>NC_142312.1:795000-5795000 GCF_054855325.1 Carica papaya | reverse complement strand
ACGTGGCAGACACGCTAGCACGGGCCCCACACGAGAGTCACGCAAGCGATATGCGTGCCTCGTGATCCAATGGCTCATGCTCACTCCCGCGCGCACAAACGACCCGGATTGACTTCCCGAGTAAGCGAGATCGAATGGCCCACACGCCTTCGATTGAACGACCAAGATCTTTTTTCCTAATAAGCGCGATCAGATGGCTGAGGAGAATCCATGTGGGGCCAGATGGATGGCCCATATCGAGGGGAGGGGGGTAATTAAACTTATCTTCCAAACCAAAATTTTAACCCTGTCAACACCCCCTCGCTAGAGAAGAAGAAGAAAGGCGACCGGAGGAGAAACCAGCCACCGCATTGGATACCCAAAACACACTAGTGAGTGCAATTTTTCTTTCTATTTTTCCTTGTTCCTCCGCCCTTAGTTGTATAACTTATTTTCGTTGTAGGAGAATTGAGAACAACCGTGAACTACGAGGAAGGAGACGATAAAGCTCGACTAAGTCGCAGCACCAGAAATCGAAAAACACTCCGGTAAGTCGTACCCTCTTCCCATTCATCCCATTTTTCCTGCCCTTTAGTCATATAACTTATTTTCGATGCTGAGTGACTGAGAAAGCCATGAACTGCGAGGAAATAACGGCGTAGCCCGACTGAGCTACCACACCAGAGATCGAAAAATACCTGTAAGCCTCGATTTTTCTCCTTTTTCTGTCGATAGACATCTTCTAATCACAAATTAAACAAGTTTTTATCGAGAATTGACCGAAGATGGGCTGACCGAGAGGAGAAACTGCCAGATAAGGGGGACCTAGTGGCAGAGCACGATAGCGTTGCTGCGCCGGAACCCCAAGCTGACCTCCGGTGAGATTGTTTTGTCCTTTTGATTTTTTTTCGTGTATTTTCACGCTATTTTGACGTAATTTTCGATTTTATCAGAAAAAAATCAAGAAATTTAGGAACCGAAAATCGTTGGAAAACGTAGCAAAAAAGGCAGTATTTTGGACACCGACCCAGTGTAAAAATCTCTCATTCTTTTTCTCTATTCGGTAAAATTAAAGCTAAACTGATAAATAAATAAAAAATTTAGTTAATCTGCAGTCCTCTAATTGATTGAAATACAGGTTGTCAATGAAGCAAGTAGATGCTCAATTTACGTATGTTTGAGTTTTAATTACAGTAATTATCCTTACATTTATTTATTTTGCTATTTTATTTACTGTACTGTTTACTTTGATATGTTTGTTCTAAATTCTACAGCAAACGTGGTAAGGCCTCTCTAGACATGTTGTTCTGTCATCCAATTGTGTGTTTAATAGGTTTTTATCAGTATAATGTATGTTTTATTTCATGTGCTTATCATAAAATGTGAATTAATTACTCATGTGTTATTGAGATACAGATATACATGTCTCTTGAGATTAAATAGTAAATAAAAGAAAAGATATACATCAATTAATAGTGTATAATAAAAGGGCTTATCGAGTATCTTGAGAGAGAATGTACAGACTTGGTACATAGAGTAAACCCTACAGTGAACGTTACCCTCTGTCGAACAGAGCTGAAAATTCCTATAACAGGGGTTAGAAATTGTTTCAATTATACTCATACTGGATGGGTATTGAGGCGGTTGTGTGTTTTGATGCTCATTACCTGACGAGATATGAGGATGACCGTTTGATTATAGAATGAATGTTTGTGTCCACATGTAGTAGGGACCAATATGGACCTCCAACGGCACTGGTAGATAAGGTAAAATGATAAAGATAAATTTGATAGGAATCCTATTCTGAAAAATAATAAAAAGTTAATTGTTATATGCCTTTAAAATGCATGTTGTAGATTGTTATCCTGATATTTATCTCAATAAATAATATTTAAGATCTTACAGGTGAGTTGAGAAAATCAATGTTTTAGTTAAACGATTTTTATTAAAAATGAGCTTCATCGATTATTTTACGTTTTCTACAACCATTTGATTTTTCGTATAAATGGTGATGTATTGATATTTTACTGAGTTAATGTAACTCACTATTTATTATTAATTATTTCAGATCAGGATGATCAAGATATGAATCCTGAACGTTAAAAAAACTAGATAGGAGATTGCCTCTCCACTTCCCCAGTTTCGAACAGAAGTCGCCCACATTTATTTTCTTTATTATTCTTTTTCATTTAAGCTTTTTAAGGATATTTTCATAACCCTATTGAGTTTTTTAAGTAAATTTTACATGAACGTAATCTTAAACTCTAAATTGTTTATGCTAAATTATAACTTTCAGTATCATTTTATTATGCTATTTTTTGTTTATGTTCTCGGAATCCCAAATATGAGTTTAGGCTTTTACAAAAAAACTAATGCAAAAATTTAAAAATAGTAATGTGAAAGTTTAGCATTTAACATATTATCACTAGAAAAATTATAGAATAGAACAAGGGAAAACACACTCACAAATACACACAACTTGACAAAAAAATTTCTGTTTCCTCTTGATAATTTCATGGAATTATATTATATAGAAATTTTGGTAGCTGCGCCTAGTACCCCATTTAACCAACCAGTCTATTTTCTGTTTGATGTACATACATATATATCTATATTTCTATAAAAAAAAAATACAATTTTTATCCAGAAATATTGAGATTGATATGTATGTTTTATGTTATACATATATCTATATATTTGTGTATGTCTATTACTTACATCACATTGATAATTCCTTTTTTTTTTAGCTAAGTTATTAATTTTTGATCTAGCATAAAAATTCTGAGTTAAATATTAATTTACTATAATATATACTTTCACGGTGAAAATAATAAAATAAAATTTTTTCATGAAAATAATTATACCGATACAGTGTCACTATATCTAAATTTAAAAACAATATAATATGACATGTATTTGTTTGTAGTGCAATGTATCACATAACTAAAACATCCAAATCCCATTTTAAAACATTACAATTCAATTCGGTACCACAAAATCAATCTCTATAAACATGATTAAATATATACAAATAATCAAACAAGCAAATTTTATTTTTCTTTATTTTTTGATTAAAAAAAGGTTTAAACTTGAGAAAACTAAATAAAGTTAAATTTAATGGTAAAAATGTAAAGTGATCGTATATTTTAATTATTTATTTAATATTGAAATGTACGGTCAGGATTACAGTAGCTTGCGTGAACTAAACACAGATTGCAAGTTACATTCATTGGTAAAGTTATTATATTATACATAATTTAATAAATTTAATGATTTGAATTGGAAGCAAAGCAAAGTGGGGCCCACCATAAAATTAAAATAACCCGTTTAGACAATCAACCCGCAATTTCTCGGGTTATTACCCCAATTAAAAAAATCCACCGACGGCCAATATCTTTTTTTTTTTAACCCTATATTTTTCGCCTTTTTTTTTTTTATAATTTTGTTTTAAACAATTTTCATTAAATTAATTTAAATTTTGTTTTCAAATTGAAAAGAAAATGGGAAAAGGCTGGTGTAGTGGCAGTTACGAGACTGGAAACCTACCAACGAACTTCATAACTTCCTCCCTAACCCCCCCTTTCTTCCCCAAATACCTCTTTCAAATCCATCCAGAACAGCACTACCCAGCTTTTTCCCTTTCGTTTATGTCAGACACCAGTCGACGACGTCGAACTCCAAGGAGTGGGATCGCTCAGAGGCACAGCATCAGGCCGCCACATCCCTCACCGTCGCCCAGACGGCTCTCTCCTCTACCTCCGCCTCGCCGATTATCCACCAAGCATCGATCCAAACCCATTGAGATCTTTAAGCGATGCTCATCTGAACCCAATATATTGGCGAGTAGTAGCAGGAGTAGCGATGATGATGATGATCAACAGGAACAAAAGATTCTTTTCGGGTCCGAGTCTGAGAGGATCTTGTATACTCAGACCTGTGCAGACATCTTCGGGTCTTCTTCTTCTTTGCCGGGATTATCTCTTCATTCTCTTTCTCTGCGTTCTGAGGTAATTACTTGTTTGGTCAAACTTCCATCTGCCGTTCATTTAATTCTATTTTATTGGATTTTTCACTGTCTTACCTCGGCTTCCTTTGTTCTACCCTAGCCGCTTTAAATTTCACTGAGCAATTTGATTAATTCTAAATTTGAAATCTCGAAATTGTTTGATCTGTTTCGTTTTTCTTAAATTCGTTAAAATAGATTTGATTAGCTTGTCTGGAGTGGGGGCAATTGCTTATAGTTTGTCGTATATGCTCGATACCATCACTGATATAATATGTATGCGATTTCTGAGTTCTTTCGATTAAAATAAAAATATTTATGCTTATTTAAAAAATACTTTTATTTGATTGTGTTTGAATTGAAGACAAAAATTAGTGTCGGAATTGAATTCAGCAAAGTTTGAATTACTTTTGTAGCCTTTTCGTTGCTGAGGTCTCGAATTTTGAATCTCAGATTTCGTCGCTAATGAACTGAAAAATCATGCTGACTTTTTGTTTGACCGTTGAAGATCATCCTCCATTTTATGCATACATGGCAAGCATTAATTTGGAAATTCAGGCTTCGTGTATATTGTGAGGCTTTCTACTAATAAGGACAATTATAGTGCGGAATTAGGAGAAAACAAATATGATTAGCATTTAACCAACTATCCGTATGTGTATTTCTACACTTAACTATAAAGTTGCGGATTTGAGTTGTATTATGAGTTTTAATATTATGATATTATTAATTATGTTATTATTAATGTGAATATATCACATATTTATTAAATGATTAGTACCTAA
Source organism: Carica papaya (assembly GCF_054855325.1). Taxonomy (NCBI): domain Eukaryota; kingdom Viridiplantae; phylum Streptophyta; class Magnoliopsida; order Brassicales; family Caricaceae; genus Carica; species Carica papaya. The sequence continues at coordinate 5,790,233 of NC_142312.1, read as the reverse complement.
TAAATAGGTAAGAGACTTTTGAGTTTACAGGGATACAATAAAGATGCGAAGGTTGTGATAAATGTGTCCGTTGAAGCAAGTACAGGGCCAATTAGGGCTATGGTTAAATTGGGATGTAGCGTTGAGGAGATCATCAAGCTTGTTGTTAAAAGGTATAGAGATGAAGGACGGACTCCCAAACTTGATAAAGATGAAGCATTTGAGTTGCATCCTTCTTATTTTAGCCTTCAAAGTAAGTGTAAAGTTTTGGGTTTTCTCACTCTTACCCTTAAATTGTGTGACTTGATGTGCTTATACTAGTAACATGCGTGTCTTTTGTCATAACTTTCCTTATAGTTCTATCAGGTGTTCGGATGTAAAAATTAGTGAGTTGTTGAAAAGAAATTCTGTTTTTGAGACTCATAAGGGACATGTGAAACTTTTTAGTACATAACTATGTAGGATGTTCCACAATGTCCCTATATATTAGCATACACATACAACGGTATATATTTTGATTTGTGGTGGTGCTTAGCTCTTCATGAATGTATGTATAGTAAGAAAGTTTTTATCAGTTACTCAATGACAAATTATGTATAACTCAAGGTTTGAATCAAGACCACTAGAACGATAAATGATTTGTTGAATTAAGAATGTTATTGATGAATTTGTGATGATGAATATACGTATAGGTTTGAATAAAAGTGAGAGGATAGGAGATGTGGGGAGCAGAAGTTTCTTCCTTCGGAGGAGTGGTAACAAAGGAGCATCAAATTCTTTAGTTTCAGAAACGTGTATTGGGGTGAGACCACATTCGGCTGCTCTGCCCATGAATCCACCACCATTCTTCTTATTCTCATCGTTTATTGTCCGCAAAGTGAGAAAAATAGTAAGAGTAACCCACAAAATTTGGAAAGTCTTGATCTGCGAAAAATAATTTTTGTTTTTATTTTATAAAGATAAAAGAGCATTGCAGTGTATTTACTTGTGTTGCTCTTAATAAATTTGATTTCGAATTCAGTATTTTTATTATATTAATCCGCAAGACTTTTACCCAATTACCCATTTTTCGTTATTTTGTAATTTAGAGATTTTTAATATTACTTATTTGAATTTATAATATTAGAGATGTTAGTTGATATTTTAAAGTATGATAAAAATCACTGTTTCATTATTTATGATTTAATTACGTTTTATTATAATATAATATGCTTAGACGTAAAATTATTATTTTATAAAACATATTAAAAATCCCAAGAAGTCAATAGCTCTTCAGACTCGTTATGGCTGTTTATTTTCTTTTTCTGAGTCGGGGCCATCTAATAAATTGAAAGCACTTAAAAAAATAATTCTACTCATTTATGTTACATCAGTTGTGGTGTATTTTAAAATATTAATTTAATTTTTCACGTTTTGGTCACAGACATTATTTTTCTAATTTTCAACTTGGTGGTTGAAATTTTCACTTTTACATAATGTAAACATAAATATAAAATATATTGTATTCAAAAAATAATTAATTAATTTTTCATAATTAAATTTAAAAAAAAAAAACTTTATTGATAAAAATTAGGAGAGAATAGGTTATTTTGGAGCAGTTAGGTGTTTAATTGAATATTAAATATTTATGATGTTAATTAATTAAGTACTTAAATTAATTATCAAGTTCATTATACTGAATCTGGTTCTATTATTTATAAAAAATTACATCAGAATAAGTATTTGAGTAATTAATTATTGGATAATCACTTTCCACAATAATGTGCTTTAAACTAAATCTTTTGGCCCTAATAATAATGATTACGATAAGTCAAATTAAGTTAAATATTTTATTATCGAGATTAACTTTTTTTTTTTATATAAATATTGGCTCGAGTTCAATTTAAATAATTTTTAAGTCTTGAAAAAATCGTGTTAAAAGAAATTGAGATTGAACAAAATTCAAACTTAAGCTGGATCTGAAGTTGAGAGCTTGGTGAAAAGCCACTTTAACATCACATTCACCTCGTGGAAAATGATTGAAGGAAATAGGGGGTTAAAAAAAAAAAAAGGAAGAAGAAGAAAACTGTTGTTTTGCAATTTGATTTGTTATTTTATCTAATGTTAATTAAATAAATATTTTATTCTAAAATAATTAAGTATAATATGAAAAAAAAACATATAATTTTTATTTAAAAATAGTATTATATAATTTCAAATTCCTTGACAAAAACAAAAACGCGGTCTTTTACATTAAAACCATGGGCTTGATTTTATTTTTTAAAAAATTATTTGAGCACTGCTCTAATAACTATTTTTAGTTAAAAATTTATATATTTATTAATTAATATATAAATACTAATTATAATGTAATATAATATAATATAATTTTTGAATAAAAATATAAAGAAGATTTAACTTACGTATTTTAAAATAAAATAAATATAATAATTATTGAATTAAGTAGTAGTATATAAATTAACTTGTTTTGATCTAATTTATAAATCATAAAACAGGACATGAAAATTGATACAAAAAGATAATTTTATTTTTACCCATAAAATTATAAGTAATATCAGAATCTCTAAAAAAACATACACATGAGAGACAATATAACTCAGAATTGATATATTTATAAAAAAAATAAAATAATATATTTATAACAAGAAATTCGAATTAATATATTTATAAAAAATAAAATAATATATTTATAAAAAATATAAACGTAATAATTATCCTATCCAAATATGATTCATTTTTTAGAATATTTTATTAAACTAACGTAATAAATACAAATTATGTTTCGTACCTTTTTTTTTTTTTTTTTAAAAAGAAAGAGATATGTTTTCGTAGGCAGTTCCAAACAAGTCCAGTTTCCCGGAAATTTCCCGCTTCTGCTCATCACCTGCAAAACTCCAAAACCTAAACGCCAACAACAATATCAACTAAACTCAATACTCACTCACTCACCTTCAACTCATACGAACTTCCTTCTTTCCCTCCATGTTAACCATAATCAATCAATGAAAACTCAACACCAAATTTCAAAATCCTAACACTTCTTCAATATATATTTTTTCCTTACTATGATCTCTCGGTCACCGATTCGCCGGAGTTGGGCCTCCGGCCGGTTCCCGGCGGGATCCGAGAGGTCCTTACAGAATTCCTCTCAGGAAAGGCACGGCGCCGATGCTGACTTCGCCCGCGCGCAAGGAGGCCATATATCGGCGCCGCCTAGGAGGTTAATGTTAGCGCCTCCGTCAGGGATGGTGGGAAAGGACCCCGGGGGTTTGAGGCTGACGAAGGTGCTGGTGAACGTGAATATGGAGCGGAGCATTGGGCCAGTGCAGGTGTTGATATCGCCGGAGAAAACAGTGAGGGAGTTGATAGCGGCGGCCATGGAGATTTATGTGAAGGAGAAGAGGCGGCCTCTGTTGAAACACATTGACCCCAATTTCTTCGAGCTTCATTACTCGCAGTTCAGTTTGGAGAGTAAGTTCGTTTTTGTTACAAATTTACAGTGGAAGTAAATTTTTGAGAGGAATTTATATATTTTAATAAATTGATTCAAATTCACATCAATTAAACATAAAATTATAACTTTAATATATAGCTAAGATGTTAGTAAAATTGAATCTAATTTAGTATATAGATAAGTAATATGATTAAGAGATTAATTAGGAAAGATGTAAATTAAGAGTAAATTTTTTAATATGAATTTTTTTAAAATAAATTAGTTCGTGATGTAAAAAAATCAACCTGTTTTTTGTGACACTCCCACATAGTGGGTATAATTTGAAGTGTGACTATGAAATTACCTGATGACATTAAAAATTGTGAATTACCCTTTTTTACTAATAGTTATTAAATTGAGAATTACAAAGGTAAAATATATTTTTGGTGCTTTATATATATATATATATATATATATATGTTTGTTGTTTTTAATATTTGTGGGGTGCATATATGAATTGGTTTGTGGTACAGGTTTGAAGAGAGATGAGAAGGTAATAAAACTGGGATCAAGGAATTTCTTTTTATGTTCAAAGCCTTGTACAACTCTAAACTCTTGTTGCTCAGGTGAAGCAAAGAATAAAGCAATCAAGTTTCATTTCTCATTCAGCAATTTAATGGATTTCTTGCTCTAGGTTGTTGTTCCTTTCTCTTTCTTTCTTAATATTATATGTATGTGTAAATATATTTCAAATATCCTATCTATTTTTCATATGCGAGAGAAAAAGATTGTGGTGATTTGATTAGGAAAATATCATATATTATTAATTGTATTATAAAATTTCACTTTATAAATTATATTAGTCAACTAAAATTTTAATAAAAGTGCGAAGACTACATCAAAATATGTGCTCATTAATATAGTTATGCTTGCCTACTACATATATTGTTGGACATAAATAAAGATGTGTTTAGATAGTTGTAAGCATGTATTCCCATTTAAGATATTAGTACCTAAGTTTGCATTCCCTATAGTATTTCGATATGATTTGTATTTTCTGTAATTGTAATTTATGTATCACTATAGACTAAGTAGAACTCAGGATAATAACCTATGACTAATAATATTCATATATTAAAAAGATTCACCACCACTGTAAAGACCCGAAACTTAAAAAGGAAATAAAGTCATAAATTAAATGTGGAAGCGAAATAATAGAGTTTAGGATTTACATTATTTATACAATAATTTAGAATGCCCAATAAGCCTACAAAACTGTCCATTCTAAAAGAATAAACTAAAATCAAAGAAATAAACAAAGACAAATAACTGAGTATTCTAGGACGACTTTCTCTAGCTTTTGAAAGGAGTCCGGGTGATGAACTATTTACAACCTTTTTGTCGATTGAGATCTAGTTCTTTATCCTCTTGATCTGAAATAGTTAATGAAAGGGTGAGCTATACTACCCCAGTGAGAATATCACACTACTCACCGATACAGAAACTGAATGTTGGTAAAAATCATAAAAACAACAAATGAAGCTCTTGATTTAAGTAAATTCATTTATTATTAAAAAAAACCTTTTATTGTATATGTAACACCCTAATTTTTTATTATTATTAGTATTATTTTTTTAATTTTTTTATGAATATAATAATTTATTATGTAATAATACATGGTTTTAAATTAGTTTAATTTAATTAAATAGATATAAAAATTATAAAAATAATAAAAAAGGATAAAATTATTTTTAGGATTTAATTGAAAATAATTTTGAAAAAAAGGGGTGAAAATTTATGTTCTGTGGGTATTTTTGAAAAGAAAATTGAAAACTGGGGGTCAAAATACAATTTAAAAAAATTTCACCACATCAGCAGTCCGGTCAGCAGCCTTGGCCAACCAGGACACGCTGCGTGGCAGAGACACTGACGCGGGAGGCCACGCAGAAGGGAGCCACGTGCACGTGATCGAACAGCCGAGATCCGTTCCCCCGCGCACAGACGGCCCAGATCAAAGGCATGTGCGGACGGCCCAGATTGCACGCGTACGAACGACATTTAATAGCGATCGGACGACCCAAATTAAATCGCGATGGACGGTTCATATTAAAAGCAGAAGGTTATAAATAATCTCATCTACACCCAAACCCTAACCCTAGCCGCCAGAGCTCTCGCCGGAGAAGACAGCCCAGCCACTGGGGAACCGATCGCCGCCACCCGCCGCCGCCGCACCGGAGCACTTTCCAGTTACCAAACAAGGTAAAAAATTCTCCCATTGGCTCGGATTTCGATTCTAAACCCACCTGTGGCCAAATCGGAGCTAAAACACCGGTCAATTGGCCGAAAAATGCCACCGAAGCCCAGCACTGCCGCCGTTAGTTTTCTCAGGTTTTGCCTCCGATGAGGCCCTTCCCGATTCCCGTTCGATGTAATTTTTACACCATTGTGACCACCGTTCCTTCCTCTACAGGTTGGCCGGAGCAAAATACCAAATCGTAACTCGAGTCAGAGGAGCTACCGCACTGGAGAGCCCCGCCGCCGGTAAGTTTCGGTTTTCGGTTTTTTTTTTGGCCCACCGAGGGCCCTAGGGGTGTTTAATCACAGGAACCAATGCAAGTTTGGCCGAATTCGGCCAAAAAGGCCGAAAACGGCCAACCCGAGGTGGAGCCGCCGTGTCGGAATTCTGAAATTGGCCGAGTAGGCCCTGGGTCTGATTTTGAGTTATTTGAGGACGTGTGTAGGTACCATAAATGCATTTCAGTTCCAAAAAAAAATTCAAGAAATCTAGAGACTCCCTGTAAGCACAGTAAAAAATCGGTTTTAGACTTCAAATCAAGTAATGATCCTTCACCCTATTTTCTATCGCGGAATTAGAGTTCAATTGAATGGAAATATCGTATTTTTACAATTAATAGATATGTATAATTAATTAAAGTTGCTAATGGAGCCCGAATCTAAAACATTTTTTCGGTCAGTTCCTATTTTATTTACTTTACAGTTTTAAATACGTTACGGTATGTGACTTATTTATTCTATGGTTTCAGATGTATGAATCACTGTTTACTTCACTGCTGCTTGGTTTCGTGGATTTAATGTATGCTTGCCTCATTGAATGCACGTTACTTGTTTAAGTGTTCATGTTTATGTGAGAAACAGAAAACCAAGAAAAGAATAAAAAAGTGTATGTGAATTGATAAATGGATAAGTTGACAGCCTCACTAGATATCCTAGGAGATGGTGGACGGACCGGGTCTATAGGGAACCCTATCAGGAACGTTGTCTCATACTGGACGGGGTATGAAGATTTTAAATGTTTTGGCGCCCATACCGGACAAGGTATGGGTACGGCCCTAGAATTAAGTTGTTAAAGTGAATGGTTCACGTGTAGCGGAGACCCTTATGGATCCCCATGGATACTGGTAGGCTGATAAAAGAGGAAAATTGTTGTTTGATGTTTGAAATATAAAAGTATGACATTTGCTATGTTACAGAGTGTGTATGATTACATGATATCTATAATGTTATTGTTTCCATATGTCGTTTTTATAAATCTCACTGAGGTAAGTGAACGGTAAATGATTTTATTATTGATAAATGAATTTGTTAAAAATTGTGCTCCATTGGTTGTTTTTTTTTTGTTTTCTACCAACCTTTACTTCTGTGACAGTGATATAGTGTGACGTCTTTACTGGGCTAGTGTAGCTCATTCCTTACTTAACCATTTTAGATTAGGAGGACTTGGTTCCCGAGCCCATTCCGCAGGAAGACGGCGAGTAGATGCCTAAATATTTTATACATTTCCTTATAGTATTCATTTCTAGTATTTCCTTTAGCTAACTTATTCTTTCATATGTTTAGTACGTTTTGGCTATTGTGTAAGAGATATTAACCAAAATCTTTTATTTCGCTTCCGCACTTAAAATTTTTATATACATTTCTTTTTTAATTTTCGGGGTCGTTACATTGGTATCAGAGCCGCATTCCTTGGACTCGTCCCTTACACAATAATACGTAGAGAAATACCAAACCAATGAATCATTACTCAACCCTTTCTTGTGAAATGCAGGTGCAGAGAGATGAGGAGAGGAAGACCCCCACTAAACCGAGCAGCCCGGGATGGTTCGCTTCGGGAAGATGTGGACAAAATATTTGAGATGCTGGAAAGACTCATTGCTGCCCAGCAAGGTCGAGAGGAGAGAAGGGAGCTACTTGACCCTCCCCCACTACCACAGGTTGAGTCGTCGCTGCAGTGAGAGGATCCCGAACCACCTCGGTACGAGCCTGCTCCTCCACAGTATCACCCGGCACCACCGCCGCAGTATAACCCGATGCTCTAGCCACAGTACTGCCCGACACCACCACAGTATAATCCAATGCCCCTGCCATATTAGCAAGTACCACCACATGGCCCCCTAGTTTATCCTCAGCCTGGCCCAGTCCCTCTTTCGCGGGACCCAGCTCCTTCATTGATTGACTCGGGCTACGTAGAGAGGTACATGAGACTGAACCCTTCCACTTTTATAGGACAATCCTCTTTTGAAGATGCCCAGTACTGGTTGGGAGAGATAGAGAAGGCTTTTAAGACCTTAGGAGTGGTTCCCGAACAGAGGGTCACCCTTGCTTCCTACATGCTGGTAGGAGAAGCAGATCGTTGGTGGGAGCTCAAGCAGACCACCCTGCCTATTCTAATCACTTGGGAGCAGTTCTTAGCAGCCTTTCATGTGGAGTACCTCCCTTAGTACATCCGACATCTAAAGGAGATGAACTTTGTCAAGTTGGTCTAGGAAAACAGGACGATGTTGGAATATGCTCGTAAGTTCCTAGAGCTGGGTCAATACTCCCCTGAGACGTTGATGGATGAGGGCAGGAAGGCTAGAAGGTTCCAGTGGGGCCTCCGCCTAGAGATCAAGCAACACTTATTTGTACTGGAGCTCAAGACATACTCAGTCGTTCTGGCAAAGACACAGATTGTGGAAAGGAGCCTCCACACCCTTCCTCAGTCAGCAGGGAATCACAGACCCTCAGCTCCACCCTGCAGACCAGCACCTACTGCGCATGTGCAACAGAATAAGAGGCCCAGACTAGTGATCCAGGCTCCCCCTCAGGCTCCAGGGGCAGTATGTGGTAAGATCTGTTAGCACTGTGGCAGGGATCACGGAGACCGACCATGCTACCGCCTCAACAACACCTGTTGCATATGTGGTAGTGCCCAACACTATGCGAGAGAGTGCCCAAGGAACCAGAATCAAGGAAGACCTCCTATTCAGGGTAGGGTTTACAACCTCACACAGCAGGATGCTGATGCCGACCCGGACATGGTACAGGGTATGTACACTATCTGTAACCATATTGCTCATGTTTTATTTGACACTAGTAAATCGCATTCATTTGTTTCACATATTTTTGCATCCAAATTTAATGTGTTACCTGATAAACTTGATTCAATGTTATTTGTGTCTACTGCTGGGGGTGAAACACTATTGAGAGAAGTTGTCTACAGGGCTTGTGCCGTGGAGATAGCAAATAGGAAACTAAGTGTAGACCTAATAAGGTTAGACACGGGAAGATTTTGATGTAATTTTAAGGATGAATTGGCTAGTGGAGTATCACACCACCATAGATTGCTTTAGTAAGAAGGTTGTATTTAATCCTTCTAACGAGGAACCATTTACAAATTAATAAAATCATTTAGTACTTCTTCCTTGATGGCAAGTTTTCTTAATTGTCAAGTACCTTAACCTTGCTATTTTCTTTAACTAGGCAAGCCAAAGAAAGAGAATTGTATTCAAGAGATTCTGGTAGTCCGAGACTTTTCAGATGTGTTTCCGGATGAACTACCCAGACTGCTAGTGGACAGGGAAGTCGAGTTAACCATAGATCTACAATCAGGCACCCAACCCATTTCGGTTGCTCCTTACTGCATGAGTCGCGTTAAGATGGAGAGCTGAGGAAACAGATCACTGAATTGCAAGACAGTGATTTTATTAGACACAGTGTGTCCCCTTAGGGTGCCGGAGTCACTTTTGCCAAGAAGGGAGATGGAATTTTGAGACTGTGTATTGATTACAGAGGATTGAACAAGGTCACAATCAAGAACAAATATCCCCTTCCCAGAATTGATGACCTCTTCGATCAACTGCAGGGTGCGCAGGTCTTCTCCAAAATAGACCTGTGATCAGGTTACCATCAGGTAAAAATAAGAACAGAAGACATCCCCAAGACGACCTTTCGAACTAGGTACGGACACTATGAGTTCCTGGTCATGCCATTTTGGCTAACTAACGCCCCGACCATCTTTATAGATCTGATAAACAGGATTTTTAGAGAATTTCTAGATCAATTTGTTATCGTGTTCATCGATGACATCTTGGTCTACTCAAAAAGCAGAGAAGAACATGTTCACCATCTAGTCCAAGTTTTGCAAGTCCTTAGAAGAAAGAAGTTGGATACAAAGTTGTGTGGATTCTGACTTGAGCAGACCGCCTTCCTACGACACATCATATCAAAGAATGGCGTATCAGTGAATCCAGAAAAGGTTGAAGCTGTGCTCGGCTGGGAGAAATTGACATCATTTAAGGAGATCTGTAGCTTTCTGGGAATGGCGGGCTATTATCGTAGGTTCATTGAAGGATTTTCCAGTCTAGCGGCTCCCCTAACCCGACTCACAAAGAAGAATGCCAAGTTTGAGTGCAATGAGGACTGTGAAGAAGTTTTTTAGAATTAAAGAAGCGGTTGACCACTGCACCCGTGCTGACTTTACCGAGTGGATCGGGGGGATATACAGTTTATAGTGATGCCTCCTATCTAAGTCTGGGTTGTGTTCTAATGTAGCATTGGAAGGTCATAGCCTATGGATCCAGACAGTTAAAGAATCATAAGAAGAATTATCCCACCCATGCCTTAGAGTTTGCCACAATCATACACGCCTTGAAAACCTGGCGCCATTATTTATATGGAGAGATCTTTCAGATCGATACCAATCATAAGAGTTTGAAATACATATTCACTCAAAAGGATTACAACATGCGTCAGAGAAGTTGGATGAAACTCCTTAAAGACTATGATTGTGATATCTTGTACCATCCGGGTAAGGGCAACGTGGTGGCAGATGCTTTCAGTAGGAAAAGTGTAGGTATCTTAGCTCATATGATGGTTTCAGAATGCAGGCAAATTGGGACCACACAATAGGTTCAACTTCAGGACTTGAAGAGAGTCACATGTTTGGGTCATTTGACCATCTAGCCCGAGTTATCTAGAGGATAAGGGAAGCCCAGTCAGTCGACCCCGCCCTAGTAGCCTGCAAGATTGATGCAGAACAGGGAGTGAGCTCAGGATTTTGAGTCTCTGCCGATGGGTTACTTCGATTCCAGGATAGGGTGTGTGTCCCAGACGACAGTGAGTTAAAGAGAGACATCAAGACAGAGGCCTATAGCTCGAAGTTTGCCATGCATCCCGGAAGCACCAAAATATACCAAGGCATGCGACCCCAGTTATGGTGGAATGGGATGAAAAGGGACGTAGCTGACTTTGTATCTAAATGCTTGGTATGTCAGCAGGTCAAGGTATGTTGCTGGAGCACGACGGAGCCGCCATGTCGGAATTTTGAAATTGGTCGAGTAGGCCTTGGGTCTGATTTTGAGTTATTTGAGAATATGTGCAGGTACCGTAAGTGCGTTTCAGTTCCCGAAAAAAAATTCAAGAAATCTAGGGACTGCCCGTAGGCGCAGTGAAAAACCAGTTTTAGACTTTGAATCAAGTAAGGATCTCTCACCCTATTTCCTATCGCAGAATTAGAGTTCAATTGAATGGAAATATTGTATTTTTTCAATAAATAGATATGTATAATTAATTAAGGTTGCTAATGGAACCCGAATGTAATATATTTTTTTTCGGTGAGTTTCTGTTTTATTTACTTTACAGTTTTAAATGTGTTACGGTATGTGGCTTATTTATTTTATGGTTTCGGATGCATGAATCACTGTTTACTTCACTGCTGCTTGGTTTCGTGGATTTAATGTATGCTTGCCTCATTGAATGCACGTTACTTGTTTAAGTGTTCATGTTTATGTGAGAAACAGAAAACTAAGAAAAGAATAGAAAAGCGTATGTGAATTGATAGATGGATAAGTTAACAGCTTCACTAGATATCCTGAGAGATGGTGGACGGACCGGGTCTATAGGGAACTCTACCGGGAACGTTGTCTTATACCGGACGGGGTATGGAGACTTTAAATATTTTGGCGCCTATACCGGATGGGGTATGGGGACGGCCCTGAAATTAAGTTGTTAAAGTGAATGGTTCACGTGTAGCGGGGACCCCTATGGATCCCCATGGATACTGGTAGGCTGATAAAAGAGGAAAATTGTTGTTTGATGTTTGAAAAATAAAAGTATGACATGTGCTATGTTACAGAGTGTGTATAATTACATGATATCTATAATGTTATTGTTTCCTTATATCGTTTTTATAAATCTCACTGAGGTATGTGGACGGTAAATGATTTTATTATTGATAAATGAATTTGTTAAAAATTGTGTTCTATTGGTTTTTTTTTGTTTTCTACTAACCTTTACTTCTGTGACAGTGATATAGTGTGACGTCTTTACTGGGCTAGTGTACCTCATTCCTTACTTAACCATTTCAGATCAGGAGGAATTGGTTCTGGAGCCCATTCCGCAGGAAGACGACGAATAAATGCCTAAATATTTTATAGTTTTCCTTATAGTATTCATTTCTAGTATTTCCTTTAGCTAACTTATTCTTTCATATGTTTAGTACGTTTTGGCTATTGTGTAAGAGATATTAATCAAAATCTTTTATTTCGCTTCCGCACTTAAAATTTTTATATACATTTTTTTTAATTTCCGGGGTCGTTACAGTATATATTAACTGTTGCGAGATTTCCAAAATACCCCGTCCGGTATGAGCGCTAAAAATACTATCCCTCAATATCCCATCTGATATGAGCGCCAAAAATACTATTTCTCGATACCCTGTCCGGTATGCGACAACGTTCACGGTAGGGTTTTCTATGTACCCGGTCCGTCCACCATCTCCTAGGATATCCAATAAGGCTACCATTCATTAATTCACATGGCCAAACAATTTCTCGTTTACATATTAATTTTTAATTTCATAAACTAACTGTTAATCACGCACGACAAGCATTATATATATTAAGGAAACACATTTTTTTGGCTAATTTTGAAATTTCGGCACGGCGGCACCGTCGTGCTCCGGTAATGACACCACCGCCCGCGGTGGCTGTTTGACTTGGCCTAGCTATTTTTGGTCTTTTTTGGCCGGTTTTGGCTGATTTTATATCCATTCTTGTGAGAAAACAGTTAGGGGGTCTCGGTTGGCCAAAAAGAGTCAAAAAAAGAAACCTAACGGCAATGGAATTTTTCAGTGCGGCAACTTCACTGGCTCACCTTTATGGCTGGACATTTTTCTTCGATCAACCTGTAGAAAATAAAACGGAGAACACAACGCTAAAAAAAATTGCATGAAATGGAAAACAGAAAGGGGCTCAGCGGAGGCGGTTGCGGTTGCGAGTTTTGCCCACGGTTTCTATCTCACCCGCCGTTCATTTTACTCCGATTCGGTCATGGGGGTGCTCAAAATAAAATTTCGAGTGGATAAGAGAATTTTTATATTTTTTGGTAGTTGGAGGTGGCTCCAGCACGGTAGTGGGCGGCGGTCGGCTCCCTTCTCCGGCGATTGATTCTTCTTTTTCGGCGGGAGGCTAGTGGATAGGGTTTGGGTTCGGTGTGATGGAAAATATTTATACGTCTCGCATTAATGTAGACCATTCATCGTGTTTGATCTCGACCATCCAATTGTGTTTAAAGAGAAAATAAATTTGGACGTTCATCGCGATTTGATCTCGACCGTTCGATCACATTTAAAAAGAAAATAAATCTGAACCATTTATCGTGTTTAATCGTGACCGTTCGATCGCATCTGAGGAGGGAACAGATCTGGACAGTCCACACGGGTGGGAATACTTTCAGGTCGTCTGATTGCGGGGCACACGGATCACCAGCGTGGCCTCCTGCGTGGCAACGAGTCAGCGTGCGTTTCCACACGTCGCGCTCCGGTTTATCGAGGCAGTTGATTAAGCAGTCTTATGTAGCGTAATTTTTTTAATTGCATTCTAACCCATAGTTTCTGATTTTTCTTTTAAAAACACCATCTGAACCCAAATTTTCACATTTTTTTTCCGAAATTGTTTTTAATTTCATCCTCAACTTATTTCTTTTTTCATAATTTCACATTAAATTAAAATTTATAAATTTTAAAAATATGTTTTTATACATTTTTTTGATATTAAAATTAATCCCAGGTTAAATTTCGGCACGGGTATTATAACTCTCATCCCTTAAAAGAAACTTGGCCCCTCAAATTTATCTCTCTCTCACTCAATTAAATAATTGGGGATACTGGACTCTAAAGTCTGATTCTAGCTCCCATGTGTCCTTTCTCTGTGTGTGATTTTGCCATGGGACCTTAACGAAGGGAATTTTCCAATTGCAGAGTACTCTGCTCTTTCTGTCCACAATGTCCATTGGTACCTCCACATAGGACAGATCCTCCTGAAGTGAAAGGGGCTCGTGGGCCAAAATGTGGGATGAGTTTGAGTTGTACTTGCGTAGCATAGACACATGAAACACATTATGGACTCTGGATAGTTCTGGAGGTAGTGCCAATCTGTAAGGCCCGATACCAATTCTGTCTAAAATCTCAAATGGCCAAATGAATCGGAGATTTAGTTTCCCTCTCTTGCCAAATCTACTGATTCTTTTGAAAGGGTGACCTTAAGGAATACTCGATCATCTTTCTCGAATTCCAAATCCTTCCTCCGGGTGTCCACATAGCTCTTCTGCCTACTCTGTGCTATTTGTATGTTCTTCTTAATCTTAACTATTTTGGCTGTTGTCTCCTTCACAAGATTTGGGTCGAATAATTTTCTATCACCTACTTCTTTCCAACAGATCAGCGATCTGCTTGGGCGACCATATAACGCCTTATATGAAGTCATGTCAATACTTGCTTGGTAGTTGTTATTACAGGCGAACTCTAATAATGGTAAATGATCATCCTAATTGTAATGACCCAGAACTTAAAAGGAAATAAATTATAAATTTGAATGCAGAAGCGAAATAATAACGTTAGGGTTTACATCCCTTACACAATAATTCATAATACCTAATAGGGTTACAGGAAAGACCATTCTAAAATAACAACGAAAAATCAAAAAAATAGATGGAAAAGTAAACAATCGAACATCCTATTCGCAACCCTCTTATGGATTGGGATCTGGATCTTGGTTTTCTTGATCTGAAATGGTTAATGAAAAAGTGAGTTACACTAGCCCAGTAAGAATGTCACACTACTCACCAATACAGAAATGAAAGTTGGTAAAAATTACGAAAATAACTAATGGAGCTCTTAATTTAAGTTAATTCATTTATCATAAATAAAATCATTTACCATATACTTATTATAATGAGATTTCCAAAAATCGACCTATAGAGGCAATAACATAACCAAAATCATAATCTCATATTCAAACATTCGGAACAACAACTTTTTCTTATACCTGCCTACTGGTATCCATGGGGGTCCATAGGGATGTCCCCACTACGTGTGAACCTTTACTCAATATTTTTCACTAACCGGCCATCCTCATATCCCGTCCAGTATGAGCACCAAAAAAATATCATCCCTCAATACCTCGTCTGATATTAGGGTAAAACAAGCCATCCTCATACCCCGTCCGGTATGAGCACCAAAATATATCATCCCTCAAAATTCCGTCTGGTATGAGGGTGAAACGGGTCATCCCCATACTCCGTCCGGTATGAGCGCCAAAATACCAATTCTCGATAGCCTATTCGCTATGAGGTAACATTTACGGTAGAGTTCCTTATGTACCCAGTCCGTCAACTATCTCCCAAGATATTTAGTAAAGCTATCATTCATCCATTCACTTAATCAAATAATTTTCTGTTTACATTTAATTTTCAAATTCACAATTTACCTGTAATCACGCAAAACAAGAAAGACATGCATTAAGAAAACACAGCTGGATCATCTTACCAATTCTAATTTATTATCATGCATTCGAAACTGTAGAATCAAACAAGCAATTAAAACATGACAAACAGTAATAAATAATCGGTTCCGGCTTCATTAGTAATCTGTAATTAATTATGGATATTTTTTAAATTACGCAGAATACCGTATTATTTATAATTAAACTTCAATTCCATAACAGGGAATAAGGTGAGAGATTCTTACTCGAATCGATGTTCGAAATGCTAAACTTTCAGCTGCGCCTACTGGCAGTTCTCGGGTTCCCTAAATTTTTCTTAAGAGATTAAAACGCACTCTAAGTACATATAAATACCCCAAAAAATTCAAAATTGGTGTTAGAAATCCTTTTCAGCCAATTTTGGGATTTCGGCACGGCGGCACCGCCATACTCTGGCGACGACACCACCGTTCGCGACGGCAGTTTGCCTCAAAGTGGCTGTTTTCAGCCAGTTTTAGCGGATTTCGGCTGGTTTTGCACTCATCCTTTCGAAAAAAAACACATTAAAGGGCCTCGGTTGGCCAAAAAAAGTCGAAAACAGAAGCTTACCAGCGGCGGACTTTTCTGGTGCGACGGCTCCACCGGTTCACCTTCGCGGTTGGGTATTTTCCTTCAGTCAACCTATGGTAAACAAAATAGTGAATTCAATAGTGGAAAAATTACACGAAATGAGAATTAAAAAGGGCCTTGTCGGAAGTAATTTTTTATTTTTCCTACGGCGACACCGCCGCAGTTTACCCGTAGTTTTCATCTTATCCGCCGGTCTTTTTATTCTGATTTAGCAATGAGGGTGTTCAAAATTAAATTTCAAGTGACTGAGAGAATTTGTACCTTTTTTGGCAGTTGGAAGCGGCTTCGGTGCGGCGGCGGGCGACGATGGGCTCCCTTCTCGGCGATTGTTCTTCTTCTCCAGGAGGGGAGGGGGGGGGGGGGGCTGACGGCTAGGGTTAGGGTGTTGTGTGAAGTGAGGTATTTATATCTGTCTCCTTTTAATCTGGATCATTCATCGCGTTTGATTTGAATCGTCCGATCATGTTTAAATAGGAGATGAATCTGGACTGTTCATCGCGATTTGATCTGAACCATACGATCGCTTTTAAAGAGAGAACGAATCTGAACCATTCATTGCGTTTAATCGCGATCGTTCGATTGCACTTGAGGAGGGAACAGATCCGGACCGTCCACATGCGTAGAAACAAATCTGGACCGTCCGATCGCAGACATGCAAATTACTAGCATGGCCTCCCGCATAGCACCGCGTCAGTGTACCTTGCCACGCAACGCACTGGAGTTCATCGAGACTGCTGATTAGGCGATCCTACATGGCACATTTTTTTTAAATTACGTTTTGACCATGAGTTTTCGATTTTTCTTACAAAAATACTCATAGAACTCAAATTTTCACCCATTTTTCTCAAAATTGTTTTCAATTTTATCATCCACCTATTTTTTTTTTTTATTTTTTACATTAAATAAAAATTTATAAATTAAAAAATTAAATTTTATACATTAATTTTAAATATTTAAAATTAATTTTGGGTATTACAACTCTCCCCCCTTAAAAGAAATTTGGTTCATCAAATTTGTCTCTCTCTTACTCAATCAAACAGTTGAGGATATTGGGCTCTAAAGTCTGATTCTAGCTCCCATGTGACATCTCCTTGTGTGTGATTCTGCTATACGACGTTAACGAATGAAATTTTCCAGTTGCTGAGTGCTCTACTCTTTCTGTTCACAATACCAACTGGTACCTACTTATAAGACAGATCCTCCTGGAGTGAAAGAGGCTCGTTGGCCAAGACATGAGAGGGGTTTGAGTTATACTTACGTAGCATGGACACATGAAACATATTATGGACCCTGGAAAGTTCTGGAGGTAATACCAGTTTGTAGGCGGCAGTACCAATTCTGTCTAAGATTTCAAATAACCCAATAACTGGAGATTTAGCTTCTCCCTCTTGCCAAACCTACTGGTTTCCTTAAACAAAGTGACCTTAAGGAACACCCAATAACCTTTCTTAAATTCTAAATCCTTCCTCTGGGTATCCACATAACTCTTCTGCCTGCTCTGATGCGTCTGAATGTTCTTCCTAATCTTAACTATTTTGGCTGTAGTCTCCTCCACAAGATCTGGACCAAACAGTCTTCTATCACCCAGCTCTTCCTAATAGATCGACGATCTACATAGGCGGCTGTACAATGCCTTGTACAGAGCCATGCTGATATTTGAATGGTAGCTATTATTGTAGACGAACTCTATTAAGGGTAAATGATTATCTCAATAGCCTCCGAAGTCAAAAACACAAGCTCGGAGCAGATGCTCTACCTTGACTTGCTAACATACCAAACACTTGGAAACAAAGTCAGCAACATCTCTTTTCATCCTATTCCACCAAAATCGGGGTTGCATACTTTAATTCATTTTAGTGCTTCCGGGATGCATGACAAACTTTGAGCTATGGGCCTCTGTCATCATGACCATTTTCAGCTTACTGTCACGTAGAATATATACTCTGTCCCGAAATCTAAGGAACTCATCGGTAGAGACTCAAAATTCTGAATTAACTCCATGTTCTGCTTCTTTCTTGAGGGCTGTTAGGGTGGAATGGGCAGATTGAGCTTCCTTTATTCTCTTGGTCAACTCAGGTTGAATAGTTAGGTAGACCAAACATGTGACTCTCTTCAGTTCCTAAAATTGTACCTGTTGTGTAGCCTCTATTGCCCTGCACTATGAAACCATTAGATGAGTTAATATACCTATACTTTTTCTGCTGAGTGCATCAGCTACCACGTTGCTCTTACCTGGGTGATACAAGATGTCACAATTGTAGTCCTTGAAGAGTTTTATCCATCTTCTCTTACGCATGTTGAGATCTTTTTGAGTGAATATGTGTTTCAAACTCTTATGGTCGGTATAGATCTGAAAGCTGTTCTCATACAAGTAATGACGCCAAGTCTTCAAGACATGGATAATCGAGGCAAATTCTAAGTCATGGGTGGGATAATTTTTCTCATGAATCTTTAACTGCCTAGACCAATAAGTTATGATCTTTCTATGCTGCATCAGAAAACAACCCAACCCCAAGTAGGAGACATCGCTATAAACTGTATATCTACCTGTCCTGCTCGGCATGACCAACACAGGTGCAGTAGTCAACTGCTTCTTTAGCTCTGAAAAACTCCTTTCACAGTTCTCGTTCCACTCAAACTTGACGTTCTTCTTTGTGAGTCAAGTCAAAGGAGCAGGTAAACTAAAAAAATCATTCCACAAACCTACAGTAATAAACTATTATTCCTAGAAAGCTACGAATCTCTTTAACCGATGTTAATTTTTTCTAGTCGAGCACTGCCTCAACTTTTTCAAGGTTCACTGACACTCCATCCCTTGATATGGTGTGCCCTAGAAAGGTAATATGCTCGAGGCAGAACCCACACTTACTTAGCTTTGCATACAACTTCTTTTCTCTGAGAACCTATAAAATCTGAGTCAGATGATGAGCGTGCTCCTTTCTGCTTTTTTAAATAAATTAGGATATCATCGATAAATATAATGACGAACTAATCTACGAATTCTCTAAAAACTTGTTCATTAAATCCATCAAGATAGCTTGTGCATTGGTTAGTCCAAATGGCATGAACAAAAATTCATAATGTCCGTACTTGGTTCGAAAAGCTGTTTTGTGAATGTTTTCTGCCTTGATCTTTACCTGATGGTAGTCTGAACGCAAGTCTATTTTGGAGAAGACTTGGGGACCCTGCAACTGATCAAAAAATCATCGATCTTGGGTTAAGGGTACTTGTTCTTGATCGAGACCCTATCCAGTCCTCTATAGCCAGTACATAACCTTAACGTTCCGTCTCCCTTCCTTGCAGATGTGACTCCGACACCCCAAGGGGACACGCTATGTTGGATTAATCCACTATCCTACAATTCATTGATTTGTTTCCTCAACTCCTCCATCTCAACACGATTCATGCAGTAAGGGGCAACCGAAATAGGCTGGGTGGCTGGTTGAAGATCTATGGTGAATTCAACTTCTCTGTCCACTGACAGTCCAGGTAGTTCATCTGAGAACATATTCGATAAGTCTCGAACTACCAGAATCTCTCGAATACAAATCTCTTTCTTAGGTTTGCCTATTTGGAGAAAACAGCCAAGTTAAAGCATTTAATAATTGAAAAAATTACCATGAGGGAATAATGTTTAAAGAATTTTATTAATTTGTAAATGACTCTTCATTAGGAGGGTTGAATACAAGTTTCTTATAAAAACAATCTACAATTGTGTGATACGCGGCTGGTCAGTTCATTTATAAGATTACATCAAAGTCTCCTATGTCAATCTCTATTAGGTCCACAATCAATTTTCTATTTGTTATATCTATGATACAGGATTTGTATATAACCTCCCATAGTAGTGTCATACTCCCAGGAATAGAAATAAATAATATAAAATCAAGTATTTCATGTAATATATTCAAGTTTGATACAAAAGTATGTGAAACAAATAAATGTGAGGCACCAGTATCAATTAAAACATGTGCAAGATGATTACAGATAGTGTACGTATCCTGTATCACATCTGGGTTGGCTTTTGCATCTTGCTGAGTGAGGTTGTAAGCCCTGCACTGGATAGGAGGTCTGGTCTGGTTCTGATTCCTCGGGCACTCCCTTACGTAGTGCTTGGCACTCCCACATATGCGACAAATATTGTTGAGGTGATAGAAAGGTTGGTCCCCATGATCCTTGCCACAGTGTTGGCAAATCCTACCGCATCCTATTGTTAAAATCTGAGGAGAAGGCTGAGTCATTAGCCTAGGTATCTTGTTCTACTGAACTTGTGCAGTAGGTGCTGGTCTGTGGTGTGAAATTGAGGGCTTGAGGTTCCCTACAGCTAGAGGAAAAATGCAAAGGTTCCTCTCCACTAATTGTGCTTTGGCCAGAACAGCCGAGTAAGTACTGAGATCGAACACATACAGCTGTTGTCTGATCTCTGGATGGAGACCCCACTCAAACTTTCTTGCATTCCTGCCTTCATCCATCATGCTCTCAGGGAAATATCGGCCCAACTCTAGGAACTTTTGGGCATATTCTCATACAGTCATGTCACCTTGGACCAGGTGTACAAATTCTATTTTTTTTAGATGTCGGATGTGCTATGGGAGGGACTCTACATTAAAGGCCACCAAGAATTGTTCCCAAGTGACTGAAATTGGTAGGATGGCCTGCTTGAGTTAGCATCAACGACATGTCTCTCCCACCAGCATGTAGGTGGAAAGTATGACTCTCTATTCAGGAATCACCTTAAGAGTCTTTAAAGTCTTCTCTATCTTAGCTAACTTGTACTCAGCACCTTCAAAAGAGGACCCCTTTAAAAGTAGATGGGTTTAGTCTTATAAACCTCTCAATGTAGTCTGAGTCTATCATGGGAGGAACTGGTTCCTGTGGGAGAGGGACTGGATTGTGCTGGGGATGGACCGAATGACTGTGGTGGTACTGGATGATACGGTGGAGGCATCAGATTATGCTGTGGCAGTGTTGGATGATACGATTGGGGCACCGAATCAAATTGTGGTGGTGTTAGATGGTAACGTGGAGGAGTAGGGTCATACCAGGGTGGCTCAAGATCCTTCTGCTGCAGGGGTGGCTCGACTTGTGGCAGTGGGGAAGGGTCAAGTAGCTCTCTCATTTCCTCCCAAGCCTGTTAGGCAGCGATGAGTCTCTCTAATATTTCAAATAGTCAGTCCACATTCTCTTGAAGTGAACACTCTCGGGCTGCTCAATTTAGTGGGGGTCTCCCTCTCCTCATTTATCTGTACCTGCATTTCACAAGGAATGGTTGAGTGATAATCCATTATTTTTGGTGTTTCGTAAGAATTTTGTTTAAGGAATGATTTCGAGGAACGTGACTTTGATACAACTATAACGGCCTGGAACTTAAAAAGAAATAAATTTTAAATTTGAATACATAAGCAAAATAATAGTGTTAGAGTTTACATTTTTTACACAATAATTCAAAATACCCAACAGGGCTGCGAGAATGACTCTTCTAAAAGAATAACGAAAAATCCAAGAAATAAATGGAAAAGTAAACAGTCGAATATTCTATTCGCAACCCTCTTGTGGATCAAGATCTGTATCATCGTTCTCTTGATCTGAAATGGTTAATGAAAAAGTGAACTATACTAGTTCAGTAAGAATGTCACACTACTCACCGATCAGAAATAAAGGTTGGTAAAAATCATGAAAACAACTAATGGAGCTATTAATTTATGTAAATTCATTTATCATAAATAAAATCATTTACCGCATACTTATCGTAGCTAGATTTTTAAAAACTGACCTATAGAGGCAATAACATAACCAATATCATAATCTCATATTCAAACATTCAGAACAACAACTTTCTCTTTCACCTGTCTACTGGTATCCATAGGGGTCCATAGGGATGTCCCCACTACGCGTGAACCTTTATTCAATATTTTGCATTAACCGATCGTCCCAATACCCCCTCCAGTATGAGTGCCAAAAAAATATCGTCCTTCGATATGAACACTAAAATACTAATCCTCGATACCCCGTTCGGTATGAGGCAACATTCACGGTCGGGTTCCCTATATACCCGGTCCATTCACCATCTTCCAAGATATCCAGTAAGGCTCTCATTCATCCATTCACTTAATCAAACAATTTTTTGTTCACATTTAATTTTCATATTCACAATTTAACTGTAATCACATAAAACAAGCAATACATGCATCAAGAAAATACAACCGGATCATCTTATCAATTCTAGTGTATTATCATGCATTCAAAACTGTAGAATCAAACAATAAGTTAAAACATGACAAACAGTAATAAATAATCGATTCCAGCTCTATTAGCAACCTATAATTAATTATGGATATTTTTTAAATTACACAAAATACCATATTATTAATAATTAAACTTTAATTCTATAACAGAGAATAAGGTGATGGATTCTTACTTGAATCGATATCTGAAAAGTTAAGCTTTCAGCTATGCCTATTAACGGTTCTCGAGTTTCCTAAATTTTTCTTAGAAGATTAAAACACACTACAAGTACCTAAAAATAGCCTAAAAAATCTAAAATCGGTGTTAGAAATTCTTTTCGGCCAATTTTGGAATTCTGGCACAGTGGTGCCACCGTGCTCCAGCGACCGCACCGCCGCCTGTGACGGTAATTTTCCTCGCGCCGGTTTTTTTTAGCCAGTTTCGACCGATTTCGGCCGGTTTTGTACTCATCTCTGCGAGAAAACATGTTAAGGGGCCTGAGTTAGCAAAAAAAAGTCGAAAAACAGAAGCTTACTAACAGTGAAATTTTTCAATACGGTGGCTCCGCTGGCTCACCTTCGCGGCTGGGAATTTTTCTTCAGTCAACCTGTGGGAAACAAAATGGTGAATTCAATGGTTGATAAATTTCACAAATTGTGAATCGGGAAAGGCCTCATCGGAGGTGATTTTTTATTTTTTATGCGGCACCGCCGCCAGGCTTTACCTGTAGTTTTCGGCTCATCCACCCATCATTTTGCTCTGATTTGGTCATGGGGTGTTTAAAATCAAATTTTGAGCGACTGAGGGAATTTTTACCTTTTTTGGCGGTCGGAGGTGGCTCCGGCGCGGCGGGGGGCGACGATCGGCTCCCTTCTCGGCGATTGGTTCTTCTTCTCCAGGGGGGGTGGGCTGGCAGCTCGGGTTAGGGTTTGCTGTTAAGTGAGGTATTTATATCCGTCTTTTTTTATTATGGACTGTCCATCACATTTAATCTAAACAGTCCGATCGCGTTTAAATAAGAAATAAATCTGGACCGTTCATCGCGATTTGATCTAAATTGTACGATCGTATTTAAAAAGAGAATGAATCTTAGCCGTTAGTCGTGTTTAATCACGACCGTCCAATCACGACTGAGGAGGGAATGGATCCAGACTGTCCGATAACGGGCACGCGGATTGACAGCATGGTCTCCCGCATGGGACCGTGTTAGCGTTCCTTGCCACGGGGTGCGCTCCGGTTCGTCGGGGCTGCTGATTGGGCAATCCTACGTGGCACATTTTTTAAAATTATGTTTTAATTCCAATTTCCGATTTTTCTTTTAAAAACACCTTAGAACTCAAATTTTCACGCATTTTTCCTAAAATTATTTTCAATTTTATGCTCCACCTATTTTTTTCAAATTTTTACATTAAATAAAAATTCATAAACTAAAAAATTAAATTTTATATATTAATTTTAAATATTTAAAATTAATTTCGGGTATTACACCAATGGCTCCTGAAGTCAAGAACACAAGTTCGAAGTATATCCTCTATTGTGCTTATTGTCCTTTCTGATTGTTCATCAGTCTGAGAGTGGAATGCGGTACTAAGAGACAGTTTTATTCCCATAGCTTGCTAAAAACTAAACGAGAACCGAGAAGTGAACTTGAGGTCCCTGTCGGATACTACTGTCACTAGTACTCCATGTAAGCTAACTATCTTCCGGATATACATTTTTGTTAACTTGTCTAAGGGGTTGGTCATCTTGATGGCCAAGAAGTGAGAGGACTTTGTAAGCTAGTCAACAATTACCCAAATGAAATCATGTCCCTAGCGTGCCCTAGCCAAATTTATTACGAAATCCATGGTGATGTGTTCCCACTTCCATTCCGGAATCAGTAATAGTTAAAGTAGCCCGCCTAGGCATTGATTCTCTACCTTGACCTACTGATACACCAGACATTTGGAAACAAAATTGGCCACCTCTCTTTTGATCTCGTTCCACAAAAATTGGGATCGCATTTTTTGATACATTTTGGTGCTTTGAGGATGTATGACAAACTTTGAGCTATGAGCCTCTGTCATGATGTCTATTTTCAGCTCACTGTCACATAGAACACATATTTTACCCTGAAATCTGAGCAATCCATCAGCAGAAACTCGAAATTATGAATTTACTCCTTGTTCTGCATCTTTTCTGGGAGCTACTAGGGTAGAATCAGCGGATTGAGCTTCCTTTATTCTCTGGATCAACTCAGGTTGAACAATCAAGTAGGCCAAACATGCAACTCTCTTTAGGTCCTGAAGTCGTACCTGTTGTGCGGCCCCTATTACCCTGCATTTTGAAATTATTGGGTAAGTTAATATACCTTCACTTTTTTTGCTGAGTACATTGACTACCATATTATCCTGGCTCGGGTGATACAATATATTGCAATCGTAGTCATTGAGGAGTTTTATCCATCATCTCTGATGTATGTTGATATCCTTATGAGTGAATTTGTGTTTCAAGCTCTTCTGATCAGTATAGATATGAAAAGTCTCTCCATACAAGTAATGATGGAAAGTCTTCAAGGCATGGATAATCCGACAAGTTCTAAGTCATGGGTAGAGTAGTTTTTCTCACTACTCTTCAACTGCCTAGACCCATAGGCTATGACATTCCCATGCTGCATCAGAACACAATACAACCCTAGGTATGAGGCATCACTATAAACTGTATATCTACTTGTTCCACTCGCTAAGGCCAACACAGGTGCAGTAGTCAACTGTTTCTTTAGTTCTAAAAGCTCATTTCACAGTTCTCGTTCCACTCAAACTTGACATTCTTCTTTGTGAGCCGAGTCAAAAAGCAGATAGGCTAGAAAATTCTTCCATAAATCTGTGGTAATAATTTATCATCCCTAGAAAGCTACGAGTCTCCTTGATTGAGATCAATTTCTTCCAACCGAGCACTGTCTCAACTTTTTCAGAGTTTACTAACACTCCATCCCTTGATATGATGTGCCCTAGGAAGGTAGTATACTCGAGCCATCACCCACACTTACTCAACTTTGCATACAACTTCTTTTCTCTATTAACCTGCAAAACCTGAGTTAGATAATGAACATGTTCCTCTCTATTTTCCGAATAGATCAAGATATCATTGATAAATACAATGATGAACAGATCCAGAAATTGTCTGAAAATCCTGTTCATCAAATTCATAAAGATGACTGGTGCGTTGGTTAGTCCAAATGACATGACCAGGAACTCATAGTGTTCGTACCTAGTTCGAAAAGCTATTTTGTGAATGTCTTCTACTTTAATCTTTATCTTATGGTAACCTGAACGCATGTCTATTTTGGAGAAGACCTAGGCACCATGTAACTGATCAAAAAGGTCATCGATCCTAGGGAGTGGGTATTTATTCTTGATCATGATCCTGTTCAGTCTCCTGTAATCAATGCATAACATTAATATCCCATCTCCATTTCTTGCAAATATGACTCCAATACCCCAAAGGACACACTATATCATATGAACCCACTATCTTGCAGTTTATTGATCTGTTTCCTCAGCTCTTCTATCTCAACATGGCTCATGCAGTAGGGGGTAACTGAGATAGGCTTGGTACCTAGCTGAAGATTTATGGTGAATTTAACTTCTCTGTCCACTTGTAGTCTGAAAAGTTCATTAGGAAACATATTCGGGAAGTCTCGGACTATCATAATCTCTTGAATACAAATTTCTTTCTTAAGTATGCCCTGTGTAGAGAACACAACCAAGTTAAAGTGCTATGAGGAAATAATATTCAAAACTTTTATTAGCTTATAAATAATTCTTCGTTAGTAGGCTTAAATACAATTTTTCTCGTGGAAACAATCCACGGTGGCATGATACGCCGTTAACCGGTTCATTTTTAGAAATACATCAAGGTCTCCTATGTTAATCTCTATCAGGTCCATCATAGGTGAAATGGAATCCTGTGGAAGAGGGGCTAGATGTTGCTGGGGAGGGACCGGATGAACCTGTAATGTTGCCGGATGATACAGTAGGGGCTCTAAATTGTATTGTGACAATGTCAGATGATACGACAGTGGAGCAAGGTTACATCGAGGTGGCATTAGATCCTCTCATTGTAGGAGTGACTCATATTGTAGAAGTAGTGGAAGGTTAAACAGTTCCCTCCTCTCTTCCCTGACCTACTGGGCAGAGATGAGTCTTTCTAAAATCTCAAAGAGCCGATCGACATCCTCTTGAAACAACCCGTCTCGGGCTGCCTTGTTCAGTAAGGGACCTCATCTACTCGTGTCTTTGTACTTATTTTTCACAATGAAGGGTTGGGTGATAGTTCGTATTTGGTGTTTTTAAATCTTTGTGTAACGAATGGTTCTGAGGAACGCAGCTCTGATATCAACTGTAAAGACTCAGAACTTACAAGAAAATAAAGTCATAAATTAAATGCGGAGGCGAAATAATAGAATTTAGGATTTACATTTTTTACACAATAATTTAAAATGCTCAATAAGGTTATGCGAATGTCCATTCTAAAAGAATAAATGAAAATCAAAGAAATAAATAATGGTAAATGACTGAGTATTCTAGGATGACATTCACTAGGTTTTAAAGGGAGTCCGGGTGGGGAACTATTCATAACCCTCTTATTAATCGAGATCTGGGTCTTGATCCTCTTGATATGAAATAATTAATGAAAGGGTGAGCTATACAAACTCAGTAAGAATATCACACTACTCACGATACAGAAAGTAAATGTTAGTAAAAATCATAAAAACAATCAATGAATCTCTTGATTTAAGTAAATTCATTTATCATAAGGAAAACCTTTTATTGCATATATTTACAGTTGCGAGATTTCTAAAATCAACCTATAGAGAGAATAACTCAAATAACATTCTAATTTCATATTCAAGTAAGTAAAAACAATATGTTTCCCTTTTCATTTACCTACTGGTATTCCAGTGTTAAAAATCTTTTTAGGCCAATTTCGAAATTTTAGCACGGCGGTACCGTCATGCTCCGATGACGGCACTGTCGCCTGCGCCAGTGATTTGCCTCGGCTGACCATTTTTAGGCTATTTTGACCGATTTCGATCAGTTTTATATCCATCGATGCGAAAAAATACGTTAGGAGATCTCAGTTGGCCAAAAAAAGTAAAAAAAATTAAAAATCTACTGGCGGTGGAATTTTTCGATGCGGCGGCTCTGCCGACTCATCTTCGCGGCTGAGCATTTTTCTTAGGTCAGCTTGTAAAAAACAGAATGGTGAACTCAATAGTGAAAAAATTGTATGAAACAGAAAACAGGATAGGGCTCATCGGATGTAGTAGCGAGGTTTCTCTCGCAACGGAATCATCGGGCTTTGCCTGCGATTTTCAACTCACCCGGGATTCCTTTTGCTCTGATTTGTCCATGAGGGTGCTCGAAATTAAATTCCGAGCAGATAGGAGAATTTTTATCTTTTTTGGCGGTTAGCTCTCTTCTCTATCGACTGGTTCTTTTTCTTCGGCGAGAAGCTGGCGGGTAGGGTTTGAGTTCGGTGTTATGCGAAATATTTGTACCCATCTCACGTTAATCTAGACTGTTTATTGCATTTGATCTCGACCGTCTGATCACGTTTAAAGAAGAATACGGACCGTTCATCACGATTTGATCTCGATCGTCCAATCGCGTTTAAGGAGGGAACGAATCTGGACAGTTCATTACGTTTAATCGTGACTGTCTGATCGCGCTTGAGGAGGGAACAGATCCGGACTGTCCACACACGCGAGAACGCTTCTGGGCCGTCCGATTGCGGGGCACGCGGATCGCCAGTGTAGACTCCTGCATGGCGCCAAGTCAGTGTATCTTGCCATGCGGCGCGCTCCGGTTCGTTGAGACCGCTGACTGAGCAGTCCTACGTGACACAATTTTTTTAAATTGCGTTTTGACCCCCAGTTTCTGATTTTTTTAAAAAAATATCATCCGAACCCAAATTTTCACTCATTTTTTTTCAAAATTATTTTCAATTTCATCATCAACTTATTTTTTCTATAATTTCATATTAAATTAAAATTTATAAATTTCAAAAATTGATTTTTATACATTTTTTTAATGCTAAAATTAATCCTGAACCAAATTACGGGCCCGGGTATTACAACTACAAAAAAGAAATATTGAATTCTTCAAAATTATAGTAAAATTACATTACACCCATTAGAAGCATTTTTTTTTCTTTTTTCTTTTTTCTTTTTTACTATGAGCACCAAGATTAGTAAAGTCACCAAGTTTTTGACCTTGACTCCACCACTTGATTCCATGAACATCAGTATTAATGTTGTAGTGGGAGTTATTAAAAATGTTTTTTATGTGGGAGTAATTGAAAATGTTCTTTATTTGTTAATGAAGTTTAATTAATCTCATTAATTGAACTTTAAGATTAAATTGATATATAAACTCCTCGAACCACTTGAAGTTTAGGAAAATATTCTTTATGTGTTAGAGTTGTCCGTGTTTGTTGATTAGGTTCATGAAATTATTGACTAGTAAAGAGTGTCTTCCTCTCTAGAAAATAAGGCATGTGAGAATCACCTTCCTTACTTTTGCACATTGTGACGAAGTTGTTGAAGTTAAAAGAGTAGTGAGTCTCGCAAATGATGCATTACTTGGGGAGGGGGAGGGGGAGGGGTGGTGGGAGAATCCTTGTAAAAAACTCGGTGAGCAAAGATTAGAAGAACTTGATTAAACAACTTGAAAAACATGTGAATCAAGCACC
This sequence comes from Carica papaya, assembly GCF_054855325.1. Classification (NCBI taxonomy): domain Eukaryota; kingdom Viridiplantae; phylum Streptophyta; class Magnoliopsida; order Brassicales; family Caricaceae; genus Carica; species Carica papaya. Next base: position 5,761,193 of record NC_142312.1, on the reverse strand, counting down.
ATTGTTAGAAGGGTAGAAAAATAGGAGCTTGAGTTCAAAAGAGGCTGTGTTGGGAAGAAGTAGTTGTCATAATGGAGGCATGTGATCAAAAAGCAACGAAAATGAAATTAATTTGCACTAAAGATTTTCAATCGTTTGAAAACTCTGGAAATAATTGTTGTGACAAGTTTACTAGAAATATCTCGTCATTTAAGTAATGAGAAAAGAAGTATAAATGGTTGCAGACTTGTGTTATTAGGTAAATTTAAGAAAAACTTGGATGCAGATGTTTCAGGAAGAGAATCTGCAATTTATGCGAGGAAATTTTATAGTATTTTAGAACAGGAGATGAAGAAAGTTGTTTCGCTGGCAAATAAGTTTCCAAGAAGTGATTTACTTCCTTTAAATTCTGGAGTTACGAGGTTGAAAAATATGAATTTGACATGAAGATTTTGGTTGAGGGTGTTCCATTAAAAGTATTTGTGCTTTGTTTCTTCAAGTTTATTATTAATTAGATCGGTAAAGTGGTGAAAATCAATGAATGGGGGTATTTCAAACATTATATTGAATTCATAAACCATGATTGACATATAATAATATGTTATAATTCCTATAAGAATTTGAAATGTTTTTTTTAAGAGAATAAGTTTTTAATTAACAAATTCTATGCCTAGATTTTTTTTTTGTCCGTTGTACTTATATGAGAGAGTATTGGATAATGTCAAATCACAAATTCATAACTTAATTTAATATGATCAAATGACATACAGATAATTCATTGTAGGAAAAAAGTTATTTTCTCTTACATGTAGTCATGAACTCTTATGGTTAATAATTCATAATATAAAATCATACGATATTATTTCTTCTATACTAAATAATGAATTTTCAGGTAACTACTGATATGATTTATAAAATTGAGTTATGCTCAATAATTAGTCTACTTATGACACATAGGAGGGACCTTAATATCTTAATTACAAAGTATGAAATATTTTATGTAAATCAACCATGTTCAAACAAATATTTTTTTATATATATAAAATAGAAGAAAACAAAGCAAACAAACAAAGTAGAGAGATTAAGTCTAAAAAGATTAGCGCAGGATGTATTACAGTGATCGATATAAAACAATCTCTTTAACTCATCAAGAAGATACTACTTTAACGATGAATATAACTAACATGAACATCTTTGTAACACCCACTAATTTTATAATTTTTATTTTTGTTATTATTAATTTTTTTTATTTAGTTTCTTTTATAATTTAATAAAAATAAAAAATAATAATAATGATAAAATTAGGTAAAAATATTATTTGGATTTAATTGAAATTGATTTTGGAAAAAAGGGGTGAAAATTAGGATTCTGTGGGTATTTTTGAAAAGAAAATCGGAAACCGGGGGTCAAAATACAATTTAGAAAAATTGTGCCTCGTCAGCGCCACGTCAGCAGCCACGTCAGCGGCCCAGTCAGCAGCCCTGGCCAACCAGGACCTGCTGCATGGCAAGGCCACGCCGACCCGGGAACGGGCCACGTGGGTGATCCGCATGCGCGCGATCGGACGGCCCAGATCAAGCGTGCGCACGGACGGCCCAGATGCACGCGCACGGACGGTTCAGATTCAATCAAGTACGGACGACCCAGATTTAATCAAGATGGACGGCTGTGATTAAAAGGCAAAGGGTATAAATAAACCCCCCACACCTAACCACAAAAACCCTAGCCGCCAGCCCTCGCCGGAGAAGACGAACCAGACGCCGGAGGAGCCGGCCGCCGCCACCCGCTGCCGCACCGGGGAGTTTTCTGACCACCGATCGAGGTAAATTTCATACTCCCAGCTCGTTTTTCAATGCTGAGTTCCCCTGTGGCCAAATCAGAGCCAAAATCCCGGCTAAACGGCCGAAAAACACGGCCGAAACCCAGCGGCGCCGTCGCGCCCCTCCTCGATTTTTGCCTCCGATGAGGCCCTTCCCGGCCTCCGTTTGATACAATTTTTATATCACCGTGATCACCATTCTTTTCTCTACAGGTTGATTGGAGCCAAATCACCAAAACACGAACCTCGTCGGAGAGCCGCCGCACTCGAGAGCACCGCCGCCGGTAAGCTTCGATTTTTTGTAATTTTTTGGCCCCCCGAGGGCCCTAGGGTTGTTTTATCGCAGGGACCGATGCAAGTGTGGCCGAATTCGGCTGGAAACGACCGAAAACGGCCAACTCGAGGCGAATCGCCGCCGCTTGCGGCGGCGCCGTCGCCGGAGCACGGCAGAGCCGCCGTGCCGAAATTGCGATATTGGCCGAAAGGGTCCCTGGGTCTAATTTGGAATTTTTGGGACACGTGCAGGTACCAGTAGTGCGTTTCAGTTCCCCGAAAAAAATTCAGAAAAAATTAGGGACAGCCTGTAGGCTCACTGTATAGCCGTATTCGGACCCCGAAACAAGTAAGGACCCCTCACCCTATTTCCTATCACGGTATTAAAGTGCAATAAATGATAAAAAGGTATTTCATGAATCAATAGCTCTGTGAAATTGTTTAAGGTTGCTAATGGAGCCCGAGTCTAGTGTATTTGTCGGTCAGTTGCTGTTTGTTCTATTTTACAGTTTTCAATGCAGTATGAGGTCTGATGTTTTCATTTCATAGTTTCGTGTGCATATATCGCTGTTTTATTTATTATGGGTTGAATGACTGAGAACCCGATGTTGTATGTTGTCTTGTTTGGCATAAATTATTGGTTTACTTGTTTGTGTGTGATTTGATGATGCTGACTGAGGAAAAAGGGGAATAAAAAGTTATGTAAATTGATAATTGTATAATGTGGTCAGCCTGACTAAACATCCTGGGAGATGGTGGACGGACCGGGTCCGTAGAAAATCCTACCGGGATTGTGGTCTCTCATACCGAACGGGGTATAGGGACCTTATGTGTTTTGGTGTCCATACCGGACGGGGTATAGGGACGGCCCGTTTCACCCTCATACCGGACGGGGTATTGAGGTTTATAGTTTTTGCGCCCATACCGGACGGGATATGGGGACGGCCCTGGAATTTGATTACAAGTGTTAAGGGTTCACAGGTAGCGGGACCCCTATGGATCCCCATGGATACTAGTAGGCTGATAAATGAGGAAAAATATGTTGTGTAATGATTGAAATGCAAAATGCGTGATAAGTATTATGTTATACAGTTCATATGATTTCATGATGATGAGAATGTTATTGCTTTTGTATGTTGTTTTATGAATTTCACCGAGGTAAGTGGACAGTAAAGGATTTTATTATTGATAAAAGAATTTGTTATAAATTATGCTCCATTGGTCTTTTTGTGTTTTCTACCCACCTTTACCTCCGTGGCGGTGAGATAGTGTGATGTCTTTACTGGGCTGGTGTAGCTCATTCTTTATTTAATCATTTCATACCAGGAAGACATTGTTCCCGAGCCCGTTCCGCAGGAAGACGGCGAAGGGGACGCCTGAAGACTCCGTAGTTATATTTATAGTTTTTATTTTCGAGTTTCTCTTTTAGTTAATTTGTTCTTTTATACTTTGAGCACGTTTTTGGTTTTAGTATAAGGGATGTTAATCAAAATTTTTATTACGGTTCCGCATTTGACCTTTTTAATACACATATTTCATTTTAAAATTCTGGGGCCGTTACAATCTTAATCGTTATAAAAAAAAATTATGAATATAAATAATAGAATTAAAATATGAAGTATTATAGATGAATCATCTGTATAATAGTTGTTTAAAGTAAGAAGAATTAGCTTCAACGATCAATTTCTTAATACTTAAAACAAAACTAAGCTTGAAGTTTCCGAGGATGCCAAAGATCTCAAGAGCCAAAGCATCACCAAGCTTATGTTGTACATAAACTTACTCATCTCCCATGACTATCTCTAACATTTTCTTTAACTAATTTTATGCATGAATTTTTGCTTTATACGTTCATTCAAGTGTTTACTTGTTGAAGCCGATTCCAATTTTTGTAACTTCGCCATGTAATTTCTTTTTTAAGATAAAAATTTTCCTATTCAGTCTACATAATAAAAAATATGTAATATAAAAATTTCAGGTATGTATAAAATTTATCCATTAGTTTTTTAATTTTTGTTTAAATTAAAAAAAGAACCTACGTTACTACATTGATGGAGCTTCGGAATTTCCTTTAACCGTTGGGGTCAAGCTTCGACTTTCAAGTTCTAAGCTCGGAAACGGGACTGAACAGTTGAATCCTGGATGCTTATCGTCCTTCCCAAGCTGCAGAATCCTTCTTCCGTCCTTCCTAAGCTGCAGAATCCTTCTTCTTTCCCTTTCTGTCGCTTTCCTTCCCTTTCCTTCATTCTTTCCTACCTTTTCCTCCTTTTTTCCGTGCTTGCAAAGGAAACTCGAAATTGTAAGGCGAAATCGGAAGAGAGGGAAAGAGATAAGTGACTAAAGGAGGAGGAGGAGGAGGAGGAGGAGGAAGAGCATGGGAGATCTCATAATATGGTTGATTTCCTTCTTCTTGCTTATTTCGCTACTCGTCATCGTCGTTTACCAGGTTTTCTTCCCATCAAAACCCTAGATTTTCTCTCTGTATCATAATCTACTGATTACTCATATTTTATTTTAATTATGGGCATATTTTGTAAGTTCTTATGGGTTAATATATATATACGTACACCTTTTTCAATTCATTAATTTCATAACCAAGGCAAAATCACGGATTTTTTTCCTTCTGTTTTTCTTGTTGAGTTCCTGATTACATTTAGCTATGCGTTTTAGAGTTTGAGAACCAAAAGGCTGTATGCAGTGTTCAGCGTAGCTGCAAAATAATACAAATTATTAGTCAATTTAAGAAACAAGTTAGTTTTGATAAATTTCTCTGAGTTTGTTTATCATAAATTGTTCGGACTTCGTTGCTATATCTGAGCCATGCCTCCCCTGGCTCTTGATCTCTTTCTTAAAACAATGTTAGATTCAAATTGTAAGTTGGCTGGGGTTAAAATTTTGACTTCAAAGAATCCCTGGGGACATATTTGAAACTCCCGGAAGTCTTTGCTTTCTTGTAGTTAACAAGAAAAGGGGTAAATAAAGCCTCTGGAATTTGCTGAGTTTTTCCCGAATTGCCTTTTTGCTAGCGTTTTCAACTATAAAGGAAAAAACTCGGACAGAATTGAGTAATTCAATTTTGACTTAAATACATTGCTGAGTCAGCATATTGCCCTGTGTCCTATCAAGGGGATACATTCCAGCAATTATCATTTTGTAAGTGACTCAGGAGCCTTGCTGAGGATGTTGACCCTTCTAAGATAAATTTTTTTTGGCAAGTTAATATTTTATACGAAGATTATTTCTTGTTGTCTATAAGATTATCTAATGTGTTTACCATGGATATACTGGAACCACAGTGTTCAATCACCTCATACAATAAATTCACTGGCTAGGTGTGAGCAATGCATGTATTGGAAATGTGGTATTTACATCTTGGTTATTCATATGGTTGACATATCTCAAGCTTCTTACTTAAACGAAGATCTAGGAATAACATGTACGCACGTAGTAATAAGTGCTTGTTAATCCAGTATAATAGTCTGTGGATGGAAAGTTTAACTCTTGAATGAATTTGCAGCTTATGTGCTTGGCAGATCTAGAGTTTGATTATATCAACCCATATGACTCGTCATCTAGAATAAACAAGGTGGTTTTGCCAGAATTCATAGTAGAAGGAGTTCTCTGTTTCTTCTATCTTATAACAGGACACTGGTTCATGTCACTATTATGTGTGCCATACCTGTACTACAATGTGAGACTGTAAGTTTTCCTGAACTGGTTATTCTACTGAAGTATTATCTTATCTGTTTTAACATGGCTATGGCAATCTGAGTGTGAAAAATCCATTTTATATGTCACTGGCTTGGAGTCAAGTTCAATCCTCACTTATCACAGGGAGTGAGATTGTCCCTTGTTGATATAGAATCCTTGCTAGCTAGGAATATCTAATTTGTACAGTCATTTGATTGATGTCCTGTGTGTTATCACCTAGTTGGATTGGTAAATGTCCTATGGCTCTTGATAAGATGTTTGAGGTATTGACTCAATTCTGAAGTTTTTGGGGCTTTCTACATGTTCAAGCCTCACTCATTTATCGTAGCATGTGCTGCTCCACTTGCACTTCAATGATAGAGTCAAGTCGGCCTACATTAACCCTTCTCTAGAGCTCCTGCGCTGCTAAGATTTGCAGCAGAGAAATAACTCAGTTCTTTTTCTATAATTTTAATATAAAATGAAGCAGAAAAATTGCTAGGAAAACAAAGCATGATTACGATTTGTCTAGAAACCACAACATATCTAATTAGATGAGGAAAAGATGGTTTTATTCTTTTGTTGGTAACTGAGGGGTAGTATAGATGGGGAGGCTAAGATGGAGGAGTTGAATTGCCCTAGTAAGGGTTTGTTGAGGAAACTTTATTTGAGATTTCAGACGAGGACATTGATTCATCCCAACAAGTTGGAGGTATCTGATAGTCCTACGAATAAAAGAATGTCAAGTCAGTTCTAAAGTTAACTTGAAAGGTGTAGAGCCAATGGATCTAGCAAATCTATCATATTGACATTTTCTTCAGAGCCATGAGATGCTTGGATACATATAATCTGTAATTTGCCAGGTCAATTTCTTTGAAAACAAAAAGGGGTGACTGTTCTTGATTTTTTTTTCTCTCTACTTGTTCTCAGCTACACATCAAGACAGCACTTGGTAGATGTGACAGAGATATTCAATTTGCTCAATCGGGAAAAGAAGAAACGGCTTTTCAAACTTGCTTATATTATTATCCTTCTATTTATTTCCATATTCTGGTATGATTCACTTGCCTGCATTTTAAACAATTCATGTCTTAGTTTTCCAATCATAGTACGTAATATAACTTTAGCCTTTGTGTTTGTCTGCTAGGATGATTTATTGTGCCTTATCAGAAGAAGACGAATGAGTATGTTGTTGCATGATTGATGGCTCGTCAAGGAGCATTTAGTGCCAAACTGATCAGCTCGTCACGCTACGTTGCTGCATTATTCTATGTGGCATCTGCCGTGACTGATAGTTTATTTACACGGTTGTATGATTACGGATTTCCTGTTAATCAATTGAAGCAAAAACAAGCTTTTGTATCTTCGTAGAGCTTATCGAGGATCAAATGCTGTTATGTGGCATTGTCATTCTTGATCATTTTTCTTGCCTTGGAACTTTGAGGTGATGGGAATGTAATCACAGCATTTTTTTTTATCTAAAGTGCCACTAGTTTTGCCATTTGATTAGAAACAAGGGTAAAGCATATAAGAGGTTGCTCCAGACTATTTATGTAATATCTGAGTTAATCTTCAAACAATCTTCACATTTGGTAACATAAGTATTTAGAATGCTTTGTCTCTTTTGTTGAATTTCAGCTTCTATTTTTATACTAAGAACGCACAAGTCTAATCAAAAGTGTTTCAAAATAAAAATTGAATATGTTTTTAGCATTTGAAGCTTTTAATAATAGTGGAGTCATAAGTTGGAAGTAGATGTAAAGAGTAAAAACGAAATTTTAGTTATTATACTTAGTAGGTTTATGTTTTCTAATTTTATTAATTTATTTCTCAAGAAAAATAATTCATTAATTTAATATTTTTATAATAAACACAGTAGTTATTTATTACTAATAATTTTATAATTCTTATAAATTTTTTAAATCTTAAAAATTAAAATATTTTTAAAATAATATTTATACCTAAAAAATAAATAGAATAAATCAAAATAAATCATTTAAGTTATTAGAATAAATTTTAGAAAATATTTAATATTATTCAAATAATTGTAAAATAATTTTTTTATTGTTATATAATTTTTATTCTTTTTTGTTATCAATTTTATCATATAGTCAATATTATATTTAATCATAACTTATATTTCGATTGTTTTTTACAGTAAATTTTATTAGATATTATATTATTAGAGAAACTCTAAAAAAATTTATCTAGAGGCGATTTTTTACTGTGTGGATACTCAGAATTTTTCTATTTTAATTGAGTGAAAAATGTTTCATATAATTGCAGCTCTCTAATTTGGAGTATGAGAACACATTAAGTCCGAGACAATAATAAGATAGGCTAACATATGGTCTTGGCGATCAAACTCGATTTCCAACTTGTGAGGGCATTCACTTATCATTTCAGATGTGTTTACTCATGTTATTTCTAACTTGCCACCATAACCTCTAATGAAGAGAATTTGTCCTTATTAGAATGCTTTTCTTAACTTGATCTATTGCCAATTTATGTTAATAGAAAATTATTATATAAAAAATCTAACCTTCAACAAATTGTATTTATGTAATACTCAGGGATCGAAAATCGGTCCAGAATTTTTTTTTTATTATAAAAAAAAATCATATAAATAATTAATTCAATTTATTTTTATTGAATTTTTTGAGACAAATAGATTATGGATGAAATTGAAAATAATTTAAGAAAAAATAGGCAAAATTTTGAATTTTGAGAGTGTTTTTGAAAGAAAAATTGAAAACAAATAGCTAAATCGTAAAAAAAGAAAGATTGACCACGTGGGATGGTCTAGTCAGCAACACGAGCGAACCAGAGCACGCCGCGTGACAAGACACGTTAACATCAGCGCTACGCGAGCAATCCGCGTACCTGACGATTCGATGGTCCCAATCATGTCCCATGCGCACGGATGGTTGTGATGCATTCTCTCTTTAAGCGCGATCAAACGGACAAAATCAATCGCGATGAACGATCCCGATTTGACTACGCAATCGGCCTAAACAGACAACGATCGGACGACTCTCCTCGCTCCATGTCGACGCGAATAGACGGCCCAGATCTACGCGAGATGAATATTTAAACATTACGTCTCAGGGAACCATAACCCTAGCTGCACCTACCCTCGCCGGAGAAGAAGAATCAGACATCGGAGAAAGAGATTGATCCCCAGCCGCCGCCACATCGGAATTACCATCGACCGCCACAAAAGGTAAAATTTTTTCCTACCTGTTCAGAATTCAAATTCCAAGTCTCTCTGTGGCTATATCGGGACAAAATAGACGGCGAGTGAGCCGAAAACTGCAAGTGAAGCCCAGCGGAGCCGGTACGACCAAAATCCTAAACCTTCTCCGATGACTCCCTTTCCATTTTCTATTTCACACAATTTTTCGACTATTGCGTTTACGTCATTTTCTGTACAAGTTAGCTAAAGAAGAAACCCCAACCGAGACATCCTAACTTATTTTTTTTTATAAGGATACGTGCAAACTCGGCCAAAATTGACTAGGTCGAGGTGAACCGCCGCCGTGGGCGACGAATCCAACGCCGGAGCATGGTGGCATCGCTGTGTCAGAACCCTAAAATTGGCCGAAAAGGGTTTTCAATACTGATTTTGAATTTTTGATGTATTTTTAGGTACGTGATGAGCATTTTAATTCCCGCAAAGAAGATTCAAGAAATCCAAGAACCGTTAAGAGGCGTAATAAATAGTACGGTGTTTCAAAATACTGATCCGGGTAAGGATCCCTCATCCTATTCTCTATTACGGTAAATTGAGGCTTAATGATGTATAATTTTGTATTTTGTGAAAGTTAGAAAAAAAAATCTTAAAAATAATTATAGATCACTAGTGGAGTCAGAATCAGTTAGTTCATATTTGTCATGATTCCCTGTTTATTTTTTTGTACTGCTTAAACTGCTTACTATTATATTGTGCGTATTTAAATTGACAATTTTTATGGTCTCTTTGGTTATTTGGTTATTGAGTTTTTTCTGTATTATTTATTCAGTATTCTGATTATTTGGTTATTCAGTTATGTCAAACTATATCGCTTGTTTGAGTGTCATTTGAATTAATCTATTATTATGAAATGAGATATTGGTATGCGTCGATGGTTGTTTTAATGATAAGAATCTACATAAATAAAAGCTTGGGAAAAGGATGGACGAACCCAGTGCATAAAAAACCCTACTGTGGATATTACTTTAATCGGACAGGGTTGAGAAGTTCCATACTAGAAGAGTTTTTGGAGATATGGTTTACTCTCATACTGGACGATGTATCGAGGCGATGATGTTTTTGACGTCCATTACCAGATGGGGTATGAGGTCAGTCAGATTAATTGTCAAATCTTGATATTGGGTCCATGAATAGAGGGATATCTCTATGGACTCCTAGGGGTCCCAGTAAATTGCTTAAAAGTGAAGAATTGCTGATCCTGTACATGAAAAAAAATGTCATTTAGATATTTGTCTTTATAAGTTAATTTTGGAAAAAACCGTAACGGTAAGTATCGAATAAAACATTTTAAAATTAAATGAATTTTCTTAATGCAAGGTCTCCATTAGCTGTTTTCTGATTTTTACTAACATTCGATTTTCCATATCAGTGATTAGTATGATATTTTTACTGAGTTAGTGTAACTCACATTTTTATTAACTATTTCATATTAAGAAAACCAAAATCTAGATCTCGATCAGTAAGAGAGTTGTGAGTACTTCACATTCCGAACTCTTTTCAAGTGCTAGTGAAGGTTATCCATAAGATATCTATTTATTTATTTTTTTAATTACCGTTTGTCTTTTTATGAACTACGTAGAAGAGATATTCTCGTAGTCCTATTTGACATTTTAATTTACTGTGTAAGGAATGTAAACTGTAATATTATTATTCGTTTCCCCATTTAAAATATAAAGTCATTTCCTTTGAGTTTCGGGTCATTACAATTTATTTTAGAGGTGTTAGACTTGTTTACCTAATAAAATTAGGTTAAAGTTACAAAAATCTCAGAAACACAAATCATGTCTAACTTTACTTGAACAAAATTTATCTCAGGAGATTCAACGATTTTTTTTTTCACTCACATTATCCACATATCAAAATCTTGATATTATCACTTATTACAAATTAACTTTGATCATTAATTAACAAACACTCATGTAGCATGTTAGGATAGCCCGAGTCATTACCTTTAACTAACATCTTTCTTGGCTCTTGAAAGCTTGTCCATTTTCAGCTCTGATATTTTTATAGTTACTTTATTTATTTGATAGCAAAAGTACATGTCGATTTATTTCACTTAAGAGTTCTAAATACTTATTATGTGTCATTACTAAATTGACACTGAGTATTTTGTTAAATTCTTAATATAATTGAATCTTAATTCATTTTGAAAAAAAAAATATCAGATCCTTTAAAATGAGTGGCTTGTCACAAGATATTTTCTTATACTTCTAATTTTTTTTAAAAAAGTGTTGTCATATCATTGTTAATAACTCTTTCAAATATTAAGCTACCATTCACAGACAATTAGTGAGATATTAGAGGAGTTATTTGACAAATATTACACTATACAGTATATTGGATTACTTAATGACTTATTTTAATAAATCTTAGAAGTATAAGCTATATTGCATATAAAATTTTGAAGACTGACATTTTTAAAAAGTCAACAAATACAGGAATACTGATGTATTTAAGTCGTTATTTTAGTGGTATTTAAAAAGGGGAATATTTTCAAAGTATGTTCTAAATTGAAATTATTTCAAAGTTCCAGAAATTGTTGTCGCGAAAATAACATTGAGAGAAACCTGAAAGAGACCGAGAGATTCGTTAGTCAGAAAATCTTCGAGAGCATCTGCTGGAGACACTGTGCGTCTGAACCAGAATCTCGGAATACAGGTGGGTGTCGGGTTGTAAATCCCCAATTTCTCTTTATGTAATTTTCGGTAGGACCGTACTGATTTACATTTGATTATAACATGAACTCAAATCTCAAAATTAAGTGTCAAATACAAGCCCAGATTGTATATTTTGCGCGAATCCTGCAACAATGCCTATTAAATGTTCGGTGAAAAGCCTGAAAGACTGTGACACTGTCTGGAGCTAATTTATAGAATTTCGGGCTGGTAGCCAACAGCTCTCCCTCCTCTCTTAACTAAGCAATGCAGCGTTGTAACAGTTGAGTATTTTTGTCTTGTTATCCCTGTTTTAGAGGATGAGTCAGGCCATGAATATTTAGTTCAAATGTTTAGCTTGGGTAACTGCATTTTTTTAATTAGATATGTCACAAACATAACCTGAAGAGTAAAGATATAGAGGCATGCAATGATGGAACCTTTTTATTCTTGGCATTGTTGTGTGTTTGTTTTTCTGGTCATACGAATCACCAACAACTACCTTTCCTTTTTTCCTGACACATACTGTCTAAATCCTTAAAAACTTAGGAAAAGTTTGAGTTGCATATTTATGTTGAAAGTGGTTGGTGTGAGTTATGGATTTCTGGACAGGTTTCAATGTGCACAATACCTACACGAATCTGTTACCTCCTCCTCCTCCTCTTCTCTCTCCTTGAGATCATGTTTCTTTCAACTCAAGGGATGTGACTTTGTTCACGGTAGGATAAGTAGTTACATATGCATTACCATGCTTTTGTTCAATGTATGCCTATGTTTTTGCTCATGGAACTTCGGATCTGGTTGTATATCATTCCTTAGTCTAAATGCATCTAACGTGATTTAACTTTCTCGAGGAAGTATATGCCTTTGGCTAGATTTGGCCTAAGTGGGGAAGGGAAGGTCTATGTTAAGAATAGTTGAATGTGTAGTTTATTGAATATGACAACCCTATATATGCAGTTTTTCTAGAATAGAAAAGGAAATACATCATTAATCACATTAATTATATAGACTATATTTTACCACAATACCCATTAATCTAATTACATATAGTACCATAATGCCCATCATGAACCCATTCAGGATTCTAGCATTTACTGATAGGATTTGCTTCCTTATGCACACTGAGAAAGGTGCTGCAATGTGTATGTGTGTGTATCTATAGATATAGAATTGCATTTATCTGTGTATAAATATGTCTATATGTATGTAATACGTAATTATGTTCTCGCAATTGGCATGGCCAGCCACTCTCACCTTTCTTGGTTGGAATTTTTATGGTGACTATGAGCATTACCATCATTGTTTTCCTTCAATCTTACTTTTTCTTTTATATTTTCAGTGTTTTTTTTGCCTCTTACGACCGTTTATGTAGACCTAGGAGCGATCTTTGTGCCTATATGAGCTCTAACTTCTTTTGGTTGGATCTCAATCTCAACGAGGCTCAATTCTTTTTTTAAGTTGAGTTTTATCCAAGTTAAGCTCAAGCTTTCTAAATTCTCTCTCAAACTGAGCTTGAGCTCAAAATGAAGCTTGAATTGAGCTTCAAACAGAGCTTTAACTCTTCAATATTTGACCTAATGAGGTGGAATATTTAAGTATTTGGCTCTGATAATTTCGATCTCTACTTCTTTTTTTATTATTGTTTTACTCTTGGATCTATCATTTACACCTGTAATCGTCACTACTAGTGTTTGTCCCCCCAAATCTTAAGTGTGTTTGCGAAATGCAGCAACAGTTCTCTTTATTGTAGCTTTAAGCAATTGATTCTCCAAGTATGTCATGATTGAAGAATTAAAAAGTGCCCTATATACAATTTTTAAAAAACCGATGTTTGATTTCTCGGTTGGAAACTGGATTCTGTTTTTGCCTATTCAAGTTGTAAGTGTTTTAGGATCATGGTGATAAAGTGATTCATGCAGTGTTTTTTAGTCTGCTGTCTCTTTTATATTGATATTTCAAACCATTGTTTACCTCTCACAGTATAGTTAGTTGTTTTAATATCTGATCATTGCAACAGGATGTATAGGAGCATTGTAGCACTTCCACAATGGAGAGAAACAGTTGGGTGCCCTTGAATATAGGTTATGAAGAGCGTGCTCCCTTATTCCAAAAATTCTGTTGGTGAATCAAGTTGTAGTAGTTGCCCAATGATGGTAAACCAGATGGTTCCAAACCACTAGGAAGATTTAGATGTCTGGTTCTAGGCTACAGTCATTTCTGTCCAGCAATTTAACTGTTAAACAGTTCAAAGAAATCCATGCGCAAGTCCTCATAAACTGTCTTAACCAGCTTGAGCCTCTCTTGATTCATCGAATCCTTCTATTCACTCACAACTTCTCTAGGTGTATTGCACAATATGTCAAACAAATCCTTAATAATTTGCAAAAGCAGGATGCCTTCCCCTGGGGTTGCACAATTCGGTTTCTTAGCCAACATGGCCGGTTTAAAGAAGCTTTTTCTCTTTATGTCCAACTGAGGAAACTAGGTTTATGTCCAAGCACTCATGCCATATCATCAACGCTAAAGGGATGTGCTAAGATTGAAGATAAGGTTGGTGGAATTTCAATTCATGCTCAGGTATATAGATATGGATTCTGTGGTTGTGTTTATGTTCAAACAGCCCTTATTGATCTATATTCAAAAGTGGGTGATATGAAGATGGCACAGAAGGTTTTTGATGATATTATTCAGAAAAATATAGTTTCATGGAATTCAATTTTATTTGGGCATTTGAAATCGGGAAATTTGGTGGAGGCTCATAAGGTATTTGATGAGATTCCGGAGAAGGATGTTATATCTTGGAATTCAATTTTGTCAGGGTATGCAAGAGTAGGAAAAATGGATCTAGCATGCTCCTTCTTTCACCGGATGCCAGAGAGAAACCTGGTATCTTGGAATGCAATTATTAGTGGTTTTGTTGATCGTGGAAACATTGAAGTTGCAAGAACCTTTTTTGATACAATGCCTAAGAGGAATAATGTCTCTTGGATTACAATGATATCTGGATACTCGAAGGATGGTGATGTCAAATCTGCTCGGGAACTTTTTGATCGAATTTATGAGAAAGATCAATTCTCATATAATGCTATGATTGCTTGCTACTCACAAAATAGCCAGCCTAAAGAAGCCCTTAAGGTCTTCAGCCAAATGATGCAAACAAATGCTGAAATTCAGCCAGATGAGATTACTTTTGCGAGTGTTATATCTGCCTGTTCACAATTTGGAGATATGAGATTTGGAATGTGGATTGAATCATGTGCAAAAAAGCTTGGAATCAAAACAGATGATCACATGGCTACAGCTTTAATTGATTTATATATGAAGTGTGGGAACATCAATAGGGCATATGAGTTGTTTCATAGTCTGAGAAAGAAGGATCTGGTTGCTTATTCAACAATGATCCTGGGATTTGGTATAAATGGAAGGGCTGATGATGCTATTAATTTGTTCAAAGCAATGATAGATGCCAAAATTTGTCCAAATTTGGCCACCTTCACTGGACTGTTAACTGCATGTAGTCATGCTGGTTTTGTTGAAGAGGGCTACCGATGCTTTCACTCCATGATGGACAACGGACTTGTTCCTTCAGTTGATCATTATGGAATCATGGTTGATATGTTAGGCAGGGCAGGAAGATTAGAAGAAGCATATGAGCTAATAAAGAGCATGCCAATGCAACCACATGCTGGGGTTTGGGGAGCCTTGCTTCTTGCCTGCAAGGTGCATAACAATCTTGAGTTTGGAGAGATTGCAGCTCAGCATTGCTTTGAATTGGAGCCTGATACAATTGAGTATTGGACTCTCCTCAGCAATATTTATTCCTCTTTTGGGAAATGGGATGATGTCATGAAACTAAGAATGGTTATGGAAGAGAAGAAGTTGTCTAGGATGCCAGGGTGTAGTTGGGTGGAATCAATTTGACTTCTCTATATTGTAGGATCGGGGAACTGTTGGCTGGACCATGCACCAAATCCTTCAATTAAAAAAAAGTTGGTATTGTTGTTCCTCTCCCTTTAAAGCGTAAAGGTTTGGGTTGTTCAAGCCTTGGGATCAAGCAAAATGTAACGATCTAATGGTTAAGGCCTAAAACCACTTATTTTAATGCCTATCCTTGATGACTTCTGAGCATACAATTCTTATTTTGAAGTGCATAATATTACATTGAGAACCTTTCTTCTATGGGACTCAGGGTGTTCTTTCCATCGCAAATAGGTTCTTCATTTTTTTTTGTCTTCATAGCACATGCTCTCACTTTTGGTTGCTTCCTTAGTCTTCCCTTGTAATTTTTTTCCTTTCTTCTTAAGCATCTCAATATGATCTTTTCACCAAATAGTTACTTCAATTTGGAAAAAATTGTGGAAGAATGAATTTGTATCTTATTCAATATCATAACCGTATATTTAAGTTTTCTTTAGGGTATATTTTACTCTAATGCTCTTTAACCTAATTACATATAGTATACTCTTTAATACTCCCCAAGTTGGGGAATAAATATTGTCTATCTCTAGCTTGCCAATGATAATATGGAATGCTGGATTATTTTAGTATTTGGTCGATAAATTTCTAGGCTGTGAGTTGGTAGACATGTGTGGAATACATATTAGGTCACTGTCTACCTCTTCCTTAATGAAGTGTTTATCAATCTCAATATATTTGGTGTTATTGTGTTGTACCAAGTAATGAACAATGCTTATAGCTAATTTTTTTTTTAATCAATGTATAGGTGTACAAGGCCATCCCACTTGATTCTTAAATTTGCTAAAATTATTTAGTCATAGTAGTCCATGTACCTCATGAGCTATTACTCGAAAATTTGACTCAATACATTATGCTTCTTACTCTTTCAAGGAAGGGACAATAACTTATGGTAGATCTTCTATCCACTACTGATTGTGCGTAGTTTGCATTTGTATAAGCTTGTAAAAATAACTTGTCATTCTTTCTGGACATGATATATTTCTTGAGTATCTATTTTAGATAATATAATACTCAGTAGGCTGCTTATAAGTGCACTTTTTAAAAATTGTATATGACTTATGACATTCTTTACATAGGTAATATTGCGTCTTGTGTGGTACAAGTATATTAATCTTGTAATTAAATTTTGATAGATTTTCTTATCTACCAATGTATTCTTATTCGTTAGTCCCAGTTTATGATTGAGATCAATAGAAGTATTAGCTGGTTTACATACTAGCTTGTTAGTATCCGTTAACAGGCCGTGAATGTATTTTAGTTGTGAGATGAAGATTCCTGATTTTGCATGGATGACTTCAATGCTAATGACATATTTCAACTTTCCCAACTCCTTGAACTCAAACTCAAACTCTTTTGCCAAACATTATTTGAGCGTCCATTTTTCTTTTTATTGTTCCATGTTGTAATGATATCATCAACATATACTGAGAAAACTGTAACTCCCATCTGAATCTGAGTGCTTAATAGATATGGTGTGGTCTCCCTAGGCCTGCTTATGTACCAAACTTATCATTGCCCTCACATTTCTCTTGAGCCATGCTCTGGGTGATTGTTTGAGTATGTAAAATACTTAGTTCAGTTTACATATTTTATTTGTTCCTGCCCATTTGGTAAATTTTGGTGGGATTTCCATATAAATTTCTTCTTCTAGATCTTTGAGAAATAAAACATTATTCACATCAAATTGTTGTAGTTGCCAATCAAAATGAATAGTCAAGGACAACAAGATTCACGTATTCATTTTGGTCATTGGTGCAAATGTTTTTTGCTAGTCTATCATGTAGATTTGGGTATGGCCTTTTGTCACCAGTTTTGTTTTATATATCTCAATTGACCCATTTGTCTTGTGGTTTATTGTGAATATCTACTTGTATCCTGTAGGTTTCTTTCTTTTGAATAAGTTTACCACTTCCCACGTCTGGTTGTTCTCTAGAGCTTGCATTTCAACTTTCGTAGTATCTTTACATTTCTCACTAGTTAAAATCTCATATAGTGTATTAGAATAGATTTTGTATTTAAATTCATCATTTTTTTTTGAGACTGAGAGCACTTTTAAAATGATACAAAATTCGAGATATAGTAGAGTGGATACTTATATTCTCTTATCCATTTTCTGAGTGTAATAGGTGTATTTATATGAGATGGTAAAGATTTCTCAGAGTTTACCTCATTTCCAGCACTCTACTTAGATTTGTGAACTTACTTTGGATTAGAGTTTGAATTTTTACTTCTTGAGTACACTTGGGAGAACTGTGGGTCCTGTATAGTTGAAGATTTTGGTTCATTTTCTTGGTTTTGGATTTTTTCTTATGGTATGTGTATAAGTGTATCTTGTGGTAGTATGTTGTTCAGGTGTATCATCTGGTCTCTGGGTTTCTAATGTGGTGGTTGTTTCTTGGAGAGTATAGTATCTAAGGGTAAGGGAATGTCAAACATGAACAAATCTTCTTTATCTTCTAATATATTCTTCCCCTAAATATAAGGTTTATCATAAACAGACTCGGTCACTGCAAATATTACATTACTGGATACATAGAGCTTTTGGGTTATAAGATGGTAACATCAAAATTCTTTCTGTATAGATGAATATCCCACAAACACACATTTAATGACTTTGGGATAAATTTCCTTTGTTGAGATTGACGTATGTGAATATAAAAAACATAATCGAAGACTTGAGGAATATGGTGATTGGTGGTTTGCACTTTAGGAAAGTAAAGGTAACTAAAACTTCTATAAGACTACAAAAGTGTAGTATCTAGGATAATGACACGTTGATAAGATAAATTGTGGTTGAAATGACTTCTTCCTAATATTTGCTCATATGATTTTGAAACAAGAAAGCACAGGTACTTGTAAACAGGTGATTGTTTTTTCGTTCTACCACTATATGCAGAGTGTAGACGCAAGAAGACTCATGATTGATTCTTTCACTTTAAAAAAAGGAGGATGTTGTCTGACTAAATTAGTTATGAGCATTATTGGTTCGAAAACATTTGATCTTTACTCCAAACTAGGTTTTGATTATGTTGTGAAATTGAGTCGTAATGTGACTAATATCATATTTGGATTTGAGCAATAAAAGATAAGTTATTCTAGGACGAAGAGATGAGCTTTCTAGCCAAATAAATTTGGACAGTGAAGGTCCCTCATAGAATCGCTTTTTTTGTTGGGAGGCGGGTAGAGAATGTATTTTCACAATAGACAAGTTGATGAGAAGGGGGAAAGACCATGGTGAGTGGGTGTTATCTTTGCAAAAGTGCTGCTAAGTCATGCAACCATATTCTTCTTTTGTGATTGATGGCTATAATTTTTGGACAATGGTCTATGGCTTGTTAGGGATTAATTAATTATTGCTGCATTAGTGAGAGATGAGATTTGGGTATGAGAAGGAATTTATAAAAAGAAAAAAATTTGTAAAACTTATTCAATTGACTATTTTTTGGGTGATTTGGAAGATAAAAATAATAGGGTTCTTGAGGGGATCGAATGAGACATATATAAAATTAAGAAAAGATGGTTTCATTATTTTGCATCTTTAATTTGGGCAACGACTTGTATAGGATGGAAAATTTTTGGAATATTGTTGATATGCTAACAGACTTGTAAATATTATGTAAATAGGTGAGACTCTTTTGATATTGTTGATTTAGTATACTTCTTCTACATTTTATTGTTTTTTAAAAAAATTTATTCTAAGCCTTAGCCCATCCAATCGTTTTCCATGAGTTATAGTCCTAAAATTCACAAAAGGTGAAACAAAATCACTTTACAATTGAGGTCTTGAGACAACTTAGTTACTGATATTAGATTGGCGTACAAAGTTTTTTTTTTTGAGATGAAAATGAGTGAATTTATATAAAAAGGACGGCAAGGGCGCGTAACCCATATACATGTAGAAAAGGAATTTACATATTTGTGAGCATATCTACAATAGATCCAAAATCATGAAAAGTATTAAGGTTGTGACCTAGTTCAGTAGATCCAAAAAGGTGGAGGCACCTATCCTTGATAATGGCAAAGTTAGTTTCTTTACCCTAAAAAATCCTACAATTTCTTTCTTTCCATATGATCCATAATATTGTTAGAGGAATTAATCCATGCCACTTGTTACTTGTCTTAAGGCCTTCCCAAGCTGAGATTTCACGTTTAACAGACCCAGACATAACCCAGGAAATGCCAAGTAGTTTATAAATCATTGTCCAAAGCTCATAAGCCTAATGGTTCTAACTTCTGTTGTTACGGTTAGTGAATCATCAGCAGTAACAATTTTTTTAGTCCTAGGGCATGATAGATACGTGTTAGGAAATTAAGCGGGAATTGGTCATATACTATGTGGCTTCTGAGTCTATAATTCATGATAATACGAAAAGTTTATTTGAGATATTTAAACCATGAGAGATAGAAAGCATAACTGAATAGGCGAAGTAATCTATATCTTGCAATGTAACCTCCAATGTGATTTAATATTTTTAAGTTATTAAGACAAACTAAATAAGTCAAAAGAAAGAGATTACCGGTTGAACATAGTCAATAGCAGCTATGTGGCAGAAGTTGGCCGGTGCAGCAAGGCTAGTTTGAGCTGGACCCACAGAAAGCTGGCGGGTAGAGCTGTGCATGGTCTAGGCAGATGCACAAGGGCTAATGCGGCAGGGTAGGGCAGGTGCTCAGCAACTGGTGCACTAGGCAGACCAGGGATCTGGAGAGGCTGTGTGTGGCTGTTTGCAGCTGAACAGAAGGTGGCTGCTGGAGCTGTGCAAAGCAGGTTGTGTGCGACTTTGGTGGCTGCTCAGGGGTGTGGCTGGAGGCTGGTTGTTGGAGCAAAACACGGGCTAGAGGCTCCATTTGTAGTTGAGCTGCAAAGGGCAGCTGCTATTTGGCAGCGCAGCTGGTGGTGGATCGTGTTATTGCTACTGTGGCTCTTGGCTAGCTATTTTCCAGCTACCATTGCTGGTGGTGAGATTGGCAACGAAGGGTAGTTCCTTTAACATTTTTCTTATTTCAGCAATAAAAGTAAAAAAATGTTTATAAAAGAGTTTGACATTTTCTTAACCTAGAGTTCCGGCACCATATGCAAGAATGAATATATATTTTATTGAATATCATAATTCTATATATACATTTGAGCTTTTTTTTGTGTGGAAAAAATAGAAAGGATGTACTTTAATGCATTTGAAATTTTTTTTTTGAAATGATAATACGTTTTAACTTAATTACATATAATACACTCTTTAATAAATATAGCTAAGTATTTGCTCTGGTAGTTATACCATGGGATATTTATTTTTAGTGGATAACGAATACATGACAGACATCCAAAGCCATTACCTATTTAGGCAGCTATATTCTCTGTAAATAAATCTTCCTTTTCTTCTTAATCTCTGGATATCTCTATTCTGCTCCCTTAATATGAGTTTTGTCTCTGCTGTTGTTGGTTTTGGGATGAAACAGGAACACAACTCTTCCTAGAAGTAAGCTTGCTCTCTCAGAAATTTGGAGCTTAGCTAGTGCGGGCTGGTTGATTTATAAATAATTATCAAAATTGTGAACAGTTTTTGTATGATTAATTAAGCTTCTCGAGCTCCTTTTATTTGTATCTTTAAATTTTGGGTGGTTTGATGTGGAAATTAAATGCTAAATGCTTTGACTTTAATATCACACATATATACATACGGTTTTTGTCTCAGTTGCTTCCTTTACTTCTGGTCAAAAGGTGATACACTTCTGATTTCTTGCTGTTGTGGTTTTGTTGCAGCTGAGGCTCCTGAGGTTGCTGATACATCATGGTGAATGCCACTAAAGGACTTTTGATTTCCTGGTAATCATTATTGACAGCTATTTGTACAGAAACTAAAAGGACTTTGGTTTCATTTAGTTTGATATAAGGAAGAATAAAAATTGCATCAATCATCATTTTTTTGTTCCTCGTTCCCAACTTGGTTTTTATAGCTGAAAAGGATTGCGATGCATGTTGATGTTACAGTGACATACCAATGGCTCAATTCATTATCAATTTGAATGCTTCAATGCCAGCGTCTCAGAAGTTCATAATACATGTCTTGGACAGTACTCACATATTTGTGCAACCCCATGTTGCTGAAATGATTCGCAGTGCCATGGCTGAGTTCAGAGACCAGAATTCCTACGAGAAGCCTTCTTGACACTAAAATTTGAAGTTTTCCTTCCACAAAAGAAATTTCCATGTCAGACTGAAAATATTACTGCGTAAAACTAAGTACATCTTTTCCCATCTTGTTGGTCGTGAAACTGAAAGATATTTCCAGGGCTTGACTGAGCAAGATCAAGACCTTGTCAAACTCTGCAAAATAGATTATAATTTATTGCTCATCCATGCTATTTGGATGAGTTAAAGTCGAGTGCATATTTGCGCCATCCACGAGATTATTTAAACTTATAGTTTTTGTCAATAAATAATTATTATATTATAATATTTATTGTTAAATTTATAACACAATTAATATTACTAATGAATAACTATTATTATATAATATTTTATCATCTTATATTTATTATTAATTTTATAATATAATTAACTTAATATAATAGCAAATTAACTTAATATAAATTAAATTTTAATAAAATATTCTATTAATTTTAATTAAATCTTTATTAAATATATATTTTTTCTTTTACAGTAGCTCACAAAAATGAGAAAGCCCAGCAGATGAAGACGTTTCCCTCGAGTTGGAGACATGAGTTAAATGATAGAGTTAGACATACGGTTCGTCATCTCTAATTACCCAAACCCCTCCATCCTCTCTCAACGAACGCCTTCTTCTTCTTCTTCTTCTTCTCTGGGCGAAAAAGTTTATTCCTTAATAAATGGCAGTTTCTCTTAATGTAAACCTTCACCAACCTTCGCTTAGGTGATTCACTCTCTCTGTCTGTTCTCTCTCGATGTCCCTCTATCTGTATTTATTGAATTCAGAACAAATTTTCGCATGCAATTTGGATATTGATGTTTTCGGGTGTTGGGATTTTATTTTTTGGCAGCTGTAGAACCAAGCTTTATTCTGGATTAAAGCTTCAATCTCCAAGTTTGCTCGTTTTCTTCACTCTGCTTGTTTTTCGATTTTTTTTTTTAATTCTTTCCATACCATGGCAATTAATTCAGCTTTCCCTCTCTCTCTGTTATAGGTTTATTTCAAACTGAATATCCTAATGTGAGTGCAGAATTCTATGGCAGAGTTCATAAGAGCCTCCAGTGCAGGTAACTAGACGTTCCTAATTTTTCTGTGCGAGGTTAATACTGCTTTTCTTTTCACTGCAAGAAAAATGGTACAATTAGAAACTAATATTAAGGTTGAAGAATTATTCATTTCGTTTAACATTGGCACTTAAGTTTTGCTTATGTTTGATGGGTTCAGTTGACTTAAGCTCAGATAGTATGATGAAAATTTATTTGTTGGTCATGACATATTTCTCTATATGAGAGCAATCAGCATAACTGGTTTATGCGCAAATAGGAATACTTAATCTAATTTTACCCACATTTATCCACTCTGCAATTCTTTTATATATATATATATATATATATATATTTCCTACAGTTAAGAGTTCCATAAGTTTTATGATAACTACCTGAAGACTACAGTCAACTTCGATGGGAGCTTCTTTAAAGGCAATAAATGCTACAAAAGACTCTCTACCTCCAACTGCATTATAGAGTACAAAAAGAAAGTGATTCTTTCATGTACTTAAAAAATCCTATCATTTTGATAGTTTCAATTACATGGAGAAGCACAAATATCTTGATTAGTCCACCTGTTAACACATAGGGTCCCCATTAGCATATCTTGTGCCCATTTGGAAATGGGGCCTAATAGCTTGAGATGAGATTTTCCTCTTGAGCCTCTGGAGATAAAGGTTAAAAGTCCCTTCTCTTTTTAACAGTGTTACATTTTGCTATTTTAGCGGTTTCATTTCATTGCCTGCAGAATTAATCATAGACCAACAAGGTCACGAATTGGAATGATGCCTATAGGGACTCCAAGAGTGCCTTACAGAAACCAAGCGGAGGGAACTTGGCAGTGGGTGGATATATGGAATGCCCTGGTAAGTTATCTGCTAATTTTACATTTAGAAGAGTGCCAGGATGGTCCAGTTACTTAAAAATCATTTGTCTGTTTAAATATGAGCATTGCAACCTCAATTGTCACCTTACAAATCTTTCCTAGGACCAAATTGTTTAACTGATGCCAACTACCTGTGCTTTTATCTCTCTCTCATATCTAGTTACTCCTGTTCAAGTTAGCACTTGGCAGTTCATCTATAAAAAGAGGTTTAAGTTCCACCCCCTACACTCTGTCAAATTTGGTTTCCTAGCCATATAGAATGTTATATGGATACAACAATGCATGTGTTTTTTGGACTTCTCCTTCCTGTGGGTGTCAAGTTTCCATGTAATTCTGTGCTTGATAATATTCTGTAATATGGGTAGGAGAAAGTAACTAATTTGTTTGATGCAGTATCGAGAGCGTGTCATTTTCATTGGACAACACATAGATGAAGAATTTAGTAACCAAATATTGGCAACAATGTTGTACCTTGACAGTATT
Source organism: Carica papaya (assembly GCF_054855325.1). NCBI lineage: Eukaryota > Viridiplantae > Streptophyta > Magnoliopsida > Brassicales > Caricaceae > Carica > Carica papaya. The sequence continues at coordinate 5,736,962 of NC_142312.1, read as the reverse complement.
GATGATTCCAGAAGGATTTACTTGTATATAAATGGCCCTGGTGGTGATGTGAGTTCTTTGTACCTTTTATTTTTCTCTCAAATGAATTCCTTGGCTTCTGTATTGACACCATTTTTTCTCTCAACTGAAAACTTACTCCATCTACAGATTACTCCGAGCATGGCTATCTACGACACCATGCAAAGCTTGAAGAGTCCAGTTGGCACCCATTGTGTTGGCTATGCTTATAATCTAGCAGGCTTTCTTCTTGCAGCTGGGGAAAAGGTATTGTTTGTTTAACAGAGAAAATGAGTGATAATATTACATGCATCCTGAATCTTACAAGGTAGATGCTGTGGTGAAGACCAAAAGGAAGTCATTTTGTTAATTGTTTTGTTTTATATGTTGACTGAAGAGAAATATGGGTGATAATGTTACATGTATCTCAAATCTTATGAGGTAGATGCTGGGATGAAGGCCAAAAGGAAGTCCTTTTGTTAATTGGATTGTGCTGCATTATTTCAAAAAAAAAAAGGCATTGTGCTACATATTGAATGAAGTCTAAAATTCTGTTTCAATTTGATTATTTGCTGTACAAAGGGCAATCGATTTGCAATGCCTCTTTCAAGAATTGCTCTACAATCTCCAGCTGGATCAGCCCGTGGTCAGGTATGATTGTTTAGAACAAAATGAAAAGTTACAAATTACAATATGCCTTTTTAGTTGTCCCAATTAGCACATTTTTATTTTTAATCAAGACAATTTGCCTAATTTTTTGAGTTGTCTCAGTTAGCACCCATAAATTTGATTGAGAAATTTTACTCTAAATTTTAGGCATATGACCGTAAGTATGTGTTTTACATGTGGAGTACTTTTAAGGGCAAAAGATAGTTCTGTATAATAACTGTAACAACTACTTTTGTGCAAACGGCTACTTTTCTCTATAAAGTAGTTGTACAAATCTCTAAGTTTTCCCTAAAATTAATGTTTAGTTTTTTACAAAAGTGCATATTGTAAAAATTGTCTTAATTAAAATTAGAAGTCTTGATTGAGACAAATACTAAAAAAACAAGGTAAAAGATTTTCTCAATTAAAAATGTGTGAAGACAATTCCATAAGTATAGGATGATCCTTTCGCAAAGGAAGCTCTTCTAGATGCTTTTCTATAGAGGGAAAAAAAAAAGAGAAATGGAAATAACTTATGTTTTCATTTTGATGCAAATATGTGACTATACTTGCAGGCGGATGACATTCGTAATGAAGCAACTGAGCTTCTTAGAATTAGAGATTATCTCTTCAATGAATTGGCAAAGAAAACTGGCCAGCCTATTGAAAAGGTTAGTTTGCTCTATGCCAACTTCTCCAGTGTCTTGTAGTTCGTTTGCTTGATGAATTGAGCTTTTGTGTAAACAAGTCTGATCCCATTTCGTATTCAAATCTGATATTGCTAGTCAAATTTCAGTTTCTCCTATATGTAAAAAAATTCCCATTTTCCTATACCCAAAAAAAAGTTTCACTTTTTCGTCTTTTCCACACTTCAGTTTGATATTCATTACAACAGAAAATACGGAGTAAGATCAGTTGTTGTTTAACTGTTCATACAGGTTAACAAAGATTTAAGTAGGATGAAACGCTTCAATGCTCAGGAGGCTCTTGAGTATGGGCTTATTGATCGTATTGTGAGGCCACCACGTATAAAGGCTGATGCACCTCGGAAAGACACAACTGCTGGTCTTGGTTAGCTTTTATGCATATTCTCGCCAATTGACTGATAGCTGTAACAACTATTAGTATGTACGCTAAGATTATCTACTTGTACAACTTGCTGATTTGTTATGAAATTTTTGCATTGGGGCTTGCAATGATTTTGATGATGAATCTCCCAGTGTCGGAGAATTGTAAAATTTCCCAACCTTTCTATGGTCTCATCTTCAAATCCTAAAATACATAAGCATCCCAAAGCAATCACAAGGTTTTGTGGTGCTCGCATGACGTTCTTATAGCAGATGCAAAAGTTAGCAGCTAGGGATAGTAAGGGACTATAGTTATAGCAGGTGCAACAGTCTACTGATAATCAATCACGTAGGTCTGAATATATTCTTTGGTCACCAATCTATTTTATCTCTCGACAGTTCCATTAGGTTTAAATTTGACTGTGAACAACCATCTGTAGCCTACCGGTCTTTCCTCTTGGTTTGATCCACTACTTCCCCAAGTCTCATTTTTTTAAGTACTCGCATGTTAACATTCATAGTAATTTTCAATTTCTCACTTATTAAAACCTCAGATAATGTCTTGGAAATGGATATTGTATTCAGACTTTATAAGAAATTTTTTGTTAGGTAGGGAATAGTTTTCAAAAGACATAAAGTTGGAAGTTAGACAGAGGGGATGTGTAGTGGATTTTCTAGTTTAATTTTTAAGTGCATTAGGTATATCAGCATCAAAAGAACAGTGATTCTCAGAGTTGACTTTAACTTTCAGTGTCTAGCTCAGATTCTTGAACTTGCTTTGGACCAAAAGTCGGAGTTTTTCCTTCTTAAATACACTTGGGTAAAACGTATGTCCTATATGAGTTGAGGTTCAAACTCATTTTGTGGGGTTTGAGGTTCAAGCTCATTTTATGGATTTTGATCTTTCGGTGAGATGCTAGACTTAGATAATATTGACAAAAGTGTTTACAGACGGGAGAAATGTCAAAAAATGAGTTTCCCATGTCTTTCCTATCTTCAAGTATAGTCCTCTCCTGAAGATAAAATTGGTGAAAGAAAGACTCGGTCTCAACAAACATCATATTGGCTTATACATCAATTTTTTTATGGATGGATAATAACACTTATCTTTTTGAAGTGGATAAATATTCCACAAAGACACACTTGATGGCTTAGGGTTGAATTTTCCTTTTTGTGAATGATGTATGTTAATATAGGTAACACATACAAAGACAAAAGGAATAAGGTTATTGGTGACTCGTACCTCTGGAAAGAATATGGCTAGAATTTTCTTTGGGCTGCAGAAGTATAGGACTTCAAATGGTAACCAATTGATAATATATGTGGTAGTTAATACAGCTTCCCCCAGTACTCTTTAGGTACATGGTTTTAAAATAAGAAGGCACGTATGGTACTAAAGAGGTTGTTATTTTTTCTTTTTTTTTTCTTCCTTTTGAAAGGAGGTCAAGGTCTGGTTAAAGTAATCTCGAATATTACCAGTCCTAAAACATTTAATTGTAACTCCAAATTATGTTTTAATCATAGTATGAAAGTGGAGAATGATATGAGTAAGCTCAGTTTTAAATTTCAACAGGAAAAACTTAGTGACCGGAGTACAGTCATCAACAAAAGAAATAAACCACTGTGTTCTAGAGATGTTAGGAACATTAAAAGGACCCCAACATCACTATGAATTAATTAAAAAGGAAAACTACTTCTTTTATTACTAGGAGTAAAGGTTACATGCCATTGTCTTGCCAGTTCATATACATTATAGTGTAAACTCTCATTATTGTAACTAGAGAATAAAGAGAAAAACATGACCTTGAGGGTGGAGAAAGAAAGGTGCCCTACCCTCTTGTAGTACAACCATAGTTCATCTAATGTGCTGGTAGAGAGAATGGTGTTAGATACATCAAGTGTATCCAAGAAGTATAATCTATCGTGAGCATTAGACACGTTCAATCATCCTCCTTGAACTCTAGTTCTAAAATTCACAAAGAGAATGAGAAAAAAATTACTTTGCAATTAAGATAATGAAATAATTTGGTTACTGATATAAGATTTGTACACAATTTAAGTACATGAAGAACATCCTGAAGAGTAAGATGGGGATTAAGATTTATGGTTCCAATTCACAATATTATGGTTAGTGAACCATCAACAGTGGCAATTTTCCTATTGCTGGAACATGAAGCATAGATCCTGTGCCAGTAGATTGAGACGTAGCTTTTAACCTCTGTAAAGAATAGGTGGGTAGGCGAGCTGCACATGGCTGGAGTTAGCTATTGAGCAGTGGTGCACGCACTGGGAAGAGGTGCAGTCGGCTGTGTGGGACCTGCAGCTGAGCAGGGAGGTCAGTGGAGCAAGGACGCTGGAGTTGGGCTGTGCTGGAGCAGGTGTTGTGTGCAGCTGGGACGCAGGGCTGAGCTGGGAGGTTGCTTGCGTCTGGTTGGAGGCTGGAACTGGCACAATAGGGTGGCAGGTGGAGCTGGAACAGCAGGAGAAGCAGCTACAGCTTGCAGCTCTGTTTATGGCGGCTGCCATAGGTGAAGGGCAGTTTAGTTGCTGTTGGTGGACAGTTGTCGTGGCCGGCTATGAAGGATGGTCTCACCTCTTTAGGATTTGTTTTAGGCAATAAAAACCGGATATGGTTTGTAAAAGAGTTCTAAAATTTTTCAAACACAAGGTTCTAATACTATGTAGACGAATGAGCTGTGTATCTCATTGAGTACTGGAACTATATATACAGTTCCTAGCAATCATACAAGGAAACTCAATTAATTACGAAGATTACATAGAAAAGGTATATTATCATACTCACTTAGACAAGTACATTTGCCAACAATAAGTAATTGTAACTTATACTCTTGAGAATTGGATGATAACAAGATCCGATGTCAAGAACAGTTACTTATTGCCAACAATAAGGAATTGTAACTTGTACTCTTGCCAACAATAAGAAGATTGAGGAATTTTCAAAACTTAGAGAGAGAAAGAGAGAAAAAGCACTGAGAAACGCACGTGAGGAGGAGAGAAGGGGTAGCAGATAGGAAAGAAGGGGCTGGTGGTTAAGTTAAGGAGGTCTTTCGGTCGGCCAGCTGGGCCAACCAGCAAGGGTGGAGATCATGGCAGGTATCGAAAACAACCAGTACTCTTGCCAACCAGTAATTTTAACTTGTTTTTTTGGTAATGGAAAACAAGTCTTTTGATGTAATCTGTGAAGGGAGGAAAATGGAAGGTATGAGAATTTGTGAAAATGGAAAAGGCTTCCAGTTTTTGATATCTTTGGAGGAGGAAGTGGCCTGGATCATTGGTGCCTTCGAAGATTTTCTACTGGAGAAAGAAAGGAAAACATGGGGGAAGCATATGCAGGGAAGCATATTCCAGGTTTCGAAATGAGCATTTTCTCTGGAAAAGAAGAGAAAGAGAAACGAGATAATGTGGTTTCAGAGGTCAAATTTGCCGAGATACATAATATCAACCTACATAGAACTGATTCTGGAAACTCTCCTTCAACCTTCCACCCCTCCATGTAAGGGTTGACATTGGCCATGATGTTTTCAGTTCTTCTATCTAGGTTGTCTCCACATTCTTCCTCGCTTTTCCAACCAAGTTTGTCTTCGCTTCAATTATCATCAACATGAAAACCATCGTCGTCGTCATCACTCTCTATGTAATAATATCTCCAATTTCATATGAAGTGCAGAAACTAGGGCGTTAAGCAAAGAAAAAAGTTGGAGAGAAGTAGATGATATTAGAAGAACTAGAAGTTCTGGGATTGACGAGAAAAATATTAATACAACGATAGTAGCTAAACAAAGAATCAGGGAATTGGGAATTGATATCCAGTTTAGCTTCATTTTTCTTCCCCGTAGAAGTAATGTTGGTTGCACTAGGGGAAGAGGTAAGCCCCTTGGTTTCAGATGAAGTTTAACTTATACAAGGATGGTGTAGAAGTCTCCGGGGAATGAATGCCGTAATTTAAATAGCTAATTTGCTTAGCAGGGTAGTATTAGTATGATGGGTGATTTTCCCAGAAAGTATGATCGAGTTTGAGTGTAATCTCATTATAAACTAGTGTTATATGGGCCTGTGAAGCAATGGAAACTTACTAGTATAGAAGATAGTAAAGAAATTTGTGAATGTATATCTGTTTTTTGGTCAACAAGGTTATTGAACATCAGAGATGTGCCATTGGATTAGATGTAATTAAATTACTTGGTTATGCAACTAATCTTTATTTGTCTAAATCCTGGATGTAGTTGAGTTAAACCCGAAAATAAAGACGATGGTACTGAACTTCATACTTGGCCTGGGATCTGTTATTTTCTTGGTGTTGTTCCGATTGTGAGCATATAAATTTTAGTAAAAATGACAAAAAGGAGGATTAGAATGTGCAGACCATCAAAGTTCAATAGAATGTGCAGACGAACCCATGTTCTTAAATGTTTCTTAAATATTATGAAATTTCAGAAATTAATTGTATATTATAAAGATAAAAAAAAAGATAATCTTTAAAAATATAATATAAAGTTATTTATTTTCAAAATCTCTTTATACAATCTAATAAAACTTTGGGTCAAAGTATAATTTTCTATTACATTTTTATGGTGGAAATATAATTATGTTGTTTTTATTTAATTAGGGAAAGGCTAAAACATGAAAGATTTAATAATGGGATTGGTATGATGGTGCTAAAAGAAAATTTGAAGGGTAAACAGCGGCTGATTCAATTTTTATTTTAATCTTAAATCTTCATCTTTAACATTTGTTTTTCTAAAATTAATAATTAAGCATAATCATTTTTTAAGTACAAGGCGAAAAGAAGATAAAGAAGGATTTTAAGAGAGAAATTTAATTTAGTGATTAGTAGATTTTTTGGGAAATAATAGAGGGAAATTAAATACAATAAAATACTGATAATCATAAACATTTTAATAAATAAAATCTTTAAAATAATTAATTTCTAAAAACATAAATAAAAAATAAAATTAGTTTTGATTAACAAGAATAATAAGAACAAAATTTCAAAAAGAAAATTAATAGAAAAAGCAGATTTGATTTAAAAGCAAAAGCTAATCATTAAAAATAAAAATAATTCAAAAAAGTAAGAAATATTTTACCTAATAAATAATAATAATAATAAACGAATTTATAGAAAAGTAAAAATAAAGAAATAAATAATCTAAAAAAGTAACAACGAAAATTAGCAAAAATAAATAAATACATAATTTAATATAATTAGATTTCGGAGAAAATAACTTTAAATAGTAAAAGTAACTCAAAAGTGAAAAAGTATATATATAGATCTAAAAAATAAATATAATTTAAAAGTAAAAAATATTTAACCAAATAAGAGAGAAAAAATAATAACAAAATAAAGGAAAATTATGAAAAACATAAAAAAGTTGTTAATTAACATATATATACTTAAAAATACAACTGATTTATATATATTATATACACATGTTAAGAATTGAGGTTATTTTCAGAGTAAAAGTAACTTAAAAGCAAAAAAAAAAATCTAAAAATACATACAATTTCAGAGTAAAAAATATCTAACCAAATAAGAAAGAAAAAATAATAACAAAATAAAAGGAAATTTTGAAAAAAATATATATATTAATTAACATAAACTTAAATTTACAAGTGATATATATATATATATATATATATATATATATATATATAAACACACATTTTAAGAATTGGTGTAATTTTGTTTGGGTCTCCAACAATTTTCACATATTCATGGTCCTCTTTCACTTCTGCTAATTGCCAACTTTTAAAAGTGCTGCTGCCTGGTGGTCTAAATTTAAGCAAGAAACACTAAATTTAAAAAAATAAAAATCTGAAAATGAACAACAATCAATATGTTTCTTCAGAAGGTTACAGTCAATTCTGTAGGGACGTAGCTCAGAATTAACAAGAAATCACAAAGACAACTCTGGTATTTTTTCTTTCTGAACCACAAACTCGATCACTCCGAAAATCGACATGTAAAAATATTCTACATTACAGGTTACACAACACCAGCACAACTCTACCTAATCAGCTCATCAACTAAAAATGCTACTTGAAACAAAAACGCCATGAAAAAATCATAAACATGCTCATACTGATAAATATTTCGTAGTTTACAGACAACAAAAGCAACCCAGGTGAGGTTCAATTCCGGAGACAAGTTGACCCTCTATAGGTGTTTACCCACCTGGCAAAGATACATTAATGTCTGTTGATTTGTTTCTTGAATCCGATGGCAATGAAGACCAGTTTTCTCCACGCAAGGACGATGATGAGAGGGTGGGGGTTGCTCTGGGATCAGCAGTAGAAACAGGAATAGCGGTAGTTGTTATTGTAGTTTTTATTATCTCGTGCTTTTGTTTCTTTTGCTTCTGCTCGTGCTGGTTCCCCGCTAAGAAACTGCCTACCACAACCTGATCCACCAACAAAAAGGGTTAGACATTATAATTGTATTTGCAATATCATAAGTAACCAATCCCGAAAACTGTCCTCCCTTAGACAACAAAACTTTTAAAAATTTGTTCCAAAAAGCTTCTAAATTTCTGCTTCTTCAATAAAGAAAATAACTACTAATTTGGAAATAACGAATACAAACCTGGACAGGACTAGCAGCTACTAGTAGACCAGCAACTCCACCGCCCACGACACGTCCATCTGGACTTGCTAATGAAACACTCATCCCACCAGATCGGCTTCTGGTTCCCCCATTGTCGTTGGGCATAAAAGAACCAGATAAAGACAGTATCTCAAATCGGCCCTGAAGAAAAACAGTAGAAACGACATCTTAGTGATCCTTAATTGCAGAAAATTTAAAAAGGAACAGAGAAATCAAATGAATTGACTAAGGCAGCAATACCCAACTGGCAGGTTTATAGTGGCTTATCCAAAGATGATATAACAACTAAATCAAGCATCATGATTCTCAGTAGTTCTGAAGTATCTAAACTGCTTCTAAAACAAGCAAATAAATAGAACTTCAGCAGAGGAATGCCCATGTGCCCTTCAAATTACACAAAGAAATATAGCAACAACAAATTGGATATTCCCAGTAAAAGTGCTTCAGAGGAGATATAAATAATGCTTCAGCCACAGAGACGATAAGTTCAGTAAATTCAGTTTGATATGTATTCTACAGAGAGGCATATGTTTTATGGGTCCAAAACTATTCATAGAAAATCTGGGGACTAATATAATGGGGGAAGCTTTACAGTGTATGCTACCCAAGATTTCAGAAGAAAAATAAGAGTTAGGTCCCACTACATCACCTCATATGTTAATGTACCGCCAGAAGAATCTGGCTGACGAAGTGTAACACTTGAAATAACACCATTAGCCGAGAGAATGCAAATCGCTCGAGGTCCTTGTTGAGAAAATGATATGATCTTCATCGTTACATCCTAAAACGACAAAATCAAAACTAAAGTTAGTATAATTTTTACTGCAGAAACTGATGTTCAACTATTTTCAGCACTTTCTCCCTGCTTACATAAATTCCAACAACCCCTAGAGTAGTACTCCACAAAATTTCTCAGAAATTCAGTTATTTTTTCTTTTTGCTTGTTGCAGATGCAAAAACATAAAGAACTCCTTTTTGCCTGATTGATCAAAATCACTAGAAGTGATTTCGGCTCACTATAGATCAAAAGTCCAAATGCATACCTCACCGGAATTAACAGTGATGATATGAGGTGTAAAATTAGCACCAACAGAGCAAGCAACCCATTCACCTACAGTAAGGAAATTCTAGTATCAGTAATCGGTATGCAGAAGCTCCTGCTCCACAATAGAAATTGAAAATATATATTTTCTTTAAAAAAATGTGGAAGTAGATGCCTAATGAGAAAAACAGACACAATTCAAAGCAAACAAAAAATTAAGATGCAAATTGTTATAATAACCCCATTAGAATATCTTATCAAGCATTTTACGTAAACAACCAGGAAATAGATAATTATTTCTAATCTTCGTCACTACTATTGTCGCTAGAATTCTGATCCAGATTATACAGATTAAATCCTATGGTCTGAATTCAACTGAGTAATCCAGATAGCTCCAGAAACATGTAACTATGTGGGGTGGAGGTAGATATGATTGAGAAGAAGGATATTACGGACTGGATACGATAGGATAGTTTAGGTAGTAGAACAGTTGGAGCAGATCATAGGACGAATATATAGTCTATATATCTATATATATATACACACACAAACATAAGCATGTACCTATACCCAAGCTCCTAGAGTGATATTAAATTTCTTGGGATTCCATGACAAATAATCAATAAGCTAACGAAAAAGGGGGAGGAAACACAATCTTATTTGTGGGAATCACAGAAAAAACAGAGATTGTAGCCCTCCCTTCTTTTTATTCTTTTCTTTAACATCAAATACTATTGACATATGAAATCATGACCTTTCTCTTCCAGAACAAACCTATTCCCTTCTAAGCCACTTCCCCATCATGAAAGGGTCATCTGTTTATGCCAAATCATGATATTTAAACATGCCAGACATTCTGTATTGCTCAGTTTCCTTGTTGTTGTCACCATGAATTCTGTTATCATTTGATATTCGTAAAAAATGTAAGATTCAGGCACTCTCCTGTTCCTGGAGAGCATTCTGTATTGAGTGTGGGGTATCATCTTGATATCAACAAGATAATACAATTTTTTTTTTATGTATACAACAAAACAATAGCTTTCATTTGCAGAGTGATAAATTTAGAAACCTAAAACACACATGAAAAAGGTGCTACACCACAGCTCCAGAAATATCCAACATATCCATTGAAGGATGAAATTTAAATTCCGTACATGATAATCATTATCTTCATAATGTGCAGAACCAGATGAATGGCATTTCTTATCATACTTTCAGAAGCAAAATCATCAAATGGTAAGGTCAAGTATGCAATATCAATGCCATTTTTACTTGATATTAAAAATGGAAAACTAAGGGAGTAAGAAAACGACAGAACTCAAGAAGCCACATCCAATCATAAGGGACAGAGATTAGCAGCCCTACCCAAATGGCCATGCCAGGAAATGGAAAGAAAAAGAGAGGAATTCCTTTGATTAGAATCCAATCGAAAAAAAACTTGGAGATATTAATACCACGATTCCAAAAAAAGAAACAAGCAATTCTGGTGGGTTTATTAATGGGAAGTTAGAAGTAAAAATCCCAGAAAGGAAGGCTGATGGAATAGTAAAAAACAGAGTTGAAAAAGAGTATATGAATGGAAAATATTTACTGGGGGGAAATATGAACACTGCAGAGTATATGAATGAAGCCAAAAAGCTTACATAACTGGTGATATTCATATAGACCCACTAGAGGTAGAAGAGGTTTGAGAGTTTTTATTCACTAACAAGGAAAGCAACAAGGCAAACATTAAAAAGGTAACAAGTAAACATCAAGAAAGCACAAAACAAAAAAAGCAAACTTCGTCCATCCCTCCTTCCCAGCGTCACTACCAGCTACCTTAAAATTAGAAGCTTCCACGAATTTCTTCTCCCTAAAAAGAAGATTACAAGTGGCAAAATGATTCTATACGAAAATCTATCAACACCCACCAGGTCCCACCTTCACCCAACAAAGCATATCCGTACCCGATCAAAACCCATACCCAATTCAATCCTTATCCTGTAATTCACCATGGAACATCAAAGCGCCAACTTTGAGCAGGAAAACAAACTCACTTCACTTGCTAAGTCCCTATATATATATATAGTATATATATATAGAGAGAGAGAGAGAGAGATTGGCTCACCTAAATTTTCCAGCTCGTACTTTGTCTTGCTAAACGAGCTTGCCGGCTTCACTTTACCACGCTTCTCGACAGAGAAGTCGATTACAGGAGGTGGCGCTGCCGATGATATCGGCTTTGGAGAAAGAGCCATGGTCACTGAGCCGTCAGGACCATACTTTCGAGGCCTTCCTCGTTTCTTCTTCATCGGCAAACCCGCTGAAACGGGTGCTGCTGGCGGCGGCGGCGGCGGCGGCGGAGCGCCCCCCTGAGACGCCGGTTGCGGCGGAGGAGGTTGTGCGGATCCAGTTGATGGGTTCGGGTTGTCGGACCTTGGAGCTATGTGGTACTCGGATGGAGCATCCGATCCCACCACTGTGACCCCACCACTAGTGCCACTCACAGCTTCTCGTGTTGCCTCCATGGTTAAAGACTGAAGCTTTTTTTTCTTTTCTCTTTTAAGGTAAGATTATATCAAAAACCCATTTGAAGTTTTAGATTGCAAACTAAATAACAAATTTAAGCTTTTGAAAAATAAAGCTAAAAAAGAACTGATTCCAGGTAGAAAAAAATAATAATTGGAAGAGAGGATGTTCAAATTGAAAAGAAAGAAGAGGAAAAATTAAAAGAAAAATGGAGATTGAACTACCAAAACTGAAAAACTTAGTTTAAGGTTGAAGAAGAGCTTATACAGTGATTTTAACGAACAAAAACTGGATTTTCTGAAATTAAAGAACAGAATTAACTGGAGAAGAGCACAAAACACAGTGATATTTTTCTTACTAGTTGAATTTTTTCTTTTTTTTTTTTGTTTTTTTGTTTTTTTGTATTTTTGAAGAAGAGAGTGGAGAAAATGGATGGAATTTCTGGAGTAGGAATTTTTATTTTGGGTATACGAATGAAAAATAGTGAGATAATAAGAGAGTTTTTTGTTTCAGAAAATTATTTTTTTAATTTGGGTTCCTAACTTTACTAAAGAGTGTACAGATTAAAAAAAATAAATAAATAAAAAAATATTTAATCATAATATATATATATATATTTTTTGTTATAATGTATACAAATGGGTTAATTAATTAATAAATGTTAAAATATAAATATATGAGGTTTTAGTTGGAATCTGGTGGAGAAAATAATAAATAGAAAAATGAAAGTGGGTAGATGAATTTCTTTTTCTTTTTCTTTTTCTTTGTTTTGTTTTTATTAAAGGGTAAGGAAAGTGGGTTAGAGATATTATTATTATTATTATTATTCTTAAATTTGGAGTGAATGTCAAGTAAAATTGGTTGCTAAAGCATGAAGAAAAGAAATTGGAGGAGTGGCCTAAGCCAAGCATGACATTTCTATGGGGCCTCCTAAAACATTCCACATTTTCTATAATATTAATATTAATAATAATAATAATTGAATTTATGCATTCACATTTCTTTTTCTTTCTTTTAACTTTTTTTTTATTTATTCATTCCAATTTTCACTCATCCCTCATTTATAAATCAAGAAACCCAGCAGCTAAAACTCCCATAAAATTTGGCTTTTCTTAAGACAGAAAAATGGTAGTAGTCAGTGTTTTCCATGTATGATGATGCATTGGCCAATTGTGAATTGGTAACATGAGGAAAATGACAAAAATGCCAAAAATAATATTACATTTGAGTGAAAAATATTTAGATCACATCGAACATAACCATTTTTCATTTTTATTATTTTTTATATTTATTTATTTAAAATATTTGGATGATATATATATACATACATATACATATAGAGAGAGAGAGAGAGAGAGAATGGCTGTGTGATGGGTTAATTGCAGGGTCCCATAAAAAGATTTGAAGAGCACTGACTCCTTAATTATGGCTGCATATGTCAACAAGTTTGATCAACCAAATTAACTCTTTCTTCCTCTCTATGGTTAAAGTGACTGCAAAAATGTTTATGACTCTACATGTTCCTACTCATTTTAATATTCTATTAATTAATTTCTAAATTTTAATTTTATTTTATACGCAAATTATTAATATTTTATTTTTATAACAGATATTTCCTGAAAAAAAGAAACTAATAGTATTATAAAAACATGATTAACTGTTACTAAATTAATTACCACAAAGAATATTTTATTTTTTTTGGGTTTGAAATTGTATAAATTTAATTATCATTTTAATTTAAAAAAAAAAAAAGAAAAGAAAACAAGTTGCATGTTTACCAATTTTGCCACCAAAACTTGGATCTATCTTTTAGAAAAATAAATAATTTATAAGAAATTATTATAAAGATGATGAAAATGGGGGTAATGATAGATCAAACAATTATTTAATTCCTATTTGCACGGGACCACAACCATTGACCCAAGAAAAAATGCAATTAATTATTATTATTTACATTTATATATTCACAGAAACTAAAATGGCATCTTTTCATATATAATTTAATGAAAATATTTAAAAAATTTTAAGTTTTGATAAGAACGATCCAATTGTTTAACATTTTATAAATATTGGTGATCAACTCGATGCACATTACATCTTCTTTTTTTTTTTTTTTTCTCATTATTATAATTACAATTAATGTGATGCTTTATTATATTATATTATATTTTTACAATTTTGGTCGGTAATGTAACCTAACATTTTCTCTTTCCTTTTTTTCTTCTTTTTTTTTTTTTAATTTTTGTAAAATTAGTCATGGGAAAAGAGAAAACCCAGAATTAAATAATTAGAAAAGCTCAAATTTCCATATAAAATATTTAGAAATTACCACTTGAATTCAACGGTGAGTGGTGTTCATATTGCATGTCCGTGTCAGACCGGAATCTCATAGTAATGGGTTGAGTTATGGGGGGTGATTTTCCATTTTTTAAATATTAATATTAATATTAATAAATTTTAAATTATATAATTATAAAATTGCATCCGTCAAGAGATTGAACATGTCTCCAAATAATTATAAAAATTGCCGGCTTAATTAATTTAATTGCCATAAATTTTGAACGTCCTGTTTCTTGGCCTTTTCTTTTGCCCATTAATCCATTTAAATTCAGGGAAATATTAAATCTCAATTATATGTTATGGGGTGCAGTCAACGTAAGTCAAATTATTTGTTGACCGTGTTTTAGTTCCGGTCAATCAAGTTTCTGGGTACATTTTAGATTATAATTTTGGGTTTATGGCTTGATTTTTTTTTTTTCCTTTCCCATATTAACATTTACATTTTAAAATAAGTAAATAAATTAATAAATAAAGTGAAATTATTATTTTTCTTTTACCCTTAGTACAAATAACCTCAAAGTCCACATGTATATAATTACTATACAAATTTCAAAATTTTTTGAGTATGTTTTGACTCCTTCCAACCTTACAATTATTATTAATTATAAAATTCACTTTAATTGCCAAGACAGTTAAAACAATACATGTACGCACCTTTCTTTATCTTTACGTAATATATAAATTTAATATTTTAAAATATGATATTGATAAGTTTTTATAATTTTAATTTATCATAAATCAATGCCCATTAAAATATTGACACGAAAACTTATCCTTTTTAAAATAATAATAATAATAATAATAATAATGTTCTTAACTTGTACCATTCTAATATGGTGTTACGTACGTAATTTGCTTTCTACAAATTGAAAATATAATTTAGGTTTAGTTTTCACCTTTCATTTTTTTGGTTTTAATTAAAACTAAAGCATAATATTTAATTTTGTTTTGGTCTGGTTTTAAAATTTTTTAAAACAAAATAAATCAAAATTAAAACTATATAATTAAAAGATAATATATAAATATATAATAAACTACATATAACTAAAAATATATATTTTTTATTTATTATAAATATCTAAAATATACATTTGTCAAATTCTCAATCATAATGTAAAAATACAAAATTTAAAAAAAATGAATTCATACTTTAAATGCGGAAACAAACAATAATTAAAGTTTACATTCATACACAGTAATTACGGATGCTCAATAACGAGAATATCCATTTTACAACAGTTCGTAAAAAGAAATGAAATAAATAATAGTAAATAAATGTCTTAGGATGTTAACCTCCACTAACACTCGATGGAGTCGGAGAGAAAATCTACTCACAACTCTCATGTTGATCAGAATCTAGATCTTGGTCTTCTTGAACTAAAATTGTTAATAGGAGGATGAGTTACACTAACTCAGTAAGAATATCACACTAATCACTGATACAGAAACCGAATATTAGTAAAAAAAATTTAAAATAACTAATGAAACCCTTAATTTAAGTAAATTCATTTAACATAAAGAAAAGCGTTTATTCCTACTTACCGTTACAAGTTTTTCAAAATCAACCTATAAAGATAATTACTCAATGTAATAACCCGAAACTCAAAGGAAATGAATTTATATTTTAAATGCGGAAGCGAATAATAATGTAGGATTTACATTCCTTACATAGTAAATTGGAATACTCAATAGAGATATAGAAATGTCCCTTCTACATTGTTCATTAAAAAAAAAAAGACAAACGGTAATTAAAATAATTAAATAAATATTCTAAGAATTAACCTTCACTAGCATTTGAAAGGAGTCCGATAGGTGAACTACTTACAACCTTCTTACTGATCGGGATCTAAATACTGATCTTCTTGATCTGAGATGGTTAATAAAAGAGTGAGTTACACTAACCCAGTAATAATATCACACTAATCACTAATATGAAAACCAAATATTGGTAGAAATTGTAAAATTCGGGCCCAAAAAATGGCATGAGATAATTTTTTATTATTTAATTATTAATTTAAAATAAATAAATAAATAATTTTATTTTTATTCAAGTGAAATTTTGAGAAAAAATGAATTAGAGATGAGATTGAAAGTAATTTTGGAAAAAAAGGGTAAAAATTTGGGTTCGATGAGTGTTTTTGAACGAAAAATTAGAAACAGGGGGTTAAAGTACCAAAAAGAAAGTTCGGCCACGATGACCGCCCAGTCAGTAGCCCCGACGAACCAGAACACGCTGCGTGGCAAGATACGCTGACGTTGGTGCCACGTAGGAGGCCATGCGAACGATCCACGTGCGCTGCGATTAGACGGTACAGAATTGATCCCGCATACGTGGACGACCCAGATTCATTTCCTCATTAGGCACGATCGGATGGTCGAGATCAATCGCGATCCATATTTATTTTCTCCTTAGGTGCGATCGAAAGGATGAGATCGATTACGATGGACGATCCAGATCAATACGATATGGGTATAAATACTTCATGTCACACGAGAACCCAAACCTTAGCCATCAGCTCCCACCGAAAAAGAAGAACTGACACTGGAGAAAGAGGCTGACCGCCGACCATTGATTCACCCCGCTAACTGTCATCGCACCAGAGCCACTGCCGGCTGCCAAAAAAGGTAAAAATTCACCTTACCCACTCGAAATTAGATTCTGAGCACCCTGTGGCCAAATCAAAGCAAGAGGGACAGTAGGTGAACCGAAAACTGCAAGCAAAGCCTGACAGAGCTGCCGCAACCAAAACCCCCAAATACCTTCGATGAGTCCTTTCTTGCTTCTCATTTCACGCGATTTTTCAGTCATTGTGTTCATCATCTTTTTTTATACAGTTTAGCTGAAAAAAAAAATCTCAGTCGCAAAGGAGGACTGGGGGAGCCGCCGCACATAAAGGCCCCTACTTGATAATGGGTTCGATTTTTGTGATTTTTTGGCCAACCAAGACCCCTTAACATATTTTTCTGCGAGGATATGTGCAAAACTGGCAAAAATTGGCCAAAATCGGCAAGGCTGAGGCGAACCATTGTCGTGGGAAGCAGAGTTAATGCCAGAGCACGGCGATGTCGTTGTGCCGGAATCCCAAAATTGGCTGAAAAGGATTTTGCACACTAATTTTAGATTTTTGGGATATTTTTAGATACGTGACAAATGTCTTAAATTTTGTAAAAAAAAAATTCAAGCAACTCAGTACCCGTTAAAAGGCATAGTAGACAGCTCAACATCTCGAAATACCGATCTAGGTAAGGATTCTTCACCCTATTCTCCGTTACGATAAATTGAGGCTTAACGATGTATAATTTTATATTTTTTATCAAAAATTAGAAAATTCTAAAAATAATTACAGGTTACTAGTGGAGCCGGAATCCGGTTTGTTCACAATTGTCATGATTTCCTATTTATTTTTCTATATTGTCCTACTTACTTGATTTTCGTATAGTACATGTTCTTAATTTATAGTTCAATGGTCTTATCAACTTATTTGATTATTTTGGTTATATACTGTGTAAAACTGGGGTTTGAAATTTAGTTCGGGATTAATTTTAACATCAAAAAATATATAAAAACCTATTTTTTAGAAATTAATAAATTTTAATTTAATGTACAATTATGAAAAAAAATAGGTTGATGATGAAATTGAAAATAATTTTGGGAAAAACGGGTGAAAATTTTGGTTCGGAGTGTGATTTTGAAAGAAAAATCAGAAACTGGGGGTTGGAACGCAATTAAAAAAAATTATGCTATGTAGGACCGCCTAGTCAGCAGTCTTGACGAACCAGAGCACGCCGTGTGGTAAGACACGCTGACTCGGTGCCACACGGGAGGACATGCTGGGGATCTGCGTGCCCTGTGATCTGACGATCCAGAAGCGTTTCTGTGCGCGTCGACGTTCCAGATCCATTCACTCCTTAGGTGCGCTCAGACGGTCGCGATTAAAAGCGATGAACGGCTCAAATTCGTTTTCTCTTTAAATGTGATCAGAAAATCGAGATCAAATCGTAATGAACGATCTATATTCATTTTTTTAAATGCGATCGGACGGTCGAGATCAAATGCAATGAATGGTCTAGATTAACGCTAGATGAGAATAAATATTTTGCATCACACTGAACCCAAACCCTAGTCGCCAGCCTTCCGCTGGAGAAGAAGAACCAATTGCTAGAGAAGGGAGCCGACCGTCGCCTGCAACTACGCCGAAGCCACCTCCGACTGCCAAAAAAAAGTAAAAATTCTCCTATCTGCTCGGAATTTGATTTCGAGCACTTTATGGCTAAATCAGAGCAAATGAAACGTCGGGTGAGCCGAAAACTGCGGGAAAAGCTCAACGGCGCAGTGGCGGGCAAATTCTGTAACCACCTCCGATGAGCCCCTTCCCGTTTCTTGTTTCGTGCGATTTTTCACTGTGGTGATTCTATTTTCTACAGGTTAACTAAAGAAAAATGCTCAGCCGCGAAGGTGAGCCGGTGAAGCCGTCGTACCGAAAAATCCCGCCACCAGTAGGTTTCTATTTTTTGACTTTTTTCGGTCAACTGAGACCCCCTAACATGTTTTCTCGCAGGGATGGGTATAAAACTGGCTGAAACTGATTGAAAACGGCAAGACCGAGGCAAACAGTCACCGCGGACGGCGGTTTCATGACTGAAGCATGGCGGTGCTGCCATATCGGAATCCCAAAATTGGCCGAAAAAGAGTTTTTAACATTGATTTTGAGTTTTTGAGATATTTTTAGGTACGTAAAGTTTGTTTAATCTTCGTATGAAAATTCAGAAAACTCGGGAACCGCCAGTACGTACATAGAAAGTTCAGTATTTTGAAAACTGATTCGAGTAAGAATCTATCACTTTATTCTCTGTTATAGAATTAAAGCTTAATAATCGATAACATAGTATTTTGTATAATTTAAAAAAATTTGAGAATAATTACAGATTACTAATGGAGTCGAAACCAGTTAGTTATTTATTTATTGTCCTGTTTAATTGATTGTTGAATTTACAGCTTTAAATACATGATGATATACTGCAATAGTTAAACGATTCAATTGTACTTCCTTGATATATATATTACTTGTCTTGCGTGATTTACGATTGATTTGTAAAATTAGAAATTAAGATGCAAATAGAAAATTTTTTGGTCATGTGAATTAATGAATGGTAGTCTTACTGGATATCTTAGGAGATGGTGGACAGATCGGGTACGTATGGAACCCTACCATGAATGTTGCCTAATACCGGATGGGGTATCGAAGAATGATATTCTTGGCGTTCATACCGGATGGGGTATTGAGGGATGGTATTTTGACGTTCATACTGAACGGGGTATAGGGACGACCAATTGGTTGACAATGTTAGATATTAGTTCACGCGTAGTAAAACATCCCTATGGGCCCCCAGGGATACCAGTAGACAAATAAAAAAAAAAATTATTGTTCTTGCTAACATGAATATGATATTAGAATGTTATTTAAGTTATTGTCTCTGTAAGTTGATTTTGAAAATCTCGCAATGGTGAATATATGCAATAAATGGTTTTCCTTATGATAAATGAATTTACTTAAATCAAGAGCTCAGTTAGTTATTTTTGTAATTTTACCAATCTTTAATTTTTGCATCGGTGAGTAGTGTGATATTCTTATTGAGCTAATATAGCTCATCCTTTCATTAACTATTTTAGATCAAGAGGATTAAGATCTAGATCCTGATCAACAAGAGGGTTGTGAATAGTTCACTACACGAACTCTCTTCAAAAGCTAGTGAAGGTCATCTTAGAATGCTCAGTTATTTATTTTTTGTTCATTTCTTTGATTTTCGTTTGTTCTTTTAGAATGGACATTCCCATAGCCCTATTGAACATTCTAAATTATTGTGTAAGGAATGTAAACCCTAAACTCTATCATTTCACTTCTGCATTTAATTTATGACTTTATTTCCATTTAAGTTTATGGGCCTTTAAAGTTGATATCAGAGTCGCGTTCATCGGAACCATTCCTTACACACATACTTAAAAACACTAAATACGAACTATTGTCTAACCCTTCCTTGTAAAAAAATAAGTACAAAGACACGTTGAGATGAGGTCCCTTACCGAACAAGGTAGCCCGAGATGGGTCACTTCGAGAGGATGTCAATCAGCTCTTTGAGATTTTAGAGAGACTTATCTCTAGCTAGTAGGAAAGGGAAGAGAGGAGAGAACTGTCTTACCCTTCACAACCTCCACACTATGAGCCACTCCTACAACGAGAGGATCAAACACCACCTCAACGCAACCTGGATCCTCCAACGTATCATCCGACACTTTCACAATACAATTTGGAGATTTCGGTAAATCATCTGGCACTGGTACAGGGCTGTCAGGTCCCTCCCCAGCAACATCTGGCCCCTCTTCCACAGAACTCAGTTTCACCCATGATGGACTTGATAGAGATTGACAGGGGGATCGTGATGTATTTCCAAGGATGAACTGGTTAACGACATATCACACCACCGTAGAATGTTCCCACGAGAAAAATTGTATTCAAACCTCCTAAAAAAGAATCATTTACAAACTAATAAAAGTTTTGAATATTATTCTTTTATAACAATTTCCTTATTACATATCACTTTAACTTGGTTGTTTTCTCTAACTTGGGAAACCTAAGAAAGAAATTTGCATTCAAGAGATTTCGGTAGCCCGAGACTTTCCGAATGTGTTGCCTGATGAACTTTTCAGACTACCAGTGGACAGGGAAGTTGAGTTCACCATAGACATTCTGCCTGGCACGCAGCCTATCTTAGTTTTTTCTTACTACATGAGTCATGTTGAGATAGAAGAGTTGAGGAAATAGATCAAGAAATTGCAAGACAATGGGTTCATTTGATATAGTATTTGTCTTTGGGATGCTAGAGTCACATTTGTAAGGAAATGAGATGAGATGTTAAGGTTATATATTGACTACATGCGACTGAACAGGGTCACAATCAAGAACAAGTACTCTCTCCCCAAGATCGATGACCTTTTTGATAAGTTATAGGGTACCCAAGTCTTCTCCAAAATAGACATGTGTTCAGGTTACCATCAAGTAAAGATCAAGGCAAAAGACATCCCCAAAACAGCTTTTCGAACTAGGTACGAACACTATGAGTTCCAGGTCATGTCATTTATACTAACCAACGCATTAGTTATTTTTATAGATTTGATAAAAAAAGTTTTCAGACAATTCTTAGATCAGTTCATCATTGTATTTACCGATGATATCATGGTTTATTCAAAAAGTAGAGAGGAACATGCTCACCATATGACTCAAGTTTTGTAGGTTCTCAGAAAAAAAAAATTATATACAAAATTGAGTAAGTGTGGGTTCTGCCTTGAGTAGATTGCCTACCTAAGGCACATCATATCAAGGGATTGAGTGTTAGTGAACCCCGAAAAAGTTAAGACAATGCTTGGTTGGGAGAAATTAACATCGTTCAAGGAGATTCATAATGTTCTGGGAATGACAGGTTATTACCGCATGTTTGTAGAATGATTTTTTTAGCCTACTTGCTCCTTTGCCCGACTCACAAAGAAGAACGTCAAATTTGAGTGAAACGAGAATTTTGAAATGAGATTTTCAGAACTAAAGAAGCAGTTGACCACTGCACATGTGTTGGCCTTGTCGAGTGGGACAAGTGGATACACTGTTTATAGTGATGCTTCATACCTGGGGTTGGGCTGTGTTCTGATGTAGCATGAGAATGTCATAGCCTCTGGGTCCATGCAGTTGAAGAGTCATGAGAAAAACTACCCCACCCACGACTTAGAATTTACTGCAATTATCCACACCTTGAAGACTTGACTCCATTACTTGTATGGGGAGACTTTTCAGATCTATACCGACCATAAGAGCTTGAAACACATATTCATTCAAAAGAATCTCAACATGCGTCAGAGACGATGGAGAGAACTCCTCAAGGACTACGATTGTGATATTTTGTATCACTCGGATAAGGGCAACGTGGTAGCTGACGCACTCAGTAAAAAAAGTGCAAGTATGTCAATTCACCTAATGGTTTCAGAATGTAGTGTAATAGAGGCCTCACAACAAGTATGACTTCAGAATCTGAAGAGAGTTACATGCTTGGCCCACCTGACTGTTCAACCTGAGTTGATACGGAGAATAAAAAAAGTCCAATCCGCCAATTCCACCCTAGCAGCCCTCAAGAAAGATGCAGAACAGAGAGTAAATTCAGAATTTCGAGTCTCTGCCGATGGGTTGCTCAGATTTCAGAATAAAGTGTGTGTTCTATGTGACAGTGAGCTGAAAAAGGATATCATGATAGAGGCTCATAGCTCAAAGTCTACCATACATTCCGGAAGCACTACAATGTATCAAAGTATACGACCCCAGTTTTGGTAGAATGAGATGAGAAGAGAGGTTTCGACTTTGTTTTCAAGTGTCTAGTGTATCAGCAGGTTAAGACAGAGCATCAACGCCTAAGCGGGCTACTTAAGTCATTACTGATTCCGGAGTGGAAATGGGAACACATCACAATATATTTCATGACATGATTGCCTATGGCACGCTCAGGACATGATGCCATTTGGATAATTGTTGACTAGCTCATCAAGTCTTCTCACTTCTTGGCCATCAAGGTAACCGACCCCTTGAACAAGTTAGTAAGAATGTATATCTAGGAGATAGTCAGGTTACATGGAGTGCCTGTGATAGTAGTATCCGACAGGGATCCCAAGTTCACTTCTAAGTTCTGATATAGTTTTCAGCAATTCATAGGAATGAAAGTTTCTCTTAGTACCGCATTCCACCCTTAGACCGATGGCCAATCAAAAATAACTATCCGCACACTGAAGGATATGCTTCGAGCTTGTGTTCTTGACTTCGAGGGCCACTGGAATGATCATTTACCCTTAATAGAGTTCGCCTACAATAACAACTACTAAGCAAATATCAGCATGGCTCCGTATGAGGCGTTATATGGTCGTCATGCAGATCATCGATCTGTTAGGAAGAGGTGAGTGATAAGAAATTGTTCGGCGCAGATCTTGTGAAGGAAACTAGAGCCAAAATAGTTAGATCAGGAAGAACATCTAGACGGCTCAGAGCAGACAGAAGAGTTATATGGACACCTGTTGGAGAGATTTGGAATTTGAGAGAGGTAATCGAGTATTCCTTAAGGTCACTCCTTTCAAGAAAATCAGTAGATTTGGCAAGAGGGAAAAACTAAATCCCCAGTTTATTGAGTCATTTGAAATCTTAGACAGAATTGGTACCATCGCCTACAGATTGGCACTACCTCCAGAACTATCCAGAATCCATAATGTGTTTCATGTATCCAAACTACGTAAGTACAACTCCGACCTCTCTCACATCTTGGTCCACAAGCCTTTTTCACTACAAGAGGATATGTCCTATGAGGAGGTACCGGTGGACATTATGGACCAAAAGAGTAGAGTACTCCAAAACTAAAAAATTTCATTTGTTAAGGTCTTATGAAAGAATCACACACAGAGAGAAGCCACATGGGAGGTAGAATCAGAATTCAAAACCCAGTATCCCTAACTATTTGATTGAGTGAGAGAGAGATAAATTTGAGAGATCAAATTTCTTTTAAGGGGGGAGAAAGTTGTAATATCTGGGCCAAAAATTTGGCACGTGATTAATTTTAACATAAAAAAATATATAAAAACCTATTTTAGAAATTAATAAATTTTAATTTAATGTGGAGTTATGGAAAAAATAGGTTGAGGATGAAATTAAAAATAATTTTAGAAAAAATAGGTGAAAATTTGGTATATGATGATATTTTTGAAAGAAAAATCAGAAATTGAGGGGTTAAAATACAATTAAAAAAATTACACCATATAGGACTGCCCAGTCAATAGTCTCAACGAACTAGAGTGCGTCGCGTGGCAAGACATGCTGACTCGGTGCCACGCTAGCGATCCCCGTGGCCCTCGATCGGACGACCCGAAAGCGTTCCTGCGCGCGTCAACGGTTTGGATCCGTTCCCTCCTCAGGCGCGATCGGACAGTCACACTTAAACACGATAAATAGTTTAGATTCATTCCCTCTTTAAACGCGATCGGACGGTCGAGATCAAATTATAATGAATGATCTAGATTCATTTCCTCTTTAAACGCGATCTGATGGTCGAAATCAAACGCAGTAAACGATCCAAATCAATGCAAGACAGTTATAAATATTTTGCATCACACCGAACCTAAACCCTAGTCGTTAGCCTCTCGTTGGAGAAGAAGAACTAATCGTCGGAGAATGGAGTCGACCGTCGTCCGCTACTACATCGAAGCTACCTCTGACCACAAAAAAAGAAAATTCTCCTATCAGCTCAGAATTTGATTTCGAGCATCTCCATGGCCAAAGTGAAGCAAAAAGAACGGTATGTGAGCCAAAAATCGTAGACAAAGCTCGATGCTATCGCCGCAGATAAAACCCGCAACTGTCTCAGATGAGCCCCTTCCCGTTTCCTGTCTCGTAGAATTTTTTACTGTTGTTTTTAACGTTCTATTTTCTATAGGTTGACCGAAGAAAAACTCTCAGTCGCGAAGGTGAGCCGGTAGAGCCGCTGCACTAAAAATTCTCGCCACTGGTAGGTTTCTATTTTTCGACTTTTTCGGCCAACCGAGACCCCCTAACATGTTTTTTCACAAGGATGGGTATAAAATCGGCCAAAATCGGCCAAAACTTGCCGAAAAAGGGGTTTTAACACTGATTTTGAGTTTTTAAGGTATTTTTAGATATGTGAAGCGAGTTTTAATCTCCGCAGAAAAATTCAAAAAACTTGAGGACCGCCACTAGATGCAATAGAAAGTTCAGTGTTTCGAACATCGATTTGGGTAAGAATCCCTCACCTTATTCTCTATTATAGAATTGAAGCTTAATAATCGATAATATAGTATTTTGTGTAATTAAAAAAACTTTGAGAATAATTATAGTTTACTAATGGAACTAGAACTGGTTAGTCATTTATTTGTTGTCCTGTTTAACTGATTGTTGAATTTACAATTTTAAATACATGATGATATACTGAAATGGTTAAAAAATTCAATTGTGTTCCCTTGATATATATATTGCTTGTCTTGTGAGATTTGCGGTTGATTTGTGAAATTGAAAATTAATATGCAAATGAAAAATTGTTTGGTCATGTGAATTAGTGAATGGTAGCTTTACTAGATATCCTGAGAGATGGTGAACAGGCTGGGTACATAGGGAACCCTACTGTGAACATTGTCTCATACCAGATAGGGTATCACAGAGTGATATTTTTGGCACTCATACTGGATGAGGGATGAGGATGACCCGATTCACCCTTATATTGGACAAGGTATTGAGGGATGGTATTTTAGCGCTCATACCGGATAGAGTATGAGGACGGACAATTGGTTGGCAATGTTGGATATTAGTTCACGCGTAGTGGGACATCCCTATGTGCCCATAGGGATACCAGTAGGCAAATAAAAAAGAAAATTTATTTTTCTTGCTCACATGAATATGATATTAGAATATTATTTGAGTTATTTTCTCTATAGGTCGATTTTGAAAATCTCGCAACAGTGAATATATGCAATAAATGGTTTTCCTTATGATAAATAAATTTACTTAAATCAAGAACTCTATTGGTTGTGTGATATTCTTAGTAGACTAGTGTAACTCACTCTTTCATTAACTATTTCATATCAAGAGGACCAATATCCAGATCTCGATCAACAAAAGGGTTGTGAATAGTTCACCACCCGGACTCCCTTCAAAAGCTAGTGAAGGTCGTCTTAGAATGCTCAGTTATTTGCCTTTTGTTCATTTCTTTTATTTTCGTTTATTTTTTTAGAATGGACATTCCCGTAGCCCTATTGGGCATTCTAAATTATTGTGTAAGGAATATAAACCATAAACTCTATTATTTCGCTTTTGCATTTAATTTATTTCTTTATTTCTATTTAAGTTTTCGGGTCTTTACATACTATCAGCATGAATGTAGTTTAATTTATCTGTGAATGTGATATGAGATATGGGTATGCGTTTGTTGGTTGTTTGTTGATGAAAATTTGTATGTGAAAGACTTTCTGGTTACCCAGGGAAATGACGGATGGGTTCGGTACATAGGGAACCCCACAATGAATGTTATCTCAGTCGGACGGGACTAGGAAGTCCCTTACCGGAAAGGATTGAGAGATATAGTTCACCCTCATACTGGACGGGGTATCAAGGCTATGGAAAGTTTGACGCCCATTACCAGATAGAGTATGAGGACAACCGGTCAATTGTAAAGTATGATATTAGGTTCACGAGTAGGGAGGACATCCCTATGGACCCTCAGGGGTACCAGTAAGCAGGTAAGAAAGAAAAGTTATTGTCTCTTATTCTCTTATACGTGAAAGGAAAAAGTGGAATAGATATGGATCTTCATAAGTTATTTTTAGAAAACTCGTCACGGTAAGTATCAAATAAACATCTTCAAGTTTAAAGGTATTTAAATAAAATAAGGGCTCCATTAGTTATTTTTTCTCATTTTTATCAATCTTCAGTTTTCCGTTTATGTTATTAGTGTGATATTCTAACTGGATTGGTGCAGCTCACTCTTTCATTAATTATTTCAAATCAAGTTGACCAAGATTCAAATCTCGATCAGTAAGATGGTTGTGAGTAGTTCACTATCCGGACTCCCTTCAAGTGCTAGTGAAGGTTGTCATATGATGCTTAGTTATTCACTCTTTGTTTTATTTCTTTAATTATTATTTGTCTTTTAGAAGAGACATTCTCCTACCCTTATTGGGCATTCAAAATTATTGCGTAAGGAATGTAAACCTTAACTCTATTAATCGTTTCCGCATTTAATTTTATGAATTCATTTCTATTTAAGTTCTAAGTCTTTACAATTGGTATCAGAGTTGCATTTATTGGAACCATTCCTTACACAAAGACTTAAAAATACCAAATACAAACTATCGCTCAACCTTTTCTTATGAAATGCAGGTACAAAAAAACAAGGAGAGGAAGACCCTCACTAAACTGAGCAGCCCGAGAATGACTCACTTCAAGAGGATGTTGATTGACTCTTTGAGATGCTAGAGAGACTCATCTCTGCCCAGCAGGCCTTGGAGGAAAGGAGGGAGCTGCCTGACCCTCCCCCACTGCCACAATTTGAGCCACTTTGTAGTGGGAAGATTTGGAGCCACCCAGGTACAACCTTGCTCCTCCATCGTACCATCCGGCACCATCATAGTATAATTTGGTGTCTCCACCGCATCATCTGGTACCACTACAGTACAACCCAATGCCTCCACCATATCATTTGGCACCACCACAGGGCCACCTGGTCCCTCCCCAGCACAATTCAATTCCTCTTCCACGGGATCCAGTTCCACCCATGATGGATCTAGGCTATATTGAAAGGTACAAAAGACTAAACTCATCTACTTTTGCAGGGGCATCCTCTTTTGAAGAGGCCGAGTATTGGTTAGCTGAGACAGAGAAGGCCTTCACAACTATTGGGGTGGTTCCCGAATAGAATGTTGTACTTATCACCTACGTACTTGTGGGAGAGGCAGGCCACTGGTGGCAGCTCAAGCAAGCCACCCTGCCTGTTTCAGTCACTTGAGAATAGTTGCTGATGGCCTTCAATATAGAGTACTTTCCAGAGCACCTCTGACATTTGAAGGAGATGGAGTTTTCATACATAATATAGGGTGATATGACTGTGTCAGAGTATACCCGAAAGTTTCTAGAGTTGGGCCGGTATTCCCCTGATAGCATGATAGATAAAGACAAGAAGGCAAAAAAGTTCGAGTGGGGCCTCTGCCCTGAGATCAAACAGCAGTTGTACGTATTTGAGCTTAGTACATACTCAACCATTCTAGCCAAGGTATAGCTAGTGGAGAAGAACCTTTGCATCTTTCCTCTAGCAGTGGGGAATCCCAGACCCCCGGACCACAGACCAACATCCACTGCACCGGTTTAGCAAAATAAGAGGCCTAGGCCAGTGACTCAGGCTTCGGTAATAGGACGCGATAGGACTTGTCAGCACTGTGGTAAGGATCAGGGGGACTGACCTTGTTATCGTCTCAATAATACTTGCCGCATATGTGGGAGTACCCAACACTACGAGAGAGTGCTTGTGAAATCAGAACTAGGCCAGACCTCGTATATAAGGCAGAGCTTACAACCTCACTCAGCAAGATGTTGAAGCCAACCCATACGTGATACAGGGTACGTATACTATCTGTAATCACCTTATACATGTTTTGATTGATACTGGTATTTCACATTCATTTGTCTTACACATTTTTACACAAAATTTAAATGTATTACTGGAAAGACTTGATTCTGTGTTGTTTGTGTCTACTCTTGGAAGTAGGACACTACTAGGGAAGGTTATATACAAATATTGTATAATAGACATAGTAGGTAGAAAATTGAGTGTGGACCTAATAGAGATTGGCATGGGGGACTTTGATGTAATATTGGGAATAAACTAGTTAGTGGCCTACCACGCCACCGTAGATTGTTTCCAATAGAAACTTATATTTAACTCTCCTAATGAATAGCTATTTACAAGTTAATGAAAATTTTAAATGTTATTTTCTCATGGTAATTTTTTTATTACATAGTGCTTTAACTCAGTTGGCTTCTCTACATTAGGCAAACCTAAAAAAAATTTGCATTTAAGAGATCCCAGTAGTTCGAGACTTTCTGCATGTGTTTTCTGATGAACTACCCGAACTATCGATGTACAAGAAAGTTGAGTTCACCATAGATCTTTAGCCTGACACCTAGCCTATCTTAGTTATCCCTTTGCGCATGAGCTGTGTTGAGATGGAAGAATTGAGGAAACATATCAATGAGTTGCAAGATAGTGGGTTCATCCGACATAGTGTGTCTCCTTGGGGTGCTAGATTCACATTTATAAAGAAATGGGATGAGACATTAAGATTATGTATTGACTACAGGAGATTGAACATAGTCACAATAAAAAACAAGTATCCCTTTCCCAGAATTGATGACCTTTTTGACCAATTAGCCCAGGTTTTCTCCAAAATCGACTTGCGTTCGAGTTACCATCAGGTAAAGATCAGGACAGAAGACATTCTCAAGATAACCTTCAAAACCAGGTACAGACATTATGAGTTCATAGTAATGTCATTTGGAGTAACCAACGCACCAGTCATTTTTATGGACTTAATGAACAGGGTTTTCAGATAATTTCTAGATCATTTCATCATTGTATTTATCGATGACATTTTGGTTTATTCAAAACAAAGAGAAGAACACACTCACCACCTAACTCAGGTTTTACAGGTTCTCAATGAGAAGAAATTGTATGCCAAATTGAGTAAGTGTGGGTTCTGCCTTGAACAAACTACTTTCTAAGGTACATCATATCAAGGGATGGAGTATCAGTGAACCTCGAAAAAGTTGAGGCAATGCTTGATTAGGAGAAATTGACATCGGTCAAGGAGATTCCTAACTTTCTAGGAATGACAGGTTATTACTACAAGTTTGTGAAAGAATTTTCTAGCCTAACCGCTCATTTGATCCAGCTCACAAAGAAGAACATTAAGTTTGAATGGAACGAGAACTGTGAAATGAGCTTTACAGAACTCAAGAAGCGGTTGACTACTGCATTTGTGTTGACTTTACCGAGTGGGACAAGTGGATATACAGTTTATAGTGATGTCTCCTACCTGGGGTTAGGTTGTGTTTTGATGCAGAATGGTAAGATCATCACCTATGGGTCCAGACAATTGAAGAGTCACGAAAAAAATTATCCCACCCACGACCTGGAACTTGCCGCCGTTATTCACGCCTTGAAAATCTGGCACCACTACCTGTATGGGGAGACTTTTGAGATTTATTTTGATCATAAGAGGATGAAATACATATTCACTCAGAAGGATTTCAACATGCGTCAGAGGCGTTGGATAGAGCACCTCAACAGCTATGATTATAATATTTTGTATCACTTGGGTAAAGGCAACTTAGTTGCCGACGCACTCAGCAGAAAAAGTGCAGATATGTTAGCTCATTAATAATTTCTGAATGCAAGGTAATAGGGGTTCCACAATAGATACGACTTCAGGACTTGAAGAGAGTTGCATGCTTGGCCCACTTGATTATCCAACTTGAATTGATCCAGAGAATAAAAGAAGTCTAATCCACATATTCTACCCTAACAGCTCTTAGGAAGAATGTAGAACATGAAATAAATTTAAGATTCTGAGTCTTTACCCATGGGTTGCTCAGTTTTCAGGATAGAGTGTGTGTTCTGGGTGGTAGTGAGCTGAAAATGGACATTATGATAGAGGCTAATAACTCAAGATTTATCATACATCCCTAAAGTAATAAAATGTATCAAAGTATGTGACCTCAGTTTTGATGGAGCGGGATGAAAAGAGTGGTAGGTGACTTTGTTTCTAAGTGTCTAGTATGTCAACAGGTTAAAGCAGAGCATCAAAGCCTAGGCGGACTACTTCAGTCATTAATGATCCCGGAGTAGAAGTGAGAATATATCACAATGAATTTTGTGGTAGGGTTGCCTCAGCTATGCTCAGGACATGTCGCTATTTGGGTAATTATCGACCGACTCACCAAGTCATCTCACTTCCTAGCTATCAAGATGATCGATCCCTTAGACAAACTAGCAAGAATCTATATCTAGGAAATAGTCAGGTTACATGGAGTTTTGGTGACAGTGGTATCTGACAGAGACCCCAGGTTTACTTTTTGATTTTGGTCTAGTTTTTAGCAAGCCATGGGAACAAAATTGTTCCTTAATACTGCATTCTACCCACAGACCAATGGACAATCAGAGAGGATGATTCCTACCAAATGGATATGCTCCGAGCTTGTGTTCTAGATTTCGGGGAATGATTACCTACTTTTGATAGAGTTCACCTATAATAACAACTATCAAATAAGCATCGGCATAGTTCCGTACGAGGCATTGTATGGTCGCCCATATAGATCGTCGATCTATTGGGAAGAGGTGGGTGATAGAAAATTATTCGGCCCAAATCTTGTAGAGGAGACTATAGCCAAGATAGTTAAGATCATAAAAAAAGCGTCCAAACAGATTAGAACATATAGAAAAGTTATGCGGACACCTAGAGGAGGAATTTATAATTTGAGAAAGGTGACCAAGTGTTTCTTAAGGTCACTCATTTTAAGAGGATCAGTAGGTTTGGTAAGATAGAGAAATTAAATCCCCGTTTTACCAAATCATTTGAGATCTTAGACTGTATTGGTACGACCACCTATAGACTGACACTACCTCTAGAGTTATTCAGGGTTCATAATATGTTTTGTGTATCTATGCTACGCAAGTACAATCTGAACATCTTACACATCCTGTCCCATGAGCCCCTTTGACTCAAGGAGGATCTATCCTATGAGTAGGTACCAGTAGACATTATAGACTGAAAGAGTAGAGTACTCTGCAACTGAAAAATTCTATTCATCAAGGTCCTATGGCAGAAGCATACGTAGGAAGAGGCCACTTGGGAATTGAAATCAAGCTTTAGCGCTAAGTACCTCCAGCTGTTCGGCTGAGTGAGAGAGTGACCAATTTGATGGACTAAAGTTTCTTAAGGGGGGTTAGCTGTAATACCTAGGCTTGAACAACGACTCGAGATAATTTTTTATTATTTAATTATTAATTTAAAATAAATAAATAAATAATTTTATTTTTATTTAAGTGAAATTTTGAGGAAAAAAATGAATTAGGAACGAGATTAAAAATATTTTTGGGAAAAAGGAGTAAAAATTAGGGTTCGGGGTATATTTTTGAAAGAAAAATTTAAAATAGAGGATTAAAATGCAAAAAAAAAAAGTTCGGCCACGTAGGACCACCCAGTCAGCAGTCTCAACGAACCAGAGCACGCCGCATGACACAGCACGCTGATGTTGGTACCACGCGGGAGGCCACGAGAACTATCTATGTGCCTTATAATCGGACGACCAAGGATCGATCCCACTTGCGTAGAAAACCCAAATTCGTTTTCCCCATAGGCGCAATCAGACAGTCGAGATCAATCAAGATGAACTAGCTAGATTCGTTTTTTCTTTAGGCATGATTGGATGGACGAGATCGATTGTGATGGATGGCTCAGATCAATGCGAGATGAATATAAATACTTCACGTCACATGGTAACTGAAACCCTAGCCACCAGCCCCTGACAGAGAAGAAGAACCAGACATCAGAGAAAGAGGCCGACCACCGACCACCTCCATACTGGAGCCATTGCTGGCCACTAAGAAAGGCAAAAATTTCCCTTACCTTCTTGGAATTCGATTATGAGCATCCCTACAGTCAAATCGGAGCAAAAGAGACAATGGCTAAGCCGAAAAGCGCGAACAAAGTCTGACGAAGCTGTCATGGCCAAAACCACAAAATATCTCTGATGAGTCCCTTCTCACTTCCCGTTTCTCGTAATTTTTTGGTCATTGTGTTCATCATTATTTTCTATGCAGGTTAGCCAAAGAAATAATCTCAACCGCGAAGGAGGACTGGCAAAGCCACCGCACCCGGAGGTCCTTCCCCACAGATAGGTTCGATTTTTGTGATTTCCTAGCCAGCCGATGCCCCATAATGTATTTTTCTGCAGTGATGCGCGTAAAACAGACAAAAACTGGCAAAACTTGGCTAGACGGAGGCGTACAGCCGCCGTGGGCGGTGGATTCGGCGCCAGAGCATGGCGGCAGCGCTGTGCCGGAACTCTAAAATTTTCTGAAAAGATATTTGGACACCAATTTTAGATTTTTGGAGTATTTTTAGGTATGTGACGAACATTTTGAATTCTACATGAAAAATTCAAGGAATTCAGTACCCGTTAGGAGGCGTAGTAGATAACTTGACATCTCAAAACATCGATCCAGGTAAAGATCTCTCACCCTATTCTCCGTTACTGTAAATTGAGACTTAAATATATATAATTTTGTATTTTTTATGAAAAATTAGAAAATACTAAAAATAATTACAGATTACTAGTGAAGCCGAAATCTAGTTAGTTCACAATTGTCCTGATTTTTTATTTATTTTTCTGTACTGTCCTGCTTGTTTGATTTTTGTATAGTACATGTTGTTAATTTATAGTTCAATGGTCTTATCAACTTATCTGGTTATTTTTGTTATATACCGTTAGCATGAATGTAGTTTAATTGATATGTGTATGGGATATGAGATATTGGTATGCATTTATTTATTGTTTGTTGATGAAAATCTATATGTGAAAGACTTGCTGGTTACCTAGGAAAATGGTGGATAGACCCGATACATAGGGAACCTTACCGTGAACGTTACCTCAGTCGGACAGGACTGAAAAGTCTCTTATCGGAAAGATTTGGGATATATGGTTCACACTCATACTGGACGGGGTATCGAAGCGATGGAATATTTGGCGTCCATTACTGGATGGAGTATGGGGACGGTAGGTCAATTGTAAAATTGGATATTGGGTTTACAAATAGGAGGGTTGTGAGTAGTTCACTATCTAGACTACCTTCAAGTGCTAGTAAAAGTTGTCCTAGAATGCTTAATTATTCGTTATTCGTTTTATTTCTTTAATTACCGTTTGTCTTTTAGAATGGACATTCCCGTAACCCTATTGGGTATTTAAAATTATTGTATAAAGAATGTAAACCCTAACTCCATTAATCATTTCCGCAGTTAATTTTATGAATTTATTTCTATTTAAGTTTTGTGTCTTTATAGAACTCACAAAACAACTAATCGAACCCTTAATTTAAGTAAATACATTTAACTCTAAAATATTTTATTCCGTACTTATTGTTACAGGCTTTCCCAAAAATAACTTATGAAGACAGGTAACCAAGTGATACTTTATTTTGGTGCATAAGATCATCAAATACCCTAAAAATCCAAAATCGATATTGAAAATCCTTTTCGGGCAATTTTAGGGTCACGACATGGTGGCAATTCACCCCAGCCTGACCGATTTTGGTCGGTTTTCACTGGTTTTACACGTATCTCTGCGGAAAAATACGTTAGGAGGCCTCAGTTGGCTAAAAAATAAAAAAAAAACTGAACATACTGGCGAGGGGTCTCCAGGTGCGGCGGCTCCGCCGGTTCTCCTTCGCAGCTGGGGTTTCTTCTTCAGCTAATCTGCACATAAAATGACGGTGAACACAATGGTTAAAAAATTATGTAAAACATGAACCAAGAAGGGGGTCGTTAGAGAGGGTTTAGGGTTTTTACCGCGGCAGCTCCGTCGAGCTTTGCCCGTAGTTTTCAGTTCACCTGCTGTCCCTTTTGCTCCGATATGGCCATAGGGAGGCTCAGAATTGAATTTTTTGACAGTCGGTGGTGGCTTCAGTGTGGTGGCAGCCGAGGATCGGCGTCCTTCTCCAGCGTCTGATTCTTCTTCTTCGGCAAGGGCTGGGCATCTAGGGTTAGGTTCTCATACGACGCGATATTTAAATACCCATCATGTGTCAATCAAGGTTGTTTGTTCGAGTACGCGTGACCCTCTCTCGTCCATTGGATCTATCTTATTCCAAAAATGAATCTGGACCGTACAATCAGATTAAATCTAATCGTTCGATCGTGTTTAAAGAGGAAACACATTTGGATCATTCATGCACGTGGGATTAAATATGGGCTGTCGGATCGCTGGGTACACAAATCACAAACGTGGCTTCCCGCGTGGTGCCAATGTCAGCAACGTTGCCCACGCAACGTGTTCGGGTTTGGCGAGACTGCTGACTGGGCTGTCTTACATTGCTGAACTTTTTTTTTTACGTTTTAACCTTGTGTTCTCAAATTTTCTTTCAAAAATACCCTCCGAATTCAAATTTTTACCCGTTTTCTCTAAATTTATTTTTAATTTCGTCCCTAATTTATTTTTTCTCAAAATATTAATAAAATTAACTTAAAATAAATTGAATTAATTATTTATTAATAATAAAAAAAATCCTAGGCCAATTTTCGGTACTAGGTATTACAACTCTCCGCTCTTAAGAAAATTTGGTCTCTCAAATTTGTCACCCCCTCACTCAGTCGAATAGCTGGGGGTACTAGACTTTAAAGTCTGATTCTAATTCCTAATTGGTTTCTTCCTGCATATGATTCTACTATAGGACCTTGATAAAGGAAATTTTTCGGTATTGAAGTACTCTACTCTTCCGGTTTACAATACTTTCCAGCACCTCCTCATAGGATAGATCCTTCTGGAGTGAAAAGGGCTCATGGGACAATATGTGTGAGGGGTCCAGTTTGTCCTTGCGTAGCATAGACACGTGGAACATATTATGGACTTTGGACAACTGTAGAGGTAGTGTCAATATGTAGGCGGTTGTACCAATCCTGTCTAAGATCTCAAATGACCTAATGAACTGGGAGATTTAATTTCTCCCTCTTATTAAACCTACTGATTTTCTTAAAAGGAGTGATCTTAAGGAATACTCGATCACCTTTCTCAAATTCCAAATCCCTCCACCGGGTGTCCGCATAACTCTTCTACCTGCTCTGAATGGTCTGAATGTTATTCCTGATTTTAATTATCTTGATTATAATCTCCTCTACAAGATCCAGACCAAATAATTTTCTATCGTCCACCTCTTCTCAATAGATCGGCGACCTACAGAGGCCACCATATAATGCCTGATATGGGGCCATACCGATGCTTGCTTGATAGTTATTATTGTAAGTGAACTCTATCAAAGGTAGGGATCATCTCAATTGCCTCCGAAGTCTAGAACACAAGCTCGGAGCATATCCTCTAGGGTACGAATCGTCCTCTCTGATTGTCTATCAGTCTGAGGGTGGAATTCGGTGTTAAAGGACAACTTCGTTCCCATAGTTTGCTGAAAACTAGACCAAAATCGAGAAGTAAACTTGGAGTCTCTGTCGAATGCAACTGTCATCGAGATTCCATGTAACCTGACTATTTCCCCAATATAAATTCTTGCTAGCTTGTTCAAGGGATCGATAATCTTGATAGTCAGAAAGTGAGAGGACTTGGTAAACCGATTGATAATTAGCTATATAGCAATATGTCATGAGCATGCGTTAGGCAACCCTGTCATGAAATCTATTATGATATGTTCCCACTTCCACTCCGGGATCGGTAATGACTGAAGTAGCTTGCCTGAGCGTTGATGCTCTGCCTTGACTTGTTGACATATTAGACACTTTGAAATAAAGTCGGCTATCTCTCTTTTTATCCTGCTCTACCAAAATCGAAGTCGTATACTTTGATACATTTTAGTACTTCTGAGATATATGGCAAACTTTGAGCTATGAGCCTTTGTCATGATATCCTTTTTCAATTCACTGTCATCTGAAACATACACCCTGTCCTAAAACCAGAGCAGCCCATCGGTAGAGAGTCGAAATTCTAAATTTATTCCATGTTCTGTATCCTCTTTGAGAGCTGCTATGGTGGAATCGATAAATTGGGCTTTCTTTATTCTCTGGATCAATTCGAGTTTGACAGTCCGGTGGGCCAAACATGTAACCCTCTTGAAGTCCTGAGGCCATATATGTTGTGCAACCTCTATTACCCTGCATTCGGAAACCATTAAGTGAGCTAATATACCTGCACTTTTTCTGCTAAACGCGCCGGCTACCACATTGTCCTTACTCGAGTGATACAAAATATTGCAATCGTAGTTCTTGAGAAGCTCTATCTAACACCTCTAACGCATGTTGAGATCCTTTTGAGTGAATATATGCTTCAAGCTCTTATGGTCTGTGTAAATCTCAAAAGTCTTCTTATACAAGTAGTGGCACCAGATCTTCAAAGTATGGATAATTGCAGGTAATTTTAAGTCGTGGGTGGGGTAATTATTTTCATGACTCCTCAACTAACTGGACTCATAAACTATGACCTTCCCATGGTGTATCAGAACATAACCCAATCCCAAGTATGAGGCATCACTATATACTGTGTATCCACCTATCTCACTCGGTAGAGCCAACACGGGTGCAATAGTCAACCGCTACTTAAGTTCTGTAAAGCTCCTTTTGCAATCCTCATTCTACTCAAAATTGACGTTTTTCTTTGTAAGTTGGGTCAATTGAGCAGTTAGACTATAAAATGCTTTTACAAACCTGCAGTAATATCCTGTCATTCCCAGAAAGCTATAAATCTCCTTAATCGAAGTCAATTTTTTCCGACTAAGTACTGCCTCAACCTTTTCAGAATTCATTGACACCCCATCCTTTGATATTACGTGCCCTAGAAAGGTAGTCTGCTCAAGCCAAAATCCATACTTGCTCAGTTTTGCATACAACTTCTTTTCCCTGATAACTTGTAAAACCTAAGTCAGGCGATGGGCGTATTCCTCTATACTTTTTGAATATACTAGGATATCATCAATGAATACGATGACGAACTAGTCCAGAAACTACCTGAAAACTATATTCATCAAGTCCATAAAAATAACTGGCGCATTGGTTAGGCCAAATGACATGACCAGGAACTTATAGTGTCCTTACCTAATTCTGAAGGCTGTCTTAGGAACGTCCTCTACCCTAATCTTTACCTTATGGTAACTCAAACGCAAGTCTATTTTGGAGAAGAACTGAGTACTCTGCAACTGGTCAAAAAGGTCATCAATTCTAGGGATGGGGTACTTGTTTCTTATTGTGACTCTGTTCAATCTCCTATAGTCAATACATAATCTTAACGTCCCATCCCATTTCCTCGCAAATGTGACTCCAGCAGCCCAATGAGACACACTATGTCGATGAACTCACTATCTTGTAATTTATTGATGTGTTTTCTCAGCTCTTCCATCTCAATATAACTCATACGGTAAAGGACAACCGAGATAGGCTGGGTGCTAGACTGAAGATCTATGGTGAACTCAACTTCTCTATCCATTGGTAGTCTGGGTAGTTGATCAGGAAATACATCCAGAAAGTCTAAGACTATCGGGATCTCTTAAATACAAAGTTCTTTATTAGGTTTGCCTAATGTAAAGAAGATAATCGAGTTAAAGCACTATATAATAAGAAAATTATCATGAGGTTATAATTTTCAAAACTTTTATTAACTTGTAAATGACTATTTGTTAGGAGGGTTGAATACAAATTTCTTGTGAAAATAATCTACAGTGGCGTGATACGCCGCTAACTAATTTATTTCTAAAATTACATCAAAGTCCCCCCATGTCAATCTTTATCAGGTCCACACACAGTTTCCTATCTGCTATGTCTATGATACAAGCTTTATATATAACCTCTCCTAGTAGTGTCCTACTTCCAAGAGTAAACATAAACAACACAGAATTAAGTCTCTCAGGTAATACATTCAAGTTTTGTACAAACGCATGTGAGAAAAATGAATGTGTAGCACTAGTATCAATCAAAACATACGTAAGGTGATTACAGATAGTGTACATATCTTGTATCACGTTCGGGTTGGCTTCAGCATCCTGCTGGATGAGGTTGTAAACTCTGCTGGATAGGAGGTTTAGCCTGATTATGATTTTGCAGGCACTCTTTCGCGTAGTGTTGGACACTCTCACATATATGACATGTATTGTTTAGACGATAGTAGAGTCGATCCCCATGATCCTTGTCACAATGCTAGCAAGTCCTACCACGTCCTATTTCTGAAACCTGAGGAGGAACCTCAATCACTAACCTAGGTCTCTTGTTTTGCTGAACTGGTAAAGTGGGTATTGGTCTGCAATGTGAAACAGGGGGTTTGGAATTTTTCACTACTGGAGGAAAGATATAAAGGTTCCTCTCTACCAGCTGTGCCTTGGAAAGGATGACTAAGTAGGCGTTGAGCTCAAATACATACAACTGTTATCTGATCTCAGGACGAAGGCCCCACTCGGACTTCTTTGCCTTCCTGCCTTCATTTATCATATTCTTGAGGGAATACTGGCCCAACTCTTAGAACTTTCGAGTATACTCTGACACAGTCATATCACCATAGACTAGGTGTGCAAACTTCATTTTCTTCAAATGTCAAAGGTGCTCTAAGAGGTACTTTGCATTGAAGGCCATCAGGATCTGTTCCCAAGTGACTGGAACGGGCAGGGTGGCATGTTTGAGCTACCACTAGTGACCTGCCTCTCCCACGAGCATGTAGGTGGCAAGTACAACCTTCTGTTTAGGAACCACCCCAAAAGTCGCAAAGACTTTCTTTATCTCAGCTAACCAATACTCGGTCTTTTCGAAAAAGGATACCCCTACAAAAGTAAATGAGTTTAGTCTTTTGTACCTTTTAATGTAATCTGGGTTCATTATGGGCAAAACTGAGTCCCATGGAAGAGGGACTGAATTGTGTTGTGGAGGAACCGGGTGGCCTTGTGCTGGTGCCGAATGATATGACGGAGGCACCGGATCGTACTGTGGCGATGCTGGATGATATGGTGGAGGAACAGGGTTGTACCAGGTGGCTTTGGACCTTCCTACTGCAATGGTGGCTCAAACTATGGCAGCAAGGGAAGGTCAGGCAACTCCCTTCTTTTCTCTTGAGCTTGCTGCGCAGAGATGAATCTCTCCAGCATCTCAGAGAGTCAATAACATCATATCGAAGTGAACCATCCTGGGCTGCTTGGTTTAGTGGCAGCCTTTCTCTCCTCATATCTATGTACATGCATTTTATAAGGAAGTCTTAAGCAATAGTTTGTATTTGGTATTTTTAAGTCTTTGTGTAAGAAATAGTTCCGAAGAACGCGACTCTGATACCAACTATAATAACCCAAAACTCAAAGAAAATGAATTTATATTTTAAATACGAAAGCGAATAATAATGTAGTGTTTACATTCCTTATATAGTAAATTGAAATGCTCAATAGGGATAAAAGAAAGACAAACGGTAATTAAAACAATTAAATAGATATCTTAGAAGGTTAACCTTCACTAGTACTTGAAGGGGGTCCGGGAGGTGAACTACTCATAATTTTCTTACTGATCGATGTTTGGATCTTGGTCTTCTTAATCTAAAATGGATAATAAAAGGATGAGCTATACTAATCCAATAAGAATATTACACTAATCATTGATACAGAAAACTGAAGGTTGGTAGAAATAACAAAATAACTAATGAAGCCCTTGATTTAAGTAAATACATTTGACTCTAAAATGTTTTATTCCATACTTACCATTACAAGCTTTCCTGAAAACAACCTATGAAGATAGATAACTAAGTGACACTTTATTTTTGTGCGTAATACCAGTAACTTTTCCTTTTAACCTACTTACTGGGACCCCTGGAGGTCTATAGAGATATCCCTTCACTCGTGAATCTAGTATCAAGATTTGACAATTAACCTGGCCATCTCCATACCTCGTCTGGTGATGAGCACAAAAAAATATCATCGTTTTGATACCCCGTCCGGTATGAGGGTGAACTATATCTCCCAAAATCATTCTGGTATAGGACTTTTCAGCCCCGTTTGACCGAGGTAATGTCTACGGTAGGGTTCTCTATGTACCAAGTCCGTCTACCCTTTCCAATGATACCCAGTAAGCTTTCATTTATATAGATTCTCATCATCCAAATAACCGCCAACACATACCAATATCTCATTTCATATTCACATATTAATTTAAACGACATTTACACAAGTGATATAGTTTAACTTAAGCGAAGAATCAAGTAACTAGATAACTAAATAAACAATACAGGAGGAACCAAATAAATCAAATAATTTAGAAGACTATAAAAACTATCAATTTAATACGCACAATATAATAGTAAGCAATTTAGGCAGTACAGAAAAATAAACAAAAAATCAGGATAAATATGAACTAACTAGTTTTGCCTCCACTAGTGACTTGTAATTATTTTTGAAAATTCTCTATTTTTTACAAAATACACAATTATCGATTATTAATCCTCAATTTACTGTAACAGAGAATAGAGTGATGGATCCTTACCCGGATCGGTGTTTCGAAATATTATACTATCTACTACGCCTCCTAACCGGTCCTAAATTTTTTTAATTTTTGTTGTGGGAATCAAAATACTCTCATGTACCTAAAAATACTCCATAAAATCCAAAATCGATATTGAAAACCCTTTCCAGCCAATTTTAGGGTTCTGGAACAACGGCACTGCTTTGCTCCGACACCGACTCTACTGCCCACGGTAGTGATTCACCTTGGCTTGACCGATTTTGGCCAGTTTTAGCTGATTTTACATGTCTCCCTATGAAAAAATAAGTTATGGGGCCTCAGTTGGCCAAAAAATCAAAAGAAACTGAACCTACCGGCAGGCGGATATCTAGGTGCGATGGCTCCATAGGTTCTCCTTTGCGGCTGGGGTTTTTTTTTTAACTAACCTACACAGAAAAGGATGGTGAGCACAACAGTCAAAAAATTGTATGAAATGGAAAACGGGAAGGGGATCATCAGAGAGGGTTTAGAATGTTGGCCGTGGCAAACTTTACCTGCAGTTTCTGGCTCACCCACGGTCCCTTTTGCTCCAGTATGGCCATAGGAGGCTCGGAATTGAATTTTGAGCATAAAGAGAAAAATTTACCTTTTTTTGGCTCTAATTCTTCTTCTCCGACGAGGGCTGTACGACAAGGGTTAGGTTTTCTTGTGACATGATGTTTAAATACTCATCCCGTGTGGTTCTCTCTCATCTGTTGGATCTATCTTATTCGAGGAATGAATCTGGACTGCAGGATTGGATTAAATCTAATAGTTCGATCGCGTTTAAAAAGGGAATACATCTGAACCATTCATATACGCAAGATTAAATTTGGATCATCGTATCGCTGGGCATGCAGATCACTCATGTGGCTTCCTGCATGGTACTAATGTCAACAAGGTTGCCACGTGGCGTGTTTTGATTCGTTGAGACTGCTGATTGGGCTGTCCTACGTGGCCAAATTTTCTCTTTTTGTGTTTTAACCCCTTATTTTTAAATTTTCTTTCAAAGACACCCCTTGAATTCAAAATTTCACCCATTTTTCCTAAATTTGTTTTTGATTTCATCTTTAATTCATTTTTTCTCAAAATTTCAACAAAACTAACTTAAAATAAATTGAATGAATTATTTATAAAAAAATTTATAATAAAAAGAAAATCCTACGTCAATTTTCGATCATGGGTATTACACTCAGGTAACATCATGATTTTATTTACAAGTGAGCAAGAACTACAATTTTCTTTTTTATTTACTTACTGGAACCCCTGGAGATCTCTAAGGATATTCCCATACTCATGAATCTAATATCTAGATTTGTCAATTAACCCGGTCGTCCCATACCCTGTCTAATAATGGGCGCTAAACACACCATCACCTCGATACCCCGTCTGGTATGAGATTTCTCAGTCCCGTCCGACTGAGGTAATGTCCACAGTAACGTTCCCAATGTATCTAGTTCGTCCACCCTTTCTCAGGGTAACCAATAAGCTTTTCTTATATAGATTCAAAGAATAAACTGATTACTAGGTACATACCAAAAACTTATATTTACAGATCAATAGTAGATCATACAAATAGGCAATATGTAAATCAGGAAACATGACTAAAATATTTATTGTAAAATGAACCAACAAATGGAGGGTATGCAGTGAGGTAAAACCAAATAACGGAGAAAGAAATTAAGTTTATCAATTTAATTTACACAATATAATAGGAAGCATTTTAAGCAATACAGGTAAAATAAACAGTAAACTAGGACAAATATAAACTAACCAGTTCCGGCTCTATTAGTAACATGTAATTATTCTTAGAGTTTTGTAATTTTTATAAAATACAACATTATCAATTATTAAGTTTCAATTTATGTAATAGGGAATAGGGTGAGAGATTCTTACCCCGGATTGGTGTTTAAAATACCTTGTTATCTACTACACCTCCTAATAGTCCCTAAATTTTTTGAATTTTTTATGTGGAAATTAAAATACCTGTCAAGTATCCAAAAATACTCTGAAATACCAGAATAAGCATTTTAAGACTTTTTTGGCAAATTTTAGGGTCCCGACATGGTGCCGCCGCCATCCTCCGACGTCAGTTCCGCTGCCTACAATGGTAGTTCACCTCGGTCTAGCTGGCTTTACACGTAACCCTGCAAAAAAACATGTTAGGGAGCCTTGGTTGGCCAGAAAAGGCAAAATATCGACTGGGGGAGGAGCGTAGCCGGTCCTCCTTCGCAGTTGGGGTTCCTCTTCGACTAACCTACACTAGAAAAAGATAGAGAACAATGTGGTAAAAAAATCACTTGAAATAGGAAAAAGGAAGGGGGTCATCGGAGAGGGTTTTGAGTTTTGAGTTTTGACCGTGGCGGCTTCGTTGAGCTTTACTCGCAGTTTTTGACTCACCCATCGACCCTTTGGCTTTAATTTGGGTATAGGGAGACTCAGGATTGAATTCTGAGTGGGAAAGAAAAAAAAATACTTGTTCTGGCATCAACGGTGGCTTTGGTGCGGCAGCGATACTGGTCGGCCTCCTTATCCAGCATCTGGTTCTTTTTCCATCTGTCATTCTTCTTCTTCTCCCCTCTGTCGGCTAGGGTTTTAATTCCCTATGAATAAGAATTTAAATACTCCTCTCCAATTGATCCAGGCCACTCATTTGAGTCAACGTAGAGCGAGGAGTACCATTCCATGATTTTTCATTTAGGCTGATTGCGTGAACGAATATGGGCCATCCATCGCAATCAACCCCATCCGTCCGATCGCACCTAAAAAGGAAATGCATTTTGGTCGTCTATACGCAGGGGATGTGATCTGAACTGTCGGATCGCTAGCCATGCGGA
This sequence comes from Carica papaya, assembly GCF_054855325.1. Classification (NCBI taxonomy): domain Eukaryota; kingdom Viridiplantae; phylum Streptophyta; class Magnoliopsida; order Brassicales; family Caricaceae; genus Carica; species Carica papaya. The sequence continues at coordinate 5,693,053 of NC_142312.1, read as the reverse complement.
TCACCCGCGTGGCCTCCCACGTCGGATCACCAACCATGTGTTTGTCACGCGGCGTGCTCTGGTCCACCGTGGCTGCTGACTGGACCGTCCCACATGGTCAAATTTCTCATTTTTATGATTTTACCATCGGTTTTAAATTTTCTTTAAAAAACATCCCTCTTATTTTTAATTTCACCCTTTTTTTCTCAAAATTGCTTTCAATTCCGTCCCTAATTTATTTTTTTCTCAAAACTTTAACAAAAGTTAAATTAAAATAAATTTTTTAATTATTTATATATATTTTGTAAATGAGAAAAATTATCCCAGACTAAATTCTGGGTTTGGGTATTACAACTCTCTCCCTCTTAAGAAATAATTTGGTCCTTTAAATTTGTCACCCTTTCAGTTGGTCAAACAGTAGGGGGTATTGGGCTTTGAAGTCCGATTCTAGCTCCTAATTAGCCTCTTTATGTGTGTGATTCCGCCATAGGACCTTGACGAAGAGAATTTTTCTGTTATGAAGTACTCTGCTCTTCTGGTCCATAATGCCTACCGGTACCTCCTTATAAGATAAATCCTCCTGGAGTGCTGGCTCGTGAGGCAGGATATGCGAGGAGTTCGGGTTGTACTTGCATAGCATAGACACATAAAACACATTATGGACTCTGAATTGCTTTAGAGCTAGTATTAGTCTGTAGGCAGACGTACCAATTCTGTCCAAGATTTCAAACGGTCCAATCAACCGGAGATTTAATTTTTCTCTCTTACCAAACCTACTGATTCTCTTAAAATGGGTGACCTTAAGAAACACTCGATCACCTTTTTTAAATTCTAAATCTCTCATTCGGGTGTCCGCATAATTCTTCTGCCTACTCTGAACTATCTGAATGTTCTCCTTGAATTTAATTATCTTGACTGTAGTCTCATCTACAAGATCTGAGCCAAACAATTTTCTATCACTCATCTCTTCCCAACAGATCAGCGATCTATGGAGTCGACTATACAATGCCTCATATGGGGCCATGTCGATGTTTACTTGATAGCTATTATTATAGGCGAAGTCTATCAAGGATAGGTGATCATCCCAATAGCCTCTAAAATCTAGAATACAAGCTCGGAGCATATCCTCGAGTGTACGAATTGTCCATCATTTTGAGGGTGGAATGCAGTATTGAGGGACAATTTCGTTCTCATTGCTTGCTGAAAACTAGACAGAAATCGAGAGGTGAACCAAGAGTCTTTGTCAGATACCATTGTCAACGAAACTCCATATAACCTGACTATCTCTCAAATATAAATTCTTGCTAGCTTGTCTAAGGGGTCGATCATTTTATAGCTAAAAAATTAGGGGACTTGGTGAGCCGGTCAATAATTACCCAGATAACATCATGTCTTGAGCGTGCCTTAGGCAACCCAGTTACAAAATTCATGGTGATGTGTTCCCATTTCCACTCTGGGATCAATAATGACTGAAGTAGCTCTCCCGGGGTTGATGTTCTTCCTTAACCTATTGACAGGCACTTGGAGACGAAATCAGCAATTTCTTTTTTCATCATGCTCCACCAAAAACAGGATCGCATATTTTGGTACATCTTAATACTTATGGGATGCATGGTGAACTTTAAGCTATAGGTCTCTATCATGATGTCCCTTTTTAGTTCACTATAATCTGGGACACACACACCTTATCCTAGAACCTAAGCAACCCATCGACAGAGACTCGAAATTCTATATTAACTCTCTATTTTGTGTCCTCTTTGAGAGCTGCTAGAGTGAAATCGGTCAATTGAGCTTCATTTATCCTTTGAATCAGTTCGAGTTGGACAGTTATATGGGCCATGCATGTAATCCTCTTCAAGTCCTAAAGTTGTATCTGTTGTGCAGGCCATATTACCTTACATTCAAAAACTATTAAGTGAGCTAACATACCTGCATTTTTTCTGCTGAGCGCGTCAGCTACCATATTGCCTTTGTGTGAGTGATACAAAATCTTGCAATCGTAGTTCTTGAGGAGTTCTATTTAACGCCTCTGACGCATGTTGAGATCCTTCTGAGTGAATATACACTTCAAGCTCTTATGATATGTATAAATATCAAAAGTTTCATCATACAGGTAGTGGTGTCAGGTCTTTAGGGCGTGGATAATAGCGGTAAGTTCCAAGTCGTGGGTGGGGCAATTCTTCTCATGACTCTTCAATTGCTTGGACTCATAGGCTATAACCTTCCCATAATGAATCAAAACACAATCCAACCCCAGGTAGGAGGCATCACTATACACTTTGTATCCACCTGTCCCACTCGATAGAGCTAACACGGGTGCAGTAGTCAATCACTTCTTAAGTTTTATAAAGCTCCTTTCGCAATACTTATTCTACTCAAACTTGATATTCTTCTTTATAAGTCGAGTCAATAGAGCGGTCAGACTAAAAAATTCTTTCAAAAACCTACGATAATATCTTGTCATTCTTAGAAAGTTAAGAATCTCCTTAACCAAAGTTAATTTTTCCCAACTGAGTACAGCCTCAACTTTCTTAGGATTCACTGACACCCCATTCTTTGATATTAAATAATCCAAAAATGTAGTTTGCTCAAGGCAACTCACATTTTCTCAATTTTACATACAACTTCTTTTCTTTAAGAACTTATAAAACCTGAGTCAGGTGATGAGTGTGTTCCTCTCTGCTCTTTGAATAGATCAGGATATCATCAATGAATATGATAACAAACTAATACAGGAATTGTCTAAAAACTCTGTTCATCCAGTCCATAAAAATGGCTGACGCATTAGTTAGTCCAAATGGCATGACCAAGAACTTATAGTGTCCATACCTAGTTCCGAAGGTTGTCTTGGGAATGTTCTCTACTCTTATCTTTATCTGATGGTAACCCGAACGCAAGTCTATCTTAGAAAAAACATGAGCACCTTGTAACTAATCGAAAAGACCATCAATCCAGGAGAAGGGGTACTTGTTTTTTATTGTGACTCTGTTCAATCTCCTGTAGTCAATACACAACCTCAGGGACCCATCCCACTTCCTTGCAAACGTGACTCCAGCACCCCAAGGAGATATACTGTGTTGGATGAACCCATTATCCTGCAATGCTTTGATTTGTTTCTTCAGCTCTTCCATCTCTACATGACTCATGCAATAAAGGGTAACTATGATGGGCTAGGTGCTAAGCAGAAGATCTATAGTAAATTCAACTTTCCTATCCACCGACAGTCTAGGTCATCAAAAAATACATTCAGAAATTCTCGGACCACAGAGATCTCTTGAGTACAAATTTTTTTCTTAGCTTTGCCTAATGTAGAAAAGACAATCGAGTTAACGCGTCATATAATGATACAATTTCTATAAGGGAAAAATATTTAATACTTTTATTAATTTGTGAATGACTCTTTATTAGGAAGATTGAATACAAACTTCTTATGAAAATATTCTACGGTTGCATGATATACCGCTAACTAGTTCATTCTCAGAATTACATCAAAATCTCCCGTGTCTATTTTTATCAGGTCTACGCTCAATTTTATGTCAGTTATATCTACGATACATGCTTTGTATATGACCCCTCTAGTAGTGTCCCATGCCCAAGAGTATACACAAATATCATAAAATCAAAATTTTCATGTAACACATTCAATTTTTTACAAAAGTATGTGAGACAAAAAAATGTGAAGCATCTATATCAATCAAAACATGTGTAAGGTGGTTACAGATAATGTGCGTACCCTGTATCACGTCCGGGTTGGCTTCAACATCCTGTTAGGTGAGGGTGTAAGGTCTGCCCTAGATGGGAGGTCTAGCCTAATTTTGATTTCGTGGGCATTCTTTCGCGAGTGTTGGACACTTCCATGTATACGACAGGTATTGTTGAGGCGATAGTAGAATCGATCTCCATTATCTTTTTCACAGTGTTAGCAAGTCCTACCGCGTCTTGCCGTTAAGGCTTGAGAAGGGGCTTGAATCATAGGACTAGGTCTCTTGTTCTGCTGAATCGGTGCAGTAGATGCTGGTCTGCAATGTGGAACCGGGGGTTTGAATTTCCCACTGTTAGAGGGAAGATATGAAGGTTCCTCTCTACTAGTTGTGCCTTGACAGTAACTGCTGAGTAGGTGCTGAGCTTGAACACATATAATTGTTGTCTAATCTCATAACGGAGGCCCCATTCAAACTTTCTTGCCTTTCTGACTTGATCCATTATACTCTCAAGAGAATATCGGCCCAACTCTAAGAATCTTTGGGCATACTCTAACACTGTTATATTGCTTTGGACCAGGTGTGCAAACTCTATTTCCTTTAAATACCGAAGATGCTCTGGAAGGTACTTTGTATTGAAGGCTACCAGGAATTGTTCTCAAGTGACTGGAACGGGCAGGGTGGCCTGTTTCAATTGCCACCAGCGACCTACCTCACCCACGAGCATGTAGGTGGCAAGTACAAACTTTTGTTCGGGAACCACTTCAAGAGTTGCGAAGGCTTTTTCTGTCTCTGCTAACTAATACTCGGCCTCTTCGAAGGAAGATGTCCCTAAGGTAGATGGATTTAGTTTTTTGTACATCTCAATGTAGCCTAAATCCATCATGGGTGGAACTGGGTGTCGTTGAAGATGGACTGAATTATGCTGGGGAGGAGCCGAACAGCCCTGTGGTGGCACCTGGATATTTGGTGGGGGCACCGAATTATACTGTGGTGGTGCTAGATGATATGATAGAGGAGCAGGGTCGTATCGGGATGGCATTGGATCTTCTTGTTATAGGGGTGGCTCAAAATGTGGTCGGGGTGGAGGGTCAGACAGCTCCATGCTTTCTTTCTGGGCCTGCTGGGCAGAGATAAGTCTCTCCAGAGTCTCAAATAGTCGGTCAACATCCTCTCGAAGTGCCCCATCACGGGCTGCTCGGTTTATTGGGGGTCTTTCTCTCCTCATATCCTTGTACATATATTTTACAAGAGAGGGTTGAGTGTCGGGTTGTATTCCAGTGTTTTTAAATCTTTGTGCAATAATTCTGAGTAACGCGGCTCTGATACCTATTGTAAATGTCCGGAATTTAAAGGAAATGAATTCATACTTTAAATGTGGAAACAAACAATAATTAAGGTTTACATTCTTTACACAATAATTATATATGCCCAATAAGGCTACAGGAATATCCTTTTACATCGGTTCATAAAAAAATGAAATAAATAATAGTAAATAAATGTCTTAGGGGGTTAACCTCCACTAGCACTCGATGGGGTCTAGAGAAAACGTACTCACAACCCTCCTACTGATCAGGAACTGGATCTCGGTTTTCTTGATATGAAATGGTTAATAGGATAGTGAGCTGCACTAGCCCAGTAAGAATATTATACTAATCAATGATACAAAAATTGAAGGTTGGTAAAAAAATATAAAACAACTAATAAAGTCCTTAATTTAAGTAAATTCATTTAACATAAAGAAAATTGTTCATTCCATACTTACTGTTACGAGATAACATTATGATTTTATTTACAAGTGAGCAAGAACTGTAATTTTTCTTTTTACCTGCTTACTGGAACCCCTAGTGGTTTATAGAGATATTCTCCTACTCGTAAACCTAATATCAAGATTTATCAATTAACCCAGTCGTTCCTATACCCCGTCTGATAATGGGCGCCAAACACACCATAGCCTTGATACATCATCCAGTATGATGGTGAATCAAATTTCTCAAACTCTTTCAGTATAAGACTTCTTAGTCCCGTCCAACTGAGACAATGTCCTCAGTAGGATTTTCTATGTATCGGGTCCGTCCATCCTTTCCTATGATACCTAGTAAGCCTTTCTTACATAGATTCAAAGTATAAACCGATTACCAGTTACATACTAATAACTTATATTTACAGATCAATAGTAGGTCATGCAAATAAGTGATATGTACATTAGGAAACGTAACTAAAATAGTTATTGCAAAATGAACCAATAAACGGGGGTAGTGAGGTAAACCAAATAATCGAGAGAGCAATTAAGCCTATCAATTTGATTCATACAATATAATAGTAAACATTTTAAGTAGTACAAGTAAAATAAATAATAAATCATGACAACTATGAACTGACAAGTTCTGCCTCCATTAATGACCTATAATTATTGTTAGTATTTTCTAATTTTCACAAAACACAACATTATCGATTATTAAGCTTCAGTTTATGTAACAGGGAATAGGGTGAGGAATTCTTATTCCAGATCGGTATTTGAAATACCGTACTATCTGCTGCATCTCCCGATGGTCTCCGAGTTTCTTGAATTTTTTATGTGGAAATTAAAACACCCGTCAAGTATTCAAAAATATCCCAAAATGCCATAATAGACATTTTGAAATCTTTTCAGCAAATTTTAGAGTTCTGACACGGCTACACTGCCGTGCTCCAGAGCCGGCTCCACCACCTACAGTGGCAGTTCACCTCGGTCTGGCCAGTTTAGGTCGATTTTATACATAACTCTATAAAAAAAACACGTTAGAGAGCCTTGGTTGGCTATAAAAGAGAAAAAACTAAAACCTATCGGCAGGGGGGAGGGGTTCCGAATACGGTGGCTCAGCCGGTCCTCCTTCGCGGCTGAGATTTCTCTTCGACTAACCTGCACCAGAAAAGGACGGTCAACACGGTGGTACAAAAATCACATGAAACGAAAAACGGGAAGGGGGTCATCAGATAGGGTTTTGGGTTTTGGCCACGATAGCTCGGCTGAGCTTCGGCTGGGTGGCTCGGCCGAGCTTTACCCACAGTTTTTAGCTCATTTATCGATCATTTAGCTCCGATTTGGGCATAGGGAGACTCAGGATCAATTTTCAAGTGGGAAGGGGAAAAAATACTTATTTTGGCGTTGGCAATGGCTCCGATGCGACAGCAATGGTGGTCGGCCTCCTTCTTCGGCGTCTAGTTCTTTTTCTGGCCACCCTTCTTATTCTTCTTCGGTCACCCCTTTGTCAGCTAGGATTTTTATTCCCTGCGAATAGGAGTTTAAATACTCCTCTCCATTTGATCCAGGCCGCTCGTTTGAGTCGACGTGAAGCGAGGAGGACTGTGAGATAATTTTTCGTTTAAGCTAATTGCGTGGACGAATCTAGGTCGTCCATCGCGATCAACCCCATTTGTCTGATTGCGCCAGAAGAGGAAATGCATCTGGGCTGTCCGTGCGCGTGGGATGTGATATGGATTATCGGATCACCAAGCATGTGGATCGCCTGCATGACCTCTTGCGTGGTGCCATTATCAGTGTGTTTGTCACCCGGCGTATTGCTGGTGACTGGGCCGTCCCACATGACCAAAAAAAAAAAATTTACGATTTTACCCCATATTTTCAAATTTTTTTTTAAAAACACCAATCTTATTCTTAATTTCACCCTTTTTTCTTAAAATTACTTTTAATTTCGTTGCTAATTCATTTTTTCTCAAAAATTTAATAAAATTTAAATTTAAATTTAATTATTTGTATATATTTTGTAAATGAAAAAAATTATCCCGGATCAAATTCTGAACCCGAATATTACACATAATCTCTATTGATTCTTATTTTTCTTTCTTCTTCATCTCTTGCCCAGAAGCTAAGTAAAAAGTTTATTAGAATCATAACTAAGAACATAAATTAAACCAATTAAGAGAACTTATTTGTTTTTCTTAGTTTTCGATCTGGTCATCGAATAAAAAGGAGATTTATTTGGTTTGATTTTGGGAACAAAAAGATCAAAAAATAGATTTAGTCAATAATTATGTAGTAATAATATATATTAATAAGATTAATCTATAGTAGCTATATAATTGTCATCATTTTTTTTTTCCATTTTCTTGACTTAAAGTAAATAAAAAAAAATTCTTCTATTGGTCTGACTTCCAGTTTATATGAAAATTCAATTTAATTTTTTTGTTTGATTGGTTTTCTTTGACCGGTTTTATACATATGACTATATATTAACAAGATTAATATATACTTACTGTGCAATACTTCTTTTTCTGTAACATTGAGACAAGAAGGAACCAAATTCTTGATTTACCAACAACTTTGATTTGGGTTTTGTTTGATTTTTTTAGAAAAGAAAAGTAATTTTTATCTGGGTATATATGTAAATCAAACCAAGTCAGACAAGTTCATTTAATTCCAGCAAAGTGCCACCCAAAATCTAAGATGTTTTCATTGCATCTTAATATTATGCAAATAACAACTCTAGTTATTCAGTGTATTTCAGAGACTTTAACATAATTTTAAATTTAAACATGTTTTCAAATATGATAATAAAGCAAGTATAAGATCCAGTCTTTCTTCTACTTCTATTTCACTATCTTGTCACATAATTTTAAATTTAATTTTGTAAGCAATTTATAAAAATATATTTAGATATAAATTTAAAATAGTCATCGTACTCATATCAAATCAAAAAAATTTAGATCTAAAACAGAAGTGCACTTAAATATATAGTGAAAAAAAAATTACATGTCGTGCGATAAATCTTCCAAATTATCATATAATCCATTTAAGTTATATCACTATCTCTATTTCTAGTGATGAGATATCAGAATAAAAAAAAACTCTACGTATAATTTGAAAACTATAATTGCATATTTATAGGCAAATATGTCAATTAACTTTTTTTTTTATTTTTAATTTGACTCATAACAAAATTGAAAATTACAGATACGGTCTATACACATAAAAAATTCACATTTTAATTAAATTCATTAAAATTTAATATTTTTTTAACCGTATTAAATCACTTTTAATCAAATTCAATTAATTTGATAGTTTTTTATACTTAACAGTTTACACACACAAGCCCATATAATAAATTAAATCCAACAAATTTTCTTACTCAAAGTGAAAGCTCCTACCCTAATTTAAGATATCTTCAACAAGTATTTATATAAAATTTTAATAATTTAATTTAATTTAATTTTTTTTATCTCTATTCTACCTTTTCTTTCTGATTTCTCGATGCATAAAATCCAAGATTCAGTAGTTTAAATATTTTAATTTAGTTAATAATTTATTAAACAGTAGGATTTGATTCTGGAGGCTTAATGGGTTTGGTGAAGCATCAGGATTTATAATTAGTTTTGGACCTCAAACTATATTTGGACAAAAGCCCATGAACTAAAATTATAGCTTAAGCCCGCAAGAAGTTTTGGGAACATGCTAACATATATATGCACTGTACATATTCATAATACTTTCTTTTTTAATTTTTTTTTTTTTAAAAAAATTAGATGTAGTATTTTAGTTTGTTACCTTTTTCCTCAATATACTCTTTTAAGTAAATCTTGCAATAGTACAGAGGCAGAAAAAGATTTAAAAGTTTTCTCAATTGAATTACTAGTTTACTCGCATTGAACCCAATTTTTAGTATTATATCGTAAGCATTTATTACGAACCTAATTGTGCAAATCTATAATTTGAGCATACACATATAACCTAAATATTTAGGTTTAATGTTATATATTTTGTATTTAATCTTCTTAAAATTTTTCAAAGTTTCAATTTTAATATGTAAGTTTTTTTTTTTTTTTTTTGGAATCACCAACTTTGAAGTAAATTTATTTTTTGTCATAAATTTCTTTTTAAAAAAATTTATAAAGAAAAATAATTTCTCTTTTTCTCTTTTAAATTTGGTGGAAACGATTTTAGATTAAAAAGAAAAAACAGAGAAGATCTTATCAGTTGTTGGTCTAAGTTTTCTATTTTTTACAAACATATTTAGTTTACTCTTTCCATCAACGAGAAATTTTTCTATATATTTGAATAAAATTCTTTCAGTAAATATAAATAGTAGAATTGTGGATAGAAAATTATATTAGCAATTTATATAATTTATTATAGAAATTTTTAGGATAAAATATCATTGCTAAAAATCTCTTTGATATTATATTGGACATACAATAAGATTTTTTTTTTCTTAATTTCTGGAATTCTTCTTGAAGCTTTGAATGAGTGAAACTTAAAAATAAAGAGTGTGTGCTAACGAGAGCAAATATATATTTTCTAGGCACTTAAAAGGAGGGGATGAAAATCCATGTGAAAGAGAAGAATGACCAAGGAACAAAATCAGAACATGTAATTGTTTTTGAATCATATCAAGACCTATCAATTAATTTCTCCTATTATATATTACCACCAATAAATTTTATGCGATTTAAGAAAATATATTTATCAAGTTATGACATGTCATAAGCAAGACTCATAGATTATTCACATAAGAGATATAAGATATTTTTTTTAATTAAAAACAAATAGATTGTTAACTACTGCTCAAATGATTTTAAAATCTAAGTTACACCAAGCTAATTTGGTTTAAGCTCCGTAAAGCAACTATAATCTCATGATATTAAAGTATAACTTTTCTAGTGTGAGTCACTATGGTGATTGTAAGTTCAAAGAATATTTTTATACTATTGTCATTAATTAGATCATTATTTGGCACGTTACAGAAATGTAATATAAGAATTTAAGGATGAGTCAATTTAATAAATTTATTAAACCAACAAGCATTTATACAATCATCATAGTGCAACTACATTAGTCTTACTAAAAACTCCCTCATGATTAGAACAATGAGTTATATATCTAAATATAATAATATCCATTTTATATATTTTATGATTAAAATTGTTTAGCAGCCATTCTTAAAAATATATTTAAAAAATAATTTTGTATTATTACAAAGTATTTGATAAAAATATTTTTAGATAGATCATATAATAGTTCAACATTTATATTTATGTGACTTGCTAGATTATAGAGCTTAACATATCTTGTTTGGTGTTATAAGCTTTTTAAGCTTGTTTTAGAGATAGAAGCACCTGCATGACTATCTCAATCTGAAATCAACTGGAATCAACTTTTTGTTAGAAAATTTGGGTTTAGAGTAGCACGGTTCTGAATTGAAAAAAAATAACGATTGAATAAGTTCGGGTTGGATGATTCTAAACTCAACCTGCGTCATATATATTAAATACTAAATTAAATTAAATATATAATAGAAATTACAAAATAAAATAATCTAATCGATAACTCCCCTTCAATTCTCACTTTATTTTTCTTTTTCTTTATTCTTCAATTTGGAGTTTTGTTTTTTGACGTCCTAAGAAAAGTAAAGGAAAGAGAGAGAGACATGAAAACATGAGGACGAAGAGGAGTCGTTACCTCGAACAAAAGAGAAAAGTTAGTGAGAATTTCGGCGAGAGCAGTGGTTGTTGATGATGATGATTGATTGACAAAAACAACGTAAGTGAAAAGCAAAAACATAAGGGAAGAGAGAAGAGCTAAAGTGAAAAGACCAAAAAATGGGGGAAAAAAAAGGGGAAATTGGAGACAAGATTCTCATATGAGGTGAGAAGCATGAGAGAAAGATAGGTAATAACAACCATGAAATCAACAACAGTCTTGATCACTTCAAACCCATTAAATTGACAATTTATTTTTCTCTTTAGGAGGTAAAGGGGCAACGAAAGAAGATTACAAAAGAAAAATCAACTCTAATAGAAAGAGATAATTAAGCGATGTACAATAATGAGAGATCAAGAGAGCAACTTGTTATAAGGGTGTTGAATTTTGAAGGAATAAGAGGAAATGAATCTTTTTCACTAGATATATATAGATCAAGTATGAGATAGATAATCCATAATCCTAATACAATCAAAAATATTCAAAAAATTAAACATGTTTCGGGTTCATAGGGGATTCAGGTTTAGTACCCAAAAAAGTATGTGAGTTTAGTTTCAGTAATATCTATCCCAAATTCACCCTATTATCGTCACTAACTTGTATTCAGTTTTGATCTTAAATTGTGTTTTTAACTTCTACGTCTTGTGATCAGATTTTGAATCTTTTCTTCTAGATTTATATGGATCAAATACGGGATGGATAATCCAAAATCTAATATAATTAAAAATAAATTCAAAAAAAGTAAACAGGTCTCGAGTTCAAAGTGGGTTTAGGTTTAGTACCCCAAAAAGTAGGATGAGTTCAATTTCATTAATATCCCTCCCGAATGCACCCTATTGTCGTCACTAACTTGTATTTAGTTTTTGACCTTAGGTTGTGCTTTTGATTTCTATGTCTTATGATCAGATTTTGAATTTGTCGATGTAATTTTATTTTGTGATTCATACTATTATCTTTAAAAAAGTTATTTTATTTTTAAAAATGCAACTGAAATATTAAGAATATTATTACTAATGGATATAAAATGTAAGATGTAAACTGTTTTTTTTTTTTTCAAAAAGAAAAATTAGGTTGCACAAGATAATTCTACAAAAATAACATTAGACACTTTAATATATTATATATCATTACTAAATTAACCCATTGGAGGAATTGGGACTCACATATTCCTCAACCTCCCAAAGAATATATGTTGTGTCAATTAAGCTGTCCAAGGACAGATAATTTATTTTGTAAACATATATATATATATATATATAATATAAATAAATAAAATTGAATTAATATTTAAAAGGGACCCAATCATGTTATATAAGTGCAGTCATTTTCAAAAACAGCCATAATACAAGACACTTGAATTTCTTGCATGACATAAGAATTAACCACACTTTCCCACATGACAAGTAGCTGATGTTTGCAAAAAGGTTTTTGATGTAACGACTTGGGAATATTCTCCTTTACCCAATATATATACACATATACATGTACATATATATTACAGGTTATTAAATAAACAACTAATAATCAATAATTAATCAAGTGGGAAAATAGATTACAATCGGATGAGAACAAATTAAGATTCTTGTTCCAAAACATATGGGACTTAAAGAGGTAGAAGCCAAAATTTACAGGAGAAAAACTATAATACATATTTTATTTAATATGTTTTAACTTTTAACCATGCAGTTTATTGGTTTATTAATTAATTATTGAAATTGCTGTTTCTTTTCATAGTGACATCCTGTAAATTTGGAAGATTAACTTTGTACGCTGCATTTGGACATATCTAATCAAGGAATTATACAGCTTAATTTACATTTATTTGATCTTCTCAACTCAATCTTGTGTTCTTCGCCTAAACTAAGTAATTTGTTTTTCTTTTATGAACAGACAAAAAATTTATGTACATAATATAAATTAACCATTTATAATGAAATTCAATTTGACCCTTAATGGCAATTGATACATAGATATATATATACATATATATATATAAACATTCTTTTTATGTTAACATTGAACGAAAGAATCTGGTTACATAAAGAAAATAGCCAACAATAAGCAAACAATTCCCTTTAGAAAACACTTTTTCTTTTGGTTGGATTATCCAGTTAAAGCTTCTCTTTTTGATAAACAGGTAAAGCTTCTTAAGTTATATATGACTATATATATATATATATAGTTATATAGTTATATTAACACAGCTCACCTTGGGTTGATGATTGGAAGAAAATGACAAGAAAAATAACAATCATCGTCAGTGGTCTAATGGCCGTACATGGTCTTATTGCCTGTTTGTTCTAAGTAGATGGTTTGTCTTTGTTTTTATAAGTTGGGTGGTTCGTCTTCTCCTTTGTCATTGAGTTCAACTTCTGATCAAGAGAACATTAATTAAAATTCTATATATACATATATATATATATAGACACACACATGTATATATATATATATATCAGGACACGGGCTAATTGAAGGCTTAAAATATCTAACTACATGTCAAAGTACATCTGGTTAACGTCGTCTTATTAAAGCTTATGGAAACCAATAACTTTGTTTGTCATGATTATTATTTCACTTAATAAGTCTGTTCTTTTTATAAGTATATGATATATATAATTATCTCGTCTTGTTTATCTAGACTTTGTGATGATCAATTTATTATTCCCCTATATGTATATATGCGATTTACATATAATTAGTAATACGAACATTTAGTAGAGTCCAGCAAGAAAATCCATGGCGTTCCTTTTTCTTGTATAATATGAAGAAGTAATTAATTGAGTCGTGTCGCATCAGATGATTAATGAAATCAATCATCTTGTTTATTTATATAAATACAAGGTAATTACAGATGGCAATTATACATACATATATATATATATATATGTACACAACTTGTTAGATTATACATATAAGACGATAGTATTGACATATTTGGGAATAATATATGGTCTATGCGTGATGTGAATTTTAACAAATATTCTTTTAAATAATGATGCGTTGCATGTCATGGATATATGCAGCTTACCTAAAGGATATATATGGGATGAATTTAGGTTTTCACGCACTTGCTTACATATATATTCATATGTAGGTGCGCATATATATATATATGTATATAACTAATAAGAGTTGACAAGGGAAAGTGAAACAGAAGGGTGCTTTGTGCGAGATTCGAAGATTGTTTCTGGCAAAAAAAGCATTATATTGCTGCAACGTGTGCCTGTTAACCATTTGAATCTAAGGTGCATTTTTTTAAAAAAAACTAATGAAAGAAATATACGTACGTACAAAGGTATGTACGTGTATATATTGTATTAGTGAATATTGAAGAAGATTGGGTGTTAGAGGATTTTCCATGCATTAACCCTTTCAACTATAACAATCATCATTGAATTTTCACTGTAAATTAGGAGAAAACTGAAAAAGAAAAACTAATTTGTGGGGGTTAATTATATTCATAATCATCCTGTAAAATGTTGAAAATCACATCAGATCGATCAAATTAGGAAACTCCCTCTTAGTTTCCTTTGTTTTTTATAACACAAAATTCCAAATTAGGAAAACTCACACAATTACCCACAACAAATATAAAAAGAAATATTTAGTGGAGTTTGAGTGAGTAAAATAAAAGGGAGCTGGGGGAAAGAAAATTATGGAAGAAAACAAGAAAAGGAAAGGGCTGGGGGGAGAAAAACCCAAAGCTTCAAACCACAAAACGTTTCACTTTTGGGATCTTCTTAATTTCCTTTTTCAACTTTCCTGTCCTTGACCACTTTCTTTACACTCTCTACAAGACAGTGATGTATTTAATTATAAATTACTTTGGAAAAATTAAATTATAAGATTAAAGTATAGTTTTGAATCTAAATGTACGCGTGTGTGTGTGTATATATATATATATAGAGCAAGAATAATCTTATAGGTGAGGAGATGTCATCTGCGTACCTAATTTCAGTAGTGCAGATTAATACTCAATATGAGCTGGTAGAGTTGACTTACGAGTCCACCGACTTCCTCCCACATTCACCATATCTATATCTCTGCCTTTTAACTTGTCAATTACATTTGAAAATATTTTCTTATTCTAATAAATATTTAATGAACTAATAATGAATTAAGACTCCTGTCAGAATTTAATTTTCCAATTACATTCATCACCTATTCTTCCAAAACTTTTTTGAATGGCTCAAGTCAAACTCATTATTATTATTATTTTTTTAATGGAAATCATTAGGAGGGTGTTGTATTAAGAAATCCCAACATGCAAAAGATCTGGTATCAATTCTTAATAAACCCTTCTTTTTCATTCGTCTAATAAAAACTCAAATGGTGATGATGGTGCGTCCCCATTACACTAATAATCCATAATTAGGACACCATAAATCCAACAAACCCATGCTTTGCTAGATTCTTCATCAATTCTTAATAAACCCGCATAAAAAAACAAAAAATGAAGTCAACCATTTTATAATTAATAATAATAATACTTCAAACAAGTCGTTATGTACAACAAATGTGTTTGCCTGTCTAATCTACTACCTAATCATCTTCTCTCTTCTGCCAGAAGCAAACCCCCCTAAATCTAATCAAAACCCCTCAACAACACCCACCCTTCTTCTTCTTCCCCCTAAATTCTTCATTCAAACAAAGGTAGATATACATGTACATACATTTATATATATATATATATAATAAGAATAATTGTTGTGGTGGCCCCCAAATTTCTAATGCCTATCTATTCACCCAACTCAACTAAAACAACTACCATCAACCAAACTCTTCTCTCTTTAATATTTATGTACAACAACCAAATCCCAATCCTCAAGCAAACAAACAATCCCACTTTTGCCTTTTTCAAGAATATGATTTGATGAGTCCCAGATTGTAGAGGTTCCTTCTCACTAGGCTCCCAATTGAAAACAACACTGCCCCACCAACTCCTGCTGTTTGCTCTTCCCTTTCTCCCTTTTCATGGTATATCAATGGCAATTCCTTCACTTTCAAAATACTCATTCCTATCTTTTCCCTAACTGATTCGATTATCTTAGAATCTGCCCGGTTCCCCTTTGAATCCGTTACGTAGAACACATTCGATGCCATCTCCCTTGTCGTTGATATCTCAGCCCTTGTCACATTAAGACCATTTTCTCTAAAAGTTCTGGTCACTTGTGCTAATAGACCTTGCTTATCAGCCGTGTGTAATTCAAGCCTCACGCCCTAATCATTACATTAAAACCATCGTTATCATCACAAATAAAATAAACGAGAGAATGCTATGATTTGCAATGAACTTTATATGTATCTATACCTCGGATGCTCTTCTTTCAACAGCAGCTTGTAAGCATTGGATCACACGTTGCCTTTCAGGCTCTGAACTAATGGGGGTTCCATCCGTATGCTTAATATAGAATTCCTGAAACAGATTGAAAGAAATTTTATAACTCAATAACCCTTTTCCAAATTGAATTTATTGTTCTTGTTAAACTAAAGCAAAAGATAAATATGTATATGTATACCAGATAAGCCCTGTTTGAAGCAGTGTTGACGGTGGCATGAAACACTACATACTGCATATCTGTCAAGGTGCAAACGACATCGAACAACAAATTGGGTCTATCCTTGCACTGAACATTCACGACGGAATAGCCTCTTTCGACCCAATTTTGCACCGTGACAACCACAGGAGTCTCAGCAGCCTTAAGCTGCAAGACAGATTTCCTCTCGTAATCCCTATCCGCAAACATTATCTGATGCAGCCTTCTGTCCATGTGAGTTACAGCCATTGAAACCAAAGTCTTGGCGCTTCGAATGTCATTGTCTCCCTTCAATACGCTCCTTAATCGTTCCTCAATTCTGTTTATTTGTTGCGAATCCTCTATTGGGGACCCAGATTCGCAGTCTTTAACGTAGATCAAGGCTGCAATTCTACCATTATGAGTCCATACTTTAGCCTCTACGACACTACATTGCAGGTCAGCTAGAACTGCGAAGACTTCAGATAGCAAACCAACACGGTCTGGTCCAGTCAACTCTAATGCTGTTAAATCCTTAATCCCGTTGGTTCTGACACAATGAATCGTTTCTAAAGACTAGCAATGAAAATAATAAAACCCAAGTTTCAGTTTCAATGAAAATTTTAAAATTTATTGTCCTCTGTTTCTAATTAAGTTTGCCACTAAAAGCAAATTAAGTGACATAATTACCTGCTCAATATAGCTAATAACGCTCTCATCAGTCAATTTGTTTCCATTCAGATCAGTCACATGAAACACTGGAAAAAAAATAACAAATTGAGAAAAACTTATATATCAAACTTACAAGATAGACCCAGAAGAAGAAAACATTTGTCTTTTCTTCTGCTCTGTAATTAATGCAGAGTCAAGTGCTTACCATCCATGAACCACCTTCCATCAGAAGAAATGTAAGCCTTCTTAATTGAAAGATTCAGATCTGTGAGAACCTGAACAGCCTCTAACAAGATGCCATGCCTTCTCGCACTGTCAACCTGTAAATCAAAAACAGGAAGGTGAGTCAATGATTTGACTTGATCAAAGAAAAAAAAACAGAGATGAGAACGTAAGATAAGAAGTTGGGTGGAGTGATTAGAGGGTTTCGTGGAAGCTAACCTTGACCAGTGTCGCGGTGGGGCAAACGCCATTGTCAATCACGACTCTGTAAAACAATGAAAGGTCAAGTCAGAATTTTATTTCCAAAGTTCAAAAGTTTGGAGCGAGTATTCTCTGGAACAAAATTTGGAAAATATTTCTTCGTTTTTGAAAAGTCTTGAGGGCGATTAACAGGGGAAGGTAAAAGAAATCTTTATTTTCTTAAAAAATAATTAGAAAATTAAGACTAGAGAAATTAAATTAATTAGTCGATGATTATGAATTAAAATTTTTCATTAATTAGTGAAAATTTCATGTTTGAAAGAAATCTGCGTTAATTAGTGAAAATTCCATGGCAATAGAAATAAAATCTTTTTAAAAAGTCAATAACTGAAAAATTCATTAAAAAAAAGCTCGTGTTTATTAAGAATTATCTCCACAAAGGAAAAAAGAGATGACGCAACATGTTCTGAGATACCCAGATTCAAAATCGAACTTGAGAGAAAGAAAGGAATGACTAATGAGGAGCATAATTGTTGAAATTACAATTTGAGTTGAAAAGAAAAGAGGAGATGACTCTGAAAGGAAATCAAACGTCGCAAGCGCACTGTAACAAGAGAGAAAACCGAAAAGGAAGAAGAAAAAGCATGACAACGATGAAGGACAAATCTCAGAAACTCTGTTTTAAGGTTTTGCAAAATCAAGGACCTAGGAAACATCCAGTTACTGATTTTTTGGTTCTTTGTAAGATTTCTGGGTTTGAAAATTTAGAAATAGAAGAGAACGAACCTGGGAGTGTTCATCCTTATAACAAGCTTCTCATATTCATCCAAACAAGCGGGCCACTCCATTTCTCTCTGTTTCTCTTGATCTATAAGTGCTTTAACTCAAGGCACTTAACAAAAAGAAATTGCAAGAAGACCGCACCAGAAGAGCTCTCTCTCTCTCTCTCTCTCTCTCTCTCTCTCGCACACACACACACACTCTCTCTCTGTAAAAAAAAAAAAAAAGGAGAGATTTAAAGACGCAGAGCAAGGCAAAGTTGCCCAGAAAACCAACGAACTTAGTTGTAGCAACCAAACAAAGCCCAAAAGCCAGATACGATCAAAACCCACCAACGCTTCAATTCTTCGACCAAATGGCCATTAACGACTCCACAAACACAAGAACTCCTTTTCTCTCTCTTCTTTCCTTGTTCTCTCACTCACTCTTCTCTTCCAAGCACAAAGCACACCTTGTTCTTAACTCTCCCTCTGCCCTAGAACTTGAGGCATATATTCTCATGTGTCTGGGTATAGATATATATATATATGTTTAATATATAGTAAGCAAAGATAATCTTTTATTATTTTGAATATTTTCCTTTTTTATACAGTATCGAAACCACGCCTATACGCAAAGAGAGTAGGCATGGGCAAGAGTGGTGTTGTCACATGGCATGAGAAACGCCTGCCCGAAAAGTCTGACCTTGCTGACCCCGTTGGCTCTTCCCTTCCGTTCCGGGTAAGTCCACGTGTCACTGGATCCCTGGTCCTGGTACCTCAAAATCCCAGGTGGGATGCCACGTATGACATCGGTCAGCGGCCGGTCTTTGCGTGTATACGACTCTAACTGCTGGAAGGGGCAATCCACGTGGCAGCACAAGAGCAGTTGATTTTTTCTTGCTACGTGTATAGCGGTTGAGATGGCTTGTTAATTAAGTCTTAATTTTTTTTTGCCGACTGGAATTATGACGTCCACACGTGACAACACCGCCCTTATGGGCTTTTCCTGTGTCACTTTTCGGCCGTATTTTCACAGGGCAACTTTGACCTTCCGTCTTGCTTATAACTAACCCGTATATTTACCCAACTATAAGGGGTAAAATTGTCATCTTAGACAGGAAACTGTTGAGAATATCATATCCCAGCTACCTTTTTTTCTTCCAGGGAAGCTGTGAACGACAAGATTCGTACCTATGCGTTGGATCAAGTTGGCAATACACAGGGACGGAGGGTGCAATCCAAGCATATTCATATTCCTCCTCCGTACGGTTGTCCAGGTGGAGGATAAATTAGTCTTTTCACCAAACAAACTTCTACAATCTCACGTGCTTGCATTTAATTGGTCGGGCTCCTCCATAACCCGCGCATGATATTAGACGTGCTTCTAAAAAAAAAAAAAGAAAAGTAAAATGTTTTTCAATTTCCTTTCACGACCGTTGACACGTGTCACGAGAATAAGTCATGTCAACAAATGCTCTCCCACAAATACAAGCGGGGCCCACCTTGTCTGGAGATCACGTGCAGGCATGTCAGAAGAACACGTTCCCTCGTTAGTTAAACTGTTTTATGTCTCTGGCCAATCGGAGTTCACAGAACACCGGCGCTACAATTTTTTTTTTCTGGTACGGGAATGATAAAATTACCCCAAGATCCTTTAAGCCGCACGATCGCAACCAACGTTCGTTCGCGATAGTGCCACGTGGAAGACAAAGCATTGAATTCTACAACGTGCGTCGCACACTGGGAAACGGACGGGGGGTTTTATTACAGCCGTCTGAAAACGACGTGTCGGTTAAAAAACAGAGTGACGGTTTAATCTTTGAAAAACAAAAAACAAAAACTTTAAACGCCTACTTTTCCGTTTCGACTTGGCGGGAACCCCGGGGTTCTTGGCGCCAAATCGGACGGCGGGGGCCATGTCATCACGGTGATGCATCAACATCGATAAATGAGAAGAGATCGGGTCCCACCTAGCAAGTCTTTTATGACGTGGATTGTACGTCGGGGTGCGAGAATAAAATCCGAAAGTTAAAAAGAAAAATATTTGCACTGTGCAGTGTGCGCGGCCTTTTGCAGTAGCGGAAAGCTGGGATAGGAAACGTGGAAGACAGCTCAGAAGTCGGTTGGTGGGTCCCATATAATTTCTTGACTTTTTGACCGTTGGTTTTTTGGCGGCAAAATTTAAAACCGTTCAGATATAGGAAGTTTGAAATTACAGTGGGTTTGAATTGGATGCAGCGGCGCCGCATATCTCTGCGTGAGACACTGGAAGCATGTCTTGGTGAAACGTGATTAGACATGTTTCTTTGACTTCCCTCTCGAACACTGCAATGACTTGCCAAGACTAATGGGGGCCCCACCTAATGGTAGACGCAGGATCCCGAAATTTACTCCCTCAGAAGATCTTGGCCGTCAAATTAGGTTACTAGATTTGGAAAACTCTTGCAGCACGTCAACACCACGTCCGGGATTGCATGTGCTGTAAAGAGACAACCGGTAATCATTAAATTACTGCATCGTAGCATTAAATTGCTTCATTTTAATTAGGAATTTAAAAATGTGTATATATCTTAATTATAAATGAAAATCAAATTTTTTTAAACAGATAAAAGTATATATTTATTTATAAATTTATAGAAAAATAAAAGAATTAGTTGTTAGAAGAAGAGCATTGAAGGAAAAGAAGTTGGGAAGTCAGGGAACGTGCGTTGGCTTCCACCTCCATGCATCGAAAATATACACGTACGAAAAGCTTAGCTGTAATTCTAAAAAGACTTTATTAACAGCTGTAAATATCTACATATATGTATATGACGACAGCATTAATTAAAGACATGTAGTTCTCGGGAGTACCTACACGTCCGTATATTATATTTATATTTTATATTTAATTATTAATTAAGTAAACATATAAAAATTTCAATTTAGCCGCATTTAATGGTTCAGAATTAACCAGGGTGCAGTGTCTCTATTGAAATTGATAATTTTATTTTTTCAAGTATTTATATTAATTTTTTTAGATAAAATATTTAATAAGTTTTAAAAATTAATTAAAATAAATAAATATATACATATATTTAATCAATATGTTTCTACTGATTTTATCTTATATAAATTGAACTTATTGGTGTAGTTGGATTTTCTGGTATTACCACCAAAATAAAATAGACCAATTCCCTCTATTATTAATTTCTTAAATTAAAGATCGAATTATATCTCTACTAATTTGGTTTAATCTATATTAAATTTATTGGTGTAATATGATTTTCTAGTATTATAACCAAACTGAAATAAATTAATTCCTCATATTATTTATTTATTAAATTAAGGACCAAACAATATATCTATCCACTGAACTGGTATTATTTATTTGCTTATACTAATGGCTGATTAACATATTTTTTTCTTTATTTTCAGCCATCAATTTTAATTATCTCTTTTTTTTTTTTTCTTTTTTTTCTTTCGTATTATATTATATTCTTTCTATATTCATTTCCAACATAATTAATTCTATTCTATTAAACTCATTTCTATAAAAATTTATTAAAAATTACACTTAATCCCCTATTTGTACTCTTCTATATCCTTTATCAAGTTCTATACAAGTCAAAACACTATACATAAAATTTTCACAAATTACTTATATGAATATATACTTGTAGATTCATCAAAAGCTAACGTAAATGTGATTAATGAAGCATATCTAATTAGATTATTATGCATAATGACTGATTGATGAGTTAGTTTAATTAAGTTGGCATAAGCATTGATTATAACCAATTTGACCACGGGTAAAATTTGTGATGATCATGATCATCGAGCAGAGAACTAATTTAACGATAGATGATGGGAGGAATAAATATTAATATTATACACACAAAAACAAAGACCGTGAAGACGAAGCAAAGGCACTGAGGGTAGCTTGGTTTCCAAGTTTGAGGAGGGATTATGACAAATCGCTCACCTCTCAACCATATAACTTTCTACAATTAATAAAATTAAATTTTAATAATTTTCCAGTCGATAATATATCATCTAACACGTGCAATCTATTATAAATAATTTAGGAAAGTATTTATTTATTTTTTTTAAATAAATTAATTAATATTTGAATAAATAACATTTTTCATGCACGAATAGTAGTAGTATTTTCAATCAGTATCCGAAAGGTATAAGTAGAGAGGCACGTGAATTAGAGGGAAGGGAAGGGAATGTGGGGTGAAGAAAAGGAACAAGACATATTGTTGAAGAAATTGAAAATAAATCTAAGGGAGAATAATGGTGGGGTGTTATGACATCAAGATCTGCCAACTAGAGAAGAGTAGTTGGAGGGGGAATTAAATTGTCAAAAGGATATAAAAATGCTGCAATTTGAAGTCAATTTAAGATTGTGACTTTTGCCGACTCTTTTTTTTTTTTTTTTTTTTTTGTTTGGGAGGTGTCACCAATTTAAGCCTTTTTGTCACACTATGATAAGACAATCCATTATATGTGTTATTGAGGTTTTGATTATCTTGAAATACCAAATCAATTAACTGTAATCGAATTCAAGAAACCCATGTTGTACTAATACAACCTAAAACTTCATATGTAAATCATGCGCTCATCCTACATCCTTTGATGTAAGTGTCGCGATGCAAATTGATGCTATCTTTAGTTGTTTAGTTTATTTTAATGAATAATTAATTATCTTATTTTATAGAATTAACAGGTATGATGAATCGTAAAATTATTTATTTATAAATTTTAAAATAACTCTATTTCTTAAAATTAGTCATAACTTTTATTCATTATTGATAACAATAAAAAAAAATGTAGTAATTATTATTGTACATAATACACTAAAATTATTACGCGCAATGTGCAAATGAGCATAATTAACTTTCACCCACTTAATTTTAGCATGTGAATAATTCTTTTATGGAATTTCATGCTTACATGTGTGTGTATATATGTGTAAACTACAATAATTTCGGCGTACAACGAGCATAAAAATAATTTCAAATAGGGTAAGGAATTTAGTGGTTAGATTAGAAGCATTTAAAATAATTTAATTTGTCACCAATAATTAAGGCCACTGATTTTGTAGGTAAAATAATGAAAAAAAAAGGAGGTGGTTTTAAAACAATAATGAAATAATTTAAAACAAAGTATCAATCAACATTTTTATTATTGAGTGAAAGTGGGAAGGAAAAACATAACTTCCATTAATGATGAATCAGTATATATATATATATATATAGAGGTATGATTGGATTCTCTAACATAATTGAAATGATTTATATTATATTCTATAAAAGTAAATAGTAAAGTACAACGATTAAAAATAAAATTATAATGAATATTTAATCATTTAATGTTATTTTATTATAATAATTAACAAATTTCATTCGACTTAAATGATATTAGTTTTTGCATGAAATAAAAAAAAAAGTAATTAGATTAGATGCATGACAATCAAATCACATAGAAATAAGATTATAATACATAATGATTTCGAGAAATATAGAATGAAGGCAAGAGAGTTCTAAAACGGCATGTGCAACATTTGTAGGATAGTAAAATATAAGAATTATTGCATCTTAACTTGTCTAAAAATAAGTTAAAACTATAAAATACTTCAAACTTAAAATACCAATTGGTTGAATATCATTTAATTTGTGAACTTTTGTTTCGTATTTTAATAACAAGCATCTGTATTTTTTTTAAAAGTAGTTTTTACAAACTAATCAATAAATTTCTCGCTTTGAAATAAAAAAATCGAGCATTACTTTGAGAGTATAAAATATTTTATATCATCTTAGAACACTAAAATATTATTATACCTTAATATTATTTTAGTACTAACTCATTTTTTGGGACCCAATTGTATTTTCAAGACTCTTAACATTTTTTTTTAAGTTTTTATGTATTTTTTAAAAAATTAGCATTTTCATGAGCTATCAAGTTATTATAACTTTAAATTTAAAATAAGTTTTCAAACTTCATTTATATTCTCCGATACTCGAATATTTTTCTAGTTTTTTTTGCTACAGTCTTACAATTAGTATGTGTTTTGAACACGTTTTAAAAACTTATGTGCATTTTTAACATCAAAACTATATTTCTTTATTTAAATCTCATACATTAATAAACAAACTCATATACAGTTAATATATATTTTATGAAATTATAATTATAAAAAGGCTAAGACAAATTATTTATATCATCTTTAGTACATTAATTAGAAATATTGTGATGTTTTTTTTTATATTAGATAAAGTCACGTAATTTGTAAAGTGAAAAAAAAAAGTGAAGAAAATGAACTACCCAAACGAGAAACAAAAATTGAGACGAACTAAGCCAAAAGAACACAAAACATAGCTGAAAACATAAACCAACAAAAGGCACATGAACATGAGCCATGTTTAGGAGTTGATAAAAAAATTATATGAAATTTGAAAACTGGACATAAGAAAATATGTTCTCGAAATATTATTTTATAATATCACAGTTGTTTGTAATAGTAATCATGAATATATAATGAGTTTTACACGACGTAGACAGGGAAATATCACAATTATAAGTAGTAATGAAATCAATTGAAATAACATCTTGTTTTTCTTGATTAATTTAATAAAAATTTGTATTTTAAAATTTACATGTGGTAAAATGATAAATAGACTTGGGGAAAAGTTGTTGGTTTCCTTTTGTAGCACATGTTTTGACATATAATTGCTTTTATGAGGTTGAATGACAAAACCCACCAAACCAAACAGCTCCTTAATTATAAAAGCTAATTAAGATGTTAGCTCACCTATCGCATACAAGTACATTTTTATGATTAGTGTTTTGTTAGAGCACTATTATACCTAGCTTGCCACACAAACAATAACAACTTCTTAACTATCCACCCATCTCATCTACTTAATTAGTTAAATAAATTACATATACATATATATATATATATATAATTCTAATGAAACATTTATTGGGTAATTCCGGGGTGTGTGTATATATATATATATATATATGTATAGTTGAGTCCTAGCTGTAAATTTTTCTATTATTCATGTCAATTTCACTGTTAATTAATTCTTACAGTTGATGCTACCCCAATATATATATATATATATATATATGCGTTGACTGATGGGTGCAACTAATCGCAGCCAGTTAGATGGGTAATTAGGTTTTAGTTATTGTCTATTTGTTTCTTTAAAATAATTAATTTAATAATCACAGCAATTAGGTGATTAATTGAGGTCTGCTGCTAGTTGAAACGGTATGTGAGGTGATGAGTACTTACAGGATGCTCTAAAAACATTAATAAATTTGATGGGTTAGACTTAAAATTTGAAGTTAAATAAAAAAAAAAACTTGATCAAAATAAAATTTAAAATACACTAATCACATTTATAAAGTTTAATGACCAATGATAAGTATTTTAAATTGTTTATTACATAAATGTGATTGGAAAAGAGTTCATTTTCATGCATGGATGATTCTCTTAATTATAATTAAAATAAGAAAATAGATTATACGTACGTAATTAAACATTAATTAGGTTTAGAGATTTTTTTTTCTTAAAGAAATCATTCGTGGCATATGGGGTATCCGATAAATAAAGAAATAAAAAGGAAAGCACTCAATTTCAATTTCAAATTAATATATAATAATTACTGACTTAATTAATTTATTTATCTGAACTAATTTCCTATTTTAAAACTAAAAACCCCATTAAATCATGCTTTAAACTAGATTTTGGGCACTTTGTCTCAAAATCCCGCTATTATCGACAAGGTTTAGCCAAAAAGTGAAGTCAAAGTTGAAACTGCATACAACAATCTCTTTTTATTTATTTATTAAATAACTCCACTAATTTCAGTGATAATTTAACGAATAAATCATTAAAAATAAAGTTAGTGATTATATAAAAGTTTATTTATTTATGCTAATGGAAATAGAAATACATATATAGTTTTGTTTTTTCTTTATTTATTTACTTACCATAGAAATAGGTAGAGATCACATGCAGAGGTCAAGAGATCTGGTAGGTGGATGCACATGGAAAGATTTTACATGTCCCATCTTTTTGATTTTCCAAATTGACTCACCATTCTTTTTTTTTTTTTTTTTTTTAACCTTTTACTTTTTTACTTTGCCCTTTTACCGCCTCTAAGATATTTTCTAGAAGAGATGGTGGGCTTAATTTAATACCCCAAGTGGGCACCGACTGCTTGCGCCCACAATCATCCTATGATAATACTAAATAAATAAAAAATAAAATAATTTTAAAATATTTCGGTGTAGTTTTGGTGCACATATAAAGTTAGATATGTGAATATGAAGTTAAGACATGTTATCCAATCGCATGAAATGTGTCCGTACAAATTCAAAAAGCAAATAAGATATCTTTGCCCCATCTTCTCTTCTTTGGATTTTATTATTTTTGGGTTACGTTGGTAAAGGAATTTATGTACCCTAATTTTAATTCAACTCAAAATAATTAAACTATAAATGTCCATGAAATTGTGTTCCTTAAATCTTACATTGAAAAATTAGAATTTAGAAGCAATATTTTAGCTCGTGAGAAACAACCTTTTAATTGGACAAATTGAATGGCCCGTTCTCAACGTGTCAAAAAATACTGTTACTGGGCCAGGCCGGAATCTAAAAAGCCCATTTCAAAGAAAGTGGTGGGTGCAAGCACGACACCGTTTCACCAACTACTTGCTTTTGCATCTTCCCTACCCGATTATACTCAAACGTCCAAGAATCTGCAAGTCCGAACTCCCTCTGCATTTCCGGGGATTGAAATGGCAGCTCACTCTCTCCCGGAACTGCACTTAACAAACACACAAAGCTTCCAATCTAAAATCAGTGTAAAACCTGATCCGTCTTCTTCATTGGTTGTTTTCTCTGTAAAACGGCAACTAATAGGCCTACAAAGGCCGTGGCTTGGCATCAATTCTCTTCGTTCAACGTCTTCAAATCCCACACCAACCCGAGTCCGCCCTCTCACCGTGACTGTCGTCTCCACCCTCCCTACCGCGTAAATCCCTTCATTTCCTCCTAAATTTTCCATCGTTTATTGTCTTTATATTGTCTCTTTGCTATCATTTTACGTGGACTAAACTGTAATTTCAGGTTCTTGTGATTGCAGGAAGCCAGAGAGATTCACTTCCGGCGAGAAAGTGCCCAAGTGAGTTATTCTTTGCATGACTTTTGCATTTCGATTAAATTATTGTTTTCTGGGATTTAAGATTATGTGAATGGAAAGTAGATGGTCGTGGAAAGCAATTAAGACATTTTCTATGGCTGAGCTTGAAGCGAGGAAGCTCAAGTACGCAACTACCGGAACCGAAGCTCTTCTCATGGGGATTTTGATTCAAGGTCGTATATTTCCCCTATTTCTATAATATTAGTTCTGACATTAGGATTGCTTACTTAAGACTCAGGTTGTATAGGTGATTTTTTTTGGTAAGCCCCAGGGAAGAAGTGGTCTTTTAGTTATCATTTTGGAACTTAAATTTACATGACATTTGTTCAATGCCAAAGTCCTTTAGCTGGAAGGATTAAGACTGCAAAGACTAAAAGTGAACACAGAGAATTCATATATAGTGGCATTACCTGGCTAGCAAACTTCCTTTTTCTTTTGAAATAACTAGTTCAAATGGTAGCTTTGTGTTGCTGTTAAAGTCATTGCTTAGCATTATCATCTGCATGGCTGTACATCCACGGATGTGAGAAAAATAGGGGACACATTTCTTTACAAACTTTTTTTGACAGTTTAAGTGGATATTTTATTCAGTTAATTCGACCAATTAACCTTGTAAAATTAAACTGCTGAGGTTTCTTAGGACTCTTTGTGTACCTAGCATTACTTGATGGCAAATGAGAGGCAGAATGTCAATATTTCAGCAAACTTGTAACACGTCATTTGTGTTAAAGTCTATTGAGAACAACAGTCCAAGGAAAAACCTTATGCTTCAAGAGAATTTTAACCTTCCAAAAGTCTTGGTGAAAGTTTTATTCTAACAATTGGGTTATGAGTAAGATGGCTGAGAAAAGATCTATGGATATAAACACCTGACAAATCCAAAATCCAAATTCTGCTATTCTGAGGCTCAAGCTCATAAAGCAAGGATACCTATCAACAGATTCCCAATCATTGAGTTTGTTAAAATAAATGCATATTGTACAGGGTATGCCCCTAAAAGATGAATGAAATTGTAAATAAGGGCATTGTGGCACAAAGAAAGGTTATATAGATGAGAATAATGAATGACAAGTGGGCACTCATTAATCCAGGTATTATTTCCAAATAAAATACTGGAACCATCCCCACCCTGCATCAGGTAAAAGGAATGAAGAGGTTGTATAGCTAGAAAATGTCTTTCTAGGAGCTTCTGTAAGTCATAGAATTCTTAGCAAGAATATCCTTTTCATTTCTATGCATATCATGGATGCTCTCAATCACCGTGTGTCATAGAGAAAGAGGTTCGTGAGGAAAACACTAAAAATCATTTAGCTCAATATCACTAGGTGATCTCTTGAGATTTCACCAATAGATTACAAAAAATTCCTTATAGTCTTCTTAATATTCTAAGCCACTCCTTCAGGAACCCTATACAAAGAAAGATAATAGAGAGAGATATTGGATAAATAACCCTAGATAGAAGTAATTGGATTGCGTACAGAAAACATCATTCCAACAATCAAGCCACCTAGAGATCCTATTGACAACCTCCTCGCAAAAGATTCAATCCTAGGATGTCCCCAGAAAGGAACACCTAGATGAGCTAGGCAACCTATTACTCCCAGTAACCTTAACAAGAGCTCCAATGACTTGATAGATTACATTGATCCTTGCCATGCCACTCTTATTTAGGTTAATGTGGAGCCTGTAAATTCTCTCACAATTTTGCACAAGAAGTAGTGCATTATTGACCAATCTCTCATTATGCAAAAGAAAGAGAATAATAATATCCGCGAATTGAAGGTGAGAGACCTCCACTATCCCTCTTCGACACATGGCCATGTAATTAAGCCTCTCAACATATACCAACATATAAAGAAAGTAAAAGAAAGGATAACCCTATCTTACACCCTTAAAACATTTGATCTAGGATTGAGGCTTACCATTAACAAGAATTGCAAAGACACAGAGGATAAGCACCCACTAATTGACCTTCTGCACATCTCATGGAAATCCTTCTAAACATAAGTTCATCCAAGAAACCTCAATTGACCTTGTTATAATTGCTTAATTTTAATTTTCATACAACACAATGACGTGTGATATGTGTATGTTCAAGGGCTTGTTTGACTGTTATCTTTGTATTATGAAGAAAATTAGCAATCGAACCAATTTTTAGTTGTCCTAGAGTGTTTCCTTGGTAACAAAAATGATGTAGCAACCACCAAACATAAGGAGCTAATCTATTTTTATAAGCAAGATGATGTCACTATCATTGACCACCCAACTAAGAGGAGCAAATGGGTAGATGCAATAATTGAGGAGAGAGTGAATTGAGTCACCTAGTGGTGCCTCTCTTAATTTAATAATAAGCAATTATATCGCTTGAATTGAAGATGATATCTTAGTTGATTTCAACTCCATGAAGGAGAACGAGACTACACCTGCAGAGGTTACACCAAATTTTTTTTTTGGCTATTGTGCTGATAACCAAAATTTGTGATTATTTCTTATGTGCATTTTTCATGCCCAACTGGTGTGCTACTCTTTTGAAATCCTTGCTTTTGAAAGCATTATTCTTTTGTCACTATGATCTCAAGTTTCATGAATTTCAATTATTAAGAAGACAAGTTGAACACGCTGAGGTTAAGTTTTCTCTAAGTGGGAGAGAATGATGGAGAATAGGAATATTTTAGAGTGCATATATCTCAAAATATTATGAGATATTTATGTAAATTATAATCTTTATGTATAAGGAACTACTAAAGTAGGTTTCTTATTGGTTTAGGAGCCTTATTTCTTACTTAGTTAGAAGTCTTATTTTGTTATCGTTTTTCTGTTTAAGTATTCTAGGGATATAAGATTATGTAGATATTCTATAAAGGTATGGGTGTGTCATTATTGTGAAATAGATTGCTTATGAATAAAAATATATTAATAGTCTGAATTGAGTGCCTAGCAACTCTATGATTGTGGTTGTGACAACCCTATGGTGCAG
Organism: Carica papaya; assembly: GCF_054855325.1. Lineage (NCBI taxonomy): Eukaryota > Viridiplantae > Streptophyta > Magnoliopsida > Brassicales > Caricaceae > Carica > Carica papaya. Next base: position 5,662,345 of record NC_142312.1, on the reverse strand, counting down.
TTGTTGCCAATCCCTCTGATTTTGTTTTATTTATCTTTTTTCTTTACAAGTTTTTCAATTGTTCTAAACCCTATTTTTGTGCTACATCAAAGGTTGTAAACATTGTTTTGCTAGATGCACCCATGTAAATAGATGTTTGCATAGCAGCCAAACTGTGCTTGACCTATATTTGTATCACAAAGTGCCTTAGTGATATCACATTCAACTGAAGTAATTTCATCCAATGAGCAGGAACCAATCCCGCTTCGAAATTTTTGTGGGAAAATGGAATTACACTTTTCAAAGTACGTGAAGAAACTGTAAAGTTATTAGGAAAAGGTGACATGTATTTTTTCAGTCCTGAACATCCTCCTTTGACTGAAGATGCGCAGAGAGCTCTTGATTGGGCGGTTGATCAAAAATTAAAATCTGGTGAGTCTCCATGCAGTTTCTTAAATTTCGGTATTCTTAGATAGCTTTCTAATATTATTTGCTCTCTTTATACTTTTTATGCTGTGGGAGCATAAGTTCACTAGCTATATTGCGATTATTTTGTGTATGTGCAAATGAAATTGATTTGCAACTTAGGTCGATGTGTGAGATGACCAAAACCCAATAGTATAGCTGGTTCTAGAATAAGAATAAGCTTTATTTTGAGAGTTTGTTTATGTTTTCAATTGTATGCTGTTTAATCATGAAAATATTTTTCTTCATCTTTTGATGAGCAATGTTTGTTTTTGTTTGAAATTTTCTTTTTTATTGTGTTGTGTAAGCTTGAAAAGAAAAGAAGAAAATGACTGGGTTTTCTATGTGAAAAGTTGCACGGTTGCTATGTATGTGAGGATAGGAACTGTATCTTGATCCGAAACCTCAACCTAAATGTTTCTCATATGGCATGCTGCAAGCATAAAGAAATGAACTCTCTTCAAGTAGGTATGCTACTCCACCAACTCCAAAGTTATTACAAATAACCTTAATAATTTATTTAAGATTTGAGAATTAAAATAATTACAAACCATATATCTTTAATTTGAAGTATCAAATTTCCAAGTCTCTAAAAAATTGAAAAGAAAAAAATTCTAGATCCATTAATGTAAAAAAGTTCTAGATCCGTTAACGTTCTAAATACTAGCAAGAGAGTCCTCGGAAGCTTCAACATCAACTACATCAGATACATTTTCTTCAATCTACATGGGAATTTTAAAAAACAAAACACAAGCATAAATGCTACGGACTTCTATTGGAAGAAACTAAATAAGAAAAAAGTATTAATCATCTTGAGGCATATCAGCATTAGTAGTTGGGAATGGGAATGAGGCAGTTGAAGTGTTTCACCTGCTCTTTGCAGATGAACACTCCTTTCTTTGATTCATTTCCAAATTGTCTTTGGACTCAGGACTAATTAGGGCATGTCTCAATTAGTTCCCATGGGTGATGCGGTGGATGTAGGGGTACATGCTAGAATTTGGGGTCTAATTGTCATTTGCTGCCTATTGAACATCTTAGTTTCCTGTTGGGAACAAAGGTTCAGGACAAAGCTAGTTGAGATCTGGTGGTAGATAAATTTGAGAAGACTTGCTCGATGTTAGAGGGTTCTTCTCTCAGAGTGGGGCGGGCTCATTCTTGTTAGAAGCACTTAGGCTACTCTTCCACTTTACTACTTGTCTATTCTTCTGAACTCGGTGATTCTAAGAGGTTAGAGTCTATCTAGTGTTGGCCTTTATGGAGTGATTAAGAGGCACAAAGAGGATAGCATTTGGTGGCATGAGATGTTGTCAAACTTTTGTTTGAACTTTGGTGGACTAGGAATCAACTTATTGACGAGCTTTATGCAGCAGTTCTCAGTTTATAGCTTTGGACATCCAGGACTAATCATGTATGTCTTTGGTGGAGGGTGATTAGGGTGAAGTACAGGCTGGAGGAAAGGGGTAGGAAGACTTAGGGTCGAAGGGTCCACGTGGTTCTAGTTTCTGGAGATGGACTAGTAAGGGTGGCCCAGGGGGGTGGGGGTGGATTTTTGAGGGGCAAATCACTTCAACCTGGGTAATGGAAAGAGAGTGCAGTTTTGAGATGACATTTCACCGTTTTGTATTCATTTCCTTGCGGTGTTCCTATTGGCTAGAAAGAAAGATGCTTGTGGGTGGCTGTTTCTCCATGATATATGGCCAAGTAGTGTGGGAAATGGTGGTTTTGAGGAACTTAATGGTTATGAGGAAGAAGGCTATATTTAGTTATTAAAGAATGGACAGCATGCAGATTTTCCAGTATAGGAAGGATGAACCAGTTCAGAAACTTTTTCTAATCTTTCTATGTTCGCGTTATGTATCCTTCCCTAGGGCATTCACCATTCCGATCGAAGCATATTTAGAGGAAAAATACTTCTAGAGTTTCTGCTTTTCCTTGGGAAGCTACCCATAGGCGTATTATATCTGTTGACAATTGCATGAGGAAAGGAAAGATTCTGGTGAATGATTGTTTTCTATGCAGAATGTTGTGGAGACTTTGAAACATCTTTTGTTTGGATGAATTGCTTCATATTGTTTGCGAAATGATTCTGAATCTTTCACAAAGTGCGTTAATTCATGGCTGGTTCAGTAGTGGAAGTGGCAAGTAATTTGGTGTGATAAGAGAAAGAAGCAGCTTATCTCTCTTATTTCTCTAGGTACCATGTGGGTTATTTGAAAAGAAAGAAATGGAAGACCCTTTCTGGATGTTTATTTTTCCTTGGAGTTTCAGTTATTGGCTCTAGGCACTTTGTTTTTTGTTTGGCGGTCATTCACTCAATTTGGTGGAAGATTTAAGAGACATCGTAGATAACCCATTCTATGTTTCATTTGTAGCTAGGTGGCATCTCCCTGTTGCTCTTTAATTGAATTTATTTATTTTTGTTCTCAAAAAGTATTAATCATTTTGAAATTCAAATTTTATATGCTGCCACATTTATATTAGGTTTTAAAATATCCTTTTAGAAGCAAACTTTAAAATAAAAGTTATCTTAAATTATTGAATGAAAAGAGATATATCAGCATAGTAAATAATAAGTAAATTTATTAATTTTCATGAGAAGGTAAACATATTAGCTATTAAAAAGATAGAATGGTGATGTTCATGGGGAGAGATAATGATGCTTATTGGGAGTTTCCTTGATTAGGTTTATGAGTTGAGAAGCTAGTCACTAATTGTTTCGATGCAATAATGAGAAGATTTAACGTAGGCTTTAGTGGTGTCAAAGGTACGTTCAGATGATCATACTATGGGAAAGGCAGAATTTCATCTAGAACAGGCCGGCTGATGAAAATTAGAAACATGTCAAAAGATGCTAAATCTTCATCCGTTATTTCTTCTATTTGCCATGTGTCTGTCCTTTTCTGCTTGCTCACTCAAATCAACATGGCATGGCATAAAGTCTGTCAACATGTTTTGGTGAAGTTTGCAAATAGATTACCAGTAAAGGTGGGTTATTAGATCCAATCTAATCTCTACTTAATTAAAAGTTTTGGTGCTAAGAATATCTAAATCAGATAACATAACAATCTTATTGTAGAATCGAAGACTTAAGTTTGAGTCCTAACCTCAACTCTATCTCTTGGTTACAACTTGCCATCTATTGATAGAAGTGCCTTGGTGTGGAGAGCGCTCTGCTCTTTGAGCAATACTTTGTCATATTCGAACTAGATGATGTGATGATCTGTGCATTATTTTCTCTCTCTCTCTCTCTCTCTATGTATATATATTTAAAAATATATCACATGGATGCACTTGCACACACAATATATTTTAACAACTAGCTTAGCTCTTGTATAACTCATATGTTATTGCAGGTGGCAATGGGGAAATTACGACAATTGATGTACTTCTAGGCGTTTGGTCTGAGGTTGAATCACCTGGTCACAAGATACTTGCAACTCTTGGCTTCAGTGATGAAAAAGCCAAAGAGCTGCAGTCTTTAACTTCACAACCTGGATTTACAGATGGGTAATACCTGCCTTTTGACATTTTTTGGCATCATTGATGTAATCTTTTTACTGAATGACCGTCCACAATGAAGTTTGGAACTTTTGAGGGGCAAGTTGTATCATGCTCATACTTTTGTACTTCTCTTTGCGGTCGTGTGTTGTAGATACACCCATAATTTGTTTATGATCTCTTTCAGTTCTCGTATAATGTCGTCCATACTAAAACTAACTTTAGTTACACTGGTGATACCAGATGCTATTAACTTTACAATGGTCTGGTGAAGGTGTCATGCTTCCTTAAATTATGCAGGAAGTATTGGGACGGAACTTTTAAATCAGCCAGGGAGTTTGCTACTGCATTTTTTAGGAGGTAGTTTAGTAGATCCCTCTCAAGGTCATTCTTTCTAGTTTACGCGAGTCTATGGGTGTGCATTGCTGCTAGTTGTAAAGACATTTGCCATGCTAAACATTAGCAGTTGCTTTTGTACTCTTAAGCATTGATAGACGGCTCAATGTTTTTGTGATTTTCATCTTCTTGGGCCTCCTGGATGGTACAGGTTAGTATTTGTGCCTTGCCAGCTTCAGCATTCCAGTTTATCCTTGCGATGAATAATAGCAATAATGCCAAGCATGCAACTACCCCAATCAAGAACCCCGTCAGCAGCCCAGCAAGCTCCAGTGCAGCTTTGAAGGCTAAAACCACACCTAATGGTAAGGAAAGAAGGTAAAAGCCACCAAGATTTGCATACATAGCGAGCCAGGGCCTTGCTGTTCCACGCACAATTCCTCCACAAACTGCCAGCGGGAAGTTCACTACTTCAATCAGGGCCATCAGCACCATCATCTTCTTTACTCCCTTTATAATCCCCTTGTCATGGCTAAACAAAGATCCCCAAGCGCCTCTGGCTCCGATCATCACCGAAGCTCCAATGCAACCTGAAATGGCACTCACTAACAGCGTGACATATGCTGACCGGTAAGCTGTGCCTGGTTGGTTTGCTCCGAGCTCATTTGATATGCGCACGGATACACATGTAGCTAGTGAAAGCATGACAGAATAGAGCAAATAGTCGAAGTTTAGGATGATGGCTAGGACTCCTACTGCTTGCTTGGCATTCGGTAGTCGCCCTGTGAGCAATACCAAAATCTCATAGCACCACCATTCCAGACAAGTGGTGAGGCAACATGATCCACAAAGCTTAAGGAACCCGAACCAATCATGCACTCTTTGGTCCCACCAGCCTCCCTCGTTCCATGTACCCTCCTTACCATTTTCTATCACCAACACGTATACCACCAGAAGAATCACAACTAGTAGATCGGTTATCCAAATTGCCATAGCGACACCCTCAAGACCCTTGGCTTTTGCAAGCATGAAGTTGATAGGAATGTGAAGAGAAAGTGCCAGAGCTGAGGTAAACATTATAGGAAGTGTTATACTCTGTGAGGTGAGGTAGGCTTTGAGAGGACAGAGCAATGAAGTTAGTATCAAATCAGGAAGGAGATGGAAAAGATAAGTCTTGGCAACAATTGAGATATCTCGTTGTTGACCGAAGTGGATGAGAATTTTGTCAACATTCAGCCACAAGAAGGAAATCGGCAGTGATACGAGCAGCAACAAGAAGATTGCCATGGCAAGTGTCTTGTGTAGAAGCCTAAAGTTTTTAGCTCCAAAAGCTTGACCACACACAGGCTCCATGGCACTGCAGAGCCCATTCAACACAGAGAAGCCGGTGACGTTAGCAAAGGTGAATCCGAGTGTGCCACCCGCTAACTCCAAGTCTCCAAGATGGCCCAAAAATGCTGTGGTGATTGTTATCTTGGCAAACCAAGTCAAGTTCATGGCCACCAATGGTATAACTATTACTCTCTGGGTTTTAAGCTCTAAAAGCATTTTTTGCAGGAGGCTTGTTGGGGTGAGAGATGGAGGTGTTGCAGGCATTTTTCTGATAAAGCAAAATGGATCAATGGGGGTGTGTTCCAAATCTATTTATATTAAGTGAATGGAAGATACCGTATTGAGATAAGATTGAATATTTGCAAAATGCATGGATTTCGTGAGGGCAGTGGAGGGCTTTTTCTAACTGTCAAACAAAAAAAAAAAAAAAAAAAAAAAAAAAAAAGGAAGGAGATGGTGGTGGGTGGGATTTTTTAGTGCGGGATGAGGAATGCCCTCCAACCTCTTCCCTCGTCTGTAGAAGGAAAAATTTGCAAGTGGATTCTGTGTAAATGGTCAAGTACTCATGACTTTCCCAAATAACATCTTCCATAAGATTCTTCTTTCATGATTGTCTGAGTTTATCAAGAACACATTAAGGGAGTATACAGATTTTGTCAGCTGTTCGTTGTTTCCATATTTTATTTTTCAAACAAATAAATAAAATTGATCACTACGGTCTATACATATACACGTAATAAATAATTAATTAAGAAAATGATTACTGAATTTATTTAATTAATAATAACATTCTAAAAAGTAATAACAATCTTGTCGTATGTATTTTGCCACCTTTTGTAAAGGCCTCTATACACCGCAAATTACAAGCTTCTCTTTTCTTTTTCTTTTTCTTTTTTAAAAAAAGTAGTAAAAAAGAGATTCAGGCTCATTTTTCTAAAACTATACATTTAAAAGAAAACAAAATAAAAATAAAAAAATTGAGAATTAATAGTACATATATATATATATATAAAATTGAAAATAGAAAATTCAAGTAAACAAATCCTTGTGTAAAAAATGTATATATATATATATATATTATAATTGAAATAATTGGTGTCTTTTCGTTATGAAGAGAAATTTACTTCCTCACTTGTTCCCCGTTGGTACAGCATGCATGGATATATGCATAGTTTCTTATTAGTTAATTATCGCAGAGACAGAGTGTCCTCCATTTTCACCCGTGTATATATATATATATATATATATATATATATATTATATGTGTATATTTCAATCATTTATTTTTATGCGTTCGCAAAAAGAAAATTATATATATTTTTGTGGGGTACGAACATGCGCGTGAGAAAGAGCTGAGTGTTGTATTGATTATCAAACACACATTAACAAACGATAGACTCTAAATCAACCTGGTGCGCATCTACTTGGATTGATGTGAATAATATTCAATAAATTATGTTACCTATATGTGTCTATGCTTATATACATATATACATATATATGTACATATATATGCAGAGAGGGAGAGGGAGAGGGAGAGGAGTATGTGTGTATATATGGATATCAGATTCTGTAGTTATCGAGCATATATGTTCGTGAAGTTCATGTGTAGGAGATAGAACATTGGAGAAATCGAAATTTACATTCTGATTTATATGTATATGTATATCATATATTCTACTGAATATATGAAATAATGCACTGAGAGTTGGGAGGAATGTACCATACATACGAATATAAAGAATGATAGATATAAGACTGCTACTTTTAACGGAAACATATAATTGAATCAAATAGAGACACTCCACTAATTTTGCTAATTATCTTTCATTAGTTTAATCTACAGGATGCTACCTAATAAAGTTCTCTATCACTTTTTGTGAGATGCATATGCAAGGTTAAATTTCTTAAAAACCCAACACGTTAATAATTAATTATAATTATATAACTAGGAAATAATTAGAATTTGAGATTTTGTTGTAAAAAGAGTTAAGTTTGGTTTTAGAATGTAAAAAAAAAAAAAAAACTAATATATATAAGTTCATATATAATTAATAAGATCTTTATTATTTTAGAACTGAATTAAATCACTCTCGTTTTATGCTATTAACAGTACCATTAGTTTATTTATTTATTTTTTTAGTATAATTTTTTTTTATTACGTAATTAAACTGAAACAGTTTTATTTTTATTTTTAATCTCTTTTTTTTTTTTTTATATATATTTATGATTCAGTTACTAATAATTTTTTAGAAAAGATAACGATGCTTTTAACTTATACTCTTTTAAATAAAAAATTGTGACTTGTAGTAAAGAGATCTGAAGAAAGAAGTAATAAAATAGATGCTATTCCACTAAAAATAAAAACCATTTGTCCAAAGTTCATATAAGTAGGGGGGAAAATTATAAGTCTGGAAAAAAAAAAAAAAGAATTTAAAAGTTCCCCAGTATTTTATCACAAGAAAATTATAATATAAGAGAAAGATCAGAATCAAAATCAAATATCTCACTAAGATTTATGAGAGTTTATTTGAAGATGAAACTATTTATATATATATTTAAAAGCAGAAAAATTAGTGTTAGATTCTTATTAGTGGAAAATGAGGTGTAGCATTCCAATTTGTTGGATTTAATATTAGTAAAAATATTTGGTGTTTATGGAAGCAACTTTCTATAATAAGTTGGGCCACAAAAAAGATTGAATGAAAGATGTTTTTTAAGTCCCACTACCACTTTATAAATGATTGCTCTGGCTTTGATTTCCACTCGTATAATTTTATTTTTATATTTACTATATGCCCAATTATTTATCTTGTCATTATATATTTACATTATATGTAGAACCACTTTAACAATCCTTCAAATAAACAGCTAAAACAAAACCCCAAAAAAAAAATTATTATTATTATATTTGAGATTATAATCGATCACATTAATCTTGCTGATGAATATTAATAATATTAATGTAGTTTTAAATACAAATTAATTAGCCAAAGTAGATTATTATTAATAAATATTTCACGAGAGACAATTAATAAACAGAATTAAAAATATTTACTTATTTAACCCAAACACGTCTGATTAAGAATATCTTAATTAGTTTCTCACATCATATTTCCAATATATATATATATATATATATATATTCTGATATATGGATCGTCATTATAAGTATTAAATCAAACAAACCCGGCCCAGGCCCAGTCTTCGTGAGGAAAACTTCAATTGGCCCACTACTACTACTACTACTATAGTCTTTAATTTCTTTGCTCGTCTAATTTATTTTTAATATTTATTATAATTCTTCACTTTCATTTAATTTTAAAAAAATTAATCCCAATATTCAAATGTTGATTTGTTTGTTTATATATACATAAAAAATATGTAGTCAATATTTTGTCAGAAGCAAGATTTGATTGTTTCAAAGATTAGTATATTTGAATAAATTAAGAATATGTAATTCAGTTATATAAATATTTACACTGTGTGTGTGTGTGTGTATATATATATATATATATATATATAGGATGTATGAACTAATTATCCGATTGAGCTTTTCCCATAATATTAAAAAAAATAAACCCACAATTTAATTATGCATTATTTATATGGGAACCAGAAAGATCTTCCATTTAAAAATAATAATAATCGAAGGATCTTATTATAACTTTCATGCAATGATATTATTAAATTCTGATTGATTGTTTAATTTCTTTTTAATTTCCTGAGACCTCTTTAATTAAATATAATTAATTATGTCCTTGGAGATCATAATCTTTAATTGGATATTTGTCTGTGCAATTATATATTTGATTAGACATATTATTATATATGTATAGGATATATATATATATATATGTATATAAAAGTTAAAATTAAAACAAGTTTAAAGGACAAGAAAGTATGAGTAGATTATCTGAAAGTCATCAATTTTGTCTTTGATATGATCCGTACAAATGTAAAACACGACTACTTTCTGTTTCTCAATACAATTTTAAAAATTAGATATATGGTCAATAATTATTATTAATTAATTCATTTCAATTTCATTTTTTTTTATATAAATTCTACATATATATATATATAAATATTCTCAAACTCAAAGCTAATTATTATTATATTACACGTTATGTCTACAGTTACAATTGCATCAATTCTTGACAACATTTATATATAGGATTTGCTTTATCAGACAGCTAATGTTGGCAATTGTCACTTGTAGCAGCATGGGGAGCTGAAATATATATATATATATATATATAAAAACCTTTTCTTCATTATAAAATTTCAGTATTAGCAAACCCTTTGAGAATATTCATTTGCTGAAATACGTATGTGCATTTTCTGTGCAAATTGTGGTTAATTTATTAATAATTAATCATGATTAAAGATGTTACTAATTTAATTGATGTGATTGTCAGGCAGATATTTTGTTATTAACTTCTAAGTTAATATGTTGATATAGTCAATGTTTAATATCATTACATTCCTTCTCCCTACACAAGTAATTACTATATATTAATACTCTAAATTTTAACAGGTAATATTATGATTACTACTAATTATTAAACGTATTGGTCAATCCTTCAAAAATAATAATTTCAATTCAAAATTGAAGTCCATAAGAACAGCTCCAGTAGCTCCCTCTCCTTCTCTTGATAAATATCTCTCTATCGTTTATTCTTCTTCTTCTCTAATTGGGTGTCACATCGAACCCAAAGCATAAAGTTAGAACATATTTCATAATTCATTTTCATATAAAAATTATTCAGGTATTTTTTAAAGAGGTAACATGTACATTAATTACGATGTATTCTATTTTAAATCAAACATATTTTTCTCCTAAAACCGTTCAAAATCATCGTCTCTCTTTTACTTTTCTCACCTAACCTATGTTTTCCTCTCTCAATCTTGCATTGCTCTCTCCTATTTGCTCTTTGTTGCTTTTGCTGTTGCCTTTCCCACAAAAACCAATGTTGAAAATTTCCAAGTTTTCTAGGGCTTGAAAGAGAAGAAGACAACTTTGATGGTGATTTAAGATTTTTAAAAATGATTTTTCTTGACTCTTTAAAAGATTTAAAATGACTTGAACTAAAATATTGTTAAAATTATGGTGCTAGAGAAGATTAAAGAAGAGCAAAAATATTATAGATTTATAACTATTATCAGCTTGAAGAAGAATATAGACACTTTCAACACTCTTGGGGATTGGAGAAGAAAAGAACATGTGACTCTAAGGTTTTTGTTGCTAGTGATGTTATTTTTGTTCCAGATTAAACTAAAAAATCGAAATAAAATAGACTATTAATCTAGATTACACCAAATCAAATATTACTTGGTATAGTTAATTTTAGGTTCATAATAAAAATAATTCACTTTTCAGTTCAAACATCATTTTTAATTGGTTTAAGTCTAGTCTGATTCAATCTAATTCTGAATTGATGAACACCTTTTGATGTTGTACTTTACATTCAAATTGTCTGTTTCGATATTGAAAGACGTAAAAATAAAAGTATAACTTAAAGTGATTATTGATGAACAAAAGAGAGAATGGTTGTTTTAGAAACTCCATACCTATGAGCTTATATGCAATGTTTTCATGAGTAAAAACTTAAGGGTCTATGCAAATAGGACATAAATTATTTAGATACATTAAATGTCAAATTTTAAATAAGATATTATTAATAAAAAAAATATTTACAACATATACTATGTTCAAATATTTAACTTATAAGAATGCTAAATACACCCACATTATAAATCAGAAGTAGAAAATGAGAAAATAATAATAAAATGAAAAAATTATAACTAAAAGCAAACAATTTTCATCAAATTATAAGAGAAGTAAATGTTGTCAATTATGAGAGTAGAGAAGAAGAGTAAAATTGAATATTATCAACTGCGAGAATAGACAAAAAAAAAAAAGAAGCAAAATTCCAAGTGTTATGGCTAGTAACAACTTATTACATCATTGCCACTTATTGCTATAAATTAAATATGAGTTATTATAAACTCTTTAAAAAATTGACTATTTTTATCTTAAAAGGTTAGTACAACAATATAAGAGCAGTTATTTAATCTTAATAAGTAAGTGATATTTAAAAATTTCATATATTTATTAGTTATACAAGACAATCGACGGATTATAATACATGAAAATATTGAGAATTTATCTTGTGAAAGCAAAAAATGTTAAAATTTATTTTGAGTTAATTCGTATTTATAAATGTAAGTAATAACCAATCATTTATACTCATACCATACACCTATAAAATAAAAAAAGTTTTCTTATAAAAAAGAGAATATATATTACTAACCACATCAGTTATTACTTACCATTCTCATATATCTTACTATAAATGACATTTATAGTAGTTATCATATTAATTACTCAATAAAAAAATTATTTTTACTGTATTAGTATAATATTTACGATTACGCTCAAAATAGATAACTAATATCTAGACTTAACTTGTATGTGTGTACATGCATAGGCAATGCTAAAACTTAATTACCCTCAACTCTATAAAAATTTTGCTTTAGTTTTATTCAATCAAACTTCTAAATTACTTAATTGTCATATATAATACTTTGTGTAAAAGTGAGATAATGACTAAAAAAGCTTTATATGAATTACTAATCTTAATTTGAGTTATTAAGTAATCGCTTTATTGAATATAATTTATCCAAATAAAAAGAAATGAATTACTACGCTGCGTTCTATCTTACCAAGTTTATTCTTTATCTAATATAAAATTATCATTTGAACTTCTTTTCAATTTAAAAAGTTTTGTTATAAATATGTAAATACTAAGTATGCTCGTTTTCATATTGAAATTGGCAAGACGGATTAACTTAGAAGGAAAAATAACCTCATATTGTATGCCTTGATGTTCGTTAAAAAAAGAAAAAAGATAAAAAGAGAACTCAGCTTAACAATAAATAAAAAATTTACTTTTAACACTGCATCTTTTATCTTTCTGTAAAATGAATTAAGATATGTATGGATATAAGGAGGAGTGGCAATATAAACTAAAGGAGTGGGGATAACAAAACTGAGGGGTCAATTTTGAAGTTTAGGTATGAGAAAATTAATCAATGTAATGGATGATGCAGCATCCATCCACATGAAAGACTTAAGTGTGAAAGGGAACATTTTGATAATTAATCAAAAGCAGGCTAAGGATTAGTTAGCGGCTCAAGAGAGACTAATTACAAGATTCCAAATGGAGTCCCACCATTCACGTGCTTGTCGCTTTGCTTAATTACTCTCTAATCCTACTTTAATTACTTGTTAATCCTTTTTTTTTTTTTTTTTTTATAATTAAAATTCCAACTCTAAAAACACTGCACGTTCATCACATTACCTTAGCTGTAAGCTGCGTATAGATGCGTGACATATAAGCATGAATTAAAAGTTTGACCTGATCATCCACGGCATGCGCTGTGTTGATAAACACAGCATTCAGATATTTAAAAATATATATATATATATATATATTATATGTAACAGATATTTTATTAATAAATCAAAGTATAATTAATAAAAGTACAATATTAATTAATGGGTAATCATTAAATAGAAAAATTTTCTTTAATTGAAATGAAATGCAACGGTCTTTAACCGATAAGAGAGGAATAGGATGCATAAACAACAGCAATATTAGGCCAAGATTCGAGGCAACAAGTGCCACTCACATGGGGATTAATTATTATTATTTATTTATTTTATTTGAAAAAGATGGGGATTAATTAATTAACCATCCACTCTTATAATATAAGTTAAATTAATTTCAATGGACCTTAGCTTCATGGATATGATTGTTTATTCACATGAGATTGTGATGGGTTACATTAATTATATCCTATGATGAATTAATTAATTAGTTTTTGTCTGTCTCAAAGTGAAAAAGAGGACACAACAACTCAACTTCCAATGTCAATGAAGACTTATGCCCTCGTTCCTTGAGTGAGGGTAATCATCCATTTTAATGTACCGCAGGAGTAATCTTTAATTAATTCTTATCATTTTTATACGTTTAAAATTATTAAGTAATAAAATTAAGGCTTCTACATGATTAATTAACTAATTTTCTCAATTATTGGAGAGGTGTACTTCTTTCGTAATTATCCCTGGCCATGTATGTATGTATGTTAGCTATCGTAGATTAAGAAATTTAGGGTATCAGTCATATTAATTATGATGATTGGTTCGTTTTGGGTTTTGGTAGATCGCTATGTGTGGATTGTTTAATGATAACTAATGACAAAAATATGTATTTATAAATCGAACACACACACACACACATATATATATATATATATATATATATATGTTCATCATTTGAATATTGATATAATATCAAACCTAATTAATCTGACAAAAGAAAATAAGCCAAAATGGATTTATAACATGACGTCTTCCTACAAATTTCATCATGCTCCCTCTATTAACCCTCTACAATTATTATTTGCGTCAACACACTTTACACATATATACACATTATATCATGAAGTAATTAAACAATACACCTATTGGTTAACACGTCTCTCAAGGTTTAGTTACGAGGTTGAGTTCCTTTAATTATCAATGGTATATGTCGCGGTGTTTATCTATATGTATATGTATGTATACATACACCTCTTTGTCATATTTATTTCTTTTTTCTTTTTCTCTCTTTAATATGAGTCTATGAAGTCTGAACTAAATCGTTGTACAACAAACTTGACCTAATCATTCTAATCCTATAAACTTTAAACTATCAATCACATATAGAATTAGGAATCTTCACTCAATAATTATTGATAACCTGTTAAAATATTTTTCTTATGCAATTTTTTTTATTTAAGATGTATAATAATGCTAGTCAAATATATTAATAATTAAACAAATATATTTAAAACACCGAAATATTTTCAAAATGATTTTTTTTTAAGAATTATAAATTCATAATTTTTTAAAAAGTATAAGTAATCTTTATTAGAAATGGAAAAGAATAAATACACCACCACAAAAAGTTTTTAGAATATTAACAAACATTATATCCTCAGCAAGAGGTTATATAAATGAAATAAATTCCCCGTCCCACCTCCATGATGTTCAAAAAACACAGGACCTAAGTATAATCCCCACATAGTTTGTGAATCCGACCCCAGCCACACACTAGGAAAAAGAACAAAAGAGCTAGACGAGATAAGAAAATTAAATAAACAAAATATTGACATAAACCGAGAATATGACAAACTAGAAATTTTCTTTGCTTTTGCCCTCGACCCCCATGCATGATCCATCTTCACTTAAACTATTACTTAGTGAAGAAAAAATCATTAACCAGACACAACAAGTATTTATGAATATATCATCAAAGCTAATGATCATAGTAAACTAATTAACAATTAATTAACGAAAAAGATAACAACATATTAATTAATTTACACCTCTAATACTCCATCTCAAGATAAAATAAATACATTTTTAATGGTCGTCTCAGGTAGTAAAGGAAACATATCATAAGAAAATAAAGCTTTGGTGAAAAGATCTAAAGTTGATGTTAAGATCATATATGAATAAACTTAATGTGTTATGTAAGAATCTAATTTCGGACAAAATAAATCAATTTCTATGTGTTTAGTGCTTTTGTGCAATACTAATTGAAAGTTGGGTGAACAACAACTTGACTGTCATAAAAGATCATTTCAGACTTGAACATCAACACAAAATCGTGAAATAATTATTACCAAAGCAATTTACTAGTAATTAAAGTAATGCATTAATAAATTTTGAATATCATTTTCTTAAGGTCTGTTTAAGTTCATAAATGGACTATAAAATTTACAAACACATAAACTAGAAACTATATGCTCCCTTTTACTCTGATGGTTGAGAGAAATAATTGGAACCAACGACCTCTTCCAAAAATTCATCCCTAGTCCCTACATGGTCTTAGAACACCTTAAGACCCTCTTCACGACCATTATGTCTTCCAACTTTAGCTTGCAAGAAATAAGTGTGTCATCTGTGAATTATAGTAAACTCACCTATAACCCACCTTGCCCCATTAAAACTCCCTTTAGGATTCTCTTGTAAATCACATTCTTAAAGTTAATTGCTAATGTTTCTACCACCATAATGGATAATAAAGGTGATAAGGAGTCCCTTTATTATAATCCTTTCAATATAAAGAATTATTTCATTGGGGAATTTTTTATATGTATTGACATTGACATAGTTGACACATATTATTTCATATACCATTTTTACCTAACTACAAAACCAAACTCCTTCAACATGTCTAAAGATTCTCAATTAACTGAGTCATATGTTTTTTTATGCTTATTAAAACTCCTTTTAGGATTTTATTGTCAATCACCTCCTTAAAGTTTGATTACTAACTCTTTCTACTATCATAATGAATAATAAAGGTGATGAGGAGTCCCTTTGTTTTAATTATCTTCTTATAGGAATAGTTCCGTTGGGATATTTTTTACATATACTGATATTAACATAATTAACATGCATTACTTTATCCACCCTTTTCACCTAATTGCAAAACCAAACTTCTTTCACATGTTTAAAAACTCTCTATAACTGGATCACATGCCTTTTTGTGTTTATTAAAACTCTTTTTAGAATTCTCTTATCCATCACCTTCTTAAGGTTGATTGCTATCTCTTTTACCACTACAATGAATAATAAAGGTGATAAAGGGTCCTCTTGCTTCAATTTTCTCCACATAGGGAATGGTTCCAAAGGGGAACTTTTTATATGTACTGACATACATTATTTCATCCAACCTTTCCACCTGATTACAAAAACAAACTTCTTCAATATGTCTAAAGACTCTTAGTTAACCAAGTCATACGCCTCATAAGACTCCCATACCTCACCTCAAGGCATTCACCATCTCTCTTGTAACTAAGACAATAAAAGGTTATCTACCTTAAATAAACATAAATTGAGTCTTTAAAATGATATGGTTTATAACACCACACAACCTCTTCAATAAGGTCTTTGCAAAATTTTATACATGTGTTAATCCAATAATATTAGTCTAAACTTATTAAAATTCATTGTCTTTCTGAATTTGATGATCCATGTGATGAAAGATGTTTGTTAACTTGACAAACTTCTATGTGAAATTAAATTCCATCTAAAACATTTGTGACCCCTCCTTTTATGAATCTCTAGCATTTTTTATGAAGTGGAAATTAAACCCATATGGTCCTGCAAT
Source organism: Carica papaya (assembly GCF_054855325.1). Lineage (NCBI taxonomy): Eukaryota > Viridiplantae > Streptophyta > Magnoliopsida > Brassicales > Caricaceae > Carica > Carica papaya. Next base: position 5,645,501 of record NC_142312.1, on the reverse strand, counting down.
TTATTATCACCAATTTCCATATATTTTCCCATATGCCATCCTCCATAAATAGACTTCTAAAGCCCCCACTTAGGCTACAGAAATGGTCCTCATCTCTAATCCCACTGATTCACATGGAAAGATAGGTTTTTCCCTAATATGTTCCTTAAAAAGGGCATAAATCTCTTGTTTTAACCCCCATTTAACTAGAGAATGAAGGACTTCTTGCTTGACAAAAGCCAATTCATTTATTCTTTTTTTCCCAAGAAAGTTGCTAGAAAAATTAGTGTTAGTATCCTTTCTTTAGCTAAGCTAGCTTAGACTTTTGCCTCCATTTAAGCTCCTCAATCTTTAACAACCCCTACATGTTAGGACTCTTTCTACTCACTTCACTCAACTCCACTTCACCAATATTATGATTTGTTTTACTCACCAATTTTATCAATAATGCAAATAATGTAGATATATTATTTTTTATTGCTTATTCTCTCTCTCTCTCTCTCTTTGTTACTTAATGCCTCCTTTTAAAAATTTTATTTTAGAGGCAAGTCTGAAGCTTGTGCTCCTCAACCACATATTCATTCCACTCTCTATGCACAAAACTCTTAGAATCAACCTCCCTAATAATTGCATTGAAAATTCTAAAAGACTTACATCTCAATTTATATTTACTAATAACAAGTTTATAAGATAGAGATAAAATATTTTGTTTTTAGTCCTGAACTCGACTTTCATATAAATTATTAACTAATGTAATATATACATTAAGTTACTTCGTTATTATTACACCAAATTCACTCATTATTTGTTAGAAACTCTAAATAATTTATAAGATCCTTTAAATTTATATGCATATAGACAATTCTTAGTAACACAAATATGAATAGGATACAAAGATAAAGTTCTTAGTGGATGACGTGACATTGAATTGTAGAATGATATGATATCCAATTCTTAGTTTGAACTTATATGGGATTTTTCCTGTGACATCTTAATGTATTTGGTGATGTTATATATAAAAAGAAACTTTTCCTCACAAAAATTTTAGTTTCCATTTTTCCCTCTTTCCTTTTTTTTTTTTGCTTTTCTTATGAGCTTGTTTCTTCTGTTTCTGCAAGTATTAAACATTCTAGTATGTAAATCAATGGAGAATTTTGTAAGGAGAAGCTAATTTTTAGATGAATCAGCAGTGAAGCTAATTCAATCCCTTTCTTGATTTCTTAATTTTCTGCTCATTCTTCTATGTTCTTCTAATAGACTTTGTCTTAATCCTTCTAGTCTCAATTTCTTTCACTAATCTTCAATAATTTTATTTCATACCAACGGATCCTGACTAAATTATAACTTAATATATACCCCAAAAAAATTATAATGTGCACACTTTTTTGAGAAGTAGTGTAATGTGTGTGTGTGTGTGTGTGTGTGTGTGTATGTATACACAGACATAGTAAATGGTTTAAAATATAGAACAACAAAACATCCTCAACCCCGCCCCTTCACGAGGGATAATTTTGATATTTTCTTAGAATATTATATATAAATATAGTTTCTTTTTTAATGGAATAAACTATACATGTATATATTTAAGTGAAATATATTGATGTACATGTGGGCCACATGACATCCTTAATTATGACTTGCCTGCCGCTCAATTGTAGAAATTAATTTAATTATATATGAATTGCCTCATATGTATTACCGAAGTTGAGGTCAACCATCAATAATATTCATTACACATACATATATATATATATAAATATATATATATTTATATATATATAAGAAAGTACACAACATTTGTTTTGTGTTTAGATTGTATATTTATAATAATGGTGTTGGGTGGAGGAATTAGAACAAAAATGGCAGCTGGAAGTGGAGTATCCAGAATTAATTAATAAAACTCTGTATTAATTATTGTTGGGTAAAACTAGGTAGGTAAAAACGTTGTCTTTGAGTGTGTGACTGTTAAAAGTGAAAAAGGAAATGACTGAAACCCCACGGTAAGTTATATGAAGGGAATCCACATGGGGGTTTAAGATTGATTCATATAAGAAAGAATTGCTGACAAACAATTAAAACCAGATCTCAAATCATGTGAATGAATCTAAACACTCCACACACGCACACACACACATATATGTATCTTCCTTTTATCTTATTCAGTTTTGGTTTTCATGGGCATGCAGTAAACCTAGCTAATTCATACATACATATGTATATATATGCGTGTGTGCGTGTGGAGTTGTAGAATTGAGATTAATGAAGATGCAGGAGTTGTCCAGAGCCGACAAAGGGCATCTTTTAATACATGGGTTTGCGTCCCTGGCAGAGAGAGAGGGTTTGTATAGAGCGCTACAACCTCGTGCACAAGCAGTGGGGTTCTTGTGTCTGTCAGCGCCACCCACGCGTCCTATTTCACCCACCCCAACACTCCCTCCCTCCCTCCTCTTAATTTGCCTAATATATACATACATATATACATACATACATCATCACTATCAGTATATATACGTATCATTCTTTGTCGTGGTTCAGAACTATATACCAGAGGAAGAAACAAAGCAAAACTGGAAAGAGGAAACACCGGATGGAAACTTGATGACTGATATAGAAGAGCCTTAAGCTTCTTGCACATGTGCGTCATAAGAACTTTTTTATTTAAGTAAAAAACTTTTCAAGGGAAAATTCATATATTTATCATTTTATAATATATAAATACTGATTATAACATAATAAAAATTAAATAAATTCCAATTAATAACATACAGCAGCGCTAGCCTGACTTATATATGGACTATGCCTAATTACCCTAAACCTGCGCCACTAAGGATGCTAACCATGATATGATCTTTATGGACTTTATCCATTTCTTTATAATAATCATATACATATATATATATATATATATATCTGTGTGTGTGTGTGTGTGTGTGTGTATATATATATATATATATGGTCATCTTACTCATTAGATTTTCGTAAATTATAAATTTTTTCTCACTCAAATATTAATTCAATAAGGATGTATGTGTCTGCAAAATGCACGACCAGTTAGCTTTAAGCTTTTTGAGTTCAACCAGAAAGGATGATTGCATAACTAAATCTAGCTATACCTGCTTCTTACGCCTATAACAAGAAAAAAAAATGATTTCAAAAAAAAAAAAAAAGAAGAAGAAGATAAAAGGCTCTGCGTTAATTAATCTAATTGAAAAGGAAGAAGGAAAAAAAAAAAAAAGAGTTGAAATCTGGAGATAAATAGGGTATATATTTATGAGTATGTGAATGGAAGGTTATATAAAATAATAATTATATATCTAACGTGTTGTATATATATGTATAGATGAATAGCGAGGAAGCGAGGTAGAGAGAGCGTGGAGGTGGGGACCCATCCACCGCCCATACACCAAGGCAGACCCAGTCTTACCGATCTACCTCTCTTCTCCAAACTCCAACTCTAACCCTAACCCAACTCTCTTGTTACAAAAACCCTCTTCTCCAATCAAACTTCACTTCTTTAAGAGCTAGCTTGAGTTTGGTGGCTGATGACATCAAAAACCCACTTACTCATCTCTCTTAATTTGCTTTTCTACCAGTACTAATTAATTAATTAATTAATTACTAATTAACAATTCCAAAAGCAAACCCTCTTCTTCTTTTATTTAATCAATCAATAACTAATACTAGATTTTCAGCTCTTTCTTTTCTTTCCCTCTCTCATCCCCTTCTCCATATATCTTTTCTTAATTTTTACAATATTTAGCACTATGCCAAACCTTTACTCATCTCTGTGGGTCTTACTTTCCTTTCCCCCCTCTCTCTCTCTCTCTCTTCTGAATCTCTAATTAATCATTCATCTATGTCTATGTGAGGAATTAAGTTACAAGGATTTGTTTGAGATCATTATATTAAATATGGATCCTGTAACATCTCATGCTCACTCCCTTCCTCCACCTTTCCACACAAGAGATTTCCAACTCCAGCTCCAACAACAACAGCAGCATCATCAATTCCTCCTCCACCACCAACAGCAAGCTCATAATTCCGAGGATGAACAAAGCGGCAGCAGTGGTGGCCTCAACAAAGCTCCCAAGAGAGATCTTGAAGAACTCACCAACGGCAACGGCAAAGAGCTCGTTGCAGCAGCAGCCAACAGCGAAGGTGAAATTACAAGAAGAGCCAGAGGCAGACCCCCTGGATCTAAAAACAAACCCAAACCCCCCATCATCATCACCCGCGACAGCGCCAACGCCCTCCGCACCCACGTCATGGAGATAGGAGACGGCTGCGACATCGTCGAAAGCGTCGCTACCTTCGCCAGGCGCCGCCAAAGAGGAGTCTGTATAATGAGCGGAACCGGCACAGTCACAAACGTAACCCTCAGGCAACCCGCATCTCCCGGCGCAGTCGTCAGCTTACACGGTCGCTTCGAGATATTATCTCTATCAGGATCCTTTTTGCCACCGCCTGCGCCGCCTGCTGCCTCGGGGCTTACCATCTACCTAGCAGGAGGGCAAGGACAGGTGGTGGGCGGCAGCGTGGTTGGCACGCTTACGTGTTCTGGTCCAGTGGTGGTGATGGCGGCATCTTTTAGTAACGCGGCGTATGAGAGGCTTCCATTGGAAGAGGAAGAGATGCAGAATCCTGCAATGCAAGGGGGTCCAATAGGGTCACCGGGAAGCGGGTCGGGTCAGCAGCAGCAGGTATTATCGGAGCAAAACGCGGGTCTGTTTCATGGGTTGCAGCCTAATCTGATGAATTCTATGCAGTTACCGGCTGAGGCTTATTGGGCAACCGGTCGTCCTCCCTTCTAGCCGTATATAGAAAGAAGCAGAGTGCATGAAGACGGAAGCAGTGATTTCAGGTTTTGTTTCTTTAATTTTGACAGTAAGTACGTGGTAGCTAGTGGTAATTAGCTTTTTTTTTTTTTTTTTTTTAAATTTGGATTTAAGTTGATGATGATCAATTTAATTATGAACAGTCAGTATTTCTGCATGTTGGTTGGAAACAAGTAGTGTAAATTCTTAGTATGTTAATTATGTTTTTGTGAGAATAAGAAGGGTTTTATTTTGCATAAGTCGATCATGATGATGTGAAACCTCTACGTTAAGGTAGGATTACTACCACCTCAGTTGCATTAATCCAGCTTCAAAATCTCTCTTATGGTAAGTAATTTTCTATATAATTAGTATTAATCTATGTATGCATATCATGTGTTTATGTACAATAATGAAGCAAGTGCTTTTCATTTTATGATCTCTTGAGTTTTACGAGGTGTATTTTCCCCTTGAATAATCCACTGATTACATATGATTTTACACTAATACTTGTATAACCTCAACCAATGTTCAAAATTTTAAGCCGGTGTTTAGGAAAAACTTAAAGGATTTTCTGTTTTGTTTTCAACTAATATGAAGTCACAAAAACTTTTAAAACAATGCCGTGAAAATTACTGAAATGGAATTCTACTTTGAAAACGTTCATATCATCATTTAAAATTCCACATTTTCTTAAATTAAAGCAAAAAATTTCTAATTTATTCCGGACATCCTTATAGCCATTTGATGCATGCTTAGCTATTTCATATAAAATTGCATATAATAAGTTCGTTGAGTTGGGAACTGTGTTATTCCTTGTATGGAATTAGTTAACTTATTATTTTTGAATTAAGTAATAGAAAATCTATGAAGAGGTTTACATAATTAATCTTATACATGTAAATCATAATTAAATTCATGGTTGACGTACATTAATTAGAAGATTAATACATGAAATTTTTATAGAACTATCTAAACCCACTTACCATTACTACTCTTTTCAATTTGAAATCGCTACTATATTATATATATATATATATATTTCTTTTGAGAAATAAGAAAGCTGCTACTATATACATCTGTATATGCATCTATATATTCATTATTCTCACCGTTAAAAGTGGCTAAAAACTATTACATCTTCTTGGTGCGGAGAAGGTCAAAGGAGAGCGATAAATAAAAGCAGATTATATATATATATTTATATTGTGTTTGGAGGATTGGGAAGTAAGGTGGCAAACTATTTACGAGAGAAGCAAAGAGGTATGGGCATTACTGTTTGCAGTTTCCATATATATATATAATGTTAGAGTTCTAGGGTTTTCCTTGAAGATATGGAGACATGAAATATATTTAGGTACTGCTTCACACGTGCGCTTGCTCTGAGGAAAGTTCCTTTTCGAGGCAAACCACGAGACTTACCATAAAAAGGCAACCACTACCACAATATTGTGGGCTCATACATATTAATACATGATCCATCTGCACATATACATATCATGTATATATACATTTGATGCCACCCTCTATCTCTATCTCTCTCTCTCTCTCTCTCTCTCTCTCTCTCTCTCTCTCTCTCTCTCTCTGTTCGGTGCATGATTCAGAGAAAAGGGGATTGGGCATGCAGTTATGTTTAAAGTCATCAAAGGAGGCAAGATCCAGTTCAGATACTCTGCACTAACTCCATATCTCTTGTGTATATCTGTGTGTATGTATACGTACTACCCATCATTTTATTTGCCTTTTATATCATGTAGCCAAAGCTAGCTAGCTATCGTTTCTTAGGTAGCCTTATCCATACGTCAACTCTTTTACCTTCAGCTTTTTCCTTTTTCTTTCTTGCTCCATCAACTTCTCATCGGCTCTTGCTTCCTTTTATTATCTCCATATTCGTGTCTTGTCAATCAACTTCCGAGTAGGTAGTGCTCCTTGCCTCGCTCTTTCCTTCTTTGAGTGGTCTGTTTTAGTACGAGGGTGAGATATATATAGCTTCATCTCCATTCAACTTTTCCATCTTTCTTCTCACGTATGTCAATGTTCTGCTATGAATTACGTGTGTTGGAAACTTCGGTGGAAAAAATTGTACACATTCACTCAAGATAAGAGGAAAGGAAACTCAAGGTAGATTCCTAAGTTACATTTCCAAACTGACTTAATTAGGTTGGTTTGCCTAGCATATTAATTACATATTAATATTTTTTTGAAATGTAAAAGGGTATATTTATGTTAAGTTGGGCCAGAAGCCAAAATTGTACAAATTAAAAATCACAACAATATCATAGTTGGTGCACTTAATACTTTAAGAAGGAAAAAATAGCCCTTATTTCACGATAGGAATCTCATGAGATTGCCAATAGTGCTAGCTGGCCTTAGGTTATCAACCTGGTCTTAACTCGTCTCATTGAGAAGCTCATCAAACCTCTAGCCTTACATATAAGACTTTGTAGAGAAAACACTATCAACGCAATATATATTCAAATAATTTATCAAAACTCTCTAAAGAACACAATAAATGAAATAAAACATATGAAAAGAAACCATACCCCATGCTTCTAGTGAAAAAGAACGATTTCTTAAGGGATACCTCCCAAATCTTCATAGAACTTTTCCACCTACCAAAGAGTCTACTTAGGATTTGTTGAGCATTTATCAAGAAAAGTAGCTTAAGGAATTGGTATTTCAATATGTCATATGCTTTTTTATCCAAAAATCTAATAAAAAATCCATTTGCTCCCACTCGATTCCACAAATACCATAGAAAATCTTTATCAAATAGGAGTTCTCTATATTTCGAAATCTTAGCAACCATTTCGTCAATAAACCATATTAATTGAATCATTAAGTAGGGTAATTGAGTCCACTTATTTGAGGACGCATATGATTAAGTTTTTTCACTTGGCTGCTCTGATATGATCGATTCTCTCCAAACCCAACATAAGGATAGTTTCTGCAGCTCTTTACGGCTACTTTATATTAAAGCATGCTTTGCTATAGCATACAATATCTACGAAAGATATGCAAAGAGTTTCAGCATCTCTTTATGACTAGTTTTTAATGGAGAAATATCTTTGGGACATTTGCCTCTCGTCTTATATATCAGATTATATGTTGTGGGTGTACACATTTGTCGCTACCCAAACAATGTGCTTTTAATATCTATAGCTAACCATTTTGATTGCCATTTGATCATATCTAAAGTTTGTTCCGAGTTGTATAGTCTAACATCTATATGGGTAACAAGTGGTAACTTTTCTATTTTATCAATAAATCCTTCTTTATTTTTTTAAAGCCCTAAAAAATAGCCCAATTCAAACCCAATGCAATATATTTTTCTGGCATGCCACCTCCCAACACCCTTCTAGCTCTTTTTACTGTCAAACCATGAAAAACCCCTTTAAATTCTTTTCAATGTCTTAGAAACTCCAACAACACAACAATTTTGAACGAAGACATTAAAAGAAAAAATTGCATGGCTGGAACACTAGTTGAAATGATGAGACTCTAGCTCTTATTGGCAAGACTTTTGAACTTTCAAGTTCACCTTTAACCCCCACTAACCTTTTTGTTGCAACAAACTTATTTAAAGCTCAAGGTAGGTCATGAGCAAGACCTAATTTCATCTTCCAAACTAGTGACAACACCATCCTCCAACGCCAAACCAATCCAATTATAAAATTGACTCAATACACAACAAATGCGTTTTTAAGTTTTAAATTTCATTAGCAACAAAAGTCTAAAAAATAATGTAGGGTAGTCTACAAATTGGAGTAAGTTCCAACTATCAATATCTTAATATTACATCTACCACATCTATTTAAAGATTTTATAATTTAAGAAATTTATAAAGCCAAGAATACATAGTATAGTAGCAACTTGGATTACATTAAACAATCAAAATTGATCTAATTCTAACTTCTTCTAATTATATTTAATTCACAAACTATTTTAATCATTAAAAATTAGACATTTGTATCTTTCACTAGATTCATAATTTGCTATATATAGTTTAAAATAAATCCTTTTAAGTCTAAACCAAAAATTCAAAGTTTACATACTATTGTAAAAATTTTAACTTCAATTTTCATCACTCCAAAAAAAAATCTCAACCTTTGAAAATTATCAAGCTAAACGGCTATTACATCAACTTTTAGAGGGTGTTGGATGTTAAATTGGGAGTTAGTTAAAGCTTTTGTGCCAATTCATGAATTTCTAATGTTGAGTTAGATTTGAAGGGGTTATTATAATAAATTGTAATTCTATGTAAAGACCGAGATCAATTTTTTTGTGAATTCAAACAATTGATAAATTAAATATCTTTCAAAGATATTATAATAATTAGAATAATGGTGACTAGTCAATGTAATATAAGATTTTATATAATACTTGGACACGGAATTTGGTCCGACTTTAATTTTAACATTTTAAATATATAAAAAAATTATTTTTAAATTAATTTATTTTAATTTTTGTTCAATTTATGAATGGTTCAGATTAACACTAGATGAGTATAAATATTTCGTATCACACTGAATCTAAACTTTAGTTGCCAGCCTCCCGTTGGAGAAGAAGAACCAGTCGCCGGGAAAGGAAGCCGACCACATATCATCGCCACACTGGAGCCACATCCGACCGCCAAAAAAAGTAAAAATTCTTTTACCCACTCAAAATTCGATTTCGAGCACCCCTGTGATCATATCGGAGCAAAACGAATGGCGGGTGAGCTAAAAATCGCAGGTAAAGAATGGCAGCGCCACTGCGGGCAAAATCCACAACCTCTTCTGATGAGCTCCTTCTCGATTTCCGTTTCGCATGATTTTTCTACCATTGTGTTCATCATTCTATTTTTTATAGGTTGATCGAAGAAAAAATTCCAGCCGCGAAGGTGAGCCGACGGAGCTGCCGCATCCAGAATATTCCACCACCGGTATATTTTTGTTTTATGATTTTTTCAGCCAACCGAGGCCCCCTAACGTGTTTTTTCGTAGAAATATGTATAAAGGTAGCCAAAACTGGCTAAAACTGGCCAAAAACGACCAAGGAGAGGCAAACTGCCGTTGCGGGCGGTAGTGCCGTCGCCGGAGCACGGCGATGCCGCCGTGCCGGAACCCCCAAATTGGTCGGAAATGATTTTTAACACCGATTTTAGATTTTTTAAAGAAAATTTTTAAATACGTGAGGCGTGTTTTAATCTCCATACAAAATTTCAGAAAACTCAAGGACCGCCAGTAGGTGCAATAGAAAGGTTGGTATTTCAGACACCATTTCGGATAAGGATCTCTCACTTTTTTTCTCCGTTACGATAAATTGAGTCTTAATAATTAATAATTGTGTATTTTTATGAAAAATTAGAGAACTTTAAAAATAATTACAGGTCATTGGTGGAGCCGAAACTAGTTAGTTTACAGTCGTTTCAATTTCCTGTTTATTTTTCTGTATTGCCTATATTTGTTTACTATTATATTATGTGTAACTCAATTGATGGTTTTTAGGGTCTTTTTGGTTATTTTGTTATTTTTTATTTGTTTCTCCTATATTGCGTGTCGGTATTCCGACCATTGGTTATTTACCTATGTTAAACTATATTGTTGTTTAAGTGAATAGTGAGTATAAAATGAGATATGATTGATTGTTATACTGATGGAAATTTGTATGGAAAAGACTTACTGAATACCCAGAAAAGGGCAGACGGGCCCAGTACATTAGAAATCCTACCATGAACATTATCTCAGTCGGACGAGATTGGAAAGTCTCTTACCAATAAGGTTTGGGAGATATGATTCACCTTCATACCGGACAGAGTATCGAGATGGTAGAATGTTTGGTGCTCATTACCGAACGAGATATGAGGACGACCAGTTAATTGTTTAATTGGATATTAGATTCACAAGTAGGAGGACATCCCTATGGACCCCCAGAGGTACCGATAAGTAGGTAAAAATGTAAAAATGTAAAATGATTGTTTCTTATCATCTTATATGTGATAAATAATAGTGTATGAATATGAGTTTTCATAAGTTATTATTGGGAAAGACTTATTACACAATATGAAATAAATTATTTTATTTATAGTAAATGAATTTACATTAAATTAAGAACTTAATTAGTTATTTTTCAGATTTTTACCAATATTCAATTTTTTGTAGCTGTTATTAGTGTGATATTTTTTTACTGGAGTAGTATAGTTCACCTATTTATTAACTATTTTAGATCAAGAGACCCAATATCTAAATCCCGATCAACAAAGGGATTGTGAATAGTTCACCACCCGAACTCTCTTCAAGAGAAAGTGAATGTCGTCTTAGGATTACTTAGTTATTTGTTTTTTGTTTATTTTTTTTTTATTTGTTCTTTTAGAATGGATATTCTCGTAACTCTATTAGGTATTCTAAAATATTGTGTAAGGAATGTAAACCGTAACTCTATTATTTCGTTTCTGTATTTAATTTATGACTTTATTTCCATTTAAGTTTCGGGCATTTACATTTTTATAAAATTCTCTCCTTTAAAATAAGAAATATCTTAGTAAATATTAATAAAAATGCATATAGATAGATCTCACAAAAGTAGATGGTAGTGCACACAAATTTTTAAATGTACTTAATCATAAGGTTTAAATTTAAACCAATTAAAGTAACACAGAAGAGGTATCTTAACAAAGAAAAAAAAAAGAACAGAGTCATAAGACAATGGAGCAACCTAGCAAACAATCACCTAAACTCCCAAACATGATTCTAATGCATTGTACTTATATGGAATTAAAGATTATAGTCTTATTTCATTTCTCCTCCAACACTTCCTTATAAGCTTAATTCAAGGTCTCGTTATGATATAATCTAAATATAAGGTCAATGACTACCATTTGTGTAGGAGTACATATAAAGCTAATATAAAATATAGGAAGCCTAAAACTACCTCTTAATTGTCAAATATGATTAAAATATCATTTATTAGATGTCCGTTTAGTTTTATCTTATCATAAAAATATGTAGGTTATAATGTTAATAGAAAATACCATATTATTAAGTATTACATAAATTCATGGGATTTATGAAGTTGAGTAAAGTCAAATATTCAAATTATAGAAACTTCAACTACAACATCTCATTTTACATCTTAGGCTATGAAACAACCGTATTGAACAAATACCTTTATTTTTTAATAGTCTCCTTTCACTCAGTAATATATTTAAAAAAAATGAAGAAATTAAATGAGTAATACTACTTAATGAATCATATATCATTTAATATTTAAATATTTTATAATATATTAATTAAGAGATGAAAATATATGAATGTATTTTAATTAATATTAATGAATTAAATTCTTAATATATATATATATTGTAACGACCCCAAAAATCAAAAAGAAAATATATAATAATTTAAGTGCGGAAGCGAAATAAAATGTTAAAGTTTACATCCCTTACACAATAACTTAAAAGTGCTAAACAATATTACAGAATGAATTCTCTGAAAGAAATACGAGAAATAAGAAAAGTAATGAAAAATAGAAAGTATCTAGCATCTACTCGCAATCTTCTGGCGGATCGGGCTCTGGAACCAGGTCCTCTTGATCTGAAATGGTTAAATAAAAGATGAACTACACTACCCCAGTAAGGATATCACACTATATCATCGACATAAAAGTCAAAGTTGGTATAAAATCAAAACAACTAATGGAGCACTAAATTTAGCAAATTCGTTTATCAATCATAAAATTATTTATCGTTCACTTACTATAGTGAAATTTATGAAAATAACCTATAGAGCCAATAATATCATACAGATTATAATTTCAAGAATAATCAGTAATATAGAACATACCATAAATTCATATCAATTAAAAATAAACTAAATCTTAACCGTTTCTCATTTCACCAGCCTACTAATATCCATTGGGGTTCATAGGGGTGTCCCCGCTACACATGAACTCTTTTCTTTAATAATCTCAATTACAGGGTCGTCTCCATATCCCGTCCGGTATGAATGCCAAGACATTAAATCTCAATACCCCGTCCGGTATGAGGGTGAAACGGGTCGTCCCCATACCCCATCTGTTATGAGCGTCAAATTATCAAGTCTTCATACCCCATCTAGTATGAGACAACGTTCACGGTAGAATTTCCTATGTACCAGGGCCGTCTACCATCTCCAATGATATCTAGTAAGGCTGTCATTCCATCTATTTATTTAATCATACCCCTTTCCTGTTTTTCTTTAGTCTCCATTACTAAACCAAATAAATAAATAAATATGCATCCGGTAATGTAATCATGTCTCAAATCCCAAATAAAACAGTAGTCAGGTAAAACAGTAACACATGCATTTAAACCATAAAATAGATAAATCAGATACTATCATATTTTTACACTGTAAAATAAATCAACAGAGAACAACGTCCGGTTCGGGCTCCATTAGCAATCAGTAATTAGTTATGTACGTCTATTTAATTTGTACAAAATATCATTTTATTATTTACTTCAACTTCAATTCTATGATAGAGAATAGGGTGAGGGATCCTTACTCGATTTAACGCCGAAAAGCTAAACCATTCATTGCACCTACGGGCGGTCCCTGGGTTCCCTAATTTTTTTTTTTGAGAAACGGCACGGTGGCTCCGTCGTGCTCCGGCGACGACACCGTCGCCTGCATCAGTGGTCCACCTTGAGTTGGCCGTTTTCTGTCGATTTTGCATCAATTTCTGTGAGCACACACGCTAAAAGGCCTCGGTGGGCCGAAAAAATACGAAAAACCGAGACTCACCTATGGCGGGGCTCTCCGGTGCGGCGGCTCCTCCGGCTCACGTTGCGGTTGGGTGTTTTGCTTCGGTCAACCTATAGAGAAGAAAACGGTGATCACAACGGTGGAAAAATTATGCGAAACGGGAATCGGGAAGGGCCTCGTCGGAGGTGGTTTGTGAAATTTTCCGTGACGGTAGTGTTGGACTTCGTCGGTATTTTTAAGCGAATTGGCCGGTCCTTTCACTCCGATTTGGTCATGGGTGAGGTTAGAATTGAATTTCATACAAAAAAAAAAGTTTTTACCTTTTTTGGCAGTCGGAAAGGGTTTCGGTGCGGCACTGGGTGGCGACAGTAGGCTCCCCGGTGGCTGGGTCGTCTTCTCCGGCGAGAGGCTTTGGCGGCTAGGGTTAAGGTTTGGTGCGGATGGGGGTTATTTATATTCATCCACTTTTGATCTGGATCGTACATTGCGTTCGATCTGGACCATCCGATCGCGATTAAATAGGGAGTGAATCTGCACCGTTCATCGCGATCGAATCTGCACTGTCCATCGCGATTCACTCTGTGCTGTCTGATCGTTTTTAATTTGGTCGTTCGATTGCGTTTAGGAGGGAGCGCATCCAGGCCGTCCGTGCGCGCAAGAACGGACCTCAGTCGTTCGATCGCGCGCACACGAATCACCCACGGACCTCTGCCACTTGGTGCGTCCTGTTGGTCGGGCCTGCTGACTGGATGTCTAACTGACAAATTTTTTCTAAATTATGTTTTGACCTCCAATTTTCGATTTTTCTTTCAAAAATATTCTCAAACCAAATTTTCACCTCTTTTTCTTAAAATTATTTTTAATTTAATCTTTTATTAATTTCACTCTATTTTTACATTAAATTGAAATAAAATAAAATAAAATAAATTAAATTAAATAAAAAATTATATTTATTAATTAAAAAAAAAAATTTGGTGGATATTACATATATATATAAGTGCACACACTTGTCATATTATAATTATTTTAACCATATACTCGTAGAATATTATGTTCGATTTATAGCTATGACTATTAAAGTGAGTTCTTCACCATAACTCAAGAATAAATGAATTAATTTTTTTTTTATATAAAAAAAAAACCCAAACGAACGTTTGGAAAAAAAATTAGAACTGGAATCAAAATTAAATTTGGTTTTGGTCCTTCATTCTTTTTTCTTTTAAAGTCTTTTTAATTAAAAAATAAAAAATAAAACAAAGATAACATATTAATAGTAAGTCGTAATTGTTAATTATCATATACTTATGTATTTTTAACATGATATATATCGTTAATTGATTGTGTATTAATTATTATTTTAAAACATTATATATTATATATTTTATGAAAAAATCTTTATATTTTAGAAAATTTGAAAGACACCCTAAGAAGTTTTCTTTTTCAGTTAAACCAAATTTTTTCATTTGAAATTTGATAGCCAAAAATTTTCTATATAATTCCTAAGACTGAAACAAGCAAAATACTGAACTAACCAAATCAAATTAATCGTTCAATTCAATTTCCATTTGCTGAACTGAAATTCACACCCTAATGCATAAGGTCAAAAGAGAAGATAATATATATATATATATACAAAAGGGAGGTACCCGACATTGAAAAGAGAGAAAGGAGAAGGGGAAAAAAGAAAAATGAGAAAAGGAAAAAAAAAAAAAGGACGTAAAAAAGAGAAATAAAAACATTACAATTTTTAATTTGGGAAAAAACTAAGGGTGCTATTAACTTTTAACGAACAAAAAATTAATATATTTATAACTTAATATATTCTATTTGATTAAAATTCTGATGGATACAATTAAATATAAGATGAAATTTGATATAAATAAATAAATGTAAAAATAATTTTTGAAAGTTACGCACAAATTAATTTGATGAGATGGTAGAACATATTAATTCATGGCTCCTATTGGCTCGGAAGAAAAAAAAAACCCAGTAATTATCTCGGTTCCCACAATTTCGATACAGAGACTTCCATCAAAAACTTCAATTTAGAAGACTCAGATTATTTTAAACAAGTGAATTTATTTTTTACAAACTTAGATTTGCGAATCCATATTCTGAATATAAAAATCTGGACTGCAAATGATACTGTACATTTTCTTTTTTTTTTTAAATAATAATAATAATAAAAATTATGTTCCAAATATTTCTATTTGATACAAATTACTGCTTACATTACAATGCTAAAAGCAAGTGTGTTTCTTTACAAGAAATATAACTAGATCATACTCTTTCCCCCACTATTCCATTCATATACACAAATCAATTTATACATTGATTAGGAGCTACACAATGGTGCTGTCAATAATGAGTATATATTCTTAGAGACTGCAAGACAACAATATGATTGACAAATCAGAGATTCTGTGTATGATCAAAATTACGTACAGAGACTAAAACCCACCTTATATGACAAAACTGCTACAGGAACACTAATCAAAGCACTCCTGCTTGTTTTTTTTTTTTTTTTGAAGAATGATCAATCTTTCCAGTTGGATTTAGTGATAAGATGATCTCACCCATCTCCCGTACTGTCCCTCCCTCTTCAACAGTTCAAATAATTGATTTAATAATCTATCCGCAACTGTCTTAATTCAGCAATGAAAGTGGAGTTGGAAGTTAGTGTCCGGTGTGCGAGACTCCTTATATCTTCACGTGAACAGTCACGTGAGATTCGAACTAGCTCCCACAGGGCACCTCCACCAATCATATCTTTAGCATTTGCTTCTGCAATAGAGTAACACCATGCAATCTAAGATGAAATTCGCGGCGAGACTCGTCGTTTCCCAAATTAGAGAAGAAAACAAAACATTAGTAAAGAAAATACAAATATGTACCATGTTGTGCTAAGTGGCAGAGTGCAAGCTCAATATGCCGCCTGATTGGCGAGGCTTCATTGTTAGCATTTTGTACTATCCACGGGAGTGCACCATCATCAATCAAAAGAGACCTCCCAGTTTTAATCCCTGCACAATTTTAAAAGTAATTGACCAAAAGTACGGACATGAACTACACTAGTGAAAAGATTTGTCATTTGAGAAACCATTATTGAATGAGTTATCAACATTGTATCGGAACAAAAGAAGGGCATCCTTCTGTTTTTTTACCTTGAGTTGACGCTCTTGACTCGCATTTAGCAAAGTTTGCTATTCCTCGAGCAACTTGAGCAAGGACATCGGGATGTCCACATCTGACCATTCCTAGCAAAGATTTGATACCACCTTCCCCTCTTAGCTTTGTTTGTAATTTATCTGGGTCACACAATATCACAATATTTCGTTACAACAGTATTAATGGTAAGTTATAAGAACCCTAAACTGGATTATCAACTTGTCAATGGCTTCATTGCAGTCCTCTCAAATGAACTATATTCTCCAGAACTCCATAGATCACAATTCATGCAGAACTACACTACTTTTTTTCCTTGGTTAACAGAACAGCCATACGTTGCCAATAACTCTGGCAATAAAATTTTATAACAAGTTCACTGTTGTATAAATTTTAATCTCTAAATAAATTGCCAATTAATCAGCAACTTAGGGTCCACTTGGGAAGGAGGGAAAATGAGGGAGAGGAGGATATGATGGTCATTTGGTCCTTCCAGTTGAGGGTATCGATATCATCAACTGCCTCCAACTGATAAGGAACTGAGCAAGGACCATAGTGAGAGTTTATTGCCATAGACAAGAAAGAACTAGCCTAGATCAAGATTTTGTGATTCATTAATCTCTTAAACCTCTATAAGTTTCCATTTCTGATGTAAGTCAGCATGGATGGATGGCAAAGAGGTCATGAGGTTTACCATTGCCACAGAGATTTGCTATTGCTCCTGCAACCATACGAAGGGTCTGCGGGTCTTCGGCTTTGGCTGCTGTCATCGATAATAAACTAATGCCTCCTTGAGCCATTATCAGCTCCTGATTGGTTTCTAGGATAACAAAAATAAAGTGTTATGTATGTGCTCAAAACTACTTGTGCCAAAGAACCTATGACGAACAGCCATAAGAACAGATTATACAAGTTATATGAACATTACCATTCATTGCAAGATTGGCAATTGCACCAGCAGCAACTCTATGTATCGTCTCATCTTCAGAACTTCCAAGCAGTATTAGCAAGGATGTAAGACCACCAGCTTGTACAATCTTCTGCTGATTTGTTTCTACATATTTGAAAGGGAAGTTAATGCTACTATTGGCAGAACCGATAAGACAAACGGCCAAATGCCAGTGCTTAACTACATTAGGAAAGAATGCTTGTGGAAATAGCAATAAGATAATGATAATATTTTCATCCTCAACCAATTAGAAAAGATTTAGAACTTGCAGAAATGAAAAAGAATTACCATTTTAACTTATTTGTTAAATATAATGTGTACCTCAATTGCACATAAAAAAGAAATGTGATTTTTTGAGCTCCATACAAAAGCTCAAGTAGCATATGACTAATAACTTAAAACTTCAGCATCCAGTATTTTAGATCTAAAAAATTATTGGGCTAGAAATTTTTTAGCCCAAGGAGCATATACATGATATCAAAGCTAGTTTGGTCAGTCAGGATAATACGATAGAGATTGTGATATTCTAATTCCAAATTTAAAAGAAATGTGATTGTTAAGTTTTATATAAAGTTCTAACTTAAAAAGTACCACTAACATGAGCTTGAACTTTTGGAGACCAGTAGTTTGGGTTCAAAATGTTACTGAAGTAATAATGTTTAAGCTTGAGGCATTACATATAATAACACTTCTTCCCTAAAGTATACATTTGAAATTTGATTTGTTTATGAGATGTACACTAATACATATAACACATTCATGTAAGATTCATACTGTAGATCTAGTGCCCATTACCGCGATGCATGTGATCATGCCATTTGTAAAACATTCTATTCCATTCAAATAGAACATCTCCATCAAAATAAGTTTGTCGTAGTACTAGCATGGCAAGCCGTTATCCAAACCTTCAACAACACTGATGCATTAGAAAAGGTTACAAGCATCCACTTAAGCAGGATGTGGGTGAAGGCCAATTACATTATACATGAAGATACTCCTAACTCTAGCTGGCATTTAAAATCATGAAATCAATTTAGGTCAGAAAAACAACACGTGGATAATTC
Organism: Carica papaya; assembly: GCF_054855325.1. Lineage (NCBI taxonomy): Eukaryota > Viridiplantae > Streptophyta > Magnoliopsida > Brassicales > Caricaceae > Carica > Carica papaya. The sequence goes on along the minus strand of NC_142312.1, from coordinate 5,626,807 downwards.
AGGGATGATACGTTATAATCAGTAATATGAAAGGAAGTGTTTAGCATTTACAAGTTTGGAAAGATACCCATGTACAGCAAGCAAAAAGCATCTTCAGAGCTAAGAGAGTTGTAATTAAACTATTTCCCGTCTTTTACTTTAGAGTGTCTATTTTTTAGCTATCTAAACAAATGTGTCAGAATCCTAGGCTAACTAAGAAAGCTATTGTCCTTGATTACTGAAGAACCATGAGATGAGATCATGACTACTGAATCCTAGGTCTTAAGAAGAAGTTAGCCGACCCATCTTTATTATTTCTAACCAGATTTCAGCAATAAACAGATGAAAATAATTTTTTTGGAAAGGTTTATGGATATCCAACTCTAAGAGATAGATGGATCATCTCCTCGAATCCTAAATCCTAACTCAATGAAGGTCACATAGGAAAGAAATCTGCAAAACAAGCAAACCACTTGCTTCAAGATTTCAGCTTTGGTCAATCCATAACCCGATCAAAAACTGCGGACCAAAAATAAAATGCAATTCTAAATTGTTGATAAGGATTTTATGTTAAATAGAATACTTTATTATTTATAGTTCTAATAGTATAATTATATTATATAATTAAAGTTCAAATAAAATAAGAATAACTAGTTTATATATATCTTCTAAATGTAAACAAAACAAGAAATAAAAAATTAGAAGTTTATTTTCTCAAAAAACTTCATGGTATTAGAGCATTGGTAAAAATGTGCAATTGCACATTCGCAGGCGCCGGTAAAAACTGAAGCTACGCATTCGCTGGCATCGGTAAAAATTGAAACCGTACATTCGCAAGCGTCGGTAAAAGGTGCAGCCACACCTCCGAAAACGCCAGTGATAATATACAACCGCACAACCATAAGCGTTGGTAAAAAATTGCAGTCACACATCCTCAAGCACTAGTAAAAAGATGCAGCCGCACATTCGGAGACGCTGGTAAAAATTTAAACCGCACATTTAGAAACGTTAGTAAAAAATTACAGCCGCACATCAATAGATGCAGATAAAAAATGCCACACCATTACCTTTTTCTACGCACGTTCAGAGATCTGTTCGGAGAAAACGAGCCAAGTCGACTTTGAGCCGTTTTAGAGACGAGTCTGAGCCGTTCTAGAGCCGAGTCTAAGCCGTTTTAGAACTAAATCCAAGCCGTTTAGAGCCGAACCAGATCTGGTTCCGTTTTTTTGGCTCCTTGGTGCAGATAGAAGGTCAATTTTTCATTACTGGGTATTTTTTCTTCTTATTTTAGCATTCTAAAATGACAGAACCAAAAAGGATGAGTGTTATTAGTTTTGATAATCCTTCATTACAAATCAATCCCGTAAAACTTGATGGAACTAATTACCTATCTTGGTCGAGATCTCGTTTATTGTTCATCAAATCTAGAGAATTGCAGGGTTACATTACTGGTGAGGTGAAGAAACCAGATGTTAGTAGTTTAGAATATAATAGATGGGATTCTAAGAGCTCATTGGTAATGTCATAACTCATAAATTCCATGCAACCCTGTATTGACAGAATATATATGTTGTTTAACACTGTCGAAAAAATATGGAATGCAACATCTCTTACATATTCACAGATGGGTAATGACGCCCAGATTTATGAACTTCGGAATAAAGTTCATGGCACAAAATAAAGAGAGATTACTATTTCTCAATATTTTTCTAAACTAAATGGATTATAACAGGAGTTAGATTATTATCAAGATTTTCAAGCAGAGTACCCTGCAGATGCAGTTAAATTTCAAAAATTGATAGAAAAAGAGCGAATTTATAATTTTTTACCTGATTTAAATACCGAATATGATCAAATATGAGTCCAAGTGCTTGGTAAGGATCATCAAACTTATGCTTATATTCAACAAGAAGAGAGTAGAAGAAATGTCATACTTCACATTGCACCAGTTGAGAAAATTTGATTAGTTGTTCAGTCTGATCAATACAGAGATATATAAAAATGTAACTATTGTAGCGCCCGGAAAATTGAAGGAAAAAAAAAAAAAAAAAAAAGGGGGCCACGTCGGCAGCCACGTCAGCAGACCCAGTCAGCGGTCCCGGCCAACCAGGACCTGGCACGTGGCAAAACCACGTCGACCGGGGACGGGCCACGTTGGCGATCCGCGTACGCGCGATCGGACGGCCCAGATCAAGCGTGCGTACGGACGGCCCAGATTTAATCAAAAAACGGACGGCCCAGATTAAAACAAAATGGACGGCTGAGATCAAAAGGCAAAAGGGTATAAATAGAACCCCCACACCAGACCATAAAAACCCTAGCCGCCTGCCCTCGCCGGAGAAGACGAACTAGACGCCGGAGACGCCGGCCGCCACCACCCGCCGCCGCACCAGGGAGATTTCCGACCGCCGATCGAGGTAAATTTCATACCCCCGACTCGTTTTTCCACGCTAATTTCCCCTGTGGCCAAATTGGAGCCAAAATCCCGGCCAAACGGGCGGAAAACACGGCCGAAACCCAGCGGCGCCGCCGCGCCCCTTCTCGGTTTTTGCCTCCGATGAGGCCCTTCCCGGCCTCCGTTTAATGCAATTTTTATATCACCGTGATCACCATTCTTTTCTCTACATGTTGATCGGAGCTGAATCACCAAAACACGAACTTCACCGGAGAGCCGCCGCACCCGAGAGCACCGCCGCCGGTAAGCTTCGGTTTTCCGTAATTTTTTGGCCCCCCGAGGGCCTTAGGGTTGTTTGATCGCAAGGATCGATGCAAGTGTGGCCGAATTCGGCCGGAAACGACCGAAAACGGCCAAACCGAGGCGAATCGCCGCCGGAACACGGCGGAGCCGCCGTGCCGGAATTGCGATATTGGCCAAAAAGGGGCCCTGGGCCTAATTTGAAATTTTTTGAAACACGTGCAGGTACCAGTAGTGCGTTTCAGTTCCCCGGAAAAAATTCAAGGAAAATTAGGGACAGCCTGTAGGCGCACTGTGAAGCCGTGTTCGGACCCCGAAACGAGTAAGGACCCCTCACCCTATTTCCTATCACGGTATTAAAGTTCAATAATGATAAAACGGTATTTCTTGAATCAACGAATGTGTGAAATTGCTTAAGGTCGCTAATGGAGCCCGAGTCTAGTGTGTTTGTTGGTTAACTGTTATTTGGCCTGTTTTACAGTTTTAAATGCAATATGAGGTTTGATATTTTCATTTTATAGTTTCGTGTGCATATTTTACTGTTTTATTGATTATGAATTGAATGACTGGGACATTGATACTGTATGTTGTCTGTTTGGCATAAATTACCGTTTTGCTTGTTTGTATGTGGATTAATGATGCTGACTGAGGAAAAAGAGAATGAAAGATTATGTAAATGGGTAATTGTATAATGGGGTCAGCCTGACTAGATATCCTGGGAGATGGTGGACGGACCGGGTCCGTAGGGAACCCTACCGGGATTGTGGTCTCCCATACCGGACGGGGTATGGAGATCTTATGTGTTTTGGCGCTCATACCGGACGGGGTATGGGGACGGCCCGTTTCACCCTCATACCGGACGGGGTAATAAGGTTTATAGTTTTGGCACCCATACCGGACGGGGTATGGGGACGGCCCTGGAATCTGATTTCAAGTGTTAAGGGTTAACGGGTAGCGGGACCCCTATGGATCCCCATGGATACTAGTGGGCTGGTAAACGAGGAAAATATGTTGTGTAACGATTGAATTACAAAAGGCTTGATAAGTATTATGTTATACAGTTCATATATGATTTCATGATGATGATAATGTTATTGCTTTCGTATACTGTTTTATGAATTTCACCGAGGTAAGTGGATGGTGAAGGATTTATTATTGATAAAAGAATTTGTTGTAAATTATGCTCCATTGGTCTTTTTGTGTTTTTTACCCACTTTTACCTCCGTGACAGTGAGATATCGTGATGTCTTTACTGGGCTAATGTAGCTCATTCCTTATTTAATCATTTCAGATCAGGAAGACATCGTTCCCGAACCGGTTCCGCAGGACGACGACGACGAAGGGGACGCCTAAAGACTCCATAGTCATATTCGTAGCTTTTACTTTCAAGTTTCTCCTTTAGGTAGTTTGATCTTTTATATTTTGTGAGCACGTTTTTGGTTTTAGTGTAAGAGATGTTAATCGAATTTTTGACTTCGCTTCCGCATTTGATATTTTTAATATACATTTCATTTTAAATTTTCGGGGCCGTTACAACTATTGTGACAAGTTAAGACACACTAGGGAAACTTTGAAAATGTGATTATTGTGGTAAGCCAAGACACACTAGGGAAACTTTGGAAATGTGACTATTGTGGCAAGCCAAGACACACTAGGGAAACTTGTTGAAAATTGTATGAAAGACCAATTAGAGGTCGGAGAGGAAGAAGAGGTGGAACCACAAGAGCTCAAGCAAATTTTGTTGAAGCTACGGACACCCCTGATTCACCATCCATTGAAGCCTTTTCCACATAAGAAATTCAAAATTCGAAGCGTCTTTTGAGTCAACTTAACTTTCTATCAATTGTTGATACATCAAATATGGTAAAATCAGGTATTGTTCATTCTATTTCTACTCCTGATAATTGGATCATAGACTCTGAAGCTAACAAATACATGACAGACTTTTCTAAATAATTCTTAACCTATTTTTCTTGTATTGAAGGGGATAATATCCGTATAGCAGATGGGTCATACACCTCCGTGTCGGGAACAGATTCCATTAATTATACTCTTACTATTACACTGTCTTCAGTTTTACATGTGCCTAGTTTTTCTGATAATTTTTTATCTATTAGTAGTATAACTAGAGATTTCAACTGTAAAATTGAATTTTTTTCTAATCATTGCATCTTTCAAGATCTTCAAACCGAGAAGAGGATTGGCACTGGTAGACTGCAAGATGGCTTATATGTCTTGAATAGATATCTGAACTTAATTGAAAATCAAGCAACCATTGGAAATAAAGAAATCAATATGGAGATACTACAATGGCACCGACGATTGGGACATCCTTTATTTTTTGTTTTAAAAAAATTATATTGTAAATTATTTAAAAGAACTTTTATGTAATCTTTATTTTGTGATGCATGCAAACTTGCTAAACATAAGAGAAGCTCTTATCATTTAAGTAATAATAGAAGTATTAATCCTTTTAAAACTATTCACTCTGATGTGTGGGGATCTACTCAGAATACCTCTCTTTTTGGTCATAGATGCTTTATTACTTTTATTAACTATTGTACTATATTAACATGAATTTATCTGTTAAAAGTAAAAAGTAATGTATTTTCATGTTTTCAATCTTTCCACAAAATAATATGCACACAATTTGGTGTTAAAGTTACGATTCTGCGAACTGACAATGGTACAGAATATATGAATAATTGGTTTCGCACCTACTTGAAGTCAAATGGGATAATTCATCAAACAAGTTGTGCCTACACCAGTAAACAAAATGGGGTTGCCGAAAGAAAAAACAGATACATACTAGAGATAGCTCGATCACTAATATTTACTATGAATCTACCAAAGAGTTACTGGAGATATGCAGTTCTTTTAGCTGTCTATCTTATCAATAGAATGTCTTTATGGATCCTGAATTTTAAAAGTCCTATGGAGGTTTTGCAAGGAAAAAATTCCTACATTGTTCTCCCAAAAGTGTTTGGATGTGTGTGTTTTGTTTATACTAGAAATGTGGGTAAACTAGAACCTAGAGCTCTTAAGTGTGTATTAGTTGGATATTCTTCTACCCAAAAAAGCTATAAGTATTATCATTCACCATTTAGAAAATATTTTATAACTATAGATATTACCTTTAGGGAGAATGAGCCTTACTTCAACTCAAACCTAACACCTCTTCAGAGAAAGAGTGAGAAGGAAGAAGTGATACCTAATTGGGTAACGATTGAGAATCATATTCAGGGGGAGAATTCTATTACAAAAAGTCTTAATCAAGAAAATAAAGTTGGCCATCTAGATAAATCAAACTTAAAAAGGTATTTAAGGAGAAAGAAGTCTGAAAAAGTCATTATGCAGTCTGTCTCAGGTCAATAATCTTCTTTGGTTCCAGAATATACTAGTGAGTTATCTTTTTCTTGTGATTTATCAGATAAATCTATTGCTATTAGAAAGGAAACGAGAACTTGCACTAAGTACCCTATATCTAACTTTGTTTTCTATGACTCTCTATCTCCCTCCTATAAAGACTTTGTCTTGTCTGTTTCCTCTATCTATTTTACAGGATTGGAGAGAAGCACTAGGAGATCCCAAGTAGAAGAAAGTCATGATTGAAGAAATGAGAATATTGACAAATAATGAAACATGAGAACTTATTTCACCTCTACAGGAAAATAATATAGTTGGTTGTAAATGGGTGTTCACTGTAAAACACAAAGCAGACGAATCGATCGAAAGGTACAAAGCTAGATTGGTAGCTAAAGGATTTACTCAGATCTATGGGATTGACTATCAGTAGACATTTGCATCTGTTGCAAAAATGAACACAATTAAAATACTTTTGTCTTGCACAGCTAACCTTGATTGGAATTTATAACAGTTTAATGTAAAAAATGTATTCCTCCATGAAGACTTAAAAGAAGAGGTGTATATGAAAATTGCACATGAATTTGAAGATGAGATGATGCAAAGAAAAGTTTGTTAATTAAAAAAGGCTTTATATGAATTGAAGCAGTCTCCAAGAGCATGGTTTGAACGGTTTATAACAGTTATGATCTCTTTTGAATATCAACAAAACAATGCAGATCATACCTTATTTATTAAACATCGTGAGGATAAAGTCACTCTTCTCATTGTTTATGTGGATGATATTGTAGTAACTGGAGATGATACAAAAGAGATCGCTCGGTTGAAGGAACTTCTTACTCAAGAGTTTGAAATGAAAGATTTAGAAACATTGCAGTACTTCTTGGGGATTGAAGTTGCTAGATCCAATAAAGAGATCTTCATTTTTCAAAGGAAGTATATCCTAAACTTAGTAGAAGAGACTGCTATGAGGATTGCAATGCGGCATAATCACCTATTGAGAGCAATCACAAATTGCAAGCAAATAGTAGTACATCAGTTGACTTGGGAAGATACCAGAGACTAGTTGGAAAACTCATTTATCTCTCACATACCAGACCCGATATAACATATGCTGTTAGTCTTGTGAGCCAGTACATGCATGATACTCGTGAGACTCATTTACATATTATCTTCCGCATATTACGATACCTGAAGTCTGCACTATGAAAAAGTCTGCTCTTTTCTAAGCATGGTCACCTTAAAATAGAAGCATTTACAGATGCCGATTGGGCTGGTTCCCTAAATGATAGAAGATCAACTACAGGGTACTGCACACTTGTAGGAGACAACTTAGTCACGTGGAAAAGTAAGAAACAAAGTGTGATTACTCGCTCCAGTGCTGAGTCATAATATAGAGCTATGACCCAAGAAGTATGTGAAGTACTATAGTTGCAAAAGCTAATGAGAGAGTTAAAATTGCTTGAAAATGAGAAACTATCCATGTTTTATGACAATGAAGCAGCAATTAACATTACTCATAATTCAGTTCAACATGACACGACAAAACATATTAAAATTGATCGACACTTCATAAAAGAGAAGGTGATTGGTGGCTCTCTATGCTTGTATCATATATTTTCTGGCGACCAAGTGACTGACATTTTCATTAAAGAACTATACAACAAATCTTTTCAGAACCTGATTTGCAAGTTGGGCATGTGTGATATCTTTGCGCCAACTTGAGGGGGAATGTTGATAAAAATTTTATATTAAGTAGAATACTATATTATTTATAGTTCTAATAATATAATTATATTTTATAATTAGAGTTTAAATAAAATAAAAATAACTACTCTATATATATCTTCTAAATATAAACAAACAAGGAATAAAAAATTAGAAGTCTATTTTCTCTAAAAACTTCATAAACATACAGAGGAGCAAGAAGTCACCTTCAGCAGCTAGATTTGCCACCACTTTTACAGCATGAATCCGCACATCAGCATCTTCCGCTTCGAGCAATGACAAAATCTTTTGCAACCCCACTTTAGAGCACCGAAATTTTTAGGTGAAAAGAAAAAGAATAGTGGATAGATCGCCACATGCAAGTATAATAAAAAAACTACTATTAAAACATAAGTTTGTCAACTGACTCTTACCCTGTTCAAAGAGTTTGGCAATAGAGGCCTTCTCTCCGTTTCCTGATTCTCTGACCTGTGGATGCCTAACCTGAGACATGAGAGAATCTAGACCACCAGTTACTTTTGCTGAACCACCTCTGTCAAGTCGTTTTCTAGTCTGCCAGGATACACCCATCATACCAATTACTTTGAGTTATTCTTTGACAAGCAATTACTTTAAGTTATAATTCACATAAGAGGTTCAATTTCCAAAAGCTAGCCTCAGCATCAAAAGTTTGTGGTTACACTTGTTATATGCTTTTTCAAGTTAGAGGCTCCCAATTTAATCAATAACCAGCGATGTTGTTTTTGAGAGAACAGCAATTAAAAACTTGCAAAGTTCCCGTTAAAATTCCCTTGTAGATAAAATAGCTGCCAGAAGAACCATTTGCCTTGATATAATTTTCTGAAATTTTAAGAATCTATTGAACCTAATGAAATGTTCTCCAGAATCATGTTATGATCATGCAAATTATAGTCACTGAATATGCTTCTTATTATTTACGGTCACTCTTAAAAACAGCAAACAAAATTTCAGTTAAAATGCTCAACTATTACACACTTTCAGTTGAAGACTGTTTGGAAAATTCTTGACAATCATGGTTTCCTCTCAATTGGAACAATAACGGTGTAGTGCTTATTGTTAACTCCTTAACTGGATGTTCCTCTTGTTGAAAATTTCAACAACTACATCACAGAATTCCTTTTGTTTTCTTATATCTTACTCCAGAAAAGAGAAGTCCCTAAAAAAGGCTTACATTAAAGGAAGATAAAACATATAAAATAATAGTCCCTAATTTCTTTTTTAGGAAAGAGGCCCTTAATTCACACAGCGGCACTACAAAGTTCTACATCCTATGAAACTGATACCTAGAAAGAAGAACCAACTTCAACCAACCATCGAAAGAAATTAGTTTGATTAAAAAACCATACAGAAAAGGGAACCCTGAACTAACGAACATAGATAAATGATTATGGGAAAGGAAAAGATCGAAAGAAGTTCATGAGGATTATTAATTTAGATGCAACAAAATTAGCAAACAAAGCATTTGGAAAAGAGTGCCAAGAAATTTATAACAAACATGTTTGGAGATCTTACAACCATACCTCATCAGCTTCAAAACTCAATTGCAATAACTGACTTTGTAGTGTTGCTATTTCGCTTTCAAGCTTCTCCTTTTTATGCCCCTCCTCTTCCAACATTTTGTGAAGTTTTAAGATCTCAGAATTTCCTGATGCCTAACAAATAAAAGTTCAAGTTCTATGAATTAGATCACAGAAGTGAAAGATGTGGGTGGAAAATAGAAAAGCTTTTATGAAAAGCATGTAAAACATACTTCTGACTTTTTCCATTGAGCCAATTGACTTTTAAGATTATTTACTTCTTGTTGAGCAGCCTTCCTCAATTCAGTTTCTTCTTGAAGCAGCTTTTTCACTTCTGTAATTTCCCTATTCACAGAAACTGTAGTCCCCTGTATATAAAAGAAAAGTTAGCACTTTACCAAATCAGCTACAAACTTAAATGTGTAAGACCAAAGAAGGGCTCAGTTCTAGAAAACAAGCACAGACTAAACTAGCATGTTGAAATTTTTTAAGGAAAACTAAGCATATAAAAGTACAAGACTAAAAAAGAATATAAAATCTAAAAGTCTTGAATAGCATGTTTAATAGCAAGCAGCTACTAAAACTTTGGTTCTAATAAATTCAGATTCCATCTTTTGAATATTTCAATCTAAAACTTAAGATTATGACAAAAAAAATTCCAGAAACTAAAGGCCTTGTAGTAGTTTCAAATTAGCAAGTTTCTTTACAAAATCCTGATTCCAATAAATACATACCTATCTATTGAATAATAGATTTGTTTCTTTCATCTTTTTCATGTTTCATTGGATATCATAGTCAAGAACTCTCTAAGGAGGTCATCTAGATCGTGTCAAATAGAATTTGTACCCTCAGACTTCATCACAGAATATTTTCCTGTGAAAATCTTCAAACCACCACCAACACGTGTGGGTTCATATTCTTTTCTTAACATCTTGAAAAACAACCCATTAAGACTCAGTCCAATGCCTTCTTACCACCTCAAGTGCCAAATCCCTTGAATAATATAGATGCACACCGTCCTATTACACTTCTTATGCCCAAGAAAAGAGCACCAGAGGACTTCTAGCAAAATGCGGAGACATCAAGCCAAATAGTATAGTACAAGGATTGAGGATAGGTTGAGAGCTAAAGTGTCATGTCATACCATTATGACATTCTGAATCTTATGTTTCGTCTGTTTATTCTCCTTGCTTCAATTTTATAATAACACCTAAAAAAACACCATAGTCTGACCATTCACAGAATGGGATACATGAAGATTCCAACATGGCAAAATTTGCAGGTTTCAACTCCCCCTTTTCTCTATTTTACAGTAGACAAATCACAGCTGTCAGAAAGGTTGAATGGGTGAACAACAAGCAAAGTTAACATAACTTGCATAGATATTTCATCGATACAATGAAATGTAAGGCTGAATTTGCATTAAATGTAAAGGAAATATAGAAGGATAACTAATGCTATAATGAAGAGAAACATGTTGTCAATAGGCATGGGACATGAGATTTAATGCTTTATTTGCATTAAATTCAGTATGCAGTAACTAATTCATGATCTGATATGTACAAAATGAAATTTTCATTCTCGATTTTACAAGAATTTTTATGAAAACCTTTTAGTTGCTTCTCTTCGATGGAAGTTTTAATTTTCTAGAACGTATTCTAATTTTTGGCCTAATTCTTACTTCTGCTGATCGATTCAACCTCCGATCAAAAAAATATACCTTTGTTGTATTTCAACTCTTCAACAAGTTTAGTAATGAGTACAATGACACTATTATTCCGATAGAGAGAAGAGCCTATGATTAGCTTTTCAGGAATTTCCAAACGAACAATTTTAACGAAATATTTCAATTTCTTATTTTACTATGTTCAACTCTCTATATTCCTTTATCCGTAGAGTATATTGAATGTACATAAAAACTATAACAGAGTTTCTATTATTCATATTCACAACTACTCCATGAGAATTATTTTTATGCGGTGCTAACGATTTAATAACTATTTTTGTAGCTTCAGAGTGTTTCAGTTTATGCATGATACTCAGCATGCCCAAATTTTCTCATCAGAAAAAAAAAAGAAAAGAATTTGTAGGAGATGTGCTCAATATCTGTTTGTAATAAGTTACCTTCCCGTTAGATGACATATCTGGACTATCATCTTTGTATCCAACTTCACTGCCCAGTTTCTGCTGATTCATCACCCATTTTTCTTCAAGCTTCTTTATCGATTCCATGTAATCTTTCTGATATCTCAATCTTTCCTTCTATAAAAGTAATTACATTGATCCAGTTGGGAGTTGGATAAAACCCAAGACAACAGATCAATCATGCAAATAGTAAAACATTATATTAAGTTTATGCCAAATGACTGCAAAGTTATAGTAATGAAGTTCACGGCAGAAGAATAGAAATCAATCTGTTCCCTTCACTCATATAACAAGTATTGACATTCAAAAATGTTTCTTTCTTATGAACAAGCATTCAGAACTTATCTTTTATAAGGCACAATAGTATATTTACAAGCAGCAGTCATTGAATCTAAAATGAAGAGCAAAACGAGTAAACAACCTTTTTAACACTTTCTAATACATGCTTTAAAGGGACACGACTAATATTATCTACTTATTACATTAAAATTTAAATTGAAAAAATAACTCAAATACACCACATAAAACATGCCTGTATTTGCTAGCATTCATAAGTCTAAACACACTCTCAACGTAAGTGCTCGCTCAACTCAATTCACATACGCCTTAATCCAAACTAGTTGGACTAGTTAGATGAGTCATTTTTTTTCCATTTTGTTAACATAATATAGGTTGCATTCCTCTATTAATTTAAACTTTTGAAATAATTAGTTCAATCTATTATTTAAGACATATTATCCAATTAAAGAGAAAAAGAAAATGCGATTAAAACTGCACAACAAGGGTATCAACTATACATAGAGGACCTACAAAAATCTTAATTATTGTCCAGGAAAAAATTTAGGGGAATCATTTATCCTTGATTCCATATTTTTTAGGGCAAAACAATTAATATTTGCTTCACAATTATCTTTTATCAGTAGTTCAACCAACTTCACTTCCAATAACTCTTCCCCTCTTTATCCCTGCTACTGCTACTTGAATCAACTGCTGTTTCACACTTAGGATAGGTGCCCATGTGCAAAAAAAAATTGAGAAACAATTTACTGAACTTATCATCAAAAATCACCACCGCTACTCCTTTACAAGGAAGTGAATCCTTATTTTGATATTTTCCTAGGATTTTCACATATACTCCCTCTGGAATGAACACACACAAAAATGAAGTAGATTTCATGGCAACAGATTGTCCAAAAACTCACTTCTAGAGCATCCGCATAGTTTCTTTCAGCCTCAGCAATCCGTTTTTCTGCTTCTAAGTTTATTCTTTCAATTTCATCATCAAACACTTTCTTCTGCCTTTCATTCTCTGCAATGAGTTTGTCTAACTGTATGTCTAGCCTTCTAGACAAACTTTTATAATCAAATTCTTCTTTTAATTTCAGCATATTTTCCACCCTCATGGCCTGTGAGAATCAAAAGAAATACAATTACTGTTTAATCAAAGGCCCAAGTTACAGATCTATAATATGTTTCAACAGTATCTCACAAAAACATTTGCCAACATCTTATAACTTCACAATAAGGATCCAGACCAGTAAGATATCATGCAAAAAAAATGGATATTTGAAGTTAGCAAAAGATTTAAAAAATTGAACATATGAACACTCTGACTTTAGAAAGGTATATTTCAGTCTCCAGTCATTTGAACATAGTCTTAAATACATTTTTCATCCCTGAACTTTTCTCCATTTCCTATTTTGGCCTTTCAGAGCATACAATTGATGACCTATCCTTTCATAAACATATCAATTTAATCATTCTGTCTCATTCTGTTAAAATCAAGTAAGGCTGTGAGATGTATAGTGGTACTATAATTCTACACTGAAAAGATATGTAATTGTTGAACTCTACATAAAATCTCGTGTCACACATTATCAAAACTTGAAACTTGAATTTCTGAAGGCCAGTTCTCTACATAAAATATCTTATTTCAAAAAGAGTTCTCTCCATAAAATCCCATGTCACACATTACCAATAACTTGAAACTTGAACTTTTAAAGCTGTGAAATGTACAGTGATACTATAATTCTACACCCAAAAAAAAATGCAATTGGTGAACCCTACATAAAATCTCATGTCACACATTATCAATAACTTAAAACTTAAATTTTTAACGGTAAGTTCTCTACATAGAATCTCATGTCACACATTACAAATAACTTCAAACTTGAACTTTTAAAGGTTAATGGTCTGTGTATCAAACTTGTTGAACTAGCAGTTTTGAGCTTAGAGTTTTATGAATGTGCTCATTGACCCCAAACTAGTGCAATTTAGACCTTATAATTGTTTATATTGTGATTTGAGATTGAAATATGTGACCTTAATGAGAACATAAAAAATTTGAGTGTTTTAGAATGTGATATGTAACTCCGTGATTGAAAAATATGTAATTATTGAGCTTCATATAAGAACTCAAATCACACAATACCAATAATATGAGCTTAAAATTTGGAAGTAAATTTTAGGCCCAAAAGTTGTCGAGCTAATGGTTCTTGGACATAAAACATTAGATGTATGCCACACGGTCAACATTTTAATTCTGTGGTATCCCAATTTGGAAATAAATTATCTTTTCAAATGGATACATATTGATATAGTATCATATTTCCGTTAATATTTTGATAGAAATCTCACTTTATAAATTTTATTGATTAGCTTTTGTTAAACTATTAATGAAAATGTGATACTATATCAATTTGCACTTGTTACAAAAAATAGTTTTTCCTTAACACTATATTATCAATTTTTTATGACGTGACATCTATGTAGCAAAGCTAATTTTCACATAGTAGACTAAATTGAAACGTTTAGGTACAGTTGACTTTTGAATTGTATGCTTTGAAAGGTCAAGGACCAAAATATGAACTGAATGAAAGGCTAGGACCAAGAATGCATTTAACCTTTTAACTATACATTTATGTCTTTTTGTCAGTGTGTATTGGAACTTACCCTCTGCCCAAACATTATAGTGCTAGCTGTCTCTCCTCGATGACGTGGAGATGGACCAATAGTAATCACCAACGATGTTCTCGCTGTGCCTGTTAAGAACAATATTCACATAGTTAGGCATTACTTTTTGCAATCTTTACCCATATGGCTTGGTTGCAATGATGAATAATCTACCACTTCTAAAATAAAACTAGATGGAGGATCAACGAAAATTTTACTTCTTTTCGGAAGATGAAGATACATGGCCCAATTTAATAAGATATCATCTATCAGGCAGATCATAGCATCAATTCATCCTTATGCATAAACTACACGAGGATGACATGAGGATACAACCCTTGATACAACGGTAACATATTCCATGTTACCAATTTAAGAGCTTGTACCAAGAAATTGGTTGCACAAAAATCTAATGGGTAAACCTCCAATCATCCAGCTCACATGATCATTTAACAGAAGGTAAAAATAAATAAATAAATAAGTGTTAAAGAACCACACACATTAAGCACTAAAAGATGTCACAAAAGCTTGGAGTATCCATATCACAACTTAATTAAGCATAAATCTGATGAAAGGAAAATTGTACTCAAACAATTTGTTCAAAGTTGAGTTGAAACCTTAATATTAAGGAAAGAAAAAGCTTATCTAACTTGCCTCCAAATGAATCACGAAGCAATCTAGTAAGCTTCGAATCACGAACTGGAACATGAGCACTATTCTCTGCCAATGCATTAATGCACTTCCCTAATGCACTCAAAGACAGATTGATAGATTTGGCTTCCTCTAGGGTATGTCCTTCACTCCCTAAAAAATTAGGACCAAAATAAGAAACCTCAACATGTGATAGAAAAGCTTCTTGCTAATAAGTCATACATAAAAATAGCCAAAGAATAAGAATGCATAAATCTCTTTTACATAATAATCTCTATAGGAAGAACTATAAGCGGCCAGCTGGCTCCTGCAAATGAAAATCAGATAGTACCAAGAGGTTTTATTGGAAAGTTTAAGTTCTCAGCTATTAAAAATTTTACAAAATTGTAAACATATTTTTAAGTCAAAAAATAATCAAATACCCTTCGCTGTTTTATGGTGAAAAAACAAATTTTAAGCAAAAAACTGCCAAAGAGAATATATAGGTTACATCACAAGACAATATTTGATGTATATGCATCAAGCATTTTCATGGACTAAAAGCTTAGATGTTTAAAAAAGAATATTACTCAGATTTCCTTTTATCTTTCTTTTTTCTAGATTAGTGGAATTTATCACATTGATAAGCGGATGCACTCACCTGATTTATCAATCCGCTCTGAACCAGCAAGATCTACTACAACCAGCTTGCCCTTCCGAACAACAGGGGGCTTAAGAGTTCTAACCATGTGGGAGCTGCCACCATTTTCACTTGAAAGAGCTGAATCTCTTCCCTTGACTGATCTCTTTACATGTACCTGTAGCATAGGAAATAAGTATTGAAGCCACTGTAAGACTAGCTTAAAGTTTCTGAATTAACTCTTGAATTCTCCAAAAGTCCAAAAAAACATTAGATTAAAATACTCACCATTAGAATAGCATGACTGCGAGAAGATTCAGTATTCAGTTTTGTGTTTGCAGCAAAGCGATGAGCTTCTCCCAACCTTAAGAGCTCAACAAAAGTTTGCTGGTCTCTAATCTCAACCATTGTAGCCCCAGGTACTGACACATCTCCAGTTTTTGGGTCTTCCACAATAGTAATATTATCATTAGAAGGATTAAGAAGGTCCTGTATGGTCTCCATATAAAGCTGCAAGTTCAGTGAATAGAAACATGAAGCAATTTACTTCAAAATCCTCATAGGTGATAACAAGGAAATGAAAAGTTAAATCTTCAGAAAATTAAAAATCAAGATTTATGTATGGGACAAACCACCTGCAAGTAGGAGACAAAGAGAGAATCAGTCTCCAAAGAAACATCTGCCAAAATATCTTCCATAGCACGCACCATTATCCCACGGTCAGCGGTATCCTCCTCTCCAAGCCGTCCAAGTGTATATGTTTTACCAGTACCAGTCTGCCCATATGCCATGACTGTCCCATTATAACCATCCAGAACACTCTACAGAAGCAAGTACGATAGCCTTGTTAAAGTGTAGACTTGAATGACCAATTATACAATTTGGGTGAGAACACAAAGCTTCCATAATAGAACATGTTACCTGAACTCTCTAGGATACTGAACTAAAATAGATTCACAACCTAGCATTACAAAACCCAGCACTGAATAATCTACGACTTAGAAGTCCAAAATACATCCCTTATGTCTTCAGAATTTAATAGCTGACAAGCAACACAAGGGAAAATTTCAACAAGATTATTTCTTTAGATCATCTATTACCTCCACAACAGGCTTAGCAACAACTTCGTAAACACGTTTTTGCGATGCAAACTCAGTGAGCACTTCATCGAACTCATAGGTATCAGAATCCCAATTATTTTTTCGAAGCTTCAATCTTTTAAGCTGAACAGAGCATACAAAGTGCGAATTGCTGTTACTTTTTGAAAATATAAGCCCTCCATACAACAGTTAGCTAATAGTAATCAGATGAAGATCTTATAAAACTGAAAGATGCATCAGGATACCTCTGGCAGTAACTCTACGCAATCAGCAAAGTCAGCATCTGCTGCCAGTTCCTCTGCATTACGGGGCCGCAATCTTACAGCCACTCGAACCCTTCCAGGAACTAAAGAAAAACCACAAGTAACATAAACGCAGAGGACAACTTCCAATGAATTTTGTCTTATCTCTTTTAACCGGCCACATTACGACAAAAATCAGGTTTTTAAAATAAAAAGTGAAGCAAGTTATAAAACACCTATCGTAATGATTTGATCATAGAACTAGAAACTTGTTTTA
The DNA here is from genome assembly GCF_054855325.1 of Carica papaya. NCBI lineage: Eukaryota > Viridiplantae > Streptophyta > Magnoliopsida > Brassicales > Caricaceae > Carica > Carica papaya. The sequence continues at coordinate 5,609,518 of NC_142312.1, read as the reverse complement.
CTGGCTGCTTAATTACTCTCCGTCATTATAGCCCTAAATCTCCATCACCACAGGGGGTCTATATTTACAAAAAGACCGTCCTTTCACGCATTTAAGAAACCGAGAAGAAAATCGCTTATGGATACATAATTTGCAGTCGCAGCCAATTCAAAAGAGAATTCAGCTAAAGTAAGAAGCAAAACATGCTGTAAGGAGAAAATCACGATCGACAATAGTTGAAGCCTCCTGATTTTTATCATCATCAAGAGAGCATTTTGGGAGCAAATTCGGCGGATAAAATAAAGAAAAGAAGAAAGCCACTAGTTGAGGAACAGAAGCTGAGCAACAGTAAACACAGGCAGAGAGTTGACGCCTAACTTACATTTCAGAAATCCACAGAGAAAACCGACAACTAAGAAAAAACAAAATATGAGAGAGAACCAAGATGTCGGGGAAAACAAAACAAAAAAAAAAAAACATAACAATTAACAAGAGGAGGAAGAAGATAAATTATAAATAAAAAAAAATATTAGAAAAAGGAGCTGACCGCCTGCATCATCTTTAGCAGCTCCAGTGGCACCGGCGAGCAAGGAAGAGCTACTCTTGCGGATTCCAGAAGGCGGCAATGACTTGGATTTGACTGCAGGTCTAGAGTTAGAGTTCAGGTTAGAGTTTAGCGAGAGAGACTTGAGAGAGTTTTTGTGAGTCCCATTTCTATAATTTCCACTTCCCATGAAAGCCATTCTTCAAAACAGGAACACCGAATGCGAGTCTTCAAATACAGCTTAACACTTCAACCATGAATTGTTTGTTGAGTTCCCAAGGTAAAAATGCCTATCCGCGAATTATCTCTCGGAATGCAATTGAAATTCAAGTTTACAAAGGCAGAGACTGGTGTTGTTGAGAAGAGAAAGACTTGATAGCAGTGAGGCGAGGGAGAGGAAGGAGGAGCAAAATCGTGGTATTGGTGGGCCCCAGACTTTCAACCCCCTTCTTTTGAGATGAATTTACGTTTATACCCCTCATGGATCCACGAATTACGTTGCCTACCTATTTCGTGACGGTGATGATTTGTTTAATTACGGCAGTATGGTGGCGTCGTGTGCATTGAAATGACTGATTTGCCCCTCCGTTAAGTAACCATTTTATTTGCGTGATTAGATTCTAACCGCCAATTGCAAATTCTTCACTTCCGTCTTGTACGAATCGTCAGAGAATAAATAATTTCCAAAATGATTAATAAATAGAAACTTCTAAAACTAAAATTTTTTCAAAACATTAGTGTAAAATTTAAATATATAATTATCATATGGTCATTATATTAAATCATAAACTATATGTTTTAGTTATGAGTATCATGGTTTATTATAATTAGTTGATTATGCAATGTGGATGGGATTATTTAACAATATCAAATATAGCTAGTTGGTGGATGGGACAATAATAATACAGAAGAGTGTGTTCTGGTGCTGTTAAGTCACATTATTGAAGCACGTATAGTCATATAGTAATTATTTATTGAAAATATATGTTGATTAATATCAACCCATATATACATATATATATATATATAGTATTGAGTTCAGTTCACTAGGCTGTGTCTCAATTACTTACATTAAGTATATCTCTCCAAAGCAATTCAAGCTTAATGGGTTTGAATTTCAATCCATTAATAAAGCAGAAACAATCAGAAAAGCTTAATACTTTAATATACTTTTCAAAAATAATGTTGGCACTCCTCGACTTTAATTAAATCTTTATTTGAAATCTACGCTTTTTTAATTTAAATAATATTGAAATAATCAAATATCTACCCTTCTATTGGAAGGATTTATTGAAAAAATCATAATGTATAATCAATTATTAATTATTACATTTAAAATATTAAAGTGTCTTCGTTTACTTAAATACATATATATTTATTTATCTTAAAAACATTTGAATAATTGATGATGGCAAAAAATATATATCAATTATAATAGATTACATGCATACTATAAATATCTTTTTTTATAAAATACTAAAAGTAATTAAGTAATTTCGTTAAATAAAAGATAAGAAACTTAAAGATTTAGGAATAAAGTACTTATTATTTATCTTTTGAAAAATCACTTTTAATAACTTAAATAAGTGCTATAATTTTTATATTACCAAATACTTAGACTAAAACAAAGAGTCTAAAACTATTATAATTATAAAATAAGCAATTTTAAACATCATTTTTTTTATAAATGAGGAAGGCAAGATAATTGTAGGAAGAAAAATAAAAATAAAAATAAAAATAAAAATAAAAACAAAAATAAACCCAACCTACCCTTGAAGAAGATTTCTACATAACATGTAAAATGGGCAATTTTCATAATAATCTTTTCAAAAACATTGCAATTTTTTATTTTATTGGTATAAGGTAAATTATTCAAATTTATTACATTGGAGACTATAATAACAAATATATATTAAACTACTAGTAATAAATAGATCATAATCACGAAATTTAAAAGTAGTATATAAAATTTCTTAATTAAAAGACTAATTTGACTCATGTAACATTAGTTCAAATGAAATAACACATTATACCACTCACAAGGAAATGTTTGATCTCATTAAATATTGTAGTGAATATTATGATACTTGTGTAAATGTATACACAATAGAATTTTGTATGGGATTAACATAGTTAAGTAGGAGTTTATATATAACATCAATATATACATTGTTTTTTTTTTTTTTTTTGCTTTGTTTCACCATTATTTACTTACATGAATTGATTGATATATACTTCATTTCTAGATGGTTGGTATTATTGATATGATATTTGGCCAGATTAGTCATTAAATTTAATTCAAATTCTACATAATCACGTAAGAAGTAATTAAAAATTTATTAATCTTATTACAAGAACGATAAATATATAATTATAATAGTAATAAAAATTTATAATGTTAATAAGAAAAGGAAAATAATATTTTATTACTAGAATTGCTTATTATTTTAATTTACATTTTAATACTATTAATACTCCGTACTTCTATAGAAATAAAATGAATGTAATAACATAAAATTTATTATAAAAATATTTAAAAAAAATTTATTTCGATAACTTTTTAAAGCATAATATATATCAGACATCATTATAAATTTAATATAACTAATGAATAAAATTTCTAGTAATCAAAGAAATTGATTATGTAATCCACTTCTAAACTCTTCTAGGCTTTGAGTGATTCAAAAGTAGTTCTTACTAATGATATTAATTAAGTTGAAGATGGTAAATTTAATTCTTTTTTAAAAGGGAAATTAGGTAAGATTACCATATATATATATATATATATATATCGAACTAGGAGGATTAAAGCTAATGTTAATGTACAGCCAAATATGGGAAGGTGGGTACGGCTAAGTATCAGCACTGATTATGAGGGTAGTGTGGGAAATTGGCACTAGAATTTTGAAATTTTAACGCAGGAGTGAATTGATAGATAGTTTTTTCACTTTAAAAGAGGAAGAAAATAAAAAGAGCAGAAAGTGAGTGCAAAAATGGACCCTCGAATTCCATTACATATACAAGATTCAAATTTCAAAGCTGCCAAAAAGATTGTATGTATATATGAAAACACAAGGCTATTTCAAATACCCATTATTTGTTTAGACGCCATTTGTCATTTTTAAACAAAACTTTTTGGCATCTCAAAAGCTACAAAAAATATTTTATTTCTTCTCATACATAAAGTGACTCTGGTTTTCCCATTAATTGAGGTACAAGGATATGAATGTTACTTCTGAAAAGAGAGAAGAAAAAGCTTGAGAAGTTTGAGTTAAAATGAAAAGGTACAAAGAGCTCCCCCCCCCCCCGTAAATGGTTAATCACTACTACCTTTATATTTCACATGGTTTGTGGGTCATGGTACCTTGCAAGTACATTAAATTTTGAATAGATGAGAAGCCAACATCAGCTTTGAGGAGAAGCTGATTTCTAATTACACACTCAACCACCTAAATTAAAGTAAATTGGTGAAGATCAAATAATATGATTTAACAGTTGAACTAGCAAATGAATTTCTAGTGGGTAATATGTCCACCGAATGAAGTTAATTAAACAAGTGTTAATCCATACTCTTACCTAAAAAGAACTTTACATGGGTAGTGAGAGAGAAAAATATTACCCACATGAATGACAATGCACCATCAATTTCTTTGGGTATTACAATAAATGGAAACGGGATTTGCAATAACTCCACCAACCATTTTGTTAGAAGAGTTGTCATGAGTCATGCTAGTTTTATAAAGATGCAAGAGGTTGATTTTAAGTGAAGATATGGGGGGCAAGAAAGACAGGCAATAGCCTGAGATTCTATGATAGAACTCAAGAAATGGAATACTCTTTTGCCCAAAGTGAACAGTTTGGCTTTATCCTCTAGCTTCAAAAAGTGCAAGGGACTCAAAAAAGAAGGGAGAAAATAATAAAGGAATCCTCAATTCCCCATCAATGGTGACTAAGCATTAAAGGTCAATCCATGAATTATTATCAGGTCTATAATTGTTTGTAAGAGAGAGAGAGAGAGAGAGAGAGAGAGAGAGAGAGAGAAGTCTATACTGCTCCACCACCGGGCAGCCTTTATTCATGTATCTCCTTTCACTATGCCCAGATGAAGACTCTTCAATAAGAAAGCTGAGAGTTAGTGGTCCAGAAAATGGGTGCAATCTCATATATACATGTCATAATACAGATTCTCTCAAAAAGGGATTTTGGGAAATCTACACTACGACTCTATAATCCATTGTCATATACATAAACATCAAAAACAGTTGTTCAAAAACTTGAAACAATCCCAGGGTAGGCATGCGTATAATTTTTCTGAATGCAATACGGATAATAGCCTAGTTTAGTAGTTTATGTAGTACAGCACAAGTCATAACAGCTTACTAATAATAATGCTACCGCCACCACATGATATGTTTCAAAGGACATTCAATGGTTCTCCTATGATTAAAAGATATTCGAGAAAATGAGATGTGGAAAATTAATCCATAATTGCCTACTAAATTATGTACGCTCCATCAAAAGAGAAAATATCCCCATGCTCACTGCAACTACATGAGGCTATTGTGCTGTTAAGGCTATTGACCACACCGCATCCCCCTCCTCCAACATTTACCACCACCTCAAGGCCACAAGCTTCCCACCACTTCAAGAGCTGCACTTTAGCAAACCCAAATTGCATGCCTAGTCACGCCAACACTTGAATTTTGGAGCTTACTTTCTCCCATTTCAGCTTCAACTATGACCCTTCTGTCTCTGAACTCACTCCCCTTGGCTCCACTTCTTTACTTGAAGAATTAACCATGATAAGTTGTCCATTATTCCCTGAAAATTACTAATCATCTCAGCAAAACTAAGGGCGTCATGTCCCTAAATCCCTCAAGTACAAACATGAGTAATACTTTCAACTCAAATTAAGCTCCTTTCCATCCAACTGAATTGTTGTAATTTTCCAGTATTTCTCGGAACCATTGCTGAAGTAGTTTACTTCACCCAAATCCACTTTGGTGCCGCTTCAAAGGACTTCATCTAATCCACTTTGGTTACGTGATCCAAAAACTCATCGCAGAATTCGTGAATTAAATTCCATTCGATTCTAGACAGCAGTTCGAAAAGGTACAAACTAGTTTGACTTGAGCCCATCCCCTGAAGGGGCATTCATGAAATCCACTTTGAAATAATAGTCACAATTAGTTTGTTAGGATGACACAGATACTGACTTCGGTATAAAAGTCCCTTGTAGAGAGAACAATGCATTTGTGAATTTGCAAATAAATTTCTTCACAATTTTAGCTTACGCCATATTGTACCAACAACTATCTTTTGAACAAATTAAACTTCATTTGGACATTACACTTATTTCAATTATATGATAACTAAACTCTGATACAAAGTGATAAAAATTGAACATAATCAAATTTGTAATCAAGTCAGTTTCATTGGACTGAAAGATATCAGTTTCTAAAAGAAGCTTCACCTTTTTATAGTTAAAATAAGTGGAAAATTTTGAAAAAAAAAAAATCAAATAAATTCACATCTTTCAATCACAGCCTAAGTTTGGGAACCAACTTGAGAAGGTAACAGATTCTTACAGGCAAAGGATGAAGAGAAAATCCATCCAGGGACCTCAACCTCCAGGGGGGCCTTACTATTCTACCCCCAGAGAGTAAGAACACTTCATGGCTCATATCAAAGTCTTCTAGTTGAGAGACTTTAGTTAATATCTCTGGTCATATCAAATAATCCTTCCCACCTCAGATCTCTTACACTATCATCATAACATCTAAGGTTTAAGTTGCTAATCATACCTCTCTACCTGTCCACGGACATTCCAATTGCTACAATGTTGAAACTAGCATTAAATAAATGCTTCCACTTCGGCGAGCAACTTTCTCACTAATAGATCAAACAAAATCAAGACAAGCAATTTCTAACCAAAGGATACCAACCTTGAAAGCAAAATAGAAAGAGATTCAGTAGGATTTACAGCAGAAGCACTCACTAATGGTTAAACCTTATGCTACTCACTGCTCAAGCTCTTCACCATGCACATTCATGATTACTGAACACTACAAATTTGCAATTTTGAAACCCAATCCAAAGAAATTTCACTAGTCCAGGTAGCAAAGGGCAATAGCTGCAAATACAACCCTAAATAAGTTCTAGAAGTTCAAAATTAAAAGCAGCCTAGATGCAAGTAACTTGATTCTAAGTCAAATGACTTACATGCTCATTACCATTATATTCATTAACTGCGAGGGATTCAAAAACCATTCTTAGCAAATCTATCTACAAAGAGATACCAATTCATGGTAACTTGGCAATTCTAACAAGCCAAATTGTAATTCTTAAGGGGAAAATCATCCATAACACAAGAGGAAATGGCAACAGAAATAACAGTGAGCTATTTAAAGGACAAATACACATAAAGGACCAGAATCAAATAGTTCTTCTGCACATCTCAGGAATGAAAATGCCTTTTGCCTTAACTATAAAAAAATCAAGTGATCTCACAGCAATTCCTAGCTAAACTTAGTAAGCCTTATATCATGGAAGAGAGGTGATAATGGAGGTCGTAGGAGCAAATGAAGCATCATGCCTATAGGATTACATACAACTCATGCATCATTAGTCAGTACACAAGTATCCAACAGACACAAGAAGTTAAATTCTTGGCAATAAAGTAGAATAGAAAAATTAAACCAACAACCCAGCCTCAGGGGCAGCCGATTGCATAAAAGAGAGAGTATTAGATACAAGTACATACATATATATAAAGGGTAGATCCATAGCATTATAAGAGATTAAAGCCAAACGCATTAAGAAGCAAAGTGCAACTAACAATTCATTGATCCACTTTATTATGGAATCAACAGTCTCCATCTATCCCCACCCACACAAACATTAGCCATAAAGCACCCAGAACAGCCAACACTCCTACGCCTAAAGCCTAAGCCGACCACCCACCCATGACCAACCAGCCAACCAAAAAGTAGGGGAAGATTGAAAAAGAACCCAATATCAAGAACACCAAATTACCGTCCAATAGTCCATTCAAATCCTCTCCACTTTATCAGCCTTAACCACAGGATTTGCCTTGGCAATGGCATCCCGACCAGCACCCTTGAAATCGAAGATACACTGGTGGTTCTCCGGGTACCTATGAACCCCGCAGAAGGTGCTCCCGCACTTGCACTTGAACCCTGTTAAGCCCACCTTCTTGTTGCAGCTACTGCACCGGTTCGCCACCTTGGGCTCGACCTGGTGGCCACCGACCGTGAGGACTCCACTGGAAGAGGCCGCAGCAGTGGCGGAAGCGGCGACAGAGACCACACTCGCAGCAATAGGCTGTTGTTCCTGTTGCTTTGGCGGTTTGGGGTTAAGAGATTCCTCGACAGCTGCCTTTGCAGAGGCCGCTTGTTCCTCCTTGACGCGGAGGTCTCTGTAACACTTGGAGCAGAGATTCATGTTGGCCGCCGTCCCGAAGAAGCCGCACCCGTTGGCGCAGAGCTTGGGCTCCGAAGGAGGAACGCTTGTGCCGTCGTTCTGTTCAGACCCCATGATGTTTGCTGTGCTGCCTCTGTTGCCAAATAAACAGGAACAGGAGGAAAAGCAGGATTAGGGTTTCTCTTCGTCTCGAATTTACAGATTTTTCGGGCTTGGGGGTATTCCGGTTCTTGATTTCTACGGCAAATCTCAACAGTCAAAAGAAAAGTCACGCGATTATTTCAAAACAAATATTTTCTTTCTTCTTTTGGTTAAAAGAGTCTTCACGGTAAGTAACACGGAGATAAGCTGAGTTATCATTTGTCGTATTACAAATATACCCTCCAATGGCGGTTGCTATTAAAAGCATACCCCCGGGATTAAGATTTGTATTATGGACAGAAAAGTCTTTTCAAACTAATTTACGTGATTAATCTGTTTAAACCATATTAAGGAGTTGATTAAAAATACCAAATTACCCTCCAAAAAAACACGCAGAGGAGAAGAGACGTGATTAAGAGAAAAAATCAAAGCCGTTCCGTTTCGGTTTTTTCAAGAATCCAGATAATCAATCACGCAGTTACGTCTAATTAAATCCTTTTTTTTTTTTCTCATAATAATATCTTTAAGTTAAAAAAAATAAAAGATTAATCAAGCATTTCTCCAGGTTTTTCTCATCCACAACCCAGAAATTCTCGATTTTTCAAATTCCCCAAAGAAGAGAAAATCAACAGAACCGGACGATCAATTATTTGACCAAACAGCATAAAGATAAAAGATTAAAGAAGAATAAATCTAAAGCAAGCATACCTCTTTACCTCGACCACCAAATCGAACACTGAATTCTCAAGCTCTCTCTTCTCTTATCGCTGTCGATCGACGAACAAAACCAGAATTACAATACGATGACTATCCAAAAAGAAAATTTCCTCAATTTTTATTTATATGCAAGAAAAAGAGAGGAAAATAACAACGAAGCCTGAGATTGACAAAAACAAAACCCTGGTTTTGGTCGATTAAGGTAAAGAAGAGAGAGAGAGAGAGAGAGAGAGAGAGAGAGAGAGAGGGAGAGGGAGAGCACGAGAGAGGACCGAACACAAGCCCTTGGTTTATGTTTTTTTTTTTTTTTTTTTTTTTTTTGGGGGGGGTTTTCTACGACCCCCTCGGTTTTATGTCGGCGTAGGTCAGGTACATGGGATTTGCATGCACCTGTAGATCCTAGCTGTCCGATCTTATCGTGTTAAATTTGTGACGTCAATCGGACGGTTGATAAAGCGGAGGGTTGCGTGGTAATATGGTGAGCTTGTGAAGGGCGTGTTTGGGTAAGTATGATTGGTGGTGTTTGTTTAAATTAACAATAAAAGTAGCTTTCAAAAAAGTGAATGCCTTTAACCCATGCTTGGCTAACACGCCTCTTCCCGAGGGAGAAATAGTCTACGGCGAACCCGGTTCATTTGTTGAACTGAACCGGATATTAGGTTGAACCGGGTCCGCTCAGCGGGTGCAGAAACGTAGCTCTAGCTGGCAACGCCTTCGTAGCATTTAAGGCAGTTCCAATCCCACGCGCAACCGCTGATTTTCAATTTCACGCAAATAATTAAAAAAAAAAAAAAACTATTCTTTTTTCAGATATGACGTGGTAATAGAAATTTGAGTAATTATTTTTTTAAAAAATTAGAATTAGGTTTTAAATCCGTCCTACACACACGAACTAATAAAAAATTAAGAAAAAAAATTAGTCAATTTAGTAAAAATTAAAATATAAATATTATTTTGGTCCAAAAATAGAAATAAATGATATTAGAATCATTATGCAATTACTTGTAATTAACTAAAATGATTTTAACAAATTGACCCAAAAAAGAAATTCAATCTGCTTCCAACGGAAATAAAATAATAAGATTTGAAATTAAGAAGAATATTAGGTGCTAAATCATACTAATTTAGAATATTTGTTTCATAATTTAAATATTAATAACACAAGGTAACATGAATTTTAATCCAAATTAAGTTGAATAATTACTTCCCGAAATATAACTTTTCATATCCTCATTTCTTTAAAGTTAATTTAACTCATATGGATAGCGTCTTAAATACGCAATTAATTCTCAACTATTTTTTACATGGGTAATTTTTATCGTCGAAATAGACCTCTTAATTACACAAACAAACATCACAAAGAAAACACTAAAATTGAGATTATCAAACAAAATGTGTCTGATTAACTTACAAGATTAATATTATGCACACCGTAATCATTATATTATTATTATTATTATTATTCTTTCACTTAAAAAGTAAAACAAAATAAAAAAGAAGAAAAGAGAACTAAAAGAAGTCCAGACATTTTAGCTCTCTTAACCCAATAAACTTTAAACCTGAAAACTTTTTAGCCCTTAAGCCCATGAACTTTGTTCCCTAGGATTTATCCAATTTGGTTGAATTGAACTTTTTCATCTTTTAATTTTGGATTATTATTATTTTTTTAATTATGATTATCTAATTTTGAATGAACAACCTAATTATCAAAATCAATCAAAAACTAAAAACAGGTGACAAATTTGAAAATCACTAATTGAAATTAATGAAATGAACAATAATTTATTACTATTTTTGAAATTTAAGAGTAGTGAGTTTTGAGAGATTATTACCATTGTTGTCATCTTGGTATTATTACGTTTTCATGTCTTGTAGTCATGAACACATCTTTTGGGGACAGTAAGAAGAAGAGATTAAATAGAGGAATGATATTTAATTTTTAATGCTACTGAAAGAGAAAAAATAAAAATAAAAGGGGAAGAAGAAGAGAGTTGGTGTCGGGGAGAAACAATAGTCTACGTGCATGCGGTTTTCAAGTTGGTGTCTTATTATTAAGATTACATTATCTTTAAACAACAACAAAACAAAAAAAAAAGGTAAAATGGTTAATATAAACTTTCTTAAATAGTATCATTTCAGGATAAAGAGATTTATAATGTAAGCAAATCGATACCGGTGCAAAACTTAATTATGATGATAACAAAGGAGCATTAAATAATTTAATTAGAAAAAAAAAACTAAGGATAGACACATTAAAAAAAAAAAAATTATCTCTTGATAAAATGTTTCTCTTTGTTTTTGGTCGACCCAAATAGAGAACTTGTATTACCCGTGTGACAGTCCGAACTCTCATGCAGAATTCTGACCGTACGCACACCATATCATGATAAAATAATCTATAAGAATATTTCGCGCAACAAATTTTAAAATAATAATAAGTACATTTCTTGCATACTTAGCTTAAAATGTTCAATGTCCGTGAGATATGTCTAAACTCTAAAATAAATACTCATTAAAAAAAAATTGAACAATCTTCTTGAAAATATTTTATTGTTCAGGAGCAGAATTCTGAATATTCTGATCTAGAATAGATAAATAATAAATAGGGTGAGCTTAATATGTTCAGTAAGCATGTAAGTAACTAACAAATAATAAGATAATATGTCAAGTTGGTAGAAAATATAAAATTACCGACGGAGATGGTTCAAAATACTTTTCTCTTTACTTCAAAAAATACGTGATATCTACACCCTAATTCATTAACCAAACCTTACAAATCAGTTTCTTCCATAAACATTCAAAACCCATCATCTCAGTATCATAACTCATGGCATAAATAATTCAATAAATATAATTCAACATTCAGTATCACGATTTAGACAGTAAGTAGTTCAGTAGATACTAATTTAGTATTTCAGTATCATAAATTGTTTTATAATTTTTACTAACTTTCGATTTCCCATATCAGTTATTAGCGTGATATTTTTACTAGGTTAATGTAACTTACTCTTCTATTAACCACTTCAGATCAAGAAAAATAAAATTCAGATCTTGATCAGTAGGAGGGTTGTGAGTAGATTATTTTCTGAACTACATCAAGTGCTAGTAGAGTTTAACTCACTAGGACATTTATTTACTTGTTTTTAATCATTTACTCGTTTCTTTTTACGAACCATTGTAGAAGGTACATTCCTGTAGCCATGTTACGCATTCAAATTTACTGTATAAGGAATGTAACCCTAACATTATTGTTTGTTTATGCATTTAAAAATACAAATTCATTTTCTTTAAGTATCCAGACTATTACAGTTAGTATCAGAGCTAAATTCCTCGGAACTATTTCTTATACAAAGACTTAAAAACACCAAATACAAACTATCGTTCAATCCTTTCTTGTGAAATGCAGATACAATGATATGAGGAGAAGCAGACCATCACTAAACCGAGCAGTCTGGGATAGGTTGCTTCGAGAGGATATTGATTGACTCTTTGAGATGCTGGAAAAACTCATCTCTACCCAGCAGGCCCGGGAGGAACTGATGTAGCTGGTGCTAGTCTGTAATGTGAAACCGGAGGTATGAGATTTTTCCCCACAAGTCCTACCGCAGAATAAGAGGCATAGGTTAGACACGCAGGCTTCGATAACAGGACGCGGTAGGACTTGTCAGCATCGTGGTAAGGATCATGGGGACCGACCCTGTTATCGCATCAACAATACATGCCACATATATGAGAGTGCCCATAAAATCAGAATCAGGCTAGACCTCTTATCCAGGGCAAAGCTTACAACCTCACCCAGTAGGATGATGAATCCAACCCGAACATGATACAGGGTACATATACTATCTGTAATCATATTGCATATATTTTAATTGATACTGGTGCTTAACATTCATTTGTCTCATATATTTTTGCAAAAATACTTGAATATATTGCCTGAGAATCTTGATTTGTGTTATTTGTGTCTACTCTTGGGAGTAGGACACTTCTAGGAAAAATCATATACAAAGCTTATATCATAGACATAGTAGATTAAAAAATTAAGTGTAGACCCGATAGAGATAGACACAGGAGATTTTCATTTAATTCTGAGAATGAACTGGTTAGCAGCGTATCATGCCACCGTAGATTATTTTCATAAGAAGTTTGTATTCAATCCTCCTAATGAAGAGACATGTATAGTTAATAAAAGTTTTAAATATTATTCCTTCATGGCAATTTCCTGGTTATATATCACTTTAACTCGGTTGTCTTCTCTACATTAGATAATCTTAGAAAAAAATTTGTATTCAAGAAATATCTATAGTTCGAGAATTCTCATTGATGGACTACCTGGATTGCCAGTAGATAGGGAAGTTAAATTCACCATAAATCTCCAGCTTAGCACCCAGTCTATCTCAGTTGTCCCTTATCGCACGAGTCGTATTGAGATAGAAGAGCTGAGGAAATAGATCAAGGAATTATAGGATAATGGGTTTATCCGATATAATGTGTCTCTTTGGTGCTGAAGTCACATTTGCAAGAAAAGAGGATAGAACGTTGAGATGATGTATTGACTATAGAGAATTGAACAGAGTCACAATCAAGGACAAGTACCCCTCCCCAAAATTGACGACCTTTTTGACAAGTTATAGGGTGTCTGAATTTTCTCCAAGATAGAATTACGTTCGAGTTATGATAAGATAAAGATCAGGGCAGTGAACATTCCCAAGACAACCTTCAGAACCAGGTACAGACACTATGAGTTCCTGATCATGCCGTTTAAGCTAACTAATGCGCCAGTCATTTTTATGAACTTGATGAACAGAGTTTTTAGGCAATTTTCATATTAGTTTGTCATCATATTCATTGATGATATCCTGGTCTATTCAAAGAGTAGAGAGAAACACGCTCATCACTTGACTTAAATTTTACAATTTCTCAGGAAAAAGAAGTTATATGCAAAACTGAGCAAGTGTGGGTTTTGACTTGAACATACTACCTTTCTCAGGCACATAATATTAAAGGATGAGCTGTCAGTGAATCCTGAGAAGGTGGAAGCAGTACTCGATTGAAAAAAATTGACTTCGGTTAAAGAGATCTGTAGCTTTCTAGGAATGACAGGATATTACCGCAAGTTTGTGGAATAGTTTTCTAACCTGACCGCTCTATTGACCCGATTTACAAAGAAAAACGTCAAGTTTGAATGGAACAAGGATTGTGAAAGAAACTTTACAAAACTCAAGAAGTGGTTAACTACTGCATCCGTGGTTGCTCTATAGAGTGGGACATGTGAATATACAGTGTATAGTGATGTTTTCTACCTAGGGTTGGATTATGTTCTGATGCAGCATGAGAATGTCATAACCTATGAGCCCACGTAGTTGAAAAATCATGAGAATAATTATCCCACCCACGACTTGAAAATTGTTGTTATTATCCACGCCTTAAAGACCTGGCGCTACTACTTGTATGGGGAGACTTTTGAGATTTATATAGACCATAAGAGTTTGAAGTATATATTCACTCAGAAGGATCTCAATACGCGTCAAATGCATTAAATATAGCACTTTAAGGACTACGATTGCAAGATTTTATATCGTTCAGGTAAGGGCAATGTGGTAGCCGACGCGCTTAGCAGGAAAATTGCAGATATGTTGGTTTACTTAATGGTTTCTAAATATGGGATAATAGGAGCTGCACAACATATACGGCTTCAAGACTTGAAAAGGGTGTAGTCCATCTAACTGTCCAACCCGAATTGATCCAGAACATAAAAGAAGTCTAATTGACATATTCTACCCTAGCAGCTCTTAAGAAAGATGCAGAACAGAGAGTAAATCAAGAATTCCATATCTTTGCTGACGGGTTACTCAAATTTCAGGATAGGGTATTCATTCCAGATGATAGTGAACTGAAATATGATATCATGACAGAGGCTCATAATTCAAAGTTCATCATACATCTCACAAGTACTAAGATATATCAAAGTATGCAACTCTGATTTTGGTGGAGCGGGATGAAAAGAGAGATAGCCGTCTTTATCTCCAAGTGTCTGGTATGTCAACGGGTTAAGGTAAAATATCAACGCTCAAGCGGGCTACTTCAACCATTACTGATCTCGGAGTGGAAATAGGAACATATCACCACAGACTTTATGATAAGGTTGCTTAAGGCACGCTCAGAACATGATGCTATCTAGGTAATTATCAACCAACTTACCAAGTCCTCTCACTTCTTGGTTATTAAGATGACCTACTCCTTGGATAAGCTAGCAAAAATGTTTATCTTGGAGATAATCAGGCTACATGGAGTCTTGGTGATAGTAGTACCCGACAGAGATTCCAGTTTCACTTCTTGATTTTGGTATAATTTTCAGCAAGTCAAGGGAACGAAACTATTCCTCAGCACCGCATTCCACCCTCAAACAGATGAAAAATCAGATAGGACGATTCACAAACTAAAGGATATGCTCCTAGCTTGTGTTTTAGACTTCGGGGGCCATTGGAATGATCACCTACCCTTGATAAAGTTTGCCTACAATAACAGTTATCAAGTAAGTATCGACATGAACCCGTATAAGGCATTGTATGGCCGACCTTGTAGGTCACTGATCTGTTGAAAAGATATGGGTGATAGAAAATTATTTGACCTGAATCTTTTAAGACAGTTAAGATAAGGAAGAACATGTAGACAGTTCAAAGCAAACAGAAAAGTTATGCGAACACCCGGATGAGGGATTTGGAATTTGAGAAAGGTGATCGAGTGTTTCTTAAGGTCACTCCTTTAAAGGAATTCAGCAGGTTTGGTAAGATAGAGAAATCAAATCTCTGGTTCATTGAACTGTTTGAAATATTAGACAGGATTGATACGTCCGCCTACAGACTAGCACTACCTTTAGAGCTATCTAGAGTCCATAATGTGTTTTATGTGTTCATGCTACGCAAGTACAACCCAGACCCCTCACACATCCTGTCTCACGAGCTCCTTTCACTCTAAAAGGATCTATCCTATGAGAAGGTACCGGTAGTCATTATAGACTGGAAGAGCGGAGTACTTTACAATAGAGAAACTCCATTCGTCAATGTTCTATAGCAGAATCATGCTCAGGAAGAGGCCACTTAGGAACTATAATCATACTTTAGAGCTCAATACCCTCAACTGTTTGACTAAGTAAGAGGGTGATAAATTTGATGAGCTAAATTTTTTCTTAAGATGAGAGAGTTTGAAACCCGGATCCGAAAATTGGTCCGGGATAAATTTTTCTTTTATAAAAATTTTATAAATAAATAATTTATTTTATTTTAATTTAAGTTTTATTAAATTTTTGAGAAAAAATAAATTATGGACAAAATTAAAAATAATTTTGAAAAAAATAGTGAAATTTTGAATTTGGTGGGTGTTTTTGAAAGAATATTTGAAAATAGGGGGTTAAATCGCAAAAAAGAAAAATTTGGCCACGTGGGACTGTCCGGTTAGCAGTCTTGGCGAACTAGAGCACGTCGCGTGGCAACCCCGCTGACATCGGTACCACGCGGGAGGCCACACAAACGATTTATGTGTTTGGCGATTTGACAGTCTAGATCTCATCCTGTGCGCGTGAACGACCCATATGCATTTTTTTAGAAGCAATCGAACGATCAAATTCAATCTAATTGTGCAATCTAGATTCATTTTCCGAATAAGATAGATCTAACAGACGAGAGAGGGCCATGTATTCCCGAACGGACGGCCTATATTGGCACGAAGAGAGTATTTAAACATCGCATTTTAGGAAATCCTAACCCTAGTCACCCTAGCCTTCAACGGAGAAGAAAAACCAGACATCAGAGAAAAAGGCCGACCACCGTCACCGCTGCACTAGAGCCACCGCCGACCGCTAAAAAAGATAAAAAAAATTTCTTTTCGCTAGAAATTCAATTCTAAGCCTCTTTGTGGCTATATCAGGGTAAAAGGGACAATGGGTGAGATAGAAACCGTGGGTAAAACCTGACAGAGCCACTGTGGCCGATACCTAAAACCCTCTCTGATGACCCCCTTTCCGTTTTTCGTTTTCCGTTTCACGCGATTCTTTAACCATCATGTTTATCGTCTTTTTTGATGCAAGTCGGTCAAAGAAAAACTCCAACTGTGAAGGAGGACTAATGGAGCCATCGCACCCAGAGACCCTCCCCCCCCCCCAACCCATAGGTTTTAGTTTTTTAATTTTTTTCGATCAACCGATATTTTCTAACGTATTTTTTACAGGGATACATATGAAACCGGCCAAAACTCACCTAAACCAGCCAAAACCAGCCAGGCCAATGCGAACTACCACCATAGGCGGCTGAGCTGACATTGGAGTAGGGCGGCACCGTCATGCCGGAACCCTAAAATTTGCCAAAAAAAATTTCAACATTGATTTTGGCTTTTTAGGGTATTTTTGGATACGTGACAAGTATTTTAATTTCTGTAAAAAAAATTCAAGAAATCTGTGAACCGTCAGGAGGCATAATAGATAGCACGACGTTTTGAAATACCGATCCGAATAAGAATCCCTCACCATATTCCCTGTTACGATAAATTGAGACTTAATAATCGAATATCTTGTGTTTTGTGAAAAATTAAAAAAATCCTAAAAATAATTATAGGTCACAACTAGTGGAGCTAGAACTGGTCAATTCATATTTGCCCTGATTCACTGTTTATTTTTCTGTACTGCTTGAATTGCTTACTATTATATTGCACATATTTAATTGATGGTTTTGATTATTTTCTTAGTTGTTTGGTTTACCTCACTGCACATTCCCGTGTTGGTCTGTTCTGAAATAAAATATCTTAATTATGTTCTTAATGTACATATTGCATGTTTGCATAATCTATTATTGATTTATGAATACGAAATGTTAGTATGAAATTGACAATTGATTGATGATATAGATATACGTATAAAAGACTTATTCGGTACCCTGAAAAATGATGGACGGACCCGGTACATAAAAAATCTTACTGTGGACATTACCTCAGCCGAGCAGGGCTAAGAAATCTCATATTAAAAGGTTTTGGGACACATAGTTCACCCTTATGCCGAACGGAGTATCGAGGTGATGGTGTATTTAGTGCTCATTACTGAACGGAGTATGGGGATGGTCGGTTTAACGGACAAATTTATATATTGAATTCATGAGTAGGGGAATATCCCTATGGACCCTCAGGGGTTTTAGTAACCAGGTTAAAAAGAGAATTGCTAATCTTGTTTACTTGTACATACATAATATTATCTGAATTTTTATTTTTATAGGTTGATTTTGAAAAATTCGCAACGGTAAATATAGAATAAATAATTTTTTTATGTTAAATGAATTTACTTAAATAAAGAGTTTCATTAGTTGTTTTATGATTTTTACCAATCTTCAATATTTCATATAAGTGATTAACATGATATTCTTACTAGGCTAGTATAACTCACTCTTCTATTAACCATTTCAGATCAAGAAGAATAAAATCCAAATCTTAATCAGTAAGAGGATTGTGAGTATATTACCTCCCCGGACCCTCATCAAGTGCTAGTGGAGATTAACCCCCTATGATATTTATTTATTTATTTTTAATCATTTATTCGTTTCTTTTTACGAACCATTGTAGAATGTACATTCTCATAATTCTATTGGGCATTCAAATTTACTGTGTAAGAAATGTAACCCTAACATTACTATTTGTTTTTACATTTAAAAATACAAATTCATTTTCTTTAAGTCTTCAGGCTATTACAGAACTCCTAAGATCAAACCACTCCGAGTGTTTCCTATAGTACAAACATCATATCGGTTAGTTGTGGTCCTTAATGCCCTGATGATCGACAACATTAGAGGTAAAAGGCTCCACCTTATTCCTCTTATTCTAATAGTATGTTAGAGTACGACAATGCTTCGGGGCCAGAATCAGGAATCGTATTTCGTCACACACACTTGGTATTTTGACTCCTAACTTTTAGTAACTTGTTGCCAATAATTGGCACTTAATGCGATTATTCTTTAAAGGTTCAGGTTTTTAGTGAACTCACATTAGATTTACTAAGATTATTTTGTACTTTTATGTTGAAATTTCACTTATCTTGAAACTAATATCGTTAAACTATTTTTTGTAATTAGAAATTTTAGATATCAAATAAAAAGTGTGGAATGTCTTGATTCTGATTATGAATTAGATGTTTGAGTTAAAGAGAAAAAAAAAATAGTGTCGGTCTAACTTGAGTCATCATCTTGTCCATAACATTGGTGACATATTTGGCACTATTAATAGTAAGACATTAAAAAAAAAAAAAAAAATCTTCATTAATAAATGGTTTGCAAATAAGACTTGATAAAATTATGAAAGGTCACATTTATTAGACGTTATTCTTTAATATACTAATAAGATCATTTCATTAATTTAATTGATTTAAAATTAATTTATATAGTTATTCTCTTGATATTCTCTTATAATTAATAATATTTGCATAAAATAGTGTAAGTAATAAAATATTTATAATAAATACATATTTATTAGTTTTAATAAAAATAACTATTTGTGTTCTATAATTAGCATTTTACCTAAAGTTATAATTACTTATTTGTTAAATAAGATTTTTTTTTACCTAAATTAAATAAGAATTTAATTGCATTCACTAACTTAAAATAACTTATTACTAAAACATTTCTAAATAAGCTAAAAAAATTTCCATAAGAACCAAAAAAAAATTATTTGTTTCAAGAAACCTTCAAAACTTCATATTTTCATGAGTAAATCCAACAAAAGGTTTGTGTAAGAGTAATTTATTCTGGTTTTTATAAAGTTACTAGTTGTTTTTTAAAATAGAAAATGTATGTATTCATAAATTAAAATGAATATAATACAAGTATCCATATTATTACAACTAAGAGTACAGAGCCCAATTTGACACACACCCGACAATTTCATGGCACTACATACAATTGGGGGGGGGGAAGAAAGAGGAATATGAGCACAAGAACGGCGTCGTTTTACTTGAGGAGGCAGATAATTGTGAGCCACAATTTTGCAATGAAATCATAGTTGTAAATGATAATGGCAAAGGCTATTGCCCAGGACCTCTTATCAGGAGACTTTGCTGTTATGTGGAGGCTGCGTAAGCACCCATCACACCTCATTAATCTTATATCTATATGTACATATAATTTTCATATTCCTCCCACCCATTTATTCAACTTATTTCAAAAATACATATTATATAATTAAAAAAAAAAAATAGGCAATTAAAACGGGATATGATTTAAATTATTAAGGGTTATATTGATTTTTAATATAAAATGTTATCAGAAAAAAATAATAATAATAATAATCGCAATTTATAAGACGAATTCAAATAATGAAATGAAATTGAAGATTTGTGACTAGTTAATTAGTTCAGTACTGTTTAACAAATTATTATAGAATAGAATAAAAAAAAAATCATATAATTATGTGGGTATATATATTATATTTATGTTATTGGTTATAGCCAACGATGTGAAATGTTTCAACTCATGAATTATTATATATGTAGCATCATTATAGAATAGCTTGCAAATATGTTAATAATAATTTTTAACTCTTCACCAATTCCATGATGGAGGAAGTTGAAAAACATATGAAACACCGAATTTCAAGTATCAAAATTGTCATCATGCTGTGACCATGATGCTAATGTGCCATATATAATATAGATGATGATGATGATGATGAAACAACATACTACCAAATTATGAATGTAAACATATATATATATATGTATATAATATAGAAAGCAATCGATTGCAGAACACAACAGTCCATAAATTGGTATAAGCACAAACATACAGAAAGTACTGTAGAATAGATTTGACGGGCAATGGAAATGAGAATGGATGAATTATATATATGTGTGTGTGTATGGAGATAGATATATAGGCACATTATAAGAGGATTAATGTGCAGGGGGGAATCATGATAAACAATAATGCATATACGTCAAAAACGGTGTACCATTTTGCAGGACACCATCGAAGACGGAGGAGAAGATATCAAGAATTAAGCAGAGATTCATTTCTTTGTTGACTATTTGCATTATATATTGATGACATATATATATATATATATATATATAAATGTTGAATGCCTCGTGTTCACAAGTAGCGCTAGTAAAACAACAAATTATAAGGGGGGATATGTAAGTCCTCTCATTACACATCCCTTAAAACTCTCTTCGTCCAAAATCCAATCATTACTGCTCAATTTCATTTTATATGTGTATGCGCATACATATATACATATTCCCATTTATGTGTATGCATGTGTTAAGTTGTACAGGTATGAGGCATATATATCTATATATATATATATATATATGTAGGTACATGTCTTATGTAATATGTATATGTATGTATATTTATAAATATATCACTATTCGCTCCTTTTAAAAAAGAATTGGAGATGAAGCACTCTCACTTTTGCTTAGATTGCTTATTCTAATGCTAATTATCAACTTAAGACTATAGCAAGTTACTAATGACGTGACATAACTAGATTAGACATGGATCATGCAGTTAATTAATGCATCATCTTCTACATTTAGGAACCATTAAATATATATTATATTTAATTAGAAATAAACGATTTCTTTTAGGTCACTGACCATTTTGCATATTTTTATTTTCATTGTCACTTATTCTAATTTTCTTTTCTTTTTAATTAATTTAAGTATCAAAATAATTCATAAATTAAGCACACGATCAACGATTTAATAAAATTAATTACATTTGAACAAATCTTTTAGAGATAAATTAGAGTAGTCACGAAAAACTCTCTCGTGGGTATAATTGATACAAGAGTTATAAAGGTGGACCTCATGAATGAAGGAGGTCAATATATATAGACACACACACACACAAAATATATAAGTATCTTTTTTTTAAATATCCAATTACTATTAATTATTAAGTTAGGAATATAGCCTGTAACGGACTCCGGCACCCATGAAGAGGACCCAAGAAAGTGGTAAGAGCTTCTTCGATCGAACTCTAGATAATAGCCTCAAATTCGGCAACCGCATCCCCCTTCGACACCATAGTATCAACATTGCACTTCCATTTGCCTGCGACCGAAGGTTGCCAACCATGGCTTTCTGTCTCACCCCTACTTTGCGGAAGAGCATCTTTATATCAAAGATCTTGGGCTTGCCTCCATTCTTCAAGATATTTGTGCATTAGATAGACAGTAGTCTGATCAGTGAAATGATTTCCATTCCAAAGACAATCATTACTCTTCTACCACAGTTGCCATATGCAACAAAACACTTCCGTCAACTCGTTGGTCGGAAGCGACTTAATTATTTAAACTCCCCAGTTCCTCATATCAGATACTGGTCCTAACAAAGCTTGTTGCCCCAGCAATTTCCAACAACCTCTGGCTTTGACACACTCAAGAAACAAATGTTGCTTTGTTTCTTCCCTCCTGCATCTGGGACATTCTCTATTGGTGGACACACCTTTCTCACTTAACCGCGTCCTGATAGGAAGAATATTGTTCATTAGCCTCCACATGAAATTCTTGACTTTTAGGGATACCACCACACGTCATATACTCTTCCATAGACAAACAGTAGTCGTTGGTGCCGAAAACTGTGTTTTTATCTGGCTCTGATAAGTAGACTTAACAGAATAAAGTCCTATTGAGAAATGTGCCTAAATATATCTATCCTCCCTATAACACAGACTTAGTGGGACGCTCAAAATGAAGTCAACCTCTTCCTCGATGAAAAGAACTTTCACCAGATCCTCATTTCAGCCTAAGCGATCATCAGTCATAAGATCACTGATCGATAAATCTTCAAACCCTAGTAAACATGGGCTGTAGATAAAATAGTCTGACTCCCTTGGGATCCACAAATCCCTCTACACTTTTACTTTATCGTCATTACCAATAACCCATCTCATTTCAGCTCGCACTATTTTCTATGCAGATAATAGACTCCTCTAGGTAAAGCTCGGGTTGGAACCCATCTGTGCATTAAAAATATCACTATAAGGGAAATACATAGCTTTTAGAGAGCGTGCCACTAGAGAATAAGGCTCAATATATAGTCTCCATAATTGTTTCCATAGTAGCGCAATATTAAACTCCTTTAGTCTACGAAAACCCAATCCTCTGTCCACCTTGTGTCGACACATATATTCCCAATTCTTCTAGTGTGGTTTTCTTTTCTCATTTGGTTTTAAACCCCACCAAAAATTATCCATGGTACATTCAAGATCATCACAGATCGACTGGCAGTCTAAAGACACCCGTGCAAAATGTTAGCAAAGCTTGCATCACCGATTTCAGTAACACTTTTTTACCAGCCCTCGAAACGAATTTGTGATCCCACTCTTTCATCTTTTTATTAAAAATACTTTTTTATAAATGCAAATGCATTCCTTTTGCTCCTCCCCACAAGAGACGGGAGACCCAGGTATTTCCCATGATTTAGGGAATGATGGACCTCCAAGCCTTCCTTAATGCTAAACTGAGTATCAACCAGAGTGTTAAAGCTAAAAAAGATACCAGACTTTTGAAGATTGATTACTTGACCAAAGGCATCTTTATATCGCTGTAAGAGCCTCTTTACATATACACTCTCCCCCACCGTAGCCTTGAAGAAAATGAATGAATCATTCGCAAACAGTAAGTGAGATATACTTGGGCTTCAGGGATAAACTTCAATGCCATGAATCTAGCTCCTATTCTCTGCGTGTGTCAACATTGCAGACAATCCTTCTGCACATAGGATAAACAAATATGAAGACAAATGATCTCCTAGTCTCAATCCCCTTCTCGGAATAATAGACCCAATATCCTAGTCATTCACTCTGAGCTTATAAGTGACTGAAGAAACACATTGCATTAGCAACCTAACCTAATGGGTAGTAAAACTGAGTTTGAATAACATCGCCTCAAAATACTCCTATCTAATCTGATCATAAGCCTTACTAATGTCAATCTTCACAGTAACCTCCAACCTTTTTCTTCTGCTCCTTAACTTTATATGGTGAATTATCGCAAAAGCAAGAAAAATGTTATGTACATATTTCTACCTACGATAAATGCATATTGTTGTTCTGATATGATTGTTGGTAAAAGATTTTGTATCGGTCGGCCAACACCTTAGAGAAAATTTTATAAGTTAATTACAAAGAGAGATAGTATGTAGATCTATAACATTCTCCGGGCTTTCATTTTTCGAAATAAGACAATGGTAGTATCATCAAAATGCTTAGGAAGGGTACCCTGTGTGAATCAATACATATAACTTTTGGTAATATCCTAACCAACCACTGACTAGAACCTTTAAAAGAAAGTCGGATTCATGCCATCCAGACTATGTGCCTTATCTGAATGCATTTGAAAAGCAATCGTTTTTATTTTTTCCACGGTAAGTGGAAGCAAAAGGTTTCTGTAAATACCCCATAAACTCCAAATGTGCTAAATTATAAATTTAGTGCGGAAGCAAAATAATAAATTAGGGTTACATTCCTTACATAATAACTGAAAGTACTAAATAGGGCTTACGAGAATAACCCTTCTAAAAGAACAACTAATAACCAAAGAAATAAATTAAAAGTAAACAACCTGAATGTTCTACTCGCAACCCTCTTGTGGATCGGGCTCTAGATCATAGTTCTCTTGATCTGAAATAGTTAATAAAAGAGTGAGATACACAAGCCCAGTAAGAATCTCTCACCTTATTCTCGGTTATGGAATTAAAGTTAATTTTAAATAATATGGCATTTTATGAAATTTAGAAAACATTCATAATTAATTACATGTTACTAATGGAACCGAAACTGGTTATTTACTATCGTTTGCTATATTTAACCGATTGCCTGATTTTTCTACAGTTGTAATCACCATTCCTTTTTCTATAGGTTGACTGAAGTAAAACACCCAACTGCGAAGGTAAGCCGGCGGAGTCGCTGCACCGGAGAACCCCCCGCCGGTAAGGTTCGATTTTTTAACTTTTTTTTGGCGAACCAAAGTCCCTTAATGTATTTTCTCGCAGGAATTGGTACAAAACCAGCCGAATTTGACCGAAAATGATCTAAAACAGTCGACCCGAGGCAAATCACTGCCGCAGGCGGCGGTGCCATCGCCGGAGCACGGCGGAGCTACTGTGCTGGAATTCCAAAATTGGCCAAAAAGGGTTTCTAACACTGATTTTGGATTTTTTGGGATATTTTTAGGTACTTGATGTGCGTTTTAATCTCCAAATAAAAATTTAAGGAACCCGAGGACCGCCAATAAGTAGAGTCAAAAGTTTAGTATTTCAAACATCAATTTGAGTAAGAATCCTTCACCTTATTCCTTATTATGGAATTGAAATTTAATTTTAAATAATTTGATATTTTATAAAACTTAAAAAACACTGATAATTAATTACAGCTTACTAATGGAGGCGGAATCAGTTATTTACTATTGTTTGCTATATTTAACCAATTGCTTGATTTTACAATTTTTAGATGCATGATAATACACTGAAATTGGTATGATGATGCGATTGTATTTTTTTGATGCATGTTTTGCTTGTTTTATGTGATTACAGTTGAATTAGAAAACTAAAAATTAAAGGTAAACGAAAAATTGTTTGATTAAGTGGATGGATGAAATGGCAGCCTTATTGGATATCCTGAGATATGGTGGATGGACCGGGTACATAGGAAACCCTACCGTGGACGTTGCCTCATAATGGATGGGGTATCAAGATTTGGTAATTTGGTGCTCATACCGGACGGGGTATGGGGACAACCCGTTTCACCTTTATACTGGACGGGGTATCGAGATTTGGTAATTTGGCGCTCATACCGGATGGGGTATGAGGACGACCCATTTCACCTTCAAACCGGACGGGGTATGGGGATGACTCGTTAATTGAAAATGTAAAAAAAATAGTTCACGCGTAGTGGAGGACATTCCTATGGACCCCCATTAATACTAGTAGGCTGATAAAAGGGAAGGTTGTTATTCTGACTGATTGTATATGAAATTATAATATGTGTTATGTTATTAACTCTACATGTTATTTTTGGTAATCTCGCTACGGTAAGTATGTGGTAAATAATTTTATTTATGACAAACGAATTTACTTAAATTAAGAGCTCCATTAGTTGTTTTTATAATTTCTACCAATTTTTATTTTTGTGTCGGTGAATAGCGCGATATACTTACTGGGTTAGTGTAGCTATTCTTTCATTAACCATTTCAGATCAAGAGACCCAAGATCCAGAGCCCGATCTACAAGTTTGTTTACTTTTAATCTATTTCTTTGGTTATTAGTTGTTCTTTTATAAGGATTATTCATATAATCCCTATTTGGTACTTTCAATTATTGTGTAAAAAAGGTAAACTCAAATTTATTATTTCACTTCCGCACTAAATTTATAATTTATTACCTTTAGAGTTTCTGGGCCGTTACAGTTTCATTCACCTCCACTGATACTCGGCTTTGTACCATATCAGTCACCACTTCACAATTAACTGGAGATACTACAAACAGATCAGTAAAATATCTTAGGAAGTGTACATGTAGTTCTTTTTCATCCCAAATCCATTCTCCTGAATTGTCTCTCAAAAAAGTTATTTGGTTCCATCTCTTACGATTGGACGCTTGGCGATGAAAATTTTTGGAATTGCTGTAGCACCCGGAAAGGAGGAGGAAAAAAAAAAAAGCCACGTCAGCAGCCACGTCAGCAGGCCCGGTCAGCAGTCCCGGCCAACCAGGACCTGCCACGTGGCAATACCACGTCGTTCCAGAAAGGGCCACGTTGGCAATCCGCGTGGGCGCGATCGGACGGCCCAGATCATGCGGACGATCGGACGGTCCAGATTTAATCGCACGGACGGCCCAGATTTAATCAAAAACGGACGGCCCAGATTAAATCAAAATGGACGGCTGAGATCAAAGGGCAAGAGGTTATAAATAGAACCCCCACACCAGACCACAAACCCTAGCCGCCTACCGCTCGCCGGAGAAGACGAACCAGAAGCCGGCCGCCGCCACCCGCCGTCGTACCGGAGGAACTTCCGACCGCCGATCGAGGTAAATTTCGTACCCCCGACTCGTTTTTCCACGTTGATTCCTCCTGTGGCCAAATCGGAGCCAAAATTCTGGCCAAACGGCCGGAATACGCGGCCGAAGCCCAGCGGCGCCGCCGCGCCCCTTCTCGATTTTTGCCTCCGATGAGGCCCTTCCCGGCCTCCGTTTGATGCAATTTTTATATCACCGTGATCACCATTCTTTTCTCTACAGGTTGACCGGAGCCGAATCACCAAAACACGAACCTCGCCGGAGAGCCGCCGCACCCAAGAGCGCCGCCGCCGGTAAGCTCCGTTTCTCCGTGATTTTTTTGGCCCCCCGAGGGCCCTAGGGTTGTTTTCTCACAGGGACTGATGCGAGTGTGGCCGAATTCGGCCGAAAACAGCCAACCCGAGGCGACTCGCCGCCGCCAGCGGCGGCGCCGTCGCCGGAGCACGGCGGAGCCGCCGTGCCGGAGTTGCGATTTGGGCCGAAAGAGGCCCTGGGCCTAATTTGGGTTTTTTTTTGAATACGTGCAGGTACCAGTAGTGCTTTTCAGTTCCCCGATGAAAATTCAGGGAAAATTAGGGACAGCCTGCAAGCGCACTGTGAAGCCGTGTTCGGACCCCGAAACGAGTAAGGACCCCTCACCCTATTTCCTATCACGGTATTAAAGTTCAAAATGATAAAACGGTATTCCTTGAATTAACGAATGTGTGAAATTGCTTAAGGTGGCTAATGGAGCCCGAGTCTAGTGTGATTGGTGATTTACTGTTATTTGGCATGTTTACAGCTTTAAATGCAAAATGAGGTTTGATGTGTTCATTTTACAGATTTGTGTGCATATACTACGTTTTTATTAATCATGGGTTGAATGACTGAAAAACTGATACTGTATGTTGTCTGTTTGGCATGAATTACGATTTGCTTGTTTAAATGTGAATTGATGATGCTGACTGAGGAAAAGGAAAATGAAAGATTGTGTAGACTGATAATTGTATTATGGGGGTCAGCCTGACTAGATATCCTGAGAGATGGTGGACGGACCGGGTCCGTAGGGAACCCTACCGGGATTGTGGTCTCACATGCCGGATGGGGTATGGAGATCTTATGGTTTTGGCGCCCATACCGGACGGGGTATGGGGACGGCCCGTTTCACCCTCATACCGGACGGGGTATTGAGGTTTATGGTTTTGGCGCCCATACCGGACGGGGTATGGGGACAGCCCTGGAAACTGATTATGAATGTTAAAGGTTAACGGGTAGCGGGACCCCTATGGACCCCCACGGATACTAGTAGGCTGGTAAATGAGAAAAAGATATGTTGTACAATGATTGAATTACAAGAGGCGTGATAAGTGTTATGTTTTACAGCTTATATTATTCCATGATTATGATAATGTTATTGTTTTTCTTATATTGTTTTCATAAATTCCACCGAGGTAAGTGGATGGAAAAGGTTTTTATGTTAATAAGCGAGTTTGTTGTAAATTATGCTCCATTGGTCTTTTTGTGTTTTCTACCCACCTTTACCTCTGTGACGGTGAGATATCGTGATGTTCTTACTGGGCTAGTGTAGCTCACTCCTTATTTAACCATTTCAGATCAGGAAGACATGGTTCCCGAGCCCGTTCCGTAGGAGGACGACGAAGGGGATGCCTAGAGACTCTGTAGTCATGCTCATAGCTTTGTTTTCGAGTTTCTCTTTTAGTTAGTTTAACCTTTTATAATTTAAGTACGTTTTTGGTTTTCGTGTAAGGGATGTTAACTGAAATTTTGGTCTCGCTTCCGCATTTGATATATTTAAATACTCATTTCATTTTAATATTTCCGGGGCCTTTACAATTGCGGTCTCCATTGTATAGCCAGAAGTTCTTCGCCCATTGCTTCCAGAATACCTCCTCCTGTTCAAATAGCCGGATATACTCAGTATTTAACAAGGCTAGGGAAGAAGTGTTGGCATGGGTTCTCTGTTTCCTGGCCCGAGAAAGTTAAGTATACAACCAATTCTTCATATCCCTAAAATCATGAAGCTAGGTAACACCCCATTCGCTAAGATACACTCCACAAGTTACAATTTTATTTTAGAGGTCTTCCGAGTGACTATTCTCCCAACCCCTCCTTACCATAGCATCCACTTCCAGACGGAATCGATTTCTTTTTATGTGTTGTCTTTACCTGTCACAATGTAAAAGTATAGGTGAATGATTCGACACCGATGCCACATGATTTTCCAACCGAGCATAGGGAAACTGAGCCAACCACATATCATTTACCACACATCTATCAAATCATTCCTTGATTATCCCATCCTCCAGACCCCTCGACTAAGTGAATTCATATCCATATAGTGGTAAATCCATCAATTGACACATTTCCAAAGTATCCCTGAACTTCGAAAAGAGAGTTTGGCATGGTGTAGCACCACCATCCTTTTCTTCCGCCGAGAGGAAGTCATTAAGATTTTAGTTTGAAGGGTACGTTACTATTTGAAAAAGTAAGAAAAAGAAAATGGTAATTAGAAGAATGGTATGGATACATACACATAACACACTCAATCATCATGGGTCATTAATTAAATGGAAAAATGAAATTTCTTTTGTTGGTGAGATTAATTGATTGGTGGGTCTTGGTATAATTAATCCTTGTTGTAACCATGAAAAGATAATCTTCTAATAATTGACTTCACTAAACCTTGCATCATTCATCTTTGTTGGAAGTCAAAGCAATCAAATGGTGCATATATAATTAATTTAGTACTTTACTTAAAAAGCCAAAAGTAAATAACAAAAGAAATTAATACCAGCTTCTCCAAAAGATCCACCTATATATGTGTATATAGATATATGTATATATGTATGTTTATCAGCAGCTTGAAGATATAAATTCATTAATTTTGTGTAAATTTATATTTAGTTTTTTACTAGAGCATACTAGTAATGATCTTTAAAATGATAAAGATTTATTTGTATAAAATTGTATGGAGAAGAATCGAAAGAATATTTTCGAAATTTATCAAATTCTGATATAATTAATAATATGTTGTTTAATTTTACATGAAACCCTACAATGTGTATATATATAAATATAATTAATTTTAATGGTCAATTTGTTTTTATGATCTTTAAATAATTAAAATTTATATTCTCTCATAATGAGATTATCTCTAAATAATTAAGACTTGCATCCTCTCATAATGAAATTAAGTTTGAATTTAAAAGGAAATTCTAAATTTTTTAAACTAATTCAAATATAAACATGATGATGAAGGTCACGGGTGTGTTGATTAATTTGGCTAAAATCAATTGGGTTTAGGAAGGTAAAAGAAGAATTGAGTAATTAGAAGAGGATAATCATGATTATGATCCTGCTTAATTAAATTATGAACATGTACTACTACATATGAAGATGAAATTACACATGCACGTATGATCATAAGCACACCATAATAATGATTATAATAATAATAATAATAATAATAACACGAATAATAATAATTTGTCATTATCAAGGGAGGAAGAGAATAAAGAGGCTCTCGATGATATTTTTTGACTATTTCCATATATATATATATATGTGTGTGTGTTTATATATATATATATATATATATATATATATATATATATATACACATATATTCAAACCCAACATGATGATACCAACCAATTCTTTTTTTTTTTTGAAAAAAAAAATATTGAAAGTAAAAGAGTGTGCTTCTAATTTCATTCTTTTAAATACATTTTTGTTTAGTACAATATATTTAGAGTATCAACTATGGCTGATTTACTACTAGTGAAGAAAAAGAAAAAAAAAAAAAATTATTTCAAGTTGTAATTCCAAAGAATCAATTGCTATTATAAATATTTGTTCAAATCTAAATAAAAAGACCTTTTTTTAATTACTACCCTCAAGTTACTCTCTCTTTTTTTATTGCTTACCCTTTTTATTTAAATAAAATATTTATTTTTAAATTATGTTCAAATGAATCATTATTACTAATAACGTATATAATATTATTAAACGAATGATCTGTGGCAGAAAATATATTCGTGTATTCATCAAATTTTAAAAATATTGTTAGAGTGACAATATGTAACTGGTTCTGTCATTATTAATTTATTTTTTTACAGCATTGTATTTTTAAGTTCTATTAAATTAAATGATAGTGTTTAAATGATGACTAGAAGACACTAAAACGATATTAGTATCGAGGATTTCTTTTTAACTTTATGTCTTCTTGGAGTATTTTTGTAAATTTGTATTTAATTTATAATTATTTAAAGATATAAAAATGAGATAAAAGAAAAAAAATATATGAGAAGATGCTAATGTGGTGGTCACATGGCTCTCATGCTAACAATATTTTTAAAATTTAATTTTTATATTATCATCTGTTATACAGATATTTATCTAATGATATTAAACACGCTGTTAATAATAAATATTTATTTAGATTCACGTTGTATTTAAACTAAAAAATAATGTAAGATCTAAATTAAAAAAAAAAATTAACAGAGTTTTTAAATGTATTATATTCTTTTTTTTAATTAGTAAAAATTATTTTTATAAATTAGGTAACATATGTATACCAATAATAATATAATTTTCTAACACAATTTTTTAATAATGATGTACATGAACACAACCGAAGATTCGAATTCAATTCAAGAGAGATAAAAGTATATGAGATTAGTCATCAGCATTTATTTTTTGATAGCATGAAAATTTTGAAAGTTTTAGTCCCAAGTACAAACATTAGGAGGCCAATTGTGTAGAATGTAACGAAGTCTTGCAAACCAATCAGAAAAATTCAATTAAAAATCATGTTTTCAAATTCAGATGGGAAAAAAATAGTTAATGAATTTGTGTGATGGGATCTTCTTTATACAAAGAAGAGAAGGTTCTATTTGGGTTGAACTAATTGATGAGTTGCTTCACTTTCTGATTATGCGTCCAACTCCCCATCATTTCCCTTCTCTCTCTTTCTTACACAACAAACAGTAGTCACCTATCAACACCCAATGGAACCAACATCACCCAACTTTCTATATATACACACACACATATATATGGTATAGATTGGTGGGGATCTCCTACAAGTTTCAACCCATACAAATTTGTTCCTGTTTAATTGTTCTCAGAATCATACAACACAAATATCAAACTCCCAATTTCAAACTAAGACAGAGATAAAAAGAGAATATGTGCAGCAGCAGCACCAGTAGAGATTGGATTCGATCTCGCCCCATCTGTGCTTCTTCTAAGAGAAAGCACAGATCATCAAGACTTCAAATTTACAGGCTGTCCAGGTATATATATACACATATATGTACATCACTGAATATCAAAATTAATTGGGTATATGTAATATATGTGAATATGGATGGTGGTAAGTAATGGGTATTAGTGCAGGAGAAGATGTGATCAGTCGAAGATGGAATTGAAGAACTTGAAGCTGTACTTGGAGAACCAGAGCATCATTCAAGAAAACCAGAAGCTTAGACAAAAAGCTAATCTTCTGCACCAGGAGAACCTAGCATTGATGAGCCAGTTCCAAAACATTAGTCTCCGTGGATTCTCTACCTCACTTTTTCTCCTCCTTCAAAAACACTGATCTCCATTTCCTCTCTCTCTTTTTTCTTTTCTCTTTTTCTTTTTCATGTTGAAAAAAGAAATAATAAGAATGGATTTGCCAGACTTAATATTACTTAATCACCAATCAATTAGTATTTCAATTTATCTGTTTCATTTTGCTTGCTCCAATCTCTGCATTTGAACTGAAGGAAAAAGGATTGAAGAGATTAATTGAGCCTAGTAATTAGTGATGTAAATTGGTTTGTTTTGTTTACAAAGATTAATCTTCCTCTCCTGGTAATATAAATAAAAATATGATGTTTATGAGACTTTTAAAAGTAATTTTAAAAAATAAATACTTGATTAATAAATTAATTTAACTAATATATTGGTATCTCCTAAAATTTACAATATATATACAAATTTGTAATAAACATATATTATTAATTTTTTTATATAAAAAAATGGAGTAACTATTTATTTTTGTAAACAATATTTAATCCAACAGCCTCTTTGTATATTTTATTTGGTGTATATGTGCATATAATATTATATATATATATATGAATGAGACAACTACTGGCAGCTGAGGACACCAGAATTTTGGTTTGATTCGATGAAATGTCCACATTCGGCTCACCTGCCTCTTCAAATCAAAGATTCTTAGATTTTGTAGCATATTTCAATTCTTACTTAAACACTTGAAGTGCAACATATAATCATTTCTCAAACAAAACATAAAACAATTTAACACTTTCTCTGTAGAATTAATATTTTAAAATTTTAAATTTATCTTGAATCATTTACAAAAGAAGAAAAGATAATTTGTAAGACCCATCTGTTAATTACTATTTGTTTCGATGAATTTCATCTTAAAAAACTTGGCAAAACCTCCTTGTCCAAAATTAATTTAGTTTCACAGTAAGTTCCGGGAAATTTCCCTATTTTCTGGCTTGATAATATCAAACACACTCACGCACAATCATAATATCCAGACATGGTGGCCGTATAGCAAACTAATAACCCAAGGCAAAAAGATAAACACCATAAACTCCATGTATGCGGAAATCCCAGGTCAATTAACATTAAAATTTGAAAGGAATTGCATGTTAATCCAAGTTGAGGGTCTCGGGTCAAACTAGTGTGCTGAGAAACTCATTTTCTCATTGAATCCAAGGAAGAATCAGTGGCATCCGACAATGAGAATCTTTCATATCATACACTGTAAAAGTAATGATACAGGAGACAGATTCATTCTTCATATTGTACATAATATCCTAACTAATTGGCTAGTTTTCTTCATGAGATATTCAATTTTGTCACAAGTTAAGAACCTTTCATCACGTCTAATTCCTGCAAGAGGCAAACTGACACCAGTATTAAATGTTCTCAACTGGTAATTCTTTGCTCAGGGTTTCCACTGCAACTTGCCAGTCGAAAGAGAGTTGCTATTTACCTGTCCGATTGGAAATAAGACAAGGATACTCAGTTCATGCAGGAACGCTGGCTGGAAAATTGAAGATATCAGTAAACTTTAGGATTTCTGTGAACGTGAGCTTTCCTCAGAGGATTTGTTTATGCGGAATGCAGCAATACACATTGTGGTATTGCCAATTACTGTTAATGCTGCTTGCAGAGCAACCAATACCTACACAGCTCAAAGGAACATCAGACTTACTTTTACTTCAGACATTTTATTTACAAGTTCAAGTCACCATTCATAAGAGAGTAAAAGATAACTACAACAACAGTAAGAATATAAATAAGACAACTGAAGGCCAAACAAGTTCAAGCAATCATGAAATGTACAACATTTCATTGAACATTGCACTCTAGTACTGTGCTCATTCAAAGTGAAATCAGTTCATGAAATTAAACGCCATCATCAATCCACTTGGTACGGCTGGGGTAATGAAAAATTACAAGGGTTGAGAAAATGGAGTCTCTATTACTTTTCTCAATATCGACAGATTTGGCTGTCAATCTATGAATATTGCAATATCTTTTCCCAAAAAATCTATGAATCAGTAGTTGAGAGCAATAATTTGCATATACCTTAATCTTGGTTGCCACTCCACATCTAAATTGAAAAAAAAAAAAAAAAAGAAATCAGCAAAGGATATAAAGGGTTTGTACTTGATCTACGCTTTCAACTTAGCAGCCTTTCACGATGAAGCGTGTTAGTCTATAATTAATAAATTTAGTCTTTTCCTATTAAGCCTAACCTTTTAGGGTAATAGATTGAATTAACTATTTTTTTAGAAGTAAAAATTATGAGTTAATTATTTAAGATAGTGTCAAAAGTTAGAAATCTAAAATTCGCCTAGTAGAGCTGCACTAAATATGAATTTAACCAGAAAAAAAAAATGAAGTTTATCACAAGGCATGAGATGTTTACGCTTGGTTCGTGTTTTAGTTTAGCAAGCTTGTGCATGAGAACTTGTACAAGTCTATACATAATAGATTGAATCACTTTCTATCATTTTTAAGTTTTTGAGATAATCAAATCAATATATTATTAAATTAAAGCTAGAGGTCTAGAGTTCAAACTTTAGTTATCTCCCCAAATCCGAATTTAGAAGAAAGAAATCAGCATAAGGTATAGAGAACATGTGCCTAATGCAAACTTTCAGCCTAGCGTTTTTGGGTGAGGGGGTGCGCTAGTGTATAATTAATAGATTTGTTCATTTCCTATCAGCTTAAACATTTGAAATAATCAGTTTAATCAATTATTCAAATTCACACAACAGGAGAGTATCACAAGGACCTATATCATCCAAAACTTGCTATCAAATCAATCTCTTGTTAATAAGATACACAAGAAAATGACCAGAAAAGTAGTTATCTATCATGTTCGGCAATCATTTCCCAAATCTAATAACCTGAGAAATTTGCATGATAGAGAGCTTAGCATAAAACATCCTCTGCGATTTTTATGACATCTGTCCTATTTTTATTTGTTTATTTCTGGAATTACGATGCAACGAGTTGGTAACGCTGTTATGGCTCCATCTGTGGACAGACCAAAGGCTCGACATTTTTGTTCAGGGGAATTATGAAGTAAAAAAGAGGCTAATATGAGAATAGGAGTAGTTAGACCTAAAATTAGAGCACAATCATCATATGTGGCACTTTTGCAACCAGAAACTACTGCACGACACCTCCTAAACATAGTGTTAGTTCCTAAAATATTAATAATTTAAAGTTGATCTTAAAAATATTTTAAATAATAAGTTAGGCTCTTTCCCATAAATTTAAGTTATCTAATTGAATTGTTCTACCTTTCCCATGCTCACCTATTATTATCACTTGCCATTTCTTTGATTATCATTGGGCTTTCGGGTCCTGAAAACTTTATGATTTTATATCATATTTCTAAAATGATCCTCATATGTGTGAGTGAAATTTTTAACTCGGCCAGTAGACTCAACCCAAGAGAGAAACATGGTTCTTATAATGAGAGCCCTTCCTGTCAACTTCAACTTATGGAACAATTCACCCATGTAAATATGAACCTTAAATCCACTTTTTAAGAAATAAATCTAGCCAAATGCTGACTCCAGCTAATTCAGACTTTCAACCTTTGCAGAATAAAAGATGCATGCACTGAAATATATTCCAAGACAAGGACAAACGAGCCATCTACTTTAGCTATGTACTAAATTTTCACTGTTTAGTACTTTTACGCAACACTTATGGGCAAAAGCACCCATTCGATTAATTCTTTTAACAGTGTTAAAGTTATTTCAGTATGAGGATACAGAAACGAATTTTGATTTGTAGGACAAACATAAAAGCAGTCTTACCTCAAGAGATTCAGAATTATAAAAGAAGTGCCATGTGCATGCACAAAATGCTCCACCAAGCAGAGGTACCTAGATCAGAAAATTGTATTATGACAGAATTTTCTCAACAGGAAACTAGAGAAAGTAAGAAATCATGCAGGTTCATGTGGAGAAAAACTCAAACGAAAAATGGTTGAAATGTGGGTGAATCAGAATCCACAAAACCACTTATATCTAAAGAATCAACTAGGTAAATAACTTAAGGTGGAGCTGAAACATCCTACAGAATGAAAACCATCACATGATATTGTTGCAAATGAATAGAATCGTTTCTTGTCATTGCAATTAGGCAGAGATACTCCCCTAAGTGAAGCAGTTTTCAGTTTCCTCATGAATTGAGTTCAAGTTATGAATCTACAAACAGACTCCACTGTGAAAAAGGCGAATTTAAGCCTTCAAATGCCATAAAAGAAACAAAAGAGGAGAAATCATTGATATTATTAATTTTGAAGCCTGATAAGAACTCACCATTCCCCAGGAGAGACCCTTCCATGATTCAAACCCAGATTTCTCACCATATTGCCAAACCAATGCCATAGCCGTAATCCTTTCAAACCACAAAAAAAAAAAAAGTAATACACAATTCAGATGCTGCCAAATGGTGTATTTATTTAGCAAAATTTAGCTATGTTTATCACTTTCCAAGATCATAAAACAGTAAACAAAGTCAAACGAAAGTAAACACAAAACTCTCAAGACCGACTTGAAATCCTCACCATTCAACGACGCTAGATACGTGAATGGCCCAGGTGGGCAGAGACAAGGCGTTGGCTGGTTCGCTGAGTTGCAGCGAACCCAACAATGGTAGAACGGTAGCCGAAGCGGGCTCCGTCAAGGCGAAGGCCAGCCCTGCGCCGACCAGAGCCAGAAGAGGTTTGGGATCATGAATTACGGGGGGCTTAGAGGATTGGGTGAGAAGAGTGGAATGTGTACGGACACAAGGAGAGGAAAGAGAAGAGCAAAGGGTGCGTCCGGGTATGATGGGTTTTGAAGAGGAGAGTAAGGCGGTTGCAGTAGCCATCGTCGGAAGCTCCTAATTTTGTGTTTTATCACAGAGGATAAGAGAAGAAAACTATTTCTCATTAAATTTTTTTTGAATTATTTAATTCAAAAATAATTCAAATATATAAATTAAAATACTAACTATTGTTTAATTATTTAACACTAATTAAAATGCAAATGTATATTTTACAAATGCATGATTCAAATATTATGTCATTTTGATCTTTTTTTATATATATATATTTCTTAAATTTCAAAAAATGGGTATATTTTATTGATAGTAAAGTGAAAATGGAAAAAAAAAAAACAAATATTTTTAATGAATTCTTAATTGAGAAGATAAATTTAAAGAGGGTATTTATGATTGTTTAAAGAATGTGTTCAAGTCAATATGTAAAATGCTTATTTCTTTTTTTTTTTTTTTAAAAAAAAAAGGAGGTGATACACTTAAATGAATTACTAATTATAAAAAATTAGTAGAAATATATTGTTATTATAAATAATTTAGAGGGGTCCTACAGTCCAAGTTAATTAAGTTTTAACTATTTCTTAAAGAAAGAATTTCATGCTCTAAAATGTAATTTGCAAGCACTTTGAAAGGTGGTAACTTTAGTGAAACAATTTGAGTCTTGAAAGAGACCATAACAAACTTCAAGCGCATCCCTTTATGAAAAATGTAATCTCAAATTTAGCATAATTGGCCCACGAATGAGAATATCAGCATAAGTATTAGTTCTATCTACAATCTCAAATGCAATAATGATATACTTATTGATCTACGAATGCTAAAAAAAAAAAGAAGAAATTATTTGTTGTGCATGTTCGGACTCAGTAACAATTGATAAGATTAAAACGTGTTAAATAAGAAAGCTGTAACTTCAATCCATTTACAGATGACACTGGTGAGGCACCCTTCTACACGCCCACATTGCTCAAATGTATACGCAGTCACGCAAGGGTAATCCCTTGACATGGAGCTCTTCTATTGTGCTTTTATTTTTTTGTTCTTTGCCCAAACCATGACAAGGGAGAAGCCCATCAAAGACATGATCACAGTCTGCAAAACCACAAAGCAGACTTCTTTCCTTAAATTTCTATAATGAGATTCTGAAAACCAATTATTTGTTTGTGAAGATAAAGAGAAGTCTCCCCCTTTAGAAGGCCCAAGACAGTTCAAACAGAGATACATGTTCGTTGTCTCTCATGAGTAGTCATCATGTCTTGCACCAAAATACTTCCTCCCCAAAGGAAAATTAATGCAGTCGACTCAAAAGATGAAGGAATTAAAAACTTACAGATATTGCTGGCGGGACACCCACAAGGGGATCCTGGAAAAACCTATTAGCCAGAGCAAGGGCCAGAAGACTGCTCTGCATTCCTTTAGAAGATAAGGGAAACGTAAATATAGAACAGAGTTCTTTGTTAAAACTTTAACAATAACATTGGAGAAGACTCACACCTGTTTCAAAGGATAGAGTTCTTTGCAATGCTTTTACATCAGGTGCCTCGTGGAATACAGAACCAGCCAGGAGATATCCAGCAATAAATGCTGACAAATGGAATGCAACGATGAGGAACAAAATACTTGCTCCAAATGGAGACATAACAGATTCTATGTTTATGGCGAGTGGAGCTCCAACACAGAGAGCTGTATCAAGTACTGAAAGTGGCGGCAAAAATGGCCGAATAGCATTAGACAGCCGGGGAAACAACCTGAACGCACAGGCATATAAGACAGTCAACAACTTCTCATATTAATTTTTATTCTAACGTTTATTGTCTTGGTATATCACCTATTCAGAAGTAAGCCTCCAGCAATGGGGGCAATTACAATCTGCAGAATGCTGGAAATCATACCCTTTACATCAACAGGTAGCCTTTTTCCTATAAGTAGGAGCGATAATAATGGTGTGACAAAAACAGCAGTAGCAGTTGACATTGATGTCATAACGATGCTAAGAGGTGCCAAAGATGGGTCTGTAAGGAAGGTTGCATAATTTGATAGCTGCGCACCACTAACGCAAGATACCAACATAATCCCTGCACCTAATTAATAGATTGACATTCAGTTAGTTCACTTCCACCAGCTTTGGAAGTCAAATAGAAGAATTCTCACCTATAGGAGTGGGAAGACCAAAAAGTGTTACTGCAATAGTGCCAAAAATATACCCAAGCAGAGGCTTCACAGCAAATTGACCAAAATAGCCAACAAAAATAGCAGCAGGTCTCTGGAATGCTTCAAGGAAATCATTTTCACTAGAATTGATCCCAACCGCAAACATCAAAAACCCTAGTGCAGGGGCGTAGTACCTAGAAATAGAGCAATAATGAGATAATAACAAACGATCTCTGCAAAGTCTAAACTGCTTTGTTTTCTCCCCTACTACAATTTACTTTCGCATGAAACTTTGTCAGAGACTTATTTGTTTTAGAACTTCTGTCCCTCAGAAGTTGCATAATAGTTTTCACATGGCAAAAAAAGAAAAAAGTTCCTTATACACATTCCTTAGACAATAAAATCACTTGTGTAAGCGATTTGAAAGGGAAAGCTATTATATGACCTTTGTCTCATTTCAAGAGGAACAACCATAATAATCTATTCAGAACTCTAATTCCGGCTTTCTCCACATTTTGATTAGCAGGAAGGTCCCAACATGACCTCTTGGTGCTCTAGAAAAACATTTTAAACCTCTTCGTGCTGTATTGACTAACTGGTATTACCTGTCCTTTTTAAAATCTAACTAAATAAACACGCCCAGTTGCATCTAAAGAATCTTACCAATGTTGAAAATCAGTTGTATAGAAGTTTGAAGCTAATTATGCAATTTGCACTTCGAAGGTTGAAAGCTAACCATCCATCAATTAGCTTTCTTTTTCTTTTTTTCTTTTTTCTTTTTTTTTTCAGACAACTTTCGATTCAATTGGCTTGCAAGGGCAAATAATTATTTACATACATCCTATCAAAAAATTTTATGTAAATTTCCTAAAAATATTCATGTAAATACAGACCCAGTAAACAAGAAACTAAACTGAACAGGCACTTGAGGAATAACAACCTGCTGGTAAACCATGTGAAGGAAGGTGGATAGGCAAGAGCCAATAATGTACTAGCAAGAACTACATGAGGCAGAAGAGAATTTGCTTCCTTCAACATCGTCACAATAGATTTAGAATTCTGAAATAGGATATAAATGAACATTCTTCATTTTGGGCAAAATACTCTTTAATGATACTGCATAAAAATCAATTGTTAGAACCTACCGAAAAGTAGTGCATGAATAAAACACACTCAAAGATGCATAATATACACAGTTGCCTATGAAAAGTTGGGAACCTGTCTACACTCTATCTCCTATTATAATAAGTATGATAGCTCGTTTTTAACTCCTTTTTTTCCATTCAACGGAATAAAAATGGGGAATGTTACACTGTTTTTCTACTAATAATAACCTCTCATTGTAGGCATGTGCTGCTCTGCCCTAATTTGTTTCCAAGGGATTATAATTTCATAACAGAGAAACTAAAAGCCTTGTAAGTGGCAAACCGTTTGGTTTAGTACTCATTAGATAAGAATTAATTGAAAGCAATAATTTGAAGCCCTGGAGCCTTGTCGCAGTTAGAACATCTCAGTTCAACTTAGCAAAACCTTAACCTCATTCAAGTTGTCAATCAAATTGTTATGGCAACAAACACTACTGCTTGTCAGCGATTGCATTAGCATATTATCCAAAATATCCTTACCCAAGATAACTCAAATTGATCCCTCTTGATAACCACTTTTGCTATAGCCAATCTATAGTCCTTTATCAAGATTCTGATTGCCTATTAAGATTCTCGGAACTGAAGGTCACCCCAACACCAAAAGAACCCTGTCATCAACAACTCCAAAGTTGGGGAGTTCAACTAATCAGTAACAATACCAATGCATGTAAGCAGATTTCCAGTTGAGCATAGACACAGCATGATTAAGCTTTTTAAACTTAACCGGATGTTTCACGATAATCTCATATAAATATCCAGCCTCTCCTGCCTGCAGCCCTTTTCTTTCCCTCTGAATTGTTAGAACTCTACCCTAGGCACGAGACGCATTCCTGAGTTAGAGTAAATGGTTTGTTGGTCAAAGCCATCCGTCAACATTACAAGTGACTGAATAACAAGAAACCAACCAATATATTTCACGTGCACTAACAGGAACATGAATTCACTAGAAAAGCTTCATAGCATTAGTTTTACATAGTCATGCGCAAAAAAAGAAATGAATCAATCTCTCATACTACAAGCACAATTACCCCAAAAGAGAATCTGCTAGTATAAGTACCTCATCAGGTTCAGCAACGACGTTGGGACCCGGCTCAGCAGATTGATCGAATAAACATCTGCTCACTAAAAACCTTGAGCTTCTAACTGTCGATCAACCAACACATCATAGTCACCGGAGAAAAAACAGAAGTAGAGAGGAAGAGAACCTAAAAATTTCAAATCGAAAGCAAAAACAATAGCTCTTACGTCGAGAAACAGAATCAAGACAAATAGGAAACCTTATAGACCGCGACCCTGCAAAAAAAAAAAATCAGAATACAATAGTGTTTGAGAGGGAGAAAACGTATCATATAATAAATCAACAATGTCAATGGAAGGAGGACGGGAAGGGAAAAAAAAACCTGGAAACGAGAGTGAAAAAACTCGCAGCGAAACTGGGAGGTGATGAATTGGAACAAGAGATGATGGTTGAGGACGAAACTGAGTAAACTGCGAGCATCGAATACTCAGCGAATAAGTGGTCAGAGTCATGCTTTGTTTGGTTGCAAACAAGATTTCTCTTTAGGGAAAAGAAGATTTCAGGGTGGAGATCCGAGCTTATTTCAAGCTCCCAAAAAGCTTATCTCTCCAATCTCGATGGTGATTTGCGATTGCGCTTCTAAGTCCAAATGCAGAAACGTGACGCTATTTCGAAGTAAATATTCTGACTCCCCGGATATTTATCATATTATTCATGGTTTAGCATGTTAATAGGAAAACGATGATGCTTCTTTTTTCTAATAAATAAAAACTTCTTTGTATTTTGGTATCATTGTATTGTTCGTCATGTTAGGTTTATGGAATTACATTTCTCATTTAAATCTCCAAATCTGTTCAAATCTAATCCTCTCCCAAAAATTTAATCTCTTAACTCTCGTCAATTATAGAAATTCTAACACCGACTAATTTAGTTAAATTATCTTCTTTTTCTATTATTCGTCACTTATAAAAGTTCACTTTAAAATCGGACTAAAACAATTACGAACATTCCTAATTTACATACCAAAATTTTGATACAACTATTATTTTATCTCTAATATAATTGAGTCTCTCTCTTTATTATCTTCTCATTAAATAGTCGGCTATAATTTTTAATAATATATAATTTAAATTTTTATTTTATCTACTTCAATTATTATAAAACTCAAATTAAGTATCAATTTTTAATAAATTTTATCTTATATTTAGTACATGTTACCTCATTTATATTTTCATTAAAAAAATTATAAATTACGTGTAAACTATCTACTATCTATTAAATATTTAAAATAATTTTTTAAGAAAAAATATTTAAGGCACGAAAAAATTATATATTTAAAAAGACTGAACTCTCTTAGTTTCTAAATTTATTTTTAATTTTTCTACAATTTGATAAAAACATTGTGGTTATTTAGTGAATTTATCACATTAAACAAGAATCTAATAGTAAAATTGGTTGTTATAAATAATTTAAAATAAATTACAATGAGTTTTAGTTATTTATTAAAAAAAAAAAATTACATTTCATCTTATTTTTTCATCGTTGTTCTTGTGTGAGAATATTGATGAAAAAATTTATATGTTTTTGTCGCAAAAATTTGTTAACTCTAATTACCCTAATTTAATATATAGTTGTAGTTTTAAATAGGCTTAATATACATAATTTTAAACCAATAATTTTCTCATAAATTTTGTTTTTATTTTTTTAAAAATAATACAATTTTATTTATCAATACAGTTAATTTAATATTAGTATATCTTGAGAGCATCAATGCTA
Source organism: Carica papaya (assembly GCF_054855325.1). Taxonomy (NCBI): domain Eukaryota; kingdom Viridiplantae; phylum Streptophyta; class Magnoliopsida; order Brassicales; family Caricaceae; genus Carica; species Carica papaya. Next base: position 5,566,178 of record NC_142312.1, on the reverse strand, counting down.
TTGACACCATTAGTAAAAATTAAAAAAATTTCTTCCATCATACATTAAAAATTTCCATTGTTAAAAATAAATGTGCAGAGATATTATGAGAAAATGTTGATTTTACAATCTGAAAAAAAAATATTATTATATGGCTTTATGATATGGTTATATAATACAAACTTGGTTGTGGGTTAGTGTTTAGAAGAATAATACATGTGTATATTTGGACCTACATTAATAAACAAATCACTAGACGTTTTGTGAGAGCAACGTTCCAAAATGTAACAACCTTTCAAAAACTATATATATATATATATATATATTATTGCACTTCATTATTGGGTTTGTTTCCGTTTGTATCTTTTCAAAAAAAACTTGAGCCATTATTTATTGACATGGAAGCCATCCCGGGGTACACCGCCTTTTGACTTTTTTCGAAATAATTTTTTTTTATGATTCTTAATTAAATTAAATAAATAAATTTAATTTTATAAAAATATGGGTCTTTAACCTTTAAATTAATACCAAAAAAATAAAATAAAAATATTACATATTTAATTTTAAATTTATGAAAGATTTGAAGCTTGAGTAATATAGACTCCTTCTTGGTATCTTTAAAAGGATGCAGCAGCGTACTGGGTCTTGCCTTTTAAGGCTCTTCCTTCTTTTTCTTTTTCCATAATTTATGACTTTTTTTAATAAATAAATAAAAACAATAAATAAAATTGGAAATTTCCATGTTTATAATATCTAATAATATTGTTACCTTAAATTTAATTTTACATGTTTATTTCGTTAAAAAAGAAAAAGAAAAATAAAACGTTTTCTTACGTGTCGTGATCTGATTGGATTGTTCTTTAATAAACATTAATTACGTCCGTGAAACTAACAAATACCCTCCCTCCCTCTGGCAATATTAATTCAAAAAGAAAAGCAAAAATGTTTTGCCCAAGTTGGACTTGGACTGACGCGCATAACAAAGTAACGGACTAACAGCGTTTGTATAAGATGGGGCCGAGTCAGCTCAGTCCAATTCACTACTGGACTCAGTTGTGGCCCCCCGCCTACCTTGACGGTGAAGTCACGACAAACGAGTGGCGTCTAACAGCCATGCGTCCGTTAGCACACAGCGGTATAACATCTGTCAAGGCCTTTCCTCCATTACGCGCCACGTGTCCGCATGCCGTCAATACGACACCGTCTCGTACAGGAACTCCGATTTCTCATAGAACTCTAATATCCAAATTATCGGACCAAATTAGATTCTTCCTCATAATCAACAATTTCCCTTGCCTTCGTTTTCAATCATCTCTTCTGTCTCTTCTCATCTACCAGTCTCCCTTTTTTATTTCTTCCTTCCAGTTTGCGTCGCTGCCTGGTCTCATCTCTGTTGCCTGTTGGTTTTCTATTCTATTTTCTCGGGAACCAAACTGAAATAGAAGTGCCGCAAGCTGGGTGATTTATCCCATTCAATGACTTACAATGATGAAGACGAGGAGAATGGCGGCGGTGGGGGTGAGGTGGTTCCAGAGCTGATCCTCAGGGTGGATGATAACGATGGAGATTATGTGAAATTGCGAGGGGAATTAGAGGAATGTGGGGAACAGGAAAGGGAGGGATCAAGGGAGCCTGTTTCTCCCAGCTGGAGAAAGTCCTTGTGGTATTGGGTGAAGTTGGCTGTATTAGTTGCTTGTTTGGGCTTGCTATTTGGTGTTTTTCTCAAATGGATTGGTCCCTTTTTCATTGACAAGGTCAGTTTTCTTTGTAAATTTTCGTGTTCATCTGATTAAATTGCAATATAATATTTTTCTGTGAGAATTTAAGGGCTAGATTAGTTTTCCTTATTCGAGGGCTTTGTTATTTGTTTATATCGTTTATTGCAGCTGCTTTTAAAAGCATGTTTAGGGCCTCTATTGACCCGCCATATAATTCTTGCCTTTTCTGAGAAAAAATTCTAGATATGATCTGTCAATTGGGATATTCTTTTATGAAATTTGCTATATCAAAAGAGTAGTATACTTTTTTGTTCTTTTGTTTAGGAGTTAATGATTGTCCATTGAAGTTTTGCTCTCTCTCCATTTTATATTTGCTCGTGATAGCTACATACAGAAAGACCTCGTATTTCGGCGGGTTTGCAAACTAGGCTTAACAACATCCTTTGATGTTCATTGTACTCCTTAGGTGCTTTTTAATCAGGGATCGTTTTGGCTTTGATTTTCATCTAAAACCATTACACAAAAAAACCAATTCTATTTCGTATAGAACGTTTACCAGATTTCTATTTTAGGGATCAGGTAAGTTTTATGTGATTGTCAAAATAAGCAAAAACAATTTAGGCATCATTCCTCTGAACTTGTTCTCTAAGTATGACATTTGTTTTAGACGAGTTAAGGAAGCAGTTCTGCTCTTGTAAATTTCTTCTTTAGTATTTGTTCAACCAAATTGATGGTTCAGGTTATAAACACTAAAATTCAGTAAAAGAACTGATATAAATAAAGAAAGCATTAGCTAAAACGATTATGTTTTTCTACAAAATATTCCTCCAAAACAACCATCCTTTTGTAGCATGTATACATCCTCTTCTTCTAGTTTCTATCTGACTGTAGTAAACATTGTTTTGCAGGAGATCATCCCAATTATAAACTGGGAAACAGCAACATTTAGTACTCCAGTACTTGCAGTTCTGGTCTTTGCTTCTGTGGCATTATTCCCCATGGTACTTTTACCATCTTCACCATCTATGTGGGTAGCTGGGATGACATTTGGTTATGGATATGGATTTCTACTAATTATATCTGCGGCAGTCATTGGTGTATCACTTCCATTCTTCATTGGCAATCTTTTCCTCCACAAAATTCAAGTGGGTACTCTATCAAGGATTTTTACTGTTTATTTTTTATCCTGCAAAAGGTCTGAGGATACATGGATGCAAATGATGTGAATAACATAATTTAAAACTTCTTTGTCTTTGTGCAGAGATGGCTAGAAAAGTATCCAAAGAGAGCAGCCATCCTACGAGCAGCTGGTGAAGGAAATTGGTTTCATCAGTTTAAAGCTGTTGCATTGATTCGGATTTCTCCATTCCCATATATAATATATAATTATTGTGCTGTTGCAACACATGTCAAGTATGGTCCATATATATTGGGTTCTTTGGTGGGAATGGTGCCGGAGATTTTTGTCGCAATCTACACGTAGGCTCTCTCTCTCTCTCTTTCTTTCTCTCAAACACACACAGACACACTGATTTTTTTTTTTTGATTTGGTTGTCACTTTATGTAGCTTTTTTATATATGTTTATCATTTTTTTTAATTGCATGAATGCAGATGGTTCTTCTTGAGTATGAATCTGGGTTATACACCTAATCATTTTCTCTGATTTCATAGTGACCATAGCAGAAGATGCCTTTTTTATATATTAAGGAACCTCTGAAGTAACAAGTTTGCACTTCTATGCTGATTGTTTTTTCTTTCCACTGATTTAGATTCCTACGGAAATTTTTTCAAAGTTTGTAGTATTCTTATTGCTTTTTTCGTTTTATAGTCTAGTTTGAAGGATACAGAGAAATAAGGAGTTATAGATTTGCTAGAGAAAATGATGAAGAGAGGATAAAGTAAACACTGTAAACTGAAACTTTGTTGTCAGTTTATTGTTTTTATGGTGTCTTGGTCGGCTGAAAGTTTTCTTATATCAAGGAACTACAGGATATCAAAAAAGGACCATTCACTTCTGTGAAGTCGGGTTACATCCGAGGAAACATTCACTGCATAGACTTCTGATTGTTACCAGTGAACTAACGGCGGTTGGTAGAAGAGAAATGGCGTTAAGTTGCTTCTCTATGATGTTGAGAAGTAGATATTCCTTTCTTGGTTTTTTGAAGTGCCTCTAGTAACCAGAATTCTCGTGTTTCACATCGAACCACTACCTAAACACTTTGATGTGTTTGTATTAGTTGGAACAAATTAAACAATGCACTAGTTTCCTAAACATTTATGTCCATTTATACATTGTGTCAACTCTTTTAAGTAATTGCCACCCGAAGGTTCAGCTTTCCTTCATTCACTTCTTGTCTCTATTTTGGCACTGTCAATTGTCAGGTAGGAATCAAATTTTGCTCCAGAGAAGAAAAGGGTAGTTGGTTTTTCTGTCAAGTCATGCCATTTAATGTGGCTAGATTGAGTACATAGGTAAGGATTGTGAAGAAAATTGAGAGAAAATATTCTTCATTTTTTTTATGAATGATTTCCACACATATATATACAAGTCTACTACTCTAACAATCTAACAAATTCTTGAGAGAAACCTAACAAAATTCTGTTTCTAAGGACAAATTTGTTGTAACAAATTTATTGGTGATTTCCTCTATTTACAGCACATAACAGCTGTAAATGGAGGAACCATTTACAGCACATAACAGTTGTAAATAACTATTTTTAATCTTAATTTATTCTTTTAATTATTATATTTTCTACACTCCCCCTCAATATAGTTTACGTATATGTTGAGTAAACCTAGATTAGATATTATGTCATCAAAGGTTCTCTTAGGAAGAGTTTTAGTTAGAATATCTGCGATCTGTTGATTTGTTGAAATATGCATCAGAGTTATAGTCCCATCTTCCAATTTTTCTCTAATGAAATGACGATCAATCTCCACATGTTTAGTTTTATCGTGATGTACTGGATTTTTGGTCATACTAATTGTTGATTGATTGTCGCACCATACTTTCATAGGCATATTGTTGAGGATTTTTAATTCTTCAAGTATTCTCTTCAATCATACACCTTCACAAATACCATGAGCGAACGCTCTAAATTCAGATTCTGCACTGCTGCGAGACACAACAGGCTATTTCTTGCTTCTCCAGGTTACCCCAAATATAGGTACAATATCTTGATGTAGATCTCCTGTCATTTGTAGAACCTGCCCAATCTGCATCCGTGTAAATTTCAACACCCTTTCTGTCTGTTTTTTGAAAGAATAAATCTTGTCCTGGAGTTTTCTTGAAATACCTCAGAATCTGATACACAGCACTCATGTTATCTTCTGTTGGCTGATGCATGAATTGACTTACTGTACTTACTGCAAAACTGATGTCTGGTCTTGTGTGAAGCAAGTAAATAAGTTTCCCAATAAGTCTTTGGTATCTCCTTTTGTCAACCATTTTATTACTAATTCTGGATCCAAGTTTGATGACTGAGTCCATAGGGGTGCCAGCAGGCTTGCTTCCTAACATCCCAATCTCCTTTAGGAGATCCATAATGTACTTTCGTTGAGAAACTGAAATCCCTTTTTTTAATCTAGCTACTTCCATACTGAGGAAGTACTTTAGTGCTCTAAAATCTTTTATTTCAAATTCTTTGGACAAGAATTCTTTAAGTTTCTGAATCTCAAGGTGATCTCCTGTAAGAATGATATCATCAACATATACAATCAAAATAGTTTTTTTACCTGATATGCAATGTTTGATAAATAATGTATGGTCGGATTGACATTGTTCATATATTTTATGTTTTACAGCTCTTGTGAATCTGTCAAACCATGCTCTTGGAGATTGTTTTAGGTCATAAAGTGATTTCTTCAATTTATACACTTTATGAGAGTTGTCAGTTAATTCGAACCCTGGTGGTATATTCATATACACTTCTTCTTTCAAATCGCCATTAAGGAATACATTCTTTACATCTAATTGATACATTGGCCAGTCAATGTTAGATACAAGTGAGAGGAGTACCCGAATAGTATTGTGCTTGGCAACTGGTGCAAACGTCTCCTAATAATCTATACCATATGATTGTGTATAGACTTTGGCTACCAGACAAGCCTTAAGCCTGTTTACACTCCCATCTGGATTATATTTGGCTGTAAAAATTCATTTGCATCCCACTTGACACTTTCCTGGAGGAAGATCAGTTAGTTCCCATGTCTCATTCTTTTCAAGTGCCCTGATTTCATCTAGGACAGCTAACTTCTATTCTGGAATTTCCAATGCCTCATGTATTGTTCTGGGTTCAGGTGAACTGCTGTTTATCCTGCTCACAAAAGCATGATGTTCCAAGGATAATTTGTCCAATGAAACATAATCCTGTATAGGATGTTTGGTGCATATTCGAGTGTCTTTCCTCAAAGCAATAGGAATATCAGAATCAACGGAATCAAGAGTTAGTACAGAGATTACGTTACCTGTATCAGTGGGGAATTCATGGCAGTACTTGGATGATTCGGGTGCTTTTTCTTTGTTTCTTCTTGTATATAGACACGTAACTCACTTGTTGCAGGTAATGTGCTTTCTATAACAGGTTTTGGTTCTGATTTCTTTTGTGAGGTTTCGGGTTCAATCTCCAAGGAAGGTTTGTCTGATGATGAATTTTGTGGGTAGAGAGGTGGTACACACACATCCCACAACTGATATTCCTGAGTGAATGTCTCCCTCTGAATATCAGTGGTGGGATAAAATGGTTGATTATAAAAAAGGTGACATCCATGGTATTATAAAATCGGTGGGTTTCCGGAAATAGACATTTGTATCCTTTTTGATTTGCTGAGTACCCAACAAAAATACACTTTATTGCTCTTGGGTCTAATTTTCCACGAAAATGTTTATGAATGTGGACATATGCTGAACACTCAAATACTTTAAGTGGCAAAGTGTTTAAAATGTGAGAATCAGGAAAGATTTTTGAGATGATAGTGTATGATAATTGAAACTGTAGAATACGGGAGGGCATTCGATTAATCAAATAGGTAGCTGTAAGGACAGCCTCTCCCCAAAGATATTTTGGTACATGTGTGGTGAACATGAAAGATCTAGCAACCTCAAGAATATGTCTGTTTTTTCTTTCGGCTATGCTGTTTTGCTGTGGAATATGAACACAGGAGGTTTGATGAATAATGCCATGTTCAGTAAAGTATTTTTCAAGAGTATTTTCAAAATATTCACAAGTATTGTTGGATTTCAATACTTGGATGGTAGCATAAAATTGGGTTCGAATCATTGTATGAAATTTTTTAAATAGGGATCCCACTTCAGATTTTTCCTTCATGAGAAATACCCAAGTAATTCTTGTATGGTCATCAATAAAAGATACAAATCAACTAATTCCGTAAACATTGGAAACTCTGGAAGGGCCCCAAACATCACTGTGAATTAATGCAAATGGTTTAGATGGTTTATATGGTAGACTATGGAATGAACTTCGAGTATGCTTAGAAAATTGGCAAACTTCACACTGTAATGAAACTGGATCTTTTCTTTTAAATAGTAGTGGAAACATTCTTTTTAAGTACATGAAGTTTGGATGTCCTAATTTATAGTGCCACAACATAATATTATGATCATTATTTTTGAAAATAGGAACAGAGTTTTCACATACTGCATTGTGAGCTTGTCTTTTAGAGGTGTTGACTTGAAGCAAATATAATCCCGAGCTCATCCTAGCACTGCCAATCGTTCTCCCTGAATCCAAATCTTGAAAATTACACATATTAGAAACAAATTTCGCAACACATTTCAAATCTTCACATAACTTGCTGACAAACAACAGATTACAATCCAAATTCGGAACATGGAGAACTGAACAGAGAGTCAAATTTGGAGACAAATTTACAGAGCCCATTCCACTTTTGAAAGAGAACCATCTGCAATTTTGATTGAAATATTTTCTTCACATCTTCTGTAATTTTGGAACATTGAGAAATCGTCACTCATATGATCAGATGCTCCAGAGTCTAACGCCCACACCTGTCCTTTTTCTAAAAGAGCAGATAAACCATGAATATTACCTTTGTATGCCACAGAGGCACTGACCAGGTGAGATTTCTTGGACAAGATTTGTTGGAGGGCTTCCAACTGTTTAGGGGTAAATGGTTTTTTTCCATCTCATCAAAAATTACTTCCTCAGCCTTCACGTGATTTTCTTGAAGCTTGTTGGAGGTCTCTGCTTTCGACATTTTCCACTTACCCGAAGGTGGTTTCCAGTCACTTGGCTTGCCGTGAAGCTTCCAACAACGCTCCTGAGTGTGCCCTAGCTTCCGACAGTGGTCGCACCAGGGCCTTGTCTTCTTCGTTCGACTGTCAATCGCTCGAGTTGTGAGAGCTGAAGAATTTTCAGTCTGGTGAGGTTGGTCATTCTCTCCCATCATGATCTTCCGACGACTCTCCTCGCGTCGAACCTCAGAAAAAACTTCTCGAAGACTCGGCAAGGGTTTGGTGCTCAGAACACGTCCCCGAATCGGGTCGAGATTTTTGTTTAGCCCTAGCAGGAATTTGGAGACTCACTTTTCTTCCACAAAGACTTTGAAGTTTTTCGCGTCCTCGGGGCAGTTCCAGTGACGCTCTTCGAAGGCGTCCATCTGCTGCCAATTCCGTGCAAGGATACTATAATACTGAGTGACACTGAGTTCTCCTTGTCGAAGGTCATGAAGAGTTGACTCGATTTCGAATATTACAGAGGTATTTTGCTTGCTGGAGTATAGTTCCTGTGCTGCCTTCCAGATTTCATGAGCAGTTTTGTAGAGAAGGAAATTCTCTCCGATTTCAGGAGTCATTGAGGTAATGAGCCAGGACATGACCGTACTGTTTTCGATCTCCCAGGTTTGTGCATTTGCATCGGACGCTGGAGGAGGCATGAGCTCGCCAATGAGGTGCCCATAACGCCCCCTTCCGCGGATGAAGAGATGGACAGACGACGACCATTGAAGGAAGTTGTTGTCATCGAGTTTATGTCCTGTGATACAGGATGATGGTAGTTCACTCACAGCTCTGGTTGTTGCTGTGTGATGATAAGAACCAGAGGAAATTTCTGGTGGAGAGGATGGAAACTCACCCGAGGTCATTTTTTATTACGGCTCAGCAGGGTTTGATATCAATTTTTTTTTTTTTGGATCAGGTATTGCTCTGATACCATGAAGACAATTGAGAGAAAATATTCTTCATTTTTTTTATGAATGATTTTCACACATATATATACAAGTCTACTACCCTAACAACCTAACAAATTCTGGAGAGAAACTTAACAAAATTTTGTTTCTAAGGACAAATTTGTTGTAACAAATTTGTTGGTGATTCCCTCTATTTATAGCACATAACAGTTGTAAATAACCATTTTTAATCTTAATTTATTCTTCTAATTATTATATTTTCTACAGATTGAGTCTCACAGGGAGAAATAATGTGTGCGTGGTTGTCACATGACGGCCTATAAAGGAAGAGTTTCCTGAAACACAAATGTTGGAGCTTTTTCACTTCGAGCGAAGAATGGCTTGTTTTTCCTGTTTATGTTCTTAACTATACTACTATTTTTCAGTTCATTGCGAGTACATTGAAGGGAATGCTGGGAACTTTTTGGCTGCAATTTTGCTTCCTGTCTCTAGTAGTCACAAAGTTAACTGGTTGCTTCGTATACATGTCATCTGCATTTGTCCTCTTTGTTTTCTTCTTTTCAACACATGGGATCTTTTTTCTATTTACAACACTTCCATTTTTGATGCATTATAGACATTATAAAAAAGTCTGTTTTAGTGAAATGCTGTCGCCTTGTTGCAGTGGGATCCTGATACAGACACTGGCAGATGCTTCGAATGAGCGGCATACCATTTCAGCCCCTCAGATAGTTTTGAATGTTGTTGGTTTCTGTGCCACTGTAGCTACGACGATTCTTTTTACAGTATATGCAAAAAGGCAGCTCAAAGTGTTGCAAGGAGAAGAACTATTGCAGTAAATTCTAGTTTGGGTTTGGCTATAAGCTAGGTTTTTTGCATATTGGAACACTTTGTATGGAGTGGATGGGGTCTTATTTAGTAAACAACTTCATCCACATCTCCCAAAAAGATCACAGGAAGACATGCAGACACCTGAAGTTTTATTCCTCGGAAAAAATGTCTTCTTGTCTCTCTCTCAGGCATACACACACACACACACTCTGAACTCTGAATTATCACATGTACATGATTGGAATTCTGCCTGGAAGAAATTCAATTGAAGTGGGCCAAAATTCTTGCTGTAAACTGTACAGATTATTGACCAACAGATCTTCTATTACTCTTAAAAAGAATTGCATGCCATGTAGTATATATGCCCATAGATGATAACATACATTCATGAAGAGAAAAGGGTGTTTGGCTGAAGATGATGTCATCTTTCTTATCAACAGAGACAGTGGTAATGATTTGTGAGTTTCTAGATCAGGGAATTGAATCCTTTCGAACTCATACAGTGGGAAGCACTGGAGTGGAAGTTGGTTCCTTAAACTTGCCATGTCCATTATTCCTGTAGCACTTGAAACTTTTTTATGAGCTTGGCCTGTTTAGTCTGTTGTAAGGAGAGATTTGAAGAAAGTCTAAATGCTAAAAGGGAGCGTTTGGGAGATGCAGCATCGTTGATTTTGGGTGAAGTTAGATTGCAGAATGATCTCTTACCTACCTGACAATAATTCTGTATTGACCAACTAGCAGCTTTTGAAACACATCCCTATGGCCCAATTCTCTTTATTTTTAGATTGGTCAACGGTCTAAATTTCCTTGCAATTTCTTCTTTCCACTAGAAAAAAGGCCGCTCATTAAATCTTCTGTTCGTTGACAATTTGATGCTTTAATCTTTTTGACTTGAAGGAAATTTTTCAGAGAACTCCATGTTGTATCGAATTATAACAAATCTATATGTACCTTTAAAATGTTAGATTCATTCAAATTAAATCTTAATGGTTATGCATATGTAAGCTATACTTGGCATTTGATAAGATGATGAATCTTTTTGAACTTACATGTCTATATATATGTGTGTGTGTATAAATATCTCAGAAAGAAAAAGAACTTATATATAGTTTTATATCTGACATATTTTTTATAAAAATAAAATACTTTTTTATTTGATAAGATATAAAGTCGTATACTTTTTTCAGAGAACTCCATATTAGATATGGGTGCTTGGGTATCTTGTTAGATAGAACAAAAAGAGACAATTGATCCCCCAAAATACACCCTAGGAATAGTATAACCTGAAGGCAGAGTAATGATAGCAAACCTAATGTATTTTTTCCTTATCATGTTACCATTGTGAATTCTAAAACATTAAACGATTAAAAATTGTATATTTATTCTGAAACTTTGTATTAATTTAGCTATTGAGAATATGGAGTTTTCCTGTAAAATAACTAAAATTTCATTTTTTTGACCACTATAAAAGGAATTGGGGTAATACAAATATATATATATATATATACATATAGTTTTTATATTATATGTTAAGAAATTATAATAAAATTTTAAAAAAAACAGAGTGCCATGTGCAAGAACCTGGTACAATATTCTTGTAAGAAACATAGTGAAAGAACCAAATTATTATTTTAAACCAGCAGGTAGCATGAGAGGTCTAAAGCTTTTTGGAAGGAGGATTGAAGCTGACGATGGCTAAAAAAATAAGAAGAGGAAGCCCATTTTTTCTCAAATTGTAAGGATCAACATCTAAGAATTTATACATGAAAATAATATGTTCTTGCTATATGGGAAAATGGGTAATGTGTAAAAGAATTTTTTTTTTTTTTAAAGGTAAAAAAGGTTTAAAAAAAAAAAAAAAGGGCCTGGGATTCTTCAATAGGGGACCAGCAATGAAAATGCCAACTCTGTGTTATTGTGTGTAAATACATGGATCATTTTTTTGCTTTTATTGGGGAACAATTATGCTAAATGTCTCTACCAAAAAATACAAATAAAATAAATGTACCAAAAAATAAGAGCGCCCTTAATCAACGGTCAAAAAATCTTTGGTATACTTTTGTTGACCCTTTCTACTAGTAGTCAAACACAAGCAACCAAATTCTCTCAAAGGGTGAAGATAATAATATATTAATTGTTAATAAATTAAACACTGAAGAATAAAAGAGAATTAAAAAGGAGGAAAGAAATAAAATTAAATCCTTGATGGAAAAATCTAATCTGCGTAGAGGAGCTGGTAAGGTCTAAAGGATACTGATATCCAGCTGGTCAGGGATGGATAATCCTTTGACTACCGTCCAACAACTATGTTTTGTTTTTTCCTTTTAAATTTTGGAGTTTTTCTTCTTTATAATACAGTATAATTGTCTAAAAAATGAGGGGAAGAAAAAAAGAAATGGGGATGGCCGCAATTGGCATCTACTTAAATAGCAATAAAGAAGCAGATGAGGGTCTTCTCGAAGTCCCAATCGAAACAGATGTACCAAGAAACTTCAATGCAAAAGAAAAGAACCCAAAAGAAAAGAAAAACAAAGAAACAATCAATGGGACAAATCAAAAGGCATAGTGTTGTTTGTTCTTTTGAGTTTCAGAATATCTTCTCTTGGTTTCTCTTTCAACTCTTTTTTCTATTTTTTTTTTTTTTTCACTTACTCTCTGGTTATTAAGTTAATGGCTGTGGTGTTAATAATTAATTTTGGTTGGTGAGAGAGAATAAATGCCTGCAGTCCAGACAAGCACACACAGGTCCTACATCTACCATGCTGGTGAGTTAACAAATGGGTTTTTTTCCTTAATTTACATTACCAGTCTTACATATACAAATATAGTTGTGTACGCATTTATAGAGAGAGTGTGTAGCATGCACGTGGTTCATCTTCACTTGGTGGCAACCAGAGATTGATGTACAGATAAATGGAGAGACGTCTAAAAAGGGTTCTTATTAAATTTGCTTAGCTGCTTGCTTTTCAACCAAGGCACTTGCTTCTCTCCATTTTCATTTCTTGCCATACTTCTGTGCCTCCTCTCTGCAAATCTGGGTGGTAGAAGCTAAAATTTCTTGTACCCAGATAAAGAGAAAATAACCCAGATCCTGTTTCTCTTGATTGGGTAAATGGGTCTGTGTGTTTTCACATTGCTCCCGGGCTTCACTTCAATGGTAATGGAGATGGAAGTAGAAAATGCTGCTACTTGGTCATGATTTTCATGTTTGATTTGCGATTGGATAACTTGACGACGGAGCAAAATCGTAGTGTTAACAGCAGCCAGGCCAGGAACTGGATCATCTTTTCTATATTGGATCCACAACCAATAATGCCAAACGGGTAGATCCGGTTTATCGAGCATGAGAAGGATTTACCAATTTCTTCTTCTTCTTCCTCCTCCTCGTGCTCCTCTTCTCTTCTTGATCCTCCTCTTCACTTCTGTTGCAGTTACCACGCTTTCTCTGGCCGCTACAGAAAAGGAAATCTTGCTCCAGTTCAAAGGAAACATCACCGACGATCCCTTCAAAAGCTTGGTTTCTTGGACCTCCAGTGGAAACCCTTGCTCAGATTTCAATGGTGTAACTTGCAATCCAGATGGGTTTGTGGACAAGATCGTTTTGTGGAACACAAGCCTCTCCGGAGTTCTGTCGCCGGCTTTATCTGGTTTGAGGTCTGTAAGGGTCTTGACATTGTTTGGTAATCGGTTTTCAGGTAACATCCCACCAGAATATGCACAGTTGCAGACATTGTGGAAGATTAATTTGAGCTCAAATGCATTGATTGGTTCTATCCCTGAGTTCATTGGTGACTTACCAAGCATTCGGTTTCTTGATTTGTCAAGGAATGGATACATGGGACAGATTCCACTGGCTTTGTTTAAGTTTTGCTACAAAACCAAATTTGTTTCTCTATCCCATAATCATCTTTCTGATTCAATTCCTGTATCTATTGCGAATTGTACTAATCTTAAAGGTTTTGATTTCTCTCATAATAACCTCAGTGGTGGATTACCTTCAAAAATTTGTGACATACCTGTACTGGAGTATGTGTCTTTGAGAGGCAATGTGTTAACTGGCAGTGTGCAAGAAGAGATGGTAACATGCCAGAGATTAACACATTTAGATCTGAGCAGGAATTTGTTCACTGGATTGGCTCCATTTGGAGTTCTTAGTTTCAAGAACATGACATATTTCAATGTGTCACATAATGGTTTTCAAGGGGAGATAGGTCAGTTTGGAAGTTGTGAAAGAACAGAGTTTTTAGATGCTTCATGGAATGTGTTAAATGGGGAAATTCCCATTAGCCTTATAAACTGCAAGAATCTTAAACTTTTGGACCTTGAGTACAATTGGCTGAATGGGAGTTTCCCATCTGGGATTGTTGGTTTGGAGAGGCTTTCAGTGATCAGATTAGGTAATAATTCATTACACGGCACTATCCCAGCCGAGATTGGTTCTATGGAGCTGCTAGAGGTTTTGAATTTGCACAATCTTAAACTTTTTGGCAAAATCCCAAAGGAAATAAGCAATTGCAGGATACTTCTTGAGCTGTGAGTGCAAATCATATCTTGAAACATTCTAAATTTTCGTCCTAGCTTGATTTTGATTATTTATCTGATGAATTTTTTAATTGATTGCTGCAGGGATGTTTCAGGTAATGCCTTAGAGGGAGAAATTCCTCAGACTTTATACAATCTAACTAACCTTGAAGTCCTTGATCTTCATGAAAACAATCTCAAGGGAAGCATTCCATCTACTTTGGGAGATCTTTCCGAAGTCGAGTACCTCGACCTTTCAAACAATTCATTTTCCGGGTCAATCCCTTCATCCCTTGGAAATTTGAAAATGCTGGGGCATTTTAATCTGTCCCACAACAATCTTTCAGGTAGCATTCCTTCTGTACCAACCCTCCAGGCTTTTGGGGCATCAGCATTCTTAAACAACCCTGGGCTTTGTGGTGCTCCTCTTGACACACCATGCTCAGGAAGGCGCAATGACACAACCCCTGAAACCAAAAAGACAAAAGTTCTGAGTGTTTCTGTCATTGTTGTCATTGTTGCTGCTGCAGTGATCCTTACTGGAGTTTGTGTGGTAACTATCATGAACATCCGGGCTAGAAAGAGAAGAAAAGCTGATGAGTCAATGGTTGTTGAGAGCACACCACCAGGTTCCCAAGAATCAAATGTTATAATCGGAAAGCTCGTTCTTTTCAGCAAGAGTTTACCATCAAGATATGAAGATTGGGAGGCTGGCACTAAAGCTTTGTTAGATAAAGAGTGTCTAATTGGGGGTGGCTCAATAGGAACAGTCTACAGAACAACTTTTGAAGGAGGAATCTCAATTGCGGTGAAGAAGCTTGAAACACTTGGAAGAATTAGAAACCAAGATGAATTTGAGCATGAAATTGGACGCCTGGGTAACATTCAACACAGGAATCTTGTTGCATTTCAAGGTTACTACTGGTCCTCAACAATGCAACTAATTCTGTCTGAGTTTGTTCCCAATGGAAATTTGTATGATAATTTACATGGACTTGATTATCCGGGTACTAGTTATGGTGGTGGCAATAGTGAACTACATTGGTCTAGGAGGTTTCAGATTGCTCTTGGAACAGCACTTGCACTTTCTTACCTTCACCATGATTGTAGACCTCCAATTCTTCACCTCAACATCAAATCAACTAACATACTTTTAGATGAAAACTATGAGCCAAAGTTGTCTGATTATGGCTTAGGCAAATTGCTCCCTATTTTGGACAACTATGGCTTAACCAAATCCCACAGTGCTGTTGGATATGTGGCACCAGAATTGGCTCAAAGTTTGAGAATTAGCGAGAAATGTGATGTGTATAGCTATGGAGTGATTCTTTTAGAGCTGGTTACTGGGAGAAAGCCAGTGGAGAGTCCAACTGCGAATGAGGTGGTAGTTTTATGTGAATATGTTAGGAGATTGTTGGAAAGAGACTCGGCTTCAGATTGCTTCGATAGACGTCTACAAGGTTTTGCTGAGAATGAGTTGATTCAGGTATTAAAGTTGGGGTTAATTTGTACATCAGAGGTTCCCACAAGAAGACCAAGCATGGCTGAGGTTGTTCAGGTTCTTGAGTCTATCAGATCTGGACAGGAGTCATAGTGGTAATTTGTGTACAATGGGTTATTGAAGCACCTGAGGAGTTGATATTACCAAGTTATTCTTCCAAAAGATCGGAGATATGGTGTTAATAGTTGGGAAGGAAGACAGGGGAAGGGTTTTTTGTGTAGAGAAGACAACTTTCTTTTTTATCACTAGGCCCAAAAAAAAAACAGAAAAATCATTCTTTTCTATCTGTTTTGGCATTGCCATTATTAATTTGTTCTTAGAATTTGTAATTTTTAGAATAAGATGATTCATTAATTTGTATCAGATTTTCCAACAATTATGGAAGGAGTAAAATTGAAAATTTTCCTGGAATGCCTGCAAAATCATATACAGGCAATTGTACGACTTATATTCTTTTTGAATCTTTAAACCACATCAAGACAATAGATGTATAATGTAAAGGACTCAGAAATATACACCAGGCTTGAACTGTCCTTGGCTAAACATGCAAGTAAACTAGAAACTACATCTACGGAGATCTCTAAACGAAGCTGCACTTCCTTGGATTAGTATTCATTAAAATGAGTACTTTTTCCCATCAAAATCAAATTTCTCATTCCCATTTCTTTTCCTTACACAGGGCGCCGGCCATATGTCGACGAATTCACAACTTAGATAGCATTGCCCTCATATTTAACACAAGTAGTACATCAAAAATAATTCTGTCTTTAATCTTTTACAAACAAATGCTCTAATTGTCAAAATTGCATACGAATGCAAAAACAAACAAGAGAGGCCAATAAGTTGCATATGGGAGGACTCTTTACACTTAAACTAAGTTGCTACCACTCACCTCCAATTTCAAGCCTCAAAGCTTCTGAAATATGTACAAATCCTAATAAATATTATGGTAAAGA
Source organism: Carica papaya (assembly GCF_054855325.1). NCBI lineage: Eukaryota > Viridiplantae > Streptophyta > Magnoliopsida > Brassicales > Caricaceae > Carica > Carica papaya. Next base: position 5,549,506 of record NC_142312.1, on the reverse strand, counting down.
TTGTGTACTGAAATTTGTCCTTGCAGAATGGGGCTTCAAGGCAGCAACCATTAAATAGCCTCCAAGGGAAAAATGTGTAATCTAATTCCATGAAAATAAATCAACAGCACTTCATCCTAGAGATTTACATGTTTCAACAACTGTCCGAATCCGTTCTATTACCACAGGTATATCTTTTTCCTTCAATGTAGTAAAACAGAAGCGAAACCATCCAGGTTCAATACAGTGACAACAAGAACCAGGTGTCACATTGACTTTAGCTGCATTTAACAATTTGTTCCAAAGCTCAAGCTCCCCCTTCTCACTATACGAGGGAATAAACCCACGCATATCAGCCCAACAGTAGAAACCCCCATTGCTCTTTGTGCACTCAATGCCCAGTTCTTGCAAACCTGCCACAAATCGTACATACATTCTTCCAAGTCTTTCCCTGTTAATCTCAATAAACCTTTTAACAAATTCAGTATCGGAAAGCATAGATATAAGCAATTGCTGTGTTGGGGCTGAAATAGATGAGAACCTTGTAAGTTTTCTAGCAGCAGCAAGAACATTTTCATTCAAGGAATAGATAGCTCCCACCCGGAAGCCTGGAGAAGAGAGATCATTTGACAAACCATATACAATATGCACTCTGTCACGGTCAATATCTTCAGATTCAATAATTTCTGCCATGCTCACAAATTCTTCATTCCCATGCGTGGACCCTGCAAATATTTCATTGGAGATTATGTGGATGTTCTTTTCTCTGGCAAAGTCCAGAAGGCTGTAAATTGTTTCTCGATTCATAAGATTGCCAACAGGATTTGATGGATTTGAAGTTATAATCCCCCGCACTTTTAGACCACGCTTCTTTGCTTGGCTAAATGCTCGATCAAGGGCTGTTATACTAATATTGAAATTGTCTGCACTTCGGCAAGGAACATGAATAATCTCTATCCCAGTTCGCCACTTGACATCCCTGTCAAAACTGCAAATAATGTGTTTAGAACTTCAGTTCTCTTATAGAATTGCTGGTCACAAAAATGAGAACTTGGAAGGGTAATAAAGTGATTACTTAGGGTAATATGGTGTGGGAACAAGAAATGCATTTCCAGCATCTGCTAAGCAAAAGCTAAGCATCTCAATTGCTGGTGTTGCACCAGCTGTTAACACTAATTGTGAGGGTTTGAAGGAAACTGCTTTCTCCATGACTTGAGACATGAATCCTGCCACAGCCTGCAGGACTAGAGTTATTGAGTTAAACGCTTCAACGGAAAATTGATTATATACAAAGATGATTGTCCTTAAGAGTGAAAGCACGCCTGTATTAGCTGCCACATCCAATAAAGATGACAAAATTCATCTGTGAAGAATGTTATTTTGTCAATGATATTATCAAGAACTGCAAAGCACTGGAAGATCACAAAAGGCTGTACTTTCAGCAAACCAATTCCAAATACATATATACCAGAACTTGATGGGCTAACTATGATTTGTCACAAAACTAGTCTTCAATTTTGATACTAAATTTTTGCCTAAGTTGAACATATGCATTAATTTTTGGAACCTAATTTTCATCCCAAAAAAATTAAGTTTTGGATTCCTAAGAAATCCAAAAATTATAGTACTTAACAGCAATTAGTCGTCGAATTTAATCAATCAAAAGTCAGCACTTCAAGATTGATTCTCCCATTGAATCAAACTCGATGCCATAGGGTTGACAGTTTTATTTTGAGAAGTAAGATAAAACAACACCTATTTTCATTTTAAGGATACTTCTTTTCACTTTATATTATTGTGATACTGATAATAAAGAAAACAAAGCGATTTTGCTTAACCCAAATGAAAAGGCAAATAATTCTATTACATTGTTTCCTCTCCTATTCTTTTCTTGTGGAAAAGACTTGTCAGGCAAAGTCAATTCCCATTCAGTTCAAAGGCCCTCGTTTTTCCAGCACTTCAGTTTTGCAGTCTGTCATGTCTCTGGATTTTATAGCATCTCTCATCTATATACTAGAACTAAAATCACCCAAATCAAAATACTCTTTTCAAATCAAGAATGAAACCGAACAATACGCCAAAAACATATTAACTTTATCAATATACTTTGAGATTTTAACAAGCCGCCACCATTAAAACTCCATGAATGGAAAAAACTAATTTGAATCTTAATCTAGATACTCTATAGACTATAAGCTACCTAGAGCAAGAATGGAAGCAAATGATCCATTAATCAATGTTCATATGGGTAGACAAAGAGGTGACAAAGCTTACCACTTTCAAATCCATCAAGCCATCAAAGGGTCGATAAGTAGCAATGGCGTTAACATTTAATTCTCTCCTTCCACCACCTAATATCGCTTCCCTAGCATTCTCCGCAAGCCAATCTTTAACCAAATCCAACGACAACTACAAAAACCAAACTCATAAGAAACCAAAAAGTCCTCCATCAATCAAAAACCGTCAAAATTACGAAACATATATTAGAAAAAGAATCAACAGAAAAAAAGAAAGAAAGAAAAAAAAAACCAACCTTGTTCTCGGCTAAACCCAGCTGTATGACACCATCCGGATTACCCAGCTCGTCGTATGGGTCCTCCTCGACCCGTATCAACCCAATATCGTATGGAGAGTCACTACACTTCAATATACTATTTGCCCGACCAGACAAGGAAACGGGTCCTCCCGCTGTTCTCGGCGACAGAAGCGGCCGAGACAAAGACCGTGGCAACCCAGGAAGCTCTGTCAGTTGGCCCGCCGACTGGGATGGAGATTGGGTGGGAGAACCCGTTGCCTTCTCGGACGCAGGAGAGTTGGGGTCTTTGGGTTCATTACGGTGCCGTTTTAGATAGAACTGGAGAAAGTAAAATAGCGCGCAGGGGATAACTGAGCCTAACACCAGCCCTCCTCTCCCTTGCGCCACTCCTTGTAAAGGGACTATGACTCTCATGGCTGTTCCTCCTCCAGCTCCACTTGTTGTTTGTTTCGTATCCGGGTCGGGCTCGGGACTCCGCAGCCGCGAGAATCCGGTTCCGGTCATTACAGTGTAGTCATGAAGACTACTCACTCGGTAAATTTATTCTCATAAGGACGATCGGGTTTGGGCTGGAATAAATGGTTTTTGGTTGGCAATTGCCTGAGAACACAGAGAAGAAGAGACGCAGAAGGAGATAGTTTCGAGGGAGAAGAAGAAGAGGGTGTACAGCCTCTGATTTTGTTTATCATTTTCTCAATTTTTCATTAATAATTTAAAATACATTTTGTGCGCCGTTCCTTGTTTGAGGGGGGAGAAGAAGATTGGATTTTGAGATTTTTTGAGAGGGAGAAAGTGGATTTACGGAAATGCCCCTCCCGTTTTTTGTTTTTTATTTTCAATAAAAAATAATTAAATATTTTAGTAAAAGCCTGAAAATTCCTGCGTTGTGACAACCTGGAAACGCCAGTAGAACAGAGCAATTATAATATGGATTTTGTTATAATTATATTTTATTTTATCAATAATTATTTCTTTTTTAATATTTATTGTCTATAATTCTAATTATTTATTCAATGCATTCCATAATCAGCCAGTAATATTCAAGCAACAATAATGCATACTTTGATAAATATAATAATCAATTGATAGCTAAAATTAGTAAATGAAAATAACAAGACATAATTAAAAATATTGCCAAAATATAATTACACAATTACGTCAAATAAAAATTTAATTTAATTTAATTTTTATATTTGAAAATTTCAAATAGATAAATTATTATGTATTATAAAAATTAAACTTTATTTTTGTATTTAAAATTAAATAGATAATCATTATGTATCTTATTATATTAATTTTTTATATCTTAAAATTGTAAAAGATATAAATAATTATTTTATTAATTTTATATTTCAATACATCGTCTCTACTTTTTCTTTCGAAAAATAAGAAAATTTGATGCTATATTGATTTGAGAAAATACAGGCACCAAAAAATTTCATCTTGACTTGATTTGGCACATGAAATTCTCAAATCTCGTGTAATATCTGATTCCGAAAATTTGGCCTATTTTATAAAATATAAATATAAATAATTAAAATTTTATTTTAATTTAAATTTTATTAAATTATTGAGAAAAAATAAATTATGGGCGAAATTCAAAATAATTTTTTTTTAAAAAATAAAATTTTGAATAAGATAAATGTTTTTGAAAGAAAACTTTAAAATATGGATTAAAATCACAAACAAAAAAAAAAATTGGCCACATGGGATGGCTTAGTCACCAGCCACGGTGAATCAGAGCACACCGTGTGGCAAAACTCGCTGATATCGGCACCACGCGGGAAGCCACGCAAGCAATCTGCGTGTCTGGCAATCCGACGTTCCAGATCACGTTCCCTGTGCACAGACGTCTCAGATATATTTCTCCTTCAGGCACGATTAAATGGTCAGATTCAATTCAATTGTGCGGTCTATATTCATTTTCCGAATAAGAAGGATCAAACGGATGGGAGAGGATCACATGTCCTCGCACGAACAGCCCAGATTGACACGAAGAGAGTATTTAAGCATTGCGTTCTAGGGAACCCTAACCACAGCAAGAAGAAGTGCAGCTAGAAAGGAAATTAACTGTCATCACTGCCGCACCGAAGCCACCGCTGACGCTAAAACAAGTACTTTTTTCCCTTTTCTCACTCAAAATTCAATCCTGAGCCTCTCTATGGCCATATCGGAGCCAAAGAATCGATGAGTGAGCCAGAAATTGTGGACAAATCTCGGCTAAGCCGCTGTGACCAAAATTCGAGGTCCTAAGAGGTGCCGCACCCAGAGACCCTCCTCGCTGGTAAGTTTTAATTTTTTGACTTTTTCGACCAACCGAGACTCCCTAACATATTTTTTCGCAGGGATACGTATAAAACCGACCAAAACTGGTCAGACCGAAGCAAACCACTACTGTGGGCGATGGAGCCAGCATTAGAGCACGGCAGAACCAGTGCCGGAGCATGGCGGAGCCAGAGTTGTTGTGTTGGAACCCTTAAATTTGTTGAAAAAGATTTTTTTAACACTGATTTTAATCTTTTGGTGTATTTTTGAGTACGTGACAAATATTTTAATTTTTACATGAAAAATTTAGAAAACCTGGGGTCTACCAGGAGGCGTAGGAGATAGCACGGTATTTCGAAACACCAATCTTGATAAGAATCCCTCACCATTTTCTTTATTACGGTAAATTGAAGTTTAATAATCAATAATAATGTGTTTTGTGAAAATTAGGAAATCTTAAAATTAATTACAGGTCACTAGTTGAAGCAGAATCGGTCAGTGTATATTTGTTTTAATTTACTATTTAGTTTCTCCTATACTATCTAAAATGCGTATTATTATATTGTGTGTGTTAAATTACTAGTTTTAATTATTTTCTCGATTATTTAGTATACCTAACTACATAGCCCTCATTTGTTGGTTCGTTTTGTAATAAATGTCTCAATTATATTCTCTTGATCTACATACCGTCTCTTTGCATGACTTATTGTTGATTTGTAAATATGATATGTTGATATAAAATTGGTGATTGATTAATGTTGTGAATCTATGTAAAGAAAGGCTTACTAAGTACCTTAGAAAATGGTGGACGGACCTTATATATAAAGAACCCTAATGTAAACATTACCTCAGTCGCACGAGGTTGAGAAGTCCCATACCGGAAGAGTTTTGGAGATATAGTTCACCCTTATACCGGATGGGGTATCGAGGCGATGATTTTTTACACCCATTACCAGATGGGGTATGAGGACAATCGGTTAATTGACAACTTTGGATATTAAGTTCACACGTAAGGGGATATCTCTATGGACCCCCAGAGGTATTAGTAAGCAGATGAAAAGAAAAATTATTATTCTTGCTTACTTGTACATGAAATCATAATATTATTTGAATTATTGTCTTCATAGGTCGTATTTGGAAACTCGTAATGGTAAGTATGGAATAAACGACTTTATGTTACATAAATTTACCTAAATTAAGGGCTCCATTCGTTATTTTACAATTTTTACTAACCTTCGATTTTTCGTATATATGATTAGTGTGATTGTCATATCCAGTCTCGAAAAATTGACCATAAATAAATTTTTTTAATTTAGAGATGTATAAAAAATAAAATAAAATATATTTTATAAATTAATTTAATGAATTTTTTTTTTATTTGGAAAAAAATAAATTAAGGATGAGATTGAAAATAATTTTGATAAAAATGAATGAAAAATTGGGTTCAGTGGGTGTTTTTGAAAGAAAAATAAAAAACTGGGAGTTAGAATATAATTTTAAAAAATTTTGCCACGTAGAACCTCCTAGTCAGCAGGCTCAACGAACCAAAGTGCGCCGCATGGCAAGACACGCTGACTTGATGCCACGCGGGAGGCCACGCTGATGATCTGCATGCCCTGCGATCGAACGGGCCGGATCCGTTCCATCATCAGGCGCAATCAGACGTTCGTGATCAAACACGATGAATAATCCAAATTTATTTTCTCTTTAGGCGTGATTAAATGGTCGAGATCAAACGCGATGAACGCTACAAATTCATTTTCTCCTTAGTCGCAATCGAACGATTGAGATTAAATGCGATGAATGGACCAAATTAATGTAAAATGGGTATAAATATTTCGCATTACACAGAATCTAAACCCTAGTCGTTGCCCCCCGCCCCTCGTTGAATAATGGAGCCGATCCTCGCCCGCCGCTGCACTGGGGCCACTTCCGACTGCCAAAAAAGATAAAAATTCTCTTACCTGCTCATAATTTGATTCTGAGCACCCTTGTGGTCATATCGGAGCAAAACAAACAGCGAGTGAGCCAGAAACCACTAGTAGAGCCACCGCGAGCAAAACCCACAATCGCCTTCGATAAGCCCCTTCCTGATTCTCGTTTCATGCGATTTTTCTATTGTTGTATTCACCGTTCTATTTTCTACAGGTTAACCGAAGAAAAACGTCCAGTCGCGAAGGTGAACTGGCAGAGCCCCCACACCGAAAAATTCTACCACCAGTAGATTTATATTTTTTATTTTTTTCGGCCAACTGAGGTCCCCTAACATATTTTCTCGTAGGGATAAGTATAAAACTAGCCAAAAAGGGCCAAAAACAGCTAAGTCGAGGCAAATTGCCACCGTGAGCGGCAGTGCAGTCATCGGAGCACGGCAATGCCACCGTGCCGAAACCCAAAATTGACCGAAAAAGAATTTAACACTGATTTTAGATTTTTAGGGTATTTTAAGGTACGTGAAACGTATTTTAATCTCGTAGAAATATTCAAAAAATTCGGAGACCGCTAGTAGGCGTAGTAGAAAATTCGATATTTTGAATACCGATTCGAGTAAGAATCTCTCACCTATTTTTTGTTATGAAATTAAAACTTAATAATTGATAATATGATATTTTGTGTAATTTAGAAAACTTTGAGAATAATTACAGGTTACTGATAGAGTCAGAACTGGTTAGTTATTTATTGTTTGTCTAGTTTAACTGATTGTTTGATTTTATAGCTTTAAATGCATGATGATATACTGGAATGATTAAATGATTCAGTTGTGCTTCCTTGATGCACGTATTGTTTATCTTGTGTGATTTACAGTTAAGTTGTAAAACTGAAAATTAATATGTAAACGGAAAAATTGTTTGGTTAAGAGAATTAATGAATTGTTATCTTATTGGATATCCTGGGAGATGGTGGACGGACCGGGTACATAGGAAATCTTATCGTTAATATTGTCTCATAGCAGACAGGGTATTGAGGGATGGTATCTGTGGCGCTCATACCGAACAGGGTATGGGGACGGTCCAACTCATCCTCAAACCGGACGGGGTATAGGGATGGCTCGACTCATCCTCATACCGGATGAGGTATCGAAGAATAATATTTTGGCGCTTATACCAGACGGGGTATGGGAACGACTGGTTAGTTGACAAGTTTATATATATCTTCATGCGTAGTACGACATCCCTATAGACCCCCAAGGATACCAATAAGCAAATAAAAAAGAAAAGTTATTGTCCTTACTCATTTGAATATGAGATTATGATGTTATTAGAGTTATTGTCTTTATATGTTAGTTTTAAAGATCCCGCAACGGTAAGTATACAATAAATAAATTTATGTAATTTAAGAGCTCAATTGGTTATTTTTATGATTTTTACCAACCTTCAGTTTCTGTATCGGTGAGTAGTGTGATATTCTTACTAGGCTAATGTAGCTCACTCTTTCATTAACTATTTCAGATCAAGAGGACCAATATCCAAATTCCGATCAATAAAAGGGTTGTGAATAGTTTACCACCCAGATTTCCTTCAAAAAGTAGTGAAGGTCATCCTAGGATGCTCAGTTCTTTACTTTTCGTTTATTTCTTTGATTTTCATTTGTTCTTTTAAAATAGACATTCTTATAACCCAATTGGGTATTCTAAATTATTGTGTAAGGAATGTAAATCCTAACTTTACTATTTCGCTTTTGTATTCAGTTTATGACTTTATTTCCTTTTAAGTTTTTGACATTTACATTAATATTCTTATTGTGATATGTAGCTTATCCTCTATTTAACTATTTCAGATCAAGAAAACCGATATCCAGATCTTGAATAGCAGGAGGGTTGCGAGTAAATGTTACATCCTGGACTCCATCAAAGTTGCTAGTGGAGGTTAACTCTATAGGATTTTAATTTTATTTATGTTTATATTATTTTAACTTTTTTTATAGGGATATTTCCGTACCCCTATTGAACATCCCAACTTACTGTGTAAGAAATATAAGTTCTAATTATTATTTACTTTCGCTATTTTAATATATTATTTCCCTTAAGGTTTCGGGTCTTTACATCTCGATCCAATCTTAGATGTATTTTTAGAGATAAGATAGGAGTCTAAGTTGCTTCACATTTAACCAACCAATTTTTTTTTTCCAATTCTAACTATTAATTTATCTATTAAAAATAAGCACATTTCTTCTACCTTACCGTGTCGATAGCCTGCAATTTAGGAAGTTGAAAATGCTTAAGTGTCATCATTGAGTGTGAGTTGCGACAAAGGTAATAGTCTTGTGATTTGCAAAGCTGAAGATGCTCACAACGTCACTATTAGATGACTAGAGTGTGAAGATGAACAAGTGATCGCCACGCTCTGATCTCTGGTCGCGTCACTTACCTCCACTTTTTCTTCACATCATCATCTTCCTCTATCTCCGTTGCTCCTGCTTCATAATTGCATCTTACTGAATCATCAATCATCCATAATTGTTTTCCCCTCATCATTGTGTCCTCCATCTGCACCTATAAAAGAAAAATAAAGAAATAAAACCATAACCCCTATTTTCACCATTTATCTCGAAGGAAGAAGAAAAGAGGGAAGGGTCAAATTAACCTCTTCCCCAAAATGGTAATGTCTTGTGGAAGGATTTAATGATTTTTTCAAAATGGCAACATTTTGAGCGAAAAAATAGCTCGGGTTGGGCTTTCTTTTATGCTTAGCCCAAGGAAGAAGGTTTAAAGACTAGGCTTTTCTAAAGCCCAATCCATATGAGAACTTCCTTGGAAGGTTTTGAAAATAAAGCTTTTCGTTCAGAGTTTTAAATATATATACATGCACATATCTACTCTATTCTTATTTAAATAAATTTTATTTTATTGTATTTTTTGTTTTTTATTTATTATTATTTTCTGTAATTATTCTTTCTTTCCTTTTCTTTTACATATTTTTAATTAATAGAATGGTATAAGATATTTCTTTAATTAAACGTCTCTAGATAAAATTAAAGTACTATAAATAGTATTTTTAATTAAATAGTTTTAATTTTACTTTTTTTAACTATAAAATAATTAGTATTTTTTTTTAAATATAAGTTCAAATTTTAGGATAATTTTAATTAAATAATTTTACTTCAAGTAGCAATTTAATTTCATCTTGATTTTTCTTTTAGTTTTGTTTTTCACTTAATTTTATTCTTAAAAATTAACTTGAATTACTTTAAAAAGTAATAGTTAGGAGAATTATTCTTGCTTACATTGAAACATCTCTTAAGATTAAAAATTTAAATTAATTCATTTATATATTTAAATATTTTAAAGTTTTTAAGACGTAATTTAAATTACTTTATATTTTTAAATTTTAAAAATTTATTCTAAAAATTTATAATCGACATTTTTAACTAATAATTATTTCAATAACATATTGATATTGGACCCCGTACATAAGTGGACACTTGTCCATAAAGAAAAATAATGTGCCTTCTAATTTTTAGCCACATTAACTCTTAAGTATTTTTGAACTATGTTTTTTTTATTAAATGTGTAAAATATATGATTTAATGTTCTAATTATATTATGAATGAAGGCCATAGGAATACCTGAAAAAGAATCTGGCCATGTGTAATTTGGTCTTTAATGAGCCCTTCACTTTGTATTTGAAGACAAAAACATCCCCTACCAAATCTCTTCTTTGCCTTTTCCACCAAACTTACCAAGTAAAAATCCCACATACGACAAACACGTATACACGAGTTATGATAGATACAAAAAAGATTAGACTTTTGTTCTCTCCCAGTTATGACTGTAAAGTCTTTCATTTTATTAATACTTAGTTACAGTGGTAACTATCATATTGTAGTTTTAAATAAATAAAACTATTTATGAAAACTCAAATCAACCCCTTTATTATTTTTTTGGTTTAAATACAATTTATATTTTCAAAAATTTTGTTCGAATAGAGTATTATCATTAATATCACATTTAATACATTTACACATTTACTCATATAATAGAAGGTGTATCCACGTTGACATCAAGTTTTAAAAATATCATTAGTATGTTTTGTAGTTTATTTTAAGATAGGTGACATTGATATTGAGATTTTCCTTTAATATTATGTTTTTTTGTTGATGTTTAAAGGAAAAAAAAAAAAGAAAGAGAAGGAGTGGTTGCGAGTGGGGTGACCACGTGATTGTCACGTTAACAATATTTTTAAAATATAATATCTACGCGGATACATTATTTATCATGTAAACATTTATTTAAATGTTAAAAATACTACAATGATAAGGATATATTGAAACAAAAATTAAAAATTTAGGTTGTATTTGAATGGAAAAATAATGCACAGGCAAATTTGAATTTCTTTCTATTATCTCCGAAATTATATTTTTATAAATTATTTTAAAAAATGTATCATAAAATTAAAATTAAAATTAAAAGAAGAGAAATAGTATTTTCTTATAAAAAATACTATAATCTATTGTCAATAAAACTAGAATTTCCAATGAACAATTAATTGAAAATTTATATAACAAATATTTTATTTTTAAATTAAAAACAAAAGGAATAGGTTATTCTGCAATGATGGGTCATGAGAATCCTATGAACACATTCAATGAGCACAGTCACAATACATGCATACTGAGCAAAAATTTAAAGCATCGGAAATGTGCACCTACCAAGTGTATGTTTTTCTCATTCCAAGTAAATGTGTATCAATCAAAACTTAGATTTCAAATTTCTCCAAAAGGGTTTTTCGTAAAGCACCACATTTATTTATAACCCTTTTTAGATTATACACATTCCTTTCAAAAGAGACAACACAAAAGGCTCCCATTCGAATTCCCACCATGATTGAATACGAGAGTTCACCCACTCATCATACTTTCTCTGAGTAAGACAAATTTAACATTCTCCTTCTACCCTTTTTATAAAAAAATTTGTACCCTTTTCTCAAAATTTTGTAACTGTAAACCAAATGCGCCTAAAAACAATGTACATTTTCTTTTAAACAAAATTAATTTGATAATGTTTTGTTAAAACATATATTTTCACTTCTGTTCTATATTTTTTTTTTATGGGTCAATCCACTTTTTCAGAGTTAAAAAATATATATATAACTAGTAAAAAAATCAGACCCCTTTTGTGAAAAATATAATAAGTTTGTCTTAATGATTAAGTAACACCATCCGCCACATAATGAGGACCCATGTTAACCTTAATTGAAACATTAATAATGACAAATGGCAAAAACGACTGTGTCTTATTGGTGATTATGAAATTCTCATCATCACCCCTCACCGTCTGATTCCCAACATTTGAATTTTGCACCCAAGCGGGGTGGGGGGGTCCCTCCACCTGCCTGACAAACGAATAAAACTGTTAGGGGCAATATCGTAATATCTAGAAACTCCGAGGGCAAACTTCACTGGCGCCGAAATTTCAGAGTCGTCGACAGGATCTCGCCACCCGAAACTCCGCTCGGACCCCAATAATCACTGGCCCCTTTCTTCTAAGACAACCCCTCGATTCCTAAAATTACTTCTTTGTCCACTTCCCAATTCAAATTTCAAACCCTAACCAAAGCCCAGAACCCGCCATTTCATTAACTCAGTTAGGGTAAAAGCGTCATTGAATTTTCTAATTAATTATTTTCCAGAGTCATTAAATTCAAATTTGGGATCGTTACAAGACCACCTCAAAAAAAGCCAGAAAAACCTCTGGCTAAGACAAAATCCAAGGCCTGCTTCGGCCACTTGTACCTCGTGTAGTTGCTGTTGTACGTTTCGTTTCTTTGCTTTTGTTTATGGAAAGTAAACACTGCCATATAGAGCGTACAGTATTGATTTCCATTTGTCGAAACAGCGAAAGCTCAATATTGAAAAATCTGTCTTTCCAAAAACCCAACCTCGCATTTCAAGAGTTAGGGTTTTAGCCAATCAGGTTCGGGTATATACATTCACTGCGCAAGTGTGTATATAATATTTTAGGGAGAGACAGAGAAGGGGAAGGGGAGGGAGCAATGATGCTGTTTGGTTCTTGTTCTGTCATGTGAAGCTACAGTGGTTGTCGCAGACTTGGCATTTTGGAGAGATTAGAGAGAGGGTGACGATGGAGGAAGAAATGGAGATAGAGCCAGTTTTTGAGGTGCGAGAAATTGATCTGGACTACGAGTTTGACGCTGTTGGGTGGTTCGATCTCAAGCGGGCGGAGTCTCCGGCCGAAGCTCGCGAAGCCGAGCTCTGGTTCGAATCCGCCAAAAGTTATCCGCCGTCTCGTGAGTCTCTTGCTAGTTCGAGCCTTAAATCTCTTCCTTCTTTTAGTCTTTCGGTTTTGTTTTCACTCTCATTTGGATACTGTCATTTTCGCTTGATGATCGAATGGAAGGATTTCAGCGATAGAGAGCTTAGATGGATAGTTATACGCTTTCTCTTTCATGTTAAATAACTATGTTGTTATCTATTTTTAAATGTTTTTTTTTATCCTATCTTATTGTTTTTTTACCTTTATTCCCGGGCTCTCAATTGATTGACGTAAACATTTTCCCTTTTTGTTCTAAAATTAGGAGCTCTTATGTAATTTGCTTCCGTTGATTGGTGTATTGATGGAGCTTTGGGTACTTTTGTCTACATGATCTGTTTTTTGATTACAGTTCTATGTGACATCCTTTTCCCCTATTTTATTTCTTTTATAAATTGTGACCTTTTATCTTTTTCTTTTCTTTCTTTTTCCGGAGATGGTGGGTTTGTGGTCACATCATAGGGACCATACTGAAGTTGTTAAATTTATTTAATATCTGGGGTTTTGTTCGCGGATTGAATTATCTGATTGATGTTGCTTTTAACTATTGATGTAATGATGATGGTTCTTTAGTGATTAGGATGAATTATAGAATAGTTCTATAAGTGACATCCTACTCTTTTCTTCTTGTTTTCCTTCTTCAGCATTTGTAGCAAAGTTGTTTCTGAGAGAAGATGTTTCCCTTGGAAATATCAAGACCTCTCCAGAGTCAAAAGACGGGCAGGAGACAACTGCATTGCTCAATGATGGAAACGTTAGAGGCTTAAGCGCAGAATTTTCTCATAGAGATGGTAGTAACAGAGGTATAATTTAGTCTTTCTACTCTATTCTGCCGGCTATCTTGTGTAGAAATCTGATATGCAATGTTCATATATATATCTAAAAAACTGTTTACATTGTGAATCTTGTGGTCACCTTTATGAAACAAACTGTATACAGTTTAGCAACACCTCCAATTTCCAATTTTCTTGACCTCCAAACCTTTCATGAAAAAATTACTGCCATAAAAACCTCATGATAGAATCACTTATCTTGAAGAGTTGTGCGCACTTCAGAACATGAGATACGTGTGCTTTATGTTTCAAAATCCCCATTTCTTAATTTTCTTTCTTGCAGAAGTTAGCTGGTTGCTGACTGTTTTATGACCAAACCTATGTTTGTTTTGGGGGTGGGGGTTGTTAAATCATTTGTGGAACTGTAACCCAAAACAGGATAAATACCTGCTATGTTGGTCTCTAAGCATAAAGGAATAAGGGATCTGAATTCCTCTCTCTCTCTCTCTCTCTGATACCTCCCTGTCACTTCTATGCTGTCTCCATTTCTGTTCTGTCTTCAATTCTTTCTGTATTATATTATTTTATGTTGATGCTCAGTCTGGATGTTAAGAAAAGACTAAGCAAGCTTCATGACATAATCTTTATTGGTACTTTTGTGGAACATATTTAAGCCAAAATTTTCATTTAATTGTTCGAAGTTGAATCTGAAAGTGAATCCTGTTGTGTGCTTTATTTTTTATAAAATGCTGTATTTTATTCCAGACTGTGGAATGCATAGAGGGATATTCACCAACTTACAGAGTGGCAATTTGCAGAAGGTCCTGAATCAGCCTGCAGAATCAAGTAGAGGTGATCAATTTTCCACATGTGAAATTCATGTATTCATGGCTGGTCCTGTCAGTAGTTTTAAAACTTATTATCTGTTTGAAGGTTTCAGATGTACCTCTGTTGTTATACTTGTTTGTGAATTGAATCAACTGTATATAATAATTCTGTTTAAACACATTACTAAAGTGCATCTGTGGTTTAAACACATCACTAAAGTGCATCTGTGGTTGTTTAACTCTTATTCTGTTACCATTCTCATTATTTAAGCTATTATGAGCTGATCTGTTCACAGTCTTGCTCTTTGTTTGGCAGGATTGACATGTATCAGTAACATTCCACATAATAAACTGAATGGTAAATCGAAGTCTGGTGCCAAGACATTTTTAACTAGGAGCTCAACTTTGATGAAACCAACAGCAAGTCAATTGGCCAAACAAAATCATTCCAGGTGATTCTTGATGAGTGCTTTTATGTTATTTTTCTTGTTTCTGTATCTTGCAAATGTTTTGTAAAGATAACAGAATTTTAGATACATTCCTGGAGAGGTAAGTGTTTGAAAATTTCCATGTCTCATCAAATTATCTTTAAAATTTTCATCTTGAAATGTCTTGAAGCCATCTTTTTTTTCCCCATAGATGGCGGACATCCATGGGGATTCACTTTCTGCAATTCTTTTTTCCTTTGGGATTCCTACATTGTTAGAAAAAAAGAAATGTCTACTCGACTTTTTCTTGTTTTAATTCATTTTCCCATTTCTAATAGGAAATGCTTTATTTATTTTAATTGTTTAAGTGATTTGAAAACATTCTGTTGAAGGATGCTTCAAAAGATCAAATTTTCCCCCATATCTTGTGTAACAAAGAAAAGTGGAAAGCATACACTTGGGGCTTCACTCAGGTGTGCAAACAGAAGTGGCAGAATTATTTGTGTCATCATAAGGGCCAGTTCTTCTTCTCAGTTCCTTTTGCACAATATTTTGCAGATTAACTGCTCTTGCAGATTTGTTGATTACTGGATGCAATAAATTAGTTCTCTAGAGGCTGAAATTATGACTGATGTCTGTATTACGAACATCTTGATTTGAGGGGAGTCCCGTATTAAGATTATAATGGAATCTGAGAGCTCGTCTTTCTATGCAGTCCCTATTAATTCGCTATCTTTTTATTCTGGTTTTTTAGATTTCAGACTCTTCTGGCTCAAAACGGGGAAAGAAGTTTGTGCAATTCATCTACAGCTGAAAGTCAAGCGGCCAAAAGGCAGAAGCTAGAGGGAGGTGTTCTCTGTAAGGTAAATTTGTTACATTAGATTCTTCCCTTTTTCCTCTGGCTTCGTCTTAACATGAAGAGTCATCACTGAGTATGTGCACTAACCATGTTGGGTTGCCTGATAAACAATCTGTAACTGATGAAAGGATTTTGATAATGGTGCAAGCAGGCTAACCTGTTAATTCAGGAATTCATATTTTTGTTATGCTTTAATTTATGCAAGTCCTAAATAGATGTTGAACTGCAGAGTATGTATATATATAACTTTTAACTCTAATGACATCTTGAAAATTTTGATCCAAATGGCAGGTTGCTGATGCAAAGCAGCAAGTCACTTTTGTCCACAAGGTCCCAAAAAAGGTTTGTTACCAGTTCTTGGTCCTCAAGTTGTCAATGACAACACCCATATAAGTAGTTGGAATGATATTATCAACATATACAATGTTTTAGCTATATAAGAGCAATGCGTGTAAGGAAAGATGGAGCTGTCTTCACTACTTGAGGTGAAGCCTTGACTAGAAGAAAAGGCGTAGAACTTGGAAATCTAGCTAGCTTGTGGTTTGTTTAATGCAATAAATTGGTTTATTGAGTTTGCAAACGTATGAAGGATGGTATGAATTTTCAAAACCATGCGGCTGCTTCATCAAGATTGTGAATACACTGTCATCGAGAGATGACATTGTCATCAAGTTTGTGAATACACTGTCATCAAGTTGTCAATGGCAACACCCATATAAGTAGTTGGAATGATATTATCAACATATACAATGTTTTAGCTATATAAGAGCAATGCTTGTAAGGAAAGATGGAGCTGGCTTGACTACTTGAGGTGAAGTCTTGAGTAGAAGAAAAGGTGTAGAACTTGGAAATCTAGCTAGCTTGTGGTTTGTTTAATGCAATAAATTGCCTTGAGAATGCCGTGAAGAAAGGTGTTCTGGACATCGAGTTGGTGAATGTACTATCATCGAGAGATGACACTGTCATCAAGTTGTCAATGACAACACCCACATAAGTAGTTAGAATTATATTATCAACATATACAATGCTTTAGATAAGAGCAATGCCTGTAAGTAAACATGGAGCTGTATTCACTACTTGAGGTGAAGCCTTGAGTAGTAGAAAATGTGTAGAACTTGGAAATCTAGCTAGCTTGTGGTTTGTTGAATGCAATAAATTGCTTTATTGAGTTTGCAAACATATGAAGGATGGTATGAATTTTCAAAACCATGCGGCTACTTCATTATACATCTGCCTTGAGAATGCCATGAAGAAATGTGTTCTGGACATCAAGTTGGTAAATACACTGTCATCGAGAGATGGCAGTGGATGAACGTCAGGATGGTTGAAGCCTCTTGATAGAACTATAGATCTTATATCTAACTAATAAATAAGAACTAATTAGATAATACATATTAATTTTCATAAATTTATCTATAAATTTTTTTTAAACCATTCTTCTTTAACATAACAGTTAATAGTAACACTACTCCAACTTAGGCAAAACCATGAAAAAATTGGACAACTAAACCAAAACAATTCTTGGTGGTTTTGTAGGATGTAACAGTCGATAAAACTTCCATGCTGGCGAGGATGAAGATCACCGTTCCAAGAGAGCCTGACCTTGAAACAGCACAAAGGTCACACAGGATAAGGTTGGTTTCTGGTTGCCATTCTGATAATATGTTGATAAAGTGAAGATTCTTTCTGAATAATTAGTGCACAATTTTAGGTCCAAGGATGCTACAGAATTAGTAAGTTTGCCGCCAGCTGCCCGCAGATTTAAAGCACGCCCACTGAACCGAAAAGTTGGTGCTTGTGATTGATAAAATGAATTTTATAAAGCTCTTTTCCCTCCTTTACCCATGTTAATTATATAACTGTCGTATAGATTCTTGAGGCTCCTTCATTGCCACTCCCAAAGAAGAGCACCCCAAGATTGCCAGAATTTCAAGTAAGTACTTGACACTATTTTTGAATACATTCTTGTAACAAATAACCTCTAGGAAACTAGTCTCCAGCATACAATGTGCAACTCAGATTTCTGTTACATTGTTTTCAGGAATTTCACCTAAAGACCTCAGAGAGGGCTATGCAACACTCATCTGCTGTTTCGTCATCTTCACTCAATGCTTTTGATAAGGTTTACTCATCAAGTTCATTGACTAGTTATCAGTAGCAAATTACCTCAGTCTTCTTTTGTCATTTCTAAATCTCTGATTTAAATTGGTATAGGCATGAGAGTTTGTGTAGGCTTGCATTCTTACAGTAATGGTTATTATTGTGTGCTAGTTGCTCTGTTGAAATACAAGTGTTTTCATTGCCAGGGATCAGAGAGACCTTCTAATACTTCTGTTGTGGACAAGGGAAGCAGAGAAAACAGGAGGTATGGCTTGAGAGTTTTTTTTTTGTATGATTCAGATCTAATAAAAGGGGAACTCTTGATTTACATGGTATTCTGTAAACAAGAAAGTGGTGCTCGCTCTAATTTTTCATTTCTTCAGACCAACTGCTGTAGATGCCTCACACCAAGATAGCTGTTATGTAAAATACAACTTTAAAGCACGTCCTCTTAATAAGAAGGTATTTTTTTTTTCGTTTGTAAATTACTTTCTTGAAATCTTAGCTAGCAGCAGGTAATATGTTAACTAGTCTGTCTACAGATACTTACAAGTAAAGGAGATATCGGCATTTTCCGGAATAGCAAGAGAGAAACAACAGTGCCTGTGGTAGTCCCTATACACTCTTAGTCCACATTTTATGCCTGTGGATTGCTTGCTGGAGGCTTTTTCTAATATTGTACCTTTTTGGATTATGATACAGGAATTTAATTTCCACACTGAAAAGAGGGTTAATCAAAATCTGCCAATAGACCTTTTCAGTAAGGTAAATCTCTGAACTCATCTAAATGCCGTTTCCTATCCTCAAAATCAGATTCCAATGTTTTGATCTACTTGATGAAGTTTAATGCTTGATATTTATGTGGTTTTTCATTTTTCTGTGTTGGATGCTAGCTGTCCCTGACATCTCAGGTCCAGCCAAATAATGGACCTCAGTTGAAATTGTCTCGACCTGCCTGTATATCTATGAAGGTTCACCTCCAAAGTTCACTTATAGCTTTTTAAGTCTGGATAACACCATGTTGTACTGTTAATTTTGATTTGAATTTTGCTTAGTAGCATATTGAGTTAATCAATTTTCCTTGGCATAAGGGCTCAAAAGAAAACATATTGAATTCTTTCCAAGCAGGGCATGAGGTAAATTTCATACATCCTTTGGAAGCCCAGTCTAACATCTTTTGAGAAGTTATTTGGCAATCATCTTAGTCCCCTAACTTTTTCATCCTATTGAAGGTAACGAGTGAGAAAGAAACACAAGGTGGAAACCGGATTAATGTAGGGAATGACAATGCAGGAGTTGGTGCGCAGTGGAGTGCACGGAGGTATGCCAGTGGACATATGATTTAATTGATTCAAAATCTTTCTTTCTCCTCTGTCTTCTGAACATCAGTGTCGACAATGAACATTTGATATTGTGGCAGGAGCTTGGGCATCCGATGATACAAGAAGAGGACAGCTTGAGCATATGTTTTCTGTATATGGAAATTGTGGAAGTCATCTTTAGAAATCAACATTTAACCTTTGAAAAAACTCATCTTATAGGTTGACATTGAATACTCTCACAGTTCGAAGGCTTAGTCCATTACCCAAATAAAATGTTACAAAGCCGGTGTTGTACAGCAATGAGGGCATTCTCATAGTAATACCATCTCCCTGGTTCTTTTTCTCTTTTGTCGCACTGACGCTTCATGAGATGACAAATGTAAGTTTAAACTCCTGATGTTCTCTGGAAAGGAGATATGCGGAGCTCCTGCAGTAAATATAATCGAGGAAACCCTAATTTATTACACTATGCAGAAATATAAGATACCTTGAGAGAAATCTTACCATTTCTTAGCATGGAAGCAACCCTCTCATCTGCCTCATCGGTAGAAACTAATTACATACAATTTATGACATTAATGAAATCAGATTCAATGATCAAGTTCATCAAATGGATTCTTAATTGCTTTTGCTATCTCTTCCCTTACAGAATTAGCTTCTACAACTGCAGGGTTAGTGATTCCATCAATGCTAAATACAGATTTGGGCTAAAAGTTGGTGGCAAGAACCAATGAATGAGTCAAATGCTTCTTGACTGTTTCAAGAGGATCACTTGAGATCAAGTATGTGATCGGTTTTGAGTTAAAGACTCATGCTGAGGTGTTTAATAAAGTTCACTGACTTACTTGAGTAAGAGAATGATATAAATAGTAAAAATTATGATGCTTCTAATCAATTATAAAAGATATCTGATTTTTGAGCTTTTATTAGCTTTCAACGTTGTAAAACGATATTAATATAAATAATAATGTTATCTTAAATATTATTTACTTTTGATTAATTTGTGACATATAAGTTTTGTGAGAAAAAATAATTAAGAAAAGATAGGAAATTATTACATATTTGGAAGATTTATTAGTGATATCTTCTGCATAAAGACTAAAATCATTTACTTCTTAGTAGGTCAAAGATACTTGTAGAATTACCAGGCAAACGTGGAACGGTGCTTACAACAATTTGATTCAGGTTGACAGACATGATTGCCAAAAACTATAAAGATGTAGATGGAGTGGGAGCCATGCATTTAGGTTGCACTTGGTTAAAAATTCTCTTTAATTTTTAGTCCATTTATAAGTTTAATTTTTATATTTTTCTTAATACTTGTATAATTGAAATATAATTTATAATATCTGATCTATCTATTTTCACTAATATTGAAATTCAATATGATTCTTCAAAAATAATAATTAAAATACCATTACAATGAATTTCAAGATAAATATTAATAATTCTAAAGCAACATATGATATTCTTTATTCATAATAAGTTTATTATAAAAGTCAGAACTAAATATTATTTATAAGTTGAATTATAGAATTCAACGAAAAGGAGAATTGAACAAAAGGCAATATATGAACAATAAGTTTGGAGTTCAATGTAGATTAAACGTGTAATCCTAATACATCCAACACTTATTTATAATTCTTATATACTTGCCTTAAAGAGTAAAGTGAGATTTGTCATCATCAAAAAGTCATAATTATGGGATAACGAGGATGTTACAATTATATAACTACATATACTAATATAAAAAATCTAAAAAAATTCTACCATTTTTATAAAATGGCTTCATAGCCTACATCATTTTGTCCCACGAAAATCTTTGTTGGTAGTTGCAAAATTAGTTTTCGTGAGAGCCTGTTTTGTCCAACGTTTTATGTCGTAAGCTCTTTTAAAAGGCCTCTTGTCCTTGACATGTCGTCTCTCAGTACTAATGGCAATTGCAAGATCATTGGGGAACAATGTCTTCCAAACAAAAGCATGAAGAAGAGTGGAGATGAACAATACAGAAACCATTGTTGAAGACATGAATGACAGACTTAGGGCAAGACCTTTGCTTAAGAAACAAGGAACATGCTCTGCATACTTTATTGTTGCTACTGATGCAGTTGTCATGGGGAAGGTGTATGACCACCATGCCACAGAGAACCTGTAAGTAATGACCAAACCGTATATCATTAGTACATAATTTGTCATTAGAAACATAAATGTGTGTACTATGGTTAAGAACAAATGTTGACTGACCTGAAACCTGTGAAGAAGTTGATCCGGACCACCAAAGATATATAGAGAAACAAGGCAGTGAAGTAGCAAGTTCTTGACAGTCCATCAAACTCACCATAAATAGTGTCCCAAGCAATGCTTGCAGCTGATGGGGCTGCAATGAACATGGAGTAAACTGGGTGTAACTCCTTAGGCAATGCCTCACTAGTTGGCAATCTTTGATACAAAGTTACAAACACCACAAGGTAATGTGCAAACCCAACTGCCCACAAGAATTTTCCAGCTTCTTTCCATCCAACCTTGGCAGCTAAAATTGCCCCAACAAAATTTCCAACTACAGACAGATGGGAAGATGGATTAGCTACTTTACACAATCGCCTTTTCCCCCCAGACAGCCACTGCCCATATATCTTTAGCTCAAGAAAGAAATAAGGTGCCATGAAAATACACCAAATTGCAGGATGTAGTTTGTTGGGTGCCACCATTGGTGGTGCTCCAATGGCTAGAAACATGCACACAACCCATGGGGCAAAGAAGAAATTAACTCGAACTGGGTGAAAGTATTCTCTTTTAACAGCCTCAAAGTAGAAAATGCACTTGAGGAGGTAAGTGAATGAGACTGAGAATAGAGCTGCCAGTGATAATAGCCAGAGAGAAAGGTTAATGAATGGTGTAATGTGGAGAAATCTTGTAGCTGGGCTTGTTGCAAGAGCATGCCATAAAACCACTTGGCTACTTAGGCCAAGGCATATACCAAAGCACCCAATTGGGAAACGAAGAAGAAATGGCCATTTCTCATCTTTTGGCAGGAGAATATCTTCATAGTCCTGCATCCACCCATAAGAATTTTAGTTACTGTATACATCAATCTTTTTTTAAACAATAATATGTATAAAGAATGTATTTATTAATATACATATAAGGAAGAAAATCACCTTGACTTGGTCTAGTTCAGGGCCTCTAAGAGCAGCGAAGTATCTTCCAGCAGGAACACTTGTATTGAGAGGCTGATGATGATGATGATCAAGACCATTAGAGGCATGATGATCATTTTGTTGGGACTCCATTTGATCTGATTTATCTCTTTTCGTTGGCAACAATGAGTTCTGCTTACTAAGAGTTGATTTAGTTTTGAAGATACTGAAATCTCCTTTCCCACTCCTGTTCACTGAATCAAAACCTCCAAAGCTACGTCCACTTCTCGGCAGATTAACTCTTCTTTCATCTTTCGTCTTCCAGTCTTTCTTCAACACTGAAAACCCAGTCTCCAGTGATACTTGTCTGCTAAAACTCTTCTGCTTCTGCCCTACAGATCTCTTCATTTCTCCAACTCTGTTGGGTACTCTCTTTAAACCTTTCTTCCCAACTTTATCTCTTATTTCCTCGTCTTCTTCTTCTTCTTCTTCGTGTTCTTGAGGTGAGACTTCATGGACATCCAGGAAGTGAGTCTGATCAAGCGATGAACTTTCTCTGTTGTGATCCATTTCTCTAATTTCAACTAGCTCCCAAGGAAGTCGATCTGGGTTTCTTATATTGTTTCATGTTTTGGTTTGTGGCGCAAATAAGGTAATATGTCACGAGAAATGAAGAAAATTAAGAAAAAGACACGAGTGGTATATGTCTCGGTGTGTGTGTGTGTATATATATATACATACTTGGGTGCATGGTTGTTTGGAAGATGAAATGGGAGCCAGTACTTTCCTGGAAAAAGTGTGGGGGGTTTCTCGTGAAAATTTTGTTGATTTAGATTCATATTTAGGTGGGAAATGAGGAGATGAGTGGCATGCAGTATAAGCAAGAGCTTAGTTTGACCAGTGATCACGGGTAGAAGATGAAAAAAAAGGTTCCTACAACTAACTTACACTCTTCTACTTGTATTGCAATCATTAGCTGTTCGTGTTGGCCTCTCCACATTTTTTTTTTTAAAATAAAAATTTATATAGATGCGCACCAATAATAACATAATTTATCAATAAAAATAAACAAAAACATAATTTTAAAATCTTAAAGGACAAAGAATATTCTCTCAACAATTTTTTTTTTTAGTAAATTCATAAATTTATTAATTATATAATATTTATTTATCAATTACAACTAATAAACTACAGTTTGAATTAAATTTATAAATTTTTTATGAAAAAAATAACGTATCAATCATTCAACTAAATATAGTGGTTAAATCAACGCAAAAATGCATACTTTTTATATAGTGAGGAACAATAAACGATGAATAATTATTATTTTTCAATTTAATTATAGATTAGACACTTATATTAGTTAAAACAAAAAAAAATATTTATATAAAAATTTAAAAAATATATAAAAATATATATTGAGTTTATTTTTAAGATTTAAATTTAATAAAATTTAAATTAAATCTACAACTTTTTATAAAAAAAGAAAATAAAAAAAATGTATTGATTATTCAGTTAAACAGTAAATTAAATTAGCACAAAAATGCATGATTTTAAACAACACGATATGGTAAGAGGAACAATTAAGAATAAAATACTTAATTCTCAGTTTGATTATAGATTAAACGAATAGATTAGTTAAAAACTATATATATATATATATATATTTATATAAAAATTTAAAAGAATATACAAAAATATATATAGAGCTTATTTTTAAGACCTAAATATTGTATCCAAATATTGTTTTATACCAATCCATTTTAATTGGTTAAAGTTTTGCCCCATTACCCATTTCATTTTACTAATCAGTCCTCAACATAGCCCAACTTTACAAGCCCATTTAATTAATTAATCGTTTTACTAAGGGCTAGAGTGAAATTATTTGAAAACTTCGGTGCAAAAACTTCAAAAAAAAAAGGGGAATGGTCTAGAAGTTCCCGCGAAAACTGCTTTCCATATCGCTCCAGCAACCATCCCGAAACCAGAAGAAACTACCAGAACCTCTCCCTCCTCCTCTATAAACATTTCTTCTCTCCCTCCGTACATCCCATCAGATTCAATCGCATATCCTCTCGTGCTTGTTCCTTTTGGTGAAAAAGGCTAGTTGATATCTATGGCAGATATTCCAATGGCGGAGACTGAGACTTTCGCATTCCAAGCGGAGATCAATCAGCTGCTCAGCCTCATCATTAATACTTTTTACAGCAACAAGGAGATCTTTCTTCGCGAACTTATCAGCAACTCCTCTGATGTAAGTCGGTCATCTCTACGCCATCATGTGGACTTCCTTCTTTTTAGTAGTTGTTTTGCTGCTTAGAAATATCAAATATATAGGGAAAGAGAAATTATAATAGAATAGAGATGATGAATGTAGCAGCTTATCCTAACTGTTCTTTTTTCACGTTTGTTTGATCGATAAGCTTTTGGTTGCCGGAAACTATTGGATGTATGGAAAGTTTTGGTCGCCTGTCTGTTTGAGTACTAACAAGACGAAGAAAGAATTCGGTGCAACGAATTTGTACTTGCGGTCCGATTGTAACTCCTTAATTGATTTTGGCTGCAGGCGCTGGATAAGATTCGATTTGAGGGCTTGACAGACAAAAGCAAGCTTGATGCTCAATCAGAGCTGTTTATCAGGATCGTTCCGGATAAGGTTAACAAGACTCTTTCCGTCATAGATAGTGGTATTGGCATGACCAAAACAGGTATGAATCAGAGTAGCTGGAGCTATACTTTCTATTTTGTGCTTTCCTTTCGTAAATTCGGAAATAATGGGTATCCAAGACTACTCAACTTTGTTGTCTTGTAGATCTGGTGAACAACTTGGGTACGATTGCAAGGTCTGGAACCAAGGAGTTTATGGAGGCTCTACAGGCTGGCGCCGATGTGAGCATGATCGGCCAATTCGGCGTTGGTTTTTACTCGGCTTACCTGGTGGCAGAGAAGGTTATTGTGACGACTAAGCACAACGACGATGAGCAGTACGTCTGGGAGTCTCAGGCTGGCGGGTCCTTCACTGTCTCAAGGGATGTCAACGGTGAGCCTCTCGGCAGGGGAACCAAGATCACCCTCTTCCTTAAAGATGACCAGGTAAGAGCAAAAGAAGTTAAGAATGTTTTGTGATTGGAGATAGTTAATACTGATAATTCTCGGTATTTCTTGATTGTGGGTTGATGTTGATTAGTTGTTTCTGTTTTCTGTCCTGATTGCAGTTGGAATACTTGGAGGATAGGAGGTTGAAGGACCTGGTGAAGAAGCATTCTGAGTTCATTAGCTATCCCATTTACCTGTTGACAGAGAAGACCACGGAGAAGGAGATTAGCGATGATGAAGATGAAGAAGCAAAGAAGGAAAAGGAAGGTGAAGTGGAGGAAATTGATGAGGACAAAGACAACAAAGGCAAGAAGAAAAAGGTGAAAGAAGTTACCCATGAGTGGGAACTCGTTAACAAACAGAAACCCATTTGGCTGAGGAAGCCTGAGGAGATTTCAAAGGAGGAGTATGCTTCATTCTATAAGAGCCTTACTAACGACTGGGAGGACCACCTTGCGGTGAAGCACTTCTCTGTTGAGGGGCAGCTTGAGTTCCAGGCCATTCTTTTTGTTCCTAAGAGAGCACCATTTGATCTCTTTGATACAAGGAAGAAAATGAATAATATCAAACTCTATGTTAGAAGGGTGTTCATCATGGACAACTGTGAAGAGCTTATCCCAGAATATCTCGGATTCGTGAAGGGTGTTGTGGACTCTGATGATCTCCCGCTCAACATATCCCGTGAAATGCTGCAGCAGAACAAGATCCTGAAAGTGATCAGGAAAAATCTAGTGAAGAAATGTATTGAGATGTTCAATGAGATCGCTGAGAATAAGGAGGACTATGCCAAGTTTTACGATGCTTTTTCGAAGAATATCAAGCTGGGGATTCACGAAGATAGCCAGAATAGGGCTAAGCTTGCGGACCTTCTAAGATACTACTCAAACAAGAGCGGTGACGAGATGACGAGCCTGAAGGATTACGTGACAAGGATGAAGGAGGGCCAGAAAGAGATTTATTATATCACAGGGGAGAGCAAAAAAGCTGTTGAGAACTCACCTTTCCTTGAAAGGCTCAAGAAGAAGGGGTACGAGGTCCTGTTCATGGTGGACGCGATAGACGAGTATGCAGTTAATCAATTGAAGGAGTACGATGGGAAGAAACTTGTATCTGCAACTAAGGAAGGACTAAAACTTGAGGAAGAATCGGAGGAAGAGAAAAAGAAGAGGGAGGAGAAGAAGAAGTCGTTTGAGAATCTGTGCAAGACAATCAAGGAGATCTTGGGGGACAAAGTGGAGAAAGTAGTGGTGTCAGACAGAATCGTGGATTCACCTTGTGTGTTGGTGACAGGTGAGTACGGATGGACCGCTAACATGGAAAGAATCATGAAAGCCCAGGCTCTTCGAGACAACAGCATGAGTGCTTATATGGCAAGCAAGAAGACAATGGAAATCAACCCAGACAATGGAATTGTGGAGGAGTTGAGGAAAAGAGCTGAGGTTGACAAAAATGACAAATCTGTCAAGGATTTGGTGCTGCTACTGTACGAGACTGCACTTTTGACGTCTGGTTTCAGTCTTGAGGATCCTAACACTTTCGCTGCAAGGATTCATAGGATGTTGAAGCTTGGGTTGAGCATCGAGGATGATGAAAATGCAGAGGATGATGCGGATATGCCAACAATTGAGGAAGCAGGAAACGAGGAGAGCAAGATGGAGGAAGTTGACTAAAAAGGTCTCTAAGACCGTACGTAGTTTATTTACATCGGTGTCCAACTAATGGGTTTTTCTTGGGTTCTTTTGGGTTTTCAGTTCTTTTTTTTTTTATTTTCTTATAGATGGTAGGGTTTTTCATGTACTATACGTGTGGAAATGGTAAATACAAAACCCCAGTTTCTATGTGATTAAAAAAAAAATAAATAAAACAGTTTCTAATATAGATTTGTTCATAATACTGATCACTCGTCTGTACTTGGGTGATAAATAATATTGAAATGTCAGAGAGGTAATAATCGGGCGACTCCATTCCGGGTGTTGTTTCTTATTGTTAAAGCCTAGTTGTGAATATTGAGTGATGTTAAAATGATTTACCTGTTGTGTATTTGGTGGATGGGCATTTCCATGAACAAATCGAAACCATGGGCACGCATCTGCAAGATTGTGATCGTTCTCATTATCTGAACCTAGTGGGAACTGTCAATGGCATCTGACGAAGCGTGGGCATTGTTAATGAGAGCTTCCTGTTTGAAATTTACGATGAAGTTCATGGTAAATATAATATAAGACATCAAGGGTTTGATCTGATCTATGCAGTTTCAGTTGCTATTCAGGAAATATCAGATATGACACACAACAGGAGGGTGTGTGCTGAGCAGCTTAGTTGATCTCAAAAAGACTGAGAAGAGGACCAGCTCATAACCAGAGTGATATAGCATAAGTAATTTAGTATCAGAATATCAGGACACTTAAATTTCTCTTATTTCTCCACACTCAGAACAACAGGAGAAAAGAATTACTCTTCAAATTGCGTCACTTTTGCTGTAAAATAATTATATCTAGAATGCTGCAAAACTGAAACTGATATAATTGCTTGGTTCCCATCCTCCCTTAAGCTGAACGCCCCCATAAAAACCTTCCCAGTGTAATCCTTCAATTGGGAAGTAAGGTGGAATTCAGAACACGGCCACAAATTGATTTGAAAAACAAAATCAGCCCCAGAATCTCCGATTTAAGAAATTGGATATAGATTCAATTGTAAAGAAATGAATATATAGACTCAATAGCTTCGCCTGGATTGTTATTTAACCTGGCTTTCCATGAGGGTGGTATGGTTAATGCTCTACTTCATTAAGCAAAAAAGGAAGTAAAATAAAAATAATATAAATTTTTAGCAAAAGCAGCGAATAAATTTCAGATATGCAAATTGAGTTGATAAGGAGAAGGATGTTAAGCCATTTGTTAAGGTTTAACAATGCCATTTGAAACTATATGTTTGATGCTCGATTACCACACAAGTGAACAAATGCATTGATCACTAAAGCAATACCCAGAGAGCAAATAAGCATCTTTACTGGAAATTATAAAGCACGATGGTCCTCTTGGAATCCAGGAAGTGAAGATTGCCTAAGTTGATTCCTGATTCAACACAATTTCCACCAACTGAATGTTGCCCGTAAGTGAAGATGCCTTGTAAGATGGCAAGAACGAGAAACCATCCAGCAGCTTTACACACTTCAATCCCCATTTCACCATCAAAAACTCAATGAGATGATGTCCACTGCATATCCCGGAAGGGAAAAAGAAAAAGAACCAACATTAAGTGAGACAAAGAAAATCATTGGATCCATGTACTATCTGAAAATCAAATTGGAAAGAATAGAGAAAATTACCTTCTACTGTGATATGTTGTAATAAAAAATGACCCCGGAGAATTTTGGAGCAGATATGTCACAGTAGCAAAGAGGTCATCAAATGCTTAAAACAACAGAAACTAAATCAAATATTGGATTCAACTGATTAGCTTAAACAAGAAAAGAAAAATAGAAGACGGTACCACTCGCATCGTAGAGTACATCGGCACCGAGAATAAAATTTGGGCATAAACTGAATATAGATTCATCCCAAACTCCCCATGTCATTCCTACTACCTATGTAGGAAAATCAAACATCTACTCAATAACCCACTTATCTACAAAGCCAAAATGAAAAAAAAAAAAAAAAGGAAATTGTGAACTGAAGAAATAACATATGTTGTGCAGTTTCATTATTTAAACAAATGATGCCTTTACTTTACAGTCCAGCCGATTTAAAATGCACTCTCTTTTCATGTTCTCCAATACCTGCACAACGAAAACAAATCGCCCTCGTCAAAATTCCAGTTGAACTGAAGCTGAATCACACGCCAAGCATGATAAAATTATCTAATATTTCAAACTCTCAAATGAAATTGTATTGCAACCAATACCTGTAGCTTATCTGATTGGTCAGTGAGCGTGACGTCAGCACCAACTTTTGCAGCGACTAAACCCGGCAAGGAAGTTCCAGCACCGAGCTACAAAGCAAACTACAGATGCCTCATCATTTTATACGGATGTAAACAAATTAATTAGTAACATTAGGATCATGGAAATTACTTCGACTACGGTTGCTCCGGAGAATCGCGATCTCTGTTGCCAAACATACTCCGCGAGGATGATGCTA
Source organism: Carica papaya (assembly GCF_054855325.1). Taxonomy (NCBI): domain Eukaryota; kingdom Viridiplantae; phylum Streptophyta; class Magnoliopsida; order Brassicales; family Caricaceae; genus Carica; species Carica papaya. The sequence goes on along the minus strand of NC_142312.1, from coordinate 5,519,776 downwards.
CAGGGCCATACAAACAGACCATATTCCTCTTTCATATTCTAACTTCAAATAACCAAAGGAATCAGTTTAAGTTTCAAATACTGATTTCTTAGGTTTAAACAGGATGAATCAAGTACCTCTATTATAGAAATGGTGAAGTTAGGTTTGTCAGGGTCGTCGCCATAAGAATGCCGAGATATCGTCTTCATATCGGAAGTTCCTTGGTCGCTGTCACTTTCCATGATTACAATTTACAGAAATCCGTTTACTCCGTTTGAGTACCAGATTAAGGCAGGAAGAAGATAGGTGTCGAGATTGGGAATTTGGGATTTGAATTGGGAGTTTACACGAACTGACTTCGGAAAAGAAATTATTCTAATTAAGGTCCAACAACCGGATTTAGTGTGTCTGTGATCCGAAAACGCAAAGTATGGAATATATGTATATATATATACATATATATTTGCTCAGTACATAAAATATCATGGCATTTATATTTACTAACTATTTATTAATATATATACATATACCTTCTGTATAAGACGTCGAGTCTGATCCTAAACTCATAAATACTCCTAATAAAAATGTCAATAATTCCAACATAATGAGGTTATTTATAATGATTAGGCTTTATATTTTTCTTACAGTACAATATTATTTTTTAGTTCTTAAAATCCCTGATACACAAGATGGTAAAAGAGTTATATCGAAATCAGTATAATTCAAGTTCATGGATATAATTAGAATTACGAGATAAATAAGAAGATTGAGAAAGTCAATGATTATCCCTGAATAGACTTAAAGAGGTACTTGGTAGTTCAACTAATTTAAGCTAATTCATCTAAAGTTGGTAATTACTTTTCAAAGACTGTAAGGCAATGAGATGGCCATGGTGGTTTTGTACTAAAAATAAATCCTAAATCTTAGCTTGTATATTAATCTATTAGCAGGTAAAAATAAACCTTGTTTAGTTTAAATACCCAAATTTCTCCCAGAAAGTTTAGAGACAAAAAAACTCATGACTGCAAATCATTCTTCTGCTTCAATGGAGATTAGAAAAAAGGTAATCAAATGTTTACATACAATAGATAAAAGTATTCTTGATTATCTACTTCTTAAAATCTAAATAGATATTTTTAGCAGGTAGTTTACAATGTCTTTGTTTTCGGCGTACTTCTCTTCGTGTTATGTGGAAATGGGGCTGAAGGGAAGATAATGGTGAATGAAAAGTCTATGTACTCTGCTATAAATTGCAGGGCTCATAGTGCAGTATTGACTGATTTTGGAGCAGTTGGTGATGGTAAAACATTAAACACAAAGGCCTTTCAAGCTGCAATTGCAAATTTAAGCAAATTCTCTTCTTCTGGTGGATCTCAACTCTTTATTCCTCCTGGAAAATGGTTGACTGGAAGTTTCAATCTCACTAGTCATTTCACTCTTTTCTTACACCGAGATGCAACTATTCTTGCTGTTCAGGTTACAACATCATTAACCTTATCTTAATCTTCATATCTTAATAAGAAATTTGGTGAAACTATCAAGTTATTATATATCATGATCTAAATATTTTGTGTTTACTATCATTCTAGGATGAAAAAGAATGGCCTGTAATTAAACCATTACCATCCTACGGTAGAGGAAGAGATTCTCCGGGTGGAAGATACATCAGTCTTATTTTTGGAACCAACTTGACCGATGTTGTTATAACAGGTTAAAAATCGAGCAACCAATGTTGAATTTAAACACACATTTATTATTAATAATTAACTACTAAGCATACAAGAATGTGATTTCAGGTGATAATGGAACTATTGATGGACAAGGTGCTCCATGGTGGGACAAATTTCCTAAAGGAGAATTAAAATTCACTCGTCCTTATCTCATTGAAATCTTGTTCTCTAATAATGTCCAGATTTCTAATCTGGTGTTAACCAACTCTCCTTCATGGCATGTCCACCCTGTTTATTGCAGGTTCTTCCTCTCATTATTCCTATTTTTTTTTTTTTTTTTAATATATGAGTTTGTTTCTCTATTTTTATTTGAGAAATAATTCTTTTAATTCTAAAATATGTCAAATGTAGCAATGTTCTCGTGACGGGCTTAACAATACTTGCACCAGTAACAGTTCCAAATACCGATGGGGTTAACCCGGGTGAGCCATTTTAGTATCATTTTATTTAGATCGAAAAACCTAACTCTTGTTTTATATAAAATTTGTGTTCCTCATATTCCATAACTGAAGAATCTCACTTTAAGTCATTTGAATACTTATTTTATGCAATGTTCATTTGATTTTTTTGGGGTATGATGTTCAGATTCTTGCACCAATACCTTGATACAAGATTGCTATATTGTATCTGGAGATGATTGTATAGCAATCAAGAGTGGGTGGGATCAGTATGGAATTAAGGTTGGGATGCCAACCAAACAACTAGTAGTGAGACGACTCACTTGCATTTCTCCAGATAGCGCGGTGATTGCATTAGGGAGTGAGATGTCTGGTGGAATTGAAGATGTTAGGGTAGAGGATGTTGTTGCCATTGACTCACAATCCGGTGTTAGAATCAAGACTGGTGTAGGAAGAGGAGGATATGTCAAGGACATATTTGTAAGAAGAATGATAATGAAAACTATGAAGTTTGTGTTCTGGATTACAGGAAACTATGGCTCTCATCCAGACAACAACTTTGATCCTAAAGCACTTCCTGTGATCAAAAACATTAATTACCGCGACATGGTTGCAGAGAATGTGACGATGGCAGCTCAATTTCAAGGGATAGAGGGAGATGTTTTTACTGGAATTTGCATATCTAATGTCACAATTGGTCTGTCAGATGACCCAAAGAAAATTCAGTGGAATTGCACTGATGTTGCAGGAACCACCAGTAAGGTAACTCCTCCAGCATGTAAACAGTTATCAGATAAGAATCCTAATAAACTTGCATCCTGCAAATTTCCGGAAAACAAATTGCCAATCGAAAGCATCAAGCTTCAATCATGTTCCTTGCAGTATTAAGAACTCTTTTCCTAGGTTAAGTAACATGATTATACTGACTATGTGCCAACAAAAGAAAAATATTTCTTTCTTTTGTTGAAATTGTTGCTAGGTTGGCGATATATGCCTTTCGAATGCAACATTTCCTTTTTTTTCTTCTTTTAGCCTAATAAGCATGTAAAGCTTGAAAGTATATGCAAAATTGGGTTGAACCCCAGGTTATAAAACTCTGCAATTTGCGACCTTATCATTAAGCTAAGGTGGATCAGGATTATTAATGTAACAGCTTAATAAAGCTTGAAAGCATACGCAAATTGAACTTCCTTCTCCAGCATGAATACTTCTGGGACTTGCTCTTTAATAACTCTGATATTTGGCAGCAACAACAAATTTGAGCTGCAATAACCTCTTATAATTGAAGAAATCAATGTCAAGTCAAAAGAACAATATAAACAAAATCTTTAGCATTATAAAACAGACGAAAATTTGAATAATAGATACAACAAAAAAGATTTATCAATAGTTTCATCGAGGAAAAGAGTGATTGGATGCATGCTCATACAACACTATGATTCTTGCCTCAAGATGCAGACCTTCTCTGGCAGATCACGAGCTCCAGTAGATATATTTGGAAATCTAGCCGAGAATTGTTGCTTCTGATACTTAGGGAGCTGCCTAATCTATCGTCTGCAATGATCACCACGGAGAAATCCAAGACTGACATATTTGGTGTAGGGTCACAGAAAGATAGGAACGCTCATAGCAAGTGTTTCTTATTAATTTTCTGCCTGTAGAGATGGTCAGTGGAAATATGAAATGAAAAATAATCATACCTGTTGCAGTTGAAAGCTTTTCTCATCTGCAAATGGTCTGAAAATCCATGGAAGTAAGAGGACTTGTTCTTCAGGCTTGTCAAATTTTGAAATGTTTTGGTTGAGAGGGCATCACTTAGGTGCATCCACCTCCTTAAAGATCCGTTTCGTTATGCAATGAAATTTTGCCACGTGGCGGCATGTAGATTTATCTCGATATTAATTTTTTAAGCATCACAAGATATAATGAAAAAAATATCCAAGGAGGAAAGCAATAAGTGTGGAATCCTATTTGCAAATGCGTACTTATTTTCATATGGTATTTTAAATTATTTTAAGAAAGTAAATATTTATTTAAAGTAAATAATTTTGTGTTTAAATAAAATATTAATAATAAAAAATACAATCTTTTTAGTTAGGTAAATATTTATTAGGAATATAGTATAATTATACTTAATACGTATTGCTTATTTCCATTCCATATAACCATGAAAGACAGATGCACCCAGCAATTTCACCAACAACAATCACCCAGCAATTTCCAACCATGTTGGACGAAGCAAGATTGCCAGAAGTTCCAGAAAAAATGAGACCAAATGCACCCTGATGTTCTTACGTGATGACTGTAAACCAGTTAAAAATTTGATCTAAAAACCAAACCGAAGAGTAGAATTCGATCTGATCTATACATGAATTTTACTGAATAGGAAAAAGCTTCCCATAAATCGTATGAAACTCATGTTCTACAAATACTTTAAACAACAGACTGAAAAGCTAAAATCATAACAACAGCCGACAAATGTGCCAGGAAAACTGAAAAAAGTCACTACCATTTCAAGTAGTATACTGAGTACCTCATGCTAATCATACATCAGATGGAAAAAGAACATCAGTCCACAGAAACAACCAAAACATCCAGTTTTGGGTCCCTAAATTCATTCATTCTTGGCTCGTAATTAAAGCAGTGATAAATTCTTCAATCAAGGAACTGAATTCAGGAATGAGGTATTATCGGATGTAGCAACTTGCATTCACCCTTTACAAACCTTGCCTTCAGTTCAAATTTTCATGAACTTCCTATTTTTCTTGGCACCTTAAGTCTAGCTAAGGTGTAGGAAGTCATCAAAAACTAAAAGAATGTCATTAATTGGAAACTCTAGCACAACCTAAAATCAAATTTTGACTACATTCCACTGAATCCCACAAGTGCAATCTGAAGCCAGTGTCCAACACCAATCAATATATGTAGACCATTTATTCCAAAAAAAAAAAAGGACCAGAAACAATTAGTTGAGTTAGAACACGATCTGCAGATTCACGTAGTTAGGAGAAAAATGCGAACGTAACAGTTGATTCAGTAATTCACTTTGCTCAGTTTTCATGACGAATATGGAATCTGACAACTAATCAAGATGCAGATGGTTATTGTGGAAATTCTACAGATCCACAATGACCTTAATGAATATGCAAGTAAACTATCCATCATAAATTGAATTTCTACAATGTGTTTTTATGTTCATGAGAAAGTCATCCAGATGTTTCATAGAAAATGACAGCCATAATGAGAAACAAATAGCACCAACATTTTCAATCTCAATCATCTAAGTATGGAATAGTCACACATTTTAAATCACAAAGATGAATCTTAACATGTGAAATGCCATCTAAAATATTGTAGACCAGCTCAAAAGATACACAGAATTGCATGATTTGTCCAATTTGTTAAAAATGGTTCCAATATACAGCTTCACGACAGTAAGATCCAAATTATCAAGCAAGAAACCTTGAATCAAAAGAGGGAATCAGATGGTCAAACTAATAAGCAACATAAATAAGTGCTTGCAAAAGAACAAGATTGTATTACAATAGATGTATCGTAGGAACATAGAACAGTAACTATGCTTAAAGAATGTTGAGAGAGAGAACATTTTGCTCCCTTCCCCGAAAAAAAAAAAAAAAGGAAAAAATGAATATCTGAATCCGTTCTCTGTTTTGCCAAATTGCATTGAACATAGGTTACAGACAGGGGACAGGTGAAAGAGAGAATCTTGTTCTCTTAAACCACCCACAATAATTCCAAGCATCCTATACAATCCAAATCACGTTTTCCTTTGACCCAAATTTTCGTTCTTCCCTTTCTTTAAAATCTAATCAAAAGCAAAGACAAAAGTGCGATAAATTCGAGGTAAGAAAAATATTAAAAAGCTAAAGTAAAAATAAAAGAACCGAACCAGTTTTTTTTTTTTTTTGGCAATCAAAATGAATAGATCGTTGTATTTATCGTCAATGAGTCGTAACTTTAGACCTCTTCTTTGCCTCGCTGTAAAGCACCACACCCATTATTGTAACGGCGAATCCTGTGATGCCCATCACCGTCACCGGGTTTCTGAAAATCAACACTGACACTCCCGCCGCAACCGCGGCCTTTGCATTGCCTAGCACCTGCAGTGTCAGTGCACTGGTGTGCTTCGTCACTAGAAAATTGGTCAGGTTTACTAAATACGCCACCGTTGCATTCCCCAACAGCAAGAAGACAATGAAAGTATCGGTTTTGGCCTTGTCTACCGTGATTCTCGCTACGTTGCCTTCGATATAAAGGGTAAATGGGAGAAGGATGAAAGCAGCCATGGGCGCCATATAGAGCAACAGATTCATGGAATGTAGTTTTTCCGCTTCTGACGTCAGTAAGATACCCTGCACAACTGACTTCAAGGCGCGGCCGGCCGTGGAACTGATACAGACGAGGAAGCCGAAGAGGTGGAACAAGGGCTCGCTGTTGCTGGCCAACACGATCCCGAACACGACGGGCAAGAGCGCGAAGTAGACTTCGGCGGACTCCTTCTTGCAAGTGATGAGAAAGGCGAATATAGCGGTGAAGAAGGGCGTGGTGGCGCCGATGGCTTGGTTAAAGGAGACGGGAATGTACCTGAGGGAGGTGTTGCCGCAAACGACGGAGAAGCAGAAAATGGCGCTGAGGGCGAAGATCTTGAGGAACTGCCTTCGGGAGAGGATGTGCTGACGCGGTACGATCTCCAGAAAGCCGATTGCAATATAGCTGTAAGTAGCACATGAAAGCATGTGGATCATCGTCAGGAAGATTGGATATCGATAGCCATAGTACGCCAGAAGGTATTTATTCAGCAAGAGGACGCCAATATTCGAGGCGAACCACGAGGCTATGATCCCGGCCGTCAGCACATTCGGCGACAGTTTCTGCCATCCAACCCCACCGAAAGAGCTGTTCCTTACATCCCCCGGCGGCGTCGCCGGCATGTCAAGTGCCTGATGGTCCACCGCCGCACCTCCTACAGTAGCGCCGCCGCCCGTCGCATCTAGCCTGGGATTGCTCATCCTCCTCGTCTTCCATGTCTGCGCTTCCACCATTGCAAACACACAACTGCAACTATCACTTCTCTTTCTTCCCTCTCAGAAATGAAAACTCGAAACAGTACAGATTATGCTTCTTTTTTTTCCAAGAGCGTGCGCAGATCTGAATTCTGAATCTGAAGAGGAGAGAGAGAGAGAGAGAGAGAGAGAGAGAGAGAGAGAGAGAGAGGAAGATGAGGATGATGATGTGTGTATGTAATTGTAATAAAGATAGAGGAGGATGTGCGGATATTATCGGACGGCGTAGATTAAGATTTGAGGTACCGCGGGGAAGTTTGAAGCGTTGGATGAGGGAATTTAAAAAAGAAAAATAACAATCGTAAGATTGGATTCCTTGTGAAGGCAGCTTGAATGTTGAGAACCAGGAGTGTCGGTCGGTGATTGGTCACTCCTTGCGTGACTCTTGTCTGACTCCAATTTCACGGTGGTAAAAAGTTTACAAACGTCTTAAAATAAAATTAAATAAAATAAGAGGAAGAAGCGAACATTTTTGCCCGGATGAGACGGCGTCGTTTCTTTCTCGGGTGTTAAATCGTCTATACATATATATATATATATATTTTTTTGGAAAATTAAGATGGTGATTAGGTACGTAATTAAAGTTATTAAGATGTGGGAATATTTGATTAATGGAGAATCTCTCAGTTTTGGCAGCTTTGTTTTGATAAGTGGTTAAGTAAGCATCGAAAATTTTGGTGATTGTTTCTCGCAAGTAGAAAATTTCTAAATAAAAAGCTAAGGCCCATAATTATGTATTTTCTTACATTTTGAAGTAATTAAAAATTATTTTTCCATTATTATTAATCAAGCTAAATAACCAATTAGAAATTGCTACCATCTTATTGAATATTCCTCTTTTGAAAAACAAAAGCCTCCCTTTGTTTGCAATCAAAATTAATAAACCCGATTACGGTTTAAATACATGTTAATCACAGTCATTAAAACAAATCAAATGTTGAAAATTTCAAAGCAAATATGTGATATCATGACAATTACATCCGACCTAACCATTCCAACTCTACAATTAATTCACCCAATATTAATTAAAGGGGAGAGTCATAATGCAGTATGGATTAACAAAAATTAAACCCGATTAAACTATGTTTAATCACTACTCTTTTTTTTTTTTTTTTTTTAAAAAAAATTTTGATCTAGTCTCCAACCCAGACCGAACATGTTAAAGCAAGCACGCTACAGTATTGAGAGGGAAGAAAATGTTCTCCATATATATGTATATGGAGTTAACACAGCACTTGCTGCCTTAATAGAAAATGCACCTCCATTTTTTCCAATATGTTCTTCTTCATATCCCAGCCTCTGGATCCATCCCGTTCTTGCTATCCAAATTCAAGTCCCCAAATCCGAACCCTGCACCCACTTTCACCACAAACAGATGAAAACCCATGTCATAAATATCAAAATTGTACGCATATATGGGAATTGTTTTTGATTAATTGGCAAAAACCCATGCCAGAGTTTCAATGATATTTGGTTTAGTTTGTGATTGATGATACTTGCAGGTAGGATAGAATGCACCATTGAGAGCAGAATGAGAGGCAGCGACACTGTTCCAAATGGGAAGGAGAAGTTTCCAGCTTCCGTATATAATAAATAGATTGAAGCTGTAGGTCTTGCAATTGAAGAAATGCGAACCCAGAAGACCGTGCTAATCTATTCAATTAACAAGCAGCAGATCCACATCAAAGCTCAAGTTCCAGCCCAGTGGGATGGAGCTGACCCATAATCAGTAGCTTTCATCTGCCATCGAATAATTAAAATTTAAAAAATTAAACGAGAAAGGGATAGAGACGAAGCAAATGTTTATTTGTTTTGGAAGCGGATAAAAACAACGGTAGTTTTCAAAGAAGATTACTTGTTTGAGTAAGTTTAATCTTGTTTACTGAGTCTAAAATAAAAATAATTTAAAATTCTATTTTGATAAACTCAAACCACAATTTGATGCATTATAAATACCAGCATATTCACCGATTCCCTCTAACACACCTTACAGAAACTAACATGGAATTCATTATTACTGCTTTACTCTTTCTTCTCGGGGTCTCTGTTTTGTTTAACCTTCTACGGCATCATTCAAAATCGAGAAGCAAATCCAAGTCCACCAACCTCCCACCAGGTCCCAAATCAATTCCCATAATTGGTAATCTCTTGCTACTCGGTCAAAATCCCCATAGATCTTTAGCCAAGCTTGCTAAAACTCATGGTCCTATCATGACTCTCAAACTAGGCCAACTAACCACAATCCTTGTTTCCTCACCAGCCATGGCCAAACATGTTATACACAAGAATGATGTTGTCTTCTCCAATAGAACCATCCCAGATGCAATCAGAGCTCACCAACATGATCAATTTAGTCTCGTATGGCTTCCCCTTTCAAAACCATGGAGCACCCGTCGAAAAATATGCAACTCATATATGTTCTCAGTTCAGAAACTTGATGCAAATAGGGATCTCAGGCGCAAGAAAGTTGACCAACTGCTTGCTGATGTCCGAAAATGTTGCCTTGCTGGTCAGGCCATAGATATAGGCCAAGCTGCTTTCACGACCATGCTTAATTTGATGTCTAATACCTTTTTCTCTCTCGACTTGGCTGACCCAAGTGGGGATACAGCAAGAGAGTTCAAAGAGATTGTAGGATGTATCATGGAAGGAATAGGAAAAACCAACTTGGCAGATTTTTTTCCTGTGCTCAGGAAATTTGATATACAGGGTATAAGGAGACGCACTGTGATTAATTTTGGAAAGTTCTTTGAGCTTTCGGATAGGATGATCATTCAACGACTGGAGTCGAGGAAGAAGACTGGAATTTCAACAGATGACTTCTTGGATTCTCTTCTCTCCGTTGCGGAAAATAGCGATGAAGGGTTTGATAGAAATGACATCAAACATTTACTACTGGTAAAGTTCTTTGCTTTCTTCTCTTTTCACCCATGATTATTGACATTAATCGTCCATATAAATATATATGTATATAATACAGGATCTACTTTTGGCGGGGACTGATACAACTTCAAACACCATAGAGTGGGCGATGGCAGAGCTGCTCAAGAACCCAGAAACTTTAACAAGAGCACGAGTGGAACTCCAGGAAAAACTAGGAAAAGGGAAGGTGGTTGAGGAATCAGACATTAGTGGGTTGACCTACTTACAAGCCATTGTTAAAGAGACCTTTCGGCTGCACCCAATAGTTCCTTTCTTGCATCGCAAAGCAGGTGAAGAAGTAGAGATTTGCGGGTTTACAGTTCCAAAAGATGCACAGGTGCTAGTTAACATATGGGCTGTGGAAAGAGATGAAAGCGTGTGGGAGAATCCTAACAGTTTCCAGCCAGAGAGATTCATGGAGAAGGACGTTGATATTCGAGGCAAGGATTCTGAGCTGATTCCTTTCGGGGGAGGAAGACGAATATGTCCTGGTTTACCATTGGCAACGAAGATGCTGCATCTTATGCTGGCTTCTCTTCTTCACTCCTTTGACTGGAAACTTGAAGAAGGATTGACGCCACTTGGCACGGACATGGAAGAAAAGTTTGGACTCACTTTGCACAAAGCTCAACCCTTGCTTGCCATTCCACAGTTATTATAATTTTTTTTTAATAAATTTATATATCTATTAGTTAAATAATACACATATGTTATAATATAATATAAATGATAGATAATTTGTTTCAAGTTATTTATGTACAGTAATAAAATTTACAAAGTCTTTGTATGGTATATCTTAGTATGCTCATAAGATTTACAAACCCTCCTAATTCATATGTATTTTTACAGTATATAATATTTTTTAGAAATATTGTGATTCAAACTATTAATTCAGTATTAAAAAATATAAATGAATCAATAAACTCTAGTAACATAAATTATTGTTAAAAATTTAAATGATGTACGATATAGTTAAAATATTGTAATGCAATAAATATTATATATAAGCATGATAAAATCACTGATATAGAACTCAACTTGATTATATGACTTCGCCAAAACACCAGTAAAGTAAGTCATTTATTTTACTGAATCAAATATTATAAATCATTCATCACAAATTTATAAATGTAATAATTTCGTTGATGCATAACTCAATTTAATTATATAATTCTACCAATACATTAGTGAGCGTAGTCATTGAACTGATTAAATATAAGTTGTTTACAACAAATTTATAATACACTTTATATATATATATCACTTGATTATTATAGAATATTAATTAGTTGTTGTGCCAAACAATCTCCAAGATATTATATTTCCAATATACCATAGATTTTCCCGTTAAGGATGTCTTGAATTATGTAATACACGTGAACTTCTATATATTATATGTTGGAAAATCTTTTTTCCGTATCCTCATGATGAAAAATTCTTTTCTGTGAAATCAAAAATTAGGAGAGTTAGATTTAGTAAGAATTTTATATAATTGATATTTACATTAGAAGGTTACTGACTGCAATTATTTTATTAATGGAAAAATTATATAATTGATTTCTAAATTGAATAATTAGAATTAGAATTAGAATCTGATTGGAATTTTACTCAGTTGTTGGGTATAATTTTGAATGGTAACTAAATTAATTAGGTAGAAAATTAATCTAACTAAAAATCAGACTCAATTTAGAGCTTCTAAAAATAAATTAATTAGGTTTTGCACTTTTCTTATATTCGATTATTTCTTACTTTATATCTATGTCTTACTAAGTTGGATATTAAAATACTTTTTATGATAAAACTCATTCACATTTCATTTATGTTAACGAATAGTCTTGCATAGAATTTGTACTTGTAAGTCTTAGCAAACTTAACTTAGGTCCAATATGTGTAGGTCTTGCTTAGTTAAAGTAGTATTTATGTAACGTAGCCTTACTGAAGTGTTCATTCGATATTAAGTATAATACTTATATAGAGCTCTTTCAAGATCTCTTTTAGCATAATTTACCTAGCCAATTTGAAATTAACCTCATCAATTAGCATCATCTATAAGAGTTTGACTGATGATGATTTACTCATATATTTGAAGTATTGGAGGATAAAATTGTAACACCAAACATTTTATTTTTTCTTATTTTTTATTTTTTAAATATAATTATTATTTATTTAATTTATTTTAACTTATTTTATTTTAATTTTTTAAAAAAGGTAAAAATTCGTTAAGCATTAAATTAAAAATAATTTTAGAAAAAATAGGTGAAAATTTAAGTTCTAAGAGTATTTTTGAAAGAAAAATTAGAAATCGGGTGTCAAAACACAATTTAAAAAAATTGCGCCATATCGGATGTCCGGTCAGCAGTCCTGACCAACTAGGACGCACTAGGTGGCAGAGGCGCTGACGTGGGAGGCCACGCGGGGGGAGCTACGTGGGTGATCTGCGTGCGCGCGATCGAACGGCTGATATCCGTTCCCGCGCGCACAGACGACCCAGATTGAATCGTGCGCAGACGGTCCAGATTGAATCGCGCACGGATGGCCCAGATTGAATCGCACATGAACGGCCCAAATTTATTCTCTATTTAATCGCGATCGGACGGTTCAGATTAAAAGCGATGGATGGCCCATATAAAAAATGGATAAGTATAAATAACCCCATCCGCACCCAAACCCAAACCCTAGCCGCCAGAACCCCTCGCCGGAGAAGACAACCCAGCCGCCGGGGAACCGACCGCAGCCACCCGCCACCACACTGGAGCAATTTTTGACTGCCAAACGAGGTAAAAATTTTACCCTTTGCTCAGAATTTAATTTTAAACACACCCATGATCAAATCAAAGCAAAACGACCTGCCGATTGGCCGAAAAACGCTGGCAAAACCCGGCGGCGCCGCTGCGGGGTATTTCAGAAAACACCTCCGATAAGGCGCTTCCCGATTCCCGTTTGATGTGATTTTTTCACTGTTGTGATCACCGTTTCCTTCTCTACAGGTTTACTGGAGCAAAACACCCAACCGCAACGTGAGCCGGAGGAGCTGCTGCACCGGAAAGTCTCGCCGCCGGTGAGTTTCAGTTTTCTACGTTTTTTGGACAAACCAAGGGCCCTAAGTATGTTTTCTTGCAGAAACTGATGCAAATTTGGCTAAATTCGGCTGAAAATGGCCGAAAACAGCCAAGCCGAGGCGGATCACCGCCGTGCTGGATTTCTGAAATTGGCCGAGTAGGCCCTGGGACTATTTTTGGGTTTATTTGGGATATTTGTAAGTACCGTAAGTACGTTTTAGTTCCTGAAGAAAAATTCAGGGAACCTAGAGACTGCCCGTAGGCGCAGTAAACTATTTACCTTTTCGGCGTCAAATCAAGTAAGGACCCCTCACCCTATTTTCTATCATAGAATTGAAGTTTGAATAAATGATAATATTGTATTTTGTACAAATTAAATAGATATGCATAATTAATTACAGATTGCTAATGGAGCCCGAACCGGATATTGTTTTATGTTGATTTCTGTTGATTGATCTTGCAGTCTAAAAGTATGATGGTTTCTAGTTTATCTATTTTATGGTTTAAATGTATGTATTATTGCCTTACTTGACCACTGTTTGATTTTGAGATCTAAAATATGATTGCATTGTCGAATGCATGTTTATTTGTTTATGTAATTATGTTTGATTTGGTAACGGAGACTGAGGAAAAATAGGAAATGGGTGTGATCTAATAAACAGATAAGATGACAGCCTCACTAGATATCATGAGAGATGGTGGACAGACCGGGTTCATAGGGAACCCTACCGTGAACGTTGTCTCATACCGGACGGGGTATGGAAACTTAGTCATTTGACGCTCATACTGGACGGGGTATGAGGACGGCCGCTTCATCCTCATACCGAACGGGATGTTGAAGTTTAATGTCTTAGTGCTCATATAGGATGAGGTATGGGGACGGCTCTGAAGTTAAGATTGTTAAGAGAAAAGATTCACGTATAGCAGAGACACCCCTATCGATCCCCATAAATACTAGTAGGCTAGTGAAACAAGAAATGGTTATGATTTAATTTATTATTGATAAATGTGAATTTATGATATGTTCTATGTTGCTGATTGTGCATGAAGTTATGATCTGTATGATATTATTGCTTCTATAATTTATTTTCATAAATTCTCAATGATAAGTAAAAAGGTAAATGGTTTTATTTTAAATAAATGTATTGGTTTAAATCTAATACTCAATTAGTTGTTTTTTATTTTCTACCAACCTTTACTTCTGTGTCGGTGATATAGTATGATGTGCTTACTGGGCTAGTGTAGCTCACCCCTTATTTAACTATTTCAGATCAAGAGAACCTGATTCTCGAGCTTGATCCGCAAGAAGATTGCGAGTAGGTACTAGATACTTTATATTTTTCTTTAATTTTTTCATTTATCGTGTTTTTTTCAAAGAATTCATTCCGTGATGTTTGTTTTGTACTTTTAAGTTATTGTGTAAGAGATGTAAATCTTAACATTTTATTTCGCTTCCACACTTAAATTATTATATATTTTCTTTTGAATTTTCAAGGTCGTTACAAAAATATTTATTATTTTTACATCTCTTACAATTAAAAAATACTCTTATTTATAAAAAAAAATGATATTTTCTTTACTAAGTTAATTATTATTTCATCAACAACAGTAGTTTAGTTGTTGAAACATATGTGTTCTATTTAAAGATCACAAGTTTGAAGTTTAATGAAAACATAAAAATCACTATTTTGTGATTGAATTATAAACTGATAGTAACTAATTTATAATTATTGATTCATTATAATCAAAAACCTAATTTAATAGTTCATTGTTGGGGATGTGATGAACAAAGTATGTTAAATATTATTTATTATATATATATTTTAAAAAAAGTTATGTTGCAGTTAAATTTTTTAGTTAAAATAATCATAATATATTAAAAATTCGATATAATATTTTTATTTAGATATAAGTTAAATAACTTTTAATATAATTATGATAAAAAATAGTTGAGTTGGATTCCAAAGAACTTCGACGACATCAAATTTATTATTTTTATTAAATATTTATTAATTTACATACGTTATTAAATTTTAATTTTTTTATTTAAATAAAATCAAATCCGATCTAATTGCGCATGTTGTTATACTTTTTCACCAAACGGTGTATTAAAAAATGATAGTCGTGGCTTATGACACGAAAAGTTAGTAATGGATTAAATCTTGTTTTAAGATAAAATCATGACATTTGTGCGCATAAAGTCAACTTAATTTATTTGTTACCCCTTCATCCTCTTTATTAATTTTTAATTATATCAATAACGTGCTCTTTCATAAATAAATTAAAAATAAAATTCAAAAGTCTAAGTTGTCAAAAATAAAATCATTATATCATCCCGTGCTTATCTTGAAGACGATGTCCATCACATATTTTGTTTTTGTTACAACTTATTTTACCATAAATTGATATTACATTCTAATAAATTGTTTTTTTTTTAAAAAAAATTATAAATTTAATTTAATTTATTATTTAATACTTTTATTTTGTATTATATAATTCGTTATTTTATGAATATATTATACATTAATAATAATTATTTTATAATATTTAATTTAATAAAATTAATAATTTAAATTATTAGTATATTAATAATATTACAGTAATCAAATTAAGTTGAGTCTCAAAGAATTTAAAATGTGAAAGAATAATTTTATAATAATTAGATTCTATTAATTTAATAAAAAATTAAAAATTCTATTAACTTTTTTATTCATTAAAAAATATATTTAATTAATAAATTGATTACTGTGTTTCAAAATTATGAGCTTGAAGTTTAATAAAAACATAGAATTCGTTACTTTTTAGATTTATTATAAACTAATAATAGTAGGTTAATAATCCTTAGTCTGAAGTTCAAGATTTATTTTAATAGTATTTTAATTGGATTTTAGTGACTAAATTAGATTTAATTTTACTAAATTTATTATATATTTTTAGTAAAAAAAAATTCAAAAATTATTAAATTTTATTAATTAAGATAAGAATAACATATTAAAAAACCTGAAACTAATACTTTCACTTGAATATATATATATACACGCAGCACCTAACAAAAAAGATTTTTCTACCTCACTATTAAAAGAGAATTTTTGAAGGACATCATCCAGGCGCTTAAATTATAATCTTTTAACTATTTTTCTTTATTTATATTCAAATGTATTTTTTTTTTAATAATAATTCATAAAGATCTCATAAAATTTTTCACATAAATAATATCAATATGTTTTTAGTAAATGGTTATTTTTATTATTTTGTATAATAATATCTTTAAATTTTTATTTTTGAAAAATAAATTGTAATAACAATTTTAGTGTTAAGTAAGTCTCTTGTCTAAAAAATTTGTCACCTACACAATTTATACTAAACTGTCT
Source organism: Carica papaya (assembly GCF_054855325.1). Classification (NCBI taxonomy): domain Eukaryota; kingdom Viridiplantae; phylum Streptophyta; class Magnoliopsida; order Brassicales; family Caricaceae; genus Carica; species Carica papaya. Next base: position 5,503,233 of record NC_142312.1, on the reverse strand, counting down.
AATTTTTTTTAAAAAACTAATTTTAGTGTATATATATAATTTTTTTTATATTAAATATTAATTTTTATGACTATTTTAATTAAAAAAATTATCGTAATATTCTATAAAACTATAAATATTTGGTAAGTAAACATGCTGTTATTTATTTTATTATTATTATTTTTTTTGTGTGTGTTTTGTTTGCAGAGCAGATGAAAAATGAGTCACCTTCTCCGGCCTTTCATGTCTAGCTTCATTTCCACGAGACAATTCGCCCTTTCGCCTTCACTTTCTATTCTTCATCGTCACACAAGAGCCTTCTGTTGCAAAATGTCCGGCGACTCATCTTCTCTAACTCACTCAATCACTCTCCCATGCCAACCCGCTCAACCCGTCCGCATCGTCGCTGCCCCCGGCATCTCAGATTTCGAGTTTAGGCCAGTAACTCCCACCTCTCTCCCTTTCTTTCTTTCTTTCTTTCTTTCTTTCTATCGCGCGTGTTTCACTTAGCCCTGTTCCTAGTGGGTATTTCTTCATCAATTTTGAAATCTGAAACTGATTTCTTTTCCTAATTTATTAGATTATCGGTGTAGTGTTGGTTTGGGGTTATTTTTAATGAACTGTTTCGGGTGAATTCAGGAATGCTATTGATTCATATCTGTTCAAGCAATGGTTATCTAACTTACAAAGTGAGACTGGGATTTTAGCTAATGGTGCCGTGATCTTAAAGCAAGTACTCGTGCAGGTGATGTTCAGATGAATCCGGTTTTGTAAAGTTTTAGTATGTTTAACATGTATTTTCACTTGTTGATATACCCGCTTCTGCCATAATTTACTGATAACATTGAAAAGGGTAATACTAACGCCTAGAACTAATAAAGAAACTGGCAGTAGCTTGTGTTCTTCAGTACTAAATATTCATCTATGGAGTTAACGGGTAGGACACCAAGTGAAGCAGTATTCATGTTTTTCTTATTCAATGCAAATTTAAGTTGGGGCTTTCTGTTAACAGGGAGTGGATATGTTTGGAAAGCGGGTAGGTTTTATCAAATTCAAAGCAGATATCTTTGATAAGGGAACAGGAAACAAGGTATCTGTCCAACTCCAAGCATGTGTCTTCAATAGTATAAATCCATGCAAGCTTTTTGTTTTTTTTTTCTCCTCATACTCCTGAATTTCCATGTATTGTTTCCTCTGTTGTTGTCCTATTTCTTTGTTTATGAACTAAAGCATGCTTAGGTTCCAGGTATAGTATTCGCACGAGGACCAGCTGTAGCTGTGCTTATTCTCCTGGACTCAGAGGGTGAGACTTATGCTGTTCTTACTGAACAGGTAGTTGGTCTATTATATTTATTAGTTCTCTTAGGCAGCATATGAAATAATAGAGACTCAATTTTATGTCTCCCTTAATGCTGGTAATTCTTGTAAATTTTCATAATGATTTTACTCGGTGATATTAACTTCATTGGTGAAGAGTATTTATACAAGAGGAAGAGAGTCCACCTTGAGATAGAACTTTACGTACATGTATAAGCAAAGTAGTTACAATAATAACAACCTAGACATATTCCATTGATCTTACTCAATATGAGCATGCAAGCATGGAAATATTAGCTTTTAAGAACCGAAAAAGCTTGAAACGAGATCTTTGGTGAAGATGTTTGCAACTGGTCTTGACTTGGATATAGCAAACTTGAGGCTGTCTATGTTGGACTTCCTCATGAATAAAATGAATCTCCAGTTCAACATTTTTATATCGAGCATGTTGGACTAGATTCGAAGCCATGTAGTAAGACTGACATTATCGCATCATTGGAAAGGCATAGACTTCAAAGGAAATTGAATCTCATTAAGCAAGCTACTGTTGAGATTTAATTTCCCATGAATTCCACACCTATCATATGATATGATAATGTCAATGCTACCTATATGGCTCCAAATATAGTCTAACATGTCATGTCAGCAATTACAAAAGCGCAACATGATACTCTGCCTTGATACTGGAATGGGATATAGTAAACTCTTTCTTGGCACTCTAAAAAACTAAATTAGATCCAAAAAATATGTGATAACCAGTTGTTGATCGACGAATGCTTGGACACCTGGCCCACTTTGCGTTGGAATATCCAATGAGTTGATGTGAATTGGAGAATACTTGTAGCCTTTTGGTAATTGACCAAGTTGACATGGTGGGGAGATGACTTCGCAAGATTCAAGTTCACTTTGTTTAAGGAGTTTATGAGCATGTTGATACTGAATAACCTTGACACCCAAGAAGTAATCTAGAGCACTCATTCATAGTGAACTCTGTTTTGAGCTTCAATAGTTATCATAACAGTTTTGATGAAAAGGTCTTTTTTATGTGTTTTATAGAGGTTCGATTTGAGATGGAGTAGTTTGGTATGTGTTGATCATGAGAAAGTTGTTTAATCTCTTGCCATGCCTGATGAGCTGTTAAGTTATATTTTATTTGAGAAGGCTGCAAAGGATATCAGAGGGGGCTTGGATCCAGGAAATAACTAAAGAGTTCACTTGTTCCCAAAGATGGGCATTTTGGCTGGGTTGTCCTTTGCCTGCATGATCATTAATCATTAATGGAGGACATTCACTGCTACCATCAATATGGCCAAGCACACCATGTCCTCGGAAAAACAGGAACAAATAATGATTTCCACATGTTGTTTTTGGAGTCAAGGGTCTCCCTTAACAATTTCTTATATCTATAGAAGCCAAAGAAGGATGAGATGCCTGAAGAGGGATAGAAGAGAGTGGGAGATGATATGGAAGGCTCAGTGGTGGAGATCATTTCTGAAGGAAGGGGGAGCGGCTCTGACACCATGTAAATTTTCAAAATAATTTGAGTCGGGGAGTATTATCATTGATGGAAGAGTATATATTCAAGAGAGTCCACCTTTAGGTGGAAATCTATGTAGAAGTAATTAACAATGAATTATGCATAATCTACCACTTGGAACAAACCCAGATGAAATTTTCTTGACTTTTGAAGGTTAGGGTCCCTACTGGGAGATTTGTACTCGAGTTGCCTGCTGGAATGTTGGATGATGACAAGGGTGATTTTGTTGGCACAGCAGTGCGTGAGGTCTCTTTCTCTCTCTCCCTCCTGTACTTCTCATTCTTTTCTTTTTGCTCATCAATGATCATTACCTTCATACATACATAATGGAGTGCATTCCAAAATTATTTCATCACCAGCACATGCAATAGTCTAGCAGCAGATTACAAGTTTGTGTAGTTTCAAATGGCATGTTTGATTTTGATCTGATTAGTATGGCAGGTTGAAGAGGAAATTGGTATTCGTCTTAATATAGAGGACATGGTTGACCTCACAAGTTTTCTGAACCCATCTTCTGGCTGCAAAGTGTTTCCTTCTCCGGTATGTTAATAATTGATATCAACTTTATAGAAGTGCAAAATTGAAATTGAAATTAAGATGTCTTTTTGTGGTTGGAATTAAGATAACGGAAGGATTTGGATATAATAGTTGTCTGGTCTTGAGGATTTTCAAAAGCATAAAGAAGTAAATCATTCTTGAAATGGAATGTTGGAAGAGATTACTTGTCTTGTTGAAGGTCAAAGGTCATTGGAAATATGAAGGTCATAAAGACCTGGGTCAAAGGTGAAATATGTTCCCCATGACGTGACAATTGGAATTTTGTTAATAAATGTATTAAAATGTGCATTGCATGAGACTAGCAGAGTAATTAGAGTTGTCATCTCATGATGAGAAGTTTTTACTTGAAATCCTAACAAGCTTTGTGAAGTGTTTGCAAGTTAGATACCAGGGTTCATTATTAATGTGCAAGAATTATGTAATCAAGTCAATTACTAGTTGTGATGATTTGTTCTTAAGTTCTTAAATTATTTGGATGTTATGTGGAGTGCAGAATTATCAACTTGGCAATTGCATAAATGATTACCTCTGGTTACGTGTAAGATACTCATGGAGTTGATTCTTTCATGTTTTCCATGGTCAGGGAGGATGTGATGAAGAAATTAGTATTTTTCTTTACAGAGGGTGTGTGGACAAAGAGATTATCACACAACTGCAAGGAAAAGAAACAGGCCTTCGTGAACATGGTGAGCTGATCAAGGTTTGTGTAGTTCCATACAGAGAACTCTGGCGCATGACAGCAGATGCAAAGGCTCTTATGGCCATTGCCATTTACGAAATGTCCAAGAGAGAAGGACTGCTGCCTCCACTCAAGTCCTAAAGTGTGAATACTCTGACTGGTTAATCACTTGTTTGCTGGAAAGATGGCTCCAAATTGTTCATGTTTTTTCAGTGCAGACTAAGTTTCCACTCACCACAAAGTTTTGCTGGGAAAAACTTCATTCCAGTTTTCTCAGAATGGGTATCTATCATGGAAATTAGATAATTCTCTTACTTACAAGTTGCAATATTTTGTGAACAATGTAGAGAATGGAGATCTTTTTCACATTACTTTAGGAAGTTGGAAATGGCGAATACTGAAGGTGCAGTTTGCCCCTTCAACTGGGTCTGTTTGGGAAGAAATAACTGGAAGAAGCGGAGTTGGGGGAAAAAAAAGAACAATCATTTTAACTAATGGCAGTTTTAGAGGAAAAAAATTTGAAATGTAATAGTTATTTATAAAAAGTTAAACAATATTATAGAATCATGATATCACTGCTTGAGGCTTTGAACGCCAAAGCTTTTGAGCTTCCTATGCCCTCCATTGCCAGCTCTGAGTTCTGTATGTTCTTTTCGCTTCCATTTTGAGCCTCTTATACCAATTTCCCTTCATTCCCTGCTGCCATTTCCACTCTAGGGTCTGGTCTTTTCTTGCTTCAAAGTTCCAGTCACCTCTTTGTATGCTCTTTTGTACTTGATTGACACTCTGTTTTATACTCCTTTTTTCCAATAGGATTTCCTTTCCCTTTCAAAAAAGAAAACCCAAATTTTCTTCCAAACAGTCCCTTAGCCTCAGTTGGCTTTACAAAACTTACAAGTTTTCTTGACCATCTTTATCATATTTCAAACTTCCTCTTATCTTTACTCCTTATATTTTTTTCCATCTTTATCCAATTTTCTTACAAATCAAATGAATGATTATAGCATGTGTTTGTTAATATATTCTTCTTGGGCTAAAATGGGGTTTAAATTTATAGCACAAGTTGCAACTGTTCTAAATGTCAACTAATTCCCTGCAATTATGTTTGATTATTTTTTATTGTTATGTTTTTGTAGGTTAAGTCTAAAGTGTGTAAAATGTTAATTTTATATAAGTTTAGTGTGGTGTCATGTTCTTGTAATTTATGTATTATTTTAAGAATCTCTTAATTATTAAAAATTATTTTAAATTTTTTTTTATAAACTTCAAAGAACTAAAAAATTTATTTTACTAATAGGAAAATTCCATATAAACAATATCATAATTATTGTAGATTTCATATACAATCAAATTAAGAAACAAAAAAAAATGTATCAACCACAATAAATTAAGCATGTCATATAGCAAGCAGAGTTTGATTTTCAGTTTTTATTTCTAATTTCAATAGTAGTTTTAAGTTATCATTAGCTCCATCTTGATGGTAAGATATTTTAAACATATATATATATATATATTTAAAAAAAGTAAATGTGTGTTCAGCACTCTTGTAACTGTACTCCTATGAAGTGAAAAACGTTCTATAAACTTTAAAATAAAAATATGAGTATGGTGAATTGTTAATAATAAGATTTATTCTCTAGAAACATATTTTATAAATTCCCTAATCATAGATAACAAAACACTGGTTCAGCTTTCTAGAGCTTAAAGGATTCACAAATAATAAGCAAATTCAATTGGACTCTTTGGTCCAAAAAAGAGAAAAGAAATAGTGAGGAATGCACCATACTAAACTCAATTCAGTTCTTTGGTTTGACACATTCAAGTTACAGTATACTAATGAACTACATTGAGCAGTAAACTGCCATCAGGTTTACAACAGCCAAACGGTTCAAGTGCAAAGTTTAGTGTCGTTTTATACCTTACTGGTGACAAAATCTTTGTCACTTGCTTCCCAGATGGTGGTGCCATCACACAGACAAACCTTCTTGTGGTTTTCGCCAACACCGGCACTTCTGGCAATAACTGCAGCGGTCAGACCTACATCAGATTTATCTTTAGTTTCATACACCACCACAGACCGCCCGATCAGGTCAGCAACTCTCATGTACTCTTTTGCACCAGAGAAGAAGGCCTCACCATTCTTATCGACATCTAATGTTCTCAGGTCACCTAGGGGCTGAAAATTTTTAGGCAAAGTCAGTTTTGAAAAGCAACTGTGGTATTATGTTAAATTGCTCAGGACCAGATAAGAGATGGCGGAGCAATCACAGGTCCCCAGGTAAGAATCATCTTCCTAACAATTTTGTATCATCAGAACACAATACAGTGCCATTTTAAGATAATGTAAATTTCCAAGCATCAAAAAATGCCAAATACGTATCTGGATTCTAAACAAAGATGGTGTGCAACAAGGGTACAAAGATACTACTTTGCCTAACTAGACACAACGAAAAGAGAAGAGAGATTAACATTCTCCACTGGTTGAGGAATCTGTGGAGATGGGATACCCTCCCCTCTTCGCACCTATTGGAATCCTAAGGAGGATTGAGGAACCTTTGGAGATCGGGTCCTATCTTCACAATATTGGCATCCAAGGAAGGAGGAGGTGACAGGATACCCTATTTGAATTTCACAGTTCTGCAACTACTACAGAGAATCTCATTAAATTCTCCACTAAAAGAATGTTTATTTTGTTACGCAGATACTTAGAAATAAGAAGATCATCTAATTCTAAATAGTTTATTCATCTAGCCAGATATAAGTTGTTTATTCATTGGATCCTGACATACGTAGTTTTCTTTTCGCTCTTCATTTTTGAAGATATACTGATATGTTCATATTAAAATAAATCCACAAACATGTAACATTTCTCCTTGAAAGATCATGCATATATTCTCAAATAAATCAGACATGAACAAATTCCCGTGGAATGAGGATAAATACACTGATTTCCTTACACATAAGAAGACTTGACCTAATAATATATAGAAAACTGTAATCGTGCTTCCTAGGCTCGTAAAACTTCCCTTTCTAATTAGAAAAAATCACTGTATAAATGACATGTAAACAGGCCACATAACTTTAATCTCCATTAAACAAGTAGAACCTTTTTTCAAGGATTGTTATCATGTTCAACATTTGACAAGCAAGAGTTAGTTATTGCATGAAGTATAGAACCTGACATTCTTCATGGGGAAAGCATGAGGTAATAATAGTATCAAAGTCTTTAACACTCAATAAGGTGAGATTACTAGTCAGTAGGCAATTTTTATGGAAAGATTAGTAATTGTTACAACAGGAGATAGGATATCTAGAAAAAACCTCTTTCTCTTGGTCATTTGGATTGAATATTTTCCCTGTGCTGGCAGCACCTCTTGTAAGATCACCGAATTCATTGATAGACCAACCATGTTTTCCTGGCGATAATCCACTAAAAATGGCTTCAATCTTAGCCAATTCCATACTCACTTGAGCAAAGCGAACCACACCAAAGATATCTGGACCTTTAAATTCAGCAACAGCAGCAGAAATTAAGAAATCTGCAAAGGACAAGAAAGGGTAAACACATAAAAAACCAACAATATTTAGACCCTAACTAAAACTACTACAACTATACCAAAAAGAAGAAGAAAAATGCACTTCAAGGTGTTTGTCATAAAGGTGTGCTTTAAAGACTTTAATTTCTGTAAGAAGACTTCAAAGATAACCCCGTCTAAAGTGTGTCACAAAGGAACAACTTGCTTTTGCTGTACAAGCTTACTTGTGTAACTAAGCTAGATAGTGGCAGGGAACTATCTCGATGATCAAGTTCCCGGAAGTATTAGTGATTTAGAACTCACAACAGAGCTCCAACGAGCAAAGACTTAGAAAGTGTAAACTGTATGCAAAATTTTTCAGAGCATTTAGGACAATCTTGCCGCAATAAATTCTAAGCTGATATAAGCAGAACAGTCACAAACCAGCTTACTGCTATTGAGAAGAAGCTGTAATGATGAAGAAAAAGCAAATCTTGGGTCTGAAAAATCAACCTTCAGGCACGCCTTGGCCAATTAATCGGGCTTTTCTACCAGTCTGCTCCAGTGCTTCAGTCATGGTCTTAACAGCAGAAGAACCCAGAATTCTGACAACTTGGTTACCCAAATCCACATCTACATTTTTTATCCCTGTATATACATATAGATATATATATATATCGATCAAATGGAAAATAAAAGCATAAAATTAACTCAGGGAAACAGTAGGAGAAGTTTCTGTCAAAACCTCATTAACTGGTTATATACGAATTCAAGTTAATATCATACCATCAACACTCTGTAACTTATTCTTGACAGCATTAACACAATTCTCGCACTTCATATCCACCATGAACTCCGTCTGAGAGCAAATCCAAATTAAAATTTCACTTGTTAACAGAATCCATTATAGATACAAATTGAACGCAACAAACAAAAACATAAGGGTTAAAAAAGTAATAAAACCAACTAAATTCATATATAAAAACAACAAATTGTTACATAAGCCAAGTTGAGTCACTTGAAATTATGCCAAAACTCATATCATTTTCGAAATCACATACAAGAATCCCAACTAACGGAATCACCATTTCAGGTTGAATACAAAATTAGCTGAGTTGACGCCAAAATCAAATCCAAAACACAGCGAGAAAAAAGAACCAACTTACCAGTAGTTCAGGCGAGACAGCTGAATCCTGAAAATTAAGAAAAAAAAAAAAAGGAGGATCCAAAATTCAATGTCAAACCTCATTAAAAAAGAGAAATAGAAAACTTTACACGAGAGTGTTAGCCCATATATCCAACCTGAGAGGGAGATGATTTGTGATCAGACGTGGGCACGTCCATGGGGAGAGGTTTGGAGGGGTTGGTGAAGTTCCGTACAAGGCGGAGGCGATTGGGCGAGGAGAGAAGCGATGAGGTATGAAGAGAGGGAAAAGAGTGATTTTGGAATTTGGGGTTTTGATGAGAAGAAGAAGAGAGAGGAAAGGTCGCAGGAAGGGCAGATGCTGCTGCTATGGCTGATGCTGCTGCTGTTGTGCAGACTGACCTGAGAAATGCCACCATTTTTCTGGTTTTCCCTTGCACGAGAAGAGAATTGGACCAAAAAAAAAAAAAAAGGAAATAAAGATTGTTATGTATAAAATGACTAATTTAGCCTTGACAAACGCCTGTTAAACTTAATATCTCTTTTTTTTTTTTTGAAAAAAAAAAAATTGATATCAATAAAACAAAATTTTACAAAAGTTAATATAATTTATAATATTTTTTTAAAAAAGTAAATATCTTTTAAACTTTAAACCACATCTAAACTTATTAAGTTACGTATACTTTTAAAAATATTTTAATATTTTATACTATATCATAGTAGAATTATGTTATAATTTCATATATGAATGTATTTACTTATTTTGATGAATTAATAAATGTGACTACTATACTTATATGAATACTTTTAAATTAATAAAAAACTAAAAGTTAATTAATTTATATTTAAATATTTTATAAAAAATAATGATTTAAATTAATAAAAACATTAATTTATTAATTTTATGGGTGATATTTGAAATTGGGTTTGCCCAGGAAGAAATTTATGAAATGAGGATTGAAATTCTATAAGGAATAAAAGGGTACTGAGTTTTAAATTCCAGGAGTGTCATTAAAAAGGGTTGATTCTTTTTGCCTTTCAGTTTGTTTGACAAATATATTTCAACCTTTTATTTTTTACTTTAACTTAATGTTACATTAATAGTTAAAACAGCTAATATGATACATAACCCGCATGTAATATTAGTATTAAAACTAACCAGTTAACATAATATTGAAGGATGGTAATTGGATTACGACGTTTAGAGTTGTGTTCTTTTTAACTTAATTCGTTGGTCGACACCAGAATTAGTCAATGACAAAACAAAAACCATGCAGACGACTGGTTGGGAGACAAGACCCTGTTGGCTTCAAGCTCAACCCAGATCAGAATACGTCATGTTTCTTAAACGAATCCTAACAAGATGCCGCTTTTTATTCCAATCTCCTTATTTCTATATGTATATATATGTGTTGCTTTTGTGTGTCTATGCATTCTAACTCTCCTCTCCTCTCCTTCTTTATACATATATAAATATTTCTACAACAATGGAGAGGGACAAGTATAGAATCCTTTTTATCTTGGTGGCTATGCTTTTTGTTAGCCTCAATTGTGTGTTTGCTTCTCATAATGCTCAAGAAAGAAAACTGGCAGCAGCTAGTATAAAAGATGAGCAAAATGATTTAACAACTTACATTGTGCATGTGGAGGAACCAGAAGGTGGTTCTCGTACAGTGCCAAACTTGGGAAGATGGTATACATCGTTTCTACCAATGACTACTTCAAGCGCAGGCCAAGAACAACAACAACGTATCGTCTATTCATACAAGACTGTATTCACTGGGTTTGCTGTAAAATTGACGGCAGAAGAAGCTGAAGCCCTGAAAAGAGAAAAAGGGATTCTGTCAGTTCGACCTGAAAAGATTTATTCTTTGCACACCACTCATAGTCCAAAATTCTTGGGGTTGAAACAAGGATCGGGATTTTGGAGACATTCAAATTATGGTAAAGGAGTGATAATAGGTGTTCTAGACACTGGAGTTACAGCTTGGCATCCTTCATTTAACGATGAAGGATTACCCCCTCCACCTGCAAAGTGGAAAGGAAAATGTGAACTTAATGGGACCGCCTGCAACAACAAGTTGATTGGTGCAAGAAATTTTGAATCGAGTAGCCCACCAGTGGATGAGGAAGGACACGGAACACACACAGCTAGCACAGCTGCTGGAAACTATGTGAAGGGTGCTAATGTGTTTGGTCAGGCCAGTGGAACAGCAGTTGGCATGGCGCCTTTGGCTCACTTGGCTATATATAAAGTTTGTGGCGTATTTGGCTGTCGTGAAAGTAGCATCTTGGGGGCAATGGATACTGCCATAGGTGATGGTGTCGACGTGCTTTCGCTTTCACTTGGTGGTGGTTCCATGCCTTTCTTTGCAGATAACATTGCAATGGGTGCTTTCCGAGCTACCCAAAAGGGAATTTTTGTGAGTTGTTCAGCTGGTAACGAAGGCCCTCAGTTTGGTACTCTATCAAATGAAGCACCATGGATCCTTACCGTAGGAGCAAGCACCATTGACAGAAGCATCAGAACAACTGTAAAACTTGGAAACGGAAAAACTTTTGATGGGGAATCAATTTACCAGCCTAAAGAATTTCGTTCAAAGTTACGGTCTCTTATTTATCCAGGAGCAAATGGTGACAAATCAGCTATATTTTGTGCTCCTGAATCACTTAAAAAATTTGATGTTAGAGGCAAGGTAGTGTTGTGTGAGAGGGGAGGCGGTGTAGGAAGAGGTGACAAAGGCCAAGAAGTGAAGGACAATGGAGGCGTTGGCATGATTCTCATGAACGACGAACTTAATGCTTATAGTACATTAGCCGATGCTCATCTTCTTCCTGCGGCTCATGTGAGTTACGCAGCAGGAACAAGCATCAAAGCCTATATAAACTCAACATCAAAACCAACAGCCACAATCTTGTTCAAAGGAACTATTATTGGCAAGGGAAGAGCTCTTGAAGTTACTTCTTTCTCGTCAAGAGGCCCAAGCGGAGCTAGTAATGGGATTTTAAAGCCAGACATTATTGGTCCTGGTGTGAGCATTCTAGCTGCATGGCCAGTTTCCTTAGAAAAGAACACCACTACCAAATCAACCTTCAACATCATTTCTGGGACTTCAATGTCTTGCCCTCATCTCAGTGGTATTGCTGCTTTGCTCAAAAGCTCACACCCAGACTGGTCGCCTGCTGCCATAAAATCTGCAATGATGACAACTGCTGATCTCTTAAATCTTAGGGGCAAACCCATTAATGATCAAACCATGCTTCCAGCCAATCTCTATGCTACTGGTGCAGGCCATGTTAACCCCACAAAAGCTAATAACCCAGGGCTTGTTTATGATCTTCAACCTGATGATTACATTCCATATCTGTGTGGATTAGGCTACAGTGACGCTGAGGTATCAAACATCGTGAAACGTAAAATGACGTGTTCAACAAGCATACCTGAAGCGGAGCTTAATTACCCTTCTTTCTCTATACAATTAGGTTCTGCTCCTCAGACATACAAGAGGACATTAACAAATGTTAGCCCAGGATCCTCGTCATACTCTCCTCGAATTACAGCACCAGAGGGAGTAAAAGTCACCATTGATATTGCTAAGCTTAGATTCACGAAGGTGAACCAGAAGGCCACGTACTCCGTCACTTTTAGTAGAGTTGGGAATTCTAGCACTCCATTTTCTCAAGGATTCTTGAAATGGGTTTCTACTAAGCATACTGTTACAAGCCCAATTGTTGTTCAATTTGCATGACGACGCGTAACATGGAATTCTTGAAACTAAAATGAACGACTACAAGTTGTTCTTTGGGGGAATAGATTATGACTTTTCAATAAAGAACATAAAATTTATAATTTGATGCTAATTCACAATGATTCATGACATGTAGACATTGATAATCACCTATTAATCTTCCTTTTTGTTACCTAGAGTTTATTTCATTTAACTGTTATTTAATTTACCGTTATTCTATTTTAATTTTATCATAATAAAGATGTTTTTTTATTACCGATAATTTATGATAAAGAAAATTAATTAATTCTTATAGAAATGCACTAAGCAAAAATTACGAGTTAAAAGTGAAAATAAATTTATATTTTGTGTATAACTCTCTCGACGATAAGCTTTAAATAAAGATGTTTTATTTTATTTTAATAGTTTAATTATCATGAAAAGTAAATCCTCAAAAGTCTTTTCCATTTTTCACAAAGATTGGATTCATCATGAATTAAAACACATGACTTTTTCTTTTATAATTTTCTGTGAAAAAGATTCAAAATATGAGCTAATTTAATGGATAAATAAATTTAGGCAAGTTAGCCTACTAGCCCTTGTAGACCTAATAAAATAACATATGAAATAAGTTATTAAATGTATAATGACATATATGCTCTATTATTAAAGTGTACAACTATTATAACAACATATTATTTAATAATCATTAATAGTTTTAACTGAATTAATATGTAATATTGTATTTTGTTATTTTAAAAGTATAAAATATTGATGATATTGATTTTTTGAAGACTATAAATACATTTTTCTTTAAATATTTACATCAAATAATATATTTAAAATATTAAGTTAGAGTTCCTGACACATTCACTCTCACACGTAAGTAAAAAAAAGTGAAAGAAAACTTAAATGAGAGGAAAGAACAAATGATCTATCTTACTTGAAGGCTCCTATAGATCTTTATAATTGAGATTCAAGATAACACCTTACACCGTATTTCAAAGTATTGGTGACACACTTACAAAGAATTGACTTGTTGAACACCTAAAATGGAGTCTATCTCAATTGCAATGGGCTAGCCAAGATTATGTTATCTAACCTATTGTTCATTTATCATTATAATGTAATGACTTGTTAAGATTATAAATGACATATGATCGAGTGACTCGATGATTCGAATGTCCCCGAGAGGTTAAGTGCCTCTTGGAGGTCAAACACTATTCTGAGATCAAATATGTAACGACTCCGGAAATATCCAAAGGAAATAAAAGATAATTAAAGTGCGAAAGCAAAATAAATGTTCAGGGTTTACATTTCTTACACAAATAACTCAAAATATCAAACACCGTTACTGAATTCACTCTTTTGAAAGAAATATAAGAATAAGGAAATAAACGGAAAATAAAGAAATCTAGCATCTACTCGCAATCTTCTTGCAGATCGGGCTCTGGAACCTGATTCTCTTGATCTGAAATGGTTAAATAAGGGATGAGCTACACTGGCACAGTAAGGATATCACACTATATCACCGATACAGAAGTAAATGTTGGTATAAAATCAACACACTAATAGAGCACTTAATTTAAATAAATTCATTTATCATAAATAAAACTATTTACCGTTCACTTACCGTAGTGGGATTCATAAAAATAACATATGCAGACAATAATATCATATAGATCATAGTTTCATGTAAAATCAGCAACATAACACATATAACAAGCCTATATATACATCGTCAATAAATCAAACAATAACTATTACTTTTTCATTAGCCTAGTAGTATTCATGAGGGTTCATAAGGATGTCCCTGCTACACGCGAACCATTTCCTTTAACAATCTCAATTACGGGCTATCCCCATACTCCGTTCGGTATGAGCACCAAATTATTAAAGTTCAATATCCTGTCCGATGTGAGGGTGAAGCGGACCGTCCCATACCCCGTCCGGTATGAGTGCCAAATTATCATGTCTCCATACCCTATCCGATATGAGACAACGTTCACGGTAGGGTTCCCTATGTACCCGATCTGTCCACCATCTCTCAAGATATCCAGTAAAACTGTCGTCTTCATCTATTCATCTTCTCACACAATGTTTTCGTTTTCCGTTAGTCTCCATTTTCCAAACCAACCATAATCACACAAATAAACGAACATATATAAGGGAATACAAGTATATCTCAAATTTTCAACTAAACAATGATCACGTAAGATAGCAATACATGCATTCAAACTGTACAATAAATCAGCAGAAATCAACAAAGAACAATTTTTGATTTTGACTCCATTAGCAATCTGTAATTAATTATGCACATTTATTAAATTCGTATAAAATACTATATTATTATTTATTTAAACTTCAATTCTATGATAGAGAATAAGGTGAGAGATCTTTACTTGATTTGATACTCGAAAAGCTAAGCTGTTCGACTGCGCCTACGGGTGATTCTCGGGTTCCCTAAATTTTTTTTTCAGGAATTAAAACGCGCTAATAGTACCTACAAATATCTCAAACAAACCCAAAATCAGTCCTGGTGCCCACTTGGCCAATTTTAGAATTTCGACACGGCGGCTCTCCCGTGCTCTGGCGGCGGCGCCGCCGCCGCCGCCCGCAACGGCAGTCTACCTTGGGTCGGCTGTTTTAGGCCGTTTTCGACCGATTCTGCATCGATCCCTGCGAGAAAATACGTTAAAGGGTCTCGGTTAGCCCAAAAAATCAAAACTCACCGGCGGCGGGGCTCTCCAGTGTCGCGGCTCCTCTGACTCATATTGCGGTCGAGTATTTTGCTTTAGTCAACCTGTAGAGAAGGACACGGTGATCACAACGGTAGAAAAATTACACATAAGGGGAACCAGGAAGGGCCTCATCGGAGGTATTTTGTGAAATTTTCTAAGGCGGTATCGCTGGGTTTCGCCGACGTTTTTTGATCAATTGGCCGATTTTTTTACTCTGATTTGACCATGGGTGTGCTTAAAATTGAATTTCGAGCAAAAATTTTTTTTTTACCTTTTTTGACAGTCGAAAAAAGCTCCAGTGCGGCGACGGGTGGCGGTGGTGTACTTCCAGCGGTCGAGTCTTCTTCCCCAACGAGGGGGTCTAGCGGCTAGGGTTAGGGTTTTGTATAGATGGGAGTTACTATATCCGTTCGCTTTTGATCTGGACCGTCCATCGCGTTTTATCTGAACTGTTCGATCGCAATTAAATAAAGAGTGAATATGGGTCGTTCATCGCGATTCAATCTGAACCATCCATCGCGATCCACTCTGGCCCGTCCGATCGCGTTCAAATCTAACTGTCCGATCGTATTTGGGGAGAGAACACATCTGGATCGTCCGTGCGCGCGGGAACGGATCTGGGCCGTTTGATCGCGGGCATACGGATCGTCCGCGTTGCCTCCTGCATGACACCGCATCAGCATCCGCTGCCACGCAGTGCTTCCTGATTCATTGGGCCTGCTAACCGGGCACCTGATGTGGCACAACTTCCTAAAATTATATTTTGGCCCCTGTTTTCTGATTTTTCTTTTAAAAATATTCGTAGAACCTAAATTTTCAGTCTTTTTTCTCAAAATTATTTTTAATTTAATCCTCAATTAATTTTACTTCATTTTTACTCTAAATTAAATGAAAAGTAAATTATAAAAATTATATTTATAAATTTTAAGTTACATACAATTTATTTTGGGGTGTTATAAAATATGTTTTGAGAGTTGAATGTATAGTAAGAGTTGATTTTGACTTTCTGAACATTAGAAGTGACACAATAAAAAATGTACTTATATTTATTACTAATATTTTCTCTATTTCTCTATCTCTATCTTTCTCGTATTTATTGTTAATATATCATTTACTTTTAAATGATTATAACTCTTTTTTTTTTCAAGATGTATTCTTTTTTTCTAAAGAAAGAATAAGAGGAGCGATAAGAAAGAAACTTCATCTACTAAGATTCTCTCCTTTCTTAGTGGAGTGAGATTAAAGGTTATCGTGACGCCTTACCTCCTCTGATTGCTTCACCTCTTAACATTGCTTTAAAAACGCGCACATACTACAACTTATCTGAAGTAAAGAGACTATTTAACCCAATCATTTTCATAGTATCTACTTTCTAGAGGATCTAACTTCACTGAGAGATTGTTTATTGCATGAGGGCAAACAATTTACCTACTTGTAGTATTGATTTCACTTAATCAACTTGGGCAAAGACCTCTTCTATATGAGTCCTATGGTTGTGATCTTCAAGCTCTCATCTTTATTTAAATTTTTATTACTTGTTCCATTTTTAACTTATACTCTTAGTTGATTGTTAAGTCTTAGTTTTAGTCCCAAGTTCATCATTGACATCTTGTAAGAGTTTAAGATGAATCTTTTGCAAAGAAAATTAAAAAATATTTAACTATTTTCTATTCTAATGAAAAATAAAATTTGGCACATAAACTATTTCTAAAATATCTTAAAAATTCATAGATTTACACTCAAATATTTATATATTTATTGACATTTGTCAACAAATTTTTAATATAAACATCGGTAAAGCCCTATACAATATATGACGATTACTAAATTAATGTGTTTACTCATTTTATTTATTAATGAAATTTTAAGATAGGGAACAATTTGTAGACAAATATGATGAGTTTTATTTTAAAATTGATCAAAATATAAAAGATAAAATTGAGTTTTGCTCTTATTATTTCGAATATTTGTAGTAACTTGTAATAAATATAAAATAATGTGTTTAAACTTACAAAGATCAACATATATTTTATGGAGCTAAAATTTAGATACTGATGGATACATTATTTATTATTTTAACACACGAAATATAATCTCATTTCTATTAAGAGCTTTATAAAATTTAAATTTGTTAAAGTCAATTAGTAAATTTATAAAGTGAGATTTTCATTAAAATTTGAAAACATATTAGTAGATCAAACATTTACTTGTATCAAATGTTCTCTATTGTTCTTATTATGTGGACTATATTCATATGAGTTTTAGACATTTATATATATATATATATAGAGAGAGAGAATTCCATATTTATAACATAATTGCAACAATTCAAACTCTAAAGAATTTTTTTTATAGCAATTTGATACTTTCATTTGAAAATTAGTTATTGGAATTATTATTTTAGATTTTTTTTGTTCTCTTTTCCAAAATTTTGGCTTATTTTAGCCTAAAAAAATTGTTTATTTGTAAGTTTATACGATGCCAATTGGATTAGAATGTTTAGAGTTGTATTTAACTTAATTTCTTGGTTGGCATGTGACATTGGGATTAGTTAATGGCAAAACAAAACAAAACAAAACAAAAAAAAAAAGAGAGGGAGGCAAGTTGGTTACAAGAACCATGCAGACGACTGGTGGGGAGATAGGACTTTGTTGGGTTCAAGCTCAAGCCAGATCAAAGTATGTTATGAAGGATATCCCCCTCCCCCATCTGTTCTTAACCCAACTGCTTTAACGTTTTATTCCAATCTCCATATTTCAATATGTATGTATATATATATATATATATATATATGTGCGTTTTTGTGTGTGCATGTATTCTAACTCTCCTCTCCTTCTTTTATATGTATATCTATATAAACAATTCTACTACAATGGAGAGCGAGAAATATAGAATCCTTTTAGCCATGGTGGCTGCCTTCCTTGTTAGCCTCAATTGTGGGTTTGCTTCAGTAAGTCCTATGATTCCTCATAATGCTCAAGAAAGAAAACTGGCAGAAAGTATAAAAGACGAGCAAAATAGCTTATCAACTTACATCATCCATGTGGAGGAACCACAAAATGGTCTTCGTACAGTATCAAACTTGAGAAGATGGTACGGATCGTTTCTACCAAACACTGTCTCAAGCGTAGGCCTACAACAACAACAACAACGTATCGTCTATTCCTATAAAACTGTATTCACTGGATTTGCTATAAAATTGACGGCAGAAGAAGCTGAAGCCCTCAAAAGAGAAAAAGGGATTCTGTCAGTTCGACCTGAAAAGATTTATTCTTTGCACACCACTCATAGTCCAAAACTCTTGGGGTTGAACCAAGGATCAGGATTTTGGAGACATTCAAATTATGGTAAAGGAGTGATAATAGGTGTTATAGACAGTGGAATTGCACCGGGGCATCCTTCATTTAACGATGAAGGATTACCCCCACCACCTGCAAAGTGGAAAGGAAAATGTGAGCTTAATGGGACCGCCTGCAATAACAAGTTGATTGGTGCACAACGTTTTGAATTGAGTAGCTCACCAGTGGATGAGGAAGGACACGGAACACACACAGCTAGCACAGCTGCTGGAAACTATGTGAAGGGTGCTAATGTGTTTGGTCAGGCCATTGGAACAGCAGTTGGCATGGCTCCTTTGGCTCACTTGGCTATATATAAAGTTTGTGGCATATTTGGCTGTCGTGAAAGTGGCATCTTGGGGGCAATGGATACTGCCATTGGTGATGGTGTCGACGTGCTTTCGCTTTCACTTGGTGGTGGTTCCATGCCTTTCTTTGACGATAACATTGCAATGGGTGCTTTCCGAGCTATCCAAAGAGGAATTTTTGTGAGTTGTTCAGCTGGTAACGAAGGCCCTCATTTTGGTACTCTATCAAATGAAGCACCATGGATCCTTACTGTAGGAGCAAGCACCCTTGACAGAAGCATCAGAACAACTGTAAAACTTGGAAACGGAAAAACTTTTGATGGAGAATCAGTTTTCCAGCCTAAAAATTTTCGTTCAAAGTTGTGGCCTCTTATTTATCCGGGAGCAAATAGTGACAAATCAGCTATATTTTGTACTCCCGGATCACTTAAAAAATTTAATGTTAAAGGCAAGGTAGTGTTGTGTGAGAGAGGAGGCGGTTCAGGAAGAATTGACAAAGGCGAAGAAGTGAAGAACAATGGAGGTGTTGGCATGATTATTATGAACGATCAACTTAATGGTTACAGTACAGTAGCTGAAGCTCATCTTCTTCCTGCGGCTCATGTGAGTTACGCAGCAGGAACAAGCATCATAGCCTATATTAACTCAACATCAAAACCAACAGCCACAATCTTGTTCAAAGGAACTATTATTGGCAAGGGAAGAGCTCTTGAAGTTACTTCTTTCTCTTCAAGAGGTCCAAGCAGAGCAAGTAAAGGAATTTTAAAGCCAGACATTATTGGCCCTGGTGTGAGCATTGTAGCTGCATGGCCAGTTTCCGTAGAAAAGAACACCACTACCAAATCAACCTTCAACATCCTTTCTGGGACTTCAATGTCTTGTCCCCATCTCAGTGGTATTGCTGCTTTGCTTAAAAGCTCACACCCAGACTGGTCGCCTGCTGCCATAAAATCTGCAATGATGACAACTGCTGATCTCTTAAATCTTAAGGGCAGGCCCATCATTGATGAAACTATGCTTCCAGCCGATCTCTTTTCTACTGGTGCAGGCCATGTTAACCCCATGAAAGCTAATAACCCAGGGCTTGTTTACGATCTTCAACCTGATGATTACATTCCATATATGTGTGGATTAGGCTACAGTGACGCTGAGGTATCAAACATCGTGAAACGTAAAATGACGTGTTCAACAAGCATACCTGGACCGGAGCTTAATTACCCTTCTTTCTCTATACAATTAGGTTCTGCTCCTCAGACATACAAGAGGACATTAACAAATGTTAGCCCAGGTTCCTGGTCATACTCTTCTCAAATTACAGCACCAGAAGGAGTAAAAGTCACCATTGATGTTGCTAAGCTTAGTTTCACGGAGGTGAACCAGAAGGCCACGTACTCCGTAACTTTTAGTAGAGTTGGGAATTCTAGCACTCCATTTTCTCAAGGATTATTGAAATGGGTTTCTACTCAGCATACTGTTACAAGCCCAATTGTTGTTATATTTGCATGACGTTGCGTAAACTCTAAATTGATAAATAAATTTAGGTAAGTTAACCCTTGTAGGCCTAATAAAGTAGCATATTATATCATCCGTTAAATGTATAATAACATATATAGCCCCATTATTGAAGTCTACAACTATTATAACGACACATTGTTTAATAATTATTAATAGTTTTAACTGAACTCATATGTAATTTATACTTTATTATTTTAAAAATGATATATTTATGGTATTGATTTTTTTAGATCAAAAATATTTTTCTCTCCAAATATTTACATCAAAAAATATATTTAAAATCTCAAGTTAGAGATTTTTCTAACACAATATCTTATCGCTTACGTTAGAAATAAAAAATCTAAAAGAAAGCTTAAATGAAAAAAAAGAATGACAAGTGATCTATCTTACTTGGAGGCTCCTATGATTCTTTATAGTTGATATTCAAGATAACAACTTACATCTTATATCCAAGTGTCAATGAAACACTTGTAAAGAATTGACTTGTCAAACACTTAAAATGGAGTCTATATCAATTGCAATAGGTTAGCAAAAATTAAGCTACCTAACCTGTTGTTTATTTATCATTATAATATAATTACTTGTTAAGACTATGGATAACATACGATCAGGTGACTTAAAAGTCTTTGAGAGATTATGTACTTTTCAGATGTTGAATATTATTTTAAGATCAAATATGCCTTAAGAGTCGAATCTATAGTAAGAGCTGAGTTTGACTTCCTAAGCATTAAGGGTATGGCTATAAAGAATGTCCTCATCTCTATTACTATCATTTTCTCTATTTCTCTATCTCTCTCTTTCTCATAATTATTGTTAATATATCATTTGCTTTTATATCTGATTATGACACTTCTTTCCTTCAAAAGATTACTTTTGTCTATTCTTTTCAAAGAAAGAAGAAGATAAATGACAAGAAAGAAACTTCATCTACTGAGATTCTCCTTTCTCAGTGGAATGAGATCAAAGGTTGTTGAGATGCCTTACCTCCTCTAGTTGTTTTGCCTCTTAACATCACTTTAAAAGCATGCACATACTCCAATTAATCTAAAGTAAAGACGCTACTTAACTTAGTTATTATTTTCATACTATCTATTTTATTAAGAGTCTAACTTCACTAAGAGAGTGTTTATTATATGAGGGCCAACAACATATTTACTTGTATGGATTTTATTTGATCAATTTGGGAAAAGACCTCTCTTATATGAGACATGTGGTTGTGGTCTCTAGGTTCTTTATCTTTACTTGAATTTTTTATTATTTGTTTTTATCCTTAACTTATAAATTAGTTAATTGTCAACTATTAGTTTTGGTCCCCGGTGTCGTCCTTGACATCTTGCATGAGTTTAAGATGAATTTTTTGCAAAAAAAAATTAAAAAATAAAAATCTTTCACATAAACTATTTGTTAAATTTAATGTTTTTTTTATCCGTTTACTTTCAATTTTAGTTCAAATCTACCGTGAATTTGTTTCACGGTAGGATACGAAAATACCATGCAACGTGTATGCATGGATTTCGGGCTTTCTGATTTGATCAATTAGTTGGAATAATCTGCTTCTATTTGCATTCCTATATATACAAGCAAGAAATAAAAATGCGAACTACTTCTTTCTCCAAAAAATATGCCTTTAAGAAAACAGCAAAACAGAGGTTTGCATAACCTTCTCTGTTTTGCTGTCCCTCTCTGTCATCAACTTTCTCTCTCTAAGTTCTCTTATTCACAGAGCCTCCTTTGAAGCTCATTTACTTACAATCAACAAGTGGTATCAGAGCCCTTATCTTAAGGGACCGGTAAAACAACATACCCTCGAAAACCCGACGACATCCATTGGAACCTCACCTCCCCCACATTTCAACGGAGAAAATTACCATGTATGGGCAATCAAAATGAGAGCCCATCTGAAAGCCTTAAGTCTATAGGATGTTATTATGGATGACAGTGATCCTCTTCCACTAGGGGACACTGCCACTCTAAACCAAATCAGAAGGCACGAGGAAGACAAGGCTAAGAAACTAAAGGCAATTGCTTGCCTTTTCTCGGCCGTCTCGGATAGGGTATTTTTAAGGATTATGAACTTCGAATCACCAAAGGCTGCTTGGGAGAAAATGAAGGAAGAGTTCGATGGGGGAGTCAGAAGCAGGAAGGTAAAAATCTTGAGACTGAAGAATGAGTTTGCATTACTCAGAATGAAGGAAAATGAATCAGTGAAAGACTATGCATCCAAACTCTCGGATGTGGTAAACAAAATGAGACTGCTTTGGGAGGATTTTCCGAAATCAAGGGTAGTAGAGAAGATTCTTATTAGTTTGCCCCCCAAATTCGAGTATAAAATCTCAACACTGGATGAGCTTGCCGACATTGAGTCTATCTCCTCGGCTGAGTTGATAAATAAGCTTCAATCCAGTGAGCAACGGGTAAATATGCATGTTCGACAACATACCGAGGGAGCTTTAATTTCAACTCAGATCAAATGTAGCTTTTCAATATAGAATCAAGTAAGAAAGAGTGAAGGGAATCAAACTGGAAATCAAAATTCCAGTAAACAAAAGAAATATTCTCAGTGCAGCATCTGTTCCTTGACAAATCATTTTGAAAATGAGTGCTGGTACAAGGGAAAGAAAACCGTTCGTTACAATTTCTGCAAAAGGCTTGGTCATAAGGAGAAATTCTGCAGGCAGAAGCAGAAGCAGGAAGGATCGCAGCCAAAGCAGGAACAACAGCAAGCCAATGTCACTGAGGTGTTATGTGAGCAACGTGACACAATTCTCGTTGCGTTAAGTAAGCTGCCAGTGAAGGATGATACTCTTTAGGTGGTGGACAGCAGGTGCACCTCCCACATGTGCAAGGATGATGCCTTGTTCGTGTCACTTGACAAAACAATCTCAGGCCAGGTCCGGCTTGGAAATGGTATGCTAGAAACCATCAAGGGCAAAGACAACATAGCCATTAAAACCAGGGAAGATAGGAAACTTATCACTGATGTGAATTTTGTTCCTATCCTCTCACAGAATCTTCTTAGTGTGAATAAGATGACTAATCGAGGTTACTCGGTTGGATTCAAGGATACTTGCTACAAGATATATGATCCTGAGGATAGATTGATCGCTTTCATCTAAAAGAATGATCAAGTCTACTCATTGAAGCTCATAGAAGTAGTCGAGAAGGCCAGTGTTGCATCTGTAACAGAAGGTGAGATTTGGCACAGGCGCCTTGGGCATTTTCATTCGGCTGGGCTACAACAACTGCAGAAGGGAGGCCTAACCAAGGACTTCCCAAACATTGCAGTCACTGAGTCAGTATGTGGGGCATGTCAGATGGAAAAAATGGCTAGGAATTCCTTCCCTTCGCAAGCAGATTGGAGAGCAGAAGAGAGGCTAGCACTTATCCATTCTGACATTTGTGGTCCAATGACAGAAAACTCCATGAGTGGATGCAGGTATTTTGGCTTGTTCATAGATGATTTTTTCAGGATGATTTGGGTTTTTTTCCTACAGAATAAAGCTCAAATTTTTGGTGAGTTCAAGAAGTTTAAGGCTATTGCAGAGAAGGAAAGTGGCTGTGTACTGAAGTGCCTAAGGACGGATAATGGTCTTGAATTCAATTCCAGCAAATTCAAGGATTTCTATTCTGAGAATGGGATCAAAAGACAGCTCACAACACTATATTCTCCTCAACAGAATGATGTCTCGGAGAAGAAGAACAGAACCATTATGGAAATGGCAATAAACATGCTTGCTGACAAGCACCTGCCTAAAGCCTTGTGGGCTGAGGCAGTGAACATTGTCGTGTCCTGCTCAACATACTGCCTACAAAGGCTGTGATGCAGATGACACCGGCGGAGGCTTGGAGTGGCATCAAACCATCGACTAAATATCTAAAGGTGTTTGGCTCGGTGTGCTACTGCTATGTCTCGGATGACAGGAGATCAAAGTTAGAAGAGAATGCTGAATTGGGAGTATTTTTGGGTTACAGTACTGAAGCAAAAGCATATCGAATTCTAAGCTTAAAAACTAACAAGCTTATGATTTGAAAAGATGTAACAGTGGATGAAAAAAGCTATTAGAATTGGGAGAAGCAGAAGGTCAAACTAGACTGTGTGACAGTGAAAGAAGGAAGGAAATTTGTGTCAGTATTAAACCCAACTCAGGCTGAGGAACAAGATGAAGAAGATGAAGAAGGTGAAGCAGAAGGGAGAACAAAAATGAAAAATTTAGCTAACATCTATGAGAGGTGCAGCTTTGCTTCAAAAGAACCTTCCTCTGTTGAGGAAACACTTCAGCGGCAAGAGTGGAAACTTACTATGGAAGAGGAAATCAGGATGATCGAGAAAAACAATACCTGGTCTCTGGTAAAATCAAGTGCAGACATAAAGCCTATTGGAGTAAAGTGGGTGTTCAAGGTGAAACTGAATCCGGACGGGACAACAAACAAGCACAAGGCACGACTTGTGGCAAAAGGGTACTCTCAGCTTCCTGGAATTGACTACACAGAGACTTTTGCCCCTATGGCCAGATATGAAACAATTAGACTCATTCTGGCCATGGCAGCTCAGTTTGGATAGAGTGTGATGTATTTGGATGTGAAATCAGCCTTTTTGAATGACAAGCTGAATGAAAAAATCTATGTTGAGCAGCCACCGGGGTTTATTCAGCCTGGAAATGAGAGACATGTCTATCTTCTTCACAAGGCCTTATATGGCCTCAAACAAGCCCCACGAGCCCGGTATGATAAGTTAAATACATATTTACTTCACTGTGGGTTTGACAGAAACATGACAGAAACTACACTGTATGTGAATAGAAATGAAGACAGACTAATCACTGCAGTATATGTTGATGATATACTGGTGACAGACAACAACAAAAGAAAGATGATAGAGTTCAAGCTGAAATTGGAAATGGAATTCGAGATGTCTGATCTCGGGGAGGCTGCCTACTTCCTGGGAATGGAGATTCATCAAAGCAGCTTAGGTATTTTTCTTTCACAAGGCAAGTATGCCAAAGAAATCCTAAATAAATTCAACATGAATCACTGTAAATCAGTGTCTACACCACTGGTGTCCAACTTGAAGTTGTCAAAGGACGAGAAAGGTAGCAAAGTTGATGAGGGAAATTACAAAAGTCTTATTGGGAGCCTTCTGTATCTCACGGCTTTTAGACCAGAAATTCTGTTTGCAGTGAGTTTGCTTTCAAGGTACATGGCTTCACCGAGGGAATCACATTTACAAGCTGTTAAACATGTGCTGAGGTACTTGAAAGGAACTTGGAACTTTGGTGTTCAATTCAAAGCAAGAGCTGAGGGTGGATTGGTCGGTTACAGTGACAGTGATTGGGCAGGAAGCGTGGAAGATGCACGTAGCACAACTGGGTGCTTGTTTAAAATAGGCTCCGGTGCTTTCTCATGGGCGTCTAAGAAACAAGATACTGTGGCACAGTCCACTGCTGAGGCTAAGTATGTAGCTGTAGCTACAGCAGCTAACCAAGCAATTTGGTTAAGAAAAGTGTTCGATGATGTAAAGCTGGACAAACAAACACCTATAGTGTTGTATGTAGACAACAAGTCTGCAATTGCCATTGCGAAAAATCCTGCAATGCATGGGAGAACTAAACACATCAACGTTAAGTATCATGCTATACGTGAGGCTGAGAGGAATCAAGAAATCAAGCTGATACATTGCTCCACTGATGATCAGCTTGCAGACATTCTAACCAAGACCCTGTCTAAAGGTAAATTTGAGGAATTGGGAGGAAAGGTGGAAAAAATCATTAAGGAGGAGTGTTAAATTTAATTTTTTTTTTATCCGTTTAGTTTCAATTTTAGTTCAAATCTACCGTGAAGTTGTTTCGCAGTAGGATACGAAAATACCATGCAACGTGTATGCATGGATTTTGGGCTTTCTGATTTGATCAGTTAGTTGAAGTAATCTGCTTCTATTTGCATTCCTATATATACAAGCAAGAAATAAAAATGCGAACTACTTCTTTCTCCAAAAAATACTGCCTTTCAGAAAACAGCAAAACAGAGGCTTGCATAACCTTGCTCTGTTTTGCTGTCCCTCTCTCTCATCAACTTTCTCTCTCTAAGTTCTCTCATTCACAGAGCGTCCCTTGAAGCTCATTTACTTACAATCAACACTATTCCTATAATATTTTAAAACTTCATAAAATTATATTTAAAATTTTGTTTATCTATCGATAGTTATTAATGAGTTATCAATATAAACATCGTTAAAGCACTGTAAATATATATTGATTATTAAATTAGTGTATTTACTCAATTTATTTATTAATAATTTTAAGATTATAAATTATCACTAAACAAATATGAAGGGTTTTATTTCGAAATTTATCAAAGCACAAGAGATCAAATTGTATTTTACTCTTATTATTTTACATATTTGTGTTAAATATTAATAAATATGAAATAACATATTTAAATTTACAAAGATCAATATATATCTTTTGAAGTTAAAACTTTGATGCTGATGAATATATTATTTACTATTTTAATACACAAAGTATAACCTCATTTCTATTAAGAGCTTTATAAAATTTAAAACGTTTGAGTTAATGATAAAATTTATAAAGTAAAAATTTCATTGAAATTTAAAAATATATTTTTAGATCGAATATTTACTTGTACAAAATGTTCTCCATTGTTCTTATTATGTAGACTACATTCATTGAGTTGTAGATATTCGTGCATATGGAGAAATTATTTTTGAGCAACTTATATTCCCATGATTGCAACAATTCGAAATCTAAGGTTTTGTTTTTGCAATTTAATACTTTCATTTGAAAATTGGTTTATGAAATTATGATTTTATATTTTTTTTTTTCTCTCTTCCATTATTTCGACTTGTTTTAGCCTTAATTTTTGTGTGTGTGTGTGTGTTTTTTATAAGTTTATACGAATAAATTTATTTTATATTTAAAATAACCATAAATTAAATTAGATGATGTAGAAATATCATAAAATAAATAACAAATATAAAATATTAAAATCTATCTCTTCATTTTCACTCTCCTTTTTATTTGTTATGCAAGTAAAAAATTTTTTAACCTATCGGGTTTGTTTATCAAATCAAATCAAATCTAGTATGACAATTTCCCCACTCAGGATTGATAAAAGGGAAAACTGACCTCACATAAGCCGTCCTTCAAATATAGAATCTTGTGTTCTGGGTTTGAACACAAGAATAAATGAAATCTAAAACTTTAAGTAGTTCCCAAAGACAGTGCATATATACATATACATATATATAGATGCATGGATATAGCATTATCTGCACTGGAATATGAACATAAAAGTAATGGACTCTATAAGAACAATTTTGCAGATAAGTATTATATTGAATCAACCACAAAAATTGGTCTAATCTGCTGAACAATTCATCAAACCAAATGTCACAATACCAGAACTATTTTTTCTTTTGAAATAAGTCAGAGTACCAAAATTATAACTAACTCCAAATAATATTCTATTCTTTTAACAATGCTGAATTCAAATTCGTTGTTATGATAAATGCATTTCTGCGGATCAAAGCACTATCGATTTGGAAGTTCAACTGGAAAGGACCAGTTTTGATAGATGAAGTCCATTCACTTGATTTACAACTATCTTTTTACAGCAATCTTCAACTTCTGTGGAAAAACAGAGACCCATTATTATTTGCAGAAAACAGAGAACCAATATGTAGGCAAAGATCTATTCCCTTCTGAAGAATTTAAGTGAATTCAAGACTTGACAATGTGATTAACAATGGCTCTGCAAGTCTCTCAGAAATCTTCACCAAGTTTAGATTTGGCTCAAAACATTTTACCAGGGATTTTCCTCTATAATCATTCTAAATAATGTACGACCAAATAAACCAACTAGTATGAAGACTTGGTCCTGCACCCTTATCCAGTGAAATTGACAAGCTAAATGAGCACATGCATAAATGACCAAAAAAGGGTATCTCCATTGCCGTCTCAGATATGCATACAACACAAATGACTACCCCCAATCATTAACAAAAGTTCCCAAAGGGCCCAAGCGTGGTGCTCTACCACATGAAAATGCCGGCCATCTATCTTTTCTTCCTCTTTTTAGCTATATATAGTGGGTATTGCGCCTGTGACTGACAAACACGAGCTTGTAACATATACACATTTTTTACTTTGAGAAGGAGAGGAATTTGCCAGAAAAGATGGCTGTCATTTCCTTGTTGACTCTCTTTTTGTTGTTTAACTTCCATTATGAGATTGCTAAGGGAAGCAAATTTTCATCCGCAACTGAAGCAACCAAGACAGGCATTTTACAAACTTACATTGTCCACGTGAGGCGTCCAGCAGAAGCAGGAGTTCTTTCTCAATCAGGTGACTTAAAGACGTGGTACCAATCTTTTATGCCGCTTGCCAGTACCAGCTCAGATTCAGTGCAACGCATGGTTTATGAATACAGAAATGTGATCAGCGGTTTTGCAGCCAGGTTGACAGAGGAGGAAGTTCAGGCTATGAAAACTATGGACGGGTTCTTGGCGGCATATCCTGAAAGAAATTTGCGGCTGCAGACAACTCACACGCCTAATTTCTTGGGTTTGCATAAGGAAACAGGATTCTGGAGACAATCCGCATTTGGAAAGGGTGTCATTATAGGAGTTTTGGACGGTGGAGTTTTTCCTAGCCATCCTTCGTTCAGTGATGAAGGAATGCCACCTCCCCCTGCTAAATGGAAAGGAATGTGTGAATTTAATATCTCAGCCTGCAACAACAAAATAATTGGTGCGAGGTCCTTTAATGTGGAAGGTAATCCCAGAAAGAGACAAGCAGCTGAGCCACCAATTGATGAAGATGGACATGGGACTCACACAGCAAGCACAGCTGCTGGTGCGTTTGTTAGGTATGCAGATGTGCTAGGTAACGCCAGAGGTACAGCAGTTGGGATGGCGCCTTATGCTCACTTGGCAATTTACAAAGTCTGCTTTGGAGATGACTGTGCCGAGAGCAATATATTAGCTGCAATGGATGCAGCTATTGACGATGGTGTTGATGTGCTTTCACTCTCTTTAGGTGACGAGTCAGTTCCATTTTTCAGGGACAGCATTGCAATTGGCTCATTTGCAGCAATTCAGAAAGGGGTCTTTGTGAGCTGTGCAGCAGGAAATTCTGGTCCTTTGAACGGCACACTCTCTAATGAAGCCCCATGGATTCTCACTGTAGGAGCAAGCACCATTGACAGGAATATTGTTGCCACAGCAAAGCTCGGAAATGGAGAAGAGTTTGATGGTGAATCCCTTTTCCAGCCTGCCTTTCCTTCCACCTTTTTGCCTCTTGTTTACGCAGGAATGAATGGAAAACAAGAGTCTGCATTTTGTGCTGAGGAGTCCTTGAAAGGTATGGATGTCAAAGGCAAGGTAGTTTTGTGCGAACGTGGAGGTGGGATAGCCAGAATTGGGAAAGGGGAGGAAGTGAAAAATGCCGGTGGTGCTGCAATGATTCTCATGAATGATGAGCCCAATGCCTTCAGCACCTCAGCCGATGCTCATGTTCTTCCTGCAGCACATGTCAGCTATACTGCTGGACTGAAAATTAAAACGTACATAAATTCAACAACAACACCTGTAGCAACAATTTTGTTTAAGGGGACAGTGATAGGGAACTCATTATCACCTGTTGTTGCATCATTCTCTTCAAGAGGTCCCAGCTTGGCAAGTCCAGGTATCCTGAAGCCAGACATAATTGGGCCAGGAGTGAGCATTTTAGCAGCATGGCCTTTTCCTCTCGACAATAACACAAATTCAAAATCCACTTTCAACTTAGAGTCTGGAACATCAATGTCATGCCCTCACCTTAGTGGTATTGCAGCCCTGCTCAAAAGCTCTCATCCTTCCTGGTCACCAGCCACCATCAAGTCTGCAATTATGACTTCAGCTGATGTCCAAAACCTTGAAGGTAAATCCATTCTTGATCAAACACTTAATCCTGCAGATGTCTTTGCAACTGGTGCAGGCCATGTTAATCCATCAAGGGCAAATGAACCAGGACTAATTTATGATATTCAACCCGACGATTATATTCCTTACCTATGTGGCCTTGGCTATAAAGATGGCGAAGTTAAAGTGATAGTGCAAAGATCAGTTAAGTGCTCAGAAATAACGAGCATAGCTGAAGGAGAACTAAATTATCCCTCCTTTTCAGTTAAACTGGGGCCATCTCAAACATTCACAAGGACTGTAACAAATGTTGGTGAGGCAAATTCATCTTACGAAGTCACTATTGTTGCACCACTTGGAGTCGAGGTGAGTGTTGAGCCCCGTAAGCTGTACTTCTCCGAGATGAACCAGAAGGCTACATACAAAGTGACATTCAGTCCTAGTGGATCAGATCATGGACACAGAGAATTTTCTCAAGGTTATATAAAATGGGTTTCGGGAAAATATACTGTCAGGAGTCCTCTTGCCATAAAGTTTGGGTAACAATTTATGTAGCCATAAAATCCCAGGAACATTGAAATAAGAACTCAGTGCTCCACCATCTCTTTGCTATTTTGTAATACATGGTAATTAGTTTGAATGCAACAGCATCACAGATATCATTCCACTGCATGCAAATAAACTAGCACTAAAGGAAACCTCTCCAGCAAAGCAAGTAGATGAAATTGCTAAATTTATATCTGATTCGCTAACTGAAGGATCATGCAAAAAATAAAGAGTGTAAATTGAAGGAAAATCTCCATGATTCAAAAAGAGTGGAGAGAATTTTGAAACAGAACAAAATAAGCAACCATTATATTCTGCAAAAAACAAAATGTGGCTAATAATTATTGAAAATTCATCCTTCAGCACCCAGTGGTTTACACCCATCACAATAAAGAGTCTGCTATGAACAAATAGCACCAGGTTTCATTAGATTTGTCAGTACGTCCAGCACAATTACAGAGAAGTATACAATTGAACAAAAGGTTGCAGGCACGAACCTTGGGTCCTAAATGAATCATGCAGGTCACTTCCCCCACTTCTTTGTACTCAATGGCTTAATCTCTGTTAGGACCCTGAAAGCCACTTTACTTGTTTACAGTTTTGTAGCCATCAGGCTCGCATATTAAAATTGAGAATAAAGGGCACGGTCAATACTAATACACTCTGAAGATCAGATATACCATAAAAGCAAGGGCATTGAGTAGCATAAGTTAGCATTGGAAATATGAAACATATGTTGCATAAAGTCGGGCTGTGCATTCCCGTATATCCTCGCCACGAGATTGTATTATGATAGATGTGCACGGGTAACCTAATTAGTGAAATATATATATTTCTGCTAAACAACAGCCACCTACAGATTTTATTCACATGACAAATGAGAACGAAAATTGACCTCATCTCTACAATAGCCCCCTTAAAAAGTCCATTTTCCAAAAGCTCTGAATAATTGTTCTAAAGAATAAAATTGAGAAGCAATGGATAATCTAATAGACTTGGACATTTATATGACCAAAGCATCTGACCGTAACTTGGCAGGAATTGAAGCCCCTTCCCCCCCCCCCCCCAAAGGGGAGTGTTATGACTGAACCATTTATCAGCCAGACTGAAGTATTATGACTGAGTCAGAATGCAGAATCCACCAGATAGTATGTCTGCATAGCAGCAAAATCTTACCATGTTGCATATTATATATCAGCCAAATCCAGGAGGGACTTCAGGGTCCTCATCACTACCGTCAGATGGCTGCTTTTGCTCAACATCTGCAGAAAAGCCAGGTGGCAAACTGTGATCAGCATCATCCGCCTCCAGCATGTTTGCTGAATGTCGAGAGTCTTCCTTCTGGCCTTCATGTCCTTTATCACAAGGCATAGGTAGCTGCACTTCATTTTCATGTTGCTTATCATTGTTATTGACATGATGATTATTAGACAGAGTGAAACCTGGTGGTTCTCTTGGCTCATTATCAGAGATTGTTAGACCAACTTCACCTACAGAAGCCTTGATGGAACTATTATCAATGGTTCCCTTAACAATAGGTGTGGTAACACCGGTAGATGATTCAACCTCTTTGTTCCCTCCAGGATTTACTAATTTATTGTAGACAGATTGCACTGTTTCTGTGATTTCACTTTTCATTCCATCCTCTGATCTAATTATTCCCCAAAGACCATCTGAGATCTGGCTCAATACTTTGTCCCTAACGAATGGATAACATAAGTAGCACTGTCAGTTTTTATAGTATTTTAGCATTATTATGTACTACCATATGACAAGTCATAGAAATAACATCATTGGTAAATTTTTATGTGAAAGGAAGTGAATCAAATCATATAAAACTGTTTCAAGCCAGTGAATAATTTACCAAACTAAAACGTGTGACTAATTCCAAACAAATTTTTTTCTTTAACCATCCTGAATTCAGATTCATCCTCAAAAACAATCTATGACTGGATGTAAGCACTCTCGACTTGGGAGTTCAGCTGGAGAGGACCAGGTTACGTAGATTAAAATCCATTTATTTTTTCTGGAACAATCTTTCAACAGCTATCGTCACTTCAGGTTTAAAAAACAAAGACGCTCGGTTATTTGTAAATTCTTATTTTTGGGAGGAAAGGTTATGTGTAAAAAAAAAGAGAATGAGCACCCTACCAAATTGTATTTCATTTAAAAGCATTCAAATCAACTCAAGTCTTCACACATGCAATTAACAATGGCTCTGTAATTATAACTCAAAGGCCTTGACCAAATTTACATTTTGCTATTAGTATTGCTCATCAAATTGATGGTTTTAACATCTAAAAAAGGTCAATGTTTCCTGGTGGATGATTGCCTACTAAGTAGAATACACTTCTAGTTTGGTTTTGCTACTTCCTTCTCTCAAGATATTCTTTTCTTACTTCCTATTTGATGCTTTTACAAGTGTTGTGTAGCTGACTTACAATTACGAAATCCTTGTCAGTTGTCATTGAACAAATACAGATCAGTTCTCTTTTAAAGATCTTGCAAGTAATTAAGACAAGAAACAGGCAAAACCAAATTTATATTTCAAAGCGACAAGCTTGAAAAGTTTTCTCCCACTGTATGCACATCCTTTCTCGATCCATCCATCAGCAACATTTTTTCTCAGCTTCTGTCATTTGGGTAAATTAATAACCAACTTATGGGCAACACTACATAGCTGGATTTATTGACAGAGGAAAAGTTTGCTAAAACCAACCAAAGATTAAAAAAAAACTCAAAAATCAACTACGAAAGTAACTAGGAGGATAACAGAAACCAATCAAAGCAGCTTTTACCCTAGTAGCCAGTGAGATGCAAGACATTTCCCAGGATGACCATGAATATGATGTTGAGGAAGAAAGAAAAGAAAAGAAACTGATTCTGCCTTTTAGTGTTATTTATGCAATTTCTTTCTCCATGGCATTTAACTTAGGTTAGATGACATGCCAGTTCACTTCTCTAGATTTTATTTTAGATTTGAATTAATTCTAGCCATTAACCATCCTCTCCACTTGGTTCCTAAACTAGAAAAAATCCAAATTCTTTCATAAGTAAGCATGAAATGCCAAAAGAACTCCAAAATTGTTGCATTGGATACACTCAAATGCAAGGCCACTTGACATACAAGTAACCTTTGTCCCCATCTAGATTAAAGAGACCTCACAATAAGAAAAAACTTACTCAATTTCCTCATATATAGCATCAGAAAGTTGTCTTGGTTTCATATTTTCAGCACCCACACAATTAAGCGCTGATGACTGCTTTACAATTGATATAATGTTGTTCCGCAATTCTTCCTGCAGTTAATTGCAATTTCAGTACACAAAAGAGCTAATCATAAAAAGAAATACAGCAACTCCAGAAATAGTTCTCCTGAAAAAAAAAATATAGAAATAAAATGTGAAGGATGTGATAGAACATATGGCATGTTAGGGAGTATACAGGTATCTGATATAAGGATAGGATTTTCAGAGTTCATTAAGACTGATAACCATAAAGTTGTACGTTCATCAGAATGAGCAGACTCATCCAGGTCAAGAGGTTCAGAGAAAAAGAAAACCATTAATACTGAGGCGAATTTATGTGCTAGAAGTAACAAATGTTCAAAGAGACAGCACCAACAGCCAAATGAATTGGGTATGGTATGAAACAGGTTTTCATGAGTCAACCTTGCAAGTAGAATTTTTAGCAACAAACTGGTGATGATCAAACTTTCAACCAAACAAACTCTAATTTCTAAGATTAAAATATATTACTCAATCAACAATCAGCTTCTGCACGATCAAAATTCACATTATTTTTTTTTCTTTCCTCTTTCGTTTTTCCCTTTTTTTCCCTTCTTTTTATCTCTCCAAGATGCAGCCGACTGAGACTCACAGAAACCCATGATGAATTAGAACCTTTAGAACTCAAGTCTCAGAGACAAGAAGTCCATTAGAATCATTAAAACCCATTTCCTATGCAGAGAAGACAACAAGCAAGATGCACTTAACTTTTTTTTACTCCATGAACCTGTTGCTAAATGATCAAGTTATTCATCTCTCCCGGAGGAACAAGAGAATGCAAAGATGCTAGAGTTTTATTTAACTGCAAGCACACTTGCAGTAAGTTCCACAATTTAGAATTTCTAATTATATTAACTTCATTGGATACATACATTTAACAGTTTGCGTTCTCCAAATTACCTTTCTGCATTTAGCAAACTGAGCACTGGACCTTGCTGGTGCCAAGACTTTATGGCATTTCAGCTCACTAAACACACCAAGATAGTTACTGTCAACTTATATTATTAACGAATAAAAAAAAAAAAGAACCACCACGGTTATGCTTAAACCATAAAACCCAGCCATGACTATGCAGGTCCACTCTGGTTCTGGTTTTATCATCCAACTAATATCAACCGATTAACTAACGTGTGCCAAACAATGGATCTTCAATTCAGTCATCAATGGGTAATATTTTGGATTCCGGAAGATGATGGAAGAAGTTACAGGCAATAAAGGAATCGAGAAATCAGCAGGACGAAAAAAAAAACCCTAATAAACGCATTGTCTGGAAAAAGAAAACAGAGAACTTACGTTGTCCTTGAGTTTCCGTATGAGTTTGAGGCGGAGTCCATCGAAGTCGCCATCGTCTTTTAGTTTAGCTATTACTTCTTCTTGGCTGATCTTCGTGGTGCGAGCATTGCTGCCGGTAGTCTTTTCTTCCATAAATTCTTGCAGCAATCAAACAAAAACGAAGAAACGACTGCGTCATTGTCTTTATTAATATATAAATAATATTTCATCCTTTGTTTTTGAGGAAATATAAACAATTCTTTTGATAATAAAATTAAGAATTTGAGATTAAATTTTATTATTCATGTAAAAAAAAAAAAATTAAATGTACTTTTTTATGCCGTTTATTCAGAATTTTATATCTAAAAATAATACAAAAATTAGATTAAAATATGTAAAATACTAATATTTTACTTTGAGATACCAATAGTTATGAATATTGAATTAACAATTAGAGATTTGCCCCAATAAGAAAATAATTTAAACCCCCTAAAAAAAAAATAACAATAATATTTAAAGTTATTCCAAGAAAATATGTGTATACTACCCTATAGAAATATATTTTAAAAAAAGTTAATCGTATTGGTACAAACATATTAATTACTTTTATATACTGTAATTGTTAATATTTACTGTGTGTTAATCACTAATGATAATGATTTGTGGTTATTAAGGACGGATTATGTACTTATTATTTTGATTTCTTTGTTGCTAATCATGACTACGACAAAGCCCATGACAAAACACATTTACTAAATTGAGTTAGATTGCTTTGATAATAAAAAAGAATGAGGTTATGCATGAGATATGCTTTGAGTATTTGTTCTTGTCGTTAAAATTCGAATCTTACAGAATGATTAATAAAGAGAGTCGACGCAAACCCTATAACTGTTATAAAATTTAATTCATATTTGTCGATTAATAAAATTTGAAAAGTTACAAAAATCGTCTAACATATACAAAAAAAAAATAATAATAATAACATTTGATGAAAAAAAATAATTTATAGTATTATAATTGATGTTTATTATGATATAAAAGACAAATTATTTAGCTTACATCCCAAACTTTCTGATTATTATGGCAATATGGATTCATAACCTAACTTGAAGAACAAATGGAAGAGTTTTCACCTTAAGAAAAATTAGTACTCAGTTCAAAATTATTATACTTCAAATATCTTTCTGAAAATTCAGTAGTCTATCTCAATGAAGAGTTTTGAAATTAGGTACAATATAGCTGAGAGAGCATAGGAAACTCTAACCCGTCAGCCTTAAAGGTTGGCTTCCTATTAGTAACCAAGCTTTATCAAGAAAATTATTTCACATACCCATGCCTGCATGTCATGTAAACATTGTAAATAGCAAAATATAGAAGTACACAAGTACAAGTCACAAGCCATAAATCTATTATGGGATTCATGCCTAAAATCACATGGACAAAACATAACAGTCATAAGTTAGGAATAAATCAAGAAATTTATTATTATATAAAAAAAAAAAATGTCTCTTCGGAATATCACACATGATCGTAATTGTTCAAAAGACACATTCGCATAATGAAAATCTATGCGGGCATCTATCTATGCAACATGATACTTCTTAACTAAGTGCAAAATACTTAACTTCTTCACAAAGTACTCAGGGTTTTACATAACTCTTTCAAAATGGTTTTCTTTTCAATAAAAGAGAGAGAAAGTTTACAAAGTAGTACACTTGTCTATCAAACCCCATTGTAACTCTCAAGTGTTTATCTCTCTTCTTGTTGCTCTTCTAGGCACTCATAGATTCCTGCACAACGGAGAGAGAGTTTTCTTCTAACTTTTGGTTCGATCTTATGGGCTAACAGTTCTAAAGTGATTGGTGATTTCCCTAATATAGAGTTTAGGGTGAAGGAAATTACTTACTTAGATCACCTCAATTAATACACCAAGCTAATCTATACACTGCACAACTTAAACTAAACACATGCTATACTTGCTTATGGAATTTCCACTTTGTGGCAACATTTCTATAACATACCAACTTTTATATCAGATGCAGAAAAGACATCTGTATTTACAATTACTGTTCTCTAAAATCACCATTCTCCTTCCACAATCTAAAGGAAAAAGGAGCTGAATGGGTAGAAAAAATGTTGGGGGTAGTGTTGCCAATCCAATCTGTACATGTTTGGTAAGCACCCCTCATAGAAATACTGTACTTAGTTGGTCTCAACAAATAGAGTATATTCCTGTGTACAACAGGACAATAACATGAGTCCCGATTCTAGGTTTTGGATAATTAATTTCACTCAGACTCTGCCTTTAGGGAATCTGGAGTTACTCCACTAGAACCATGGAACACTTCTTTCATTGTATCATTTCTCTGTTGATTTACGAGCCCTCTTGCACGAACGGCGCCCACCATTTACGAAACTGGAGTTTCTGCAAAAGATGTTCCCAAGCTAAACAAAGGAGGTTTACTAACTCAAAATATAAGCTTTGGTGAAAGATACACAGAGACTCACGAATCATCATCATTCTTTTTGCTTGATGACTCCTGCATCATCCAAGATGGTGCAACCACCTGTAAAGAATGTCAAAATGTTCGGTTTGGAATCAGTCAATACAGAAGATATGACTTTCTAAAAGGCTGTAATGTAGTACAATGTCCCAAATGTTCACTACCAGTAGCATAACGGCAGACCCCTCTCCCACCACCATCACTATTACCATCGGGAGAACAATTTAAAATTTGTTATCATTTCGCTTCCAATGAAAAGGCAACTACAAACACACAGACATCTTTATGTAACTCTCAAATCTCCTGAGGGCCATATAGAAAGCAACACAAAGCCCAATTGGCTTCCAAGGTAATTTGGACAGCTCTACCAAGCTATCCCTCTTCACATAATCAACCTTGACTGACGATTAAACAACGAAGAACTGATCATCAAAAAGAACATCCTAACTAACAGGTCTCCAGATATCACCAGCTTAAATCAGATGGTAGGTAGGTGGATCACAAGGGAGGTGACAAAAAATCAGTAATCAAAAGTCATCGAAAAGAAATAATTCTCTTACACCAAAAGAAGAACAGGAAGAGAGAAATCCAAACATTATTACCAAATGCTAGTTGTGAGATCCAACAAAATTGCCAATTGCATAAAAGATATCCATAACAAAATATTCTGAAGAAGTATTCTGATGGGAAGACCTACTTGTTTGATTCTTCTGCTGTGAGCTTCCAGATATTCTTCATACGACTGCAGTAAAAGGACCAGGTTGAGAGATGAGCATGCATAGGCATAAGAACGTTCGTTGAAAAAAGGACAGATTTATTTTAGAAGGGGGACTATATTAACGGTAATAATCTGGAAAGATTTTTTTTTTTTCATACAGAACACAAATTTAAATCTACAAACATATGGGCCTTGTTTAGCCGTAGAAATATACTTCTCTTGAGTTTTCATTTTTCTAGTTTCATACATATTTATACACCAAAATATATAATTTTGAAAGAAAAAGGAAAAAAATAGGGTAGTGAAAAAATATGATGATTTTGAAAAGAATAAAAAAGTTCAAATTCATCTGATATTTTCACTATCATTTTCAAATTTTGTTTTCATTTCCAAAAGCCATAGATATTCTTGTGTAAAAACATATATAAATTTAGAAATTAAAAACTTAAAACAGTTTTATACAACTAAACAGGCCTTCGATGTCTCCATCCAGAGAAGTCTATTTTGATAAACAATGTCATTAATCCACCCTTAGATAGAACCCATCTAAACTAATAAAAATTAGTTTCCTGGAATGAAAAAGAAACTGTGATTCCTCAATTATATTCGGTATTAAAATAGTGCTGTTGCTCATTAGTTTTTAAATCCTAAATGCATATATTACATCAACAAAAGCCACGACAAACCAGAGGAAAGAGAGATTGTCAATCATTACCCTTAATACCTGTACTACATCAATAAAAGCTACGATAAATAAGAGCAAACAGAAATTGGAACATTCTTAATTACATATGGGTAATGATGATTTTAGTCATTAATCACTATAATATATGTAACCATATTTCATAAAAAAGCTTCACAAATCAGAGGAATACATTTTGCTATTTTGTAGAAAAGTAGGTTTTATGCATAGTGGTCCAGACATATGAGCAAACAATGTGTTACGTACGCAGTTACAGTTAAATGAAACTCTTAATACAAATGGATAAAAGAAATATCGTATGTAATGAGTACAATTAAATGAACTATAACCAAGAGTTCATCAAACTCCACGTCAAGGTTATCAATCAATCTGCTCCAAAAGTGAATATAGAATGCAAATATGACCAAACGGACAACAAAAACAGGAAGAACGGCATTGAAAACCTTAGGAAACCATATAAATTGGTTATGAACTGGTATAGGAGGCGTTAAAACAGAGTGGCCAAACCAAATTAGTCAGGTCTGCATGAAGTAGCCAAACAGCACTGTCCAACTCCTGGGTTACATGTGCTGAGGTGCTCCCCCGGTTTTAGGTTACCAGTGAGGCTCAGGCTTCTTGTGCACGCTCATCCAGCAGCGGTGGCTGCGAACAAGTGACCAATGTTCCCCATGGCAGCATGGAAGGTAGAAATCTGGCATGGTGGTGGTATTTCCGCCTTCTAGTGGCGACTGATGCATTTGCAGAATGGATTGAGGGTGGGCCTCCAAATATGGGCTAGACAGTGCTGCTCAAGCCCATTGTGGCAGTGATATTGATCACAGCTCAATTTCTGGTCAGAGTCTGAAGTTAGCCTGACTGCATGAGAGCAATGTTTTGCGATTTCCTTCTTTTTATCTTTACTTTTCTAGCAAAATTTTTCTTTTTTTTTTGGGAGGGGTGGCAGGAATGCAATTAGGTGTTTTTCTGGTTTCTTCTCTTTGGCATGGAAAATGAAGTTACAAAATTTTGTTCTTTTCTTAAAGTTCACAAATAAGGTAGGATGAAGTTATGCTTTGATACTAAATGATATGGAACAAATAGCCTTCAAACTAACTAGTCCAAGGGTAGTTTAAGAATCCAGGAAATTTAGGTGAAAAAAGAAAAAGAACAGAGGTGACCAGAGGTAATTGGAGATCAAGGTGAGAAAATAGAAGCAGCAGACAGACTGAACAAGATAAGTTAGACAAAAAAAAATAGTGGAATGAGCACAAAAAAATAACAAGAAATAATACCAACAAAAGAAATTATAAATTTTTCATAATCTATTCTTTGTCTCAACTTGATGTAGACAAATAACGTCGAAACCAACTTGTCCAAAGATGTTTTTGAAAATAGAGAAAATTTAGGTAAAAAATAGGAAAATAGAGGAAAACAGGAGGAGATTAGAGATATAGGTAACAAAATACAGGCAGAAGTAAACTGAACAGAGCAGGATAGACAAAAAAATAACTAACAAGACAAACACTAAGAGGTAATAGGGAATCAACCCTAACAAAGAAATTCTTATATACATTATAATCTATCTCGTTTATTCCTGATAGTTATTAGTCTTTCTATAGGTATTAGTTGTAACTAATAGAGAAAAAAATATTATTGTTATGGTCCCGATTTATGAATCGTATTATGAGATTTTGTTACTAGTACAGGGTTCCTTAAGAGAGAACTCAACAATCTCCTAAAATTAAAATACTCACGAAACTTTTTTTTTAACAAGTTTTTCTGCAAATCCATTTCCAAGAGAGCAAATGATTTTTATACAAGCGGGAT
Source organism: Carica papaya (assembly GCF_054855325.1). Lineage (NCBI taxonomy): Eukaryota > Viridiplantae > Streptophyta > Magnoliopsida > Brassicales > Caricaceae > Carica > Carica papaya. Next base: position 5,462,122 of record NC_142312.1, on the reverse strand, counting down.
AAGGAACAGTTGTTCTGATGGTTATTACCAAAGTAGTCACTGCTGCACATTCTCCCTACATTTCTCCTGCTATCCTACCACACTTTTACTTAAATACCCACTTAAAGATCTTACTTAGTACACATAAAATCCAGCACATGATGAGCAGTTAATTCCAGAGTCAGCCAACTGCCCTCTGTTTTTTCTCCCTAACTTTTTTCTACTAAACACAAACAATTACAACACCAAATACATAACAGCCATTTAAAAACAGCCACATAACAGCCATATAAAACAACACCTACAAACTACACAGCCATATAAAACAACAGATGCAGATTAAATCAATTTTTTTAATTCTTTGTTTTTTCCCCTCCTTTGATACACCTTATCAAAAGGTGTCATTTTGCCGCTGATGTTCCTAACAATTAAACTAATAAAAGAGGAAATCAAAAGTTTCTATGCTTAAAATCTACCTAAAAATTGCAATTATGAACAGTAATAGTAATAATAATAATAATAATAACAAAATAATAATAGTAATAACAACAACAATAAAAATCTTCTAACAGAAAATTTATCTAGGATCTTCTTTTGCATCAATTTAACTTTTAGAATCATGCAAGATATTAAGACCTAATAAATTGCATAAACAAAGACTTTTATGGAGCACCTTAGATTAGGAGATTAATCACTAGATTATTTGTTTCTCGTTCACCCTAAATAATACCCTATCGTTAAGGAATGTCAGAGTGCTATAGTAGCTTTCTTGTTCAGCTCCTCATGACTACAAGGAAATATCAACAAGTTACACTAAATTGAATAAAGAAAATGTTATAGAACCAATACCATTTCAAGAAAATCATCCTCGGTTAAGGTACTGGCAAGAGGGCTTTCTGCAGACCAACCCCATTCTGCTTGTGATTCAGTTATAGAAGGTCTCATCCTACCAACTTTTGATGCACCGGAGGCAACATGCAAATGTTCAAGAACCCCAGAATCCCTCTGTTGTGTTACATGAAATCTGCTTGCTTCGGTTTGATAGAGTACAGAGGGATAAGGTATGGGCGCTCCAGGCCATGAGAAATGCAGGGGAGGCATGTTATACTCTTCATTCCCCAAAGAACATGGTGCATCCGTGCAAGGCCTTTTTATGGTCTGATCATACCTAAGAAAACAGGTAAAAATAAGATAAAGATACCTGCAATAATTCATGAACCTGATTCTGATAAAAGCCAATTATGTTCAGCTTTTAAGAACATACCTATACAGTGAGCCTTCCTCGTCATTCTTCCCATCAAGGAGCTCACAAAGTGCTTCCCCTATATCTTCAGGTAGTTCCTGAAAAAAACAGATAAATCCTGTTATAATTTATACTACCAGCAATGCAGAGGAAGATAGAAGTTACTACACAGAGGACACCTGGCAGTCTCTGCTAATTTTTACAGGCTTATAATCATTCAATGGATTCTTTAGATGAAGAGTCTTCTGGAAAGGTAGGTCATTTAACTGCAGCCATTTGACCTTAAAACTGCGACCCCAGGGGTTACTTTTACCACTTCCTTGACTCCAAACATTGTCCCGCCGCCATCCAACAGAAGACATCATTTGGGCATATCCTTGGAAGAAACCACTCATATTGACACTAAAAATTAATATGACTTTACCAGAATTCTGCAAGAAAAATAGAATGCTTCTACATAAAGCATTAAGAATGGGAAAACTAGAGAATTATCTCAAAAGAAAATGGATCTTACATGAAAAGCTTCTTCCAAAATTGGCTCATTCATAACTTGAGTAGCCCATATTCCTTTCTCAATTGACAATTGGATGTTATCATAGTTCAGACTCTTAATGATGAAATATCTTGTTTTGTACAATTTATCATTTTTATTAGCATGTGAAGTTTCCACCAGATCATAAGAATTTCCCCCTCTGGCCCTGGAGCGATAGCCATCCTCATCAGGTTTATAGCTTGAGCTCTCTGTAAATAAATAAATAAGTAGAACGAAATAAGATCATCGTATAAACACACTAAAAGAAGAACATGAACCCCAAAAGAACAAAATATTCTTTGCTTGAGCTAAACAGATCAACAATCACCTTCACTAATTCTTATTTAAGCCCAGGCTATTTGGCTCATTTGGCACAAATCTCTAATTTGGAGTCGTAAGTGAAGGGTTCTACCCTATACTTGTAACCCGCGAAAAAAGCTACTTGCATAAATTATCATAAGCATATATCAACCAGTGAGCGTAACCACTAAAAATCCAATAGGAATTTTTGTGCTTGAAATTACTAATCAAGCAAAACAGACACAAAAAAGTGCATTCTTATTTTAAGAAAAACAAATACAAAAAGTATTTGCATAATAGAGCTCTTTACCATTTATTAAACCACAAGCTCAATGTTTGTTAAAAGAATCACCTGCACCCTACACAAAGTCCCAGGATTTTGATAGATTAAGATCAACATGGAGATGTAAAGCTAGAATTGCCACTTCGTCAAAGGCCCTCTCCCTATCCATAGGTGGCATCATGTCAATGCATCCCACCGTGCTTTAGTCTTTGCCAATGTAAGAGATAGATGAAGCTTTTAAGGGAGGAACCAAATGCAAGGGAAAAGGAGAGTTGGGAATCCATAGCTAAGAGGACAGCAAAGGATAGTATTTGCTACGCCAATGTCATGAGCAACTATCTCTACTATGCCAACTAAGGAAGAAGGTAAAGGAAGTCAGTTCTAAAAGTCGAAAGTAGATTCTTTCTTTAATTGAGAATGTCGTGGCAGAGGTCAACACTAGACCTTGGAAGCCAGGGCTGGAAGCAGATCAGAAGAACGACAAGATAAACTTTCAGTAGTAAGAGTGCAGATGAATGAGAAGAGCTATTGCTATAGGAACAATGCTTTGCTGCAAGAGATCCCATGAAAACAATTTTGACATTGAAAAAATGGAATGTAAGGTTAACCCCAAGAAAAGCACTTTCTTTCCTTCGAAAGATGCTTAATGCTCGAATATGGAACACTGTTAAACCTCCATTACTTTGGTTTAAGGACGCCCTTGCCCCCACTTGAATTCATCACCTCAGCATAGGAGAAGCCAAAACGATATAACTCAGCTTATATTATAATCAACTCTAGCCATAGTTAGTTCCACAAAGCCTACACACCTTTGCAACAGTCTAGCAAGCCAAGATTTTCAAACAAACTATCATAACGCAGTCTACAGCAATGTCTCCAATCTCTGACAAAGCTACTCCAGCATCCATGTACACACCCTCTTCATGTTAGCTTAATGGATTTTGGAGAATTTCATCCTTTCCTAGTTCAATCCTACTGTTCCACATTTCAGCTATTTAAGGATCACCAAAAGAATTGATGTTGAGACCCTTAGGCATCTCACCTTTTCATGTATATTGATGAGACAATTATGGGAGACAACTTGGAAGGGAACTCTTAGTTTAGTGAATATTAACAGAGCAGTAGATGGGTCAGAGTTTGAATAGAGTGGAAAGACCTTTCCACAGGATGGTTCTTCCTTTTGACGAAGGACCAAGTGTGTTAAGAAGAGAAGAAATAAAATTTACAAAAAAAGAGAAGACAAGGGATCTGTCTAAGGAAAAAAAAGAACACAGAAAAGCCCGAACAGGAAAGATTATTCCACTTTCTTCGCAAACTAGATAATGGTATCTGCCAAACAAAATCTCTGTGATTAACCCACAAACAGAGAGACAAAATAATACCTTATTGCAAATCAGAGGAGAGTATTGGGCACATGTACTAAAATTTCTGGCTCATAAAAAACTTGCTTAATAATCTTTGCATGTAAACTTTTGGATTATTGACTGTACTCTTGTGAATAAAAGAGAGCTTAAGAACCAGACAGATCTATTTTAGCACAAGTAGGAGGCACCATCTTGGAGGCCTTGTAAATATTACTACTTTTTGGTCTATTGAAACCAGGATAAAATTGTATTTAGGGTGTAAATTTCTCTGTACAGACACATCCTACCTTGTAAGAAACACTAGATTATTCCTGCATAAACACTTCAGCACTAATGAAACAACTAAACTTGTTGGTAAAAAAATTTTCCCAAATTTTTCAGCACGAGAAACTTTAAATTGTTTGATCTTGACTTCCTACAGACTACACACTGGTGTAAACCACTTACATGCTGGAGAAAACCAATCCCTAATATGTTGTACCTTCAACCCATGCAACCTGGAAATTAGAGGAATGTCTATCTCTATCATTTGCTATATTAATCTGAATTGTTTACACGCTGTCATGAGACCCAAACAGAAAAAGGGAAGAAATCATTGTAGAGAGGCAGTCCACATATCATAAGCAACCACACATGAAAAAGAAATTTGCATGAATGTGAGATGCAGTTTGGTAATAAGCACAGTTTGAAACTTCCAATCTGCAGTGCAGTTTAGATGACTGTTCGTCATTTGTGTGACACTGCAACCAGTTTATAGGTAGTATTTACCAAACTATTGTGGGATTTTGTTGCGTAGGGAAGAAATAATGACATGCTTTGGTAATAAGCACCAATTCTTATACTTCCAATCACTTGCCAACAACATTTTTGGAAGAAATTGTTAGAATCAGACCCAAGAAAATAAATAACGAAACAAGTTAAAGCCCCAAAGGTCAAGGCACTCAATCTATAGTAAAGTGACTGACCACAGAAACTTTAAAATAAATGAAAAAAAGAGAGAGAAATAAGCAATCATTTTACCAGGACCATCTGAGTTTCCCATGTCATGTTTCCATTCAGTCACTGATGAATCAACTACAGATGCATCTTCCCTTGCAGTATCAGAAGACATGTCCTTATTTCACCTTCTATTTCATGAGGCAATTGAAAAGAAAGACAGAAACAGAAAAGCAACAGTAAAGTACCAAAAATGGGATGAGAGAAAAAAAAATGAACAGATTCCAACAGGATTATCAGCTGGCAGTAAAAATAGGTTAAAAGAATCACCAAACCTCCATTTTGGCAGATGCCCATGAAAAATTGCAAAGCTAAAAAAAAACATCACTATCACAATAAGCATGGAATATAACATTGGCAGATACTCTAAAGCTAAGTAAGCACCAACTGATTCCTTTATTAATTCCCTCCTAGAGTAAAAATATAGCATTTAATAAACAGTGAAGCATTAATTAATTACCTTTTTTTCATGTAATTAAACCGTAAGGAACTGGTACGTGTTACTGTGCGAATAACCCCAATCTATATCCCAACTGCACTTTCCTATTAGCACGAGTTAACTGTATAGAAACCATAAATCCAACTTTTTCTCAGCATTCAAAAGAAAATCCTGACATTCCAGAGTTCCAGTTTTACTCCTTTTTTCGCCAGCATTTTTTTTTTTCTGAAAGCAACCAAATAAAAAACTAATCCAACAAATTACCCACTAAACAACTCTAATCCACTAAACCCAAAAAAACAAAAACCCCATGGATTAAAGCATAAAAACTATACACATTACGACAAGAATAATTACATACGTAAGTGTACGACAAGTAAATATATATAATTAGTCAGCGAGAAGATCTCGAGTAGAAAGAAGAAGTAAAACAGAAAGCATACCTGTTTGCAGAGAAGGGAGAGCGGGCGAGAGAGAGAGAGAGAGAGAAAAGAGACAAAGCGTACGTGTCTGATTCTGATCGAAAGTCCTCGACGTGAAAAATCCAATCCAATCCAATCCAATCCAATCCAATTCCAATCCGACGCAACCAAACCCAGCCCAGCCCTAAATTGCTCCTGTTGCTTTGGCCCGTCTCTTCTTTTTAATTTCCGTTTTCTATTACTTGATGTGTAAATCAAACGTCTAGATTTGAACGAGAGTTTCCATCATCAGGAGATATTTTTAATGGGTTGAGGTATCTGATTTTTTTTTTATATATTTTTATATTGTATTAAATTAATATATTATTATAATAAATTTTTATATACATTAATTATATAATACACACACATCAATTATAATATATCTTTAAAGAATAACATATATAAAACAACATCCATTCTAACTCTAACATTTTATAAAGAAAAGAGACGTATTAATTACTTAATTAAATAATAATTGATAATCTAATTAAATAAAAAATTTAAAAGTTTATATTAAATTTAATGGGATTAAATTTTTTATATTACTATATAATTTTAAGTGACTTATCCAATAGATAACAAAAATTTGAGCACATAAATTATATTATTTATTTATTTATTAATAATGATCAACAATAGCAGCTTTAAAGTACAAGGAAAATAGTATGCCTTATAACTTGCTAACTTCATTATGCTCATCATGCAGAACAAAACACCAGCTTAATTAACAAACAACATTGATATATAGTGAACTTTAATCTCATTTAGCCTCAAGATTCTCTTGATTTTTTCTGAAGAGCTTGTGCTGGATATGCTGAGCGAATGTGCGAGGAGGAAATAGTGGCGGTTCATTCTCTGATACAGTCTCTGGCAAAGGCTTGAGGATGATCTTCTCCTTAGGCGGCTCGCAGAACACAGCCCATGAAATCCTCACCTTTTCCTTGTTAACCAGTCCCCTGTGCAGAATACTTTTGTATTTGCCATTACTGAGGATCTCAATAGTGTCGCCTACGTGCATGACGATGGAGTTAGGGACGCATTTTGCAGTCACCCACTTGCCTTCGTAGAAGAGTTGCAGACCAGGGACCATGTTGTGGAGTATGAAAGTTAATGCGCTTATGTCTGTATGAGCTTCCACGCCCAGAGCTAGCTCAGGTTGTGGGCATGTGGGATAGTAGTTGATTTTCATCTGGAGAAGAAGTTCATCGAGCCCACCTACTTCTTTCTCCAATCTTCCTTCTTCTAATCCCAACCCGAGTGAGAGCACTCCCAGAATTTTGCTTACTAGCCTTCTCAGTTGTCTTGCATATTCACTTGTTACCTCGCTGCAATTCAGTAATTTTTAATCAATACTGTTTTTGAGTAAAAATTTTATACAATATTAATCGATTATGTGATATATAGATAACACATAGTAGAAGAGAAAACTAACATAGATACACGAGAAAACAACATAACTTGAATCGATAACTTCTTAAAGAAAATTGGAGTTGACACTTTGACCCATGATTCTAATCCAGGTATAAATTAATTACTTACATGTAATCAGCTGGATTGTTGGGCCAAATAGCCAAATCTCTCTTCTCCTCAGGAAAAATAAGGTGAAAGTAATAATCCTCCCACTCAAGTTGGCCAGAAGCATTATTAGCAAGCTTGCTGCCATAGCCTTGAATATTTCCCGACGCCTGGTCGTTAGCATATTTCTCCTTGACCTCCACGGGGAGTTCGAAGAAGGCTTGGCCAGCTTTCTTGACTCGGTCGATGAGATGGTCAGGGATGCCATGGTTGACAAGGTGCATAACACCCCAGTCCACAGCGGCTTTCTTGAGCTCATCACGGCATCTCTGACGCACCTGCTGGTCATCAGAGTCTATGTCGCGAAGATCGATGGTGGGCACCTGGGGACCTTCGTCTTTCTTCTCTTCATCAAAAATGTTGCCTATGGTGGTTAGCTCCTCTTGCGGCCTCACGTACTCTTTTGGGATTGATTCGATCCCACTGCTAGCCAAGATCTCGACTCTTGGGACAGCAACCGAAGAAAACATTTTGTATAAGATTGTAATGTACTTGTATATATGTATGAGTGTATATGCGAAAGAAATTTTGAAGTGTGGATTGATGTATTTGTGCATGGGGTTTTTATAGAAATAGTTTTACAGAAAAATGGAAGAGGAAGAAGGAAGATAAGTTAGCCGGACACGTGACAAGCTAACCCCAAATTTACAAGTCAACAGGTGAGGTTAGTATATAACTATTGGCTGAGCAGACTGGAAGGTTGGACATATAAATTCCTACCACCTCTCAGCCGATATTATTTTTTAAACAAGTCAATTATTATTATTTTTTCAAAATTCATTATAGATATGAAAATATTATATAAAATTATAAAAAAATAATTAAGTTCATAGAATAGAGACAATATTAAGACAATTAAAAATTATCTAAAATTTCTACGTAAGATTTTGTAATTTTTATATATAATTTTCTAGTAACACTCTTAATTAAACTATATATGTCCTGTATTTTCTAATGAATTCTGTAAAATATCTTAATTTGTAATTTTATTATTTATTTGTTCAGAAAATTCTAATAACATAATTATTTTTTCAAGTAATTTTTCATTTATGATCATTCTTCACATTCGCTCTCGTGTTCATATATTCTCCCTCACCTTTCATCTTCTTCTCTCTGCAAGATGCTCGCGTGGGAAAATTTCTGAATTTTCGTTTAATTAAAAAGTTATAAGTTGTTAGATTAATCAATTAATTATGTAATTTAAATTTTTATTAAGATCTATTAAATACCTCTAAATATTAACATATATAGATTAATGACTTAACATAGCCTGTAATACAAATTTAATGAAAAAAACTTACAACAAGAGTGCTCAATTTTAATTTGAGATTTAATAAATTGCTAACCTTTAGTAAATTAGTAAATTAATTTTCAATATTTAATATTTGTTACAACTTATTTTTTAATATTTTTAATTCATAATATTATGTGTTTATTTCAAATGTGTAGTTACCTTTTATTTTTTAACGAAAAAAAGTATAAATAGTTATGTTATATTTAAATATTTTAAAAAATAATTTTCATAATAAGTTTTATATCTAGGTGTATGGAATTTAAATAAAATAAATAGTTATGGGATATTCATCTTTAAAAATTACGTGCCAATGTCATCTTAGTAATCCTGAGTTTAATTTAATACAAAATAATAAAATTTTAACGGATCATAATATTTAATAATTGCAATTTATAATTTAATGACTAATTAAATAAAATAAAATTTTGTTAAAAAATGTATAATTCAGATGATAAATCGTGGAGGTGACATCTGGAATTTGTATTTTACTTCATCTCATTTTGAGAATATATATATATATATATATATATATATATATATGCAAATTCCACGTGAGAATCCAGTGGAGGCACGTGGACCATGAAAGTCACCTACATGTCATCCTAAGATTTGAAGATGATGACATGGCAGATTTTGGAAGATCAAAACCAGTCATCTTCTTGAACCCAAACAAAATACCTAAAAACACTAATTTCCCTCCACATATTCCTCCATTACCTTATCTCTCAGATTTCCCCCTGTCTTTCCCTCCAAACATCAATACACACACATAACCCAGCAAAGGAAAAATAAAAATTAAAAAAAAAACAAAAACAAAATGAACCTGAACCCATCTATACCAACACCATTTTCCTAGACAGACTTCAACTCTGCTCAGCATTTCTTTACCCAGATGGCTAGCAAATTGGCCTTCATTCTAACATCCCCTCGTTTATTCACTGCAACTACTAAAAAATCCATCATTTATTTTTCTTCTTCCACAAAGATTCAATCACTTGGGTTCAATGGAAAGCAGCTCTGTGTTCGAAGAAGATTGTTTATGCTACCCCCTCAGGCTACTGCTGATCAACAGGGTGAATACTTTGTTTCTTGCAGCTTTTTATGGTTTGTGAAATGAAATATATTGCTTAAGATTGAAGTGTACCTACTAATGCAGATTGGTCATGCAGTAAGATTTATATGAATTTTATTATTGGTTTCTGTTTATGGGTGGCTGAAGTTTTTTATTTTTATTTTTTGCTCATAATCTAAATTAGAAATGAAGAACTGAGGACCCAAGAGAAGGTCTGATCTTTTTTATGGGAGCTAATAAATTAGGCTGGGATCAGGATTACCAAATGCTATCCGGGGGCTAATTAGGATTAGAATTAATCATTCATATTTGATTGGTTACTATCAGAAAGTCCATTACTGATTCTAGTATTCTCTTTTCAGGCAAGATAGAAGAAGATGAAGTTGTTGACAGTAAAATTCTTCCCTATTGTAGCATCGACAAGAAGGAGAAAAAGTCAATTGGTGAACTTGAACAAGATTTTCTTCAAGCACTACAAGTATGAGAGCACTTTCTTTGCTCTTCTTTTTTACTATCTGCTACATAATGACCCTGCCAAACAAGAGGCAATTGAAGTTTCCATGTTGATTCCCCCATGAGTATTGATTAATTTTAGAGAAATTACTTTGTTTCATATGAAGGATGAATAAAAAATGCTAGGTCTGGCTTCTAATCTAACCATATATAGTTTTTTAAATTTCTTTCTTTTCATCTCCAGGCCTTCTATTATGAGGGTAAAGCAATAATGTCAAATGAGGAATTCGACAATCTCAAGGAGGAACTTATGTGGGAAGGAAGCAGTGTCGTGATGCTAAGTATGTATGGACTAAATTCTTCTTGTAGCTTTACCCAATATGCTGAACATGTCATAAATCTTTTATTTCTTGGTTTAATTCATGATGCAGGCTCTGATGAACAGAAGTTTCTGGAAGCATCGATGGCTTACGCGGCCGGCAAACCAATTTTGAGCGATGTGGAATTTGATAACTTGAAGACGAAACTAAAGGTTTGTCTACTTTGTTTTAAAAAACATGGTACACACTTGATTCAGGATACATACTTTTGGGCAACATAAAACAGCCATACCTCCCAAACACTGAGCAATTAGTAGAATAATGGAGAAGAAATTAGATTTTGTCGATACCTAGCCTCAATTTCACTTGAATCCAAGAGGATATATACAAACATTTTCTTGATTGTAACACCCTAACACTAGTTTTCTGTTGTTCATAACTGTTTCTCAGATGGATGGGAGTGAAATTGTGGTTGAGGGTCCACGATGCAGTCTTCGCAGTAGAAAGGTATTTCTTATCCATCTTGCTTTCTTCTCTGGCTCTGGATTTTGTTTCGTTAACAACTCCTTATCCTTTTGCTCAACTGGACACTAGTTAATTAGGCATGTGTTTGTCTTTCTTTTGTGTGGCCTATAGATGATGAAGGGATTTCTTCCTAGACTTCTATTGGCAATCCCTTTCCAGGACTCTTAATGTTTTTCAAATGTTTATATTGCTGATTTTCAACTTTTTGCCCGTTAGGAGCTTGTCTGAATCTTGTACTAGGAATGTTGTTCTGACTGTAATGATGAAAGCATGCCATGCTTTTAATTCAGGGGAAGGTCCTCACAGGACTATTGCTTTTTCATATCTATGTACAATCACTTTTATGCAATCTCACACACACACACACACATATCAACAGCTTGTAAAATAAGTCAAATTTATGGCTTTCAGTGTCTTTCATCTTGATTGAATATCTAATGAGATGCTAATTATGTCCATGGTTATGGTTCTACATATTTTACTCTTCTGAGGTAACAATCTGCCGTGCTTAAGTTGTCAGCAAAATAGTAATGTGATTCTAGACTTTAATTTTCAAGGAGAAAATAATTAGATTTAGGATCAATTTTGCACTTAAGTAATATATTTTGGTCGATTCTGCATGCAAGTTCTTACCCAATGATTTAACTTTCAATCTGTAGGTATACAGTGACCTTTCTGTTGATTATTTCAAGATGCTCCTCTTGAATGTTCCAGCAACTGTTGTTGCACTAGGATTGTAAGTATCATGCTCTTCCTTCTAATGCCTGTAACTGAAAAGGGAAAATGAAGAAGCAGATCAGGCAGTCGAAAAAAGTTTTCTACAGACTTACCTACAGAATGAGTTTTATCGACCACCTAGAAATCTCGATTCAAAATTTTTATGAGCCTTAATGTACTTCATTTGCTGAGTTGAGTTACAACATTACCTGAGCCATTAAGTATACCGCCTTTTAAGGGAGTATATAGGAGAATTCTAGGTTCCTTTGCTTTGTCATTCTGATTTCTATTTTCCCCTTAAAAGGAGAGTAATTTATTGCTAAAAATAGGCTTATCTCTCTTGAAAATACAGTTTGTGCAAGTATAATGTGTCATAAAATTTTCAGAGAAAATCCTGAGGTTAATGGTAGAGCATTTTTTCCCCTTCTCGAAACTCATTTTTCTTATACAAAGATAGCTAAGGTTGATTAATAGCAGTTATGCAGCATTTTCAGTATCGGTATCTTATAGTTTATTAAATTTAGCAAGCAGTTTTTTTATCTTAAAACACCTACGATAATGGGACTGTCTTCATTTTTTAACTTTTATTAACTTTTATATGTTAATTTCGAATAATTGAAGCTCACAAAAAATCCTTTGCTTGCAAGTAAACAGCTCTCATTTCCCCTTTTCCTCTTATTAGTCTATTTTGCTGGTCCTGACAGGTTTTTCTTCCTGGATGATCTGACCGGATTTGAAATCACGTATCTTTTAGAGGTAACAATTTTTACTGGAATTATCTTCTACCCTTTTCTAATACTTCAGGAAGTGGTAGATTAATTTTTACAAGCATATAACTTACCTAATTTCTTTATGAATTGAGTTTATTCTCACACTTTTAAGTGATTGAATTTGTAGCTCCCGGAGCCATTCAGTTTCATCTTTACATGGTTTGCTGCTGTGCCTTTCATTGTCTGGTTGGCCCTTTCGCTTACAAAGTTAATTGTGAAAGATTCTCTGATCTTAAAGGTAGGGTTTGTTTTGACACATTTCTAATTCCTAAAATTGCATTTAACTGTCATGGAATGTAGAAAACATAACAATGTCAATAACCAATGCCATTTTCCAGGGCCCTTGTCCAAACTGTGGTACCGAGAACGTCTCCTTCTTCGGAATTATATTATCCATTTCTAATGGTGGTACAACTAACAACGTTAAATGCTCAAAGTAAGTCAATTTCTGTTTATATATTTGTAATTTAGGCAACAAAATTTAGGTTTAGTTTAATACATTAAAGTATTTTTCAATTTTTATTTCTTTTAAAAGTTTAATAAGATAGTAATATTGTTGCTCTCTTTGCAAACTTTAACTTGTCTTGTATTACGCGGTAATTTGATTTCAGTTGTCAAACTGATTTGGTGTACGATTCAAAGACCCGCTTGATTACATTGCCTGAAGGAAGTGAAGCTTGATTAGAGGTACATACATTTCTTTTTGAGTTTTCAACAGTTTCTTTTTCTCATTTTTCATTCTAAATTCTGCTCAAAAAATTCAGAATGAAAACAAATATTGAAGTCAACTATCTAAATGTACAAGTGAAAATTGTTTCTGGCAAGTTTGTCGTGAACTAGGTGCTAACTGTAAGCAACTATGTGAAGAGTCGAAACTCAGAATTTCCTATAACAGTGGAACTTAGCTAGGTTTCAAATTCTTCTATTTTTCTGTAGGTATGTTTGGACAGGGAGAATCAGGGAATGAAAGAAAAACCTAGGAAGTGAAATATCTAATCTTGTCTGAGAGGCTATTGATTAATTTGAGTGATTAACTGAATTACCTTCATTGTTTTATTATGTTTATAGATAATAGGTTGTTATTGTTATTTGGGTATCGATTAGTTTTATATTTTTTCTTTTGCCTCGTATCTAAACAACGTAAAATATCATCTCCGTTACTATCTTGTCCAAATAATATGCAACATGTGAACCCCTGAGTTCACACTGTCTCTTCTGCTCGAGAATCTAGCAAGATAACTTAACAAATTTGTATATAATTGTTTTTATCGGTACATAATTGAGACGAAATGTGCAGGAAAGGCTCTTACTCGCTAATGATGAACTTGGAGATGAAGAATGTTGCATTATGTAAATCTTGAGTAGTCATTTGGAGTGGGAGAAGGAAGTAAGAGATATTGTGCAAGGTGGAAATTAGAGTTGTATCTCAACTCTTGGTTTGTAACAGTGTAAGTATATGTATCATGTATATGTATACCTATGATAGGTTTGTCCAGAGAAAAGCAAGAGAAAGGATAGTCGTGGAAAGGTGTAGTTTGGTTGCTTGAAGTACTTTTAGTTGTCTATTCTCTCTCAAACCATACCCTTCACAAAAGGAGAGCTTTCTTAACTTTTATACTCTTTACAAAATGAATATAGCAACTGTTTGAAAGAATTTAATTGCAATACTTGGTAAACTTAATTAAAAAATAATTCATTTCATACTATTTAAAAATATTTTGTATTATTTTTTTAAAAAAATTTAATATATGTATTTTTTTAAAAAAATTATTTAATTTATATATGTTAATACAGATTAATATCGTTAGCGAAAATATCAAGTAAATTCAAGTTGAATATACATGGCAGCTAATGTCTAAAAGTAATTACTACCTATCATATTATTATTGCATTCTATAATTAATTATTTTATTTTATGTAGAATAAAAATTATATGAATTAATAATAACAACACGAATATAAATAATTAATTCATATTATTTTGAAAGATATTTTATAATTTTTATTGGAAATTTTTTTAATGAATTTATTATAGAAATTTGTGAATAAAATGCAACAAATATATGTATTATAATTACATTTATTATATATTTCAACAAATGAGAAAAAAGCACACAAGTAATATCCAAAACCTCCTAACTATTATATACAAGGGATTATATGATTATATTGATATTAATGACCTGGACATAGATTCTTTTTTTCAAAAAAAAATATTAATTAATTAGAATTTATGGGCGCTGGTAAATATTAGATTTTACTAATCTACGTTTCAACAGTAACTTGTTTTGTATACATATATACACACACATATATATATATATATATATATATAATGTGGCTGACCAAAAGAACTGTGAGTAGGAGGCACAAAACAATAAAACCTGCAGGCACGTCAACATGCATAAGTTTTTTATAATTGAAAATATTGATTTGACTTCGTGAGGGTCACTAATCGCATTCTCCCTCTGCTTTATAAAAAGCAAATTCTATGTCCGTAAACCCACAAATTAAGTCAATCCAAACACGGCCTTGTACAGAGCAACTCAAGAAACGATGGCTTCTCTTCTCGTCAATAATTCATGGAGGATGTTGTTTTTTGCAGTATTATCTTTCTCAATCGTCGCTAATTCTGCCGCTGCTATTTCCGGTTACCAAACCAGAATTCCTACTGTTTACAAGCCTAGCCCGTGGGCTCTTGCTCATGCCACCTTCTATGGCGACGAGACTGCCTCCGAGACCATGGGTATGTACTTTACTATGCATATAGATCATTGGGTACTTTATTGTATTAATTTAAGTATAAATATATCATGTCATTTGCATGTATGTACTGTAAATTCCAGGAGGAGCTTGTGGGTATGGGAATCTGTTCAAGAACGGATATGGAACGGACACAGCTGCATTGAGCTCAACACTGTTCAACAATGGGTACGCTTGCGGGACGTGTTACCAAATAAAGTGTGTCCAATCAAGTGCATGCTTCAAAAACGTTGCTTTTACGACGGTGACTGCTACCAATCTTTGCCCCCCGAATTGGTCGGAGGACTCCAATGCCGGCGGCTGGTGCAACCCTCCTCGAACCCACTTTGACATGGCCAAACCAGCTTTCATGAAGATTGCTCAGTGGAAAGCTGGCATTATCCCTGTCATGTACAGAAGGTACACATATATATATATATATAGTTTTCATTTATAATGACGAAATCTTGTCACTAAATATAACTATACGAACAGTTTCTATTTTATAGGTCCAATCTTTAGCAACGCTCACCTGTGTTACTAAAACCAGCCAATTATCATAAAGTATCTTCTTGTAGTGTATATTTATATGATTTTTTGTGGTTTATGTATAACTTATATATACAATTATATCATCAGGGTGTCGTGCATAAGGAGTGGAGGAATTCGATTCTCATTCCAAGGAAACGGATACTGGTTGCTTGTTTATGTGATGAATGTTGGAGGGGGAGGCGACATTCGAAATATGTGGGTGAAAGGAAGCAAAACGAATTGGATAAGCATGAGTCATAATTGGGGTGCATCATACCAAGCATTTGCTACTCTTGGTGGTCAATCTCTTTCTTTCAAAATTACTTCTTATACAACTAAACAGACGATTATTGCGTTGAATGTTGCTCCTTCTAACTGGGCTATTGGCTTAACTTACGAGTCTAAAATCAACTTCCGTTGACAATAAGACCACCTAATATCTTTTTTCTATGCTAATTTTTATATTTTTATATTTCCAATCCTTGAAATATATATGCACACACATATATATGTCTATTCATAATATCCCTCCACTTTTTTCTTTCTTTTTTTTCTTTTGCTCCCCTCAAATTTCAGCGGTTTATATATACATGTTTCACTTCTCTCTTTGAAGATGAATTTTCTCATGATATAATATCAAAATGAGATCCTATATATCCATTTCATACATGCCATTATATAAATATATCTATTGTCCCATTCTTGGATATCCTTTTGTTAGGGGCATCTCTTTAACTCTATGTATAGACAAATAGATTTTACATTAATGTTGTCGAGATTCAATATAGAGTTTTTAATTACTATGTAACATATACAAATTCCAACATACAACATTTCTCACATCTATCTTCTTTTATGTTTCCCTTCAAAAATCCTCAAATAATTCATGTAATGCGGTTTCATAATTAGAGGAAATTACAAATTCACTTTTACTTAAAAAAATATATATTAACGAGGCAATATATGTAAACATTAACTATAATTAAAAAAATTAAATTAATTAATAATTAACGTTACTAAAAACAAAAAAAAAATTTGAAATAATAAATACTCTTTTTTTCTTCATCCATCACTACCTCTCAAATCCCATGCAATTCTTGCAAGACTTTGTAAATGACCTGTGTAGTCTTTATTTTTATTTTTAGTACAAATTATTAAATTATTTCTCAAAAATTAAATAAATAATTTAATTAAATAAATAAATAAATAAAATTGAAAGTTTCAAATAAATAAAAATATTAAAATAAAATTATAATAAAACATATTAAATATCAAATTATAACAAATATAAAATTTACCGTACTAATTTAGTAATTTATTATTTTTATTTTTATCTTGTTCATATACATACATAGACGACACTTATCAGCAGCATCCAGACCCACCATAAGAATTCACATCTCCATTTTTTTTTCTTTGGCAAATACCCAATCAAAAGTTTGGGAAAAGACAACCCCATCTTCTGATTTAGCACTTTAAGCTTTTTACTCATTTGGATCTATAGCTACTAAAAAAAAATTGTGAAAGAAAGTACTTTCAGTACTGTAAATTTAAAACGAGTCGACCGATTCATAATAGAAATAAATTTGAGTATTGAACTATGTATCACCTGTATTTTTATTAAAAAATCATCTTACCATTGATTGTTTTATATTCGAGTCATCGATAATGTATCACTTGAAAATACAAATTGATAAGTTATAATTAATTCATATAAGTGTATATATATATATATATATATGGCATGAGACCCACACAGTAGTTGGAAGTGGGGAACATGCCATGAGCAGAAATAGAGTATATGAGGCCAAAGGAAGTAATGCTCTCATTTCATTCCCTCTGCACGCCACCCTTCTTTCCCCTTTCCCCTTTTCATCATCATCCCCACCCTTCGAATCATTCCTCCCAACCTTCTCTTCTCCTCTTCCTTTTTTTCTCTCCTTAATTTTTACCAAATAATACTTGACACCATTCTCGTCAATCTTCTACCAATCAATATATTTTTCAAATTACGATTGATTGTACCAATCAATCGTAATATAATTTTTTAATAAAAATTATAAAATACTCACAATCTGATCCGAATTGAAATATTAAATTTAATTTTAACGGTAATTACATTTTTAAGTTAGATATTAATTATTGTTTTAGCAGGATGAATATTAAATTATCCACAAAGAAAGAGACTAAGCAAACTCTTTAAAAATTGTTTACCACCCACCATAAACAAAAGGTATAACTATCTAAAAAAAAAACACTTTCGTATACTCCATAAACAAAACATCAAGTTTCTTTTTTCTCTTTTCACTTAGTTCCTTTCTCTTTAATCCAAAGCTTCTCTTCTCTTCTCCTTCTATAAATCTCCTCAAACAGTACTACTTTCCTCTTTGCCATTTTTTCTAATAATTTCCCCTGTCAAATCCACAGCGAACAAAACTTTCCTTTCTTCTTCCCATACAAAGCCAGAAAATCAAACTTCTAACCAAATATGGGGACGCTTTTGTCTCTCACTTTGACCATAATTCTTTCGTGGACGTCAGTAGAAATCCAAGCTCAAGGGATCAAATCCTCCCGACTTCTCGATCTTCTCATCAGAGACTACACATTCAAGTCCTTTGACAAACGCTTGAAGACCGGATTGATGCAAACCGTGAATTTGCCGGCTAATTTCTCCGGCATTAAAGTTGATACAGTGAGATTTAGATGCGGCAGTCTTCGCAGATATGGTGCTCAGGTTAAGGAATTCCATCTGGGTATTGGAGTAAACGTGCAGCCATGTGCAGAGCGAGTTATGGTGATTAGACAAAACTTGGGTTCTAACTGGTCGTCTATATACTACGCTAATTACGATCTATCTGGTTATCAACTGGTTTCTCCTGTATTAGGTCTTCTCGCTTATAATGCTGCTGCTGATTTGAATTTCAGTAACCCTTATGAAATCGGTATTCTTGCTGGAAATAACCCTATCACTATAGATTTCAGGAACCATACCCAGATACCGATTTCTCCTGGTGTAAACCCTTTGTGTGTGAGTTTTGAAAATGATGGGAAAGTGACGATGAAAAACCAGGTTTCTCCATATGTTTGTGTTGCGACGAGACATGGCCATTTCGGCTTGGTTATTGAGTCACCGCCGATGTTGCCGGAACGGCGGAGGATTAGCCGGTGGAAAGTGGCAGTGGGGAGCTCCATTGGATCTGCATTGGGTGCCTTTCTTCTGGGTTTGCTTTTGGTTGCCATGTTTGTAAAGGTGAAGAAGAAGGCAAGAATGGTGGAGTTGGAAAGAAGAGCTTATGAAGAGGAAGCTTTGCAGGTTTCAATGGTCGGCCATGTCAGAGTTCCTACTGCATCTGGTACAAGAACAACACCCAACATTGAACATCAAGAGTACTCACGTTATCCTTCTTGAATTCATATTTTCTCTTCTTTTTTTACACTTTTAATGGTTAACTATTCTTTTTGTAATATTAGCAATATTGGTTTTCTAAATGATAGAAATCGATCCAGTCCAACACTGATTCCATATCCTGAAACAGGGGAAACTCTGTTTTCTGAGCTACTCAAATTCATACCATATAGTCATTGTTTCCATATCTTGAAACAGAGGAACTCTGTTTTCTTTTCCCTTTTCTCTGGGTCAGAAATTTTTTTGGAGTATTAACGGATTTAAGCTTTTGAAAAACTGTTTTGAGTTGTAGAAAATCTTTAGCGCTTCCCTTGTAAGCGAGGTCTAATCTCCATTAAAGCCTCATACTGTGAAATTCAATGTTGAGATCAGAAAACTCTGAAATTCAAAACGAAAATGACAAGAAAAAGAATTTCCCGACAGGTCAACCCACATGCCAAGTTCTTGACGACCAACAGATATGATTTTCTAGTAAATAAAGTTGACGATTGAATTTGTAGCACGATGGAAACAAGTCTTAGCTTTTCTGATTTCTATTTCATTTTCTTTTCTTTCTTTTTCCAAAAAGAAAGTAACACATGCGCAGAATAACTTTCTTCTTTATATATTTCTTTTTTCATCGGTGGGTCAAAGGCAATTATGCACAAAGATGCTTCAGTGTAAAGGCTCATTAGGTCTAAAATGTAAAGGTGAAAGTTTTTTTTAAAAAAAAAAATTATGCTCATTTTAGCTTATTATTAGTTTCACGGACCAATAGCAGTAACCGATCATATACTTGATTCAGTAAAATTGATAATTTAATTAATTAACATATTGATTAAGTAGTAAAAATCAAGTTGTATTAAATCTATACGAAACTATTTTGATTACAAACGAAATGAACATTCTGCGACGAATAAATTCTCTCACAATTAAAGCAATTACGACTAATTAATTATATTATTTAATCTTTTAATTTAAAAAAATATTACTAATTACATTCCAAGTAGTGTTGTGCTAGTTGTAAGTTGTACACTTCCTAACCATATTATTTTACCTTGTCCTTCTTTATTATGAAAACTTATTGTTATTAAATAAATTTATTGTTTGTTTTTTTAAAAAATATTATTTCTATATTTTTATATTAAAAAACAACATAAACTATTAACAATAGAAAGGAAAAGGAAATTATTAAATTAGAATTTCTTTTTCAATCTGACGATTAGGACCGTATAGCTTATTTTATTCGATTATACTTCTAAATAAAGATATTTTATTTTTTCTAAAAATATAAGTTAACAACCTTTGTAAATTATTCTAATATATGCATAGCTCCCACTATCTCATTTAAATTCTACTTGCCTATAATATAGAAAATGGACCTTAATAGTTTTAATAAAATCAAGATCCATATAGTCTAAGAGGTGTCGGTGTGCCCTCAAAATGCTTTTATTCATTTATTATCTACATATGAGTTAATCACGTTTCATATGACTTTTGAAATATTTTATCTTATAAGTATAATTGATTGAATAGATGCTCATGTTAAATTAAACTTATTATTTCTATATACGTAAAAATAAAGTTTTCCTACATTGGATAAACCTTATTTATGCAATTATAACAATATTTATGGGTAGGCACGACCAATAGAGGCAGGTAAAAAGTTTTTGACCCATTACTTGCTCCACATGTAAGTATTTTTATCCATCACCTACACATTTGTTTCTTCACCTATTTGTCCTCCATTCCCCCTATTTAATTATTTTATTATTAAAATTTTATACAATTATTCAAATAAATATTTAAAGCTTAATTTGAAATTTTTAAACATCAATCAAGTAAAATATGATTTAAAATAATATTCTAACTATCACGTCCCGGTACTCGATATGAGATGCAATTTCTGCTCATGTCATTTTCATGCAGTGGGTCTATAAAATGTATACATGCATAGATAAAAAACATAATGCAACCTAGCGTCACATGTGATATGTATAGTAACTGTACATACAAAATATGAGTTCAGAATTTAAGTCTACCATAACAAAATAAAACTTTTCGAATATACATAAAATTTACAAAAATAAGAACATTTTTACAAGTTCTACTTGTCTGGCAACTGTGCTACCTCTTCATTCTTCTTTAAAAAATATCAGGGTAAAATTTAATGAGCTTCACAAAGTCAATGAGTATTCTCGTTCTCTCAACATAGATAAAATTTTATGCAAAACACATAGTAAGAAACAAAAACAATAAAAATGTTTCACTGCAAATTCATGTTCTTATTTTTATTATTTCACATATTCCTAATCGATTTGATGAATTCTCTCGAATATCATCTACAAACTTCAAATGTATATTCTCATACTCTTGAAAGTTATAAATGCACTTGAATACCAATTGTCATTTCAAAATATAATCACACACATAAAATATCACAGATACACTCGAATATCGTTCATAATCTCGAAACATAATCACACAACACAAAAGATCACAAATACACTCGAATGGTCATTTCTATAGTTTTATCGCGCGATGCCGTTTATGTCATCATCAAGAAAAGATGAAATAAATTCCTCTATCGCATGGATAGCACACACAAATCACACAATGGTCACAGCAAGTATATTTGCTAGGTGGCCCACACTCACATGAATACCAATCCATGTCTAAATTAGGTTTCAAACTCTATTCATATACAGGTTCACCATGCCCGCTGAACTTCAACCACACACACACACTCTCCTCCTCGATTCAGACTAAACAATAAGGTATTCAGGGTCCCTACCCTATTTATTCCTACTCTCTCATTCTAAAATTTTTAGTTTGTTTAAATGATCATTTCTTAATCTCAATTATTTATTTTTCTTTCTATTTTTACATTTTTATTTTATTTCTTTTTCTTTTTAAATTTTTTTTAATCAAAAATTTTCCATTTCAATTTTCAATTTCATCAGTCCAAATAATTCAGTCTAAATAACTCTCAGTCCATTGGTCTGTTTTATAGTTTCGTCTCCTCATAAGATTCCAATTGCTTAAGTCTACTGATCATAATTTGGATTCTATTTTTTATCAAAATTTAGATCAATGTATGTTCAAATTTCAAAATTCATAATTTAATAAAATAAATGCACTTTTTTTTTTAATTCGAACCCGTTTGAGATTTAGAAATATTTACCCTCCTACGTGTCTTCCTGGATCTGCCTAAATGTCTAAATTTTTCTGTACACACGACATAATTGATTAAAATACTTCGAAATACTAAAAATTAATTTAATCAAATTATGGGTTCTAACAGCCACCCAACAGAACATCCAAAATTATCAGAATCTGTATCCGAAAAATCTTTCGGCTTCCCGTTCGGCGAATCAGATTCACGTTTTTTGAGAAAAATTTTCATCTTTCCGAACGGTAAATCGGATTTTCATTTTTCGAGAAATACTTTTTCAACTTTCCGAATGGCGAATCAAAACCCAAAATGGTGGATTAGGTTCCCATGCTCGATGAAGACCATTTAGCTTCCCAAATGGGTCGACTTTCCCCATTTATGAGGAAACCTCCTCGGTTCCCACATGGGTGGGTGGCCCGACCAAGCACACACGGCCAGCTCGACACTAGCCCCACCCCATCGCCGCTCAACCACCATTGAAACACGAAAATGTAACGGTTTCAGCTTTTGGCGTGGGCGATTTGGCCTCGGCTTGGCTCCCAGTCACCTCCTCTCGATCACCCCACGGCTCCCTAGCTTAGTTGAGACTCGAATGTGATTTTTCAAACCAGTTTTTTAGATACCAATGTTGTGTGAAGCTCGCTTTGGATTCTGCCATCACGCGGTGCTCCTTTTCTTCTTCTTCTTCTTCTTCTTCTTCTGCGATTCTCTCTATCTCTCCTCTCCCCTTGCACGACCGTTCTCAGCTTCCCTTCTTTCAACTCGGCCACCCACTTTCTATTCCTTATTTTTCCCTTCCCCTCTTTCTTTCCGACCTCTGTCTTCTTTCCTCTCTCTTCTCATTCTCTCAGCTTCCCTGCGTGATTGTCTTCCTCTTTCTCTCCTCGATCGCTACTCTCTCTCTTTCTCCCTTTCTCTTTTTTGGCTTCTCTCCCAAATGAAGGAAACCCTAATCTCTTCCCCCTTTATACCTGTTCCCTCAGTCGTTGGATCTTCATGACTCGATCTGGATCATCCGTTTCCCTTTTAAATCTCAGCCGTCTGATCTCCTCAAGCGATCCAATCTGGACTGTCCATTTTTTTATTTCCTTTGCCCCCTTCCACTTCTACTTATTTATGTTTTTATCCCTTTTTTTCTTACCTACTTTCATTTAAGTCCCTAATTAATTAAAAGCCCCCATTTTTGAAAATTTCTTTCATTTATACCCAACTTCAAATTTTATTTACATTTCTTTTCTTTTAAGTGAATATTACACTAATATACTTAAACTCCACAATAAATACAAAATATGTAATACCCGCGCCAAAACAAAAAAAAAATTATTTTTAATTTAATTTGATTAAATTATTTGAGAAAAATAAGTTAGAGAAATAATTGAAAGTAATTTTGAGAAAACGATGTAAATATTTGATTTCGGGTGGTATTTTTGAAAGAAAAATTAGAAAAAGATAGTCAAAATACAAAAAAAAAAAAATTGGTCACGTAAGATAGCCCAGTCAGCAGCCTCAATAAACTGGAACTCGCCGCGTGAAAAAATACGTTGACGTCAGTGCCACGCAGGACGCAATGGAGACGATCTGTGTGCCCGGTGATTCAACGGCCCAGGTTTGATCCCATACATGTGAACAACTCCGATTCGTTCCTTCTTTAGGTATGATCGGATGTACGAGATCAATCGCAATGAACAGATTAGATTTACCCACATAACCGGCCTAAACAGGTAATGATCTGACAGCTCTCCTCACTCCACGTCAACGCGAATGGATGACCTAGATCGACGCGATATGTGTATAAAAATATCGTGTCGTAAGAGAACCCTAACCCTAGTCGTCCTACCCTCACCGAAGAAGAAAGATCAGCCGTTGGAGAAGAAGTCTAACCGCTGACTGTCGCGACACCAGAGTCACCGCCGACAGTAAAAAAAGGTAAATTTTTTCCCTACCCGCTTAAAATTTGATTTTGATCCTTCCTGTGGCCATATCAAAGCAAGAAAGACGACGGGTGAGCCAAAAATTACGAACAAAGCCTGGTGGAGCCACCGCCACCGAAACCAAAACTCACTTCAAAGAGCCCTTTTTCATTTTTCATTTCACACAATTTTTTGATCATTGTATTCACTGTCTTTTTATGTGCAGATTAACCGAAGAAGAAACCCTAGCCGTGAATGAGAATTAGCAGAGTCGCTGTACCTGGAGACCCTCTCACCGGTAAGTTTGATTTTTCTATTATTTTTGGCCAATCAAGGCCCCCTGATGTGTTTTTCTGCAGGGGTACGTGTAAAATCGACCAAAACTGACCATGTCGAAGTGAACTGCCACCATGCCAGAACCCTAAAATTGGCTTAAAAGGATTTTCAACTCTAATTTTAGATTTTTTGAGTATTTTTAGGTATGTGATGAGTATTTTAAGTTCTCGTAAGAAAAATTTAGAAAATTCGAAACCCGTTAGGAGGCGTAGTGGAAAGTTCGGTATTTTGAAATACCGATCAGGGTAAGGATCCTTCATCCTATTTTTTATTACGGTAAATTGAGGACTAATAATCGATAATTATGTGTTTTGTAAAAAAATTATAAAAATATTATAAGTCACTAGTGGAGCCGAAAAACTGGTCAGTGTATGTTCGCCCTAAGCTTGTCTGTATTCCCTGTTTATTTTTATGTACTGTCTAAATTACTTACTATTATACTGTGTATGTTTACACTGATAGTTTTTATAGTCTTCTCAAATATCGAGTACATTTGGTCCCTTCCTGCATGATTTATCTATTAATCTGGCTACTCGGTTATTAGTTATGATAAATTAAATTGCTTACTTAAATATCATTTAAATTGATCAATGAATATGACATGAGACATTGATATGCGCTTAGTGTTTGTTTTATCGATGGAGATCTTTATGTGCAAGGCTTACTAGGTATTCTGAAAAAGGGTAGACGGGTCCGGTACATAGAAAATCCTACCGTGAATGTTATCTCAGTCGGACAGTATTAGAAAGTCTCATACCGAAAGAGTTTGGGAGATATAGTTAATCCTCATACCGGACGGAGTATCGAGATAATGAAATATTTGGTGCCTATTACCGAACGAGGTATGGGGACGACCAGTTAATTAATAAATTGGACATTTAGTTCACACATAGGGAGACAGTCCTATGAACCCCCAGGGGAACTTGTAAGCAGGTAAAAAAAAGGAAGAATTTTGATCCTATGAATGAAATTAAAATGTCATTTAGTTATTTGTCTTTATAAGTTAATTTTGGAAAAAATATAACAGTATGTATCGAATAAAAAATTTTAAAGTTAAATGTATTTACTTAAAGTAATAGCTTCATTAGTTCAACTCTTCCTTATGAAATGCAGGTATACAAATATGAGAAGAGGAAGGCCCCCACTAAACCGAATAATCCAGAATGGTTCGCTTCAAGAGGATGTCAATCGACTCTTTAAGATGCTGGAGAAACTCATCTCTGCCCAAGAGGCCTGGGAAGAAAAAAGGGAGCAGTCTGACCCTCCCCTGTCATCATAGTTTGAGCCACTCTTGCAGAGAGAAGATCCAGAGCCACCCCGGTATAACTCTTATCCTCCACTATATCATCCAGCACCACCATAATACAATCTGATGCCCCCATTGCATCATTTGGCACTGTCATAGTACAATCTGGTGCCTCCACCGTATTATCCGGCACCACCACAGGGTCACCTGATCCCTCCCCAGTATAATCCAGTCTCTCTTCCACGGGACCTAGTTCCACCCATGATGGACCCAAATTATATTGAAAGGTACAAAAGACTAAACTCAACTACTATTATAAGGGTATCCTCTTTCGAAGAGGTCAAGTATTTGTTAGCTGTGACAAAGAAGACCTTCTTGACTCTTGGGGTGGTTCCTGAACAAAAGGTCGTACTTGCCACCTACATGCTTATAGGTGAGGTAGGTCGCTGGTGACAGCTCAAGCAGACCATCCTGCCCGTTCCAGTCACTTGAAAATAGTTACTGATGGCCTTCAATACAGAATACCTCTTAGAGCACTTCCTGCATTTGAAGAAAATGGAGTTTGCACACCTAGTCTAGAGTAATATGACTGGGTCGAAGTATGCCTGAAGATTCCTAGAGTTGGGTTGGTATTCCCTTGATAGTACGTATTTGAGCTTAGTATTTACTCAACTATTCTAGCTAAGGCACAACTAGTGGAGAAAAACCTCAACATCTTTCCTCCAACAGTGGGGAATCCTGGACACCCGGTCTCGCATCGCAGACTAGCACCCACTGCACTAGTTCAGTAGAGCAAGAAGCTTAGAACAATGACTCAAGCTCCTCCTCAGGGTCCGATAACAGTACGCATAGGACTTATCAACACAGTGGCAAGGATCACGAGGACCGACCCTACTATTATCTCAATAATACATGCCGCATATGTAGGAGTGTCCAACACTACACAAGAGAGTACTCGTAAAATCAAAATCAGGTCAAACCTCTCATCAAAAATAGAGCTTACAATCTTACTTAGCAAGATGCTGAAGCAAATTTCGACGTGATATAGAGTATGTATACTATCTGTAATCACCTTGCACATGTTTTGATTGATACTGATGCTTCACATTTATTTGTCTCACATGCTTTTACACCAAACTAAAATATATTACCTGAAAGACTTGATTCTGTGTTGGTTGTGTCTACTACTAATAGTAGAACATTACTAGAGGAGATTATATACAAAGCTTATATCATAGACATAGCAGATATAAAATTAAGTGTGGACCTAATAGAGATTGACACGGAAAACTTCGATATAATTCTAGAAATAAACTGGTTAGGGGCCTATCACACCACCATAGATTGTTTCCATAAAAAAACTTATATTCAACCCTCCAAATGACAAGTCATTTACAAATTAATAAAAATTTTAAATTTTATTCCATTAATGGAATTTTCTTATTACATAGTGCTTTAACTCGGTTGTTTTCTCTATATTAGGCAAACCTAAGAAAGAAATTTGCATTCAAGAGATTCCGATAGTCTAAGACTTTTCGGATGTATTTTCTAATGAACTACCCAAACTATCAGTGCATAAAAAAGTTGAGTTCGTTATAAATCTTCAGCCTGGCACCTAACCTATCTCGGTTGTCCCTTATTGCATGAGTCATGTTGAGATGGAAGAGCTGAAGAAACAGATTAATGAATGTAGAATAGTATGTTCATTCGACATAGTGTTTCCTTGGGGTGCTGGAGTTATATTTGTAATGAAGGGATAGGATGTTAATATTATGTATTGACTATAGGGGATTAAATAAGATCACAATGAAGAACAAGTACCCCATCCCCAAGATTGATGACCTTTTTGACTAGTTGCAGGGTGCCCATGTCTTCTTCAAAATAGACTTGCGTTTAAGTTACCATCAAGTAAAAATCAGGGCAGAGGACATTCCCAAGATAGCCTTCAGAACCAAGTACGAATACTATGAATTCCTAGTCAGCCATTTGTACTAATAAGTGCACCAGACATTTTTATGGACTTGATGAACATAATTTTTAGATAATTCCTGAATCAGTTCATTATTGTGTTTATCGATGATATCTTGGTCTATTCAAAGAGTAAAGAAAAACACACTCACCACCTGACTTAGATTTTGCAGTTTCTCAGGGAGAAAAAGTTGTATACAAAATTGAGTAAATGTAGGTTCTGGCTCGAGTATACTATCTTTCTAGGGCATATCATATCAAGTGATGAAGTATCAGTGGATCCCGAAAAAGTTGAGCCAATACTTATTTGGGAGAAATTGACATTAGTCAATGAGATTTGTAACTTTATGAGAATTATAGGTTATTACCATAGGTTTGTGGAAGAATTTTCTAACCTAACCGCTCCTTTAACCCAACTCACAAAGAAAAACATCAAGTTTGAATAGAACAAGAATTGTGAAATGAGCTTTACGGAACTCAAGAAGCGATTGACTACTGCACCTATGCTGACTTTATTGAGTGGGACAGGTGGATATATAATGTATAGTGATGCCTCCTACTTGAGGTTGGGTTGTGTTTTGATGCAGTATAGGAAGGTCATAATTTATGAGTCTAGGCGGTTGAAGAGTTATGAGAATAATTACCCCACACACGACTTAGAACTTGTCGTCATTATCCACGCCTTAAAAACCTAGCGCTACTACTTATATGGGGAGACTTTTGATATTTATACTGATCATAAGAGCTTGAAGCATATATTCACTCAGAAGGATCTCAACATGCATAAGAGGTTTTGGATAAAGCTCCTCAAGAACTACGATTATAATATTTTGTATCACCCGCTAAGGGCAATGTGATAGCCGATGCGCTTAGTAGAAAAAGTGCAGGTATGTTCACTTACTTAATGATTTCTGAT
Organism: Carica papaya; assembly: GCF_054855325.1. NCBI lineage: Eukaryota > Viridiplantae > Streptophyta > Magnoliopsida > Brassicales > Caricaceae > Carica > Carica papaya. The sequence continues at coordinate 5,433,587 of NC_142312.1, read as the reverse complement.
TCCAATGCCATAGGGGCTACACAATATATACGACTTCATGACTTGAAGAGAGTTGCATGTTTGGTCCACTTAACTGTCTTCAAGTCCTTGATCGTAAGAATAATGGAAGCTCAATCCACCGATTCCACCCTAATAACTCTTAGGAAGGATGCAGAATAGGAAGTAAATGCAGAATTCTGAGTCTCTGTTGATAGATTGTTCAGATTTCAGAATATAGTGTGTGTTTCAGGTGATAGTGAATTGAAAATAGAAATCATAACAGAGGCTTATAGCTTAAAGTTCATCATACATCCCAGAAGTACTAAAATATATCAAAGTATGTGGTCCCAGTTTTGGTAGAGTGGGATGAAAAAAAAGATAGTCGACTTTGTCTCCAAGTGTCTAGTATGTTAACAGGTTAAGGTAGAGCATCAATGCCCAGACAGGTCACTTCAACCATTACTGATTTTGAAATAAAAGTGGGAACATATCATAATGGAATTCGTGACAGGGTTGCCTAAGGCATGCTCAGAACATGATGCTATCTGGGTAATTATCAACCGGTTCACCGAGTTCTCACACTTTTTGACTATCAAGATGACTGACCCTTTGGACAAACTAGTAAGAATGTATATTCGAGAGATAATCAGGTTACATAGAGTTCCAGTGATAATAGTATCCGACAAAGTCCCAGATTCACTTCTCTATTTTGATCTAATTTTCAGCAAGCTATGAGAACGAAGTTGTCCCTTAGTACCGCATTCCATCATCAAACTGATAGAGAATTAGAGAGGACGATCCACACATTGGAGGATATGTTCTGAGTTTGTGTTTTAGACTTCGGGGGGCAATGAGATGATCACCTACCTTTGATAGAGTTCGCCTACAATAACAGCTACCAAGTAAGTATCGGTATGACCCCGTACGATGCATTGTATGGCCACCCTTGCAGTTGCCAATTTATTGGAAAGAAGTGAGTAATAGAAAATTGTTCGATTCAAATCTTGTAGATGAGACTACAGTCAAGATAGTTAAGATCATGAATAACATTCAAACAACTCAGAGCAGATATAAGAGTTATGTAGATACCCAAAAGAGGGATTTAGAATTTGAGAAAAGTAATCGAGTGTTTCTCAAGATCATCCATTCAAGGGAATTGGTAGGTTTGGCAAGAGAAAAAAATTAAATCCTTGATTCATTAGGCTATTTAAAATCTTAGACAGAATTAATATGACCCCCTACAGACTGACACTACCTCCAGAGTTGTCTAAGGTTTATAATGTGTTTTATGTTTTCATGCTACGCAAGTATAATTTGGACTCCTCATACATCCTGTCCCACGAGTCCCCTCCATTCTAGGAGGATCTATCCTATAATAAGGCACTAGTGGGCATTGTAGACTGAAAAAGTACAGTACTCCACAATAGAGAAATTTCATTCGTCAAGATCTTTTGGGAGAATCACACACAGAAAGAGGCCACATGGGAGTTAGAATTAGACTTAAGAGTCTAGTATCCCCAATTATTTGACTAAATGAAATGGTGATAAATTTGAAGGACTAAATTTTTTCTTAAGTAGGGAAGAATTGTAATACTCAGGTTCGAAATCTTGCCCAAGATCAATTTTGATAATTATAAAAATAATAAAAAATTATTTTTAACTTAATTTTATTAAATTATTTGAGAAAAATAGGTTATGGGCATAATTGAAAGTAATTTTAGAGAAAATGGATGAAAATTTGAGTTTGGATAATGTTTTTGGAAGAAAAATTAAAAACATGGGGTCAAAATGCAAAAAAAAAGATCAGTCATATGAGACAGCTCAGTCAGCAGTCCCGACGAACTGGAGCACGCCGCATGGCAAAACACGCTAATGTCAGTGCCACGCGGGAGTCCATGTGCGCGATCCGCGTACCTAGTGAATCGACGGTGCAGGTTCGATCATGTGCGAGTGAACAAATCAGATTCGTTCCCTTGTTATGCGCGATCAGATAGATGAGATCAATCGCGATAAACAGTCCAAATTTATCTACATAATCAGCCTAAACAGGCAACGATCAGACAGCTCTCCTAACTCCATGTCGATACTAATGGACAATCCAGATCGATGCAAGATGGGTATAAAAAAGTCATATCATAGGGGAACCCTAACCCTAACCGCCCTGCCCTCGCCGGAGAAGAAGGATCAGCCGCCGGAGAAGAAGACTGACCGTTGACCGCTGCAGCGCTGGAGCCTCTACTGACTGCAAAAGAATATAAAAAAAATTTCTACCCACTCAGAATTTGATTCTGAGCCTTCCTGTGATCATATCAAAGCAAGAGGGATGGTGAGTGAGCTAAAAATTATGGGCAAAGCCAGACGGAGCCACTACGACTGAAACCCAAAACCCCCTCCAATAAGCCCCTTCTCGTTTTCTGTTTCACGCAATTTTTTGACCATTGTATTCACTTTTCTTTTCCGTACAGGTTAGCCGAAGAGAAAACCCTAGCTGCGAAGGAGAACTAGCAGAGTCGTCGCACTCAGAAACCCCCTCGCCGGTAGGTTCAATGTTTTTGTGATTTTCGGCCAACCAAGGCCCCCTAATGTTTTTTTCTGTAGAGGTACGTGTAAAACCGACTAAAATCGGCCAGGTCGAGGTGAACCGCTGCCGTGGACGGTGGAACCGGCGCTGAAGCATGGCGGCATCGCCGTGCTAGAGCCTTAAAATTGGCTGGAAAGGGGTTTCAACACTGATTTTATATTTTTTGAGTATTTTTAGGTATATGACGAGTATTTTGAATTTTCACACAAAAAATTCAAGAAACTCAGGATCTGTTAGGAGGTGTAGTGGACAGTTCAGGATTTCAAAACACTGATCCTACTAAGGATCCCTCACCCTATTCTTGGTTACGATAAATTGAGGATTAATAATCGATAATTATTTATTTTGTAAAAAAATTAAAAAAATCTTAAAAATATTACAAGTCACTAGTAGAGCCAAAAAACTGGTCAGTGTATGTTCGCCCTAAGCTCGTCTGTATTCCCTATTTATTTTTCTGTATTACCTAAATTATTTACTATTATACTGTGCATGTTTATCCTGATAGTTTTTATAGTTTTTTCGATTATCTGGTTCATTTGGTCCCTTCCTGCATGATTTATTTATTTATATGGTTATTTGGTTATTGGTTATGATAAATTAAATCGCTTGCTTAAATGCCGTTTAAATTTATCAGTGAATATGACATGAGATGTTGGTATGAGCTTGGTGTTTGTTTTGTTGATGGAGATCTTTACGTGAAAGACTTACTGGATATCCTAAGAAATGACAAACAGACTCGGTACATAAGGAACTCTACCTTAAACGTTATCTTAGTCAGACATGACTGAAAAATCTCATACTAGAAGGGTTTGGGAGATATGATTCATCCTCATACCGGACAGGATATTGCAATGATGGAATGTTTAGCGCCCATTACCGGAGGGGGGTATGGAGACAACTAGTTAATTGATAAAATTGGATATTTAGTTCACACATAGGAGGACATCCCTATGGACCTCTAGGGGTATCAATAAACAGGTAAAAAAGGAAAGAATTGTGATCCTATGAATGAAATTAAAATGTCATTTAGTTATTTGTCTTCATAGGTTAATTTTGGAGAAAATGTAATGGTATGTATCAAATAAAAAGTTTTGAAGTTAAATGTATTTATTTAAAACAATGGCTCCATTAGTTATTTTCTTATTTTTAATAACATTTTGTTTTTCGTATATGTGATTAGTGTGATATTATTACTGGACTAGTGTAGTTTACTTTTTCATGAACTATTTTAGATCAAGAAAACTAAAATCTAGATCTCAATCAGCAAGAAGGTTGTGAGTAGTTCATCACTCATACTTCCTTCAAGTGCTAGTGAAGGTTATCATATGATGCTTTTTTATTCGCTTTTTATTTAATTATCATTTATCTTTTAGAATAGATATTCTCGTACTCCTATTGAGCATTCTAGTTTACTATGTAATGAATGTAAATTCCAACATTATTATTCACTTATGCATTTAATTTATAAATTCACTCTATTTAAGTTCTGGGCCTTTATAAAATAATATTATAAATACAATAATAAATAATATATTCAAACTAATTAGAGATAAATCATCTACTATAACTCATAAAAATAATAATAAAATTACAAATATAATAATTATATATGTTGAAAATGTCTAATCATATATAAAAATAGTATAGTGAGATAAGATGAGCTTAGTACATAATCAATAAGTTTATGACTTTTTTATCTTTATCCATTATGTGACTAATAAATTACTGAGTTTTCATATGCACCAAGTAGGATAGGTTAGGGTAAATTAGCGGTTTAATGACATCTTTTTCTATTCATGTAGAAGGCTTGAGTGCATTTATCGTAATCTTTTAACCTACACTATCTTCATATTATAATGGAAGCATATGATTAAAACACTATATGTTTGTCATTTATAATGTAGTATTTTATATTATTAAAGGGAATTTTTAGGTAACTTTTTTAATATTTAAATCTTTTCATTATTCTTTTAAAATAAATGTTTGTATTTTAATCTTTTAAAGATTTGATATTATTATGACACTAAATATTTAATAACTTACATAATTATATACCTTAAACAATAATTTTTTTTATGTAAATGATAGGTACTTTTACAAGGGTATGAGTTCAAGTTGTGTATTATGCATCATGTGTGCTTTCTTAGGAGGTTGTATTTAGTATATATTTGTTAAGAAATGGTATTCTTTTGATTATACATGTGTTGCATATTAAGAAAATATATAAAGTATTATAAAAAAAAAAATCAAAAATAATTTACTCTCACTGAAGTTACGTATGAATGAGATCATTCATTGGAGACATTAATTTTATTTCTTACATATTTTAGTATCTTCATGACCATACAAAACTTTAATATTTGAATTAAGCGTGAATTAGATTTTTATCTTAGTAACCTAAACAAAACTAAAATGAGGGAGAAGTGAGAAATTGCTTCATGCAATTAGCTTAAGGGCTAATTGTTTTGGCGAGTCATAATCTTTCCATAATCGCATGCTAAGATAGGTTAAAAGGATTAATAATCTCCCCACAATGGCATACTAAGATAGGTTAAAGGGGGAATTTTTCCCCCCTCTCCCTATTTTCCCTTATTTTATTTCATCTTTGGTTCATTAATATGTAAAAATTCATGCTAATTTTATCTTCTATTTCATAATTAATTAATTAATTTATCAAAAAAATTTAATTTAATTAAGTTTATGATAACTTTGTGTAATTAGAATGAATAAAAATTTATTTAAGAAAAAATATCATAAATCTTAATCTATAAATATCAACTGTTTCGAAAGAGATTTTATCTCCTTATCATCGACTAAGACATTAGTGATTTACCAAAATATTCATTTTCTATGGATTTTAAATTATACCTCATAATCTAATTGTATATAATAAATATTTTAAGTCTTAAATTAAATATTATCTTTAATATATATTTAAATCTGTATACACCGATTTAAACTATTATATATTTAAGTCTAAAATAATTCGATTAACCATTAATCAAACTTTCAGGGTTTAGTCCAATTAAACATAATTAAGTTCCTTAACAAACTTAATTAAACTTAAAATATAACCTAAATTTAATTATTTCAAATCCTTTAATCAAATTATTTGTTCATGAAGGGTTTAGAATTAGGACCCATTTAATTCTTCAAGTCAAAATCGAATTAGGAAATCGAGGCCCAGTCAACAAGCAGACGTACACACGAGACTCAGCTGGGACTAATCCTTTACCTCCGCGCAAAAATTCCTTAACGTATGTTGACGTTTCTGTTACTAAAATTTCCCGGGAAGAAACCCAAATAGGAAATTAATGGAGAGAAATAGGAAAACTACAGTTTAACAGTCATCGTTAAATCGCTCTCTACAAGTATTGCTTAGCGCATATATACACTATATACTCTCACCCATCACCCACATCTCCTCTCTCTCTCTCTCTCGGTGCATGTGGGAGACCAATCTCATGGAAGATTCCACCATGAGTAACAAATCAGCTCCAAAGACGCCGCAGCGAAATCTGCCACCGCTAATGTCTGGACCATCTGTGTCTTTGCAAACCCATATCAACCGGATGATCAACGTCAATCACCAACAGTCGCCATCCAGGCCAATTTACTCCGATAGGTTTATACCCAGCAGATCCGGCTCCAACTTTGCTCTATTCAATCTAGCTCCGTCGCCCCCAAAGCCTTCGGAAGAGAGCAAGGACGATGGGTCCGCCACCTACTCCAGCCTTTTGAGGGCCGCTCTCTTCGGGCCGGAGACTCCCGAGAAGAGAGACCCCTTGGGCTTCTCGAACCAGAATATTTTCAGGTATAAGACGGAGACTAAACAGTCTATGCACTCGCTTACACCTTTTGGATTTGATGACGCGGCACCTGGGATCAGCCACAGCCCGGTTAAGGCTCCGAGGAAGGTGCCGCGGTCGCCTTATAAGGTGTGTTTTTCTTATTTGGGGTTTGTTTTTCTGGTGATTTTGGGATTTGGGTTTTGCAGATTTCGGATAGATTTTTACAGAGTATTGGAATTTTTTTCAGTGGTTAATACTGGGGTTTACTTGGTTTGCGGTTTGTTTAGTTGAATTCATGTAATCTGCGGTGGTCGTTAGTTCAATTCCTTGATTTGGGTCTTAGGGGTTTTATTATCTGTCCTTTGATGGTGATTCTGGTTTTTCTATTTGTATTAGGTTCTGGATGCACCTGCCTTGCAAGATGATTTTTATCTGAATCTTGTCGATTGGTCTTCACATAATGTGTTGGCAGTGGGATTGGGGAATTGCGTTTATTTGTGGAATGCTTGTAGCAGTAAGGTCAGTTTCTCCCAGTGGACTTAAATAATTCTGCTCCTCCGATTAGGTGCCTGTAAAATTTTGGATTTTTGACATGATCCTTTGTTCTACTTGCAGGTAACCAAATTATGTGACCTGGGAATTGATGATAGTGTTTGCTCAGTAGGCTGGGCTCAACGCGGAACACATCTTGCTGTGGGAACTAGTAACGGGAAATTGCAGGTTAGATAAGCAAATATTATGTAAATCTTAGAAACTTGTTTTTTTTCTTGCCAATCTGTGTGTTTGTTTGTCTTCATAACTCAAATATCATACTATAGTAAACATGCCAATCAGTGCCAATTTGAAACTAATAAGAAGAGCGTATTTCTCAACTAAAATAGTATCTGAAATTCTTCGTATGCACTGATTCTTTATGCAATAGTTATTAAAAGTTTGGCAATTGCAAACATCTTGATTCACGTACAAATGGTATATGACGTAATCAAAGAAGTGCAGCAAACTAGGGTAGGTAGGTAGCATGAATCCAGGAGTTTTTCAGTAGTTACTTTATTGGCGTCATGGATACGAAGTCTGTTCAGAGCTTTGCCAGCTGCCATGCACTACTAGCAAGAGATAGATAAACCTAATTCATTCTTAGGGTTACTGACATGAAAGAAAAATTCATTTCAAGTAGAGTGCTAGGATATGGTTTCTAATAAATGCAACATCGTTAAATATTTAACATCACCTGCCTGTTCGAATTTGATGTAAACTCCATTGGTAGATGGGTGATGAAAGTCTCTGGGAGAAATAGTCTTTAACTGGATGAGTCTGATATGGAAAATGCATCAGAGTTGTTTAAGCTCCTGATAGCAATCAAGTGTCTTAGAGTGTAGACCACCTACCTACAGATCGTTGGTAATTGAATTGGAGCTAGTTAATTGAAAGTCTTCCTCTTCTGAACCTTTTATGTGAAGCTTGTACGAAACACTACCCCTTTTTCAAAGAAAGATGGACTATCCGTTAGCCTGTTGTTCAGAAGGCCTTTTTTCCTGATGGTCACTGCTTGGATGGTGTTGGCATTGAGAAATATAATATTTTGATAAATATTCAGTATTGTGATTCAATTTCTTTTCATTGGCATGAGAATTCTTCATCGGACATCCCATAGGATAAGAATGATGATTTTTGAATTCCTCACTCAAACAAGCATCTTAACCATGCTTATCTATATTCTTCGGAGCAATGTTTCCTTATTTATTTCCATGGCCTCCTTGCTTTTGTTGGAGCATCAGAGAAACAATTCATGTTTGTATAATTGTTTTATAGGATCTTTCTATCTCATTTTATTATTAGGTTTGGCGTTGTAGTTTTGCTTCTAAGCAGTGCATAGCTTAGCATCTAATGAGCTTCCATGCAGATTTGGGATGCATCTCGCTGTAAGAGAGTAAGAACAATGGAGGGCCATCGATTACGTGTGGGAGCCTTAGCCTGGAGTTCGTCCCTGTTATCTTCCGGTAGCCGAGACAAGAGTATTCTTCAACGAGATATACGTGCTCAGGAAGATTTTGTCAGTAAACTTTCTGGACATAAGTCAGAGGTCAGACTCCTGCTCCATTTAATGTTTTTTACAACTAAAATATTTGGAAATATGTACCCTAGTTAATCAGCACATTTATTTCGCATTTAATGGAATCTTCTTTGATTTCAAAAGCATTGTTTCCTGTTTTAAACAATTCGGTCCCATAAATTAGTTTCCATTTCACAAACTATATAAGGAAACTATCTTCTTCATATTAATTGAATATTTTCTCAGCTTGAAAAATAATTGGCTGTAATGTAGGTTTGTGGGCTGAAGTGGTCCTACGACAACCGTGAGTTGGCATCAGGAGGAAACGACAACAGAGTATGTGTTTCTGTTTTTTTTGCGTTTGGTTCAATCCTATTTTATTCTCATTTAATTCCTAAACTTTAATTGTTTGATATGTAAAATATGGTTATAATTTACATATTTCATGCACAATGGAATTAAAATTACTCATATCTTCTATTCTGTAATCATGAATTTGTGTTTCTATTTGCTAAGGAATGAATCAGAAAAACATAAACTTGAATTGGATATAGAATTTACTTAGAACTATAATGTTATTTTCTTTCAAATTTCTATTTATTTTTGTTGTATTACCATTTCTATTCCATCAAATTTTAATTTGAATCAAAGTCAACCTTTGTTTTTATATGGATTATTCCTTGGTAAGTTTAATTGTTGCTTCATGGGCTGATTGTTTTTCATCCGTTTGCAGCTATTTGTTTGGAATCAACATTCCGCCCAACCTGTCTTAAAATACTGTGAGCACACAGCAGCTGTTAAAGCGATTTCATGGTCTCCCCACCTTCACGGACTGCTTGCATCAGGAGGTGGTACTGCTGATCGATGTATACGGTTCTGGAATACAACCACTAACACCCACTTGAGCTGCATGGATACTGGCAGTCAGGTGATCTTATAAATTATTCTATTCAAACTAAGGTGGAAAAAAAAGAAGATTAAAAAAGTAATTCATTAAGAAACAAACTTAATATATTATATATATATCCTTGTCATGACAACAATTAACATGTGCTAATATTCACTTTGCACATGGCAGGTATGCAATCTTGTTTGGTCTAAGAATGTTAATGAGCTTGTCAGTACACATGGATACTCCCAAAACCAGATAATAGTTTGGAGATATCCTACAATGTCCAAGGTAAATATATATACATTGATTTTTAACATGTGATAATGCAGCAATCATTTTATGAAGTTTCCTTCTGTTCTAACTTAGTTTTGACTGCTTGTGCAGTTGGCAACTCTCACAGGTCATACATACCGAGTGCTTTATCTTGCCATCTCACCTGACGGACAGGTAGTTCTTTGGTCATTGCTTGTAGTTGCTGCTGAAAAGAGTATACAGACCGCCTTGCATTTTATTTCTCAACATCTTGTTTGTTTGTTCTCTGGGGTCTCATGTGATTGAACTATTTTTGTTACAGACCATTGTCACTGGAGCAGGAGATGAAACACTAAGATTTTGGAATGTTTTCCCCTCTCCTAAGTCTCAGGTAAATGATAATTTTGATCGCAAAGCTATATTTAGAGAATCCAGTGGCAAGGTTTTTGGAATTTATTGTTCCTTCTCCAAAATTTCAGCTAAATAACTTTTTAGATGGCAAAGTTATATTTAGAGAATCCAATGCTCTTTTTCTAACCATATATGAAGTTGTCCGCATTAACTAAGAATACGCTTCAACTGTCTCTCACTAGAACTGAATTATGTGTATTTCCAAAGTTTTTATCTCTTTGGAAATCCCTTGTTTAGGCAACTGACAATTCAGCTCATATATAGTACTCAGCAAACAATCATTTAAAAAAATGGAAAAGAAATCAAGTTAGAGGGTTATATAATGATGTTAAATATCTTTAACACACATTTATTTAGTTAAGCAATACATATACACTAATCTCCTAGTAAGAACACATGGCTAGGGACATGGGTATGAATAGTTCAACTTCAACCCAAAACCTCTTATAAAGGTAGAGAAATACAACTATTTTTCATTTTAAGATAATTTTAGGTTTCTTCCTTGCCTTCATTTGGCTGGTAATTTAAACTATGAAGGAGGGCATGTATCAAATCTAGTAAATGTTTTTTGAAAGGCTCAGTTTAATTCTTTTTGCTTTGACTGTTTTCACCTATAATAATTGTGGTTTTTCATTTGACTGCTCTCACTTTCATTTTCAGCAATATTTTTTTAAAAATAAAACAAAAACTTAATAATTTAATCTAGAAGACAAAAAAATCAAGCTACTCCCACAAACAACCAAAGTTACTGAAAGTGAGAACAGTCAATCACAATGAATTAGACTTAAAGAGTGTAATTTGCCTGAAGGGGAAAAAGAAAAACAAAAACAAACCTCTCCTCAAACGTTCTCTTCTTTGTTTTAATTTTGTTTATTCCTGTACAACTAATATATTGGGGATGTTTTGGATGCAGAACACAGACAGTCAGATTGGAGCATTATCTTTTGGAAGAACTACAATCCGGTGACCCTGCAAAGTTTTTATCGGTTAAAAATGAAAAGCTTTATGTGCAGGTGCAACAAAGTTGAGTTGATTAAATGCCATCCGATCTATTAACTCTTATTGATTAAATGCTTCACTGTGTTGGTATCCTCCACCAACATTCTTGGATCCAAAAAAATTAGCTAGTTTTAGTTAAAAGACATTAGAGAATGTAATGCTTCATCCCTGGGTTCTTGCAAATTGATGTTTTGGAAATTCTTTTGGATTTGTTGATGTATAGTGGGAGATGTTATCAACTGCTCCCCCTGGGTTGTATATTTAAGGGATGAGTATGTTTTGAGAGAGGGATGGTTGCCCCTTTTTGTAAATAAATTCCCATTTATTATATTCTAATTTTCAAACAACTCATTTTGAAATCCCTTTCTCCAATTTTGTGTTTAATATTTCTTGGTTTTTCAATTCATAAATTTATTTTAATTATTAAAAACAAAAATGCTGAAAATGATCAATAAACTAGATGTTCGAAATTTGTCTTGAAGCCAGTCGGAGGGTATCGTACAAATATTTTGTTATGATGATTGGAAATTGTTATGAGACCTGAAGATGTGAAAATTGAAATTTTCTTCCCCCCTAATAAATATGCTGCTGAAACCAGACCTAACATTAAAATATGCTTGAATTTACAGTCACGAAAAAATGGTGGAAATTCTGAGAATTGTTGAAACCTAATTTTCCACTTCAAATAATCAAAGTTTGGTTTAATAAACGTAAACATAAACATATACAAACAAAAATTATATTTTTATAAATGATATTTTATTTATTATTAGTAGTTTTCTCTCCACGTAATTGCTCTTATCTATTTTCCTTTACATGTTGTCTTGGAATTATTACATTCAAACGCAGACATGCGAAGATGCAGTGCATGGCATCATTAATATTTCCTCATATTCTAAACATTGCCTACTTTTAACCTATTTTTTATAAAAATAATAAGACGTATATATACATATATATATATGTATATAATAACATAATCTTTTAATCGTAATGTATAAAATAAAGATTTATAAATAAATTTGTATGTACACATGTTGAGATTGGCAAAGAAAAGGGTAGCTAAGGATTGTCCAAGTTGGTGGAAGGAAGGCGAGCGGGGGATCCATTTTCTTCTGAATGTTTTAGCCATGGAATCAAACTCATGGGTGGAAAGCAACAGTTGCATTGCTCTCTACAAGGCTCTGGAACAAGATGGTCAAACTTGCTTGTTTGACTTTCTTGCTTATGCCACTGGTGGACCCCGTCAGCCACCTTAATTGGGCCCCAGCACTCCACCTTGTTGAATTCTGGAATGTTAGAATGGAAGTAAACCCAAACCAGTGCCTCCTCTAATTCTGGATACTGTCTGAATAAATTTCCATCTCCGTGGATAAAAGCTTTCAGTACCTAATCATTCATTTTCCCATTTCAGAAACCCTTCCAGTTTATTTTCATATTATGATTTATTTCAACAAAAACCCATAGAGGAAAAAGAAAAACTCACAACAGGAAGTTCCTTGCAGAAGATGAAATATCTGAGTCTAGCACAGAGATCCAACAAGAAATGGCCTCCACTTATGTGACAATGAACATGTAAAGACATATTTCCCCTCACTTTCTTCCACTCTGCTACAACTTCATCTCTGTAAATCTTGTTATACCATCCCTGCAACTGCAATCAAAACATGGTTTCCCCTTGAATTAAAGAATCCCCTGTTTTCCTTTTGAGAAAATCTGAGAGGATTTATTTACCTGAGAATTATTTATGGTATGAGAGATAGCTAAGGTAAGCTTAGCGGTTATGTCACTGTGCGTAAGAGTATAAGCTCTTGGCAGATTCCCTGGGTGTTTCTTCTCGTCCACTCCAACAAATAAAACCTTTAGCTTCGAAGCCTCAAAAATGGCCGGCCCAAATAATCTCGCCACCTAATCCACTCAATACAAATCATTGATTTCATACAACAAGAGGAAACAAAACAAAACAAACAAAAAAAAAAAAAAAAAAAAAAGGAAAGAGACAGAAAAAGAAGATAGGAGAAATGTTGAAAATTACAGGAAAAATAACTTGGGTATTTTTCTTCTTGAATCTTGCTGATCTATAAGTACTGTTTTGGTGAGAGAGAGACGGCTTGAGCATTGAAGGAAGCAGAGCTGGAGCAGTCAGAGTACCCATCTCTCTCCCAAACGACTGAAAGAAACACGTATATATTTACAGAGTCTCCTTCAACCTCCAAGTTTAATGGGTGAACAGTTCTCCTTTTCTTCTGGAGAAATTTACTAAAGAAAAGAAAAAAGAGTATAATGAAGTGAGAAAGAAGTAGAAAGAGGGTGAAAGGAAGGAATCAATTATGAGTGCTGCAGAAGTTTTGGGAGAGGTTGGGAGTTGCTTTCAGGCAAGTCTAACGATGATGCGTGTTGGTATTGAATTCAAGTTTTAGAAAAACTGTTGCTTTTAAGTTGCATGAATATTCATTTCGTAATGATTAGTTTTATATATTAAAACATATTTATTTAATTCACAATCAACATCTCTTAATTAACTTACAAAACCCAATTAATTACCAAAAACACAAACTAAGCATCATGTAAATTGACAATTAACGAAGTTGAAATTTCACTCTGCAGTTTACTATAAAAGGAAGAGAAGAGAAGAGAAAAGAAAAAGCTTATTATAACAACTTTAAATAAAGCACAAGTCTGACTATACTTTTTCATTTAAATTTTTTATACAATAAGATGTTCATAACAATTAAAATAAAATTATTTGGCTCTTGAAGGTGCTGAGTATAATTAATTTATTACAAAAACCCAAAATAATTATTTAAAATTAATTTATTCTAAAGTTTTTATGGATTTTTGGTGTTCAGCCTCTTGGGTAGTCCTATGGACAATTCTGTCTCTACCTGCTGATCCAAACTTTGTTTTCTCATTTCTTCTGGGTTTTTCGCCTCGCCCGTTAGCAGTTGCAACCCACACTGCATTATTGAAATATCAAATACCAGATTAATCACCTAATATTTATCAATAAAATTAATTCATTGAAGTACAAATTTTAATTAAATAATTTTAAGATTTTCATATTTATAATTCAATTAATTAAAAATACCTTTTCCCGAAGCTTTTTATTTTCCTCCACAAGGAGTTTCTCCTTAAAAACGTGATTAGAGAGAAAAAAATCTCAGATCAGAAATTCTCTAATAAATCAAAAACATTATTTTACTAATATAAACAATTGCAAAAGAATTACCTCTTCCTTCAACTTTTTAATTTCATCCAAATATAATTGATTCTGTGTAATCGTAGATCCAAACAACGAAAGCTATTCATTAAGTTTCTAAACAAATGATAGTAAATTTCGAAAAAGGCTCGATAACTCTATTCTTGCATGGTGTATGAATTAACATATTTTTTAATACGATAATAAAAATAATATCGATTGTAAAACTGTGTTATACCTTTTTTGTTCTTATCTTACTCAAGCTTCGTTCGAGCTGAGTTTCTAAGCTCTGGAGCTCATCAACAGAGCAAGGTTCGAGCTCATTTCCAAGGAGTTTCCTACATTTCAAGATTTTCAAGATTAGCTTCAATTTTCCCATACAACTATTAAAGATATCTTGGAGATTGATTATCACAAGACTTTAAATTTGAAACCTTTGAGATATTTCAAGTTCATCAATCTTCTTGGTCATGGTATAAACCTCTTCTCTCACATTCTACAAAAAAAAAAAAAATAATAATAATAATAATAATAGTTAATCAAGACCCAATTACATATATAACAATATATTTATTTACTAATTTTTTATTCATAAAAAGAAAAGATATTTATAAGAATTTGAAAAAAAAATTTATCACATACAATAATTATGCATATTTCTGCTACAAATTTAAGTGATCTAATCTTTTTGTAGGTATTAGAGGTTTGGTCATTGAGCATCAAAACTTTAAAAAATACATGAAATTAATTATTTCTTAACCACCACAGAATGAAAATTTAACAATTACGATCATGTATAACTATTTACAACTTCGAACTAATTTGATGACGAATCTAACAACTAACGAATAGGTTATACGTCCTTATATATTTTTACCCAATATTTTCGAATGTTAGCAAAGATGATAGCACTTGTTTTAGAAATCTTAGTAGATTTCTACAATAAACTCATGTTAATGTTTAACATATCACAAAATCTATTAATAATATTTATAACTAATCTGATGTTATCCAAACTGTTCAACTCATAGAACTTATATGCTTCTAAAATGTTTATATGCATACAACCCGTTTTGCGCACATGCATGAATGCGTTTACGTACTACGTTTGTGCGTGAATACGTTTAGGTATGTTAAACTTATAAAATAAGTATATGTCGTTCTACAATTTATAAGGTTATTTTTTAAACTAAGCCAAGCTCATGGGCAAATTTTAATTTTAATTCAGATTATGTACGATTATCTAAAATAATTAATTTTGTAAAAACTCCGTAAAAATTTCTGTCTTTCTTTTTTCAGGAGTTTTTTCTAATAAGAGAAAATTTTAATAAAATATCTACTTACATACATGTTAAGTATGCATAAGAACAAAAAATAGAAAAAGTCAACCATCCCTCTTTTATTTTCCATTCCCTTCTCTTATTTCTTTTGCTTTCCTTACAACTCCCAAACGTATTGTTGGATATATATTCTTCAAAAGAAAACATCTATACGTAATGTTTTATTATGTGAATTCACTGATGAGTTATACGAAGTAAACATAATCTGGCTAGCTAATACTGACCTGTAAATCATCTCCTGAAACTTTGCTGCTGTGTCCAAAATCCTTGGCTTTCTTTTGATACCGTTCTATCGTCTTACTTACACTGAATATCCTCAAAAGAACAAGGAAGGAGGAAAAATAAAAGAATTAATAACAATACTGCAATGTTTTCAACAAAAATATAAATTATCCATGACAAATCACATGATCACAAGCATATACAGATATATCTATATAACATGTATCTTTCGAAGGAGTTACTTTTTCTACTTAGAATATATTGGAAGTGAATTAAATTTATGCAGAAATTCACAATCGTTTTTAATATAAGTTGGTGGAAATTTCTCTTATAAAAACAAAACAAAAACTTAGCTCATAAACAATTCTATAAGATTTGAGAAACAATATATACTAAGATTGATGAATCCTAAAATCTATTCGATATTTATGATCTTATAAAATTCAAATAATCAATTCAACCTATCTTATATTGTAGAAATCTACTTTAACTCTACGTAACATTGAACATAGGGATGAAAATACATATATTCATTATTGACGTATTTTATGATTTTTTCAATATATTTTTAATGATAACAGATATATCTCTCTAGTATATGCATGGAATCATATCAAAACAATATATAATATGTGCTTTTAAAGATCATTTGTATCTTAATAAAATTTAAGTTAGAAGAATTCATCTAATTTGAATTCACGACCATTATCATCATTTTTGAAATGAATCTTTAAATTTGAGTACATCCATGGCTACCCCCTTAAAATTCAGTTAAACATTCAATAGACTTTGCCTCATTTTGGAAGAAATAGTTGAACTTTTCTAAAGCTTTAATTTGGTATATTATATTGCCAATTATCAACTTATATATTTGGCGAGTAAATATTCTTTCCAATAGCTATGCGTATCCTCTAACCATAAAAAAATTATGATGCACATGGACTCCTTAAGTCTAAGTAATGGAATTAAATAGGATTTGGAAAGCTAAACCTAAATAATAATTACGTCTTATAAACCTTAAATAATCGAAGTTTACCAATTGAACATTAGTATATAGTCTTTTAACAAAAAAAAATCAAGAAGTTTAATTTACTAATAACTTCGATCACTAGTATGACACAACAAAGTGTGTATGCATGGTACAAATATAGCCACGAAAGAAACCCTTAACAAAAATGAGAATATAAGAATACCCAATCAATACAATTAAATAAGAGGGGATGAGCAAACCATTGCATGAGTCAGCAGTAGTGAAATCTCCACTGCAATTACATATAGTTTTATCATATAATTGGTAGGCAATGAGAGAGGGGTGGTTTGAGATGTTACAACTTCTTGTAACCTAGCTAAGAAGGAAAGAGATGTATGACTTAAGATGTGATTTTGAGAAAATATAGATATATTTTCTACTCATTATACTCATTTGCTAATCTGAATATCACTAGCTTTCATGGAGGTAGGCAAGAGGAAGCAAACCAAATTATGTTGTAGTGTGTTCTTATTAGAGGAAAATTTATTACTTTCTTGCTCATAAACATTTGTGAAAACTTCATTCCTTTCTTTATCTAGAAGTTCCGTGCGATAATAGGGATATAGTCCTCCTCCAACACAAGTATCTTCGTGACTTATTTGGAAAAATAAACAAGAATGCTTTAAAATGTTGTTCTAACCCAATGGTTTTGACACAAGATTTCCAAGATCCAGATGATGCAGAAACGAAACTCTTAAAATGGACATATTTCAATGATGGGAAACATCACGCAGAATCAAAAAATAACATAAATGTTTTAGGGAATTAACTAAAGAATAAGAAGATCTAACTTCACTTTCTAAGTTTTGGAAAGTTTTAGAATAAAAGAAAATAAGAGGATTCTTCTATTTCCCAGATTTTCTTTTTCTCTATTATTTCTATTTAACTTACTTGATTCACGGAAACTACTTGTGATTAGTATTCAAACACTGAGATATTATTTTGATTATTAAGATTCAAGACTTCTAAGTTTTGTTTTCAAACTCTCTTTGTTCTATAACAGTTCGTATTAGAATATTCATCCCACTGCCTGATTACTCATTGCAAATTTACACAGTACAGCTCTACTGCCTTCAAAGAAAAAAAAACCCTTAAAATCCTAAAATAGCCACCATCAGCAAACGTAAAAGAAAATATAAACAGTTGGCCAATGCAATATCTAGACGCCATCAGGGGGTGGTCAACACCGCCCTCTTCATTTACCTCAAAGGTTGCCAACCGGCTCTTTTACCACATTTCAGCCTTTACAGTCATTAAAATCCTCATTACTTGCCATAAACTCACCGGATCATCACTGCAATAGCAAGCCCTCCTCCCTGGCTGTGATGAGCAATGTTGAATCTAGATCTAAGGCTAGTGCCTCCAGTCGAGCTCACCACCCGAAGATCGAAGCCGGGGGGTCACCGAAGCTGACCTGTGACTGTCTTGCTCCAACCAATGTGCATGGATTTTGGTATTCTAAAACCCTATGTTGATTGGTCCAAACTAGTTTGATCGTATTCGATTCAACTCATCTGGTTCAGTTACCTCCAAACTACTTTTCAATATTTTCAAATCGGTTCTCTGCTTCCAGGCATGACCTTTCACTTCTTGAGGTTAATTCAGTCAGGATTTACATTATATCTCATTTTTCTTTAGGTTGGTTGATAATTCCAACAAATAAATCAATGTTTATTCATGCATTCAACAAAAGAATTGATTTAAGAATGAACATTAACTCTCAAAATCGGACTGATGGAATAGAAAATGAATGCAATACTAGTAGCTTCATGGCATCATGCGGGAAAAGGTTTAAAAGATGGCTTGTGAGTTAACTATAATGACTACTCAGAGGCTCCTTATGATGGTAGACCAATGAAAAAAGTTTTTGAGCTAACTGTTCCTACATTTAAATTATTAAGTGATTGGATAAGGGAATCACATATTAGCGAGATCTTAATTCTTAAAATACTTGCAAGAATTAGACTATATCTTGTAATTTTGGACTTTGATTTTGAAGAATTAGTCATAGAAATATTCAAGTACTTTCTTAAGTTTATCCGACTACAAAGGAAGAATGTTCTCTCATACGTAGACGAAATCATAATCACACTTCTACAAGACAGTGATAATCTTCCAATAGAATTATTATCTCTACTTTGGCACAATCTTTGAAGAGACAAGGAAAATGTTTCACCAAATGCTCATGAGTTAGTAAAGAGAGTTCTTGAAAGTTATTCTACAAACCCTGATGCATCTTTGATACAGGTAATAAAATCTTCGGGAATTCCTTGCAAGATTATAGTGATATAGTGACCTCCATATGTCACAACTTCTTTCTTTTTATAGAGCAAGATGATCTCATTATCATTAACAATGATGCAGTGACTACTAGATGTCATGACTAATCTCTTTCTATGAAACACGATAATCTCACTATCATTGATGATCTAACTCATGAGAGCATATTAATAAATGAGATAACATAAGAGATCCCATTGATCATCCAAATTAGAACAATGGAAGAGGTTGTGAAAGATGCTGCAATTTCTATCACAGAAATTACGTCATCTAGTGATTCATCTCCCATTGTATTGCAAACATTGATATTATTAAGGTTGAAAATAAAGATATTTTCAACAAATAGGTTCCACCTGAAGATACTACTCAAAAAATTTCTTTGGCTCTTAGCAGCAACGAAAAAAGTTTGGTTGTTCTTCCATTTTATGGATTTTATCATTCTTAATCGGTCTATTAGCTCTGCAGAATCCTTGACTTTGGAATTATTCATGTTTTTTCATTACAATTTCAAATTCCATAAACTTCACTTATTAAGAAAACAAGTTCTAACTTCGACTTTTTTGTATTTTGGCAATTCAAAGCTCGAGCTCAAGTTTTGACCTAATAGGGAGAATAATACAGAATAGCAAGCTCACAAAGCAGATATACTTCAATAATAAGAAATACATAGCGGAATTAGTAAAGGAATATAAGTATTTTGGGAAGTTAACTAAAAGGAATACAAAAATTTAATTTCTTTTTCTAAAACTTGGAAAGTTTTACAACAAAAGAAAATCAAAAGATTTATTTTTTTATTTCCTAAATTTTCTATTTTCCTAGTTTTATTTATTTAACTTATTTTGTTGTTTACTAAGTTTTCTAAATTATTGAAAAAGTTCCATATAGGGCATGATAAGCCCATATAAATCATGATCAATAGTAAGTTATGCTATATAATAATGCACAATACTAACCTATCTCAAATAATAGCCAAGAATCTTGTCAAGAATGGTTTATGTGTTTTTTTATTTCTGCTCCATATATATAACTCTTTTTAACATTTCTCCTCGAGCTATAGATTAGATATTGTATATCCCCAACTTGTCAATGATAGTCTAGAATGCTAGATTATTTAGTCCTTTAATCAACACGTATATAAGTTATGAATTAGTTAACATGTATGGGTTACACATTAAACCATTATTTAGCTTTCCTTAATAAAATATTTGTCAACTTCAATATGTTTAATTTTATTATATTTTATCGAGTTATAAGCAATGCTGATGGTCAGCTTATTTCATAGTATAAGTGTGTAGTCAAAACCAAAGTGTAGCCCTAATCCTTGCTTGAATTATTGGCCTTACCATTGAGCTTCTAACATTAACCTTTGGTATGTAATATCCCGCCTTAAAATTTGGTCCGAAATTAATTCAAAATAATAATAATAAAAATAAATTTAAATATAATTTTTAAATTTTTATTTAATGTAAAAATTAGTAAAAAATAAGTGGATGATGAAATTAAAAATAATTTTAAAAAATATAGATGAAAATTTTAGTTCGAATAGTATTTTTGAAAGAAAAAATAAAATTGAAGATCAAAACGTAATTTAAGAAAAATACACCACGCATGACCACCCAGACAGTAGCCCTAACGAACTGGAGTGCCACGTGACAAAGCACGTTGACTCGGTGTCACAAAGGAGATCACGCTGGCAATTCGCATTCCTGCGATCGGATGGTCCGGATTTGTTCCTGCGTACGTAGACGGTCCAGATTTGTTCACTCTTTAAACGTGATCGTACGATTCAGATCAAATCACGATGAACGATTCATATTTATTTCGTCTTTAAACTCGATCAGACGGTCGAGATCAATCACGATAAATGGTCCAGATTAAAGAGAGACGGTTATAAATATCTCACTTTACACTGAACCCTAACCCTAACCACCAACTCCCCACCAGAGAAGAAGAACTAGTCGCCGAAAAAGGAAGCCGACCCCCGTCCGTTGCCATGCTGGAGCCACCTCCGACCGCCAAAAGAAGGTAAAAAAAAATTTCATTCGCTCGAAATTTGATTTTGAACACCCCCATGGCAAAATCAGAACATAAAGACCTGCAGATTAGCCAAAAATCGCGAGTAAAGCTCGCCGCCGCGGAAAAAACTAAAAATCGTCTCCGATGAACCCCTTCTCAATTCCTGTTTTGTGCAATTTTTTTACTATTGTATTTACCATTCTGCTTTTTGCAGATTGACCGGAAAAAAATGTCCAACTGCAAAGGTGAGCTGGCGGAGCCGTCGCACCAGAAAATCCCACCGCTTGTGAGTTTTTATTTTTCGATTTTTTTAGCCAACTGAGACCCCTTAACATATTTTCTTGCAAGGATGAGTATAAAATCAGCTGAAAAATGTCAGTTCAAGACAAACCACTGTCGCAGGCGGCGATGCCGCCGCCAAAGCACAGCGGTGGCACTATGCCAAAATTTAAAAATTGGTCGGAAAATATTTTTAACACCGATTTTAAATTTTTTAGAGTATTTCTAGGTACTTGAAGCGTGTTTTAATTTTCGAAAAAAAAAATTAAGGGAACCCGGGGACTGCCAGTAGGCGCAGCTGAAAGTTCAGCATTTCGAATATTAATTCGGATAAGAATCCTTCACCTTATTCCCTGTTATAAAATTGAAGTTTAATTATAAATAATACAATATTTTGCGTAATTTAAAAATTTTTGATAATTAATTACAGATTGTTAATGAAACTGGAACCAGTTATTTATTATTATTTGTCATGTTATAATTAATTGTTTGAACTTACAGTTTTAAATAAATAATAATACACTGGAATTGCTTATTTTGCGTAATTTATAGTTAAATTGTGAAACTGAAAATTAAATGTAAACAGAAAATTATTTAATTAAGTGAATGAATGAATGGTAACCTTACTGAATATTCTCAGAGATGGTGGACGGACCGGGTACATAGGGAACTCTACCGTGAACATTGCCTCATACTGAATGGGGTATCGAGGATTGGTATTTTGGTGCTCATACCAGACAGGGTATGGGGATGGCCAGATCCACCCCCATACCGGATGGGGTATTGAGAGATAGTATTTTTTACACTCATATCAGACAGGATATGTGGACGGAGTTAGTTAACAATGTTGAACAAGAGTTCACGCGTAATGGGGACATCACTATGTACCTCAATAGATACCAGTAGGCAGATAAAAAAGGAAAGTTGTTGTTCTGCCTAATTAAAAATAAGATTATGATGTTGTTTATGTTATTGCCTCTATAGGTCAGTTTTGAAAATCTCGCTACGGTAAGTATGTAATAAATGATTTTATTTATGATAAATGAATTTACCTAAATTAAGAGATCTATTAGTTATTTTTGTAATTTTTACCAACCTTTATTTCTATATAGGTGAATAGTGTGACATTTTTACTGAGATAGTGTAGCTCACTCTTTCATTAACCATTTCAGATCAAAAGTACAAAGATCCAGATCTCGATTTACAAGATGGTTGCGAATAGGATGCCCAGTTATTTACTTTCCATTTATTTCTTTAATTTTTTATTTGTTTTTATAGAAAGGTCATTTTTGTGACCTCATTGGGTATTCTAAATTATTGTGTAAGGAATGTAAACCCTAACCTTATTATTTCGCTTCCGATTTTCTTTTAAATTTCAGGATGTTACAGTTGGTATCAGAGTCAAATTCCTCAAAACCATTCTTTACACAAAATCCTTACGAAACACCAAAAACAATAAATTATCACTCAACATTTCCTTATGAAATGCAGGTACAGATAGATGAGGAGAGAGAGATCCCCACTAAACTAAGTAGCTCGGGAGGGTTTGCTTTGAGAGAATGTGGACCGAATATTTGAAATGCTAGAGAGACTCATCGCTGCCCAGCAGGCCTAGGAGGAAATGAGGGAGCTACCTAACTCTCCCCCGCTACCACAGGTTGATCCACTCTGCAGTGGGAGGATCCTGAGCCACCCCAGTACGACCCT
Source organism: Carica papaya (assembly GCF_054855325.1). Lineage (NCBI taxonomy): Eukaryota > Viridiplantae > Streptophyta > Magnoliopsida > Brassicales > Caricaceae > Carica > Carica papaya. The sequence goes on along the minus strand of NC_142312.1, from coordinate 5,410,559 downwards.
GCTCCTCTGCAGTACCATCTGGCACCACCATAGTATGGTCCAATGCCCCAACTGCATCATCCGACACCACCACAGTATAGCTTGGTGCTCCAACTATATCATCCGACACCATCATAGTACAATCCAGTGCATCCACCGGATGATCCAGTACCACCACAAGGCCATCCAGTCCATCCCCAGCACAATCTAGTCCCTCTTCTACGGGACCCAATTCCTCCCACAATAGACCCAAGCTATATTGATAAGTATAAAAAACTAAACTCAATCTACTTTTACAAGGGCATCCTCCTTTGAAGAGATCGAATACTGGTTGGCTGAGATAGAGAAGGCCTTCACGACTCTTGGAGTGATTTCCGAACAAAAAGTCATACTTATCACCTACATGCTGGTGGGAGAGACAAGTCACTGGTAGCAACTCAAGAAGCCACCCTACCCGTTCTAGTCACTTGGGAACAATTCTTAATGGCCTTCAATGCAGAGTACCTTTCAGAGTATCTTCAACATATGAAGAAAATGGAGCTTGCATACCTAGTCCAATGTGATATCACTGTATCAGAATATACCCGAAAGGTCTTATAGTTTGGTTGGTATTCCCCTGAGATCATGATGGATGAAGGCAGAATGGCTAGAAAGTTCGATTGGGGTCTCCGTCCTGAGATTAGACAGCAACTATATGTGTTCAAGTTTAGTACTTACTCGGCCGTTTTGATCAAAGCACAGCTAGTGAAAAGGAATCTTAGAATTTTCCCACCAGCAGTAGAGAACCTCAGGCCCTCGATTTCACACCACAGACCAGCACCTACTGCATTTATTCAGCAGAACAAGAGGCCTAGACTAATGACTCAGGCTCCTCCTCAGATTCCGATAAAAGGCTGCGGTAGGACTTGCCAGCACTATGGCAAAGATCATGGGAACTAACTCTGCTATCGCCTCAATAATACTTGCCATATATGTGGGAGTGTTCAACATTTCGCGAGAGAGTGCCCGAAGAATCAGAACCAAGTCAGACCTCTAATCCAAGATAAGACTTACAACCTCACTCAGCAGGATGCAAAAGCCAACCCAGAAGAGATACAGGGCAAATCTAAGAAAAAAAATTGTATTCGACAGATTCCGATAGTCCGAGACTTTTCGGATGTGTTCTCGAATGAACTACCAAGACTGCTAGTGGATAAAGAAATTGAATTGACCATAACTCTTCAATCAAGCACCCAGCCTATTTCGGTTGTCCCTTACCGCATGAGTCGTGTTGAGATGGAAAAGATGAGAAAACAGATCAATAAATTGCAGGATAGTGGATTCATCCGACATAATGTGTTCCCTTGGGGTGCAGGAGTCACATTTGCAAGGAAATGAGATGGGATGTTAAGATTATATATTGACTGAACTGAACAGGGTCACGATCAAGAACAAGTACCCCCTCCCTAGGATCGATGATCTTTTTGATCAGTTGCAGGGTGCTCAGGTCTTCTCCAAAATAGACTTGCGTTCAGATTACCATCAAGTAAAAATAAAAATAGAAGACATTCCCAAACAGTTTTTCGAACTAGGTACGGACACTGAGAGTTCATGGTCATGTCATTTGGACTAATCAATGCACCAGCCATCTTTATTGATTTGATAAACATGATTTTCAGACAATTCCTATATCAGTTCGTCATTGTATTTATCGATAATATCCTACTTTATTCAAAAAGCAAAAAAGAACACACTCACCATCTGACTCAGGTTTTGCGGTTTCTCAGAGAAAAAAAGTTGTATACAAATTTGAGTAAGTGTGAAGTTTTTCTCGAGCAGACTACCTTTCTAGGGTACATCGTATCAAGGGATTGAGTGTCAGTGAACCCCGAAAAAATTAAGACAGTGCTCGGCTGAAAAATATTAATCTCGATCAAGGAGATTCGTAATTTTCTGAGAATGATAGGTTATTACCGCAGGTTTGTGAAAAGATTTTTTAGTCTATCTACTCTTTTGACTCAGCTCACAAAAAAACATCAAGTTTGAGTAGAACGAAAACTGTAAAATGAGTTTTTCAGAACTAAAGAAATGGTTGACTACTGCACCTGTGTTGGCCTTACCGAACAGGACAAGTTGATATACAGTTTATAGTGATGTCTCCTACTTGGGGTTGAGTTGTGTTATAATACAACATGTGAAGGTCATAGCCTATGGGTGTAGGCAGCTAAAAAATCATGAGAAAAACTACTCCACCTATGATTTAGAACTCGTCGCGATTATCCACGCCTTAAAGACTTGGCGTCATTACTTGTATGAAGAGATCTTTTAGATCTATACTAACCATAAGAGCTTGAAACACATATTCACTCAAAATGATCTCAACATACATCAGAGAAAATGGATAGAACTCATCAAGGACTACGATTGCAAAATCTTGTATCACCCGGACAAGGGCAACGTGGTAACCAACGCACTTAGTAAAAAAAGTGCAGGTATATCAGCTCACTTAATGGTTTTAGAATACATAGCAATAGGAGATGCACAACCGGTACAACTCCAGGACCTGAAGAGACTTACATGTTTGGCCCATATAACTATTCAACCTGAGTTGATATAGAGAATAAAGAAAACTCAATCCAATGATTCCATTATAGCAGCCCTCAAGAAAGATGCAAAACAGGAAGTAAATTCAGAATTTCGAGTCTCTGCTAATGGATTGCTTAGATTTCAAGATAGAGTATGTATTTTATATGATAGTGAACTGAAAAAGGACATCATGACCAAGGTCCATACCTCAAAATTTGTCACGCATCCCGAAATCACTAAGATGTATTAAAGTATGCGACTCTGATTTTGGTGGAACAGGATAAAAAAAATCAAGGCAGAGCATCAACGCCCAGGCGGGCTACTGCAGCCATTACCAATTCCAGAGTAGAAGCGAGAACACATCACAATGGATTTCATGACAGAATTTCCTAGAGCACGCTCGGGACATGATGTCATTTGGTAATTATTGACCGACTCATCAAATTTTTCCACTTCTTAGCCATCACAATAACCGATCATTTTGACAAACTAGTAAGAATGTATATCCATAATATAGTCAGGTTACATGAAGTGCTAGTGACAGTAGTGTTCGACAGGGACCCCAAGTTTACTTCTCGGTTCTGCTCTAATTTTTAGCAAGCCATGGGAACGAAACTGTCCCTTAGTACCGCATTGCACCCTCAGACCGACGAACAATCAGAAAAGACGATCCGCACACTAGAGAATATGCTTTGAGCTTATGTTCTTAACTTCGGGGGTCATTGGGATGATCATTTACCATTAATAAAATTTGCCTACAATAACAGTTACTAAGCAAGTATTGGCATGACTCCGTACGAGGCATTGTATGGTCACCCAAGTAGATCGCCGATATATTGAAAAGAAGTGAGTGATAGAAAATTATTCAGTCCAGATTTTATAAAGGAGACTACAACCAAAATAGTTAAGATCAGGAAGAACAACCAAACGGCTCAGAGCAGGTGGAAGAGTTATGCGGATGCCTAGAGGAGGAAATTAGAATTTGAGAAAAGTGATCGAGTGTTCCTTAAAGTCACTCCTTTCAAGGAAATCAGTAGGTTTGGCAAGAGAAGAAAACTAAATCCCTGATTTATTAGGTCATTTGAAATCTTAGACAGCATTGGCACCATGGCCTACAGACTGGCACTGCCTCTAGAACTATCCAGGTTCCATAATATGTTTTATGTGTTCATGCTACACAAGTACAACCCGAACCCCTCTCACGTCTTGGCCCATGAGCTTCTTTCACTTTAGGAATATCGATCCTACAAGGACGTACCGGTGGGTACTGTGGACCGAAAGAGTAGAGTACTCCGCAACCGAGAAATACCTTTCCTTAAAATCCTACAGCAGAATGACACACAAAGAGAGGTCACATGAGAGCTATAATCAGACTTCATAACCCAATATACCCAATTGTTTTATTGAGTGAAAGAGAGACAAATTTGAAAGACCAAATTTCTTTTAGGGATGGAAAGTTGTAATATGCAGATCCGAAATTTAGCTCGAGATTAATTCAAAAAATAAATAAATATAAAAATAAATATATTTAAAAATATTTTTTAAATTTATAAATTTTTATTTAATGTAAAAATTAGAAAAAAATGAGTGGATGATGAAATTGAAAATAATTTTCGAAAAAAAGATAAAAATTTGAGTTCAGTGGGTATTTTTGAAAGAATAATCAAAAATTAGGGGTTGAAACGCAATTTAAAAAAAATATGTCACGTATAATCACCCAATCAGCAGACCTGACGAACCAGAGCCAGCCGCGTGGCAAGGTGCGCTAACTCAGAGCCACACAGAAGGCCACGCTGGCAATCCACGTGCCCACGATCAAAAAGTCTGGATTTATTCCCGCGCGCGTGAATGGTTCGGATCCATTCCCTCTTCAGGCACGATCGGACGGTTGCGATTTAATGTAATGAACGACTCAAATTCGTTCTCTCTTTAAACACCATCGTACGTTTCATATCAAATCTCGATGAACAGTGCAGATTTATTTTCTCTTTAAACGCGATCTGATGGTCGAGATCAAACGCAATGAACAGCTCAGATATAAGGGAGACGGGTATAAATATATCACTTCAGATCGAATCCTAACCCTAACCGCCAACCCCCCGCCAGAGAAAAAGAACTAGTCGCCAGGGAAGGGAGCCGATTGTTGCCTGCTGTCGCGCCAGAGCCACCTCCGACTGCCAAAAAAAGGTAAAAAAAAAATTTATTCACTCGAAATTTGATTTTGAACACCCCTGTGGCCAAATAGGAGCAAAAGAACTGGTTGATGTGGCAGAAACTGCGGATAAAGTCCTGCGACGCTGCCACAGAAAAAACTAAAAATTGCCTCTGATGAATCCCTTCTCGATTCCTGTTTCATGCAATTTTTTCACCATTGTATTCACCATTTTATTTTCTATAGGTTAACCTAAGAAAAATGTCCAAACGCGAAGGTGAGCCAGCAGAACCGCCGCACCAGAAAATCCCGCCGCTAGTGAATTTTTGTTTTTCGACTTATTTTGTCCAACCGATGCCCTTTAACGTGTTTTCTTACATGGATGAGAATAAAACTGGCCGAAAATAGCCAGTCTGAGACAAACCGCCATCCCAAGCGGCGGTGTCGTCGCCGGAGCACAACAGTGCTATCGTGCCAGAATTCTGAAATTGGCCAAAAAAGATTTTTAACACCGATTTTGAATTTTTTTGGGTATTTCTAGATATTTAAAGCGTGTTTTAATGTTCGAAAAAAAAATTCAAGAAATCCGGGGATCGCCAGTTAACGCAGCTAAAAGTTTAGTGTTTCGAACACCAATTCGGGTAAGAATCCCTCACCTTATTCCTTATTATAGAATTGAAGTTTAATTATAAATAATACGGTATTTTGCGTAATTTAAAAAATTTCGATAATTAATTACAGGTTGTTAATGGAATCAGAATCGATTATTTATTACTGTTTGTTTTATTATAACTAATTATTTGATCTTACAGTTTTAAACGAATAATAATACACCGAAATTGGTAAGATAATTTAATTGTGTCTTCTTGATGCATGTATTACTTATTTTGCGTGATTCACTATTAAATTTTGAAACTGAAAATTAAATGTAAATAAAAAATTATTTGATTAAGTGAATGAATGAATGGTAGCCTTACTGGATATCCTATGAGATGGTGTGCAGACCGGATACATAGAGAACCCCACCGTGAACGTTATCTCATACCGGATGAAGTATGAAAACGGTTCGTTTCACCCTCATACCGGACGAGGTTTTGAAGGACGGTATTTTTTGCGTTTATACTGGTCAAGATATGGAGATGGTCAGTTAGTTAACAATGTTAAATAAGGGTTCACGCGTAGTGGGGACATCCCTATGAATTCCCATGGATAACAGTAGGCAGATAAAAAGGAAAAATTATTATTCTGGTTAATTGAAAATGAGATTATAATGTTATTTGTGTTATTACCTCTATAAGTCGGTTTTAAAAATCTCGTTACGGTAAATATGTAATAAATGATTTTATTTATGATAAATGAATTTACCTAAATTAAGAGGTCTATTAGTTGTTTTTATGATTTTTATCAACGTTCATTTCTGTATCAGTGAGTAGTGTGACATTTTTATTGGATTAGTGTAACTCACTCTTTTATTAACTATTTCGAATCAAGAGAACCAAGATCCAGATCCAGATCTCGATCCACAAGAGGGTTGCGAATAAGATGTCGAGTTATTTACTTTCCATTTATTTTTTTGATTTTTCGTTTGTTCTTTTAAAAGATTCATTCTCGTGACCCTATTGGGTATTCTAAATTATTGTGTAAGGAATTCAAATCTTAACTTTATTATTTCGCTTCCGCATTCAATTTATTATTTATTTCCTTTTAAGTTCCAAGATGTTACATGGTATGTTTAGGCTTCTTGCAGAAGATATACTAAAGATTATCCCCTATTGCTAACATTAAATCTTGAATTTTTCGCTTGACTTAATTCCTTCCCTTGTTGGCATGCTTGAGGCCTTTGAAAATTAGTGTTGAGCTACAGTGGTCAGGAGTCTAACATGACCTTCTCTTGCTATGTTCTAGTGATATAATAACAATTACCTCATTTAGTAATAATATTTTATTTTTACCTGAAATTTGGATTCTTACTTGATCAATCTCCAAGTAGAGTCTTGTCAGAAATCAATAGGTCTGATTTTTACCCATAAATTGTTTAAGATGTGTTACATCCTTACCATAGTCCATCATAAAAATTCAGTACGAATCTAATTCTTGGCATCAGCCTTTGTACATATTAGAATATTTAGTGACTGACCTATTTCATGCTTTGTACACCATGTTGGATATTCAAGTCATAAGTCTAAACTACATCTTTGACTTTAAAATATATTTCCTTTATTGAATCTTACATTTCTTTAGTTGTCGACTAGAATATAACTATTTTACTTATTTATAGTGATATAGAGTTCTAAAGTCACTCTATGATCATTGAGCATTCCGTGTCCCATGTTTTAAAAGCGAGTTCTCTTAGTCTTGGTCCAATTTTTAAAAAGTGAATTAACTTTTCTTTTCCATTGAGGGTGATTCAAATTAATTGCAACCAACTCAAGTAGATCTTCCAATAAAATAATAAGCAATCTAGATTAATTGAAATTCACTATTGCATTGGATAGGGTTTCCCATATGGGAACTTGTTCCCGTACTTTAGGATGCAACATTCAACATATTTTAAAAATTGTGGGGCAACTAAGGCCAAATAAAACATCACGTGAAGGACGTCATCAACAGATAGCGCAGTTGTGTACCCTGGATGAAACCACTGCTTGGAGCAACTGAGTAAGAAAATGGAAGTATGACTATTGGCAACCTAGACAAAGACGTGTACGGCAAGATGGATTGTTGCTCGATTTGTATGCGACTAGCAGTGTGCGACCGAGGAGGTTGGGCACACAGTTATGGCGAGGCTGTACAGGTCCAAGCATGAAGTTCTGGTGATTGAAGGCTGAGTGATTCCTTCTAGCTACTTCTGGCTGTGAGATTCTGGTGGCTATGGTCAATTATAAAGGGCAGCTTGTGGTGAATGACAGATATGTGGAGGCCAGCGACTATAATTCTAGTGTTTGGCAATTAAGACTAGCTTTTTTTAGGGTTTTCTTATAGATAATGAAAGTCAAGTAGTGTTTCTAGTAGACTTGAGTTTTTTAACTTAGAGCTCTATCAAATTCAAGATCGATAGCATCACTATAATCAACATCGTCACTACCAATATCATCATTATCATCAATATCGATATTATTAATAAAAAAAAAACTTAATGTTTGTTATCCATATACTTATTCAAAAATAATGTAATGAAAGGAACATAGGAGTTTGTGGCTAGGTATTTGACTAAATAGGCTTGTTCGGTTCCTATGGAACCTATCACTAAAATACCCTTTTAGTTGGTGAGGAGGGGTTCACGTCTAATTAAGTAGTTGGTGAGGCAATAACTTACCAAGACGATGATCAATTGCTTGTCTGAGAGGATGATCAGCCACACTAAGACTAAGATATGGCCTAGACTCCAACGAGGTGCAGTAGCGGAAATTTTCTTCAACAGACAAAAGCCTGACGAAGTAATGCCACGTAGAGGTAGGCCCACGGGTTGTGAACTTCTTTTCCTAGAGAAGAAGCAATGACAGCATCTAGAGGATAAGCATCAGGTAACTCTGTACAAATAGCCACAATAATAAAAAGGATGCAAATGTTATCCGAAATGATTGGGTATAAAGCGTCTATATTTAAGTCCGCTATCAAATCCCAAGGCTCAGTCCTGAATAAGCAGTGAAAAGTACCAAGCTAGAGTATGGTAGGGACAGAAGAAATTTTCAATGTCGCGGTGAAATGCGTAGAGATCGGAAAGAACACCAACAACAAAAGTACTCTGCTGGACCAACGTTGACACTGAGAGACGAAAGTTAGATGATTGAATGGGATTAAATACCCCAATAGTCCTTTGCAACCAATCTTCTCATTTGCGATCAACATCTTTTAGAGTCTTTCTTGAGCGAATTTTATTCTATAAAAAAATAAAACATCTTATAAAAGTCTCTATTAATGATTTTCAGGGCATCTTAAGGTTAGTCAGTGACCTTTTCATGCATTATATTAGATATCAAGAAAAATCCATTCTGCCTTCAAAAGATACGTCTCTTCTAATGAATAAATAGAAATATTACTTTGCCACCTTAAGGTAATGTCATTTTTATATGGGGTCTCAATAATGAAATATCATGTGAAGAATGATTGAATGTATATTTTATTGAATATTACAACTATATTTATATATATTTTCTAGAACATATAAAGAAATAGACCATTAATTGCTTGTGGTGTATTTTACTATAATGTCTTTTAACATAATTATATAATCTCTTTGGTAGTTATTATGCAAGATCGCGTTTTACTTTTTTGGTGGAAGCTTTATTGAGTCGATAGAAAAGATCATGCACTCTAGGGGTCTGTGTATATTGATTAAAGGTGTAGGCGCATAACTTACTCCATCTAAATTCTATATGATGCCTTATATCTAAGTACCACTGTTCAAGAACTTTTTTTAGACCCAACCACCAACCTTTTAAAATTCAGCTCAAATTACTAGTAATATACAACTTGAGATCTTATATGGGCTGAACAATCATATATTTTCTAATGTAGAATTAGAATTCACAATTTTTACAACTTAAATCCTTAATGTTCTCATCAATATTATATATCACAAATACAAATCACAATTCAAAGGCTCATAAGGTCTTAAATTGCACCACATAGTCAGCAAGATAGCATGTGCTCTGATACCATTTGTAACACATTTAGGCATAAATACCACTAGTCAAACAATACTTGTCAGCTTGATACTCTAGTAACACATTAAAAAGAAATGTGATTATTGAGTTTCATAAGAGCTCAAGTCAGATACTACTAATAAATTAAATTTGAATTTTTTAGAACTGGTGGTTTGAACCTTAAAAGTCATTGGACCAATGGTACTTGAAACTTGAGTATTACGAATTTTACCAAAGTATGTACTAATTGGGTGACTCCAAGCTAGAATGATTTTGGACCTTATGAGTCCTTAAAGTGTGAATTATGATTATTCTATGTGGCCTTGATAAGGACATCAAGATCTTAAGTAGTGGATATTGTGATACTCGAATATCACATTGAAAATATATGTGGTTGTTTATCTCTATATAATTACTCGAATTGTCTATTACTAATAAGTTGAATTTGAGTTTTTAAAAATAGTTGTTTGGAACTAACAAGTTATTGGGTCAGTGATATTTTGGTCTATGGCTTTATACTCCATATATGAATAGCCTTCTGGGGCCTAGCTTGGGGCCACCAAATTTTCAGTAGTGTAGTGAATTTTGATATGTGATGTTATAATTATTTTGGCATTTATTGGGGGATTAGCCATGATTATGTGTTTTAAATGTGTAGCTTTTTAGTTATTATTATGCCCGTACTATAGCATAGATATCCATTATTGTGTTGACTCCATAATATAAGATACGTATATCTTAGTTTGGGGTAACAGTACTTCTGTGTTTTGTATCATGTATTCTCTTTGTTTTTTGTGTTTGTAATCTCTTTAATATTAAAAAAGTTTTATTATTCAAAAAAATATTCTCATAGTTTAAGTTTTTTATATATTAAATAAGGAGTAGACGATTGTGTTAGTTAAAATAGAATTTTACTTAATTTTGAGTCATCGATTCTCTTGTCTTCTAGAAATTGCTATAAAAATTGAAGGAGAAGTATTAATTCATTAGGAGATGAAGTTCAAATAAATCTTAATTCTTTTTTTTTTTGTATTTCTTGTGTAAATATATATGATTGGCACCATGAGAAATTCCTATATTTATTGCCTACAAGCTATTATAAAATATTCTAATACTTTATGTCATCACTCATTTTAAAAATAAAAATTGGTTATATTGGTTATTTGAGGTTTAAGCTAATGGTTTTTTAAAAAATAAAAGGACATGTTTTATTGGATAAAAGCAAAATAATTACAAAACTTGTGAATAATCACCAAATATAGACACTAAACACAAAGTTTTTTTCTAAGAGAAAAGACAAAACATGCATACAAAATAATAGAAAATACAAGGAGATAAAGTCGATTAAGTAAGCTATGATAAGTTCTAAGCTTGAAATCGAAAATTTATGAAGATAAAAGTGCTTGAATGAACTTTCTTATGAGTCAAATGTGCTTAAATCATATTTTAATAGAAAAACAACATATAATATTTGGATAAAGATCAAAAGTACTAAAAGTTCATGAACTTCTAGTCCCAAAATAAGAATTCTTGAGATTATTTTTTTATTAAGAACTTTTTAAAAAAGAAAAAAGTAACTCTTTTAATCATTATCTTGATCAATTACTTCTCAATAAATTTAAAAAAAAAATTATAAGTCATCAACCACTATTTAACTAAATGGTTGGTATGTATTTCTCTTTTCTTATAAAACAATTATAAGCTCAAATCGGATATACTCTTTTACGTAATTATTTGGAAGTTATTTTATATTATATTATAGTTGATATATTTGTATCGCTTAGATAATGAATATTGTGTAACTTTCTATTTTTTTAAAAAAAAAAAAAAAGTTACAACTCTACCACCATCTCATTTATTTTTAATTATTTTATGTTAAATACAATTATGTTACACAAAAAATTAGTAAAATTTAATAATAAAAATTAGAGTATGATGTTGATAAACTTTATTTGCAATGATTTTTATGTATTCTTTGTATAAAAATACAGTTAAAATAATTTTTAATTAATGAGAAGCTAGTTAGCTATTTTCAGTCATTTTACTAAAAGTTTCAGATTAAAGCTCCTAATTTTATCATCAGTTTGTAACTTTTAAAATCTTAAAATTAAGACCAAAAAATAAGATAGCCAAATATTTTTCAAACTTAAAACATTATAAGCTTAAGGAAAAATTAAGTTATGTAAAACAGTCAATTCTATCTTTTATACTTATGGCTAATTGTAAATTATAATTTGTCTAATTTTAATCATTTTATTAAGTTTTCAACTTATAAATTCTCTTCCCGTGCTAGTACCATCTATGTAGAACATATAAATTTTTCTTTTCTAAAAAAGAATATACAATAACCTTAACACATTTTCTATAGCTTACATGCTTCACTAACCTAATAACAAGTCTTAAAATGCATGAGTTATAAGCTAATTAGAAAAAATAAAACCAAATACCTCCATAGTAATACAGAAAATTAAGCAAAACCTAGTTAAATTTTAGCACCTATGGTAATGAAGTCAAGTTCAAACACATGTAAATCGTAATCAAGAAAGCAAGATATGCATGCATGTTAAAGCTCTAGGAAACATATTATTACATTCCCTTTCTTATTTGAATTATTACAGATAAAGCAAGCTTTAAATTCATCATGCATAAGATGGAGGATGACAAAGATAACCTTATCTTGATGTACTCAAAAAGCACAAAATATATGTACGTTCATATACTGCGTGAGCAAAATTTCCTTCCAAGTTTTGATATGTACATATATAAGATATATATACACACACATTTATATATATATATATATATATATATATGAGAATACAGTTTTTCGTTGATGCATTACCAGAATTATATAAGATATATATAGTTACTGTATCTGACGGCCACACAAAACAACAATCTTTTATTAGAATCTTAAGCGATACATAATTTAAGCATGCAAATATATAATGTGTCTAGATATTATATATAGATGACTTAATGATGACATACCATTAAATGGTAATATTACATACATAATTAGATGGTTAATATTACATTATAATTTAAGTTTGGATACATATGTGGTTATTAGTTCCTAAAAGCTGAGATGTATTCTTTACATGTTATAACAAAACTACATTAATTTGCTATTATTACCTAATTTTGTTTGACACCATATACATATACATATATTTATATATAGTCAAACAAAAATAAAATAAAGGTGGAATACCTTGAAGAAAGCAATGCATCTTTTTTACCCACATTAAAGGAATAAGTAATCTAAGGAGTGAAGCACACGATGTACATGAATATTAATTAGGTACGGCAAACTTCTAGCTCACCAATTAGATTAATCACATATATATATATATAGCCTTAATTATAACGATTCTCCTTAGCTTTTCTTTTAAAAAAATAAAGAGAGAAAAAAGTGTTAAGAACAAGATGCTATTTTCACTAAGATTATGTGCTAATCACATTGTTAATCGTGATCTCTACATATATAAATTATCTTTCTTGATTAATTAAATCATTAACAGAATCCAAACCCGTGATGTTAGCATGAAAAGGATACATTGATATCTCTGCTAATTACTGTCATCTCAAGGTACTTTTTGTTTTAGGGTACATTTTCCTGCAACCTCTCTCTGATCATGTACTATCATGAAGGTAATCCAATTTAATTCATGTAGCAATCCAATTTAATTCATAAACTATCATGAAGGTAATGTTTTTGCTGTTCATGGAAGGAATTATTAATCAAAAGGATTGAAAACAGTGATTCTACTTAACGTGCATGAATTATTGGGATAAGTTATACATAGATATATATATATATATACATATTCCTATATGTTAGACACCAATGGACCTACTGAAGATATTCACTATCTTAGACCCATATATAAACTGATGAGAAAGGACTGAATTTCTAAGTTTTAGTTTATGAATTAGAAACATCTAAATTCCATTAAGAGAAAAACAAGTTAAGCTTGATTTTCAAAGCCAAAAATGACATGGAAGAAGGGGACCTCTTTGACAGATGAAGCAGTCTGATACTATAGTACTGTACTTGTCTAGGACTGCTGCAAAGAAACCCTACAGCTAATATATATTAATTTCTTTCACACAAATCAACGAGATATTAATCTTCAGATTATCTATTAATCAACAATTCACTAAAAAAGAAATTCAGTACATATATATATATATATATAAATTAGTACGAAATCAACATTTACATATATAGCAAGAAAGAATCATCACGATCGTACAAGCATAATTAAAACCAGTAGATGTATGTATGCATATGTACATGTTGATGGAGAAAATAAGACTGACCTAGAACTTGAAAACTCATAAAGCTTTCCTCTCGGGGAGAAGATGATGAGTGCAACTTCAGCATCGCAGAGGACTGACAACTCAAAGGCCTTCTTGAGCAATCCATTTCTTCTCTTAGAGAAGGTTACTTGCCTGCTTGTAGCATTTTCTATTCTCTTCATCTGGGTTTTTCCCCTAACCATTTTCTGATCTCTCTCTCTTTCGCCAACACCAGTGAAAAATGGAGGGAAGAAATTGAATACCCAGAAAGGAAAAGCGAGAACTACGAAGTTTCCCAAAACAGAAAGGATATATACTTACAAGGAAGAATTTCTCAGTTTTTGCACATATGGAAATCCATGGAAACCCTAGATTTCAGATGTTCACTCCTTGTTTCTCTCTCTTCTTCCTGCTTTAATCCTACATTTAAGAGGAAATATATTATATAAATGTATATACTTACATAAATAGCAAATAAACAAAGACGAGAAGGCAACCTCTTTCTCCTTTTGGTAAATTGAGGAAAGAAAAACAGTCACTCCCAAAAGAAGCAAAAACAGATCGGAATATATGCCAAAGACTCAGAGGTTCCACTCATGAAGAGACAGATAGAGGCACCAAGAGTTTATGCTATCAAACGAGGCGATGACACCTGGGTAGATGGACTGACAACCTACATGTCCGGTACCCGTCGAAGCGACAGTCAAGGGAGGTTCACCTTTTGATCCAAGAGCACCCAACATGTTTACCGGTTGCCAGTCCGTCTCGGACGACGTGTAAGAATAGTCTCTTGGTTGCATGCAAATTCTGAGCACTCGCTGGAGACGATAACAAAAAGATGACAGATAAAAGCATTTCATTGCAAAACTATTAAATAGCCGGTTTCGGTCCGTACAAGGATTAGCATGATGTCTATGTTATCCGTACGCTATGGTTGAATCTGAACCAATAGGATTACGACAGCTCAGCAGCGGACCTGATATTTTCAGGTTGCGTCACGTGGCTTGTCCTTGTTGGCGCATTATTTTAAAAAAAAAATACATTTTTTTTTTCCTTTTATTAAGGTTTTAATTGTGGCAAGTGGTTGCGCACTACGGGTGTGTAATGAGTATCGGTTATTGTTATATGTTTCTTCTTTTCGAGTTCTTGTTGTAGGGAGCGCGTGAGGGAAGAGCGTGGGGGGGACCACGAGCTTTTTTAGCAATTGGTGGATAATGAATTGGATGGGAGTCCCATCGATGGTTGTGTTTTTGACTAATGGCGTACCATAATTTTCTCTCTTTTTCATTATATTAATAATTTACTATTTTTTTAACTATTAATGATTTTAAAATACTATTTTAGTTCATTTTAATTAAATACAACATATATTTTATAAATAATTATATATTTTTTATTTCAAAAATAACTAATTAAAATAAACAAAACCTTCACTGCCTCATAAACATTTACATAATTAGAAATATATTTTATTCAGTCTTTTCATCGATACTTTCATTCACTCATTAATACCGATAAATACTATTTTAATAGATAATTGAACATATTATTTGATTTGACATTATTTAATTTTTATAATTTAATAATATATTATTTTAAATTTATAAAAAATATTATTATTTGAGTTATTATTTAAAAAAATTTATATATTTATTAATACATTAAATTAATATATAATAATTTAAAAAAATAGAAAAAAAATTTAATACCAAGAAAAATAAAAGAGGAACAAAGGCATAAGAGCAAAAACATCCATTAAAAAAACGTGAAAGTTAACAAATCAATACATATACATACATGTGTGTGTGAAAGGAATATTGCAAACGTCACTTAGCATTTTCTTATTTTTTGGAATAAAAATAAAAAATAATATATTAATGTCAACTATACATATCTATACTATATAAAGATAATCTATTAGATATTATCCACTCAAATATTATAATAAAAAATAAAATTAATATGATAATTATCATTACATTTATAATACATTCAAGATAAAATTTTAAACATTTTCTACTTCAATTTTAAAATATGTATTAATACGATATTATAAATAATATTTATCTTTTTAAAATTTTAAAACACAAAAATGCAATTCAAATTTTAATTAACTACAAATCATAAACCTTATAATTTTTAAAAATTTTGATAACTTATATAATAATTATCTGTTTATAATTTATACAATATAAAAATAATCTTTTAAATACAAAAATATAATATTCTAAAATAACTTAAGTGATATAAATAAAATTCACTTTCGTAATTTTTTATGCACAACATGTTACTAATATGAAATGACTCCATTTATCTAATGAATAGATTTATTTGGATTAATACAATAAATTATTTACTTGATTAGTTTATTTATAACATGTTTTGTATTTTTAATTAATTATAAATTTTAATAAAGTCATAATCCATGTGTAGCACAATCTAGCTTTTGTATTTTAAGTACATATATATAGTATGTGTTAAAAATAAAAATAAAAAAACTATTTAATTTTACTTTTAATGGTCAAAAAACAATTTTTAATTCATTAAGTACGTAATAATTCAAAAAGAAAATAAGAACTCATTAAAGATGCAAGTTAAATTTATACTCACAAATTTGGTACTTGCTAGTGGGACCCAGTCACCACATGATAGATGAGATATAACGCTTTCTTTCTTAATTTTTTTTGTTTTTTTGTTTTTTTGCTATTAATTTATCTCATATTTTATTATTACAAAAAGCTTTATAATCATTTCTTTTGATAAATTATTTAATTTATATTAACTAATGATAATGAAGTTTATTCATATTTATTTTTATGTATAGTTTATTACTATGTAAATACATAATGTATTTCTATATTTATATTATACGTACACTATAATTTTAATTTATCTATTTTTAGAAAATACCAAAAAATTATTTACACAAATTCATAGTTAGATAATGAGCGATAAAAACTCAAATATAAAATTAGTATAAATTTATATTTATCATTTTTAGAATATATACATCGGAGATTATTGAAATACGTGTGCTTCAATAGAAGTAATATTATATGTTTAAAATAACTTAAAATATCTACATCTTGATTTTATAAATAAGTAGTTAAATATTTAAGTTAAAATAAATATTACATGTTACTCAAAATAAATAAATATTGTATCAACAAACATATCTATTTTGGAAGTAGAGTATAATGTATTATAATACTTTAAATTTTGGTAATTGTTTATAATTTATTTTTATTTTGTCTTATATGCAATATTGTATACACAAAATATAAAGAGACTAGTATAATTACCTTATTTCATTTTACAAGTTATAAAACCACTAGATGAAGGATGTGGCATCCTCATTATCATATATCGGCATTTGTCCAATTTTTAATCTCATCAATTGGTGTCATATTCCCAAAGAAAAAAATATATATAGTAATTATTTGGAACAATAAGTTGATATATTATTTTTTATCCAAAAAAAAAAAAATTTAAAGAGAAAAGATAAATGATTAACTTTATTATAATATTATCATGTAAGAAGAGCACTACAATTATAGAAGAAAAAACTCAAAAAATTAGTATTTGAGGAAAATTGCCAACATGGAGGAGTTAATACAACCTTTATTCAAATACTAAATAAACAAATTACATATAAGTGAATAAAAATATTTAAAATAAGAAAAAAATCATTTGAATGTCTCCAAATAAGTAGATGATAAATAAATAATAAGGTTGTCAAGCCGGAGACATACCATAGGAGCACGAAATTACAACCAAAGTTTAAAGAGACTAGTAATTGAGATATTATCCTATGTCCTATTTAACACACTGTTCGTCCATTGATTACAAAAATATTTATTCACTCTCTTTTCAACTAATTACCTCAACATACTTCAACTAAAAATTTATTTTATACTTGTTGAATGTGTAACACCTAACCTTTCTTTTTTTTGTTTATTAATTATTATTGTATGAATATAATTATTATTTATGTAATTTTAAATTGAATTTAATTTAATTGAATTTATTTTAATAATAATAATAATAAAAAGGGTTAAAAAGTGTTTAGAAATTTAATTGAAAATAATTTTTGGGAAAAATGATGTGAAAATTTGGGTTCTAAGAGTATTTTTGAAAGAAAAATCAGAAATCGGAGGTCAAAACGTAATTTAAAAAAGTCGTGTCACGTCAGCTGCCCGGTCAGCAGCTCCGGCCAACCACGAAGCGCTAGGTGGCAGAGACGCTAACGTGAGAGGGAGCCACGTTGGTGATCCGCGTGCATTTGATCGAACGGATGAGATCCGTTCCTGCGTATACGGACGACCCAGATAAAAAACGCACACGAACAACCCAGATTGCATCGCGCACGGACGTCTCAGATTGAATCACGTACGGACGGTCTAGATTGAATCGCGATGAACGGCCCAAATTTATTCCCTATTTAATCGCGATCGGACGATCCAGATTAAAAGCAATGGACAACTCATATCAAAAGCGATGGACAGCTCATATTAAAAGCGGATGGGTATAAATAACCTCATCCGCACTCAAATCTTAACCCTAGCTGCCAGAGCCCTTCGCCGGAAAAGACAGCCTAGCCGCCGGGGAATCGACCGCTGCCACTCGCCGCCGTACTAGAGCAATTTTTGGCCGCCAAACGAGGTAAAAATTATACCATTTGCTCAGAATTTGATTCTAAACCCACCTATGGCTAAATCGGAGCAAAAGCGTCGATCAATTGGCTGAAAAACACCGTCGAAGCTCAGTGGCGCCGCCGCGAGGTATTTCGATTTTCGTCTCAGATGATGCCCTTCCCAATTACCGTTCGATGTGATTTTTATACCATTGTGATCACTATTTCATCCTCTACAGGTTGACCGGAGCAAAACACCCAACCACAACGTGAGTCGGATGAGTCGTCGCATCGGAGAGCTCTATCGCCGATGAGTTTCGGTTTTCTATATTTTTTCGTCCCACCGAGTGCGCTAAATGTGTTTTATCACAAGAATCGATGCAAGTTTGGCTGAATTCGGTCGAAAACAGCCAACCCGATGTGGACCTCCGCCGCGAGCGACGACACAGTTGCTAGAGCACGGCAGAGCCGTCGTACCGGAATTCTGAAATTGGCCGAGTAGGCCCTGAGTCTGATTTTTTGGATTATTTGGGACATGTGTAGGTACCATAAGTACGTTTCAGTTCCCGATGAAAAATTCAGGGAACCCAGGGACCGCCCGTACGCGCAGTGACAATCTAGTTTTCAGCGTCAAATCAAGTAAGAACCCCTCACCCTATTTCCTAGATGTGAAGTTTGAATAAATAATAATACTATATTTTGTACAAATTAAATAAATATGCATAATTAATTACGGTTGCTAATGGAGCCCGAACTGGACATTATTCTATGTCGATTCCTGTTTGACTTATTTTACAATTTAAATGCATTATAGTATCTGGTTTATCTATTTTATGGTTTTAAATGCATGTATCACTGCTTACTTCACAACTGTTTGATTTTAGAAATTTAATATATAATTGCATTGTTTGATGCATGTTACTTGTTTATGTATTTATGTTTGATTTTGTGATGAAGATTAAGGACAAACAGGAATATGATGTGATATGATAAATGGATAAGGTGACAACCTCACTAGATATTCTATAAGATGGTTGACGGAGCGGGTTCATAGGGAACCCTATCGTGAATGTTGTCTCATACCGGATGAGGTATGAAAACTTAGTCATTTGGTGTTCATACCGGACCGGGTACGGGGTCGGCCCGCTTCACCCTCATACCGGACAGAAAATTGAGGTTTAACGTCTTGGTGCTCATACCGGGCGGGATATGGGGACAGCCTTTGAATTAAGATTGTTAAGAAAAATAGTTCACGTGTAGCAGAGACACCCCTATGGATCCCCATAGATACTAGTAGACTGGTGAAACGAGAAGTGGTGATGATCATTTATTGTTAATGAATACGGATTTATGATGTGTTTTATGTTACTGATTATGCATGAAATTGTGATCTGTATGATGTTATTGTCCTTACAGGTTATTTTCACAGATTCTCAAAGGGTAAAAATAATAGTAAGTGGTTTTATTTTAAATAATTGTATTGGTTTAAAATTTGTGCTCTATTAATTATTTTCGATTTTTTACTAACATTTACTTCTCTGACAGTGATATAGTGTAATGTCTTTACTGGGTTAGTATAGTTTATTTATTATTTAACCATTTCATATCAGAAGGACCTGATTCCCGAGCTCGATCCACAAGAAGACGACAAATAGATGCTAAATGCTTTATAATTTCATTTATTTTTCTCATTTCTCGTATTTTTTTTAGATAACTTATTTCGTGATATTGTTTAGTACTTTTAAGTTATTGTGTAAGGGATGTTAATCTTAATCTTTTATTTCACTTCCGCACTCAGATTATTATATGTATTTCCTTTTGAATTTACAGGGTCGTTTTGAAATTATTTTATAGAGTTAAAAATAATTCGTAATTTTAAACTAATAGTGCAATGTAATATGTTAATGTTAGAGTTGCTTAAGAACGTTGATTAAGTCTCTCATTTGACAAATATTTTGTGCATAATATTAGAGTTATGTAATTAAACTAAGACACGTGTCAACTTTTTTCATTTATTGGAGGTTTGAGAATTATTCTATATGCACCATGTATTATATAAAAACTTCAATTCCTCAAGTTAAAAGTAATATAAAATAGAACTCTATACTATATTCGTAATATTTTTTTATTTAGTGACAAATTTAAATATAATTTTTTTTTTATCAATATAAATCCAGACACTTGCCGATCAATACTTATTTACAAGTTGATTGATCAAATAATTTCAGATAAAAAATCTCACATCCTTATAATTATATCTTTTAAAATGTTTATTAACCATAAAATTGGTGGCTTAAGGTGAAAAATAAAAATAAAAATAAAAATGAAACAATTATGAGAAGATGAATATTGTAGCTATATAATGATAAGATTTATATGAATAAATTTTTTTTTTTTTTTTTTTTTTTGAAATGGAATAAGAACATATATGGACCTATAGATATTCAAAAGCAAAAGAGAAATGGACCTTTTACTCGCCCCGTGAATTTCCTATGGCCCTTTAGCGCATAACCGCTTTCCTTCTTAAAAACCTTTTTTGGGCCAAATTTATTGGAGAAAAGAAATCGGCATTGCCTTGGTGTTACCGTCGAGACAAAATCTCCTCTCCCTCTCTGTCAACTCTGTGTTTCTCTCTCTAAATGTTGGTTAATCTTTTCTCTCTCTGAAGATTCGTGTCCGTTTTGAAGATACTTTCTCCTGATCAATTTTGATTGTCAAGAAAGAACAAGAACAAAGAAGGTCGAGAAATGACGACTTCTCATTCTTCGTCTTCTCCTCTCGCTTCGAGCGAAGAGCTAGAAGAGGAAAAACAACAACCGCAACAGGTAAAGGAGTGTGTACATAAAACAAAGACGATACAGTTCTTGGGCAGGACGACGCCTATCGTCCTTCAAAACGACAATGGACCTTGCCCCCTCCTGGCCATCTGTACATTCTCTCTTCTCTCTCTCTCTCTCTCCGTGTGTTCCTCTATATATCGTTCTGGCTAGGGTTTCTCATTATTCTTTGGACTTGTTTTCTTGCCGAAAAAATAGAACAGAGGGGAGGAAATGAAATTGAGCTTTTAGATGTTAGGTTTTGGTTTTTATCTTGTATTCAAATCGATCGTGATTGTGCCAAATTTAATGGAAATGGATTCGTTTGGCGACGCTATATGATGAGGCGTTTTGTCTCTTTTGTAGGAAGATTTGGATTTATTTGTTTGTTTTGTCTTATTATTCTGTGTGCAAAATGGGGATTAATTCTGTGAATTCTTGTGGTTTTTCAAGTTTTGTATTGGTAATTTATGTTGTTGTTAACTACTTGATCCATTTAAATTATTATCTTTAATCAGTTGTCTTTAGTTTAGTGATGCCGACTGGTTTGTTTACGTTTTTCTTTACTAGGGTTTCTTTAACTCCAATTACGACTGGTTCTTTCCTAATCACTAATCATTTAAATTTTGTGTTTTTTGAATTTAGTCTGAAGAGATGGGCGCAAAACTTGTAATACCAGTCAGTTTTAGCTTTTTTTTTGTTCCAGAAAGTGTAGAATTGAATGAATTCCAAATTTAAGACTTGTATCTGGCAGTTTCAGAGGAGGCTCTGATACTGGAGGTTGAAAAGTGAAATACATGTCTTCTTTTTGAGTTTCTAAAGTTGATCAAAGAAAAAATATTCCGACCAGTAGTTTTTCTCATTGTTCTAATGTAGAATATGTTTGGATCTTGCATTTTTGGTATTACTGTTCTTTCTATATGTGATGGCTTCTTATAGTTTCTTAATGATTGATTTTATTTGTTATCCGTTTGTTCTTTTGCCATGAGAAGTTTTTCAAGGGAAGAGTTTGTAATGCTCACACTGTTAGTGACTCGAGAGAGTATATATTTGTAGCTGAATGATCTTAAGAGTAGCTTAGGCTATAGGAAATATGCCTCTTATGTTATGACCTGTCTTTTTAAATGACAGCCTTGTCATTCCAGAACTTATGTAGAATGTTACTTGTGGTCTTATTTTGTATTTATCCCTGAAAGTAAGCTTTGGGTTAGGCAGAAATGGGAGACACGAAATTCTTTTAGAGTATGGTGGAGTTTCTTTGCTATTATGAGCAACTTAAACCACTAGGTGTTGCCTGGTTGGTTAGTGCTTGCTCTCCCTATAATTGAGTATAGTTCAACACCCATTTATTGCATCAAAAAATGTGCGAGCAATTTAAAACTGAACAAATTAGTCTGGATTTACTTTGTTCCAGTAGTAACATGGAACATCAACTTAAGCAATAATTACGCCATCGGTCTTAACTTTTATGATTTTCAATATGATGCTGATTTTTTGAATATATTATTTCATAAATGATTTTGAAAAATGCTGGTTTTTCTTATCGTTATATCGTTTCGTGATTGGGGTCAAAGATGCATTTTGATGGTTGATTTCTGGGTTTGTAACAGGTAATGTTCTTCTGTTGAGAAACAATTTGAATTTAAGTCCTGATATATCTGAAGTTTCTCAAGAGAAACTGCTGTCGCTTGTTGCAGAACGGTTGATTGATTCCAATAGTAATGTCAATGTAATGACTTCTTTTCTAATTCATTTTAACTGTTTACTTTTTGTTAGCCTAAGTTGATATGGATGCCTCCATCATTTTGCAGAATAAAGATGCAGGATATGTTGAAAATCAACAACAGAATATTGCTGATGCAATTGATCGGTTACCACGCCTTGCAACCGGAATTGACGTAAATATAAAATTTAGAAGGTTGGATATCCCATCTTTTTGAAACTCCTTTCTTATACCTTCCATCCCCAACCCCAACCACAGACGTGTTTGTTTTCTAATTGGAATGCATATTTAACTTGCAGGATAGATGATTTTGAGTTCACACCTGAATGTGCCATATTTGATCTACTTGACATTCCTCTATATCATGGTTGGATTGTTGATGCCCAGGTATGGCTCTATCTTGACCTGCCTATGATTTGTGCGAGAACTTAATTATTCTTAAGCTATATGCTGTTGGATATTTTGAGATTATTGCAATTGTTTTAAATATCCTACGTTTGTTAGATTTGTTATGTTTTGTTGAACTGCAAATTCTTAAGAGTTCAAAATATGTGTGTCAGATGTGGTAACACAGCTAACTGTGTGTAATCTTCCGTTCTGCCTAAATAAATTTATTAGCGAAAATGATGCCCAAGATGCATGAGTCGCAAACACAAAACTGATATATAGCCAATAAGAGACTATAAGCTCTCTAACGGCATTTTAGAATTTTTTTATGCGTTAAGTAAACAACCAAGAGCTCATAAGTTTGATAGTTTATAAACTCTTGCGACATGCATTTTCAAAAAAGGCAGTTGGGAATAATTTTTATTTTAAAGAGTTGATGAGCTCTTTAAAAACTCTAGAGTGGACCAAGTAAATGACTGAGATAATTGTGAGCAATTTAAAAAATTATATTTGTATCCGATTTAACTTGTTCTTTCTCTAAGGGTGCCATTTTTTTATCTGAACAGAACTGCCATCTTATAGGTCATATTTTTACCAAACGCGTAAATAAATTAATACAACCTATAAGTTCATGTTACTCAAGCACTTAGATAGCTTATAAAATAAGTTGAGCCGAACATGCTCTTACTGATTTGCTTACATAGAAAATCGAATTTCTTTTTTTTTTGAAATAAAAAGTGTAGAACTATATTAACATGGTACCAAACAACCGGGGGTACAATCTCTATACATAAAGCTTTACAATATAGTTAGTGAATCAATGACATGCCCAAAATTCACATCATTAATCATATCATGCCTTAAAAATAAAAACTCAAAATAATGGATTCACATATCTCTCAGCCTATACAAATCAGTAGGTGTACCCTCAAAAGCTATAGAATTTCTTTCCCTCTCAAAGAATCCAAAACAAGGATAATGGAATAATATATTTCAACTTTCTATCTAATTGTATGCCATGCCAAGCCCACAACTCCTCCCTAATACACCCAACCATCACTCAACTAACACCAATCAAACTATAAATAGCACTCCATAATTCAAACGCCGTCGGACGCCACAACAAAACATGTCTGCAGCTTTCTTCATTAGCCATACATAAATGACATCTATTGGGAATAAACAGCCCCCTAGCAATTAAATTGTCAATTGTCAAGATCATTCTCTACTTGCTTCCCATGCAAAAAAAGCAACTCTAGGGGGAACATTAGCCTTCCAAATCTGCCTTGTAGGAAAAATTAAGTTCATGACATTATTTCTGTTTGTTAAGTGCTTGTAGTAAGATTTGACAGAAAAAACTCCACTTTTATCCACCTTCCACTGCACTTTATCCTTACCAGCATTCAACTGTTGGGCAGACAATAAACTGAGCAGATTTTCAAATTCTCTGAGTTCCTAATCCTGCAAATTTCTAGGAACATTGATCAGCCAATCAACACGACCAGTATTTAATTTATATGCATCCTGAACCAGCATATTTTGTGCTTGAGCAATAGAATAAATTCTAGGAAATCTTCTCAATAAACACTCATTATCAATTTAGGTATCCTTCCAAAATCTGATTTTGTTGCCCCTACCAGCCTTCCACTGCAAATTTTCCTTAAACTGAGGCCACTGCCTCAAAATGTTTCTCCATAAGCTCTTGCCATGGGTTCTTCTAAGCCTTGTTACTCTACTGTCATCCCACACTAAGTGACCCCAACGAATCCGGACAATCTGCCTCCACAGTCTGTTCTCCTCATGTAAAAAATGCCAAACCATTTTCCTTGCAATGCCACATTTAAATCGACAATAGATCTGATACCAAACCCCCCATATTTCAGTGATTTTTTGATTTCCTCACATTTTACCAAATGAAATCTATGATTCTCCTCATCATCACCCAAAAAATTTACATTGTAGAGTTTCCAGCTTCTTCGCAATATTCACTGGAATCGATATTGTTGACAAATAATAGATTGGAAGTTTAGCCATGGTGTTTTTTATTAATGTAACTCTCCCCCCTTTTGACAGCAACTTCCTCTTCCAACCAGCCAACCTATTCTCACACATTTCTAAAACAGAATCCCATGAAGCACTACTCTTATACCTAGTCCCCAACGGCAGGCCAAGATATTTGATTGGTAATGTGACTTCCCTACACTCCAAAATGGCCGCATAGAGTCTCCCATCTCCATCACCTCACGGCTTTACCGATTCAGATTTTTGGAGATTGATCTTCAAACTTGACACCCCTTGAAAGCATAAAAGAATACACCTCAAATGGAGAAGGTTTCTCATATCAGGGTGACAAAAGATTAAGGTGTTATCAGCAAATAAAAGATGAGAAACATCAAGTGTACTGCTGCCACGTTCAACACAAACACCCTTGAAAAGTTGTTGTTCCTTGGCCTTGCTCATCAAACCAACCAACGCTTTCATAACCAAAATAAATAATAAAGGAGAGAGTGAGTCTCCTTGCCTTAAACCCCTAGAGGCCGTCAAGAATTCCAAAGGACCACCATTAATGAGAACAACAAAGGAAGTGGGTGTCATGCATGTATGCATCCAAAGTCTCCATTTTGGCCCAAACACAATCCTTTCAGCATGTAGTCCACAAAGCTCCAACTAGCATGGTCATATGCCTTTTTCATGTCAAGTTTACAAATAATACCTTCCTTCCTATTGGTGACAAGATCGTCAACTATCTCATTAGTTGCCATAACAGTATTAAGGATTTGCCTACCTTCCACAAAAGCGTTTTGACTACTACTAGTGATATCCCCAAGTACTTTAGAAAGTCTTTTAGCCAAAACTTTAGCGATGAGTTTATATATACAGCCAACCAAACTTATCGGCCTGAAATCACCAAATTCCTTAGCCTCCTTTTTGGGAATAAGAGTAACAAAGGTAGAATTGAGAGTCCTCACACATTTTCTAGATTTATGCAGTTCCTTAAACATTTCCATAACATCATCCTTGATTACATACCAAAATTTCTGCATAAATTTCATATTAAACCCATTAAGACCTGGAGCTTTATCCCCATACACAAATCCAAGCTTTCTTTAATCTCATTCTCAGAGAATGCATTTTCCAGCAATAATTTGTTGTCCTCAAAAAGTCGCCTAAAATTTATTCCATTCAAAGTAAGCCTTCTCATATGATCTTTTTGGTACAATTTGCCAAAATAGTCTTTGACTGCCTTTTTGATCTCTTGATTACCTTTAACTTTGCAGCGATTAACCCAGATTTCTGAAATGTAGTTATTTCTTCTCCTATTGTTGGCCATAATGTGAAAGTACTTCGTGTTTCAATCACCTTCCTTAACCCACCTCTCTCTTGATGACACAATAAATCTCATCAACCTTACACAAATTAGCTAAATCCACTTTTAGATTATTTCTCTTGCCTATCATGGTCTCATTTAGCAAACCATCCCCCTTCAGCAGATCAATGTAACTGATTTCCTGCATGATACTAGTGAAAATTTTCCTTGCCTAAGTTTTTCTTCTCTCGCCCACACCTTTATTAACTTTTTAACCTCTTTCAGTTTTCTAGCCAATCTGAAACTTGCTTTACCATGAATCATGGTATTTCCCCAAGCTTCTTCCACCAACTCAACAAATCTCAAATCCGACAACCATCTATTATCAAGCCAGAAAGGGTTTGGCCCTCATTGAATTCCATCTGCTTGAAGGAAAATAGGGTAATGATCCAACATTGGCCTTTGAAGAGTTTTCTAAATAACTCTGGGAATTTGTGTCATCAAAGCAGGATTAACCAAGACTCTATCAATTCTAGAACACGTAAGTTGCTGCCTCATATTTGTCCAAGTCTATTGTTCTCCAGAGAGTGGAAGGTCTACTAATTCCAACCTATCCACCAATGTGCTCAACTGGTTAGCATCAGTCATCCTCACATTGCTGCTGTTCCTGTCATCGCAATTCAGAGTCATGTTGAACCCCCCACCCCCAACGATCCAGAAATCAACCCATTTCCTCTTGTTATCCATAAGTTCCCTCCGGAGTTTCTCTCTCTCTACATTGTTGTCCTGACAATACACACCCGTAAAAGCCCATTCACAATTTGACTTACAGCTCTTGAAAAAGCAAGATAATGTAGTTTTTCCTTTGATCACCTCTAGACAGTTAATAATCCTTTCATTCCACATGAGGATAATACCATCAACAGTACCAATTGTTGGAATACAATGCCATCCTACTCTTTCACTCTTCACATGCTACGAATAATCTCGTCCGAGCATAGATCCAGTTTAGACTCCTGCAAACAAACAATATCCGACTTCCATTTTGCCAAACAACATTTAATAATGAGTCTCTTACCTCGGTTATTCACACCCCTAACATTTCATGATACAATTTTATCGATCATTAGAATCAAAAATTTTTTTCCTCCCTAACTCCTCTTATCTTCCCTCCTCTTCCCTTCATAGTTGACAGTAGATTCAAGTCTTTTCAATTCTCTCGATATACTCTCAACAACTTTTTTTCCCCCTTAGACATCACAATGCCCTTGTTCTTTTTTTCCTTTCTTCTCTTTTCTATTTCAGAAAAAAATAAGAAAGCTTGAGCTTCCATACCTTCCATAGAAATCTTTATTGATTTGCTGTATTTCTGAATATTTTGATAAACCTGTTGCGAATACCCCGTCGGGAAACCATTGACAATATCAATATCATCTAAGCTCAAAACAAGAATCTCTTTGACATCCGGATCCACGAAAGGGAAAATCTCCTACTGCTACTCTGTCTTTAAACATGACCATCATCAGACATTGTCCTTCACCCTCTTCTTCCCTTTCAGGCTCCATAGCGTTGGATAAATCATCAACAAACTTCTCATCTTCTTCTTCACTCGATTCCGCATCACTGTGTTATGAAGTTTGCACCTTACCATCCTCCATGCTTACCATCGACATGCGCTCTAGGGTTTCGGACACCAGAGTTTCATTTTGCTTCGCTTCTGTCTTAGTCACAACGGGCCTCACTTTTAGAATTCAAAGACTCGCCGCAGGTTGGGTTAAAAACATCCCTGCTCCTTTGACCTTCATCCGCTCTATTAAGTTTTATCGGGCTAGATCCGACATGCCATTTCCATTTCTCCACCCAATTGAATCTCTTCTTTTCATTGGGCCCACCTTTTTTGCTCAAGGTTTGGCCCATAGGCCCATTCTCCTCCCTTTTCTTTCTTAGCTCAAAATGCTGAGAATATGAAGCATGTTGGGTCCTTGGCCTTTCGAGTCATCTCCTGACGAATCGGGTCCCATGCCCCACGTTGCTCTTCTGCCCTACCCAATTCCTTTCGCGTCTTTCTTTTGCATTGCTGTTGCGTAAGTTTGTGTTGCACCAAATGCCCATGTGAAGTGAATAGGCTCAGCACAGTGGGGACATTTAACAATCGCATTTCAAGGAGTGGTACGACAGATCAATCATTCAGAATCCACCACCTTCACCCTTTCATTCGAATGAGATACTGGAGCACGCACTTGTCTGTTCGCGAGTTCAAAGTCGCCACCATCAATTTCCACTACCCTTTTCTTTGGTCCCCCCAAGGGAAAAATATTCTTTTCTCCTTTTCTTTCCATTGAATTGACAGAACAACATACTTACCTCTTTTGTTACTGCCATAAGATATCCATAAATTGTAATTACTGCGAATCAAATGCCTTGCCCATTTTCCTCCTTGCCTATTCCAAAAAAAAATCTTCTAAAGATTCCAATAACCACTCGAACTCCTCTTTGTTGAGAAAAATCGGTCTCCTGAATCCCACCCCATTTTCACTAATTCGTAGTCTGTCCAAACTTTTTCCAACACAAACTAAGTCATACGATTTATTTTAAATGGCCAGAAACCTTCGACTATCGGACATAACTCGGTCTCCAACCTAGATTGGCCACAATGGCTGGCCGTAGGTTGAAAAATGGGGCCTTGACTTTTTAGGGATTAGAGAGAGCTTGAGAGAGAGTATCAAGTATTGAATATCTTGTAAAACATGAAAATCGAATTCCTTTTATGGTTTTTAAATTTGGTTTTTGGTGTATATGAGCTTGCTTATGGCGTGCGTCATATTTTTTTGGGTGGGTCTCAAGGAAGTTGATGTTGGACAAACTATGGTTAATTTGCCTACTTAGGATTTAGAGATAAAAACCTAGATATGACACCTAAAGTTCTCAGACATCAAACTCAAGGAGTCTTAAGGATCATACTTAAATATTTAATTGCATTTCACAACTAGAAAATGGAGAAACCCTCAAAGTATTTTATTGAATAACTGAATGATGATCTCAAGGAGATTATAAAAGTATTTGTAGAGCACAAGTAAGTCTTTCCTAAGTAGGAGTAGACTAATAAATATTAAAACTAATGAGATTAGAAATACTACTTCTATCAAGATAGAGAATTATATTACTAATAAGATTAAAAATACTACTACTGGTACAAATAGGAAAACAAATACTAATATCTAAAAGTTATTAAAACCATAATAATAGATTCCTAAATAGTATAATTGTTTTATATTTAAAAGAACTAGATTTTTATCAATGTGCTACACACAAAATATGTTTTTCTATAATTATATGAAAAATAATAAATGTATTTTATGTGAGTAAAAATAAGGTAGAAGTAAAAAAAAATCTCTAATTAAAATGTAAAAAAAAATTATCATATCTTAATCTTTGGTAAAAGATCTTTAGGATGATTGAAGTGTGTAGAGAGAAATAGGTGATAAAAATTTGTAGTGTATAATTTTAGAATTTGTGTTAAGTACATACTAATCACATAGTAATATTGTCACAATAATTTTATCTTTAAATTTAAAAATTATTTAGTGCATAATTTGTAGTCAACTTAATATTAAATTCTATTTTTATAGTTAAAAATTTAAGTCGATTTTTATATATTATCACATTAATAATATATTTAAAAATTATTTTCATATTTAAAAAATTTAATAGATGGCTAGTATATATGTTGCTATATAATATGAAATAATTTTAAAAGTATGAGGAATTGATATGTGTCAATTCCCAACTTTAATGGAAAGACAATTGTTTAAAAGTGTGAAATCCTAGCAGGAGAATGGAATCAGCATGTTAACCAATTGGTGAATCAAGTTGGTTATTGCATGGAACTTTCATGAGCTGTCTTCTAGGAAAGGATCTTGATGAACAGGAACAGCATATGGTGGTTCTTCTTGCTTCTCTACTTCAGAGTCTGCTGGCACACCATTTTTTTTTGGTAAATGACAAAGTACCGCTGATATACACCTTATTGCTGACTAGAAAAGAGGTATTTACTTGTCCATTAGGAGCTAGACCATCATCCTCATATGATTCATAACCATAATCTCTTTCTTGCGTCTCCTCCTGTTGTTCTACTGCGACATGCAAGTTATTATTCTTTGGGCATTGGTAACCCATGAGTCCACTCTCTCCACACCTAAAACAAACAATCTCCTTATCTTTAGGAGAAGCCTTGGAAATTAGGAGTGGGTTTCGTGGTTTCTTGGAATTTAATATTTCAAATATTCTTCAATGTCAAGAGAAGCTTGGCGAGTTGGGGTGGTCGCAGGAGGTTGCCAAGTTAATTTTTTTAATATCAGTTTTTAATTCTGCTCTGGATTGAGATGCTGCCTGTGTCAAAAGACTTGCTCATGGCTTCGGACTTGAGAAAAGAAAAGAGAAGAGAAGAGAGAAAAAACATAGAAAAAGATGAGAAACTTTGAGGTAAATTGCTTTATTTTCTTTGATACCTTTATAGGCTACAAGTGATGAAGACGGCCGACTATGGAGACAGAAATCGCTTGGCTGTTTTGGTCAGTGGCGGCCGTGGGATATGATGGTAATCGTTAGGATTAATTCGGTCAACCCAAAACCCTAACCCTAATTGCAGCTATTACAATGAAAAAGACCAATCTACCCTTGTGTAATTTCGTATTTTATCCCTAATTGGATTCCTGACAACCTGACTATCGTATTTTACCAATTAACTTAAAATTTTTTATTTTTGAAAATTTTGTGTTTACTTAGTTATTCACATGTTGTCCTGAATTATAGTGAAGTTTGTCAAAATTGTTGGAAAGTAAATACTTTCACAAAGAATGACTTCCATCTCATCCCATGTTTCAGTTGTCAGGTGTTTCCTTCTTGTTATATTCTCATCAACACTACAATATTTTTTTGCGAATTTGACTGATTTTGTTTTGGCAATCTAATTTGTCATCCATCTGACATGTCAGACTAATGAAGATGTAGGATAAATTAGAAATAATTTGCCTACTTAGGAATTTAAGAGTAAAAACCTAAATATTACACCTAGAATTTCTTAAGCATTGCATCTAAAAAGTTTTGAGTATCACACTTCAAGATTTAAGTGTATTACTTTTTTGAGATAAAAAGAATGTGTGTATAGTATACGGCATCAAGGGGGTGCCACCCATATTCAAAATATTTACATCTCAATTAGAACATCAAAGACCTTCTCAAAATCATCCCACCCATAAATGTCATGACCCAGCATTAGAGCCCCAAAAACATTAATCCGCCTGTCCCTAATTCTGGTCATATCCCTCACACACCTTTCAAACGCTATATTGTTTCTCTCTTTCCAAATTATGCAGAAAATAGTAAGAAGAATAAGCTTTACAGTTTTCGGTTTTTTACAAATCCCACCCCACTCACAGTTCAGTCATAACATTACTTGCTATCACTCAGTTAATACCTAGAAGACTATACACCATAGACCATATATTATAAGCCACCGGGCACCTAAACAGTAAGTGATTACAAGATTCAGCCGCTTTCATTCACATGTAGCATCCATTAACCGTGATCTTGTCTCTCCTCATCAACTTGTCGATGGTAAGGATGCATTCTTGAACTGCTTCCCAAGTAAAAAAAAAAAGCAATTCTTGGCGAAGCCTTTACTTTCCATATTTGTTGAGCCAGAAAATTGATGCTGTCCCCATCTCTCTTGACCTAGTGAGCATAGTTGAACAATCCATTCTTATTCAATTTCCACACCACTTTATCCTTATCATTGCTCAGTTGCACCTTAGACATCAACAGAAGTAGTGCCTTAAATTCTTCAATCTCCCAGTCATTAAGGTTCCTAGACGAAGTCAGGTCCCACCCTCTATTATCATCCTCACCTCTGAACACCTCCTCCACCAACATATTTTTCTTTTGGGCGATTATTCTTGGAAATTGATCCCAAGGCTACCCATTCCAATCCACTTGTCATCCCAAAAGCGAATGTTATTACCCCACCCAAGTTTCCAATGGACACAATCCGAAATCTGAGTTCTCCCCGTTTCAATCTTCCTTCGTAAACCCATTTCATGAGGCCTCACCACCTCACAAATAGGACTTTCCCCTATCTCCCCAAGATTTAATTACATTACATAATTTGAAATAAGAAAATCTCAAATTATGATATTGAATAATTGATGGTGGCTCAAGGAGATTAAAAAGCTATTTATATAATATGAAATAAGTCTTTCCGACGTAGGGTTAGATTAAGAAATAATAATACTAATAAGATTATAAATGCTACTTCTAATAAGATAGGAAATACTAATGCTATTGAGATTAAAAATAATACTAGTGATACAAATAAGAATTATTAAAACTACAATAAGTGACTCTTAATTAGTGTAGTAGTTTTGTATTAATATAAGTATGATTTCTAATCTATTTAAATAATCTATAGCAAATCTATTCTATAGTATTCTTCACTAGTTGGAGAAACCCTGATCATGAGTTTTGAAGTGGCAAATGATGCAAAACCTTGATATTCAAGCTTAAAATGAAAATTTAACAAACTATTTGCTATAGCAAACATAATGAGAAACAAATAATTATTTATGACTATGAAATCTTGATGGTAGGACGAAATCAAAAGGTTGACCAATTTGTGCTTTAACTTCATCATTGAATTTAACATCACTAGATCTAATTATTGACTTAGGTTCCTCCTTGCATTGAACTTCCGTAGAACTCTCTTTTAAGAAGTGAAAGGTCTTGAATACCCTCAAGATCTTTACTCTTTGGAACAAATGACAGTTTTTCTTATTTCTCAACTTCAACAAGCTCATTTTTTTAACATCTTTTCCGTCTGTAGGTATATTTAATCATCTTTTTTGTAGTCTTTATGCCAAGCATAAAATGCTAAGTATCGCTAGTCATTTCATGCTGTACATATCAATCATAAAGATAAAATCGACTGAGAAGAATGTATGTGAACGTTATTGGAACTATATCACATAAGATTGAACTAGTGTATGTACCATGACAAGTAGAACAAGACTCTATTGAGTTACTAAAATCTCGTATTATCCGTCCATCCAGACTAGTCTATGTGGTCACATATGCGGTTGCACTGAGAGATTGAGTCATTCAACTGATAAATTGAAACAAGGTTCTTGCTCGTAAATGACAAGTTCCTTACTTTTATTTTGACAACGAGCAAGAATTTGAAAAATGGGAGAATGATTTCAATCTTCCTTCAAGTTAACTATTTGGTTGTGCTTAACTATAACCAAGACAAACTTGTCAATTTTACATTCTCGAAGTGATGATTCGTTCTCTTCAAGAATCCACTTGTTTAAAATTTTTCCATCATACTAACTTTTTTCAAGGAGGATTGCAAAGATAAAAGGAGTAGACAAAAATATATGAGAATTATTTTGAACTGCTGAAAACCAATTTGGAAGGAATAAACCGGTACGGGTGAATCGATTTGGTGAAACTCTGTTCAAAAACTCAGAACAAAGCACAAGATTGCAGAGCCCTCTTGTATATCAGACGTGCGTGAGACTCACATGTCGGATTCTGATCGCCTGACTGCGGCTGGGTGTTTGATTTACCAGTTGACTTAGGTCATCCACTGCCATGTTGGAGTATGAGTTCTCTTTGGATTACATTTAATTTCGTGTTTAGTTTTATTTATTCCGGATTATTAAATGTTCGGATGCTGTAACACTGCATCCCATATTGATAATGCTGTAAGGAAAAATGTACTATATACTTGTGCCTGAAAGCCTCAAAAGTACCAACATTTAACACTTTTGAGCTATGGGCCTTGCTTTTGTTAGACTTCTGGTTTTACAACATGTACTCAGATATTTATCCTACCATTCCTTGTTCAGCATGTATATCTTGATTTGCAGATGGGCATGTTTCACTGTTTCTGCTCTTGGTTTCAACTACTAGTACTTTTTTGCATGTCCACCAGGATTTTGATACTGCTGATGCCATTGGGTTCAAGTCCTACAATGCTTTAATGGGGGAGCTTGTTGCCCTAGAAACCCAAAAGACTGAAGGTGAATATAAAATCAATTCTGGAGAGGATTATGTTGATTTTGCTGCTGCAACAACTGCGACCTTAGGGGTTCCTTCTCCGTCCCTTTCAAAAACTAGATCTTTTGATGATTCCCAGCTTACAGACTCTGGTAACAGAAAAGCGAGAAAAGGGGATCTTGAAGAAGAAGCAGAGTTATTGAGAGTGTTGAAATTGTCGGAGACTGCGTTGCCAACTCAAGTAGATGATTCTCTTGTAAGCAGTGCTAATACAGGAACCATGCCTCCTGCTGGTTCAGATGAGATTCAGTCCACCAAAAAGGATGTGCTTGTTAGTCCAGATGAGCGTCTGTCTACTAAAGAAGATGCGCTTGTTGGTACTGATAATACATTAGAGCGGCATATTGATTCAGAAACAGTGTGTTTTCTGATCACTGATAATAGTAATCAGACATGTTTGAAGACGAATACAGAACAAGAAATGTCTGCAGTCCCGGCCATAGATGGAGGTGTTTACCTTGATCTGTCATCTTGTACAAAACCTAGAGAACAAGGAATTTGTGATGTTGTGGATAAGAAGAATAGTTGTGAGGCACTGATGGTTGATAAATGTAGCATTCAGTCAACGGTGGGGAACATCACCGAGATGCCAGTTGTTGTTGAGGATGCACCTTGTATTTCTCCTGATAAAGGTAGTGCATCTGTGAATGATAACAGTGTGAACAAATCTCAAGGTGATGATAAAGTTGAGTATCAGTTTACTTCTGTAACTGGTTTTCATGAGCCAGTAGAAAACGTGTGTGTTTATGATACAGCAGAAGCATCAGGCTTAAGCATGTCAAGTGGACATTTGGATTCTAGTGGCAGATTGCAGCATGATGTACCTGAAGCTTTTACCTCAAGTATTGATGGTAGTGAGCCCATATATGAAGGCGAAGAATGCATATTTGATTCAGGATCTATGGCATATGAAAATAGAGAGCCTGTGTATGAAGGTGAGGTAATCCTTGCAGAACAAGCTGATAACATTGCTGCGAGTTCCAGTGCTGCAAGGGCTAAGGACGGACTCACTCCAGAACAAGGTAAGTTAGTGCTGCATATCAACCAACTTTAATTTTTGTTTAGGGTTTCTGTGCATAAAATTAATGTGCTCTGGAATTTGCTCAAAATTTGTTTTCAGGAGAAGTGATAAGGATTTTTTTGAAGAATAATGCTAGTCAATTAACCTTTTACGGGTATGTTTATTTCAGTTATAAGTGTCCTTTCGGAATTCCGGTGTCGTTGTTCTAGGTGCTGAGAAGCTTTCTTTGCAGTAGTTATCTTAAAAAAAGCTTTCTTTGCAGTAATTAGTACACATTTCGCAGGCTTTTCTGCTTACAAGATGGTCTAAAAGAGCGTGAGCTTTGTGTTTTTTTCCGTAATAATCACTTCAGCACCATGTTTAAGGTCAGTTACATGTTGCAATACACTTTTATGTTTATGAACTGCAAAGTAGTTGCTGGGACCCAGATTTTAGAAAAAGATAGATTTTAGCTGAACTTCCAATTTTTCCTGTTTCCAAAAGGGGTCTTCTAATTTCTGTGTTTGCAGTATGATGGTGAACTTTATCTGTTAGCTACAGATCAAGGTTATCTAAATCAGCCGGATTTGGTCTGGGAGAAACTAAATGAGGTACCAATATTTGCTTTTCTCCTTGCTTAGAATCATCTCACTGGCATCTTCATCATCAAGGGAAACAGGAATATAAATATATATTAATTTATAAACAGGAATATAAATTTGAAGCACTGAATTTTCTCCTCGTTGAGATCGGACTACTATGGAGTTATCATGTACATTCTCTCTTTGTAAATCTTGTGCTGCCATGATTTCTGGAAAAAAAAAACAAAAACAAATCCTATAGACTGCTTGATTTGGCTTAGTAGAATTTTTTAAGAAGAGAACTATTCAATGTGGGGTTGCCACCTATGTATAACAAAGCTTCACAAAGAAGAAGAAAAGTGTTATATGAGGCACTAGGTGTGATGGACTGCCATGTGCTCCATGATTTCTGGAAAAAAAAAAAAAACAAAAACAAACCTTGTGTTTTAGAGTCAAGATGCTTCATTTGCTCTTCTTTTAGGGTGGATGGGGGGTTTTTGTGGTGTTTGGGTTGAGATCTGCATAAATTACTGTCAGACTGCCTCACTAAATTTTGCTGTTTTTCTTTTCTGTTTATGGTTCTTTCAGATGGAAGTAGGAAAACAGTTTTGAGTTGATAACCAATGGATCTCTTATGTGTTTACAAAAGAAAAAGAAACCAAGGAAAAAAACAAGATTTTCTAGTTCAAAATTTCTTGCACTGATAAAGTTTAGTACACTATTTTCTTTCAGGTCAACGGGGATACATTGTTCATGACAGGTAACTTCAAGGAGTTTAAGGTAGAAAGTCAAACAACAAATGATGCATGGGATGAACATAATGTTGTGGCCAGTACTGCTGTACGTTTTCTTTCTGCAAATTTTCTTTTTCGAGCTTGTCCACAGTAGCTTAAATCAACTAATTGAAATTTACATGCCTCAGGACTATCTTGCAAGCATTGATAGTGCAGCACAAGCGGGGTTGGATATAAAGTAATTATTTCTAACATTATGCTATATTGATATTTTGGTTGCCAGTTTAACTGTGCACATAAAACTCATTGGTATCGGTAGTCTCTTCAAATTTGGCTTGTTTTTTTCGGAGTGCTGTTTATTGTCAGTTTTCACCTGACCTCAAAATGAAACTTAATTTAAATTGAACTAAATTAAATTTTGAACAACTTTTCTGCTCTTTAGGTATCTTTAAAAGAAAAACTTTTCTGCTCTTTAGGAAGAGAGTTTCTTTTAGATTGATTATATGGTTTATATGAAATTATGTTTCATGTTTAAAATTATATATACTGTTGTTGCAGCTCTGATCTACAACTAGCCATTGCTCTGCAACACCAGGAATTTGAGCAACAACCCCAGCGTCACAATTCGCAGCAACCATCAAATGGTAGTGGTTCAAAATTGATAACAGGACCACAGGTAGGTTCACCCTGCTTGCCACATGATTTCTTAATTGTTAACCTTGTGTTTACCACTTAGTCCTACACCGGATTATTGGAGAGATAATACTATCTGCCAAATGCTATGGATGGGTAGAGATTGGTATTTTACTTGGTCCAGCTGGGTTGACCATTAGGTGCTGGATTGACATCTTACAAGTAATTATTCAGAAAATTACAAAAATATGACTTGTATTAGGTTATTCTATGAAAAATATGACTTCATTTTGAAAATTTTCAAAACCATGACTTGTTTCGTTCACAATCTAAAATGACGAAGAAAAACATGACTACAATAGATTTTACCTTAAGAAACGTTAAAATCCATTGATTATGGACTGGCCTGCCAAAAATGGTAAAGACACAATCATCTCCTTCCTCTCCTCTCTCACTAAACCTTTTATTTTCTCTCTTATTGAAGCCTCCATGTACGTCTAGTAGTGACATGCTCCAGACAAAAAGCATTAGTCGACACTTGAAACCTCTCAACCTAGACTCCTTCCTCTACTCCCATTGCTAATAGTCTTCTTCTTTCCTTTGCCCAGACCCGCCCAAGCACCCAATTCCTCACTGACCGACCCTGCTATCACTTAAGAAACCCCACAAAACCTGAGAATCGAACGCCGCAACTCATACACAGCATAACAGTGAAGGAGAAGGTGATTGCACGATTTATCCTCACTTTTGCGCATACAACATCTGTTCACCAGCACCATACTCATCAAATTATCCACCGTTAAAATACAGTTTCTGCTGGCCTCCCAAGCAAAAAACACAATCTTAGGAGGGGCCTGCACCTGCCAGATTTGATTAGCAGGAAAACAAGTGGACCTACAGGTTCTCTCCCCCATAGTATAGCGATGGTATGATTTCACGGAGAACACCCCACTTTTCTTATGCTTCCAGACCAGCTTATCATTGTCAGCTTATACATTGGAGAGCATCAGAAGTAGATTCTCGAATTCCTCCACCTCCCAATCCTTCAGATTTCTAGTCACCGTAATATTCCACATCCCCACTCCCCCACTCCCGCTCCACACCTCCTCCACACGGGCGTTTTTGTCATGCGCGATTGCATAAATTCTGGGAAATCTATTTATAAAACAGCCCCCATCCTCCCAAACATCAGTCCAAAATAACACGTTATTCCCTTTTCCAACCTTCCACTTGACACACTCACTTCAGTAACTTCTTTCTCTAATACTCTTCCAAAGACCAGTGCCATAATTTCCTCCGTTACTACCCCACACGCCTCTCCCATCCCACGAGCCCCATCTCGGCTCAACGACGTTTTTCCACATACTGTCCTCCTCTTTCAAACATTTCCTCAACCACTTGCCATGCAGAGCCCTATTCATTTGAACAAGAGATCTAATACCCAATCCCACTTCCCACAACGGTTTCTTCACCTCCTAGTTAACAAGGTGCATTCTCCTTCTCTCCTCTTCATCACCCAAAGAAACCGACACTGAATTCTTTCCAATTTTTTGGCAGCAGAAACCGGAAGTTTGAGGGCTGAAAGATAATAAATTGGAGTATTTGTTATTTCAAAAAAAAAAAAATTGGAATATTTGAGATGACACTCTTCACCAAAGTAAGTCTACCTCCCTTGGATAAGAAGTTCCGCTTCCAATTTGTCAACCTTCTCTCAACAATCTCAACTGCTGGATCCAATGTGCATCTCTCCTTGTATCTCGCACCCAATGGAAGAGCCAAGTATTTTAGAGGAAGTTTGGCAGATTTACACCCCAAAACACCAGCAAGAGTTTCTTCACCCTCCCTTCCCAAATCTAACAATCTTGGACTTATTTAAGTTAATGTTGAGCCCCGGGACAGCCTGAAAACAAAGCAAAACAGCACCTAAATTCTGCACCATTTCTTCCTTTGCTTCACAAAATATCAAAGTATCATCTGGAAAAAATAAGTGAGACATCTCCACCTTCTGATTATTCTTGCTATCCCAAACCCCTCTAAGCAAATCACATTCCTTGGGCCTCTCTAACATCATGTTGAAAGCCTCCATAACAATAATGAAGAGGAGTGGAGAAAGCAGGTTGCTTTGTCTAAGTCCCCGGGAAGCCTTAAAGAAAGTAGATGGACCACCGTTAATCATTACCGCAAACGACGTGGTAGAAATACATATCTTGATCCACCTCCTCTATTTCTTGCCAAAACCCAACCTCCCCAACATGTAGTTGACAAAATCCAAACAAACATGATCATAGGCCTTCTCCATATCCATTACTTTCAAAAAAAGAAAAAGCTTAAGAATTCATATTTTGATTGTATAAGTATCAAAATACCCCATCTTATTTAATAGTCATGATCATTATGCAAACTTTTTTTTTGAATAAAAAATGTGTTACTATTCATAAGACACCAAGAGTGTGCAACCCATCTACAAAGTTTACAAGTTTAACGAAGCATTACTAAGGATTCTCAACTCCTCACTTAAATTCAAATGTTGATCCATAATCAAAATACTCATAACCTGGAACCAAGAATCCTTAATTCTAATTAAAGTTGCTTTTTATCTCCTACTATTCTCTTTCCAAATGACCCAAAAGGTCGCCAAAGGGATATGTCTAATTGTCTTTTTATCTCTTTGGATGCCTCCACATCTAAAAGCTCCGCTCTCATTTTGCCTGCAACTCAATTCAGACTTGAAAGGTATAAACCAGAGAACATACGTGATGTGTGAGTGGATATCAAAGGATGATATGATTACATTTATTTACCCCACTCTTGCACAAGTAACATTTATTCGCCAAAACTTTGCCTCTTTTGATCAACTTGTCAAGAGTAAGAATATTTTGTCGAACTACTTCCCAAGTAGTAGAAGCCACCCTAGGAGTCATTTTCAACTTCCACGCCATTCTTCAAAGAAATATTTCTCACACTCCTCATTGCTAGTCGAAAATTGGTAATACGACTTGATCGAGAAGTGTCCATTGCGACAAAGGTTCCATATTTGTTCATCCTTGTTTTCTTCATAAATCTCCACCTTCGTGAGTGTACTAAGTAGCCACACGTACTCTTCCCAATCATTTGAATTTTGGTTCAGATCAACACCCAAATTTCAGTTCATCCTTAATTATGATGTCCTTGTCTCAAGAAATATAAAAAATTAAAGGGAATTTC
The DNA here is from genome assembly GCF_054855325.1 of Carica papaya. NCBI lineage: Eukaryota > Viridiplantae > Streptophyta > Magnoliopsida > Brassicales > Caricaceae > Carica > Carica papaya. Next base: position 5,369,779 of record NC_142312.1, on the reverse strand, counting down.
GAACAAAGAGCTACTCCTTCCATCTGATAGTCTGTCCATAGACTCACTCTCTATGCTGACCCAATTTTCCATCAATAAGCATTGAAATACTCCCTTATTCTTAATAAACCTCTTCCACCGTCCAGCCCCATAGGTCTCCATTAGAATTTCTGTCAAACATCCAAACCTCTCTCTTCTAAATTTTGCCTTGATCACCTTCCTCCATAGCTTCCTTCCTTTTTCATGAATCTCCAAAGTCATTGTCATCTTGGAGAGCCATTTTGAATTCCATGAAGGACCTTACTCCCAAGCTACCTTTTCGATAAGGATGTTTTACATCATCCCATGCTACAAGATGATATATTTTTTTTGAAATAAAAGAAGAGAAGATGTATTAATGTGAGGTCATTAATGAAATCAAATTTACATATCAATTAACATATTTACAATAAAATCTAGATTTTCAAAACATTCTAGATTATGCCATAAAACAGTAGAGGCAAAATAATGAAATCATTTATTTTTGATGCTATTAAAGTCTTGTTCAAGCCCTTCAAAAGTTCTGTTGTTTCTCTCCTTTCAAATAATCCAGAAAATGGTAAGAGAAGTTAATTTAATCGCTTTGTTACTAATCAGACCTTCTCATGCCAGAAGTTTGGAATAAACAGAATTTTTTATTACTCAAGAGATCCCCAGAAGTCCGAGTATCATGCTCCAGAGTTTGTGAGATGTTTGACATTTTAAGAGTAGATGATTACATGATTCAAGAGATTTCTTACAGAAGAAACACCTGTTGACAGTAGTATGCCATCTTTTCATCAAATTATTTATTGTGAGGATTTTCTCTTTTGCAGCTTTCCAAGCAAAAAAAGTTTGGGGGGGCACCCGATTTTCAAATGATTTTTGAGTGGAAAAGATATGTTTCATTAGAGTTATACCGGTCAGAAAAGAGTATAGAGAACTAACACTGAAGATACCATTCTTTTTTAATTTCCAATGCAGTTTATCATTTTGATTTTGTAGTTATGTGTTTGCCAATAAGTGAAGTAAGGATTGATAATTTTCTTGTTCTCAATCTTGAAGGTTCCTCATCGCTGGGACACTTCAGGAGGCAGGAATGACTGAACCAATAATATCATTTACTGTGGTAGCTTTGTTTCTAGCAATTCTATATATAAGGGGATATTTGTCTTTTAATTTTTTTGAACTGCACTAAAAATCTTCTCAGAAACGGACCTTGAACCCATTACCAATATTCCATTTAGTGTGATGATGTTTTTTCATATAATATAACCGTAGTTGCTGTTTTTAATTTAAGAGAGATTTTGTGGCTCCTCGTTATACCATTTTGATTCTATCACTATTTTCCAGAGACTGTCATTTTCATTCCAATATCTCCAAATTCATTTATCAAGAACTCTTTTGTTTAGTTTGATTATTGATTTTAGTCCCAAGCCCCCTTCTTTTAAGGGTTTTTTTATCTTCAACCAATTCACTAAGTGGTATTTCTTGCAATTTTTACTCCAACCCTAAAGAAAGTTACATTAGATCTGCTCTAGTTTCTTTGCCACCTTATTTGGTTTGTTAAGCACCAATAAAAGTAAATCGGGAGATTGGAGAGTGTGTTTTTAATCAAGGTCAATCTACCTCCTTTTGATAGAAATTTTTTCTTCCAGGTAGATAATCTGTTATTGAACAAATCGATCACAGATTCCTAGTAATTACTATCATTGTGCTTGGTGCCAAGAGGAACACCAAGGTAAGTGATAGGTAACTGTGTCTGCTTGCAGCCCAAAACCACACTGAAGTCTTCATTTCTGGAGCTGTTTCCCAACAAAACTATTTTAGATTTTTCGAGATTTATATTTAAACCAGAGACAGCCTAAAAGCATAATAGAATACATTTTAGAAAGATGAGGGAGCTGAAATCCGGTTGACAGAAAATCAGTGTATCATCAGCGAAGAAAAAATAAAAATTTTTCGTTTTATGATCTCTGTTACCTATAGTAATCCCTTTAATTAAATTCAATGATTTTGTTTTCTCAATAAGTTTATTCAGGGCCTCCATCACAATAATGAATAAGAGTGGAGAAAGGGAATCCCTTTGCCGTAGCAGATGATATCTCCTTTTGTCTTTTGAATCCCCCACAAAAATCTGCATTCGATCATCTCTAATCTCTTTACCATGCTCGTAGGAAATGGTGGCCAAAGACGTGAAGTAAATGGGGGCCATAAAGAGAGCCTTCTTCCCTTGAGAGTAAGCCCCTCTTCCATCCAGCTAATTAGGGTTTGAATCTATTTGCCACCGGGTCCCATGCCACAATATCTTTGAATTTTGTGCAAAGTGAAAGATCCAAATATTTAATTGGGACTTGCACCTCGAAATAGTTTCCAATTGATCGTCTTCTCGATGCTCACCCACTGCACTTGTTCTGGCTTTGCCATATTACTCTCAAAGACCAAAAACTGCCTGGAAGCTCAACAATGCAACACCTAAGATTAAGGAGGTAATTGTGATTTGGCCCACAAAACAATAACGTATCTTCAACAAAGAATAAATAAGTCACTTAAACCTCTTTGTCGTTTCTTTAACCTTCACCCCTTTATAAAGGTTCAATTCCCTTGCGTTGATATGCAGTATGGTTAGTGCTGTCTTAAGTATCAGGAAGAGCAAAGGATACAATGGATCACCCTGCCTTAAGCCTCTAGAATCCTTAAAAAAATTAGATGCTCCATCATTCACTAGAACTGAAAAGGAAGATGTGGTAATATAAGTCTTAATCGAAGTTTGCCATTTATGCCTGAAACCCATTCTTTCTGTCATGTATAATAGAAAACTCCTAGCCACATGATCGTGGGCCTTCCCCATAAAAAGCTTGCATAAAGCACCTCGCTCGCCCTTTCTCAACAAGGTGTCCACTATCTCATTAGGTATTAAGGCCGCATCAAATATTTATCTCTCCTCCAAAAGAATATGTTAGCATTCCCTGATCACTTTAGTCATTCTTCGTGTCAGGACTTTTGCTATTATTTTATACACACCGCCGGCTGAGCTATAGGTTTAAAGTCACTGATCTTTAATGCTTCTTGGATTTTCAGGATGAAAATTAGAAAAGTTGAGGTTAGACTTCCATGAATGTCCTTGAATAGTGGAATTAACCAAATTAGCCTTTAGGTCACTCTTCAAAAATATCTAAATTCTGTTGAAAAAACCTGATTTTGAAGCGTCTAACCTCAGTGCCTTGTCTCCTTTACAATCATAGTGGCCTCAAGAATTTTCTCCTGAAAAAACTTGTTCAAGGAGCATGCCATCCTGATCACTAAATCTGTTGGAACTCAACCCATCTAAAGTGGGTCTCCATGGCTCCACCTCTCTATACAAATCCTAAAAAAAAGACTTCATCCCCTCCCTCAGCTCGTTGTTACCTTTCCTCACTCAACCGCTCACTTCTAACGCCTCTATATAGTTGTATCCCCTATGATGACTAGCCAAAGAATGTAAGAATTTCGTATTTCTATCACCCTTCTTAATCCACTTGGCCCTCAACTTTTGTCGAAGGCTATCTCCTCCCTGAAAATAACATTTGCTAGTTCTAGACAGATCTCGTTTTTGCATCCCATCCTCCACCGGGGGGACCCCCCCGTCCCCTTTAATGCTTCCAGCCTCTGTAACTCGGCAAAGAGTTCGTCTTTCCTTTGGCTTTCCTCTCCTAACTCCTCCTTATTCCGTCTCTTAAGCTTGTCTTTTAACATAGCAAGCTTCTGACAATTCTAAAGCTGGTAAAACTGCCCGTCTGCATTCTTCCTGCCACTCTTTGATCTTGTCTTGGGAATCAGGGACCTTGAGCCATTTGCTCTCAAAACTAAATGAGCAAGGGCACCACCTAATGCTGTTGATCTCCAAACTTATGGGAAAAATCATTATTATTATATAAATATCAAATATTGATTTGATAATTGAAATTTGAGATCTCTAATTTTGGTTTTTAATAAATTTTCTTAAGGTGTTATGCTGTCTCTTTGTCCTATATTAGTTGGTATTAGAGCTTAACTTCGATCAATTACACTGCTCAAATTTTGTTCTCAACTTCACAAAACACAACCTCCCTACCAAAAATAAAATACTAAACTCTTGAAACAATCATTAAAGCAACATGATTCCAACCAACCACCTTGAGGTGGTCAACACCACCCCTCCTGTTAGCTTTAGAAGAATCCACTTTGCACATCCACCAAATTTTAGCCTCTAAAGTTGTTGGAATCCACCTCACTTGTTAGGCAATCCGTGGATCATCGCCACAAACACGAGATGTACTGCTTCCTGGCTGCAGCAAGTGAGACCGACACCAGATCTGAAACTAGTGTCTCCAGGCAAATCCTTTGCCAGGAGATTGTCATTGGAAACTTGCTGGAAACCAGCACGTGGCTTTCAGAATGTTGATACCTTATGTTGAATGGTTCAAACTAGTTGACCCAATCTGGTTCAGTTTGTCCGCTTCAACCAACTCTAGACCGATTCTCAATTGTTCCAGACTGGTTCTTTAAGGTTTTCTGGACTGGGTTCCAAAACATAGACCCAAAACATTGAATAGGCTGAGGAAAATTATTAAAAGAGATAGCTTGGAGATTAAGAGAGAATTCTCTTAAGGTTTGTCTGAAGGGGATTAAGAGAGAATTCTCTTAACTTTTGGAGCTTGCCAACATTTTGCTTATGGAAGAGATAGCTTGGAGACAACATTCGGATTTATTTGGATCCATGAGGGGAATACCAAAATTTTCCATGACATCACTATCTTCAATAATAGATCCAATTTCCTTGCCAAGCTTGCAGTTAGGTTGAGAATGCATGAAATGGGGCAGGCTGTTGGTGAATTCCATTCTGAGTTGTATCAGGAGATTGATGCTTGACATCTTAGGCAGGACAAGATGGAGTTTTTGAGGGCGGTGTTGCTGATAGATCTGTGCTTGAGAGTCCTTTCGTTTTTGAGTGAAATGTGGGATACTAATGTCCGGGCCTGATGGTGTTGCTATGTCTTTCTTCCTCTAGAATTTGGCGATATTCAAAAGGAGAATTTTGGAGATGTTATAGGATTTTTATATTTTGTAAAGTAGTTAGAAGTCTAAATGTCTCATTTCTTGTCTCAGTCCGTAAGTTGGAAGGGTGATTGATGTGAGCAAGGAAAGGAAAAAGAAAATCTTCTCCTTTAAAGAGAGAATCAACCAAGAAAAGGGAGAAAAGAAATTGTGGGCTATCAAGGGAGCCTTCATGACCAGCTTTAAATTACCATAAATCTTCCTTCTAAACCACTCATTATCTCTTCTAATAAAGAAAGAAGACCATATCAATCATAGTTAGGAAGTTATACTTTAATTTTAATTAATTTCCTATGTAATTGCACCTAGTTAGGAATTTAAATTTAAATTTTAATTAATTTCCTATGTAATTGTAATTTTAAATTAGAAGATTTTTATTATCTTTTTATTCACATGGTCTATTTTATAAATAGGTTCTCAAATTTTCATTGTAAGGAATGAAGTTTTAGAATAATAAAATTATGAAAAGTTTTAATTTTCAATTAGTTAAGTTTTTTTAACCTTCTTGTTGAATGAGAATTGATTCAATTTATTAAAATAAATCCTTATGGCGTTTTATCAAATTTTTTTCGAATTGATTTCTAACTTATCAAGTTCATACTTGTGGTAGTTTTAATCAATTCAAACTATCTCAATTACCTTGGTTGACATTCACGTGTTGAATGTAGTTCCAGTAGGGAGGATTTATTAGGAGTTTTATGATTCTGAAAACTAATGTTATATGCAGAGTTTTTTATCACATTAGTTGATTTTGGATTCCGTATCATTGATGGAGTTTAGGGAGATCAAACCTATTAGTTTTATAGGTTGCTCTTAGAAGCTTATTGCTAAAATCTGCTGAGAAGAATTATGCTTCATCGACAGCAAATGACTATTGAAAAGTCTCATAGCCCTTCCCTATATTAAGTGACTGGCAGCATGGGTTTTTGTGTGGATGGACTTGTTACTGCATATTCACAGACTCTTTTGTCATTATTATTAATGCAAAATTGAAGCACACAAGTTTATACTATGCAGATAAATTATCTCATTAGAAATAGATAGTTACACTATTTTGGCTCCTTACTTTTGGGTCACAATTTACTATCCTTAGAAGATATTGGAGCAGTTGTTGATATGCTAATTGACATGTAACATTCTTTGTATATTGGGTGGTATTCCCTTGGTACCTTTTAATTCGATTTTTTTTTTATTTCAAAAAAATATATATATATATATATCTCATTAGATAGAGGGTCCTGATGGTTCCTTTAATTCTGCTAGGAGTCAGACAAGAAAATGCATTATCCACTTTCCTTTTTCATTTAACTGATGGAAGCTGTCAGCCACCCTCCTTTTTTAAGTTAGAGTAGTTGGGGGCTTTGTAGGTCCTAGATAAAGATTCCCTCATCAACAGTTTATTTTTTTTATGTGTTTATTGTGTTTTCATGTTGTGTCTAGGCTTCAGTCTCAAAAAAGAAAAAGTAGTCCAGGCTTAAGATTAATCGAAGTCAAAATTTGTTCTGATCCGGTTAGAGGTAAATGATAAGGAGCTGGGCCCAGGTGTTCAGGTGCAAATTCAGTCTGTTTCCTAATAAATACCTTGGCTTACTGCTTGGTGTTGGTATCAAGGAATTGGATATTTACCATTGTAGTCAAGATAGAAATGAGGTTGGGTGGCTGGAAGAGGTTTTTCTTATCCGCATGGGAGAGAAAGAGGAGGCGGGGGGGGGTTGTATTTCAATTAGTGGCGATTAGGTCAAACAACTAGTGCCAACAATCAATTTGGGGGCCAGGCCTTTAACTAACTTCAACAGCTTCCTGTTGGCTAAATGGCAATGGAAGTTCATGTATAAAAGGACTCCATGTGGGGGATGATAATTGCAGTGAAGTATGATTGGCAGCTGGTGAGTGGCTCTTGAGAAAATATAGAGGTGCGACTGCTTTGGTCCTTGGAAGTCCTGCTATAAGTTTGGGCAGCATTGCTTGATAAGATTGTTTTCAAGGTGGATAGTGGTAGAAGGATCAGGTTTTTCTTACCCTTTATATTTTTTTAAAAAAAGTGTTCTAGCTGACTGCTCAAAGAAGTTATCCTATCTATATTTATGTCCAAGAAATAAGAGTCATCCCATCTAATTTTCCATTCACAACATTGAAAAAGGTGTGGGTTGGGAACTGTACTATGGTGTACACTGGTGGAATCCAGTGGAGCATCGTTCTTCTTAAGAATCTTAACTACTCTGAGATTAATGATTGGATTCCCAGCCTGACAAAGTTAGTACGATGTGGAGGCTCTCAAAGGGTGGCCGGTTCTCTTTTAAGTCCTGTTGTGCTCATCTAGATGTGCTGATCCTAATTTTGGTTGCTTTGCCTGTAAGTTAATATGAAATACAAAAACTATTCCCCCATAGCCTTTTTCGGATAGGTGCAATCCTAATAACTGGCAACTTGATGAAGAGAGAGAGTGTCTTGGTTAACATGTGTTTTTCTTCCATAGGAAATATTAATCTCCTGGACGATCTTTTGCTCTGGTATCCTGTAACTAAAAGGTTTTGGCATTTAGCATTGATCTTCTCAATTTGAGGTATGTTCTGCAGTAAGGATGAAATCTGGGTTTGGAGAGCTATCTTGGCGTCTAGAACTAAATGGAAGCTGCTGGCCCTCATACCTCCCTCCATTTTTTGAGGCACTTTGAAGGAAACAAAAAATAAGAGCTTTTGGAAATATTTTCTCGTTGCTTGTATTCGGTATTTTTGCTCAAGGGTCACCCAACTTAAGGACAAGACAGATTTTACAGATATGATTGATATGTTTCTATCTGGTCTTTATACTGGATATTTTGTACAAGGGTGGTACCCTCTTGGCACTCTCCATATGATATTTCTTTTTTTACGCTAAAAAATTATCTTAGTCATGGTTCAAATTCTTATATCTCTTCATAGAGTTGTTTTTTTTTGGAATTTGTATTAGAGTTCCTAGTACGATATTAGCATAGATCTCTAAGCAGCTTATGTTTTATGATTGCTGGATCCGATCTTGATTGTGATGCAATCAAATCTTAGATATGATGCTTGAGGAAATTTTTTCCTAAATGTGCTATTTAAGAAGTTTTATGTACAATATCTAGGTTTAATTGATAACCTCTAGTAGGTAAATTAAACCCTGATTTATCCTTGTGCTCTTTATGCATAATAGGAAACGGGTGAATTACATGCCACAATTTTAAAGATTTGTTTAGAATAAATTTAAAAATTCATGTGAAATGTATTTGCCAATCTACACTCAGTTTAACTAGAAGACAATGACAATCCTACCTAAAATGATAATGAATTCCTATGAACTTCTATATTAATTGCATTGTTCCAATTCCACATTGAATACCATGTGAATTCCATTTCATTGTATTTAGTGAAATTTACACTCTCTCCTAATTTAAAGTATTTGTGGATTTGCAAATGAATTTCCTGACGTTCTTTGAATTATTCCAAACGGAGCCACAGTATTGGATATAATTCAGTTATCATGTTTCTAAAATAGTAAATTTAGTCCATTTCATTTATATGCCACTATAGGAAAAATGAAAATATTTTAGAATTCCCAGTAATGGAAATGCAAATGTTGCAAAAACAATTTTCTTATAGGAAGATAACCATTTGCTCAAATTTAATTTAGAACTTTTAAGGTAAATCCCAACCACAATTAGAGATGACCAGTCAGTACTTTATACAAATGAGTTTAATAACTTTTAAAAGGAGATGTATGATCTATTAGTCATTTGCATTTTATGTATTATTAAAGTTGAGTTAACAAAGATTCGCCAGCTAAAGAAGTTAACAATTTTAAAAACTTGTGGACTGAATTTTTATTATGTTGATGTCTTTGTAACATTCAAAAGTGTCTTGAAGTTATGTAAGTTATAATTACTTGATTTGCTACGTCTTGTCAGACAATATACTATTTTGAAATGACGTGTTTCTTTTTCTACTTTCGGCTCCCTGGGTTGAAGTCCTAGTGAATTTTAGTGGCATAGAGCTATAATAAGGAACACTCCCTAATTAACCAACTTTTTTTTCCATAGTTCATAGCTTTAATAAGATATAAGTATTCGATAAAATTAGACTTCAAAGCTAAAAAATTGGTACAATGGCCAAAAAGATGATTTACTGGTAATCAGTTGGGGCTCTTATTCTGTTAATGATACTTTAGATAGGATTTTGTGCTTTGCTTCTAGTTGGGCAAAACCATAATGGATTCTTTTGGGGTTCCTCTTTCTATTGTTGCAGGGGACTGAGTTGTGAATTTGTATTGACATTTTTGCTTAATTTCTCTTTGTTGTTATCTTTTGTATATTTTTAAAAAATTGTCAAAATGCATTTTGAAATTTAGTGAAAGATATTTTGGCCTAAGAGGTTAGTCAAATAAATTTCTTACTTATTACTTGAAGCCACAAGGAAAAAAGAATGCCTCATTTGTCACTAGTTTTTTATTTTCGTTTTAAAAAACTCGAGGTAATCTGGCCTTAAATCATTTTGAAAGTGCAGTGAAACTCCTTGGATTTCCTTTTTTCTTATCAAAACTAGCTTAAAACTGGTTTACCAACAATATAAGCCAATTCAAACACTTGGTATACTGCAAAAACGTACGACTCATTGAACAGTTAGTTATTTTAGCAACGTAAAGTTGTTCATGTTCAACTTATAATCATGCTCATCAATGGTTTCACCGCTTAATTGTAGATATCCTTGACCTTACGGTGAATATTACAGTAAATGTCAATGACGCAAAAAGAAAATGTGGTTTTGTTGCAGGTCTCAAAGATGGGGGGCAGGAACTCTTCATCTTCATACTCAAGGCCTGATGGAAAATCAAAAGAGAAATGTACAGTGATGTGAGGTCTGCATGTAAACGATCTGGAAGTTTGTGCTGTGTAAATGGTTGGTGTACTCTGGCCCAATTGGATTTTACTTCAATAAACCCTATTAACCCATCTCTCACACTTGAGAATCAGATCAGGAATTTTTTTTCTTTCAAAAGGTTAACTATATATAATATGTAGGTAGATAATAGATTCTCCTGAGTTTTACATAGTTGCAGGGGGAATAGTAGCTTTCATCTCTAAATTGTTTGCTAAGACAGGAGGGGAGAATAGGAAAGTGATAGAGTTACTTTTCGGCCATAATGGCTTTTAGTTACGGAAGTGAATAATTTTGCGTAGCGTGTGGTCCTGCCCTATCTAAAGAGTTGATTATATCATCGAGCCCATCAAAGTCCTAATGCACACATGCACTTGAAAAGTCGTGAACATGGTTTAACAAAATTAGAGGGGCAGGTGATGTTGATATGGCATCTGATCTAAGTAGGTTCAATATCATTTAAAACCTTAGGAAGTGTCAGCGTCTATCCTCAAAGGTCGGGAATCATCTGGGTTCTCTTGCATCTTTTAGCTGACTCCCTACTGACTCGGCTTTAGAGGTAACTTTTGTGGTGAAGCGGACCGGACTGGACCGGAACGTGATGACCTCCTACTGAAATGGGAAACCATCATAACATTGAAAAAGAAGAAGAAAATTTAAATGCAAGTTCTTGAAATCAGTTTGATTGACCATGAAAGCACAAAAGTTTTGATGAATTTTGAATATGTCAATAAAATTGACCCATTTCAAGAATACTAATATGTCCTCTTCCTTATTTTTAGCTTGGGGTGGGGGGTGGTTTGCTATAGTCTTCTTTTATTTGGTCTCATTTTGCACATTAATTAATGAATGAAGAAATAATATGTACCTACCTTATTATATGAAAAATCCTCAAGACTTATATACCGTGTTGATTATAATAATTTTGGTTATTAAACATTTAGAAATTGAGGACGTTCTTCTATTTTCTTTCTAATTTTAGTTAGAATATTATAATAATAAATACGATTTACCTTATAGCTGCTAAGTTTACCTGTTAAATAATATTTTTACATTAGATTCATTATAGTATTTTTCCTACTTAATAATACTTTATTCACGTTATAAAAATTTTATGAGTAAAAACATATAAATTATTAATTAAACAATTTAATAAAAAGAATTACTATAAAATTATTACATACAATTAACTGGTAAAAAATGATCTTCATACATATCCGGATCTCTTTAAACTCAGCTTTATCTTGCGTGACAAGAGAAAACGACAAAAGTTAGGGTTGGAATAAAAAGTCAGCTTTTGATTGGTCTTTCCTGTTAATACAGTTAAAAGTCACCCGTCACCTAAGCCTTTCTACCTCATAATTCCTTTCCTCCTATTTGTTGAATCATTCTTTATATTCCATCCACTAATAACTATTTCTTTTTAAAATAAATATTCTTTTTTATTTTTATTTTTATAATATTAAAAAAAATAGTAAATTTTGATTAATAAATTATTTTCTGAATCTTATAAATTCAATTCAAATTTTTTTTATAATTATTTTACAATATTAATTCAATAACTATTATTCAACTTCACATATGGTAGCATGCTGCCAAGCTGCAAGGACCATGACCTATAATGGCATTTATTAGTGGCCCTAACTGCCCACTAATCTTAAATTAATTTTTAATAAGAAAAATCTAATCCCCTTTTTTGCATTGCAGGAGCTGTATATGACTCAGCACCGAGTATGAGACACTTCAATTATTTATCATTACATGATTATTATACATAGTTTAATATCTTTTTATCAGACTAAGTAACTTGAATTTTGGCTCATGTTGGGTTTATTCGTATACCCATATATATATATATATATATATATATTATTTTCTGAAAGTTATTCCAATTGATTACAACTAAATCGATTATTTTCTGAAAGTTATAATTTAATTTCTGCATGATAACTATATTTACTAATTCTAATTCAGTTTCTTTATAAACATTAACTAATAACTAAAATATATGTCACGTGACAATAATGAATATTAGACAAATGAGACACAATTATAGTGTAATCTTTTAAGATTTTAACATTTGCTTTTATTTTTTAAGTTATCTTAAACATTAATATTTTAAAATTAACAAAAATTAAATTGAAGCAGTATCATGAGTATTAAAATGACATTTTACAAATAAAAAACATATAAGACAAACTTTTAAAATTTAAAAAAAAAAACAAAAAAAGAAAAACCTAGCAATAGAATTTAAAAAAAAAAAACTAATTGAAGCTAAGGTTTTTGCCTTAGTATAAGAATAAATGTATTTAAAAATTAATTATAGGAGGATACATGTATATATATATATATATATATAGACTACATATATGGGGGTTGGTGACGGTGACCCGCACCATATAATCTCCTGCTTTTCGTATGTATATATTTAGAGAGGGACCACCACCCTCCCTCATTTATATGCACATACATATATAATTGGAAAATGAAAAAAAAAAAAATAGTAAAAGGGACCAGGGTTCTACAGTCGCAATCTTAGGTGGGGAAGAAGAAGAAGAAGAAGACGACAGAGCTACAGCCATGACACTTACCCCACTCCTACTACCCTTGGGATTTACGTAATTTTACTTATTTCACCACGTGCTTCTTTCTTTCTTTTCCCACAACACCCAATACTAATCTCGCGTGTATATATATATATATATACATACATACATATAATATAATTATATTTATATGTTGTTGATGGTATTGTGTTTTTGGTTTTAGGGTAAAATAGGTGTCTTTTCTTTTATAGACTTTTGTTGTTTCCTTGCTTACTTTCAACTCTATTACAACTCTCCACCAATTGTTTCCTCTCCCGTTGGACCCACCACCACCAACAATAATATTTAATAAATTAAAAGGAAAAAGGTTTAAAAAAGGAAAAGAGCATAAAATAAAATAAAAATATATATATATATATATATATATGTAAGGAGGGTGGAAGCTGACACCTCAACTGGCTAACAAAAATAAATTATTATTATTATTTTTAGGTCGATAGATAATTGTTTATCATTCTTAATTAAAAAAAAAAATAAATAAAACTATATGTATATACATATATATTTGGTGTCTATTGGGTGCTCCAAATGAAATGTACCTTTTGCAAAAAGTCAGCAAAGCTTTTCTACAGTATCTACCAATAAGAAAACAGGATTATCAATTTTAATTAAATATATATGTATATATATAAATGACAAGGACTGCCCATTTCATACAAAAATTTAATTAAAATTTTGTATTATTATGTAAATTATATATTGAATTAATAAAATATAATAATAATTTTTATGTTATATGTACATGGGCAGTACCTAAAAATCAAATCCCATCACAAAAATATTTTTTTAAAATAGGAGGATAATTACAAAAAGACAAATTGCCTATCATTTCTTTCATTTAAGGGATAATCCAAACCCTTATAAGAACAATTTTTAAAATATTACATTTTTTTTTTTTGGGGGTTGTAATTATGGTATTTATAATAATAAAAAAAAAAAAGTTGCTGAATTTTTTTGGATATATACAGAGAAAAAGCTAAAAGTAATTTAAGTTATGATAATCCAAAGATTAATAGACTTGTGTCCTGATCATGATCTCACCATCCACTTCCTTTTAAGTTTATGTTGAAATATAATTAATCCCAAATAATAAATAAATAAAACAAAAAGTAATGAATTAATAATTGTCAGGCCTTTTTTTTTTTATTTTATCATACTCTTCTTTCGTTGTAATGATTCCACACCAGCTTCTTTTATCCTTCTCTTTCTCTCTCTCTCTCTCTCTCTCTCTCTCTCTCTCTCCCTGCTCTGTTTATTTGCTCAAAGGATTTCAAGAGAAAACAACATATATATGTATATGTATATATATATATATACCTTGAAATCCTCCCACTCTTTCTCTTTCTCTCTCTAGCTCGCACACTCTCATAAACACACAAACCCTCCTCTTTCATGCTTTTTCTTTTTCTTTCTCTGCCTCTCTAAAACCTCTGCATATTACAGAATCGTTGCAGAAAGTTTTTTGTCTCAGATCCCGATATATTATTATCATCATTATTATTAACCCTTTGGCTCTCTCTCTCTCTCTCTCTCTCTGTTTCTTTTTGACGCCATTAACGAGGAAAAACCATCTTGTTTTTCCTCCCTCCTCATTTAACGTCGTCAAAAGCCCATAAGGGTCTCTTTCACTCTCCTCGAAACTCCAATTCTTTATACATAAACAATTAACCATTCAATTCTTTTCCTTTGTCTTTCTCTTTGATTCTTGTTTGTGTACGTATAAGCTCTCTTTTGTTTCTATCTCCTCACCTTCATTCTGAGCATAAAGGTTTTAGCTTTATAGGAGATGCAAGAGGCGGGTTTAGGCATGATGGGTAGTACCAGTAGTGGTGTCGGCGGTGGAGGTGAACTTTCCGGCGGTGACCAGAACCGGCAACTGAAGGCGGAGATAGGGACACACCCTCTGTACGAGCAGCTCCTAGCGGCACACGTCTCGTGTCTCCGCGTTGCCACACCGATCGATCAGCTACCTCTGATTGATGCTCAGTTGTCGCAGTCTCATCACCATCTCAGATCCTATGCTTCGCAGCACCACCACCACTCGTTACCTCCCCATGAAAGGCAAGAACTTGATGAGTTTTTGGTAGGTTAAATTTGATTTTGTTTATTGGGTATTAGTTTTTTTTCCTTATTTTCTTGTTTATAATTTGAAATTGGTGTACTGATTAATTTCAGGCTCAGTACTTGATAGTTTTATGTACGTTCAAAGAACAGCTTCAACAGCATGTCAGAGTTCATGCCGTCGAAGCTGTCATGGCTTGCCGGGAAATTGAAAATAATCTACATGCTCTAACTGGTTTGTCCTCCTCCTCAATCAATCTCGTACATGTTTGGATGAATATCTGCTTTTCATTTCTAGGATGATGAATATATTATATACATATATGTTGAATTTGTTTCGGGGAGTTTGGTAAAATGGGTAATAAATAGTAGTGTTGTTGGTGGGGGGAGAAAAATAAGGGAGGTGATTTGGGGATTTTGAAATTGCAAGTTAATGAGGATATGGTGGGTGGAGACAATAGGGTCCTACACAAACACATAATCAGATTTATATTAATTTGCAGGTGGGTTAGTTAGTAACCCCAATGGCAAATCATATAAGTTTTTGAAATAATTGGATTGTAGAGATCAACTTTGTTTTTTGGCATTCTCAATTTATTGCTACATGATTGAGTTTGGTGGTGTAGATTAATTATATGGATGAAGCATCATCTCCTTAATCATAAAATTAGAAAATATTTACATTAATTAGTGATACTTATAACCCTTAATTTATTTTTTAAAATTTTTAATCCTTATATTTATTGATGTATTTGAAGTTGTTAATTTCTATATGTTCATTTATTTAACATAAATTTTTATATTTTATTAATTAAATGATAACATGCATATTAATAATAACAAATTCTCTAATAAAAACATTCTAATAATCTAGCGATAATAAGAACACACAAAGTACATAATTCAAGACTTAAAACCAATCCATCACAAAAGTCGGAACTCTACATCTGAATTACGAAGATATTTACGAATCTCATTCAACAAAAAACTGGTATGAAAATACCCTAATCGCTAACAAAGAAAGACTTACAACCAACGGTAAATACATAAGTATAAGTGTATAAACAGACATTAGAAAATATAAAGATAAAGAGTTCGAAGTGTAATAAAGGAAATTTTCTCTTGAACTTCGACTTCCATTAATTCGTTTTATATCTCCCAAATCATCAATTCAACCAGACTAGGTACTTTGTAATGGTTGAATTCTATGTTGTAATTAAGGTGGTGATTCTAGAGAAGTGTTTTTGTAAAGTTATTCCGATGCTTTGCAGATCAAAACTCATCATCTGCATGGTTCTTCCAAATGATCTTCTAGCGTTTGCTGAACATGCATGCTTTTTACACATATACACACATATATATTTGTATATGACCAACGGAATTTCATCTATACATAAACTTCCATGCATCCATGCACGTCCATGTTCAAATTGCAGAGAAAACTAATAATTAACCAGATGATAGAAAAATTTATATTGAACAGATCTGTATTTTCCTTATTTATTACCTCTCTTGGGTATGAAGGTATAATCAAATTTTTATAAACATGGTTATTTGTTTTCATCTATATATATATATATATAAGATTAATAAAGTCTTAACCTAAATGATGATGGTCCTGTATTAGGATCATAACATGTGATTCAGCATCAATAGTCCACCAACATGTCCCTTACATGTATGTTATGCACAGGAGCATCCATTTCATAATAGAGGATTTTACTAATCATGTCATGTATGTATACATGCATATATATATATATATATATATGTCGTTTTCACATATGGGATATTTGGAATTCAGAAACCATGATTAGTTTAATAATAACCTTTTGAAATTTGTCTTACAAAAATTAAAGATGGGAAAGCATATATCATAGACTTATCCAAACATTAAGGGTTTTAGATAGTTCTAAGAAAAATTAGCCCCTGAATGATCTATGAATATATATTTTTATCTTTAAACTGTGTTTGTACGTACATCAAAATATTATCATGTGAAGTTTCAATGTTTTTTAAAAAATTATTTTATTCATATTTTTGAGTATCAAGCAACTATATATGTTTCCTTTTCAAAAATAAAGAAATAGATTATTAAGGCTACCATATATCATTTTATGCATTTAAGTAAATTTAATAAATATATATACATAAGTTCATAATTGCTCTTATTTGATTGGACGGTTAGATACAGTTACTTTTATGGAAGCAATATAAGTTCAAGTTCTAATTGAAATGATTTTTCGATAAAGTAGAAAAAAAATCAGCGTATGGCCACAACAAAGTGGTTTAACCTCGAAGACTAGAAGAAGAAACCTCACTTTAGTAGACATGGATGGAGCACCATCTGCCCTTGCAGGAGAAAAACATTGAAGCGTTTTCTTTTTTCAGTAAAAATTCTTTCCATGTTAACCTCCTTTGATTATTGGCACTTATAGGAAGTAGGTATATTTGCATCTTGAGCTGCAACTTAATCAACTGGTTATGAAATACCATTAGCTCTTATGTGTTTTATTAATATCTCTATATGTGAATCATTTGAAACATAAACTTTTCTTTTTCCTGTTGCTTTTTGAATATGAATAGAGAAGAGAGGAAGAGGATAGATTCATTACATTAAAAAAAAAAACATGGGAATGAAACTCCCATAAGAAATTCTAAAGTAATTGAGAATGAGAGTCAAATAAATCGAAAGATTCATGTTTGGTTCGAGAGAGACACTCTTATCAATTCTCGGCTAATTCTAAAAGATCCTCAGTCAATGTTCTTTCTGCTCCTGTGTGAAAGTTAGGGTTGAATGAATAGAATCATAGTTCTACTCATACCCAGTTCAAAGAATGAGGGTAATGTAGCCAGGTGAAGTTTTTAATAGAAGTAACAATAAAATTTTCTTCAAGTTTTAATTCAATGCTGTTAAATATAAATTACAGATGGTAAAGAGGATATATAGTCTAGGCAAACAGTGCGTTCAAACAAATTACGAAGTATGGTCCAATTAACAAGTAGTACAGTACAGTAAGTATGTGTATTTGTATATACTGCATAGATGAAAGCAGTTGTAGTGTAAACTTGTTGATCACCTTTTTCAAATGTATGTACGTGTGTTTGTGTATATATATACTGCATGATAATGTTCAAGGAGAGAAAGTTTGAAATATGTATACATTCAGGAGTGGGTTTGGGTGAAGGAAGTGGTGCAACAATGTCAGATGATGAAGAGGAAGTACAGATGGATTTCTCATTGGATCAATCAGGAGGTGATGGACATGATTTGATGGGTTTTGGTCCTCTGCTCCCAACAGAATCTGAAAGGTCTCTAATGGAGAGAGTCAGACAAGAACTCAAGATTGAACTCAAACAGGTAATTAATAACACTCTTCAATCCCTTAATTCTTCACCTGCTCCCACTCTTTCAACCTACAATTTTACTTCCATTATCATGGTTTTGCATATGTATTTCCCTTTTCAGGGTTTCAAATCAAAAATTGAAGATGTTAGGGAGGAGATTCTGAGAAAAAGAAGAGCTGGAAAATTACCAGGAGACACAACAACAGTGCTCAAAAACTGGTGGCAGCAACACTCGAAATGGCCCTATCCAACTGTAAGCAACCCATGTACATATATATTGATATACTTGGTCTACATATATATATATATATATATATGATATATATTTTCATATGGGTGGTGGATGGATTTTGAAAAATTAAAAAAAAAAAAAAAAAAAAAACAAATTACAGGAAGATGACAAAGCAAAACTAGTGGAGGAGACAGGGTTGCAGCTGAAGCAAATAAATAACTGGTTCATCAACCAAAGGAAACGCAACTGGCATAGCAACTCCAATTCTGTAACCTCTTTGAAGTCAAAGCGCAAGAGGTAGAGCTCCATGTCACCATGTCCACGTATATATATGTATATCATGTGGGCGTGTATATACTTGTTCAGGCTAACTTTTCATCAAGTGATTTCAAAGCTGAAAATTAGATGATTGCCAAAGCAGTTGGCAGCAGGATATAGGATTTTTCATAGATATATGTATCTGGGTACATACATATATCAGTAATTAGCAGATTGACATTCCTAAGTTGCAAGTATAAACCCTTTGAGCACTTAATTTGGGTCCCCTTAACCGGCCCTGTAATGCAAACAATTTTTGTTCAAATTTGATTAAAATTATATCATTTGGTTTTTATAGTTAAGCATGATTACAGTCAAATTCGATTATATGATAACGTTACGGAATTAAAAATCTTTAAAAATAATTATTTATTATTTCGCTATCTCTACGGTCAATAAAATACAATGATGATTCAAAAATAAGTTTCATTTGTTTAAGTTTTATATTATTTATTAAAATTATGTTTATACAAAAAGAATTTAAACATAAAAAATTATATTTTAAAAATTTAAATTTAAATTATTAATAACTAATAATTTACATCTTTATATAAAATTTAATAATTCCATATTTTTTTAATATTATATTGAAGTATCATATTTTAAATAATAAAAAATTTAAAATGATTGACTTGAGGTGACATCATGACAGAAAGAGTAATAATGTAATATCTAGATCCAAAATTTAGATCGGAATTAATTTTTAAAAAATAAAAATAAAAATAAATATATAATTTTTAATTTTTAATTTTATAAATTTTTATTTAATATTAAATTAAGAAAAAAATAGGAGGATGATGAAATTGAAAATAAATTTGAGAGAAATTGGTGAAAATTTGGGTTCGGGGCATATTTTTAAAAGAAAAATAAAAAAATTAGAGGTCAAAACGCAAATTAAGAAAAATGTGTCACATAAGATTGCCCAATTAGTAGCTCCGACGAAGCAGATCATGCCGCATGACAAGATACGCTGATGCGGTGCCACACGAGAGGCCACGCTAGCAGTCCGCGTGCCCGCGATCAGACGATCTAGATTTATTCCCTCCCGAGTGGACGGTCTGGATCCGTTCCCTCCTCAGGCGCGATCGGACTGTCGTGATTAAACGCGATGAACAATCCAGATTTATTTTCTCGTTAAACGCAATCATATGGTTTAAATTAAATCGCAATGAACTGTTCAGATTCATTTTCTCTTTAAATGCAATCGGACGATCGAGATCAAACCCGATGAACAACTCAAATTAAAAAGAGACGGATATAAATACATCACTTTATACCGAACCCTAACCCTAGCTGCCAAACCCCCCGCCGGAGAAACGAGTTGACCGCCGCCCGTCGCCGCGTCGGAGCCACCTCCGATCTCTAAAAAAGGTAAAAAAAAAATTTATTTGCTCGAAATTTGATTTTGAACACCCCTATGGCCAAATCGGAGCAAAAGGACCGGCGAATAAGCTGAAAACTGCGGGTAAAGTTCGGTGACGCGACCACGGAAAAAATCAAAAATCGCATCCGATGAGTCCTTTTCCAATTTCTGTTTCGTGCAATTTTTCACTATTGTAATCACCATCCTATTTTCAACAATTTGACGGAAGAAAAACGTCCAATCTCGAAGGTGAGCTAGCGGAGCCACCGCACTGAAAATTTTCGTCACTGATGAGTCTTTATTTTTTGACCTTTTTTAGGCTAATTGAAGCCCCTTAATGTGTTTTCTTACAGGAATGAGCATAAAATCGGCCTAAATCGGTCAAAATTGGCTAAAAACAACCAGTACAAGACAAATCGCGGTTGCGGGTAGTGGTGCCATCGCCGGAGCACGGCAACGACACTGTGCCGGAATTTCAAAATTGGCCAGAAAAAATTTTTAACACCGATTTTTAATTTTTTTGGGGTATTTTAATCTTCGAAGAAAAATTCAAAAAATCCGGGGACCAATAGTAGGTGCAGCAGAAAGTTTAGTGTTTCAGATACTGATTTAGGTAAAAATTCTTCACCTTATTCCCTGTTATGGAATTGGAGTCTAATTATAAATAATATGATATTTTACGAAATTTAGAAAACTTTGATAATTAATTACGAGTTATTAATGGAGACAGAACCGGTTATTATTTACTGTTTGTCCTGTTTTAACTGATTTATTGGTTTTACAGTTTTAAATGCATAATAATACACTAGAGTTGGTAAGATGATTCAATTGTGTTTTCTTGATACATGTATGATTTGTTTTGCGTGATTTACAGTTAAATTGTGAAATTAAAAATTAAATATAAACGGAAAACTGCTTGATTAAGTGAATAAATGAATGGTATGCTTACTAGATATCTTGAAAGATAGTGGACGGACCGGGTACATAGGGAACCCTGCCGTGAAAGTTGCCTCATATCGGACGGGATATCGAAAATTAGTATTTTGACGCTCATACCGGACATAGTATGTGGACGACTCATTTCACTCTCATACCGGACGAGGTATTGAGGGATGATATTTTTTGCGCTTATACCGAACGGGGTGTGGAGACGACCAGTTAGTTGACAATGTTGAATTAGGGTTCATGTATAGTGAGGACATCCCTATAGACCCGCATAGTTATCGGTATACCGATAAAAAAAGAAAGTTGTTGTTCTGCCTAATTGAAAATGAGATTATGATGTTGTTTGTGTTATTACCTTTATAGGTCGGTTTTGAAAATCTCGTTACGGTAAGTATGCAATAAATAATTTTATTTATGATAAATGAATTTACTTAAATTAAGATGTTCATTAGTTGTTTTTATGATTTTTACAAACTTTTATTTCTGTATCGGTGAGTAGTGTGATATTTTTATTGAGTTAGTGTAGCTCACTCATTCATTAACAATTTCAGATCAAGATAACCAAGATCCAGATATCGATCCACAAGAGGGTTGCGAATAGGATGCTTAGTTATTTACTTTTTATTTATTTATTTGATTTTTTCTTTGTTCTTTTAGAATGGTTATTTTTGTAACACTAGTGATTATTTTTAATTATTGTGTAAAGAATGTAAATCGTAACTTTATTATTTCGTTTCTGCATTCAATTTATAATTCATTTTTCTTTTATATTCTGGGTCGTTTCAAATAATATGATCGTTTGAGAGCTTATGACATGCAGAATAATATATAAAATTTTTAATCAATTATTGTTACTATGAATAAAAATATTTAATTATTATTACATAATTTTTTCAAACTTAATAAATAATTAAAATTTTGATTCTACTAAATAAAAAATTAGATATCAGTTATTATCACATCACTTATAATTTAAATTTTATATTTTTAATAAGATTCGAACTTATAATTTTAAAATAAAATAATAAAAATACATGCAATCTGTATACATGTGAATCGTCAGAAGAAAACATATGCTAGTTTTAACTATCAGTTGTCTCGTATACAGTCCACATCAATTGTATTATCATATTGACTAAAAGTCAACACAACAAATTATAAGTTGGAACTTTTATCAATTTATAATAATTCACAAAAATATTTGTTATTTAAATAAATCTATCCAAACATTTAATTTATAAAACAAAAGCATGTTTTTTACTTATTACTTCACCCTCTAACTTTTTAAAACATGTAATTGAGAACTTAATTTTATAGATGTTATAATCTGTTTATGTAATTTTGTTTTAATCTTAATTATATAAACCCACTGTTATTTTTAAGACAAAAAAAAAAAAAAAAAAAACAAGATTTTAGTAACGGTTCAAATGAGAGTTGAAACCAGGGTGGCGATCCATTCTGTCAGATTTCTTGCCTGGCGGCTAATTTCAGACGATTGATTGGTCTTCTTATTTTCTTTTCTGACGTTACAACGAAGAAAACTCCTTCCGGTTCCATTAGAAAATATTGCACAACGGAACTTTCAAAGAAACTCTCTCTGGTCGCCTGCTCTATTTGTTGAATAAACATTTAATACTTCCCAACTTCCTTATCTCTTTTTCTTTTCATTGTTTTGTTTTTATTATTATATTTATTTTTTGTGATGGGTAGTTCTGCTGAATCTGAATTTTCTTCTTCTTTCTATTCGTTCAAAGATTTCCTGCAATTTTTCGGTGTATTATATTTGTGTTTTACAGGCCCACCTTCTTCTTTCTTCCTGCTTCCGTTTACCCTTTCAACGCATACTTTTCTATCCTGCATATTATACCCAGAATCCTCAATTTTGCACCATTGATTTTCTTCAGAATACCCACCTGGGTTTTTGTCTTCTTCATATTTTTGGAGCCGCCCAGGTTCGTTTCAGTCACATTTCTTCTGGTGCTCACCAACTGTTTGATTCTGTGTCTAAGCCCTCTCGGCACTTGTCAATTTGTGGTTCTGCCTGCTGTTTTTGTTTTCTCAAAACCTCTTGGCTCTCGTCTGGCTTATTCATATTTATTTCAACCAGTTATCAGTTTGATATGGAAGAGTAAGGGTGAATCCCGCTATATAAGATTGTCTTGAGTATTTATTGGCTGCTATGGCGGATGCCGTTTATGCTGAACGTTTGTCTTTTGGAGGTTCTCATCATGGTCAGGGCCAACAAGTTGTGCCATTTCCAACCAATAAAGGATCCTTGAAAGTTTTACTCTTACATGGAAATTTAGACATTTGGGTCCAGGAGGCTAAAAATCTCCCTAATATGGATATGTTTCACAAGAAATTAGGTGATATGTTAGGGGTGTTCAATGTGAAGATTAGCAGTAAAATTGAAGACCATATGTCTCATAAGATAACCAGTGATCCCTATGTTACAGTTTCAGTTTCTGGTGCTGTAATTGGGAGAACTTTTGTGATTAGTAATAGCGAGAATCCAGTCTGGATGCAGCATTTTAATGTTCCCGTTGCCCATTATGCTGCGGAAGTGCAGTTTGTTGTGAAAGATAGTGATATTGTAGGGTCGCAGCTTATTGGTGCTGTTGGGATTCCAGTGGAGGAATTATACTCTGCCACAAAGGTTGAAGGAAGCTTCCCTGTCCTTAACGCCAGTGGGAAGCCCTGTAAAGAAGGAGCTGCATTGAGTTTATCAATTAAGTACACACCAACAGAGAGAATAAGCCTTTATCATATGGGAGTAGGCTCAGGTGCAGATTACCATGGAGTCCCAGGTACATACTTCCCTCTCAGGAAAGGTGGTAAAGTTACACTTTATCAGGATGCACATGCGCCTGATGGTTTATTGCCAAAAATGAGGCTTGAGGGTGGTATTCTGTACAAGCAAGCAAGTTGTTGGGAGCATATTTTTAATGCTATAAGTCAGGCTCGTCGCTTGATTTACATTACTGGCTGGTCTGTTTATCATAAGGTTAAATTGGTCCGAGGCAGTAACAATCCAGAAGATTGCACATTAGGGGATCTTCTGAAAACCAAGTCACAAGAAGGTGTAAGGGTGCTACTTCTGGTATGGGATGATCCAACTTCTAAGAGCATTTTCGGATATAAAACGGTAAGGAGCTTAGGTATCTTTTTTTACGTACTATGCTTTGTTTTCCACCTTTATGCAGCCTAATTTGGAACCCCTTTATTACCTTGTTTGCTTTGCTGTTTATTTGCTTGTTTTCCTATTCTTACATTTTCAAGTCAGCTACACTAATTTTGGAACTTGCTTCCGTTTTGTTTATATTTCCCTCTAGAAGTCTCAGTTTAGAAACTTATATGCAGCACTTGCACCAGATTATACTAATAAATAAATTTCTCGTTGTTGGAGAGTCTTGTTAATGTGATTACTAGTGGTAGGTTTGATTTCCTTCCTTCTGTTAAAAAATAGGCAACAAAGTGGTATCAGGTTTAAGGTAGGGGCAGGAAGCTTCTTGGTCCTATTTCTAAAGCAACCAGTTAAGAAATGGCAAAATTTAACCTTCATTGTGGAGAATTACTCTTTATTCTTAGTTTTATGCTTTCTTTTTCCCTTTTATCTGTCCAAGGCCAGTGTGAAAGATAATATCTTCTTGTCTAATAAAATGAAGGCATCCTTGTGCTTGATTCCCATCAGGAAATATACTAATATAAGGAACATGTGGATTTTATTTCCCCTTTAAGTATTCCATACGCAGATGGCTCTAACAATTCTTTACTTGTTTTCTTCACATAGAGAATTTGGTAAATTGCTGAATTAATGAACTCATTCACTTATTACCGATGAGTTTTTGACTGAGTATGGAATTTTTTTTCCCTATCCCAGGGCTCAAGACAAGGATTAAAAAATAATATATATAGATACTGGAACATTATTACCAATGAAACATGGGCATCATAAATGTTCTTGTGAAGCTTCATGATGTCCTGTTAGTATCATAGTCCATGTCCATGCACTGCATTTTCTATAAGCTCTGCACTTTAGTCTTTATTTTCATTTTTTTCTTCCTTCTAAGGCATATAGAAGCAGCAAGGTGAACTAGAATTCAAGTAACTGAGTCAAAGTAGGTTGGCCAAGCATTGTAGAGTGGCAGTTAGCTTTCCATTTTAAACTTCATTATATATTTATGTTAGTATAATGTTGTTTATTTTCTTTGTGTATATGAATATTGAACTGTCCTTTTTATGTGTATGCAGGAAGGGGTAATGCACACCAGTGATGAGGAGACACGCCATTTTTTCAAGCACTCTTCAGTGCAAGTGCTACTTTGCCCACGATCTGGTGGAAAGGGACATAGTTGGATTAAGAAACAGGTTGGATATAATGTCATGCATATATGCCCATGGATTATCTGCTGTTTTTTTTGGTTGAAAAAAATAAAGGAAACAGAATAAAACTTAGGTTCTTATCTCCAAACATTATTTGATATTATGCATTGCCAAGTCTCTTCAAACTTGATTTGTGAAAGGAAAGAAGAAAAAAAAAAGATAAAAAATTAAATTTATTCATGAAGTCGTAACTGTCCATATTATGATGCTTAAAATTTTCAGTTCTGTCTATGTTTGAATATGACTTATTGCCTAATAATCTCCCAGAAATTTTTAATCTTTTCCAGTAGCTTCCCCTCACCCCAACCCAAAAAAAAAGAAGAATTCTTAATATTGCAGTTATAGACTACAGAAACTTTTAATATTTCTTCTATAACCTAAATTTCTTACTATTTCTATGTAGAATCTCTAGCTGCCTCAAATTTCTTAATATTTCTCCTATAACCCTGAAGTTTTATTTCTTCAGAAACTTTTGGTATTTCTTCTCTAGCGTATATTTCTTAATAATTCTATGTAGAATCTCTCCAGTAGTTGCCTCAAATTTCTTAGTATTCTCCTATAACCCTAAAGTTTTTATTGTTTCTATGTATAATCTCTCCCCTTCAGTTTATTTTTTAATACATTCTTTTAAAGTATAATATGTAACTTGTTTAAAATGTAATGGCACAAATACTAATTGTATGCATAATAAAATAAATAAGAAAGCATAAAAAGTTAATGGAATATGAGATGAAGTAATATATTCAAACTAAAAACTAAGATGAAGAATTACAGTACCAAGCCTCTATCCCCCACCAAGATTTCTAGGTTCCACTGGATATGTCATGAAGAATAAATTACAGTAGATCACTGGGATTTGGATACATTACAATTGGATTTGTAAGTTTCTATAATATTGTAACCTGGTCCTTCCATTAGTATACAGCTATGGAGTTCTTTTTAAACATCCAAGATCCCTTTTTGTGTGAGCTTCTTTATCCACGTCCTTAGTAAAGAGAAACATACTCTTATATCTAATTTGTTGTTAAATTTGTTTGTTATATTTACTCCCTTATACGATTCTTCTTCTCCAGACATTCTGAAGATTTTGCTTTCATTTTTCATTGTTTTGCATTTTACTCTTTTTTACCAATTTCAGGACTCATAGAAGAAGGGAAACTAAATTTTGTCTATTATGAGCATGCCAAATATAACCAATATGTCTCAAGCATCCTTTAATGGATTGCACAAAGTTGACTCAAATATTCGTTAAGGACTGAGTTTTGTGTTTTAGAAAATTGTGAACCTAATTGTGTCAAAACCCAAAAATTAATGTAATTTACCCAATTATCAATGGCTTATATTCTGCTAGGGATCAAGAAGAGAAAAAGTGAAACCTTAGAAATAGGCATCTCCATACCGTTATCATTTTGATTTGAGGTTTTTCCTTGAAAGATTTTGGTGGAAAACATTTGAAATTTCATGAAGGATACTGACATATGATGGTCTATAAAACTGATAATATACAGCCTGCATACCTACTGTGCATTTTGTTGTCTATAAACAGCAAATGCTGAAATTTGAAGATAAGATGGTTGAAAGTAAGATACATTTCCTATCTCATGAAATGTATCGTGACTGTTTAAGCTTCTTATATGTATTCTGTGCTGAAATGTTGCAAAATGTGACTATATTTCTAAATGCTCTGTTATTTTATTCTAGGCGGAGACTTCTCTCAGTCACAGTTTCAGATGCTAGACTAAAGTTTCTTTATTTTGTCTTTAGATTGGTGTCATTTACTCGCATCTCATTTCCTCTTTAATGAACATGCACATGTTATTTCCATACAATATTGTGAACTAAAAGTCTAAAACCTATTTCATCTTTTGGTTATCAGGAAGTAGGAACAATCTATACCCATCATCAGAAAACTGTGATTGTGGATGCTGATGCAGGTAACTACAAGAGAAAGATTATAGCATTTGTTGGCGGTCTTGATTTATGCAATGGGCGTTATGATACTCCAGAACATTCTCTTTTTAGGACTCTGAAAACAGTGCACAAAGAGGACTTCCGTAACCCTAATTTCACGGTAATTATTCAAGAGCTACTTTGAATAGCTTTTTTTTCAGATTTTTGTAGAGCATATTTTAAGCATTGAGGAGAAGTGGTAAATATTTGATCATAACCACTCATTATAGATGTCTCCTTATACATGAGTGTCACTCCCTTTTTAAGGAAATGCTTTTTTTTTTCCTATGTTAAGAAGATGCTGTTTCTGATTTGCGAATCTTGTTCTTCTTGTTTCTTTTACCTCCATGAAACATCTAGCGGGTCTCATGCATATTTTATAAGACTCTTTTAGTGCTATCAAAGCTAAATATGACAATTTACGAAGCCCTTAATGGTATTGGTTATCTGCAACACAACAATATGCAAAAAGTGGAATCCACCAGGACTCAGTAAGGATGAAAGTGGTGGAGGTTGAGCAACAATAAAGAGTTCAAAATTCAGTTATATGTATATTGAGTATCTTTTTATCCATAGTCCTGGACTCATTTTTGTTATAGCCTTTTCAGGAACATGCTGTTGGTTGTCCAAGAGAACCATGGCATGATTTGCACTGCCAAATTGATGGTCCAGCAGCATATGACGTGCTAACCAATTTTGAAGAGCGTTGGTTAAAGGCTTCAAAACCTCGTGGACTTCAAAAGTTAAAGGCATCTTATGATGATTCACTACTTAAGATTGACAGAATTTCTGAAATTATTGGAATGGAAGAAATGTCTTCTTCAAGTGAGGATGATCCAGAGGTTTGGCATATACAGGTCTGTTGGTCGGGTTTGATTTTCCAGTTATTGCTTGTTTCTGCCTCCTATCATTGACTTTTTTATCCATCATTTCCCAATTGAAGGTTTTCCGGTCAATTGATTCCAGCTCAGTGAAAGTGTTTCCAGATAAACCAAAAGATGCAGTAGGCATGGTGAGAAAAATGTTAGCTCTTAGATTTTTGTCCTTAATCCTTGTATGAAAAAGCCCTTTGAATTTGGAGGATCTAATGATGGTTGATTTATTGCTTTTATTTGTTTATAGAACCTCTTATGTGGGAAGAATGTATTCATAGACATGAGCATACATACTGCTTATGTTCACGCAATACGATCTGCCCAACATTACATCTATATTGAGAACCAGTACTTCCTTGGGTCGTCATACAATTGGGATGCGCACAAAGACTTGGGTAAGAATATTTGAACTTAAGGGTATAGAATTGAGAAATCTGATACCATACTATTGAAATTTGTTAGTCCAGTGGCAAATCCAGCTTATCTGCTTCTTAATTGGAAACTTCCAGGATGATATATGAACACAATTCCAGTTGCTTTAATTTCCCTAGAGGTTTCTCTTGTTATCAATCTAGTTGAATGATGTGATGTGATTTCTATTAAATCTTATTGATAGTACATATGTTTACAGATGATTAATCTTCTACAAACCAGTCTTTAGATGAAAGTATCTATGAAAAGAATCCTCAGTTACTTGTACTATCCTAATCCTGACAATCTGCAGTTACATGTATTTTTACACGAGATTCAGAGCTTGATATAATCCCGTATGTACAATCAATTCATGTTTTTTTTTCTAGATTTAAGACTTTTTCTAGAAGTTTTCTAATAATTTTATCAAATAAATTACAATACCCCAGTCATATAATTTATGATGTGCTGAATTCATAAAACTGCTTCTCATTCTGAAATGAAAGTATTCCATTGTTTAATTTGTTTTAGGTTGAGCTTGCTTTAAATTCTGGAATAAAAACGAGAATACAACACAAAATAAGATTGAAATTTGAATGAAAATAATATTCTAATTCCAAATAAATTTTATATTCAACTCAAGTTGAGTATTTTTGTCGTTACTTATTTGCAATGTGGAAATACAAATCTGTGGTTCTAGACCTGAAAATAGGGGTGACTTTTATTAAATTATGGATAAAATAATAAATCTATATATCAAATAATTAAATTATAGGAATAATTGGAAATAGAATAAGGTTGAACTAAATGCATCATTACTTTTATTTTATCACGTGCAAGATATCAACTGTGAAGATATTAGGAGTCGTAATATGTAGAAGTTCAATCATATATCATAATCTGAGTGAGTGCAAAGATGCTCTTTATCTGCAGGTGCAAATAATTTAATACCAATGGAAATTGCTCTTAAAATAGCAAACAAGATCAGAGCAAATGAGAGATTTTCTGCATATATTCTTATCCCAATGTGGCCAGAAGGTGTTCCAACAAGTGCTCCCATTCAGAGGATTCTCTTTTGGCAGGTAAGGTGCATTTACATTCTGAAAATACTTCTGCAAATTAATCACAAGTTATTAATAAATTAAACGTCAGGGCAGAAGTAACTGTAATATAAGAAGTTCTTGCACTCTAATCAGCTTAGGATTCACAGAACTGGCAACTATTATGACATGTTGTTTTAGGTAGTTGGACAAATGTTGTTTTACTCTGCTTGTTCTAATGCATGTGTTGCTTACACATTAATTTACATTTTTCAGAATAAGTGCATTTGTTCTGGAGCAAGACATTGCATCCCACCATATTATGAGGGTTTCCTGCTGCATATTTGTAGAAATATTATGATAAGTTATATTTACTATTACTGCTCACTGTTATTTTATGCTTGTTAGACAACCACGCATCCGTAACAGAATGCTAGATGTCATTTAGGGGAGAAGGTTGTTAATTTGTTTTGTTTTTTCCTTTCTGTTTTGCCTATAAAATGAGGCACAAAACCATTGATGAAATAAGATGAAAATAGGAGTTTTTCCTACTCTCAAAATCTTCATGGTATCAGAGCATACCTGATCCAATTTTTTAGCATCCCTCTTGCATTCAATAAGCAATGGATGAACATATTTCTTCTTCGCCTGAAGTCCTTTTGGGCTCCTATCTTCCGATGCATGACAGCCATATTCTCACTGATTCGGCTCCTTTCATTACTGGCCATCGACTAAATGGCATTAACTATCTACAATTGTCATCCTCGGTGTTAATGTTCATCCGAGTGAAAGACTGGAACGAATACCTAACTGGAGAGCTCTCACCACCTCCTGCGAATGATCCAAATGCTCGGGCATGGAAACATAGAACAATCTTGTTATGTCTTGGTTGGTGAACTCAATGACCATCGAGATTGGAGAAAATTTTCTTCTTTATGAGACTATGCACGATATCTGGGTCGTAGTTTGTGAGTTCTACTCCACTCGTGACAACACTTTCGCCATCTTCAAAGTCGAAGCAAGTCTTCACGACCTGCACCAAGGAGAAATGACAGTAACTCAATATTACAATTTTCTTACCCGAAAATGGCAGCAGCTTGACGTTTTTGAGGAACATGCTTGGAGCTATCCCAAAGACGTTAGGAGATTTCAAAGCATCGTGGAATAGAAACGAATATTCAAGTTTCTTTTCTGATTGAACAAATACTTTGACGAGGCAAGAGAACGCATCCTTGGAACCAAACCTCTCCCGAACATTAGAGAGGTGTTCTTTGAGGTGCGACACGAAGAAAAAGCAGGAAGAAGGTGATGATGGGTGAATCGCAACTCAGCCATAACCTCGCTGAAAGCAGTTCTCTCTCACCCGAGTCTAGTGTAGCTCTCACAAGTGGGGTGATTGAGCGGAAGGAATGGCCATGGTGCGAATACTGTAAAAAACCTGGGCATGTTCGTAGAAGATGCTAGAAGCTTCACGGGAAGCCAGCTGAAAAGAGGTCACCAAAGCAAGAGACTCATCGGGGCAATTTTATCTCAACTGAGGAGGAATCAACTGCAGCCGCTCCTACGGAGTCCTTTATTTAGTCCTGAACAGATCAGCCTCCTTTAGAAAATGTTTTCTCTCAATACGATTCTTGTTAATGCTTCCACAGTTCATAAAGGTAATTTTTCTAGTCTCTCAACTTATTCCTCAAAAAGGGGCATGTGAATTATTGACTCGGGTGTTTCCGACCATATGACTGGGGATATCTCACCATTTAAGGAATACAATAAGTGCAGAGGTAAATTCTCAGTTAAAATGACTCAAGTTCCCAAGTCGAAGGAATATGAATAATTGCACTGTCACCCAAGTTAATTTTGTATTATGTGCTATATGTTCCAAATTTGGATTGTAATCTCCTGTCAACAAGCAAATTATCACATGACTTGAATTGTGTAGTTACATTTAACTCTAAACTGTGTGAATTTCAGGACTTGGGCTCGGGGAAGACAATTGGCAATGCTAGTATGGATTCAAGTCTTTATTTACTGCAAGCTGACAACTCTTCTCTTAGTAGACAAACTCATCGTGCAATATGTACTAATTCTGAAACTGTAAATAAGTTAAATAGGAAATGCCCCATCATGTTGTGGCATTACCGTTTAGGACATCATAATTTCTTGTATTTGAAAAAGTTATTTCCTATTTTATTTCGAAATAAAAATCCAATTTTCTTTTAGTGCGAAATATGTCAACTATCCAAATATATTCGAAATTTATTTTCCAGTTCAGTTTACAAACTCATAAAACCTTTTTCATTAATTCATAGTGATGTATGGGGTCTCTCTCGGGTTACTAATATCACCGGGACAAAATAGTTTGTATCTTTTGTTGATAATCACACTAAAATCACTTGAATCTTTCTCATGAAAGAAAAATCTAAAGTTGGCCAAATTTTTCAAAAATTTTACATTATGATTCAAAATCAATTTCACACTAAAATTCAAGTATTGAGATCAGACAATGGGTGTGAATACTTTGAAACCATTTTGAGACAATATTTTTCTGAACACGGTATTATTCATCAAAGTTCTTGTGTTAATACCCCACAACAAAATGGCATAGCCGAACGAAAAAATAGACACATTCTTCAAGTAGTCCGATCAATCATGTTCACTATCCATGTTTCAAAATTTCTTTAGGGGAACGGCTATTCTCACCGCTGCATACTTGATAAACTGCATACCCTCACGAACTCTTGCATGTCGAACACCGTATGATACACTTTTAAAGGCATTTCCACAATCTCATATCCTTCATACCCTTTCCTACAGAGTTTTCAGTTGTTCAGCCTATGTACATGTTCGTACTCACCTCGGGGGTAAACTTGACCCAAAGGCCATTAAATGTGTTTTTCTTGGATATTCACCAAATCAAAAATGATATAAATATTGTTATCCCAGGACCCGTCGTTTGTACAACACTATGGATGTTACTTTCTTTGAAACCCAGTCATTCTATCCCACTACTGATATTCAGGGGGGGCAGTATTAATCAAGAATATCAAGTATGGGATATAAGTACACCACCTCTCTCCTCTCTTCCCCATACTATTCCCGAGTCCTCATCAAATTTTTCTGAAACCAATATCAGAGAGTCTGAACCTGAACCTGTACCTACTACTATTAATAAAGAGTTACGTGTTTATATTAGGAGAAACAAAACTCCAGTTGATAAAAATTCTGAACCAACTACACATTGCTATAA
Organism: Carica papaya; assembly: GCF_054855325.1. NCBI lineage: Eukaryota > Viridiplantae > Streptophyta > Magnoliopsida > Brassicales > Caricaceae > Carica > Carica papaya. The sequence continues at coordinate 5,337,038 of NC_142312.1, read as the reverse complement.
GTGTACTCCAGTTCTTAGCAGTAAGAACACATCAGGTAATGAGCTTTTAGTCACAATTTCTGATACTGTTACTATTACAGACCATGATACTGAGTTATCTATTGCCTTGTGGAAAAGAATTCGATCTTGTACTAGACACCCTATACATGATTATGTTTCATTCAGCAATTTGTCTTCAAAGTATCATACATTTGTAAGTAAGCTTGATGGCAGCTCCACTGAACCTAAAACAATTCATGAAGCCCTTGTACTACCACAATGGAGAGGTACTATTTAAGAAGAGATCAGGGCTTTAGAAAAGAACAAGACTTGGGAACTGACAGAACGTCCACTTGGAAAACATAAAATAGGGTGCAAATGGGTATTCACTACAAAACACAATTCTGATGGAAGTGTGAATCGGTACAAAGCTCATCTGATGGCTAGAGGCTTCACTCAATCCTACGGGATAGATTATCAGGAGACATTTGTCCCAGTGGCTAAGCACAACACTATCTGGTTATTACTCTCTCTTGCTTCTAATCTTGATTGGTCTCTCTGTCAACTTGATGTAAAGAATGCATTTCTTAATGATGATTTAGAAGAAGAAGTATATATGGAAGTCCCTCCGGGTCTTGAGACCACATATGAATCTCATAAGGTGTGCAAACTCAGAAAGACACTTTATGGTCTAAAATAATCTCTAAGAGCTTGGTTTGACAGATTCACCAAAGTAGTCAAACATATGGGCTATGAGCAGTGTCAGTCTGATCATACTTTGTTTGTCAAAAATAGTGCCTCAGGTCAGAAAGTGATCCTAATTGTTTATATTGATGATATTATTTTAACAGGTGATAACATAGAGGAAATTTATAAACTCAAAATTTTTTTGCCACGGAGTTTGAGATAAAATATTTTGGAGCACTCAGGTATTTTCTGGGAGTGGAAAAAAGGGAATTATGTGTTACAACGGAAATATGTTCTTGACCTACTGAAAGAAACAAGGATGCTCGGGTGTAAACCAGCAGAAACGCATATGGAAACGAATACAAAGGTCGGTTTTAAAACCAATGACAAGCCAGTTGATAAATAAAGATATTAGAAAGTTATAGACAAACTTATTTGTCTCGTTCATACTAGACCTAACATCAGTTTTGCTGTTAGTACTGCAAGTCAATTCATGAATCAACTTACTATTGATCATATGAATATAGTATATCGGATTCTAAGATTCCTTAAGAAGACTCTCAAGACAATGACTATTTTTCCAGAAAACAATTAATAGGAATATTGAAATCTACACAGATGCAGATTGGGCGGGTTCTGTAACTGACAGAAGATCCACATCTGGGTACTGTACTTATGTTTGGGGAAAACTTAGTTACTTGGTGGAATAAGAAACAATCTGTTGTATCACGAAATAGTGCAGAAGCTGAACTTCGGTCACTTTGCTCATGGAATATGTGAGGGGGTTTGGTTAAAAATGATTCTAATGGAAATAAAATTCTCGGTTACTACTCCCATGAAAGTATGGTGCGACAATCAATCAATAATCAGTATAGCTAAAAATCTTGTACATCATGATCGAACTAAACATGTGGAAATAGATCGGCACTTCATTAGAGAGAAGATTGAAGATCAAACTATTACAATACTCCATGTTCCTACTAGTCAGTAAACTGCAGATATTTTAATAAAGACACTTCCCAAAGGGTCCTTCAACGAATTGATATCCAATTTAGGTTTATTCAACATTTATGTAACCTACATTGAGGGGAAGTGTAGAAATATTAGAATAAGTTATATTTACTATTACTGTTCACTGTTATTTTATTCTTATTAGACAACCAAACATCCGTAACAGAATACTAGCTGTCATTTAGGAGAGAAGGTTGTTAATTTGTTTTGTTTTTTCCTTTCTGTTTTGCCTATAAAATGATGCACAAAACCATTGATGAAATAAGATAAAAAAAGGAGTTTTTCCTACTCTCAAAATCTTCAATATTTTTCATAAGCTATTTTTGTCGATGGCTGCAGCGTAAAACTATGCAAATGATGTATGGAACAATTTACAAGGCTTTGGTGGAGGTTGGGCTTGAGAATGCATATGAGCCGCAGGATTTTTTGAATTTCTTCTGTCTTGGAAACCGTGAGGCATTGGATGAGACCAATGTTTGTGAAACCCAGAATTCTACTACAGCAGCCTCTCCTCAGGTATTCTTTAATCGTGATTTGGCTGAGTTCTATAGCTTTTCTTTTTAGCTATTTTCTTTGGGATAAAGTTCCAATACAAACACAATTATGCTTTCACGTAGCTCATCTACTGGTAAATTGCACCATATGCAGGCAACTCAAGCACTTTCCATGAAGAATCGACGCTTTATGATATACATTCATTCTAAAGGTTTGATTGTCGATGATGAGTACGTCATAATTGGATCTGCAAATATTAATCAACGATCCATGGAAGGCACCAGAGACACTGAAATAGCAATGGGTGGCTATCAGCCTCAACACACCTGGGCAAAGAAAAAATCTGGTCCACGAGGGGAGGTATGATGAGACTTCATCTATCTTCATTGACCATCACTATTATGTATTTATAGTTTTGTACTCATTTTCCTCCGCCCACTCATGGTGGTTTTGCTCAGACAGTACAGTTGAGACTCATATGTCTTAATGTCCTCAGCCAACGAAAACTGATATTGATGACCCAATTTTTAATTCATGAATTGCTCTCATGGTTGCATCATAGTGCTGGTGGAATTAGGAGGTTTTCTTATTTGAATGCAGGTATATGGATATCGGATGTCATTATGGGCAGAACACATTGGAGGTCTGGAGAAATGTTTCGAGCGACCCGAGAGCCTTGAATGCATGAGAAGGGTTAGTTACTTGAGTGAGATGAACTGGAGACAGTATGTAAGTGATGAGGTAACTGAAATGAAGGGTCACCTTCTCAAGTATCCAGTAGAAGTTGGAAGAACAGGGAAGGTGAAGGCTCTTCCTTATTGTAAAACATTCCCAGATGTGGGTGGAAACATATTGGGTTCTTTTACAGCCATTCAAGAAAATCTCACAATTTAGGATACTGACCCTGTCCTAACTTGGATTATGTTGTATGGACTTCAGACACCGAAAAAAGAATTTTCTGTTGTAAAAAAAAGTGAGGTTATACTTTCTATCATTGTTAGAACTTAGACATTCATTACTGTGTTGAGGTTTTTGTCTCACCAATTTATTTGGTGATTAATTAAAGTCAATATATAGTGAAATGTACATTTAGAATTTGGATCTAGAAGATGTAACCAGTGCTCTAATGATCAAAATACCATTACAATAAAATCTTAATTATCAATTGTTAGTTGTATTACAAGGTAAAATTAAGGTCGAATTTTTGGAAAAAATTCAATTGGTGAGATTAAATTATCATTCCTAGTTAGTGAAAACCACCCTTTACTAAAACTTGTTATTAGTTGAGTATGAATAATATTTCTATTTTGCTGAAATAAGAAGTAGAATTCTCTTTTCCCCCTATTTCTTCTCCTCCTTTGCAAGTTTCATATTCTCATACTTCTTTTGCCATTAATGGTGTTCAAGCCTTTTCTTTGGCCTCTATGTCCAAGTCATTCATGGAATTTACCATAACAATTTTTTTTAATTTTTAATTATTTAACGAAAAAAATCATATTCCACTTCTTTCCCTTTAAAGAACTAATTTTTCCTTTTTCTTTTTTCTCGGACAATGAAAAGAGGATTCTGTCCCACCACCTTCCTCACCAAACTGCATAAAAAATCTAATACATATTCACCATCTATGGGCTCGGTTTAATAAAAAATATAATTTCACTGAAAATATTTGTGGCTGTGATTTTTTTATTTCTTGAAAGAATGCATCACAAGTGGGGTGTCACTGTAAGCATGCTGGGGTCGCCCTCACCGGCACTTTTCTCTCACCGACGCATCACTCTCCCGGTCCAAAACCTGCCATAAAACCGAAAATACAGCCATAAATTTTAAATTTTTGATGAATTAAATAACATCAAGTAATTTTTTTTTTTTTTGCATTGAAATTTCATAGAACGCGTATAAAAACGTTTACTTGTGCATTCTACCAGATCCACCTCTCTTGGTCTCTGTCTCCTCGTCTCTCATTCTTGCCCTCCGTTCGTTTCTGTGATTTAGGCTTCGTGGGTATTATTCAAATGGGCTTCCCAGCAAACGGGTCTTCGTTGGATAAGCCATTGAAGTTCCTGATCTATGGCCGGACCGGCTGGATTGGGGGACTCCTGGGAAAACTCTGCGAATCCATGGCCATTGACTTCGAATACGGCTCCGGGCGGCTCGAGAACCGAGAGTCGTTAGTGGCGGACCTGGAGGCTGTGAAGCCCACCCACGTTTTCAACGCCGCCGGTGTCACAGGCCGCCCCAACGTCGACTGGTGTGAGTCCCACAAGGTGGAGACCATCCGGACCAACGTGGTCGGCACCCTCACCCTTGCTGATGTTTGCAGGAACAAGGGACTCGTACTCATCAATTACGCCACTGGCTGCATCTTCGAGTACGACTCGGATCATCCCCTTGGCTCGGGTATTGGCTTCAAGGAAGAAGACACCCCCAATTTCACCGGATCTTTCTACTCCAAAACCAAGGCTATGGTTAGTTTCGTATACCACTTACTTTACATGAAATGTCTGTGAGTTTATTGGTTTTTCTTATTAAAATCTTTGATACGTTTGATTGAATTTATCAGAATTGATTTTTGTAAATGCTTGACCTGGGTTTTTAAGAGCGTTTCATATGAGACGTAACGTGCTAGATCTGACGAGTTTTGTTTTGTTCCATTTCTTGTTTAGCGAGCTGCTTTTCCACTGTTATTGCTTACATCGTATTGTTGGTTTAATCTCTTGACTACGTAAAGATCTTGTTCTTCACACTGCAACGCCAAATTGGATCAAAAGTTCGATGCTTCATGCTTTGTGGCTTAAGATCCACTCAGAGCTCATTTCTATGCGAGCGCGAGATTTTTTGAATTGTGATCCGTACATTTAACGTTGAACTTATGGTTTCTAAAACAGTGATAAGGGCTAGTACCCCCATTTCTTGATATTCTATAACTATTTAAACTGAGTACCCACGTAAGTAATGTTGCTTGTAGATGCCATTTGAGTGTTTGGGGAAATTGAAGAAAGATTTTCTGGGTTCTTGGGGCCAAATCTTCGTTTTGGATATTGATTCTTTGTGTTAATTTAACATCCTATGTATTGATCTTCTTTGATGGTAGGGACTTTTCATGGATAATAGTATGATCGATGGACTATTTGGAAACTGCAGTCAGTGCCTCTAATTTTTTTGTAATTTTTAGTAGTATGGTTCCTCTTTTTGAGATTTTGGGCACCATTTTCCATGCCTCGTTGTGTTCTTAGTTGATGATAAAACTTGGTTGCAGTTGGTACGTAGATGTGCAGCATGGTACCGTTGTCCTAATCGTGTTCTTTTACTGATAATTGAAGGTGGAAGATTTGCTCCACAATTATGAGAATGTCTGCACCTTGCGTGTGAGAATGCCCATTTCATCTGATTTGACCAATCCACGTAACTTCATTACTAAGATCACCCGGTATGACAAAGTAGTGAACATTCCCAACTCAATGACCATCTTGGATGAACTCCTTCCCATATCTATTGAGATGGCAAAGAGAAACCTTACTGGGATATGGAACTTTACAAACCCTGGAGTCGTCAGCCACAATGAGATCTTAGAGATGTATAGGGACTACATTGACCCCAGTTTCACATGGAAGAACTTTAATCTCGAGGAACAGGCAAAGGTGATCATTGCCCCAAGAAGCAATAACGAGCTTGATGCCACCAAGTTGAAGCAGGAGTTCCCAGAAATGTTGTCCATCAAGGAGTCCCTTATCAAGTATGTATTCAAGCCAAATCAGAAGACTGCTCAAGCTTGATAGGATTCAGTTGAAGCGAAAATTCCCAAGCCATGTTTAATAGGGAATCCTGCTTTCATAATCTGCTCAAGCTGTATTGAAAGCCAGTCAAGATCTAAAAAACTAGGTTTGAACTTTTTGTTTTCCCTGTTTGGTATTTTTTGAATTTTGTTCATTTGGGTTGATGTAATATCTTCACTCCTCTTCCCAGATGACATGCATGATTGCTCTATTTGTATCTCTTTCGATGTTGTATTTGTAACTTTATCAGAAATAAATTAGTCAGAAGTGATTTATCAAGTTATAAAGACATTTTATACGATGGTTTTTTGTGGCTTGGATTTTTTTGTTTGGTTTTTTCTTATTTCTTCTGTCTGCTGAGGTCTTGTGCCATAACATGTTTGACTAGAACCTCAATTGTTGATCTTTCTAAGTTTAGTGCGGCAAAACCAGTGTATAGATTTTCAAATGGAAGCAAAAAAATAAATCTGAAAAAATCTCTATTATTGTTCTCTCTGTTTTTACTAGAGACTTTGGCTGGAATTGGATGCAGCTAACATGTAAAGGAGAGAAAAGACAAGGGGGTGTCGTTGGTAGGATTTCTAATACCCATAATTGAAAGAAGCTGTAAAGTAATATTCTTAAAAAGCTTAGTTGATATCGCTAAGTTCAATCTGATGTCCAAGGAGATTTATTACTTGCCAGTAAGAATCCCATTCTTGTGGTACATTGAAAGACCTTCAAAATTGGGAGTTTTATGCGGAAGAGAGTAGGAAGAAGAGTAGGTAGAGCCTGGGAGAATTGTGTAGATCACAAGTGGGCTTCTGACTACATGAATCCCATCTTTCCACATGATTGCCCCAGAAATTATTGGCTGCTGCGTGATCGGGGGGCCATAGACCATCACCAGAAATGACTTTTGCTCTCCAACCTTGGAGAATGACAGAACAGAAGGCTCCACGGTTACGCCAATTGAGGTGGGTATGTACATGCTAGCAGTGTAGATGGAATTTTCCGAGCCAACATTCGTGACTGTCCTGTTAAAAATAGCTAGGATCTGCTGTCCATCTTCTACTGCTACCGAGAAGGAAGGGTAGTTAAGATCCCAAGCTCTTCCAGGTTCCGTGCTGGTACAGACACTGCTGTTGTCCCAAGTTATTTTTCTCAGAGTGGTTGTGTTGTAACCTTGCTTGCATAGGAAGTTTATATAGTCACCTTCAGATGCATCATAGACAAGCCCAGGGTCTAGTGCGCCCTCTGGGTTAATATGGCCAGACCCATAAGCGAATTCGCGGTCATCATGCTTCTTAGCATCCATGATGCTAGCTGTTGAAGCAAAATGATCAAGTCAGAGTTTTATCAAGTGTATTATTCACAACTCTTCAAATGGACGAAGCTGGTAAAAGTGCAAGGAAATAGATTTCCTGACCTGTGGTCATGAGTGCGGATTTGATGGCAGCTGGGGACCAGTCAGGGTGAGCCGCCTTCACATAGGCAGCAGCACCACTAGCATGAGGACAAGACATGGATGTGCCCGAGATTATGTTGAACTCGAAACTCCTTTTGTCATTGTAGTACATAGAAGGTGGTGCGACAGGGGACCAAGCGGCAAGGATATCCACACCAGGTGCAGTGATATCAGGCTGCAGGTCATCCAAACAAGATCTTCAGGCATGTTCCAACATTCACAAATGGATAATGTGAGTTTGGTGCTTATGAATCTTTGATTACCTTGAGAATGTCTGGGGTCATAGGGTTTGGACCCCTAGAAGAGAACGATACAACAGAAGGTGCCATGGCGTCAACCCAGGCCTCACCAACCAGTATAGTTGCAATTGGATTTCTGAAGAAGGTAAAGTTATTTTCATTAAAATGTACGCATAACAAGCTTCGCTAATTCTAATTCTAACGGGTCATACAATGACTCATCTAGAAGATAAAAAGAGAGAGAAAAGAGTTAGTTACTTTGTTGATTTTATATAATCCAGAATCTGCTGTCCCTCTTCGGTGCTGATCACCGTTGCTGGTAATGGGTAATTGAATGCGAAATCAGGGAAAGATGAATCTGCCATTATGGTGCCTATACCATTGGCCAGAAGAATGCCAGAACCATCCCAGAGGGTTTCACAGAAAACAATTTTTCCAGAAACCTTGTATGAATTCATATACCCAGGGAAGCAGTATCTTGCGACATCTGGATTACCACCTGCAGAATAGTTGGCTGCATCTCTTCCCCAAATCAAGGGATAAGAGGTACCATTTAGATCAAAGCTGTTGACGGAAAGTCCCTTCATATGATGAAAGCACGTAAGGTTAGATGACGATATCAGAAATATTATTTGAAATGAGAATTTGGTGGGAGTGATGAATATTCACTCACATTGTAAACTTTTCCATTTCCAAGCGCTACTTGAGCGATGAATTTTCTATCAATGGTGCTAGCAGCAACAGTCAGTGTCCAAGGTGCATAGTTAGAAACTGTTGCAGGCCAGGGCCCGGAATTTCCAGCGGAGTTTGAGGTCAATATACCCTTTCTCATAGCATGGAAGGCACCGATGGCAATAGGATCTTCTAAGTAGGGTATTGGCCAAGGAAAACCGAGGGAGACTGATAGAATATCAACACCATCAGCTATTGCATCATCAAATGCTGCAAGAATATCTGCAGAAGAGCATCCAAATGCCCAGCAGACCTTGTACATGGCAATTCTTGCATAAGGGGCTCCTCCTCTGGCAGTCCCATTAGCTAACCCTAAGTAGCTTGCTCCCGCCACTTCACGCCCTGCTGCAGTTGACGAAGTATGAGTTCCGTGGCCTTCAGAGTCTCTTGGAGATTTGAAGTCCCCGGGGAAATACAAGTTCTCGCTGTTGTAATAGCGGGCTCCAATAAGCTTGCTGTGAAGTTTTAAGTGTTTCATCAGATGAGTTACAACTTCAGAGGATTAATGACGTCCAAAGGCAATCAAGAAGAATAACTCACTTGTTGCAGGTGAAGTTGGCACCTGTGCATTTTCCTTTCCACTTGGCTGGCGGAGCAGTAAAACCATCATCGTTAAAGCTTTCAGATTCTGGCCAGATTCCTTTAAAACAAACAATAGAGAGGTACAATTCACATCATCTTCTTTATTAATAGTTCAAAAAAGCAGAAGGAATTAATCTGCATTTGCCTGTATCTAGAAGCCCAACAATGACGTTTCCTTCTTTGGGTGGACCAACAGTGTCTTTACTAATACCCATGAAGTCCCATGACCTTGTGGTGTGAAGTTTTAGTATGTGGTTTGGAATCACAGAGACTACACCTTCCATGTCTGCAACGTATTCAATTTTTTTTAAGCATTAAGATTGTATCGATTAGTAAACAATAAGACCCAATTTCTCTTTTTTGTCAATAGTTAACAATCTCACCCGAGAAACTCTCAACTTCTTCATCTGTTAAGTTTGCTGCAAATCCATTGAAGCTCCTCCCGTAACTATAGATTAATGAGTCCTTGACTGATGATTTACTGTTCGAGATCCAGCAGTACCACCCAACAATAAAATAATTATGAACATAAGACATTTGAATAATTCGAAAATGACTTTCTGGATGTAAGAATTTCAACTGCCCTTAACTTTTAACTTAGATATGATATTATTTACACATAGTTAATTAGCTAGAAACGCAATGAAGTTTCAATTATCAAGGAAAGTCATGAATACAGCAGCAGTAGGATTGTTAGTGTATAGTAACCTCCCAAGAACAGTTTTAAGCATGGAATGGTGGGTGGATGCAACAGAGAAATCTCCCTTAGGAAGCTCTCCCATGTACACAATGTGAACCTGCAAATTTTAAATTATTACAAACTCTAGTAAAACCCATCGAAGTAAAATAGATAAGTAAAAATGTAAAAAGGGAAGAAGAATATTTTCATTACTTTCCTCTGCTGGGCATGGCAAGTAGTTAGCAGAAATGCTGCAAGTAACAATGAGTAGAGAAATGAATGCAGCTCTGGCATGGCTATCAATTTCTGTGTTTAGCACAGATCATGTTTCTTAAGTTGATTAGAGGTATTTATATGTGGCAAATTGATATTTCTTATGTGTTTTACCATGCACTAACTAAGCCGTCCCTGTTTGCTTCTGCAGGATTTTGTGATGGACGCCTACATGATTTCTTTCTAAAGAAAAAAGAATTTGATTGAAGGAATCTTAATGGTACAAGTAGTAAGAAGTCAAGATATCAATGCTTCATGCTCTTGTTAGTACTTGAAAAAAATGGTAAAAGAATGGAATAATGTTATATATGTATGTTATGGAGGATAGTGTTGTTATATATACATATGTAGATATATATATATATATATATATGTATAGGTTCTTCTTGTTATTATCATCCCCACATGCTTTGCCGGCTTCGTTCATGTGGAGCAATTAAAAGTTCCCTTTTCAGGGACCGATGGTACTCAGAAGTTTAGAATCATGCTGTGAAGTCTGAGCAAATTTAGTTTTGGTGGTCTTTAAATCTTCGAATATACACTTCAAAGCATTAAAATAATTAAACTAATAGAATTGAATTTATATTTTATTATAATGTAATTTTTAATCATTATAGTTTGGTTTTACACAAAAATTTAACCATTCAAATTTCAGTTAAAATTTTTGAATTAATTTATATCATTCAAATAATATTTTATTATAATTTTTAGAAAAGACTTGAGTTAATAATTTTTTATTATTTTAATTTTATTTGTGGTTAATGTATAAATATATAGAAAAATAGTAATTTATATTTTATCAATAATATTTAAAAGAATTTCAATTATAAAATAATGAAGTAAAATTTAATAAAACAAAATTCAATGACGAAAATTTTTTAATTAGTGAAAAGTGAAAAAACTCCGGTAAAATATATATATTATATCATAAGTTTAATAAAATAAAATATTTAAAATTTATTAAAAAAATAAAAATTATCTATAAAAAATAATTTTTTTTACTAACTTATTTTATCTTTTATCTAATATTAATATATATGATGTCACAAGATAGTAGTACTAAAATTTATAAGATTATTTTGCAAAAATAAATTTTCAATCTAATTAGACAACTTATTTTAATTAAAAATATAAATATTTTACTTAATACGCATTGCTTATATATAATAATATTATATTAGTTATTTAGTAAATTTTAGTATAAAGGGTTTGTCACTTGAATAACAAAGTGATGGTTGTATTTTAAATTTTATCTTTAATTATACACACACAAACACAAGTATGTATATATTCTACACATGTATTATCTTAGTTATGAATTTGATAGAAGATAAATACTATATTAATGTAATAGATATAATATATAATCATAAATCTAAACTTTTTTTTTGCAGGTAATATTTATATATAGTACAATACTTGTATTAAAATGGTTAGTAGCTATGTATTTAATAATATCAAATTTACTGTAAAAAAGACTTTTTCTAAATCTAAACATTTTAATAGTTAATATTTATGTATAGCACAATATATGTATTAAAATTATTAGTCACTTGACATTTAATAGTATCAAATTACTATCAAAAATATTTTTCTATCACAACTCGTATATATAAATATATATATTTAAAATATAAATTCTTAAGTTTATCAATATTACGAAGAAGTTATTAACTTATTTTTAAAAATTATTTTGTACTTTTCAAGATAGGTAATTCTTAATCCCAAAATTTCCAAGTTAATTTTTCTAAATAGTTATAAAAAAAAATAGGATATAATAAGATAGAAAAATTTTAAAAGGATTAATTCTAAATCTATAAAAAAGAATCATTAATTAAAGCAAGATTAACTCAATTAATCGCAATCGCTCTACTAAAAGAATAAGTATTAAACTATTTGTTGACTTGTTTTTAATACACCAAAAATAACTTGAAAAAATATTCTTACATAATATTTCTATTCAATCAAAAGAGAATATCGATACATAATATTTCACAACCTATATATAAGCAGTAATAAAATTACTTATAAATTTTTTTCTTCGTAATTATTAATTTATTACTATTTAATTTACTATTATTTTTCTTTAATTTTTTATAATTATTAATTTATAATTTTTCTCCATAACTGTAATTTTGAATCATTTCTTAAACAATAGTTGACTACTCCCCAATTGGTTAGTAAAAGAGAGGAGGATGGTTAATGAATGGATCTGCAGGATAAACATACGTATCTTCAATTAAATCTGCTACTTTAATTTAGTTTTTTATTTTTTATTTTTTTATTCACTAATAAAATGTTATAGTAACCACGTGTAAGTTTGCATATATATATATATATATATGTATCTATCATCTCTAAGAGTATATGTATATATATTTATATATATCTTCTTAAAAAGTAGTTATCTAATTATTAGCTTACTTCTTTCAGATTAAATAATTAAACAAATTATTAAACTAACATAACTCCATTTTTCGATAATTTGATACTATAATAATTAACTTATTTATACCATCCAAAATATCTTATAAATTAAATTTATTTATATTAATTAATATAATATTATTATGGTCTAAATACAAGAATGTACCGCAATAAATATGATGTAATATATATTTAGGATCAGCGAGTAACGATTCTCATTGATAATATAGACACTAAAATATATAAATATATTTAAATTTTAATATACAAGTTTAATATTATCGGTAATATATATACACACACATCATATATTTATCATAATTAATTAATCCAATTTGCTTTTTCAATTATAGCAACAATGAATCTTCAAGCCACTTAATATACTTTTAACGACTTGACTTTTATACATCTTGTTTTGTTTTGAGATAACAAACTTGAAAAAATAGATCATAATATATATATATATATATATATTTATTAGTTGATACATGAATTAATAATATATTATGTAAGAGTTTTAGATTGAATTTTTTTATAAATCTATATAAATATCAATAATAAAAGTTGAGATATTGTTCGAACATTATTGTAAAAAAATTTAAAGTTGCTTAAACATATCTCGATTATTTATATGTATATATGTAGTTGCTTAAACATCTCTAGATTATCTATGTGTATAAATACATGTATATATAAGTACATTGTATAAGATATGAATAATTTTCAGTAAAAACGTTATGGAATTGCCAAAAAGAAACTTGAAAACTTTGAACAAAGCATTACAAATGAGTCTTAAGTTTAAAGAAGAAAAATTAAAAATAAGAGAAAGTTATTGGTAATAAATAACAAGAATATATGAGTGTATATATATATATATATATATATATGTATATATGTATGTATACACAGAGACCTTTGGTCACTCAAACAATCAAATTGAATATAAATTTTCAAATTTAATTACATCGAAGGGATAACTAACTAACTAACGTATCTTATTTAATTAAATTTTGACCAAGCCCAAGCCCAAGCCCAAGCCCAAGCCCAAGCCCGTCCAACAAATAAAAAAAAGTGAAAAAGACAAATAATAAATTTCAATAAATTTAATAATATTATTAATATTACTTATTATAATATATAATAAATAATAGAGAATACATAATTTAATTTCTTGATTAAAACAATAACTTCACGATGCAAAATGCATTTCGAAAAGATTATATGTAATATGCAGTGTATTATACATTTGCAATTTTGTATATGTATCAGGTGTTATTTTTTAAAAATTAATATATATTAATTTTGTAAATAAAAGCTTAAGTTTTTAACATGAATGAAAATTTAAGTAATCGTTAGATCAAAGTCTATTGGTTGATTTTTTTTTTTAAAATTATTGATCAAGGAAAATTTTCCACAAAACGAAAAATTCATGGAATAATCCAACTATAAAGGGGAAAAATATGTCATCGTAGGTCTACAACACAAACTTACCTTTCAAGTTTACGATACAGTAAAACAGTAATATATATTAATTTTATGAATCGAAACTTAAATTTCTAATATGAACAAATTCAAGTAATCGATAGATCAAGGTCCGTTAATTAATTTTTTTTCTTTTAATTATTGATCAAGGAACATCTTCTGTAAGACGAAAAATACTGACATTGTAGTGTCCTAGAACTTAAAAGAAAATAAATTATAAATTGAATACGGAAGCGAAATAATAGTGTTAAAGTTTACATTTCTTATACAATAATTCAAAATATCCAATAAAGTTACGAGAATGACTCTTTTAAAAAAATAACAAAAATAAAAAAATAAATAGAAAGTAAACAACTGGACATCCTATTCGCAATCATCTTGTAGATCGGGATCTGAATCTTGGTTCTCTTAATCTAAAATGGTTAATGAAAGAGTGAGCTACACTACCTTAGTAAGAATGTCACACTACTCACCATACAGAAATGAACGTTGGTAAAAATAATAAAAACAACTAATGAAACTCTTAATTTAAGTAAATTAATTTATCATAAATAAATCATTTATTGTACACTTACCATAGTAAAATTTCTAAAAATCGACCTATAGAAGTAATAACACAATAAAATTATAATCTCATATTCAATTAATCAGAACAACAACTTTCCTTTTTTATCTGCCAACTGGTATCCATGAGGGTCCTTAGGGATGTCCCCACTACGCCTGAACTCTAATTCAACATTGTCAACTAATCGGCCGTCCCCGTATCCTGTCCGGTATGAGCGCTAAAAATATTATCTCTCAACACCCCGTTCGGTATGACGGTGAAACATGTTGTTCTCATACTCCGTCCGATATGAGCGCCAAAATATCAATCCTCGATATCTCATTCTGTTATGAGGCAAGGTTCACATGAGGGTTTCCTATGCACCCGGTCCATCCACCATCTCTCAGGATATCCAGTAAGGCTACCATTCATTCATTCACTTAATTAAACAATTTTCTATTTACATTTAATTTTCAATTTCATAATTTAATTGTAAATCATGCAAAACAAGCAATATATTCATTAAGAAATCACAACTGAATCGTCTTACCAACTCCAGCTTATTATCATGCATTTAAAACTGTAAAATCAATCAATCAGTTAAAACAGGATAAACAGTGATAAATAACCAGTTCCAGCTCCATTAGTAACCTGTGATTAATTATCGAAATTTTTTAAATTGTACAGAATATCTTATTATTTATAATTAAAATTTAATTCCATAACAAAGAATAGGGTGAAGGATTCTTACTCAAATTGGTGTTCAAAATGCTAAATTTTTAGCTGCGTCTACTTGCGGTCATCGAGTTTCTTGAATTTTTATTCGGAGATTAAAACACGCTTCAAGTACCTAGAAATATCCCAAAAAATTCAAAATTGGTGTTAGAAACCCTTTCCGGTCAATTTTAGAATTTCAGCACGGTGGTGGTAGTTTGCCTCAGGCTGACTGTTTTTGGCCAGTTTTGTACTCATCCTTGTGAGAAAACATATTAAGGGGCTTCGGTTGGCCGAAAAAAGTAAAAAAATAGAAGCTTACCGGGAGCGGGGTTTTCTGGTGCAGTGGCTTCGCCTGCTCACCTACGCAGTTGGATGTTTTTCTTCAGTCAACATGTGAAAAATAAAATGGTAGAAAAATTGCACGAAACGGGAATCAGGAAGGGCCTCATTGGAGGTGATTTTTTATTTTTTCCGTGACGGCACTGCCGGGCTTTACTCGCAGTTTTTGGCTCATCTACCGGTCCTTTTGCCTTGATTTGGCCATGAGGTATTCAAAATTAAATTTCAAGCGACTGAGAGAATTTTTACCTTTTTTGGCAGTCAGAGGTGACTCTAGCACGGCAGTAGTCGGCTCCCTTCTCGGTGACTGGTCTTTCTTCTCCGACGGTTAGGGGGGCTGGCGAGTAGGGTTAGAGTTTGGTGTGAAGTGAGATATTTATATCCGTCTCCTTTTAATCTAGTTCGTCCATCATGTTTGATTTGGTCCGATCGCCTTTAAATAGAAAATGAATTTGAACCGTTCATCGCAATTTGATCTAAACCATACGATCGCGTTTAAAGAGAGAACGAATCTGAACCATTTATCACATTTAATCGCGACCATTCGATCGCGCCTGAGGAGAGAACAGATCCTGACTGTCCACACGCGCGGAAACAAATACGAACCGTCCGATTGTGGGCACGCAGATTGCCAGCGTGGCCTCTCGTGTGGCACTGCATCAGTGTGTCTTGCCACACGGCGCACTCCAGTTCATCGGGGCTACTGACTAGGCGGTCCTACGTGGTACATTTTTTCTAAATTGTATTTTGACATCCAATTTCTGATTTTTCTTTCAAAAATACCCCAAGAACCTAAATTTTCACCTATTTTTTCCAAAATTATTTTCAGTTTCATCCTCCACCTAATTTTCTTAATTTTTACATTAAATAAAAATTGTAAAATTTTAAAAATTTAAAAATTATATTTTATACATTAATTTTAAATATTTTAAAATTAATTCTGGGTATTACAAACATGGAATGACAGAACTTTAAATAGGAAGAATATATATAACCACAGGTCTATAACAAACTTACCTATTAGAAACAAACCAAAGATAAACTTCCCTTTCTATAGCCCTTCTCTTATTCATCCTTACAAACATCTTCTTCTCAATACCTATCCGAAGTGGAAAAAGAAAATAATCATTTCGATGGTAATTACATATAAAGAATAGTTCTCGAGATCTTTATTATTTTTCCATTGGAAGGGAAATAGTCTTCCTACAGCTAATAATTTCTCCTAACTATATTGTGTGGAAAATGACGAGAGCCATAAAATAAGTGCTCCACAACTCATGAAAAGTGTAAACAAGAAACATCTGACAGGAATAGAATCAAAGGGAACAGACCATTACTAAGGTCAACCCCATCCCAGTACCTCCCTGATTTCATATCAGTTTGGTGCAGCATGTAAGCCTCTTTTAATCCATCTATGACTGGGCATCCACTCTTAAGTTTCCCAAATTAGAAGTAGTAATTATAAAGGCTGGGACTTAAATAAAAATAAATTCATAAATTAAATGTGAAAGTGATTAATAAAGTTAAGTTTATATTTTTTACACAATAATTTTGAATGCTTAATAGGGTTACAGAAATGTCTCTTCTAAAAGACAAACAAAAATTGAAAAAAATAAAACGAAAAACGAATAACTAAGCATCTTAGTACAACCATTACTAGTACTTGAAGGGAGACTGGATAGTGAACTACTCACAACCCTCTTGCTGATCGGAATCTGGATACTGGTCATCTTGATTTGAAATAGTTAATGAAAGGGTGAGTTACACTATCCCAGTAAGAATATCATACTAATAACAAATACAAAAAATTGAATATTGGTAAAAAAATCAGAAAAATAACTAATAGAGCCATTATTTTATTTAAATATGTTTAAACTTGAAGATGTTTATTTAATACTTACTATAACGAGTTTTTCAAAGACAACCTATAAATACCCATATCCATACCACTTTTCACTTTCACGCATAAGGGAACAAGAAATAATAGTTTTTCTTTCTTACCTGCTTACTGGTACCCCTGGGGGTTCATAGGGGTGTCCCCCTTGCCCGTGAATCCAATATCCAATTTAAACAATTAACCGATCATCCTCATACCCCGTCTAGTAATGAGTGTTAAACATTTTATCGTCTTGATACCCTGTTCGGTATGAGAGTGAATTATATCTTCCAAACTTTCTGGTAAGGGATTTTCTAACTCTGTCTGACTGAGATAACGTTTAGGGTATGGTTCCCTATATACTAGGACCATTCGCCCTTTTTTCGGGTACCTAGTAAGTTTTTCACATGTAGATTTCATCAACAAATAACCAACAAGCACATACTAATACCTCATGGTATATTCACATATCAATCAAACGATATTTAAGTAAACAGTACAATTTCATACATCAACAATTAAGAAACATAATTGGGGCCTGTATTTCAAATCAATGAA
Organism: Carica papaya; assembly: GCF_054855325.1. Classification (NCBI taxonomy): domain Eukaryota; kingdom Viridiplantae; phylum Streptophyta; class Magnoliopsida; order Brassicales; family Caricaceae; genus Carica; species Carica papaya. The sequence goes on along the minus strand of NC_142312.1, from coordinate 5,319,198 downwards.
TCAGATAAAGATTATGATCAGACAATCAATAAATTAAAAAATAATTTAAAGTAATAATTTCAATCATACAATGGATTAATCAAGCAAGTAGGACAGTACAGAAAAATAAACAAAAAATCAAGATAATTGTGAACTAACCAGTTCCTACTCCACTAGTAACATATAATTATTTTTACGATTTTTTAATTTTTTATAAAAATACAAAATTATATATCATTAAGCCTCAATTTATCGTAATAGAGAATAGTGTAAGAGATCTTTATCCAGATCGGTATTTTGAGATATCGAGTTGTCTATTACGCCTTCTAACGAGCATCGAATTTCCTGAATTTTTTCTATGAAATCTACCTAAAAATACTCTAAAAATCTAAAATTGGTGTCTAAAACTTATTTCGGCCAATTTTGGGGTTCCGGCACAACGTCGACTCCACCAACCATGGCGGTGGTTTGAGGGTTGGATATAAGTTTCTTGTGGAAATAATCTACAGTGGCATGGTACACTGTTAACCAGTTCATTTTCAGGATTACATCAAAGTCCCCCGTGTCAATCTCTATCAGGTCCACACGTAATTTCTTATCTACTATGTATATGATACAAACTTTATATATAACCTCTTCTAGTAGTGTCCTATTTATAGGAGTAGATACAAAAAATACAGAATAGAGTCTTTCAGGTTATACAATTAAGTTTTATATAAAAGTATGTGAAACAAACAAATGTAAAGCACCAGTATCAATCAAAATATGTGCAAAGTGATTACAGATATTGTACATACCCTGTATCATGTCCGGGTTGGCTTCAGTATCTTGTTAAGTGAGGTTGTAAGCTCTGCACTAAATATGAGGCCTGACCTGGTTCTGATTTCGCGGGTACTCTCTCGCGTAGTATTAGGTACTCTTACATATGCAGCAAGTATTATTGAGACAATAGTAGGGTCGGTCCCCATGATTCTTACCACAGTGCTAACAAGTTCTACCGTGTCCTGTTATTGGAGCTTGAGGAAGAGTTTGTGTCACTGGGCTAGGCCTTTTGTTCTGCTGAACCGGTGCAGTGGGTACTGGTCTGTAGTGTGAAACTGGGAGTCATGGAACTGGGGCCCATGGAAGAGGAACTGGATTGTGCTGGAGAGGGATCGGGTGACCCTGTGGTGGTACTAAATGATATGGTGGAGGCATCGGATTATACTATGGCGATACCGAATGATGTAGTGGAGACACCAGATTGTATTGTAGTGGTGCCGAATGGTATGGTAGAGGAGTAGGGTTGTACCGGGGTGGCTCTGAATCTTCCTCCTACAAGGGTGACTCAAATTATGGCAGTGGGGGAGGGTCAGACAACTCCCTCCTTTCCTCCCAGGCCTGCTGGGCAAAGATGAGTCTCTCCAGCATCTCAAAGAGTCAATCAACATCATCTCGAAGTGAGCCATCCCGGGTTGCTTAGTTTAGTGGAGGTCTTCCTCTCTTCTTTTTTTGTACCTGCATTTCACAAGAAAAAGTTGAGCGCTAGTTTATATTTGGTGTAGAAATAGTTTGTATTTGATGTTTTTAAGTCTTTGTATAAGGAATGGTTCCAAGAAACACGGATCTGATACCAACTCTAAAAGCTCGAAACTTAAATGAAAATAAATTTATAAATTAAATGCATAAACGATTAATAAAGTTATAATTTATATTCCTCATACAATAATTTTGAATGACCAATAGGGTTACAAGAATGTCCCTTCTAAAAGACAAACGGAAATTAAAGAAATAAAACGAAAAGCGAATAACTAAGCATCCTAAGATAATCTTCACTAGCACTTGAAGGGATTCCAGATAGTGAATTACTCACAACCCTTTAGCTAATTGGAATCTAGATCTTGATTCTCTTGATATGAAATAGTTAATGGAATGGTGAGCTACACTAACTCATTAAGAATATCATACTAATCATAAATACAGAAAATTGAACATCGGTAAAAAAATCAGAAAAATAACTAATAGAGTCATTGCGTTATTTAAATACGTTTAAACTTGAAAACATTTATTTAATACTTACCATAACGAGTTTTTCAAAGACAACCTATGAAGACCCATATCTATACCACTTTTTACTTTCACGCATAAGGGAACAAAAAATAATAAATTTTATTTCTTACCTACTTATTGGTACTCCTGAGGGTCCATATGGGTGTCCCCCCTACCCGTAAATTCGATATCCAATTTAAACAATTAACTGGTCGTCCCTATGCCCTATCTGGTAATTGGCGTCAAATATTTCATTGCTTTGATACCATGTCCGGTATAAAGGTGAACCATATCTCCCAAACCTTTCTGATAAGAGACTTCCTAGCCCCATCTGACTGAGGTAACATTTATGGTAGGGTTCTCTACGTACCAGATCCGTCCACCCTTTTTTCGAGTATCCAATAAGTCTTTCACATATAGATTTCCATCAACAAACAACCAACAAGCACATACTTGTATCTCATTGTATATTCATAGATCAATCAAACGACATTTAAACAAACAGTACAATTTCATACCATAACATTTAAGAAACATAATTGGGGCATTTATTTTAAATCAATGAATTAAATAAAAATCACGATCAGATAATCAATAAATTAAAAAAAATAATTTAAAAATAATAATTTCAATCATACGGTGGATCAATCAAGTAAGTAAGACAGTATAGAAAAGTAAACGGAAAATCAAGACAATTGTGAACTAACTAGTTCCGCCTCCATTAGTAACCTATAATTATTTTTAAAGTTTTGTAATTTTTCATAAAAATATGAAATCATACATCATTAAGTCTCAATTTATTGTAAGAGAGAATAGGGTGAGGGATCTTTATACGGATCGGTGTTTTGAGATGTTGAACTATTTACTACGCCTCCTAACGGGTACCAGATTTCCTGAATTTTTTTTTGTGAAATCCAAAACACTTATCACATATCTAAAAATATCTCAAAAGTACAAAATCGTTGTCCAAAACTCATTTCGGCCAATTTTGGGATTCTGGCACGGCGCCACTACCGTGCTCCGGCCCCCACTCTGCCGCAATGACAACAGTTCGTCTTAGCTTGGCCAGTTTTGGCTAATTTTGGCTGGTTTTAGCTGTATCCCTGGAGAAAAATACGTTAGGAGCCTCGATTGGTTGGGAAATCACAAAAAATCGAATCTACCGGTGGGGGGAACTTCCAGGTGTGGCAGCTCTGCTAGTCCTCCTTTGCGGCTAATATTGTTTCTTTGGTTAACCTGCACAGAAAAGGATAGTTAATACAATGATCAAAAAATAATGTGAAACAAAAATCGGGTAAGGGTTCATCGGAGGAATTTTGGAATTTTGGCCACAACAGCTTCCATGGACCTTGCCCGCAGTTTTTAGCTCACTCACCGTCCATCTTTCTTCGATTTGCGCATAGGGGTGCTCGGAATGAAATTACAAGCAGCTAGGGGAAATTTTTACCTTTTTTGGCAGCCGACGGTGACTCCGGAACAGTGGCGGTCGACGGTCGACCTCATTCTCCGGCGGGGGCTGACAGCTAAAGTTCGGGTTCTCATGTGATGTTAAGTATTTATACCCATTTTGCGTTGATCTGGGCCATCCATCACGATCGATCTCGTCCGTTCGATTGCGCTTAAAGAGGAAACAAATATGGACCATTCATTATGATTAATCTCGACCGTCCGATCGCGCCTAAAGGAAAAAAAAATCCGGGTCGTCCACGCATACGGGATCGATCATGGGTTGTTCGATCATGGGGCACGCGGATCGCCAGCGTGACCTCCCGCGTGGCACCGATATTAACGTGTCTTATCATACGGCGTGCTCTGCTTCGTCGAGGCTGCTGACTGGGTAGTCTTACGTGGTCAAACTTTTTTTTACACTTTGACCCTCAGTTTCTAATTTTTCTTTTAAAAATACCTTCCGAACTCAAATTTTTACCCATTTTTTCTAAAATTATTTTTAATCTCGTCCCTAATTTATTTTTTCTCAAAATTTCAATCAAATAAAAATAAATTAAATAAAATAATTTAATAATAAAAAGTACCTCCTGTTGTTTTTCATGCCTGAATATTATAGTAATCAAGTAAATCAATTAACTTGATCAAATATGCCATGGAATCACTCCCATCTCGGTGTCTCCCTAGTCTTATAACGATTTGGAGCAGAACTAAGCCTCTTTTAATCCAGCTATGACTGGGAATCAACTCTAAAGTTTTCCCAATTTATGAAGTAGTGATCAAGTAAATCAATTACCTTGACCAAATGTGCCATGAGATCAGCCCATCTAACTCTCTCCTTTAGCATTTTGTCCAATTTGGGATCATCCTTGAGACATAGGTTAAAACAATAAATTGCCATGACTGGAAGATAAGCACAAATAATTAGTAGATACTAGAATTGCAATTTTCTGAAAAACCAAAGATTAACTAAATAAGATCCTTATAATTTTCTTAAGAAAAGCTTTCATTCAAAAAAATAATAATAATAAGAAAAGCTTTCATTTTTATTCAAAGAAAAATCATATGATCATCGCCTTTCAGTAAATTAAACAATTATAATTAGTCTGAGCAAATGGTTTGCGCCTCTCATGTCTAGCTCATGCAACCTACCTTCAGCTTCACGCTTCTGAGCCAAACCCTTATCCCATTCCAACGTCTTCTCCTAAAAGAAAAGATATTAAGTTCAATAATAAAAGCCATATTTATGTTGTAAAAATTAATATTTTGAAAACAAGTTTTACTCGCATTTTTTCAGTTATTCTCCAAATTTTTATTATATTTGGCAATGCTGAGACAAATCTTTGAGGTCTAACTTGAAGGTCATATTGAACCACCAATGTTTATGTAATATCCTTAAAGTCTGCCTAGCTCTAAGCTGTTCCAGCCTCTTCATTCTTTGAACTTCAATGTCTTCACCAACTTAGGGCTTCTCATTTACCAAAAAAAAATGATATTATAAATTCCACAAATTAGAAAAACTCAATAAAAAATGAAAAACTATGGCAAGATAGATTCATATTTACATTCTACCTGCTGAATCATTATCATTTTCTTATTCATCAAAATTTACAGGTTTTTGCCAAACAGGATCTTCATCCACTACAAGAACACCACTCACATCTGGTTTGATTTTCTTATTTCTTTTCTCCTTTTACTTTTCTTCTACATCAGTGCTCTGGTATTGTGATTATCGAAGACGTTACAAGAGAAAAATAACTATAAGGACTAAAAAAAGGCGAAAAGAAAAGAAGATAACAAATTTTCAGGTTCTTATTTTAACAGATTCCTGATTACTTGAAAGAATAACCAATTTTTTTTTTTTTTCATATATCTAAACTTTAAAACTTGAAATTGTTAGCAATAGTCAGCAGTAGTCATATATCCACAAAATCTAATCTAAATATTTAAGTTCACAAAACAATAAGTCAACAGTAGTCTTCTCAAGTGTGAGATCAATCACCATATGTGCAGCGATTAATAATATAAAAACTTAGGTTTAAAGTAGTAAAAGGTAAGAAGAGATAAAACACTCACCTTGTGATATAGACTAGTTAATTAGGGCATAATATGGATTCTGATTATGTCTTTAATTATTGTGCAAATGTGAATATAATATCTGTCATGAAATATATAAAGTAAATCTTTAAATCTTTTTACAAACCATACTTAGGAATGTTGAAGTTACAAACATACACGGAAACAGAAAACAAAACAAAAATAAATTAGCAGTCTTCTCATTCTTCCCTATGACATGTCTAAATCTCTTGTTCACATAAAACACAGTTCCCAACAACCCAACACATAAAAAAGGGCACAGGTGCATGATATATGCAAGAAAATCAAGCCACTGGTTTTCTTTTCATTTTCAGAAATTTATGGGAAATCCAGATCAATTACACCATGAATTAGTACATAAACTATCGGCACATAAGAAAGGGCTTGGGTTTGGGCTGGGAATTCGGTGCGGGCTTGGGTTTGGGCTGGGAATTGGGTTCGGCCCAAGGCTTGGGCTTGGATTCAATTTTGGGCTAGGGCTTGGGCTTAGCTTGCATTAGACCTTGGGCTCGGCCATGGCCTTGGACTTGGCCTCGACCTTGGGGTTGGGTTCAGCCTTAGTCTTGGGCTTGGGTTTGGGCTTGGGCTTGGTTTTTGGATTGGGACCCAAGTCCAAGATAAGCCCAAGCCCAAATTGATGACCACGTCCACGTTCAAGTCCAATTCCGAACCCAAGCCCAAGTCCAAGCCTAAGGCTGAGCCCAAGGCCGAAACCAAGCTTAAGGCTAAGCCCAAGTTCAAGCCCAAGCCCAACGTTTCGATTCTCAATTTCAAATCCTTTGCAGGGTCTCTCTCTCTCTCTCGATCTCGATCTCGATCTCGACACGACGCCGGTGCGACAGACCTTCGACGACCAGACGCAGGCCTCACGCTCTCCAACAAATTACTTCCTAGCCGAATTTTCTCGCCGGCAGAACCATTGGATCACCCGACGTACACCACTGCAGCATTTCGATTCTCTGGACTCGACGCCGGTGCGATAGACCCTCGTTGACCAAAAATTACTTTGTTCGCTTTTTCCGTAAGCAGTTTTGAAAGTGTCTCCGGAACTTCAGCGGTAAGGTCAGCTGGCGGCGCATCTTGAAGACTAAGCTTTAAACCATCCATGAATTGTGGCTGTTGGTGTTTGGACATGTGAAGCCGATGTTAACACTGAGATTATTATTGGTATTATTTATTGATAGAACTAGACTGACTTGTTGAGAACTAGCTATTGATAGAACTGGCATGATGTCTTGTGTCTGGATTGGTTGTACTGCCGTGCTTGTTGTTCATCTTTTGTTGCAGGGTTGCGATTTCATTGCTTTAAATGCCTTATTAGGGTTCCGGGAACCGGTTTTTTAAGTTCCATGCTTCTTTTTATTTAATAATTTTCCAATTAAATGTTGGCAATCGAAAAATGATTCCTTTTTCTGGGGATTTTACTTTTTTCTCCTGTTTTTTGAGCACCCATTTGAAATCTATTTGTTGGTTTCTTTCAGATTCTCCTTGCTGTTCACAAATGAAACAAAGGGTGGCTGCTAGGAGTTGATGGTTGTTTAATAGTATCTGTTTATATATACTGCAGTTTCTTGGATTTATGGGCGAGTAGTGAGAGGATGATAAAAGCTCAAGATTTTGATTGTTGGGGTTGAATATGAGCCATGAGGGTGGAGAGGGTACCAGAGAGAATGAGCTGCGAGACAATGCATCAACTACAAGACCAGGATCTGATGACTTTGGCCGAGCTGTATCAAAGGTTGCAGTGGCACAGATATGTGAAAGCCTTGGATACGGGGGTTTCAAGGATTCCGCTTTGCAGGCTCTGGCAGACATTGCAATCCAGTATATACGTGAGTTAGGGAAAACTGCAAGGTTCTATGCTAATTTAGCAGGTAGAACAGAGTGCAATTTTTTTGATATTATTTGGGGTTTTGAAGATTTGGGAGAAGCTCATTGGCTGGGTGCATCGGAGAAAGGAAACAGTGTGATGGTGTCGAGAAAAGTGATGGAAATAATCCAATTTTTGAGTTCTACCAAGGAAATTCCCTTTGCTCAGCCAGTGCCACGATATCCTGTTATTAGGAGCAGGAGGATGACTCCGAGCTTTGTTCAAATGGGTGAAACACCTCCTGGTAAACATATTCCCACTTGGTTGCCTGCCTTCCCTGATCCTCACACGTACAAGCATACGCCAATGTGGAATGAAAGGGTATCAGATCCTCGTGCTGACAAGATTGAGCAAGCAAGGCAACGGAGGAAGGCAGAGAGAGCATTGTTGAGTTTGCAACAGAGACTTGTTTGTAATGATTCACGTAGAACATCAGATTGGGGGTTCATGAACAATGAGAAAGAAGAAATGCAGGAAGTTGGAAACAACCCATTTCATGCCACACCTTCAGAGCTTGAGAAGAAAAATGTTTCTCCTGTTGCACCAGTGTCGGGTAAGGTTGCTGGTGGAGCTATGAATGGGAACCATTTATCTCTGTTGGAGGCATTTGCTCCAGCCATCGAAGCAGTGAAATGCGGATTTAGTGAAGATGGAGATGTTGAGAGAAATGAACTTCCTGACGAAAGGCCTGCTATTCACTTTAAGCTCAGAACTGGCAAAAAAATTATGGGTGAATATTTGGATAAAAGTCTCCATAATAGGAAGGGTGATCAGAGAGCTGTGCCTTTTCTGCGAGATGAGGAGAGAGATGACAAAAAAAGGAGGGCTGAGTTTATCCTTAAACAATGCATGGAAAACCCTTCAGACCTCAATCAGTTGTAGATTAATTCATTGAGGTGGCTGCCTGATTGTAGTTTGGACTTGCACGTTTTTTTGAATCTGGATGTAGCAGTGGGGCCATTCATGTCCATTCTTAGGCATGCTGTTGTTGTGAGTGGAATACCATGAGAATTCTGTTGCGAGTTCCTTGTATTCCCAATTGGGAATTTTTCAAGTTATGTTAATCAGGAATTGTGTCATGTTAATTGTAGGATTAATCTTAACTGAGTACGGCTTTACTTCAAACTAATTTCTTAAAGGTGGTTTTGCTATTTGACCATCTGCTGTTGTATTTTTGACAGTAATAATACTTATACTGATTGGACTGGGCATTCTAGTGTTGGACATGGTAAAATGATTACACCGAGAACATGTTAAAAGATGTGCTTCCTTTACAGTTTCTGGAGTTAAACAGACAGGTTAAACGGACAGGTTATGTGATGGATATCGGGCTCCAGAAATTGAGAAGCTGCATTCAGAAATCAAGTGAGCTGGCATTTTTATATCGGGTACGTCTTTGTTATTCATTGAGAAATAGTATTTCAATAAGGATATACATCTTTTAGTGAGAAGATTTGTTTGGAGAAATTAATAGCTGCTTGGCCTAGGTAGATGAGAAATTGAGAAGATTTTTTGTAATGGGAAATAACTAAACAGTGTCTTTTTTGTTCTTACCATTGTGGATAAAGATTCTGTTAATTAAAAAATATATATATTATTTAAGAAGAAGGAAAGAAAGTACAAGAGAGAAGAAATCATTGAAAAAATGAGACTGGCAGAAAAAGAAAAAAACAAGAAAAACAAAAGAATGGCAGTGATACAAAAGAAGATCCTTAAGTAGATACACCTACGCTAAGGTATAGTTGTTTATTATTTACAGGTCTAGTTTATATAGGAACTAGTATTTATAGGATTATTGGTTGTATACTTTTCTTGTTTCATGTTCAGTTACTCTCTATGTTTAATTATTAGTTTGTTTTCCTATTTAGTAGAGATGTTTTGATAGATTTAAGAATTCCTATATTGTACTTCGGTACTTATTAATGGTGTACCCCATCTTAATTATTTGATAGATTATTCATATAATTATTATATAAAAGTTGATTATTGATTTGGTTGTGGAAATCTAAAGTCACAAATTTGATTCTTAGTAAATTTTCTCTAGTATTGTGCTCAACCTTACTTTGTTTATATCTGGCAGTCTCTGAAACCAAAGCAAATATGTATATAACATGTGCCCCCAACTCCAGAAAGCAAAACACCCCTAGGCCCTAACTATCCTGTCAATCAAAATAATTTAAAGTGTTAATTAAGACTAATTGAATATGTTTATTGAATTATTACTTTTAAAAACAAGAGTATCAGGGACTAGCTCTCATATTCTTAGAAGTCTTAACAGTCTCAACAGACATCTATCAGTTTTTTTTTTTTAAAAGAACCATATAAAAGACATTGCAGACATTTTATAAGCTATAATTATTGCATGATATATTTCTTTATGAAAGTTTAGAATAGCAATTTCCCCCCCCTTCCATTGGAATGAAAATCTTTTTCGTAGACATGTTATTTATTTAAAAAATTCTACACGCATATATATAATTATCAATCTACATAGTGATATAGGATAAATTAGGATTTATTTACTTAAACTATTCTTGGTACTTGGATAGAGTAGCGGCAAGAGTAGAGCAAAATGGTTGGCTAAGGTAGTCTAGGTTAGTCATAAGTAAGATTCTTATGATAAAATACTTTGAAATAGGTGGGTAAAAAAATGAATAGTGTAGCACAAAAATTATACTTAGTTTATATTAACAATGATCTGGTAGATATTGTTGCAATAGAGGTCAAGATAGTGGTAATGTCAGCAGTGATGGGGATGGTGGCATTGATAGTAATGTCAGAAGTGCCAGTGACAAAAGTGACAGTAGTGATACGGTACATTGTAAAGCTGATCTCCTATCTGTTCTTCTGTGGATAAGGTAGAAGTCTTAACATCAAACTGATCGTGCAGGCTCAGTCACAGATAGGAGATCAACTTCTGGGTAATGTTCATAGGTATGTGGAAATCTAGTGACATGGTGGAGTAAAAAACAACTGATGGTAGCTAGAAGTAGCAATGAGGCAGAGTTCAGAGCACACTAGAAATCTGTCGAAGGGTTGTGGCTCTCACATGTACTTAAAGAATTACAAATTGAAAATTCTACTCCAATAAAAGTGGTGTGACAATTTACTAATAATCAATATTGCAAAGAATCCAGTCATTATGATTAAACAAAACATGTTAAGATAGATCGACGTTTCATAAAGGAGAAAGATAAAACAAGGTATTTATGTTGTACACCTCCCTTGAACCAACAATTGTTGATATGCTCACCCAAGGCATTGCTGAGAAAGGATTTTGAAGGGCTGAATTCCAAACTTGGCATGATTAACATCTATGCCTAGCTTGAAGGGGAGTTTAGAATTATTAGAAAAAGAATTAGGAGAAAACATAGGATCTAATTATGATTCTAGAATCTCATTCTGGGGAAAGGGGACAAAATATGATTCTGGTTAGATTAATAGATCGGAAACAGGAAACTTAAAGATGTATTAACAAGTATTTTGCCTATTGCTAAGCATAAAAGCAGTGTTGATGACTGTTTATGGTGGTGAGGAACAGAGGGGGGATGTGGAATGTGGAGGTTTGAGGAATTTAAATGATTGGGAGGTGGAGGAGTATTAAGAGTTGCTTCAGTTGCTGTCAGATGTGAGAAGGAAGGCAAACAGTGATATTTTAGTTTGCAAACAACAGAATGATGGGAAATTTACTGTGAAGTCTTATTATGATCTGTTGTTGGCTTCTAATATTAGAGCAACTTCGCGTTTCCCTTACAAGCGGAAAGTTCATGTGCTGCCTAGGATTGCATGTGCCGCCTAGAATTGCTTTTTTTGCTTGAGAGGCCAGAAGGGAATGTATCTTGACCATTGACAAGTTGATAAAAGGGGGCAGAGTGATGGTGAATGTCTGTTATTTATGTAAACGAGCGGCTGAAACATGCAATCATCTACTTTTATGGTGTCCTCTCGCTCATTATTTATGCTCAATGGTTTATGGATTATCGGGTGTTGGGTTGGGTCTGGTTCAGCGAAAGAGGAGTTGTGGGCTTGGGGTGGGATGTGTCAGCAGAAAAAAATTTTAAAACTTAATCCTTTGACTATCTTTTGGGTAATTTGGAAAGAGAGAAATAGGAGGGCATTTGATGGGGTTGAGAGGGATATTGTAAAGATTAAGGATAGTTGGTTTCACTTTTTTGGCACTATTTTTTAGGACACGACATGTATAGAATCAAAGATTTGAGATATGTCATAGATAGCATTACTGAGATGTAAATATTTTTGTATATAGGTTGCACTCCCTTGGTGTGTCTGCTAATTTTATTCTTTACATTTTTTATTTAAAAAAATGATCCTAGAATCTTATAATTTAGAAAGTTTCCTAAAGTTTAAAAATATATTTTCCTTATAATTGTTTTCCTAGTTTTCGGGATATAAATTTGGTATTCAACCATATAGATAATGTATTGTTGTAGGAAAAACTATATGAATAAAATTATCAAAATGATGGTTCAGCTCCTCCTCAATATTCCAAATTCAAATTTTCAAAAGAGGACACTAGGGTGCAAATCTGGTAGAATTGGTAAACAACTTGGAAACTAATCTTAATTGTCAAAAGTTCATTTTGAAGGAGGCTTGAAATGGTATTTGCCAATCGCAATTTGAGAAAGTTAAAAGTGGAATGGAATGAAGTTCACTCAGGATTTTGTTGGGGGGGCGGGTGTCAGCATTTCGAAGGTAGACTTGGCTTTAGGCAATGGTTATAGATCATGGCTCAGTGTGACGTTGGGATGATGACAGTCTATTAAGAACTGTTTGTTCTCTTTCCAATGATTGGTGCGTGTTGTAGAATATTTTGCATCGAGATCAGGTATGGACCAGTAAGAGGTCTTTGATGTTGGTGGTGGTGGCTGCATCAATCACTACATGTGGGTTGTCGGTGAACGTGAATCAATGGCTGATCGGTGCTTAGAGTTTTGCAATTTTTTCTCAAGATGGTTTAGAACTGTTAGGGTATGAGAAATTTTAGCTTTGTACCAGTTAGTATAGAAAAGTTAGGGTTAACTTGTCTACTTGAGGATTTATGAGTAAAATCTAGGCATTATATCTGGTGCTTCTTAGATATTATACATAAAAAATTTTAAGCATCATATTGTTACGAACATGATACATGACCCAGATCTGGAAGGTATGTGTTTCGGGTGTGAGAGAAAGAGTGAGAGAGAAATAAAAAGGGGGATCTGAAGAGAACAGATTAGCAATTAGAGTATGGGTAAATAGCAGTATGTAAGCTGTATTCTCCAGCTTGAGGGGGGGCTATTAGAGTAAATAGCAGTCAGGGAATCAATTGTAATTATTTACAAATTTAGGGTCAAATTTGTAAATAGTTGTACATTACATCTTGGGTATAAATACCAGTTAGTATTCATTAATGAAACAATCTCTCATTTTTCTAAACTCTGAAACCAGAGATTCTTTTTCATCTCAACTCAGCGTTCTCCATTTCCTTCTCACAATTTCATCAAATTTCTTGATTTCACTCAGCTTAGGTGTAGTTTGAGTACAGATTATCACCAAATTTGACATATGCTGACATCATGTGTCTTTCAAATAAGTTAGGAACATGTTCACATTCCAATGTACGTTGTAATTTGATGCAGAATATATATGGACTAGATTTTGCACCAAGATGGATATGAGCTTTATTTTCTAAATAGATTATAAACCATATTTCTAGCTGTCTAGAATTTATTGTTATGCGTGGATGGTATTAGGTTTTTGATGCCTTTATGGATGATATCATTCCCTTAGCTACTTGAACTTATCTAAAGAGTTTGTTTACTACTCTTAAACGTGAATTTGCCATCACTTTGGTTTTTTTTTTTTTTTTTTTCCAATTTTTCTGGGAATTTCAGTTAATGCTAACAAGGATGGTTCATTGTTTGATCAGTTCATGTATGATTAAGGTTTGCTTAAGCATATTACCAAATACTATTTCCAGGTCATTCCTACAAGAGGCCTACTACCAAATACTGGCAGTTGTAAGTTTGCAAAATCAACTCTTCATTGAAGCTTGGTTGGGACTCTTCAATATCTTACTTTTACCCATCCTGGTATCGCTTTTGCTGTAAGTCAGGCTTGTCAATTTTTATGCATAATACTAGATATGATCACTACCAAGCTATCAAACAGATTAGCAATGATTTCTCAACCTAGACCGGAACTGAAAACCACACCAGAGGATTGATATATTTTGGATCCACAATCTGCTCATGAATCCGATGCTTACCTAGTCCGACTTGTATTTCTTTTGCGACAATGTTAGCACTATATGGTATGATTTCAAATCTGGTACCATACCAGAGGTGCTACTATATAGAATGTTGAATTTGACGTTTTATTCATTTGAAAGTTGCGTAGGGATTCCTACTGATGATAAATTGGCAGATACTTCAACCAAAAAAACTATGTCTACTAGGAGCCAATCTATGCATTCACTCCTACTTGGATTGGGAAGTGATAATGGAATCAATGACACCAGTAATACATTCCATTTTATGTATAGCGTTGTAGCCTCACAACTTGATTCTTGTGCTTATACCACTATAAATACTTAATTTCTTGCACACATGAATTCACAATGAGACAATTGTCTGTAATTACTTACAGTCATCCGCAAAACATTCCCTCACTAATTGGAGAGTAATCTTACTGAGATCAGAGCGGGACATAGCTAAGATTGTATGGTAATAGAAAAGTTTACACATTTTAAAAGTGGGGCCAATATTTTTATAAACGAATGTAACTGCGTTAGTGGTTACATGTTACATGTATTATTTATCTTCTTTCAACTACCCTATTAATTTGTAAAAAGAAAATTATCTACTTTGCATTTTTAATTAAAATAAAGTGAATCAATACCTCTACCATTTTAGCTGAATGTCTGGTGAAGTGTATAGTTTGATGTCCGTATAGCTATTTGGAAATTTTCACGCAAAAAGATAAGTTTTCCTTAAGAAACATAAGCTAATCATTTTTTTTTTCCTTTTTATTCCACGAGAAAGATGGTGAAATTTTCCTCCCCTTTTGAGTTTGTTCCGTGTCTATTACAGTTTTAAGTATATGATTAAGAAAAAATCATTCAACTGTCCCAAGTGAGAAATCAATATATACTCAGAGTTTAATCCATAAACCACCATTGAACATTGAATTACGCTCAACTTGCCTACCAAAAGTAAATAACTTCACAAAAGTTAAGACCGCTTAAAATCTTCTTTAACTTGCAAAAGCTATTTCATTTCTGAACAGAAGCTTAAAGTGGCACTGAAGGGGGATTTTATTACAAACAAATTTTATGAGGGTGGGAAGAATTGGAAGAAATTTAACCCAACGCATTTCTGGCCGAAAGTAACTACCTGCTTCAACATACTGACTGACATACAATGATCACATCTAACACCACCAACCAACTTGCTCGTTCCACATATGGTCATCCTGGTTTTTATCAGTGACCATTGGCAACTGAACCGTTCTCACAGGCAGTACAACTGATATTATCCCCTGCCTTCTGTGCATAGAATCTTCGGTACATAGAATCAACTTCCGTGAGATAGTATGTGCCAGCAGGTAAGAGGCTACAGTCCTTGCTTGTCACAAAGTCCTTCGCTCCATACCTGTGCTCCATCAGCTTCATCGTTTCTACAAACTTCTCTGGAAAAAACTGCATCAAATGCACATGTTTAATCGGCATATCCATTGGCTAATCAAATGTATGACAAGACATCAGCTTTGAAGAATGTTACGAGGGCCTTGCAGTAAATATCACTGCAAAGTTTATTTCATTTAAAGTTATTGCATAAAACCATCATGTACATGATCAACTGTTCTCATACCAATTATTTCTTGGCTAAATGATTGGTATGTATGTCCCTTTTATAAATATATAAGTTCAAGTCTTAAACTGTTAATGTAGTATGTTTTTACTAAGAATTACTATGGTGGTACAGATGTCACCTAAAAGTAATTCAAATGTTCTCATATACATTCACCCTGCCGTCTTCGTGTAATGAATATAGCTGCTGCAAGTCAATCTCCTAACCAAATAAATACTCAGTGACTTGCATGGTAAAGCTCACCGGTCTACTCAAGAGGAGTTGAAAAACATCTGGCAAGAGTAGCTTTTTTTTTTCTGAGAAGGTATGGAAAAAGTTCTGAATGCTTGTACATGACATATTGAAAATAAAGTTATTGCACTAACTAGGTCCGTAATCAAACTTTTGGGAAGGTAAAGCAAGACGACCTGAGTGTTATGACGCACATTATTGTTGGATTTTTGTGTGTTTCTCAAAGAGGTTATAACTGAAAAATCAAAACATTTACGAGACGTGCAAAATTAGAACAAGAATTACCTCATGCCTTGCCTTCAACTTCCCAGCAACATTCATTACGGTTGCAATGTTTGATAAGCTAAAAGGATCACGAGTTTCACGGAGTTTCAATGAGAACATTGTTGCTGTCAGACCACTACCATATGAAAACAAAATTACCCGCTTTCCAGCCTGAAAGTTCAAATATAATCAGAATCCCAAGTAAATCATCAAGCAGAGGCAAATTGAACTTTACCAATGAAAAAACAAATTACCAATTCGTTGTGTTTGTTGTGAATAAGTGATGCAAATGCAGCGTATAAAGATGCTGT
The DNA here is from genome assembly GCF_054855325.1 of Carica papaya. Lineage (NCBI taxonomy): Eukaryota > Viridiplantae > Streptophyta > Magnoliopsida > Brassicales > Caricaceae > Carica > Carica papaya. The sequence continues at coordinate 5,303,104 of NC_142312.1, read as the reverse complement.
GTACATGTTTCCAACTTGTTTTGGTATCAAAGTGGTTGGTTGGACCTTGGAATCATAGAAGGCCTTTGCAACTTGTTGGGAAACCTTCAAGGAAAAAGAGAAGGCAACCATTAGCAAGAACATCAACTGGAAGAAGTGTTGTTTTTATGAGAAGCTTTCTTTCTTAATACAGTCAAATGGCCTTCATCGTTTTGTGTTATTCAAGGAAACACCTTAATGACTGGTTGTCATGATTTACAATAGGTAGTATCAAGAGGAATATACAAGCAGTCAACAAATGGAACATAAAATTAACTATCCAGTGCATTGCAAACCAAGGTTTAAATTGAAATTTAATTTATAAAAGCATTTTTCCATGAGTAGAGAATAAAGAAAAGAAAATAAACCTTTTCAAGATCTCGGTTTTGATAGCTTTCTTCACAAGATAAAGTTGAAAATGGCCCCAGCTTTTCTTTAGCCGCCTCGTCAATGGAGCTGCAAATATAAACAAATGGAATCAGTCACCAATAATAGATGGATCAAATTAGGGATTTTAGATAGGAGAAGCAAATAAACAAACCTGGCATTCCTCAAGAAATCATTAAACATCAAACGAGCGAAACTTTTCTGTACAAGCTGCAGAAAATTAGAATGGAAATAATCAGATACCATGTAGAACTATTGTTTTTGGTATCTTCATCATTTTTGAAAGAGATATTAGTTGCAGAACTATGATAAAAACATAACACACTTTGTTATATGGAGAATGGAAGACAAAGTAGGCTGCATCAGCAATGGAAAACTGTTTGCCCTCCAGTTTCTCAAACCTGAAGAGAGGAAGACGGTGAAGAAAACACAAAGCACAATTAATTAAAGAATGTCCGTAATGGGGAAAAAAGCATATAGTACAGTGTAGAAAAAATACCTACTTGTTACAGAAATACTTGTAGCAGGAATCAAGGGCCATAAGGTAGCATGTTTGAGAAAGTTTCCCGTCAACAACCTACGAACATACCATCGAAAAGAAAAACCATGAATACCAAGAAGCAAGAAAAAAATCACTTCCACCAATATTGGCAAGCAAGTTTCTCACAAAGAAAAATTAAGAAAAGAATATTGGCAACAGACTGTAACCAGTTGCAAACTGAACCTGACCAGTTTACTTGGAGAGAGAAAATCATAGAATTATATGTTTGCACTTTCCAGGCAAGCGTGACAATGCTATAAAAATGGAAAAGGAGACAGGGATGATTTGTCAGTATCAATTTTTTATTACTTTCAAGAAGGCCACCATCTTATTCTTTTTTAGGACTACAATGTAGTAACTATGCCCAAAGTTCAGGATTCCGACTCTTTCAGTTTTCTCTGCTCTTTCTATTTAATATTTCAAATATACATATATATATATATATATATATATAGTGAGAGGGAGAGAAAGAGAGAGATGTGAATATTTTAAAAGGGATCATCTTCTCCTAACCTCAAAGAATTCTGCCAAGTTGCAGCAAATAGAGTAGCCATAGGACAAAGGCCCTTGCTACTTTGACCAACTTTGAGGAACGGTGAGAAGGGACACTGATTTTCAATCTTTCACCAAGGTTGTGGAGAGACAACAACCAAAGAGAAACAAACACTAGGAAAAATAAATAAATCTCTGGCAAAAGATGAGAATGGCTCCCCAAAAGACCATAGGCATGAGAAAGCCCCCATCTTATTCTTGTTTTGTATCAGAATACTGTAACCAGGCCAAATTTTCATAGTCTAACTCTTTCATTTTCTATTCGCACTTCTATTTATATTCATATATTTGAAAAAAAAAAAAAAAACTCTCCTCTTAAGCCAAAAGAAGCCTGCAACAATGCAGCTACTAACATGGCTATAGGACAAAGGCCCTCAATTAAAACTAAATATGGTTTCACCAACTTTTAGCAGCATGCGACTAGTGATGCCAATGTATGGTCTTCAACCAAGCTTCTGGAGAGACCACAATCGAGAAGAAATAACACTTCGGAAAAAAAAAACCAAAAGATCCCTGTTAGAAGATGAACATGTTGTCAACAGTGTTTTCTTCTCAAGCGAAAAAAGATTACATTAAAATCATTACCGGATATTCACTTGCAAGGTTGGGCTTGTAAAAGTCATAGGCATGAGACATGTGACTTCCTCTAAATTTGCTTTCAAAAGAAATAGGAGCATCAGGCCCTATTAGCATGGCAATTGCAGCCGCTCCACCGGTGGGCCGTGCAGGTCCTTCTGCATAGACCTGTTAACAGAAAAATGCCAGTAAGAAAATGAAATATAACTTCAGAATGAGAATTATACAATATCTAAATGTTGTATCCAATACAGTGCCAGTGAAATAAAACTTGAGATGTTTTCATGATATAAACGATAAACTGCTACTCAGGATTGGATAGAAGTGTATTTGCTCTTACGCATCCCATCTATGGAATATGTGGAAACAAACTAGTATTATCACAAGAATAACTGATTTACTTCCAACAATATTGTTCCGGAAAAGGCATATCATGGAGAAATAAACCAAGTATGAGATATTGCTAATATTATATTGGAAGCCTTCTTACCGCACTGTCAGTGCATACAACAAGCCCATAGCGTCCATCCCACGAACTACTCTCCACCCAATTAACACAATTGAATAATGCAGCAGTCCCACCATAGCATGCATTACTTGAGTCTACACCTTCAATGTCTGTGTTTCCATGTTTCTGTTCATTCATATTAAAAATAAAAAAAGGAAAAGGAACAATCACAAAAAAAGTTAAACATCTTCAAAATTTAATGTGTACAGAGTTTTTTTTTTTAATAAAAATATAATGCGTACAAACTGCAGGAAAGGAATCAATCTAATGTGTTCTTTTTACAAGAAACACCAAATATTTGATGGATTGCCCATGAAAGAAAGATTGTGCAAGAGATGTCATGAAACTACCAATGTGTCAGTAGGAAAGACTGGGAAGAGTACCTCAAAAATTTGCATCAAGAAAGTCTTAATGGATTTGCTCTTATCTATGACGGTCTCACTGCCTACTTCAAGACGACCAATTTGTTTTGGATCAATCTTATACTTCTCAAGGAGGGATGAAACAGCAGTCAAACTGGAAATCCAACAATTAATGCCAGTGGAGTTAGTCAATTGGATTACTAAATTGTTGTCTGCTACTTGGAGCATGTAAAACATGTGTATCAAATGTACATAGAATCACAACCTCATTGAGATGACATCTTCCACCTCTGTACAAAATGCCATGCAATCTTGTCCAAGTCCAATTGTGTATTTCCCTTTGCTTGCCCCATCATGAGCCTCTAGAGCTTCCTATTGGAATGAAAGTTAGCAAACATACAACTAGAATATTGTTCAAGGAACTCACCCACTATAATCAATGATGTAGTGGATACAGTATTTAATAAAAAGAAAAACAGAAAATTATTTAGAGAAATATTTTGGACAAAGAAAGACAATAATTTTTTTTAAAAAAATTAGTTAATATCATCTACTAAAGAAAGAAAACTTTTTCCAGTAATGCGTATTAATTAAATCACCGTGAACATATTTCCCACTTTCCCTAAACCAGTTTAGGATTCAGCAATGCAATTCATTTTTCTTTTTTTGTCTTAACATAATAAGAATCGTGGAGATTGTGCCAAAGCAATTAATCAAAAATTTTAGAGCAAAGAGAGATTCAACTGAAGTGGCTTGAGTCTTGAGGGCATGGTGTCTTTATATTTTATTAGAAATAGATCCTTTTCCAGAAGAAATAACTGGATGTAAGGTTAAATATATTTCTCTTTTCATTGAGAACGTTGGCAGGTCAAATATCAATGAAGGCTCCATACTGCGAGCTGCAACATAGTCTAATCGGTAAAAAAGAGGAAAGTTAAACTTTTTAAAAGAAAAAACTGGCATAATCATAAATATGATCATCTCTGTTTATATTGAAATGACATGACTAATTACTTAATCGGTTAGATCCAAAAAACAAGATGACCAAAACTCTCCAACCAATTTCAAAAGTGCCATTCCAGCACCATCAGAGACTAACAAATACAGAACGAAGTTATCCTTAAAAAAAGCGGTAATTCTAAGAAGACGACGAAATAGATGAAATCCAGACACAATACACAGAGAAAAAAAACGCTTATGACTCTTCGGGGCAGCTTAAATGGTAAAAGCACCAAGCTCGGTCCATATCCGGCGCCAGAAGAAGATTTGAAAAAAAAAAAAGAAAAAAGGAAAAGAAAAAGCATCATTACGCATGATAAGGAACATTCACAGCAAAGAAGACTAAGAAAGCGTATCCTTTAGCCGATTAATTTCAGATCATATTGCTCACACATGCATATTGAACCACCTAACAAAATCATTACCATTTACCACACAAAAATAGAAAGAAAAACTGAAACGAAAAGAAGAAACAAAAACATTAATACAAAAAAAATCTCCGGTTAGTAAGCAGAAGTATGAACAAGAAACGAAAAAGAAGCAGAAGTATAACAAGAAATAATCCGTATATCCATGACAGAGAAAACGGAAGAGTCGGAAATCTGAATCTAAAAAATCCAGATTCTTGCTCTGCTCAATCAAGGTTAAGCATAAGAAGAACGAAAAGAAAATAAAAACGGAGCCATAACCATCCAAATGTATATTTTTCATCTCCATGAACGTTTTCCACGCTTCTCACCACAAGAAAACAGGAAATAAAAATCGCTGGCGACCTACAACTCACAATGGAAAGAACCAAAAATGGAAGCAGAAAAAGAAAAACTACAGACTGAGATTGCGATGGGAGAGAGAAAGAGAGGGATCGGGATCACCTGTTGAACACAGGTAGGAGGGAAATAGATATCCATAGCAAGGATCCCCACATTCTTCGTCATTTCCAAAGGTTCGTCTGAGGGAAATGATTATGGAGGTGTTCGGCGAGAGAGGGGGAAGTAGATGCAAAGAAAGAGAGAGGAAACCGGGAAAATCGAGAGAGAAGAAGGAAACAGAGGGTAGAATATGGTAGAACGTCGACCGGGAGAGCTGGAGTATATATAGAAAGAGAGAGGGAAGGAAGGAAGGAAGGAAGGAAAGTCAGAGAGAGAGCCGAGTGTGTGCTGTACGTCAGATAGATAGGCCTTCTTCTCTCCCCAAATGCAGACTTCGTGAGCTGCTCATCATTCCTTTTTCCCCATTTTCACCCTTTAATTTCCGCATATTTACGATTGTACCATTGCGTATCTTACGTCAACGTTCAGTTCATTGTCGTTTTCAACAATTTCCCCCTTGTCTATTTTTTACTTTTTTCCGTACGACGTCGCTTAGAGCTCACCGTTACCAAGTCTTTTAATCCCCACACACACGCATATATATATATATATATATATATATATTAAAAAATGATGAAGAGAACTATTAGATATATAAATGAAATGTTGAATATAATATTAATTCCCAACACATGATTCTTCAACAATTATCTCAATAAATTACCCATGCATGATTCAACTTAAATATGGGTAAATTGGAAAGTGTGTGACTTTAGTTTATATCTCACTCCATTAAGTAATTGCCTAGTTACAAAACGCATATTCAATTACCAATTAAACACGTTTATTTAAAAAATTAATAATATAATTCTTTAAAATTTTTAATTATAAAAAATATTTAATTAAATAATTTATTCAAAACTAGTTCACTTAGAATGCAATCTTCACATTCTCGATAAATAATTTTCATAATAAATCAATTATAATAAGTTATTTTTATAAAATTATTAACATTTTTTATTCTTTTCTATTTGAATAATAGAGAGAATAACACTAATCAGACTACTAACAAATTTAATATATCGTAATATAAAATATCATATGGTGATAAATTTAGAAAAAATATACTATTCATATAATTAAAAACAAAATCTTGACTAAAAATATTGAGAAAATTGATTTTTTTTTTACTAAAGGTTGAAAATACTGATTCTGATGGCAAAGAAAACATCATAAGGTAATAAAAAATATATGGAGGGACAATTTTGGAATTTTTGTAGTTTTTTTTTTTACTAAAATTAAATTAAACTAATGACAAAACTTTATTGTTTGGAGGTTTTTTTTTTTATTTTATTAAAGTGCATTTTCTTGATTCTAAAGAAGGAAATTTTAATTTTGTTGATCCTCAAAATGGTATTGATATATATATATATATATGTATATGTATATGTATATAGTAAGTTGAGTTAAGAACTTAACTTTTTAAAGTACAAGTACCTACACCAAATATTATTACTTCTTGCTAAAAAATTAAGTTGAAACACTATTAAAAAATGATTAGAAAAATAACAAACCCAAAACATGATTAAAAATAAGTAATTGAACATACATATTATTTTCTTTTCCCTTTCTTACAAATAGTTGATTTAAGTACATGTGAAAATTTATTATGATTAAAAAAAATAAATCAATTAAAAAGTAAATGATTTTTCCATTTTTTTAAATTAAAATTATGTGTTTTTATGTACCTTATAACTTAATAAAACTCTATCTTAATTTAAAAACTTAAGTAAAATCAATACCTTACATTTTATTGGCTTACTATGACAAAATTCTTATCTTTTAATTATTTATATATATATTAAGGTATAACCAAATTCTTGCCTTTTAATTTATATTGTAGAACTAAAGACTTAGAATTTCATTGAATCTAAAGTAATATCATTTCAATAATATAAGTTTAGCATAACCCATTTCATCGAAATTAATTTACTAATAAGTTTAAAGCAATTGAATTTTACCGTCTTAAAAAATTAATTTATTCAATTATCAAACACAATCACTTTTTATTCTTAGTTCATATTATATTGAAATAGATTACCGTCAAATTTATATCACAATTGAAAGTATCTCTTATTTTTAGTTCGTGTTATTTATAAATAGACTACCATATATCGAGTTATATTAAAATCGAAATTAAAACTTTTTAAATTTTATTTTATCCTAGAATTAAAAAAGTAAAAAAATTTATTAAGAGGACTTTTTAAATATATATGATGATATAAACGTGTCAATAAATGGGTATAGAGAACTTAAACTCTCAACTTCTTGAATTGTTACTTTAAAAATAAAATCATTAAATTTGAATTATTAATTTTATTTAAAAATAATTGCGCATGCAATGCAACGTGTTTAATTAGAGGGGCTTATTAAACATTTAAAATTATAATTCAGAAACATAGTAGAAACTAAATTAGAATCTCAAATTCTGAAGAATAATTTAATAATTTATCTTAATATATTTTTTTATATTCAAATTCAATGCATATGATTTGGTGAATTTTTCTTCTATAAAAAAATAAGTAATTTTTATAACGAATTTGAAGTGGTTTTCAAGTTAAATTCATAATTATTAGGGTTTTTTAAAATCATTTGGTGCATCTTCTTCAAAAAGTAGAACACAAAATTACAGTAAAAGTATTTCGCGTAATTATATATATATATTAATGTCGACATAATTAATTTTTCGTATAAAGTTAGAGTTTCAAATTGGGCCCCACTTTATTTAATAAATTAGGTATCCGTTGCATGCATGTGCAGTCTCTGTGTCCGGGCCCAGATTAATGTTTACGACAGGTTACACACACAACACTAACGAAAACTGCCAACTAAAAATAGATCGGATTTACTCTAGTTTTATGATTATTTTATTGTTTTACATTAATTGAATAATTGATTTTAAAAAGGTGACAAATATAACTACAATAATTAAAAGGTTAAAGACTAAATTGAAAAATAAATTAAAAAAATTTAAGAATTATGTTATAATGAGACTATCAATTAGTCAAATTTAAAATTAGGTTTGTATTCGAATCTAGTCATACAGTATGTAAAGGTAAGTAGTTTTGTAAATAAAAGGACCGTAATATTATTTCTGTAAAATTTGAGGTTATTTTGTAAATACATATTAGTTCCATGTATAAATACCCTCAATTAATGAGAAGAATAGAATGTTGCTATTTTTCCAAATTCTTGCACTCTCTCTTCTTCCTCATTTTCTCTCACTCAATAGGATTTGTCTCATTGTTTACTGATCTAATTGTTTTCTTCATCAACTACGTACATTGATGGATGCTATATTGTAATATGGTGTTAGAGCTCAAAGATTTCTTTCGATCGATTTTTTTTTTGGTCGAAACCAAAACCCTAGGTTTGTGATTTTGCAGAGAAATTTCTCCAACTTCAAGTTCTCACATTGATAGTCATGGATACAGCTACGACTAGCACATAGTCGTCAACGTCTGAAGAAACTATAGCGAATCCATTATATCTACACCCGAGCGAGAGTCTGTCGCTTCAGCTGACTTCAACCATTCTCACAGGTAACAATTTTCACTCGCGGTCGAGGTCAATGAGAGTAGCCTTGATCACTAAAAATAAGATGAAGTTCGTGGATGGTACAACACTAGTCCCGAGTAAAGATAATTTGATGTACAGTAAGGCATAATGTTTGTGTAGTGTTGGAGCAACGATTAGAAAATACTATGAGGAGGATAAAACCATTAGGTTTTTTATAGGACTAAATAAGTCTTTCAGCGGTGTAAAATCACAAATCCTAATTCAAGATCCTTTACCTCCACTAAGTAAGGTATTTGCACTTGTTATACAACATAAGAGGAACCTTGACACAAGACTTTCAGAACAGAATTTTGATTCAAATGTTTTGTATGTGAACAAGACTTTAGTTCCTTAATAGAAATGTCAGTCTTCTAGACAAAATGTTAGCAATAATATAAGAGGAAATAAGAAGTATAATTCTGGAACTTGTGGATTCAATAATGGTAAGAGGACAACATGCACCTATTGTGGTTTCACTAGACACATAATAGAGAAGTGTTATAAGAAGTATGGTTATCCATCGAGGTATAAACCTAAGCCTCGGAACATTCCAAGTGTGAGTCAAGCTAGCACTCAGATTGGTGAATTAGAATATAGTGTAGCTAATTCTCATGTAAGAATTAATGCACAGTGCAGTGGTCCAGATGTATTCCCATACTCATTTATTAAAAGTCAATATCACAAGATACTATATCTTATTCAACCATCAACAGCTCCAAATATTTCAACCATTACTCCTCAATCAACACCCTCTCTGCTACATTCCAACCTTCCACTGAACTAGGTAAAATCGCTTTCTCCTTTATTCCATCTACACTAGTTGACTGGATCATTGATTTTGGAGCTAGCGATTATATGGTGAGCTCGATTGAGCTGTTTACTTTACACATGCCTATTGAAAATATGTTCATTAGATTACCAAATTTATAGATATTTAAAGTCACACACATTAGTAGAGTACATATTACACCAAACCTCATCCTTCATAATGCCTACTTTGTTCCCCAGTTTACACTCAATTTGATTTCCGTTAGTAAGCTATTAAAACACTCACAATTTTCATTGACATTCAACCATCATTATTGTATTATTCAGGATGTTCATAGCCAAAAGAAGATCGGTTTAGCTAGGGCAAGACATGGGTTATATCATCTTGAAGTGCCAAAATTCAAGAATATATACAATGTGATTTTGTTGTAAAGCCAATCTCTTGTATTGGTTCTGTTGTAAAGCCAATCTCTTGTACTCATTCTGTTGATAAATTAAACTTTCATTACTTTTCTTCCCTTTTAAACAAAAATAATATGTGGCACTTCTGTCTTGGCCATCCTTCTCCACCAAGACTGCAAGTGTTACATCAGTTGAAATTTAATAACTCCTTGTTCTTCATTTATTTGTGATGTATGCCTTTTTGCTAAATAAAGAAAATCTTCATTTTCCACAAGTGTTTCTACAAGTTCTTGTTATTTCGACTTAACACATGTTGATATTTGAGGTCAGTTTTTTTGTTGCCTTATTCTATGGTCATCATTATTTCTTGACCGTTGTTGATGATAAGAGTTGTTATACATGGGTATACCCCATGAAGACAAAAAGAGAAGCAAGGCAATTAATAATTAATTTTTTTGCCCATGTTGAGACATAATTTCAAACCAAAATCAAATGTTTGAGATCTGATAATGGCAGATTCGAGTACACCCACTCCAATTCCTATTGTTCCTTTTGTCAAGTTGGTGAAAGATGATGGCTCACCCAAAGTTGGTTCAACTGTAAATCGTCAGCTTGTGGGTAAGCTTTTATATCTTACCACTACATGGTTAGACATATGCTTTGCTATTCAACAACTTTCTCAATTTCTTGAAGCTCCTACTCAAACACATTTGTAGGCTGCTCATCGAATTTTGATATATTTAAAAGGCACGTCTGGGCAATATTTTATCCTACACAAAATTCTTTGAAATTGAAAGGTTCTAGCGATTCTGATTAGGCCACTTGTCCTTATTCACAAAAATTTATTACCGACTTTTGTGTATTTCTCGGAGATGCTCTGATTTCCTGAAAAATAAAAAAAACAATCAACTATATCTCGGTCTTCTTCTGAAGCGGAATATAAGGCTCTTGCTGCCACCAGTTGTGAGCTGCTGTAACGGCCCCGGAATTTTAAAGGGAAATGTATATATAAGAAAAATTCTAAGTGCGGAAGCGGAATAAAAATTTTGATTAATATCCCTTACACAATAATCCAAACGTACTAAACGAATGAGAGAATAAACTAAATAAAGTAAATATTATGGATGAATGTTATAAATAAAACTATGAAATCTTTAGATATCTACTCGTCGTCTTCCTGCGGAACGGGCTCGGGAACCAATTCTTCCTGATATGAAATGATTAAGTAAGGAATGAGCTACACTAACCCAGTAAAGACATCACACTATCTCACTGTCACAGAAGTAAAAGTTGGTAGAAAACAAAAATGACCAATGGAGCATAATTTATAACAAACTCATTTATCAATAATAAAAACCTTTACTGTCCACTTATCTCGGTGAGATTCATGAAAACAACTTATGAGAAATAATAACATCATAAACATCATAAGATCATGCACACTCTACAACATAATACATATCATACTTTTGTATTTCAATCATCAGGCAACAAATTTCCTCTTTTATCAGCCTACTAGTATCCATGGGGATCCATAGGGGGTCCCCGCTACACATGAACCATTCATATTAATAACTTAATTCCAGGGCCGTCCTTATACCCCGTCTGGTATGGGCGCCAAAATTATAAACCTCAATACTCCGTCTGGTATAAGGGTGAAACGGGCTGTGCCCATACCGGGCGTCCCCATACCCCGTCCGATATGGGCACCAAAACACATAAAGTCTCCATACTCCGTCCGATATGAGAGACTACGTTCCCGGTAGGGTTCCCTATGGACCCGGTTCGTCCACCATCTTTCAGGATATCTAGTTAGACTATCGACATTATCCATTTATCAATTCACATACTTTTTTTCATTTTTCTTAATCTCAATTATCGAATCAAATATAAACATGTAAACCAGTAATGGACACCAAACAAGGCAACACAACATCGGGTTCACAATAATTCAAACCATAATAAATGAAACCGTGATTTATGCATACGAAATCATAAAATAAACACATCAGGCACCATACTACATTCAAAACTGTAAAATAAATCAAACAACACCTAACCGAAAAATACATCAGATTCGGGCTCCATTAACAATCTTAATTAATTATACATATCATTTATTAAGCTTTAATGCCGTGAAAGAAAATAGGGTGATGGATCCTTACTTGTTTCGGAGTCTGAAATCGGGTTCTCGCTGCGCCTACGGGCAGTCCCTAGATTCCTTGAATTTTTTTTTTGGAAACTGAAACACACTTCCGGTACCTGCATATATCCCCAAAAAACCCCAAATCAGACCCAGGGCCTTTTTGGCCAATTTCAGAATTCCAGCATGACGGCTCCGCCGTGCTTCGGCGACGGTCTCGGGTTGGCCATTTCCGGCCCTTTTTGGCTGAATTTGGCCAAACTTGCATTGGTTCCTGTGATAAAACACCCTTAGGGCCCTCGGTAAGCCAAAAGAATCCATAAAATCGAGACTTACCGGTGGCGGAGCTCTCGGGTGCGGCAGCTCCTCCAGCGCGAGTCGCGATTTGGTGTTTATGCTCCGGTCAACTTATAGAGGAAAGGACGGTGGTCACAGTGGTATAAAAATTACATCGAATGGGAATCGAAAAGGGCCTCATCGGAGGTAAAAATTGAGAAAACCCGCGGCGGCACCGCTTTGCTTCGGCGACATTTTCCGGCCAATTGACCAGTGGTTTGGCTCCAATTTGGCCACAGAGGGATTTAGCATCAAAATCTGAGCCAATAGGAGAAATTTTACCTCGTTTGGCGACTGAAAAATGCCCCGATGCAGAGGCAGGTGGCGGCGGCCGGTTCCTCTAGTGGCTGGGTCGTCTTCTCCGGCGAGGGCTCTGGCGGCTAGGGTTTGGGGTTGGGTGTGAGTGAGGTTATTTATAACATTCTCCTTTTAATCTGAGCCATCCATCATGATTTAATATGGATCGTCCGATCGTAATTAAATTGGGAATGAATCTGGGCCGTTTGTGCATGATTCAATCTGGGCCGTCCACACGTGTGAGATCTGGGTCGTCCATGTGCGCTTTTGATCTGTGCCGTCCGTGCGCGCGGGAACGGATCTAGGCCGTCCGATCATGCGCACGCGGATCGCCCACTCGCGTGGCTTCCCGCGTCAGCGTCCCTGCCACGCGGCGTGTCCTGGTTGGCCGGGGCTACTGACGTGGTGCAATTTTTTCTTAATTATATTTTGACCCCCAGTTTTCGATTTTCTTTTCAAAAACAGCCCAAGAATCTAAATTTTCGCCCTTTTTTTTTTCAAAATCAATTTAAGTTAAATCCCAAAAATAATTTTACCCTATTTTATCATTATTATTATTTTTATTTCTATTAAATTAAAACATATAATTATTACGGAATAAATTAATTATTAAAATGAAATAAAACCAAAATAATTCCAATAAAAAATAATAATAATAATAAAAGGTTTGGGTGTTGCAACTCTCCCCCCTTAAGAAATTTGGTCCTCCAAATTTGGCTCTTACTCTTAGTCGAACAAATGGGGATACTGGAATTTAAAGTCTGATTCTAGCTCCCAAGTAGCCTCCCTTGGCGAGTGGTTCTCCTACACTACCTTTATAAATAATATTTTCCTGTTGCGGAGTATTCTGCTCTTTCGGTTCATGATACCGACTGGTACTTCCTCATAAGATAAGTCCTCTTGGAGTGGAAGCAGTTCATGAGCCAAGACATGAGAGGGGTCCGGGTGGTACTTACGTAGCATGGATATATGGAACACATTATGGACCTTGGAAAGCTTTGGAGACAGTGCTAGTCTGTAGACGGCAGTACCAATCATGTCTAAGACTTCATATGGTCAAAAAAATCGGGGGTTCAGTTTTTCCCTCATGTTGAACCTACTAATTCCCTTGAAAGGAGTGACCTTAAGGAACACCCGGTCGCTTTGTTCAAACGCTAAATCTCTCCTCTGGGTGTCCGCATAACTCTTCTGCCTGCTCTGAGCCGTTTGAATGTTCTTTCTAATTTTAACTATTTTAGACGTGGTCTCCTCCATCAACTCCGAGTCGAACAATTTTTTATCGCCCACTTATTCCCAACAAATTGGTGATCTGCATGGGCGCCCATATAACGCCTCATACGGAGCCATGCCAATGCTCACTTAGTAGCTGTTTTTGTAGGTAAATTCTATTAGGGGTAAATGGTCATCCTAATGGCCCCCAGAGTCAAGGACGCAAGCTCGAAGCATATCCTCAAATGTACGGATGTCCTTTCTGACTGTCCATCAGTCTTAAGGATGGAAAACAGTACTGAGAGACAGCTTTGTTCTCATGGCCTGCTGAAAGCTACTCCAAAACCGAGAAGTAAACCTGGGGTCCTTGTCGGATACCATAGTCACTGGAACTCCATGCAATCTGACTATTTTTCAGATATACATTTTTGTCAACTTATCCAAGGGATCGGTCATCCTGATGGCTAGAAAGTGGAAAGACTTGGTAAGCTGGTCAACAATTACCCAGATAACGTCATGTCCTGAACATGCCTTGGGTAATCCCGTTACGAAGTCCATAGCGATATGTTCCCACTTCTACTCCGGGATCGGTAAGGGCTGAAGTAACCCGCCTGGGTGTTGATGCTCTGCATTGACCTGCAGACATACCAAGCATTTAGATACAAAGTTAGCTATGTCCCTCTTCATCCCATTCCACTAAAACCGGGGTCGCATGCTTTGGTATATTTTGGTACTTTCGGGATACATGACAAACTTGGAGCTATGAGGCTCTGTCATGATGTCTCTCTTTAACTCACTGTCGTCTGGGACACACACTCTGTCCTGAAACCGGAGTAACCCATCGACAGAGACTCAGAATTCTGAACTCACTCCCTGTTCTGCATCATTATTGCGGGCTACTAGGGCGGGGTCGACTGACTGAGCTTCCCTTATTCTCTGTATTAACTCGGGCTGGACGGTCAGACGGCCCAAACATGCAACTCTCTTCAGGTCCCGAAGCTGAACCTGTTGTGTGACCCCAATTTGCCTGCGTTCTGAAACCATTAAATGGGCTAAGATACCTACACTTTTCTTGCTGAGGGCATCTGCCACCACGTTGCCCTTACCCGGATGATACAGGATATCACAATCATAGTTTTTAAGGAGTTCCATCCACCTTATCTGTCGCATGTTGAGATCTTTTTGAGTGAATATGTGCTTCAGACTCTTATGATCAGTATAGATCTGTAAGGTCTCTCCGTATAAATAATGGCGCCAGGTTTTCAAGGCGTGTATGATTGCGGTAAGTTCTAAGTCATGGGTGGGGTAATTCTTCTCATGATTCTTTAACTGTTTGGACCTATAAACTATGACCTTCCCATGCTGCATCAGGACACAACCCAGGCCTAGATAGGAGGCATCACTATAAACTGTATATCCTCCTGATCCACTCGGTAAAGTCAGTACGGGTGTAGTGGTCAGCCGTCCTTTTAATTCTGAAAAACTTCTCTCACAGTCCTCATTCCACTCAAACTTGACATTCTTCTTTGTGAGTCGGGTTAAGGGAGCCGCTAGACTAGAGAATCCCTCGATGAACCTGCGGTAATAACCTGTCATTCCCAGGAAGCTACAGATCTCTTTAACTAATGTCAACTTCTCTCAGCCAAGTACCGCTTCAACCTTTTCGGGATTCACTGATACTCATTCATTCGATATGATGTGTCCTAGGAAGACGGTCTGCTCAAGCCAGAATCCACACTTACTCAACTTTGCATATAGCTTCTCTTTCCTGAGAACCAGCAAAACTTGGGCTAGATGATGAGCATTCTCTTCTCTGTTTTTTGAGTAGACCAAGATGTCATCGATGAACACAATAACAAATTGATCCAAGAATTCTTTGAAGACCCTATTCATCAGATCCATAAAGATGGTTGGGGCGTTGGTTAGCCCAAATGGCATGACTAGGAACTCATAGTGTCCGTACCTGGTTCGAAAGGCCATTTTGGGGATGTCTTCTATTCTTATTTTCACCTCATGGGAACCTAATCGCAGGTCTATTTTGGAGAAGACCTGCGCACCCTGCAGCTGATCGAAGAGGTCGTCAATTCTGGAAAGGGGATATTTGTTATTGATTGTGACCTTGTTCAATCTTCTGTAATCAATACACTGTCTCAACGTTCCATCTCCCTTTCTGGCAAACGTGACTCCGGCACCCCAAGGAGACACACTGTGTCTAATAAAACCACTGTCTTGCAATTCAGTGATTTGTTTCCTCAGCTCTTCCATCTCAACGCGGCTCATGCGGTAAGGAGCAACTGAAATGGGTTGGGTGCCTGATTGTAGGTCTATAGTGAACTCAACTTCTCTATGCACTGGTAGTCCGGGCAATTCGTCCGAAAACACATCTGAAAAGTCTCAGACTACCAGAATCTCTTGGATACAAATTTTCTTCTTGGGCTTGCCTAGTTAGAGAAAATAGCAAGGTTAAAGTACTTAAAAATTAAGGAAACTTGCCATTAAGGAATAAGTATCAAATGATTTTATTAATTTGTAAATGACTCCTCATTAGGAGGATTAAATATAACCTTCTTGTTAAAGCAATCTATGGTGGCGTAATACGCCGCTAGCCAATCTATCCCTAAAATTACATCAAAATCGCCTGTGTCTAACCCTATTAGGTCTACACTCAGTTTTCTATTTGCTATCTCTACGGCACAAGTCCTGTAGGAAACTTCCTCTAATAGTGTTTCACCCCCAGCAGTAGACATAAACAACATTGAATCAAGTTTATCAAGTGATACATTAAGTTTGGATGCAAAAACATGTGAAACAAATGAATGCGATGCACCAGTGTCAAATAAAACAGGAGCAATATGGTCACAGATAGTGTACATACCCTGTACCATGTCCGGGTCGGCATCGACATCCTGCTGTGTGAGGTTGTAAACCCTGCCCTGAAAAGGAGGTCTTCCTTGGTTCTGGTTCCTCGGACACTCTCTCGCATAGTGCTGGGCACTACCACATATGCGACAGGTGTTGTTGAGGCAATAGCATGGTCGGTCCTCGTGATCCCTACCATAGTGCTGACAGATCTTGCCATGTGCTGCCCCTAGAGCCTGAGGGGGAACCTGGATCACCGGTCTGGGTCTCTTATTTTGTTGGACAGGCGCAGTAGGTACTGGTCTGCAGGGTGGTGTCGAGGGTCTGTGATTCCCTGCTGACCGAGAAAGGGTGTTGAAACTCCTCTCTACGATCTGCGCCTTTGCTAGAATGGCTGAATATGTCTTGAGCTCTAGTACCAATAAGTACTGCTTGATCTCTGGGCGGAGGCTCCATTGGAACCTCTTGGCCTTTCTGCCCTCATCCATCAATGTCTCAGGGGAGTATCGGCCCAACTCTAGGAACTTACGAGCATATTCCGACACCGTCATATTTTCCTGGACCAACTGAACAAACTCTGTCTCCTTTAAATATCGGATGTGCTTGGGGAGGTACTCCGCATGAAAGGCTGCTAAGAACTGCTCCCAAGTGACTGGTGTAGGCAGGGTAGTCTGCTTGAGCTCCCACCAACGATCTGCTTCCCCCACCAGCATGTAGGAAACAAGAGTAACCCTCTGCTCAGAAACCACTCCTAAGGTCTTGAAAGCCTTCTCTGTCTCCGCCAACCAGTACTGGGCATCTTTGAAAGAGGACTCCCTTGCAAAAGTGGAAGGGTTTAGTCTCCTGTACCTCTCTACGTAGCTTGGGTCAATCAGGGAAGGAACTGGGTCCCGTGGAAGAGGGACTAGGCCGGGCTGAGGATAGACTGGGGGGCCCTGTGGTGGCACCTGCTGATATAGTGGGGGCACTGGATTATATTGTGGCGGTGCCGGACAATACTGTGGCTGAGGCACCGAATTATACTATGGCATTGGTGCCGGGTGATACTGTGGAGGAGCAGGCTCTTGCTGGGGTGGCTCGGGATCCGCTCGCTGCAGCGGTGACTCAACCTGTGGTAGTGGGGGAGGGTCGGGTAATTCCCTTCTCTTATCTTGACCTTGCTGAGCAGCAATGATCCTTTCGAGCATCTCAAATATTCTGTCAATATCTTCCCGAAACGAATCATCCCGGGCTGCTCGGTTTAGTGGGGGTCTCCCTCTCTTCATCTCTGTGCACCTGCATTTCACAAGGAAGGGTTGAGTAATGATTCTCAGTTTGGTATTCCTCTAAGTATTATTGTGTAAGGGACGGGTCCGAGGAACGCGGCTCTGATACCAAATGTAATGGCCCCAGAATTTTAAAGGGAAATGTATATATAAGAAAAATTCTAGGTGCAGAAGCGGAATAAAAATTTTGATTAATATCCCTTACACAATGATCCAAACGTACTAAATGTTTGAGAGAATAAACTAAATAAAGTAAATATTATGGATGAATGTTATAAATAAAACTATGAAATCTTTAGATATCTACTCGTCGTCTTCCTGTGGAACGGGCTCGGGAACCAATTCTTCCTGATCTGAAATGGTTAAGTAAGGAATGAGCTACACTAACCCAGTAAAGACATCACACTATCTCACTGTCACAGAAATAAAAGTTGGTAGAAAATAAAAATGAACAATAGAGCATAATTTATAACAAACTCATTTATCAATAATAAAAACATTTACTGTCCACTTAGCTCGGTGAGATTCATAAAAATAACTTATGAGAAACAATAACATCATAAGATCATGCACACTTTGTAACATAATACATATCATACTTTTGTATTTCAATCATCAAGCAACAAATTTCCTCTTTTATCAGTCTACTAGTATTCATGGGGATCCATATGGGGTCCCCGCTACACATGAACCATTCACATTAATAACTTAATTCAAGGGCCGTCCTCATACCCCGTCCGGTATAGGCGCCAAAATCATAAACCTCAATACCCCGTCCAGTATGAGGGTGAAACGGGCCATCCCCATACCCCGTCCAGTATGGGCCCCAAAACACATAAAGTCTCCATACCCCGTCCGATATGAGAGACCACGTTCCCGGTAGGGTTCCCTATGGACCTGGTCCATCCACCATCTCATAGGATATCTAGTTAGGCTATCGACATTATCCATTTATCAATTCACATACTTTTTTCCATTTTTCTTAATCTCAATTATCCAATCAAACATAAACACGTAAATCAGTAATGGACACCAAACAAGGCAACACATCAGGTTCACAATAATTCAAACCATAATAAATGAATCGTGATTCATGCGTACGAAACCATAGAATAAACACATCAGGCACCATACTACATTCAAAACTGTAAAATAAATTAAACAACACCTGACCGAAAAATACATCAGATTCGGGCTCCATTAGCAATCTTAATTAATTATACATATCCATTAATTCATAAAATACTATTTTATCATTTATTAAGCTTTAATGCCGTGATAGAAAATAGGGTGAAGGATCCTTACTTGTTTCGGAGTCTGAAATCAGGTTCTCACTGCGCCTACGGGCAGTCTCTAGATTCCCTGAATTTTTTTTGTTGAAAACTGAAATACACTTCCGGTACCTGCACATGTCTCCAAAAACCCCCAAATCAGACCCAAGGCCTTTTCGACCAATTTCAGAATTCTGGCACGGCGGCTCCACCGTGCTCCGGCAACTGCGCCGTCGTGCACGGTGGCGATCTGCCTCAGGTTGGCTATTTTTGGTCGAATTTGGCCAAACTTGCATTGGTTCCTATGATAAAACACCCCTAGGGCCATCGGAGGGCCAAAAGAATCCAGAAAACTGAGACTTACCAGCGGCGGAGCTCTCGGGTGCAGCGGTTCCTTCGGCGCGAGTCGCGATTTGGTATTTTTGCTCCGGTCAACCTGTAAAGGAAAGGACGGTGGTCATAGTGGTATAAAAATTACATCGAACGGGAATCGGGAAGGGCCCTATCAGAGGCAAAAATCGAGAAAACCCACAGCGGCGCTGCTGGGCTTCGACGATATTTTTCGGCTAATTGGCCGGTAGTTTGGCTCTGATTTGGCCACAGAGGGGTTCAACATCGAAATCCAAGCCAAGAGAAGAAATTTTACCTCGTCTGGTGGCCGGAAAGTGCCCCAGTGCGGCGACGGTGGGTTCCTCCGATGGCTGGGTTGTCTTCTCTGGCAAGGGCTCTGGCGGCTAGGGGTTTGGGGTTGGGTGTCAATGAGGTTATTTATAACATTCTCCTTTTAATCTGAGCTGTCCATCATGATTTAATCTGGGTCGTCCGATCGCGATTAAATTGGAAATGAATCTGGACCGTCCATCGCGATACGATCTGGGTCATCCGTGCGTGATTCAATCTGGGCCGTCCGCACGAGTGAGATCTAGACCGTCCATGCGCACTTTTGATCTGGGTCATCCGTGCGCGCGGGAACGGATCTGGGCTGTCCGATCGCGCGCACGCGTATCGCCCACGTGTCTCCGTCCCGCGTGGTTTCCCGCGTCAGCGTCCCTGCCACGCGGCGTATCCTGGTTGGCCGGGGTTGCTGACGTGGCTGTTGACGTGACGTAATTTTTTCTAAATTACGTTTTGACCCCCCGATTTTCGATTTTCTTTTTAAAAATATCCCCATAATCCAAATTTTCACTCCTTTTTTTCAAAATCAATTTCAATTAAATTTCAAAAATAATTTTACTCTATTTTATCATTATTATTATTTTTATTTCTATTAAATTAAATTAAATTAAATTAAAACATATAATTATTATAAAATAAATTAATTATTAAAATGAAATAAAACCAAAATAATTCCAATAAAAAATAATAATAATAATAATAAAAGGTTTGGGTGTTACAGCTACAATGACTCCTTTTTTTTTTGCTTACTGATCTGCTTGTGAATCTTCATCAACTTGTAGTTTTTTGCGATAATCTGTCAGCAGTAAAAATTATCAAAAAATTTAATTTTTCATGAGCGGACAAAGTATATAGAAATTGATTGTCATCTCATTCGACAGAAAGTTACGGAGTATATCATTCGTTTGCTCTCTGTTTCTTCCTCGCATCAGTTGGCTGATTGTTTCACCAAGCCACTTTCCATTTCAAAGTTTAAAGCACTTGTATCCAAGCTAGGTATACAGAATTTGTATACTCTAGCTTGAGAGGGGGGATATTAGGGTATGCGAAGATAAGTAATTTTGTAAATAAAATGGCTGTAATATTATTTTTATAAAGTTGGAGATTATTTTGTAAATACATATTAATTCCATGTATAAATGCCCTCAATTAATGAAAAAAAATAGACACTTTTGTTTTTTTTAGATTTTTCCACTCTCTCTTCTTCCTCATTTTAAATATATAAAATGTGAACCCACTTTGAATTTAAAAAAAATTAATTTTATTTTGTGTCAAAATTTAATAAAATTTGATTGATTCTATAGTTGGTTGAGTCAAATCTTTTGTAAATTTAATAAAATTAAAATCAACCGGCAAATTAGTTGTTAGGTTGGGGTATGCGACTTAGAGTTTGGTGGCCACAAAACATAAAGGCGAAATCTCCAATTCATTATGCTATTAGTTAAAAAAATCACCATATTTTATTCATATTATTTTTTATTTACTTAATAATTATTATATTTAAGATTAATTTTTTTTATAAATATATAATTCTTGTAAAAATAAAATTCAGTAATATCCCAATTGAATAGTTTAGAACAAATTGACTCGGTTTATCAATTAAATCTTAAATCGAACAATTCATATTAGTTATTATAAACACACTTTAATTAATATATATATATTTATTTTATTATTACATTTTTTAATTATGGCTTCAACTAAATTATTAGTCAGATTAAGGTGTAAATAAACTAATATCAAAGTGATTTAACAAGCAATCAAATTTTAGTAACTACAACTTAGACAGTGTCATAAATTGATCCTAAATATTTACACATATTTTTAGATAGTTAGTGGCACGTATTAAATTGAGGTGGGAGAGGGGATTCAACTTATATATATGTATATATATATATATATATACATTATTCTGTAATACAATTCCAAATTTCTACTAAATTCTTCTCCTTTTATCTATTAATTCTGAAAATAGAAAAGGAAAAAATTACAACATAATACTAACAAATTGCAGCATAGTATGTAAATGTAAATATATACCAACATATTGTGTGAACTCGAGGTAGTTTAGAATATCCGGGGACCTATTCTATTTACTTACAACGATATATATAAAGTGAAGATGGTGACTTTGACGCAAAACCAAGGTAAGGTGGCTGACTTGGTTGGTGAAATTGGGAGAATACTCCCAAGTCCAACCTTACAATTCAACCCAAAATCAATCTAATAAACAAAACCAAAAACTCCAAACTCACAAGTTATATTTATATATTCATAGAATACAAAATCAAGAATAAAGATTGAATCATTCAAGAATCAATATATATATATATATATATATATATAATATGCTTCCCCAAATTGAAGGGTTATTCTTCAATTTCTTGGTTGGAATTCAATTCTTAATTTTTAAGATGTGAGTTAGATTATGGGCATCAAGTAATCCAAGATAGTAAGTTTCATATCTATATATATATGTGTGTGTGTGTGTGTGTGTTGGTTGGTGCAAATTTTCTCTTAATGTGTTGGAGTAGGCAAGTTGGGTATTGTATGGGATTTGAGAAATGAGGAAAATGAAGAAGTTTGACTTTAAAATGGTCTTTGCCTAACACTTGAAGAGCTACTAATATAAATAAGTAGTTACATATACATATACTAAATATTTTATATGAGAATTCATTAACACTTGAAATAAAAAATTACCCACGTGGAGTTCGACAATGGAGGGGAAAATTAAACAAAAAAAAAAACTTTGAGTTATTCTAAATTCAACTCAACATGTTATTATATATATATATATATAATTCAATAATCTATATTCAGAAATATATTACTACCAATTTGTGATGGTAAATTTATTAATAACATAATTATATTTTAAATAAATTAAAATGTTTTACTTTATTCAATTATAAAAAAGTGGGATAGAATATAATAAAATCCATAATGAATTTTAATTAGAATTAGAATATTTTATTTCAAAAAAAATTTAAAAACTAATAAAATTTAAAATTCTAAACATATATGAAAAATTGCCTCAACTTCTCTCTACATATATATATATATATATATATGATTGCATTCAGAAAAATAGTTTGTAATGTACATACTTAGATATAAATATCTTATAACTTCATGCAAAACATTGTTTTTAAGTAATAGAGTATCTCACGTATACCATGGCCATTCGTCGTGATTATTTTTTTTTTCAAAATTATTTATGATTGTTGTTGAAGAATTAAAAATTATGGCATTTTTTTAAGCAAAAAGTCAAAGGTGTGCAACGCCCACTATAAACTTCCTTGACGTACCATTTAATGTTGGCTTATATTATATTATATTATATGTTATTTATATATACAAACTATTTATAAAGTCTTACCTCATTAAGATCTCTTTAATTATCATATTATTTAATTTAGCAACCAATTGGATTTCAAACCAATTTGACTCCAAAAATAATGAAAATAAATTAATCAAACTAAAATTTTCCCTTACCATTCATATTCTTATATTATATTCACTAATATTCTTTTATTTTTGAGAGTTAATCTCATATTAAATTTTTAACTAATTTTTAAACATTGATGATGCATAATTATGCAAGTGATTGATCCCTTAAATAAATTACCAAAAACTTAAAATTAAAATTAATTTTTATTCATCAAAAAGTAAATTAAAATGAAAAATTGACATTTATTCATCAAATGTTGTTTTTAAATAAAATATAAAATGAGAAGGCCCAAGCCCATTGTTTTTAAAGTTCATTCGAATTTTAGGTCTATTTTTCTTATTGATGTTATACTAAATTTCTAATTGGGTTCAACTTCTAACACATGCAATTAGAAGGCCCAAACCCATTTACTTTCTTCTCAAAAATTGATTTATACATTTATATAACAACTAATACTTTATAATATTATTATTATTTTTTTAGTATTTATAGAGTTTATATTAGATAAAAGTCAAATAGTAGAAACAATCTATCACTAAATTACTAAGAAGATGAGTAGATCTCATAAGAGTTCGATTCGTGTTCTCAGCTCACACCTCGTTCGATGCCTTATTTCATAGTAAACACTTCAATAACTCTGTTTTATTATAATTATAATTCGTCTTTACTTCAATTCTAATCATTTAATATACCTGGTCTTATTGGTATAATCATTGAACTAAATAATTTATGATATTGTTATTTTTACATAATTGCCATCAATAGAACTTGGTGCAACCAGTAGTATATGAATGAACTAATGTGTTTATTGGAGTTTTGTCTTTTAAAAAAAGTGTTTTATTTGAGAGAAATAGCAATTTTTCCTTCTATGAAATTCTCTCAATTCTAGAGAAACCCTTTTGTAGAGCACCATTAATTAAGTGGTTAATGTAGTTTTCTGAACTGTAAACTTATAGGTAAGTTGTGTAAAAGAATAATATTTCAATTGGAAGAGATGATCTCTGTTTACAGGGTGAGAAGATTTTCAAGTATAAGGGAAGTGGGATGAGAAAATTTTTGTATGTCACCCCAAAATTTATTAAATTTCAACTGTCTTCTGATTAATAGCTTTATATCTCCATCTCTCCTTCTCCACAAAATCTGCATCCAAGAAACGAGAAAGAAATGCCCACAGCCTGTATACATCTTCAAAATTTGTCAAGAACCCGAGTACAACATTCACCACACAGATCCCTGATCTCTCTTCTTTTTCTTTTTCTTCTTCTTCTTCTTCTTCATCATTGTTTTTGTCTGCCAAGTAAATGTGCTCCAGAAAACCATAATCCACTGAAATGTTATTTCTATCTGCAAGTTTCTGAACCAATGGCGGATCAATCTTCTCTCCTTTCCAATCAAACACATTGAAAGCCAATGCTGGTCCTCGATCAAACTTGATTTTTGGTCCGTAGATCTTCACCACCGGAAGATGGGTCTCTGAATTTGGGTGCTTCAGACTGATCAAAGCGTTTACCAACCAGTTGATTAAGCATCTCGCCCTGCTGCTGATCACAATCAACCCTAAATTGTCTGCGTCATCCAGACCTTCACATTCAACTCTTTTGGGTTCTGAACATTCCATAATTTCAGATATTGAAGCTGCTTTCTGTTTTCCTTTGTCATTTTTCTCCTCTAATGGATCTGAAAATGAACCGGGGAGAACAAGTGTATTGGATACTGGAAGTGGGATAAGCTGTACAATTCCTGCAGTAATTGTGTTTGTCAAAATTGAAGCACTGGATTTCTTAACAAACAGGCATCCAAACCCTGATGGATTTTCCCCAAAAACCCTGAAAAAAGAACAGATGAGGAAATCTGGTTTGAACAGAGAAAGTCCCAGAGTGTCCATGTCCTTAGCTCCCAATGCACAAGCATCAAGCAATACATGCCATCCATTCTCTCTAGCCACACTCATCCAAAGATATGGGTATCGATTTCCACTCATTCTTGATTGAAGAGGAAAAACAAACATGCCCTTCTTCCTCTTTTTCTTATTACTCAGTATCTTCTTCCTCAGTTTCTCTGATTGGATTTGAAGATTAGGCCATGAAAACTCAGCTGACATTACTCTTGCTCCTCTCCTTTTTGAGCTTTCAATCATCAATCCCACCGCCTCGTTTTTATGATCGTAAACTGTTAGAAGATTTGCGTTAGAATGAAATGGGTAAGAGTCAGCCACAATTTTAAAAGCAGACTGTTGGTTCGCAGTAAAAACCATGGTGTAATCCTCATCGGAGATATTCATAAACTCCATGATTCTCTTCTTGATCTTGGACCCAATTTCTGATTCTTGGGTATGAATGATATGAGAATTGAAGTTCAGTGACTTATAAGAAATGTCAAAATCCATGTGGGAGTGTTGAGGAGTGGAAGAGGAGGCGGGAAAAGAAAGAGATGGAGAATGATATTGAAGTTGAGAGTAGGAGAAGAGGCCATGGCCAATATAGTCAAGGCAAACATGGCCTGAAACAGAGAGATGGTAATAGTGTTTAGCTCGGATTTGATCTGCTTGATGGGTGTGGATATAGAGTGGATAAGCTCTGGTGAAATTGGAAGAGGATTCAGGTAGTGAGGGGAGAGATTCATGGTTGGTGAAATGGATGTGGGGATAGAGAGATGAGGCTGTGGCAATAACAAAATCAAGGTGGTAAGAACCAGCAGCAGCAGCAGCAGCAGCTTGAGACTTCGAACTGGTTTCTGTACTGGAATCGATTAGGGAAAGAAGAGGAGCTGGGCAGCAGCCATGGAAGCAAGCTTGAGAGACTTGTTTAACGCAAGGTGAAGTCATGTTTCCAACACAAGTCGTCGTTGTCTTCTTCAGTTCTTTGAAGACTTCTAATCTGCTCTCCACTGTTTTTGCCTAGCTGTTTCTAGGCAAATTATCAGAGAGTCTTTTTGACTTTGTTTTCTCCTCCTTCCTTTATTATTTACAATCATTTGCCTTCTTTCTGATTTAATCTTTTTTTTTTTTTTTTTTTAATCCTTTTTTGTTAAAATGAATATAATTTTACAGAGATTTTATGAGAAGTAGAAAGAAGTTCAAGAGTATACTTAATTCTTTTTTTTTACATAAGAGATTAAATTGTATTTTCGTAAAAAAGGAATTAGTAAATGTATATATTTAGTAGTGAAAAAAATAATGAGATTGTGATAATTAAGAGAGAGAGAAATTAAAAAGTGTTAGAGAAGATTCAACAAGTCTTTGTAAAAAAGAAAGAAAGCAAACAAGAGAAAAGGCAAAAGATACATGTTGATAGTGGCCGGCACTTTCACGTGGGACACAAGTGTTGCCAATAATCAAAGATGCCTCTTTATTTCTTAACCCTTTTTAACTTTTAAGGGACTACTTCTTCTCTTTAATACATTTGGTTTATGTTTTCTTATGGCTTTTCATTATGGCATGATGATCAAATACCAATTATATATATATATATATATATATGAAAGTTAAGTTCCATTGCATCCTTGTGTAAGTCCCTTTCTTCAATGGTCTTCTATTATAATTTATGACTCTTCATATACTCATTATAATTATAGTCTTTTTGGGTTATATATATATATATATATATTTATCCTCCAAACTTATTCTAAATAGGACCAAATAGATATTTTCTCAATACTTATATATATATATATAATAGTATCACATTTAGAAGTCCATGCCTATTTCAATTATTTACTTTCTATGCACAACCGAAATTTTAACTTGTTTAAAGCTATTTAATGGTCATTTGACTTGCATATTTGCTCATTTTTGATCGTTTTACTTGAGTTTAATCTCATGTACCAATGTAAAAATTCTACTCAGTACATAAAACATTGTGTTAAAAAGATATAAGTTTGCTTTACTCTAAGTGATTTTACCTAAATTTTTAAGACAATAAATATAATTATTTATTTATCATATTGATTTTGTCATAATTTTACTAAGCTTAACTAAGATATCATCTCTTTAAAATTTCTATTGGAATATCCTGATTCCGAAGTTGGTCCGAAATTAATTTTAATATTTTAGATATATAAAAAATTTATTTTTAAATTAATTTATTTTAATTTTTTTTAAATTTATGGAAAAAATAGTTTATGAATGAAATTAAAAATAATTTTGAAAAAAAAATGAGTGAAAATTTAGGTTCGGATGAGTGTTTTTGAAAAAAAAAATTAAAAATTGGGGGTTAGAATGCAAATAAAAAAAATTTTGCAACGTCGGACCACCCAATCAGCAACCCCGACGAACCAGAGCACACCGCGTGACACGGCACGCTCCGCGTGACACAGCACGCTGACGTCGGTGCCACACGGGATGTCATGTGGGCAATTTGCGTGTTCCACAATCGAGCGGCTCAGGATCAATCATGCGCGCGTGGACAGCCTGGATTTGTTCTCCCTTTAAACGCGATAGAACAGTCGAGATCAAATCGCAATGAACGGTCCACATTTATTTTTTTCTTAAATACGATCGGACGATCAAAATCAAATGCGATGAACGGTCCATATTCATTTTCTCTTTAGGCATAATCGAACGGTCGAGATCAAACGTGATAAACGACTCAGATTAACACGAGATGAGTATAAATATTTTACATCACACTGAATCTAAACTCTAGCTGCCAACCTTCCGACGGAGAAGAAGAACCAGTCGCTAGAGAAGGGAGGCGACCACCGACAGCCGCTGTACCGGAGCCACCTCTGACTGCCAAAAAATGTAAAAATTCTCCTACCTACTCGGAATTCGATTCCAACACCCTTGTGGCAATATCGAAACAAAACGAATGGTAGGTAAGTTGAAAACCGTGGGCAAAGCTCGGTGGTGCCGTAACGAGCAAAACCCGCAAACTCCTCCAATGAGCCATTTCTCATTTCCTGTTTCGTGTGATTTTTCTACTATTGTATTCACCGTTCTGTTTTCTACAGGTTGATTGAAGAAAAAATCCTAGCCACAAAGGTCAGCTGGTGGAGCCGCCGCACTCGAAAAACTCCACCATCGGTAGATTTTTGTTTTTTGATTTTTTTGGCCAACAAAAACCCCCTAATGTATTTTTTCAGAGGGATATGTATAAAGGCAGCCGAAACCAGACAAAACTGGCCAAGATTGGCTAGGCCGAGGTGAACCGCTATCGTGAGCGGCATAGCCGACTTAAGCACAGCGTCATCGCTGTGCCGGGGTCCCGAAATCGGTCGAAAAAAGTTTTAGACACCGATTTTGAATTCCTGGAGTATTTTTAGGTACGTAACAAGTGTTTTAAATTTCGCAGGGATAGTTCAGGAAACTCGGTACCCATTAAAAAGCATAGTAGATAGTGCGATATCCCGAAGCACCGATCCGGGTAAGGATCCCTTACCCTTTTCTCCGTTACAGTAAATTGAGACTTAATAATTAATAATTATGTATTTTTATAAAAAATTAAAGAACCTTAAAAATAATTACAGGTCATTAGTGGAGCCAGAACCGATTAGTTTACAATCATTTTGATTTTCTATTTATTTTTTCTATATTACCTATATTTGTTTACTATTATACTGTGCGTAACTCAATTGATGATTTTTAGGATTTTTTTAGTTATTTTGTTATTTGTTTCCCTTGTATTGCATGCTGGTATTCTAGTCATTAGTTATTTAGCTGTGTTAAACTATATTATTGTTTAAGTGAACGGTGAGTATAAAATGAGATATGGTTATTGCATGGTTGATAGTTATACTGATGGAAATCTGTATGAAAAAAACTTATTGGGTACCCGGGAAAAGGTAGATAGGCCGAGTACATAAAGAACCCTACCGTGAACGTTATCTCAGTCGGACGGGACTGGGAAGTCATTTACCAGTAAAGTTTGGGAGATATAGTTTACTTTCATACCGGAAGGGGTATGGGGACGGCCGATTAATTGCTTAATTGCATATTGGGTTCACGAGTAAGAGGACATCTCTATGGACCACCAGAGGTACCGGTAAGTGGATAAAAATATAAAATGATCGTTTCTTATTATCTTATATGTGATAAATAATAGTGCATGAATATGAGTTTTCATAAGTTATTGTTGGGAAAGACTTGCTACACAAATATGGAATAAATGACTTTTTTTTTATAGTAAATGAATTTATATTAAATTAAAGGCTCTATTGTTTGTTTTTCTAATTTTTATCAATTTTTAATTTTTCATATTTGTGATTAGTGTGATATTCTTACTAGGGTAGTGTAGCTTACCCCTTCATTAACTATTTCAGATTAAGAGAATCAAGATCCACATCCCGATCAACAAAAGGGTTATGAATTGTTCACTACTCTGACTCCCTTCAAAAGCTAGTGAAGGTCATTCTAGGATTGTTTAGTTATTTGTCTTTCGTTTATTTCTTTAATTTTTGTTTATTCTTTTAGAATGGACATTCCCGTAACCCTATTGGGCATTCTAAAGTATTGTGTAAGAAATGTAAATCCTAACTCTATTATTTTCTTTCTGCATTTAATTTATGACTTTATTTTCATTTAAATTTTGGGCCTCTACATTTGGTATCAGAGCCGCGTTCTTCAGAACCATTCCTTACACAAAGATCTAAGGAAACACCAAAAAAATGAATTATCACTCAACCATTTCTTGTGAAATGCATGTACAGATCTTCCTGAGCAGCCCGAGAGAGTTCGCTTCGAGAGGATGTTAACCGACTATTTGAAATGCTGGAGAGACTCCTCGTTGCCCAGTAAACCTGGGAGGAAAGGAGGGAGCTACCTGACCCTCCCCCGTTGCCACAGTTTGAGCCACCCTATAGTAGGAGGATCTTGAGCCACCCTGGTACAATCCTGCTCATCCGGCACCACCACAGTATAGTCTGATGCCCCCACCGCATCACTTGGCACCACCACATTACAATCTGGTGCTTCTACTGTATCATCCAGTACCACCACAGGGCCATTTAGCCTTACCCCAGCACAATCCAGTCCCTTTTCCATGAGACCCAGTTCTACCTATGATAGACCCATGCTACATTGAGAGGTACCAAAGACTAAACTCATATACTTTTGTAGGGATATCCTCCTTTGAAGAGACTGAGTATTAGTTACCTGAGACAGAGAAAGCTTTCATGACTCTTGGGGTGGTTCCCGAATAAAGAGTTATACTTGCCACTTATATGCTAGTGGAAGAGGCAGGTCGCTGGTGGTAGCTTAAACAGGCCACCATACCCGTTCTAGTCACTTGAAAACAGTTCCTGATGGCCTTCAATGCAGAGTACCTCTCAGAGTATTTTCAACATCTGAAGGAAATAGAGTTTGCACACCTAATCTAGGGTGATATGACTATATTAGAATATGCTTGAAAATTCTTAGAGTTAGGTCGGTATTCCCCTGAGAGCATGATGGATGAAGGCAGAAAGGTAAGAAAGTTTGAGTGAGGTCTCCGTCTTGATATTAGACATAAGCTGTATGTGTTCGAGCTCAGTACTTACTCAGTCGTTCTGGCCAAGGCACAACTAGTAGAGAGGAACCTTCGCATTTTTTCTCAAACAATAGGGAACCTCAAGCCCCCGGTTTTACACCGCAGACCAGCACCCACTACACTTGTTCAGCAGAACAAGAGACCTAGGTTAGTGACTCAAACTCCTCCTCATATTCCGGTCATAGGATGCAGTAAGACTTGTTAGTATTGTGGTAAAGATCATGACTGACCCTGCTATTGTCTCAACAATACTTGCTGTATATGTGGGAGTGCCCAGCACTACGCGAGAGAGTGCCCAAGGAATTAGAACCGGGCCCGACTTCTTATCTAATGCAGAGTTTACAGCCTCACTCAGCAAGATGCAGAAGCCAACCCATACGCGATATAGGGTACGTACACTATCTGTAATCATCTTGCACATGTTTTAATTGATATTGGTGCTTTACATTCATTTGTCTCACATGCTTTTACATTAAACTTGAATGTATTACCTGAAAGACTTGATTCTGTATTATTTGTGTTTACTCTTGGGAGTAGGATACTACTAAGGGAGGTTACATACAGAGTTTGTATCATAGATATAACAGATAAAAAATTGAGTGTGGACCTAATAGAGATTGACACGGGGAACTTTGATATAATCCTAGGAATGAACTGGCTAGTGGTGTATCACACCACCGTAGATTATTTGTCAAAATTTGTATTTAACCCTCTTAATGAAGAGTTATTAAATTAATAAAAAATTTTAAACATTATTCCTTTGTAGCAATTTTCCTATTACAAAGTGTTTTAACTCGGCTGTTTTCTCTAACTAGGCAAATCTAAGAAAAAAATTTACATTCGAGAGATTACGATAGTCCAAGACTTCTCGGATGTATTTTCTGATGAACTACCCAGACTGCCAGTGGACAGAGAAGTTGAATTCACCATAGATCTTCAGTCAAGTGCCTAGCCTATCTTGGTTATCTCTTACCGCATGAGCTATGTTGATATGGAAGAGCTGAGAAAACATATCAATGAATTGCATGATAGTGGGTTCATCCGACATAGTCTGTCCCCTTAGGGTGCTGGAGTCACATTTACAAGGAAGGGGAATGGGACGTTAAGGTTATGTATTGACTACATGAGATTAAATAGAGTCACGATCAAGAATAAGTACCCCCTCCCTAAGATCGATGACATTTTTGATTAGTTGCAGGGTACTCAGGTTTTCTCCACAATAGACCTGCGTTCAGGTTACAATCAGGTATATATCAAGGCAGAAGACATTTCCAAAATAGTTTTTTGAACCAGGTATGGACACTGTGAGTTCTTGGTCATACCATTTGGACTAACCAACGTACCAGTCATCTTTATAGATTTGATGAACATGATTTTCAGACAATTCCTGGATCAATTCATCATTATATTTATCAATGATATCCTGATCTATTCAAAAAATAGAGAGGAGCGTGCTCACCATATGAGTCAGGTTTTACAAGTTTTCAGAGAAAAGAAGTGGTATGCAAAATTGAGTAACTGTGGGTTATGTCTCAAGCAGACTACCTTCCTATAGCACATCATATCAAGGGATGGAGTGCCAGTGAACCCCAAAAAAGTTGAAGCAGTGCTTGGTTGGGAGAAATTAACATCAGTCAAGGAGATTCGTAGCTTTTTTGGAATGACAGGTTATTATCGCAGGTTTGTAGAAGGATTTTCTTACCTAGCTGCTCCTTCGACTCGGCTCACAAAGAAAAACGTTAGGTTTGAGTAGAATGAGAACTGTGAAATGAACTTTCAAAACTAAAGAAATGGTTGACTACTACACCCGTGTTGGCCTTGCCGAGTGGGACATGTAAATATGCATTTTATAGTGATGCCTCCTACCTGGGGTTGGGTTGTATTCTGATGCAACATGGGAAGGTCATAGCCTATGGGTCCAGACAACTGAAGAGTCATGAGAAAAACTACCCCACCCACGACTTAGAACTTGTCGTAATTATCTACGCCTTAAAGACTTAACATCATTACTTATATGGGGAGATTTTTTAGATCTATACCGACCATAAGAGTTTGAAATACATATTCACTCAAAAGGATCTCAATATGCGTCAGAGACAATTGAGAGAACTCCTCAAGGACTACAATTGTAATATTTTATATCACCCGAGTAAGGGTCATGTGGTAGCCGACACACTCAGTAAAAAAAGTGCAGATATGTTAGTTCACCTAATGGTTTCAGAATGCAGGGTAATAGGGACCACACAACATATACGACTTCAGGACCTAAAGAGAGTTATATGTTTGACCCACCAGACTGTTCAACATGAGTGGATCCAAAGAATAAATGAAGCTCAATCCGCCGATTTAACTCTAACAGTTCTCAGGAAAGATGCATAATAGGGAGTAAATTCAGAATTTCGAGTCTCTGTCGACAAGTTGCTCAGATTTCAGGACAAAATGTGTGTTCCATGTGACATTGAGCTAAAAAGGGACATCATGACAGAGGCTCATAGCTCAAAGTTTGTCATACATATCGGAAGCACTAAAATGTATCAAAGTATACGACCCTAATTTTGGTTAAACAGAATGAAAAGAGAGGTAGCCGACTTTGTTTCTAAGTGTTTAGTATGTCAGCAGGTCAAGGCAAAGCATCAACGCCCAGACGACCTATTTAAGTCATTACTGATTTTGGAGTAAAAGTGGGAACACATCACAATAGATTTCGTGACAGGATTGCCTAGGGCACGCTTGAGACATGATGCCATTTGGATAATTGTTGATCGACTCACCAAGTCTTCTCACTTCTTGGCCATCAAGATGACCGACCTTTAGACAAGTTAGCAAGAATGTATATTCGAGAGATAGTTAGGTTACATGGAGTGCTAGTGACAGTAGTATCCGACAAGAACACCAGGTTCACTTTTTGGTTCTGATATAGTTTTTAGCAAGCTATGGGAACATAATTATCTCTTAGTACCACATTCCACCCTTAAACCAATGGACAATCAGAAAAGACGATCCGCACACTAGAGGATATGCTCCGAACTTGTGTTCTTGACTTAGGAGGACATTGAGATGATCATTTATTCTTAATAGAGTTTGCCTACAATAACAGCTACTAAGCAAGTATTGACATAGCTTTATACGAGGCGTTATATTGCCGCCCATACAGATCTTCGATCTATTGGGAAGAGGTGAGTAATAAAAAATTATTTGACTTAGATTTTGTGGAGGAGACTACAGCTAAAATAGTTAAGATTATGAAGAACATCCAGACAACTTAGAGTAGGCAGAAGAGTTATGCGAACACCCAGATGAGGGATTTAAAATTTAAGAAAGGTAATCGAGTGTTCCTCAAGATCACCCATTTTAAAGGAATTAATAGGTTTGGCAAGAGGGGGAAACTAAATTCTTGATTTATTTGACAATTTGAGATTTTAGACAGAATTGCTACCACCGCCTACAGACTGACATTACTTCCAGAACTATCTGGAGTCCATAATATATTTCATGTGTTAATGCTATGCAAGTACAACTTGGACCCCTCTCACATCTTGGCTCACGAGCCTCTTTCACTCCAGCAGGATCTGTCCTATGAGGAGGTACCAGTGGGCATTGTAAACCAAAAAAGCGTACTCCGCAACTGAAAAATTTATTTCCTTAAGATCCTATGGTAGAATCACACACATACAGAGGCCACATAGGAGCTAGAATCATACTTCAGAGCCTAGTATTCCCAACTATTTAATTGAGTGAGAGGGAGACAAATTTGATAGACTAAAAAAAAGAGGGGAGAGTTGTAATACCCGGGTCCAAAATTTAGCCCAGAATTAATTTTAACATTTTAAATATATAAAAAATTTATTTTAATTTTTATTGAATTTATGAAAAAAAAAAGTTATGGATGAAATTGAAAATAATTTTGAGAAAAATGGGTGAAAATTTTGGTTTGGGAGTGTTTTTAAAAGAAAAATCGAAAATTAGAGGGTCAAAGTACAAATAAGAAAATTTTTGCCATGTAGAACTGCCCAGTCAGAACTCCGACGAACTAGAGCACGCCGTGTGGTAAAGCACGCTGATGTCGGTGCCACGTGGGCGATCCACATGCCCTGCGATCGAATGGTCCAAGATCAATCCGCACACGTGGATGGCTCGAATTTGTTCCCCCTTTAAACATGATAAGATAATCAAGATCAAATCGCGATGAACGGTCCAGATTTATTTTCTCTTTCAACGCAATCAGACGGTCGAGATCAAATATGATGAATGACCTAGATTCATTTTCTCCTTAGGTGTAATCAAACGGTCGAGATCAAATGCGATGAATGATGCAGATTAACGCAAGATAGGTATAAATATTTTGCATCACACTAAACTCAAAGCCTAGCCTCCAACCTCCCGCCGGAGAAGAAGAACCAGTCGTCGAAGAAAGGAGCCGACCGCCGCCGTATCGGAGCCACCTCTGACCGCCAAAAAATGTAAAAACTCTCCTACCCACTCAGAATTTGATTATGAGCACCCTTATGACCATATCGGAGTAAAAAGAATGGCGAGTGAGCCGAAAACTGCAGGCAAAATTCACAAACTCCTCCGATGAGACCCTTTTCGTTTTCTATTTCGTGCAATTTTTTCACCGTTGTATTCACTGTTCTATTATCTACAGGTTAACTGAAGAAAAAATTCTAGCTGCGAAGGTTAGCCGGCGAAGTCGCCACACCCAGAAAATCTCACTACTAATAGGTTTCTGTTTTTTAATTTTTTCGGCCAACCGAAACCCCCTAACGTATTTTTTTACTGTGATTTGTATAAAGGCAGCTGAACTTGGCCAAAACCGGCTAGGTTGAGGCGAACCGCTGCTATGAGTTGCAAAGCCAACGCAGGAGCACGACGATGGCGCCGTATCGGGACCCCAAAATTCTCCAGAATAAGTTTTGGACACCGATTTTGGATTTTTAGAATATATTTAGGTACGTAAAAAGTGTTTTGGATTCCACAGGGATAATTCAGGAAATCTGATACCCATTAGAAAGTGTAGTAGATAGTGCAACGTCCCAAAATACCGATCCGGGTAAGGATCCCTAACCTTTTTCTCCGTTACAACAAATTAAGACTTAATAGTTAATAATAGTATATTTTTATGAAAAATTAGATAACCTTAAAAATAATTACAAGTCACTAGTGGAAGCAGAACCGGTTAGTTCACAGTCATTTTGATTTTCTGTTTATTTTTCTGTATTGCCTATATTTATTTACTATTATACTATGTGCAACTCAATTGATGACTTTTAGGGTCTTTTTGGTTATTTTATTATTTGTTTCTCCTGCATTGCGTCTTGGTATTTCGGTCATTAGTTATTTAGCTATGTTAAACTATATTGTTGTTTAAGTGAACGGTGAATACAAAATGAGATATGGTTATTGCATGGTTGATTGTTATACTGATGAAAATCTATATAACAAAGACTTACTGGGTATCCGGAAAAAGGCGAACGAGCCCAGTACCGTGAATGTTACCTCAGTCGGACGAGGATGAAAAATTCCTTACCAGTAAGGTTTGGAAGATATGATTCACCTTCATACTAGACGAAGTATCGAGGTGGTGGAACGTTGGTGCCCATTACCAGATGGGGTATGGAAATGATCGGTTAATTGTTTAATTGGATATTTAGTTCACGGGTAGTGAGACATCCCTATAAACCCTCATGGGTATCGATAAATGGGTAAAAATGTAAAATGATCATTTTTTGTTATCTTATATGTAATAAATAATAGTGCATGAATATGAGTTTTCATAAGTTATCGTTGGGAAAGACTTGTTACACAAATATGAAATAAATGGTTTTCTTTATAGTAAATGAATTTACATTAAATTAAGGGTTTCATTGGTTGTTTTTCTTATTTTTATCAATTTTCAGTTTTTTGTGTCGATAATTAGTGTAATATTCTTACTGGGTTAGTGTAGCTCACCTCTTCATTAACTATTTCAGATCAAGAGTACCAAATTTCAGATCCCGATCAATAAGGGAGTTGTGAATAATTCACCACCCGAACTCCTTTCAAGAGTTAATGAAAATCGTCTTAGAATTGCTTAGTTATTTGATTTTTATTCATTTCTTTAATTTTCGTTTATTCGTTTAGAATGAACATTTTTATAATTCTATTGGGCATTCTAAAGTATTGTGTAAAGAATGTAAACTATAACTCTATTATTTCGTTTCCGCATTTAATTTATAACTTTATTTCCATTTAAGTTTCAGAACTCTACATCTATCATTTAAAAGAATGTGACATCTTATAATAAGAGTAAATTATAATTTATTTGAATACTTATAAATGCTCTTCCTCTCATATGTTTCTTCTCCTCCAATTTCTAACCTTCTTTTTCTAGAAAAAAATTAACAAATAAAAAAGTATATATTTCTATAAATGCAAATAAAGTCATCATAGAAAACAAAATTACATGAACGACAAAAAAAAATAAAAATAAAACTAGGGAGTGAAATGCATTTTTATATATATGGATGCAATTTAATGTAGAGAACGGAATTTGAACTCATGCCCATTCGAACTAAAATAAAGTTTTGCTTCTTATACAACATCGACCATATAAGCCGTATAATAATTTAATAATAATATAATATTTTTAGTGCAATAATTAATAACCTTCAATTCAAGAAGTAATCCATGTTAAGTGTTAAATTTCAATTGAAATATAAATAAAATTTTGAAAAATCGATATAGAAATAAAAATCGAAGAGACACAAAATCCATTTGAAAATAAGAAATTATTTTCGAAAAGCTTTTTATTGATTAAGAATAACCGATAAAAAAATATGCATAGTATGTGCTACTAGATGTATGTTAAATTAATAATGATGTGCTATTTGTATTGTAATAGTTAGCAATTTGAATTTATTAATAAAAAAACAAATTAATAAATTAGTCTTCAAAATTTGATACTTATTATAATTTACTTCATAATATATTTTTATTATAATTATAAAAATTTTAATTTATTTTAAATTTTTAGTTTTTTTATCTCTTAATAAAAAAAGTTAAAATAATTAGACTATGTTTAGATACTTTAAAAAAACAGTTCAAAATAGTGACTTAATAATTAATTAAATTAATAACAATTTGATGGTGTTAATTTCTTGTTGATTAATTTATTAATTACTTAAAATCATTCTTTAAGCTGTTCTCTAAAACATTCAAACATAATTAATTATTTTAATTTTTTCTATTAAGAAATACGAGAAAATTCAACGTTTTAAACAAATAAAAAATAATAAAAACTAAATTGCAACAAAAAAATTTTAAAAAATTAAATTATAATGAATGTCAAAATTGATTTAATAATTTTTTCAAAAAATTATTAATCTTATCTCAAGATAAGGAATTCAAAAGGCAACCCACCCATGTTAAGTATTGAAATTTAAGTAAAAGTTTTGAAATATTGATGTATAAATATATGAAAAACGAAAGAGAGAGAAATCCATTTGAAAATAACATCATTTGTTATGAGAGAAACCTGTGTATTGATCAAAAGTAAACATTAAAAAAAAAAAAAAAAGTTGAATGAACTTTTGGTTCGTATTTCTGAATTTTTTAACTTAATTTTTTTATTTTTTAAATGACTAATTTATTTTGAACACATTTATTGCCTTCGTTTTCCATTCTATTTCATTTATTATCTTTTTTATTCTCTCAAAAACCCTAATAATGAGGAGATTTTAATTTCAATACAAACCTTGATGATTGAAAAATAAAATCGAATGACCAGAATTAATGGTTATACTTCTCTTTATTCTTTTAGTTCGATTTTATCTATTTTTTACTTATTTTTTATTTTTCAAAGCTTACGACCCTTCTTTTATATTTAATCCTAACTATTTTATTTATGCGCACAGTTACATCATCTAATATGAATATTTTTATTTGTATAAATGCAAATCATGTTATTAAAGAAAAAATGAAGAGAATTCGATAAATTAAACAAGTAGAATTAAGGAACTTTAAATGTACTTTTCAACATTGATCCAATAGTATATAAAATAAGTTTAATTTGTATCACCTTATGATGCTATTCTTGCTATTCTCTAGATTAGATTAATGAGACCTGCTAAAATCACCACTATAATTAGAACAGGAATACGTCAATATTGATGAATATCATCTTTGTAAAAAATACAATATTGTAAAACTTCCATAGTTGGATAAAACATGTAATAGGTTTATGACAGGCGGCCACGAGATAAAGATTTCAACAATCAATTTGGATAATTGACGGAACATGATAATATTTTAAACAGTTTACTGCATGTATATATACATACAGTTTTACACATGAACTTATATTTTAAATAGTTAGGAAATGTTAGGTAATTATTTTCTCTAGATACTGTGTGAGTAGATGTGTCGTGCCTTACATATTATATTGTGCATGCATGCATGAGAAGCAAAAGTTTGAGCAGGTTTCTTGAGATTATGTTATAAGCAAAATCAGTTAAAGGGCAACTCTCCTTTGGCGGGTAATTAATTGAAACTGATCAAAAGATGATATGAATTCGTATCTACCTGCCAAAGGGAGAGAAGCCCTACAACTGGTTAGCTTACTCCTGCAAATTAAGCTAGAGCTCTGGGCTTCTGATTTTTAACAAAGGGATGAATCATAAGGATCTTAATTTATAGGATCGACTCTTTCGTTTAGAACATGCTTACCAAAAGGAATAATCTGTATGGGATCACCAAATAGCATATCCCATGGATATCCTCTCTCCTTTATACATAACCATACACATGTATGTATGTATGCATGTGTGTATGTGATGAAAGGAAGAGAGAAAAAGAGAATGTGATGCTTGCTTTTTGAGTGTGGATGTATGGAAGAGACCTGATCTTGGAGGGTATATCCTGTGTCATATTCCTCCTCTTTTTAGTGAGGGTTCAAGTTTTAGGAATTCTTTTAGCGTTATAAGAAAATTACGTATATTTTGTATACATTATATATTAATGTTGCATATATTTATACAAGTTCACAATACATGTAGAATGATATTATATATAGAGAGAAATGTATGTAATAAAGATCATAGATTGTATGTATGCTACAGATCTAACATATCAACAAAAATGTTGGTTATCAACAGCATCATATATGGATTTTTTATCAATGGATTTATCGATGGATCTGGGGCCAATGTGGATGATTCTGTCATCGAAAATACACATTGATCATCGATGACTCTTAATGTCAAAGGGAATAGATAAAGAGTCATATGAACAAAATTTTGAATTACAGTAAACTGTGGATAAATTGATAGGGGTGAGTTAAAAATGGTTTAATAATTATGACACTGAATTATATACTTGACTGTTTGGGTAAGTTGGGTGATTATTTCCATGTGAAAGAAATTTTAATGATATAAATGTAAATTTATAAAGTATTTGAGGATCTTAAATCGAGAGTTAATTGGTCAACAATTAAATTCAAATTTTTAATATTTTTAATCATATAATTAAAATAAAATCATTGTAAAACATTTGCCTATAAAAATTAAACTAAAATTTTTATTATAATAATACTAAAATTATAATATAAAATACAATAATATTGGAAAAATTTATAGAATTATCACAAAGAAAAAATAAAAAATCC
Organism: Carica papaya; assembly: GCF_054855325.1. NCBI lineage: Eukaryota > Viridiplantae > Streptophyta > Magnoliopsida > Brassicales > Caricaceae > Carica > Carica papaya. The sequence goes on along the minus strand of NC_142312.1, from coordinate 5,262,952 downwards.
ATGTATAGTTGAGTCATATGCTTAGAATAAGCTTGAGATATTAATCCAACTAGAACATATAAAATTTATCTTTCTAATGGTAGATCCTAAAAGTTACTTAGTTCTTATCCAATTACGACATTGCCTAAACCTTGTTCACCCTTATGCAATATTGTAGAGTGGACTTACATGTTCCCAAATATACTATCTTTTTAAAATCTTGGATGCAAAATTAATTTATTTTCTTCATTCTTAAATAATATGGTTTTGTTGTGCCAATAGTGATGATTTATTCGTATAAACTAATAATAAAAATTAAATCTAAACTGTTTTACAATATATTACTATTCAAATAAATGAATGATACGTCTTTTCATCAATACAAAATTTAATTTGAGTCATATTGTGTTATCGTATGTGTTTTTATTTGTATATTATTTTAATTGTTATATAGTCAATATGATTATAATAATATGTCAACTTCTCTACTCCTAACAACAAACATTATACATTTATTAGAGTAATTAATTGTTCACAATTATATTATTCTCATGAAAAAAATTTGCTTTTTGACATATACCATGTTCATACTCGTCATATCAGATAGTATATAAATTATTATTTAAAAGTTAAAAATAAATATTTATTTTCTTTTTCTTCAAACAAATAAAGTAAAGTATGATCAATTAAAAATATACATAACATTTTCATGAACATCGACAATACTAAAATTATAAGATTAAGAATTACACATCAATTCGATTATGGCTTCATCATTTGCTCAATAACATGATGTTTGTATGGTGCAATTTATAATATCAAATTCGTAAATGCTCGACTTCATAATAAGAATTAGCAAAAACAAGACTATAGTCAATCTAAGATACAAGGTAAAAGTTGAAAAATACAAATTGGACAAAAAAAAAAAAAAAAGATACAATAAGGTGCCTAAATGGGATGTTTCCCTTTACCCAAACAAACACCTTAAACGATGTCCCCTCATCATCCAAGAGACAGGCTGCAACAACTACAGAAACCAAAGTAGAAAAAGGACTAAATTGATAACTTATACTATTAAATTTTATTCTCAAAACATAATTAGTCCACTGCAGTTTTTCAATTGACTTATAAAATTGAAAAATCTGAAAAAAATAAATAAAATAAAATTCAATTACAGTCCTAATGATTAGATTTCAATAAGTTAATACTAGTTCTGGATCAAATAGTATAATATAATTGCAATTCTATTGTACTTTAATTTCATTTGCACTGAACAGTTATTTGACTAAATTCTTAGTCCATCCAAAGCACTAAGCAACTCATGAGGTTGTACTTCAATATCTGTTTATCATGCTTGTGGCTTTGTCTTCCAGTTCATAATTCAGCAAAAAAAAAAAGATAAGCTTTGTTAAATTGTACAGATTTTATTGAAAAATAAAAATAAAAATGTTATTCATCGCCATAAATTATATAAATTTGTGACTTCTGCGTCATTGTGTAGAGATGTTTTTATTTTTTCTACTCTTTCAATGGATTAAGTTTATATTTTCAATTGCTTTGCACGCTTGGGAGGGGCGATGTGCCTCTAAGTCGAATTAAGATTAAAGTTAGGATGAGACTCAGAAAGATTAATTAGGACTTAAAATAAAATCACGTTATGAAATAATATTATAATATTTAATTTAATAAAATTTAAAAATTAACTCAGTAATATGTTATCAATGTTACAGTGTTTAAATTGAATTTTATCTTAATAGATAAAATTAATATTTTATAATTAGTAAATTTTTTTTTTAATTAAAATAATCAAAATTATATTTAAATATAGTTAGAAATGTACAAATTAAAGTATAAAATAAGGGTAAAATTCCAGTACATGTCAAATCCAATTTTTTATTTTTACTTTTTTTTTTTTTTTTCTAATTTCTTCCTTTTCTCTGCAATTTCATTTTTTGGATGGTTTTCTCTCATATTTCTCAAGTGTCAGACTAAGCAAAGAGAAACTTGAACAATTTCTTTTTCCCTTTCCTCTCCCCTCCATATAGTTTATTTTCCTTCCATCTGCAATTTCATACAAAAAATTACATAAATAAAACAACAAAAAAAAAGTAAAAAGTTGCTTGATATTTGAATATATATTCCCTTTATAACAACAAATATACCTGTTAACTTCAGTCCACTTTATTGCAATTTATCAAACAAGCTTTGGGGCCAAGCTAAAGATGGAATCTAAAGCCAACTGGGGCAAGAAAAATATATTACAATTCAATTGAAGGAGGGGGGGGCGGGGAAAAAAAAACCTAATGAACAATTTTTTTTAGACAATATACAGCATGAAGGAGAAAAATGAACCTCAAAAGAATTGAAATAGAAATGGGAAAAAATTAACAAACGGATTGGGGTTGTACTATGACTAGCGGAAATACTGTGAACTAATAAAGAGAGTTATAGGTAAAGGTGGTGGCAACAATGGAGGCTATGCAAATGAGAAGTGAAGGAAGTAAAGTGACATTCAAGAGCTGACTCTCGCCCAAGTATCCAGCCAGCGTTATGGTGGCATCTGCAATAACTCGTGCAATTGTCCCTGCTTCGGTTGAAAGCAGTCCTCCATTGTAGGTTCCGCGGGAAAGTCTTGACGACATCACTCGAGACAGCAGAGATAAGTTCACACCTGGATCAATTTGGAGGATATCACTCATAACAATCCATTGATCATCTTTTTTATGAAGTAATGAATAGAAAAATATCTCACCTTCGAGTACCTCAGCAGAAACAAACATGATAAGCCCAGAGCAGACATACTGTGGCACAGTGTATGGAACTATTAAGTGGAAGCTAAGGAGTATGCCAATGCAGACCATAATTTCCGATGCCAAAAGAATTTGCCTGCAATCAAAGCAGAGAAAATCAATATCTAGAAGGGCACAACAAACATTTCAGGAGCTTTTGACCTAAGCCAAAATTGACCAGAAGCAAGACACAACTTGAAATACTTACCGGTCCTCAAACATATTGCTAATGTAACTTCCCACCACAATGTTTACAGGGAGAACAGTCAGGCCAAGACACGCAAGAAAAATGGCAACTGAGCTTGTAGACCATTTAAAATAGTATGTGGTAACGACACTGGATTCTGAAAGTAAAATCTCCATGGCATATTTGAGCATGAAATATATCAACAATTGAACCTGAAAATGATATAAAATTTAGGGCAACCAAATCAATTAAAATGAATAAAATATCTGATTATGAATATTTATGAAAAAGAAATTGTTGCCTAAAAGTTTCTCATGCATATGATGTTGATCTTTTTATTCATAAACTAGCTGCTAAGGTGAAAACCATCTATGTTCTATTCAAAATGAAGGTAAACCCGTCTATGGACCACCTCTTCAGTGGTACTAACATCATACTAGTTTCAAGTGATTTCTGCATTGCTCCTCGAAGGGCCTGTCAAACTTGCCATTTTTTATTTCCATTATATGAAAAGCCATACTTCAAATATTTCTGCATGCTTATCTGGCCTACAAATAAAGTATTTTTTTGTTGAATTTTTATGAAGTCAGTCCTTTCTCCTTTTATAATTTGTCAAACTTTCACAAGTAGGTACAAGTAACATCTATTTAAATATGACCTTTGGAATCACCAGGAAACAAAAAAGAAGAGATCCTTCATGGCCAAAGTATTATAACCAATTACCATTTACACTCAATGTAATGAACAAGATAGCCAGAAGTCTAAAACAAATATCTCATCTTAAGCTTCATTTGGATCGAATTACACTTAACACATTTCGAACTCCAAAATCCTACTTGTCTCTATCTTTTGCTTCTTTCTAGCTAATATATAACCAAATTAGTATTTACTGAGTGATTAGTAGGCAATTGATCAAAATTGGCACTCCTGAATTAGATAGTAATTTTTTTGGCAAGAGATTGAAGAACTGCAATATTTCATCCTTGTTTAAAAACTAGCTTGATGGACTGCTCATTCATGTTCATGGTAAGGAACTCTGTTGAGAAAATGTTCATTGTAACAAGACCTAACCGGCTCAGAACCCATTTTTTAAACAGAAAAAGAACAGCTAACTGAAACATAAGATATAGCTGCTAAACCAATCATAGCTGCTAAACTAATCACTATAATGAATAAAGTACCTTCACGGAGGGAGTAAGAAGTCTATAAGCTGAGCCAATCGAGTTTGCTGCCACACGAGATTCCTCTGGAGCTTCTTCACTTCCGTCACATTCATCTTCCTCTTGTTGATTTTCATCAGAACTAGTGAGCAATTGTTGTTTAAGACCTTTCTCAAGGGCATCATTTTCTGCTGTTGTCATTTTAGTGATTTAATATTCTAATCAGACAGTATTATGCTTAATTAGAATATTCTAATCAGACAGTATTATACATAATTAGAATATTTCTATTTTATAGAAGGGGCCATTTCCTCACAGATAAAATTAATCACCAGGACATTGACATGAAACTATTCAATTTTATCATTTTGATGCGAACAGAAATGTGTAGAACATAACTCGTCTCTAATTAGTATCCAGAATGAAAACCTTACAACAAGCTCTATAAAAATAGTAGTACTGACCGAAACTAGTCATAGCCCCAGAGCACTCACATCAGAGGACAGGCCATTCCCTTATGGAGTTGGCCAGGCGGGTTCAATCCCACTAACATCAAATTACGGCCCAGTTAGGCATAAACAAACAAAAAAACATTATTAGTCTTAGTGTTACTTCCCACCTATGCTGCAGCAGCTCAACTTTTCTTCCATGTCACAGATTTTGATACCCATCATTATGGGCATCTATATTTATCACAACCAACTATAATGTTCCAATACATCCTGAGGAGTTCTTTTTCTACCCATTGTTTGCATGATGGGTAATGGATTAACACAACAATTGGACAGAAGAGCAGCTCTATGGACGAAGATTCTTAAGCCCAACAAACTCATTAAACAAAGTCATTTTGCCACTATTAACAGAGGACTTACAACCGACTCTGACCGGAAGCACAAGAAGCTACCATCAATGCTTTACAATCTATCTAGTCCCAAACAGCGCAATTAGGAAACAGGATTTGAATGCTTATCCATGATTCTTCACTATTTTAAGCCAGGAAAACAAATCCCTGATTACCACAGTTAACATCTTGATGCAAAATGAGCTAGTATTAGATATTTCAATAATTTAGAGATTGTAATTATGTTAAATGTAAAACTACTATAGTACTTAAAAGTCTATATTATTGAGGAATATTATTATAGTTTTAGTAATTAGGATTTCATTATTAGTATATTTTCCTTTTGTACTAGGATTGATATTTTTAGTATTAGTAGTATTAATTTCTTATTCTTATTAGGATTAATATTCCCAATTCTACTAATTTATTATTTCTTATTTTATTTCTATTCAAAAAAGATAGTTCTATATAGGAAATATTATTTAGACATTAATATAAATTGCTTAATTTCACTTATTGGAGTATTCAATTATTTAATTTTTGTTTTCTGATAAACACTCAGTTATTCAATAATATTTTGAAACTTTCTCAATTTTCCGATTGTGTAATGCAAAGCAAACCCATGATACTTAAGACTTTTTAGATGTGATGTTTAAGGAACCTTAAATCTAATGTCTAGATTTTTTTTTATTCCCAAACTCCTAGTCGGACAAATCAACCCTATCGATCCTACATCAATTTGATACTAGAGCTAAAAGAACCCCACAACGGAAGTCTCAAAACTATGCACCCAAACAGCCCCAAAACCATCTGGAAAAAAAAATATTAAAGAACCCCTAAAACAGCTGCCAACACCGTTCACCAGCCACCTGCTGGAACAACCACTACTTTAGCTCCAGAAGATTCTGATTGGCCGAATCCCGAAGCCACGCACGGAACACCACTAGAAACCACCACACTCGCTGACGCAAACTCGCATAATCGTTGACTCTCATGAATATGAACTTCTGTGCTGTCAAGTCGTACACCAGGCTCCAATCTGGGACCAACACCTCCAGTTGAGCCGATTGCCCAACAGCCTAATTGGAAGCCGGCGCGCGAAGCCCCTGCGCGGCCAGACCTCATGCAATCTGTTCTATTTTGGCTCATGTGATGAATTCCCGATTCAACCAGACATTTCGAAAAAAAATAAATTAAGCTTCAATATGGTGACTAATGCTGAACTAAATGCTAAGCTTGAGACATGAGGCAACCACTAATACTAAATTGGAAGCAATGCAAAATACGATCAAAGCAGTCTTGGAAGAAACGAAACACTTACGTACGGTACAAGTAGATCCACCACTTCAAAATGTACAAGTTAAACAAACTATCGATAAAAGACACATCGATGAACACTGGAGATATCACCAAGAGGGTAAAAGGACGAAGCTCCTGATTTTGATAGAAGAAGATACCTCGATTTCTTTCTTGATTGGCTTAATTTAATGGAAGAATACTTCAACTAATATGAAATATCAGATGCACAAAGAGTTTGATTTGCCAACACAAAGTTGGTTGAACTTGTGAAAATAACTCCCTATAAAGGCCTTCTGCAACTTGCTTGCAGTTTAAACAACCTGCAAGTGGCTGTAGTTACAAACCTCTTTCTCACCAATAACTCCTTAAGGAAGTGGCGAAGAAAAAAAATCTATTCTGCACTTAAACAATTTGACCTTTTTGCCCCCGCACAGTCTTTTCCCAATTTACCCCTCTTCATATAGTAGACTTAAGTTTGTTTTGTTACGATACCCTTCCCTTGAGCAGCAACCTTATCCTCAAAGTTAAGATTGAGAAATTACTATCAGATGCATCGTAGTCTTCCCATGTGCATTCTTCTACTGTAGTGCCTTTCCACTGGATAAGAACCTAGTCCATAGGATGATTTCCACAAAGGACGATCCTATGTTGCAAAACATGTTGTGGATACTCACGCACTACTACGCCTTCCCAAGTATTAGCGGGTAAGTCTTGTATGATCACCTCTTTGCCCACGTTGTATCTTTTGAGTTAGGACACATGGTAGACGGGGTAGGTTCGACAGGCATCTGCTTGAGCCTTCAAGAGCCGTTGTTTGATGGTTCTGTTAGTCTCCTCTCTTTCGAACAGGAACACCTCCACCGAGGGTGAGGTTGAATAAAGATCTATAATGTCCACAAAATGTGGAGCAGCATATCTGTAAAGTGCTTGGAAATGTGTCATCTTAAGACGTGATAAAAAGTGTTATACCACCACTCGACAGCAGACAACCATTTAACCCAAGTTTTTGATTGCTGATGGGCCATGCAGTAAAGATACATCTCGAGACATTAATTAAGTGCCTGGGTCGTGGTAATGTTTTTCATCTAGTTTGCATGAAAAAGGAGAGGAGAAGATTCCTTTTCGCCCGGTGTTTCCTGGAGTTGGCTGCGCAGACAGGCTCAACACTTTAATAATTCTTGTACCACCCCAAAAAAGCTCCATGATTTGGCCAGGCCATTGCCACATTGCCGCTGAATATCATACATCTCTGTCATGAAGTTGGTCCACTCTTGGTCACCTCTTTAGCAGTCAGTTCAGCAGACAACGCCTTTGGCAGTTCCACCATCATGGCTTTTCCCTTGGACATAGTTTGTGAGATGACAGAAGCATAAGTCTTCATCAGCTCTGATGGCTTTGATACCACTTTGTCAGAGATTTTGCTCATGGTCTTGACTGAATGTCAAATGGAATTAAGAAGAAAGGGAAGAAGAAAATGATCGAGAGAGAGAGAGAGAGAGAGAGAGAGAGAGAGAGAGAGAGAGAGAGAGAGAGAGAGAGAGAGAGAGAGAGAGAGAGAGAGAGAGAGAGAGAGAGAGAGAGAGAGAGAGAGAGAGAGAGAGAGAGAGAGAGAGAGAGAGAGAGAGAGAGAGAGAGAGAGAGAGAGAGAGAGAGAGAGAGAGAGAGAGAGAGAGAGAGAGAGAGAGAGAGAGAGAGAGCTTTCAGAGAATATTTGAGTTGACTATTTTCTGCTTTTCCATTCAAATCCAAGGCCTTTATACAGACTGATTTCAGACAGGATGGATGCGCCAGTTTATTAGGTGCTCCTTCTCGTTACACCTTCTGCAACTAGCTTGCAGTTTTAACAACCTGCAAGTGGCTATATTTAGAAACAACCTCTTCCTCCCTGATAACTCCCTAAGCAAGTGGTGAATAGAAAATCTATTTTACCCTTCAACAATTTGACCCTTTTGCCTCTGTACAATCTTTTTCCAATTTAGCCCTCTTCCTAAAGTAGATGTTAAGTGGTTTTGTTACATTAATATATGTTCTTATTTGTATTAGGGTTGATTTCTTAATGTTATTATTATTAGTTTCTTATTCTTATTAGGATTAGCAATCTTAATCCTATCAATTTACTATGTTTTATTTTAGTTCTATTTAGAAAGGCATCTTAGAGATTATTATAAATAACTTGTAATTTCACTTATTTGAGCATTCTATTATCTAATAATATTTAGAGATTTTCTTAATTTTTTAGTTATGTGATGCAATTAAATCATAAGTGTGAAACTTAAGACTTCTTAAACATAACGTCTAAGGAACTCTAGGTGTGATGTCTAGATTTTTTTTATCCCAAAACCCCGAATTAGACAAATCAATCCTATTTATCCTAAATCGTCTGCATAAGCACCTGCAACAATTTGGGCTGAACTGCCCCAAAATAATGAATTTCTATAATATGCCATCAAATAACCATAATTTCTTTCTTCCAGTATGTCCCAAAGAAAAAGTCAAGTCATTTTCTCCGGTCCATTTGGATACAGATTGCTAATATATTTTGGGTGTAGCACATTTATTTCTAATGTGAACGAAATGATTTCAAACATCACAAATTCAATATTCAGTATTAAATCAGATTGCTGCATGCATGAACTAACCATGGATGATTATATACACAGTCTGTTAAGCGAAAAAAAGAATGTGATAAAAATAAATATACCAGGATTTGGTTCATTTGTTGTAGGAATTTCTTCAATTTCACGGGCAGGTTCTCTAAATGATATCCACAACCATACTAAATATATGAGCCAAGCCACAGCCATAACCCAGCCAGGCAAAGTATCTTGATTGAAGGTAAATTTGTAGATCTTAAAGTTGATCTGAAGTACACCAGCTAGAGCAGGACCACATGCCATACCAAGAGCACTAGCACTAACAAAACCTGCAGATGCCTGCATTCGTATTTTTAATGGTACACAATCACTGATGTACCGTCGGTTAACAGCTCTGGCAGAACCGAACCTGCAATGAGAATAAACAACCTTGTCAATCTATAGATTGCAGCTAAAAACAAAGATTTCAAGAGTTTATAGGTTAACGTTCGATCTGATACTCTCAGCATATTTACTTTCCAATACACCATGTTTGGAAGTTTTAAAAGAAGATAGAATTTCTCAAACTGAAAAATGAAGTAAGAAAAGGCATATTATAGCAGGTTAGAGTTATAACATACAAAATAATTAAGAAGAAAGCTTACCCACATAAAAGACGGCCGAGCAAAAGAACCGCAATTGAGTTAAGATCATAAGCTAAAGCATACATTGTATTCCCAATAAGAAGAACAATGCTACTAAATACAAGAGGTCTGAAGTATGATTTGTTTGACCAAGCACTAAAATACACTGAAGAAAACACCTGTGCTACAGCCATTGCCCCAATTACAATACCACAAACTGTTGCTGCAGCTCCAAGGCTCATTGAATAGTCATCTGCTGTAGGGACAATAATATATGTATTGACCATATAAAGAAATGTATTCGCCAAATTCAATAGGAGAGACATAAAATGGTATCTCTGATCATCAACGCGTTCCTCTGTCGGAGTAGGTAGCTCCTCTTGCATAATGAGCGCATGTTGTGCCAAAAAGTTAAGGACGTTCGTCGAATGGGTTAACCTGTCCACAGCAGCTTTTATTGAATCAACCACAGGATCCTGCAGATTAAGGCCAGTCAATGCCACAGCAAAACCTCCAGTCTGAAGAATGTATACAAGGGGTTAATCTGTTGACGCACAGATACAAGGGGAAATATGAAAACTAATACAAGAACAGTTGAGCGTCTGAAGAATGTATAAAAGGACACCTGGAGTGGAAGAACAGGCTGATCATAAATTGATAAGTAGCTTCCTTGACGGTCCTGGAGCTCGTGAAGGTTGCGGGATATTGCTCCCACGACTGCCCCTAATCCCTGCAAGTTTATTTGCCAGATGATTAGCTTGAATGGAAAAAATCCTGACAACTAACTAGCTTTCTCCACCTTATATTTCTCTGACATTGCCCCACAGGCTATAACCAAAAGTGAGAACTCGTTATAAAAAGAAGAGAAGAAGACCATCTTCTTTATTTTAAAGTGCATGAAAGATGAATGAAAAGCCTCTCTGGCGTGACACATTACCACATGCTTTAACACTTGTTGCAGTTGTGAGTAAGGATGATTAGCACGAGTCTTGACATAGTAATCAGTGAATCTATAGCCAAATCGTTTATCAAACTTCTTCAGGATCTTCCGTAGACCTATAGCATTCATCTCGACAAAAAAGAGAAGCTTTAAAAGATCTCGTCCTACTTCTCTGTATGCTTCTCGTAGTACAGTTATTTCAGATATGTCTGGCTGCCCCTGAAGAGCATCATGCCTTTCTCCTAGCTTAGCTAACCTGCTTCCAAGAATTCCTTGTTGTTCCAACAGGAAAAGGACAATCTTCTCAATCTGCAATCATCGTACCAAGAAAACATGTCCCATTTCAGGCTACATTCTAACACAGAAATTTAGGTTGTTATCTAACACTAGTGATCTAGAAAATTGGGTGTTTTCCCCAATATCTTACAAGATGAAAGCAATATTGCAGAATCGGTATCTGTTAGCAACAAAGTAGAAAAGTAGATTCTAGAAGGTAAAAGAAAGTGTTTTTGCACAACTAAAAGCGGAAAAGCAAATAAAGTCCCATGTTTTCTATTAGAATTAAAAGACAACAATTTTCCATGTTCCCCAATGAAGAAATTAAAAAACTCAGATTCTAAAATCACTTTCTTTACAAGGTCCTTCTGTGTCCACCCCCCACTGCAACATTTTCTTTCATGCTCTTTACACCTTATCCTTTTCTCGAATGTGTTGTTCACGTTAATTAGTTCAAAACCAGTCAATTGATGGTTATTTATGCTTCTATTAGTTAATAATAATAATTAGGGATTTTATAAATAAAGTGAAGTAATAATATTAAGAGGCATACTAGTAATTATTCATACATCATGAAAAAAAAAACTTATCAAATAGAATTAGATTTAATTTTACCTTGATCACAAAAGCGAAAAACATGTTGCCTAGAACATGTTCCCTAGTTTTCTACTTTCAAAAAGTTGTTTTTCTAACCGAGCAACCATATAAAATTTTCATTTTATTACCAAGAAAACGAAGAAAGAGAAACATATCCAAAACATAATAATAAAAAGGGGAAAGCACTTGACCACAGACTTTTCTGCAGTAATACTGTGCAGCACCACAGTATAAGAGGTTCGCATATCACATTACGTCGTGAGTCCTTCAATCAGGAGAGGCACAAAGATTTTACATATATATTTGTATGTAAAAACACATATCTCAAACAACAGACATAAACATGTAAATGCACATGTATACAAGTATGGGTCTGAGATGAGAAAGAGAGTTAACACGGATATCTTAAAACTTAAAAATATAGATATGAATCTATCTGCACAAACCACCTCAAGTCTGAAGCATGTGGATGTAGTAACTATATAAAACCATTCACTGAAATGTTATATTTTGTAAGACTGACACCTGAACAATATTTAGCTTTCTGGAATCATCATAGGATTCCTTGCTGATCTACTGCTACCTCTTGTATGGAACTAAAAAACTAGTATTTTCACTCAGAGAAGGCAAGTTGAGCATTAGATGATGCATGAGTTCCAAACTGAGAGAAGGCAAGTTGTCCAAGTTTCGCAACATATCTCCATGAAAAGAAAATAAACATCTCTATGTATCTGATTTAAATACCTGATTATCCAGCATTCTTGAGAAATCCTTGAGAACATGGCGACGATCTTGAGTTCCAACTTCAATTTGGTGAGCATATTGTTTTACCTTCTTCTTCATTAGTTTATAATTGATGTAATATCTGAAAGAAACATAAAATCCAGCTACCTTACATTCCACGTTAACTGTAAGCCAAACGTATTGAGTGATCTAACAAGAAAAATTAATAGTAGGACAACCTAGTATATTAGAATGAATTGGTAATTATGCAGAATTTTTTGAGTTTTTACTTTTGTTTTTGAAAAAAAAAAAACAATCAGCATAAGAATGTTCAAGCGGAAAGTTGCGCTTCAAATCGGAGCTGGTTTTCCTATTTATTGAGTGAAACTTCCATGTTTTTTATAAAAATTGCATTACTAAGTAACTAGAAAGCAAAAAATAAGACAATATATCAAAATACCCTTGCCATTCTTCAATTTGTCTTTCCTTCAACTTCTTCCCGAAGGCAACCATCTCTTACTATATTGAAAATACAAAAACTTAGGTCAGAGAAGAGAGAAAACAGCATCACTGATCGCAGGAAATGGATTGGAAGACATAGAAGTCAGCATAAAAGAAAAGAGCGAAATGACCAGGGCGTATTGGCGAAGGGATATGAGGCTTCTCACCGAAAATCCTCCGAGGATCTCGAAGGCGACGAACCCCGCGCGCTTATCTTTTTTCTTCTCTTTCTCTGTGCACGCCTCTGCTTCTACGTGTCTCCCTTCTTCCCGTTTCCTGCGCCACCAAGCCAACTTCCCTTCCTCAACAATTCGAACGTTTCACGCCCTTTTATTTCCAGAGAACCTGACTTGAAACGGCGTCGTTCTTGGTGATGGCAGAACTGGCCTTGAACGCTCACGGTGCTGGTTTTTGCTTTATTAATTATTACTATTATTCTATTATTATTAATTTATTACTTTATTATTGTATATAGACGTTATCATTATTGTTATTTATTTTTTATATTTTATTTTCATACTCTTATTTATTTTTTATATTTTTTCTTGAACAAAGTTGGAGGAGAATAGTTGTTTCTTTTTTAAAAAACTTTTGTAAAGAGATTAAGTAAAAATTATAATTACTTTAATTTTGTTCTCAAATAATATTGTCATACGGGTTCTTTTTTTTTTATTATCATTATTAAATTTATTTAAAATTTAAATAAAAATATCAAAATATATAATTTCACCGTTCATTTATAAAAAATATTCAAACTGCATTTCAAATATTTTTTTAGTTAAAATTAATCATCAATTTTTTAAAATATTTAAATTATACTATTAACTTTTATTACTCGCTAATACCGTCAACAATAATTACGTATTTAAATAGATAGCACATGAACGTTGCATCATCACACGTACATTCACATTAACCAACTCAAAATACATTAGTTGAAGTTGAAATTAGCAGCACCCAACTGCTTATATTGTCTTCGATTATGACGACATAGAGGAAGGCGATGGAAGTAGTTAGGAAGCATCACAAACTTCACAGCTGATGACTGTACTCTCCCCATCAAAGTCTAATATGCTATTTGAACCCTCTCCACCATCTTTACCACCATCTCTCATCTATCTCCTTCACACCCTCCTCCACACATTGGCTCTCCTTTTCCCTCCTCCACCACACCAGTAGACTCTCTTCTCAAATATCTTCTCTCTTTCTACCTTTCTTGTGTCTCCTTTTGTAATTTCAAACTTGACTATGAAGCTATTTTCCTCATGCTTTACAGACGCGAAACAAATGCATGCACTGGCTAGTCTCGAACTTATTTCACCACAACATCATAACGGATTCAAGACCTCATTACATTAATGTCGTGTTCTCTTCATGCAGAGATTCGAGATTTTAGTCAACTTTATTGTCACGATGGTTTATATTATAATTTCATAAATAATTTATTAAAAAATTTAATTGAGCTATTAGTAAACATGTTATTCCCTATTAATTAATACTCTTAGTCCCTGCTGAAAAAGTATAATAAAAAATAAAGGGATGAGTTATGGCGTCGTGGGGTGTGGTTTGCCATATCTGGTTTAAATGGGGTGAGCACGTGTTTATGTAGGAAGAGAATCCAAATGATTGGGCCAAAAGTTAAAAATAAAAATCATTTAAATAATAAAAAATGAAGAAAATGGTCAGAAAATGCAGCGAGTTTGGAATTTTAGTGGATGTTGCGGCCCCCTTTGTTTTTATTTTTTTGACTTCCTTCATATTCTCACATTGTGGAACCTGTTAATTGGCTTTTTTTTTTTTTTTTTTTTTGTTATCAAACAAAAGATCAAGCTCTGTTATATTTTTTTTTAACTTTTTTTTTTCAAATATTAATTTTTTTAAAAAAAAATTTAAAGAATATTTTATATTGAATAATAATTTATTTGGTAGGGATGCTAAATATATAAAAAAAATAAAATTTACGAACAATTTTGTAAAAAAATTAAGTGGGCAACTAATGTAAATAAGAAATAAGATAATGTAATTGATTGACCATCCATCCACACATGTTATAATTGAAACAAACCTTGATTTTGTATTCTTCTCTTCCATATTAACCCATCAAATATGTTGTTAGTAAAGTAATTCAATTATGGAAAGCTAAAATCTAAAATAAAAATGATGGAGAATATAAAAGTCAAAATAAAGCAGATAACACCTCCCGGAGAAGAAAAAACAAAAACAGAAGAGAAAAGCAGCCCACCAATTAGAACTACATATGGTGTGGGGTTCAAAATCAAAACACGTGGCCCCTGAATCTTCACGCACAACTCACACTCATGTCTCTTCTACAAACTTCTTTTCTTCCCACCATACAATAATAAAAATGTAAATGATTGAATAATTGTTTTCAATCAATTTATTAATTGTTGACTATTTTCTTATTATTTTTATATAATATTTTATTACAATTTCCATTATAAAAAGTGAAAAAATTGAAATAAATATAGATAATTTGTACAATGAATATAAAAAAAAAAAAAAATACAAAAGTATGGGTATTATTATACGTGAGAAGACAAAAGAGTAGTTGCAAATAGAACAAAAATTAAAAGACATTGAAGCTTATAATATGGACTCAAAAGTGTTATATGGGATTGTGCAAAAGGGAAATTATTGTCTTTTTGACATACTTCCTCATCCTGTGAGGCCGACAACACAACTAAGCTTGGATAAGCATGCAGGCATGGGCTAGAAAGGTGCTTATGAAAGTGGACAGACATTAAAACAAAAAAAAAAAAAAAGACTCCGTATGAACAGAATTAATTCGATGAGAAACATATTTCGCTATCAGCAAATTATTGAATGGGAAACATCTTTTCCACGCCAAAGACTTGCTTTGACAGAAACTTGTCTGAGTTTAAATCCAGGAGTTGGATAACAAAATTGCAAGCCAAGCTGGTCATTCTACCATCTGGGTTAAAGCTCTATCTCTACTCCTGCAACAATAACGTAACAATGTACAGCATATATGATATATTAACTTTAGAAGTGCTCAACAACATAATCAGCTGTAAACTAGTTTTTGCATTTCCAAATGCTTTATTCTTCAACGAAATACATATATCATTAATGGAGGAAGCGGTTACCCCTAACAGGCTTCTCGTTGCTGCTTCCACTAGTTTGTTTTGCCTGATAAAATTGAAGGCAAACCAAATACTAGTGAAAGAAGCAAAAAGAAGCAACAGAAAGTGGCTACCCTGTATTTATGGGTAACATAAGAGTTACAACTAAATACATATTAGAAATGATTTTAAAAAAAAATAAATGAAAGTTTTACTCTAAATCTAACCCTCTTGCCCCCTGTTGTGCACTACCACTCAGTAGAAAATCCTATTACTCTTCTGAGGTGATATGCCCATATGCCTAACAACATGTACCAAAATCCATCTAAGGAAACTAAAGAATGTCGGCCTGCCATCAAGAGAACCTATGATATGTCAGCTGCCTAAATATCAGTCATCCATTAAAACTGCCTTACTCCAACTTCTCTCACAAAATAAATTCCTCGACTAGACATTATAAGCTGTGATATATACGCTTGAGGTCAAAATGACTGCATAACACTGCTTGAGGTCAAAATGATGGCACAACGTTGAACCGCTCCCTTAAATGTTATTATACATGCATGTACATTCATGTGAACTTGCACAAGGAGTTGGATCATTCATAATCCTGTTGTTCCAACCATTTTGACCTGTAGAGTTTTGCTTTTTCAGGGGCAATGCTATCAAGAGCAGCAAGGACACACTTGCGATACGAGAAGTCTTCGGTTGTCCCGTCTGTTCTAACCAAGTGAAAGCACCGGGTACCCTTATATTCTGGATGATATCCAATCTGTAGAATAGTGAAAATGTAAAATTATAAGGTATTAGCAATGTTGAGATTGGAAGTCTAATGTGAGCAGGATAATCTGTAAAATAGTGAAAATGTAAAATTATTACGTATTAGTATCACAAATGAATGTTGAGATTGGCTGTCTAATGGGAACAAGATTCCCATATTTCAGTTGTGCTGCTATTAAGACTATTTTCCTTGCAAATTAACATTAGTAAAATTGCAAAATCAAAGAAATGGCAGGGTGTACCCTGTAGTTTAAAATTGTAATGCATTTATTAAGTAGTGCAATATGATATTTCAGTTTTGGCTGATATTGTTATTGTTAATTTTGATGTTCTTGTTTTATGTGCTTCAACAAATTAATGCCACCCAAACTTAAAAACAACTGGAAAATTAAGAGAATTGAAGTACAAAATAAGTTTCACTCAACAAATCAATGCTTCATTATAAGATAAAGTTTCCTCAACAAATCAATTCTTCATTATAAGATAAAATCACATTTCTTTAACGCAAGAAAAGGGAAAGTTACAATTACCACCTTGCAATTTTGAGATTGTCACAATTCAATTGTGAAAATTAACTTCCTATGATTTGCCAGATTTTGGAACAGGAAATACTGTTATGACCTATGTTGTTTATGTCAAATTATGAACAGCAAATTCTAGACTTTCGTTAACTTGTCAAACCCATCCTATCCTGTCTAGTTCATTTAATCATTTGCATAGAACGATTGAAAAAAGTGACAATGTAATCTTGTTGACCTACCATCAAATGACGTAGAACAATAACGAAGATGGGCGAGTTGCTTCTAGCTTGTCAAGACAGAAAATTTCCAGGAAAAATAGAGAGAAATCTTTGGGCATATTAGTTGCAATGAGATTATTATATAACTTGTTTCTAAAGTATCTATAGGCTCCTAGAAACTACCTAACTAATATAAAAAGGAAACAAGATCCGCTGTAAATAATACAAATAGGAAAAGATAAGGCAGGATATTCTTAGAACCGAAATAAGAAAAAACAAGTAAAATTGCTGTACATTGTGAAATTGTTAAATCTTTTATACTACTGCCAAGTAAACTATTTTAATCCATACAAGAATTTTTTTTTTTTTTTTGAGGACAAACATGATCTTCTCTTTCTTCGATAGGAAAAACTTTCTAGTAGAGACATTTTTTCTCTAACCCGCACACAAAAAAGCCATCTTTGGATCAAGTTGTTCTAACTACAGCATACATCGCAATAATTGCAAGAGTAACAGGAACAGAACTATTGTTTTACCACAAGTGAGAACAGTTCATGGAAGTTAATGCCTCTCTCTATGTAAAACCCTTTGTAACTAGCCTTGCCTTAATGTTATTTATCTTCCCCACTAGGATTGCATTCAAGGTTTCTCCAGTAGAAAGGGAAGATGTCAGGACCCAGAAGGACATCTGAGGCTAGGTGTATTACTTCTGTTTACAAGGCTTTCAGCTTTCTGTTGGTAATTTGGTTGTAGAAGAATATGCAATACAAAGGACTACTGAAATGCCTGGGGCATTGCTGGGGCGACAGGGGCGTTGTTGGGGGAGACTTCAACATGGTACTGAAATGTTCTGAGAGGTCTGGCGGTTTTACCAATCCAGAAGATATTGAAGATTTCAGCACACTCATAGACAGCCTTGACCTTAACAATCTTCCGTTAATGGGGGAAAAATGGACCTAGAGCAATCTAAGGGAACACTCCTCTTCCTCAAGAATTGACAGGTTTCTCATCACTACAAACCTTCTCTCGGTGCTCCCTAATTTAAATCAGAAAATTCTGTCCAGACCAACCTCAGATCATTTCCCCATTCTGTTGGCTTCGGATGGGATTCAATGGGGCCCCATCCCTTTCCGGATCAACAATAAATGGCTGGTGCTGGATAGTTTTAGGAAACTTGTTGCAGATACATGGAGCAATTTGATTATTAAGGGCACTATCAGTTATAGAATCGACACAAAATTCAAAATACTCAAAGCTGTAATCACAACTTGGGCTAAGGAGACTGGAGGAAAGAGGAAGAAGGCATCAATGATATTCTTTTGGAAATAGATGACCTGGACAGAAAAGAGGAACATTTGCTGCTTTCCATCGATGAAAGAGAAAAAAGGAAAAGTCTGAAACTTATGCGGTCCCTAAGCTTCACGTGGAAGCCATATCTTGGAAACAAAAAACTAGAGAAAAATGGATTAAGGATGGGGACAGGAACTCAAAATATTTCCACATGTTTGCTAATCACAGAAGAAGAATCAACTTTGTGGAAGAGCTCACCATTGGAAACAACAAAATTAAAGATAATGAGGCCCTCAGGGAAGGAACAAAAATCCACTTCCAGAATTTGTACACTGAACAGCATGATCACAGACCGAAATTGGATATTCTATCTTTTAACATCATTTCTAATCAAGACAAGGAGCACTTGAGGAAAAATTTACCGAGAAAGAAATTTTGGAATGCCTTCGGGAATATGACCGGGATAAAACCCCCGGTCCGGATGGTTTCAACTTCAAATTCCTCCAAACTTTCTGGGATACAATAAAAGGTGACATTATTGAATTTTTTAATGACTTTCACAATCATAGCACTTTTGTAAGATCTCTCAATTCCACATTTTTTGTTATGATTCCGAAAAGAGTCAACCCGGAGAACATTAATGACTTCAGGCCTATTAGTTTCACTGGGTGTATCTACAAACTGTTATCTAAAGTTCTTGCAAAAAGACTCTCTAAAGTGCTTAACAAAATTATTAGTGACTGCCAACATACTTTTGTTTATGGGCGACAAATATCCAATGCCATTTTAATTGCTAATGAGACTATTGATGAGGCCACAAGACACAACAAGAAAGGTATTCTTTGCAAGCTTGACATGGAAAAAGCATTTGATCATGTTAACTGGGATTTTATTGAGTACATGTTTCAACGAATGGGTTTTAGATAGAAATGGAGAAACTGGATCAGATTTTGAATCACAAGTTCCAGTTTTGCGGTTATGGTTAATGGCGGACCTTCCTCATTTTTTACTGCTTCCAGAGGTTTGAGGCAAGGGGACCCACTGTCCCCTCTTCTCTTCATCATTGTTATGGAGGTCTTACATAAACTTATTGAGAAAGTAAAGTAACTGCATATGCTTAAAGGTATTACTGTCGGCAACAGAAACAAAATGATTGAGATATCTCACTTATTTTTCACTGATGACACCATTATCTTCTGTCAACCAGAGTTTCGCTCACTTATTTTTCTGATATGCATTTTATCTTGTTTTCAAGCTGTATCTGGATTAAAAATCAAATCAACCTACATAAGTCTGAATTGGTTATTTTGAGTGCTGGGGATAATGATGTTAGTTCCCTTAATACTACTCCTAGCTGCAGAATCTCATATTTGCCTATCACCTATCTTGAAGTACCACCGGGAGCAAAACATAATGACAGTAAGATTTGGGACCCTGTTGTAGATATGGTTCAAAACAGATTGGCCACTTGGAAAAAGAAATTTTTATCTAAAAGGGCTCGGTTTACTCTCATCAAAAGCACTCTCTCCAACTTGCCTATCTACAATCTTTCGGTGCTCAATATCCCATCCAAGGTGGCAAAAAGGCTGGAAACAATTCAATGCAACTTCTTATGGGAAGATGTGGATAATGAACGGAAAAAATATCACCTTGTCAGCTGGAATGAAGTCAAAAAACCGGTTAGTGATGGCGGTTTGGGTTTGAGATCCCTTGTTAACTTAAACAAAGCACTCCTTGGAAAATGGATATGTAGATATTAGAATGACAAAGAAAGTTTCTGGAAAAAGGTTATTGATTGTAAATGGTTCGCTAGTGATCAAAGGAACCTTTCACCCATTATAAAACACAACTATGGCAGAAGTCTATGGAGGAACATCATGAACATCAGCCCAATGTTTCCTTGACTGCACTGAATGGATTATCGGTAAAGGCAACAAAATTCAATTTTGGAATGACACCTGGTGCGGAACAACGACTCTCAAAGATAGATTCCCCCAGTTTATGCCATCTCTAGCTTCAAAAATGCTCTCGTTGGTGATGTTATCACTCCAGATAATCTTAAACACATGGAACATTACTATAATGAGAAACCTACAGGATTGGGAAACTAAAAAATATGAAGCCTTACTTCTATGTTTATTGTACATTCAGATTAACAATCATGAAGACAAACTGCACTGGAAACACAAAACCAGTGGCAATTTCACTGTTAGCTCTTTCTATGATTTCCTGGATTAACAGTAATCAATCGATCCCAACTAAAATCATTTGGAAATATGGAGTCCCACCCAGAATCTCTTTTTTCGCATGGGAAGCTGCTAGAGAGAAAATTCTCACCTTGGATAATCTTATGAAAAGAGGAATTCCCATTGCAAACAGATGCTACCTTTGTAAAATGGGACTAGAATCGTGTAATCATCTTCTTCTTTGGTGCCCTTTCTCTCACAAACTTTGGGTGATGCTTCTTGGCCTATTGGGACTTTCTTGGGTCATGATAAACACAGTTTCTAGGGAACTACTTGCTTGGGAAGGTCTTACCAAAAGAAACAAGCTCTTTAAACTCATCCCACTCATAATATTGTAGGTCATTTGGAAGGAAAGAAACAAGCGTGCTTTTGACAAGAAAGAATTAGAATTCAATATTTTAAAAGATAATTGGTTTCACCATTTTGACTCTACCATACTTGAGCATGATATTGATAGTAATGTTGATTTTGCTTCTATTGTAAATATACTTATCGATATGTAAACTTTGTACATGGACGGTGCTCCCCTGGCACCTCTCATCAATACAATCTCTATACTTTTCTTTCAAAAAAAAAGGGACTACTGAAATGCCAGTTGTTACTATAACTGGTAACTAGTTTTTAGTTTACATTTTGCCAATGATTGGCTGGGTATTACTAATATTATACGGTATTATTAATATTACACAAAGGTGATTGTAGAAGCAGCTAGCAATTCAGTGAAAATTTTCCTTAATTCCTATCCACTCAAGATCTCTTCTTCTCCCACCTCTTCCTCTGTTAATCTCCCTAATCTGCCTCTTTAACCCTAAAGTTCCTCAAAAAAACTAAATTAAAATCTGTTCCTTGGGGCTGTTAATGAATCAGGTGTTGCCATGTAGCTTCTCTTAGGATTTATCGCATCAACACAAGGTGTTTTTTGCTGATACAGAAAAGGTTAGAGCTATCAGAGGATGGTCTCAACAAATCAATTTTTGAGGTACATAGCTTCCACAGGTTAGCCACATTTGGTACAAATGTGTTAAGGGATTGAATTAATTGTCATGCCCATAAAGGGAGAAATTAAATGGATCTTGCAACTTCTGGAACCTTTTAAGATACAAAGTAGAAACTGAGTGAGGCTCCTGTCCTATGAAATCCTAAGTTTGCAAGTGTCTTTAGAGGTTACTTGTCATGCTTCCAGAGTAGGAACACGAAGGATCTTCTCATCAACCGACTCCATCTTCATTTCCTGCAAACATTCCAGATCAGGGACCCATCTAGATAAACAGCCCTTGATGATCTGCCTTTTCTTCCTATCATTTATCTGCCTAATGTGCCACGATATAATTTTGTCAAACATTGGCAAAACTCATTCATTCTCCCCACACCCTCCGCTCTTCCTCTCCCTTTTTGATATGGAATCATAACTAATTGTGGACTGTAGTCTATTGAGCTCCCTGCTTCCATCTCCCTATTTCCGCCTCTCCTTGCTAATGGACTCTTCCCCCATCTTCTTCACCATCTTTCTCCTTTTGGTTTCAACAAAAAGATCCTGTAGCTGGTCATTCAACCCATCAAAAGGAACACCCAGAATTTTACTAATTTTCTGAATGCTTTTTAGAGTCCAGTCCGAGTAGCAGCACTGCCCCTCTTTCCTCGCAGCCACCATTTCCTGATCCGCAATAGACAGTGACTCCATCTTTTCGCCAACCAGGCATACTTCCAAGACCTCTTCTTCTTCGAAAGCAACAATCGCTAGAGTCCTCATACTCGTTCTCCTTCTCAGCCTTTGATACAACTCCCTCTCCTTCTTCCAGAACAGAAAAGCTAACTTCTTTTCCCACCCCGATGTCTTCTTCTCCCTCCACTTCCTGACAAGCCGCAAGGACCAGCACTGTCCTCATGTCAACAAACTCGTTCTTGGTCAGCCCATGGTTTCCAAAATCGTCTCCTCCTTCTGCTTCTCTAACATGCAAAACCCCAGTCTCACCCGACTCGGATCCCTTCGCGGAATTCAATTGACTCTGGTCTTCCACTCGGGTCAGGGCAGACTTGGGCCTCCAGACACGCACAGAATTCGTATCCCAATTGCTAGTCCAACTCGGCCCAGCAGAAAGAGCACACCCGAAATCGTAATCGTCTGGTTTGAAAATATACTGGTTTGAAGTTAGCTAAACTCAATGAGTCGAATCAAATATGATCAAAGAAGTTTGGACTGGTCAATAGAGAGCTTTAGAATACCAAAATCTACACGTAATGGTCATTGTTGGCGGTCACGCGTTGGCTTCTGGAGACCCAGTAGCTTTGGTTTTCTGGTGGCAAACTTCACTGGAGGAGCTAGTCTCGAATCTGGGTCCAATGTTACCTGTCATGGACAAGGAGGAGATCACATGATATGCTGGAGGCAACATTGACCACCTACAGGCAGTGGCCGTGAACAAGCTGACCTACTCTTCTACTTTAGGGTTCTTTTCCCACTGTTTTATGAAGAAGAAAAGAGAATGTATATATGCAAGGAATAGAGGGTGTATTTTGGGAAGTGATCTGTTGAGTACTTAGGAAAACGTGATGAATCAAATTTAACGCTCTAATATCAACTGATGCATAAAAAAGAGCTCAAAGATAAAACTTTTTAAGAACAAAAATAATCATAAATAGTTAAAGCAATGTCTTAATACTTGGATAATAAAATCATAAATAGTTTACCTAATAACTAAACTAAGTACCTTATTTTTTTTTGAGATAAAAGTAAACAATAAAATTAAAGAGACACCAAGGGGGCGTAACCCATGTACAAAAACGGATTTACAGATCTGTGAGAATGTTTACAATAGAACCAAAATCGTCAAAAGAAACAAGGTTATGGCCAAGAACAATGGAGCCAAAAAAATGCAGCAACTTATCCTTGATAGAAGTAAGTACCTTATTTTTAGGCACCAAATACATTAAAATAGAAAATCTAGAAAACCTAATAAATACAAAAATAAGTTAAACAGAAAAAAATTTGAGAAATAGTAAATCTAGAACATAATAAAACAAATCTTCATATTTTCCTGTACTGTAAAATTTTTCAAAACTTAAAAAGTAAATTAAGTCTTCCTATTCTATTTAATTAACTCCTAAACATTATGTTCCTTTATTTATTTTAGCTCTTATATTCTATTATTGAAATATGTCCACTTTTAGCAGCTTCCCATTCTGCATCAAGCAGCCCTACCTAACTTTTTTCTGCAACCAAGCTAAGTCGCAAGCATGGACTCCAACACAGTTGTTCCTCCTTTCTTCATGATCTTTATCTGCAATCACATTTGATACAACCAACATTCTGCAGTAATGTCCCACTTCACTTGTTGTCTATTTAGTATCCTTCATATTTCTAAATTGCTTACCAAGGGCCTTCATCCCTTTATCTCTGTCACTAGGATACTTGTGCTTGCCTATGCTATCAACTGCATCAGCTTACTTTTGCTCATATTACCATGCAATGCAGAATGGTCATTTATATGTGCCAGTTACTAACTAACTGCCGATGCCAATTAACAGAAAGAAATCTCTGGAAGTATCTTTAATGATGAAATGATTACAATAAACTGATTCTTTTATAGGCTCCCTTAAACTAAAAACAAACTCATCTTAATACAGAAAAGAAACAAAGACCTATTTACTCCAAACAACAATTGGGAAAAAAACAGGATATCTTTATCACTAAAGCACAAAAGTAACACTGCATTAACAGAGGAAAACCTAGGCTTGGCAACTATTAAGTATAGGAAAATCTATACACTTGCGTCCAAGTTTTGATCCCCTAAATGCTCCCTAAAATCCTGCAGATTCTGCTTTGCATCATTAAATCGATCCCATGTGCCCTAAGTCATTTAAGATTAACGGGTATAATGTTAAAAAAGTGACCTATTTGAAAATTAGTATTGAAAGTAATTGTCTCATGGAAACTATCGAACGGTAAAGCGATGACACTAAATGTAGAGAGTGGCAATTGTAAGTTGTCCTAACAAAAAACAATTTTCAAGCAAAAAATTTTCATCATTGAAATTTTCACGATCTATATTTACAAACATTAGCCATGCAAAAAATTTGTAAACTTGCAATTATAGCTTAATGTAAGTAAAGATTTATTCAGTTTTAAGTACCTTTATATATTGCGCTCCAGTTCCAATCTTCTCATAACTTTGAGGATGGAAGTACAAAGCCATCATCAAGATTTTCTTCTCCCCTTCATTTAAGCGGTGATCAATGGGATACCTGTTTGAATGAGCAATAACAAGTTACAGGACCAACATTAATAAGAACCACAGGCAGGATAAGAAAAATAAGCCAAAATATTGGTGAAAAAAAAGAACTGCATAGTGCAGCTGGAGACATGTGGACTATATAATGGCATCATTTACATCCCTTTTCCTGAAAAACTCGACATCCCTATCAGCAACAATGATCAATACCCCAACTACCAAAATACCATGCTTCAATCACTTATCCTCCATCATATACAATAATATAATTTTCCAGTCAATATCAAATCATGCATGTCAGAACAGCCAATTCAAAGATTACACGTCAACCCTATATCCTGTCCAATTCTTAATCTTCAGCAAACTACTAAAGCATGCCAACAAAAACAAAGACTTCCTTGTCTTCCATTAATATCTTGATTGTCATATATACAAGCCTATCAATATTTGACAAAAGAATTAACAGAACATCACAATTCATCACAATGATCAGATGAGAATACTTACTTGTTCAGTATTTTCTTTGATGCATGATAGAGCTTTTGAATATCTTTCCACGTTAAGACAGTTCTCAAATATGCTCTTGATATGCCTTCTAATTTCTTTAATCCTAAAGAAATAGACCCACTGTGCACATAGATTGATCGATCACCATATTTGTCTGACTTGATGTTCATAGAATTGGGTAAGTCACTCTTTACATTCTGCTTCAAAGGAGTGACTATGCTATTCAACAGGTCATAAACATCTACTGGCTGATAAAGCTCATTGTCCTGATCAATAGATGATAGAACTTATGTATTAGATTATTGAAAGAGAATGATGCAAAATGAGTTAGCACTAGATTTCTCAAATAAATTAGAATTGTAATTACTAAATGTCAAACAACTATACTTATTTAGGAGTCTATTATTATATTATTTAAAAATATTATTATAGTTTTAGTAATTTAGGATTCTATTCTTATTAGAGTTAGGAGTTTATTTTCATTAGTATTATTTTCTATTTGTATTAGAATTAATATTCTTACTTCTACTAGACAGCAGTGAAGGGCAGAACGACAGCGGCGAAGGGCAGAAGCCGTGGTTGTAACGGTAACATCGGGGAACAGTGTGGGGCGAAGCCCAGGGAGGCAGTGCTTTCTTTTTTGGCATGTGGTGAAGGTTGGTGTAGAGGAAACAAATCATATTTGGTGTCGGGGTTCTGTTTTTCAGAAGTTTGTTACTAGCAGGTGGCAAAGGTCTGTGAACTTTTACTGAATGGAATGGGGGAGTCCAGGGAGGCAGAACTTCTTGTTGATAGACAACAAATCATTCGACATAGTTAGTGAAGGCAGAAGGGATGAAAGTCTGCGATTAAGTGAAAACAGCAGAGGCTTTAGGGTGTTAATAACTTACTGGGAGGAGGAGGTTGAATGGCTTGTGGATGTTCTGAGGGAGTTCTATTGGAAGCATATCGGGAGGTCCTGGCGGCTAGACATAAAGGGTAGGTATCATGAATTGTGGGTTGCATTTGGAAGGAATAGAGGAGGACGATTTCCGGTTTTTCAAGAGAAGGTAGGGAAGGAAATTAACTGTATTTCCTTGCCAGAAGGAAGGGAAGCAGCTGGCTGGTGGCGGACAATGAAGGCAGTGGCAGAGGCTGTAGAGAAACAGTGGAAACCACCACAAAACAGAAGAGAGGCCAACATGGATAGGCAGAAGACAATGAAGATACCCACAGAGGAAGTAGATACTCAAAATCACCTGTGTTGCCCTAGATGCTACACAAAAATCAGGTTGCGCTGGAGGAGGCAAAGGAGAGCTATGAAGAAGCAGTGAGACGGAACCCTAGAATGCCCAACTGGGTGAGGAAGAAGGAACCTGAAAGAGAAGCGGGTACGATGGCTCAAAATTTTGAATTTGAAAATTCGAAATTTCAAAATTCAATCAGGGAGCAAAACGACAGCGAAGGGAAGCGTTAAGAAGGAACCAAAACACGGGTTTTGTAGGTCGTTTTTGGCAATTTTATAATAACAGCAGTCCGGTTTTTAATAGGCCCAATAGACAGGTCCAGGGTCAAAGAACAGGAAGATGGGATGTTAACAGAATGAAGGGGCAGTGGGCTAGTTTTAATAGGCGGACCAGACAAACAGATCAGGCAGTGTGGAGGCCTGCAACCAGGACCGCAGGAAGAAACCAGAATCCAGAAGTGTCCAGAGAGAGGGAAACGAAAGGAGAAGGCAGAGAAGGGAACTGGGATTTGGAAAAACCGATATGTCCGGCCACCGAACAGGTTACCACGCACAGTGATTGGAATCTAAGTACTGAAAGCTGTCAAGGGGGCACTGAAAGTGGTTATGTGTTTGGTTCCCGGTGGGTTTATGGAGAAGGAGATGGTGGTTAGTTGGTGTTTGGCATTGATACAAGTGGATGAAAAAAGAAAGAGAAGGGAGGGAAGGTGATGAAGTGGTTATGTGTTTAGTTCCCTGAAAGCTGTCAAGGGTTACGAATGCCCAGTGAAGAATAACTTACATGTTCGACTAAAAGAAAAGGTGTGAGAGAGAGATGATGGTTATGACTCCTATGAGAATGATGATTTTAATTCCTAGTGAACAAGTAAACACCTCTCTTTTATTAAAGTGTATATCATCATATTCCAAAGTGGAACAACAAGAAGAATCACTATATCTTCCTATTGCTAAGAGTCAACTAAAAAGATGGGCAAGAAGAATCACGTCTTCTTATTGCTCAATATCTTTCCCCAAGAGAATGCTATGAAAGTTCCATGCTATAAGAGATTTGACATACCAAGTGGTCAACATGTTGGTCCATCCTACAAA
The DNA here is from genome assembly GCF_054855325.1 of Carica papaya. NCBI lineage: Eukaryota > Viridiplantae > Streptophyta > Magnoliopsida > Brassicales > Caricaceae > Carica > Carica papaya. Next base: position 5,235,234 of record NC_142312.1, on the reverse strand, counting down.
GACTTTAACACTCCTAAACAATTGTGTTCTTATATTATTTAAGATATTGAGGAGGATAACCAAACACAAAGGTCGTTATATTTGTATGGGAAAGTTCGAATAATAAGATTTTACATCATTTGCCACTTCAAGACTCAGGGACGATTTTTCTCCAATTAAGGAAGAATGATACAAAATGGGTTAGCACTAGATTGATTAAATGAATTAGAAACTGTAATTATATTAAATGTAAAACAAATATACTATTTAGAGCTTATTATTATATTATTTAGGATTATTATTATAATTTTAGTAACTTAGGAATTCTTATTAGAATTATAAATTTATTTTTATTGGTACTATTATCTATATGTATTAGGATTAGTGTTCTTAATTTTATTAGATTACTATTTCCTAAGTTAATTCTTAGTAGGAAAAATTACTTAAAGATTATTATAAATAGTTCTGTAATTTCACTCATTATTCATTCAAATATTTAATAATATTTTAAAAATTTCTCAATTTTCTAGTTGTGTAATACAATTAAACCTTTAAATGTGATATTTAAAATTTCTTATAGGTGATGTCTAAGAAACCTTAAGTGTGATGTCTAGTTTTTTTTTTATCCCCAAATCTCTAACTGAATAAATCAATCATATTTGCTCTACATTATAGAAGTATTTCAACCATTAAAGAAGTGCTCCATCTAGGTAAAATATTGCAACCATGAACGAAGTGATTCATTCATAGTCCCTTTTTCCCATAAATTTTTCTTTTCCATTTAAAACCCCCAGAAAATAGAAAAGCATGCAAATATCAAGCAAAATATCGACTTAATTATAAAAATTTTCAACTTACCCTCCAAGAATATATGATATCAAACTGTCCACCTGTCCCAAAACAAGGAGGCTTCCCCCAAGCTAATGCATCTATACTTCCCTGAAGATCATCAGTAACTCCAGCCTTCGCAGCTTTAACAAAGCAAGTACTAGGATTCTGCACAAATTAAAAACAGTTATGCCATTGTGCACCAACACAGACATCTTAATCCAGAAAAAGGCATATATCTAACAAGGACTAACCGAAAAGCATGCTTGCGTGAAAGGTGAGACGACAGATGCATGCTTTCTTTGTTGTGCTAACCCTCTAGAACTCAAGCCGACAAACTCTCCTGTAGCTGATAGACAATTTGCAATAAGAAGCAGATGTTCTGGAAGTATAGTCTTCCCAACATCAGATATTGCAGAGTCCAAATTCTGCATTTAGAAGCATACATATAGAGATCAAAATCATGTTACAAATCCCATAAATTCTCCCATATATAGACCCAAAAAAGCGTAGTATGGTAAACGCACATTAAGAAAAAGTTTCCATCCAGCATCTATTCCATTAGCAGAACAGAAATGATGAATGTTGTCAGGATAACTGCGTGCCCAGTCAATCATATCCATTATCGGGAGACAACCATCCATAAGTGCATTCCAGGATGTCCTAGTACCATGTTCCTCTGACATAGAAACCCTCAAGTAGAGTTCACCACGAGAGTCATAAGATTTTGATAGTTTTGGTCGATCTTTCCACAAAATATCCACCTTTTTTATCTCTGGGAATCCTGACAAAGACGTGAAGAATTCCCACCAAAAAACAAATGAGTGTACAAGCTTGATCTCAATGCTTAATACATGTCCATCTATCGCGAATATATTCCACAATCTATAAAAATATAATAAAATACTCTTTTACATAGAAAATGATAGTCAAATATTGCTCAAAACCATTTATTTTCTGCATTATAGACATTTTAGCTGTATATGATGAGGAAATGAACAGAAAAGGACATTAAACTTCACGATCAGTATAGTCCACCCATCAGATAGCACAGCTGAATACCAGCAGTTATTTTTAGGAGGTTGCTCATAAGTATGAAAAAGCTTGATGCAAGACAAAATCTGTACTTCATGGCTCCTGGTAGAGAATATGCTATTGTCCCGAATTTGAGTTTGAATATCAAGTGATAGCTGCTCATAACTAAGGTTGAATTAGGATTTAGAGGTCATTAGAGAGAACCATTAGGTTTCTAGAGTTGGCTACTCTATATCTTGCTAATGTTTTATCACTAAATTAGCCTATGCATACGAGGAAGATGCAACAGCTAGTTTCCAAATCTTAGGATCTTAACTACTACTGTTAAAAGCCAATTAACATAATTTGCGTTTTGAGATAAAAAAGCAACTCCTATGCTAATTAATCTGTCACCGTGATTTTTGACTATCTTAATTAGCCTATCTATTTAATAACTAAGAAATAATAAATTCCAAATAAAAAATACCTAAACCTAACCAAAGACAAAACAGAGTTTAACTCATACTTTTTGCCTTTGCCCTCTTTAATGCCAGCTGTTGGTGGGCCCTTCTTTTGTGTTTTTTCTTCTTTTAGGTTTAGCCATAACGAAGGAATTCTTCAATATATAGATGTTATCCCAAAAACACAATGCCTCAAATCAATATTATCCCCAGAACTAATAGCAGTATTTCTTCAAAAAGCTTAAGAACTGGAAGCAAAATTATGAAAATAGAGCTTGAAAAGAATGGAAACCTTTAATCACTGCACGAAGGAGAAATGGCATCACCAAGCCTCGAACAGTATCCAATTGAACTGAAGAATCCTTGGACTTCTTAACTACGGTGACACTGATGCAAAATGAATCTTCTTGACGTGGGCCATCATCTATAGGACACTCCCTATCCAAAATTTACAAACCTAACAAGTTAGAATACATATGTTGTCAAGGATACAGTGTAGACTGCAGAAAAAAGTCACATTTTTAATGACAATTCAGATAGATTGTAAGATTTATAATCCAAACCAGAAAATAGAACTTCTGGGAGTAGGCAAGACGACAATGACCAAAATTATTTAACTTTAGATACAAAACCAAAGAAAGCCATCTTCATAACAAAAGCCTTGAAACAAATAGTTGGGAGCAGCTTATTCAGAGATAGTTGTCACCTCCTTGAATTAAATATACTAGAAATATGACTTTTAAAAAAAAATAAAAAGTGTAGTTGTATTAATTATATGCACCCGAAAAGGGTGCAAAACCCATCTACAAAATAATTTATAAATTAGTTAGTATGTCAATAAGTTCTACTAGATTCTCCTTTGAATACAACTGTTGCCTCATCATCAAATATCAAGAGTTTGGAACCAGCTCTCTCTGACTCTATCTAAGCTCTCCTCCACTCTCCCAAAAACTTTTCTATTTCTTTCCTTCCAAGCACCCAAATAACTGCCAAAGGAATGAGCCCCAACTGCTTTTTTCTTCTTTTTTTGTGTTTTTTTTTAGAAAACACCAAAACTAGTTAATCTTTGTATCAGGCGAGAACCAGAGAGAATTAACAATAAACTCTCACAACAAACAACAGAAAGTGAATGGTTAGTATGCAATTACAAGATTTACAAGGAACACAAGCCTGGGAAAAATATTCAAGTGCACTCATCAACTAAGAAACCAAATTTTCCAGTAAACTTTATTGCATATATTTCAAAAGAGCAGAAACTGTTTCATAATTAAATTGCCAACTCCTTACAAGTAAACACATGATCATGTTTTAAGATGCTCCAAGGTAGCAGATGATAGTATTGGACTTGCAAATGAATGTAATAAATAAATGAATAAATCTAAAGAACTGTTTCATAAAAAATTAGTAACTTCTTATAAGCTAACATATGATATGCTTTATGATGCTACGAAATTGCAGATGGGGTCTTCCACTTAAAAATAAATGTAAAATACTAATTAATTTGTTGGCTAACCAATTATCTGAAAGCTTTAGTTGACAAAAATTATCCAGTTGAATTATATACGAGGGATGGCCTGCATTCTTGGAATATGCAATTTTTCTGTATTCTTAATGACCAGGAAGCCATTGGCATGACCTCTTACAAGTTTTAACCTCTGTCACTTTGGGATTATCAACATTGGCTTTTGGAGGCTTCAAGCATGTTTAATTGCAAGCCCTTTTCTGCCTTTTTTTTTTACTTGTAGTCCTTTTATCAATAATTCCACGTTTGTTAGAAGTTTTCAGAAGGATCCAGCTACGAATGTAAAAGTTATCGTTTGGACTCCTATCTTAGATAGGTTAAACCTCAAAGATTTGGTCCAAACTCTCAAACTGTATCGCACTTTGCTTCCACAGGTTTGTGTTATGTGTTATTAAGCTGCAGAGAACAATAATCACTTCTTCTTGCATAGTAATTACACTTTTCCCCAGTGATTTGCTCCAAGTTATGGTTTCAACGTTTTGATATTTTTGGCATGACTTGGGATGTTCATGGCAATCTTGAGGGTTCTATAGAAGGAAAGATAGTTTGATCTTGTGGAGACAGGCATAATTTTTTTTCTATTATGGGTAATGTGAAAAGGAATGTTAGGATCTTCCAGGATCCAGCTTCTCTGTTTTTAGTTATTCGGGATAAAATGTGCTTTTTGGCTTCTCTTTGGGGCTAGGTGCATGGACATTCTAAAAATTACTCTAGAGCATTATCACATAAAAACAGGACAGCAATTCCTTGTTTGACTATCTCTTTTTTGTTCTTTCCTTTTTATTTTTTGGGAGTATCTAATCATCAGCTTGTGTACTCTCCTCTTTTAGTAACAATATTTTTTTTCTATCAGACAAGACAACATGTCTATAATGTGCCCTATATCTACATCATCAAGGATGGGATACCCTCTCAACAAAATACTCAAGTTGGAATCGATGGTCCGTACTTCTATCAAAAATAGAATAGATGAGGTGAAAATTTGCTTTTTTATTTTCCTTCCATATGATCTTATGAATTCAACACTTTATTGTAGAAGTTTTTCTAAACACATACTAGGAATTTCTGGGTCAAATTCTACCAGAACTTGTCACTCCCTGATCTACCAGCCAACCACAGTAGGACCCTAAAGCAAGAACTTTGATATGTACACCAGCTAGACTACCGTGGCACCATCTTATTAAATGAACATAAACTTCCAAAGAAGTTCTTCTTGTGAGACCTTTGATAGACGCAGCAAACAAGAGATGTATAATAGCCAAGAGAAGTTCTTTTCTATGAGAGCTCTGATAGACACAGCAAACAGGAGATGTATCATAGTCAAGAGTTCATATCATATCAAGTTGTCTGCAGGTTGTTGGTGAAACCAGGATTAAGATTTTGGATAAAATTTGAAATGTGTAGATTAAATTACATGCTTTAGTATTTATTCCACCAATAAGTAACATTTACAGAACTAGAAGAAAAGTATCTTACTTGCTTGTTATCAGCAAATCAGAAATGTTGACTTTCAATTCCTTTTTTGCATTGTTATACCACCTGTATAGTGAACCAACAATGAGTTGCTCCTTAAGCCTTCTTCTCTTTGCTAATGCCTGAAAAGAGATGACTTTTAGAAGCAACTGAGCCTTACTAAACACAGGATGAAGGTACATTTCTGGATTATATTACCTTGCGTACATGGAAATGGCAAACCCAAGCACTCAAAGGTGCCTCGCTAAGAGTCTGTGGTGAGAAGCTAGTAACCATGTATCACATCAGTTATCACCATCAATGTGAAAATAAGAATATGAACAAGAGCAGTAAGCAAATAAGCAAGGGACACAAACTAACATGATCATAGCAGTAGAGACAATCTCTGAAAAGTTCAATCTCTCCAAATGATTTTTAACTTCTAGTGCTCCATACTCGAAACCATGCCTGTGTCTTCCAAGTTTCTCCGACAAAAACAGTGACACAGTTTGGTTACTGCTGCTTTTTCTTAAACCACACTCCATTATATTCTGTGAAAGTTAACAAAATAAGGGGAGAAAAGGCACTGTCAAGAATGCTGGTATTTTAGAGCATACATTGGAAACACTGTCAAGAATGCCAACTAATACCACCTTCTACAAGTTAGGTTAAGGCACTCCAGATATGCATATTCTACTCTGTGTTCCAGACAAAGCAGTAAAGCTTAAAAAGCAGGTTACAAGATTTTCCGATCAAAAGAAAATGAATGAAGTACCAGGCTATCTTACATTGTATCTCATTTCCGCTCAAATTGTCTCATGACTTATTTTGCCTGACTGCTTCAACATATTTGATTTTGCTTTGGATGAATCAAAATCTAGAAATAAATAGGTGCTTCCATGTAAGCTTTACACTGAAAAGTCTTATATCTATAATTCCACTTTCCATGTTCTCTTGTTTGCATTTCAACTTTAAATTTCCTCATTTATAGATATCGTTTGATGCATGTATTGGTTACTACATGCAGGTTGCTTTGCTTGATAACAAAGACAATGAAAAGAACTATAAAGTTGAAGTTTCAAATGAGAAAGAAAAAGAGAGAGAAATTGCCTTTAGATTTAGTAAGGGTGAAGTTTCAAGCAGACTAATTGGCTGATCCAAAGCACTGTATGCAGCCTCGGAAATGGCACAAGCTGATAATGAACCAACAGGTTCACCACCTATTCCCTCAAAAGGATTGACACTCCCTCTGGTCAACTGGGCCAGGCTGCAGTTTGATGTGGATGTGCCTTCATCTGTATTATAAGAGAACTGCACAAGCTGATTTCCATAAGCAGACCTTATGGTACCATCATACGCTCTATACAAATCACGCATGAAGAACATGAGCCTCCGAGTAAGAGTTCCAGGGAGATCAGCATTGTCACTGAAGGAACTACCTCGACTAGTGACAGAATGAACAAAACATTCCAATGGATTCAAGCCAGTTGAAAAAGAATTTTTAACCACTGCGTATGGGATAAATGATTTTGTAAGACAAGCATTACCGTCAATTTCTCCCATTAAACCACTGCACCTCTTTTGTTTGTTCCATGCAGCACATGAGAGCTGGTGTGGGAATCTGAATGATAAGGGGACCAATGAATGTTGCAAACCAAGACACATGCTATGCTGAACAAGTTTTGGCAGACTACCCTTGCTTCCAGCCTTATACATAGCTAGCAATGAATTTTCCTTGCTTGCATATTTGAAGGCCAGGGTTTGGATATCTCGGAAAACTTGCTTGAAAGCATCAACAGAAGCCTGGCTGAGTACAGCTGACCCCTGCTTCTCATAACATAAGCGCTCCACATCAAAAGTTATGACATTTTGACTTTCTTCATCATTTCCAGCAAGAAGATCTCGACAAGAATCAACCATCAACTGTTTGAAATTACATGTCTGCTCCGCTTCTAGCAAACCCCAAGAAATCTCATCCATCAAGTTTTCCCGAGAATGGAGATCAGAAGAAAGATACAAGTCTGATAGTGAAATGCTAAAACCCCTATCAGACAACCAATCACAAAGAACTTCCTGTGCAGCATATAAAAAGTTAAGAACCATACTTTTATCATATTTAACAAGACTTTGGAAAAGATTTCCATCATTGTCACGTAACCAGGCAGACCCGTCAGAAGAAGATGTAAGCTCCCCATTAATAATGCAAACCCCATTTTGTGAGAAGTAATAATTAAAGCCTGGAGGTAAGAGCATGCTGAATAATTGTTTGCCAGTCCAAACGGAACTATTCAGTCGAGGAGCTTTCACAAGTGCTGGCGGTGGCAACTCATAAGGACAATACATCTTCAGCTGCTGCATTTGATACTTGTTTAATAAAAACCCATCCTCCTTTATCAAATGAGCAGCAGTCAAACTATCTTGACCAAGACAAAGTAGGTTTCTACCACTCAACCAATTAGTTAACTGCCTATCTAAGGCAACAAGCTCGTGAAGCTCAACTCTAGCTTCAATCGATTGAGGAATATAGCCATGAAAGCAGTCACCATCAAAATCTCCACGGAAAGGAGAACAGCAGATAGGATTTATGGAAACAACTGAGCTTATAGGAAGGACCTTGACAGAAAGAGCAATGAGGGAGTGTGGATGAATTGATGGAGGTCTATTTATCAACAAGATATCTCCATCCTTTAGCGGCCGGGAGATAATGTCTCCCATCCGCAGATCACTGATACGACGTAAAGAAATCAGACTATTTTTTCTGCGTACATGAATCTCACCCTTCTCAAGAAGGCGTAGATCACAAGAAGAAATTAACTTGTCCCAGTTCCAATTATTCAGGTTCTCTGATATTTGCAAACTTTCTGCAATATGACAGGGAATACCAATTTCACTAAGTTTAAGGCTCCGATCCCCGATAACAACTGTGCGAAAGGAACTGTCATTTCTCTTTCCAAGAAGAACATCTTTCATATATCTCAAACCAACCATATTAGAAGAATCTTCATTCTTTAACAAAGCAGTTGTTGCATCTTTACTTGAGGACTTGAATGTGTGAAGCTGCATTAGATAGATAGAGATATATAATATATAACACCACATGAGAAAAAGCACATGTTTTGGGAGATTGGAGAGAAAACATAAAACTAGAAAATCATAGCAGAACTTGCCTTGGAAATTTTTAGACAACCCAGTACACGAGAACTCAACTCATTTGAAGTTCCCCTGAAGTCAACCAGCTTTTTGTAAGCCCCCGTTCTTTCATCCTACAGCCAACCATAAATGACAATGACGAATGAACCACATGTAAGAAAAGAAAAGTAACAAATCATACAACATAAAATGTCAAACAATCTAGTTAATCGAGTCACAAAAGAAGAGGCTTACAAAGAACAATCGCTGCCCACTGGAGAACATGTATGTCAGTTCTGTTACACGATGACTATTTGGCGTCACGGGGAAATAGTTGAGAAAAAGGGAGTCTGGCCTCAATATAAACTTTCTAATGAGCTTCGGATCAATGGCTTTCAATAAAAAATGAACCTTGAACCATTAAGCAATCACAAAACATCAGCTTATTTCCCAAAAAAAAATAAAATACCAATCAAAAACCAAGTGGCCTAGAGATAGTATGGTTTGGACAGGAATCATAGAACAACGGCAGACAGCAATTTTTTATCAAGAAAATTTACTATTTATAATCAGGAAATAGCTTGTAGCAACAATAGTTAACTTTATCCCATTCCAACAATTATAATTTTTTTTAAGATAGAATCCCACACTAACAATTAAAAAGAGATATCTTACACTATGGTCCGTTGCAATGAGTTTGTGGCAAGCAATACCAAACAAACCATTACATATAAGTCGTTTTTAATAGGAAAGAAGACTTTTAAGACAGAAATGGAATACAAGGAGAGGAAACAGTATTTTCTTAAAAAAGGAAAAAGCAGGAGAATATAACCAAAAAGCAAATAGAAGAGGAGATATCAGCAGAAAACAAACCACACAATCCTTAGCATGATAAACAAAGCTAACCTGAGAAACCCATGCCTCTTTAGAGAGTATTTGGATTGGCTTGTTTCTATGTCAAAGTTATTTAAAGCATATTTTAGTCAGAAAAGTCATATGGTATTTGGATCATCCTAGAAGTGTTAGAAGCTATACAGAGCTTTTTGTCCAAAAACCTGCTACCAGAACCATCCCTTTTAGACCTTTAACTAGAAAACTAAACGTCCCTTTAACGTTATTTTTCTACCAAAATTTAAAGGTCTAAAAGGGATGGTTCTGGTAGCAGGTTTTTGGACAAAAAGCTCTGTATAGCTTCTAACACTTCTAGGATGATCCAAATACAAATTTAACTAATCAAAATAAATATTTTTTTTAAATAAAAGGAAAGTATTATTAATTCACATGGTACCAAAGGAGTATCACCCATACACGAAATAGTTACAAGTCAATCAAGTGGTCCATGAGTACATCAAAAACTTTCCAATTTTTGATGTCATGACCCAACAAACTAGAATCAAATGTTCTATATCTCTAATTTTTATAAAATTAGTCTTTATACTCTCAAATGTTCTCGCATTCCTTTCCTTTCACACCACCCAAAAAATAGTAAGTGGAATAAGAAATAAAGTGGTCCATGAGTACATCAAAGTCTTTCCAATTTTTGATGTCATGACCCAACAAACTAGAGTCAAATATTCTATATCTCTAATTTTTATAAAATTAGTCTCTATACCCTCAAATGTTCTCGCATTCCTTTCCTTTCACACCACCCAAAAAGTAGTAAGTGGAATAAGAAATAAATGACCTTTCTTTTTACAAAAACCTGCCTATGCCCACAGCTCACTACTCATACTACCAGCCATAACCTAATTTAACCCTAACAGCCCAAAAATAGAGGCCTAAATGCTGTATGTCACTAGGCAAGTCAATAATAAGTGGTTGCATGTTTTCTCATCAGCATGGCATAAATAACATCTACTAACCAAAGTGTTACCCTTCCTTTTTAGCATGTCAATAGTCAATATGCATTCATTTGCCGTAATAAATATTACACACAGATAATTTTAAACTAAAAAGGTAATAATCATTATTTTAGTAATTTTACAAAATTTTCAACTTAAAGCTCTAATATTACCAAACATTTGACAGTTTGTTAGTCTAAAAGCTAAATTAAAAGAATAATCCAAACATTTCCATGCTTCAAGCACTACAAGCTTAAAAGCTCATTGGAGCTAAAAGCCTTATGCACTTTTTTTTTTAAATATAAAAAAAAGTAATCCAACACCTTGTTAGATTAATGAATGAAAAAATAAAAACGTTTGATTTCACTACATGCTAATATGAGTAGTCACACCATTTTTTTCCATAAAGAAGTTTTAATAAAATCTCGTATGGGAAAGATTCATAATCTAATAGCCACAAATCAGCATGTACACTTAGTGCTACCTGGGCATGAGATAAAATTCTTCTATTAGGTCTCGTACCACTTTCCTCTTGATGCGAATCTTTTGGAAGAAAGTCCCAATAGTCGGCAGGCAATGCTTCTTTTCGTCGCTTCTGAAACTTTCTTAGAACGTTTTCATTCACTTCCACCATAATCGCACTTAGTCTAAAAATATCTTCCGACAAAACTTTGAATTTCATTGGTGGATACCAATTCAACGAATTCCCCTGTATGGCATGAATCACTAGTACGAAAAATAGATACTTAAAAAAAGGAAGAAAACTAAATAGGAATAAGCCCAACTTACAACACAATATTTGCAACCTTTAGGTTGATCTATAGATAGGGAATCAGGTCCCTGATACATGATGAGACAAAAGAATAATTAATATCACACCAGAATAAAAACCAGAAAACAAGAACTTTAGTAATTCACATCATACAAAGAAAACTAGTCTCTTAAGGACCTACGCATCATACAGACATAGATATTAAGCAAGAATCAACCACCCATTCCCAGATACTAGCAAGGAAACATTAAAGCTTTATGAAGATAGATGCTTAACATCAAATAAATTGTTTTGCTCTCAAAGCCAAATTTCAAAGATTGAAATATTCATGATGTTAAAAAAATTAGATGATTCCTTAGAACCATGGAAGGCTATTTCTAGTGTTTAAGTTTCTTTTCTACCCTTAATTCATTGGAGGGTAGGGAATTGTTCTCGTTTTCTCTTTCAGGAGGACCCATGAATTGACAATGTCTGTCCAGCTTCCTGTTTCCCTAGATTTCAGAGATTATTCAAAAATCATCATTCTCCTATATCCTCCTTTTCGGTTTGATCTGATAAATCCCTTTTTCTCAGGTTTATGCTCTTATAAGTCTTACTTAGGCTTCTTCATTATCCTGTTACCCATAATATTTTCCTTAGAAAGTCCTTATGGAAAGTCAGCTCCATATAATACATAAGTTTTTTTTGGACTACAGTTTTTTGGGTAGGCTTAATACATATGATATGCTTCAAGCTCGCAGACCGAACTGTGTCTTGTCACCTAGGGCCTGTGTAGCGCGGTATACAGATGTGGAGACTCATGACTATCTTTTCTTGCATTGTAATGTCACTAAGGGAATCTAGGAATGAGTTTTTAGTAAATTTGGTTTCCAGTGGGCTTCCTCCAAGAATCTGGAGGTTTTCTTCCACCAATACTGAGAGGTCCGAGGATGAAGAGGGAAATAAAATCTCTAGGGTGCAGGGTTTTCTTGCTGGTATATGGGCAATGTTATTGGAAAGGAATGTAAGAACTTTTCGAGACTATCAACTCTCCAATTCTGATGACTTGAGATAAAGCTTGTTTTCCGCTTCTCTTTGGGCTGAGTCCAATAGATATTTTAAGGATATAGTTTACCAATTTTGTAGACGACTCACTATTCTTTCCAGTGACCAGCTAGTCTTTCACTTTCCCTCCTTTTTTCATTTTCCGTTTAAAGGATACCTAATCCTCCTTATTTCTACTTTCTCTTCTCTTAATAATCTCTCTCCTTTTTCTATTAATAAATAAATAAATAGACAACCCCTGTAGTGAGAGAGAGAAAGATGACAAGCCAAGAAGCAATCACATAGCTGAAATGCTTCTCAGACTAATTTAGAGAGAATTTTTAACTCTTTTCCCCTATCATTGAGGGGAATTACTATACTCCAAACAGTTCGCCTTTTATATTTTAATCATCAGCTCTTCAACAACCTAATTGCAGTATAGACTAGTGAAAATTCTTAATTACATTGGTAAAAATTCATCAGGATACACCTTATATATATATATATATATACATAATTTATGGTTCTATTAACTCTTTGAAAGAAACATCGTAAAATTCAACAGAGCACTATCTAAGAAATGTGTTTATAGATTGACATGAGAGCTTAAAGTAATGAATATTGCTAAAACATGGACCCAGATACTGCCCTGAAGATACGACCAGTAAGTAGAATGTTCAAACATGAGTCAATTTGTCCTTTTTTTCCCCTAATATTGCATTTGTTTGAAATGGCCAATGAAGGAATTTGTGGATAATATGGAACTTGTGGAACAGTGGATAGATAAACTGGTTCCAACAAATGCTTTCCTTTTCAATAGAAAATTGGATTCCTACCAATATGTAACTTATTTACCACCATGTGCCAGAGCACTATCTAAGAAATGTATTTATATCTTGACCTGAGAGCTTGAAGTAATGAATATTACTAAAACATGAACCCAGATACTGTCCTGAAGATAAGACCAGTAAGTAGATTGTTCGAACATGAATCAATTTGTCCTTTTTTCCCCCTAATATCGCATTTGTTTGAAATGGCCAATGAAGGAATTTGTGGATAATATGGACTTGTTGAACAGTGGATAGATAAACTGATTCCAACAAATGCTTTCCTTCTCAATAGAAAATTGGATTCCTACCAATTTGTTACTTATTTACCACTATGTGCCAACTAAACTCATCCGTAAAGGTTAGCTCTGGCTTAATCAAACTCTATAGACTGCCATTGCATCTATTCTTGAAATACGGATGAGCTGAAAAGCACTGTGGCAAGTTAAAACTGATGAGCAAATTCCCAGCTGAAGATTTCCACAGGTAAAATGGCTGGATCATGAGGCTACTGGACGGCCAGCCTAAGATCCATAGCCTCAGAAAGTAGATAGATCGCAAGCAATGAAAACGGAAGATCCTCAAGCAAATCTGTTTCAAAGAAAAAGACAGAGTCCATGAACAAACTATTACTATGAGCTTAGAGTAGTAAACAAGAGGATCCATGAAGTTTGAGCCAGCTATGGAGGTGATTTCATGAAAAACTACTAAGTCAGGAAGAGCAAAAGCAGAGATTGTGATAAAAGTTCTAAATAGATTTAACATAAGATCAAAGAAATATCCGAAGCAATGAAAAAGCTTCTCATAACTTGACACAAGCTATACCAGAAAATCAGTATACTTCCAACCAGGCAACCAGGAATGCACAGAATAAAAACTTCTTAAAAAGTTTTCATCAGACAACAATCTTAATTCAACATTTTGTGTTAGATACCTGACCTTGATCCATAGATCTTCCCGAAGAGATTTACATGCTGGGCAAACCTTATTCAGAATTTGTACAACTTCCGACAGATAATATGGATGGAGTATTGTGTACGGAAATTGAATAACTCCAAAATGGCCTAAAATTTTGATAATGAAATTAGGAATACTGGAAACTAGCAAAATTCTTACTAAAACAAAGACCAGGAACTTAATAGGTAAATTTATATTATGCAAGTTCTCAACCCATACCTTCACAGTGTTTTAAATCTTTGGCACCACATGTCAAGCACTCAGATGATGGATTTGGGAGCCCCAGCTTAGGATCAGTGACCTCACTGGCAACACAAATTTTTTCTAGACATACTTTCTCCTGTTACAGCAACAGGTCAATAATATTGTTAGTTGTTATTGAAAATTATTCAAATTGAATTAGATTTCAAACCCAAAAACCACAGTATTTTTTTACATCCATGAACCGAGCAAGATCCACAATGCCATTTTAGTTTATTGTTTAAAATGAAAGCAGCCAACATATAAGAAGAGCCATAAAAAAGACAACAAATAGGAAAGAGAAAAAATTAAAAGAAATGAGAAATTAGGTCTCTATTTAGGAGAGGGCAAGAGGAGGGGAGGGGAGGGGAGGGAAGAGAGAAGAAATTGGTCTTTACACCAAATTGTTATTATTCTTTATTGAGTAATTTCAAACAATATGTCCCAACTAAACTATTTTTGTGCTGCAAGTACCAATAGTCCACATTCCCTTTCCTTCACCTCCACTCAAATGAGGAAAGAGTGGTAAGGGTCATTGGTGACATCAGATATTGAATCATTAAGTTAAGAGGACTATTCATCGAATTTATGGGGATTCAATGACTCTAAGTTGTGCTTAAAAAAAAAGACTCTACAAAGTAAGTTGTGACCAAAATAAGTGTTTAGCCAAAATGGAACCTGGATGTGGTGTGGTTTCAAGAGTCAAAATGGAAGCTTTCTCTGATGTTTTGGCTCCTAAGGTGCAGTTAGTTAAGAGTGTCGGATTGAGGGACCTTTATTTTAGGGGCATGGGAGGAGATAGGGTTCATTTTTTGGGATGACAAAGTCATGGAATTTGTGGATTGGTGCAGGAGAAAAGACTCAATATCAGCTATATTGAGGTGAAGGGGATCAGAGTGGTCTTTGCTCTTCTGCAAGGTCTATGGAAGAGGGGAAGGCTTGGGAGATTTTAACATGATTGTTCATGCTAACAAGAGAGAAGTCAAAAGGCAGTTCCTGTGTATGCTCGAAGGAGTTTAGGGATGGACAGATATGAGGAAAAGTGTACCTGGTCCTTGTTTTCTCTTGTTTTGACTCTCAAGTTTCCATTTAGGTACAGAGATTATTGTCAACAAGTTTTCCCTATATGTCTGAAGGTAATATTATTAAATAGGGGCCTTCCTTCCACTCTGAAGATAAATGTAGTAGGGTCCCAGGGTTCAGGGATTTATTTTAGCCCCGGAGAAGAGAAATAAGTGGTAGGTCATTCTAGTTTCAAAATTGCAGACAAAATCCATATCAAGAGATTGATTAACATTTGGAGTAGGGAAGTGTTTTGGAAGAGAAAGGTTAAAAAGTTTTGAGTTGATAGGTTCACTAGGTCAACTTGACAGGTTGGAAGAGAAGAGAGCTTTTTTAAAAGAAGAAGTGTGAAATTTCCAGGTGGTGTTTATAATCAAGAGAGAAGGGGGAAAAAAAGGAGCATGAGGCCCATGGAAGCAGCAAAAGAAAGGAGTTTGAATCCATGGTTGGTAGCTTCTTTAAGGAACTAATAAGAGTTAAAATTATTTAAGGATTACTATTAAGTAAGAGTTAGAATTATTTAAGGATTTCTATGAAGTGTTTAGATTTGCAATTGGAAAAAAGTAGGACTATAACTCCCAAACCTATAATTAGATTTTGATTAGGATTTGGGATAAATTTAGTACAATGATTACGAGAACTGTAAAAGTGATCTAATTAATTAAACTACCTTATAAATACACCTATTATCATGAATAAAATCATCATACTATTAATTCAAAGAATTTCTCTCTAGAAGATTAGAGGCTCTTAGATCATTAGCCAGCAAGACTGGAAAACCATGAAGCAAGCAGCTCTGCTCTAGGATTTCATACTAGCAAGCCCCATGACCAGATCAAAAGCACGCAATCGTGACAAATTAGTACAGTCAGTGCTCATACAAGAGGATCGCGCCCACTCGGAAAAGAGGCAGGGTGGACTCACCATTCAGTTTGAAAGTTTATCCCAGAAATTGTTGACCACAAGGAAAGAGACTGCCAAAACCACCAGCTCAACAAAAAGAAAAACAAGAAGCAAGCTGACTCCAGCACCAATACATAAAGGGGAACTATGGTGCCACGGATCGCAAGGTTGGACTTTCCTCCCTATGAAGGCTCAGTTGATCTGCTGGAGTGGGTTAACAAATGCGAGCACTTCTTATGACACCAAAGGACGGTCGAAAAAGGTCAGGTGGGAGTATCTTTTCACCTTAAAGATGATATCCAACTATGGTTCTTAAAGTTGGAGCAAGACCGATTGAAACTCTTGGGAAGAATTAAAACCTACTGCAACCGTAGATTCGGCCCATCAATACACAAAAACAAATTGGGAGAACCGGTTGAATTGAAGCAGTAGCAGACAGTTGCTGAGTACCAGCAGCATCTCGAGCAACTTTGCACACATGTACCAGCCCTCATACTAAACAAGAAGTTCATATCTTCATCAGTAGCCTTCAAGAATATATGATTGTCAAAGTTGAGCTACAACAACCACCTAAGTCACTACTACTATGAGTTTGGCAACGTTCTATGAGAGGAGAGGCAAGTAAAGAAAACCAGAGAACACAAACAACTAGCGAGCGTCCAATGTGCCGCATTTTATCAAAAAATTGAATAGTGACTAGATGGAAGACAAGAGAAAGAAGGGTCTTTGTTTCAACTGTCATGAATCGTTTATCATAGGACATTGTAAAAAGCTATTTTGGTTGAAATTTGAGAAAGATGAGGAGGAAACAAGGGATGAAAGAACATTCCATTTTGGCACTTGCAGACAAGCTTCAATTCTATGAGGGGAGAAATATTACAACGAGGAAAAAAGCACGGCATTGGTGAAGTGACCAATCAAGATTTGCCACCAAGGAAAACAAGACCCTAGTTGTGTTTAGCGTGGCAACTAGGGTAAGTTTCTCCGGATAGTCAATACTATATGATTTTGTGAACCCTTTGCAACTACTTGAGCCTTTAACCTATTAACATTCCCATTAGCTTTGTATTTCACAATGAAGACCCACTCACATCTTTCTTCTTGTTTCCCTTCCGTTAGTTTAGTGAGTTTCCAAGTGCCACTTTTCTTTAACTCATTTCTTCCTCGATAGCTATATTCCAATCAAGGATACTCACGGCTTCCTGAATTGCCTTGAGAGCAAAAGTATTACCTAGATTTGCAACAAATGCCTTAAACTTAGGTGATAACTTTTTATATGACACAAAATAATATAATAGATGGCTTATGCAAGATTTTATCATTTATTGCCTCACGTACCACGGGTTCGGATAATATACTGGAACCCTTGTTTAAGGTTGATTCATTGAAGTAGTGGACATATATAAAGTACATATGAATCCACTATCTAGCTTTCCTTCGATGAAATATCTGTCTACTTTAATGTGTTTAATTTTGTCATATTGTACTAAATTGTGAGCAATACTAACTGTAAATTTATTATCACAGTATAGTCTTATAGGTCCATTCCTTGAATTTCCAAGTCTTCTACACCATAGAAACTCACACGCCCTTTGTGTCATAGCTCCAAACTCTAATTTTGAACTAAATTAGGCTACCACATTCTCCTTCTTACTTCTCCAAGTCACTAGATTCCTTCGAAAAAAGGTACAATATCCATAAATGAATCTCATGTCAATTAGTGAACCTACATAGCCCACATCATTGTTTGCTTCAAGAAACAACTCATTATTTCTTTTGAATGTAATTCTCTTCCCCAGAGCACTCTATACACAGTTTGTAGGTGCACTTTTTTTGAACTTGTACATGAATTGACTAATTATACGAACTACATGTGCAATATTTGACCTAATCTATTACAAATATATCAACTTCCCAACTAGTCTCTGGTACATCTGTGTCTTCTTTTGTCAATCCCAGTTTATGGTTGGATAATGGATATGCAAGCAAGCTTGCATGCTAGTTTACCAGTTTCTTTCAAACGGTTCTTAACATATTTTTGTTGTGATATGAATATTCCAGACTTTGAGTGGGCTACCTCTATCCCTAAATATTTTAATTTTCTCAATTCTTCAATCTCGAATCCTCTATCCAGGCATTGCTTGAAAATCAGCTTTTCTCCTTTATCATTTCCTAACAATCATATCATTACATATGCCAGGAGGGTTGTGAATCTCTCTTACTTTTCTCCTTTGTCATTTCTTAACCCTTACTTTGAGCATTTAATTTACAAGCCGTAATCTATCTTACTCCGCCCGCATTCTATTCATGGTATTACCTTTGCAAATCTCCCAAACCATGCTCAAAGGATTTGTTTTAGCATATATTGCGCCTTGATGGTACCAGTTCAAGTACCTTATTCATTCCTACTACCCTAGCAAACTTGGGGGGAGTTTCCATGTAAGTTTTTTCTAATTTTCCATACAAAAAAATATTTTTTACATCAAACTGCTGCAATTATCAATTGAAGTTAACTGCTAAATACAGGAGGATATGTACTGTTTCTTTTATAATAAGTGCAAATGTCTCTTGACAGTCAATCTCGAATCTCTAGGTACACTTTTGCGCCACCAATCTTGCCTTGTACCTTTATAAAATTCTCATGGGGTTTACCATTGATAGTGAGCTCCCACTATCAAGCTTCTAGTCCATTATGGTTTAGAAGAAAGCTAAAAAAAGGGAAGGGGAGAGAAAAGGTTAGGAGAAAAGAGAAATGAGAGAATATAAGGAATGAGTGAATTCTTTTTTCATTGCCTCATGCAGATAACTATTTACATATTTATAGTGTCAATCATTAGCACAAGGACAGGTTATCATACATACTGCCAGTTCTCTCTATGAGCTAGACTAGATATTCTCCAGCATATTCCCTTAGATATTCTCCAAATATTCTCTTAGATATTCTCTAGCATATTTCCTAAGCAATATTCCTAAATTACACTACTCTTCTCTTTTATTCTATATTGGATATTCTCAAACATATTTTCTTAGATATTCTTGAAATATTCCCTTGGATATTCTCTAGCATATTCCCTAAGCAATATTCCTAAATTACTCTACTCTTCTCTTTTATTCTTGACCTTATCCCCCCTTAGAGATGAACCTTGTCCTTAAGGTGGATGTGTGTGGAAATTGCCCCTTGAAAAAGTTCTAGTCTTCCCAGATCATTTCCTCTAGCCCATGTTGAGCCACTTAACTGGCACTTGCTTGACTTCTCTACCCTTGCGAGTGAAGATCTATTTCTTTAGAATCTCTTCCGGTTTCACCTTGACTTGTCATTTTGAATCCATAACTGACAGGAGGCTGTCTTCCCCTTCATATTTATTTAATTGGAATACATGAAACATATTGTGGATCCCAGCGTTCGGAGACAGTTTTAGCTTGTAAGCTACTACCCCGACCATCTGTAGCATTTGAAAGGGTCCATTAAATTTAGGTGCCAACTTCAAGCACCTTTGAACTACAATATTGGGCTGATCATAGGGCTGTAACCTTAATAGTAAGCATTTGGCTACCTCAAATTGTTTTTCATTCCTCTTGTTATTTGCGAAGTATTTCATACAGTTCTATGAGTCTATGAGTTGCTCCCTAAGCATTTGATTCATTACTTGCCTCTCTTCCAACCATTTCCTTGTTTTTACCCATCCTGCCATTCCTGCTTTTGCTTTCGATGACTAGAGGACGTGGATACTTGTATAAGGCCATGAAGGGTGGAATTTTCAAGCTTGAGTAGTAAGAACTGTTAAACCACCACTCTGCATGTCCTAGTCATTTTGACTTCACCTTCAGTTTCTTGTAACCCATGCATCACATATTTCTCAATACATTAATTGACCTCCAACTAGGATAAAAGATCCCATTGAAGCAGTCAATCCCATGCATATTGTCTGTACATCTGGTTGCACAAATTGCATAGTATTATAAATAGCCACTCTAGGTATTACCCGTCCGCCAGGAGAGTTTATAAACAAATAAAGATCTTTGATATCACTCTCTATACTAAGATATACCATAAGACCAATAAGTTGATTTGAGATTTCGCTATCAACCTCTTGGCCTAAAAAAAGCAACCCTCTCTACCTACCTGTCAGTTTGTGGATGGTATACTGAGCCACAGTGGAGTCTGGTTCCCATACCTCATTAATTCTTGCCAAAATTGTCCTGTATATACCTTCTCTATCTGTGACAATAGACTTTAACATCCCATGGAGTTTATAGACCTGATTCGAAAAAATTCAAGGGATGGTTGGAGTAGTGAATGCATTTGACAACGCTAGAAAGTGGTCATACTTGTTAAAACGATCTACCACTACTAGGATGGATCCTTCCCTTCTGACCTAGGTAAATGCTCCATAAAATCTACTATTATATCAGTCCAAGCTTGGTTTGGAATATCAAGGGATTGAAGCACCCTTGTTATATCTTTGACACACCTCATATTTTCTTATTCATTCTCCACATGTTGCTTCATCTTAGGCTAGTAGAGCCCTTGCTTCAGCTTGTTGTAGGTCCCCCTCGCCCCTGAATGTCCTCTTAAGGGCAAGTCATGGTGGTGTTTAAGTAATTGCTCTCTCAAGTCTGTTTTCTCCCCTCAACAAACCAACACTCTTTATATCTAAGTAATCCCTGTTAGCATTTGAAAGGACTTTGGGAAAGAAAGAGCCATCACCAAGTCCGGTAGCAGCAAAGCATGCCTTAATTCAACGCCTCCATTTCTCCCCAAAAGATATCCTCCCCAGCATATAATCCACAAAACGTCAATTTACATGGTCATTCGTCTTTTCTATATCTAGCTTACATGGTACTCCTTCCCTTCTTATGTAAATGAGTTCATCAACCACTTCATTAGCAATTAACGCTGCATCAAAGATTTGCCTTCCACCCACAAGAATGTGATGACATTCCCCAATCTTGCCAGTAAAACTTCACAACGACCTTAACTATGAGCTTATAAATACATCCAGTAAAACTTATGGATCTAAAGTCTTTTATATTACAAACCCCACCAAACTTGCCATGAGAACCAAGAAAGTAGCATTAAAGGACTTAACAAAAGATCCAACTGCATACAACTCCTGAAGAGGTCCATTATGTCTTTCTTCATTATATGTTAGAATTTCTGAAGAAAACTGATGTTGAACCCATCTGAGCCAGGTGCCTTATCTTTTCTACATGACTTGAGACCATCAAAGATCTCATCTTCAGAGAAGTCCCTCTCTAACTTGAGTCTACTAGCTTCATCCAATAGTCCCTAACATCTCTCTTTAATTGCTCATTCCACACCACAGCAATATTGCCAATCTCCATTGACTCCATATAGCTATTTCTTTTATAGTGACTTGTCATGCAATGGAAATACTTGGTGGTACGATCCCCTTTCTTAATCCATCTATTTCTTGGCTTATGTCTCCAAGTGATTTCCTTCATTTGTAACCTGGAAGCAACTTCAAACTTTTAAAAACTCTCTTCTAGCCATGTCTTCAGTTGTCGAAATCCTCTCTCCCTCCCTTCTATCAATCCCTTCAATCTCCTCCAACAAAGACTTCAACTCACCCTCATGTTTAGTCCCGTTTTCTTACACCATTTCTTGAATTTTGTTTTAACAAATTTTAATTTTTGCATAATTCTGAAGATTGTCATTCCCACTGGATTTATTGCTTCCCGCAACTCCTTAACCTTATCCCTAAACTCTTCAATTCTTAGCCACTTATTATCAAAGCTAAACGGACAAGGGTGGGATGATGTTATCTGCCATTAAACAAATGGGAAAGTGATCTGAAATGATTCTATGGAGATGCTTCTGACACATATTACTCTCATGTAACTGACAATCCATTGATACCAGAAACCGCTCAATTCTCAAACACATCGGCTTGATTCTCTTATTAGAACAAATCCACTTGTTCTGTGACAACAGTAAACCTATCAACTCAAGATGATCCAGAGTATCCCTGAATTCATCAGCACAAACACAGGAAAAAGTATCCTTATTTCTCTCACCTCTATTAAAATTGCCTCCAACCACCCACAGCCATGACCACCTATTTCTACATGCTTCCAAATCATTCACAAAATACTCCTCTCCTTACCTTCACCTCTACTATACATCCCCGTAAACACCCAACAAGTACCACTATTATGAACTTTAAAAAGACATGAGAGAGAGCACCAAGCCACCAAAGTAACCACACACTCAAACAAGTCTTCCTTCCATAATATAGGAATAATTATGGAAATTGACTTATAATGTTATAACTATTTGGCATTGCATTCCCTCTCCACTCTTTATCTCCCTTCCTTGGGCAATCGTAGTTCACTGTTGAAATCAACCTTCTCAGTTCTCTCGACCCATTCAACCTCTATTTTCGCTTGACCAAGGTCTTCGATCTCTCCGTCCTCTCCTTCACTTGTTTCCTCTTCTTAATTTCACGAAATAATTTCATCACCCTATCTTCCAAACCATTAAAAGAAACTCTCACCATTTCGTTCAGTCGCTGAACATTTTCCATCACCCAGAAAAAATCCCCCTCACCCTCAACTCCTCCATTAGATCCCCACTCTTCTCTACCATTATATCAGCTCCAAGCAAAAATCCCATCACCACTTCACAGGCTAAAACCTCCTTGGCCACCGTCACATTCGTCAAGACCAACTCCAAACACCTTCCCCCCTCCTCTACTTGTTCCCAGCTATCTTCCCTCACTTCCCAAGCCACCTCAAGACAAAACCCAGAAACGCCCACAATCCTGTCATGTAGCTCCTTAGAAGTGATCTTCTCCTTTGTGGTCTCCTTTTCTTCCATGTCAGACTTGGCCGTTGCCTCCACTTCCACCAACATTTCCTCAGTCCAGTGCTCCTCTCTCTCTCTCCAGCACAGTTACAGTTCCTTTCCCCGAACGGGTCCTCAAGCAAACCCAGATTTTCATTTAACCCAAACCCATTTCTACAAAGTTTGGTCTCTTCTTTTTGAAATCAAAGGCAATCCGACCCAAGCAACTTTCTTACCCTTCTCGGTCCACTTTCTTCTCCTGCCCAACCCATTACTCCTTTTACTTCGCATCAATCCAACAAGCTATTAGTACTCGACGGCCCACCCTCCGCAGTCCATTTTTCCTTTTCAACCCAAGTGTATTTTCTCACCGGCCCCATTACCTACTCTTTTCAAGGCTTCAGAGCTAACATTATTGTTCAGCCCCAAATTGCTTGCCCGACCCAAACAACCGCACGGAATGGCATAGTGGATTGTCCCAAAATGGCGACCACCTTGCGTGTTTTGACTAAATTTTTTAATTTCAAATCTTTCGAGTTTGGGAACATGTTCAAGTTTCTTCTTCTCTACCCAAACTTCCTCCCCTCTCTTCTCTTCTCGGCTGCTTCACTAACTCTACGAACGAGACACCACCCCTCGCTTCCAACTTCATCCACAGCTCAGCCTTACATACCGAGCAACAAACCTTCTTTTGGTATTCTTATCTCTTTTTTAAATCAGAGGATTTTATATATCTTCCAAGCCACCAGAAGTAGAAAATTAGCTAGGTCCACCTTAGCAACTTGCCTCAATCTCATAAATAGTCAAATCAACTTTCTTCCTATACATTAGATCAATATCAGAAATCAACCTATTCTTTTCTGGAGCTTCATTAGCAAAGAGCTCCTTACTTTAATGTTTAACCTGCATTCTCACAAAAGCCAACCTCATAGGCATTTTGTAGCTAGCAAAGTCATCCACATTAACCTCACTCGACAAAATGTTAATACGGTAATGAAAGTTGTCAACCTTGCACCATTTGAAAGGGATGGGACCCCAAGCAGCACCATTTAGTTCCAGACAAATGCGAAAACGGTATGAGGTAACCCTGGGAAGGGTTTTTTAAAGAAGATTGGGAATGGAAACCTTGAATTCAAGAAAGCTGAGGAATTTGTCAATGCAAAAATACGTGGCATTAGTCCTCAAGTTTGACCAAATTCATTGTTCAATGAAACAAAGGAGTATCATATAGTTCAGTAAGTTAATCAAATCCTTGAATTTGGAAGAACAAGCTTGAGAGGTAGAGAAGATCCTCAATAATCAAAATGCAAAGTATTGAAATCTCCACCTCATTCCGTATCAAATTGAGGATAGAAAATGACCCAACCGTAAAAGAGTCACTTGGGTTAAGCGTCCAAATTGGTTGATCAACATTCTCATCCAAAGAAACAAAAGATATCAATCACAAAAGGGACTCATAATTACATACTTCCCAACCATTAAGATTCCTCATAACATTCACATGACACTCCATCCTACCCCCAAATTCTCTAAATGCTTCCTTTACTGAAATATCTTTATACCTTAAAATCCCAAAAATCTGTGGGAACCTATCCTCAAGTGTTTCCTCTCCAAGCCATTGTCTGTCCAAAAGCAAATTCTCTCCCCATTACCCACCCTCCCTCTGATATATTACTGAAAACTTTCTCTCCCTGTACATATTTTTTTTCAGACTCTTGTCCCATGCAATTTGGATACTCCTTTGGAAAACCAATCCCTCCTTGTTCTCCCACACTTTGCTTCAATGACCTTACACCACAAAGTCTTGTTCTCATTCATAAACCTCCTAATCAATTTACTTTGGAGTGTCTAATTCATTTCAACTATAGACCTCAGTCATACACCTTCTTGATGCAGAGATATTTTTAGAACATTTCACGCCACCAAATCCTTTTCTCCTCTGAGTCACCCCATAAAATCAATATTGAATTGTTTCTATTTTTTTAATAACACTCACTAGAATTGTTAAAAGAGACATAAAATACACTAATAAGTTTGACAATGTGCTTTTGATAAGAGTAAGGTGCCCACCTTTAGATAACAAATTTCTCTTCCATCCTGCCAACCTCCTCTCAAACCTGGCATAATAGGGTCTCAAGTCCTCACATCTTTATATATCGCTCCCAAAGGCATGCGCAGATACTTAATGGGAAGTTTCTCCACTTTGCAACCAAAGACTTTAGCGAGTCACTCTGCTATTGTCCCTTCACCTAATCTCATGAACTCAGATTTGCTGAGATTAATTTGAAGGCCTGAAACCGCTTGTAAACATAATAAAACATATCTTAGATTAAGTAAAGCATTCTCATCCAACTTACAGAAGACTAACGTGTCATCTACAAAGAAAAGAAAGGTGATCTCCATTTGTTCTTCGACTTCCACCCTTAGCCCTCTAAGCAATCCTTCTTCCTTAGCTCTTAACATCAACATATTCAAAGCTTCCATAGTAACGATAAACAACAATGGAGAAAACGTATCTCCTTGCCTAAGACCTCTTATAGCCTTAAAAAGACGATGATCCACCATTCACTAAAACTGTAAAAGATGTGGTGGTGATGCAGGACTTAATCCACTTACACCAACTCTCCCCCAAGAACCAATGAAACCCCAATTAACATGATCATGCACCTTCTCTGTATGAAGTTTATGGAGGATCACATCGATTCTTTCTCTTGCTATTAAATCAAAGGATAAAAAAGAGAGCTCAAATTCTTTCTCTCACTAGCTCTTGTTGTTAACTTGAAACTCTAAAAGGAAGGAAGCCCCTTCCTCCTTCCCTTTTCTCTCCTGATGAAATCTCGAAAAAGAACCTAGAAGTTTCCCTATGTTTTGCTGTGATTTTCCAGCCGCTACGATTGATATATCGTTCTTCTGCAAGATCGGAGCATGTTCTCAAACATGTCACACATTTATTGATTTGTTGAAGTTGTCACAATAAATGATCCAACCTTGCTTGCCTTTATGATTGAAGTCATGATCTTCCTTGACAATCAAACATTTGATAGGTCCCATATGGCCAGTCAAAACGAAAAAGCAAGCATGAGTGTCACCTTCTTGCTACCTCTATATGCAAATGCTCTTATCGGCTAATTCACTGAAGGTTCCTGGGTGGTCAAATAGAGCATTGTTAAACAAGGCACCATTCTCGCGCTGTCTCCACATGCAAGTGCTAGATCTCCTTTTCTGCCACACAATTTAAAATTTCTTTACAATCTCTTCCAACTTTCAATGGCACATGGTGGAGACAAAAGACAATCATCTTTGGGTGTTAAGAAATTAGGGTTTGGGTTCAATTTTTTTTAGGTTATATATATGTATTTGGAGAAATGTGTGGCCCAATCAGGAGGCTCTTAATACTCAGTTTTTTATGATGTATTTTTTGTGCACGAGAAAGGAAGCAAGGGTGAACGAGGTCTTTTAAGTCTCAATTGAGCATGCTGTAGTGGAGATGGATCTTGTTAGAAATTTGGATGGCAAAGAGAGGAATATGTTGAACCCCTTGATTTCTTCTCTTTTTTGAATGCTTCGCCATCCAAGGCAAATGCTACTATGTGGAAATGCAATGCCAAATAGTTATAACATGATCAGTCAATTTCCATAATTATTTTTGTGAAGCTTTTTACAGGGATAGCACTCCCTTGATGCCTCTACTTTAATAAAATTTTCTTCCTCCCTTAAAAAAAGGCCTCAATTCAAATAGTTATCTAGCTAACAACTCCAATAGTAAGTCAATTATTTGTCTCTCAAATTTTGCTTCATTACCTCCTACTAATTGATAGCTGCCACTCCAAGTTGATCAAAAAGTTTCAACAAACAGAATGCTAATACTTCTTGAGGGGACCGATCAATTAATTTTGGTAAACCCCACACGATCTATGCCAATTATCTCATACTAATATGTTAGAATATTATAGAATATTTCTATACATAATAGGATGATTATGTTTCCAAATGTATTAAACTAATTATGAAAGAAATTAATAGGGTAATATATATTGGTTACCATATATGAATCCATTTACATGTATATGTATATCCCTACTCTCATTTTAATAAAGAATAAAAAATATTCAATATTTTTTCCTAATTTTTTACATAGTATCAGAGACAGAATTAGGATTTTAGAAGTCAGATTAAATCAGACCACATAAGGGTTGAACAATCTATTCCCAGCACCGGAGGAAGTCAACCACCGTCCTCCAACCAGTTCAAATCGTGACTAGCACGGTGGTGCACACAGAAGAGGGAACGAAGTTGTTTTCTGCCAGTTTCAAGTCCTCACGCATCGAGTGAACCGAAGGAGGCCAGTTCACATACTGGTCGAGTTTGGCACAAGGTCAAAACCCGAAGACACGCTCAGTCAGCTAGTTCTGAGCAAGAAACCAGAAGGTTGGAGCGGAGGAAGTCGCAGCGGAGTAGATTACACAACAGCAAGTTTTTCCTTTGGTTTTCGGGTGCGATTTGAGGTGATTTTATGAGCTCCTAGATTTCGGTTGTCCAATCGGTTGTGTGGCAATTTCCAGCCGAAAGGAGGCATTGTGGTGATTTCCGGCAACGGCATGTGGTGTTTCAGCGGCAGCACGTGCAGCAGCAGTCAGTCTCCAGTGGTGGCAGTGTGATTTTATTAGTTTCCGTGTGTGAAGTATTCTGTTTTTTCTAAGGATTTCTAGTATATTTGCAGTATTTTTCGTACATCCTTATCTGTTGTGTTCGAGTATTCTGGGTAATATTTTTTTATATTCTGAATTAAAATGGGTGATAATAAATTCTATGTGAATGAGATAGTCTTAGCCATATGAAATATCACTTATCATAAATTAAATGGCACCAATTATCTGGAGTGGAGCAAAACTATCAAGATTTATCTATGCAATATTGATAAAAATGATCATTTGACTCAAGACCCTACTACCGATGGAACTACACAAGTCTGGTTAAGAGATAATGCACGGTTGCTTCTGCATATTAGAAACTCAATTGACAGTAAGGTAATTGTCTTAATTAATCATTGCGAGTTTGTTAAATAACTAATGAATTATTTAGAATTTTTGTATTCAGGCAAAGGCAATGTGTCCCACATGTATGATGTTTATAAGGCCTTCTATCATATTAAGAAGAATGTCAAATCTCTCACAGCTCACTTTATGGAATTCAAAAAGACTTATGGAGAATTTAATATATTTTTTTTGTTTAGTATTGACATCAAGGTACAGCAAATATTGAGAGAGCAGATGGCTAGAATGAACTTCTTGACTGGTCACCTGAATTTTAAACTGTCAAATCTCAAATTCAATCTGGTTCCGAGATCACATTTTTTCAAAAAGTTTTCAGTAGGGTATTACGCACAGAGAATACTACACCCAGTCAGCATCCTAATGTTCTTATTGTCAAAGAATGAGGAAAAAATAATAACAAGGGAGGAAACAGACCGATAGATAGTCAGAACAATGATTCAAGTACTATTGTTTGTTATTATTATCATGAGCAAGGACACGCAAAGCGAAAATGTAAGAAATTACAAAATTGAAATCAGAGAACACAGACTGCTAATATTACAACTGTTGCTACTTCCAGCTCCTCTTATGAGAAAACTATTATTTCAACCGATGAGTATCCAAGTTTCTCTTAATTTCAAGAATATTTGAAAGAATACACACCAACCACTACTTTTGTTGAATCAAGTAAAAGATATCTTATCTCCTCATCAAACAAATGGTTGATTGAATCTAGTGCTACAAATCACATGACAGGTAATTCTAATATCTTCTCTATCTTTCGATCACACATAGCACCCTCTCCTGTAACTATTGTTGATGGGTTCAATCTATAATACTGAGGGTTCGGGACTATAAAATCAACTCCCTTCATTGCCCTTATGTCTATTTTAATTTTACCTAAACTTGATTTCAATTTAATTTCTGTAAGTAAACTTACTGAAGAACTTAATTGTTGTATCTCATTCTTCCCTGATCATTGTCCTTTTTAGGATCTTATAACGAAACAGATTATTGGTAAAGGACATGTATCAGAAGATCTCTACATTCTTGATAGTTGGGTGCCTCAACCAGTTGCATGTTCTAGTGTGATCTCTTCATTTAAAACACATTGTCAGTTGAAACATCTATCTCTCACTGTGTTGAAGAAGTTTGTGTCCTCAATTTCATGGTATATCTTCATTAAATTATGAATTATGTCAATTTGCAAAACATCATTGTAACTTGTCGAGTTCAAGAATTAATAAACAAGTTAAGTTTGCTTTTAAATTAATTCATTTTGATATATTGGGTGCATGTCCTGTTATGTCTAAAATAAGGTTTAAGTATTTTGCTATTTTTGTGTATGATTTTTCTCGAATGACTTGAATATATTTTATGAAAAATTATTCTGAAGTATTGAATTATTTTTGTGATTTTCATGCGGAAATCAAAACTTAATTTAATGTTTCTGTGCGTGTGCTAAGAAGTGATAATGTCAAAAAATATATATCAAATTCATTTCAGAATTATATGACTCAACATGCGATTCTTCATCAATCATTGTGTGTCGATACACCATCCCAAAACGGGGTTATTAAAAGAAAGAAAAAACATTTACTTGAAACTACTCAATCTTTTTTGTTCCATACAGAAATTCCTAAGCAATTTTGGGCAGATACTGTATCCACTGCCTGTTTCTTAATTAAACGTTTACCATCTACAATACTTGAAAGTGACATTCCTTACGGTATCTTTTTCCAAACAAGTCATTATTTTCAATACAGTCACAAATATTTGGTATTATTTGTTATGTTCGAGATGTGCGGCCTAATATTACTAAGTTAGATCCTAAAGTCTAGAGGTATATCTTTTCGGGATATTCTTGTTTGCAAAAGAGATATCGGTATTACTCTACAAACCTTAATAAATATCTAGTATCAGCATAGTCTTTTCAGAGAATATATCTTCTTCTCCTCACAATCCAGCTATATAGATCATGTGAAGGACGATGAATGGTTCATTTATAGATTCCAACACAATACTATTACGAAGCAACCAGGTAATGGTATTTCTTCTTATGTGTCTTCTGAGCAAACTGATGATGGTGTGCCTCCAACTCAAGAACTACCGCTAATTATTCAATCTTTATTTCAGAAAACAACATACTAATGATACATGTCCTCCACCAGTTTCTTCGTTATCTAATCCTACCACCCACGATCTTGACCTTCCTATCAGTCTTCGTAAAGGTACACGCCAATGCATCTTTCCTCATTCTACTTACCTCATTGTTAATTTTATTTTATATGATCACTTGTCTCCTTCGTCTAGTTCTTTAATTATTTCTATAGATTCCACTTCTATAGCAAAGACAGTTAAGAAGGCTCTGAATCACTTTGATTGGCGTAATGCTATACTGAAGGAGATAAATGCTCTTGATGACAATCATACATAGAATATGGTGGATGTACCCAAAGGAAAAAAGAATGTAAGGTGCAAATGGGTGTTTGCAGTCAAAGTGATTCCAAATGGCTCTGTAGCAAGACTTAAAACTCGACTGGTAGCAAAAAATTATGCTCAAACTTATGGGGTGGACGGGTCTGATACATTTATTCATATCTATTGCAGTCTCCCGAGATTACCCCTTACACCAGCTAAACATTAAAAAATGCATTTTCCATGGTGATCTCTTATAAAAAGTGGGAGCAACTACCTGGGCTTGTTACTCAGGGGGGTACGGGAAAATTTGTCATTTGAAAACATCCTTATATGGTTTGAAACAGAGTCCTCATGCATGGTTTAGCAAGTTCAATAAGGTAGTTTGTGAATTTGAATTGAAGAAAAGTAAGTGTGATCATTCAGTTTTCTACAGACAATCAACAGCTGATATTATACTTCTTATTATTTATGTTGATGATACTGTGATTACAGGATATGACCATGCAAAAAAATCCTATCTCAAGTCATTAATGCACACCAAGTTTAATACCAAAGACTTGAAACAACTAAAATACTTTTTGGAGGTAGAAGTAACAAGAAGCAAGAAAGAGATTTTATTATCTCATATGAAGTATGTACTTGATCTATATGCAGAAATAAGAAAGCTAGGAGCTAAGCCATTCAATACACCAAAGATGATGGTAATGATGGTGTTCCCCTCAATGATCCAGAGAAATATAGGCGACTAATTGGGAAATTGAATAGTCTCAATGAGACTCGTTCAAATATTACATATCCTGTCAGTGTTGCAAGTCAATTTATGTCTGCACCTACAGTCAAATGTTGGGAAGTTGTGGAACATATTTTATACTATTTAAATGGTGTCTCGAGACTTAACAGTTTTTAGAAATCATGACTATACTCGCATTAAATGTTTTGTAGATGCTGATTGGGTTGGATCTAAGGTTGATAGGAAATCTCCTACGGGTTATTGTGTTTTTGTTGGTGGAAATCTCATACATGAAAAAGTAAGAAGTAAACAGTTATATATCACTCAAGTGCAGAGTCTGAATATAAAGTTACGGCCCAATCTACATTCGAAGTCTTATGGATACATCATATTTTAGACAAAATAGGTTTGAAACCCACATCTCCCGTAAAACTCTGGTGCGATAACCAGACTGCCCTTTATATCGTCTCAAATCCTGTGTATCATGAGAAAACCAAACATATCGAGACTGATTGTCAGTTCATCTGAGATAAAATTTAGGAAAATTTTATATTTACTGGTTATGTGAAGACAGGAGAACAACTTGATAATATATTCACAAACCCTCTGAATGGAACATGGAATGAGTATCTTCAGAACAAACTAGGCATGATTAATATCTATGTTCCAACTTGAAAGAGAGTGTTAGAATATTATAAAATATTTCTATATATAATAGGGTGATTACGTTTACAAATGTATTAAATTAATTAGGAAAGAAATTAATAAGGTAATTTATATTGGTTACCATATATGAATCCATTTATATGTATATATATCCCTACTCTCATTTCAATAAAAAATGAGAAAAATTTAGTATTTTTTCCTAATTCTTTACATAATCAAAATATCCCCTTTAACATAAATCTAGGTTTGGTAGGTAAAAAAACTTCAATAGTGAAAAATCAAACTAGGTGCCTCCACTCAGTGGACACGTCACTTAACAACGTATATTTCTCTTACATTCTTTGTAATACCCTTAATTAATTTTAAAATACTTATAATTAGTGTGTAAATATAATTTTTGAACTTCTATTTAATGTATAAAATTTAATTTTTAATTTTTTAAATTATTAATTAATGTAAAAATGAAGA
Organism: Carica papaya; assembly: GCF_054855325.1. Lineage (NCBI taxonomy): Eukaryota > Viridiplantae > Streptophyta > Magnoliopsida > Brassicales > Caricaceae > Carica > Carica papaya. The sequence continues at coordinate 5,203,098 of NC_142312.1, read as the reverse complement.
AAATTAAATGGATGATGAAATTGAAAACAATTTTGAAAAAAATGGTGAAAATTTGAGTTTTAAGAGTATTTTTGAAAGAAAATTCGAAAACTGGGGGTCAAAACGCAATTTAAGAAAATTGTATCACGTAGGACGTCCAGTCAGCAACCTCGACGAACTGTAGCGCGCCGCGTGGCAAGAGACGTTGATGCGTGCCACGCTGGCAATCCGCGTACTTGCGATCGGACAGTTCAGATTCATTGTCGCGCGCATAGACGGTCTGGATCCGTTCCCTCCCCAAACACGATCGAACGGTCATATTTAAACGCAATGAACGGTACAGATTCACTTCCTATTTAAACGCGATCGCACGGCACAAATCAAATCGCGATGAACGTGTAACACCCAAGTATTTTAATTTTATTCTTATTATTTTTATTTTCTTTTTTTTGTATTTGAATTTTTTAGATTTTTTTTATTTTTATTTGATTTAATTTAATTTAATTTAATGAAAATAAAAATAATAATAATGATAAAATTGGGTAAAAATATTATTTGAATTTAATTGAAATCGATTTTGGGAAAAAGGAGTGAAAATTTGGATTCTGGAGGTGTTTTTGAAAAGAAAATCGAAAACCGGGGGTCAAAACGCAATTTAGAAAAGTTGTCACGTCAGCACCTACGTCAGCAGCCACGTCAGCGGCCCGGTCAGCAGCCCCGGCCAACCAGGACACGCCGCGTGGCAAGGAAACGCTTACCAAGGGACGGGCCACATGGGCGATCCGCGTGCGCGCGATCAGACGGCCAACATCTGTTCCCGCGCACGGACGGCCCAGATTCACGCGTACGGACGGCCCAGATTCAATCAGGCACGGACAGCCCAGATTGCATCGCGATGGACGGCCCAGATTTAATCCCAATTAAATCGCGATCGAACGGTTCAGATTTAATCTTGATGGACGGTTGAGATTAAAAGGCAAATGGTATAAATAACTCCACCCACACCTGACCACAAAACCCTCGCCGCCAGTGCCTCGCCGGAGAAGAAGAACCAGACGCCGGAGGAGCCGGCCGCCGCCACCCGCCGCCGCACCGGGGAAGTTTCCGACCGCCAATCAAGGTAAATTTTCTCCCCTGGCTCGTTTTTCGATGCTGAGTCCGCCTATGGCCAAACCGGAGCCAAACCACCGGCCAAACGGCCGGAAAACCCAGCCGAAGTCCAGCGGCGCCGCCGTGACCCCCCTCTGTTTTTGCCTCCGATGAGGCCCTTCCCGGCCTTCGTTCGATGCAAATTTTATACCACTGTGATCACCATTCTTTTCTCTACAGGTTGATCGGAGCCAAACATCAAAATGCGACTCATGCCGGAGGAGCCGCCGCACCCGAAAACACCGCCGCCGGTAAGTCTCGATTTTTCGTGATTTTTTGGCCCACCGAGGGCCCTAGGGTTGTTTTATCGCAGGGACCGATGCAAATGTGGCCGAAAACGGCCAACCCAATGGGCCCTAGGTTTGACTTGGGATTTTTTGGGACACGTGCAGGTACCGGTAATGCGTTTCAGTTTTCTAGAAAAAATTCAGGGAAATTAGAGACAACCTGTAGGCGCACTGTAGAGTCGAATTCAGACCCCGAAACAAATAAGGACCCCTCACCCTGTTTCCTATCACGGTATTAAAGCTAAATAAATAATTAAATTGTACTTTATGACTTTATAGATGTATAATTGATTAAGGTTGTCAATGGAGCCCGAGTCTAATACAGTGTTGGTCTGTTATTGTTTGATCTAATTTCTAGTATTAAATGCAGCATGATGTTTGATGTAATTATGTTATAGTCTCGTATGCATGAACTATGGTTTCTTTTATTATAGTTTGTATTATGGTGAACCCGGTACTGTATTGTCTTATTTGGTGTCAATTACTGGTTTACATGTTGTGTATGATTGAATGATTGAGATTAAGGAAAAAGGCAAAAAGGTTGTGTGAATTGATAAATAGATAATGTGGACAGCCTGACTAGATATCCTGGGAGTTGGTGGACGAACCGGGTCCGTAGGGAACCCTACCGGGAACGTGGTCTCTCATGCCGGACGGGGTATGGAGGCTTATGGTTTTGACGCCCATACCAGACGGGGTATAGGGACGGCCCTGGAATCAGGTTATTAATGTTAATGGTTCACGTATAGCGGAGACCCCCTATAGATCCCCATGGATACTAGTAAGCTAGTAAAAGAGAAAAATATGTTGTTTAATGATTGAAATGCAAAGGTGTGGTAAGTGTTATGTTATAAAGTCTATATGATTTCATGATGATGATAATATTATTGCTTTCATATGTTGTTTTCATGGATCTCACTGAGATAAGTGGACAGTAAAGGTTTTTATGTTAATAAACGAGTTCGTTATAAATTATGCTTCATTGGTCATTTTTGTTTTCTATCCACCTTTACTTCCGTGGCGGCGAGATAGTGTGATTTCTTTACTGGGCTGGTGTAGCTCATTCCTTATTTAACCATTTCAGATCAGGAAGACGTTGTTCCCGAGCCCGTTCTGCAGGAAGACGGCGAAGGGTACGCTTAAAGATTTCATAGTTATATTTATAGTTCTTATTTCGAATATCTCTTTTAGTTAGTTTGTTCTTTCATGTTTTGAGTACATTTTGGTTATTGTGTAAGGGATGTTAATCAAATTTTTATTACACTTCCGCACTTGAGATTTTTAATACATACATTTTATTTAAATTTCCGGGGCCGTTACAGAACGGCCTAAATTCACTTCCTATTTAATTGCAATCGGACGGTTCAGATCAAACGCGATCGGACGGTTCAGATTAAATGCGATGGACGACCCACATTAAAAGGGAACGGATATAAATAACCCTTTGTACACCAAACTTTAACCCTACCCGCCAGACTCCCCCACCCAACGCTGGAGAAGAAAACCCAGCCACCAAAAAGGAAGCCAATCGTCGCTGCCACCGCCACGCCAGAGCCACTTCCAACCGCCAAAGGAGATAAAAAAAATATTTTTTACTCAAAATTCAATTTTAAACACCCTCATGGCCAAATCGGAACAAAATGACTGGCATATTGGCTAGAAACTGCGTACAAAGCTCAGCGGCGCCGCAGCAGAAAAAAACAAAAAAGGCCTCTAATGAGGCCCTTCCCGATTCCCGTGCTGTATAATTATTCCACTATTGTAATCATTGTTTCCTTCTCTACAAGTTGATCGAAGCAAAACACCCAACTGCAAAGGTGAGCCCGCGGAACCGCCACATCGGAGAACCCCGCCGCCGGTAAGTTTTGGTTTTTCAATTTTTTTCGGTCAACCGAGACCCCTTAACGTATTTTCTCATAAGAATTGATACAAAACCGGCCGAAAACGGCCAAAAACAGCCGATTCGAGGCAAACTGCCACTGCAGGCGGTGATGCCGTCGCTGGAGCACGGCGGAGCCGCAGTGTCGAAATTCCAAAATTTAGCAAAAAGGGATCCTAACACTTATTTTGGAATTTTTTGGGATATTTCTAGATATTTAAAGCGCGTTTTAATCCCCAAATGAAAATTCAACGAATCCGAGAACCGCCAATAGGCGCAGTCAATAAGTTTAGCATTTCGGGTATCAATTTGAGTAAGAATTTTTCATCTTATTCTCTGTTATAGAATTGAAGTCTAATTAATAATAATACGGTATTTTGTGTAATTTAAAAAATATCCATAATTAATTACAGGTTACTAATGGAGGCAAAACCGGAAGTTATTCACTATTGATTCTGTTGATTGATTTTACAGTTTGAATGCATGATAATACCTGATTGATTGATTGATTTTATAGTTTGAATGTATGTATTACTTGCCTTATGGTATAAAGTTAAATTGGGAAACTGAGATGCGATTGTATTCCTTTTATGCATGTTTTATTTGTTCCATGGGATTACGGTTGAATTGGAAAACTGAAAATTAAAGGTAAACGGGAAATTATTTGATTAAGTGGATGGTTGAAACGGCAGCCTTACTCGATATTGTGGGAGATGGTGGACGGATCGAGTACATAGAGAACCCTACCATGAACGTTGCCTCATACCGGACGAGATATCGAGATTTGGTAATTTGGTGCTCATACCGGACGGGGTATGGAGACGGCCCGTTAATTAAAAATGTTAAAGAAAAAGGTTCATGTGTAGTGGGAACATCCCTATGGACCCCAATAGATACCAGTAGGCAAAAGAGAAATTATTATTCCAACTAATCGCATATGAAATTATAATGTGTCATATTATTAACTCTATAGGTTGTTTTTGTAAATCTCGTTACGATAAGTAAACGATAAATGATTTTATTTATGATAAACGAATTTACTTAAATTAAGAACTTCATTAATTATTTTTATGATTTATACCAATTTTTATTTCTGTGTCGGTGAGTAACGTAATATTCTTACTGGGATAGTGTACCTCATTCTTTCATTAACCATTTCAGATCAAGAGAATCAAGATCCAAAACCCGATTCACAAGAGAATTGCAAGTAGGACGTTCAGTTGTTTACTTTTAATTTATTTCCTTGGTTATTTGTTATTTTTTTTAGAAGGGTTATTCCCGTAAACACTATTTGGTACTTTCAGTTATTGTGTAAAAAATGTAAACTCTAACTATTTATTTCGCTTACGCACTAAATTTATAATTTATTTTCTTTGAAATTTTCGGAATCGTTACATTTTTTCCCTCTATCTCTCTCTCACTTTTACTTTGATACGGGTGCTACTCAATAATTTCATTGTGGTTTATTTCAAAAGGGTCATCTTCCAAGTTGATTTTGAAAAAGAATCCTACCCCTAGATTTTGTTTAAGGTTCTAAAGATACCCGAATAGCTAACCAAATGAAAAAACCGATTTTACTAGGTCCAAGACATAGGGCAAGAGAAAGGGTTGAAAGACTTTTATTGGTTGCACTACCACTTGTAAATTAATTTTCCTTAAGGAAATTTTCAATTTTTTTCTTAAAACACTAGAATTTGGCTGTCAACATGATCATAAAAATTAGACTCTAAGAACAAACTATCTAGGATAAAATAACAGAAAAAAGAAAGAAAAATTTGAGGAAAAAATGAAAAGAAAGTGAAAATTATGTACAAGAATTGACAACAATGTAGTAAATAATGTCATACAAATAGAATCTATATCAAGTCAAATACCAATAAATGGTAGCCAATATTGGGAGTAGAAATAATATACTATTCCTTCTACAAATTTATCATGATTATTATGATTACTATCATTATTATTATCATTATCATTATTATTATTATTACTACTATTACTATTATTTTGTATATAATTTTAAAATATAAGATAAAATAATGATAAATTTGAGATAATGACAGAATTCATAATATGCTGATACATGTTGTTCAGTATTGTAACCAAAATTCTGGCTGGTATGGTATTTACTATTTTAATTGGTAGAAGTTGAATGAAAGTCCATTACGAACAGGACAAATAAAAGGATCTAAAATGATGTAGTAGCGAAATTGTTTAGTTTTTCATAACCTAACATATTCTCTAGGTGTGTCATTTTATATGTATCAATAACAACCTACATACTCTCTAGGTGAAAAACATTTTATTTTTGTATGTATCAGTAACAACTTATATAGGTAATAACAATGGTTTTCCGAATCCCTAAGGAAATCAAATTCCAACCTCCAAAACAAAGGAAAAAAAAGTTTTCAAACTCAACTAAAACCCCTCATGTTAATTATTTGATGGTCCAACATAAATTAACCTTTGCATTTAAGGCATAGACCACAAAATCAAAGAGTAGCAATCACCAACATTATAATTCAAGTTAGTACTGCGACCCCACTTACAACAATAAAGAAATTACCAACTCAATCAAAAATGTCTATACTATTCTGAAAAAGTATTTAACAACAATATACTTGAGCTTAGTTCCAGGCGCCAAAATATCTCCCCAAGCCCAGATTCATCCTTACTGCAGAACACCTACCCCAGGTTGAGAAGATCAGTGCTAAATCCCAAAACATTTTAGTTACAGGACACTGGAGCAGAAGATCATATTGGAGATTCACATTTCCTATGGAACAAAAATATATGTTAACCAAGACTGACTCTCTTAAACAAAAATATAAGGATTGCACCCACCCCATGCCGCTTTAAAGTGAAAAAGGCTATGGGTGGAATAGCTTTTGTAGTCCATATTAGCTTCCAAGCAAACCAACAGCACATATAGATGAATACAACAAGACTTAAAAGAGAACCAGCCATCCTTTGAGAGCCTCCACATCAGACTAACTTTGTCAGGCAGAATAGATGCTCTTTAACATGTCAGGCTGAGAGTCCAATCATTAATCTCATCCGAAGAAGGATGCTCCACTGGATTCCACCAGTTTACACCACAGTACGGTTCCCAACCCTCACCTTTTTCAATGTTGAGATTGAAAACATAGATAGGATTACTCTTAACTTTTGGAGATAAAAAGCGATACAATCACTTCTTTGAGCAGTCAGTTAGAACACCATTAGTCTAAGAAAAACCTAATCCTTCTACCACTTCCCACCTTGAAACTGATCTTATCAAGTAATACTGCCTAACCTCTAGCAGGATTTCCAAGGATCAACCTAGTCGCACCTCTGCACATCCTCAAGAACTACTCATCAACTGCCATTCCATACTTCAGCGCAATTATCATCCCCCATATGGAGTCCTTTTATACATAAAACTTCACTTCCATTTAGCCAACAGGATGCTGTTGAAGTTAGTTAAAGACCTGACCCCCGAATTGACCATAGCTAGTAGCTCTTTGACCTTATTGCCACTAATTGAAATACAACATCCCCCTCCCGCAAGGATAAGAGAAACCTCTTCCAGCCAAGCACCTCGTTTTCATCATGACTACAATGGTAAATATCCAATTCCTTGATGCCAACACCGACCAGTAAGCCAAGGTAGTTAATAAGAAACAGACTGACTTTGCACCTTCATAGCTGTGCCCAGCCCCTTATCATTTACCTCTGAACGGACCAGAACAAATTTTGGCCTTGATTAATCTTAAGCCTGGACTACTTAGATCCGAAAATATATATATTTGAATTTAGATCCGAAAATATCGGTTATAATATTAGTAGAAACACAAACATACAAACTTAATAACAACTTTTGTTTTAGTGGAACAAATTTAATACCAACTGAATCAACATGGTGCATAACTACCATACTTACTAAAGAAGACAACATCAAGTTATCAAATATAAACTGACAAAAATATACAATGATGAATTGCAAATTCATTTCACAACAAATCCTAATTTTTATATCCCAAATCCAAACTCCTGGAGGAGAAGCTGGTTTGGACAGGTTGCACAATTAAATATCCTTTTATGTTGGTTTGGACAGGCTGTTCAATCGAACATCTTTTCTTGAGAATTAGGAATCCACTATTGCTACCAAATCCAACGTGAAGTGGCACTAGAAAATAAAAAAGGGAGATTAGCATGTTAATCGACACTGACAGTTTCATGAAAAAACACTGAAAGCAGTGAATATGGATTCCTAAAACATAAAAGGATATAAAATAAGGGGGGAAGTACCCTCTCTAAAAACTCTCTCTCTAAAACTCTCCCAATCAACAGACCTTGTCCTCGATACTCCCATTTCTTCAACCCTCCTTTCCCTAACAACCGGATTCTTACACCAAACACTGATTTCTGTTTTTCATTGAACAATGTTTCTCTCCAACTCGAAGCAGTTCATTCCCATCGGAAATTAGTCTTACGACGTCATCTGCGAAGGAAGAAAACTCGATGCACTTCGAATAAATGAAAACAGCCACGGAACAAGGTGTCAATCAGCCTCAATAGAAACGAAGTGAGATGGATTACCAAATCACTCAACGACTTCTACTGGAACAATGGTGGGAAGTTCTGGGGTAAAAAATTTAAAGGTGACCATCGATATCTCTTTCTAGTGATGATCCAGAATAGAAGAGGCCGGGCTATGGTCCTCTCAGACGAAAGAGAAAATTCAACAAGGAGAATCTTCATCTCATACGGCTATGAGGCTGGATGATGGTGGCATTTTATAAAAGCAATTTCCGAGCTGTCTGAAATTCCTCTGGTAAACCCCTTTAAGCTTCAGAAAAAGGTAGCAAGCCCGACACCCATGGTAAACAATGCAATGTTTTCAAGTTCAATTTGTTGCCCTACCTGCAAAACGCAAATCCAAGTCCTGTTGGTTTCGCCGGAGAAGAAAACTTACGCAGCCATACTTTAGTGCAATGACCCGGCTCATACCCGAATGCAAGAAAACCCACCCGACCCAAAGAGGAAACCTAAAAAGCTAGAAATTCAAATTGCATCTGACAAAAGGACAAACTCTGCCACCACCAAAAGCTGCCAGAGACAAAATCAGAAGATTAAGTCAACAAAATCAAATGGGACCTTTTTAAATGGATTTCGGGCACCACAAGACAACCACAAAAAGCCCAGATTTTTCTGGGCTGAGAAAGGAAAATGAACTGATTAGCTGGCCCAAACAAGCCCAATCTGAATCCTCTTAGCCCAGTAAAAAAAATTAAGAAAATAACGAGGGAATGGAGGAAAAAAAGAGTTTTACCTTCAGTTGCGCAGAATACCAATACAAATTTCAAGACTCAGACCCAACACACAGTGTTATGGCGGTTCATAGTGAAGAAATTTTCACCGACAACGAATAAACTTCTCCTTCCTCAAATCAGCTAAATGCAACACAGTTGCACTGGGACATAACCACCAGCGTCTTCAGCTCTAATGACTGGTCTCCCGAACCAAGCTTGTTTTTTCGACCAGCAGTAAATCATGAAGAGGAACACATCCATATCAATGGAACAGAATAGGTCACAGTACAGACAGAACCAGAATCAGACCTCTCAACTCTGCAAACTCTTAAAGATACCAATATGGCATAATTAATTAATTCCCTGGATCACATACTCAAAGGGAACCACGCGGGAGACATTCACCTCTACTCCGAGTGGATCAACAAAAATATTTTCTATGTAAGTAAGTTCCTCAGTGCCCCTCTTTTTGGTTATGAAAAAGAAATTCAACTTCTTCTTGCAGATATGGAAGTTAATAAGAATGAGGAGAACAAAATAATTATGCTCCTTGAAAAGGACCGAAAGAAACAGAAAGACGGGAGTTCACGTGAATTGAGACGTCTACAAACCTCCATTAACTATGACAGACGCAACAAAAAGAACAGGGGAAATGATAGTATTTTAATTTCTCAATGATGATTGACAAAATACTTTCATGGAATGTAAGAGGCTTAAATGACTCAAAAAAGAGAACAATTGTTCGAGGATGTCTCAACAAGTGGAAACCATCCATAATCTGTCTACAGGAAACAAAGATGAGCTCGGTGAGCGATAAATTCATTAGAAGCATTTGGAGTCCCAATGATATTGGTTGGCATTTTTTACCAACCAAAGAATCAGCTGGTGGTATCATTATCATGTGGAGAAAAGACCGGTTCCAATGCCAAAATGTTATTCCCGGTGAGATCACCCTCTCTTGTCTATTCTCAAATTTATCTAACAGTGAAACTTGGTATTTCTTTGGTGTTTATTACAGAGACAACACAGAATGCACATTGTTAGCAACTGAACTCGAGATGATCAAAAGTACCTGGGATAATAAAGGTATCATTGGTGGAGACTTTAATATGGTTTTAAAAAGATCTTAAAGATCGGGCAGAAGCTACAGTGATTCCAGCATTGAGGACTTTCATTCCCTCATCAATAATCTTGACTTGACTGACCTCCCACTTAATGGTGGAAAATGGACGTGGAGTAATATGCGTGATCCGTCTTCTTTCTCAAGGATTGAAAGATTCCTTATCACCTCTAATCTAATGATTTCACTTCCAAATATTTACTAAAAACTCATGCCCAGACTCACTTCAGACCATTTTCCCATCATGTTGGTCTCGAATGGAATCTAATGGGGGCCCATTCCCTTCTGCCTGGATAATAAGTGGATCACATTGGATAGTTTCAAAACACTAGTGAATGACACTTAGAAAAACACTCAAGTCAGTGGCACGGCTAATTATAGAATTGCTCGGAAGCTCAAAATACTCAAAACAAAGATTAAGAAGTGCTCTAAAACCACTGGCAGACAAGAGGAAGAGGGCATTTCAGATATTATTAATGAAATTGACAATATTGACAAATTAGAAGAACTCAGCAATCTCACTTCTACTGATATTGATAGAAGGAACAATTTGAAAGTTGATCTGGCGCACAGGCTCCAAATGGAAGCTACTTCTTGGAAGCAAAAATGTAGAGAGAAATGGCTTAAGGATGGGGACAAAAACTCTAAATACTTCCTATACTTGCAAACCACCGCAAAAGAGTCAATTTTGTTGACGAACTCACTATTGATGGCCAACTGATTCAAAACAACAATGATCTAAAAAATGGCGCTTGTAAATATTTTCAAAAACTCTACACTGAAACCATTGGCTCTCGCCCTAAACTTGATGATTTAATGTTTACCAGAATTGATATGGATGATTGCTTATCATTGGAAAAAAAATTTTCTGAAGCTGAAATCTTTGACTGCTTGAAGGATCGTGATGGGGACAAAGCCCCAGGGCTAGATGGATTTAATCTCAAATTCATATAAACTTTTTGGAAGGTTGTCAAAAGCGACATTATTGACTTCTTCAATCATTTTCATAATCATGACTCTTTTTTAAGAGCTCTTAACTCTACTTTTCTTATCTTTATACCTAAATTACCCAACCCGAAGAACATCAAAGACTTCCGGCCTATAAGTCTCATTGGCTACATATACAAATTTCTCTCAAAAGTGTTAACTAAAAGACTTGCTATTGTTTTACATAAAGTTATTGGGAATCAAAAAATGTTTCTGTTTCTGGTAGACAGATTATAGATGTTATTCTTATTGCAAATGAAGCCATCAGGAATAACAAAAAGGGGACATTATGTAAACTGGATATGAAGAAAGCTTTTGATCGCGTCAGTTGGGACTTTATTGACTACATGCTGAAGAGACTTGGTTTTGTTACAAAATGGAGAGGTTGGATTAGAACGTGCATTTCTACATCTAGTTTTGTGGTCATGATTAACGGTGGTCCATCGAATTTTTTCATTGCTTTCAGAGGTTTGAGACAAGGTGATCCCCTGTCTCCTCTCCTTTTCATCATCGTTATGGAAAGTTTAAATAAATTATTGGAAAAAAATAAAGAATTGCAGCTATTAAAAGGTATCATTGTTGGCCAACAAGAGAATCAAATGGAGATTACTCATCTATTTTTTGCTGATAACACACTCATTTTCTGTCAACCTGATATTCACTCATTAATTTTCCTGTGATGTGTCTTACTCTGCTTCCAGACAGTATCAAGACTGAAAGTAAACCTACCAAATCTGAGTCAGTGGATTTTGGCATCTCCTTGGGTGACATACTTGCCCTTTTTTTAGGTTGTAAATTATCTCATCTTCCCATTACTTATCTTGGTGCTGCTCTTGGAGCTAAATTCAAAGATAAAAGCTATTGGGATCCGATAATTGACATGTTTCATAATCGTCTTGCAAACTAGAAGAGGAAATTCTTATCCAAGGGAGGTAGATTTACACTCATCAAAAGCACACTCTCAAATCTTCCCATCTACCTATTATCTGTACTAACTATTTCGAGCAGTGTTGCCAACAAACTAGAGGCTATACAATACAATTTCCATTGAGGTAGTAGTGACAACAATAACAAAAAACTTCATCTTGTGAATTGGAAAGAAATCAAAGAAGGTGGACTGGATATTGAGATCAATTGACAAACTAAATAAAGCTCTACTTGGAAAATGGATATGGAGATTTTGGAATGACAACAACAGCCTTTGGACATCAATCATTATGAGTAAATAGTTCAATGGTGACTGCAATGATAACCCTATATAAGACTTTTGTCGGCAATGTTCCACAAGAACAGACAAAATTTTCAGCTAATATTATTTGAAAATAGGGTGCCACTCCAAGAATTTCTTCTTTTGCATGGGAAGTTACAAAGGGCTGCATTCCTACATTAGATAATTTAATGAAAAGAGGCTTTACAATTATAAATAGATGTTTTCTCTATAAAAACAGCAACGAAACGTGTAATCACCTACTCCTGGGATGTTCCGTCTCTCACAACCTCTGGTCTACTATTCTTAGCCTCATGGGATTATTTTGAGTCAAACATAAATCAATTTTGGATGAGCTTCTTGCAACAGAATGATTGAGCTGTCACAAGAAAACTTTTAAACTCGTCCCTCTCACTATATTTTAAGTCATTTGGAAAGAAAGAAACAATCGTATTTTCGAATGAAAAGAAGTCAACTTCAAAATCATCACTAACAACTAGTTCCATTATTTTGGGTCTACTATTTTATAACATAACATCGAATGCTTTGATGATCTCGGTTCTATTGTCAATTGTTTAATCAATTTGTAAATTTTTGTAAATAGATGGTGCCTCCTTAAGACATTTACTTTAATACAACTTTTTACTTTTATTTTAAAAAAAATAATACACACAAAAAATCTAGTGCCAACCAAACAACTAATCATTTGGGTGATGTCAGCTCACGTGTATTATTTTCTTAAAAAGATCAGATCATATGTATCTTATAACTAGGATTTTTATTGAATATTAATAGAAAAACTTTGCTGTTAGTAATTTCCCATAAATTCAAACAACTGGATGAAAATCAATGCAGAGTGAAGAACTTACTTTATCTACTGAGACACTGAAATTTATGCCTGTTAGGACGGCAGATGGCACCTCTTGCTCTCCGCACAAGTCACTGTCCATATGAGTCCGTAATTTTCCGATTCTAGAAACAAACCAAGCAACCTAAACATCAATTGCTCAATTCCAAGCATTAAACAATGAAGAATTACCAAAAATCAAAACCCATTAAAGCACAATAAAGATCTGCATAACAAGTAGATAAAAACATGAATATGCTCAAGGGCAGAACATATAACAAGATAATAAAGGAATTGACCATTGAATTTTACAAGCATAGAACACCCATTTGAACGACCACAATTGAATTCTTTTCTTCTTGTAAATTTTCTATCCTAGTTTTATAACATCATGGATAAGAGCCAAATCCTTTAATATGTTTACTACCTATTTCTGACAGCATCACCCATTTCAAGTCTCACCCAATTTCCAGTTGAAGACATGAACAGAAGGAGAAGAATATCATACCTACTCATTCTCTACCCAGTTTAATTTCTTTACTATTTATGGTAAGTAAGAGCCCATATAATTTATTTACTCAATTTCCAGTAAAATATATGAAAGAAACAAGAAGAATAACATACCTAATCTTTCTTGAAGTAAACTTTAAACAAACAAGAAAAAAGAGTTAGACTGTCAAAATTGCATCAGTCGTTGATCTTGATTGAATTAGCCATTAAAGCATCAAAACTTAATCCGGTTTATGGTTGTCAATACCCCCAAACAACTTAACTTAGTTTCTTCAATTATCTAAATAAGTGTAACACCACCATGAACTTAAAATGCAGCTAAAGCAGAATTGTAGTTAATCAATTCCTTGTTCAATAAGGACAGCATTCAAAAGGTCATCCAATTCCTGCTACAGTAGTTTGACATATCATTTTATAACAAGACCCTGATGTTCTAAAAATATGGAGATTAAAGGAAAGAATGCGAGAATCAGTGGATTCAGACTAAAAAGGAAAAATAAAGGTAGAAGGAAACAATATACAGAACATATTAAATAGAAGGCTTAATCAACTCTAAATAATCCAGTGATCGTTTTAGTAAAAAAGTCAATGTATCAAGCAGAGAAACTGGCAATCAAAAAATCTTTCAACCACAACGGAGTCAAAAATTGCAAATACCATTTAACAAACTCAAGACGAGAATGCAAAATCGCCATGCACATTTTGTAATGCTTTCATCTTGAACCCTGGAAAACCCATTACATTAACAGAGCAACAAATTCAACACCTAAAACCACTTCATGTTGATCATCCAGCAAAACCGCAATACTAATTAGACATGCAAAACAAGATTACCGTGATCGCCCTCTCCGTAAAAGAGAAAAAAAGAAGTGCTTACACCCCCCCCCCCCCCCAAAAAAAAAAAAAATCAAACCTAGAAAAAACACAGAATGCCAAAATCCAAAAGGCAATAAATAAAAAAGTAAATTTTCACTTACATTCTTGACAGAAGGGACGTCCGTTTTATCTGCTCAGAAAGGTCTGTGAATACACGCTTTTTAAATAACTGAATAGTACATGAAAAAAGTCACACAGAGAAGACAAGGGCTTTCTTCTTGTGATCACGCTTTCTATCAATCGTTTTGTACACTGGTTAAGAATGAAGCAGTTCAGACGTCAATGGCGATCGGTGACCATGTCGGTGAAGTTCACAACGAAAGTAGTCACTGACTTGTGACTACAGAGGTTGAGCGTTGTGGACTTAATAGAGACTGAAAGTGTGAACACAGACAGGACAGAGGCAACTTAGGAGCGAATTGGGGAGACATAGGGTTTTTTAATTTTATAATATTATTTAATATATATATATAAGTATAATATAATTAAAGTAGTTTAATTTTTACCGTCTCCAACATTTATCTCCATTTAATTTTTACCATTATAAATATTAATAAAAATATTTATTTTTTAAAAGATAATATATATTTTTAATAACATTTAGTATATTAGTATAAATACTCGTATAACTCATGTTGTTTACTACATCTATATTTGTTTATTTTAATTTTTAATAAATTTGTTTAGCACACCCAATTTGAATATTTTGAATAATAAAAAGTAAAAGAATGTGCAAATAGAAGAACTATCATCTAAACTAAAATTGAAAATTTTAAATCATAGAAATTTGAGATAAAAACAAAACTAAAAATAAAGATTTAAAGAAAAAACTAAAATTATAAATAGAAATATAAAAACTAAGAAATGACAATAAATTATATAATAATAATATAAATTTAATAACAAAAATGTACATAAAACTATTAACTGTAACTTTATAAAATAAAATAAAATAAACTAATCAAAATACAATCAACAAATTTTAACAAAAATATTACAAATTTTTATTAAAAAATCAGGTAATGTAATTTATTGTCAAATAAAACATCAAATTCATTATCAATAAAATTTACGTACAAAATCTTGCTAAATTTAGTAAAATTATCTTCCATTTATGAGTATTCATATACATCTATCAATTAAGTATCTATTTAATAAACTATACATCTTCGATGAAAAATAAAGTTACAAGTGAGCATATACCGTAATTAGTGTGTTTGTAGTACTCGATTTGATTTTTTTCTTTTTTATGATTATGTGTTGCTTTTTATCAATGTAAACATACTTTTTTGGTTTGGCACAATAAAATTTAAGAACATCCAAACATATTATTTATACGAATAAATAAAATTTAGTATTGAATAACTAGTAAATATATTATATTACATGAAGTCATTAAGTATAAACAATCATGTATTAATACACAATTTGAAATGCTTTATTTTAATAAACTCAACTATAATAGCTATTATATTGAGAGTTTTTATTATAATATGAAGTGTCGAATTAATAATTTACAATTTTATAAATTATTGATGTTTTTAATCAACCATTATTATTTTTATTTTATTGAGTTATTTGTTAACTATTATGTTTTACTTATTTAACATTCAAAATTATGTACTATTCTACTTGCAATTTTAATAATTAAGAACGTAACCATTAAACATAATAAAATAATATTTTATGAATTTCAGACTTTAGTTTAATTTTTACTCATTAAATAATATAACAAATTTCTCATATAGTGTTATGCGCACCAAATTCAAAAATCATAATTCATTTATCATTATCTAATTTTTTACATTAATTTTTACCAATATATAATATTACAAAATCATAAAGTTATTTTTCAAATTGATCATGTTTGGTATTTTATGTTTAAGTTTACAATTAAATGTGAAATATAATTTAAAATCAATAATGAAAATATAGACTTTTTCGCATAGTAACCATTTTAATTATTAAATAAAATTAATTTAAAAGAAATTAACGGATTTTATTCTAATGATTATTTAAATTATCCTATTTATTGGGTAATGCTTATTTATTAGATAGTTAATTTTTAATTTTTATTATTATATAAATTATTTACATATTAAATTATAATTTAAAAAAAAATGATAAGAAGAATACAAATAAGACCGTTGAAGTATTTGAAAACTTAAACCAAAAGCATTTAGAAAAGAAAAGAAAAAGCCCGAATACACGTTGGGTGTGTGGGTACAGCTAATCACAACATGGACACAGCTGGGATTTGCCTCATTTTTCTCCCACCAACAAAAATTCATTTATTAAAATATACGTGCACATATTATATATATATATATATATGTACATGCATTTATACTTATAAATTATAGTTTATAAATGTGGGCCCCACCTAAAGATACATAAAGTTTTGATTTCCAGGAATGCCAGCCACTCCCACAATTACATATGTCATACAACTATATGGTAAATGAATAAATAATCAATTATGCAAATATTTATATTACCCTCGCCACTTATGTATATTAAATAATAAGACTTTAATGCATACATATGTAAGGACTAGAAAGTAGAAAGACTAGAAAGAAAAAATAAAAATAATAATAATAATAATAATAATAATAATATAATAATTAAATAAATTTATATCAAGTAGGAAACGACGTCGTTTTAGAGAGGGGAAAAACGACGTCGTTTTGAAAGAAAGAAAAACGACGTCGTTTTGGGATGTAGGAAAACGACGTCGTTTTGGGGTAGGCTGGCAGAGTATAAAAGGAGGTCGGGAAAGGGAGAAGAAAGAAGGAGAAAAGAAAAAAAAAAGAAAAAAAAGGAAAAAGAGAAAAAGGGAAAAGGAGGGAAGGAGGACAGCGGAGACGAAGAAGAAGAGGAAAGTTCCAGAAGGAGAGAGGAGAGAGTCGGGGCGGAGGGGAGCGAGAAGGGAGAGGGAAGGAGGCCGTGGACGGACGACGCGACCGACAAGAAGAAGGAAGATGGAAACGGGAGGTACGGTGAAAATTTGAGCTGTTTGGTGCGGTGTGTGTGTGTAGAGAATTTTGTTGCAGGTTGCGGCGTCGGCAATGGCGCGGCGGAGTGGAGCAATGAAGGTAGGCCGTAAGCGTGGGGTTGTCCCGCGCGCTCACGGAGGTGATCGGGGAAGGAATTGAAGGTATGGCGGTGTTGGAGGCGTGTGGGGAGCCGTGGGGAAGGATGGGGGTGGTGCGGGTAGAACAGAGTGAGGAGGATGTGAGAGGACAATCTAGGGGGCGCGGGTGGGATAAAAAACTCGAGAGGACAGAAGAGGTGTGTGCGTGGGTGGGGATGTGGAGGGAGCCACTAATAGGCGGCGATGTGTTTCCCCGAAATGCACGGTGGTGAGGGCGTGTATGTGGCGTGAAACGGTGCAAGCTGAGAGGTTAATCGCCCTAGGTAGGCAAAAGTGTATAGGAACCGGGAGGAGGCAGGAGGATGGGGGAGGTAGCGGGTAGGGGGCAGTGGGAGAGGGAAGGGGGCTGGAAGGTACGGCAGAGGGGACTAGGAAACAGGATTTGAGGGGGATTGGATGGGAGAAGAGGAGTATTGTGGTCAGTAGGAGTTAGCAAGTTAGAACGCTTGGGACTAGCATGGTATAAGGGGAGATGAGAGCATGCGGTTTGGGATGGGAGATTTGGAGGCCGTTGGGAGGGGCGGGTTGAGTTGCCGATGTTGGTGGAGCAGGGAGGGGATATGTATGTGAGTGTGGCCTAGCAAGGCCGAGAGGGGTAGAAGGGTGCATGAGTCACGGATGGTGGTGACGGGAGGTGGAAAGGTTTGTGTGTGTGCGTGGCCCAACGAGGTCGAGAGTTGGAGGAGTGAGTATGAGTCGCCGATGTTGGTGACGCGAGACGATGGTATTTGTGTGTGTGTGTGGCCTCTTTAGGTCGAGAGGTGGAGGAGTGAGTATGAGTCGCCGATGTTGGTGACGCGGAATAATGGTGTTTGTGTGTGTGCGTGGCCTATTAGGTCGAGAGGTGGAGATATGGGTATGAGTCGCCGATATTGGTGACGTGGAATGAAGGTGGTTGTGTGTGTGTGTGTGTGGCCTCGTGAGGTCGGGAGATGGGGGAAGAGTGTATGAGTCGCCGATGTTGGTGACGGGAGTTAATGGATGATTGTTGGGTGGGTGTGGTTGTTTGGCCGTGCTATTTCCTTGGAATAGGAGCTTGATAATTAGTGTAGGGAGGGGGTTATGAGTTGTTTGGGGTTGGGTAGGATAAATGCATATAGACATTTCTGGAAATTCTTGTCACTGCATATTACACTTACAACTTGATTTTTATCGTATTGAGTTATGTGAACTCACTTCTCATCATTCACAGGTGGAGTAAGGACGGAATTGGGATCCGAGCGGCTGGTAACGGAGCCCCGTCGGTAGTGCCATAGGGCACAAGTTTTGTTTGTGATTTAAAGTAGTTTGAAATGATGGTTTAGTCTGGATATTGAATATTTAGGAATGTTGATATTGTATTACTATGTGTTGTAGAGGTGGAGATGTATGTACAATTGATTTGGAACAAAGAAGGTGGACAAGTTTCTCTTGTGCATGGTTGGAATAATATGGATTTCGGTATTGTGTTGTATGAGTGCTTTATCGTACACCGTTAAGAAAAAAAACGGGGTGTTACAACATATAACTTTGAAATTTCGTATAATATCACCAATAAAAAACTAACTATTTACTAAAATTAATACGAGTAATAGATTTATTATAGTAGTCAACACCACTTTTCAAATGACAATTTGCAGTTGTTGATTGATTAAATGTTTAACCAAACAATACACATTATTAGTTATAATAAATTACAAATACTAATCACAATAAATATTAAATATTTAGAGTTTTATTTTAAATACCCGAAGACATAGGACGCTAGTAAAAATTCCAACATGAGTAAATGTTATCATTTTATTTAATCTTTTGAGTGAAAGTGTTAATTATTTATTATAAGTAATTGAAAATATATTAAATATATCAAGTAAAATTAAGGTAAAACTAAAATAATATGATATTTTATTATAAAACAAAAATAATAGCAGTCGGAAGTAATTTAAAATTAATTTATAACTCTATCGATACACAAAACGGATGAAAAAAATGATTGACAAAATAATAAAATAATAAAATTAAATAATAAATTAAATATAAATAAATATAACAAAAGAGTTGTTGAATTAATAAATGAATTAACTCAAACACAATACAATAATGTCATATTAGTTACGAAATGATAATTATTTAATGCCCAATTTGAAATAATAATTTAGATAAAGTATTTAATACATTTTAAGTTACTGTATCATTGCGATAATGACTTTATTCAATTATCATTTTAGACAATAATTTTAAAAAAAAATCTATATATATATTAATTTATTTGTATAATCGAGATAATAATTTTATTCAGTAATCAATTTAAGCAATAATTTAAATAAAAAATTTAGAAAATTTCAAGTTATTTAAAAAAAATGATATTTAATAGAAAAAAATAATTATTCGTTATGTAGTTGTAACATATATATATAAATTGAATATTTTAATCAAATATAAATAATAATTTTAAAAGTAAATCATGATATATTAAATGAGACTTTCATTTTAAAATTTTTTTTTTTTTTACCACGAGTTCCTCTTTTATCATTTAAATTAATTTCTATACGAGATTGAAAATTTGTACTATATTTTTATTCTTCTATTACTTAACATATATAAAATATATGATATAAGTAATAATAAAATATAAGTCATAGCATTGTAAACTCTCTCATATTCCTTTACATGGAGTCAATGGCTCTTTTCTTTGGTTTATGGTGCGAATTGACTCCACTTACTTTTATATTAATAAAAAAAAACGTATTATTTTTTAAAAATAAAAACATATTTTTTAATTATAATTTTCTATTGGTTGTGATAAATAATGATTTTATTTATTAATTATTATTTTAATTAATGTCCTCTCGACCTTATTGTTAAAAAATCCGAACCCAATTAGTGGTGGAAGAATATATATCATTTTAGTATATAATGCTGTAATAAATGATAGCGGGAATATATAAAATATTTAAAAATAAATTTCCTTGTATTTTTTTTTTTAATTTTAAAAAAGGCCAAATTGCTGGACCCACCACTGGATGTGCGAATGCTCAATATCATTGCACGTCTTGTTGGGGGCAATTAAGTAATATGAGAGAAAAGTCGTGGGAGTCAATAGGACCAAGATTTGACTTTCGGACACGCGTCAAATTTTGATTGGTGGTTATTCTTACCCATGAATATATAATATTTTATTGTCGAATCAAATATATAGAACGTTAACGAGGTGAGAAACTGGTTTTGCCGGTTCCCGTTCACATGAAAAGTGTTTTGAACCAGAGAGCTCGGCGAACACTGATTTTGGACTTTTTTCTTACCGTTCTAATGGATTTTTTTCTTGAACAGGTCAGTTTCTTTCTTATTCTCCTGTGGTTATTGTAGTTCTACTCGGTCTTGCCTTTTTTATGCGTTCTTTGTGGTTTTAGTTGACGAAAATTTTAACTTTGGTTTTGGAATTGTGCTGGGATTTGTGTTTTTCATCGTTTGTTTGTTGTCGTTGTTTAATCTCTGGTTATTTATGGAGATTCTCTTTGTCGCGTTTTGATCAATCTTCAGATGATTGTGTTTTGTGTTGCTATATGGGTTTGTAGCTTGAATAGTCTTGCGGGAAAGCTTGTGTTCTGGTATATTAAGGGTTTAAATTCAGTTTTAGATCTATGAAGAGAATTTGAGAAGTTGGCCGTTGCTGATTTTGGTGAAGATTTAATACCTACTAAAAGAACAGATAGAGAATGTATAGAACGGAAAGCAGTAAACTTGTGGTTTTTTGAACAATTTATCTGAAATTTATCACTTCTGTTTTATGCACTAGGTGATCGATGTGAAACATTGAAGGCTTCCTGCTTTTCGTCTTCTGAAACTGATTAAGGATTCCTTCAAGAATGCATCATATTCTGCAATATTTTGTGGTCAAATCATAATTCAGCTAGCAGGAGAGTACACTTTTTATGCATAAAGTGCAATATTGGGTACAAAGTGACACGAAGTTGAGGTTCCCGTTTGTATTTTCACAACTAGAGTTGTCTCATTGGCATGGAAATAGCCAATAGAGACAATATCAGTAAACCTTCTATTCGATTCTGCAACTGTTATAAAGTCGCAGGTCTTACTGAAACTATCTTAGACACTGTTCGAGTGTCGAATCTAAAGGATCGCTATGTTCTTGGAGATCAATTAGGATGGGGACAATTTGGTGTGATTAGAGAATGCTCAGATAAGTTTACTGGAGAAGTACTAGCCTGCAAATCTATTTCTAAAGATAGGTTGGTCACAATTGATGATGTGCGCAATGTAAAGCTTGAGATTGAAATAATGACTAGGTTGTCTGGGCATCCAAATGTTGTGGACCTCAAGGCAGTTTATGAGGAGGAAGATTATGTGCATCTTCTGATGGAGTTGTGTGCAGGAGGGGAGCTTTTTCACCGGCTTGAAAAATATGGAAGGTTTTCTGAGTTTGAGGCTCGGATTCTTTTCAGGCATTTGATGGAAGTGGTTAAGTTTTGTCATGATAATGGCATTGTTCATAGGGATTTGAAACCGGAAAATATTCTCTTGGCCACAAGGTCCTCATCGTCTCCAATTAAGCTTGCAGATTTTGGTCTTGCAACCTATATAAACTCAGGTAAAGTATATAACTTCCCAAATGTGCATATCTTATCTGTTAGGTTTGATAGCCTAAGACATTAGTTTCTTGTAAACAGGGCAAAAATTATATGGGACTGTTGGAAGCCCATTTTACATTGCTCCTGAGGTACTGGCCGGGGGTTACAATCAAGCTGCTGATGTATGGAGTGCAGGGGTTATTTTATATATTCTTCTAAGTGCCATGCCTCCTTTTTGGGGTAAGACAAAGTCAAAGATTTTTGATGCTGTTAGGGCTGCGGATCTAAGATTCTGTTCTGACACTTGGGATCAAGTATCTACATCTGCAAGGGACTTAATTAGAGGGATGCTATGTGTAGATCCCTCCAAAAGGTTCACTGCTGAAGAGGTTCTAGGTATGCAATAAACAAGTTGTTGATAAACTTGCAGGTAAAACTGATAAATCTGTTCTAGGGGCTCAGAAGTCAAACTTAAAGTTAGAGAGTATGGTTGATATCTTATCTAGTTGATCTTAGGTATTGGATGTCATATTTGCATGATATCAGGTACTAAAGGTGGTTGATATGTAATTAATATTAGTAAATGAAGCTAACGATCTTTGGCAAGTTTCTGAATGCAGCCGTATCTGAAAAACAGAGAAGTTATGACAGGGGATAAGTATAAACGACCAAAATATGATTAAAATTTAAAAATATTAAAATGTAATTTATCCTTGTCGCTATTTAAAATAACATTACAAAAATATTAGGGTGACATAAATCAATTAAGTGGTCATAAGTTAACATAAAATTTTCAAATCAATAATATATATATATTTTCAAGAAAATTTTGCCCTCTTTTATAGCTATCTACTTCTCCTTTATCCATCGCGGGGCTTGATCTTCATTCTCCCTTTCAGCCTCTCTCTTTAGGAGTGGAATTATAATAAATTCAAATTAGCATAATTTTACTATACAAAGCAAAATAATAAGATCTTAAAGTGAACTTATTTCAAAAGTAAGAGATGATTATGTAATTGTAATGTTATGTATTATTAGCTTATTTAAAAATTAGTACCTAGGGGTATTTATTAGTCTAGAACCAGACTGAACCGAGGACCGAATAAAAGTTGTGGTCTAGACTGAAGAATGAACTGTTTTATTTTGGAATGGACCAAAATTGGACTAGAAAATATCGGTCCAGTCCAACCT
This sequence comes from Carica papaya, assembly GCF_054855325.1. Classification (NCBI taxonomy): domain Eukaryota; kingdom Viridiplantae; phylum Streptophyta; class Magnoliopsida; order Brassicales; family Caricaceae; genus Carica; species Carica papaya. Next base: position 5,180,053 of record NC_142312.1, on the reverse strand, counting down.
GGACCGAAATGGACCGAATTTCTGTTTTTTAAATCTGTGAATTAAAAAATTAACAAAGATTGTTCTTTTTTGTTTTTTCAAAATTTAGGTTTAAATTTTTTTTTTTGTACTATGGTTTGGACTGAAAACCGTGCCAAATTTTGCAGTCCACCTATAATTGGTTTGAGGAGCAGAATAAGACCATCCCTACTAGTATTATAGGCTTACTCGGTGTGAGTTTATTATTTTCTATTTATTCATGATCTATAATTAGTTATTCTCTATAATAGGTTTTTCTAGTTAATTAATTTATTTTTCCTTTTTAGTAGAATTCTTATATTAACTTAAGAATTTCTATTTTGATTGTATTATGATATCTATAATTATAAATAAAGTAACCTAACTTTGTAATTGGGAAGACCATTCGTATGATTATGATACAACCATTGAGTTATCTTTATTATTGAGATTCGAGATATCTCATTTTGGTTCTTAATAAAGTTTCTCCAAGCATTATGTCCAAGTTCTGTTTGTCCTATATAGCTGGAATCAAAGACCAACTTTCATTTGTCTCGTAATTTTTATCAACCTTTCCAACCAATTGACAAAGAAGGACTAATAACTTTAGAGGAAAAAGAATCCTGAAAGCATAAGTTAAGTCTCAACAACAAAACCCAGTGTTTGAGACCATATGGCTGCAAGCGTTCATTTGGCCACCACTAGGAGGTGGGTGTTATTGCCAAGCCCATTAGCTTCGGAAGTGTGCAATTGGCACCAAACACCAAATCTCAGCATCCACTGTTATTGGAATCCTCCTAACTTGTTAGAAAACCTGAAAACCGTTGTTACAATTGATAGATGACCTCCTTCCTGACATCGACACCAGATCTAGAACTGAGGCCTCTAGTCGAATTCCTCAGTGAAAGATTGACGTCTGATGACCACCAGGTTAGCTTGTGGTTCCCACGGCTCACAACTGCACATTAGTGTTTTGGAGTTCCGAATCCTTCTGTTGATCAGATCAAACTGATTTGACCTAATCCTGTTTGAATACTCTGGTTAAGCTACTTCTAGACTGGTTCTTGACCTTTCAACCAATTCTCAAAGTCTTTTAGCATGTTCTTTCAATTTTTGTGCTCAGTTTGGTCAAATTCACACTCGATACTCGTCTTTTGGACATATTGATTATCTGGCAAGTAAATTGATGTCTTGTCATGCAGTCAACCAAAGTTATGTAAGTTAAATTGTGCATTTAAATCCTTAAATGGCTTGATGGAAGACAGAATAGATGTAATGCTAGTAACATTATGGTGTTCTTTGATAAGGGGCTTGAATGATGGCAGGTGGATAGTTACATGCTTATGAACCCTCCTTATTCAACTAGTTAACTTCTTCATCCTTTCAACAAAGTTATTATTGTCTATTGAAAGTGTCTATAGAGCCATCTAAGTCGATTTGCAATGTACTTATTAAGAGCATTGGTCGTTGATCAACTCCTCAAGCACTCTAATATAAGTGTAAAACTTGTGAAAAATAATTGATTCTGTATTGAGAATTAAGATATCTGATAATAATTGATTTTGGTTGTGAAAAGTTCATTGTCAAAATATTCAAGAACTTCCTGAAGTTTATCCAACTATAATGGAAAAATATGCTCTCATATCTTGAAGCAATTATAACTACTCTATTACAAGAAAATGTTTACATATTGATTGAGTTGCATTATTCACTTATGGAGTGTTCTAAGAGATAATTGAAAAGTTTCAGCGATTACTTATGGGTTAGTTCTTAAACCATCTTTGATGTAAACATAAAACACGTCAAGCATTCCTCTATAGGATTACAGTAATGTAGTGAACTTTATATCCCATGACCTACCTCTTTCTATGGAACAAGATGATGTCATTATTATTGATGATTAAACAAGGTAACTGAGAGGATCATCCTTGACCATCCAACAAAACGATAACAAGTTAATAAATGAGGTAGCAAGAAGATTATGAAAGATGTTGTGATTTCTACTGTACAAATTGAGTTACCTAGTGATGGATATATTGATCAATAATGTTGTCGAGGTCGAAGATGCTAATGTTTTAGTTGATTTGAAGAAAAGGACCCACTTGAAGATACTGCCCAGAAATTTCTTTGGCTCTTAATGGTAATAAGGAAAGTTTGGCTAGTTTGCATTTTATGGATTTTATATAGTTCCTAATTAGTTTAGTACTTCGGAATCTTTGATGTTGGAAGCATTTTTCCCCCACAACAATCTCATACTTCACAGGCTTTACTTATTTGGAAGACAAGTTCCAAGTTTCATATTCTTTCTCTTTAAATATTTTAAAACTTGAGGTTGAGTTTCCTCCAGAATAGTTAGGATGAGTTAGAATTAAAAGATTTTAAAATAGTTATATATCAAGAATAACAAATATTTATGTAATTGTAATGTTGATATATTATGAAGATATCTTTAGCTTATTCTAGAACTAATACCCATAGATTTACTACAAGTGTGAGCTTATTTTATTCAGAAAAAGCATAAATGTGAGTTTATTATTGCCTAACTAATTAGGATCTCATTTATTTGTTTTCTATTATACTTTATTCTAGTCAATTAACATATTTTCTTATTTAATAGAATTCTTAGATAGACTTAAGAATTCTTATTTTTATTATATTTTGGTATAAATAGGGTATCGTAATTTAGTTATTTGGTTAACTATTACAACATTTGGTTATTAGTTTGATTATTAAGATTCAAGATCTTCAATTTTATTTCTTAATAAAGTTTCTTCTCAAGTATTGTATCCAAATCAATAATCAAATTGGAGATCTTGATAACTCAACACTTGGGAAACTTCAAAACACTGTTAGAGAGATTATTTGTTCATGTTGACCAGCTTATAAGCTTAGCAATACACCTTCAAATTCTATCTAAGCATTCTACTAAAAGAAAATAAACTAATTAACAAGATTAAGTTATACTAAAGAATAATTAAAATATGTCCAAACTAAATAGGAAATAGTAAACTCGCATTGAGAATAAGTTTATATAGGTACCGGTTCTTAGAAAAAGCTAAATACCTTAATAATATATAAGCATTAAAATTACATAAATATCAATTAGTATTGAAATATAACCACTTTAAGATGCTTTTGTTCTGCATCACTCTACCTCTTGCATCTATTAAATATATGAGCATAATACCAAACACAGCAAAGCTTGTTTGTTGTGCTTTTTTCTAGTAATCGTCGCCTTTAATTGATCAACCAAACCATCCACCTGATATGAACCAACCTGCTCTTCATCTCCCACATTCTCTCTTCTCTTGATATCTTTATTTCACTTCTCAAATTTATTTCCCTTCTCATCAACCATACTTCTTATTTTTTCTCTGAAAAATGAAATTTTAATATTTTTTCTCTTAGTACAGCTTAGTATAGTACTGAGTCCTTTTCTATATTCTATTCAGGATCTTTTTTAATTTGAATTTTTCTATCTGAACAATGGTAATTGGGTCATTTTCTATCTTTATAAGAGAATGGAGAAAGAGGAAAAAGACTAGGCAATTAATTTGTTGCACTTGAATGGAGCATGATTGATTCTTTTTACCCCAGTACTTCATAATATCAAAAAAAGTAAGATAGAAACAGAGACTGACGGCCTTCCAAACACATGTTGATTGGAAAATTGAAGATCAGTCTCTGTTTCCTTATATATAAATATGAAGAAGATAAATAGAATTTGAATGAGGGAAAAGGATACCTAAGTAAACACTACTAAAGTATTAATGAAATTTCACCACCAACGGTAGTGTTAATTCTGTAAAAGTGAAATTGTGTCTAGATCACGTCAATATATTTCGAAAGTGCAGTCATGTTAATTTTTACATTAAAGCCAGGTTTCATTAGTAATTTTTCTTAAATAAATGGTGTTTCTAAAAAAACTGCTCAAAAATTGATCTAGACATTTTTTGTTTTTGGGTCATTCTCTTCATTCTTTAAAGAAGTTAGGGAACCTTCTTGACTCTTTGATTGTTTTGTAAATTTTTTGTAAATATGCGGGCACCTCCTTAGTGCCAGTATTAATACATAATACACGTTTTATTTTTTTAAAAAAATGATCTAAACATGTGTATAAAGTATGCTTCACGAATATAATCGTCAAACCGTTGTGTGTGCCACTCTCACCATAGAGAGCCACAGACTTCATTATTACATGACAATAAATTGGTGGCTAAAATTGCCTTGTTAGTGCAGTTTGAAAGTTCTCTAATTTGATATTATAATTTGTGATTGAAAGTAGTAGATATTGGTATGAAATTAATCAGTTATCTAAAATATCTAACACCTACCACTAGGGACTGGTGCCACTTTAGCACTCTTATAAAGGGCAGTACCCCATGCTTTCAATTCAATCATGTGAATTCATGCTTCAGAAGCCAGAGAAGATACTTCTATTCTGAACCTCTTTTTGCTCATCATGTTGAGTACTGTCCTTTGTAGCTCACTCCTGGCTGGAGGATTGCTCAGAAGTTGCTCAAGAACTGGGAAAGCAAGAAGGCCTTGACCATAGACAGCTGGAAGCGGGTGGAGGTTCTTTCTCTACTCCATATGTTGCCAGGACTCAGGACTATAGCTTCAGTAATGGCCAGTTGACAGTATCCCCAGCATTCACATGCAAATCGACATTTTCCTCACTCGTAGTTGACAATTGTACTCCTTGCTCTGTATTTGAAGGTTTTTCTTTTACTAGCTGCCGAGAATCAAGCATGGGAGATTTCTCATCCCTGGTTCCATCAATGCCAAGTTTTACCTTCTTCAGTCCATGTTCTGCAGTTGAGGAAGGAACTTCAGTTCTCGAGACTCAGGCCAAACTGTCAAAAACGGAAGAAAAACACAAAGGTATTCATGTTACATTATTTCTTTGCCAATTATTATGGATTAAATAATATTTTTCAAAGCAAATATATGAATTTGATTGTTATGATTGTGTCGATTTGGATGCATTATCTGAGAGAAAATAAGCCTTCATTATTCTGGGAAATGTGACATTACTTGCGTAATATGATTTGCATAATGTTATTATTTCAAAAAAAAAAATGATTTGCATAATGTTATGTTCTTTTGTTGTAAAAAAAAATTGTGTTTTTCCTACAGAATTTGACCACCATTGTGCTTCCAAATTTTTCCTAGGTTCATCTTTCTCTAGCAATGACACTATTAACAAATTTTTGGACTTCAGTATAATCTGATCCTCAGCTCTTTGTTTCCAAATTGAAACAGAATCAAACTTGGGGAAGCTATTTGTTTTGCCGGATTTTTCACTTCCTCTTAAGCGTGAGATCGGAGAAACAGAGCAGAAGTTGGAGATTCGGAGAGGAGGAATAAATAGTTCTAGGATTTCAGGCATCCACAGCAAAAGGAACCACACAATTGGACTTGGTGAGCTTGATCAGCTTGATGTTATAGTGACTGAATCAGTTATCAGGTGGGCATCGTGCACACACATCCCAACTGCTCCATCTCTTAGATTATCACTTGTCTGCTAGAAGGACGAATATGTTATCTGTACTCTGCAAAGACTCGGAGGGAAGTACTGCTTTAACTCAAACTGACAAAGGATGTGGATTGGAACACCATGGCTTTATGCAGCAATTGATCAAGGAATTTAAATATGTGAATTGCAGGGCCTGTTTTGGCTTCATTCTTGTGGTAGTTAATGGTGGTTGAGTGATGATATTTTTTTTTGTTTTGGAAATAATTGAGAACTGTAAGTAGAAGGAATGTATAATGAGATAGCTAGGATTCAATACCTTCATATCCATAGTTTCTAACATTTACGGCTGAAAATGGTGATAAAAAAATCGTGCTTTTTTCCTGTATTATTCTTCCCAATGGAGATTTGATACTTGAAGATTTAGTAATTTTACTGACCCCCCAGAATCATACACTGCCGTTGAATTTCTCGGGAGGCAGAAGGCAGTAATGAAAATTTAAATTTGTAGCATGTAGGCATTAAAGAGCAAAACATGTAAGTCAAATTTTCATAGATTCTATTCCATATTTTCTAGAAAAAATTTTAGGTATTTAGATTACAAACAAAAATAAATAATTGTTTAGAAGGATCTACAGAAGTTTAGAAATAATATGTAGAAATTAACAAAAATTAAAGTCAAATCAAACAGATGGTGGTGTCAAGGTTATCCTGTAAATAGAGATAAAAAAGTTACCCCAAATGCGTTTGCCGGGAGTCGAACCCGGGTCTATTGCTTGGAAGGCAATTATCCTAACCGTTGGACTACAAACGCTTGATGCATCTCTTTCTACCTATTTCCAATTCCTCTACTTCCCTCCTGCAAAATTTAAAAAAGACATCTTTTAGCAACAAATATTATTAGAAAAATAAAAATTATTTACTGGCGGCTTCTTCTGGCTTCTTTTGAATAATTTAATTTTTTCTAAAAATTATTATGAAAAATATGCTTTTTACAGTAATTTTTATTCTTTATTATGAAATATATTTCTTTGAGATATTTATGTTTTTAACTAGTTACCAGCAAATGATTCCCGTGCCAGTTGCTAGTTGTGGTCAAGGGAGAGTACAGGCATGTGTTTCTGACCAAATGCAAAACTTCAACAATTTGCATATTAAGTGGGAGAAAAACTCTTTCCCCGCCCCAGAAGAATATAGTAAATGAACTCTACTCTGATACGTACAAATGATTTTCACCAGCTAAGACCAAGACGGACCATTAAAATGAGCACATTTGCTTTCGGTTCATGGAGAAAGCGTTATTTGCCATGAATTTTTCTTTTAGGATGATAGGTAAGTGGTGCATTGTTGTTTAACTTGTATTAAATTACAAAACTTTCCAAATTAAGAAAAAAAGGATCCACGTGCATATAAAAGAAAGAAAGAGCTTGTAACCACTAAATTTTTCAGCAAAATATAAAACTCAACCTCTTGAGTTGGTTCCTTGAAAAAAGAAAACTCCTCTTATGTTACAAGTCCTGCGGCCTCTTTAAGTTTATACAATAGTTCCTTTCACAGTCCCAAGCTCCTGGTGTCCGCCCCACAAAAATAGGACTGGCTTATTTGTTTACAAGCCAATCTTGGCAGTGATTCGTTATGACCTAAAAGACCAGTAGTTATCAAGGAACACAGTATATTTTCCGGATCTTTGGGCACAAAAATAAGATGAATACCATTTCATACCATTTGTAGTAATTTTCATGTTGCAGGGGCATAGTCTTGTATTGCCGTCGCTAGCTTATTGCGATCGTCCTCCGTTTTCAACCTAATTAAGAATGTGCGCGCCGTGACAGTCTCATCATTAGCACCATTTTCACCCTATAAAAAACCAAGAAAAGTCAATCCTCATGAGTTACAGGGGTTTGAACAAAAAAAATGATTCCAGAAATAGTATCAATTGAGAAGATTTTGGCGAAGGCTAACAGTAAAAGCATATCCCTGTCTGTAGTCTACAACACTACCATTTGACAGGACCGATTATGAACCTAGATCATCAAGCTGCTATATTGGAGTAGCTGGGTTTGCTTAACTATTTGACCAAGCTGCTTCATTTGATTCTTCAGAAACAACATAAATTTACAGGAACATTCTTTTACTTCCCCAAGAAAAGAATATATATTTGAAAAACAAATAAAGTACAGAAATAAGACAGCCATGGAGGTATGCATGATAACAATGGCAGAAACTAGTTACTAGTTTCAAACAAAGCACTGTCTCTAAGATGACCCAGATTCTAGATTAAAACAATCTGATGGGAATTGATCCACAGGTGAACAAGCAAATCTCTAAAGAGAGATCACCCGTCCAATTTAAAATGCAAAGAGAGCATTAGTATCTATTACCGAAGTATGAAATACTGCAACAAGGGAATTCTTTTGCGAAGGTGTCTTGATTCCTGGATATAGAAAAGCATTAAGCAACACCTTTCCCACCTGCCATCCGACAAATGGTTCAGAAAGTGTAAGGAAAAATGCTTTTTTATTGCAATATAGGAAGTAATAGCATAGAGAATATCTTATCACAAATTAAGTCTATGTTCTCCAAAAACCATAAAGAGAACAGGGCCATGCCAAACATCTACAACGTACACTTTCCATACAGAAGGCATGAAAGAAATAGACAGAAACAAAACAGAAGCAGAAATCTACATATCAAACCTAAAGAATCATTTATCATATCATCATTACTGATCTTTTCATGCAAATAAACAACCAGATGATCAATCAACCTAACAATCAAACTATAGCAAGTGGCTTTAGTTGGCTAAGTGATCTGCCTTGCCATGAAGTAAACCAAGGACTAAAAGTAAAAGTTAATGCGAACATTAGAAGAATATTATTGAGCCATCACTCTTTCCTGGTAATGCATTTTCGTTAAAATAATTGCATCTCTCCTATCATATTTTCAACTAGATTTGTTGTTAGAAAATGCTATGTTATGGATACAAGCTACAGTCCAGCAGATGGCATTGATAAATGTAACTTTGACTAAGATCTGTCGCCTACAAGATAACCAAACAATATGTAAGTTGCTACAACATTTGAAAACAGCCTCAGAGGACAGTGAAGAGCTGAATGCTTTGTTGCTACTAATATGCTTTCAGTTGTTCACTGTTCAACTACATTTCTTTGTATTTTCTTCTACTATTCTGGGAGAAGAGATTGTTTGTTAGCCTTTTCTTAGTTCTAAAAGAGCTGATGATTTTCCAGATCCCTTTAGAATTCACTTAAAAGTAACAGTTCTTGAAGCAATTATCTGCTCAAAACATTTCATGACAAATATGCTTGAAATACCCCTAGAGTGTAAATCCTGTTCTGAGCATTATCTTATTTCTCCAGAAATCTACAGAGAAAAAGAATGCCAATATGTTCTTAACATATTAGAAGGAGAATTTGATAATGCTTATCATATGGAAAAACTGCAATATCACTAAAAACTTAAGATCAATGAAGAAACTAGGATATCAATGAAAAAACCTGAGACTAACATTACTTAAAAACATTAAGTACCAATATGTCCAATTAATGCTCCAGAGTTTCTTTCTGCTTCAAATCCATAGGAAAAGCAGGTATTTTTGACTTTACAGTCCTTACTCTTTACTTTAGGATAGTCGGTTAAGAAACAAAATTTAATAGCAACAATTCACTCACTAAAAATCACGAAGAATTTAAAATCTCAGATCAAAGTATTTGGAGAGAACCACACATCATTTCAACAACTGTTGATTTGGATTCTTTTGTTGTCAAGAAATAAGATCTAATAGCAACATATCTCATCCACTAAAAATCACAAAAAATTTAAAATCTGCAGATCGAAATATTTGGAAGAAACATACATCATTTCGAACAACAACGGTTGGTTTGGATTCTTTTGTTCCCTTGCTTACACCCTCTTTGCATTTAATGCAAAGTTGTCCTGTTCCTTTATCTTTCCATGCATCTTTATCTGCTGGATCACTTGACTGTACACAAGATTAAGAACAAGAAAACAGAAAAGTTAGTGTTTTTTATTTCAATAGATAAAATATCATGTTATAAACACAGCACAAAAACGGGTGCGATCCATGTAAAAAGAAAGTGTGAGCTCCAAACATTTGTCATTGAGGAGAAGAGAAAAATATTGATGCACACTACTCCATGTCTAGGTACACCATCACCTCGACAAAATCTAGGAAAAATGAGGGCACCACCAACTGAATATCTTTTGAAAGAACCACCAATCACAAAATTTAGAAAGAATTGGATGCACCAAGACGAACACAACTGTCAGGTCATTCATCTTCAGAGCAAAATGTAAAGGCACAAAAAGAAAAGTTGTAAGTGTAACACCCAAATAAAAATAAAAATTTTTATTTTATTTATTTTTATTTTTATTTATTTGTTTGATTTTCTATTTAATTTAATTTAATGAAAATAAAAATAATAATAGTGATAAAATTGGGTAAAAATATTATTTGGATTTAATTGAAATTGATTTTGGGAAAAAAGGGTGAAAATTTGGATTCTGGGGGTGTTTTTGAAAAGAAAATCGGAAACCGGGAGTCAAAACGCAATTTAAAAAAAGTTGTGCCACGTCAACACCACGTCATCAGCCATGTCAATGGCCCGGTTAGCAGCCCCGACCAACCAGGACGCGCCGCGTGGCAAGGAAACGCTGACCAGGGGACGGGCCACGTAGGCGATCCACGTGTGCGCGATCGGACAGCCCAGATCCGTTCCCGCGTGCACGGACGACCCAGATCAAACGTGCGCACGGACAGCTCAGATTCACGCGCACGGACGGCCCAGATTCAATCAGGCACGGACGGCCCAGATTACATCGCGATGGACGGCCCAAATTTAATTCCAATTAAATCGCGATCGAACGGTTCAGATTTAATCTTGATGAACAGCTGAGATTAAAAGGAAAATGGTATAAATAACCCCACCCACACCTGACCAGAAAACCTTAGCCGCCAGTGCCTCGCCGGAGAAGAAGAACCAGACGCCAGAGGAGCCGGCCATCGCCACCCGCCGTCGCACCGGGGAAGTTTCCGACCGCCGATTGAGGTAAATTTTCTCCTCCCTGCTCGTTTTTCGATGCTGAGTCCGCCTATGGTCAAACGGCCGAAAAACCCAGCCGAAACCCAGCGACGCCGCCGCGTCCCTCCTCGGTTTTTGCCTCCGATGAGGCCCTTCTCGGCCTCTATTTGATGCAAATTTTATACCACTGTGATCACCATTCTTTTCTTTACAGGTTGATCGGAGCCAAACATCAACACGCGACTAACGGCGGAGGAGCCGCCGCACCCGAGAGCACCGCCGCCGATAAGTTTCGATTTTTCGTGATTTTTCGGCCCACCGAGGGCACTAGGGTTGTTTTACCGCAGGGACCGATGCAAGCGTGGCCGAAAACGGCCAACCCGAGGCGAATCGACGGCGCCACGGCGGAGCCGCTGTGCCGGAATTGCGATATTGGCCGAAAGGGGCCCTAGGTCTAATTTGGGATTTTTTGGGACACGTGCAGGTACGAGTAGTGCGTTTCAGTTTCCCGGAAAAAATTCAGGGAAAATTAGGGACAGCCTGTAGGCGTACTGTAGAGTCGAATTCAGACCCCGAAACAGATAAGAACACCTCACCCTATTTCCTATCACGGTATTAAAGCTAAATAAATAATTAAACTGTACTGTGTGACTTTATAGATGTATAATTGATTAAGGTTGCTAATGGAGCCCGAGTCTGATACAGTGTTGGTCTGTTATTGTTTGATCTAATTTTTAGTATTAAATGCAGCATGATGTTTGATGTAATTATGTTATGGTCTCGTATGCATGAACTATGGTTTCTTTTATTATGGTTTGTATTATGGTGAACTCGGTACTGTGTTGTTTTGTTGGATGTCAATTACTGGTTTACATGTTGTGTGTGATTAAATGATTAAGACAAAGAAAAAGGGCAAAAAAGGTTATGTGAATTGATAAGTGGATAATGTGGACAGCCTGACTAGATATCCTGCGAGATGGTGAACGGACCGGGTCCGTAGGGAACCCTACCGGGAACGTGGTCTCTCATACCGGACGGGGTATGGAGACCTTATGTGTTTTGGTGCCCATACCGGACGGGGTATGGGGACGGCCCGTTTCACCCTCATACCGGACGGAGTATTGCGGTTCATGGTTTTGGCGCCCATACCGGATGGGGTATGAGGACGGCCCTAGAATCAGGTTGTGAATGTTAATGGTTCACGTGTAGAGGGGACCCCCTATGGATTCCCAGGGATACTAGTAGGCTGGTAAAAGAGGAAATCTGTTTCCTGATGATTGAAATGTAAAAGTGTGATATATGTTGTGTTATAAAGTATATATGGTTTCATGATATTGTAAGGTTATTATTTTCAGATGTTGTTTTCATGGATCTCGCTGAGATAAGTGAACAGTAAAGAATTTTATTATTGATAAAAGAATTTGTTATAAATTATGCTCCATTTGTCATTTTGTTTTATACCCACCTTTACTTCCGTGGCGGTGAGATAGTGTGATGTCTTTACTGGACTGGTGTAGCTCATTCCTTATTTAACCATTTCAGATCAGGAAGACATTGTTTCTGAGCCTGTTCCACAGGAAGACGGCGACGGGGACGCCTAAAGACTTTATAGTTATATTTATAGTTTTTATTTCGAGTATCTCCCTTAGTTTGTAATTTCATATTTTGAGTACATTTTGGTTATTGTTCAAGGGATGTTAATCAAAATTTTTATTACACTTCCGCATTTGACATTTTTAATACATATATTTCATTCAAATTTTCGGGGTCATTACAGTAAGAAGTGTCCAGAAATGTGATGAAAACAACATAAAAGATGGTTTTCTTGACTGTGGTTTTGAAATTAATAACAAAATAATTTCAAGAGCACACCGAAGTGTCCCAAGACAAAGAAGTTGATTATACACATGCATGCACATGCTCAATATGAAGAATAAGGAGTGTATAAGACATCAAATGTTAGCCTGATGCTGTGGGTATAAGCTATTTGCATTCTCTAAGCTAAGGCTGGCCTTCCATAGCCAAGGTCAAAGAATTGGATCATGATGGTTAGCATGCTGATATATAATATCATGATCTGCTAACCAAAATTGGTATGCACTTTTTCCTAAGCTCGACAATTCCCAGTATAGTTAAGAAAAACATGTACTAGCATATAGAACACATCATTCAATGACTTCCACTTTTTCAATGTTCAACATTTAGCCAGTATGTTTTTTTTTTAAATAAACATTTAGCCAGTATGTAACATGATCTGAACATAATTCTCATACATTAGAAAAGGTTAAAAATGGCAATTTTGATATTAAATGCCGGGATAAAAAGGATTATCTGTTAATATCAATACTTCACCATTTTAATTTCAAAAAAAAAAAAATTATCTGTTTAGTGTCCAATATTCAACATATGCAATTACAATAGCAGACTCATCCTGACACACATTCATGTTGTAGCAGAAGCAGAATACTGGTTAGCAGTTAGATGGCATAGAGTGCTGTACTCTGGATGCTTTGAGTATGGAGGAGGTTACTTCTTATTATGCAGAACTAATACCAGGAATCATGTATATATATGTGTGTATTTATATAATTATAAATACTTATCTCATGGGCAATACGCCCACTTCAAAAAGTATAGTAACAAGTACCTTCTATGAGTTTTCACAGACAAATACCTTAACATAAAGCTTGCACTTGACTTCATGGACTACAATAACGCCCTTTTCTTCAGATTTCTTCACAGATGGGCTACAAGGCTGAGGCAATTCCTCTGGTAATCCAGGAAAACATGAAATACTCATATGAAAATAAAGTTCCAGGCAATATATTGACTCTCTGCAGTTTATGAAAAATGCTAAATGGTGCATTAGTTCAAGTTTGTGACATGTGGTAATGTTAGTGAACAACCAGCTTTACAACATGCTCCAATAATGTTAACATAAAATCTTGAAATCATGCCTTATCGAGTAGACAGTTACTGAAAGAAAAAATAACAAATAATATGAATTTTAGGAAAAAGATCTTTTAGATCTCTTTCCTTTTTTATTACAATTCCCTAATATCCTAATCTTTTTTGCTATTACTCATGATCGTATATAAAGTATTTGTATATTTATATTCCCTAAGTAGATTATTCATACATCGCATTGAGCTAACTTTATATAACTATCATTGATAAGAAAAAGAATCTAACCCATTTTCTCATTGAGTGAAAGGTATGAAATAAATTAAATCAGATTGATTTTTCAATAGAAAGCACTGTGTATAATCTTCAGTTTCCTCTGGCCTACCCACAAGAGCATATATGTTTTTTCTTTATTGTTGTTTTTATTGTTCTTGTTGGAGTGGTCATCAAACGGGGAGTGAGCTTCAAAAGCCAAAATTTAACTATTGCAAACAGTAGTTAACTGACAACAACTGGCAACATGCAATTTACCAACACCGAAAACTAGCAACAGGCGACACCTTAATCACCATGCACCAGCCACCCAAATACTCATTTGGAACCTTTTTCTAAATAAGGTCTGTGCTGCCCATTTGATAAGCAGATATATGCCCCTTTTTTTATCTTTCACATCACATTATAAAGGGCATAGAACTAAGGGTTCAAATCCACATTCTCATAAAGGGAGTGAAGTAGCAACTGCTATAACCAGGAGCACTCTGTAGTAGGTTTGTGTATTTAATTATAAGATTATCGAAATAGTAGAACGAATGCACAAACTGTCTAAATAATAATAAGTACAAAATGCATGATAAAGATCAGAAGTAGTGGCTTAAACGGGTTCCAAATGGAATAAAATGAGAAAGTTTAATTATCTCACCATCATCCACATCATCTGAAGTGTTATGATTTGCTGCAACTTGGCTTTGACTTCCTACGACCAAGAAAAAAAGGTTGTAAGTTCCAATTTACATAAATCTTAGTAAGCTAAACTAAGTAGTCGGCAGGAATGTTCCAAGGTGTTAGCTTTGATTTCTTCTTTCCAATTTTTTTGTTTCTCAATTATTTACTTCAAAAACCAATATGCCCATTAATTGAAAGAAGGTCAGCTTCAATAATGTCCTTTCAACTGGTAAATCAAAAAAGAAAACTGAACCATTGGGGATTCTGTTGCAGAAGATATTGGGTATGGGTTGGCACTGGAGTTTATCCCCTAACAATCTCCAAGGTTCTTTGAATTGAGGAACAAGAGGGGGCTTTTCAGGATGTTGAGTTACCTATATTATGACTAAGAGACAGTCTTCATACTTTTCTGGTTTAGTGATTACCCTATTTCTGATTTTTGAGATAGGAAAAATTACAGGACTTTTGATTTCTACTAAATGTATAGGCATCTTTTTCATAGAGAAGGCACCAAAGTTTACAACATGTAAACTCCAAATGCTTTAGCAACTCGAGGAGATTTTCCATGTAAACTCCAACAAGTCTCACAAAGGTTAGAACATTGTTGGATGTCTCTACTTACATATTGTCCATTACATCCATACCATCCATCTCTACTAGAAAGTAGGACCACCACCATTATGGCATATGACATGGAAAATGTGAAACAAGACCAATGCCAATAGACTGTGTACACTAGTCCGATGAATATGATGCACTCAAAACCCGTATATATGTTTCAATGAGTATAGGAAGCTCTATACTTGCAAAATCTATGACCTAACAAGTTCAAATTAACAAGTGTTCATCTGTTTTTGCATCATCTTAATGTCAACAATTAGAGGCAACAAAATATTCAACTCTTGGTACATGGGCTTGATAGAGTAGTATTCTCTAAAACTCTTATCACTGGTTTTTTTTAATAAGAGAAGAAATATTATTAGTGATGGAAAAGGGGAAAAAAGTACAACCGAGGAAAATAAGACATCCTCCATATGATATTAGACAAGTAATCAATAAATAAAGAATTGCAAACAAACAATGGTCTTCCTGGTTACGATGGAGATTGGTAATGCTTGTGGTAGAATAGTAGCCGTGTGCCTTAACCCATATGTTGTCAAAAAAGTGACCCTCTCCCACAGCTCTATGGAAGAAGTAGCTCAATCATTGAGAATCCTACAGTTCCCAAAAGCCAAATACACCACAGCCCTGCAAAAAGAGCCCCTCTCCAGAGTGTCTAACTCCTGAAACACCCCCTTTCCTTGATATAACAGGTCATGCAAATCTCAACCGTTGGATGGGTCACCCAATAGATGCCAAAAACCTTTATCAACTTTGTCCAAAACCTCTAAGATATATCAAAATATAAAGAACAAGTAGGAGTACGTCTCTCCCCTGTAAAGCACATCATACATATATTTGCAGACAAAATGCGGTCAGGTCAAATGACTTGGAAGATATTGTTCGCGTTTAGTTTCTGATGGATGGCAGTCCATGAGATTGACCTTTGAAGGAGCAGGAGATTTCCAAAATACTTTAGCCTTGAAAAATGGGTTATATTTGGTTTTGAAATGTGATATTCAGAAAAGGATTTACATGTGTATATGCTTGCAGGTTCCAAAGTCCATGTTATAGTATCAAGATGGGATGTTATTTAGATAGGTTTCCAAGAGTTTCAAGAGATCTAGAATTTCAAAAGCCTCCCTTTCAGAAAGGTGATGACTAAGGCGAAAGTTCCAAGTTGTATTCCCCTATGTGCTCAGAATAAAATGTGAGATAGGAGTGTTATGTCTTGTGGACAAACCATAAACGTGTGCAAATTTAGTGGCCAACAACTGATCACTTGCCCAAGTATCCTCTTAGAATTTGGCTCTACAGTCGTCACCTAAGCGGATATGAGCAAGATGGGCATAATGAGGATTGGGAGATGGCCTTCCAAGGACAACGGTGAGAATTGGTTGTACATGTAATTGCATCTCACTCATTCCTTCTGCACCCATAGATGCTTTTGCTCACCTTGTGCCACAAAGAGTTCGGCTCCTGAAGGAAGCGCCAAAACCACTCAACCAATAATGATAAATTCTTGGATCTGAGATTTCCCAGGCCTAATGCACCAGACTCCCTAGGTAACTAACATGTATCATAATTAACCAAGTGATCTCCTTTATCCTCACCCACTCCGATCCATAAAAAAATCTCCTCATGCGACTCCCTATCTTCCCATCTACTCTTATTGGAATCCTAAAGAGGGACGATATGTATAACGAACCCCCCCCCCCCCCCCCCCAAAAAAAAAGTGAAAAAAGCCCCCTCTTTTCAACTCTCAAGACATTTTGCCACTTTCAATTCACCTAAAAAGCCTGGGTATTATGGTTAACCCCCTAAAGAAACCCAAGAGATGGGACATTCCCCCCCCCCCCCCCCAAAAAAAAGTGAAAAAAGCCCCCTCTTTTCAACTCTCAAGACATTTTGCCACTTTCAATTCACCTAAAAAGCCTGGGTATTATGGTTAACCCCCTAAAGAAACCCAAGAGATGGGACATTTTAGTATAGTATATCTAATGGATCTCACTAGATAATCAAGCATCTTGCTTTCTATGTTCACCCTTGCGAATCTACTCTTTGCCACTTGGATGATGGTGAAAGTGTCCCCGATGGATTTGTTATCATCTTATAAAAATACCATCATATCACCTGCCAGTTGTAAATGAGAGACCTCTATCCTATATGTGTCTAACTTTAGTCCTCTTACTGAATCTCTCTCTACGGTCCTAGTTAGCATTCTACTAAGAGCATCCACTACCAAAGTGAAAACGAATGGAGAAAGGGGTCACCTTGTTTTAAATTCCCCGAAGAATTGAAACCAGTTACGAGGTTTCTCATTAACAATAACAGCAAAAAATTGCAGACAACCTCTAATCCGCCTTTGCCATCTTACACTAAATCCCTTGGCTTCCATCACTCTATATAAGAAACCCCAATTAACTTGATCATATACTTCCTCAAAATCTAAGTTGAGCACCAAACTTTTCTTCCTATACCTTCTAATAAATTCAACTACTTCATTTGCAACTAAGGAGGCATGCAGGATCTGTCTACCTCTCACAAAGGCGCTCTGGTTAAGTGATATAGTGTGTCTATGACCCCCACTACGCCTCTTTTATGTAAAATACCTTTGCGATGATCTTGTAGACACTTATCACTAAACTAATCAAGCAGTTGTCCAAGACCTTCATAGACTTATCCTTTTTTTTGGGATTGAAGTAATGAAAGTGGAGTTCATACTCTTGCACATGGACCCATTCAGATGAAATTTGTCAAAAACCTTCTTTAGATCCATCTTAATAATCTCCAAGGAACCCTTAAAAAATTATATTGTGAAACCATCAAGCATCAAAGATTTATCCCTGCCAAGCTCCCAAATGGCTCGTCTAGTTTCCTCCTCCTCTAATGGTCTCTCCAATGACGTAGCCTTATCTCTCTATATCAGACTCTAATCAATCCCCTCTAAGAAAGGTTGTGCTAGTTCATAATTTTTTTAGACAAAAAGTATAAACAATATACTAATGCTATAGCACCAAGAGAGTGCACATGTACAAAAGATATTTACATCTTTTTTTTTTTAGAGAAAAGAAAAATATTATTATGCACATAGGTACCAAGGGGGTACCACCAATATACAATAGCTAGTTACAAGACAATCAATTAGTTCATGACAATCTCAAAATCCTCCCGTGCATAACTCAGTAGCCTTAATAGCATTTTTTCTCCTCTGAGCATTCACTATTCTAGAAATAATCAAATATTGGCATCTCCTTCTTTGGCCCATTTAATTTTCTCCTCTTGTCTCCAACTTCTCTTCCCTCATTGGTGTCTCTTTCAAATCACTCTTTGACACTATTAGATTTTCCTTTTGTGCATTAGATATCACAATACAAATGTTAAGATATTCCTAATGAATCATATCTAAGGTTTAAATTGTTATATCCAAGTCTTTCATGTGTTGCCACAAAGCTTGACATGAATCATAAAAAGGAAAGGGTGCTACCTTGCTTCCATGCACAAGAGTAATCATGTCACCTAATCTACCAAGACTAGTAAAACAATTCTCACAACTTCTAACTAGTAACTATAGTTTGAGCCGTTCAACTTGCAACTAATTATTAGTTTAGTAAGATGTAGAAGTAATGATGTTGGTGAAAGTGGCAATATCAAAAGCAACTCTAATTAACTACCAAAATACATAAAAGAAACCATATTGACAATCAAAAGATTTTGCTTCTTGAACTAGAAAAGACAACATCACTAGAACACATTAAGCAACTCTAGAAAACCATATACGCGACAAGAATTTGGATGACTTGTATTCGACTCACAAATTTTAGAAGAAATTTAAAATAGAGAAAAAAACCCAGCAAGACAATCTGATACCTGTTCACATTAAAAGAGCAATGAAGTTTTGATTTAGGAATTTAATTGCAGATTTTAATTGAGGGCAGAACATGAGGCAAATTAGTTGCTTCCTTCTAGGGTTCGGATTAGTAGCATGGGTTAAGATTTTTGAGTTCAGGTCTAAAACAATAAGGGTGTTTAGGTTATATTGGGTTTGATAACAATATATACATATATGTATATATATACTCAGCGCACCCAGGAGCGTAGTTGAATACATCTATAAGCTACCTAGACAAGAGCAAGCAACTTACTGAATAGCCGACATGAAAAACTATTACATAAAGCAAAAATCCTCTGCACTTTATACCCTTAAAGTTTACAACTTAAACTTGGCTTACATCGCCAGGAAGTTTATATGTAATTTCTTTGGTAAATTTTTTCAGTTTTTAACAATGTAAAACAAAAGTTGAATCCATTAAAAACCACAGCATATTGCTGAAGTAAAATAGTCAATACATACCAAATGTAAATGGGGATTGATTGTTGGAGAACAAGACAGGGGCTTGATTGTTGGAGAATAATCCAGATTGAGTGTTGGCAAATCCAGAGAGGCTATTGGATAGTAACCCAGACTGACTGTTGGAAAATAATGCAGAGTGACTGTTCGAGAATAACCCGGATTGACTGTTGGAAAATAACCCAGAGTGGCTGTTGGAGAATAACCCGGATTGACTGTTGGAGAATGCTCCAGTGCTCCATGAAGTTGTGAAGCTTGTGGTTGAATTTTCTCGAGTTAAATGTGTCTTCTCTTGAAGTGGTTTTATCTCATTCTTATTTTCAGGCAACAATTTCTTCTCAGTGACATGAGATTCAGCTGGCGATGAATTGTCTCCTTTTACAGCATTCGCTTTGAGCCAGTTAACGACATCACTGAACTTCTCCTGCAAGGGGATAGATGGAGCAAACCTCTCAAGTTAGCCAAAAACAAAACATGAGCATCATGCTTTGCTTTTGTCTGCAGTACCATTTCATTTTTATGAAGACTTGGCATGGGAAACAAGGACTGTTGTGAACAAATACAGCTAAGGGCAATGTACAATCCATCACACTCTTCTTATTGAAGCAGTGAATTCACCAAGATGACAGCAAAATAATTCAGGGAAATTGGAGAGTCATACATAAACAAGCCTAGAGCTTGTTTATTTCTATTCTTAACTTAGTGTTCTGCATGATCCTAGAAAGAGCTCAACCATCACTAAAATGAATCAAACGCAAAATAAAAAGGCTAGTCCACAAAATATTCACATGAGTTATGCTGAGTATATAACCTTAAGGATGGCTCAAATTGGCTGTCCTTGTACCAGAAAACATATGCAGATGCAAAGAGGAAATGAAACTACAATGCTTACCATAATGTTAGAAGCATGAGCAAGGTAGTCTTGCACACCATCTTCCCAAAGTTCATCAGGGTGATTCTTGAGTTGTGCTTGCACCCAACTATTTGAAATAGAAGAAAATAAGAAAAAAAGGTCTACTTTTATGGTATCCAAAAATTAAAAAAAATAGAAGTTGCAAGGAAAGGATCGGTCATCATTCTGAAAAGTCAGTTAAGCATTGAATATTATAGAAACCTTGTAACAGCCTCCATATAGAATATGATTATGCAAGAAGCACAGATAGTTAGATAAACGCAGACTTATTGTTTTACTTGACACAAACTGTCTGAATTACAAGAGGCCACACCATTAAGTTGATACAATACAAAGAAGAGACTGCCTCATGCTAATCAACAAAAGCTCAATTCCTGGTAGAGAGCTAAAAAACGCACCTTGCAAATTGGTTGTTGAGTGCTCTCACGTGTCGCTGAGATGACTCGGCTCGGTGGATGTCCAAGGGCTGTGTCCCCACCTGTTGTGACGGTTCAGCTCTTTGCGCATCAAAAGGGGATCCAGACATTATTCTTTTATTCCGCAACTGTATTGTCATTAAAAATTCATGATAAGCCTCCAAATGTTGACTAATAACAGAATAAGGATCAAGAAGTATAGTAAGCATATGACATGAAATGTACATGGGCGGTACACCCTTGGTGCCTTCCTTAATATATTTCTATACTTTTATCTAAAAAAAAAGCATATGACATTAAACAAATAGTGCATGAAATACAATTTCCAGGAACTTTCTTTTTTTCGTTGAAAAAAAAAAGCAGAAATCTTGCTTTACTACTGATCTAAGATATTTATTCCAGAAATGTTTAAATAGGGCAAGCAGCTTTTCTGTTCTAGCTTACAGTCTCTTCCTTATGAACCATGGATTTGCTGTTGACAAATGGAGGTGATACCTGAAGTGAAGCAAAGCAACAATTCTGAGAAGTCTTTTAAAAACTAGAGCTTTGCTCTAAGGGCCATCTTCTGGACTCCACTGAGTTCCAGAAAGATTTGATGCAGAAAGGTTTGACCTAGGCTTTCTAAATGGATTAGGAACTATATTCCTTTCAAATCTGAAGTTATTATAATAGTTAGGAGTCTATTATTATAATTTTAGAAGTATTAAGAAACTTTTTTATGCTTTAAATTCTTTTTAATTTTCTTAGTAGGACTTCTAATAATAGTTAGATTAAGACCAAATTAAAGGCCAAAAAATATCTTTGTAATCTCTTCCATGAATCCTAGTAAAGCCATAATTCATATTCACAAAATTTTCTCAACAGAGATATTCTATATGGTTTTGCAATGAAATCAAACCCTCATCTTTTTTTTTGAGATAACAGTGTGAAATATATTAATGAAGAGGCGTTAAGGGTGAGCTGCCATGTACAAAAAGATAAAAAATTTACAAATCAATAAGTATATCTACAATAGAACCAAAGCCCTCCAAACTATCAAGATTGTGACCTAAAATAATAGATCCAGAAAAATATAACCACCTATCCTTGATAGTGACAAAATCCAACTCAATACCCTCAAAAACTCTATTGTTTCTTTCTTTCCAAATAATCCAGAAAATGGTCCCAAAAACCTGTCTCAGGCTCCACAGAGCCCAACTGTCCGAGAAAAGGGAAGAAAAAAAAAACAAATGAACAATCACAAAATCAAAAGCCAACGCAAATCTCTAAAACAACCAGTAAGTAACTTCCACTATCAATACTTTAGACATATTTAACCACCTCTTCCCTGAATTCCGAACACCGAAAACAATGAACAAATCACTGGACCAAGGTTTTCAAACCAGACTAGAAGTTAAATCTAAAGTTTATACGGAGTCTATAATAATTTTAATAGCATTAGAATTTGGATACATATAGTTTCACCTTTGTTGGTCTAACTCTCTCCAAAACAAAACATCATTGTTGTTTTCTTGCTATTGACTACCTTGAGTGTCCTTGTTAAACAAAAGGATAACTTTGTTATATTAATGACTGCATAGGTCGTGGTGGTTCTAATACTATTCTTGCTAGAGAGTCTCTTGCAATAATCAACAAAATCAATTGGATTAAATTTAATGTTATTCATGAAGTTTTAATATCTTAAAAAGGTAACATCTTTTAGACATGATTGTCTTTTAGGATGAAACAGAAAAATGAGGATTTTTTTTTTTTTATTTCCTTTGCAAGAGAAAATTTTAAAGCCACACAAGACTTTGTTCTCATTAGAGTGACACCATTATCCCCTTGTATAAATGTGACACTTCAAGCTAGTCTCTGTCCCAAAATAGAATAGGGCACACCACAAGGGATTAAAACTATAATCTTCCTTTCAATTTATATTTGTTCTGTAAGTTATTTTATGTTTCTTCCCTATAAAGATATCTAGTCATACTTAGATTAGCATTAAATTAAAGCTCTGTAAGAACCTCTGTAGTCTTTCTTATGAGAACCACTGTTCATGCTTAGAAAATCATATATGTTCTACATGATTGCATGATGCAATCAAATCCTCATCAATATGTGATCCTTAGGAGATCCTACGTGTGATTCCTAGTTATCTTTTTTTATTTTCAACTCAATTTCTTAGGTGTGATATCTAAAAATCCTTAAATTTAACCAAAGTTCTTAACAGGAAAATTAATCCTAGGTTTTTCCGCATCAAGTATGCCTTATATTATACAATATAAATCTTTGCATCTTCATCTAGTTGAGTACAAAAACAATAAAACAAACATACCACAAACTAGAACGGGGTATCCCATCACAAGGTAAGAGCTTAAGTGGTAAGCAGTCAAAAGCACTTCTAGGTATGTTATTTGCTTTTATTGCTTGCTAAACCAGCAAACTTTGTTCCGCAACCTAGCGAGCAAGGGAAATGTATAGCTTTCCTTTCTCCACCTTATTCAGAAATATCATAACCGTCCAAATTAGAGCACGTGATTAGCTTTTTCACACCTATCCTTGATTTTCTTTGTTTCGCCCAGCTTTCTAGTTGTTTGTTCCTCAAAAATCGTCCAATATATAACTAACCATAGAGGTGATGTTGTGATTTTGAGAAAAAACAATCGACTAACAGCTACAGAACCACATACACAGAATATCAACTTGCTAACATTTGCTCACGCAAACAATACCACATATACATACTTGCTCTGCGATACTAATCCCAATATAGGAACACCAGCCAAGAAATGTAATCTGAAGTTCATATAAACTTAAACATCCTCCTCAATCAAGTCAAACAATCACATTATAATATATTATAGTAAAAAAGATATATCTTCTATGCTAGCTTCCAGCTACCCGCCACAGCTAAAAACAACGGGACATATATATATATATATATATAGTATACGTATGTATGAATATAGAACCAGCGTCTTTATGCATTTATGCATTTTAAAACCGAGAAAAGGTGAAGCAAGAAACTATTCCAGGTTTTTGCTTTCAGAAAACATTAAAAGGAGGAAATTAATTTGTCGAAGGAAAAACTCACAACCGAGTCATTCATATCCGCAGCCGAGTCCGATGCCGCGAAACGTTTCGCTCCCTTCATTCTTGAGGGAACTGTCTCGCTGAAGGATTTGAAATTTCTTTTTCAAGAACTGCAAAAGAGTATTAAACGTTAGGGTTTTTCTTTCAAAATTTCTTTAGATTCTTTATTCAAGCCACTCCGTGCACAAAAAGAGTGGAGACTTTTTAATAGGGCAAGTAAAAGCGAGTGATTGAAACAATAGTGGGCCAATTGTGACCGTACGATCAGTTGGGGAAATAAAACATTCAATTTGAACCGTTGGATTCTGTTCCGGAGGGGGGGGGCTATTGTTTCAGCTCCACGTGGCCCATGTGCCTTAGAGTTGCCTGTGCTCATTTCTGGGTCCCACCACCACCACTGTTTGGCTACACGCTGCAGCAAACGGTTAAAGGTTATTTTGAAAAATTATTACGTCATAAACCTTTGAAAAAATTATTACCTAAAAAAACCCGTTCTGACTTAATTTAAGAACTTCAAAAAAAATATTATTTTTATATTATTAAATAAACTATCCAATCCAAATTGACAAAGTTCTCATACGACCCCAATATGTGTACAACCCTTATAAAGAATGATTTACACATTTTTCATATTTTGCACACATATAATAGATAGAATTTATATATATTTTCTTTAAATTCATGTTGTATTTTTATAAAAAAATTTAAAACTTTTATGCATAGTATATCTTATTTTAATTCATAAAAAAATTATATAAAATATAAAGTTTTAACAAGTTTTTTGTTTTATCATTTATTATTATTATTATTATTATTATTTTTCATATTGATAATTTCTTCACATTTATTTAAAAATAAAATAAATATGTAAAAAAGAACATATACCATTTATATTGAAAGACCATTTTAGCATTCCATTATTCCTTTATAACTAAAATAAAAATAAAAAAAATGTATAATTTAATATTTAAAAAATAGAAGGAAAAAAAATAAAAAACCATTCGCATTGAGATATTCGTGGGGGTTGGGGAAGGAGTTTTTACACAAACGGTCTCTTTTCTTCATCTTCTTCTTGAGCTAGTAGGCTAGTTTCTTGCTGGTTCTTGTCTTGAATGAAAGAGGAACTTCCATGCTTAACAACAGTGTTGTAGGAGCTTGGAGCCTTGGTTGAGGGCTTAGGATCTGGCACCATCTTCAATATGATTCCCATGGCTGTCAGCAGCAGTCCTGTGACGTGCTGTTCAGTCAATGGCTTTGTAAATATCAAGTATGATAGCCACAAAGTCACCGCCTTCCTTGCGGTTGTTATCTGCACACAGAAATATAGTATACATATATATGCCAAAATACTTGGATTTCACCCTCAATTTTTTTAAAAGTATTTAAATTGTACAATATTTTTTTTTTTGAGTTTAAATCAACTTTTAAAAATGTATAAATCACCATTTTGTTGATAATAAAAATTAACATTGTCAAATATCAATATATATAAGCGATATTTTTCGTTTGTTTTACTCCACGTGGATGCCTTGTAGATCCTCGTCCATCCACCATTGATCCTCCACCGTCTTCCTCGTTCATCCACCATCGAGAGAAAGCGTGGCTGTTAGCTCTATTGACGAGGAAGTCTCATCCTTTTTGCGAACGGAGCTCCACAAGCCTCTCCATTCGTCCACTATCAGCTTCATCAACAGAGGATGTCTCTGCCGGCTTCATCGACAACTTCTTAGATAGATTAAATCTTTAGTGGGAGATAGATGAACAAGGAAAAAAGCTTTTAGGACACAGACAAATCTCTTTTTTATGGATTCATATGGATGTCATATGTTATATATATAGTATCTATGTAGATTAAAATAGATGACATCATTATCTACATATACTGATATTTAATGATGTTAATTTTTTTTAAACAGTGAGATGGTGATTTGCACATTTTTAAATGTTGAGAGTCAGATTTAAATGCAATGAAAATTTATTGTACATTTTGAATATTTTTAAAAAGTTGAAGGTAAAATTAAGTATTTTGACTTATATATATATGTGCACATGTATATATCAGTTAATAAATATTTAAACCGACATTCCATAACTAAACAACTTCAACTCCTTTTTATGAGATTGTAGATTCTTATTAAGAGATTAATTGTATTGTTATTAGTATATAAATACTATCTAATTATTAAAATATTAATTTTTATGAGTGTCTATACATATATCCATGAACTGTGTTAACAGTTTATATCTTTAACATGCAAACACTACACACTTGAGTCTAAGACCATCACTAGTAGACCAAAGAGAACAACTATTATCATCTACATTTGACACCCAGAAATAAAACCAGAGTAAAAACAATTTGTAAAAACTGAACTGCCGAAGTCAAAAGAAGAATACACCAGTTAGGCCTCTTAACCTTTATGTAGTTAAAGAGTAATCTTTTTTATAAAAAAAGAAAATAGTAGTTTGAGCAACAAAATGTGGGGAGAGGAAAAAGATAATATTTACCATTGCAGTAGAGGCAGCACCGAAAATGGCAATGAGTGAGAGAACGGACACTTGACCGATGAACGTGGCCATGGCTTCAAAAACCAAACCCCATACACGTATGGATGCTGCAATTTATTCGAGCAAGCAACACAAAAACGAATAACATTAGGAATTACAATCATTGGGAAAGTTAGGGACGTAACCAACTAAATGATCAATTGCAAGTATCTTACCTAACAAGTGACTCAATTGTTCTCAACAAGAAAAAAGAAACAAGTGATTTTTTAGTCTTTCGTTATCCAAGAGGAACTAAGTAATATATTATAATTAAGTATCGAAGGCACTTCCTTGCATTTTGAGATTGAACTTAGGATCAAACCTTCACTCATTCTTAATAAGAAGAAAGAGTAGCAGAAATTCTAACTTGGGTCTTCACCAAGTACAATGATTTTTCTCCGAAATAAATATACTAATGCATATAATCAACTAAGAAATCATTCATTCGCCTTTACTTTATCTAAATTTGTCGGTCAATCTAACAGGCTTGTTGAGCATCACAAACAAAACAGAAATTTCTTTCATGCAGAAAAAGAAAGCACGAGGTAAAAGAAGCAAGTTACTGATGATAGAAGACAATGCCCTTTACTTGATAACAGGAATTCCATGCTCTAAACAGCTCCCCCGTTAGAATCATTGGTGCAAGCAAAAAAGGCAATCCTACTACTGTTGAGCAAAACAGCATCTCCATCTGAAGAAGAAGAACAAACAAAAAGTTCACCATTTTGTACTTCTACATCAAATTTACATTGATATGCTGACTAATAACTATTATCACCTGTGTTGTATTCGGATTCATGGTAAAAATTGCTTCTTGAAAATTACCCAGAAAGGCATCCATTATTAAAGCACCCGAAATCATCAAAATACCAATTAGGCTGAAATTTGGAGATGTCTGGGCATCTGCCAAGGTGAAAAGAATAAGGCCAGCAACCAGAAGCACAGCAGAGATGTATTCATGAACCGAGTACTTCCTTCTCAAGCCAGGGATGAAGGCACCCATTACCATGACAGGCAACACCTAAATTTAAAACAAATGTTATATCAGAAGCTATTCCAATGTTATGTTTTGATCTTTCGTGTTTCCAAATCATGAGGCAAAGTTTGAATATGAAACAAAAATTACAAAATCACCTTTCCAGATTACCTTGGTGGATTTGAACATGATTTGTGCTGGATAGTTAAGATAGGCCAAAGAACCCTTTGTTAATCCATGAGAACCCATGAGAACAGCTGAGAGTTTCACATAAGTTTTCCATGGGTTTATCATTCGCTTCATGGAGAAACCTTGGAGACAAATGAGCAATAGGTATACAAATCCTTGTACGAAAGTGAAGTACCAACCATAGCTGTAAAACAAAAGAACCATGAAATTAATGAACATATTTGACATAAACACAATAAGTTAGACCTAAAAAAAAAGCTGAGTTTGTGAAGCTGCAATGATAGAAGTACCTGAATTGAAGCCGATTATATACATATTCCTAGAATCAATTGAAAATGATGTTAATAATCTTATACAACCAACACGTATAAGAAATTTATGATTGTTCATACAATGAGAAATTAATAGTGGAGATTTAAAGACCAAAACAGTAACCTAGAACAATTCCTAAAATGAAAGACCCGCGTGCATGTTTATTTTAACTCAACTGTAAAATAACTATAGCTTTATGCCGCCAAATATTTGAACCCCTATTTTGGATGCAGAGAAAATGAGGCATCATGAGAAGAATATGTAAAAACTTCTGCCCAACTCAAACCTTATCAATATTTACGAGAACCATCATTTGAAAACTAGAACAGCATAATGAGACTTGAAATTCCCATTCCTTTCTTTTTCCATATATTCTCAGCAACCAAACAGAGAGCATCCCCAACACATGCAAAGTGGAAAACTCAGACCCAGAAAAATAATAATCAACCAACCAATCAAAATAAAAACAACCATATTAATTAGCCGAGAAATAAGCAAAATTCTTGACATACACATGGAAGCAATATATACACACATTTACTTGAGGTGAATTATGTGCACTCCAAATAAATTAATTAAACAAAAATAAGGATCAAACAAACCTCACAGATGCCATTAACGAGATAACCAAAGAAGAAACCAGAACAGCATATGAACAATTGTTGCCATTTGGGTCGATCAGAGAGAGAAATACCAAACAGGGACCTTGCTTGCTCCTCGTTCTTCATATCTTCAAATCTTCTGATATTAAAAAATCAAGCCACCCAAAAGAGGAAAGAGCACAAAAAATAAAGGGTCCTAGAGATTGGTGCACAAACTGACAGTGCATGCAATTTTGTTATTGAATTAGAAAGTAAGAATTTGATCAAAAAAAGCAGAAGGGTCTGCCACAATAACACGAAGAAGAAAGGTATCAGAAAAATAATAATAATAAAATAACGAAATGTTTTCTGTATATTTGTGAAACGAAAGAGGGAGACTGGGAAGAATGCCGCCTGCTTGTTCTTCACATGGCTAAAAGTGAAAAAGGACTCCAAAGGAGGGAGGGATTTTTTAAAGAAACTGAAAAAAGAAGACTCTCGGGTCGACCGGCTCAAGTATCTTGAGCCGGTTCGGATTTTATTCGTTTGGATTTTGGGAACAGACCGAGTACTGACTTGGCATGTCAGATTGATGAACACGTATAGACTCCATCTAATTTATTAATTATCGTACATTTCACTTTGTTTTTTTTCGTGTGCGTATTTTTTTGTAATTTTATCTATAATACTTTTTTGTGACTGGTACGAGGATTCTAATAATTTAATATTTCAATTTAGTAAAACTATTAGTAATTCTTTGTTACAATCAGATTTCGTTTAGGTACTATAATCTATTTTATAAGTATCTAAATATGTAATATCTGAAACTAAAATTTGACTCAAAATTAATTTTTTTAAAATAATAATAATAATAATAAATATATAAATATATAATTTTTAATTTTATAAATTTTTGTTTAATGTAAACTTAGAAAAAAAAAAGGGTAGATAATAAAATTGAAAATAATTTTAAAAGAAATGTGTGAAAATTTGGATTCGGGTATATTTTTGAAAGAAAAATTAAAAATTGGGAATCAAAATACAATTTATAAAAAATATGTGCCACGTAAGACCATCTAATCAGTAGCTCCGACGAACCGGAGTGCGCCGCGTGGCAAGGCACGCTGATGCGGGGCCATATGAGAGGTCATGCTGGTAATCCGCGTGTCCACGATCAGATGGTCCAGATTTGTTCCCGCGCGCGTGAATGGTTCGGATCCGTTCCCTCCTCATGTGCGATCGGACGGTCGCGATTAAACACGATGAACGACTCAGATTCGTTCACTCTTTAAACGGGATTGTACGGTCCAGATCAAATTGCAATAAACAGTTTAAATTCATTTCTTCTTTAAACGTGATCGGACGGTCGATATCAAACGTGATGGACGACCCATATTAAAAGGAGACGGATATAAATACTTCACTTCACACTGAACCCTAAGCCTAGCCGCCCGCCCCCTGCCAGAGAAGAAGAATCAATCACCAGAAAAAGGCATCGACCGTCGCACCGGAGCCACCTTCGACCGCCAAAAGAGGTAAAAAAAAATTTTGTTCGCTTGAATTTTGATTTTGAACACCCTCATGGCCAAATCGGAGTAAAATAACCGGCGGATGAGCTAGAAATCGCGGGTAAAGTCCGGCGGCATCGCCGCAAAAAAACCAAAAATCATCTCCGATGAGCCTCTTCTCGATTCCTATTTTGTGCTATTTTTTCACAATTATAATTACAATTTTATTTTCTACAGGTTAACCGAAGAAAAATGTCCAACTACGAAGGTAAGCCAGTAGAGCCGCCGCACTGGAAAATCTGGCCACTAGTGAGTTTTTGTTTTTCGACTTTTTCGGCCAACTAATGCGCCCTTAACGTGTTTTCTCGCATTAATGAGTATAAAATCGGCTCAAAACGACCAGTCCGAGGCAAACCACTGCCGTCGTGCTGGAATTTTAAAATTGACCGGAAAAGATTTTTAACACCGATTTTAGATTTTTTGGAGTATTTTTAGGTACTTAAAGTGTGTTTTAAAGTCCGAAGGAAAATTCAGGAAATCCGAAGACCGCCAATAGGCGCAACTGTGTTTTGGACACCGATTTGGGTAAGAATCTCGCACCTTATTCCCTGTTATGGAATTGAAGTTTAATTATAAATAATACGGTATTTTGTGTAATTTAAAAAATATCGATAATTAATTACAGATTACTAATGGAGTCGGAATCAGTTATTTATTATTGTTTGTCATATTTTAACTGATTGTTTGATTTTACAGTTTTGAATGCATAATAATACATTGGAATTAGTAAAATGATTCAGTTGTATTTTCTGGATGCATGTATTGCTTATTTTACGTGATTTATATCTAAATTGTGAAACTAAAAATTAAATGTAAACAGAAATTATTTGATTAAATGAATAGATGAATGGTAACCTTACTGGATATCCTGTGAGATGGTTGACAGATTAGGTACATAAAAAACTCTACTGTAAATGTTGCTTCATACCAGATGGGATATCGAGATTTGGTATTTTGGCACTCATACCGAACGGGGTATGGGAACAACCCGTTTCACCCTCATACCAAACAGAGTATTGAGGATGGTATTTTTGGCTCTCATAACGAACGAGGTATGGAGATGACCGGTCAGTTGATAATGTTGAATAAGGATTCACGCGTAGTAGGAACATCCCTATGTATCCCCATGGATACTAGTAGACAGATAAAAAGAGAAAGTTGTTGTTCTAGCTAATTGAAAATGAGATCATGATGTTATTTATGTTATTGCCTCTATAGGGCAATTTTGAAAATCTCGCTACAATAAGTATGCAATAAACGATTTTATTTATAATAAATGAATTTACTTAAATTAAGATCTTCATTAGTTGCTTTTATGATTTTTACCAACCTTCATTTTTTTATCGGTGAGTAGTGTGACATTCTTACTTGGCTAGTGTAACTCACTTTTTTGTTAACTATTTCAGATCAAGAGGAGTAAGATTAAGATTCTGATCCACAAGAGAGTTGCGAATAGGATGTCCAGTTGTTTACTTTCCATTTATTTATTTGATTTTTAGTTTATTCTTTTAGAATGGTCATTTCAGTACCCCTATTAGGTATTCTAAGTTATTGTATAATGAATGTAAACTCTAACTTTATTATTTCGTTTTCGCATTTAATTTATAATTTATTTCCTTTTAATGTTACAGGTTGTTACAAAATATTTATATTTACCATTTACAATGAAATCAAAAGTTTTTTGGTACATTATTTTTAATCAAATTACACTAATAGGATAAATTTTTTTTTACTATAATCGTTCTTATGTACTATAATCTAAATTAATGCCAAAATGTTAAAAAAAATTATTTATTTTTTATTTTGAAATTCAATGTGTAAAATCTTGTGGTATGGTTATGATACTATTAATATTCTATTACATAATATAAATTTTGATATGATAACTCCCGAAAAAATAAAATATATATGTTTACTTTTAAATCTGCATTATAAACTTCAAGCTTTATCTAAGATAAAGTGATAAAAAAATGTCTTGAATGCATAATAAATTTTTATACTATTTTCGATTTTCTATTTAAGTCTTTATACAATTTTTTTTTCTATTTAATTGTCATTATTTTCAAAATATATTGAAATAAATTCAAACTATTAAATATTGTTTAACTTCTTTTAAAAAAGGTATCATATGTTATTGATGCGCCATCAGGGTAAATAAGAGACATTCTTTTTTAAGGCAACCATTTCCATACCACATCAGATGAAAACACATTTGCTATTTTCTTCTCCTTCCCAAATTTCTTATCTTTCTTATTCTTGTTGGACTTGAATGCATTTGTTAATGAATTTATTAACGTCATATTTTTTTTTAATATTTTGTAAAAATTTAATTTGATCCGCATAATTTTTAGAATCTAGATTTATAATATTGCTACATAATTTTTCTATAAACAAATTAACCTTAGCTTTTGTGGTTAAAATTTTTAAAATCTCTGTAACTTTTACTTATTCATTCATTAATTATATAGTTGTAAGATGATTGCAATGAAATATGAAAATCGAGAAAAAAAATAAATATGTGATTTCATGACTAAAGAAGTTCAATAATTAAGAGAAGAAAAACTATAAAACTTTTGCATTAATTTATATCTTCAAAATGGATAGATATAGGTCTACAATGTATACATAAGTAGAATATTATAAAAAGAAGTAAATGAACACATAGGAAGTCATAATTAAAAAAAAATGTAAAAGTCTGAGACCTTAAAGGAAATTAATTTATAATTTAAATACGGAAGTAGACAATAGAGTTAGGATTTACATTTTTTACACAGTAAATTAGAATGTCCAATAGAGATACATGAATGTCACTACTACAATATTTTGTAAAAATAAGTAAATAAATATTTTAAAACAAATAGATAAATATCATAGGGATTAACCTCCACTAATTCTTGAAGGGGTCCGAAAGGTAAACTACTCACAATTTTCTTACTGATCGAGATCTAAATCCTAATTTTCTTGATCTAAAATGGTTAATTAAAGGGTGAACTATACTAACTCAGTAAGAATATCACGCTAATAATGGATATGGAAAATAAAAGTTGGTAAAACTCACAAAACAACTAACAGAATCATGAAGAAAATCGTTTATTCCATACTTACTGTTACGAGTTTTTAACAAATCAACCTATAAAAACCAATATCCATACAACTTTTTAATTTCATGCACAAGTGAACAAAAAACGACAATTTTTCTTTCTTACTTGCTTACTGGTACATCTGTGGGTCCGTAAAGATGTCTTCCTATACGTGAACTAAATATCCAAATTTATCAATTAACCAGTTGTCTCTATACTCCGTCCAGTAATGGGCGCTAAATATTTTATCGCATCGATACATCGTCCGGTATGAGGGTAAACTATATATTCTAAAGCTTTTCGGTATGAGACTTCCGAGCCCTGTCTGAATGAGGTAACGTTCACGGTAGGGTTCTCTATGTACCGAGCCCATCCGTCATTTTTCAATATACCAAATAAACTTTTCACATAAAGATCTCCATCAAAAAATAAACACAAAACACATGCTAACCTCTCATATTATATTCATAAATTAATTAAACAGTATTTATGCAAACAACACAACTTCATACCTTAATAATCAAGAAACGTACTCAGGACATTTATTTTCAACTTAGTTAATCAGATAAAAATTACAATCAGACAATCAATAACGAGCAAGCAATTAAATATGATAATTTAAATCATACGGCGGAACAACAAGGAATTTAGGCAGTACAGAAACATAAATATGCAACACAAATGAGTTTAGGACAAACGTACACTGATCAATTTTTCGACTTCACTAGTGATCTGTAATTATTATTATAATTTTTTTAGTTTTTACAAAAACACACAATTATTAATTATTAAGCTTTCATTTACCATAACAGAAAATATGGTTAAGGATTCTTACTCGGATCGGTGTTTCGAGACTCGTGTTGTCTACTACGCCTCCTAATAGGTCCTGAATTTTCTGAATTTTATTCCAAAAATTCAAAATACTCACCACGCAACTAAAAATATCCCAAAAATCCAAAATCAGTGTTGAAAATCCTTTACAGCTAATTTTAAGGTTCTGACACGGCACTGTTGCCCATGGTGGCAGTTTACTTAAGCCTTGACAGTTTTGGACGGTTTTACACGTACCTTTGTGAAAAAATACATAAGGGGACCTTCTTTGATAAAAAAAATAACAAAAAACTAAATCTACTAGCGGGAGGGTCTCCGGGTACGGCAGCTTCGTCGGTTCTCCTTAGCGGCTGGGGTTTTTTCTTTGGCTAATCTGTACAGAAAAGGATGATGAACACAATAGTAAACAAATTACATAAAATGGGAAACATAAAAGGGCTCATCGAAGGGGTTTTAGGATTTCGGCTGCGGTGGCTCCGCTGGGCTTTACCCATGATTTTCAGCTCACTATCTCTTTTGCTCTGATATAGGCATGGAGAGACTCAGAATCGAATTCCGAGTGGGTAGATGAGAGTTTTACCTTTTTTGATGGTTAGCGACGGCTTCGGTGCAACGGCGGCTGATGGTCGGTCTTTGTATCTAGCGGCTGGTCCTTCTTCTCCGGCGAGGGCAAGGCAGCTAGGGTTTGGGTTCCCTTGCGATGCGATATTTATATATTCACCCTGTATCGATCTGGGTTATCCATCCGCGTCGACATAGAGCGAAGAGAGCTGTCCGATCCTTGCTTATTTAGGCCAAATGCGTGGGTGAATCTGTACTGTTTATTGCGATTGATCTCATTCGTTCGATTGCGCATAAGGAGGGAATGCATATGAGTTGTTTACGCACGTAGGATCGAATTTGGGCCGTCAGATCATTGGGCACTGGGATTGCCCGTGTGGCCTCTCGCATGGCGCCAACGTCAATGTACTTTGCCACGAGGTGTGCTCTGATTTGTCGAAGCTGCTGACTGAGTTGTCTCACGTGGGCAAATTTTTTCTTTTTGTATTTTGACCCCATGTTTTCATTTTTTGTTAAAAAAACATCCACCGAACTTAAATTTTCACCAATTTACTCAAAAATTACTTTCAACTACGTACATAACATATTTTTCTTAAATAATTTAATAAAATTAAATTAAAATAACATAAAATTACTTTTTAATTATTTTTATAAATGCCAAAACTGATCTCGGATCAAATTCTATATTCGGATATTACCAAAACTATAAAAATAATATATTAAAAATATCTGCATTTTGATATATATTTTATGAAAGTTATGAAATGATACGAAAATTATAAAAAAAAATAATTATGAAATAGAATCCTTTGTATGGAAAAATTAAGAAAGTAGTTGAGATAATAGAAGAAGTTAAACTGACTAAGCACAATAGTGCATAAATACCTACAATCGACAGTATAAAAGCTATAAAAAATAAT
Source organism: Carica papaya (assembly GCF_054855325.1). Classification (NCBI taxonomy): domain Eukaryota; kingdom Viridiplantae; phylum Streptophyta; class Magnoliopsida; order Brassicales; family Caricaceae; genus Carica; species Carica papaya. Next base: position 5,144,754 of record NC_142312.1, on the reverse strand, counting down.
GAAAATATGTTTATTTGGATCTATGATTATCTCTCCTTTTCCTCCCTCCCCAAAGCAATGATTCTAAGTTTTTCTTTAGTTCATAATTCATAAAAATTTTTCATGTAACAATAGTATCGAAGCATTTTTCATGGCAAAATAGTTGAATCAAATAATACAAAACTCTAAAAAAGTAGGAAAATTAAATACATGGCTAGAGAAATGAGGGACCCATAGGAGAAAAATAAATCCAAAATAAAAATAAATAAATAAAGAATTCGGCAAAATGAAACAACTTCTATTAAATATAGTGGAATAGTTACTGACAACTAACAATTCAAAGATTAAGCCTCAAGACGGAGAAAATTCAAGAGCTCAATCTCATAAATAAAATAAAATAGATGTGGTGGTGGTGCTTTTATCCAGTGTGCCATCCACGCAAATGCTGTAACGACTATGAAAATTCAAAATAAAATATATAATAATTTAAGTGCGGAAGTAAAATAAAATGTTAAGATTTATATCATTTACACAATAACTTAAAAGTACTAAACAAACATCATAGAATGAATCTTCTGAAAGAAACATGAGAAATAGAAAAAAAAAACAAAGAAAAATATAAAATATCTAGCATTTACTCGCAATCTTCTTGAAGATCGGCTCGAAAACTAGGTCTTTTTGATCTAAAATGATTAAATAAGGGGTGAACTACACTAACCCAGTAAGGACATCACACTATATCACCGACACAGAAGCATAGATTGGTAGAAAATCAAAATAATCAATGGAGCATTAGATTTAAACCAATACATTTATTTAAAATAAAACCATTTACTATTTTACTTACCATTGGAGAATTTATGAAAACAAATTATAGAAATAATAATATCATACAGATCATGACCTCATGCACGACCAGCAACATATAATATATCATAAATCTACATTTATTAACAATAAACGAAATCGTAACCGTTTCTCGTTTCACCAGCCTACTAGTATCCATAATGATCCATAGGGGTGTTCCCGCTATACGTGAACCATTTCCCTTAACAGTCTTAATTACATAGCCGACCACATACCCCGTATAGTATGAGTGCCGAGACATTAAACCTCAATACCCTATCCGGTATGAGGGTGAAGTGGGTCGTCCCCATATCCCATCCGGTGTGAGCGCTAAACGACCAAGTCTCCATACCCCGTCTGGTATGAGACAACGTTCACGGTAGGATTTTCTATGAACCTGGTCCATCCACCATCTCCTAAGATATCTAGTGAGGCTATCATCTTATCTGTTTATTAGATCACACCCATTTTCTATTTTCTCTTAGCCCCTGTTACCAAATCAAACATAATCACATAAATAAATGAACATGCATCCAGTAATGCAATCATATCTTAAATCTCAAAATCAAGCAGATGTCAAGTAAGACAGTAATACATACATTTAAACTATAAAATATATAAACTAGATACTATCATACTTTTAGACTGTAAAATAAATCAACAGAGAACAATGTCCAATTCGGGCTCCATTAGCAATCCGTAATTAATTATGCACATCTATTTAATGTGTACAAAAGATCGTATTATTATTTATTCAAACTTCAAATCTATGATAGAAAATAGGGTGAGAGGTCCTTACCTGATTTGACACCGAAAAGCTAAATGGTTTACTGCGCCTACGGGCAGTCAATGGGTTCCCTGAATTTTTCATCGGGAACTAAAATGCACTTACGGTACATACAAATGTCCCAAATAACCCAAAAATCAGTCTCAGGGCCTACTCGACCAATTTCGAAAATCCAGCACGGCGGTGGCGATCCGCCTCGGGTTGGTTGTTTTCGGCCGAATTCACCCAAATTTGCATCAGTTCCTGTGAGAAAACACATTTAGGGCCCTTGGTTGACTGAAAAAATGTAGAAAAATGAAACTGGCCGAGTAGGCTGTCTTTTCTGGTGAGGGACTCTGGCGGCTAGGGTTAGGGTTTGGGTGCGGATGAAGTTATTTATACCCATCCGTTTTTTATCTAGGTCATCTATCACTTTTGATATGTACCGTCCGATCGCGATTCAATTTAGGTCGTCCGTGCACGCAGGAACGAACCTCAGTCGTTCGATCGCATGCACGCGGATCGCCCGCGTGGCTCTCCCCCCGCATGGCCTCCTGCGTCAGTGCCTCTGCTAGCTGGCGTGTCCTGGTTGGTCGGGGCTGCTGACCGGCCATCTGACGTGGTGCAATTTTTTTAAATTGTATTTTGACCTCTAGTTTTCGAATTTTCTTTCAAAAATACCCATATAACCTAAATTTTCATCAATTTTTCTCAAAATTATTTTCAATTTAATCATTAACTAATTTTTTCACAATTATTATTATTATTATTATTATTATTTTCATTAAATTAAATTCAATTAATAAATAATTATATTTAAAAAAATAAAAAAATAAAAAGTAAAAATAAATAAAAAATTAAATGTTGGGTGTTACAACTGTTACATTTAAAAAAAATTTATTTATGATTCACTTAGTATCACGTCAACAATTTGCAACACAATCTTAATACAAATTAAATAATATTTAACAGTAGAATTTCATTTCTATTTAAAAGTAAAGGAGTTTAAAGAAATAAAAAAATAATATAAATCTTAAATAAATGGAATATGGTTCACGAATTTATTATATATTTGAGTCAATAGAGATGATATATAGGTAAAATATATTATATTTTCATATAAGTTTTAAAGTACTTAAAAGAAGTGATGAGTGATTTTCTATTTGAATATCTTGTGATTAAAAGGCGTCTGTGCTTTATTGTTCATAGGTAATACCATTTTTAGGAAATTGCAAAAGTTGTGTGCATAATTTAATACCATTTTCAAGGAAATTGCAAAAGTTGTGAGCATAATTTAATATGGGTCGTTGAATGTTGACAGTTGAGATTCTTCAACAATTTACAAAAAGAAAAAAAAAAAACTAATTAAATAATGTGATATTCAATGTACACTTCATATATAATTATTACAATCAATTACAAGTTATTAACATTTTTTTATCACCATAAATTGTTAGAAACTTTAATATTATACTAAATGTAACAATTTTCTACTATAATTTTCATAAATAACCCATAATAATTAGCTACAATGTTGTAGTTATTTTTTTATTTTAAAAAAATATATATGAATTTGAGTTATGAATTCTAATATAAAAATATTAAGATATATAAATATAAAACATTAATCAATACATGTTTAATAATAATATTTTTTATTTTAAAAAGTAAATTAAATTAAATTAAATTAAAAAAGAAAAAAAAAAAGACACTGAAAACGAAAAGATTTTAATTTAATTTATTAGACATTAAACTACCTTCTGCACCGGCAATAACTTCGCGGATGTCTTATCTTGAGATCCTCAAGTCGCGTTCTTCAACCAATCTCCTCTCATGCACACTCATTTTAATTTGCTTCTTCTTCTTTTTTTCCCTTTTATAATTATTAAATTTGATAATGGATAAGAAAATCAAAATTTCTTAATTATCTTATTTATTAAAACTAATAAAAAATTTAATTTTTATTTAGCGATTTAATTACTTTATTAATTATTTATACATCGCGCAAACCTTGTAAATCAACATAGTTTATTTTAATTAATTAGGTTAGAGAAAAAAATATTGGAAAGGGATAATTTGGTAAATTCAAATCAGGTTCCTATGTGGCATTGGCGTACACCACCGTGTCAAAGCCCCAGAGGTTTGGCAGTTCAACACTTCCCACTTCAGGTTTCTCCCTAAACTTCCCTTTTCCGCCCCACCAACTGAGCTGAGTGAGTCAGAGGGAGAGCACCCAATTCTAACCAACCATGGATCTTCAAATGGAATCCATGGCCGCTGCAATTGGAGTCTCCGTCCCTGTTCTCCGCTTTCTCCTTTGCTTCGTTGCAACAATTCCGGTCTCGTTCTTGTGGCGGATAATTCCGGGTAGATTTCCCCGTCATCTTTACTCGGCTGCCTCCGGGGCGGTTCTTTCCTATGTTTCCTTTGGTTTCTCTTCGAATCTTCATTTTTTGGTGCCTATGCTGTTGGCCTACGCTTCAATGGTGTTTTACCGGCCAAAATGCGGCATCATAACCTTTTTCCTTGGATTTGGTTATCTCATCGGTTGGTACGTTTGACTTTTATTATTTAATTGAGGTTTTATCGGTTTTTTTTTTAATTCCTTTGGAATTTGGATGTTAGATTGTTGCCTGAATGGTTATTGATTTGATTTCTTTAGTTTTGCGGATTGTTGTCTTAATTGAAGTTTGCTTTTTTTTTTTTTTTTTTTTTTCTAATCAAAGTTTGAATTGGAATTTAATCTTATTTGCTATTTATGTTACTCAAACCTAAGCTTAATAAAATTCCACAAAATAACAAAGGTTCGGCGTTTTGATATGCATTTTAGTAATCTATTGGTTATTGCTTCTGTTTGGTAACTGCTTATCTGCTGTAATCAATGAAAAATATTAAATAACATATCAAATTGAATTCTTAGAAGCAGGCTTTAGAAGGGCAAAGCTTCCGAGTACTGACTATTTGCATATGTGTGTAGTCATGTATATTACATGAGTGGAGATGCATGGAAGGAAGGAGGAATAGATGCCACTGGTAAGAAATTCCTCAGGTTTTGCCTTTTACAAGTTTGCTTGAACTGGTTTAAATGTTCTTTCTCAAGTGAATGTCAAATTTCTACATATTTCATTGTACTAGGTTTTGTTATACTATCAGAATTCAAATTTAATATGAACCAATAAGAAAGAAACTCGCATTTTTCCTTTACGAAGATTGTTAGACCTCTATTTATTTGAATGTGTGGCCGTATACTTGTGTGACTAATTGCTGTTTTACTTAATTTGCATTTCTCAATCATGGCTTTTTTTTGTTTTTAAATTTTAGGAGCCTTAATGGTGTTAACATTAAAAGTCATTTCGTGCGCAATAAATTATAATGATGGATTGTTAAAAGAGGAAGGCTTACGTGAAGCACAAAAGAAAAATCGGTTGATTGAATTACCTTCGTTGATTGAGTATTTTGGTTACTGCCTCTGCTGTGGTAGTCACTTTGCCGGCCCAGTTTATGAAGTCAAGGATTATCTTGAGTGGACCGAGGGGAAGGGGGTAGGTTTACCATTGTCTATTCTTAACTTGCTTTGTCTCTTTGGTGGTTATTGGGTTTTCCGTTCTTTCTTAATTCTTCAATTAATACTTTTTCAGATTTGGGGTCGTTCAGAGAAAAGCCGGTTACCATCACCTTATGGGGCCACTCTTCGAGCTCTTTTTCAAGCTGCTATTTGCATGGGTTTGTATCTATACCTGGTACCCTACTATCCCTTGTCACGATTCACTGATCCCTTATACCAAGAATGGGGATTTTGGAAACGGTTGAGCTACCAGTACATGTCTGGATTTACCGCACGTTGGAAATATTATTTCATCTGGTCAATTTCAGAGGCTTCTATCATTATATCTGGTTTGGGTTTCAGTGGTTGGACAGAATCTACTCCGCCTAGGCCACGATGGGACCGTGCAAAAAATGTAAACATTCTAGGAGTTGAATTTGCAAAGAGTGCAGTTGAGTTACCACTTGTTTGGAACATACAAGTCAGCACCTGGCTCCGCCATTGTAAGTGTAAAAAGTTGACTACAGGCTGAACTTGGATGTATCCTAATCATGGTTCTAATTTAGGTATTAATAAATTTACATAAAAAGTTACTTGGAAAAGCTACCTCTTCTAAGTATATTGAACCACAACCAAATCTAGTCTAATCAAACTTCAATCTTCTTAGACTTATTTTTTTCTAGCAATTTTTTGTGCTATAAAAAACTGATATCTATAATATGTGAGGCAACTACAAAGCTAGACATTACAGCTTAAATATGACGTATCGAACTTACCTTGTTACAGATGTTTATGAGAGACTTGTTAAGAAGGGGAAGAAACCGGGTTTCTTCCAGTTGTTGGCTACACAGACCATCAGCGCTGTGTGGCATGTGAGTATTATCTTGTCCCTTTTCTTTCTTGAACATTGTGTTCAATATTCATCTCGTAGTGGTCCCTGCTGTTCATGTATTGTTGAAATGAAAATTTATTTCGTGAACTTGCATTTTAATGCATTTTTGTCTTGGCAAGTTAGTCATTACCATGGTCCTACTTCAATAGAGTTCATAGTGCTCATCCTAACCTTTGATCAAGGGATTGATCCATAAATGTTTTGCAAATTTTGTTCGGGCTTGTATTTTGTCCTTGCCGAAGAGATCTTTATAAATACTAGTTTTGTTTTGTTTTGTTTTTGTTGTCTCTCTCTCTCTCTCTCTTTTCTTTTTTTTTCTTTTGTTTTTCAGAGCAGCCGTTGCTTCCATTTCATATAATTTTTTCTTATGCTTCAATGGTGATCTAACATCCTTGTGAATTCTTTTTTTGAAATAAACATCCTTCTCAATTCTTAGCGCTTCTACCGTGAAAACCAGTAATTGGATCCGTGAATGGGTTTGAATGTAATATGAGTCAGTTTGTGTCATGTTTATATTTTTTTATTTAATTTAATATAGTTAATTCTCAATTAATTTCTAAAATGGAATTGGTTATTCCATACTGTGTGTCCAATTAGGATCATGTATCTTATGAAAGTTTAGTAGGCACACAGCGGTAAAATTTTAGTTGGTATAAAATGCATTAAATGAGAATAACAAGTAATGAAAATTAATAATTTGATATAAGAACCAAATTAGTCTCAATCCTTCGTCTCTTCAACCTCCTACCAATTGACCCTTAGTCTTCTGTTGGTAGTCAGCTCTATGTGTTGTTCCCAGTTTTGGCATCTAGCACTGAAATGATCCATATTATTGCAAGCAGGTCATGTCCTGATTGGTACTTATTTTTTCATATGTACTATTATTCTGATACCAGCAATCAAATTTCATTCCAATATTTTACAGAAAGAAGTTGTTTGAGTATTCTGCTTATTGACAAATGATTGTTTTATTTACTTAATTAAGTTCTTAGAACTTTTGTCAATATAATTTGATATTTTTTATTATCTCTCCGATTTATAGGGGCTATATCCTGGTTATATCATATTCTTCGTTCAGTCAGCATTGATGATTGCTGGCTCAAGAGGTGTGCAATATCTGGCTACATTTATACATACTGGTGGTTGACTAAAATAATACCATCTCATTTTATTGGATGATTTTTGTTGCCTTTCAAGCAGTCATTTACAGATGGCAGCAAGCTACAAGTATGGCGCTTTTTAAGAAGTTGCTGGTCCTCATTAACTTTGCCTACACAGCTTTAGTTCTAAACTATTCCTGTGTTGGTTTTATGGTAACTTTCTTTTGTTTCTCTCCCTCTTGCTCACCAACTTTTAAGCACTAACTGCTCGTTTGATTTCTTCTATTATTCTTCTGAACTTGAAGCTCAAAACTTTTGGAGCTTATAACGCTTTTGTTCTGTTATGAAACAGGTGTTAAGCATGCATGAAACGCTTGCCTCGTACAGGAGTGTCCATTATATAGGAACCATTATTCCCATTGTGTTGATTATGCTTGGTTACATAGTCCCTGCAAAGCCTTCCCGGTCCAAAGTGCGGAAGGAACAGTGAGAGCTTGGAGCAGCAGAACCTGCATTTTGTTCCTTTCTTTTATAGTAATTGTAATGAGATTTGGGAATCATGATTCTTCTCTACTTTGGATATATATATAACATTTGTTTCCTTTTCTGGAATTCTATGCTTAATTTAATCAATGGTTAATTTTGGCTTCAGTTTGTTAAAAATAAATTAGTTTTTGCAATTGAATTTTGACAATCGAAGTTTTAATATTAATCATATTAATCAAAGTAATTTATGAAGAAATTATTATCGCATAGTGCTTGCAATAGTTGTTTAACTATACAGCCTCTGTGAAAATTTTTCTTCTAAAATATTTATAATTAATATTGTCTTACACTGTTAATTAGAAATGTTAATATATCAAAATTTAACAATATCAATAAAACATAGGCTTTTAATAAATAATTAAAGATTTTTTATTGTGAAAATAAAAAATTAATAAAATTATTTAAATAATAAATACATTGATATTGACTCTTTGCCACCTGGGGCTTTAGTATATTATAAGGGTTAGGTTATTCGTATTGAATCTAGAATATTACAAAATAAATTAGTTTATATTCGATGTGAGCATTAAAATATTATTAGGATTTTTTTTTAATATAAAAAGACAAGAATAATGTACTTTTAATATATTATTTATCGTGTCCACAATAAATACAAAGTAATTAAGTACAAAATAGATAATTACTGAAAATATTTAAATAATAAATACATTCTAAGTTAAGAATGTCAAATCAATCTAAAATTAAATTATATTATTTATTTTATTATGCTCTATTATGAATGTTTTTAAAATTTAAATCAAGATTATAAAAAATATAGTGTAGTATTTAATTTAAGTTTGATAGTATATGCACACACATAAATATATATATATATATATACCAAATACAGTATTTAATGTAATTTATCTTTGTAATTATTTTTAATTTGCATTTAGAACTTTTGGGCATTTACTTCAATTTGGGCAAATTTAGTTTTTAACGGGAGTGATTTATTTATCCATATTAAATTGAGTTGGCTGTAGAGATGAAATATTTGGATTAGTTGAAATCTACTTTGAACTCGACACGTTAACATTGAACATAGGAGGTGAGTACCTGAAAACTACACACACACACATATATACATATCTACAAATCTCTGTGTGCGCGCGTATATATAACTAGATAGATAACTTTGAAAGAGAAAATTGTCTTAAACATTAGGAAATTGTGGAAGGCAACATGATTAGTAAGAAAATGAAGGGCATCACTGCAACTTGTCGAAAATTTCACTGAGCGGGGTTTTAACGAGGGTTTCTCAACACACAGCTAGTAGCGAATCACTCTCCCTGTCCCTTCATGCTTTGTTCAAGTCAACTTTCGGCTCTACACGTAAGGAGTTCTACAAATCTCTCTTTCAGTTTTCGTTCCTCGGCATTTTTTGATCAAACATTTATTTGTCACCACTTTTTTTGTTCGGTCCTTTGGGGATTTGATTGATTGATTGCAGCTGTTGCAACCATCAAAAGATCACTCGCTGATTCTATTTATTGTCATTGCCGTTCCCAAATGCATCGAAGTCTCACCATTTTTACCCGTCAGATTCTCACAAATTCCAGTCTTCTTCGGACAACCAATCATTCGCTCTACTTCGAATCGAGCTCACTAAACCCTCGCCCAACTTGGTCTTTGTTCTTTCGTTTCCTGTCGTTTCACCCGGTGCATCGGCATGCACCGGATCCTGATGACCCGGCCACCTTAATGAAAGAAGATGGCGTCTCGGTTTGTTCCCAAATGTGGATTGAGAATTTCCGAGAACCTGATAGGACAGTGACTAATTTGACATCGTACCTTCGTAGGTTTGAGTTGTGGGTATTGGCTTATCAAAAAGTGTGTTGCGATGAGATGGGTGCCTATGTGCCCCGTAGCGCCATTCAGAGGTCTGCATTAGAGGACTTGTTGGCGTTAAGAAATGCGGTTCTTGATAGTAGGTTTAAGTGGGGAGCCAGGTTAGATTTCTTCATTAAATCGCCTAAAGATAAGACTGATTATGATTCACTGTCCAAGAGGAAAATAAAGGCAATTCTGACAACAACACAGCCGGCGTCTTTTCAGGACAAGGTAGTGCAAGAAGTGTTGCTTATGATGTTGGAGCCAATATATGAGGCTAGGTTTTCGCAGAAATCATATGCCTTTAGGCCGGGGAGGAATGCGCATACGGTGTTGAGGGTGATTAGGAGAAATTTTGCGGGTTATTTGTGGTACATAAAAGGGGATTTAAGTGCAGTTTTGGATGGAATGAAGGTGGGATTGGTGATTGGTGCTATGATGAGAGATGTGAGGGATAAGAAAGTGATTGATTTGATAAAATCAGCCTTGGTTACACCAGTGATAACGAGTCAGATTGATGACGGGGAAAAGAAGAAAAAGAAGAAGAGAAAGTACCAAAAGAAAAGAGTACTGGCAGATGATGAGCCGAAGCCTGATCCATATTGGTTAGAATCGTTTTTTGGATTTGCTCCTGAAGAAGCAGAGAAAGTTCCTTCATGGGGGCATTGTGGAATCCTTACTCCACTTTTGTTTAATATATGCCTTGATGAACTGGACCGTTGGATTGAGGGGAAGATTAAAGAGTTCTATCGCCCATCAAAAAGCGATGTCATATGGAATAGCCCAGAAGGGGAAGCAGATCAGGGAAATACATCTTGGCCAGAATTTGTGCCTACAAGTGGACCAGATAAGACACGGAAAATGGATTATGTAAGATATGGGGGTCATCTTCTGATTGGAGTTCGAGGACCTAGGATAGATGCTGCGACATTAAGAAAGCAGTTGATTGAGTTTTGTGATCAGAAATACATGCTTAAGCTTGATAATGAAAGCCTCCCTATTGAACACATAACCAAAGGTATAATGTTCCTTGATCATGTATTGTGCAGGAGAGTGGTGTATCCAACTCTTCGGTATACTGCAACTGGTGGAAAGATAATTAGTGAGAAGGGTGTGGGTACCCTTTTGTCCGTTACAGCAAGTTTGAAACAGTGCATCAAACAGTTTAGGAAGTTGAACTTTCTCAAAGGGGATAGGGATCCAGATCCACAGCCTTGTTTTAGAATGTTTCATGCAACTCAAGCTCACACTAATGCACAAATGAACAAGTTCTTGTCAACAATGGTTGAGTGGTATAGGTTTGCAGACAATAGGAAGAAGATTGTTAATTTTTGTTCATACATCCTAAGGGGTTCACTTGCTAAGCTCTATGCTGCAAAATACAAACTCAGATCAAGAGCAAAGGTGTATAAGATTGGTTCTCGAAATCTGAGTCGTCCTTTGAAAGAGAAAAAAGGGCAGTCACCTGAATATCATAATCTTCTTAGAATGGGTCTTGTTGAGTCAATAGATGGGCTTCAGTATACCAGGATGTCTCTTGTTCCTGAAACTGATTACACACCTTTTCCAAGTAATTGGAGACCTGATCATGAGAAGACCTTGCTTGAATACATAAAGCTTGATGATCCAAAAACACTGGAAGAGCAAAGGAGTTGCATCATAGAACAGGGACTTGTGTCACCTCAGGACTATATTTCAATGCTTGTTTGGAACTACAAGAGGAATGCAATCGTGATGGATAAGCTTTCCCTTGTGGAGAATGGTAGTAACAACATTGAGAGGGATCGACCTCTGTTGATGGATGCCTCTAATGAGAACAGTGATCAAAAGAGCAAAACAGAGGAAGAAATTATTGAGAGGGTTCAGTTCGCTAGAATGTAAAATAGTTTTTGTACTCATCTTGATATTGGAAATTTTTTCAGCAGGCTCTCTTCTGGCTAGAGAAATGAAATGCAGAGAGTTGTTGCTTCAGTGAGTTAGCAATCCACTTAATATTGTTTGAAGAATAGATTATCTTGTATATTATACAGAGTTTATCAAATTTAAAAAATTTGAAGAACTTGTCAGAAAGGATGCTTTAAAAGTCGTAGCTGCTTTCCTTCTCAGTTTCTTGGTAATTTTGTAGTTTTCCTTTGAGATTTCATCACAAATTACCTTGATGTCTTCTCAGAATTCACTGATCATTTCGAGTTTTAAAGTTAGAGTGCTCTCTTTGTCTCTGTCTGACACTGGCGCTTTCCCAGGTTCTGATTTATGAAGGTCAGGCACTATTCCTTCTTCCTTCATATAGAAAGTTGTTTCTCTAGTTGACATAGTTTAAAAATGTGGTTTGAATTTATAACATGTATGGTTCAATGCCATTTCAACTAATTGAAAAATGAAATGGTATATTTAAGTTTTAGACTAATCTTAGGATCAATTAAATTCAATATCAGTAGATCTTTTTGTGACAATTTTTAGTAGATGTACTTTAACAACTAGTCACTTACATATTACCGTTCCATTGAATTTTAACAAAATTCATAGCTATGGAATTAGAAATATGACTACATGACTAAAGCTGATTTATTTTTGCATCAAAAATATAAATTATAACTAATCTCTATATGTTATAAAAATTCAATGGAAATAAAATATATTTGAAGTAAACACAACATTAGCTTAAAGAGGATAACTTTAAAAAACCACCTCTTTGAAGTATATTGAACCACAATCAATACTGGTTTAATCAAATTCAATCTTCTTAGATTTAGTTTTGTCTAGGAATTATTTCTGGTATAAGGAATTGATATCTATAATATGTGAGATGACTACAAAGCTAGACATTACAGCTTAAATATGACGTATCGAACTTACCTTGTTGCGGATGTTTATGAGAGACTTGTCAAGAAGGGGAAGAAACCAGGTTTCTTCCAGTTGTAGGTGACACAGGCCATCAGCGGTATGTGGCATGTGAGTATGATTTTATCCCTTTTCGTTCTTGAACATGGTGTTTTCACTCTTGCTTTATTGTATTTGATATTCAACTCGTAGTTGTCCCTGCACTTCGTGTATTGTTGAAATGAAAATTTATTTCGTGAACTTCCATTTCAATGTGTTTTTGTCTTGACAAGTTAGTCATTAATATGGTCCTATTTCAATAGAGTTCATAGTGCTCATCCTAACATTTGATCAATGGATTGATCCATAAATGTTTTACAAGTTTTGTTCTGGGCTTGCGTTTGCTGAATAGGTCTTTGTATTGCTAGTTAATGATTTTTATCTTTTCCAGGAAATGGTTTTGTTTTGTTTTTGCTGTTATTCTCTCTCTCTCTCTCTCTCTCTCTCTCCTTTTTTTTTTTTTCAGAGCAGCCGGTGTTTCCATTTTATATAATTTTTTCTTATGCTTCTATGGTGATCTAACATCCTTGTGAATTCTAATCGCTTCTGCGAAAACCAGGAATTCGATCTGTGAATGGGTTTGAATATAATACGAGTCACTTTGTATCATGTTTAGTTTTTTTTTTTTTAATGTGATTTAATATATTTAATTTATATAGTGAATAAGCACATCCAGGGTCAAATTTTAGTTACTATAGAATGTATGAAATGAGAATAACAAGTAATGAAAAAAATTAATGATTTGCTACAAGAACCAAATTACTCTCAATCCTCCTCTCTTCAACCTCCTACCAATTGACCCTTAGTTTTCTGTTGCTAGTCAGCTCTATATGTTGTTCACAGTTTTGGCATCTAACACTGAAATGATCCATTGCAAGCAGGTCATGTCCTGATTGGTACTTATTTTTTCATATGTACTATCATTCTGATACCAACAATATTTTTTCATATGTACTATCATTCTGATACCAACAATCAAATGTCACTCCAATATTTTACAAAAAAGGTTGTTTTTCTGCTTATTGACAAATGATTGTTTTATTTACTTAATTAAATTCTTAGGACTTTTGTCAATATAATTTGATATTTTTTATCGTCTCTCCAATTTATAGGGGCTATATCCTGGCTATATCATATTCTTCGTTCAGTCAGCATTGATGATTTTGCTGGCTCAAGAGGTATGCAATATCTGGCTACATTTATACATATTGGTGATTGACTAAAATAATACCATCTCATTTTATTGGATGGTTTTTATTGCCTTTCGAGCAATCATTTACAGATGGCAGCAAGCTACAAGTATGGCGCTTTTTGAGAAGTTGCTGGTCCTCATTAACTCTGCCTACACAGTTTTGGTTCTAAACTATTCCTGTGCTGGTTTTATGTAACTTTCTTTTGTTTCTCTCCCTCTTGCTCATCAACTTTTAAGCACTTACTGCTCGTTTGATTTCTTCTATTATCTTCCTGAACTTGAAGCTCAAAATTTTTGGAGCGTATAACGCTTTTGTCCTGTTATGAAACAGGTATTAAGCATGCATGAAACGCTTGCCTCGTACAGGAGTATCCATTATATAGGAACTATTATTCCCATTGTTTTGATTATGCTTGGTTATGTAGTCTCTGCAAAGCTTTTCCGTCCAAAGTACGGAAGGAATGGTGAGAGCTTGGAACAGCAGAATCTGCATTTTGTTCCTTTCTTTTATGGTGATTGTAATGATATTTGGGAATAATGGTTCTTCCGGAATTTTATCCTTAATTTAATTAATATTTAAATTAAGGCATCTCCAATGCATATTAACACATAAGAGTGTTAAATACAGAAATAAATTACTGAGTATATGATAAAAATTATATGCACCAAAATAAATTATTACAAATCTCTTATTAAAATATGAGTTTTAATTACACATTTATAAAACTGAAATTATACGTGGCAAAATATAAAATATTAAAATGCAAGAGGATCACTTCTTTCACTATTCGATTGAACTCATCAAAGTGTGGGATAAGTCTTGCATGTGAATGACCAATCAGTTTCATTTTCATATTGGGTATAATCTAATGACTATGACCATATTTTGCCATTGCAGCCATACATATCACATTATGAATCCATTCTCATAAGAGGGAACGCCAATCTCATTCACAAGGAGCAATTCATCGACATTTTACATATAGAGGAGGAAGAGATAGAAACCCCCCAAAGATAATAGTTAAATGAATTTTTCTTTCTTTTCTCTCATATTCTATGTTCATTCAAAACAGTTACATATTAGAACCCATTGGGGGATCTAATAACATATCTGGCCCAGAGCCCATTTTGCCCGAACTTGGCCATTGGGTCATCCTTTTAAGCCAAGGCTCTGTAGAGTGTCCCTCTTCACTATTATCATAGATAAGGCAAAGGGCCAAGCTCACATGCATTTTGAATCATCATTGTTTTGTATCCACCATGCTTAACATCATACATCCCATATTTTGCAAATGTGGAGTCATTGGGGATGCCTGGGTTCTATTTAGCATGATGCCAACCAGGAATGTGATTTGTTGGAACTCTATGATTTGGGGCTTCACATAAAATGGACAGGATATTGAAGCACTAGCCCTCTATGAAAAAATGTTGCAGGAAAACTTAAAACCAGACAATGTTACTTTTCTCAGTGTTATGTCTGCTTGTAGTCATGCTGGTTTAGTCGAAAAGGGAAAGGGATATTTTTGTCAAATTAGTGAATTGTACAACATGACACCCACTTTGGATCATTATGCATGCATGATAGGTCTTCTTGGTTGTTCAGGTAATTTAGATAAGGCAGTGGATATAATTAAAGACATGCCCCATGATCTAGATTCCGTAATTTGGTCCACCCTTTTATCAGTATTTGTAAAGAAGAGCAATATCAAACATGGAGAGATGGTTGCTAGGCACCTCTTTGAATTGGAGCCTCTCAATGCTGGCCCTTATATCATGCTTTCTAACATGTATGCCAGCTTAGGGAGATGGGAAGATGTCAAATCTCTGAGGTCTCTCATGAAGGCTAAGAATGTCAAAAAGTTTGTTGCTTATAGTTGGATTGAGACTGATAATTACATCTTTAAGTTTGTAGCAGAGGATCGGACTCATCCAGAAACAGAAATGATATATAAAGAGCTGAACAAACTTATTAAAAAGCTGCAAGAAGCTAGTTTTAGTCCGGATACAAACTTAGTTCTACATGATGTTGTTGTGGAGGAAAAGTTTGAATCCATTTGTTATCACAATGAGAAACTTGCTCTTGCATTTGGACTGATAAAGAAACCTGATGGAACAATACCAATAAAGATCATAAAGAATAATCAATTACAATAAGAGTTGATAATAACTTGTAGGTTTGTGGATCTACCAGATCTTCATAGACTTCAAGGGGTAGGTCAAAGGTCGGTTCCTCACTATCTTTCTCCTATGGGGTTGCATGGAAATGACGAGTTCTATATACTCAGTAGGAAAAGTAATATTTAAATAATATGTAACACCCAAATAAAAATAAAATTTTTTATTTTATTTATTTTTATTTTTATTTATTTGTTTGATTTTTTATTTTATTTAATTTAATTTAGTTTAATGAAAATAAAAATAATAATAGTGATAAAATTGGGTAAAAATATTATTTGGATTTAATTAAAATTGATTTTGGGAAAAAATGGTGAAAATTTATATTCTGGGGGTGTTTTTGAAAAGAAAATCGGAAACCAGGGGTCAAAACGTAATTTAAAAAAGTTGTGCCACGTCAGCACCCGGTCAGCATCCATGTCAGCGGCCCGGTCAGCAGCCCCGGCCAACCAGGACGCGCTGTGTGGCAAGGAAACGCTGACCAGAGGACGGGCCACGTGGGCGATCTGCGTGCGCGCGATCGGACGGCCCAGATCCGTTCCTGCGCGCACGGACGGCTCAGATTCACGCGCACGGACGGCCCAGATTGCATCGCGATGGACGGTCCAGATTTAATCTCAATTAAATTGCGATCGAACGGTCCAGATTTAATCTTGATGAACGGCTGAGATTAAAAGGAAAAGGGTATAAATACCCCCACCCACACCTGACCAGAAAACCCTAGCCGCCAGTACCTCACCAGAGAAGAAGAACCAGACGCCGTCACCCGCCGCCGCACCGGGGAAGTTTTCGACCGCTGATTGAGGTAAATTTTCTCCTCCTTGCTCGTTTTTCGATGCTGCGTCCGCCTATGGCCAAACCAGAGCCAAACCACCGGCCAAACGGCCGAAAAACCCAGCCGAAACCCAGCGGCGCCGCCGCACCCCTCCTCGGTTTTTGCCTCTGATGAGGCCCTTCCCGGCCTCCGTTTGATGCAAATTTTATACCACTGTGATCACCGTTCTTTTCTCTACAGGTTGATCGGAGCCAAACATCAAAACGCAACTCACGCCGGAGGAGCTGTCGCACCCGAGAGCACCGCCGTCGGTAAGTTTCAGTTTTTCGTGATTTTTCGGTCCACCGAGGGCCCTAGGGTTGTTTTATCGTAGGGACCGATGCAAGCGTGGCCGAATTCGGCCGAAAATGACCAACCTGAGGCAAATCGCCGCCGTAAGCGGCGACGCCGTCGCCGGAACACGGCGGAGCCGCCGTGCCGGAATTGCGATATTGGCCGAAATGGGCCCTAGGTCTAATTTGGGATTTTTTGGGACACGTGCAGGTACCAGTAGTGCGTTTCAGTTTCCCGGGAAAAATTCAGGAAAAATTAGGGACAGCCTGTAGGCACACTGTAGAGTCGAATTTAGACTCCGAAATAAGTAAGGACCCCTCACCCTATTTCCTATCACGGTATTGAAGCCAAATAAATAATTAAACTATATTGTGTGACTTTATAGATGTATAATTGATTAAGGTTGCCAATGGAGCCCGAGTCTGATACTGGGTTGGTCTGTTATTGTTTAATTTAATTTTCAGTATTAAATGTAGCATGATGTTTGATGTAATTATATTATGGTCTCACCTCGGGTTGGCCATTTTCGGTCCCTGCGATAGAACAACCCTAGGGCCCTCGGTGGGCCAAAAAATTACGAAAAACCGAAACTTACCGGCGGCAGGGCTCTCGGGTGCGACGGCTCCTCCGGCATGAGTCACGTTTTGCTGTTTGGCTCCGATTAACCTGTAGAGAAAAGAACGGTGATCACAGTGGTATAAAATTTGCATAAAACGGAGGCCGGGAAGGGCCTCATCGGAGGCAAAAACCGAGGAGGGACGCGACCGCACCGTAGGGTTTCGGCTGGGTTTTTCATCCGTTTGGCCGGTGGTTTGGCTCCGGTTTGGCCATAGGCGTACTCAGCGTCGAAAAACGAGCAAGGGGGAGAAAAATTACCTCGATCGGCGGTCGAAAACTTCCCCGGTGCGGCAGCGGGTGGCGGTGGCCGACTTCTCCGGCGTCTGGTTCTTCTTCTCCGGCGAACACTGGCGGCTAGGGTTTTCTTTGGTCAGGTGTGGGTGGGGGTATTTATACCCTTTGCCTTTTAATCTTGACCGTCCATCAAGATTGAATCTGGACTGTCTGATCGCGATTTAATTGGGATTAAATCTATGCTGTTCATCGCGATGCAATCTGGGCCGTCCGTGCTTGATTGAATATGGGCCGTCCGATCGCGCGCACGCGGATCGCCCACGTGGCTCGTTCCCTGGTCAGCGTTGCCTTGCCACGCGGCGCGTTTTGGTTGGCTGGGGCCGCTGACGTGGCACAACTTTTCTAAATTGTGTTTTGACCCCTGATTTCTAATTTTCTTTTCAAAAATACTCCCAGAATTCAAATTTCCACCCTTTTTTTCCAAAATCAATTTCAATTAAGTCCAAATAATATTTTTACCCAATTTTATCATTTTTATTATTTATATTTTCATTGAATTAAATTAAACTAAGTTAAATAAAAAATCAAATAAAAAAAAGAATAAAAATAAATAAATAAATAAAATTTTTATTTATTTATTTGGGTGTTACAACTCTCCCCCCCTTAAAGAAATTTGGTCCCCCAAATTTGCCTCTTACTTTTGGTCGAACAAATGGGGATACTGAGCTCTAAATTCTGATTCTAGCTCCCAAGTAGCCTCCCTGGGCATGTGGTTCTGCCACACGACCTTTACAAATGATATTTCCCGCTTGCGGAGTATTCTGCTCTTTCGGTCTGTGATACCGACCGGCACTTCTTCATAAGACAAGTCCTCTTGGAGTGAAAGCGGTTCATGGGCCAAAACATGAGAAGGGTCCGGGTTGTACTTACGTAGCATGGATACGTGGAACACGTTGTGGACTCTGGAGAGCTCTGGAGGCAGTGCTAGTCTGTAGGCAACAGTACCAATCCTGTCTATGATTTCGAAGGGTCCAATATACTGGGGGTTTAATTTTTTCCTCCTGCCGAACCTACTAATTCCCTTGAAGGGAGTGACCTTAAGAAACACCCGGTCGCCTTTCTCAAACGCTAGGTCTCTCCTCCGGGTATCTGCATAACTCTTCTGCCTACTCTGAGTTGTTTGAATGTTCTTCTTGATTTTAACTATCTTGGACGTGGTCTCCTCTACCAACTATGGCCCGAACAATCTTCTATCGCCCACCTCCTCCCAGTAAATCGGTGATCTGCACGGGCGCCCATATAACGCCTCATATGGAGCCATGCCGATACTTGCTTGGTAGCTGTTGTTGTAGGCAAACTCTATCAGGGGCAGATGGTCGTCCCAATGGCCCCCAGAGTCAAGGATACAAGCTCAGAGCATATCCTCAAGCGTACGAATTGTCCTCTCTGATTGTCCATCAGTCTGGGGATGGAAAGCAGTACCAAGAGGTAGCTTTGTTCCCAAAGCTTGCCGGAAGCTGCTCCAAAACCGAGAAGTGAACCTGGGATCCCTGTCGGACACTACTGTCACTGGAACCTCATGCAATCTGACTATCTCTCGGATATACATCCTTGCCAACTTGTCTAATGAATCGGTCATCCTGATGGCTAGGAAGTGGGAAGACTTGGTAAGTCAGTCAACGAATACCCATATGGCATTGTGTCTTGAACGTGCCTTGGGTAGCCCCGATACGAAGTCCATGGTGATATGTTCCCACTTCCACTCCGGGATCGGTAAAGGCTGAAGTAACCCACCTGGGCGCTGATGCTCTGCCTTGACCTGCTGACATACCAAATATTTAGATACAAAGTCGGCCATGTCTCTCTTCATCCCATGCCACCAAAATCGGGGTCGCATGCTCTTGTACATTTTGGTGCTTCCTGGATGCATGGAAAACTTCGAGCTATGGGGCTCCGTCATGATGTCCCTTTTTAACCCACTGTCATCTGGGACACATACCCTGTCTTGGAAACGAAGCAGTCCATCGGCAGATATTTGAAATTCTGAGCTCCTTCCCTGTTCTGCATCCTTCTTACGGGTAGGGAAAGCAGGACGTTGGTGGGAGCTCAAGCAGGCCACCCTGCCTACACCAGTCACTTGGGAGCAGTTCCTAACGGCCTTCCATGCGAAATATCTTCCTGAGCACATCCGACACCTAAAGGAAACGAAGTTTATTCAACTGGTTCAGGGAAACATGACAGTATCAGAGTATGCTTGTAAGTCCCTCGATCTGGGCCGATACTCCCGGAGACATTGATGGATGAGGGCCGAAAGGCCAGGAGATTCCAGTCGGGTCTCCGCCCAGAGATCAGGCAACACTTGGTAGTACTGGAGCTCAAGACATATTCAGCAGTCCTAGCAAAGGCACAAATCGTGGAAAGAAGCTTCAGCACCCGTCCTCAGCCAGGAGGGAGTTCCCGACCCTCAACTCCGTTCCGCAGGCCAGCACCCACGGCGCCTGCCCAACCAAATAAGAGGCCCAGACCAGCCATCCAGGCCCCTCCTCAGGCTCTAGGGGCAGCACGTGGGAAGATCTGTCAACACTGTGGCAAAGATCACGGGGACTAACCCTGCTACCGCCTCAACAACACTTGTCGCATTTGTGGCAGTGTCCAGCATTATGCCAGAGAATGCCCGAGGAACCAGAATCAAGGGAGGCCTCCTATCCAGGGCAGAGCTTACAACCTTACCCAGCAGGATGCCGACGCCGACCTGGATGTGGTACAGGGTATGTATACTATCTGTGACCATATTGCTCATGTTTTATTTGACACTGGTGCATCGCACTCTTTTGTTTCACATGCTTTTGCTTCTAAAATTAATGTATCACCTGATAAACTTGAATCACTATTGTTTGTGTCTACTGCTGGGGGTGAAACACTACTAGGGGAAGCTATCTATAGGGTTTGTGCCGTAGAGATAGCAAATAGGAAACTGAGTGTAGACCTAATAGGGTTAGACACAGGAATTTTGATGTAATCTTAGGAATGGATTGGCTAGCGGCGTATCACGCCACCATAGATTGCTTCAACAAGAAAGTTTTATTTAATCCTCCTAACGAGGAGCCATTTACAAATTAATAAAATTATTCAGTACGTATTCCTTGATGGCAAGTTTTCTTAACTTCTAGTGCCTTAATCTTGTTGTTTTCTCTGACTAGGCAAGCCCAAGAGGAAAATTTGTATTCAAGAGATTCCTGTAGTCCGAGACTTTCCAGATGTATTTCCAGACGAACTGTCCAGTCTGCCAGTGAACAGGGAAGTCGAGTTCACTATAGACCTACAGCCAGGTACCCAGCCCATTTTGGTTGCTCCTTACCGCATGAGCCGCATTGAGATGGAAGAGCTAAGGAAACAGATTACTGAACTACAAGACAGTGGTTTTATTAAACACAGTGTGTCCCCTTGGGGTGCCGGAGTTACTTTTGCAAGGAAAGGAGATGGAACGTTGAGACTGTGCATTGATTACAGAGGATTGAACAAGGTCACGATCAAAAACAAGTATCCCCTTCCCCGGATTGATGACCTCTTTGATTAGCTGCAGGGTGCACAAGTCTTCTCTAAAATAGACCTACGATCAGGTTACCACCAGGTGAAGATAAGAGCAGAAGACATCCCCAAGACGGCCTTCCGGACCAGGTACGGACACTATGAGTTCCTGGTCATGCCATTCGGGCTAACCAATGCCCCGAAAATCTTTATGGATCTGATGAACAGGGTTTTCAGAGAGTTCTTGGATCAATTTGTCATCGTGTTCATCAATGATATCTTAGTCTACTCAAAAAGCAGAGAAGAACATGCTCACCATCTGGCCCAAGTTTTGCAAGTCCTTAGAAACAAGAGGCTATATGCGAAGTTGAGTAAGTGTGGATTCTGGCTTGAGCAGACTGCCTTTCTAGGACACATCATATCGAAGGAAGGGGTATCAGTGAATCCTGAAAAGGTTGAAGCGGTGCTTGGTTGGGAGAAGCTGACATCAGTTAAAGAAATCCGTAGCCTCCTGGGAATGGCAAGTTATTACCGCAGGTTCGTTGAAGGATTTTCTAGTCTAGCAGCACCTCTAACCCGACTCATAAAGAAGAATGTCAAGTTTGAGTGGAATGAAGACTGCGAAAGAAGTTTCTTAGAATTAAAGAAACGACTGACCACTGCACTCGTGCTGGCTTTACCGAGTGGATCAGGAGGATATACAGTTTATAGTGATGCCTCCTATCTGGGCCTGGGTTGTGTCCTGATGCAACATGGAAAGGTTATAGCATACGGGTCCAGACAGTTAAAGAATCATGAGAAGAACTATCCCACCCATGACCTGAAACTTGCCGTAATCATTCATGCATTGAAAACCTGGCGTCATTATTTGTACGGAGAGGCCTTTCAGATCTATACCGATCACAAGAGTCTGAAACATATATTCACTCAGAAGGATCTCAACATATGTAAGAGAAGGTGGATGGAACTCCTTAAGGACTATGATTGTGACATCTTATACCATCCGGGTAAGGGCAACGTGGTAGAAGATGCCCTCAGCAGGAAAAGTGCAGGTATCTTAGCCCATTTGATGGTTTCAGAATGCAGACCAATTGGGGCCACACAACAAGTTCGAATTCATGATCTGAAGAGAGTCACATATTTGGGCCGCCTGACAGTCCAGCCCGAGTTAATTCAGAGAATAAGGGAAGCCCAGACAGTTGACCACGCCCTAGTAGCTCGCAAAAAGGATGCAGAACAGGGAGGGAGCTCAAAATTCTGAATATCTGCCGATGGACTGCTTCGTTTCCAAGACAGGGTGTGTGTCCCAGATGACAGTGGGTTAAAAAGGGACATCATGACGGAGTCCCATAGCTCGAAGTTTGTCATGCATCCAGGAAGCACCAAAATGTACCAGAGCATACGACCCCGGTTTTGGTGGCATGGGATGAAGAGAGACATAGCCGACTTTATATCTAAATGTTTGGTATGTCAGCAGGTCAAGGCAGAGCATCAGCGCCCAGGTGGGTTACTTCAGCCTTTACCGATCCCGGAGTGGAAGTGAGAACATATCACCATGGACTTCGTATCGGGGCTACCCAAGGCACCTTCAGGACACGATGCCATATGGGTAATCGTTGACCGACTTACCAAGTCTTCCCACTTCCTAACCATCAGGATGACCGATTCATTGGACAAGTTGGCAAGGATGTATATCCAGGAGATAGTCAGATTGCACGGGGTTCCAGTGACAGTAGTGTCCGACAGGGATCCCAGGTTCACTTATCGATTTTGGAGCAGCTTCCAGCAAGCTATGGGAACAAAGCTACCTCTTGGTACTGCTTTTCATCCCCAGACTGATGGACAATCAGAGAGGACAATTCGTACGCTTGAGGATATGCTCCGAGCTTGTGTCCTTGACTCCGGGGGTCATTGGGACGACCATTTTCCCCTGATAGAGTTTGCCTACAACAACAGCTACCAAGCAAGTATCGGCATGGCTCCATATGAGGCGTTATATGGGCGCCCGTGCAGATCACCGATTTGCTGGGAGGAGGTGGGCGATAGAAGATTGTTCGGCCCAGAGTTGGTAGAGGAGACCACGTCCAAGATAGTTAAAATCAAGAAGAACATTCAGACAACTCAGAGTAGGCAGAAGAGTTATGCAGATACCCGGAGGAGAGACCTAGCGTTTGAGAAAAGCGACCGGGTGTTTCTTAAGGTCATTCCCTTCAAGGGAATTAGTAGGTTCGGCAGAAGGGAAAAATTAAACCCCCGGTATATTGGACCCTTCGAAATCTTAGACAGGATTGGTACTGCTGCCTACAGACTAGCACTGCCTCCAGAGCTCTCCAAAGTCCACAACGTGTTCCACGTATCCATGCTACATAAGTACAACCCGGACCCTTCTCATGTTTTGGCCCATGAACCACTTCCACTCCAAGAGGACTTGTCTTATGAAGAAGTGCCGGTCGGTATCACGGACCAAAAGAGCAGAATACTCCGTAACCGGGGCCGTTACACTTAACCCGATACTGTGTTGTCTTGTTTGGTGTCCATTACTGGTTTACATGTTGTGTGTGTTTGGATGATTGAAACTACGAAAAAGGACAAAAATGTTATGTGAATTGATAAGTGGATAATGTGAACAGCCTGACTAGATATCTTGGGAGATGGTGGACGGACCGGGTCCGTAGGGAACCCTACCAGGAATGTGGTCTCTCATACCGGACGGGGTATGGAGACCTTATGTGTTTTGGTGTCCATACTAGACGGGTTATGGGGACAGCCCGTTTCACCCTCATACCGGACGGGGTATTGAGGTTCATGGTTTTGGTGCCCATACCGGACGGGGTATGGGGACGGTCCTGGAATCAGGTTGTGAATGTTAATGGTTCACGTGTAGAGGGGACCCCCTATGGATCCCCAGGGATACTAGTAGGCTGGTAAAAGAGGAAATCTGTTTCGTGATTATTGCAATGTAAAAGTGTGATATATGTTGTGTTATAAAGTGTATATGATTTCATGATATTGTAAGGTTATTATTTTTATATGTTGTTTTTATGGATCTCGCTGAGGTAAGTGGACAGTAAAGGATTTTATTATTAATAAAAGAATTTGTTATAAATTATGCTCCATTGGTCATTTTGTTTTATACCCACCTTTACTTCCGTGGTGGTGAGATAGTGTGATGTCTTTACTGGGCTGGTGTAGCTCATTCCTTATTTAACCATTTCATATCAGGGAGACGTTGTTCCCGAGCCCGTTCCACAGGAAGACGGCGAAGGGGACGCCTAAAGACTCTATAGTTATATTTATAGTTTTTATTTCGAGTATCTCTCTTAGTTAGCTTATAATTTCATGTTTTGAGTACGTTTTAGTTATTGTGTAAGAGATGCTAATCAAAATTTTTGTTACGCTTCCGCATTTGACATTTTTAATACATATATTTCATTTAAATTTTCGAGACCGTTACATAATATTTTAAGATTTTAAAAGTGAATAATAATGTCATTACTACTTACCATCAGGTCACGTCGAGGTTCTATCTTATTTTTTGAAAATAATTTTATTTATTAAAGGAAACATCATATCAAAGTCACAACAAACAAATTAAAATCATATTCAACAATAGAGAAAATCAAACAAATCATGAAATGCTCATATTTTGCGAAGTCGTTCAAACTTTCATCTCTGAGGGCATATACAAATTTCCGACAACGCATGTGAAATTATCAGATCAAATATATAACAAAAATTTTCTCAGACACATTTCTGACTTCCCAAACCATAGTACGATCTATAACCACAACCGTACCAACCACAATGGTCCTATCAGATATTCTATAATCACGATAGTACTTATTTAAAGGTGATCCCTAATAGATATTCGTATTATTGCTCTTGTCAAAAGGTATATCGTCATCCATAAGAAGCGGTCTTCTCACGTCTTTCTAAACTAGATGGGGGAGGAAAAAACAAAAATCTCTTAAAGATAAAAAGCCTAATTAGACATTTAATACATTATGTATGTCAATACATATACATATTTTTTTCAAATTATTCAGGCTCATTCTCTTTTTTTT
Source organism: Carica papaya (assembly GCF_054855325.1). Taxonomy (NCBI): domain Eukaryota; kingdom Viridiplantae; phylum Streptophyta; class Magnoliopsida; order Brassicales; family Caricaceae; genus Carica; species Carica papaya. The sequence goes on along the minus strand of NC_142312.1, from coordinate 5,119,452 downwards.
ATTTATATTTTTTAGACAAATATCACAAGATTCATGTTAATTAATTTACATGCAAATCATTAAGTGCTTATAAATCACATAACATGCTTGAAATCAAGAACAAATCACTTTATTGGAACTATTAAATATAAAACATGCAAGCACAAAACATAAACTTCATAACTTTTTATTTTTCTAGAAATACTCCTTAAGATATTTCAGGAAATACTAAATTTCTTACTAAAACCTCGAAGTTTTTCTATACCTTTCTTTTTCTTCTTTTTTCCTTCTCACTCTAGATCACTCTCTCTAAGTTCTTGGAGAAAGGAAGAATGAAATGAAAGTGATGAGGAAATGGAAAAAAATGGTCCATATTTATAAAAAATAGGGATCGTTGGATTTGCACCAAGTGGCCAAATCTGGTGAGGAAAGAGAGAGTTGAGTGAAAGATGAACAATTTGACGCGACGCGACGACACGATAAAAAATGGAGGAAGAATCCTCCACCGGCAACGACTCCCCACCAAAGGTGGCAGCACACCGCCCAAGGCAGTGCATGGCGTCTAAGGTGGCAACAGCACACTGCCCAAAATAGTAGTGTGCCTCACTAGGCCAGCCGCGTGTTGCAGGCCTACCTTGCTGCACGTAGGAGTTAGCTTATGCTAGAATGATAATTGTTATTATAAATAAAATCACACAAGAGAAGATACTCATACCAGTTATCGCTAAAGTTTATGATACAAGCGTGCAATATGTCTTTTAACGTTTAAATAGTACATTCAGACTGACCATCAATTTAGAGATAATAAGCAGTACTAAAGTACAATGCAAACCCAAACGCTTCCTGAAAGCTGTCCCAAAAATAAGAGGTGAATCGAGGGTCTCGATCGGACACAATTGATTGAGAAAACACCATGGATACAAACAATTTCATCGACATAAAGGCAGACTAATTTGTTGGTGGAATCAGTGGTCCTAATGGGTAGGAAATTGACGATCTTAGTTAGTCTGTCAATGATGATTCAAACAGCATTACAACCAGAACAAGTTATGGGTAGTTCGATGACAAATTCATGGTTACACGCTCCTATTTCCATTTCAAAATCGAGAGGCCCTGTAATAAACAGCCAGATTTCTAGTGTTCTATCTTAACTCGCTGACAATTAAGGCATCTAGAGACGTAGTTAAAAATGTATTTCTTCATTCCTGGCCACCAGTATTGACACTTCAGGTTTCGATACATTTTTGTACTCTCAGGGTGGATAAACAGTTTGAAGGCGTGGGCAACCTTAAGAATATCCATCCTGACAGTGACATGGACCCAAATTCGGTCCTGAAATCTACATAACCCATTCTCTCAGAGTCTGAAATAAGGAAATTCGTCAAAAGACAATTTGCTCAAATTTTTGGTGATTTCTTGGTCTGTGGACTAAACTTTCCAAATCTTCATGAAAAGATCAGACAAAACTTGGATTTAAACGAGATAGGTATCGTTGCCATAATAGTTGAGGTGGAGTATCTGCATATCATCTACTACCTTCTAAGTGGAGGCTATGGTTTGGGCCAACATTACGGACTCCATTCAGTTCAATGCATCAGCGACTATATTTCCTCTACTGGGATGGTAAATAATTTTATAATCGTAGTCTTTCAAGAGATCCATCCAACATCTCTATCTCATGTTCAATTCCTTTTGCGAAAAAATGTACTTTAAACTTTTATTGTCACTGTAAATTTCAATTGTCTGACCAAACAGATAATAACGCCATATCTTCAAGACAAATATAATAGTCGCCAACTCCAAGTCGTGAGTATGGTAGTTCCGCTCAAGGAGTTTTAACTGTCTCGATCTTTAAGTGATCACTCTACAATGTTGTATAAAAACGCATCCCAAATATGAGACGTATCGCAGCAGACCTAAAATCTTTTAGTGTTGTCGGGGAGGATCAACTTCGGAGCAGAGTTAAGACGATGCATTAATTCCATAAAGCTTTCACCACATTCGTAATTCCAAATAAAAGATACATCTTTTCGAGTGAGTCGAGTCAACGGAGCAGCAATCTTAGAAAATTCGTCGATGAATCACCGATAATAACTTATCAAATCAAGAAAACTACGTACCTTAGCTATATTGGTGGGCAGATTCAAGTTGATCACCGTTTGAACCTTAGCTGGATCCATAGAAACTCCTTCACTTAAAATCACATGACCAAGAAAAAAAATTTGATCCAACTAGAATGAGCATTTGCTAAGTTTAACAAATAGCTGATTCCGACAAAGTGTCCCTATCACTTTAGACAAGTGAACTGCATGTTCTTTTGGGCTCTTAGAGTACACTAAGATGTCATCAATGAATACGATTACGTACTAATCTAGTGCATGCCAGAAAACATTGTTTATGAGATCCATGAAGGCAGCAGAGATATTAGTTAACTCGAACAACATTACCTTGAACTCGTACAGGTCATATCTAGACCAAAAAATGATCTTCGAAATATCTTCTTCTTTAACTCTCTGTTGATAGTATTCCGATATGAGATTGATCTTGGAGAAGACTGTGCCTCCTTATAATTGGTCGAAAAGATCATTGATTCGAAGTAGGGGATACGTGCTCTTTATTATTACTCGGTTGAATTCTCGATAGTCTATGCATAGTCTTAGGGAGCTATCATTTTTTTTTACAAATAATATCGGAGCACCCCAAGGGGAGTGCCTAGGGTAAATAAAGTTCTGATTCAAAAGCTCGAAAAGTTAATTTTTCAGTTCTACAAGCTTAGCACGACTTATGCAATAAACAGGTTTCAAAAATTGGTTGTGTTCCAAGAAGCAGTTCGATAAAAAATTCTATATCTCATGGGGAGGCAGACCAGGTAATTCGATGGAAATTTTTTTTGGAAAGTTGCAAATAATGAAAATGGAATACACAGCAAAATCAACATCCATATTCCTATTTATTCAATTGTTATGGAGAAAAATATATTTTATTTCTTTTTCGGAGTTCGCAATGTTATAACTTTACTTTTACAATCAACAATTGCGCTATACTTTTTCTAACTAATCCATTCTTAGAATAACGCCAAATCTTGAGAAATTTAATAGTATTAAGTCTACAAATACTTCTATTTTTGAAACTTTTATTTTATACTTTTTATACACACAATAAGCTTCTAATAATCCCCTAAAAGGAGTTTTTACAATTAATATTTCTTTTAAAGGTTAAGGCCTAATATCAAATTTATAAGTAAATACACAAGAGATAAAAAAGTAGGTAACACCTATATCGATTAAAATCTTGTCAAAAATATCATGAATAGAAATCATACCCTAGATAAAGCCAGGAGTGGGGAGGGCATCAGATTCATCTAGGTGGTACACGCGACCCTAAGCTATAGGTTTGGCCACGTCCTTCGGTCGCTGAGGGCAGTCCTTTATAAAATGTTGAGTGCTTCCTCACCGATAGCAAACGTGATTGGTACACCGACGAGGTAATTCTTCATGCGAGGGACCACAATACTGACATGGTTGGGAAGGTCGAGTAGGATGTCTAGCAGGTGGGGGGTAAAGTAGGGAGAATGACAATTCGGGTTCGTTTATCGGGTGGCTACTTACTGGGTCGGACAATCTTCTTCTAGGTTGTTGGGGTTGTTAGGGTTGTTGTTGTTGGGTACAGACTCGGGCAATATGCTAGTACTTAGCCGAGATGAGATCCTTGGCTAACTTAGCATGTTTTAACACTTCGACATATGAACTAGGTCTCAGTATTCTAACCCGATCATAGAGATCTGCAAGAAGGTCTTTTAGAAACTTCATATCTTTACAACTTTCGGGAGTGACCATTAGAGGAACAAATCTAGACAGTTAGACAAATCGGGCTGCATATTGCTCAATCGTCAGATTTTCTTGGTGGAGGTCTTGAAATTTCTCCTCCTTCTCTTGAACATAGGCTGGAAAAAAATTATCAAAGAACGCATTAATGAAAACTTCTCAGGTGGTAGGGGTAGGCAAAACTTCATTCTTAAGTCACCATTAGTGTTCTGCTTCACCAATCAACATAAAGGCTGCTAAGGGAACCTTCTGTTCATCAGTTAAGTATAGGATAAAGAAAAGCTTCTCTATCTGTAGGATCCAGGTTTCAGCTACAAAGGGGTCAGAGTCACCTTCAAAATATAGCAAGTTAAGCTTCTTAAACTCTATTATATTGTGAGAGATAGACTTTTCGGCTGTTGGGTATTTTAGGGTAGGGTGTTGACAAGGGTTGGCTTGGTTCTGTTTTACAGTTATACTCAATCCTAGGATAGCTCAGAAGATTTCGGTAAACTCGGCCCTGATTGGATGGTCCTGGGCCTTGGATCTTTCAGTATGTTCTACGGAAGGTCTCCATCGCGTCATTCCTACAAAAGAAAGGAAGACACGAGTTAGTGGTCTAGTTTTGGAAAAAATAACTTTATTTTCCTAGATATTCTAAGGATCTTTCTACCTACGACCTCAGTTGTAAGGGATTTGATCCGCGTAACTGCTCTGATACCATCTGTGACATTGTCAATGCAAATTAAAACATAAAAGTGCCAAATACATAAACATATTATGAGTGCATGATAAAAATTATATACAACGGAGCAAATTATTATAAATTCCTTATCAAAATATATGAGTTCCAATTAGACATATATATAATTGAGACCAGAAATGACAAAATTTAAAATATCAAAATATAAAAGGTTCACTTCTTTCACTATACGATTAGACTCATCAGAAAGCAGGACAAGTCATACACTCAAAGTTTGTGGATTCACAGGATCCTCATTAGATTTCAAGGGGTAGGTCAGCGGTCGATTCCTCACTATCTTTCTCATCTGAGGGGAGCATGGAAAGAGTAAATTTTATATACTCAGTATAAAAAATAATATTTAAATAATATCGTAAGATTTTAAAAGTGAATAATAATATCATTACTACTTACTATCAAGTCATGTTGGGGTCCTACCTTACTTTATGAAAATAATTTTATTTATTAAAGAAAATATCATGTCATAGTCACAACAATCAAATCAAAATCATATTCAATAATAGAGAAAATAAAAAAAAAAATCAAGAAATACTCATATTTTTGTATTATGTTTTGCGAAATCGTTCCGACTTCCATCTCTAATGGTAGATATGGATTTACGACTACTCATGTGGAATGACCATATCATATATATAACGACAATTTGTTCAGTCACATTTTCAGCTTGTTGAATCATGGTACGATCTATGACCACGACCGTACCAATCACAGTGGTCCTATCATATATTCTATAGTCACGACAGTACTTAGCCAAATGTGATCTCTAATAGATATTCGCATCACCGCTCTCGTCAAAGGGTATGTCGTTATCTATGGAGAGCAGTACTCTCACGTCTTTTCAGACCAAATGGGGGGAAGGAGAAATAGAAACCTCTCAAAGATAAAAAGTCTAATGAGACACTTGACGCATTATGCATACCAATACAGATATATATATTTTTCGAACTATTCAGGCTCATTTCCCTTTATTTTTCTCTTTCTTGTTATATATTTTTTAGACAAATATCAAAAGATTCATGTTAGTTAATTTATATGCAAATCATCAAGTGTCTATAAATCACATAGCATACTTAAAATCAAGAATAAATCACTTTATTTGAACAATTAAACATAATTTCTTATTTTTTTAGAAATACTCCTTAATATGTTTAAGAAAATACTAAATTTATTACCGAAATCTTAAAGTTTTTCTACACCTTTCTTTTTCTTCTTTTCTCCTTCTCTCTCTAGATCACTCCCTCTTTCTCTAAACTTTTGGAGGATGAAAAAATGAAAATGGAAGTGATGATCAAATAGAAGAAAGGGGTCCCTATTTATATGAAATAGAGACTATTGGATTTGTGCCAAGTGGTGAAATCTGGTGAAGAGAGAGAGAGTTGAGTGGAAGACGAGCGATTTGACGCAACGCGATGACAGCACAAAAAATAAGGCAGAATCCTCCACCAGCGACAGCTCTCCACCCAAGGCGATGGCACAATGCCCAAGGCAGTGCACGACGTCCAAGGGGGTGGCGGCACACTACTAGAGGCAGGAGTGTGCCTCACCAGGCCGGCCGCACGCTACAAGCCTAGCTTGCAGACGTCAACCTACTATGTCGTGCGCAGGAGCTAGCCTATTTTCATGTAGGGCCTACAGCACACAGCACGATGCGTGATGGCCTATCCATATAAGCCTAATGTGCATTGTCAACGGCAAATAGAGTGTGCGACAACTGGCCCTGTTCGCACGCGATGTGATGAGTGTGGATGGAATGTGCGCACAGTGCACACGTCCTAAGCTTAGTTACACAGTGTTCGCACGAGCGACCTCTCTCGCGGGCATTTTTTCGCGGGATTTCTCCCCCTTTTTTTCGTTTTCTCCTAAAAATTATTTTTAAATAAATATATATATAATCATATAAAAATAAAATAATAAAATCAGTATAAAATTAAACTCATGAATTTAAATTATAAATTAAAATAAAAGATATGGAATAAATTTAAATGAGTTCAGGTGGTCTTAAGACCCGAATAAATAGGAGTTTCCAAGTATAAATTTAGCGTCGTGGTAAGGGGGGTGTTACATCCACATCCCCAATACAAATTAAGGTATAAGGGTGTCAGATATAAAAATAGATTACGAATACATGATAAAAATTGTATGCGGCGGAGTAATTTATTACCAATCTCTTATCAAAATATATGAGTTCCAATTACACATATTTAACTGAGGCTAGAAATGACAACATATAAAATATCAAAATACAAAAAGGTCACTTATTTCACTATGCAATTGGGCTCATCAGAGTGCGGGACAAGTCATGTCTCAAGGTTTATGAATCCACGGGATCCTCATAAACTTTAAGGGGTAGGTCAGCGGTCGGTTCCTCACTATCTTTCTTATTTGGGGGAAGGCATGGAAATGGTAAGTTCCATATGTTTAGTAAGGAAACAGTATTTAAATAAAATCTTAAGATTTTAAAAGTGAATAATGATGTCGTTACTACTTATTGTCAAGTCACTCCGATATCATATATTACTTTATGAAAATAATTTTATTTATTGAAAGACACATCATGTCATAGTCACAACAATCAAATGAAAATCATATTCAACAATAGAAAAAATTAAACAAATCATGAAATGCTCAGATTTTCGTGTCATACTTCGTGAAGTCGTTCCAACTTCCATCTATGAGGGCAGATAGGGATTTCCGACTACCCATGTAGAATGATTAGATCATATATATAACGACAATTTGTTTATGCACAATTTCAGCTTGTCAAATCATGGTATGATCTATGACTATGGTCGTACAAATCATAGTGGTCCTATCATATATTATATAGTCATGACAGTACTTAGTAAAATATGATTCGTAATAGATATTCACGTTACTGCTCTCGTTAGAGGGTATGCTGTCATCCATAAGGAGTGGTGCTCTCACGTCTTTTCAGACTAAATAGGGGAATGAGAAACAGAAATTTCTTAGAGATAAAAAATCTAACGAGACACTTGATACACTATGCATGTCAATACAGATACATATATTTTTCAGACCATTTAGGCTCATTCCCCTCTTCTTTTCTCTATTTTTTTTATATTTTTCAAACAAATATCACCAAATTCATATTATTTAATTTACATGCAAATAATAAAATGCCTATAAATCACATACATACTTGAAATCAAGAACAAATCACTTTATTGAAACTATTAAACATAAAACATGCAAGTATAAAACACAAACTTCATAATTTTTTATTTTTCTAGAAATGTTCCTTAAGATATTTAAGAAAATACTAAATTTCTTACTGAAATCTCGAAATTTTCCTACACCTTTCTTCTTCTTCTCTTCTCCTTCTCTCTCTAGATCACTCTCTCTCTCTCTAAACTTTTGGAGGATGGAAAAATAAAATGGAAGTGATGAGGAAATGAAAAAAAGGGGTCCCTATTTATACAAAATAGAGACTGTTGGATTTGTACCAAGTGACAAAATTCGATGAGGAAAGAGCTAGTTGAGTGGAAGATGAGCGATTTGACACAGTGCGAAGGTAGCACGAAAAATAGAGGAAGAATCCTCCACTGGTGGCGGCTTCCCACCTAAAGTGGCGACACACCGCCTAAGGTGGCACACGATGCCCAAGGGGGCGGTGGCACATTGCCCGAGGTGGCAGTGCACCTCACTAGGCCGGTCACACACTGCAGGCCTAGCCTGCAGGCGTCGGCCTACCCTACCACGCACAAGTCTACTGCCCATATTGGCTTGTCTGCTCACGATGAGACGTGCGCGCAGACTGGCTATGTGCCCTGCACAGATGGGACGTGCACACATCTTGCGCTTGGTCGCGCCCGTACGCACGTGCACATCGTGCGATGCCTACGCAGGTGAGCCTCTCCCCCAGGCGTTTTTCCGCAGGATTTCTCTCCCCCTTTTTTCTCTCCTGAAAATTATTTTTAAATAAAAATAATAATAATAATAATATATAAAATCAACCAAAAATAAAATAATAAAATCAATATAAAATTAAAATCACTAATTTAAATTACAAATTACGATATAAAGATACGGAATAAATTTAAATAAGCTCATGTGATCTTAGGTCGGAATAAATAGAGATTTCCAGGTACAAATTTAGCGCGGTAATAAACAAGGTGTTATACAAAGTCTCTGCGGAGCCTTTCCGGTCCAAAGTGCGGAAGGAACAGTGAGAGCTTGGAGCAGCAGAACCTGCATTTTGTTCCTTTCTTTTATAGTGATTGTAATGAGATTTGGGAATCATGATTCTTCTGGAATTCTAACCTTAATTTAATCAATGGTTAATTTTGGCTTCAATTTGTTAAAAATAAATTACTTTTTGCAGTTGAATTTGACAATCAAAGTTTTGATATTAATCCAAAGTAACTTTTGGAGAAATTATTATTGCGTGGTGCTCGCAATAGTTGTTTAGCATCTGTCCACTAAAATATTTACAATCAACATATCATATTACACTCTTAATTAGAGATGTTAATATTGTTCTGTAAATAAGAAATTAGTAAAATCAGTATTCGTGAATTAAAATTTTAACCTAACGCAATTTTTTACTACAGTTTAGGTATTCTAAAATTACTTTTACAATTAAATTGGTAAAATTTGAAGTATTTTTAAAAATAATTGATAGCTTTAAAGTCATATATTTTTATTTTTTATTAAAAATGTATATCTAAAATATCAAAATTACTTCCATTTGGAACATATAATTAATTATACACGTATCCCACGTATAAGGCTCCTTTATCTGTTTGAATCACTTCAACTCCTACTGGAACTTCCTTCAGGTAGGATTTCCAATTTCTACCTCTGAACTAGAAATTCTACCTCAAAAATCTTAAAGAGTGGAGTTAATTCAAGTATAAAAACCATATTTCAAGACTAATATGAATATACTCCTTTGTAGGAATTGGTTAGGGATTAGATCCCACTTGGGTTAGTCCTCATTCCATTTCTAACCAATTGCCCACACTTCAATTTTATTTTGTTTCCCCTTGATTCAATTCTTATTCCATCCTTCCCTATCATTTTAATTAAATTTTATATTTATCTTTTATATATAATTTTTATGTTTGTCACGATATAAATTATTTTATTGTGGGATTTCCTATTATCCGAGAAGAAGATATTAGAGATCCTATACAATTCAAAATGAGATAAACAATGGCTCGAACGTGAAAATCGTTTGTAGTTTTACATATTAAAATTAACATTGAAATTAAGTGTAGGTATTAACTAGGAACAGAATAAAGATTTAACCAAATGGCTTGTTGTACAAATGGGTTTTTACTGAAAGATTCTTGCAAGGCTTTTTTGATATTGTTGCAGGAATGGCATGGGTGGCTGGTGCAAAGATTTTTCCAGGCATTCAGGAAACAGAAGGAAGCTTCCTGTAGAGTAAATACTGCTTTTAGTTCCCTTTGTAGATCAATAACTCTGCTTTTGTAAACTGCAGACAACATAAACACACAATGTATATGTATATATATATATATATATATATATATATATATATATATGATGATCTGAAGTCTGATCTGAAGTTAAATTGAATTGCTGTATGTTGTCTAAGACCTTTAGATAGGCACAGAGAAACTTTCCTGTACAAACCGTCTCAAATCCTTCCCTTTTAGTTAAAGTTAATTACACTATAATTACTGAATTGGCTGATTCTCATCTTCAGTTCTTGACAGGGATTCAGGTAATTAATGTCAAGTGGCACCCATCTGTATTTTTTTTCGTGTCATGGTCCAAATATGCTATACTGCAAGCAGTACTCAAGTATTTGCGTGTAGAGAAAGCCAATTAATGATGCATAGGGCAATATCACATAACTGGAAGAAATTGTAATTCTCTATTGTCAACGGAGACACATTTCCCTCCATTGTCAGCCCTTCCTCGCACGTTGTGGCCGCTTCCATAACAGCACTCACCCATATATTTGCAGTGCTGTATTGTCCAGTCAAGAGAGCTCCTATGGCATCTACCAGTGTTACAACCCCATCCGAGTATAGCTCCAGGCAATCTCCCAAACAAGCCAGTGCAAAAGGGTCAAAACTTGCATTACTCAATAACCCTACGATGCTTGAAATAGTGTTGGTTGCATTTTTCAGAGCTAGCTCCATTGCAATACCTGCAAGTCCTTGAAGATTTGTGGCGTGGCTCACTGGAATTACTTGCAGTGAGGTTAAACAGAAACTGTAACTAATGATTGTGGATTTAGCTGCGCATGTGGTGCAGGTTTGTTTGATTATATCAACTGAGTTTTGCTCCTTTGTATCAACAGAGACAATAGCGAGTACGAAGGATTTCTCAGGAGAGATTACAAGGAAGAACAGGAAAAGCAAAGTTAAAGGATGTGGGATCAAACAGACATGCGCCATTTCTTGTTCGGTTAGCTTGCTAGATCTTTTGCTGGTAAAAATGGAATTGAACTTCTTTGCATACTTGATATATGTATAAATAATAAGCTTTGATGGCCAACAGAGGTTTCCATTCCAAGGAAGCTTCCTAAATTGTACTGATCTTTTTGTTACAGAAAATAAATGGAGAAGAAGGAAGTAGAACAGATGGGAAAATGGTAACATTGTTTTCTCCTGTGTAAGTATAGATCAGAGGGAAACTTCCTAGAAGCTCATCAATGAAAGGGAAATACTTGAAGCGTTGCATGCATAGCTTTTAGAACGATAAGTTGTGGGGACTTTACTCTCTTGCCAAGGATTTCTAAAGTGAGAGAAAATTTTGAGTAAACCTTTGAGTGTCTCTCTCTCTCTCTCTCTCTCTCTCTCTCTCTCTCTCTCTCTCTCTCTATATATATATATATATATACATATGTATGTATGTATATATTTGTTATCGATTAACTTTTGTGCAAACTTATTTCTATATAATAGAATTAGGAATACAACATAAACTATGAATAAAAATAACATTGTAGCAATAAGTTGGCTTTATGTCTACTTCAAGTTCACCATTGTAGAATTGAATATACAAATAGAATTAGTTTGATTATATATTAAATATGTAAAATGATTAATAATAACTGTACAATAAGGTGAAATTCGTGTCTTATTAAATAAAATAGTAAACAGAAAGGTTTTCTTAATTCTACTAACTAATTAATTGAAGTAATAAAAAATAGGACTAAAATTTTTTACAAATTGGTTAATAAAAGAGGTTAGAAACTTAAATTGAATGAAAGATAAACGATTATGAAATATAATAAAATGTGAAATCAAATGTTCACTTGAGGAAAAAACTAATTTTGATAGCAGAACATGTTCCTTTTCTTTATGTTCTTATTCTACAATTCCCCTTCGGTTTTCTTCTGTTTTTACCAATACCACTTCCAACCGTGTGAGGGAAAACCATAAACCATAGACAAAAATAAATAGCACAAAGTGACAGAATTATAACCGTTAAGAACAGATACACATATCAACACTCCAGCCAAATCCGCATGAAACAATGGAACTAAGCCACTAAAAGCAAACTCAATTCCACACACAACCAATCCAATGGAGTGTTGAATTATATATATCAGCCACATAAATATCAGCAGCTACTCGCACTGGGAAACTAGTAGAATATTTCGTTATCTATCAGTAACTAAAGAGTATGAATACATATCAGGAAAAGTTGAAAGGGTTAGGCGACTTTCCTTGCATACTGTACAAAACTTTCATTGTTGTCATAACTGCTTCTGTATAGGTTGTGGGTTCTCCCTTTTAACTCAATAATTTTAATCTCCAGTCTGGCGATGATCAAACCCTTTCTACCAATCCATGTCATGTACTGTTCTCTCCCTCAGATGAATATGTATCCTCAAAACAATACAAATCCTCAAGCAGGTTCTTGGGTTTATCTTTTTCTTTCTCAGCCCTGGATGTGCCGCCTTCGTTTGCTCAAAGATCCATAACCACCAATTAAACCAAAACATATTTTATTCCAGCCATCCAAAATCATCTCACTGGGTTATGGACAGAATCAAACTTACCCCAAAAATTGTAAACACATCTGTGCATTAAAGCACCAGATATATTTGGGCAGACATGACAGCACAAACCAAGTTGCTGAATCCAAAGATTATAACCCATCACACTCCAAACTTTACCAACTGTCAACCATTGTAGTGAAGTTTCTGGTTTTGGGAGCCCTGGCCCTGGTGTGGCTGTTGCGGAGCCTGCAAGTTTAGAGGCTGGGTGTCGTAATGGGCAAAGGGTTGGGAATACAGAGAATTCATCAAGCCCTGCATGCAAATAGGTCACTTGTAAACAAAAAGCTAAAGTAAACAACAGTCAAAGGGGAAACGAGAATAATTGACCAACTCTATGAATACAATAGACCATATATGCACTACTTCTATTTGGTTGTATTTTTGGCAAACTTATGTTATCAAATGTCCATTATATCATCAATTAAATAAACACGTCATTATCTTTTCATAAACAAGGACTAATGAAGGTAGCAACCTGTGACTGGAGTTGGTTGGAATTGGTGACCCCAAAGTGGCTCTGTGATGCATCATCTTGTGAGGGGTCATTAAAGCCAACCTGTGTAAATAGACCTTGTGATCCATGTGTCATGTAGTCCTGGCAAAAGCAGAAGGATCAGATGACCCAAAAAAAATATGACATTGAAGGCTAACCAAGTGACAGAAAATTCTGCAAACCTGGGACATAAAATCATTCCCAGTACCAAAACGAGAATATCCGGCTTGAGAATTCTGGTTAAGAAAGTTTCCAGGAAAACCTCCCTGTGCTCCCTGTGTAACATAATCAACAGCAAATCCACTTTGGGAAGCCTGCCAAGAATTTCATTATCAGTCGACCAAGAAAATAACAATGTACATAAAACTATTACTTAAAATAAGGCAGATATATAACTTTAAAAACACAATAAAAGCTTTAGTATACAAATTTGCCCAACATCATTTCTTTAATCCAACAAAGAAGAGACCTCATTTTTTCCCAGGCACTGTCCAGCCTAACCTGCCTTATTAGCATACTGTTTCAAAGTTTGAGCTTACCGACTGGGTTAGTGTGAATTTAAGGCTCTATTTAGTAATAAACGAACTATTTTTAGTTTTCATTTTCTAATTCATAAATGTTTGATATGATAAAAATATGACACAAATTTGAAAGAACTTTAATTCTTTCATACTCATACCACAATTTTCATTTGAAAAAACTACATGTATTTGTATAAATAAATATAAATAAATTTAGAAAATAAAAACACGATAACATTTTTCTTCAACTAAACAGGGCCCAAAAGACTTTAAGATGCATGCAAACAAGATAACTTCCAGGAAAAGACCATTATTTGCCAACAAAAACCATCCAATTATGTTACATATTATTATCTAAAGCACCATGAGACATCATCATCAGGCAGAAACGTAAAAGAGCTACATGACTTGCATATTGTACCTGTGTTGAAAAGTCAGCAACATTATAAGGAACATGCGATCCTTGACTTTTGAAGTCATCACCCAAGAAATCCTGATTGACGGTGGAAATAAGATTATTTATAAACAAGCAAAAAGTACATAAGTTGAAGGTACAAAGAGAAAAAAAATACCTGAGACATGCCCCCCATGGAGAATCCGTCACGAAATGTTTGGCTCGGTCCTTGAACCGGCATCTATCAAGTAGATTAAACATAATTTGAGTGCAGTATAACTTCATGGCATGTAAAGGTTTAGAAACTAAAAGGTTACAAGGAGAAGAGAACAAAAGAAATTACTGACATTATTAACAAATCCAGGTTGAGAGAGTGGACCAGCTACAGAAGGTTGGCTGTTTGGATTATCCAGTGCAGGAAAGTTGAAGTTCGACCCGATAGTTCCCACATTCTGCTGACTGCCTTGCTGGTGAGGGAGATGACTGCCAATAGGAGCGCCGCCAGCATTACCACGACCAGCACCAAAACCCCGACTTCCTGGTGCAGGCACATGAGGAACAGCTCCAACTGGTCCATGAACTCCACGAGTCGGAATGGCATATGGCTGGGAAGGAGGACCGCCAGGGAATGGCGGTAGGGGTACCCGAGGCATTGGAAAGCCAGCAGTATGAACTCCAGGTTTATGAGTACCATTGGGTGGGCCAGGTGGCATATAAGAACCTGTAACACACCCCAGAAAGGAGAAAAACATCATAACTTTTTTTCTAAAAAAACCATGAATATGCTGCTATGAATATGATCATGCATGGTCCTAAAAAACTAAAGATGCAAAATCATGAATATAAGACGTCTATGAACTGGTGTAACTGATTTTTAGTTCATGATGACTAGTAAGTACATACCCCTACCACGACTGCTTCTTCTATCAGCATTTGGGTTAGATGATGCAACAGAACCAAAATTATCGTTGGGGATAATTCCAGGTCCACTACCAAAGAAAAGTCTACGTTCGTTGTAAATCTGTCCAAAAATATGAGAAAACAATATAAAATGCATTTTCAATAGCTGCTTTGTTATAAATACAGATAGAAAAGGTGATAAGAGCACTGTCCAGATAAACTAACATTATTTCAAAGCATATAGCCACATTGTGAAAGGTAGATTAATCACAACATCATTTGTACCTTTTTTGGCTTCTGGAACTGAACCATGCTCTGCTTCAAATTATTTAGAGGTCCTTCAACCAAACACTCATGTTCCTGAAGGTAGATGTATGACACATAAGGTATTAAACACAAAACGAAAAACTAAAAATAAAATAGCGAGGAAGTAAAATCAGTCTCCAAACATTCATCTTCACGTAAGTTGTGCTCTAATAGCACCTCCCACCATTACAACAAAATACTTCAAGGTTGTCCAACAAGCTGGTTAGCTTTCTTTTTCCAGATAAGATGGCAGATCGTGGCATACATGTCCAATAAGAAAAAACTTGAAACTTTAAAAAGATGAAAAGTACCTTATAGTGTGTCAATAAGCTATTCCATAGAGGTTGTTTGCTTAGAACTTTAGGATTTCCCAGGATAACTATACCATATCGAGCACGCGTTAGAGCAACATTTAGCCTGCGGGGATCATTAAGAAACCCAATGCCCTAAAAGGAAGGATTCACCAGTTATACACCAACTTATTATATCACAAATTGAAAAACACCAAAACCATGTGACAATAGAAATGACAGGAAATTATACATCAAAGCAAGTTCACATTCCTCCAGATAAGAAATGCTTCTCAACGGATATGAACTTTCTAGCCAGGTTAAACTGCTAAAGAACTCTACAAAACTAGATATTTAATTAACAGAAAATCAACCTACCTGATGTTCATTACTCCTCACACAGGACAAAATAATGTAGTCTTTTTCCCTTCCTTGAAATGAATCAACACTGGCAACCTAAGGACATCATGAAGTATTTGGCAAAGGAAACATGCATCAGATAGGCATCCAAACCTCGAGTTTCAAAATTTTTTAAACTATTACCTCAATTTCCTTGTAGAGTTGTTGTCTGAGAGCACCATTTCTTGACATGTAATTGACAATATATGCTCTCTGTCCCTCATATGGGGTTATTACTCCAATCTAAATTTAAAAAAAAATAATCATCATAAACATAACAGGAAACTCCATTTAGAACTAACTAGAGACGTTCAGCCCAGTTACCTGACTTGGAACCACGCCACTCCTTAAGAAAGTAGTCACAATTTTTTCAACATTTGCAGCCTCTGTTCGATTCAAGTAGGATGTTCCACTAGCACTAATCTCCTCTTGCCCCAACTGAGAACAAGCAAAAAATTAAGAGATGTAACCTCATAAACGTAAAATCAAAATACCAAAACTATACCACATAATTGAACATAAAAACATTTAGACATAATTTAAAAAAATTATGAGATATATAACCATGGAAAGAAGAAAAAGAAATAACCAGGCACATGCTAAACTTTCCCTTTTGCATGTAAGGACCAAAAATTTGCTTTGAGCAAGCAAATTAAGCATAAAGGGTGACCTTCAACCATCAGTTACCAAACTAGAAAAAGCATCCAAAATTTGTCACCTCCAAAGTAAAAGCTTTTTATATGGTTACTTCATACAGTTATAATACCTGGACATAAAAGAACATGGGACGGTTAGGCACAGGCCAGGGGAAATCAATGCCCGATGATTGCCTTTCATTGACTGTAACCCCATTTTGTAACGTTCCTTCATAAAAGCTATTAGAAGGAAATTCAGATAAAGCTGGGTGCATACGGTACTGAACCTGAAAATAAAGAGCAGAACATATATCTCAATAGTTCCATAAATTTTTCAGGTGCAGAACAACAGCTTTTTTAAAGTAAAGCAATAATATTGACAAAGCAACAAGTATGTCCATTTGGAAACACAGAACAGAAACTAAGAATTATATTAGAATTGCTTAAGACTTGTCACTTCATCCCTATAACTTTTACTACAACATAAAATTACAGCTTCGCATCTTCAGACAACCACTATAAGCCCATCAAGAACATAATGAGCTTCCAAATAGTGTTAGGAATTTAAATTATACTTTTTCAAAAAAAAAAAATAGCAGTAAAAATTTAAATAGATCAATGCCATAGGCAATTGCAAGTTGTGATTTATCTGAAAATAGCAATTTATAACGTGAATAATTTTATGACGGCATCACATTACATATTATCATACAAGATTCATCAATAAATACGTTTACTTAAATCATATTGCACATGTTGTGATTCAATATTAAATCAGATAAAGAACAGAAACATGTATGCCAAAGGTCCATCCTTCTTCCCTCACAAGTGGCCTATGCCCAAAGTGCAACTAAACTTATCAACATAATTACCTGCAACCTAATTGGCTTTACACCAAGTAGAACAAGACGTTCAAATAAAG
Source organism: Carica papaya (assembly GCF_054855325.1). Classification (NCBI taxonomy): domain Eukaryota; kingdom Viridiplantae; phylum Streptophyta; class Magnoliopsida; order Brassicales; family Caricaceae; genus Carica; species Carica papaya. Next base: position 5,102,039 of record NC_142312.1, on the reverse strand, counting down.
ACTGTGCAAGACCAGCACGAGCAGCTTTCTTACACATGATGACTGGACCAAGTTGGCAATGATCACCAACAAGAACAACCTAACACAGGAAACTTTTCTTGTCAGAAGGTGAGATTTCAGATTAGATCTGTAATTATATCCGTCTCTGTTTACCTGCTTTGCCCCAAGAACCAGAGGAATAAGACACTCAGGCTCCATTGCCTGAGTAGACTCATCAATAAGTACCTGAAGTATGAGAGATACTGTAAGGCTACTGAGTTATTCAATCACCAATCATTAGCCAAAGAGGTTTCTAACCTGGCGAAACCTAAAATTTGACAACCGAGGATCTCCAGCACCAACACAAGTGCAGCAGATGACATCAGCACTCTGGGATATCTCCCTCTCAGTTGCCCGCTTTAGTGCTTTGTATTTTTTCTCATCACTGCTGGATAACTCTCCTGAAATTTTTTTCATTCAAAAAGGTAGACAACATCTGTTAAGAAGAAATACAACAAATAGTCCATGGTAAAACTTCAAAGCCAGCCCTAATACCTTGTCTAAGAAAGAATTAGAGGGTCAGGATAATTTTAAGACAATGCATAGGTTATTAAGTCATAACATAACAATATGGAGAAGACTAGTGCTTTCTGCCTCCTTTCCAGCACCCAGTACAAGAATGGAACAAACTTAAAAGAAATCAAGCAATATCAGAAGTGAAACAATGGATTGTAGCAACTACCATTCCTGCCTGGAAGTCACAACTAACCACCGTACTATCACTTGAGGATTACAGTTTTTTCACAACATTTTCTGATATTTGATCTATCACCCACCTTTCACAAAGAAAAAAGATCATGCTCCAATTGGAATAATTCCATCCACTTAAGGGAACATCCAATCCATTACCCAAATTAACTAATATATCCTAAATCCAATATATTATTGAACCATTAATTACCTTGCTCATCTTTCAACTGCTGTAGCTTATGAAGTTCACTCTTCTCAGATGTATCAAGATGCCGAACCTGCAACAAGCCATCAATAAGAATTTTGCCAGGAAAAAAGGAAATCAAAGGAAATTAGCTGATAGAATATTGGCAAACCTGATAATGAAGTGTCAAATGCTCAACAGGGGAACTGACAGCTTCCCTTGATTTTGCACAAAGCCGGACAACCTTAAGTCAATTTATTATTGAAAAATAAAAGTCAGTACAAGCAAGCAAAAATAAACATTTGCAAGTATAGGAAAGAAATTTAGTATAGTATTAAATTTATATTTGTTCATGAATAAATGAAAAAACCAGCCTTTAATTTAAGCATTCACTTTTTATGCGAATATGCCAGTATATAATTGCTTCAATAACAAATGGTGATAAGATACAACTACAGTTAGAGCTCCATTTCTTTACCTTCAACCCAGTGGCACTTATCTTTTCAGCTAGTTGGTCTACAGCCACATTACTCGGGGCACAAACCAAAACCTGATAAACAATGAAAAAAGTGTAAACGTGAGTGAGGTAATTCCAATACTTTTTTATATGACAAGGCACCAAGTGGATGCCACCCATGAACACGAGATATTTAACAGAAGTATTGGATAGAGCACAAGAAAGGATAGAGGTCCAGAATCAATGATCCATAACTTTATCAAAAACGGCAGACAACCTTAAACTTTTTTGTGGAATATAATTCAAAGAAATTTAATTAGAAAGAACCAAAAGAAGTGTCACTAGTCTAACCTGTCCCTGTCCCTGTTTGGCCATGTGATATACAATTGCTGCAGAAGTCACAGTTTTGCCTGTTCCAGGAGGACCTTGAATCAAACTTATTGGCTTCTGAAGGACACTCTTCACAGCAAAAACCTAAGAGTAAAGGCAAGAACAACTCAATTGTATGCAAACCCATCTAAAAATTTCTCCGTGCAAGAATAGACACTGGCACATAGAGGTAAACAAAATATAAGAGAGAAATTTCCCAGATAAGAGGAAAGCATGTTGAGATGCATAAAACAAACTTATGGGAACATATTCAAGGTTGTATACTTGAGATGCATTCAACTCTGGAAGACCAGGTGCACCAAAGCGACGAGGTAAGGTATTCCGAACCATCTGAACCTCCACTTCATGACCCAGCAAATGGTGGTAAATATACCTGCAGAAAAGAATAAAATTACCTATTAAAGCATATCTAGTTCACATTAAACAAATATCTATATATTCTTCAAAAAGAACTCTCTACAGTCAGATAACTAGAACAAAGGAAAGAAGAGTTAAATCAACCGGATAACTACCCTACACTCAAGATCATAGGCAGGCTGAATTACATTTTGTGCAGGGGTGAATTCCGGCCAAACTTTAGGCTCAAAGCTGGTTTAAGGTTACAATACCAGCCATAACATCGATCATGGCTCATTTCATACAGAATAAATAACATGTAGTCCAATATTAAATAATTGTTTCTCAACAATTTAATTGGTCAGCAAATTTTCAAGCCAAAAGACCTGGGTATTTACAGCACAAAGTAAAAATCCATTTGCAGGCTTGGCACTGTTGTTCTTGGAAAGGAACAAATTAGTTCTTTTTAGCTATTTTACACAAAATAACAGGAACTTGTCTATTGAGTTTCCTTTTCCTTTCAGTGTCTTGTTTTTTTCTTTGGCCTTGGGGATGATACAGGGGAAATATCTTTCCTCCATTTTGCATCACTTTCTTATCTCTTCGTTATAGCATGAATCGTTACAAAAGCCTCTTAACTCCACCTTCTAACTAAAAAAAGGAGCAGCGAGCACCACAAAAAGGAAATGGAAGCAAAACAGTTGTACAAAAAATTCAGCAAGAAGTACATTACATGCCGAATAGACAAGTTGACAACCTTTTTAAAGAATAACCAAAGGCAGCATTCAACATAAAGAAATAAAAGTTATATTGGACAAAAACATGAATAATCGTCAAAACAAGCACAACCAAGAAACACATGTGAAATTTAAACAGTCAACCTACCCACTAACACTTGTTTCATCCACAGCAAATGTTTTCATTGCACCCTGCATCCGATCAAAGCTTGTGCTCTTCCACACAAAATCAACACTGAACCCATGGTTGACATCAACAGGTACCCCCTGCATAAAAAGGTAAAAGGTTAGCCCAGTATAAACATTGGCTTCAGAAGGCTAAGATCAAAAAACTAAGCATAAGCATACTAATCGGAAACCTACCTGACTAGCACGAAGCTCTAGAGCAACTTCCTCTTGTGCAGTTAGCTTGATCTGAAGCAAAACAAATTGAGATACTCATGAAGAAGTTTTGTTTGAAGTATAATCTTCAGAAGGGGCTTTGTCATTAAAAAGAAATCTTTTAAGGAAACTAAGATTGTTCAATCATTGTTTCCTGCTAGTAAAACATCAAATCCGAAATGAACAATTATAAAGATAAATATGCAACCCCTACAATCTAAATCACAAGGATGCATACATACCACATGCCCAACAGATTGCCATGCTGGATGAGCTGCATCTCCTGAATAACGCAGCCGCAACTCGTCTCCAGGTACTAAACGTAATTCATTATCCTCCTAAAGGACACCAAAAAGAAAAGTTGACCTATGATGTGTAATTATAGAAATTTGGATAAGACCCAAAAACCACAGTACGCACCTTCGGGAAGACAAAGTATGCTATTCGCTTCTTGTTCAGACCAATATCCCACCTAATTGTGACATTGTCCTTACTTTGAGATTCTTTCATCATCTATAGAAAAAAATGGAATACATTAATGTTGCAAAATCTAAAGATCATAGGTGAAGAGCATTAAAAATTAAGAACCTAAAAGATATAAACCAACAAAGAGAATTTTGAGAGTCATACTTTATCATAGTCAGCTTCAAGCTTAATAAGTGGCGCAAATACATTTTGATACTGCAAGAAAAAAAGAAGAAAATCAAAAGTTATTAGCAAACAGCTGCAACTTAATTTTGGGGAAATTCTAAAATTAGTTATCAAAGTACTGCTCTTGGAGAATATTCTTAAGAAGTGCTGAATTTCACCACCATCAACACTGAATGGATCTCCTTACAAGAAAAGCAGCAGCATAACTTTCAATAAAGTAAATCTCACATATGTGCTATTGGTGAGATCTTAGCTACGGTCACATTCACAAAACATCGACAATGACTTTTTCTGTCAATCAAAAGAACTCAACACTTTTTAAGTACAGTCAATCCCTGATGATTCCTGTTTCACATACAGCAGTAATGGCACCAAAGGATGCTCAATGACACCTTGACTATCCTCCATTTCAGATCAACAAGACCCTTGGTGTCAATAGTCCACCATATGCGTGAACAACCATACTTGCAGGTCATGCAAGCATTGCAACAGGCTGTGTATGTATGAATATTTCTACACAAATAATTTGATTTGAATAATGCAATTGAATTTATATTTGGATGAGCGGAAATTAAAAAAGATTCTTATTTAGTAAGAAAATTAGTACAATATTTCTCTATTTTAAATTTTTATTAGTTTGATTTAATTATTTCTGCTACTTAAGATTAATATGAAATTATAGATAGTTTCAATTAATAATTCTCAGGATAGGAAAAAACTATTTATGAGAAATTTAATCAAGCCATACAATAATGACAATCACCATCACAAGGTCATCTACAATTTGGGTATCAACGACCATGTGTTAACTTCTGCCACCGTAGTAATCCAAGGCATAAATTATCACAGTTATCTGCTCCCAGGCTAATTTTCATCAACAAGTAAACTGTCAATTTTGTTTCACGAGCAACTGCAGGATTTCGTGGCAAGTTTATTCCATTATTTTCCACATGCAAAATTCACTACCTATAATATTTCCAAGAACCAACTTCAACAAAATTTTAAATTTCTCTTTAAAAGGTAAGTTTACCAGATGTCTTTTCATATGATGACGTAAAACTAATTTGTCCAATTTCAAGTATCGCAGGTACCTGGTATGCATCTTCATATTTCAATGCCACAGGCTGAGGTTCATCATCTACACCAGGTTTCTCAAGATCTTCAAGAGTAGCATCAGGATTCGTCTTCCAAAGTTCTTCCACCTTATTTATTTGTTGAGCACTTATTTGCCGCGCCCTCAGCTGCTCCTGTTCAGATGGGACCTGCAAAAAACATTGCATTTAGCAAATTAAGAGAAAACCTAATAATTCAGACTAAAAATGGAAAAGGATACCTACCTTCACAAGCCATTGTAAGAAACACCTGTCATCAATTAGGGGACACCATTGACTGAGGTCCCAGTTCATATCCTTCAGTGCATTAACATTCAAGCAAGGTTCTCGACACAGAAGAACAACAACACTCTCTGTTTTGGCTGATATAAAACCAAGAAGAAAAACATTTCGGCACCCACAATTATAGCATTCAAGAATTGTCTCCCCCAGAGGACTGTCCTTATGAAGACATACTTCCTTGTGCTTTGCTCGAACCTTGAAGGAAAGAGAACACAAACTATTTTAGAACACGTACAAGACCCGTCCTAGTGGATAATCTTGTTCTTGATCCACCAACAAAATGGAAATGATGTTGTTATACAGAGATCATGTACTAACAGCGAATTGCACATATAACTCTTGAAGCAAAAGAAATCAATGGTTCAACTCAAGTATGAAAGAGCAAGCACAAAAATAGAATGTGGAAAAGCAGATTAATCAATTTTTTTGTTGACACAATAGTCTGGTCCATTTTAGCCTTACCATCAATAACTACAAAAAGTTTGTATTAATCTTACTCTATAACAAAATTTAGAAGAATTGGGTTTGAACAGATAAATAAACTGAAAGAATGAAAAGTGAAAAAGATAATGGACAACAAGAAGTAAATGTTACAGAATCAACCATGAAAAAAAGTGATTAAAAGATTCAATTTATGAATCCACAGGATATTAATAGTTTTTATGGTCATTTCCAAAACACAGTCTGTAAATCCAGAACACCTCTCATATTGACCGGTCCTCATAAGGCAGGCAAAAATAAACAAAACAAGTTTGCACCCTAGATTCATACAATGATTTCACAATAACAGCCTCAGATACAAAGTTTTTTACAACTACATATATCAGGTAATAATTCTTTTGCAGGAATATAGCAAGTAATAATTATCAGGAATAAGAAACAAAATGTGGATATAATTTGCTGACTTTTTCCTTGACCTCGAAGCAAAACTCTAAAATCTATTGAAACAATTCTCAGCAAAGTTCAAGCTTATAATTTTTTAATACCATTTTTAGCATGGCCTATAATTTCAGGCAAAACTCTGGCGCATATTTAAAGCTTCATTTGGTAGAGGGGAAGAGAGGCACAAAAGTAGAATGGAGTGGAATAGGTCACAATTAAACACAAATACTTACCTTCATTTAGATGCATAGTGATAAAAATAAATGAAAAAAATATATATTTTATTTAGATAGTAAGGCTTTTTTTTTTTGGAAAGAATTTAGATAGCAAGTGATATAGAATATAATATAATAAGGAAACAGTTTAATTGATTGTCTCCAAAAAAAGTCTAAGTTGTACTAAAAAATAATGTTATTTCATCACTATGCCCATTCATCTCATCTGTTATCTCATAAGGAGATGATATTAATACTTGGAGGGAATGGGAGTAAAAGATTTCTCCCCCATTCCCCTTACATTTCATTATGAAATGGTATCCCAAATAAAGTTAAAATATTTTATCTCAATAATTTTTTATTCAATTCTATTTCTTCTCTTCCCCCAGACAACGCTAAAAGTTAAACCTAGTCATAGTTGTCAACTATTCAATAGGAAAATCAAAGAATATAAGAATTTTATCCTTTTTCTTGAATACTAAACCAATTAGAAACACTTATTTCCTTTTTAGTTGTTTTGATTTTTATGTATTTCTTTCATTTTTTACTTCTTTTTGTTCACCTAGGAGAATTTCTTATCCTCTGCTTTTGTACCTCTTCTCTATTAGCAATATCTTTTCTATTTCAAAAAAAAAGGTAGAAATACTTGTGCCTTTAGTTTGATGAAGTATTAGTTTAACTTAAATAGCCAATCAACTTTCAAAGTTTACCATTCACTGTGGACAATAAGTAAAATTTGTAGTACAAAATGCCAATATAGCTGTAACAAGTAAAGTTTATTATTATTAAATTTGAAATAACACTATTAAAAGCATCAGAAAGATGAAGAGAAAATAGAAAACACACTCATTCTTCTTGGTCGTTTTGAACTAATTAGCTACACCCTTGATAGTTGATAAGGAGTATATGCCTGTATTAAAGATTTTTGAAAAGTAATTCACTTATAGGAAAGAAGAGATAAGCGTTCAACTCCAAAGATTTACTGGAAATGGAGATTTTTGCAATTTCATTTCCATTGAGAAGGACCCTTTCTTCCAGCTCCGAAATATGGAAAGGTCAAATGTAGTCATTGTAATGGCTAATGCAGGACCATCTGCTTGCTTGGTGACCCAATCACCGATATAACTGCCTGGATTTGTTCCCTTTTGGAATGGGATTGATTGCAGCATGTTGTTGAAGAGTCTGTTAGTTTCTTCGAGGCGAGGGTGCATGTGCCTATCTCTTGAATATGTCTGTCTTCTTCTTCCCTCGGCCCTTGACTCACTTGTTGCCGCTTGATTCTAAATAGTTAATCTAGCCTACACTAATAACCCGATTTGCTCTATAGGTGGAGCACTCTCTCTTGCATTATATCCTCTCTTAAAGCTCTTTTTCCAACAGTCCTTGCACTGATGTTGTCAAAATAATTACAGGATTGAGTTGATTGAATGACTCTTGATTAGAGATAGGGGCCACATTCAAGGATTGGATCCATGGGTTGGTTTTACCTTCCTATGGTAGAGCCAGCAAACTTCCATCATTCACAGAACTCGCAAATCGCTAATTCTTGTGATAAATGCACAAGGTACTTAGCAGGAGTGCCGTTTTGGCCTTTTTCACTTCCTCCTCCTCCCTTCGATCTAAATACTAAGTAGCATCCTAGCTTCATGAGGGCGTAATCACATTTTCATCACATTCACTGGGATCTCACGTTTGGAATAGAACCCTATCACGAATAGGAGAGGGGCATGTTCTAGACCAGATAAAGCCCTTTGAATTAACCCCTCGCTTGCTCCTTCCGCTTTGGAGCACCACTAGTTCTTAGAACAAAACTCTAAATTTCTCGTTGATATTATTGCATTCACTTCATTTAGATCATCTAATCATTTATATGATCAGAAGAATAAATAAAAAACAACTGGGTTTGACTGAGTAAAAGAATGCACTCCAACCAAAACATGTTCACTGAAATCCAAAATCGAGAGAACGTACAGACGGAACTTACCATAACACCTTAAATTTATAAAATATGGTGGTCTGTACCATGTACTATCACTAGATAAACCACTGAGCCTGAGGACATAATAGCATGAAATTAAGAGCATGAAACTAACCTCTGAGCCTTCTCAGAGAAATGTATAATGACCCCCGATTCATGAATAGATTTCCAAGAATTTGAGTTATTTCTATAACTAGAATTTACTAAATCCGACAGAACTGACACCACCATAAAAAGATGGAATATATCACACTAAATCAGTCAGTGACTCACCAGATGATTGACTATATGCGAACCAGAGGTGTTCCCCCTTGAATTACAAAACCACTTCCTGCAAGACGGCACGTTGCACCTTACCACGCAAGCTGGGTTTGAAACCCCGCAGTATCTACAAGCGTGCTCTGTGAAATCCGCCTTTCCATACTCGTATCCATCATCATCGCCAGTTTCCTCAAAGTTCAACCCGCTCATTCCTGCTGCAAGAGCATCGACCGCCGCTGGGCTATTATTGGCTCCTCCGCCAGCCCCGCCGCGTCCGCCCTTAGTGGCGCTACCAGGGGCTGATGAGGAGACCGGAGATGAAGACGCCGCATCGGACTGGTGATCTGATGCACTAGTGGGGCCGCCTCCGGTCCCTCCACCACGATCGCTGGGGTCAGCAACGGAAAGGGAGTCTGAGGGGGTGGGCCATGCCACAGAGGAGCGGAACTCTGTGTAGTCGAAGTCGGATTCGCCCTGTGTGTTGAATTCGAGGAAGGTGTACGCGTCAGTGGCGGTGTCGGGCTGCGATGCCGTTTCGAAGAGGTTGCTCTGTTGGGAATCCATCGAGAATCGATAGAAAGCAAGCACTTTGATTCCAAATTCAAGAACGATTCATTTAATTGGTTATGTTAGGGTTAGGGTTTTTGCAGAATGGAGAGAGTTCGTTGGAAGGAATGATAGTAAAAGATTAGGGTGGTTTTGCGTGGGGGCGTTTGTAGGTGTATGCATAGACGTGGTAGACGTCGTTAAGAAGCGGAGAGCGCGTGAGAGAACATCGAGCATGTAGCTTTTTGTGGGCACGAAGGAAATCAACAGGAGTTAACGGTTTCTGTCTAAACACTTCAAATTGAATCCAACTTACAGTTTCGCAGAAAATGGTGCGGGCTATTGTTTTTAACATATCTGGTTTTTAAATGTTCAAATAATACAAAAATATAAAAAAATAATATTTTGGATTTTTAATATTACAACTATCTCGATTTAAATTAATTTTATTATCTAAAAATTAATTTAATTTAAATTCAAATTTTTTGCTGGCAAATAATTTGGGTGTATAGAAAAAATTTAAATTTAATTTGAATTTTAATTGACTAAAAACAAAAGTATAACATAAATATAAAATTACAATTATTCTAAAATAATTCTATATATTTCAGTTACTAGTTTTATGATTCTTTTACAAGTAAAAATAAAAAATTATTATTATGAAATAGAATATAAATAAAATTGATTGAATTATACATCATAATATATATATATATATATGTTAATTACATTATTATCCATTTTAAATAATTATTATTATTTGCTTTATATATTATTATTTCTATGCATTTTTTATCTTGCATCGAGTTGATTTTGCAGAAAAGTACATTAATGTTAAGTTACATTTAATTATTTATTTATTATTTTTTTACCTGTTAATTACTTCAATTATTTAGTTTATATTATTATTATTATTATTATTATTATTATGCATCTTTGATCTTGTATCGAGTCGATTTTGCAGAAAAGTACATTATGTTTTTTATTTAATTATATTTCGTATATATTTTTTACTTTGTGAAATGATTATGTAACAAGCTCTTATAGTTAATAAAGAGGGATGATTTTGGACGCATGATTCACATATAATGATTTTGTATCATATTCATATACATATATATATGTATATATCTACATTGAAAGATTACAAATTTATTTACCTTTTAGGCACATGTTGTAACATTTCATGGTCAACTTAGTATGAATTTTTTGATCATTTACAATGAAAAATAAATTCTAATTTTTTTAATTTTAATATGAATGATCTGTTTATAACAAAAAAGAATTAACTGAAATTTGTATGAATAAAAATTTGTTGTAATTGACCAGGTAACAAACAAAAATATTAATGTAATTATATATGATAAACCAAATAAAGCAATTGTCTTGATTATATAATATTGTTATCAAATAGAATCCTAATGTAATTTTCAAAAATAGTATACTCACAAACGATCTTTCTAGCTTTCCTATATCTTCTCCTCTCCACGAATGAGTCCTCTCTTTTCTCCGTTTCCTCATTCTTCATTTTTTCAAAGAAAATTTTTTCTCGCTTTCTTCTTCTTTGAGAAGGGAATAGCAAGAAATTTCTCTTCTTTTTTTTATTACTCTCCTTTATCCATGGCCTTTTATCTTCACTTTTTTTTTATTTTATTCACATTTATCTCTTTAGATTTTGTTATCTCAAAAACACACCTTAAAATTGATTATTACAAGAACTCATGCCCAGACTTTCAAAAAATCATCAGAGAAACTATAACATCTAAGCAAGTTCAAAGCCCCACCACCGCAGCTGGCACCCTCCGTTTATTTTTCCATGATTGCTTCGTCGAAGGTTGTGATGCCTCCGTCCTCGTCGCTACTAATCCTTTCAACCATGCTGAACGTGAAGCTGATATCAACCATTCTCTTCCAGGTGATGCTTATGACGTTATTGTTCGTGCCAAGACTGCCCTCGAGCTCTCTTGTCCAAGTGTTGTCTCGTGTTCAGACATTCTTGCACAAGCTACTCGTGATCTTATCACCATGGTGGGTGGGCCCTTTTACCATGTCCTCCTTGGTCGTAAAGATGGGTTTATCTCACATTCCACTCGCGTTGGGAATAATATACCTCATGTTAACATGACTATGGATCAATTAATCGAAGTATTTGCATCAAAGGGTTTCACGATTCAAGAAATGGTAGCATTGAGCGGTGGCCACACAATTGGCTTCTCTCACTGCAAAGAATTTACTGATAGACTATTTGCCTTTAGCAAATCTACACCGACCGATCCTGAAATCAATCCCAAATTTGCTGCAGCTTTAAAAGCTATGTGTGCCAACTATACCACCAGTCCAACCACTGCAGCTTTTAACGACGTGATAACGCCGGGCAAATTTGACAATATGTATTTTAAGAACTTGGGCAGAGGATTGGGATTATTAGCAACTGATCATATGCTCATTAAAGATATACGAACAAAATCTTTGGTGCAATTATATGCTGTCAATCAGACAATCTTCTTTAATGATTTTGCACGTGCAATGGAGAAGCTCAGTCGAGTTGGTATAAAGACTGGACGTCGAGGAGAGGTGAGACGTCGTTGTGATGCATTTAACGAAATTCAAACATAAATGTGGTTATTTGCTACAATAACTTGGATCAAGGCCATGGATATCTTTAATAATAATAATTAGATGAGATAATATTAATCTTATTTTATTATATTTTTCTTTATATTTATCAATGGTGGTAAAGTTAATCGTTTGATGACTACAACATGTATGCTTGCAATTATGATTATTGAATACATCAATTTATGATAAATATATTTAAATATTCCACCATATGTTGTTCTTTAATTATAATCAATTTTCGTGTGTTTATTTCAGTTATATATACTTTTTTAGAAAATACATATTCATATATATGAAAATAGTCACAATCCATTACATATAAATTTATGTGTAGGTTGAATTTATGATTTATCAACTTAAAATATTATTTATTTTTATTTTCTTTTAACTCTGTGATTTTGTTAATTAAATTTTTTTACAAATAATATTATTTTGTAAAATGTTTTATTCATATCTTATACATTGGACTTATCATATTTCTTATAAGCTTATCATAGAGTTTGCAAGCTCTCAAAGTTCATATAAATTCATATAAAATTTTTAAATAAACCATTAAAGTACTCATACTACAAATTTATAAATTATATTTGGTAAACATATACTTTATAAATTATATCGGTTCTATCAAGATTACAACAAAAAAAGTTATTTTTCATAAATACAATAATTAAAATTTAGATTTATGTTATTAGTTTAATTATGTATACTTTTTAGGTAAACTGATATAAGAGTAATTGAAACTTTAAGTTTTACGCTACGTTGATATTTAATCATTATATTAAAAATAAATTTTTATACAAATAATATATTATGAATTGAAGTAAAACTATAAATCTTTTTAATGAAAATAAAGACATATTTGAAGTACCAATAATTATATATATAATGTTAATATTTTTTACTACATTTTCAAACTATAATAATCTCTTTGTTATCTAAACCCATTATAACTATTAAAATTTAGCCATATAACTAAGTGTCAAAAATTGCAGTAAGATATATATATTTTTCGCATATTTTTAAGTTGATATGTTTTTTTATAAGAAAATTACTAATGTAATTTATTAAAGTGGAATCATAAAATGTATTAATTAATTTGCATATTTGGTAAAAATATAATTTATAAATTGACGAGTTTTGAAAATAATAGAAAAATTTTTATATTTTAATTGGTGCTTAATATTGCACATAATATTATATCTAATGTAACGGCCCCGGAAATTTAAATGGAATATATGTATCAAAAATCTCAAATGCGGAAGCGTAATAAAATTTTTGATTAACATCCCTTACACAATAAGCAAAACGTACTCAAAACATGAAGGAACAAATTAACTAAAAGAGATAATCGAAATAACAACTATAAATATAACTATGAAGTCTTTAGGCGTTCCCTTCGCTGTCTTCTTGCGGAACGGGCTCGGGAACTACGTCTTCCTGATCTGAAATGGTTAAATAAGGGATGAGCTACACTAGCCAAATAAAGACATCACACTATCTCACCGCCACGGGAGTAAAGGTGGGTAGAAAACAAAAACGACCAATGAAACATAATTCATAACAAATTCATTTATCAATAATAAAACTCTTTACTGTCCACTTACCTCGGTGAGATCCATGAAAACGACATATGAAAGCAATAACATTATCATCATCATGAAATCATAAAAACTATATAGCATAATACTTACCACGCATTTGCATTTCAATCATTAAACAACATATTTTCCTCATTTACCAGCCTACTAGTATTCATAGGGATCCATAGGGGTCCCGCTACCCGTGAACCCTTAATATTTATAACCTGATTCTAGGGCCGTCCCCATACCCCGTCCGGTATGGGCGCCAAAACACATAAGGTCTCCATACCCCGTCCGGTATGAGAGACCACGTTCCCGGTAGGGTTCCCTACGGACCCGGTCCGTCCACCATCTCCCAAAATATCTAGTCAGTCTGTCCACATTATCCACTCATCAATTCACATAACCTTTTTGCCTTTTTTCTTGATCTCAATCATCCAATCATACATAACATGTAAACCAGTAATTGACACTAAATAAGACAACACAGTATCGAGTTCACCATAATACAAACCATAATAAAAGAAACCATGATTCATGCATACGAGACCATAACATAATTACATCAAACATCATACTGCATTTAATACTGAAAATTAGATCAAACAACAACTGACCAACAATGTATCAGACTCGAACTCCATTGGCAACCTTAATCAACTATACATCTATAAAGTCACAAAGTACAGTTTAATTATTTATTTAGTTTTAATATCGTGATAGGAAATAGGGTGAGGGGTCCTTACCTATTTCGGGGTCTGAATTCGACTCTACAGTGCGCCTGCAGGCTGTCCCTAATTTCGCTGAATTTTTTCCAAGAAACTGAAACGTACTACCAGTACTTGCACGTGTCCCAAAAAAATCTCAAATCAGACCTAGGGCCCCTTTCGGCCAATATCGCAATTCTGGCACGGCGGCTCCGCTGAATTCGGCCACACTTGCATCGGTCTCTGCGATAAAACAACCCTAGGGCCCTCGGTGGGCTAAAAAATCACGAAAAACTGAAACTTACTGGCGGCGGTGCTCTCGGGTGCGGAGGCTCCTCCGGCGTGAGTCGCGTTTTGATGTTTGGCTCCGATCAACTTGTAGAGAAAAGAACGGTGACCACAGTGGTATAAAATTTACATCGAACGGAGGCCGGGAAGGGCCTCATCGGAGAAAAAAATCGAGGAGGGGCGCAGCGGCGCCGCTGGACTTCGGTTGGGTTTTTCGGCCGTTTGGCCAGTGGTTTGGCTCCGGTTTGGCCATAGGCGGACTCAGCATCAAAAAACGAGCAGGGAGGAGAAAATTTACCTCATCGGCAGTCAGAAACTTCTCCGGTGCGGCGGCGGGTGGCGGCGGCCGGCTCCTCCGGCTTCTTGTTCTTCTTCTCCGGCGAGGCACTGGTGGCTAGAGTTTTTTTGGTCAGGTGTGGGTGTGGTTATTTATACCCTTTGCATTTTAATCACAGCCGTTCATCAAGATTAAATCTGTACTGTTCGATCGCGATTTAATTGGGATTAAATTCGGACCGTCTATCGCGATGCAATCTAGGTCGTCCGTGCGCGCGGGAACGGATCTGGGCCGTCCAGTCGCGCGCATGCGGATCGCCCACGTGGCTCGTCCCCTGGTCAGCGTTTCCTTACCACGCGGCGCGTCCTGGTTGGCCGGGGCTGCTGACGGGGCCGCTGACGTGGCTGCTGACGTGGTGCTGACGTGACACAACTTTTTTAAATTACGTTTTGACCCCCGATTTTCGATTTTCTTTTTAAAAACACCACCAGAATCCAAATTTTCACCCATTTTTCCCAAAATCAATTTCAATTAAATTCAAATAATATTTTTACCCAATTTTATCATTATTATTATTTTTATTTTTATAAAATTAAATTAAATTAATTAAAAATAAAAAAATCAAATAATTACAAAATAAAAATAATAACATTTGGGTGTTACATCTAATTAGACCAATCATAACTTACATGACGTTTGAATGCACATAAAATTCTAAAGCATCTTAGTGTTAATCGTATTGATAAATTAATTTTCAAAATTTATGATATAAGTATGTAGATTATCTACATCATTATATAATTTCGTATGTCGATAGAGATAATATTTAATTAATATAACAGTCTAAATATTTTTTCATGTACATAATCAAAAGTCAATTAAAAATATTTTATTAAAAACTACCTAATATCCAAAAAAAAGTTATATACAAATCATGTATCCCCATCATCTTATATTTGTATAGATCTATCTCATTTATTCAATAATTAATTATAAATGAGCTATGAATTGTGAGTTTAGTGTAATTAAATTTACAAAATTTTGAATAATTTATTGATATTGAACTAGAGATAAAATTAATAATTGAATGAGACACATATATGTCATATGATATCTTATAATAACATTTTTTTAAAACCAAAAGAAATTAGAAATTAAATTTAGTAAAAAATGTTGAACTCAATGGAAGGGAAGACTTCATAAAAAAATTTTAAATACCCTAAATTAAGACATACTTATTTTTCTATATAAGATTATAGTTTTCTTAAATTATTTTTTTCCTAAAAATCTCCAAATTAATATTAGTAAATACTATTTTTGTGACTAATAATTTTGTTTAAAAATTATGTCCAAGCATGATATTCAGTGAGTAAATATTTATGTTATTTGAATATAGATTAAAATAAAATTTTAAATTGATATAATAAAAAATTTATGTAATTGATATAAATATTTTTAACTTCCGTATATTTATACTCATACATTACATTTTAATATATAAAATAAATATGATTTTTAAATTAAAAGGGCATATTAATATATATTTTATTATGTTATCAAACTTTATCATAATATTACTAATCGTGATATAATTTTTTAAAAATTTAATTAAAATTATTTTAAAAAGTATATAGTAATATATTATATTTATCATATTTGCCTGACTAAATACTTTGAAACATAGTCCTACTACTCTAAGAAAGTAGTTTATTCAAAAGAGCTCTAAAAGGAATTTGATTGTCAAGGATTTGTGGTCTAAATTCAAGGAATTTCTTTTAGGCATAAATTCGTGTAATTTATGGATGAGAAAAAAACGACGTCGTTTGTGCAATGTATGAGTTGCATTTTATTTTAGTCAAATATAAATACGAATAGTGTGGAGGAGCGTCGGAGTTACCCCTCCCTCCATTGATAAAGGGACTCTCCTTTCTCTTTCGAGACCTCGGCAGAGAGAAACAGAGCTCGACAAACGCGCTCGCTCTCGATCGGATTCAAGCTGTTTCAGGCCCTGGTCTTATTAGCTGGTATCGTGATCCTCAGTTTATTTCAAAATCATAATGGCTTCACTTACTTTGCCATCTCCTCCTTCCAGAACCTCGACTTTTTGGGGGTCTTCTTCTTCCTCTCCCTTTTCCCGCCGCCTCTCGAACGGGTTTTCTGTCTACAAGCCAACCTCTCAATTCTCCGCTCCTTTTAGTCTCGTAAGCGATAACACTCACAAACACGCGTATATCAGTTTGCAAGTACAGGGATATATATCTATCTCCATATTCATGCATGTCTTTCTTTTTTTTTTTTCGCTCTATTTAATTTTCAATTATTTGACCGGGGACATACAATTGTGTAGTTTGCGGTTAGAACCGATATATATATGTGTGTGTGTTTACGTATTGTCGGGTTTCTTCTTGCTATTCAGTAACAATTCACAAATTAATTTGGGAAAGGGCGATTTCTGCTTTTTTTTTTTTTGTTATCTAAAGCCGGAGTGTCCCTCCCCGGCCACCGCAATTTTTTTTTCGCTTTCTGGAGGCTTTTTCTGCAGTTGAAGTCTGTGTAGAGTTACTTGATGGCATTAACGAATAATTGTGGCATTATTAAGAGAAAGAGATTTCAAAAAGAATTTTACTGTCGCTGCAGGGGAAGTTTATGTTTCGGGGTTTATGATTTATGATAAATTATGAACTTATAACAATATGTATGCTCATTGATCTGGTAGAAATGTGATCTGCCTGAACCATTTAATTTTGGAAATGGGAAGCAAAGCATTCAAATCCTCAATGAAAGGACACTGCCCAAATTTTTGGAATCGGCGCGAATGGAAAAGACAGTAAATAGAACTAGTACCAGGCTGAAGTTGTTTTCAGGCACAGCAAATCCGGCACTTTCTCAGGTAACTAAAGTGATGTATAACCTATATAATTTTTCTGTCTAATAATTAATAATCCTTGTTTAGATGTTAAAATGAAAATCTGAACTTTTTCAAAATGATTATGATTATGCTATAAAGAGAACAAATTATTCTGGGATAGATTAGTTATGGTTATAAAGAGGAATAAATTATTCTGGGATAAAACGTGTCAAACATCGGTCATGTTACATTCCTAAACCTTAGTGAATTACAAGTTTCATAGCTCTTATGTCGAGTTTGCTTTAAATTACAGTTTTATGGTATAGGAATAGTAGTACAATATAAATTGCATAGAAATTTGAATGCAATAATACTATAATTCCAAGTTAGTTGTATGTCTAAAGTTACATGTTTTTATAGTTTTTCCTTCCGTATATTGGGATACAAATTTATCATTGTACAATATAAGTAATTAAGATATAGAAATGGAATGAGAGTAGAATAATTTTGAACCAAATCCAACGTTAATATCAACATCTTTCTATGATATATTGATATCTTATCAAATTGTCTAGTAACTTTCAGGATATAGTTATTCCATGTATTATCTTTGGAATTTTAGGTTTGCTGATTCTTGCTTATCTGAAGGAAATTGCTTGGTACATGGGCCTAGAGCTGGGAAAGATTAATATAAAGCGATTTGCCGATGGCGAGATTTATGTTCAGCTGCAAGAGAGTGTTAGAGGATGTGATGTGTATTTAGTGCAGCCTACCTGTCCTCCAGCAAACGAGAATCTCATGGAGCTCTTAATTATGATAGATGCTTGCCGTAGGGCCTCGGCCAAGAATATCACAGCAGTGATTCCATATTTTGGATATGCCCGGGCTGACAGGAAGGTAAATTTTACACTCTGGGCCTCTGGGACAGACTCATCTGGGATATATGTCTTTGCATTACCTTCGGGGCTTAAAGAATGGAGATTATATGATGAGAGATATGGAAAATTTTTGGTAGTGAATATTTTGGAAAATGGAACCATAATAACAATAATGATGTATCCAAACTCACTTTATGGTTCTTACTGTAGCATATTACGATTCAGCTATGATTCTAGATGATATAACAAACCACTGATGTCGTTAGTTCTTTTAATTTATGTTTCAACTGGTGTAACAATCTTCTGAAGTATCTGTAGGATACTGATGTTATACATCAATAACTTTTTTCTTTTTCAGACTCAAGGGCGTGAATCTATTGCAGCCAAACTTGTTGCAAACCTTATAACTGAGGCTGGTGCACATCGTGTTCTTGCTTGTGATCTTCATTCTGGGCAGTCTGTTGGTTACTTCGATATTCCGGTGGACCATGTGTACTGTCAGGTAGGTACTCCAAAGCTTTAATTGCCATGCCTTTTTGATCTCTTGTTGCCTGATTATTCTTAATTATTCTGTTCATTTCAGCCTGTGATTCTTGATTACCTTGCTAGCAAGACAATTTCTTCTAGTGATTTGGTAGTGGTTTCACCTGATGTTGGTGGGGTTGCAAGAGCACGTGCTTTTGCAAAAAAATTATCTGATGCGCCTTTAGCCATTGTGGATAAAAGGCGACACGGTCACAATGTTGCTGAGGTAATTTGAACAGTGCAGCAATTTATATATTAAATTATTATGTATATATTTATTAAGTTAGAATTATTTTTATCTTCTTGGTCTTAGGATGTCTTCAAGGGCTATGTGGACTTGATCCTCTGTATCCTTTCCTTAAAAGAAAAAGAGAAAATGATAACGTACACTTTTCAGCAATAAGGATGGTCCCAATGAAAATAAATGTTAAGGTTAGAAAAAAGAATAATCAAAGTATTTCCTCAAAGTCTCCTTGAATGTAAATTTTTTAAGTGTCAAAAGCCCTAGTGGGTATGGGATTAGCAGAATCCTACAGATATCTATATCTTATCTCTAGGTTGGTTCTTTTTAGTAGTTTTCAGATCTATTAAATATTTTATGGCGTGGTATTTCTCTCTAATTTCCTTGTTGACATACCGGGAGAATAAAGAATTATTTAGTTATTTTCAAGCTGCCCTCTGTCTGTTATCTCTTTTGATATTACAAGTTAGTACCAGGGCAAAAGTCATACCAGAATTAGTTATAGCAGCAATACAAGCAAGAGTGCATGGGCTGCCTCAAGCCCAATCTTGTTATTTGGAGATCCAAAGGACAGTAGACTGCTTATGCAGGAAGTATATGAACTGTGTTAGGATGTGTAGGAGTGTGGAAAGGAGGTATTGGAAGGTAATTGTGACTGCATAAACCTAGCGAAAGAAGTTATTGTTATAGATGCATTTGTAGGCCGTAAATATGAAAGGTAAGACAGTGGCTAAATAAGAGGTTGAAATTCAATTAAATATGGAAACTTATTTTTTAAAAAATAAATATAGAATCCTAATTAGTATTAGATTTCTAAATAATAAGAGGTTGATGCTCAATTAAATATGGAATTCTAGTTAGTATTGAATTCGTAAATAATATATGATTTCTCATTAATATTACATTCCTAAATAATATAGATTTTGAATATTTTAATAGAGTATTCCTAATTAAACTCAGATTCCTAATACTTGTAACCTCTATTTAAAGAGGTATTCTTGCTATTAATAAAATAAGTTAGAATTTATCTTAAACTACGAGATTAGAATTTTCTCTAACAAGATCTAAGGTAGCAGTTTTCTTTTAATGAGCTGTAATCTATTTCTACAAAATAGGTTACTCTCATAATAAAACAAGAGTATTAACTCTTTGCTTGAAGACGACTTTGTTGTCAACCGTCCAGTAACTCGATCTTTAACCAGGGAACGTAATAGTTATAGAGGGTGAAGAAGTTCACTTGAAATATCAATTACTTGCTCTGTGATCTTGTGGATTAGGATCGATCCAGACATGACATAATTAAAGGAACTATTATAAGTGTTAGACAACTTAAATTTCTTAAAGTAGAAACATTGGAGAGGTTCATGTAAAGTAGATTGCAACACTTAAAAATTTCAAGTCCATGACTATTTTCAGGTATGCTTGAATGCTCAAGGTTTAGATTCTGTAACATACTTTGACATGGATCCTTTCGCTTTGTGAATTATGGGATTTAAGTTGTTTTCTACAAAAAGAAAAGAGATTAAGAGAGTACAAGATTGGAGGAAAAGCTAGACAAAAAGAGGACAAAATACAGAACAAAGAAAAAAGTTCTGGGGACCTCAGCATAGAAGATTCTCCCAATTCCTTTACAAACTAGATAATGTTATATCCCTAAGAACAATGTGCTTTAGCCTGCAGAAAGACCAAAAACATCCCTCCTGGATAAGATTAGAATGCTGAATATGCCTCTTCAAGATTTTATGTTGCATCCGATCCTGGAGCCCAATACCCAACGAAGAGTGTGATGCTATAAAATCTTGAGCTCCTTCCTCCTCCTCTAATCCCTAAAATAGGTGGATATGGAGATTGCAAAGGTAGAAGCAAACCCATGACTCAAGAACTGCAAAAGCTTACACTATAAATTGACATGGCATTCCATAGTATAGCAACAAATGATTGTTTGTCTGTGGACTTTGTCAATTCAACACGCAAGTATCTTGGAGAAAGCTCTATTTGTTTTTCTGTTTGGAATCTAACTTGTGCTTACTAATTGCTCCTTTGATTTACTTGGTTAGATATCGTGTTAATCTAATCTTCAAAAAATAAACTTCGTCATCCTCAATCCCTCCTTCCAATTGAGTTCATGAGTTGTAGTTGTGTTCTGATATCTCCATTTGAGCTTCCGCCAATTTTCTACATAGGTACTCTATGCTGTTTCATTTGAGTCTCCAAAATTTACTGGATTGACTCCAAGGAATTCTCATTTCCTTGCTGCCATGGTAATTTGAATATGTGTTTTGACTGGTAACAGTTAGATACAAAAAAATGGATTTGGAGTAAACTTTTCCTTTAAAAGTAGAGACCTTTGGAGACAAAGGGAAGACTCATGATCCTTAGAGAAGGCTTAAATCTGGTTAACTGAATCATGGTTCCATTATCCTACTTTTCTTGAAAGGAGACTGTGCTAAGTAATTGCAATAGTAGAAGATAAATATTGGCCTTATAAAAAATTTAAAATTTTTGCACTTATAAAAAAACATTAGCATGTAAAGACATATGGAGATTGCACGTGTTTGCACCTAACACCCGCACGCTCATAGAAAATACCATGTATATGTGCACAGGTAGATATATGCATAAGTAGATGGATACATTCATATTTAAGGTATGATTATATAAAAATACTACCATGATGAGAATATGCGATGACCATTGTTAATTTAGCTACTATCAAGTTCAACATGTACTTGTTGTCCAGGAAGTTCAACATGTATTCCTTCCATGGAATGAACATGGTACATGCAATTCAGGAAGTGAAAGTTAGGACTCAACTTTTTTCATGAAAATGGCTGACCTGATTAGTATATGATGTGAGTTGAGAGGAGAATGTTTAGTCATGTTGATGGCAAAAATTTTACAAATTCTGGGTGCAATGAAATAGGTTATAGATATCATGGGCAACAAAAAGAGCTATAGGATTTTAAAAAATCTGAACTGATGGTTTGATTCCTTCCATAGGAAGTAATTATGGGGAAGTTATCTGTTGTAATAAACTTTTAATATCTCTGAAAGTTGACATATATTTAGTCCATATGCTTATGTGCGCTAAATAAATCAGAAATGGAGAACTTAATTAGCCACTTTAGCAAGTTCTAGTCAAAACCCTAGAGAAGTTTTTTTTTTTTTAAACATAAGGTGTGAATTGTATTGATATAGGCACCAAAGGGATGCCACCTATGTACAAAATTTACAAATCAATCAATGTGTCAACAAATTTGACTAAATCTTCCATAAATCAGAAAGGATAATAACTAGAAATGAAGGGTCTCGAACCATCTATTTTTTAGGATATCAAAACCATTTACATCCTCAACCGCATCAAAAGCCCTCCTATTCCTCTCCAAGTCAAAACTTAGAGAACTTAACTAATAATTACTGAAATTGGAGAAAAAGTATCTCCTGCAAATCTTACGCTTTGCTGGAAAACATTTATGTGAGAAAATTATAATTCTTTTAGGTGTTCTACTTTGCTCCTGTCCTGCATATTATTACAGGCAAATAAATCTTTGAATCAAGAACGAAGTGTTGGGAGAGAAAGAAATTACATTGTTTTTTTTTTGTTTAATTTAATTTAGTAGGTTACTATTTGCTGTGTCCTGAAATATATGCCTAAATTATGTTGCAGGTAATGAACCTTATCGGTGATGTAAAAGGAAAGGTTGCAGTTATGGTGGATGACATGATTGATACTGCTGGTAAGTGAAACTCTCTTGGGTTAGAATTCCCAGAAGAAACCTGTTCCTCTAGTTGAAATGAAAGTTCATCAACCTGTTTCCCCCAATGAAAGTTAAAGTTAATATTATCATTTGCATATAGCATGTTAGTTTCTTTGTCTGTCTGTTAACTGATGTCTAGGAAATCTTTAATTTCTATTTTCTTAAGAAGAAAAAGTGTAAGATGTGGAAAATGTTTACTGAAGAAGACATACTACAGAACAATTAACAATGCCTTTTGGTACTTAGAAGGAACTTCAAGTACTCCGAACTAATTACTTGTTTGGTGCTTAAAATAACTTTCAAGTAAGAAAAAGTGCCTTTTTACTAAACTTTTGGTAGGTTCCTTTTCTTTTTAATTTTTTTTTTACAATCAATTTACTTATCCCCCTTCCTGCAATCCTTTTTGTTGCGTGCACTCTTAACTAATTACTTCATTTTCATTTCGCAAAATATGTCTTATCTTATTATTTTATTAGCAATGACTAGTGATGCATGTAGGTACATTAATATGGACAAGTTGATTTAAATTGAAAGTGTTAGTAAAAGTTAACATATTTATTAAAATAAAGGACATATATGTTTTAATATAGGTCATACAATAATTTGTAATAGATATTACCGATTGTTTAGGTATAAGAAGAGTGTGTGATGTCCTTTTTGGTAATTGATGTGACAGAGTGCGGATAAGCAGTCTTTTTTATAAAAAAATTTTAACTGCATATATTATTTATTTTTTTCCTCAAAAGAAGAATTATTTTTTTACAATCAGCAATTTATCCAAACATGTAACTATTCATTTTTTTATAAGCTCTTGGTTGCATGAAGTAACTTAAAAACACCTAGTGCTTTTACATATACTTCTTTTGGCAATTTCAAACATCCTCTAACTAGGATATGACAACTAATAGGAATCCTAACTAAGATGTAATGATCTATATTAGTAAAAATTTCATAAATAAACCTGATATTCCTAATAGTTTACAAAACCGTTTTAGATATATAAATATTCCTTGACATTATAGCCTTCCATTTTAGCATGCTCTCTGCATCACCTGACAAGATCAAACTCATGATCGATTTCAATTAGCTTCCCCTTTTGGGCCAGTGCAAAAACCTTTGGCATAGTTTACCTAGTGGTCATATTGCTTGTGACTGCAAAAGAATTTCCCTTAGGGAAAGAAGCATCAGAATGACTTGTGCTGGCTCGAGTAGTTTTCTTTGGTGATATTTGCTTCCTCAAAAAATTCATTAAGATTAGTTAAATTATTTATGGGTTCAGGTACTATTGCAAAAGGAGCAGCTCTTTTACACCAAGAGGGGGCCAGGGAAGTCTATGCATGCTGTACCCACCCTGTATTTAGGTATGAACTGTCTATTTTTTGCTCTTTTTTCTCTAGATTCATGGCCTGCACATCTTTTGATAAAGAATTTGTATCGTTATCAGTAATGGAAATTTGGTTCTGCTGTCATTGAGAGCCTGTCTTGAAGATCTTTTTTCTCCAGAAAATTGAATAACTTGCTGGCCATTTTTCAATGTGGTGTGAAATGTTATTCACCGTCTTCCTATTTTATAGTGATGGAAATCTCAATGAGTTTTGCAG
The DNA here is from genome assembly GCF_054855325.1 of Carica papaya. NCBI lineage: Eukaryota > Viridiplantae > Streptophyta > Magnoliopsida > Brassicales > Caricaceae > Carica > Carica papaya. Next base: position 5,077,576 of record NC_142312.1, on the reverse strand, counting down.
CAGAAAGATTAGGTTGTCTTGTCCAAAAAAAAGGAAAAAAGAAAACTGGGTATAATGATTAAAATAGGTAGCTGACCATGTTGGTGGGATGGATAAGATAAGATCTGGGTCAATGAAAAAAAGAAGATACTTGATCTTGACATTTTATAAATATTAATTTTTGATAAAATAGTGAATGATATGAAGGAACAACAGCTTAGTGAATATATGTAGATTTTCATGGTTAAAAGTTAGAAATTTGAACATATTTTAAGTAATTAGATTGAGCATTGGCTCTCTTGCCTTTGCACTTACCAGTTACAAGCTCACAAGGTTAGGAAATTCATTTCAGGTTCAAACTTTTTGTGTTTGTATATGTATTTAATAAAAGGAGAAATAGTAGTAGAAAGAGATAAGGAACATCACCCAATGATAATAAGAGTCTAAGCGATCCTCCAAAAAAGAAGAAAAAAAGAAACAAAAATCAATGCAGGAAAGCAGCCCAAACCCTTTGCAAAAATAGTTAAAGAGACATCCATACAAGTATTGAGCCTTGATCTAAAGATATCCATGAAAGCATCCTATCTTAAAGCAATGGAGCAGGTTGGAGAGGTTTTTAAAACGTCTAGCATTTCTTTCCAACAACAACATCCAGGATCCAGTAAAAGATAAGAATCTTGCCAAACCTTTCTATAGTCTCCTTGTTCTTACCAAGAACACTGAAGGAGGATAAAATAAAATAATAAGTGGATTCTTTTAAGAAAGCTTTGGACTCTTATTCCTTTATAATTCTTTGGGTTGTTCAGAAAGATAGGAAAAGAAGAGCTAGTACTCTTATTTGTGTAAAATCCGGGAAAAAGCTTATACTCTTTGGCTCTTCGTGGGGTTATCTGAAAGGTAGAGAGAAAAGAGTCTTTGAGGGAATTAGTTCTTCTGTTAGAATTAGAGATGCCTGGTTCTGTTCTCTAAGTATATTTTTCTTTTGAACTGGGAATCCAATCCTTTATGATGAGGACTTGAGCAACTTGATTGACTTTTTGACATATGACTTTTTGCAAGTGATATTCCCTCCGGGTGCTTCTCAGTGATATTCTCTTTTATCCTGTCAGAAAAAAAGTAATGGAATGTGGGGGTGTGGGTGAGATCTATGTCATGTTAGAAGTCTAAAAGAGCCTAAATGCTTCAAGTTGCATCACAATTGAGAAATAGTTGAGTATAGGATTCAGACTTAAGAAGACATATAACAACATTGCAGATAGACTTGACTTAGTCTGCATGCCTGAAGCAGATCATTAGTGGTTAGATAGTTAAGAAAAGCTAGTTTAGGCCAGTCTTCTCTGTATATCTTCTGTCAAGTAGGAATAAAATGTTTGCATCATAAAGTATTTGCAACTCATTTGAAGACTTTTACTAATTTATTTTTCATTACAGCCCTCCAGCAATTGAGAGGTTATCAAGTGGTCTTTTTCAAGAGGTAATCATTACAAACACACTCCCAGTGGCAGAGAAGAACTACTTTCCCCAGTTGACTGTTCTTTCTGTGGCAAACTTGTTGGGTGAAACTATATGGCGTGTCCATGATGATTGTTCCGTGAGTAGTATCTTTCAGTGAAGTCAAGGACGAAATTTCAACAGAGTTCCTCCTTTAATCTGCAACACAGGTTCCTTTTGGTAGGGGTTAGATGCAAGATTCTATAGAATTTATGTTTCAGTAGCGTAGGGTATAGAGGATTGTTCTCTCTTTTTCTTTTTCTCTTAACATGGTCATTTTGTTATTACATTAGTTCTTTTTAATTAATAAATTCCTCATCATTTTTATATCTTCTTTTCCCGTATTTTTTTCTGCTACTAATCGTTAGTGAGTTTTTCAGGCTGAATATTTACTGTTGTATAATATAGCTTAGAGAGTTTATTTCTGTTGTTTGCTGTTGCCATGTGGTGGCACTTTTCCTTCAAAATACTGAACTCTGAGTAGTGTGTTCAAGGTCCTGTTTCCAAGCAGTAATATTTAGTTTTTTGCACTCATATGCCTTATCTTCTGGTTAAGACAGAGTACTTCTGCTAATGACCAGAAGCAATATAGCCATGTCGGGAACTTTAAACCCCTTATATGATGGCTGTTAGAGCAAAATAGTATTGTCACTAACTTTAATCCTCTTGTATGAATGGCTGCCTCGGCTGTTGGTTAATGGCATTTGAAAATGGTTTGGAATTCATCAATGCACTTTGAATGATATTGAAATGGAGATAAAATTACTTTTAGTCATGGCAACCCCCTGGGTGTCGCAACATGTTTCGACTGAAGGTTTCTGTAAAATTATGCGACAATCATGTTGTGTTCTCTTCCATTCATCCGATCCATTTCTTTCATGGATGATGCAAATCATGCAAAATTTGGTGGTTGTAAACACCCATTATGAGTTATGAACTTACATGATTTCCCAGTTTTAATATGTACTTTTTGCTGCACATGTATATTTCCCTGCTGAATCTTCACTTGGTATAAATGTACCACAAATTTTAGCAATGTGGCTTGTTTTGGTCAAATAAGTCTATGAATTAGTTTTATTGGCGAATAAGTCATAAGGAATTATATATATATATATATGTTTAGCTTATACAAAACAAAAAAATAATTTTATAAATAATATTCATCTTATATGTAAAATTTTATAAATAATATTGTTAAAACTAAAATGAACCTCATTTTATGAAATAAATATAAATTATAAATACATAATTGACAGTTAGATATCCAGAAAAATATGTTAGACAACGATTATATCATTTTTTTTTCCATTTCAATAAAAAAACTATACATTCCCTTTGATTTAACTCTATGAATTAATTAATAAATTTTATAATTTTAATTTAATTTTTATTAAAAATTTAGTAATAATAATAATTATTAAATTTTATTAAAAAATTAATTTTAGGTGTTTTATTTCAATTTTTTAACATAATGCGCCTTACCTATTCCCACTCTCCAACCGAGGCGGGCTTGGCCTTGTTCAAATTACTGTATAAGTTGAGCCATCCCGGCCACTTTTCAAAATTAGGGTTTCTGGCGCCTCTGTATAAATATACCCCTTTCTCACCAATTTCCATACTCTTATCGCCTCTCTTCTTCTGTTTACTAATTGACAGATTTAGTTCCGTCTTCCTTGGTTTTCTACTTCGTTTTCTTTTGTATTATGCTCTAAGTAGTTGCTGCTTGTTGTCTTTTGTTTTTTTCTATATGATAGCTCAAGGCTCGAGGATGCATATCTCTTCAAACACAGAAAAAAAAAAAAACTGTAATGAGAGGTATGATACCCTTGAGATACCATGATTTTTGACGAAATATATATTTCAAAGACGGTCATGCCGTGATGAACTGTTTTATCGTGTACCAGAGATCTGCTATGACGGTCACACATCCCTCTAAGAAGTTCTGAGCTGACGTCTTTCATTTTTCTACGCAGATGTTTAATCTACGTCTTATGTTTCCTTCCTTGATTTGCGAAACAGAATCTTTATTAATTCGAATGAAGATTGAAATTTTTCTTAGGGATTTTGATATTGTGTTCATTAGAAGGTGTATAGCGAGGTGACGATAGAAATTCATTGGTCTGTCAATCCACTGATATTTTAGTGTGATGTTATCATGAATCCCGACAGGTTCTGATCGCTATTTCACCGTCTTAATTTTTGAAGTTTGTTTTTGTTTTTGTTTTTAAATACGAAGTATCTGTATCATGCTGGATCTGGTGGCTTCTTGCAGCTGATTTTTTTTTGTTTTTTTAGGAAAAATTGATTTGGTTATGGGCAGGTGATGAATCTGGATTTAGTTAAATGGGTAATTTGCGTCTGAAATTTTTCATTGATGCTATTTCACAATGGAGAACTGATGCCCATGTTACCTCTAAAATTCTTTAAATATAGGTATTTGTGAATAATTGAATGAATGTTATTGGGCTAGAATGGAGACGAAAATATTTAGGGTTTCCAGCTAGAATTGGGCAAGGGATGAATGCCCATAATTAATGGGTAGTTTCCATCTGAATATTTCTTTGATGTTTTTTCACCTTGGAGTACTGATGCCCTATTTTTTTTCATAAATTTTTTTATAATTTCTTAATTTATACATCTACCCATAAATTAGAGGTAGATACCCAATGAAATTAAATCAAGACAGTATTAGTAATTGTTGATTAACCTACAATTCTTTCTAATCTCTCCTTGATGTCCTGTAAGCACATTAATGTTACCCATCTTCACTATAGATTTCACAAATGAATCAAAGAAGAGGTCTTGATTGGAAGCATAGCTCCACACTTGCTTTATTATTTCTCCTTCTTCATCTTCACTTACCAACACATTATCCGACCCCAGTAACCCTTTTCCTTCAAGCAAGTTGATGTAGTAATGGTTGTCAAACCTTGAGGGGGTCTTCAAATCAAGCGGCGCCAATTCACTGTCTCTTCCTGAATCGGAGCATGTGGACCGTAAGGTCTTTCTAAATGTATTATATCTTTTGTATTTATCATAACTGTGTACTTCTATGGGATTCACTTGGTCTATCCTTTCTTTGAAGCTCAAACATCTTGCTTTTCCTATTGTGTGGCTCCCTGCATTTGTGCATACCATTAATTGTTTTTTTACTTCACCTACAATTTTTACATATTAGAAAAATGATATGTATACATTCATGTATATTTATAAGTACCTGATAAAGCAACGAGATCTTGGATATCAAGACCCTGTTGCTTGAAATTGGAAATGAGACCCAGGAGGGAGGAGTTTGGAGCAGGAATGAATTGGTTGGCTCCATCAAAACTTGCTTTTAGTGAGTCTCTCCTTCCAAGCCAAACCATCCACCTTGGGCCCCCTCTCTTCATATGTACACATGCATACATATATATCAAAATGAAATTAGTAACAATGATATACGTGTGTAGTACCATAAGTATATATATACTAATATACCGTGTAAACAGCATCCCGGGCGACAATGGCCAAGATGTCAGCACACGAGACTGTAAGGGGACAAGCTTCTTCCAAAAGAGATTTGATCTCATCTATAACTAGAAATCCGCGTATAGAATTGAGATTAGGCCCTGCTTCCTTTTCACTGATCATGTCTCCATGGCTATCCAGTAGGACTGATGCATCACATCCCTGATCAGTAGTGTATGTTTTCTTCATCATTCATACAAAATACATATCATATATGAAGTGGGTATACATCAAATGTGTTACATTGGAGAGATAGAAAGGGGTAATTGATTACCAAGACAAAACAGTCATGAAAATGTAATCTGAGGAGCGAGGCAGCCATTCGAGGATCCTTGAGCACTGCAATCTCCACCATTCGTCCGATGATTTCTTCTGCTAAAGGGCATGTTTCTTTGTAAAAATCAAGCTGAAGAAGTCCTTCATCACTCGTCGCCAATGAACTCTTCATCATCATCAGCATCGTCAAAACAACTGCTACCTCAATCAACCGTCTCATCTTCTGGTACTGTTCTGTCCCAGATCTTGCATGAAAATGATACTTGAGCGATCGCATGTAAGGAGGATATTAATAGTCAAAGCTTGTTTGTGTTCTATATAGGGTAATGACAAGGATGTTTTGCTTGTAAGTTATTGTTATTTAAGGTTTGTTTCAGGTGTTTCAAAACAACTCTTATCTTCGACAAAATCTAAATTCTTTTTGTCTGTTGATTGATCAAAAGTTGATGCAACTAATTTAACCTACCCACTACTTTTTACTTTGGACAAGACAGACGTGATTGTTTCCTCGTAGCCACGGCAGAAAGCAAGTGTTAATAAGTTTTTCTTCCTTAATTATCTCTTTTCTTTTACTTTTGAACTTCTAATATTCTAATCATATTTTAAATATGTTAATGTTTGACTTATATATATATGTATTAAATCTAATCGTAAATCATGTTTCTGTACTATGAATTAACAATTATTTTACTGTAGACAAAAAACTCATGTACTGAAATTTACAATTTTAACTGGGGAGTAATTGTAGAACCAAATTTTTTTTCTTCATCGCGGCATGATGGGTTCGGTTCATATCCATAGAGTAGATCTAATACATACATACATACATACATACATGTATCTATGCATTGCCATCTCTAATTGTGGGACGTGAAATGAGTCGTCACATTTCCCATATGGCAGCTAGCTAAAACAAGATCGTTTTCAATTAGTTAATCATTAATCTCAAAATTATGTATATCAATGGTTGATTAATTATTGTAAACATATGAGAGCAGAGGTGCATATATAAAATTTATGCACATTGTTTCAAAAAGAAAAACATCCCTGTGATTTTCTCCTAATCTGTAGTCACACAACAAGCATATACAAGTTCAAAACCATGACATTAATTGATTATAAGTCTGTTATCTATCTACCTGTTAATTATATTCCACCTCTCCATCTTCGTCCATGAAAACCGATTCAGGATGGACCGCAGCACAGTTCACATTGAGTGCCCGTTGCAGTTTTCGAGCATCGAAAACTTCAACTTCAACTAAAAACACTGAACTTACTGGTCGATGATCTGAAATTCGTAATTCTGCTCGCTTGTAAGATAGTTGTTTGATCCCTTTTCCGAGCCAAAGTATCCGATCACACCTGAAAATGGATCCCACATTTATATGAAATATATCTTAATATAACTCTTTTCTATTAATTTAAAATTTTAAAATAATCAATTACAAATAAAAATTTAACGAGTTATTTGGGATAATATGTCACATAAAAACGTCAGATTACCATGCTGGAGATCTCTTCTTCTCTCCTTCTTTAGGGTTTTCTCCGACATATCTGTCGGTATTTATTTCATATTTATAAGTCGGAGAGAAACCTATGAGTCCCTCTCTCCATCCTTGGAATACACGTCCACTACGTAGTTCTTTACTCAGCTGCCACATAAAAATTCAAACTTCAAAAACCTCCACTAACTACAAAAGGCTGTCTATCTATTCAAACTCTTCTCACCTGATCGTTATTGATAAGTTCATCCCACCGTTTTCCAGCAACGAGCTTCCTCACCTCTGCATCCGGTGCGTTCAGGCGATAATTCAAATCTCCAAACCAGAATATCTGGCTGTCCATGGGAGGAAACAGTCAAAAAGTTCTCGTCAGTATTTGAGATTAAAAAAAGAAACAATATAACACATTGTAGAATAGCAATGGTTTACTCATGAGATGGAATTGTCTCTGGTTGATCTGCATCGAAGACGGACGAGAAACTAGTACGCCTTATAATTTCGTAAACATCAGAGTTTCTCCGATTCTCAGCTCCATCCTTCTGGCCGGAAGTCAGATGAGAACAAACAAAGCATAACCTTGATTGAAAAAGAGACATGCTAACTGAAACAGAACCCTGCAATCACCAATATTCTAGTTAACAAACACAATTTAGTCCAGTAATGTTCACATTTTAGGCAAGATATGTATCAATGTATAGATAAAATATGTTACCTTGTTTCCCATATAGCCCATAAGACCAACACCAACAGGAGAGACTTTCAAATTATTGATATGCCCCCTCAACCTTTTCCTTACCCAAACTGATATATATATCCCTACCATCTGCTTTCCCACAATTCTTACATACTTCACATGTGATTTAGATTTACTCCCATCTTTCTTAACTCCATTCTCGTGTTTCTCCTCTGGGATTTCGAAGAAAGAATCAATTTCTTCCTCCTCTTCCTCTTCAGAAGACCCTCCGGATACATCAGAAAAAGCATCTTTAACTTCTGGCTTCTCTTGCTTATCCATCCACATCGAGACTAGATTGCCTACGCTATGGTGTGATCGTGTCAATCCACTTGGCTTCAATGCAAAATTGCAAGGACTACAGTATGGATTCTCTGTCAAGTTAAACCCGATTCGCGCAGAGCTACTAAATACTCTTCGTAACTTGGAATTCGAAGGGATCACATGGGTCGCATCTAACGAGTGTTCAGGCCAATCTAATCTAGTGTCACAGTCAATACCATAGATTCTCTTCAGCTGTAAATTTTTCCTAATACCAATCACAGCTTCACAATTATTCATGTTTCCAGGAAATTGGTTAGTTATCATGTTTAGAGATAGATCATCAATCTCATCTGCAAGTGCATCAGCAACAGAAGATGTTCTTAGCACTGGAGAAGGAGGAGCACTGTAGCATTTGTGTTTGCTTTCAGGTTCCAAAGATTTGTTCAGTGTTCGTCGAATGATAGCTTCCCATTTCGGAATTGGTCCCCTGTCTTCTGCTCCCAATACATTCCCAGCAGTCAAAGGGACTATCTCCTGAAACCTAATAACATATGAAAGAGAACATCATCGATATCAAAACATGGTAGAAGGAAGCAAGTGAAGATAATTCTGCTTACCATCTTTTGGGTTGTGTGGAATGTGATGAACAAAAAAGCGTTTGGTGGGTTTGATGATATAGATGGGTTTGATAATATAGATGATTTTGACTTAGTCAAGAATAAATGGTTCCAAACCCCTAGTACAGAACTTCATTGACAGCTTGATTAAATTGTAAATTTTCGTGCATGGGTTATTAATACATATTACACACTTTTTATTTCAAAAAAAAAAAGATATCATAACACTAAATTTTGGGACTAAATTTGAAGTATAAGGGAGGAACTCACCCAATAACATAAATATCTGCAGCTTCTTGTGTAGAAAGCCAATCGTCAATCTCGATATCCTCATCTGGGATTTTGCCGGCAACATTCCAGGTTCCGATTGTCACCCTGAAGAAGATCAATGGTCAAAATTTTCAAACAGCAGAGATCATATACAATAATGGTAAATAATTATAACGGTTGTCGAACCTCACTTCCTTTGTTTTTATGTACTGGAGACGCAGAGTTTCTGATTTTCCTCTCCTGTGTCTCAACTGATAGCCCTTTGAATCCAACTCTTCACCTTCAAATTCCATTTATATAGAACCCTTTTTGAATCTCAAATCATCAATGAACAAATAATGTTTTAGACCAAGAAAAACCAAGTACTTACTAACTGAAAATTTTTTATGGGAATCCGATTGATTCTGCTTTGCTGTCTGGTTATGATCCTCATCCGTTTGCAGTAATCTTGAGTCTTTAAGAGATAAAGCTGAGCCACAATTGTAGGTTACAAAAAAAGAGACCTAATTAAGAAGAGAAGAAGATAAAAACAGAGATATAGTAAACAGTTCACCACCATATTATATATATATGTATATGTATATGTATATATACCATCATCTTCACTCTCAGTTTCAGTATCAACCTCATCTTCACTAAAATCATTTAGTTTGGGCTTTATATTCAACCATTTCTTCATCACAATGGAAGGCCAAAAAGCCTGCAATCACAACCCATATCCCATTTTAATCATACAAACAGATTGGTTAAAGTTGAATCAAATTAAGGCATACCTCTGATCGTTTCCCCCTCCTAGTTTTCATTGGTTGAAGATGAAAAACTCGGACAGCCAAGCTAAGAATTAGATAGTTTATATTTATCACGAGAGAAGGTGGTGGTTGTGGAAGGAAGAAGATGGGTTTGGAATTGGAATTGGAATGTCAGGGTTGTAGGAGATTAATATTTGAAACCATGAAGAGGATGTACCAGACAAGGTCCTAGGCTTAGACCCAGTTGATGCCAAAATACAAAGAAAAGATTCATAGATGGACCAACCAGAAAAGACACAAAAGTTATGGTCATATTTACAGACATCCACAAACATCAACTTGCACCCCCCAAAAAAAAAAAAAAAAAAAAAAGAAAGAAGAAGAATACTCAAATTTCCACCTCCAAATTTTCTTATGAAAAATCCAAATTCATTGAAATGGAGCACCCAGAAAAGAAAAAAGAAAACCCAGAAAACCCATTTTTAGAAAAATCAAAAAGTCATTTTCTTTGATACCTAATCAGCTAATCTACAGTCTCTGAATGATCAAACCAATTATTAAAAATATATAGGAAAGATAAGTATAAAACTAATTAACCAGAAATCAGATCAAATCAAGCCAGTAGTTGATTATAATAGTTGGTGATTTTTAAAAAAATCCAATTTGACACCGAGTGTTTTATTTAATAATTAGTGATGCATGGGAAGTACTGGCTGAGAAAATCTAATGGTTAGGAAATGAATCACAAATCTGGACAGACATTGATGGGTATTAGAAATTAATAACCAAAACCAAACATTGATTAAGACTGCTGACTGGAATTCTTATTCTGTATATAGATACACACATATATACATATAAGGTAATAAACGAAGAGAGATACGTTAATTAAAAATAATAATGGAGACTGACTGGTGGTGATACCATCAGAAGCAGAGCAACACGACAAGACAGCCATTCAAAAGAAAAATTAGCCTGAAACATGTAACAGCCTAATTAAAGAAAGCTTTGAGAAGACGAGAGTTCAACTCAAATGGCTAATCGTTCCATTAATCAAATCATTTCTCTGGCAACAGCTGTACTCCCAATTGTTCAAATTTCTCAAGATTTAGTAAAACATTTAGTATAAAATTTATAAACTTTAATGATTATATAATTAACTGTATTAAAATATTAATTACCCAATCAATATATAATTAATTAAAAAACACCCAACAAATATGTATAATTAATTACCAATTCTTATATTTAAGCAATTACTGTCTGAACTTCTGAGCTTATTAAGAAATTAATTTAATAATTAAACTACGAGAATTAAATCAAGTAGAATCTTAATTACCATTAATAAACCTGCTTATGATTTGGATGACCACCGCCGCTCAGACAAGTCTTGTCAACAAGCTACTTAACATCTCACAATAAGTCAATGATTTGAAATAAATTTAAAGTTTGTATGAAATTCATTTATGAATTATATTATTTTAATTAAAAATAATGAAAAATTTATTTAAAATTTTACATAATACGTAGTTAATTATTTATTATTGTAAAATAAATCAAAATTTGAACTCTTAACTTATTGATAGTAAATAAACTTGAATTATCATATATAATTTGAATTTGAAAATTAATAATTACTTTAACATGTGTTATATATATATAAACTAGAAATAGTCATTTTTAATATTGTATTCATGTTATGTATTAAAATTCATAATCAGATATTTTTGTACGTATATATTGAGAAACAGATGAATAGATATATTTTACAGATACGTAAATAGGAAAAAGTCGGGGGGGTATGAACTGGAAACGGAGGGACCAGAGAAGTAAAATGAAGTGGGAACACCGCACTCTGTGTGAAGCTTAAAAATTCTCAGATGTCAACCCGGTTTGTTATATTATTATTTTTCTTTTGTCATTTTTTAATTTTGAGGTTGATTTTTTTTTTTTTGTTTTGTTTTTGTTTTTAGCTCATATTTATGTATAATTATATTAAATAATATAATTTCACATTTATTTTTCTAATTTATGTTAAAAAAATTATACATATATATATATGAACTACTTTCTTTTAGGGTTAATTTTGAATTTCAAAGTTTTATTAATCATCCTTTTCTTATTTGCTATTAAAAGTGTTGAATAAAAGAATGAAGAATTTACCCTTCATGTTTTAAGGAAAATCTCCATAGCAATCGAAATATTGCTTTGTAATTTTTATATATTAATTAATTGTATTATAATAAGTTCAACGATATTTTTTAATTTAATTTTCTCGTTTCAATTGTTAATAGCGTAATATATGCTAATCCTACACTAAGTAAAAATTTAAATTTATATCTTGATCGTAAATTGAAACTCGAATAATTGTTAGACGAATATCTGTTAACTTAAATATCACAATAATAAATACTTTAATTTGTGTGAACACTATATAATGATGATAACGTAAGTACAATTTGAATAATTTTTAAAAGTCGTAATAGTATTAAATGAAATAACTATATAATTTAATAATGTGAGACCAAAAAGACTGTGTGGAGGAGAGTGTAGAGAAGACTAAACAAAAAGGGTAATGGCATCATATTTTTATTAATTTACAAGTTATTTTAAGTACCAAATTCAATTATATTTCTTCATCAACTTTATATAACACCACATTACTCTCTCTCTCAAAACCCAATTGGCATACACACACACACACACATATATATATATATATGTATTTAATTTTCTACTCAATTGATGAAAAAGAATATGAAATGTACAGTTCATATTCACATCCAAGCTGTAGTAAGGAAGAAATATAAACTTGGTCCCCACAATACCACTGTATCAATTGATAAGTGAAATTTTAAAAAAAAAATAAGAAAAGATTAGCCAAGTAATAAATTATCAGATAATATAATATAGTTAAAATTTTAATATTTTATTTAAAAATTATGAATTTAAATATTATTAAATATTTATTATTTTATGATTATATTATATAACAATTATTATTAATATAGAATTATAAATAATAATTTAATTTTGTCCCAACAAAATATTATATGTGAGAAAACCAATATGGTTTGATACACAACCTATTTATTATTATTATTATTATTATTATTATTTTTCTTTTTTTTTAAAAAAAAAGGAAGCAAAAAGTTTTGTGGAAAAATCTTCCATCAACTTCTTATTAATTCAAAGTTGCACGTATCCCACTTATGCTATTTCCTTTTCATGCTTATGCTGTTCAACACACACAAACTCCAACATGCACCTATGAAAAGACATGACATTGTCCTCTCTCTCTCCCTATCTATCTATTTATATATATATATATATTATATATATGCAGACATATATATTAACCGACTATATATATATATATATACACGAGAATGGATAAGCATATATGACCATGACATACAAGTTGAAAGGTAAATCAATATTAATAATAAAATATAAGAGCCTTTTCATTATGCTCAAAAATCAGTTTTTAATTCAAATGGGTTTTATTAAACAAACCATTTTTAGTTTACTAGTTAATTAGAAATGGGTGAGCAAAATAATTGGCCAATGTTACATATCTTATGTTTAATATAACATGCATTAACAAAATAATTTAATCACAGCATCTATTGAGTCAAAAAAATTTAAAGATAGAAAATTGTAATTGTTTATATGAAACTATATATATATATATATATTATATAAGTATAAAGAATTAATGGTCTCCTCTATTATTATTAATTATTTGAAAAAACAAGGGTCTCCTTTTTTTGAGTAACAAGTTGAAGATTTTTACATATTCAGCTTTCTCTTTTTTAAGTCTGGCCGAAGGTGATCTTATCCCGATCGATCGTCTTGCTCTCCAACTGTCTGTCTCTATTATATTATTTATTTACACGCACACACACACACATATATATATATATATATATCCCTCGGCCCCAAGATAAATATAATAGAATATTAATGTATAAAATTATTGAAATATAATAAAACATATCAAATAAATTTGTTTTTAACTGTATAATAATAGAAGTTGAAGATATATTTGTCTAAAAAAATGTATACATAATATTCAGAGTTTATAGCCTAAACGTAAACCCTAAGTTGAATGCAAATAGAAGCATATTGTAACAGTACCAGAAATTCAAAAGAAAATATATATAATAATTTGAGTGCGGAAACGAAATAAAAGATTTAAATTAATATCGCTTATACAATAATTTAAAAATACTAAATAATATCAAAGAATAAGTTTTCTAAAAGAAATATTAGAAATGAAAGAATTATAAAGAAAACTATAAGACATCTAGTATCTACTCGTCGTCTTCTTGTAGATCGGGCTCGGGAACCAAGTACTCATGATCTGAAATAGTTAAATAAGGAATGAGCTACACTAGCCAGTAAGGACATCACACTAATCACCGTTACAGAAGTAAAGGTTGGTAAAAAACCAAAAATAACCAATGGAGCACAAATTTTAAACAAATTTATTTATCAATAATCAAACCATTTAACGTCCACTTACCTCAGTGATATTTATAAAAGACGACCCATGAAAATAATAACATCATAGATATTACGAATTCATACAAAATCTATAACATAGCATACGTCATACTTATCAAACAATAGTTGCCCTCTTTTCATCAGCCTATTAGTATCCATGGGAATCCATAGGGGTCCCTACTACACATGAACCATTTCTTTAACAAACTTAATTTCCAGGGCCGTCCCCATACCCCGTCTGGTAGGGACACCAAATAATAAATCTCAATACCTCATCTGGTATGAGGCAACGTTCCCGGTAGGGTTCCCTATGGATCCGGTCCGTCCACCATCTCCTAGGATATCTAGTGAGACTATCATCTTATCTAATTATCAATTCACACCCCTTTCCTATTTTTTCTTTAGTCTTCGTTACCCATTCAAACATGAATACTTAAACAAGCAACGTGCATTCAATATGGCAAACATATCTTAGATTCACAAAATCAAGCAATAATGAAGTAAACAGTGATTCATGCATTTAAAACCATAGAATAAATAAACCAGATACTATAATATATTTAAACTGTAAAATAAATCAAACAGGAACTGATAAAGAAATATGTCCGATTCAGGCTCCATTAGCAACCGTAATTAGTTATGCATATCTACTCAATTTGTACAAAATACAATTTTATCATTTATTCAGACTTCAATCCCATGATAGAAAATAAGGTGAGGAGTTCTTAGCTGATTTGACGTCGAAAATCAGATTTTTACTGTGCCGATGGGCAGTCCCTAGATTCCCTAAATTTTTTCCACGGGAACTGAAACACGCTTACGGTACCTACACGTCTTAAACAACTCAAAAATCAGACCCAGGGCCTATTCGGCCAATTTCAGAATTCTGGCACGGCGGCTCCCCTGTGCTCCGGCGATGAGCGGCGGCGATCCGCCTCAGGTTGGTTGTTTCCGGCCCTTTTTGGCCGAATTCAGCCAAACTTGCATTGGTTCCTTTGAGAAAACACCCCTAAGACCTTTGGTGGGCCGAAAAAACACAGAAAACTGAAACTTACCAGCGGTGGGGCTCTCCGGTGCAGCGGCTCCTCCGGCTCACGTCGCGGTTTGGTGTTTTGCTCCAGTCAACCTGTAAAGGAGGGAACGATGGTCACAATGGTGGAAAAATTACATCGAATGGGAATCAGGAAGGGCCTCATCAGAGGCAAAAATTGAGACAACCCGTGGCGGCAACGCTGGGCTTCGGCGGCATTTTCGACCAATTGGTCGGTGTTTTGCTCTGATTTGGCCATAGGTGGATTTAGAATCGAATTCTGAGCCAAGGGGAGAAATTTTACCTCGTTTGGTGGCCGGAAGTTGCTCTGGTGCGGCGGGGGGTGGCGGCGATCAGCTCCCTGGCAGCTGGGCTGTCTTTTCCAGCGAGGGGCTCTGGCGGCTAGGGTTTGGTTTTGGGTGCGGATGAGATTATTTATAACCATCCGCTTTTAATCTGAGCTGTTCATTGCGATTCAATACGGACCGTCCGATCGCGATTAAATAGGAAATGAATCTGAGTCATTCATCGCGATGCAATTTGAGCCGTCCGTGCGCGCGGGAACGGATCTCAGCAGTTCGGTCGGGCGCACGCGGATCGCCCACTTGTCTCCCTTCTGCGTGGCCTCTTGCGTCAGCGTCTCTGCCACGCGGTGCGTCCTGGTTGGCCGGAGCTGCTGATCGGGTAGCTGACGGGGCACAATTTTTCTAAATTGCATTTTGACATTCGGTTTTCAATTTTTCTTTCAAAAATACCCCCAGAACCCAAATTTTCACCCATTTTTTCAAAAATTATTTTCAATTAAATCCCTAAATAATTTTTTTACTCATTTTTATTATTATTATTATTATTTCCATTAAAATAAATTAAACTAAATTAAATTCAATATATTATTACATAATTAATCATTATATTCATATAATTATTACAAATTTATTATTTCTAAAAAAATAAAAATAAAATTAAAATTAAAATTAAAATTAAAAAAGAAAAGGGTTGGGGTGTTACAACTCTCTCCCCCTTAAAGAAATTTGGTCCCTCAAATTTGCCTCTTACTCTTGATCGAACAAATAGGGGTACTGGGCTCTAAAGTCTGATTCTATCTCCCATGTAGCCTCCCTTGGTGTGTGGTTTTGCCATACGATCTTTACAAAGGATATTTTTTGGTTGCAGAGTAATCTACTCTTTCGATCCATAATGCCGACTAGTACTTTCTCGTAGGATAAGTCCTCCTAGAGTGGGAGAGGTTCGTGGGCCAAGACATGAGAGAGGTCCGGGTTGTACTTGCGTAGCATGGATACATGAAACACATTGTGGACTTTGGAAAGCCCTAGAGGTAGTACTAGTCTGTAGGCGGCGGTACCAATCCTATCTAAGACTTCATATGGCCCAATAAATCGAGGGTTCAGTTTTTTCCTCCTGCCGAACCTACTAATTCTCTTGAAAGAAGTGACCTTAAGGAACACCCGGTTGCCTTTCTCAAACGCTAAATCTCTCATCCGGGTGTCCATGTAACTTTTCTGCCTGCTCTGAGCAGTATGAATGTTCCTCTCCTCCTGATCTTAACTATCTTGGATGTGGTCTCCTCTACCAGCTCTGGACCGAACAATTTTCTATCACCCACTTCTTCCCAACAAATCGGCGATCTGCATGGACGCCCATGTAACGCCTCATACGGAGCCATGCCAATGCTCGCTTGGTAGCTGTTGTTGTAGGCAAATTCTATCAGGGGCAGATGGTCGTCCCAATGGCCCCCAGAGTCAAGGACACAAGCTCGAAGCATATCCTCAAGTGTGCGGATTATCCTTTCTGATTGTCCATCTGTCTAAGGGTGGAAGGCAATACTGAGAGACAGATTCGTTCCCATGACTTGCTGAAAGCTACTCAAAAATCGAGAAGTGAACCTAAGGTCCCTGTCGGACATCACTGTTACTGGGACTCAATTCAATCTAACTATTTTCCAGATATACATTCTTGCCAACTTGTCCATGGGATTGGTCATCCTGATGGCTAAAAAGTGGGAAGACTTGGTGAGCCGGTCAACAATTACCCAGATGGCGTCATGTTCTGAGTGTGCCTTAGGTAACCCTGTCACGAAGTCCATGGTGATATATTCCCACTTCCATTCCAGAATTGGTAAAGGCTGAAGTAGCTCGCCTGGGCGCTAATGCTCTACCTTGACCTGCTGACATATCAAGTATTTAGATACAAAGTCAGCTATGTCCCTTTTCATCCCATTCCACTAAAACCGAGGTCGTATGCTTTGGTACATTTTGGTGCTTCCAGGATGCATGATAAACTTTGAGCTATGGACCTTTGTCATGATATCTCTCTTCAATTCACTGTCATTTGGAACACACAACCTGTCCTGAAATTGGAGTAACCCATCGGCAGAGACTCGGAATTCTGAACTAACTCCCTATTCTGCATTGTTCTTTAGGGCTACTAAGGCAGGATCAGCTGACTGAGTTTCCCTTATTCTCTGAATTAACTCAGGCTGGACGGTCAAATGGCCCAAACATGTGGCTCTTCTCAAGTCCTGAAGTCGAACCTGTTGTGTAGCCCCGATTTGCCTATATTCTGAGACCATCAAATGGGTTAAGATACCCGTAATTTTTCTGCTGAGTGCATCGGCTACCACGTTGCCCTTACCCATATGGTACAAGATACCACAATCATAGTCTTTAAGAAGTTATATCCACCTTCTCTGATGCATGTTGAGATTCTTCTGAGTGAATATGTGTTTCAAACTCTTGTGATCGGTATAGATATGAAAGGTTTCTCCATATAAGTAATGAAGGCAGGTCTTCAAGGCGTATATGATTGCGCCAAGCTCCAAGTCATGGGTGGGATAATTTTTTTCATGATTCTTTAACTGTCTGGACCCATAAGCTATGACATTCTCATACTGTATTAGAACACAACCCAGGCCTAGATAGGAGGCATCACTGTAAACCGTATATCCCCCGATCCACTCGGTAAGGCTAGCACAGGTACAGTAGTCAGCCGCTTCTTTAGTTCTAAAATACTTCTTTCACAATCCTCATTCCACTCAAACTTGGCATTCTTCTTTGTGAGTCGGGTTAGGGGAGCCGCTAGACTAGAAAATCCTTCAACGAACCTGCGGTAATAGTCCGCCATTCCCAGAAAGCTACGGATTTCTTTAACTGATGTCAATTTCTCCCAGCCGAGCACTGCTTCAACCTTTTCAGGATTTACTGATACTCCATCCTTTGATATGATGTGTCCTAGGAAGGCGGTCTGCTCAAGCCAGAATCCACACTTACTCAACTTTGCATACAACTTCTTTTTTCTGAGAATCTGCAAAACTTGGGCTAGATAGTGAGCATGTTCTTCTCTGTTTTTTGAGTAGACCAAGATGTTATCGATGAATACGATAACAAATTGATCTAAGAACTCTCTGAAGACCATGTTCATCAGATCCATGAAGATGGCTGGGGCATTGGTTAGCCCAAATGGCATGATCAGGAACTCATAGTGTCCGTATCTGGTTCGAAAAGCCGTCTTGGGGATGTTTTCTTTCCTTATTTTCATGTGATGGTAACCTGATCGTAGGTCTATTTTGGAGAAGACCTACACACCTTGCAACTGATCAAAGAGGTCATCAATCTTGGGAAGGGGATACTTGTTCTTGATTGTGACCATGTTCAATCCTCTATAGTCAATACATAGCCTCAACATTCCATCTTCATTCCGAGAAAAAGTGACTCCAGCACCCCAAGGGGACACACTGTGTATGATAAAACCACTGTCTTGCAATCCAGTGATCTGTTTTCTCAGCTCCTCCATCTCAACGTGACTCATGCGGTAAGGAGCAACCGAAATGAGCTGGGTGCCTGGCTGTAGATCTATGGTGAACTCGACTTCCCTGTCCATTGGCAGTCCGGGTAGTTCGTCCGGAATCACATTTGGAAAGTCTCGAACCACCAGAATTTCTTGAATACAATTCTCTTTCTTGGGTTTGCCTAGTTAGAGAAAATAGCAAGGTTAAGGTACTCGACAATTAAGAAGACTTGCCATCAAGGAATAAGTACTAAATAATTTTATTAATTTGTAAATAGATCCTCATTAGGAGGATTGAATACAACCTTCTTGCTAAAGCAATCTATGGTGGCGTGATACACCGCTAGCCAATTCATCCCTAAAATTACATCAAAATCCCCCGTGTCTAATTCTATCAAGTCTACACTCAGTTTTTTATTTGCTATCTCTACAGCACAAGCCTTGTAAACAACTTCTCCTAATAGTGTTACACTCCCAGCAGTAGATACAAAAAATATTAAATCTAGTTTATCAAGTAATACCTTAATTTTGGATGCAAAAACAGGTGAAACAAATAAATTCGATGCACCAGTGTTAAACAAAACATGAGCAAGATGGTTACAGATAATGTACATACCCTGTACCACGTCCGGGTCGGCATCGGCATCCTGCTGGGTGAGGTTGTAAGCCCTACCCTGGATAGGAGGTCTTTTTTTATTCTGGTTCCTTGGGCACTCTCTCGCATAGTGTTGGGCACTACCACATATGCGACAAGTATTGTTGAGGTGGTAGCATGGTCGCCCTGCCGCAATGCTGACAGATCTTACCACGTCCTACCACTAGAGCCTAAGGGGGAGCCTGAATCACCGGTCTGGGCCTCTTATTCTGTTGGACAGGCACAGTAGGTGCTGGTCTACGGAGTGGAGATGAGGGTCTGTGGTTCCCTGCTGACTGAGGGAGGGTATGGAGGCTCCTCTCCACTAACTGTGCTTTGGCTATAATGACTGAGTATGTCTTGAGCTCCAGTACAAATAAGTGTTGCTTGATCTCTGGGCGGAGGCCCTACTGGAACCTCCTAGCCTTCCTGCCCTCATCCATAAACATCTCAGGGGAGTATCGACCCAACTCCAGGAACTTATGGGCATATTCTGACACCGTCATGTTCCCCTGGACCAACTGGAAAACTCCATCTCCTTAAGATTTCGGATGTGCTCTGGGAGGTACTTTGCATGGAAGGATGCTAAAAACTGTTCCCAAGTGACTGGAACAGGCAGGGTGGTCTGTTTGAGTTCCCACCAGCGATCTGCTTCTCCCACCAGCATGTAAGTAGTAAGGGTGACCCTCTGCTCGGGAGTCACTCTTAGGGTCTTGAAGGCCTTCTCCGTCTCTGCCAACCAATATTGGGCATCTTCAAAGGAGGATTCCCTTGCAAAAATGGATGAGTTCAGTCTCCTGTACCTCTCTACGTAACCTAGGTCAATCATAAAAGGAGCTGGGTCCCGTGGAAGAGGGACTGGGCCAGGCTGATGATAGACTAAGGGGCCCTGTAGTGGTACTTGCTGATATGGTGGGGGCACCAGATTATACTGTGGCGGTGCCGGGCAGTACTGTGGCTAGGAGACCAGATTATACTACGGTGGTGGCACCAGGTGGTACTGTGGAGGAGTAGGCTCATACCGGGGTGGCTCAGGATTCTCTCGCTGCAATGGTGGCTCAACCTGTGGCAACAGGAGAGGGTCAGGTAGCTCCCTTTTCTCATCTCGAGCCTGCTGGGCAGCAATGAGTCTCTCCAGCATCTCAAATATCTTGTTGATGTCTTCCCGAAGCGAACCATCTCGGGCTGCTCGGTTTAGTGGGGGTCTTCCTCTTCTCATCTCTCCGTACCTGCATTTCATAAGGAAGGAAATACTTAAAAATACTAAACAATATCAAAGAATAAATTCTCTAAAAGAAATACTAGAAATGAAAGAAGTATAAAGAAAACTATAAGGCATCTAGTATCTACTCGCCGTCTTCTTGTGGATCGGGCTCGGGAACCAAGTCCTCCTGATATGAAATGGTTAAATAAGGAATGAGCTACACTAGCCCAGTAAGGACATCAAACTATTCACCGTCACAGAAGGAAAGGTTAGTAGAAAACCAAAAATAACCAATGGAGCACAAATTTTAAACAAATTCATTTATCAATAATCAAACCATTTAACGTCCACTTACCTCAGTGATATTTATAAAAGACGACCCATGGAAACAATAACATCATAGATATCATGAATTCATACAAAATCTGTAACATAACACACGTCATACTTTTATATTTCAATCATTAAACAACAGTTGCCCCCTTTTCATCAGCTTACTAGTATCTATGGGTATCCATAGGGGTCCCCGCTACACGTGAACTATTTCCTTAACAAACTTAATTTCCAGGCCCGTCCCCATACCCTGTCCGGTAGAGACGCCAAACAATAAACCTCAATACCCCGTCCGGTATGAGGCAACGTTCTCGGTAGGGTTCCCTATGGACCCGGTCCGTCCACCATCTCTCAAGATATCTAGTGAGGCTATCATCTTATCCAATTATCAATTCACACCCATTTCCTATTTTTTCCTTAGTCTCCGCTATCCATTCAAATATGAATACTTAAACAAGTAACATGCATCCAACAAGGCAAACATATCTTAGATTCACAAATCAAGCAGTAGTGAAATAAACAGTGATTCATGCATTCAAAATCATAGAATAAATAAACTAAATACCATAATGCATTTAAACTGTAAAATAAATCAAACAGGAACTGATAGAGAAATAGTCTGATTCGGGCTTCATTAGCAACCGTAATTATTTATGCATATCTACTCAATTTGTACAAAATACAGTTATACTATTTATTCAGACTTCAATCCCATGATAGAAAATAGGGTGAAGAGTCCTTACCTGATTCGACGTCGAAAATCAGATTTTTACTGCGCCTACGAGTAGTCCCTAGATTCCCTGAATTTTTTTTTTTCGGGAACTAAAATGCGCTTACGGTACCTACACATGTCCCAAACAACTCAAAAATCAAACCTAGGGCCTACTCGGCCAATTTCAGAATTCTAGCACGGCGGCTCCGCCGTGCTCCGGTGACGACGTCGCCGCTCGAGGCGGCGATCCACCTCGGGTTTGGCTGTTTTCGACTGTTTTCGATCGAATTCAGCCAAACTTGCATTGGTCCTATGAGGAAACACTCCTAGGGCCCTCGATGGGTCGAAAAAATACAGAAAACTGAAACTTACCGGCGGTGGGGCTCTCTGGTGCGGCGGCTCCTCCGGCTCACGTCGCGGTTTAGTGTTTTGCTCCGGTCAACCTGTAGAGGAGGGAACGATGGTCACAATGGTGGAAAAATTATATTTAACGGGAATCGGGAAGGGCCTCATCGGAGGCAAAAACTGAGACAACCCATGGCGGCAGCTCCGGGCTTCGGCAGTGTTTTTCGGGCAATTGACCAGTTTTTTTGCTCCGATTTGGCCATGGTGGGTTTAGAATCGAATTCTGAGCCAAAGAGAGAATTTTTACCTCGTTTGGCGGCCGAAAGTTGCTCCATTGCGACAGCGGGTGGTGGCGGTCGGCTCCCCGGCAGCTGGGCTGTCTTCTCCGGCGAGGGGCTCTGGCGGCTAGGGTTAGGGTTTGGGTGCGAATGAGATTATTTATAACCATCCGCTTTTAATATGAACCGTCTATCGCGATTAAATCTGGGTCGTCCGATCGCGATGCAATCTGGGCCATCCGTGCGCACGGGAACAGATCTCAGCTGTTCAATCCCGCGCACACGGACCACCCATGTGTCTCCCTTCCGCGTGGCCTCCCACGTCAGCGTCTCTGCCACACAGAACGTCCTGGTTGGCCGGGGCTGCTGACCGGATAGCTGACAGGGCGTAATTTTTTTAAATTACGTTTTGACCACCAATTTTTAATTTTTCTTTCAAAAATACACTCAGAACCCAAATATTCACCTATTTTTTTGAAAATTATTTTCAATTAAATCCCTAAATAATTTTTTTATCCTTTATTATTATTATTATTTCCATTAAAATAAAATAAATTAAATTAAATTCAATATATTATTACATAATTAATCATTATATTCATATAATAATTACAAATTTATTATTTTTTAAAAAATAAAAATAAAATTAAAATTGGAAAAAAGAAAAGGGTTGGGGTGTTACACATATGATGTATTTTCTTATTTCATGTTGTTTGAGGGGTTTTTCGTTTTTTTTTTTGTTAATAAAAATGGTAGATTATATTAAAATCTTATTTTGGTTATTTTACTTAAAAAAATTTAACTGTTATAAAATATTTTTTTAATATAAAATATAAGAAAATTTATTCAAATTAAATTATTATAATTCTATTAATATATTAACAAATAAAATTTTAAATTTTAGTAAATCAAATATTATAAATAAGTTAACATTAATTTATAATTTTCATAGTTTTTCCATGCTGTTTGAAGTTTACCAACATATATATATATATATTTAGAGAGAGACACACGTATATATATATATATATATATACATATAGGGCCGGGTGTGATATGATATAGCATTTGTATTTAGTGGTGCACACGAATATCTCTCTAGAAACTTGCAAATCACATGTCTAATCAAACCTGATTTGGAACACATATATACATATATCCATACAGCTCACAGTTCATGAAGCATTCTCGGAAATCCATCATGATGCCACTGACCTTCCTTCTCATGTCTGTGTATTTTTAAATATAAATATATCTTAAAAAATAGTTATATTAGAAATATTATTTAAAAATTATTTGGTAAATGTATTCTAATCAATTTTGATATTAAATGATGAGAGAATACTTCTCCACCTCTATTTTTTATAATATTTTTATTTTTATTTAACATAATAATAAATATAAATTATGCTATATTTTAAATTAATTTTATATTAAATAATACTTTTTCAATTCTTACTTATTATTTATAAAAATAAGTATATATTAAAAAAAATTTCCAATATCAAAATTAAAATTCTTAGTCATTAGCAAATTGGTATTCTCACAACATAGTTTATAACTTATTTGTTTAAAAATAAATAAATTAATTTGATGAAAACATTTTTTCACTTAAAAACAAATATCATAAGAAGGAAAACAAGAAGCACCATTAAGAGAAGTAAAAGGTGATCGTTATGCTCTCCTACAAACTTATCGTAGGCTTTGGAGATGTCCAATCAAAGCAACACAAGTCCTAGAGTTTCTACACCTTTACATAATGAATTATCAGAAGGAGATCATGGCTTCCTTCTCCATGGCCGAGCCAAGATGCTCCACAATCTGCTACCTTTCTTGCTCTGCTCGTAATAACTCCTACGTATTTTCAATCTCAGCATGCAACTTTTACTGAAAAATAGTTTTGATAGATGATAATACAGGTTGTATTATGTTGGTATTTTTTATTTGATCCCACAACTAAAATCTTCTTTTTCTTGATACCCATGTCAAGTAATATATTATAATTAACTGGGTAAAAAGTAGCACACTTTCTTAGTAGAGGAAAGAAGGGCAAAGATGGTGCCTTGTTGGCTTCTTACTAAAATGAGTGTTTATAAACCACTACTTTTTCCTAAAGGGTATATTAGTTATTGAGTGTTTGGATCCCCGGTGAGCTGAAATAACACGTACATCTTCACCTAATCTAACCGCATGCCCCCCTTTTTTTGAAATCTTCAAACCTTCACATCCTGTATATTCAGTTCCACTCAACCCTAAAGCTAGTTCACTGCATATATGCATGCATTTGTGCAGGAACTTGGGAGCATGCATGTATTAAAAGTCATAATTATACTTCCAAATCATTATTTGTTTTGAGGGATTCAATTTAAAATGGAAATTAATGAGCTGCATCCAAAAAGGAAAAAGAAAATTGCTCAAATTGAAACAAATCAAGAAGAAAGTTGATGAGAGTAAATTCACTATAATTAACTAAAATTAAATTTTATCCCAATGATTCATAAAAGATTTAAACGTAAATTCCGTGATGAATACGTTTCATTAATTAAAGCAACCCATTGGGGACTAGAAGAATTCGAATTAGGCGCCATGCATTGTCCCACTGTGGCGAGTTCATTATCATACCCCCCCCCCCCCCCCCCTCTACAACCACACAAGTCAAAAGTCAGAACTGGATTTCTGAATCAATTAGGAAACCACAGGAACCACAATGTTCACCAAAACCAGGTTCGGGAAGCATCCGGGGCCAATAGAAATAATGCTAATGATGTATTCTGACACAAATATATGCGAAATCATCACCATTAGTCCATTACTCACAGCCAATTGGCTGTCTTAATCATTATGCCACAGGCATAGTGCCTTTTTACACTCTGAATCCAGCAGCAAAACTCATCTGCACTCCATCAGAACCCTTAAAACCCTAATGTAGAAGTACAATCTACACACAAAATGGTAACGTACTTGACAGCACAGACTCTGTTTCATAAGTAATACAAGAAAATGGAAGGATGGGGCAACTCCTAGACATGCCCACTTAACAACAAGAGAACAACCTTCATCTTGAAAATTCAACGCTGTCATACCACTGTCTGACAACTCAGTCATTAGACACCAACGGAATCTGAAATTTACTGAGACGCAGAGAGTAATTACATTATCGTGCACCAGCCTCTTTCTTCAGTAGGCTGTGTGGATACTTGCTGGAACCTGTGCGACTCCGAAGGGTTGTATGTGAACTCAGAAGTATCAAGCCCATACTGGTTTATAGGCAGTAACAACCATGAGGGAGTAAACATATTATTATTAGAAATAACACCATAAAACAAACAATTGTAAAACTAGGGAAAAAAAAAAGAACGAACATGCATCTGATGAATCATCTTTGCTAACATGATCATTGCTGAATATAGAACTAAGATGGACACAATCGAGAAAGGATCCTCACGGAAACAATTACTAAGAAGGCCTCCCATCATGAATCAAATAAAACAACTAAGAAATTTGAGAAGCAGACTAATTACTTCACTTGCATAAATGCACAATTAGTAATAGATGCTTCAGGCCATCAAGCCATATACTAAAGAAGAGCAATCAAGCAGGATTAGCATCACTAAGTCTCAGGGATTATCTGAGGCTTGCCAATTAAATGGAAATAAACAGCAAGTTACTACACAAGAAAAACAAAATAAAACTTGTAACAAAACAACACACTATATGAATATATTTATAGATGTATGATTTCAGGATTTTTGGAAATCCCAAAAAAAGAATTCATGCGTCTAATGTGAATAATCAGTAAAAATTCAGTTCAGGGAAATCAAGAATCTTTTGAACATAACAAGTTCATCCTGCGAAATACTTAATTTGGTAACTAATAAAATCAGTTTTATGAGAATCTAGGAATCCCTTAGCCAATGTCTGAGGAGAAAGAAAAGAAAAGAAAAGAAAAAGATTAAAGTTTCCTTCTCATTTTCTGGGTGTTTAGAAAATAACACAAAAGAAAAGGTGCTGAGCGAGTTGTTAAAATAAGTATAATTGAAGACTTATAAACATAATGAGAATTTTGTCTTCACAACTAAAAGTTATGTCTGATTTTCTGTTCCTCTGTTTATCCTTTTTCTTTCCCTCCTCTTAATAATAAAAAAGAAGATAAATAACTTAGTTACTCTTAACTGTCGTTTTTCAGAAGGGAAAGTACTAATTCTCAAGCAACATTCGATTTTGTAATGACCTTTGGGATAAGGATAGTGTGCGTAGGTTGTCTTTATGCCAGAAACACATGGATTCTTAGGGGGATTCCTGTTTTATAATAGAGGGATTGGGCTGCATTCTTGTATTAATACACTGTTTAGATTGTTTTCTTGCATGTTTGTTTTCTTGTCTTTCTAGAGGAAATCGTATCCTCCCTTAGATTGAGTTCCTCTTTCTTTCTCTGATATACTTCTTTTCCTATTAAAAGAATAACAAATAACACAACAGGATAAATACTTTCCCTTACTCTTGTTTCCCCCACCCAGAGAAAGCCTACAAGTCCATTAATTTTACCATTTAAATTTAATTAAGCCACACTCAAAATAACCACAGCAAAGTGAGCCAAATTCCAAATAAAAGTTATGCTACAATAAATCACCTTCTCCCTCATACGTGTACTCCATGCATCATTTCTGCTTGGGCGCTGATCAATAGCACCAGCAACAGGTACCCCTGTAGCAGGACCTGCTGGTCTGTTGAGCAAAGGCTGCCTGACTTGTTGCCTTGGAGCAATAAATTCATCATCACTGTCATAGTCTGCGGGTTTATTTGCTGCCCTAACCATAAGGGCTAACAAGAAAAGCAAAGCCTGCATTTTTATATTAAGTCATTATACACAGGCATTCGGGATCAAATAAATAAACGTTACATGGTTCAAACTCCAGATAACGCAAAGATAAAGAGATATTTCAAAGTCACATAACCAAAGTTTTTTACTTACTCAATTATGCTCTTTAGCCTATAGGTTGT
This sequence comes from Carica papaya, assembly GCF_054855325.1. NCBI lineage: Eukaryota > Viridiplantae > Streptophyta > Magnoliopsida > Brassicales > Caricaceae > Carica > Carica papaya. Next base: position 5,050,338 of record NC_142312.1, on the reverse strand, counting down.
TGGGTTTGAGTTGGATTAGTGCAGGAACTGTGAGAGACAAGCTGTGGGCATGGAGAGGCATTCAGAGTCACAAGCAGTCCATAGGTTTATCTCTTTGGCTACTTTTTGAGGATATAGAAACTTATTTTGATAAATCTTATCGACTCTTGGCTCCAGGCCCTAAAAGTTAACCACTTTTTTCAATCGAGGATTTAGAGGGGCCTAATAGACATTTTGTTATAAATGTAAACATTTGTATACAGGTTGCATCCGCTTGGTGCTCTGTGAATATACACCTTTTCCCTTAAAAAAATATATATCTACTCAATGTAATAACATGTGCAAGATGAATATGCGCAGCAATATCACAAAGGCAAGTGACCCTCTGTCAACAAGAGAACTTCCTTTGAGACATTTGGTACTGGAAAAAGGATTTTGTGCTGATAAAAGTTATAAATCGTGAATCTTTTCAGTTCACGAAATTATGCTATGTAATTGCTTTATGGCAGCCCTGTTTAATAGTAACTTTTTTTTTTAAATATCAAGTGTAAGGTAAAGTATTAACAATGACACCAAGGACTAAAGACTGTATTATTAAAGCCGAACCACTTCAATTATGTGCAGCATCCGCCCAATAAGGAAATAACCAAGCAGAAGGAAATTACAAGGTTACAAGATTACTACTGCACATTCACTGAATTGCACGATAATGACTGGTTCTTCTTGCATAAATGCAAGTAAAACATGATTATGTAATCTGTTTAACAACTCTCCCTTTGAACATCCAAACATAAAGGAAGAAAGTACCACTATTCAACATTCAAAACAAACAAGCCCCCTCTTAAAAATGTAAGTAATTTTACATGTACAAAAGTTGCGAAAAAATCAGTTACAAACTGATGTGGCTGTTGGAACATAATTTAATTTTCTCTACTGGCATCAACTACCTCCTCAGTTTATACAAGAATTTTTGTAAAAATCTTTGTATGTTTAGCATTTCTCTAAAAAAATATGGTCTTCAGTCATTCTTTACATGAACATTACATAACCAAAAAAAATCCTTCCTATTCTCTAAAAATATAAGGTTTTCAATCATTCTTCATGGACATGACGCAACCTAAAAAGACTTCCTATTCTCTAAAAATATATGGCTTTTTTTATCGCCTCCCAATGGGGACTTTTAATATTTGAACCTCTCCTCTTGGTGGAGAGAAGTAACCGTATTTCTCTAAAAAAAATACGGTCTTCAGTCATTCTTTTACATGAACATTACATAACCAAAAATATCCTTCCTATTCTCTAAAAATATAAGGTTTTCAATCATTCTTCATGGACATGACGCAACCTAAAAAGACTTCCTATTCTCTAAAAATATATGGCTTTTTTATGGCCTCCCAATGGGGACTTTTAATATTTGAACCTCTCCTCTCTTGGTGGAGAGAAGTAACCAACTCATCCAAGGAGAGTTGGTTCTAAATTTATATGGTTTTTAGTCATTCATTTATGCAAACATGATATAACCTATAAACCTAAATTTTACACAACTAGATAAATTTTCACATAACCAAATCTAGGTCAAATAAATGACCTAAGTCAAGTTTGGTTTGCAAAATCACATTAGAGATATTTGGGTTGTGGATGACAAATTTCAGCTTAGGCTATGTTACATGAATGGTTAAATTTGATATTTATTATCCACTTAAACTTATGGCCTAAGTAGCCACTGAAGTTAATGGATGATTGGTCAGTAAAATTAACTATTCCACACAATATCAAACAAAATGTTGAGAGTCCAAATTCTAGCAAACTCATTTATATTTGAAAGTTAAATATACACGAGTCTCCACACTGACAACCGTGTGGATCATTTGGAAGAATTAGAGCGCTTGAGAGTCCCTAAACCCACCCCAATAAAATTGTGAAAATCATGAAGCCTTTTGTGAAAGTGCCGATTGACATTCTCAGTTTTAACACCCAGCCCTCAAGAAGCAAACAAGATTGATTGGCTGGCAGGCTCCTATAGAAGGTTGGCACTAGCTGACCACTGATGCTCTTGGTGCATTTTACCATGAACGGAGCCCCCTTGATTGACAAATTTCTTACCTCCTTAATATGGATTGAGAAGCTCAAATCACTCTTATAAGGAAGAGAACTATTATGCAGATTTCTTGCCAAACTATGCATACTTCTACCTCACAGGAACTATTGTTCTCAATGATATTACTAGGAACCAAGGATCTTACTTGCATGCTGATTTTTTGGCATTGCCCGGCCTCATCTGCTCAAAATCTAAAGATATCTTTGTCTTCTGTTTCCTGTCCTTTCGTCCGAAAAAAATTAACTTCAGCAAAAATTATGAACTTGATAAGCTCTAGCCTGAGAAAGTCTTGAACCGTGAAAACAACTAAGTTGGGTCAGTTTCTTATAAGCTTAAAATTCTGAGATAATTGTTGCCCCAAAAAAAAAACCTTTATGGAAAATCAGTCACCAAATGTAGATTGGCTTAGATTATTTTTTTGCCAAATGGGAGCTTTCTTGGTATAATTGCTGGATTTAAATTCTGGTTTGTCCAATAAGCAAAGAGAATATCCCTCTTGAATATTTGTCTTCTGTACAAATATTCCGAATGTGTGTGTGTGTGTGTGTGTGTGTATATTTGTAAGTGCAAATAATTTTACTCCTACAGTACTATTACAAATAGGTGGCCAACAGATAATTGCATCTTCCAGTAAGCTAATAGGGACAAGTTGGCCTTTGCAGTAAATTATTAGTTTTTTTCGTTGAGTCATTTCGATTAAATTCTACCCTGATTAATTATTTTCTGAGAACCAAATAGCCCTGTTCTTGCCCCTCCCTTTAATTTTCATCTCCCAGATGGACCATAAGGGTCAAAAAACAACATATCAAGATAACATTCAATTACCAAAGGTGTTTCTTTAACTCTTTACTCCCCTTGCTCCTGCATCATTCTCTAGGATTGAGAGAACCTTGTTCCCGAATTTAACTTTCCTTGGCCACGACTAACAGATTACCAGATAATCATTTGCATCATTATTTGTGAAATGCTTCTCAATCCACAACAGAAGTATAATATGTGAATATTGGCATATGCCTTCAAGTGAATAAGCATTTCTATGTGGACTTTGTGATCTTTTTATTCTTCACGACATCTTCTTGAAGGCAATGAGACGTATAGTCGCCCAACATAAAAGTTGGCCCAGCTAATTCTGGACTTCCATAACATACTTGACAAATATGCATTCAAGTGAAAGAGCATTTCTATATGGACCTTGCGCACTTTTTGTCCTGCATGACATCTTCTCAAAGGTGGTGAAAGCTTGTCGTCCCCTAACATAAAAGTTGACCCAGCTTGTTCAGGACTTCCATTACATACTTGACAAACCTCATTGTTAGGTTGGTGGTTATAAAACTTTTATCAAAACTATCATCATCATCAACACCTCCTGGCAGGTTCAAGGAGTTGTCATTGCCTTTAGGTACATCCACATGGCCGTCTGCATGATCGCAGAAGTTGCTCCATAATTCCTCGCCCATCTGCCATCTCAAGGGCCTAGTTCAACCTAGTAATTCTACCTCTTCCAGCAACCATAGCAACATTGTTTCAGAAGAAAAAGAGGAAACTAGATACATAGACAAAAGATTAAAAGCCAAATCCCATAGATTTCTCTCATAGCTGCTATCGCAACTATAGGCTACGTTGATACATGAATAGGGTAGTGGCTTGGGTAGGGTAAGTTACCCATGGTAAGATTCTTACCCTACCATATGTTTGGGATGATCGGGTGAAAGAATAAGTAATATAACACAAAGAGAATATTTCTTTTTCTTAATTTATATTAATAATCAATGGTCATGGTGGTGGTGGCAGCTATGGCAATAGTAGCGACAACAGCAGTGGCAGCGACAGCTGCAGCAGGATAGCAGTGGCAGCAACAATGAGGGCAGTTGTGGCATCTGTAGCTGCAATGGGGATGGGGAGATGGTGGAGGTGATAGTGTTGACTATAGAGCTACAATAATGCAGGCTACATGCAGCAGTAGCAGTGAGAGGGTAGTGGTGGTGGCGGCGGCGGCGGCAATAGCGGTGGTGGTGGCAGTGCAACAATGATGGTGGTGGTGGCGGCAATGATGGTGGTGGTGGCAGTGCAACAATGATGGTGGTGGTAGCAGCAACGAGGGTAGTTGTGATGAAGATGGTGATATGTGGTGGTCTGTAAAACTGTAGCGCAATGGCAGTTGCAATGGTTGGTGGCGAGATGGCTGTGACAGCAACATTGGGCTGGTGGTTGGGATTGTAGTATTCTTGCCAAAGGATAAATGTGGTAGAGAAAAATTATAAAGAGCCATTTTAGCCCTTTTAAAGCTCTACACAATTGGAGAGTACTTATTCAATAATTTACAACCAAAAAAAGGATTGAACTGTGTCAAGCTTCTTATAGCCTGAACCACCCCTTACCCGACTCTACCAATGTACCAAATGTAGTCACATGTCATCCTTCAGCTCTGAAACTAAATTGATCTAGGGACAGAGATGGTAATTTGGGAATCAACTCCAGAGATCCAAAAATCCAAATTGTTGAAGTTAAAACCCTAGTTTACCCACATCATAGAAAATATTTTTTTTTGAATATCTCTATTATACGTCGACAGTATGGATTTTAAGATTACATTGACATTTTTAACAAGTGCTACTTCTACTCCTTTTAAGAGTAGGAGACTAACGAGTAGCTTTCATAACTTCCTTAACTATGAAAGTAATGCAACTCCTAAACAATATAACATTAAACATGATCCTAATTAATAGGATCAAAACAATGTCAACACCTGAACAACAATGCTTACAGTCTACAGATCCAGCAGTAATTAAGTGAAATTAACCGCGAGAACCAATTAATGAAAGCTCTTGTTAACCACCAGAAAATGGTGGTTATCTCCATCCATTTCCTCAAAAATGGTATGGGTTCAAAACTAGGTGCGCTGAAGAACTTATATTTTAGCAGGAAAAAAAAAGAATTAAGCTCTTGTAAGAAATGTGATAAATTTTGCACTGGATGGTTTCTCAAGGTTTCACATATTGCTTGGTAACACTTTTGGGCAGTGATATTTCTTATTATTAGTGTATAAGATGCTAATTTATTCTTTTCCTGTCAGCAAAATAATCCCATCACGTTTCAAATAGCTTAACTGCAAATAAGTCAAAGCTTCAAGCAATCAAAATAAACTAAGTGATTATATCTAACATTGCCAACAGGTGCCACGTTGTGCTTACCTCAAAGATAACAGCTCCAAGAGCAACCCATTTGGCTATCTTCCAGTGTTCTTTTAGAAACTTATATATCATGTTAAAGTTTCCAGTTTTATCAGTCGGAAGTTCCTACAAAAGATAAGTCAAATCACAATTAAATTAGCAGAAATTTCATCTTAAGTTCATAACTTCAAAAACAAAAGAAATTCCATAAACAAGATACTCACATCTTCCCAGCTTTTGTCAAAGAAGATGAAAGCAGCACATCCTAGCTCTACCAAGATCAAAAAGATTATTAAAACAGAATACTATGTCCACTTAAGGAAATCCATTATTTCAAGAGCAAAGGAGCTTAAGGATGGCGCATAGGTATAATAGGATTTTACTATTATTAAGAGTACTTTTAGTTTATTATTTAAGAGTCTTATTAGAGTTAGGAGTTTATTTGTAGTACTATTATTTATTATTTGTATTAGGATAAATATTATTAATTCTATTAGATTACCATTTCTTTTTTTTAAAATAAGTTTCCTAATATAATTCTAGTTAGGAAAAAGTTACTTAAAGATTCTTTAAATAACTTTGAAATTTTACTTATTAATCATCCAAGTATTTAATAATAATATTTTGAGAATTTCTCATAATAGATTGTATAATTCAATCAACCCTTAAAAGTATATTAATAGATTGTGATGCCTAAGAACTCTAGGTGCAATATATATTTTTTCCCCAATTTCTCAATAGACAAAGCAACCTAATTTATCCTACATCAATTTGGTATCGGAGTTAAAAGTATCTTACACCAAGATTCTCAAAACTGAACCCAAAACAGCTGTCAGCATTGTTCACCAATCACCTGCTGGAGGTGGTTGACACCGCCCACCACCACCAGCTCTAGGAAAGCCTGATTGACCAAATCCCAGAACTCCGCAAAACTCCATTGAGAACCGCCACACTAACCAGCAGAAGCTCCCACAGCTGCTGCCCCTTGCGAGTTTGCACTTCAGCACCGTCACATCCTTCACCAACCTCAAATTTGAGTTCATCACCTCCAGTTGGAGCTGCCCACAAAATGGTTGTCGTCTTCCAGTAACAAAAGCCGGGAAGTGAAGCCCACGTGCCGCTAGTCGTGACTAAGCCTTGTGCATTTTGTTCATTTCTATCTCAACCAGACGTTTTTTCTAAGAGATCTTTAGCAATGGTGACTAACACTGAATTAAATATTAAATTTAAGATGATTGAGGCAACCACTAATACCAAATTGGAAGCAATGCAAAACTTAATCGAAGCAATCCTAGAAGAACTGAGACACTTGTGCAGAGCTCAAATAGGTCCTCCAATTCAAAATCTGTATGTGCTCAAGTAGGTCATCCTGCTCAAAAATATGTTAAGGATAATGCTAGAAATATTATAAAGAAGATAAAAGTCAAAGCCCCTGATTTTGACAAAAGAAGGGATCTTGATCTTTTTCTTGATTAGCTTAATTTAATAAAAGAATATTTCAACTGGTATAACATGTCAAATGCACGAAGAGTTCGATTTGCCAGGATAAAGCAGGTTGGACTTGCAAAATATGGTCGTCCCACTATTGATGAAAATATAACAAGAAGGAGACAACCAACAATGGAAACATTGGATCAGATGAAAACACTTCTTTGTGAAAAGTATCTACCTTCCAACTACTTTGACAAACTTCGTGACCAAGCTTACATTTTAGTCTATGGCAACATGTCGATAACTGAGTATACACAGAAGTTTGAAAAACTAAAAACTCATAATCAATTAGTCGAAGATGATAGTCAAGCAGTATCTCGATTCAAGGCATGACTAAGAGTTGATATTAAAAAGAGTTAATTCGAAAAACTTTTGCAACTGTAGCACAAACTTATCAAGTTGCCTTGGATATTTCAGATTACCTGAAATATCCAACTTCGAGGAAACTTGAAACCAACCCCCTCCTCCCCCAGGAGGAACTCTGTAACAAATTATGATGTGCGAGCAATTTCTATGCAATCAACTTCGATTAAGAAAAATCAGCTCCTAACATAAGGACAATGGAATAGTTTTCTTCAGGTGTGGAAAGCCAGGCTATATGGGTTATCAATGCTCTCAAAAAAATAACTTGTATATTGCAATGGAGGAAGATGAAAAAGAAGATAATACAACAGATAGGGATGATGATATTTCTCTTGACGATGATGACGTAGTTGATGACGACTATCAACTGGACACTTCCCCTACATATGTGGTCAAACTTATACTTGAAACATCTGAATTTGAGGAAAAAGATGCCATCATACTACTATATTTCAAACCTATGTCATTTGTGGACCAAATGCCAAAAAGCTTGTCATCGATAGGGGAGTTGCATGAATGTAGTGTCAACTTCAACTGTAGAACGTCTCAAGCTTCCCATAAAATCACATCCACAACCATAAAAGGTAGCGTGATCGATGATACAACAATTCTAGTAACTCAAAAATGTCTTCTCTCTTTCCAATGTGGTAAGTACAGAGATGCCGTCTTATGTGATGTTGTTCCCATGCTAGTAACTCACATTCTCCTTAGCTGCCCTTGCCTATATGATCGCAATGTACACTATAATGGAAAAGAAAACACATATTCTTTTTCTAAGGAAAAACAAGACATTTTCTTGGAATCCATGAGCACAAAAAATATTAGAAACTTCAAAGCCAATAAGACTACAAAAATTGCAATGGGTAATCAAAAGAAACAACTTCATCTTTTGTCAAGAATGCAATTCGAAGCGAAAAACAAAGAAACAAAAGTTGTTTATACAATAGTAAATCGGGAGATGAAGCAACCACTAGTTTGTTCAACAAAAAGAACACCACCAGAAGTGACTATACTAATGCATGACTTTTTTAATATTGCTCCACTAGACTTGCCAAATGGACTTCCTCTACTTCATAGCATTCAACATGCAATTGACTTAGTTCCTGGATCTCAATTGCATAACTTACCAATATACAATATAAGCCAAGTGAACATGCTGAGCTTAAGAGACAAGTTGATGAACTACAGTGTAAAAAGCTTATACGAGAAAGTTTAAGCCTGTGTATTGTATCAACATTACTTACGCCCGAGAGAGATGGAACCTGGAGGATGTGTGCTGATGGTCGCACAATTTACAAGATTACCGTCAAGTATAGGTTTCTCATACCTCATCTTAGTGACAAGTTAGATTTCATGGCAGGCTCGAAATACTTTTTTAACATTGATTTAAAGAGTGGATAGCACCAAACCTGTGTAAGGCAACACGACGAATGGAAAACAGCATTCAGAACAAAGATGGTTTGTATAAGTGGTTAGTCATGCCATTCAGACTGTCTAATGCTCCAAGTACCTTCATGAGCTTCATGAACCAAGCCTTCCATGCTTATAATGGGAGATTTCTTGTTATCTATTTTGATGATATTCTTACCTTCAATAAATCTAAGGAAGAACGCGTCTTTCATTTACAACAAATACGCATCCATGGCAACAAGTATTATGTTCCTGGGATTTTTCACCTTTTCCAAAAGCGTAAAAGTTGATCCAGAAAATGCTAAAGCTATCCAAGAATACCAACTCCCAAGACCTTACATAAAGTGTGAAGCTTCCACAGGTTGGCATCTTTTTACGTAAGGTTTATTGAAGTCTTTAGCATTGTATGACACCCATTACAAACTGCATGACCAATGGGAAATTTGTTTGGACCAAAACACCATTTAGAGCTTTTGAAATCATCAACAAGAAACTGACAAAAGCACCAGCATTATATCTCCCAAGCTTCTCCAAGGTAATTAAAGTGGTTTGTGATGTGTCTCAAGTAGGCATTAGAGGCATACTTAGTCAGGAAGGATACCCAATAGCCTACTTAAATAAGAAGCTTAATGATTCAAAATAGAGGGATCCCACATAAAATAAAAAAATTTATGCCATCATCCAAGCACTTCGACACCAACGTTATTATCTACTTCCAAAAGAGTCTATCCCCTATTCTGACCTCTAAAGGCTAAAGCATATCATGCACATCACAGTTTATAAATTCAACTTGACGGAGCCGAGTCTTTAAACCCCCTGCCAGCCTGAGGAGAATTGATGGCGCATAGTCATAAGATTTTATTTATTGTTGGAGTATTTTTAGTTTATTATTTAAGAGTTATATCAAAATTAAGACTTTATTTTAACTAGTATTATTTTCTATTTGTATTATGAGTAATCTTCTTAATTATATTACTATTTTCTAGTTTAATTCTACTTAGGAAAAGTTACTTAAAGATTATTATAAATTACTTTGCAATTTCACTTACTAATCATCCAAGTCTTCAATAATAATTTTTTGAAAATATTTCAAAATTGATTGTGTAATTCAATCAACCTTTAGGTGTGATGCCTAAGAAGCCAAGGTGTGACATCTAGGCTTTTTCCCCAGTTTCTTAGTAGGCAAATAACCCTATCTTGTCCTACATCACTTAAAGTATAAAATCCATTATTTATGCATGTTATAATACTAAGAGTTATAAACATGAGATTCTCAATTTCCTTTAGGAATATAAACATGACATTTTCATCAAAAATTAAGAATGTTGTGGACGAACTACATATATAACAATAGTTAAACAAGTAGTAAGTAACCAGGATACACAAGACAAGCAGCATCCATTCCGTGAAACAGCTCCAACACATCCAAAACATGAGACAACAAAGACAATGACTCCAATACCAATGAATAGGTATATGAACCTGCACCAACATATGCACAAAAATTAGAGCTCATTGTTCCAAAAGACATCATACCCAAAGCATTTGTCTTTTTAGGTACTTGAATCCTTAACCCAAAAACTGTAAGCCAATATGCCCGAGAGCACCTAGTATGTATTGGAATATGTACAAATACTTTTCACAAGAAACAAACACAACAGAGAAAAAGAAAGGAAGGTTGAAATATTCACAACTAGAAAGTATGGAGAAGGTGAATGCCTCAAATCAATTAACAAAGTCAATCAAATGTATAAGTTATATGTTATTTTAACCCAGGGTGGGGGGATATTACAGCCAAGTTTGTTAGTGGCAGCAGCTCACGATTATAGAAAAGTGAGAGAAATAAATAAAATCACAGAACTGCCTCGCACTAGTCAAATATAGTAAATAGATGACAGTAATCTCATAAAACTCATAAACTTCACAAAAAAAATCATATCATAAATGCTTCTGTAAGTATTAAAGATTATGAACTGAAACAAGTTCGAAACTAAGTTTGTTTAAAGGGTCCACTCTCTTAAGAATAAAATTGCATAATAAGTAAATGAAGAAAGTATAGGCTGAGGACACAATAATGAATATCTAGCTAATTAAAGCCAGAAGAAATGCAACATATCCTAAAAATTAACTGGGATAACAAAACTTGAAACCAAAATCTGCCATCAGGACAAAGTTTCATAGAGTTGTCAACCTACCTTAAGAATTTCTCAAAATAAAATATCACTTCACCCTTTCATCAAAAATGGCAATTGAAGTCTTCTTTATAGAGATCATAATGCAAAGTAAGCTTACTCCATGTAAAGATCACGTAAAAACACATAAACATAAAAAAGATATTTAAATAACAGCTATCTATTTTATAGTTTACGAATATACAAATTCTACACAAAGCATACATAATGAACAAAAGTAGCTGAATGATAACAAATGTGAATAGCAGCCATACCAAGCTTTTGGCAGATTATCCAAAATACTAGCTGAAAGAGCCACAGCCATAAGCATGGGCCGACCCAGCTGTACCAAATCCTCGTCGCCACTCGCTGGTGAAATTGTAGGGGTATCGCTGGCTGCCCTCTTATACTCTACAAACAAGTAGAGTCCATAACCAACCATGGTCAGCCCCACAAGAGTCAAGAAGAAGTTCAATAACTTCAACAAGCACTCCAGGCACCCTCGACAAGCCATCCTCTGTAGTGCCTATAATTTACAATTCACGTGAGAATGTTCTTATTCCATCAAACTGCCAATTAGATTCAACATAAACCAGCATTTAAACCACAGAACAATAAGTTAGCATTAAATTTACCACCGGCAAAGAAAAGTTCAACAAAATGAACAAATCAAGACAAACTAGGTTTCACAAAACGAAATTAAAATTTTCAATCTTCTCAAAAAAGAAAAGAAAAGAAAAGGATGACCATTTGCAAATTGCTGAGGGAGAAATTCAACAACGACAAGAAACTGTTAATTCTTTTTCCCTTTTGAAAGAAGAAATTCCATACTTTAAATTCATTTCTGATCTGGAACCTCACCTCCTCAACCCCCCACCCTCTCAGACCACCATACAAGAAAAGAAAAGAAGAATTTAGCTGGACCAAATGCCAGCTCTATGAAATAAGTTTAAAGAAAGAAAAACCTAATCCGACAGGAGATGTCTTTTAACAAAACATGTGCTTCTGGCCTCTGGGTCTATGAAATTAAACGGTGGCCAACCGAGACAACGAGAGCTAAGCCCCAAATTCTTCTCTCCACCCAACTTTACAACAAGAAAAAGCAAAAAGCAGTAATCATGGAATAATAATGATTACAACAATAATAACAACATTAATATGAAACGAGCAATCGCCAAGAATTTCAAGATACGTCGTGAAATTCCACAAAGATTTCAGGCAATCTAGCGGCAATCGTGCTTAAGAAGGAGATCAGATAACAAAAGCGATCAAAGCAATTTCTCTAACCCAAATACAATAACCGAGAGAAGAAAGGAAGAACTCACAGATTTCCTGGTATTGCAAGGTCTTGGCGCCCAGACTCTTTGATTATTTCAAGAGAGAAAAAGAAAGAGTCTTGAAATTCAAAGGCAGGTGAAAATGGTCATGGGAGACATCTTTCCCCATTTTTCTCCTGTTTATGTAATCTGAACCTCAAGCCAGATGGGATTAGTGATTCATGCACTTTATTCTACGTGAAATGACCTTTTTACCTTTCCCACCGTCTTCTCCTCTTCTAATTTTTATTTTATTATCCACGAAATGACGTGTTTACCCTTCCAGTGTTCTCAGAGGGATCAAAATCCATTTTTGTTTTGTTTGGATAGAGAGAAAGAAAGAGGAATCAGAGAAAAACAAAAACTAGTTAGGGTTTTTTTTTCATACAGAGGGCGGCTAATTAATTTATTAAACGGAGTCAATTTGTCTCCGTTAAGTAATAATTATATTTTAATGTTTGATTAATATTCTTTATTATATATTAGATATTATATTATCCACAGTTTTTATTGGATTAATTGGTAATTTCATTTTTTATAATTATAACTTTTTAATTAGTATTTTAACTTAATTTTATGTCTTTTTAATGATATGATATCTTTTGATTCTTAATGGAAAACATGTTATTTTTTTTAACATTTTTATAATAAAATAATTGGTGTAATTATTATATGATAATTACGGATGATGTGTAATTATTAATACAACCACCGTACACAATACATTATTAGTACCCATGTCTTATGTTATAATAATTACATAAAAGTTTCCAAAAATACAATGTCATGTGTATAAAATTATGTGATGGATAACACTTATACAATAAATGTTACCATATTTATTTGATACTACTTTAGAATTAATTTTCATATAATTATTTTGTACTGATAAGTTAACTATATATGAAAATGATGCACGTGTGATAAATCACGAAAGATTAAAATGTATAATATCTAGAATAAAAAATAAATAAACAAGATAAATCAGTTTAATATTTAATGTAAAATATTTTATTGGTTTTAGATATTATTATATATGCTATATAATCATTGTAATAAATAAATTAGAAATAAAACCTCACAAAATCATTTAGTTCAATAATTTTTATTCCTTAATGTATACTAAAAGAATGTTTAATTTAATTTTGTTGGTTAAATTAATTATAAAGTGTTTTTGTTAAATTATTTTTTGGGTAAAATAATTTAATTGGGTTGGCTACTTTTTATTTTTTAAGAATGTGAATTCCATTGCAAATATATATATATATTTTTTCTCTGAGAAATGAATTGAAGCAAGCACGACAATAATTTATGAATTACTCTTTTACCTATTTCAAAGAAAATTCTACATAAATCTTGACATTCAAATTACAATTTATAAGAATATAAAGGGAGTTAAAAGACATAAAAAAAAAATTTATATACACTTGATGGAATAAGACGAAGGAAATCTTTCACAAATCTGCAAACGATAGTTATCAATTTGAATGTTACATAATTACTTTTAAACCCACCCAACTAACCAGCTTTACTAAATAGATGCATCAATTTTATTTCAATTTTTACATCAGAAATAAAATTTATTAGATATTCGTACGTCCTGTGAATAATCAAATTGTAAAACACACATTTTTAAATCAGAAACACTCTAAAATTTATGAATATGTCTTAATAGTGTATAAAATAAGGTTAAATGTTCAAACTAATGGTTATGATGTATTAATTAGTTTTGTACCACAAAATTTTAGAGACTTTGAGAATAAATTAAGTTTTAGCCAATTATAAAAACTTTGTGAAAGTTAGAAATTTTTTATAAACAGATACAATTTATAATATTTTATACACAAATCACAAAACGAATCAATTGATCAACTGTCTTATATTTTTCTTCATATAAAGACTGAACTATGTTAATATATACATATATTTAATTTTAATTTATAAGTCCACGACCTATGAGCTAAAATACTAACTCACACAAAATTATTTTGAAATTTTATATTTTAATTTATTTTTGAATCAAATATTATAAATTCAGTTTACTTTAAAAAAAATTAAACAAAAAATACTATCACGACTCTAACTTATCGAAAAAGTTAAAATAAAATATCACAGTATCTATAATAAAAAACATAAATAATTTAAAAAAAAATTACTTTGTTAGGAAATCAGAAGAAATTTCATTTGGCTATAATTGATTTAAAAAGTCAAAATAAACGATCACAATATCTCTAACAAAAAATAATTATTTTGTATGAATTTGACCAAAATACAATTATTAAAATTTAGTAGTTTATTTATTTATAAGTCCTCTTAATTAAGTAAAAATATATAAATCAAATTATTTTTTAACTTTATTTTTTTTAATATACAAATCATCTCCACCTCTGGTATGCTTATGACCTCTTGAGGCATACTTGGCTTACATGCCTTTAGATATGTGAACTTGATTTTCCACATAAAGTTGGCCTTCTTCTTCTTTTTTCTTCTTCAAATTGCTTGTTTTGTTCTTTACAATTTGCAATGTACATCATATTTGAAAAATCAAATTTGACAGAATATGATGAAGTTTAATTGGGTTGAAGTTTTTTAGTATTACAATCTTTTATTCAAAAATTATATATTTTATTTAACTACATGGTATAAGTATGAATTATTATATTTTTTGTATTATATATTTGTTTGAAATAAGAAATATAAAAATCTGAATGTACGAACTAGAAATGTGCAAACTCATGTACAAAATTATTTACAAAAATCAGTAAAGATATGCGCCAAGTGCTCTTAAATCTTTTACATAGTACAAAGATTGATCGAGAACAAAAAAAATTAAGAATTTAAAAACATCAATATTTGAAATATGTCGATATCTTTTTATACTGATTCAAATACTCTTCTGTTTCTTTTTTTTTTCCACATAACATAATAATTTTTATATTTTAATAATTATACGATATATAAATATTAATCGTAATACAATATCTTAATATTTATTGTGAGCTTATAAAAAAGAAAATACCAGCTAATGCCGGAAAAATAAATAATGAGACTTGTAAGAGACCCATGTGAAAGTTGGTTGATCTTAATTTAGTTGGATTTATTTGTTAAGATTTATATAGTTTTTTATATTTTATATTTTTATTTAAACTCATACAGTATATGCAGTAGACATCACGTCTACCTTATAAATGAGTGATGATGTGCCTTTGAGGCATAATTCAAACATAGCAGGAACATGTGTAAATAATAATGGTGGGGGAGTTCCCCATTGAAGGATATTCAGACCAGAGAAAAGGTTAAAAATAAAAGGGGGAAAGAAAAGATTATACCTTTATATACAAGAAGCTTTTTTTTCTTGTATATTCTGTGGTCTATCTATAGCTGATAGCTACATAACATAAAGGCACACAGAGTCACAGACATAGACGCGCTACGACGTAAAAAGACTTGAACTTCCCACTCTCTCTCTCTCTCTCTCTCTGTCTTCCTCTCTTTCTCTATTTCTGTCCCTCTCTCTCTCTTTCTCTGTGAAATTTCTATATACAGCCAAAAGTCAGGAGCTGCAAGCTAAAGACGAATACTTGGGGGAGAAGAAGAGCTTTTTTTTCTTTCTTTTTTTTGTTTTTCTGTGTTAAACCAAGGTAGTAAAAAGTGGGAGGAAAAATGGCAAGCAAAATGTTTTTTTTTTTTTTTTTCTCTTCCAGGTCTTTTGTAGTTCTTTTCTTCTTCTCTTGGATTAAAGATGATTGTTTTCTTTTTTGTTGTTGCGCGTAATACAATAATTTAGAGCTTTTCTTGAAATGATTGTGACTGTGTGCATGCATGTTGTGTAGTTACAGTATTCCATTGTTTCTCTTTCCGAGTCTTTTCCCAGTTTACCTTTTTGGTGAAGAAGAGCTTCTCATTTACCGGTCGGTTTTTATTTTGCCCCCTTCATTATTATATTTTCCCTCTTCTGTCGTGTGTTTGACGGAGATCTTACATGGATTCTTGTCTGTTTGTTGTCTTGAGAAACTAGTTGTATCTACACGATTAAAAAAAGATCCTTACACCTAGTATTCTATATCCATATATAAGAATTTTGATTGATCTCCATTATGGGATTTGACCGGAGGAAGCTTTTAGCTACTCAAATGGTGTTTAGAGAGGGATCTATCTGATGCAATTTGAATGGAAGTTATGTTTTATAACATGATCTTCAGAGATCGGGTAGAATTTGAGTCTTCCAGGAGCCATTATTAGTTAAACTAAGTTTCTATTTTCTGAAGGGTATTTCTCCTCTATATTTAATTTCTTGAAGAATTTGTTAGTTCAGCCATGATTTTCTATTGAAGTGTTTAGTCATCTGAGCTTGTTTCTGTTAATTGATTGGTATTTCTGGTTGGGGCATGCAGGGTTAAAATTGGATGTTGGTAAAAAGTGATCTGCAGTTCTTTTTGCTGGTAGCCTGAGAAAGGATGCCAAACCAGCTATGGTTTTCACTGCTAATGATTTATCTGGGTGGAAAGATTTCCCAAAGGGTCTCAGGGTTCTTCTTCTTGATGAGGACATTGGTTCAGCGGCTGAGATAAAATCCAAACTTGAAGCTATGAACTATATTGGTTAGAGCTTTCAAACCCTTGATCCCTTTTCTCCTTTGTCTCTTTGTCTGCCATTCTTCTTTTCTCAAACTAGAGATTTTTAGTTCTTTATGAATTCAACTCCCCTTCATCTTTTTTACTTTTTCTGAGTTCCATCTTTGTAATCAAAAGCACCATTTATTGTTCAAATTTTACATAAATGGTCAGTACATGGGCTTTTTAGAATATGTATGTCTATTTTTTAGACATATAGAACTCTATTAATGGAATTAATTTGTTGGAGTAGTGCACTTTGATATACGTAGGTATTTCCTTATGAATGAAAAGCAACCAAGATACCAACCATATTGTATTTACTGCAATGATTCAAAAAGGGAGCTTTTCTTTATGGAATCTGTTATAATATTTTCAAATTCTGGATTTGTTTGTCTTGACCATTTCCCCACATTAAAAATAGGCTATAAGGGGTATGGCCGACAATATTTTATTTAGAAATTACATAGATTCTCTTGTTTAGTTATCGTTAGTTCCACTCACATTAGAAAAAGGAAAGACTTAATATATGCTTTCTTCCTCATCTTTGTATTTCTCTTTCTTTCTCTGTCTTCCCTTCTCCCTTTTTAAATAATTGATTGTAACCAAATATACCAACAAGAACTTAAAAGTGATAGGAAAGATCCAAATCTATTATTTATAGGATTAACATGCCACTTCACGTGCAAGTCTGCTAGGTCAAATGCGTGGATCAAGCACCAGTCAATCCTGTTTAACTTGTGCCCTTAACTTTTGCTAAACCTTATTAATAAAAATGGGCAACAACCAAAATTCTAATAATAGTCTTCCTGCTCTAATACTATGTTAAATAATCAATTGCAGCTTATATATCCAAAAGCTTAAGCTAATAGGAAATAACTTGATCTATTGTTTATACATTTATGTTATGTACTTTCCTTTCTTATTGTCTCTCTTCATTTCTTTACAGTTTCAGTATTCTGCAATGAGAGTGAAGCTCTTTCAGAAATTTCAAAAAGGCCCGAAAGCTTCCATGTTGCGATTGTTGAGGTATGAGTTTAACCTACATCACCAATTTATGTATTCGATAATCTGCGTACTTGAACAAGTTCTGTTTTTATGTCTTCTTCTCATGTAATGCACTATTTGACAATGCACCATTTGACGGTATACTTGTCACAAACTTGCTTCAGCGTGGACTGTTGAATCAAATTAATTGGATAGGTTGGGAGTGTATCTTTTTGTTCCATGTATCTCGATGCATTCATTAACAGCAAATTCTATTGCAGGTAAATATTAGCGATTGCAATGGGAGTTTCAAGTTTCTTGAAAATGCTAAGGACTTGCCCACTATTAGTAAGTACAGAAACTATTACTTACTTCATAATTCTCACATAAGTTATGTTCAGAAGAAATGAATCCAATTAGAAAAAAGCACAGAGTTAGTTTGCAAATCAACAATTTTATCCGATTATAAACAGAAAAACATACATTTGTTGATGAATTTCATACCTTTTTTTGTGGAGTTCATTTGTTTGTGCCAGAACTAGTGTAAATTTTTTATTAAATTATTTGTATCTCATTTTGGTCGTAAGTCTTTTACAGTTATTCATATCACAATTTTTGGTTTTCTTTCTCTTTTTTTTTTAATGACACTATTGTCTCTTTCTTAATTCTTTGTCAACTCAGACTGGATAAAGATAGTCAATGCCAATAGCCTTCTGTTTCTTTAGCATATCTTATGGTTTCTAATGCGTTGAACATAACTTGTGACAGTGACTTCAAATATTCATTGCCTGAATACAATGATGAAGTGCATAGCGGTGAGATGCATGCCAACCTTCCATGTATATGTTAATATGTGTTTCTTTTTGGTAACATTAAATTATTAATGTTTACTTACTGTTAGAAAGAACTTCAATGCTTTAAGAAATATCTTTCTAACAAGTTTTGTTATTTGAAGTCGTGAAGATAGATCTTGGATATATTTGTAACATTATGATTACTAATATACATAATTGACAATTCATTTTCAGCTTGGTGCAGTTGAGTTCCTGCACAAACCGCTCTCTGAGGACAAACTACGAAATATATGGCAACATGTGGTGCATAAGGTTTGATCGGATTCAGGTTATATCATGCTGAGAATAATCTTCGTAGTGACTCCAAAACTGGGAAAAGTTATGATTTTATTTGTCCTGTCTATAGGCATTTAATGCTGGGGAAAGTAACCTATCTGAATCACTAAAGCCTGTCAAGCAATCCTTGGTTTCTATGCTGCAACTCAAACTAGAAAATCAAAAACCGAAGAACAACGAGGCTGATGAGAGAGAAAATGTAGCTCTTACAGATGAAAAGGAGCAAGAGCAATCAGTGGGAAGCGACAAGTACCCAGCTCCTTCAACCCCACAATTAAAACAAGGAGCACGATTATTAGATGATGGGGACTGCCAAGATCATATTAACTCCTCAACAGAAAAAGATAGTGTTGAGCAAGTTGGAGAATCTAAATCAGTCGAAACTACTTCTGGTGATTCTATTGCTGCAGTAAATGGACAGGTGGTGCAACCTGAGGAAGTCCTAGATATAATAGTCAAAGAGGAGGTAGGTGTAGCTGATGGTTTGAAGAGTGGTGGTAATATGCATCCTTGTGCTCAAAGTAAAGACGGTCCCAATGATTCCCATGGTTTTAATAACCCAAGTAAAGCTTCTGGACTTCACAGTACATTTGGGAATAAAGCTAATAGAAAAAAAATGAAGGTAATTCTAGTTTATATTGAGATTATAGAACTTGGTATATGCAACCAGTTGTATATTTACCAGTTTATATTCACATCAATTAGGAATGTTATTGCTTAGCGCTTTATATAAGGATTGATGTTGCTCGCTAGAAACAACTCAAGCTAGAATCCTTCCAAAAAAGGGTTAAGCTTGAGTGTCTAGGGGATCATGAATGAGGTCTGAAAAGTCAGTTTGCCAATGGTGATTACATCTGAAACATGGTTACTGATATCAGGTGCCAGCTTGGTAATTATGCTGGTGCAATCTTGGATAAAGTGAGGGTGTTTGTTGTAATTAAATTGTTAGTTATGATATGCAGCCTTGTGGGGAAAGAGTTTCATATTGCCATTTACACTGTTTAGGAATGTGATTGATGACTTGAAATTTATAAGGACTTAAGTTACTGCGCAATTTATTACCATCTTCAAAATTTTCCTTCACGAGCTTCTCAACCTTCGTAACCATCTCATTCATTATTCTTAATGACTTCAGAAATTATTATTGTCGATAACATTATTTTTTTCCAAAACATGCATTTATTCTTTTGTCAACAGAAGTTATCTTAGCACATTTGGTTTCTTTACATGTGTAATTGATACCTGTTTTCTGTTTGAGATTTCAGGTTGACTGGACACCTGAACTGCATAAAAAGTTTGTGCAGGCAGTTGAGAAATTGGGTGTGGATCAAGCCATTCCTTCTCGAATTCTAGAGTTGATGAAAGTTGAAGGCTTGACGAGGCATAATGTGGCAAGTCATCTGCAGGTTCGTTGTAATCCTCTACCTAGCACATTTCTTTCAAGTGATATAACTCAATATTTCTGTAATGACATGGTAGCAGTTTCCTACTTTTTTCTTTCTCAACGTGTCGGAGCTTTTAAATTTAGCTTTATAAATATAATTTAAATAATAAATTGAGCATTTCCCACTAGCTTAAGTTTCTGCCAAAAATGTTTCCGATTCCGAGTTTTCAAGTCCTGAAAATGCTTTGGTTATAGAAAACCTTTCGAAGCAACTTTAGATATGATCTATACGTTCTCTTTTCTTGCTGGCATATAGTGTTCATCCTGTGGAGTCCTCTATTGTTTCATATTGCACGGAGTGCAACCATAACTTTCCTACTGTTATGCTGATAAATGAAAACCTACATCTTGTGCAGAAATATCGGATGCATAGGAGAAATATTTTACCTAAGGAAGATGACCGGAGATGGGTACAACCAAGAGATCAAACGCAAAGGAGTTACTATGTGCAGAAACCTATCATGGCCTACCCTCCATATCATTCCAGTCCTGCCACCGCCGCGGGGCCAGTTTATCCAATATGGGGAGCAACTACGGGTAGTCCACATGGTGTCCAAATGTGGGGGTCAATTGGTTATCCTCAGTGGCAGGCAACTGAAAGTTGGCATTGGAAACCTTATGCAGGGGTAAGTGTTCATGAAAGCAAGATTCAACCTCTGGTATATCACAACGAACTAATGAAATTCATCTGGTTGGCGTTAAATAATAAATGTTCTTCTCATTTTTCAGATGCATGCGGATGCATGGGGTTGTCCTATGATGCCACCGCTACATGGTCCTTTTCCCACTTCTCCTCAAGTGAGTATTATACAAATCCATTTTCCCTCAAATGTCATTTGCGTTGAAGGATGTGGTAGCTCCATGCTTGAATTTCAGTAACTCCAGTTCATGTTAAATCTTTTCTTTTGGTTTCTTGTCTTACAGAATGCATCTGGGTTTCACTGCATGGCTACAACAGATAATGGCTGCAGAATGCCTTACCCGAATTCTTTTGACTCTTATCCGGTAATTGTGATATCTATATTTTCTGTGAAGTTGTAGAAATTTGACCTCAAAACTCAAACTAGTTAATATCTAAAGTATTTAGAACTTAAGCTACATGGGTCCTCTGAGTTGAGTGAAAATGAATCAAAACCGAGGAGATAATCTCTTTTCGTAATTTACTTTACATGACTATGAATTGGCTAATATTGTTTTTGCAGGCGGAGGAAATAGACAGGGTTGTCAAAGAGGCAATAAACAAGCCATGGCTACCTTTGCCATTAGGCCTCAAGCCTCCTTCCACTGACAGTGTATTAACCGAGCTCTCTAGGAAAGGCATCTCTACCGTTCCTCACATCGTCGATGGCACAGATCAAAGATGATATCGATGTGGCACCACATCATTGATGGTCCCACAACTATGTATATTTTTTTTTTTTTTTTTTTTTTTTTTTGCTTTGGAGATTTTATTTGATTCTGATCGGCCGGAGACCACAAAACTTTGGTGGACCATGCACCCACCTGATCTCAGAAGGCTTTTTAACCCCCATCAGTTGAGCACATAAGTATCAGACAAAGGAAAAGTACTAAAGTCCAAGGAGGTATAATATCTGTAATATTATCCTGTCCATCAAGTCGATAGTAGCTGAGATGAGACAGCAAGTGCTGGTTTAGATGGTGAAAGAGAGAGAAAGAAAGTGCAGGGAGGAGAATTGGCCACATAGCTTGGGAAATCTGTGGCTGTAAAAAAAGGAAAGTGCCTTGTATGATTTTCATTAATGGTTTGTAGATCGTTTGGTTGGATGAATGATTGGGGAGGGGGGGGCGGCTGTGGGGACTTGTAATGGAGAAAAGTGGCATTTGTTAATAAAGTAAACCATGGAATTTGGATCCTAATTCATCTTGTTCACGGTACGTTTAGGATTTAAGGTATGTTTGTTTTATGTTGTTTTGTTTTTTTCCCCCTTTTCTGGGGGGATGTTTGATTTTAGTTCTTAGTTTTAAAGTTAATGTCATAAATTTTTATTTAACAAGATTTATTTATTTATTTTTTTTTAAAAAAAAAAACAAAAACTTTATTATTCTAATTACAAATATTCGTAGTAAATTTACAAGTAAAATAGTTTAACAAATTTTTGGGCCAAAATATATTAACAAAAAGACAAAAACTTTTTAAGTATGAATATAATTTTTTTTTTATTATAGTACAAAAAGCTGTCAATTTTTACAGGACATTGACAGCATATATATATATATATATATATGAATATTAGGGTTTGTTCTTATTGATTATTTAAGTGAAACCAAAATAATAAATGTTAATCTTAATAACATTCTTTAAGAAGAATATATGAGCAATTCTAATGCATCTTTTTCTTTACAGTGTAGCCTATTCTGTCACCAATACCTCCATGAAAATGATGGAATT
The DNA here is from genome assembly GCF_054855325.1 of Carica papaya. Taxonomy (NCBI): domain Eukaryota; kingdom Viridiplantae; phylum Streptophyta; class Magnoliopsida; order Brassicales; family Caricaceae; genus Carica; species Carica papaya. The sequence continues at coordinate 5,027,756 of NC_142312.1, read as the reverse complement.
GGATATTTCGTTTCACATTGTCTGCATTAAGATTAATACAATAATCAAAGTAGAAAAAACAACTAAGAAGCATCCTTTATAAATGTTAGATGACAGTGGTTTAAAATTCTAGATTTGCAGGTAGATTTGTTCAATATATTTATGGATAGGCTCCCCCCCTCCCCCCGTCCACATGTTCTGCGGGACAAAGTACAGACTGCCCAAGTGCTGGTGCATTCTACTCCTCTCAAAAAATTTTATTGGTACAAGAAAGAAATAAGTATCTTTCCAAATAATTCAGGCACCAACTGTTCAATACCTTCAAAAGAATATATACATACATCAAGTTGAGTGATAAAATAAAAGAACTACAACAGTTGCTAAAAGTTCTTCAACAAAAAAATCTGGTCCTAGTTGACGTTCACATTTGATGTTTGATTATTTAAATTCATAATCTGATTTTTTATCTTTTAACAAGAAATCCGGAATATGCATCTTACTAAGCCAAACATTAATGGCATCAGCTTCATAAGCTAAGCTACAGACTACATGTAACACCCAATATTTAATTATTTTTATTTTTATATAAATATAATTATTATTTATATAATTTTAATTTATTTTATTTTATTAATAAAAATAATAATAATAAAAAAGATAAAAAAATTAGTTAGGGATTTAATTGAAAACAATTCTGGAAAAAATTGGTGAAGATTTGGATTCTTAGAGTATTTTTAAAAGAAAAATCAGAAATCGGGAATTAAAACGGAATTTAGAAAAATTACGCCTTGTCAGCTGCTCAGTCAGCAGCCCCGACCAACCAGGACGCTCCAGGTGGCAGAGACACTGACGCGGGAGGCCACATGGGGGGAGCCACGTGGGTGATCCGCGTGCGCGCGATCGAACGACTGAGATCTGTTCCCGCGCGCACGGACAACCCAAATCGAAAACGCGCACAGACAATCTAGATTGCATCGCGCACGGACAACCCATATTGAATTGCGCACGGACGGCCCAGATTGAATCGCGATGAACGGTTCAAATTCACTCCCTATTTAATTGCGATCGAACAATCCAGATTAAAAGCGATGGACAACCCAGATCAAAAGTGGATGGGTATGAATAACCCCATCCACACCTAAAACCTAACCCTAACCGCCAGAGCCCCTCGCCGGAGAAGACAGCCCAGCAGCCAGGGAGCCGACTGCCGCCACCCGCCGCCGTACCAGAGCAATTTTCGACCGCCAAATGAGGTAAAAAATTTTTATATTGTACGAAATTCAATTTTGAAGCCACCCATGGTCAAATCGTAGTGAAAGAACCGGTCAATTGACCAGAAAACGCCGTCGAAGCTCGGCAGCGGCGTCGCGGGGTGTTTCAAAAAATGCCTCCGATGAGGCCCTTCCTGATTCCCATTCAATGTAATTTTTTCACCGTTGTAACCACCGTTTCATTCTCTACAGGTTGACTGAAGCAAAACACCCAACCGTAACGTGAGTTGGAGGAGCCGCCGCACCAGAGAACCCCACTGCCAGTGAGTTTCGATTTTTTTGCATTTTTTGGGCCCACCAAGGGTCCTAAGTGTGTTTTCTCGCAGGAACCGGTGCAAGTTCGACTAAATTCGGCCAAAAATCGTTGAAAATAGTCAACCCGAGGCGGATCACTGTCGCGGGCGGCAGCGCCGTCGCCGGAGCACGGCGGAGCCGCCATTCCGGAATTCTGAAATTGGTCGAGTAGTTTTCAGCGTCGAATCAAGTAAGGACTCCTCACCCTATTTCCTATCATAGATGTGTAGTTTGAATAAATAATAATACGGTCATTTGTACAAATTAGATAAATATGCATAATTAATTACAGATTGCTAATGTTGCCCAAAATCATATATTATTTTCTGTTGATTCCTGTTAATTTATTTTATAGTTTAAATGTATGATGGTATCTGGTTTATCTATTCTATAGTTTTAAATGCATGTATTACTGTATTACTTGACCACTGTGTGATTTTGATATTTAAGATATGATTGTATTACTATGTGCATGTTCATTATTTATGTGATTGTGTCTAATTTGGTAACGAAGATTAAGGATAAACAGGAAAGGGATGTGATATAATAAACAGATAATGTGACAACCTCACTAGATATCTTGAAAGATGGTGGACGGACCGAGTTCATATGAAACCCTACCGTGAACGTTGTCTAATACCAGACGAGATATGAAGACTTGGTCATTTGGCGCTCATACCGGACGAAGTATGGGGACGACCCGCTTCACTCTCATACCGGACGGGGTATTGAGATTTAATATATTGATGTTCATACCGGACAGGGTATGAGGACGGCCTTGGAAGTAAGATTGTTAAGGGAAATGGTTCACGTGTAGTGGGGAGACCCCTATGGATTCCCATGGATACTAGTAGGCTGGTGAAACGAGAAATGGTGATGATTAGTTATTGTTAATGAATATGAATTTATGATATGTTCTGTGTTACTGATTGTGCATGAAGTTATGATCTGTATGATGTTATTGTCTTTATAGGTTGTTTTCACAGGTTCTCCAATGGTAAGAAAAAGGAAAAATGGTTTTATTTTTAATGAATGTATTAGTTTAAAATTTGTGCTTCATTGGTTGTTTTTGGTTTTTTACCAACCTTTACTTCTGTGACAACGATATATGTGATGTCCTTACTACGCTAGTGTAGCTCACCCCTTATTTAACCATTTCAGATCAGGAGGACCCCATTCCCGAGCCCGATCCGCAAGAAGGCTATGAGTAGATGTTAGATACTTTATAGTTTCCTTTATTTTTTCTATTTTTCGTATTTCTTTTAGAAAATTTGTTCCGTGATATTTGTTAGTACTTTTGAGTTATCGTGTAAGAGATGTTAACCATAATTTTTATTTCACTTCTGCACTCAAATTATTATATGTATTTCTTTTTAAATTTTCGGAGTCCCTACACTATAGCTGATGATTTGGTTTCAGATGGGGAAATAACACCAATTAGGACCTTGATGGGGGGGAAAGGCAGAGAATGTGATCATTCCATATAGAAATGGAGAGAGGTGAAGCAAGAGAGAAAAAGAGAAATAGGAATAAACATGCGACTGGAATCATGCTTGAATATAACTACATAATCAGCCAGGAATTTGGTCACATCACCATGATGTGTAAGATCAAGAAAAAATGGTGAAAAGAAGGTCGAGGGAATTCATTCCCTCCAAAGTGGAGTGGCCATGCAACTGTCTTTCCATCGAAAGGATCTAAAACACAAAGAAAGCAAAAATAAGAAAATATTCTCCAATTTCAAATTTATTTTCTGAATATACTCACTATATCCATTCAATAAATGTATATGTTGCCCTTAGTACATTCAATATACAACCACTAGTACACACACACACATATATCTATACTCGACTTATATATTGTTACACCACATATAAATTTTAAGTGTTAATGTATGGATTTAAATTCAATTAACTAGTTTATATATAAATTAAATTATGTATAAAATAAATAAAATTAAAATTTACCCTTAAAGTTACAAAAAATAAAATTAGAGACTAAATTGAACAAAATTAAATTTATTGGATGATCTTTGTAAATTTAAAAATTGATTTAGGGGCCAAAATATAAAGAACACTCAAAATTTAGGCCATTTTATAATTTTTGAAAAATGGGCCACTTAAACTGGTGACATGACAGCCGCCCAATCAAAGAGAGCCGCAAAGCATTGACCCACACATGTGATCATCCATGCTGACACCCATGGTAAGCAGATCAGACGGTCCTGAGTGTTTTGGGCAAATCTAGTGGTGAGATCACGGTATTTAGATCCAACGGTGTGCAAACATGTAGAGGAAATAATAACAATCCGACGATCCACGTGTGAGATGCTAATCGGACGGTTTGTATGTGTTTTGAGGTAATCCAACAGTCATGCGATTGAATAATTCAGATCTAATGGTGAATTGCTAACGGTTGATGAATAGGATAACAAAATTACAATTTTGCTATTAATGAAAACTTATCTAACAGATTGCATGCGGTCATGTGTGTGAGGCTTGTGCGGTATAGATTTTTTGAGTGGTGGGTTTAAAAACTCATCCATGCCACTCAACCCAGCTCAATTCGGAAAAAAAAGAAGAAAAAAAAGACAACAAAAGAAGAAGGAAGAAGAGAGAAAGAAGAAGAGAATGGAGGTAAATGTCCGTCATTCTCGACGGAGCAAAGGAGGAAAAAGAGCAGAAGGGTGGTAGAGATTGCCGACGAAGGGCCGAAGGCCAAGGGAATGGCTTTTCGCGGCGAACCAGTGCCGAAAATCGCAAAAATCCATTGAATTTTCCGATGACTCGCGACTCTAATGCATGATCAAACTGACACTTTGGTGAGTGGTTTTCTAGAGCTCCATTTATTATTTTAATTAAACAAAATGCTTTAACGATAGCCTACGTGTAATAAAACATGTTTGAAGTTTAAATTAAACCAAAATCAAGGCATGCATGCATGAAAATTCGTATGTAACTTGCGGATTTATCACTGACCTGAAAAGAACTTTTTCCATATAGATTTTTCCTCAAATTTGGGGACATTTTGGGAGTTCAAATCATTTCATAAGGACCTCCAAATTGTAACTATAATTAATAAGTAACCCGAGATCTACATAACATAAATGTTTATTGAATTTTGTTAACCGGATAAGTTACAAGCTTACAAAAAGGAGTTGGTGAACTGGGTTTGAAACCCGTCTCAGAATCTATCTAGACAGTTCAAACTGTTCAGAAATGTCTCCAAAGTATTTGTTTAGATATTTTGATAATTTTATTATATTTTTAAACTTTTATTTACTTAAATGAATTAATTGAATGTATGTATAATATGTATATAGTGTATATATGTATAAATTGCATAAAAGAACAAGTTTGAAACAAAAATATAAAAAATGGGTTGTTTAAATTAAGAGATTAAGTAGATGACAAAAAAAAGGTAGATGCTGAAATAAATTAGAGACCAAGAAAAAAGAAATTAGATTCAAGTTGCTAGATGAGAAAATAGATTAACTAAGTTATAGATAAAACAAATTAGAGTTAGGATAAGATTTTAAAATAAAAAAATAATTAATAATAAATTAAATAATATTAATAATATAAGTAATATTAATAAAATAAAATAGCAATAATAATAATAGAAAATATTAACAAATATATATATATATATAATATATTAATAAATTACAAAGAATTTCATAAAACAAAAAATATAAATATAAACACAAATAATTAAATAAAAATTTCTGAAGTAAAATTTAGAAGAAATTGGTTAGAAAAGGGAAGTGAAGAATAATAAGTGAATTTTCAGTTGAAAATAATAAATAAATAAAGAATCAATTTTAAATAGAATAGGAAGAAAAAGAAAACAAAATAAAAATTTGGAAGAAGTAAAAATTTAGAAATAACTCTTTTAAAATTGATATGACTGAAATTCAGCAGTGTAGTGAACTATATTTTTAGATAGATGAAAACCCTTTCAGATATGATTGGGGTGTGTGTTATGTTCTGCATCACCTGGCGACGGACTGCTGTGACCAATGAGTGTTTTGCATGTGTGAGTGCATCTCCTTGTGATAGTGAGAATCCCGATCCCATAATGGTACCAATTGGATAATGAATAGATTCGTCCAATATCAAATCAAAACTCAAAGACTTTAATAACTTTAATTTGGTAATTATGTTGGGACAAATTGAGAATCAGATATACTCGTTAAGGAGGTACAGATGTCTTGATTTGACCGGAACTTATGAAAAATTCTGGTAGCAATTATGAGGGATAAATAGTAATTTGAGAAAAAACAGTAGAATAAAATGAATTTAAAGAAATTTTGAGAAAAAATGAGTTTAAGAGAATTTATAAAGATAATACCTAAATTTAGGAAAAAATTTTGAGAGATAGAAGGGACTAATGGAACAATGAGAGATAAAATAGGAAATGAAATATCTTTGCATTTCATATTTTTTAAATAATTTTTTTTTTTTTTACATATTTGATAAATTGTTTGATTGTATGTTGTATGCTTAAGGTGTAACTTATTTCTTATACTTACTGAGCGCGTTGAAATTACTCACCCTATTTAATTACCATCATTCCAGATCAAGAGGATCTGGTTGTAGATCAAGAAGATCTCACCTCTAAACTGGATCAAGAAGAAGTTGTATGAGCGCGCGTGATAGAAATTATATTTTGTAACCGAACGGGTATTTATTTTGTTTTCACTCTATATGAATCTCATGTATTGTAAACAATATAATATGTAGTTAAAAGATAAATGATGAATATTTTGAAGTTATAAATATTTTATTAATTATATTTTTGCGACATGTTTAGTATTTAACGACTGTAATCTCTTCATGAGAGAGCAGGAGCGTCACATATATACAATAAACTCTTAAAAAAAATAAATTATTGACCTCAAATACATAGATTTCATACTAGCAGTGTTGAAAGTTTCTTGTCAAATGCATGGTTGTGTTTTATACATAATTAGACCTCTATCCTCTTAACAAATTGTTCAAAAGTTGAAATGGTGTATAAACCTTCATTAAGCAAGGTTAATGTAGTCTTCAGGTTGCTTAAGAGTTTAAGCAGAACATCTTTCTTCCTTTCCTTATTTTTGTTACCATGCACAACAACTTATGTTTTTCACGTACTTAAGCTATGATGAATGAAATATTAGTAGAAATTGAATCCATTTTTCTTCTCTTCTTTGTTTAAAAACCAACAATCGCATTAGAGCTTCATCATTCTTAGAAAGGGTAACAAGAGAGAGGAGAAACTAGCTGCAAATAGCTCTAGACTATACCGAACATTGCAATTGTTCAGTTCCTCCTTAACATCGGTCTTCGATGATGAAAACTATCAGCTTTAGACTTGTAGTACTAAAGCTTTACTGAAAAGAATAGATCTTTTGGAGATTGTGGAACAGGATAGATCTTCCCTTCTGAAGAGTGTCCTCACAAATGTGTTGCAGATGCCCAACAAATCACCACACAAAGGAGGTCCCTACAAAATGAAGCTACTGAAGATACCTTGAAATGAAGAACAAAGGCAGGCTTAAGGAAGCAATTGGGAAAACATAGCAAATGTAAAAAAAAAAAAAAAAAAAAGGAAAAAGGAAAAGCAAAAAGTCAGTTAGGACTGAGATGGGGACAAGAAGAGCAAATTCCCTACATGTCCAATCTGCAAAAAGACCAACCATTCTAAGAAGTTTTGTAGATTAAAACATGGAACTCAAGCAGGTCATGGAAAATTTTTCGAATTGTGAAAAAAGTTAGCAAATCCAAGGGACCGCAGGCTGAGCAAAGAGCTTGATCATCAGGAGCAAGATGGAGAGGGTATTGCCACCTGTTACTCAACCAGTTCAAAGATCGTGAACAGTTGATTGGCAGTGGTGTCAATTATCATATGGCACTAGACCAAGACAAGTTTGAGACCTGATGAATCCTGCACCTCAAGGATGAGAAAGGTGTTGGTGAAGAGTATCTAAAAGTGGAAGGAAAAGAAACCAATTGCAATTTGTTTGTATCAAATTCCGTCTTTGACATTATTGGGCTTAAACTTGATAAAAACTTGCTGAGTTTAGGTCAAATGCTTAATAGAAAAAAATATTCCTTCTTGATTAAAAGCAAATCTTGCATTACAGAAAATCCAAGTGATTGTAACTAAATGACAACGAATATCAGACTCGAAGTTTCTCTTTGCATTAGGTTGGATAGATGACACCTCTTGTTGGCAGTAAAAAAAGTTTGGCATTTACAATATACAAGCCCTTAGAGGCGTAAATGAGTAGGTCAATAACATGGCAGTTGTTAAAAAAACGTTTTGGTGTTTATGAAATTTGAGAACTTTGCAGGCAAATTAAGGAGCCTTATTGCTAGAACCAAGCATGGAGAGCCATATAAAAGTTGCAGCTCATCCACACTGACCTAAATGAACCTACAAGCACCTGATTCCTAACTGGAAGTAGGTACTTTCTGATCTTCATTGATGATTTCTCTAGAATGTGTCCGGTGTATTCTCATGAAGCAAAAGAAAAAGTATTTGGGGCGTTCAAAGGCTTTCAGACCTAGGTAAAAAGCTGATAGTGAGTTATATACCTCATTGTCAAGACAGATAATGGCACAGAATGCACCAATAAGAGGTTGATAAGTTTTGTAAGGATGCAGAAATTCATCATTAACTCATTGTTTCCTGCACACTTCAACAGAATGGGTGAGTGAGAGAAGAAAAGAAAACCATGGTGAAGATGGCTAGCTGTTTGATGTTTGAAAAGAAGTTTTGGGGATAAGCAGTAAACACTACAATGTACCTGCTTAATAGGCTTCACTCCATATGAAGCATGGTAGGGACTCAAAATTAAGAATTTGAATATGTGTGGCAGCATTTACCACGTCCATGTCCAAGAAATGAGAGAGATAAGTTGGATTGGAAGGCTAAGATTGGAATTTTATTGGGTTGTAGCACTGATGCTAAGGGCCATTGAGTCTTCAATCGTAAAACATAAAGGGTGAGTCTTGTAAGAAATGTGAAGCTAGATGAAGGAGCTCACTAGAACTGGGATAAGGTACAAATTGAAGTTTCAAGTAATCAGTTTGTCTTCAGAGATATTTACTTAGAACCACAATGCACCTGCAATGACGGATCATATTCTTAGAGTGATGCAAATCCAAAATTGCACGCAAGGACCAAGAACTCTATAATGTATATAATAGGTGCAACATTCCTTTGCTAGAGCCAACTACCTCAGAGGAAGTCCTAAAATCACCTGAGCCGAAAGTTGTTATGGAGGAAGAATTAAGGATGATTATAAGAATATGATATGGTTGCTTAGCCCCAAAGGATCAATTAACAAATTCAAGGCAAAGCTTATTATCTTTTTTTTTTTTTTGAAATAAGGCAAAGCTTGTCATCAAAGGTTACTCAAACAATTTGGTGCCATTTTGCTGGTCCTTTTAACACCAGCAGCAAGGTGCAACAGTGAGATTGATCATTGGGTTAGCAGCACTGAATAGTTGGAAATTTACTAACTTGATGTGACATTATTTTTCCTTCGATGGCTACCCGAACGAAGAGGTATATCTTGAACAGCTACCAAAATTTGATGTTGAAAGAAAAGAGTGTGTTTTGCTACTGAGGACCTTCTACAGTTTGAAGTTGGCTCCAAGAGCTTGACATGGGCGGACCAATGACCCTTGTTACAATTGAGATTTAGCAGAAGCTTAAGTGAGGCTACAGCAACGTGCAACATGAGAGCAATGATGTTCTAATCATTTCACACTACATGGATGACAATTCTGTGACTGAAAAGGAAAAAATTCTGTGGACAAGTTCAAGGACAAAATGCAAAGTGCATTTGAGATGGATGACTTAGAAGCAAATTTCTTATTTCCTCGGGAAGGAAGTGCATCAAACTGGGGAAGTGATTTTCATCAATCAAGAAACATATGCTAGAAAGTCCTAAGGATATTTGGAATTGAAAACTACAAGGTAATCAAACTCTTGCTAAAATAAAAAAATTAAGCAAAAAAGATGATGACAAGAAAATTGAAGCTAGAGCCTAGAGAAGTCCAGCGAGTTGTTTGCTCTCGTTGACAGGTTCAATACTAGACATTATGTATCCTGCAAGCCCACTATCTATATTGATGCTCACCCCAAGGAGATGTTCTAAGAGCAAGCAAAATATTATTGACGTATATAAGAGGAACAATTTATTTTAGCATCTTGCTCAGAGGAGGTTCGGGTGCGAAGTTGATTAGATTCATAGAGTAACCCTGTTGGATCAGTGGATGACATGAGAAATAAATCTCAATACGTTTTTCATTGTGGCTCAGGTACATTTAGCTGGAATTGAAGGATTGCCCAATCAACAATAGAAGTGAGTACATTATTGTTGTTGCCGCTCTGTACCAGGTTTTGTGCTTAAGGAAATTGTTAGTTGACTTGAATCAAAAGCAAAGATTTGTACAACTGCTTTTTAATAATTGATGTCTTGCAACCTCGTTTTTCATGACCAGACAAAGTAGATCAAGATAAACTACCATTTTCTGAGAGAAGTGAGAAGGGTGTGCTGGTGAAAAACAACTAGCAAATATCTTTACCGAGCGACTATCAAATATCATAGAAACACTAAAGAGTAGACTTGGTGTTTCCAATAAAAATGCCACGTACTGAAGTTCGAAAATTTTTTACTGTGAAATTCATGGTTTTATTTTCTATCATAGTTTAGATATTTGTCTTCTACTTAACCAGTTGGTTAAAACTTGTAATGGTATGAACCTGTATTAGGAAAGGTTAATGTAATCCTTAGGTTGCTTACAACTTTAAGAAAACTATTTTTCTTGTTTTGTTTATCTTTGCTATCATGCACAAAAACTCTTTTTCATATGACGACCAGAAGACCCTGCAATCCATTTTTATTCTCTTCTTTGTCTGAAATTCAACAAGCAAACGACAATGTCCAGGTCAGATAATTGACCTGCAACTTGAGACATCCACCAAAGTGGAGTTATAGTTTCAGTCAGTCAACTTGTTCCAGGTGGTTGATTATTCTCTTCAGGTTCCTATAAGAAAAAAAGAAAAAGAAATGAGATGAAAACAAGGATACATCAAATTAAGCTCTGAACTTTAAGTGATCACCAAATAACACTATGAGATAGCTACTTGTGCTTTACAAAAAGTTCCCACAATTGTGAGGCAGAGAGGGAGATGCCCAACCCACAATAGCAGACTTCTCCCTCAGTGGAGCTTGATAATCTGGGTTCAAGATCCATGACCCACTTCTCTAGGGTTTACCCACAAAAAAAAGAGGCACACAGAGAGGAGGAAGCATGGGGCGAGGTATACCTGGTGAGATAGAGCACTGAGTTGACAGCTTTCCATATGATTCAGTAACTGGATTACAGTTTCTAGATGAGGAACACTGCAAAAATTGTCACTGAAATAAGCCAAGAAAGCCAGGAACAGAATCCCCAGACATTTGGTCATTGAAAATCAAATCCCAAGGCAAGTTATTGTACAAATTAAGTACATGTGGTGAATTAGGTCTATCATTTTACTATCCTTTTGTAGGTAGGGGCAAAGCAATAGGCAAGATGAAGCTAATGAATGAAATATATTCATCAATTTTGCAATGAATATCTAATTATTTTGCAAAATATACCATTTTGCAGCTTGTCTAAAATGTATAATACCAATTCCAGTGTTGCAGAAGGGTGTAGCTTTGTGGTCAAATATTACTCATGCACTGAATAAAAGGAAGTCATCTTTCTCCTTGGAAGTTAAATGGCCAAGGGAAGTCATCTTATTTTTAGACAAGGGACAAACTTATGCTCTCGGGTGAAGGCACATTAAGGAAAAGAAAACGCCAGATTACTGAAAACAAAAACTAATCAAAACAACTCAACCTGGCCATTGTCTGACATTGATAACAGAAATAAACTAATCAAAAAAGCCATAACTCTACGCAAGTTATGAAGTGTAAAACAAGCATGTGTTAGTCAGCACGTAAAATAGCAAAAACATACATGAATACAACCTCTGTAGTCCACTTTCAATATGTGCATCCAGTGATGAAATCACTCGCGGCATCTGCTCAAGCAACTATTGAGGAAAACAAGGAATAATCAGTTCATAGCAATGATGTCTACTCTTGACATTCGGTCGTAAGTACGGAGTACATAAACCAACGAACCTGCCCAGTATTCTTAATAGTAGAGGCTTTTGCCAAAAGGTTTTTTGGTAGCTTCATCAGTTGGGCCTGTAGATGGATAACAAAGGCAATTTTAGTGCTTATGCAGATGGATCATGCAGATCAAATCATCAAGCAAATGTTTTCCATCTCATGTAAAAGATATCATGGTTTATTAAAGAAATATGAGGAAATAATAAGTTCATTTTGAAATGCTCCTTTTTGGCGATGCATTTGGATATCATCACCAACAAGCTCCATCAAGCATTCCATACAACCCTGAAAAATGGCATCCAGAAATTTTGATTTAAAAAATCCCTTTTCCTTGCACTGTATCTCGAACCCATTCTCAGGACCGATTATCCTCCACCAAAATCCTTTCATTGTACATAAATTTCCACAGCCAATTTCCAAGCAGTGCTCTGTTAAAGCTCGTTAGGAATCTCATTCTAAGATCTCTAGATTCAAAGGCTAACGACATGGCAAGCCCCCCAAGTGAATCTTCTCTTCTCATCCAAGTCACCCCGTAGATATTGACATTGAATGAATTCCATTCTTAGCTATATTTTTTGCCAGAATTTGAAGAATAGACAGAAGGCAGATAGGAAGATTGGCCAAACTACTCATAATAAGAGTTTTCCTGTTCTTTCTAGAAAGAAAACCTCTCTTCCCTGCCAATCTTCTTTTCAAATCTAGAGATCACTAGATCCCAATATTTTTTTCAGATAAAATCACCAGATCTGAAATGGTCTTATCGTTTAAATTGGCTCCCAAAGGCAGCCCAAAATTTTTAATCGGAATGGAGGAAACCTTGCATCGCATAGTACTAACATAGACCTTTCCATCCATCCCACTGCAGATAGGGACTAAGTTAGACTTGTCTAGGTTGATTTTGATACTTCAATTTTATTGATACTTCAATTTACACCCACATTTTGGACTAGGACAGTTTTAGTAATAATAAGATCAAATTCCTTTGAACAACTGTCAAATTGTCCCTCTGCACGTTCCTTCTGGGACAGCCAACAAAAATATCAAGTGTCAATTTCTACTCATACAAATTTCAAGTATCTAGTCAAAATGGAGGGGATAAAGGTAATTTCCAGGGTCCTTTACATTGTTAAGATAGGAGCATTACTATATTCTCTTATCATGTTTGGTTCTGTTCTTATTCCATTACCAAAAATACTTTTGATATTATCTTGCTATGTAGAATCACAAAATTTTTATGCTTGACCCACCTCCATCTTGAATTCCACTCTCAGATAATTCAAAGAGAGAGATAAACATTAAAATTATATTTTAATTATATCCATATGTTACCAGCAAACGTCACTCAGCCCTTTCTTAAAATTCAGGAGATATTACTATAAAACTTTCCATCATGAACCTAGTTTATCAGAATAATGCTATTGAAGACCAGAGAGCAAAAGTCAATGAGTTATCAGACTTAACTAAAATAGACAAGAAACATAGACCACATGTGGAACAAATTCAAAAATGATATGGAACTTATTTGCAAATTTACACTTAGTTTAATAAGGAAAAGCTGTACGTTATATTAGGATGAAAAAAATATTTGAACATATATAGAATCTCATATAGATTCGAACAATGCATTCTAAATTTTATCAGTTAGTTCCATCAAAATTGAAAAAATTTAGAATTTTTTTTAATGCTACATAAATTTCATATAAACTTAACTCTTATCATCTTAGTTCCTCTAATGTTTTCTAGTTAAACAAGTGTAAGTTTAGGAAAAAAATAGACAAATTTTAAATTTGTTTCAAACATGGCTTTAATAAATTCATTGTCCAAAATTCAATTCTATAGAACTGCACCACTCACATATGTATATTTACTGTCCTACACCTAGACGTGACCCTGACCCTATTTCTTAACGAAAAGTAGTAAAACTACGGAATTTTACACAAATGCCTCATTGACCTTCCTCGGGATCAATTTCAGCAGCTTCTAAAACGGACTATGCAACTCAGATAATGAGAAAACAAATAGACAAGTCTAAAATGTATCCGAGCAAATTATTCCTTCCTTCGAAATTAAACCAGACAACTCGTCTCACCGGCGCTAACTTTACACATTACATTCACGAGTCGAAAGAAAATGGAACAATCAGAATTAACAAGGATTAATTATATCGCCTTGAAATGTTAGAAGTAGGTAGATCTTAAAAAAACCTGAGAAAGGGAGGATTGTTGCATGAGATGAAGGAGATTGGAGGTGGACTGCACGGCCTGAGAAATCTGATCAGTAACAGTTGCTTTTGCGGTGCCATCTACAGTGCTTGTTCCCCTTACGTTTCCCGCTGTTGCCATTGTTGCACAGCATAGCAGAAAGGCTAAAAGCCTGACTGGATCTTTTACAAATTACAGTGGCTTAAAAATAGTTTATTTTTTTACATTTTATTTATAGTCTATATTAAAATAGTTATTTATTTATTTCTGAAGTTTAAATTAAAATTCATTTTGATTTCAAAGCCCAAAAGCCCACTTTAAACAAATAATCCAGCCCATTTGTATCCTAAACCCTAACTGGCCCATTACTATTACCTGTTTAACCTCCCATTCTCTTTCCTCACACCCCCAGAAAACCCTAAAATTCTTTCTTCTCGTAGCTTTTCTGCGCAGCTGCGAGGTCTGGTTCTTGTGGCATGGTAACTCTTTCACGTCCCTAATTTCATTATTATTTGATTTGTTTGTTTCTTCGTTTGATTCAATAGAAATGTTTCCTGTGGAAGCATTTTCAGTGCGTTGATTTTACTCGGCTGTCTTCCATTTTTTTCTTAAGAAGATTTTGGTTCCTTGGAGGATGGGAGCCCATTAGAGCTTCCGCCAGTATATACTTAAAGGTTAAAGAGAGCCGAACGTAATGTGCTTGGTTCAATATGTATGCTTTTGCCCAATTTATATTCGGCTACTGAGTATTGAGAGCGAGTGTGCCAGGTAGCACTTAGTGGTGTATGGGTGAATGGATAAGATAGTCAATACGGAATAAATTGAATACCTTTACATCTGTTTCCAATACAGATAGATTGATGTTTCACTCTTATTTTTATCATCTTTTAGTTCCCATGTATTGATTATCCATAGTTTATGAGTTACTGAGGATATATCTCATGTAGTCACGAATGACGGAATGGTAAATTATGATGCGTATTTTAAATATGAGGAAATTGTTTAGTTATCATGATTTTGTGCTTAATGTCCATTTGGAAAAATCATGACTAAGGATCTGGTTGACGGACAGCTTTTTTTTTTTTTCTGTTTTTCTCCTTATCTCAGCATACCAGGCTTCTCTATGGAAACCTTTTCAGTCTATTGACCATATTTGTATCTTGGACACAGTTCTTTAAAAGATTTTTTTTTTTTGGCTTAGAGGACGGGAAGCTATTGGAGCTTCTGCCAGTATCTACAGGTTCAAAGAGAGTCTAATGCTGTTGTTTAGTTCAACATATAATGAAACATTTGACTCTCAAAGAAAAGATATTGGGACATGAAATTGTCTTCTGAAGTGATTACAATAATTTGCCAATTCGTGTTTTCTGAATAGAAAAAATTTGAGTGTCTGAAAACTATTGTATGTCATGATAATATGTTTCTCAAGACAATTGAACATGTAATAAGA
This sequence comes from Carica papaya, assembly GCF_054855325.1. Taxonomy (NCBI): domain Eukaryota; kingdom Viridiplantae; phylum Streptophyta; class Magnoliopsida; order Brassicales; family Caricaceae; genus Carica; species Carica papaya. Next base: position 5,012,390 of record NC_142312.1, on the reverse strand, counting down.
CTGGTATGATTTGGTTTTTTTGAAATTGCTTTCCATTTATGTAGTTGCTTTCATTTTTAAGCTTCTTTTGCAAATCAACGCGTACTTATTTGGTCTTATTGAAGCAGATAATGGCTTCAAAACAGCCAAATACCGGGCTCTTTGTGGGGTTAAACAAGGGACACATTGTAACCAAGAAGGAATTGGCTCCTCGACCCTGTATTCGCAAAGGAGTAAGTTTCTTCTATGCCCAGAGAATTTTCGTAACCTACTTATGTTTCTGAGTTTGATTTGTTGTTGATGCATTTAACTGTTGCTGTATATTTTTCATTTCATTTCATTTAGGGGGTTTGGTCTGCATGTCTTTGTTGCAGTTGTGAATATTGAAATTCTTAGCCTGCTTCTAATTAACTGCTGATATGTATATGACTCTCTCCTGTTTTCCATCTGTTGTGCTCTCGTTTGTTTATTCACAGAAAACCAGCAAAAGGGTTCATTTTGTGAGGAGTTTGATCCGTGAAGTTGCTGGTTTTGCACCATATGAGAAGAGAATCACTGAGCTTCTGAAAGTTGGTAAGGACAAGCGAGCACTGAAAGTTGCCAAAAGAAAGCTTGGCACTCACAAGAGGGCAAAGAAGAAGCGTGAGGAGATGTCCAATGTACTTCGCAAGAGCAGGTAATTTCCAAAATAATATATACAAATATCTCATCTGTTATTAACAGGCCTGTGCGTTTCTCATTGTCTTTGATGGATGGTGAGGGAAGAAATGCAGTTGTATTAATTTTTTATATGACCATTTTCTTATGGTAATGTTCCTTGCAGAGCTGCAGGAGGTGGAGAGAAGAAGAAGTGAAGGAGGTTTGGCTAGTTTGTTTTGCTCTCACACTTAGAAGTAATGTTTTTATTTTGGTCATCACATTTTGTAAGCAGCATGTTATCATATTTAGAGAGGAAACTGTCTGTGTGGGAATTTGTTATTTTCCATTTCATAGGGAATCAAAAGTACTGCTGATTTCAATATTTTGTTCCTGCACTATGTATTTTGATATGATCTATTTAGATTTATTCAGTTGGGATGAAAAATTATGAGGAAAAAGATTATCTGAATGTTTGACATATAATGGTAAATTATAAGGAGAAATTATATGAATTTGTTTGATATGATAATGATAGAAAAATAGTATGTTGTAAAAAATAAATACTTGAAATTTCATAATTTCAAATATAATTGAATTGTGCAAAATATATGGAATTAAGATTGAATAAGCCATGTATAAATCTGCTTATTACTTTTATAGTGGGTTTGGATGATGGATAATTAATGTACGGTATAGTAATTATGTAGTTTTGTTTTGTTTGAATCATTTCAAACAGATGGTATGATTATTTGGGTGGTATTTGGTGGTAAATTTTTCTTCCTTTTTTTAAAAAATTTTCAAGCCACTGATTCTGTGGTTTTTTATGGTTGAATATTTTTCTTTCTTTTTTACCCTCACAATATTTTATTAATTCCAGTTTTACCCTTAAACCCCAATTTTGTTTTTCTTCATAGCCCCACCTCCATTTTCTTCACATCAGCTTGCATCTTCTTCTTCTGCTTCCATCTTTCCATCTTCTGCTTCTACTTCTGTCTTGCTTTACCTCTCCTTTTTTCAATCAAGGTAAGTAATCATTAAATTGCTTCTTGCTTTGGATATTCTTATTTTTAGGTTTGTGTTTTTGAAATGCATATAGGTTGTTTTTGAATTGGTAGGCATTAGTCTAGCTTTTCCTCAACTCTTGGCTGGAGATGGTGAATTGGTAGACGAGATTGATTCCTTATTAGATTATTTGAGAAGGTTTTTTATGGATTTTGATTTGGCAAGTTGTGTTGACAGCAATGTCAATGCTTGGTATGAGATTTGTAGGAAAACTAAAGTTTTCTGTAATTTGGGATGTGAGAAGGGAGAGATCGGGGAATTGATGGGTAAGAGTAAAGATCTTTTTCTTAAATATCCAGAAGACGTTTTGGTCCAAAAGGTTGAGTATTTCTGTAGATTTGGCGTGAAGAAAGAAAATGTTGGTCTTCTGCTTCTTTGGAGTCTGGAGATTCTGAGTTTTGATTTGGAGACTCCAGTGATTTCAATCATGGGGATATTGAAGCATTTTGGACTGAGTGATGAAGAACTCAAACCTGTTGCTCAAAATTACCCTTACGTACTTGGCAGAAACGAAATGGTTAATTTGCCACATTCCATGAGAGCTTTGAATCTTCATCAATGGTTCTTCAATAGGATTAAGAATGGAAATCATAAGTTATTAGCTAATTATGCCTTAGCCGATCCCGATGAAGACATAGATAAAGAACTCAAGGAGAGCTTAAATAAGATTCAATCCTCAACAACACCCTTTTACACAATGAATAAGTTGAATTTTCTGCATGGCATTGGGTTTGGACATAATATTTTAACAATGAAGGTGTTAGAACATATGCATGACACTAGCAGTGAGTTACAGGACCGTTTTGATTGTCTACTTGGAACTGGGATTGAATTCTTCAAGCTTTGTATGATTATTAGATTATCACCGAAAATCATGAATCAAAAAGTCAGAGACTTTAGAACGGAAAGTAAATTTCCTCTGCCAAGAGATGGATGTTTCCTTGGACTACTTATGTTTTCCCAGCTTTTCTGTGTTTTGACTTATATAACCGGATTAAGCCCAGGTACAGATTCCACAAATGGCTTACGGAGTGTACCAGAGAGTACTCTATTGCAAGCATAGTTGCTACTAGTGAAAAGAATTTGTAGCTCACCGTCAGGGAATCCACCCTGCTGCTCTAAAACACTGGTTTGAGTGTTTCGTATTCAGAAAACCCAATCACAGCCATTAACAGCCATTGGTTGATCTTGTTATATATGCAGCAAGTGTGGTGCTTAACAGAATGCTGCTTCACAATTGATGCCTAGTTCCCATCCTTCCAAATGAAAGGCTAGGATTTTCAGGGAACTTATGGCAGAAATTTGGTTTCTTGGATTGGCCTGTCAGGAAAAATCTTAAAACAGGTTGATGATTGTTTTGCAAAACCATCAGCTAATCTTCTAGGATCCTGGTCATGCAGCTGCTCGTGCTTAGATGAGAATCTCACTTTTTAGCATCATTCTTTGATTGATAAACCTTACTGGAATCACTTATGTTGCTTGCAAATTTGGCTGCAGCAATAAAAGAATTGTCTTGTTAAAGCAAAGATATTGAATCATTCCAAATAACCCTTCTTTGTATTTAGGATCCCTGCCATTGCATGATTTATATACACTAGTTACACTTCTTCTTCATACTTAATTTTGTTAGTGAAGATGTTTTTACAATCTCTTTTACCGGCCCTGAGCCTTGTAAAGAGGACATGAACACCTGAAATTAAGCTTCACAGAGGGAGAGTGTGCGACTGAGCCAAAATGGATTTGTCATTTTTTCGTATTTCCCTATATTACTCTAGTTTTATGGGATTTTCCTAAAAGGACAACTTTTTTATGCGTCTTATTCTCTTGATTTGCCTTTTTTAAGAGAGAATTCTTGTCGCTCTCCTTTTTTTTTTTTTTCTCTTTTTCCAGATATAAATAAGTTTTATGTAGAAAAACTAAAACTGTTTACTAAGAGTGATTGTTCTTAAACAAATGATAAAATTTAAAAATAAAAGAGAACTGCATCTGAATAATGATTTTTAATAGAAATTTAATTCCATAAAAATTATAAGCAGACAAAATTAACTTTTATTACATGATTGATAAGCCAGAGAAAGGATTTAGGTCAATTATATACTTCCAAAGTTGATATTTTTGTTCTTTTTTTCAAACCATTGGGATAAATTTAGAATAAATTATTATTTTAACACTCCGAATTTGAAATATTTTTTAACATAGTCTAAATTTATTATTTTATTATAAATCGATTTCTAAAATTTATTTGAAAATAAATCCAATATAAGTACATTCTGATATGATGAATTGTATGATTTATATGATAAATTATATAAAGACTTTAAAAAGATTGAATTGAAAAACATTATATTGAACAATTAATTGTAATATTTTAAAAATAAACTAAGATTTTAAGAAGGAAAATATTGAGTTGGAAAATTTAATTTTTTTTTCTACAAAAGAAAAATAAAATATTTAGAAGAAAGAAAACTTTTCATTTTATATCTTAAAGAAAAGCTTCTTCTAACACATACCACAAAAAAAAAAAAAACTAATTATATAACAATTTTCGTAAAAAAAACATATTATTCACATGTCAAAGTCCTTAAAGAATCTTAACTATTAATAAAAATATAAATAAGAATATAATTTAAATAGGTAAGTTAATTAAATGTACGTAAATATTTTATTATTTAAAAATTATCAAAATTAAAAATTATTATCAATAAAATTTATTTATATATTTTGTATATATCATAAAAAAATAATGATAAATATTATACGATTGATAATTTTTCAAATTTTTTTTAATTTATAATCATAAATAAAAATTTTTTATTATAGGGGTATCAGTTTTAGTCATATTCCTACAGAAAAATATGTTAGAGGTCTTGGTTGGCCGAAAAATCACAAAAAAATGAACCTACCGGTAGGGGACTTTCGGGTGCAGTGGCTCCGCCGGTCATCCTTTGTGGCTGAGATTCTTTCTTTGAATATCCTGTACAAAAAAAGACGGTAAATACAATGATCGAAAAATTACGTGAAACGAAAATTGGGAAGGAACTCATCGGATGAATTTTGGGATTAAGTTTCAGACTCTATCCATATGTAGGTTCACCATGCCTGCTAAACTTTAGCCATACACACACACTACCCTCCTCGATTCATATTAAACGAGAAGGTATTTAGGATCCCTACCCTATTCACACCTACCCTCTCATTCCAAAATTCTTAATTTGTTTAAATGATCATTTATTAACCTTAATTATTTATTTTTCCTTTTATTTTTATATTTGTATTTTATTTCTTTTTCTTTTTTAATTTTTTCTTAATTGAAAATTTTTCTTTTCAATTTCATATTTCATCAGTCCAAATAATTCAAGATCATTGAGTCTGTTTTTTGGTTTCGTCTCCTCACAGGGTTCTAATTGCTTAGGTTTACTAATCATCATTTGGGTTTTGTTTTTCCATCGAAATTGGGTCAATGTCTGTTCAAATTTAAAATTAATAATTTTTATAAAATGAATGCACTTTTCAAAATTTAACTCGGTTGAGATTTAGAAATACTTACACTCCTACGCATCTTTCCAAATCTGCCTGAATGTATAAATTTTCTTATACACACGACATAATTAATTAAAATACTTTAAAATACTAAAAATTAATTTAATCAAATTATGGATTCCAACGACCACCCAATGGAATACCTAAAATTATGGGGATTCATATCCAAAAAACCTTTTGGCTCTTCGTTTAGTGAATCAGATTCTTGTTTTTCGAGAAAGACATTTCAATTTTTCGGACAGGAAACTGGATTCTTGTTTCTTGATGAAGACTTTTCAGCTTCCTAAATGAAAAGTCAGAACCCCAAAATGGTGGACCGAGTTCCCATGCTCGACGAAGATCCTTCGACTTCCCGAATGGGTCAACTTTTCCCATTCTCGTGCCCACACGGCCAGCCCGACACCAACCCTGCCCCACCACCTCTCAACCACCACCAAAACATGAAAAAAAAACCATTTCACCTTTCGACGTGGGCGATTTGGCCTCGGCTTGGCTCCCGGTCGCCTCCTATCGGTCACCTTGCGGCTCCCTTGCGTGCTTGTGATTGGAATGATGATTTTTATGCCTAAAAATTGGTTAGTACAAAATATAAATAGATTGAAAGGAAAATAACATAAGAAAAGATGAATAGGACGAACCTTTACCTCGCTTGCCTTGGTCTCCGTCCTCGCACAGTGTCTCGAGTCATTTCCTCTTCCTACTTCTCGGTTCTGCTTCTACCCTCTCCCACCTCCGCCACTGTCTTCATTTATTTCTCCCTCGCGACGGTCGCTCTTTGGCTCCCCTTTTCTTTCTCGCTCAACCACTCCTCTCTTTTCTTCCCCTTCCTCATTTTTCTATCTTTTCCCTTCGTCTTTCCGACCTCCCTCTTCCTTTTCTCTCATTTTTTCTTCCTCTCAGCTTTCCCGCACGACCCTCTCTTCTTCCTTCCCTTCCCAATCGCTCCTCTCTCTTCTCCCTCTCTTTTTTTTGGCTACTCATTAAATCAAGGCTTAATAATTAATAATTGTGTGTTTTTATAAAAAATTAGAGAATTTTAAAAATAATTACAGGTCACTAGTGGAGCCGGAACCAGTTAGTTCACAGTCATTCTAATTTTTTGTTTATTTCTCTACATTGCCTATATTTATTTACTATTATACTATATGTAACTCAATTGATGGTTTTTATGGTCTCTTTGGTTTGTCTGTTATTTGTTTCTCCTGTATTACGTGTCGGTATTTCGGTTATGTTATTTGGCTGCGTTAAACTATATTGTTGTCTAAGTGAATTATGAGTATAAAATGAGATATAGTTATTGCATAGTTGATTATTATGTTGATGAAAATCTGTTTGGGAAAGACTTAATGGGTACCCGAAAAAGGACAAACGGGCTCAGTACATAGAGAACCCTACCGTGAATGTTACCTTAGTTGAACGGGGCTGTGAAGTCCCTTACCAGTAAGGTTTGGGAGATAAAGTTCACCTTCATACAGGATGGGGTATCGAGGTAGTGAAATATTTGGCGCTCATTACCGAACGAGGTATGAGGACGATTGATTAATTATTTACTTAGATATTGGATTCACAAGTACGAAGACATTCATATGGACCCCTAAGGGTACCAATAAGTGGGTAAAAATATAAAATGATCATTTCTTGTCATTTTATATGTGATAAATAATAGTGTATGAATATGAGTTTTTATAAGTTATGTTTGGAAAGACTTGTTACACAACATGGAATAAATGACTTTCTTTATAGTAAATGAATTTACATTAAATTAAGAGCTCCATTGATTATTTTTGTTTATTTTTACCAATCTTTAGTTTTTCATATCTGTTATTAGTGTGATATTCTTACTGACTAGTGTAGCTCACTACTTCATTAATTATTTTAAATCAAGAGGACCAAGATTCAGACCTCGATCAATAAGGGAGTTTTAAATAGTTCACTACTTAGATTCCCTTCAAGAGCTAGTAAATGTCATCATAGGATTACTTAGTTATTTGTCTTTCGTTTATTTCTTTGATTTTTATTTGTTCTTTTATAAGGGATATTCTCGTATCCCTATTGGGTATTCTAAAGTATCGTGTAAGGAATATAAATCATAACTCTATTATTTTGCTTTCACATTTAATTTATGACTTTATTTTCATTTAAATTCCGGGCCTTTACACTTTATTATGAGGAAAAATACTAGACCATTTTACTTTAGTAATGTCATGTATCAATATTGATTAGATTAAATTGAAATAAGCATAATCTCAAGAGAAATCTATTTTCCTAAATCAACCAACACTCTCCTATATTAACATATGATAATTACCTATAAACACTTAAAGATTCATCAAATTACAGTCACAAACTAATAATTAATAATTAAATCCTTATGGGAAGTTACCATAAAATCTTAAGATAAAACTTACCTCCTCTTTTTCACTAATTCAAATGCCCATTTGCAATTTTGAATAATGCATCTAATCACGTTAATAAAAATTAAAAAAATATACATATTTTTTGTAAAAAAATCACAAGCTTAGAATAAAAAGGCAGTTTACCAAATAAAAAATTAATTTCTCCAATTTATATATTGAAATATTCAAAATAATATATTCCATAAATATGCTCCTCCATGCCAAATTTATCTCATATAAGATGAATTTGGAGGCATAACCATATTTGAAATTGAAATTGTCTTCTTCATATTTCATATCCTCATTATGCACTCAAACAAAATTTGTTCTTATTTGTCTGTCCTAAAAATTATTATGATACATGAGAGCAAAGTTGTAATAACCAAGCCCGAAAATCGGTCTGAAATAATTTTTTTATTAATTTATTTATAAAATAAATATATAAAAATAATTATTTAATTTATTATATTTTAATTTTATTGAATTTTGAGAAAAAATAAATTAATGACGAAATCAAAAACAATTTTAAAAAAAATAGATGAAAATTTGAATTTGGTGGTGTTTTAAAAAAAAATAGAAATAGGGAGTCAAAATATAAATAAACAAAATTCAGCCACGTGGGACAGCCAAGTCAGCAGCCACGACGAACTAGAGGGCACTGCGTGGCAAAACATGCTGACATCGACGCCACATAGGGGGCCATGCAAGGGGCCACGTGGGCGATCTGCACGTCCAGCAATCCGACGACCCAAGATTAATCATGTGCGCGTGGACGACCTAGATACATTCTCTCTTTAGGCTTGATCAGACGGACGAGATCAAATGTGGTGAACGGACGAGATTCGGTCATGCCATTAGCCCAAGCAGAGGATTGAACGATTCTCCTCGCTCCATGTCAACGTAAAGGAATGACACGGATTGAAGAGGAAATAAGTACTTAAACTCCTACTCATAAGGGAACCCAAACCTTAGCCGACTGCTAACCGCCACCGCCGACTGCCAAAAAAGGTAAAATAAAATTTAGCCGCTCATAATTCGATTCTGAGCCTCTCTATGACCATATTGGAGTAAGAGGGATGACATGTAAGCTAAAAATCGCGAGCAAAGCCCAGCGGGGCCGTCATGGCTAAAATTTTAAAATTCCTCTGATGTGCTCCTTCTCGTTTTCTATTTCACACGATTCTTTGACCGTTGTGTTCGTCGTTCCTTTCTTTGTTAGCCAGAGAAGAATTCCCATTCGTGAAGGAGAACCAGCAAAGATGCTGCACCTGGAGACCCCCCCTCCCCGTCATTAGGTTTGGTTTTTTAGTTTTTCTACCCGGCCGAGGCTTTCTAGCGTATTTTTTTACAAGAATGCTCGTAAAATCAGTCAAAATCGGCTAGACCGAGGCAAATCGGCATCGTGGGCAGTGGAGCCAACACCGGAGCACAGTGACACCGCCGTGCCGGAACCCTAAAATTATCGAAAAGGGTTTCAACACCGATTTTGAGTTTTTTTGGCTATTTTAGGTACGTGGTGAGTATTTTGGGTTCCCACAAGAAAAATTCAGGAAATCTCGGGACTTATTGGGAGGCGTAGTGGACAGTTCGACATTTTAAAATATAGATCCGAGTAAGAATCCTTCACTCTATTCTCAGTTACGCTAAATTGAAGATTAATAAAAGATAATTATGTATTTTTTAAAAAATTAATAAAATCCTAAAAATATTATAAGTCACTAGTGGAGTCAAAACTAGTTAGTTCATATTTGTCATAATTCTTTATTTATTTTTTTGTATTGCCTAAATTACTTACTATTATACTGTATATATTTACATTGATAGTTTTTATAGTCTTCTCGATTATCTAGTTTATTTGGTTATCTGGTTACTCTGTTATTAGTTATAATAAATTAAATCGCTTGCTTAAATAACGATTAAATTGATCAGTGAATATGACATGAGACATTGGTATGCTTTGGTGGCTATTTGGAGAATCTAAATAAATAAAAGCATATTAGGCATCCTGGGAAAGGGTGGACAGACTCGGTACATAGAGAATCCTACCGCAGACATTACCTCAGTCGGACGGGGTTGAGAAGTCCCATACCATAATGGTTTTGAGAGATTTGGTTTACCCTCATACCAGACAGGATATCGAGACAATGATATTTTTGCCGCTCATTACTATATGGGGTATGGAGACGACTAGGTTAATTGTCAATTCTTAATACTAGGTCTACGAATGAAGTGTGATTAGTGTGATATTCTTACTGTTCTATTGTGGCTCATCATTTCATTAACAATTTCAAATTAAGAAAACAAAAATCCAGATCTCGATCAGTAAAAGGGTTGTAAGTAGTTCACTTCCAGACTCCCTTCAAGTACTAGTGAAAGTTGTCCTAAAATGCTTATTTATTCGTTTTTTCTTCAATTACCGTATGTCTTTTAGAATGGACATTCTCATATCCCTATTAGAAAATCTAAATTATTATGTAAGGAATATAAAACCTAACTTTATTATTTACTTTCGTATTTAAATTATAAATTCATTTCCTTTAAGGTCTCGGGCATTTTCAGTTGGTATTAAAACCATGTTCCTCAAAACCAATCCTTACACAAAGACTTAAAAATACTAAATAGAAAATATCACTCAACTCTTCATTGTGAAATAAAAGTACAAGGATATGAGGAGAGGAAGGTCCCCACTAAACTGAGTAGTCCGGGATGTTTCACTTCGAGAGGATTTTGACTGACTTTTTGAGATGTTGGAGAGATTCATCTCTACCTAACAGGCCCGACAGAAAATGAGGGAGCTACTTGACCCTCTTCTGCTGCCTCAATTTGGGCTACCCTTGCACCGGGAATATCCGGAGCCACCCCAGTACAACCCTGCACCTCCACCATATCATCCAGCACCACCACAGTACAATCCAATGCCTCTACTGTATCATTCGACACTGCCACATGGCCACCCAATCCCTCTACAACATAATCTAGTCCTTCTTCCACGAGACCGAGTTCCACCCCATGATGGACCCAGACTACATTAAAATGTATAAAAGACTAAACTTATATATTTTTTCAAGGGTATCCTCTTTCAAGAGGTTGAGTGTTGGTTATCTGAGACAGAGAAGGCCTTCGCGACTCTTGGGGTGGTTCCTAAACAAAAGGTCGTATTTGCTACCTACATGCTCGTGGGTGAGGTATGTCGCTGGAAGCAGCTCAAACAGGCCACCCGTCCCGTTCCAGTCACTTGGGAACAGTTCTTGATGGCCTTTAATGCAAAGTATCCCCATAGCACCTTTGGTATTTAAAGAAAATAGAGTTTGGGCACTTAGTTTAGGGTGATATGACTGTATCAAAGTATACTCGAAGATTCGTAAAGTTGGGCCGGTATTTTTCTGAGAACATTATGGATGAAGGTAGAAAGGTAAGGAAGTTCGAATGGGGCCTCCGTCATGAGATCATACAGCAGCTGTATATATTTGAGCCCAGTACCTACTCAACCATTCTAGCAAAGGCATAGTTAGTGGAGAAGAACCTTCGCATCTTTCCTCCATCAATGGGGAATTCTGGGCTCCCAATTTCACACTACAGACCAACACCCACTGCACCGGTTTAGTAGAATAAGAGGCCTATACCAATGACTCAACCTCATCCTCAAGGTCCGGTAACAGGATGCAGTAGGACTTGCCAGCACTGTGGCAAAAATCATGGTGATCGACTATGCTATCATCTCAATAATACCTGCCGTATATATGGGAGTGCCCAACACTACGCAAGAGAATATCCGCAAAAATAAAAGTAGATAGGACCTCTTATCTAGAGTACGTACACTATTCATAATCACCTTGCATATGTTTTGATTGATACTGGTGCTTCACGTTCATTTGTATTACATGCTTTTACACCAAACTTGAATGTATTACCTGAAAGATTTGATTCCGTGTTGTTTGTGTCTACTCTTAGGAGTAGGATACTACTATGGGAGGTTATATACAAAACTTGTATCATAAAGATAGCAAATAAGAAATTGAGTGTGGACCTAATAGAGATTGACACTAGGGACTTTGATGTAATTCTATGAATGAACTAATTAGCAGCGTATCACACTACTATAAATTGTTTCCACAAGAAACCTGTATTCAACCCTCATAATAAAAAGTCATTTTCACGTTAATAAATATTTTAAATATTATTCCCAAATGACAATTTTCTTATTACATAATACTTTAACTCGGTTCTTTTCTTTACATTAGACAAACCTAAGAAAAAAATTTGCATTCAATAGATCTTGGTAGTCCAAGACTTCTCATATGTGTTCCCTGATGAACTACCCAAACTGCCAGTGGACAGAGAAATTAAGTTTACCATAAATCTTCAGCCTGACACCCAGTCTATTTCAGTTGCCCCTTACTACATGAGTCGTGTTGAGATGGAAGAGTTGAGGAAACAGATTAATGAATTACAGAATAGTAGGTTCATCCGACATAATATGTCTTTTTGGGGTATTTGAGTCACATTTGTAAGGAAAAAGGATAAGACGTTAAGATTATGTATTGATTATAAAGAATTGAATAGGATCACGATCAAGAACAAGTACTCCCTCCCCAAGATTGATGACATTTTTGACTAATTGCAGGGTGCTCAAGTCTTTTCCAAAATAAACTTACGTTCGGATTACCATAAGATAAAGATCAAGATAGAGGACATTCTCAAGACAGCATTCAGAATCAGGTACAGACACAATGAGTTCCTGGTAATGCCATTTGAATTAATCAATACACCAACTATTTTTATCGACTTGATGAACAAGATTTTCAAATAATTCCTGAATTAGTTCCTCATTGGAGTTATCGATGATATCTTAGTCTATTCAAAGAGGAAAGAGGAACATGTTCACCATGTGACTCAAGTTTTGCAGGTTATCATGAATAAAAAATTATATACAAAATTGAGCAAGTGTGAGTTTTGGCTCGAGTAGACCACTTTTTTAAGGCATATCATATCAAGGGATGGAGTATTATGAACCCAAAAAAATTGAAACAGTGCTTGTTTGAGAAAAATTGACATTGGTTAAGGAGATTCGTAACTTTCTAGGAATAACAGGTTATTACCGCAAGTTTGTGGAAAATTTTTCTAATCTAGCTGCTCATTTGACCCAACTCACAAAGAAAAGCGTTAAATTTGATTGGAACAAGGATTGCGAAAGGAGCTTTACGAAACTCAAGAAGTGGTTGACTACTGCATATGTGTTGGCTTTCCGAGTGGGACATGTGAATACACAGTGTATAGTGATGCCTCCTACCTAGAGTTGGGTCGTGTTCTGATGCAGTATGAGAATATGATAACTTATGGGTCCAGATAGTTGAAGAATCATGAGAAACATTACCCTACCCATAACTTAGAATTTGCTGCCATTATCTACGTTGTTAAGATCTAGCGCCACTACCTGTATGATGAGACTTTTGAGATTTATATTAACCATAAGATTTTGAAGCATATATTCACTTAGAAATATCTCAAATATGAGTCAAAGACATTGGATAGAGCTCCTTAAGGACTGCGATTGTAATATTTTATATCACCCAGGTAAAGGTAATGTGGTAGCTGATGCACTCAGTAGAAAAAGTGCAGGTATGTTGGCTCACATAATGGTTTCTGAATGCAGGGCAATAGAAGTTGCACAACAAATACGACTTCAGGACTTGAAGATAATTGCATGTTTGACCCACCTAACTATCCAACCCAAAATGATCCAGAAAATAAAGGAAGCTCAATCCACCGATTCCACCCTATAAGCTATCAAGAAGGATGCAGAATGGATAGTAAATCTAGAATTCTGAGTTTGCCGGTAGGTTTCTCAAATTTAAAAAAAGAGTGTGTATTTTAGGTGATAGTGAACTGAAAAGAGACTTCATGATAGAGGTTTATATCTCAAAGTTCGTCATACATCCCAAAAGTACTAAAATGTATCATAGTGTGTGTCCTCAATTTTGGTGGAGCGAGAAGAAAAAAGAGATGGTCAACTTTGTTTCCAAGTGTCTAGTATATCAACAGGTTAAGACAGAGCATCAATGCCCAGACGGGCTACTTCAGCCATTTCCCATCCCATAGTGGATGTGAGAATATATCATAATAGACTACGTGATAGGGTTGCCTAAGGCACGCTCAAAACATGATGCTATCTGGGTAATTATCAATCGGCTCACCAAGTCTTCTCACTTCTTGGTTATCAAGATGACTGACCCATTGGACAAGTTAGCAAGAATATATATCCGAGAGATCGTTAGGTTACATGGAGTTTTAATGACAGTGGCATTTGATAGAGACCCCAGGTTCACTTCTTGATTTTGGTCTAGTTTTCAGTAAGTCATGGACACGAAACTATTCCTTAGCACCGTATTCCACCCTCAAATCGATGGATAATCAGAGAGGACAATTCATACCCTAGAAAATATGCTCTGAGCTTGTGTGCTAGACTTTAGGGGTCATTGGGATGATCATCTACCTTTGATAGAGTTTGTCTACAATAATAGCTATCAAATAAACATATTTCCTTCATCAATGTCATATGGCAGAACCATACGTAGAAAGAGGCCACTTAGAAACTTGAATCAAGCTTTAGAGTCCAGTACCTCCAACTGTTCGAGTGAGTGAGGGAGTGACCAATTTGAGATATCAAATTTTCTTAAATGGGAGAATTGTAATACTCGAACGTGAAAATTGGCCCGAGATAATTTTTTTATTAATTAATTTATAAAATAATTATATTAAAATAATAATTAATTTATTATATTTTAATTTTATTGAATTTTGAAAAAAATGAATTATGGACGAAATTGAAAACAAATTTGGGGAAAATGGGTGAAATTTTAAATTTGGGGAGTGTTTTTGAAAAACAAAATTAGAAACAAGGGGTCAAAATACAAATAGAAGAAATTCGGCCACATGGGACAGTCTAGTCAGCAGCCACGACGAACCAGAGCTTGTTGCGTGGCAAAACACACTGATGTCGGAGCCACGTAAGGGGCCACATAAGCAATCGACGTGCCCAGCAATCCGACAACTTAGGATTGAACTCGCGCGCGTGGACGGCCCAAATGTATTCTCCTTTTAGGCTTCATCAGACAGACGAGATCAGATATAATGAACGGACAAGATTCGACTGCACCATAAGCAAAAACGTGAAACGATTGATCGGTTCTCCTCACTCCATGTCAATATAAACGAACGACACAAATCAAAGAGGAAAAGAGTATTTAAACCTCTCTTCGCAAGGGAACCCAAACCCTAACTGCCAACTCTCGCCAGAGAAGAAGAATCAGACGTTAAAAAAGAAGGTCGATTGTCGACCGGACTCGCACCGAAGCCATTATCGACCACCAAAAAAGATAAAAAATTTTCATACCCACTCGAAATTTGATTTCGAGCCTCCCTGTGGCCATATCGGAGTAAGAGAGACGACAGGTAAGCTGAAAACTGCGGGTAAAGCCCAGCAGAGCCGCCGCGGCCAAAACTCAAATCCCTCTGATGAGCCACTTCCTGTTTCCTATTTCACGCAATTTTTTGACCTTTGTGTTCATCGTTCCTTTCTATGTAGGTTAGCCGGAGAAGAATCCCCAATCACGAAGGAGAACCGGCGGAGCCGCCGCACTAGGAGACCCCCCTACCGGTAGGTTCAGTGTTTTGGTTTTTCTGGTCAATCGAGACTTCCTAACGTATTTTTGCGGGGATGCATATAGAACTGGCTAAAACCGATCAAAATCAGCTAGGCTGAGGTAAACCACCGCCGTGGATGGAGGATTCGACGTTGGAGCACGGCGGCGCTACCGTGCTATAACTTTAAAATTTGTTTGAAAGGGTATTCAACATCGATTTTGAGTCTTTTTTTGGTATTTTTAGGTACATGATGAGTATTTTGGATTTCAACAGAAAAAATTCAAGAAACCTGAGACCTGTTGGGAGGCGTAGTGGACAGTTTGACATTTCGAATCACCGATTCAGGTAAAGATCCTTCACTCTATTCTCGGTTATGGTAAATTGAGAATTAATAATCGATAATTTTGTATTTTGTAAAAATTTAGAAAACCTTAAAAACATTACAAGTCATTAGTGGAACTGGAACTAGTTAGTTTACATTTGTCCTGATTTCCTGTTTATTTTATGTACTG
The DNA here is from genome assembly GCF_054855325.1 of Carica papaya. Lineage (NCBI taxonomy): Eukaryota > Viridiplantae > Streptophyta > Magnoliopsida > Brassicales > Caricaceae > Carica > Carica papaya. Next base: position 4,996,618 of record NC_142312.1, on the reverse strand, counting down.
CCTAAATTGCTTACTATTGTACTATGCATGTTTATATTGATAGTTTTTATGATTTTCTCGATTATCTTATTTATTTAGTCCATTCCTGCTTGATTTATCTAATTATCTGGTTAATTGATTATTAGTTATGATAAATTAAATCACTTGCTTAAATATCGTTTAAATTGATCAGTGAATATGACATGGGACGTTGGTATACTTTGGTGACTGTTCATAGAATCTAAATAAATAAAAGCTTACTGAACATTACATCAGTTGGACAAGATTGAGAAGTCCTATACCATAAAGGTTTTGAGAGATTTAGTTTACTCTCACACTGGACGGAATATCGAGACGATGATGTTTTTGGCGCCCATTACCAGACGGAGTATGGGGACAACGAAATTAATTGTCAATTCTTGATACTAGGTCCACGAGTGAAAAGATATCCCTATAGACCCCAGGGATCCCAGTAAGTAGGTCAAAAAAAGGAAGAATTGTGATCCTATGGATAAATTAAAATGTTATTTAGTTATTTGTCTTCCTATGTTGATTTTGGAGAAACCGTAACAGAATGTATCAAATAAAAAATTTTAAAGTTAAATGTACTTACTTAAAGTAAGAGTTATATTAGTTGTTTTTTGATTTTTACTAACCTTCAATTTTTCGTATCCGTAATTAATGTAATATTTTTACTGGGTTAGCTCACATTTTCATTAACCATTTCAGATTAAGAAAACCAAGATTGAGATCCTAATAAGCAAAAGAATTATGAGTAGTTCACTTTTTGGACTCTTTTCAAGTGATAGTGAAAGTTGTCATAAAATATTTATTTATTTACTTTTTTTTTAATTACCGTTTATCGTTTAGAAATGACATACCCGTAGTTCTATTGGGAAATCAAAATTATTGTGTAAGAAATGTAAAACCTAACTTTATTATTCGCTTATACTTTTAAATTATAAATTCATTTCTTTTAAGGTCTCAGACCTTTATAAAAGTTATGAAAAATAAATATTATCTAAATACATAGATACGTATATATTAGTAATTCAATTGTTATTAAATATGTATTATATTTCATGAATTGATATCATAATAACTATATAAAAGACTTTCGAAGAAAAAAACTACATAATTAAAGAGAATGCAAAATTTGATTTTTTTAATTAATAAAAAAAAGATATTTTTAAATAATATCTCACCAGACAATGTAAATAAAAGAAATATAAATAAAAAAATAGTAAATAAAAAATAAATATGTATTTTAACAAGTGTAAACTTTTTTTTTAATATGCATCAAAATATTTGGAAAAATACAATAATAGAAAATAATATTTGAAGAAGTGATAATAGAAAAAAAAAAAGAAAATAGTTTAAAAGTAAAAATATCATTTTTCAATAGTACACATTTTCTTTAATATTTTTGGTTTTGGTCTACCATCTAAATTTTATTTTATATTTTATGTATTTTTTCCAAAGTATAAATTGTAAGTACATTTTATATATTATTCATTTTTTCCAAATTATAAATTTCAAGTACATTTTTACATTTTTTTTATTTTGTAAGAAAGTACTATTGGTGGGTTTCGATGCTCTTCTTTTTTAAGTACATATATATATATATATTTAAATTTTTTAATATTTATTTCTATTTATTTTGTTTTTTAATATTTTATTTATAGTCCATATTATAATAAATTGATTATTTAAATTGTTTATTTATTTTTTAAGTTTAAATCGAAATTCATTTTTATTTGAAAGCCCAAAAGCCCACTCTAAAGAAATTCTCCAACCCATTTTTTCCCTAAACCCTAACTGTCCCGCTCTCCATTCTATTTCCTTGTCAGCCGCCACATCCCCTTCCCTCCCCTACTCCCCTTAAAAAAACCCTAAAATTTCATTATTCTCGTACTTTCTCTGCTCAGCCGCCAAATCTGGTTCTTGTAGCAGGTAGTGCCTTCGCGTCTTTGATTGCATTCTTCTTTTATCTGTTTGCTGTTTAGTTTATTTCACTCTCTGTGTATCTCTGCTTATACTTTACCAGCTTCCCGCCGTCGACATTAAGAGCAAGCATCAAGTTCTCACCCAGCTCAAGTACGAATCCAAGTTCTAGCGGTCAGCTACCTTTTCCTTCGTCTGCCTTGTCAATCGTTTTTTTTTCTCATACATTTACTGGCATTTTATTCGAAAATTGGAAATCTAATTGCTATTGTTTTGATATTTTTTTTTTATGTAACTTGCATTTTGTTCGAAATAAAAGGGTTAGATTCCAAATACCTTTCGTCTTTTTTTTTTCTTTTCTGTAAACAGCTTGAGTAGTATCAGTAGGTTTTGAATAGTATTGGCGAACAAAATGGGTCTTTTTTTTCTTGAAAAAGACAAATTAGGGAAAATGGTGGAGGAGTGTAGGAGTTGTCGACCTGGTGGAGTGAAAAGGTTTTGTCGTAGGGATAGTGCCGATTGGGGTAAAATTAGGAGGGTCAGTCATGAATTCTGGTTTGAATTAACTTTGAGATTTAGTCAGACTTCAGGTATGCAGATCGGGGGAACCAACTAGGAGAGCTTACAAGGGAGCAAGATGAGATTAAATACACTTATAGGAATAAATAAATAATCAAGGAGATTAAAGGCTTGCAAAGAAGGGAAAAGAAGAGAAATATGGTCAATGACAGTGTTGAACAATAATAGAGATAAGATAACAGAAGAGAAAGAGAAGAGAGAAGAGAAGAAAGTTGTTAGGGTGAACCAGAGGGGAATGAACATAAGAGTGATAAAACAGCATAATTGAAAACAATATTTGGCAAATATATGTGTTATGATCTGTACTCTGGTGATGTGTATTTTGTTGAAGATGGCCAACCAACTCTGCATCTGCGGAAATTGAATTCTAGTACGAGTTCTGCAGTGACTTGCTGAAGTAGTGCGCTGAGTAATTGCGTTGTAAATGTGTTTGCCTGAATGTGTGTGTGTGTGATAGATATTGGAAATGGTTGCATGTGAGTGCTTTAAACCTTGCTGTTAACTTTTATAACTGTGAGCTGTTATGGATGTGTACGTGTGTACAGTGGAACTAGGTAATGAGGTTTCGGATGAAATATGGTGTCTATGCATATGCGTTGTTTATACTAACCTGTTTACATTTACCTGCGGAATTATGAGCTCTGGTAGGAGCTGTGTGTGTGGCCTATTGTTGGGTCGTGAGGTGTGTGTGTGTGTTGCATGACGGCTTCTTGAAAACATAAAATGCAGAATCTGCGTGGCCTGTAATTGGGTTGTTGAGTGTAAGTGTTGAGTTAATAATTGCGTGATGAATTAATTGACAGAAATTTGGGTGGATGTTGAGCCTAATAAGTAGCATAAATTTGGGATTGCCTGTGAGAGAATTATTAATATGAACAGGGAAAAAGGGACTCGGGCTAATTGAAAGAATTGGAGCAGATGTGCAGGTGAAGGGAGAAACTGAGTGAGGGAAAAATATGGAGAGAGCAGACCTGTTGAGTCTGCAGGTTGTAGGGTGTGTGTAAGGGAAAGAAGATACTGAGCAGAAAAAAAATGAGGCAGTGAGAAAGAGCAGTCCTTTGGGGGTGGCAGGAGGATAGAGCGGGCCTGCTGAGCTGTTTTGGTTAGTGCAGACGAGTGAGTGTTTGTCGAGGAGTGAAACAGTAAGGAAAGAAAAATGGTGAAGCAGAGACAGAGAGAGGGCAGACTTGCTGGGTCATTTCGGGATAATGCAGGAGTGACAGATGATGAGTGAAACAGTGAGGAAAAGATGAACATGGAGAGATGGGAGAAGAGGAATCAGAGAGGTTTAGAGGTGGTGGTTGCGGAATGATGGAGGAAGCCGGGAGTGATGAGAATATTTTGCAGGCAGGGGGATGTTCAAGTCAAGAACGAGTAAGAAGAGGGAGGTTGGGTAGAGGGAAATCCCAACCAAAGGAATGAATGAATTGAGTGTAAACTAGGTGGTGCTGTCAGGAAAATTGTCTTGAAAATAGGAGAAGTGACTTGAGGAAAGGGTAAGTATTGAACAGAAAATAACATGGGCCTGGGGAGGAAACGAGTTTGCGAGTTGTTCTTGAGGAAAATGGGGAATTTATTTACATTTATTTCTATTCTGTTGGTTTTAGTTTGAATTGATTTTACTGGGCTGTATAGCTCATCCCTTTATCATATTTCAGAAATAATTAAGCAGGAACTGATTTCATGAGCTCCCGGAGTCTGACCATGAGCTGGAATGCGTGCAGAATTTACTTGTGGAACTGGGGGAGGATTCACTTGATAGATTTATTTTTTTTGTTTTGGTGAAGTGTCAGCTTAATCAGATGAGTTTACTTGCTGTATTGGATGAAAACTGTTTATGAGTTGAGAGGCATAGTAGTTATGAGCACTTTTTTTGGGAAATGTAGATGAGTAAAGTAGTTGGTCTATATTGTGTTAATATACCTGTACTTAGTACCTGTTACAGTGGGAAAACTCTTGTTAATATTGGGATGTATCCGTTGACACTAGTAGATGAATGACTACGTTGACATAATGTGGTGTAAATGCAGGTTGTTACATTAGATTTTTCTAACAGTTATGCTATTTTAGAGAAAATTTTTGAGGATAATTAGAGAGGGGATTTAAAGGGAAGAAAAGAGAAGTTCTTTTTCCCCTGAATCAAATTTTCATTTACTTACTTCTTGATATTTATTTGCAAAACATTAGCATATTGCTTTGACCATTGACAAACTGATGAATAGGGGAAGAGTGATAGTGAATGCTTGTTATTTATGTAAAAGAAGGCTGAGACCTTTTTGTACATATCTTTTTGTGCATATCTTTTGTAAAAGAGTGATAGTGAATGGCATATATATATGCCATGGACAAGCTGATGAGTTGTACATAGATTGTATCCCTTTGGTGCTATTGCATTAATATATTGTTTACACTTTCTTGTCTAAAAAAAAAATTAGCATCTTGCTTTGAAATTTAAGGTGGATTACTCATTAATTGGTGGCATTCCAGGTGATTGGTTTCTAACTGCATGATAATGGAGTCCCTTTTTAATCAGCCATCCATTTTATTGTTTTAGGATTAAATTGTGTGCTTGCTGTAGACTAAAATAAAGTTATACACTACCGAACTTTGTCAGTTTATCAATATACGAACTTTGAAATTGCTTTCTATTTATTGTAGTTGGTTTCATTTCTAAGCTTCTTTTGCAAATCAACTTGTACTTATTTGGTCTGATTGAAGCAGGTAATGGCTTCAAAACAGCCAAATACCGGCCTCTTTGTGGGATTAAACAAAGGCCACATTGTAACCAAGAAGGAATTGGCGCCTCGACCCTCTCTTCGTAAAGGAGTAAGTTTTTTCTATGCCCGCAGAATTTCCATAACCTACTTATTTTTCTGAGTTCGGTTTCTTATTGATGTATTTTGCTGTGCTATTATTTTGCAGTTGATTTTTTTAGGAGACTTAGTTGAAATTTCTTTGTTGCAGTTGTGAATATTGAAATTCTTAGCTTGCTTCTGATTAACTTCTGATATTTATGTGATCTCTCTCCTGTTTTCCATCTGTTGCCCTCTGGTTTGTTTATTCGCAGAAAACCAGCAAAAGGGTTCACTTTGTGAGGAGTTTGATCCGTGAAGTTGCTGGTTTTGCACCATACGAGAAGAGAATCACTGAGCTTCTGAAAGTTGGCAAGGACAAGCGAGCACTGAAAGTAGCCAAAAGAAAGCTTGGCACTCACAAGAGGGCAAAGAAGAAGCGTGAGGAGATGTCCAATGTACTCCGCAAGAGCAGGTAATTTCCAAGATAATATATATACCAATATCTCATCTGTTATTTACAGGCATGTACATGTTCTAGAATACAAGCTTTTTTGTTTCTCACTATCTTTGATGGATGGTTAGGGAAGAAATGCTGTTGTATTAATTTTTTTTTAGCATTTTCTTACGGAAATATTTCACGCAGGGCTGCAGGAGGTGGAGAGAAGAAGAAGTGAAGCATGTTTGGCTAGTTTGTTTTGGTCTCACACCTAGAAGCAAGGTTTTTACTTCGGTAATCACATTTTGTAGGTTCTACATTATCATATTTAGAGAGGAAACTTTCTTTATGGGGTTTTGTTGTTTTCCATTTCATAGTGAATCGAAAGAACTGCGGATTTTATCATTTTGTCCCTGGACTTTGTATTTTGATATGATCTATTTAGATTTTTATTTTGATGAAAACTTATTAAGGGGAAATGACACTAATGTTTGACATGATAATGGTAAAATTGTAAGCTGAAATTGCTTGATATGATATTGATAGAAAACTGGTATGTTTCAAAAATATGAGTAAGCAAGCAATGTATAAAATTGCTTATACTACTGTTAATAGTTCATTAAAATGAGTTCTGCTAGTAATAATTTGTAGTTTTTGATTCTTTATTACATGTTTTTATGCACTGTAAGTATAAGAAGTATATAAAATAATTTTTAAGAAAAATTAGGACAATTAAAAATAATGAAAAAAAAAATTTGAGAAAAAATAATACAAAATTGGAGAGAATTCAACAAGAAAAGCAAAGCTGTAAAAGTTATTTTATTTCACATTAGTAATTAGAATGGAAAGTGTAAATGTAAAAAATGTTGTTTGGCTTCAGTAATTTTATTTGTGAATAACCCTATTTATCTTGTTATTTCACAATTACTTATAGTTGTTAAGAATTGTGAAGCTAATTTGATTAAGAAAAAACAAATCAAGTGTGATTTATATTTTTTATCATATAATAACAAATTATTAATTTAGTTTCTAAATTAGGAATCATGTTTCAATTTAATCACAATAATTAGTTTTGTTATAATGTGATCCGCGAATTGTTTTAAATATGAATGGTTTTAGTTTTTTTTTTTTAAATTTAAAAATAATAAAAAATATTTTATTTTGAATAATAAAATTCGAACCGAGTGATGTTGAAAAATCAACAGATAAATTATAATTATGGGTGAAGTTTCACCTCACTCGAACCCAAAGCTAATTAGTTATCTTTAAAATACGTTAAAGCGTAGAACATTTAGATGTAAAGTATTATTTTAGTGCGGGTCACAAAAATAATATTAAATTAAGACAAATTTTGAATGTTATATATGATATCAAAAGTATTTAAAAATATAAAATTTTTATTAAAAGAAGAAATTGAAATAAAATAGAATTTTCATAATTTGTAAAACGAATTGTAAATTTAAAAAAAAAAAAAAGATTAAGCACCAAATTATAATAAACAAAATTTTAAGAATATAATTGGAACACAATAAATAGTTTAAAGGATAAAATAGTAATTTCCTTTCATAATATTAACAGTGTTTAACTTTAAATATTATTCATTCATAATATTTATGACTAATTTTTAGTTAATGGTGTTAGTTTAACTCATTATTTTAATTTTAAAATAAAATATTAAATTAATAAAAATGATTGAACATTTTGTGTAAACTTTTAATTAATAAATTTCGTAAAGAGTTAAGTAACTGTTTGATTGAAAAATAAAAATATTAATTATTTTTACCTTTTAATAAAATTAAACTTAAAATTTAAAAGTAAATATTTTTTTTTTTCAAATTAATTTATAGTGTAAGTACTGAATATTATTTTAAATGAATATATTTATTACACTAAAAAGAAAGAGAATTTGTGGGCAATTTTCTAAATAAAAGTCTTTTACATATTAAAATAGAATAAAAATAAAAATAAAAATAAAAATAAATAAAATAACCCTAATTTTATTTCACTCCATGTGTCTCTCTGCTTATTCTTCACTAGTTTCCCGCCGTCGACGTTAAGAGCAAGCATCAAATTCTCGCCGACCTCAACCCCGTCGAGCACGAATCCAAGTTCCAGAGGTCAGCTACCTCTTCCTTTGGCCGCTTCGTCAGTCTTTTTATTCTCGTATATTTGCTATTTACTTGCATTTTATTCGAAAATTGGAAATCTAATTGCTATTGTTTTAATTTTTCTTTATGTAACTTGCATTATGTTCGAAATGAAAAGGGTAGATTCCAAATCCCTTTCGTTCTTTTTTTTGCCTTTTTTGTAAACAGGTTGAGTACTACCGGTAGGTTATGAATGATGACGAACAAAATGGGGGCGGGGGTGTTTGATCAAAAGATTTATAAAAACAGAGGGAGGATATTGAAAACAAGGGATTAGTTGCCCAAAAGCAGAGATGCCGGATATATATATATATATATGTATCTATATAAATCTGGAGATGGAAGGAAATGAAAAACAAGGCTGGGTGTCATTATGAATGAAGGGAAATTTGGTTTAGTGATGATGAAGATGAAGATGAAGTTGCATTGAATGAAGGGAAAAAAAAGAAGAAAACAGAACTGTTGACAAATGGCGATTGGCGAGAAAGAATAGAAATTGGGAGGAAGCAAAACGTAGGTTTTTCTAACAGTTTTGCTATTTTAGAGAAATTTTTTTGAGGATAATCAGAGAAGGGATTTAAGAGGAAGAAAAGAGAAGTTTTCTTTTCCCTGATTCAAATTTTCATATGTACTTGTTGATATTTATTTGCAAAACATTAGCATATTGCTTTGACCATTAACAAGCCGATGAGTAGGGGAAGAGTAATAGTGAATGCTCGTTGTTTATGTAAAAGAGCGGCTGAGACCTGCAATCATCCTTTTTTTATGGTGTCCCATTGCTTATAATTTATGGTCCATTGTCTAGTCTGCCGGACCTTAGTTGGGTTGGGGTGGGGTTTGTAAAAAGAAGAAATTTTTAAAACTTATCTGATTGACTATTCTATAGATGGTTTGAAAAGAGAGAAATATGAGAGATTTTGAAGGGGTGGAGAGCGATATGGCAAAAATTAAAGATAGTTGGTATCATTATTTTGACTATATTTTTTTGGGGCACATGTATAGGGTAGAAGATTTTGGACATGTCATAGATAGTTTAACTGAGTTGTAAATATCTTTTGTACATGAGTTGCATCCTCTTGGTGCTATTGTATTTATATATTGTTTATACTTTTTATCTAAAAAAAATAGCATATTGCTTTGATATTGTGGTGGATTACTCATTAATTGGTGGCATTCTAGGTGATTGGTCTCTAACTGCCTGATAATGGAGTCCCTCTTTAATCAGCCATCCATTTTATTGTTTTAGCATTAAATTGTGTGCTTGCTGTAGACTAAAAGAAAGTTATACATCACTGAACTTTGTCAGTTTATCAATATAGATATATTACTTCGCATTTCATGCTTTACATTGCAATAGGGGAAATACTCGTCAGTTAGCAGTCAGATTTGTGTTTCCTAAAGTTGTGTTTCCATGCTGTGAATTGCTTGATGTTTATTAATATCATGTGTATTTATATATATGATAAGTCTATGTAAATTTAAGAAAATATTACTTGTAGTTGTTTTATTTAATAATGGTAGATATATTGTCAAATCGATAAGAGCTGGATGAAAAAGTCAAGATTGAGTGAAAAATATTATCAAGGTGTTAATAGATTTATTTCAAAGAAAATATTATCAAGGTGTTAATAGATTTCTTGAATTTGCTTTTGAGAGATCTTCTCATTATATTACATGTTTGATTTATTTGTTAACAGAAAGCAGATCACTAGGATTGGGCTTGTAAAATCCAAATTCTCAGTATGAGGTACGCACGCTATGCTTGTTTTCTTCATTTACTCTGCCCTTGTTCATTGTACTCTGTGTGTGTATATATATGTACAAACACAGTCACAGTCCTTATGGTTTATGCTTTTTATCTCATTTCTACTATTACATCTATTATATTTTTCATGGTGATTAGTGAATATGAATAATAAATGGAGAAGTCAAGAATGCCACTGTTTTTGTGTTTTGCTGATAGGCAGCAACGATACGTTCACACTGCGTAGACAAATATTTAGTACGAATAAACTCCTGATGTTTAGAAGTCAAGAATGCCACTGTTTTTGTGTTTTGCTGATAGGCAGCAACGATACGTTCACATTGCGTAGACAAATTTTTAGTACGAATAAACTCCTGATGTTTCTTGTAATACTTTCATGTGGAACTTACGTTTGCTGACCTTTATTGTAACACTTTTATTTGGAACATAGTTCTGCTACTTTTATTAGGATAGTCCTTGCGGTGCCTACACTAAGGTAGTTATTGAGTTGCTAACTTGTCAAGTTTATGTTATCCAGCAAATTTTTGAGGTTATAAACTAAAAGGAAGTGAATTAATAAACTTCTATCTCACTGGTTTATGACACCCTGTTTTCCAAAACTTTGTTGTTCCCAAAGTTTGAATCCTTGAAGTTTCTAAACTGATGACTTTTTATTTATTGTGATAATTTTTGCTTTGTGTTTTTTCACTCTTTCATTATTTATTATTAACCTTCATGTTTCTGACTTTCTTTTAATGTGATTTTCATGTTTTAAATCTATATTCTGCTTCTTATACTATAGTAAGCTTCAGAGTGATGCACTGAGGGAAGCAATCTCCACTATCGTGAATGCTTCAAAAGAGAAGAAGCGGAACTTCACTGAGACCATTGAACTCCAGATTGGGCTAAAGAACTATGATCCCCAAAAGGACAAACGTTTCAGTGGTTCTGTGAAGTTGCCACACATTCCCCGCCCAAAGATGAAGGTCTGCATGCTTGGAGACGCTCAACATGTGGAAGAGGTAAAATTCTGCTCCATTTGGATATGATTAAACTGTTGGTTCCACTTCAAATTATCCTCCACTATGCTCTCTTTTAATGCAGTAAGTTTTGGTTTCACATTGAACTTTTCTTTATGATGGTTCTTTCTTCTGTTGGGTTGGTAATGTTTTCTTTTTGGTGTATTCTGTTCTATATTTTCTAAGATTTCTCTTCCACTGATTGTTGGCTAACATGGCTATGTTTTTGGTGTTTGTAAATTTTTTGTTTTTGTTTTAAGCCTTCTATCTATCTTTTTGTCTTTTAACCATAAAGAGAAATTTGTGTTAATTAGAGTTAGTTCTTATATTCAATGTATGTACAATGAAAATTGAAGGTTATTCTTTGATGCAAACGCTGCAGGCAGAAAAGACAGGTTTGGATTATATGGATGTGGAAGGCTTGAAGAAACTAAATAAGAATAAGAAACTGGTTAAGAAGCTTGCCAAGAAGTACCATGCATTCTTAGCATCAGAATCAGTTATCAAGCAAATTCCACGTCTTCTTGGCCCTGGTCTCAACAAGGCAGGCAAGTGTCTGTTTTCAGAGTGTCAAGTATAACCATATCTGGTGTCTGTTACCTGTTGATGTTATCATTCAGATTTTGCAGAGCACTATCATGTTAAATGTTGTGATGCTAGGTTAGTGGAATTTTCTCTCAATTTTGTTGATTTAAAAATTTGTTGCCCCCTTGGTTGGGTTGCAATTTGATGCATGAATAGCACACCTTGAAGGGAGGCCAAGTTTCATGAATGCATTGCAAATTGGATATTATGAATAAACCTCCCTATCATTCTCTCTGAGCTTATTTGAATTGACATCTTTGTTTGTTAACTTGTCTATTTATGTTCAAGAACAGGAAAATTCCCTACTCTTGTTACTCACCAAGAATCTCTTGAGTCTAAAGTCAATGAAATCAAGGCCACAGTGAAGTTCCAGCTGAAGAAGGTTCTCTGCATGGGAGTAGCTGTTGGGAACTGTGCTATGGAAGAGAAACAGATTTTTCAGAATGTTCAGATGAGTGTCAATTTCCTTGTTTCCTTATTGAAGAAAAATTGGCAAAATGTAAGTTTAGAATAAACTCGTGTCTCTTGTTGAATCTTTGGCTCTGTTATTTTTCTAGGTGAAATTTCCTTTTGCATCTTTGTACATTTCAATCAGAATTCAATGGGGAATGCAGGTCAGGTGCTTGTATCTGAAGAGTACAATGGGTACATCAAATCGTGTTTTCTAAATTCCTATACGGGTTGTCTTGGAGTTGTGCTTCACAGTGATCAGGTCTATCTCCAAGTAAGGATCGTGGAAAGGTCATTCAAGTTATGTTTTCTCTTTCTTAAGTTGGATGGTAGAAATCTTACAATGTTTGACTTCTATATTACCTTTTTGGTAGATACAGGAGGATTGAATTTCAAGTTTTGGTTGTCTTTTTGTATCTTTTATGGTGCATTTTGTTGTTTGGCACCTAAGAAAAAAATATTGCTTTCATTATGATTACAAATTTCTTTTATTTTCTTGTGAAGTAGGGGAAGAGGATTTCCACACAGTAATTTAGCTTATTCATGAAATGGGACCAACAATTTTCCTTGTTCCAAAGGAGCAAACATATAATGATCATTCTAAATTGAAGAAATGTTTGATAATGCTCAGAATTACCCAAAATTTTCAGATATGTTTCTTTTACTTGGTTATAGCTGAATAAAAAGCTTCATGAACTTTCTTGTTAAGTATAAGATATCTCAAGAATTGAGAAGTAAATTCAAGAAATTTTTAAATTAAATTTTATATTTAATATACTAAAGATATTATACCATCTGTTTGAAGATTTCAATCCTTATCTCTCTATTTCGTCTTTCACTAAGATCAACATCCTTGTTATTGAATATACATACATATATATATATGTATATTGTGATATACGAATGCTGCTTATTTCACCAAATAACTAAATACAACTGAAACATTAAAAATATATATATATAGTAATCAATATTCCACGTTCCATAAGAATTAATTATAATCCCAATACAAAAAAGAAGACATTCTTTATTTCAGTTCTTCTAAGAAGACATATATATATATATATATGTATGTATATATACGTGAGGATATGGTTTTAGATATTGTCATTCTGTTCTTCTGGAATCAAAAGCGGATCTGTACGTAGACCAAAATTTCTATTGCATTTAATAGTGATTTGACTTTAACTATTTTCTGTTCTGCTTCTCTCTCTATCACTGAGAGACGAAGTCTGCCATGTTTGGAGGTTGGCGATATTTCTGCTGGTCAGATCATTACCCTTATCATCATAAATTTTTCATTTCCATTCAACTTTCCTGTTTGTTTTCCGCGAATCTTTCCTTTTCCCTTATTAAACTTATCGTATCTGTTTCTTATTTGCTTTCCATTATTATCATAATAAAATCTTATTTCTTTCTTTTCTTTTTAATAAATTAACAATAACCATCCAAGCATTTTTAATGCACTGATAATTTTTATTTCGGAAAAATTTTTGTAGATTTTTTTCTGTGAATAAATTTATACATTCATCAATATATGATATAAAAAGTTATGGAACTGTGGTAGATTTGGAAGAGAAGAAAAGGAAAATGTCATCGTCCTCGTCCAACTCGCCATGCGCTGCGTGCAAGTTTCTACGACGAAAATGTACGCAAGAATGTGTGTTTGCGCCATATTTCCCACCGGATCAGCCTCAGAAATTTGCCTACGTCCACAAAGTATTTGGGGCAAGCAATGTCGCCAAGATCCTCAACGAACTCAATACCGCCCACCGAGAAGATGCCGTCAATTCTCTTTTTTACGAGGCCGAGGCAAGGCTCCGAGACCCTGTCTACGGTTGTGTCGGTCTCATCTCTATTCTCCAACACAGGCTTAAACAAATTCAGAACAATCTATTGATTGCCAAGAAAGACTTGTCTAATTACATTGGTCTACCGGCCATGCTTCCTACTATCCAAGCTCCTCCGGGAGCAGCATTTCGGCCGCAATCCCATCTGGGTGTCGGATCGTCGCCTTTGATGAATCATAACATGATGATGCCGATGATGGATCAGACTAGTCATGGTGGTGGGCAGACGCAGCAGCAAATATTTGAATTGCAAGGGGTGAATGATCAACATCATCATCAGCATCAGGAGATGTTTAGGAGTTATGATCAGCAGGCCGAGCTTGTGAGTTTTAGCAACAGTGGGTTTGAGACGTCGACTGGGTCGGTGGCCACAACTGGTTTCGGCCAAAAAAATAACAGTAGTATTAACAATAATAGCAATATTAATCCCTTGTTAGGGTCGTTGGCTCTAGGTACTAGTGGGTTCGAAACTTCTTATCGCATTCAAACGCATCGAGCAGATTAAATTAAGCTCTGCTCGAGACAACAGGAGCAATTCCAATCTTGTTGAAGCTTAGTTTTCTATGTATTCTGGAATGTTGTTGATGTGAGAATGTGGGATTTTTGTGCTTTAACTTTATTAGAAATTAGGAGGAGAAAAGAAAAAAGAGATGAGAATTGGGTTTTTAAGTTGCTGATTGCAAGGATTTACACAGTTTTCATAATAACTTTAGTTAATTAATTTGCAGGCACAATTTTGGTCTTGATGATCATCAAAACAAAATTATTTCCCTTCCATCTTTTACTTTGTTGATTACATATTTGTTATATTTTTTTTTTTCATTTTATAAAAGATTATGAGTTCGAGTAATGTATTTTTGTATATTTTCATATAAAACGAGTAATATATAATGATAATTTTTTTTAAGAATAAAAGTATGTTCTAAGGAATATCATGAAGATCAAAAGCTTTACAATTCCGTCAACATATTAATCTAAGTCCACTAAATTCTTCTTATAATCAACTCTTACATCCAAGCCTTCTCAAACTCCCAATATCTACCCTCTTTTCTTTTCCTTCTTTGCCTAGATGGAAGTTGATGATCTCTCCTACCCTCATAATCCGGCAAACTAGTTTAGATAATCCAAAATACGTGTTACAACCAGTATTTACACTGTTCTTCACCAACATTATAAGAAAAAAGGAAGCATAGAAGTTTTGGACAGGTGACCAACTAAATGCACCTTGCCATGCAAAGCCATTGAAATTATAATTTTCCCAGAAAAACAACTTACTTGAGCTTTACCCAAGATTTGTAAAGTAAATATAGAAATGCTTGAAAACCAAATTATATCGTATCTTTCGAACATCATTGCAATAGAATACAAGGAAAACATGGTCATCATCAATTCAGAAGCAGAAGATCCATCGTTATGTACATATATCTCCAAGAAACGGCTAGGAAGTAAATCATAAGCTGCAAACTTTTTAAACATTAGTTAAGAGGAAGCCTTAATAGCTTTCTGCAACTCACTTTCAGTGCTGCTCGTATGAATTACAGGTCTCTTCCATTCTCTCAGACCCTTCTCCTCTTCAACACTTCTGTTGCCCCTCCATCTTCTCAAACTCGCTTGAATTTCCATTCAACGGCGTAGATTCCTTCTTCTTCACAAAATTCCTGGATGAAGTCCTACTCTTATCTCCTCTAAACATTGCTTCATGGCCTTATTTTCTTCCTCCAACGCCTCCAAATCTTTCCTCAACAAAGAACACATTCCCTTCGCCAACTCCATATCACCCATATTTTCACCATCGCTCGTCTCCTTCTTCTCCACCTTCTTCACCGCCTCAACCCGCTCCAATCCTATCTTGTTCAGCGTCAAATATGGCATCTTGGACCATGAATCTACATTACCGTTAATCCCCCATCGCAAATTTATCATCACCCTCTTCGTCACCGGTAATACCGTCCGTGCCATAACTGAGACTCCGGAGTTAAACCCGCCTTTCTTGGTATTTTCCCATACCAACGACCTCTCTGTAAAAGACCCAATTCCACTATCCGTACGATTAGGGTTAGCGTTTCCAAATGCGCTTTCACTGCTAGAAAAAGGTTCCAATTTCAATTCCTGCCAACCCGAAGGAACATCGGAGACCAACCCATTTGCAGAGTCAGGATTTGATGATGACCCAGAGAATAAAGGGACTGGAGAAGCGGAGGGGGAGGCAGAATCGGAGTCGGATTTATGGTTTGAGGAGTAAGTCTTGTGAAGAGAGAAATGGCCGAAATAGGGTTTGAAGTGGAGAGAAAAAGAAGGGATGAGAGTGGTAGGGTTTGTGGGGGAGAAAGAGAAGGTGGCAGAGAAGATAAGAGGAGAGTCGCGTGGTGAACCAAGGAGGCCAAGGCCAGATTTGAGGGAAACAGAGAAAGGGGTTGAGGAAGGAATGTAAGATAATTTGAGGGAAGGACCAGAAGGGAAGTGCGTGGAGAGAGAAAAGCAGAGATCTGAAGAGTTGGGTTGGGGTTTGGAGGTGGAGGTGGAGGAGGAGGAGGAAGTGGTGGTTGTGGTGGTGGTGAGGGCTGAAACGAAAGGACGGTTGAAGATGGTTAAAGGTAATTTGGCTTTGAGGATTGGATTCTGTTGCTGCTGGTCACCTTGGAGCTTGAGAGATATCTTCATCTCTTCCCCGGATTTCTGGAACCAATTGGCTCTGCTTCAGGAAGATGACTCCCCGCTGTAATTACTGTAATTACGAGTTTCTGGTTTTTTTTTTTTTCAATCTCTTTTTCTTCTTTTTTAATTTAAAATTTTAACTATTTTTTATTAATATATTGTTGATATTATAATTATCGAATTAAACTTAATCTTAACAAATTATTACGATTTAAGGGGTCAAAGAAGAATAACATAATGATTAAATTCGTTTAATTAAATTAATTACAGCAAGTTAATATATAATTTAATTTTTTAAGTAATTATTTTTATTTATGTTTTGTTGGAATACAAGATTTTAATTTTGAATATAACATAATTTATATATGATAAAAGTCAAAATTATTTTTTTAATAAGATATTAATTTTAAGTATATTTAATGATGTTGTAATTTATCATATTATTTATTAATTTATACATCAACAACAAAATCTTATACTAGAAATAGTGATCAAAGATTAAATATAATCCAAATTCAATCTAAACCAATAAAGTCCAAAATTTATATGGTCCATCTTTTTTTTTAAAAAAATAATATAATATATATACAATAATCCATTTTAGATAGATGAATAGATAAATATTCATATTTATAGAAAGTTATAATTTTTTTTAGACAAAGTGAATAAAATGATTTAAACATGAATATTTAATTTTATAATAAAAATATTATGTCATTTATCTAAATCTTTTTATTTCAATAAAATATGTTAATTATTTTTATTTTTTTAATATTAAAAAAATATTCTACGATCGTGATTAACTTTTACAATCAATGATAAAAAAGACATTAAAACGTCACGACGTTAACGATGAATTCAATAATTTGTGCTTGCTTTATAAGAAAATCAATGGAGAGAAACATTTTTCTCGTACCATATGATTATGCTTACTCATAATCAAATTTAGAAAGAAAAATATAATAATTTTATTAATACGTTAATAAATATATAATTAAAATTTTAATTTAATTAATTTACATCATGGAATAAATACTTGATTTTATTATATTATGCATTATTTAACCTCAATTTTTTTGTAAAATCGAGGGAGGAGAACGATCCAATCAATCAAGCATGCGTAAATTTGAAAGCAATCTCATTCTCCATTATATAAATCTGATCTACGTGAATTTAATTACAACATAATCAGGTAGATTATAGTTAATAATAAGCCACACAATATTTAGTTGGCGAATCTAAAATCTTATCTTTTCTTATCATAGAGTACAAGTGAACATAATATACATACATACATACATATCATACGCATATATATAGCCATGCATGACAGAAACTAATCGTTATTTTTATGATAATCAATGGATTTGGTGACTGACTGACTGAAGCTTGTAGCATGTGAGAAAATTAGGTCACGTTAATTTGCTTGTCCTAATTCTCTCTTTTTCTTGTTAATGTTCCTTAATATATTCTATATACACGCATATATATTATTAAATACGTTCTTGTATATCTACTTCTCTTCATGGTAGACCGGATTATATTTAGGTCGTGCTACCAACCCATTGAACCCCATACTAGACTTGCTTTTTGCAGCTTTCTCTCGATCGTTATATATATATATATATATATATATATATGTGTGTGTGTGTGTGTGTGTGTGTATGTATAATTTGTTGTGAAGGCAAATTGTTCACGTTTCGAGGGATCCATTAGCCTCCAAACAAGTCTTAATCAGAAGCATTAAGTGCAAAAACTAATTGTAAAGTTATAAAGTGAAATAAAAAAGGGTTGGTACGTAGGAGGAATACAACTGTTAAGCATGACCTCTTAACACCTCCTTCCACAAACCATAATATTTAATTAATTTCTCATTAAATTAAATTTAGACCAAAAACCAATTTAATATATACATATATATATATATATACACACACACACACGCACACGCATATATATATATTTGTAGGGCAGCACTATCTCTGATCCTTTAATTATAATTTAACTATATGAAAAGATTTAGCTTACATCACAAATAAAGTTTATATTGATGATACGTATATACCATACTACTAATTAATTTCCATCACCAACATTAAACGTACCACCTTTTTTTTAGCCTGCTAATTATAATATTATTTTTCACTTTTATTTCATGTATTAATTTGTATGGAACACGTATCTAATTATTTAACGATATATATGCATATGTATTTAAGAGTGTGTGTGTATATATATATATATATAGAGCTAGAGCTACGTGCAGTTCTTGAAATACTAATCCAGTACTTAATGCATGACAATAAACGACAACCTATATATAAATAGGCGCATACCTAGATATACTTATTAGAAATGTAATTACGTGTACTTAACCTCATTGATGTTACAATATTTTGTATATATATATATATATGTGTGTGTGTGTGTGTGTAGAGCATGGGGGTGAAACGTTAATGCGAAGCAGCCAAGGGTTGCCAAAACCAAAGTAGGTCAATTGTGAAACGTGACCGGACGTATCATGACCCAATTAATTAACGTCATGAAATCCACTTTATTTATTTATTTGACATGTAAATATATTGTGTGTGTGTGTATATATATATATATATACACACACACACACATATGATATAATATAAACAATGACTTATCATGGCTTTCTGCATTTTATTTTATTTTACGAGTAAAGAGTGAGGTCTGGGAAATAGTCAGATTCCACTGATCCCAACATCAACATCGTTACCAAATTATTGATAAGGTGCCCCAAGTTATAATAATCTGACCCTAATATAATATGTATATGTACATGTATATGTATAGGTATATATGTATATGCATATGTATATTGGTCATGGAATCCAACTGAGGCAGACACTTACCCGTTTTAGTCCATATTTACAACCCACTGATCATCCATTTAATTGGCTGCAGATGGTCTGGTGCCATACCTGAGGGGAACAAATTAATTTTATTTTCCTCCATATGTATATATATATATATATATATATATTAATACAGTTCAATTATAACCTATGATTTTAATTTGGTTCATGTCTTTTCTACTGTTTTCACCATTACCCAATTTATATTCAATCTTTTTTATTCACCTTTTTACTGAATATCCACTCAACTAAGTCGCTTATCAATCAATATTTACACTTATAATTAGTTCAATGTATGCTATCTGATGGTGATTTTTCTATCAATTATTTAAATATAATGTTTTGAGTTAATTAGATTACGTTTATTTAAATTTTTTAAGATAATCAATTATTTAAACATTATTATATACAATTTCATTGATTAAGAGATATTTTTAGATTTTGTTAGAAGAATTTGATTTACTAAACAATACTTCGTCAACATATCTCACAATTCCATTTAAAGTTTTCACTTTGACTTTTTACCGGCAGAAATGAAATTCCGTAGCGAAAGGATTGCAGTAAAAGCATCTCATTTCAATTTTAGCAACAGTCTTTTCGCACCACTTACAAGTGCCCATAATTATATTTCATAAATATATATATATATATATGTATATTGTCAAATTCATATTTTTTAAGATGAGAAAATATTTAATATCTACAAAAATAATATGTTATTTAACAAAAATATCAAAATATTATTAACTGAGTTTTTGCAAATCCTAATTATATCATACTAATGTCTAACAAATTTAATGTAATATTAACAGTGACATTCTTAATCTCACTCTGCAAAGTCCTGTTTCAATTGTCTTCTAATATAAGTCTTGAATTTTTCCTACTTCCTCTTAATTTCTTAAAGAAGAAACAAAAAATGCATGAGAATTACAAATAATAATAAAAAAAGAAAAATTAATAGAGGAAATAACTTTTATAATTTGAAAAACTAACTCTAGAGACTGATGAAAAAGAGACAAATGATGGGATAGATAGATCAAGTTGGCTTGATTGTAATAGATTAAATGATCCCATTACATAAAGATGAAAGATGAGTATGAGGTGAAGAGAAGAGAAGTGAGTTTGAGAAGTAGGCCTAAAGAAAGAGGCAAATGACCATGAGTCAAGAGGAGGCACAACAGTCTTGAATTTTTCCTACTTCCTCTTAATTTCTCAGAGAAGAAACAAAAAATATATGAGAATTACAAATAATAATAAAAAAAAATTAATAGAGGAAATAACTTTTATACTTTAAAAAACTAATTCTACAGACTGATGAAAAAGAGATAAATGACGGAATAGATAGATCGAGTTGGCTTGATTATAATAGATTGAATGATCCCATTATATGAAGATGAAAGATGAGTTTGAGGTGAAGAGAAGAGAAGTGAGTTTAAGAAGTAGGCCTAAAGAAAGAGGCAAATGACTATGAGTCAAGAGGAGGCACAACAGTCATAAAGGATGGCTATGGACGAGGAATTAATGAAGTAAAAAGAGGTGCGACTGATAATGATGATAAAGCGTGGTGGCTAAGGAAAGAGACACTGAGGAAGAAGACAAAACAAGATAAAACAATAGATGGCTAGAAAACTAAAGGAAGCGACTAAGTATATGAAATTATGAATTTTTTTTTTATTTAAATATTAAAAATCATATTTATGACCGACAGCCGCTTAAAAAACGTTATAAAATGATATAGTATGAATTTCTATTTTGCAGTGGTTTTTTATCTGTTGCAAATCATCTGCATCAAAAAATTATTTTCTTGAAGTGTAACTTACAAAAAAGTAAATTCGAATTATAAAAATAAAATTAAAAACATACCTTATCCTTAAGTAAACTAATCTCTATTCATTGAAAGATTAGTGTGTTTAATTAAAAATAAATAATTAATTATGAACAGTATCATACACTTTGATTGTAATCAAGGGCGATGTCATTTCTGGTGTTATAATTTGTCTACCGATGGTAACGTTGGATTATAATCATTATTTTTAGTAGACAGGAACTTGATCAACATTGGAGGTTAAATAAATACTGCTTTAATTGTCATTAACCACTAAAAATGGACAAGTAAATTTCACTGAATTCATTTACAACCACAAGATTGTCTCAACCTCAGCCTGCTCATCTTGCTGCAATATATATATATATATGTATATATATAATGAAGCTAGGTATATAAGATATTTTAATGGAGAACTTACTGAGCACTAAATGTTGGACGCATGCTTTTGGGTTTTGGTCAGGATATCTAGATATGGATACAGTTTCATCCATACATGAAAAGAAAACGACATACAGATATGTGTCTATAGATATAGATATATTTATTATACTTTGATCGACTTATATATATATATAATATATATATTAAGAAAAGATTTAGCTCCTCCTAATGGTAGACATGGACTCGAATTTACCATCGGGAGTGGAGGTATGGAAGGTCCATACTCCATGTATATGCCATATGATCTTTTCAATTAGGTCATCCCATAAATGAATAACTCATAGTTTGTCTTATTCTTGTGGTATTATAATTATATATTCTCTCCAGTACTACACCATTATAAAAAGTTATGATTCTTAAGATACTAATAAACAACTTCTAATTTCTTCTCTACCTGTTGCTAATATCAGCAGTTTATATCATTCGTGCAACCAATTAAGGTTAATTACCAATTAAATATTATTTTAAACCAATTTTGTATTATTTAATTATGAAAAAAGGATATCGTATTATGTTATTTTCGAATCATACATACGTATATATACTTATACATATACAGATCTGTAATTCATTGTTATTGTGAATTAAATCTCACAATGTATACTTGACATATTAATTATTCTTTGATAGATATTGGGTATTTTTTTTTTCTTTTTCTATAAAGATATAAGATTGAATTATATTTTCGAATTACTATCAAAAAGTTTAGTTATATGAGTTTTTTTTAAGAAAATTATGTCTTACTTGTGTGACATAATTAATAAAATTTATGATTTTTTAATAAAAAAGTAATACTTAAATAGAAAATAAGAAATTTCCAATAAAAAAATAATGGGCACTATTATAAGAAATTTTTTTTTTAAATGACTCTTATAAGGTATATATATATATATATATATATATATATATATGTTTGGTTAGATGTTTGATGATTTACAAGTAACCTGATTTTGGGATACATTAATTAATTAATATAGCATATAATACGTTTGAGACTCCTATTAAAGATATATGTATGTATGTATATATATATATATATATATATATATATATTCTTAAAAAGAAAAATGAGTCATATGTAAATAGAAAGTGATGCTATTGATGTATTTAATTAACATCCAATATGTAGATGATAACGATATGGAGTCAGATGGAGGAGTGCAAGAAACAAAACCTTTTTTTTTTTTATAGATAATTCCCTTAAATGATCCATAAAAATTTAATTAGGTAATGATATGACGCCCCGCAATTGATATATATATATATATATATACGTATATATATATATATATATATATATATATACGTACCCACATATTTATATGTGAACAATAAGCTTCTGCTACTTCTTGTGTTATAGCTCTGCGTTGATGCTTGATTTTTTATGAGCTTTTTAATCAAGCTTGGACTCTTTATTTTTCCAAAGATTCAAACTCAAACTTGGAAAAATATTCGAATTGAAATTTAAGTTAACCTCGAGCTTATAATGTTGTGAAAAATATCAAAATCAAATTATTCTGACTAGTTTTGATTCGTTGGTAGTTTCTGATAACAATCGATAAGTATGTTACAATTTTAATACATTTAAAATTATGAACAAAAAGTTATATTGATAATTTAAGAGTTTATGATGTGACTTAAATAATATCTTTTTATAAATCATATAAAATTTATTTAAAATAATATAATATTTTTAAAAATTGGTTAAAAAAGTTCGATACGTTTAATATCTTAGTTAGTCTTTCTCGAAATATAACATATAGAAGGTATGGATTTGCATAATACTTGTTGATGAACAAGTTCATCCTTTAAGAAGTAAATTCATTATATTATAGGAGTTATGGTATATTCTTAGATGCCATTTTTTTTAAGAAAAAAAGTAAAAGATTTTATTGAGAAAAATAAATATACAATACCAAACACAAAATCTCATAAACACAAATAGTTTAATCAGAACTAGAAAAAGAAACAAAGGCAAGGACCAAAACAATCAAGAGAATAGAGACATAATACAACTTCAATATTGCATAGTTAGATGTCGTTCATTATCTATATGTTCAGCATAATTAATGTATATGATTTATCTACTTATGTTGCAAATTGATACTCTTGATTGAAAAAAGGTATTGTACCTTAAAATTAAGTCTAATAGGTCAAATATATTAACTTAATCGAATTTTTACTCGTTTGAAGATAATATAGGAACCTTATAATTAGTATCTACGCGAATATTAAGTATTAGGTAATAAGATTAATTAATTCTATAAGGTTAATCACATGTAGACACCTTTAGGAATCTGAATTAATTAAATGATGAGTTTAATATAAGATGAAAGAAGATAGGAAAAAAGAGAAAAAATTCTCACTAGTCCTCGCTATCCTAGGGTTTTGGCTAAGAGAATATTTTTTTTTTCAGTGAAGACAATAACTAAAAGTGAGAGGATGATTTTCTCCATGAAAAACATTTTCCATGATCATGTTTTGCTCATCTTCCATGAAAATTATTTTCATGATCAGGATATTTTCTAGCAAAACCAAATATAAGAATTCCATAAAAAGTAAAATTTGGTTTTAGGAATTTTCACAAACAAAACCTTACCATCGTGTCCTCTTCCTCCATATAAAAAAGTTTCCGTGGTTAGGGTTTCAATGTTTCTCTTTAGTATTTATTAAATATCTTTTACTATTTATCGTCTAGGATATACTTTTAAGAAGAGTTCTTGAAATTAGGAAAGTATTTTAGATTATGTGTGATACATTAAAGAGTTGCTTAGCTTAAATCTCATTCTCATGAGAAGAAATGGAGTTCTCATCTTATAGGCATAGGGAAATTTAATCATCAAAAGAAAACAAAGAGAAGTTTTTGGCTTTAGGATTCGTAATATAAGAAAGTTATATTATTAGATTTAAAGCTTACTGAATGAGCATTAGAACAACATGATGCTTTTTTTTTTTTCGAAAGATTCTAATAGAAAACTATTTGGCACCTTACATGATTCAATATGTGAATTTAATTGCTCTATTAGCTTAATCAAGTTTGACATACTTAACAAACTTGAAGAAGTTGAATCCCTCTAGACACCTCTTCTTTTACCCATAGACATCTAGGATCAATTCAAAGTTTCCAAAGAACTAGCAAAGCTTTAGGCGAGGTTAATGAGCATAAAAAGCCTAAACATTATAATAACTCCATAACCATGCGAGTTCAATTGAAAATTATGCAATTATTTTGTGATCTAATCTCTCATACCATTCTTTCCCTCCCCTCATGCATTTACAAACCCCTCTCACTTTTCACTCTTGCTAACTTGGTTTCTTGACACTTGCATATTATATTTCCTGTTATCTTTTACCTTTTCTTATGTTGTATAGTACAGGCTTTTTCCCTTGCACCACTGTCACTCTAGTCCATTTTCAACAATCAAATTTTTCATCACCCCTTTTAATAAGTCACATTTTTTCCAACCTTATTGTTTTCTTAATGTTATAGATTATATAATTATTAATTTACAAAAACAAACATCAACGTGCAAATTCAAAAAAAAAAAAAAACACCTTTCGATATTTTCAACTGAAAACTATTCTTCGTAACAATACCTAGTATCAAAGAATTATTTCTCAACGAACTCTATCAAAGACTTTTGAATCACGGGCAATTTTTATTATTTTTTTTTGGAGAGTCTCCAACTTCATTCATTTGCAATCAAACTACTCGCTCTTGACAATAATATTCTGATTATCATAGATATAAAGATAATGTTTAATTAGCATCAAGGGCATGGAGAATTTTTTTTAAAAAAATGAGTGACTAACGGAACAAATACTAGAAAACCATATATATACGCATGCATAAATATAATAAGAAGTGATATATATATATATATATATAGCAAAAACATATATCACACATATGTATATCTAATGAAAGATGCTTTAGTTTGGGATATTAGAATCTGTTGGGGAATGTTTTAGCAAATTGTGGCATAAAATAAGTTGAAATGAAAGTGTATTATATAACCAACATGCATGCATGTTATTATTAACGTTTCCATAAAGGGAAGACATCCAAATATAATTTTGGTCGAATATTCTCATATTTTCTAATTAATTAAGGCTGCGAAAGGTGAATTAGTATTTCAATTAAGCTCTTAAAAATGTAATTAGGTTTAAATAATTTATTCCCACGACTTTTAATTATGTTCCATTATGAACTTACAGACATTATTATATGGAATATGCATGACATTATTAATGTAATCTATGCTTACACAGTGACAAATGATGGAGAGAGTTCTTGAAATCCATCGAATTATACTCGTCGAATATTAAACATGTTTTTTTTTTTAAAAAAAAGTGATTAAATCAAATATTCCAAGTGTAGTAAAATCATGAGATGTTATGGAATCATCTTCCTATTCCTTGTTGATGCTCAAATTCTTTTTTTTATCTGCTTCACTTAATTATTGAATTATTTGGGGAGTGAGTAATTTTTTTTTTTAATTTTTAATAAAAGAACACCAAGAAACTATGAAAAAAAAAATGTAATAATAATTATGGATATGATGATAATTAACTTAATGAGAAAAATAGAAATTAGAAAAAGAATTAAACTATATATAGAATATATTTGAAATTCCCAAGAATATATGTGTGTTTGTGTGTGTGTGTATATACATACATACATATAATATTTTATTATCTTAAAATTAAATGGTTGCGTTAAGGTTGCATGCATGTTACCTAATCAGAAGTGACGAGCCAAGTATTTTCGGTATTGATCCCAACATAAAGAATAAAGAATATTTCAGGGCACGACATTAATATATTCACTTTGATTATGTTGAGTTCTATTTTACAGTAATTCAGCAATTAGTTTCATATATATATATATATATAATTAATATTTAAAGTTGAAATTTACCTTTTTAATTATGAGAATGTACAAAATCTTTGCAATACTTAAAAAAAGTTAAAGCCGTAAATAATTTCATCAATTTTCTACTTGATTTGTCTATAAATTTACTTTTTTTATTTTTATCATTTCTTAGAAATAATAAGCCTTTAATTATAAATGTAACCTTGTTCTTATCCTATGAACTTCAGTTTGAATTTCAAACGTTATGTATATATCCACATTTCATATATAGTTTGTATTTCAAAATTATTTTTTTTAACTGGATAGTCAGTATATTTTTTATTATAAAGTTGTTATTTCGAGTTGATAAGTGCATTCTGTGTGTATCAGTTTTAAGAAGTTGATTGTGTATTTTCAACTATAAAATTGTCAGTCTGAGTCGGTTTGTACATGCTGCGTATATCTTTTTTAAGAAACTGATTACTTTATTTTCTTATTCGAATGTTGATTTTATTGTTATTGATATACAAGTGTCATATATGATTTATTATTATTATATTAATATTATTGCAATTATTTGACATCTTAAATCAAATGAAAAAAAAAAGTATTTCCACGATTATCCTCTGTATAATATCATAACTCTAATCTATTTTTATTTTTTTAAATATTTTTTAAATCTTTCAAATCCACTAATACTACAACTTCAATATTCAATTCTAACTCTATTACCATTCACACTTCTCATAATTAACGACTCCACCCAAATCAATTGAAGTTGTGGGGTATGCTAATGCTGACAACCCTTGTCATGGACCTGCACTCCCTATGACCAACAAAATTAAAAACCCCATCGCAATTTTCTTGATTTGGCAAGATCATCTCTTAGACTTGCATGTCATTATAGTATGTTAGAGACACCATTATTTCCCTCGTTACTTCCTTAAAAAAACATCTTAGGATGTGTTATTAAAGCTTGAGAAATATGTTATCACATATTTGTATCTATTATAGTAACCTCAATTTCATATTACAGTCTATATTCTTATAGTATTGGCTCTAACTTTAAAGAGCTAACGGTTGCGATCAAAGCCTATTGTAAAGTCATTAGCCTTGAAGAACTATCAAACAATCTAATAGAATATAATGATTTTTCTCTCTTCTCTTAATAAACATTATTAAAGATGACTATATGAGCTATATATTCCTCTAATTGTCATCTATATCCTCCACTTGACCACACTAGTGATTTTTTAGTTTTCTAATCAATTGAACCGGTAACCGATTCAACCAAACTAGTCTTCATAACTTATTCGATTTGAACTCGTTAAATAGATTTATCCAGTTCTTTTTATTTCTAAAGAGTTTATTGTTCATCTTGAGGGTATTAAACTTCATCCTCCATAAGGGTAGATGAGATTGTCTTCTTAGAAAACTTGTCTTATACTTAATAGAATTTGCATTTATATTACTAGAAGGACTCTTTTATCAGCTCTAGTTATGAAACTTGATCTTCATTTAAGGATGAACAAGTTGTTAGAATAAGGATAATTCTTTATTCTATATCTATCACTCAAATTATGTTAAATTCGAATTAATGAGAAATCAAATAGTTTTAGAGAAAGAAAATTTTGTACCATGAAAAATAACTTAATCATTATACCATTTAATTTGTTTTATAGAGAAATGTCATAACAATGCCATTAAAAGATTTAACCACGAAATGTAATTTGCAAATGTAGATAATATCAGAAAAAGATGTAGGTTTTTAAAAAAAAAAAAAATTGTGAGAGTTATTTTATCTAAATCGTAAATATTGATGTGGCTTGATTGTATGTATATTCTAAGAATATTTTGGAAATAATTCAAAGAAAATCTTAATATTTTGTGTACGTAAAAATTTACAATTCTATTAATGACGTATTTTTATTTTTCATCGTAATAAAAAATCGCTTCTTGCTTTTAACCTTAAAACGTAAGTATCTCTACTAAATCACACAAATCTTATATCATTTTTAATTTCGCGTGATTGTTTATTTGAAATTAATTATTACAACAGTAAATATTATTTGAGAGTTGATAAGTGGTATATTTTAATAAGAGATATATAATAACCAATCTTCATATTTACCTCTCATATAGCATGATTGTTTACCACTTATCATGTCACTTGTAAATGTACTTTTACATAAAACATAATAGGTAATTAAAATTATTAGTTGAATTAACAGTACACAAAATAATATATTTAAAAGAAAGCTAGAATATGTATTAGAGGAGTTTGCAAAAATGCATAATGTAAATAAGTGACTAAAAGTTCACAGTCTATGTGTACATATTGCAATAAATCCCTGGAGTCCGACTTGTCAAATTTGTAAAGGGTATCTTTATGTAGCAAGTCAGTCACTCAAAATTCTAGGAAGCCATTTAAGGTACTGTCTCAATCCCATCGTGTCAAGCCAAACACACCCACATACACACATGTATATTTGGATTCTTATACAAACGACCCATTATCTCTATATGCATATATACATATATATATATGTATATATTATATCTGTTTATATATCTCTACACTTTTTTTAACAGAAAAGCAAAGAAAAATATTATATCCCTCCCAGAAAATTTTTTTAAAACTCCACATACCCAAGCAAATATCACCATAGTCCAGCTCTATGTGAATATATGTGTGTGTGTGTATATATATATATATATATGTACATAATTTTTTTCTAGTGTAATTAAAAAGTTGAATCTTGAACAAATCTGGATGATTTTGCCATGTGAGCATCTATTCTCTTTTATCCATACATCTCCACCGTCCATTTCATCTCCTCTCTGCCTATTT
Source organism: Carica papaya (assembly GCF_054855325.1). NCBI lineage: Eukaryota > Viridiplantae > Streptophyta > Magnoliopsida > Brassicales > Caricaceae > Carica > Carica papaya. Next base: position 4,967,575 of record NC_142312.1, on the reverse strand, counting down.
ATTCACAACCCCTGCCTTCTCTCACTTTGCATCAACGTCTTCTCCTTCTTCTTCTTCCTCCGCCAGCTTTTCTCTTCCTCTTACTTTTCTCTCCAACATTATATGTTACAGACTGAAACTGCTCAACACTACAATCAATGGCTTGCCTTAGCTTAGATATTCTTAGTAAGGTAAAGTCTGATGTGTATATATACATATAAACCATCATTTGCAAAATCCAACTCATAAACTGACAAAAAAATATCTTTATTCCAGTCCCACCACTCCTCCCCCCTGTATTTCTTCTCTTTACTTTTCAATATTTTGAAGATAGCTTAGCTACTACTTATACATTTTTAATCCGTTGTTCATATGGGTATATAGTGTATAACTATAGCGATGCTCATATAAAGTTGGCTTTTTCTCTTTTGGGTTGGAAAACATGAATATGCAGGGCAAGTTAAAGGAGGAGGAAGAGTCACGCACTCAAGATGGAAGTGTTGATTTTCAGGGTCGACCTGCAATCAGAGGAAAATCTGGAAATTGGGTTGCTGGGTTTATCATACTCTGTAAGCTCCATGCCTAAATTAATCTCAAAATAAAGGGAGAAATCCTCATCATGATGAATAAGCTAGTTAAACCCATTTCATATTACTTCACATTTATTTTATTAAATTTTTTTTCTAGTGGATTTAAAGTAGTTCATGTCCCATTAAAATTAAACTCCTTTATGACTTGAGTTGAGCTCTCCTAAATACATACATACATATGTATAGAGAGAGAGAGAGAGAGAGATAGATAGATACATAAAAGCACCATCTACACTTCCTCTTACCATTCATTTTTCTTTTAGATTTTTCCTTCTTTGAGAAATTAAAACAGTCGTAATCACTTTCTCAATGACTCCTGGCTTCATGGATACGTAATGGATTCACGTTTCCCACCTTTCTCTAATTACCTTGTTGCTCGGCCCAACTTATTACAGTATATACACATATATATATATATATGCCAATGAATAATACCTACAAACACGCACCACTACCTATATATAGTGTAGTGATATGTAGATATATAAAAGACTTGAGAAAGATCGGGGGGTAAAGATCTGTGAGCTGCCAAGGGACTTTTCTTCTTGCGAGCTCTGAGGTGGGGCCGCCATAGATAAGTTATCATCGGCTAGGAAAAAATTCTCTCGAGTTATATTTTCTTTTTGAGAAGAAGATAATTAGAGAGACGACGGTATATGTATACGACACTTGGAGGTGAAGAAGTTCCAAGTGTCGAACCCGTGTCCCACTCTGGGCAAAACTGTAATAGTAGCCACCATATTCGACTCTTAGTCAGAGAAACACATGTGCTTCGAACAGAAACAGACAGTTTACCGATTAAAAAAAGAAAAAGAAGATAAAAGAGAGAAAGGGGGAGAGTTTTTTCTTAATTTATTTTTTAAATTTAGTAAAAAAATTTACTATGAGGAGTGTGTGTTGGGAAATGCATGGTGAAGGGTGAGACTTGTTTGACACGTAAACAAGACCTGGTTGCATGAACTGGGTTTCTTCCACGTGTCATCTTTAATGTTATAAAGGAAAGGCAGCCAATAATTCTTTCGTCACCTAAATTATTGAAGTTATTAAGCTCTTTCCCAGATGATTATGTTGATTTTTGAATGAAAATATATATTTTTTATTAATTAAATAAGATATGTGTATTAATTATAATATAATTTTTAATAAAAATCCATGATTTTTAATAACTATTGGATAAAAAATTATTAAGTTGATTTGATAGGAGAAATTAGGGTTAGTTCAAGAAAACAATAGCCAGAGAATTTTATAAATAGAAAACCTAAAAATAATAATAATAATAATAATTCAAACATGCCTTTTGTAATCCACTAATTAAAGGTTTACTATTTTAAAGAAAGATAAAAGTAGAGAGACAGTATGACATTTCAATAAAACAAAATTTAGTAGGACACCTTTTTTTTTTTTTTTTTCTGGAGGCTGAAATTTATAATAAAAGAAAAGAAAAGAAAATAGAAGAGCTTTTTCTAACTTCAGTTCTGTCACTTTTTATCAATTAATTAGGTCACCACATTATGATACCCAAAACTTTTTGTATTCTATATAAAACCATACAAAATTTACATATATGTTTTTGTGTGTATTTATATGTAAGTATGGGAAATTAAGAAAAGAAAAGGGTTATGACACGAAAATCACTACTTATGGATACCAAATTTAGTGGAAGGAAACTAAAAAGATGTTTACCAAATCCACTTTGGTGGTAAATTCTTCCCCCTTCCATCAGCTCACTTCTACTTTTTGAGTAGTGGAATTAATAATGCTTTTATTTCTACTTATCTATCTGCACACAAACAGCTATGAAGGTCTGCATGTTTCTCACCATGTTCATGGACAGTTCAAGTTGTTAAATTATACATATTCTAATTAATACATATACGTATCAACTGTAAGCATCTTTCTGGAAAATGATAGAGAGTAATTAACCATGGAACAGTGAACCAAGGGTTGGCAACACTTGCATTCTTTGGAGTTGGAGTGAACCTGGTGCTGTTTTTGACAAGGGTACTCCAACAGAACAATGCTGATGCTGCTAATAATGTCAGCAAGTGGACTGGAACTGTTTATATTTTCTCTCTTGTCGGCGCTTTTCTCAGTGATTCCTACTGGGGAAGATACAAAACTTGTGCAATCTTCCAAGTCATCTTTGTCATTGTAAGCATATATTCTATATGTATACGTTAGTGATAGTAATGTTTACAACAGAGAAATATTTGTTCGTTTCATATTGGGTCCAAGTAAATGACTGGTTCATTACAGGGTCTGGCATCCCTATCACTATCATCATACTTGTTCTTGATCAGACCCAAAGGCTGCGGAGATGAACAAACCCCCTGTGGTGGTCATTCAAACATGGAGATTGGTTTATTTTACATCTCTATCTATCTGGTTGCCTTAGGAAATGGAGGGTACCAGCCAAATATTGCCACCTTTGGGGCTGATCAGTTTGATGAAGAGCACCCTAGGGAAGGGCATTCAAAGGTGGCATTTTTCAGTTACTTCTACCTAGCTTTAAACCTTGGAGAACTCTTCTCCAACACTATCTTGGTTTACTTTGAGGATGAGGGGATGTGGGCACTTGGATTTTGGGCATCTACAGCTTCTGCTTTCTTGGCATTAGTCCTCTTTCTTGGGGGAATCCCTAGATACAGGCACTTCAGGCCCAGTGGAAACCCTTTCTTCAGATTTTGCCAAGTCTTGGTTTCTGCAATCAATAAATGGAAAATTGAGATACCGGAAGAAGAACAAGAGTTGTATGATCTTGATGCAAATGACTGCTCTATGAATGGCAACAGAAAGATACTCCACACCCATGGATTCAAGTAAGTATATCACATCATGATCCTGAAACCATTTCAGAAATTCCAAGATTAATTAAGTACACCATGTGGGAAGATAGATTCTGATTGATCTTCATCTGGGTATGCAGGTTTTTGGACAGAGCAGCTTTTATTTCTTCAAGAGATATGGATGATCAAAGACAAATCCATCCAAACCCATGGCGTCTCTGTCCAATCACACAAGTGGAAGAAGTTAAATGTATATTGAGACTGCTTCCAATTTGGCTCTGCACTATAATTTACTCCGTTGTCTTCACTCAAATGGCTTCTCTGTTCGTGGAACAAGGTGCTGCCATGAAAATCACAGTCTCAAACTTCCGAATCCCACCCGCAAGTATGTCCAGCTTCGACATTCTCAGCGTGGCGATCTTTATCTTCCTCTACCGTCGAGTTCTCGACCCATTAGTGAGCAGAACAAGAAAGAAGGGCTCAAAAGGACTTACAGAACTTCAACGAATGGGAATAGGTCTTGTCATAGCAATCTTAGCCATGGTTTCTGCAGGAATCGTGGAGTGCTACAGACTCAAGTACGCAAATTCCGATTGCCTCCACTGCGAAGGGTCAAGCTCATTGAGCATCTTCTGGCAGATTCCTCAGTACGCATTCATTGGAGCATCAGAGGTTTTCATGTACGTGGGTCAACTGGAATTCTTCAATGCTCAAACCCCAGATGGGTTGAAGAGCTTCGGGAGTGCACTGTGCATGACATCTATCTCTCTGGGAAACTACGTGAGTAGCTTGCTGGTGACAATGGTGATGAAGATCTCAACTGAAGATCACATGGCGGGATGGATACCCGGAAACTTGAACAGAGGTCATCTAGATAGGTTTTACTTCCTATTGGCTGCCTTGACAACAGTAGATTTTCTAGTGTATATTGTATGTGCCAAGTGGTATAAATGTATCAAATTGGAGAGCAAGTGCGGAGAAGATGAACAACAGCAACAACTACAGGTCTGATCATCATGTATCTAATGAAACATATAAACTGGAGAGACTGAAGAAAGACGTGTCAAAATCTATATATATATATATATATATAGAGTTTCCTCACCATATAAAAATAAGAAGATTGTTGTGGCTGAGAATGAGTGGAAAAGGTTTTTTTCTTGGTAAAATAAGAAAATTAGTGTTTTACCCTGCAGCTTACACAGTCTCGGTTTTTTCTTTTTTAAGCTCTGTATCATGTAATTTGTGCAGATTATCAGGAAAATTAAATTAGAGTAAAATTTGGATTAATATCAAGTTAGGGAAACTTCCACAAACCATCTCTTGGTTTACGTGTTAATAATTTTATCTATTCATGGATTCCAACTTTAAACTGTATATTCCTTGTTATAGGATAAGAGATTCAAAAACCAAATATCACAGCTTATATTCTTTTTATCGATGAATTTTATTTTATAACAAATTTATCAATAACATAAATACAAATTATAATAAGATAATATACTGGTGAATTCTATTAAACAAACCATATTGGTAACAAAGAATAGTTTCATTAAGTGAGCATGCATTCTCCTAATTAATTTTTCTTAGTCAGACTTATTGCATTTAGAATATTTTACTTCTAACCTATTAATAACAATAAAAATCATATTTTTAAGCAGTCAAGATAGAGCCCGTTACCTTAATATTGGCCAAAACTCTTACACAACAAACCTCGACTTCGAACATATTCCTGTAGACACTATTTGCTTTTAATTATCTGTGGCATAATCATAAATCTTATTAGTTACCGCAGTTGTTTCTTTCACTAATAGCAAATACTAATACCTTATCAGCATTTTTCTGGTCGTACCAAGTATTCTCTCACCTATGAGATACCTCAAATATAAATAAACAACGCCTCGATGTCCAATAAATGGAAGCTTGGAGCATAAAGAAACTAACCACACTTCTTGGAAAATAAAATATCAGGTCTAGGAACTGTGTAAGTAGTTCACGTTTCCAACTGATATTCTGATTCAAACTGGATTTGATAATGAACCACAAGAAGTTAGGTTCTTTAGGCAACAAATCTATAACATACTTCCTTTTGACAAAGAAATTCCCAAGTGTAATCTAGCCACAACCCAAAAATACCTCAATTGTCAAAATATCTCCTTTGGAATTTACTCTGCAAACTATGCATACACATAGCTATTACAATATAAATGACAATATATTTTCAACTACTGAATAAACTGAGTGAGAATAAAGCTTGAATGACACTACAATGAACATCTATTAGAGAGAAACATAAAGACAATAAACGTAAGTTGTGATGATAAGAACTGACCGTTATATTTATCGAACAAATAAACTTTGCTATGTACAGGGAAAATCTGTGTCAAAGCAAATGCAGTACAAAAGAGAAAGTTTAGCATTTAACTTCTACATGCAGAAAGAAATAGTCATTGACCTCATAGTCCTAACATCCAAAAGATTTTATAAATTAAATTAATTTTTTATATAAAAATATGCCAACTAACTCATTTAAAATGGAAGGAAAAATCTAAAGCAAGCTTGGGAAAATCAAGTTATAAAATTATTAGAAACTAAAATAAAAGAATATTTAATTTTGTTGGAAATAAAAGCCTCTTGGAAACTGGAAGATCAGCCTTGGACCTTACGAACTTGGATGTGGTGAGTAGATTCTTCGCGCCAGATTGGTTGTGCTCCACTTTGTACTAGAGTAACATACTCCCCTATGTTCGATAGATTCTTATCCTGAAACATTAATAGGAAAAAGGTAAAAGTTGTTAAGCATGTGAAACAATGTAATAATCTCTCTTTTCTCTTCATTGCTTTTTTTTTTCTTAAAGGTAGGCGTGTCATGTGTGTGGTAAAGATTTTCAAGAAATGATACCCTTAATAGCTTGACAGCTCGGGAAAAAGTCTCCTCGGCATCATCTGAGAATTGCATATATATGGGCATGACTCCTTGATAAAGTGCCAATCTCTGCTTAATTCTTTTCCTGTTGAGCATAAAAAAGTGTCATGAAATTAAGCATAGAGACTTGATGCTATCACAAACTGGTTGAAACTATCTCCATTGACAGACTTCTATGTTGCTAATTCCTATTGTGAGTTTCTCTATGTTTTGTTGCTTAATTCCATTGTCTTGTAAATCATTGCTAGGCCATTATATCATATTTAACAGCAACATACATCCTTTTCTTAAGTGAACGGCATATAGAAAGTAAGAGAATTATTTCCTATGCAATCCATAAATTTTTAGCATTACTTAAAACCCTAACACTACAATCAAGTGACCGCAATACATAACTTCCAATTTTTGCAATGTTTCATATGCCTAGGTACAAATTACAAACTGAACGTTTACGAACTGCAAAAACCAGATTGAAACTTAAAGATAACAAGGCGGCTTATTGCACAAAATGAAAAGTCCAACATCCGTCAGTCACCAAGTTCAAATACTAAGGTCCCTATCCTGTTGATACGAAGTTCATGTGTCACTAGCATAGTTTATCTCAAAACCAAATTTAGATATATCTTAGAAAGGGAAAAAAGAAAAGCGAGTTATGGTCGCACTAAACTCACTCATTTGTAAAAGCAAAGATGGTAGAGGAAGGTCGATAATGACTTAAAAGTATAGCCATTGATCCAGTTCTCGTGAACACAATAATTGGTGTATGAAGCGTGTTAGCCATAATCGTAGAATGGAAAGCAAACATTTCACCCATATTGCTCTGCAGAAGAATGCCCTTGCAGTAGTCAGATTATGAAAGAAACAGTAAAACGAAATTTGATAATTAGCGGTTAGGGAAATAGCAACATTTAGCATCAGGAATCAAAACCATCAAAGAAGTGGTATTTTAAATATTCATATTAAAAAAAACTTCCATAACACCCAAAAAGGCCCAGAGGCCAGAATTACATATATTACAACGAAGAGAGAGAGAGAGAGAGAGAGAGAGAGAGGAAACCACTTCAAGTTTTAAGAGTCTCATACCTTGTAAGCGCTAGCATGGATTGGAGGCACAGTGCTAACCGGTAAACTTGCCTCAGTCCTCAATGCCACGGTATGCATAACTTTAACAGCTTTCAATGGGTACCTGATGTGATTGAAATTATAGCAAAGTTTGAAAGAGTAACTTTCCAAGGTTCAAAAATAATCAAGAACTTTCATCTACTATAAGTTTTCAGGACAACACCTACTAATTCTACATCGCAGTAAAAGAGAAAATGTGTCAGTTAGGCGCATTATCGATTATTGATTTGAGCATTTCAACAACTATCATATCAAAGCTTGACTAATTAATAGGTAACCATGCAAGACTACCAACCCATTGAATTGTCACACTCTAACTTCAACCCTGTCAATGTTAACGTATCCACACAATGCAAAGAACCTTAAACAAATAGACTGATCCAAAAAAATAGTTAATTAACAATAACAACCACCAAAAATAACAGTAATACTTAAATAATGGACAACCCTAACCTCACAAGTCAAAACTGATTCAGAATGAAAGAAGTTAGATTGGTATAGTTTTAGCTTGTCTTTAAGAAGAAAGTGAGAATGTATTAAGGGCACTGAGGGGTGCCAGAAAAATAAGAATGGGAATTTACAAATGGGAATCAGAGAAAACTCGACATAGATAGAATAGAGAATAAAACCCTAGTATGGAGTTCTAAATTCTACACTGTCTACTAACATCTATGTTAGCGAGCTTTATGTAGGCACTAATTACAATCAAATAAGAAAAATAATAAATGCATATTATATTTCAAATGTTTGAGATCAATTTGGATTGAAAATAATCTTAGACAAGAGTATCTTTAGCTCGAATCAATATTGACAATCAGGTTGTTAGGTGTCTGGTTGATTCTATTGGGATTCTATCGTGACTTAGCGTTTACTTATTTGAGAGTTTTAGTTGGAGATATAATCCTTGATCTACATCTTTCTTGGACATTTGGCTTGTTGGAATTCTATCATAATTTAGCATTTTACTTATTTGGAAGTTTTCGTTGGTGGTAATTGTTGATCTACATCTTTCTTGGACCTTCAGCTTGTCAGGGTTCAATCATGACTAAGCATTTTACCTATTTGGGAGTTTTTGTTGGTGGTAATCCTTGATCTACATCTTTCTTGGATCTTTGGCATGTACTTCTAAACATCTAAATCGTTAGAAAGGTGCCTTATTTTCTCTAGGGGCCGATTCACACTCATTCAGACTTGTTTGTCTAGCATCCCTCCATACTATATTTCTCTGTTTCCAGGTGGAAGTGGCTGACGCTAGAGAGTATGATGAGAGATTTCTATGGCCAAGAGCTAAGGAGGTTTCTAGAGGTTATCTTGGTTAGCTGGAATATCTAAATATATTTATAATTTTAGCTTTCTTAATTACAAAAATCCAAAGAAATAAGGAGGAACCACGTTACTTCCTTATCTTTACAAATTTTAATTAATGAAAAAAGGTAATCACAATAATTCTGTAGCATTAATATTCACTAATCATATGTGATGGCAATTTAGTTGATTGCATGAACAATCATAAAGCAGCAAGGGTTCCTATCCATTAATATATAATCCTTAGTCAAAAGTCCATATCGTCTTCTAAAAATCCATCCAGTATATGCAAATTAGATATTTGAATAAACTAGCATATAACACATTTTAATACGAAGAAAAGTCATTCCTTTGTATCTACTGGCAGCACCTCCTCGGTGCCTTGTTAATGAGATTTCCTTTTTCTCTCAAAAAGAGAGAGAGAGCTTACATAAACCTAAAAAATCCATTCTTGGATGTGGATATCTGAAATTCACTTCCAGGAATAAACTCCCTTAGGTGATTACATTTGCTAACTGTAATTTTATCATATCTTGAACCAAACATGAGTTTAACTATTTGACTAAACTCACATTACTGAGAATATACACACTGTCACTTGAACCAAAATACTCGATAGAGAAGGTCCTCAAAAGAAAAAATATGCTCATATAGAAAACATTCGGAAATTCAACCCACAAAAGAAAAAAATTCAAAACTTACTTTCCATGTGCAGTTTCACCAGAAAGCATGACCGCATCAGCACCTTCTCGCACAGCAATGGCAATGTCAGATACTTCAGCCCTAGTAGGTGTAGGATGATTAATCATGCTTTCTAGCATGTTTGTTGCAACAATTACTGGCTTATGCATACTGCGACATCTTCTTATGATATCCTCCTGTGGGAATTATAACATGGCACAAAGAACGCAAAGAAAATAAGAAATTCAGGAGTTTTTAAACTTATCCGGGTAGTAACAAAAGTCACCATGCTCATACAAATTATGACAAAACAAAAAAGATTCCACAAGGAAATTAAGATGCAACTTGATCCACTATTGAACATCCAAGATATCTCCAATCCATTATCTGTAAGCCTCATATTATGTTATGGATGCAAATATAAAAGGCGCAGCAAGAATAAGAAATTGACATTCAATTAAATATGAAATCTTAATTAATATTAAATTTCTAAATATTTAAAATTCTAATTAGTATTAAATTCTTAAATAATTGGAATTCTAATTAATATTAGATTCCTAAATAATATATATATTTTCCATTAATATTTGGTTCCTAAATAGTGTAGGATTTCTAATATTTTAGTAAAGTATTCCTAATTAAATTTAGATTCCAAATTAAATTAACATTTCTAAATACGAATTGTAATCTTACATAAAGGGGTACGCTTGATATTAATAAAAACAAGTCAGAATATTATTTTAAATTACAAGATTGGAGCTCTCTTTAACGAGATCCAAGATAGCAACTCCCTTTGATGAGCTATAATTTATTTTCACAAAAGAAGTTACTCTCGCAATAAGAACAAGGGTGTTAAACCCTTTACTTGAATACGACTTTATTGTTAACCGTCCAGTGACTTGATTTTTAATCAGGAAACATAACAATTTGGTATCAGAGTAAGGCACCATGGGTGACCAAAATTTACGCGAAGAGTTGTAGAATCTAAAATCTCATATGACGGCTTCTGAAGCTGCAAGAGAGTTTGCGCCAAATCATACAGTAATTAGAACTTCTTCTCAACCAATCCGCCCAAGTCCAAGAAAAAGAAGAAATTAATAACGTAGAAACTGATAACGGTGGATCAAATCAGAATTAGGGAGGGGAAAGGCAGCACACTAAACCAAAACGCAAAGAATCCAACATCAGTTCCCATAACAATAGATGGATTTCTCGTTATACAAAGCTTGATTTTCTCATCTACGATAGATCGAACAACCAGTTGGCTTGATTCCATCGTTTCGAACAATTTTTTATTAATAAAAAAAAAAGACAAAAAACGAAGGTTGGAATGGTAGCCTTCCACTGGTTAGGCGATGCTCAATTTTGGTACTACAATTGCGATATAAAGGAGATTAGGGGTTGTGTTATAACTATGATGAGCTATTTGTTCCGGATCACCAATGCAAACAACTGTTTTGGCTCGAGATTGAATGTAACATTGGTCCTGAACAATAACAAAAGACCAATAAGGCAGCTATATCCACACTTCAAACTTGAGGACAAACTTGAAAACTAGGGGAGTAATGTTATGGATGCAAATATAGAAGGTGCAACAAGAATAAGAAATTGATGTTCAATTAAATATGGAATCTTAATTAGTATTAGATTCCTAAATAGTTGGAATTCTAATTAACTTTAGGTTTCTAAATAATTAGAATTCTAATTAATATTAGATTTCTAAATAATATATATTTTCCATTAGTACTTGATTCCTAAATAATGTAGGATTTCAAATTAAATTAACATTTCTAAACAAAAATTGTAATATCTATATAAAGGGGTATACTTAATATTAATAAAAACAAGTTAGAATATTATTTTAAACTACAAGATTGAAACTTTTTTTAATGAGATCCAAAATGGCAACTTCCTTTGATAAACTGTAATTTATTTTTATAAAATAGATCGTTCTCGCAATAGGAACAAGAGTGTTAATCATTTACTTGAATACGACTTTATTGTTAACTATTCGGTGACTCGATCCTTAATAAGGGAACATAACATATTACTAATAATTTAAATCATAACTATATTATTTTGGGTTGTAAATGTTACTTTTCCATCATTTGGTCTTTCTCTTCAATAGTTATAAATTTCAAAACAATTCACGCCACTGATAGCAATTGAGTGCTCGTTCTCATGGTATAAGATTCATTTTGTTTAATGAAATTGATCTACTTACTTTGAGACAAAATGTATCACAATTTATTTCATAAACAAAAATTTTCAGGATAATAAATTAAATTTCACACAGAATATTATAACTAGTGAAATCAAAAGCTAAGGAGGAATCTTTTAAAGATGTGTGAATAAATGGACCTCTTCATAACATCAAATTACCTGCAACAAGGGGACCTCTTCAATTGGAAGCTCAGCTCCAAGGTCTCCACGAGCAACCATCGCCTGTAGTGTCCCAGAAACAAAGCAAGATGCAATTGGATATGATAACTATAAACAAAAGTGATAAGCACTTGTAATTTATATTTTCACACACACACACACACACATGCATACACTAAATTCCACTCCTTGGTTTAGTTGAAAACTTGAATGCTTGAAAAGGGTGGATGAAACAAATTGCAAGTGATCCATTCAACTGACCCCATCAGATGCAGAGAGTATCGAATGAAGATTTGGTATAGAATCCGCACTTTCAATTTTTACAGTCACATGAATATCTGCATTGCAGCCTGCATGAAAAAAATCAAAACATATGAGTAGATACAGGATAAGTTAAAAACTCACCATTATGTATTTATATTTATGGCATGATTATACTGCTGAGCGCTTTACGTTTGAGATAATCTTTCAACTCGTGGACAACTTTAGCATCCTTCACGAAAGACACAGCATAGAAATCAACTTCGTTTTCTACCCCAAATTTGATATCTTCCCAATCTTTCTCTGAAATATGACACATATCGACCACAAAATATCAGATATTATGTGGTAAAAGAGAACATACAAAGAAACTTGCACATCAATAACCTGTTATTGAAGGCAGGGTAGCACTTTTGCCCCGTACATTCAGATGACGCCTTGACTTGAGCTCTCCACCATCCATAACTATACATTTTACTGTATCCTTCGTCTTTGACTTCACAGCTAATGACATCATTCCACCTAGCATACAAATAGAGACAAGCTGTTTTATCTCATGAACAATAACCTAAAAATTTTAGAGCGGTATTTTTTCCCAATTACAAGTGAACAGTTCAATATACTCCAGAAGACTCATATTGGAACACTATTCAATAACAGAGGAGTTGAAAACGGCAGAACAGATATTTCAGGTTGCTGTCAATAATACAAAAGACAAAACCTACAACCTTTACTTTCTAAGATAAGATCATTGATGGCAATTATGTGTACCATTCTGTCAGTAACCTGATTTGAGAAGAAATAAAGGAAGAAGGATGTGAAGAAAGAATAAAAACTTTGCAGAAATCTGCAGAGAGAAAAGTTTAACTTTTATTCATATTTTCCCTTGATGTCAAAGCCCTTACAAAATACAGCTTTTGTAGCTGAAAACATCACTAATCAAACTGACTTTAACTTATCTTTCCCTAATTCTCAGTAATCAAAGGAACAATTAACTAATCTAACAACTCTAACAATTATTAGTTTCTAGACACATGGATAGCAACATACTTTGGTTCTCACTAAATCAATCTCTGGTAAGCGTCACTCATAAAACAGAAACTTAATATAAAGAATTAATGAACCAGATTGCATATACAGGCCCATATGCAATGGGTTCATGTAGCTGAACTAAACTGGTTAGGGTTACAGCTTACTTGGGTTGAGTAGAATAAAATATCAAGCATATAATCGAAATAGTAAAAGCTCCAAACTGCAGAAAACATTTAAGTGTTAACTGAGCTGCTAATTAGAGGCAGCTATTCTTACCATCTACCAATAGTATGTCTCCAACCTCCACATCATTCACAAAATCATCATAGTTTACGCTGACTGTGTCACTTGAACTGACTCCTCTATTTATTGTGAAATTGAATTCTTGACCTTCTTTGAGCAAAATTGGTTGAGGCACATCTCCACTTCGGACCTCAGGACCCTGCATGAACAACAAAGAAAAACAAATATCAAATTATGTTTAAAAGAATGAAGCCTGCTGATAACAGTACATCGAGAGAAAAACTTAGCAATATATCAAATATATTAAATATATTAATTAAAAAACTACCATTTTAAAAGAATAAACATCTAAACTCTCAATTAAAAAAAACATCTACACTATCAATTCATTCTTCCTATGGATTGCTTCTTAACATGTGACATCCATAATCAGTTGGTATGCTAACTCCAAAGAATGAGGAATCTTTATCAATGCCAGAGAATAAAAATTGAAATTTCTGAATTACTTGAAGAACAACTAAGCAAGACATCTATACTATAAATATTAGTTATACTAAAGCTTCAAAACTTCAAACACTGTCATATGACATTTGTTTAATCTTCTTTTTTTTATTGTAACAAAACCACAATGTTTTTGATAACTTTCAAGTTGTATTTGTTTTAATCTCACATGTTCTCCAAGTGGCATTCATCTTCTTTGTTCAAAACTAAAATGTCTTTATAAAAAATGGTGAAAGTTGTCGTGTAATAGCTGCCCTGTTAATCTCTTTTATAATCATAATTTCTTCTCAATTTCTCAATACATTCTATAATCCTCTGCCTAAATTAAGTGCATCAACCTAAATTTTTCGTTGTTGCTTTCATAAGTAATGAACGTGCTATTTGTCAGACTTGTGAAATTCCAATGGCTGTCGGCTTGTAATATGAGCCTTTAAACCATTATTTTGCAACATGCAACAAGAAAAGGTTTCCAGCACCAGTTTTAAGCATTAAAAAAGATTTTTCTGGATGCATATATATAGATTTATACATGTATATCTTCAGATAACCTTTTTATTGAAATAAATTTTCAGATAACCTATTTTATGCTAAGTAAAACAACAGAAGCAATCTGGAAATATTCTAATATTTTCATGACTTGTGATAGCTACCAGTTCTATGCTACATAATGGATTGGATCTGTTTTCATCATCAATGTATTTTTCTGCATCCATTTTGCTGTTTATTACATATTCCAATATACACATATCTACGTCAGTATATATGTAGTACACACATATATTAGTTTTTTATTAAAATTTTTAATAGTTTTAATTCAACTTAAATGTTGAAATAGAGAAGAATGATGAAGACTTTAACTCTAATTTTCAACTTTAATATTATATTTGTCCAGAATATTTCAAACTCCAAAAGCTTATCTTGTGGTTTACAGAAAGCTCACTGAACCCTTTTTTCTACTTTTGAACCCAAGTACACTAAACTCCACTTGTTACATAACATTATTTTTCAACCCAAAGCCTATAATATACATATGTATCTATGTTTATGGTACTCTAAGTTGAGTATACCAGTTTTTATTGCATGCTAGATCAAAACATAAAATCCTAACACAATCAGTATTTCAAGTTTCACCATTAACTTGGTTGCACTCCACGTTCAAAAATGGAACAGATAAATAGCCAAAAAGAAAAAGAAATTCTCTTATTGGGAAAACATTTCCACAAAGAAGACAGTGGAACTATCTGACTAAAGATCCAAGCTGTAATATAATACCTCAAGACCATTTTGTTTTTAGTACAACCTCAATAATGATATCCAACTGAAACAAATAAATCCTTTTAAATGATGTATGGTATAATTATATTTATATATCCAACTGATACTCCACAAATAAATATTTCTGTAACCGAACAGCAATCAGTAAATGAGCTAGCAACCAACCTACCTTGGTGTCCAGCATTATGGCTATGACCTTTTCTTCAAATTGAGCATTGTATTCTTTAACCAAGTCAATTGTTTTCTGATGCGAAGCATGGTCTCCGTGTGACATATTTAAACGGGCGACATTCATTCCAGCCTCTGCCAATTTCCATATCATCTCACGTGAACTTGTAGATGGACCAATAGTACATACTATCTTTGTTTTTCTCCAAATATCTGAGCCAATCCTTGATTCTGTCAGAATGAAATCACGATTTGGATGCTCAACAACAGGCTTCAGTTTATCCTAAAACAATAAAATTTTCAAGGTTTCAGGACATAAACAATAAACAAACACCAAATGTTCTAAACCATTTGAACAAAATTCCTAACACATAGAATCAGTGCTCAAATTCATGAAGAGAGTATATGTTCAAAAGTCTTTAAAATGACAATGTCCTCCCACAAAATATATTTGGTGTTGGCTAATACCACATGTTCATAACTCACAGGAAATTATGCCTTCACTTTTTTTCAGACCCAAATTACATCTAACACAATCATTTTCAAAATTGTCTTCTATTTGGTGAGGCTATCTTTGGAATAAATTCAAAATATATGCAACATCTATTTTCTAGTCCATACTTATTTTAACTTAAAAAATTGAGTGACAGTTCCACTTAAATGATAAAACATGTATTTATTAATGAAATTTCAGAGGTAGTATTTCAATTCTGCATAGGATTCCATATATAAATTTTTTTATCATACTAATACAATTTACAACTTCTCATTACCAAACTAAGTGTAAATTTGAAAACAAATTTCACGTATGGTTAATGGTTGCTTTTTGTGCAAGAGGGAGACAGAATCATGCAATGATATCCTCCTGTGGTGTCCATTTGCTTGCAGGTTGTGGATTCTTGATGAGGCATAACCATAATAGAAGTTTATTATTTAAGAAATTTAATGTTTTGTCAATTTCGAATTTATTATTTTTTTAATGAAAAAAGAAGCTTTATTAACAAAGAGATGCGATAAAAGAATTACAAGAATAGAGAATAAGACATACTCCGTAAACAGTTAAACAAAACAAAACAAGTACACAAAAAAAGCACTTCCCTGATCCCTATGTATGATGGCATCTCAATTACAATGGAGCTCTAAGATGCTTATGTTCGGGACGTACCCGTGAGCTTTAGCCCAAGGGAAGCCATGAAGGAGACCTTGTCACTTAGCTCATAAATCAACACTTTCCAATTATGAAAAATACAATGATTTCTCGCTAGACAAATGCACCAAAGACCAGCAAAAGTAGCACTCTACTAGAGTGTCTTAGCTTCCTTTCTCACCCCAACGCCGTGGATGCAGGAGTTCATGAAACTGTCAACCGCGGAGGAGCCACCCAGCTGAGCCTGAACTTATTCATCAGATCAGCCCACAACCTCCATGCAACGGTATAGTCTAAAAACAAATGTGAGTGGATCTAGCCATCTCTAAAGCACAAAACGCATACTTCAAGAGACAATGCACAGTAAGGGTGACGGAATTGAAGCAGGTCATTTAAGTTGAGTCTTTTGTTGATAGCGGCCCATGAAAATACCTTCACCTCCTGAGGAACTACAGCTTTCCAAAATACCTTGGCAATATGAAATTGTGCATCAGTGGGATTATTGATGAGCTGACTGCAGAAACACTTGGTTATGAACAAACCAGACAGTTCAAGAGTCCACCTATCTGGATCTTAATCTAGTTTAGCAAAGTTCCACTTAGCACCCCATAAATATGATTGTAACGTTTTACAAGGATCGTTCAAGTATTCAATAATATTTTGAGAATTTCTCATAATTGACTGTATAACTCAATTAAGATTTAGATGCGATTCATAAGAATCCTAGGTGTGGTATTTAGGTTTTTCCTTAATTTCTTAATAGGCAAATTAATTCTAATTTGTCCTACATAAATTTGGTATCAAAGATAAAATAATCATACACTCAAATGGCCTCATTCTCATTTCGAAAAAATAAAATTAGAAAATAGTTCACAGAAACCCTATAACGGCCACCAGTACCGTTCACTAGCCACTACTCCGAGGTGGCGACACTGCCACCACCACCAGCTCCAAAAGGTCCCAATCAGCCGACCATAAAGTCCCGCTGCGAAACTCTACCAAAAATCTCCACACTCACTACCGCAAGCTCCCACAATCATTGTTACTCGTAAATCCAAACTCTTGCACCGTCAAGATCCTACACAAGTCTCCAATCTGAGACCAACAACTCTAGCTGAGCCAACTGCCAAATGGCTATGGCCATCTTGAGATTGGAAGCGGGCGCGTGGACTCCATGCACTTCCTGCCAAGACTTCCTGCCAAGAATAACCCTCGTTCAACCTATTTTGTTTTGAAGTTTGACACGGTCGACTCCTGTGGTTTTCGCTTCCACCAGACTTTTTAAAGAGAAATTTAGCTTATAATGGTAACTAATACTGAACTAAATGCTAAATTTGAGACACATGAGGTAACCACAAATACCATATCGAAAGCAATGCAAAGCAACACCAAAGTGATCTTGGAAGAACTGAGATAGTTATGCAACACAAGTAGGTCCACTGATTCAAAATCTGCATGTTGCTCAAGTAGTCTATCCTGCTAAAAGACATGCTAAAGATAATACTGGAGACATTTGTAAGAAGGTAGTAGTCAAAGCCCCTGGTTTTGATAGAAGAAGAAATCTCAATTTCTTTCTCGATTGATTTAATTCAATAGAAGAATCCTTCAATTGGTATTATATGTCGGATAGACTAAGAGTTCGATTTACAAAGATAAAATTGGTTGGACTTGTAAAAATATAGGGGTATAATATTGATGAAAATGTAACAAGAAGCAAACCAATAATTGAAATGTGGGATGAGATGAAATCCATTCTTTGTAAAATGTATCTACCCCCCAGCTACTTTAACAAACTTCATGACCAAACCTATACTTTAATTCAAGACCACATATCAGTGATTGAGTGCACCCAAAAATTTGAAGAACTAAAAATTTGCAGTTTGTTAGTGGACGTTGATAGTCAAGCAGCCTCTGAATTCAAAGCAGGATTAAAAGTTGAGATCAAAAGAGAGCTCATTCGACAATCTCCTGCAACCACATCCCAAACTTAACAAGCTACCTTAGATATAGAAATTTACTTAAATTATTCAACTTAAGGGAAACTTGAAGCCTGCCCTGAAGAACCATTCTTTAGGAGGAACTTTGGAATAAGTCATAATGTCCAAGTAGGTTCTATGCAACAAACTTCAAATCAAGAAAAATCAGTTTCCAATACAAGAGGTTAAGGAATAGTTTGCTTCAGATGTCGAAGGCCAGGCTATATGGGTTATCAATGCCCTCAAAGAAATATCTTGCATATTGGAATAAAGGAAGAGGAAAAAGAAGATAATACAACAAATTGGGATGATGACGTTTCCCTCGAAGATGATGACTTAGTTTGTAACGATTATCATGTGGATGCTTCCCTTATGATTGTACTTAGGCGTATCCTTGCTATACTTAAGGTTGAGGAAGAAGATCAGCATTGTACTAGTATATCTGAAAGCCTTGTAATTTGTGGACCAAAAGCGAAAAAGCTTATCATCAATGGATGAAGTTGCATGAATGTAGTGTTTGCTTCAACCATAGAGCGTCTCAGGCTTTCCACCAAACCACATCTACAATTGCACAAGGTAGCATAAATTGATAAGACAACAATTCCAGTAACTCAACGACGTCTTGTCCCTTTTCTGATGTAGTAAGTACAAAGATGTCATCTTATGTGACATTGTTCCCATGCTTGTAACTTATATTCTTCTTGGTCACTCTTGGCTATATGATCATAATGTACACCATAATGGAAGAGAAAACACATATTCTTTTCCATAAGAAAAAAAACATTCTCTTGCAACCATTGAACACATAGATTCAGAACTTTAAAGCCAAAGACTACAAAGTTACAAGTGACCAACAGAAACAACTCTATTTTTTGTCAAGAAAGCAGTTTGAAGCGAAAAGCAAAGAATTAAAAGTTGTTTATACTGGTGTAAATTAGGACTTAAAGGAACTAGTAACTTATTTAACAAAAACAACATCACCAGAAGTGACTAGGCTACTATTATTGATTTTTTTTAATATTGATCCACTAGATTTACTAAATGAACTTCTTCCATTTCATAACATTCAACATGTGATTCATTTGATTCTAGGATCTCAACTGCCAAACCTACCAGCATGCCATATGAATCCTAGTGAACATGTTGAGCTTAAGCGACAAATTGATAAATTACTTTCTGAAAGATTTTTTTTTAAAAAAAATAAAAGATAAATCCATTCATAAGCATTAAAAAGGTGCAACTTGTATACAATATTTACAAATATACCAAATGTTTATAAGGTCTCCAAGATCCTCACTAAAATAAAGTGAGTAATCTCTAAATAAAAAGCTCAAGGTATGGAACAAGAATCCTTGAATATATCAAAATTAGATCCAATGTCCTCATAAGTCATTCTATTTCTCTCTTGCTAATCATCTAAACGGTAGCCAAGGGGATAAGTCTCAATCTCTTATTCTCGTAAATTTCTTCCTGAGCACATAACTTCTCCTTTACCAATCCAGCTATGACCCAATTCAAGTCTAGGGCACCACGAGCCAAACTCCACAACCGTGTGCAAACAAGCACCATAAAAGAATATAAGTGGAAGACTCAACTTCTCTCTTGCACAGGTAGACCATTCACTAAAATATTCTCTATCTTTATAAGTTTGTCAAACGTTAAAATGCGAGTCTCGAACAACCTCCCAAGTGAAGAAAGCTATCGTTAAGGTTGCATTTACTTTCCAAATCAGTCTAGCATGAAAAGGCTCACCCTCCAGCTCACCATTATACAGATGGTCATAATAGGATTTCGCAAAGAAAACACTAGAAGGATTCAACTTCCAACATGGCCTATCTCTTGTAGAGCGATGGCATCTCCATACGATTCAGATACTCCTAGACCTTTTAATCATTTAAGTTTCTCTTCAACCCTGTCTAGTAATCCTCGTTATCGCCTTAGCCTATCAAGTAATCCTTTATAATAACATCTGTATTGTGTGCAACGACATAAATATTAGGGAATTGATAATACAAAGCCCCCCTCTCCATCCAATCATCTCTCCAAAAACTCAGTTTTATCCCCTATATTGATTCTCTTCTACAGACCTACCTCGTGTGATCCCTTAGAGATTTTGGAGAACCACCCATGACCATCCACCCCATACCTCACCTCTATTATCCTCCTCCATAGATTTCCTCACTTCGTCATGAATCTCCACCGCTACGTTCCTTGAAGAGTTCTATTAAGACCTGCCAAAGATCTCAAACCCAAGCCACCCCTTTGTAAAAGTTGCTTTCCTCTGTCCCAAGACACCGAGTGATACGTTTTTTTTCTCCATAGATCCGCCCCAAAGGAAGTTATATAGGATTTTCTTTAGCCTTTTGCCATGCTAGATGGCATAGTGGACAGGGAAACCAAGTAAATAGGGATGTTGGCAGGTATGACATGATCTCCCCCTCTCTATTCCTCATTCTCTTTAACCACCGTTCTCCTTGCCCTCTAGCTTCTCCATATAATTTATTCTTCTATAATGACTAGTGACACTATGGAAGAAATTTGCATTCTTATTCCCCACTTTAATCCATTTTGGTATAGCTTTCTACTACCACTCTAATTTCTCCATAATCAATAAATTGGCCAATTCAAGTCAAATACCCTCCCTACTTTCCACCTCCTCTCTTCCTATACCTCTCAATCCCTCCAAAGAATTTATACGAGAAAGTTTAAACCCATATGTTGTGCCAGCATTACTCACACCCAAGAAAGAAAAGATCTAGAAGATATTGTGTCAATAGTTGTGCAATCAACAAGATTAACACTAAGTATAGGTTTCTCATGCCTCGTCTTGATGATATGCTAGATCTCATGGCAGGCTCCACATACTTTTCCAAGATAGATTTGAATGACTGGTATCACCAAATCCACATAATACTAGGAGATGAATGTAAGACAGCATTCAAAACAAAAGTTGGCTTATATGAATAGTTAGTCATGCTATTTGGATTGTCTAATGCCCCAAGTACTTTCACACGTTTCATGAATCAAGTATTCCAAGCTTTTAGTTGGAGATTTCGTATTGTCTACTTTAGTAAGATCCTTATCTTCAGTGAGTCCAAAGAAGAATATATCTTTCACTGACAACAAGTTATATGAGTACTCCGTCAAGAAAAACTCTATATCAACATTAAAAAAAATGCATTCATGATAAACAACGTTGTATTCTTCGAATTTGTCGTATCTTCCAAAGGAGTAAAAATTGATCTACAAAAGGTTAAAGTTATTCAAGAATTGCCAACTTCCAAGACCTTACATGAGATATAAAGCTTCCACGTGTTGGCATCTTTCACAGAAGGTTTATTGAAGGCTTTAACAATATAATAACTCCTATTATGAATTGCATGAAGAATTGAATTTTGCTTGGACCGAAATAGCGTCTATCGCTTTTGAGATTGGCAAGAGGAAAGCAAAAGAAGCATCACTATTATGTCTTCCAGACTTCTCCAAAGTACTTGAAATGACTTGTGATGCATCTAAAAGGGTATTGGTGGTGTACTTAGTCAAAAGGACATCCAATTACTTTAGTGAGAAGCTTCATGATGCAAAACAATGGTATACCACATATGATAAAGAATTTTATGTCATCATTAAAACACTTCGATATTGGTGTTATTACCAACTCTGAGACGAGTTTGTCCTCTATTTTGATCACAAGACTTTTAAATATATCAATTTTCAGAGGAAACTTAATAACCATCATGCAAGCTGGGTAATGTTCCTATAATTGTACACTTTTGTAATCAAATATAGGTAAGAAGTAGAGAATCAAGAAATAGATGCATTAAGCCAAATGGTCATAACGCTCACCTCCGTGGCTGTTTAAGTTGTGGGATTTGACTTACCCTGGATGAGAATCGATGGCCTATAGCCATAATGGGAATTTATTATTTAAGAAATTTACCGTTTTGTCATTTTTCAGTTTATTATAATTATTTTTTTTTTAATTTTTAGATTCCTATTTTATTACAAAAAATGTTCCTCAATTGTTTTGGTATGTACTAATATAGTTCAGAAAGTTCTACTTAGCATCCTATTAAATAAGATTGTAACCTCATTCAAGGATCCAATAATATTTTGAGAATTTTTCATAATTGATTGTGTGACTCAATCAACTTTTAAGTGTGATCCTAATAACCACAAGTGTGACATCTAAATTTTTCCCCAATTTCTTAACAGTCAAATTAACTCTAATTTGTCCTACATCAATTCATGATTACTATGTCCTGGATATTAATTGAATGATGACTGGAAATAATGAGAGATGAATTCAGGCATGGAAAGGGATTAAGGGCACATGGTTTTAGACCTTATATTTTTTTATTAAGAGTGATCATCTTCATTAAATCTCAGAGACCTTGTTGATATTTTTGTAAACTTTTATAAATACTTTTGTATATGATTTACACCCCTTGTGAAATAAATATTATTTTTATTTTCCAAAAAAATTCTCTAGTACCATTATGAAAGTCATTAAATGCTTTGGAATCAAACAATTCTTTGGAATAATTTTAAGTTTAATTTACATGTAAATTCTCAATTTTTAAGTTCACAAGGAGAACAAAATTAACAGCCAAATGTAACCGCATGCAATTACTTACAAAAGAACTAACCAATCACTCTCTGAAGTGTAGATAAAACGTTCAAAAGATGTCTAGTTTCAAATAACCTGTTCGACGAACTAGTTACTTTAGCAATTAACCACGCCACATAATTACGAAACAACAGAACCACATCAATCCACCTGGTTGACTATCAATGAATTCGTTACCGTATCTTCGTCTATCAACTAAATGACAAGAAGAATCAAGTGAAAGATGGTAAGACACCTGGAAAATGAACCGAAATAATCCAGATTGGCTTCATGAAATTGAAAACTAAATCGTTTTTTTTTTCTTTCCTTCAAATCTAAGAAGCCAAACAAAATAACGGTCTCAATAGTGATACCGCGATTGAAAAAGCTCAGATAGACCAATCAGAATGCAGGGTATAATTTCTTTTAGCAGAAGAAACTAACAAACAAAGGAAAAGCGCACCACAATATAGATCATTCCCATTATCCGATTAACCAACCTTCTCCTTTTTCCTTATCTTTAAGGGAGATCAAAAGAAGAAAGACTAACTAAGATAGAAAATAAAAGTTCTTAAAAGAGAAACTGAGAAAAGAAAACTTACCACATTAAAAGGACCGTTCTGAGTAGTGAGTTTTCCTCCCTGGTCATCCTCGGCAATCCTCATGGATCTAACCGCGAAAGCTCGCTTCTGAAAAACGCCGCAACGTCTTCCGCTGTTGATTTTGGCACTAAACAGAGAAACATCGCTAAGGTTCCTTGGCGAGGTGAAGACGCGATCTGTTGGTATTCCCGTTGAGATATGGCCCATCGCCGCCATTTTAAAAGAGAAACAGAAGAGAACTTTTTCTTTTCAGGTTGTTAATGCTGTTGCAGGTTCAGACGGGGCGCAATAACAGAACAGACCTCCTGAGAGGAACAGAGAGAAAGTGGGATGCAGAAAGGGACAAGCGAAGGGAGCAAGCGAGAGAGGAGGGAGAAGGAGTGGCGTGTGTGCGTGTGGTTTTCTCGTGAGGATTTCTTTTCCCCCTTCTAAGAAAATCTCGGGGGAATCTTTAGGGGAAGTTTACTTTTATGCCACATCTATACAGAAAATTTAACTATGATTAGTAAGTCATAAACTTGTAAGATTAAAATTTATTAATCACTACTTAATTTGATGTTTAGTACATTTTTTCTTTTATAATATACTACGCATTTAAATTGCATTATACTTTCATTTGTTTTTTCTTGAAGTTTTTGTTATATTATAATTAACATTTTTTTATCAAATAATTTATTTGTATAAACTTTATTAAGAAAAAGTTAGAATAGAAATTGTTAATATTGCATTTGAATAGAATCTAAATTAATTTCGGAGTTATTTATAAAATTTTAACTTAATTTAAAAAAAAAATTAAAAATATATATATAGTTATATAAAATTTCATTAAATATTTTGAAAATTTTAAAATTTAAAATTCATTTTTTTACATGAAATTTTCAAATGTATTCTTTAAAATTATCCACTCGCAAAACATTTAAGTTTTCTGTCATTCTTAAGTGATTATTTAAAATCAAATTCCTTATATTCAAATTTATCATTCTCTAAAATTTTGTTGAGTATTTTTTTTTCTCTTTTAGAAAAATACAAAAAGTTTTTTAAAAAATACAACTCCTTAAACTATTAAGTGACAAGAGCTTGCTAACATCAATCCATGGCCCTTTGCCCTCCTATACCTATAGATTTGGTTTCGAGGATCATAATATTTGCAACTATTTTCTAACCATTTTAAACCCTAATCATATTAACTTTGTTGGGATAATGAGGAATAAATTAATTATCTAATCAAACAAGCTCTAAATCTTTGCTCCAAATCTTTAAACCTAAATACCATGAAACCTCGTGCAATTATTTATTCTTCCATAATATGAGTTATATTATGTAAAATTTCAATTTGTCTAACACGTATATAATAAAATAAAAAATTATTTATCGTTTTAACAAAACTATAGATACTATTTTAAAATTTTAAATTGATAAAAATATTGAGATATTATAAACAAATATATAAAATAAAACATGTCTTACCACATTCAACAACAGTCTTGTAAATGTTTAATAATAGTTATAAATATCCACAACTAATATAGGGAAAAGGAAACAAAAATCATGTTGAAAAAAATTTTAAGAAAGCAAATTCAATTTGATTTTAATAAATTATGAAGTTCTCAACAACTAAAGAATTTCTAAATAATAAAGAATTATTTTCATAAATATGTGCAATATATCAAATAACTTTTATTGCCGCATTATATAAAAAAAATTTATATAATACTTATAATATTTGAAATTTTTTATTTTTTATGAAAAAAATAAAAAAGTATCATTTTAAGTAACTTATTCTCAAAACAAAAAGTATAAATACAACGTCTTCATTGATGTCAAAGTAAGAAACTAAGCTCTTTATGATGATCGAGTATATATGAGCAACGTGAGAAAAAAAAATAGTTAGAAAAAAATATATTTAAACTAAATCTTTATATTGTAAGAGTAGCTTAAAAAAATTAGTATTAATTTAAATAAATATATATGAATAAAATATTTATAATAAAAAATAAAAAATTACAGTAAAATATGATTAAAAAATTCCAATAGTATATGTTTCAACTACATTAATAATTTATTAAACACATATTATAATTGAAAAATATGAATTTATAATTGCCACAGAAACCAGTATTTAAAAAATAATTATATCCATATAATATCTTATCAGAGCCCAATCCGGTCCGAATGCCAACCCGACCCATTTCAGCATCCAATAATTCTTATAGACTCAGACCTAGAAATGTGAATTTATTAAAATACCCTCAAGTCTCCAAGACAGGAGCACGTGTCCCATGATAGACTCATCATGTGAAGCGAGTCTCCCTCCTTTCTCTCTCTCCCTGTCGCTTTTCACAAATTTACTGTGTCTCTGTCTTCTCTCTCTTCCCCCTGGAAGAAAGTCTTTTTAAGTTCCCTCTGCTTCCCCAACTCCAACAAATACCCACGCCATTCTTAATCTTACTTTCTCACTCTCTCATCCTTTCGTAAACGCCACATTTTCACTTATTTCGCAGCTGGGTCCTCTACCGTGTAAATATACTCGTGTCCCCTACGAACTCAGCCTCAAACAGAACTGCTTCTCCTTTCTATGTAAGATACTGGCAGATAGAGTTTATCATGGGTTGCTTTCAGTCCAAAACTGCCCATCTCTCCTCACCGGACGACCCCTCTTCGCTTCCCCCTGTCAATAAACCTGAATCAGGTTTTTCTCTCGTTCTTTTTTTTTTCTTTTCAAACTCTGTTATCTGCACCTATGTAAGTATGTAGTATACACTTTTGCTTGCTTTTCTGCGTGTTTCTCTTCCTTTTCTCATTGGAGTTTGTTTAACTTTTGTGGGTTTTGCATTTTTTGGGTTAATGTGGATCGCGTATGTCTGTATTTATGTCATTTGTTTTGGCCTGTTTTTTTCCCTCTTAAAATGGGTTTGTTTATTGGTGGATTTTGTTAACCATTCGTGGGTTTCTTCTCTTTGGCAGCAAATGAAGAAGAGGGTGATCAAGAGAACCAAGTGCCAGCATTCAAAGAGTTTGGTCTTAACGAACTAAGGAAGGCAACTAATGGGTTTAGCTCAGAGTACATTGTCTCAGAGAGTGGAGAGAAAGGCCCCAATGTCGTTTACAGAGGGAAGCTTGATAATAATCGCTTGGTTGCCATCAAACGCTTCTCTAAGCAATCTTGGCCTGATGCTCAGCAGTTTGTGGTAAGGGCAAGAAAAGTCAACTATTCTGTTTGGTTTATGAGAAAATGAAAGAGACGATTTTGATTGGAAGATCAGTGATTTCAGCACATGCAATTCTAAGAATATAATAATTCTTTCTTTTTGTTCTTTTTTCTTGCTTCTTTATTTTCTAGGAGACTTGACAGGGATTGGGCTTTTTCAGTTTCTCTTGATGATTCTAAAAGGTCGTTAGCTTGTGTACTTTTTTTATTTTTTCAAAAAAAGAAATTATTTTTATCCGATGTTTAAGGGACAAGTCTTAGCTGGTACCAATTGTATTTAATCTGTTTTTTTTCCCCACTTTATGCTGAGAAAGAGAACTGCTGGATTTTGGTTTCCCGCCGTTTTGAAAATGTCATTGGTACTTTTTTGGTCTTGGAAAAGAAATTATCCCTTTGTCATCTTGAAAATCTCATTGAGCTTATGATAGTTTGGAAATTCAGTACGGAGCTTGATGGCTGCTAATTTGATGGTTTCTTAGGCAGAGGCAGCCGGAGTTGGAAAGCTGAGGCACCAGAGATTGGTGAATCTGATTGGTTGCTGTGCTGAAGGAGAAGAGAGACTTCTGGTGGCTGAGTACATGTCCAATGATACTCTTTCGAAGCATCTCTTTCATTGTACCACTCTTCTCTTTGCCGTTTCTTTTTCTTTTTTTGCTTTCCTATAATCATCATTTGATTTTATGTAGATTTATTTAGTACTGTTGCCACCATTTCGGATGTATGCTGTTAGAATCATAAGCTTTCCAAGGATCTGAGTTTGTTGCACCTTGGACAAACTATGGGATAAATTTTTCTTAGACAGAACTATCAAAGAAGTTATATTGAGATACTGACCTCGCTATTTCTTATCTGCTTTACATCTATGTTACTGTAAGCAAGTTAAATTTGGGCACTTTTTTAAACAATTTCAAAATTTTTGTGCCATTTATTTTCATAACAGTCTAAATGATGCTTCTATTAATATCTAATGGACCAACTATTTCTTCCAGATTGAAGAATAGTTTCTTGCTGGTGGAGATGATGTACATTATTATTTTGATAGCAATTGTGAGGACTGGGCTCTGATCCCCCTTTCGTTTCCCCATATGCCTGTCCATGTTATCAAGATAATAGACTGTACTTTTATCACTATTGTGGTAGCAATTTTGAGGGAATTAGGCTCTTTGATCCCCTCTTTATTTCTCTATTTTCTGCAGCTCTTCCTGTCAAATTTATCATGATATTTGCGTGTGGATTTCTCTCTCTAGAGGCTGATTTTGTGTCTTTTTTTTTCTTGTGTCTTGTGATTGATTATGTTGCTTGTTTCATATATGTGTATTAACTTTTATCCATGAAAATTTTGCAATTAATTAATACATTCGTTGACTTATAGGGGAAAAACAGCCACTTCCCTGGGAAATGCGTGTTAGAGTCGCATACAATATTGCACTGGCCCTTGATCATTGCAATTCAGAAAACTGGAAGATCTATCATGATCTGAATGCATATAGAGTTCTTTTCAATGAGGTAAGCATTCAGAATTACTAGAAGTTGATGGTTTCATATGAGTTGTTGATATGTCCACTATCAATAGATCTAGTTAGAGGTTACATAGAATCTGTATAAATTTTTAAGTGTTTATGAGTTTTCATGTCTTTACCTATTCTAGTGGAATCAGGACCTATTAAGAAAGAACCTTACTTTGTCATGAGGAAATAAGTACTCAGTACTTTAACAATTTTCTTGAATAACATTCACGGATCAGAAGTAGGAATGTATATAATAATACTTTTCATACTTTTTATTTAAAAAAAAAGCAACGATAGGAACAGTTCCTGTTTGTGGCAGAATATGGTAACTGCTGTTCCTACTTCCTAATATAAGAAAAGTTTTCAATTCTTGGCAGAATGTAGTGACTGCTACAATTGCCTATTCTTATTTTCCTAGACTTTCGTGGACTTAGTCGAGTTAAACAACTACATTATCCTTAACAGAATTTATTCCCATGCATACTGCCAAGATACAGACCTAAAGCTAGAAGTGTTAATTCTGACAACAGATTCTTTCTTCATTCTTTGGTATTCCTTCGCAAATGAAGTAATTGTTTAGGTGTTTAGGATCTTAACAGTTGGTATATTAGGATGCTGATGTACATTCAGATAGTAAACTCTGACGCTTGGGATATAAGATACCCATAAACACCTGAAAAAACCCGAACACCTAAAACTAGAAGTCTTAATTCTGAACAAGAGATTCTTTTTTCCTTCTTTGATATACTTTGGCAAATGAAATGATTGTTTAGATGTTTAGAATCCCTAACAGTTGGTATATTAGGATGTTGATGCACGTTCAAATAGCAAACTCTGGAGCTTGTTCATGAATTGTCCAATGTTTGCTTCTAAATTATATCTGCATTCACTGGTTGCTTGTTTCGGACTTATTTTTCAATTTTTTCTTTAGTTATCTGATGAGACATAGTTTCTATTATCAATTGATCCTTGTGTTAGTAAGTTAGGATCCTCTGTGGTTGTGTTCAATTATTCTTTATAATTGTTTCATATTTTCTTTTTCACATTGAGAAATGAATATATTGAGTGCTATGGTTGGTGGACAGGACTGCCAGTTTTGACAGTCCATTAGCTGATCTCCTAGAGTGCCCGTCTCTCACTCGAAAGAGTTTCTGTTTTTCTATTGTCTATTTTATGTTATGAATTTGTTCTGAGATTCTGTCCTAGCTTTTCCATGTTTCAGGATGGTGATCCGTGTTTATCAAGTTTTGGCCTTATGAAAAATAGCCGAGATGGAAAAAGCTACAGTACAAACTTAGCATATACCCCGCCTGAGTTTTTGCGGACAGGTAAAGAAGCATTTTCGATTTATATCCTTTTTGCAAACTTTAAGTGGCTTTTATGTCTTTTTTTGTATATGGCTTTCTAAACTATCTTAAGACATCAGTAGAAAAACAAACTTAGGAGATTAATTCCTCCTCTAGAATGGCTTTTTGTGCTCTAGGAAGTGATGAGGGAAAGCATACTTACCATGGACAACCTGATTAAAATTACAGTGAACTGGTGTTATTTTTGCAAAAGAGAGGCAGAGTCAGGCAATCATCTTCTTCCTTGGTGTCCCCTTTCTTTCGTCTCTGGACTATGACATATGATCTTTTTCAGGGGAGGTGTTGGGTGATGGCTGGTTCTATAGAGGACGAGATATGTGCTTCGAGAGGCATCTGTGGTGATAAGCGTCACAAAAAAGGCCCTATCTCTTATCCCCTTGGCTACCTTCTGTGTGATTTGACGGGAAAAAAAATAGAACTTTTGAAGGCATAGAAACTACTTTTTGACAAGTTTAAGATTTGTAATTAAAATTCTGGGTCTTTTTCAATTAAGAGTCATCTTTTCTATTCTTTCCTGAATCTTGGGGATCTTATTGATATTTTGTCTATGAGTTGTACCCTGTTACTGTCTTATTTATATTCTACTCCCTTTTGTTGTAAAAAAAAAAGTAATTTGCTTGAAAGAAATGCTAGAATTTTAGGGAGTACTGTTCAACATTTATGATCCATCGGACAAAGTTGACTTTCTTAACTTCCTTTGGTCAGAGGCACAGGGGCAGTTCAAACTTATCTTTGTCTGCTTTACATATAGATTGGCTAGCTATTAGATCCTGAGAATAGTTAATTTTCTCTTTTTTTGCTTTGTTCTTTTTTCTTTATATGAGGATTTCTTATCCTCCTTCTTTTGTGCTTCTCTTCCTTCTCCTTTTCTTACTAGTATTTCTTTTTCTATATAAAAAAAAAAAATAGCAATCTGTACTACTTGAGTGGTCATGAAGCATTGGGTACTACTTGGGTGATCAGATAGCATTAGGTAGGGACGTGCCTTTAGGTCACTGATAGCACTTTTTCCTATCTAGGTAAGCATGGGCAACACTAGGTATTACCATGTACTCTTGGTGTTAGCTAAGTATTAGTTACCGGCTAAATGGCAGTCTAGCTAAAGTTGATGATGGATTAAACCCATCACAAAGCTTGAGGTCCTTAAATTATAAGAACCTCGCCCCCACTCTATTTCCACCCATCTGTTTTTCTTTCTTAAAGTTTTTCACCCATCTATTGTCCAAGCGGAGCACTATGCAAAGCCTGTTCATGTTTCATGTCTACCTTCTGAGCTAGATAATGTGCTTGCAGCACGTTGGAATACATAAAGTGTTTTCTTATCAGCTTATACTTTGGGAATAATTTATCTGCTTTTGGATTCTTCAGAATTGGTGCTCTGGACAGCAGATGATGAATGCCTTTGTGCATATCTGTTAACCTGTTGGGATTATTTTTGACGCTGAGGTCTTTCATATGATGATGGTATCCAAAAGAGAACTATATATGCTGCTTTAAGTGCTTGGTCTTTAAAGTTAAAGTTTAGTCTGACCATAAAGTCTTTCATTGTCTGCGTATCCCATAGCGAATTACATCTGGTTGTAATCTATCAATAATTGCTATAAGTCATCCAGGAGTTTCTAGCAAATTGGTAGATGGAAACTACATGTAGTTATTTATGGTTAGCATATGAAATTCTTTTGTTAAATCTACAGGCAGATTTTTTTCAACAGGAACATGGAATAGAATCTCAATATATCAGTTTTAGATTGGAGAGAACTGGGGAAAGTAATTATCTTCCTAAATTTCTGCTTCCTCACTAAAATGTTGCATGAACTGGTGTATTGACCTAAGAACATGTACATGAGCTTTTAGCTGGAGTTACATTTGTCTTGTATATAACACATTGACAATCTATCTAAGAGCTATTTATAGTTTAAATTCAATTTTAGATTAACATAGGCTGTTGCTAGTGCAACACTAATTTTTGATAATGCAGGCAATATAGTTGATTGTGGTCAAAGAGAACCTGTATACATTGATTTTGATTATTTTTAATATCTGCAGGCAGAGTCATCCCTGAGAGTGTGATCTACAGTTACGGTACAGTTCTTTTGGATCTGTTGAGTGGGAAGCATATTCCTCCAAGCCATGTATGTTTCCTTAAATTATCTAAATTTCTATGCTGCCTCTGGTTTAATTCCAATTCCATTCCCACTTAATTTCCATTTCTAATTTCCATATTACTCCTAACATGTAAATATAAAACCTGTTTTATGTTCGGTTTCACCCCTCCCCCACATATAAAGTCCTTGTAGGCGATAATTCCCATTTTGATTTATATAATTCCTATTCCTAGGAATTCAAATTGGGGATAGGGGTGAGATTAAACATATAAGCCATGTCCTAGTTCTATGTGTCAAGACTAGTATGAAGACCATAGTTAGGAATCAGGCAGGAACTAAATGAGAATTGAATCAAAACCAACCTTAAAATTGTTCCTGATATGTTGCGAAAAGATTTTTTGTTCACTGAAATTCATGAACCATAATGTTACATCATTAAAACTATGCATCACATTATCTGTGCTGCATGGGTGTAGATGCTGTATTACATGTGAAACTGTTCCCGGGATGTGAAGCTTCTATATGGTTTCAGTGTCTTCTGAATGTTTTCACTCCCCGGGGGTGGGCCAACACAAAAAGAAATGGGACTAATCCTTGCTTAAGCCTTGTAATACTTCAGGAATATCACTTTCTAATCTTCATTGGCTTCATGGCCTGCTTAAGAATACTTTAAAGCTGTCGACAATAAACACAATGTCTTAATGACACTAGATCTAAACTGCATGCTCATTGCTTTCTGGCCTTCCGACCAAATATTGTCTTAATGGGTGATACTATCTTCAGGCTCTTGATCTAATAAGAGGGAAAAATGTCCTGCTATTAATGGATTCATCATTGGAAGGACAGTATGCTAATGAAGATGCTACCAAGTTGGTTGAACTAGCTTCCAAATGTCTTCAGTCAGAGGCTCGGGATCGACCTGACACAAAGTTTCTTCTCAATGCAGTTGCACCTCTGCCGAAACAGAAAGAGGTGACTCTTGATGCTATCATTTAACCATGAAAATGCTAAGCTCTCTTAATGATTTACCTTTTCCTGTGAATTTTTTGTTTATGTCAGGTTAAGCTAATGCTTTCTGCTGTCTGTTTGTTTAGCTGGCATCCTCTGTTTTGATGGGTTTGCCTAAAAATACAGTAGTCCCGCCCACAATGCTTTCTCCCCTTGGAAAAGCCTGTGCAAAGATGGATCTCACTGCTGTTCATGACATTTTGCTTAAGATGGGTTATAAAGATGATGAGGGTGCAGAGAATGAGGTATACTTAACTGTTCACTATTACTATGGTGTCAAAGCTGCTGGTAATCACCTAGAAAATCTATATCTCTTCAACTTGGAGGTGTTGATTTGCAAATTGATGGGTTGGCCTGCTGGACAACTAGATGAT
Organism: Carica papaya; assembly: GCF_054855325.1. Classification (NCBI taxonomy): domain Eukaryota; kingdom Viridiplantae; phylum Streptophyta; class Magnoliopsida; order Brassicales; family Caricaceae; genus Carica; species Carica papaya. The sequence continues at coordinate 4,934,420 of NC_142312.1, read as the reverse complement.
TGTCTCTTGAGTAGCTTAAGGCTTTTAGTCCCTTCTTGGTAGATATATCTTTTGTCTTTCCTTTTTTTTTTGAAATATAAAGTATGGTACTAAAAGGACTAAGAGGATGCAACCCGTATACAAAAGCTTTACAAGTCTATTCAGCAAGTCAATCAAGTCCAATAAATCTTTGCAAGAATAGAGGGGATAACCTGAATAAAAAAAAGATAGATCTAAACCAAGAATTTTTCAATCCATCAAAAGACCTTTTATGTCCTCAAAAGTTTTTCTATTCCTTTCTTTCCATATTACCTATAGGGTAGCCAAAGGGATAAGACTAAGATTCTTGTTACAATTCTTATCCACATGAATGCCCTTCCAACCCAAATCTCTTCTTTTACCAAATCAGCCATGACCCTGTTCAGCCCCAAGAGGCTATAAGCAAAACACCACAAGAGAAGGTGGTTGATTGATTCTGCTGCTGTTTTGCATGAATAGCATCCATTCACAATGGTCTTTCCCACTCTTGATCAAATTATCAGTAGTGAGGATGCATCCACGCGCCGCCTCCCAAGAAAAGAAGGTAATTCTATGAGAAGCTTTGACCCTCCAAACAGTTCTCCTAGGAAGTGTTCAATAATAATGCCACTAGCCGTCAATGATTGTAGTACGACTTGACCAAAAAATTATTTTTTGATTAAATTTCCAACATGGTTTATCCAAATCCATCTGAGGGTCTTATGCACCTGGGACAAGCACTGGAGCAATCTTCCAATGTAAATTGATTTGGAGGGTCAAAACTTCTGACCCGATATCTTTATTCTTTTCAGTGTTGTTTGGTGGTAATACAATACAAAATAGGATAGTACAAGAACGGCATGTGAGAATTTTTTTTTTCTTTTTTGTTCCTTTGCATTTTGTGCTTGAGGGACTCAATATGACAAGAAAGTCAGTAGTTATTTTTTTAAAATGTTTATATTTCATTTGGTGGACATTTATTTATAAGCTACTTTCTTTAATAGATTTCTGATGCCTAAGATAGTCGAAGCCAAATGTACTTCAGAAGTTAGACCATGCCTTTGGTTGTGCCCTAGATGTGACACGTGAGTTTGGTTATGCCCAGGAAATGCTGGATCACGTCATGCCTGAGTCTTTACTATGGGCTGCCTTGTAGTTCTGATTGGGTTATGCCTCGATGCCATGCGTGGCACAACACTAAGATTAAAGTGATGCCAAACAAGAATATACTAAATTGACATATCTCAATAATAAGATAGATTTATGTAATTGTAAATAGGATGCTCTGGCTTAATTATTAGGTGGGCTATTCAGATGATTGTTAGTCAAATATTGAGTTATCGAGATGCAAGATATCTAGTTTTTGGTTTTAGTAAATTTTCTCTAAGTATTGTGTTCAAGCTCTTTTTGTTTTATATTGATTAGTATCAGAATAATATTTGGTTCATCACATTGCCTTAATTTACTTATCCTCCTTCCGAGAATGTAGCCTTTGCTTCTTGCATAAAACCCTGGTTTCTCGTTCTTCTTCATAAACCAAAAGGAAAGCCTAAATCCCAACAACCCTTGGCTTCAATTGATCTCTTCCCACCTAAGGATGGTCAACACAACCCATTCCATTGGATACAGAAGGATTTGATCAGTGCCTCCACTAGATCTTAGCCTCCAAAGTTGTCAGACAACCATCGTACATTGCTGTAATAGTGAAATCACCTCATTCGTGACCACCATGAATAACACTGACACTAGATTTGTGACCAACACCTCCAAATGAATCCTTTGCTGAAAAGTCGACGTCGAAAACTTACTGGAAAGCAAACATGATTCCCACCGTTGACCAATGCACATGGGTTTCGGAATTCTAAAGACTTCTATTGTCTTTTTGAATATGTTTGACCTAATCTGATTTGATTTTTCCTCTCCCATCACCGCCAAGCTGGTTCTCAACATTTTCAAACTGGTATGCCTAAGGTTTTTGGATGTGCTCTCTTACTTTTTGAAGTAAGTTTGATTGAATTCATGTTCTATACTCAATTGTTCTGGTGGGTTGTAATTTGGACAAATGAGTTAATATCTATTCCTGCTTCCATCAGAAGTTATTTGGTTTAGATGTATGTTAAGTCTTCAAGTGGGATCGATGAAAGAAAAAATGAAGGTAAAGCTAGTAGTCTTCTGGCATCATATTGTAAAAGGCTTGAATGATGGCTTATGGATATTGGTCATATGCTTACTAACCTTCTTTGCTCTACTAATGAACTTCTTCGTCTTTTGGACCAAGTTAAGTACCGTTTCTCAAAAGAATATCAAGGGCCATTTGAGTCAATGTGAGATGCGCTTCAACCATTATTAAAAGTTCTCATCAGTGATCAACTTCTTAAGCACTCAAATATCAGTGTAAGACTTGAAGGTGCTTATTGCATATGTGAGCTAACTAGAATAATTGCATTAGATATTCCTTATGATGATACACAGATGAAAAAGGATTTTGAGCTAATTGTTTGTATATTTAAATTATTAAGTGATTGGACGAGGTAGTCACATATTAGAGAGATCTTAATTCTTGAATAGTTGTATTTTCAAAAAAAATAAAAGAGAATCTAAAAGTTGGTGTAAGAATTAGACTATGTCACCGTAGAGGATTACAGTGATGTGTTGACAATCATATGCCCCGATCAATCTATCTCTTTCTATGGAGCAAGACGATGTCATTAACATTGTTGATCCGACTCATGAGAGCAAGTTAGTAACTAAGGTAATGGAGGAAATCACCATTGACCATTCAACTAATGATAGCAAGTTAATAGAGAAGACAATTGAGGAGATTGTGAAGATGTATTTTCTATTAGACAAATTGAGTCATCTAGTTATGGGTTTCCGATTTAGTTGTAAGCAATGATGTTATTATGTCTGAAAAACAAGGATACTCTCATTAATTTTAAGACAAAAGAGGCGCTACCTGATTTTACTATCTCAAAAATTTCTTTGGCTCCTAACAGTAGTGAGAAAAGTTTTGCTATTCTTTCTTTTATGAATTTTGTCATACCTAATTGTTTGACTATATCTTCAGAATCCTTGATTTTGGATATATTCTTATTTTTCTTACGAAAATTCCAAGTTTTGCAAGTTTAATTGTTAGGAACACAAGTCCTAACTTTGATATTGTTTCTACTTCACCATTTCAAAACTTGACACTGAGTTTTTACTAAAGAGAGTAAAATGATGCCAAATAAGAAGATATTAAAATTGACATATTTCAATAACAAGAGATATTTATATAATTATAACGTTTATGTACTATTAAGATATTTAGTTTCTTTAGGAATGATTAACTATGTCTTAAATGATTTCCTTAAAACAGATGTTCTTTGGGGAATCAGTGTATTCCTGCTTCCATTGATCTTTCTCCTTATTCTCTCTGACTTGTTACCTGATCTAATTGTAAATTATTTGAGATCTACATGTAGCTTTCATTTCAAGAATGGACACAACAAGTGCAAGATATGTTGAACACAAAAAAATTTGGGGATATTGCATTCAGGGACAAAGATTACAAGAGTGCAATTGAATATTATTCAAAGGTACTTAAACCCTTATCCTATTCCTGTCATGGTTAATCCAAAATTAGATAGTGATCTTCTCCTGGATTTTTTATGGTAATTCTGCCAACTACGCACTTGCGTTTTGAATAGTAATCAGTCCAAATGCTTATGGCTTTGTTTATATTATTTAAACATTTGCTAGAACTTATTTCCAACATTAAGTTTGATTAGTTAGATTATCTTAACATTAATTTCATTTATGGGCTTGCATAACTCAAGGGATTTAGAAGTCTTTCTTTTTCTTTGCAAGGATTAAGGGGATTAAATTTTAATCTGCACTTTTTGGAGTTTTCGGGGATGGGTTCTTTGTTCTTTCCCTTGAAAAATGTTTGGGCATGAGCTCTAGATGTCACTTGCATGTTCCAATAGAGCATAATGTTTGTTCCTCCAATGCTATGAGTGACATCATTTTACTGCCGAAAAGTGGTTTTGATGTCATGTTACTTCCGGAAAACGGTTCTCTCTTTCTGAATGTCTATCCCAAATAAAATAAGACAAATCAAAAGCCATATTGAGAATAGAATTAGTGCAAGGGCTTTATCTATGAGTGATAGGATGTTCCTATTTGCTGCATTAATGTTTTACCCCCTTAGATATGCTAGAATGAACTGATACCAGCATTTATCGAGTTCTTTCAAATTCTGAGTTCCTATATGTTCTCATAAATCAACTTGTAAGATATCATATTATTTTCCAACAATTTGCAGTGCATGGCTGTTTCTCTTTTAGCTCTTATTCTGCTTGTTAAGCATTTTTGCAAGTTATTGATTGTCAGAATTTCATGGATTTTTCTTCTGAAACAGTTGGTTGTCACGATGTCTGTCCCCTCGGCAACAGTATTTGCCAGAAGAGCTTTCTCATATTTGATGAATGGCCAAGCTGAACTTGCATTGAGGGATGCCATGCAGGCTCAAGTGTGTATACCAGAGTGGCCAACTGCATTCTACCTGCAGGCCCTTGCACTCTCGAAGCTTGGAATGGAAACTGATGCTCAAGACATGCTTAATGATGGGGCGGCCTTTGAAGCCAAGAAGCAGAATAGCTGGCGCAGCTAGATTTCGAAACCCCAAGGTAAAAAGTTGCAAGGTAATACTTGTTAATCAGTATCACAGATGCATAAATGGTGACTAGAGTACAAAGTGCAGTAGTAGGAAGAAGAGAAGAGTTGTAACTGGAGTTTAGAAAATTCAGCTGAATACTATGCTTGGCTGAATATCAGAAGCATGTAAAACGTGTTCCGAAAGGCAAAAATAAGTAAGGTTATAACCACATTTTTGTATTTAACCCATTCATGTGGTTTCTCCTGTTGTAGAAATTATATACGGTTTTGCTGGGTATTCTGTGGGAAAACTTGTCACTTGAGAGGAATCGAAGAGAAATTTATCGGTAGATTTGCAGATTGCAGCGTCTTGGGTTTATAGAAAGCATGAGAGGTTTGCCCAAGTTTCCTTTGGGGTTGACATTGCTTCTGGTGGACCTGTAATGGAAGATAAAAGTTATGGTGGTGCTAATCTTCATTCTGAATTAAATTTTATTGCCTCTTCTAACAAGATTTACCGGTATAAAGACTACAAGTTCTAACAGTGTAAGATAGTACTGAAGCCACTTTTAACTTTGGACTTTTGTCAAATCTTCAATCTTACATACTTTCACAAATTGCCTTGTTATGGTCTGAGTTTAAATATTATCTTATCCAAAATTTGTCAGGTAAAAAAAGCATTTTACTTGGGACAAATGATGTTCTCTTTTTAAAGATAAAAGAAAAAATTTCCAATTCCAATATATATTAAATTTGAAAAAGACTAATTCACTTCTGCACGATGTCATATGTTCCATGGCTTCGATCTAAGCAATGCCATGGCATTCTCTCAGATTCAAATTAACACGACCCTTTAAAGTGTAACTTTCATTTTTACTTCAGAAAAATCCTTTTTAGTAAGGAAGAAAGCAAACATTTGGGCACCAAGATCTTAGAAACCAGGCAGCTAACTTGCCATATGTTATTACCACAGTCAAAGAGGAACATAGTTTGATAGTTCTTTTTAAGTGCAGTGCAAATCCCACATCGGAAACCTATATGTATCTTAATTTAAGTATATACTAACATTATTAATAACTTGTTATATAAATTGATTTTGGACAACTTTAAGTAATAAAAAATCAACTTAATTTAAATATTTTGTTTAAGACACATAATTAGATAATTATTTTTTAAAATATTGAAAATAATTTTTTATAAAAAATTTAACAATATAATTATTATTATTTTTAAATATTAACTAAATTATATACTTTATATAAATTTTTCTAAAACCTGTTTGTTTGGTGATAAATGATAGTCAATTAATATATGTTATTTTACAGATGTGATAAAATTCTGTTTGTTTCAAATTTTAATATGATGAGATGGTAGCAGACAGTATCTGACTGATAAATTTGTGACGAATTTTAAAAACTATCAAATCAGTAGTATTTGACAGGTAGATAATTTTTTTTTTCACTATACTCTCATAAAATATGCTAAACAAACACTCTATTTCTCTTCTCCTTTCTACATTCACGCTGCACACAGGGAGAACGACTGCTCTGCTTCTTTTTCTTCTTGTTCGATCTCTGCTTGTTTTTTAAAATATTGAAAATAATTTTTTATAAAAAATTTAACAATATAATTATTATTATTTTTAAGTATTAACTAAATTATATACTTTATATAAATTTTTCTAAAACCTGTTTGTTTGGTGATAAATGATAGTCAATTAATATATGATATTTTACAGACGTGATAAAATCATGTTTGTTTTAAATTTTAACCTGATGAGATGGTAGCAGATAGCATTTGACTGATAAATTTGAGACGAATTTTAAAAACTATCGAATCAGTAGTATTTGACAGGTAGATAATTTTTTTCCCACTATACTCTCATAAAATATACTAAACAAACACTCTATTTCTCTTCTCCTTTCTACATTCATGCTGCACACGGGGAGAGCGACTGCTCTGCTTCTTTTTCTTCTTGTTCGATCTCTGCTTGTTCTTCTTATTCGATTGCTTCCAAACATTGAGTCATTGCTTCTACTTCTTATTTGCGTTCTTCACCTTCTCGATCAATAAGTATTTTATCTCTTTTTATTTGATTTTAACCTATTTTATTATTAATATTTTGTGATTTATTTTGTTATCAATATTCTATGATTTTATCTCTTGCTTCTACGCCGCACACAGTATTTTATCTCAGTTTACTATTTCTTTCACACTGTTATGGTCTGCTCATTTTTTAGGGTTATTTAGTTATTGTTTAATAAGATATTTTCTCATTGTTTGCAAAGGAAGTGAATGTAAAATTGGGGGCCATTTTGGGTACTGTGCAGGGTATTTAACGGAGGGTTTTAAGGCTTGATGAGCTATTTTGTATTTTCCTTTACTTTCTTTCTTTGTTTTTACTTCATATTCTAAGGGGTTGTTTGCATATTGTTTGAAGTAGGAAATAGTGTTACTTGTTGTGCAGGAAATAAACAAATAGGGATTTTTTTAGGCTTTTGCATTATTATTTAGTCATCATGTTTGGGGCTATATAGTGTTGCTTGAACTAGAAAGTTGGTCTGCTACTTGGTGGTTGGGAAAGATAAAATAAATGAAAAAAATGGTTTATTTTAAGTCCACTGTTTTGATATGTTTATTTAGGAGTTTCTTTTTTCTTGTGTTAAAACTAGAAAATAATGCTGTTTAGAATGAAATTAATGAGGAAAATAGAACTGTTTTTAGCTTTTATTTAGTCTTTGGTCTCCAAATTTAGGAACTTTTTTGGTGGTTTACGGTAAAAAATTAATATGTTGCTTGTTGTGTGGAAATGAAGTAACTGGGGAGTGTTTTGTGCTTTTTACATGTATTGTTTTATCTACATGTTGGAGGGCATCTTGATGTTGGTTAAACTGAAAAAATGATGATGTGTTACTTGTGGTCCATAAGTAAAATAAATAGGAAAACATGGATTGTTTTAGACTTTAAATCAAGATTAATAGGTAAAAATTTTGAAGACTTAAATAAAGATTAAATCATGGTCACCATGTAGCCTTTAGTGGACTTTTTGCATGAATTAAGATTATCCTAAGTTGGATTTTTTGTTTTTGTTATTCAGATCTCTGCCGACGGATTGATTCGTTTCAAGGACAGAATGTGTGTCCCAGACGACAATGAATTAAAAAGAGACATCATGACAGAGTCCCATAGTTCAAGGTTCGCCATGCATCCAGGAAGTACAAAAATGTACCAAACTATGCGACCCCGATTCTGGTGGAATGGGATGAAGAGAGATATAGCCGACTTTGTATCTAAGTGCTTGGTATGTCAGCAGGTCAAAACAGAACATCAACGCCCAGGGGGGTTGCTTCAGCCTTTACCGATTCCAGAATGGAAGTGGGAACACATCACCATGGACTTCGTATCGGGACTACCCAAGGCACGATCGGGACACGATGCCATATGGGTAATTGTTGACCGACTCACTAAGTCTTCCCACTTCCTGGCCATCAGAATGACTGATTCGTTGGACAAGTTGGCAAGAATGTATGTCCGGGAAATAGTCAGACTGCATGGGGTCCCAGTAACAGTGGTATCCGACAGGGATCCCAGATTCACTTCTCGGTTCTGGAATAGTTTCCAGCAAGCTATGGGAACAAAGCTGTCCCTTAGTACTGCCTTCCACCCCCAAACCGATGGACAATCAGAGAGGACAATTCGTACGCTGGAGGATATGCTCCGAGCTTGTGTCCTTGACTCCGGAGGCCATTGGGACGACCATCTACCCCTGATAGAGTTTGCCTACAACAACAATTACCAAGCAAGCATTGGCATGGCCCCATACGAGGCGCTATACGGGCGTCCGTGCAGGTCACCGATTTGTTGGGAGGAAGTGGGCGATAGAAGATTGTTTGGCCCGGATTTGGTGGAAGAAACCACGTCCAAGATAGTTAAGATCAAGAAGAACATCCAGACAGCTCAGAGTAGGCAGAAGAGCTATGCTGATACCCGGAGGAGAGACCTGGCCTTTGAGAAAGGTGACCGGGTGTTTCTTAAAGTCACCCCCTTCAAGGGAATTAGTAGGTTCGGCAGAAGGGGAAAATTAAACCCCAGATACATTGGACCCTTTGAAATCTTAGACAAGATTGGTACCACTGCCTACAAACTTGCACTGCCCCCTGAGCTCTCCCGGGTTCACAATGTGTTTCATGTATCTATGCTGCGCAAGTACAATCCGGACCCTTCTCATGTCGTGGCTCATGAACCGCTTTCACTCCGAGAGGACTTGTCTTATGAAGAAGTACCGGTCAATATCACGGACCGAGAAAGCAGAATACTCCGTAACCGGGAAATATCATTTGTAAAAGTCTTGTGGCAGAACCACACGCCTAGGGAGGCGACTTGGGAGCTGGAATCAGAATTTAGGGCCCAATATCCTCATCTGTTTGATCAAGAGTAATGAGGCAAATTTGGGGACCAAATTTCTTTATGGGGGGGAGAGTTGTAGCACCCGGAAAGGAGGGAAAAAAAAAGGGGGGGCCACGTCAGCAGCCACGTCAGCAGGCCCGGTCAGCAATCCCGGCCAACCGGGGCCTGCCACGTGGCAAGACCGCGTCACTCCGAAAGGAGCCACGTTGGCGATCCGCGTGGGTGCGATCCGACGGCCCAGATCGATCAAGCGATCGGACGACCCAGATTCAATCGCACGGACGGCCCAGATTCAATCAAAAACGAACGGCCCAGATTAAAACGAAATGAACGGCCGTGATCAAAAGGCAAGGGGTTATAAATAGAACCCCCACACCCGACCACAAACCCTAGCCTCCCGCCGCTCGCCGGAGAAGAAGAACCAGAGGCCGACCGCCGCCACCCGCCGCCGCACCGGGGAAATTTTCGACCGCCGATCGAGGTAAATTTCATACCCCGACTCGTTTTTCTCCGCTGATTCCTCCTATGGCCAAATTGAGGCCGAAATCCCGGCCAAACAGCTGGAATACGCGGCCGAAACCCAGCGGCGCCGCCGCGCCCCTCTCGGTTTTTGCCTCCGACGAGGTCCTTCCCGGCCTCCGTTCAATGCAATTTTTATATCACCGTGATCACCATTCTTTTCTCTACAGGTTGACCGAAGCTGAATCACCAAAACACGAACCTCGCCGGAGAGCCGCCGTACCCGAGAGCGCCACCGCCGGTAAGCTCCGCTTTTCCGTGATTTTTGGCCCCCCGAGGGCCCTAGGGTTGTTTTCTGACAAGGACCAATGCGAGTGTGGCCGAATTCGGCCGAAAACGGCCGAAAACAGCCAACCCGAGGCGACTCGCCGCCGCCAGCGGCGGCGCCGTCGCCGGAGCACGGCGGAGCCGCCGTGCCGGAGTTGCGATTTGGTCCGAAAGGGGCCCTGGGCCTAATTTGGATTTTTTTTGGAACACGTGCAGGTACTGTTAGTGTGTTTCAGTTCCCCGGAAAAAATTCAGGGAAAATTAGGGACGGCCTGCAGGCGCACTGTGAATCGTATTCGGATCCCGAAAACAAGTAAAGACCCCTCACCCTATTTCCTATCACGGTATTAAAGTTCAAAATGATAAAACGGTATTTCTTGAATTAACGAATGTGTGAAATTGCTTAAGGTGGCTAATGGAGCCCGAGTCTAGTGTGATTGGTGATTTACTGTTATTTAGCCTGTTTACAGCTTTAAATGCAAAATGAGGTTTGATGTGTTCATTTTACAGATTTGTGTGCAAATACTACGTTTTTATTAATCATGGGTTGAATGACTGAAAAACTGATACTGTATGTTGTCTGTTCGGCATGAATTACTGTTTTGCTTGTTTGTATGTGAATTGATGATGCTGACTGAGGAAAAGGAAAATGAAAGATTGTGTAGACTGATAATTGTATTATGAGGGTCAGCCTAACTAGATATCCTGGGAGATGGTGGACGGACCAGGTCCGTAGGGAACCCTACCGGGATTGTGGTCTCACATGCCGGACGGGGTATGGAGATCTTATGGTTTTGGCACCCATATCGGACGGGGTATGGGGACGGCCCGTTTCACCCTCATACCGGACGGGGTATTGAGGTTTATGGTTTTGGCGCCCATACCGGACGGGGTATGGGGACGGCCCGTTTCACCCTCATACCGGACGGGGTATTGAGGTTCATGGTTTTGGCGCCCATACCGGACGGGGTATGGGGACGGCCCTGGAAACTGATTATGAATGTTAAAGGTTAACGGGTAGCGGAACCCCTATGGACCCCCACAGATACTAGTAGGCTGGTAAATGAGAAAAAGATATGTTGTACAATGATTGAATTACAAGAGGCGTGATAAGTGTTATGTTTTACAGCTTATATTATTCCATGATTATGATAATGTTATTATTTTTCTTATATTGTTTTCATAAATTCCACCGAGGTAAGTGGATGGTGAAGGTTTTCATGTTAATAAACGAGTTTATTGTAAATTATGCTCTATTGGTCTTTTTGTGTTTTTCTACCCACCTTTACCTCCGTGACGGTGAGATATCGTGATGTTCTTACTGGGCTAGTGTAGTTCACTCCTTATTTAACCATTTCAGATCAGGAAGACATGGTTCCCGAGCCCGTTCCGCAGGAGGACGACGAAGGGGATGCCTAGAGACTCTGTAGTCATACTCATAGTTTTATTTTCGAGTTTCTCTCTTAGTTAGTTTAATCTTTTATATTTTAAGTACGTTTTTGGTTTTTCGTGTAAGGGATGTTAACTGAAATTTTGATCTCGCTTCCGCATTTGATATATTTAAATACTCATTTCATTTTAATATTTCCAGGGCCGTTACAATTTAATCTGTAACGGCCCCGGAAATTTAGAATGAAATATGTGTATTAAAAATGTCAAATGCGGAAGCGTAATAAAATTTTTGATTAACATCCCTTACACAAAAAAAACCAAAAATGTGCTCAAAATATAAAAGAACAAACTAACTAAAAGAGATACTCGAAAATAAGAACTATAAATATAACTACGGAGTCTTTAGGCGTCCCCTTCACCGTCTTCCTGCGGAACGGGCTCGGGAACAATGTCTTCCTAATCTGAAATGGTTAAATAAGGAATGAACTACACCAGCCCAGTAAAGACATCACACTATCTCACCGCCACGGAGGTAAAGGTGGGTAGAAAACACAAAAAAGACAAATGGAGCATAATTTATAATAAACTCGTTTATTAATATAAAAACCTTTACTGTCCACTTACCTCGGTGAGATCCATAAAACAACATATAAAAGCAATAACATTATCATCATTATGAAATCATATGAACTGTATAACATAATATTTACCACACCTTTGCATTTCAATCATTAAACAACACATTTTTCTCATTTACCAACCATAATAAAGAAACCATGATTCATGCATACGAGACCATAATATAATTACGTCAAACATCATGCTGCATTTAATACTGGAAATTAAATCAAACAATAACAGACCAACACTGTATCAGACTCGGGCTCCATTAGCAACCTTAATCAATTATACATTTATAAAGTCACATAGTACAGTTTAATTATTTATTTAGCTTTAATACCGTGATAAGAAATGGGGTGAGGGGTCCTTACTTGTTTCGGGGTCTAAATACGACTCTACAGTGTGCCTACAGGCTGTCCCTAATTTTTCATGAATTTTTTTCGGGAAACTGAAACGCACTACTGGTATCTGCACGTGTCCCAAAAAATCCCAAATCAGACCTAGGGCCCCTTTCGACCAATATCGCAATTCCGACACGGTAACTCCGCCGTGTTCCGGCGGCGATTCACCTCGGGTTGGTCGTTTTTGGCCGAATTTGGCTACGCTTGCATCGGTCCCTGCGATAGAACAACCTTAGGGCCCTCGGTGGGCCGAAAAATCGAAACTTACCGGTGGCGGTGCTCTCGGGTAAGGCGGCTCCTCCGACGTGAGTCGCGTTTTGATGTTTGGCTCCGATCAACCTGTAGAGAAAAGAACGGTGATCACAGTTGTATAAAATTTCCATCAAACAGAGGTCGGAAAGGGCCTCATCGGAGGCAAAAATCGAGGAGGGGCGCGACGGCGCCGCTGGGTTTTGGTTGGGTTTTCCGGCCGTTTGGCCGGTGGTTTGGCTCCGGTTTGGCCATAGGCGGACTCAGCGTGAAAAAACGAGCAAGGGGGAGAAAATTTACCTCGATCGGCGGTCGGAAACTTCCCCGGTGCGGCGGCGGGTGGCGGCGGCCGGCTCCTCCGGCGTCTGGTTCTTCTTCTCCGGCGAGCACTGGCGGCTAGGGTTTCTTTGGTTAGGTGTGGGTGGGGTTATTTATAACATTTGCCTTTTAATCTCAACCGTCCATCAAGATTAAATCTGGACCGTTCGATCACGATTTAATTGGGTTTAAATCTGGACCGTTCATCGCGATGCAATCTGGGCCGTCCGTGTGTGCGGGAACGAATCTATGCCGTCCGATCGCGCGCACGCGGATCGCCCACGTGACCCGTTCCCTAGTCAGCGTTTGCCTTGCCACGCGGCGCGTTCTGGTTGGCCGGGGCTGCTGACCGGGCTGCTGATGTGGCTGCTGACGTGGTGCAACTTTTCTAAATTACGTTTTGACCCCCAGTTTCCGATTTTCTTTTCAAAAATACCATCAGAATCCAAATTTCGACCCATTTTTTTCAAAATAAATTTCAATTAAATCTAAATAATATATTTACCCAATTTTATCATTATTATTATTTTTATTTTTATTAAATTAAATTAAATTAAATTAAAAATCAAATAAATAATTAAAAATAAAAATAAATAAATAAAATTTTAATTTTTATTTGGGTGTTACATAATCTTTCTGGGTTAAGTTTACTTCGCTGGCATTATTTGTTCACCTTCTTCATTAATTTCTTAGATGTGCTTGTTTTTATATATTGTAGAATATGATATATATTGTGTTCTGGAAGCTCTGAATTTTTTGTTTATCATCTTGTAGTTTATAGGTTTTCACTTAGTTCTTTTACCATGTTTTGTTGGGTGGATGATAATTTCTTTAAACTGCTAGGTGTATCTGTGACGGATAAGGTAATGATAAGATTTGAGGTGTCATAACTTATAGATTGAAAGGACTTATCATTTTGGTGCCATTACTCCACCTAGAGTGGTTTTTTTTCCATGGGAAGCTATCAGGAAATGTATTTTAATTGTTAATATGCTTAGAAGGAGGGGGAACATTCTGACTAATAGATGCTTCTTGTGCAAAAAATAGGAGGAGATTTGTAATCATATTTTGCTGTGGTGCCCTACTGCCTCTGACATTTGGTTTATGGTTTATAAATTATTGGGGTTAAACTGGGTGGTGGCTGGGAGTGTGAGGGAGGAGTTATGGGCTTGGGATGAGGTGTGTAAAAAGAACAAATTGTTACGGTTAATTCCACTTTCTATTTTTTGGGTGGTTTAGAAGGAAAGAAACTTGGGAGCATTTGAGGGTATTGAGAAAGAGTTTATTACTATTAGTCTTTTGGTTCTATGTTTTTGGGTTATGATATTAGAGAGCTCAAGGATTTTAGAGCTATCTTTAATATTTGGATTGGCTTGTAATTACTTGTATATAGGTATACTTATTTGGTACCTTGTTAATAATATTGTCTTACTTTTATTTCAAAAAAAATAGTGGAGCAGTGACTCTGTTATTTTACCATGTTTTGTTTTATTGGGAGGATGGTGGATTCTTTAAGCTGATTATAGTATATGTGGAGGTTAAAGTAATGGTAGGGTTTAAGGCTTCGTAGACTTATAGATTATAGTCTTTTCCAATTTTTTTTTATATATTGACGCTAGGTAACATGTACCAGTTTGATGCCTTTTGAAGTCTTGGTTTAATTATATTTGCCTGTGTCATTTCTAGAAAGCTAACTGGGTGTAGTAAAGTTGTACCTTTGATATTTATGTCGTTGGTTCTTAGCCTCTTATAAATCTTTTTTCTTCATGTTTTTATTATACAATATTCTACATATTAATGCATTTCATTGATGAATTGTTTTCATATAAAATGATTGCATGTTTTTGCTGTATAATATTCTACTCATTGTTTAGTTTTGTTCTATGTATTTGGTATCATTTCTGATCACACATTAGGTAAAAGAATTAATATTTTGAGACTTGTAGTTATTTTAGTATGCCAGTTTATCATAGTTCATGGGCTAGTAGTTCATAGAAGGTGCAAGATAAGTTATAAGCTTACTCATGAAATAATATTAGAGGGAAAGAAAGCTCGAGATAAGCTTATTGAAAATTTGATATTAAGTAAGTTTTATCGGCATATAATTAGGATGAGAGCTTCAGTTTTTATGAATTTATGTCATTTACTAGTTATAGATGGTGAACTTAGACATACCATTCGTGTAACTGTAAAAAAACAAGTACTTAAGATATTTTACCTATTATGACACAATGAGAGAAATCGGGTCATATCTTATATTTTTCGACGATTTAGAGAGACGACAAGTCGCAATTTTCACAATGTGCTATGATGTATAATACATATGGCCGATAAATTTATTGGTCAGCTAAATATATTACAAGTGCCTCCAGAAATAGCTAACAATCCTAGATTCTTTCATTTTTTAAAGATATATATAAGTTAAATACGTTTAATTAATTCTTTTAACATAAGTGTATGTTTACTTAATTAGTAAATAATTAATTTCAGGATTGTGTTGATATGATTAATGGAAAACATATATGTGTTAAAGTGTCTAGAAAAGATGTTCCACAGTTTTGCGGGAGAAAAGATTTCTCCACCCAAAACCTGTTGGCAGCTTGGGGACCGCATCAGATTCAAGAATAATAAAAGATGGAGTAAACAAAATTGATGATTATCTAGTAATTTTTGAAGGTAATTAAAATATATTTAACTTCAATATTTAATGTATATTTTGAAAAAAAATATTATAATTTAATTTATTCATTGCTTGTAGGTAAGTTTTACCTTATAAATGCTGGGTTCATGTTGCAGGGTGGACTAATTGCACCATATAGAGGAGAACGTTACTATTTGAGTGAATACTCTAGGAATTCACCACGCAATGCTCATGAGCTATTTAATCTACGACATGATTCTTTGTATAATGCGATTGAATGTGTCTTTGGAGTTCTAAAGAAATGTTCTCCAATTATTCAAAACTCGACTGAACCTCATTATCAGATTAAGACTATTAATACCATTATAGTTGCTTGTTGTATTTTGCATAATTATTTACGCGAAGAAGATTAAACTGATGAACTTCTTTTAGAGGTTGATGAAGAACTCTAAAACGTTTCTCCAGACGAATAAAGTACATGTAATTTTAGGGATAATATTGAGGAAATGAGAAAAGGTGAAGTAATTAGAGATACAATATCAATTGATATGTGGGCTTATTACATTTTGTGGAGTTTATAACATTTGTATAATTTATGATGTATGACATTTGTATGACTTATGATATTTGTGTAACTTTAATATCTTAATTGAATGTTACAATTTGAAATTTATTTTGTTGTAATCATATTATATTTTTTTTTGCATATGATTATATTTAGTATTTTCATGTGTTTTAAAAGATGGTCAGGAGGAATAGACATGCAAATAGAGGAAGTAAAACTATCCAGCAGACAGATTTTGTGGATGACGCCTTAGTAGACTCTTTTTACGCGCTACATTTGTGTGGTCATAGATTGGGTAGGATATTCACATCACACGTCGTCGATTGTGTACTTAAAGAATTGAGGAATGCATTTCCAGATATGGACATTGATAAAGAGCGGATACACAATACATAAAAATTTAAAAAGTCAATTCTCAATATGTTATGATGTTTTCAAATATGGAATGAGTAGTTTTGCCAAGAATCCAACAGCTGAATGATTCGAAATAGAAGAAGTTTGGGTGCAACTAATAAAAGTCAATCTTTTACTTTATCATATATTGTTTGCCATATTTTATACTGTTCAAATATTAATATAGTTATTAATCTTAGACTCAATCCGAAGCATCGAAATTGAAAAATAAATGCGTGAGAAATTATGAGAAAATGTCGTAAATGTATGGAAGGGATAGAGCTAGTGAGTTTACAAGTGAGACACCCCTAAACTCTCAAAGATAAAAGACGATAAGTGGTGATGAACATGGTCTGAATGCTACAAGTGAGACACCACTTACTCAAGATTTAAGTGGTAATTTTAATTTTCATGGTCTGAATACTTCATGTGAGGCTCCAACACCTGAAACTCTTACTTTAGAACTCGAACCTGAGATACAATAGTCTTCAATGCAGAAGAAAGTGAGACGTTTGACAACAGTATATGAAGAAGAATATCTGGCTAAAGTTCGAATTATTTCAAATTCAGTGAAAAAAATATTAACAATTTCAAAAGTGTCTGTTTTAGTAGAAGAACTATATTAAGAAATTTCTCATATAAAATTAGATTTCCTTTTACAAACAAAAGCTTTTATGCTACTTATAAATAGATCAAACATGACTAAAGTTTTAATGATTTGCTTTCTTGATCGTTGTAGTTTTTTCATGATCAATTTGCTTCATTTATCAAGTAATGACTAATATTAAATCTCAAGTTCGAATATTTTATACTTGTTATTTTGCTGATTTTGATTCATTATTTTTTTCGAATTTTCAAATAGAGATTGATGTTGTCAAAATGCAAAACTATATTATGGATTTATAAACATTTATTAAATTATGTTGGATGTTTAATAGATAATTAAGAAAATTGATGAATTTTATTATTCTAATGGACTAATTTATTGTTTTGGATTGATTAATTTATTTTAAATTTATAATTTCTTTTGTCTTTCTTTAATTGTTTGTAGACAATATTTTTTACTACTTATATTTTGAAGTGGTTTTGATTTAATATGATAATTATTTAATTTTTAAGTAATTTGGTAATAAAATATAAATAGTTTCTCATTAAATATAAATATGAGATATGTACATATGCATATATATCCCATATATTTTTGTTAAAAAAAATAAATTTAGAAGTTAAAAATTAATAAAAAAATATAAATTTAAATAAAATTAATTAATAAATTAATTCATGATAAATAATTATTTTAAATACTTTTTTATTTTTTATTTTTTAAAATAATTTTAAATTTAATATAATAATATATAATAATTATTTATTTAAATATAAATTTAATTACATTTATATATATTATATTTTTTTATTATATGTTATTTATTATTACATATAATAAAATAAAAATAAATTAATAATTTAATTAAAGTTAAAATTATATTATTTTATTATTTAAATAAATAATTATCATTAATTTATATTAATATAAAATTTTATATTATTATTATTTAATTACTGTCAGATATTAATTAAAATTTATCCGAATATTAAATAAATGAAATACAAATTTTTTTTGAAAATACACAAATATCATGCATCCCTTTTCGCTAAAATATAAATTCTCTCCTTTGTCATCCCTGAATTGCTCCTCTCCGGCCCCCCTTCAGCCTTTTTGCTTCACTTTCACCTCCATAGGCGTCGCTAGTTGCTGCTGTTCTCTGTAGTCACCGGTCCCTCATCAGCATCATCAGTATCTAGCTTCGGATTCACTGATTCTCCATCTTTTGAAACCCAGTTGAGTTGATTTTCGAGTTTCAATATCCCGATGGATGCTTTACAAATTTATTTAAATTACATGTTAAATTTTTCCTTTCATGGTTTCAAGTTTCAATTTGTCTGTGAGAACTGAGACTATCTATTTATGAAATTAGTGCTTGTGAGTTGAAAATTTTGCTTTGATTTTGGATGCAACAGGCGGTAAGGTTGGTCCGCTTCAATTTAATTGTTGATCCTAGGATTTATGGTGCCAGAAATATTTCTATAGATTAGTGTTTGTAGGCTTTCGGGACTATTCAGAATTTGTGATATGGCTTGAAGATTTGGGCTTATTTATTTCTTTTGCAATATTTTCTAGGATCTTGTGTTTTATACTTCTATATCAACTGGGAGATTTATTCTTGATTTGTTACTGTTCAGGTTGGTATATTTGTTCTGTTAATTCCTGATCCCTATTGAAATTCTGTTGCTACAGGTCTTTGTTTTTGCTCGGCCATTTTCCTTTTTATCATGGCAACTAGTACGTTCTTAGCAGCTTATCAAACTCTCTTTCACTTTATCTCTCTCTTGATATACGCATGTATGTATATTTTCTCTCCTTGATATGTCCGTGCACACAGGAATCAATGTCCTTATATACATATATGAGTGTGTGCTCAGATTGTACATATACATGCAAATATATCTGTTTGGATTTGTAAAGGATTTTTGTCTGGATCTTCATTTGTCAATTTTAATTCAGAATACTTTTCTGTGCTTATGTTTAATGAAGTTTGACTGGATGCAGGACTTCAGTTTGAGAATTCATGTGAAGTTGGGGTTTTCTCCAAGCTTACAAATGCATATTGCCTGGTTGCGATTGGAGGTTCTGAAAATTTCTATAGGTATTCTTTTGTTCACAATTTATACACCCATGTATCTATTCCTATCCTTCTAAATGGATTACGGTTTTATGAGTGTCTTCTAGTACTTTTGAGGCAGAGTTATCAGATGTTATTCCTGTGGTTAAGACCTCGATTGCAGGCACTAGAATTATAGGGCGGTTATGTGCTGGTGGGCATTCTTCTCGTTCCTATCTAATTTATAAGCTTTCTAATGCTTCCGGTTTTGCTCAAAATGACAATTTGCTTTGTGTTGACAGGGAACAAAAATGGTCTTCTTGTTCCTCACACCACAACTGATCAAGGTAATTTATGATCTTGAAGTACGAACATCATTCTGCTTATTATGACATTATGTGCAAATCTTGTTCATATTTGCTTAAGCAACCAGCCTTTCTTGGGAAGTATTTTCTTATTTCTAATATTTGATTCTTTATCATCAAAAGTTTGTAGCTACTGCTTGCTCTGCAACATGCATATAAAATGTACCTTGGCTTTTCATTTGATAAATTCAGGTTATTACAATCTAACATCCATCAATGTACATAGTTGATGAAGAAAACAACTAGATCAGTAAACATTGAGACAGATCTAGTGTATGAGTCATGCTATTGAGTGGGAGAAAATGAGGAAGAAGAGAGAGTAGAAGAATCTAGAAAAACAAAAGTGTTTATTCTTCCCATTAATTGAAGGTATTTATACATGGAACTAATGTGTATTTACAAAATAACACCCAACTTTACAGAAATAATATTACAACCCTTTTATTTACAAAACTACTTACCTTCGTATACTCTAATACCCATCTCTCAAGCTGGAGTATACAAATTTTGTATACTCAGCTTGGATACCAGTGCTTTAAACTTTGAAATGGAAAGTGGCTTGGTGAAACAGTCAGCCAGCTGATGAAAGGAAGAAACAGAGAACAAACAAATGATACCTTCTGCAACTTTCTGTCGAACGAGATGACAATCAATTTCTATATGCTTCATCCGCTCATGAAAAATCTAATTTTCAGCAATTTTTATTGCTGACAGATTATCGCAAAAAACTATAACTGGATGAAGATTCACAAGTAGATCAATAAGCAAAAAACGGAGCCATTACAGCTCACAACTGATGGCAGCAAGAGCCTTGTATTCCACTTCAGAGGAAGATCGAGATATAGTTGATTGTTTTTTTGTTTTCTAGGAAATAAGAGCATTTCCGAAAAAGACACAAAAGTTGGTAACAGATTTCCGTGAATCGGGACAAGTGGCCCAATCAGAATCGCTAAAACCTTTCAATTTCAAAGAATTCTGTGCAGGATAAAACAAACCTTGCCCAGACATGCCTTTTAAGTATCTCAAAATCCGATGAGCAGCTTGTAAATGTGTCTAAGTAGGAGCTTCAAGAAATTGAGAAAGCTGTTGAACAGCAAAGCATGTCTGGCCGTGTAGTGGTAAGATACAAAAGCTTACCCACAAGCTGCTGATATGCAGTTGAATCAACTTTGGGTGAGCCATGATCTTTCACTAACTGGACAGAAGGAACCATAGGAGTTGGGGTGGGTTTACTGTTCAAACATCCATTATCCTGAAGTAAATCCAAGGTATATTTGTATTGGCAAATATTAATTCCTTCCTCAGACCTTGCAACCTCAAGACCTAAGAAGAATTTGAGCTCCCCCAAATCTTTTATTTTAAACTGATCATGTAGAAAATCTTTGACAGATTGTATTTCTTCCATGTTGTTACTAGCTAATATCACATCATCAACATAGATAATAAGAGCAATGAAGGAAGAGCCAGTAGATATGATAAACAAAGAAAAATCTGAATGAGCTTGAATGAAGCCTTGTTGCTTCAAAACATCAGTTAACTTGAAATTCCATTGTCTACTTCTCTGCTTCAACCCATAGAGACTCTTCCTAAGCTTACAAACCTGATTCTGTTGAGTGGAATTAAAACCTGGTGGAAGAGTTATGTAAACCTCCTCAAACAAATCACCGTGGAGAAAAGCATTATTAATATCCAACTGGTGTAACAGCCATCCTTTAGCTGCAGCCACAGCTAGCAAAGTGCGCACAGTAGTGACCTTAGCAACAGGAAAATAATTTATACCAGACTGTTGAGTATATCCCTTGGCTACTAACCAAGCTTTATACTGTTCAGTAGATCCATAAGCCTTCTTCTTGATTTTAAAAACCTATTTACATCCAATAGGCTGTTTGTTCGGAGGCAATGTAACCAAATCCCATGTTTGATTTTCTACAAGTGCATTAATCTTAGCCTGTATTGCCTAGAGAAACAACAGCTTGGTTATATGATTTTGGTTCCTGATCTTGGCTTAAGGCGAAGATAAAGGCTTGTTGTTTGTGTGGAATATGGTCATATGATAGGACATTAGAAATATAATCTGGTGAGGATACATTGATTCCGGAGTTCAGACCATACACATGATAGTCTTTAAGTTAAACCGGTTGCTTTACTTGCCTAGCTGATTTTCTCTTTGGCAGATCAGGTTATGTCTCTGGATGTGTCAGCTCCTCTGGTGTACAAGTGGTAAATGTGGATTCATTGTATATAAGAGAAGCATTTAAGGGCGAAGTAAGAATGGGAGAAGAGACAGGACCAGAAGCGATTGACTCAGACAAACTTCCATGGTCTGTATCATTTTGTTGTACAAAATGTTTACTTGTATCATTATACAACTCTGTTGTAAAACTATCAGAATGGGGTAGAACAAAGTTATCCGAATCATTGGAAGGTATGGAATGGAATGGAAAGACATGTTCAACAAAATTGACATTTCTGGATACAAAAACTTTATGAGAATAAAGATCATAGATTCGATATCCTTTGATATGAGAAGGGTAACTAAGAAAAATACGTTTGATAGCGCGCGAAGCAAACTTTCAACGGTTGGAGTCTAAGGTGGAAGCATAACATAAGCAACCAAATACCTTGAGATGATGATATGTAGGGATGGTATGGAATAAAGGTTCATAAGGTGTTTGATTGTTGATGATTGGAGACGGAATACGATTGATGAGGTATACCGCATGTAAAACACAATTTGCCCAGAATTTGATGGGTAAATTGGCTTGAAATCGCAACGATCTCGGCACATTCAAGATATGCTAGTGCTTTCTTTCAACCACACTATTTTATTGTGGTGTATATGGACAAGAAAATTGATGTATAGCGCACTTACTAGCATAAAATTCGTGTAAATTGAATTCCTTGCCATTATCAAATCTCAAACATTTGATTTTGGTTTGAAATTATGTTTCAACATTGACAAAAAAATTAATTATCAATTGCTTCTCCTTTTGCCTTCATGGGGTATACCCATGTATAACGACTCTTATCATCAATAACGGTCAAGAAATAATGATGACCATAGAATGAGGCAACAGAAAAGGGACTCCAAATATCAACACGTATTAAGTCGAAATAACAATAACTTGTAGAAACACTTGTGAGAAATGAAGGTTTTCTTTGTTCAGCAAAATGACATACATCACAAACAAATGAAGAACAAGGAGTTATTGAATTATTCAGCTGATGCAACACTTGTAGTCTTGGTGGAAAAGGCCAAGACGGAAATACCACATATTATTTTTGTTTACAAGGGAAGAACAGTAACGAAGGTTCAATTTATCAACAGAGCGAACAAGAGATTGACTTTACAACAGAACCAATACAAGAGATTGGTTTTACAGCATAATTTACATTATATATATTCTTGAATTTTAGCACTTCAAAATGATACAACCCATGTCTTGCCCTAGCTAAACCAATCTTCTTCTGGCTCTGAACATCCTGAATGACACAATAATGACGGATGAATGTCAGTAAAAATTGTGAGTGTTTTAATAGCTGACTAATGGAAATCAAATTGAGTGTAAACTGGGGAACAAAGCAAGTATTGTGAAGGATGAGGTTTGGTGTAATATGTACTGTACCAATGTATGTGACTTTAAGTATCTATGAATTTGGTAATCTAATGAACGTATATTCAACAAGCATGTGTAAAGTAAGCAGCTCAATCGAGCTCACTATATGATCGCTAGCTCCAGAATCAATGATCCAGTCAACTAGTGTAGATGGAACGGAGGAGAAAGTAGTGTTACCTGGTTCAGTGGAAGGTTGGGATGTAGCAGAGAGGGTGTTGATTTGAGGAGTAATGGTTGAAATATTTGGAGCTGTTGACGGTTGAATAAGAGATAGTATCTTGTGATATTGATCTTTTGTAAATGAGTATGGCAATGCATCTGGACCACCGCACTGTGCATTAATTCTTACATGAGAATTAGCTACACCAGATTCTAATTCACCAATTTGAGTGCTAGCTTGACTCACACTTGGAATGTTCCAAGGGTTAGGTTTATACCCCGGTGGATACTCATGCTTCTTATAACACTTCTCTACTCTATATCTAGTGAAACCACAATAGGTGCATGTCAGCCTCTTACCATTATTGAATCCATCAGTTCCAGAATTATACTTTTTCTTTCCTCTTATATTATTGCTAACATTCTGTCCAGAAGATTGACATTTTGTCGAGGAACTAAAGTCTTGTTTACATGTAAAACATTTGAATCAAAATTCTGTTCTGAAAGTCCCGTGTCAAGGTTTCTCTGATGCTCTATGGCAAGTGCAAATACCCTACTCAGTGGAGGTAAAGGATCTTGAATTAGGATCCGTGACTTTATAACGCTGAAAAACTCATTTAGTCCTCTCAAAAACCTAATGGTTTTATCCTCCTCATAGTATTTTCTAATTGTTGTTCCAACACTACACAAACATTGTGTTTTACTGTCACAAGAAGGTCTGTCACAAGGAGGCAGAGGCCTCACGTTCGAAAACTCATCCCACATTATCTTCAAATGTGTATAATATTCTGTGACTGAATAGGTTCCTTGTTTCATCAGTGAAATCTCCTCTTGGAGATTAGCTATTCTAACTGCATCACCTTGAGAATATCTATCATGGAGGTCTTTCCATAAGTCTCTCTCACAATCTATCCTGATTTGGTTCTGAGCAATAGATGGAGAAATCAACTTTATTATCCAAGAAACAACAATCATATTACACCGCTTCCATGTATTGTACATAGGATCGTCTTTACTCGGGACTAGTATTGTACCATCCACGAACTTCATCTTATTTTTAGTAATCAAGGCTATTCTCATTGACCTCGACCACGAATGAAAATTGTTACCTGTGAGAATGGTTGAAGTCAGCTGAAGCGATGGATTCTCGCTCGGGTGCAAATAGAATGGATTCGCTATAGTTTCTTCAGACGTTGACGGCTCTGTGCTAGCAGTAGTTGTATCCATGACTATCGACGTGAGAACTTGAAGCTGGAGAAATTTCTTTGCAAAATCACGAACCTAGGGTTTTGGTTTCAACAAAAAAAAAAAACATGATCGGAAGAAATCTTTGAGCTCTGATACTATATTACAATCTAACATCTATCAATGTACATAGTTGATGAAGAAAACAACTAAATCAGTAAACATTGAGAGAGATCTAGTGTGAGTCGTGCTATTGAGTGGGAGAAAATGAGGGAGAAGTGTTTATTCTTCTCATTAATTGATGGTATTTATACATGGAACTAATGTGTATTTACAAAATAATTCCCAACTTTACAGAAATAATATTACAACTCTTTTATTTACAAAACTATTTACCTTCGTATACTCTAATACAGGTCTAATCAGTGTAAAAATGTCTTTGTAATATTATGAACTACTGAAGATCTGATCTCCTCTTCTTCTCTTTTCTTTAATTGAACACAAAAAGTTACTGGATCAAGAGTTTAGTTTCTGATCTCCGTTTTCTATGGGTGAGGTGCATTCACCAATTTCATCTCAAAATTGTTACTTTCGATGTTGGTTTGAAAACCGTTTTCTATTTTAGCTAGATGATGTTTAGAAAGCTTCTTTTCTTTTCTTCCATTGAACTCAAAAAGTGTGTATCAGGAGTTTATTTTCTGTCTCCTTTTTTTTCCTGTGTGGCACATTCATCATTTTTTCTCATCCTAAAATACTACTTTTCATGTTGGTTAGGAAACCTCCTTTCTATTTTAGGTAGATGATGTTCGTGAAATTTATTCTTTCTTTCTTTTCTCTTCTTTCACTGAACCTGGAAATTTTATGTTTTAGGAGTTAATTTTTTTATCTCCATTTTGTATCATGTGGCCCATTCACTACTTCTGCTCATCTCAGCAGTGTTACTTTCACCACTTCTTCTCATCTCAGAATTGTTACTTTCAATGTTGGTTTGGAGACCACCGTTCTGTTTTAGTTAGACAATGTTCCTGAGGTCGTCTAGTGAAGTCAGTGTTTATCTTCTTTTGATCTTTTCTGTCCCTTAGCATTTGGCTTTGAGGTGTTTCTTGGAAATTGAACGGTACCATGATTATTTGCAATATATATATTAACTGTTTTGAATTCTATTAATATATTGCTGCACTTTTTATTCTTTGCTACAGAATTCCCTAGGAAATAGAAATGCATAAAACGCAATATAAGCGGAGTAGGAACCGTTGTGGGCAGTTGTTACAATACAAAAAATAATAGGGTGTGGGACCCGTGGAAGTAGCAAAAGGAAATAGTTTTGAGTCTAGTAGAAAATTGGTTTCTTTAAGGAACTAGTAGGATTTACAATTATTTAAAGGTTTATAGTAATTATTTAGTTATAGATTTAAATGAGGGGAAATTGGAATAAAACTACGATTGGGATTTCTAAAATTATAATTAGATTTAGATTAGGATTTGGAGTAAAGCTAAGATTTTTTTTTTATATAAAAAGTGTTAAGTATCTACCAATTTGTATCAAGAAGACAGGGGTGCCACCCCATGTACAAAATCATTTATAATGATGTTAAAGTATCGGTGATATTTTCAAAATCCACCTCATTATTAATGTCATGACCTAACAAAATTGACCTAAAAAAATGTATCCACGTATTTTTAATTCTATTTAAGCTACTCTCAACACTATCTAGTGTTATACTATTACTCTTACAATGACTCAGAAAACAGTCAAATGGATCATTTTAGGCTAAAATCCCTCCCCCCCCCCCCCCACCTAACTGGAGTAAAGTTAAGATTATGATTCCTAGAATTGTAATAAGGATGTAATTCAATTAGCTTTCCTATAAACACATTTATTATCGTAAATAAAACCAACAAACTATTAATGCAACTAGTTTCTCTATAAAATATTAGAGGTTCTCTTAAATGAGTCTCACTATAGGTTGGCAAGGTCGGAAAACTGGGAAGCAAGTGGAATGCTTGCTTTAGGATTCGCGCTAGCGGGCCCCATGACCAGATCCAAATCCCAGGACCGTATCTAATTGGTGCCGGAGCAAGGTGGTCTTGGAGGACTTCAAAAATTTCTAGCAGCAGTTTGAGATGTTTATGAAGCAATACCAGGAGGACTGTGCTCGCTCAGAAGAGAGGCAACGCGAGCTCGCTGCCCAGGTTGAAAGCTTATCTGAGAAATTGTTGGCAACAAGGAGGGAGACTCTTGACACCACTGGCTCAACAAAAAAAGAAAAGACAAGAAGTTAGCTGACTCCAACAATGATACAGAAGGTGGAAGTATGTTGCTAAAATTTGCAAGGTTAGACTTTTCTAGATATAATTGCCCAGTTGATCTGTTGGGGTGGATTAACAGGTACAAACACTTCTTCCGACATTAGAAGACAGCCGAAGAAGACGAGGTGAGCTTGGCCTCTTTCTGCCTTTGAGATGTTGTCCAACTATGGTTCCTAAAGTTGGAGAGAGACCGATTAAAGCTCTCTTGAAAAGAATTTAAATCCCACTGTAGCTATAGATTTGACTTTCTGATTAGCTCTCTTGAAAAGAAAATTTCACTATGAACCAGTGACTACCATGGCACAAAGCTTGGTATTGCTATATGTGATGACCTGTTCAGCCAATGACTACCTTGGTTGGATAATTAGTACTTCTGTCCCTCTATGAGAAGTTGTAGGTTTAAGTCGGTTGTATTTCCCTGTGTGTTCTCATTAAGAGGTTGTATTATGATTAATGTGTGTGTATCATTTAATTAATAAAATGTATAAATTTTTACTAAAAAATTAATCTAGTTTTGATATATGTGTGTATATATGTATCATACTTGGATTTTTTTTTTCATGATGTTGATAGGATTATTTTTGCATTTTTCTTATTGAAGAGCTTCAACACTTAAGGAACAGTCTACCTGATCAAGTTGTTGTTCAGCGGATAGAGGAGAGACTATCTGCTCTAGGGAATTGTATTGCTTGCAATGACCATGTTGCTCTTGCACACACTGATCTGGACCGGGTAAATTTCTGTTATTCCTTAAGATTAATCTTTAGTATGTTATTTTAAAGAACTGATAAAATTATTGCTGTGTTATTCCTGAGCATGTGAAACGGGTTTTGACTTGGTTACTGGAAATCCTTGTATTAAATCTTTTAATCTCACTTATCTAATCATAACAACTTCAGTTTTGCCACTAACTTCGGTTTACCCAGGCTACTGGTTTGTATTTTCTTTATCTTGGGTATGCCAGTTCATCACATCTCTTGTGCTCTGGAAATGGATGCTAAGTAATATGCATTTTGATATTTTCCGTCAAGAACCTTCTGAGATATGTCGGAGACAATTTGGCAGTATTTGATTTTTATTTTGAGTGTAATGTTTGTCTGCTCTGAGATTCTTTTGGCAAAACTTTCTATGGCAAATTAGCATGATCTCATTGAAATTGTTACTTGAGATGTTAAAGTATGCTATTATTCTGTGTCAAATATGCTCAGGAAACCGAGGAGATAATTGCAGATGTCCTCGGTGTGGAAGTTTTCCGGCAGACAATTGCTGGCAATATTCTTGTGGGCAGCTACTGTGCCTTCTCCAACAGAGGTGGCTTGGTAAGTCCCTCCAATAGGAAAGATTTTGTTTGTTTTATAACTTGTCCAGCAATAATCGTTGTTTAACTTGGTCCTTAAAATTCTTGCATTTGAGCGTTGTTTAACTTGCCCCTTAAAATTCTTGCATTTGAGCAGGTTCATCCGCATACCTCAGTAGAAGATTTGGATGAACTTTCAACTCTTCTTCAGGTTCCATTAGTGGCTGGCACTGTTAACCGGGGTAGCGAAGTAATAGCTGCTGGAATGACAGTAAATGACTGGACGGCTTTCTGCGGTTCAGACACCACGGCAACAGAACTTTCTGTGGTGGAAACCATCTTCAAGTTGAGAGAAGCACAGCCGAGCGCGATTGTGGATGAGATGAGGAAATCATTAATTGACAGTTACGTTTGATTTGATATAACATCGTTTCGGCGATGCACTGAGGACAAACATAATCAGTTTGTCTGCGGAAGATACTATGGTAATCCTGAGTTTGAATGATAAAAATTAGTGTCTAATTATGTGGAATTTTCTTCGACCTCTCCATGTTTCAACATAGGATTTCAAAGTTGATTAAGGATCCTGTTATCTTGATAAAGAGATTAAGATAGATACTGTGTTATATATTTGTGGCCCTTGAATGTTTGGTGGTGAAAGTTTGAAAAGGAAGGTATGGTTTGGATGCTAAACAAAAAAATAATCAAACCATTTTGTACAATTTAGATTTACTAGAGACCTATGAGCTGTTTCAAAGGGGGAGCAGTATTTACAAATATTCAGCTTTAATGAAAAAGGAAGAGGAAAACACAAATCCAACTTCTACAGAAACAAAGATCGAAAATGATATGTGGACGATCTGGATCAATCGCAGCGTTAATGTTTCTCTACGGTTGTTGATGATGAGAATCAATGGAGGAAACCTTAGCGGCACCAGTCATTCGAAAAATCCAGAAGAAGAAACAGCCAGGCTTAGGGCTTGGTTTGCGAGGACGACGAGTAGCATTTCCCAAATTCTCTTGCTCCCTATTTATTTGCTCCTGATGCAACTTCCACATGGCGTAAGCTACGCCAGCTCCTGCTCCTCCCATCATCGTCTTAATTGCAGGTCTCACCTATACCTTAAAAACATACATACGTGCATACATATATCTCTATATATAGCCTAAAACGTGTAGAATCTGCAGATGTTACAGATATCTGTCTGAAGGAAGTGGAGTAGTAATAATGGCGTCGTTTGTATTGGAAATTATATATATATATATATATTTGTAGTAAGTGGATGCTGAATACTTATGCATATAATTCGATATTATATATCTATATATATATATATATATACGGTTTTGAGTTGAGAGTGTCGTCATGGATGGAGTTAGGCGGATTGTCTTGTCTGCTAAGGAAAGCTTCAATTAACTTTTTCTTTTCCTTACCAGCATTTATTTCCTTTTTAAAAAATAAAAAATAAAAAATTATAGTTTCAAATATTTTAATTAAAAAATTATATTATAAATATATTATTTAATAATTTTTTTCTGAGTGTATCTTCTTTTACTTTTTCACGCCTTTTCTAAAAGTGGATTTATTGATTAATGTTTTTTTAATCAACATATTGTTTTAAGGATATTAATTCATAAATCCACAGTTTGTTGCAGATATTATTTTTAAAATTCTTAGAAATCCACAATTAAGCAACCTAATCTTCTTAACATTAAGTCAATAATCTAACCTTCAACTTATAACATCAACTACTAATCTTCAACTGTTCAACTAACTTTTTTTTTAAAAAAAAATTAGATGAATGTTATTTTTATTTTTTTCATAAAAAAAATATGAATTTAAGTAAGTTTTATATTTTTATTAAAATATTATATTATAATTAATGTGTGTGTGTGTGTGTGTATATATATATATATCACTTAATAAATGAAACACATTTTTATTAACAAAAATCTGATTTGTCTTGTCTCGTAAAGAAGCTTCAATTAACTTTTTCTTTTTCTTGATTTGCACTACTTTCCAATACTAAATGTGTTTAGTGCAAGTTACATAATTCAAATATGTGTGTTTATATATATATATATATATATATATATATGTATATACACCTTTTTTCTTTTAGAAAAAGAATTTCTCTATAAATGGATACTTTAATTATTGTTTTTTAATTAAATCATAATTTGACAACTCCAGGATTTAGATGGGGGTACCATATTTTTATATTTGAGACTATAAATTCAACTATGAATATATCTAATTTTTTTTTTTAATACATATAATATGTTCAATCTAAATAACAATGAATATATTGTTCAATGTAATGAAATATTATATAAAATATAAAAAATTATTTGTTTATATTATAAGGTGTCTCTTTTCAATTTCTGTTGAATAAGGGATTAAGTAGTTTGCATTAAAACCCACTGAATTCAATAATATGTGTAAATTCTATAAGCTCAAGCTTATAACATCAATTATCAGTTTTCTTCTTTGATTTTATTTTTAGTGAAATAAACAGAACACATGAGAATATATGCTCCTTGCTAATTGCTAATTATTTAAGCAGCTTCTGAATAAAATGTTACATGCCATAACCCTACTTTCATCCCCAAGTATATATGAGCTCTATATCACTTACAACTATCTTTGCAGGGATCAGAACTCTTCAGTTCCTCTCTTGCCATACCAATTTAATCATCATTTTCAACAGATTTCACCTGTAAACCAATGTAAAACAACACTTTATTCATCATTAGACGTGCTGTTTCCCCCGCTTCCAACCCAATACTGCTTGACAGCAACCAGTATCTTTTCCGACACTAGGGGACCATCCTCGTGATCCACCATTTTGGTATCCCATCTCATGCCTGCTGCGATTTTTCTAACGTTGTTCAGAACATCTACGTCATCTCGGAAGATGACTGACCCTTCAGGCCGCAGGATGCGGTCCATTTCCAGAAGGATGTCTTCCATTTTGCACCTGAACAATACATTCCGGGAAAATATTTTCATCAAGGATCAAAACAGTGATAAACTCTATATTATTGCACTATAGGACTCCAAAAATAAATTTATGATAGCATGTAAGAAGACAATGACAACAGCATAGCAGTGCACGAGTTAAGAGGCTTACGTATTTTGGTACAAGCTAAATACACCATTAGCATGGATAAGGTCGTAGGTCCTAGGATACGTAGAGAAACCTTCACACCTGTGATATAAAACAAATTGAATCAATAAGGATTCATTTATTTCCTTGGTTCCCGTATGGTCTTTTTGACTTTATGATAGAGTAGAATCAGTACAAAGGCCAAAAGCAAGTTTGTAATCTTAAAATTTAAGTTTTCTCCCAAATTGTACCACTCTTTTTTAATTGAAGAGGGAGATATAGTAAGCTTGCAAGAATCTGAACTTTATAGATTAAAAATTTAGAATTTTTTAGCTTATTTTGTGATTAATGGCACCAACACAAGAAAAAGGATATGCAACAAGGAGATTTTAAATAATAGAAAGAAGGGAACGTACCAATCATGATAGATTCCTATTAGACCTCTCTCGTAAACAATGCCTAAAGTATTCTTTGCAATTGTAGGCACAACATTCATCACCCAAGACTTTGGTGATTCAAGTGCTGCCGCAAATCCCCCAAGATTGGCATTCATATCCATAACATTCCGGTATCTTGTAGTGCCAATCAATCTATTGATCCTTTTGTACGCACTTACATGCTTTTTCCAAATTTTATTGTCCTCTTGGAAGGATTCAGTTGTGACACCTTCAACCAATCCACCAGATATCCGAGGAGGGACTGCAAAAAGCCTTGCTGGAAACTTCTTTAGTTCACCTCCTGCAACTTCATTTCGACTGGTTACCTCAGGGAAAGGTGTTATGCACGTGTCCATTTCTTTGTACCTATGATACATCACCAAGAAAACTTAGGATGGAAATACTAAAAGACTAAGAATAAAAAATTACTAAAATACGAACATTCTTTGTTTGATAACATGGAAATATGATCTTCTTATAGTTTAACCACAAAACTTTCTATACTCAACCGAACCATTATATTATTTAGCATCCAATATATTAGAAAACAGAGAATAACAGGGAATGGACATTCGAAGATGACTAACGATATTAGGGGTCAAACTGTTTTATTCAGTATTTCTTAATTTTACTTCATTTTTTCTTGAATTACACTTCCTAACAACCAGTCCCTACATCCTATATTCTAAACCAAAGTAACAAATCAATACATTGTAATTTAAGACATCAACTCCTGGCGGAAGCCCCCCAATACATGCTACTAAGGAAGCCGCACAAAGTAATCCACGAACATCAGAATAAGTATCAATAAAATAGAAACTAATGAACACAGCACCAGGATCTTATTTAAAAGACTACTTTGTGAACTACTTGGCAATGAATAGAATATAAGCAAAAAATAGAAATACAGTCTAAATCAATCACAGGAAAGCACTCACCAGACATCATCAGTGTCCTCAGTTTGGCACATATCTGAGGACTTCCTCTTGCAGGACTTGTCATTTATTTTCTTTCTCCATATGGCAATATCTCCCTTTTCATATTTTTTCTCCCAGCACAAGAGCTCTGCAAGCTCTTCAATTTTATTCTGTTCAGCCTGGAGATCCTTCTTGGTGCGCTTCCATGTTTGGTAGTAGGTTTTCCAATTAATTGGAGGACCCGACAATATCCAGTATCCACCAGGTCTGAGAACCCGGTCAACTTCCATTAGATACTTCCCATCTATATAAGAAATCCAGAGATGAAAACACCATCGTCACACAGCAGGTATAAAGAATTTGCAGCAGGATTTAGGTCTCATTATTCAAATTCTTTTGTTTGTTTGAGGAAGTTAAAGTCATGTGTAATTAACAAATAATTGTAACATGGTATCAGAATGCCAACAATGGTAGTGGTAGATACATGCAGTAACTAGGAATTTTTACTCCTGCATTCTTGCAGGAACTGCCAAATTGACAATTTGGTAGCATCCCTCGCCCTCTTGAGTAAATACTATAGGTAATTTCAACATTGTATATGAAAGATTCCTCTAGAATTTGAGATTTTATTGGGACAGGGTGTAAGTAATGAAATGGAATGAAGCAGAATGTTTAAGCTCAGGTTGTTTGAATAGGGTAGCAGTACCAGTAATAATGAGATGTTGTCATTAAAACTAAT
The DNA here is from genome assembly GCF_054855325.1 of Carica papaya. NCBI lineage: Eukaryota > Viridiplantae > Streptophyta > Magnoliopsida > Brassicales > Caricaceae > Carica > Carica papaya. Next base: position 4,901,216 of record NC_142312.1, on the reverse strand, counting down.
GGTAGTGTTTGGTAAAATGTTTTTGGTAAAGTACTATTGGAGACTGTACAAGATGTTTGTGCTTGTTAACAATACATTTAAAAATATTATGAGAATACAATTAAATATAATTTACATTATGTTTAAGGAAAAGTTTTTATTTTCTAGATTAAAATATAATTCTACATTCCATATTACTCTTTTGGAAAGATTGCAGGTATAAGTAATTAAACCTCTTAAATAATTGTTACTTGCTTTCCTTGGAGCAAAATTTTGTTGATTTGAGAAAGTAACCATGTAATACGTTAATTGAAAATTTTGGTTACTTAGCGAAAGCATTCAGATCTTTTTTTCCTATTGAAAATTAGAAAAAAACAAGTAAGAGATAAATTGCCAAACATTAATTTTCTAAAAGTAATATTATTGAAAAAAAACTTACCCAAGAAGTAGAACCAAACAGAGTCTGTATCTTGTTTGGATAGGAGGTTAACAAAAGGAGAACAGAGTTCGGAAAATAATTGGGTTTAAAGAATTTATCCAGGGTTAATCAGTCATCAAAAGATTAACATTTAACTCCCATTATACTTTCTACCCATCCTCCCCCAAATAATCCTTCCATTTTGTTACCAAAATCCTTCCCGATTAAGGTTAAATATTTAACCTGTACAATTTCTATAATTTTCCATCCCTCTCCCCTACTCAAACATTGCTTGGAAGTGTCATGAAATTCGTGTTAAAGCAAATCTTGCTACCAAAAAGCATGAGAATATAAAAGAAAAATGTGATTTTATGCACTCACCATTTGACGTCCATGGTATTAAACATCGAGAGCACTGAGCCATATCAAATGATCTTGATGGGTATGGAAGGCGTATTGATCCAAGAACTCCAATGACAGCAGGTACACCTCGCTCCAACGCAAACTGCACCTGTGCTTCATGATTGTCCCGTGGTGCAAATGACATAGCCAACACATTTCTTTTAAGCAGGTATGCACCCCAGCTTGCGACCTGCATCATTATTATCGTATCAGTTCCAATAAAACCCTAGTGAACAAAGAAGCCAGACAACTAAAAATCAGTTGTTTTTGGCTATTGATTAAAGGAATATTCATCATATATGTTTCCTTATGGGAAACAGTGCACACAAAGAGATACCTTGCTTCACTATCTTATATGAAATGTTATCCAAAGCCATAAATATCTCAAATAAGGTGACTATAAAACAACAGTTAGGAGGATGATGATGACAAAGACATCTCATGTGCACACGACCATAGGTGAATAAAAACTGAACCACAATGGATTTAACTAATTGGACTCTCAAGGGTCACCCAAAAAAAAATTACAGCTTTAAAAATAGCAAACGGAATGAAGGTGAAAGTAAAGTAAAAGAATCGAGCTTTAAAAAATAATCGAGGATAAAGACGTGACAAGCACGGATGCAGGCTTGCAGAGAAATGTCAGCAATACCAATGAGATAAAGGTAAAATAATTCTTGAATTAACATACTCCACAACCGGTATCCAGTGCAGTCCTAACAGAGCCATCTGCAATCGGTATAACTGTAGCTAATTCGTCAATATATGCATCTGCACCTTGAGGGAACATCGTTCCTCCACCGGGAAATTTGAACACATTTCCCTGAAACTGCACCCAGTTCTGTACAGCCTTTTCTACTGTCAAGCTTTTATAAGGAACATTAGAGTAGTGGATATAGTCGCGACCCTTTGGCCATGGAAATGGTGTCATATATCCTTTTGGTGCAGGAACTAGACAATGCAATTTTTCCTCCTCAGGTGGACAGTGTCTTTCTCTATATATCATATCCTCTCTTGGAAATTTCATGGCCCGGTCTTGTTCTTGACAAGGAGTGTAATCAGTGTATTTAGCATCACATGGCTTGAACACTACAGTATTTTGCTTGGGAGGTTCAACAATCTCTACGTTGTTGTGATGAGTTTCAAAGTTCAAATTGGTGAAGACATTACAGTCTGTCTGCTTTGTTATTTGCATTGCTATACCATCTCCCTTTCCAAAACCACTCTTCTGCCATGCTCCCAGTAGGTAAAAGAAACAGCATAAACCTATCACCACGAATATAGATAGTGGACGTGTTCTGTTGCCAGGTGAATTATGCTTAGAGCCCATAGTATGGTTGGGAGAAACTCCCTGAAGTGTCCTGTAAGATGCAGTGTAGTTAGCAATCACTAACTCATTATCACTTATTGTAAAGCATTTATCTCCAGAGAATTTTATCATAATCTTTTAGCAATTTCAGCATCCATTATTACACTGTATATACGCCAATGAAAATAAATGTGATGAAATTCTATTAATATTGTGAAACGATATGGATGAATTAATCTTAACCTCAACAGACATAATAAATAGGTTTCCTAAATTAATTAGGATGCCAATTGGAAGAAAAAACTTAGATAATTTCTCACTAAGTTTAATTATGAGTAAATAAAATGGCCCATCATTGAGCAGTAATGGATTACTAAGATTTGTGAGAACTAAGATAAAGAGAAGATAAAGGATTCATATGGATTCATGGATGGAACACCTGATAACTTATAAGGTTTAAAGTATAACTTTTTTGTTAAAGTAGTCTGCAAAACTAAATGTATAGATCCTTGCCACATGAACTCCCAGATATTAGCGGAGTATATGACAGATAGATCGTAGACAAATAATGGGAACTAATCAGAAAGTCAATAATTAAGTTTAAAGATTCCATTTTAGAAGAGAAGCATAAGATAAGATCCCCAAGGAGATTAGTTAAGGCGGGAGAAAAGATGAAACAATTGACACATAATATAGCATAAAAAGGATCTGTGTACACACAGATCGTTGATGGAAAAAAGAGCATGGATCAAAATTGAGCGAATATGTTGCTATAATAATCAATATTAATTAGGCAATAAAAAGTCTGCTCTTAATAATCCACCCAAGTGTTTCCATTTTACTTGGGGAAAAGAGTGCTTTTCCTTTCGCGAATCCTTTCTTGAATTGTAATGTGTACATATTTATTTAAAGATATACTAGATTTGACAACTTAGGATCAAGATTTCTGAAGTGAATGCAAAAAAAAAATAATTCCCTTTTGCTCATGACAAAAGATGGTAACAAATAATCTGAGAGCTTGGCCTTCAAAACACACAAGTAGGGATTAATGGGTGTAGAAGTAAGCAACTGGTTTTTACTTGAAAAGGGGGAGGAGACTCAGAACAGGCATGACATGAACCAAAAGTGAAACAAACAGCTAAATCTACCGTAGAGTCGTAGACAGACATAAAAAGGGAATTTAAAACAGTTCCAATTAGACAAACAGATCACAAGGTAACAGAGAGTAAGCATAAAAAAGCAAAACTCAGACCAAGTCAAAAAAAAAAAAAAAAAAGAAAGAGAAAGAAGGACGGAACAAATTGAAAGTAATGAGAAATGACCTGGTGATTGAGGAGCTCTTTCAGTACTCTGAGATTGGGTATCTCTGCAGATCTGTACAGGGTGTTGGAAAACGAAGTAGAGGAGTCAGCTCGAGTAGTATGAAGAGAGAGAGAGAGAGAGAGAGCAAGCTTTTTAAAACATAAAGGTTGAAGCTTTAATAACTGAAATGATGGGTGGATAAATATCTCTTTCGCTGTAAATTCGGCATATATCTGGTTAAGTTTAGCAGGGTAAGTCGTTGTTCAATCTGATAATATTTAATTATGAATTTACAAATTTAGTCCTAATTAATAACTAATAAGGGTTGCCGCCGACAACAATCTATTAGTAGTCAAAAATAATATTATTAAAAAAAAACGAACTCATCAAACGAAGGATCCACTGGACATTCTCGTGAGTAGCAAATTACCATTACCACCTTTCTAGATCGGACTGCAAATTTTAGTTGCATCACCATGTGACTAAAATTCTGTGCTTGCATGTGGGTAAATATATATATATATATATGTATATACATACCCGTGGTTATATCTGTGTTTTTACTTAAATTTAGAGATCTACCCACAATTTATTATGGAGAATCTAACGTATATAAATTAACATATTTTATTTTAAATTTACAAACTCAATGGTAGTGAGTGTCGGCGAGGACTAAAGACTGTGTGACTGTGTGATGTGTTCATAAATAAATAATATTTATTTTGATTATTAATTTGTAGCTTCCCACCTTCCAATTGTCAATTCATAAGTTTATCAACGACCTATATATATATATATATATATATAAATATAAATATATCTTCTCATAGTATGTATAAAAATTATTTTAAATATCAAAGATTTAATAATTGAAAAATCAGAATGTAAATTATTCAAATAAATAAGCAATCTTTTTATTTAATTACTTTTCAAGTAAATAAATAAAACTAGAATAAACTTTCACTTAATTAATCTACAAAGAAACGATATAACTCAAACTCGAATAGTTTCGTACCCGTATAATAACATTATAGTATCAGTCTGATATTGACAATTTTTTTTTTTTTTGAAGTTCTTTGTGATGATTTAATAACATATGATTTAATGATTTCTTATTTTATATGAAACCATGAATGTTTGGATGATGGTCGTACATATTTTCTTTTTTCTGAAAAAGTATATATAGTCTATTGATAAAATTAAATAACAGCAGACACAAAACCAGCAGCAGAAAAGGAAAACTAGTTAGATGCGCCTGCATGTTTAAGCTTTTTCAAATACAAACAAATAAGCGTTAAAAAGGGTAACCAAATAATTACTGATAATAGGCAGAAAAATTAATGGTTTTATGCTAAATTGCCTGCAACACAGATATAACTCCTGCCCATAAATGTCAAATTCAAATAGCAGAAGAAAAAAAAAAATGTTGCTTCAAGAAGATAATAATAGCAGCAGAAGAAGAAAATTTAAGCTCTGTGGAGACAAGCCAGAATAAATTCACAACTACATGATAGTGCATGGCATGGGTGAGGTCAGGGTGACCACTAATTGAAGTCACTTGCAAATAGTGTGGAAATCTGGATTTGTTATATTTACGCAATTTTTACTGACTAGAATTATTATTTTTTATGATAGTATCATTCCAGACTGCCAAATATTTTAAACACTGCATCTATAACCCAACCATATCTATTATGCAACACAGATATCCTAATACCTGTTTAGGATTTGGTAGACATCACAAAAGCATAACTAAGAATTGCTCCAAATTCTCGCAGAAAGAGTCCAGAATTCCTGTACCTACCTTTTTTGTTTTGGGTGAGAGAACGAGATTTACTGATAATCACGCCACGAAGCTGCATTAATCCGGGTTAAGAAAAGCTGTGCACCATTTCTTACTTCTAAAACGTTTTACTTCCAAGTTGGTTAGGTACTCCAATCAGAAAATGTTTTCATGTCGTCCACAGGTTTCATGCATAGGATGTCTCCATGACGACTTCGGTCATCTCTAAAACTCTCCATTTTTCAGCTTCAGTGAAGAAGTCAGATTGTCTGTCTCCTTGCATGCCTTGCATTTATCGGATACCCTCGTAATCACTGCACATGGAAATGGTAAGAACTAAGAATTTGCATGGGGACATGGGATTGAGAAAGGATTGTACTGATCACTCAGAAACATTCTCATATCAACATCTGTTTGTTAGGCTCTGCAAAAACACCAACAATCGACAAATCAGTTCAGCAATATTAGGACTGCCACCTGCAAGATGCAACTGAAGAAGATCACAGAAAGCAGAGATTTTTTCAATGAGTCAAAATATCAAAGGATGATAAACAAAGATAAGATAGATCTGTAGCTCACAAGCCATCACTGTGCATTTTTTTTCTTCCGAATTCAAGTCCATGCCTTCACTGGACTTCAATTTACTTTCTCTCTTTTTCTTTAACCTGGAAGAACTCAAACATCCTTCAACTAGAGAAAGAAGAAAAAACTTACATTAGAATTGAAACAAGAAGAGGAAAGTCGATTATACCACTTCTACAGAGAGAATAAGAAACTGGAAGAAGAAGATGTCTAAACATGGAATCATTTATGTGGCCAATTTGACAGTCAGTTAGTTCTCAACAGAATGGACAATTATCACAAGTATAACTCAGATTTAAGGATTTTCATAAACCTTTTTATTTCACATGTTAATCTGTAACTTCATGATGACAATAATGGAAAACCACCAGGCAGTAGATTTATTAAGTGAAAACAACCAGCCACCTCATGTACCTTGCCATTCCCATACCACCTTTGATTCTCCCTTGACAATCTTTGGATGACGATCTACTCGGGAGTCTTCCTGTACCAAATCTTCAACCTAAAGAAGCATAAAACAGAAATTTATCATGTACATAGCTTTAACTAGAGGACAAGCTAAATGAATATAAAAAAGGAATATAGCAAACAAAAGAGGGAGTCAAAAGAGAAAAGAAAAACAGTTGATGCTATTGTAAGCACAAAACTTTTTTTTTAGAATGAAAAGCGCTGTTGTAAACACCAAAATCCAGATCCTTCTGAACATTCTTTGTCAGGCCTTCTAATTAGGTAGGGAAAAAAGTTATAAAACAAAAATAAAAAATAAATAGAAATCTCAGATAATCTACAAGGAAGAGATGCACAAATACAGAAGAATGGTGCAAGTTGATAACATCCAGAGAACAAGTGAAGAAGGCCAACATACACATAGGTTAAGGCCTCAAGGTGGCAAGAAAAAAGTAGATACCAAAAGTATATAACCCAACTGGATCAATTACGGGTTAGCAAGAATTAGTTTCCCTCAGAAAAAAAAAAAAGAAATACAAGCTAACTTAAAACTTGCATATAAGACACTAACCATTCAGAGGCAAAATGGAGGTTAACTACTTGATTTGCAATTATAAGAAGCCATAAATACAGATAGAACAAATCTAAGTATCTAAAATATATTAGCCTGCAACATGGATGTCAATGATGATGGCCATTGCAACAAGTCATAATGAATGAATTTTACTATGTCATCCCACATGAGATTGACTGCAGCATGATTAGATCCACACTAAAAAATGAAGCATGCACTAATTTACAGGGTGGAAATATCAAAATAGATATCAAAAGTTAGTTACGGTTTATTTGAAGTAAATGGCTCATCAAGAAGGCAAAAAAAAACAAAAAACAAAAAAAAAAACCTTTTTCCATAACTCCACATCCTTCCTTTCTCTGGGCAAAAGAAGATGATCCCGTAACCGCGATGCAACAACCCAGGGTTCAAATTCACCACCTCTACTTTTTGATGTCAAAGCATTCTCCTCAAGTGTGTCGCATACCTGTCAAGTTGGTAGCAAATCGATTTGCGCATTTTCATTTTCAATAACTTATCAACAATGATAAAAAGTAATTTGTTTACCTACATGCAAATAAATGAAAATCAAAAGCAGTTAGCAATTCCAGTATTTGAGTGAATAGAACAGGAAGATACTAGATTGGGATTATTTCAATATTAATGATATTGATGTAGTTATAATCTTTTATGCATGATTAAGGATATGTACTTTGTTTAGGAACTATTCAGCATATCCTTTGTATTAGTACAGGTTTATTATTTCTTATTTAGCTAAGATCTTATTTAATATTTTCTAGTATTCTAGATGTAATAGGACATCTGTATATATAGGGTCCTATTATCCAATAAAATTCATACTTCATTCTCCACACCTTTCAGGCATTTGCTCACCTTTTGAAAAGATTAGAGATCACTAGTTCAAAACCTTGTGTATTCTGTTTCAAAGGCCATACTCTATGTCATATGATTTAAAAGGACTTTTTAAATGTTTTTGACTCATCCTCTCTTGCAAATTCCTTTATGCGAGGGCAGTATCCTCTTGTTGCCTTGTGAATGACATGTTCTTATTCTTAAACAAAAGAAAGTAATTTTTCAAGTTATAATATAAATAAAAGATTAAACACCAAAAGAAAATGATTATCTAAAAATCAAGTAGAAGTTAAAAGTAACTTTGATTCTAATGACACGTAGAGAAAGAGACTAATTATGTGCACAAGGAACAAAATGCCTCTTGTATACCTGGTGGTAAAGCTCTTCAACTCTAGTTGACAAATATCGTCTACGAGAAACCCTCTGGAGTACCAATGTACAGCCCACAAGCTGTAGATCTCAACATTGTCAACAAGCTTCAAGATGTTGATACTAAAACTAAAATCAGTCAAAGGCTGCTTCTTAGAATAGAGTACCAATGTGCAAACAGGAAAAATAATGAAAACATGCTTGGAGATCCACTGACGGATACAACAAGCAAGGGGCTTGTAATGTTCTACTAGCAAATCTGGGCACTTCAGCTCTTTGGTCCTTTAGAAAGATAAGAAAACAATCTTATCAGAAAAAGAAAAAAGACAAGAAAATTTTTTGTACTGCACAAATTATACTACTTAAATTCACATACAACCAGCGGACTTGCTGGAAACTTTGACAAATTTGAACATTAGGCTTGGGGTAAAATGCCATACCCGTTAGAATTAGTTCTCATCTCCAGAAATTTACTAACATTCTCCACTGTTCTGTTTCTCACATGTTGGTAGATAGCACTGTCTGGTTCAGTGTTTACCTTCAAGTCAGACCAATCTAAATCCTTCCATATAGCATCCTCTAGAATCTGAAGACCGGTGTAAAAATTTGGATTAGAAAGTTGGCCCCATATGATCCTGAAGGATCAGTCGGCAGCATATACACTTAGAAATCATCTTGAAATAACTCTCACAAAGTTAGTTTCCAAAAAGTAACATACCCAAATTGACCCAATCCCAGTGCACAAAACTTGAGCATAAGCTGAACATAGACGAACTTCAATCTGCTTGGACTGTAGTTGCATCATGTTATCATATATAAATGGAAAATTACAAAAATGTAATCAAGCTGACAAGGAAGAAAATCACGCATTTCAGTCTCACAAAAATTCAATATGTCAGATTGAGCTAAATATAAGAACACACAAGTTGCTTAGCTGTTTCATTAATATCTCCATCTTCTACACACAAGCTCCCAAGCTTTCTATATCCATGAGCACATATCAGCTTGCCTTCATAACACTCTCCATTACTTGGACAAGGCTGACAAAAATCTGTAATGCTGAGCACAGATTAATTGTGACGGTTGCAGGTAATGAGAAACAGACAGGTAGTTATATTTCATGAACTGGATCATTCATAAAACATGATTTCTTTTTCTTAATAATATAAGTCATTTAGAATACCGATCCATTGGTTGCAAGCTATCAAGTTAAAGATTGAACACTTATATAGAAAAAAAAAATAGAAGGGCAAAACCAGTAAATATATAAAATAAAGCAGAACAAAAAACACACACACACACAAATAGTATTCAGGACTCTGATAAGATGAAACAAAACAATAGATCGACATAAAATTGGTGACCATTTTGCTTGAATCCAGCTAGTAGACTAAAATCACTTTGGACCACAGACAGACAACCTTGTAATAATTTACATAATCTATGTTCTTCGGCCTGCTTTCTTTTTTCCTACTTTCAAGTTCACAAAGGAGCCTTCTGCAAAATCTTCGGTACAAAACTAGCCAACTGAAACATGGAAGTGCAGGCAAATGACTGAACATAGACCTAGAATAAATTTGGCTAAGTTCAGGGTTCAGGTATTGTTAGAAATAGTTTTCCAGGAAGTAGTATGTTGACAGTTTGTTTAGTTGGGTCACTACAATACACATTTTGCAGTTCCCGAGGAGGGCGAGCGTATCTTCCGTGACAAGACTCTCAAGCAGGAAAAAGGAATGAGCAATATTATGGGACCTAAGAGGAGGGAAGAGGACCTAGGCATTAGAATCTCGGTGACTTCGACAAGGCAATAACGGCCAAATGGTTAACGGACCACCTTAGCTTGGATGTTTAAAAGATCATAGGTATGATGTCTATTTACTTCTCCAATCATTTTCTACCGGTCAAACCCTAATATAAACTTCTTTTATATGATACCTAACAACTGCTAGGTGTGATACCTTGATCTAATCCCAATTTCTGGATGGAGAGATTAATCCCAACCTCCTAATAAGTCACATGATTTCTTAAACCAAGATCAATCACAATGCTAAATTGCTCATCAACTGAACAAATGGAAAAAAACACATTCTACAGAAAGAATTAGCTTTTGCTACAACTCCAAAGACAAATTCAACCATTCACATTGGATTCGAAAACACAGCCAACATTCCTTCACCAAATGCACACAGGTTTAGTCTACAAAGAATGTCATGAAAATGCAAGCTGAGATCATATAAAAATAAAACCATAGATAGAAAATGTTATCTCTTCATAACCAACTATAAGGTTTAAAATAAAAATCCAACAAGCAACTAGTAAACAAGCAAACAAACAAAAATAAAAAGCTTTAAAAGCCACATAATTAGCTCGATAAACAGCAAATTAAGAAGCATCCATAATCTCGTTTCTTCTCTTTCCTTGTCGAAGATTTTGTTCTTGCAGGCGAAAAATCCAACAAAAATAAAAGATAAAATGAACTAAAATGGAACGTGAATTTACCGGAGACAGAATCAACGTAGTCCACGTTGCTATTGCAGAAAGGTTTCGGGCTGGTGTTAATGAAGTTGAGCACGAAATGGCAGGCGAAAGCGACCGAGTATGCGATAGCCAGCACAGGTATCAGTCTCAACAACTCCCCCTTGGAAGGAAACAAGCTAGCGGGTGGTTCCATAATTGAGCTCGGAAAAGAAGAGGAGGAGGGACTGGGCCGGTTTGGGGAAGCTTTCGGCCGTTTCCTGGGTCTCGGATCCATTGATCTGGTCCGGAATTGTACGGGAGAATGCGTGAATGCTGAGAGAAGTTACTGACGGATCGCTTCAGTATTAAATTCATTTTCCTCCCATTTTCAGTTCCCTTTAGAAGAGTTGATGCAAGAGAGCACACAGTACCGAGCTAATGGCCGGCCCAAACCGGCCCAGACCGGCTCAAACCCGGGTGTGTGATTATTTCTAAGTGTTATCTTCTTTTTCTTAAAAAAAAAATTGATAAAATGTATTTAATCAATATAGAATAATTATAAATATAAATAATAATTTATATTAGTGTTAATTTCATTAAATTTTTATTTGTATATTTTATTAAATTGTCGTGAATTTTACTCCTATCAAGACTAAATCTAAATTTATATTTAATTACTATTTAGAATTTATTTTATTAACATGAAATAATATTTAATATTTGTAATTTATAATTTATTTAAATTAAAATTTGATTATAAATAAATAAAATTATTTTTAATTATTTTATATTTAAAAGTTTAATGTTAAACATGTATGTATTATATATAGAGAGAGAAATAAAACGTTTTTTTAATTGAACAGAAAAAAAAAAAGTTATTTAAAATATTTTCAAACATAAACTTTGTTGAAGTTAAAAAAAAAAAAATAGTAAAGAGGAAATTCCATAAACGCATGGAAGGGTAGTTTAACAGCTTGCAGAAGCTCTCTGGCAAAATTCAATGGCCGCAGTTTAGAGCCCAACAGATACTACCCTGAAAATCATCGTCGGTTCCTGGAACCCTATCGAGCTTTTTCTCTGGTAACTAATCCATTGAAATCTCCTTTGAATTATCTTCGGTCTTCACGAATTTCCCTTGAATTATGTCATCCTTTGAGATTTAGTTGTTTATTTATGGTTCCTAATTATGTTTTCGCTGGAAAAACAACGAATAGGGTTTGAAATCTTTAGTAAGATAATATCTCTTGAATCTTGACTTGTGAGGAAGTATCTTGGATTATGCTACAATTTAGCTAGGGATTAGTTCGAGATTAAAGTGAATCGATTTGGAAGGGAGAATGATCTCTTCCCTGGATTGTTGTTAAAGTTTAAAATTTTTTTCAATCTAAATTGATCTTATTAAAATGTTCTGCAAAAACCTGTTTGTTGAATCCACATAATTTATTTACGTCTTATATATGCACAAACGTCTAGGAAAGGTGATGATTTTCGTTGCTTTTACAAATGAAAGCTTTTGAGGCAGGGACTTGGGAGGTGATCTGATATCTGTAATTGGTCAGGATGACCACAAGCTCATCAAGTTACTATTTTGACTAGTATATAGAGGATACTTAATTTGGTAGTGATGCATGGTTCTAGTATTTCCCTTTTAAAATACGTTAGTTGATCAATTTAGCAATATGGTAGAAGTTTTTGGTTGAATATTTTTTTAAAGCATGGAACTAGGGATCTAATTGTGACCCATGAATGACATTGCAAGATTAGAGTGACTTTAATTTGATGATGATAACTTCTGGTAACAAGGTGAAGGTGGCAGAAAAAGTATGTTTTATGATTTTGGATGATCTAATTCATATAAACGAAAGAAATGCATTGATGATTTATGACGGTTACAATATGTCCTTTGTATTAAACTACAGCTGGTTGTTTCACTGAATGCATTCAATTCTTTTACCTACTTTAGAACCAGAAACATGAAATTTGATTGTGTCACCGAATGCATTCCACTTCATAGGAACTTTTCATTGTGGTCATGATTATGATGCATTCTCCCCATTTGCCTTGACAGCTTTTTTGGTTCTTTCACTTTCTAGGAAGACCTGTCATTTGCATATTTTCTGGCATCATTTTTATTCAGTTGTTTCTCTCAATGAGGTGAGACAACTTGGATGATGGCAGACTTACCTGGTCATATGCGTTTCTGCTTGCAAACTGGAAAACTTGCCTCTCTGGCAATTTTGGTCTCTGGAGGGATTGTACTGCAAGTTCTGGTAACTAGTACTTTCCTGTTAATCACCTTTGAATTTCTTTTTTTTAAAAAAAAAAAAAAATCTGCAATTCTTCTGATGAGCCAGTTTTGCTCTTTTTCTCATTCTTTCTTTGTTATATGCCAGGCCTGTGCTTTGTACAATAATTGGTGGCCAATGCTAACTTGTAGGTGAATCTAAACTTTTTACTTCTATACACTGCCATTAAGTTCTTGTCAATGGATCTTTCAGTGTTTCATATAACTCTGAAACTCAAAAATACTTTTGTTGATTATTTTCTTTTTACTTTTTAGAGAATACTTCTGCCAATTAGTGGTGGCTAAATTTCAAGAATTAACTGATGTGAAAACAGATGATGAGTTCTTCTTGCTATTAATAAATATTTATTAATCCATACTTGCTTATGTTCATTTCTGGAATTAAGCATATCTTTTTGCCTGTTTTGGACTTTAAATGGGACTTTTAATCTATACTTGCTTATGTTCATTGAAAGTGTTTTGATGGCTTAATAATCTCATGTCATCACAAAGAGCAGATTATCCTATTTCCTTGAATCCCTCTACTAGTTCATTCGTAACTTAAGTCAGTTGATAGTGAAAGCAAGTGAGAGCCCTCTATATATAATGGTGATGATATGCTTATTTCATGAATGGTTTCAATGATGGCTTATTGTCATTTGCAGTAATAACATATGTGCTTCTTCCAATGCCCTTATTATTCTTTACCGGATCTGGTACTTCTGCTCTGATTTCTGATTCTGGGAATAGGTCAGAACATTTCCTTGTTGAACTTATTTGGCAGTGAAATTTGATGGTTTTGTTCTAAGATTGGGAACTGAAATACTCTTGTGTTATTGCTTCTTAATAAATGGCTAATAGCTGGGTCAACATAACCAAGTTCTTGACGGGAGCTTCAGCAGTTGGGAGCGTTGCCATACCGGTAATTTTAAAGCACGCTGGAGTTATCGGATGGGGAGCACTAGCAATGGACTTATCCTCTTTTTTTGTGTTTGTGCTGGCCATAATGTGTTACGTTGGAATGGGAGATGAAGATTCTTATTACAGTATCCTCTGAGATCAGGCTAAGGGCCTGGCGTGATTGATGTAACAGACTGGATATTAGTGCATTACTTGAGGCTTTCACATTCTTGATTTTCTGAGCCTCACTTTGTATGCACACGTGTGTATTGTAGAGTAAATTTATTCATTTCTGCTGCCGAGTGAGTGATATTTTGTCCATATCATGAGTGCATTGATGCCTCTGTGATGCTCCTAGACATCTTCTATTGAAAAAATGAGGCTTTTTATTCAAGAGGGTGTTATTATGTGTGATTGGGGATAAATGTTTCTTGTAGAGAATTGTAAACCGCCTAAGGTTCCATTTGGATAAACCCTTATTCTATTTATATTTTGTCCTTTTGGCAAATTATTTTTATATGTGAAATTACATAAACTTTTATATGTTTGAATTACATAAACTTTTATGTTCAGCAAGCAATGTTGAACCAGTCTTGAAATATTGTGTTTCCTGCTCTATTAACATGATTCCATTAAACATAATCATTAAGAGAAACGTTCATTCATCTTCAACTTGTTTATAAAATTTAATTTTACAATTAAAATTGAGCTCGTAGGCCAATTTACTCTCAACCTCAAGAAAGAGCTATACTTGAGCTTCACATTTCCTCGAGATATCAAGTGTTTCATCAGCCAACTCCAGCCGCATCCTCTCATTGTTGACATTCATTACCCAGGAACAACATGCAATCACACTCTATGCACAGCATAACGAGGCTCTTTAGCTCTTGACAAATATCTCAGATACACTAACAAGAAGTACTTACACTTAGTTTAAATAAATTTTAGTAATTGTTAATTAATGTATGATAATAACAGTGATTGGATAACAATAATATAAGACGAAAATAACAAAAAAAATTTATATTTAGATTATTATATATTAATGACATATTTTTATTTAAATGATAATTAATTAATATATGATAATAACAGTAATTGAATAACAATGATATAAGATGAGAATGATAAAAAAAAAAATTTATATTTGAATAATTGTATATTAATGACATATTTTTATTTGAATGATAAGATAATATGATTATATTTTCAATCAAATTACTAATTTACTTATATTTATTACATGTAATAATAAATAATATATAAAAAATATGTAATAAAAAAAAAATTTATTTATCAATAAAAGTACTCTATATTTAAATAAATAATTATTATACATAATTAAATTAAAATTTTATATTTAATAATAATTTATAAAAATAAAAATTAAATTAAATATATTTTATAAAAATATAAAGAGAAAAAAAATAATTTGATAATACACTGTCTGCTATAAATATAATTTTTTTATACATGTGAAATACCATTCATTAAAATCTTATAATTCACTGCCATCTAAAAAAGGTGTTTGCGGGAATGTCACTTGTAAACCAGCCAGGCCAACACCCAGGTTAGGTCCAACAAGAGATCAAATCCCATAGCTAAGAACCCTTCAAGGGAATAAAAACCATATTAGCTAGCACGAGCTCAACAACTAAAATTCAACAAAAGAACAGCTTCTAATATCTAACACAGAGCAATAAGCGACTAATCAAACCATAGAAGCTACAGAACCCCACATGGGTCGGTTGCTTATTATTTTCAACAGCATTCAATATCTAACACAAGGCAATAAGAGATTAAATCAAACTATAGAAGCTAAAGAACGCATTACAGAAAAAGAAATACAAAGCTGGCAAAATCTTTCTGTAGAACAAACAAAAGCTCAGTTGCTTATTATTTTCAAAGCAGGGATAGCAACAACGTCATCTTTACACAAAACTCATTGCAACAAACCCACTTTTAACCCAAATAATCCGCATAAATACCACTAGTTGTACCAAACCCATCACTCAAAAACCTAGATGAACAACAATAAATACACAAGGAGACCAGCAAATTGTTCTCCTGCCTAAGCTGCCAATTATTTTTGAAGTGAAAATTAATAGAAAGCAGCTAAATTTTTAAACAGGATTGTTTTCCATTTCCATTCAGGGCAAGAATTAGTTTTGAATTAAACGTACATACAACTAGTAGTAGGGCTTTTCAATTTCCTAAAATTTCGTACAAGCAATTTCTTTTTAACTGCTCAAAAGACCACCCGAAACTGTGGCGCATCAGAGCTATTTGCAGGAAGGATCTCCCAGCGGCAGGGTTCCAGGTCGTCCGATACGGGGCAGTAGCCAGCGAGAGTGACCTTGTCCGCGGTGCTAGCCACCGAGCCGAACTCGAAAACCGTGACGCTGTCGGGTCGGGGCACCTCCACGGCTCCGTTCATGCCCGGTGCTGGTGTTTCCTGTTTTGGGTTTTGCTTGTTTGGTTGAGTTTGTTGGGGTTTTCCTTTGAACCAGGAAAGAAGACCCATGGTTGGGAGACGGGCAGGGGATTGTAACGGGAGCTTGAGCGAGGCAGTTTAGGGTTTGTCAGATGAGAAATTTGGGTTTTATCTTCACAGTTGGGGATGATTTTTTCTTGAAATTACATGAATGCCCTCCTTGTTTGAATTATTAGAATTGGAAATTCAATTTTCCTGGGGGTTAAAATATCAGAAACTCAAATTATCATAATTCAGTATATTATTAAAATAGACGTGACGTTAAAATATAATATACATAATATTTGAAAATAAAAACATAATTCTAAAGAACTAAAAAATAAATAATTTAAATTAAAAATAAACAAAAGAATTAGAAAACTAAATAGTTTGTATATATTTTTTTTTAATGATTAAATATCCGCAAGACTAATAAAATATTTATTATGGAAAAATTGTATGATTAAACAAAGAAGAGAGACTTACCATGTTCCTAATTCTGAGGTAAATTGAATCAAAAGCTCAACATACTTAAAATTTGATTAATTCTTCCAAAGATGAGATGGTAAATTTTGCAAATATATGAATAAAGTTCTTTTGAACAAAAATTAATAATAATAATTTTTAAGTGTCGTTTTTGCAGCATTGAGATTGAAGAATGTTTATGGAGGTTCAGATCAATGTGGATATATATATATATATATATATGTATAGAAGCATGTGTCAAAAAGGAAGAGGTATATTATACCAAGTGGTGGTTAGTGTTAAAAGATTATAATTTCGATTCTGTATGTACTAAAAAAAAAGTTATATTATCATAGATGTATATATATATCACATATCTATGAAATGTATAAATTTCAATTTGAAAACAAAAATGAAAGATAAAATTTCTATAAGGCTATAGTTAGGCAGAAATGTCACTCTACTGTGTTTCAAGTAAAACCCAAACACAAAAATAAGAAATGCAGCACTCTTTAAGAGTCCCATTCGAATGGATGGGTTTCAAATATTTGTATTTGAGGACTAAAAAGAGATTTGTGTAAAAAAAAAAATAACTTGATATACAAAAGGAAGATATATTTACAGAGAGAATGGAATTACACATATGTAGGAGTAATGTCTTTTACAAAGTGTGCAACCAGTACCCCTACCATCTTGCTTCTTACCCCCAATACCATTATAATATTGTTCTATAACTAGAGCCCAGAGAAGGAACCATCTTACTCGTTTACGAATTGCTTCAAGTTCCAAATTCTGAGAATCAGCTGAGCATAGTTGGATGGCCAGTCTGTAGCATCCTCTTGAACATATCCATTCCAAAAGCAGAATCTGATGAACTGAGTCATGGGCAGCAGAATGTTAACTCAGCAGTCAGATCATGAGCTTCAGACAAATTACCTAACAAACAGAAGTGGAAAGGCAAAACCGACCTCATTTATTCCTTTGTTTGCTACACTATGTGCATCGTACTTGAGAGCAAACTAAAATGTAAATAGATAGCAAACATAACGGTTATTGTTCTCATTCTACTTCAACGTTCTAAACCAGGTAGCCAGAGAACAAGAAGTGGCTGTTTTCTCCTAGCTAGGGCAGCAAAGTAGTTAATGTAGCCATACTTGCATCAAGGACATTAATGATGTTCCTTGCCTCGACTGTAAATTGATTTTATGTTTTGTATCTAGTTAAAACCAACTCTAAGAAAATGGAAAATACTAAAGAAACTATACACATTAAGGTCTCTGATACAAGGAAAACAAAGTCTAAGTTCGTCTCATTAAAAGACCACCGTCTCTCTACAAGTATAGACAAAAGGCTTTAATTGTACAATAGTCCCCTCCACAAAAAAAAGGTATTCTCTTAACCAAAAGGAAATAGGTTTTTGTTGACTGAAACATCAAATTAGAGTCATTATTCTAGTCTACGTTTACCATCTTAATATTTGATGATAAATTCCAAAAAGCTGATTCATTTAGCAAAGAAAAGAAAGAAAACTAATGCTGATGTTCAAAATAAATAAATAAAATGAATTACATGCAGACCGTTGAACTTTGAGCATAAATTCAGTCTACTATTGTTTAAAATATCAACTGAGTCTTCAATAGATGAATCTTTATTCCAACGATGTTTAGGTCATAAACGAATATTTAGCTTGCTTATCTTTCAACAATTTGAAACTTGTGTGAAACTGTTAAATCATATATCTCTTGCTAAAAAGTAACATAAATAATGTGTAATTATAACATAAAATCAATAATCTTCAATGTGTTCTGAATTCACTGTAGATCTCCGAACTCACACTAAAGCAAATAGTCATATATTTCTTGAAGGCTGATGTTTCTACTATTGTGCATCCATTAACAGAGATCTTTTAAATAGTTTCTGTTTTATAATAGTATATAAATAAAAAGAAATCAATTGTTTTAGAGACAAGTGAACCACACTGCAATTATCCTTAAAACTCAGGGATGTGCATGTAGTTTGCTTAAAGAAACCTAACAGCAACGTCAAGATTTGGCCTTATACAAAATCAAAGCACAAGTACAAGCTACACATATTAATGGAGGGTAAAAAACATTTCGAAGTAAGCTGCAGAAGCCCCATGACTTTTGCCCTAGCATAACCCCAACTTTATAACATGAGCAAAGCAAATCCCCTTATTTTAATCTTAAATCTACATTTATCCACCTACCCCCTGCAGCCAAACAAATGCAATCACAATCTGCTTGGACACTCGAACGCTAGGCTGACTATTGGCATTCGGCCTTATCATTGGAAACCTAGTCCACTTGACCAGCAGGTTGACACCTGACATTTGACCTAGCTGACCTAGCATTTGAAATCAGGTTGGCTTCGCCAAGGCCTTGCTAGCTGGGTTCCTGGCCAAGCATCATCAAACCTTATGGTGCCTGGTAAGGCCAGATTCAGCCTTGTTGGTGGTTGGCCAGGGCAGATCTGGCTAGTCAATAATTTTTTTTAAATGCTAATATATACTTAATTTACTCCAAAGATTCCAGCACCCCATTCAAGAAGACTTTTGGTCTAATGATTTAGTTCTCCATCTGTAAGTTCCTAGCTCCTTTACCGCGTTTGTATCTGTCTCTGTATCTTCAGCTAAACTTTTGTTTCCCTACATGCTCATTATTGGGGCCAGCCTCTATATTAAGACCGTCATATATGTTCTTCTAACAATCAGAGTAGGAGCCTTTGTCTCAATTATCCGGAATTTGCACACTTAACCCCTTTTTTATATCTGTGAATTACTTGTTTCTTCAATTAACTTCTGGATCACGTGGGTTCAGTATCTGCCTCTATGACATTCACAGGCCTTTCCCCATATTAAAACTTTCACAGACATTTTGCTGACAGAGATCCAATCCTCCTTCCCGCTAAACACAGGTTTCATCCTTGGGTATTCGCAACTTTGCAGGTATCCTCCAGAAAACACCCCTCTAAAAGCTTGTCTCAAGTTGATTAACCCTATTCAATCTCATCAACATATTATTTCCTAGCTTTCTTCATATAAGACGAATAGAAAATAGCAAGACCGCCAACCTTTTCTAATATGTCATTTATATCAATGAAGTTTCTTTTATGGCATCAAAGGAATTTTCTGCAGAACTATCCTAGTGTACCCTTTTCCTTTATAGAATTGACATCCAATAGATCTTCATCACATCTCTTAGATACTTACTCATCCATGCCTTTCTCCTGATTGACATAAACCTGTCTAAATGAAACAAACTCAAATGAAAACTTCTCATCAGTATAGCTCAAAACTCTAAGGTGTAAGATTCCCGCTTACCACCACAAAAATCATCCAAATTAAATCAGGTCTACTACATAGAATGTTCGTGCAGGTAATACTGAAAAGCATTGTGCAGGCAATTGGAACCAAAAAACTGAAAAGAAGCACAATAAGATCCGCTCCATCAATGATAAATAATCTGAAAAGAGAGCTGACCTTGGGATGGTAATTTCATAGGGGAAATGTGTAGCATCAGTTATGGGTGGAACATGGTCCTTTTTCTCATTCACAAATTTTACAATTTGAAATAAAACCTCACGAAGTGATGCCTCGAGTGCAGCTCTACGAGCAATTCTCTCCTCAGATGCACTCTCTACAATTGACATGAGAACAAAACGACAAGAAAACAATTTATTAGAAAACAATTAAATCTCAACAATGATTCAATTTGTCCATGAGATCTGCACTACCTCCTGGGTCAACTACTATTTTGGAATGATGAAACTTGCCAGAATGTGCTTTTGGATGTTGAGTTACATTCAAGTTAATATACCACTGTTCCCAATATAGCCGCTCAATTTTGTTAGTGAACCAAGAAGGTTGTTTGCTTTTCACTTCATAGAATGATAAACATATCTGCATCATCAGTGCCCAAGTCAGAAACAGATAATCAAATCAGCTGCAGACACTAATGTGTCACCTGTTAAAACAGATTGTGAACCAGAACTTTTCAAATAAGGCAAATCCAAGATAAAATACTTCCATTTTCCTGACACAGGAATCATAGATATGTAAGTATGAAATGGCACCTTTGCCATGTGAGATGGACACCGAAGTTTCAGAAAGCAAGCAAAAGAAAAAGGGGAGGTACTTATAATACTCCTCTTTTTAAGGATAATTTCAAAAAAATTTCAACATCAATTGAAAGTAGCAACATCTCAAATTTTCACTAAAAATAACACACAGAAACCAGAATCTGGTGTTGAAGCAGAGGAAAGATATCGTTAACAAAAGGCATAAACAAACAGCAAACCTGACTTTTCTTGTTTGGGTGTTTATCAACCCAACTTATAAACTGCTCAATCTTTTCATCTATCTTCTTCTCAAGTTCTGCATCACCACATTGTACCTATCATAAGAAATTACAATGTAGAATATAAATATATTGTTGTTACAGGTATTCACTTTTACCTGTAGGCAAACATTACATCAACGAGTCAGGAAGTGAAACCACTTACATATGTAATTTCAAAAAGTTCTAAATCAATATCTTTGGGCCGCACAAGACCTAAAGCCCGGTGAAAGACAATCGTGTGCAGTATGCCTGCAACCAATTTCACTTTCTCAGTTTACTTGCAAGAATTTATTATGTCAAACAAATATGAATCTGTGAAATTATGAAGGAAATGGAAGGATTACAACAATGAAAAGAAAAGTTCAGATAGGTGATTTAGAAGGCCTACAAGCCATGACTTACACGCGACGGATCCAATTCTACTGGATAGCCTTAAAAATCATACAGCCAAAATGATGTATAAGGCAGTGAAACAAAGCAAATTATTGTTGCTACTAAAATAGAAACAAAACTACGAAACCTCTTCACTTAAGAAAATGATACCCAAAAAGAGAAACTATTAAATTGGGGTTCAAGCAGGTTCCAGTTGCTCAAATATAAGTAGAAGGGGAACCAATAACAAACTCAAAAAAGCAACTACTATGAAGCAACAAAAGAACAACTTGGTTGATAAAAAGCAAAAACAAAAGAGCCAACAGTCAGATATGAACTTACAGCGTAAAACCTCGCGTATCTCGAAGTGTTCTACTTCCTACAAACAATTAAAAAAAATGATTTAATTGAGTATTTATGATCAATGAAGAAAAAGCTTTAATTGAGAAGAAGGAAAGTAATTAAAGCGTATCTGAGGTTAAATTGAGACGTTGATTTTGGTTACCAGTTCTTTGAGTTGGCAGGCTTCGCAGTTCATGATTGCTACCGGGCAAAAAGAAAATTATCTGAAACTTACGATCACAGATTACTGGATCGATCCTTAATTGCAGATGCTGAGAGATTTAAGAAATTCTAGTGGTTGTGGAAGTTTTCCTCTAATCGGAGTATTAAAACTTGAAGGTCTCCTAAAGCTAATAATCCTTCATTTGGAGTTAGATTCCTTTTTCTAATACATTTATACGCCGCCCAGCTTTCCGCTTTAGACTTTGTTGAAGGTGAAGTTACTGTTTTACCCTTCCTATCCCCTCCTTTCCATTAAACGGCGCTTTTTTTTTTTTTTCAGGGTTCCAACCTGGTTGGTCTTCTTCTACGTTTTGGTGATGAGGAATGAGAAAGAGTGAGAGAAATACTACCTCCTCCTCTTCCGTTTGCGATCCAGGCAAGCGTTTTTCGCCATGCCTCTTAATTCCAGCTGCTTAGCTAATTATGTTAAGATATTAAACCGCTTTGAGGTTCGTTTAGTAGCAGAAATTTTGAATATCACCGCCTTCGAGTTGTTGCCTTCTTTTTGTTAATCAATTCAGATAATCGTTGATTTTCCCCTTATTCTTTCTAAATGAACGATCGTTCTAGTTTTCGTAGAAATTGAGAATCTACCGCATTGGAGATGTTGTTAATGGTGTGAATTTGGTTCTGGTAAACCGAAATGAATCGTGATTATTCAGTTAAATCGGTTCAATTATTGGTTATTTTCACAGTTTTTGCTTTAAGCATTATTAATTTTTGGTTTGTTTCTGTTTTTCCTTCTAAAAAAATGGTTTAACCTAATAACAAAAATGTTTTGGGTATTGTTTTTAGATTTTCAAAAGAGATGGAGTCTATAAAAGGAAGAACTTTTTTCTAATTTTTATTTTTAAAAAGCTAAAATACCCTATGTGTTCGCAAATACCATCCCAAGTTACCGATACAGCTACTTTGTATTATGATGCTAGTAGGAGCAAACAGAAACCGGAGAAAAGAGAGAGCAGGGAGGGAGAGAGAGGAAGAAGACAACAAAGGCAAGAGGATTCTTTTTTTTTTGATAGATTTGCTGTTTATATGCTTTAGTTCAGTATTATACTCAACGATTACAATGTCAAATTTCATTAATCCTCTTAACTGTTGTAAGTAATCCTGTTATTTCCTGAGCAACAATCAGTTTGTTATTTATAACTCCAATTCCTGCCCATCAGATCTCCCTCTGTTGGAAACACCCTTGTCCTCAAGGGTATGGAAGTTGGGATAATCTTTTGTAGATCATACAAATAGACAATGTGGCATCTTCGATAGGGATAGCAGTCCAGAAGTTGAATAGCAGCTACTTGGCCTCGTAGGTTGGGGTTTGCCTATGGCTTCTGGAAGGGGTAGAGTAAGTGTGGGTGACTGGTTTGGATTAAGGTTGCATATGGAAGCTAGGTGGATTGATGTCGAAGAGGGAAAGTCAAGGTGGTAAGCAGCTGTCAGTGCCAACAGTAAGCTGTTAAAGGTTTACCAGAGACGTAGAACTGTGTTGTGAAGTTAGAGGATGTGCATACATAATATGTGTGTTTAATGTTGTATACAAAAAATAAATGTAAGGCCCATCAATCTATTATTCTGTTAACAGATTATGATTCCAAGTCAACACTAAATAGGTTGATCTTGGAAGGCAGTAGCATGTAGTCTCACATTCAAACTACTTATGCTCCATGAGCCGACCGCTTTTCTACAAATGGTATTCTAAGGTATAAAAGCATGATGGTGATAGGATCCAGTCCGGACCTCAGAGAGATAATCATGCAACACGTTATAACTTGGTGATGCAGGAGCATTCTGCCTTAAGCCTACTTATGAACGTCTTAAGCAACATTTCTATTGGCAAGCAACAACTTATGGAATGGATACAATGCTGTGAGCTTTGCCAGCGGAAGAAGTACCCCTGACAGGACTGTTGCAGCCCCACACTGTTCCCACCTAGGCTTGGATGCATGTCTTTTTGGATTCACTGAACAACTGCCTAAGGCTTTAATTTACCTAGAGAATGTTCACCAACTTCATGGGATTCCTAAGGTGTTAGCATCAGATTGGGATAAAATTTTTACAAGCCTGTTTTGGACGGAATTAATGAAACTTTCAGGGACAGCCTTGCATTTCTGTTTGGCATGCTATCTGCAAACAAATGGGCCAACAGAATGCTTGAACCAATATTTGGAAATGTATTTGAGATGTATGGCTCATCAAAAGTTGAAGGGTTGGGCTAAGTGTTTGGCACTAATGAAATGGTGGTACAACAAAACTTATCATTCTAGTTTAAAGATGACTCTTTTCCAGGCACTGTATGATTATGCTCCTCTTCAATTCTTGGATACTGTGTATATCCAAACCCCATCTCAGACAGTGGAAGAGTTTTTGATGGAAAGACAGCGGATAAGCCGGGGAAGCAACTATTATTTAAAGCTTAGCAGAGAATCAATCAGTTTTCAAATAGCAACCACAGTGGGAGGCATTTCAATGAACAAAAACTAGCGTTATTGACGACGTAGCCTTTTTTCCAAGGGTCAGTTTGAAAGGGGAACACATCCAAGCTATCTCCCTATTTCTCTAGGTCTTTTGAGATTTTGCAGAAGATCGAAGAGGTCACATATAATCTGAAACTGCCCGATAATTCTCGATTCCACCAAATGTTCCATATGTCACAACTGAAGAAATGTCAGGCAAGCATATATATTTTGTAGAACTTCCTATTATGGATTCAGAAGGGACTATTGTGGTAACTCCGGAAAGAATTTTGCAAAGCAGGAAAGTTATCAGGAATGGAAAAGAAGTAGAACAAGTACTACTGTAATGGATGGGAACGGTTGTGGACTAATTGCACTTGGAAAGACCGGGAGTTTCTATGTCAGCAATTTCCACATCTCAACCTTAGGGACAAGGTTGCTGTTCAAGGGGAGGGTATTATCAATGCCAATAGTAAGCCGTTAACAGTTTATTAGAGATGTAGGGCTGTGTTGTGAAGTTAGAGGTATGCATGTGGGACATGTGTGACTTTACCGTTGTATACAAGGAATAAATTTTGGGCCCAACAATCTGTTATTCTGTTAACAGATTAGGATTCCAAATGAACAATATAAATAGGTTGATCTTGGATGGTAGTAGCATGTAATCTCACATTCAAAAAAACTTAAAACAGTCCATCTCCAAATTCTCTCAATCTCCTTCTTAATTCCTCCCTTGAATCTATCTCTCTTCTCTATATCTCTCTCTAGCTTTGTGGTCTGTTCTCTATGCTGTCGGAGCTAATGTCCAGAGCTTTTGACAGCAGCATGGCTGATTTTAGCTAAGATGTGGTAGGGACCATAGTAGATAGGAAATAGTCTATCGCTGAGTCGTTTGTGGAGAGATAATTGGTGGTACCATTGAAGTTTAATGTAGACATAGTCGCCAGGGGAATGCGGCTGATCAGACCAAACCTTTTCTGGTTGCTGTTTCATATGATTCTAAGCATTGGTCACATAATGTTTGAGAAGGTTTAAAGTGCATTCACTGTTCGTGATGAAGAGGTTCACTGCTTTAGTGGTGGAATCCCCAGGAAATATGGAAGATATAGGATCTCGAACTGTATGGGCTTAGTTATGGGGAATAGGTGTTATATCATCATTCTGCAGGGGAAATCCCGATGGTGGTTAGGATCCTCATTAACCATACAACTTATACAAGTGCCTAAACAGCTGTTCACGATTTTAATTTGGCCATCTTTTTGAATATATTAAGCTGTGGAGTTCAGGAGTTCAATGCCCTATAACCAAAAGAAGTCTTTCAAAAACTTGTTTAGAAAGATGGTTCCTGTTCACCGTTGTTGCTGGTAGGGAGACCTTGGAGGTTAAAAGCATTATCCAAATAACATTGAGCATACTTGGTGGCCAAATAAAGATGTTCAGGGGCATGAAACTAACATATTTGGTCAAA
The DNA here is from genome assembly GCF_054855325.1 of Carica papaya. NCBI lineage: Eukaryota > Viridiplantae > Streptophyta > Magnoliopsida > Brassicales > Caricaceae > Carica > Carica papaya. Next base: position 4,875,405 of record NC_142312.1, on the reverse strand, counting down.
TGGTCCACCACAAGAAAAATGGAATCCTTGCCATGAGATTGGAAATCCGTTGATGAAATTCATGCTGATACTAGTCCTTTATATTCTCAGGAATAGGCAGGGGTTGTAGGAGGCATGGGGAAGCTACATTTTCTGGTTGATGTTGTTGGCAAACAGGGCATTAGCAAACATAACCCTAGATGTCCTTGTCCATTCATTTCCACAGTATTCAAGCTTCACTTTGCTTCTGGGTAGCATTGACGTTGAGTGGCCACCAGAAGGATTAACGTAAAGCTAACAAGCAAAAGGAAATACTTTCAGATACCTTAGATAAAAAGTTAATGGGAATTTCTGCAATTTTTATTCCGATATTAAATTATGTAATATTTTAGTATTAGGATTAACCTAAACAATTAATTTATTATGTTATTGTTATCCTAGGATTTTATCAATATATTATTTTATTATTTTTTAAGTGTTTGTAACCATGTAAAACTATCTCGGGAAAAGCCTATATAAAGGTTTTTGCCCATAGTTTGTAAGCACATTATAACTCAATTGACAAATAAATCAAAGCTTAGGTTTTCTTCTTCAGGTAGCTGTTTGTTAATTTTTTTGAATTTCTTCAAGTTTTTTAAGAAGTAAGAGTTTTCAGAAGTTTTGTTGAGATAATAAGCTTGAATCAACTTATTGGTAAGTCCGTGACATTTTTTCTTTTTTTGTTTCTAATTCCCTATTTTTTGTTTATGCATGGCTATTAGGTGTTGTAGATTCAAGTAGATGAAGGAGCTTTTTAGACGGTTAACTTTCTATATTGCATACACTGTGTGGGTTATAGCAGTTGATTCGATCTTCCCCATATCCTCCCGCATCATCTAGTGTCAGAGTTTAGGCTCCTAATATCCAAAACTATCTTTATTGTTCTTCAACATTCTTGTTTCAAATTAACATTCAAATTTTATTTTGATTATTAATTCATTTGTATGTTACTCGAATCCATTCTATCAGTTCGTTTCAAGTAATTTTGTATTTGTTCCAATATTAAAAAAAAAAAAAAAAATTTGTATAGAAAAAATCTCAACTGCACGCCATAAAGCAATTGACACGTTATTTACATTTTGCATATCAAAAGTAGAGTAACTACCTAAATAGATTATTGGAAAACTATCAAGTGGAAAAATAAGTCATCTACTAGATGAGAGTGAAAATTTTTGTGTATTTTGTTTGGATCGTTCACTCTGCTTGCATAAAACACTCCGTGTATGCGCATTTTGGGCATCTAGAGTTTGTTAGGAATTTTTGTGAAAAATTTTCTAACTCGCAGGGACTCGATTAGGGAAGATCCCAATTTTAATGCTCAACTTGACAGAGAGATTGAGTGTGAATAGCATACACAAGTGGAATGAAACAAAATGAGTTATGAAACCGAGACACTAACTCAATTTCACTAACATATGAGTTCCGTCAGTCCGCAGCATCAACCTAACGCCTTCCATTATTTTTTAACTTCTCTGTTGTATCCAAGATCATTAAGCAATAGCTAGATGAATTTGAGAATGAATCTTTTTGAAGAAAGGGATGATGATATGACCGTGGGAAGGCTTTCAAGATATCCGGTAAGTGACAATCAAAGTTTGCACCAACTCGAAAACAAAATGAGGAAGAAGCCTCAACCAATAAAACGGATTTGAAACCCGGGATTAAAGTCTAGTCCATTGAAGCCCAAAGATCCTGACTGAGCAAGCCTAGATCGAGTAAGATGGATCCTGAATGCCATCAAAGAAGGGAGACCATGTGAGCCGTAAAGACAATCAGCCCAAGGGAGCACAGAAGAGGACGAATCATGGGCCTTTAGAATAATCCAGGAAGCCAAAGATCCCAGTCCATGGTCGACTGGAAACCCAGAGACCTGACCTGAAGCCCATGCGCACAAAACCACTCATGATGGAGGAAAACGGGCCGCACACGTGCTCCACCTGAGAACACGTGCCTGAATGGGTGGAGACCTTGCAGGCAGGTACCCAAGCTGCTTGACCCGCTCCCTGACCTGCTAGGCCCAAGCCGCGGACTAGTAGGTCGTTCACACCAAGCCAGCGTGCAGCCCATGCTGCACACTCGAGGAGACAGACGTGAGAGGCCCATTCGGAAAGGCTCGGACACTGGCCCTCAACCCAAGCCCAAGGAAGCCAAAACCGGGCCGATCGAATGGCCCAGTAGCCTGGCAGTAGTAGTTGGCATAGCAGTAGGTGCGCGAACTGGGCAGGCTGCAGATCCGTGAGGCGTGCAGGCCTCGCACGCAAGCCCAGCCCACGTCCCCTACGCACGCGTGTGGGCTCCCTTGCCTGCACGATTGACTCGTGCGAACTTTGCTTGCCGTTTACCGGATATCCTGAAAGTTTTTCCATGGTCATGTCATCTCCCCTGTCTTCCAAAGAATTCATTCTCGAATCCATTTCGCTGTTGCTTAATGATTTTGAATACAATAAAAAAGCTAAGAAATAATAGAAGGCATTTGGTTGATACCGTGGTCACATCCGTAAGTGAAATTTAGCTAGTGTCTTGGTTCCATAACTCATTTTGTCTCACTCCACTCGTGTATGCTATTCACACTCAATCTCTCTATCAGATTGAGCGTCGGGGTTGGAATTTTCCTTAATCGAGTCCCTGCGAGTTAGAAAATTTTTTGCAAAAATTCCTAACAAACTCTAGAAGCCCAAAGAGTGCATGCACGAGTGTTTTATGCAATGCAGAATGGATGATACAAACAAAATGTGGACACAAAAGTTTTCTCTCTCACTTAGTAGATGCCTTACTCTTTCACTCAGACGGTTTTCCAACAATCTATTTTGTTGGTTACTCTACTTTTGATATGCAAATAGTGTGTCAATTGTCTTATAGGTACAATTGAGATATTTTTTTTAGAGATTTGTTTTGAATATTGAAACAAACACACAATTACTTGAAATGAACTGATAGAATAGATTCAAGTAACATGCAAATGAATTAATAATCAAAATAAATTTGGAATGTTAATTTATAACAAAAATGTTGAAGAATAATAAAGATAGTTTTGGGTTTTAGGAGTCTAAACTCTGATACCAAATGATGTAGGAGAATATCGGGAGGATCGAATTAACTTTTATAACCCACACAACATATTTAATATAGAAACTTAACCACTTATAAAATTTTTTTTTCTATTTGAATTTACAACACCTAATAGGCATGCATAAACAAGAAGTATAGAATTAAAAATAAGGAAATGAAAAATATCACGGACTTACCGATAAGTTGATCTCCTCTCCGATAAGACTTCTGCGTCTTGAAGAATTTGAAGAAGTTAAAAAAATTAGCAAATTGCAAACTAAAGAAGAAAGTCTAAGCTTTGATTTATTTCTCAACTGAATTGTAATGTGTTTATAACCTATGGACAAATGTCTTTATATAAGTTTTTCCCGAAATAGTTTTAGATGGTTACAGACACTTGAAAAGTGATAAAATAATATGTTGATAAAATCATAAGATAAAAATTACATAATAAATTAATTAAGTAGGTTAATGCTAAGATTAAAATATTACATAATTTAATTCTGGGATAAAATTTAAAGTTAAAATACATTAAAAATATTAATTAAGGAATAATTATTCCTTTTTCCCATGTGCTGAATGTGAAATAAGTTGCTGCAGAATTTTACCTTAAAAAGCACATGAAAAAATGGTGGAAAGAGTCCCAAAATTTTGCCAATGCCTTATCTCCACACAATTCAACCATGCGGCCAAAGGGAGCTCGCACACGTGCGCACGCGACACATGGACTGGGCCTGTGCGCGTGGCCCACGCACCTCACAGATCCGCGGCCTGCCCAGTTCACCCACCTGCTGCTGGGTCGTCTGCTGCTGCCGGGCTGCTGGGCCGTTCGGTCGGCCCGGCTTTGGCTTCCTTTTAATATTTTTATATTGCATATTTTAATATTTTTTTATGATAATGTTTGATATAAATTATAGCCCTATATTTATTTAATTATTTAATTTAAATTCTAAATTAGGATATAATATTATGTTATTATTTTTTTAAGTGTTTGTAATTATCTAAAACTATCTTAGGAAAAGCTTATATAAAGACCTTTAACCATAAACTGTAAACACACTACAATTCAGTTGAAAGGGGATGATGTGAGCAAGTAAAGAGAAAAAAATTTCTTCTTAAAGGGAGAATCAACCAAACGGTGGATTTCCTTCCTAAACTACATAGGAAATCAAGAGAAAGAAGAAAACAAATCACATGCCTTAATAGAAGATTGAATCTCATGGATTTTGGAAAGATTGTGGGGGGCCTTAATCTTCTACAATTATTTATCCTAAATCAGTCACAATGATATTAAGATCTTTCTATTTAAAAAGATTTTTTCATAAGGAGATCATATTTATCATATTTTAAAAAATAATTATTTTAATTGTTGCAAGTTTTCTATTCTATTTTATATTTATTTTCTTATGTAATTTTGTAATTAATTTAGGAGATTATTTTTCTTATTATTCACATGTCATACCCTATAAATAAGTCATCAGTTCACAGCTTTATTCAATTGAAGTTTTGAGAATAATAGAATTATAAAGTTTTAATTTTAACTATTGAGATTTTCTTCAACCTTCTTGTTGAATGGAAAATTAATATTTACTTATCAAAGTAATTTATGACATTTTCATCAATACTTTTCTTGAATCAATTTTACCTTATCAAGGTGTTTCTCGTGACGTTGTAATTAATATATTTACCCCGATTATCTTGGTTTTCACTCTCTTTTGGAGTGCAGGTCAAGTAAGGAAGATTTACTTAGAATTTTGAGTTTCTAATTATTAATGTATATGCGAGATTTTAAATTCTGCTGTTGATCCCAATTTTCGCATCGAATAGTCCTCCAGTCACAATAAGGAAGACACTTGCCTGTACATTTTGAGATTTAGTAACTCCCATGAGGGACCAACCAAAGTGCTTGTGCTGTTCAAGTGAAATCATTTTGCCTCATTCAAAAATCATCTGCAAATGCCGTAATAACTCCAAAAGAATTCAAAAACTAATTTGCTAGCTGGATGTGGCTTTCAAGTAATTGCAATCGAGCAGTTGGTCAGAGTTTTGAGATCACAAATTCATCTCAATTTTTGGGCGTTCAGATCGAGTATGTCTTTCATCTATTCGATTACTGCATATTATGATACCTAGTCTCTTTTCTCCTGGGGGTTGAGATCACTGATTGCTAGAGTACTTCTCTGGTTGCAAAATGTGCGTATGACCCACTAGAAATTAACTCAAGGACCTGATTGCTATTTAGGGTGAAAGCTTACTGTTTTTGGATGTGATTGCTGTGTAATGCCTTGTGGATTTTGAAAAGGAAAACAGAATAATCTATCCTCACTGGAGTCAGAGGAGTCCGTTACTTTTTTCTTTTGTAGTGTTATTGTTATCATTTTATAATACTTGGAGTTATTTAAATAATAATTCTTGAAGGAGTCTGATTCCTTGAATAGTTTTGTCTGCCAATCACAACCAAATGAAAGCTAATCATCAGGTTCAGGGAATTTTCATGGATTATTTGATGATAATGACATATTTGCCAACTTCATCTTCTAGGTTGGAGAAAGCTATTTGCTTTACCCGATAAACAAGAAGCTGTGCTATGTATTTAAAGGTTAGCCATGTGTTGAAGGTTTTAAGTTTCAACGGCTATTCCAAATACTGTATCTGAGGTGGATGCCATTTTTGCTGGTGCTTTTCTCTGAGGAATAGCTTGCATAGCATCTGAAACGGAAACCACTAAAATTCTTTTATAATATGCTTCTGACATTTCTTGGTCTGAATCATTTATTATTAAAATCTTTTGGGGATAGATTAGAAGAAAGAATTAATGGATATTGTAGAGGTTTTGATTAACTCGGTGCAATAGTATATATTTTGTACAGGGGTCGGACAGCCTTGGTGCCTCATGAATGACTTTAGTTTCATTTTGAATATATATATTTATGTATTAGTATGGTCTCTTGGTTCTTATTTACTGGGGATGTAGGTATGAACTGTAGATTCCAGGATGGAAGAAGATTGCAAACCCTTATATCTGATAGAAATTTGTGAACTTGTGCTATTTCCTCTATTCGAAGGACAAGTCTTCAATTTTAGCTTCTTTTTTGGTCTTTGGTTAGCGGGTATTTTTGTGCTTAAGTAGATTTCCTTTGATGAACTTGATCTTCATCTGTCCCCAGAGAAAAAAAAAAGTTTGAAATGTTCGAAGCATCTGCTTACTTCATGTAAAACTTGAAGACTCTGAACCGAACAAGTTATAGATTACCTTTCTGATAATTCTTCCTATTCTAGAGATTCTTAAGAAAAATGGATAAGCTCCTAGTGACTAATCTCATGGTTAAATAAAAATTAGAACAGGAAGTGAAAGGAAAAGAAGGGGTCTTTAGAGGAAAAGGAAGGAAAATGTTTAATTAAAACTTTGAACTCTTTCTTTCCCGACATCCATTTATGTTATTATATTTTAATTTTTTTTTTTATCCAAACTGGTGATTCTGAGTTACTCATACTTTTCTTTTTCCACCACTTCCCTCACTCCAAACACAGGTGAAGTAATTCACAGAGCCAAATCCTTCATTTTCTTTACGTCTTAAATACTTTTGTGGATGCTTAGTTTGATACCATTAGGTATGGCACAGTCTTCCAAATGAGAGAAAAGTATAAAATAACAATTAACATATGCTATTCAAATTGATAGCAATCATTATGCTAGAATAAAGTAATCTACCATTGATGAATGGAGGTGACAGCCACTACCACCCTAACACCATTCTCGCTTTCTTAGTATTAATTTCCTTCATGAGACAAGGTACTGTTCAGTGATTTGCTAATCAGTTTTTCAAAAGGGACCCACAGGTGATTCTTGAATTCTTGATTCAATGTGACTGCCTTCATTTGCACAACCTTTCTGTTTACCAACAATTATGTACCTAACTCGCAGTGTTCCATGTGCTAGTGTCATTTTTCCTTGTATGGGAGTTATTCGTGACATTTTTAGGCATCAATGTGTAAGGAGATAGTAGAATAGCACAACAGGCCTGATGCCTTTACAAAGGATGAATAATCTGTAACTTGATCATGATGATGCAGGCAGGGTGTCCATTAAAATTATATTGATTGAATAGGAAAAGATTTATGCTTCTGATGTGCTTTTAAGATCGAGCAGGATTTCTCATGGTCAGACATTTGTATTTGGTAGTTTGACGAGGCATGGTTGAAATGAATTATATGGTATGGCAGGAGCATTATAGTGTGTGTGTGTGTGTCTGTGTATATAGATGTTTTTTTTTCCATTAAAAGCTGAGATTAGAAGTGATTATGCTAATTCCAAATGAAGTTCGTGTTTGAAATTATCTGTAGGGTTCTGCATATGCTGAGCAGCCATGGTGAAGAAAATTTTATATTCACCAACTCTTTTTTAAAATAATAAATTAGGTTGAATATCAACTTGTTGTACTTACTCCAACTAAGAGAATAGTCCCACCAAACATAATAAGTCAAATTTTAGAAATGTTGTATAAAATATTGTGATCTAATCACCGTTAATCAATGATACATTCACAAAGTGATAAACTCTACATTTTTATTAAAATTCTAGTTCGTGATATTTAAGTACAGTCTTAGAATTTTAATAATTAGATCACTGTGTCAATTGTTTACATTTATTAAATTAGAATGACATAGTAATGTCTCTTAATTTTAATATAGCTCTAAATTATTTTTTGGATGAATATATTTCGTCAAAAAACTGAATTTATTTGTTTGTTATTGTTGTAGTTGCAAGATGAAATTTATTTTTTATAGCGATTTAAATTTATCAGTAATCAGCTGTGCCTCTTTTTTTTTTCTATGTATGTGATGTTGTGTTTAAAGGGTTCGTATCACGACTTGAAATTGATCCAAGGCACCTCGGCAAACAAGAAAGTAGTGTTCTTTTGTTTTGGTTAATGTGACTATAGTGCTATTAAATAAGTGATAATCAAGTGGTATCAAGTTAGTATTTTAAGCAAGAGGTGCTAAGTTGAATAATTTGAAAGACTAATTTATGTATCATTTGATATAGTATCTAATTATTATTTGGACTAATTAGAAGGTGTTACGTGTAAATAAATTTAACAATAAAAACGGCTGATGACCGAGAGAAATTAAATTAAAAATTTTAGAAAAAATATATAAAAATTTATTTAATTAAAAATTAATTTAAAACAGATGAAAAAAGTACAGAAATTAAGTCATTATTTTAGTACTTGTATTACCAAATGTAATATAAAAAATAAAGCATTTATAAGTAGAAAATAAATAATTCCAAATATCTAAAACAGAAAAAGCTTGTGAGGTAGTCAAGTTGATAGTCCACATTTCTCCTTACTTTATTACCAAGAATTGGGATTATAGTATTGTTTTTTCATCTTAAAAGAAGAACAATGTCCGGAAGGAGACACTGCAGATTTGAAAATTATGGTAGAATTTGGATTTGTTCGTGGAAGTTGTTGGAGTGGATCTAATCATGGTAGAAATATGGTATAAGCAAAGTTAATCACGCAATCAAATCTAATTTGTGAAAGAGAATTAATCCTTCATAGGATTCTGTCATTTAGTCCCATCAATTCAGAAAAGAATTCCCATATCTTGTTTTATTTTGGGTAAAAATTTTATCTCTTCTTGACGAGGAACTTCTACCTTTCCACCACCATAAATTTGTATGCGGTTAAATGTACTGCTCCATAGTGAAAACCCATGTGTCTAGAATGTTGTCAAATCAAGCACGCACATTAGGTCTTGTACTCGTATTTCCTTGCTTGGTAACTGTAGTAAGAAAGGGTATAGAAAAAAACTGGGACTTTGGAACTAACTGAAGAAGGGTTCTTTATGGTATATGTAATGTCTAAACAAACATATTTCATTCTTCTCTCTCTCTCTCTCTCTTTCTCTCTCTCTCTCTCTCTCTCTCCCTCTCCCTCTCCCTCTCTCTCCCTCTCTCTCTCTTTCCCTCTCCCTCTCTCTCTCTCTCCCTCTCTCTCCCTCTCTCTCTCTCTCTCTCTCTCTCTTTGATTGAAGTATTGGTTCTGTGCCAACTTTCTTGCACTCAATTTTGAACTTGTAAAATGGTGCTTGTCTTTTTATTTAATCTTTTCCTGGCAGAAAAAGAAAATGACAAAAAAAAATTGCATATTATTGGTTACAGCCAGTTTTATGCAGAGTGGGACATAATCTGAGGTTATGATCTTCATGTGGATTTTATTTCTTTCTGACAATCTACATTTCAACATCATTGCATTCTAACCTCATCACTACTCGAGGTCTATATACAAAATCAGATATTTCAGATGGTTTTGGAATAAAGAATTTTAGTTTTTTGTTTTGCATATGTCCTATATCCTATGTACTATGTTAACAGTCATGCTTAATACAATTTCTTGTTCCTGTTAATTTTAGGACAGCAGCAGACTTCACATTACTTGTGGATGGATGGACCTAATTATAATTTAATCTTGTGTTTTGTTTTTTGACATTTCAGTATCCTGTTCTCATCTTTAGATATATTGTTACTTCTTGGACTACAATTGCATGTGTCTTATTTTCTAAACATGAAAATTTAGAAGTTCAAAACTGAGTGAAACCAAAATCAAAAGTAAAAAAGATAATAACTTTAAAAAATTATAAAACCTTATTATATTAGTTAGCATCAAATTAGGTTGTGTGGGGTCTGGTAATGATACTTGTGATTGCTCTTATATCAATAAAGTAGTATGTTTGAAAAATACTTGACCTTGTAAAATTATAAATATTAGTTTGGCATCCCAAGAGCTCATTGTTCTAAAACTGTTAGCACATGAATTTCTAGTATATGATAATATGCATTCACTCATTTTATTTGGGGATTCCCATGTAGATTACTAGAATGTTACAGTCATGGTGAAGCCGGAGCAAAACCCAATTAAATACTACCTTTTATTATTATTTAGTGGTAAGCTCTAGTTACATATAGAATCAAATCTTGCCTTGGTAACAGAAAATTTTGGATTGACGAAGTTTGGACATGTCATGTGAGGGTCCCCAGTGAAAAATAGTGTGTTCCAAGAAGCTCATCATCACTAAACTTTTCGTAAGTTGGAGCTCTCCAATAAGAATCATCCCGCATTTTAGCTTTTTACAGAGACATGATCTGTGGTAGTCCTGCAGGAAGAATCTTGTTCATGGTAGCTTTTGTCAGGTTCAATTCAAACCTCCATTGGGCTTCCCGTTGTTGCTCACCTACTATATATACTTCCTTGTGTTGCTCATATAGAGTGGGCCCTGGAATGGAGAAATTACCCTCAAAAACTGATCTGGGAATTCACAGTCTAAAGTATATTTTACAGATAAGTTGTTGAAGTTTTTGAATAACATATTATTAAGTGTAGTTATGAGTTTGATAGAGAGATAGGTAATAAGTTGTAATCAGTTCCATTCGAATGTGAAAAAATGTCCTTTAAAGATTTTATAGGACATATTGTATAAGAGTGGAATTCAAGACTGTTAAAAGTTTAAGTTCAGTGTTTTACCTTGTCTGCACACTAGCATTTTATAGAAAATTTTTTGCCATAGAAATTTAAAACTGTGTAGGGAATCTTGTATGGTATAAAGTATTGAGGAAGTTAACTAAGATGCCATTGAAGCTTAGTTTTCAGTAGTTACTTTGAGTGGGTGCTGATTAGTTGACATGTTACTTTCATTGCTCATTAACATGATTATGAAGACAGGAAACTAAAACCCCCACATAAAACTATTCTATAGATCACAGGAGAGAGCTCCATTAGAAATTTCTTTTTCTGTTTCTAAAAGAGAAAAACTATGTATGTGATGATAATTGTTTGGTTGTCAGTTTGAGTAGGGGAAGTGAGAGAGGAGAAGGTATTGGTAATGGGATGAGAGATGGAATTATTGGAGCAGCTAAAAACCAACCAATTTCCATTATTGACAAATATTCCATCACCAAAAACGTAGCAATCCCACTTGAAAAATGAAAGAAGACGAAACGTGAGAAGCCTTACAAAAGCTGTATTTGCCGCATAAGGGGAGACATGAGGCGGGGTCCATGTAGAATGTATCACATTCCATGCATGGGTGTCATGTCATATCATCCTCTACGCATCATATATGCATACACATTCTCTGTCTTCATCCACCAAGATTCTTTCTTTTTTTCCTCTCTCTCTCTCTCATGCTTACTGAACATAAACTTGTGGGTTGTACAAAAAACCCCTTTCCTCTTATATTCACTTTCGTTTTCTTTAACTATGGTTGTTACTAGTACTAACTCTTTAAAATTGCTTACCAGATTATGACGCTCAACTTTTTGTAACTATAATTCAACTCATATACAAAATTTTTTACTTTCTATTCAACACAATACTAAAACCAAGTACTGAAATTTCGGTTTTGGCATTATTCAACTAAAACATAATCTTTTCAAAAATATTAAAAGACTTATATATTCAAGTTTTAACACGACTCTTTAAACTCAAATAATATATTCAATTACACAATAACTTAACGTAACGTATTTGAAATATAATGTTAAATACAAATAGTATAAATGTAAGTTGAGTTCACTTTCTCTTTTCCTCACTTTTATTTTAAGTACATTTTTCTCACTAACCACATTACCTACCCCTTTATAATATGTCTGGAATAGGTTTGTTTATGTTTCTTTAATTAGTTATAATTTGTTTCTACTTTTAGTTTCTAATTTGATTATAAGTTTGATTACTATTATTATTATTGATTTACTTCTCTCAAATCATTATTGGTTTGGTTATTGATTTAATTAGTCTAGAATGTGATGGATTAGGTGGGTTAAACTTTTCTTAATTAGTTTTCTTCTTTTCAACAATTGTTTTTTCCCCCTCCCTTTTTTGGATGAGTGTAAGGAACACTATAAGTATGCCATTCATCTATTGATGTAATTAATAAAGTTTACGAGAACATCCCTTAAAGTTATTTATTTTTCTAGATAAATCGATTTTTTTTTTTTATTGATTCAAAAAAAAATCTTATTTTCCATTTAATTCAAAAACATTTTATTTTTATTTAATAAATAACGAATACTTGATATATAAAACTTATATATAATATATATGTTTGATCTAATAACATATTTTATTACATATTGATGAACTGATGATTTATGTGTGTCGTAGAGTTATTTGTTCAAAAAAATCTTGAAATTAAATTATAAATTTAGTTATTTAGAAAATTTTGAGATTAAATATTAAAATATATAATTGCTTATAAAATAAATTCTCAGTATGCTTTGAGAAAAATTTGTAAGGTGATTTTTGTTATACCATTCTTAAATTAAAAAAACAAAAAAACATGTGATTGTTGAGTTACATATAAAACTCAAATTATATACTATCATTAAATTGAACTTGATCTTTTCATAGATAATGATTTAAGTCTAGAAGTTTTTACACTATTAATTTTTAGGTCTAAGGTATTATAAATGATATCAAAATATGTGTCAGCTCGGTGATTTTTGAACTTTATGAGCATCTGAATTGTGATTTTTATAACTAATATTATATTAAAAAATATGTAATTATTAAGTGACACTAATAATTTGATTTTAAATTTTTTAAAATCAATTATTTGGATTTAAAAATTATTGAATCTTAAGTTTTTTTTTTGCATGTAACGTTACAAATAAAATCATAATACGTATCAGGTTAATAATTTTATGTTAGTAACATCTTATATGTTACGTGAGTTATTAGATTGTAATTTATAATTTTAATATATAATCTTTAATAAGCAGACATTATTATACCGTTAAAAATTGTGATATTTGATATTATGTTAGAAATAAATGTCACTTTAAATTTGAAAGTTGGTGGATCATTGATTCTTGAACATAAAACATTACGAATTTAAACATTAGAGAAGTTTGAATTTTGTGATTGGGTAAATTTTTGTTGAACATTTTTATCTTTTATGTTCAAATGAAAATTTACCATCATCATTAAGATGTAATACAATGAAAGACCCAGTTTAGCAAATGTAAGTATAAATTAGATGTGTAAATCTTACTATACCATTACTTACACACACATACATACATACATATATATATATATATGTAATAGAAACAAGGCGGCCTCAAAAGCTTTTCTTTACTCGAAATGCTAAGTTCTGAAACTTCTGATGACCGAGTTGGTGGAGAATCGTATGAATAAAGCACAAGGAAAAGAAATTTAAATAAATAAATAAAATTATTGCGGAGAATTTTTGTGTCCCACACCAACATTGACGGCGACTAGATTGGGTTTCCCGTACTGCCCGAGCTACCCGACAAGAAATATCATGCAAGGTCTGCTGCCCCAGAGAAAGCCGGGCAGTCCTCTTGTCTCTTTTCGGACAGCTCTCGCGCTCCGGACGGCACGCGCGGTCAGCTTCGTTTATGGATTCTACTGCTCCAGCCCCCACCCCCGCATTCCCATCAACTTACGAGAAATATATATATATATATATATATACATACCTGTAAAACAAAAAAATGAAGTTTCAATTTTACACGCTTTCCTTTTTCTGCATTCATATTTCGTTTTCCTGGTTTTGAGAAGCAGTAACGTGTGTTTTTTTCCTGGGGGCACGGGCACAAATATCCAGTATATTATACGTACTACAACTTTTTTCTTTTTTTATATAACGTTTTTCTATTTTCTGAGCACTGCCATCATGTGTTCTTTCTTTTCTGTATGCATTTTCTCTCTCGTCATTTTCAATGTGTATATGTGATAAGATTCATGAACCCAATATAGTGACACCTCCACAAATTGCCATCTTTACGTCATACATATACATATACATATACATGTATGTGTATGTGTATGTATGTGTATGTGTATGTAGTTCAACAACGAAATTAAGGTTTCTTCAGATTTCACATATCATAAATACATTTTGTTTTGGTATTAATTATGTTAATCACCGAGTTCAAAATATTAGGTGAAACAATTCCACTGCAAAATTTCGGATTAGTTGTTTCAACTTTTTCTTTTGTTTTTTTCTTGTTTTTTTTTTTTTTAAAGTGGGTTTTAGAGAAAGACGGTACCTCTTGGATATGAAAATGACATGACATATATATATATATATATATATATGTCACATTCAATTTGAACTAACTCTAAAAATTTTTCTGACTAAAATTTATTAAATTTTATTTTTATTTTCATCATAAATAATTTTTATGATTGATAAATGAATTTGTTAAATTTAGTACCATTTTAATGATTTTTGAGTTTATATCAATTTTTACTTCTGTGTCAGTGATACAGTGCGATATCCTTACTGATCTTGTAACACCCAAAAAAATTATTATTTTTATTTTTATTTTTTAATTTATTTTAATTTATATTAGAATTTTAGTTTAATTTTATATATATTTAATTTATAAGATTTTAATTTAATTTAAATTAATTTAGTGAAAATAAAAATAATAATAATGATAAAATAGAGTAAAATTTATTTTTGGATTTAATTGAAATTGATTTTGAAAAAAAAGTGTGAAAATTTATATTCTGATGGTGTTTTTAAAAAGAAAATCGAAAATCGGGGGGTCAAAATACAATTTAGAAAAGTTGTGCCAAATCAGCAACCCCGGCCAACCAGAACACGCCGCGTGGCAAGAAATGCTGACGTGGGACGGGGCCACGTGGGCGATCCATGTGCGCGCGATTGGACAGCCCAGATCCGTTCTCGCGCGCACAGACAGCCCAGATCAAATGTGCGCACGGACGGCCCAGATCTCACGCGTACGGACAATCCAAATTCAATCAGGCACGGACGGCCCAGATCGCATCGCGATGGACAGCCCAGATTTAATCCTAAATAAATCGCGATCGAACGGTACAGATTAAATCTTGATGAACGGTTGAGATTAAAAGGAGAATGGTATAAATAACCTCACCCACACCCGACCATAAACCCTAGCCGCCAGTGCCTCGTCGGAGGAGCCGACCGTCGCCACCAGACGCCGCAGGTGGCGGCGCCGTCGCCGGAGCACAGCGGAGCCGCCGTGCTAAAATTCCGATATTGGCCGAAAGGGGTCCTAGGTCTAATTTGGGATTTTTTGGGACACGTGTAGGTACCGGTAGTGTATTTTAGTTTCCCGAAAAAAATTCAGAAAATTTAGGGACAGCCCGTAGGTGCACTGTAGAGCCGATTTCAGACCCCAAATAAGTAAGGACCCCTCACCCTACCTCCTATCATGGCATTAAAGCTTAATAAATAATTAAACGGTATTTTGTGACTTTATAAATATGTATAATTGATTGAGGTTGCCAATGGAGCCCAAGTCTGATACAGTGTTGGTCTGTTGTTGTTTGATTTAATTTCCAGTATTAAATACAGCATGATATTTGATGTAATTATTTTATGGTCTCGTATCCATGAATCATGGTTTTTTTTTTATTATGGTTTGTATTATGGTGAACCCGATGTTATTTTGTCTTGTTTGGTGTCAATTACTAGTTTACATATTTGTATATGATTGGATGATTGAGATTAAAAAAAAAATACAAAAAGGTTATGTGAATTGATAAGTAGATAATGTGGACAGCCTGACTAGATATCCTAGGAGACGGTGGACGGACCAGGTCCGTAAGGAACCCCACCGAGAACGTGGTCTCTCGTACCGGACGGGTTATGGAGACCTTATGTGTTTTGGTGCTCATACTGGACGGGGTATAGGGACGGCCCGTTTCACCTTCATACCGGACAGGGTATTGAGGTTTATAGTTTTGGCGCCCATACCGGACGGGGTATGGGGACGGCCCTGGAATCAGGTTATTAATGTTAATGGTTCACGTATAGCGGGGACCCCCTATGGATCCCCATGAATACTAGTAGGCTGGTAAAAGATGAAATTTGTTGTCTGATTATTGAAGTGCAAAAGTATGACATGTGTTCTGTTACAAAGTCGATATGATTTTATGATGGTTATAATGTTATTGTTTTCATATGTTATTTTCATGAATCTCACCGAGGTAAGTGAACAGTAAAAGTTTTTATGTTAATAAATGAGTTTGTTATGAATTATGCTCCATTGGTCATTTTTATTTTTTACCGACCTTTACTTCTGTGGCAGTGAAATAGTATGATGTCTTTACTGGGCTAGTGTAGCTCATTCCTTACTTAACCATTTCAGATCAGGAAGACGGGGTTCCCGAGCCCATTCCGCAGGAAGACGGCGAGTTAGACACCTAAAGATTTTATAGTTCTATTTATAGTTTTTATTTCGAGTATCTCTTTTAGTTAGTTTATTCTTTCATACGTTGAATACGTTTTTTGTTATTGTGTAAGGGATGTTAATCAAAAAATTTTTATTACGCTTCCGCATTTAAGATTTTTAATACATACATCTTCATTTAATTTTCGAGGCCATTACAGATCTAGTGCAGCTCATCCCTTATTTAATAATTTCAAATCAAGAGGGTCAGATTTCAGAGTCCGATCCGCAAGAGAATTACGAGTAGATGGTAGATTTTTTTATTTTTCGTTTATTTCCTTATTTCTTGTATTTCTTTCAAAATAGTGAATTTCGTAACACTGTTTGATACTTTAAATTATTTGTGTAAAGAATGTAAATCCTAAATTTTTATTACGCTTCCACATTTTAATTATATTTTATTTCATTTGGATATTTCCGGGATCGTTACAAACTAACTTTAAAAATCTTTCTCACCAAAATTCATTAAAATATCATGAATTCTATTATATTGATAACGATAAAACTTTTTTTAAAAAAATATCAATGTTAGACCGTATAATCTAAATGTAAAAACTCGACCCAACTATTTTTAAGCTAAAAAAATTAAAAATTAAAAATCTTTCTCGGTTTGCATTTTTTTTCTTTTTTGTAAAAAATAATAATTTAAAAGGAAAACCTTTCTTTTTATAATTGTTGGAGAAATTTTAAGATCATAAACACAAATCATTTGTCAAATTCATCAACTTTGTCTCCCTTCCAACAACTAACTTGATCGTGTTCATGTTGATTTACACAGCTTTTACTTTCATGTCATAAACATTCATCCAACAACCTTCCTTTAATATTTCATTTCATTTCATCACACATACTCCAACCCATCAATCTTCCAATGAATTTGATACAAACCAATTACGTCCATAACTCGTGACATGATAATTTACTCAAATATATATATGCTTATGCACCGTAGTTTTAACACCAAGTATAAGATACAAGTTAATCTTATTAAGAATACTCATGTTAATAACACGATCAATGTAGAATAATCACTTATGAGAGATATTATGTCGTAAAAGATTAGTATAAAATAATTATTTATAAAATGTGACATTGTATTTTAATGTTTTGAAATGAATTAAAGTGTTTGATAAATTTAGTTGGGTTTAATTAGTAATAAAAATAAAAAAAAAAAAGATGGTAATTGATAGTAAATTGGGTCCATGATTCAACTACCAAGAGGGTAGCAATAATGAGAAACGAAAGGAGAAGAGTTAAAAGATTATGAATGATTAATTAGGATTATTAAGGTAAGATTAAAATTTAGAGAAAGATTAAGTTGAAGATAATCAACAATCCCCAGACCAAGATTATGATTGACCAATTGTCCCCTAAAGTATGAGACATGTAGACCCCTCATCCCTCCTAACCTTCTCATTCAATTACAATCCTTCATTTCTTTCTTTCTATCTCTTTTATATTATCTACTTCAACTTAATTCCACACACTCACAATACTTCAAAACTATTCCTGCCACCCCATTATTAGCAATTTTTTTTGGGTGGGAAACAGATAAGAATTACATTACATCAACTTGATTTCTAAATTGTCTTATATAATATACATATACATATACATATATGTGTGTGTGTGTGTGTGTTTATACACACAGTCTCTCTCTCTCTCTCTAAACAGTATTCAATATGAGAATAGGTTTATGGTCTCAGTTTCAGTACCAGCCGGGGAGGTTTTCTTTTTTGGATCTTTTGGTGAAATCCAAATTTACCCTCACGATCATGAAGTTCATTCATCTTCAAGTGTGAACAAAATTCTTTTATGATTGTTTTGTCAAATCAAAACTTAGTCTTGTTTAATTGGTTTAATCCTAACCCATGTTTGTGTTTAACTTAAAATTATTCGACTGTAATTTTACTCGATTAATTTCGTAATTATTTGGTTAAAAAATCTCTTCTTTAATTTCTCTTCACTCGCATGCCTTGCCCTAATCTTGTTTATGAGTCATGGGAATCTTCTTCTCTATTAATCCCTTTTGTTAATTTCTCCTAATAGATTAATTATAAATTAATTTGATTGGAAATTGAAGGGGTTCGCACGTGTGAATGAGAGCGTGCGAGGGGGTTGAGAGCAAGATTGAAGCCACAAGTCTCGGACAAATGCGAAGTGGGGCCCTCGAACTTTACACGTTTTCCCACGTGATTACCTCCCGTCTCCTAATCATCCTAACTATATACCCATCATTCGTATATATTCTCCCACTACTCCACACATCATTAATTCACTCCTTTATCCATATATATATATATATATATACACACACATATATATATATACACCCATCATCATAATACATATATATATATATAGGTTTCTACAGTATAAAAAAACTCAAATAATTAAATGGAGATACAATGTGGTCAATACCCTCTAAATTACTCAATACACCCGTACATTATCTTGTAAGGAAACTATACGGTGTCTCCTCCACCTCTCTCTCACGCCAAATTATTACTTGTTTCAGAAACATAATTATAAATTTTTTTTGAAAAAAAAAATATATATATATATATATTTATATTCATAGAATCTATTAAATCATACATTTCTCCTAATGAACATGGGTGTGTGTGGTTCAATTACAAATAGTGATTTAGGGATGTAAAATTTTAGTGGGTATTAATTATTATTTTTCTTTTACACTAAATATATATATGTATTCATCCATTACTTTTTTTTTACTTACTACATCTATATTAAAGCATCTCCATTCCCCATCCTCCATTCTTTCTCCATCTCTTACCTTTTCTCCTCTAAACCCAATAACATTCTCCCCTTGTTTTTAGATTGTTGTGGTTAGTAGATCTAGGTTCAAAGATGATTCAAGAACTCTTGGGAGCTACTGGTCTTATCAATGGAGGACTAGATCATCACAGGCACAAGATATCCTTTAATCCTACCATTTTAGAAGCCGCTCTTTCCCCTTCTTCTTCTCCTTCTCCCTCTTCTTCTTCTTCTTCTTCTTCTTCTTCTTCTTCCTCTGGAGCTACAACAACAGTTACCACTGTAAATAATAGTTGCAGTACTACTACTACTTCTGTTACTACTAATTCTAATTCCACAACCTCCGAAAACCAAAACTTGAGGTGCCCCAGATGTGATTCTTCAAACACCAAGTTCTGCTACTACAACAACTATAATCTCACTCAGCCTCGCCATTTCTGCAAAACTTGTCGTCGTTACTGGACTAAAGGAGGCGCCTTGAGAAATGTTCCCATTGGAGGTGGATGCAGGAAGAACAAGAACACCACTTTATCAACTTCCATTACAAAATCAAATGCAGCTGCCAAGTTAAAATCCGTGGTTTCTGAGATTGGAAGATCAGGCGGTCTTGCAAATGGGTTCGATCACGATCAGCTTCCATCAACTCCTTTTCTATGGACCGCCTCACCACACAATTCCCATCTTCTAGCCTTGCTTAGACAACCTCAAAACCCTAATACTACTACATTATTATCCAACCAAGTTAGCAGTGTGAAGGAGGAGGTGGGTTTTATTGGATCACATTCACCCATGATAAGTACTGAACCAGCTGCTGCTGTGCTAAGTTCTCGAGCCTTGGGTGTTGACCCACTTAGCCAGGTTCCTTCTCTAGGTCTTTCCAGCTCCTTGTGGAAGAACCCTAGTCAAAATCAGACCCAACAAAACGGGTTTTTATCTGGGGAAGAACAGACCAGTAGTGGGATTCAAGAACTGTATCAGAGGCTCAGATCATCAGCAAGTACTTACTACAACGATAATTCAGCAGCGGTTCATCTCAGCAATATGGCTTGTTCTTCATCTTCAACTTCGTCTTCTTCATCATCATACACATTGGAGTCAGCTCCAATGGCTCCAACTGAACTGGGTTACACCTGGAACAATCCTGCCTTTTCTTGGGCTGATCTTTCAACAACTAATGGTGCATATCCATTATAGGAGGAGCCTTCAATTTGCCTTTTTCCACTTTATTCTAGTATGATTTTAGTATTTCATTACGTTCATATGCTAATCTTGAGTTTTTTTTTTTTTTTTTAGAATTTTTTTTTTTTGACATTTCCATTGTGGGTATGTAGGGGTCTGGTATATGAACATGGCTGTAGGTTAATTCAAGTTTTCTTTTTTTTTGTTTTTGTTTTTTCTAATGTGTGATTTAAGGTGTGTTACCTAAAGATAATGTATCAAAGGTCCGAGATTAGTTGGTGAAATGGGGAATATTAATTAGGTGATTAATTTTGATCAATTGCATATTAATTTACTTCCTCAAACTCATTGCAGCTAGTTGAATTGAGTTCTATCTAAGTGGAAACTCAGTGAGGTGAGTATAAAACCAAATTTAAAAAATCTTCCTAATTTCAAACAGCTAATAAATCGAAGTAAATATATATATATATATATATCTATATACACAATGGGCTGAAACCCATCTCCATTCCAGTCGAACCCAGTATGTGCATATACCCATTAACATATTTATACATATATATTTTGTGAGGAGGAGGAGGAAGAAGAAGATGAAGAATTGAATATTAATATCAGATGAGATTATTGAAATGGGAATTTCTTATTTGTGAACTATAATATAGTTAGATCTAAGAACAGTGATTGTAGAAGCAGACTCTTCCTATAAACATTAAAAAAATAAATAAAAATACATTTCTTAGACCAAATGACAAACAGTCACCCCTTAGTAACTGAAATTTTCAACATTCAAAAGAATAATAATTAAAATTTTAATTAGAAAAATGAAAGAAAATATTATATATATATATTTTAAGGCTTCTTAGCTTTTCCACAAAATAGCGCATTGGGCGGCACATCAGTCTCCGTGAACAGGCTGCGCTCGTCGTTCCAAACTCTCACATACAGCTGTTGGCCAAGGTACCTTCTTGACCAATTCTGAGACCTGAAATTCCACATTCCTTTGTTGTCTAATGCCACCAATATAGCCGTCCATGATTTTGGATACACCTATACATACACCACACATACGTATACATATACATAATCTGTTAGTGCCAAATCCACAAACCCAATTTTTCTTTTTCTTTTTTGAAAAAAAAAACAAATATTTGTACTAAAATAATTTTGTTTTTGAAAAAAAGAGATCAGTCTTTACCTGAACTGTGTGCCTGTTAATACCATCAACCAAGTTGTAACGTTTTTTCATGGAAGGTGTCCATGTTCCATTACCATATCTGAAATTTTTGTACAACAAAATTCATATCAATTAGTGTTTAATCCAAGAAATACGAGTGATCTAATTCTAATCGGATACTGAATAGATTAGAATCATACCCGACAACGTAGAAACTAGTTCCGTCAGTATGCCAAGATTGGACTGTATCCTCATAATTCTGGAAGACGATTTCGACAAAATCATGAAGTATGACTCCAATAACTGAGGTGCCAAGGAATGAAGGACCGGCAGTTGGAGTATCCTTAATTGTGTTAAAGTTAAACACACCGGAGATGTTGAACCAATCAGCAAGCTTCAATGGTGTCGTTGGATCTACATACGATACTCTATTAACAGTATATCGGAGTTTGTCATTGATCTTAGTTGCTGCATTGGCCAAAATAAGTGTCCTAACAATCGGTATAGTCCCATAATGGTATGACCCTTGTGGGTTAGGCCTAGCTGCATTTGCTGTCAAGTTCAACCTTGTTGAAACGAAATGAGAAATTAGTACAAATTAACTTTATAAATGAGTTGTAGATTACGATCAATTATTCTAAAAACTTGTGTAAAATATATAGTAAAAAAGAAAAATGATTAATTGGTGTAGTACCTAATTGTTCTAGCTTGCTTCATAGACCAATGTAGTCTGAAATTTGGATCGACAGGAGGGAGGGCCGAGACTGGAGTATTAGAACCAGCATAATGAAGAACTGCTGTAGCTGTGAAGACTGGCTTTGTGAAACGTGAAGAAGCAATAATGTAATAATCTTGTGGATTTCCATTTAAGGTAACTAAGACTGTCACAGATTGGCCAACATGAACGTCGAGTGATTCGTAAACTTCTTGCAAAGTATGAGCTCCTTCAACTTCAATAAGTGTCATGGTATGGCCTTGGATCTTGAAGTTGATTGATGTTGCAATTCCAACATTTGAGATCCTAAACTTGTAGGTTTTGCCTGAAACATTTCATTGATATACATGTTACATTTATGGAAAATTCAAAGCTAAAAAGACAGTACTAAAACATCTATAATTATTACCTTTTATACCGGTGAAGGATAAAGATTTCTGAACACCATTGATGAGAAGGACATCTGGGTTCGGAAGAGGATTGCCTGCGTCTAGTTGTCTTTGTAATTCCTTGGCACATCAAGAATAAAACTCTATATGTTGGTGAAAATTTAAAAATTTGCAAGTGAGGAAGGGAGATGAATATGATCATGAATTGATGATGAATATATTTGTTACTAACCTTGTGGCCAGCATTGAACCAATCACTAACAAGTAGTGTGAAATCTCCATCAGGAGTGGGATATGGAATTGATATGACAGAACGTTGATTGATATTGAGAGCTCCAAACCCACCAGAAGCTCTGTGCATTAAAGTTGAGAGGAAATATGTGAAAGTTCCAATCTGATCTTTCAACTGGAATTTGTATGTCCAGTTTGAATTTGGAGGGATTGGGCAGTTGGTTCCCAGAACTCCATCTTGCCATGAAGTTCTTCTCTGTTTAACCCCATTCCTAATTCAAATCAACCCACTAATTTTAATTCTACAACAAAACAAACCCATTAAAGAAAGAATTTCACAAATTGAGAGCAAAAACTAACCAGGTAATGAGAATAGGTTCATCCAATTTGTTGATAACATTCACAATTAAATTGTCGTTGGTGACTGCTTCAATTGGAGGACCAGGAAACATTCCATTAATCAGGATTCCCTGTAAAAATGGGAAGCCAACAATGGATTATGTGATAAGCTTTTGAGGGTAAAACAGGGAAATTGAGACAGAAGTAAGAATCAACCTTTTGAGAAACACCAAGAGGGGCAATTGTACCATATGTAACTGCCCAATCGTAATATCTATATGGATCTTCTGCATTATTCACCCATACAAAAAAACTCAACCAACCCACTAACCCAACTAAAAATTGAATTGAAATATCTCGCTTCATTTCTCCAAATTCAGATATTCTGCTCCAAGAATTTCACAAGGAAAACACAGAGCTAAAACAGATTACTCTGCTTTTTGTTCAGTTACTTACTCATACCAGAAGATAGCAAGTAAAAAGTCTAGTAAATTCCACTTTTCCAGGAAAATGTGGGATGAGAAACAAGGAGAACGGATTTTATTTATATACAGAAAGAAGATAGAGGAGCGGTGAGGGAGATAGCCATGACAGCCATGCAAGCAGAAGGTCATTTGCGGCGCACTTAATGCTTAACTTAACATGCTTCTCCATTGGAGCTCTGATTAAAAAATATTATTATACAGAAGAAAATTAATTTTAAAATACATAATTATCGATTTGACTTCAAAATTGGTTTCTACTTAAACTCGTCGGCGGGAACCTGAGAAGGAAGAAAGATCTGAAGAAGCGCGGATGGCGCAGCCAAGAACGGATCGTCATTTAATGGAAAACTCCAACTTGATTTTTTAGTTTAAGTAATGGAACTAAACGCGTAGAGGAACTGGATGTGAGCGTGATGAGTTTACTTCAACAAAAAGGACATATATATACACATAAATAATATATAATAAGAAATTAGGGAAAGATGGTTAGTTCGCATGAAAATAAGAAACTCCTGGTTTTTCTTCTTCTTCTTCTTTGAAAACCAAGATCCAGCAAATCCTGCTACTTCATACTCGTTAGTTTACGTACATCCACAACTTTCAAAGTTTCAAGAAATAGTTGATTGTTTCCAGCTCACAATATAAATATTATATGTGAAATTTAATGAAGACGAAGCTTATCTATTTTCTTTATTTAAAAATAATTGTGAATCTCAAAACTAGCTAATTCAGCACATAAAAAATTAATAAAAATTAATTAATTTACAACCCAATAGAAAATCAAATAGTATTTATTTTTAATTTTTATATTTACTAATTAAATAATATACATATATAATATATAATATTAATCAACGACGTCTTATAAAAAAATAAATATATTAATTATTCAGTTTAATTATTTAATTTTTAACCATTATTAAACTGTAAATTTTTCAGAATTTTTTGAAAATTTCCACCTTTGTGTTTGTTTTTGCATGTAAAATTCTCTAACCCTGCATGAGAAATGTATGCATATATACATACATATGAGATGGTGTGCGTTTGTAATTGTACATACTCGTTTTCATGGTAAGTCATTGCACATTAGAATGGATCCCAATAATAGATCTCATACACACATGCATATGTATAATATACATATACATATATATATATATATATATAACAAGTTAACAAATAGTCAACGTTTAAAATTTAAACATGATATGTGCAAAATATCATTAACCAAGTTTATGAAATTCCATTCCACCATGTGGAATTAAATTTCGGTCACGTGATTATTGCAAAATTCCTACTAATCTCATTTGTTATATATACATACATATATATATATATTATGTGTTATGTATGACTCTTCTTCCTCGTAAAAGAGTGCTTGACTAGAATTTAAATGTAACGATTCCGGAATTTTAAAATGAAATATTTGTATTAAAAAGGTCAAATGCGAAAGCATAATAAAATTTTTGATTAATATTCCTTACATTAAAACAAAAAACGTGCTCAAAGTATAAAAGAACAAACTAATTAAAAGAGAAACTCGAAAATAAAAACTATAAATATAACTACAGAGTCTTCAGGCGTCCCCTTCGCCGTCTTCCTGCGGAACGGGCTCGGGAACCACGTCTTCCTGATCTGAAATGGTTAAGTAAGAAGTGAGCTACACTAACCCATTAAAGACATCACTCTACCTCACTGTCACAGGAGTAAGGATGGGTAGAAAACAAAAACGACCAATGGAGCATAATTTGTAATAAACCCATTTGTTCATAAAAATGTTTACTTTCCATTTACCAGGTGAGATCCATAAAACAATACACAAGCAACACATTATCATCATCACGTTATCACATAGACTTTATAATACAACATTTATCACGCGTTTGCATTTCAATCTTTAAACAACATAATTCCTCTTTACCAGCCTACTAGTATCCATGGGGATCCATAGGAGTCCCGCTACCCGTGAACCCTTAACATTTATAACCTGATTCCAGGGCCGTCCCCATACCCCGTCCGGTATGGGCGCCAAAACACATAAGGTCTCCATACCCCGTCCGGTATGAGAAACCACGTTCCCGATAGGGTTCCCTACGGACTCGGTCCGTCCACCATCTCCCAAGATACCTAGTCAAGCTGTCCACATTATTCGTTTACCAATTCACATAACTTTTTATTCCTTTTTCTTTAGCCACCATCATCAAGTCACACACAAATATGCAAACCGGTAATTCACGCCAACAAGACAACACACAACATCGGGTTATCAGTCATTCAGTCCATAATCAATGAAACAGTGATACATGCACACGAAACTATGAAATAAAAACATCAGACATCATACTACATTTAAAACTGTAAAATAGAACAAACAACAACTGACCGACAAATACACTAGACTCGGGCTCCATTAGCAACCTTAAATAATTTCACACAGCTATTGATTCATGAAATACCATTTTATCATTTATTGCACTTCAATACCGTGATAGGAAATAGGGTGAAGAATCCTTACTTGTTTTCGGAGTCTGAATACGGCTCTACAGTGCGCCTACAGCTTGTTCCTAATTTTTCCTGAATTTTTCTCGGGGAACTGAAACGCACTACTGGTACCTGTACGTGTCCCAAAAAATTCCAAATTAGACCCGGGGCTCTTTTCGGCCAATATCGCAATTCCGGCACGGCGACTCCGTCGTGCTCCCGCGACGGCGCCGCCGCTTGCGGCGGTGATTCGCCTCGGGTTGGCCGTTTTTGGCCGAATTTGGCCACACTTACATCAGTCCCTGCGATAAAACAACCCTAGGGCCCTCGGGGGGCCAAAAAAATTACGAAAAATCGAAGCTTACCGACGGCGGTACTCTCGGGTGCGGCGGCTCTCCGGCGAGGTTTGTGTTTTGGTGATTTGGCTCCGATCAACCTGTAGAGAAAAGAATGGTGATCACGGTGATATAAAAATTGTATCAAACGGAGGCCGGGAAGGGCCTCATCGGAGGCAAAAACTGAAGAGGGGCGCGGCGGCGCCGCTGAGTTTCGGCCGTTTAGCCGGGAGTTTGGCTCCGATTTGGCCACAGGGGAACTCAGCATTGAAAAACGAGCCGGGAGTATGAAATTTACCTCGATCGGCGGTCGAAAAACTCCCCGGTGCGACAGCGGGTGGCGGCGGCCGGCTTCTCCGGCGTCTGGTTCGTCTTCTCCGACGAGGGCTGGCGGCTAGGGTTTTTGTGGTCAGGTGTGGGGGGTTTATTTATACCCTTTGCCTTTTAATCACAGTCGTCCATCTTGATTTAATCTGAGCTGTTCGATCGCGATTTAATTTGGATTAAATCTGGGTTGTCCGTGCGCGTGCATTTGGGTCGTCCGTGCGCGTGCATCTGGGCCGTCCGTGCGCATGCTTGATCTGGGTCGTCCGTGCGCACGGGGACGCATCTGGACCGTCCGATCGCGCACACGCGGATCGCCCACGTGGCCCGTTCCCGGGTCGGCGTGGCCTTGCCACGCAGCAGGTCCTGGTTGGCCAGGGCTGCTGAATGGGCCGCTGACGTGGCTGCTGACATGGCGCTGACGGGGCACAACTTTTCTAAATTACGTTTTGACCTCCGGTTTTCGATTTTCTTTTCAAAAATACCCCTAGAATCCAAATTTTCACCCATTTTTTCCAAAATCAATTTCAATTAAATCCAAATAATATTTTTACCCAATTTTATCATTATTATCATTTTTATTTTTATTAAATTAAATTAAATCAATCAATTAAAATTTAATAATTACAAAATAAACTAAATAAAATAAATTAATAATTAATAATAATAATAATAAAAATGATAAAATTAATGGGTGTTACATTAAAGCCTTCATTATGTTTTTAATTTGCTTTATCAATTAGTAATTTTATTGAAATATTTTTTTTAATTAGATTCATATATTTATTAATTAAATGATATATATATTACCAATCATAAAATAATAATATAAATAATAATTTCTCTAATAGAAATATGATCCATTAATAAGAATAAAAATAAATTTTTATTATCATAATTATTTCTCTTAACACATTGCATTTAACAAGGTTATGAGCGTGGACTATGATATGTTATTAAATTTTAAATACAAGTCTAATTAAGATTTAAAATAATATGATATTATATTACATATATATATATATATTATATTGTATATATATATATATATATTATATTATATATATATATATGAGCAACAAAGAGCGAGTATGTTGTAGGTGCACCACTTATGTTCAAAATATAAATATCTCGAATTGGAAGTTAATTTTATTGGGTTATATAGTTGATATATGTGTATTATTTAATTGTATGAATTATATTCTTTAGACTAAATTATATGTTATTATTTAAATTTTTTTTATAGCTAATGAACTAAAATTATAAGCATTAAAATAAACTTTTACCTTATTAATTATTCTTATCTATATAAACTATAATTTTTATTCATAATTACATCTCAGACAATTTGCTAGATTTAAAAAAATAATAATAATAACAACTGGAGCTAGCTGGCGTGCATGGCGCCTATATATATAATAGCGAGGCTTTCCCACTTTAGTTGCTTCATGTACTTACACACAGAAAAATTATTCCCGCCATATATATACATATATATATATATATATAATAATATAATATAATATAAAATATGCACTTACAAATATTATTATCATAATTTACTGCATGCAATTAAATTGTGTTTTTCTTTTTTTCAGGTTTATCAAGCATTAATCATGAAAGTCGCCTCAATGATGATCTTCTTCTTCCTTGTGTCTGTTGTGACTGATGCAAGGAGGCTGATTGAATTGGAGAAGAATCACAGAGCCAACATTACTGCTTTTAGTAATCTCAGGATACTGTGCTGGTATTTTGAAACAATTTTCATCTCATTACCAATGTTGATTTCAATAGTTGATCATCCCTCTCATCAGAATAATTTGATCAAAGCTCATAATCAAAACCTCAATCTGTTCTGCAATCTGACTTTTACTAGCAATAAGTTTGAACTATGACATTACTGATCGAAATAATGACTATTTACACAGACTCTTTGAGTAAACACGATAATATGAAATGATAAAACCACACCCAAAAAAAAAAAAGAAAAAGACAGAGAGAGATATAAGAATTCATGCATAATCATTGAGCAGAATCCCAGCAGAAGCCAGTTTTTTAAAGCCAAATGTTGACAATTCTTACTTTTTTTTTTCTCTCTTCTGTTTCTATTTCATCCCTTCTTTTTCTAATCTTCCCTGTGATCTTTTTTCTCTCAGTCAAACTCTCATGACTTGAACTCTATATATAGTCCGCATAAATATTGTTACCAAACTAAGAATGCCGACCAAGAGCTCGTCCACAGAGCAGAACATTAGGAGGAATGTCATATTCGTTGGCCAGACTCCGGACCGGATTCCATACCCGGAGATAAAACTGTTGTCCAAGATACTGCTTGTCCCATACTGCAGATCTCATGTTCCACATACCTTGGTTGTCCAAGGAAACCAATATACTGGTCCAAGATTGTGGATAGACCTGCAAACAAGTAACATGAATCAGTGAAGTGAACAAGAAGCAAGCAAGAATCTTGAAGAACTGGAAACAGAGACATTTCCTATAACAAATCCAATAGTTATGAGGATTTTTTATGATAGTATTTGGAATTGAGAGTCGGGAGAAATGGAAATCAATTGATCCAAGTTACTAGAACTGTAGGTTTTCTATGAAAACATGTTAAAGCAAAAGCTTGGCTCCTTAGAGGACGGATGAAGGATCCTATAATTTTACATTAAAAAGATTAACAATATGGCCATGTCCACTTTGAGCTGGAACGAATGAAACTTACAACTTTGATACATTACCTGAGCAGTATGCCTTGTTAGCGCATCCACCAGATTGTACATTCTTCTCTTGGCTGGTGTCCACTGTCCTGATCCGTAACTGTGCATGTCCCAAACAGGAAGAATTAGACAGAAATGTCAATGTCCAGAAGCACGGACAACTAGAGTAAAAGAAGAAACTTACCCAACCACCCAAAAATCATAACCATCCAGGTGCCAAGATTGCATGGTCTTTTCATTGTTCTGAAAAATAATTTCAACAAAATCATGGAGAGAAGCTTGCATAACTGAGGTAGCTACAGTTGCAGGGCCATTAGAAGGAAGGGCTTGGATGGAATTCACACTGAAAACTCCAGGGATGTTAAAGTAATCAGCAAGCTTTACTGGGGTATCAGAATTAATGTAGGAGACGCTATTAACTGCATAACGCTGCTTTCCATTTATCAAAGGTGCTGAATTTTCCAATACAATTGTCTTTGTTGGTATTATCTTTCCATAATGGAAGGAGCCCTGAGGATTTGGTCTGGCTGCACTAGCTGTCAAATTCCACCTTTAAGACAGAAGTTAAAAGGATCAGTCGGATTACTTAATTCTAATCCAGTTCTCTTTATGGTTAGACAGATATTCATCTCGAGAGAGAACTGCATCAATCAATACTCAGAAAAGGGCAGATATTAGAGAACCTAACACCTTGAAATCAGATAATTAACTTTTAAGCCTCAGAAGAACGTGTTTATACCTTGTTTATTTAAATTACAAAATTTTCACACATGTTAGGAAGGTCAAATCTTCTAAAATTTTAGTACCTGTAAGTTCTGGCTTGCATCATAGACCAGTGGAACTGGCCTGCTGGAGCAGGTGGCAGGGCCCCAGAAGCTGGGCTATGAGAGTTTGTGTAGTGTAATACAGCTGTTGCAGTAAGAACACGCCGCATAAATCTGGTTGATGCAACAATATAATAGTCTTTTGGAGGCTGATTCAAGGTTATCAAGACGGCCACAGATTGACCAACATGTACATCAAGTGAATCATATATATTCTGGACTGTATGAGATCCCTCAACCTCAACTAGTTTCAGAGTATGGCCCTGAATCCTGAAGTTTAAAGAGGTTGATAAACCCACATTTGAGATTCTGAACATGTAGGTCTTACCTGGAAGTATTAAAGAAAAGCAGTTGTAAGACATTGCAGGACGACCAAAAACAGTTCAGAATTCTAAGATCATTCAAGGATTATAAATATAACGACATATTACCTTGATCACCATTAAATGTAGTATGGGCCTGACCATTTATGAGGACCCCATCAGGAAATGGGAGAGGCTTCCCCGAGTCCAAATATTGCTGTAATGTCTGAAAACATTGGGATGAATTATGTAAATACTGATTAAAACATGTCCGAATACCTTAGTGAGTGCAGCAAGAATATCAAAAAATCCATAGGAGCAACATCATACATGTAACATGCAGCCAAGAATCATCGTTCTAGTATCATGGGTGATATTTCAAATTCACTAGGAGACCTAAGACAGCCACTTCAACCATCTTTCCAAGTTCCCAAGTTTTCATAAAAACACAGACAAAGATTGTATCTTTGATAGCAAATTGGAATCAAATTACAAGAAACAAGGTCATATTTAGCATTTCTGTTTCAATTCCATGCTAGCCTACTTCACAATTGGAAGCACAACCTCTAGCTCCAAATTCTGAGGAGTTCAGAAGCATCAGAACAACAATACACAAATAAACCATTCTAAGAGTATAAAAGAGCACAAAAATTTTGCTCAATTGATCATTTACTGAAGCCTCGAAGAAATATAGAGGAAATCTTACCTTATGGCTGGTACTCTTGTACCAATCTCCAATAAGCAAAGTGAAATCTCCTTCAGGGTTGGGGAACGGGATTGGTATTTTAGGTCTCTCATAGACATTGATAGCTCCATATCCTCCAGCAGCTCTATGCATTGAAGTTGATGGAAAATAAGTGTAGGAACCAATCTGATCCTTGGTCTGAAACTTGTAGGTGAAGTTTGCGTTTGGAGGAATGGGACAATTGGTGCCCACTACTCCATCTTGCCATGAATTCTTCCTTTGTTTAATTCCATTCCTAAAAGTAACAGAATAAACTCTTAATAAACCATGTCAAAAGAGTCCAATTACATGTCACTAGGAAATAATAAAATGAGCTACAAAGAGTGACACACAGATTTGGAGAAAGGCGCCAAAGGCCCCAAAAGAACTGAGAAAAATAACACCCACTCCAGAAGTTTCAAAAGTATAAAGATTCAAGAGGACATAAGAAATAGATTTGTATTCAGTAGATGGGCGTCTTGGCAATCTAGCCATAAGGTTTTTCCTCCCCTTAGGAACTTTGTATCTTGTGGGCAAAGAAAATATGAGTGACAACAAAATCAACCAGTCAAGTTTGAGCAGATCCAAAGATTTTAGTAACAGAGAAAGCTAAAACTCACCATGTCAAGAGAAAAGGCTGGTCCAGCTTGTTAATGAGGTTGAGGACAATGTTGTCATTGGTGACCACATCAAGTCTTGGTCCAGGAAACTGACCATTGATAAGAATAACCTTCAAAAACCAAATACCAAAACCTTAACTTTAGATTCAGCAATACATCAAACACGTGGCATTCATTAGAACATCAGATTCTGCTCCCCAAAGAACAAAATTGTATTACATTACCTGCTGAGGAACACCAAGAGGAAAAACATTGCCGTAGGTGACAGTCCATGTGTAGTACCTATATGGGTCATCTGCTTTAACCAGCGATACGCCATCGAAAATAGCCAGAACTCCAAAAATGAGCGGGAGGAGCATGACTTCCCTTCCCATTACTGCTCCCTGTTAAAAACATGACAATAACCCATGAACCCACTAGATCAATATTCTCGTAAGAGAAAAGGAAAATGGTGAGGGATATCAAGATCACACGCTCTTTAATTTTCTTGATAAAAACATAAGCATAAATAGATTTACCTGTAGATCAAGGATTCTGCCACTCCCGGTTACAGTTCAAGACAGTACCAAAACCAGGTTTTATAACAACAGAAAAGCGGGAGAAAGCAACAACAGTGTCAGTGGGGAGTGTTTGGTTGGATGGAATCAAAATTGGATTTTTTTTTTTTTTACTTTTCCCTTCTTATTGATCCCACTTCACGCGTTTCCGCGTTATGATAATTGCTTCAAACTTAAGCATTGTTTTAAGCTTTAACACTTCATTTTACCCATTTAAAATTAATAAACTGTTCCTACTCACTCTTTCATTAAACAAAAAACTAAATAAAGGTGAGAAAAAAATCCTCTAATTTCGGCGCCAATTATTCTTTTTCCTTTTAATAAAAATCCTTCCTTTTTTTTTCTTTGACTAACCAACGAATCTGGGTTGCCTGTTGTTGATCTTAACTTTCTGAGTATTCGACAAGATCTAATTATAAAAAACAAGTGATGGAAATGGCAGATGGGTATGTTTAATAAAGCCGGCAAGCAGAAGGCAGGAGACAAATATTGCTTGAATATACATTCAATATGAACAAAGTACCATCCCATGAACATCTCCTATCCAAACTAATTAATTTCACCTTTCATTTCTTCCAAAAAGAATGATGATGACGACGCTGAAATCTTAAGAAATGGGTAACAGCTATAATTTACCAAAAAACAAAAAAAAAGCTCGTTAATCGAAAAAAAAATGAGAAACAGAAATCAAATAAATGATCGTCTTATCTTGGAGAAGGAATATCTATCCAATCTCAATCTGTTTAATTCGTTTTTCTACATTGGAATCCAGCTACAACTTGTTTGAGTCCAAACAAACATGTAATGTGTTTAATTAGAATTATATTGATTTTTTTTCTCTAAAATTTTTGTCTGTAAATACTATATATTTGATTTCAATCTACGAATTTATTTTTTTGCTTATAAACTTTTAGTATTATGAAATGAATATATCGCACGAATTCATTACATATAGATAATAAGATTATATTGATACAAAATCAATTCTAATGGACTTATTAGATGATCTCATTGATATGCATTTAGTAAAAATTGAACTTATGAATTCACCAATTATGAATTTAACCTTTTAACCATTTAACTGTGATATTTAGTAAAAATTTTTGTACGTGATGAATAATTAAATTCTAATTGAAATGAAAATTTTTAAGATAAATTAATACAATTTAATAAGAAATCTCAATTTAATAAGAAATCTCAATTTTTATCATATCAATTTAAATCATGAATTTTTAAAGTGTGATAAATATTAGGAGAGATTAAGAATTTTCACTATTCATTAAAATTCATGCACCAATTCAATTTAGTGAGACTCTTCACTCACATTTTTTCATTAAAAATATTTTATAAAAATCTTGAATTCTCGAATTTAGAATATTTATATTTTCATGTAATTTATAAAATTTAACAAACAATCGATAATTCATAATTAAATATGATAAAAAATGAAAATTTGAACTAATTTACATTCTAACATTACATAATTTAGAATAAAATTTTTTATATGATATTATAATTTATCAACTGATCTATCTACGTATCCTAATTGTGTAATATAATATAATATGATTTTAGACAATAATAATTTTATATTAACCGAGAGAATTTATATTAGCTTATATATTTATTGGACAATGAAGTGGATAAATTTAAACAAAGTCAACGAATCTTCCCTTCTACATGTACAATCTGTCTTCCACGAGGGAGACCCCTCAGTAGTTGGTTGTGGGTTCACTTTTTATTGCCAAATTGAATATATATATATATATGTAAGTAATTAGTTTTCAAAAAATATATCAGTTTTTAAGGGCTAGTAACTGACCCACTATTGGCTTCACGATTATGAATATGGTAGTGAGATTTCTCTCTCTCTCTCTCTCTCTCTCTCTCTCTCTCTCTCTCTCTCTCTCTCTATATATATATATATATATGTATAAACAAATTATATTTGTTTATATGCAGTAGTGGTATATATGCAGCATCTTAAGATGAACAAAGCTTAAGAATGGAGTTAATGCTATAATTATAGATGAGAGAGAGAAGTGTGGTGAGAACGTGGTAGTGGCCCAGTAGGGCCTGCAAATGATGGGCAGCCAGAAGTTGGCTCTACGTAAGAGCCATGGCTGCCAATACGGCAGATCGGTGCACCATTCCTACTCAATTTGACTTGCCATTCTCTTTTTCTGGTACTAAATTTTTACTTTCTTTATCCTTTGTCCTAAGATTATGGTACACAGTCCCGGACTCAAATTCAACTATTAACCATCCAGATGTTCTGTATGCTGAGTTGGTGGCCATGATAAGGAAATGTAATTAATCGGTTCTGATGATGATGTTCTCCCTGTCCTTGCCGGTGATACTCTTTCTCCTCTTTTATGGTCTTTTCACTCTCTACCCAAAAAGGAAACTGTATTATATACATCTATTATATTAGTTGCTCACTGCGGTCAACTTCCGTATGAGCTACTCCCAAATGCAATACAGTTGAGAACAGAATTCTTGTTTTCATAATGATGTTTAGTCGTGATTCACTTTTAAGGCTTCAACATATTACTGTGGGTTAAAACATATATTTCCACCATCATCTTTCCCTATTCATCTACCATCGTGTTTATAGAGAGAAAGCATCTCCGTCGTAAATGGAGCTCGCAACATGTCTCCAGTAATTGAAGCCATAAGAAAACGAGAAAGAGCTTGTTCTCAGGGGATTGGAGCTGTTTCTCAGATGTGTCTCTAGGACACAAAATGAGAAAAAGCTCGTTTTTAAGTGAACCGATATGATGTGTGCAAATTATTACCCCAAAATTTATGATTACATCAGTGAAATCATTTAGATGATTTACGCGTGCCATCACAAAGGTATCAACTTCATGATTCGGCCAATTTAATCACATAATCTTTTTTAAAACTAATTTAATCATTCAATTCTGATTAATTAGTCCTTAATTATTGTCCTTTTTATTCTTAAATAATCAGGCCTCGTTCTTTGAAACGGGTAGTTTTCTAAATGTATACCCAAGCCCACACGTAAACTATTTGGTTGATTTACGGGAAAAAAACAGAGAGAGAGAGAGAGAGAGAGAGAGAGAGAGAGAGAGAGAGTAAACCCATGCAAGAGATGTTCGTGTCTGCAACCTGGACTGCATGGCTTCCACGTTGCTTTTTACCTCCACACGTGGAAATATAACAACAATTCCACTCCCTACATCCACCTCGATCTTCAACCACAAAAAACTTCAGCCTCTCCACATCCTACTTTCTCAATTTTCACTCATCCTCAACATGTCTGATAGTACTTCGCATCGCCGACCTCCCAAATCAGGTCTCCTTCAACGTTTTTCTTAATTGCATCTACATATATATGTATGTAGTTGAATTTCCAAGTTGACTAATCACACAAGTATCATGTGCAGATATTGTGAGAGACGCAATCATATGGAGGAGAAAGAAGGTGGCGTTCACGGTTCTCGTCGTGTCAACCGCCACATGGATTTTGCTGGATGTTTATCAATTCAACTTCCTTACTGTCGTTTCATGGCTATACATGTCCATTGTTATTTTACTGTTCCTTTGGGGGAACATAAGGAGACTTCTTGGAAAGTAATATATACATATATATATATTATACACCAACTTCTTCACTATTATATTAATTTCCTTGTCCGGGCATCACACATTTATGATATTTTATATATATGTGGAAAATGAGAATTGAAAAGTCTTACGTTCTGGTTGCGCAGAGAAGAACAGAAGCTGTCTAGATTGGAGCTTAGCGAGCAATTTGACATTGAGTTTGCAAATTATTGCCGAGAGCTTATTGAAGATACAATAAGATGGATGTTTTGGGTGAGTGCTGAACGAGAATGGTTTTTGTTCGTGAGGACGATTGTTGCCTTGTGGTTTGTAGCCTACGTGGGAAGCTTCTTTGATATCTTAACACTTTTTTACCTAGGTAAAGTTCTCTTAATAACTCTATATAATCAACCCGTATATATACATATATATGTAATTAACAGACACAACAATGGGTATATAAGAAAGCTTCTTCGTACTGTTGAAGGTGTCGTTGTGGGCATGACGGTGCCGGCAATTTATGTGAAGAATGAGGAGAGAATAAACAAGGGGTGGGAATGGATGAAGGCGAAATCAAAAAGAGTTTATCATATGGTTGATGAGAAGGTAATTATGAACATGAAAAGGAAGCTTGTCAGAGAGCATAAGAAGGAGAAGAAGAAGGAGTAGTTTGCTTCAGTTTCCTTTTCTTTCTTTCTTTTTCTTTTTTTTTTTTTTTTGGGGGTTTTGATGGAACTTTGCTCGATTTCCTTTCATAATTAACTACAGAAAATACATATTTGACTCCTTAGCAACGAATGTTCTTGTTGTCAATATATTACGATTTAATAGATACGATTGCTCTCACCTAAAGGAGCAAGTGGATCCGTGGCGCAATGGTAGCGCGTCTGACTCCAGATCAGAAGGTTGCGTGTTCGATTCACGTCGGGTTCAAATCCCTCTGTTTTTTGGTGCCATTTTTTAAATGCCGCTTTTGCTTTCGCATAAAAGGGAAGTACAATTTTATTGTTCATCAATTGCTATTAAAATATATTTTTATCTCGCGTATATATAAAAATAATCATTTCACTAGAATATTTAAATATTTAATTAATTATATAGTAATTAGCAAAAGGATATAAAAAATTATTTTGTTTTAAATTGGATAATAAAAAATTAAGTACATAATATAAAAAAGAATGATTTTAACGGGTATAAATTAAAATGTTTATATTAAAACTATAAGTTTTTAAAGACAAATTATACACGTATAGTTTAATTGAACATATATTTCATGGTTTGTAAATTTTTTACTTCGAACAAAATGGGTGTTATTTTTTATGATTTAATCGCATCATATCTATTTAAAAACCATGGTTTTTAGGGAAGGATGCTAAAGTGACCTTCCATATTTTTCTTTCTTTTGGGTAAAACTAACATGGGACTTCAAATTTTGAGGAAAATTTTTCTTATATTTTAATATTTTACTTTCACTATAAACACATGGTTAATGGAGTTTATTATGCATATATGAGATGTTGTATTTAATTTTTTCAAAATCTAAAAATGGTAAAATTAAAAGAACAATTCTAACAAAAAATTAATGTAAATATATATTTTTTTCTTTGTTAATATTTCATTTTGTGTAATAGTATGAAATAATTTTATGGACAACGAATATGTACCATCCCCAAGTTTCTAAAACCTTTATATCTACATTCTTAATTCTCCTAAATAATTAATTAAAATAACATTACATCATAAGCAAGCGAGGATCCGTGGCGCAATGGTAGCGCGTCTGACTCCAGATCAGAAGGTTGCGTGTTCGATTCACGTCGGGTTCAAATTCCTTTTTTATTTTTTATTTTTTTACTTTCCTCATACACGCTCCATTATTAGCCAGTCAGAACGAATCGAAAAGTCGATTTGGTATTTTCCATTTTTCGACGGACCGTACCCACCAACCCCTTCCACACACAGTAGAAACAAAAAACCATTTTCCTAAATCTCTCTAATTTATATAAATATATAAAAATTGGATTTGGGAATAATAAATTTATTTTTAAAATTAATGAAGTGAAATTATTGAAAACAAATTTTAAGAGTTCTATTTTTTAAGATTTAATTTCTTGGGTCCTTCAGCATTAATTTGTACAGAGACGAAACTGATTAAGAAGACACTTTTTTTTTTTTTTTTGCAATTCAATTTTGGAAATTTAAGCGCACGACGTAGTCTAATCATTTATAATAATTCTAGAAAAGCCAGGAACAGTAACGACACGTTAGATAAACGTCAGGAATAACATTCTGTTTTTTGTTACACAAGTAGAAGCATATCTGTTTTCATTGACGGGCGTTAATTTGTTGGAAGTCGTCGTCGAAGTCCAACTCGCCAATTAGCCAACCGGGAAAAAGGAAACTTCATGGAGCTCAGTTTTCTGTTTTCGTTTTGAAAAATAATTAATTTCTTCGGTGATATTATTGTGGATTCAAACAAATTTCTTATCGTTTGAATCATCGGTCTACTCAAGTAGAATCAAGTTAATGTCAAATGACGGTACGTAATTATGTTTGTTTGTTGATTATTAGATTTTAATAAGAAAGCATACTCTCAACTGTTAGTTTATTTTGTAATTAGAGGTTTGATTTCATGAATTTTCACTGTAATTGACCAGAGTTTGTCTTGAGAAGAATTGTTAGATATAATTATTGGCAGTTTTACAAGGAACTCGAGGTGAACTCAGTAAGGGCGGACTAAGGGCTTGCCTTGGCCGACCTGCAGACTCAATCTCGTCTTTTGGGTGAAGGGAGTTCATGGCGGACCTCGTCGGGGGAGCTGCTGTTGGTGCAGTATTTGGTGAATTACTGAAGGCAATAATTAGCGAGGCAAATCACGCTTCGCATTTCAAATCCAGTTTCAAGCGCCTGAAATCCACGCTTACGGGAATAAACCCAATCGTAGACAAGATAGCATCAATGAACCAACAGTTGGATCGCCCAGAAGATCTCAAAATTTTGATTGACAGTATGAGGGAAGGAGAAAAACTGATTAGTAAATGTTCAGAAGTTCGCCGTTATGATTTTTACAAGAAGGTTCGTTATTCGAGGAAGCTTGACAAGTTAGATCGGATGATCAGTAAGTTCTTCCACCTCGATCTGCAGCTGCAGCAAGCCAGAGATCAGAAGGAGATTCTTTTGGAGGTCAAAGATATGCGTATGGAGATTAGGAGATTAAATTTGAAGGACAACAATGGTGGTGGTTTCTGTGAGATGGAGTTCACAGGGTTATGCCCTGCTCCCGCACCTTCCGATTTTACTATTGGATTGGATGTGCCATTGAAGGAATTGAAGATGGAGCTGTTTGAGGGTGGGAAATCAGTGATCGTTGTGTCTGCTCCAGGAGGTTGTGGGAAGACAACATTGGTTAAAAAGCTTTGCCAAGATGATGAAATTAAAGGTATATACACAATTCTTTTTGCCTCTATAAAGGATATGTGACATGATATGCCTATCATTTTCAGACTCTAAATTCTTCCCTGTGGCTAGTAAGTTGAAGATTTTTTCATATATGAAAACTCTTCATGGTGGGTATGTGACCCTCCTAGGTGATACCAACCATGTAGAGCAATAGGAGTAGACTCTCTGGAAAACTCGACTCTTGAAGAGTATAAATGCATGTGGATTAAAACTTTACATTTGATGAATAATTGATAACTAATTTTCTTCTGTTTAAAGATTTAGAAGGTAACAAAATGATTCAAGTACATCGACCTTTCTGTCATGATGCAGGTCCTGACAATTATTATTTTAGGCTGTACATCTGTTTAGACTTCTGTCTCAAAAGATTGGTTAAATCAGTTTTCGCAAATTTATTCACTAGAGCGTTAGCCTCCTTTCTTTAGGCACACAGTAGATAGTTTTTCTTCAAGAACTTTCGTAGCCAACTCTCTTATATGTTTTTTTTTTTTTTTCAGTAAAATTTAGGGATATATTGTTTGTCACTTTTTCAAAAACACCCGACATAGCGGTCATTCTACAAAAGTTATTCAACGATAACGGTTGGGCAGTACCTGAACTTAAGAATGAAAAGGATGCAATCAACCAGTTGGGACAACTACTATGGAGAATCGGACAATATCCTATATTGTTGGTCCTTGATGATGTTTGGTGTAGCTCAGAATCTCTTCTTGACGAGTTTGTGTTCCAGGTGCCACATAATTGCAGAGTTCTGGTGACATCAAGATTTGATTTTCCTAAGTTTGGTCCAGCATATCATTTGAAGCCATTAAATTATGAAGATGCTAAGAATCTTTTCCATCACTCAGCATTTCCACAAAATGCAAACTTTTACGTTCCCAAAGATATTGTTGAAAAGGTCGGTTCTCAATTTTCAACCTGCAACAAATAAGCATCTACGTAAACTCTTCTTATAATATTCACCTTTCTGTGAAGCATTCATCTATGCAAAAATGACCGCACACTGTTTATGTACATGCCTGCCTATTTGTGTTAATGTATGTCAATATTAATTTACTTCTGCTTCATCCTTTGTCACAAAAACTGAAATGAAATATTAAAAATGGTCTAACATAATAATGTTCCTTCTTTAGACTACTGGACATAATTTTGATTTGGTAGTATTGAAATGCAGATACTGAAAGCCTGTAATGGATTCCCTCTTGCTCTCCAAGTGGTAGGTAGATCACTCTGTGGACAGCCTCTAGCTATCTGGAAAAGTCAATTGTTAAAATGGTGTAAAGATGAATCAATTTTGGATTCCAACATAAGGCTGCGTAATTGTCTGCAAAGCAGCATAGACATCTTGGATGTTGTAAATACAAAGCTTAAAGAGTGTTACTTGGACCTTGGATCATTCCCTGAAGACCAAAGGATACCAGCCTCTGCCCTTATTGATATGTGGGTGGAATTGTACGAGCTAGATGAAGATGGCATCCACGCTATGGCCAGCCTCCATAGACTTTTCTCCCAAAATCTGCTTAATCTTATCAACCTTGGGTACGACACCTTCATATCTCACTTCGCTTCCATTAAACTTTTATAATGATGTTTATGCACTTTTGTCCATTTTCAGGAAAGAAGAAACCGAAGAAGATGGCTTCTATAATGGGTATTTTGTCACACAGCATGATCTTTTGAGAGAGCTGACTATCCTTCAGAGCAGCTCGGAATCAGTAGTAGGAAGGAGAAGACTGTTTGCAGACATAAGACAAAATAAATTTCCGCAGTGGTGGTTAGGACAGAAGCAGCCCATAAGTGCCCGGCTCTTTTCTGTCTTTACAGGTTATTAAAATCAATGTCCTTACTTATTTCACTCCCTTACAAACTTAAGTTCAGGGTCAAATGCACGTAGTGGATATAGGAATAACGTTAAGTGCTTCCTTCCTAGCCCACCCAGTAACATTATATAGATTGGTGATTGCAGATGAGGTGTTCTTATCTAGATGGCACAATATTCAACTACCCGAAGCTGAAGCTCTGATTCTAAATTTTCAGTCAAAGAATTATAAATTACCTGAATTCATGGAGAAGATGGATAAATTAAAGGTTTTGGTGGTCACTAGTTACGGTTTTTTCCCTTCAGAAGTGAGCAATTTTTCACATGTTAGCTCCTTATCTAATCTGAAGAGAATCCGATTAGAGAAGATTTCAATCCCTTCACTAAGCATGAACGATCAACAACTGAAGAATCTACAGAAGATATCTTTTGTTATGTGTGATATCAACGAGGCTTTTCAGAACTGCCCCATCAATATTTCTGATGCATTTCCAAATTTGGTGGAGATTGACATCGAATCCTGCAATGATATGAAGGAATTCCCTGATGGATTCTGTGACATCATCCAACTGAGAAAACTTAGTATCACCAATTGCCACAAGCTTTCTACCCTCCCAGTTCGTATTGGCAATCTGGTGAATTTGGAAACGTTAAGGTTGAGTTACTGCATTGATTTGTTAGAACTGCCCAGCACCATCGGAAGACTTGTTAAGTTACGACATCTTAACATATCTGACTGTGTAAGCATCAATGAATTGCCAACACAGATTGGTGAATTGCACAGTTTGAGAAGGCTCTTCATGAAGGACTGCACAAAATGTAAGTTACCTTTGTCAATAATGAAGCTTCAGCATCTAGAAGTTGTATGTGACGAAGAGACAGCCCTTGTGTGGAAAAGTTCGGAGGCTTATTTTAAAAATCTGCAGATAAGGGTAATTGAAGAAGACATTAATTTAAACTGGCTTTAGCTTGAGTGATGATTTTTCAGAATCCTAAATTACTATTCCTAATCCGCATCCACATATTACAGCACCATGTTTATTTCTTTTATTTGGAGGGAAGTAACCCTTTTAGTTATTACGTCACTGTAATCTTTAGGCCAGTAAGTCATGTAGATATGGCAAACAAACTTGTAGACATCACATTTTCTTTACAATCTTTCATTGAATCAGTCAAAAGAAATGTTTGAATTAAATAAAAAATTGTGTTATTATTTACTAAAAAGTTCAGTCTAAAAAAAAAAAATTTATAATTAATGAATGTTATTATGAAACTTTGCCATTCTTACGGCGATGGCAAAAAGAGAGCGAGAAGGATCATCTGTCTCATATCTTCGTTTGAGCATTCAAACAAAATATCATGATGCAGGTTTGAATTAAACAGAAAAAATGAACTTATGATTAAAAAAAGCGAGTTCATGAATCAAATTTTTATGACATATTTGAATCATAGTAAATAATAATTAATTAACGTATGGTATTTCAAAAGCATAAAAAAATTATGTTTATTTCAACTTTCAACCAGATGAGATAGTAATAAATAGTATCCGACCGGTAAATTTAGAATGAGTTTTAAAACTATTAAATCGACGGTACGTGATCGGCATGTAATTTTTTTTCTTATTATACCCTCATAAAATATACATAATTTCAGTTACACCCTCAAATAAAAACTTCTTTTTTCTTCTCATTTCTTCAAATTAATTCATGATTATTTCAAATATATTTTAATTTTTTATTTATTAGAATAATTAAATTTAATATAATAATATATAATTAATCTATTTATTTTTAATATATAAATAATTTTATTTTTATTAAAATTAAATTAATGTAATAATATAAATAATAATTATTTATTTTATTAAATATAAAATTTTAATTTAATTATGTATAATAATTATTTATTTAAATACAAATTTAATTATATTCTTATATAATTTTTTTTTTCATTATATGCTTTTTATATATCATTTCCTGTTACTTATAATAGATAGAAATAAATTAGTAATTTGACTGAAAATACAATTATATCATCCTATCATCCAAACAAATAGTTATCATTAACATATATTAATATATAATTATTTAAACATAAAAAAATTTTGTCATTTTCATCATGTGTCATTATCGTTTACTTACTGTCATTGTCATACGTGAATTATTTATCATTAAAATATATTCAAACAGGATATTAAGCAATCAAGTGATTAAAATTGTCAATTTCTTAATCAAGAAGACACAATTTCTTGAATCGTTTCAAAACAATTAAGTATTCAAATTCGTGGTCAAAATCTCCTAGCAGTTAAGCAGGAGAATTCAAAACCTAAGTTATTCAACACATCAAATGTACATATTCATGATTAAAACTTTTAGTAGATCAAATGCAAAATGAATATTAAAAGTTCAAACACTCAACAAATTGATAGAATTTCATTAAAACTTAGAACAAATCCACTAAATTCTAAAACAAAATCAGACACCCTCATAAAAGAACAATTTAATAGGTGCATTAAACATTATAAATTTTTATATTTTGACAAAATACTTTTTTCTGATTCTATATGCATATAAGTGGATATGAAGAGTTGTTCTTTTTATTTTTTTATTTTTTTAAAAAAATATTATTACAAAAAGTTGTTCGATAAATATTAAAATCACTGTTAATTTTTATAATTAATAGTAGGATCATATTGTTTG
Organism: Carica papaya; assembly: GCF_054855325.1. NCBI lineage: Eukaryota > Viridiplantae > Streptophyta > Magnoliopsida > Brassicales > Caricaceae > Carica > Carica papaya. The sequence continues at coordinate 4,831,360 of NC_142312.1, read as the reverse complement.
AATCTTAATATATAATGAATTAATAGATCCAAATATTTGATAAACTTAGAATTAATTGAATTTCAAATTTATGAACTTGCGTATTTGACTTAAGCTCATTTAATCAAGGGATTATATGAGTAATTTGCGTTTTTACAACACATTTAAACATTTTGTTGATTATCATTAATTATAAACTTTATACATTTAGCTTTTCATAATAAGTAGCTATTTTAATTAATTAAATGTAATTTTTATAAAGTATTCTGAAAAATAGAAATTAAATCTTGTTCCAAACATATCCAAATTTTGCAATTTACTATATAATCATTGTTGGAGTAAATAAAATTAAAATAAAAAATTTTACAAGTAAAAAAATAATAATAATCGGCTATGAATTCTTACTGCGATGCTGGAAATTAGCAAAAGTAGAGACGTTATGCAGCTCAGCAAGCAAGAGGGCTTCTGTTTCAATATTCATCTTCATTCTCTTCCATTCTTTTTCATTGGTGATGAAAGTGTGCAAAATCATCATTAGATTAAAAGTTTAAAACTTTACAAACAAGCATTAAGACCACCTTCCACAAATTTCTTACAACTCCCCACCACCTTGTTTTTCACGTTAGAAAATTTCCAAACTTACTGTCTAGGAAATTTTTATAGTTATATTGATCTATTGGTCTGGTTAACATTATCTCAGAATTCAGATTGAAGCACAAAAGAAAAAACTTGGGTTCTATTTCCTGGTTTGGTGGTAAAGATTGAAGGTGTCGTTCATGGCGGACCTCTTTGGAGGAGCAGCAGTTGGTGCAGTGTTCGGCGAGGCACTAACAGCAATACTTGAGGAAGCAAACTCTGCTTCCAAGTTCAAATCCACTTTCAAGCGCTTTGAGTCCACGACCAGGGCAGTAGACCCATTGATCAAGAGAATAGAATCAATCAACCAAAAGTTGGAACGGGAGGAAGAACTGAAAGCTTTAACAGACAAGATCAAAGAAGCTGAAGAACTTATTCGAAAGTGCTCAAAAGTTCGCAGCTTTGATTTCTTCAGGAAGGCCCATTACGCAAAGAAGCTTGAAAAGCTAGATGAGAATATAACTAAGCTCTTACAGGTAAATCTGCAACTTCAGCAAGCCAGGGATCAGAAGGAGACTCTACTGGTTTTGAAAGATTTCAATAAGCAAAAAAATGGAGGTGGGTTCCTCTGCTCTGCTCCTCTACCTCCGCCACTAACAGTTGGATTAGATTTACCCTTGGAGGAATTGAAGATGGAGATTTTTGGGAGTGAAAAATCAGTGATTGTAGTGTCTGCTCCAGCAGGTTGTGGGAAGACGACATTGGTTAAGAAGCTTTGTCAAGATGAAGAGGTTAAAGAAAAATTTGGGAATCAGAACATATTTTTTCTAACTTTTTCAGAATTACCCAATATAGAGGTGATTGTGCAAAGATTATTCCAACATAAAAATTGGGAAGTACCTGAACTTGTTGATGAGAATGACGCGATCAACCAGTTGGGATTATTGCTGCAGAAAATAGGAGAGTGTCCTATATTGCTGGTTCTGGATGATGTTTGGGATAGATCACAGTCTCTTCTCGATGAGTTTGTATGTCAGTTGCCCCATAATTCCAAAATTCTGGTGACATCAAGATCTGATTTTCCAAAATTTGGTCCACCATATAATCTGAAGCCATTGAATCATGACGATGCTATGAATCTGTTTAGTCACTCGGCAATCTTGAACGATGGCAACTCGTATCTCCCAGATAAAGACACAGTCGAAAAGGTAACTCTTCTTGATCTTCAAACTGTTTTGTAACATTAACAAAGTTTTTTGTTTAACATCTTGAGACTAGTTTTGATTTGGTGATATTTTGAAAATGCAGATAGTGAAAGCCTGTAATGGATTCCCACTTGCTCTTAAAGTTGTTGGCGGGTCACTCCGCGGGCAGCCTCGAGCTGTCTGGAGGAGTCAAGCTTTGAAATTGTCCAAAGGTACTGTAATGGATATAGATGTGGATTTGTCCCACAATTACACAAAAATTAAACTAAATCAGAAACCCAAGACTCTATGTTCAGCTTCAGAAACCAGAGTCCTAATGTGGAATGAAGTCTAGCAGAAACTGCCAAGAAAAACCCAGAAAATATTTGTTAGGATTCTTGTCTTGTCTTTTGTTCTGTTTTTGAACTCTTAATCTGATTTATGTTCCGTTCCTTCGAATTGTATGTTTGAACCCCATAAATGTAACTACATCTAAGAATAAAATATCCAAAGTTCTTTCAAGAATCAGTGTTATCACAGGTACATCAGTTTTTGATTCCAGCAACATTCTACGCAATTGCCTAAAAAGCAGCATTGAAGCCTTGAAGGATATTGATATGAATCTTAAGGAGTGTTATTTGGATCTAGGAGCATTTCCTGAAGACCAAAGGATACCAGCCTCTGCCCTTATTGACATATGGACCGAATTATATGAGCTAGACGAAGATGGTATCCACGCCATGGCCAACCTGCATAGACTCTCTCTGCAGAATCTGCTAAATCTTATCAGCCTAGGGTATGTGCCAGACCTTGACCTTCTGTGTTTTTTGTTTTCTTTTTTTCATAATGATATTTATGCTTTTCTGTTTGTCTACAAGGAACGAGGAAATCGAAGAAGATGGATTCTACAATGAGCATTTTGTCACACAGCATGATCTTCTGAGAGAGCTGATTATCCTGGAGAGCAGCTTGGAACCTGTAGCAGAGAGGAGAAGATTGATTGCATATATAAATGGAAACAAATTTCCAGAATGGTGGTTAGAACAAAAGCAATCCACCAGTGCCTGCCTCATGTCTATCTCCACGGATGAAGCATTCTCATCGAGATGGCACAAGATTCAACTGCCTCACGTTGAAGCTTTGGTTCTAAATTTTCAGTCAAAGAATTATAAGTTACCTGTATTCATTGAAAAATTGGATGAACTAAAAGTTCTGGTGGTCACAAATTACGGTTTCTTCCCCACACAAATTTGTAATTTTCCACTAGTTGGATCCTTATCTAATCTGAAGAGAATCAGATTAGAGAAGATTTCAGTCCCTTCATTTTCTTTCAACAGTTTACGTCTCAAGAATCTACAGAAGATATGTCTAGTCATGTGTGATACTGGTGAGGGTTTCAGTGAGATTTCTGATTCATTTCCAAATTTGGTGGAGATTGACATTGATTATTGCAATGCCATGAAAGAATTCCCAGATGGATTCTGTGACCTCATCCAACTGAAAAAGCTCAGCATCACAAATTGCCATAAGATTTCTACACTGCCAGGTCGAATTGGGAATCTGATGAACTTGGAAACATTAAGGCTAAGTTCTTGTATCGATTTGTCAGAGTTGCCTGACACCATTGGAAGACTCAGAAACTTGAGACATCTAAACATATCTGACTGTGTAAGCATTGGCAAATTGCCAACACAGATTGGGGAAATGTGTAGTTTGAGAAGGCTGTTCATGAACAATTGCACAAATTGTGAGTTGCCTCTGTCAATTGGGAAGCTTGAGCACCTGGAAGTGCTATGTGATGAAGAGACAGCACTTCAGTGGGCAAATCTGGAGGCATATTTCAAGAATTTGAAGATCACGGTGATTCAAGAAGATACGAATTTGAACTGGCTTCCGCTTAATTCTCATCATTTTTGAGAATCCTTTTTTTTTATCATTATAAATATTTTCATATGAAGATATACAAATCTAGATCATGAAAGGAAAAAATATTTCCATTCATCACTCATTAAGCCCATCTACATGAAGCTCGAGCGAATTGCAATCCAGATTTGATGAATTGCATAATTTGGAAAAACTCTTCGCAAAGAATTGCATAATAATAAAGCAAATACAATATTCCTTTCCATCCTCAGAAGCTAAACCATTTTTCATGGAGAGCTCAGGAAAAGAAAAACTATAAAATACCGAAACCTTTATATCTTTTGCTGCATGGCTTGCCCCAGCTGCGAAGAAAATCAACTGGAAACACTGATGTTCTTGTTCACGTACAAGATCCCATGCAGACAACACTAGGCACCACAGAGACCCTCGTCTCTGCTGGAATGCGTGGAAATCCTGATTCAGAGTTAAAAAGATGTTAAACACCTCTTTCTTCGCTCAAATTGATTTATGTGAAGTTTCCTGAATGTTGACAAAGATGACACAGGTTCCGTGGCTGGGTGCATTTTATCTTTGTATGGTCATGTCATAAATAGCCGAAGGACTAGTAGGTGGTATGAATCACCAATAGTCTCCACAAGAACACTTTCCATCCTCAAAGCAATGAAACCGATTTGAATCCCTCACAATAATTTTTCTCTTGGCAATCTTCGAGATAAATTTAATGGCAGTGTGGCAATCTACACAAGTTCTTAAATTCTTAAAGACCTTGATTGGAGTTTCTGGAGAAGTAGCGATGATTCCAAGAGCAACTGCAAGCTTCTCACTGTGATAGGAGAGGTTTTGTTCCTTCTGCTCCTCCTCAACGTCATGTAGCACAAAATTGGTGTCAGGAACATATCCTTCTTCCTTCATTCTCTTTGAGAGTTCTCCCAGGAACTCATGTATTTCCTTAGACCTCGGGTGGGAAGTATCTCCCACTAAGAACACATGCACCTTTCTCTTGATCTCAATCCAGCTAAATCCTGGCTTCTTTACCACTCCTCTCTCATGCATGGTCTTCCTGGTTTTTGCTACTTCATCCCACATTCCAGCACTGGCATAAATATTAGCCATACTGACGTAGGTAGCTGGATTCTCAGGTTCTATTTCAAATAGTTCTTGTGCTGCCTGTTCTGCTAGTTCAAGATTTCCATGAATTCTACAACCACCGAGTAGCGAAGCCCACAAAAATTTATCAGGCCTCGTGGGCATTTTACTAATAATGTCCTCAGCTTCCTTAAATCTACCACATCGAGCCAGCAGATCGATTATACATGCATAATGATCAGGAGTATGTGTTAACCCATGCTTTTCCTTTATTGAGTGAAAATATTCTAACCCTTTGTCAACTAACCCAGCATGAGAACATGCAGAAAGGACACCTACGAAAGTAATGTGATCAGGCTGAGTGCCAGACTTAAGCAGCAACTCAAAGTACTCGAGTGCCTCATCCGGTTGACCATTTTGAGCATATCCCACAATCAAGGAAGTCCACGAAACCAAATGAGGTGAAGGACTCCCTTTAAAAACCCTTTTCGCACTCTCACAATTTCCACACTTAGAATACATATGAACTAGGGTGCTTGACGCAAATGAAAATGGATCAAATCCAGTTCGAATCATGTATCCGTGAACCTGCTTGCCCAGCTGCTCTGCAGCACGATCAGCACATGCATTCAAAACGCCAGAAAACGTAAAATCATTTGGCCTTACACCTGACCTGATTAAGTCCGAGAACAATCTGAAACCCTCCTGCCACCTTCCATCCCTAAAATACCTGTCGATCATTGCCGTCCATGTAACTACATCTCTATTCACCATTCTATCAAAAATGTTCTTTGCCTCATTTAAACTTCCACATTTTCCATACATATCAATCAAAGCACTCCAAACCACCTCATCAGAGTCCAAACCACTTCGCAACATGTGACCATGAATCTCCCTCCCAACATGTAAACATGGAATCGCAGCGGAAGCAGTCAGAGCACTGGAGATGGTGAATTTGTTGGGTTTTGAACTTGGACATATCTGCATCATCCCATACAACTCTAAAGCTTGCACGGGCCGATCATGGCGAGAATATCCCGATATCATTGCAGTCCAAGAAAAGCTATCTCTCTTAGGCATTTCGTCGAATATCTTTCTTGCCTGTTCGAGCAACCCCACTTTCGCGTACCCAGAGAGCAAAGTATTCCAGGAACACAAATCCCTATCAACCATTACGTCAAACAGCTCCTGTGCATCAACCAAACTATCACATTTCACATACATGTCAAGAAGACGATTTGATATAACAATCCCAGGCGAGAAACCGGAAATCTGTATATGTTCGTGGACCTTCCTCCCCTCTGCGAGAGCTCTGTTTCGGGAACAAACTTGGATAAGGGACGAGTACACGGATGCAATGGGTTGTTCGATGTGACTGAGTATTTGAAGCGCTTCTGCTAAGCAGTTTTGCTCACATAAAATGTCAATGGCTTCTTTGTATCTGTCGTCTCTGCATAGGCGGTTTATGAGAACGTCTCTGGCGTTTGACCTCAAAGACGATCTTTCAACAATGGGTTTATGGAGGTTGGTTCTGGGGAAAGAAGAAGACGAGAGTCTTCTGTTGAGATAAAGTAGATACAAGGAGCGTGAAAGGCTCGAGCTAGTAATCTCCATGGTTTACAAATGCAAGTTCAGACATTGACAAATGGCTGCGCTGGTGAAGAGAAGGAGAGAAGAAATAGGAAAAAGAAAATCAACGTCTAAGCACTTTCTTGTTTATTTCTATTATGTTCGTTCATGTCTTTTTATTACCTATTCATGTTTATTATTGTTACTTTTTATTTTATTTTATTTTGTTTAAATTATTAAATTAATTTAATATTTATTTTTATTAGATTATTAATATTTTTTTTATTATAATATGATTTATAATAATTTTTAATGAAAAAGTATAAAATGATTAGATTATATTTTTTTACTTTAAAAATTAATTAAATTAATAACAATAAAAGATATGCCTAATTTAATTAATTAGAATAAAAGATTAAGCGATGATATTAATCTAATACTCTAACGAAAGAAATCTATCCGTCACAATTTTTTTTTTTTCGTCTCGACATATTTTTAATTTTATTAAATAAAATATTATAAATTAATTATTATCTTATTATTATTTTAATGATTATTCAACGAGAATAATTTATTGTTGTGATAAAGTTAAAAAAAAAAAATTCTATTTTGTGGAAGAGATATATAAACTTAATACCGCATGCTTAAAGCTCAGTTTAGTTTGGTTTCTCTCTTCAATTTTCTGCTAATATTTAGTAAAAACATAATTTGCTTTATTAAAACGAACATCATTCCCACTTTAAATTATTTGATAACAAAAAGTTAAACTGCTAAACTCGAAAGGTAGAAAAGAATTCTTAGAGAAATTCAAAGTGAAAACGAAAGTAGTTTTAAGACAGAGAAATTATTTTCTAACTAATGAAAGAAGTTCGTGAAATTCTGAAGAAGCATTGGCTACAGAGATGCCCGCTTAAAAGCACCCAATAAGCTTGCAATCCCATGAGGCACTTCCTTTTCGGCTAAACAGAAAAAAGCAGATCAATTTTGGATTTACGTTGTCCGCCCAAAAGAGTAGAAGAAATTTGACAGCTTCAAATCAGGTAGCCGTCTACCAGATTGGCCATTTAGCATTGCTGCAAACAGGAATTATCAAACTCCGCAAAGCTTCCAAGGTAATTCTCATTCAAAGTATATATATATATATTATGCCAAGATACACACACACACACACCAGTCACAAGAACATAAAGACTTCAACAGAAAGGGGAAAACATGTAGAATATTTTTCAATTATCGTCCCTCTCAACCATCAAATCATTTAAAGATCAAGTTGTCAACACATAAATGGTGCACAAGCTACAACGCATGAACATGACCAGACTTACAGCAACAACAACATATCATGCTACATGAGATCAATGCTGAGCATTTCCTTACAGTGTCGACGATGGCATCACGCACTCTTACCAAGCACTTAGCCAGATCCTTCGTGCATCCATTTGCTAAAATGTTCTTCTTAGTACAGTGCATATACTATCTCCCCACTGCTGTCAACATCAAGCTCAGATTCAGAATCCCAGTCGTCCATGTCCTCATCCATGTCGAGGTTGTCTATCATGTAATGGTTAAGGCATTGGGTCCCAGCAGGTGGTATGGTGGCTTCGGCAATTATCTGCATGATTGTATCTGTGCTTTGCATAGGATGATCAGGCTCTTCATACTGGTTACTTGTTCTTTCATCCATTAGGTCTGCAGGAAGATTCTTCAGAAACCACTCATGGTTCCTGATTTCAGGAATGGTAATTCTCTGTTGCATGATATCACCAAAAAGTAGGGTGTTTGAAATTTGATCTCGTTATGGTTAACTCTCTTAACCATCAATATGGAATATGTTAAGGGACAATTAAAGCATCAGCAAAAATTCTCAGAAAGACAAACAAAAAAAAACTCACCGCTGAGGGATCTGCAACAAAAATCCTGGATATCAGGTGCCGACACTCAGGAGATATTTGAACAAAATCTGGAATGGCATACTGGACGGTATGGATTCTCTGCAAAAGGAACCCATGTAAAGCATGTTTGAATTAGAATAGCCAAGTAAGGGAAGTAATGGTATATAGCAAGTTCCGCTAATATACTTGTATTGTCTTCCCAAAGTCCTTCGGTTCATCTGGATCTTCAAATGGATATGCTCCAACCAGCATCACATATAAGGTTACACCACATGACCACACATCTGCAATCTGGTAATAACACCATATTAAGACAGCCGTGCTTACTTGGAGTCAATTAGGCAGCAAAATATATAACTTCGATAAACAAGGAACTGTTTAAGATCCCAAGTGGCCAAGATCAAGACACTGACTGTACCAAGCCACCAACTAAAGGCTGGGTCAGACTCTTGCGTTGCAGTTGATTCAAAGTTATTCTATTCTCATTTAATTCCTAAATCTTAGTTATTTCATATGTAGCTAGTCATAATTTACACATTTGATACACAATTAATTGATTTCGCTCTATCTTCAACTCTACAACCTTGAATTTTGTATTCCAATCTGTCAAGTAAGAAATCACAACAAAAACCTAATGAATTAAACATGAAACTGACTTTAGAATTAGACTGTTATTTCCATTCAATTTTTATCATACTTGTATTGTATCATTCCTATTTCATAAAATTAGAACAAACAACACTCAGGCAACTGGTACTCATCTATAGGCAACTCTTCAACTCTCTTTTAATGGTAACCAACTGCCACACTGAGTTAATATCAGAGAAATTGGTAGTTTTGACCAGCAACCAGAGTCAAGGATCATAAAGACCATGGATATGATAGAAATGATGTTTAGCAGCGCAGATGTAAGTCCTATTCCCTTTTACAGATTATTAAGCCCATCAGAATTGCAACATACCAAAAAGAATAAACAAATAAAATGTTAAATGGCAAACTGACAATATCCTCAATTGGTGTGAGCACCAATTATTTGCCCCAGCACACTTGATGAATTCCATCTCTAACTACTTTTGCATACTGTCACCCTCTTGACTATCTTAGTGGCTACGGAACTAACTTTAACCAGTTGATGACAGTAGCTTAAAGGTAGACACAGTCTTATCCAATTATTGCTATAACTATTTCCCACCATAGCATCTCCACGGTTCTGCTCCTACCCATTTGGAAATGCTCTTGGGCACCTCACAAGCCCTCTCGAATGAAGTTAGTTGTCCAAGCAAAAGAACACCAAGTCTCCACCCTCTAGGAACAATTTTTTATGATTTCACTGGAAAAAGTAATCCATAAATTGCAGGTGCCTGCTAGTTTAGTTGGTGCAGTAGACTTGGACTTAAATCCTCTCATGTTAGAGATTTGAAAGAAAAGGATTGGGGGAGGATAACCTCCCTTTCCATAGCTAGTTCAACGTGAAGCTCCTTACATACCAAAACTCAAAACATAAAAGTAAATATGTGTTACATTTTAAGGTTATACCTTGCCATCATATTCTTGCCTCAATAACACCTCAGGGGCAATATATGCAGGAGTGCCGACAGTTGACTTCGGTTGTGAATGAAGCACAGAAGACTGAAAACATGTATACACAATTATCAACAATAAAAAAAAAAAAGATAAGGTTATACCCAAAAAATCCTATGTCCCATGGTGAAACAATTTAAAAGTGAGAGTCAATGGAGAACTAACAAGTTTCTTGACAAAGGACCAAAGGAATAGAACCTCAACAAAGCACACGAAAGAGAAGATGGTAAAAACCAAAAAACCCAAATAGTGGATTGATGCAATGAAGATTACAAAATTTACATCAGAAGCAGAAAACTCAAATTAAGAGAAAACAACTTCAAGAATTGGAGCAGATGAACATGAAAAACATAAATGAAATACATCGTTTAAATATGATATTGACAATGTTTCCATGAAAACGCAAATTATCATAAAATTGAACGATCATTTCATCATAAAACAAATTGTTTTGGGCATCAGAAGCAGTCAAGGTTCCATCATAATAGAAGGTTCCCAGCAACAATTTTACAATTTGTAGACAAAGCAAAGATCTTGAATCTAAAGCAAGAGTATCACCTTATGAGCCAAAATTGCAAACTAGTGCAAGAGAGTGACACAGTCCAGGAAACTTTTATCTCAACCATGAGATCCATAGATCTGGTTGGACAAACAACCATGATTTAACAACAAGAGAAGACAAAGAGAGACAAACTAGTACCTTGGAATACCCAAAATCACAGATCTTTAACCGAGGAGCAGGGCTTCCATCCAACAAAGTGTTTTCCAACTTCAAGTCACGGTGACATACTTGCTTCACCAAGGCACAACATTTGGAGTAGCAACATAATTCATTTAATTCACCAACACAGAAAGGCAAAGAACAAAGTCAGAAAGTGCAAAAGATAGAAATAACTTTTTCAAGTACCATTGCATGGCAATAGCTGACTCCAGATATGAGTTGCTGAAAGAAGAAACGAGCCTGCAGCAGACAACAGAACACATACAAATCATATAGAGACACATGCACGGGAAATTAAATGGATGTAATTACTAGGGTACAAACTTCGTCCTCACTAAAACGTCCAGCTTTGCAGATCCGGTCAAAAAGCTCTCCTCCAGATGCATATTCCATTACAATGGCAAGATGGGTAGGTGTTAAAATGACCTGCAAATGAGAAGATAAAGCAAATTATGCCATTATCCCATTTGACGGGATATTTCTCAGAAATTATTGACGTAGCTCACCTCCTTGAACCTGACAATATTGGGATGCCTCAACGACCTATGGTTGATGATTTCTCTCTGTACATTTTCATCTATCTGCAGAAGATATCACCATGATGAGAACGCAAGGCATCCTTGGTGCTCCTGTCATTCTCGAATTCAAACTTAATAGAACGAAATGGAACATAAAAGTCTCCACCTTAACTTTCCAAGTTGATTGCCAAAAACAACACTTACCCATCTTAAAACCACCAATCCTTTCGTTTCAGTACTGAAGCGCAACTTTAAACTCTAAAACCCAGCATTCACCCTTTAGCCATTTGACAACATTAGTGCCCTCAGAGCCCAGAGCCCATCAAGTCACTTAAAGCGGAGCTTATTTACAGACTGCACAAAAGTGTGTTATGACTCCTACCAAATCCTATTCATATAGACCCCTCCTTTGACTTTCACAAAACTTCTATCGAAGCTTATCATAGCAACCTCAACAAAAGGTGTTATAAGGGAATTCCATCTCTCTACTTAGTTTTAACAGTATCTTTCTTAAATGTTCGCATCTTGTTTCCATCAAAAACCATCACTGAAGTCTTGAAACTCCTGATATCTTCCTTTTAGAAAATTTATCTTTCCAATTATATAAAATGGAAGAATTTAAGTGCCTGGAAGAGACAGAGCAACACTTTCCAAAATTGGAATTTATCCAGTGGATTAAACACACACTCGTTAAGTAATATCCATTCCACAAAAAATACTCCCAGCAAAAAACAAAGGATAACTTGTTTTCCCAAACTGAACAAAATTGAAGTTATAAACGATTAAATAAACAGAAAAGGTTAAGTTATCACGAATTTTCAAACTAAATTCAGCAACGCCAACAGATAATAAACACAGCAAGAGGTGTATTTGGGAAACAAAAGAATACCAAAAACGCTTACGCATTAAAGACCATCAATACCGACAGCACACTGATTTTTAATAGATGGATAACAAAAATCATTACAAAACAATACTATCGAAGAGGCTGCACTATGAGTCCAGATGGAAATTTGACAGCTGACCTTATCGCCTCTCTCGATGTACTTGACAGCAACAAGCTCCTGGGTGACCTTGTCTCTCATAAGCCGGGCAACCCCAAAATTCCCTGAACCGATATCTCGGACAAAATCGTACCGGTCACTGTCGTGCATGATCGGCATCTCCATGCCAAGCCCCGCAGTCATCACCGACCGATCCATTCTCCTAAGTTTCCGGCTATGCCCTGACAAGAACCAAAACTGGCGATGACATCAGAGAGCCGGAGCTAGTGCCGGCTTGGCTCAATCAATAATCAAAACAGAGCCGCCAGCGGCCAAGCACTGGACAAAGATCCTCGAGTCAGTCCAATAGATCGATAGAGACTAAGCAACTCGCAGACAGGACTGAATGAGTTGCAAGAGGATGTTAAAAGCCGATGAAGAGTGTGCGCCGTAGTCGTAACCGAAATTTCACATGAATATTTTCTGGTATGATCAGCGACATGCGGTTTCTGTTTCTGCAACAGGGAAGGGATGCGGGACGTTTTGAGGAGGAGGAAAAGGATAATGGCAAGACAAGAGCGGCGCCGTTAACATCAGCCAATCCAGTGTACAAAACGACGGCGTTTGTAAGTAACTAAGCTCCATGGCTGGCTTTGCTTGTCTTGCTATGCTGCATCTTGTCGATCAAATTGACCTTTTACCTTTTTTTTAAATATTCTTAATGGGATAATTTTGTCGAGTCACGTGATTGGTGCGAGGGAGAGGATAATTATCTGCGGCGCAGTCCATCATAAGGTGATGTTGCATCCAGTCACGTTGGGGTTCGCGCGTCAACACCTTGACTTTCGTGACAAACAGATGAGGGTAAAATGGATATTAGACTGATTATTAGGGGTTTTTTCGTCAATTAAGTAACATGAAGTCTATCCATTCACACACAGCCTTTTGAGCGAAGGAAAGTTTCCGACTTTCTAGCGACACTGTGCCAAACAAGGAAGAGAGGACATAATGGTGTATGTGTTGTAGAAAGCAAAACCGATTCACACCGTTGATTTTGTTGACTTTTATGATTAGTTAATTATTAGATTTAAGTTATTTTTTATTTATTTTTAATAAAAATTTATATATTTAATTAATTAAGTAACATCTATATATTTATATAATAATTATAATACAACTTTCTAATTAATATAAAAAAAAAATTGTATAATTTCACTCACAGTTATAATTTCTTATAAAAAAAAAAGAAACATTTATGAGATTTTAAGCCTTTTTTTTTAGATAATTTTTCTATTAATTATTCTTGAACCAACAAATATAATTATAAAATAAACTTGTCCCTCTCTATCTTTCTACAATTTATAGAAACTTACAATTTGCTTCTAAAAATGTGTATCAACTTTTTATATTTACATTAAAAAAAATGCTTCAATTTTTATATTAGCTTAAATTATATGTTAATTAACTCCATAAAGAAAACTATTTGAGGTAAATAATATAAATTAAAATTTTTATTTAATTTAAATATAGCGTAAGAAAAGATAAATGGGTCTGATAAGAGATACATTATAATTCTAAGAAATCAATATACTAATGCGTATAAATTAATATAGAGAGAAATTATCAAAATATTGTTGATTATACAAAATTAAAAAAATTGATTGGATATTTTTGTCTAAGCTTAAAGTTTTAGATGTTTGATAATCTTAAACAAACTTTTTAATTATGTGACGAGATAAAAAAAATTAATGACAAACTAAATATTATTACAATAAAATATTTTAAATATTCATTATAAACACAAAATAAGGAATGAGAGCTACGTAATATATATGGTCCAAATACATTTAATAAACGAGTCCATTGTATATAATTTGTCCGAGTACAATGCATACATATAGAGGCTTAAATTAGTATCATAACAAACGCGCGAGTACTAGTTGACTCAAACAAATTTTTTTTTTTAACGGTTGAAGATATTTTAAAAATAATTTTAACTTTTTACTCAAATTAACCCAAAAAAAAGTAAAGTCACATTAATTTCTTTTTTTAAAATTTTTACATTTTGGAAATCAATAATTTCAAAACTCATCAAGGATATAATTAAAAAAAAAAATCAACATTAATTTTGTGCATACCCTAGTAGAAAAGATTTTTTGTATTCTCTTGTGAACTTAATAACCAAATTATAGATTTTTCGAACATATTAACCTAATTATATATTTATAAAATGTATAATATAATTCATAAAATAGACAAGTAATAGGAGGAAAGTTTTAAGAATTTATTTAGAAATTATATATATTTCTATGTGAATTATTAATTTTTTGATACATATATGTCTTTACTTATAAAAATTTAATTTCATAATTACAATTAAAAAAATTTAAAATTATAATTCATTTGAATCTTTAAAATTATTCTTTTAAAAAAATAATTTATACCTAACATCGATATTATAATAGAGAAATAAAACTAAAAACTGCTCATAATAAAAAATAAGTCATGCAAACGAATAAAAATACATTAGTATATCGCATAATACCTCGATAAATTGTAAACATGTATAATTATTAATTATTAATACAAAAATGTATAATTATTAATTAATAATACCTTTGCTTTGTTGGTTTTGCTATATATATATATATATTATGGGGTCGTTTAGTTTATAAGTATATTTGAGAATTATAAGCTTATCAAAATATTTGTGAGCCACTGAAAAATATGTTTAATCAATGTATTTTTATTTAATTTATAAATTATATAATAGAAAAAAAGAGTATTTGATATGTAATATTAATTAATTATACACAAATTATTTATTTATTTATTTTAATTAATACACATCTAATTACATTTCCATTTTTGTTATTTAATACATAACAAAAATATTCATTAGAGGAGTTTATCGCCCTTCTCTGTGAGATTCTCCGATTCTGATCTGTAGACGACGACTACTGGTTTTTTGAGCCGGAAACTGGAAGAGGAGTTCGCGGTTCATTAATTAGGGAACGGGTCGACGTTACCTAAAAAATCAGATATAGAATGCTGAAGAAGATTTTGAAAATGAGGAAGGTGATGGTCAGACGAAAAAGGTTAAATAAGAGGAAATGAGCGATTCTAATTCGGGGGAGGTGGAGGATGGTGATGAGAGACGGGAAGATGAGGGAGAGAGTGATGTGAAGACTATCAACAAAAGACGGTTAGTTGATGATGACTGAGTTTCATGTTTGTGGCCATTGAATTTAGGAATAACATTAAGTTACATAACTTGTGATTTATATATTTTTTGAATCTTTTATGTATGTTTATTTGCTAGAGTTATCTGTAGTTCTTGGTTTTTTTCTTCGGGTAAAATTTATATGCAATTCGTACATCCGAAAATATGCAAGTTATGTTTGCTCTGTTGGTGATCGCTTGCATTTCCCTGCTCCTGTCAAAATGTTTTAATCTGAAAACAGGTCCTTAAACTAATCCATTCCAGTTTCTGTCAATGCCGTGGAATACAACACTACAAGGTTTACTAATTACCATACACATTGTAGAAAGAACAGAAATGTTTGCGATGATAAGGATAAAGGAATTTGTCTTAAGGGGGTGCTATTCTCCTCTTCCAGTTGTTGCTGGCTCTCCTCTTTTTCTTCATAACCATTCATTTGAAAGAAGAAAAGAGAAACTATTTACAATTAGAAGTGCCAATAGCTCCCTGGATCGAATCCCCTTTAATTATAAAATATAGGCTTTATTCTTAGAAAATGGAGTTTGTTTCTGATATTGCTAACCTTGGTTCACAGGAAAGACCTTTTATCACTTTCTTGGGTTGCCATCAGAAATGATTGTAGATGTGCCTCGTTGGGTATTTCTAATCTTCGCAAAAGAGGCCTTGGATATTTATAATCACTGTGAAAGGAGCCTTTTCATGACAGCCATAGAAATAACGTTATCATAGTGACAATTTTTTGAAGATATGATTAACTCATGAAGATTCTGCATTTTCCACTTGAATTTGAAAAGTGATGATTTTCTTATTCAGCCATAAGAAATTCAGTTGTTATAGTGACAATTTTTTGAAGATCTGGTTACATAAAATCTTGAAGTTTTGTTTTTTCTCATTTGGATTGGAAAGTGACAATTTTCTTTTTCATTTTGGTTTTAAAAGAGAGAGTGGTGGTATTCTGTTCCATAACTCATGACGAAGGAACCGCTCCAAATTTTATTTTCATTCAAATTTCTCTTTCGGTTGTATTATATATTCATTTTTATTCATATTCAATGGAATCGAAATTAAAATAAACTGAATCTCAATGAAACTTATAGTTTCTTTATTTTATAGTTCAGGTCTAATGAGCTTAATAATGAAGAAAAGAGGAGGTGGTTTTAGCAAATTATGTAACTTGTCTCCACAACTCCAAGAATTCATTCAGGTGCCTGAATTAACCAGAACAGAAGTAAATCTAGATATTTTTGGGCTTTTATTCCTTACCCTATCATTACGTGAGGAAATCTTATATATTTAAATTGTCTGTTACATCTTTTTTCTAGGTCGTCAAGCAAATATGGGCATTCATAAGAGAGAAAAAATTGCAAGACCCAAATAATAGGCAGAATATAATTTGCAATAAACCATTGAATTCCCTTTGTCGTGTTGACTTCATTGATATGTTTCAAACGAATAGGGCACTAGCAAAGTATATCTTGCCATTGGATTACCACAATGATATTGTTTTCTGATGGTTTCTGTAGTAGTTATCATTTAAGTGCTTGCTTGCAGTTCCAGTTAAAAAAGTTACTGGGTTTTGATTGTGTAGGGCATTATGATCTTGTTTTCACAAATAATTTGCTAGTACCAACAGGCCACATTTCTCTTCTGTTAGGGTCAACAAAAATAAACTGTCATTGCCTTAAAAATGTACATGCTCCTTTCAAAGATGTAATAATATCTTTGCAATTCCTACAAAACTGATGCTACACTGATCTCCTGGAATTTAATGGTACTGTTAAATTCTGAGAAGGATTTTCGTATCTTCCTGTTTTGAAGTACAATTAAAATTTACTCTGAGCATTTTTCCTATTACAAATAGCTTATGCTATTCTTATGTTTACTGTTGTTCGAGTCCAGGCAGCCGAGAAGGAGAGGCAAAGTAAGCAAGAGAGAAATGAAGGTAAAAACAGTGAGCTAAATGCCTAGAGAATTTTGATATGTTTAATCATAGAAGTTGAATATGTGTCAATCCGTGGACCTAATAGATATTTTCCCCCATTTCTTGCATAGTCCAGTTGTATAAGTCTTGATATGCATAATTAGCATTCTCATGTCTATTTCAGACTCGTTTTTTCTTCGTGGATTAAAGTAAGCTTCTCTGGTTGTTTACTGGACAAAAGTTTTTAATTTTTTTCCTTATTTTCACTGTTGTTATTTATATTCCCTTGCGTCAGATTTAGCATGTTGCTTCTATGGGTTAAATTACCTTCTATACTTAAGTAGCTTTTCCAAAGCAGTTTGAAAAGCCTTTCCCTTTTTAAGCCTTCTGGAGGTAGTGTAATAGCACTCGACAATACATGTTGCTAATTTGGCTTATTATGAATTGACTATTATTTTTGGTTACATCAATTCTGATGAGCAAAGTGTGGTGTTACTAATACTCCCTTCATCAGGGTTTCTTGCTCCTCCTCCGATGCCCTAGTGAAATTCCTTTGGGACGGGAGAATTGATATATTGTTATCACCTCTATGAATATCTACTTACAACAGTGGCTAATTGGGGCGAATCTAAACTATAGAAATTGCTAATGCACAGTTACCTAAGGATTTCACTGACATAAACATGCATGCACCCCCGCATAATATTCTCCTTCTTTTAAACAGTGTTTCCTGTTTTCCTCTATCTGTCATCCACTCAAAAGAGTTCTGAGTTATTTGTCACTTGCAAAGACATCTTTCGTCAATTCAAGATTGTGTCTGATTATCTCTCTGTAAATGTAAATCCGACATTTGGTTGGCTAACTCTGATTAATACATACTTCTTTTAACTTTTCTATATCTTGTCAATTTTTATTAATTAACAAAAGGAGGGAGGGATGTTAGATGTATATGAGCGCACCGGCACTAAATACATAGCAAAGACATAACATGGATTGATTGAATCATGAAGATTATAAGCAATTATTGGGTTGATGCTTGTTCTGTATTCTGATAACATATAATACCGACAAACGGAAACAATTGTAGGGAAACTTCAAGTTGTTTCATTCAAATTTTTATGCTGTACAAACACACAAACTTGATTTTCTGGATTTGGCTCTGTGAATCTGTAGCTGAACAGTTCTATTTGCTTATTGATGAGATGCTAAACCAACTGTTTGATGTTGACTCTTTTTGATGGCTTCACTGTTTCCAAGCTCGTGAAGACCTAGCAGTGCCTGCCCTTAAACCCTCAGAGAGAGAAATGGAAGGTTCTGTTACCAAGTCTCTAACATCTGTTGCTTATGTTAACTTTGTTTTGGTCCATTACGATAAAATCTCAATTGTGAATTTATTAAATTAATTGAAGGAATCATACTTGACAACTTGGTCATTTGCATGGTTCTAATTGCTAAATTTTTTAATCTTTTATATACTAATTTAATAGTTTTATATAATAATCAGAAACATTGCGTAGTTGTTTGGTTATCAAACTATACTATTTCAAGTGATTATTACATCAATCTTATCAAATTATCATTAAATAGTAGAGAATTTTGGGAGTTCTGATGCTTCTGATATCCAGTCAAAAACCCCTTTTGTTTTATAAATGGGGAATTTAAGTTTCAAGTCATTTCAGCATTGTTTTGCTTGCAAGTTGTGAGTATCTCTAGTTCTCAATATTATTCCCCATCTGCACTTTTCCACTTGAATTTCATGGAAGGGAACGGCGTCGGTAAGAATGAGTCAAAATGTAGGTTAAAGGCATCATTTCTCACATCACTGGTAAATTTTGAGGACAACGACAATGCCGCAAAAGTCGATATCTTGCACTATTTTGATAGTTTATGGAAGCAGGTATCACTTTTGACAGAAATAAAGTGCTAAAAGTAATGTTTTTCATGGAAGAAGAAAATGTTGATGGTATATAATCTTGGATTTAATATCTTGTAAGTTTACATATTTGAAATTTAATTTTTAGGTTAATTCATGATATTGTTGGTTTACACTGGTTAAAGAACGAAATGTTCTTTTTCAAGGCCTCAAAAGCATAAAAAAAAAATTGAAAGATACTAAAAAGCTTCCGTTGCCGGGAATCGAACCCGGGTCTCCTGGGTGAAAGCCAGATATCCTAACCGCTGGACGACAACGGAATTGATGTTAGCTTGAGTCGAATCAACTTATTATTAATTATGTTGAGTACTTTGAAATAAGAAAATAATCCCACATAAGAAAATAAATTTTATATTATTGTGTTAGAGTGTATACAAAGAAAATAAATTTCAAAAATGAGTTTTTTTTTTTTTAAAAAAAAACAAAAAACAAAAAGGGTATGTGTGTATATATATATATGTATGTTAATTGATAAATATAGTAAGGCACATTTATGATTTAGAGCCATGGGTTCGTATCCACAAGCAAAGGACAACCAATAAATAAAGAATTATAATTTGAGACCGCACACAAAGTCTCGTCTTGCCCTCTCAATTTTTCTTTTTCATACTTCTCCATTATTTTTTTCAATTAGTTATTTTAAAGAAAACAAAAGAGACAGAGTTGACGGTTGTCATTATGCATGTAAGAGCATCTTCTTCTTGTTCATTTTCATCTATAAAGCCCGAGAATCCTTATCCAACATTTTTTTAATAACACACAAAATAAAATTTAAATCCCACGTGGGGAAATTTCTCGACACGTGTCAGCTACCCACAGGAGAGTACAAAACAAAAATATAGCAATCCAAAAAAGTAAAAATCGAGCGGTTCTGGAACAAACGATTTTGGTGTACCCGGCTCGAAGAATCTCACCCATGTGATGATTTTTTCGTGCCACGTGTTGGCATCCGGTTGGTGGTGACAGCTGGTCTGTTGTTTCTGCGGGTAGATCCTTTATTTTAACACCGCACAACACACGATCATCCATCGGAACAAGCAATCTGATTCTGTGGTAAGGAGTTAAAAAAAAATTAAATTAATAATAATAATAATAAAGTTGCTTTTTCTCGTCATCAGGAATCTTTCACATGCCAATACATTAACGCATTCTTCCTTAAATATATAAATTATTATTTATTTCCTATTTATATATTAAATAATTTGTAAATAGTTATATATATTTTTTATATACATATTATGGTTGCAAAAGAAAGATTTATATCGTAAATATCTTTAAAAGTGATCGGAGAAATACACGTCATCAAAATAAGTTTTGTTCTAATAGTGCATAATAAAATAATTTTAATTAATTATTTATTTTACTCTAATTCTCTAGTAATTAATTGTGTGTGTATATATATATATACGCTGTATATAGATACTTAATATCTTTCACTTGATTTAGTACTGATAAATGAATAATTAGTTATTAATTAAATTTTAATAGATTCATCGTATTACGGTATAAAGTTAAAAATATTAATTATAAATATGTTTTAAAGTCATATGATTAGTTATGATCTTTTAAATTATATAAAATTTTACTTAAACAATTATTTTTGTTATCTTTAATAAATATCTATATATTTATTATATATACTATTAGTTTTTTTAAAATTAATAATATTCATTTTTAATGTTTTTAAAATATTTAAAAAAAAAAAATCACCAAGCAATGTACCTTTTATATTCACAAAAAAGTATTATACTTTTGTTAATTAAAAAATAAGTAATCAAAACCTTTATATAAAAAGTATATACATTTTTTATTATTATATTCCACTATTTAGTTATATGATTTATTATTTTTATAATTTAAAAATATATTCTTGATAAAATAGGAAATTTTATTTATTTATTTTGCTTTAGGATTTAAGAGGATTTTAAATAATTCGATGTCAATTTAAAGAGAATTTTTTGAAAAAATTTAATTTAATTTTTTAAAAAAATTGAATAAAGTTGAAAATTAATAAAAAAAATAGTTTAAAATTTTAAATAAACTTTATAAAAAATAATTTATTTATTCTACAGGTAGTGTAGATATAATTTCTTTTTAAAACTGATTTTACCCAAATAAACCGTTTATTTACTTTCTAAATAAACGAAAAAAAAATTATTTAATTAAATTCCAAAAATAAAATTTTGGTAATTACAATTCGCCGCGTGATGTACGGAATCCAAAGATTCCAATACGTTTAATACGGACAACTCACCGAGTTTCCGCATAGAAAATGACTGAGTTAGCCTCGCGAGCCACCGAGTTAGCCCGGTTCTCATATATATCGTCTTGTTTGTTATGCGACGACCCGAATGCAAAGCACCGAATCTCCGCGTCCGTGAATCTCCCAATGTGTCCCCTCCTCTATAAATATACAACGCCTTCTTTTCTTATCGTTCTTATCTGGGCAATGTCACGGACAAAGAAGATAGGTAGATAGACGTCGATAGATATATATAGATTACAGACACATATATACACACACAGAGAGAGACAGAGAGAGAGAGAGAGAAAGGGATAATCTTTTCGAGAGAGAGTGAAGGACCAAAATATGGACCTGAGCTTGGATTTGAGTTTGGTTTATGTCCCTAAAACCATGTCTGAATTTACGAGAGACATATCGAAGACGAAGAATATTTCTGCTAAAGTCTCAAAAATCGATGATTTCGTTAAGAGATTGGAGGATGAGAGAAGAAAAATCGATGCTTTTAGGCGCGAACTCCCTCTATGCATGCTCCTTTTAACCGATGGTATTTTCCGGCTTCTTTTCTTTTTTTTTTTTTCTTTTCTTTTCCATTTACTTTTATGATTTTGGAGGTGGGTTTTTATTCTTTTATTTGCTTTTTTACTTTTTTTGTTTCTGGGTTTAATTTTTATGGGTTTGTTGCAGTGATTGCGAGGTTAGAAGAGGAGAAAGTGCAGTATGCGGAGTTAAATGATCGATCTGCGGTTGAAGAAATCCTGCCATTGAAGAGAATTTCGGAAGAAGATGGAGCGGCAAATAGAGAAAGAGATGGGTGCGATAAGAAGAACTGGATGAGCTCTGTTCAGCTCTGGAGCAACAATGTCAACCCGGATCCGGAGCAACACTCAATCTCACGACTGAAATCGGTACTCCTGAAACTAGCTTCAACTCTTTTTTTTCCAAGTCAAGAGTGAAAATTTTTGCGGAATAGAAATTCTGATTCTTTTTTTTTTTTTCTTCATAACAGACAAGTGAAGAAGATGGGTCCTTTGCGGAGGAGCACCCAGTTCAACCCAGCAACCACAGTAGCAGAGGAGGCGCAATTGGGCCATTTAAGGGAAAATCTGGATTTCAAGAGAAAGGGGTTCCTTCTCTTTCTCTCATGACTCCTATCTCTGAATTGAGTTCTTGCACTACAGTTTCTGCGAGTATTATGAGTTGCAGAGTTGGTTTTGGTTCATCTTTGTGCGCCGACCAAAATCCAGTTGAGTTGCAAAGCAAACCGCAACACCAACAACAACAAAATTCCAGGAAGCAGAGGCGGTGCTGGTCACCGGAGCTTCATCGGCGGTTTGTGGAGGCGCTTCAAAAGCTGGGAGGATCAAAAGGTTAGTCCTATCTCCTCTGAGCAAATTACTTCGGGACCAGTTAATATTGTTTTCCTAGGATGATTCCAAGGGTTTTGGTTTGTTCTTGTGAGGCTTTTACTGTGATAATTTGCTAAGAGAATATAGTGTTTGTAGAGTTTTTAGCTTTTACCATGTGTCTTTATTCCAAAGTGTCAAGGAATTTTAATTTATAGACTTGTGATGTGTGCTATTTTTCTAAAATTGAATACTATATTTGTCTTTTGGTGATGAAAATTTGATGGGTTTGATTATTTATTCTTCTAGTGGCCACTCCTAAGCAAATTAGAGAACTGATGCAAGTAGATGGGCTCACCAATGATGAAGTGAAGAGCCATTTGCAGGTAAAGTTCCTGTTACACAACTTATTCTTCTTTCATTTGCTTTATTTAGGCTTCTGCTTTTTGATTTACTTGAATTCTTTGCTTTTACGCAGAAATACAGGCTTCATATCCGAAAAGTTCCAGCTTCTTCGTCTGCTGCAGCGACCAGCCATTGGTCAGCCGGAAACCATTCTGGAGACAGCTCAAAACCAAGCATTTCACCATCTGGTTCTCCACAAGGTCCTCTCCTTTCACATGGAGCTGATAGTAATGGAGCTGATAGTATGGAGACCGAAGAGGATGAGAAATCAGATGGCCGTAGTTGGAGAGGGAGGATTCACAGGCCAGAAGAGATCCATGTATATAACTGATCTCCATGATTTTTTCTGATACAAACATAGTCATGGGGGATTCCAATTGTAGGCATACAAACACAAATACTTGATAAAAAAGAGGGATTTTATATCAGGAGATTCGTATCAAGGCCAGTACTTAGAGATTATGAGATTTTGCAGGTGTCATGGACAAATAGTTCTCTGTTAGTGACTTGAGTTTCTTTGCTATGGTTAGATAGTTGATTTTGTGACAAAGTAGGAGGTTGTCCTAAAATTGTTTTGTTCTAACACCTGAATATAAGGTTTCATTTTTTGGTTTTTGTTTGTGAAACAAAACTGCGGATTACACCAGATTCATATGTTGTCTGCGTCTGTAATTCGATTGAGGTTTTTGGCTTTTCAGCATCAATGAATGATAGATATTTACAGCTTCAAACGATTGCTCGCTCGATCATGATCAACCTTTTCTTTCCTGAACTTGATAGTTTGTATTGGCTATATTGTCGAATTCCTCGCTGCTCCAGGTAAAATATCTTCATGTTATGCATTCTCTGCTGACTGGTGATGGGTAAAACCTGAATTGCAAAATTTCTATTATCTTTGATTTACCATTCCTTAGGAGGAGATATGTATATATATAGTACCATGTCTTGGGGATATTAGGATGCATTTTCCTGTTGGTGCAGTGGACTGAACCAATTCTTTCTGGTTTTCTCGAGAAGAGGACTGAACCAATTCTTTCTGGGTTTCATGGAATTTCCCTCCTACATGATTTGATGTAGGACCAACTACTCTTAGATTTTTATTCTGGTGTATTTTCCTGCTATTCATTAATATTCAAACCGATATATTTCTAAACACTGTCATGTATGGGCATTTAGCCACACATTAAAACTGGCCATATCCCTTCACTTGCATTCCAGCTCCAAACTTCTGCAACCATTGACCTTGCTTTCTGCAACACAAAAAAAAAGCAGCTTCTATCTTCCCTCCCGCAACCTCGTTGGTTTATAATCACGATCCCTTGAATAGATCATGAGCTTTGCATCAAGCATAGTATCTGTAGTAGTACTTTTGGCAAATATTTTCCAAGTTTTTGCAGGACTAGTAAGTTTCAGTATTTTCCTCAAAGATACATGAAATGATTGATTTGAGAACTGTAACCCAGGAGACCACTTTCACAGATTCTCCCAAGTTCAATTATTTATTAAGCTTATATTTTAATCAAAAAAAAAAACAACAAAAAGTTATAGTGATCGGTGAATTAATTAATAAATTAATCAAAAGATCTAATAATGCAGATGGATTGTATTGTTTAGATTATCTGGTTGACAGATCAATCAGGTGGGTGGTGTTTAATACTCAATTAAGCAAACCAGAAATGGAGGACAAAAGAATCGCTTTCTCATACAATAAAACAACAAAGTTATGAGAAGATACGGTGAGCCCACGTTCAGATTTTTTGGCTTCTGAGCCATTGAATGTTTCAAAATTATGCCCACTTCATTCCAATCTCTTTTTCTTTCTTTCTTTTTTCACAGAAACTGAGTTTGTCAATCACTTCATGTTCCTGTTTCATCCATGTTCATTATCTTGAGTTTTACCATATTAAATATATCTTGTATACTTTGAATATGTGTATTAAAAATGTCAAATGCGGAAGCGTAATAAAAATTTTGATTAATATCCCTTACACTAAAACCAAAAACGTGTTCAAATTATAAAAGAACAAACTAACTAAAAGAGAAACTCGAAAATAAAAACTATAAATATAACTACGGAGTTTTCAGACGTCCCTTTCGCCGTCTTCTTGCGGAACAGACTCGGGAACAATGTCTTTCTGATATGAAATGATTAAATAAGGAATGAGTTACACCAGCCCAGTAAAGACATCACACTATCTCACCGTCACGGAGGTAAATGTGGGTAGAAAATACAAAAGACCAATGGAGCATAATTTACAACAAATTCTTTTATCAATAATAAAATCCTTTACTATCCACTTACCTCGGCGAAATTTATAAAACAATATACGAAAGCAATAACATTATCATCATCATGAAATCATATGAGCTGTATAACATAATACTTATCACGCCTTTTGCAATTCAATCATTACACAACATATTTTTCCTCATTTACCAGCCTACTAGTATCCATGGGGATCCATAAGGATCCCGCTACCCGTGAACCCTTAACACTTGTAATCAGATTCTAGGGTCGTCCCCATACCCCGTCCGGTATGGGCGCCAAAACTATAAACCTCAATACCCCGTCCGGTATGAGGGTGAAACGAGCCGTCCCCATACCCCGTCCGGTATGAGAGACCACAATCTCGATAGGGTTCCCTACGGACCCGGTCCGTTCACCATCTCCCAGAATATCTAGTCAGGTTGACCACATTATATAATTAGCAATTTACATAACCTTTCATTCCCCTTTTCCTCAGTCAGCATCATCAATTCACACACAAACAAGCAAACTAATAATTTATGCCAAACAAGACAACATACAACATCGGGTTCTCAGTCATTCAACCCATAATCAATAAAACAGTAATATATGCACACGAAACTATGAAATGAAAACATCAGACCTTATATTGCACTTAAAACTGTAAAATA
Source organism: Carica papaya (assembly GCF_054855325.1). Lineage (NCBI taxonomy): Eukaryota > Viridiplantae > Streptophyta > Magnoliopsida > Brassicales > Caricaceae > Carica > Carica papaya. The sequence continues at coordinate 4,805,398 of NC_142312.1, read as the reverse complement.
GGTCAAACAACAGCTAACCGACAAACACACCAGACTCGGACTCCATTAGCGACCTTAAATAATTTCACACATCTATTAATTCATGAAATACCGTTTTATTATTTATTGAACTTTAATACCGTGATAGGAAATAGGGTGAGGGGTCCTTACTTGTTTCGGGGTCCGAATACGGCTCTACAGTGCGCCTATAGGCTGTCCCTAATTTTTCCTAAATTTTTTTCCGGGGAACTGAAACGCACTACTGGTATCTGCACGTGTCCCAAAAAATCCCAAATTAGACCCAGGGCCCCTTTCAGCCAATATCGCAATTTCGGCACAGCGGCTCCGCTGTGCTCCGGCGACGGCGGCTCCGCCGTACTCCGGCGACGGCGGCTCCGCCGTGCTCCGGCGACGGCGGCTCCGCAAGCGGCGGCGATTCGCCTCGGGTTGACCGTTTTCGGCCGAATTCGACCACATTTGCATCGGTCCTTGCGATAAAACAACCCTAGGGCCCTCGAGGGGCAAAAAAAATACGAAAAACTGAAGTTTACCGGCGGCGGTACTCTCGGGTGCGGCGGCTCTTCGGCGAGATTCGTGTTTTGGTGATTTGGCTTCGATCAACCTGTAGAGAAAATAATGGTGATCACGGTGATATAAAAATTGTATCAAACGGAGGCCGGAAAGGGCCTCATCGGAGGCAAAAATCGAGGAGGGGCGCGGCGGCGCCGCTGGGTTTCGGCCGTGTTTTCCGGCCGTTTGGCCGGAATTTTGGCTCCGATTTGGCCACAGGGGAACTCAGCATTGAAAAACGAGCCGGGGGTATGAAATTTGCCTCGATCGGCGGTCAGAAAACTCTCCGGTGCGACGGCAGGTGGCGGCGGCCGGCTCCTCCGGCGTCTGGTTCATCTTCTCCGGCAAGGGCAGGCGGCTAGGGTTTTTGTGGTCAGGTGTGGGGGTTTTATTTATACCCTTTTGCCTTCTAATCACAGCCGTCCATCTTGATTAAATCTGAGCCGTCCGTGCGCTGACGGAGCACAATTTTTCTAAATTGCGTTTTGACCACCGGTTTCCGATTTTCTTTTCAAAAATACCCCCAGAATCCTAATTTTCACTCATTTTTTCTAAAATCAATTTCAATTAAATCCAAATAATATTTTTACCCAATTTTATCATTATTATTATTATTATTAAAAATTAAATTAAATAAATCAATTAAAATAATAAAATTATAAAATAAACTAAATAAAATTAATAATAATAAAAATTATAAAAATTAGTGAGCGTTACAATCATTTTAATTTCACAAAGATAACGCAGCAAATTCAAATAAGAATTATTGTCCGTCATAAATTTTCTTGATTTTATTTTCTTATCTAACGGAGAAATATTATTAATTTATTAAATTTTTATTTTGCAAATGACATGAAAATGACGTATTAAATATTAACAGTAATACTATTAAAAAATTAAAAAAAATTTGAAAACAAAAAATTACTTTTCGTGAATAAAACTAACAATAAGATATATATTTTCATTAAAAGTTTATAACTTTTGCGAATTTAATAAACCATTTCCCTATTTCACAACTTTCTCTTTTTAAGTAAAAACTTCAAAAATTTTAGACTCTGTATTATTCTGAGTATCATTTATAAGTCAGTGAGATATATTTTTTAGAATAAAAAACTGAATTTTTTGTATATTTAAAATGAATACAGCTATATATACACTTATTATTGAAAAATAGGAAACTAATTTAAAATAAATCAAATTAAATCTATAGATTAGTAAGATTTCCTAATTTATATTCAATTTTTAGAAAGATTGAGATATTTTTCAATAAGTAGATAAAAAATAAATCAAAAAGTAAAATTAGTATTATAAGGTTCATATTTAATTTGTTTAAAAAAATTTGAAGAAATAAATTAATGGGAAAACTATATTCTAAGAGTTATATTTATTAAAAATTTGTATTATTTTAATAAAATTAATATTTATGAACTATATAAATAAATTAATATAATTTATAAACTGTATTAGGTCATAAATTGTTGAAGAGCTGGTGAGGCTTTCTGTTTTTTTAGGGTGGAAGCTTCTGAGTTTTTTAGCTTCAAGTTTCTGCATTCTAGAGGGAATCAACATCTCCCTAGAACTCCTTTACAAAGTTGAAATATATTTCTGCTTCTCCTTTATTTTCCATTCCTTTTATCTTTTGCGCCTGTTAGGAACAGCTCTCTTAGTAGGGTTTAAGCCACACCAAAAACCCTTGTTCTTTCCTCCCAAAAGAATAAAATCCCATTACTTTTCCAAGGTACAATCTTTCTTAATAAACTCACTCGTCATCTGTAATTGGCATAACTTATCGGTTTTTGCGTGGAATTATGAGAGAACTCGTGACTATTCAAGTTGGAGAATTCGCAAACTTTGTTGGCTCTCATTTCTGGAATTTTCAGGTTAATGCTCATTTCAATCTGTAAAGTCCTTTGAATTTAACTTAACCTTTCCATATCATGCTTATGCAGTTCTTTTTAAAAGCTTGAGTTTATTAAAATGATTATCTTATGCTGCTGCAGTTAAGGGAATTTAGTGATATTAATGCATTTTTTGGAACTGGTTTATTAAATCTTAGTAAACAACGAAAAACAATTCAAAATCCTTGCAATTTTGTTTGTCCATTACAAATATTTCATGGGGTGATGGAAAGCGGAAGATTCCTCTACTACTCAATCAAAGAAATATAATTAATACATGATATTTTGATTGAATGAGAAGTTGAGAAAAGAAATAGAATTACAGAAAGTGGGTAAGTTTGCTTCTCTCATTTAACACATGCCCCTTCTACTTTTGTGTTCGGTACCACCAACTCAATTATAATTTTATTGAGGGAACGTGTTATGTTCTTGAAGGATGAGTTGCTTGGGTTGGCTGATGATCCACAAAGCGATCCAATCTTCAAGAATCAGCATCTCAATATGGATGTGCTATACCGAACTGGCGAGACACTGAAGGTGAGAATTTTTTACCCTAATTTTTTCTTATTCAATCAGTTGTTCCCTAGATTACTGTTCTTATAGTTTTGTGTAAGTGAAAGCCTGTTGAATTTTGTTGAAAATGTTTGAATATATTTGTCACTGAGTGGAGTCACTATGCATAGTTTGACGTAAAGAACATACTTCCAATTCCTTTGAAGCTACTACCACCACCGAATTTGGCTTAATTGCTTTCAGTCAGCAACAATATTAGAACTATTCTGCTTCAGCACTTAAGTATAAAGAACCCTCTAATCACCATGACTGAACATGGGGGAGCCATCTCCAATTTGATAATAATGTTTTCAGCCCATATCTGTGCTTACTTTCCTTAGTTTGGATCCGATGAACTTAAAAGAATGACTGAAGAGCGACTTACTTCTGGCTCCTAGGAGAAATTTTTCATGTTATCATGGTGCTCTTGGGTTCTCTCCTAAATCTACTTGCTCCTTCCTGGAGCATTTCGAAGCCATTTACACAAAGAGTCAATTCGAACCATCTTCCCATCTAATTCTGGTTGTTTATTTATGCTCTCAAGGTAGTTAACTACTAATCTCTAACTTTAACTTTCTATTAATTTGTTGAATTGATGCTTAATGGCTAATGCATGCAGGGCACTCTTACATACACTCCTCGCTTGGTTTCAGTAGGACTCCAAGGTACTTGGCTTTAATGCAGTGCTAATAAATACTTTTTGCAGTTTCATCTGCTCTAGGCAATAACTTACATGTTCTCATCCTCTTGTTCCATTCACTTTAAGACTCATTTGTGACATTATAGATGGATTGGAGTGGGAATATTTTTCAGGATTTTAATTTATAAATATTTTATTAGGAAATTTGATTTATGTATTAATTCAGCACTTGAACCTTCTTTTGTATTTTACTTTTCTGTGTCTGGGGCTTAACTTTTTTTTTTTTTTTTTTTTCATTTAAGAACTGTCTAGGTTTGCTTCTATATTGGGGTGGTAGATTCATAGTCAAACTCAAGCATTTTTGGTTTTAATGGGGTGTTTGTATTTATCTCTTTATTTCACTTTGTGGTATTGTAAACAGAAATAATATTTCCTTTTCTGTTGATGGAACTTGGACCACTTTCACTTGTTCTTTATGGTGCCCATGTTGTGGGGATGAACTCAATCAACAAACAGAACTTCTTTAGTCTATAACCATGTTTAATCGCGTGTTTTTTTTTTCCTTATATTAAACAGAGCTTATGTCATTGCAGGATCCCTTGGATCTATGGGTTCATGTGGCACATTGTATAATGAGGACTTATCAGCACCATCAGATGTTACATGGTGAGAATTGGTTATTCTAATGTTAATATGAGCTTCTCCAACCTCTGGTATAATATTTAGAGTAGCATGATGAGATCTATCTCAAAGCAATTGGTGAAGCAGAATTTGATAAGTTTTAGACATTAAAAGGGTGATATTAGTAACACTCCCTAAGGCTTATTCGTTAAGTATACGAAAATAATTCTAAATTCTACATTTGTAATTTCTGCATGTCTCTTATTTTGTTAAACTTGCATTGAATTGAATTCTTGTAAACTAATGTGCAGGTCTGGTACTATTTCCACTCATACATCTGAGCCTCAGAAGAAGAATTTGTTCTTGCAGAGTTTGGAAGATGAAGAACAGGGGAAAAATGGTAGCACTGAGAAGAGCAATTCTGGAAGAGAAATTCAGGATAAGGATATTGTTGAATGTTTAGATAATGGTGTCAAATGTTGGACAGATTACTCAAAAGTGCACTATCATCCTCAGAGTTTATACGAATTGAGTGGATTGTGGGTGGACAGTCAGGAGTTTGACAGTTATGGTATTGGAAGAGATGTTTTTTCTAAAGGTTCAAGGGGGGAAGAAATATGCGAGAGACTTCGTTTTTTTGTGGAAGAGTGCGATCATATTCAGGTAAATTTTAAATGTCTGGACTTGTGATGATTTTCAGGGTACTAACGGGCAATGTACGTCTTCGTATCGTTTTTGTTTGTTTCTAACTCTTTACTCCGGTGAAGTTAAAGATTAATGATTGCTTACTGTGTCTCGCCTGAATTTTAGGAAGTTGGTGCAACTTTATTTTCACATAGCATATGATTTATTTACTACAAGGTTGTGCTTATTCGACTGAAAAATAAATTATATTATAAAGCAAGAGCCTTTGAGCTCATTTGTCTTCCTCCCTATGAGTCAAACATTTCGCTACTCCCCCCATAAGCAAGGGCTAGCCCCTCAACCGAAAAAAGAATATTAGTTATATTCTTATGAAAAATAAACTATATTACACTTCCCTCTTTGCTCTGTGCCTGTGTCTTGATGAAGAAATGATTGAAGATTGTACAGGTAATATGGAAGATTTATGGAGAAACTTCAGTATTATATTTTTTAATTTAGTTTAGATAATTTTCTGATCTTCAAGAAGGAAGATACAGGAGTCTGCTTCTTGTGCTTGGGGGGAGGGCCTACGGTTTTGAAATGCTTACCTGGTGAGAGACTTAAAACTGCATTCTAATTTCCCCAGAGAATGCTGTGAACATAACATGCTTCTGAAGGACTAAATCAGCATCTTAACCGTCCATTTTTACTCATTACCAATAGCCTGGTTTGCTTTACAGTGGAAGTAAATATATTAGGGCTGAGAATATGCATCATTTTCCATCAATTTTAAAATCTTGAGCAAGTTTCGGTATAATCCTGCTGGCAGCTCAGATAATGTGGAGAGGATTTGTTTGGTAGGTTTGAATCTCTTTGCATGATGATCCAGTAGAGAACATGTGTTTTAATTACAGAGTAACTATCTAAGGCTTGTCATCCAAGGGTTTCTGTTATTAATGTTTAGACTTCTTTAACTTCGAAAACTGTGTGGTAATTCATTATATTTGGACAGGGCTCCCCCTTAATGTGTACCCTTTCAAATGCTGAGAATCGAGATCCTCAATATTGAATATATTATCCTTTGTTATCTCTTTTAATTTTTTTTGCTGTGCTGATTTTAACAGGGTTTTCAATTCATTGTTGATGACTCAGGAGGATTTTCACCTGTAGCTGCAGATTTTCTGGAGAATATTGTAGATGACTACACAAGCACTCCAGTTTTGCTGTATTCCGTAAGGAGTCCTAGTTCTCATATGACTTTTAGGAGCCGGAAGCAGATGGTGCCTAGGGATCTTCATGATGCTGTTTCATTTACTAGACTATCATCATCTTGCAAATTAATTGTGCCCATTGGTCTACCTTTCTTGAGTAGAAGTAAGCAGTGTTGCCTTTTGGTATAATAATGGTTTTATGGCCTTCTTTGTTATCTGATGCCCTGTAATGTTTCACATATTCTCAAATTGAGTTAATAACCATCTCTAGATAGCAGAGTATATGATGTAAATCTATTACGAGTTTTGTGTTGTTGATGAAAGCTGCATTTTGTTAACAATGGTTCTTTGTTCTAAAACAGTTTGATTTTGACATGTTTATTTATGACAACTAGCTGGCTTGGTTTTATATTTGCAGTTCCTCATAAACCTATAACTTTAATATGGTCTTCTTCTTTTCTTATTTGTGTTAAAGATTCATATTGATTAATCTTTTATTTTTTTGTTCCTTTGGTTTGCAAGGTAAAGCATCATCATTCTTTTGCATCAAGGATGAGAAACCTTACTACTCGAGTGCAGTTTATGCTGCTGCTCTGCACTCAAATAGCATTCCTTTCCGAATGGAACCACTTGGACCTGCTGCCGATTTTGGTGATGTTTCAGGTGCTGTTGATGTAAATGGTGTCACACAACTGTTGGGAGAGCAAGCTAGGCAGAACAAAGTGACTATTCTGGACATTGCAATGCCGGCACCTGCTTTGACTGGTAACAAGATTTGACTGCAGTTATGTGAATGCATTTTAAATCCAAGCCATATCAGTTACAACTGTGAATTTAATGAATCACTTGGGATTCTGATATCCAGGGAAACAAGGAGCACACTTCCTTCTTGGGAACTTGCATCCATTGACACCAGAAGTGGCTGAGGATGTGGAGGACTCACAGGCACTGGAATTGATGACCATTCATGGAGCCCTTGCATCAGGTAAAATTAATTTGTGTATCCTAGTTTTCCATATTCTTCTCTAGCATGTACTGATCAGCAGATAAATGCATTATACTGTGTTGGCAGACTTGGCTTCAGAATTTAGTAATATATTTTAAAAGAGAAAGCCCTCGGGCTTCTTCTCTTTGTCTGAAGTTGGGCTGCGTTATTAGAAAAGTTTATTTAGTTGAATCACCAGACTCTTGGGGAACAATACTTCTTGCCTACTGAGCTTTACAGAAAAAATCTTCAAAAGAATTAAAAGAGAAAAATAGTAGGCCAAAGATGAGAGCATGTGTTGCTATTATCTACAAATTCTCTCCATGTATACCGGTTTGCCTTGTAGTTTTTTAGCAATTTGAGTGACAAAGATGGTATTTATTTTCTGCAGGCGGTGATCAAGCTTTAGTGTCTGAAGTAAGGAACGCAATTCATGCTTCATATGAACATGCAATAATAAGGCCAATGATTTGCCAATTATCTGTTGCTCGTTGTCCCCTTCCAATACCCTTGCCATTTCCTTCAATTTTTGGGAATCTTGTGGGGCAACATGGTGAACTGTTGGACAGCCCAATTGTAGGTTCTTGTCCAAGGAGCTCACTTGACGTCAATTCGATCCCCATTGCAGCTAGACTGCGTTCTAGTAGTGCTATCTTGCCATTTTTGCAGAATAGGTTAGGGAATCTTTGTCGATTTGGTATAGAAAGAGGAGCCCCTGGGGCTGAGTTGCTTAGGAGTTGGGGATTTGGAAACGACGATGTAGAGGACATGAGAGAGGCAGTGTCTAAAATGGTTGCAGCATTGGATCCTTACTCTCAAGTGTCCTCAGATTCAGATTAGGTAAGTGCAGATGCTAAGTTGTGCCTCTCTCTTCTCTTGCCCTTTACTGGAACTTGATCCCCATATTTGATCTGAGAACTTGCAGCAAGTTGTTGATTCCTAATGTTTGAATGGAATTATTAGTGTTGGTAGGATTATGGAAGTACGATGCAGGTGGACATTTAGGAACATGACTGAAAGATGACGAGTATGGCAGATGGGGCGGTGGAGAGACATTTGGTAAGCAGATGCCTCTTTTCTAGAAGATAATTTTCGATCTTGGTGTTTGTTGTACTCTCTATGTTTTTGTTTTGAATTCTTGTAAATGGAAAAAGTGAAGGTTTCCAAGTTTGAGATGAATTCCAAAGAAAGAGATTGCACCTCAGTTTGATGCCATATTATCCTGAAATACCTTCTTCCTCGTCGACTCCTGAATCTTAAGGGGGGGTATTCCATGACTAAATATTTAGTCAGTTCAAAAAGTGATTTTCTTTTTAATGCCAGTCTTAAGTTTTCAAGCCAGAAAGAATAAAAATACAGCATTGGTGATATGATGAATTTTTGTATTTTCGATGTGGTTGGAGTTTCAGAAACCAGTGCAAGGTATGTAGATTCTTAGAATGAGGTGAAAGATTTTATTATAAGAATATATAATTGGAATGTATATAAAATGATAGATAGTGGTTTATAATTGGACTATTTATTATTACAAATTAATTACACTAATTAATGACAAAAATTCTTCCTCTGTTATCAACTATTAATGCAAACGTCTTCCTCTTCAATGCTCCACGATAATATGATGGCCGTGATGGATATCCCTGTGGTGCCTTCTCATGGTGGTGGACAGCTGGTCATACTCGAACCGCAGCATCAACAACAACAACATCAATCCCACCTCCATAACATGATATATACATACACACTGGGGAGTTGATGAGCTAATAAACAAGTCCTGTATAACCTGCTATCTATCATCTTCGTAGTCAGAGATAAATGTACGCAGACTTGTTCAAGTAGACAATGAGACTTCGAGATTCAGAACAAAAAGCTAATACAAAAACCATCCAATGTTGGTGTTATAAAGCACCGCAACGAAAATGAGAAAGAGACGATGCTAACTCGTAAATTTGCTTCTAATGAAAGAATTTCCCCCGGCAAATACTGATTAGCATGCATGTGAACTGTGTTTAACGTTTTATTTGGTGGAAAATAAAATTATAAGAATATATATATATATATATATATATAATGTATATGTATATGTATATACACACACACGCATATAGATGATAGGAAAAATAGAAAAAGAAGTGTACTGGGAAAACGATGCAGATCCTGCACTAAAAAAAAAAAAAAAAGGTTTCTATTTTTTTGTCAACCAATACATTCTTCACCAAAACCCAAAAAACTAATATCAGATGTAAATCTCTCTAAAACCTACCCACATTAACTACTCTCAGTCTCTCGATGTATGCGCCAAATACTAGCTGCACAAAACAGAAGGAGAAACAAGAAACAGCATCAAAACATTTGGTCGGGATGACGATGTTGTTGTTGTTGATGCTGTGGCTCTCTTATCACCAGCTGGCCGCCCGTATGTGAATGCACCGGAGGGTTACCCATTATGGGCACAATATTATAATGGATCGAGCTGCCCATGCCAAGAGGTTGTTGCATGGGAAGGATAGCCTGTGGGGCGATGACAGTATCCAACAATCTCCTGGCGTTTAACAGTTCAGCCTCCACCAGCTGAAGCCTGTTCAGTAGCTTCGAGACGAGACCAGCACAGCCGTGGACAGGATCTCGGAGACGAGCCTCGGCCTCGTACACGATAGACTTTACAGCGGCTTCACGCTGTGATGCGTCCAGCCGGTTGAGAATTTTGGTTACCCTGCTCGTTCCAAAAACTTTATTGATACAATCGAACTTCTGACGCTGATCTGCTGGAAAATAAGGCGCAAGTACGCACTCCTCTTCGCATTTTCGTTTATGAAACCTGCAGGCAGCGCACGCCGACATTTTCTTCTCTTTCCAATCTAGACAAATTAAAAATCACAAGTAGTAATTTTATATATCGTTCCGATTGAAAATTCAGGGAAGCTTCCTTTGCAACCTAAAAGATTATTTCTCATAATTAAAAGCATCACATCATTGCAGTTAAGAGAAATTTATCTTTAAAAAAAGAAAAAAGATTCGCATAAACAAAGAAAAAGGAGAAGAGACCTCCAAACATGCACATGTTCTCAGTTTAACTGTAGAACAAGAAATAGTGATCTGGTAACTAATGGGAGTAAATTACGAGAAATGTAAACACATAAAAACGCCCGCAAGCGTCTTCAACAACAACTTCTCTTAGCCAACCCTATGCTCGATTCTCATCTTGAAATGCAAGAAACTCTTTAATTTTGTTTCAAAAGATAAAAGAAACCAAATCTTTATATGATATCCCCATTACCTTGGATTTTGTTTCAGAAAGAAACAATTGATCGGGATCACTCTCTCGGTTTCTTGAAAGTCAATGAAAGAACACCTGCAAGACTCAGTTTAAGAGACGGCAATCACGGTCGCTCTCTCTCGGTTTCTTGAAAGTCAATAAAAGAACACCTGCAAGACTCAGTTTAAGAGACGAGACGGCAACTCTTTCCGCAATGACTGAACCGACAGCTTGAAGACGATAAAGCGAACAGAAAGAATGGAAGAAAAAAAAAAAAAAAAAAAGCCGCACCTCAGAGAGATTTGCGAGAGAGATGAGTTGAAAAAGGAGCGAAGGAGGCATTTCCATGGTGACAACGTCTGTTTTATAGGTGGTTTAGCACGTGCCGTCGGATCAAATGTTTTCCAACACGCGATCAATCTTCTCTACTAAAAATCTACCTCCTCATACCGAAGTTTCCAGTTCCATGCATATTATATTAGATTTATCACGTCAACGTCCTCTTCTCCGCTATTTAGCCTCTCGAATGATCAATCATATATTATACATTATAATATACAATGTGACTAATAGTTCTGAAAGTGAAGATGGGATACTTGATGATCACCCAAACTGCCATTTGCATGCAAATCACCCATATTTTTTGTCTCTTTTATATATACATTTACATATATATATATATATTATTAATGTTTTCGGTTAATATATATATATATATATATATTTTGTGGGTCTTGATTTCTCCTGGGGGCAGGTGTATGGATTTGACATGGAATGCCCCAAAAGAAACTTTGCAATTTAATAACTACATACATACTGATGAATATTCTGATTCAATCTGTCTCCTGTTTTTATATTGCTGATATTTTTTTATTATTAAAATAATAGTTTAATTTTTACTTAAATTAACATTTGTCTCAATTTTTAGTTAAATTAATCATTTTATTTAATTAATATTAATTTAAAATATCACGTGTTAAACTTATTAAGATATAAAAATTTTATATTTATCTAAATGTGAGTTGAATATTACATTAAATATTACTTGATATTTAAAAAATATAAAATTAAATAAATAATTATTATTATTTAACAAAAAAAAAAAACTCATCAACCCGTTAATAAATTCTGTTCTCCTTCACAAACATGCCAAAAACCAGGATATCATTCTCCTCTCTCTATTTAGTTTTGCTGCCCCTTTATTTGGACGGTAGTATTTCGTGATAAATTAATTTATAGTATGATGTTTGAATGATGAAATTCTATTTGTTTTCTAATATCACTGTAGCGTACATTGATTGTACACTACAAAATTCAGAGACGAGGTTTTTATTGCAGGGTCTTTGGCAGGAAGAATGCAAAGCTACGGAGGAGAGAGATTTGATGGGGATGATGAATTTTGTGAGTAAAAGAAGAAAAATCCAAAAACATGAGCTAACGTAATCGTTCAAGGAGGGTGCAAAATTTGGAAAAGTACGAAAAGAAAAAGCGACGAGCATGACGGAGAGACCAAATTTATGCTCTTGAAGGATGAGTTCCTTGGGTTGGCTGATGATCCAAAAACCCATCCAGTCTTCAAGAAATCACCATCTCAAAATGGATGTGCTATACCCAACTGGTGAGACGCAAACGGTGAGAATTTTTTACCCTAATTTTCTCTTATTCAATCAATTGTGACAGTGTAGATGGATTGGGATGGGAATGTATTTCAGGATTTTAATTTATGAGTAATTTATTAGGAAATTTGATTTCTGTATTAAGTCAGCACTTGAACCTTCTTTGGTCCTTTACTTTTCTGTGTCTGGGGCTTGACTTTTTTTTTTTCTTAAGGAACTTTCTGGGTTGACTTCTATACTGGAGTTATAGACTTCAAATAGTCAAACTCAAGCATGTTTGATGTTGATGGGGTGTTTGCATTTCTCTTTATTTCACTTTTCCGTATTGTGGTTGTGGAAACAGAAATAATGTTTCCTTCTCTGTTGATGGAACTTGGACAAATTTCACTTGTTTTTATTGTTGCTGTTGAAATGTAATTCAAAGCTTATATGAGTCTTTTTCTTATCTGTTAGTTTCCTAGATTTAAGTAAGTTTATTTTACAGTTGGAAATAAGTAGCAGAGTAGTGGGATTAGTTGTGGGATTTGATGACGGCTTTTTTTATCTCTGTTTGTTTTATGTAAGCCTATATATAGAGGCTCTTTTTGCTTGTTTTACACAAACTGGAATTAGAAGAAAAGGTTTACAGGTTCTGCTACGTTTGCTTTTCCTGCTCTGGTTTTTTTTTGCTTTTATCTTTTTCCATCAAATCTGGTATTAGAGCCAGGCTCTGGTCCTTTGGGCAATTGAATAAAAGGTTTTGGGGAGTGTAGGGAAACACGAGAGAAAGTGCAGAGAATGGCAGCAAACGTTTTTTCATCATCCTCACAGCTGCTCGTACTGATTTTCATAGGTGAAAAGTATGGGTTTTGGAGTATTAAGATGAAGACTCTTTTCAAGTCTCAGGGTCTTTGGGATTTGGTTGAATATGGTTTCGTGGATTTAGAAGACCCAGATGAAGAGGCAGAAGAGAGATTGAAAGAAACCAAAAAGAAGGATGCCAAAGCTTTATTCCTAATTCAGCAAGCTGTCCATGAAACAATTTTCTCAAGAATTGCAACAACAGCAACATCTTTGGAGGCCTGGCAAATTTTGAAGAAGGAGTTCCAAGGCTCCTCGAAGGTAATCATGGTAAAGTTGCAAACATACCGTCGTGAATTTGAAACTCTGTCTATGAAAAATGATGAATCTGTTTAAGTTTATTTGTCTAGAGTTTCTTCTCTGATTAATCAAACGAAGTCGTATGGTGAAGTGATTTCTGAAGAAACGATTGTTGCAAAAGTATTAAGGAGTCTTACTCCTAAATTTGAACATATTGTTGCTGCTATTGAGGAAGCCCATGATTTATCAAATTATTCATTTGATGAGTTAATGAGTTCCTTACAAGCTCATGAAGACAGATTGCTCAGGTTATATGAAAAGAATGAAGAAAAAGCCTTTTAGGCGCAGGGGGAGATGCATGAAAATGCTGCTGGATCTGGCAGTGGCAATGGCAGTAGCAGAGGTGGCTTTCATGAAAGAGGCCGAGGAAAAGGTGCAGGCAGAAGTGCATCTAATGAAGAGAGGCAAAGAAAGATCTTTAAATGTTACTACTGTAACAAACCAGGTCATAGAGAGGCTTATTGTTTGAAAAAACAAAAAGATGAGAACAAACAACCAAGTTTTGCAGAGGAACCTGATGAAGAAAGTAAGTTATTCATGCCTCTTTTTTGTGAAAGAGAGTAGTTTAACAACGTCTGGTTTTTGGACAGTGGTTGTTCTAACCATATGTGTGGAATAAAATCATTATTTAAGGAACTTGATGAGTCCGATAAAACAGATGTGACGCTAGGAGACAGCAAGAAGATTCGAGTTGAAGGCAAAGGTACCATAAGCATTAAAACTAGTTAAGGGAATGCTAAGATTTTACAAGATGTGATGCTTGTTCCTGATTTATCTTATAATCTGTTTAGCATTGGGCAATTAATGATTAGTGGATACTCAATTCTATTTGATGATGATTGTTGCACTATTAGAGATAAGAAATCTGGGCAAATCACTGCTAAAGTTCCGATGGCTAAAAATAAAATGTTTCCATTAGAAGTTTCAATGATTGAGAATTGTGCTATGGTTGCTAGTGGTGATAGTGAGACTCGATTGTGGCATTTACGTTATGAGCATTTAAATATTAATGGGTTAAAATTATTGAGTCAAAAGGAAATGGTTTTTGGTTTGCCAAAACTTGAGAATTTTGGTTTTTGTGAAGGTTGTGTCTATGGAAAACAGAGCAAAAAGTCTTTTCCTGTAGGAAAGGCCTGGAGAGCCTCTAATTGCCTTGAGTTAGTGAATGCAGACTTGTGTGGGCCTATGAATACAAAATCTCTTGGTGATAGTCTATATTTTCTGCTGTTTACAGATGATTATAGCCGTATGAGTTGGGTTTATTTTTTAGAAAGTAGGTCTGAAGCTTTTGACATATTTAAGAAGTTTAAAGTACTTGTAGAAAGAAACAAAAGTCTTTTAATAAAGATATTGCGAACAGATAGAGGAGGTGAATTTGTTTCAACTGATTTTAATACTTATTGTGAGGAAAATAGAATTCGCAGAAAGTTTGCAGCGCCATATACACCACAACAAAACGGTATAGCTGAAAGAAAGAACAGAACAGTAGTGGAGATGGCTAGAAGTATGATGCAAGCAAAAGGTCTTCCTATTTATTTTTTAGCAGAAACTGTTGCAACTGCGGTGTATATTCTCAAGTTGTCTCCTACAAAAGCTGTTCGTAATCAAACACCTGTTGAGGCTTGGACAGGTAGAAAACCAACGATAAGCCACTTAAAAAGTTTTTGGTTGTATAGCTTATGCTTTGGTTAAAATCCATTCTAGAAAATTTGATGAAAAATCTGAAAAATATATTTTTGTTGGTTACTGCTCACAATCCAAAGCATTTAAGCTCTATAACCCCACTAGTGGCAAGATCACCATTAGCAGAGATGTAGTTTTTAATGAAGATGCAAAATGGATTTGGAATGAAGAAAACAAAGAGCAGCACGTTGAAGTGTTAGAAGATAATGTTGCATCATCGCTGAATTCAACACCAACAATTTCCAGCTCCAGCACTCCTGTAAGTACCAATTCATTTGTTCCTACAAGCAATGAATCGTCATCTTCAAGTTCATCAAGTGAAACTCCTCCAAAGAAATATAGATCCTTGTAAGAAATTTATAATTCTTGTATTTTTGCTCTGCTTATCTCAAATCCTATTCACTTTGAAGAAGCTGCAAAAAACAAGGAATGGTATAAAGCTATGGAAAATGAGTTGTTAGCTATTAAGAAAAATCAAACCTGGGATTTGTTTGACTTACCGAAAGGAAAGAATGCTATTGGACTCAAATGGATGTTTAGAACCAAGTATCATGCAGATGGGAGCATCCAAAAACACAAGGCGAGGTTGGTTGTAAAAGGCTATTCTCAACAACAAGGTATCGACTTTTATGAAACTTTCTCTCCTGTTGCACGCTTTGAAATGGTGAGAATTTTTCTAGCCTTAGCTGCTCAATTAAATTGGCCGGTATACCAATTTGGTGTTAAATCTGCTTTTTTAAATGGTGACTTGGAAGAATAAATATACGTCTCACAGCCTGAAGATTTTGTAGCAAATGGCAATGAAGATAAAGTTTACAAGTTAAAAAAGATGCTTTATGGCTTAAAGCAAGCATCACGGGCATGGTATTTCAAAATTGATTCTTATTTTCAGGAGAATGGATTTGAAAGAAGTGAAAATGAGCCTACGCTTTATTTGAATAAAAATGGTAAAGATGAATTTCTGGTAGTATGTCTCTATGTTGATGATATGATTTATATGGGTTCTAGTGAGTTTATAATTGCTGAGTTTAAGGCCTGCATGATGAAAAAATTTGAAATGGCAGACTTAGGTTTGTTACATTATTTTCATGGAGTTCAAAGAAGCAGGAGGTGGTAGCATTATCATCATCAGAGGCTTGAATATATTGCAGCAACAGCATCAGCCAGTCAAACAGTTTTGCTAAGGATACTTCTTGCTGATTTTGATCAGAAGCATGTTGGAGCAACAGAGATTTTTTGTGATAGCATGTCAGCTATTGCAATGACTGAGAATCAAGCTTACCACAGCAGAATAAAACACATTGACGTTCGTTATCACTTTATTCGGAGGCTTGTTACAAGTGAAGAAATCATGTTAAAATCTTGTAATACAAAGGAACAAGTTGCTGATATACTGACAAAGGCGCTTCCATTGGAAAAACATGAAAATTTCAGAAAAATTATGGGAGTTAGTAACTTTGAATCAAGGGGGAGTGTTAAAATGTAATTCAAAGTTTGAATGAGTCTTTTTCTTATTTGTTAGTTTTCTAGATTTAAACAAGTTTCTTTTACAGTTGTAAATAAGTAGTAGAGTAGTGGGATTAGTTGTGGGATTTGGTGACGGTTTTTTTTAGCTCTATTTGTTTTATGTAAGCCTATATATAGAGGCTCTTTTTGCTTGTTTTACACAGACTGGAATTAGAAGAAAAGGTTTATAGGTTCTGCTATGTTTGCTTTTCCTGCTCTGATTTTTTTTGCTTTTATCTTTTTCCATCAGTTGCCATGTCGTCCGGATGAACTCAATCAACAAACAGAACTTCTTTAGTTTGTAACCATATTTGACTGCGGATTTTTTTTTTCCTTATGCTAAACGGAGCTTATTCATTGCAGGATCACTTGGATATATGGACTCACGTGGCACCCTCTTTAATGAGGATTTCACAGCACCATCAGATCTTGTTACATGGTGAGAATTGGATATTCTATGTTAAAATGAGCATCTCCGACCTCTGGTATAACACTTAAAGAGTAGCAGCATGAGATCTATTTCGGTGAAACAGAATTTGAGAAGTTTTAGACATTAAATGGATCATATTAGTAACACTCTCTATGACTTATTCGTAAAGTATG
The DNA here is from genome assembly GCF_054855325.1 of Carica papaya. NCBI lineage: Eukaryota > Viridiplantae > Streptophyta > Magnoliopsida > Brassicales > Caricaceae > Carica > Carica papaya. The sequence goes on along the minus strand of NC_142312.1, from coordinate 4,788,514 downwards.
CGGAAACAATTCTAAATTCTACATTTGTAATTTCTGTAAAAGAGCTTCATCAGACAATAAAGTTTGTCTTTGGGTCTCTTAGTATATTACCCTTGCATTGAATTGAATACTTGTAAACAAATGTGCAGGTCTGGTAATATTTCAAATCATACATCTGAGCCTCAGAAGAAGAATTTGTTCTTGCAGAGTTTGGAAGATGAAGAACAGGGGGAAAATGGTAGCACTGGGAAGAGCAATTTTGGAAGAGAAATTCAGGATGACAATATTGTTGAATGTTTTGATAATGGTGTCAAATGTTGGACAGATTACTCAAAAGTGCACTATCATCCTTTGAGTTTATACGAACTGAGTGAATTGTCGGTTGACGGTCAGGACTTTGACAATCATGGCATTGGAAGAGATGTTTTTTCTAATGGTTCAAGGGGAGAAGAAATATGCAAGAGACTTCCATTTTTTGTGGAAGAGTATGATCATATTCAGGTAAATTTTAAATGTCTGGACTTGTGATGATTTTCGGGATACTAATGGGCAATGCAACCTCTTCATAGCCTTTTTGTTTGTTTCTAACTTTTTACTCCAGGGAAGTTAAAGATTGATGATTGCTTACTGTGTCTCGCCTGAATTTTAAGAAGTTGGTGCAACTTCATTTTTGAATAGTGTATGATTTATTTACCACAAGGCTGCACTTCATGTGACTTTTAGGAGCCGGAAGCAGATGGTGCCTAGGGATCTTCATGATGCTGTTTCATTTGCCAGACTATCATCATCTTGCAAATTAATTGTGCCCATTGGTCTGCCTTTCTTGGGTAGAAGTAAGCAGTATTGCCTTTTGGTTTAATAATGGTTTTATGGCCTTCTTTGTTGTCTGATGCCCCTGTAATTTTTCACATGTTCTCAAATTGAGTTAATAACCATCTCTAGATAACAGCGTATGTAATGCAATCTATTATGAGTTTTGTGTTCTTGATAAAAGCTGCACTTAGTTAACAATGGTTCTTTATTCTAGAATAGTTTGATTTTGACATGTTAATTTATGACAGCTAGTGTTAGTCATCCAAAGTATCTCAGCAGTAAAAAGGTGGGTAGCAGTTGTGGTAGACTCGGTCAGCAAATAGGTGAAATCATTATCCCATTTTCAGCAAGCAGTTGAAGCCATTATCCTATTTCCTAGTTTCATGATCTTGTTCCATTATCCTCATTGCTTAAACGTAGGAATTAGCTGTTGTATTTTTATGGTATTTAAACTCTTCTTAAGCAGCAATGAAGGAGGCAATTATTGAATCCAAAATCTTGTGGTTTATTCTCATCTGAAGAGAATTTCTTTACTAATTTCCTTTGGCTTCTGGGGACCTATCAGCTAGCTAGCTTGGTTTTATATTTGCAGTTTCCTCATTTAAAGCTATAACTGTAATATGGTCTTCCTCCTTTCCCATTTGTGTTAAAGATTCATATTAACTAATCTTTTATTTTTTTCTTCCTTTGGTTTGCAAGGTAAAGTATCATCATTCCTTTGCATCAAGGTTGATAAGCCTTACTACTCGAGTGCAGGTTATGTTGATGCTCTGCACTCAAATGTCATTCCTTTCCGAATGGAGCCACTTGGACCTGCTGCCGATTTTGGTGATGTTTCAGGTGCTATTGATGTTTAATGGTGTCGTACAACTGTTGGGAGAGCAAGCTAGGCAAACAAAGTGACTATTCTGGACATTACAATCCCGGCTCCTTCTTTGACTGGTAATAAGATTTGTCTGCTATTATGTGAATGCATTCTAAATCCAAGCCATAGAAGTTACAACTATAAATCTAATGAATAACTTGAGATTTTGATATCCAGGGAAACAAGGAGTGAACTCCCTTCTTGGGAACTTGCATCCTTTGACACCAGAAATGGCTGAGAATGTGGAAGACTCACAGGCACTGGAATCGATGACCATTCATGGAGCCCTTGCATCAGGTAAAATTAATTTGTGTATCCTAGTTTTCTATATTCTTCTATAGCATGTACTGGTCAGATAAATGCATTAGACTGTGTTGCCAGACTTGGCTTCAGAATTTGGTACTATATTTTAAAGGAGAAAGCACTCGGGCTTCTTCTCTTTGTCCGAAGTTGGACTTTGTTATTAGAGAACTTTATTTAGTTGAATCACTAAACACTTGGGGAAAATTACTTGTCTACTGAGCTTTACAGAAGAGATCTTCAAAAGAATTAAAGGTGAAAAAAGAGTTAGTAGGCTTAAGATGAGAGCATGTCTTGCTATTATCTACAGTTCTCTCTCCATGTACACCAATTTGCCTTGTAGCTTTTTAGCAATTTGGGTGACAAAGATGGTGTTTATTTTCTGCAGGAGTCCATCAAGCTTTAGTGTTTGAAGTAAGGAACGCAATTCATGCTCCATATGAACATGCAATAATAAGGCCGATGATTTGCCAGTTATCTGTTGCCCGTTGTCGCCTTCCAATAACCTTGCTGTTTCCTTTAATTTTTGGGAATTTTGTGGGCCAACATGGTGAACTGTTGGACAGCCCAATTGTAGGTTCTTGTCCAAGGAGCTCACTTGATGTCAATTCAATCTCCATTGCAGCAAACTGCGTTCTAGTAGTGCTATCTTGCCATTTTTGCAGCATAGGTTAGGGAATCTTCGTCGATTTGGTATAGAAAGAGGAGCCCCTGGGGCTGAGTTGCTTAGGAGTTGGGGATTTGGAAATGACAACGTAGAAGACATGAGAGAGGCAGCGTCTAAAATGGTTGCAGCGTTGGATCCTTACTCTCAAGTGTCCTCAGATTCAGATTAGGTAAGTGCAGATGTCAAGTTGCGTCTCTCTCTTCTCTTGCCCGTACTGGAACCTGATCCCCATATTTGATTTCAGAACTTGCAGTGAGTTCTTTATTCCTAATATTTGAATTGAATTATTATTGTTGGTAGGATTATGGAAGTATGATGGAGGTGGACATTTATGAACATGACGAAAAGATGACGAGTATGGCAGATGAGGCGGTGGAGAGACATTCTACAAGTTTAACTGATAAGCTGATGCATCTTTTCTAGAACATAATTTCTCATCTTGGTGTTTGTTGATTTACTATGCTTTGTGTAAAGGGAAAAAGTGAACCTTTCCAAGTTTCAAATGAACTCCAAAGAAGGAGATTGCACTTCACTTTGATGCATATTATCTTGAAATACCTTGACCTTGTTGGCTCCTGAATCCTAAGGAGGGTTTACTAAATTTGAAACCCCCCAAAAAAGCTGTTGAAGTATCAGGTAAAATTTAGGAGTTCCAACATGAAATTTAAGTAAAATGGTCAAAAGATTATTAATTACTCTTGTAATTAAGCACTATCTAAATGTCCTTCATTAAAAAGTACTTAAAAACAAACAAAGATTACTACCATAAAAATTTAAATATTTTGTTATTAAATTTTTTACTATTTAAAATATTTTATTAATTGTTTATATCATTAACTATTTTTGTTAAAGAAATATAATTAAATATATTAAATGATGGGCAGTGGTAAGATTGTAGTTTATAATTCTTATAAGAAATATAGTGGATTAAATAAATTGTAGTGAGTTAGTTTATATTAACATTATGGGCATGACAAAATCATATATGATGTATTTTAATGCATACTTTTATTTTCTGATGAACATATATTATAAAAACAAGTAGTAAAATCATGCAATTCAGATCTGAAAACTAGATGGCAAAAAAATTTATGATGAAAGAAAGATATTCTTCAAGCACATGATGGCAACACTATAAATTTCTCATCCAACTTTATAACAAAGAAAGTCCTAGAGGGAAACAGATTATTTATTACCAAACACTAATTTATTTTATTTTTTAATAAAAATTATATATTAATTAATTAATGAAGTGACATCTATAAACTAATCATAATATTATAAAAATAACCTTCTAACGACAATACTTCTAGTATCACAATTTGATTTAAATTTATAATTTTTTATGAAACGAAAAAAATAATATCTGTTAAATTAAATAGTAATAGTTATTTTGAAAAAAAGAAAAAGATTTCTATTCTCGTTGAATTTATTTCAAAATATTTATATTATTTTTTAATAGATATATTATCTTAGTAGTTAAACTGTATATTTGACAACATCTTTAAAAATAAGATTTCTATTCTCATTAAATTTATTTTAGAATATTTATATTATCTTTTAATAAATGTATTATCTTAGTTAAACTGTACATTTGACAATATCTTTTATTCGAAGTAGGTTTTAAATTTTAAAAAAAGAAAGATGTTGTTTCGATTTCGATTTACTAAATAAATAAAATAATATTAATGTGGTAGTATTTTTTTAAAAAATTATTGTTTTGAAAAAAAGAAAAAAGTTGAGGTATTTGTCTTGACTAGTAAGTGGAGAGGGGAAATAAATAAGAAGGAATAGAAGAAGAGACAAAGGCATTAATGGTGATAATGAATGAAGAATCTTCCAATTTGTCTCCACCATTAATACAAAAATCTCTCTCCTTCCATACCTACCTCCCTTCCTTTTATTAATATTCCCACTTCATACTTCCCTCCACAGCAATATCCCTAACCTACCTATACACATATACATACACATATACATGTAGAGAGAGAGAGAAAGGGTTCCAAGTTTGTTTGCATGAAAATTTATTTCCATAAATATGGTGTCTTGTAGCAATCTATGAAGGTTTAATGGCGAACATATCTTCTATGAAGGTTTAATGGCGAACATATCTACTTTGGGTTAATTGCAGGTCTTCTTCTCAAACTATACTTGAAAAAGACATGCAGATTACTTTTTTTTTCTTTTCTCTCTTTTTATTTCAATTATTAAACAAAAATAAAATTCTCTTAGTAAAACGGAGGATAATATTTGAATTTGTTAGCTCTATAATAATAAAATTCTATGTTTTGAAAAAATAAAATAAAATTATTAGATATAATGGCATTATCAGTATATAAATATGATAGGTGATTAAATTATTCATGTAATTGAAAGATATGCAGTTTATATTTATATATTTATCTAATACCTGAGTTTTAAAAATTGGTCCGAGATAGATTTTGTTAATTTAAAAATATATAAAAAATATATTTTATAAATTATTTTAATGAAAATTTTGTTATATTTGGAAAAAAATAAATTAGGTATAAGATTGAAAATAATTTTAAAAAAAATGAGTGAAAATTTAGAATTAGAATGTGTTTTTAAAAGAAAATTAAAAAATTAGAGGGTCAGAATGCAAATAAAAAAAATTTAGCCATGTAGGACCATCCAGTCAGCAGTCTCGACGAATCGGAATGCGCCGCGTGACAAGACATGCTAACTCGGTGCTACGCGAAAGGCCACGCTGGCGATCCCCGTGCCCCACTATCGGACGACCCAAAAGCGATCATGCGAGCGTGGACAGTTCGGATCTGTTTCTCCCTTAAACAAGATCAGACGATCGAGATTAAACGCGATGAACGACCCATATTTATTTCTGCCTTAGGTGCAATCGAACGGTCGAGATCAAACGCGATTAACAGTTCAGATTAACACGAGATGAGTACAAATATTTCGTATCACATTAAACCCGAACCCTAGCCGCCAGCCTCCCGCCAGAGAAAAAGAACTAGTCGTCGGAGAAGGGAGTCAACCGCCAACCGTCGCCGCACCAGAACCACCTCCCACTGCCAAAAAAAGTAAAAAACTTTATATCCGCTCGAAAATTTGATTCCAAGCACCCCTATGACCATATATGAGCAAAATGAACGACGAGTGAACTAAAAATTACAGGCAAAGCCTGGCGGAGCCACCGCGGGCAAAACCCGCAACCTCATCCGATGAGCCCATTTCTGCTTTCTATTTCGTGCGATTTTCTCACTGTTGTGTTCATCGTTTTATTTTTTACAGGTTGACTTAAGAAAAAATCTCAGCCGCAAAGGTGAGATGGCAGAGCCGCCGCACCCAAAAAACTCCACCATCGGTAAGTTTTTATTTTCTAATTTTTTCGGTCAACCGAGATTTGTTAACGTATTTTTTTGCAGGGATATGTATAAAGGCGGCAAAAACTGACAAAAACTAGTCGAAAACGGTCAGGTCGAGGCAAACTGCCACTGCAAGTGGTGGTGCCATTATTGGAGCAAGGCAGTGCCGCTGCGTCGAAATTCCGAAATTGGCCAGAAAAGATTTTTAACATCGATTTTGAGTTTTTGAGGTATTTTTAGGTATATAAAACATTTTTTAATCTCTACATAAAAATTCAAGAAATCCCAAGGACGACTCGATTTACCCTGATACTGGACGGGATATCGAGAGATAGTATTTTTAGTACTAATACCGGATGGGGTATGGAAACAGCCAATTAGTTGACAAGTTTAGATATTATGTTTACATATAGTGGAATACCTGTATGGACCTTTAGGGATACCAGCAAATAAAATAAAAAGGAAAAATTATTATTCTTACTCACTTGAATATGAAATCATAATGTTATTTGAGTTATTGTCTCTACATGTCAGTTTTAAAAATCTCACAACGGTAAGTATGCAATAAATGATTTTTCTTATGATAAATAAATTTTCTTAAATTAAAAACTCAATTTGTTGTTTTTATTATTTTTATCAACCTTCGATTTCTGTATCGGTAAGTAGTGTGATATTTTTATTGAGTTAGTGCAGCTAACCTCCTCTCCTATTAACTATTTCAAATCAAGAATACCAAAATTTATATTTTGATCAGCAGGAGGGCTGTGAGTAGGTGTCTTCTCCGGATCTTATCAAGAGTTAGTGGAGGATTAACCTCTCTACAACGTTTATTTATTATTTTCATATGTTATTATGTTTTATGTTTTATGAACCGTTGGAAAAAGGATATTTCTGTATCCTCTAATGTTAATTTATATGTAAGGAATGTAAACTTTAATGTTATTATACGCTTCCGCATTTAATTTATGATCTTATTTTTATTTAAGTTCCGGGTCTTTACAATTTATATACATGCAAATTCAACTAAAACATTATTTTTTTAATATAAGAAAAAAATTAATATCAAAATTTTAATTCGGTATGACTATTTCAATTAAAAAGACTTAACTGTTACGAAATATTTGTTTCACCCAAAAATATAATAAATTCATTGATATTTAATATAATCTATCAACATATTAATAAATTAAATATTCGAATCCATTATATTAAATATCATACAGCGATCATTGCTGACTTATAATACACTTATAAAATAATAAAATTTACATTTTCAATAAAATATAACAATATTAACCATTGAATCACCACATTATTAGTAAAAAAAATTACTATTTTATTATCTATTTATAGTAATTTATTTATGAATTTTTGAACACGCAAGTACATTTGAGCAATTTAATAATGAAATGCACGTGGTTATCAAACCCATTCCATCAAGTCCATGATTGGATTAACAATTTATACACACACACATATATATAGAGTATAATTGGAATATTTTGAGAGAGAATTTTTCTTTTTTGTATATAAATTAAAATTAAAGTTTTTAATTAGTATAGGTCCCAAATGAGTCAACATGATTCCTTGTTACGGATTTATATAATATGATTATAAATATTGATTAGAACAATTATACTAATTAATTCTGAAAACAATTTTAATTAAATATTTATTCGTCACAAATTTCTTTCTCATCGTAATCTGTTCCAACTATTAATGAAAACTCCCTTTTGCCGCCTCCTTTTAAAAGAAGAATAAAAAAATTAAAAAATTAAAAAAAAAAAATTTGTAATCTGTTCCAACTCTATTCATAAAATATTGTATTTTATCTTTTAGGTCAAATTATTATTTTAAGTCCCATATTTTATTCTAATATTTAGTTTTATACATAATATATATATGTATACACATAACTTTATGGCAAATACCTCTTTTGGGCTTGTGGATTCTGTAAAAACTGCAGGAGTTGATTTGAGAAGAAGAAAATTGCATGGAGTAAAGACGACCAGCTGCCTGCCGATCATGTGAAAGGGCACCGTAGGGGGATACCCATCAGAGGGCATCATATTATGATGCAGCACTGAAAAACAAGTGCGTATTTCCCACCAGATCAGCCTTAGAAGTTCGCTTCTGTCCATGAAGTTTTCTGAACAAGCAATGTAGCCAAAGTTCTCAACCAGCTGAACGCATCAAAGCGTGAAGCCGCTGTTAATTCTCTCTTCTACGAGGCCGAGACTCGTTCTCCAAAGAACAGGGCTTCACCAGGTGCAGGCTGAACTGTTAAACGCCAAGAGACTGTCGGATGCTTAACACCGGCCCACAGGCTATGCTTGCCACGCATGAAGACCCAACGTCTGCTTGTCGTTTAAGAGATTAGTCTGCACCTGCGTTGAAGGATCGAGATGAGACCCCCACAGCCGTAGACAGCGGAGACGAGTCTGGGCCTCGTGGGAGAGAGAATTAACGGCAACTTCTCGCTGTGATGCGTTGAGCTCGTAAAGAATCTTAAACCACATTGCTTGCTCCATTCAAACGTTTTGTTTCGATTCATATAAAAAATGAAATAACATTTTAAATTTTCAGTCTGATATAGTTTTTTTAGTTTGTATACGAAGATGCATACGCTCCGGAGCCCCTTCTAATGAGAAAACGACTTAAATATTAAGCAACTTATATATTATAAAAAAAAAAAAAAAAAAAATGTACGACAATGTTGTACGCAGACTTTAAGAATTTCAGTATTAGTATATATTAGTTTTAGATTCTGAATATGAAGCTTCTAATGAAAAGAATTTCCCACAACGAATATCAATTTGCATGTCTGTATAAACTGTGTTTAATCTTTTATTTGGTGGAGAACTGTCAGGTTCCGAACCAAAATGAGGGAAAATAAAATTGTAAGAAGATATATGTGTGTGTGTGTGTGTGTGATAGGAAAAAAAATGAGCAAAAGAACTGTACTCGGGAAACGATGCAGATCCTAGATTTCTTATATAAAAAAAAAAAAAAAAATCTCTATTCTCTTGTCACCCAATACAGCCTTCACCAAAACCCAAAAAACTAATGCTGACTTTGTATCTCAGATGTCAATCTCTCCAAAACCTATCCACATTAACTCTCACTCTCTCTGTGTTCGCCTGTATGGCTCCAAATGCTAGCTGCACAAAACAAAATAAAAAAGGAGATGAAGAGAAACACCGTCAAAACATGCAAGCAGCAAATTCATCAATAGAAAGAGACTAGTCACATAAAATTATGGTTGTTTCCTTTAAAAATGTTAAATGAAAAACAAATTAAAAATCACGAGCACTTAAGTTTACAAGTAACAATAAAAATATGATCATTAACGCAGGCTACCTAAAACAGATGAAGATTTTCTTTTAGGAGAGAGGATTGAGATAGGACGGGCAGAATCCATTGATAAGAAATAACCACAGGGGTTAATAGAGGCTGACTTAAATTTTGACCCAAAACCCATATGGATATGTCAAAGCACTTGTTTCAAAATACTGGTACCACCAAATTCAGACGGAAAATGCTCTAGTCTGCTAAAAGAAAGAAAGAAAGAAAGAAAAAATAAAATAAAATAAAAAGAAACACATCCTTTTTCTATTGTTAATGATAGAAAAATATAATACCCTTATTAGATAGAACTAAAGCATCTGTGCAAGTGATGTCAGGTAGTCAGAGCGAAGAAGATCTCAAGTATATCATGACACACAAGACAAGACCATTAAATGATAGACACGCACGCTCTACCGATCCAGTCAAAACCCCTTTCCTATTTTTTGCCTAATGTTTGATGAGTAACCTACAATGATGTTTGGTTTGATTTTTTTTTTTTTTTCTTTCTTCTTCTTCTTCTTCTTCTTTATGATTAAAGATATTTTAAAAGTACTCTTTGGTTATAACAAGAATTCACAAAGATTTGATAATATGTAAAAAGTATTAAAAAGTTGAAAAGCTTTTGGTTATAAACGAATTATTTTCTTTTTCCTAAAAACTTTTAAGAAATAGTTTTTCGAGAGTTGACTATATCGTCTAGTTAAAATATATATCCAAGGCATCAAATTCTAATCGTAATCAAACAGTACATTTGTAACATTACATTAGTTTTAGTTTTGGTTATATCCACTATCTAAAAGCTATGTTATTATAGTACTATTTTCTTAAAGAAAATCTTATGAAACACAAGAAAGAAGTAAGACCTGGGTTGATTTATTTTGTTGAAATATATTATACGGACGACAAGAGGGACGTCGAGTATATATATATATATATATATAAAGGTAAATTTTAGGGGAGCTATCTCATACCACCCTTTACTTAAAAGGTTTAAAGGGAGTGACTAAAAATGACATCCTTCGGTCAGATAAGACAACAATTCTCTCGACCACACACCTTTGGCTTTATGCACTAATTTTAGCTTACAACTAACTGCGATGCGGACGCGTGTATCAAAAAACAAAACAGATTTCATAAAAACATCAAAACATTTTAATGAATGCCAAATCTGATGTGCAACGCGGATATCTTCATGTGTAAACTGGCATAAACGATAAAACCTTACGCTAAAGAAGGAAGGGAACACATACCTAGAAATACTTCTTCAATTAATGAAAGCGAGGAGACAAAACAAAATTTATAATTGAAAGCTTTAACATGATGGATCAACACTCCGGCCCTCCTCGCTTTCTGGCCTCTGCTGCTGCTGCGGCTGTTGATGTCGCCGCTGTTGCGCTGCTTGTGGTTGTGGATGTGGGTGTGGCTGAGGTTGAGGCTGTTGTGGCTGAAGCAGAAGCTGCGCCTGAATCTGGTGGTGGTGGGTTTCTGGTTGTCCTTGAATCTGATAATGGGTATCAAAATTTCCCACAGCCAAAGACGCTGACATGCCAGAAGAATTCATCTGGCTGAATCCTGTAGCAGTGACCGAACCGGCAGACGCCTCAAACCCACTGTTAAACCTCACAAGTTCTGGCTGTTGTGGCGGCTGGTGTTGCTGTTGTTGATCATAAACCCTGAACATGTTATGATGGTGCTGCTCTCTCACAGCCGTAACCGCACCCAAGGGTTGAGCTTCAAATATTTGCTGGGAATGATGTTGCTGTTGCTGTTGCTGTTGCTGCTGTGGCTCGCGTATGACCAGCTGCCCACCACCATGTGAAGGCACTGCAGGGATACCCATCATGGGCATCATATTATGATGGAGCATTGAAGAAGAAGGCGAGTTGCCCATGCCAAGAGGTTGTTGCGCTACAAACGTTGGGCCTTGAAGCATGGGAAGCATAGCCTGTGGGCCGATATAAGTCGCTAACTCTTTCTTGGCGTTTAACAGATCAGTCTGCACCTGCTTAAGCCTGTGTTGAAGGATCGAGATGAGACCCACACAGCCGTAGACGGGATCCCGGAGACGAGCCTCGGCCTCGTAGAAGAGAGAATTAACGGCATCTTCTCGCTGTGATGCGTTGAGCTCGTTGAGAATCTTAGCCACATTGCTTGCTCCAAAAACCTTATGTACATAAGCGAACTTCTGAGGCTGATCTGGTGGGAAATAGGGTGCAAATACGCACTCTTGTGTGCATTTTCGTCTCTGTAACTTGCACGCAGCGCAGGGTGTGTTGGCTGATGACATTTTCTTCTCTTTCCAATCTAAAAAAATTACAAATCAGAATTATTAATTTTATATATTGTTCCATTTAAAAAAAAAAAAAAAAGACCATTGAAATGGGGAAACACGGAGATCAATGCATGAAGAATTCAGGGAAGCTTCCTTTGCAACCTAAAAATAAAGAGAAATAAAAGATTATAGCTCCATTAAAAGCTTTCTCATAATCAAAAGCATGACATTATTGCAGTTAAGAGACCGATACGATAAGTCTTCGAAATTTATTTATTTTTTTCAAAAAACAAAAAGAAGATTCGCATAATCGAACGGTGAACTTGAAATGGAAATCAAAGAAAAGGAGAACAGACGGGGAAAATTATATAGCGGGTATTGCCAACCTCCAAACATGGCTTCACATGCACATGTTTTCAGTTTAAGAGAGAGAGAGAGCGACTGTAGAACAAGAAATAGTGATCTGGTAACTAATGGGAGTAAATTACGAGAAATGTAAACAAATAAAAATGCCTGCAATCAATCAAAGCGTCTCCAACAACTCCTCAATCTCTCTCTTAGCCAACCGTATACTTCATCGTCGTCTTGAAATGCAAGAAACTCTCGGTCTGCACTAGATCCGTTTTGCTTCCTCATATATTATATACATATATTTTTATTTGGAAAATGATATCTCCTAAATCTTCAAATTTCCATATCCAAACAGGAAGATTATTTCCCTTACCCGTGGATATCTGCCAAATCAAATCCTCAAAAATATTTTTTAATTTCAAAAAATAAAGAAACCTAACAAGAGAGGACTTTCAAATGATATCGAAATCTCATCTCCGATTACCTTCGATTTCGTTTGAAGAAAAAACAATTGATCGAGATCACGGTCTCTCTCTCTCGGCGTCTTGAAAGTCCATAAAAGAACACCTGCAAGAAACTAACGACGACTCAGTTTAAGAGACGGAAACGTCGACGTTTTCACTCTTTCCGCGATCATTAACTAACCGCTGGAAGACGATAAAGCAAAAAAAAAAAAAAGAAAAAAAAAAAAAGAAAAAGAAAGCCGCACCTCAGATAGCGAGCGAGAGAGAGAGAGAGAGAGAGAGAGAGAGAGAGAGAGATAAAGAATAACGCCCTCTGGTCTAGGGCTCGAGAGTCGCAGCGCCTCGATCCGATCTTTTGAGTTTCACGATCCCAAACAAAAAATAGGAATGGAAATGATCAGATAATAAAAAAATGAAAAATCTCTGCAGATTTTAATTTATATTTAAAAAAAAAAAAAAAGATAGAGAGAGATTTGTGAGAGAGACGAGATAAACAGGAATGATGACTTGAAAAAGGGGTGAAGGAGGCACTTACATGGTGACAACGTCTGTTTTATAGGTAGAATCTCCAACCGTTGAGATTTGGCGTGTGCGCTGATAACCGTAGGATCAAATTTCCGTGGTTTCTTTTACCTTTTTTTGGCTATCATTAAAATATAATCCCCTTAAAGGATTACCTTATTATGAATAGTCTCTGGTTTCTATAATAACCTATCTTATTCCCAAAATACCCTTTCTATGTAGATCTAAAGTATATGAAAAAAAAGTGTTTTCCTCTTTATCAATCTTCGTAACATTAATTTATCATGTGATACATTTCATATTGCTCTTCTCTTTTACTAATTAATTTTTCATGCATATTTTATCGCGTCTCTACTAATTTAAAAATACCCTTAAATTATAAAAAAAAAAATTATATTGAACTTTTGAGTGATATGTGTAAAAGTTTTTACCTAAAAAAAACAAGTGCAATATTTTATTGAAATTATTGTGCTACAAATGTTACTAATTCGATATTTTATTGAAGTTATTGTACATTAAAAAATAAATAATCGAAGAAAATAAGTAATTTTTTAATATGTAGAATTATTACTTTGCAAATGTTGAAGAAAATTGTGGGTTATGTTTTTTTTTTTCTCAAAGTAAAAAGGACAAAGAGAAAAACATATATAAGTTGTTTACAAAAAATAAATATATTTTTGAGAAAATTATAGGAATATATAATTAGTTGTTACGAGTCATTATTAATTTGAATACTACCATATTATAAAAATGTTCTCCATCAAATAAAAAACAAAAGAATCTAAGTACAAGAAGAATTCTTTGTACAATAATTTTATTTGTCTTCTACCACTTCGCAAAACTATTTAGCCCCCCCGGTATGACCAATCATATATTATATATTATAAGTACATAAAATTGACCCAACAATATATATGATGTGATTAAATTAGGATATAAAATTAAATTTATTAAACAATTGGAGATAAGTTATGTAAAATATTAAGGGAGGGCATTTAGGTAATTATACCGGACTTGGGTACAGCGCGATTACCATTTTTGTGCAGCACGTCAAAATGCAGCATGGCATGCGCGCAGCGCGTGAAAGAGTAAAAGAGGATAACAGCGCTCTGCCTCCGTGCACCTGACCCGTTATGATGCATCCAGTTGTACTTTTCTAATTCATGAGGGGTAATTTCGTAAAATTGTGTTCCTCATCGATTTTCTCGTGAGAAACTCCTCCTCCTTCAACCTTCTAAAGCATCAGCGCGCACGATTCACGAGGGAGAAAGGTGTGGGGGAGGGGGGGAAGAGATGGATCAGTGGAGTGACCTGCTATTCCCGGTCAGGGCGTCACGTACGGACAATCCACCTGCGCACAGTCGTTTCGATTGACCAGTTTCGAGGTACATTGATTTTGAAGTGACTGAACCTTAAGCTTCTCTGTCTCTCCATGAAGTGATGGATGGATGGATGGAAGAGATCATGTCCGTTACCGGCTGATGGTGAATCAACCTCTCTCTCTGGTCATAAACCGCCGGCTGGTTGACATTTTCATTCCTTTAGTTTACTTTTTTCTTCTTTGCTTAACTAAGAATTTTTTATACTTTCGAGATTTATAATTATTTTGTAGAAAAGTTGGAGCTCAATTTTATATATTCAGCATGTGACCGACCTTCGACATGAGAGTATTTGAAGCGACCACACGTGTGGAATTTGGTGAGGAAACGTGTGAGATGCACTATGACGCCATTGGTATAGTACCTTCTTGCCGGTCTCTGTCTTTCTGTATTTTGGCTTTTTCCTAGGGAGGAGACGGAGGAGGAGGGGAAAATACGAGAGGGAGAGATAGTGGGACCCACAAGTAAGGGGAGACAAAAAGGAAGGAAGGAAGGGAGAAGAAGAGGTTTGAATTTGACAGTGGCGTGGAACTGGTCCCTCTTCTGGCCGCGCTGGCTGATGGCTCACCTCGCTCGGTCCCTGCATAATTTCTGATCTGCTGGGCGTTGTGGCGAGACCACTGACTGCCTGCGTCCCCAACCCACCGCACAGAGCCTGCGCGTTTGGTGAGCATTTGCGTGAGCATAGATTCATTTTCATTTATTGATCACTGAATGCAACAAGTCTAGAGATAGAGAGAGAAGAAGCAGATCAGTACATATCTGGAGAGAGAGAGAGAGAGAGGAAAATGGAGGTACATATCGATTATGATAATTACAGAGACGGAAGATTATATGGATTTGTAAAGATATGGTTTCTTTCTTTCATCATTTTGGTGGTAAGTGCTTAACAAAAATGGATTTTATAAAAGGACGTACTATAGCTGGGAGATGCTTAGTTAGTAAGTGCTTTTTGGTTTGCCTCTGCCATGGCATCCCTTTTTCTCTCATTCATGTTTTCTTCCTTCCCTCTTTTTCAGTAATTATTTAGATCCCCAAGACTCTACAGAAACTTTTTTTTTTTTTTTTGTTTCTTCTTTTCCCACAACTTAAACACTCTGATATATAAGTATATAGATAAAATGAAAGTATGTAATTAGGGATCTTTACGTATCCAACTATACACTTGTTCTCATGTTATTCTCTTTTGGAACAGAAATTAATTTGGGTTTGGAGTGATTATTGTATTCAGTTTTTCCATGGATGATTCGGTCAAGATGGTTAGAATTCATAATTGTTATCTAATTATTAAACTTAAGGTTTCTAATTATTAGATCTAATAGTAGTATTTGACTATCTAGTTTAATATTCCCCTCCACCAACCTGAATATTTCATAATTAATGTACTAACTAAATCTGAAAACAGGGTTTTTTACACATTAGATTAAGTGTTCTAAAGGTAGTAAATGTTGAACATGGTGTTTGTTAAAACTTGTTATCTACGTAAACATGCATAACTATTGTATTTAACATCTTCAACTACTCTCTTTAGTCACTTAAGTCAATAATTTCTCCAATTAAGATTAACATTAACAATTATTTATTTAAGCAACTTACTTCTCTGCACATGTTAATACATATTTAGTAATTAAAAAAAAAAATGGTGATATATCAAATGCATTCTAATCTATTATGTTTTAAATCAAATCCTATTGGAGCCAGGTACATAATGTGTTATTTAATTGTGAAAAAATTTCAAACTTAACTCTGATACTCTATATATAAAAAATATTTTAAATTTTTAACTAAAATAACATATGTATAAATTGAAACACAATTTATACACACACACACATATATATATATATATATGTATATAAATCAATACATATAAAATTTATATATTATAATTATAGGTGAGTTTCATATTTTATAAGGTTTATATCAAATTCAACCTACTGTCATCCTTAGATATAGATATGTGTGTGTGTATATATATTTATTAAAATCTTAAAAACAGTATACTTAGCAATAAAAACATGTTTACAAATATTAAAGCTTCCCCCGACTTTGAAAATGTAAACTAGATATAAAAAGATTGAGAAAGTACGGAAAATTGATTGGTAATGTTGAAAGTTTTGAAAGGTAAAATGGGATAATGACTTTGCTTGATGACCACACAACCTGCCATTTGCATGCAAATCACCTATATTTTTGTCTCTTCTATATATATATATATATATATGTGCATATGTATGCGTGTTATTTTTATTATTATTATTAATTTTTTTCGGCTAATATATTTATATATATATATATATTGTGGGTCTTGATTTTTCTTGGGGTCAGGCGTTTCTCACGTGCATGGATTTGACATGGAATGCCCCAAAAGCAACTTTTTCAATTTAATAAATACATACTGATGAATATTCTGATGTGCCATCATGCAATCTGTCTCCTGTTGTTATAAATGCACCTCACCTGTCGCTTATATTTAATACATATATATATATGGTTCGTATTTTTTATTATTAAAATAAAGTTTGAAACATTCATTTAATTTTTGTTGAAATTAGTTTATATCTCAATTTTTAGTTAAATTAATCTATGATGTATTTTTTAAAAAAATTTGAGTTACTTTTTTTTTTTTGTTAATAGAAGTAAACATCGTTAATTTAAAGTGTTACGTGTTAAATATCATATAATGTTTGACATAATACTTAAAAAATATGAATATATTTTAATTTAGATTGATCTAAAAACAAGAACACTCATTGATTGACTGGTACGAAAAAACTCATTAACTCATTTATTAGTTCTTTTCTCTACCATCAAACATGCTAAAACCAATATATCATTTTTGTCTCTTTACAAGATTTTTATGGCAAGGGCTAGCCAATAGGGCTCTGGCGAGAGCAATTCAAAGGTACGGAGGGGAGAAATTTGATGGCAATGACGAAAATTACTATATACGGTGCACCAAACCAAAGAGCGAAAAAAGAATAATTTAAAAATATGACTTGGTGTAACTGTTCGATGAGAGAAAGCATATTGTTTTAAATTTATAAATGTATAAAAAAGAGAAAACAACAAACATAAAAGAGAGCCAAAAGAACTAAGCAAATGTAGCTACAAATGGGAGGCATTTTTGGTTTGGAAAATAAAAGAAAAATAAGAGAAGAGGGGAGGGATTGACAGCAAAAGAAAAAAGAAAAAAAAATTGATTTTTATGAGCAAAAAACAAATGAGAGTTTGGAAAAATATTTTTATCTCTCTACATAGTTTCTGACTCTTATTTAGGAAGATTGCAAATTTCATTACTATTATAGATGACAGATGTGACTGGTTACGTCTAAATATTTATTCCATGTTTATTGGATTAAATTGAGCTTGTCTTTAAGGGTGGCCACAGTTTGAACTATCCTTGTCAATACTTGGTATATCGACATCTACAAATTACTTTTTCTCCTAAGTATCGATTCACCATCCTTGCTTTTAAGTATGCAAGTTAAGTTTTTATTTTATTTTATACGTGAACTAGTTTGAATATGTTCAAATTTATATTTTTTAATATCATATGTCATGTAACATGACATTTGATATATACTCGGACTAATAAAAATGTAAAAGTCCAGAACTTTAAGAAATAGAAATAATGAATTAAGTAATTATAAGGGTAAGTAATTTAGAGTTTAAAATTTATATTCATTACACAATAAATTATGGTGACCAATAAAATTACGGTAATACATTTTTTAGGTAGTTTCAGTGACGGAATAAATAAATAAATAAATGCAACTAAAGATCCAATAGAGTTAACCTCCACTGGACAACTCTAATTAGATGCAGAAGATAACTTTTGTTCGCAACCTTCTTACAGTTCAGGATCTGAATTTTGATCTTCCTAATCTGAAATGATTAAATAAGGGAGATGAACTACATTAATCCAGCAAGAATATTACACTTAATATAAATACGGAAAATTAAATGTTGGTAAAAATCGTCAAACAGCTAATTAAACTATTATTTCTTTTTAAATCAATTCGTTTAAGTTAAAAATTATTATTTCATATTTATCCTTACGAGTTTTTAAAACCGACTTATAAAAATAATAACCCAAATAACATTTTTATTACAGAATTAAATGAATAATAACAATAAAGTTATATTTTTACCTACTTACCAGTAACTCTAGCGGTTCATAAGGACGTCTCCCCTACATGTAAACCCAATATCTAAATTATCAATCAATCAGTCGTCCCTATACCCCCGTTCGGTAATGAGCATCAAATATACCATCACCTCGATACTTCGTCCGATATGAGAGTATTTTATACATCCCAATCTTTTCTGGTATAAGACTTCTCAGCGCCGTTCGACTGAAAAATTGTCTGCGGTAGGGTTTTCCTTATGCACCGGGTTCATACACCATTCCCCAGCTCGATAAGCTCTTTTATAGACATGTTCACATCATTCACTAGTTACCAATTACAACTACAATCCCATTTCATGATTACAGGGGAAATAGAACGATAATTTAGTAGACTATATAGTTTAAAATTGAACATTTGGTGATAAGCATAATCAAACATTTATTTAAAATCAATCAAATAATAGGGATAAACATTTAAGTAAATTAATAAATAAGAAGACAATTAAATTAAACCTATGAATTTAAAAAATATGCAGTAAACAAACATTAACAGTCTAGTAATAATTGAACAGTATCAATAAAATAAGCAATGTCATATAAACCAGTTAACGGTTCCACTGGTGACCTGTAATTGATTTTAAGATTTTCTTAATTTTACAAAACACACCGTTATTAATTATTTAAACTTTACTTTACAATAACGAAAAAAAAGTGAGAGATTCTTACCCTGAATCGGTGTTCAAAACATCGTTCTATTTTCTACGCCTCTCAGTGATTCCTTGGTTTCCTGAGTTTTTTTTTTTGTGAAAATCAAAAATACGCATCACGTATTTTAAAATATCCCAAAAATACCAAAATAAGTATTTTTAAACTTTTTCGCCCGGTTTAGGGTTCCGGCGCAATGGCACCGCTGTGCTTTGGTGTTGGCTCTGCTGCCCACGGCGACATTTCCTTTCGATTTGGTTGTTTTCAGCCAATTTTGGTTATTTTTGATCGGTTTTGCATGAAAACCTACGAAAAATAAGGTTAAGGAGCCTCTATCAGCATGAAAAGGAAAAAATCAAGACCGTACCAGTAAGGAGGGTTCTCCGGTGCAGCGGCTCTATCGTTCCTCTCTTACGGTAAGAGTTTTTCCTTTTAGCTAAGCTGCATCAGAAAGAGACGAGGAACACATTGATCAAAGAATCGAAGGAAATGAGATACAAGAAGGGATTCATCGGAGGAGTTTTTGGTTTGACGTCATGATGGCTCGGTCGAGCTCCGCTCGTATTTTTCGGCTCACTTGTTGGCCTTTCGGCTCTCATATGGGCGTGGAAAGGTTCTAAATTCAATTTCGAGCAAAACAAGAAAAAAAAATTTACCTTTTCGACGTCAGTAGTGGCTCCGGTGCGATGACAACAGTGTTAGTCTCATTCTTCAGTGTCTGGTTCACTTTGAGGTTGTTCTTTTTCTTTTTTTTCCGATCACCTTTATGGCGGCTAATGTTAGGGTTCTTTGCAAAGAGGAGTTTAAATATTCATCTTCATTGTTTGTTCGAGGCAACGTGACCCATCCTCAATAGTTGGATCTCCCTTATTTGGAGAATTAATATGGATCACACGATCTGATCAAATTCAGTTGTTCGATCACGAGAAAACAGATTTGGGTCATCCGTGCGCGGGAGGTGCAATCTAGGCCATTGGATTCGCTTCCACGCGGATCCACGCGGATCGCCCGCGTAGCCTCTCGTATGGACGCATGTTCTCGTGTCTGCCACACAGCGCGTGGTGACTGGCTGCGCTACTAACGTGGTGGTCCATGTGGCCAAACTTTGAAAAATTTTGTTTATGTACCAATTTTTCATATTTCTTTTCAAATGAGTCCTTTCTTATTTCTACTTTGGTCATGATTTTTAAAAATATTTTCAAATACATTCAAAACTCAATTTTCGTAAAAAAATAAAAATAAAATTATTTTAAATTATTTTTTTATTAATATTAAATTATCTTGAACTAAATTTATGGACTCGTGTATTACAAAAAAAAAAAAAAACAGCACATGTTAATAAATTTGACATATAACATACTAAATTAGTAGTTTAATTTTTATTAACAGTAAAGAACTAAATCAATTTTTTTTAAAAAAATAAAAAAATTTAATTTGATGAAAAATTAAGATAATGACTAATTTAAACAAACATTAAAAGTAAAAAAACTATAAGCTTAAAATTTATAGTGAGTTTTTCGGTCATTGAATAATAACGTTTTAAAATAATAAATGTTAGAATTAGAAATTAATAAAAACAATTTGAAGTTTTGACAATAAATATTATAATTTAAGAGTTGGAATTTATCACCACATAGTTCAATTTCTTAGTCTCCGCCTGCAACTCTGTCTTTCAATAAAAATGAAATACTGTAAGTGTAAGTTTAAAGTAAAAGTAGAAAGAAAAAAATATAAGAATTTTACGTAATATATCTATATTTACGGGTAAGACCGATAAAAAACGTATTCTACTATATAATTAGAATGTATATCACCGATCGATTAGCAAACCTAGTTATAGCAAGATTATTAAAATTTTTTATAAATAAAAACTTTATATTTAAAATATAATAAATATAAAAAAAAATGAAATGCAAATTATTATTTAAAATATAAATAAATATTACCAAAATTTAATGCATTATATATATTTTTTGAAATTTTATAAAAAAAAGTTAAATTATCTTTACTATTTGATTTATTTATTTATTTATTTGTAATTTTAAGTTAGCTTTCTATTCTTTTTTAAGATATCTTGACATTTTGATTTGATAAGTGAAGACAATCAGTAAGATTATGAGTTATCTCTTTTGGTCATTTTAAAATTAAAAGTTTGACAAATGATTAAAAAAAAAAGGCCATATAATGACTTTTATGTAATTTTTAATAGGGATAATTTCAAATATATATATATATATATGTATATGCATACAACAAAGATAGGCTTAATAGCACATATTAATTTAATTATTATTATTATTATTATTTTATGTGGGGCTTATGAGTTAGATTAAGTGTAGCATATGGGAAAATAGCATTATGTATATTTAATATATATGTACACATGTATATACATATACATATATCTGTATATGTGCACAGACAAAAATAAAAAAAAAAATTTAAAAGTAGTAAATTCTTTAAGCTACTTAAAAGGTAGATAAATTTTTTATTTTTTTTAAAATAACGCATTTAATAATATATTAATTATGAAAACTACCCGGGTTTTATTATATATATTACTAATTTTAAATGAATGCCAATAATGTATTAATTAAATATATTAGAAAATATTAATTACAAGAAAATTAGAAATGAAGTACTTAATTATTTCTGTTAAATATTTGTTTATAAGAAAATTATATTAATAAATTTTAAATTAATGGATATTAATATTTTAATAATTATTTTTCAAATGAAAAGGAATAATGATTTAAGTGCAATCATTACAAGCCCAACAAGGCCCAAAAGCTTAAACCCCCTGATTCACAAAAACCCTCCCGTCCATCTTCAACGACGGAGCTCTGCACTCAACTCACAGAGCGGAAATGGCCAAGTGGTGGCGGGGCCTAACAACTAAGGTGCCTCACTGCGCTACATCCTTAACGCCCTCACCTCCACTATTCTCTCGAGCTTGTGCGTATCACACGATCCAAGCGATCCCTCGCGAGCTACGAGGAAGCGGAGTATCTGCCAAGGACCGAGTTCAGGGTCGGATCCCGGCTGTTGTATTTTCTCAGAGCCTCCTCGATAAAGACCCGGCAAACCGATTCGCTTCTAGGAAGCAGCTGCTGACAACAGAGAAAGATCAGATTCAGTCCATAATCAAGTCTGTACAACTTCCCTTCTTCTGCTCCACGACTTTCCCGCTCCAGATCCGCGCCGGTTCCGGGTCGTCTGTACTACTTGAATCCGGCAGAGTCCTCCCCATCAAGGCAAGGCGTTTTATATCTTTGTCTCTTTTTCTGTTTTTCTCCAGGAAATATTTGATATTTATTATTAAGAATTATTATTTCTTTTCGTGGGACTGGTTGATAGATTCACAGGAATGAAGAAACCGGGAAGATATTGAATTTGGTTTTTGTATGGGCCGATGAGGGAACGGAATTGAAGGTTGACGTTCCTGTAATTTTCAAAGGAATAGATAAATCTCCAGGTCTCAGTAAAGGTAAATATAATCTCTCTTTTATTCGATTCCCATATGGAATGTTTAACTTGTTCTTGTGATGGGGATGCTGCAAACATCAAATTGCAATATCAATTTATATGCCTGCGCACCATACTTGCTTGCTTTTCAGTTATCTACAGCTTGCTTTAGCATTTTCTTTGCTAGCAAGAGTTTAGAATTTTATATCTGAAAATTGTCTATTTTGTATTCTGTGCAAATCTTTTGGACAGAAAAGATGTTTTGATGCTCTATAGATTGTTAGGATCGTGGGTCCTAAATTCCCAATTTTAGTGCTGTGTTTCCTTTAATTTAGAGATGATTTTGTCACTATCAACCGTTAGGTTGAGCTGGCAGTTAGATGTAACCGTGCAGCTTAGAATGAGCTTTCTGGAACAAGAAATTTGCTGAGAACATTTTAGTAGTGTCCAGAGATAAAAATATTTCGTCGTTTCTGTGTTCGTAAGTGTGAATTAAGTGAGGTAGGTGATGAATTATCCTTTTAATTGTAAACATTAAATTGATAGAAAGGAGTTCAACTTAATTATTAATGTTGAATTTTTTTTTTCTTGAGAGAACAACGGTCAGTATATTAAGAAGGCACCAAGGAGCTGCCACCTAGTAACAAGAGATTTGGGAGAAGAAAAAGGATAATAATATATACAAAGAGCATAGTGCAACTCATATACAAGAGTATTTACATCTCTAGCAAAATCTCTATTAGGTCCCAAGATCCTCGTCTGAATAAAATGGTTGATCTTTTATTAAAAAACTTAGGATATTGAACCATGTATCCTTAAATCTATCAGAGCTTTCCTATTCCTCTCATTCCAAATAGTCCGAAGAGTAGCCAAGAGGATAAGTCTGATAGATTGCTTACCATTTTGGGTACCCTCCCAAGCCCAATTCTCATCTTTCATTGTGCATGAAATAACCCAGTCCAACCCCAATAATCTGTAAACCAGTGACCAAAGATGATGAGCAAAAGGACACCAGAGGAGGATGAGATTACAAGACTCTGCTTCACTTTTGCATAAATAACACTCATTTTTGAGAATCTTTCCCTCTTAATCAGTATATTCAAAGTGAGAATATGCTCCCACATTGTCTCCCATGCAAAAAAAGCCCCTCTAGGAGTCCCCTTCACTTTCATCATTAAAAGCATCTTTTCCTTCTCTTTCCAAATAATCCATAAGATGGTAAAGAAATGAGAGAGAGTTTTTCCTTCTCTTTCCACCCCAGATAAAATCCAAATGTCACTAGTGGCAGAACCAGTAATCATCTTACTCAACACAAGGAAGTCGAGCATTTCATAATGGGTGGGAGATGAAGTGGCAACATAAAAGAAAGGGATCGGGAGTTTTAACTGCCTCTTGCACAAATAACATGCAGTTATTACAGTCTTTTCCCTTTGCTCAGATTATCATCGATACAGAATCCTCCTCATTGTCTCTGAAGCAAAGAACACAATTCAAAGAGACACATTAAACTTTCAAATGAGCTTCCAAGGGATGACATCTCGAACAGTGAGGGGGATCCATGTTCAAGAATTTTATAGAAAATGAGCTGCTGGGATCTGGAACTTATTCATCAGCAGTGTGGTGAGATGCCGTACTGGGAAAGAAAATAAAGAATTCTAAAATATTCCTCTTTCTCCCAGGCATTAAGGTGCCTAAGAAGATTCCCAAAAACCATTGACTTGATGATACTGTGGCAGGCCTGCATAGATTTGTCTCTCTTTCTTTTTTCTCCTCTCCATCGAGAGCACACTTCAGGTTGCCACCATCAAACCACTTGTTTTTAGATGACGCTAGAAGGGATGGAGTAACAAAATTTATCCCACCTTGCTTTTAATGCTGTTCCATAAATCATATCCACGAGACTCTCCAAACAATTCGTTCCTTGGACCACTGTCCTCTTGCCCATGTTTGATTCTAATCACTGTCCGCAAAAGCCTTTCCTTGATAGATATAAATTTCCATGGTGGCTTCTTAATGGGAAAGGAACTGACCTAATTATTTATTTCAACATGAGATGGGTGTCTATTTTGTCAACCGTAGGCCAAATATTTATGAGCTGATCAGATTAGTTCTAGGATTATGACACATGGAGAGATAAAATTAAACATAATTTATCCATCATGAGATGGGTGTCTATTTTGTCAATTGTAGGCCAAATATTTATGAGCTGATCAGATTAGTTCTAGGATTATGACACATGCAGAGATAAAATTAAACATAATTTATCCATCATTACATATAAGTCAATTAAGATATTCTCGACAAAAGTTTAAATTAATTTTTTTAACAATTCCTCAAAGAAGTATGAATTCATTTACAAAGTCCCCTTTTATTTCATAGAATTATTCCAAATTATCATCTCAAAAAACTAAGAAAAAAAGGAGTTTTCTAATTATGGAACTAGCATGAAATGAATTTGATAGGGAATTGGATCAATGCAGTTAAGGACCATAGGATATGAGGAATTTGGAGATGAAATTGATAGTTTGCAGGGGGGGGGGGGGGGGGGCAGATGTTTAAAACGTGTTTTTCATTTTTTTTTGTCTTTTCTCAAATGCTGTGGTTCAATTGCATATCCAAAAATATTGAATAATATCATGATTTAGTTCAACAATCAAATTCATTCTGAGGCGAACTTTTTATGCTCAATTTATTTAAGTGAGATAAAATTTTATTGTCGGTTTGCTGTAAACAAAATCTAATTCTATTCCGTTGTGGGAATTGAAGGGATATTGATGGGGTCTGTTCAAAGCAGGATTTCAGTTTACCTTACTTTCCTATCTTCGACCTTGCCTTTTGGAAATAATAAAGTAATTAGATAAATCATTTATTAATTGCTCAATTGCAACATAATTAATCTAGAAGAGAAAACTATTATTTGGGCCTATTCTATGATAATTATCTTATACAACTGTTTTGTGCAAGAGGTTTGACAAACTTAGAACAATAAATAGAACATTAGCATGACTGTTGGACACGGTTTTGTGTGGAAAAAAACAATTACCAACAGTGGTAAAATGTTTTCTATGCTCGGCATATTTAGTTTTATTTCTATGTTTGTCTAACTTTCCCTTGTCGCAAGTAATTTTTCATTTGCCAAATTATCATTGGGACCAAAGGAAATAGGAAATAGTATATATCTCCTTTTTCTCCAGTTCTATGGTTTTTGGAATTGCTGTCGTCTGTATCATTGTAATAAGTTCAGTTTGGTAGTTAAGATGTTTTAAGCTTCTAACACTTTCATAATCAAAGGTTTCTGCCTGGATGAATTGGTAGTTTCCACTTTCCAGCCTTAGGAATTAATTTTCATTTAATTATTTATTCCTTTCTTAATCATTAGAATAATCATGGTAGTTATATTTTCTGTTGGTACCCCTTTTCAATGCGCTAAATCTTTGTTAATTTTGTACATATTGGAGTAACAGGGGGCTACTTGAATAAGATAAGAACTACCCTGAAGTATCTTTGTCCTGCTGAACACATTCCTCCGAAAATTGAGGTGGATGTGAGCAATCTTGATATTGGAGACAGGGTGTTCATGAGTGACATTGAGGTTCATCCTTCCCTGAGGCTTCTAAGTAAGAATAACAGCATTCCAATTTGTAAGGTGGCAGCCACCAATTTGGAAGCCTCAAAACCTGAAAAACACGATGGTGCGGAAGATGGAATCTCTGAGTAGCTCCAAAAATTTGACAGAGCATGATTCAAAGAAGTAGAAATAAATCTTTCTTTTGGTTGTGTAGAAAATTTTTTGTTTTGAAGGTGGTGTTTAGTGATTCGCAAGTAGATAATACTTTTTCTCATTGCGATGACTTGGAACAAGTGGGGTTCTTGAACACTGTTTGCAGGTATGATCGCAGCATTACTACATTTGTTTTGTAGTAGTAGTCCCTTAAAAACCCCACGGGTGGAGTTGGTTTGAATTGAAAGGTGGTTGTTGACTAGGAGAATTATGCATTTCCTTAGTAATAATACAACTTCGTACTATTGATAAATTTAAAATAATAATATAATTAATTATATACTGAGACGAACATAGAAAGCTAAAATTCCATAAGAATTGACCAATAGTATTCTCTTAAAACAGCAAAGGAAAAACTTTTATTTATTACTGCTGAATCTGTATTTTTTTTTTTGCTCTGTGTGGCCAAATACGACGTCGTTGTGAAATGATAGCAATGGGCTGGACCGCCCGTTCCTCGTGTGTCCGTTTTGACCGAAATCGGGACTCTTGACATCAAAATTATTTGACCAATTCATTTAGGTTTTGACCGCTTGACAATTTTTTTAATGGTTTGTTTTCGAGACCGGTTCAATCAGAAGATTTGATAGTTATGATTGCAAACCATAAAATTATTATTTAATATAATATAATATAATAAATAAATAAATAAATAAATAATATTAATAAACTCAAATTGTTTCAAAAGAGTTTAGAGGTAGTTTGGTCAATACGCTCGAAAGTCGGTCCTAATAGAGCTTTTAGATCAGCCAAACCCCAAATACACTGTTTGACTTTTTGAGGTATGCTGCAATTTTGTCTTGTAAGTTTCCACGTAATTTGTAAATAAGTATATAAATTATTAAATTAGAATTTTAATAAAATTAAAAATTTAGTTGGAACGAGTTTTATTGTGTTTTGTGAATCTTTTTTTTTTTTTTTAATTTTTAATTTTAAAAAAAAGTGACTTTAGAGTTTACAGTTTAGAGAATAACCAACTAATTAACTAACAGCTGAAAAATAGAAAACAGTTTTCACACCCACCCTTTCTTTTTCAACCACACCAACACTTTCCTTCACATTAACCGCGTTCACCTTCCACCCCCTTCTCTGTCTCCGTTCCGTTTCCCTAAACCCCCTCCCTTTACCGTTAGTTGTTACCCCTTTCATGGATCTTCTCCATTTTCTTCTCTTCCCATCTCCCCTCCTTCGTCTCAACATCTTAAATAGCTCCGTGTTCTTTCGTCATACTTTTTGAGTTTCCATACCATGATTTCTGGCCATGCGCTGGTTGCAGAACATTTCCTTCTCCTCCCCTTCTTCTTCTTCCTCTTCCGTCTCATCATTATCTGCCAAGCATTCGTCCTCCTATTCTCCTGATCACTTTTCCCCCTCTAATACACCCGACCGTCGCCATCATCACAGCCACAGAGGTGGCGGCGGCACCGGCTTCAGATTTGGTCACCGTAAGCTCACGCGACAGAGGAAGTTACGTCACCTCTCCGACCATGATGTCTCCGCTGCCCAGATGAAGGAACTCTCCCGCTCTACCAGCGCATATTCCACCACCTCGGGTTCTTCCTCTGCGGTGGCTATGCCGTTGCCCCTGCCTCTCCCCTTGCCCGAGCCCGAAGCGGAAACACTCGTCTCCTCTCTTCCTTCCCCCAGGGATGTCGGCCTCGGTAAAGGTGTGGATGACAGAGACAGAGATAGGAATAGGAATAGGGATAGGGATAGAGCAGATGGGGCTGGAGACGGAGTTCTTCCAAATTCTCCAATAGCCAGGTAAATTTTTCCTTTTCCTTATATTTGTTTTTGAGGTTCTTATGTTTCTCTGTTCTTCCTTCTTTTTTGAACGAGGGATTTATAACTTTAATGTCGAATAGATACGTCCTGAATGTAGTAATAAGAAGATTTGGAATAAAAGTCTGGAGAGATGTATTAGTCATCATCTTTTCTTTTGCTAGTTCGGTTTATTCCTCGCTTTTCTGTAACTTAATCGTGTCTGCTCTTCGTTATGATAATTTCCCTGGATAGAACGGACTTATCCAATCTTATGGCTTCAGTTACATGTGCAAATATTTTCTTCAAAGCTTTTATCATTCCCGGTAATATGTACTGCTGTTCAAAGAAAACAATGTTTAAACAATACAGCAAAAATAATATTCCCGTATGATTAAATAGTTTAGTTATTCAATTCCGGGTCCGAAACCTCACGTCTTTCATCTTATTGTATTTGACTCATTTGTTCATGCATCTAGAATCATTGACAAAGGCACTGTAGAAGATGAGTTTATTTCAGGAGGTTTATGTTCATCATGCATGGAACTATTGTTTATTGATTGTAAGTTAATCTTTATTGACTTACATCATCATTGTGTATTTTCCTGTGGTGATACCAGGAAGGCAGCAGAACATTCAGACATGAAATCCCGTGTCAAAATGCATAAAGATCAGACTAATATGGCGACCTCTGGGAATACGTACTGGATAGATGTTCCTACTAGGAGTGCTCCTACGAGCCCCTTCTCAAGTCCTGTATGCAGTCCTCAGAGAAAAAGTCTCAATGATATATTCCCATACCATAAGGGGGGCGTGGCTCCTTGTAGAAATCAAGGATGGTCTGCTCCTGAGATGCCAACCACAGATATTCCAGGGTTCCTTTCGCCATCATTCTTTGATTATGCTGGGATTAGCACTGATAATTCTCCCATTCACAGTCCAAATAGAAGCCCACGCCTACATCCTGGTAGCCTCAGTGGGTCTTCTTCACCAATGCATCCCAGGTTATCCATAGATCCCTCCTTCACCCTGCGTGAATGTACCAATGTCCACCCGCTACCTCTTCCTCCAGGAGCTTCGTTGCCTTCAACATCAGCTCCCATTTCCCAAGCTCCATCTAAGCCAGAATCATTGCCTATGAATTGTCAGTGGCAAAAAGGAAAGCTTATTGGGCGTGGTACATTTGGGAGTGTTTATGTTGCCAGCAACCGGTATCTAAGTTCTGCTTATCTTTTATGCTAGTTCTTTTTGGTTCATTCATTTTAAGTGAGATTGTTTTGTATTACAGAGAAACTGGAGCATTATGTGCAATGAAGGAAGTTGAGCTACTTCACGATGACCCAAAGTCTGCAGAATGTATAAAGCAGTTAGAGCAGGTTATTTCCGGCATTTATAATAGTCAACAACTTATTGAGGAGATTTGTGTTACATAAATATGCATGCAGAGGATTGATCACATGCATATTATCAATATGATTTTCTTCTTGGCAGCAGGTTATGCACCCTATTACATTTTTAGGCAGTATAGATTTGTTTCTCAACGGCATTCTCTTACTTCGTCCATTTGTTTCAGGAAATAAATGTTCTCAGCCAGCTGCAGCATCCAAACATTGTGCAGTATTATGGCAGTGGAATAGTGCGTACTCTTTCATTTGCATGTTTAGATATTCACAGTCCAGACGTACTTGCTAGAACATCACTGATAATTCGAGTTATAATATAGTTTTATGCATTTGCAGGCTGATGATCGTTTCTACATATATTTGGAGTATGTCCACCCTGGTTCAATTAATAAATATGTCCGTGATCATTGTGGAGCTATGACGGAGTCTATTGTCCGCAATTTTACTCGTCATATCCTTTCTGGCTTGGCTTACTTGCATAGCAAAAAGACAATTCACAGGTAAAAAAACATTCTTGCATGGAAATTTAGAAGCAGTTTAAGCTTGAAGTTATCATTGCAACTTATAATAATACATTGAATCAAGTGGGATATTGTACATGTTTGAAGACTTAGTAGTTTGTTTCTCTTGTACATATAGGGACATCAAAGGGGCTAATTTGCTCGTTGATGCATCTGGAGTTGTCAAACTTGCAGACTTCGGGATGTCTAAGCATGTGAGTTTTGAGATTTGATCTGCCAAAACTTTCAGCAAGTTAATATATTTTGTTCACGTGGAACTCTTCAAAACTTAGTTACATGTATGTTAGAGATATTATAATTATCTGTTGCTTCTTTCCATTTTTCTTTTTTGTATTGATGATTCCTGTGCATGAACCTAGAAATACTTAACTGAAATTTACCATGCAAAGTTTGGTTAGGATTTGACCAAGATTTTTGTTTGGAGGTTGTGAGAGTTTATGGAAACATGACACATTCTAGGAATTTATTTTCTGCACCTTTGATGTGTATCTCCCCTTAAAAGGAATCATGGCACTGTACTTTGAATTGATTTCATTTGACTTATCTTCAATTTTGATGCCCCCATATATGGAAGCACAGAATTCAGTTAAGTTGTATCATCAATTAGCTATTTTTATGTATGGTAATATTAGTTGGATGTAACCTAGAGGTGATTACAAGTTTAGTGGTAATCCGAGATCATATATAGATATCTTCAACTATTCTTATCATTTTTATTATCACACATTTCTACCTTTGAGCTCAATTTTTTATTTCTACATTGGATATAAATAATTTGGGATTTTATATGTTTCCCAGCTTAGTGGACAAAGAGCTGACCTCTCTTTAAAGGGAAGTCCGTATTGGATGGCTCCAGAGGTATTTTCTTGCTCACATCACTAAGCAGTGACCCAATAGTTCTATCATACTGATACAATTTGCTTCTTTACAGCTCATGCAAGCTGTGATGCAGAAAGATAACAACTCCGATCTTGCATTTGCTGTGGATATTTGGAGTTTGGGTTGTACAATTATTGAGATGTTCACTGGGAAACCCCCTTGGAGCGAGTATGAAGGGGTAAGTACCTTATGTTTCCGAGTGTGCTTCGTCATGAAATGCAATTTGTGTTACAAAATTATTCACATGATGATTGAGATGGATTCTTATTGAAAGAAAATCATATTGGATGGTGTGATGTTGTCAGTATGTTCAGCTAATTCTTGGTCGCTTCCCAGAAGACTCGGAAGTTGTGGTCAGTTATATTGGCATATTGGATGAATTGCAACTATTTTGTTGCTCCAAATGAAATCTGGCGCAGGCCGCATTGTATTATTGTTTTCTTGTTATTTAATTTATATTTCCAGATCTTTGCATGCGTCTTTTGTGGGTAAGATTTCTGATGGTTGCATAGAAAGAATGTCCATGGGTGGGTTTGCTGCCTTCGCATGTGCCATCCTCAGAGGGATGAACATCACTTTGTGCCATGTGGCATGTCCAACTGTAGTTTGGACTGAGCAATCCAAAGTGAAACATTCATTGAGACTAATCAATTTATATGATTCAATTTATGCTGAATTCTTTTTGTCTTGTTTTGTTTGTGAAGATGTGTAAGTATCTATCTTTTGCAGGCTGCAGCAATGTTTAAGGTTATGAAGGATACACCACCTATACCTGAATCATTGTCGCCTGAGTGCAAGGATTTTCTGAGGTGCTGTTTCAGAAGAAATCCTGCTGAAAGGCCATCGGCTTACATGCTACTGGAACATCGATTCTTGAAGAACTCACAGCAGCCAGATGTCTCACCTTCCTCCCAGTTGCTTACCGGAACGAAATTGATGGTAAATATATGCAAAAAAAAATTATTTTTGGTAGAGTTTCATAAAATTATGATATACATCTAAAAACTGTTGTTGTGTGGACAGGATAAGACCCCAAGTCCAAGACGCCAGTTGGAATTTAAACTTGATCCTTTGCCAGTATTTCCAAGTGCGAACAAGGGGAGTGCTGATAGGTAAAATTTAGTACGTTCCTAACTACAATCTGCGTTTACCACCATATCTGTCTGGCACAACTGTAAAGTTTAATAAATTTATAAAAATTGGTAATTCTTGACTTGTGCTCACCGGCTACAGCTTCATGGATTCTTCTTTTTCTTCAGTGAGATTGGACAAAGATTTCAGTATGAAACTCCCGACTTAACATTGGCCTCCCGCTATTCCCCACGTTCTACTCTTGAGGGTCTTCCTACCTCACCTTCTCCGCGATCAGCAATCCACACTCATCATCTCAGCATATCTGCAAGCATATCCAATAATACAAGTTGTTGTACGAGAAATACCCATTTGGGGAGATAACACAAGGAGAGGAAGTAGATTGTTGTTGCTGACTTCAAATGGATGGTCTAGTGTATATATATGTGACTTGCTGCTGCTGCTGCTGTAGATTCCGCCGGCGAAAATGGGTATGTCTTGATATCATTCTCGCCAATTCCGGACGTTTCTGAAAGCACATATATTTTTTTCCATCCTATTCAATCCTGGATGTAACCGGGGCTTGGAAACATAGAAGTAGGTTTTTTGTATGCATACACTATTAACAAATGGAGAGCTTGTGCAAGGAGACAAGAAGCGCTCTCTTTATGTATATCCACCCAGTTTTAATGCTTCCAAGTCTTTTTCCTCCATGTAAGTTGAAGCCTGAATGAATTGTTAGTTCTTCTTTTAGGGGTACATATCAGGTTTATGATGTTACCAGGAGCACTCTGAAAGTTACAACAACAGGTCTTACTTTCTTGTATTTTTTGGCTATACACTTGTGTAGCATATATAGTATATTTAGAACTATAAATTCTATATTTTTTTTTTTTTTGGGTCTAAGTAGTTAAAAATTATTTAAGGAATTTTGTTTCATTTCTTTAAATAAATGAGTGTAATAAGAACTTGGAGAAGATTAGTGTATGAATTGATATATATATATATAATATATGACTCTTGCTCATAATTTATTTATTTTTTTTTTGAAAACTATAAATGAATGATATAATTTTTGTTGGCATAATCATGTTGGTAATTATTTTTTTTTCTTACCCAAAATGTGAAACAGATTGAAATTGAAAGTAACTTGTGCACTTAAAGATATACCACTCTCCATCTTACGAATAAAGTTTGGAGACTCTGTTAATGAGTAAAATTTGACTAATATTTTTGTAATTTCTATAAAAGTTGTGGATTGAAATTGTAAATTTCTTTATTGCATGTATGTAAATTTCATATAATTTTTAAAATATATGAATTTTAAGCTTGCTTTTTTTTTTTACTGTAATTTGAATTTATTGATGTGATTCCCTTAAAAATTCAAGGGTTAAATAATTTAAGGGGTTTCCTAAGCTATCTTACTAGTAAATTTATGTATGATAATTAAACTTTATTTGACTTTTTGCCGTTCACCTTAATTTAAAACAACGTTTGAATTGACTGATTAATTATATTTTTTTTAAT
Source organism: Carica papaya (assembly GCF_054855325.1). Classification (NCBI taxonomy): domain Eukaryota; kingdom Viridiplantae; phylum Streptophyta; class Magnoliopsida; order Brassicales; family Caricaceae; genus Carica; species Carica papaya. The sequence continues at coordinate 4,754,962 of NC_142312.1, read as the reverse complement.
TTTTGACCAAATTATTATTATTTTTTTTTATATTTTTTGAGAGAAAATTTACGGACAAAACAATTTAAAAATAATTAAGGACTTATTTGAATTATTTTCATAATAATTTATTCATGTATGATGTTGTATGATAATAATAAAAGTATATTATATTTAAAAAAATTATAAATTAATGTATAATAATAACAGATATTTTTGTTTAGATTGATAAAATATTATGTTTGTATATTCAATTAAATTATTTATTATTAATTTAAAATAATATTAAAAAATAATAATTAAGTAAATTATTTAATAAAAAATAAAAAGCTTGGTTAAATATACATAATCTATCTTTTATTTTATTTAAGTCTTTTAAATTACAATATAATACATGTCATTCTGTATTATTGAATGAGAGACTAATTTCTAAGAAGCGAAAGATTTATCGTTTGATCCAAATAACTAATTACCCGTATAATGATCCTTCCACTTTATAATTAATGACAATTAAGAAAAGATAATTTAGGGACTCATTTTGGCATCTTTGAGCCGTCAAGGGGTTGGTGCATTCACGTGATATTTTATATGTCAGCTCTCCCTCTCATCCATTGTTCCCAAACCCCAAATTTCTTCTCTTTCAGACGCAGACATCCATGGATCCTCCACCAACACAGGCCATAGAAGTTTCAACCAAGAATATCCAGTTTGAAGAAGATGAACAAGACAGAGCCATCAACGAATGGTATCTTCTTCTTCCTAATTTTTCTTTCTAAACTCAATTTCATATTCGAAGTTATCAGATTTCTCTATCTCTTCCTCTTTTCCTCTTTTTTTTTTTTTTTTTCTTTTTCCTCTTTTATGCAGCTGTTCATGCTTCTATGACTGCTCGGGGAGCTGCTTCAATTACTTGTGCTGCAACTTTTGCTAGAAAAACACACCTGTCTTCTCTACATCGGAATATTTTTATTTATCTTTAATATATACCGTGGAAATCTTTGAAACTTTACGAATCTAGGTAATTTATGCTTCTTATTATTCTGTATTATCTCTTCTTCTTCTTCTTCTTCTTACTGAGTTGAGAGTCACTCTGCCAAACTCTGTTTTATGTATTTCTCTTCTTACCTTCCTTCCATTTTATATTTATGGAAGGAAGACTATCTTCACTATATTAAGCTCTGAAAAGGTTAAATCATTAGCAGATTTTAGGGTTCAATTTCTTGAATTAGTCTTCAAGAAATGATATTTGAATATCAGAAACAAGAGTTTTTCAAGGATCATGAACTGGGTGTCTGAGATATATTCCGATTTCTTCTTTTTGTTCTTCAAAAAAATGAAATGAGTGGAAACCCAGTTTGTATATCCGATCGATGAGGGTTAGGATGAGATAATCAGAACATTTGAAAAGGAATGAATGGTCTAGAAGTTTGCTTTTTTTTTTTTTGGGACAGAAAGAGAATTCTCAGCTGTAAAGAAAAAGAAATGGAACAATTTGGAATGGAGTCTACCACTTTTTGACGTGTATGTAATTGGGTTAGCCACTAATGAAAACTTTTTTACCCTTTGAACATTTAAGGTTTAATTTAATTGAAATTTTAATTTTATAATTATATATACATACATAAAATAATATTACAATTTTAAGTTAATTTCATTTTTAATATGCAATTTTGTCTTTATAAACAATTTTGATGTGTGGATGAATTTGAACATCACAATAGTGAAGTGGAACTCATACAAAATATTTTTTTTCCTCCAATAATAATAATTTTAAATGAAACTTTTTAAAAAATTAAAGAAATTATTAATTTTTTACTAACATATCTCAAACATTTTAATTACAGTAATTAAGAGCCAGTGTTTTGATTAAAGAAAAGATGTGTCCAAATCTTTAGTTGATGATGGAATATTCAAAAATTTAACATATGAAATAGTAAGTTAAAAAAAAAAAAAGCACATATATCATCAGTCCTACCTGAATTATATAATTAATAATGATAAAAGACTAAATATCTAAATGCGTAATTTTTTTTTCTTAAATTTTATCATTATAAAAAATTAAAATGAAATTATCAAATTATCACATCGTTTGAGAAGATTATAGAAAATAGTTACTTGTAGTTATTTACTAAAATAAAATTATATAAAAAATTAACTAATTAAGTTATGTAGTTCTTTTTTTTTTTGTTTCCTTACGAACCTTTTTGATCAAATTGTATTAATAATTTATTGATATGTTACTAGTTTTTCAAATATAACATAAAATAAAAGTTCAAATCTTTAACATAACATCAAATTTCAATAATTGTTTGTCCAAACATCAATTGCACAAACATTTTAATACGCACACACACACACAGGATTATCGGTTGAAATCTTGGCATATCATTAGTAGAAAATATATGTGTATATTTTTATATGTGAATGTATTTATGAGTTTTTTCCCTAAAGCCGTGTAACATATATTAGTTATTAAGAATACAAGTTTTGTACAACAACCAACGACTAAAAGAAAATTACACAGCATTAGGAGGAAAAAAAAAAACATCAAACAAAATGGGGATGTTTGTGGTGGTACTCCCTTTCTATCCCACACCCACTTTTACATATCCCCTAAAATTGTGATACGCCCCCCATTATACCATCTTGTCTGCCAATCATTATGTGTTCTTGAGATCCATTTCCATGTGATGTGGTGGTCGTGTGCAGTCTCTCTCAATTGTGGATGTTTGTGGTGCAACCTTTTGGCATAATGGATGTTGGTGAGCGATGGCTTTTTTGGTCTTGATACCCTCATGGTCTTGAGAGAGGTTTATTTCAATGCAAATAAGTTATGGTCTGAGTTTGTGTATGTAATTATGGGCTCATGTCTTGCAATAGAAGTTGTGTGTAAACTTACGAGTATGTTAGATTTAAGGGCTTGTTTTGGGAGCAATCTTTGTGGCTTTCGTGGGATATATTGAGTCAGTTCTCTAATATACAAATCACGCTTTACCTAGTTAGTTATGTGTTGGGAAGTCAGGCTGCCTCATGTGCAATTGGCTATCGTATTATAGTTTGTGTTAGGGCCTTTTATAGATGGAGTGTATGTAACGACTCGAGACATAAAAGGAAATAAACTATGAATTGAATGTGGAAGTGAAATAATAAAGTTAGATTTTATATTGCTTACACAATAACTTATAATACCCAATAAGGTTACTGGAATGACCATTCTAAAAGAATAAATGAAAAATCAAAAAAATAAATGGAAAATAAACAACTTGGTGTCTTATTCGCAACCCTCTTGTGGATCAGGATATTGATCTGAAATGATTAATGAAAGAGTGAGTTACACTAGTACAGTAAGAATGTTACACTACTTACCAGTACAGAAATGAATATTAGTAAAAATCATAAAAACAACTAATAGAGCTTTTAATTTAATTAAATTCATTTATCATAAATAAAATTATTTATTGCATACATACCGTAGTGAGATTTCCAAAACTGACCTATAGAGACAATAACACAAACAATATTATAATCTTATACTCAGTAAACCAGAACAACAACTTTCCTTTTTTATCTGCCTACTAGTATTCATGGGGGTCCATAGGGATATCTCAACTACGCGTGAACCCTTATTTAACTTTGTCAACTAACCAGCTGTTCTCATACCCCATACAGTATAAGCGCTAAAAATATCATCTCTCAATACCACGTCTGGTATGATGGTGAAACGAACCGTCTCCATATCCTGTTTGATATGAGCGCCAAAATATATCATCCCGCAATACCCAATCTGGTATGAGGCAATATTCACAGTAAGATTCTCTATGTACCTGGTCCATTTACCATCTTCTAGGATATCCATTAAGGCTACCATTCATTCATTCACTTAATCAAGCAATTCATCGTTTATATTTAATTTTTAGTTTTACAAGTTAACTGTAAATTACATAAAACAAGCAACACGTGCATCAATGAAACACAACTGAATCATCTTACCAACTCTAGTATATTATCATGCATTTAAAATTGTAAAATCAATCAATCAATTAAAACAGGATAAACAATGCTAAGTAACCGGTTCCGACTCCATTAGTAACCTGTAATTAATTATCAAAATTTTTTAAATTACGATAATGCCATATTATTTATATTTAGACGTCAATTCTATAATAAGAAATAGGGTGAAGAATTCTTACTCGAATCGATATCCGAAATACTTAGTTTTCAGTTGTGTCTACTGGCGGTTCCCAGATTTTTTAAATTTTTCTTTAGAGGTTAAAACACGCTTCAAGTACCTAGAAATACCTCAAAAAATCCAAAATCGATGTTAAAAATCTTTGACGGCCAATTTCGAAATTCCGATACGGCGGCACTGCCGTGCTCCAACGACGACAATGCCACCCGGACGGCAGTTTGCCTCGAACTTGCTGTTTTCGACTAGTTTTGGCATATTTTGGCTGGTTTTATACTCATCACTGCTAGAAAGCACGTTAAGGAGTCTCGGTTGGCCCAAAAAAATTGAAAAACAGAAGCTTACCGATAGCATGATTCTGCGGTGCGGCGGCTCCGCTGGCTCACTTTCGTGATTGTGCATTTTTCTTCAGTCAACTTGCAGGAAACAGAATGGTGAAAAAATCATACAAAATGAGAATCAGAAAGGGTCTCATCAGAGACGGTTTTTGATTTCTTCTGCGGTGGCAGCGCCGAGTTTTACCTGCAGTTTTTGGCTCATCTGCAGGTTCTTTTGCTCCGATTTAGTTATGAGGATGTTCAAAATCAAATTTTGTGCCTTGCCACGCGACGCGCTCTGGTTCACCGGCACTGTTGATTGGGCAGTCCTACGTGACATATTTTTTTTAAATTATATTTTAACCATCAGTTTCTGATTTTTCTTTCAAAAACACCCCAAAACCCAAATTTTAATACTTTTTTTCTAAAATTATTTTTAATTTCATCATCCACCTATTTTTTTTTTAATTTTTACATTAAATAAAAATTCATAAATTTAAAAATTATATTTTATACATTAATTTTAAATTTTTTAAAAATTAATTTCGGGTATTACATTGTATGTTACAGTAATATGAGTCTTTTCATATACTCTTTTATGGTGAGATATATTATGTCTCAAGATGATATAATGATAATAGTGATATTATTCTGATACTCAAATTACTTGATGACACAGTTCAGACTTAAAATCCTCTCCAACCTCCTAATGCCAATCTATTAAACAATTGGGTAGTTTTTGCCTTAAGCTAGTATCAATAGGGCCTTAAGAACTTTTATTAACGGGTTATGATCATTGAGGGTTGTCCTTGCATATATTCGATATTCTGGTGACCGACTTTCTTATAGAAATAACAAAAATCAACAATTTTCTCATATTAGAAAGTCATCCAATGTTCTTCTTAATTGGCTTTTATAAGCATAATTCCTGGATGCAAAGGCTTGGTTTTGTATAACTCCATCTTAACCCTTAGGTATTCCACCTATCATATGGATTCTTTTGTGGTGTGCACCTTCAGTACATGTCCTATTTTCCCAACAAGGTCTTCTGCAGTTTATTTGCTTAGGAGCCTAAAATGCAATTCACAGATTCTTATCTAGATAGCTCACTTTTGAAAGTCCATCTCTTCTATCATAAATTCTATTTAACAAGCTCTTAGCACCAGCTTTAAGCTCCTCATATTTCATATTCATCGAGAGAGGATGTTGTCATGATGTGATATTTATTCAAATAGAATCAAATAGATATTTGGATCTAATAGAATAACATCTCAGGCCGTGATTAGTTCAGATGTTGTTTACAATCTAGTGAAAGATTTCTACTGAGAGAGCTTTATGGGGTAATAGTTTTTTTTACTATCGCTTTATTTTATTTGTTCCCCTTTTGATCATATTGATTTGATAAATCTAATTCTTTACAGGTTGTTTCATTAATTTGTAGGATAAGTTATTCCAATTCTTCTATCGATTCGTTCATATTAGAATTTAATTGTAAATCTAATCAGCTGGTATAATCAACCTTAGATTTTACGTGAGCTAGATTAAGGTTGGTCCCACATAAGTTTACCATTCACGCGAATAATGTGTAAAGTGTTTTAGGGATAAAAGATATATGTATGATTTGATTCAGTACTAAATAGCTTTGTATTTAACAGGTAAGGCTAAAGATGATGAATCGATGAAGCTCTACATGAGAGTTAGGGTTTTATAGGTGAGTATAGTCAATTTCTCTTATGATTTATTCGGAAAAATATGTATGTGTATATATATATATATATATATATATATATATAATATCCACTCCTCCATAAAGATGTTCTTAATTGCTATTATATAATTTAATTATTAATTACCTCAAAAATTAAAAATATCTTACATTACTAAACATTATGACAAAAAATAAATGAGAATTTTTCACCAACTAAATTTTCTAACTAGAATGTATGTAAGTTCTCTTTTACCTGCATGATGTGGAATCTATCAATAATGTTTTATTTAATTACATTTCATAATGTTTTTAATTTACTAACTTATAATATTTTACTAACTTATAATTTACTAACTTATAATCTAAAGTGCAGATTTTCTTGGCACATGAAGGTTTAAGTCAAATTTCAAAGTAAATTTAACTTTTATTGCTTTATTTAATTTATTCTCCACACTAGGATAATTATTAGATAATAATTTAACAGACTTCACAATTGTAATTATTGTAAAAATAAAATTTAAAATATTTCTGTTATTTACCAAGTACTTAATAATTTATTTTTAATCTATTATCATGTTATTTATAATTTTTTTTTATTCTTTGAGAATAAATTATTTATTTATTTATTTTTATTCGCAAGTGTATCCTCGGATTATTTAGTTTGTTGAAATTAAACTTTTTTTTTAATTTTTCTACATGATAATTTTTTAAATGCATCATATATTTTTTCATTACTATCAATAAGCATATTTAAATAATTAAAACAAAAATTTTATTATTAATTAACCTAATTTACTAGTATACATAATCCTAAGTGGATATTTTTTTCAAAATTCTTTTTTAAAAGCATATTTATTTTAAAAATTATAATTTTTTTTTTAACTTATGGGTTATACTTACTAAGAAATTCATATAAAATGATTACATAATCTCGCTATAAAAGAAAAAAAAATTATTAATATAACCTACGAATTAAAACTTACTCAGTAATAGGTTGAAGGAATTAGTTTAAAATAATTATTTTTCAATATAATTTTTTAATATTTTATATAATTATAGTAAAAAAATTATTTTACACTATACATAGTTTTGTTTGATATCATATTTTGTTTCAACGTTTAGAATTTTATTTATGATTTGTCCATAATGATCAAGTCATCAAGTTCATTTAGTCTCCTACTTGTACTATTTGGTCTCATGCATTATATACCTAATTGCTAATTCTTTTACACAAGTCTTTGATGGATTCATTTCACCAGCTCCCATTAATCTGCATACGTATGTTCCACTATGCACATATATATATATATATATTATGCTAACCAAATATGAAGCCTACATATATCACATTCTTAATCTCTTTATCCATGTCCCTGGAGTTTCACCTCTATTTCAATTATCTTCCCCAAAATTTTAATTTACAAAAAAGTTTTTTCTTTTGGGCACCTTTTAGTAAGAAAATAACTCAACATGTATATATATGTATATATAAATTTTATGAATTGCTCTGTGTTCCATACATTTGACTTGTGAAACTCTAATGACAAATCCCACCCAAAAATAATAAAAATCTGGGCGCAGCCCTTATCTCAAATACCAACAAAAAGAGCAACAAATTACTATATATTATATATTTATATATATATTTCTCCATGAATCTGCCTTCTTGTTCTTCTCCCATTAGCAAAAATCATATGGGATCTTACCAAACTCGTGACATGACATGTATCTTCACTGATCTAGTGCCTCCCCCACTCTCATCTGCTCTATAAATTGCTCTTGCTTATCATCATGAATCCCTGTAAGACTATAAACTTAATCATCTGGTGAGGATCAGATATGGGTCACCGTTGTCATGATGAAAAACCCTCGTTTAACCTTAGAAAACTTATTCAGTTGTTCTTCTTCTTGATGTTAAGTCCTCTGGCTCTGTGTCAACTGAGCTATAAATTCTACGACTATACTTGCCCTAATCTTACCAGAATTGTTCGCTATGGTGTTATGTCAGCTCTTGCTAATGACTCTCGCATGGCTGCCTCTCTCTTGCGCCTTCACTTCCACGACTGTTTCGTTAATGTAATTTCATTTGACTTTTCATAATACTGAAGTTGTTAAGTTGATGAATACATATATCACATACTCTATATATACTATATATGTGTATGTATATATGCAGGGATGTGATGCTTCAGTTTTACTGGACGATACGAGCAGCATGGAAGGGGAGAAAGGTGCAGCTCCAAACAGGAACTCAGTGAGAGGTTTTGAGGTCATTGACGCCATTAAAGCTAGCTTGGAGAAGGCTTGTCCTTATACTGTTTCTTGCGCTGATATCATAAGTCTTGCTTCAAGAGACGCTGTCTATTTGGTATATTTATATATGACAAAATATATATACACTATTACATAAATACATACATATGTACGTGTAACCTTGTGGTCATTAAAATGATTTACATGTTAGGCTGGAGGTCCATGTTGGTCAGTCCCATTAGGCCGGCGAGATGGCTTGACAGCAAACAAAGATGGAGCAAACGACGATATCCCATCACCTTTCGAATCATTACAGAACATCACTGCAAAATTCACTGCTAAAGGCCTCGACATTAAAGATGTGGTGGTCCTTTCAGGAGGACACAGCATTGGTTTTGCTCAATGCTTCACATTCAAGCAAAGGCTTTTCGACTTCGGCGGCTCCGGCATTGCAGACCCTGCACTTGACACGTCCCTGCTGCAGAGTTTACAGAAAACGTGTCCCGATCAAGATGATTCTGACACTACTTTGGCTCCTCTAGATCCTGTCACCACCAACAAGTTTGACAATGTTTACTACAAAAATCTTGTGAGTGGCACGGGCCTGCTACAGTCTGACCAAGATTTGATGGGAGATAATCAGACAGCTGCAATGGTTGTCACCTACAGCAAGTACCCTTTACTGTTCTTCAGGGATTTTGGAGCGTCCATGGTGAAGATGTCCAATATAGGTGCATTGACTGGAAAAGACGGGCAGATAAGGAGGAACTGTAGAGTGGTGAACAATTAAAGATGATGATGTATGTTTTAATTTTAATATGTGGAAATCATAATTATTAAAAAATTAAACTTAATGTTTATTTTAAGTTTATTCACTGAACAACTAAGGAACTTGAGTGGCAAACCTAAAAATCCGAATTCTGAAACCAAAAGTATTCTGTAAAAGTTGCTTGCCAAAACCAATCACATAAAGAAGAAACTCAATTAAAAATAGTACGAAGAACGATATCGTACGGCTAAGATTCCAAAGGACACAAACTCATCTAGGCTAATCAATCGCCATCTGGCAATAAAAGTGAATCCTTTCTGCCCCTGGGATCTCCCTTTCATTACTTGCACGCTCAGCAATCAGCAGGAATGTATGCTGTTTATCATTCAATTATATGCCTCAAAATCAGTGTGATCATCCAACGGTAGTGAACCCAGTACCAAAACTGCATTGATCACCACCGGATCAAAGCTCACTGCAGTGTGTTGAAACTAAACCAAGGCCCAAGGCAAGGCATCGTTACACAGAGAAAAGGGGAGTGAGTTCAAAACAAAAAAGCGGGATTTCTTAAAAGATTTCTAGGGTTTATTCCTTTTCTGCTTTTTCTTTACTGGGTTTGGTTTGTTTGTGATTCAAAGTCTGAGGGTTTAGAGAATGGCGAACCCGAGGTGCTATTTAGACATAAGCATAGGAGGAGAAGTGGAAGGGAGGGTAGTGGTGGAGTTATACAAGGATGTTGTGCCCAAAACGGTTGAAAATTTCAGGGCTTTGTGCACCGGTGAAAAGGGCATTGGCCCGAATACTGGTGTGCCTCTTCACTATAAGGTCTCTTCTTTTTCTATCTCTAGCTGATACTCAAAAAAGTTATTGTTTTTCTTCTCAGTTTCATAACAGGGTGCCCAAAACCTTCTTGGGTCTTCAAATGAATGAGATTATCTCTTCTGCTTCATCATTTTCTTATTGTGGGGGGGCAAAGTACGTGCTTTTTGGCTTTTTAACTCGATACGGGTTTTAGCTGCTGTAGCTCAATAAATGCCATTTGGTTGTTTACTTTACAGGTGGTTTTAGCTTTTCTAGTACAAATAGTTGCTATTTGGGTCTTTTTTTTATAATCATATTTAGCTTTTCTAGTTTTGTACTTATTGCTGTTAATCCCATTTCTCCAAATTATAAGTACTTAGGTGAATGTGGCCTGGTTCAACCAGCCTCTGAGGAAAAATGGTAAAATGGATTCTTTTAGAGTCTGAAGTCATTTTATTCTAAAAGACCGTTTTTTGCCCTTTTGATTGTTAACCTTAGAGGGAAAGTAGCAAACTTCTTTCTCAGCTTGCTTGTTTATGTGTTGGAAAGTGACATCATTTTCTGAGTGTGTTTCACTCAGTTATTGCTTTTGATTGCAGGGTACCTGCTTTCATCGTATTATCAAAAGATTTATGATTCAAGGTGGAGATATATCTGCTGGAGACGGAACTGGTGGAGAGTCAATTTATGGCTTGGAATTTGAAGATGAAAACTTTGAGCTAAAACATGAAAGAAAAGGAATGCTGTCGATGGCTAACAGAGGTCCTAACACCAATGGCTCCCAGTTCTTCATTACTACCACAAGAACTCCTCATCTTGATGGAAAGCATGTTATTTTTGGGAAAGTTATTAAGGGAATGGGCGTTGTTCGTTCTACAGAGCTTGTTACAACTCAAAAGGATGATTATCCCTCTCAGGAGGTTAAAATTGAGGATTGTGGAGAAATCCCAGAGGGTGCAGATGATGGAGTATCTAACTTCTTTAAAGATGGTGATACTTACCCTGATTGGCCAGCTGACCTTGATACCAAACCCGATGCAGCTTCTTGGTGGATGAGTGCTGTGGATTCTATTAAAGTGTTTGGCAATGAAAATTACAAGGTAGCTAAGTGTTGTTTACAGTTCTGTTGTTACAAAGATATAGTTGTGAAGTAATCTTTTAGTCCATTTTCTGCTATCAATATTTTTCTGTGGTTTTCCTTTCCATGATGAACACCTTACAGTTATGTGTACAAATCTGACTGCTTTTTTTTCCTCACTTTTACTCGGATGATTGATTTTCTGCTGGTTACTAACCCATTGCTGTACCTACTCCAACATATAGAAGCAAGACTATAAGATGGCTCTTAGAAAGTATCGGAAGGCTTTGCGCTACTTAGATGTTTGCTGGGAGAAAGAAGATATTAATGAAGGTGAGCATTCTATTATCAAGCATTAGTTCTTCCATTTTTCTTGCTTTTCACAGCTGATACTTTTATGTCTGTGACAGAGAAGAGCTCATCTTTGCGGAAGACAAAGTCTCAAATATTCACAAATAGTTCTGTAAGATATTCATTTTTCCCTAAATGGAAAACAGAATTTGTTTGTTGCTAAATACAAGGCATGCATAAGTAATTTTTGCGGATTTCTTACATTATTCATTTTTTAAAAAAAAAATTCTTTTGTATTTTGTCGAGTAGAAGGTTTGTTTTTTCCTGTTTGTTATCATCTTTCATCACTGGTAATTACCTTTATAATTAATTATCTTTCATTTGTTTTTTAACTTGTTTTCAACTAACCTGTTTTCTTAGGCCTGTAAACTAAAATTAGGAGATTTAAAAGGAGCACTGTCAGACACAGAATTCGCTACGCGTGATGAGGATAATGCAAAAGCTTTCTTTCGTCAAGGCCAGGTAACAGCTCCAACTGGGAAAATATCTTTTTTCTTATGAACTTTTTCACAATATTTATGCTGTGTGGATGTTTCTTTTTCCCTCTTTCATGTAGTGTGGATCCTTTTCAAGTATACCCATTTCATAGCTTGGTTTTGTGAAGATGCCAGCACTATACTGTCATACCAACCATCATGAACTTTGCTCTGCATATTTATCTGAAGTGCAGAAGTTATGTACTATTCTGGGTTACATCTCCATAGTTCATTCTCATTCCTAATATTTCAGGATCCATGCATTTTTTTGTGGAGGCAAATACTAATATGTTAAGAGAATTCAATTAAACTAATGCATAAAAGAAGATCTTGATCCAGAATAAATTTTCTATTAATTTTTTTTTGTAAATTCATATTATTCTGTATTTTAAGTTATTCAGGTTGTTTTGGCACTATAATATTTTAACTTCCTTTTAGGTTGATGTTAAATATTCTAAGAATTAGAATGTTTTATTTCCTGTAAAATTAAGAATAAATGACGATGATCCACAAATTTTTTTCTTAGGATTTCATTTCCCCTTACTCTTCCTGTGTTCTTTCTTCTCCTTATTGTTCTGTATTACTAGTCTTATTCTATCTATTTCTCTCCATATTTCTTCACCTTGGGCTCTAATCTACTCCAGCCTGTCTTTGTTTTTTCTGTTTCTCATTTAAATTTCTTCTATTTCTAAACTATCTACAAATCCTGCATCAGAATGTCATTTGCAGATTTTGGTTTCTGCTAACCTAAATGAAATGCCTTGCTTTTTTAATTTAAAAAACTTGAATGAAAAAATGAAGGAAAATTGACTTGCTGACTTAACAATATTTTCAGTTAATTGCTTGATAACATACTTTCCTTTGTCCTCTTTTTACAGGCGCATATGGCACTTAATGACTTGGATGCTGCAGTTGGAAGCTTCAAGAAGGCACTGGAGTTGGAGCCAGATGATGGTTAGTACCAATTTTTAGTCTAATACTCAAGTAACCATTTAAGATAAGTCTCGTGAATGTTTACAAAAGTTTGTAGATTAATAGAGACGAATATATCATGTTGTTCTTCTCTTGGTATGGCATCTTGCTTGAGCAATTAGATTGTCAATCTCATCTGTTTAAACCTTTATGCACATAAACGTACTGGGTAGAGTACATAACTGGTTCCTAATTTTCTGCATCTCTTTGAACATAGTAGGATAGATTCCCAACTAAACATCATGATTTCATTTTCTTTCAGGTGGAATAAAGAAAGAGCTTGCTGCTGCAAGGAAGAAGGTCAGTGATCATTAGGTGTTCTATCAGTTCACTTGACAAAAAAGATGCTTTTTCTTCTTTTTGGTTTGGTAAATGATTTCATTTGAAAAGGATAACAATAATAATAATTACAGATTGCCGAGAGACATAACCAGGAGAAAAGGGCATATGCCAGAATGTTTCAATAGACTTGCCTGTTTGATGGTATGGTAACTATATATGTTTTTGGTTTCTCTATGCTGTTAGCTAGTTATCTAGTTTCAAGATTTATTTATTTTTTCTTTTTCTAAAACCCAGGCTCTTCGCTACCTTGGGCTAGAAATATCACTTTTCTCTTTGTTCACATCTTAGGCCATATAGTCAAATAGTTCAATCTATCTCCCCTTTACAGCTTTTTTCTGGCTCTAGGAATGATCAGGTACTGATGTTATGCTTCTGATTTCCTCATTGATCAAATCATTTAATGTCAGGTTGATTTTTTTGTCTTCTTCTCTGGCAATTTTTCTCCCCAGGATATTTTGGAGGACCAGAAATGCTTGAAGATGATAAGGGAAGAAAAAGTCCAAGCTTGTCTGATTTGTGTTATTGGACTTGTCATTTTTTGTCAAACCAAGGATGTAGTATTTTATTTTCATTGCTATTGCTATTTAGCCTGGTCGTGAATTACATTCCCATCTGAAATTATCAAAACAATCTTGTTATTTTCTTTTCAATACATCTTTTTATTTGACATAAACTTAATACCTTTTTCTTTATTTTGTTTCTGCTTTTCGACTTTCTAATGTTTTGCTGTGGGTTTCCCTTATCAGATTCAGAAATTAGTTTTGCTCGATCTTTGGGGAAAGCAAACTCTCTGTTGTTTAGCTGGGATTCTCTTGTTTTCCGATCTTGTTCATCAAGTTCTCTTCTTCCATCTTTAGGTATTTGTCCCTCTTCTATTGTTTCTCTTGCTGGTCTTCCGGGATGTTGTCTTTTTAACCTTGACAGGGCCAGGTTCCGGCTGGCCTCAGCAGCAAGCCTCTGTTCCACTGACACAGAAATACGCCAATCTGCAAGTGATGTTTCTTCTTTAGCTCTTTGTTTCAGAGCATGATATTCTGCATACGTGAGCTGGACATTGGCATTTCCCATTTCTGGGTTATTGACATAACTCAGTATGTATGCAGTAGATGCTTCAAAAGCTTCTGACTCTATTCGCGCAGCTCTAACTGTAAGTTGGAGTGTCCGAAGAGTCAGCTTCCTTAGCCTTTGTATTTGTTTTAGTTTCATTATTGCGCTCCGTTCTTCATCTGTTTCCAGTTTTTGCTGTTCGAGTTCTTCACGTGTTTGCTCAAGGGCATGGCTTATCTTGTTGATATTCTCGTTGGCCTTAAGCTCTTCTTCCTTCTTAGATCTGATACACCTGTTGGTGGTCTGGAGTTGTGATTCGAGTTCTGAAAGAACGGCACTAGACATTGAAGATCGATCTTTAGCAGCTGTAAGCTCAGATTTGAGGGTCTCAAGTTCATCGATCAGAGGCCTGGAGTCTAGCCAGGACTGCATAGCACTCTCTTTGGCTCCCTTGAGTTCTTCCCTTGTTCTTTCCAACTCTGCCATCTTCTCCTCGAGTGTGCTTCCATGGGTTTCCACCAACGCTCTGGCTTCGTTTGAGAAGCTCCCCACTGCTTGTTCATCACGTAACTCCATTATTAGTTGGTTGAATCTTCTTGGGTTTGAGATTAGATTATTGATTAGGCATGTGTCTCATGTACTAATTTCTTGATCTTCTTATCTTATCGTCAATGGTTTCCTGATAAACAATATATAACATTAAAAGTAGCTGGATTTCCTTCGTTCTCTCCGGACAAAGGTGTTGTCAATGTCTTTCTCTGTTCGTTTTACATGGGATCTGAACGACACTATGAGATGCTGTAACATCATCATATTCTACAATGGAGTCTTCTACTAGGTTTTACCTTTCCCATTTGACTTGGAAAGCTTGATTTGTTGGTTTCTTGTATACCATGACATACCATATTACTAAATATTTATAACTCAACATATTGAATGTTATAAATCTATTCAATTTTATATTTAAAAGGAGATTTTTACGCAAAATAAATTATGAAAATACTAAAAAATAGAAATTACAAAATATGTAAACTAAAGTAATTATTTTCATATTTTTAAAATTTAATTCTACAATGACACATTTTCATTTTTCTTATCATTTAATCTAAGTTTGTTCAAAAATTTATTTTATTTGTATAATATTTTTATTCTTATTCTATAAAACTAAAATTTGAATAGTATCCAAAATCTTTTTTAATGTTTAAATTAATTTCATATTAAAATTTAATATCTTCTGCACAGCCCGAGTATAATAGAACACTGTTTTTAAATAAAATAATTTTGATTTTAAATGATGACATATATATATATATATAAATAAAAATTGGTGGAATAATAATTTGGTATCCCCTTTTATGTCCGAGCATATAATTAATTTATTCTTCTCTTGCGAAATTTAAAAAAATAATAATAAATTTGATGCTCTATTTGTGATTATATAAAAAATCCAGGCCCCAGAGAACAATAACTAATAAAAACGCAGAATAAGATACCTACAAAATGGAGCTTTGCTTGCTTCAGTTTGGCAGCGCATGCAACTGTTTGTTATGGCGGAATCAGATTCCAGGTTCGTTCTCTCTCGCCGCACCTTCTTTCAGTACTCGATTGAGGTTCATTCGTCCATTTTCAACGTAATCGCACGCATTTGTGATGAAATTCCGTCGAGTTATGCTACGTCATGTGTTTGATTTGATTATCGCTCTGTAATTTTGATGGTCTAATGTGATTGACAGCTCTGCTTTTGCCGAAGTTATCGTGGTCCGTCATGGTGAAACATCGTGGAATGCCGAGAGAAGAATTCAGGTAATGTTTTTGTTGCAGCACTATTGAAAATTTTGAATTATTTAAGCGATATTTTTTTGGGTGTAAACTGGATTTGTTGTCACGCAATTTGTTAATTCGAATTGATTCGAATATGTGCGGTGAATGAACTGAAATTTTAGGTCTTTCTATGGCGTGGGTGATTCGTGTTGTATGGTATGATGTGGAGATGGTTTGTGCACTCTTTTTTGAAGTTTGCTCATCTGAAATTTACTACGCCATTATTGGATTCTCTCGATGACGTTTTGAGCTCCGGCTATCTGTTTCTGGTAGTTCGTTTTTGCTTCCAAATGCATGTGAATTTTGTGTTTTAGGCAAATTCCTAATTGAAGAGATTTTGCATGTTGTAAAAAACCAGTAAGGTATTTTTGAATGAACTGATTGTGTGATGTAGTTAGAAAATGAAAAATTTTCGAACTTTGCTTGCAAATTCTAGCTGTCCGAGCCCAATTTTGCAACTAAAAAAGATGCTAGGTAGAGTAAAAAACCAATAAGATATTTCGTTAATAAAAATTAAATATTAGTGGAGCAAGAAGTATATCAACTGAGTAGAGATTCTCCTTGCAAAGAAAGAGATGATGAAAAAAATTAATATGAAACTGCTGCTCAATCTCTTTGAAAAATAGCCATAAGAGATATTCTATAAGGTCCATAAGTCTTGATCAAAGAGACAAAAAGCCAATCGATCACAAAGTAGCAGAAGAGGTTAGAAATGATCTTTAAATAGTTTAAGATATCTCTCCAACGACAATCACAGCACCATAATCTTTCAAAATTAGGATATGATTCTGATAGAGGCATTTCTCTCCACAGCATTCTAATATTCCATGAGAGATTCTTTTTAAAATACAAAGATTTGTTAAGATAAGGGAAGAAAAATACAATAAAAGGAGGGTAAGGCAATCTTCGGTATATTCTATCGACAGGAAATGGAAGAGTTGCTACTAATTAAGATATGATTCTTATAGAGTAACAAGAAATATTTTCTGGTACAACACAGTTAGAGTTAGGCTGCCTAAAACTTTTTTGGTTTTATCTTTAGTGCTTTTAGAATGAATGTGAAATGGAACAGTCTCTGTCTGTCCATTTGCTAAAAATTTTAAATTTGGAGGGATTTCAAAAGGATGATTGTATGTTATCCTACTTGGAACTTGGACAGATCCATTGACTTAATTTCATATCTCAAAGCTCCCATTTCAAGATAGCATGTAGTACATGAGATGACAAATAACAATGAATAACACCTTCGATGGTAGATTTAGCAGTAATCTTATCAATGCTATCACATTATCCTCTATTCTCATTAACAGTAGCTTCCTTGTCTAAATACCTCTGGGAGTTCTATCTTTTGCTGTCTTGATTTACTTCTACGGAAGTTCATGATTGGGCTTTCACGATCTTTAGCTCTATTGCTTTGCCTTCCCTTAATTGGATTATACTTTTAACCTGCCTCTTAACTTTTGCTGGGTTTTTGTTTAAAACGCCAATTTTAATCTATTTATATAAAGAAAGTTCTGAATTTGACTTTCTTTTTAATGTATTATTACCATGAACAGGGACATATAGATATTGAATTAAATGAAGTTGGAAGGCAACAAGCAGCTTCAGTATGTACTCATTTAGTGTCACTTGCATTTCACATGCTTTTACTTACTTCTCATACTAATATATTTTTTTTATTTTTTCTATTTTATGCTCTCTCTTTCTTCACTAAGTGAAGTTAGCTGATCGGCTATCCAAGGAGCCCAAAATATCTTGGGTATATTCTTCTGATTTGAAGCGAGCTCTTGAGACAGCAGAGATAATTGCAACCAGATGCGGCGGGCTTGAGGTCTAAATCTAGACAAAGTAACTTTTAGAAAATTTATATATCTTATTACTAAACAAAGACATGGAGATGATGATGCTGATCTTCATTACCAACAGTCCTCTATGTGGCTATGATCTAGTTGAGCCTTTCGACTTTTTACTCAAAATCTTTGTTTGCATTTCCCACCTCCCTATCTTTTTCCTGTCCATGAATTTTCTCTTACTACACATTGTAGGTTTAGTGGTGAACAAGACATGAAAACTATCTCTTTCTCATGACAAGTTTCATTTAACATCTTAAATTTTAGTTTTCTGTGAAGCCTGGTTTAATCAATTAATTGTTTCAACCTTTGACCTCCTAGCTTAATTCTTTTTAGTTTGAACTTCTTTTGGTAAACATGAATATCAGGTTATCAAAGACCCAGGCCTACGGGAAAGGTGTTTAGGGGACCTGGAAGGTGTTGCTTTCCATGAAGCCAAACACAGTCCTGAGGCTTATAAGGCACTTTTGTCTCACAGGACGGACCAAGAAATCCCTGTAAGTTAGAGTAAATTTGAATAGGTCACTGGTTTTTGACATTTTTCTGCATGAAAAAGACAACCCTTCTCCTCCCCAAGAGGAAAAATATAAATGAGAAAACCATGTAGGAGTGGATGTTAAATGTCTATGCAAATGTTTGGCCCAAAGTAAGCCTCAATTTTGGTTCTGTACGTTCAGCCTCAATTTTGGTTCTGTACGTTCAAGATAAAATGATATATTTCCACATTGTTTACCTTTCAATCTTTTATTCTGTTGTTTCCCTAATTAGCTAGGTTCTCCTGCATTGTTGCTTCAACTTTGGCATAGCCGTATTCTGCGGAATCCAAAAGAGAAGGGATTTAACTTGGACTGTTGGAAGAACTTGGCTTAGTGTTGTAAAATAGTAGTGGTTGTTTATATATTTGTTTTACATGTGGATTTAGGGTATATATACAGGCATGTGCTTTTGTTTCTATATAGACACACACCTCCATCAGTTCTTTAAACCTATACATAGCCTATCATCAGCTCAGTGGCCTATGCAGCCAGTAAATTTGAGGAAGAACTACTTGTGGAATTTATGCATGCACATGGCAAGCAGTACTTAATCCAATTGTCTGCAAATGCAGGGTGGTGGAGAAAGTCTTGATCAACTTTATGATCGCTGTACTTCTGTACTGGAGAAAATTGGTAGAAAGTATCAAGGTATGCTGTCATTAATCTTTTCTATTTTATCAGGGTGTATTTTAGAAGCAAATATTTTTATTCTGCAAAATTGTGACAGAGGTTATTTGGGATACTAGTAGACCAACAAGGTGGTGGTCTGATCCCTATTCACACCGTCTAAAGTGTTTAAAAAGACGTTAACAGCATGCAAAATAGCGACGATCACAGTAACAATATTTCATCAGAAAGTCATTTTGAAAATTCTTCTTTCTTGCTATCACAGGAGAACGAGTTCTTGTGGTCACCCACGGCGGTGTCATTCGATCACTATATGAGCGAGCTTGCCCGAACGGAAAGTCTGCAGGGAAGATTCGAAACGTGTCTGTGAACATATTTCACATATGTGATGGAGACAAATGGGTATTAAAAACCTGGGGTGATGTCAGTCATCTTGGAGAAACAGGGTATCTGGAGTCAGCTTTTGGGGGTGACAGAACATCTGGATAATTCATGCTAGTGATGAGGACTGTGCTAGAGATTATGCCGGCCAAATTTTACCTGCAACGATCTTAGATTTACTGAACAAAAACATTACTTTTCATTACTGTATTAAGATGGTTCAAATCGATTTAGAATTTAGAGGTAGCGCCTCTTTGTTGTTCCACCAGGATACATGTCATCGCAACACCAATATTGTTCGCGGACGACTCTAATAATTTATGGAAATCCTAAACTTAGCATATTTGGTTTTAAGTATTGTTAACCATGTGGGGGAATAATTTTTTGTTTTATATTAAAAGTTATATCTGACACAAATTCAAAATTTTTGTGGGATTTATCTGTAATTGACACTTAATTCTACTAAAAAAAATGGCTTAAAAAGTTGAAATGATATGAAGAGAATTTAGCTATAATTTTATATAAAACTGAAATAATGTGAAATAAATTAAACGACGTTCGATAATATTATGAGATAGCGGAAGATCTCTTATCAGGAAAGGAGGATGCAATAGATCTAGGTCTCCAAGCCTTGATTTCTATGGCTCCTGTAAATCTTCACACAGAAACCCATACAAGCATAGTCTTCTTACACACCCGTAAAAGGGGACACACAAGATCTAACAGAAATCCATCAAGAAAATCAAGAGCATGTGAATCATCGAAGAAACCTTGATAGGGTTTGAAACTTTTATTCTCTCTCTTTCTCTCTCTCTCTGCATTCTTCTACACAACATTCAAATGAGAAAAAGAACGTTTAAATATGGTTGAAGGAAAAGAGTAGACGTACGCCTGCACCGCACATGCTTTATTCTCATAAAACCCTAAACAATCTATATGTACGTGTATACATACATTATCTTCAATGCCCCTTTTAATGAAGGTCTGTGTTTCCTTTTTCGATCCTCCACTGGAGTTGGTTTAACTCGTTTCTCAACGTCCCTCCACAAAATAGAGAATAGATGTTTTCTACTCCTTATTGAATAGATAATTATGCAATTGTCCGCTGAAAAGTATTTTGGATGAAGATGTCTGCCATGGTTCTTGCTGCTAAGATGCTTGGTTTCAACACTTCCATTATGTATCTTTTCTCGAATTGGATTTAACAGTCTACTTTAAATTTCAATATATGGTACTGTATGTGTGTAAAAAAAATTATGTTTATTTCAACTTTCAATTGTAACAAATAGTATCTAACCGACAAATTTTAAATAAATTTTAAAATTACCGAACCAATATTATGTGACTGACATGTTACTTTTGAAAGTTTAATATTCTGGTCCAATGGGAGCGATGAGGTCATGCTTCCTAAAACCTCTGCATCCTTTAAAAGGTTTAAGGCATATTTCCTTTTGTATATATGAACTCCTCTCTTTGACTTAGCAATTTCAATGCTAAGGAAATACTTTAAGTTTCCTAAATCATTAATTTTAAATTTATTATCCAATGTTATCTTTAATTCTTCAATTCATCATTATCTGTTACAATAATATCATCAACATGTACAAGTAGTACGGTAAAACTTTTGTCATTGGTCCTCACGGACAAACTGTAGTCGACCTTGGATTGCTTGAATCTTTGTGAGTAATAAACTCAGAAAATTTGGCATACCACTGTCTGGATGCTTGTTTAAGCCCATATAAGCTCTTTTGAAGTCTACATACTTTCTTTTTTTTCCTTTTAGGATGTCGAGGAAGAAGCTCCATGTACACTTCCTCATTTAAATCTCCATATAAAAAAGTGTTGTTGACATCTAAATGTTGAAGATGTCATTATCTGATTGCAGCTAGAGCCAACAATACTCTTACGGAGACGATTTTGGCCACAGGTGAGAATGAATCGTGATAGTCTAGACCTTCTATTTGAGTGAAGCCCTTAGTAACAAGTCTAGCTTTGTGTCTTTCAATGGTTTTATCTGCTTTAAATTTCACTTTGTAGACCGACTTACATCCTATTGCTCTCTTCTTTTCCAGTAAATCAACTGCTTTCCAAGTCTTGTCTTCTTCAAGAGCTTGGAGTTCGTTTTCCATGGCATTTCTCCAATTTAGGTCTTTGCTGGCCTCCTCATATGAACTTGGTTCATTGTGGGATGCCAGCAAGTATGTACTTCTTATGCCCCTTCCCCCCCCTAAGTCTACTATATGCAACTGTGCTTGATAGGGGAACTACACCATCATTGCAGACTTGTGGTTCATACAGCTCTATGCAATCACTGTTCCCTTGAATATGATCACATATATAGTCCCTTAAGTACTCTAGTGACCTCTTTGTCCTTATTGATTTTCTCTTTAGAATCTCATCGTCATTCATACGATCTTCTTTTCTTTCTCCTTCTCATCAATCATTTCTTGATTGTTGGATACTTCTTCTATCTATGCGAGGTCTCTAACCTCCATAATTGGGCTATCTTGACCCATCACTTGGTCCCTGATGCTATTGTGCACAAAGGTATTTGATTCTAGTTCATCTATCAATATATTCATAGACTCATGTATAGTTTACATATCCTTTATGCATTTCATTTCCTTGTAAGAAAATATATTTTCATGAAATATTACGTTTCTAAAAATAAAGACCTCACCAGTCTCTTCATCTAACAATTTATATCACTTTATACCAAAAGGATATCCTATGAACACATATCTTCTTGCTCTTGCATCGAATTTTCGTTTTCCACTCAATAAAGTAGATGTGAAGGCTAAGCCCCTAAATATTTTCAGATGACTATAATTTGGTTCTGTCCATGCAAAATCTCAAAATGTGTCTTCCCATTTAACACGGAGGAGGGTGTTCTATTAATTAAATATGCAGTAGTGAGAACAAAATCGCTCCAATATTTGGTGTCTATTCCACTTTGGAATTTTAACACCCTTGCAGTGTTGAGTAGTTGTTGATGTTTTCTCTCCACTCTCCTATTCTGTTATGGAGTTTCTACAAAACTTTTTTTATGCATGATTCCCTTCTTATCGTAAAATCTCTTCATTTTGAATTCTCTTCCGTTATCAATTCTAATTACTCTTACTTTTTTGTCAAATTGGGTCTCAACAAAGGTGCAAAAATGTTGCAAATGTGAACATATTTCAGTCTTACTTTGCATCATATATACCCAAGTGCATTTAGTAAAATCATCAACAATAGTTAAAAAAATATCTAAAACTATCATAAGAAATTTTATTACAAGGTCCCCAAATATCTTAATGTATCAAATCAAAACATCGTTCTGCATTATTACTACTATCAAAAAATGAAGGTTTATACATCTTTGTCAATGGGCATACATAACATAACTTAGAGTTTTTGTTTGCTAATATATCAAAATCAAAACTAGATTTAAATGAAGGGTGTCAAAGCCTGTAGTGCCACAAATCAAAGTCTATCTCCTATTTGCTAGAGCTTTGTAGTGTCATTCCTGTAAAGATTTGCTGACTTACATTTTTTGAATTCTAAGTTTGTTTAAACTGATATAGTTCATCCTTAATCTCGTCTATCCCAAGTGTCTTTTAGGTCAAAAGGTCCTGAATGACACAGTGTTGTTGTAAAAAAAATTATACAACACCTAATATCATGTGTTAACTTTTTTGCAGATATTAAATTAAATCTAAATGAGTGCACACATAGCACATTGTTTAACAGAAATTTACCACTTAATTTTACTATTCTTATAAGACACATCTACACTTTCTTCATTCAATAATACAACTTTAGATTTAACATTCGATGTTATCTTAGTGTATAATTATAGTGTGTGTACTATGTGATCTAAGGCTCCAATATCAATTATCCAAGTGGTGTATGTGTTGATATTTTTATTTATTGTGCACATATTGAAATAAGAAAACACACCAAAGAATACAGTGAATTTCTGATCCTAAATTTGATCTAAAGTTGCTTGTACCATATTGACAGTAACTTGACTTTGTTGAATAAATGCCATAAGTTGGAGTTGATCTTTTGTCAATAGATTATGTTCTTATCCTTTGAGTACAGTTTGTGCATCAACGGAGGATACATGATTGATAATGGGTTGTCTTATCTTGTTTTGGGTCCTTTATCATTTTGGTTGGTTCTTATCTCTATATCATACCTCAGTCGTATGTCCTAACAAATTGCAATTGGTGCATACAGGTCTATTTGGATTGGCCTTAAAGTATCTTTCCAAAGAGTGTCTAGTCTTCTTGCAATAGGTACAATAATACTTTTCCTTATTTAGGCTGGCAGTTTTATGTGGCTTATTGGCCTCTCTTATGTTGAAGGCCATAGCCCGGTTGGTGACAAACTTTAAAGAAATTTCTTTCATTTTCTCCTCTTGTTGAATGATAGAAAATATCTTGTTCTGACTAGGGAGAGGCTTCCTTGCCAAGATTTGGGACGTCAAGTTGTCATATGACTTATTAAGTCCCATTAAAAACCTCATTGTGTGATCCTCCTGGTACCTAATAATCAGTTTAAGTCTCTCACATGTGTAGATGGGAATGAGTTCATAATTTACGAGTTCATTAATAAAAAATTTGAGCTGTGAAAAATAAGCCTGTATTGACTCTTGGTTTTGCATGAGTACAGATATTGACTGCTTAATTTGATACCACACCGAAAGCTTCCAGTTTGCTTTGTTTTCTTGCATTTCATTTTTGGTTGTTTGCAGGTGAATACACACACACATCGCACACCTAGTCCCGCGAAGAGCTTCTTTCTCCGTTCACTCGCCTCCGCGCCTTTCGCCTTCATCGAGCTTCTCTCTCCCTTTGCTCGCCTCCTTGCCTTCCGCTTTCATCGAGTTTTTCTCTCCATTCACTCTCTTCCGTTCTCACCGAGAATCACCTGCACGATCTGGTATTTTCCTTCAACTTTACTTGTTATTTTTTATATAAAAGTGTTGATTTCTGGATAGCTTGAATGGTGAACTTCATTTTCTTTCATGGCATAAGAGCATATTAGAAATAGAGAGTTAAATTTCTTACCAAACTATTGCAAACCCGAACCCAAAGTTTAGGAATTTGGCTATAACAAACCTGGATCCTTCAAATGTCGACAACCCATATTATCTTTGATAAAATCACTGAATTCTATGGTGGTTCTTGTCCTGAAACTGTTTAATGACAGCAACTATTACATATGGATAATTTTCATAGAGCGAACATTGACTATACAAAACAAAATAGGGTTTATAGATGGAACCCTAATACAACCTACAGATCCAACGAACCTATTGAGAACGCACTAGAAACAGTGCAATGATATGGTAATTATTTGGATATAGAATGCACTATCACCTGATACTAAGTTTTATGCTCAAACAGCACATCAGTTATGGCATGAACTAGAATAAATATATTTTAAACAAAATGCAAGAAAATAAAGCAAACTGAAAGCTTTCGGTGTCCGTCGGTAGTATCAGAGAAGAGAGAAAATTAGGATTTTTCGAAAAAAAAAAGAAGAAGATGAGTTTAAATACCTGCTCTGCTCGAGCTTACATGAGCTCGAACGCACCGGATCACTCTTTAGTGAATCGGTGCGTCAACCTATTTTCTATAATAATTTGAAAAAATTCTAAATATAGCTTATTTGGTATTTAAGTACTATTAACTATGTGAATGAATGATTTTCGGGGGGAAAAAAGAGAGAGAGAGAGAGAGAGAGAGAGAGAGAGAGAGACTTGTGGGCTCCCAATTGGATATTGAGGGAAGGTAATAATAATAAGAATAAATGGGTATGATGATTATCCATCATATTGGGTTGGGCTAATGTAGGTGATGGTGCTAGCAGCATGTGTATATGTGTGTGTGTGTGTCTCTCTCTCTCTCTCTATATATATATATATATTATGTATAATAGAGACATCCAGTTGCAGAAACAGGAGATAAGGTAGAATCATGATTGCACAGGGATCCGTCAAAATCTTGCCAACTTCTTTCTTTTTATTTACTTTCATTTTTTTTTCCTCTTTCATTATACACATACATACATACGTGTGTGTATATATATATATGTGTGTGTGTGTAGATATTGATTCTCATTTTTATTATTAATCAAATTTTTATTCGTGTGTTGTACAAAAGAATCCAGGGAAACCAGGACAGAAACTTTTCTACGGAGGGGGCCACGTTTCTGTGGAGGAGGAGGAGGTAAGCATGCGGATCAAGTGCTTATAAAATGGAAAGGTTGTTGTCACACCCAAACTGACATCTTCTCTTTACCCATTTTTTTAATTAAAAATAATAATAATACATTTTATTAATTTATTTGTATTGATATATCATCAAATCTAAACGACGGTGGATTCGTGCTTACGTGAGTTGGAACAGAAAGTTTGACTTTTTGAATATTTATTGACCGGGAAACGTATAAATATTGGTCTCGTGTAAGGAGTTACTAGTAGGGTCATATTCACTACTGCCAAAAATATATTTAGGTAATAAATAAAATATTCGTGGGAAACAAGCAAAAACCACCCTTTGAAATGAAAGTTTTTCCATTCTAAAATAATATGAATTCTAAAGAACTCAAATAAATCACATGGCAGATTATATTATATGATTGCAGTATGTGGGTTATAGATTAGATTCACTTTTGTTGTGGGTTAAAAAATAAAAGAAGTTGTTGAAAGAAAGAAAGAAAGAAAGTGGAGGAAGCAATTTGCAAAGTGGCTGCTTTTAATATGGAGGCAGGAGGAAAACAAGGAAAAATGCCCATTACATATAATCATCATTTATATCACAGCACAGGTCAACCCCTCTCTGTCTCAACTGCCTACACATATATCTACATACATTTACTTTTCCCATGTTCATCATTAAATAAATTACTTTCAAATTTCAAAATCCCATCTCAAAATTTGAACCAATTTCAGCTCTACATACTACAATCATATAGTTGGTCTTTTTTTTAAAAAAAAAAAAAAATTCAGTTTTCAAAATGATTTTATTACTTTAGGAATTTTAAAAGTTAGGTTACAGTTTAATTATAATAGGTTTAACTTCTATTATTTTATTAAATATTATAGTAATGTATAAACATGCTTTTTCAGGATGAAGAAATAAATATACAAATATCTACATAAAAACTATTTTTAGTACGATATTCTTACACAAAAATCTTTACTCAATTTTATGCTTAGATTTGGATCAGTGGTACGACAAAAGTACTAGAAGCTAACACGTGACTATTTATGCATCGTCAGTTGCCGTAGAGATAAGTTAAGGATGGTGTCTTTAGTAATTGCGACAATTAGAAACTACAGTAATAAAGGAAGAAGTGGTGACTTATAGGACAATTTTTATGAAAATCAATTAGTTGTGGAGGTGGTCGATCTTATGATGGCTTAACAAATTTATTTTAGTAATAAAAACTGTTAAAAAAAATATTAATCTAAAGTTTTGATATCATATTAACAATAATTTTTTTTTTAATTGATATATATTTTATTGAATGCTATATATGTAAATTTTTTATTAAAAAAAAAATATATAAAATTAACTACTATTAATTGTGTAATTTTATCATTTAACTTAATTTGTTTCCTCTCTCATATTTTCATTTATTTTTTTTTTCACATTATGATTTATTTTCTTTTTAATACAATAATTTTATGATTGTTTAATAATATGTATTCAACCGTACTCTTTCTATTTTAAATAAAATTTACTTGAAAATATAATGCTATTATAAGATATTGTTTCATTTAATTATTTGGATAAAAATTTTAAGATTAATCAAAGTTCATCGTCAATTATTACACGTGTAATTATCTGATTGCATTCTTTTACACGTGTGATCTGAAAAATTCAAATTGTCAGGCAATCAATACAATATATCGGCCTGATTAATTTTACTGCCATTTGAAATTTGAACGACAATGCGGAATAGTAAAAAAAAATTAATAAAAATAATAATAATAAACCAGGATTTAAGATGGAATTAAATAAATAGTAAGGGTTTTTGGTTGACTTTTTGATTCGACTGGTTCCGTTGACCACCTTGAGCCGCAGGCGTTATTTGAATTGCCGCCACAAAATGCGTTTTGCTTAGCGCTCAAGACCACACAGACGTACGTACCTGCCATTATTTCTTCTTCCAATTGACCATTGTCGTTGACCTCACGTAATTATTAAGTATGTCAAATGTATTAACAAAGTTTGACGAGTTTAATTAGGCCAAATCTGTTAATAATCCAAATTAATTTAATCACACACGCGATATCTTTGTTAGGTAATTTGATGGTCTTAACTTGTGGAGGTCTTGGTGGTACTGCACGGCAAGTATCCTTGTGCGGGAAGCAAGTTGAATAAACGCCGCGTTTTGACTTTGGCGGCATTAAGTTTTTGTTTTTTTTTTTTTAATGAAACAAAACAAAGGGAGGAAATTTCTTAATCCCTTCTCACGTCCGTATAAAGCCTTGATTAAGAAACATAATTTTAATTAGTTGTGTATTATATAAAATAAATTAAGGAAACTAAAAATTTAAACGGTAAGCAACGGTCCCCGTTTTACATCCCAAGTGGAAGTTAACTGCACAATTGCGGGGACCACTTTAGCGGGGCCCACGTTACCCAACTAATTTTATTATTAATAAAATAATAAAATATTCATAGTTTAATGCGTTTAGTTAAAACCTAATAAAAATAAAAATAAAAACAGAAAAAATAGAAAGCGAAGCTATCGTCGTTTTCCTTTTATTCAGCATCTGTAGATCCCTATCTCCCATTCTTCTTTTTAACACACTTGAAATCATCAGAGACAAGCTTAATTTTCCACAGAAATTTTTGAACCGAAATATGAAATCGTTCAATTTTCCTTTTTTTTTTTTTTTTTTTTTTTTTTATGTGAAAAGGTTTTTCAAGTTTTAAAAGTCTACTGGTAGGATTCGTTATCCATAGACTATGCTTTAGCCAGAGGGTTTTAAATCTCCCCTGAACACTCTGTTTGGGGAGACAACAATCTTCCAAATGGGTATCTGCAACTCCAAACCTCCCCCAAATCCCAACTCTCCTGAATCTGACCATAACCCGGGAAACAACATTCCCATACGCGCTCGGGATGGCGTCAAGAACAGCCCTCTTCCCGTCAAGGATAGCCCTAAGCCTCCATCCAGCTCCGTCAATGGTGAGAACCTTGGAAGTAGAGATCAAGCCAAAGAGAACACCAGCAATAAAGAAAACGTCACCAACAATGAAGGCAAGAAATCGCCATTTTTCTCCTTCTACAGTCCGAGTCCAGCTCACTACTTCTTCTCTAAGAAGTCTCCGGCGAGATCCCCCTCGAATGCCAGCTCCAATTCGACTCCTAAGCGCTTCTTCAAGCGGCCCTTCCCGCCTCCTTCGCCGGCTAAGCACATACGCTCGGTGCTCGCTCGCCGCCACGGTTCGGTGAAGCCGAATGGAGCGGCGATCCCCGAAGGTAGCGAGGCGGAGGTGTGTGCGGGGTTGGATAAAAGCTTCGGGTTCTCGAAGCATTTCGCTACCAAGTACGAGCTAGGGGAGGAGGTCGGAAGAGGACATTTCGGATACACTTGTGCAGCCAAGTTTAAGAAGGGCGAGCTCAAGGGGCAACAAGTTGCTGTCAAGGTTATACCCAAGTCGAAGGTTTGTATAAACATATGCTTGGTTGAACTTTAATTTTTGTTCTTAAATTTGGATTTTGCTCGATAATTCTTGATGATCCAGTAACTGATTTCATGCACAAGTACATGAAGGTATGTGCGTCTTCGTTCGTATCTGCTATGCTCAACACCATATTTTCATGTCCTAGATGAGATCTCTGTGCTGGTTGGGCTTAAATTCGTATCTCGGAGCGATCATGAGTAGGAAACAAATAATTGTTTTTTCATGATTATTGCCTGATTGAAAGCAGGTCGTTTGTCTATCTGCAAATGCAATCGCACAATTGTTCGAATGTAGGAAGTGAATTTTGTAGTTTCTGTATTTCAGACGTAATAATTTTCATGGAACATGGCCTTTCTATATTTGCTGCTTAGTAGTGAGGAAATATCTGCAATCTGAACTCATGGAATTCTGTGGGGCTTTTAGGGCACCTTATATGGTAATGTGTTTGCTCATTTTTACTTCCATTTTTGTTATTAGATGACCACACCCATAGCCATTGAGGATGTGAGACGGGAGGTAAAAATATTGAGAGCTCTGACTGGGCATAACAATCTTGTGAAGTTCTACGATGCATATGAGGACCATGATAATGTCTACATAGTAATGGAGTAAGCTTTTTATTTTTAGCACTTCTCTTAGTTCAAATTCCGTGAAATTGTTGCCATCTAATTGCTTATTAATGAGTGATTATATTGTTAGTTGTCCTTTGAAGGCTGTTAGCATTCCTTTTTCCCAAGGATTTTAATAAATTATTGCACATCTTTCAGGTTATGTGAAGGAGGAGAGCTCTTGGATAGAATACTTTCAAGGTACTACTTCAGTCAACTATATTTAAAGTCTGTTTTTCTGAAGCTCCTTAACTGGGAATGCTAATCATGGAGCGAAAAGCAAATGTTTCGTGTTTGATAGCTGATTGCTTATATAATATATGCTCCTTTTGTGCAGGGGTGGAAAGTATACAGAAGATGATGCGAAGGTTGTCATGATACAAATACTTAATGTTGTTGCATTTTGCCACCTCCAAGGTGTGGTACACCGGGATCTTAAACCTGAGGTGATATATTTTCTCATCCTTTTTGAGT
This sequence comes from Carica papaya, assembly GCF_054855325.1. Classification (NCBI taxonomy): domain Eukaryota; kingdom Viridiplantae; phylum Streptophyta; class Magnoliopsida; order Brassicales; family Caricaceae; genus Carica; species Carica papaya. The sequence continues at coordinate 4,724,688 of NC_142312.1, read as the reverse complement.
TACTTCTTTGTGTTTTAAGCTTTGATCTCTGACAGTGCAGCATATATTGAGAGTTATTCTAGGTGGGCATTAGGACTATTAGCATATAGGGCAAGGCATTGAGAGATGTGATATGCATCGAAAAATGTTGGGAGATCTCTTGAGAATAAACAGCCACTACATATGCTGAATCAAAATATTTAAGAACCAGTTCCCTGGCGTGATTGGTGAGAAAAACTGCTATGCTGCATAAGTATGTCGTTATTGTGATTTCATGGCTGGCTAAGTCAGGGCCTTCGCTGTATGTTTTTATAGGTTAAAATCAGCATATTGAAACCTTGTCTAGAATACCTGTTCTTATGAATCTTGTGGCAAATTGGTGTTTGTTGTACTGAGCTGTGTAAGTTTTCAGTTACACCAAACTCATTACTTGTTGGGTTAGAAATCTTTTTCTTTTTTTGGAGAGGGAGGTTAAATAATCTCAAATTAGCTAGACTTTATGGAGATTTAGTGAATATGATCTTAGAGGACTAGTGGATGCGATTTGGATACTTCCTTTGGTAGCATATGACATTCAGAGACATGCCTCTTAACTATGGTATGTAAATAAACGACATCCTTAGATGTTGTAGAATTGGAAGCTTATTTCTCAATGCATGCTGTAGTTGCAGTACTTCTATTTTTATTTATATATTCTTATATAAGTGTAGTTGCTTGGTGGACCAGAATTTTCTGTTTACATCGAAGGATGAGAACTCACAATTGAAGGCGATAGATTTTGGCTTGTCAGATTTTGTGAAGCCAGGTTCAGTTTGTTTATCCCATAGTACCAAACTCATTTTTGGCTTTTGTTTTTAAAGCTCGATTGACTTTTGTTTCTGATGTTTTCTTTGCTTTGCAGATGAAAGGCTCAATGACATCGTTGGTAGTGCATATTATGTGGCGCCTGAGGTTTTACATAGATGTTACAGCACGGAGGCTGATGTCTGGAGTATAGGTGTTATCGCATATATTTTGTTGTGTGGTAGTCGTCCATTTTGGGCTCGAACAGAGTCTGGGATTTTTAGGGCTGTTTTAAAGGCAGAACCAAGTTTTGATGAAGCACCCTGGCCTTCTTTATCATCAGAGGCAAGAGACTTCGTTAAGCGGCTCCTAAATAAAGACCCGCGGAAAAGAATGACTGCTGCTCAAGCCCTAAGTAAGTGTCTCATCTGCAGTAAGAAGTTTGTCTGTTGTTGTTATGTATATAAGGTTCTCAGCGTTTTGTGTTGTTGCAGGTCATCCATGGTTGAAAAATTCCAACGATTTAAAAGTGCCTCTTGATATACTAATATTCAAATTGATGAAGGCTTATATGCGTTCATCATCTCTTCGTAAAGCTGCTTTAAGGGTGTGTATACATGCTGCTCAGTCTTGAATTTTATTCTAGCCTTGTCCATGAGTATTAAATATTGTGAATTGTTTACACTTAAATCACTTTCTTTCCTAACTTTGAGAATTATGTGATAAGTAAGACAAAAGATAGGGTGAAGCTAAAACCTAACTTTTTGGAGAAATGAATTTAGTTTCAATTTCAACTACCTGCTCAGGTGCTTCTGATTTTTACAATCCTTTAGAGCCATAACCAGTCTGTTCGCAGCATCACAATTTATAATTATCAAGCTAGTTGAATTTCATAATATGTTTCAACCTTACCCGTTGGCATTCTCGCAGGCACTATCTAAAACATTAACAATAGACGAGCTATACTATTTGAAGGAGCAGTTTGCACTGTTGGAACCTAGCAAAAATGGGACTATAAACTTAGAGAATATCAAAAGAGTGGGTATCTCTATATGCTTAATTTTCTTCTTTCTGTGCTTTGAATAATGCTGACACACATGCACCCTGGTAAGGCCTTGATGAAGAATGCAACAGACGCAATGAAAGAGTCACGCATCCCTGATTTTCTAGCATTGGTAGGCACTTTGAGCTTTCTGCTGGTTGCTCTTTTGAGCTCATTTGGATTCTTTATGATGTATACTTTCTTCTCTCTGGTAGCTTAATTCACTTCAATATAGAAGAATGGATTTTGAGGAATTCTGTGCTGCTACAGTAAGTGTCCATCAGCTAGAGGCACTAGATCGATGGGAACAACATGCTCGTTGTGCCTATGAACTTTTCGAGAAGGATGGAAATAGGGCTATTGTCATTGAGGAATTGGCTTCGGTATGTTCATTTTTTAATAATTTTTTGAAAAAGAAGATGTCTTTTAATTTAACTAGAAGGCTTAGCAAAAAGGGTTATGCCCTTCTCTTTCCCTAGAAAGGATGGGAGTTCAAGTCAACTGCCATGTTACTCAACCAAAAAAATATATCTTTTTTATTGGACATAAGGCAAATTTCTATTTAAAAAAAAAGGACATAAGGCGAATTTGATGTGCCTATGCAGTTGCTTTACATGGAACTTGTAATTTACATTTCAGGAACTTGGCCTTGGCCCTTCGGTCCCTGTTCATGCTGTTCTTCATGATTGGATCAGGCACACTGATGGAAAACTAAGTTTTCTTGGATTTGTCAAATTGTTGCATGGTGTCTCTAGCCGTGCACTTAAAGCTTAATAGAAGTTCTAAAGCCAACACTGGAACTCTCAGAACTTCTTCCCAAGGCTGTTTTGGCCAATAAAAAAGTTAGCAGGCGCGAGGCCTCCAGCTAATACGAGGGGATTTTGCCATCTGTATCATAGACGAGGCACGATTTGGTTGGAACAAGTTGGTTAACACGGTTGAAGTGCTCAGCTATTATATTGTTCTTCCCTGTAAAGATGTAGTTAAGTGTGTTTAGTTGCAGGTGAGAATATTATCTGACTGTTATCAGAAAATTGATGTCCTGACATATGAAATTGGCTTCACAAATCCACAACTCCATTGTATCACCCTCATTGCTCTATACTTTAATCAAATTAGTTATTCCCAAAAGCTGTCTTTGGCCCAAATTTTTTGTAACTTACTCTCATCTCTCTCTCTCTCTCTCTCTCTCTCATATGGTTTATTTTAGACGAGTGTTTGGGGACATTATTTTCTAAAGTTTAAGTATTTCTTTTATAATTAGACACATAAGACCCACATGAAAATAAAAACCAAGAATTGAACGAGAATTAAACACAATATGGTGGATAAGGCGATATACTACGGTCATAACTTGGATGGTAGTTGATGTATGGTTTCACAGATCCAATACAGGGTTTGAGTGAATTGAAAGAAAGTTGGCCAACAATGCTAACCCCACATATTTAATGTTCATCCTGCACATCACATGCATGCAACAACTGCAAGTGGAATGTCCTTAGCACGCCAACCATAAAAAGTTGCTTAGAAAAACATGGTAATGGTGGTCTATTATACGAAGAGCAAGTTGCTCTTGTGGAAAATGTCAACCAGACCCAGAGGTAGTAAGGGAACATGATTTACTATTTTTGCTTTTTGGAAGCAAGAGGGGAAACTAGCAAATCTGGCATTTGCATGGGGTGCTCAATGGAAGAGACCCTCTTTAGCTTTTAATAAACAAAAGGCTAAATAAAACAGGTTGATTTTTATATTCAATCATTAAATGCAAGATAAGTTGTTACGAATCTTAATTTTGGTCAAAATTATGTTTTTTTTTATTATAAAAAAATTTTAACATAACTTAATAATCAGTATGGCGAACTAGTAAGTAACTTTAGTAAGTAAATTTTTTTTTTTTATTGAGATAGTGTAGCTCATTCCTTACTTAATCATTTCAAATCAGAGGATTTGTTTTCCGAGTTCGTTCTGCAGGAAGATGGCGAGTAGAAATCAAAGAATTTATTAGTTTTTCTTATAGCATTCATTCATAGTATTTTCTTTAAATTAGTTTATTCTTTTATACTTTAATTTGTTTTGGTTATTGTGTAAGGTATATTAATCATAATCTATTTTATTTCGATTCCGCACTTAAGATAAATATATATACATTTCTTTTTAATTTCTAGGTCCGTTACAAAAAAGTTCTGACATAACTTAATAATCAGTACAGCGATCCCAGTACGTAACTCTAGCAAGTAAATTTTTTAATATTCAATTTAAAAATTACTAGTTCGAATTTCATTAAATACTCATAACTCGTTATTTTTTAAGTATATTATATATTAATGATTGTTATTCATAATATTTGATTTATTGAGTTTAGAATTTAATTAATTATTGTGTTTATAAAATTATAATAATTAATATTATGTATTGTATAAATTTTTTAATTAAAATAACTATAACGGACTGGTACCATAGCTAACATAATTTATTTTTTTTTTATTTTCTAAAGAAAGAGAGAGATTGCAAATGGACCCAAGAGGGAGAGAATGAAAAAGTGAAAACACAGAGCGATGAAAGCAAGATTTGTTCATCCAAAGGCAACAACAATAGGTTGGTAGATCCACAAAAAGCTATTAAATTATGGATTGAAAATTAAGAATTTGAGACTTTTAAGTAATTATAGAAATACGATACTTATATACATTGGGTAAATATTTCTTCCTAAGATACCTTTAAAACTAATGTAAGTCTCTTTGAAAAATATTTAAAATTTAATTTTTGAAAATGTAAAAATTAAAAAGAAATAGGTGTCGTAAAATGAGAAATAGAAAAAAATTATAAAATTTTTAAAAAACATAAATAATAATATATTAAGAAGAAATTTTCTTGCTTATTTCTGCAATTCCGTTGTCTGATTTGCTAACATGGCGGAGAAGAAGGGGAAACATCCTTTCCGCAGTCTCTTTCCTCCTCCTCCCTCTAAAAAAGAAAGGCAAGACGACGACGACGACGATGATGATGGAGGAGAAGAAACAGATAACGATGAAGAGTGGACCGATTCTAGTTTCAGGTATCGATTATTATATTCATAATTTCAGTTTCATTTATTATGTTCCCTCTATTCAAGGTTTTCGGTTTTTGTCCAGTGTCGATTGATTGTTTGGTGTCGTTTCTTGGTCAGTGGAGATTGGAGTGATTTGAGTGGGGACGATGGACGTGAAACTGATGAGGAAAATGAGGGAGACGACGACGACGACGACGACGACGACGACGAAGACTACGACGAAGACGATGAAGACGAGGACGACGAGGAGTCTCTCTTCAACAGAGTCATATTCCTTCTGAAAGGTCTACCTGTTTGGGATTTTTGATTCTCATTCTTCAGTTGCATTTAATCAGAACTTTGTCAATTTTATTGACGATACATTGTGTATTCTGAGTCTTAACTTATATGTAAAGAATCGACGAATAAAAAAACTATTTACAGATTATGTTCGTTGTCTTCGTTTGGATGTGTTACATCCTTGTCTTTTTGTTCTCTTGTCCATTTCATTGCTGAAAATAAGATGAAACATTTTTTTTTTTTAAGTAAGCACGTGAAGAGTCAAAATCGTATATATCATTGCACTTTTAGACTACTGTTATGTGAGAGATATATATTACTTTGCCTCTAGATGTATCCATATTCTGGTTGATCTGTTTTACCTATTGGTAGGCATATAAAGAAAGGTAGAGGCAGAAGTGCCAATTTCAATTTATATTTCTTATTGGAAATCAGTTTGAGGTGATCTTATTCCTTCCATTGCATGTGATGTTCTCTTTATAAGGATGACAATAAAATCTAAAGGAGGTTTTGATGATTTCACAATTTTAACATTTAACTTCCTCTGTTTGTGTTAGTTGATATAGTGCCGTGATGGTTTACTTCTCATCTCCAGACAATTGTGACTGAAAGATTTGTAAAGTATGTACTAGTGTTTTCTGTAAACTAGTTCTCATTCTGGATCTCGTGTTCTGTAGAAGGGGGTGATTTAGAAGCCTTAAATGTCAGAGAGTGCAAAGCATATTTGAGGAAGCATGGCCTCAGAATAGCTGGTACAAAGGCTATCTGTATGCAGAGAATCCTCGAACATTGGAGGTAAGTCATTTTATAAAATGAATATGGTGCTGTCATCTCTTATTTTGTTTTAGCAGTAAAGCTCCCTGCAGGATCTATCAGTAACACTATTGTTGTCTCTGGACATCATCAAGTTCATGTTTGTATAATATTTAAAGACAATAAAAGAATGAGGTAAGAATTATGAGGGAACTTGAACTGCTTTTGGAATACAAAAATAGTACAGTTTTTATGTTAAAAATTGAAGACAAAACAGTTTTGATTTTTATTTTCAAAATTTTACCAAAAACCTGTTTGTTTGGTGGTGGTTAAGTTTAGGAAACCATAGTATGAAAATGGAAAGGTGAAAACAATCTTATATTATTTCATGTTTTCAGTTCTTTTATGTATTCATTTTCCGAAGAGTTTTTCCTTGTAGACAACCAAATGCGTAAATAAATGGAAAAAAAAAACATGGATTGTTTCCAAAAATCAGACAGCCTTATTTTTTTTCCCTTTCTATTATTGCTCTATGAATGATTCGGTTAACAACTTTTCCTTTGTCTCTTCACTTCTCAGGATAAAAGATGGAAATGGTGAAAAATTGTATCCTAGATCGTCTTTTATAATCAATTGTACAGGTAGAGTCTTTTCCATATTCCTGTCTTTTTGCTAATCATTTAATCTTTTCTACGGAGATGATTTATGAACTGAGTTAATGTAGGTGATGTCTGTCGAGGAGATGTTGTTCTCTTCACGCAAAGGGTTTTTGAAAAGTACTTCCTAGTCCAAGCTTTGTTCTTCAGTCATGTCTTCTGAAGTGTTTTATTTCAGGTTTTCTTTTCCCTATGCAAATCAACCATTTGATTTCAAACAGGTTTGATAAGGTGAGGAGACATGGGAGGCTTCTGGGAAAAAGAACTGTTGCTGGGAGGGTTATTAAGGAAAGCTATGGTGCAGCTAAACAACAACACACATTCACAGTAAGGCTGAGAAGTTATTCTTGTTTAGGAGAGTGAATTTAAAGTGTTCTTTCTGATGCATATTGTGGGTTTCTCGAATATCAGGTTGACTGGAATAAATGACCATAACCAACATTTTAATGATTTATAACTTTCTCCCATACACTGGCTACTTTTGTGTTTAATGACCTATCTTTTTTACCAATGTTATTCTTAGGTTGAAGTTCTCTGGAGCAAGGGTATTAAGAAATTGCACCCCCTTTTCCCCCTGCTTGTGAAGGGCCGGAACCTTTATAAATTGAAAACTTTCAGACAGGTTAATTAGATTAATATCAATTTATTTGATAATTTCCTATCAAGATTTCGTTTTACGAACTTTTTCTTTTCTTCATTTTAGCGTTGGAATAATGAGGGAGAAAGACACAAGATACTTGCTGAGAAGCACAGTCGAGGTACAGCAGCTAGACTGGTTAGAGCAATGAAGAAAAGAAGGAAGGCACGGTCTGGTAGTGAAAATGGAGGTATATGGAGAGTTACGTCTTTTATTAGAGGGTTATTTTCCTTTTTCCGGTGCGGGGGGAGGGTTGGGCGAGGGTGCTGTTTACAAGTGTGTTTTACACAGAGTTCTATTTTGATGATAGTTAGGCGGCAAACATCAAAAGCATGTTTGTTATGTAAAACCACATCAAATAAGAAAATCAACTGCAGCAGAGAAGGGTAAGCATGCAACGAGAAAAGGGAAGGGTAACAATCTGTATCGAGTTGCCTCTCACCTGAGACAGATGAGTGAAAATCCAATGTCAGGAACCTTAAAATCTCCACGGAGGCATCCGAAACAAGCTCATGTAACAAGCTCATTTAACCAGAGCAATCAATCCTCTTCAAAATCTTTATGGATCTAACAGGCAATTTAACCATAGTAAAAAACCATTCTATGATGGGGGCTCCAGCTCATCTTCTTTCAACCCTTCTACACACAATTTCTTTCCACAATTTAGGTACAACTATGAAGTTAGGAATTTGAACCGCATTGCAGAATTAGCAACTTTTCCGAGGTCATCATATCAGTTTCCCTCAGGAAGAGAGGCTTATGGGTAGAGAAAGAACAGTTTCCAGGCTATTTCCCGTTAGGATTTTATGACATGAGGTTCGGCGGCTGCATTTTCTTCTCCTAATGGAATCTCCCTTGACAGCCAGGGAATAGGTACCCTGTGAAGTTGTAATATGCATTTAAGGGTTTATATCTCGCCATGAATTATTTCCTCTTGGTGGTCCTAAATGATGCACATTTTCTTTTGTCAGATGAATAACCTTGTCGGAGGAGGGTTAAGGTAGCAGTTTGTGCAAAGCTTGGTTTTCTGGTTCATATATTCAATGATTTGTTGAGATGTGTTATACAACCATAAGTAATTTTAGTTCCATTTGCTTTTTATATGGATGAGAATCACCAATGTTTTGTTTAATCCAATTAATATCCATTTACCATTCAATTATGGTAGCATGTCTGAAATTTATGCCCAACTCCAGTAATCAAATGCGTAAGGAATTAATTGAATTGAACCAAACAAGCTAATTTGGTGGTTTGTTTGAACATGAACGGCTTATTCAATTCACCGGATGTCAGTTCCATTCATGCTCTTGCATGGACCATCATAGATATTTATTTCTGTTCTCAATTAATCCTTGCTTTGGCTAATTGAATATTTCAATTTTCTTATCCAACTGATGGTTTACATTTTTAACTTTCTATGCACAAAGTTACCTGTGAATGGAAGTCTCATCTAACTGAGGAGCTTTGCTTGAATGAATTATTTTCCTAGGTATGTCAGAGTAGGCTACCACAGTCATAAAAAAAAAAAAAAAAAAAAGTGTTGAATTAAAGATCCATGAGATGAATATAAACTTGTTCTATTAAACTCTAATATGGTGAAAAGTGTTGTCTGTAGAGTAAAGTTTATTCTTATATAATAAAATATTTAGCATGTCCTATCATATTATTGAAAAATTATGAAAAATTTGCGTAAAATATGGTAATGAAATTTTTACAGTATTATGATAAGAATGAAATATATATTAAGAAGGGAGAATCATGAATTAATATATATTATGCTAATCAGCATTATTAAAAGTTTTTTTGTAAATATTTTAATTAAAAAAGGCTAAATAAATTTTATTGTATGATCTATAAGTGAAAAATAAATAATTTTTAAAATTGTATAAGTTATTTATATCAAAAGGAAAAAACGGGGAAAGTTATGTCAGAAAGAGTTTTGGATGATTATTGGAAAATGGTACGGGTGGGTGGAGCAAATGAGAGTAAATTATATGATTGAGGTGGGTACGGTGATAGGTTCAGCCCGCTTGTTTATTGTACAGACCATGATCGGACTTAAATGACGGCTCATTACCAAAAACTAAAATACCCCACCATCTCCCCTCATTTGTCCGTATGAATATGAAGATATGTGCACACATAATTCTATACACACACATACATATCAAAGCTTGTGTGTGTTATTAGTTAGAACACGAAGTCCTTCTATTGTCCAAGCAAATCTGGATCCGTCTTCTTTACCATAGGGTCCCACCTCAACCCCGCTGGATCCCCTCCAACTTTATCCGTTGATTTACAATTAAATTTAACAAGATAAACTAATTAATTATCGTAAAAATAATAATAAATCATCTTCCAATTTTTTTTTTTTTTTTTACAAAATTTAGTTAAAACTGAACAGTTAGTCGCTTATTATAAAATAACTGATTGAATAAAAAAAAAAAACAGATAATAATTTCACAATCACACTGCAAATGACATATATTTAAGAAATTCATGACAGAAACATTGAACTTTCAGATCACACTTTACATATACATGCAGACTGACTCTTCCCCCACATTCTCATCTCTCATAAATCATGACACAGCAATGGAGATTTTTTTTTTTTTTAAAAATGTTATGGTAGCATTAACGAATTATTGATTGAACTGACATGACGAAGGGGTGGTAAATTAGAAAAGGAAAAAAAAAGAAAAGAATTATAACGAGTGGAATTTAGTAGAATCGAGAAGGGGAAGGACGGAGATCGATTTCCTGGGTCCAACCGGTCCGGTCCTGAACATGGAGGTGCCAGTAGGTTTGAGCCAGTGAGTCAGGGTCCATCATCGTGGACCCTTCTTCTGCCCTTCCGCTCTGTTGTTGCTCCCCAACCAACCCTCTCTGCGTCACTGTTAGCCCCCTGCATTTTCATTTCATTCCCCACTTTCAATTATTGCTCATCATCAACTTACCCGTCCATTTCTTTAATTTCATTTCATCAACTTTTAGCCCTTATTATTAATTTCCTCAACTAAAAAAGAAGAAAATCTTTTTCTGCAGTTTCTTTCTTTTTCCTCTTTTAACCTAAATTTTTGTCTTCTGAATATAGGTTCTTATAGAAATTATTTTGATGGTAGAAGACAAATTTCAATGATTATTAAAAATTTTATAAATAATTTCTTAAACCACTAATTTATAAATAATAAATAAAAAAGATGCTGTTAAAATAATTTTCAAGCAAAAATATTTTCTTATTAGAAACTTAATAGATGTATAGTAAAAATAATTATTAAAAATATTATAGACAGAAATTATTATGTTGGGTAACAATAATTGTAGATATTAAAATAATACAAAAATATAAGAACTAAAAAAAAAAAGAAGATATTTCAATAATTACAATCGTTTTTCGTTCTTCAAATTTCAAAACTTCTTTTCATTTTATATAAAAATGGTTATGTATATATAATCAACTTATAGCATACGGTTTTTTGTATGTGTATGTATACACAAACAATCACTTGTATATGCGTGACAGGAAGAAGGAAGAAGGAAAAAGGAAAAAGAAGAGGAAAGAGAGAAGAAGAAGTGCGATTGCTGGATTGGAGGGTTGGGGGGAGTAGGAGTTCCACCGGCAGCAACCGCGTTCGACGATTGGAGGAAATGGTCAGCTTTTGTTTTTTAATTTTAAATGGGCAATTTTGAAATTTACTAACTTAATTAAGAATTTTTCATTTCTTCATTTCCTCAGTGGCCGTTGAAATATTGTTGTAACTTTGAACAGATTCAGTAGATATAGCTATATATATAATATTTGTGTGTGTGTGTATATATATATATATATATGAAGAGGTATTTTATATCAACTGAAATTTAATAAAAAACATAGCCTTTAAGGGAAAGAAAGCAAAAACGGAAAGAAAGAAAATTGAGGGTCTACCTGGATGGGCCAATGATACCGTCGATGATAACATGAGCTACATGAACACCAAGAGGCTGAAACTCTCTAGCCAGGCATTGACACAGAGCTCTCAGCGCGAATTTCCCACAGCCTGTTTCATCATAGTAAATTACTACTTTACATCACTGTAATCATCAACATCAATCAAACATTCAACGACATATATATATATATTGAAAATATCAGAGGAGATAATTTTAATTACATAATTCAGTGAAACCAGCTATGCCGTTGAGCGACGCCGCACAGCCTGTGAACAGAATGGTCCCTCTTCTTCTCTCCACCATTCCTGGTAGAACCTTTTTCAGTATTTCACCAAATTTCAAACCACCGAAACAAGAAGATATTCGTTAAATTAATTCCTGATGGTACGAGTTTTATGAATTAGTGCTAGTGTGAAATTCAATAGAGTACCTGCTGAGCACAGAGGAAAGCGCCGATGGAGGAGACGGCGAGAGATTTGTAAAAGGAATCGAGAGGAATGTCGGTGAAGTTTGTAGGTCGCCAAGGCACTGGCTGGTACGCGTTGTAAACCAAAACCTCCACGAATCCGAGTGACAATACTCCTTCGAACGCTTCCTTCACGCTTCTTGAATCCGAGCAGTCGATTCTAATTGCAAACACTTGCGCCTTCTCTTCCCTCGCTATCTCCTCCGCGAATCTCGACAATCTCCCTGTCACTCCATTTTGTAAATCAAAATTTGAATTACAAATGTCAAAATTAGGATCAGAAGAATTTAGTTACCGAGGTCGCGAGCGAGGATAGCGACGGTGTAGCCTTCATGCGCGAACTTATGAGCGATAGATCGGCCGAGCTTCGGACCAACGCCTACAATGGCAGCTATGCCCTTGCTGGAGATGGAGCTAGCCATGCTTCGCATCTTTTCTCCGCCTACTATAATACAAACCTTTCAAACAGGCAGCACTTCCAATGTACCTCTTCCTTACTCGCTATCGTCTAACACACACTCATGTGCACACACACACACATATATATATATATATATATGGATTAGTGACAGAGATGATAAACACCCACACACACACATATATATATATCAGTGTTGTTGTATTGTCTAAATCATTGCCTCTTAACGCGAAGCACTTTTGGCTTAAGATGTCTCCCAATCTTGACAGATTTTTTTTAACCAAACCTCTCTCTCTCTCTCTCTGATTTGAAAATTATTAATTACGCGTCTGTTTCCCTTTCTCTTATTCCATGACATGATCGACTACAAACCTGAATCGACAGCTCCAAATATTTAATATATTTTTTTTTTCCTTAAAACTTTTGGGATTATATTTACATATTTTATGTTGCTCTTAATATAAAATTGTAAAATAAATAAAAAAAATGACGTCAAATTTTATTTTCACGAATAATCTCCAATATTTCAATTAAATTTAAACTAATTATTTTGGTTTAGACCATATATCCCTTTTATTATGCAATTTAAATAGAAAAATGAAAGTTTAAAGAAGAAATAAACTTCTAATTACATTCTTAATATCTCGTTTTATTCTATTCATATGTGTAAGATAATATATTATTTGGAGACATGTTTTGTAAAATCCAAACCCGGATCTACCCTAATTGAGTGAGTTAAAATATCCGGTTCAATCCAAGTCTAATTCGAATAAAAACACCTACGTATTCAATGGATTGGGATAGAATTAGAAGGTTAGTTTCTTTTTTTTTTTTTTTTGGCCATCCCTACATATATCTTGTTGTTGATAAGTCTTTTTTAAGAAGAAAAAGTAATTTCGCTTTCTTCTTATGTGGAATCGGTGCAAGAAAACAAATTGTTAATTATTCTTGGGCAGCTTCAACTTGCTACATGGAGAGTTGCAATATGAATCTTTAATTATTTGATGACAACTTTTTTGTACATACTTTTGAAAAAGTCTAAAATATTATTTTTCTTGTCCATATATAAACCACAAAAATTGATGAAACAGACTATTTTCTTTTTTTCTTTTTTAATTCTTACGAGTATGATGCAACGAATGTTAAGAGATTACTTATTTATTTTAAACTAGTTTCAAAGTTACTAATCTAATTTAATTAAAACAGTTAAACTGAGACGATTTGAATTAAAAAAAAAAAAAGTGGTAAAGATAATATAAAGTTTGATTCAGATTTGATAGTTATTAAAAAATCTATATACAAATATTTTGAAGAATAAGTTGGCTTATCAGAAATTTATGTTCTTAAAAATCAAAAGTGACGACGACTTTAATTTAATCCGTTCTCACGGTCACGCTTATTTTTTTACATGTCATTTATAAACATTGTAGTGCAATATAAAATAAGTCGGAGGTATTCTGCAAAATTTTGGTAAGATTCTTATGAACTTAAATGCAAAAGTAATGAATGGTATGGTTTGGAAAAAGAGTCAAAAAGAAAAGAAACCGAATGAATTATATCAAAGATTCAAAAATCAATCATTAATAATGGGGACCAGAATAAGCCGTATCTCTAAAACTTTTTGAACTTGTATCAAAGTGCTTTTGATTCGTGGATGGGACCCCCTCCCCCCTCTACCACCTTTATTTAGATGAAATATCTAGGGACTTCTTCTTCCCTTCCTATCAACTTAATCTATATCAATTGATCACTTCAAGTAATATATATATATATATATATATATATGTATGTATGTATGTATGTATTTCTCTCCGAACCACTAGTCATCCAAACTATTAGAAACTGAATTAGGAAAACGAAACTTCTGTACCCTCTAGTATCTAATAATTTATAAGCTTTGTTTAAAAGTTTTAAGTTCATTAATTGAGTTATTATTTTTTCCTAATTATATGACGTGAAAATTGTTTTATTATTTTTTTTAAAAAAAATTATGAATTCTAATCCATATTAGACCCACTAATCATAATTTAAAAGTTAAGTTATTAATTATATATTGAAAGTTCATGTTTTTAATATATATATATATACATATATTTTTTAAAATAGTAACATAGAGTGTATGTCAGAATCATATAATTCATGTCACATTACATTTGTTTGGAAATCTCATAATTCTCAAAGACTGCTAAATACATAGATGAGGACAATGAAGTATAGGAACCTTTCTATATTGACATATATATACATATATATATATGTATATGTATATGTATATGTGTATATGTATGTGTATGTACATAATGCATTATAATTACATGATCCCCTAGTTAAGAGAATTCTGTGGTTGAACGTGGATGGACAATGCAACTTAAGAGGGGATGGGGTTGGTTTCTTCATATATATATATATATATATATATATATATATGCTGTGTGGTGGTGCCATGGCTAATGATCCGTGGTTGTCATAAGATGATGGTGAAGTTGAAGTTGATCGCAGAGCAAATAAATAACACAATAAAAATGCCCATTATTTTATTCCCTTCCTTTATTTTTATTTTTTACCTGATTTATTGTTAATTATTTTTTTATTGTTAGTTTTATATTCGTATTTTTTATAAAAAATTATAGGTTAAAATCAAGTATTAAGTTTTATGTCTTATTGTTAGAATTGTATATTTTATATTTTATTATTAAAATATTATATTATAATTAATGTATATGTATTATTTAATTAATAAAATATATAAAATTAATTGTTGATTAGTAACAAATGACAGGAGCTTATATAAATTAGTAGCTCTTAATTACTTGGATAGATATTTACTTGAAGTTGATGCTCCTATGTTTATAAATTGAATTATTTTTCATTACACTAAATTTTTTCGGATAATTAACTTATTTTTTAATTAATTAAATATATCTCACACTCTTATCAAATATCTACCAAATAATCATAATATATATAATAATATAATATTTAATTGTATTCAAAGAATATAAAAACTAATTAAAATTTAATAATTTTGTGAAAGTTATCTGTTCTAACTCCTATGATTAAAAAATAAATACGAAATTTTAAATAAATTATATAAATAAAATTTATTATTCCAAATATTATCTATATAGTGATAAAATGATTGAGAAGACCAACAACCTTTTTTTTTTTTTGAGACAAATTAGATTGAATTTTTAACCCGTTATGAATATTATAATTACGAAACTTAATTGTCATGAAATGCTCATTTTGTTCAAAAATATAATAAGCCGATTGAGATTTAATCTAACTTATTTATTGTAACTCCATTAACATATTAATGAATTAATTTTTTTATTTTTATTTAATCAAATATTATAAATCAGATATCATCAACTCATAATATACAAATAAACTGACGAGTTTTACGTTTTTAATAAATTTAATAAAATATTACTTTTCTTCCCCTTAGAACTTGTTATATATAACTTTTTTTTACATAGCTAACACTCAAAAGATTGAGAAGCAAACTAGAAATGTTTTCAAGGGCTTGCATAATATGTATGTGAATTTGGTTTGCTTGGAACTCACATCACTCCCTTACATTTTAAAATTTTTGAAATCTCCCCATGTTGTTTATTCTCTCTCAACACTTCAATCTAAAATTTTGGATTTTGGATATAAATATATAAATGTGTATATATATATATATATATTATCCATTGAAGAATTTGGGGCCACTAGATCCATTCTGACCCATCAAATCTATTCTCATTTATTGAATGCTTGTGTGTAATATTCACTTTGTCTCTAATTTTTCCAGACAATTACTATCTTATACATAGTTATTTATTGAAATTCCAAATACGAATTGTGAAACTTGAAGTACAATTCATTATAAATAGTCTGGTTTACTGTAATTTTCTTATTATTAATTCTAGTTTATTAGTTTAATTCAATATAAAAGTTTTAAATCAAATTTAATAAATAATCTACTCTAGTATTTCTTTCTAATTAACTTTCAACTTAGAAGTCCAAACTTTTTTCTTATTTCCACATTGTCTGCTCAAGACAGCAGCCCAAACGCTTGGGCCAGATCTGGTTTGGTCATTATCAAATTGTATTGACGTGTTAGGCTTGGCCCGAACCCCGTGTACGGCGGGTCTATGACTCTGAACCCAACAAATCGACAGTTCGGCCCAATATAATCGGGTCGGGTCTCAATTACAGACTAACTGACTCTTTTCTTCTTTGTAAAATCCAAGTGTTCTCCCTTCTCGTGTTGTTTTCTTCACATAAGTTTCTTCCTTCTTATTAACAATTCCGTGTATCCACACAAATGAACTTTCGTTTAACGTAATCACAATCAGGTTAACCCCACAACTCTCCAGAATTTGTATGGTCTATAGTTCAGATCGGATCGGGCTTTACTTTTCATTTCTGGATTTGTTCATTTTCTTTTCTTTTTTTTTTTTTGAATTCTGCATGATTGTAGATGTACTTGTAGTTATGGTTTTTGATTCTGAGAGGTGATGTTGGGTATGTGTAGTTGAAATAGACAAGTAAGACGATAGATGGAGTGGACCACGGTGCAGCATCTGGATCTGCGAAATGTGGGTCGGGGCATCAACAAACCCTTGCAGCCTCACGCCGTGGCATTTCACAACTCTCAGGCACTCATTGCCGCCGCCGTCGGTACCCACATCATCGGTATATGACATTAACCATATCATTACTTTTTGTCTGAAAATTAATTTCAATTTTATAATTGTCATCATATTCAATTTAGTGTTACTTTTTGGTCTCCTGGTTAACGAGCTGCATTAACTAAGTAAGCTGTTTCAGTGTTTAATGTTGAATTGGCTTCTGTTTCTGGATGCAGAATTTGATGCATTGACGGGCAGCAAGATTGCTTCTATTGACATTGGTACGCCGGTTGTTCGAATGGCGTACAGTCCTACAAGTAGCCATGCCGTGATTACTATTGTTGAGGTTGGTCCCTGAAAACAGCCTCTACAGTTTGTGCTATATGATCTTTGTTTCATTTCTTAATATTCTAAACTCATTGATCCACTGTTTTCTTTCATTTAGTTAATGTGCCTAGGATTTCTTGCCTATATATGACTCTCTGTAGGAGAATAACAATTACCGGAGAGACTAAGAACACCTTTTTACTTTGTTTTTGGTTTAAAACCTTTTTTTTGTTATTCAATTTCTAATTCTTAATAATTGAATAAACTTGACTCATATTCTAAATTCTACAACCGTAATTTGTACTTCAATCTGTTTAGGAAGAAATTACAAAAAATCTAAATATGCGTAACTTGGAGTTGAAATATTATTTTAATTAACTTTTTAATGTTTATATAGAATTAAAACGTGCGCAAAAATCAACTTTATCGTTTTTTTTTTCTAACCAACAGATGGAATAATCTAATAAGGTGCTGTCTATATGGTTGATGTTATGCTTGATTTTACTATTTTTGCATTTCTACAGCGACTTTCTTCCCAGTAAGTAAGGAAACTGTTAATCTGATTCCTAATAAATTGATGTTAACAACATTGTGATAAAAGTAGTATCTAGGCAAATCAATAAGACAGAATTTTTATTCCTCGAGAAATGGCAAATTGCACTAGATGTTTGAGTTTTTAGTATTTGTGTCCCTCAACTTAGTTTAGCCCCTTAGCTAAAGTCATATGATTTTCATTTTGTATCCCTACGGAATAACAAAAAACAACATAACAAGTTGTTATTATTAAAAACACAAAAAAAGGAAAATATTTTTACTTGGCAAAGAAGAAGCAACAATGCAAGTGTAAAAGCTAAGGAGAAAGACTGCAGCACAAAACTTTAATGTTTACATAGATAGGTAGAGGAAAAGGGGGCTATCTTATCTTTTTCTTTTTGAAGTTTCTACAACAATATGATAACAGAATGACTAGACATGGACTGTAAAACTTCTTTATAATTATAACCAAATATCAAAGGGTCACTTTTAATTTACTCAAAGAACACTGCAATAGTTGTTCATAACTAGCACTCTTTTGAAACTGTATCATAAGATGAATATACATTGGTAAAAATATTCAAGTTTTCAGTTTGTTGTTTTAAAACTAAATACTGTTATAGACAATTGTTTGGAACCTAAAGTTTTTCTAGGTTATGATTTGACAACTTTTTCTAACTTTTTCCCTAGCCATCAGAGCTGAGAATTAGCAGGCTCATGAATACATTGCCACACCTTTGTTGTTCTTGCAGTCAATGCATATGGTGCTTATTTGTGGTTGTTTATTGTAGCTCAAGAAAATCCTCCACCTTATGGTTAGGTCAGCTATTATCCTGATGTTTGCTAACATTAGAAGAATGTGAATTGTAATTCAAAGCGGGAATGCCCTTTCATCACAGATCACACTGTTTGCCTTGATTGTGCAATAATTCTTTCTCCATTGAATTTAGTCATGATCTTGTTTGTTTCTCTCGCCTCATGTTTGACTTCCATTTTTTAATTTCTATTTCCCTATAATTTGTGAAAATATTAGTTTATCTTATAATATATATATATATATATATATATTAATTTTGCAGGATTGTACGATACGATCTTGTGATTTTGACACTGAGCAAACATGTGTTTTGCACTCTCCTGAGAAGAGGAGTGAACAAATTTCTCCCGATACGGAAGTCCATCTTGCATTAACACCTCTCCAGCCTGTTGTATTTTTTGGTTTCCACCGGAGGATGAGTGTAACAGGTGTTTCTTTGGCTTCCAGTAATTTTAATTCGGTTTCAGTTTGGATGTTGCTGTGTGTTTATATTGCAAGATCTAACTTCTACGATATTCTTCATGAAGTTGTTGGAACCGTGGAAGGTGGGAGGCCACCAACAAAAATAAAGACGGACTTGAAAAAACCAATTGTAAATCTTGCTTGTCATCCTCGACTTCCTGTCCTGGTAATATATATTATTTATTGAATTTTTTTTATTGCTGGCTGGGCTATAAATGTGTGGAATTCATCTTAGAACAATTTCGATAATCAAATCTGTTAAGAATAATTATCCTATCCAACATGATGATGTCAACGATTGCTTACTGGTCCATCCAAGTTTTTATCTGTTAATTAATCACAAATTATTTTATATATACTTTTCTTTCTATATACTTCTTTTGATGTACTTTAATGAACCTAATTATGCAATGACATTAGTGTTTTATCATAATGGTTTTAGAACGTAATTTTAGAAATGAGATGAAGAATGAATATAGCTTTCTAGGATTAGCTAAGAAAAGTGATATAATTCTTTGAAGATAAATTTTGATGTAAGAAAAATTAAGGGTAATTTGCTTGCTTTTGAATTTGAGGATAATATTATACTAACGAGTTCTTAAACATTACATCTAAGAAGTCTTAAGAACACATTTAAGAATTTGAGTTCATCAATCAACAAGAAAATTGAGAAATTCGTAGAGTATTTTATTGAATAATTGAAGTCTCCTTGAAAAGTCAGTATACAAAGATGTTTAAGTGCTTCCTAGGTAACAAAAAAGCTAATAATAATAGAGTTAGAAAATAATACTGCTAATACAAATAGGAAACTAAAATATTATTAAAAAATAAGATCCTAAAGTTACTAATACTGTAAAATGTTCAAGAGTAATTCCATTTGAAGTATCAAGAATTTGTGATTGGAGGATTGTAAGGCAACTATACGGATGGTGAACTTAAGTGAAATTGACTGGATGAGAGAATCAAATGGGATGTAGGCAGAGCATACCTGCATGACCAACGTGAGGGAGGCGGTCATGCTGGCGATCATGGTGTTCCCTCAGAGCAGAAAATTTCTGGTCATCTAGAGTAAATCGTTCGACGTTGTTTCTAAAGGGAAGAAGGCAAATGGAATAAGGTTGAGTGAAAATGGAAGGGGTTTTAAGGTCTCAATTACTTTTTGGGAGGATGAAGTTGAATGGTTTATGGGAGTTATGCATGAGTTTTACTAGCTAGAGGCGGAAAGTTTGTGGTCGAAATAAGGTAGGAAAGAGTGACAACTTATGGGTGGCCATGGAAGGTACTAGGTGAGGGAGGTTTCTGGTCATCACAGAGGAGAAAGGGGAGGCAGTGAGGTGTATTTTCATTCCAGTAGGTCCACAGGCTAATGGATCGTAGAGGATGATGGTGACGTTGTTTGAAGTGATGGGAGGAAATTTAAGGCACCGGGAAAGCCTATGGAGGCCGAAACAAGAATCTAGAAGCAATTGTATAGCTTGGAAGAAGGTCGCAAAATCTGCCAGTCTTGTTATCCTGTCCAAATTGCATAACACAATTAAAAGTGAGATGGAGGTGAGGAGAGAGATAAGCTTTGTCAATGTGGTGAAGGAAGGCACTCGACATGGGAGTCAAGTAGGGAAGACAATGCCTGATTTCAAATTGGGTTAGGTCAAATTTAAAATTTAAAATTCAAAATTTAGTTTTCCAATAAACGAATGGATGAGGCCTCATTTTGATTATGAATTGGGTGTTAATGAGCCTCGGTTTGGAGAGCCCAAAGTTCAAGAGGAAAGTTGGGCCTTTTCCTCGCACAGACCGAAAGGGAAATGGATCAAGCAGGTTGAGTTGGAGAGACGAGTTAGAAATCCTAGGTCCGAGTCCACTCATTTTTGGAGAGCCATGACCCGGGAGGAGAAGCGGAAACCTGCTTTGCGAATGGGGGAGAGCAGGAGAATTACCACATACTATGACGACGAATTCAAAAACAGAGTCTGACAATGAACAGGTCAATAGAGCCGAGGGGGAGTTTAGTGGAGTTTGCAAGGAGAAAGGGTCGGGTGAGGAGGAGGTGACAAAAGCTAAAGTCATTTTGAATGAGTGTGAGGTGGCCGAGAATGATGAAGTGGGATTTGCCTAGCCACTGGTGGTAGTTATGATGGTTTGTGATGCGATGGTAGAAATGTTTGAGTAGGACAAAAAGGCTGTGGTGCAGAAGGAGGAGGTGGCGATGGAGGATGAGATGGGGGAGAAGATGAGAGATTTGGTTGAGGAAGAAAATTCTAGATGGGTACTCTAGAACATCCAACAAATTAGTTGTATGCTTTGGGTCGCTTTTGACGGTTTAGAAAAAGAGAAACACACTATAATGCTCTTTAAAGAGATAGAAAAAGAGAGAAGGAGAAGGTGAGAGCGGAGAGGATAAAATCCAAAGAAAAAAACAATTTGGGGGTGGAAGGTTTTAGAGAATTAAGAAGATTTTAGTCAAGCATAAATTATGACAATTCAAGGAACGAAAAAAGAGAAGGGAGAGAGGGTGATTGGGGATACTTGAACTATGTTTGGTTGCATTATCTCTTGAAATATTAGGGAAATAAATGACCACAATAAGAGACATATAAGGGGTTTTCTGAACAATGGAAACCTGATGTGACGTGACTTTAGGAAGCTAAAATGAAATCCATCTCAAATGGGATTGTTGATGGCATTTAGAAGATAAGTTGGAAAGATCTACTAGTTAGGGGGCTTTTGGAGGGATTCTGGTGCTATGGAATGATGAATTACTTAATTGTGAGGTGGTGTTGTTGGGGGAATAATCAATTTCATACTTGGTTGAAGATTGTAGAAATGAATGGAGGTGAGTGTTTACTGGTGTATACAACAAAGACAGAGGGAGAGAGAGGAGTTTGTTGTGGAAGGATGTGGATGGCTGTAAGTAGCCATGAGACTTCCCATGGATTGTGGTAGGGGATTTCAATATAGTTTTGAGTAAACAAGAGAGATCTAGAGAGCATTTCTCAAGGGTTTGTGCTAATGAGTTGGTGGAGACTCTAGACAAGCTTGAACTACTGGATTTGACCCTCATGGGAGGTAAATTGACATGGTCCAATCAAAGATTCAATCCGTCTTGTCTTAAAATTGATTTGTTAAGTTTTTGGTGTCGGCTTTCCTGGCAATTACAACTCATAGGTTTGTGCTAAAAACTTTTGCAAGACACTATCTCTTATCATTTTTCCATTTCCCTAGCTTTTGATTGGATTAAATGAGGATAAAGGGTTAAGAGTCTATGATTTTTGTAACAAGATCGGTGAATGATGGAGAGGGGTAAGGGTGGATGGTAAGATTAACTTTAGAGTGGCTCAGAAGATAAAGGTGTCAAAGCTTGAAATTAATAAGTGGTGCAAGGAGGAAGGGGAGGGGTGAAAGTATGATCACTCAATATTTGCTATAAGATATTGAGGTCGTTGATAAGATGGAGGGGGAGGGTGGTTTGACCACCAAAGACTTGGCTCGTAAAAAGTCCATAAAGTTTGAATTGATAAACATGTTAAAAATGGAGGTCTTATGGAGACAAAAATCGAGAGTCAGATAGATAAAGAAAGGGGATAGAAACACGAGCTTCAACTACATCTCAAATCACCATAGGAGGATCAATTATGGGGAGGAGATTGAGATAGATGGCCTATTAGTGGAGGGTAATAAGCAGCTAGATAAGAGGTCACAAAAAATCTTTTGTAGATTATATAATGAGAAGTTCAGTTGGAGGTAAGTTGGATGGTTTGACTTTCGCGTCTTCGGACGAGCAGGATTGAGAATCACTTGAAAGAGAGTTCACTTAATAGGAGACTCTTGAAGGATTCATGAAATATGAGAAGGATGAAGTCTTTGGACCTGATAGTTTTAACATGAATTTTCTACAAAATTTTTTCCACATAATGAAAGAAGATGTTTTTGAGTTCTTTAAGGAGTTTCATGAATCCAGGTCATTTGTTAGATCTTTAAACTCTTCCTTCTTGGTCTTCATTCCAAAGGTAGAGAGAGTGACTAATATTAAGAATTTCAAACCTATCAGTTTAGTTGGGAGTGTCTATAAGTTGATAGTAAATAGAAGGATGGCCAAGGTTATGGATTGGGTGGTGGATGAGTGTCAACATGCTTTTATGGGAGGAAAAAAGATTCTGGATGCGGTTCTTATAGCTTATGAGGTTATTGATGATCTGTTTTACTAGACTAGAGAGGTTCCCTATGTAAGTTGGATATGAAGAGAACCTATGATCATGTAAGTCGGGGTTTTCTTGATTATATGTTGAGGAGATTGAGTTTTGGGGATAAAATGGCGCAAGTGGATCAACTCATGTATTTCTATAATTTCTTTTGCAGTCTTGGCTAATAATTTTCGTTTTTCAAAACATAAAGGCCTTAGACAAGGTGATTCCTGATCTCCCCTAGTATTTATGATTGTCATGAAATGACTGAACATAATGTTGTTAAAAAATAGAGAGCTTGAGTTATCTAAAGGTTTAAAGGTGGGTGATGGTGAGCATATGGAAGAGCTAATTCACCTAGTTTTTACTTATGGTACTCTAATATTATATAATCTGAATGAGATGGTCATGCATAACCTCATATGCATTTTATTGAGTTTTCAAGCAATTTTTGGACTTAAATATTAATTTAGCCAAGTCCGAGTTGGCAAGACTTGGTGATGGAAGGGATGCTTCTAGGTTGGCGAGAGTTATAGGGTGTAATAGTGCGGAGTTGCCAATTAAATACTTGGGGTTGTCACTGGGGGTTAAATATAAATATTTAACAACTTGGGATGTTGTGGTGGCAAAGTTTGAGAGGCGATTGGCCGTATGGAAGAGAAACCTCTTATGTAAAAAGGGTAATCTTACACTCATTAAATGTACGATGGTAAATATCTATTTTGACGGTCCTTGCGAATGTGGTCAAGAGATTGACATCAATTCATTATAGATTTATATGAGGCGACTTGGCGGATGACAAAAAGTATCATCTAGTAGCGTAGGATAAGGTTAAAAAGCCTGTGTTAGGGAGTTTCGGGGTTGAAATCTTTAGTGGAGGTGAATTTGACCTTATTGGAGAAGTGGCTCTAAAGATTCATGAATGAAAATGGTGTCCTCTGGTGGATGGTAATTGAGATAAAGTTTGGGACCGTTGATAGAGAATGATGCACCAATGTATCGACTAGACCTCACAGGATGGGGATGTGGAAAAAAATATGCATGAGCATGAATAAATTCCAGATGTGTACTAGTTGGATGGTTGCACTCGGGAGACAGTTAGTTCTTGGCATGATGCTTGGTTAAGGGGTTCACTCAGAGAATAGTTTCTCTAGAACTATGCTATTGCGCGACACAAGAATATTTTGGTTTATGAGCCCTATAGAGTCAACAGGGAAGGAGAGGGGGAGGGGAAGGGAGTAGCATGTGGAAATTATGAGAAACTTTAACAATTAGGAAGTTAATGACTATGAGATTCTCCTCGATACACTATCTACACTAAAATCAACAGGAGTAACAACCAATTAATTTGGAGATTCAATGTTAGAGGGTCTTTCTCGGTCAGATTCTGTAAATTATTGATTAAAAATGAGGCCACATGCAACAATATTCCTTTTTGGCAAATTTGAAAGGTTAATGTTTGATACATAATTGCTTTCTTCGTGTAGAAAACATGTTTTGGTGTATCCTCACTATTGACAAGCTGATGAAGAGGGGGAAAACATTAGTGTACATATGTTTTTTATATAAGAGGGAGACAGAGTTCTATAATAACTTCCTTCTTTGGTACCCGCTTGTATATAAATTGTGGACCATGACTTATGAGTTATTGGAGATCAGTTGGGTGATGGCTAGGTCGGTGAGAAGAGATTTGCACTTGGAAGGTATATTAGTAGGGAGAAGAAACATGTGAGTGCAAAAAGAGGAACAAGATAGCTTTTGAGAGAGTGAGCGATGACTTTGATAGGATTAAAGATAGATAGTTTTAGACCTTATATTTTTTTTTATGGGTCAACCTCTTTATACGGTGGAGGACCTTAGGGGCTTTATTGATATTTTAGTTAACATGTAAATATTTTTTGTACATAAATTGACACCTTCTTGGTGCTTGTGAAAGAATCATATCTTACTTTTTATAAGAAAAAAAAGATCCTAAAGTTAGTAAAGGTATAATAATAAACTTATAAATAATATCATCTTTTGGTATTTAATAAAATTATGTTTCTAAACTATTTAGGCACTCTAGAGCTAGATCATTTTGTATGATTTTCCCTCGGTTGGAGAAAACTTCTTAACGCGTTTTGAATGAGAACAATGCAAAACATTGACCTTCAAGCTTCTCCATGAAAATTTAGTAAACTATATGCTCAGTCATTCCCTTTAGTAGCAAATATAATAAGAACATATAATTATTTAGGAGTGTAAAACCTTTGCTAGTAGGATGAAATCAATATACTGACCAATTTGTGCTTCAATTGAATTCTTGAGCTGGACGTAATTATTGGCTTAGGCTTCTTTGTGGATTGAACTTCGATAAAGCTCTCTCTATGTAGTAAAAGATCTTGAATAACCTCAGCATAATACTCTTAGAAAGATGACCTTACTTGATTAGGATTTATTCTATCGGTTCGTACCTTTGTGTTCTTGAGCTCTAAAGAGAAAAGATCTTAAGTATGGTGAATGAATCATGACCATATGATTAGAATGTGATTAATGACGGAGACGTTCCTGAACTGTAGATGTTGTAGAGGATTGTTCTAAGTTGGGTTTGATCCTGTCTGGGGTTGTCACCCGATTATCTAACAGACTAATCAAGATATTTTTTTTATCTAAAAACAGATATATATATATACTCTTAGGAAGACATAAACGTTCCCATTTCTAAACTTCAACGAGCTCCTTCTCTTTATCTTTTTCATTTGATTTGATTGTTGCTACTTTTTTGATGTTTATATTTACCTTTCATCTTCTATCATCATAGGTTTTAGAACTCCTTTATGTCAAGCATAAAGCAAAAACCATTAATAGTCTCACCATGTTGAACATGTCAATCATTAAAGCCAAGGTTGACATGTGGAGACTTTTTTAAATTACTAAAGTACTCGATTTATGGGCCCAAGCTTGTCTCTATGGGTGCAAATGTGATGCATTAAAATATTAAGTCCTTAACTATAGAGATTGAAACAAGGTTTCTGGAAAAGTCCTTATGAATAACAAGTTTTTACGTTTATTTCTACAACAAATTTAGATTCAGATATTTTATAGTGCTTTCTATCTTCTTTGACTTAACTTGTATAGCTGGGCTTAGTTACAGTAAAAAAACTCGACAATTCTATAATTAGGAAACTTATTCCCTTCCTTTTAGTTCAACATGTTTAAAATTTTTCCTACTGCTACTTGCAACTTTGGTTAAAGAGGACTGCAAAAATGAGAAGAGCAAGCAAAATATTTTTGGGAATCTTCAGTGAAATAGGTTTGGAAGAGGTTGAACTGCTCCAGGTGAGCTGGTTTGGTCAAACTCGGTTAAAAAGAGTTAATCAGAGGTACAATGGCTACTTGCAAGGGTTGCAGTTTGGAGGTCAGTGTAGGACACAACTGGACAGGGGAAAGAGATTGAGAAAGGTAGCAATTAAAAGAATCTACAGTGGAGAGTGGTGCATTTTTAAGTGGGGCTTTAGATATCAATGGATTGATAAGCACTGGTTCCGATGGTAAGGGTGGTGTCCCTCATTGATAATTGGTGGTTGGTGAACCGACTCGCAGCTGATTTGTGGTCTTAGGGTCTTGCCATTTAGGTTTTTTTTGGTTGCAATTTTTTGGGGTCAAACAAGTTTGGGACTATTTTGGTTTTGTACTTTGGGTATTTGGTGAAGGGACCTTCAATTTTAGTACCAAATGATGTAGGACATATTATGATTAATTTAACTACTTAGGGATTGAGGATAAAAGCTTAGATATTTCATTTAGAGTTTCTTAGGCATCACATTTAAGAAATCTTAAGCATTATACTTAAATATTTGCTTGTGTCATACAGTCAGAAAATTGAATAACTCTTAAAGGATTTTGTTGAATAACTAAAGTCTCCCTCAAAAAGTGAATTTATGGAGATATTTATAACGTTTGCGAAGTAAACTTTCCTGAATAGAATTAATTGTAGGAATACTAATTGTAATACTAATAAGATTAAGAAATAATATTATTAATGTAAATAGGAAAACTAAATACTACTTAAAATTACTGAAACTACTATAACAAAGAACTAATAAGACGACAGTTTATACATAATAGAAATATGATTTTCGATCTATCTGGGCAATATAGTGCTAACCCATTTTGCATTTAGTTTATTTATACATCTTGAGTGAACACCAAAAAAAGAAAAATGAAATTGAAAGTCTAGTATATAAATTATGTTTATCAGAAATTTCTATTGAGGGAGGGTCGAAAACAGGCTTTTGTAGGGGAGAAAGGAAAATAGGTTTGGGGGATGAGGCCTGTTCTCTGATGGCAGAGGGTGTAGAGGGGTGGAGATCTACCGAGGATGTTGATTATCATGGAACTGCCGCAGGAGGAGGCCATAGGTTGTTCTCTGGAGTTGGACAGCTCGTCGAAGGATGGGTTTGAATAGTGGGCCTGATGAGTGCAATCATCTTTGCACAATGGAAAAGGGGGAGGATGTTCAGAATGCGGTGGCAAGGGAGAGGGTATGAAGCGGAGAGGTGCAGAGTGAGGGGGGGTTTTGTGAGGTGTTGGAGAGGCTGATGAAGAAACTAGCCCCTTGGTGCTGGCAATGTGCCCGAATATGGTGAATTAGGCTTCCTTGGGGTCGGGTAATGAGGAAAAGGAGCAGGAGTGGGTTGTTGCTATGTTGAGAGATGAGGAAGGGAGTTTTAAGAATGGAGGAGATAATGAGTAATGGATACTTTAAAACATTGAAACAATCAGCAAATTGAGGGGGTTTTTTGTGAGGTGTTGGAGATGGTGATGAAGAAACTAGCCCCTTGGCGCTGGCAATGTGCCCGAATATGGTGGATTAGGCTTCCTTGGGGTCGGGTAATGAGGAAAAGGAGCAGGAGTGGGTTGTTGCTATGTTGGGAGATGAGGAAGGGAGTTTTAAGAATGGAGGAGATAATGAGTAATGGATACTTTAAAACATTGAAACAATCAGCAAATTGGTGGGAGTGAGTTTCCAATGTTTTGAAGATCAGGTTTTGACTTGTTTCAGGTGATTATGGGGACTAAGAGAGGACAAATATGAAAAACTAAAAGTCAGCTGTGAAAAGGAAGAATGGAGTGGTTAAGGATAGATGGAAAAATTAGAATGCTTTATCAACTACAACAAGTCGAATATGGGGGAAGGGAAAGAAATGAGTTTCTTTTATTATTTTACCATGTTAAACAGTATCCTCTCTTGGAATTTGAGGGGCTTAAATAGTGCTCGTTAGAGAATGATTGTTAGGTGCTGTATGTCTAAATGGAAGCCGGATGTAATTTGCTTCCAAGAAACCAAGCTCAGTTTGTGTCTGATCAATTGGTGAATAGTTAATTGTAGACTAGGGAGGTAGGGTGGACAAGCTTACTGACAATTTGGTTGGTGGGGGGCCTTATAGTGTTTTAGAATGAGAATCTGGACAGTGCTCGGGGGGGTGTTCATTCTCATGTCTCTTCTGTCATAAGGCTAATGGATGGGTATAGATATTAATCCGGGTATATGGTTCTAGAGAGGGATGTTAGAGCGAGAAGTTATCAAGTGATTTAGAGGATTACAAGGGTAGATGAGATTTTCCTTGGGAAATTGGTGGTGATTTCAATACGTTCTGGTTTGATGTTGAGAGGGAAAGTTACTCTAGAAGCTGTGTTGATGACTTCAATAAGGTGTTGGACAGGCTTTAATCTCATGAATTTACCCCTTATTGGAAATAATTAACTTGATTTAATTCTAAAGCAAATTCCTCTTTTTCACGGATTCGTCAATTCATTATTTCCATTTTCTTTCAATCTCAATGACCTGGTTTATTTTAGAAGACTTTGCAACGTCTAATCTCAGACTGCTTTCCTATTTGCTTGGAGGCGAATCATATCATCTGGGGCCTTAACCTTTTTAGGTTCGGGAACAATTGGCTCAAAGTGCACAGTTTTGCAAGGTACAGGGCTTACAGGAAGATATTTATGTTGAAAAGCAAGCTCAAGAGGTGGAACAAGGAGGTGGTGGGTGTTGAAATTCTAAAGAGGGAGGAGCTATTTGATGAGTTGGAGAGACTTGATGAGGAGGAGGTAGGGGGTCTCTTAGGGAGGAGGTCGGTAAGAGATAGATATCTATTTGGAGATTATTGATCTCCTTGTGAGTGAGGATGTTGCGTGGAAACGAAGATCCGAAACCAAATTGATTCAAGAAGGTGATAAGAATACAAAAATTTCCATTGTTGCTAACCATCATCAGATGTGTAATTACATTGAGGAGCTGGAGGTTGTTGGAAACATAGTAAGGGGTAATGAAGCTCTGAGGGAAAGTCTAGTAATTTACTTCAAAGATTTGTACTCTGACAAAGATCAATTGAGACTGTCCTTGGAGGAACTTAGATTTGCAGGGTCAGTGAATAGGATTTCCTATTCCTTGAATAACCTTTTTCAGAGGAGGAATCCTTGATGGTCCATGAGTTGTAAGGGTGATAAGGCTCCAGAGTCGAACGGTTTCAACATGAAGCTTTTCCAACAGAGTTGGTATATCATCAAGGAAGACGTTATTGCCTTTTTCGAGGAGTTCCATGATTCTGGATCTTTTGTAAAGAGTCTGAACACTACTTTTTTGATCCTTATCACATAGGTCCAAGATACAAATAACATTAGTTTATTTAGACCTATCAGCATTGTGGGCAGAGTGTACAAGCTCATTACTAATGTTCTTGCCAGGAGGCTAACTAAGGTGGTTGGGAGCGTTGGTGGTGCATTTCAACATGCTTTTGTCCAAGGAAGACAAATTCTTGATGCTGTCTTAGTTGCTAATGAGGTAGTTGGCGATGATGTTATCAGGAAATATGAGAGGAAAGTGTTATCTAAATTGGATTTAGAAAAAGCCCATGGTCATGTCTCTTGGAGCGTCATACTTTGCATGCTTGATGGGCTGGGTTCAGGACCAAGAGGAGGTTGTGGATAAAAGCGTGCATCACCTCTTCTTCTTTCGTTGTTTTGGTTAATGATGCTCCTTCTAGTTTCTGTAAGGCCCCGAGAGGGTTGAGACAGAGAGATCCTCTATTCTGTTGCTATTCATATTGGTTATAGAAGCTTTGAACAAATTGTTGCTTAAGGCGAGGGAGCTTCATTTGTTTAGTGGGGTGCAGGTGGAATCCAGGAGCTGAAGTGGAAGTTATTTATTTCTTGCAGATGATACCCTCCTATTTTGGAAGCCAATTCCACAGGATCTACTAAATATAAAATGTGTTACTTTGTTTCCAAGCTATGTCAGGTCTGAAAATCAATTTGGCAAAAATTGGGATTAAAACAGTTGGGAAGCTATGGAAATGATGAGCGTTAGGCATCAATTTTGGGCTGTAAAAGTACAACCTTCTAATCAAGTGAAATTTCAAGGACACCCGATCCTAAGATCCGGTGGTTAATGGATTTGAATTCCGTCTTACAGCTTGGAAGAGAGGTTTATTATCTAAAGGCAACAGACTCACTCTCATTAAAAGTTCGTGGCCAGTGCCCCTATCTATTTTATCTTCTGACCACTATACCTATTAGTTTGGCTAAGGGATTGGAGAGGATTAAATAGAGATTTTTATGGGGAGACACTGAAGACAAGAGTGTGTATTATCTTGTAGCTTAGAATGCGGTGAAGCGGTCACTATAGAGGGGTGGGTTGGGCGTGAGATCCTTGGTTGAGTTCAAGCTTTTCAAGGAAAGTGACTTTGGAGATTCATGAGGAAGGAAGACAGTTTTTAGAGGAAGGTGATAGGGGCTAAATTCGGTACTTCCAATCTTGGTGGTTTGCCAGGTCTACTTGAATGTCTGATAATGTAGGTATGTGGAAGAGCGTTATGATGGGTAAGGGGACACTCCAAAAGTGCACCAAATGGAAAATAAGTTTTGGGGAGAGAATGAGCTTCTGGTTGGATGATTGGATGGAAGGTGGGAGCTCAATATGCAATACACTGGCTTTTTTTCTACTGTGCAGAATAAGATCATTGTTGACAAGGCACATGTAGATTTGCTACCAATGGTACTTATGACATAGAATTAATCAGGAATTTGAATGACTGGGAGCTAGAGAGTTTCTTGCATCTCTGTTATGTTTTATCTTGGCTGACGGTTTCTGGAGATATGGAGGATGAACCAGTCTGGTGTTTATCGTCCAAGTTCTCTTTGTCAATCAGGTCTTACTATCAGTTCCTATCCAAGAATGATGCCAAACCCGTCAATTTCCCTTCAAACTTGGTCTGGAAAGTGAATGCCATTCCCAAGAGGATCCTGGTGAATGGATGTTTTTCTGTGCAAGAAAGATCAGAAACTTATGACCATATTCTCCTGTGGTGCCTTTGGTCTACGGTTTATGGTTTATTGGGTGTGAATTAAGTCGTGGCTGGTAATATCAGGGAGGAATTTTGTGCAGGGAAAAGATTTCAGAGTAACAAGAAGACCATCAGATTTATCCCTGTTACTATCGTTTGGGTCATTTGGAAGGAAAGAATAGAAGGACTCTTGGGCGGGGTTGAGAGTAATTTTGAGATCTTAGGGACCTTAATGATATTTTATTAGACCTGCAAAGATTTATGTATAAGGGTTTACACCACTTTGCTGCTCTGCGAATATGTAGTATCTTTTCTTATTTTTAAAAAAAGCAAAAGCTTTTACCACTAAAGATGATAGGAGAAGAAGACAACAGTGAACCTTTTGGCATTTGTTGCCTGATTTACCTTCCTTTTAGTTTAGGTCTCATCCACATTGAAGTAAGTATGATGAATTTATAATCTGCTCTGTTGGTGCTGGGTGGTTTCTATTCCCTATCATTTTTCTCGTGGTTTCTCCTTGCAAACTGTTTGTCATGAAGAGCGGGCCATAATCATGTCCAAGTAATTGAATGGGATTTTCTTTCATGAAGCATTCAAATATAAATCCAGTTGTACATAATTCTTCTTGTAGTGCTCCATGACTGCTAATTTGATGGACAAATTTTTTATTTTATTTTCTTTTCTTTTCTTCCAGTATGTTGCTTATGCAGATGGTCTGATTCGAGCATACAACATTCACACGTATGCAGTTCACTACACATTGCAACGTGAGCTGAGAAATTTTGATTCTTACCTTGAATATTTGGTGTATTAGTTATGTTTCAGGCAACATATTTCTTTCCTGTTGTTTCTGCTTCAGTTGATAATACTATAAAGCTTATTGGAGCTAGCGCATTTGCTTTTCACCCAACATTGGAATGGATTTTTGTTGGTGATAGACGGGGTACACTTTTAGCGTGGGATGTGTCAACTGAGAGGCCTAATATGATTGGAATGTAAGTTCTCTTTCGATTTGCTCCTTGGCTGTAGCATGCCAATTCTTTGAACTCTCCTTTTGCTTCTCAAATTAGAGAATTTAATCACGCTGTAAGTTGTAGCCTGCTACTGTTGCTGTTTGGTATGGAAGTGGACTTCGGATTAATCTGATATTGATGTAGCTAACACTAATCTCATGGATAACTACAGACATCGGGGGTTGTCTTTGGCTAATCCAATTATCTAAGATTTGGTTGGCAGTGTTATGACTGTAGACTGCATACTGGCGTTTATTATGCTTTTCGTTTTCAATATCATTTTTTTAGATAAAAAGTGTGAAGTATATATTAATAGGGTACCAAGGGGGTACCACTCATGTACAAAAAATTTACAATCGTGTTAAAGTATCAATGATATTCTCAAAATTTTCATCCCTAATGATATCATGCCTTAACAAGATAAAAACAAAGTAATGAAATCATTTATCTCTCAACCTTTAAGTCAAATTCTCTTTATTCTCAAAAGTTCTATAGTTCATTTCTTTCCATATGACCCAAAAATAGTTAATGAAATTAATTTGATGGATTCCTTTTTCTTACATAGACCACCCCAGGCCCAAATTTCTTCCCTAACAGTGTCCGCCATCATCCAATTAATCCCTAAAAGTTCATAAATCATGCACCACAGATCCTAAGTCACAGGACACCACCAAAGAAGATGGTTGCAAGATTCCCCCGCATTCATGCATAGGTAGCATCTGTTGACTGAAATATGGCCTATGGATATCAGCTTGTCAATGGTCAGTACGAATTCTCTGCTAGCCTCCCCAATGAAAAAAGCAATTCTAGGGGGTTCTTTCAATATCGTATCTTGTTAGTTGTTAGCACTTCTATATTGATATGAGTGTATTGCACATGGTATGGGTCGCAAGTTCTTCGTGTTGTATTCTTAAATGTTGGAGCTGTCATGATTTTATTTGGATAAGAAAGGAGTAATACTAGTATCTCAAAAAAAAAAAAAAAGAAAAGAGAGGGCTAATACTAGAAAGAGAGAAAGCTACTAGAGAATGGGAGAATGTGGTATTCTGCTACAGAAGCAGTAAAATACAAAGAGACAAAAGTCTTCAATACAAGAGACTCATATTATGCCAGTTGTCTCTGCTGCCTGGTCCATTCCTTTAGTGAAGTTGAAAACCAAGTAGCAGTTTTCTAACAGAGTTTGTGACTGTAGCATGCTTTCATACATGATATCTATCTTTAATCCCATTAATATTTATAATGACTTAGTGCTGATATGAGGATTCTTTTGTCTTAATTTTGTTATGTTCTGGTGGCTAGTTTGTTGCTTTCTTAGGAGAATAAAAGCATATGTATTTCTCAAAGGCACCAATGAATGCTGTCCCTGTAGAAAGGCAAGCATTTAAAATTTTATCTAAATGAAGGTAAAATATTCTATAATATCCACTAGATCATAAAAGTTTGAAATATGGTTACTTAAACTACCTCTAACTCTGTGGGAAGACACAAAATCCTCAGAACATAAAGCAAAGGGAATGGGATGAATAAGCTGGTTTTTGTCTGCCTGAATGCCATCACTAAGTAACAAATTTCTGCCACTTCGAACCTCGTCCAGCAACCCAGTGAGCTTCAAGAGGTAAACACAGAATCCTAAAGCTGGCAAGACCAGGGTCTTCAAGGAGCCATGCATGGAACATCTATTGGCTGGCAACTTATTTTATTTCTTGAGGTTGAACATGATCAAAATCCTTCCTCAAGTATGTGGGCTCCTCATTCCTTTCATAAAGGAAGCTTCTCTTAACTGGCATCTTGGCTTTTTTCCTGAGATCGCACATGATCAAAATCCTTTCCCAAATAGCTTCCCAGGCAAAGAGTTCATCTTCCCTATTTGTTGTCATGGAAATTATCCAAATACAGAGAGTTACTGTCCTTCTCAACGGAGCTAGTGGACCATATGCCCCTCATCAGGGTCCGTCTCGACGTGAAAGATAGAGACAGCATTGAGACGGAGACCCTTTCCTTGCAACCACCTCATTATCCCTTTTACTCACCTCATAACCACACATCTGAAGCCCATCCTCAAGCTGCGGGATATTCTCCACACTATCATCCAACATCTATCTACATCATAATATAAGTAAAAAGTACAAAGAGTAATTTATGATATTTTAGTAATAGATAAGATTAATATGAAAAGTAAACATAAGAATATATATAAAATATTTACATAAATATAAATGTAAAACCCTGTTAATAATATCAAAACTCAAGCATACTGTTTACCATGTTAAAAAAAAAAAGGAGGCAGGGTGGGTATGGAGCAGGTAGGTTATGCACTAAATTGTCCATTTAATTACCCTATGGCATGGGTTGGGCCTCTTGAGCATGAAAGAGTCTAAAACACAATCTCTCAATTGTTAAAGTTTTAGGACAACTTGTAAGAAAAGTGAAAAGCGTTAGGAACTGGAATATGGTGTATTGTTTACTGGATATTAATTGGGTGATTGGGTGTTTAGTAAAAAATAAACTTTGGGCTTGGGATGAGATCGGCAAAAAGTCGAAAATTGTAAAAATCATTCCTTTTAACTATTTATTGGGTGGTGTGGGAAGAGAGGAACAACAAAACATTTGATGGATGTGTGGGGGATATAGGTAGAATCAGAGATAGGTGGTTACATAATTTTGGGGCTCTAATTCTGGGTCATGATGTATATGGGTGCGATAATTTTGGAAAAGTTTTTGATGTTTTAACTAACATGTAAATGCTCTGTATAGGGGTGGCACCCTCTTGGTGCCATATATATTTAATACACTTGCTTTTATCTCAAGAAAAAGCGTCAGGAATTGCGCCTCGTGCCATATATACTTAACAACTGGTAAGTGAGACCCTGAGGATTTATTGCCATCTCATATATCTTCTGTGATGCATAATGGACATGGACTAGATTTTCGGAACTGATTAGGAATTGTATGGCTTGCTAATCTATAGTTTGCTGCAATGCCATGGATAAGGTTGGACTTAAGCAATATTAGGATTTTTTTTATAGTTTAAATTCTTATGTTCCCGATTAGTTTTCTGTTATTTCATCCCAGTTGTTACTTGTGATATCTGAGAATTCCTAAATTTATCCCAAATTCCGAAGTTGGCAAATTACTCCTAACTTGTCTTACATTGTTCTCAAAACAGAGTGCAACGCTGTACCAACTTCGAAATAGAGATGGGCTCCAAAATTCTCCCGTCATCTCCCAATTGATTTCCAGATATCTGTTCCATAAGTTGTTCTAACATGATTGCACATCGAGCCATGCTCAAGAAGTCCATATCGAGCTACAATTAGTCAACAACCAGGGGTGGATCTATAAAATTTTTATGGGGCAAGTTTATTGGACATGACTTTTTACATATAATATTAATTTTTCTAAGGTCATTTGTTGATTCTCACATTTAGAATTAGTCGTACGAAACCAATGAAATCATAGGAGGAGCACCATTATCTTTTTTTTTTTCATAAATTAGTCTTGTTTGATGTATCTAACAACAGATGCGTTCGGTGTTCCTTCTATCTAGTGGAGGAAAATTTAGCAGGTTAACGTGAAAAGAAGTGTTTATATAGATAATTTATATTTGTTCTTTAATTTCGTTGAGTCAACTGCTCTGATGAGCTATAGTAGCTCTGTTATTGTCAATAAGCCTTCATCATAGATTATCAACTTTGGTCATGAATGCGAAAGCCACTTCGCAAGGATTATCTTGTTGAAGCTCCAGTAGCTCTGAGATTTAAACCTCCTCCTTGATCTGGCTGTCTAATGTTTTCCTCCCCAATGAAATGACTTCTTCTCTATTTCTTGGAACCACCACACAAGACCTAGCTAGAATTGACTCAAGTTTCTTGCCTTCTCTGCTAGATTGGGGGCATGTAATAGGTGAACAAATTTGAGGGGTGTTCTTGATGATGGTGAATCTACTACTCTCAAAAAATAGTTCCTTTTCCACCCAATAAGGTTATCCTTGAACTTGGTAACAATGGGATCCTGAATTCCTACATCCGTATATCTTGCCCCATGAGAAAGACTTGGGTTTAAGAGGGAAACAGCCCACTTTACAACCCAATATCTTGGACAGGGACTTCTTCCCAAAGTCTGACCCTAAGTCCACCAATTCAGACTTGCAGAGGTTAATTTTTAGACCAGAAATGCCTGAAAACAAAGTAAATTGCTCTGTCATACAAAATAGCTGTTCTCTTATACAGTCTAATTCCAGTTTTATGTGAACATTCTTTTAATTCTAATCACTTGCACAGTCCAATTCCTTATGTCTTTGACAATGTGGTCAAGAATAGCAAATTGGCAATATACATTTCCCTTCATTCTTTGGAGTTTCTATTAAACATTGACTTTAATCTAAAATAAGAGTTCTTATTTCAGAGTTTAGCTGTGTACCTTAACATGATACGGCTAAATCCATGTGTTATTGCAATTATGTATAACTTTTGGCAATTTCAGGATTTATGCTAGGAGAAGTTAAGGGTCTTAATGACTTGTACTCTAAGGAGTTTTTTGCTTACAGTCTCATGATAACATTAAGATTTTAATTTCTTTGAAATGTGAAATAACATCTTATGCATCATAAGTTTTGATTTCTTTGGCATTGTGATGTAATATCTCTTTTTTTTTTTCTGGAAAGTAGGTGATTCTGTTCATCTTACGTTTAAACTGCTTGATTTTTATTTAAGTAATTTCTGAAATTTTCATGTATTTAACTCCTGATGATTTTGCTTTTGTTATAACCACAGTACTCAAATTGGTACCCAACCGATCACATCAATTTCATGGCTTCCAATGTTGCGTTTACTTCTTACTCTTTCCAAGGATGGAACTGTTCAAGTGTGGAAAACGCGTGTTATTATTAATCCTAATAGACCTCCCATGCAAGCAAATTTTTTTGAACCTGCTGGTGAGCTTTTGTTTTTTCCTTTACTTTTATTTACATTGCAACTATTCTGCGTTCGATTCTTAACAGATTTTGCCTCCAAAAAGAGGATAGAAGCTACTCCTACTCCTCTGGAGCATTTTGGTCTTATCTGGCTTTATTTGGCTTTTTTTTTACAAGGCTGAACTGCAGGGAACTTGTCATTTGCTGCCTTTGCTAGTGTGTGTTCGAGTAGATTAGGTTATTTACTACTTGGAACATATTGCATATGATGTTTTCCATGTACTATATGCTGTACAACAACTTGCAATCTCAAAATGAGGAGGTTTTTAGATTCACTTTGAAGTAGATTTTGGAAAGCAAGACCTACCCTGTATCTCCTTTGTATTGGTTTCTTTGCTCAGAAAGCAGCTTCCAATAGGAACCTAACTATGAAAAACTTAAAGAAGAGGGGTAAAGTTACTGACAATGGCTGACCTTTATGTCTTCTGGAGGAAGAATCTCTCAATTATATCCTTTGGTGCATGTAGGCTAGAAAGTTGTGGGATTTGCCCTCATACTCAATGTTTCCAAGCTTGCCTCTGGTTCAGTAGCAATGAGCTGTAGACGTTGCTTGGTTTAAGGGGTTGTAAATATAGGAAGAAAATTTTGAAGTGTTTATCATTGGCCTCTTTTTGCTTTATTTGGAAATAAAGACATAGGAGAAATTTTAGGCCTTGTTCTCCTTTTGAATAATTGGAGATTGTTATTCGCAAACCTTAAATATTTTGGTGAAAGGTTATCTGCTCCATGGTGAAGTGGATTTTGGAAAATTATTCATTTCTATCCTTATGAGTTGTTAAGTGATTGTCCAGTCATGGCACCGTCTTAGTATCTTCTTATTGAAATTCTCTTTTTCTGCTGAAAAGGAAGGAGTAGCTTTTTTTTCCTCATATGGTATGGGGAACTTGCGCCAACTGATACACTTTTTTCTTTTGACAGCAATTGAAGCTATTGACATCCCTCGCATTCTCTCACAACAGGGTGGTGAAACAGTTTATCCCTTGCCACGAATTAGAGCTTTAGAAGTTCACCCCAAACTAAATTTAGCAGCATTGCTCTTTGCAGTTGAGACAGTCACCTAAATCTATTAGACTGAGTTGCTAGCCTACATCTGAAGTCTGACGCGGTTTTCTGTGACAGAATATGTCGGGTGGTGACAACATAAGAAATAGGGCTACATACACTCGGGAGGGGAGGAAACAGCTCTTTGCAGTTCTTCAAAGTGCCAGGGGATCCTCAGGTGAATGTCTAATCTGGTTGTCTGGACAACATATTTGTACTTTTCCATTTTCAGATGACTTTGTAGTTCATATCCTGGTTTGAATTTTTAGTTTGACAGCACTATTTGGAATCTTCTAAAATACAGTTGTTCAATTTTCTAATTATTGCCTAGACAAAATATACCTTCACGGTTGTTCTCTTATCTGCACGTTATTTCATAAATATCTTGCTGCTATTTAAGATATTTTTCTTTTTTTTTTTCCTGATTGCTGATTACTATGGTGATTTGCAGCCTCGGTTTTGAAGGAAAAGCTTTTATCCATGGGTTCATCTGGAATTTTAGCCGACCATCAACTCCAGGCGCAAATGCAAGAGCATTATCATAAGGGGTGGGTTAACGTTATTGAAAAATACTTTTAACCACACCTTTTTCTAGGCACCCCTCGGTGCCTTTTATGTAATAGACACCCTATTTCAGTTAAAAATTCCATTATTGAAATTAATGGCTGATTTATCCTGAAACCTGATGTAAACTTATGCAAGTAGATTTCCCTAAGCAGCCTGTGGATCGACACAATCAGAGTTCCTTGGGGGTACATGTGCACACATATTGCATGTGCCCCTTGCCCACTGCAATCTATTTTCTGATTGTCTTCTGATCTATCTACTTGATAGTTTCACATATATTTTCTTCTTAGTCATTGGGCAATCTTTTTGACATTTATTTATCTTTTCTAGCAGGCATAGTCAACTAACAATATCAGACATAGCAAGGAAGGCATTCCTTTATAGTGTATGTTGCTTTCATGTTCTAATTTATAAAATTTATATGCCATCTCATGATACGGATTATTAGAAATCTGGGATGAAACTATTAATTGATAAACACTGAAATTTCTCATCTGTAATGTGTATTTGTGTTTTGTTGACTTCTAAACAAAATTGTATTGTTTTACTGGAAATGACTTGTAGAAAATAGGTGTGAAGAAAACCTTCTTGAAGTTGTAAACTAGTCATATATATGCTGCTAAAGTAGGAGATAGCTTCTTTAAGTTTTGATGCTGAAAATGTCAATATGATTCTATGCGGTTGAGTTAAGTTTAGGTTGTGGTCCTCTTCTAAGCTCAGTGAAACTTTTATTATGTGAAAGGCAGTAATGAATCTTGTTTGATGCCTAGTGAGATGAGCATTTTGTTGTTACGTACCTGCTTATGGAGACAGATGTTTCTTTTCAAAGTCAATAGCTAATTCGGCAGAATTTAGCATGTTAGTTTAGAAATTTTAATTCTTGTTGCATGTAATTCTCGATATTTTAGTAGACTAGAACATCTTGGTTAGTTTTTTTTTTTTTGTTTACTCAAATGTTTCATTAATTCAAGGATCACCATTTCTTTGGTTCTAAAATATTATGTTGTATAATTCTTGTAGCATTTTATGGAAGGTCATGCCAAAAGTACTCCAATATCTAGGTTGCCTCTCCTCACAGTTGTGGATGCCAAAAATCGGCTGAAGAATATTCCTGTTTGCCAGGTACTCAGTATTGCTTTATGTTGGTTGATGTCATACATGACGAATTTGTGTCTGATCTTTTTATTTTTTTGCAGCCAATTCATCTGGAACTTAATTTCTTCAATAAAGAGAATAGGGTTCTTCATTATCCTGTTAGGGCCTTTTATATAGACGGAGTAAACCTCATGGCATATAATCTCTGCTCTGGGTCAGATAGTGTCTACAAGAAACTTTACACATCGGTAATATTCCAAATGATGCTCTTTTAGTGAGATAAGTAATTTCATGTGGTCACTTACAGTAGAATTTGTTTTCAGATTCCTGCAAATGTAGAATATCATGTTAAGCACATGGTTTACAGCAAAAAGCGGCACCTATTTCTCGTTGTTTATGAATTTAGTGGTGCAACAAATGAAGTGGTTCTTTATTGGGAAAACACTGATTCTCAGTTAGCAAACAGTAAAGGAAGCACAATCAAAGGTATGTTTGTCCAGTGAAAATGCTTATTTATTCTTGCAGCTCTTTAGTGTACCATTTTGCATGTATCTAGTCACTTATAGTATTTTTCTTTGGAGCTTGTAGGTCGAGATGCTGCATTTATTGGTCCCAATGACAATCAGTTTGCAATTCTTGATGATGATAAGACAGGATTGTCCTTATACATCCTTCCAGGATTAGCAGCATTGGATGCTAATGAGAAGAATTTATTAGCTGAAGAGAACCAATCTGGGGACTCGAATGTTCATGCTATTCAGGGTCCACTACAGTTTATGTTTGATACTGAAGTTGATCGTATCTTCTCTACTCCCATAGGTGCTCGAGGAAATAAGATCTTTCATAATAAATATCTTGGTCATCATTAGTAGTTTTTTCAGTTAATTAGATCATGCTGATTAATGATTCAGTATCTCCTGTGATTGCAGAGTCTACTTTGATGTTTTCTTCTAATGGGAGCCAGATTGGCTTGGCAAAGTTGGTTCAAGGGTACCATCTTTCAACTAAAGATGGTCACTATATCTCAACAAAATCTGAAGGAAGAAAGGGCATCAAATTGAAAGCAAATGAAATTGTGCTCCAGGTAACCTGTTAAATGTTTTAGCTCGCTTGCCACTGATTGTCACATATAAAAATTAGGTAATTATTGAATGCATGGAGGTTGGAGCCTTTGGTGTAAAGAAATCTCCCTTCTTCTCTCAATAAGGAACTGAAGCATTTATTGGCTTGTTCTTTGTCACTTTTCTTTTGATCATGGTGTTCTGCTGACTTGAATGCCCTTGATTACAATTGTTAATTCTGCACAGATTTGCAAGATATGTTGCACAATGTGCAGTCCAGACATGTTGAAAATATAATTTTCCAGTTATTTTGGTGCATCAGAGCGTTATAGGCTAAAGTTGAAAAGTTATTATTAGTACCTGTTGGAAAATTTTCTTAATAGTTGGTACATTCACCATTCAATTCTGAGCATTGCTAGAAAAGGCCAGATGCAGCTTTGCTGTTTCTTCAGGCAACAGGACATTCCTTCTAGATGCTTATTTTGTATATGGGAGAAATGTAATGCATGAAAAGGACAGATGGAAGGCTCTGGTAGGGATTTCCTCCTATATTATCAATAAAAGAATTGCTGACGGGGAAGGGCTGCACTTAAAGTCTAAAGCATGATAACTCCTTAACTTGAAAACCATAAATAATAAATGGCTTTGGCATTTTGTAAATGAGATGTTGACACATATTAGTAGTGGTGGCAATGTGCCTGATTTGGCTAGGGGAGGGAGAGAGATGCTGATGGTGAGTAGAGTGAGGGTAGTTATTGCATTAATAATTCGTTGAAAATTTGTGAGATTCATAGGTTGAAGAGCTTATTAGAGATTGGCCATGACAAAATTTTCTTATTGTGTATGTGGTTCATGGACCAATCCAATATTTTCCTTCTATATCAAATAACAGCTGGTAATTTTGCTCTCTAAAGGTGCACTGGCAAGAGACTCTCAGAGGCTATGTTGCTGGAGTCTTAACGACACAAAGAGTGCTGATTGCTTCTGCAGATTTAGAAATACTGGCAAGCAGTTCCGTCAAATTTGATAGAGGACTACCATCAATATCCTGAACATTATCATGAAAATATTTTCTTGCATACAAGCACATGGCTACATAAATGCACATGCATAGACATATTTACTTTCTCATTCTTTGTACTTCAAGATTTGTCCAAACACTTAACTTTTGTGCACTTTAGATCCCTCTTATGGGTTGGGCCTGCTCTTCTTTTTTCAACTGCTACTGCCATCAGTATATTGGGCTGGGATGGAAAAGTGAGGACCATTCTCTCTATTAGCATGCCCTATGCAGGTTTGTAGGTTTTATCTGTTTTGTATTCCTAGGTGACACCATAGTTTAGGTTATTTGGATAATGTAGGCCTTAAATTTATTATCTGAATACATAGATTGGTTACTAAAACAGTTTGTCTATGCAGCATTGGTTGGTGCCTTGAATGATCGATTGTTGCTTATTAACCCAACTGACATAAATCCCAGACAAAAGAAAGGGGTTGAGATCAAGAGCTGTCTTGTTGGACTTCTTGAACCTCTTCTTATTGGGTTTGCCACAATGCAACAATTTTTTGAGCAGAAGCTTGATTTGTCAGAAATACTGTACCAGATAACATCAAGGTTTTCTTTTTTCTTCCCTTTTCTTGAGGGTATTAACCCTTAATATTTTAGTTTAAGGCTGCTGACAACCAACATACATATGTTTTGTTTGAATGAAGGTTTGACAGCTTGCGCATTACTCCTAGATCTCTTGATATTCTTGCTAGAGGTCCTCCTGTTTGTGGTGACCTTGCTGTGTCATTAGCTCAAGCGGGTCCACAGTTCACTCAGGTGAGCAAAGGATGATGCATTATAGTTATGTTTCATAGCTTATGAGTCTGTGTTTAATCTAAAAAAGAGTTCTAAATACATTCTGGAACAAACTTAGGTGTTACGTTGTGTCTACTCAATCAAAGCCCTCCGTTTTCCTACGGCGTTATCTGTTCTAAAGGATGAATTCTTGCGCTCTAGAGATTATCCGAAGTGTCCTCCAACTTCTCTTTTGTTTCATCGGTTCCGGCAATTGGGATATGCATGTATCAAGTAAGCAGATTTTGTTTTTTCTATGTTACTGTTCATGTAACCTTATATTTGTGCGTGCAATAGTTATGGTGCACTAGATTCTTCAGGGATGACTTTCTTTCTTTTCTTTTTTTGGAATAAAAATAATATGGTAAGATTCATGCACAAGCACCGACATGTGCAAACCGATGTACTCTTCAAGGATGACTTTCATTTTTAGTTCTTTCAAACTGTTTATGAAGAATCTCATTGTTATTCTTCTTGTCAACTCCTTATATGTAAAGGTGGGTTACAGGTTACTTCTCTGTCTCTGAAATTGGAAGATGAAATTCATATTGCTTTCTTCTATTTAGTGGATGTAATATCTGGCTTATGGTTTCCACATGGATTTCTAATATAATCTGCCTTACTGCTTAAAACTTTTAAATCTTACTTGTTCATGTTAGTTTAAGCTTCCTGTTACTATTGCACTGTGTTTCTGACAGGTGAAAATGCTACCTGCACAATTACCTCCCCCCTTCTCATGTCCTGATTCACACATAATTACTGGCCTTTAATCATAGGAAAAACGCTATGGATAATTTATCTTATGACATGTATAATACTTTTTGGGATCTTGTTTATCATAGATCAATTTTTTGCTTAACGATATGA
The DNA here is from genome assembly GCF_054855325.1 of Carica papaya. Classification (NCBI taxonomy): domain Eukaryota; kingdom Viridiplantae; phylum Streptophyta; class Magnoliopsida; order Brassicales; family Caricaceae; genus Carica; species Carica papaya. The sequence goes on along the minus strand of NC_142312.1, from coordinate 4,680,967 downwards.
AATATTGAAATTGCAGGTATGGTCAGTTTGATAGTGCCAAAGAAACATTTGAAGTCATTGCAGACTATGAAAGCATGCTGGATCTTTTTATATGCCACCTCAACCCCAGTGCAATGCGACGTCTAGCTCAGAGATTGGAAGAGGAAGGTGGTGATCCAGAATTGAGGCGATACTGTGAGAGGATTTTAAGAGTCCGCTCCACTGGATGGACTCAAGGAATTTTTGCCAATTTTGCAGCTGAGAGCATGGTTCCTAAAGGACCTGAATGGGGTGGTGGGAACTGGGAAATCAAGACTCCTACTGATATGAAGAGCATACCTCAGTGGGAATTAGCTGGAGAAGTGATGCCATACATGAAGACTGACGATGGTTCTATCCCTTCAATTATTACTGATCATATTGGTGTTTATCTGGGTTCAATTAGAGGGCGGGGAACTATTGTGGAAGTAAGAGAAGATAGCCTGGTCAAAGCCTTTATGCCTACAGGAAGTGATAATAAGCCAAATGGACCAGGTACATCTTTGGTTACATCTATATCTGATAAGTCCAATGGGGTGCTTGATGGTCAATCAAAGACTGGTTCCTTGATGGGTCTAGAAGCTCTCATGAAACAAAATTCTGGTTCAACTGCTGCTGATGAACAGGCAAAAGCTGCTGAAGAATTCAAGAAAACAATGTATGCTGCTGCTAATGATGGTAGCAGCAGTGATGAGGAGGGAGTATCGAGAACTAGAAAGCTACAAATTAGAATTCGAGATAAGCCAGCCACCTCTACAACAGTTGATGTCAATAAGATTAAAGAAGCCACAAAACAGTTTAAGCTTGGTGATGGATTGGGCCCTCCAATGAGTAGAACAAAATCCTTAACTGTTGGATCACAAGACCTTGGTCAGATCTTAATGCAACCTCCAGCCACTACTAGCGGAACTGTTACAGCTCCCTCAATTTCCAGTCCTGCTGATCTTTTCAGTACTGAATCATGGACCCAACCTGCACCAGTTGCACAGCATGCTCCAGGGGTCAAGGGTCTGGGAGTCACAGCTGGTCCTATACCGGAGGATTTCTTTCAGAATACAATTCCATCACTTCAGGTTGCAGCCTCACTTCCTCCTCCTGGAACTTATCTTGCAAAACTGGACCAAACTTCTCAAGGGGTTGAAAGCAATAAAGTATCACCTAATCAGGCAAATGCATCTGCACCTGATATCGGTTTTCCTGATGGTGGTGTGCCTCCACAAGCTAGTCAACAGCCTGACCTTGGTGTTGAGTCTGTTGGACTTCCGGATGGTGGTATTCCTCCACAAGCTCCTAGTCAAGTCATTCACATGTCACAGCCTCAGATTCCACTTCCCACACAACCCCTTGATCTTAGTGTCCTTGGAGTTCCAAATTCCAATGATTCAGGAAAACACACTCATCCTGGCTCTCCACCAGCATCTGTGCGTCCTGGACAGGTGAAGATACATGTGTTACAAGTTTGTTTGTGTGCATGCATGCATATCAGGAACATACATGCAGGACTTGCCTATAATTAAGTAGAAAAGTTCTTGAAATTTTTTCTGTAGTATTTTCTTATTTGAGAAGTATTTAGGTTAAATGAATAAAAGACCAATTTGAAGAATAAATCATCATCATTTTGTTATCTTATTTTGTTCCAAACAGAAAAACTGCATCACTATGTTATGTTTCACGATCTATGTGGAGGTATAGTTGAAGGAAAATGATGACCTGCTATTGAATGGTGATATCCCTTCCCTTTTGTTGCTTTTTAGTGTTTTTGTAGCAGTGAAAAAAGGGAAAATCTTCTCTTAAACATACTTTTTATGCTATGTGTTCATTCTGCAGCTGTGGCTCTATCTCAGATCTGTTTGTGTGTGACAGTTAATTTAACCAGAAAAAAATAAAAAGGAGCTAAGCAATTTATGATTCTAATATTATCATGGGGTTAAAATTCAAGTAGTGAAGTATGATGTGCATATAGATAGGAGACCAGATCTATAAGGTTTAGCGGGCCACAAGTTTCCTTTCTCGGTTGCTTCTTTTGCACAAATTCCTTATAGACTCTTCCTGGGAGATGTTTGGGATTGGCATCCAGCATGTATTTGTAACTATTCCGTGATGACAAATTTTGCAAGGAATCACATATATGTTATTTGTTTATATTTTCATGGCTATTTGTACAACAGGTTCCCCGTGGGGCAGCTGCTCCTGTGTGTTTCAAGACTGGTCTTGCTCACCTTGAGCAGAATCAACTTCCAGATGCATTATCTTGTTTTGATGAAGCTTTTCTTGCGCTAGCAAAGGACCACTCTCGCGGGGCTGATATTAAGGCTCAAGCAACCATTTGTGCTCAGTACAAGATAGCTGTAACTCTTCTTCAGGTGCTGTTACTTTTACCCTTCAAATAAAATAAATGAATTCTTACTGCTTCATCCAAATATATCTGCAGAAATATGGTGTAGTCTATATCAATGTTTGAGACAGTTTCTCTCTGCAAAAGTTGCCATTGTACATTGCTGAAGCTTTGGAAAGACCAAAACCGACTTACAGAAATCAGAAAATTACCAAAAAACCTAATTTACTAGAATGAAAAACCTTTATCAAAACCAGTTTTATCCTAAAAAAACAAATAATTGATTCTTTAAAATTATTTAGTTTTTCGTTTCAGTATTTTCCAGATTTGAGAGCTTTAAGAGCAATTGAGTGTTAAGCAATAGTTGGAACACTATTCTAGTACAAAGTTTACATATCTAAATTGGAAAAAACAAATTGGTATTTTAGTAAAATCAAAATACCAAAATTTTGCAAAATGGAAAACTGGAACAAAATTACCAATTTGCAGATTTTCACCAAATTTTCATTTTATCTCTGAATTACTCAACCAAATTTACCGAAAACGTATTGAATCCATTCGATTATCAGTTTTCAGTACCATACTTCCGTCCCTAGTTTCAAACTATCCAAAAGTGAAAAGTGTGACCAGATTCTTGAGATGATCTGGTAAATAGACCTGGCAAATTCTTGGACATATTGGCAAACTCTTATAAAAGCAGTATGTATTATAATGCATGTGTCAATTAACTCCTTTTGCTGCTCAATCTCAACAAGCTTTTATTCAATTAAGTTTTCTTGGAAGTTTCCGATATCCCAAGTTTTGATGTTCAAGATCTAGTTAGAGGTTAGAGGTTCAACTTTGGCTCTATGTTGGAGGGCCGGTCTTTGCCTTTCACATGCATTGCATGGAAACTAAAGACTAGGATCTTGACTAGATACCACATGTAGAAACTAATGAATGCACTTGTGCTTGCAGTTTCTTCCGTATAACAGTAATTAGTACTCATGATTTAATAAGCTAAGGTAGTGTTATTTTCAAAAAAAAATTAGCCAAGGTAATGTTTTGTTCAGGATTAAACTAACCAGCCTGATTCCAATCACTATAGTTGTGCTCCTCTTAGATCCAATCTTCCTAATGTTTTTTTTTTTTTTGGGAATATGTTATCTTGTAAGATTTCAGATTTGCGTGGGTGGTTTCTTGCTGTTTTACCATCAATAACTTAACATATATTTTTTCTTGTGGTTGGACTCCATTTGCTCCACTCTAGGAAATTGCAAGACTGCAGAAGGTCCAAGGTCCAAGTGCAATCAGTGCAAAAGATGAAATGGCAAGACTGTCGAGGCATCTGGGTTCCTTACCTCTTCTCGCAAAACATCGTATAAATTGCATCCGCACTGCCATTAAACGAAACATGGAGGTGCAGAACTATGCATATTCCAAGCAGATGTTGGAACTTCTCCTGTCGAAGGCTCCTCCTAGCAAGCAGGAAGAGTTGAGAGGCCTGGTTGATTTGTGTGTTCAGAGAGGTTCATCCAACAAGTCCATAGATCCACTAGAAGATCCTTCCCAGTTCTGTGCTGCTACACTCAGCCGTCTGTCTACCATAGGATATGACGTTTGTGATCTTTGTGGGGCCAAATTTTCAGCGCTCTCAACACCTGGATGTATTATCTGTGGTATGGGAAGTATCAAAAGATCAGATGCACTGGCCGGACCTGTTCCGTCACCATTTGGCTGAGATTAAAAGTCAGCAATTTTAAATTCTCTGCTCCAGAGAATTCTCATGGACAATTGGCATTACTGTTGTAGATTTTCACCGACACCATAACAGAAACTATCATCGGATGAGTGTTTCAAACAGTTTAATTATAGTGATATTTAGCTGCATCCATTTGTGTATATGATTTTTCTTTCCCCTTTTGATGAAATGTAATCGATTATGTAACCTTTACCCCATTTGTTCATTGTAATATTTGTTCCTTCCGATCTTGTGTTGGCAGATAATATAACTAGTCCACAGTTTTGTAAGAATTAAATTCAATATTCCACAGTGTGTTAATGGAATAGGCACGTGCTGCTTTGCTTGCTTGTGCAGGAAATTGCATTCGGGTTGACCAGTTTCTGTAGTAAGCCTATTTACCTCTAATCTCTCCGCCTTTCATACTACTGGAATGATGGTATATGGGCATTTTAGTTAAAACCTACCTCTGTTTTAAGTTTTGTAAGAATCAAAATGTGTAGGACCGTCAATTTTTATATATTATCTTTAATTTTAGTCATATTTTGATTTATTATTTATTTTATCAAAATACCTATACTTTTACTTTCCATTAGGACGACGCATAACGATTGAAGCAATGCAAAAGAAAAACAGAGAGGAAAAATCAATATGTAGTTGAATATACATATATATATATATATATATATATTTGATAACTTTGTCTCTTGTTCGGAAATGGCCTTAAAAAAATCTTACTGCTTACAGCTTAAAACATTCAAGTATTGAATAGCTATAGGTTTCTCTGACTCCAGGACCTGTTTACGTTGGCAATTCATTCATTTGATTATGTACTGATATGAGTATCTCAGACTATCCGAAGCTGCAATCAATAAAAATCTTGTTATCTCATCAAACCCATGTTGGAAGCCACAACCCGGACGACCAAAGGAGTGGTAACCTGTATTTTTCTGCTCTTCCAGGACAAAAAGCCAAATGTGTATCCTTTGGTTGGAGCAATCATCTTGAAATGCACAGTGAACATGATCTTCTGGCCATAGCTGTTGAAAACTAATCTATTTGGTGAAACAGTTGCATTAATTCCATGAGGAGAAGATACTACAGCTTTATAAATACTCCCCGGTCTCCCAACATTTGTCACAGTTCGATTCACTGAGAAGCTGTCTTTAAGGTCTGGCACCGCGATAGATGGATAATTCAGGTCAGAGGCTGTTCTGAGAGATTGAGTACAAGTCCCATTGTCTCCTGTAATCAGATGCAGTAACTTCTCATCATAACCAAGTGAACAGAGAAATGCTCTGTAGTCCTCTGGCTGTGCATCATAGATGAGGCCCGGGTCGGTAGCTCTTCTTGGTTCAGCAAAACCTGATCCGTAGTCAAACGAATTGCCCCTTCTTCCTTCAGGATCAACTGTGATGACCTTGTGGTTCTTATCCTTGATGGTAGCTGCATTGGTCTTATGTAGTCAGATTTTTGACAAGGTTCTGAATGGAGCTCCAAGTAGATGATTTTTTATAAAGAGGGTGAGAAGATACTTTTTTACTTCCACTTAAAGTGGATACCTTCTTTGTTTGTGCTTCCATAGTAGAAACCTTAAACGTCCAGAGAGCATAGTAGCAAAATGCAACCACATAGAGTAATCAAACATATAGGAAGAATTATAGACATGGTCTGAAACTAAAGAATATACCAGTTGTCATGATGGCAGATTTGATTGCAGATGGAGACCATGAGGGATGAATAGATTTTATCAGAGCTGCAATTCCTGTTACATGGGGGCAAGCCATCGAAGTTCCAGAAAGTATGTTGAAATGCATTTTTCCCACTGCTGGAGACCAAGCTGCTAGGATGTTCAGTCCAGGAGCTGTGATATCAGGCTACAAAGCAAAAGATTAGAAGATGAGCAGAATTTGTAATGACCATGAAGAAGAATTTGAGGAAGAAATAAACAATATGCTTTATCAAGAATTTCTTAGCTTACCTTTAAAATTTCTGGGGTTAAAGAATTTGGACCTTTGGAAGAAAATGCTGCAATACGAGGGGCGGGTTGAGATCCCAAAACAGTCTTGGCAGGGAAAATCATAGCAGTTGGCTTGCTGTTAACAGCAGAAGTTAGCCTGAGTAAGAAACAGACAGAATTCTAAGCCTATCCAATCAAGTTTCCATCTTCAAAAGCTTAAACTAACCGTGTGTTGTTAATGTAGGACAAGATTTCGTTCCCTGTACTCCTTCCTACCATAGCTGATGGGATTAGAAAAGGGATTGCAACATCCTTATCTTCATCATCAATAAGAATCATTCCTATTCCACCAGCCTCTTTCACTATCAAGCTCTTTGCCACCTTTGATTGCATAGAACTCTCAGCGTGTCGACAGACCAGAATTTTCCCTCTAGTCTTGGTCTTACTCAAGGAACTCTCTAAGCAGTAACTGCAGGAACAAGTAAAAGAGTAAAAATAACATGAGGTTTTCTTACAAATTGACATCTGAACTTCGCTCATTTCCAAGTACCTGTTGATTCACCTGGATTGATAAGGAGTAAAATATCCAGCATAGGCTTCGGATGCGGAAATGATTCTTGCAGAAGCATTCATTTTGAAACGACTGAGACTTTCACCCTGTTTGACAACTGAGAACTAATAAGCTTTGTTGTTTCCATGGTGAAATATTATTGCAGATAAGGTGTTATTACCGTAAACTTAGAACCATCTCCTAGAAGAATGTCAGACATGAAATCCCTATCTGTTGAACCAGCAGCTACTGTAATCATCCAAGGGGCAACATTTGTGGCAGAACCTTGGCTTCCAGCATTTCCAACTGAAGCAACAACCAAAATTCCATGGCTAGCAGCATGGAATGATCCCACAGAAATGGCATCATTGAAATAATCTCCCTGGGGAGCATCAGGACCAATAGACAGAGACAAGATATGAACCCCATCTCTGATGGCATCATCAAATGCTGCTAGTAAGTCAACATCATAGCAACCGGAGTCCCAACAGGTTTTGTATACAGCAACCCTGGCCATTGGTGCACCACCTCTTGCTCCCCCAGCAGCCAAACCCTTGTAGTTCACATTTGTCACATGGCGACCAGCAGCTGTAGACGCCGTGTGGCTGCCATGGCCAGAGCTGTCCCTGGGGGATCTGTATGACACCGTATTTACAGAATCTTCCTCAGCCTCATAGCCACTGAAATAATACCTAGCTCCAATCACTTTCCTGAGTGCAAAATTTAAACATCAGTTACCTACATAAGTAATGCACCAAGAATATTAGAATAGAGATTTTGAAGAGAACCTGTTGCAAGATGAAGCATTAAATGCTTCTCCTGTTTGGCACTGACCCTTCCACTGGATTGGCACTGGGGGCATGCGAGCATCACTGAAACTTGGGGATTCAGGCCATATCCCTGCATGTGTCCAGCCGGGGAAAATTTTATCATGGCGGAACAAGAATTTCTGGCTAAGATCAAATAGAAAGTAGTGAATGAAGCGTTCCTCACCTGTATCTATGAACCCAACAATAACATTGGCCTCTTTCTCGGTGGAATACCCAGGAATCCCTGCGCTTTCGTTTCCCGCAAGGCCCATGAAATCCCAAGAATGAGTAGTGTGCAGCTTTCTTTTCTCATTAGGAAATACAGAGACCACTCCCGGCATGTCTGCCAAGTAATATGTTTAATGTATTATTGAATCTCAAAACAGAAAGGAATCAGGATCCTACGAAACGGGAAAACGTGGAAGAGAAGTTATTTTATAATGCATAAATTATTACCAGCAATTTGTGAAGCTTGATCGTCGGTTAACTTGGCTGCAAAGCCTCTGAAACCATGCCTGTAACTGTAAACATGAGAAGACTTTGCCTTCAACATGCTGTTTGTCATTCAGAAACTTCAGTGCCGCTCAAATGAAAAAAGTCTATAAACATTTCTAATGAAGAAGAAGAGCAAAATGTAGAAACAAGAAGTGAAAATGTACCTTCCACCATGAACAGCAGCAAGCAAGTGGTGATTTTGGCGCAAAATATCATCTGGGCCGTGATGGGTTTTACTTCCCATATAAACTACATACACCTGTAATAAACAGAGTAGTGCGAAGATTATGTAAGACACCCGAAATGCGCCAAGAAAAAAAAAGTGAGGAAGAGCAGCTGAAAGTCAATAACCTTGGAGGAGTAGGAAATATGGAGTTGGAGGAGAAAAACAGCGAGCAATAGCAGTACACTGAAGAAGCAAAAACAACTCTTACCAGAACCCATTATCCGAATGAGAGAAAATATTGGGAATGCAGAGAAGAAGAAGATGAGGTGGGTAGAAAGAAAGCAAGTGGAGAAACCAAGTAAGAGAATGTTTGAGGAATTTACTGCATTGGGGAGAGTGAAAAGGGTTTTATAAGAGGATTAAAAGAAAAAAGTACAAAACATCCCAAACGCCGATAAAACATAAAAGGAAAGAATAATTTGCTGAGCGCACTCGATGTGCTGATTCCAATAAAGAAAGAATGAATTAGACAAGACGTGTGGGTTTTTGTGGGTTTTGGAGGAAAAGCAAAGCAAGCAACGGATTACAAACAACAATGGCTTTTCAAGTAAGCCATGAATCCTGGAGACACCATTTTCAACTTGAACATTATATTATTTCTTCCCTTCACGCATTAACCATCTTGAGCTGCCATTATTTGCGGGTTTCTTCAACCTTTCAAATTAATTTTTGGGTATTAAAATAGCTGAAACAATTTTCTTTCTTGTCTTTAGAGAAAAAGAAATTGAAAAGGGAGTTTTTTACTGGTTAAGAATAATTACTAATGGAGATAAAGTAATAATGATTGCTAGTTGCCATTTTTTTTTTTTCATTTCTGCCCGTTACATACAACGTATGAATAAGAAAGTGATTATTATAATCTGAATAGAAAATTGATTCACGTGAGAAGTGAACCCTTGTGGGTCAATGTGAGTGTTCTAATTTCAAATCCCCCTTTTCCTGTGGCTCTCTGCCCATCATCTCATTTTCTTCTTCCCAACTGTCCTGCCCAGATCCGGGGTAATTGGCATGACCAAGTTATTAATACCCAGAAAAACATACATTATATGCATATTTTATAATTGGTAAAATTAATTAATTAAAAATATATATATATATATATATTAAGGAGGCAGTAAAGGAGTGAGCTATTGGAAAATCAATCATGTTAAGATGTAATGCGGGAGCGATTCAGGTGAGGAGGAGTGGTGTGTTGACTAAAAAATAAAGGGAACATGCTTTTCGGTGCTAGAAAGTAAACTCTCCTCTTAATTAAATTATACGCACCGCTTCAGAATCGCCCTCCATGTGAACTACTTTAAATCACCATATGACCACCCTCCTTTCCATACACTCATCATATATATATATATATTATATTATATATAATTTATTTATTTATTTTCCAATATTACCCTATTTCTTGTTACGCATTTATGACCACTTTTTATATCCAGAAGAAAAAAAAAAAAAAAAAAAAAGCCAGATGGTTTGAGTTTTAGTGGGTTTAAACCATTAAATAGGAGTTAATTGGGCTGCTGAGCCCAAAGTCCAAGCTCACAAAGTCCATGACTTTTTATATATATATATAAAAAAAAAATCTACTAAATTTATTTACCAAACATGAATTAATTATATCAATCACCTAAAAATAATTACGAACAGTATATTGCATTATTATTATTATTATTATTATTATTATTATTATTATAATTCTTTAACATCACTATCTCTACTTATATTATTATTTTTTTAAAGATATTTTGGGTAAGTGTACAAAACATCAAGATTTTAATTTGATAGGTAATAATAGTTTAAAGCTGAAGTCTCACTTCAATAATGTAATTTGGTCATTCTGGTTGGAAGGCAAAAAATTAAGAGTAAATCATGTACTACAATTATTTTTTTAACTAAAAAAAATGTTATGTTAAATTTTACTTTTTATTGTGACTATCTCAACTAAGAAATAATTAAACTAAATTAATCGTTATAATTTTTATTAATATTTTAATAAATTAAATTATTGATCTTGTTAAATCAAATATTATAAATTAATAATTTTTAATTCATAATATACTTATAAAGTAATGACTACATTTTCAATGAGTTGAAATTTGTAATGTAAAAATTTGTAATCATTAGACCCACTGTATTGTATCGGATATATACCAAAATTTTTTATATTTTTTCTTGAATTACATAATTATTTTATGAAAAAACAAAAAAAAAAATTAAAACTAAACATTGAATACCACAATTCAATTTTAATCCAACACAATAATTTATGACAAACTATGTAATACCCTTGATTAATTAATTTTAATATAATTAAAATTAATATAAAAATATAATTTTTTAATTTTTATTTAATGTAAAAATAAAAAAAAAATAAATAAATGATGAAATTGAAAATAATTTTAGAGAAAAATGATAAAAATTTGGATTATGGAGATATTTTTGAAAGAAAAATAAAAAATTATGGGTCAAAACGTAATTCAAAAAAATTGTACAACGCAGGACACCCAGTCAGCAGCCCTGACGAATCGGAGCGCGCCGCGTGGCAAGGGACGCTGATGCAGTGCCACGCGGTCACGCTGGCGATCTGCATGCCTGCGATCAGACAGTCTAGATCAAACGCGATCGACGACCCAGATTAAAAAGAGACTGATATAAATAACTATCTTCACACTAAACCCTAACCTTAGTTGCCAGACCCTCCCCGTTGGAGAAGAAGACCAAGTCGTCGGGAAGGGAGCCAACCGCCGCCGCGCCGAAGCCACTTTCGATCGCCAAAAGAAGTAAAAAAAATTTTCTTTGTTTAAAATTTAATTTTAAACACCTACATAGCCAAATCAGAGCAAAAGGACCAGCGAATTGGCCGAAAATTGCGAGCAAAATTCAACAGCGCCGTCGTAGGAAAAAATAAAAACTGCCTTCGATGAGGCCCTTCCCGATTCCCGTTTCATGTAATTTTTCCACCATTGTAATCATCATTCCTTTCTCTACAGGTTAACCGAAGCAAAACACCAAACCACGAAGGTGAGCTGGCGGAGCCGTTGCACCGAAGAACCTCGCCCCTAGTAAATTTCGATTTTTCAACTTTTTTTCGCCAATTCAGGCTCCTTAACGTGTTTTCTCACAAGGATTGGTACAAAACCAATCGAATTCGGCTAAAAAGACCAAAAATAGCCGACTCGAGGCAAACCATCATCGAAGCACGGCGGCATCGCCTTGCTAAAATTCTGGAATTGGCCAAAAAGGGTTCCTAACACTGATTTTGGATTTTTTAGGATATTTCTATGCACTTGAAGCGCGTTTTAATCCTCAAAAAAAAGTTCAGGGAACCCGGGGACTGCTAGTATATGCAGTCAAAACTTTAGCATTTTGGACATCAATTTGAGTAAGAATCGCTCATCTTATTCTCTGTTATATAATTAAAGTTTAATCTTAAATAATATGGTATTTTGTGAAACTTAAAAAATATTCATAGTTAATTACAGGTTACTAATGAATGCGGAACCGATTATTTACTATTATTTACTATGTTTAACCGATTACTTAATTTTACAGTTTTCGAGCGTATGATAATACACTGAAATTAGTATGATGATGCGATTGTATTCCTTTTATACATGTTTTGCTTGTTTTGTGTGACTATAGTTGAATTGAGAAACTGAAAATTAAAGATAAACGAAAAACTATTTGATTAAGTGGATGGATGAAACGACAGTCTTACTAGATATCTTAGGAGATGGTGGACAGACCAAGTACATAAAGAACCCTACCATAAACATTACCTCATATCGGACGGGGTATCGAAGTTTGGTAATTTGGTGCTCATACCAGACGGGATATAGGGATGACCCGTTTCACTCTCATACCAAATGGAGTATTGAGGAATGATATATTTTGGTGCTCATAGTAGACGGAATATGAGGACGGTCCATTAATTGAAAATATAAAAAGAGAGTTCACGCGTAGTGGAAACATCCATATGGACCCTATGAATACTAGTAGGCTGATAAAAGGGAAAGTTGTTGTTCCGACTGATTGTATATAAAATTATGATATGTATTATATTATTGATTCTATAGATTTTTTTTGGTAATCTCGCTACTGTAAGTATCCGGTAAATAATTTTATTTATAAAAAACGAATTTACTTAAATTAAAAAATTTATTAATTTTTTTTATTTTTAACAATATTCATTTCTGTGTTAGTGAGTAGCGTGATATTCTTACTGGGTTAGTGTAGCTCATTCTTTCATTAACCATTTCAGATCAAGAAGACCAGGATCTAGAACCCGATCCACAAGAAGATTGCGAGTAAGATGTTCAGTTTGTTTACTTTCAATTTATTTCTTTGGTTATTTGTTGTTCTTTTAGAAGGGTTATTCCCAAAAGCCTTATTTGACACTTTCAATTATTGTGTAAGGAATGTAAATTCTAATTTATTATTTCGCCTCCGCACTAATTTTATAATTTGTTACCTTTGAAGTTTTCGGGGTCATTACAGTTGGTATCAGAGCCGCGTTCCTCGAAATCATTCCTTACATAAAATCCTTAGGAAACACCAAAAACAATGAATTATCACTCAACCATTCTTTATTAAATGCAGCTCGGGAGGGTTCGCTTCGAGAGAATGTTGGCCGGTTGTTTGAGATGCTGGAAAGACTCATCGCTATCTAGCAGGCACGAGAGGAAATGAAGGAGCTACCTGACCCTCCCTCACTACCATAGGTTGAGCCACCCCTGCAACGAGAGGATCCCGAGCCACCCCAGTACGACCCTGCTCCTCTACAGTACTACCCGGTACCACGATAATATGATCAGGTGCCCCAGTACCACCCGACACCACCACAGTATGGCCCGGTGCCCCAACTGTATCACCCAGCACCATCACAGTACAATTCGGTGCCTCCACTGTATCATCTAGTACCACCACATGGCCATCCAGTCTATCTTCAGCACAGTCTAATCCCTCTTCTACGAGACTCAGTACCTCCCATGATGGACCCGAGCTACATTGAGAGATATAAAAGAATAAACTCATTTACTTTGCAGGAGGATCCTCCGTTGAAGAGGCCGAGTACTGGTTAGCTGAGATAGAGAAGGCTTTCACGACTCTTGGAGTGATTCCTGAGCAGAGGGTTATCCTTGCTACCTACATGCTGGTGGGAGAGGCAGGCCGCTAGTGGCAACTCAAGCAGGCCACCCAGCCCATTCTATTCACTTGGGAACAATTCTTGACGGCCTTTCATGCAGAGTACCTTTTAGAGCATCTCCGACATTTGAAGAAAATAGAGTTTGTACACCTGATCTAGGGGGACGTGACTGTATCAGAATATGCTTGAAAGTTCCTAAATTTGGGCTAATATTCCTCTGAGAGCATGATAGATGAAGGCAGGAAGGTAAAAAAATTCGAGTAGGGTTTCCGTCCTGAGATCAGACAGCAATTATATGCATTCGAGCTCAGTACTTACTCAGCTGTTCTGGCCAAGACATAGTTAGTGGAGAGGAACCTTCACATTTTTCCTCCAACAGTGGGGAACCTCATGCCTTCGGCTTCATACCACATACCAGCACCTACTGCACTTATTCAATAGAATAAGAGACCCAGGCCGATGAATCAGGCTCCCCCTTAGATTCCAACAACATGACGCAGTAAGACCTGTCAGCACTTTGGCAAGGATCATGGGGACCGACCCTACTATTGCCTCAACAACACATGTCGCATATGTGGTAGTGTCCAACATTATGCAAGGGAGTGCCCGAGGAACCAGAACCAGATCAGACCTCCTATTCAGGGTAGGACTTACAACCTCACTCAATAAGATGCAGAAGCCAACCTAAACGTGGTACAGGGTACGCACATTATCTGTAATCCTCTTGCACATATTTTGGTTGATACTGGTGCCTCACATTAATTTGTTTTGCATGTTTTTACATCAAAATTAAATGTATTACCTGAAAGACTTGATTCTGTGTAGTTTGTATCTACTCTTAGAAGTATGACACTACTAGAAGAGGTTATATACAAAGCATGTGTCATAGATATAGCAGATAGAAATTTGAGTGTAGACCTAATATAAATTGACACGAAAGATTTTGATGTAATTTTAAAAATAAACTGGCTAGTGGCAGATCACGCCACCATAGATTGTTTTCATAAGAATGTTGTATTCAATCATCTTAATGATGAGTCATTTACAAATTAATAAAATTCTTTAGCATTTGTTCCCTCATGAAAAATTTTTCTATTATCAAGTGCTTTAACCCAGCTGTTTCTCTAACTAGGCAAACTCAAGAAAGAAATTTGTATTCAAGAGATCCTGATAGTTCGAGACTTTTCATATATGTTTTCGGATGAACTATTTGGACTATCAGTGGACAGAGAAGTCGAATTCACCATAAACTTTCAGCCAGGTACCCAGCCTATTTCAGTTGTTCCTTACCGCATGAGTCTTGTTAAGATGGAAGAGCTGAGAAAACATATCAATGAATTGCAGGACAATGGATTTATCTGACATAGTATGTTCCTTTGGGGTGTTGGAGTCACATTTGCAAGAAAGGGAGATGAAACATTGAGGTTATGTATTAACTACAGAGATCTGAATAGGGTCACGATCAAGAACAAGTACCCCCTTCCCAGAATTGATGACCTTTTTAATCAGTTACAGGGTGCCTAAATCTTTTCCAAAATAGACCTAAGTTCAGGTTACTATCAGTTAAAGATCAAGGCAGAAGACATTCTCAAAACAGCATTTCAAACCAAGTACGAATACTATGAGTTCCTGGTCATGCTACTTGGACTAACCAATGCACCAGCCATCTTCATGGATTTGATGAATAAGATTTTCAGATAATTCCTAGATCAGTTTGTCATTGTATTCATCGATGATATCTTGGTTTATTTAAAAAATAGAGAGGAACACGCTCACCATCTGACTCAAGTTTTGTAGATTCTCAGAGAGAAGAACTTGTATACAAAATTGAGTAAGTGTGGATTCTGCTTTGAGCAGACTACATTCTTAAGACACATCATATCAAAGGATGGAGTGTCAGTGAACCCCAAAAAAGTTGAAGAGTGCTCGACTGGGAAAAATTGACTTCGATCAAGAAAATCTGCAACTTTTTAAGGATAACAGGTTATTACCGCAGGTTTGTGGAATGATTTTCTAGTCTACCTGCTCCTCTGACTCGGCTCACTAAGAAGAATATCAAGTTTGAGTAGAACGAGGACTATAAAAGAAGTTTTTCAAAACTAAAGAAATAATTGACTATTGCACTTGTGTTGGCCTTACCGAACGGATCGGGTGGATATACAGTTTATAGTGATGCCTCATACCTAGGGTTAGTTTGTGTTCTAATGCAGCATGGGAAGGTCATAGCCTATGAGTCCAGACAGTCTTCAATCATAAGAAAAACTACCATACCTATGACTTAGAACTTGTCGCAATTATCCATGCCTTGAAAACTTGGCGCCATTACTTGTATGGGGAGACCTTTCAGATCTATACCGACCATAAGAGCTTAAAACATATATTTACTCAAAAGAATCTCAACATGCATCAAATAAGATGAATAGAACTCCTCAAGGACTATGATTATAACATCTTATATCACTCGAGTAAAGACAACATAGAAGCCGACGCACTCATCAAAAAAAGTGCAGGTATATTAGCTCACTTGATGGTTTCAGAATGCAGAGTAATAGGGGCCACACAACAGGTACAACTTCAGGACGTGAAGAAAATTACATGTTTGGCCCATCTGACTATTCAACTTGAGTTGATCCAGAGAATAGATGAAGCTCAGTCCGCCGATTCCACCTTAGCAGCCCTCAAGAAATATGCAAAAGAGGGAGTTAATTCATAATTTCGAGTTTCTACTGATGGGTTGCTTAGATTTCAGGACAGGGTGTGTGTTGCAGATGACAGTGAGTTAAAAAGGGAGATCATGACAAAGGCCCATAGCTCAAAGTTTGTCATGCATCCTAGAAGCATTAAGATGTATCAAAGTATGTCACTCCTATTTTGGTGGAACAGGATAAAAAAAGATGTAGCCGACTTTATTTCTAAGTGTTTGGTATGTCAGCAGGTCAAGGCAGAGCATCTACGCCCAAGCGAGCTACTTCAGCCATTATCAATTCCGGAATGGAAGTGGGAACATATCACAATAAATTTCGTGACAGGATTACCTAGGGCACGCTCAGGACATGATGTCATCTGGGTAATTGTTGATAAGCTTACCAAGTCTTTCCACTTCTTAGCCATCAGGATGACCGAGCTCTTGAACAAGTTAATAAGAATGTATATCCAAGAGATAATCAGATTACATGGAGTGCCAATGCCAATTACAGTAGTGTCCGACATGGACCTCAGTTTCACTTCTCAGTTCTGATCTAGTTTTCAGCAAGCCATGGGAACGAATCTGTCCTTTAGTACTGCATTCCACCCTCAAACCGATGGACAATCAGAAAGGACAATCTAGTCACTTGAGGATATGCTCTGAGCTTATATTCTTGATTTCGGGGGGCCATTGGGATGATCATTTACCCCTGATAGAGTTCACTTACAACAACAGTTACCAAGCAAGTATTGACATGGCTCCGTACGAGTCGTTATATGGTTGCCCATGCAGATCGCCAATATGTTGGGAAGAAGTGGGTGTTCTATTCTCCCTTTTATCATACCGGACAAGGTATAGGGACGGTTTGTTAATTGAAAATGTAAAAAAGATGGTTTACACGTAGTAGGAACATCCCTATGGACCCTCATAGATATCAGTAGACTGATAAAAGGGAAGGTTGTTGTTCCGACTGATCATATATGAAATTATGATATGTGTTATGTTATTGACTTTATGAGTTATTTTTGGTAATCTCGTTACGGTAAGTATGCAGTAAATAATTTTATTTATGACAAACGAATTTACTTAAATTAAGAACTCCATTAGTTATTTTTATGATTTTTACCAACCTTCATTTCTGTGTCTATGAGTAGCGTTATATTCTTACTGGGGTAGTGTATCTCACTCTTTCATTAATCATTTCAAATCAAGAGAATTAGGATTCAGAGCCCGATCTACAAGAGGGTTGCGAGTAGAACGTTCAGTTTGTTTACTTTTAATTTATTTCTTTACTTATTAGTTGTTCTTTTAAAAGAGTTATTCTCGTAAACCCTATTTGTCATTTTAATTTATTGTGTAAGAAATATAAATTCTATTTTATTATTTTATTTTCGCACAAAATTTATAATTTATCAACTTTAAAATTTTCGAAATCATTACAAATTAAGCATTCAACATGGGTAGACTCATAACTTCCTCTCAAAACATTCAATTCATTCATTATTTAAAACATGGAGAACAAGACATTTCCTGTTTCCCCACAGTGATAACTCACCGCAGGAATTCAATCCCACCTTCAGACATGCCTTATAACCCGTGTCCATTATTATCATGTATAGATTCAGACTTATTGCGTATGAGCAAAAGTGCTTCTCCAGCATGCAACTTGGCAGATAATCTCAGGTTTCTGTAACCTTCATAAGTTACAGGCGCATATAAACGTGGGTGTTCAGAGTCAACGAGTTGAGTTGGAGCTTCTACCGCCGCCTCCTTCGGCCCCAACACGAAGCTCGCAATCGATGCACGCACCTCTCCTTTCTTGCACTGCACTCTATGCTTCACATTACACACTCTCCCATTACTCCACACCGCAGCCATGTCGCCGAGATTGACAACAAGAGAACCCGGCAGAGGCTCAACAGATAAAAACTCACCGGTGGAATTGTCCATCACCTCTAGACCGCCATTGTTTTCATCGTCCTGAAGAATGGTTAGAAACCCTGAATCTGTATGCATTTGTACGCCTGATAAACCTACAGTTTCTGCGGTAAAATTGTATTTGTTTATCCTAAATTGACAAGCCCAGTCTCTGAATATCTCCTCACTTTCTCCACTACTACTTATAATTCCCAAACTCTCAGCCAATTTTCCTGCTATTTCCATCCCAACTCCATGAACCGCTTTCGCATAAACCTTTATGATCTCCCTGCATTCAACACCCATCTCAATCCACTAATTCTTTTTAATATTCAATAACAAAAACTCAATTGGGTAGTTAAACCAAACAATTAATTAACTCAACATGCTAATTAAGACTGACAAATCATGTGTCTATATATATATATATATGTATGTATATATATACCTTTGGTGATCAGAGGCATTTAGTTGAGAACAGAAACTATCGACAGCTTCGGAAGAAGCCAAATCGTAAAGACCCAACGCTTCATAGAGAGGATTTTTCTGGCTCGGCGCCATGTAGCCGCTGCCGGTAATAACATCGGCGTTTCGTTTCTTGAGCTCTAGAGGCAGGTCCAGCAGAGATCGCACTACCTGCTTCATTTCCGACATTAATGTTAAGGGAATTTTGTGGTTTACCAATCTGAAACATCCCCATTTCTCGCACGCTTCTCTCAGTTTTCCCATCTGTGCTGGAAAATCTTCGATATCGATTGTTGGGATCCCTCCCTCACTCATTTTTTCTTGTTTGTGCTGGAAAATCTTGTGTAGAAGTATCAATAATAGAAGTTATCAAAAGCAGAAGAAAGAAGATGGAGCACGAGTCTTCCGACAACTGGAGCAACAACTACGTTTTGCTTTTTCAGATAAAAGCATATGCTAATGGTTCCCTAAAAAACAAAACATACGTTGAATGGGGTAGAAATTCTTTCTTCTTTTGAAGATTCTGTTGAAAGGGCTGAATCAATTCAAGCCCGTGAGCCCAAGCCGGACGAGAAGAAAGAAATGGGTCGCACACCTGGAAAGGGTTGTGACCTGATGTGAGTGTATATACGTAGATGTACACAGTAGATTAAAAAGTAATTGTTGAGGAGAGGTATAAACACCTTGTCTTTAACCATCACATTCTATAAAATCTCATTTTTATTCTCTCAAATCCTAAGATTTATATCTCGCTGCCACTTCTCTCCGCTATTTACTTGTTGCTCCACTATTTATCCTTTATTATTATTATTCTTTTTATAGATTTTAACAAAACTTGTTCGTTCGAAGAGGTAGAGAGGCCACCATGAGACATCATAAGAGCATGTGTAATTTCTTACATGATATCAATACAAATATTTGAATAAAATAACGATTCAACAGAATACATCTATTTCATGGATGATTATTTATATTCTTTAAATTTGTATGGACTCGAATAGCCTTCAAGATAATAATACGCTAAATTTTTAAATTTTATTAAGCTTTCACACCGTACAAATAATGCAAACCATATTACAATTATTTTGTGAGGAAAGATGGTGATAATTTCATTACAGTACTAGTGTACATAAACAATATAATTATGGTTAAAAATAATAACCAACAAATTAATGAATTGGAGGAAGTTATGAATGAGGAATTTAAGATCAAGGATATGAATTTGAAGTAGTTTTTGGGCATTGAGGTAGCCAGACTAAAAAGAGAGAATCATATCTGTCAAAAAAAAGTATACACTTGACCTATTGAATAGCACTGGAATGTTCGGAGGAAATGTTTCAAAGGTTCACTTGGAGGAAAATATCAAGTTGCCAAAGGAAGATAGTGAGTTTATTATTAATCCAACAATGTATAAAAGATTCATTAAGACTTATGTACCTAACCATGATTAAATCAAACATAGTCTATTCAATACATATTTTAAGCCAATTTATGGAGAAGCCAATAAACAAGCATTTTAGTGCAACATACAAAGTAATAAGATATATAGAAAGTATTTCAGGACAATGACCATTTTGTTGAAGCTCATCAAAATTGAAGTTGAATGAATATAACGATAATGATTTAAAATAATATTTGAACACAAATAGGTTAGTTATAGGGTATTATATTCTACTTTAAGGTTCTTTAATATCATGAAAATCCAATAAACAACAAACAATTTCTAAATTATCAGCTAAAGTAGAATATAGGGTCATGATAAATGTATGTTGTGATTTGACACGGATTAAACATCTATTAGATGCCTATTGAGTTGATAATTTAAAAATTGAAGTGGTACATTGTGACAATAAATTTGTGGTACAAATAGCGATCAATCCAATATTTCATGAAAAAACGAAACATATCGAACTTGATTGTCACTTAGTATAAGGAAAGATTCAAGGTAAAAGCATTTATACAAGACACATGGGAAGCAAGTAAGAATTTATTCTCAAAGGTATTGTCTAGTAGATTACTTAATCAATATATAAGCAAGATGAGAATAAAAGATATTTACTCTCCACCTTAAAGAGAGATGAAAAAAAGATTTAATCAATTCAGGTCATGAGTCCAAGCTTGATGAGAAAGAAAGAAATGGACCAACACACCTAAAAAGAATTATACGTGTTATGTATGCGTGTGTACATATATACATATATATGTATATTAGGTTAAAAAAGAATAGTTGAGGTGTAATTGTGATGTATGTATACCAGTATTTGAAGAGATATATAAGTACCTCGTTTTTAATCTTCAAACTCTTTAGAATCTTATTTCTATTCTCTCAAACCCTAGTGTTTCTCTCTCATTACCGCTCATCTCCACTGTTTATTTATTTCTTCACCAATTTATCTCTTGTTGTTTTGCTTTCTTCTTACAGATCTTAGCAAAACTTGGGTATGAAGAGACAAAAGAGGACTTGGGACATCAGAACAACGTACATAACTACTCACATATATTAAGTACTAATAAAAAAAAAATCTAACAACTTTTATAAATTATATTGAAATTTTAAATTTGTCTTCTTCTATGATGTTTACTAAAATAGATAGTTATAGTAATTTGTCTCAAGTAGGGAAATAAGTGAAGGAGGAGACTCCGGCTATAGAACTTCATAAATTCACATTACACCCATGTTTTCAACCATTCAAAAATATTGTGAAATGTAGCTATTATTTCACATTTGATTTCAATTAAAATATATTACCTATTGTTTTCATAACCAAATAAAAAAATTAACATCATATAAAATTAAAATAATACATTTTAAATTTAATAAACTTAGTTGTTTTAATTAGTTCCATACCTTACATCATTATTATAGTGAAATCAATTCAAGAGAGTTTTTATTATTATATTTGACAAAATAGACTTAGAAGCTAATTTTATAACATGGAGAATCCCAATCAGAATCTCCACCCTACACTGTTTTCTTCTCCTGAAGGAATATGATAGTACCAAAATGGCGCAAAACGACGACGTCTTAGGCCTCAACGGCCTCCAATTGTTTTCATCTTCCCCCTCCTTCTATTCGCCGTCACTCCCTAAGCATGCATCTGCATGTCCAAAGAAACACCCATTTAACTCTTTTATATATCTCCGCTCCACGTGCTCCAACTTATGCAAGCCACACTCCTCCCACTTTCATGGCCTCCTCCTCTCCTACTTCCCCCGCCGATCACAAACTCGCCGTACTCGACCCCAAAAACGGAGCTCTGGCCGGAAAGCGGCGAGCACAGTGGGTCCGAGCAGCGATTCTCGGTGCCAATGATGGGTTGCTCTCTACCGCAGCGCTAATGCTCGGTATTGGCTCTGCAAAGGAAGAGAGATCGTCCATGCTCATGTCCGGACTCGCCGGAGCTCTTGCAGGTTCTTTTAGCATGGCTGCCGGCGAGTTCGTTTCAGTCTCCACTCAAAGAGATATCGAAGAAGCAACTAATAACTCGACCAAGCTGGTCACCTCCAACCCAAAAGAGCAATTACCCATTACATCTCCGGCACGGTCTCCTGTCATGAAGGTGATTAGTGCCGGCGGCGGAGCCGTGAGAGAAGAAGCATTACCGAACCCGTATAAAGCTGCAGCTGCGTCGGCTCTGGCGTTTTTGTGTGGGTCGTTGGTTCCTTTAGCATCAGCCATGTTTGTTAAACAAGATTGTGTAAGGATGATTGTGATTGCGGCTGTTTCTTCGGTAGCTCTACCTGTGTTCGGAGGGATCGGAGCCTATATTGGGGGATCGCCGATTAGGATATCTGGTGTTAGAGTTTTGCTTGGGGGATGGACCGCCATGGGTGTTACTTATGGGTTGCTTAAGCTTTTTAACACGGATAAAATTCATGAAACTCATCATCTTAACCAATGATCTCCATATGTAATGTCCTCTGATCTCATATATAATGGATGATGATCTTCTGGTTCATTACTAAGCTTCCTCAGTAGGCTTCGAACTGTGCCGATATGGAAAATCCACCATAAAAATATTCTGAAAAAGTGATATCATAAAAAAAGGTCAAATAATGGGAAATGATAAGGAACATGAAATTATATTATAAATTGAAGGAAAAATATATGAACGGAGACAAAAGGGTATGGGAGAGTAGTTATCACTTGATTCTAATGCCCATCCATC
Organism: Carica papaya; assembly: GCF_054855325.1. Classification (NCBI taxonomy): domain Eukaryota; kingdom Viridiplantae; phylum Streptophyta; class Magnoliopsida; order Brassicales; family Caricaceae; genus Carica; species Carica papaya. Next base: position 4,658,474 of record NC_142312.1, on the reverse strand, counting down.
ATCTCAACTACTTCCCTAATTATTGAAGTATCCTTTAGAAGAGGAGATACGCGTCTTTCTTCACGTGATCTGATCTATTCTGAACCAAGATCCGTCTTGATATTTTCCTTTTTCATTTTTTGTTTCTGGGTAACAAGCAAAATCTTCGCAATTATTTGATATAACAATAATGCTGATCGAAGTTTTATGTGTATATATATAAACATAGAGAGGAGGTGCAGAAGGAAGGTCTCATCAGCTCTGGATGCTTTTCTAAAACTAATTAAGAATCGATCTGATAATCTTCTTCTGATGATGGATGATGAGAAAGCCAAGGAATTAGATCAATTATTCACTGAGACCCTGCCTGTTCTCCCAAGATTGGATCGTCTTGATCGTTTGGTAATACATTAATTCGCATATCTCTAAAAATATGTATGTACTTATATTATATACTTGTGTAAACATATACATATATATATATATTGTATACAGGTGGAGGCTTTGGAGGGGAAACAATGGTTATCAGAAAAGCAAATTCGCGGTGTTGAGAGAAAGGAAGAGGAAAAAGATGAAGATGAGGGGAAGCAGATCACCCTTTCATCTGCACTGGAACAAGTTCATCACAAAGGGACACTCATGGACAGAATAACCATGCTTGAGAACAGAGTACTGCAGGTTAATTTCTCCAAACTAATATGTACATGTACATATATGTATATAATTGTATATGCAAGACAGTAAGCCAGTATTTAATTACAAAGCACCTGGTAAACCAATATGTTAATTTGAGTCAGATAATCATTATTGATTATGTTAATGGTAGTAATTAGTATTAATAATCAGTTTTGCTTGGACATTATAATACAAAGCAGTTGAGTTTAAAGTACTTGGAGGATGTGGGAAAAAGCAGCATCAATCCCAAACGTGAAGCAATTGAGAGACCGGTGGAAGATGCAATCTCCCATGTTCAACATGCTACTGCAACTCACAATCCGGTGCGTTTCATGCTTCAAGTTAATTACCTACAATATAAACACATCATAATTAATTACATGAAAAATAATAATGATTAAAATTAATTATTTGTTATTAACAGGTGGAGAGGATGGAGAAAGTAGGGAGAAGAAAAGAGAAAAGGAAGCAGAGAAAGTGGCTTGAGTGGCTACGACGGCCTCCATGTTGACTTTCTCCCAATTAATTAACTCTACCAATATAATTAATGTATCTAATCACAATAATTTGATTGCTCTGTTCCCAATCCAAAGACACTATGAGACTCTTAAGCTTCTTTCTGTATTAATTTTTACATACACATTTAGTTAGAATAAATTTCAAATTCTGAATTTCAGACATATTATCTAACTATTTTTAACTACATTATGGTATTTTTTTTTTATTTTTACAAAGAAATTTGAATTTAAATTAGACCCTTATATAGACGTGTTCTTATTAGAAAATTAGTCATAATTTATGAATATATATTATTTAATTAATAAATATTAAATTTAATCTGATGGGTCATTTATGATAGAACCCGACTCAATTAGAATAACTCATTTATTTAAAATTTAAATTCAAAATTATGGTTAGTTAACATATTAAGTAAAAATTATTTATTTTTAAGTCGTATGTAAAAAGAAAAAATCTCACTCACTCTCTCTTTCTCTCCCAAAAGTTCTATTCATGTGAAGAAGAAAAAGAGACTTTTGGTTTAAATAAAATTTAGATTTCTATAAAAAATATTTATACCGTAAAAATTTACATACAGTTCGTTATGCATTAATATGATTGTATATGATATTACATAAAATAATTTTTAAAAAAATAATTACAAAATTGATTTGTGAATTATATGTTAATTTTATGAATTTTTAATAATAATATATATAATTTTTCATATTAAAAAAAGATATATTAGGAGAAAGAGAAGACACATTTTCATAAACAGATTAATTACCATCTTCAATAAATAAATTAGTAAAATTACAGTCAATTTATTTATTTTATTTCTATCTCCGGACAATCATCAAGAACATGTTTAGTGCGATGTAGTAATTTTTCGTGATATTCTTTACTTGCATATAGATAATTATAAATAGTATATTTTTATATAATTATAGTTACGTTATTTATTTATGCAATCCGTCGTTAAATTAAAATTTATAATTAAATACGAATTAAAATTGGGTTTAGTATTTAGAGAATTAAAGATATATTCGTTAAAAATATTATTCAATTTCTTATGAAATAAAAAAAAAATTATATATCTTTAACTTTTATTGAATTTTTTATTTTTTAATAATATTTTTTATGGTAATATAAAAAAGCAAGGCACATTAATTCTTATAATGTGAAAAATAAGTACCATAATCTTAAGGTTTTATATTCTTTTTTATTTAATTACTTTATTGACATTTTTAATTAATTTTAAATATTTATTAAAAGTATCTGCTTGCTTTCTAAAATTAGCCATTTTATCTAAATTTATTTTTTAAATATGAATTTACTCCACTTAACTCACAACCCTCTCCATTACTTTTCCATATTTCTTTTTCAACTGTACCAAAGACCTTTGATTGTCAACGGAAAGAAAGGGAAAGCAGGGTTGTTGATTGTTTGTTTGAAGTTACAGCAGAGGCCATTAATCAGTTTTGCAGGTATTAATTATCTATTGATACAGAACGAAAGCGAAGTAAGTGACGATCAAAGATTTGGGCTTTAGGCCCAGAATCTGAAGCTTTTATTATTTGAAAAAGAAGTATTATTAATGGATCAATCGGTCAGCGGTATGCACACAGGAGAGCATGTGGCAGACGGAACTTCCAAGGAAAAAATGATGATGATGGTGATGACTCTGCAAACGATACGTGTTCATTAGAGTACAAACGAAAGCAGGTGTGACAAACTTGAAAGGAGGATTTTGTAATTATTCTTCTTTTTTTTGTAATAGTTTTTGTACAGAAGGAGAACGAAAGACCCAATTCAGTTTAATTAACAAGAAGTTCTCAAATCAATTGATTGATGGTAATGGAGGGCCAACGGGAATTCCATGGACGGGAAGAATTCAATTCAAACATAATGCATACAATGGCGGCACTTGCGATATGGCTGGGTGCTATCCACTTTAACTTCCTTTTGATCCTCTTTTCAATTTTATGCCTCTCTTTTTCCAAATGCCTTCTGTGAGTCACGCTCTTTTTCCTTTTTACATTTCTTCCTTTACCATATTCCTATTTCCGTATATGTCTCCGTCTAGCTATAATTGTATTTTGTTCAGGGTGTTTGGAATACTTGTGCTTTTCATGGTCATTCCCATCGATGATCGTAGCAAATTTGGGCGAAGACTCTCCAGGTTGCTTCTTCTTTTCTTATCTCTATTTTCTGATTTCTCATTTTATATTTGCTGAACCAGGAAAGAGTAATCTGAAAATCATATTACAGGTATATATGTAAGCATGCTTGTAGTTATTTCCCCGTCACGCTTCACGTTGAGGATTACAGTGCCTTCCATCCCGATCGTGCTTATGGTTTCTTCTCTTCTTTTTTATTTTTTTTTTTATTTTCACTCTCGTTTCTTTTCCCCTTTTTCCTGTAAGCATGAATTTTGAGCTGGTGGTTTGATTCAGTGCTTGGGTACGAACCGCATTCGGTTTGGCCAATTGGAGTTGTTGCCCTCGCTGATCTTACAGGTTTCATGCCTCTTCCAAAGATTAAGGTCCTTGCCAGTAGCGCTGTAAGACTTCCTTCTCCCTCTCCACCTCACTGTTCATCTCTAATCTCAGAATCCATTCCCCTGACCTCCTATGAATTTAATGGTGTATTAGGTTTTCTACACACCTTTTTTGAGGCACATATGGACCTGGTTAGGTCTTACTGCTGCAACTAAGAAAAACTTTACTTCCCTCTTAAAAGCTGGTCACAGTTGCATCATTGTGCCTGGTGGAGTGCAGGAGGCCTTTCACATGCGGCGTGGCTCTGAGGTTTAATTTTACTCCACTCTCCTCTTTTTACCATTTTATCTATCAAATCTTCAGTCTTTTAGATGATCTTTCCTTTACTTTTTTTTTTTCTCTCAGTTAAACTGGTTCCTTCCTAATTTTGAATTCTACTTGAAATTTCTTATTAGGTCAATTTGCATCATTTTCATAATAAGTGAGAAGTCAAAATGGATTCCCATGAATAGAACACTTTTGTTCTGAACGTAGCCTAAAAAAGTGAGGATAAATCATTTATTTTTATTTTTTTCTTTGTTGCTGGGTAGCAAACTCTACTTGATTCTCTAATTCTTTCCTCATAACACTGTATACCGGTAGTTGTTTACGGCATACACTGAAAACATTGTGAATTAGGACACAGTTGCACAGTCAACAATAAATAGGGCAATGGACAGTTTTTAGCAGAACTTGTGGAAAGTTATATGACCAAAATAACTCCAAAATCTAGTTTATATATCTAAACTCCCTGTATAATGTAAGAAAATATGAGAGAATATTTTCTAATACCAAAAACATTCCATCTTAGCTTATTCCCATTTGCATCACAGAGGCCGTAGCTATGAGGCAGCTTGAAACTTGGTCTTGATATAAGGATCTGAGATCTTAGACAAGGTTTAAGCTATTCTATTTCAAATAACCTATAGCGGAGCGAGAATTTCTTCAGCAAGTATTCCTTAATAAATCATCTGGTATGAGTTAGTCAAGGAAGAACAAAGTTGCATACTTATGGATAAACATAGTAAAGGAAAACATATCAAAGGAATAGGAATAGGAATAGAAAGCAAATGATGAGTTTTTAAAGGAAATGAAAAGAAACTTCTTTATCTTATTTGGTTAACTAAAAATTGTGACAGTGAAGGAAAGAAAATAGAAGAATTACCGTGGTACCAAAGAAAAGAAACTTCTTCAGCAAGTATTCCAATGTATCTTTTGGTGTAAGTTAGTGAAGGAAGAACAAAGCTAATATGTTTGGATAAAAATAGTAAAGGAAAACATATCAAAGGAATAGAAAGCAAATAATGGGTTTCTACAGGAACTTCTATGTCTTACTTGAATAACTAAAAATTATGAAAGTGAAGGAAAGAAAATGAAAAGATTACTGTGATACACGATCTAGTTTATGTGTGTAAAAGTATTTTAAAAAAAAAAATTGATCATAGCATTTGCTGTTTATTATAATCAAGTCCATGGAGCATGAAAACCATAGGGAAAATTCCTTCCAGAAGGGGAATGAATTCCATGAGAAATCATTCCCTTCTTAACTGTTGTCAACTCCTTTTTCAACCGATTGTTCGCTTCTTTTAATCTTTGTGCATCATGGTGGAACACCATGATGAATCATTTTGCATCCATTTTCATCTAAATCCTGCAATTCACTATTTCTTTTTCTAATCTCCTGAAGTTTATGTCTATCATAGTTTGTGAACAATGTCTTAGGGGTCAGTGAATTCCAACTTGAATACTGTCTTGGTGAGGGTGAATGAATTCCAACCTGGGTTTAGTTTAAGTGATGAGGTGAGGATAGATCTTTGATTAAAATTGTAATTATAAAATAAAACATTGATAATGAAATGGATGTACCAATACTTTGGTAAGCAATGTTCTCAAAGAAAAGAACTTGTTGAGCAATGTGATTCATGATTCAAATTCTTGTCCTAAATTTTGGTTATTTTTATTACATAAAGAGATGCAAATAAACATCTGTAGATAAACATGGAAGCATACACTTGTGTACACCTGTGGGCACACTTCATGTGTGGTGAGGAGAATATCTTTTCTTCTAAAGACTATTTATGACATGTTGAGTCCGTTACTCTCCAGAATACAGATGCATAGAAGTATCTAGTTAAAAGTGCACATGCACACACACCTGGGCCATGCATAATGGAGGAATATATTTGTTCTTCTGAAGACTGTTTGTGACATGTTGACAGTCCGCTTGCTCTGCAGGTTGCATTCCTCAAGACAAGAAGAGGGTTTGTTCGCATAGCCATGGAACATGGCACCCCCCTTGTTCCAGTTTTCTGCTTTGGGCAGGTACTGGTTCAATTTTTATTATTTATTTATCTTTTTTACTCAATGTCCTCCCAGCGTAAGTGGAGCATCTTTATGTTATCATAATGTGAACTGTCAAGGGAGTCAGTATGTGGCAACTTTCTCCTTTCCAGCCGTTTGCTCGAGATTATTGTCTTACACTATCCATTGCATTTATTGCTCACTAATCTTGTTGTTTGATACTGTTTTTTCCACTTATCTTCTCACTTGTTCTGTAGTCAAATGTCTACAATTGGTGGAAGCCTGGTGGGAAATTCTTCCTAGAACTTTCTAGAGCAATCAAGTTTACCCCATTTATCTTTTGGGGAATTTTTGGGTATTATTCATAGTTCTTTTCTATATTTGCTAATTTATCACCCACGCTCACTGTAGTTTAGTTTATTTGCCATCTGCTTTCTTTTGATAGTGAATTCTTTATTGTGTTATTCTTAATGACATTCAGTAACAGTCAGTTGGGTGTTTGCAGATCTCCATTACCTTACCAACATCCTATGCATGTGGTAGTTGGTAGACCTATTGAGCTAAAGAAAAACCTGCAACCAACTATGGAAGAGGTATGGAGCCATTAACTCACGTTTCCATTATTTCTAACTTTCTGTCACTATTTGTTACGAGAATATAATGATAAGGTTTGGTCATTTTTGTCAGATTAAGCCTTTTCGAAAATTTGTAATTTAATCATAATATTTCACATGGTATTTTGAAGTCAAATTTTTAAATTTTTGCAACTGCATATTTATTAGAATCGAAGTTTAAAACAATTATGAATAAGATGTGTTTTATCAACATGTTTAACCCAATAGACTTGCGTGCGCATGAGAGGGCATTTTAGAATAGAAATAATAAAGATATGCCATTTCTTATCAGTTTTCGGAGTAATTGGTAACTCAACTAAATTGTTTCATTAGAATAAAATATTTGTGGACCTAAATGTCCATTCAATTTTCTTACTTTGATCATTCAAACAGAGAGAAGGAAGGCTTGTTGCTTTGTGCCTCTCTTGCCTGATGTCTTTACTGGAAATGTTGATTTAAGGCCATGTTTGGGACAAATAAATTCATTTACTTTTGTCAATTTAGTGACTGCTTTCTATCATTGTAGTCACTGTAGCAAACAAGTCTCAAATAAGCAATTTGCTACCAAAAGGAAAAAAAAAATAATTCACTGTGTGATACTTATTACATTTAATAATAATTTATATTAGTACAACCGAACGAGCTCCACTCATATTATGTCCAACCTGCACGCATATAATGTAGGTAGCAGAAGTACACAGTCAATTTGTTGAAGCACTTCAAGATCTTTTTGAAAGACACAAGGCTCGGGTTGGCCATCCTGATCTCCAATTGACAGTTCTATAACAAGAATGTTTGTTGCTTGTACTCCCTTTATCTTCATGTGGTCGAATGTTTATCTATGTTCCAGCTTGTGTGTAATTCAATCACTTGGCCAGCTTCATGTTTAGGCATTGTATTAGTCAGTTGCTTAGCTAGGAAATAAAACTTGTGGGTCTGGCTGTGATTAGTGATGGAGCAAAGCAAGCCAGGAGAATCATTTACTTTCAACGTGATTTCTTGAGTATCCTAATTTCTACCAAGAAAGATTCAATGGTTCTCTAAATTCCAGAAGTGTTGACCTGACTAATTAGAATGGGCACGTGGAAAATTGTTCTTTCTTTTATTGATAAGTTGGTGCAGAAGTTTTTGGGTTACAGTGTCTTTGGATTTTGGATTATTTAGACCATTTACATTTAATTGGAACTGTAAAAGAGCTGTAATTATCATACAAAATCAAACATTTCACAGCTGAAAATTTTAGTGATAACATCTGTGGAGAAGTTTTAATGAGGACATACATAAACTAGGATGATATTTTATGCCTCCTCACTTCATAAAGAGATAATAGTAGTAAAGGATTCATTCAACTGCATGTAAATCCCTGTGGTTCCAGAATCATACCAACCGTTAGATTTTTAAACATTAATCACATAAAAATTAAGAAAGATAATTTTGGATGATGTGAAGGTTAAAGGCAAACACAAGTTCTGATATGTAAATGCTATTTTTGGCCTGGATATATTAGGGATGTGATGACAGGAACCAGGACTACTAAATCAAACTGCAAAGATTTAAGCTGCTTTTGTCTGGCCCCTTTCGACTGCAGATCCTCTGGGAAAAAAAAAAATCATGAACACTTGTAGAAAAATATTGAAAAGGAAATGAATGATGCTGACTATCAACTGTGATAACCGACATATGTGTTATTACTCAGTTTCTTTATAATTAACAACTGGTGAACCCCAATATTGGATAGCTGAGAGAATGAGTACCAAAAGTACAAGCCATATCTCAGTCTTTCATCCCTAACTTGATGTTTTGAACTTTCACAGACAGCTGCAATTTCTGCTCCTCAATATCCTTCAGAACTGAAAGCAAGTTGGCTCGGTATACCTCACATTTCCTTCGTGCCCGCTCAAGTTGACGTGACAGTTTCTGGATTTTCCTATCTTGGTCATCCTGCAAAAATGGCATATGTGCTGTTAAGGACCAGTTCTCAGCAAGAGAACAAATAAATCAGTGAACTACCAGTAAGGATTCCATATGAAAGATTTCCGCTTTTTACAGTGTCCGTGAGTTACCCACCCTTACCTCTAATGAGTTTTCTAGCAATGCTTCTGCATAAAAATCACTACAAAATGTTAGCAACTAACAAGCTCACATGCAAAAGCTTAACATCAAATCCAGAACTCATAAGCACAACCACAAGAGAAAATCAAACCATAAAGTAGGTCCATTAATGACTTGATGTCTGTAAGAACAAAACCATGCATATCCTATATATTACATTTTACATCATCTCCAAATCATGTATATGTTTCTTTGTGTATGGTTCTATTTGACCATCTTTGTAACAGAAGAAAGACTCTATCCATATTCTTCAATTCAATATGGAGAGATTTCATTTTCTAAGTTTCATATGGTATCATCACAACATCATTTTTTCTCTCTTTCTCTCTAGTCAGTATCCTTTCTTCTCAGTTATCAGGAAATATCAAATACTATTTTCTTATCCCCCTCCTCTCACCTGAACTGATCACCCATACGTGGGAGTCAAATATCAAAAGCATATTGGTGAAAAATGTACCTTCATTTGTTAGCTAGTGAAGAAATCCCTTCTCTTTCATATTCAGGAATATGGTGTCACAGACGATGTAGAAGGTAGTGGCATTTGTCCTCTACAAACAATAACCAATGAAGATACAACTTTCGTCCTGTACCATAATGCCACCCTCTGGAAGCAAGTTGACTGCAGTACTCTCTTGAATCCAGGCCACAATTTCATCCCTATAGTTTTGCTGCATAACCTTCTCAACTGAACTTTGCACCCTCTGCCCCATCGGCACAGTTGGACACTGAGCAATTGTTGCATGAGATGACTCATTTACGTCTTTTTTAATAGAAATATCTATTTAACGACACTACTAAGAAAGGTACATCTACTGATCTTGATCTTTTATGTAATATCCGGATCCGAAATTTAGGTTCGGAATAATTAAATCATAATAATAAAAAAAAATTACATTTTAAAACTTTCAAAAAAATTGAATCTCTTCATTCTATTGGACATAATCTCTTTCTAAGAAGTTTTAGTTAATTAGTCCTCTACATCTTTAGAAGGTGCGCCAAAAGATTCGGGCAATGGTCTCATCAACTTCGGCTCCCAAAAATCTCTCCCTAGTTTTGTTGAAACCACACTGGCTCCTTTTACACAGCCAAACGAGGACCAACCTTCCTCAGTTTTTGTTGCAAACACCTGTGTGTTATCACCTAATTTTGTTCCACCTCCATCCTCCTATCACAATAACATTATAATAATTCTTTTTATTGAGTGGTTGGGATCTTTGTATGAATCATACCTTCTATATCATCTCATCCACAAAGTTGAGTCTTCTACTATTCAACTCCTTATCCTGCCTCTCAGCCTGGTAATTTAAACCTCAATGAACCTCTAATGTTCAAAACTTTTACCAGTCTGCTCAGTGCCGGATCTGTTTTGAGTTTAATCATTCAGCCTGATAATGTCCATGGCCTGCACAATCATCTTCATCAGTTACTTGAGCAGATTAATTATGCCAAAAAGCTCCTCAAATGCAGCAATATGGAGATATCTGAATCAGTAGAAACACCATACTGGTCCAGGAGGCATATGGGAAAAGATCATAGTGCTTCAGTGGTATAATCTTCTTGTCATTGCCTCATTCAGTAGCATTTAATCAAGCATGCAAACAAAAGCATGATCCGAAGGAAAGACACCTTCAAGTTGTTGAAAATGCATCATAAAGTATATTAGCGACCCAGTTTCTTATGGCTATCGATTATACCACGATTCAAATAGTCCCCTATTGTATATTTGGATGTCAATTGAGGCATTTGTTAGGAGCCTAGATTCTAACATTCATTGACCATAGAAGAAATTGATGAAGAAGAAGACTTGCTGAGAAGAGAGTAGGGGAAGAGGTCCAAAGAACGTAGAGGTTTTGCAAAATTGTCAATTCATATTCAGCTCAAAAACAGCAAATAGACTTGTAAGTAATCCTATTTAGTTTCTAATAATACCCTCCCTTGGAAGAGCATCTTTGTCCTCAAGGATGAAATTGAGGGAATTGACAGGTTGCTCAAGTCTTCATGTTACAGTGGAACACCTTCTACACCTTTTTGCAACCATAACTAATACTGCGGCTTGCATAAATATGATATTAATAGAAAGGGTATTACACCATCAGTTGCACATTCCAATGCCATATAATCAGGCTCCTAAAGAGAATAATTGTTGTATAAGGTCTCATGTAGCCAAGTCTTCAACAAAGTGTAGCAAGACTAGTTCTTGAAGATTCATAGAGTGGAACTTGATATACATCCAAACATCAATTTGGAAATGCAAATCGTCAATATACACATAACCATGTCAGTGTCATAATTCGTTATCTCGAGCAGCATAGATATCTGTCTTTAAATCCCACTGGTTGTCAATCAAAAAATGAATCACTGCCACCCACATCTCTACAAAATAATGATTGATTCCTAACACTACGTTTGAACAAGATTTAGCAAATGAATTGAGAGGAAAAGAAGGAAAAAGAAAATACTGATTTTTGAAGGAAATGGATCAAATAGTGTTGCTTCCGAGCTAAAAGTTAAAAATAAATTAAATTAAATTAAATTATTGTCGTAATATTTTGTTTAGTTTAGCTTTATGAAGGAAAGAAAAAGATTAGATATAAAAAAATATAGTCAATAATACCTTTTATAAACAGAATGACAAGTTAGGCCGTAAGGATAAATTTAAAATTTCCTCTTCAAATCTTTAAGCCACTTTCTTCCTTCTCATTTTCTCCTAGTTCAGAAGAATGGAAAACTGGAGTTTTAAGGAAAAGAGAGAAATGCTCTCCATCTCCCCCTTTCATTTCCTAATTATCATTTTTTATCCAAACAAGTGGAAGGAGACTGTGCATCCCCTTCTTTCCTTTTCCTTCCCTTCACTTTCCGCAATCCAAACATAGTGTAACAGAATCTCCTTCAATTTTTTTTTTTTTTTGAAATAAAAAGAGATATTATACTAATGGTACCAAGGGAGCACCACCCATTTGACATCAACGAATCTTCTTCAATATTAGCTATTTCTCCAAGGAGATACTCAATCCAATCATTTAAGAGAGAACTTTCCATAAATGTCCTGTGTTCTGGTAAGGCATGGTCCTCCAAATGGTTTTAAAACTAGGGTTTCCTTTAACTTAGTTGGTCTACTTTCTACCTGTGACACAATAAGCTTCTCTCCCCCATTGTATTGCACTCCATGAGCATCTCATATATCTCTTTGAATTTTAACGTCTCCCTTGAAACATTCCTCATTGAAATCTTCACTAAAAATTTTAGGAGAAAGCAACAGCATTCAGTAGGAAGAAGAATTGTTATCAGAGGTGACATCCTAGAACAAACTACCACTAAAGCCGCTCCATACAACAAGGAATCAGAACTCACCACATGTTAAGCACTTCCAAGCAAAGCTAAAGATAAACTTGTGATGGGGACAAGAGCAACAAAAGAACCCACACTTGGTGAAGTTGATATTATTGGAGAGGGAACACTGCCCCACGAAGATGGCAGCGCCGCCATACTTCCTCGAACTTCCACTCTATCTGTTTTCGGCTTTTGTTTTGCAGCAGATATGTTCCTATCTATTGATTCTCCAATGCAATGATTCAGGGAGATAGTAGGATACTTTGATCGTCTAGTATCTTGATCACACACCTTTATATTGTTTCCTTAAAATGTAAGAACACCGAAATAGAGCCTATAGAACAAAGTCTGTTCAGGTAAGGTTGTTGTCCATATTTGCGTTGTGCAGAGTTCTATTTTGTTATGTGTTTGTAATACCAAGTGTGTTCATATTACCATATTATTCAGTTTAGTACCAAGAGCATTCAACTCATAACTAGCATAACCATAATATCATAAATTTCAAAGAAAACAATTCAAAAAATGGGAATGAACGTGGTAATCAGATAGATGGATTAAATCAGTTCAGCAACCACTAAGGAAGCCTTTATTGCAAATTCACCACAGGGATTGCAAATGACATATTCAAAGCATATATGGCATTTAATTTAGTAGAGTCCATTCAATTCATACTTTCTTACCGTTTAACAGCCCCCTTAAAGAGGGAGGGAAAAGGTTCTATAAAAGTGCCAATATTAAGTCCTTCCATCAGATTATATATCTTGAACTATGGTTCATACTATTTTAGTTCCTGTTCTTCCTGCATAACTAGCATTATCTTGCAGTCCATAAGAACCTGCTTTCCTTAAAGACTGCACTACGATTCGAACAGCTAGAATTGCCGAGAAACATTAAGAAATTAACACTATGTTAAATGGAAAATTATTTAACCCCGTTAGGAGAACCTGGAATCAAGTTATTTATCTCCATGGAAGTTTTGCCTTTTTCTTTTAAGAAAAAAATATATATTTCTCTGTAGCCTACAGGTACTAAATAATAAAGAAAAACATGAGAAAAAAATAAGAAATACGTTAAGCTCCTAATTTCAAGCTATTATATTAACTTTGAAGTTATTTAAGTTAGGAAAACCTCCTTATATTAAATTCTTTATCTGATCTTCCTTTCGAAAACAACAAAAAAGAAAATTCTGTATCTGTACCCAAAAAGTATCAAATAATAACAAAAACAAGGAGAATATAAGAAACGGATAACAAAACAACTAACCATAGAGATAGGTTGATCTAAGCCCCATTGATCCCCAAATGAAATACTAGTTTGATGTCCTTGAAGCAGATGAAGTTCTTTTTCACATTTGTTTTCAGAAGAAGCTTTCAAACAATTCTTTTTCACAAAAGCAACTTTATTGCCAGCCTCCTCCAAAGCACTCATTGCCACATTGTAAATCTCTGGAGATTTAACCCCTTCATCAACATACTTAAGGGCTTCATGTCTGAGATTATTATATCGAACGGCAGGAGATTCTCGTGTACTATTGAACAAACCATTGCCACAATCTTCCAAAATGACCCCACTCCTGGCATTTCTTGTCCATCGTTTCAAAACATACCGAGATGGTAGAGTAAGAACATTGGTTACCCTAAAAACTGTCAATATATGTCGACAAAGAAGGCCAGAGAACTCAAACATCTGGCAGCTACAATACACTTTCATCTCATGAACATTAAAATTAACAAGGTAAGCTTTATGATTTTCTCCAAACTTAGCAACATGATACGTGGGGGTTGCCTCCTTGTCTTCAATTTTTGTTGCTAAATAAGTTAATGTCTCCACCAACTCCTCTTGAAATTTCATAAATAGTTTTCTCGTATAAAGCTCAGCTGACTGTTTTTCCATTGGTGATGGAGTCTTTAGAGCTGGGGCAGTGTTTATTGTGTCATAATCTGCCTTGACTTCTTTTTCATGACGGCTTTCCAGGGCCTTCTCATACTGCTTAACAAACAGCTGAAGAGTTGTGGATGCATTTACATACCCATCAAAATAGGAATTCATGCTGTCACTCCTTTGTGTTATAGACATTTCTGCAAAGAACGTGTCCCTCAAAAAAACTGGGACCCATTGTCGCCGATCGGCATAAATGGCTTGCAGCCATTCATGTTGTCCAAGATTGTATCTATCAGTCATAGCTAACCAACAAGACTCAAACTCCTCAATGGATTCTGTCAGGTTGATGCACTTGTGGAACTCTGCTTCAAAAGCAGGATGTTCAGAAAGACTATGGGACAGCTTCTCTTGGCATTCTTTAAATATATGCCACTTGCAAAAGCGGTGACGCGTCTTAGGAAAAACCTGAGTAACAGCCAAACGAATTAAACGATCATGATCAGTAGTGATAGAGACAGGCAACCGCCCAGCCATTGCTTCAAGCCATGTTTGAAACAGCCAAATAAATGATGCCTCAGATTCATTGATTAGGAGGGCACAGCCAAACAAAACAGGCTGTCCATGATTGTTAACTCCAGTAAAAGGTGCAAAGGGCAACCGATATCTGTTTGACCTATAAGTAGTGTCAAATGTAACAGTGTCACCAAAGTAGGTATAGTTAGTTCTTGCCTTGGGGTCGGCCCAGAATATATTGCTCATGCACTGATCTTCATCGCCTTGCACAGCGTAGAAGAAGGAAGGATTTTCTGCTTGCTTGCTTCTCAAGTAGTCTAAAAGGATTTGGGGGTCACCACCAAGGGTCCTTTGGCGACTGCTCCTCATGTAGTTCCTGCAGTCACGCTCAGTGAAACCAACATTTTTAATCCCTCCATACTCCTTGATGAGAGCAGACATGATACCACTAGGCCCAATGCCAGCACCTTGCAATGTATCTATCAAAGACTTGGCAGCCCCAGAGACATGGCGGTGGGAACGAAGGCAATGCACCTTATCTGGAGGGACGAGTTCATGATTATGTTCCTTGACAAAGGCGGATACAACCCACCTTCCAGAATCTTGAATTTTAACAACGACCATCGCTTTGCAACCAACACGGGTCTCAGCTCTAGGACGCTTGACCCTGCCATGAGGACGCGGTTTGTCCTTGTCAACCCGAAAACCCTCCTTGGCACAGACAAAGGATCTCTGAATGATGGCACCGTCGCGCCTGGAACGGCGGGACATGCTGACCCGGGTGCTGAAACCGACCCGGCGAGCATAGGAGTTATAGAAGGCCTTAGCGGCCTCTTCGGATTCAAATTCCATACCCTCGCAGGGTTCAAGATTGGTATCGCCTAC
Source organism: Carica papaya (assembly GCF_054855325.1). Classification (NCBI taxonomy): domain Eukaryota; kingdom Viridiplantae; phylum Streptophyta; class Magnoliopsida; order Brassicales; family Caricaceae; genus Carica; species Carica papaya. The sequence continues at coordinate 4,643,146 of NC_142312.1, read as the reverse complement.
AGGACTGTAAATTTGGGAGCCACTACTGACAATTAATTGGGAATCGCAACTATTAGCAGCATTAGCAACAATAGCAGCACTGGAATCATCAAGCAGGTTGTCATCCTCGACGGCATGCTCAATGTCTCCCAGACCCATCATATCGAATTCAATCACTTCACTTCCCATGCCCAGAGGCTCCATCTCCATAATTAAATCATATATTTTGGATTACTGTATCTTCCCATTCTTATCTTTTCGTTGTTCGCATAGAATAAAACCTAAGGGGAACAAAGATGACGCGCAATTTCCCCAAAAGAAAACAAAAATGCACTGACTTAAGAAGATAAAAGCAGAGATCGAACAGAGTAATAAGGCTATGAGAATGAGAAAGAGAGGGAAGATGAACCTGAGCTGCGCATATTGAGCAGCACATGGAGTTGGAGCTTGAGAACCACAGCGCAGGAAGACAGTGATGAAATTTCAGGAAAGAGAACAGCGGGATTTGGAATTTGTTAGGTGTCAGAGATCAATCTCTGGTTTCCTCAATTTTGGTAGAAGTAAAAAATTGGACTTAAATTTATTGAGTCTGAACGGACCAAATTGTATCAATTTGCAATTAAAAAATAATTAATAAAAATTAAAATAAATAATAAATCTATAAATCATAAATATTTGTTTAATATATAACTAATAAAATTAATAAGAAAATAACAATTTAACTTTTTTTTTTATAATTTTCTTAGTCCTAATTCTTTCAGTCTATTTAATTCGAATTGGACACTGTTAGTGAACCAGATGTAATCAAAAAAATTTAATTTTCTAATTTCGATTAAAAATGGAATTAAACTGTGCTTACTCCGGTTTAAAATATTAAAATAATTTATGAATTTATTAAAATATTTAATTTAAAATATAATATTCGAACATGAAATTTAATTCGAGAATAATTTTAACATTTTAAATATATAAAAAAATTTATTTTTAAATTAATTTATTTTAAGTTTTTGTTGACTAATCGAAAAAAAATATGTTATAAATAAAATTAAAAATAATTTTAAAAAAAATGAATAAAATTTTGAGTACAGAAAATATTTTTGAAAGAAAATTCAAAAACTGTAGATCATAATGCAAATAAAAAGAATTGTCACGTAAGACCGTACAGTCAGCAACTCCGACAAATCTGAGAATGCCGCGTGGCAAGAAACGCTGATGTCAATGCCACGCAGGCAATCTGCGTGCCCCGTAATCGAACAGCCTAGGATCAATCTCACGCTCGTGGACGATCCAGATTTGTTTCTCCTTTAAACGCGATCGGACGGTCAAGATAAAATCACAATGAATGGTTCAGATTTATTTTTCCTTTAAATGTGATCGGATGGTCGAGATCAAATGCGATGAATGGTTCCAGATTAACACGAAATTTGTATAAATATTTCGTATCACACTAAACTCAAACCCTAGTCATCAGCCTCCCGCCGAATAAGAAGAACCAGTCGTCGGAAAAGGGAGCCGACTACCGATCACCGCCGCACCGGAGTCACCTCCGACCGCCAAAAAAGGTAAAAAATCTCTTATCCATTCAGAATTTGATTCCGAGCACCTCATGACCAAATCAGAGCAAATAGAACGGCGGGTGAACCGAAAACTGCAGGCAAAGCCCGGCGGCGCCATCGCGGACAAAACCTACAACCTCCTCCGGTGAGCCTCTTCCCGTTTCCCGTTTTGTACGATTTTTTCACCGTTATATTCACCATTTTGTTTTCAACAAGTTGACCGAAGAAAAACTTTAAGCCTTGAAAGTGAGCCGGCGAAGCCGCTGTAATTGGAAAACCCCACCACTAGTAGGTTTCTGTTTTCTGATTTTTTTTTTCAACCAACTGAGACCCCTTAACGTATTTTGCAGCACGGATACGTATAAATCCAGTCAAAATTGACCAAAATCGGTAGAAAACGGTCAGGCATATCTAAAATGCCGCCGCAAACAGTGAGACCGTCGTCGAAACACAACGGTACTATCGTGTCGGCACCCGAAAAATGACCGAAAATGATTTTTTATACCAATTTTGGATTCTTAGAGTATTTTTAGATACATGACAAGTGTTTTGAATTCCGCATAGATAATTCAGGAAACCCGAGAACCGCCAGTAGGTGCATTAGAAAGATCAGTATTTTGGACACTTATTCGAGTAAGAATCTCTCACTTTCTTCTCCGTTACGCCAAATTAAAACTTAATAATTAATAATTGTGTGTTTTTATGAAAAATTAGATAATCCTAAAAACAATTATAGATCACTAGTAGAGACAGAACTGGTTAGTTCAAGTCATTTTGATTTCCTGTTTATTTTTCTATATTGCGTATATTTGTTTACTATATTATGTTGTGTGTAACTCAATTGATGGTTTTTAAAGTCTTTTTGGTTATTTCATTATTTGTTTCCCCTGCATTACATGCCGGTATCCCAGTCATTGGTTGTTTAGCGGTGTGAAACTATATTATTGTTTAAGTGAACGATGAGTATAAAATAAGATATGGTTATTACATAGTTGATTTTTATGCTGATAGAAATTTGTACATGAAAGACTTACTAAGTATCCAGGAAATGGCGGATGGTCCGGTACATAGGAAAATCTACCATGAACGTTACCTCAGTCAGACAAGGCTGGAAAGTCTTTTATCAGGAAGGTTTGAGAGATATGATTCACTTTCATAACGGATGGAGTATCGAGCTGGTGGAATGTTTGGCGCCCATTACCGGATGGGGTATGGGGACGGCCAGTTAATTATTTAATTGAATATTGGGTTCACGAGTAGGAGGACATCCCTATGGAACCCTACGGGTACTGGTAAGAAGGTAAAAATGTAAAATGATCGTTTCTTGTTATTTTCTATGTGATAAATAATTGTGCATGAATATAAGTTTTCATAAGTTATCGTTTGAAGAGACTTGTTACACAAATGGTTTTCTTTATAATAAATAAATTTACAATAAATTAAGAGATTCATTGGTTATTTTTCTTATTTTTACCAATTTTTAATTTTTTGTATCTGTGATTAGTATGATATTTTTACTGAATTAGTATAACTCACCTCTCCATTAATTATTTCAGATCAAAAGGATCAAAATCCAAATCTCGATCAACAAGAGGGTTGCGAATAGTTCACCATCCGAACTTCCTGCAAAAGTTAATGAAGGTCGTCCTAAAATGCTTAGTGATTTGTTTTTCGTTTATTTTTTTGATTTCTGTTTGCTCTTTTATAATAAATATTCTCGTAACTCTATTGAGCATTCTAAATTATTGTGTAAAAAATATAAACATTAACTTTATTATTTTATTTCCATATTTAATTTATAACTTTATTTTATCCAAAATTCTGAGACTTTATAAAAAAAATATTTAAAATATCATAAAAGTTGTTCTCAAATTCTATCTCATGAATTTTTTTTTTAATTTTCCACCAAATTTATTGTCTTTAATCAAAATAATTTATTGAAAATTTTTGCGTGAATCCTTAAAATTTCGTTTCTGAATAAACATCTAAAAGGAATGATTGCTAGAACAATTTCATACATAAAAATATGAAATTTGTACATGATTTTAGTAATTGATACTGAAAACTAATGACCAGCGCCACAAGAATTTGTACAGAAAATCAAGAAATCAGCGGAAAGAAACTATTTCTTTTGTAATTGATACTGATAGATTACAGAGAAAACATCCATGCATGCATACTGCAAGTTAACACCATATAGGCCATAACAGAGCTGATTCTTTGATTACTCGTTTATTAATCTCCCGTCGCCGGCGATTCTCCCTCATCTCCTCCGCCTTCATATCCACGAGTTTCTCCGGACTTATCTCCCCGACAAGCACTTTTCTTCTCAAATATCGGTTCTCGGGATCATTCATGGCGAACATTATCAACTTGTACTTTATCTTTTTCGGAAGCTGATCTATCGGTGACGCTCCATCGCCATTGAAAGTACCCAGCTTCTCAAACAGAACCCTCTCTACAGAATCAGCAACTTTGATTGGGTCAGAATATCTCAGCTTACGTTTCATCATCTCCTCATCACCATCGTCAACCTCGTCGGTGACTTTACGCAGAGCCTCGACGAGAAGTCCGCGCACCTGGTCGCGCGAGGCAGTACCGTCGCAGTACGCAGTAGTTGAATATCTGATCATCTCCTTCTTGGAAGCTAACAGTAGCGGTGCTTCTTTCTTGATCATTGAATTCTTTGGTTTGAGATTCTCAGTATCGGCGTTGTTTCTTGTTCTTGTAATGAAGGGTGTCCAGGTTTCGAGCAAAGAAGAAGCCGCGGAGCGTATTTTCTTGCTGCGATGCTGGGTGAGATTTTGCAGGGGTTTGACGACATTGGCGGAGGCGAGAAGACGAGAGGTAACACGAAGAGTCTTGAGTTGATTCAGTGTGTCAACACATTGCGATTCGTCATGTCGACTCGCCAAGACTCCCTTGAGACTAACAGTTTTTGCCGCCTTCTTTGCGATCTGAAATTGCTCCGCCAACTTTCTCTCCATTATTCTTCCTCTGAAACTGATGACAGAATTTTTTTTTTGCTAGCGATGGAGGGATCTAGCTTCTTATAGAGGTGAAGATTTTCCGTTTTCCTAATCAAGATTGGCTAATCTTGATCCAAAAAGGAAAACAGGCTTCCGGGGAATTACTTCCTTAATTTGAGATTTGATTATCTAAACTATAAAAATCTTGATGGATGAGTTACAATTCTTGCGGTGTTTACTTTGAAAAATAAAGAAACGAAACTTAATTAAAAACAGCCATTGAGTTTTAATTGCCTAGTGGGCTTCAGCTTCTGTTTGGATTTGAGCACGACCCATTTGTTCTAACGGACCAAGTCTGAGACAGTCCATACGGCCATAAAACGGGCCCGTTTAATACATTCATTGGAAACGAGTATAAAATAAACTCATGCTTCTCATTTTAAAAAAATAAAATAAAAAAGATAACGAAGCTTGATAAAATAATTACTTTAAAAAATAAATATATTTATAATAATAAGCAAAATGGTACTGAAAGCTAAAACAATTTGGACCAAAAATAATGGTAGTGACAATTCCTAGAATTTATAAGAGATGTTGAAGGTTTAACCGATTGATAAGACTTCTTTTCGTGTCAAGGGCGGCTGTCTTCACTCCATGTGGTCCGATCACCTCACATGCTTAGCAGACAAATTGAAATTAATTCATACAAATATTAATTTTGTACTTTTACATTTATTTATTTAAATTTAATTTATAAAATATTGTTTTTATTTGATAAATTAAGCAAAATTCCTGCTCGCCCAAAGAAAGAAAAAGGGCGAGGGACTCGGTTTGGGCATGGATGGCATAACTGTAAATATCGTTTGAATGGAGGGGGATTTTATTGTGCAGGACGCTTTTTGTAGGAGTCCAAAATGGGGCACGTGATGTAATTAGTAGCGAAGCCTACGTACGGCTAGCCGATTTTGCCTTTAGGCATTGGGCCCGGGAACTAACATCAAGGCTATAATTGGAGTCACGCACACACACGTGTCTGTGTTTGTGTGTGTGTGTGTGTGTGTGTGTGTGTATATATATATGTGTGTGTGTGTGTATGTATATATTCCATCTCATCTTATTTTGTGTATTATGAAACAAAATAGAGGAGGGTCTGCAAGCACATGACGACCGCTCTAACCATCATTGCATAGGGAGTTGCTTTACAGCCAAATGCCCCCACAAACCTGCATACATGTTATATCTCCATGAGTTGTAATGTCTGAAAACCCATTACCATATATTTCCTTATTGTATTTTTTTAGACCTTTTATTTTCTACTGTATTATATTAATTTTTATGTATCACTTAATCAAAATATTTTCAGCTTGAATTTTTTAGTAATATTATCAGATTTTGAACATGGTAAATTAATGTAGACAGAGTAAAAATTATCTACTTAATTATTTGAAAAATGATGGTGTTTAATATCAAAATTTTTGAGGTGGGTCAGTGATTTGATGTTGTCAAAACACAATAAACCTGGAGTTATGCTAATAATGAACCAATTAAAAGCATTTTAAACTTTTATTAAGAATTAGAGATAATTGGTAGCTAGTAGATTCCCCACTTTGCAGTAGGACAATCAATAAGCCATGCAGTGTTAGGTGTGCCAATTGATTATCTTTCTCGTTCATAGAATCTAAGTATCAACTCAGTCAAAATTTCTCAACATTTTATAGTTTTTTTATTTATTTATTAATTTCACTTACATTTTTGGGTAATTTATATTTTTATTTATCAATAAAAAATTATTATTAAAACTATAGTATTGGCTGCCGTATAATATAAACTCAAAATATTAATTGAACCAAAAGTGTAATTGATTGCGTCGTTTAGTTGGCGGAAAGGCATAAAAATTTTTTAGATTTGAATTTATTATTTACTATTTCATTTTTTTTTTTTCCCCTTCCCGCATGAAGAATATTTAAAATTTTCTCTCCATCCTCCGCCTCAGTTGGTCAAATTCTCTGACTTTTGCAGCCATACCCATTACGTAATTATCTACAAAATCCCCTCCTTAATCCATGCCATATACACACACACACTAAAAAACTATTATTAAAATATTAAAAAGTACTTAAATTTTTTTAATTAAAATAATTATGAAGAATTAATAATTAAGTCATAACATTTTATAATTATTTAAAAATAATTAGGGGCGTAACAAGCAGAGAGGAGAATAAAATATGTATTAATTAATTTGATTAGAGTTTGCTTGCGGTTATAAGGTGTCGCCAAGTTTAGGGGTCGTGCGCATAACTGCATCTGCAACTGTCCCTGAGCTGTTCTTTACGTGCTGCTCCTCCTTTTCTTTTCTTTTTAATTAATTTGTTAATTTGATTGAATTTTGAAATTTTTGTAAATTTTCTAGCTATTTAATAAATATTTTTAATGTTTTATAAATTTTAAACATTTTCAATTATTTTTCACACAATAAAATTAAATTTCTTTACCTCCAAAAATTTAACTCTTATCATGGGTTGGTCAATTTAAAAGTCAAGACCCAAATCATTCCAATTCCTATAGATTAACCCCCGAGTAATAAATGTTCTCCCTCATATTTTCACTTTGTTTATTAAAAAAAAAAAAAAACTTTTTAATTAGGAGTGCAACGGAATTTAATACCAAAATATTTTGCAACAAGATTTCTAAACTTACCACTTAAACTATCACTTTTATCTAATAGGATTAAGGTTAAATTAATGATTTTCAAAACAATAATTAGTTGATAACGACGCACTAATTATTGTGATAATCCTGTGGTCCATGGCTCCTCGTAGTAAAAACGAGAAAAACAACATAACTCTGAATTAATATCCTTTTTAATTTTTTTTCCTACAAAAAAATAAAAAATCTTCATATTTATTATTTAATAATATATTTAAAATTCAAAAAAAAATAAAATAAAAAGAGGAGATGGAACCTTCGCTTTCTAGTGGGTTATTCCAGCAATGGACTCCCCCTGCTAAAAAGCAGAACCTTTTTTTTTTTATTTTCCTCTACCATTATCATTATTCCTATTATTATTAAAATTACTCTCTACTTTCATGGCTCCTTCATCATACAAATCTTACCTTTGAATTTCCACTTTTTTCTCTCTTCTCTCTCATCTCCTCATCTTCCTTTTCACTTCAACTTCTTCTTCAGTTTCAGTTTTCCGTGCCGTACTGGTTATGATGATCCCCCTGTCGGTTTCCTCTCTTCTATTTCTGCTGCTCTCTTCATAACAATGCGTTCGCAGGATTCTGTTTCTCGCAAGTACGCTTCGATTTCTGGCAAATTTTCTTTTACTTGCTTGGCGTCTTTTTTTTTTTTTTTTTGTTTTTTTTTTTCAGAGTGAAGGTCTTCGCCCGTTAAATTCTCCACTACCAAACAGAGTATTTTCTTTTAACGAAAACTGCATTTTGAAGCTTGTTGTAACTTGTTATGTCTGGTTGATTAATTTGGTTTGAGATCAATGGAATTGTTTCCGTTTGTAATTCTGAAACTGGCGTAGACTCAACATAATTTTCGGTATCGCCATCTATATCCGGTATTTTAATTACTACTCATGAATCTAGATAATTCTTTTAGCGTCATATAGATTTACTGGTTTTAAATCGATCACCTTCTTCATTTCTCCAGCTGACATGAGATGGCAGACGCTTAAGCAGGCGTGTCGTCTTGGATATAACCTTATATATGCTTCAATTTCCTCATATATGTCTGTTCAGAGTAGTTCGTGAGGTGTTTATCAGCTTTTCTACTGGTTCTCTGGAACTAATTAATTATTCTTACAGGTTTCCAGCCGTATGTGTGATTATATTTGATAGTACATGGAGTCCTGAAGCCGTAGTTATAAGGAAATGAGAGCTTTTTGATACCGCAGTTGCTGTATGGGAGGCTTTTTGCGCCTTTTTGACTTTAATCATAGCAGTATGGCCAGGAAAATTCTTGCACATAAGAAGCACGTTGGGGGTGAGTATTATTTTCTTCTACGCATTCGAGGCAGGTGAATATGATAGGCTGGCAGAAAGTCAATAAGGTTCCTTAAAAATCCTGGTCCTGGAGCCTATCCATACCACTTCTGTATTTGCAGAGTTCAAAATTTATTGATCCCTCGTAACACTGACAATAATTTAAGGACTGTGTATGCAATGTGAAATAATGTTCGTTCTCTACGCATTGAAGTAGAGATTTCCAGAAGATGATGAGAGATGTGAATCAAATAAATTTATTTGGCCTCTTTGCTCAATAATGTAGTTTACTGTGATGACATGAAAACTTCAAACTAGCTTTATCTGTTTTGTGTTTCTTTACTTATTCTTACAAACATGATGTTGCCAATTCCATCCTCTGCAGGTCTGGAAGCACCCCGAAATAGCTTGGAGTTACAAGTTGAAATGCCTCACAGCTACTGTTCTGTGACTGATGAGCCGGTAAATTTTTTGTTTTCGTACCTTGTAGCAATAAATGGCATTTTAAGGTGATCTTGTTTTATTGATCTGTGAGCATGAGAATTTGTTTTACTGATTGTCTCCAACTCTTATGAGTTGTAATTGGACTTTTGGAATTAGATCCTGAGCAAATACCAAAACTTAACGAGCTTTACGCTATATGTTGATCTACTTCTTTAGGAAGGGATATTCTCCTGCTTTCTCTTTTCAATCTGCAGGATGGTTCTCTCTTTCTTTCTTTCTTTCTTTTCTCCTGCCATTTTCTCTTTTTGATTTTGCAGTTCCACAACCGAAGTTCATGTAGAGAACAGCTGTCTTTATTTATCTTTAATCATCTTCTTATATCTCATTACTTTCCTAATTTGGATTGATATAAAGTCTATGAACAACTAACCTGTGTCCAAGCTATGGGGTTCAATGAGTTCTCACAAAATTCTGCAGTCATATCGTTTATCAATAACGGAAAAAAGTAAATGTTAGCACTCTTTAGTCCTTTTCTTTCTGTCTCTTCGTTTGTTCATTCAGATGCAACTTTCTATGAATTTCCAGTACTCTTATCAAGTGGAAGAAGACTGGTCCGAACAAAACTACTATCCAATTGAGGCGTCGATGGAGAAACTCATCAATGATGAAATATCAAAACAATCTCACACCAGACGCAATGCACCAAGCATTGTGGCCCGCCTAATGGGGGTTGATACTCTGCCATTAGATACAAAATCCGTTGTTGATGCGGTTGAAAAAAAGGATGGCTATCAGGGAGTGAAGTTAATGAAAAACAGAAATAGAAAGGGGTCAGTTGATCATTATTCATCAAATTCAAAAGTTTCCAGACAAACGGAACTTGATTCAACATATTATAGGAAAGATAAAGATGGTGACAGATGGAGCACTGGCCAGAAATTGGGAAAGCCCAGGCCTCGAGAACACCCTCAAGAGGAGGAGCTTCAAAAGTTCAAGAGAGAATTTGAAGCTTGGCGAGCGGCCCGGTTTAAAGAATGCTCAAAGCTTGTCGATGATATTGGAAGCACTCTTACGAACTCATTTGCTGAGGAGAACCTCCAGAAAGAAAAGATAGCGCACTCTGCTAATTCTGAGATTGCAATGAGGGTGAAATCTGTCGAACCCAATCTTACATTCAATGCAAGGTTAAATGAAAAAGGTTGTTCACAACATCATCATGGACATAAAATGGAATACTTTCCAGCTGAGCAGAAAGAGTCATTTCCTTTGAGGAGCAGAACCATCAGCAGAGATTTCTTGCAATCCTCCGTGATTGACTATGATCAGAAACTGGATGCAGCTCCAACGAGAATAATTATTTTGAAGCCTGGTCCTGATAGGATTCGCGAACATGAAGAATCCTGGACCAGTTCCTCAGGAACCTTTGAGGACAGAGCTAGTATAGAGGATTTTCTTGAGGAGGTGAAGGAACGACTTAAGTCTGAGTTGCAAGGTAAAACTCTCAAACGAAGCTCTGGAGTCAGAGGAAGTGGAATCGAGACACCTTACAAGGAAAAGCCATCAGATCCAAAACAAATTGCTCGACATATAGCAAACCATGTCAGAGAAAGTGTTACAAGGGACCTTGGAATGAATTTGCTCCGATCAGAATCAACACGATCATATAGAAGCGAAATTCAGGTTAACAGCCCAGATTCCCCGGAGTTCGTCAACAGAGATACAAGGAAATTCTTGTCAGAGAGACTAAGGAATGTTCTTAAGAGAGAGACACATCTAGATGCTCCAGTTACTGCCAATGGCAGCTTGAGATCATCTGTGTTAGATAGTGAAAGAAGAATAAAACAAACAGGAGCTTACTTGAATGCTGCAAATGAACAGAACTACTGGGAATTTTTGAAAGATGAACAGGATATACAAACCAGATCATTCAGGCGCGGTGACGATGATGGAGTTGTTGACAGAGAATTATCCCCTAGAAATCTCATCAGGTCATTGTCAGCGCCGGTATCTGGAACATCGTTTGGGAAGCTTCTTTTGGAGGACCGCCATGTTTTAACTGGTGCTCAGATCAGAAGGAAGCATGAAGCAACTGAAAATTTGTCAGAAAATCTTAGGAAAAGGAAGAAAGAGAGGTTTAACTTCAGAAAAAGGGTATCAGATATTAGAGACAGTTTCGCTCTTAGAGGGAGGCTGTTCGGCAAGAAGATTCATTCAACAATTGAATCGCATGGCTTTGAGCATAACTGCATAAAAGATATCATGAGCGGACCGACTGTTGTTATGAACTACGGAGAGAGACATGTAAGAGTTGACTTTAACATATTAGTATCACAGTTTCACTTGCCGTAGTTGTTGTTTGTTTCTAATAAAATATGTTCTATCATATTGCATCAGGAGAACTCTACTGAGGTGCCTCCTAGCCCTGCGTCAGTGTGCAGCAGCACTCAAGAAGATTTCTGGAAGGCTGCTGATTATCTCAGTCCAATATCAACACCAGATATTACTATTGGAGATGATAACCCTATGCCTCAGGTTTTCAGAGAGATCAGTTCTAATCTAAATGGTGCGAAAATTTTCGTAAAATCTTGTCCCCTGAATTATGGTTTTATGTATCTTGTTCGCCTAGTAATGCCTTATGATGATGTAGCATGCCTTTGCTATTAGTTTCTTTTATGCGTAGTGATCCGTGATTTTTGGTGTGTGTGTGTGTGTTCGAATTTAATGATAATTTTGTATGCGGAAAATGTTGGGTTGACACTAGTGTTAGACTTAACATATTTCATTTCCACCGTGAAGTGAAATGTCAATAGAAACTGATATGTTAGCTTTAGTCCGTATAAAAAAGATATTGACATACGTCTCAATACAAGTTCAAGCTATTTTTGGAAAAATATTTTTGATACCATCTTCTGTTGATGATTATCATACAGAGCTACGGAGACAACTAAATGAGCTTGAATCTGATGGGCTGGAGGACCGGATCATTGAGCAAGACATTGTTGAGTCTGAAAGAACTGATATAGAGGACAAGACAGAAGCTTATGTAAGAGATTTGCTCATTGCTTCTGGTTTGTATGATGAATCGTCTGATAAATGTTTATTAAGACGGGACGCCTTTGGGAAGGTTATCAGCAACTCGGTCTTTGAAGAAGTCGAAGACCAACATAGAAAATTAAACAAGGAGAAGGAAAGTAGTGTCATCAATAATAACAAGGAAAGGACAGATCGTAAACTCTTGTTTGATTTGTTGAACGAAACGCTTAAGACCATACTTGGTCCACCGGCGATGAAGTCTAGAATACAAAGAAAGGTTAGTGGCTATTCCGTTCTGCCTCCTCCACGTGGTAGGAAATTATTGGATACTGTATGGAAGATCATCTGTGAGTATCTATACCCTCCAACAGAGAGATTAAATCAGTCACTGGAGAGCATGGTGACAGAGGATATGGAATCCACCCCATGGGCTGACTTGATGGATGAAGAAATTAGTGCTTTGAGTAGAGAGGTGGAAAGTGTCATGATGGGAGAACTGGTTGATGAAATTGTGAAGGATATATGCAGTTAAAGTCCCATGTATTATTACTGAATCAGTAACGCTGATGTTTTTAACCTTAAGTTTGGCAGTGTCATATTTTTTTGATAACCAAGTTATGCTTCAGCAGAGACTGAAAAGAGTGAAGAAGGCTGTTAAAGGGTGAGGTATATACGAGGCAATATCTATACATCATGAGTGGTTAAATCCCTAATTTTGGATCGGGATGTTTGATTGATACACGTGAGTCTTTTCCATGTAGATGTATATAACTATTGGTCTTTCCTGTTATGTAGGAGCTGGGTTGAACAGATTCACACACACTGTACATGACTGCTTGTATTGACAGTCTTTTTTTTTTTTTTTTTGTTTTTCCTTTCTCTTGGCTTTTAATATATGGTTTTCTATGGCAAATTTTTGCTATGTCTCTATTACTGGCTCTGAATCTTCCATTGTTTGTTGAACTTCAAAAGAGAATTTTCATGGGTCATTCTCTGTTCTGGCCCAACAGGTGTATGCAAATCAATCAGATTAATTAAATCTAGCTGATCTTATATTCTATTATTTTATATCTCAAGTATATCCGTAGACTAAGCTACTTCTATGAGGTTATTAAGTGCTTAAATTTTGTTGCTGAAAGATTGTTTATGATCTATGATCCCTTGGAATAAGCAGTTATTTTAAGATAAACAATTAGTTTGATTTTTATAAATTTATATTATAAATAGGATGAAATTTATTTATAAATTTATATTTAATTTAATTAGAAAATAGTAGAAATTACAGTGATTTACAATTGAGGAAAACAAAAAACATGACTTAAGACTTATTTCAACTAGGCATTCAACGGTGATTATTGAATCCCCAAAAAGAATCCAGAATAAAGTATATATAAATACATACATAAAAATAATACATATACGTCCATGAATAGCTAACCTCTGAATATAATACATAAGAAGAAACTGTTGTTTATGGCAGTTTTTAAGAGATGGGCCTTTCTATCGTTGTCCAGTTCTTTATACTTCAATAATCCATCAAATGTAAGTAGAAGTAATTCCTTTGAATTTTTTGTTGTTGTTTATAAATATTAATCTCACAAATTAAAACTTTAAAATATCTATTATGAAATAAAACTAAAATACCTAGACTAACATTAGTTAGTTTCTTTTTGAATTATGGTTATACAGAAGCTCAAGTAATATATATATATATATATAAAAGCAGTAAAAATGATATTAGATTTAAGATTCTCTTACCAATCATCAAAGATGAATTTGTTACTCCAATTGGATTAAAATATAACTATTTTAAGACATAAATGAGTACGTACAAATTAATTTAAACAAAACAAAAGTTGCAGCCAAATTTGTGTCTCCCCCACTAGAAGAGACTGTAAAGAGTTGATTGATACGGTTGTAGGTGTTGAAATTTTTACTAGGCTTTAGCCAAGCCTTTTTGACTAATAAAATCGCCCACTGTGCATTTCCCCAAATTACTTTTAACCACTTTGAGAAAAGCCGGGCCAATTTTGTCTCACTCTTAAATATTATACCATAGTTAGGTAAGAGCGGGACTGATTCAGTTACACTTAAAACTGTACGTTTCGTAAATATTAATTAATTAATTAATAATTGCTAATTACTAATTTGTAATTAATTAATTAATTAATGAAAAAGCAAAATTCCATCCAGCCGAGACAAAAAGCAAGAAATCATTATGACCGCAACTCTCTACCAGAAATCAACCGAGTATCTCCCCTGGTCCCACCCCCCACTCTCCTGCTTTTTTTTTTTTTTTTTTTATAAATAATAATAATAATAATTCCTTAAATTTAGATTTATCCTGTCAAAATATTTACATGTTTTTTTTTGTAAAGGGTCTAATCCCTATTACCACAAATTAAACATGCAACGATGTTATTAATTGGTTTTCAGCGGATATAATTGAAGGATTTAATTTAGCTAATTGTATTTATTAAATTACAAAAAACAAAGCCTTTTGAAAAAAGTAGACTTATTATTGAACGGCACCGCCCATTTTTGACCAAACTCTGCGGGCATGCATCAACCCACTACTCTCCTTAAATGCAAGCTTCCCATTTCAAGCTTCATTTTTCGTTCAATGTTATTTTATTTAAATGTATTTATATTTGAGAAATGATTGTATTAAGGTTAATTTAAGCACGTATGTACCCTTTTTTTAAAAAAAAAAATTATCACAAACACCCTCTTAAATTTTAAGTCTGAAATTAAATTCATTTAATGAAAATTTATAAAAAATTTTGAAGTTTATAGGTAGGTACAAGACAAAATCAGTTATCTTCAAGCCTCGACTGTGTTTTCCATTTTTTAAAGTATTTAATTATCGCTGATCACATGCATGCGGAATAAGGTCATCTTTGTATCCAAACAAAATTATTACGGTTCATGTTCTTTTATTACTTGTTAATAATACGACGTGGTCCGTTTAAATTAAACCATTAGTTTTTGTCTCTTTGTTTCTAAAAGATTCCTTGGACAAAATTAACTTATATATATATATATATATATGTTTATTTTGACAAAGGGGAGCGGACGGTGGAGCCCAGATCAATATTTAACCAATAAAACGACGACGTGTTGGATTTTCCTTTTCTTTTTTTCTTTTTAAATTCTTAGCGGGAAAAAAAAAAAAAAAAAAAAAAAAAAAAAGGAAAGTGCAAGACTGTGTACATCTGAAACAGGAAACTGAATGTGGTGACTGACAGGCAGAACAGAAATAGAATGAGCAGCGAGGGAATGTCAGAGTCACCCCCCACTCCCTCCGGTCTCTTTGCCTCCTTTGAAAATTATTAAAATATATTTTATTCGTAAAAAATTATTGAAATATATATTTATCTTAACTTAATTACGTCATAAAAAATATGATTATATATTTGCAGATTAAAAATTAAAAATTTTGTTTTTTTTCTTTTGGAAAATAAATTCTAATTTCTTAATAAATGACTTGGCAACATCTCGCGAGTCAAAGACCCGATAAAACGAAGAAAAGTAGAGCCGAAGTTTAACTAAAGTAAACCCGTCCACGTCCACGAGGTACGCGAGGATGCTAACGTGCGCAGGGTGAGGACACAACCGAAAATACCACCACCAACTGCACCAAAATTCTTCAATTGCACTTTCTTCCACGCCTTCTCTTTTTTCTCTCTCGTTGTCCTTTCTCTGCTTTTTCTTCCTTCTCTCTCTGTTCCATACCGACTTTCTCTGTACCCCACACTGAGTCCCTGTTTGCTTCTTTTTCTTCGCGTATTTCACGACGAGAGTGACGGAGAGGGAGGTGAGGAGCGAAAAAGAATGATGGAATGGGATAATCAGCCGCCGCAGCAGCAGCAACAGCAAGAAAATCAAGCAAATCAGAGAGACTGTCTTGGTGTTAACATGAATGCTAATGTCAATGGAAATGGAGTAATGTATGTGAAGGTTATGACAGATGAACAATTGGAAACTCTCAGGAAGCAAATTGCTATGTACGCCTCCATCTGCGAACAGCTTGTTGAGATGCACAAAAATCTCACTGCTCAGCAAGATCTTGCAGGTCCGCTTTCTCTCCCACTCTCTTTATTATCCTCTCGTGTTTGTTTTGCTGTATAACATTTCATACGGCTGGGTTTGTAATCAAGCGGTGGGTTTCGCCTGGCTTTGTTTGACTTCTCTGCTTCATATATGGGCTCCAGGGTAGACTTCTTTCCAGACTTTTCTAACCTTCCATTTTATTTAGGTGTTTTGCTTGTTTGCTTTATGGTTCCGTTGATTCTGGTTTCAGTGAATTCTCAGCTGCTCATAGTTCTGGATTGTCTATTATATCTTTCTATTTCTTGATGTATTATTTGAATTTCCGACATCTTGTTTTTTAGTTGTGATGAATCAATTTTGCTTGATTTGGGTGAAATTCAGCGGGCTTTGATAAACCTTGGGCGGCTCCTTTTGGTTTACTTTGTGTTAAATTTTCGAGCAAAAGTGTTGAGAATGAAGTTGATTTCTCAGCATTGATTCCATGGTGGATTGATTATCTTTAGGAGAAATTTCAGCATAATGTCTCTCGCTATTGTGGAAGTGGAAATGATGTTAGCAATTGAATTTTTATTAGATTTTGCAATTTGGGATCATTTAATTTTGTCCATCTCTTGATTATTGATACCCGAATTCCTATCTACCTTTTTGATGACTTGGTTGTACTTTTTCAGATTTTCTTTTTGTATAAATAGGTGCACTTTGATAGCTAATTACATTTTTATCAAATCCAAGTTGACAGAGTAAGATTTTGATAAAAAGCTATTATTGAAATAGAGTATCACGTCAATATGTATCCCTTGTACAAGATAATTGCTATTGCTTTTCTTATCCTAGCAGTGTATTGGTTTCATCCATTTCTTCTGTGATAACCAGCCATCCCAGACATCGAAGCACCTGAATGAGATGAGTATAGTGAATAAATTTCAGAATTAAATATCTCAAACATTTCTCAAAGTGAGAAGCTCGACAATGGTCTCTTTTTTTCTTGCATTGAAAGAGAGTAGTAATGAAAATTGAATAAGAGTGCGTCCAGAATTGCATGCTCTCAATTAATATGTCGTGCTTTAGATGCTTAATTATTTTTTATGCTTAACATTGAATTCCCAACTTGACTCTTCTATATGGAACTAAGCGAAGCTTAATTTGCTTGGAAAGAGAGATGAGTTATTTTACATACAAGCACCGGTTTTGGGGCTATTGCAGGAGGCAGGTTGGGAAATCTGTATTGTGACCCATTGATGACATCTGGTGGGCACAAAATGACTGCCAGACAGAGGTGGACTCCAACACCCATACAGCTTCAGATTCTGGAGCGAATCTTTGATCAAGGGAATGGAACTCCAAGCAAGCAAAAGATCAAAGACATAACCTCTGAACTCAGCCAGCATGGCCAAATTTCTGAAACCAATGTCTATAACTGGTTCCAGAATAGGCGGGCTAGATCTAAACGGAAACAATTGGTTGCGCCATCCAACAATGCAGAATCAGAAGTAGAAACAGAAGTTGAGTCACCTAATGAAAAGAAGACGAAGCCAGAGGATCTTCACTCCCAACTGAATTCAGGTCCAAGGGCTGAAGATCTGTGCTTTCAGAGCCCTGAGATAACATCTGAATTGCATTTCTTGGGGGCTTTGACAAATCCAAGTGAGTACACCATTTAACATATTGTGTTAAAACCAATATAATTTGGCATCTTCATATGGTTAAAGAGTACAATACACCATCCAACTTGAGTTGATTGGACGCCTTACTAACTGTAAAATGCAAATGACTTTTTAATTGATCAATGCAGGAGATGATAGCCTGTACCAAAAGATTATACAGGGAAGCTTCAACTTCTAGGACCATGCAGAAGACTGTGGCATGGTAGGGTGGCACTCATTTTGGCGCAGCATTGTTTACCCAGATTAGCGAAATCATCATCGTGTGGAAGGTTGCTGAGCTAAAAAAACCAGATTGTATCATCTGATTTCGACTAATCATATGAACATATTCCACACACAACATACCAAATGCTGATGATGCAAATGAGACTGGTCATATATATGCCGGAGCAGAGAGTCATATCAGTGCTGCATTATAGTTTTGGAATCAGCGTTTTTGAGTTTTTGCTATAGTGTCTTGCTCTGTTAATAGACTGAATTTTTATTGTGTGTATGAATGAGAACTGTTACTTGTTTTGACATTGGCTGTGTGTTTGGAATGAAATTTTTAGTAATTGCCAATGAACAGAGTGTTGTCTGACTGCAGTCTCTCCCAGGCTTATTACCAAATCATAATTAATAGACAGTCATAATTAAGTACAAAATTCAAAGATTCTCCTGTAATTTCTCTTAAAATTTTAAATATATATTTTATTACTAATGTTCATGAGATCTTTAAGTCAAAATTTACATGATTTTATGCGTATACTCACATTTTTAGATTTTTTTTTTTTGCTACAATCTACTTTTTTAAATATAAATAATTATTCTAATTATTTATTTTATACAAATCTAAAAATTTTTAAAAATAAGAAAAAAAAATTCTTTTTCTTCATATTCTATATAAAATTTAAAACTAAAATAACTAATTTATATTATCAAAGCCATATAAATTTTAGCAATATATTAAAAAGAAAAAGATTTGTAATAACAATTTTAAAGTTTTTTAGATTATTATTTTAAATAATTTTATATTGTCACCAAATTAAAGACAGAACAAAAAGAATTTACATTTTCTGCACAGCTAACACTTTTTCTCGGCCCTCTTCACTGTTTTTTTCTTAACAGAAAAAGAAGCTCTACATTCCTGTTCTTCATACTCCAACCTAAGCATTACATACTCTTATCTTCCCTTAATTTTTGTTTTGTTTAACCTACCAATTTTAATTATTTCGTATTGGGTTTTCTAAGAAGCTGATCGTAATTTCGAAAATCAATGGTTTTTCTGGCTTCCATAAATTCCAAATAACTCATGCGCGCCAGCTGTTCGACGATAGTTTGCAATGGAACTCTGTGCTTGAGATATGCGAATTCAACGTCAAATCCAAATCTTCTTTTCGTTCCCTTCCGTAATCCCAAATTCTTTTAGATTTTAGCTTTTAACAGCTTGTCTGTTGTTTGATATCCTTCTCTTCTCTAAGTATAGACATCTATAGTAGAGGCCTTTGGTTATTGAAGTTACAAGCATTCTCAGATGGTTAAATTCTCACTGGCTACTAAGCGATACACTTACATCCAAGACTGCAAGTGGCCTCTTGAAGTCATTGACACCCACCATGTTATCCTCCGCAGAAGCCGTGGAAAGAGTTTCTTTTCTTTCCTCATCGCTATTATTATTTTAGGAAATTTTTTATCTCTTTCCCTACTTCAGGTAAAGTAATAATTCATAATCAGAGTTTTCATTTTCTTTTCTAACATTTCAGACCATGATATGATGCTCAATATGTATTTCTAGTACGACGTCGAGATGTGTTTTGTTTAAAAATTCCTGTTCATTATTTAGGCTATGTTTGTAACAAAAGCTATCAATTCTGGTAGAATTTGAAATGTAGTCGCAATTCCAAGTGTATTTCTGTATGAGTTCAGATTTTATTGTTTTAGGAAGGATTTTTACCTAAGTGCAAATTTGGAAACAAATTCTATGAAAATTCTATGCTTGTTCTAACCATAGCCTTAGAGTTGTGCTGCAAAGCCCTTGATACTGGAGAATCAATAAAGAGGCATCTCTTTTTTTTTTTTTAACATACTCTTTTGAAAAGTTCTCATCTTTGATGTATTGGGACACGTGGAATGTTTTATAGAAGTCAAAGAGGCGAAACAGGAACATGAAGATGGTTCCATCACATTACTAACCTCAATAATACATGCAATCATCTATTTCATGTCGATTCTTGAAGTTAAATAGGATTCTGAATTCTTCAGAATGCTTGAGTATCTAATGCAGTCATCATATGGATACAGGACAAGTTGCATGCGGTTGCTATTGGGAGCTTCCTGTTAAGTGGATTTTTGCTGACATTACTTCTTTGGAAGCCTGTTAAGAAAGGTGAGAACCCAACAATTTGATGTTTACTGCTTTAAGAAGCTATAGCGTTTGAGATATCTACCTTTACTAGGAAAAGTACAAACTATATGTATAGACATGTATATAGAAAATAATTTTAGCTTCTTATCATCATTCTCCAAATTTTTATCTGAATTACAGAGTCTGTTATAATTATGCCAGCTTTTGGAGTTCAACTTGAAACACACTATTTAAGGTAAATTATATTTCTTTTTCTACTATATGACAACTTTGACAAGGTAGAATACAGCATTTATGTTAGTCAGTTGTATGCATAATCTCTCTAGGAGTTTAAGAATGTTTAATTGAAGATGCTTTTGGTATATAAACTACTGTCATCTAAAATTTATGCCTGATAGGAAATACAAGATTCTGGGGTAAATGAGATGATGGAGTTAAGTTAAAAAAAACATTTTATATGTTGCTGTTATTTCAAGTTTCAACAAGATATGATATAAACTCTTTGTGTTGAGATCAGTTGTATGCATAATCTCTCTAGGAGTTTAAGAATGTTTAATTGAAGATGCTTTTGGTATGTAAACTACTGTCATCTAAAATTTATGCCTGATAGGAAATACAAGATTCTGGGGTAAATGAGATGATGGAGTTAAGTTAAAAAAAACATTTTATATTTTGCTGTTATTTCAAGTTTCAACAAGATATAATATAAACTAATTGTGTTGAGATTTATCAGCAACCTCTTTTTTTCTAGTGGGACAATAACAATATATCTTACCTTAACCAAACTATATACTTGTATCTTACGTTAAGTAAAATACATACTTGATCTTACCTTAACTAAGTAGGATGAATCTTTCCCCACACACCTAAGAAAAACTTGCACTGGCCATGCTGCATAATCCATTGCATGGAGAAACTTTATAGATTCATGTAGTCATACAGTGTTTCAAGTGCTAATGGTGGTAATTAGTAGTAGAAATAGTAGTACTCGGCTATCTTGTCATTTATCTCTTATTTACTCCCTTACAGTGGAAGAATAATTCGTCGATTTGTTCCCATCGACAATATCTTGAAGCCTGTTTTACTAGAATGTGTGACTCCAATAACATGTTACTGGAGCCTGTCTTTGATTGTACGCGGGCAGGAAGAACTTATGTTGGTATTTAAGGTAAATTTGTAATTTTATTTAAAGGCTCTAAACTACGAAACTGCTCTCGTTGATGAGTTTGGGAGCTATAAGGAAGGCAAAAATGTAACTTTCAATGCGATTATGGCTCTACACGTCCAACGGGATTAACTCATTGCCCCTTAATTCTCTGCAAGCGTGTATAATTGTATTTTTTTTTAGCATAGGCAATTGATTGTGAAGCCAATTGATCTAGGAAGTTCGTCCACCGGTGAAGATGTTGGTTCCCATCTGGAAGGCCTTGTGCTCGGCTACTGATGGTAACAAAAGTTCAGCGGCAGTTGAATGACCAGTTTCAGTCAACTATTTCACCCACCAGCTTGCAAGTTGATAGGCAAGAGAGCAAGCCTGAAATATGGATAAGTTGAGGTGATCCTTGGAAGTACAAGGCATTTATCGCCAATTTCTTAGATTTTGTTTCTATATGAAAGGCCTGTTTTATTTTCTAGAGGAAGTGAAATTTTGTTAGGAGCCTATCACTTTTGCACTGATCTGGAAGGGATATTTTCCCTGACCTTTATAAGCTAATAGAATGACTCTTTTGCTATCTATCTAGACTATTGAAAGAAAAGTATGTACTTGATCGTTTTGATATAATATTATGGTAAGAATTTTTGTCTTGTATCCTATGATACCATTATTGGTAATATATTCATTGGTGGCGCCATTTTTTCTTCTTTTTGGTAAAAATGGCAGTGCCATTATCGGTACCATATTCCTCTTACCTCTCATAAGAGATGGAACACAAATTCATAAACTCCAATTCATAAACAATACCTTCTAACTTAAGGGGAGTTGATGGAAAAAGTTACTTCTCACTATCACCAAGAAAGAAAATCTCATAATATTCCTCTCTTCCTCTCTAACACTCTTGTCAATTTTTAATGACACCATCCTCTATGAACAATAGCATGATCTTTGTATGCTTGAATACTAAAACAGGCTATACATGATACACAAATGATTTTACAATGTAAAAATGTAATAGACAACTATTATAACTGCATCTAAGCATGGATGTCCGGAGGAGTAACATCTGATATCTCAACAAGAACCTCTAGCAGCACTTAACCGCATTATTGCACGGTCAAGACTGACTTCATGACGATGCAACCCATGCCAAGCCTCACTAGAACCAAGCTTAGCTATCTGCATATGCAGTGCCTCCATGCTGACAAGAGGAGCTGTGGTAGGTCGCCCATGAGCACACTGCATAAGACACTTCTTCAGTTATTCAAAATGACCAAAAAAAAAATCTCTTTCAGACATCTCACACAAGCAGAAGATGTTTCAGGACATGGTTGAGATGCTTTCACCCTTCAGATTTCATTGGATTGGACCACTCCAGATTTGAAGGGTGAATACGTCAACCATGCTTCCTGAGAGCAGAGAGCATGTAATAATTTTTCTGCAGTCAATTGGCAGTCAACAACAACAGGTGTGGAAAGTTTTTCTTCTTTCAACTCACTTGGAAACAAAGTGATGTTCGTTTCAACTCGTCAATGATTAATGAACATTCTGACGGCAGCAGAGAATCTCCAAACATAATTGCACCTTAAAGCAGTATATTGAGAAAATAAGATAGTTTTCAACATATAATAAATTCTATGCATTCATATATGTGGATGATGGAGAATAAAAAGATACCACCATGGTTTCTCATGTAAGCATAACTTCTAACATTAAATAACCTCTCATCACATGCTAATCACGTGCATGGTTATTGTGGGCATTAATTAACCCTGTACCTCTGCATGCTTTAGAATTAAGAACTCGAAGCACAGATGGAGGTATCGTTGACGATCCATCTGTATCAGCCAGCTAAATTGCAAAATATGAGTTAGATGTTGACCAAAAAGTGTTAAAAGCTACAAGTCACATATTAAGTGAAGAAAGAGAGTCCCTGCTATGTTACCTGCTGAAGAAATTCCAGAAGATCTATATCAGTTAAGTTCACACCTAAAATGCAGGGCACCTATATGTCATCGTATAAAGATTGTACCAGTAAGCAAATAACTTGCATAGCAGCAAAAATTGGCAAAACATATTTCAATGAATGAACTGTGGAAGCAGATGGTCTTCTCTTTAAGATGTTTCAATCCAGAAAATTACTAAATAAATGATTTTAAAAAAAAATAAATGAATGAATTTAGAAAGTGAGTAAATCACCGCCAGAAGCATGACAATGTTTCGCTGCTTGTGGAGAACATTTAAGCTCCTGCTGAGGTGATTAAAACCATTAATGTGAGTAGAGTACAATAAGCATGATGTACACGGAGTAAGAAAAAGAAACAGTAGATCTCCTATATGACATTCAGATTGCAAAAAACTACATGATGCTCCTGAGCAAACATATCTCAATTCATTTCCAAATAACAAGGAAGTCTTAACTACGAATAGCAGTAAGCTTTTAGTTTTTTCATGCAGATACCACCAGACGTGAAAGGTTTGAAGATGAGAAAGAAGAATTACTTCTTGAAGGACTCCAAGCCTCGTACATGAACATTGCATATCCAACCCCAATCTTCTACATGATCATAATAATTCTGCAGTAATTGATACCCTATCTCTGGCAAAATCTGTTATTATATACATACCCGTTTTCAACTTATAAATCTTGGATCCCATTAAAAAGTTGAAGGGACAAGCTGAAATCAAAGGCTTAGAGGAACATGTTAAGTAGCATTAAAGAGAATTATACCAGCTCTTGTTCTGCATCCAAATAGGCAACTTTCTTCTCTTCCCCACATAAAACCTAAACAGTCAATTTCTCCCAGATGTTCAAAAAAAAAAAATAGAGGAAACAGGTCCACAAGTCTAAATGACTGAGAAATCTTACCTTCTGACGAAGTTCTTCAAGCCGAATCCTTTCATCTGCAGCGTGCTGTAAAGGAGACAAGATTAATTTGTTATAAAAAATAGCAACCAAAATTTTCAGAAGATTCTTTCTAGGTGAATGTGTGTCACTGTTCTGAAAGGCATGGTTCCATGGAAAAGCTTGGGTTTCCTAAGTGTAAATGCACATTTCTATTTTTATACTTTGGTAACATTTTTGGAGGTTGCAAACAGAAGAGTTTTTCACATATCTATTTAATGCCAGTCATGTGATAATTAAGTCATCACAACTATAATATTTGAAAACACCACCAGGTTCCCTTTTGAAGCCCACTTGTCTACAACAGTAAATCTGAAAAATTCAGATTTTATTCATTTCTAATCAATCACATTATCAGTAAGTATATCATCAGAAAGAATCAGAACATTTGAGATATAAACTGGATGAAACACGAAAAACCTCCTAAAAGAATAAGTGCGAGATCAATGGACCTGATCAATAACAGCAAGTGTTCCACCAGCGACAACTGGGATGAATTTCTTATCCAGCTGTTGCAGAACCTTGGCATCTTCAAGGCAGTTCCTACCAATAGATTCAGGAACTAATGAATCACCAGCAAGATGTTGCAAGAATCCCGCAGATATATCGAGCACCTTATCTTGATGATGAAGATTAAATGATTTATCTATGTTCTGTATGAAAAAAGAAGAGTGCTAGTGATCATTTATCAACTTGGAATCAGGACATCCATCGTGTACAAAATAAATGAACAAAATGTGCAAAAGCACTCAACTGTAGTCAGTGGACAGTTATCCCGCCACTTATTCCTTGAATTTAGTGAATCCTGTATTTCCACTGAAATGAAATTCAAACTGTAAAAATTTAGGTTCTATTAAATAAAAGCAAAATATTTAAAGAGGTGAGTAAATGTATCTCTTACTTTCTAATGTATAACTGCTTAAGGTTATCATGTATGTAGGATCTATGTGATGTAATAAGTGTATAAGTTCCCACAATTACTACATTCATAGCCCCAGTCAATGGTGAAAGACCTTTTTCGAGAACATATGATATACCTTCAACTGGAGCAGCTTCATGAGCTGGTGAATACAGGGACCTCCCACATCCATCAATGGTTCTCATCTCTGATGTGAGCTCCAGCTTCTTTGAATGAGGTCTTCCAGAGCGCGAATGAAATAGTGAACTTGTGTTCTAGTTGGCAACTTAAAATTTTGGTAAGCATAGAAGAAAGCAGTAATCTGCAGTACCTGGCACAACACGACACATCTTCTACCAAAGTTTGGTTCAGATGTAACTGACGCAAACCAGAACATTGTTGTTGGAGATGTCTTGAAATATCAGGCACTGCAAATTGTAAGAAGTCTTAGTCTTGTATCATTGTACTAAATCTTGAACAAAATAAATATCAAGAGCATCACCATGAGTAGAGGCATCTTCAAAAAAATGATCATCAGATTTCCTTACATCTATCATCGAACAATGATTTAAGGAGATAAAACCCCTCTTCTGCCTAAAAAATGGAGGAGCTGAATGGCTTCTTGTTATTTTTTCAAGTAACGGCTTTTGTTCACAGTCCCGATGTCTAAGCTCATCTCTTTGACTTTTGTGCTTGTCAATATCTCTGCAATTTTTGCTACTTGATTGATGCAACCAGTCTGTAAAATCAGCTAACATAGAAGGATTCCTGGTAGAAGATTTATAGGGTACTGTTTTTTCTTCAAGAAACTCACAGAAACCTTTCCTAGAGCCACTATAATCCTTCAAATCAAAGTAAACATTCATGCAACTTGAGGTGCATTTTCCTTGGTTTGTGCGCTTAGACATAGTATCATAATAAAATCTACAGTCATTTTCACTATCTACAAAATTCCTCAAGCAAGTCCCATCATACCATCCGGGGCTTCCTCCTAGTGCACCATTTCCAGTGAAATGTTTGGCCTCCCACCATTCAGACTGAAACAAAGGATCTAATTTTCCAGAGCAACATTCAGGACCTGATAAACCAGGACAAGGTTTTTTTCTCACTTGTGCATCTGAATCAAATTTCTCACCAGAAGAATGATCATTGTAAGATAAAAATGACTTTGCAGAAGCTCTTGAAATAAAATTAGAATCTACAGCCATGTCACCTTCTGTGATGAGTCTGGAATGTTGCCAAGCACATGATGACTCATCCTCCAACAAAGTCTTCGAGAAACAACTAAAATTCCTGTCCTTAACATCAACCCCTAGGATATTTGATTTTTTGTCAGAACAATCCGACTTCTTTTCAGTCAAAAGATTAATAGATGATTCAGATCCCTCCTCACTTGGAAATAAAGCCCCATCAAGTGGCAGGCTTCCTCGTAAAGTGCAACTACGCAAAGAAGGTTTTCCAATATCCTCACTGATCTCTGATCCATTGTCGAATTCATGAAAGTCAAAAGGTAAACCACCTCCTGATCCATTCTCCAAACTCTGCTCCACTTGAAAGGACTCATTAGTTGAGTGTGACCTTAAGATGTTGTCTTTGATTTGATGGTTGGATTTCCCTGCAGCAGCCAAATTATCCTTCAAGAAGTAACTGTCTGCTGATAGGTTGTCATCAGGCATGCACAGACAGTTCTCATTCTTTTGGGTCATTGAATCCCATGATTGGAAAGAATAGTAGTCCTGATCCAGAAATCCCACCTTAGTTAGCTGCCCCTTGAATAGCATAGCATCCTCGCAATTCTCCCAGCAAGAACTTCTTTCATGCTCCCTTTGAAATAAATGGTCATCATCCTTCATTAACTCATCCAAAGGAGAATACAGACTGGGAGTAGAAGTCTGATGATTTTCTATCTTGTGCTTCTTTCTTGTAGATTCTAAGCTTCGCCGCCAATCTGCACGCAAAATGACAAAAGGTCTACAAGCGTAAGCTGATAGAAACTTGAAACAAAAAAAGAGTACCACACAAATTTAATTTAATAACCATTACATGATTCGGAAATCTACATGATATTATTAAATCAGGCTAAGAACTGTTGGAAATAAATTGAAGATAAGAGGTTGTTACTGATGCAAAAATATAAACTTAAAGATAACTAGAGAGATATATTGAAAAGAAAAAATATATTATATTCAATCTGAATAGAATATTCTTACAGAACAATATACAGCCTATATATAGACAGCAAAAAATTTCCTATTAATTTTCCTATTGATAATTGTCTATTTATTTTATTTAATTACTATTAAATTCTGCTATTTAATTTTCTATTGTTTTATTTTAATTTTTCATAACTGTTCATTTTAAATTTTTTTGTAACTAACAATTTAATAAAATAAATTAATTCTAACAATCTCGCCTTTTAATTTATTTTCTTCGACATGCCGATCAGATTCCAGTTGTGTATGAACTTTTCTTTTGTCAACACTTTTGTGAAGATATCAGTCAACTGCAGATCTGTTCTATAAAAGTTGAGTTGCACTTCTTGGTGCTCGACTGCTTCTCGAATGTAATGATACTTGATAGCATTATATTTGATCATTTCACGACTAACTAGATTCTTACTAATTGGAATTGTTGATTTGCTGTCATAGAATATTATTGTTGGTTCATATTACTTCTCACTAATGTCATCTAGAATACATTTTAACCATATTGCTTGTGTGATAGCACGAACTGCTCCAATGTACTTAGCTTCAGCTGATGATAACGCCACTACGCTCTACTTTTTTTACGACCATGAACAAAGACCAAATCCCAGTGAAAAAGCATATTCTGATGTACTTTTTATGTCATCAACACATTCGCTCCAATAACTATCTGTATAACCGATCAATTTTTAGTTTTCTATTGGTTTATACCATATTCTATAATTTGTTGTACCTTTAATATATCTGAGTATTCTCTTTGCAGCTGTGAAGTTTAGTTTACTCAGGCTACTCATGAATCTTGATAATAGGCTAGCAGCAAACATTATGTCTGATCGTGTTGCAGTTAGATATAACAAACTTCCAACTAAACTCCTGTAGGTGGTTTCATCTGCCCTTTTTGCTCCATCGTCTTTTTTCAACTTTTCATTGGCCATTAAGGGAGTTGTAAATGATTTGTAATCTTGCATATTAAATTCCTCAAAATATTTTCTGCATAATTTTTTTGTGATATAAAGACATCTGTATCACCTTTGCATACTTCTATACCCAGAAAATAATGCAGATCACTCATCTCATGTCTCCATCATATCTTTTTTGAATTCTCTGAGCATTGTCTCATTGTTATCTGTGTAAATTAAATCATTAACATACAATGAGACAATTAGAATATCAGTACTTATTTTCTTGACATATAAAGTCAGTTCGCTCTTGCTTTTTTGAAATTCTTTCTACGTGAAGTATTTGTTTATCTCACTATACCATGCACTTGGTGCTTGCTTTAGGCCGTATAGAGCTTTCCTTAGCTTGTATACTTTGTTCTCTCCCCCTTCAACTAAAAATCTTTCTGGTTGTTCGACATAAATTTCTTCGTCAAGATAACCATTCAGAAAGGCTTATTTGATATTAAATTAATACAATCGCCAACCTTTTTGAGCTGCCAGAGCAATAATAGTTCTAATTGTTTCTAGTCTTGCTGTAGGAGCATAAGTCTTGTAATAATCTATACCATAACTTTGCTTGAAGTCTTTTGCCACGAGTCTTGCTTTATACTTCTGAATTGATCCGTTTGGATTCAATTTTGTCTTGTAAATCCATTTAACACCGATCACTTCACGATCTTCTGGTCGATCTACTAGCTCCCAAGTATTATTTTTCTCTATTATTTGGATTTCATATTCCACGGCTTTTATCCAATTTTGTTATTTCTCAGCTTCTTCAAAACTTTGTGGCTCAACTAGCGAGAAATTACATGACTCATAAATTTCTGCTAAACTTCTTACTCTTCTTGAAGCTGACTCTAGAGTAGTCGACTCTTCTCTAGCATTTCTACTAGAACTCAGACTTAAACTTGGACTAGAAGTTGAGCTTGAACTAAACTCATTTTATCTTGGAGTGCTATCTTGAGTAGTTTGTCCTCCCAATAAGATAATTGTTGCAAACAACTACTTTTCTTAAACCTTCTCATCTTCCCAATTTCAGGAAGCATTCTCCTCGAACACAACATCTCTATTAATAATCAACTTCTTCTCTAAATTGTACACCCTGTACCCTTTTGTATCATCAGCATAAGCCTGAAAAAATACATCTTTTACTTTTGTTATCAAATTTTGATCTATTTTTGGTTGGTACATGAGCATAACATATATAACCGAAAATCTTCATATGACTAATCACTAGCTTGACACCATTCCATGCTTCAATTAGAGTTCGATTTGGAAAAGATTTTGTCAGATTCATGTTCAAGATATAAATTTTTGTATTTATTGTTTCTGCCCAAAAAGTGTTAGGCATATTTTTCTCCTTCAGTATTGATCTAACCATTTCGACAATTGTGCGATTCTTTCTCTCAACGACACCATTTTGTTGATAAGCATATGTTGCTGTCAACTGTTTCCAAATACTGCATTCTTCACAAAAACTATCAAAGTTCTTCGAAGTAAACTAACCGCCTCAATCACTTCGTAAAACTTTAATTTTACGATCACTTTTATTTTCTACTATGGCTTTAAATCTCTTTAACACTTTAAACGTCTCTGAATTTTCTTTTAAAAAATATATTCATGTAATCCTTGAATAATCATCAACAAAAATTAAAAAGTACCATTTTTGGCCTTGTGAAGGTGTCTGCATCTTTCCACATATGTCAGTATGTACCAGTTCGAGTGGTGATCGTGCTCGCCAAGATCCTCTAGATGGAAAATATGTTCGATGTTGTTTGCCAAAGATGCATTCTTCACATGTGCTTGATTGTGTTAATAAATAGTAGACCTTGAACCATATTTTTGACTCTTAACAACTTTAGAGCATTATAGTTGATATGACCATATCTTTTATGCCATAAATCTAAGTAGTCAACAACTTTAGTTCATAATGTCATTTCTGAAGCATATTTTATTTGCAGCGAAAAATTTATGGACCTCTCCATATCAACTCTGGCAAGGAGATAATTATTATTTCGCCATTAAAAATTTTGCAACCTCCATCTTCAAAACGAACTGCATAACCATTTTGTAAAAATTATCCGATACTCAGCAAATTATGCTTCAGATCTGGCACTAATAGCACATCTCGAAGAAATTTAGGTCTCATATTAGTCTATACTGCAATACTGTCTTTGCCTTTAGCTTGAACCAGATGACCATTTCCCATGTACCTTGGTTTCGTATGATGCATCTATATCTTTGAATAATTTTTGGTTACCTGTCATGTGGTTTGTGCAACCACTATCCAGATACCAAATATCGTTCTTTTCTTCTATTGCAGTATGACATTTGAAGAAAATGTTTTCAAAATCTTCATTTTCTTTTATGAAATTTGTGCAATCATGAACTTGACTTCTACTTTTGCAGTATTTTGCGATATGATCGTGCTGCTTGCATTTGTTATAGTGTTTCTTCTTTCAACATCTCGACATACTATGATTTAATTTCTTACATACATCACACCACATATATGAACTTGAACCTGCTTTCCCTTCAGTTTGATTTTGTTGCTTCTCCATATTCTGTCTTCTTTTTTTCTGATAAATTCTTTGATTTGTCAAAGAAGTTTGAGTTCTAAAACTAGTGTTAAAGCACTTTCAACAGAGTTGCTCCCACTTTGTAATTTTCTTGCCTCGTGTGACTCCAACGAACTCATCAATTGTTAAATTGTAAGAGTAGACAAATCTTTCAACTTTTCAATTGCTGTAACAATATATTCATATTTTTCAGGTAAGCTAATTAAAAAATTTTCTACTACCTTTTGATCAGCAATTTCTTCACCAAAATTTCGCATCTGGTTCACGATCTAAATCACTTTCGAGAAATACTCCTTTATTTTTGCGGACTCCTACATTTGTAAATTTTGAAATTGTCTACGCAAGATCTACAACTTCACGGCAATCACCTTTGCAGATCCCTAAAATTCTTCCTGCAATATATCCTACGCTTTTTTTGATCTAATTACACTAATTATCCGAGAGAACAAACTCTCTGCACCACCTTATTGTATGAGAAACAAGGCTCTGACATCCTTCATCTGATCTTCCTCAAACTTCTTTGTTTTTGCTGGTATTAGTTGATGCCCAGCAACAAATTGAGAATAACCATTCTCGACTATATCTCACAACTTTTGTGATCGTACCAACGTTTGCATTTTTATCTTCCATACGTCATAATTTTCACCAAAAAATATGGGAACCATTGTCTTCGCCATACTTGCGCCAACACTTGAAGCCATCAATTGAAAATGTTTCTTCTTTCACGAACATGAATTCACTACTTCACTAATGTCCATTTTTGAACTAGGCTTTAATACTAGTTGTTGGAAATAAACTGAAAATAAGAAGTTGTTACCGATGCAAAAGTATAAAATTTAAGATAACTACATAAATATATTGAAAAGAGAAAATATATTATATTCAATCTGAATGGGATACTCTTACAAAACAATACACAGCTTATATATAGGCAGCAAAAAACCTCCTATTAATTTCCCTATTGATAACCTGCTATTTAATTTTTGTTATTTAATTTTCTGTTTTTTTTATTTTAATTTTTTATAGCTGCTCATTTTAAATTTTTCTGTAACTTACAATTTACTAAAATAAATTAATTCTAACAAGAACAACATCAAATTGGAGAATACCTTCCACGTGCATTTCAGCTTGTTTTCTAATAGTACCTGGACGGTCAAAGGATCCTACAAAAATATCTTAAAAAGTTAAGAACAAACTGCCATTATATCGAGATGTAAATTTGGAACAAGTAAATATTTATAATGAGAGTATACCAATAGCTAAATTTTCCCTCCAGATGTGCTCAATGGTCTTCTTGATCAAGGAGAGTACTGGTTTCCAGTCCTGGCATATAATATAACATAAATACAATATAGAGAGAGAGGGCCAGGGGTTGTCAAAGTTTAAACCTTCCAAACAATTTGTCTGAACAGCATATACAGTAATCGAAGATCTTAAAGATATTAAAAACTCTTTTATAATGAGACTTTACCAGCATTTGCTATCATGTTGCTCTGCTATAAAAGAATTAGTAGCGAACGTGTTTGACCATATACCATGCTTGACGAACATAAATAATATCCTAGACTGTTATATTATCTGAAAATCTAATATGTGATTACCCAATAAATGTTTTAAATGTGCTTATTATCTTCATTATGCTTGCAATTCCTTATGTCTTATAAAAGAATATCCCAGTAGTTTAAACTATAACTACAAGGTTTCTACTTCCTTCTTTGGTGATAGAAAGGTTCCTGCTTGGATAGCTATAATAGTTCATCAAGGTTCCAATCTAATGAAACTATCATATCCTAAATCGAGCACTAAAAAGTTGGCCTTTACCACATCCAGAAAAAGTTTTGCCCTACTTCCACCAGAAGTCGGCATCAATTGTAGAGCGGAAGTGAGAGAAAATATAATTCAAAGTCCTCAAAACACTTGTCAAACTTAGTGCACCTTTGATTTTTAAATAAACTTTCCTTAGCAATACAAAGCAAGATTGTCAAATTAACTTGTGCACCACTGATGTTTAAAATGAATATTCCTTCCCCACGCAAAGCAAGGTTCAACTGCAGCTCTAAGGGAGCAAACCACCAGAACTATTCAAATTTTGGTATGCATGAATTATATCATGATTCACATTAAGAAGAAAACCATTACCTTAAACTCAGCACAAGCCTTTGAAGCTTCAAAACTCAGATCATAGAGGGATTGAGGACAGATCAAATTTAAAATATAGGCAGGAATAGCTTGAGGCCTGCTTCTTTTCCCTTTTAAAGACCCGTCATTACCATTCCATGGGCTCAAACACTCGAAACTAGCAGCCAAGTGATTTAGCAATTTATGAATTGGACCTTTACCAACAAGCCTTGAATTGATATCTGTCAGCATCAAGGTATAAAACCAATGCATGAAAAAACACGCTCTCTTATTCCCTGGTTCCCCCCGGCAAAAAGTTTAGCACGTAAATCAGAATTAAAATAGATGCAGGAACATGGATACAGACATACTGAAAGACCTGCACACAGAGAAAAAAAAAATCTTTTTTTTTAACATGTCCAATGGACATTTCATGACAATGTAAAGAACAGAGACGTTAGTTATTTCTCACTTTTATTTTTGAGAAATAGTTATTTTTCCCTTTAGCAAAGCAAATCATTCTACCTTGGCAGCAAAAGCATTTGTAGGACCAGATATGCATCCAGAAAGCTTCAATAAGCCATCACTAGCATTCACTTCCACTAGAGAATTCAAATCCTCAACCCCAAAACCCTTCATCAATAGTGATAATGGAGAGGATGAAGGATGCGTACTCAGAAGCTCCTGATCGCTTAATTTAGTGAACGAATAATATTATAAATAAACCTCAAAAGCAGAAAAAGCACCAAATTAAATATGTCCAGGGATGGCACCTTTCAATATCAACCACATTGAAGGAAACCTTTGAATGTACAAGCGCAATTCGAAGTACGCATTTTTTCACAGAATGTAAGACCTTCTTGGGACTTCAAATTAGTAGTGGCAAAATAAAAGCACAATAAAATCAGTAAAGAGCATTTTGAGTATCCTCTGGTTAAGACAGCTAAGAACTACTTTAACTTAAATTATAAACCTCAAAACATTAAAAAAGAAAAAAAGCTGGGTGGAAAGGGAACCTGGACTGCATATATTTCCTCCGAACTGGTTGGTTATAAAATAAATCACGAACAACAACTGCAAGTAGCCAAGTCATGATTAATGCTAAAACCAAGATGAGTACAAAAAGATTTATCTATAAAAAAGATATTTTAATTTTTGAACAATTTAAATGTTCTCCCAAGCAAGAACATCCAGAACCAACAGCATGCGGAAAGGAAACTAATGGAGAGAAGAAATAATAGGATAAACTAAGCTGATTTTAAAAATAAATAGTTTTTACAAACTTCGAAAATTCACTAGTGCAACATAAATTAATTTAACTGGTTAACCAAAACTGACCACTTTTTATGACCTTCAGAATTTACGACAATAATGCACTTTATACACAGATCTCCTCAGTGGTACATTTTTATAAATAGTAATCTAAAGACACTGGGATCTAAGCACACATGTCATTTTTGAAGTCAATATTTACCTAGATGATGTTTTCCCATTTTAATTTACCATGCTAGTAGAAAATAAATGCAGATTAACTTTTAAAAATCAACTTGTAACATAGACAAAAAATACACAGTACTTCATCCCACAAAATTAGATTAGGCCTCAAAAAAACTTGACCAAAATATATAACATAATTCATTGAATAGATTGTAACAAAAAACACTGAGATTAATCTGTAATAAGGACTGTAGTAGATAATTAGCTCAAGATATATTCCTAACATAATAATGCTTCACTTAAAAGGCAATGATATAGAGCACTCTGTCATAGAGACACAAACATCACAATAAGCATCAAATTTATTCACAATAATGGATATCAATCATATTTACATCATTACTCACACATCAAAATGCATATTCGCTATATTTTAGTACATCCCAAGCTAAATATTTTCTCACTTTCAGGTTACAATAGCATTATGCAATAGAAAACAGAACAGTGGATGGTCAAAAGACAAAGAAATAAACAAATAACATGAACATATCATCAATCTAAGATGTAATTGATGCATTCTCATGAAAGTACCCCCCAAGATAATTTCTCAGTTCTCACCTGTTGTGCCTGCATCTTTTCTGTCATCATCAATCCCAAGATACAAACACTTTGATCCCTGAAAAGCATGGTGGACAATTTAATTACATTCAACTTCACCTGAAAACCAGTGACGCATGAATCAGGATGTGCAGGAAAACAACAGCCAATACCTTCATAATTTTACGGTACCCGTTTGGCTTCCCACTAGCTTTTGTTACAATCTCCAACAATGAGATATCAGAAATAGATGCCAATGATTCTCCCCGGAAGCCAAAAACCCCACAAGTAGCATCCGTATCAGCCAAACTCCAAAGCTTTGATGTAGCTGCTGACACCGGAAAAACATCACTCGGGTTCATCTTCGTATAACATTCAACTATTGTGCACGCCTCATTTATTCAAGTATGCCACGTGTAATCCTCCCATATACTAATGATATTTAGCTATGCCCATTCCAACTATTGTTATGCAATTGCCCCTAATAATACACGTTCCTGTTCCTTTTAATCGTATTTAGTGGGACATTAACGATGACAAATGCTCCAAATTTTCTGTAGCTTAATGACGTAAAACATGCTCTAGCATTCAGTAAACTTCTCTTCATGATGCAATTACAGGCAATCAACATAAATACATAGGAAAAACTGACCCATGGTTTAAGCAAACAACACTAACTAACATTTCCAAGTATGTTAATTTTCTTCCTATATGTATGTTCAACAATCATAACTTAGATGAAAAGCAATCCTTGAAAAATAGTAATAATACTACTAGAGACTGCCCTGACATATACTATGCCGGATAAGCAAAAGAAAGTTTTAGAACAACCCGTCTGCATATATCAGCTCCCAGAAAGTTCCATCTAAAAGAACGGACTGAGTGAAAATTTTACATACCATATCTTTCTCCCACAATTGCCAATCCATCTCGAGAAATTCCAGATCCTGAAAACATGTATATAGGATGGAACTCAGTGTGGAAGTAGCACATGCAATGAAATCCACAATTACCTCTAAGGATAGTCCTACATACCATTATCCACCACTTTTACATAGCAGTTACCAACACCTACAAGGACTGATAACTGAAATCAACATATAAATGTAAGTTCACAGACGCTTAACTTTCTTCATCAACAAAGCGTGTCCATCCTTGTATTTTATAGAGCAATAAGATCAAATCAAATGCTAAGAAGGAAACTAAAATCCGGGGGCACTTTATCACCTTTGTTGCACCAGCATCCAGGCTATTAAAAACCAGCTCTTCCACAACCCTGGTCAGATCAGACAAAACAATGCCAGAACGCATAGAATTACGGGCAGCCTCCGGCAAGGGCTTAATGCTCGTCATTTTAGAATTAAGAACTGGAAATATTTAAAAAAGAAATTAAGTCGTTAAGAAGATTTCCACTGATGAACAGTACAAGAAAGAAAAATCGCAAACCATTTTCCTGTGAAATACTTTTCACTTAAATAAATCTTTTATATAAAATCGCCAATAAGAAGTCAGCATTCTTTTTAAAAAAATTAACATTTCGTATCACCTGCACCTGCTCCAAACGCAAAACCCTGGACAAGGAGAAATGCTCTGTCTTGTATAGTCGTATTACTTTCAAAGGAAAAAAGTTGTGCATGCAAATTATAAGACCTTTTTTGCTCTTTGCAACTAAAATGGAAAACGTAAAAAGCTTTGGAATTCCATTCCCTTTTCTTCCCACTTTCTTAGGAACCAAACAAGGAAATGTCCTCGCAAACATTCTCAAAAAAACGAGCAAATATATACGCAGATTATATAGAAAGAAACGTATTTGGTTTAGTTACCAGAGTATGCAAATTTCCCGCTAGGGTTTAAGGTTTTGGCGAGCGTCGACGTGCCATATGTAGAGGAGCAAGTAGAAACAAGTTCAGTTTCCTGGTGCTCTTCTAATTCCCACTGAGACCTGAAAAGAGAAGGCGGTTTCCCAGGACGATGCTAACGTACGCCGCACGCTTAACCTTCACGCTGTAAGCTCTCGAGCAGAGCTGGCGTGGCGAGTTGACATTGAGTGAGCATTTGATTGGTCACACGTGTCGAGAACTTAGTTTCCGGAGCAAAGGTGATTGATTGACACGTGGCGACATTAATAAAACGTTGTCCAGATAACTTAAATTAAATTAAATAATATCCTCGTTTTTTTTAATTTTGAAGTTTTATCCCGTTAACGGCCGTGACTTTTATTGGCTGGCGGGACATCGCCGATTACCGCCCGTCACCGACGCGCTGGCCGCGGCGAAATAAAGCCACTGAAGAGGAGTTGGGTTTTTGGTTCTTACCAAATTGACATTAATTATTAGTATTATTATTATTATTTAGTAAATTATAATTAATTTTTACTTTATGTGATAATATTTTATATATTTATTAAATCATTTTTATTTAAATATAATACTTTACAGATTTTGCTTAATTAGTTAAATCTTAATTTTTTAATAAAAATTTGATTTTGTTTTTCTATAAGAAATTAAACTGTTATTTATATTTTTTTTATATAAAATAATTATAATTTTTAAACTATTTTTCAAAAAAGTAAATATTTTTTTCTTTAAAAAAAATAAAATTTTCATATAAATGACTTTTTTTATTTGAAGCTGAGAGAGGTAATACAGTAGTGTGATTTGTGTTCTGAGCTTCTAGAATCAGAACCAATCCAAATCTTCTTTTTTTTTTCTGACGTTTAAATTTTATATAAAATTAAAATGGATTTTTACAGTGATAGAAAAAAGAAAATGTTAAGAACTAACAAAAAAATATATAAATAAATAAAACAAGATCTTCTATTCACCACCTGGATTTCTTCCTCTCTCTCTCTCTCTCTCTCCATTTCTCCATCTCTGCGCACAAACCCTAATTTCCAGTTGCCGTTTCTCTATATTCCTCCCTTTCTCTGTTCATCAAACACAGAAAAAACGATCAGGTATTTTTTAACATACAACGCTTTCCTCATAAATGATGGAAATTCAACTCTTTAAGCCAACTCTGTTTTGATTTATGTTCTTGACTATACGTCGTCGGCATGAAGTCCAATCCGATTTGCATAATTCGATTGAATCTAGCTATTTGCATTCTTGATTAACGTTAATTTCGATGTGATTCTCAGTCTTCGGTTGTGAATTTTGTGCTGTCGAGGAATCTGGGAGTTTGAAATACTTGGAGCATGTGATTGTTTTGCATGTGCTGGATTCTGGTTTTGTCTTTTGATATTTTTGCTTATGTCGCTGGTGTGAATTTTAATCATGGTTTTTGGTGTTTGCCGAGAAGGTGAATGAAACTTGAGGCTTGCATTTTAGCTTATCTTATCTGCTTCTATATGATGTTAGATCAAATTACTCTTGTGATCACACATTGATATAGCTGAATTGACGTCTCCTGCTTTATCAGGAATTTAAATGAGTTGAAATAGTGGTATTAGATCATATACTGTTCTATTTCGGGGCCTTATCAACGACCAAGGAAGGATCAATCAGTTCTTATTTAATTTAAACAGAATTGATTCGACAAATGTTGGTCTTGAGAGGGAAATAAGAAAAGAAAAACTGAACTTCACTTGCCTTCGATCGGGATTTGCTGAGAGATTTAAATTCCTATTTTGTATTTGGTTATGGATTTTTTTTCTTCCTCGTATGAGTTTAGATATGTTTTGATGCTAAATCTGCTCTTGTCTCTCTTGTTGTAGTGTTAACGGGATTGAACTGGCTGTACCACCCATGTAGAGGTCTATTATCAGTCTATAAGAGCTCAATAGATAGTAGGAAGAGAACATAATGGAGGCTAACGTTTGTGACATTAATCACTTGGATGCTGATGTCCTTCTACCTCCGCGGAAGCGTCTACTTGCTGGATTCAAGAAGCAGACTTCGGATGGGAATGGTGCTCTGAGTCCTGCTGTGCTTGCTTCTTCTACATCTTCTTCTACTTCTCCATCTTGCGAATTTGACACCCATCTTAACATTCTATTGGCTTCTCATTTAAACAACCCAAAACATACACCCAAGGAGCTTGTAGAAGCATCAAGATCAGCAGCTGTAGCTGCTGTTCAGGCTGCACAGGATGCAAGAGCTGCTGCTGATGAGAAGGCAGCAATTGCAGCAAAAGCAGTGATTGCAGCTAGGAATGCTTTAGATTTGGTTGCCTCCTTTTCTGAGGAGGGAGTTTCCAAGGAGAGATGCCTGAAAAAGAACAAGCTGAAAAAGCATGTCCCTGTTCAGCTTTTGTATACAAAGCACCAACCTATTGAGAATCATGGGACTGATGAAGAATTAGCTCGTAGGTTGCATCGAGCCATAAATAGCTCCCCTAGAATCTCAAAGCATTCTCCAAATCCTGAATTGAAAGGCCATAAGCATAAGAAGCTTAAGAATTCACCTCCTTATGAAAAAGCTAGCATTTCCGATGTGGGTTTGGTGTTGGAAAGAAGCCCAGCTTCGATGTCTAATGAACATGCTGGTGCAGGAGAGGAGAATTCTGAAAGCTCCAGCCAAGGGGCACGTGCAATTAAAGCAGATGAGAAGGGATCAAAATACGAAAAAGATAACCAATTAGAATTGGACATTGTGGAGGCAGAATCAAGTCACTCGAAGGAGAAAATATGGGAAGAAACAAATTCGCCAGGTAGAAGGAGGGGAAGAGTGAAACTTAAAAAACTGCCATTAAGCATTTGTACCTATAGGGATCAAGGGAATCCTAAGGAAGAGATGGTCGGTAAAAGCTCTCTTTTGACTCAAAAGAACACAAGCAAACCCACTGCTACTGGTATTCCCTTGTTTTCCCTGCAGCCTTCTACTGATGGTGCACTTCCAATTGAGGCAACACCGACATGGAAATGCCAGGAGTTCAAGGCTCCAGCATGTATCAAGCAAAATAAAGTAATGCAGTCATAATCTTCCACCATATCACAGCAACAGGTGCCTCATGGTTGAAGTTGATAGCAGAGGTAGGACTTGTGATGGTCTTTTTTATAGGACCGGCTTCATTTGATTTATCTTTTTTCTGCTTACCGTGGTTTTGTAATGGAAGTTAAACTGACAAAATTGTATATTTTTAAACGTTTAATTGCCTGCATCCATACTTCATATTTCAAGTAGCCCATTGCTTGAAATTGGAACAAAGGTTGGAGTTTCGACTGACAGAGGGATGCAGTGCATTAGGTGCTACCTTGCTGTTTCCAGCATATTCACCCTGCTCTTTAAGCAGCTGGAATATGTACAAAAATAATGTAGTCCTTTGGGTTTGTGTTTTGATAAATTGATTTTTTAGCTCTTGTTCGTGCTTATGTTGAAACTCAAGCTGCTAGCTGTACGGGATTGAAACAGTGCTTAATAGAAACACAAAGGAGTCTTCCTTCCTTGATATAAAATTCTTAGTAGGAATGCAGGCTTATTTAACATCTAAAATGAATGGACTGAAACAATTTTCTGTCTTCCATAGCTTGTGTATTGAGAATCCGAGCTGTAGCCATTTCTCGATTTATTCTACCCTTTGCTCCACATAATTCTTTCCTCCCATGGGAAATAATGGCATTTGAATTTCAGCTTTCTGTTTTTCTTGTTTTCTTTCTGTCTGTTACTTTACTATTAAGTGATTCTTGATTGTTTCATTTGTTTATAGCCATAGTTTTTTCTTGGAAAAAATTTGTGTTTATAACCACAGTTACAACTTGTAACATGAGCTGGTATCATGGTGAAATGTTTTGTGAGAATGGTAAACAGGTTGTCTCTCAGGAGTTGGCAATGTGGAGTTGATGATGCCGGAGTGGCTGATAATAATAGAAGATGTATATGTAATTGATCCCTGTATCGGTGACTGGTCGCTTTTTGTACGGCTCTGTTGCAGATGAGGCTTTTGTCACGTAGAAGGTTAGTGAGTTACAATGGCTGGCTGGCTATTCGCATTTACTTCGGCTTAAACAAGGTGGAATCCAATCATGTTGAGAAAATGCAAGAAAATTGTTTGGAGATTAGACTTTGAAGAACAAAAATGGTTGTGCGGGTATAAACTAACTGGTAAATTACAGTTTCTATACAGTTTGTAATTTGAATTTTATGATTTTTATACGGTTTTTTCTTTCAAGATTATTATTTTTCTAAGTAATATTTTTCTTGAAAGTTGAATAAAATTTTTTTTTGTAAAACGATAAAGATTTAAAACACAATACATAACACGAAATTCTACATATGGGTGGTGATGTTGCAGGAGGATGATTAAGGTTTGGTAATCGTTCCGGTATCTAATCTTTTCAAGTTTGGCACAATTTACTTTCTTAATATTATTTTTTCATTTGTTTGGATGGGGTTTGGGTGATCCCATACTCAAATGTTTTAGGCTGTTTCCTAAAATAATAAAATGACTAATAGTAATGGTAAGTAAATATATGAACTTCTAACTTCTAATTCTTATGAAATAAAAAATAACAAATAAAATATATAAAAATAATATTTTAGTTCAAAGTTTTATAATTGTTTTTCAAGTAATACACTTTTGTGAAATATTTAAAAGTTTAAGTTTATGGTTTTATAATTGAAAATATGATTAAAGTTGATTTTATCATACATTAAATTATTAAAATATGATTAATTTTTATATATCAAATAACTAAAATATTTATTAATTTAAACTAAACACAATGTTATAGTCATTCATATTAAAATAATAAAAAAAATTTATTAAAATAAATAAGAGATAGGTTTTGAAAGTTGAATTGTTGTATTAGCTGAGCTTGATTATTATGACTAATTTTTCTTTTTTCTTTTAAAGAATCGTTTGAAGAAAAGTAGTCTTTATGCCATTTGAACTTATTTAAAATGCTGTGCAATTATGTTAGCATTAAATATAGCTTTGTATTTAAGATGATAACTTCTAACTTTGCAAAATTTCAAGCAAATAGGATAATTTTTTTAATAAATTATTAAATTATATATGTAACAGTTCGGAACTAAAATGAAACAAAATCATAAATTAAATGCGGAAGCGGAATAATAGAGTTAGGGTTTATATTTGTTACACAATAATTTTAAATATCCAATAAAACTACATGAATATTTCTTCTAAAAGAACAAACGAAAATCAAAAAAATAAACAAAAAGTAAACAATTGAGTATTTTAGAACGACCTTCACTAGTTTTTGAATGAGTCCGGATGGTGGTTCACAACCCTCTTTTTAATAAGGATCTGAGTCTTGGTTCTCTTGATCTGAAATAGTTAATGAATGGGTGAACTACATTATCTCAGTACAAATATTACACCACTCACCAATACAGAAAATGAAAGTTGGTAAAAATTAAAAAAATAATCAATGGAGCTCTTAACTAAGTAAATTCATTTATTATAAGTAAAATCATTTATTGCATATTTATCGTTATGAGATTTTCAAAACCGACATATAGAGATAATAGCTCAACAACATCATAATCTCATATTCAAATAAATAAGAATAACAACTTTCTCTTTTTATTTGCGTACTGGTATTCATGAGAGTCAATAAGGATGTTCCACTACACATGAACCAACATCCAACCTTATTAATTAACCAGTCGTCCTCATACTACGTCTGATATGAGCGTAAAAAATACTATCACTCAATACCCTGTCTAGTATGAGGGTGAAACGGGTCATCCTCATACCCTGTCTGGTGCACTAAAGTATCAATTCTCGATACCCCATCTGGTATGATGCGACGTTCACGGTAGAGTTTTCTATGTACCCGGTCTGTCCACCATCTCTCAAGATATCAAGTAAGAATATTATTCATTCATTCATTCACTTAACCAATTAATTTTTCATTTACATTTAATTTTTAGTTTCACAATTTAACCGTAAATCAGTTCAAGACAAACAATACGTGCATCAAGAAAACACAATTGAATCATTTTACTAATTCCAGTATATTATCATGCATTTAAAGCTGTAAAATAACAATCGATTAAACATGACAACGATAATAAATAATCGATTCTGACTCCATTAGTAACATGTAATTAATTCTCCAAATTTTCTAAATTACGCAAAATACTGTATTATTGATAATTAAACTTTAATTCTATAATAGTGAATAAAGTGAGGGGTTCTTACCTGAATCGGTGTCCAAAACACCGAACTTTCAACTGCGCCTACTGGCGGTCGCTGGATTTCCTAAATTTTTTTATGAAAGTTAAAACACGTTTCAGATATCTAAAAAATATCTCAAAAAACTCAAAATCGATGTTAAAAACCTTTTCATGCTAATTTTAGAATTCTGGCACTTCCGTGTTCCGGTGATGGCGCTGCCACCCGCGGTGGCAGTTTGTCTCAAATTGGTCGTTTTCGGCCAGTTTTCGCCGGTTTCGGCTGATTTTATACACATCCTTGCAGAAAAATACGTTATAATGACTCGATTGATCGAAAAAAGTCAAAAAATAAAAATTTACTGGCGGCGAAATTTTCCAGTGTGACAACTCCACCGACTTACTTTCGCGGCTGGGTGTTTTTCTTCAGTCAACCTGTAGAAAACAGAATGATGAACACAATAGTAGAAAAATCGCACGAAATGAGAAACGGAAATAGGTTCATCAGAGGCAATTTTGGATTTTGCTCGCAAACCAAAATTTTCACCTTTTTTTTCAAAAATATTTTTAATTTCATCATCCACCTATTTTTTTTCTAATTTTATATTAAATAAAAATTTATAAATTTAAAAATTATATTTTTTATATATTTTTTTTAATTTCAAAATTAATACTGAACTAAACTTTAAACCCGAATATTACAATATATTTATTATAATTTAATTTCTAATGTTCTGTTCATTTATCAAGTACCAATAACGTTTCTAACTACAGCCCTTGTTTCACAACAAATTTAGCAATAATCTAAACTAAATTATTCATATCAAAATCTCGTTTCAAGAATTTTACGTTCTTATTGAGTAGAAAGATTCGTAATCCATACCCATCTCCTCCAATAAAAATTACTCGCACTTCTTTTTTGGCCAAAAAGAATTGCAAATACAGTATATTTATACATATACATATGTGGGTGACCTCAGAGTATATTGTATATATATTTCCTCAAAAAGATATATGTATATATATATATGTATAAAATGAAACAGTGGTCAGACGTTAGCCACAGCTATGTTTATCCGAAACAAAAGTGGCTATCCGCGTCACAATCTGTGGTTAACAAACCCGTGGTTATTATCTATGATGCTTATCGACCTCCGCCACGAGCATCCTTATAATTAAATGCATACCAGCAGTATTATTTTCTTTTTTATTTTTAGGTAAAAAATTAAATTAATTTTATTCTATCATAATTATTTTAAATAAAAAAAATTTAACATATACAAATTATTCTTTTTACTTAAAAATATAATAAATTAATCAAAATTTATTTTAATTTAATAAAATATTAATAAATTAACTTCTTAATTTTATTAAATTAAATTTCATAAGTCAATCATAAATATATAATATATTTATTAAATAACAACAAATAATACATTTTGTTTTTTTTACTTAAAAGTATTTTTTAATTTTATATATTTTTCTAAAGAGATGTAAGAGGGACAACAATTATTAACCTTTCAAATCAATTGGTTATTACAGTACCGCAATTTTATTAGGACTCACTTAAATTGAAAGTTTATCTAAGAAGATGATGTATGTGCGTGCATATATATATATATATTAAAGTTAATTTTTCACTTGTCAACTTCTTGATCCAATAGTGAATTCTTCTTACTCGAAGTGCGACCCACATGCCGCAGCACATAGTCCCACCAGATTACCACTTTCTACTAATTTGTTTTAATTCAGACCAACTTTACCTTCCCATACCATTCAGAGCCCTAATCAAGTACGAGTCATGTCAAACATAAACATAAGAAGCCAAGGGTAAACAGATAAAATTGATCCAGTCTTTCTAGAGTTGACCCAGATGATCAGCATATAGTCCAGTCATATGAAGGGAACCGAGTATAGTAAATCAGATTCATGAGTAAATAATTGAAACAAATTCATCAGTGTTGTTCTTGGTCATTTCCAGTTAAGATTTCTCCCTCGCATATCATTTCAGCATGATGATCATTACTATT
Organism: Carica papaya; assembly: GCF_054855325.1. Classification (NCBI taxonomy): domain Eukaryota; kingdom Viridiplantae; phylum Streptophyta; class Magnoliopsida; order Brassicales; family Caricaceae; genus Carica; species Carica papaya. Next base: position 4,598,166 of record NC_142312.1, on the reverse strand, counting down.
TTACATTGTAGTTAACCAATAGTTAAAAAAAAATAAAAAATAAAATCTTATTGAAGATGTAACAAGCCAAAAAATACATCACATCAATACTCATACCGGTGGTGCCGTTGAGGAAAGGGGCCTAGAAAATGGCATGGACGTGGCCAACACCACTGGTCCCTTCTTCACTCACCCACCTTTAATCTGAAGATTGCTCACACCAACACCCAAACTTTCCATATTAGATTCATGTTTCGTCTCCTTTTGAGTCCTGAGATTAAGCCATGGGTGTTGCAGGCACTGCTGTGCAGTTGGCCGCTTCTCTGGTGCAAAATCGAGAAGCGGGCACAAAAACTCTGCAAACTCACGGGCATCAGCCTCAGAAAATCTGTATTTATCAACCAGCAGACGGTCAAGTGGCCAAAACTTCAGCCTCCGGATCCTCTTTAAATCCCCGTGCCTATCAAAATAATCCTTGGATCGAGCTCCTCCAATGGCAATCTGCTCGGACAATTGCAAACAGGAAATGGGTATTGAATCATTTGACACAGCTGGATAACACCAACGAGAAGATGTACTTACCTTTCTAGGCATCTTTCCTAAGAGTTCCATCATGAGAGCAAGGTGATCCTGAAGCCAATGCAGGAAAATAATGTCATGAAAAGCATTTTTCATTTCTTTTGCTGGGATGAGGTGGGGTGCAAGGAAAAACAATGGAACAATATAACATCCCCAAATGTAAGATAATTCCCATAAAGGATCCCACCACAAATAGTTGGCATATTGAAAAGCAAAATGATTCGTCTGCTACGTGTAAAATCAGCATCCACTAAAATAAGGTCCAATTAAGTTGTGGAGCAGCTAATCAACAAGAGAAGAGACTACTAAATTTCTTTTACAGACAAGATTTCTGAATCCACAGCAGAAAGTTACAGTTAATTCCAGGTTCATCCAAGCACATTCATTTGTCCATGAAAATTCAACATAGGCGTAGTTTTATTTTATCAGTGCCACCCCTTTATCTTCACCATTTTCTCCCTGAATACCAGTCAGAGCTAAGAGGGAGAAGACACCCCAGTGGGGGCTACAACAGCAACATAAAAGCCATCAGACAGTAGGATTGATTCATTCTTGGTACACTGGTAGGATAATGGAGAAGTTATCATACAGATTTACTATTTCGTTCTTGCTCAGCTGGTTTCATCAATTATAGAAATTCTCAAGTAACGTGAGAGAAAACCACATAAGCCAGCATGCATTAAAATTACAGCATGTACATAGAAAACCTTCATTATGATTCTTATTACTGCTTCATCAATTCCTTCATTTGCTAAATTCTATTCCTATGTTGTAGCATCATTATCTAAGACAGCAAACATAAGCTAGAATAGCAAGCCCAATTATGTTGTTCAAAATCAACAGCAAACTCTGTTGTATAATGAATTGATCAATGTAAAGAAGAACCAAGACAACTGTACCTCATCATCACTGTAGCCTTGTCCACTCTTAGGTGCAAAAAGCATGTCACCAGTAGCAAGCTCAAAAGTTGTACAAGCAAATGACCATATATCAACAGAATAAGAATATCCAGATCGAAGTACGACTTCAGGAGCTCTATACTGCCTTGTCTGGATTTCTTCCGCAAACTGCTTATCGGCCCAACATGCATTTCCAAAATCCACAACTTTGCACCTCATATCAATTCCTTCCAGACTTCTCTCACACTTTGGAGGTTCTACTCCTCCCATCGAAGCTCTTCTTTCAGATATCTTAGCAACTGCCCTCTTTGCTCTCCTTTTCAACTTCTTTTCAATAAGATTCATTGTAGCTCCACCATTTAGACTCCCCTCTGCCCTTTCAAGGATTGGGGTGAGCCCAGACCTGGTCGGATCCTTGGCAGGATCTATGGTGGAACAAAGAAGAATATTTTCAGGCTTTAAGTCAGTATGGATTATACCTACTTCTCTATGCAAGTAATCCAGACCCATCAGTATGCATTTGCAGATCTCACGGACACTATCCATTTCAAGCCCTCTATATCGGTTATGCCTGATCAGCCGGAGTAAACTGTCACCAAGAAATTCGAGGACCATGCATAAATGCTGTCCATTAGGGCCTGCGTGCTTAAAGTGATCGATAAGTCGCACAACATACTTGGAATTGGGGGGGTCACCATCAGAAATGGCAGACAGGATTCCAATTTCATGTAGCGCAGCTTGAGCAAATTGTTGTGCACTTTTCTGAATCTTGAGAGCAACATAACTCTTGGAAAGACAAAATAACAACAATTGAAGTTAAGCAACTCCAGTGGTATTCAACATAAGTATTAGAAAGGAGAATGAATGCATGGAGAAAATAGTGATTAAAAATAACAGTTTCTCACTTAAAGCAGACCCACATCGCAAATGGCAGATGATGAAAATATAAGTTTGCTCTAAAGTCTAAGTATTCAACAATGCATTTTGTTCACAAATGTTATCTTAGACAACATCTTATGAAATCAGATGAGCAGATCCATTTTTTGTATCCCCGGTAAAATGAGCATAAGATGAATTGCTGTATTCATGATCAAGTGCATGATTCATTTGTTTAGGCCAAAGGAACTACCATGTTGAACATGCCACTTTATTGAAAGTAAATAGAAAAGGCACATTTGCAACCATAGGCAAACTTAAGTAACTAAGAGTGTACGGAGATTTATGTGGCTAAAGTCGTTGAGATCTAATTTTCTTTTAAAAAATTCGTAATTTATATTTGCTATTGGAAGTATATGGCCATTACTGGAGGTCAAAGCCGCATTTATGACTTGACCGTACAGAACAATCATCCTAACTATAAAGATAGAGAGGCATCTACACTAGAAAACTTAGATGATAACATGATCATTATATTCTGTAAAACGACAGATTTTATCATATGTTTCACATGAGGACAAACGAATCACTCAAGATGGGTGCAGGCGAACGAGGCTGCCGAGCCTTGTTTATTGTCTCGATATATTTCATGGATTCGCATGGAACATTTGTAAGGAGGCCAACCACCACAACAGAGGAAGCTGAACATTTGTAAAACAACCTAAATATCATCGAAAAGAGATCATAATAATAATAATAAACTAAACATTTGTCCAGACAAATATGAGGCAACGTGTTGAGTAACGGATATATGAAATCTCATAATATTGGAAAGAGAAAATGGTGGAAAAATAGAAATAAAAGACTTTCTTCTATAAACAGAAAGTCCTAAAACCGGGAGGAAAACCGAAAAACTGCAGCCCGAAAATGGAAAACGATGCGATTGATGAATAACGAATCCGCGATCCCACCTTAAGATTTGACAATCCCGCTAAATACGTTACCGGAAACGAGGACTCAATAGTACGAAGAACAAGGAAACAGAGATCTCCGGCAAGTACAGGACAGAATCCATAAGAATTCAAAACTGCAGCGTATAGAAGGATTCAAATTTCAAACATTCATAAAAAAGAATCAAATCCAAAAAAATGATAACAAAATACAAGTTTCCTAGGCTTCGTGTGTTCAAACAACAAACAACTCGGTAAAGGAGAAAGAATCTAGAAAGATTAAAAAAAAATTGAAATAAGAAAAATATGTAAGGCCACGTTAATCGAGAAAACGAAGCAGAACGAATCAAGAGGGCAAAATACGAATAAACAAAAAAAAGAGAGAGAAAAAAGGAAGAGAAACGTACAGAAGTACGAGTATCGTAAGCGAGCCATACAGTAGAGAATTGGCCCCAGCCGAGCTTCCTCTGGGCGATGTATCGTCCACCAGCGAACGGATCGCCGATTCTAACAGCGTGATATCCACCTTTCCTATAAGAGTCGATTCCCTCATCGTCTTCCTCTGATCCGGACGAAGAAGAACACGACATGTCTTGTTGTACGATCGGAAAAACAGCAGTTTCTCTGCTACGGACTGGATTTGATCATAAAAATATATATATAGATGAATGATTTGAATGTGTTTCTTGTGAATAATGGTCGGAGCGGGGAAAAGATAATGAGAGAGAGAGAGAGAGGCTGTTGATGTGCAAATGGGATGTGAAAGTATATTAATTTTGGGTTGCAGCTGAGAGAAGAGAAAGGGGGAAGACTTGACTGTTAATATTTGTGGCCTTCGATACAAGACTCTCTCCACTTTTTTCTCTTTCTTTTTTTCTTTTTTTTTTAAAAAAAAAGTTTTTTTCTCTTTGAATTGAAACTTGCTCCTTTTTAAAGCTGGCCTCTCTCTAAAAAGTTTTTTTCATTTTTTTTTATGATGGAATGTAAAACTTTTTATGCAAAAATAAATTAAATTTTAATTTAAAATATTAAAATTAATATACTTAGATTGTTAAATAAATTTTATATATATATTTAATTATAATTGCTAATTAATTTAAATTATGTGAATTTTACATATTCATTAAATATACATTAGTATTTATTTTTTTAAAATTTATTTTTATTTTATTTTTTAAAAATTTTAACAGACAAACGTATTACATTACTTATAATTAATAATTTGATCACTAAAAATAATTGGTTTATTTAAAATTTATATTACTCTTACATATTTTTTTTATACAAAATAGAGTATAGTTGCAAAACATACGAAAAATATTATCATTTTTTTATCTATTTAGTATTAAATATATCACGTCACAGATTAAAATTAATGAAATTTTAATTACAAACAAAAATTTAATGTATGATTTAATTAAATTATTAAAATTACTATATGATTTTAGAAAATTAATTTATTGAGAAACTTTGGTATGATTTCATTTTGCCAATGCAGGTTGGGGGGTAGCAGTAGGTGGAATGGAGTAGTTTCCTCCAAATTTCTCCAAAATAAGCGGGTTGTCTCGTCATTACACTTCTTCCCCCTGCTTTTTTGACGCGATTCACTCACCTGCTGCCTTGTAAATATTAGAAACAGTCATGTAAATATATATTTTTTAAATCTATGAATATTTTATCATATTTTTAAAATAAATTATTATGCAATAATAAAATAGTGAACTATTTTTAATCATACAAATATTTAAATAATTAAAATAAAATATTTTTAATATTTTAAGTATAATACATTACTGTACCATAATAATTGTCATTCGTATTTATATATTATTTACAATTAGAATGTATAATGAAGAACGTTAACTTTACCATTAATTATCATATACAATTTAAAATCCGATTATTTCAAATATATTATATTATACATAACATAATAATTATTATTCACATTCTACATTCTTTATAATTAAGTGCACGTTATAACCATAAATATGGAATTTTTGAAAGTCGAATTCCCTTATACTCACTTTTCATTTTGAACTTTCAAAAAAAAATTGTTTGTATTATACACTACCCATTTATTTTTTATATAAATATAAGATAATTTCTTGTACGTAATTAATTAATAATATTTAAAATACACATATAACATAGAGATCGTAATTAATGTCTTGTTTAAAATAATTGTTCGTATAGAATAAATAACTTTTAATTTTATTTTCACCTTCTATAATCTTAACATGATTTTTGAATCTATAACTCTAAATATTGGATAAATTAATTATTTAAGACTTGTTGTTGCCATCTTCAAATTCAACTTTAAACTTTACAATATATAAATTATTATGTAACATATATCAAACAGTAAATTATTATAATCTATATAAACACTTAAAAAAATTATTATGGTTGGATGCTGTTTTTTTATTACTGTTACTATAATTATTGAACGAAACTATAAATTAAATAAAAAATTTAATATATCAAATTTAAATGATAATAGTAAAAAACATAACTATTTTTAATAACTACAAATTATTGTATGCGATGATAGTTAAAACATGACTGTTTCTAATATTTACAAATTATTGTATGCGATGCGTCAATTATTAAGAAAGTTATTATGTACATAAATGTTATACTTGTAGTGATTTTGTTCTTGTAAGTATCAATGGACTTAAAGTAATTTGTGCATGTTTCATTACTTTTTTTATGTAAATTAAAATTTAAGATATAATTAATTTAGTTGGAGAGGCAATACAAGGGGATCCGTGGCGCAATGGTAGCGCGTCTGACTCCAGATCAGAAGGTTGCGTGTTCGATTCACGTCGGGTTCAACTCCCCTTTTTGGGCACCTCTTTTACTTTTCTTTTTCCCTCACGTGCTCTCTATTATTGCTAGTCTTTCTTTTTCGGAAAAAAGGAATCAAAATGTCAATTAATTAATTAATGATAAATTATTTTTCTTTTATCTGTCTAAGAAAAATCATTTATATACGTTTATTGCTCTGGGAATTTTTAATGTCTTTTTTTTTTAAAAAAAAAAAAACCTATTGCATTTTTTTTCCCATTTAATAATTGTGTGTAAATATTAAACACTATTATACCAACAAACCCTCAGTTCACATTGAATTTGATATTAATAATTTTCCACTTTGAAACTTTGAGTCTGATTTAATGTTAAAAATAATTTCATATCCTATTTCATAAAAGTAATAAAGATGGGTAACTTGTGGGGAAATTTATTGGGGTCAAAACTCAACAAAATAACATGTTACATGGGGCATACATTATAACCTATTTCATAAAACTATAGTGCCATTTGTAAGGAATGAAAGTAGGAGGTAATAATTGTTCCAAGCACCAAAGTATAGTGGGGAAGTTGTTTATTTTCCTAATAATTTAAAACTATTTAATTTCTATAATTAGTTTCTAACCCCAATTAATAAAATATTAGATTTTGGGTAAAAAAATAATAATTACTTATTTGTTTTTTTTTTTTAACTCTTGCTATAAATATATATATATGCATAATAATTATTTTTAAAAATAAAACGTATAATATAATTATCTTTTTCTTTTTAAACCCACCAATAATTGTCACATACTTTACATACGTGGGTACAAATTATGATGTTGAACGTGAATTTGCAAAAAAAAAAAAGACAAATTTACTCCAAATTCAAATATTAATTCTTGTGGCACGCAATCATCTAACTTTAACATCACTTAATTGATATGATTACTTAGCATTAACATATATTATAAAGCAACAATTAACATACAATGAATATAACTTATGAAGGTATTTTTTTTTTCACTTACAAAGTAAAAAATAAATCATAATTCTATTTGTTGGGCACATGTACTGTTAGTATAATTGATAAATTTGTAATTTTTTTCATAATTATTTTTAATATTTTAATTTAAACTCAGGATACGAAATATGAATTTTGTTTAAGTTTTAATACATCAAATGCACTCGTTGATGTTTAATTTTTCAAATATACTTTAGAATATTAATGATCTTGTAAACATTATAAATAAATATATTCATACTATTAGTTCTATTTTATTATGTCATGACATGAGAGATTTATGCGGAATTATGATGGTCATTGACCACTTGATAGACATATAATTATTTATGTATACACGTGATGCCCGGTTGGTATCTTATCTAATAATAACATATTTATTTTATTATTTTTTTTAAATACTTATTATACATAAGAATTTAATGTAAACACATATATATCCGTAATCTCTTATTGAAAAAATTGTAATAACATAAAGTTAAAAATAAATTTCATGTTTCGTATATGAAACTAATTTATTAAAATTATAAAAAATATTTACATATTCATTATTCTTACATGAACTATGCATATGTCACTATAGAGCCATAGATTTGTACAAATCAAGTGAATATTTTTAGTCTTGCAACATCTAAGTACAATAAAATTTAATAACTTAATATTGAAATCAATACATATTAAATAAAAATTATTTTAATTTTCTAACACATAAGTATGAATCAAATATATCAAATACATAAAAAAAAATATATAAGTTTGATCCATAGTAAACGGATTATGTGTATAATATAATTACAATAATAATAATTTCACAAATTAATTTTAGATACTTTTTTATGTACTATTTTGAATCATATTTATTATAAATTTTAGATACAAAATTTTGATAGGGAAATACGGGTATAAATTTCTCTTGTGAGGTTAGAAAATAAGATAAGAAAACAAATGAAACTAGAAAAAAACTAGCGTCACGTGTTGATTTTCCTTTTAGACAACAACTTTATACATATATTTTAGATTATATTCAATTCGCTTCAATTTATGTTTAAGTTTAGCTCAATTTTATTTTTAAATTATTTTCGTAAACTATAATTATTGACTTCGTTTTATTATGTTCCAATTCTTTTTCCAAACTAGCCTAACCTAGATTTTAGATTTCCATTTTGAAAGTTGCAAGTTTAATGCAAACAAGTTTCGCGAAATTTTTTATTCAATTGATCGATATTATGTCACACCCAATTACATTATATACGTTATACCCTTACAATTAAATGTAAATTCTAACACTGAATCAATATTTTCCTAGTTCCTTTATTGTTTCCTCTTTTCTTTATGAATAAAACTATATAAATTTGTACTTTCTTCCATAATCTCATTGAAAATTAAGTTCTTTAATATATTAAAACTCATTTAAAAAAAAAAATTACTCTAATTGTTGTATATTCCTTACAACACTTCCTCAGATAATAAATTTGAAGCTAGTCCACACCCTAACATTGTTCTTTCTATCCTTATAGGGGTCGTAAATAGTTTAGTTTTTTTATTTCTTCCCTTTATTAACATATGTTTATATTTCATATATTTTATTAATAAATAATAGTGTTTTATTTGCTGTTAGAATTGATTCATTTCAAATTTTCTGATATATTGAATTTATTATTAGAAGAGTATAATCGTATATATTAGGAAATAAAATCTCTCATCAAATACCGGTTTTTCAAACTTTAAGTACGTAAATTAACTTATTTTCTTAAGTTACTTTTATAATAGGGTACTTGTACCACTTTATTTTGTAATAATATATAAGTTGATATTTTTTTTAAACAATTTAACAAAGTATTTTAGTAGCACGAGTTTACAAACTAGATTAGTTTATTCACGTGTTTAATAAATATATAATTTATGAAAAATTAATTTTATTCAAAAATTAAAAAAAAGTAACATATGATATATAGAAGCACCAAGAACTTGATACGTTTGGCATGAACACATAGCCGAAGATACTTGACATTTGGAAGCAAACAGTTTACCATATATAACATTTCTTCAAGTGAAACCAATTAGAAATTATTGGTCACATAATATTAGCTTTTAAAAATGTAGTGGTTATTTCCACTATCTATGCTATTGTAATCAGATGCTAAATAATATTACATTATTTTCGTAATGAATAATAACATACTGTCTATATAAAAACGATATAAGTAAACAATAAATATGTATTCTTTTCGTTTTTGCTATGTACTGTTAAATTTACACATCATAGTTTTTTGTAATGATTTGGTTGTTAGAATAATTTATTGAGATAAAATATGATATATATATTTTTTAATCTTAATAAAATTAGACTTTATACGGCTACCTTAGCCTTAGGGCTACTATAGTTTTCATTGTCAATTCCTTATCATTTTTAACTTTATTAGAAAACACCTTTTAAAACATAATGAGACAAAACGTATAGGATTTTAAAATTGTTAAGCTTTATTTTCATCTTTAACTTAGTTAATGCCAATATTTTTATAGAGTTTCTTAAATTCTTAAAATAGAAGTTGTATCTCAACAACTTTTGAAAAATGTTATTATAATATCCTATAAATCGTGTAACACTCGATCTCAAAAATTTAACTCAAGATAATTTTTTTGAATTAATAAAAAAATATAAATAATTATATCTTATTTTATTTTAATTTTTTAAAATTTTTGAGAAAAATAGAATTAGATGCCAAATTGAAAACAATTATGGAGAAATTGAGTGAAATTATGAATAAAGAGAGTATTTTTGAAAAGAAATTTAAAAACAGAAGGTAAAATCGCAAAAAAAAAAGTATAACCACGTAGGACGACCTTGTCAGCAGTCACGACGAGTCAGAACGCACTGCGTAGTGGATACACTAACATCAGCTCCATACGGGAGGCCACACGTGCGATCTACGTGTCTGGGCGATCTGACGACTCAGATCGCATCCCGTGCGCATAAACGACCCAAATGCATTTCCTCTTCATGTGCGATCGGACGAATGAGATTAATTACAATGGACAGTTCAGATTCTTCTACATAATTAGCCTAAATAGGCAACAATCAGACGACTCTCCTCGCTCCACGTCGACGCGGATGAATGATCAGGATCAAAGAGAAGATGGGTATTTAAACATCTCTTTAGTCGGTCCTAAAATCCCTAGCCGATAATCCTGATTGGAGAAAAAGAAAGAGGGTGGTCAGAGGGAAGATCAGCTACTAGAGGGATGCCAACGCCGTCGCACCAGAGCCATCACCGACGCTGAAGGAGGTAAAATTTTTTATTTTTCACTCGGAATTGAATTCCGAGCCTCCCACACCCATGTTGGAGCAAAAAGGGCAGCGGGTAAGATAGAAAACATGAGCAGAGCTCAACCGAGCTCCCCCGATCGCAACCTGAAAATCTCTCTAATAACCCTCTTCTTGTTTTTCGTTTCTCTCGATTTTCTGACCATCGTGTTTTTTATCCTTTTCTGGTGCAGGTTAACTGAAGGAAAACCCCGACCACAAAGGAGGAGCGACGGAGCTGCCGCACCTGGAGAGCTTCTGCCGGTAGGGTTTCCATTTTTTTCCTTTTCCAACTAACTGAGGCCTCATAACTTTATTTTTCCCAGGTTTACGTGCAAAATTGGCCTAAACCGATCGAAAATAGTCAGACCGAGGCGAACCATCGCCATGGGCAGCAGAGCAAGTACCGGAGCACGGCGACGCCGCAGTATCAAAATCCTAAAATTGGCCGAAAAAGTTTTAAAACGCCTATTTTGGCATTTTGAGGTATTTTTAGATACATAATGAGTATTTTAATTTTCATATAAAAAATTCAAGAAACTCGAAAATCGGTAGGAGGTGCAGTGAAAAGTATGATATTTTGGACACCAATTCGAGGTAAGAATCGCTCGCCATTTTTTTCTGTTACACTAAATTGAAGCTTAATAATCAATAACACTGTATTTTGTGAATTTTAGAAAAACTTGTAAAATTAATTATAAGTCACTAATAGAGGTGGAACCGGTCAATGTATATTTACCATAGTTTACTGTTTATTTTCTTCTATACTATCTAAAATGCTTACTGTTATATTGTGTGCTTTAAATTACTAGTTTTAATTATTTTCTTGGTTATTTAGTTACCCAACTGTGTAGCGCTCATCTGTTGGTTCGTTTTATAATAAATGTCACAATCATATTTTTTTGATTTGAATATTGTCTCTTTGCATGACTGATTGTTGATTTGTAAATATGAGATATGGGTATGTAATTATTGATTGGTTGATTATGTAAATTTGTGTATGGAAAGCTTATTGAGTACCCTGAGAAAGGGTGGACGGACCCGGTATATAAGGAAAAACTCTACCGTAGACATTATCTCAGTTAGACGATGATGAAAAGCGTCATAGCAGAAGAGTTTATGAGATATTGTTCACCTTTATACCGAACGAGGTATCGAGACAATGGTATGTTTGGCGCTCATTACCAGAATGGTGTGGGAACGACTAGTTAATTAACAAATTTGGATATTGGGTTCACGCATTATGAAATATCCTTGTAAACTCCCAGAAGTACCGATAAACAGGTAAAAAAAGTAAGTTACTATTCTTACTCGTTTGGATATAAAATCACAATGTTATTTGAATTATTGTATTTATAGGTCAATTTTGAGAACTCGTAACGGTAAGTATGAAATAAATAATTTTATGTTAAATGAATTTACCTAAATTAATGGCTCAATTAGTTGTTTTATAATTTTTACCAACCTTCAATTTTCCGTATAAGTGATTAGTGTTATATTTTTACTTGGCTAGTGTAACTCGCTCCCCTATTTAACAATTTCATATCAAGAAAATCAATATATGTATCTTGAACAACATGAGAGTTGCGAGTAAAAGTGACCTATCGGACTCCATCAAAGTTGCCAGTAGAAATTAACCCCATGTGATTTTAATTTTATTTATGTTTCTGTTATTTTAACTTATTTAAAAAAGACATTCTCGTAACCATATTTGGTATCATAATTTATTGTGTAAAAAATATAAACTCTTAATTATTATTTGTTTCCGCCGTTAAAATATATATTATTTTTCTTAAGGTTTTAGACATTTATAAATCGTCTAATTTATAAGTTATTGATACCACATATATAAACTTTTGTCAACAGAAAAAGAATGCTACGCTAAACACCTTATAAAGTATTAATATTGCATTCGCTCAAATTGGAAGTTATGTTTTGATAAATCTAAAAGTTATTTTAAATTTATTTATAAATCTACATTAATAATAAAAAGAAAATGAGAGCTTTACTTACAACGTAGAATTAGATCTAGTTAAATTTATATTTTTAATTAAAATAAATATAAATTTATAAACTAAGTCAACATAAATTACATAGTATAAAAGATACAAGAGAGAGAAAAATCGTAAGTGTAATTATTAGTTTATTGGTTTTTGGGAATTAATCATATAATTTCCTCTCATCCTACATTTTATTTATTTTACTCCAATTTTGATTTTCTCTCATTTAAATCTAATTTCCAAAATATTATTTTCCTATCTTTTGTACATATTTTTGAATTAATTTTTTTTTATCTAGTTTGATTATTTTCTAAAAGCTAAGTTTCCTTGTTTATTTTCATGCACAGATTAAATAATTTTAGTTAAATTATTCGATTAATTTGAGTAAATTGTACATTTTTGTTAACTTACAAAGAGTGAAGTTCCAAATTCATTTAAAAAGCCCATACTATTCTTTGAAATTAATGGTGGGTAAATATTTTTTTTTAGATATAATTGAAAATATAAAAATATTTGAAATCAAATTGAAGTTTTACCTATTTTAATTTTAACTTATTTAAAATTAACATGAATTAAAAAATTCAATTCAATAATTTAATAAGGTTTGGGGAGAATTAAACATATTTTATAGAAGTAAATTAACCATTTCTTGGGATAAGATTTAGTTCAAAATTTGGCTCAAAATATTACAAATCTCGAGTTTAGTGGAACAGTGTGTGAAGCGGCAGCGTTTCATGTCCAATCTCTATCGTTACGACCACACATGATGACGGAATCAGTTTCGAATAAAATGATAAATTATAATTTATTAATTATAATAATTGTAATTATCATTAATACGTTGGATGTAAATAATTTCACCTGGTAAAAAAAGTCAGACTGTTGTGACGCTGGCGGAAGCACCAACAGCGTGACGGTTGGAAACGGTGTCGTTTCAGCGTAGATCCAATCAAACATAATTTTATTCCTCCATCTCCTTCACCATTTCGTCCCCGCAAGCAGGCTAGCACCACCTGGTATCGGCCTTTTTTGGGGTTTTGTTAAGGCGACGAGGATTTGATACTATATAGATAAAAAATTGGAGTCAGGTCGAAATTTGAGCATCGTGTGTCGATCTATAAATTCGAGAGATGGCTAACAATGATCTCTTTGATGCGTACTTCAAGAAAGCGGATTTGGATGGAGATGGTCAGATCAGCGGAGCTGAAGCTGTTGCCTTCTCTCAAGGCTCCAATTTGCCCAAGCACGTCCTCGCTCAGGTCTCCTTTCTATCTTCTGTCGGTTTTTTTCCCAATATTTTCCCCCTTTTAGTTCCCGTCAACTAATCCCTTTGGTTCGTAAATCTAGAAACTCATAGAATGTAGGAGGGTTTAGATAAGATTTCTTATTCTTTTTATGTATCTGTTTGCTCAAATTTATTAGCGATTGTCTGGAGTATTTACTAGGCTGCCTAACTCAACAGAACTTTGTCCTCAGATATATTCGATTTTCCTTCATAATGGATAATGGGCTGTTTTATGTCTTTCTTCTCTCTCTCTATCTCTCTCTCTCTCTCGGGTTTCCTTATATGGTTAATTGGTAGCAACTGATTTTCAGAAGAATCAGAAGATGAAAAATAAAATGGATTGGAACCCAGTGGATGTACTGATAGTAGATGCAATGCGTTAAACTATCTATCCAGTTGAAATTGCAAAAGAAGGTTAATATCTGAGATGAAATTGCAGCTTTCAGATCAGTGCATCACTCTTTGAACGTTATTTTACTCTTATATGTCTTGTCATGTATATATATATATTCTACTATTTGAGATTATTTGGCCTGGAATCCCTTACTAATTAAATTTGGATGTATGATGAATGATCCCAGAGGAAGATTTTAACAGCAATGCTCCTGCACTTACAAATTGATCCTGTTAAGAGTTGTATTTAATCCTTCTCTGAGTTATTGGAGTAACTAATATTCCCTTTCTTTTAACTTCCCATGTTCTGCAGATCTGGGCACATGCCGATCAGAAGAAAGTTGGTTACCTGGGTCGAGCAGAGTTTTACAATTTTCTTAAACTTGTCACAGTGGCTCAGAGTAAAAGAGAATTGACCCCTGACATGGTGAAGGCAGCACTTTATGGTCCTGCGTCGGCTAAAATACCTGCCCCTCAAATAAACCTTGTTGCTACACCTGCTCCTCAGTCTAAGACAGCAGGACCTGTTCCACAAGTAGGTACATCAGCTCCATCTCAAAGCAGTGGTGTTAGAGGGCCACCTAATATTGGAAATGCAGGTGGTAACCAACAATATTTTCAATCTCAGTCAAATCAGTTTTCAAGACCACCTCAAGGTATGCTTCCAAGTGCTGCATCTCAATCACAACCAGCATTTGCAAGTCAAGGTATGCCTAGGGGAGTTACACCTGGTGCTCCTCGTCCACCAAGTTCAACCACATCAACTGATTGGCTAAGGGGAAGTACAGGTGGCTCTTTAGGTGTGGTGAATACGCAGCTTCCTAACAAAGACAACAATTCTTCCACAAGTCAGGATCCATTTGTGCCGGCAATATCAGGTATAGCTTCCTCTTTTCAACCAAGACCACTGATGGCTGCTGGACAAACACCCTCTGTGCTGCCAAAAACTCAAGATAAACTCACTCCACCTAATCAGTTGGCGGACAAGGATTCTAAGGAATCAATTGCTTCAGGAAATGGATTTCCATCTGATTCACTTTTCGGAGATGGCTTCTCTGCAATTCCAGCCCAACCAAAGCAAAATTCCTTGGCTGCTCCAGCATCAATAAGTAGCTCTTCTGTTTCAACAGGGACTGTACCCCCATCTACTGTCCCTGTAACTTCAGTTAAGCCAACTCCGCATGAATCTCTGCCAACTACATTTGGCCAGCATCCTGTAGTGGGTCAGCACCAGAAAAGTCAGTCAACAGGAAAACTATCTGAACAACCAGCTACCCAGAGTACAACTGCTCCCAGTCCAACAGGTTTTTCTGTTGGAGCAGGAAATTTAGCTTCCAGTCAATCAACTCAGTCTCAACATCCATGGCCAAAGATGACGCCAGCCGAAGTTCACAAGTATTCTAAAGTTTTTGTGCAAGTAGACACTGATAAAGATGGTAAAATTACTGGTGAGCAGGCACGTAATCTGTTCTTAAGTTGGAGGCTTCCAAGAGGTAGGCTATGGGATGCTTTATCCTTATTTTCCTTCTACTTTTATCGTGACATTTAATGGGAGGAGTAAAATAATCGAGTTGGCAACCATTGCTGTACATGAACATAAGCTTATTGGTATCAAATATGCATCTGGCTTAATGGAATTGCAATATGCAATCTCTGTCCTAGTAGCTGAGTGGTGTCTGGTTGTTTCAATATGCTCTTGATGCAATGATAGTGTTTATCAACACTTCCCATGCAGTTATTTCTGCTTAGGCTGCAAAATAGGAATTCTTTCTGAAGGCTATAATAAGGGTCAACCTTACATTGCCCAAAATGCATATTGAAAAATGACTGGGTTCCTAGGGCAGCTCAACCTGATTTAAAATTTTTGACAGGTTCTAACCAAAAAAGAAAAAGAGCTTTTGTTGAAGGCTTGGTTGTAATGTTATTGTTGTAGTTTTGATTTCTATTCAATCCTTTGGTACCAGTCAATTCTTTTATTCCTTTCTATATCTTTTGTAGCTTTCCCTGTTCTTGATCAAGAATGTTGAAGCTTTAACAGTCATTTCAGGATATCCTTATAGATCTTGTGTGATGTACTCGACAAGTGTAATCAGTGAGTACCATTATTCTGTGATGCTTACTATATCATTACTCTTGGTGTTCCAGAGATCTTGAAGCAGGTGTGGGATCTATCTGATCAAGATAATGACAGCATGCTCTCCTTTAGGGAGTTCTGTATCGCTCTTTACTTGATGGAGCGTTACAGGGAAGGTCGCACTCTTCCTACAATGCTTCCAAGCAACATCATGCCTGGTGAAACTCTAGGTTTTGGCACAGCTCAACCTCCAGCTGCCTATGGCAATGCAACTTGGAGACCGGCATATGGTATGACCTTCCCAACAAGTTTTTAATATTTAACTTGCGTCCATTTTATCTATTTTATTGGTGGATGTGATTTCCAATAAATTTTGAATAGGTTTCCAGCAATCAAATATTCCTGGTGCTTCAAGGCCGCCTCTCGCTGTTGCAAGGGGTAAACCACCAAGGCCTGTTCCTGCTTCTCACGGTGAAGGAGCTATGCCAGCTGGTCATCAGAAGCCCAAAGTTCCAGTGCTGGAGAAACATATAGTGGATCAACTCAGCAAGGAAGAGCAGGATTCATTGAATGCAAAGTTCCAGGAGGCAACTGCCATTAATAAAAAGGTACTTCCCATATTGTCTACTGTTAAAGTTTTTCTTCTGTGATCATTCACCTTTTTGCTTCTTGTGAGATTTTTCCAGTATATCTATCTTTGCTAGTGCTTTTTGAGTTTTTTTTTGAACTATTTTTCAAGTCTATTGTATTGGTAGAGTCCAGATAATATCAGCAATTGCTACATTTGAAAACCGCCAAATCATCTATTTCTACAAAGATGTTTGTTCAAGAATGTGTTAATTCTACAAATGTTTATATAATGGATGTTCAGTGATATAAACATTAGTTATGTTAATTTGAGTATGTGGGAATTTTACTACGTTAATTCTGGATAGTCCAGAATAGAGCTTTGAAAAATTCCTCTTCACCTTTATCTCAAAAATTTCTCTTCTCCTTTGCTTCAATCTTGGATCATTGGCTTAAACGCTTTAATATTTTGTGTAAAGGTCATTCTGTGTTTGATGTGGTTGATTTTTTCGTCATATTGATCTATTCCCTTTTGAGGGCTGTAAACATTTTAATATATGAGTGGGATCCCTGGGTGCTTTTAATATCATTTTCTTATTCCTCTCATAAAAGAATTTTTAGTTCCTTTAAGAGTTGAACTGTATATGAGTATTTTATCTCTGTTATTTTTTTATTCTGTTTCATTTCCAAGTGTTTGAATTCAATTTTTATTGATAAAGCATGTCTTAGTTAATTTTTATATTTCTTGTTTTTGTTTTTAGTATCTGTTTTGCTTAAAGTACTTGAGATAGCTTTCCTGCAATTAATGTTTGATTTCCTTCTCTTCTTTTTAATGTTTTAATTATTCTAATATGAAGGTAGAAGAGTTGGAAAAGGAGATCACAGATTCAAAACAGAAAATTGAGTTCTGCCGTGTTAAGATGCAGGAGCTTGTGAGTATATTCTAGTGCTCTTGTTCTGTTTTTGCACCGATGATAAATGATTTCCATGTTGTCATGTCACTTGCAATTATCTTTTCTATGATATTAGTTTGTAATATGCATCTGTATTCCCTGCCTGTGCTCAGTAAAGTAGAGAATCAATTGGATGCAACAGAAACAATAACTAAACAGTTTTTGGTAAATCAAGAAAGAACTAGTTGAGTTTTGATATAGATGTTGGTGTTATCTGATTGACATTAATCTGGCATTGAGTTATTTGATCGAGACATATATAATCCCAAGGGTTTTTTCTGATATTAGATTTTTTTGAGGTTATCTTGGGTCTTCGCATTTTTCTAATTTTGATTTAGAGAACGTTCTTACACAAATGATGATGACTTTCGACACGTTTGTTAAGGTCTAATTGTCTTTTTCGGGCACATGTATCTCCAAATAAATAGATAAATTAATGTTTGTATATGTTTGTAGTTCTGTATTTTTTTCACATGAGTACATGTAACACCTTGAAAATAAGCCAAGCCCCTAGACTCTGTCTGTCATCTTGCATCTTGGCTGGTGCGTTTGGGCTATAAGACACGCTGTAGAACAGCTAATTATGTGAAAGCAACTGTCTAGCAAGCAAAAAGGGAAAAGTAAAAGTTTGGACTCTAGAATTTTAGAGGTAATGACAGGGTGATGAAAGTTCAGGTAACTGAGACATTTAACTCGTGGATATATTGTTTGATTAGCCCCTTGTTTTATAATAAGCTGGTGCAATGATATGTAAATATCAAGGCATTATAACCTTTCTCTTGGGGGAAAATGGATATTCCTTTCCTACTGCAATATTGGGGCTTCTGTATCATTTATTGTTTCCCTTTTCCTTCGGCATCCTCTTGTTCAGATTTTTTATAAAAGCAGATGTGACAATCGACTCAATGAAATAATGGAAAGAGTGTCTGCTGATAAACATGAGGTATCTCCTTACCCAGAATTGTCCTTATTTCCCCACATTAATAACTGGTTGGTTTTACTAATATGATCAATTTGTATTTCAGGTGGAGTCATTGGCAAGGAAGTACGAAGAGAAATACAAGCAGACTGGAGATGTAGCCTCTAAATTGACTATTGAAGAGGCCACATTTCGTGATATTCAGGTATTAATTGCTAGGATCTGATTAAGTTGTTTTGCTGCATCATGTAGGTCAATATGCGTATTTAGGTGTAAGATTTTGACTGCTAGTACTTTCATTAACAAAGGCATTATTCTACCGAGTCAAATGCAGGAGAAAAAAATGGAATTGTATCAGGCAATAGTTAAAATGGAAGAAGGCAACCCCGAAAATGGTGTTCTTAAGGTACATAGTATTGAGATTAATTTGGTGGATAGCATGGAGACCATGTTTCCAAGGTTTTTCTTTTTTTTCCTGTTGGGTTTTGCAGGAGCGTGCTGAGGGCATTGAATCTGCCCTGGAGGAACTAATTAAAACTCTTAATGAACGCTGCAAACAGTACGGATTGCGTGGCAAACCAACGACACTGGTTGAGCTTCCCTATGGTATGTCTCAGACCTTGTACCATTTAATATTTGTTTTTCTTGTTTGTTAGGTGGAATTTGGCCCATTTATCTTCCATCTATTATTTTTTTTCCAGTTATTTTTCCCTCTCATTCAGAAAATTTATTTTAGACTTTCTGCCAAGGTTACTTGAAATTTTGGTGGTTTATGTCACCATGAAAAAATGATATATCTGATATAAATATAGTTTAATTCCTTTTCTGTAAATTTCATAATAATATAACATACAAAATCGAGATTATTTTTTAAGTTTAATATTCATATATTTTGATTGCTTTACTCTTCCGGCTCTTTTTTTCCTCCCAAATACTAATTCCTTCTTTTGATGATAATGATGACAGAGTTTAGGGGCTTTTTAGTTGTGGGAAATTTTCTATTCTTTGATTTTTAGCTATAGCATTATTTTCTGTTTGAGCTTATGCAAAAATTATGAGCAGTCCCTCATGCATGTGTACGGAAACATAAAGTTGTGTTTGTATCACTTAATTGGATGAAAGTTACATTTCCTTTTGCACTTTTATTACTGACAAACGAGTTCTCTGTCACTATCTGTCTAGAAGATAGCTTAAATGGTCTCACAATATTTGCATCTTGTTTTTTGATCTTTCTTAAAGGCTGGCAACCTGGCATCCAAGAAGGAGCAGCTGATTGGGACGAAGATTGGGATAAGTTTGATGATGAAGGTATTTAATTGGTTATTTGTTGTATTACAAGAGCTTTCAATCCACTAGTTTTTAGGTGATACTCTTTTCCATAAGGGGGCTCAAGAATATCCAGCATAAATGACTCTTACTCTTTGTTTGGAGAATATCAGTCTGATGTTCAAATGGATTATTTAGGTGAATTGTTCTTTTTATTCCTTTTCAGGGTTCACATTTGTCAAAGAGCTCACTCTGGATGTACAGAATGTCGTAGCCCCTCCTAAACAAAAATGTTTGCCGATTGAGAATGGACCATCATCAACAAATGAGGTTTCTAATGCTTCATGTCTGGATATCGATGCTAAATCAGAGAAGGTTGCAATTGCAGATGAACACTCCTCTGAAAAGGAATTGACATCTGAACAAGGGGATGCCTTGAAAAGAAGTCCTCCTGTCAGTCCAGCTGGGGGAGGTGCAGCTGAGAACCAACCTCCAGAATTCCAAGATTCCAGTCACGTAAAAAGTAATGATGCTGATGGTTCCCGCCATGCTGAAGACAACAGGAGGTCTGTGATTAAGTTTACACACACACACACACACACGATCATTAGTAGCAGGCAATTATTTCTTTTTCCTCTGTACTTGATGCTTTACGTCCAAGCAATTCTGTGAGCATTAGTAGCTGGGCATTATTTCTTTTTCCTCTGTACTTTATGCTTTTTGTGGCTGAATTTGATGTTTTGCTTCTGCAGTGATCACGGTGGTGCTGAATCTACAGTTTCTGCAGACAAAATTTTTGATGAACCTAGCTGGGGTACATTTGACACTCATTATGATACAGATTCTGTGTGGGGCTTTGACTCTGATAGTGGCAAGGTATGTGGACAAATACAGACAATGCTTTCTGAGTGTCCATGTCTCAAAACTTCTTTGTTTGAACTTTTTCTTGGGAGTCAAAAGCCTTGTTTCTGACACAAGAATTTGCTAGTCCTTTTGTTTCCAAATGAAGCATATTTATTATGACTGTATGAAGTTTCAACTGATTTTTCTTCCCAAAAGATTTGTAATAAATGCAGTGAAAGTTACATCTTCCTGATTAATTGTTCTAACAATGTCTTGCTTGCAGGACGGTGATCACCGGATAAATGATGATCTTTCTGGATTTGGTCTTAGTGACTTTAATATAAAGCCAATAAAGACGGGCGCCACAAACATGGATGGCATGTTCCCTGGAATGAGCCAATCTGTGTTTGCTGATTCTGTCCCAAGCACCCCAGCCTATAACTTTGGAAATTCCCCACAGAGTTTTAGTGAAGGGTCAGAGTTTGGTATAAGGCCAATGACAGAGACTCCTCGTACCGATAACATATTCCCTGGAGGCCCATCTTTGTTTGCAGATTCTGTTCCAAGTACCCCTGCCTACAATTTTGGAAGCTCCCCTCACAGGTTCTCGGAGGATCACTCATTTGACAGCTTCTCTCAGTTTGATTCATTTAACATGCATGAGAGCGGATTCTCTCAGTCTCCACGCCATTCTCTAGCTAGGTTTGATTCAATGCGCAGCACCAGTGATTCTGATCTGTTCCCGTCGAGATTTGATTCGTTTAATGCACAAAGATTTGATTCGTTTAATGCACAAAGGTTTGATTCCTTAAGCGTGCACGAAAGTGGATTTTCTCAATCCCCACGGAATTCCCTATCAAGATTTGATTCCATGCGCAGCACTGGAGACTCTGAATATAGTCACGGATTCTCATCATTTGATGAGACAGACCCTTTCGGCTCGAGTGGCCCTTTTAAGACATCTTCAGACAGTCAAACTCGGAGGAGAAGTTCTGATAATTGGAGTGCTTTCTAGGAGACTAGGTATGTTATAATCGAAGTGCGGGGTTTTCTTTACAGTTTGAAGGCTCATTTATAGATGAGGTTTGTTCATTGTATGCGTGGTGGTCTTATTCTTTAATTAGTATATAGTTTGTGTTGTATGTGACAATGAGTGGTTTTGCTTGTAGCTAGGCCTCATGTAATATTTCAAGTCTTCTTTCCATGGACTTGTCATTTTTTCACCCTCATTGCAATTTTCCTCGTGTGGATAGTCAAGAGTAAAGATATATATGATTTCTATTTTCATTTTTTTAATATTAATTTTGAAGTTTACAAGAATAAAATGACATTGATCAACATATGCAGAAGTCTTTATGTGTTTGAATATGCAGCCATGGCTGCCAATTATTTTGTTAAACGTTGGATTCTAGAATTATCATTTGTTTTGTTATCATTAGCTAACTTTTATCGAACAAAAAAAGAAGAAAAACTTTTATCGAACTGGGGTTACGCACCCACGTAGAGACACGAAGAATACCAATTGAACTTCATGGCTTTCAAAATCAAGCTTCTAGTTTTGGTCACGGCACTCGCAGCTTCCGTCCCTTATTTGAATTTTATTTCATCATGAGCTCCTATTCTGTCGGAGCAACATTAGTGACCATGAAAAAGACAACGAAGATATTTAATTGGTGGAAAAAGAAATCTGATCTACTAGTAAATGTTCTGAACTCTCAACAAGGAAAGAGAGATTTGCGAATGAACAGCAATTTTTCTATCCCATTTCCTAGACAATTGCTAGTTACTACTTCAAAAACAATGGCTAAACATAAAAGTAGGAACCTTTAAGTTCTAAGACGTGTAGAAAACAGTGGTTAATGGTCAGCCTTGGGTGCGAAAATCTCCAACAAGGAAGACCAGGTTCCTGAAACAGCTATAACCACACCAAGAATTATAATGGTGGCATCCAGCAGCCGTCCATTCCAACCCAACTCTCGTCTGAACACCATCAAATGAAACAAAGCAGGCAGCACAAAACCCAGAACACAGCACACGCTGCTTCCCACCAGGGACAAGAAATCTGCAAAATTAGGCACCAGCAAAGCCACTAAGCTCACCACTAACACCACTACCCATCTCACCCACAAGCTGTATCTTGCCTCGCAGAACCGCCTTTCGACTACCTCATACACCGGGTTCATCATCAGTGGAAAGGACAGGAATAAGTTCACACAGAGTCCAAGCTGCACCAGAGTGCTTACTAGTCCTGGCCCAAGATTGGTGGTGATTATGTCTTTTGTTTCTTCTCCAAAAGCAAAGTAACCCAGAGCTCCAAATCCTGCATACATGAGAGAAATCACAGCCATGCCCAATCCCAGGACTTTCCCAAACTTGTCTTTGTTTTTACATTCTGATTCTAATGGTAATATCATACCAACACCTTCAAATGCATAAACTGCAACACCTAATCCGTAAAAGAAGACTGAAAACTCCCCAAAAGCTTTAAGTGCATGGTTTTGCTTCAAGAACATCAGGACATCCTCCACCATAACCACTCCCATGGCGCCGATATCAACCACATCGGCGAAAATACTCAGAGGAGCTAAATAGGTCAGTGTTGGGATCGAGTTGAGACCCAACTGAAAAGGAAAAGAGCCCCAGAGATAAAAACATGCGGGACTTAAACCCAGAATCCGATCACTGGCACGATTGAAAATATTGGCCAAAGTGTTCGAGACGAAGATAAGGTAACTGACGCAGAAGCCAGCTTGTGCGAGGACTATCATCGCGTCGACTGAAAAGCGACCGACGGGTCCACAAACAGCAAAACCGAGGTCGCCGAAGGATGTGATCTTGGAGAAGCCATGAAGGGAATCAAGCTTGCGACGAGTGAGGATAAGAAGCATCATACAGTAGTAGGTGACAATAGCTACGGAGAAGAGCATGAGCGAACCCATGACCCAACCTGTTTTCTTAAAGGTGTAAGGGAGGCCAAGGACGCCGGCACCAACAATAGCTATAAATACGTTGGCAAAGGTCTTGAATTGGGAGGAGAGTGGGCGGGGATTCCCTAAAAGTGGGGTATCTTCTCTTGGAAATGGTGGAAGTACATGTGAGGAAGACCCGGCTTCTTCAGCAAACCCCATATCTTGATTTCTTGTTCTGTTTTCAAGCAAAAGCACAGAACTTTTGTGGTACCCAGAAGAAAAAAATTCAAGGAAAATATGGAATTGATAATTGCAGAGCAGTTGGAATGGAAGAAATGAAAGCTGAAGATGCAAGTTTATAGCTTCAATCTGGCTCCTCAGATATTTTTAGCGGAAGAGAAAGAAGAAGTAATTAATAAATTTTTTCTGACATGAACGAAGAGATGACGATGATGATAAACTGAAAGCCTGATAGGTCATTAGGTAGCAGACAAGAGGAGTGACAGTGACGGCATCTGGTTGCACATTACAAATTGGCTTCTGGTTTTATGAACAGCCAAATCTCTTGCGTATCTTTTTGACGAAAGTGAAAAGCGGGGTTAGCTATTGAGTATTTAATATAAGCAAGCCGGCCTACCAGATGTTGGTTCGCTTGATTTCCAACCAAGTCTGTCAAGCAAGAATGTTGGCACACTCATTATTCATTAAGTTACAATCAGGCTAGGATTTGACTCAGTCCACTTGCATCCGATTATCATGTCTGCAATCACGTTTCTGTTAAAGGAAAATAAATGGGCAACTACTAATTTTTAGGGCACGTTTAGTAAAATTAAATTTACTCAGAATTCAGAAACAAAATTAAAAAAAAAAAGTTGTCTGTGTCTGTAGTTCTGCAAATACGGACAGCTCGAGAAATTTTACCTCAGAAGAGAACATTCTTACTCTCTACCCAGTTTCTTTCTTGACCGAGACAAAGCATAAGAGAATTCCATGTCAAATAATCAGGTACCAGACCCTTTCCTATCATCTGTTGAAACAGATGTAAAGCCCTTTGAAAATGTCCTTCCCTACAAAGACAATCAATAAGTGGATTGTAACTTCCTGTATCAGGCTTGCAACCCCTCATACCCATGTCCTCCATGAGCTTCAAAGCACTCCCAACTTTTCCTTGATTGCAAAACTCACTAATTACAGCATTAAAAGTTGATCCAACAGGAAAATAACCAAGACCAATCATGTCATTCATTAACTCAAACACTTCCTGCATACACATTGCCCGGCAATATCCACGGATCAAGCAATCATAGACAAGGGCACTTGGGATTCCTCCTTCTCCAGTCATCTGTTCATACGCTCTCTCTGCATCCGCAATTCTGCCTTCCTTGCAGAAACTGAATAACTTCAAGCTCCTGTCAACAGCTCTAGGAAATAGTTTCCTCATATTGGCTAAAAACTCCATTGCTTCCTGCAAATGATTTTCCTTATACAAACCATATAATACACTGTTATAAGGACTAATACGACCCTGAGAACCGCCTTTTGTATCCTCCATAAGTTCTAATATCTTAAACCCATCTTCTATTCTTCCCCCAGAAAACAAACCTCTGATTAGTGTGTCAAATGTAGTGAAATTCCAACTAATCCCTTCCGTTTTCATATCATCGAATATATCTAATGCGGAATCCAACATTCCACATTCACAAAACCCAGAGATCAATATATTGAATGTGTCCGCATTTGGCAAACAGCCCTTTCTCTCCATTTCTTTCAAGAAGCTGTATCCAACTTTCACCTTCCCCACTCTACAATAACCCTTTATCAAGGTGTTATAAGCTACCACATCCACCACAACTCCCTTGCTTTCCAGTCTTTCTAGAATTTCAAGTGCCTCTGTAAGACGACCTCCATTGCAGAGAACTTCGACCACTTTAGTCGCTGCAACCATATCCGGGACAAAACCCATGTTGAAACTCTTATCTACCAACACTAGAGCCTGAACCAAATTGTTTTCTTTACAGTAAGCACATATCAAAATGTTGAAAGTAACATCATTGGGAGCCTCCATTTCGTTCACTAAGCTCCTTGCTCTCCCAACTTTCCCATTCTTGCAAAGAGCATGAATCAATGTGTTGTAAATCACGGTGTTTGGTATCACCTCACGCCTCTTCATAGCCTGCAAGAGTTTAAAACCATCGCCAATCCTATTAGTCAAGCAAAGGCCCTTCATTAAAATACCGTAAGTATAATCATCACCTATAACGCCATCCATCATCATCTTTTCCCTATAAAACTTCCTGGCTAAATCAATGTCCTCCTTGACAAGGACATCGAGAATC
The DNA here is from genome assembly GCF_054855325.1 of Carica papaya. Classification (NCBI taxonomy): domain Eukaryota; kingdom Viridiplantae; phylum Streptophyta; class Magnoliopsida; order Brassicales; family Caricaceae; genus Carica; species Carica papaya. Next base: position 4,572,217 of record NC_142312.1, on the reverse strand, counting down.
GAATTGTAAACCTTCAAAGACGGAATCTTTTCAAATCCCGATATCAAATCAAGCACTTTGATCACTTGCCGAATCATGCGGGCCCGCCCGAGCCCTCTGATAACCGTGAGGAAAATATTTTCATCCGGGGCCGAGCCGATTGAGCTGGGCATTTCGTCAAGCAGTTCCTTGACAATGTCGAAACGACGGAAAGCACAGAGCTTGTGGATCAAAGCGCGGTAGGTAGATTGAGAATGAGTGAAACCTGAAAGCTTTGAGGCCCATCTGAAGGTTTGGAGGGCTTGAGACGCTGTTTTTTGGTCTAAAATGAGCCTAGCAATGTGCTCATGGCTGGGCACCACAGCAAGCGATGGGGATGAGCTGATTGAGTTTGAGTGCACGCTGACAAGCAACTCGGGATTATATGTCTTTGTTTTGGAGAAAAGTGAAGGTTTTGGAAGTTTTGGGATTCTGGGCATCGAGATTTCAAACCATTAGCCACTGCTTTGTAGGCTTCCCAGATTTGCTGCATAAAAAAGTCAAGGCTTTGGATCAGCCAAACTGCAAATGGAGAGTGATGTGGGGTGTGAAATAAAGGTTGCGGAGAAAGTCTTAATATACAGAATTGAAGGTTGCAAGTTTCGCGTTGTTTGATCAAAACAACTTTTATTTTTCATTTGTCAAATACTCGAGTTAGATTTTTAGATGCTTTTGCTAAATACAATTTCAAGAAAAATGGTTGCTAGGGTTTTAGTCAAATAAGATAAATTCATTCGAGCGTCAAACTCTCTTCGAAAAATTTAGCCAACAGCTTGATATCCATTCTTTGATTTAGGCATTGCAATAGAGTTAAACGAGGTGCTTTTCTTATCTTGATTGATGATAATTGATGGGTTCTAACCTTCTTCTAACGAAAGTAAACCATTTATTAAAACCCTCTGCTCTGCAAGTAGAATACATACTACAAAAAGTGTAACTACCGCTCTAACTTTTTGTGGGTATTGGCTGCATAACTTCAAACCCATCGCCATTGCTGATGATTTATCAACGGCGGATACGAAGTCCGGATTTTTAATACCTAGTTTCATCTTACTGCAGACAATGGCGTGGATGACTAATACCTTCATAAAATAATTAAATAAGATTATGTGAAATAAGATGATAAAGTTTGAAGTAGTAATATATTGAATTGAGAGAAATATATAATAAAATCGGATATGTCAGAATAATTGGGAGGGACTTCCCCCTGTTTTGTATGGGAATCTCTTGTTCACCTTCTAATCAGCTTAAGGCCACCACACTGTTGAAAAAACTTCATAAAATAATTGCTAATAGATAGTCAACATTTTGTTTAAAATCTTTCACAAAATGCAAAAAGTAATGTGTTAGAGAGTTCTTGAATTAAGAATTCGTTCTTCTTTAAATAGAATAATAATTTCAATTATCATAATAAAAATTTACTTGTGATATCTGGATTTTAAGAATGTCACTTTAGAATAATACTCGGCTCAAATTTGAAGTCCCAAAAATCATCAACATAGACATTAGGGTTGAAAGAAGTGATTGGCACTGAAGCTTAAACCATTGGAAAAAAAAAACAACTCAAAAAATTGAAGTTGATAAAAGCTAATCTTTATCAGATGTACAGGATGTTTAGTTAAAAACTTTTCAAACAAATGAACAACGTGAAGCCGCAGCTGGAGAGGGTAACAAGAGCTCAGAAAAATCCCCCACCAATAAATAATACAACTCCAAGTTGGTCTGTACAAGCCCTAAAACATAGTCATTCAGAAGGTGTTCAACACACCCTTGAGAAGATCCAGCCCTTCAGCCGATATACTCCTCCTCTTATAGGACCTTGGGATTTCAATCTGAGGAGGTGGATCCGGCGAGAAGCACACCACTACTACTGTCAGATTATCGCATGTGTTGCGTTGGAGAGCCTCCTTCACAAGTGCTTTTGAACATAGCTCAGGGTCATTATGCTGAACCAGCTCCTTCCTCACCATTGTCACTGCACACTGGCTGCTCATTACATCCCACAGGCCATCACACCCCATTATCAAGAACTCGTCTTCTTCTGTCAGAATTATCTCTTCTAGCTCTGGCTCACAGCTCAGAGGGCCATTTGAGTCCTTAGAGCCCTTTATGTGCCAGTCTCCAAGAGCCCTTGCCACCGATAATTGGCCATTCAGGTATCCATCGTATATGACACCACCTAGTTTCTCAATTCTAAGTCTTTCAGAAGTGCAGTTGGGTTTGTGGTCTTTAGACAGCTCCACTGCTCTCCCCCGCTTGCCCAATACAGCTCGAGAATCCCCAGCATTAGCAATCAGCATGGTCCTGCAAAATTAGAAGTGGACCGCTTAAACCAAAGACATCAAAGAGGACAGACTCAGCATCAGAATGGTAAAAATTTATTCATAGGGAGATAACAGGTGAAAGCTCTAATTCCAACCTTCCCAAGATAAGAGCAGTCAACGCAGTAGTGCCAGACGACTTATCAAGGGAGGTAGCGTCTGCAAGTGCATGATCAGCCTTCAAAAAAGCATTCTTAACTGCTTTTTTCGTGCCAGCTGGAAAATGGGAGTCTTCGACAATAAACTTGAGGATGTTCTTTTGAGCAAATGAGGCTGCATCAATGCCACCATGTCCATCAAACACCTGAAGAGAACAAAAATAGGAGTTTATTGCATCCCTCATTGAGCACAATATTTAGAAGCTAAGATTCACAAGAAGATGGTTAGTGACTTAGTGTCATGTTCCTTTTTAGTAGTGCAGTAGATTCAAGACTTATACACCATCAAGTGTGCACCAGGGAGAATTAATTATATAGGAGTTCTCTCCACCTCAAGCAATAATAACAGAAATATTATCTGGATAATTAAAGTCTCTAACCTAACATCAATTTACACACCCCATAAAATGCTCCATGAGAAGATAACTTTGCAGCTTCACCAAGATGCTTGTCTAGATCATCCACAAGGACATACTCATCCTCCATGTACTGTTTGGGCCCTTTCTCAGAACAACTTCCCGAACGAAATATAGGTTGAAATCCAGAATGCTCAATCTTTGGTGATTTAAGGCTGATCGCGAGATCAGACTCCTACAAGCAAAAAAAAAATGCACAGAAATCAATCGTCTGAGATAAATTTCATGTCACGGGTCTAAAAGTAACTGGTGATTCATAATCACCTCGTAAAAAGCCCCATGGATCGTCCCATGGCATAAAGTGAGATAGCAAGCAGACGGGTCATAGTGGATCATGGATGGGGTAGTAAGTATATGTTTAGATCTTGTTTAGCAAAAGAACCCACTTTGTTTGAACTTGTAAATCAGATTCTTATCAGAATTTCACCATGTGAATTTCCTATAAAGAGCTCGTTGCAGCTCAGGGAAAATCCCCTATGCCTAAAATGGAGAATTCTATTCCTCTTTTTCGCATTTGAAGTTGGAGAATTGTTCCATTAAAATCCAAACAATATTATAACTCATCAAACTCGTGGTTTCAAATCTCAATTTAATGAAGTAGTTGCATAGCATAATTAACTTGTAGTTTAAGAAAGGAAATCAATTAGTTGCCCAGAAGAAGAAACTCACCGGTTCAGCCAACCAGGCAGTGCTAGAGCAATGCCGCATAAACGAGAGATTTCTAGGAGGTTTGCCGGTGGTGAGTTGCCCAAATTTGTCCAACGTATCGTCAATTTCATCTTGAACTACTCTATTGTTGCTGGAGACAGTACTTCCTTTATCAATCTCTCCATCCAATCTGGTAACCTGTGTTGAATGCGGTGAAACTTCAGTGCCTGGAGCCATTCTCCCCCTCTTCACTCCTCCTAAACTCCTAATCCATTTTTCTACTACAATCCAAATCTCCAATACCTAGAACCAATAAACAACTCACAACTCATTTTTTTAGATATTTAACCCAGACAGCACGGTACCAGCTGTCCCTGACCTTCCAAGCAGCGGATCCAAGATTAAACCAGTATTATATGTAATTCACTCCAAGGCAGAGAAATTTAACGTACTACAGATAAGAGAAACCAGTTATTCCGGCAGCAGGAAGATCGGAGCCTTCCATTTCTTGGATCTTGCAGGCAACAAAACACATCCCATTCTAACCTCTGTTTGTTTTTCAAGTGAAAATTTGAAGAAAGAGGAAGAAAAAGAGGAAGAGGGAACCACCAAAACGGAAATGAAATGTGAAAAGAGAAGAGGGCGGGGGGCATGGAAGTAGGGAGAGGGAGAACCGTTAAAGAGGAAAGAGAAGGGTTGGTTAATAGGAGTAATGGTGGGTGACTGGCGATTCCAAGTTTCCCGGTCGCCATTGTAGCGGTTGAAAGAAGAGGGGGTGGAGACACGTGGTAATTTTTACACTTGTTCACCGGCTGGCCTTGTTTTAGTTGGGTCTTGGATCTGTGTTGGTGCCTCGTATTTACCGTTGGATTTTTTTCTTTGTTGTTTACAGTTGAGAATGTCCTGTCCTGCCCTACGTGTTGGTTTCTCAACTTCCCCTGTCACTGCTAATTGATTTTCTTAGTAAATATTATAAAATATAAATAATAAATTAAACTTCCTTTTATTAATTTAAATTTCTTAAATAACTACTGAGAAATTATTATAACGAATTAAATTATGAGGTATGTTATGTAATATATAATACTTTAAAAAATTATTAATTTAGTAATCAAATTATGGGATATGTTGCAGGTGAGTTACGAGTTCTTTTTCGTTACACATTTTTTCTATGGATGTATAAAAATATATCATATACGTTTTTTTTTTTTTTTTTTTTTCTCTCTCTAATATTTGTTGCCATCATTTTGTATTATTTAATTAAAGTAAAGTAATTATATTATTATATTACAGACAAAATATATTAATAAAACAACATGGTATTGAAAAGGTGGCAATGACACGAGGCTACAGAGACTTTTGAATGTGAACCAAAGTGATCCATCAACATCATCTCTTTCTCCGTTTAATAACTCAAACAAGTAAATCCCACTTTCTGCTCCACGATTATCATCACCATTTATCTTCATACGACAATGACTGAACTCACCCACCCTTAATTAATCTTCTAAGTCAACAATAGCTAAACATGATCCAAGGAATGGGTCATGTATGGAGATCCCTATTCAGGTCATTACACTGAAGAAGTTGAGCTGAACTAACTTAACTTTATTATACATATACAAAAATATAATATTTCTCTACTGCAAAAATTTTGTTCGAAGTATAGTGCTTGTTTTTTGAGCAGACGACCACTAAAGAGGTTTCCCCGGCATTATTAGCCAAGTAAATGTGGTTAAGTCAAAAGGTACCTGATCCAGATCTTCCGCATCAAGTGTAGTTTCCCTGGACTTCTATTGGGTACTGACTGATCCACTTTGTAAGTGTTAATGTGCCATCGCCCTCTGAAGTCCTTTTATATTATACGTAACATAATATATTTCTGGGTTAGATCAACAGATAAAACGTGATAATGATGGATTGGAGGGCTCTTGTGCGTGCACTTAGGCCTTTGCTGGAAAACACAGGATTGTCAGGACCACCACCAAAAATCCCTCACAAGGCACATACTGCCCCTGGTGACTGCCTTCGATTTTAATTCACAGACAATTGTCACAACTAGAATAGGCTTATTCCTTTTCTTCTCCTCTTCCAAGTTCATTGCTTCACTGTATATCAACCGGAAGAAGAATATAGCTACAATCCCTTCTATTTACGACCATGGATAACCTTCAATTGAGAATTGGAGTACCACATTGTGTTAGTTTTCGTGAATTCATCTCTGCAAAAAGTGATGAAATGATCACAGGCTACTGTATTGACGTGTTCACAGCAGCTCTCAACTTATTGCCATATGCAGTCCCATATAAGTTTGTTCCACGAGAAGATGGCCTTAACAATCACAGTAACACCGAACCTGTGAGTCAGATCATGGCGGGTGTGAGTATCATGAAATAAAACATCTAGTCTACTGACACTTGACCTCTTCAGAATATCTAATTTCCATTTCCATATACAGGAGTATGATGGGGCAGCAGGTGATACTGCAATCATCAGAAATCAAACAAAGGTGGTGGATTTCACACAGCCCTACATCGACTCTGGGCTTGTGGTAGCACCAGTTAATAAAGTGAAATTCTAATGCTTGGGCGTTTCGGTGGCCATTCCATCTATCCATGTGTGTTGTCACGGCTAGCTTTTTCCTCATTGTCAGGTAGTTGTTTGGATTTTGGAGCATAGAATGAAGAATGACTTCCGAGGTCCTCCTAAAAGACAAGTTGCCACTGTTTTATGGTAAGTGATTATAGTATTGCCTTCTTATATCCTAGCTCATCTCCTCAATTCTTCAGCAGCTTATCAGAAGGTTTTTGCATGTTATTCAGGTATAGCTTTTCAACTCTGTTCTTCGCCCAAAGTAGCAGTAGTTGAATTTTTCTGGGTTTTGATCCTATGAGCAGAAAACCAGCGTAAATTGAAGTTGTGCAGTATCAGCAGGTTGGCACAGATAATGGCTATTTGTGGTTCTGATAATCAACTCGAGCTCAATAGCAAGCTTGACCTCAGAGCTTTAATGTCAAGCAATGATCGAAGTGGGTATCCACAAGGTTCATTTGCCTGGAATTATTTAACAGATGAACCCAGAGACCATGAACGAAGACTCATCCCAGCCTTGAAAGATGGTCCTAACAAGGGCGGTGTTGATGCAGTGGTCGATGAGCGTGCAAATATTTTATAGAACTTTTCCTCTCAGCCATATGTGCGTTAGCATAGTAGGCAAAGAATTCACTAAAAATGGTTGGGTGTTTTTAAGTATCTCTACTATCTTCCACATGCTTCACAGGAGCAAGTATATAGAAATATTTGCTCCTACGTATGCAGATATGATTTGTTGCATGCTTGGTTGGGCATTTCCACGAGACTCGCCTTTGGCAGTCGACATGTCAACTGCAATTCTGAAGCTTTAGGAAAATGGTGATCTGCAGAGGATGCATGAAAAGTGGCTGTTGAGAACTGCTTGCAGTTTACAAGGCACAAAGTTAGAGGATGATAAGCTTCAGCTAAAGAGCTTCGGGGGTCAGTTTTGGGCATGTGCTCTGGCTTGCCTTTTTGTTCTCCTCATTTAATTCATACAAATAATAGGCAAGTTCAACCAGCGTCACCCACAGGAATTAGTTTCTTCTTCTGGTCAAAGCTTGCGATCTGCGCGGATTCAGACATTTCTTTCATTTGTTGATGAAAAAGTGAAGTTATCTACCGCAACAAGAGAAGGCATGTGGAGAAACCATAACTACTGCCAAAGATAATTCAACAAACAGATTCAACAGATTTGCCTCCAACATAAAACGCATTGATATAGCTTCAAACACCAGCCTGGGTTATTAAAAGACATAAAATTAAATCAGTCACCAGTACAACTTAGACAGCTCTTATCGTTACTTAGCAACTATGTGGGGGCAATGCGGTTTTACCTACTAAAGCTGCATTTCCTTAACCAAGCAGCAGATGAATGATATGCAGTACTTTCAGGAGTCAGCTTGGAAATAAATTTTAGTCAAGCTTAGGAAAAGGGTTTTCTAATTACATACAAGTATTTATCATGTACTGCATTTCTTTTAATGAAATTGGCAATCAAAACTTCAGAAAGTGACAAGATCAGGGCATTGCTCGCTCAAATCATGCACCCAAAGACAAATCAGAGCAACTTAAAATTATGATTCTAACCATTAATCAACAACTTCCTGTCCTTTTTGGGGAACTTGAGAAGTACAAGTAACATTAGGTAATGTTCAAAAGTTGATATATCTTATTAGATTATATTACAGGTATATCTACAGTTATATACAACAATTATATGCAACTGCAACTAACCTGCAGTTTGATGGCTAAATAATTTAAACGGCATTGTCTTAACAAATGACTCAACCAAAAGTGGTCGTAAAATACTTCTGAAAACATTCTTCCTCTCTGCAGTATCTGCAAACAACTTTGTAGACTTCAATCAAGAGTCCCGGGAATCGACTTGTAAAATAGCCATCAAAACCTTCAGGTACCGGTCCTACAAGTTGCTGAGGAAAAGAAAAGGACAAAAGGCCAAGCGGGTTAAGCCCACACATGCATCTTATAGAAAGTACTCATAAAAAGTGCTTGGGTATGAGACTTAAAAGTATTATATTTTAGTCCTCATCAAAACATGAAAAGTATACAAATTTCATTCTCGTGAACCACTGTAGTAAGACTGCAATGAGAAATAAAAAAAACTAAGGTCTCAGCTAAGATCTTGGAAAGGCAACAGACTTCACTTCAAAAAGCTTCATGGATGCAGTAAGGACAACATCTGAAATGGAATATCAACCTCAAATGGTTCAAGTTCCAGTTAACATTTTTCATTTCCAGTCTGAATGAGGTTTAGGCTGATCTTGTCTTCTATCACTATCAGAGTATCCATGCCAGAATCCACAAGGCTAAATGCAATCCTAGAATCAACTTGATTTATTTTTTTTTTCAGAAATAGAAATCCAAACAAAGTTTATGATTTTTCAACCAAATATGTTGATGAACTGAGCTTGATATTTATTTCAGACTAGTTTAATTCAATCTATAACTGTAAGTTGGAGATAAACCTGGATTTCTTTGGGAAGTTCTCTATAGTGATTCAACTTGTTTCTCATGAGTCGCAACAAGTCTCGAACACTGTGAAACTTATAGCGCCGGTAGCGGCTCATGTCAACAATAAATGCAAGTTCAACTTTGTCATCCCATTTTCCACCAATAGCCGTTGTTGCAGTACTTTCTAAAGCTTTCAAGAGGTCAGACTCATTCTCCCGATCTTCTAGTTCTACTCTGTCACTAACATCACGGAGAAATGACAATCTCATCTCAGAATTCCAAAAAAGAGGATGGTGTAACACTTCCGATGCATTTGGCCTGACAACCAAAGAAAAAAAAAAGAACTCTTATCAGTCTAATTAACAAGCTACATAATGATTTAGCAAAGAGTTGATATGCCAGTTTATAACAAGCATCATGTGGTGCTGAACTACTGCTGGATTTGAACAGAAAGACAAGTACTTACCTGAGTTCAGGTTGAGGGTTCAATAACCCAGAAATGAGATCTAAAGCTTCTGGAACATACTCCACTAGGAAAAGGTCCTTTTGGTTCTTTGTGATGTTAACATCACGTTCAAGATGATCACCAAATGGATGCTTGCCACCAGTGATACAGAAAAAGAGGACACAACCTAGACTAAACAAATCTACTGCACGAGTTTGGCGACCGCGAAGAAGCTGTTCAGGTGCTTGCCAACCTGAACTGCCACAACCTGCACTCAAAATATTTTGCACATTTAACAAGATAGCTGAGCAATTATAAAGTACAATGAACAGTTCAATCATTAAGAGAACCTTAATCAAAGACAGCATAGATGTTGAACCTGAAGGCTGAAGTTTGCATTCTTTTCCAAACAACAAACTCTTTTTGTCCCATCATTACATTTTGTCTTTTCTAAGTAAGAATTTTAAATTTCCAAAATGTAAAGATTCCTTCACTTCAAGATCAGTGATTTTAAATAATATAATCCAAGATGAAAATTTTCATTTTCTTTTCAAATTACAAAAATAATAACAAACTTTTAAAATCCTGAGATTCCCTAATTCCTATCTCGGAAATCCACTAGATGAAATGCCTTATATTAGAATAGCTGTTTGCTACACCCAGCACAACTACCGGGAATAATTTATCACGCAATATGTTCTGCCAACCACATACAGGCAGCAAAAAGTAAAGTTAACAACAGGAATTCTGCTAATATATAAAATGCTCAAGATAGCTACCAGTAGCAAGATGACCCAATGAAGACATATCCCCAAGGAGGCGTTTGCTAATGCCCATATCTGAAAGCTTTGCACATAAAGACTTCTCCTCAATTATCAACACATTTTGTGGCTTTAAGTCTCGATGAATGATTCCCAATTCATGCAAATGTGCAATCCCAGAAACCACATCCCTGTGTTCAAATATACAAAAGAAAAACAAGAAGATTAGTATTATATTATCTGGCACAAATAAGTTCTATAGACACTTAATTGAACTTAACAATGAGATGAAGATATCTGGTCTGCACTTTGTGTTCATCTAGGAGTAGCAGGCATGCAGAGGCACGCTTAAAGCAAGATATCTTTTTTTTACAGGAGTAAAGCAAGATATCCATAAAACCTACAAAGACATGTAAAAAGCCACAAGCATAACGTGTACCATTTTTGGTGATAAAGATTAAGAATGGAAGTAAATGGCACACTGGTATTCTTGTTCTAACATCGTATGGCTATCAAAAAAAATGTATGAAGCTAAGAGTGCATGAGCCTCTACTAACATGTTTGCCAGTAACACACATTATCTAAATGTATGATTATTATGCTCCATATCACATATATGCATATAGATCTCATATGCATGAAAGCATGGAAAACCCTACTCTCCACAACAGGAGAGTTCATTCTGCCGGCAGGTTTTCCAGTTGCAGACAGATTATCAGGGTTATCTACCCTTTGGTCAACATGTTCATGATCTGATCATCGACAGCAATGACTGGAATAATTTTGAAGAACTACAGATCATGAGAATAAATTTTACAGGTTCATAGAAGTTTTACTGAGTCACCAATATGTCTATGCTAACCTCATCAATTTTAACAATAAAGGTGTTGGATGCCCACTTGCTTTCCAGAGATTAATATCCTGCAAAATACCCTTCACTGAATCCAATCGTATCGTATAACCGGTTATAGCCTTCATTACTTGATTCTCACTGGAGACAGGGTATAAGGAATCGGAGTGATTTGGGACCAAATCACCCAAGCTACATATACAACGCTCCAAGCATAAATAAACAAAATCTTGATCATACTCCACGCCATACCATCGAACAATATTTGGATGCTGGTCAGATGCAATGAGATTCTGAATTTCTTTGAAAGCAACTTCATAGTGAGATCGAACAAGGCGTTTCACAGCAACTGATCGTCCATCATAGAAACCCTCTAGGACAATAGTACCATTGCTTCCCTTAGCAATTTCTGTATTTGAAACAAATAACTTGCCAATCTTCCGTCCATTAGCACCGCCTTTAGCAAGTTCATTAAGATCCAACAATTTATTGTTATAACTATCCGTAAATGGTAATGCATCATAATTACCAGATGTTATGTCCTCGTCTTTTTTCTCAACACCACTATTATTCTTTCCTGATTTCCGGCTTTTCTTCCTTTTGGAAGCTACAGCATTTAAATTAGAATTGCCAGGGCATCCTTTCAAGATATCCTGTTCTTTAGCAACATGAATACGGCAGTAGAAGACAAAGCCCACAAGAACGAAGATAAACAAAATAAATGTTAATGCTAGGTGCGGGCTAAAAAACACAGTTGATTCATCATTATAAGCCTTTCTCTCAGCAAGCATATCCACTTTCCCATAAACATCACCATTGTTCTGATCAAAACTGGATACTTTCTCAGTATTGGATTGTGAAGGAAGATCTGGATCAAACGCTAGAAGCAGTTTGGTTTCATGTTTGTTATTTAATGACCCATCAATGGAGGCCTGTGATATAGGCACTGCATTTGAAGACTTTGGGAGCACCTTAGTGGATAGTTTTGACTTGTGCTGCCTTCGGATGTCGATTTTGGATTGGCATGATAATGGCATGTCAAAATCATTGTTAATTTCAGAACCAGGCCCATGGCTAGAATTCAAATTATTTTCCCTTAGAGGCATCTCAATATCTTGGCAAAGTAAAGCAGCCCCAAAGTGAGCAATTTTTAGATTCCATAGAAGCTTGCTTGAGTTTAGACCAAAATATTCCAGTTTGTAATCTGTCCTTGTTATATATAGAGGTAGTGCAGCAGCATTTCCAGAACTACGCCTTACTAACTCATTATCATAATGATTGTTGATAAGTAAAGTACTTGCACCAGTATCAGTTGGTGACTGGGATGGAGAATAAGGTGATTTATAAGATCGGACCAGCGTTCCAGTCTTACCATCAATCACAAAGACAGTGGTTGTCTTAGATCCAAGTATAACTCCATCATGTGATACGTGTGGTGTAATTTTCACAAATTCCTCAGCAGTCATTGAGAGGTTCTGAAAGCACAACATTAAAGTCAATGACTAAAGTGTAGCCAAAAAAAGTCAATGATAAAAGAGAACTTAGGTAAGCAATCAGGCAAAAAGATAATGACATGTCCCAACCATGCAAAACCAAAAGGCATATTTAGCAAGTATGTCGTAAGTTTGTCTTCTGCAACTTTAACACCATCCTCAAATACCAATAAGAAACCGGCATAACCAATGAAATAATGCCAAAAAGAAAAAAACAAACAAACATGATTCGCAGGTGTGTCACAAACAAGAACACCCTCAATGAAATAATTCCAAAAAAAAAAAAACTAAACAGAAGTAAGCAAATTTCTTCTCAGTTTTAGATGATGAACCACATATCATATGCAAACACGTGTAAGGAACAAGAAGGACATTTAGAAAATAAAAAGCTTGCAAATCAAGTTTACAGGATTTGCAGATAAGGATTCAAATGTTTCGTTTTCAATTTAATTTAGAGAACATTTTTGCTTCGTACCAGTGCACCATGGTGCTTGTCATGGGCGTACAACGTCCAGTCATCCCAAAAATCTAGGAAGAATCCAGTAGTGAGATCAGAAACATTTTCTTTATCATTTTCTGCAATGGGAGCCTGATATGATGAGTAAATTGGTGATCCGGTTGCAAACGACCAGAGCACTCTCTCAGACTTATGCCTTAGAGTTATTGTTCCATCCAGGTCAACAACTAATTCTGTCTCGGGCTTAACCAACGCCGTTTCAGGTTCACTGCGTCATCACCCCCACACCCAAAAAAAAGAAAAAGAAAAAGAAAATCTTAGAAACCAGGAAAATTTATGAATAATCAAAACTGGGCCACTACCTCACGCGTCTTCTTAACGTATTCTTAAAACTTTGGATGAATTTTGAGCAAAATCAAAGGGGATAGGAAATAGGAAAGCAAATCAAGGAAAGCGGAAAATGAAAAACTCACAGCGCATACAAAAGAGATCTTGCCCCTGCTCTAGGTACGTCTACATAATGATCTGCTTGGGGGACAGAAACTACAATCTCCGAATTCTCCAGGCTCGACTCGTCGCCAACTGTGCTCGCGATCGGTCTGGATAATGGGCGAAAATACACTAACACGGTGACGATTACGAGCATAAAAAACAATACCCGCCATGAAATCCAAACAAAGCCTCGTCTCATCTGCGACGCTGGAACAGAAACAAAAGCAGAAGAGTGTCGAATTGAGGCAGATCAGAGTTTCTGGTGATACAAAAAGCGGGCGGTGAGATAAGATGATGAGAAATAAAAATAATTGAAGGCAACACGAAAGATTCGAAGCTTCCAGGAGGACTGCACTTTTAGGATCTCCAAGCCCAGGAGGTTAGCTTAGCCTTAGCCAATTGTTTTGCCTTCAAGTCTTCCCTACCGGCACGGCTCACCGGAGTTTCTCCCACGATTTATCGTGTCAACATTCTTCTGGTGAGAAGATTGACTGAGGAGCTACAGTGGGTCTGCGGACTTCGAAGCCGAACTTCTCTCTTTGACTATTCATTGAAGACGGAGGACATGTCGCGATAACGCAAGCCTTTTTTCTGTTTTCATTTTCTTTTTTCTTTATTGTTTACACAAAAGTTATTCTCTTCCATAAACGCTTCACACTATTTCACAAAAGTTTATCATTTTTCCATAAAACTGCACACACTGTCACAAATAATTTGTCTCTCTTGCTCAATAGTTCCCTTTTTACAAAGGTATAAACTCCCTCTTAATCATTCCCCAATCATGTTTTTAGAACATCCAGAGGATGCACTTGAAGAAATTTACACGAGCAGAAGCTTCCTTTTTCTTGAAGAGTAGAGAATCAAGGTAAAAATACAAGATTTTATTCCTTATGAATAACAAAAATTAGAGCTTTAAGAGTAAGGTTTTATTTTAAAGCTGTGACAAATGCCTTAAAAGAGTAGCATTTATAGTTAGAGCTAAAAAGTAGTGTTACTCACATTAAAAAAGTTAATTTTTGTTTTCTAAAATTTTGAAATACTCTTTTTAAAATTGTCATGCATGCGCACGTGACGATAGAATTATATTTGTTTTTTACTGTCTTAAACTAAATAGTTATATAATGAAATGGGCATCATATAATATTTTTTATTCTATAACTAAAATATATTTTATGCAATGAAGAGATCATTAAATCTCATTCTTTGTCCAAGACAAATTTTTTCCTTCAATATATTTTATCTACAAACTTCATTTTCATATTTGAAGAATTGATTAAAATCATAGCAAATATTGAATGTGATTTGGCCCATTAGAATTTCACAGCCCGTTCGGCCCAAAACAAAACTCATTGGAGAAAGCCCATGAAATCAGCCCAACACTGCTACTTTCAACTCAGAAACGTTGTCGTTTTGAAGATATGAGCCCAACCCATAGGATTTGGCCCATTAAAATTTCACGGCGCGGTCGGCCCAAAAGCAAAACACATTGGAAGGAAGCCCATGAAATCAGCCCAACACAGCTACCGTTAACGCAGAAACGTTGCCGTTTTGGAAGTATGACCCAAAACCATATGATTTGGCGCAGCCCGTTAGGCCCAAAATGAAAGCTTATTGGAAAGAAGCCCATGAACAGCCCAATAGGGCTATTGGCAACGCAGAAACGTTATCGTTTTGGAATTATGAGCCCAAAACCATATGACTTGGCCCATTAAAAATTTCACAGCCCGCTCGGCGCAAGACTTAAACTTATCGGAAGAAAGCCCATGAAATCAGCCCAACACATCTTTACTGTCAATGCAAAACGTTGTCGTTTTGGAGTTATATAAACCTGTTTCCCAGGGTTCGTGAAAGGCCAGTGACCGGTCCAATGAAGGAAGAAAAAGGTGTTTTACGGCTTCTGTAATGTCTGTAATTCGAAGGACAATAGAGAGATGATGGTGAATCTAGTACTCGAAAGAGGATGAGCTAGCTACGTATTTAACAAGAAATTATCCTTTGTTATAAAAATTAATCTTCCAAAAGACATCGTTCGCCTGTTTTAATTCCGTGCTAGACTACCAGCTCTACAAGGAGGAAACTTGAGGGGAGGTTATTGAAGGAGAGATGTTGCAGAGCAAAGTATTTAACAAGAAAACCAGGGGAGGCAAAATACAAAAGGTTATTTTCCCTCTTGCACTGACCTTTTTTTTTGCTTTAAAAAAAAAAAACTTGATTCTTACTTATAGTCACAGCTATACTGTTTATTTTCTTTGGATTTTGTTCATATATATTCTCGTACTCTTGAGGCAGCAAGTGAGAGAAGTGTATCTGAGAGACGACATATACTGTGGAGCTTCCTGTTGCAAGCAGTGTGATAATTCAGCTGCTCGCTTGACTTCTTCTACGATTCTCGTAGTTGACACTAATGTCGTTCTTCGCCAGGTATTTTTATGTCACTTATTATTTGATGGATTAAAGACGATTAATTTTCTGGAGATTTTTTTCCCCTTAAATTCTTGTTCTAAAAGAAGAATGACCATCTCATTTCTTAGATTGATTTGCTGGAGAATCCAGCAATCGACGATGTGGTTGTGCTATCCATTGTCCTGGAAGAGGTTAAGAACAAGAACATGTCAGTTTACAATAGAATAAGAGCCCTATGCAGCAATTCTATGAGGAGATTCTATGTTTTTGCTAATCAATTCCATAAGTAAGTTTCCTTCTTTATTAAATAGAGAGTTTCACGAATGTAATTATACAGCTTCCAATATTTCTTTTATGCTTCAGTAAAAATTTCTTAGTTCTAGAGTACATAAGTATGGCAGAGGGACTCTTATAAAAGGTCACTCTTCATTGCTATCAAGCCTTTTAAGCAATAATATCTTAACTGCGTCTTTTTGGTTAGGGATACTTATGTGAAGGCTATGGAGAGAGAAAGTGCAAATGATCGTAATGATAGAGGTTTGTGATCACTAGTTAGACTTTGTTTACCACATGGCATGCTTCTGTGAGTTTTGAGATTTGATGGTGAGAAATTGTGGTTCAGCAATTCGCATAGCTACACGATGGTATCAAACTCATCTTGGTGATGCAACACGAGTTTTACTTATAACAAATGACAGGGAAAATAGGACAAAGGCTATTGAAGAGGGCATTTCTGCAGAGACAAGTATGTTCAGTGTCTTTTAATGCCTTTTTGGTGCCTCGTCAATGAGTGTCTTAGTTGCTATTTGCTAATCATTGTTATCGTTTTTCCTAGTAGTTTGGTATTTAAAGGAAGCATCAAAACTTAATGTTGAATTATCATTTTGTTTCAGTTGAGTCCTATGTTAAATCTTTGGGTCAACCGGATTTGCTTGACTTAGTTGTCCGACCTTCATCTGAGGACATAATCATGGAAGAAGTCGATGATCCAAGACCTTTAAAGAGGAAAATCATATACCAAGAGGTAAAACGTATTGCTTTAAATTTTCATCAGTGAGTATTTGTTTACCTAATTCTATTCATCTAATAAAACTGATTTTGTGAAGTTTCTTGCGATATGTTATTTCTTCAGCACAAGCCCATGTCTGAGATTACTGCAGGCTTGCATCGTGGAATATATCACCAAGGAAAACTTCGTGTTAACCGTTACAATCCATTTGAAGCATATGTTGGGAGTGAGAGCATTGGTGAAGAAGTAATTATTTATGGTCGTAGTAACATGAATAGGGCTTTTGATGGTGATATTGTGGCTGTGGAGCTTTTGCCTCAAGATCAATGGCATGAGGAGAAAAGTCTATCCATAGTAGACGAAGGAGAAGATGATGAGGACGATGACGTTCATCTTATCCCAACCAGTGCAGATGATGCTCCTAGAATCACAAATCTAGTACAAGGTGCTGATAGGGGCAAAAATATCACCCTAAGTCGGCCATCAGGCCGTGTTGTCGGCATTATAAGGCGCAACTGGCACTCGTAAGTTTATTACTTATGTTAATATGTCATGTTTATTTCTGATTATACATAGCATGTGATCACTTAAAAGTAGGCGAGAAGAAACACATGCATTGACTTGTTTGAAGAATATGGCACCATATTTGGCCAACAGGAGGAATAAATGTTCGCAGATTCCAACTTGGTGGCTGTATGATTTGGTCAGTAGTATACATTTGACTTGATGCACTTCACTGTGCTTACTTTTTGTATTCACCTTCAGTTAACACTGATTTTAGTTAAATGGTATTTTATGTTTTATAGTTTTCAACATATATGATCCGTGGATCAAACTCAGGGCTATGTTTTAATAAGTTTCAAGATTTAGTCATTGTAAATTCTACCCACGTAGGAAAACATCTACTTATATTATTCTGTCCTGTATGTTGCCTCTCACAAAGGAGTCTGGAACGTTTTTTTTTCCTCTATGTCTAGATGATGATGCCCAATATTTTACTGGTTATGGTCTCAGTTTTTCTAACAGGGCCTCATGGTTCCATGCAGTTACTGTGGATCTCTGGAGCCAATGCCTTTGCCTGCTGGCAGTGGAAGTGTTGCTCATGCCTTATTTGTCTCCAAAGACCATAGAGTTCCTAAAATTCGGATTACAACACGACAGCTTGAAAATCTTTTGGATAAGAGAATAATTGTGGCAGTTGATTCTTGGGACTGTCAATCTCGTTACCCTTCTGGTCATTATGTTCGAACCATAGGGGACATAGGTGATAGAGATACCGAAACTGAGGTACTTAAGACTAGTTTATTTTGCGTACCTGGGGAGAGGAGGGAGAGAGATATTATTGCTTGCAAACAGAAGTTTTTGATAAAAATGTAGTTGGGAACTATTAATAATTAATTTTGTGAGTGCAGGTGGTCTTAATAGAGAATGATATAAACTCAAGGCCATTCTCGACTCAAGTTTTGGCATGCTTGCCACCATTACCATGGTCAGTTTCTTCCGCAGACCTGGAAAATCCTGTTAGGTTGGATTTACGACATTTGCGTGTCTTCAGTGTAGATCCCCCAGGTTTATGATTCTAAATTTAATTCTTTCCATATATCACTGGCTTCTTACTTCCTTTTATAGTTGTTAGATAAATACCAACTGACTAAGAAAGAAACAAATAATTCTTGGGTTGTGTAGGATGCAAGGATATTGATGATGCACTGCACTGCACAGCTCTACCAAATGAAAACTTTGAAGTTGGAGTTCGTATCCTTTAGTATGCTGACTTTTTATTATGCTGCAGGTGTCAATTTACCTAAAGTTGGAAATTCTAGCCATTAAGGTTATTGTGCGAAAATTAAATTTTCTAGCCTGTAAGTATGCAGGATGTAAATCTGAACCCACTCATTTCTTTCACCAATCATCAGAAGGATATTATATCTATAGTGGAAAGAATTAAATGTATATATCGAAGTTAGCTGTACCAATATGTGAGGGAATGAATGAGTTGATGTCAGTAAATAGTTTTCTTTAAAGCTATTTGCACAATTTCGTCCACATATAACATAAAATATCACAAGTTTGGTAAGGAGCTTTTCTAACTTAGATTTCTAACTTATACTATTAGGCAATCTGTCATTTTTCTCCTTGGTCCTCTCAGCTCTCACTTCCCACTTTCACTCTAAGTTTAGAAATTTCTGTTTCCTTAACCAAGTTCATTTATGTATTTTTGTTTTAGTGTCATTGTTTAATATTATTCTTGATATGAAATTGTCTCTACTGACTTAAATAGTCAGGCTTCTTCCTGTAGCATATTCTATTTGAAATGTTTTTCTCTCAGGTCTTTTCTCCAAGTTACATAAAGTTTTCTCTTTTCACTAGTTATTGTGTAACCTCAATTTATTTTATTTATAATTTCTTTGAATGAGATATTTTTCTATTGAACTTTCACTTGAAATGGTTCATTCGATTAGAATATTATCAATATCCTCATGTCTCAATGTGGTACCATGCTAATTATTTGTAGTAAGCACAGGCATGATTCACCATTGTTTGTCCTTAATAGTTTTTGATCATAGATATTGCTGATGTAACAAATTTTATTCACCCTGGAACCCCTCTTGACTATGAAGCTACACAAAGGGGCACATCTGTTTACCTTGTTGATCGCCGTATTGACATGCTTCCTAAACCTCTAACTGAAGGTGAATTTCTTATTTTTCTTTCTCCTTCAGTTTTCAATTAGTTTAAGTCTTGTATTAGATGAATTTATGCATTCTATAATCTGTAGTTTCATTCTATTTTGTCTGTTTTTTTTAAAAAAAAATTAAGCATGCTCGGTGGTAGGATTTTGCTTGCAGCTTATGGTAACACCTCCTTGTTGCCTTGTTTATAATATTTCTTTTTTCTTCTCAAGAAAAGATTTTGCTTGCAGATATATGTTCACTTCGAGCGGATGTGGAAAGGCTTGCTTTCTCTGTTATTTGGGTATGTGTTCTTCAACTACTTATTATGATAAGACTTCTAGTAGTTCTGTTCGTATTTTCCTTCGCTCTTTTTCTTCAAAGAAATATTTCGCTTTGATGATTCACTGTATTTCAAACTTCTTATCTGAGTAGAACCAATATGCCCATCCATTCAACTGCTCTCACTTAGATGCTTATTTACCTTGTGAGTAATTCAGTGAGCCATAGGTGCTAACCACCTTAAGGTCTTCTGCGTTTCTACTTTGGATTGATGGAGCAAATGGACTCTATATTTCATTCAGGAGGACTATGCAACTTATAGCTGCTCTGGCTTCTATTTAATTTCTTTTTTTTTTTTACATATTTAACATTGCATGTCAGCTACATGCATATTTTTATGGGGCAACGGTCTGAGGATATTATTCAGATATTTAACTTAATCACATAACTTCAGGAAATGACTCCTGAAGCAGAGATTGTTTCCATGAGGTACACAAAAAGTGTCATCAAATCCTGCGCCGCTTTATCTTATGTTGAAGCTCAGGCTAGAATGGATGATAGGTATGCTTTCTTTTTGAGTATTGAGCATTTTTTTTATTTACATTTTAGCTGTGTGAATGGCCAATGAATTGACAGCAGAAGCAGCTTGGTTGGGCAGAAAATTTCATTGCACTTTGCAAGTGCACCGCGGAGTTTCTCAATCACTTACTGCTTTGGTGCCCCTTTTCTTATAGCCTTTGGACTCTCGTTTACAGCCTTATGGGTATCAATTGGGTAATGGTGGGTTCGGTAAACAATAAATTATTGGCTTGGGAGGAGCTTACTGGCAATAATAGATCTGTCCGCATTATCCCTTTGTCCATATTCTGGGTTATTTAGAAGGAAAGAAACAATAGGACTTTTGAAAGGCGGGAGGATACTTTTGTGAATCTTAAAAGTAGGTGGTTTCAATATTTTGACTCTATTATTTTAAGACACAATATATATAGCTTAGAAGATTTTGGAGCGGTTGTAGATATGCTAACTGGTGTGTAAATCTTTTATACATGGGTGACACCCCTTTGGTGTCGTTACTTAATATGTGTCTTATACTTTTTATTTCAAAAAAAAAAAGAAGAACACATCAATGAACTAGCTGGGTAGTTTTATACACAGTATCCAGATGTCTGAAATGCGATTAAATTTACAATTTTTTTAGGAATATTTTGACTCCATTATTTTAAGACAATATATATAGCTTAGAAGATTTGGAGCGGTAGTAGATATGCTAACTGGTGTGTAAATCTTTTGTAAATGGGTGGCATCTCTTTGGTGCCGTTACTTAATATGTGTCTTATACTTTTTATTTCAAAGAAAAAAAAAAGAACACATCACTGAGCTAGCTGGGTAGTTTTTTAAACAGTATCCAGAGGTCTGAAATGCAATTAGAGTTACAATTGTTTTAGGAATATTAGAGTAACAAGAAGTGTGTTTAGTCCATTGAAGGATTAATACATTCTTTTAATAAATCTTTTTCTATAAAAAAAATACATGTTCTTTTGGAGCATATGCAATAAGTGTCAGTTGAATTTACTCCTAGAGTGTGGTAGACCCCAAATTGACACTGAAAAAATAATATGTTTTATGCCTTTTTCTGGTAATTTGATCTCACCAAGTACAAATAAGAGACCATAATATTTGGGAAAAAGCAAGTTGGTCAGATGCTAATGTATTCCAAGAACCTTAACTTTTAGATTTTCCTTGTCCTAGTGACATATTCTTGGAAGGATGTGGGAATGTATTAGTTACAGTTATCTTGATGAGGTGAGAAATATGTCTGGAGGTGGTTATACTAAAACCCCTGACCTAGTAAACAAATTCGAAAAACAAAAAAATAAAAGAATTAGGGGGTTTGGTATGCATGTTTGAATTCTTATACAAGTTTCTAAAATTCTCTGTGTCAATCAGTTTGAAGCATTGAAATTGCTTGTGTCTTTTGCAGTCGATTAACAGATTCAGTAACCACAGATTTGAGAAATATGAATGCTTTGGCAAAGGTAGGTAACACCTGAGAGTCTGTTCCCATTGTTTTCACAGTACTTACTAACAAGAGTGTACTTAATTTGCATTTTAAAGTTTGAATTTCTCGGAGATGTATGTTTTTATTTATGAAACTGCAGATAATGAGGCAAAGGCGTATCGACAGAGGAGCTTTAACCCTCGCCTCTGCTGAAGTCAAATTTCAAATTGATACTGAGACTCATGATCCTCTTGATATTGGTACGTTGAAGTCACAAGTTACTTTAGTTTAGCAAGGCAGTGACATATTTTGTTATCATCATTTCATTTTATCCTTGTCTGATGGGTGATAACTAATGCAACATAATTATTTAGAAAATTCTGTTTCTCTGCCATTATATTGGCACTGATAAAATTACTCTATTTACAATTTTTAAGTGAGCTTACATATCAATTCTAAATCACAGATTTAAGACTTCCATAGTTCTCTATTCTCTGGGGCCCAAAGCTAGTGAATTAGATTTTGTTTTCCTACTTTGGCATGTCTTTGGACCTGTAAAAGATGCTCATATTTTGTGGTTCGATCTGATATGCCTGCAAACAGTACTAACTTTTATCCTTAATGTCTTTAACCTCCGAAGAAGAATATCTTTCATTCAAAAGATGGATTTCTAATGTGATAGATCCATTCGGCTTCCAATTTCTTAACTCTCCCTCGCTTCCCTCTCCCCACCCCCCTCTGTCCCAGTTATTCTCTTCATCTTATCGTATGTCTAATGCATTAATTGTTTTTGCAGGTATGTATCAAATCCGAGAAGCAAACCAAATGGTCGAGGAGTTTATGCTCGCAGCTAATGTTTCAGTTGCTGAAAAAATCCTCAATCATTTTCCTTCTTGTTCGCTGTTGAGGTAAGTTTCTCCTGCCCGGTACCCTGACTTCATCATGATGAAACTTGCTTTTGTTTTGTACCTTCGCCTGTAAGCACAAGGCTTATAGTAGAGTCCCATCATGGATAGTTGATGGGTGCTATAAAAGAAACCCCTTTTCTCCTTTGAGCCGTATAGAGGAGGTGGGATTTCTTCCCTCTTGCGTATCCTCCTCAATGTTGGATTTGGGATTATTTCCTTGCAAATGCTGCAACCATGTGGCTGAATGACCATGGTTATCTTCTCTGTTTTAAAGTATGCATGGACCGGCATTGTTACATTTAGCTATATTCGAATGTGGTGGTTGCAATTATCCTTTTTTTAACTAAATATCTCATTTACTTGTTTCATTTGCTGTTATTTTGATGAGATTAATTGTGTGTTTTGTGGAATTTGTCCTTGTGCAGACGTCATCCAACTCCTACCAGAGAGATGCTTGAACCTTTGTTATGTACTGCTGCTACTGCTGGAATTGCCTTGGATGTCTCATCATCAAAAGCACTGGCTGATTCACTTGATCGAGCTGTGGTTTGTTTCTTTTATTACTTGGCCAGTTATTTGACCGAATAGTTGATGTGCCAGTTATTGTGCCTTCTTTCACTATACTGATACTTTTCAAGAAGGATATGCTAAATATGCTGAAAATTTAAGTTATAGCTATTTGCATTACCATTTCTTCATTTTTCTACTTTAATAAGTTTATTTTTGAACTTGCCAAATTAATATGCATCATGTAGACATGTATTAGCCTGTCAGGGCAGTGAGATATGAAACAGTGGTTTGTTAAGCTATTTTGCTCACACTTTCTTCCTTTGATTATTGTGCATCCACTAATTAAGTTTCAGATTAGTTGTATGTGAGACCTTGTGGTTTTATTAGTTGCTCTGTTTATATTGTCAGTTGCTCATCTCTCTCGATCTCACTTAATCATTTTCTTAAAATCGCGTTTGCTAGGGTGATGATCCATATTTCAATAAGCTGATCCGGATATTGGCAACTAGGTGCATGACCCAGGTAACTTAAATGCTAGAGTGAACAAGTAATAGTTTTTACGAGCCATCTCTGAAATTTAACATTTGCTTTTGAATTATAAATTTAGGCCGTTTACTTCTGTAGTGGGGATCTCAGCCCTCCAGAATTCCACCATTATGGGCTTGCAGCACCTCTATATACCCATTTCACTTCCCCTATTAGAAGATATGCAGGTAATCAATGCTAATTTTCATGTGTTTTTATTTGATGAATGGGATATATGATGCTAGCTTTCTTCCATGCAGATGTCATTGTACACAGGTTACTTGCGGCATCCTTAGGTATATACAAGCTTCCAACAGTATTCCAAGACAGACCTCAACTCACTAGCATTGCTGACAGTAAGACTTCTTGCCCAGTGCTAATAGTGCTTCCTGTACCTGGACCTTCTTGACATTTGATTATATGTTGCTTGCGGAACTTTGTTAATGATAGCCTTTCCCTCTTGGAAGAAATAATAAAATTCATCAGAGAACTTAATGGTGGTTACATCTCAACTACACTATGTATACATGACATGCGCCTAGAAATGACAGGGAAAAGAGAAACCTAAACCAACTCCTAGGTCCTAAGTTCTCCTTGGGATTTGTTGCAGATTATTTCTCATGTCTACCAAGTTCCATTCTGTTATATCTGGTGTGAATAACTTTGATTTCTAGAATTCAAAATATTGGGATGGATGACATGTCTTCTTAAGTGCTGAAAGACACCACCTAGACATCTGGTTTTCTTTTTGGTGAATTTATACTAAAAGTTAAGGACATTTTTTATATTAAATTTGGTCCAGATTTAAACTATCGCCATAGGAATGCCCAGATGGCAAGCCGAGCCTCAGTAGAGCTCCACACTCTTATCTTCTTCAGGAATCGGTGTGTATCCTCAACTCTTCCTGTATGTCTTGGATGTGGATGTGGAAGCATTCTAACACATTTTGCTATGCTGTAGGCCCACGGATACAGAGGCAAGAATAGTGAAGATAAGATCCAACGGATTTATAGTTTTTGTGCCCAAGTATGTAAATCAGTCTTTCATGGGATTCTTTTCATTGATGATAGTCTTCTGCTGTTCATCATCTTATGCTTTTAATTTTCTGAACGGGGAAAACATGGCATAACTTAGTGAGACAGGTTCCTCAACTATCTCTCTTTAGTGCTACTTTCTTTTTTCATCTGTTACACCCCTGCTGTAATACTAATGTTCATGTCCGTCTTTCCATCCACAAAAGTTTATGCACGACATAAAATAGTTTTGCAAGTATAATATTTGTAATTCTGAGGATACTTTTATTATCATGCTTCACTATCATGGTGGTTCCAAATATTTAAGGGGGAAATGAGCATCCGGGTTCTCTGCAGGTATGGAATA
Organism: Carica papaya; assembly: GCF_054855325.1. Classification (NCBI taxonomy): domain Eukaryota; kingdom Viridiplantae; phylum Streptophyta; class Magnoliopsida; order Brassicales; family Caricaceae; genus Carica; species Carica papaya. The sequence continues at coordinate 4,547,424 of NC_142312.1, read as the reverse complement.
GAAGGGCCAGTGTACCTAACAACCAGAAGCGAAAAGGGAGGTGGGGAATGGTATGCAGATGAGAAGCAGCAGAAGATTGTGAAGATGGATGGTAGCACTTCCTACACTGTTCTGCAGACAGTGCAGATTCACATGGAGGTTGTGGAGCCTCACCCGAACCGCCCCAAGCTCCAACTCATGCTTAAGGAAAAACTTGCGTGATCTTCCTCTGAAAGACGAAGTGATTACTTGATCAGGGAGCAATTGCTGCAAGAAGCTGTAACATCTATTTTGGTTGTTGAGACTAGGTTGTAGAATTGTAGAGGGATGAACTTTTTTTATTATTATTATTTTTTCTTTTAGGGAGGTGTTTTTTGAGTGAGAACATGTAATATTATTTTCATTTTCAGTTTACACTGTTCAAACCCAGAACTGGTGTCTAAGAGAGTGAAATCTTTTAAAGCATTAGTTAGGAAGAACAGGACTTGGCACATTAATTTTTGAAATGATCTGTGACATAAATAATCTAAGGTTTACATTTCATTATAGTTTTACAAACTTTCAACCCGATTAATGTAATATATATATATATGAGAGAACTGGAGACAATGTCACCAACAAAAAATCCCTCCTAGGTATCTATTGACCAGAACTATGAGAATCTATTTATCATTTTAAAGCATCTTGGACATCTATCAAAAATTTTGCGTGGACTATATTATTTGATGAGGTAAAAAAAACATGAATGCATTTTGAGGATATGAATAAATGTAATATAAAAGCTGCAAAGCCATTTCTATTTTCTACAAGGCCAACTGGCAGCAAGGCATGTCTGTTTAAATATCCCAGCAATCTGTAAAGTTGCAGGCAGTTGCTTCAGAAGAGGATCCACATGTATATTGTTGACCAGGCGGTGAGAGCGAAAGCAGCAGCCAGGTAAGTCCAAAGGAAGAGAACCGAGCACTCTTCTTGACCCACATCGAATAACTGGGTCATCGTACCTGCAAGATTACCGTCCATGATTCTTCTGGGAATTTTATTATTTCACAGAAAAGAAAATTTTACCAACTTGTAAATCTTGTTTTTTTAGCCGTTTCATTTTTTCTTGTATATCTACACTTGTGAGTTTACAAGAAAGGGTTCTTTTGCAGGGTCATTTTAGGAGAACCAAACCCTGAATTTAGGCTAGATGTTGAGATGAAAATATTGCATTAGTTATGGTGAAACTAGAGAATTCACAGAGAAAATACACCACAATCTCACTTTAGAAAAAAATCAAATCACGAATCTGATTTGAGATTAAACTATGCATTCAACTTTGTCGACAAATCTGTACTTGATTATTAATGAAGTGACTATTGGAGTAAACCAGTGAGTATTTGGGCTGTTCTTTCTTTTTTGAAAAGAAATACATATATATATATATATATATGTATGAAGAAAATGGCATACCAATATTCATGGCTGGTGGAAGAGTAAACTGAACCATCAAAACAAAGCTGAACAAAGGATCTTGGGGGAGGAGACCAAGATTTCCAGCAGCTTTAACCACCCAAACGCCAATGAGAGGAAGAATGATGTATCGGATACACACCACTCCCACAATGATCAATGGCCTAAGTGTTGAAGACCGCAAACCTGTTCAATTAACCTGTTAGTCCCCCTATACAATCCTGTGCCATTTTCATATAGAAAACAGGAAAGTTCCATGGGAACGACTTCTTCGTCTTTTTACCTTGAATTAGGTTGCCTCCCAGTATAAGGGTAATACAAGGAATTGTGCCATCCCTGCATACAAACAATTGGCTTTTAAAATGGACGACCCATGACAGTTTGATATTCATTCAAGAGTTCAAAAAAGCAGGGTAAGGTGGAGCTTGCAATTTTGACATGACCCTAATTCTCAATTATTGGTGAAAACTCTTTTATGACATCATTTGGGTTTGTTGAAATGATAATGAAAAGAAATAATCCTTTCAAAAATCTGGTAAAAATTTACTGTCTGGATTAATAAGACAAAAATTGATCTGGAAACGAACATGTTTACAAATTACAGACCTGTTGGTAAAGAATCCAACTCGATTGTTTGAAAGTATAGTTGTAAGCAATGAGAACAATTTTTATTGAAAAAATTTTCATTTGTGATTGTTATAAAAACTCTTGAAGTATATAGATATATATAGACATTTAGAAAAATTTTAAAAACATATATTTAAACTTAATACATAAAACATCTAAAAAAAAACTCAAAATATACATGTTTAAGTTTAATTTATTCAGTACATATTCATAATATTAACTCTTCAATAAAACAAAAAAAATCACCTTTTAACTTGTAAATTATTATTTTCAATTAAGAGGAAAAAACAGAAGAAAACAGAGAATAGAAGCTAAATGTACGTACCCAAGTAGTTTAACCGAGTCTTGGATTACCCGCAGGGGAGCATTGTCACCGACTATGAGATTTCTAAGCCATGTGATCGCACCAAAGATGAATCCTATTATCTGATTATTAGTAGCTTTATTATGATTATGTTTTTTAAAAATTAATTAATTAATCAAATATTAGTTTGTAGTTAGATAATACTACTTACTGCAGCAAGCGTAGGAGGAGCCATGAGCTCCTCCAAGATCTGATGAAGAAATCCCAAAACCTTCTTCCAAAACGACCCCCCTTGCTTCTCCTCCTCTCCTCCAGTAAACACTACCTGAAATTGCAGACACATAAGATATTAACCACATTTATATATATGTGTGTGTGTGTTTGTGTATACATATACACCCATCATTCAGAAAAGGCAACTTACTTGGCTTTCAGCATCTTCAATAGATTCGTTGAGCAGTTGAGTTTGGTGGGTGGAATCCAAACTTTTGTTGGGTGATTTAGAGGCTTCCTCTTCAGAACCTTCAAGTGCTTTGAGTTTCAGAGATGAAGTTCGTATCAATTGGTATGTATATGTCCATATGTAGAACCCGCCAAGCTGCGTTTTATCCCATGGAGAAACACAAATCAGAATTTTCATTTAAAATCTCCAAGACAATATTTCTTTTTTTAAAAAAAGAAAAAGAAAGAAGGAGAAGAATTACCGCCATGGAGAAAGAAGCATAAGATAGACCAACTGATCTGCAGATGTTGTGATCGGTGAAAGGGGTTCCATCCTCATTGCAGATTGCAGGGATGATGATAATGATAAGATTTCCCAAGTTCCCTTTTAATTAATTAACCACAATGTTAATATGAATTTCATATATATATATATATATATATATAACTATACAGACACATCTATGTATATATGTACCTGATGAACAGGTAGCAATGACGAGGCCTTCTAAATAAGGCTTGGGTCTGAGTATTTTAACAAGCAGCCATCCAAAAATGCTCCCAAACAAAAACGTCAACCCAATATTCACCGGCATAAACCACCTGATTCATCATAGTAAATGCATACTGCAATAGTTAATCATAATTCTATCAAACCATACAGATGAGAGTATGTGTGTGTGTGTGTGCGTGTATATATATTTGTCCACGGTAAGCTATATATATATACCAGGAGATTATGTCTTGAAACGTAACAGTCTTAGCCAGACTCGCAAACATAAGCGCCGGCGTAAATATCACAAACACTATCTGCAAATTTTTAGACACTATTTTAAAGAAAATAAAATAGATAATATATATAAAAATTCGAACTCATACATGTGTGTGTTTACATATATGTTACATAGACATATACATTTATATATATATACATATATATATATACCTTATTCAAGGATTTGCGGGTAGCAACAGGCAGAAGATTCCAACGATCTGTAGCCATGAAAGCTCCAAGTATGCTTATAAGAAGAACTTGCACAATTGGCATGGATGCCATCTCTAACAATGACCAGAAACCCATCTTCTTCTTTTCTTTTCCCTCTTCTCTCTTCTTCTTTTTCTTTTTCTCTTTTTAACTTCTACTTCCGAAACGCAATATATATTGGTGTTTGCTTTTGCTTGTTTTTCTACTTGAGCAGTATGATCATGGAGGTAGATCCAGACCTTTAATCACTTTATGTAGAAGAAGAAGAAGATAAGCAAAGACCTGAGAGTTGTATTCAGAGACGTATCTATATGCCCATATACATGGAGCAAAGATCAACACAAAACAAATTTGAAGTAATATATCAAAAAGACAAGAAGAGAAAAGCTATATATAGACGGAAACTGACTGGTTATACATATATAAAAGTATTATACATATGAATCATGAACAGAAAAGGAGGAAACAACTATGAAGGTCTGCCAACTTGTCAGGACTTGAATAATTTATAAACAATAAATTAAATTAAATTAAATTGAATATAGTTCATAACTAACAAAAAATTATTTTGTATAATATATATATATATAACATCAGTACAACGATAACAAATTTATGATATTTTTTATTATCAAAGATTTATTTGTTAAGCCGTATATATATTCTTAAAACAAATTATATTTCTTTTAGAATTTGATTGCAAATACGTATTTAGTTCAACTAGCTAGATGAAATAAAAATTAATAATATTAAATTTTTTAGTTCAATTTAATTCAATTTTTTTTTAAAAAAAAATACATTGTCCTAATTCTACATAAATTCTTATATATTTTTTTTATCGTCTCAATATTGTTGTAATAACCATTATTACAAATTATTAATTAATAACCATTATTATAAATTATTAATTAAATTAGCATAATTATATAAAACACGGGTTTTCTAATTAAACTTACATGCATGCATATATAAGGTTTTTCCAAGTCAAACATATAAAATTTTCAGAGCGACCAAAGAATTCAATTCCCGAATTTGCAATGAAATAATATATTTATATGTATGTATATATGTATGTATGTATGTCCAACTTATCAATTGTCGCACACACTGACTACTACTATTATTGTACTTGAAATTTAATTACATTGCCGTAAGAGTTTTGGACGCGTTACAAATTAAAGATCATGTGGATGTGGGGAATAACTATATTCCAACATTAGCCCTCTTAACTATATATTATTCATTAATATTCAAACAACTATATAATTATTATGTACACGATTTCATTTCGCATCATCTCCCCCACAACTATTATTAAAAATATTCGACCTACCTACCGTATGTTTCGAAATATTTCCCCATTCCCCGCATTTTAACTCTATTAATTTAGGTTAAAAATAGTTGTACGCTACATAAGAACTCTATTAATAAAGGGTTGGTGTAATTATATCATTATATTGTTGTTATTATCATCACAAACGACATGTTCTCGTCAAACTTTTTTTTTGTTTTTTCAAAAAAAGACAAGCAAAACATTAATTTTAAAGATTGAAAGTAAGCTATGGCGGCCTATACATTTTATTATACCAACAAATAAATATATAGAACACCAACTTGAACCCACTAAACTTTGTTTAATTTAAGGCAAATTTAGGCTTAATAAGTAAAGATTTCGAAATCTAAAATTTCTATGTATTAACAAAACGTATTAATCTAATATATTTCTAAAACACCCAATAAATTAATTAGTCATGAGGTGTATAATTAGTGACAGGTTTAAGAAAAAGAAAAGAGAGGAGGCGGGACCAAATTAATGGCGTTGGATAAGTTGATGTATTTGGTTGGCTGTAAAAGCGTCAGAAAAAACAAACGGTCTTTTCAGTCATTAAAAAACAATGGAGACAGACATCGCCTTCACCGTTATTCACCGTTATATACATTCTATATGTATGTATATATATATATATATCTATACCCACGTACGCACGCTACACGTGTTACAGTCGGACTTGGGCACTGCAGAGTAACGTCATAGACTGCAATTTTTATTTTGAACTTTAATTTAATGCGTTCTTATTTTATTTAAATACGAATAGTAATTTTATTTTTGGTTTGAGTTTAATTTAGTTCCTAATTATATTCAACGTGACTAAAAGAAGATACTGCTGCTTCATCGGGATTTGAAGGTTATTACCGTAAATTCACAGGGCGTGGGGTCCAGTCACCTCCTGATTTGGAGGAGGTATCATCGTAGTAAATTCACAGGGTGTTGGGGGTCCAGTTACTAATTTAATTTTAAGGTTATTATTGTAAATTCATAGAGTGTGGGGTCCAACAAATATCCCATTTTCATCACTACCGTCAAAACAGCATAAGAAGGAGAGGACGTCATGACAAGCAAACGAAAGATGAAGCTTAAAAAAAAAAAACCAATCAATACATGAAAACGATACCTTTCAAAACCAACATTTGATTATTCATGAAGAATTTATCACTATAATAAATAAAAACCAGGTTTGATTAAATTTTTAAAACATATATATATATAACGGAGATAAGTATATATATATACACACACACATATACGACTTTAGTTACCTGCAACAATTGAGAGGAGACCCAAATATTCTGGAGAGAGAGTCGGCGAGGGAGATGGATCGAAAATTGAAGAAGACAAGGAATCGCTTCTGTTTTGTTTTTAAGGGTTGAGTGCTCTGCTCTTCCTCCGCCGTATGAGAGGGCTGGTGCCAACTTTAATTTATTTTCTTAATATATATGTATAGACAAAGCAACCAGCCATTAATGCTGCAAATCTGAAATTACTATCAGTTTTGTTATCTATAAATACATACAACACTCTAGAACGTTTTAGATATTACAGGACGGTATTTTACTTACTAAAAGAATAATGTTTTATTTAAAAGTTAATACAAATTCAAATTTTAAAATTTGTTATTCCGAAAGTGTAATATGAGTGAATAGTTTGTTATTAACATATAATTTATTAATATATTAGTGAAATTAATTTTTTTTAATTAAGATAATTATAAATTAGTACCCAAAAAAAATTACCCTCCAATCATTTTTAGTAAATAAACGAGTTAAGAGAGAATTAAATATAACTAATTCATTTTAAATTTTTATAAAAAGTCATAATTATATACAACCATCCAACTCCATCTTTTTTGTTTTTGTTTACAAACTCTTTAACTACAATTATTAAGAAAAATAAGATTTTACTATAATTATTGAGAGTAGATTTATACGTCTGAGATATTCAATAATTAAAAAAAATAAAAAGTTGTTCAATGCAACGAAAATTGTTTTATTTTAAAGAAAACGAAAGTTCCACACACTTTAACATACAAACAAAAGCCATGTTACGCATGCCATGATGCAATATAAATATTATATGTATATATACACAGAATCCATGAGGAACCAACATGCTTTATATTATCTCAATTTGATCTCTGTCCACTCGGAGATTTTCGTGTCTATTGTCCGGGCTTAGCTATCAAAATGACAATATATGTCTCGCTCTTTTATATATATATATATATATATATTAATTTCACATAACGTATATATTTACAAGTGAATAGCTATTTATGGGTAGCTTGAACCCTCTCGGGCTATAATGTAAATAGCTCTATATCTATCAATAATGTGCACAAAAGAATTAGTTAGTGAATAGCTTTACGTCCACCAGTAACGTACTTCACTCTCTTAAAATAACTCTTGGGAATTCAAGATATTCTCTCTTTAGTTTTAGCTCCACAACTCAGTAGAACTATATAGCATATAATATCTTACTGAATTGAATATCTTGCATCGTTTAAATTTATTCAAGTTCGTGAAAAATCGAGCTCGCTAAACCTGCAACGTTGTATTCTCTACCAATCCTATAATGTTTTCGAAGAAACCAGGTAGGAAACTAAAATAAAATTCGGATTACACTCCAAGCCGAACTAAAGCTCTACATATTCTAAAAATCACTTGTATTGGACTCAAACTAACGCATTGTAGTTTCCAATTCGTAGTCTCACGTGAGGCCCAACCAAATTGGTGGTGCCCCCTAATTTTGGGCCCAAACTATCGTAACCCAAGACCAATTTAAGCAATAAATAATAAAAATAAAACCTGGCTATTCATTCTATACAGTCAGAGAGAAAAACTTTATTCATGCCATGTTTCACTATAGACAACCAATACATTCATCATATGGCGGGATTCCAGCAAAATTGAGATCCTCTGGCTCCTAATGTTGTTTCAGAACAGACAAAAATTCCTTGAATTAACAGAAAAAAGCACAAATATTTATACAAAACAACAAACATTATTCTCTGGTGCTAAGTACTGGTAAACTTGATCATTTATACTCGGAATTTTCAACAACTATCTTTTCATATTGAAGCTTCAACTCCTTCTGAACCTGAAGCAGCAGCACCATTTGGAGCATCATCTGCCCGCAACTGAGCGGAAACACCATCTATTGCAGAATTCAGCTGTGCAATCTTCTCTGTTAGAATTTTGCGGGTCTTCTGTTCACATAACACCACAGAACCATGGGCAATTTTTCAGTGCAATTGTAAAAGAGGGGGACAAGGAAGGATACATCAACGACTTGGACTGTGTGAGTAAAAGAACAAGAAAATCCTAAATGTCAATCTGTGTGCACCAAGTTATTTAAACACGCTCTCGCGATGGATAAGAGTAACTCGTACGTTATCACTTAAATGGAATATTGCAGTTCTTTTCAATCTCAAAGGATCAAATCCAAACCAGCACACGAACTTCAGATATAAATTTATCATGGTCTCATTCACATGAACTAACCATTATGATAGACAGAAATAAATTGCTAACCTCCAAGGCCTTCTCCTCATCATAAATAAACTTCGGTAGTTTCCTCATCAAATCTTTTCTGTCAGTTCCAGCTAGGGCTTTGCTTATCTGCAAAGCAAGATTACATGTCAATTCACGACACACGTCTCACCATCAATTTCATTAGGCCCATGTTGCTTCTTCAAAGAGTAATACACAGTACACCGCAGGAGTAGCAGAGTACATATAGACTGACAACAAAGTTATAGAACTTGAAACCAGCATCACAACTTGCAATATCATGTTAAATAATTAGTTGCAACCAGTTTATATATCAACAAGCACAAAGCCTCAAATGCAAATTAGCAAGAATTAGGCATATAGACACAAGCCGTACCTGAGGAGCATAGACACAACCAAGTGTTCCAACAACCACTCCTCCTAATATAAAGCCACCTATGAAGATACTTGCACTACTTTGTCTTCCATCATTCCCACTGTGCTTGACCAACAGACAATACCGGTCATTGACCAAAACCCTTAACATAGCTGAGAGTCATACTAACTAAAACATTGACTCCACTGTTAGAGTTAACCCACAGATAACCAGAAAAAAGAGAAATCGTATAAAAACACAGAAAATAAGTGTCAGGCTATATCTGGAACAAATGAAAAAATATATGTGGAATTCAATAGAAAATCAGGGCTAGTTTAACTAGAAAATGTGAAAATTATATATAAAATTATCAAATTTTGAAATTTCATCAAATTCATGAAATTACCATTCTTCTTAAACCAACTGTAGATATCCAAATAAATTCCACAAAGAGTTCTTGATTTGTTCCAAAGATAGCCTTAGATAAAAGATAATTGAGCAGCCAACCATACAAATATTACTGCTAAATCGGTATTCAATGCATGATCTGCGTAGTCAAATAAATAGCACATATTAGAGAGACAATGACATAAATACCTAGCTCGGACTGTAAGTGTCCCTCTATTCACGGCAGTTCTGACATTACCAGAGAGTTTAAAGGATCCAGTGCTCAACATGCATTGATCTACCGGCTTCGATGAAGAACCTAGCACATTACAGGAAGCAAAAAGCTCCGAGATCATTACAAAAAAAATTATCGTCGGTTAAACTTGCCGGCGACAGTGGCAAGCAGGCCATGAACACTTAGGCTATGTTTAGAACAAATTAAAAACCGCCCTGAAGAGGAGCACGATTCGTTTTTTCTTTTTTTTCAGAAAGCATGAATTGCCATTGGAGGAATCACAATACTGCTAATTAAATAGTCAAAGTAAATAAGTAGGATAAACGTCATTCTGCAGAAGTAAGAAAGAGAATAACACAGGTGATTTCTGATGCATTTCTCTTCATTCCTCTTCGAGATCAGAAGAACTCAGAATGGAAACAAAAGCAATCAACAATTAAAGTAGACAGGAATCTGAAATTTTCAAACCAAAAGACAGAAGGAAGCAGATCGTTATCGAATTTACTGAAGATACATCAAAACAAAATGGAACGTTAAACAAAAATTAACAAGAAGCAGAAGAGGAAGAAGGTAACTAAGTATAGATGTAAAAGAGTATAATTACCGGATAAGAAATGAGAGCGTGGATTGTTCAGAGAAACGAGAGAAGTGGAGAGAGCAGACATGGCTGGGCAATTACAGAGAAAACCAGAGACTGAAACCGATCTGGATTTAACAAATTTCTCCCTCGATAATACCGAATTATCGTCTTGTTTGTGTACAGCATTTTAATATTTTCGGAAGAAAGGGAGATATTTATAGTGGGCTGATTTAAGGAGCCCATGGCTCAACACGTAAGTTTCTGGGTTTATTAATAAAAGCAACCCAGTTGGACTACTCACTTCCACTGGAGGTTTAACTTTGAGCCCATTCTTGGACTATTCTCCTTACTATTTTTACTTTAAATTATTTTTTAATATATGATTTCATATATTTAAAATTTATTTTCAAAACAAATTAATAATGTTTATGGAATATATATACAATTTAGTCCAAAAAAATAAAAACATTTGATTTAGGTATGTAATTAAATATATAAATTATTATTAATTCTTATATTTAAATTATGAAAATTTTAAATTTAAAGAAAAATAAAATAAGCAATTTGATATTCAATCAATTAATTAATATAGTATTTAAGCTAAAAATTTAGAATTCAAAATCTTGAAAGTTTAAAGTTTTACTTCAAAAAATTATTTAAAAATATAAAAACTGTTTAGGTCCAAAACTTTAAGGAAATGAATATGTATTAAAATAATGAAATCAAATAATAGTTACAATTTAAATTCTTTACGTAATAAATTGGGATGCTCAATAAAGTTACAAAAATGTCCCTAAAAATAGTTAAAATAATATAAATATTAATGAAACTAAAATCCTATGGGGTTAATCTATGCTGACAACTTTGATGGGGTCTAGATGGTAACTTTTACTAGCAATCCTCCTGCTGTTCAAGATCTAGATATTGGTTTTTTTTTATCTGAAATTGTTAAATATGTAGATGAGCTACACTAATCCAGTAAAAATATTATATAATAATTAATATGAAAAATTGAATGTTGATAAAAATTATAAAATAACTAATGGAGCCCTTAATTTTAGTAAATTTATTTAACATAAAATCGTTTATTCCACACTTACCGTTATAAGTTTCTAAAATCGATCTATAAAGACAATAACTCAAATAACATTATGATTTTATATACAAATGAATAAGAACAACAACTTTCATTTTTACTTACTGGTATATCTGGGGGTCCATAGGGATGTCTTCCTACGCATGAACCTAATATCCAAATTTATCAATTAACTGATCGTCGTCATACCCCGTCCAGTAATGGGAATCAAACACCATCGCATCGATACCTCATTCGATATGATGATGAACTATATCTCTCAAACCCTTTCGGTATAAGACTTCTCAGCCCCATTCGACTGAGGTAATGTCCATAGTAGGATTCCATATGTACCAGGTTCGTCCATCCTTTCTCAGGGTACCTAGTAATCATTTCATACATAGATTCACACCATTAACCAATTACCAGTTATATACAAATATCTCATATTTACAGATTAACAATAAGTCATGGAAATAAACGATACGTACATCAAAAAACATATCGAGATATTTATTACAAAATAATTCAACAAATGAGAGCTATGCAGTTAGGTAAACTAAATAACTGATAAGACAATTAAAACTAACAATTTAATGCACACAATATAATAGTAAACATTTTAAGCAGTACAGAAGAAAAATAAACAGTAAATTATGTCAAATATGCACTGATCGGTTCCTACTCCACTAGTAAACTATAATTATTTTTAAAGTTTTTTAATGTTTACAAAACACAATAATATTGATTACTAAACTTTAATTTATCATAACATAAAAAATGGTGAAGGATTCTTACCCCGGATCGCCGTTCGAAATACTGTACTTTCTATTGCGCCTCCTGGTGGTCCCTAGGTTTCTTAAAATTTTTTTGTAAAAATTAAGACATCTGTCACGTATATAAAAATACCTCAAAAGGCCAAAATATGCATTGAAAAACTTTTTCGGCCAATTTTAGGGTTCCGGCATGACGACACTGCCATGCTCCAGCGGGGGATCTGCCATCCACAGTGATGGTTCACCTCGGCCAAACTGGTGTCAATTGATTTTGATCAATTTTGACCGATTTTACACGTAAACCTGTGAAAAACTAAATTATGATGCCTCAGTTCGCCAGAAAAACACAAAAAATCGAAACTCTACCTACAAAAGGTCTCCAGGTGCGACGGCTCTACCGGTCCTCCTTCGCGGTTGAAGCTTCCCTTCGGCTAACCTACACCAGAAAAGGATGAAGAACACAATGGTCAAAAAATTATGTGAAACGGGAATTAGAAAGGGGGTCATCGAAGATGGTTTTAGAGTTTTGGTTTCGTTAGCTCAGCTGAGCTTTGCCCACAATTTTCGGCTCACCCATCGACTGTTTGGCTCCGATATAGACATAGAGAGACTCGAGATTGAATTCCGAGCGGGAAGAGAGAAAAAAATACTTGTTTTAGCGTCTAGGGTGGCTCCAGTGCGACAGTGACGGTGGCCGACCTCCTTTTCTGGCGTCTAATTCTTTCCCCGACCACCCTTTTTCGTCTTCTTTGATCACCCCTCTCTCGGGTTAGGTTTTGGCTCCCTGCGATGAGGAGTTTAAATACTCATCTCCATTTGATCCAAGCTGCCAGTTCGAGTAGACATGAAGCAAGGAGGACCATTCGATGATTTTTAGTTTTGGGCAGATTGCATGGACGAATTTGGGTCGTCCATCGCGATCAATCTCGTCCATTCGATCGTGTCTAAAGAGATAATGCATCTGTGTAACGACCCTAAAAATTTAAATGAAATGTATGTATTAAATTCTCAAATGCGGAAGCGTAATAAAAATTTTGATTAACATCCCTTACACAATAACCAAAACGTACTCAAAACTTGAAGGAACAAACTAACTAAGAGAGATACTCGAAATAAGAACTATAAATATAACTATGAAGTCTTTAGGCGTCCCCTTCGCCGTCTTCCTGCGGAACGGGCTCGGGAACAATGTCTTCCTGATCTGAAATGGTTAAACAAGGAATGAGCTACACCAGCCCAGTAAGGACATCACACTATCTCACCGCCACGGAAGTAAAGGTGGGTAGAAAACAAAAATGACCAATGGAGCATAATTTATAACAAACTTGTTTATTAACATAAAAACCTTTACTGTCCACTTACCTCGGTGAGATCCATGAAAACAACATATGAAAGCAATAACATTATCATCATCATGAAATCATATAGACTTTATAACATAACATTTACCATGCCTTTGCATTTCGATCATTAAATAACATATTTTCCTCTTTTACCAGCCTACTAGTATCCATGGGGATCTATAGGGGGTCCCCGCTACCCGTGAACCATTAACATTAATAACCTGATTCTAGGACCGTTCCTATACCCCGTCCAGTATGGGCGCCAAAACCATAAAGGTCTCCATACCCCGTCCGGTATGAGAGACCACGTTCCCGGTAGGATTCCCTACGGACTCGGTCCGTCCACCATCTCCTAGGATATCTAGTCAGGCTGTCTACATTATCCATTTTTCCTTTTTCCTTGATCTCAATCATCCAATCATACACAACATGTAAACCAGTAATTGATACCAAATAAGACAACACAGTATCGGGTTCACCGTAATACAAACCATAATAAAAGAAACCATGATTCATGCATACGAGACCATAATATAATTACATCAAATATCATACTGCATTTAATACTGAAAATTAGATCAAACAACGACTGACCAACACTGTATCAGACTCAGGCTCCATTGGCAATCTTAATCAATTATATATCTATAAAGTCACACAGTACAGTTTAATTATTTATTTAGCTTTAATACCATGATAGGAAATAAGGTGAGGGGTCCTTACTTGTTTCGGGATCTGAAATCGACTCTATAGTGCGCCTACGGGCTGTCCCTAATTTCCTTGAATTTTTTTCGGAAAACTGAAACGTACTACCGGCACCTGCACGTGTCCCAAAAAATTCTAAATCAGACCTAGGGCCCCTTTCGGCCAATATCAGAATTCTGGCACGGCGGCTCCGCCGTGCTCCGGCGACGGCGCAGCCGCCTGCGGCGGCGATCCACCACGGGTTGGCCGTTTTTGGCCGAATTCGGCCAAACTTGCATCGGTCCTTGCGATAAAACAACTCTAGGGCCTTCGGTGGGCCAAAAAAAATCACGAAAAACTGAGACTTACCGGCAGCGGTGCTCTCGGGTGCGGCAGCTCCTCCAGTGTGAGTTGCGTTTTGATGTTTGGCTCAGATCAACCTGTAGAGAAAAGAACGATGATCACAGTGGTATAAAATTTGCATCGAACGGAGGCCGGGAATGGCCTCATCGGAGGCAAAAACAGAGGGGAGTCGCGACGGCGTTGCCGGACTTCGACGGGGTTTTTCGGCCGTTTGGCCGGTGGTTCGGCTCTGGTTTGGCCATAGACGGATTCAGCATCGAGAAACGAGCAGGGGGAGAAAATTTACCTCGATTGGCGGTCGAAAATTTGTCCGGTGCGGTGGCGGGTGGCGGCGGCCGACTCCTCCGGCGTCTGGTTCTTCTTCTCCGGCGAGGCACTGGCGGCTAGGGTTTTGTGGTCAGGTGTGGGTGGGGTTATTTATACCATTTGCCTTTTGATCTCAACCGTCCATCAAGATTAAATCTGGACCGTCCGATCGCGATTTAATTGGGATTAAATCTAGGCCGTCCATCACGATGCAATCTGGGCCGTCCGTGCCTGATTGAATCTGGACCGTCCGTACGTGTGAATCTGGGTCGTCCGTGCGCGCGGGAACAGACCTGGGCCATCCGATCGCGCACACACGGTTCGCCCACGTGGCCCGTCCTATGTCAGCATTTCCTTGCCACGCGGCGTGTCCTGGTTGGCTGGGGCTGCTGACGTGGCACAACTTTTTTAAATTACGTTTTGACCCCCGATTTCTGATTTTCTTTTCAAAAACACCATCAGAATCCAAATTTTCACCCCTTTTTCTCCAAATCAATTTCAATTAAATCCAAATAATATTTTTACCCAATTTTATCATTATTATTATTTTTATTTTCATTAAATTAAATTAAATTAAAATCTAAAAAATTCAAATACAAAAAAAAATAAATAAATAAAAATAAAAATAAAATAGTATATATAAAAAAAATATTTTGGGTGTTACAACTCTCTCCCCCTCCCCCCCGAAGGAAATTTGGTCCCCCAAATTTGTCCCTCACTCTTGGTCAAACAAATGGGGATACTGGGCTCTAAAATCCGATTCTAGCTCCCAAGTAGCCTCCCTGGGCGTGTGGTTCTGCCACTCGACTTTTACAAATGATATTTTCCGATTGCGGAGTATCCTGCTCTTTCGGTCCGTGATACCGACTGGTACTTCTTCATAAAACAAGTCCTCTTGGAGTGGAAGCGGTTCATGAGCCAAGACATGAGAAGGGTCTGGGTTGTACTTACGTAGCATGGATACGTGGAACACGTTGTGGACTCTGGAGAGCTCTGAAGGCAGTGCTAGTCTGTAGGGAGCAGTACCAATCCTGTCTAAGATTTCAAAAGGTCCGATAAATCAGGGGTTTAATTTTTTCTTCCCGCCGAACCTACTAATTCCCTTTAAAGGAATGACTTTAAGAAACACCCGGTCGCTTTTCTCAAACGCTAGGTCTCTCCTCCGAGTATCTGCATAACTCTTCTGCCTACTCTGAGCTGTCTAAATATTCTTTCTGATTTTAACTATTTTGGACGTGGTCTCCTCTACCAACTCCGGGCCGAACAATCTTCTATCACCCACTTCCTCGCAATAAATCAGTGATCTGCACGGGCGCCCATATAACGCCTCATATGGAGCCATGCCGATGCTTGCTTGGTAGCTGTTGTTGTAGGCAAACTCTATCAGGGGTAGATGGTTGTCCCAATGGCCCCTAGAGTCCAGGACACAAGCTCGGAGCATATCCTCAAGCGTACGAATTGTCCTTTCTGATTGTCCATCAGTCTGGGATGGAAGGCAGTACTAAGAGACAGTTTTGTTCCCATAGCTTGCTAGAAGCTACTGCAAAACCGAGAAGTGAACCTGGGATCCCTGTCGGATACTACTGTCACTGGAACCCCATGCAATCTGACTATCTCCTAGATATACATCATTGCCAACTTTTCCAATGAATCGGTCATCCTGATGGCTAGGAAGTGGGAAGACTTAGTAAGTCGGTCAACGATTACCCATATGGTATCATGTCCTGAACATGCCTTGGGTAGCCCCGATACGAAGTCCATGGTGATATGTTTCCACTTCCACTCCGGGATCGGTAAAGGCTGAAGTAACCCACCTGGGCGCTGATGCTCTGTCTTGACCTGCTGACATACCAAGCATTTATATACAAAGTCGGCTATGTCTCTCTTCATCCCATGCCACCAAAACCGGAGTCGCATGCTTTGGTACATTTTGGTACTTCTTGGATGCATGGCAAACTTCGAGCTATGGGACTCTGTCATGATGTCTCTTTTTAACTCACTGTTATCTGGGACACACACCCTGTCTTGGAAACGAAGTAATCCATCGACAGAGATTCGGAATTCTAAGCTCACTCCCTGTTCTGCATCCTTCTTGCGGGTTACCAGGGCGGGGTCAACTGACTGGGCTTCCCTTATTCTCTGGATTAACTTGGGCTGGACTGTCAGGCGGCCCAAACATGTGACTCTCTTCAGATCTTGAAGTCGAACCTGTTGCGTGGCCCCAATTGGTCTGCATTCTGAAACCATCAAATGGGCTAAGATACCTGCATTTTTCCTGCTGAGAGCATCTGCTACCATGTTGCCCTTACCCGGATGGTATAAGATATCACAATCATAGTCCTTAAGGAGTTCCATCCACCTTCTCTAACGCATGTTAAGATCCTTATGAGTGAATATATGTTTCAAACTCTTATGATCGGTATAGATCTGAAAGGTCTCTCCGTACAAATAATGGCACCAGGTTTTTAAGGCGTGTATGATTGCGGCAAGCTCTAAGTCATGGGTGTGATAGTTATTCTCATGATTCTTTAACTGTCTGGACCCATATGCTATAACCTTTCTATGCTGCATCAGAACACAACCCAGGTCTAGATAGGAGGCATCACTATAAACTGTATATCCTCCTAATCCACTCGATAAAGCCAGCACGGGTGCAGTAGTCAGCCGCTTTTTTAATTCTGAAAAACTTCTTTCGCAGTTCTCGTTCCACTCAAACTTAGCATTCTTCTTTGTGAGTCGGGTTAGAGGAGTTGCTAAACTAGAGAATCTTTCAACGAACCTGCGATAATAACCTGTCATCCCAAGAAAGCTACGAATTTCCTTAACTGATGTCAGTTTCTCCCAGCCAAGTACCGCTTCAACCTTTTCGGGATTCACTTATACCCCTTCCTTCGATATGATTTGTCCTAGGAAGGCGGTCTGCTCAAGCCAGAATCCACACTTACTCAACTTTGTGTATAACTTCTTGTTTCTGAGGACTTGCAAAACTTGGGCAAGATGGTAAGCATGTTCTTATCTGTTTTTTGAGTAGACTAAGATATCATCAATGAACACGATAACAAATTGATCCAAGAACTCTCTGAAGACCCTGTTCATCAAATCCATAAAGATTGCAGGGGCATTGTTTAGCCCAAATGGCATGACCAGGAACTCATAGTGTCCGTACCTGGTTCGGAAGGTCGTCTTGGGGATGTCTTCTGTTCTTATCTTCACCTGATGGTAACCTGATCGCAGGTCTATTTTAAAGAAGACCTGTGCACCCTGCAACTGGTCGAAGAGGTCATCAATCCGGGGAAGGGGATACTTATTTTTTATCGTAACCTTATTCAATCCTCTGTAATCAATGCACAGTCTCAACGTTCCATCTCCCTTCCTTGCAAAAGTGATTCCGGCACCCCAAGGGAACACACTGTGTCTAATAAAACTATTGTCTTGCAATTCAATTATCTGTTTCCTCAGCTCTTCCATCTCAATGCGGCTCATGCGGTAAGGAGCAACAGAAATGGGCTGGGTACCTGGCTGTAGGTCTATAGTGAACTCGACTTCTCTGTCCACTAGCAGACCGGGCAGTTCATCCGAAAACACATCTAGGAAGTCTCGAACAACCGAAATCTCTTAAATACAAATTTTCTTCTTGGGCTTGCCTAGTAAGAGGAAACAGCAAGATTAAGGCACTAGAAGTTAAGAAAACTCGCCATCAAGGAATAAGTACTGAATGATTTTATTAATTTGTAAATGGCTCCTCGTTAGGAGGATTAAATACAATTTTCTTGTTAAAGCAATCTATGGTGGCGTGATACGCCGCTAGCCAATTCATCTCTAAAATTACATCAAAATCCCCCGTGTCTGATCCTATCAGGTCTACACTCAGTTTTCTATTTGCTATCTCCACGGTACAAGCCCTGTAGATAACTTTTCCTAGTAGTGTTTCACCTCCGGCAGTAGACACAAATAACAATAAATCAAGTTTATTAGGTGATACATTAATTTTGGAAGCAAAAACATGTGAAACAAAGGAATGCGATGCACCAGTGTCAGATAAAACATGAGCAATATGGTTACAGATAGTATACATACCCTGTACCACATCTGGGTCGGCGTCGGCGTCGGCGTCGGCATCCTGCTGGGTAAGGTTGTAAGCTCTACCCTGGATAGGAGGCCTTCCTTGATTCTGGTTCCTCGAGCATTCTTTTGCATAATGCTGGGCACTGCCACATATGCGACAAGTGTTGTTGAGGCGGTAGTAGGGTTGGTCCCCGTGATCTCTGCCGCAGTGCTGACAGATCTTCCCACGTGCTGCCCCTGGAGCCTAAGGAGGGGCCTAGATGACTGGTCTGGGCCTCTTATTTGGTTGGGCAAGCGCAGTACGTGTTGGCCTGCAGAACGGAGCTGAGGGTCGGGAACTCCCTCCTGGCTGAGGACGGGTGTTGAAGCTTCTTTCCACAATCTGTGCCTTTGCTAGGACTGCTGAATATGTCTTGAGCTCCAGTACCAACAAGTGTTGCCTGATCTCCGGGCGGAGACCCCACTGGAATCTCCTAGCCTTTCGGCCCTCATCCATCAATGTCTCCGGGGAGTATCAGCCTAGCTCTAGGAACTTACGAGCATATTCTAATACTGTCATGTTTCCCTGTACCAGTTCAACAAACTCCATTCCCTTTAGGTGTCGGATGTGCTCAGGGAGATACTCGGCATGGAATGCCACTAAGAACTGCTCCCAAGTGACTGGTGTAAGCATGGTGGTCTGCTTGAGCTCCCACCAACGTCTTGCTTCCCCTACCAGCATATAGGAAGCAAGGGCGGATCTCTGCTCAGGAACTACTCCCAAGGTCCTGATAGCTCTCTCAGTCTCCGCCAGCCAGTACTGGGCCTCTTCAAAAGAGGATCCCCCTGCAAAGGTGGAGGGGTTCAGTCTCATGTACCTCTCTATGTAGCCCGGGTCGATCAAGAAAGGAGCGGGGTCTCGTGGAAGAGGGATTGGAACCGGCTGGGGATAGATTGGGGGGTCCTGTGGTGGCACCTGCTGATATGATGGGGGCACTGGGCTGTACTGTGGCGGTGCCGGGTAGTACCGTGGCTGGGGCACCGGGTTGTACTGCGGCAGTGGTGCCGGGTGGTACTATGGAGGGGCAGGCTCGTGCTGGGGTGGCTCGGGATCAGCCTGCTGTAGCTGAGGCTCAACCTACGGTAATGGAGGAGGGTCGGGTAACTCCCTTCTCTCCTTTCGCCCTTGCTGGGCTGCTATGAACTCTTCCAGCATCTCATATAATCTGTATACATCCTCCCAAAGCGAATTATCCCGGGCCACTCGGTTTAGTGGGGGTCTTTCTCTCATTTCTTTGCACCTGCATTTCATAAGGAATGATTGAGTAGCGACTTATCGGTGAGTATTTCTCTTAGCATTATTGTGTAAGGGATGGGTCCGAGGAACGAGGCTCTGATACCAACTGTAACAGCCCCGGAAATTTAAATGAAATGTATATATTAAATTCTCAAATGCGGAAGCATAATAAAAATTTTGATTAACATCCCTTACACAATAACCAAAACGTACTCAAAACATGAAGGAACAAACTAACTAAGAGAGATACTCGAAATAAGAACTATAAATATAATTATGAAGTCTTTAGGCGTCCCCTTCGCCGTCTTCCTGCGGAACGGGCTCGGGAACAACGTCTTCCTGATTTGAATGGTTAAATAAGGAATGAGCTACACCAGCCCAGTAAAGACATCACACTATCTCACCGCCACGGAAGTAAAGGTGGGTAGAAAATAAAAATGACCAATGGAGCATAATTTATAACAAACTCGTTTATTAACATAAAAACCTATACTGTCCACTTACCTCGGTGAGATCCATGAAAACAACATATGAAAGCAATAACATTATCATCATCATGAAATCATATAGATTTTATAACATAACACTTACCATGCCTTTGCATTTCGATCATTAAACAACATATTTTCTTCTTTTACCAGCCTACTAGTATCCATGGGGATCTATAGGGGGTCCCCGCTACCCGTGAACGATTAACATTAATAACCTGATTCCAGGGCCGTCCCCATACCCCGTCCGGTATGGGCACCAAAACCATAAAGGTCTCAATACCTCGTTCGGTATGAGAGACCACGTTCCTGGTAGGGTTCCCTACGGACCCGGTCCGTCCACCATTTTTCAGGATATCTAGTCAGGCTGTCAACATTGTCCATTTTGCCTTTTTCCTAGATCTCAATCATCCAATCATACACAACATGTAAACCAGTAATTAATACCAAATAAGACAACACAGTATCGGGTTCACCGTAATACAAACCATAATAAAAGAAACCATGATTCATGCATACGAGACCATAATATAATTACATCAAACATCATACTGCATTTAATACTGAAAATTAGATCAAACAACAACTGACCAACATTGTATCAGACTCAGGCTCCATTGGCAACCTTAATCAATTATAAATCTATAAAGTCACACAGTACAGTTTAATTATTTATTTAGCTTTAATACTGTGATGGGAAATAGGGTGAGGGGTTCTTACTTGTTTCGGGGTCAGAAATCGACTCTACAGTGCACCTACGGGCTGTCCCTAATTTTTCTGAATTTTTCCAGAAAACTGAAACGCACTACCGGTACCTGCACGTATCCCAAAAAATTCCAAATCAGACCTGGGGCCCCTTTTGGCCAATATCGGAATTCCGGTACGGCGGCTCCACTGTGCTCCGACGACGGCGCCACCGCCTGCGGCGGCGATCCGCCTCGGGTTGGCCGTTTTCAGCCGAATTTGGCTAAACTTGCATCGGTCCCTGCGATAAAACAACCCTAAGGTCCTCAGTGGGCCAAAAAAATCACGAAAAACTGAGACTTACCGGCGGCGGTGCTCTCGGGTGCGGCGGCTCCTCCGGCATGAGTTGCATTTTGATGTTTGGCTCCGATCAACCTATAGAGAAAAGAACGGTGATCACAGTGGTATAAAATTTGCATCGAACGGAGGCCGGGAAGAGCCTCATTGGAGGCAAAAACAGAGGGGAGTCGTGGTGGCGCTGCCGGACTTCGGCGGGATTTTCCGGCCTTTTGGCCAGTGGTTCGGCTCCAGT
Source organism: Carica papaya (assembly GCF_054855325.1). Taxonomy (NCBI): domain Eukaryota; kingdom Viridiplantae; phylum Streptophyta; class Magnoliopsida; order Brassicales; family Caricaceae; genus Carica; species Carica papaya. Next base: position 4,525,579 of record NC_142312.1, on the reverse strand, counting down.
TTGGCCATAGGCAGATTCAGCATCGAAAAACGAGCCGGGAAAAGAAAATTTACCTCGATTGGCGGTCAGAAATTTATCCAGTGCGGCGGCAGCCGGCTCCTCCGGCGAGGCACTGGCGGCTAGGGTTTTGTGGTCAGGTGTGGGTGGGGTTATTTATACCATTTGCCTTTTGATCTCAACCGTCCATCAAGATTAAATCTGGACCGTCCGATCGCGATTTAATTGGAATTAAATCTGGACCGTCCATTGCGATGCAATCTGGGCCGTCCGTGCGCACGTTTGATATGGGTCGTCCGTGCGCGCGGGAACAGATCTGGGCTGTCCGATCGCGCGCACGCGGATCGCCATGTGGCTCGTCTCGTGTCAGCGTTTTCTTGTCATGCGGCGTGTCCTGGTTGGCCGGGGCTGCTGATCGGGCTACTGACGTGGCTGCTGACGTGGCACGACTTTTCTAAATTGCGTTTTGACCTCCGATTTTCGATTTTCTTTTCAAAAACACCCACAGAATCCAAATTTTCACCCATTTTTCCCTAAATCAATTTCAATTAAATCCAAATAATATTTTTACCCAATTTTATCATTATTATTATTTTTATTTTCATTAAATTAAATTAAAATATAAAAAATTCAAATACAAAAAAAAATAAATAAAAATAAAAATAAAATAATATATATAAAAAATATTTTGGGTGTTACAATCTGGGTCATTCGTGCGCGCATGATGCGATCTGGACCGTCGGATCGCCCAGGTACGCGGAGCACCCGTGTGGAGCCGATGTTAGCGTGTTTGCCACGTGGTGTGTCATGGTTCGCTGTAGCTGTGATCAGGCCGTCCCACGTGGCCAAACTTTTTTTTTTGGGTGATTTTACCCCCTATTTTTAAATTTTCTTTTAGAAACACCTATTATATTCTCACTTTCACCTATTTTTTTTTCAGAATTGTTCTTAATTTCGTTCCTAATTCATTTTTTTTCAAAAAATTAACCAAAGTTAAATTAAAAAAAAATTAATTATTTATATATTTTTTTTATAAATTAAAAAAAAAATTATTCTGAACTAAATTTCTGAACCCAAATATTACAGAAATATATATAAATTTATACATAAATATTAGAAAATAATCATCTAAATATTTTAAATTGAATGAGTTGAAATAAATCCATGCACGCATCAAATATTAGTTTAGTAAACCGTAAAAGGCATGTGTTAATAAATAATAACACGCATTATAATTTATATGATTATATCAACCATTATTTACAAATATAAAATAATAATTCAATGCTTAATTAAAAAAATTTTAAATTTATCTTTTTTATAAAAAAAATATTGGATTTTTTTTTAAACAAAATAAATTTTACAAATTTTTGAGAATATATAACACATATACTCATTAATTAAGTAATAGTTATTAAATAAATTTTATAATTAACTGTAATAACAATATTTTTAATTGCATATGTGTATGATTAAGTAATTGATTTGGTCTGCTTGGCCCAAGAGCCGAATTAACTGGTATCATTACTGAGTCACGGTTTGTGACAAGCAACTATCGTGGACTGTCTCGGTGTGTGTGTCCATCAGTGCCCAGTTCAAGTTGATAATTTTGTATTATCATTTTTGGTAGATACGGAGCAGTTATTTAATTAAATTATAAACTATCCAACACGTGAAAAATATGTGTACATAAAGATAAGCATATGACAGAGCTACGAATATTGAATATTTTATATAAATTAAATACATCAATCACGTGATGGATCACGTGATTGATGTATTTTAAAAAGCAAAATATAATTATTATAAATATCTTAAATTAATCATCATAATTTTATTAAATTAAATATTATAATGAATTATTATTGATTTATAATATATTTACAAAACAAAAAATTTTATTTATTAATGAGTTAATTATTAAAATATTGTGTTAATAATTAAAATAATCAATTAATATGTAGTTTCCATATAAGGAAAGAGAGAGAAAGTAATAGTATTAACATGTATAATATATAGTATTGGATCACCATATTATATTATATATTTAACGTACTGTAGGTGCAGCCAACCATTTTAGAATTCATATATTGAGAATTTTAACCTCTTCAGACATTGTGTTCTTTGAAGTGATCAAACCTGGCTATGATTTAGTTTAACTGATCTATAAAAATTAGATTAGAGATACTAATTAATTAATTAAGAGCTTATTAGTTTACATACGAGATATATTTATCTTATTTTAATTATTTAGGTTAGTTTTTATTAAAAATATAAATAAATTTAATAGCGGTGGGAAATAATTTAGATTACTTCAAGGAGGCACCTCACGTTAGAGTAGCAGTCTGATGAAGGAAAGGTCAAGTAAAGTACAGGGACGTCCAGTTGGCTTCTAAATTGGCGGTAATTATCTGATTTTTGTTATCCACCAGATTGGAATTTTGAATGAGACAACAGTATAAAAATATAATAAATTTATTTTATTTAATTATTATAATTTTATTAATATATTAATTATTTAATTTTATTAAATTAAGTATTACGAATTAAATTTTTAATAAAAATTATATTTATAAGGAAAAATGAAGCTCGTAATATCTAAATAAATTAAAAAAAAAAGTTGTTTTAACCAAAGTTTACACGTAATTAACAATGAGAACACGTAATAATGATAAAATTATTAGTTTATAATTTGGATATGTATTCCGTCTCTTTCATCCCCGAAAGTTGCATTCACCGCTCCGTGCTGTTTAAATATTTATTTTTTATTCATAAAAAATATTAAATCCAATTTTTAAATCATTGAAGGTATTTAAAAAAAAAAAAAACTTAGTCAAAATAATATATATATTTAATCTGAAAAAGTCATTATACATTGAAATACAATTTTATTAATATATTAATAAAATATTATAAATAAATTACTATCAATTCATAATATAAATATAAAATAATAAATTTTGTATATAAATTTAAATAAATTATAAAATTTTTAATTATTAAATTACTGTAATTATTGTTAAAAATATTTATTTAAAAATTAAAATATAATATTATAATATTAAAAATGTTAATTGTTGTTTTGATAATAATTATATAAGTTAAGAGTTTATGAGAAAAAAAAAGGCTTCAAATAATATCACAAATTAAATTTTTAAAAAATGTAGAGTAAATTTTAATCTCAAAAGAAAATTATTAGTTTACATAAAAATTAAATTTTTTTTTATAAAAAAATTACTTAATGCAGTAAATAATTATTTTCTCAACACGAAATTTAGCAAAAAGTTATTAAAAATTCTAAATTAAATATATAAAATTATAGTTTTAATTATCACCCCCTCTAAAATTAAAAAAAAAATTATTGAAAATGAAAAATAAAGCAAAATCTTGATTAGCTTCATATGACGTGAAGGAAAAAAAAGTCAAAACATTTACCTAACAATATTCATTGCGACCGTGGAGAATGCAAAAACTAGGAAAGAAGAAAATGGCGCGTGATGACAAATCAGCTGAATGGGCGAGTCCGCCAATAGAAGGAGACGGGGGTCCACGTCCTTCTCCGAATAGAAAAAAGACAAAAAAGGAGAGAAAAAGAAGATGCTGACTTGTCTAAATCGGCGATTAACGCCGATCAGTTAACCGATTCCTCCGTCAATTAATTCCTCAGCGTAAGTTTAAAATCTTTGAAATATTTCTTCTTCATTAAAGTCTTTAGCCGTTATCACCTGACATTTACCGTTGTTAACGTTTACAGAAAACTGAATCTCGTCTTCCTCACCTTCTGTTTTCTTAAATGTTTCCGAGAGCAGAGCTTCACGGCATGCGTTCTCCTTTAGATTTGGTTTTTTTTTTTTTTTTTTTTTTAATGTTAAGTTGACAAACTCCTCTAGACATATACCACCTTCACTGTATATTTTTTCCGAGTAGGTATAGAATAATACAGTGGGTTCCCGATGAAACCGCTTTTGGGAAACGAAAGTCAAGAGTTAAAAAAATTGAATTTGGAAGATTTGACAGTTCCAAAAACAGAAGAAGAGGTCTTCGGTGGTGTCAACGTGGTGAGCTGGGAAATTGTTATTTTATACAAGGAGATAGCGAGAGAGAGATGATAATAAATGAGACTGTTTTTTGTTGAGTAATATGCCTGCTTTCATCCTATTTATCTTTTTCTCTGTCGCTTTGTTGATGTACGCTATTTTTGCATAACGTCGAGCGTTACCCAATAAGTCAGAAAGCTCTTCCTCTCATTCCGACTTCCCCCTTTGCTCTGTCTCTTTCACCATCCACCAATTTCGCGATCTTTTCTTCTCTTGGCTTCGTTATCACCATTGTTCTCTCCCTTCACCTCCATTTCCCTCCGCACTCTGTTCATCTCTTGTCGCCACACGGAACCAAGTGCCCATTTCCTCCATCCACAAATTCTCATCCTCCCTCTCGCTCAACTCACTTCGACCTACCTCAGTACCTCCTTACTTTCCCTCCGTTTGCCTAAAAAAACTCTTGAGAAACAGACAACATAAGCCGTCTCTTGCTAGTGTCTCTTTGCCGCCGGCTCACCACTTCCTGCTTTCCTATCCACCAGGGAAAGCTACTTAATTCTCCTTTTTCGTGCTTCGCTCAACCAAAGCTCAGGGTGCTCGCACAGCCGTTGGCCTTCCTCTGTCATCTGCTGATCCCCTCTATTCCTTCCATCTCACTGTGGCCACTTGGTAAGTTTATACTCTTTCCATTTTAAACAAGTCTATGAAGCTTGAGGATTTTGTTTTCTCCTGATTTGTGTCTATGAGCCGTATTTCCAGTATATTGCTAGTAAATGTTCTTATCTTGCGGTTTTGCTCATGTTTCCGTGGATTGAGAACTTGCTGGTAAACTAACTGGTTCTTGGATGTTTAAATGAAGTTTCGGATGTGACACTAAATATATATTTTTTAACGAAAAATGTGCTCATACTTGTTTCTACATGGTTCTTGATTATTAGAAAACAGCATTTCTGATATTTGGTGTTTATTCAACCACATGGATGAGGTTCCCGATGCTAGTTTATCAACTATGCTTTGTTTTTTTTTCCTCATAAAAAATGTCAAACATTTCTGGGTTTTCTTTTGTTCTATGGCTGCTTGGTTATGATTTTTTTTCCCAAATGTTAATAAATAGACAGATATTTCGGTTTGCTCTATCCCTTTATTCTCTGATAATTTGAACCAAAATGGTTGCCTGGTCATAATTTAAACCTTTTGCTATCTAGTTAGTACACAAGTAGAGGGCTGATAGCCTAATTCTGGATTTTGGGTTCCTCGTGGTTGCTTGATTATGTTTATTTATCATTTTGGTTGTTAGTAGCTAAGTAATGTGAGAGTATTTGTTTGGCTGCTGAGTTACCAGATATCAGCAAATATATATGTCGAATCCACCTGATTTTGAGTTTGTTTTTAGTAGTTTTGTTGGATTTAAGCTGCTAATGGGTTGTACATGAATATTAAATAGCTTCAGTTTTCTGGTCTTGGCCACTTCTTTCTTTAGTGTGGGTTTACGGATTTTCATTGTCCAAAAGAAAGACAGGAAATGTTCTTGTGTCATATTCAGGATCATACTTGTTTGGAGAGGTCTATAGTGTTTTTAGGTTTTGATTCTAGTATGCAGATATTTAAAAGTATTCCAGTTTCGATTCTCTGTACATAATGTTTGGCTGTGTTGCTTTTTCTAAACACTTGACATGTTCTGCATTGAATGTATTATTATGAGTATTATAAATTTTTTTCAGCTGTTTACTTATGTACGGTTTTCTCCTCTAGTTTTTGCAATTTTCACCATTTGCATTGCATATCAGAGACAATTGCTTCTTTCTTCCAGTAGCGGCATTATGCATTTCCATGGATTTATTAGATTCATGCATAAGCATACATCATTTTGACTTGTATCATTGAGGTTAGTCTAGTTCCTTAAGAGGTTTGTTCAATTACTGATCCACCTAGGTTGATTGCTATAGTTAAATTTTTAATGTGCCAAGCAAACATGGAGGTGTGTTTCCTTCAGATCACTTTGGGTGGAATTTAGTCTCAATTTCCAATATAGCCTGGATATCCAACCAACAAAAACCAATCAATCGATAAAAAGTAATTGGTTTTTGGATTTCATATAGACCATTTACTTTTTCTGTCGGTGTGTTTTTTGTTTTCCCTGTTGCACATTATGGCTTACAAACAATTGTATTTTTCCACTTCTATGAGCTTTTACAGGCAAATGATAAATGTACTTGTGCATCTGTTCACACTATTTAGGAACAATCAACTTCTTTTAGCCTCTAGCTAGAGTTGTTTGCATTGCTAGATGGGTGCATAATACCTTATCATCATGTTTTAATTTAGCAGAACTTTATCTTTGTATATCGAATGGTATAGTTATGGTGTCCTGCTTTGAAATGGATTAATGGCAACTCCTGTTTTGTAATGGTTTTGATTGCACCTCTCAATGTGACAGCTGCTACTTCATCTCATCATCCATTTCATGAGCAACACCCTGTTCTCTCTATTACTTCTATTACGAGTGTGATTTTTTTTTTTTAAATAATACATGTATGAAACTTTATCTTAAGAATATATATTAGCAATTAAGATACAGTCTACGCATGCAGGCTCTCCTTTTCTAGCAATGTCAAAGAATATTGCCATTTTACATGGATAAGCCTCCACACTGTTTTCTTATCTTATAATTGTAAAAATTTTCTACAGTAAACTGAAAATGAGAATCAATATTTGGCTGCCATTTCTTCTATCTTCCTGGTTGCTACTTGAAGCAAGAGTTGCCATAGCAGCATCGGCTTGTGGGGAGGAGAAGCCACTTACTCAAACTCCTACATGGGCTGTTGCTGGCGTCTGTGCTGTTATTATCATCATCTCTCTTCTCTTAGAAAAGGTTCTTCACAAAGTTGGAACAGTATGTTTCTTTTCATTTTTTCTGCTTGTAGTTTTTTGTTTCAGTTTTTCTTTTTTTCTGTTTGAGCTGCCTTTATTGATAGGATTTTGTATTTTTCTCTCTCACAACTTGGTGGTTACTTTTGGCTGCTCTTTGAACTTCTTTTCCCAATTAATTGCTGGCAAGTTGGTCGGGGAATTATTTACTGGTTTTGGTTCTTTCTTTTCTTTTTAGTTTTTCCTGCACTTCTAGTCACTTGGGAATTAAATTTTATCTTTGGGGAGAAGAGGGGGGGGGGGGGGGGTTGGTTACCTTTACTCCGAATACATCCACACAGTAACAAGGATGAAGTGTTCCTTTATTTGACTCAGAAACCAAAATTCATGACACCATGAAACAAGCATCTATAGCAGCCATAGAGATATCTTATATTTAGTTGAAAGAAACTAAATTTCCTGATGCTATTTTCGTTTGATTTTAATTCAGTGGTTTACAGAAAGGCACAAAAGTGCTCTGTTTGAGGCTCTGGAAAAAGTCAAAGCTGGTAAGACACAAGTTCTATAGTTATGGTTTGACCTTCAAATCTGGAAAGTGGTGATGTGTATTTGACTTTGATATCATAATTTGCAGAGCTGATGGTTCTTGGATTCATTTCGCTGCTCCTGACTTTTGGTCAGAATCACATTGCCAAGATCTGCATTCCTAAAGGAGTTGCTAGCACCATGCTGCCATGCCAGGCTGATGGTGAGCATGAAGCTAGCAGTGAAGAGGAAAATCATCACAGGAGACTCCTCTGGTTTGAGCGGAGATTTTTGGCAGCTGCTTCTCCTGTAGAATGCAGGAAGGTAAATTTTTATGGTGCATGTACTTTGCTAGCTGAGTTTTGCCTAAGTGGCAAAAGATTCATAGAATCATAGTTGACTGAAGTGTCCTATATTTTATTTGAGCTTTTGATATCATGAATCATGGCCTCTTTCTTTGTGGTCAATTAGTTACTGTCAAAATTAATCAAACTTACTGCAGTCATGGGTTCTCCTTCCAACTACTGATTTTTTCGATTAGAAAGCTGTTGATTTTTATTGTTGTAGATGGTATCTTATTTGTACCTGTACCCTTGGTCCATTCTTTCTTCACACCAATGCCTTATATTGGAGAATCCATTTAGTGGATAATGAATCTGTAATTGTATGGTAAATCCATCATTGTCCCTACTTTTAATCAAAAGGTTTATATTCCATCTGGAATTACTTAGTGATCCTCCCTGCTATGTGCTTCGTTTTTATGTCTTACTTTACTAGTCACTTCTGTTCACTTGAGACGTGGAAAAATAGAAATTGTCTCTGATTACTAGATAAAAATTTGTCCTTCTCAACTCTTAACTTTTCTGATTCTTTTGTAGGGGTATGAACCACTTATATCTGTTCAGGGATTGCATGACTTGCACATTCTCATATTCTTCTTAGCAGTTTTCCACATCGTGTATAGTTTCCTTACAATGATGCTTGGAAGGCTGAAGGTGTGACAAATTTCTTTGACTTTTTCACTTATATTCTCTGTTGCTACCCTACATTTATACTTAAAATGCTACATCATCTTCCCTTTGCGGGTCTAATTCTAGTTTCCAGTCTTGTTGGGAAATCTCATGCGTGTGGGGTCACAAACTTCTTTAACGGTGGATGATCAATCATGTGATCTGTAATAATTGATTATTAGCTTATGGCTCTGACAGCAGACACAAGGGTAGTAATTGAACAAAGGGTCTCAAGTTTAGCGTAAAAATGACAATCTCTGATCTGTCTGTTCTCTTTTAGATCTTGGTGTTCTTGTTCTTGTCATAGGTGGATGAACTCATCCCCAAATGTTCTATGCCAAAGGGAGAACAAATAACTTTAGACACTGACATTTGAACTACAGTAATAGGAGGCTTATGTCTTTTCAACAACATGTGCATGTTCTTAGTCATGTTAAAAGTTTAGCCAAATGAATTTAGAAAAGATCTAAATATTACACTTAGAATAAGATGATCTTGAAATATTAAGAATTGATTTCTCATGAAAATTGAATCGAGGTTTTGCTTTGCACGGAACTTAAAGAACTCCTTTTAGGTTTTGAATAAGCTGTGTGCCAGCTTTCAGTCACCAGAGGATGCTGAGGTTCTGGCAGTTGACTCGTTTGGTGACAGTAGTTGTAGATTTGTGGTTGATGCCAGATTTTTTGTTAGGACAATGACAATCTAGTGATGCAGTGGAGCTTCGGGCTCTTTCTGGTGGATTTGGCGGACAGGACCCTGGGGGTAGACCAATTGCTGTGGTTTGAGTCCAGTCGTGATTGCTGCATCATTCACCCCTTATTGTTTAGTGGGAAGTCTGAACTAGCGGCTGATGAGGGGTGTTTTCTGTTTGGGACTTCTGTGCAGATTAGGAATTTTTTGGATATAGGAACATTTTACTTTGATATAACTTGATGTATGAAGATTAAGGACTGATTTCCTTGCTTAGAGATTTGGGGTGGACAAAGTTATGGCAGTTAGGGTTCCTTAGATATCACACCTAAAAAATTCATAAGAAGCACATTTAAGAATTTATGCATTAGATGACCAGAAAAGTCGAGAAAATTTACGAAGAAAGTCCTTTCAATAACTGGACTTCTTCAAACGTGATAATATGAAATTTTTAATGCTTCGATTTAAATTATAATCTAACTACAGTTGAGGATGTTTCTTCAAGGGAGAATAATTAAGGAATTCTGATAAGGTGCCTATAACCTAAAGGTAAGCTATAAATAAAATCTTAATACTACTAAGATATAATAATGAACTCCTAAATAATATAATAATTCTAGATTTAAAAGAAATTTGATTCCTAATCTACTTAGAAAAGATGAGAAAAATTCATTTTGCATCAAATGTAGAATTTTAAGTATGTAGTTCACCATAGCCATTTGGACAAAAGTGATTCTCTTTGTGTGTCTCAATGTAGAGAAATCTGACGACAACACTTTGCACTACAATCAATCTCTTCTTCTTTATCACTTCAGCTTTCTAACTGGTAGCACCAATTTAATGCTGAAAATTGCTTTGGACAGATTCGTCGCTGGAAAGAGTGGGAGAAGGAAACTTTGTCTCATGATTATGAGTTTTCAAATGGTACGGTATTATATTATTCCATATTAGCAGATTTCTATACTCCTTTGTTATTCCTTCCTTGAAATTTGCAGTTCCTTACTTGAGAATGATTTAGCAATCTGTTTATTTCTCAGTTACCTAGTTCTGTGTAACATCTTGGATGCTGATGTAGATTTACTTTTGTGTACAGATCCTTCTAGATTCAGGCTCACTCATGAGACATCTTTTGTGAGAGCACACAACAGTTTCTGGGCCAGAATTCCATTATTCTTCTACATTGTAAGAGTATTTTCTTGACCATTCGCATTATCATTTTGTGTTACCCAGGATAGTACAATATGTTCAGTGACTAGCTGCAAATAATTTGATATAGACCTGAACATTTCAAGCAAAGCCAAAACTATAAGAATGTTATGAATTCAGAATTAATAGACTTGTGATGAGGAATTGATCAATAGATAAAGAAAAAACTGTCTGAAGTAAAGAACAAATGAAAAATCGTTGTCACAGTTGAACAATAAACTTTTAAGTGTAGTGTGTTTGGTGAGTAGTGTAGCATTTCTAACAGGAACCAATTGGCTGACCTGTAGAGGTAAAGCTAAAGCTTTTCTAAATTCATTTGCTTTCCAATAGGCTAATGATTTTGCTGTATAAGGTCAAGTATTACCAATGCGAATCTTATTAAACTCTTAAAATGCAATCCATTGCAGGGATGCTTCCTTCGACAGTTTTTCAGGTCTGTTGGAAGGGCTGATTACCTGACATTGCGCAATGGATTTATTACTGTGAGTCTTCTACTGCACAACTGACATTATCTGATGTTAGATTTTATTATTATTCTGAACATTTTATATTTGTAGGTGCATTTAGATCCAGGAAGCAAATTCAACTTCCAAAAGTTAGATTTTATTATTATTCTGAAAATTTTATGTTTGTAGGTGCATTTAGCTCCAGGCAGCAAATTCGACTTCCAAAAGTACATCAAAAGATCGTTAGAGGATGACTTTAAGGTGGTTGTTGGAGTAAGGTAATGGGTTTTCCATGTTTCACTTTTTATTCTGCCCTGGTCTATGGTTTTATTTTGACTTATTCTACTCTACCATAATTTATTGTTTCATTTGACTTACACTTATGTTGCTTTTCAGTCCGGTTTTATGGGCATCCTTCGTGATTTTCTTGCTGCTAAACGTCAGCGGTGAGCCATTTTCTCCTTGAAAAAGCCACTAAAGCAATATCTTAGCTTCCAGATTGATTTACAAATTTATGTTTGTTTCAGGATGGCAAGCATTGTTTTGGGCCTCCATAATCCCTGTAGTTGTAAGACATCTTCTCCTAGTAATGAGTATTCCAGAATATAGAATATTTTAGATGTCTTATCATTTGATTGATTACAGATAATCTTAGCTGTTGGGACAGAGCTTCAAGCAATTTTGACGAAGATGGCTATTGAAATCACAGAAAGGCATGCAGTTGTGCAAGGGATACCTCTTGTGCAAGGGTCCGACAAATATTTTTGGTTTGGTCGCCCTCAATTAGTTCTTCATCTCATCCACTTCGCATTGTTTCAGGTACTTAAAGGCCTTTATCATTATAGGTGCTTTAACATTAGAATAGAATGACTAGAATGAATCAGCTTAAATTTGGTCATCTTAAATTTCATTTTCTTTGTTTTCTTTTAAAATTCATTTTTTTTCTTTCTCCTGTCTGTAACCTTCAATCGGAGAAATGATGAACTACTATTTTGTGGTGGTCATTTTATCATATCGGAAGAACACTCGGATGTTTTCTTCTCTAAATTAGTGATGCTCAAGTTTGTCCTAGATCTATAATTGCAAAACTCAATTGCAATCAGTCTAGACGCTGTGAACTCGAAGAGAATCATTTTTTCCCCTTAAAATTGCCTTTTTATACTGTTATCTAATTCATGGTTCTGGTGCTTGCAGAATGCGTTCCAGATTACTTATTTCTTGTGGATATGGGTAACTGACACTTCTCAACTGTCACACCAATTGCATCTTGTCTTTATTTATTTGCATGTCTTCATATCTAATGCTCAAGGCAGATATTTCTTTTCTCTTATGCAGTATTCCTTCAGCCTAAAATCTTGCTTTCATGCAAATTTCGCGCTTGCTATAACAAAGGTTTCACTGGGGTGAGATATCTACTTATGAAATTATTACCTTCCTAATCTGAATAGGCGGTAAATATCATCCATTTGCAAGTATATTCCGATATCAATAGTTGTTAACTAGAGCCCTATGTCCTTCAGAGAGGTACAGGGATGTCTAGTTGCATTTCTGCCATACGATTATAAAAATTGCACTATCTTGATGTACAATTGATTTGTTGAACTCCTTCATGACCTTTTCAGGTTGGGTACCTTATTTATCTGTAGCTACATCACGCTTCCACTGTATGCGCTTGTAATGCAGGTACTTCATTTGTTTCAGTTGAAACTCATAAGTTATTTGCCATGGTATGTTGCATTTGGTAAAATGACAACATTGATAACTAGCATTCCCGAATAAGAAACTGGCATAACCAACACAGACTAGAGGATTAATTTCCAACCTCAGTTGTCAGATTTCAAACTCACACCATCACTAGTCTGACAAAATATTCACAACAATTACTTATGCACCCACATTCTTCGCTTTTAAAGAAGTAACTTGGCAGGGAGTTATCTTTTGTTTGATGATATGCAATTCTTTAAGGTGGATAAAAGTTGTGTTTTGGACTCGCAGATGGGTTCACAAATGAAGAAATCCATCTTCGATGAACAAACATCAAAGGCCCTTAAAAAGTGGCACATGGCTGTGAAAAAGAAGCACGCAAAGGGAGGAAAGATGTCAACCAGGACTCTTGGTGGAAGTGCAAGTCCTAGCCCAAGCGCCATTCATTCTTCAGGACCTTCATTGCATCGTTTCCAGACTACTGGTCACTCAACTCGCTCCTCTTACATGTATGAAGATCATGATATGTCCGATCTGGAGGCCGAAGTTCCTTTATCACCAACACCGGCAACAGAAAATTACATCATAAGGGTTGATCATCATGAGGATGAACAAGCAATTGAGATCAGTGAAACTCACCGCAATGAAGAAACCAGCAACGAAGACGAATTCTCCTTCACCAAGGCTGCACCTGTTAAAGAATCATGATGAAAAGGCAGTGCTTCAAATGGTGCAGTCAGCAGTGTAAGCTGCATACCTGCATCTTCTTGTAAAAATTCTGTTAGTTTGCTATGAAATGTGGGCATATAGGCGATTTCCGTTTTGTATGTTAACATTCTTGTTTGTAGATTAATAATTGCCAAAGAAATCCAGGTTTTCTTTTCTTTTTTCATCCCCCTTGGAGATCGATTGAAGAGTGAATCTCTCCATGTGATCTTGTGGTTGGCTCTGTTATAAGCTCATTTAAATTCCCTTTTGCTGCATTGTGAAGGTCTCTTGATACTGCTTTTTGTTCTAGAAAAAGGTCTCTATTATCTTACCCATTAATATACAAAATTTAATTATAAAATAGATAATATATATTTACAAAAAAAGCTTGAAATCCTAATAAGTCAAGGATTTTATAAACTAAACTGCCCCATCCCAATAATTTACAGGTGTTAATAGAAATACATCAAAATCATATTATATGTGAGGCATTTCTGATTTACTTGCTAAGATGGTTGTAATGGCGGTGTTGAATTGAATCTGGCCCAACCTATTTTACTCTCATTGGAGAAGCCAGTTTTAATCCCTTTTTTTAAAAAAAAAAAATAATAATAATAAATAAGACCAAAATAATGACGTAGGCAGATCATAGAGTCAACAGCATTTGACCGTTGACCAGAAATATCTGCAGACACAGATTGACTTTTAAAACTTATTTTCTATTTTCTTTTTGGCATATCTGTTTTTTTTTTTTTTTTGAGGATACTCTCTGCCATGTGTCATAAAAGAGCTTCTCCAACTGATTTTTTGTTCTTTTTTTCTGAGAAGATTTTCAATTAAATCTCAGAAAATCTTATTAGATAAAAGAAAAAAATAAAAAGAAAAAAAATCTCCATGTTTTACTCTAGTAAAAAAAAATTACTGTGTGCTCCACAAAAAAATGCAAATTAAAATATTTTATATATATTATTTTTAAAGTTTATTGAAATTATAAATAAAAAATTAATTTACACTATATATATCTATAAAAGTATCATATTATTTATAATTTATTTAAATAACGAAAATCTAACCGAAAATTCAAGAATGAACTAGAAATTCAAGTAAACATAAAAAGTATATTAATTAGCGCATCGATCGATCAATTAATTACTTAATATTTATAGAGATATGATATCTTCTATATATATCGAACGCGTGTTAAATATTATTTATTTATTTATTTCACTTATATGCATGAATATATTCTATTTTCCCGCGTTAATTTATCTGTCAAATTTATTTTTGAAAAGATATATTTTTTTCCGCGCAAATTTATAATAATTTAAATTTTATATATATATTTTTTATTTTTTTATCATGCATATATTTAATTGAAAATGTGTGTAGTAATTCATTAATATTTTTTAAAGCATAATTTCTAAATAATATAGCATTTATCATGTGAATTTTTATTTACAATAAAACATCCACAATATTTTCTTCTAAATAAAACTAATAATATTGATAATTAAATAAAAATAAAAAAAGAAAAACCAGAAAATCTACTTGTAAAAAACCAATTAGTAGGGTCTCCAGCGACAGAATACCACGAATGAAGCGCAAATGGTAATAGAGAAAATGGTATTTGGACACCCTAAATTCTGCAAGTACTTCTGTATATATATGCTTCAACAGTAGTGTTGTATATGTGGATTGTATATGCTCAAGAGTGTATTTGCTTCGAATATAACTGACTTGATAAGTTAATATCAATGTCTCTTATCTCTGTAAAATTACATTCCTAGTTAATCAGTTTATATACTGAATATATATACATCTAATCTTTCATTTCTTAATTTGCAGTTCTTTTGCTGTTTGGGTATTTCATAATGGAGCATGGAGGTGATAATCATGGAAAATGGGTTTGGGAGGAGGACAAGAAGTTCGAAAACGCTGTCGCATTGTTTGCTAATGATCCCCCATCTGAAATGTTTGTAAAGATAGCCGGGGAATTTCCCGGAAGAAGCGTCGAAGAAATACAAGACCATTTCTTTGTCCTGATTCAAGACGTAGAAAATATCGACTCCGGAGATGTCCCACTGCCACCCTACGCCGACGACAACGTCGAGGGGGAGGGAAACCCTGGCGACAGAGGAAAAGCTCCCATCAGGGACATCTCTTATCAGCCTCAAAAGGCTAACAGAGGTGTCCCGTGGACCCCGGAAGAACATAAGTATATCTGATCATTACTCTTTAATAAGACTTGTAATTAGATGGTACGGTTATGATTGATCTGAATTTTTTTTTCTTTTTTTTGTTTGCAGCCGGTTTCTGGAAGGGTTGGAGAAGTACGGGAGGGGAGACTGGCGAAGCATTTCGAGGCATTGCGTGCTGTCAAAAACGCCAACTCAAGTTGCTAGCCATGCCCAAAAGTATTTTAGTAAGCTTCAACGAGCTGAAGCTGCTAAGAATAATCCGAAGCCGCCAAAGTCTAAGAAAGCCGGCGCCTCTAAACGAACTGGAGCGGCTCCAGCTGAACCTATTCCCATTTCTCCTGATTCGGCTCAGCCTCAGCCGATTGCTGCCTCTAATCCTATGGCTCTGGTCCCTTCAGTACCTTTTATGGGTACTCTCGTTGAGCATCAACGTTATAATCAGCTGCTATCTGCTGCTTCTGTGGGTGGTATGCCTTACGGGCCTTTCTCTGATCATCATCATGCTTCCATGGTTGCTGGCTCTATGCCTCACGAGGTTTTCTCTCATAATCAGTTTCCGACTGATTATCATCATCATCATGCTTCCATGGGTGATCCTGATTATGGTCTGTCTGAGTTGGCTCTGGCTGTTTCTTCCATGATTACTCCAACTGTACCGCCACCTTTTGATCCAATCTCTCAGCTGACTGTTCCTCCTCCTCCTCCTCCTCCTCCTCCTTCATCCCAAGATTATGGTGATAATCCCATGGTTGATCCTTCTTATGGAGCTGGTTTCTCTCATCAATTTCCTCCTCCATAAATATATATATATATATATATATATCTAAGCAATAGTGATGTTGTTGTTGTTGTTGGTGGTGGTGGTGGTGGTGGGTGGTGATATTTTTTGATATTTAGTCCTTTTATCTTTTATGTCATGAGCTAGTAATTATTTTCTTTTTTGATAAGTGTTGCAATAAATTTTCAGAAACTCAATAATGGACATGTTTGATGGATTGGATATACTGAGATGGTAAATTGAGTATTGATTACATCCGACCTCATATATATATATATATGTGATTAATCCAATGCTTTATATATATAAATTTATATGCATGTTAGTTTGAATTGCATGCCATTTATTTTACCAGTTCTGCTAGAGATACAAAGAATTTGAAGAAAATTCATATACAAACTGATTGGAGTTCAGGAAAGGAATGCTAAAACTTAACCAGTTAGTATCAGTGTATTATACAAAAATTATATGTATGTCTTAATCATATATATGTATTAGTGTGTTAATTACCTCCTCTAAAACTCTAAAGGATATTTATTTTTGTATAGCAATAACTATTAGCAATATATTTATTTATAATTTTTTTTTATCATACAAACAAAATTCCTTTATTTTCTATTTTTTTTTTCTCTGGTGATTTTGCATGTTCGTGCATGAATTTTTTAAGTACTTTTTAATCGACAATAAAGAAGTCTTCTTTAATCTACGTACGTCCGTAATTTTGTATTTTTTTCCATATACGTAAATAATTTTGCATGTTCGTGCATGAGTTTCTTAAATACTTTGTATCGAGAATTAAGAAATTCTCTTCTCTTCTATGTAAGTTCATAATTTTACATTTTTTCTATGTACGTCAATAATTTTGCATGTTCGTGCATAAATTTTTTAAGTACTTTGTCTTTAAAACTAAAAATTAAAAACAAAAATTTTCAAGTACATTTTTTTTATCGATAATTAATATAATTTGTATTTTTTTGTAGTTACGTGTGTTTCTCATTGATTAAAATCAATATTCGAAACAAACTATGTTTTATAAAATTAAGTAAAATATTTGACAATATATTTTTATGATTTATGGTAGAAGATTAATTATTTTTTTTACGAAATATATTTAAATTTAACTTTTTTTTTTTTCAAAAGATATATAAATTAATACTTATGTAAAATCAGATTTTAAAATCTGACTTTTTATATGAGAAGATATATAGATAAATACTCATATAAAATCTAATATAGAATTGTACAAATAACTTTTGATATTTTATTGGAATTAAGTTGATGAGATATTTATTACTGAAAAAAATATTTTAAAATTTATTAAAATAATTTATAATAAATATTAGTTATATTAAACTATTTCTTACCTCTTAGAATATAAGTTATATCTCAAAAATCTTTGTTTTTAATTTTTAGTTTTAAATCAAAAGTCATTATTTTTAAAGTGTTTTTTTACTTAGTATTTGAAGAAATATATATTTTTTAATAAAAAAAATTAAAGCAAAATGCGGTTACTCTCAAGCCCAAATGGCCGTCTTTACGCAATTTGGGCTTTCTCCGATACATACACCGTTTAGGCTGACAAGAGCCCTAGCAGGAATTCAGCAGGAGCCGGTACGGAAACACTGCAGAATCCAGACATTATGTTTGTTTCTGAATAGAGGGCTTTGGGTTTTTGTATAAGTTGATCGAACAGTGAAGAATTCATCCAACCCTTCAAGGGTTCGGCCAAAAAGAAGATCCGTTGGTGACGCTGTCTTACGGAGACATGCAGATATTAATCAGGATACTAACACTAAGGCGGTGCTCGGTTCAGAGCAAGCTTATTGAAGAAGAACAAGAAGAAGAAATGAGGGAGATGAACGAGGAAGAAGACAAAGCAAGAGGGAAAGTAGTGAGCTATTACGGGCTTTCCATTCTCAGGGCTGGAGCTATGTTTCTCGCCATCACTACTCTTGAGTATTGAAAGTCAACAGGCAGATTCTCCAGCTTTTCGATTCTTCGTTCAATATCTTGGTTTTGTCTGTACAGTCCAAAAATTTTAGGATTAAATAAATTTACTACCCTGTCGAGAGAAGGATGCCCCCCTTCTGCCTTTTGGAGAGTTGGACTGGTAAAATTGTCTGGCTATGGTGTTCAAGGTGGTTGCAAATTTGGTCTGTATGAATATTTCAAGAGTCCTTATTCCAATGCAACAGTGGTCTTATTTTATCTGTTAGTAGAGTATCTGCAGAAGTTTTTACCAATGTGGCTCTGGCGTGTCCCTTTTTGAAGCCATTAAGGTCCGGGTTCAAGCACAGCCCAATTTTGAAAAGGGTTTGATAGATGGGAGTTCACTTTTCTGAAGGACTTTTGGGGTACGTAATTGAGAAATTATTAATTCTTTTATTGTTTCCAAAATAATGCTATACTGACTCTAGCTAGTGCTTTTTTCTAGAAATTTCTCTTGTTTTTTTTTCCCTGTCTTTCATGATGGTTAGAGGGTTAGCAGCATCTTTTGGTTAGTTCCCAGGGCATGAGATCATCTTCCAAATCGTTTTGCCAGGTATTATTTTGGCTTTTATAAGTATAGACATCAAGCTAGTACCTTCTTGTTCATAAACATTACAGGAAGCTTGTTTACATCAGCTGTTTTTATCTATTGTTATCCCCCAGCCAGAGAACTTCCTCTATGTAAATTTCAACTTACACTGAAGTTGCATAAATTGATATCAGTTGCTTGTTGCCTTACTATTAAGCATAAATATGTCTCTTGTTAGTCTTTCAATTTGCGAGTTCAATTAATCCTCCTCTCAATTCTCCATTTGCAGTTGCTATTGTCCTACTCTTTAGCATTCAGTAGGTTTTCTATACAGTAGAGTGACGCAAAGAAAGAAGATCGCTCAAAAGTTCAACAGCTTGGGGTAACATGTTTGGCTGGCTATGCTGCTTGATCTGTTAGTAGTTTCATCTCTAATCCTGCTGACGATATTATTGTTTCTTTGGACAACAAAAACATTGATAGCCTCATATTGGTATACCCTTTGGTTAAATTTTATTTTTTATACCTTGGTGAAATGAAAGATAAATTGACTTGGCTTGATTCTGTTTTTCAAATGTTCAGGCTGTCAAGAAATTGGCCCTTTTGATTTATTCACAAGAAGCCTTTCTATATGGATATTGCTTGTTGGACCTGTGGTAGCTTTGCAGTGACTATATTATGATGCTACCAAAGTTTCAATTGGATTGTAAGCATCTGTTAGCTTGTTATCTTTTTCTTATTCCTGGGAACCTTATGCTGCTTGTATTATTTTCTACCATTCTTTCAAGTTAATCACCGGCTTTCACTTTAGTTAATTGCCTTTAGGATTCTATCAATTGTGTCAAATTTAAAACAAGCTAATTGGAAGAAGATGGGTAATAAATGATTTTTAAACACCATTATCTCTCTCTCCCTCTCTCTATGTCTCTCTCTCTTTCTCTTGAGCAAAATCATTTTGTGTGGTTTATACTTCTCTGATTTATGGCATTATGGTGTTGCAGCTCTAGGGGTCATGATTGGGACACTCTCCAAAACAGGTAATATGATGATGTCTAGAGTGATTCCCATGCAGTGAAACTTTAGAATTTCAGAGTTCACATGGTATGAGTGCCATTTGTGTACTTAATGGGGGGACAACACAAGTCATAGTATATTATGGGGAGTTGTATGCCTTTTGCCAATTTGCCAATTCAATAGAGGTTTGGGATGGATGGGGGGACATTCAAAATAAGTGAGTGACACCCCAAATATTGGATATAACACTTACTAGATACAATTTGGAGTTATTTCAAAAAAATAATAATAATTTGGAGTCGTGTTTATTTATTATTTTTTGTCTCATTGAGTCTTCAGAACTTTGAGAATGCGAAACTAACTTGTCTCTCTCAGTAGTTTAAAAATTAGAGGAATAAGGGTGAGTAGACAGAGAAAGGGTAGATGAGAAGAAATTGATGATCAAGGTGAAGAAAAAATAAACTGCACAATATAAGTTAGATAGAAGAAAAGAAATTCTTGATTCGTTATGACCATCTCATTGTCTGATAGATAATACTTTTTATGTAGGAATTAATTACAATTTAATAAAGAAAAATATTGAAATAATAAAACAAAAAATCAAAAGTTTCTAATTCCTAATAAACTTAAATTTAGTTAAATAAGCTAAATAAATTAGATCTCTTCCAAATTAGGCTACTGAGATAAGCAGTTCAATAATTTTTATGTTTCTTTATTTCTCTTCTTCTTTTCTTTCTGGGATTTCTTGCAGGCAAACCAGTGGAGAGGTTACTACTGCTATGGATGGAACAGACTAAAAGTCACCAAACTTCAAGCAAAACGAAATGAATGAAAAACTACAATTTCGGTAGTTTATGGAAACAATAACTGGAAGATAAATGCTGAGGAACAAACAAAAGAAGAACGCAATTGCTCTTTTTCTCGGAAAACAAATTTCAGGTTGAAACTAAAGGAGGTGCTGCTCCTGACATGAACTTTTTGATCGGTATTACTATTTTCTTTCATTCAAGATCTTACCTATCACAAGTTGTTTTTGGCAACTCATGAAATGAAGTTTAGTCTGCCACGTGGATTTGTTCATCACTGCATAATTTGTGATTTATCATATTAATGAACATTACAGTACATATGTCTATCGTTTGTTCCCTCCATACCTTTGATTTCACGACTGCTTTATGTGTTTTAGAAAACACATGAATTCAGATGCAGAACAACCCTTCGTACGTATTCCATCTGGATTCAATTTACGAAAGAACAAGAGAACTGTGTAAAGACAATTAGGAATTTTGTGAGTTTGAGAAATAAAAGTAGTGGCAAGTAAATGACATGGCTGCAGCATTAGAATTTTGAAGTCACAACGGATTTCCATCTTATCCATCACCTTTGATTTCTTGAAGCATGCATTTCAAAGCCTGTAAGCTGCTGCAATGCTGGAGACTGTTGTTTGTTGCTGTGTGTATTTTATGAATTATTGATGAGTTGATATTTGGTTTAGTTTGCATGGGGGCGGAAATAATTAATTATTTTACTCCAACATAATATGTTATATGGTATCTCTAGCACTGTCTAATTTATCTGCAGCAGCATATACAGTAGTGGACAGAACAATATGTTGTGTTGTGTGTAGGGAGCAGAAAAGTAAATAGAAGTTAAAAATAGTTTTTGTTTCTTATAATAATGTTCATTTATTTTTTTTCATGTATAAACAATACAATAATAAAATATAGGAATTAGTAATGTAATTAACAGAAACCATGACTCTGTTTAGTTCTTGAAAATAGTTGCTATCTTAAAATGAAAATATTTAGAAAAATAAAAAACTAAAAAAATTTGATATTTTCATAATTTTTGTTTTTAAAAAATCGGGTTTTCCATCTTTGAAGTACCAAATATGCTCTTTAAAACAATCTTCATCTTCGTTTTCTGAAATTAAAATCGGAAAACGTTTTCAAGAATCGAAAGCAGCAAAAATTTTCATAGAAATATTGTATTTGATTTTGAACTTTTGTATTAATATAAGATTGATATGTTTAAATTTTAATGCTTAGGAGAAGTATAAATTCTATGCTAATATCTTAGCTCTGCACCAAGGATTGGATCCCTTTCTCAATTCTCAATCATTATTTCTCTAAAACTGGATCCAGGTTTTGAATTATATTTTGAAGTTATTGTTTTGTGCCATGATTTTATTTTATGTTAGAAAAAAATTATGATTTAAAATTTAGATATTTGATCTTAATTGAATCAAGTATTATAAGTCGTTTACTGTTAGTTCGTAATATAATCATAAAATAACAAATTATATGTGCTGAATGAAGATCGAAAGCAGAACTTCCAAGTAGAACAAATGTCCAGATTAGATTCAACAACACATGTGTTGTTATGATATATAATAGAGTTGGGTGGATTCTCAAATTAATTCAGTTTTGTCATCATCACAATCTACTCCAGTTTTCACCTCAGGAACCTCACATTTGGACAGACCCCACATATATATACTTATACACAAACACATTTATGTGTACGTATACCCACCAGCTTTTTGTTCTTTCTTCATCTCGTATATGAATATCCTACTGTAAAAAGAAAAACTTTCTATGAATATGATGAGAGAAAAACCGCAAACCAGCATCCTTTATCCCCCTACATGGAAGTGTAAGAACAGATGAGTTGGAAAATCTCAGAATCTCTAATTCATCAATACTTGTTGAACGATCAGATGTTTTCTTATATAATCAATAGCTGATTTTTAGGAGCATCCAATGATGTATGCATGTATATTATGCTTATTCCATAAGATTATTGAATTACATAAAATATTATAAAAAAAATTAATACAGTTGATATAACTGCCAAAAAGAGCTTTGGTTATATAATGCCTCTTAAAGGAATAAGCCTCCAATAATTTCAGCCTTTAGATTAGAATACAAAAAATTCCAACTATTGAAAAAATAAAAAACAAATATCAAAATAAACTAATAAATCTTTACTTCTCCATCTCATCATTCTTCGAGGCATTACAGAATTTTCAATGCAGTATGACACTGGGTCAGCTCCTTCAGTTTCAATTCATTAAATGGCATATACCTCACCTGTCTACTTATTATATTATACATATCTGTATATAGATAGATCCAGTGCTATTATACAGCCAAGCAAGACAAGAATATTTGCATAATCTAATGAACATATATTAATAACAACCGTATTTAACTGAAAAAAAGAAACTCACATCAGGACAAATGATGCATAGGAAAAGTTATTGGCAATTGGATCCAGCTAATGCACAAAATTTAATTAGTTCCCTTCGATACAACTTCTCAAAGGAAGAAAGCCAGCTTATCAATGTAATATGCCAAATAGTTTTCAGCAGCTGATCAATGCAATTGCCTCACATGGCGGATTTTCTTATAGGACAATCTTATTTACTTTAACGTGCATGTGTGTGCATATATAGATTTATATATATAATAGTATAAGCAGAAGCATGTCTAGATCATGGCTGATGGTTTTTTTTTTTTTGTAATAAATCTTAATCCATATTAGTCAGTAATGAGGAGAATAGTTTTTAGAAATGCATATAGAAGTAGATATAAAAATAATTTTTTCATATACAACCAATAATAATTCAAGAAGAAACATGGGGGATGGTAATCAAGGTTTTGACAACCCTAAATCTTCTGAAACCAGCAAGCACCAGCATGTGCTGGGGACTGATTGTGTTTTACCACTGTCTCCCTGTCCAACCCATCTCCAGACCTGCCCCACTCTCTGCACATCACCATCCCTATCAACTCATTAACAACTATTGTAGGATTCATAAACAGACAAAACAGCCCGATAGAGATACACAAGGATATAAAACCAATTTGGAGATTTCCATAACAATAAATCTACTTGGAATAGAAGTGGGTATGGAGGAGAAAGCATTCTTAATATCGTTCAAGAAAGAATTTAATCTCAACGAGCAAAAGTTGATTAAATGATTATGTAAGTATTGGTTAAAAAAGATGGAGATTGAAAGACTTGCCATGCAGTTGACAAATTCTTCCAGTACATCTAAAATCTCTACAATGCCAACCACCTGAATCAATTGGGCCACACAACTTATCTGGAAGCTGAAAAAGAAACTGAAAAGCCTCACAGGTTCACACATAAAGTGGCCTTTCAATGTACCTACCAACCTACCAAGCTGGGGACTGCTTTTATCTCCATCTCCAGTCTCTCCTTACCTGTAAAGGACCAGAAAGATGGTGATAGCCCATTGTTTACACATGAACTCTGAAAAGGAAATAAAAAGAGATGCAATACATTTTACCAGTATCCTTTTGGTGCCATATTCACTTTTAGCTAGGATCTTGTATGGTTACTTCTGGACATGTTTATTTCCCTGTCAGCTTCGAATCACCCAGCGTCCTTTCTCCATCCTTAAACCATCCTTCCTCCATCCTTTGACGAACCAAACCTAATAAATCTCACACACAAATCACAGTTTCCCTAGCAAATACCAGAAATACACTGTGCACATTCACACAAATGGGTAACTTAAACTGTAACTTGGAAACTCAAGGAGATTCAACAGTGATTTTCAAAATAAATAATTTCTTTTACAAGTGGAAAAAAGAAGTATAAACTCAGACTTCCATTTTACAACAGGGATCAGTGTACAACGTTTTCTTTCCCCTCCTCTTTGCCGGCAGGATTATACACTCATTACAATGCAAGTACAGCAGAAACACAAGATGAAATACAATTGAAAGACTAGTAATAGAATGTAACAAATTAAAAAGGAAAAAGTTACTGAGGAAATCTACAAATTGAGAAGTAAATTTTCAGGGCTGTGGCTTGTGTTCTAGGTGCTAACTCCACGTTTTGCAAGTATAGGATTGGTGACTCAAAGATCTCTGTTCTCATTTAGCTGATTACCCCTGAAACCTGCAAATGAATAAAGAAAACCGAATCATAATTAGAGCCAACACTTCACTAGACCAGCACGGTTATCATTGATTTAATTTGATTATGTGGTTTGTTTTCATTCCTACCCTTCATCCTCCTTCCCAAATAAGCACAGAGTTTCTACCATCTATTCATACCGGCATATGTTTCACACTGTTTACTACCTATAAACAGATCCAGCAGGCAAGAAACTCAACAACTTACTCAAATAAAGGAGGCTGTCATTTCTCAGCATCATTAATCAGGATTTCACATAGTCCATGCTACTACGCTTCCTCTTGTTAGATCTCGAAAAGAAGCACATCTGAGCCCAACTCTTTTTCTTCTTACTGGGTAGTAACTTAACATTCCTCTTTTCAACAAGCTCAGCCATGTATTGAACAACAGCCTGAAGGATCAAAGAAACCATCAGTTAAGCACTGAAAAAGAGAACATCTTAGATTTGCATGGAAATAACACTGACTATACCTGTGCACCCATTTCAGCTATATGTCTAGGAGGCACCTCCAATGGATTTTCTTCCACACGTAGGACACATAATCTTGTTAGCATCCTAAAAGAATCAGGAAGCACACGGATTTGGTTATTGCTAATATCCAACTCTTCAAGCATCTCAAGGTTCCCAATAGACCTTGGCAGAAACTGCAGATCGGCAAAATTGTTTCCTATGTTCATCTTAACAAGCGTTGTGGCAAAACATAAGCTCTCAGGAACCGATTCAAGCTCATTGAAGCTCACATCAAGCTCTCTCAAGTTTGACAAAGATGACATTGTTGTTGGTAATTGTTTGATATTATTATAGCGCACGGACAGAACCTCTAGGCTCTCTATCTTCCCAACAGCTTCTGGAAGGGCCTTAAGCCGGTTATAATCTGCACGAAGCTCCTTAAGCGAAGAACACTGACCAATAGTATGGGGAATTTCTTCGATATCGTTTGTCTCCACATTCAATTTCTTGAGGCTAATAAGGGAGCCAATTGTCTCAGGGATCAAAGAAAGATTATTTGAGCTCAAATCAAGCTCCTCAAGCCGAACCAACCGACCAAATGTGTGAGGCAAAGAGGACAATTGGTTTCCTCTGAGATCCAGATAGACCAAGCTTAGGAGATTTCCTATAGATTCAGGAAGCTCAGAAATTCTGTTTGAATGCAAATCCAACTTCACCAGTGATGAAAGGCTTCCAATGGAGTCGGGTAAGGCCAAAATCCGATTCTCAGACAAATCAAGGGTAATCAGACTAGACAATTTTCCTATAGAATCAGGAAGCCACTCAATTTGATCCATCAACTTATTTTGAAGATTGAGATCCCGTGTTCCTTTCTTTGATGAGACTTCAATTAAACTAGCAAGCTTTATTAGACTCAATTTTTCACCATCTTGTCCTACAAAATTTTATAAAATAAACAAAAACTACATTAGCAGAATACTCTTATACAAATTCAAAACTCACTCAATCTTCAAATTAAGTGAATTTCTGCATGGTTCAGTAAAAGCTACAAGCGAATTGAAATCATAACGGTAAAAGCCTAGTAAATAAGAAGAGCCTAGAAAGCCAGAGAATGAAACTTACCCAGGCTGCCAGTCTTGAGAGTGGAATCAAATATCTGAGGCGTGGATGGAAACCCAGTTCTATCGGTGTTAAATGAAGACTTGGGCTTCACGTAGCTGTCATCGCGGGTGAACAATTCCTTAGTCTTGACTTTCTCGGAGAAGTTCAAGGTGGATGAAGTGGTAGTAGCAGTGGCAGTAGAGTTGAGCGATGACGAAGTGTTGTTAATGGCGGATGGAGGCGTCTTCGTCTTCGAGAAAGTGGGAGCAGAACCATTGGAGTAAGCAACAGGCTTGGGCGTTGACGATGCGGAGGAAGAAGAAGACGGAAGACATTTGGAAGCTCTTTGAATGAAATCATCGAACAAGGCATGAACGTTTTCAAGATCGAGAAGCTTCAAAGCCTCCCTCTTCTGCTCTTTGCTCTGGAAGTAGACCAAGTTCTTCTGCATCTCTATCAAGACCAGGAACAGCTCTTCGGGTACATCGGGCGCCTTGGTTTGCCTAGCAATGGCTTCGAGTCTGGCTTGGTCTTCTTTCTCAACGTTCAGTATCAAATCTTTAGCGGCTTCGACCTCGTCAATTCCCGGTCTAGTAGGCAAGGATCTGTGAATTCTCATGATCTCCTCAACCGCCTCATCGGTTGATTGCACACGCTTGTCCATTTGTGGGAATCCTATCCAGAACTGGAAAGCAGAATTTCAACAGAAATAGTAAGAATTATGTAACGCAAGGAGGAAAAGTAAGAGATGGGTATTAAATAGGGAGGTAAATGCAGAGAAACCCAGATCAAGAAGGAGCTATAGTGAGAAGAGTAGTTTCTAGAAAGCTAAATTAGGGTATCGAAGAAGAAGAAGAAGAAGAAAATAATAATAGAAGAGAACAGGCATCTATATATAAAGGGAGGATGGGTGTACGTATCCATTTGAGAGCAAAATGATTGAATAGAGAGAAAGAGTAAACTTATAGAGGGGGGAAGAAGGGTGGCGTTGGAAGGAAGATGAGTTTTTTCTCCGTGGGCTCTGAGAGAGTGTGAAGTGAATCTTTGATGTTAGTAATTGAATTATCAATAATCATAATTTTTTAATGGAAAATAAAAATACAGGGCAATGGGTAATGAGGATTTTCCTTGATTTTTTGGGTACTAAAATTCAGCACTTCATAGAGAATATATATATATATATATATATGTAGATGTATGTATAAATATGACGGGAGTAAAAAGGTCAAATGCAGAGGGAGATGGCTGCTGGGTTTCTCTTGATACGAACTCTAAACTATTTGATTTAGCATTGATCGACGAAATACTAATAATAAAAAATAATTATGTGGGATTTTGTTTATATAAAAACAGGAGAGAGAGAGAGAGAGAGAGAGAGAGAGAGAGGATGGAGAGGAATGAATTTACGAAGTCCAAAGAGGAAGAAGCTTCATGAGAATGCAATTGGGTTAAAGATTGTAAAGGAATGAACAAACATAAATATATATATATATATATGAGTATGCATGTATATTATATAAATATAATATATAATTAAAATTAAAATAGTAACTGTAAAGGAAGAGAAGAGGCAGAAGGAAGAAGAAAAAGATTTGAGATTGGAAAGGAAGATGAAGGTAAAATTAAGATTTTTGGAGATGACGAAGGGGGAAGGAGAGGAGACACGTGTTGGGTTAATGAAAATGTCGTCCCAACCATTTCCAGCTGTCTTCTCAGTTCACGCCATAACCGTTTCCCTTTTAACCAGATTCATAATAATCCAAAACCCAGTTTTTGAAAAAAATTTTAAGAACAAAATAAAATCATCAAATCAAACAGGACAAAATATTGTGCAGCAAAGTGAGGAACAGAAAAAAAAAAAAAAAAAAAAGGAGGTTCTAAAATTATAAAATTTCCATGGAGATTACAAAGTGTAATTCTAGCTAGCTCTTGAGTAATCACGTTGATACTACGTGGAATCTACAAAAACAAATAAAAAAATTGAAAATAAATACAAATTATGTCAAATGTTAAATGTGCTTCAATCAATCACCAAACCCTAAATCTAAAAATTTTAAATGTGAAAGTTTGAGTATATGGTGTACTCAGGATGTGCATCGTCTTCAACTAGGATAGAATTCAGACCCCATTGTCCTGTATCATGTGGTGACATGCATCAAAATGTAGATAGATTGTTTATATCGGTCATTTATATCGTTTTCTTAAACATATCAAACTCATTAGTATGCAATTATACTCATTTAAATAATTCATTCGGGGACACCCATTTCGATTAGTACACCTATATATTATGATTCCACTAAGTACGTCACAAGATATACAAAAACTAAAACAATGCACGAACATAGAGAAAGAAAAACACATCCATGAGCCAAGAGAATTGACCAGAGGGGATTACTAAAAAATTGTGAAAGGGGTTTAGTTTAAATACATCCCCCGAATTATGGCAAGATCTAAAGAGGTGGCCCACACTCTCATCATTTTCCCTTAATATAGCATAAATATTGTAATGTGAGCATGGACATGAACCATAAAGAGAATGCCCAATCCAAAGAAAGATGAGAGAATAGACTGAAAATAAGATCTTATGGTATGCCCTAAATTTTCATGTGTCTCCTCATTAATTTGATCACAATCTCTTTTAATTAAAGGGGAAGACTAAATTTTTCTTACTTAGCAAATTAGCTTTTAATTTTTGATTTATTTCCATATGTCTCACATCTTAATTTCGCCACAATCTCTTTTAATTAAAAATGTAGACTAAATCTATTTTACTTAGAAAATTAGTTGTTAACTTTTAATTTATTTTCTATATAATTGTAAAATAAATTAAGAGAATTTATTTTCTTTTTTATTTACTTGGTTTAGCCTGTAAATAGACCACCAAGTTTTCATTGTAAGATATTTCATAGATTATCTCATAATATTAAGAACATTTTTTTTCAAGAGAGATTTTTCTATCATCTTGTTGAGTAAGAAGTTAATCTACTTATTAAGATACGACCTTGTAACGTTTTTTCATTCTATCTATTTTATTTTCAATGACCTTAATTTTTATTATTCTTGATAGTATATTAAGTAGAAATGGTTTCTATAGGATCAATTCCTTTAATGCCTTTAAATGAAATTGTGAGAGTTCCTGATCACGTTAATTGATATTGGATTTTGCATCATATTGTCTAAATCCTAATCTTTCTAAGCCAATCTATATTTGACCAGGGTGATATTCTTTATTAAACACTAAATGAGGTGTTTGACCATGATAAAGCCTAAGCATTCTAAATCTTCTTCTAACAAAAGGTATCACTCCCATAAAAAGGTCCTATCTCATTCATTAATCGTTCCATCCATGCCTTTATATATCCCAGTTTTACAAAATATAATCCTGACTAGGCTTCCACCCATATTAGTTTATCAAGAGGTTTTGTTGCAGCTTAAAAGAATATTTACAATCAAATTTACCTCATGAGAATGAAAGAATTATTTTACTAGGTTCACATTCCAATACAACCCTTGGGAAAGATAAGTTAAGAAACCTTTTTTAATAAAGTAAGATTTAGTCTTGGACTCTAAATCCTCCCACCTAGTTTTAATAGAAGTCATTTATCTTTTCACACACGAATATCAGTACCATCCACCGCCCTCCATATTAGCACATTCACAAACAACTTTCTACCTTCTAAAATACTCCTTCATACATAGCTTGGTCGTCTACCAAATAACATATTCAGGAAGTATCCGTCTTTATGATACTTGGTTTTGAGTAATTGAGATAAAATTGAAGAACTATTATTCAATAATCTCTATGCATGTTTTGCTAGCAATGCTTTATAGAAACACTGAAAATCCCTAAAGTTAAGACCATCAAGAGGTTTAGATGAACATAATGAAGACTGACAGAGCCAATATAATTTAGATTTATTATCTTGCTTACCCCATTAAAACCTTACTGCTATCCATTTGCTTATACACATTTTTAGAAAGTAAAAACATACTTGTGATATATGGGTTGCACCACTGATTTAATGAGAATCTTACTAGCCGCATTTGAGATAGATGAGGGATGTCATTGTTGAATACATCTTACCATTATATTCACTAGATATCCAAAAATTTTCCTTTAAGAATCAGCCAATTGCTATAGGTACACCCAAATATTTTGCATATGCCTTAATCACTTGAATGCCTATTATATCACATGCTTCATTATAACTACGAGCCTTCAACCCATTTGAAATATATATATAGAGGATTTATTCAACTTTATCAATTGGCCCAAAACTTTATTATAAAGTATGTTCTTCACCTCTTACAACTCTTCTATTTTAGCTTTACCAAATATGATGTTATCATCTATATTTAACAAAATCATGATACTTGTGGAGTTGGTCTAGCAATCTTGATTTCCCCAATGAGTCATTGAGCTTCTTCTGTGCATAATGATGATGAAAATGCTTCGGCACATAGAATAAACAAATAAAGTGATAGGTTATAAAAAAGCTCCTTGCCCAAGATCTCTTTTTGAGAAGATAATCTCCGATCATTGATCATTCACCAATATAAAATAAAAGGCAAAATATACACATATTACAATTAAGATAACAAAATTTGGATGAAAGCCCAACTTCAATAGCATTTTTTTGCTAAAAGACCACCCAATTCAATCATAAGGCCTTACTCACAATCTAATTTCAAAGCAAAAGACCTCCATTCCCAATGCCTGTTGAATTTCACTCATTTTCTATTTTTACTTTTTTTATTGTGTTGATATCATTCTTTGATCACTAAATATAATATAAATATATTTGATTGATTTACAGTGAAATCTGAAAACTAAGTGAAAATAGTAGTAGTTGAAACATAGCAAATGTATTTTAATCATGTATAAATTAAAAAGTTGAAATTGAATAAAAATAAATTACACTCAGGTATAATAATTGTAAAACATGTTTGTCAATTTTGCATCTGTTGGATTATCCTCCCATTTAATTTTTTATATTGTATTTCAAAAAGATGCAGAACCCTTTAGGATTATTTATGAATTTATGTTTTAATTTAATTAAGAAATTAATAAAATCTTTTTTTTTTAATAACAAAATAAACAAGAATGATCATCTTCTGTGACTCTGACCAGTATGAAGCCTTAATATGTTATTCCCTACATGTAGGAGGAACTGCCTCCCATTAATTCCCACACAAAAAATAACATTAAAAGCAATGAATGTACAGCAGTAAACGGTCGATAATACATGCTTCGTGAATATTCCACTTTCATGGAGCAGTTGCCATTGATGCCAAGTCCAGCTCTTCATCGGAATCTATCACATTTTCAAAGTCATAGTATGCATTCACCTGCATTTCAGGGTTGCACCGTGCTTAATACACATGTTGATGCAAAATGGCATGACTCCATAAGGGAAATCAGATAAAACTAGTGCGTTCTTGGACCGATAAACTCAAGAAATGCATGAAAAGTTTGCTGATAATATGTGGGATTTTTAAGTATTACATGTCTTTAGATGGCAGAAACAGTTTAGCATGCGCCAGCAGAGCAATGAATTTACAATCATTGAACAAGTAAAATTTGGTACCTTTGGTCTCGGCATAACAGCTTCAAAAGAATGGAATACCGGATTATCAAAATCTGGAGAATGTAATACGATGTAAGCCCCTTTGTTTCTGTACCTCTCCTCTGATGCCTGCATAGCAAACATTTTAACATTTAAGACACATCAAAATGATGTGAAAACAACGTTCCACACTGATAAGATGAGATAAAGAAAAGAAACCCAACTTTTTATCTCTCATGACCCGGAAAATATTTGTTTACAACAACTTTATCCATGCAATAAAGTAAATTGAATAGACAAAGAGATCAAACAGAAAGTTTAGTGATGTGGAAATAAAATGCTAAATACGTAAGGCAAGTCGCTGTAATGATTAAGAAACTTAGCATGGCATTCTTTTGAGAGGAAACAATTCAGGACTTGAAGAATTTAGCTTGAAGGATATCAAGATCACGAAGAAACCTGAAATTGTGGGTAGTCTGGAGCACTAAATAGGGTAATGAGCTTCCCCGATTCTACATCATGATCTATGGTGTAGCCTTCATCCATTCCTCCAAGACCAGGCCTTTTCTCTCTTGCATCAGGACCCTCATGTGATCTGATAATTAACTGAGGCAATGAAAATCCAAGTTTTAGCCACCAGCTAGCACCACTTACATCTATAGTTTGAATAATAGATCGACTTACAAGAAATCAGTTAAAAGTTGCATGTTTTATAAACAACAAATAACTTGAGTCACAGCCAGTATATATCTCTTAAGGAGTAGAAGTAAGTTCATTGATTGATAAACTGCAAGTAATCAACTTACTTTTCCAACTGAAAAGGTTTAAGATTTTTTTTTTTTTTCCAATTTCAAGAGAAAAAAATAGGTTTCTTCAAAACAGACAGTTTTCAATCCACAACCACTAGTCTCAAAGATGATACAGTACTGTAGAGCTGTCAACCGAGAAATGAACCCAGCCATTACCCTATTATTTCCACCATTTTACCCTCTTTAGGAAAAAGAGTGCTCACCTTTAAGAACCATTCGAAGAATTAAAATTGATCTACCCTCCTAATAAAACTTTGCTACTTATAGCTTTCAGAGAAAAATTTGGTAGATATCAGCAAAATAATTTTTAAGAAGACCAAACATTTCCTAAGATAATAAAACGAGCAAGCATAATTACCAGTGATGGAAAATGCAGAAAGCAAGAACTCAATAAATGAATAAAGAGCAAACAAAAGAGAAAAAGGGTGAAGGAAAAAGATCTAAAGGGATTTACAATAAACGTTCCGGGTTAAGTAAGAAAACATTTCATCACAAATACTTAAATGCCCACATTTTAAAGATATCGATGTTTGATACTATATTACCATATTGAAAAAAGGTAGACACTTACATGCTAGACACATTAATGTTCCTCTACTAAGCATACAGCATTCCAACAGTAAGCAGCA
This sequence comes from Carica papaya, assembly GCF_054855325.1. Taxonomy (NCBI): domain Eukaryota; kingdom Viridiplantae; phylum Streptophyta; class Magnoliopsida; order Brassicales; family Caricaceae; genus Carica; species Carica papaya. The sequence goes on along the minus strand of NC_142312.1, from coordinate 4,492,364 downwards.
ATTACTATCCAATCCATACCATGTATTGAAAAATGATAATCCACAAAACGAACAAGTGTTTTTATGATAAAGCAAGAAACTTTAAAAGGAAAAAATTAAAAATGCAAATAGTTTTAGATAATTAAGGTTCAAAAGAGTGCAATTAAGTATCCAGAAATTTGTTTTGCGGAAGTATTTATATATAAACTAATTGAAAAACTGCCCTAAACCACAATGGAGTAGAGAGATTTGATTATAACTATCTTAACTTAAATAATATCGTCTTTTGGTATCACCTTAAGTTTGAACTTCTTCAAGAAGTCCTCAGTGCAATCAGGGCCCCATAATAGACCAATTCCTCTCTCTGTGTTTGGTGAAAGACCAGGTTTCATTGATGGATCAGACCATAGAACATCACCAGGAATCAAATTTAAACCTTCCCATGGGGGATTGAGGACTGACCTTCGAGCTTTAGATAACTCCTCCAAAGAACCAAGAGACAATGAGGCCGTTTCAGGATTGACATTTATCTTTCGACCCTTCTTTCCTTTCGATCTTTTTGAAGGGGTGAGGGTAATGCTACGAAAAAGTCCTCCATGAGCAGTATATACATGTCCAGCTATTATAGACGCCAAAGGAAGCCCTTCAAAGCATCCCAAACATTTCCGATAGGCATGTTTTCCTTTGTCACTGTATTTCATGAGAACTTCCCTCTCAAAACCATAAACAGAGGTACAATACTTGGATTCATGATTTCCACGGAGAAGATATACTCTATGCGGCAAGAAAACCTATAAAGGGAATATTTTGCATTACCAAAAGATGAAAAATGTAATTTAAGTGAAAAACTCTCATCGCACCCTCTCAAACAAAAAGAAACAGAAAAGATAAAGTCATCAATTGAAATAAGCTATTAACATTGCATCAATACTTTTGTGTTCCTCCGTTTTTTTCCTTGTCCTTCACATGTATGAGGAAAAACCGAATATGACATGAGATTGTGTTTGGGAGTGGGAAGAACTGAATAAGCATCGGAATAAAATCAAATGAAAAATTGCAAAATCTATAATATTTTATTTTGTTTGAATGCCATAGGAATGAAAATGAGAATAACGTTTTACCTTAATTGAATAAAAAGCTACAAGGAAGATGAATGAAGAAACTATTACTATCTACACTTGCAAAAGGAAAAAAAAAAATAGATAGAAATGAAAGTTTAGATTTTGCAAAAGACCCAGAATAATCTTAAAATTTTGGAAGAAAACCTTTTGGCTGGAAATGAAAGTAAAATATTCAGCCTTATTCTCCCTTCACTCCATCTACTACTCAAATCTCTACAGAGTAACTGCCTAAGCATTTCATCCCAGTCAATCCCCTATCCTCTTCCAAACATAGCCTAAAATTTGCAGTACAACTATAGCAGCATAATTGTGTCAGTAAAAGATTGAATAGCAGCATAATTCTAGCAATATAATCTTCTTGACATAAGACTGAGTTGCAGCATAACTCTAGCAGTAAAAGATCGTCGCAGTAGAAAATAATTAATGATAGGACTTCGAAGTGGTTTACCTTCCAAGCCAACAAAAGCAGAAAGGTCTCAAGACCCCAAGCTCCTCTGTCAACATAATCGCCATTGAAGACGAAAAAGCGATCGTCAGAAGGGAAACCGGCATTTTTGAGGAGGTAAAGTAGGTCATGCAACTGACCGTGTAGGTCCCCGACAACGACGACGGTGGATTCAGGAGCAAGAGCGTCGATTTTGACGCAGTTGGGCTCCTTGTGGAGGATCTTTGACGCGGTGAGGACGAGAGAGTCGAAGACTTGAATGGGGAAGACTGAAGGGAATCTTGTCGGGGCCAAGTTTCGGGAAGACCAGTCCAGAGTGGACATCAGGTCGTGGATCCATTCCAGACTCAGCTTCCCGTCAGAAGGCCATGATACAGGGATGGGGATCTGCTCGCCATCGACTGATTCTTCTGTAGTTTGGGGATTTTCGGCGGTGGAATTTGGAAGAGCTGTCGTAGATTCTGACTCTGACATTGATTTGGGAGACTAGTCAGATGACACTCCGTCTCTCTTCCTCTCAGTTTTTACTTTACAAAAAATAATAAATAATAAATAAATTAAAAATAAATAAATTATACTATGCTTTCAAGAAGAACACTCGGAGCGAAATGGTGTCTATATACTACATATAATTCGAAAACCTAATTTCTTTCTATAAATTAACAGGCCCGCATGAATTATATGATTATTATATTAATTTTCATTTAAATACGAAATTGATAATTAAATAATAAGATATGTCGTAAATAACATACCATTTCACTAATTATAAAACATAACTCTATAATGATAATACACATCAATTATAAATTGAATATAATTTTTTTAAAAATAAAAATAAAAATTTTAATTTATCATAATTATATATAATAAAAAATATAATCGTGGTAAAATTCATAAATTATTAATCTTATTAAATATATTTAAAAAAATATGTTTTTATTAAAATTATAATTTATAATTTATAAATAAAATACAAATTAGTAGATAAAAACAACGTAGAATGAAAAATTAAAGTTAGAATTTAACGAAATCGTAATTTAAATTCATTATTCTACTTGTTTGGTTTGGTTCTATAAATCAATATCTCAAGTAGGAATACGTATGTGGCAAAGCTCGCCTATATATCTATCTATGACAAGTTGGTGTCCGACGAATGCTACGTTTGACTTTTATTTGTTTGTTAATTTTACTAATTTTTTTCGTCACCCTAAGAAAAAATAATCTCTGTCCCCACAATTGCAATTATTATCAAACCATGTTTAGTATTTAATTAACTCTAATTAATTCAATAATAATTTTTATATATTGTATGTTGTGTATGTACATATATATATATATATATAAAATATGGTGATGAAGCTAGGTAAGTAGGTGAAATAAAAAAAGCCACCGTTTTCCGAGTCTCTTCCACACCAACACCACCTTCCGTCAAAAAGCTATCTCCTCTCTCAAATTCCTATATATAGAAAGGAGCTAGGGCAAGCGACAAAGATTGCTTCAACTTTTTTGAAACTGGCTGAAGAGGAAGCTTAACTAGCAGGATCGTACTTACAGTTGCGATGAATAGAATACCGGGAGGTGTGCGGCTGAAGCCGGCGAGCAGGAGATTATCAGTTCACGGACTGCGGGAGAGGTTCGCGTACTTGTTCAGAAGAGTGTTAACAAGATGGAGATTTTCATATGGCCGAGCTTTACGATCTCTAAAGAAAGGCATCAAGAGAAATCAAAGACGTCGACACAGCAGCAGCAGCAGAAGAAGGTGTTTGATGGAGACATCGAGTGAGTCAGGTGATTGCAGGTGCGTGATTAGGCGCTCCAATTCTTTTTACTCGGAGGCTATTGCCGATTGCCTCGAGTTCATTAAGCGTTCGTCTCTTTCCGTCGATCAAAAATCGATTTCTCAACGATAACACCGTGTATATATCAATCATCTTGCTTTTTTTTGGTTAAATTTCAAAATTCTCGTGTCAGTTAAAGTGTTTTAGGATCATATTCAATTCAATTACTGATAGCCAGTGCGTTAATTCTCTTCTTTTACTTCCCTTCTTATATGCCAGTTTCTACATTGATTTCAATTACCTGTGAAAATGGAAGAGAGTTTTTGTACATGAAAAAGGAAAAGCAAAACGACAACGTATTTGATAGAATATTTGCGAGATTTTCCCTCCGGATCGTTGAAATTTGCAAAAGTGGTGGTGGTGGAGGGGAAGGTTCGTAGTAGGTATTAATTTGAAGAAAATTACTCATATAATTATCACCTAACACGGACACTAATTGCCCTGTGTTTGACTAATAGAGACATAAAAGGCAACGTTTTCTTTTATAATTACATATTAACAAAGTTAAATCCAAGGAAAAAATATCCAGCATTATCCATTTCCCATCACGAATGTGCAGTAAACATGGAGATCGTGGGCCTTAATTTGGGTCGGGTCTCTTTTTCCTTACCCATTAACTATAATTGGGCCGTGCCCATAATTTGATACGGAGGGTAGATGAGACGCATACTCCCGCGAACTTCTACCCCGGAATTTATACCAAGGGTGGATCCTTACACACAGAATAACTTCTCACCTCGACAAAATGTATTTAACTCTCCACGTGGAAATTAGCTATTTTCTTTTTCTTTTTTTTTATTAATTATTTCATTTTAATGGTCCAAATAATAATAATAATATTCTATTACCACGTTTGAAGCTTCCCGCTCTAATACGAGCATAAAAATGTGTGTGTGAAAAATAAAAACTAAAGACCACCTGCGCGGCAGAGAATTCGGCGCCTACAACGCACGCGCCAAATTCAAAGTCAAAAAAAGACGATCTCCAAGCCATTGTTATTATTAAGCCCATGAGCTTCCGAAGAGGATCCAGCAAGCTCAGAAGCCTGCTAACTAGAGCGCGCAGCATAGTAGGGTTGGCCACAACATCAGCCGCCGCAGCCACCGCCGCTTCCCTTTCCACATCCACTGCTCCCAAAGTCTCTTCCGCCATGGATGATCTCAAAACCCTTAAAACCAAGGTTTGCATCATCGGCAGCGGCCCTGCCGCTCACACTGCCGCCATCTACGCTGCGAGGGCTGAGCTTAAGCCCATCCTTTTCGAAGGTTGGATGGCCAACGACATCGCTCCCGGCGGTCAGCTCACCACGACTTCGGACGTTGAGAATTTCCCTGGTTTCCCCGATGGCATCCTCGGCATCGACCTAATGGACCGGTTCCGTAATCAGTCCCTCCGCTTTGGCACCACTATCTACACTGAGACCGTCAGCAAGGTTGATTTCTCCTCATCACCCTTCAAGGTCTTCACTGACTCCAACGCCGTCCTCGCGGACTCCGTCATCGTCGCCACTGGTGCCGTCGCTAAGAGGCTTAACTTCCCGGGTTCTCAGGATGGCCCCGGTGGCTTCTGGAACCGCGGGATATCAGCCTGCGCGGTCTGCGATGGAGCCGCTCCTATCTTCAGGAACAAACCTCTTGCTGTAATCGGAGGTGGGGATTCTGCCATGGAGGAAGCTACTTTCCTTACCAAATACGGCTCAAAGGTGTACATCATCCACCGAAGAGAGACATTTAGGGCCTCGAAAATCATGCAGCAGAGGGCCCTCACAAACCCTAAGATCGATGTCATCTGGAATTCGGCGGTGGAGGAGGCCTACGGGGATGGGGAAAAAGGGATTCTAGGAGGCCTCAAGGTGAAGAATGTGGTGACCGGAGAAGTTTCCGACTTGAAGGTCTCCGGATTATTTTTTGCCATCGGTCATGAGCCTGCCACCAAATTCTTGAATGGGCAGCTCGAACTCGATTCAGATGGCTACGTTGTCACCAAGCCAGGTACCACGAAGACCAGCGTCCGTGGTGTATTTGCTGCCGGAGATGTCCAGGACAAGAAGTACAGGCAGGCCATCACTGCTGCTGGCACCGGTTTGTGGTTTTTTCCCTTCCTCCTCTCAGTAACATTTCCATTTCACTGTTTCATATTCCGTTTTGCTGTTGGCTGTCTTTGTTATTGTATGCTGCATTACCGGTAAACAAAACAAGATCTTTGAGCTTATCTTTCACAAAAGTGTATTTTAGTACGCCTACTTCAATTTTAGAAAAGCATGAAATACCTTGCACGTTCGTTTAGTCTGATTAGGGAATCATGGAAAGTTTCTTTTATGAATCTTATTGACTTGGGCTACGTTTGGAACAAATCCTAACTTTTGTAGAAGTCATCTGATAAAACTTGGGCACATATGAAATTCTAGTTGTAATTGAAATGCTGAATTTTGAATTCAATATGATTTGGAACAATGAACTCAAAATCTTATCAAAATTGATTAATTCATTTTTCTAATTTTATGTTCACTATTTAGATTTTATCATTTTAAGGTTCTAGTTATCTTAGAATTTCTTCCATAAAATTTTTGAGTTTGTTTCCAGCACTACCTTAGAGAAATAGGAGCTTGGTCATTGTAATCGTGAGGACCTTGAGCCTCGGCCATCCAACTAAACTGGGTGAATTGAACTTGGTGAATAATGTAGGCAATGAATATTTATAGCCAACTTTAAGCCAGGGCTCCCATCAAGATTGAACCTTGGAGTAAAGTATTAGTACCTGTGAGAAAACACTACCCCATAAATTACAATTAAGTGGTGCATTTCTGCCTTTGCTTGGATATTTTGGCAGATCATTCTCCAGTTCTTGTCTAGTTTATTTTGAATCTAGCAATATTGTTCTGCCTTGTCAGAACAGATGGGAATCCAACCATGTATAGAAGGTAGATAACTGCAGCAAATTATGCAGTAGTTAAAACAATCAGAGATCATTTCCCTGTAATGTTCTATCTCTTATTCTGACCAACATTCTTAGGATTATATTTTTGATTGCCTTGGTTCTTTGCTTGCATCATTATGTCATTGCATTTTGATTTTATTATATTGCATGACTTTACTCAGGACCATGCTATAGTCCCTATATGAGTCATGATTGCCCCGCCCCCTTTTTTATGATATGTGCTTTAGTCAACTGCTGCCTGGAGTGGGGGTTTACATGGGTTTTAGTTTTCTTTCCAAGTAAATTAAATTCTTCAACTGTGTATTGCTGCAGGTTGCATGGCAGCCCTGGATGCTGAACATTACTTGCAAGAAATTGGGTCACAGGTTGGTAAGAGTGATTGATCAGAGTATATTCCTCAGACATGTGAGAGCTTTTCAATTTGAAGTAATTTTATTCTACACAGGATGTAGGAAGTTCTTGATGGACCATTGTTCTATGTCAAATTGATATTGTTAAATGAAATCAGATAAGCAATATATTTATTACCTATTGCTTAGCATTGTAAGTCTGCTTATTCTTGATTGAGCAACAAATTGGTTTCAGCCTTTTAATTGCAAGTGAAATCACCTAGCTCTATGTCATATTGCAACCTTTATTGCTGAATAAGTATATGCATTTGCTTTCTTGATGGATGACCTGAGAAATAATAGATACACTAAACTTCATGCATTTTGGATGTGTCGCTTGGTTGGGCAGTTTGCTTTCCAGGCGTATCCCATGGCTTTTAGTCATTTCAGCATTGACTGCAGACACATCCTTTTTTCTTTAAGTAGAGCATCATGCCTGTTAAGGTTTGTACACACTTACTTAGCTACGTCCTGTGGAAAATGCTCCTTGCTGTGAAGTTATAGCTAGTACACCAGATTTTCATCATTAACAGAAAACCTTGTAAACTTGTAGTGACAAAGAATGTTCATAGGTCTCAAAGATATTATATTGTTGGTCCGTTCTGTTATGGCTTTTGTTGGTGCTTGCTGATATCAATTGCTGTTTTCTGCGACCCACTTTGGAAAAACTGGAAGTTTTGCCATTTAATCCTTTTCTAATGCTTCGTGACTGCCGATGTCTATATTTTAGATTACAACTTAGGAGGGGTAATGGCATTAAGTTGCATATAATTTATATATACATATATATGACAGACTAAAAGAAGACATACATACAAGCAAATGAAATAGAAGACTAAAAGTGTACAAGATTTAGTTCACTTGTTGTGCGCAATTACGAAATATGCCACGTTGGGGAGCCACCTGGCGGCAAGAAGTGGCAGTGTGAGACACAACAGGAAAAACAACCTTGTATGGATGGCCATGGCAGACCAGCTACTCTTCCCCATATCTTCTCTTATGTTTTTTTTCTTTCTTTTCCTAATATATATATATATATATATATATATATACACACATCTTGGAAAGTGACCCATCTCACGTGGTCCAGATTCTAGATTGCACACAGCTGAACGTTTAATTTACTCTGGGCATTTCTTTCCCGCTTGGCCCCGAGATCCCTCACATGGTTTTCTCTGTTCGATTCTCCTCTCTGACACTACACAAGTCCCTAGTCATCATCATTTAAATAGTTTGCTTAAGTTTTCTTCCCATTCTTTTTTGTACTTCCATTTTCTCGAATGTCAAGGTTGCCCATTGATTCCACTTATCGGTTGGGAGGCAACTCCAGATGCATCCTTGCTAGGTCTGTTGTATTTCATGTGGCTTTCCACAAGTTGCCCAGCTGCAATGGCAGACATGAGAGAAAGCTCACCTGCTAGAACAGAACCGGCTACAATTGTAGCCAAGAGTCTTGCATTCGACCCAGGTGTATCTGTGCTGGCACCCTTAACACCAAGTAGATTCAAACAAGCTGACTGAGAAGCGAGCTGAGTGCCACCTCCTACTGTACCAACCTGAATCATGCAAAAATGAAATTTTGATTATTAATGCTTCTTGATTGAAGTTGAGAGGAAATTGAGGCCAGATTATGGCATAATGTGATGTACTATTTAATGAAATAGATTAAATTTACCAGTAAAAAACAAGCCATCGTTCTCTAAACGGTAATGGTTATACCAATTCTATCAAAAGAAATACAAGAAAAGCAATGGAAGAAAGAAGAAAGTCCTGGGTAGGAAATTGTACTTCAATGGAAGGCATAGTGACAGAGACATGGAGATCATTGCCATGGTTAACTGGCTCCATCATGGTGATGCATTGAGAACTCTCCACATTCTTGGCAGGATCCTGACCAGTGGCTATAAAGATGGCAGACACAATATTACTGGCATGAGCATTGAATCCTCCAAGAGTCCCAGCTACGGCAGAGCCAGCAAGGTTCTTGAGCATGTTGAGCTCCACCAGCGCGGCCACATTGGTCTTCAACACATGCCTCACCAGTTCCCCCTTTATGACTGCCTCGCACACAACGCACTTACCACGCCCTTCTATCCAGTTAACCGCCGCAGGTTTCTCGTCGCCACAGAAGTTTCCTGTACAGTGAGTGGAACTCATTAGCTAATATCTAAAAGAGAGCTGGTGGAGGCCGAAATTATTGGTCAATACCAGAAATGCTGATGATGTCCATATCAGGGAAGTGGTCGTGGATGAACTGAAGGACATTTTGGACACCTTTGGAGACAATACTCATGCCCACTGCATCGCCAGTGCTGCAACTTAACCTTAGATACACAGTTTTCCCTGCTATTGCGCAGTTTATCCTCTGCAACATTGCGTATCTGCTCGATCTGCATTCACCCACCTGCTTTTGTTAATAAATTTTTCGTGCATAAAACTATCCATCAACATTAATTATTTGCATGACAAAGCACAATTTCTACTGACAGTAGTTTGATAATGATGAGAAGCTTTAGAAAATTGAATCAATCAATTATGGTTGGCCAGGATATGTAAAAATTAAAAACTAACTACATCCCAAAAACAGAAAGTACATCCAAAGAAAAATCTTTTAACCTTATAGTGGGAACAAATCAAGAATCATTTAACATTCTTTATTAAGATCTACCTAGAAAATTTCATTTTATTGAACACAAATATGTATTTCAAGCTCCGGCAAAGTTGTTCTAATTTGATATAATTTTCTACAGAATCGTAATTTTCATAGGGCAGTGTTTATAACGTATTTTGTTGAAAATTTTTGTAGTTGTTGAAAACAAAATTCTAAAACTCCGTACAGATCCATTTATTTGAGCAAAGTTTAGTTTTAATATTGTTTACGAACCACCCCCTGTTGTTGACTGGAAGTGTTCTGTGTTGAATACTTCATACATATTTAGGAATGGGGGAATGGGAAGGAAAAGGTGCAAAATGCCAACTCTGTCCCTGAAATTAAAATTTGAAGTTGTGTACTTCGTAGAATTAACTAGTAACTAAATAGATTTCTTCAGGGCAAAGCGAAAAAACCAGAAGAGACAAACAAACCTGTTGAAGACAACAGCAAGAGTATCGAAATTGAGAGGATCTTCCAGGAAGTCCTTAAGATCAGCAGCTCTCTTGACAGTGTGGAACCTGACAACCGGAGCTGTGGTCATCTCATCCCTCAACAACGAGGAGGTGGCCCCGCCCGAGGCGTAAATGGCCTTACAGCCCCTGTTGGTGCTTGCCACGAGGCAACCCTCAGTGGTGGCCATAGCCACGCTGTACTCTTTGCCGTCCAGCAAGAGCGGGCCGGCGATTCCCACGGGAATCTGCACATATCCAATCGCCATCTCGCAACACTTTCCGAAAATGGAGTCGTAATCGAATCCATGAAGAGGGAGACCCTGAAGGTGCTTCCCGGTCATCCTCTGTAAAGCTTCACGTCTGATGGAAACAACCTTTAGAGTCTCTCCGAGCTTTGACTCTAGAGCGTAAGACGTGGAACCGGATACCACTGATTGGATGATGTCATAGTCGTCTTCTTCTTCCTCTAACAACTTGTTTAATGGTCGATGATCAAGAGGAGTATAAGTTCCTTCTTCGGCGAGGAAGCCGCGGGGGGAGTAGCGGTTGATGAAGGCATGGAGGAAGTCAATGCCAAAGAAACCGAGACGACAGATGAGGGAAACAAGCATGGAAAGAAGCGCGGCGATCACGGAGAGGGAAAGGATATGAAGAGGAGTGGAGCTGAGGATCTTGTGGCGCAATCGGTGGAAGAGGAAGTAAGCGAGAGAAAAGAAAAGAGCGAAGAAGACGGCGTTGGCTAGGTGCAGGGGATCGGAGAATAATCGGCGGCGGAAGATCCTCCGGCGTTTGTCCATCGGAACTCCAGCAAAGTCAGTTACCGTTATTGTTAATTCAGTTTTGGTTGCTGCTGAACTTTAGGGAGTAGAGTTTAATTTACACAGCGAAGGAGGAGGTGGGGGGGCCCTTGGCGCGCAGGATTATTGCCCACATGGATCGCATGATGTGGTTACGTGGCTTTTTTTTTTGGTTCTCATTAATTAATTAATTAATTTCTGAAAATAATTATTTTTTAAATAAATACAGTAATTATTTCTTTTAAAAAATAACTCAGCAATTAAATTAAAAATTACTTATTTACAATAATGTAAATATCTGTCAAAAATAACTGGCAAGAAGTGAATTGCACGTAAATTCAAGCAAAATAAAAAAGTGGATTGCACGGAAAGAACGAAAAACCAGATATTAAATCAGAGAAAAGTCATCATATTAAGTTATTTCTTGTACTTTTTACTTATTAATTTTTTAATTCCATTTTTTTATTATTATTTGTTTTTAAATTAATTTTCTCTTTACATTCTTTACTATTTTAAATTATCTATTTTTATTTTAGAAGCTTTATATTTACCCTTTTTGACTATTTAGATTTTTTTAAAAAAAAAAAGAATATACAGTCAAAAAAACTTTACATGCGGAGCAAGAAAGGAGTAACTTTAAGAAGGGTACAAGCAAAACGCCAAACAGTAATTACTGCTACCTAATTCTAACTCAATATACCGTACGTCTTAACTTTAATCAATCCACTTATTGTAATACTCAAATTAATTTAATTATAATTTAAATTAATTTATAAATATAATATTTAAATTTTTTTTAAAAAAATTAAATTTAATATAAAAATTAAAAAAAAAAAAGATGATAATGAAATTGAAAATAATTTAAAAAAAAATAGGTGAAAATTTGAGTTATAGAAGTATTTTCGAAAGAAGAGCGAAAACTGTAGGTCAAAATACAATTTAGAAAAGTTGTGTCACGTAGGATGCCTAGTCAGCAGTCCCGACGAACTAGAACGCGCCGCGTGGCAACGGACGCTGATGTGGTGCTACGCGGGAGGCCACGCGGGCGATAAGCGTACCCAAGATTGGACATCCCAGATTCACTCTCGTGCGCACGGATGACAATGATGCATTCCCTCCCCAAACACAATCAACGGTCATATTTAAATGCGATCTACAGTCCAAATTCACTCCCTATTTAATCGCGATCAGACAGTCCAGATTAAACCCAATGGACGGTCCAAATTAAAAGAGGACGGATATAAATAACTCTATTCATACCAAACCCTAACCCTAGCCGTCAGACACCCTCGCCAGAGAAGAAAACCCAGTCGCCGGGAAAGAGAACCATCATTGCTCGCCACCGCGCTAGAATTTCAGAATTGGCCAAAAAGAAGTTCTGATACCGATTTTGAATTTTTTGAGAAATTTGTAGGTACTTATAGCGCGTTTTAATTTCTAAAGAAAAATTCAGGGAATTCGGAGACCACCAGTAAGTGCAGTCAACAAGTTTAGCTTTTCGGACATCAATTTGAGTAAGAATCTTTCATCCTATTATCTGTTATAGAACTGAAGTCAAATTAACAATAATACGATAATTTGTGCAATTTAGAAAATATTCATAATTAATTACGAGTTACTAATGGAGTCAGAACTAGAAATTATTCATTATTGATTCTGTTGATTGATTTTATAGTTTAAATGCATGATAGTATTTGATTAATCAATTTTATAGTTTTGAATGCATATATTGTTTGTTTTATATGATTACGGTTGAATTGAAAAACTGAAGATAAAAGGTAAACGGGAAACTTTGTGATTAAGTGAATGGATGAAACGGTAGGCTTACTAGATATCTTGGGAGATGGTGGACGGACCAGCTGTATAGAAAACCCTATCGTGATCGTTGTCTCATACCGGACGGGGTATCAAGGCTTATAAATTTGGCGCTCATACCAGACGGGGCATGGGGACGACCCGTTTCGCCCTCATAGCGGACAAGGTATTGAGGTTTTCTAATTTGGCGCTCATACTGGATAGGGTATGAGGACGGCTTGTTAATTGAAAATATTAAAGGAAATGATTCACGCGTTGTGGAGACATTCCTATAAACTCCTATGGATACTAGTAGACTAACAAAAGGAAAAATTGTTGTTCCAACCGATTGCATATGAAATCATGATACATGTTATGTTATTGACTCAACAGGTTGTTTTATAAATATTGCTACGGTAAGTATATGGTAAACGATTTTGTTATGATAAATGAATTTACTTAATTAAGAACTGCATTAGTTGTTTTGATTTTTCTACAAATCTTTATTTATGTATCGGTGAGTAGCGTGATATTGTTACTGGGCTAGTGTAACTCATTCCTTTATTAATCATTTCAGAATAAAAGGATCGGGATTTAGAGCCTGATCCACAAAAGGAAAAAATTGTTGTTCCAACCGATTGCATATGAAATCATGATACATGTTATGTTATTGACTCTACAAGTTGTTTTATAAATATTGCTACGGTAAGTAGATGGTAAACGATTTTGTTATGATAAATGAATTTGCTTAATTAAGAACTGCATTAGTTGTTTTGATTTTTCTACAAATCTTCATTTATGTATCGGTGAGTAGCGTGATATTGTTACTGGGCTAGTGTAGCTCATTCCTTTACTAATCATTTCAGAATAAAAAGATCGGGATCTAAAGCCCGATCCACAAGAGGGTTGCGAGTAGGATACTAGTTTTTTTTATTTACTTTTCGTTTATTTCTTTTATTTTTATTTTTTGTATTTCATTCAAAGAATAATTCTCATATCACTATTTGGTACTTTAAGTTATTGTGTAAGAAATGTAAACCCTAACTAATTATTTCGCTTCTGCACTTAATTTATGATTTATTTCTTTGGAAATTTTCAGGGATGTTACAGTTGGTATTAGAACCGCGTTCCTCGGACCCATCCCTTACACAAAATCATTAAAAAATACCAAAAACAATAAATTATCATTCGACCGTTCCTTATGAAATGCATGTACAGATAGATGAGGAGAGGAAAGCCCCCACTAAACCGAGCAGTTCGTGAGGGTTCACTCCGAGAGGATGTTGACCGATTATTTGAGATGCTGGAGAGACTCATTGCTGCTCAGCAGGCTCAGGAGGAAAGGAAGGAGCTATCTAACCCTCCCTCGCTTCCACAGGTTGAGCCACCTCTACAACGAGAGGATCCCGAGCCACCCCGGTACAACCCTGCTCCTCCACAGTACTATTCGACACCACCACAGTATGATCTGGTGCCCCAGCCACAATACCACCCGAAACTACCATAGTATGGCTCGGTGCCCCCACCGTATCATCCAATACCACCGCAAGGCCATCTAGTACATCCTCAACACAGTTCAGTCCCTTTTCCACGAGACCAAACTCCTCCCATGATGGACCCAGACTACATCAAGAGGTATAAAAAATTAAAGCCATCTATTTTTGTAGGAGAATCATCTTTTGAAAAGACCGAGTACTAGTTAGCTGAGACAGAGAAGACCTTCACGATGCTTGGGTGATTCCCGAACAGAAAGTCAAGCAGGCCACCCTGCCCGTTCTAGTCACTTGGGAATAGTTGCTGACAGCCTTTTATACAGAGTACCTTCCAGAGCATCTCCGACATCTGAAGGAAATGGAGTTTGTACACTTAGTCTAGAGGAACATTACTATATTATAATATACTCGCAAGTTCCTAGAGTTGGGTCGATATTCCCCTGAGAGCATGACAGATGAAGGTAGGAAGGCTAGAAGGTTCGAGTGGAGTCTCCGTCCTAAGATCCTTAGCAATTGTATGTACTCGAGCTTAAAACTTATTCGACTGTTTTGGCCAATGCACAGTTAGTGGAGATGAACCTCCGCACCTTCCCTCTAGTAGTAGGAAACCTCAAGCCCTCGGCTCCACACCACAGACCAGTACCTACTGCACTTGTTCAATAGAACAAAAGACCCAGGTCGATAACTTAGGCTCCTTTTGAAGTTTCAGCAGCAGGGCACAGAAAGACCTGTCAGAATTGTGACAAAGATCATAGAGACCGACCCTGCTATCACCTCAACAACACCTGCCGCATATGTGGTAGCGTCCAACGTTATGTAAGGGAGTGCTCGAGGAACTAGAATCAGGCCAGACTTCCTATTTATGGTAGGGTTTACAACCTCACTCAGCAGGATACAAAAGCCGACCTGGACGTGGTACAGGGTACGTACACTATCTGTAACCATCCTGCTCATGTTTTAATTGATTATTGTGCATTGTATTCATTTATTTCACATGTTTTTGCATCAAAATTAAATGTATTATCTGAAAATTTTGATTATGTGTTGTTTGTGTCTACTCTTGGGAGTAGGACACTACTGAAAAAAGTTGTATACAGAGCCTGTATCATAGATATAGCATATAAGAAATTGAGTATGGACCTAATAGATATTGACACGGGGGACCTTAATGTAATTTTAAAAATAAACTGGCTAGCGGTGTATCACGCTATCATAGTTTATTTTCACAAGAAGGTTGTATTCAACTTTCCTAATGAGGAGTTATTTATAAATTAATAAAATTCTTTAACATTTATTTCCTTCATAAAAAATTCTCTTATTATCATGTACTTTAACTCGACTATTTTCTCTAATTATACAAACCCAAGAGAGAAATTTGTATTCAAGAGATTCTGATAGTCCGAGACTTTTCATATGTATTTACAGATGAACTACTTAGACTGCCAGTAGACAGAAAAGTCGAATTCACTATAGACCTTCAACCAGACACCCAGCCTATTTTGGTTGCTCATTATCGCATGAGTCGTGTTGATGTGGAGTAACTGATGAAACAGATCACTGAACTGCAGGATAGTGGATTCATCCAATATAGTGTGTCCCCTTGGGGTGTTGGAGTCATATTTGTAAGAAAGGAAGATGAGACATTGAGGTTATATATTGACTACAGAAGCCTGAACATGGTCGCGATCAAGAACAAATACCCCCTCCCCAAGATCGATGATCTTTTTGATTAGTTGTAGGGTGCCCAAGTCTTTACTAAGACAGACCTGCATTAAGGGTACCAGATACAGACACTATGAGTTCCTGATCATATCATTTGGATTAATCAACACTCCAGCCATCTTCATAGACTTGATGAACAGGATTTTCAGACAATTCCTGAATCAGTGTGTCATTGTGTTCATCGATGATATCTTTGTTTATTCAAAAAACAGAGAGGAATAAGCTTACCATTTGACTCAGGTTTTGCAGATTCTCAAAGAGAATAAACTGTACGCAAAGTTGAGTACGTGCGGGTTCTAGCTTGAGTAGACTACCTTCCTTGGGCAAAATATATCAAAAGATGGAGTATCGGTGAACCCTGAAAAAGTTAAAGCAGTGCTTAGCTAGAAAAAATTGACTTCGATTAAGGAGATCCATAACATTCTTGAGATGACAGGTTATTACCGCAAGTTTGTGGAAGGGTTTTCTAGCCTAACTATTCATCTGAATCAGCTCACAAGGAAGAACATCAAGTTTGAGTGGAATGAGAACCGTGAAAGAAGTTTTCCAGAACTAAAGAGACGGTTGACTACTGCACCTGTGTTAGCCTTGCCGAGCGAATTGAGTAGATATATAGTTTATAGTGATGCCTCATACCTAGGGTTGGGTTGTGTTTTGATGCAACATGAAAATGTCATAACCTATGGGTTCAGACAGTTGAAGAGTCATGATAAAAACTACCCCACCCATGACTTATAACTGGTTGCAATTATCCATACCTTGAAGACTTGGCGCCATTACTTGTATGGAGAGACCTTTCAGATTTATATCGATAATAAGAGCTTGAAACATATATTCACTCAAAAGGATCTCAACATGCGTCAGAGAATGTGGATAAAACTTATCAAGGACTATGATTGCGATATTTTATATCACCTGGGTAAGGGTAACATGGTAACCGATGCACTCAGCAGGAAAAGTGCAGGTACATTAGCTCATTTGATGGTTTTAGAATGCAGAGTAATAGGGGCCGCACAGCTGGTACGATTTCAGGACCTAAAGAGAGTCATATATTTGGGCCACCTGACCGTTTAACTTGAGTTAATTGAGAAAATAAAGGAAGCTAAGTCCGTCGATTCCACCTTAGCAGCCCTTAAGAAAGATGTAAAACATGGAGTTAATTCAGAATTTCAGGTCTCTGCTGATGGGTTGCTCAGATTCCAGGACAGAGTGTGTGTTCCAGGTGACAGTGAGTTGAAAAATGACATCACGACAGATATGTTTAACTTAAAGTTTGTCATGCATCCCGGAAGTACTAAGATGTATTAAAGCATGCGACCCCGATTTTAGTAGAACGGGATAAAAAGAGATGTTGATGACTTTGTTTTTAAGTGTTTGGTATGTCAGCAAGTCAAGGCAGAGCATCAACGCTCAGGTGGGCTACTTCAGCTATTACCGATTTTCGAGTGGAAGTGGGAACATATCACCATAGATTTCGTGACAGAGTTGTATAGGGCACACTCAGGACATGATGTCACCTGAGTAATTGTTGACCGACTTACCAAGTCTTCCCACTTCTTGGCCATCAAGATTACCAATCTCTTGGACAAGTTAGCAAGAATGTACATCCGATAGATAGTTAGTTTACATGGAGTACTAGTGGTAGTAGTGTCCGACAGGGATCCCAAGTTCACTTCTCGATCCTGGTCTAGCATTCATCAAGTTATGGGAATGAAACTGTTCTTTAGTACTGCATTCCACCATCAAACTGATGGATAGTCAGAAAGGATTATCCGCACACTTGAGGATATGCTCTGAGTTTGCGTTCTTGATTTCAAGGGGCATTGGGATGATCATCTACCCCTGATAGAGTTCGCCTATAACAACAGCTACCAAGCATGTATTGGCATGGCTCCGTATGAGACGTTGTACGGCCACCCATGCAGGTTACTGATATATTGGGAAAAAGTGAGTGATAGGAACTATTTTGCCCATATCTCGTAAAAGAGACTACAACCAAGATAGTTAAGATGGGAAGGAACATTCATACGGTACAGATCAGGCAGAAAAGTTATGTGGATACTTGGAGGAGAGATTTGGAACTTAAAAAATGTGATCAAGTGTTCCTTAAAGTCACATCTTTCAAAGGAATCCGTAGGTTTGGCAAGAGGGAGAAGCTGAATTCTTGATTTATTGGGCCATTTGAAATCTTAGACAAAATTTGTACCGCCGCCTACAGACTGACACTACCTCCAGAACTTTTTAGGGTCCATAATGTGTTTCATGTGTTTATGTTATATAAGTACAACCCGGACCCCTCTCACGTCTTGGCACATGAGCCTCTTTCACTCCAAGAGGATTTGTCCTAAGAGGTAGTATAGGTCAATATTGTGGACCAAAATAGCATATTACTCCGCAACTGGAAAATTTCATCTGTTAAGGTCCTATGGCAGAATCACACACCAAGAGAAACCACATGGGAGCTAGAATCAGACTTAAAAACCCAATACCCCCAGCTGTTTGATTGAGTGAGAGAGCGACAAATTTGAGGGACCAAATTTCTTTTAAGGGGGGAGAGTTGTAATACCCAAATTAATTTATAAATATAATATTTAATTTTTTTTTGAATTTTAATTTAATGTAAAAATGAAGAAAAATAGGAGTAATATGAAATTGAAAATAATTTTGGGAAAAATGGGTGAAAATTTAGGTTCTGAACTATTTTTGAAAGAAAAATCAGAAACTGAGAGTCAAAATACAATTTAGAAAAGTTGTGCCGCGTAGGATGCCCAGTCAGTTGCCCCGACGAACTAAAATGCGCCGCATGGCAACGAACGCTGACGCGGTGCCATGCAAGAGGCCACGCGGGCGATCCACGTGCTCGCTATCGGACTACCCAGATTCACTCATGCGCGCTCGGATGACCGAATTTGTTCCCTCCCTAAATACGATAGGACAGTCAGATTTAAACGCGATTAACGGTCTAGATTCATTCCTTATTTAATCGCGATCAGACAGTGCAGATCAAACGCGATGAACGGCTCAGATTAAAAGGGGAAGAATATAAATAACCATCTTTACACCAAACTCTAACCCTAGCCGCTAGATACCCTCGCAAGAGAAGAAGACCTAGCCGCGGGCAAGGAGAGCCGCCGCCACCCACCGCCGCGCCGGAATTTCAAAATTGGCCAGAAAGAGGTCCTGACTCCGATTTTGGATTTTTTAGGATATTTGTAGATACTTGTAACGCGTTTTAATTTCTGAATAAAAATTCAAGGAAACCGAGTACTGCCAGTAGGTGTAGTTAACAAATTTAGCTTTTCGAGCATTAATTTGAGTAAGAATCTCTCACCCTATTCTCTATTATGGAATTGATGTCAAATTAACAATAATACGATGTTTTGTGCAATTTAAAAAATATCCATAATTAATTACATATTATTAATAAAGACAAAATCGAAAATTATTCACTGTTGATTCTGTTGATTGATTTTATAATTTAATGCATGATAGTATCTAATTGATCGAT
This sequence comes from Carica papaya, assembly GCF_054855325.1. Classification (NCBI taxonomy): domain Eukaryota; kingdom Viridiplantae; phylum Streptophyta; class Magnoliopsida; order Brassicales; family Caricaceae; genus Carica; species Carica papaya. Next base: position 4,473,233 of record NC_142312.1, on the reverse strand, counting down.
TTTATAGTTTTGAATGCATGTATTGTTTGTTTTATATGATTACGGTTGAATTAAAAAACTGAAGATTAAAGGTAAACGAGGAACTCTGTTATTAAGTAAATGGATGAAACGACAGCCTTATTGGATATTTTGAGAGATGGTGGACGAACTGGGTGCATAGGGAACCCTACGTGAATGTTACCTCATACCGATGGGGTATGGGGACAGTCCGTTTCACCTTCATATCGGACGGAGTTTTGAGGTTTTGTAATTTGGCACTCATACAAGACGGGATATTGAGCTTTTGTAATTTGGCACTCATACCGTACGAGGTATGAGGACAACCCATTAATTGAAAATGTTAAAGAAAAGAGTTCAAGCGTTGTAGGGACATCCTTATGAATCCCAATAGATATTAGTAGGTTGGTAAAAGAAAAATTGTTGTTCCAACTGATTACATATAAAATCATGATATGCGTTATATTATTGACTCTACATGTTATTTTGTAAATCTCGTTACGTTAAGTAGACAGTAAACGATTTTGTTATGATAAATGAATTTGTTTAATTAAGAACTCCATTAGTTATTTTGATTTTTTTACCAATTTTCATTTCTGTATCGGTGAGTAGCATGATATTGTTATTGGGTTAGTGTTACTCATTCTTTTATTAGCCATTTCAGAATAAAAAGATCATGATCCAGAACTCAATTCACAAAAGGGTTGCGAGTAGGATGCTAATTTTTTTTATTTATTTTCTTAATTATTTTTATATTTATTTTAAAGATAATTCTTAGAGTACTATTTGGTATTTTAAGTTATTGTGTAAAAAATATAAACATTAACTAATTATTTCACTTCCGTATTTAATTTATAATTTATTTTTTTTTTATTTTTGAGGTGGTTAGATATAAGTAAAATAACCAAACCTTTTTAAGTTAAGAAAATTAATACATACATATATAGATATATATATATCAGTCTATATGTATTTCCACCAATATCAATACCAGAGCAGTAGCACACTCTCGATGAGTCTTTAAACCGGTTAAGTCTACTTATTCGGCTTTAATAATTACAGTCTTAATTGTGAGTCAGCATTTTCCAAGAAAAATTATTGAAGGTATTAAATTCTTATTATAACCAAAAAAGAAGGTTTTTAAAGAGGCAACTTGGTATTAAACATTAAGCATTAAATTTACGGTAAATTTTGAAAATATGTTTCAAAAGTCAAAATGATGGAGTCCCTTCATGAATTTTTTTTTTTTAATAAATGAAATCAACGATATTTATATTAATTTTAATTTAATTAATGTCGTATTTATTAAATTTTCAGTGGGTCAAATTGGTATGTTTAATTAATTATGATAAAATTATTTAAAATGTAAAAAAAAAAAAAAAAAATTCATTATTAAAATTTGCATGGAGGACCTATCCGATACGTATACTGAAAATAATAGAAGTGCATTTAATCTTCTTAACTAAATGATTATTAAGGAGAGTGCAGTTAGGCAGTAAGTCATAAAATATTAATTAAAATATTTTTATAATTAAAAAGAAAAAAACTGACTATAAGGTATTATATAATATAATGTTATAATATATATTATATGTAATAACACACATGCACACTAGAGGTAGGTTCTGGACAAATACCATTTAAAAAAAAAAAAAAAAAATCCTAAAGTCAACACTATCGATATTTATATTACCATAAAAATATATCTTATTAATTATACGTCAACTACATCTCTATCTCTTATTATACACAAGTTATAATTAGATTCTTACAATATACTATTTACATAATATAATTATATATATATATGTTATTTTTAATTTGAATGTCATGTGATGTTTTTTTGTGTGTTTTATTTATTATATTAAAAAAATATAAATATTTTGTATAATAAAATATACATAAACATAATGAACAACAACAAATATAATAAATTATATGGTAAGCTAAATTACAAAGTCATAAACACATGTTAGGTATACGGATGTATAGATAGGAATTTGGTCCACTCAAATTTAGTCAATTCATTTTGGTCCAGTCTTGGTAAGGACATGTTACCCAAAAATTAAATATATATATATATATATATATATACACACACAAAAACTTTAACTAATAAATGTAAAATATATAAATAGCGATGCTACTTCTACTTCCTACCTTCCTCACTAAATATGTATGCATTTACGGTCTATCTTTTTCGTCAAACGTGTTCGTGTTAGTATTCATGATACGTCTATTATATTATGATTATTATTTAATTTATTTTTATTTTTTATATATTTATTTTATTAGTAGAGATATGATATAAATCTTTACTTTATTTCTCCACTACCCTTTTGTGTTTATGATTTATGTTTAATTATTGATTTTTGATACGTAAATATAATATGTTTATGTTTAATTAAAAATCTAAATTAGAAAATACTAGTCCAAACTCAATCAGACAATATGGAAGTGGACGCACCTGTGCCGCGTTCCCATCACTCAAACGCGCTCGGTAAATATGTGTCCCAGCCCGGCCCTGTCCCACATCAGGCGGAGCCAGATCCGGCCCATTAGATCCCTACTTCGGCTCAGCGTGGGCTTAAACTGAATAGTTAGGTTAGGACTGGCCATTTTCCCGACTGCTCGAGGCCTCGACCTAAATCGTTCCTCTGCCCTTGCTCTGTTATTTCAGACTGATAAACGTTTCCGGCGAACTCGAAACGGAAGCGATAAAAATTCATCGTTGTCGTGGAGCACACCGTACGTACGCCGGAGGTGCGTAGAAGAGGAGGCTTCTGGATTGGTTGCTTGTTTCAGTTCATACATATTTGTTTGTTGGCTTAAAAATTATTACCTTCGCCTCTAAATTGAAAAGAGGATCGATCTGGATAGCTCCTATTCTTTCTTCGTTGATTAGGGATTTCAGAGTTGACAGAAGGAAGTATATACATAGAAGAGGAGAAAATGGAGGAATATCCGGAAGAATTGCGGACGCCACCAGTGGGACTGATATCGCTGGTGGGATGTCCAGAGCTCCACGCCACCATTACCAAGTTTCTTCACTCTCAGCAGCCTCCTCTCAACACTTTAGCCTTCCCCGACTTCTCCAAGATTTCTCTTCTTCTCTCTGCCTCCACCACCTCTAAAGATCCGCTATCTCATTCTTCGACTGCTGCTGCTGCCGGCATCTTGAAGAGAGATTGGCTTCTTAAGCATCGGACCAAGATCCCCGCTCTGGTCGCCGCCCTCTTTCCCTCACATCACGTTTCCGGCGATCCCACTCAGTGGCTCCAGGTCTGCTCCGATCTCGACAACCTCAAGTACTCTTCTCCTCTCTCTATCTTGCTTGCGTTTTTACTTCTCATCTCAGGCCCGGCGTTGCTAACTATAGACTTATTTACCCCAGAGCAGTAATTCGTCCCAAAAACATCAAATTGGTTGTCGTCGTTATCCATTCTTCCTCAAACGGTAACTGCTGCTTCTCTGTTACATTTCCCTTTCCTTTTTCCTCTCATTTCTCTCACACTATCGCAAAATGCGAGCTGCCTGTAGATGAAATCAGTGAAGACCGTATAATTGCTATACGGAAGCGTGCTGAACTAGATTCGAAGTACCTCCTTTTCTTCAACCCCGATGTAGATTCGGAACTCCAGCTATCTCTAAAGAGGCATGTCGTTTCGCTTGCTTGCTCTCCCCCTTCCTCCTGCTATTTCTTCTTTTCTAAGTTACAGAGTTGTTCCGCATCGTTTGTTCTCGTCATTACGTGTTTACTGCTTTGCAGGCTGCGCACCACGTTTGAAGAGTTGGCAAATGCATATTATAGAGATGAGGGCAGGAGAATTAAAACACGCATTGAAAAGAAGACCTTCAGCTCTATTGAGTTGCATGTTCGCTATTGCTTTAAAGTAAGGATTATCATTTGCTTTATCTCGGGCACTAAATAATTCTGGATTGATCGTCATTTTCTAATTTCACAAAAAACAGCAGTATGCAATATTAATATTCACTTTGATTTGAAGTGCTCGCAAAAGATGATTGCAACTAAAAATTCTATTTTTCATTTTCCGACTTCACAAAACGAGCTATCTGCATGCTTATCTTTTATCTACATCTATTTGATTATAGCATGCTCAAAAAACATGGTTGCAAAAAAAATCTTTATATTATTTGTTACTGTCTGCAATATTTTAGACAGTAGTGCCGCCTCTTTTTAGTTGATCAGCCTCAAATCATCGACATTCAGCTCGGACAGCTTTTTATATGTATATGTAAAATTTATTACATAACGTAAAGCTTCTTTTGGTTGTTGTTTACTTATCTAAATGCTATGAATTGCTAGGTTGCTGTATATGCAGAGTTTCGTAGAGAGTGGGCTGAAGCTTTGAAGTTCTATGAAGATGGGTATCACTTACTGCGAGAGGTATGATTTACACCTCTACACCTGCTCCTTTTCCTTCTGTTGTTTCATACCATCATATGCCAATTTCTGACACATTCTTCACATATTGGATAGTATTGTGTACTGCGTGCACTTTTGCACACTTCAACTCAAATTTTTCTTTTACTGAAAATTTAGAACTGCAACTATGTATGCAGATGGTTGGGACATCAACGAGGTTGCCTGCAATTCAACGGTTGGTCGAGATAAAAGCTGTTGCGGAGCAATTGCATTTTAAAATATCAACTCTGTTATTGCATGGTGGAAAAATCATGGAAGCAGTTACATGGTTCCACCAGCATAATGCTTCTTACAGGAAGCTCACAGGAGCACCAGAAGTTATATTTCTTCACTGGGAATGGATGAGTAAACAGTTTTTGGTGTTTGCTGAGTTACTGGAGACTAGCTCAGCAGCCATTCAGAGTGCACCAACTTTAGTGCTGAGCACTGCAGGAGGACCTTTGACAGAGTGGGAATTTTATCCAGCATATTATTATCAGGTAAGTACAAGATTTACCTCCATGATGTTTTGTACAATATTTAAGGTCAATATGGATCTTTTGTAGTGCCACTGTACTTGCCATCTTAGATGTGTTATCCCTTTTGCACTTTGAGTTTAAACTAAGGAGCACCATGGTTAAGCATCACTTAACTTGAGATAAACTCTTCTTTTTCTTTCTTTCTTTCTTTTTTTTTTTTTTTTTTTTTTTAATCACAATGGAGTTCTATTCTGTATTTCTATACAATTAGTTACGTGCTTTATTACAAGTTCAGACCTTACGCATTCTATTAAAGAAAAAGTTCAGACCTCGCGGACATGTTGCTTCACGGAACTTTCTTTAATTTGTTTACTCATTGGTCATGTTTAGAACTTTTTCATTCTTTTAGAATTCTATTCCAATGTAAGGTGGATGCATCAATATTTCATCTCTTGCAAATACGATGATCTTAGTTTTGCCCTTTTGTCCATGCCTTTCTTCTTTGGTGAACTTGAATTGGCTGCCTACATACTTCTCATTGCTACTGCATGTGAAGAATGTACTGTTATTTATTCATTGAATAAGGCTCTATATATACAAGTAAATAGTAATAATAAAAGGAAATAATATTAAAACAAAAATCATAAAGATTGGGGTATATTGCTAATATACCTTTTATTATAATGTAATTCTAATGTACACTTCTTAATACTCCTACTCAAGTTGGTGATAGATATTATTCATTCCTGCTTGGTACAAGTCTCAAAGTAATGACCGTGTGTGAAGCACATATCAATCCACTATCTAGCTTTTCTTTAGTGAAGTTTCTGTCCACTTCAATATACTTAGTTCTGTCATATTGTACTAATTGTGAGCGATACTAATTGCTGACTTATTGTTATAGTAGAGTCTTATAGATCCATCCCACTAAATCTTCAAGTCTTCTAAAATCATCTTCAACCATAAAAGCTAGCACACCCTCGAGTTATAGCTTTGAATTCTGACTCAGCACTATATTAGGCTGCCATATTCTGCTTATCAATCCTCCAAGTCAGTAGATTTTCTCCAAAAAATGTGCAATATCCATAAGTGAATCTCTTGTTGACTAGTAATCCTACATAGTCCGTATGCTTCAAGAAACAAGCCATTATTTCTTTTGAATATAATCCCTTTATGCAGAGTACTTTTTAAGTAGTGAAATATTCTGTAAACAGTTTGTAGGTGTACTTCTTTAGGCTTGTGTATGAACTGGCTCACCATACTGCATACCAATGCCTGGTTTGGTATGCGAAAATTAGTAAATAATATTATGCGGTTATAAAACTCTTTGGAAACGTCTATAATGTCAAAATAGGTTGTTACATCAAATCAGCTTCAATATCCAAAATCTTAAACACATTTTATCGACAAAACAAAATTACTCTCACAATGGCCATATGCATGTGGAGGGTGAAGTAAGTCCTAAAGGCCATCAGCACACCCATGGGAAGGAGCATGTGAACTTGACACCGTATAGGGTGGAAAAATCTAATCTCAAAGAGCAATAATGAGGCTAAGAGACATGGTCTTAATTAAAAAAAAATGCGTTTTTTGTGCAATATAAGGACCAAAAATCTCACTTCAACCGGATGAGAGGCAATTGTTAATTCATAAATGTGTCATGTTATGTTTTTAAGTTGTGTTTGGACTTAACATAAATCTTGCAAAATCCGAGATTGTTAGGTTGACAAGTGAGGATAATACTAGTAGACTAGCTGGTACTTTGGGCTGTAAATGGTGAATCTCCAATGAAGTATCTGGGTATGCCGTTGGGTGCTAAATCTGAGGATATGAGGACTTGGGAGTATGTTGTTGCTAGATTTGAGAAGAGACCTGCAAGATGGAAGAGAAGGTTACTTTCCAAATGTGGGTGCCTAACACTTATCAGAAGTACATTAGCCAATTTTCCTATTTATTACATGTCCCTTCTTTCAGTCTGAAAGCAAAAAAACTAGAATCAATAAAGAGCACATTTCTATGGGGCGATTCGCAAGAGCAAAGGAAATAGCCTTTGGTGGCGTGGGACAGAATGAAAAAACTGTTGAATCAGGGAGAGCTAGGAGCGAGATCAATCTATAAGAAGAACCAATCTTTGCATGGGAAGTGATTGTGGTGATTTTTGAAGGAAAGTGATATTTTATGGAGGAGAATTATTGAGGCAAAATTTGGCACCATGGATAGAGGGAGATATAAGAGGGTATCGACTAAACCGTATGGAATAGGGTTATAGAAGCGGATTTGCATCGAAAGAGAGAAATTTTAAGAATGTATTAAATGAATAGTGGGCGATGGGGAGAGAATATGCTTCTGGTCCAACATTTGGATTGATGATAAAACATTGGGAGTTCTCACAGATTTTTGCTATAGCATGTGAGAAAGACAGATTTGTTAAGGAAGTGTTCAATGAGGGGGAGGGGAGGAAGGAGTGACATGTGGATGTGATGCATAATCTTAATGATTGGGAGATTGAAGAATATGAATTATTGCTAAATGGTTTATCTTCAATTGCACTCAATGAGGACCAAGACCGACATTTGTGGACCCTAAGCCCTATAGGTCAATTCAATGTGGGGTGATTCTATAAACATCTAACCAAGAGAGAGGGTGATGAAGAAAATTTTCTTTAAAGACAGATATAGAGACTAAATGCACCACCAAGAATTGCTTCTTTTGCTCGTGAAGCTGCTTGTGGAAGCATTTTGACTATAAGACAAGCTTATAAGACGTGGTAAGACTGTGATGAATTGGTGTTGTCTATTCAAGAATGCGATAGAGACATGTGATTACATTCTTCTTCAATGTCCTACATATAGTTTATGGTCTATGATCTTTGGGATCATGGGTATCACTAGGTGTCGGGGGTAACATCAGGGATGAAATTTGGGCATGGAAGGGTATTGTAGGTGGGAAGAAGTTTTTGAAACTCATACCTTTGGCTATTTCTTGGTTGTATGGAAGGAGAAAATAGAAGAGTTTTTAAGGGAGTGGAAGAGAGTAAAGATAGAAATGGGAAGAGATGGTTCCAAACTCTTGGTGTGTTGATAATGAAACAACATTTGTTTTACGTTGAAAATTTCGGTAATCAAATTGATATGTTAACTGAATTGTAAATCCTTTTGTAAACGAATTTTACATCTCCTTGATGCTTGCAAGTAATAAATATGTCACATTTTTTATTTCAAAAAAAAAAAATCTCACTTTGCAAAAATACCACGTTTTTAGAGTTAGGAGGTGGAGGTGGTGACATAAGCAACTACCATGTAACAGCAGCCTAGGCTGCTTAACATATCTATGCAAGACAGCTCGGAGTGCGCGCACGACACATTCCAGTGCGTGGCAGCCTAATGTATTGAGTCCAATAGTTGTGCTGCAAATGCCTACTCACATCAGCTCAATGCGTGCACGACCCATGCTTGCGCACAGTAGCCTGGTGCTCGTGTGGCACATGCTTGCATGCATCAACCTAGTGAGAGGCCCCTAGCCTATAAGCGACTCTCTTACTTACACGTCCTCCATGCAAGGACACGAGAATTAGGTTTGAACCATTGTGACGACTCAGAGGACTCAGATTTCAGTTTGAGGAAATTTGTCATTGGCTTAGAAGGGAGGGTTGGAGGGGCCAAGGTCTCACGTGGCATCGGCCAGCGTCGGGGCTTCATATAGGAGTGAGAGATAAGTTTGGAGGGAGGAGAGGGGAAGGGAGGGATGAGTCGATGCTTTTTTTTTTTTTAAATAAAAGTGAAGTATTATTATGCACAAGGTACCAAGAGGGTACCTTTCATATGCAAAATAGTTACATATCTATCAATTGGTTGATGACCGCACCCATATTATCTGGATCTTTAATATCATGACCATATCAACGGATAAAGGGCTGAATGTCAATGGATCGTGGTAGCAAGACAACTCTGTCACTAGTTGCATATTTAAGTCATTTATAAAGGGTTCTATCTATCGATCCGTGAGAATTGTACTTCAAAGCAGTTGGCATAACGCTTCCGTCATGCAGGCTTGGCCTACGACATGTGCCTTTGGGGGTTGGGAGACCCTTATTGAGGGCCAGCAATCGAGTGGCGAGTGTGTGCGTCACTTCTAGGCTAAATTTTGAGTTAAGAGGCATTTAGTCTTGATCCAACACATAGTAGCTTTGTACTATTGGTTTGGAAATTAGATCCTCTTCGATTACCAGAAGATATTCAACACTTATGAATAGGTATATTTGGTTTTCTCTCACCCAATTAAATATCATAAGGAATGGTCACTCAATGATTCTAAGGGAATTTAGTGGATGGGTAATTAGTAGATTATAAGAGTAGATAGAACCAGAAAACCTACTTATGATGTTGTAGAGTCAGTTTGAGAAAAGTTCCAGATCATAATGTGATGGCAGAGAGAGATTAAGGACACCATATTAGATGTGGCAATTCCCACAATGTGGATATTTCTACAAACTTAATACAAATGCAAGTTTCTCTGGCGAAAGGTGGTTAGAGCCAGGAGTAATCTGAAGAGATTAGTGGGAGCCAGTAGCTTTTGCTAGAATGCAAAGAATCTCTAAACCTTTAGCAATAGAGGTGGTAGAAGCATTGTTGAAGTATATGCTCAGAAAAGTATAATGCTAATTTTAACTCATATTAAATACTTTGTTAGGGTTAGATATGATTCTAGAAGATATTAAATTTCCTTGTCAGTCTTTGGTTTAGTTTCTTTTTTAGTTGTAAACTGTGTAATCAAATAGATAATGCCTAAGGTAGTGAGACACTGTTTTTACTTGATTACTTTATTTGTATTGAGGGATGCCTATCTTTTTGGCCTTCATCTTTTGCAGGATGGATGTCCTTCTAACTAAATTAAAAAAAATGGTCACTTGGTTTTTCGGATCTGAATAAGGCTAAGCCATAGATGATGGGGAATTGAGGTTTTAGAGCTAGCTCCCCACACTAACATCCTTCCAAAAATCTGACCCTATGGCCATTTCCACGTCGGAATGTCTTGAAAGCAGCTTGATAATTTGAAGTTGGGAGGATGAGGAGAGCTTGAAACTAAAACTGGGAAAAAAATATTAAACAATGAACAAAACGTAGAGATATCAGTTGTTAATAATCATCCCAAATTCTTAATATTGTTAACTTATTGACATAAAGGTCTGGCTTATGCCTATGCTAAGGTACCTTTTGATGCAGAACAAGAAGGATCGAGAATGGACATATTTCTATAGTAATATATATTCGTAATGTTTATACACTATTAAGATGACTAGCTTATTTAGGAATTATTATCTATAGGCTTATTTTAGTGTGGGTTTATTATTTCCTATCTAATGAGGATGCTATTTAGTTGTTTTTCTATTATAGGTTAGTTAGTTATAAGCTTATTTTCCTTATTTTTCAGATTTTCTAGTTTTCTAGTTTTTTCATTGAACTTATTTTCCTATTTATCAGGTTTTCTATATTTACTATTTTGATTGTATTTTGGTCATATAAATAAGGTATCTTAACTTAATTATTTTTTTAAATAAAAGAGAAATATTATTATGGACAATAGTATTAAGGAGGTATCGTCTATATACAAAGTAGATTTACATCTCAGTCAAGTGGTCGATGACCATTCTAATATCATTTCAATCTTTCATGTCATGATCTAATAATATGGAACTAAAAGTGTTAACCCATCTATCTCTAATTTTTACAAAATTAATTTCTATGTTCTCAAAAATTTTTCTATTTCTTTCTTGCACACAACTCAAAAAATGGTAAGTGGAACTAAGAATAATTGTCTATTCTTTTTGCATATACCCCACCAAGCCCCTAACTCCTTGCCAATAGCATCCGCACTAACCCAATTTAACCCTAACATCCCATAAACAGTAATCCAAATGTTGTAAACAAACGAGCAATAGAGTAAGAGATAGTTACGTGATTCCTCAGCACATTTGCAAAGATAGCATCTGTTAACCAAAATGTTGCATTTCTTTTTCAACATATCAATAGTAAGGATACTTCCTCTAGCAGCTTCCCAAGCAAAAAAAGATATTCTGGAAGGAGCTTCTGACTTCCAGATCTGCTTATGCAGTGCTGACAGCAAACCATCATCCCCTTTATTGCACAAGAAATTGAAATACGACTTCACCGAAAACCCCTTCTGCTTGTCAAATTTCCAAATCCCGCTGTCCCCATTTTCCATCAGCTTAATATTGGTCAAACAACCAAGCAAATTGCAATATTCTTTCACTTCCCAGTCTTTCAGGTCTCTTTTAACCCTCACATTCCAGCTGCCCCCCTCTCCCCACCCTCAAACACTTTCTCCACCATAATGTCTCTCTCTTGAGATCTTAACTTAATTATTAAGTGGGCGATTAATGATTATTCAAATATTGACATATTGCTTTACTCATTGAGATTTGAGATCTCAAATTTTTGTTCTTAACATTATTTCACTAAGTTTTATCTTCAAGTTCTTTTTGTCCTACATCACCGTTCATATAGTCACCAAACACATCCAAAATAGGAAAACAGAATTACTTGCGAAAAAAGAAAATTCTTAATAGGAAATTAGAGTTAGAATTGAAACCACTACACTAGAATAGAGACTAAGTACACTTCTTCATTGTTCTTAACCTCAAAATTGCCAACGTTTATCCTAAGTAACCTAAATATTTCTGATGTAGATAGAAAATCATGCTCACATGTTTATTTTGATGATATCTTTTTAACACTTAAATTCTTCTATTTCAGTGATTTGTTTTTTTGCTTGTATTCTTACTAGAAATAGAATTCTTACTGGGTACGACAACATTTCATCTTGAAACAGTCAGCTGCTCACTTCTTAAAGGAGAAGAGATCTGCTTTTGAACTTGCTCTTTCAATGTCAGAAACTGCTTCTGACATTACTAGTAGTGAAGAATCTGTGGTACCTTTCGTTTATGTGGGGCAGTTTGCTCGTTTGCTTGAGCAAGTAGATGGTTTTGCTATGCAGCCGTAAGTTGAAAACTTAAATCTTTGTTCTATATATGTTTCCATTTTTCAGTTTTTATCTCCTAAATTTTTACATGCTTATGCATAAAATCATTTATGATGGTATTTGATGTGATGATGCTCTCAAGTCTAAATACAAACAGTTCTAAAAGATATTGGATAATTTTTTATTCTTTTCACACTCATATTACAATTTAACCATCATGGTCATTTTTTTTTTTTTTGAGAGAAAAGGATAGACCTAATCAGGGTACTAAGAGGGTATCACCCAATTACAAAATTACATGTTAAGTCAAAATATCAACAATGTCTCCAAGCTGCTCCTCATTAGTGAGAGGATGCCCTTTTACTGAAAACCAAGGATACGGAGCCAATAATCTCTAATCCTTCCAAAAGATAGCACTTCCCTTCAAAAGCTCTTTTCCATTCTTTCCAAATAACCCAAAAAATGAATAGGGGATGAGTGCAAAAATTTTCTTTCTGTTTTCCCCTCCATTATATGTTGCCATACCCAAAGTTCATTAGCCACATAATTCCAAATAGCCCGCTTAATACTGAGAAGATCAAGTGGGTTGTTCCATATAAGATATGCTCGGGGCACCATGGCAAAAGACCTAGGCATCTTCTTTGTCTTTTGGCACAATAACACCTATTCACCAGAATATTTTTTCTTTTTCTCAACTCATCAATGGTAAGAATTTTACTCTAAAATCTGCCTGCCAAGTGAAAAAGCAATTCCAAGAACAACTTTCTTCTTTCAAATCTTCTTCTAAGGAAACTTGCAAGCTGCATTGTAATGATCCCACAAATAATGGTAACACAAGCACAGTGTGAAATTGCCGTTCTTGTTCAATGACCAAAATGGTTCCACTTCATCAAGGGAACTACAGAAGATTTAAGGCAAGAGCTTAGAAAAGGTACCCAGTTCCCAGTCGTTATGGTTGCGGATCAAACCAATGTTCCATACAATCCGATTAGAATTCAATAGGAAGCACTTGTTGACTCTTTCCTCTTTTTCCCTTTGCAATAATAAAGATTTGGACTTGAAAGACATTCATGTGGATAAGAGTTACAACAAGAATCTTGGTCTTATCCCTTTGGCTTCCTTTTGGGTCATAAGAAAAGAAAGGAATAGAAGAGTTTTTGAGAGCATATAATGGTCCTTTGATAGGTTGAAAGATTCTTGGCTTTAGACCCTAGTTTTTCTTATTAGAGGTCATCCCTTTTGTTCTTGTGAGAATTTAGGTGACTTGATTGACTTGCTGACAGAATTGTGAAGTTTTTATACAAGAGTTGCACCCCCTTGGTGCTTTTAATACTATATTTTATATTTCAAAAAAAAAAAATTAAAATAAAGATGTACAGGATCTGTTCGCTTGAGACAAGTGGCGACATCAAATGTCCTTCAGGAATCTCTCACAATGACCAGAGCTGCCCACTTTGAAATGCACAATAGAGAATAACTTGTAACAACCATCTCTAGTGAATTTCTTAACACCCAATCCATGCAAAGCCCTGCTCTATTTACTAATTCCCCCTTCTCATGAGGCTTCTCCACAGAACCCAGAAAATGAAATGAAATTGCTCTTGGTGATCCAAATTACTCCATGAAAGAGATCAAATGGATTCTAGTCCTTTTGCAATTCTAACTAGTACAAGGAGCAATGACATGAGTATGTATAAGTGGATTGGATGTAGTGCTTTTAGTGAGTGTTGCAGTACCACCCTTCTATAGGAACCCCCTCTTCCACCTAGCTAACCGCTTCCAAAATCTGGTGACTCTAGATCCCACATTGTCCTGTCCTCGAAACCAGTTTTGAGGGGGAGGGATGGACCCAAGTAGTTAATCAAAAGATTAGCAATTTTGGAGCGCACAGTACCAGCTAAGTCATCGACATTCACCGCATACCTAAGAGGAACCAACTCAGATTTCCCAAAACTGATTTTCAACCTTAAGATCACCTGGAAGCTCAACAAAATGAATCCAATATGAAAACGGGTCTCCTTGTTGGGTTTAAGGGATAAGAGAGTATCATTAGCAAACAAGATAATGAGGATATGGGAGACGTCGATCCCTTTAGCATCACCCCAACAACCTGGCCTTTAAAGATTAAGAGATTAAGATGTTCAGCCACAAATCAACCAGTGAAGATCTTCTATAACTGCAATAAAGAGAGGCATTTTCTTGTCTCTTCTGGAAGTCGAAAAGAAAGTGGTGAACTTATTATTTCCCATCATAACAAAGGAGGCAAAGGAGATGCATCATTTGATTTGGTTGCAGAGCCAGTCTCTTTAACATGTAAGAGAGGAAGTTCCAAGAAACATGATATATGCCTTTACCTGTTTAGTTTATACAACAAAGCCTTTTTTCCGCTCCTGATAAGAGAGTTCTTCACTTCATTAGCATTGAGGCTGCCTTAATAATTGGCCACCTGTCAATAAAAGCATTATGATAATCAGTGGAGACACTGCCAACCACCTTACTCATCCTCCTAGCTAGCACTTAAGTGGTTACCTTGTACCCACTTCCTACAGGGCTGGAGGACATAAACCCTTACTATTAGAGGCACCTTGAATTTTGGGACCAGAAATAGAGAAGCTAATAATCGATGCTTCCACATAGCTGCCATTGAGAAGAGAATCATCAAAAAGCTTTTAATCATCGTTAATTTTGCGGCAACTACATAGAAGGAAAGCCATTTAGAAATCGTTTGGCGTGAGGGCTTAATAGCCCTTGGAACTCATTAAATCCTCATACACCTCATCCTTGCTGAAACGCTTCTCAACCCACTCCTTATCCACTGTGCCAAGAGACAGAAAGGAAAAGCTGTAGAGGCTGAGTCTCCAAGAAACCTGTTCTGAGTAAAGATTGTCAAAAATACTTTTTACAACATCTTCTTGTCTCCTGTCAATGTCAAATTCAATCTAATCCACCATGTTCTCAATGAAATTAGACGTTCTATGTTGACTTGCTAAACAATGTGAGAATTTCTTATTTGTTTCCATTCCTTTATCTAAGTAGCCCTAGCTCTTTGCTTCCAGGTCATTTTCTCCATAAGCAAAAGATTGGGCAGCACCATTCTGAGAATGCTTATGTGATCCATCTTTGTAGGCAAGAGAAGCCTATTGGGCTCCTTCTCATTCCAATTCTCAGTTTGTTTAATCAATTCATCCCTCCTCCAATTAGCATTACCAACTCATCCTAAGACTTCGAGTGATTTATTTTCAATCTAAAAGAAGTAGGACCCTGTCAAATGTTCCCATCCTCCAAACTAATGGGAAAATGAACCAAGGTGTTTTGGGAAGAATCTTCTGCACAAGGCTCCCTTTCTCACATCTTAAAACATTGAGAAACAAGGAATCCGTCAATCAAAGAAAAACTGAGCTGACCCCACATGTTGGACATGTCCAACTCCTACCCGATAATGGTTGTTCTATCAACTCATGGTTGTCCAAGGCCTCATTAAACTCCCTCGAGCAACAGTGAGAAAAATTATCCTTGACCCCTTCATGACCTTAGAGCACCATATTGACGTCACCCACCACAACCGGTGGTGGACCGCTCTCGCCTAACATTGTCAAAATCCTCCAAACAATTGCCTTCCAATTTCATACACCCAGAAAAAATCCAACAAAAAACAAATGCTTTCCTTCTAAAGAGACAAGAGACAGTAACCTTTCCTATCATCCAATCCACTTTCCTTCCATATTACCAAAGTACTGCCTGAAACCCTGATAGCCTGCTTAGCTTTCAAAATCCAAGTCAGTCCCTCTTCACGAGCTGTAGACTGGGACGTCAGTCTTACTCATTTCATCCATTTTAGTCTCCCGTAAACACATTGTCACTGGCTTCCATTTATGAAAGAAAATTTTCAGATTAGCCCTTTTCCCCAAGTCATTCGCACTCCTCAAATTACAAGATATTATTCATTTAATTTATCATCATCCAGTAATTATAGAAGAAATAAACCTCCTTTGCTTCGTCTACCATCCTTGCTTCCCTTGTCATAATTAAGCGAGCATTCAAGCGTCTTTAATTCTCTCGCCATTTCACCTCCTGCCTTCTTTCCATATAGTTTTGGAGATTTTCCAGTCCTAGAAATTGATCTGGGAGCTCCAATGACCTGAAAAGTCTAGAGGGCTAACTCCTCAAAAAGGTCAAAGCCTTCCACGTTTGCCATAAAAAATTTGTTGACCTTCACATTCTTCTTAGGAAATCACTCATAAAGCCTCCATCTAGCTTGATTTCCCAAACAAGATGATAGAGAGCAGCCTTTAAACTCCTCCCTCCTCAGCTGATCACCTGTGACAATTGTCAAATGACCTGGTTCAACAAATAGGTCCTTACCATAAGGTCCCAATGCAGCAAGAGGAATGGAGAGTTCGGACAGAAGAGAATCATCTGCCTTCAGACCAGGAAACCTTAAATTTGAACAATAAATGGCTTAAAGTCCTGGCCCAGGGCAAAAGAAATCAGACAAGAAAGGGGGAAGCTACAATCTATCATTTTCCAAAAAATTTTCATTTGCAACCATGACATGATTTATCTTTAAATATACATGGACTTAAGGAATAAAACTAAAAATGTTTTTATCTACCAAAAGCCCATTTTTCAGAGTGTTTGTCGATTTGTTTGTTTTTAATTTTGAGGAACGATTTCTAGTTAATTTCTGGGTAATTAATTATGTCTTATTTTAAATTTACCGTTGCAGTCTTACTGATGATGAGTACACACGTTACACAATTGCAGAAGGGAAAAGATTCCAAGATTCCTTTGAAATCATTGCTTTGCTGAAAAAATCTTTTGAATCATACGGGAATCTTAAAGTCCGGCGGATGGGTTCTCTTTGTGGATTCCAGATAGGTAGGGAATATTTTGCTATGGATGATTTCAGCAATGCAAAACAGTTTTTTGATGATGTTGCAAACTTGCATAGACAAGAAGGATGGGTCTCTTTGCTGTGGAATGTCTTGGGCTACCTACGAGAATGCTCAAGGAAACTTGGCACTGTGAAAGATTTTATAGAGTATTCTCTTGAAATGGCTGCATTACCTGTATCAGCTAGCACAGGTATTCAATCTCTTAGTTTTAAAGAATGTGGTCCAGGTGGTCCTGCAAGTCTCTCAGGGAGAGAAAGTATTCACAAGGAAGTTTTTGGACTCGTATGTGGTAAAACTGGGCTGGCTTCACTGGAGGATGAAAATAAATTCAAACTAACTGGAGATAGTCCACTTCATCTTGAGATTGATCTTGTCAGTCCCCTTAGATCAGTACTTCTTGCTTCAGTTGCTTTTCACGAACAGATAATTAGGCCTGGTTCTTCCTCCTTGATTACGGTCTCACTTCTATCTCAGTTACCCCTTGCCTTTGAGATTGATCAATTAGAAATCCAGTTCAATCAATTTCAGTGTAACTTTGTCATTATAAATGCTCAAAGACCCCCATTAGATGCAACATCTGGAGATCGACAGGGTTTTCAAATAGAAAGTGCTGTTTCTCTGGCACTTGTTACAAATAAGTGGTTGCGCCTGACATACAAAATCACATCTGGTAAATAGTTTTTTGCATATGAATAAATAACTTTTGACTGTAAAACAACCATTACATTGACTTCAGGTTACAAGATTTTTGGTTTGTGTATATCATCAATAAACAATTTTGCTGAAGCAGTTTTATCTTTATGCATCCACGTTTTAAACATATTTTAGATTCACTTGTGCTATTTGACTTTTCAGAACAAAGTGGAAAGCTTGAATGTCTTTCTGTCATTGCAAAAATAGGACCGCACTTCACTATCTGTTGCAGAGCTGAAAGTCCTGCTTCGATGGATGATTTACCTCTTTGGAAGTATGAAGACTGTGTGGAGACTCTTCCAACAAAAGATCCTGCTCTAGCATTCTCTGGTCAAAAGGCTATCCAGGTGGAAGAACCGGAACCACAAGTTGATCTTGCTCTTGGTGCTTCTGGGCCTGCATTTGTTGGAGAGGACTTCATGATGCCTGTCACTGTCACCTCCAACGGGCATGCTGTCTACTCTGGCGAGTTGAAAATCAATTTGGTGGATGTTAGAGGAGGTGGCTTGTTTAGTCCAAGAGAAGCTGAACCATTCTCTATGGATAGTCATCATGTTGAACTTGTTGGTGTTGCTGGACCAGAAGGGGAAGATGAATCTGAACTGGGTCCTGACAGGATTAAGAAAATTCAACAATCTTTTGGATTGGTTTCTGTTCCTTCTCTGACAAAAGGGGAATCATGGTCCTGTAAACTAGAAATAAAGTGGCACCGGCCGAAACCAGTTATGCTCTTTGTATCATTAGGCTATTCTCCTGACATTAACGAAGTAAATCCACAAAAGATTCATGTCCACAAGAGCTTACAGATTGATGGGAAGACTGCTGTAGTTATCAGCCACCGCTTCATGTTGCCTTTCCGCCAGGATCCATTACTGCTCTCAAGGATCAGGCCAGACCCCGATTCAGATCAGATGCCATCTCTACCTCTGAATGATGCCAGTGTACTTGTTGTTAGTGCCAGGAACTGTTCTGAGATTCCTTTGAAACTACTCTCCATGTGTATAGATATGGATGACAATGACAAGGAAGAGTCTTGTTTGGTGCATCAGGGAGGTGAAGACCTTACAGGCTCTGCACTTGTTCCAGGGGAAGAGTTCAAAAAGGTTTTCACTGTCATCCCTAAGATGGGTTTGTCAAGGCTCACTTTAGGAACAGTGCATTTAAAATGGCAAAGATATTCAATGACAGAAGATCAATCTAATTTTACCATGTTAAATGATTGGGTTTCAACTAAATATAAACTTCCTGATGTAAATGTGGAAGTATCGCCCCTGGTTGTGAGTTTGGATTGTCCTCCTTATACTGTCCTCGGAGATGCATTTACATACTCCATCAAAGTCCGGAACCAAACTCAGTTGCTTCAAGAGGTCAGATTCACATTGGCAGATGCACAATGTTTTGTTTTATCTGGTTCTCATAGTGATACGGTTTCTGTCCTTCCAAAATCTGAGCACATTCAGAGTTATAAGCTCGTGCCCCTTGCCTCTGGTTTGCAACAGTTACCAAAAGTAACTGTTACCACGGTGAGATATTCAGCTGAATTTCAGCCTTCTGCTGCTGCATCCACTGTCTTTATTTTTCCCTCTACACCTCATTTTAAGATGGCTGATAGAGAGGACAAAAAGATGGAGTCTGCGAAGGCTGGATAGACCAAATTGTGTATAATTTTTTCGTTGTTCATAAGCAGAATTATATAGTTCATGGGCAGTAATTACCATATATGATGCTTGTTTCAATGCATGATTTTGTGGTGAGCTCTTGGAACACGACACATCTTGGTATATTGCGACGCTAGTCACTATTATACCGCTGAAGGTTTCAGTTTTGGATTATGATGAAGATTCCCTTAGCAATCACTTGTCGTAGATGATTGTTGGAGATTATGCAAACAGAATTCATGAGATTTAAGGGTGTAACGTCAACTTCGTATTTTCAAATCTCAAATATTTACTTGATGGATTCGAGGTATCTTATTATTGTCATTTTAAAGGTTATTATTAACTGTTAATACATTTGTTGGAAAATTTCTTGTGACATATGATTGATTTGAAAAGAAATGCCGCATTGAGGCGAGAAAGGCGAGGCATTTTTACTCTGCATAAAAAGACATGAGCTCTGTGTTTTATTTTGTAAAATATTTTAGGAGGTTTTTATCCCATGTTGTCCAGAAAGAGGTTTGTCATGTGCTTTATATACAAAATCCATAATAAGAGATTTGTAAAGAGCTAGAAAAGTAAGATGGATTTGATTTGTGGGCAGGACTTTGAACCTGTGTATCTCTTCCCTTTCATCGGTATTTACATGATGTACACAATAGGCTTGCACATTTTATATTTGATCTTTTTCATAATTTATTTTGAATGAAGCAACCGTTATCTTTAAAAGTCGTACTTGGTTTGTTCTTCAGCTTATCTTTAGACGACTTCATTAATTTTAGTTAAACTAAAGCATTAAAAACTGCTGCCTTTCTCAATTTGGCAGACAGCATACAGAAAACATTGTCTTCTAATCTAGTTGAGTATAATTTAGAATCCAGTATTTATAATTCTGATTTGATAAATTTGAAAATAAAAAATCTTCATGTAAATTTACAAAATTTTGGTTCTTTCAATGATTCGCAAAAGTTTGATTTGAGTAACTCACAGTTAGAACTATATCGTGTTATTACTTGTCATTATTTATTTATTTTTTTTTGGCAGTCATCAGAAACAAACAGCTCCTTTTTGGAGATAACAGACTGCTGATTTCTTATCAAAGATGAACAAATGGCAAACCCCTACGATAAGCTGACTCAAAATGACCTCTAAAATACATGTAAGCAGCCACCATGCCAAGAAAAGCTACCAGTCAAAAAATACACACCCCTGATGTTTCCAATAAAGCATACAACGAAGTGCGGGAACCAAAGTATTCTTGGTGAAACCTGGAAACCAATTTGAGCTACCATTGTTAACTTAAAAGATTATATTTCACCTATAAGTCTGCAAAAAAATTAGTTGAACTTCCCGTGGGATGCCCTTTACTTGTGGCTTTTCTCTTTGTCCCTGCAAAAATTAGTCACTAGTAAGTTAGACACACAGTGAGATCTATGATTCTGGTGTAAGCCTTAGAAGAGAAAAGAGTAAGAAATATCAGATTGTCCCCACAGAACAAAAATGTTAACAGAATTAAATGAGTCCTGGAAACTGCAATAGGGAAAGCCATCGAGAATTCATAGTTAGACCATAAAAGTTATGATGGCTGGCAATTGTCTTCTACAACAATTTCATAAATTGGCAATTACGTGTAGATTCTAATTCTATGCATGGGGTTAAAAGAGATGACAACCAACTCAAACTTTCCTCTTTCATTGAGAGCAAAAGAAAGGATTCAGATGCAGAGTCACTATAAAAATTAATCACCCAGAAGATTACTGTTTCTTAGTTATAACTTTTTTGTTGGTTGCATTAGAACTAGTTTCAGCGGTTGTCTACAAGCCTTTGCTTTATATGTTTATGTTTTTCTTATAGCAGCTTTGCCACTTGTAAAAGCCATTGTGCTTTGATTCCAGTTTTATTTCAATATGGTTGAATTTGATTAAAATTTCAATATTGCAAGGACATGGATGAGTATGTAATACAAATGAGATAGGAATGTGAATGACAATAACCACAAAAAAAAAAAAAAGAAAATTCATGCTCGATCCAAGTTAGGTGTTCCAGTGATTCTTTTCTTGACAAACAAAGATACAAATGCATCATTGTGAAATTGATGCAGGTAAAATTAATTTAATTATGCATCAAATGTATAAAATTATGACTAACTTCTATATTGATCAAGATCTAATAATTGAATGAAAATATAAAAGACATAAAATAAACACAACTTAATGGAATTAAAGTATATTAAAAAAGGAACAATTAATAAACCAAAAACAATAGATGGAATGCAAACTTGAAGGCCATACCTTTTCTGGACTTGGGAGAATTAGCATCAACATCCATCTCATCACTGTCACTGTCTGCTGCAGTAGCTTGACCCTTCAGACTATTTTCAGAGCCTTGCAATATCTCATCCATATCCCACAACTATGTTAAACAAAACAGACTTTTAGTTATTACACTTATAACGTATGTAACTAGCGGTAAAGGGAAGACATATGCAAGTTGAAAGGACAGGAAACTAAGAGGCCTAGACTTGAAATAGTTAAAAGGATATCCAGAGAATGTAACTCCCTACTCTCATCTTTTTGAAAAAAATAGGTTGTACAACATCTTCAGATTCAATGCATTCTGGCATATGCAATGGTAAGCCAATTATGCAGCTGCAGCCATGACCAACCAAATGGAACCTACGTACCTATTGCCCATTACAACTAATACCAAATGGACTAACAGAGGTGCCTCATTATAACTGCACCCATATTGCATGATACAAGATATAGTATTATTTAAGAAACATAGACTTTTAGTTATAACACTATAATGTATGTAACTGGCGAAAAGTGGAAAACATATGCAAGTTGAAAGGACAGGAAACTAAGAGGCCTAGACTTGAAATAGTTAAAAGGATATCCAGAGAATGTAACTCCCTATTCTCATCTTTTTGAAAAAATAGGTTGTACAACATCTTCAGAATCAATGCATTCTGGCATATGCAATGGATAAGCAAATTATGCAGTTGCAGCCATGACCAACCAAATGGAACCTACATACCTATTGCCCGTTACAACTAATACCAAAGGGACTAACAGAGGTACCAATTCCTCATTATAACTGCACCCATATTGCATGATACAAGATACAGTATTATTTAAGAAAATGTACCCAATACCACTTTAAAAGATATCTATACAAAAATATATAGAGATGCGCTTATACAAGAACATATTGTAAAACACACCAAATGTTTAAATATCATCTGAGGGAGGGAGGGAGGGAGGCAACCATGTACCTTTAGAAGCTGGTCATGTGAAATACTGCCGAGAAACTTCCGATCATAAGAAAAAGCTACAAAGACAAAAAGCTAGTTAAACATTTTGCAGACACTGATTGGTAAAGAGTGTAGCTTTAGCATGAGGTTTCTGTGGCAGTTTAAAAAGAAGGGATCCTATTAATAATAACAAGTGTACATATAATGATTGAGTCAGAAGGACAGGCATGTCATACCAAGGCCTTCAATAGGGTACTCTGAATGCTCGCCAACTGGTTGAATGATTCTGTTAGGTAATATTCCTACCAGGCTAGAGAAAAACCAGAGGGGATTAAATACAATCTAAAGGTAAATTATCATAAGTATAATGATAAAAGTCGGAAGGAAAATATCCTCTTGCCATAGCACTTTCTCACCTGATAAGTCCATTATCGCATCCAGCAATAAGTCTATCTTCATCAAACTAAAATAAAACATTTTACAGATTTCATAATACAAGGTTCATCTGTTCAGAGAGTTAATACATGTACCAACTAGAAAAGCAATATTGCAACCAGAAGAAAAAAGAAAAGAGAGAGAGAGAGAAGCTGCTTGCCTTCAACAAAACATCAACAGAATTTGGGCAGAGATCAACGAAACGATCACTGAAATGCGAAAAAAATAAATAAATAAATAATCAGTGGACACCATTAAAGAAGAAAATCAATAATTTTTTTGTTCATATTTTTGTGTGTCTGTCCATGTTTCAAAACTAACAACATTTCCCAATCTTCCCAACATTTATATATTCAATATAACTACCTGCAATCCTTGAAAAAGCCCCAAGAATATAACAAGAGATTCCCGCTCTGTGATCCACAAATAACTTTCCGTCCATTCTGACCACCACGAGACATTAGAATACAGACAAAATGGAGAAACATAATAAAGTTTAAAAATAATCAAATTTTTGTCTTCCAATTAGAATCATCTGGTGTCCCATAAGACTGGTATGCTGTAACAAGACAATTATAAAAGATATCTTATTTTGTTCCCCATTACAACCATCTCATTTTGTTGTTTCCCATCTTAACACTTATCTTTGGTGTTTCTGGACTTCTTGCAAAAAATACATCAAAGAGTAGGCCCATAATTTCTTCCTTGACTTAGTTCCTTTGTCTGTTAACATCACTTAGTTTTGGTCCAGTGCCTAAGATGTGGCTGAGTTTTCCTTTTCCCTTGAGAATGATCCAAATTAATTGTGACCAACTCAAGTAGTTCTTCCAGGTGAAGTGATAAGCAACCTAAATTAGCTAAAATTCGTTATTGTTTTAAGTAGAGTATTCCATGTGGGAATTTGTTTATGTACTTTGGGATGTAACCTCTGACATATTTTAAGAGTTGTGAGGCAATTAACACCAAATAAAAGGTTGGGAGAAAGATGTTATCAGTAGATAGTGCGGATGTGACCCTAGACAGAATCACCACTTGGAGCGACTGAGCAGAGGAGAATCTGGACATAAATGCACGCAGCAAGATGGGTCATAACTCTTTTTGTGTGTGGCTAGCAGTTTACGGTCGAGGAGGTTGGGCGTGCGGCTGTGGCAGGTTGGATGGACAGGGACTGTACAGGTATAAGCATGTGGTTTTGGTGGCTAGCTGTTGAGCAGCTCCTTATGCCTGTTTCTGGCTGTGAGGTTGCTGTGAGGTTCTAGTGGCTAGGATTGGCTATGAAGGTCAGCTAGTGGTGGACATGCAAGTTTTGTGTGACCTGGAGCAGGCTAGAGGCATATGCATGGCATGCGATAGGTGCGACTGGACTGTGGAACTGCAGGAGTGGCAGGGGCAGGTCGTGCAGCTGATGGCAGAGGAGGCTATGGCTGGTTGCAGGAGAAGGAGTTGCGGCTTGCGACTCAGTTTTTTCTAGTTGCAGCCAGTGATGAAGGCTGGCTTGACTGCTAACAGTCGGCGGTTGTGGTGGCTGGCGGCTGGACTAAGTGGCCGGCTATAAAGGCTGGCCTCCTCTCTTTGTGCTTTTTCTTATTTTGACAACAAAAACCAAATAAGGTTTGTAAAAGAGTTTAGGGTTTCTTAACCTGAAACTCTGATACCATGTAAAGAATTGTTGAATGTGTATTTTATTAAATGTTATAAGTTTTCTAGAATAAAAAATGAAATAGACCATTAATTCATACTTACATAATAATTTTTTTAACACCAATTTTACACTTTTTTGAGGAATTCATTTATTCAAATATAACCTTAGTATCAAGAAAAATGTAGTCAAAAGAAACTGAACAAACTCAACTATGGCACCAGTAGCACTTCTGGCACTGTGGATGTGATCCACTAGTCCCATGGTCGACCAGATATCTTGTGTCCAAATAATCAAATGTGTAAACGAATAAGGAAAGGTGTATCATATTCCACGTATATACACAAAAGATGCAACCAAACCAATCAAAGAAATCCAGCCATTGCATGATAAATGAATGATACCTTCATTATCACAACTGATAGTAGCTCCTCTTCAGAAAACTGTGACTGAGTTTGGATCTGTTATTACCATGAAATTTATAAATAGTTCTAAAGGTCCTGCAAACGTTAAATTCTTAATAATTCCACAAGAATATATGTACCATGAGAAAAAAGTAAACAAAATGTTACCTTATTTGTTCGAAGATTGCAAACAGATAGTGTTCCATCCCCACTTAACAATAAAAAAAAGAAAAAAAATATTTAAGAGGCTTGCATCAAAACTTCAGCAAGAACAAAATAAAAAAGCAATGTGGAACAATAGATCGTCAACACAGTAGGAATAATACATTTGTAAAAATATGCAAGCAAGTCCACAATCAAGCATTTCACATCTGTTATAGAAGAAACCTAAAAGAAATATAATAGAAAAATAATTATCCAAAAACACCATATGACAAGTCATATGTAACAAACAAGTCTCCTTCCATAGTCTCTCCACAATGAAGATAATCAGAAAATCAAATGCTATGATATAATACACATTATGTTACAGGGAAATATGTATTTCCCTTGAGGTTTGTTGTATCATGCAGAGGCCTCCACTTTATAAACTATTTTGCAAATGTTTTCTTAAATGGAGAAGAAGTATTATAGAATCTGTCACTTGACGCTCGTTATATCAAAGAAAATTGGTAGAAAAATGTATCTACATGTGAAATCACATCACAGTCACAGAATACAATGAGAAACAGACAGATTCATAACTATTTTTTCCTTCTGAAAATGATTATCATCTGTTGTTCAGGTGTTTTAAGAAGCTAGTATGATTTATTATGTGAAATAGAGAGAAAACTGTACAAAAATTTGTAAAAAATTGGGTGCTTGTCATTCAATTTTAAAAAGCTAGAGGTTTCTGTATAACATAATACATCATGCAAAATATAATTTGCCCCTTGTGTTGTTTAAAACTTCAGGCAACGTTTAGCCCATTAGAACTGAGATGAAATTGAAAGAATGAAAGAAGCAGTCACTCCATTCTAACAACCATGTGCAATGAAGATTCTGATTACATTTCACCCTCTCATTTTGTTCGTCTAATCTAAAATGAATGAATAGGAATAATCAACAGCTTTTCTTGTGTTTATAAATTTCATTGCAAGACAATCTAACAACAAAGAAAACCACCTTTGTGTTTTCTTAGTGCATGATTCCACAAAAAAGTTAAAAGAAAGACTATACGTCTGATTGTGTTCAGACGGTACTTCTTGATCTCCAATAAGAGGTTTGACTCTTACCTAGTGCAAAAGATAAATATATATATATTATGTTGTACTTGAAAAAATAAAGACTAGTTCAGTGATGTTAGTATTAATTAAAGAGTTAACTATGATGCCACTGATGTAGCATTGCTGTAAACAAGATGAGATCATAAGAGGCTGAAGATACTACTGTCTCCGTTTTGGTTCCATAAATTAACCTATACCTTCAAAAAATAACTTCTGAACAAAAGATGAAGACAGTACATAATTCATTCTTCATTTAGAAACAAAAATCTCTATAGGCCTTCACATGGAGAAATGGTTGAAGGATCGACTACCTTGTTGCCAGCAGTTTCATAGAATCAGCTGCAAAAGTCATATCTGAAATGAAGTCTTCATGAACACTGAAACTGTTGCAGCAAGAACGTTGTCTAGTATCCCACACCTGAATAGATGAAACTATATGTTAAAAGATTGTAAAAAATAAAAGGCACCCGAAATTTATAAGCTTACTCTTTGAACAGTTCAATTACAAGTATGCAATGCCATCAATGAGGGTTAATACGAAACCCAAAATGGGTATATCATAATGTAAAATGAAAAAGAATATTTACGTCTTAGGAAAAGATAATGTTTTCTGAGAGTTATCATTTCCTCTTGTTCAGTTGCGGACATAGAGGCAATAAGTTTCAGTTTAATCAGAACTTAAAGATAAGAACCAGTTAGACGAAATTAAGCACTTATACTTTCTACTCATAAACAGTACTTTCTACTCATAAACAGAGGCTAGTGAATGGGCCAAATTGCCCTCAAATATTGCCTGAACCACAGAGATTTAAGGAACAAAATGCAGAGGTTTCCTTTTGTTTGGCTTTCTGCAAAAAAAAAAAATAATGCCTCTGACTGGAGAAAATATTTATTATTTGAGCTTGTTTTTGTGCTAAAATATGGAATTTGGCTCTTACACAAGTCGTGAAGATAATAATAAATAAAAGAGTAGTTCCAAAGCATAGCAAACATGAGAAGGAAATCGATTGACGTTCACTATTAATTTAATGTTCAAGACTTTCATGGATAACAAATAAACCAAGTAAGACAAGATTTACTGAGCATGAAAAAGAAAGGATGAGGACAATATAGTAAAAACAAATTAATAGAAAGAAGCAATTAGAATCGAAGGCACCTTAATGAAGCCTAGATCATCCCCGGACGCAATAGTTGAATCTGTCACGTTAATTATACTATTGATGGCATCTCTGCATAACGTAAAACAAAGCCGGGTATGATGTGAGAGGTGCTAGGCCTACATCTGAAATCTTATGTGACATGAAAGGTGCTAGGCCTACAACTGAAATCTTAATGTAACACAAAAAGTAAAGCCAGCACAAAAGAAGAAGCTAAAAACTAGTTACTCGTGAGAGTTCTCGAGGCGGACAATGGGGGCTCCAGTTTCCACATCAGTGGCCAGAATGGAACGATCCTTGGAACCTGTCACAATGGCTAAATACAAGTATGCATAAACATCAATCATTAGATGCAGACAGCGAAGGTAACAATAAACGCAGAGAATAAAAAATTTAAAACTTAGCTAGCATATAAACACGGAGATTAACAAACATGGATTACCTTGTCCATCATTTATGAACCGAACAGTTCTACAGGAGTCACTATGTGCACGAACTTGACGCAACCTAATACAGAAAATTAACATGTCAACGGTTTACAAAAGAGTAAGGAAAAGGAGACAGCAAAATCATTACATCGAGAACATTAGGAAGTAGCAAAAACACATATCTACAAAATTAAATATACATATATATGTTTACGGGAAGTAGTTAAGTACCTCTGTAGCTGGGAATCAGCGTAACGGTATCTGTAGGAAGTGAAAAGACATTAAAAGATGAAAACACTGAATTCATAGAAAATTTAGGTGAAAGTTAGCGTAAAAAATTGATAAATACAGGAAGCTCAGCTTACAAATGGAGATCGCCGGTTATAAGAGCAGCAGTCACGAGCTGATCAGAAGGATGGAAATCTATACCAAATGCAATCTGTCCCAAATTAACCTCCATTACAATACTTCTGTATATGTATATATGTACAGAATGAGGAAGTACGGCTTAGGTTATTGAGAGTATTGAGAACGACGATGATAAACCCAAAACCTCCCCTGCTCCTCAGGGGTGTAAGCAGCGGTTTTATACCAATCGCAAAGAAAGTTTTCAGGCGTTCAACTATAAGACGGCGTATCGCCATTGGGCTTGGGCTTGGGCTTGGCCCATTCACCAGCACTAGAAGCAAAATGTCATGGTATTTCCCCATTTGTCCTTCTCTAGGGATTCATTTGAGGCAACGACTAGTCCAAAGTTTGAATCATTATTCTCATATAAAATTTAGAATATGTTATTTTTTGTTTCATGTATAATTTTATATAAGATCAATCTTTATCTTATAAATAAATTTATTAAGCATGGATTCACATATGAATTTTTCTAAATCTCTAATATTATGATTAGAATATACCTATAATTTTATGAAATTCATTTGCAAATCTATTCTTAGTTGAACTAAAAGTAGTAAATTTAATTAAAATGACAGAAAATAAAAGCATGTAAAATTTTATTTCAAAATTTTAAAAGCCTATTTTCTTTTTTTTATTATTATTATTTTAGAGAAGATTTTTACTATATTTGAATTGAATTACAAATGAATTTAAAAATAAATTTAAATTTCTAAATTTGATCCTAGTAAATTGCAACCCTCTTAAAATTTTAAGTTAAAATTCACTTGTAAACTTAAAAATTATTTACAAAATCATTTCAAACTAAAAAAATATATATTAAAAAAATAAGTGTGTATGAAATTTAACAAATGTGTTTAAATTTAAATAAAATTTGAAAATCAATAAAATTAAGGGTTATAAGAAAAAATTCTTCAAATTATTTTGAACTATTCTTGTATTTTTCTAATGTTATGGTTTGATTTCTAGCAAGTATTTAAAAATATTAACATGGAATTTTATTTATAATTTTATTGTTAATTTGTTCTAAAGAAACCCCTTGAATGATAAAAATATTTTTCCCATACAATATTACCATATAATAAAAGCCTATAAAGGAAGAAAATCAAGACATGTGAAGCCCTTTCAATTCCTTGGCATCTGTTTATTCCCCCAACAATTGAATTAAGAATATCTTTAATAAAAAGTACTAAAACCTAAAACCCGGGGGGAATGAATGAAGTGAGGAGAAGCGAGAGGGCCCACACTGATATGGAAAAAGAAAGACACGTGTAAATTTCTTATTTGTCCAAATAGGACAAGATCTTTCTTTTTTAAAAATTGCTCTCTCTCGTTTGTCGTTTTGACTGAACGAAGAGAGATTTGGAGTCAATTATGAATAAATAAATAAGTTTTGTCAGCAAAATGGATCGGGTCACCTAATCGTCGTCCACGTGTACCTTCCCTGAGATCAGCCTCTTAATTATTTTTCTATCTATTTATTATTCGTCTTCTCCAATGTAGGAAACTGTAATCAACCGTTTCTTTCACTCGCTAACCGGCAAAATTGTCTTGATCGATCATATCGAAGCAGAGTTTGGTTTTCCAGGTACGGAATCTCGGCAATCCTCATCAAATTTGAAGCAGCGTGGCCGGCCGGTCAGTCGATCAATTAATCTGCGTATATGTTTGTCAGAAAACTGGTAGAGAAGGCTTCAAAGAAGGTACGGCAACTGATCACTGATTTCCTCTTTGTTCTGATTTCTCTGCGTTATTTTTCCGTCTGAAATTTCTTCGTATGCATTTTTTGTTTGGTTCTGATGGAAATCAGGATGCGATCCATCAAGTTGTGGAGTATATTACGCCGTATTTATGAACACATAAATGTGCGAGAGTGATTTCATGATAGAAAAAATTGAGTTTGATTCCATGTTTTTGTGTTTGGTAGAGTAGATTACGAGTGCGGCACTAATCGCGAGGCATTATGCATTAGCTTTCTGGCAAACAATATCAATATTATCCTTGATGTCAATTCTGTTAGTTCTCCATTTTGAATCTGGAACTCATGGTGTCTTCATATCGAACTTAAATTTAAAATTTTTACGTCATCATGTTTTTTTTTTAAAAATTGTATCATATTGTAATAAAATCTTCAAAAGTTATAAAACTTGTTCCAGTTAACGGGGTTTTGCAGTCCAAATTATCGAACTTCGGATTCCATTTCACTTTCTCGATCTTTCATTAACTTTAATAAAGGAGATTAGCGCGCTATCAGATTTTACTTTATATAAGAAAAGCGGCAACAATAGCAGTTGCGATACGACGTCGTTTGAAAGAAAAAAATGAAAAGTGTCAGAGATATTCAAACGGAGTTGGTTGGTCATTAGTCAACAATAGCAATGTGTCAGTACATAAGAGTTGGGTTTGGTTAAGAAACTTCGCCACAAATTTTGGATCCGTAGTGAATCTATCCATTTCGTTTTTGATTTTATTTGAATTAAAAAAATTAAATTCCAAACTGTTTTCAAAAAAATTAAAATTTCGAAAAAACGCATGACACGTGTGGTGGGCGGTGGGGTTTTTATTTCCGTGGGACTTCGGTTCACGTCTGTGTCAGAAACAGTTCGGGTCAATTGGATTGGGCTTTTCAGTAAGCCGCTGCGATCAAGCCACGTGTACTGTAGCTAGATTTTTCGTTTTGATTCAGATGGATTGGATTAATTTGTTATTGTACTTTATATAAAAATGTCGTAACGTTTTTAAATTTAAATTCATAAACTTTTATATTTATGATTCTTTTATAATAATAAATAATTTAATGCAGCCTGGAGGGAGCTCAGATGGGTTGAAATCGAGTGATGTGGACCCACGTGTTGTATTCCATTATGGCATTCCATCAGGGTCCGCCATGCTTGCTTATGACACCATTCAAAATATAATAGCCATTTCTACAAAGTAAGTTTTGCCATCCACATTCTCGTGCTTGTTTAAGGTGCCTCCTTTAAGATCATGAATTCATGGATGTCATATAAATGAAAAGAAATGTTGACATAGATTTTGATCAATTAGACACTCTTTTTGTAATTTAATTTTGTTGCAATTAAAATTCTGTAACTACATTTCCTTCTCGTGAAAGGTGTCTTGTTCTACTTTTGTTGTATTGTTAAAATTAGTTGATTTAAGTTCTAACTACATTTTCCTTGCATGTAAGAGTAATGCTAAACATATGAAATTGTTAATCAATAACTGAGTTATTCATTTCCCTCTCTAAATCCATTAATACCAGGGATGGAAGAATTAAACTATTTGGAAAAGATAATTCTCAGGCTTTACTTGAATGTGATGAGAAACGACCAAGCAAATTCTTACAGGTTCCTTGCTCTTTGGCTGTCCCTGTTATACATAAAATAAAATAGGCCTTCGAAGTTTATTTACAACAGATTCTTAGGATGCCTTCATAAACTATTACTTAATCATGTTTTCTTTTTTCTGTTAATTCTAATGTCCAGTTCATTCAGAACCAAGGCATCCTTCTCAACATTACTTTACAGAACCAAATTGAGGCAAGTTAAGTTTACTTCATTGCATGAGGGTTATGAGCAGTTGCGTTCTTCTTTTCTCTATTAATTACCAAGAAAATTTATTTTCCATACAAATTCTTGACCAGGTTTGGGACATAGAAAAGAAGAAGTTGTCTCATGTGCATGCTTTTAAAGAGGAAATCACCTCTTTTGCAGTTATGCAACATGGCCTCTACATGTAAGTTCAGTCTTGACAATGAAAAAGGACTAAGAAGCAGTTGAAATTTACATCCGCTTGGTCTTTTGATGATGCAAGAACTGTGATATTTATATTTGTAGGTATGCTGGGGATTCTGCTGGTAACATTTCAGTTTTGAAGTTAGAGCAAGACCCTCATCATATTGTACGAATGGAATACCGCATTCCTATATCAGCTTCTCAAGGTAAGATTTTGTGGTGCAATTCCTTTTTTGAAATCTGTTCATCCTCTTCCAGTAAATAGATGGAACATTTTTCCTTGGCCTCTTGTTTTGTACTTTTGGATATGAAGCACTTGAAAATTATCATCTTGAAATTGTTTCTATTTTATTTTACTTCAATAAAATAACACACATTTTCATGTTGCTTTTCTGAATTCATTTTCACACCAAGAGCAACTGCAGCTTTAACAGTTTTTATACATTCTGATCCATCATCTCCTGCAGGAAATCTTTCTGAAGCCTCTACTGATACTGCTGTTGTACATGTTCTGCCTCAACCAACAGCTGAAAGTAAGAGGTAATCTAATAACCGTTTTTCTGATCAGGAATCTCTCAAACAGTTTCGTATATACTCAATATTCTATACAGCTGTGTTACATGTTCTGCCTGAACCAACAGCTGAAAGTAAGAGGTAATCTAATAACCTCTTTTCTGATCAGGAGTCTCTCAAAGAGTTTCATATATACGCAATATTCTAAAATTCCACTGATGCACTCACATCAAACAAAAATAAACGAGAAAAGAAAGAAAACCACAACCTATCAGCTTCCTCTCATGATCTCATTCCTGAAGGCTTCTTTTTAAAGCAAAATTTACAAAATTACTTGCAAAGTCAAATATATTGGACATGTGGCAGCCTTGCTTTATTCTGCCTTTGTTCTTTAACTTGTGTGGTTCCCCAATCCTCTTCTTACCTGTAAGCAATCTCTATGCAGAATCCTAATAATATTTAGAAACGGCCATATTTCCTTGTGGGACATTCGAGAAAGCAAATCTATCTTCACAACAGGTGGAAATATGTTGCAGTCACTACATGAAGAAACAAAGAAAGTGACATCTGCTTGTTGGGTTTGTCCTTTTGGTAGTAAGATTGCTGTTGGTTATAGCAACGGTGATATTTTACTATGGGGGATTCCTTCTACCCTAAATCTAAAGACTGAAATATCTTCTGAGACTGCCATCAAGAGCACTCCAATATGTAAACTAAATCTTGGATTTAAGTCAGAAAAAATTCCAATCACATCACTGAGATGGACTGAAGCTGATAGGAAGGCAAGTCGACTTTATGCTTTGGGAGCCTCTGACATGGCTTCCACAAATCTCTTTCAGGTAATTTGATGCTAAACAATATCCTGATATTTATACCGTAATGAAGAAGAAATCTATAATTTAGATTAGGGTGTAACAGGTAGTGTTACTGAATGAGCATACTGAATCTCGGACAATCAAGTTAGGAC
Organism: Carica papaya; assembly: GCF_054855325.1. NCBI lineage: Eukaryota > Viridiplantae > Streptophyta > Magnoliopsida > Brassicales > Caricaceae > Carica > Carica papaya. The sequence continues at coordinate 4,439,880 of NC_142312.1, read as the reverse complement.
TTCAATTACCAGAACTTTGTATTGATACGGAGATCATTGTGAACTCTAGTGAGCAAAGCAAGCATAAAATTGATGTTCTCCTCCTGCTAGGGAAATCTGGACATATTTATGCTTATGATGATAATTTGATAGAGAAGTATCTTCTGCAATCTCGATCTAGATCTCCACCTTCTCTCCCAAGGGAGGTCATGGTAAAGATTCCATTTGCAGGCTCTACCATAACTACTGCAAAGTTCATTTCAAACCAGCAGTGCATATTAAGTTCTTCGGATGAGGTAAATCTACCTATGCAACTCAGGTTGTAGATTTCTCAATCCTTAATTATTTCTGTTTGACTTTTGTGACTAGTGAGAATGATCTTCTCTTTTCTTCACCTTTTAGGATTATCTAATGCTGGGAAGAAGTATTCCATCACTTTTGCACTTTGAGACGAAGGCAAAAGATGGAACTTATCCCTTCAGTGGGTTTACAAAGATTAAAAATCTATACATTACTGGACACAGAGATGGAACCATCAACTTCTGGGATGTGACATGTCCATTTTTCATCCCTCTGTTATCATTAAAGCAACAGGTATTGTTTCTGACTTCTGTTTCCAACGCAGACTAAGAGCAAATGGTCCATGAGTTATTAATCTGGATCTTTGGTGGCAGACTGAAGACTATTCTTCAAATGGCGCTGCATTAACAGCATTGTATTATGATGGAAACTCTCGAGTTCTTCTTTCGGGAGATCACAGTGGAATGGTGAAGTGCATTTTAATGGCTTAACTTAACAAAGTACGTCCAGATTCTTTCTTTAACAGTATCTAATTATATAACCATCTACAGGTTTGCATCTACAAATTAAAACCTGAGCCCTATGCAACAGAGAACAGTTTTATGTTATTCCAAGGTACAGTGAAAAATAATCGGGATATGAAAATCATTTGCATGTTATATATAATATTATTTAGATACCTACCAGTCATGATGTAGCATTCATGTTTCACATCTTCATGCAATCAAGTGTTGCAAAAGCTCTCATGGTGACTTCAATATTGTTGTTTTCCACTTTCTCATTCCTTAATGTTTTGCATCAGAAAATACAAAGAAAGGGAATAATCACATTATCCAAAGCCTTAAACATATCAAGGTTAAGGGTCCTGTAATTGCTCTAGCCACAAGTCACGGTTCAAGACATCTTGCAGTTGGATCAGATCAAGGATATGTAAGCTCACTTTTTTGTGGCTACTTTCTCTTTTTAGTATTTTGAGTCAAGATAATTTGTGCTACAAAATACTCGTGCAGTTGAAGTTATCATTGTTTTCCTTGATGCTGCAAAGTAATCTCCTTTTGCTTCTAGTGTAACTTTGTTCATCAGATTATTAGGTCACATCGAGAGGATATGCCAATCCCATGTATTTTAACCCATATTTAATACAGGTTTTAATAGTTGACATTGAGGGGCCAACTTTACTATGCGAAAAGCATATTGCAAGCGAAATCTGCCTAGGCATCATATCTTTGCAGTTTGGAACCTGCAGTTTGCAAGGTTTTGAGAAGAATGTTTTGGTGGTTGCGACCAGGGATTCATCAGTTCTGGCTCTTGATAGTGACAATGGAAACATGCTTAGCACTAGCATGGTTTGTCCAAAGAAACCTTCCAGAGCTTTGTTCATGCAGATCTTAGGTAGGCTCAAACTGTCTTTAGTTTCTTAGATGAGGGCCAAGTCAATCTATTGAATTTCCATATTTTGTAGATTCAACTACACATTTACATATCAATTAATAGGAAATGCACTACAGAAATTGTCGAAGAATCTAACTGGAGAATGAGATCTTCTATATTTTGCAGATGGACGAGAATCATTTGCTAAAAGTTCAAATACGTCAGACAGTCTGGACTTAAACAGAGGGAATCTTACTGAGGATGTTACACCAAAGCAGTCACATCTACTGCTATGTTCTGAAAAAGCTGTTTATGTCTATTCCTTGGTTCACATTCTCCAGGTAATTTTTTCGTTGTCTATTCATGTATGTACAATCTCCATGTGTTTGTGACCTGCTAACTGTGGATTATAATCATTATTTCTTTTTTACCTTCTTCATTGACCTTCCATTTTTCATGTGTCTGTTTTACGTCTTAGGGTGTTAAGAGGGTGCACCAGAAGAAGAAGTTCCACTCCTCTTCTTGTTGCTGGGCATCAACATTCTGCAGCGCCTCTGATATGGGCCTTATACTCCTTTTCAGTAGTGGAAAAATTGAGATAAGGTAATAAATGTTCTGGTTTATTTCTTCCAGATCTTCAATAAGATTAAGACATTGTAGTTTTCTTATTAATCAGAATGGTAAAGGTGATTATCCTTTCCTGAATTGTTTTAGCTATGGTATACTCCTTTTTTATTATATATTTACTTTTAGTTACAGTAGGGCCTCTTTTCAAATTTTTAATATGATTAAGAATTTGGGGGACCCCTCCAAATATGGAAATCTCATTTGTTGTATGGGTGTACATACCTATATTTGATTTAAAGGTTTGATGGATGACCGCTATTTTCATGGAATATTAGGTCCCTTCCAGAGTTAGCCCTATTAAAGGAAACTTCTATTCGAGGCTTCTCATACTCTCCACCAAAATCAAATTCATTATCAGACAATATAATATGCTCCTCGGTGGATGGTGATCTTGTTATGGTACGCATGGTTCTACAATTTTCAATAGCATAATAATTTGGCCATATTTATCCAAGTACTTCCCCCTTTTCTGCAGTTGAATGGTGATCAGGAACTCTTTGTCATGTCAGTTCTGCCCCAGAAGCAGAACTTCAGGTATTTACATGCACTTGAAACTATTAGAGATGCTGATTCTACAGTGACCAAATATGGGAAGCTATAATGATTAATAACTTATATATCCATCGAGTTGCTCTACCTATTATTTCATAGTTTTGGATTAGAAAATCAGAATCAATTCTGTTCATTTATGTTACTCGTATGTGTCTCACTAGTCAATTATGAGGATCTTTAATGGCTTACATATTATCTCTTGCATCACTCTCTATCACTATATGGTTTTGGCTCAGAATCTAAAAAAATTAGTTTGCATCATTTTTGTGATTCAGTATGCAAGAAGATGGATTTGATGGAAAATTCTGAGGAGAATATTTTGTGTAGTTTAATCATTTTAGTGCTTCCATTCATGTATGTAGGCTTTCTGAGTCTGTTGGTCAAGTCTACAGGAAGGACCTAATGGGGTCTCAAGAGTGTCTTGCATCTGGACCCTTAACCCCAAAAGAGAAAAGGAAGGTAAATAGTAGATTGAGCTGTTTGAATTTTAAAGTTCCTGGAGCTAATTAGTAAACAATTGCCAGGGAATATTTGGCTCCGTTCTTAAAGACATGAAAGGAAGTAAAACAAAGCAGGTACCAGATATAGAAACGGAGGACAGCAAAGAAAGTATTGGAGAACTCTCAACAATTTTTTCAACAGAGAATTTTCCAAGCAATATTGAGAATAAAGATTATACAGATGAAGAGTTAGAGTTAAACATAGGTATCTCATGTGAACAACAGATACAATTATCTGGCTATCCTGTTTTCTGGACTGATGCATATTATAATAGTCAACCACATGTTTTGGATCTTTATACCTTTCTTTGCTCCTCTATGCAAAGATGACATTGACATCGATAATCCTGGCGAGAAACCCAAAGAACAGAATATGTTGGCAGCTCTTAACAAACAGAAACTGGCAACCAAACTTCAGTCTTTCAAAGGTCAGTTAAAGAAGATAGATCATCTTACATGTGACCCATGATGTTTTCGAAGTCTTTTTCTGATTTGGTGATTGTAGCAATTTACGTTTTGTACTGCTGACTGTCTGTAAACGAAAACACACAAAGGATTTTCAGGAAAATTTAAGCAGAAGAAGGTAAAGAATGAGGAAAATGTGAGAAAAGACGAGCAAGAAGATGACAGAGACAGTGCAGTTAATCAAATCAAGAAGAAATATGGATTTTCTTTGTCTGGTGTAAGTACTTTCTGATCGCATGTGTCATCCTTGTGTTCTACCAGTGTTTTTCACTGCTATGTCAGACAGTTTAAACTAGAATTAATCAACATAATTATAACATTACCATCTTGAGAATAGAGTAAATAAGAGAGCATTCTCTTTTTGTGTCTGACACTGCAGGAATCTAGCTTCGCCAAAATGGCAGAAAGCAAACTGCATGAGAACGTCAAAAAGCTCCAGGTACTTCTCGAATGCTGCTCCAAATCCTTATATATCAAATCTTATATCCTCATCTTTCCCGAACTTCTCGTTGGGCATGCTTTATTTTTCATTTTCCCAGCAAAGCTTTCTCTGGCTTGAGACCAGAAAATTGCCAGGTTTTTGAGCTTTAGAGGCTATTAAAAGGTACTGAATATCATTACTTTGGTACACACAGGGAATCAGTTTGAAAACTAGTGATATGCAGGACACTGCAAGGTCCTTCTCAGCTATGGCCAAAGAGCTGCTACGAACTGCAGAGCAGGACAAACGAAGCTGATGATGGCCTTACCTGCTTTTATTATACTGTTGTCCATTGAGCAGTAAATATGTCGATCTTCAGTTTTTCTTTTTCTTTGTATTCTTTTGTACATATTTGCTCATTGATTTCCACGTCAATAGTTATTTACAGTCAGTACTGTGTTTTCTTATGTTTTTTATTGTATTCAATGCATCAAATTTTATCAATTTTAATAGAACATATTTTTGGGAGGCAGATAGTTACTTTCTCAGTCAAAATATGTTTCACTTGATGGAACTCTGAATTTCCGTGACCAAAAAGAGGGTCTAATTATGGAGTCTTGGAGTTATTATGCCTATATGAGATTGCAAATTACTATAAAATACTAAAAGTTTACAATATAGAATTAGAATCATAGATTTTCTTCAAATAAAAAAAAACCAACAACACGATGTTAATTAAAAATACGATAAAAAGATACATAGTTTAAAAAAATAAAAGATAAGAAATTGGAAACGAAGGCACCAGAGAAGTTCAACCACCATATTCATCAGAGGTTTTACTTACATTGTTATAAAATCTAAAATTGCTTCCTCAAAATCTACAGAAGTCTGCACCTTGAAGCTTGGTGCCACAGCAGTTTGCACAGACCATGCAAAGAAGCAACTTGGGAACAGATCTGAATCGCAAAAGAAGGATTTTTCATCCCTCCAAAGAGAGCAGTGGACATCACGAAAGTGTTCTTTTTCTTTTTGAGATAAACAAAAAGGCAGAAAGCAAGCTGCATGAGAACCTCGGACATGATGAAAGCGTTAACCTGAAAATATTGTAGCATCTAACGATTTTGCAGTAATTCCACCAGCTGAAGATAGATTTCTTCTCTAATGGCATCCCCATTACTTGGGTTCAGAGCGAATATGGTTGCCCCTGGATGATTTTTCAGCCTTGCAACTGCAAAAGTTTAGATGCCAAAAAGGCCAATGGGGTTACTATTACTTGCATCAACTCATTGTCTTTTCAATTCTAAAATCTCAGTTGGGCAAATTATCATTGTTACTTACAATGAGTTTCTGCGTGGCACTTGATGGTTAGGAGAGATTTTTTAACATTATGCTTCACGATAATTTTCTAATATTTTATAGTAATTAACTAATTCTATACAGTAATCTTTAAGTGTCACTTAAGAAACAAATAATTACGTAATATTAGATAAAAATAAAGTTACTAAAACACTATCAAATGTTAGAACATTAAGACCAAGGAAGGACAATGCCTTCGACGCACCATATAATTTCCCTGAGTTTCTAGGACACAAAGATTGGACGTGTCAGAAAAAAATGTACCTCCAGGTATATCTCTGCCAAACCTTGGAACAGGAACGGAAGCCAGAACAGGGATATTTGATTCCAGAACTCTTAGAACAGCGGGGAAGAATGATGAACTATACAATTCCATTTTACCAACTTCATCAATGATGAAGAGATTAGTATCTTCTTTAATCTGATAACAAAAAATACATCCAAGAATGACATAAATGACTGAAGGAAGATAGCCCAACTCAACAAAATGAGCAATCCAGAAGCAAAGAAGTTATGTATTGTTTGAACATTCCTGGAAATTCTTGCTCCCATTGGACCATATTTATCTATATGCATTAAGATCCTGATTTACGGATATCTCAGTTCAAGAAAAAAAAATAAGAGAATCGAACCATTCAAATTCGATAAATGTTGGTTAATCGTATATTTCATTATAGTTCTATGATTCAGAGTATCATTTCCGATTTGAACCATTTGAATTCCATATTCGAAGTTGCGATAAGACCTATTCATTAAAAAGAATCGATTTAATATATTTTTTATGTACTAATAGATGCTATATTGGATTCAAATCAGATTTCGGATAAATCTATAAGTAGAAATATAGAGTGAATGACCTATAAAGTTCACCATCCCCTCTTTTCCCTTTCCAGGAGGGTCCTAAACCACAACCACATTACACAATCTATTCAATCATAAGACACGGAGAATATGAGAAAACCCCTACCTGCAGCTCAGGTAATGCCAGTGACTCAAATGATGCTATGTTGACTCTGTATTTGCCAACATTAGGCCATCTGTGGGACTCTGCACTGACATTGTAAAAAGAGTAAATCCGAAAAAAGAACATCTAGAACAATATGAAATTGAAGAAAAATCGGCAATCAAAACACATACGTTACCAAGACAAACAAGAAAGATGAGTGACTGACCTAGAAACAGTGGAGGAGGCGAGTTGACCTCTGCGACCATCTACGGTAACCACCTCAAATCCAACTCTCTCGCCTCCTTCTCTAATCTCTCCTAAATTTTCCCGACAGAAAGCAAGTCATCAGCCATGAATCGTCATCATCGACTAAATGCTCATTACATGAATGCCAAAAAGAAAAATTATAAGTATGTGCATATAACAGAAGATGGTGGGAGAGAGAGCATACGAGTGTAGAAGCCCTGAGCTTTTAAGTTAGGGTTTGAGAGTTTAAGACTCTCGAATACTCTCATGATCAGTGTCGTTTTGCCTACTCCCTGCCCATCATATTACGGTCCAATGATTCTTCATTTTTCAAATTTTGGAGAAACGAAGAGATTATTCAGGAAAAAAAGAAGAAAATCCGGAGTGAGATTTTCACACTTACAGGAGAGCCTGTAACCAGGAGACATTTTCCTGAACCTGCCATTCTTTCTTTTTCCTCGACTGAGTCGTCTAGTTTTTCATTTCGCGGAAAGGGCTTGTTCGAGGTTTAATCCGCTGAGGTCCTAAGTTCTATTCTAATCGTGGATATACTAATAGTCAGCACCAGGTTGGGTTATCTTTTTATCCGAGATAAGTAATAATAAGTCATTGCAATTCAGGAAAAAAAAAAAAGAGAAGAAAAGAGATTATGATTTAGGTGAATGATTTAATTTACAATTCTTATAATTTAGACAATTACAGAAAAGTACTAAATTAATATAAATGACAAATTATAAAAAATTAAAAAGCTTAGCATATTTTACAAAAACAAAAACATGACTCAATATTAAAATTATACAAAAACATAATTTGATTAAGTTTGTGCATTCACAAAGATAAACTAATATTTCTTTTAAAATCAAATAGCAATTTTACCCTTAATTATTTACATGAAAGATCAGTTTTATCCTTGGGTAATTTTCTTCTTCTGTCCCTACGCTTCTTCCATATTCTTAAATAAATAAAAACCACCACACACCGAGAACCCCACAAAAAACAGTTCTCCCTTATAGCACAAAATAAATAATAAGGTTGTCAACTGGCTCGATAAGCCGTAAATTGCAGTCCATTCTAACAAATAAAAGTCAAGAACAAAAAGAATCACATAATTATGATGCAGGCAAAACCATCAAAAGTAAAAGTCCGCATGCCGAGCATCAACAGCTGCCCGAATCAGAATAATGCACCAGTATACAACCTTTGTATTTGAATACTGAAGGCAGACAAACGGAGGCTGGTGCCGACAGATCGGGAAGCTGGAACAGAGGGTTGTGATGAAAACTGAGTGCGGGGCAAAAGAACTCAAATCATGGGATACTAAAAAACTTGAAAATGCGCACCGAAGATTAGAGAGATGCTTTTGAATCACAAGCTGGAGGCACTTTCACGGGCGTGGACTGGAATTCCTTCAGCAATGTATATAGAATTCGCCAACATTTTTTTGTTTTATGTATTTTAGTTGTTAATTTTAATGGCCTGCATATAATCATGTTTTTATAAGTAGGTTTAAAAAGTAGACTGAAATTAGTCATGTTTTTGCATCATTCCAATGTCTCTAGAGTAATACTTTTGGAAACATAATGTCTCCTAAGCATTCCCCCCGTAGAGGACCCTAAATTTTCCCTAAAAAATCTCTTATTCTACCTTGTTCCAGATCAATTAAGTACAAGCTTCTGGGCTTTGGAGCTTCCCCCCTCTCTGTTCCATAATCAGAGGAAACCAAACAGGTCTTTATAGAATATACCCGACTTCCAACTTCCAAAGAATAAAAAGGTCAATAATATACCATTTACATGGGATCCAGACCAATCCCCACGACTATCATCATCATCAAACAGGGAAAGAATAAAACAAAAGGCGTTTGGCATAAAGTAGGTAATCATCATAGATTCAACCGAACCGAGTTCTTTGCTAGATACATAGAAAACACAAAGAAAGAGATTATGATGAAAATTATGACAATAGTGATGACAATGAAGAAGCTCAGAGTGAATATGTTTCCCATCATTGGGCGTCTGCTTTGAATAATTAACTAATTTTCCAAAGATTCAGAATAATTTCTCAAATGGTCACATCATGAGCACACAAAATTAAAGAAAAAGGGCAGAATTTTATTTATTTAAATAATAAATTAGCTCGATTGTATTAAAATTTTAAAATAAGTAAAAAGAGCAACTTTTTTACATACTTATAGATTTTCTCATGCGCAAACAATACTCAGATGTGCATTCAAATTCAAAAAGACTAAAAGAGCAGAAATGAAGAAGTAAAAGGAAAATGAAAACTGATGTTCATAAAATTTGATCACAAGATCTCTAATATTAATAGGATCTTAAATCAATATATTGTTCATAAGCTAAAGCTGATTTAAAAAAATATAATTTGTTATCTATATTTTAACAAGGGAAATACTCTTAAAATATCAGGGGAAAAATTATTTACGCTAAAAACAAGGAGAAAAAAACAAAGACAAAAGATGTGGATAAAAAGCCATTCAAACCATCATCTCTTTATGCCCCCGAATGGCCTCGGAATCACAGATTTTGTCAGCTAATAAAAACAGTTACAGCTGCTGACAGAAACTAGAACCTAAATGGATATCTTTCAATTATGTATGAAAGAGAATTGAAAAAAATAGTTAACATGTGAGGGTGATTGACAAAACAAATGCACTTGCAGTATATGCAAAAATGAGATTAAGCTAAAACTAATTCATTATCATTATGAAATTTAAGTATTAACCCATCTGAACAAGAATTAGGGAAACCCTGAAATCAATTTTTTTCCCTAACCTATTCTAAACAGAAGTTGCAGAATGATCATGATAAGAGTAAATGTCCAGTTTCTATGTCATCATCCTAAGTTGTAGACTGTAGAGAAGATATAAATTGATCGCCCATTCCCCCCTCCAACTTACACCTCCATTGCCTTCATCTACTCTTCATCATCCTACAAGAAACAAACTGGCTATTTACTTCCAAACAAACTTTAAAAGCTACTTGCAATATAATTATCTAAAGTTCCTAAAAGGTAAGCGTTAATCCAAAACAAACCTCTCCACTTCCCTCCTCTTCCTCCTCGTCATGAACCTCAGACTTGGACTTGTCAGACTCATCATCCTCGGCTTCATTCGCTCCCCCAGCCTAAAAGGATGACGCATAATTCAGAATCACGCACCAAAGAGGTGTACATATATATACCGTTATCTAACACACAATACCAAATGAACAGGAAAAAAAAAAAATCAGAAAAGTCAATACGATATTTGGACAATTACCAATTTCCTATTATAAGTTTGCATCTTCTTGTTGTATTCTGCCTTCCTTTTCTCTGACTTTGCTACAAAAGGGGCTTTCTCCTGGATTTATTAACGGAGATGTTAAATAAGATAGCTATGAACTAATTATCGGGAATACAATTGCGTTGAATCTGATAAATATAAAGCAAAAATAATTCATGAGAAAACACTTACAGCGGCGGTCATAGATTTCCATTTTTCTCCAGCAGCTTTGCCCACCTGACTCATTGAAATCATTCGCGTATTAGTTTTAAATTTAAACGCATTAAAAGAAAAGGAAGTTATTCGTGAAGTGAGGATTACTCACAACAGAGACGGATCTATTCTCAGGATGCGCCTCTTTGAACTGCTTCCTAAACTCCTCCCTTCAAGCACCGACAAAATTGATCAGGAAAAATATTCGAGAAACTATAACCGTTAAATTTTAAAGAAAAAGAAAATGTAAGGGGAAATGAGAAAACGAATCTATACAAATTTCTCAAAGAGATTGCCTACATGAAAACGAAGAAAGCACTGGGAGGCCTTTTTGGCTTGTTTGGATCCTTCTCCTTCTTTCCACCTCTTTTTCCCGCTCCAGTACTTTTACCTTTTAACCTGAAAACAAATACAAAAACAAAAAAAAAAAAAAAACACACGAATAAACATGCATGCGGCGACAAATAACATTTTCATAGGTCAGAGATCTGATTTCATGCTACAATAAATAGAACCTGGCATATTAAGCGGGTAAAAACCTTACCTGGCATCGGTTTTCGTAGAGTCGGCCTTTGATTTACCACCTTTCATGGCGAATCCTGCAATAGAACCGATAGAAGCGGGTGAGAATCGTTCGAGAAACGGTGGAAAAGAAACGGAAACAGCGGCGCGGGTAGAGAAAAGTACCTTAAATTGGGTTAGGGTTTTCGAGGAAGAAGAAGAAACGGAGGGCGGAAGAAGAAATTGCTCTCTCTATCTTGTGATTTGGTGTTTAATTCGCGTATAATAGGTGGGCTTTTTTGGCTTCCGTCCGAGGGGTGTTTTGGGGCAAAACACGAATCAAAGTTTCCAAATCAAATACTTGAAATCGAAAGTCATAAATAAGTCCGCGTTTAGGCGGGATTCGAAAAGATTTTGCCACGTCATCGATCCGCTTGCTTCACTGTATTGGTTGTTCCCCGTTAATCCAACAGTATCTGCTTATTGTTACTTTTTACACGCACCAACTAAATTAATTTAGTTTAATTTTGTTTTGAATTTTAATTAATTTAATAATCATAATTACTATTTTTCTTCATTTAATTTCCAGGTTATTTTATTTTTATACAAATCATAAATATTTCTTGTTATTTATTTATTTAATGATGTTTTGCGATGACATTTAATAATATTTAATTTAATAAAAAAATATACAAGTTAATATGTGTTTTAAAATTGATAACGAAATGATAATTTTTTATAATTAAAATAACTTTCGTCATTTTAAATTTCTAATAGTAATTTTGGAAGCAAACTAAAACATGTTTATTATAATGGATTTATTAATTATAATCTAAAATACATAACTTAATTTTGATAGATTAAAAAATTAAAAGTAGAAAACAATGACCAAATTATAAATAATTTTGAATAATTAATTAAAATAAAATCATAAACCTATATTTTAATTCAAATTATTTAAATTTGACCTATTACATGCCCATAAGCCTCCAATTTGAAGATTAATTTGATTAAAGCACGATTGAAATCAAATATTATTACGACGTTAATTCAATGTATGTCTTGATGTTTCTTAAATAAAAATATGTATTATTGTTAATATTATTTTATTTTTTACTTGTCCTTTCTGCATTTCGATTTTTTTTTTTTAATCTTATATGATAAATTAGTAAAAAAATTGGGTATATCTCAAAAAAATAATCCATTATTTTTATTTATAAATATTTATACATAATATTAATATTCAAATCGTGATAATAATTGTAAAATATACAAAAAGTAATAAAATTTTATAATACATTATTTCAATAAAAAATGAATCAATATTTTTAGAAATAACTTTAATAAATTTATTTATATTTATTTTTTTACTAATATCGAAACTAATGATCATATGCAAAAATTTACCCTAATGTTTTTTTTTTTTTTGTTGAAGTAATTAAATTATCCCGTAGAGTAAAAGCAATTTGAGAGTTACATTAGTAAATTATGAAAAGGTAATATATATATATTGCATACTTTAATATCATAATTTATATTCAGGATATACAAAATTATCTTATATCTTAACTTAATACATCTTATATTGATTATTAATTCATTAAAATTGATAATGGAATTAATGTGTTTTCAATTAGATTAAACTGAAATTTTATTAAACGTAAACATGTAAATATTCAACTAATTATAATTGTATATAATTATTTCAATAATATATAACCCACCAGTTGCTAAAATTTTCAAAAATTAATTAGATAAAATAGTTTTGAATTGCAGGACAGTGAAAATTGATTTATTAGAACAAATGTGTTCGTAATAATTGAAATTTATCATTGTTATTTGTAATATAATAATTAAAAATTTACGGAATTATTGAGGATTTCATAATAATTTCTTTATATATATTTTGGACTGTGTTAATGGTTAATTATTAAATCAAATTTTAATGTACTTAAATTAGTTTTTAAAAATGATATGGAATTAATTTTCGTAACTTTATATGTAATTAATTTATAAGGATTTTAACAATGCTGATTATAATCTGTTGAATATATATATATATAAATATAATTTTGTTTAATTGTAGAATACATATATACATTTACTAAAACTAGTGCTTGATCTAACTATAATTAACCGATATGTAATTAATTTTTGTAACTATCCTAATTATTATATGTAATTAACATACTAAAATACTATCTCCTCTTATCAAATTTAATTTCCTAGATAACAAAAATTCCTTCTCATGAAAACGATGAGTTTAACACTGTAATTAAAAATCTCTCAATGTAGGAATCTAATATGTTGGAGTTCAGAGTTGAAAAAACCATAACAACTAATTGGAAAAAAACTAATTAACTTGCAAGAATGGAGTCCTTTGAACATTGCTTTTAGTTTCCTGCTGCATGCGGCGGCCACCATGAAAGTGGCAAAGCGGCTTGAGGAGGCGCCATTAGCGTCGCTGGATTATTAGGAAACAATGGTGGCAAAGCTGCTCGAGGCGGCATCATTAGCATTGCCGGATTATTAGGAAACAAAGGCAGCAAAGCTTCATGCAATGGCGTTACCATCGACTGGTATTCAAGCATCACCTGCATATCGCCACTGGGAACAAAATTATAACCAGAGCCGCCATTGTTGATATTCTCATACGCTGAACCAAAACTTTGCAGGCTACCCAGATTCTCATTACACCCAGTTACTGTAAAATTATCAGATGGATGATTATTGTTATGAAGCAAGTGATCTCTTCTTTCTCTCAATCTTTGCAGGGTGGAATCCAAGCGACCAACCAGATTAATCAACTCTGCCTCCGGCAATTCATCAAGCCTGTGATCCCAACTACTATCTGTCTCCTTCAGTCTATTAATCTCGTTCTTCTCTTCTTCAAGCCTTTTCTTCTTGGCTTCCAAGAAAGACAAAAGATCCATGTGTTCACTCCCTTTTCCTGCCCGATCATCAGGATCAATACTATTCTTGTAATTCATAATGATTTCTCTCACCTGCGCTTGGTTTTCTGGCCATGTATCAAGCTTACCGTCTGGATCAAAGCACAACAAGCAAACAGGGACGTCACATAGTGTTGAAAGTTGTTGAGCTTTAAGTTTGAGAGTCGGTTGTCTCTTTTTTAAACTAGCTTTTCTCGCGTCCTTGTTGGAGATGAAGTGGAGTGATCGGTTTCGTTTCTTTATGGGTTTTGCGCTCAGGTTTGGAGTTGAAGGTTCCATGGTGACCAACGCAGAAGTCGGAGATGGAAAGTGAGAAACAGGGAGAGAGAGATTTTATAAGCTTCCTTCTCCAGTAATGGCAGTATCTATTAAGATCTTGTTTCCTCTAACGGCTACCTTTTCCTTCCCTGATTTCCTGGAGGAGTAAGGATTTCTTCCGGGCCTGGATATTTTTGGGTCAGGCCCAAACGTTTTAAAAGCCCAAAACGAAATATAGCAAGTTCAGGGGCCTAAAATTTATTCTAACCTAACCCTATAATAAAGTCTCTTCTCTCTTTCTCCGCCCGCGAAGAATCTTCGTTAGGGCTTTTTACTTTTGTCTTTCTCCATCCATCGTCGCCTCACCAGTTCCCAAATCTATCAGTTTGGGGAGACTTTTCAAGAGTTCTTCTTCTCAGAGGCAAAGCCATGTACGGACCGAGAGGGTAAGTTGAAATATCCCGTATTTTCTATGATTTTTCCTGTTTGTTTCTCGCGATTTTCTTTCTAGTCGATTTTGTACCTCGAAATCGATTATCTGTATTCAGTTGTTAGGGAATAAATCATATGTCTCTGATTTGTCTTTGTTCATTTTTCACCTGGTCTATCTTTTAGAGTTATGATAATCCAATTTTAATCATCGTTCCAATCATTGGTTCCTTTTTTTCCTCTTCAGAGACCTTTTTCTAAGTTATAAGTGCTAACTTGGCTGTTGGGGTTAAACCTAGTTGTGATATATAGGATTTCTTTCTGTGTCTGTTTGCATCACGTAAGGATGCTTATAGCTCCAATATAACCGTGAATAAGAGATTACTAGAGTGATGGCACCTCTGATACAAATCTGTTCCGACAATATATTTAATAGAAGTTAAACTAAAAAGCAATTCAGAGCACATTTTGAACAAAGAATGAATAATTCTAACACTGTTTAAAATAGAAACAAAACGAATACAAATAAACTAAAGTAAAAAATTAAATCTGTAGCTATGGTGACATGGCATTTTTATATTTGTTTGGAAATTGATAATGTCTTCTAGGAGAATGGCTGACTTGTGGAAGAAGTTTAATAATTTTTCTGAGTTGATCTGCTGCGTCGACGAAAAAAGTCCTCTTAGTGACGAGCTAGCTGTTAAATGTTTTAAAAAATAAAAGGAAAAAATAAACAGAGACGTGGAACTATCACATCTAAGAGTTTATGTATCATTTTTTTAGAGTACACCAAGTACGAAAAGTTGCAGAGGTTTTTAGCCTGTGTTTTGTTGCTTTTGGGAGGGATGGTATTTCAATTGCTGTAGATCTTCTGATATTCCCCTTGGATTAAACAGTGAAGCATAACTGACTTATGTTTGATGCTTTGTATCATAACACAATTCTTGCAAATATGAACTTTTTTCTTTTGTTATAGATCTCTTCATATTTTACCTATAATGTTGTTGTATTAATTTCAATAATACAAGCCTTTTTTGCTTGTCATGTCACACATAATGGCTATATATATCGAATGTTTCATGGGCTAATCGCTCTTTTTAGAGCTTGCTACACTAGCATGCCTGTGTTTGTTGTATGGCAGACGGAAGCTTAAAGTATTGTCCCTTCACGTAGCATTAGTTGGTTTCTGACCTTGTTATTTGTTAATATTGCTTGAGAGTCCACTTCTCTGCTATGTTTTTCATATAGTTTGCATATGCTTGTTTGCTTTTAAGAGGAATGAGATATGGTAATTGCTTTGACAATAGAAAAATAGGAGTAGAGTCAATAGGAGTCAGGGAACTGTGGGTTGGGTTTGGTTTATTAACAGGTTGAGTGGGGGATTTTCTTTTTTGGGTATGAATAATTGAAGGGCAATGTTGGGAAGCGGGGGGGTTTCGGACGGGTACGAGGTCGGCTCAAAGAGACAAAGAATGATGGAATCAAATCCCTACTTCGCAGTTGGCAGTGGGGCGAGTGGCTTTCAACCTTACAGCTACGGTGCTGGCTTTCAGCTTCCTCCCTTCCCGGTGGTTCGTCTGAGGGGACTTCCTTTCAACTGCACTGATATTGACATTTCCAAGTTCTTTGCCGGGCTGGATATTGTAGATGTGCTGCTGGTCAACAAGAATGGACGATTTTCGGGAGAGGCATTTGTTGTTTTTGCGGGGCCCATGCAGGTTGAGATTGCCTTACAAAGAGATCGACAAAATATGGGTCGCAGGTACGTTGAAGTTTTTAGGTCCAAGAGGCAGGATTATTACAGTGCCGTGGCTGCTGAGGTAAATTATGAAGGAATTTATGACAATGATTTCCATGGAAGTCCTCCACCATCTAGGGCCAAGAGATTCAGTGATAAGGAGCAGTTGGAGTACACGGAGATATTGAAGATGCGTGGCCTTCCATATTCAGTTAAGAAATCTCAGATCCTTGAATTTTTTAGTGAATTCAAGCTGATAGAAGAGAGGTTACACATTGCATGCCGCCCAGATGGGAAAGCTACTGGGGAGGCATACGTTGAGTTTGTTTCTCCTGATGAGGCAAAGAGAGCAATGTCCAAGGACAAGATGACAATTGGGTCAAGGTATATCGAGCTGTTCCCATCAACGCCAGATGAAGCTCGACGGGCTGAGTCAAGATCAAGACAGTGATGACTTATTTCAATGCTTTCTCTTGGTATTATAGTAGATTTTCAGTCAGCTGTGCATGTAAACATTTTCTTGTTTTAAGGCAAATCTTCCATTGATGTGCTTAAATTTCCTTTAGCGTTAGATTATATGTTTAGAATGTTGATCAATATGTTGTCTTTCAAACATCAGTTAAAGTTTCTATTTGAAATTATAGCACCCACCAGATTGGCTACTGCCTGTTTAGTATTTTTCTATTTGAAAGTTAAACGTCTTGTAGAAACTCTCAGAAGGAGAAAATGCCAAAAAGTTTGTCCTGAATTCATGATAGTACTTTAAAATGAAACGGCCATGAAATTACAAAGGCAAATATCATGCAGGCCAGTAAGACATTCATAATCCGACGACCATGCCGGAAAGGTCGGTTTTCTTGGAGGATCACGTGTCCTGTAGGCATCAAATGGGTTGCACCCCATGTATCGCAGGTCCTGTAGTAAATGACAAGCCGTAATGCACCAGCGTTGCTAATATATATGTATATATATTTTATGTAACTAAAGTTTCACCCGGTCCAAGTGTTGTTAGTAGGGGTTCTGTGTTGGAAAAAATACTTTCATTTTGTAGAGAGCGATGTGGAACGAAGAAGTTTTCGTATATTATGTATACACCACAATCGTACACGCACTCTCGGGACTCTTTACGTATATGCATTAGAAGTTCTCACAAACAGTGTGATCAAGGCTGCTGCTCAGTTTTAATACACACACACAGCGTAGGTCGTGGTTTAACAAAATTCCTTCAGTAAAAATAGAATAAATATCTGATTAGAAAGAAAATAATTTAACTGTTAGATGAAAGGCCTCAATGTGCAGAAGAACATATAACAAGTGGTTTAAGATCATTCCTCACTTGTGACATAATAATACCACTAAAAACTACATGCAACTTAAATAGATAAACTACAAGAAACTCGAGTCAGGCTATATACTTTGAAGAAATGACTTTTATTTGTAAAATTATTTGGAATTAGATTTAACTAAAAATGTTTAGAACTTTTTTACTTACAATAAAAGAAATCAACACCATAAAAAAATTTAATTAAAATTAAAGCAATCCATTTACGAAAAATAGTACAGGATCCAGGACTGACTGTTCTTTTTTTTAACTCGGAAAATGAGTATCCTTCAAATAAATTCATTCACAACAAGCAAACTGGATTCCTTTATGGCTTACAATGAGAAGCTCTGACCGATGTTCTGCAACCCAATCCAGATTCTTAAAAATTTATTTAAGGGCCACGGACTTCTCTCTTTCTCATCCCTTATTTAAGCATTTTATATAGCAGATCATCCGTGTGTTTATTCCGGTAAGCATTTTACCTCTCAAAATCAGGTATGTAAGATGCAGACGATTCAAACTGGTAAAACTGATAAAATCCAGCTATGATTCTTTCAAGTGTCTAGACTAAGACTGCTTTCATCCTCCGGATTATCAAGTGATGTAGCCTCTGGAAAGAATTCTTCATTCGGAAATATTTGCTGAAATAGCTGCAAAAATTATGAACCAGCGAGGAAATTTCTAATCAGCATTTCTGAATTATGAACCAATTCTGTAATCTTGATAAATAAAATTGAGAAAAGGTGAAAGAGACATCCTTTATCCCTGTAGATAATTGCATGAAAATTTCTTTCTCAGGAAAAAATAAAAAGAAAACGAACTTCTAAGAGTGTTCGAGTATGCACAGAGTAATCTCTGGTATAAGTAAGATGACAAGATTATGTAACATGGCAATAACTAAACCCATTAATAGTGTATAATACATAGAACTCGAATTAAACTTTCAATTTTATGGGTCAAAAAATGAATCACCTCAAAAGATGCCTCTATGATACAATTGTAGGTCAAATTTCCATCTGGCATAGGAGTAGAACCAACAGTCTCAAATTGACCCTGAAATTATTAATTGAAAAAATGGCATCACCAGTAAGAACAGAGGTCAACATCCAAACTAAAAATCCAAAAAACATATTGCGTTATTCCACCAAATTGCTATCAAGCTAAGGAATCTATCCTCAAAGAATAAATCAGTAAATTCAGAATATAAAGAAGAAATTTGTGATAGAGTCAAGGTGAGAAGCTCACCACAGTAAGCTCTTGAATATAGAGTGCTCTCCAAAGTAAAATAGGTTTTTCCACCTTTTCGTCGTCATTTTGAGCACTAGAACTGCTTTCTGGATCTGCAGAAACAGGAAGTTTCAAGAGAGTATTCATGGCAGCATCTAGTAATTTTGTCCCTTGGATGTCATCATCACACAGAGCTGAAAGATACAAAATATACCTGAAAAAACATGAATTATGTAAACTTAAGAGTCATAGATTCCCCAGGAGATCGGGAGAGAAATTCTTGTCCTAGGCCTATGAAATCCATATAACATAAAATAGAAAAGTGAGGGGCTCAAAGGATTCATCCCTCACCATAAAACAACAGATAAATCACAATGGGGCTTTTGTAATATAAATTTTAAGGAAAAGAAAATTGGCAGATCAAGGAAGTTGAAAGAAAATCGGCAACTATAATTAGCCACCTAGATGTCAAGACATGATGTGAACTTTAAAAGTGATGACTACAATTTGTGTGGTTAGCAAAAAAAAAAAGAGGAGAAATTTCAGTTTAAATATGATTAAGAAAGGACACAGGATATTTGGTAGAAGAAAAAAGATCAAAAACACATTTGGCCAAGAAATTAATCAAATCCAATGAAAGGGGAAAACAGCAAAGGAAAGAGAGAAAATAAAACATATATTTTTTCAAGATCTAGAAATAACTTACATGCCAGAAGGACAAACAGCTAAACCGCTGCCCAGCTGCACAACTCGGACTGTTGTAACCTGCTCAGGGAATAAAGCTAGGGGAAGAAAACCAAAAAAAAGGAGTTAAAATCTTTCTTATTTGTTACTCCAATCACTCTTCAACAAACGAAATCACAAACCCCTGTTTTTTCATCCACCCATCAATATGTATATTGATCTTACATCTAGGAGGATAGACCACCACAATGTTTGATGTATCTGGTTTGACAGAACTTCTTGTGATGCATATTCCCTTTGCCACCTTTCCGTTGTTTTTCCTTGAAATTAAAACTTGAAGACTTTTTTCTAAGTGATCCGATACAGATGAGGCTAATGGCAATGTAAGGGACGGATCAAGGACCAGCTTATGGCTAAATATATCCTGACCTGAAGCTAATCTAACACCTTTAACATTTCCAGTATCCTGCAAAATTTTAAGGAACGTATTTTCATATTTATATCAGACAAGCACTTCTATTTACAATGACATGTTTCCTTACCTTGTCAAGAAGCAAAGCAGTGACTGGCATTCTCAGAACCTGCACCATATACAATTAGATAATCATGGTAACTTTGTGAAAGCTACAAAAACCCTCCATTTAAAAGAAAAAAAAAATAACATGGCCTGGTTGTTTGAGCAAGCAGTTTCTTTACAGGGTTTCGGCCTTTGGGGGGAGAATCCAAATATAGTACTAGGGGGAAGGGGATCTGCCATTCTCCATCAGAACTTACATAAAGGCAACCTTTTACAGCAGCACGACGGCAAAAGGCCTGTGGTAATTCTCCTTGACCATAGATAGGATATATCAAAGCACTGAGTGCATTTGTAAACCTGTAAAGCACAATAAAAGAACAAGCTCATGTGAAATCAGAAATAAATTTCAATTTGGGTTGTTTAAAGTAACATGGTAGGTGCCATGTAGAAGAAAACAAAGGCAAAAGATCAAATGCCTTTTAGATGTCTTAACCTGCCAACTGATGAACTGTAGAGAGCTAACCGATCTATTCCATCTCTTGTCTTGAGTCTGTCTTTACAACTTTCTGTGCTATCTTGATCATAATCTGCCATGGCTATTGCATATAGGATGATCCTACATACAAGACATGCAAACTACTAAGCAAAATTAAATTACACAGACAATCAAATACATTGCACCCAGATAGTACAGGGAAGCAACTTATCAGAGAAGCATGGAATTAGAGAACAGGTGATAGTAAATAATAATCAATGACTTTATCACAACTGGTATTATATTATTGAGTCCTTTAGACCACTCAGCAAACTGCTCAGCAAAATGTTTAACTCAATGCAGAGAGAGAAAGCAGTTCATCAATCAAATAAAATGAAAGGACTGTGATACAAAAATGAGTTGAACCAACTTGACAAAAAACTATGTTCCTAAAAGATGCAATCACTAACAAAGTAAAGTTAAAGCAGAAAACAATTAACAAATTAAACAGAGCAACTAGCATAGATCAAATGAAGGCTGAAGCACAACTTGGAAGGAATATCAAAGAATTGTTGACTAACAGATAGGGAGTCTGTACGATTTAATCTTGGAAGGCAACCGCATTTTAGTCAAGAAGTCGACAAAAGGAATCTCAAGATCCTCCTCCGATATCTTGCCGTTGTCTTCATTTCCGCTCGAAGCAGCTAAGTGCTCTTGGACGAGCTTGAAGAACCTCATCAATTGATTTTTCTCAGGCAACGCCAAGCTCTTGTCCTTGAAAATCGCAGCCCTCGAGTCCGGCACGCTCAACAGCTTCCCATCCGGTTCCCCTCCGACGAAGCTCGCATCAATGCTCTTGAACTCCATATACTGGTTCGCTCCTGACTTTAACATTAGTTCCACGGCTTTGTCCGCACAAAACAGAGCCCTAGGTCCCGCTATGTCTATATTAAACTTTCTAGACTGTTCCTCGAGGATTTCGGAAGCAAAGTTGGAAATCTCGACGGAAGAATAGAGAGGGCGAGTGGTGAGAGCCACAACTGCGAAACCATTGTCGTTGGTTGGTGGAATTGACGTTGACATCGGGGATGGAGGAGAAGTAGAATGGGAATTAAGGAAGGAGGAGAGGTCCGGGAGGGAAAGGGAGGAGAAGTGAGAGCCATAGAAGGGATTGGGATCCAGGTGAAGGGCGGATTTTCCGGCTGCTGAAGCTGCGGCGGCGATAAGGGATTCAGGTAGACCAGTGCCCACTACAATGAGATCGTAGTTGGTTGGATCAATTGGCGGGTACGGGGGAATCTCCGCCATGGGAGGCGCTTACTATAGACTGTCAGATAGAAAGAAAAGAGCAACCTGGGGGCAGGATGAAGCGGAGTAAGAAAGAGTTATCAGTGAACTGCCCCTGCCTACTGCCGTCAAATCCAAGAACCAAATCTTCTAAAAAAACTGAAGCTTTGATATAAGTTATGGGCTTGATGGGGGAGTTGGGGTCTTCGTCTTCCTCAAGTTAGTAATCTAGGCTAGCTACTTCACAGAATCTTCCTTTGATCGTCGACGAGTTCTTGGGTTCGATGAGACAGAATTTGACGAACTTTGTGCAGCCAAGCTGCTTAACGGGTTCTCATCTGAACCCACGCATGGATTTGAGACCCGATAACTTCCGAGTCGGACTGTCGAAGCCCGACCCATTTCCAAAGTAGATTTTTATTGTAACGACTCTAGAAATTTAAATAAAATATATATATTAAAAATATTAAATACGGAAGCGTAATAAAAATTTTGATTAACGTCCCTTATACAATAACCAAAACGTACTCAAAACATGAAAGAACAAACTAACTAAAAGAGATACTCGATATAAGAACTATAAATATAGCTATGGAGTCTTTAGCCGTCTCCTTCGCCATCTTCCTCCGGAACGGGCTCGGAAACAATATATTCCTGATCTGAAATGGTTAAATAAGGAATGAGCTACACCAGCCCAGTAAAGACATCACATTATCTCACTGCCACGGAAGTAAAGATGGGTAGAAAACAAAAATGACCAATGGAGCATAATTTATAACAAATTCATTTATCAATAATAGAATCTTTTACTGTCCACTTACCTCAGCGAGATCCATGAAAACAACATATGAAAACAACAACCTTATAATATCATGAAATCATACACACTTTATAACATAACATATATCACACCTTTACATTTCAATCATCAGGAAACATATTTCCTCTTTTACCAGCCTACTAGTATCCCTGGGGATCCATAGGGGGTCCCCGCTACACGTGAACCATTAACATCTACAACCTGATTCCAGGGCCGTCCCCATACCCGTCCGGTATGGGCACCAAAACCATGAACCTCAATACCCCGTCTGGTATGAGGGTGAAACGGGCCGTCCCCATACCCCGTCCGGTATGGGAGCCAAAACACATAAGGTCTCCATACCCCGTCCGGTATGAGAGACCACGTTCCAGTAGGGTTCCCTACGGACCCGATCCGTCCACCATCTCCCAGGATATCTAATCAGGCTGTCCATATTTTTCACTTATCAATTCAGATAACCTTTTTGCTCTTTTCCTTAGTCTCAATCATCCAATCATACACAACATGTAAACCAGTAATTGACACCAAACAAGACAACACAGTATCGGGTTAATCATAATATCAATCATAATAAAAGAAACTATGATTCATGCATACGGGACCATAAAATAAATACATCAGACATCATGCTGTATTTAATACTGAAAAATAGATCAAACAATAACAGACCAACACTGTATCAGACTTGGGCCCCATTGGCAACCTAAATCAATTATACATCTATAAAGTCACACAGTATAGTTTAATTATTTTTTTAGCTTTAATACTGTGATAGGAAATAGGGTGAGGGGTCCTTACTTATTTCGGGGTCTGAAATCGACTCTATAGTGCGCCTACGGGCTGTCCCTAATTTTCCTGAATTTTTTCCGAAAAACTGAAAAGCACTACCGGTACCTGCACGTGACCCAAAAAATCTCAAATCAGACCTAGGGCCCCTTTTGGCCAATATTGGAATTCCGGTACGGTGGCTCCGCCGTGCTCCGGCGACGGCAAGCGGCGGCGATTCGCCTCGGGTTGGCCGTTTTCGGTCGAATTCGACCACACTTGCGTCGGTTCATGTGAT
Organism: Carica papaya; assembly: GCF_054855325.1. NCBI lineage: Eukaryota > Viridiplantae > Streptophyta > Magnoliopsida > Brassicales > Caricaceae > Carica > Carica papaya. The sequence goes on along the minus strand of NC_142312.1, from coordinate 4,416,350 downwards.
AAAACAACCCTAGGGCCATCGGTGGGCCAAAAAATCACGAAAAACCGAGACTTACCGGCGGTGGTGCTCTCGGGTACGACGGCTCCTCTGCTGTGAGTCGCGTTTTGATGTTTGGCTATGATCAACCTGTAGAGAAAAGAACGGTGATCACAGTGGTACAAAATTTGCATTGAACGGAGGCCGGGAAGGGCCTCATCGGAGGCAAAAACCGAGGAGGGGCGCGGCGGCGTCGCTGGGCTTCAGCTGGGTTTTCCGGCCGTTTGGCCGGTGGTTTGGCTCCGGTTTGGCCATAGGCGAACTCAGCATTGAAAAACAAGCAAGGGGGAGAAAATTTACCTCGATCGGTAGTCGAAAACTTCCCCGGTGTGGCGGCGGGTGACGGCAGCCGGCTCCTCCGGCATCTGGTTCTTCTTCTCCAGCGAGGCACTGGCGGCTAGGGTTTCTGTGGTCAGGTGTGGGTGGGGTTGTTTATACCATTTGTCTTTTAATCTCAACCATCAATCAAGATTAAATCTGGACCGTTCGATCGTGATTTAATTGGGATTAAATCTGGACCGTCCATCGCAATGCAATCTGGGCCGTCTGTGCGCGTGAATCTGGGCCGTCTGTGCGCACGTTTGATCTGGGTCATTCGTGCGCGCGGGAACAGATCTGGGCCGTCCAATCGCGCGCACGCAGATTGACCACGTGGCCCGTCCCCTAGTCAGCGTTTCCTTGCCACGCGGCGTGTCCTGGTTGGTCGGGGCTGCTGACGTGGGTGCTGACGTGATATAACTTTTCTAAATTGCGTTTTGACTCCCGATTTTTGATTTTCTTTTTAAAAACACCCCCAGAATCTAAATTTTCACCCTTTTTTTCCAAAATCAATTTCAATTAAATCCAAATAATATTTTTACCAAATTTTATGATTATTATTATTTTTATTTTCATGAAATTAAATTAAATTAATTAAAAATCTAAAAAATTCAAATAATTAAAAAATAAAAATAATAACACTTGGGTGTTAAAATTCTCCCCCTCTTAAGAAATTTGGTCTCCTAAATTTGCATCTTACTCTTGGACGAACAAATGAGGATACTGGGCTCTAAATTCTGATTCTAGCTCTCAAGTAGCCTCCCTGAGCGTGTGGTTCTGCCACACGACCTTTACAAATGATATTTCCCGGTTGCGGAGTATTCTGCTCTTTCGGTATATGATACCGACTGGTATTTCTTCATAAGACAAGTCCTCTTGGAGTGAAAGCGGTTCATGAGCCAAGACATGAGAAAGGTCCGGGTTGTACTTACGTAGCATGGATACGTGGAACACGTTGTGGACTCTGGAGAGCTCTGGAGGCAGTGCTAGTCTGTAGGCAGCAATACCAATCCTGTCTAAGATTTCAAAGGGTCCAATATATCGGGGGTTTAATTTTTCCTTCCTGCCGAACCTACTAATTCCCTTGAAAGGAGTGACCTTAAGAAATACCCGGTCGCATTTCTCAAACGCTAGGTCTCTCCTCCGGGTATCTGCATAACTCTTCTGCCTACTATGAGCTGTCTGAATGTTCTTTCTGATTTTAACTATTTTGGACGTGGTCTCCTCTACCAACTCCGGGCCGAACAATCTTCTATCGTCCACTTCCTCCCAACAAATTGGTGATCTGCACGGGCACCCATATAACGTCTCATATGGAGCCATGCCGATGCTAGCTTGGTAGCTATTGTTGTAGGCAAACTCTATCAGGGGTAGATAGTCGTCCCAATGGCCCCCAGAGTCCAGGACACAAGCTCGGAGCATATCCTCAAGCGTACGAATTGTCCTCTCTGATTTTCCATCAGTCTGGGGATGAAAGGCAGTACTAAGAGACAGCTTTGTTCCCATAGCTTGCTAGAAGCTACTCCAAAACCGAGAAGTGAACCTGGGATCCCTGTCGAATACTACTGTCACTGGAATCCCATGAAATCTGACTATCTCTCGGATATACATCCTTGCCAACTTGTCCAATGAATCGGTCATCCTGATGACTAGGAAGTGGGAAGACTTGGTAAGTCGGTCAACGATTACCCATATGACATCATGTCCTGAACGTGCCTTGGGTAGCCCCGATACGAAGTCCATGGTGATATGTTCCCACTTCCACTCTGGGATCGATAAAGGCTGAAGTAACCCACCTGGGCGCTGATGCTCTGCCTTAACCTGCTGACATACCAAGCATTTAGATACAAAGTCGGCTATGACTCTCTTCATCCCATGCCGTCAAAATTGGGGTCGCATGCTTTGGTACATTTTGGTGCTTCTTGGATGCATGGCAAATTTCGAGTTATGGGACTCCATCATGATGTCCCTTTTTAACTCACTGTCATTTGGGACACACACCATGTCTTGGAAACGAAGTAATCAATCGGTAGAGATTCAGAATTCTGAGCTCCCTCCCTATTATGCATCCTTCCTGCGGGCTACCAGGGCGGGGTCAACTGTCTGGGCTTCCCTTATTCTCTGGATTAACTCGGGCTGGACTATCAAGCGGCCCAAACATGTGACTCTCCTCAGATCATGAAGTCGAACCTGTTGCGTGGCCCCAATTGGTCTGCATTCTGAAACTATCAAATGGGCTAAGATACTTGCACTTTTCCTGCTGAGGGCATCTGCTACCACGTTGCCCTTACCTGGATGGTATAAGATGTCACAATCATAGTCCTTAAGGAGTTCCATCCACCTTATCTGATGCATGTTGAGATCCTTCTGAGTGAATATGTGTTTCAAACTCTTGTGATCGGTATAGATCTGAAAGGTCTCTCCGTATAAATAATGGCGCCAGGTTTTTGAGGCATGAATGATTGCGGCAAGCTCCAAGTCATGGGTGGGATAGTTCTTCTCATGATTCTTTAACTGTCTGGACCCATATGCTATAACATTTCCATGCTGCATCAGGACACAACCCAAGCCCAGATAGGAGGCATCACTATAAACTGTATATCCTCCCGATCCACTCGGTAAAACCAGCACGGGTGCAGTGGTCAACCGCTTCTTTAATTCTGAAAAACTTCTTTCGCAGTCTTCATTCCACTCAAACTTGGCATTCTTCTTTGTGAGTCGGGTTAGAGGAGCTGCTAGACTGGAGAATCCTTCAACGAACCTGCGGTAATAACCTGCCATTCATAGGAAGCTACGGATTTCCTTAACTGATGTCAGCTTCTCCCAACCAAGTACCGCTTCAACCTTTTCGGGATTCACTGATACTCCTTCCTTCGATATGATGTGTCCTAGGAAGGCGGTCTGCTCAAGCTAGAATCCACACTTACTCAACTTCGCATATAACCTCTTGTTTCTAAGGACCTGCAAAACTTGGGTAAGATGGTGAGCATCTTCTTCTCTGCTTTTTGAGTAGACTAAGATGTCATCGATGAATACGATGACAAATTGATCCAAGAACTCTCTGAAGACCCTGTTCATCAGATCCATAAAGATTGTCGGGGCATTGGTTAGCCCAAATGGCATGACCAGGAACTCATAGTGTCCGTACCTGGTTCGGAAGGCCGTCTTGGGGATGTCTTCTGTTCTTATCTTCATCTGATGATAACCTGATCGTAGGTCTATTTTAGAGAAAACCTGTGCACCCTGCAGCTGATCAAAGAGGTCATTAATCCGGGGAAGGAGATACTTGTTTTTGTAATCAATGCACAGTCTCAACGTTCCATCTCCCTTCCTTGCAAAAGTGACTCCAGCACCCCAAGGGGACACATTGTGTCTAATAAAACCACTGTCTTGCAATTCAGTGATCTGTTTCCTCAGCTCTTCCATCTCAATGCGGCTCATGCAGTAAGGAGCAACCGAAATGGGCTGGGTACCTGGCTGTAGGTCTATAGTGAACTCGACTTCTCTGTCCATTGGAAGACCGAGCAGTTCGTCTGAAAATACATATGGAAAGTCTCGGACTACCGGAATCTCTTGAATACAAATTTCCTTCTTGGACTTACCTAGTCAGAGAAAACAGCAAGATTAAGGCACTAGAAGTTAAGAAAACTTGCCATCAAGGAATACGTACTGAATAATTTTATTAATTTGTAAATGGCTCCTCGTTAGGAAGATTAAATACAACTTTCTTATTAAAGCAATCTATGATGGCGTGATACGCCGCTAGCCAATCCATTCCTAAAATTACATCAAAATCTCCCGTGTCTAACCCTATCAGGTCTACACTCAGTTTCCTATTTGCTATCTCCACGGCACAAGCCCTATAGATAGCTTCCCCTAGTAGCGTTTCACCCCCGGCAGTAGACACAAACAACAATGATTCAAGTTTATCAGGTGATACATTAATTTTGGAAGCAAAAACATGTGAAACAAAAGAGTGCGATGCACCAGTGTCAAATAAAACATGAGCAACATGGTCATAGATAGTATACATACCCTGTACTACATCCGGGTCGGTGTCGGCATCCTGCTGGGTAAGGTTGTAAGCTCTGCCCTAGATAGGGGGCTTCCCTTGATTCTGGTTCCTCGGGCATTCTCTGGCATAATGCTGGGCACTGCCACAAGTGCGACGAGTGTTATTGAGGCGGTAGCAGGGTCGGTCCCCGTGATCTTTGCCACAGTGTTGACAGATTTTCCCACGTGCTGCCCCTGGAGCCTGAGGAGGGGCCTGGATGGCTGATTTGGGCCTCTTATTTGGTTGGGCAGGCAAAGTAGGTGCTGGCCTACGAAACAGAGCTGAGGGTCGGGAACTCCCTCCTAGCTGAGGACAGGTGCTGAAGCTTCTTTCCACGATCTGTGCCTTTGCTAGGACTGCTGAATATGTCTTGAGTTCCAATACTAACAAGTGTTGCCTGATCTCTGGGCGGAGACCCGACTGGAATCTCCTGGCCTTTCGGTCCTCATCCATCAATGTCTCCAGGGAGTATTGGCCCAGCTCTAGAAACTTACGAGTATATTCTGATACTGTCATGTTTCCCTGAACCCGTTGAATAAACTCCGTTTCCTTTAGGTGTCGGAGGTGCTTAGGGAGATACTCCGCATGGAAGGCCGCTAGGAACTGCTCCCAAGTGACTGGTGTAGGCAGGGTGGTCTGCTTGAGCTCCCACTAACGTCCTGCTTCCCCTACCAGCATGTAGAAAGCAAGGGCAACTCTCTGCTTAGGAACTACTCCCAAGATCCTGAAAGCTCTCTCAGTCTCCGTCAGCCAGTACTGGGCCTCTTCAAAAGAGGATCCCCCTGCAAAGGTAGAGGGGTTCAGTCTCCTGTACCTCTCTATGTAGCCCGGGTCGATCAAGGAAGGAGCAGGGTCCCGTGGAGGAGGGACTAGACCCGGCTGGGGATAGACTGGGGGGTCCTGTGGTGGCACCTGCTGATATGCTGGGGGCACTCGGTCATGCTGTGGCGGTGCCGGGTAGTACTGTGGCTGGGGCACCGGGTTGTACTGCGGCAGTGGTGTCGCGTGGTACTGTGGAGGAACAGGCTCGTGCCGGGGTGGCTCAAGATTAGCCTACTGTAGCGGAGGCTCAACCTGTGGTAGTGGAGGAGGGTCGGGTAACTCTCTTCTCTCCCCTCGCCCTTGCTGGGCAGTTATGAATCCTTCCATCATCTCAAATAACCTGTCTACATCCTCCCGAAGTGAATTATCCTGGGCCGCTCGGTTTAGTGGGGGTCTTCATCTCCTCATCTCTCTGCACCTGCATTTCATAAGAAATGGTTGAGTAACGGTTTATCGGTGAATATTTCTCTAAACATTATTGTGTAAGGGATGGGTCCGAGGAATGCGACTCTGATACCAACTGTAATGGCCCCAGAAATTTAAATGAAATATATGTATTAAAAATGTCAAATGCGGAAGTGTAATAAAAATTTTGATTAACATCCCTTACATAATAACCAAAACGTACTCAAAACATGAAAGAACAAACTAACTAAAAGAGATACTCGAGATAAGAACTATAAATATAGCTATGGAGTCTTTAGGCGTCCCATTCGCCGTCTTCCTGCGGAACGGGCTCGGAAACAATGTCTTGCTGATCTGAAATTGTTAAATAAGGAATGAGCTACACCAGTCCAGTAAAAACATTATACTATCTCACCGCCACGGAAGTAAAGGTAGGTAGAAAGCAAAAATGATCAATGAAGTATAATTTATAACAAATTCATTTATCAATAATAGAATCATTTACTGTCCACTTTCCTCGACGAGATCCATGAAAACAACATATGAAAACAACAACCTTATAATATCATGAAATCATACACACTTTATAACATAACATATATCACACCTTTACATTTCAATCATCATGAAACATATTTCCTCTTTTACCAGCCTACTAGTATCCCTGGGGATCCATAGGGGGTCCCCGCTACATGTGAACCATTAACATCTACAACCTGATTCCAGGGCCGTCCCCATACCCCGTCCGGTATGGGTGCAAAAACCATGAACCTCAATACCCCGTCCGGTATGAGGGTGAAACGGGCCGTCCCCATAACCCGTCCGGTATGGGCGCTAAAACACATAAGGTCTCCATACCCCGTCCGGTATGAAAGACCACGTTCCCGGTAGGGTTCCCTACGGACCCGGTCCGTCCACCATCTCCCAGGATATCTAGTCAGGCTGTCCATATTTTTCACTTATCAATTCAGATAACCTTTTTGCCATTTTTCTTGGTCTCAATCATCCAATCATACACAACATGTAAACCAGTAATTGACACCAAACAAGACAACACAGTATCGGGTTAATCATAATATCAACTATAATAAAAGAAACCATGATTCATGCATACGGGACCATAAAATAAATACATCAGACATCATGCTGTATTTAATACTGAAAAATAGATCAAACAATAACAGACCAACACTGTATCAGACTCGGGCCCCATTGGCAACCTAAATCAATTATACATCTATAAAGTTACACAGTATAGTTTAATTATTTTTTTAACTTTAATACCGTGATAAGAAATAGGGTGAGGGGTCCTTACTTGTTTCGGGGTCTGAAATCGACTCTATAGTGCGCCTACGGGCTGTCCCTAATTTTCTTGAATTTTTTTCGGAAAACTGAAAAGCACTACCGGTACCTGCACGTGACCCAAAAAATTCCAAATCAGACCTAAGGCCCCTTTCGGCCAATATCAGAATTCCGGCACTGCGGCTCCGTCGTGCTCCGGCCAAGCGGCGGCGATTCGGCTCGGGTTATCCGTTTTCGGTCGAATTCGGCCACACTTGCATCGGTTCCTGTGATAAAACAACCATAGGGCCCTCGGTGGGCCAAAAAATCATGAAAAATTGAGACTTACCGGCGGCGGTGCTCTCGGATGTGGCGGCTCCTCCGGCGTGAGTCGCGTTTTGATGTTTGGCTCCGATCAACCTGTAGAGAAAAGAACGGTGATCACAGTGGTATAAAATTTGCATCGAACGGAGGCCGGGAAGGGCCTCATCGGAGGCAAAAATTGAGGAGGGACGCGGCGGCGCCGCTGGGCTTCGGCTGGGTTTTCCGGCCGTTTGGCTGGTGGTTTGGTTCCGGTTTTGCCATAAGCGGACTCAGCATCGAAAAACAAGTAAGGAGGAGAAAATTTACCTCGATCGGCAGTCGGAAACTTCCCTGGTGCGGCGGCGGCCGGCTCCTCCGGCGTCTGGTTCTTCTTCTCCGGCGAGGCACTAGCGACTAGGGTTTCTGTGGTCAGGTGTGGGTGGGGTTATTTATACCATTTGCCTTTTAATCTCAACCGTTTATCAAGATTAAATATGGACCGTTCGATCGTGATTTAATTGGGATTAAATTTAGACCGTCCATCGCGATGCAATCTGGACCGTCCGTGCACGTGAATTTGGGCCGTCCGTGCGCACATTTGATCTGGGCCGTCCGATCGCGCGCACGCGGATCGCCCACGTGGCCCGTCCCCTAGTCAGCGTTTCCTTGCCACGCGGCGTGTCCTAGTTGGCCGGGACTGCTGACTGGGCCGCTGACGTGGCTGCTGATGTGGGTGTTGACGTGGCACAACTTTTTTAAATTGCGTTTTGACCCCTAGTTTCTGATTTTCTTTTCAAAAACACCCCTAGAATCTAAATTTTCACCCATTTTTCCAAAATCAATTTCAATTAAATCCAAATAATATTTTTACCAAATTTTATCATTATTATTATTTTTATTTTTATGAAATTAAATTAAATTTAATTAATTAAAAATTTAAATAATTAAAAAATAAAAATAATAACACTTGGGTGTTACATTTGATGTGTTGGTCTGGCGTAGCTAAATCAGTTTGCCCGAACTCAAACGACCCCGCTTAGTTGATGTTAATTGTGCATGATAATGGACCCCATATTTACTGTGCATGGTGTAAAAAGAAAAGATTGTACGTATATATGGCTAATGTTTAAGTGTTTTTAGTTGAAAAATAGTTTTGAAACTTACCCCTCATGTTCAGCCTTTTAAAGCATATAGATTTATGTTTGGTGTACAAAATTATTTTTAAGAATTTATTTAATTTACTTAAAAATTACTATAATATATGATCAATTATCCAATTTAATTTGCTGAATAATTTACCATGAAAAATCTAAATTTTTACTGTATAAATTAAAGAATATAAATTTAAGGTATACGAGATTTTCTTTCTATTAATAACTATAAATAAACATTGATAATTTTTCATTAAATAAGCCATGACCAATAAATATTAAAAAAAATGTTCAAATATATTAGCTAGACGTTGTAAAATATGTAATATTAAAAAAATTTAATATTGTTGATTTAAATTTTACCAAATTTATTAATTTTACAAACGAAAAAATATTTTATAGTGATTAAATATAAATGATTAAAAATTCCATATAATTGGGGGAAAAAAAAAAGACAGATATAATGGTAATAAAAAAAATATATATGAGAGTTAAATTTGAGTTCTTAATATTAAAAAAGTAAATATCTATCATAAATTTTATTTTTTTATTTTAAGCAATAAATTTCCGTCACTTTCCCCTTAAATTGCGGATCAACGTCTCGAGAAAATTGAGGAAAAGTCCAAACTCGGGGATACCAACCGTCTCAACTCTCAACAGACAACACTCGACGGTCGTAAAAAACAGGACACTGCAATGGCAATTTCGTCAATTTAAGTTAATATGGAAGGTCAATAGATTCTCCCTTCTATCTTCCCCCGCCACTTCTCGGACATGCGACCGAGGTTGTTGGCACCGGTTTCGTCATCAACAATCAGCTATTCTCCCTTACAGAAATACCCCCACGAGTTCCTCCAAAGCCAGTTGGCTTCCTCGGTATTTCAGAAACGTTTCGAGGGTAGTTTCGGAAGAATGAATTGTAATGGCTTGATGTGTAATTTTGGAAAAGAATCATGCACTTGACCGTCAATTAAAGTTCCGTAACAGTCCAAGTGAAAGAGTTCCAGGCAGCATAGCAAACTGCCCAGAGTGCTAGACGACAAAAATCAAACCTCGGATTCCTCCGTTTTGCAATACCAGGTCAACACATTGGCAAACAGAAACGGATAAGCATGTAATTGCGTGCAAACACGGTGGGTATTTTAGTCATAAAAAAATTCAAGATTTTTTTTAATAAATAAAATTCGAAAAATATATAAAGTTTCAAAAAAAAAACAGATAATTATAATTCTGTTCCGAACGACCTTGGCAAGTGAGAGAGACGAGTTTAAATATCATGCGAATCTGCGTTTAACAAACCTATGAATCTGCTGACCCTATTATTTCTCTGTCGGTTCATTTTCCCATGATCTTCGCCATCTCTCATGGCTTATCCACAACCAGGAACCCACTCCTTAGTAGCTCTCATAATCTTCGAGAACACTCTCCACAACGGTAAAATTTTCATATTCTGTCTTTCTCTTCTCCTTCAAAACGAAGCGGATGAGATTTTTCAATTCTATGCTTGTCATCTTCTGGGATTGTTTGATTTCTTCTAAAGTTTTACGTTTTATCGCTCGCTGCGTGCTTTTGCAGAGCTGATCAGGAGTTTGCATGTGTACGGATTGGAAGATGGGAAAGAAAAGCTGGTGGAGAGAGAGTATTTGTTCAGAGAGGAAGGCTGTTATAAGGAAATGGCAGCCACCCCAGTAATCAGCTTGCATGGATTGCGGGTTCCTGAACTGTCTGAAGGGAGAGTAATGGGTTCGTGGCTGTGCATTTTCGCATTTCATGCGCACCGTCTTTCTCCTTCCTTCCGTATTCCATCTATACTCTCGATTTCCAGGTATCCCTTCGAAAGAATTCCTTTTGTTTATAAATAGATTTGTGTTTTTCAAAGTTGTTTTCCTAATTTGAGGTAACCATCTGATAGATTAACTGATTTGGTGAAGTGGGTTTGTTTTATAATTTCGTCTGGGTGACAATACTCTTTGACATGGAAGTGCCAACTTCAAGTGTCCTTTCTTTGTTCCCCTAAAATTCAACACTTTTAATTTTAATTTTTATTTTTATTATCATATCCATAATCGACTAGGGTGACGCATGCGATTAAAACATTGTATAACATTTTTCAGGCTGCAAGATTTCTGATGTCATTCTTCAGTAGCTTTTTATCACTAACATTTTGCTTATCAATTATATTACCCTTGTAGAACAATGTACTTCAAATAAAGAAAATCTCTCTGTGGGTGCTGGTAGATTCTAACATATGGTGGTATGATGATAGCTAGAGTTGTCAGGGAATTGCTTGATTGAGGTGTTATTGACTTACTGACAATACCACTCATGCAAGCATTTACATGGTGATTGAACATAGTAAAATGAGAAATTGAAGGATTTCGTTGAGATCGTTTGTTTGGAAATTTCCTGAAAAGCTAATCATAAGTTCTTTTCTCCATCTAGAGTGATGCCAATTTATTACTTCTTCATACTTGGTCGATGTGGCATTAATATTCCCTGACAGGTACTTTGCTTCAATTACTAGCTCTGTATTCTAGGAGTAGATAAACCATTTTAAGTCTCGCTACCTACGGGGTTCAGTGAAACGGTCTTAGAGTTCAATCCTTTAGATGGTTGCTCTGAATGTCAAACCAGTATATGAAGCTTTTTGGAAGAAATTGAATCAGTCCGCCTTTAATCTGGACCTGAAGATGCTCCATGTACTTCGAATGAGCACTGAAACTAATTGATACAATCCAACAAGGTAGTTTTTAGGACCATTGCAAACTAGACCATCCATTTAAAAACAACATGGTAACATAATTCATGGGTGGTAGTCTATATGGTAATTTATTTGTTGTTCTTGGATTTCCCTCTTGCTCTTTATACATGTGCTTGTTACTCATAAGGATCAATATTGCAGCAGCGGGTGTGCTACCTACAGTTCCGAATTTTGAGTTTATTGAAATTTGATGTTCGGTTCTTCTAAATATGTCATAACCTTGTTTTCTTATCATATAGAAATCCCAAGCTGAAATCAATCCCAACATTGACGATGGATCTCCAGGTGGCTTTAGTTTTGATCTCAGCAACAGAAGACAAAGAACAGGCACAGGAACTGTCTGATGGAGATAGAGCTAATCACCATGGAGGAAGAGTAAAGCGCCCTGTATTTGAACTAGATCTGAACTGTTTACCTGATTGCATTTCTGCAGATGAATTATCTGAAGATCAGCAAACTGAACAGAGTGAGCCAGGTCTTTCTCCAAGCTTTCTCTATTTGATTGTCACTAAAAGGTTTTACAACACTGCTAATTCATGTTCATCTATATTTTATAGTTAAGTACTTGGGATTTGGGATATGAATATTTTTCTCAGACATGAACTTGCAAGTCTGCACCTTGACACAGCCCAAAATTAACTTTGAGGACAAAGTTATCCAGGCTGCTTATGGAAGTAAAGAAAATCCTCGATGGCCTCTTCAATTCAGCTTCATTTCAAAATTCTATCTTATTCGTTCATTCACTACTAGAATAATCTTGATAGGTAGAATTGTACATAATACTTAACCTATCCTATTCAAGCAATAACAGCCAGAAATACGAAAGATGTTATGTTCGTGGGAAATGTTTGTTTGTCCATCAAGGGTTTTGTTGGAAATATCCGTATCTAGAATTGTCATAAAAGCTGGATAAGTGTGCATATTTATTTTTGTTTGATATCAAGATTTTTATGCTTTAATTAAGTACGAAATCTTAGAGACGGGTGAAATTGCAGGTGCTTTGTCGAAAAAGAAAACGAGGGCAAAATCTAAGGACATATCCAGAATTGGTTTGGAAGATCTTACCAAATACTTTGATCTTCCAATTGCAGAAGCTTCTAAAAAATTGAAGGTTGGACTCACAGTTCTGAAGAGAAAGTGCAGGGAATTTGGTATTCCTCGCTGGCCACATAGGAAAATCAAATCCCTTGATGGTCTTATCCGTGATCTTCAGGTGCTTTTTCTTCTTCCTCTTGCACCATCCTAAGATTTTTTGTTGAAACTGCATCAATATTCTGTCTTAACACTAGGAAATAAATCTTCTAGAAAGATTTATTTCTTAAACAAAGGATCTATTTCCTAATGTTTAAGATAGAATGTTGAGGGATTTTCCAAATTTTCACGTAAACTGAAAAATTAGTTAAAGAACCGATTTTCCAAATATTTTTATGCCCTTATTTACTCACATTTACTTTTGCGGAAAAAAAAGATGCTTCCTGCATGTGTTTTGAAACTGGTGGGTGGCAGATGATCACACACCTCTTCCAACCATGAAGAGAATAAATTTGACTGTCATTTAGTCACCAAACTAGAATTAGTCATTTTACAACATGCATTCCTACCTCAGCTCCTGAACTAAATTCGTTTAATCACCGAAAATCCTGAAATTACCTTCTCTTATTCATTATGAATAGTTATTGTCTGAATTAGACGTAGTCAAGCTGCCATCATAATATGTTATCTTTTCATTTAAATGTGAAAATATGCACGGTTGTTTATAGAGGAGTTTCTGCAGGAAGAGGCAACATACCAGCAAGAAAAGAGCGAGGCTGCAGCCATGGCAGTGACAAAAAGGCAAAAGATGCTGGAGAAAGAAAAAGAAACTATAGAGAGGAAACCCTTCATGGAGATCCAGACTGAGACAAAGAAGTTCAGACAGGATATTTTCAAGAGGAGGCACAAAGCTAGAGCCCTTAAAAACCAGAGTTCATCAACATCCTCGAGTGTAGAGAACTAAATATACAAGTATACAGATGACATTTTCAAGGTAAAGCAAAGGGCTAGAGCTCTTTAAAGATACCCTTTTTGAGATTGCATAAACATCAATAATGCCATTTGTAGAGTTTCTGTATCTAATATTCACAGCAGCGCTTTGAAGAGTTGCTTTTAGTATTTCTGAAACCAGAAAATCCTCCATTTTTTAGATCTAAAGTTCACATTTTTTCCACACGCACCACAAACACACACATCCAATTTCGCTACAACGATTTTCTTACACTGTCTCTGATATTCACAAACTTGGATTTTGATAACACACTTAGTCTTGGCATATTTGAAGAGTAGCCAACCTATTAAAAGACCTTCATGGTGGCAGTCATTTCTCCATATTGCTTGTTGCTTTTCTCATTTTCTGTGTACTACGGTATTTCCTCCTCTTCTTTGATTACTTCTTCTCCTTTTTAACACTTTTTGGCCAGTTTCATTTGTCAAAACAAACCATGATGGAGTTGACGCTTTTTCTTTTGACATTCTTGCTAAGTCCACTTGCCTCACACAATCAAAGCCAATTGCTAGGTGCGCCAATAAAAAAAGGTCAACTTTTGTGCAGCACGAGAGAGCCCCTCTTGGGTCCTCCTCTCATGGGGCATTTTGCCATGCTCGAACTGGTACCAAACCCTCACCTTTCTACTCGTTTGATAAACCGAATGAGTAGCTATTGGCAATGATTGGTGGTTTGTGGAGTTGGGTCACTCTTCACTATTTTGATAAAAATTGGAAAAATGACACGTTCTCCACCATTTGTTTGTTTATCTTTTCAATTAGATTTTAATTTATTATAATTACTTTAATTAAATAAATTTAATTATTATAATATATTTATTTTACTCTAAAATAAAATTTAATCTAACTTTATCTTTACATTTAAGAGTTTAGTTAGTTTTGTATAAAAGAATCGTATTAATGTATGAATAATAAATTAAATTAGTTTGTATTCATTTAATTACAGTTTAGAGCAAAAAACACATGTACTTTTCCATACTTGTATCCAACACACACACATATATATATATATATATATATCATTATGGAACTTTACAAAAAATTGAAAGGTGTCAAATCAAAGTAAGATGGTTTTACCAAAAACTCAAAAAGTCATCTTTTGAAGCTTATCAAGTTGAGTGTACCTTTTCAAAGATCATGTTTTTGTTTTTGCTTTTTTAACAGCATAATGTAAATTCAAGCATTAATATTAAGAAGAAGAGAGTGCATGGAGTAAAAAGGTAGTAATTTTACAGACCACCCTTTACCCTTAAACCCTAATAAGTGGTTTGCTTTTCTTTTTTCTTGTATTTAAGAAGAAAATTTTCTTTCAATAAAAGCTGTTTCAACGTGAACAAATAAAGAAGTCAATTAAATTAGCATGACCTAATAACTTCGAATACCTTTAATATTTTTCTAGATAAAGCATGAAGTATAAAATTACGCAGTTTAAGAATGCATAAAATACGAATGTACAAAACATATGTTTATAACTACGAACATCATACATTAACATAATTATTTTAGAAAGTTGACTTCTGGATACGTGATTTGTTTAACTTAATAGTTTTAACGTTTTTTTGTTTAATAAAATACTGATTATAAAATTATATAATTTAAAAATTTATGAATATACAAAACCTATTTCTATAGTTAATATTATAAGATTAAATCATTATTTTAGCCTATGTACATAGTTATTATCCCTTGGGGAAAACTTTTGGCAACCAAATTCATGAGCAGAAGAGATGAAGAGGACAGTAAGGGTAAAAAAATTTCGAAATGAAAAACTTGAAAGGAGCTCAATCACATTAATAATTGCTCATGAGTGTTTCACTGTCATCAATCTATGGTTAAGTGAATGTGAAAAAACAATGATATTTCAGGAATGACATCAAAAGGAAATTCTAATTCACCACGAAACTCATCAACAAAATTCTGAAGAGAAAATCAGTGATCATTCCTTCCTTCACGTGTATAAATAGATTCCCAGATGACTATGGAGACGTGGGGTTGACTTCAGACGGTAGTGCTGTTCATGATAATTGTTTCTTCAGTGCAAATGAAAGCTAACAAATAATATATATTATTTATTAGTGAACAGAGAAGAGGAGATTTTTTAATTTTTAATTTGACTTTCTTGTTTTCTCCACTGTAAAGTTGTGAACAGAGTACCAGGTGGAAAACAAGAACGTAAATTCGTAGTAACAGCAAAGAAGGCTCGTCTAAAATTAAAAAGAAAAAAGTCCTCACTTTCAAAAAGGTTTATTTTTTCGTTGTTATCTTTTATTTTATTTTATTTTATTTTTTTGTTTTTCATCTTCAACCAAAGCCTTAAATACTGGTGCCTTGCTGTCTCCCTGAATATGGTTTTCTTCATCTCTTGGACTGGGAAGAGAATCAGGAGCTGAAAATGGGTAATTGCTGGGGATTTCCCTCTGATCAACGTAGCCCAAGTAAGAATACCGCATATCCTCCTGCCTCAACTCCAGGTAACTCTTTCTGGGTCTTAAAAACTTCTTCTTTGTTTTCCCAATGAAGAGAAAATGGTTTGTTTTTGCTGTGCTTCTCTTTCATCATCTTGACTTTGAAACTTTTTTTTATCAGTCTGGATTCCTTGTTTTTACCTTTTTTTTGCAGTCATCTTTCATGATTTTTACACAGGACAGTTACAAAAGTCAGCTCCTTTCTCTTTTGATTCTGCTGCAGGAGATCCAAAATCTGAACTTTTTGTCACTAAAACTCGTTTTGTATGTGCAGTAGGGAAATCGAATAATATCAGCGACAACATAGATTTGTTCTCTCCAACAACAGCAAGCAACAGCAGCTTCGGCAAGAGTCAATTATCAGAGGCGGTGAGTGAAAGGCTGGATGAGACGAATCCCAGTGGAAAAATTTTGGAGACCCCAAATCTCAAAGTCTTCAGCTTTGCTGATTTAAGGAGCGCAACCAAGAACTTCAAGTCAGATACTCTTCTGGGTGAGGGTGGTTTTGGTAAAGTTTACAAGGGTTGGATGGATACCAGGACTCTTGTTCCTTCAAAGATTGGCTCTGGTATGGTTGTTGCTATCAAGAAATTGAACTCTGAAAGCATGCAAGGATTTCAAGAATGGCAGGTAATTTTTTTTGTTTTTTTTTTATAATTTTCAACTGTATTTTTCTCCTTATCCGCCATGATTGAACTTGTTAAACTCTTAATTCCATTAAGACAAACAGAATTGAATTCAACGCTGTTGTGTAACCGTCAATGATGGACTTGTTTAACATTTAATTTTTGTCTGTTTGTTTATGAAGTAGGCAGATCCCAAAGACCAAAAAATTATATGTAAGGTATAAAATAATTTTGAAAATTGAGAATGGTAAGAATAAAGATAAAATAATTTTCAACTTGTGGATTCAATCATTTGGATTTTCAAATTGTTGATTGGAGCATGCTATGGGTCCCAAATTGCAATAATTGACTTTCTTTTCATTTTGACCAGAAGTATTGGCAAAAAGTTTTTTTTTTTATCCAATCTGAATAAAATAACAAGATTATTTATTGAATATGGTTAATGACTGGAATTGGCAATTTGGCAGCATCCCAAGATGTAGGAAACCAAAAATTACAGAAATGGTTGTGAGTTTAGGCTGTGAAAAATGGTCTTGAAATGATTTGGTTTGTTTTTGCAGTCAGAGGTGAACTTTTTAGGAAGGCTTTCCCATCCTAATTTGGTTAAGTTGTTGGGTTACTGCTGGGAGGATAAAGAGCTGCTCCTTGTGTATGAGTTCATGCCTAAAGGAAGCTTGGAAAATCATCTTTTTCGACGTAAGAGTTTTGGGAAATTAACTTAACACAAAAATAGTTAGCTGTGGATGACTATGTATATAAATATGGTCCTCTGTTTGTGCAGGAAACCCAGCTATTGAACCTCTATCTTGGGAAATACGGCTTAAGATTGCCATTGGAGCAGCTCGAGGACTTGCTTTTCTACATACTTCAGAAAAGCAGGTCATTTACAGAGATTTCAAGGCCTCAAATATACTGCTTGATGCGGTTAGTTTCTGTTTGTTCTTTGTCTTTTCGTTATTGAGTTATACATGCACTTTTTGTCTTTGGGGAATTGCAGAACAGAAAGCTAAACTAACTAGGAAAAAGAGAATGAGAGCTGAATCCTTGTTCTATATTTAATCTTTCGCGTGGATTGACTAATCCCACATTGATCAAGCACGAGTATCTAATTTTATGGCTAGAATCTAATAAATCAGTTTAGTGTCTGTCTTCAAATCTATAATAACTTACACCCAGCTTGTACCGCCTATTGGAAATCATAATACTCGTAGAGGACTAATTATAATTCCTCGTGTTTAAGTAACAAAAAGAAAAAGTCAATTCATCGTTGCAAGCTGGTTGGATTATTGTTTTAGCACTCATTATATTCAATTGAAAAATTTTCAATACAGAACTATAATGCGAAGATATCAGATTTTGGCTTGGCAAAATTAGGACCATCTGGTGGAGACTCACACGTGACAACCAGAATTATGGGCACATATGGTTATGCTGCTCCGGAATATGTTGCCACAGGTTAGAACAGAGAGCTTGTTAATGAAGAACCAAGATGAGATATATTTTGTTTCCGAAAATTTGTTCTTGTGATTAATATTGAACTGCAAAAGATCATTCATAAATAGCTGACATATTACTTGACCATTGCAAAAACAGGTCATCTTTATGTGAAGAGCGATGTGTATGGTTTTGGTGTTGTGCTGCTCGAGATGATGACAGGCTTACGAGCGCTGGACAACAGGCGTCCAAACGGTCAACAAAATCTGGTGGAGTGGATGAAGCCGATTCTGTCGCATAGAAGAAAGCTGAAAGTCATAATGGATGCAAAAATAGAAGGACAATATTCATCAAAGGCTGCATGGCAGGCTGCTCAGCTTACCCTGAAATGTCTAGAGGGGGAACCTAGAAGCCGCCCCTCCATGAACGAAGTGGTCGAGGTGTTAGAACAGATCGAGGCCATGGACAAATTGAAGTTCAAGTCTTTGCAGCCTACGATAGATCGCCGTGCCCAGCAGCAAAACAGTAATCATCGTTCGGCCCTTCAATCGAAGGCAACTGCACAAAGGACCAGGAGCTACCCTCAATGATACATACAGAAAGTGAAGTAAAATATGCACAAAGATGAATTCAACAACAAGAAATCAAATTTTTTTCACAGGTTGCGAGTAAAAATCACCAATTTTTTTTTTTTTTTTTGGGTCAATGATTCCTTTAAAATTTTTCACAAATTTTGGCATATTACTTTTTGCCAATGTTTGTGCTTGTTGAGTCGAGAAGAAATTCTGTTGTAGAACTAGAGCTTACATTGTTTTTTTGGGTGGTCATAAATCTTAACTAAATGTAGATTAATTAAAAAAAAAAAAAAACATTTGTAGAAATGTCATTTAATTAGAAATTGTGTTTATTACTGAATTAAGTATGAACTCTCTCTAAATAATTTACATAGAAAGAAAATTCTTGGAATAATTAAAGAAATATTTTTTGACATTTAGGAAAAGTAGTAATTTTTATTGCAAGTTTTCTGATTGGTAAATTGATAATTCTCATAATTTCCAAGCATATCCAGGTTTTAATATGTAAACTGTATTTAAATATGAATTAGTGCACACGTAGTGTATTTATATATATATATATATATATAAGCTAAATATTTATTAAAAAAGAAAGGTAGGAGACATCTTACACAACATGGAGTATATTTACAAGAGGATGAGCCAGCAAATTACAATCCAATCAACAGAAATAAAATCAAAATCAAAATCATAAGAATAAAAAATTAAAATCTTCAAGCTTTAAAAATTGTTTTCTTTGAATATTAACAAACATATAATAAAAATAAAATTTAATTTTAGTTAATTATAAACTATATATTATATAATGAAGTTTTAAAATTATGACAGATGGAGCCCAATATTATTAGCTCAATGGACTTTTCCCGCGACTAAATTTTCGTTGCCATTGATTCTCTGCCAGCGCCTGGCTTCTCCTCTTCTTCCTCAATTCACCACCAACTCGTACATATTCCTTGTCTCTTTCTTACTACTCTTCTCTTCAAGCTTCTTCAGTATTTCTCTCTTACGCAACCATTAATTGTTGCTTACAATTGGGCTTACGCGAGTATTATTATATTGTTAATCATTGAACTGATGCTGAATATAAAACCGGTGGAAGTATCTGTTTTGCTTTCAGTCAAGGTAGGGATCGACGTTGATTTTTATTTCATCACCGTTGCCTGATCATCGCGGGTTTAGAAGTTCTCCGCGGAGTTCCTATCTTCATTAACGTACGAGTTTTTCGTTCATGCATGCACTTTTTCTGCTTTTTTTTTTCTTTTTGCATATTGTTAATTGTTTTTCAATCTTAATATATGAAATCTTTGACTGTTATTTTTCTGGTTTGGTGGTTGCTCAATTTTCTTTTTTTAATATGAACGAAATGAAATTTTGAATTTCGATTATGAGAGAGGAAAAAGTTTGTTTTTCAGTTTGATCGAGCATTCAATCTGTGTTAAACAAGAAATTGGCTGGAATGAGGATTTGTTGTGCGAGTTGAGTCAACTCTGATGACCTCTTAACTGTTCGTTAACCGTACGTCTGCATGATTTTGATCGTCAAGTGGGTTTCTTTATGTTTTATTCTTTTTGCATGTCGTTCCTTTTTAGAAAAACCTATTGTTTCATATTGGTCAATCACTAAGTTTTAGTTAATCTTTATCAAATAGATTTGAGAAATTTATACGTTTGCATGTTCCGATTGTTGCTCCCCATGAAGTATACGCTTCTAGTACTGTCCTTTACATACAGCATCGTTCTGCATTTTAGTTGGAAGCTACTAACGAAATTATGTGTTCTCTGGTCACTTTTTGCATTTGTTGTCCTGATGGTATTTTATAGAAGCCAGAGGCAATTAAGTTCTATGTTTCTCCCTCATTTTGAACAGGCCAGTTCAACGATGGATGTTCATGATTTAAATAAAATGAGAGAATATGGTAGTAATAGAGCAATTCAATTGCTCGCAAGTCTGTGTAGCTTTTCAAGGAGATGCATATTTCGTGTACTTTCTACGGGTCCTATCCCCAACCATCTTGCCTTTATCATGGATGGAAATAGGAGGTATGCAAAAAACCGAAGCCTAAAAGAAGGGGCTGGACATACGGCTGGGTTTTTGGCACTCATGAGCATTCTTAATTATTGCTATGAGTTGGGGGTAAAGTACATAACTGTTTATGCCTTTAGCATTGATAATTTTAAAAGGCGGCCCGAGGAGGTTCATTCCCTGGTAGATATGATTTTGGAGAAGATTCAAGAATTGCTCAAAGAAGACAGTATTGTTAAGAAGTATGGTGTCAGGGTGTATTTTATAGGTAACTTGAAACTTCTGAATGATCCTGTCAGAGCCACTGCAGAAAAGTTGATGAGGACCACTTCCAACAACACTAGGACTGTGCTTCTAGTCTGCTTGGCCTATACTTCATCCAATGAGATTGTAAATGCTATTCAGGAATCTTGCAGAGATAAACAGGACAAAATCCAAGCATTGAGCCCCAAAAAATATTGCAATGGTGTGACCATGCCTGGCATTCAAGTGTCCTACCATGATTTGCCGGTTGCATCTCAAGCACTAGATGGAAGTAGAGATAGTGATTCTTTGACTGAAGGAGGTAAACTGATTGAGAAGAATGATGGTGAGATTTTGCAAACTTTAAAAGAAAGATATGAAGATGAAAGTGGTGAAGTTCAGGAACCAAATGCTATAGATGATGCCAATGGTAAGACTAGAGGGTTTGAAGATGTTAAGAAGCAGGAACATCCTCTGATAAATATGGTAGACATTGAGAAGCACATGTACATGGCAGTGGCACCTAATCCCGATGTGCTTCTCCGAAGTTCTGGAGAGACCCGCTTGAGCAATTTCCTATTATGGCAGTCTAGCAACTGCCCACTGTATGCTCCTTCTGCATTGTGG
Organism: Carica papaya; assembly: GCF_054855325.1. Classification (NCBI taxonomy): domain Eukaryota; kingdom Viridiplantae; phylum Streptophyta; class Magnoliopsida; order Brassicales; family Caricaceae; genus Carica; species Carica papaya. The sequence continues at coordinate 4,395,187 of NC_142312.1, read as the reverse complement.
CCTGAGATTGGTCTATGGCATCTGATACGGATGGTATTAATCTTCCAACGTAACTATTCTTATTTGGAGAAGAAGAAGAAGCAAATTTGATATCTACAGCACCATAGGACAATCTTGCACATAATGGATCATGACATGGAGCATGTGATGCATTCTACTCACTCTAGACCATTGATGCTCCCTTCCGTCTATAATAATAGTTTGGTTGGAGTTGCTTTAGACTTTCGTAGGTCAAGCAATGAGATATTCACGGGTGATTCTTCCCTCCATCATCTCCTTTCGAGCTGGGTTTAGCAGGGTAGCTTCTCTTCTAACCTTGTCAACGTGGATGAAAATTATTGAATTTAAGGATTCTGACACCAGACCTAGCAACTCATTAGTCATATTTTTCTGTTTCAGCTCATGACATTGTCTCTCAACTTATCTTTTGTATATTGTATCACGTTTTTATCGGTAATGTCTCAAATTGTCATGAAGTTCTTTGTTTTATTGGAATACCGAGAATAATATCTGAGATTCAAGTTCTTTCTCTGTACCTAATACGTATTTGTTCATATGGAAAATACACGATATTATCTAGTAGAAAATGATGATGAAAAGAATTACCTGGTTATGAACGCTTATTACATTAGCTTACTGCTATAGAACATACATGATACTCACCTGCACTGAATGATGACCGCGGGAGAATAGAATTGTTTGTGTCTATTCTTGAATTAGGAGGCCCTGTATGTACATATTCTCAGAGTAATAAAAGAAAACTTACAGTTAATTACATGCAGGAGTTTTTTATTAATATACATTTTACTGTAATTGCACAAAATATATATTTTTCATTATTTCTCCTCCCCAACTGGTGGGTTAAGATATTGTTTATTCATAACTTGCAATAATTTTCTGTATTACTTAATTCCTTAGTCGACATATTTGGAGATTGTGAGTTGGTGGGCATATAAAGGTACATATTATGTTATTGTCTAGCTTTTCTTCGGTAGAATGTATACCAATTTTATTGTGAGCAATATTGATCCCTAACTTGTTGTCACAAGAGAGCCTCATAAGATCATCTCATTTAATTTTTAGTTCTTCCATAATTTTCTTTGACTATAATACCTCACGTACTCTTTGTGTTATTGTCCAAAATTTTGATTCTACGCTAAAATTTGTTATCATATTTTGTTATTTGTTTTTACATACGGATTTTCTCTCATAAAGATATAATATTTAGTTATAAAACTTATATTTACTAATGATCTCACATAATTTGTATTGATGTAAATATGATAAAATATTAGACAATGTACTGAGAATAGACGTTGCATTTTAACTCATAAGAAAATTTTTTGTGAGATGGAAAAAATTTATCAAATGACACAAAGTTTTGAAATCGGATAAAATGGATGTTTAATACAATCCTTAATCTATTTTCTGAATGCAATAGGTATATCTATATAAGAAGATAATAAAACTCACAAAAATTATCTCATTCCTATCACTCCATTTAGATATTTGAATTTGTTTTAGTTCAAGATCCGAAATTTTCCTCATCGAGCCTATCTAATTGAATCATGGGTCCTGTATGGTTACCGGTTTAGGTTCATTTTCCAGATTTTAGTATCCCTAGGTTGCATTTTCTAAGTTTGGGAGCAACTGAGCTTGATAAGGTATAAGAGAAGTTGTAGTGTTTGATAGTGAGGAAAATAGTGGAATGTTTAACATGAATAAATCCTTATATTTTAATACAACACTACCTTAAAAATAAGACTGATTGAAGGATTCTATTTTGATAAATATAACATCTGCAAATATATAAATTTTTTTTTTATATAAGAGCGATGACATTGTACGGATAAGTATCCCACAAACACACATTTGAAGTATCTCGAGCCAAGTCTTATCCTTTGATATTGATGTATGTGAATATAAACACCAAGAATTAAAGACTTTAGGGATGAGGTGATTTATGACCCTTACTCGAAAGCTCCAATACTTTTAGTTGGCAAAGTGTTAGTAAGATAAGGTGACAATTAAAATTGCCTCCTCCAACAATGTTTAGGTAGTTGGGGAAGACACATTTTATTTTTCTTTTTTGCCACTTTGTTTGGTTATGGAGTATGAACATAGGAAGACTCATGAATATTTCCTTCATAAAGGGGAAAAAAGAAAATGATAATATTTGAGTGAAATAATATTACAAATTGTGAGTGCATAAATATTTTATTACTATATAAAATTAATAATAAAATATTACTCCAAATTCGTTAACATTTTCGTTATAAAAATACACATATTTTTATGTTCTTTGTGTTATTATTGTTTTTATATAAGAATAATAAATTATTTAGCGTGATAATTTATATATAAAAAAAAAATTTTGTTTGTAAAATAAATTATATACATCTAAATACTTAATTTATAAATATATTATATAAGTCAAATTCATAACTTAATATTTAAGATATGATAACATGATATTAAAAATATTAAAATTAAACATTTTTATCAAATTTCTTTATATAAAAGTTAATTTAAATTTAGAATTTTTAGCTTTTTAATTTCTAATTAATTTTTTTAAAAAAAAAATTGTAATTGGCACTAGCCATTATTACTATTGTGTAATAAAATTAATATTTTTTTATAACATATTATCACAATCACTATATAGTCTCATGCACCATTCGCTTCCAAACAAACATAAATTGTGACTCCCAAGTTAATTGCAAAAAGAAATTGACAAATTTAAGAGAGTAAGTATGATTTTCTAGAGGAAATACAGAGTATTTTCAACTACCACCTAATTATCTATATATATATATACAGTATTTCATAACATAAAATAAAAAAATAAAATAAATTTAATTCATTAATATATTAATTAAATTATAGTAAATAAGTCTAAGAGAATATTATATTTTTAAATAAAAAATATTTTGTAATTATTAAATTTTATTAATTATGATAATTATAACCAGTTAAACGAACTTAATTTAGTCTCTTTTTTTATCATAATATCTGTAATAGCATTAATTAATTTTAATATATTTAAAATTAATGTTTAAATATAATTTTTAAAATTTTAATTTATTTAATATAAAAATGAAGAAAAATAGATGGGTAATGAAATTAAAAATAATTTTTTTTAAAAAGGTGAAATTTTGGGTACTGGAAGTGTTTTTGAAAAAAAAAATCAAAAACTAGGGGGGTCAAAATACAATTTAGGAAAATTGTGCCACGTAGAACGCTCAGTCAGCAGCCCTGACGAACCATAACGCACCGCAAGGCAAGGCACGCTAACGCAGTGCCACGCGGGAGGCCACATGGGCGATCTGCATGCTCGCGATCGGACAGTCCGGATTTATTCCTGCGCGCACGGATGGTCCGGATCCGTTTCCACTTTAAACGCGATCAGACGGTTCAGATCAAATCGCGATGAACGATTCATATCTATTTCCTATTTAAATGCGATCGGACGGCTCAGATCAAATTACGATGAACTGTCCAGATTCACTTCCTATTTAAACGCGACCGGACGGTACAGATCAAACACGATGGACAACACAGATTAAAAGGAGACTGATATAAATAACCTTCTTCACACCAAATCCTAACCCTAGCCGCCAGACCCCCGCCGGAGAAGAAGAGCCAGTCGCCGGGAGGGGAGTCAACCGCTACCTATCGTCGTGCCGGAGCCACTTCCGACGGCTAAAAGAGGTAAAAAATTTCTCATTCGCTTGAAATTCAATTTTGAACACCCCCATGGCTAAATCGAAGTAAAAGGACCGGCAAATGAGCCAAAAATTACAAGCAAAGTCCGGTGGTGCCATCGCAGAAAAAAATAAAAACCGTCTTTGATGAGGTCCTTCTCGATTTTCGTTTCGTGTAATTTTTCTACCATTGTAATCACCATTCCTTTCTCTACAGGTTAACCGAAGCAAAACACCCAACTGCGAAGGAGAGCTAGTGGAGGCGTCGCACCGAAAAACTCCGCCGCTAGTAAGTTTTAATTTTTTGACTTTTTTCAGCCAATCGAGGTCCTTTAACGTATTTTCTCACAGGTAAGGGTACAAAACCGGACAAAATTGACCGAAAACGCCCAACCTGAGGCAAACTGTCGCAGCGGACGGCAGTGGTTTTTTATACAAATTAGAAAATATCCATAATTAATTACATGTTCCTAATTGAGGCAGAATCGGTTATTTATTACTGTTTGCTATGTTTAACTGATTGATTGATTTTACAGTTTGAATACATGATAATACACAGGAATTGGTATGATAACTTAATTGTGATTTCTTGATGCATGTATTGCATGTTTTACGTGATTTACAGTTAAAATTGAGAAACTGAAAATTAAAGGTAAATGAGAGATTGTTTGATCAAGTGAAATGATGAATGGTAGCCTTACTGGATATTCTAAGAGATGGTGAATGAACTGGGTACATAGGAAACCTACTGTGAACGTTGTCTTATATCGGACAGGGTATCGATGATTGGTAATTTGGCACTCATACCGGACTATGGTATGGGATGACCCCTTTTATCCTTTACAAGACAGGGTATTGAGGAATGATATCTCTTGGCACTCATACCGGACGAGGTATGGGGACGGTCCGTTAGTTAAAAATGTTAAAAAAGAGTTCAGCATAGTGAGGACATCCCTATGAACCCCTATAGATACCAGTAGGCTGATAAATGAGAAAGTTATTGTTTCGACTGATTGAATATGAAATTATGATATTATTATGTTATTGACTCTATAGATTGATTTTGGAAATCTCATTATGGTAAGCATGTGGTAAATGATTTTATTTATGATAAACGAATTTTACTTAAATTAAGAACTCCATTAGTTATTTTTATAATTTCTACCAACCTTCATTTCTGTATTGGTGAATAGTGTGATATTCTTACTGGACTAGTATAGTTCATTCTTTCAATTAACCATTTCAGATCAAGAGTACCAAGATCCAGAGGCCGATCCACAAGAGGGTTGCGAATAGGACGTTTAGTTTGTTTACTTTTCATTTATTTCTTTGATTATTAGTTATTATTTTAGAATGGTCATTCCCGTAGCCCTATTGAGTATCATAAATTATTGTATAAGGAATGTAATGTAACAACCTCGGAAATTTAAATGAAATGTATGTATTAAAATTCTCAAATGCGGAAGCGTAATAAAAATTTGATTAACATCTCTTACACAATAAGCAAAACGTATTCAAAACATGAAAGAACAACTAACTAAAAGAGATACTCGAAATAAGAACTATAAATATAACTATGAAGTCTTTAAACTTAGGGAGTATAGTCATAACCCACATTTACATCTAATTTCTCAATTAAAACAATTAACTTAATACTTTATATTTATATTAAATGATGACATAAAGTAAAATGAACTTACTTTTAATAGTGTTTTTTTTTTCTTTGAATCACATAATGATCACCCGGCATCAACCCATATTAATTCCTATGCCAAAATATTTGAGTAGTTATATGCAAATATCCAAATTTTCTAATATTTTTACTCAAATTCTTAAAATAATAATACTTGATATGTATTATATTAATTCCTATTTATTATTATTTATATCACACTAAATATTTTATGACTATAAATTAATTAATATTCAAAATTTTTATTTTTTTAATCCTGAACCACAAGAATTATTTATTTCGATATCTATTCTTCTACCCATAATAAGTATTGGTATTTATTTGAATTTTCTTATCTAGCTATCAAGTGATAGGATGGAAATTATTCTATCTAATTATTTTTATAGATAGTTTTTTTTTTTACTTAAATAAAAAAAGTTAAATTCTAATCAGATATTTTTTTATTAATATGTAATATTAAAAATAGTCACATATCATTTTTTTTTATTCTTTTAAAATATAAATATAAACAATATATCAATATTAATTATACTTAAATATATTATATAAAAAATAAAACTATAAATATTAATCACTTAAATTTTTAAATAGAAAAATAAAATTAGTACAATAATATACATAATAATTATTTATTTAAAATTTCGAAATATAAAAAATAATTTATTTCAAAATAAAAATAAAAAGTTTGTTAAAGTTGCATAGAATAATTGCTTCCCAAGAAAAATCATTTTTAAAATATCCAGAGGAGGAAATTGGACTAGATTCGTGAACTTTCATGATGGGCTGAAAATTGATTAAATGGACTTTTCCACAAATTTTAGATTCTCCGATGGCGCCTGGCCTCTCCTCGTCTTCCTCGCTTCACCAACTCTTACATATTCCTTGTCTCTTTCTTACTACTCTTCTCTTCAAGCTTCTTCAGTATTTTTTTCTTAAGCAACCATTAATTGTTGCTTATAATTGGGCTTACGCGAGCATTATTATATTGTTAATCACTGAACCGATGCTGAATATAAAACTGGTGGAAGTATCTGTTTTGTTTTCAGTCCAGGGAGGGATCGACGTTGATCTTTATTTCATCACCGTTGCCTGATCATCGCTGGTTTAGAAGTCTCTCGTGAGTTCCTATCTTCTATAACGTATGAGTTTTTCGTTCATGCATGCGCTTGTTCTGTTTTTTTTTTTTTTTGGTGGGAAATAAATACTTTGCATGTTGTTAATTGTTTTTCAATCTTCAATCAGCGTCACTAAGATATGAAATTTGTGACTGTTACTTTTCTGGTTTAGTGGAATCGATGAATTTGGTGGTTGCTTAATTTTTTTTTAACATGAATGAAATGCGATTTTGAATTTCGATTATGAGAGGGAGGAAAAAGTAAGTTTTTCAGTTTGATTGAGCATTCAATCTGTGTTAAAACAAGAAATTGGCTGGAATGAGGATTTATTACGTGGTTTGAGTAAACTCTAATGACCTCTTGACTGTTAGTTAAAATATCGCAGTTAATCATACCTCTGCATGATTTTGATGGTCAGGCAGGTTCCTTAATGTTTTCTTCTTTTTGCATGTCATCCCTGTTTAAAAAAACCTATTGTTTCAGATTGGTCAGTCATTAAGGCATAGTTAATCTTTATCTAGTAGATCTGAGAAATTTATCTTTATCTGGATTCTATAAATATGGCTAACAGTTCGATTGTTGACTTCCATAAAGCATATGCTTCTATTACTGTCCTTTACACTGTTTACACCATCGTTCTGCATTTTAGTTGGAAGATACTGACGAAATTTTGTGATTCTCTGGGCACTTTCTGCATTTGTTGTCCTGATGGTATTTTCTATAAACCAGAGTCAACTAAGTTATATGCTTCTCCCTCCTTTTGAACAGGCCAGTTCTACGATGGTGGTTCATGATTTAAATGACATGAGAGAATCTGCTACTATTAGAGCAAATCAATTGCTTGGAAATCTGGGTAGCTTTTCAAGGAGATGCATATTTCGTGTTCTGTCCATGGGTCCTATCCCCAACCATCTTGCCTTTATCATGGACGGGAATAGGAGGTATGCAAAAAAGCGAAGCCTGGATGAAGGGGCTGGACATACGGCTGGATTTTTGGCTCTGATGTCCATTCTTAATTACTGCTATGAATTGGGGGTAAAGTACATAACTGTTTATGCCTTTAGCATTGATAATTTTAAAAGACGGCCAGAGGAGGTTCATTCCCTGATGGATTTGATGTTGGAGAAGATTCAAGAATTGCTCAAGGAAGAGAGTACTGTCAATCAGTATGGTGTCAGGGTATATTTTATAGGTAACTTGAAACTTCTGAATGAACCTGTCAGAGCTGCTGTAGAAAAGTTGATGAGGGCCACTTCCAACAACACTAGGATTGTGCTTCTGGTTTGCGTGGCCTATACTTCATCCAATGAGGTTGTGAATGCTATCCAGGAATCTTGCAGAGATAAACAAAACAAAATTCAAGAATTGAGTCCCCAAAAATATTGCAATGGTGTGACCATGCCTGGCATTCAAGTGTCCTACCATGATTTGCTGGTTGCATCAAAAGCACTAAATGGAAGTAGAGATAGTGATTCTTCGACTGAAGGAGGTAAACTGATTGAGAAGAATGATGGTGAGAGTTTGCAAACTTTAAAAGAAAGACATGAAAATGAAGGTGAGGAAGTTCGAGAACCAAATGCTATAGATGTTGGCAGTGGTAAGATTAGCGGGTTTGAAGATATTAAGAAGCAGGAACATACTCTGATAAATATGGTAGACATTGAGAAGCACATGTACATGGCAGTGGCACCCAATCCTGATGTGCTGCTTCGAAGTTCTGGAGAGACCCGCTTGAGCAATTTCCTATTATGGCAGTCTAGCAACTGCCCACTGTATGCTCCTGCCGCATTGTGGCCTGAGATTGGTCTATGGCATCTGATACGGATGGTATTAATCTTCCAACGTAACTATTCTTATTTGGAGAAGAAGAAGAAGCAAATTTGATATCTACAGCATCATAGGACAATCTCGTGCGTAGTAGATTACAACATGGAGCATGTGATGCATTCTGCTGTTTGCGCTCAGTTGATGCTACCGTCTGTCTGCAATCTAGTCCGTTGGAGTTGCTTTAGACTTTCACAGGTCAAGCATGGAGATATTCATGGGTGCTTCCTTCCTCCATCATATTCTTTCGGGCTGGGTTTAGCAGGGTAGCTTCTCTTCTAACCTTACCAACATGGATGAAGGCATACTTCGATTCAATAAAAAATTCATTTTGCAGAACAATAAAAGTTCTTGAATTTAAGGATTCTGGCACCAGATCTAGCAACTCATTAGTCATATTTTTCTGCTTCAGCTCATGACATTGTCTCGTAACTTCTCGTTGCATAGCTATCTTTTGTATACTGTATCACGTTTTTATTGGTAATGTCTCAATAGTCATGAAGTTCTTTGTTTTATTGGAATATCGAGAATAATACCTGACATTCAAGTGCTTTCTCTGTACCTAACATGTATTTTGTTATATGGGACATACATGATATTATCTAGTAGAAAATATTCAGAACTTGATATACATAAGAAGATCTGCTTTATCCATCTAGCATAAATAGGTGTAAATCAATTGAAAAGCAAGTAGAGTACAAGGATAAAAGTTTTAACTACATGTTAATCAGTGAATCCAAAATCTTGTTTGATAAATCATAATGTGCCCTTTCTAGAGGTTGGTATAAACAAGTTCTGAGTTACAACAAATCCCCTGAAGATCCATCACTGTGGCCATCCAGCTTTGGCAGAAGGCAAATCCCTCTACAATATTAAGAATATAATTAATACTTTTGGGAAAGTAAAAGCAGAAGGTGGGATATTAATCAATTTTCCCACTGTATGACTAATCAAGAACTCAACTATGTAGAGTACAAAAATTGATATTAAAGAATAAATATAATAATCAGCAGCGTGAAAGCTCCACAAAAAATGGTCAGAGCATTCTGAACCCATGATTTAAGAGCGAGGCTTATGCAGACGAGGACGGTTGCAAAATATCCTGCCATTAGCCCTCACAAATAATGCTATGGCCACACTCATGCTTGCCCACATTACCGAAAAGAATAAGTGCCGAAGATCGTACCGAACTGCAAACAAATTGAATACTATCATGTCTCATAACCATTCCGTGCATAGCCATCAAAAAGACACAAATTTGCAGGAATTATCAGCTTAGTTGGGCCTTTAGATCTATAAGACTAACCATTTTGAGTAATCCCTTCAACAGTTCCATTGTAAAATATACCACAACTATTCCAGTAAAGAAGATTTCCATGTAAAATAAGCGGAGGTCAACTTACCTTGCCTCAGCGACATTGTTGCAAAAAAGAAACCAATCAAGACCAATGATAAAGCCAGTGGAAAAGACTGCAGGAAAGTGAGAATGCGAATTTAGTGCCAGCAATAGTTAGCATGGAATAGATAAAAGAAATTATGGTGTATTGTTCAGACAATAAAGTTTAATAAGAAAGTCAGACTAAATTTGGTACATGATATTTTCTTGTTTTTATTTCAAAAATAATTTGTATTTTATTTATGGAAATATGTAAGAGTATACTTGTGGAACCAAACAAGTACAAACAAAGTGGTTTTCTAAAACAACACTAAATATAATTTTTTAAAATTGTCTATTTTAATCATCATTGTCCACAATTGTTTTCTTTATTGCTAACCAAATTATATGGTTTTATCAATGAAATAAATCTAAATTTAAAAATAAAACTAAAAAAATATTTTCATGTACCAAATGAAACCTTCTTGTCCATAACTAGCCACATGCTCATGAAAGACAGAAGATATCTTCAGTGTGCATCACTATTGTATATGGGCAGTATAAAGATCTATACTGAAATATGCTGTTTGGAGTAAACAGGAAATAATCATTTTAGATAATAGAAAAGACTGTCTCAAAGGAAACTATCAGCTTCATTGCAATAGCAATAAACCAAAATCTAATATCAATGAATTTAAACAATAATAGATGCCTTAAAAGCGAAATCTATATCACCAGTAAAGTATGCTGTCTCAAAGTGGATTGAGAACAGAAAAAGCCCTACTATTTTTTTTTCAAAACTTGTCTACATAAACTCAGGTACGTAACAGTAAAGTGACAGATTTCACATTGTGTAGTTGACAAGATCTTGTTTCTCCATGCATAAGATTAATCTCAAAATGTGATACATCCAGAAAATTATCATACATATTTTACATGTTCAAGGAACCTTGCCAAATAGAATATAAGGAAAACAAAATGACATCTTGAGATGAACTTACAGCTAGAGCCTCAACACCTCCTTTTTGTGAAGGAGGGGTCATTTCTCGACTGATGGAAACAATGTAATGTCCTTGCAGGAGATCAATTGCATCCTTTATAAGTGCACCAGAAAGGGAAAAGCATGTGAGCACCGTTGCTTGAAAAGCTACTGAAGGTTGACTTTCCAAAAAGGAAGAAAACTGTGCATAGATGATTATAACTTCCAAATGAAAGACCAAAAAGGATCATGCAAAATTTTTTCTTTTTTTGAAATAAAAATATAGTAGTATAATTCATTCACAAGTATAAGGGAGTGTAAACCCATGTATAAAAGTACTTATATATATATATATCAAAATGTTAATAAAATCTCCTAAATTTTCAGATGAATAAGATGATGACTCGTAATAAAAAAACCTTGGGTCTAAAACCATCTATTTTTAACTCTGTCGAAGTTCTCTTCTGTCCCACCAAAAGATCTCTTGTATGGCTCCCTCTGGCCACCTACAAATGACAAAGGGACTGAGGCTAATATACTTCTTCCCCCTGCCAATACCTTTCTAAGTCCAAAGCTCCTCCTTCACCAAGCCAGCCATCAATCAATTTATACTCAAAAGGTCAAATGCTAGAGATGGCAGTTTATACACAATGGAACACCCTAGGAAGATATTATTACACGACTCCTCGTCCATCTTGCATAGATATAATCCATTGACCAGAATCATGCCCCTCTTGATCAGTATATCCAAAGTTAGAATACATCCCTACTTGCCTCCGAAGCAAAGAAAGTAACTCTAGGGGAAACGTACCTTCCAAATATGCTTGAATGGAAAGTTTTTGTGCAATATCTCTCCCCTGGTCAAGCGATTATAGAACGATTTAACCGAGAACATCCCTCTAGCATTGAACCTCCAAATGGGCTGGTTATTGATCCCATAAAGTCTCACTGTGGCGAGAACAGACAGTAAAGTCTCATATTCCCTTTACTTCTCAATCATTAAGATTTCTCATGACCTCCACAAATCACTCCCCATTCCCCCTAGATCCACGGTGTCAATCCTTGATCAATGCATTCTTATACCAGGGCAACAGTGAAAATCTGAAGAAATTATCCTCTGAGTTGCCACCCTCAGCCCATACATCATTGCCACATATTGATCCTGTCTCCCAAACCCACTCTCCAACTAATACAATCCTAGAAGTTTCTCTGGCCCGTGTAAATTTTCTTCTACAGGCCACTGTCATTTAGTCTAGATGAGCCCCTAGTGTACTAACCTCTAGTCACAGTATGAAACCTTGCTTCAATCTCTCCTCTATAGACTGTTTCTCTCATTCATGAATCTCCAGAGTAACTTCCCCTGAAGGACCATATTGACCTCCACCAAAGACCTTGTCCAACCCTCCACTGTGGATAGACTCTTTAACCTCGTCCAACGCTACAAGCTGGTACTTCCTCTTTTCTTCTATGTCACCCTATAAGAATTTATGCTGGATTTATTTCATTCTCTTAACCATGATCACTGGAACCGTCTATAAAGACATACGATACATAAAAATGTTGATCATGGTACTTTTGATAAGTGTGAGTCTCCCCCCTTTAGAGAAAAGGTTTCCCTTCAAACCAACTAGCCTTTATCCAATCCTAGCCACTACGAGGTCCCACTGATATTTCCTTATATTTGACCCCTAGCAATAATTCCAAATATTTAATCGGCAGTTCCAAACATCTGCACCCCATAATCTACCTAATCTGCTTGTATCTCCCCCATCACCCCATCTCACTAGCTCAGATTTGGCAAGATTACTGTTGAAGCCTGATATAGCTTGAAAGACAATAGGATACATCTAAGGTCGAGTAGGGCCCTCTCATTCGGTTCACAAAAGAGCAGTGTATCATACCACATAACAGATTAGTACCCTCCACCACATATTCACCATTACCCACGTTCAGTCCCTTAAACATCTCCATCTCCCTATCGCTCAAGAGCAATCAATTGAAAGCTTCCATAACTATGATGAGTAATAACAGAGACAATGTGTCACTTTGCCTGAGACCATGAGTAGCTTTGAAGAAAGCAGATAGACCCACATTCACCACACCAGCAAAGGATGTTGTAGAGATGTCGGGTTTTATCCATTTAAGCCAATTATCCTCAACATTCTTTCCAACATGTAATCAGGGAATCTCCAATTTACATGATCATAGGCGTTCTCCATATCAAGTTTGCACAAGGTACCCTCCAAATTCCATGTATTAAACACATCCACAATCTCATTGGCCATTAAGGCCACATTTAGGATTTGCCTGCCATCCACAAAGACATGTTGACACCCTTCCACAACACTTTTCATCTCATTCGCCATTTTCCTTACTAATAATTCACAATACGCTTGTAAACAGAACTTACAAGGCTAATGAATCCAAAATCCTTGATGCTAATCGCTTCTTTAACCTTTGGAATAAACACCAGAAAAATAGAGTTTAAATTTCTTACAAAAGATCTCATCTTATGGAATTCATTAAATAAATCAACAATGTCAACCTTAACAGCATTCCAAGAGTTCTAAAGAAAGCCCATGTAGAAACCATCTGGCCCCAGTGCTTTATCCCTTCTGGATTGCCTAAGGCCTTCTAGGATCTCCACCTCAAAGAATCTTTTTCAAGCATTGCTCTATTCTGTTCATTCAAAGTAAAAAAGTCCAGACCATCCAACTTAGATCTCCAAAAAAAGTTCTCCGAATAGAGCCTACTAAAGAAAGACTTGACTTCATCCCTCAAAACCCTCATTTCCCTTCACCACATGGCAATCAATTTTTAGCTCCTCCACATAATTGATTCTTCTGTGATGATTAACCATATAGTAGAAAAGTTTTGTGTTTCTATCTCATTCCTTTATCCATCTAGCTCTTGACTTCAGTCTCCAAGATTTCTTCCATCTGCAGCCTGTTAGCTAATTCAAGACGGATGGACCCCCTTCATGCTAAGTCTTCCATAGATAAAACACCTTTTCCTTCAAGCCCCTCAAGGTCCTGAAATAAAGATTGAGTGGGAACATTCTCCCTTCCCTATAGCTTACTTCCTCACTCCTATTCGCACCAAGCTTTTATTTCAGCTTGACTGCCTGTATTCTCCTAGCCACCCTATAGCTTACTTTACCTTCTACTCTCGTCCCGTTCTATTAGTCTTTGATTTTTTTCCTTGAATCTAGTGACATTAAACCATTTATCTTGAAACCTAAAAGGACATGGACTATATTTAATCTCATCTGAGTCCAAATAAATAGGGAAGCTGTATGACAATTCACAAACACAAAAACCTGCCAATCTTGGAGCATACCGAGTTCGACCTCTAATTAGACCAAGTCCATTTACCCCCACCAATGGCAAATTCAACAGATAATTTGTCTAAAGTTTCACGAAATTCATCAACACAAGTCCTGGAAAAGTTTTTCCCTAATATTTCCTATCTATGCAGGAGCGTATTAAAATCACCCCCTACAACCAATGGAAAATCTCACTTCCTTTTACATGGCACCAAATTCTCCCACATTTTGACTCTCTCCCTACCCTCACCTCTGTTGTATACCCCAGTGAACACCCACCTCCATCCATTCTTTTTATTCTCAAAAAGACACGAAATAGAGTAGACCCCAAGTAATACTTCAAGGCAATCGAGCACAACATCATTAAATAAAATGACAATCTCACATGCAGCACCATTGGCAGAAAACTCCCTCCAGCCAATCTCCAAGATCATGCTAAGTATATCAAGGATAGAGAACTACTGAAGGAAAAAGAGGGTGGACCAGAACAAAGCTACAAAGTGTAACAGCAAAAAAATTGGTGCTAAACTGCTGTTTCTCAATTAGATATTTGGCATCTCTAACTTTTTCCTTTTCTTGCTAGAGACCCATTATGGTTTTATTATGGGTATGTTGAGAGATTGAATCCTCAATATCACACTTGGCGAAGTGCGGAAGTGCCAATGGGGCAAAGCTAATTTGTCAGCATCTCTAACTTAAATTAAGCAATTAAGTGTACCAACCTGTTTTGTGCCATCAACAAAGTTATTCAAATAGTAGCGTACAAGAGCATTGCAGCCGTCCTTAAGGATTCCTTGTACAGTCCGCTGACCAAATCTGCAATTTAATTGAATACAACTTTCAACTTTAGGGCACAGCTAAAAAATTTAAAAAGATACATAAAATCAAAATATACTTTGTCAGCTCCATTCTGGAACCTGTACCAAAAGCTTTCAGTTTAGGGGATGCCATCAACAGTCAAGAGTGTGAATACTCAGGAAAAGGTACCTGACAAAATCTCCTTTCAAAGCAGGAGTGCCAGAATACTGAATGCTTATATCATCCCCATGATTAGCCCACACTGAAGACACCAAAGCAGTTAAGAGAGCAAAAATTTAGATTTTTATATCCTAGAAAATGCCTTGAGAATGTAGTTTTATAAGTGAAATGGAAGTACTTACATATTTTAAAGCTCTCATCAAAATTTGGGTGTGAACTGATAGTTTCTTCAGCACCAAAAACACCAATCCTCCTAAGTTGAATTTCTAACATTTTTCGACCTATCATGCTCTGCAGCCAGATCTTAGAATGTTACAGAAAGCAAACAACAATGAAAATGTAATAAATAAGTCAATAAGATTCTGAACAAATAGTATCACAATGTATCAACAAACCTGGGTAACATTTGTACGGTCTAAGCAGTCAATACAATTGGTCCTTATAATTCCAAGTTGCTCCTTCATTTTCTCACCATTTTCATTCAACAAAAGGTATCTACCAGTTTCAATGAAAGTTAAACGATCATAAATATCTATTTCACATCAATGAAAATAGCAAAATAGTAAACATTAAATATCTATCTTCAAATCTTAAGTCTGGAATGGTTAAACAACTGAAAAAAAAAAAGAAAAAAAAAAACTCACCCATTTTTGTCAAGAAAATCTACAATTTGCTCATAGAGGATAGAAAGGCGCTCAAAATGGACATGTCCGCAGATTTTGTGAAAATCAAAGTGCAGGTATCTACAATGTTGAAGAGATCTTTAGGTTAACATAGAGAACACATATGAGAAGAAAAAGCAGAAGACAAGTAGAAGCTGGGTTAAGGAATTTTACTTTACATCATCGCTGAAAACATGCTGCATTGAACTTGCAAACTTTTCACTTAAGCGTCCTTCACCTCCGTGCTGATGTAGAGAGAAAGTAAACAAAAGTAGTAGCATAGACAAATTGCAATTAATTGCTAGTGCATGTCCTAACATAAAAGTTCCATGGACACAGTCCACAAGTAGAAGAATACATGTGCTTCTAAACAGTGTCTATGAGCATTTTTCGTGTTATTTAAGGAGACTAACAATCCGAAAAAAAGAAAATGATCAAACGAATGATCAACAAATGTCTAAGGAAATATGACAATGAAATCTAAGCAAATCCAACCAGAATGAAAGAAAAAAATATTCACACCTTGTTGACAAGATCAACAGCTAAGACAGATCCATATCTTTTTCTTAAATCCAGAAAATGTCGCTCAACTACTCGAGGCTGCATAATAGTTCGTCGACCCGCAGTTATGTAAAGGTCATTGAAATGTGCAACCAAACAACACTACTAATGGAGAGTGAGATACTTACAGCTTCTTCAGACCTCACAATCTCAAACTTAGGCTTATATGTCAAATCAACAACCTGCTCCCAGAGAAATGGAATTGATCCCCTAGCCTGTAAAAAAAACCAATAAATAAATAGTACATTAACAACCATGAGACATATCCAGAACTATAAGGGGAATAAATTGTGCTATTTGAGCTACTAAAATTATTCATTTATAACATGGATATCGGACATGGCCAAATACTGGTACAATTTTTATGCAGCTTTGAGACCCTTAAAAACTGTTAAATCCCATCTCTAGCAAAATTTATAAGGGTTGGAACTGAAGAAGCATCCATGTCATCATGGATAAAAGAACCTAACAAGAAGATGAGTGATGTTAAACAGGGTAATTCACTTGGCTCCCATTCAACTAGGACGGACACACCCTTTCTTGATTTGCCTTCATGATTTATACAAGTTGTTATCCCTATTGAGAAAGGAGACTCCTTCTGGATGGGATTCATAACATATTATACGCATGCCATAGTCAGATTCAGCAAAAACTTTTAGTTTTAACTTCTGGATCGGAGCTTTCTCCCACCTCACTAATCAGCAGACTACTGCACTCGATGCCTTGTCAAATACAGATTGATGACATTAAATTTTCTGCATAATCTAATAGATTTACAAAAAAGAAAAAGAAAAAGAAAAAGAAAAGATGGTTGGGTAGAATGCGAACTCCAAAAATCCAGTTCAATCTCCTCAAAATGTTTCCTCCAATGACAGTATTCAGCTTTTCCCGGATCCTAATCCAGAGTTTTATGACCAAGACTTGTAGCATGTAACCTTATAGTTACTGTTTCCTTTTATCATTCAGCACTAGGTTTTGTAATCAATACTGTTAAAAAATAAAGAAACTCAACAGCAATCTACAGGAAGACTGTTCTTGTATCAGGGAAGACAAAAGTTACCTGAACAAATGATGATGTAAATCCATTCATCTGCACAATTTGCTCAGTTTCCACAAAGTTAGCAACATAACCGTCTGGATCAGCTCCTCTTCTCCACATACGAGTGCCTTCAAGAGAACCAAATTGTAAATGAACTGGACTAGTATAGAAAAATAAGATAAAGCACTTTTCTGACACAGTGAAAACTAATAGGCATATCGATCTTTAACAAGTCTACAATGCTATTGCTACCTTGATATTTTCCCACGCCTTCATGACCATGTTCCTAGGACTACTAGAAAGATTAAGAACATAACCAAGTTGCTTTCAATTAACCAGTTACCGCATAAGTAAATAAGTCAACCACACAGCTGCACTTTCTAGGTACAGTTACCCAATGACATTACCCTACGACCTGAAGGCTTTCATCCATTGATTAATAAACAGAAAGAAAGAGTAGAATTTCAGCTGCACTTGGCGCTACAAAGAGGATCAGAAAAGAAAAATTGGTTTTTCCCTTAATATTTATGCATTTTTCTTAGACAAAAGTATGTCATTCACACCAACTAACTATTATGCAGTTCCGAGAAATATTTGCATCAATATTCCCACTTTATAATCAACTGTGGAACGTCAGCTTCAAGCTTACTTCCTAACCAATGTTTCTTAAGAACTAAATACTAACTGCATAAATACTTGCATCTTTAGTTTACATGCAATTTTCTTAAGGACTTTTTTCCTGCACGATTCTCCTAACTGCCAAATCAGAGCATACACCAAATTCATGGGAACTTGTTTGTCAGAATCCATGTTCATGGGGTCCTAATTGAAGAAAGTAGAGAAGAAAGAAGAGGAGACAATAAAATTTAGATAAGAGGAAGGAGAGGAGAAGTTGCAGACGAAGCATATTCAATTTTCATTTGTTTTCCTTGAGAGTAACATTACGATTCTACAACACCCATGAGCAAGTAAGATAGTTTTAGTTAGAGTTTTAGTAATAACTAACCGTAACTAGAAGTCATAGAGAAGACAACTAGCATGCTATGCTTCTCTACCAAAGAGATTCACATGAGCATATATTTTCAAATGGTCAACCCAGTCAACTCAACCAAGCTACTTCAGCAATATTCTGGTTCCTGACAGTAACCTCCTTATAAAAGCATCATTATCCTCAAGGATGTTAATCAGCCAACATAAGAACTGAGCACAGCAAACTTGTTTTGATGAATGCTATTTAAAGATGGGCCTAGCCAACATTCTTTGTCTGTCTAAAATGTTTTCTTGCCACCTAAGCAAGCGCCAAGGTCTTAACAATGTCATCACAAATCATTGGAGTGAGAGTCCTGAGCACATAGCATGCAAAAAAGATAACAGCTGTTTCTCTCTGTGGTGTAAGCCAATATAGCCAGAGGGATAAGAGAATCATGGATAGTGTAAGTGCAGCTTTCCTTCTATCCCGTAACTTAATACTTATGTCCATTGACGATAAAAAGCAGTAGCCATATTGATCTTCCACCACTCTTGCTGCCTTGCTTCAATATGTATCTTCCTTGGTGACATCAGTATGTGTCAACTTAACAATTGTCTAGCTTCAGACTCATCAAAAGCAAGTCCTACCATAAAATAGAGCTCATCAGGCCCATTTCTAAACCTCCATTTCTCACTTCCTGCAACCCAACTTGGTTGCAATCAAGAACCCATAGAAAAATGAGCAACTCCTCCCTCACCTCTTTCTTCTTCACCACTTCCACCTTCCTCACGTCTCTATTTAAGAGGCCCCAGTCTTTCCATCGGCACATTGCAAACCCAGTTGAGCTCACCTTGACCAGTATTTCTTTATATTTAAGGTATTTCACATGTATCCGAACATCACTCAAAGACCAATTGAGAAAAACACCTATCACCTTCTACAACTAATGTTGGCATTTTAACAGAATTCTCAAACCAATCCTTGGTAGAGGAACTTTCTCACAAGTACATAGTGTCCATCCAAGCATCAACGTTGACAGCAAGCTTATCCCACCAGCTACCTCAACCCCATCAAACTTCTCAACCATAAAAGATTTCACAACAATCTCTCACATTATCACATCAAAATTTAGGAGACAGCATCGAAACTGACTAGTTTCAAAAGGAGAAGGATTTTGATATTGTCACTTGTCTAGGATTTAGTTATGGTTCTGTTGACAATGAAATGTGCTGCTGCAGATGAGCTTTTATCTGATCTTCTACCTTTACCTATTTTTTCACACATCAAATGACTCGATTAGAGAGAGAACTAAACAATCTCTTCAGTAAGTGAATACTCATAATTTTCTTATTTTAGTATTTATTACAACAAAAAGACAGTTCCCTCCAACCTTCGAACTGTTTTTTATCCTTACATAACTACTTAAGACCCATTTATACTCTCCTTCTCACAAAACTGACACATTCTGACATAAGATGCTTGTCTTCATTTCAATGCATCACACTGTATCCATAGAATAAACAAACAGGTAACCTATATAAACACTATTCTACTTTCTCTTAGACTTTAGGAAAAAACAAGCTTCTAGGGGGACATATAACCAAGTTCAACAAGAGGAAGAACTGTTACTGGCAGTGAAGACAAGGCATGACGGGTCAAGATGGAAGTTCTTGGAGGAAGAAGCATTTCCCAAAAAGGATAACTGAAAAATCACACTTGGAAAAACCGATGGGACGGAGAGAAAATACCACCTTTCAAGAAAGGCAACACCATCATGGGATCCGCAACACCATAATGTTCTCATGTAGAACAGCTTCTCGCTCAGTTTGACGCTAACCGCTTGAAATGGATATTCCTTTGCTTAGAAAGCTTCATGTTAAAATTATTTCTTCCATGTCAAAATTCCTATCTAGATTTTGTGGTATTGATTTGTGTTCATAGTAGCACTTGTTTTTTCATTTTTGTCTTGGATAGCTGGGTAGAAACAATTCAGCAGAATGGGGAAGGGCAAAGGAGAGAGAGTAGTGAAGCATACAGAACAAGGAAAGTTAGGTTTAGCAGAACAAGAAGGAAAAGGAATGGGAAGAATCAACTGCTCTGATACCATTCCTCAGAATCCTACTTCATGGGGTCCTGATTTAAGAAGAAATTGAGAACAAAGAAGACAGAGAGAAGAAGTTGTAGAGGAAGTATATTCATTTTTCATTCATTTTACTGATGCTGCCAGCTTCCATAGCTGTGCTTAAGATAGTCCAGAGATAACTAATTATAATAAGCATTAAACAAAAGAACCAATGTTTTAGACTTCTCTACCAAAGAAATCCACACAAGCATATGTTTTCAAATGGTCAGCCCATTCAAGTCAACCATGCCACTTCAGCAATAATCTGGTACCTGACAGTGTTAAAACGAACAACCAAGTTCATAAGTGAAACTTTTCTATTGCAGTTTATTTCAATAAATGCAGGACAGCCAGACAAACACTAAAAAAAGTAACAGAAGTAACATTTGTTAAGAAAAAAAGGGTCTTGAAACAAAATGTGGGTACAAAGATTTGCATACCATTTCTCCTAGTACACCTCCTAGCAATAAGAGTAACATCAACAATTTCTTTTCCTATGGCAGCTTGAAAAGAATGAAAGCTTACTTATCTGTTAAGGTGAACATTTAAAATGGAAATGCAGTTCTAATACCAAGCATGCCAGAAATAAACTAGAAAACTTATGTTCATATGTTATAACAACAAAACATTGAAATCAATCATTTCAAAGGATATTCCCTTGGATTACTGGAAGTAAGAATGGATCGAGCTGCATAAAGAAATCAATTGAATGGATGGAGGTTAGTTAAAACCAAAGTGAAAAAAAAAAATGGAAAAAGATGAGCATGTAACAACCAGAATAAGTTAAGCAACAAACCAACCTTATTATCTATAAGCACTTCCAACATATAATTGTTCCAGAGAAACCTAGGTTCTGCCTGTAGCAAGGATTTTGTTGCATGAGCAAAACCACCATGCTTTAAAATTAGAAATTACAAGGAAAACTGATGAAGATAGAATGGCGCAAACAGCAGATTGTGGAGACATTTTTTCTCTAAATTATAAGCATTACCTGTGTTTAAAATGCTGTCTTCATGGAAAATCAATGGACAGAAAAAGAAACCACAAAGTAAAACAGTTTATTTGTTGAAATATTGTTACCTGTCTCCAAAGAGGAAGCAATTTAGATTCTTGACCTAAATCATGCATTCGTTGTGCACTGAAACAATATCAAATGTACTAAAATTATGACTGGTTACTTCACTATGAGAATACAATCTTCCATTTTTCAGTAAAGAAAGGTGTTAATAAAAATGATTAATTAGTTTTTTTTTCCCCTCTTCCCTTCTGAGGTTCCATAATACCAGCATGAAAAATACTGATATGCACTGGCAAGACAATTTATTATTTTCTAGGGGAAAACATGGTGCAATAGAAGAGGTTCACCTCAGTGTTAAGTTTACTTCATATGAAAAGTATAGACCAGAAGATTTTTCTGCAACATTTAACAGCCTAGAAAACTCACTCTCCATCTTTTTCTGTCAAAGTGGATAACAAACAGAGAGTTCAATTAATATTAGTAATACACAACCTCAGAAGCAGCAAAGCTGCGAGTGAATTACCTGTTCTGCAGGGGAAGTCCTAAGAGAATGATCGCATGGAAGAACCTTCAATGACAAAACTTTATAAATGGGATGTCCCAAGTAAGATCCAACACATTCACGGTCTGTTATGACAATCAAATATGAACCTGAATGCAAAAGTACAGATGTCACAATGTCGAAAGCATTTGGACCAACTGCCAATCCAGTGGCACAAAGAACAAACTAGTTCAGGATACAATGCAAGAAGATGAAAGTCTAGACAATTAAAGTGAAACTAAAACTACTAATTGACATATGAACAAACGTAAAATTGTATTGAAAATCTTGTGTTGGCAACATATCCTGTTAGAATGAACACGAAATGCACAGGTGGATTTAGAAGGAAAATTAGCATGTAGCATCTCACCTGCCAAGAGCTTTAGCATCCCCACAACACCAAAAATTGTTCGAATCTTTGGAACCCGGATAGAGTTGCATTCAGTAACTCCATCTAGAGAACATAGATTGTACAACCAGTAAGACATAGATCAACAAAGACATCTAACAGAAAAGACACCTGAATGCATAATGATCCATAGAATCAACATCATGGAACCCACCAATCAGCTGCATTGAGCCATCGACACGACTGATTTCCAAAGAGGATCTGCAAGGGCCATCAGTGGGCTCAATAACATATTTATCCGGGAAATCCCATTGACGCAGTCGACTGTATAACTTCTGCCCAGTGTCTGCCCTCTCCATCGTCACTATAGCAATTCACTACGAAGTATAAAGCAAAAGAGAAAAGCAGATAAAGATTACTAAACTCCATCATTCATTTCGTTCTCCATAGCAGAGAGCAATTAAGGGTCAGAAGTTAATCAAGGTAATATCTGTCATATTGCATCAAGATTTCCTCCAATCAAAGATGACAACCACGATACTGATCTCGCGGAATCAATTCATGCATACACGTAGTTCAACATGAATTATGACTATCACATCATAATGCTCCTACCTCAATACAAGTTGCGGGATGACAACCGAAAGCGTTTCAAAAATTCGAAGTTTCTTCTAATTTTCTTAGGACCCAAACAAAATCTCAAGCAGAACAAAACAAAATAGGGGAGGGAGGAAACTACCTGATGCCGATAACGAGACGTAAGATCCGTGCGAGAGAGCCAAAGGTATAATTTTTCAAAAAGAAAAGAAAAGGAAGAGAAAAATCAAGGGGCTAAATTTAGAAGGAAATTTCAACCGAATTTTGGCGAAAAGAGTGCCGGGAGACTTTGTTCACCCCACGAATTTAATTTGATTTCGTGGAATCTTTTTACTGGTCTGTCACTCCTCAACTATGACCTGGTCAAGGTCTGGCACTCCCAAAGCTTTACAATTCATTTCAGCCTTTGAAAAGGAAATTCACGTTAAGACACCATTATTATATTTCAGGTCTTACCTTACCTTTTAACACCCCGATTGAATCGTGTTGAAAGATATAATTTTAATATATGATATTCTTAAAAAAAAATTATATTTATTTTAAATTTTAATAGTAATAAATTTATAAATTTAAAATAAATTTTAAAAATATGTAATCAGTATATTATTTTTTTTTTATTTTTTATATAATATAATATATTTATTTTATTTTTATTTTCTTAAATTATTATTTATTTTATTAAATATACAAATTTAATTTAATTATATATAATAATTATTTATTTAAATATAAATATAATTACAACAATAAATAATTTTTTTTATTACATATTTTTTATATAAATAATAATAAATTAATAATTTAATTAAAAATACAATCATATCATTTTATTATCTAAATAAAAATATGTCATTAATATATATTAATATATAATCATCAAAACATAATAAAAATTTATCATTTTTATTATGTGTCATTGTCATTCAATCACTATCATTGTCATACATTAATTAATTATTATTAAAATTTATTCAAATAGAATGTATGTAATTTCGTTATTCAAATTGAAATGGTGAAGGATTTTTTTTTCGTTAGAAAAACTTTTTAATTTAAAAAAAAAATCTAAATAAATAATTATTTCAATTGATAAAAAGGTTAGATTGATTCTTTTTATTTTAAAATTTTAGAATTAGAATGATTGAATAACTTATTTGTTATTTTAATGTAATAATAATTAATAATTATATAGTAATATATATTGTATTTAAATTTAATTTTAAAAAATATATATTATACTTTTTCAATCGATTCAATCTCATTTTAAATTTTTTTAATTTAATTAAGTTTATTTTTGTAATTGATTTAAATTTTTTAAAACAAACAAACTTAGTGTTCACTTATAATTATACAATTATACATATGAGAAAATTTGATTAACTATATTAGGTTGTGATAAATTTTACTATTGTTTAGAGATAAGGTTGGGTCCTGTAAAGTGCAATGGGAAGGATCAGACATGTTGATTGTCGGGCATGACCCACAACAACACGCCCAACCGAAGCAAAATAATTCACAATTAAGTGGCCGACAACTCATTATCGAATCACATTATATTATGTGATTAAGAATTTTTATTATTATTTTAGATTTTTATTTTATTTCTAATTTAATGCAAACTGAAAAATTATTTTAATATAAAAAACTTAAAAAAAAAAAAGAGAGAATTTTGCTAAAAGGGTAAAATAGACAATTCACTAGCCGATGCTTATGTTTACAGATGCCGAAATTATTGATCCGTGCCTGCCACACACCACCAACCCTACTCACCACGTATTCTAAAGCTAGTTCGGTACAAACGCATAATTTATTTGAAATTTTGTATTAATTCTAAATTTCTAAAATAATTAAATTTCATTATGAAATGCTAAAAACAACATTTATATCAAATGTTCGTCCAAGATTTTATTAAAATATTTAATGAAATTATTATAATTCTACAAAATATTTCATATTTTTATTATAATATAAACTAATTTTTTTTTTTAAAAAATAATAATTTACGTACGTTAATAACAACATAATTTATTAATAATTATAAATTTCTTAAATTATTATAGACATACGTTTGTATTGATATCGTGAGGATATTGATTGTTCAACGATATGAGATAATGAAGTTGCGTGTTCGTCAATAATTAAAATGCTTGTGTTCCCTTTCTCTGTCCCACACTTAAATTTATAATTAAAAAAATGTTAATCTCTCATTAATTAAGTATAAAAATCCGTAATAATTCATAAATTTGTTCGTTATTTCTACTTATTACATATGGTTAATCTTAAAACTAAATCATGTAATATTTAAATAATACACTTTGATTTTTAATTTCCGATTACAATATTATTATCTGATAAGTAAAGAAAAATTGGGAATAATAAGTAGATCAAATTACTCCATACATCAATTTTCTTTTATTAGTACAACAACCAAATGATCATAAAACGAGATTACATTTTTTTCCCTCATATATACATATATATATATATATATAGGAAAACAGAGCATAGAGCATGGCAATTGATGGGAAGAAGCAGATATAGTAGGATATTGCCACTGCTTGATTATTTGGGGACGCTACTATTTCTTTCAAACTCCATTAATTTGCAGACAGCTTTTTTCACCCACACCATTTTCAAATGCTCGGCCTGATGTTCAGCCGCATAGCCACCTTCCGCCCTAGCGACTCGTCAGCCTGTACACACACACACACAAGTTATGTATGTAATAAATTAAACCATTTCTTACTAACTCAGACTTTTAACGGAAGAACTAAGGATAAAGATTAGAGATCTGACCCTGGATAACCAGTCGATCCAAATGCTTCGGATCTCATGAGTAATCCTTGGTTCAGATAATGCCTTAACCCATCTGTTAATGAATCGCTCTTGCCTGAAATTAACCCACAAGGTTACATAATGTTTGTTAATTAATCGTAGAAGCCAGATGTAATCAGATTTTACCAGTAAAAAGACAGTGATCTATACACACACACACACGTATATAGATCTCCCATACCTGTCTGGTTCAAATGTCCTGTATCTTTCCCCGGGTTGCTTGAAATCGTTCTGCTTCTCAATTATGCACTGTAATTTTGTTTTTTGGTTAGATGGAATTTTCTTTGTGGTCGTATCTTCTTTCAAGCTTTTACTATTGATGAATATTGAATGGAGAATTGAAAGTTGAGAAAAAATCTAACCTTTTCTCGTTTGCAAGCACTGTAAACTTTAGTAGGAATCGGGTACCTCTCAGCATTAGTGACAGGGTCGAATTTTGATGGGTGGTAATTCACCTGCAGAACCCAGAAAATATTATGTTAATTAAGGCCATATTAACAAAATAAGGTGATTAATTGTAATAAAGTAAAATTTAATTATTTATTAATTAATTTACCTCTTCATCCCTGTGCATGAAATTCATATACCCATCAAAATGGTTGTTCCGATGAGCACACTTAGGAGCATTAACCGGAAGTTGCATGAAATTTGGTCCAAGCCGGTGCCTCTGGGTGTCATCGTAGGCGAAGATTCGACATTGAAGCAGCTTGTCGTCGGAGTAATAGATTCCAGGGACGACATGAGCAGGGGAGAAAGCCAACTGCTCATTCTCAGCAAAGAAATTATCAACATTCCGGTTTAGTACCATCCGACCCACCGGTTGCAACGGGAAGATATCCTCCGGCCAAATCTTGGTCATATCAAGCGGATCGAAGTCAAACCTGTCTTCATCAGCAGGGTCCATTGTCTGCACGTAAAGCTTCCATTCAGGGTAGTTTCCGGCCTTGATCGACTCGTACAGATCTTGGGTGGCGTGGCTGTGGTTGGTTCCGCCGATTCTTATGGCTTCCTCGTCGGACATACCCATCACTTTTTCACGAGCGGGTTTCCAGTGGAACTTCACGTACAGCATCTTACCAGCTTTGTTGAAGAAGGAGAAAGTGTTGACACCAAATCCTTCCATGTGCCGGTAGTCGACCGGAACACCGATGTCGTCAAAGAAGTACATGAAGGTGTGCAAGCTCTCCGGGTGGTGAGAGCAGAAATCAAGAATCCTCCAGTATTCTTGAATGTTTGATTTTGGGTTTGGCTTGAACGCGTGGATCACGTCAGGGAATTTGATTCCGTCACGAATGAAGAACACCGGCATGTTGTTTCCGACGATATCGAAGTTACCCTGGTTGAAAAACAACAAACCCGGCCAGGAAAATCATATACGTGTATACATTCTTGCATATGTGTGTGTGTAAGTACGTGTATTTCCAATCTACCTCTCGGGTGTAAAACTTGACGGCGAAACCACGGGGATCACGGAGAGTTTCAGGGCTGCCACGCTCGTGGATGACGGTGGAGAAGCGGACAATAAGAGGAGTCTGGACGCCGGGAGCGCGGAGGAAATCGGCGCAAGTGAGATGGGAGACATCGTGGGTGACTTCAAAAAAGCCTTTGGCACTGACTCCTCTGGCATGAACCACTCGTTCTGGGATCCTTTCTCTGTCGAAAGTAGCAATCTTCTCCACCAAAGCGTAGTCCTCCAGCAGGATTGGACCTGTAAAAAATGGTGATCATCATCTCCTAATTCTTTCAGATCTCTGATAATCACCTACGGCGGCTCCTGATATAGTTACGCACGATTCAAGCCCAGAAATACTTACGTACACTGCTGCATACATACTGATGAAAATAATACATATATATATATATATATTTAAGTAAGTAGTAATACAGATTAATATTTGTTAATATTGATTCTAGGATCTTGATTATAATATACATAAAGATATAGTATCTTGCTTATATCCTTATACTTTGGTAAGGATAGAAAAAGACAGAAAAAGTTCGCATGCAAAATCTAGAAAATTAACCAGATCTGGTGATAAGTCCATCGGTGCGGCCGTGAGCCACTTATTAATACAGACCCTGCTATATATATATATATATATAAAAATATATCATGACAGGATCGCTTATAAATGAGTATAAATTCCCAAACACGTGCACGTATATCACACACATACATACAAGTAAGTGTATACATGTATAAATTTACCTCTGGTGCCAAGGGTGAGGGCAGATTCATTGTTCCAGACCGGAGCTCCGGTGTTTGTAGTGAAAAATGGTGCATCATAAGAACTTGATGGGCGGAACTGAATGAAGATCAAGAAAAGAGAGCTTAAAATATCATATACTATACATCAAGCTAGTCTATATATATATATATACACGTAGATATGAACCCCGTTAAAACAGACACGTTAATTTATAATCATGATATCAAAAAAATAACGGGAAGCTAGGGTTTTATAATTAGTTATATGGAGAGGAAGGCTAAGATTTGAAGGCGAAGAAGATGACAATACCTTGCTTAGATCCATGATTTTGAGGAGGGAGATAATGAACAGTAGTGAAGAAATTAAAGGGGGAGTGATGGGTCTGAGGCGAGAGCTTTGTAGCTTACACTCCTATATAACATGTTAGCACTGGCCAGTGGGCCATCCCGTATACAACTTCTTAATTTCCTTGGCTAGATATTTTCTTCAATCATACTACTATAATCTACAGCTGGTCCAATTATTTTTTCACAATTTACTTTTTTATCCTGTACAATTAACCTCAACTATATACTTATTTTATACCACATTTGGATTATATATTTGCGTGTATTATTATTTGCATAATATATATATATATATATTACATAATTAATAAAATATATAAATTAGTGACTATCAGTACTAATTTACTATTTTGAGAAATAATTATGGAAGTGTGATTTACATTTTGGTCAAACATTAATTACAGAGTCATTGTGTTTGGCGTGTAATGATTATAATAAATAAGATACTATAACATGTCTTGATATACAGTTCTGTTTACAAATAATTAAAGAATATCCTATCAACACTCCTTCAAATGTTATATTATTTTCAATTAGATGTAATAAAAATTTGTAATATATTTATTCACAATTTTTAGTTATATTTCAATGTTATTATATATTAGTAAGTAAAACTAGTTGTTCACTAACAACATCATAATTTAGTAGTTAAATTTTATTAGTTAACATAACTACAACCAATTAAAAGAATCAAATCTAATATTTTTTTTTTCAAGAAATACGACTAGTTTTTTTTTTTTTTTTTTTTTTTTAAATTAAAAGATGTAATAAAATTATAATATATTTAATATAATATTTTGTTCCCTTTGAGTCACACTAAATTCAAGCAACTCACTATGCATAATTTTATTTTTTAAAAAAAACGTTAAAATGATATAAGAAATTTAAGCATGTAACACCCAAAATTTTTTTATTTTTATTATTATTGGAATTATTTTGATTTTATTTTATCTTAATAATTAATTTATTAATTAATAATTATATGGTTTTAATTTAATAAAGATAAAAATAATAATAATGATAAAAAGAGATAAAATTATTTTTGAATTTAATTGAAAATGATTTTGAGAAAAATGGGTGAAAATTTAGATTTTAGGAATGTTTTTGAAAAAAAAATTGAAAACCATGGGTCAAAACACAATTTAAAAAAATTATGTCACGTCAGCAACTACGTCAGCAGCTCTGGCCAATCAGGATATGCCGTGTGGCAGAAACGCTGATGAGGGAAGGCCACGCAGAACGGGCCACGTGGGCGATCCGCGTGCGTGAGATCGAACGGCTGAGATCCGTTCCTACGCGCACGAACGACCCAGATCAAACGCGCGTGCGGACGACCCAGATTTGATCACGCACGGACGGCTCAGATCACATCGCGATGGACGACCCAGATTTATTTTCAATTTAATTGCGATCGGACGACCCAGATTAAATCGTAATGGACGGCTCAAATTAAAAGGGGAATGTTATAAATAATCTCATCCACACCCAACCCCACACCCTAGTCGCCAGAACCCTCGCCGGAGAAGACAACCCAGCCACTGGAGGAACCTACCGCAGCCACCTGTCGCCGCACCGGAGCACCTTCGGGCCGCCAAACGAGGTAAAATTTCTCACCTTGGCTCGGTTTTTGATGCTGAACCCACCTGTAGCCAAATCGGAGTCAAATCACTGGCCAATTAGTCGAAAAACACCGTTGAAGCCCAGCAGCGCCGCCGCGGGTTTCTTCAATTTTTGCCTCCGATGAGGCCCTTTCCGATTCCTGTTCGATGTAATTTTTACACCATTATGACAACTGTCCTTTTCTCTACAGGTTGACCGGAGTAAAACACCAAACTGCGACTCGCACCGGAGGAGCCGCTGCACCCGAGAGCTCCCCCGCTAGTAAGTCTCAGTTTTCTAGATTTTTTCGGCCCACCGAGGGCCCTAGGGGTGTTTTATCATAGGAACCAATGCAAGTTTGACCGAATTCGACTGAAAACAGTTAACCCGAGGCGGATCGTCGTCGCTGTTGCCAGAGCACGGCGGAGCCGCCGTGCTGGAATTTCGAAATTGGCCGAGGAGGCCCTGGGTCTGATTTGAAGTTTTTTGGGGACATGTGCAGGTACCAGAAGTGTGTTTCAGTTCCCGAAAAAAAATTCAGGGAATCTAGGGACTGCCCGTAGGCACAGTAAAAAATCAATTTTAGACTTCAAATCAAGTAAGGATCTCTCACCATATTTCCTATCACGACATTAAAGCTTAATAAATGATAAAACGGTATTTTATGAATTAATAGATATGTATAATTAATTAAGGTTGCTAATAGAGCTAAGATCTGATATATTTTCGGTCAGTTGCTGTTTTAATTATTTTACAGTTTTAAATGTGTTATGATATCTGATTTATTTATTCTATAGTTTTGAATGCATGAATCACTAGTTACTTCATTATGGCTTAATTTTGTGAATCCGATGATATGTCTGCATTGTTGGATGCTAGTTACTGGTTTAAATATTCATGATTATGTGAGAAATAGAAAACTAAGAAAATAATAGAAATGGTATGTGAATTGATAAATGGATAAGTCGATGGCCTCACCAGATATCCTGTAAGATGGTGGACGGACCGGGTCCATAGGGAACCCTACCGGGAACGTTGTCTCTCATACCAGACGGAGTATTGAGACTTTAAATGTTTTGGTGCTCATACCAGACGGGGTATGAGGACGGCCCGCTTCACCCTCATACCAGACGGGGTATTGAGGTTTATCATTTTAGCGCCCATACCGGACGGGGTATGGGGACGACCCTGAAATTAAGTTGTTAAAGTGAATGGTTCACGTGTAGTGGGGACCCCTATGGATCCCCATGGATACTGGTAGGCTGATAAAATAGGAAATTTATTGCCTGATGATTGAAATATTAAAAGTATGACATGTGTTATGTTACAGAGTGCGTATGATTTTATGATATTATAATGTTATTATTTTCATAAGTTGTTTTCATGAATCCCATCGAGGTAAGTGGACCGTAAAGGATTTTATCATTAATAAATGAATTTTTCATAAATTATGCTCAATTAGTCGTTTTTGTTTTCTACCAACCTTTACTTCTGTGACAGTGAGATAGTGTGACGTCTTTACCGGGCTAGTATAGCTCATTCATTACTTAACCATTTCAGATAATGAGAACTTGATTCTCGAGCCCGTTCTGCAGGAAGACGGCGAGTAGATGCCTAAAGATTTTATAGTTTTCTTTATAGTAGTCATTTCTAGTATTTACTTTAGTTAGCTTATTCTTTCATATGTTTAATATGTTTTGCTTATCGTGTAAGGGATGCTAATCATAATATTTTATTTCGCTTTTGTACTAAAAAATTTTATACATACATTTCTTTTTAAATTTTCGGGGCCGTTACAAAGCATATATAATCAGTTTAATCACAATCCTCAACTTAATTGAGACAATTACACCTTCCAAATGTCTTTTTAAAGTGTCATCTTTTTGTTAATTTCTTTAGTAATTGGCATTAACATTTATTGTTTTCAATGATTAATGGATTAATAACAACAAATAATAATAGAAAGTACAAAAATAAAATATTTAAACATTTATAAATTAGTACTGGAAAAAAAATTAAGAATATTATAATAACCAAACTTAAGAAGCGTAAGAGACCAAAGCTAAAGGAAATTGAGAGATTAAATTATAGCAACTAAAAGCAAAAATAATTTCGAATTTAGGGTTTACATTTTTCTCACTTGGATATTGGGTCTACGCGTAGAGGGGATCCCTATGGGTCCCCAGAGGTACTGGTAAATAGATAAAAAAGTAAGTTGTTATTATTGCTCATTTGGATATGAAATTGTAATTTTATCCAGTTTATTGTCTTCATAGGTCAGTTTTGGAAACTCATAAGAGTAAGTATGAAATAACAGTTTTTATGTTAAATTAATTCACTTAAGAAAGTAAATGGCTTCATTGGTTATTTTATAATTTTTTACTAACCTTCGATTCTTCGTTTCTATGATAAGTGTTATATTCTTACTGTATTAGTGTAGCTAATTTCCTTATTTAATGGCAGTTTGCCTTGGACTGGCCGTTTTCGGCTAGTTTTGGTCGGTTTTATATCCATCACTGCGAGAAAATACGTTAGAAGGTCTCGGTCGGCCGAAAAAAGTTAAAAAACAGAAACCTACCGATTGTAAAATTTTTCGGTGTGGCAACTACGTCAGCTCACCTTCGCGGCTGGACATTTTTCTTCGATCAACCTATAGAAATAGAACGGTGAATATAACGGTAAAAAAATCGAACGAAATAGAAAACGAAAAAGGGTTCATCGGAGGCGGTTGTGAGTTTTGCCCCAGCAGTCCAATCGGGGTTTACCACGATTTTCAGCTCACTCACTATTTCTTTTCTTCGATTTAGCCATGGGGATGATCAAAATTAAATTCTGAGCGAATATGAAAATTTTTACCTTTTTGGCGGTCAGAGGTGGCTCCGGCGCGGCAGCGAGCAGCGATTGGCTCCTTTCTTCAGTGACTGGTTCTTTTTCTCCGACGGTAGCCTGATAGCCAGGGTTTAGGTTCGGTGTGATACGAAATATTTATACCCATCTCGCGTTAATTTGGACCGTTCATCGCATTTGATCTCGACCGTCTTATCGCGTTTAAAGAAGAAATGAATCTGGACCGTTCATCGCGATTTGATCTCGACCATCCGATCACGTTTAAAGAGGAAACGAATCTGATATTAATTATCAAAAAGATGGACAATCAAACCTATTTCTCGATTCAATAGAAGCACAAAGAGGTGAATAGGGTCCCAAATAACGAGAGATATGTAAAAAGTAGGTCCGATTACGCCTATTCCTAATCCTAAATGGAATGTAACGACGTAGGGATCCATATGTAAACATAGTATCTATTTAGATACGCTCGAATGACCCTTTCTCATAATGAGAATGTATATAAAAATGGAGTGTATATAAAAATGTCAATGCGGAAGCGAAGTCAAAATTTGAATAACATCCCTTACACTAAAACCAAAACGTGCTCACAAAATATAAAAGATTAAACTACCTAAAAGAGAAACTTGAAAGTAAAAACTACGAATGTGACTATGGAGTCCTCAGGCGTCCCCTTCGTCGTCCTCCTGCGGAAGCGGCTCGGGAACGATGTCCTCTTGATCTGAAATGATTAAATAAGGAATAAGCTACACTAGCCCAGTAAAGACATCACGATATCTCACCGTCACGGAGGTAAAGGTGGGTAGAAAAACACAAAAAGACCAATGGAGCATAATTTACAACAAATCCTTTTTGTAAAACCTTTACCATTTACTCACCTCGGTGAAATTCATAAAACAATATACGAAAGCAATAACATCATCATCATCATGAAGACATATATATGAACTGTATAACATAATACCTATCACACTCTTCGTAATTCAATAGTTTCACAACATATTTTCCTAATTCACCAGCCCACTAGTATCCATGGGGATCCATAGGGGTTCCGCTACCCGTTAATCCTTAACACTTGAGATCATATTCCAGGACCGTCCCTATACCCCGTTCGGTATGGGCGCCAAACTATAGACCTCATTACCCCGTCCGATATGATGGTGAAACGGGCCATCCCCATACCCCGTCCGGTATGGGCGCCAAAACACATAAGATCTCCATACCCCGTCCGGTATGGGAGACCACAATCCCGGTTGGGTTCCCTACGGACCCGGTCCGTCCACCATCTCCCAGGATATCTAGTCAGGCTGAACACATTATACAATTTCCATTCACGTAATCTTTTATTCGCCTTTTCCCTCAGTCAGCATTTTCAATCACATACAAACAAGCTAAACGATAATTTATGCCAAACAGACAACATGCAGTATCAACACCCCAGTCATTCAATCCATAATCAATAAAGCAGTACAATATGCATACAAAACCATAAAATGAAAACATCGAACCTCATGCTGCATTGAAGACTGTAAAACAGGCCAAATAACAGTTAACCGACAAATACACTAGACTCGGGCTCCATTAGCGACCTTAAGCAATTTCACACATTCGTTGATTCATGAAATACCGTTTTATCATTTATTGAACTTTAAAACCGTGATAGAAAATAGGGTGAGGGGTCCTTACTCGTTTCGGGGTCTGAACACGGCTTCACAGTGCGCCTACAGGTTGTCCCTAATTTTCCCTGAATTTTCCTCGGGGAACTGAAACGCACTACTGGTACCTGCACGTGTTCCAAAAAATCCCAAATTAGGCCCAGGGCCCCTTTCGGCCCAAATCGTAACTCCGGCACGGCGGCTCCGCCGTGCTCCGGCGACGCGGCGGCGATTCGCCTCGGGTTGGCTGTTTTCGGTCGTTTCTGGCCGAATTCGGCCACACTTGCATCGGTCCCTGCGAGAAAACAACCCTAGGGCCCTCGGGGGGCCAAAAAATTACGAAAAAACGGAGCTTACCGGCGGCGGCGCTCTCGGGTGCGGCGGCTCTCCGGCGAGGTTCGTGTTTTGGTGATTTAGCTCCGGTCAACCTGTAGAGAAAAGAGTGGTGATCACGGTGATATAAAATTTGCATCAAACGGAGGCCGGGAAGGGCCTCATCGGAGGCAAAAACCGAGAAGGGCGCGGCAGCGCCGCTGGGCTTCGGCCGTGCATTCCGGCCGTTTGGCCGGAATTTTGGCTCCGATTTGGCCACAGGAGGAATCAGCATGGAAAAATGAGTCGGGGGTACGAAATTTACCTCGATCGGCGGTCGGAAGTTCCTCCGGTGCGGCGACGGGTGACGGCGGCCGGCTTCTGGTTCGTCTTCTCCGGCGAGCGGCAGGCGGCTAGGGTTTGTGGTCTGGTGTGGGGGTTCTATTTATAACCCCTTGCCTTTTGATCTCACCCGTCCATTTTGTTTTAATCTGGGCCGTCCGTTTGTGATTAAATCTGGGCCGTCCGTGCGTTTAAATCTGGGCCGTCCGATCGCACGCTTGATCTGGGCCGTCCGATCGCGCCCACGCGGATCGCCAACGTGGCCCTTTTTTTCCTCCTTCTCGGTCCGGGCGCTACAACTCTCCCCCCATAAAGAAATTTGGTCCCCAAATTTGCCTCATTATTCTTGATCAAACAGATGGGGATATTGGGCCCTAAATTCTTATTCCAGTTCCCAAGTCGCCTCCTTGGGCGTGTGGTTCTGCCACATGACTTTTACAAATGATATTTCCCGGTTGCGGAGTATTCTACTTTCTCGGTCCGTGATACTGACCGGTACTTCTTCATAAGACAAGTCCTCTCGGAGTGGAAGCGGTTCGTGAGCCAAGACATGAGAAGGGTCCGGATTGTACTTACGTAGCATAGATACATGAAACATATTATGAACCCGGGAGAGCTCAGGAGGCAGTGCAAGTCTGTAGGCAGTGGTACCAATCTTGTCTAAGATTTCAAAGGGTCCAATATATCTGGGGTTTAATTTTCCCCTCCTGCCTAACCTACTAATTCCCTTGAAGGGGGTGACTTTAAGAAACACCCGGTCGCCTTTCTCAAAGGCCAGGTCTCTTCTCCGGGTATCGGCATAACTCTTCTGCCTACTCTGAGCTGTTTAGATGTTCTTCTTGATCTTAACTATCTTGGACGTGGTTTCTTCCACCAAATCCGGGCCAAACAATCTTCTATCGCCCACTTCCTCCCAACAGATCGGCGACCTGCACAGACGCCCGTATAGCGCCTCGTATGGGGCCATGCCGATGCTTGCTTGGTAACTGTTGTTATAAGCAAACTCTATCAGGGGTAGGTGGTCGTCCCAATGGCCCCCGGAGTCAAGGACACAAGCTCGGAGCATATCCTCCAGCGTACGAATTGTCCTATCTGATTGTCCATCGGTTTGGGGGTGGAAAGCAGTACTAAGAGACAGCTTTGTTCCCATAGCTTGCTGGAAACTATTCCAAAACCGAGAAGTGAATCTGGGATCCCTGTCGGATACCACTGTTACTGGAACTCCATGCAGTCTGACTACCTCTCGGATATACATTCTTGCCAACTTGTCCAAAGGATCAGTCATTCTGATGGCCAGGAAGTGGGAAGACTTAGTGAGTCGGTCAACAATTACCCATATAGCATCATGTCCCGATCGTGCCTTGGGTAGTCCCGATACGAAGTCCATGGTGATATGTTCCCACTTCCACTCTGGAATCGGTAAAGGCTGTAGTAACCCGCCCGGGCGTTGATGTTCTGCTTTGACCTGCTGACATATCAAGCACTTAGATACAAAGTCGGCTATATCTCTCTTCATCCCATTCCACCAGAACCGAGGTCGCATAGTTTGGTACATTTTCGTACTTCCTGGATGTATGGCGAACCTTGAACTATGGGACTCTGTCATGATGTCTCTTCTTAACTCACTGTCGTCTGGGACACACACTCTGTCCCTGAAACGAATCAATCCGTCGGCGGAGATCTGAAATTCTGAGCTCACTCCCTGTTTTGCACTCTCTTTGCGGGTTACTAGGGCGGGGTCGATTGACTGGGCTTCCTTTATTCTTTGGATTAACTCGGGTTGGACTGCTAGGTGGCCCAAACATGTGACTCTCTTCAGATCTCGCAGGCGAACCTGCTGTGTAGCCCCAATGGACCTACATTCTGAAACCATCAGATGGGCTAGGGTGCCTGCACTTTTCTTGCTGAGGGCATCGGCCACCACGTTGCCCTTACCTGGATGGTATAGGATGTCACAATCATAGTCCTTGAGGAGTTCCATCCACCTTCTCTGACGCATGTTGAGATCCTTCTGGGTGAAGATATGCTTCAAACTTTTATGATCAGTGTAGATCTGAAAGGTCTCTCCATACAAATAATGGCGCCAGGTTTTCAAGGCGTGTATGATGGCGGCAAGCTCCAAGTCATGGGTGGGATAGTTCTTCTCATGATTCTTTAGCTGTCTAGATCTATATGCTATAACCTTTCCATGCTGCATTAGGACACAACCCAGGCCCAGATAGGAGGCATCACTATAAACTGTGTACCCTCCTGATCCACTCGGTAGAGCCAGCACTGGTGCAGTAGTCAGTTGCTTCTTCAACTCTGAAAAACTCTTCTCGCAGTTCTCATTCCATTCAAACCTTGCATTCTTCTTTGTGAGTCGGGTTAAAGGAGCTGCTAGACTAGAGAACCCTTCGACAAACCGGCGGTAATAACCTGCCATCCCTAGGAAACTGCGAATTTCCTTAACTGTTGTCAGCCTTTCCCAACCAAGTACCGCTTCAATCTTTTCGGGGTTCACCGACACCCCTTCCTTCGATATAACATGTCCTAGGAAGGCGGTTTGTTCGAGCCAAAACCCACACTTGCTCAACTTCGCATACAACTTCTTTTCCCTTAGTACCTGTAGGACTTGGGCAAGATGACGAGCATGTTCTTCCCTACTTTTTGAGTAGACTAAGATATCATTGATGAACACGATGACAAATTGGTCCAAGAATTTTCTGAAGATTCTGTTCATTAGATCCATAAAGATGGCCGGGGAGTTGGTTAGCCCAAACGGCATAACCAGGAACTCATAGTGTCCGTACCTGGTTCGGAATGCCGTCTTGGGGATGTCTTCTGCTCTCACTTTTACCTGATGGTAACCTGATCGTAGATCTATTTTAGAAAAGACCTGTGCACCCTGCAACTGATCGAAAAGGTCATCAATCCGGGGAAGAGGGTACTTGTTTTTAATTGTTACCTTGTTTATCATTCTATAATCAATACACAGTCTCAACGTTCCATCCCCTTTCTTTGCAAAAGTAACCCCGGCACCCCATGGGGAAATGCTGTGTCTAATGAAGCCACTGTTTTGTAGCTCAGTGATTTGTTTCCTTAGCTCTTCTATCTCGATGCGGCTCATTCGGTAAGGAGCTACTGAGATGGGCTGGGTTCCTGGCTGTAAGTCTATGGTGAACTCGACCTCTCTGTCCCCTGGTAGACCGGGCAGTTCATCCGGAAATACGTCTGGAAAGTCTCGGACTACTGGAATCTCTTGGATACAAACTTCCTTCTTGGGTTTACCTAGTTAGGGAAAATACAATATCAAGGCACTGAGAATTAAGAAGAAAAGAATTTGTCATTAGGGAAAATCAGTACCGAATAATTTTATTAACTTGTAAATGGCTCCTCGTTGGGAGGATTAAATACAATCTTTTTATTAAAGCAGTCTATGGTGGCGTGATACGCCGCTAGCCAATCCATTCCTAGGATTACATCAAAATCCCATGTGTCTAACCCTATCAGGTCTACCCTCAATTTCCTATCTGCTATCTCCACGGCACATGTCCTGTAGACAACCTCTCCTAGCAATGTCTTCCCCCAGCGGTAGATACAAACAATAATGAATCAAGTCTATCAGGTGATACACAAATTTTGGAAGCAAGAACATGTGAAATAAAAGAATGTGATGCACCAGTATCAAACAAAATATGAGCAATGTGGCCAGAGATAGTATACATACCATGTACCACGTTCGGGTCTGCGTCGGCATCCTTCTGGGTAAGGTTGTAAACTCTGCCCTGGATTGGAGTCCGGCCAACCGGGACCTGCCACGTGGTAAAACCACGTCGTTCCAAAAAGGGCCACGTTGGCGATCCGCGTGGGCGCAATCGGACGGCCCAGATCAAGCGTGCGATCGGACGGCCCAGATTAAAACAAAATGGACGGGTGAGATCAAAAGGCAAGGGGTTATAAATAGAACCCCCACACCAGACCACAAACCCTAGCCGCCTGCCGCTCGCCGGAGAAGACGAACCAGAAGCCGGCCGCCGTCGCACCGGAGGAACTTCCGACTGCCGATCGAGGTAAATTTCGTACCCCCGACTCGTTTTTCCACGTTGATTCCTCTTGTGGCCAAATCGGAGCCAAAATCCCGGCCAAACGGCCAGAATGCACGGCCGAAGCCCAGCGGCGCCGCCGCGCCCTTCTCGGTTTTTGCCTCCGATGAGGCCCTTCCCGGCTTCTGTTTGATGCAATTTTTATATCACCGTGATCACCATTCTTTTCTCTACAGGTTAACCGGAGCCGAATCACCAAAAGACGAACCTCGCCGGAGAGCCGCCGCACCCGAGAGCATCGCCGCCGGTAAGCTTCGGTTTTCCGTAATTTTTTGGCCCCCCGAGGGCCATAGGTTTGTTTATTCACAGAAACCAATGCGAGTGTGGCCGAATTCGGCCAGAAATGGCCGAAAACGGCCAACCCGAGGCGAACCACCGCCGCAGGCGGCGGCGCCGTCGCCGGAGCACGGCGGAGCCGCCGTGCCAGAGTTGCGATATTGGCCGAAAGGGGGCCCTGGACCTAATTTGGAATTTTTTGGAACACGTGCAGGTACCAGTAGTGCGTTTCAGTTCCCCGGAAAAAATTCAGGAAAAATTGGAGACAGCTTGTAGGCGCACTGTGAAGCCGTGTTCGGACCCCTAAATGAGTAAGGACCCCTCACCCTATTTCCTATCACGGTTTTAAAGTTCAATAAATGATAAAACGGTATTTCATGAATCAACGAATGTGTGAAATTGCTTAGGGTCGCTAATGGAGCCTGAGTCTAGTGTGTTTGTCGGTTAACTGTTATTTGGTCTGTTTTACAGTTTTAAATGCAGTATGAGGTTTGATGTTTTCATTTTATAGTTTCGTGTGCATATTGTACTGTTTTATTGATTATGGATTGAATGACTGGGATATTGATGCTGTATGTTGTCTGTTTGGCATAAATTACTGTTTTGCTTGTTTGTAAGTGGATTGATGATGCTGACTGAGGGAAAAAGAGAATGATAGATTATGTAAATGGGTAATTATATAATGTGGTCAGCCTGACTAGATATCCTGGGAGATGGTGGACGGACCGGGTCCGTAGGGAACCCTACCGGGATTGTGGTCTCCCATACCGGACGGGGTATGGAGATCTTATGTGCTTTGGCGCCCATACCGGACGGGGTATGGGGACGGCCCGTTTCACCCTCATACCGGACGGGGTAATGAGGTCTATAGTTTTGGCGCCCATACCGGATGGGGTATGGGGACGGCCCTGGAAAAATGATTTCAAGTGTTAAGGGTTAACGGGTAACGGGACCCCTATGGATCCCCATGGATACTAGTGGGCTGGTAAATGAAGAAAATATGTTGTATAACGATTGAATTATGAAAGGCTTGATAAGTATTATGTTATACAATTTATATATGATTTCATGATGATGATGATGTTATTGCTTTCGTACACTGTTTTATGGATTCTATCGAGGTAAGTGAGTGGTAAAGGTTTTATTATTGATAAAGGGATTTGTTGTAAATTATGCTCCATTGGTCTTTTTTGTATTTTCTACCCACCTTTACCTCCGTGACGGTGAGATATCGTGATGTCTTTACTGGGCTAGTGTACCTCATTCCTTATTTAATCATTTCAGATCAAGAGGACATCGTTCCCGAGCCGGTTCCGCAGGAGGACGACAAAGGGGACGCCTAAGGACTCCATAGTCATATTCGTAGCTTTTACTTTCAAGCTTCTCCTTTAGGTAGTTTGATCTTTTATATCTTGTGAGCACGTTTTATGGTTTTTAGTGTAAGGAATGTTATTCAAATTTTGACTTCGCTTCCGCATTTGATATTTTTAATATACATTTCATTTTAAATTTCCGGGGCCGTTACATGAACCATTCATCGCATTTAATCGTGACTGTCCGATCGGGCTTAAGGAGAGAACATATATGAACCGTCTAAATGTGCGGGAACGCTTCCAGACCGTCCGATCGCAGGGCACGCGAATCCCCAGCGTGGCCTCCTGCAAGGCACTGAGTCAGCGTGTCTTACCACACGACGCATTTCGATTCGTCGAGACTGCTGACTGAGCGGTACTACATGGCGTAATTTTTCTTATTGCGTTCTGAACCTCAGTTTCAGATTTTTCTTTTAAAAACACAATCTGAACCCAAATTTTCACCCATTTTTCTCAAAATTATTTTCAATTTAGTCATCAACCTATTTTTTCATAATTCCACATTACATTAAACTTTATTAATTTTAAATTAGATTTTTATATATTTTTTAAATTTTAAAATTAATCCATGACCAAATTCTGGGTTTGAGTATTACAACTTTTCCCCCTTAAAAAATTTAGTCCATCAAATTTATCTCCCTCTCACTCAATCAAACAGTTGGGGATACTGGACTCTAAAGTATGATTTTAGCTCCCATGTGGCCTCTCTATGTGTGTGATTCTGCCATAGAACCTTAACGAAAGAATTTTTTCAGTTGCGGAGTACTCTACTCTTTTGATCCACAATGCCCAACGGTACCTACTCATAGGACAGATCCTCCTTCAGTGAAAGGGGCTCATGGGTCAATATGTGAGAGGAGTTCGGATTTTGCTTGTGCAGTACAGATACATGAAACACATTATGAACTCTAGATAGCTCTGGAGGTAGTATCAGTCTGTAGACAACGATACTAATTTTATTTATGATTTCAAATAGCCCAATAAATCGGGAATTTAGGCTCCTTTTGTCAAACCTACTGATTTTCTTGAACAGAGTGACCTTAAGGAACACTCGATCACCTTTCTCAACTTCTAAATTCCTCATTCGGGTGTCCGCATAGCTCTTCTATCTGCTCTGAATTGTCTGGATGTTCTTCCTGATCTTAATTATTTTGACTGTAGTCTTCTCCATAAGATATGGGCCGAATAATTTTCTATCACCCACCTTCTCCCAACAGATCGGTGATCTGCATAGACAGTCATATAATGTCTCGTACAAAGTCATGTCGATACTTTCTTGATAGATATTATTATAGGTAAACTCTATTAAGGGTAAATGATCATCCAAATGGCCTCCGATGTCAGTAACACAAGCTCGAAGTATATCCTTAAGTGTACGCATCGTCCTTTCTGATTGTCCATCAATCTGATGATGGAATGCAGTACTAAGAGACAGTTTCATTCTCATGACTTACTGAAAATTAGAACAGAATTGAGGAGTGAACCTGGGCTCCCTATCAGATACTATTGTCACTGGCACTCCATGTAACCTAACTATCTTCTAGATATACATTCTTGCTAGTTGTTCAATGGGTCGGTCATCTTCTTGGCCAAGAAGTGAGAGGACTTGGTGAGCCGATCAATAATTACTAAAATGGCATCATGTCTTAAACATGTCCTAGGCAATCCTGTCACGAAATCTATTGTGATGTGTTCTCACTTTCACTTCAGAATCAGTAATAGCTAAAGTAACCCGTTTGGGCGTTGATATTCTGTTTTGATCTGCTGACACACTAGACACTTGAAAACAAAGTCGGTCACCTCTCTTTTCATCCCATTCTACAAAAATCAGGGTCGCATACTTTGATACATCTTAATGCTTCCGAGATACATGGTATACCTTGAGTTATGAACCTCTATCATGATGTCCGTCGTCAGTTCACTATCACATTGAACACACATCCTGTCCTGAAATTTAAGTAACTCATCGACAGAGACTTGAAATTCTGAATTTACTCAATTTTCTACATCTTTAGTAAGGGTTGTTAGGGTGAAATCGGCGGATTGAGCTTCCTTTATTCTCTGAATCAACTAAGGTTGAATAGTTAGGTGGGCCAAACATGTAACTCTCTTTAGGTCCTGAAGTCATACCTATTATGCAATCCCTATTACCCTGCATTCTGAGACCAT
This sequence comes from Carica papaya, assembly GCF_054855325.1. Taxonomy (NCBI): domain Eukaryota; kingdom Viridiplantae; phylum Streptophyta; class Magnoliopsida; order Brassicales; family Caricaceae; genus Carica; species Carica papaya. The sequence goes on along the minus strand of NC_142312.1, from coordinate 4,352,288 downwards.
TAGATGAGCTAGTGTATCTACAATTTTTCTATTGAGTACGTCGGCTACCACGTTGCTCTTGTTCGGGTGATACAAAATGTTATAATCGTAGTTCTTGAGGAGTTTTATCCTTTGTCTCTAAGCATGTTGAGATCCTTTTAAGTGAATATGTGTTTCAAGCTCTTGTGGTCCATATAGATATGAAAAGTCTCCTCATACAAGTAATAGCGCCAAATCTTCAAGACGTGTATAATCCAGAAAAGTTTTAAGTCATGAATGAGGTAGTTTTTTCATGACTCTTCAACTGCCTGAACCCATAAGTTATAACCTTCCCATGCTGTATCAAAATATAACCCAACCATAGGTATAATGTATCATTATAAACTGTGTATCCACTTGTCCCACTTGGTAAAGTCAACATAGGTGTTGTAGTCAACCATTTCTTTAGTTCTCAAAATCTCCTTTCACAGTACTCGTTTCACTCAAACTTAACATTCTTCTTTGTGAGTCAGGTCAAAAGAGCAGTTAAGCTAGAAAATCCTTCCATAAACATGCAGTAATAACCTGTCATTCCCATAAAGCTACGAATCCCCTTGATTGAGGTCAATTTCTCTCAATTGAGCACTGTCTCAACTTTTTTGGGGTTTACTAACACTCTATCCCTTAATATGATGTGTCATAGGAAGATAGTCTGCTCGAAATAAAACCCACACTTACTTAACTTTGCATACAACTTCTTTACTCTGAAAACCTGCAAAATCTGAGTCAGATAGTGAGCGTGTTCCTCTCTACTTTTTGAATATAATAGGATATCATCGATAAATACAATGACAAACTGATCCAAGAATTGTCTGAAAACTATGTTCATCAAATTCATGAAGATGCCTAGTGCGTTGGTTAGTCTAAATAACATGACCAGGAGCTTATAGTGTCCGTACCTAGTTCAGAAAGCTATTTTGAGAATGTCTTCTACCTTGATCTTTTCTTGATGGTAACCTGAACACATGTCTATTTTATAGAAGATATGGACACCCTACAACTGATCAAAAAGATTATCGATCCTAGAGAGGGGTACTTGTTCTTGATCGTGACCATGTTCAGTCTCCTGTAGTCAATACATAACCTTAACGTCCCATCCCCATTTCTTTACAAATGTGATTCCAACACCACAATGGGACACACTATGTCTGATGAATCCACTATCCTGTAATTCAATGATTTGTTTCCTCAGCTCTTCCATCTAAATACAACTCATACAGTAAAAGGCAATCGAGATAGGCTGGGTTCCTACCTGAAAATCTATAGTGAATTCAAATTCTATGTTCACTAGAAGTCCGAGTAGTTTATTAAGAAACACATTTGGAAAGTCTTGGACTATCAGAATCTCTCGAATGCAATTTTTTTTTTTAGGTTTGTCTAGTTAAAGAAAACAGTCGCTGAGTTAAAGCACTTGGTAATAGAAAAATTACCATAAGGGAATAATGTTTCAAGAATTTTATTAATTTGTAAATGACTCTTTATTATGAGGGTTGAATACAAGTTTCTTCTGAAAATAATCTACGGTGGCGTGATATGCTACTAGTCAGTTCATTCCTTGAATTACATTAAAGTCCCCCGTGTCAATCTCTATTAGATCCACACTCAATTTTCTATATGCTTATCTATGATACATGCTTTGTAACTTCTCCTAGTAGTGTCCTACTCCCAAGAGAAAATATAAATAACACAGAATTATAATACATTCAAGTTTTTCTGGTAATACATTCAAGTTTGGTGTAAAAGTGTGTGAGACGAATGAATGTGAGGCACCAGTATCAATCAAAACATGTGCAAGATGATTACAGATAGTGTACGTACCCTGGATCACGTTTGAGTTGGCTTCTGCATCTTATTGAGTGAGGTTATAAGCTCTGCCATAGATAAGAGGTTAAACCTGGTTCTGATTTCTCGAGCACTCTCTCGTATAATGCTGAGCACTCCCACATATATGAAAAATATTATTGAGGCGATAGTAGGGTCGGTCCCCATGATCATTGTTAAAGTGCTGACAAGTCTTACCGCATCCTATTATTAGAATCTGAGGAGGATCCTGAGTCACTAGTCTAGGTCTTTTGTTTTGCTAAACATGTGCAGTGGGTGCTAGTTTGCGGTGTGAAACCGAGGGCCTGAGGTTCCCTACTGCTGGAGGAAAAATGTGAAGGTTTTTCTCCACTAGTTGTGCCTTGGTCAGAACGATTGAGTAAGTACTGAGCTCGAACACATGCAACTGTTGTCTAATTTCAGGATGGAGGCCCCACTTGAACTTTTTTGCCTTTCTACCTTCATTTATCATGCTATTAGGGAAATATCGGTTTAACTCTAGGAACTTTCAGACATACTCTAACATAGTTATATCATTTTGGACCAGGCGTGCAAACTTTATTTTCTTCATATGTCGAAGATCTTTTGGGATGTACTCTACATTGGAGACCATTAGAAACTGTTCCCAAGTGACTGGAACAAGCAGGGTGGCCTACTTGAGTTGCCACCAGTGACCTGCCTCTCCCACCAGCATGTAGGTGGCGAGTATAACTCTGTATTTTAAAACCACCCCAAGAGTCGTGAAAGCTTTATATGTCTCAGCTAACTAGTTGTTAGTCTCTTCAAATGATGATACCCTTATAAAAGTAGATGAGTTTAGTCTTTTGTATATCTCAATGTAGGCTGGGTCCATCATTGGTTGAATTGGGTCCTGTGGAAGAGGGACTGAATTATGCTGGGAGGGACCGGATGGCCTTGTGGTGGTATTAGATGATACGGTGGAGGCACCAGATTGTACTGTGGTAGTATCAGGTGATGCAGTTGGGGCACTAGGCCATACTGTGGTGGTGTTGGATGGTATTGTGAAGTAGCAGAGTTGTACTGGGGTGGCTTAAACTATGGCAGTGATGGAGGGTCAAGTAACTCTCTCATTTCCTTCCAAGCCTGCTGGACAGTAATGAGTCTCTCAAGCATTTCAGAGAGTTGGTCAACATTCTTTCAAAGCGAACCCTCTCGGGTTGCTCTATTTAGTGGAGATCTTTTTTTTCTCATCTATCTGTACCTGCACTTCACAAGGAATGGTTGAGCGATAATTTATTTTTTTGGTGTTTCCTAAAATTTTTGTATAAGGAATGATTTCGAGGAACGCAACTCTGATACCAATTGTAAAGGTCCAAAACTTAAAAGGAAATAAAGTAATAAATTAAGTGCAAAAGCGAAGAAATAGAGTTTAAAGTTTACATTTTTTGCACAATAATTTAGAATGCCCAATAGGGTTATGAGAATAACCCTTCTAAAAAAAACAAATAAAAACTAAAGAAATAAATAAAAGAAAATATGTTAAGCATTATAAGACGACTTTCACTAGCTTTTGAAGGGAGTTGGGGTGGTGAATTATTCACAACCCTCTTGTTGATCGGGATCTGAGTCTTGGTCATCTTGATCTGAAATAGTTAATGAAATGGTGAACTACATTATCCTAGTAAGAATATCACACTAATCGCTGATACAGAAACTGAAAGTTGGTAAAAATCATAAAAATAACTAATAGAACTCTTGATTTAAGTAAATTCATTTATCATAAGGAAACCACTTATCACATATATTTACCATTGCGAGATTTTTAAAATCAACCTATAAAGGCAATAACTCAAATAACATTTTAATCTCGTATTCAAGTTAGCAATAATAATCGCTTTCTTTTTTTTTTTTTGCCTACTGGTATCCTGGAGGACACATAAGGATGTCCCATTATGCCTGAACCAATATCCAACATTGTTAACTAATCAGCCGTCCCCATACCCATCCAGTATGAGCGCAAAAAATACTATCCTTTAATAGCACGTACGGTATGAGGGTGAATTGGGTCATATGCATATCCCGTCTGGTATGAGCGCTAAAAATACTATTTTTTGATACCCCGTTCGGTGTGAGGCTACATTTACGGTAAGGCTTCTTATGTACTGGTCCGTCCACTATCTCTCAGGATATCCAGTAAGACTACCATTTATTAATTCACATTATCAAATAATTTTTCGTTTGCATATTAATTTTCAATTTCACAAATTATCCATAAATAACGCAAGACAAACAATATATATATATCGAGGAAGTATAATTGAATCAATTAACTATTCTAGTATATCATCATGTATTTAAAGCTGTATATTCAACAATTAGTTAAACAAGACAAATAAATAACTAATCAGTTTCGACTCTATTAGTAAACTGTAATTATTCTAAAAAAATTTTAATTTACACAAAATACCACATTATCGATTATTAAGCTTCAATTCCATAACATAGAATAAGGAGAGGAATTCTTACCAGAATCAGTGTCCGAAACATCGAACTTTCTACTGCACCTATTGACGGTCCCCGTGTTTCCTGAATTTTTCTACGGAGACTAAACCACTCTTTACATACCTAAAAATAATCCAAAAAATTCAAAATCAGTGTTAAAAACTTTTTTCAGTCAATTTCAAAATTCCAGGACAATGACACCACTGTGCTCCAGCAACAGTTTGTCTCGGCCTAGCCGTTTCCAACTGATTTTGATCGATTTCGCCCGATTTTATACCAGTCCATATGAGAAAATATGTTAGGGAGTATCTTTCGGCTAAAAAAAGTTAAAAAATAAAAACCTACCGGTGGTAGAATTTTTCGGTGTGGCGGCTCCACTGGCTCACCTTCGCGACTAGGCATTTTTCTTTAGTCAACTTATAAAAAATAGAACGGTGAACACAATTGTAGAAAAATCATACGAAATGGGAAACGGGAAAGGACTCATCGGAGGCGGTTGCAGGTTTTGCCCACGGCGGTGTAGTTGGACTTTATCTGTAGTTTTCGGCTCACTTACTATTCTTTTTTCTCCGATTTGGCCATGGAGGTGGTCGAAATCAAATTCTGAGCATATATGAGAATTTTTACCTTTTTTGGCAATTGGAGGTAGCTCCGACGCGGCGGGGGGCGACGATCGACTCCCTTATCCAGTGACTGGTTCTTTTTCTCTGGTGGAAGGCTGGTGGCTATGGTTTGGGTTCAGTATGATGCAAAATATTTATATCCGTCTTGCGTTAATCTGGACCATTTATCGCGTTTGATCTCGACTGTTCGATCGCGTTTAAAGTAGAAATAAATCTGGACCATTTATCGCGATTAGATCTCTACTATTCGATCGTGTTTAAAAAGTAAACGAATCTAGATCGTTCATCACATTTAATCGCGATTGTCTCGATCGCACCTTAGGAGAGAGCGGATCCGGACAGTCCACGCGTGTAGAAACACTTTCGGGTCGTCCGATTGGGGGGCACGCGGATCGCTAGCATGGTCTCCCTCGTGACATTGAGTCAGCTTGCCTTGTCACATGGCGCGCTCCTATTCATTAAGGCTACTGACTAAGCGGCCCTACGTGACATAATTTTTTTTAATTGCGTTCTGACTCGTAGTTTCTGATTTTTCTTTTAAAAATATTATATGAAACCAAATTTTTATATCTTTTTTTTTTCCTAAAATTATTTTCATTTTCATTCTCAACTTATTTTTTTTTATATAATTACATATTAAATTAAATTTTATTAATTTTAAAATTAAATTTTTATACTTTTTTAAAATTTTAAAATTAATTCTGAACCAAATTATGGAATTGGGTATTAGGGTATCAAACTCATCTTTCATATATGTTCTCTGAACATGAATCTTCTCAAAGATTTCCATAAACTTTTCTTACAATGTTTAAAAAATGAATATTAAGAATTTACAACTTTCTCTGTCAATGAGTGAATTGACAAATAAAAAGCTTGCTTACGGCTCAATAAAAGCTCAAAAAAATTATAAAAGATTTTTTTTTTTCAATTTCAACATTTTGCTCAAAATATCTCTTATTAGAATATGTTGAAGGCATTATACATAGGAGTGTTGAGAAAGTTGTTAGAGACATTTTCAAATTGATTTAACTTTAAAAAGGTGTTGAAAAATTTTCCGTACGATGTGCAAAGAATTTCATTTTATTAAAAATTTTTAAATATTAATAACTTAATCTTAAAATGACAGTCAATTTGAAAAAGTTTTATATATTATTTTAAATATTATTTTTATATAAAACACATTTTAATTGATATTTTAAAAATATTTTTTTCGACCATTTAATATTTAAAAATTTATTTACTCACAATGAGATATAAAACAAACACATGATTAATCACATGTAGCATTAAAATATTATTCTAGTGTGTTCATAACAGTGTTTCTCCGAATCATTTCTCAAGCTATACCAACCACTTAATATAAATTTTTTTAATTGCATGAAAATGATTATTTGAATTACATCTATTGACACACAAATAAATGTTTGCATACAATATTTTTCTCTAAAAATTCTTTTAACATAAAAATTTTATTTCAAAAGTAATTTTAAAAATATTTTTTGATAAATCTATCGTTTTGAAATCAATGATATTTTTTAAAGAGATTTTTTCAAAGATAATTTTCTTGAGTCTTAAACCATGAGTTTTTTGATTATGTAGAAAAGAAACAAATTTAAAATAAATATACTCTTAGTCTTCACTTGCTTCTCTTCTTATTGATACCCTTATAATCTGATTCAAGTGTTGTTGTTAATTCAAGACTTCGGAATACCCATACCCAAAATAAACATTAAAAAAAAAATTAAAGAGATAAATATTTTCTTTGGGTGATTATTCTGTGGGATTGAGACCCATCACCTCCATAAGATAGAAAATATGTGATGAATAAAAATAATATTAACTCCCATCTTTAAGTCACGACAACTCCTTTTCTCCCACAACTTGTGCCATTTTTCCCACGTTACATAAAATAATTTATTAAACACAAATTTTATAATTTTCTTTTTTTTTTTTTGGTTCAGAAAACATCAAAATAAATAATACATGTTATCATGTACTCTAAAATATTAATTTTACTAAAATTAACAAACATAAAAAAAAAAATTAAAAATAGAGTTTATGTAGCAACAAGTAAATATGTTTCAAATGTTAAATTGTATAAAAAACTATTTGATAAATATTAATCGCCTTATTTTTTTCCTTAAAAAATTACATAATTTTTAATTTCAATTATAGATTCTATTATTTTTATTTTATTAATAAATTTATGGCAGAGAAACGTCCATGATATTTTTAGAAAAAAACAAACAAAAAAACATTTAAGCCAAAAATGCAAACAACAATAATTGACGAAAAATGTGGACACAAATACATATTAAATAAAAATTAAAAAATTGTATAAATAATATTTTTTAAAAAGTAAATAATAGAAAGGTATTCCCGCCGCAAGAAAATAGGGGAGACTATTCCGAGGAGATCGTCACGGTGTCTACCCGTTCCGTATGCTCGCTCATCCAAATGCCGCAACAAAACGACGACCGTCACCGTCGTTTGCTCTCCCTGGATTTCAAAGCATGTGCAAGAAGTGTCAATAATGGCTAGGTAAGGTGGGGCCCTCTCAGAAGATATGTTCGCCGCGATGATATGACACGTGGACGGTTTTGATTGGGAGGAGGCTTAAAAGATGTAACGCCTCTTTATAGAAGATAAGATTATTCGACGAATAAACTTCATGCAATGTTTTGTTATGGCTAGATACATGCGTATGATATAAACAAATATAATCGGACAGCCTGTGCGTTGTGATTAACGAGATAATATTTTTTAAAAATTAATTAATTAATTATATATATATATAAATTATTTATGACATAATATTAGTGTATAAAAAATTAATATTTAAGATAAGATATAGAAATTATGTAATGGATATTTCAGAAGGGGATAAGGGTTGTTGACTTTGAGGAATTGAAACGGTGCGTTGTGGAGGCAAGTGGAAGAAGCAAGTAAAAAGGACATGTCAGGTGAGACTGAGGTTACCACACGACAATTGGCAGCCCGTCAGTCAATTGTCCTTTTCTTTCAAACTTTTCGTATTAATTAATATTTTTACATCATTATGATGCAATTTTTTTTTATTTAATAAAAATAACCAAACACAAACGACTAATCATTCTAATCACTTCAAAAATTACGGCATAATTAAAGTAGTTTTTGATAATATATGATTAGTTTAATACCTTAATTATATGATTTAGACTTATGTTTTAAAATAATTAAGAGTCATTTGAAACTTTAGTAGGTGTATTAGAAACATAATTAAGTACATATGCAATACAAAAGCTGATTCAGATGTAGGAAAAATATAAAGATAAAAATAGTCCTTTGAAATGAATATTAGAAGGCCCATTAAGTTCTAATAGTCATATATATATGTACCAATGTTTTTAAAAAGAATACATAAAGTTTTTTTAATTAATATATACACATATATAATTTTTTTTTAAATGTACGTACATATGCTTCCATGTATTTATCTTCAAAAGAAGTTATTATATCAAATTTTTTACCTCTTTTTTTTTTTTAACCTTTTATCTTCAAAAGAAGCTTACGAAATGTTAATGTCTTAATAGTTAATCATTGATATTTTATATTGATTAATATTATTAATTATGTTAATTATAATTACATAAATTAATTATTAATATTTTAAGATATATTAATAATATTCTATAAAAAAAATGTACTAACTATTAATAAAAAGAAATTAGGATTTTAATTTATAGAACATATCTGGGCCGGGCCCTTGGCGGTGAAGAGAGATGAAAGAGATTCAGGTATTTGTTGGCGACTTTATGTCTAATATGGAAATTGAACCCCTCAAAAAAGGGTCGGGTATACCCGACCCAAACGGTCTTAAAGTGGGTTCACAACCCACCCGGGTTCGGGGACCAAGGTTTAAACATATGGATCTGGTGGGCTTGAAATTGAAGTTTGAGTATTTTTTTTTTTTTGGTAATTCAGAATTAAAAATTTTCTTCTACGATTTAATTCATATATTCATAAGATTATTTAAAACAAAAAAAAGCTTAATTAAAAAAAATAAAAAAATTATATTTATTATTTGAATAATATAAAAATGAGCAGAAATATATAATGCTTTTATTTATTTGATTTTATTGAGAAAATATAATACTTCTATTCAGAACATATATATTGAAAAATAAAAAAAAAAAAAGTTATTGGAGATGTCTTCTTCTCATCTAATTTTTTTTTACTATTAATTTATCGCATACATTATTTAAATAAAGCAAATTAATCATACTTGTTAAGTTTATTATTAGAGAATAAATTTTAATAATTATAATTGGTGGGTACCTCATAAAATGGAATTAGACTACTTTTATCACTCCTTATCTATGTGGTGTAGGGAATAAAATAAAAAAAAAATAAATCTAAATAAATTGAAAATGCTCATATTAAATCATTAAAATTTAAGTATGAATCGGAAGTGTATCTGACTCCATAATGAAAGAAAACAACATGATTTTCCAAATCAGCATAGAGTCTTTTGAAATTTTTTCACGCTCTATTTTTTATAATGATATGTCAGAAAAAAAAAGTCTTACGTATAATTTAAAAAACATAACTGCATATTTATAATCTTAATTTTTATCATTTATAAATTATCTCATAATAAAATTAAAAAAAGTACTTTAGTCTCTACACATAAATATTCATATTTTATATGATGCATTAAAGTTTAAAATGAACTTAATTATATCAGATTATTTTTAAATAAATTCAATTAATTTAGTAGATTTTTATGTATAATAATTTTTACATTTAAGTTCACATAGTTAATTAAAACCCAACATAAAACTAAAAAAAAAACACTGACTCTTACTTAATAACAATTAATTGTGTTTAAATAATGCATTAATATGTACTAGCTAAAATATCTAAACTCTTAAAGTATAATTTGGAAGAGTAATTACGTGATATAGAAAGTAATTTTTTTATATATAATTTGGAGCAAAAGTATACTTTCTTATAGAGTTGCGTAAATTTTTTCTAAATTACATAATTTTTATATTACAAAAGATATTATTCAAAAAATATATATGCCTAATATAGAAAGAAAATTAAGTAAATATGAAATTTACTATGGTGTAAATTAATTGATCATGAATTGTCCATGTTTCAATTAGTTATAGCGATGTAAATGTTATAAAAGGCACGTGACTAAGACTGAAGGAGTCTATTACAGAAATCCTTTTACCTCACATGTCAAGACTCCAAATGTAATAGAACCAGTATAGGGCTTGACATGCATTAACTGGTGATGATTACAAAAGCATCACCACTTACGGGTTTACCAGCCACAATCACCATCACCAACAAGAAGCAGATTATGAATTGTTTGTATGCAAGCATCTGTTTCTAACGTTACTGAATTATGTATGTTATGGTTAAAATATCTATAGACATCATTTAAAGATATATCTAGACAGTCTGGCAATTCATTTCTCCCACCGTCGAAGGAAAAAGCTTGTGATAAGTCATGATTTTCTGTTCTGCACAAATTCTAGCAAATTACTTATGTCAAGAACATACAGGGTATAGTGGACATTATATTGGACAAAGGAAGAAGATTACAAACACTAAAATCTGGGAATATAACAGGCTAATAGCAGAAAATGAATATGCATAAGGTAGAGCATTTCAAATATCACCAATGGGAAATCAGGTAGTAGATGGGAAGCATGCAGGAAACCAATTCAAGTCCACAGATGAGGGAAGCCATGATAAAAGGGCAAAATTAAGATCATCATATTTGCAAGAGATGAAGTAAGAAAAATATAGTTAAGAGGAATTATTACATGAAGAGGTAGTCTTAGCTGAAGAGAGAAATAAAATGCAGCGAGATAAATATAAGTATATATATGTAATCATGAGAGAGAGAAAAATAAAAAAATAACTGATGAAAGATGTTTACATACTAAAAACTCATTATAGTAACTCTATCTAAGTCAATAACAACTCGGGGAAAAAAAGGTATAACACCATTTGGAATGTTCAAACTGAAAACGAAAGGTGTAATGATTGATGATCACTCATCATCAATCGATAACATCAATTATCCTCGTGGGGTGGAGTAAGATTGAGATCAAAACCCTTGACGTCACCAGTTTCTGACAATGATGGAGGTTCTTCTTCTTGGGGCTTTTGGGAATCATTAAGATTGATCTCAATTTCCCTTCTTGTCCCACCACCATCCTCCTCAGTCTCCCTGTCATCATCTGTCCCTGTCATTCTTCTCGCCAGATGAAGCAAAGCCGGAACAGCCTCTTCAATTCCCCTTTGCTCATCAGCGCTGACGGGTTTCTTTGGAGAGGTGGGCGGGGTAAACTTGGGAGGCGGAAAGGCTCCCTCGTAACCCTTTCCTGGATGTTTTTTCATGTGTCCAAACATGGCTTTCCAGGACGAAAACTTCTTGTCACATTCTGGACATGACGGCTTACAATTGGGTGCATCTAATACACGCGGTCTTTTGTGTTTTCTCACACCGCCACTGCTAGAGCCAACTTGGTCATCACCATCCACTTTGGATCTCCCCTTTCTTTTCTTCTTTTGTCCCGACCCATCACCACCACCTTTATTCGCAGTAGGAGCCTCCTCTGTCTTTTCATATTCGTGCCTTTCGAGTTTCTCTTCATGGTCATCTGGGTTGACATGGTCGTTGGGATTTAAATGGTCATGAGAGCCCTGACTAGAGGCCTTGTCAGGATGATCGAGGTTCTGTATAACCAGTTCTTGTTGGTTTTCTTCATTAACGGTGGAAGGAGAGCCTGGAACTTGCTCGTCAGACATGGTGAACAAGAGATCTGAAACTCACAAATTCTGTTAACTGTAAGTAATGATTCAATTGATCAACACCAAACCCGGCGTTGAAAGATATAACTCTTCCGTCTGTTAAGCGTCGTTTTCAAGAGGCAGCATTAGGGGCTCATTATATAGATTCTGTGTAAGTGTCCTTCCATTTTTTGTCTTTTTTAAAAAGTCAGTGACGCTTTATTATTATCCTTACGAATTGCCCTAGGTTTTGGACCGTACACGTGGACATATGAATAGGATTGAACGGAGAAGATTACTCTTAACATTTTCAACAAAAAGGCGGGAAAGAAAAGAATCCCCTTAGGTTGGTGCATGTTTGGCTTCCTGAATTGATTGTTTTATCCATTCTTGTCTAGTACAATTTATCCTCTTCGGAAAATTCACTTGTAAAAATCAAAGAAACAAAAATATATATATATATATCTTAATTTACAATTTTTTTTCCCCTAAATATATATATATATATATATTAAAACCTTTGAACTTTATGGGTTTCAGTTCATATGTATAATTAAATTTACGGCGGAAGAGGGGAAGGGAGAGGCTGGGGTGGGTGGGTTTAACTTGCAAATCGTATAGATGTAAATAAAAGTTACTTTCTCGAATCTGTTCCGAGTTGGGGAAAAATTTAAGTTTGTGTATTATAATTACGAGTTAGGTTTAGGTTTTACAAAACCCTTTCTAAACCCTACCTTTTATTTCTAAACACGTTCTAAATTCTACATTTCTAAATAGATATTTTTTTTTCAATTTTATAGAATGAAAATAAAATCTAATTAGTATCTATACAAATTAAAGTACATTAATGAAATCAATAAATAATGACTAATATCGACAGCATTCGAGTGTAATTAAAAACTGATTATGTTATTGCATCTTGATTTTATTAAAATTAATTTTTAAATTTTTATGAACAAGAGTTGCTTCGAGCAAAAGACCGACATTAAATACTTGGTCAAAAAAAAAAGTCATGATATATTTTAATTATATTAAAATTAATTATTAAAAATTCTCTAAAATAAATCAGATAGTTTAGTATGTTAAGATTTTATTTTTTTTTATAAATTTTTTGAGATATTAGATTCAGTCACTAGAATTTTTTATGTGATTATCATTCTCTTTTAATTATGTTTTTAAATTTGTTCCGAATTCGGAGTAGATTCGAATTTATGTAATATATTATGAGTCAAGTTCAGATTTTACAAAACTCACTCTAAACCCTTATCATCGGTAAATAGATATCTTTTTAGAATTTTATGAAAAGGTAATAAGATCTAATTAGTATCTATACAAATTAAAATAAATTAATAAAATAAACAAATGATGAATAATGTCGTAGTATTCGAGTGTAATTAAAAATTGATTATGTTATTATATCTTGATTTCATTAAAATTAATTTTTAAATTTCTATGAACAAAAGTTGCTTTGAGCAAAACACCGGCATTAAATTATGGTAAAAAGAAACAATCACGATGTATTTTAATTTTATTAAAGTTAATTATTAAAACTTCTCTAAAATAATTCAGATAGTTTAATATGTTAGGGTTTTGTTTTTTAATTTTTTAAAAGATATTAGATTCAATCACTAGGATTTTTTACGTGATTATTATTCTCTTCTAATTATGTCCTTGAATTTGCTCTGAGTTCGGGATAAATTTAATTTTATGTATTATAATAACGAGTCAGGTTTAAGTTTTACAAAAGTTAATCTAAACTAACCTGTTATCATATCTAAATAGATATTATTTTAGAATTTTATAGAAAGAAAATAAAATCTAATTAAAACGTCTATACAAATTAAAATAAATTAATAAAATCAACAAATGATGACTAATATTGGTAGTATTCGAGTGTAATTATAGACTGATTATGTTATTGTATTTTGATTTCATTAAAATTAATTTTTAAATTTCTATGAACAAGAGTTGCTTTGAGTAAAAAATCGGCATTAAATTATGGTAAAAAGAAACAACATCAATATACTTTAATTTCATTAAAATTAATTATTAAAACTTTTCTAAAATAAGTCAGATAATTTAGGATGTTAGGACTTTGTTTTTTTTTTTAAGATATTAGATTTAGTCACTAGAATTTTTTATATGATTATCATTCTTATTCAATTACGTTCTTTAATCTATTTTAATTTCAGGGTAAATTTGAGTTTATGTACTATAATTATAAGTTAAATTTAGGTTTTACGAAACATACTCTAAACTGACTTATTGTTATATTTAAATAGATACTATTTTAGAATTTTATAAAAAACAAATAAAATCTAATTAGAATATCTATACAAATTAAAATACATTAATGAAATTAACAAATGGTTAGTAATGTCGGTGGCATTCAAATATAACTAAAAATTGATTACGTTATTATATTTTGATTTTTTTAAAAATAATTTTTAAATTTTCATGAACGAAAGTTAGTTTGAGCAAAAAATTAATATTAAATTATGTTAAAAAAATAGTGACATATGTTCTAATTTCATTAAAGTTAATTATTTAAACTTCTTCCAAATAAAAAGTATGTTAGGGTTTCGGTTTTCATTTTATTTTTTTAAGATATTAAGATTGTCTCTAGAATTTTTTATGTAATTATTATTTTCGTCTCGTTCAAATATTTCATGGCATATAATGGTATAGATATAATTTTTAGAGTTCTTAATTTTTATGTTATTTTACATATATCCTTCCTTCCAAATTTTGTTTTTCCTTCTTCTAAATCTAGTTTTCCTAATGATTTTGCTGCACGGCTTGGCTGGAGATGTGTAGAGAAATCACCAAGGTTTGATTATAGTTTCAAATTCTAATATCTAATGCATCCCCATCTATTTCATGTCCTGTATATATATGTCTACATACATGAAGATTCATTATTCGCTCGACCAGCCTGCTGCATTTGGTTTTTCTTTTCTTCCGAGAGCCATTCCGATCGTGCTGCAACTTCTGATTCTTCTGTAGGCATATGCAGCTTGCTGTTTATCTATTTGTGATCTCTATCAATGATATATATATATATATATCAAAATCATGGATTATAATGTTTAATTGACATGTTTTATAATATTACTCGTAACGTCTTAAACTTAAGAATCACCAATTCAACAAATATTTAAATTGAATACTGGTATTAAAAGTTACAAGTTGAAATTGTAAGTACTGTATGATTTGAACCGTGATGTATAAAAAAAATAATATGTTTCCTCCATATGAAATTGGAGTATCCCATGATCTTTACCAGCATGGAATTTCTAGCATATTTAATTTGTGTTGAAAATAAAAAATAAACAATAAGATCATCTTCCCACTTAAATGCACAATAAGAAGCTTGTTATGTTTGTTTGAAAGCAGAGAGAGTTACAGGTCAAGCCTCAGGTTTCTCCCATGCGTCAGATGACTGGTTTTGTTTCATGTGGTTTACCTTCTACCCTCCCTTCTTGTGCTGTGTTTGGGAGCTTTCTTCTGCTTATATAGGCTTGCCAAGTTTTGTATATGGTACTTGTAGTTTCTGGTTTCCTAGATTTTCTTTAATGTATATATTACCTTCTAATCAATAAATTATTCTGTACTTTCAAGAGAGATCAAGAGAGAGAGAGAAAGTAGTGTGGGATATTTATGTGGTAGAAGATGAGGTGATAGAGATTTTATTTGATTAGAAGCATATTCAGACTTTACTTTACGCAATAACTAAACCCTGGTGCATGTAGCATGTCAAAATGCTTTGGAATTTAATATTAACTTAACTCATCTCATATATGAATACGAGAATTTATAAATAACAAACATTTTCAAAGGATAACCTTCAAATGTAATATAAATAAAATGGATTCCTGAGAACTAAACAACATTTAATTATCGAAAAGAATGAACTCCTAAGAACTAAACAACATTTAATTATTGAATAAAATGACTCCTAAGAACTAAACAACATTTAATTTTTGAATAGAATGAACTCTTAAAAACTAAATAACATTTAATTTTTGAATAAAATGACTCTTAAGAACTATACAAGGTTTAATTATTGAACAAAATGAACTCCTAAAAACCAAACAAGATTTAAATTATTCAGCAAACATCCATGATCAAATAGATAAGGCACGTTTACGGGTCACCATCTTTACCCTCTGGTGGAGGAGGTAGGTTTAGGTCAAACTCAAACCCCTTCCTCTTCTTCGGTGCTGATTGCTTTGGACTTGCGTTCGCCTCTGGCTCCTCAGTATCAGTGAGGTCAATCACCTCCCTTATGCTCGTACCACTCACTGGCTTACCATCATTCCCCCTCATCACCGTATTTTTCGCCAGTTGTAATAAAGCCGGAATCGCCTCTTGAAATCTCCGTTTCTCCTCAGACCCGATCGAACACGTTTGAGATCTTGGTGGTGTAAAACCAGGAGGTGGAAGAGACGTTGTTGGAGATGTTGGCGGTGTAAAACCGGGGGGTGGAAGAGAAGTCGTCGGAGAGCTTGGTGGTGTAAAACCGGGAGGTGGAAGAGAAGTCGTCGGAGAGCTTGGTGGTGTAAAGCCGGGAGGTGGAGTCACCACCTCGCGATTCTTACCCGCATGCTTGATCTTGTGTTCAACCACGGATTCAGACTTGTTTCTGCATTTCGGGCTGTCAGCTGCCTTATCTGATATCTTCACACCCTTTCTTGGCTTCTGAAGAAGACTGCTCAGTACGGCATCATCATCCTTCTCTCGTCCCCTCATTCTTTTCTTGCTGGATCCCGAGCCGGCACCTTCTTCCCTTTTAGCTTTCTTCACACTCACATCAGCTTTCTTCTCCTTTTCTTCAACGTTGGAGACCTTGATAGGGATGCCAGCAGGAGCATCAGCTTTTTTCGCCTTCTTTCCTTCAACAGCAGCAGCATCAGCTTTCACCGCCTTCTTTCCTTCAACGTTGGAGATCTTGACAGGGGCGCCAGCAGGAGCATCAGCTTTCTTCTTCTTCCTTCCTTCTACGTTGGAGGCCTTGATACGGGCCTCAGCATGAGCATCAGCTTTCGTCTCCTTCTTTCGTTCTACTTTGGAGACCTTGATAGGGGCGCCACCAGGAGCATCAGCTTTCTTCTCCTTTCGTACTACGTTGGAGATCTTGATAGGGGCGCCAGCAGGAGCATCAGCTTTCTTCTCCTTTCGTTCTACGTTGGAGATCTTGATAGGGGCGCCAGTTGGAGCATCAGTTTTCTTCTTCTCCTTCTTTCCTTGGACGCTGGAGATCTTGATGGGGGCGCGAGCAGGAGCATCAGTTTTCTTCTTCTCCTTCTTTCCTTGGACGCTGGAGATCTTGATGGGGGCGCGAGCAGGAGCATCAGCTTTCTTCTTCTCCTTCTTTCCTTGGACTCTGGAGATCTTGAGGGGGGAGACATTAGAACCATCGGATTTCTTCGCCCTCTTTCTTTCTACCCTGGAGATTTTGATGGGGGCGGCAGCAGTAGCGTCGGATTTCTTCGCCTTCTTCCGTTCTACGCTGGAGATTTTGATAGGGGCGGCAGAAGTAGGGTTCACTTTCTGCTTCTGCGTTTGCTGCTCTCGTCGTTTCCCATCTTTTTCTGGTGGGAAAGATGAGGAGGAGCTCTTTTGAATGTTACTCATGGTGGCCAATTGATCTCAAGTGCCTATTACAATATAATCAAAACAAAAGGCGTTGTCCCAACTGGTATCAGGGCTCATCATTTTATAGAGCCGTTCTTCCATGCATTCCTTCAAACATTATGTGACCCTGGGGGGCCTGCTGGACCGTACACGTGGACTGATTAAGATGATTCTACGGACAAGATTGTATTGGTGGCCAGTGATTATTACCATTTTTATGATGGATATGTGAATGGATTCTGTTTAATTCACAGTATCCGCATTGATTACCATTTTGGATATTGTAAATGTTTTTCCAAATATCTCCAGATAACATACATGTAGAGTTCCTTTCTAGGTGATTAGTTAAAAATATGTAGATATTTTTCTATATTTCTCTTGAGAATTTAAAATCTGCAACTTATGCACTCTTGGGTTGACTGCATCCAACTGTCTCTATCTAGAACATGCCCCGGCCCCTCTAGTTTGATTATCCAATAATATCAGTAAATATGATTTTTTCCTTTTTTCTAAAAAAAAAAGGGTGCAATTTTAACTTGTGGCAATTTCTTAAAACAAATTATTTTAAGTATGATTTTATTTTTATTTTTAATTAATAAAACGTTTCGAGGACGTTGTATACTGCATTATGCCAAAAAGAAACAAGTATACTGCGAATGGTATAAAAATCCTGCATGTTTTAATTTTTTTTTTTAATTTTTAATCTTAAGAATTAGAATTATTTAAAGTAAAGGTTAAATTTTATTTCAGTTATAATAATAAGAATAATAAATATTCCGAACTACAATTTCCTTTTTTTTTCTTTTTGTTCATTTGTTTGCTTTATTGTGTAAAATGTTACCAGTTTCCAAAGTAAAAATTTTATTTACTTGGGTTGATTTTTTCTCCAGAATGCATATGTATATATATGTGTGTGTGTGTGTGTGCATGCATGATATATGATGAGTAAGCAGTCACCATATTTGTTGAGATATATAAGAAATTAGTCTACTATTTCTTCAACAACTGAAATTTATGATGGTTTGATTCGGTGGTGTATGTATATATATATATATATATATTTATATATTATTGCTTTTTCGAATTATATCAAGACAATTCAAGCACTGTCATAACGCACACGTTCATTTTCTCAATCCCCATTAACCTTCCAAGCATCAAGCTCGTCGAGCTTCTTGGTTATTATTTTCAATGATTTGAAATCTTGAAAATTCTTTTTCTTTTGGAGATGGGAATGAAGATTCCAACTCTGACGAGTTCAAGTTGCATTGATCTTTACTCTGGAATTCTTTAGGGGAAAAGAAAGGAGAAAGAAGAGCATGAGCATATACATTATTTAGATTCTCACAAGAAGATATTCTCCGATTGTTAACAGTTTCCTAAAACATCACATACATGTGGTTGCGTATGATATATAGGATGCTAAGACCTGATCGCACAGGTGGGCAATCCCACCTAGATCCAACAGTATATATATAGATATATAACATAATGGACGCCAGGGGCTGGCAAAACATCTCTGCGGACGGTGGAGCAACCGATTAGGGTACAAGACCCCATATGAAAACCTGGCAGAGCTAAGAACAAAATATACAAAAACGAACCTACAATGAACAGAAAAGAAAGCCTTACAATTGGCACGCTGATGGAGACACATGCCACCCGTGTAAAAGTCCACATTTCACAACATATTAAGATTTCGAAATTAAGAAAGAAAAAAGGTTAGAAAATCCAAACACTAAACCATTCATATAACAAATTTTTTATCGTACGAAGTATGTACGGGATGCAGCTGCACGCACCAATAATCCCCATGAAGATACTAACAAGTTCGCAGCAGCAGCCTTTAAAATCATATTTGAACTTTTATTCAGACCCGAAATGGTGCCTGGATGCAACCAAGGTGCAAACTGACCGATTTCCACACAAAGGACATTAAGAAAAACATACATGGTAAGAAGTTAATGGCTGGAATTCCCCAAAAGTCTCTCCACTGCAGCATGTACATTCCCTGAAGTCGCAATCAATGCCTGGATATTCTCCTGAGTGTCAAAGAAACCCATTTCTTGAAGCTGTGACATCTGGGTGGCATATAGTTGTTCCGGAGGCACTGGGATTAATAAGTAGTCAATTTAGTGCACAATACAAATAGATGATAAATTAAGAAGCAAAAGAGAATCAGAAAAGTAACCATCAGATCTGCTGGGAGCAGCTAGGCTGCCAGCTCCAAGTGCACCAAACATCCTCATCAACATTTCTAAACCAGTGTTGTTGGGAGTCCCTGCAATTTATTGACCATTAACAGAACCACTAATAGACTAAATAATCTTTTAAAGTTACAAAGGAGTAGACCATCCCCCCAACCCCTCTTCATCCTGGTTGGGAAGTACGAACATGTCCTTCCTCCAAAAGTTCGTGTCTAATAACATATTCCATCTCCCATTAACCAAATTCCTAATATGCCGAACAAAGCCTTATCACTCTTTTGACAATAATAAAGGGAAAAAATCTCTACAGCCTCATAATTCAAAGACAGAAGTATTTTGTAAAATGAACGGAAATAGTTAAAGAACAAACAAAGAAAACAATAACTGAGCAAGAATAGTCCATGAAGATGTTGAGAAGAAGCAAGAATGCAACTTCATCATGCATGAAGCCTGCACAGAGACATGGTACTACTGGAAATTACTCGAATCATAATTGAGCAGGCATGAAGCTGACATGGTTTAGAATACAGTATACCTGTGCTTCCACCAGCCCGGCCAGATTCCCTGCAAAGGAGCACCAAATTTAGGAAAAACTGTCACTAAATATCTTTTTCTGCATCAGTAACTCGCAACCATAAAAAGATAAAACCATACTGCCCTAGCTCGCCAACTAGACCTAGTGAGTAGCCACTTTAAATACTTTAACCCTTGAGCTGAAACTTTTGAATAATAATCTAAAGTCAAAGTAAATTGCATCCTAAAGGAATAATGGATATAGAGATAGAAATCTATTTCATCACCAATTCCATTTCTTCTATCAAATGCTGCAATTTTACATAGAACAGATTAGGAAGAATCTGCATGGTTTGGAAAAAAGTAATTAACCTAAACATGATAAATAGGGTTTCTTGGACATAACACCTAAGAAGTATAAGCTAGGTATCACAAGGTGTCTCTAAAGTATCACGAAGTCATGATTCCATCATCCGATAAACAAAGCATAAGCTAACATAAAATTCTCTCTATAATTAAAATCTCTTACGAGTGTATTTAGCGGCTTTAATTCAATTCCTCATCTAAAAAGAATTTAAATCATAAGTAAAATGCTAAACCTACTTGTATTATTACAATAAGCACCAAATTTGAAAGAAACATAATTAATTATCTACAAAGAAAACCTAAATTACTAAACCTCTGAAACAAAGTTGGACTTGAAATGGACCCAGGGACTCTTACTTAGACTGCACTGTTGTCAAGATTCTGTTGTTTGCAAGTAAATCTGTGCACTCCAAAATTAATAAACACCAGGTATCTAAATTTATGGTAAGAAACGGCTGTTAAATGCCAAAGAATATCATATAAAGTGGTTTGATGCAAATAAGGAATCTGTATGAAGAAGAATATAATGAATTTACAAAGGAAAGATATTCGCATTTGTTAACTTAGCAAATACTGATTTTAATTGACAATTAGCCGACTCATTCCACTAAGGAAAGGTTTACATAAATTGCATTTCTGTTTTGTTGTCAAAGTTAGAAGTTTATCGTCAATATTATTTCCAGGATAACCATGTTATTCAGAGTTAGAATATAGTGCATCTATCCAGGGATAATATCCAGAAAATTAACATAATCTAACATAAAACTTTGCATAACAGTTAATTTAGAGTAATGAATATAAAAAAAGCCAAGAGCAATCATATCAGGCTCAGCTTACTGGGTTGATTGTTGACCAACAAGCTGAGATAGAAGAGACTGCTGGTAGATCAATAGTTGCTGAAAGAGAATAAAATAATAGAATCAATATGTTTACATGGAAGAATCTTCAAATTCAAACACTATCCTCTTAACAACTTGAATTGCAATCAAAGAACTAATGGCAGCTTATTCTTTAATAAACATTCAACATGACGACTCAATTAAAAAAGGATAGTTTGATAATATGTAATTACCACCAGATTTCCACATTAATGCAATAAGCAAAGGCAAATGGTTTTTATTATCTGCATATGGATGTATCTACATGCATGTGCACATACATGAAAGGGCAAGGACACATGGGATAATAAATGCACACAGCACCCATGGAAAACTGCAACCTAAATAAGTAAAGATGTGTACCTGCATTGTCTCAGGAGAAGTCAACTGCCGTAGATATTCTGGATTTTGCATCATCTCCCTCAGTTGAGAATTGGAATCAAACATGCTGCGAAGTTGGGGATTAAGACCAAGAATCTGAAACTCAAATGATGTTAGAAAACAGTAAATATTCAATAACAAAAACTAAGTAACAGGATAACTAGAACCTGGTTCATGTATTGAGGGTTGGAAAGAAAGCTTTGCATCATTTGTGTAATAGCTGGATTTTGCATCAACTGATTAAGTAAATTGGGATCCTGTGTACCACCCAACATCCCTTCAAAGTCTGGGAGACCAAGTCCTCCTAACCCAGCAGGCACTTGAGGCCTGGTATTCCCAACAGGATCTGATCTTGCTGTGTTAGTTTGAGCACCTCCACCTGCTAGAGTTACATTTTCGTCAACAATTTGCCAATGAAATTTGAATAAGTATCACTTCGGTTTCAGATCATCTTAGACTTGAAATGAGGGGAGAAAATAAAAATTTTAATTTATTCAACCCTTTCAAGGTCCAGCATAAATCATTCAATCAATAGGCATTCATCCAAAATGGCTCTTCCACTAATTTTCTTACATTTCAAAAAGCAAATTTCAAATGACAACAGCCCATGGTTAACCTACATTACTCCATAAATAGCCATAAAGAGATCTCTCTCACTACAAATGAGAACTTTAAGACAATAGATGAAAACATTCTATTTTATCATTCCTGTAATGAAAAAATAATTCACTCTGAAGAAGAGCAATACAAGAGAATGAAACTCACCACCAGCAGATGTCCAAGGATTGGGAAGTGGGTTAGTGTTTGGAGCAGGAGACTCAGTAGTGGTTTCGGAGGCAGTTGTTGGCTGGTTGGTGGATCCATCTCTAGCCTGGTTACCACCTCGTGCTCCCAAAAGTGCAGGAAACTGGTTTAAGTTATCATGTCCAGTATTCGCACCCACTGTCGTTGCATTTAGAAATGGCTCTTGTACAGTTTCATACATGCGCCTGAGCATATTGAATCCCTCTGGAGATGACTCGATATTGCTCATAGCTCTATCAGTATTACGCATCATTTCACGCATAAGCTCTGGGTTTCTAGCAGCTTCAAGAGTTTGACGAAGGGTGCTTGGATCATTAAGTATGGGAGCGAGCTCAGGATTCCGATCAATGATTTCTCGCATTTGAGGATTGTTCATAATCAAGTTTCGCATTACATCAGGGTTATTCATTAGGTTCTGAACAATGGGCATATTCATTATTTCTCTGATAATATTGGGATTTCTGATCAACTGTTGCTGCACTTGTTCAAACCCTGGAAGTCCAGTTCCAAATAAACCTTGATTACTGCCTAAGCCATCCATACCAATTCCAGGAAACAAAGAAGAGGCAAAACCGGATCCTCCAAGATGCCCGCTATCATTTGAATCAACAGTTGTTGTGTTACTTTGAGTGGTATTTGAAGCTCCAGTGTTGGTTCCAGTACCTGTATTGGCTGCTGCTGCTGATGAAAAGCCACGAACTAAGTGGACGGTATGATCTGCTTCCAATCCTGAGTATGGAAGGAATAACAGTGTCACATTAACGATGCAAGAATGTGTTCATATGGAAAAAGTCATCTTCCAAATTAATCAACTTTAATACAAGATTCTATGTGCTAATTTCTACTGAATAGCTGCATGTAAACCAAGACTTAAGAATCTATATGCTAATTAATATCAAATATGTTCAATATATACCAAGATTAACCTAGAGAAATTAGATCCACGCACGAATATAGAAGTGTATTGTCACAAAGAGTCCTTTACAACAAGAATGCTTGAAAGGTACTGTTTCTAATAGAATATAAACTGCAAAACCTTAATGAACTGTAACTTCTTGAAAAGGACAACTTGCATTAAGCATCACAAAAACAACTAGTTATTAATTCTACAAAGACTTACAAACTTTTTACTCATAAAAGGGAAAAAGAACCAAAATAGAAAAAGAAAACAAACCTAAATTTCCAGTTCGCACAGGCGAATGTTTTGCCTACTTTAAAAGAACCATGTCTACGTCAATAGCTCAAAAGAAAAAAGAATGCATCAACTACTACGTACCAAGGAGGGACATTATTTGGTTAAAAAAGAAAAGATAACAAGAAAGCGCAGCATAGAAACCACATCCCCACATCCCACATGCAGGATAACGGTCTACTGTTTTAAACCAACACCTGTTCATTTCTCCCATAAGATAATGAATCCATATTTTGGTTAGTTTCTCAGGGAGCAAAAATTGGATCTGATTGGTTTCTTCTTTTGAACCTAACCAGGGTTTATTATCAGAAAAGTCACAGCAAGTTATCTTTTACCAAAACAAGGGCTTTGAACCTAAACAACTGTCTCTGCAACTAAAAAAAGTCAGAACCTTAACAAAATTAGCTTTTCTTTAGTGGCAAAACAAACATCCTCCATAGAGAAGTTGAGTACACCCACCATATATTGCCAAGTGTCCATAGCCAAAGCTACTATTGCTACATTGGAATCTCACACCAAAATTCATAGATTAGTTCAAATGAATGCTGCAGGAATGTGCCTGTACACTTTGCCATTTCCCCACTCTATAAGTTAGTACATTGTACAAGACTTACATAGGATCTTAATGAATAAACAATATCCCTCGTTCAATAATCTAATCTAAAAACCCATCCAAGTTCCATAGCCTTAAATATGAACGCATGTAGACGGCTAAATACTCAGAGGCAGACCTATAAATACCTAAAAGAGGAAGCAACAACCGACTCGATTCAAATAACAAACAGATTGAGCGAAGATCGAATGTAGTACAAGAGAATAAGTGAAAAATTGACAGGAGTAATCCGAAAAAGGAGATGAACAAAATGGAGTGGTACCATAGCTTAGGAGAGTTTGATCATCCTTCAAGATGCGGCCCTTGTAAATTAAGCGCTGTTGATCAGCAGGTACGTCGCACTTTTCAGCAAGAACCGCTTTGAAAAATTCAACGGAAGATTCCAGCTTAATCTGAACGGAGAACCTGGAGCCGCTGGAGCACCGGATGTTAACAGTGACTCCATCACGGCAGTTGGAATCATTGACCTCCTCGTCTACGCGGGAAGCAGCACAACCGGGATCACCATCTCCTCCACCCATACTTTCCGACTCTCTCTTCCACCCTCCCAACGCCGGGAGGCTTCTTTCTTCACTCTCTCGAAAGAAATGAAAAGTAAAATGTATTATCTAGAATTAAAACGACTAATATAGCAAGAACGTCAACGCAGGTAAAGAAAACGGACTCCTGGGAAACGAAACCCTAACCCCAGAGAGAAACAGAGAAGATGGATTAAATCGGAAATGGAGGTGGAATAGCATAGAAGGACGAGCAATCATAAATTAATTTAAATTAAAAGAAAAGAAAAAGAATCGGCGGTTACTTGAACCCACCTCAGCCGGGAAGGTATAAAACCGAAGATTCGTCGATGTTGTTGTTCGTGTAGGCGCGTGGTAGCACAAGCCCCTCACCTCGCGTGTTGCGAGTGAATTCTATGCGGCTAATTCAAAATCGAATCATGTAAATATAAATTATTTATTTAATATTATATAACACAATCTTGGCTTAAGCTAACGGTGCAATTTGGAGTGATGGACGCGCGTTGGACTCGCGTAAACACGATTACCGAACTTATTATTTTTACTCACAAATAAAAAACAATGTTTTATAAAATTATGCAGCTTTAGTTTTAGTTTTTATAAAAGGATACATATACATATTTGTATATATGATTTAAAATTTTCATATTTGTTCGAGTTTTATATATTTATTATTTAATATAAGAATTTACTTGCAGTTTACATATTTAATAAATAATTAAATAAACCCAGTTCATATTGTTACTTCTATAATAATTATTATATTATAGTAATACTTAATTCAAATTAAATATGGAATTAAGTCAAATTTATAACTTTATTTTTAAATTAATGTTTTGTTTAATTTTTATTATATTATTATGAAATATTATTTGGCATTAAACTAAACAAAAAAATATATATATTAGCGAGAACGAATAAAGTAATTTCATATTTCAACATATAACCAACAATTGACTTTAATATATGATCCATCTACTTATGCATTTGAGGAGTTTAGCCTTAAAGTATAATACCTCAATGTTAAAAGTCCAAGTCCCTCCCCTCGTATTTTTAAAAAAAATTTAATCATGTTTAAAATAATAATAATATTTGTATAAATTTTATCTACAGTTTGATAATTAATTTAAAATAAAAATAAAAATATTAGAATCATTCTTAAAATTATCAAAATCAACTTCATTTTGGGTGGGAAGTGTGATCATTTTCATTATAGTCAAAATCTTTAAATTGTATAACTAATTCTTTTCTTACAATCACTTACATTAATATTAAGACACTTATACGTGACTCATTCGAGTTAGTTTTTTTTTTAAATTATCTTTTAAACCAACAATCTTAATGACTAATCTTTTTATACGAGATAGCAATGTCAATATTTGCAATATTCTTTTAAAATAGAGGGAGTGGTTAGTACTTTCTTGATTTGTCCAATGATACTCTTATCTACTAATTGATACGAAATAAGTTTTATGATAAAAATTTAAAAATTGTTGCTTTTGAGGCTAATAATTTTGTATAAATTAGCGCATATCAATTTTTTTAGTCCGATGAAACCCATGAGAAGCCTAATTTTTCTTACTTTGTAAGAGGAAAAGTTCATTAAGAGATTGACTCCAACTTGATGGCAAAAAACAAGAACACCATCAAACATCTCCAAGTTGTGGGTAAGTTGACGTGATAGCCTAAAGCGTGGAATCGATCCTTTGTTATAACGTAATTTTAAATTCATGTTTGAAGAGGCCCATAAATCATCACATGCTCATATGTACACTGACATAATCTATAGGTCTTGTTTCATTACATTACCATTGTGATAACCTAATTTTAAGGAAATAGAATAAAAATATCGAATCCCAAGACTCCAAACTCTTAAAAAACATCCTCCAATTTAATATTTATTGTCCAATTAATTTTATGCTCTTAATTAGATAGATAACAATAATTTTGCAACCAAATGGTTGATATAACAATATTCCCAAGTGGTTAGTGATTTTTCCACCCCAAGTAGGCAAGGTTGCTCACCAAACTAGTTAAAAAAATACAAATAAATATGATTAGCATGTTATTCTCAACGAAAAACTAACATGTGAGATAAGATTAGCAAGTTATTCTAAAAAAAAATCATTTCTTTTGTGGGAAATGTGATATGATGCTTATTGAGGTAGTACAATGAGTATTTAGCAAAAACATAGAATTAAAAATGCAAAAAAAAATCAACATTATCTCATACTAATTGAGATTTTATTTTCAATTTCTAATTATATTTGTAACGTTCCGGAACTTGAAAGTAAATAATTTAATAATTTAAATGCAGAAATGAAACAATAATATTAGGGTTTACATTCCTTACACAATAATTCTGAATAACCAATAGGGTTATGAGAATGACCCTTTCAAAAGAATAACTAATAATCAAAGAATAAATAAAAAACAAACAAACTGAACGTCTTACTCGCAACCCTCTTGTGCATCGGGATCTAGATATTGGTCCTCTTGATCTAAAATAGTTAATAAAAGAGTAAATTATACTAACCCAGTAAGAATGTCACACTACTCTCCGACACAGAAATGAAGATTGGTAGAAATCGTAAAAACACTAATAGAGCTCTTAATTTAAGCAAATTCATTTACCATAAATAAAGTCATTTACCGTATACTAACCGTAGTGATATTTCCAAAACCGACCTATAGAGGCAATAGCGTAAACAATATCATAATCTTATATTCAATAAGTCGGAACAATAACTTTCTCATTTATCAGCCTACTAGTATCTATGGGGGTCCATAGAGATGTCCTTACTACGCGTGAACTTTTATTTAACATTTTCAACTAACGGACAGTCCCTATACCCCGTTCGGTATGAGTGCCAAATGATACCATACCTCAATACCCCGTCCGATATGAGGGTGAAATGAACCGTCCCCATACCCCATCCAGTATGAGCATCAAAATATAAATCCTCGATACCCGTTCGATATGAGGCAACGTTCACGGTAGCGTTCCCTATGTAGCAAGTCCATCCACCATCTCCTAAGATATCTAGTAAGGTTGTCATTCATCCATTCACTTAATCAAACAATTTTCCGTTTACTTTTAATTTTCAGTCTCCCAATTAACTGTAATAAACATAAAACAAACAATACATGCATCAAAGAAACACAATCGAATTATCATACCAATTTCAGTGTATTATCATGCATTCGAACTGTAAAATCATCAATCAATTAAACATTGCAAACAATAATACATAACTGCTTCCGACTCCATTAGTAACCTTTAATTATCGATATTTCTAAATTATGTAAAATATCGTATTATTTATAATTAGATTTCAATTCCATCACAAGGAATAAAGTGAGGAATTTTTACTCAAATTAATGTCCGAGATGCTAAACTTTCAGCTGCACCTACTGACGATCCCAGGGTTCCTTAAATTTTTCTTCAGGGAATAAACACACTTCAAGTACCTATAAATATACCAAAAAACTCAAAATCAGTGTTAGAAATCCCTTTTGGCCAATTTCGAAAATCTGACACGGCGGCTCCGCCGTGTTACGGCGACAGCACAGCCGTTTGCAGGGGCGGTTTACCTCGAGTTGGCTATTTTTAGCCAGTTTTGGCTGATTTCGGCCGATTTTATATCAATTGCGGTGAAAAAATACATTAAGGGGCCTCAGTTGACCGAAAAAATTGAAAAATTGAAGCTTACCGGTGGCAGAAATTTTTGGTGCGACAGCTCCACCGCTCACCTTCGCGGTTGGATATTTTGCTTCGGTCAACCTGTAGAAAAAGTAATGATGATTACAATGGTGAAAAAAGTACACGAAATGGGAATCGGAAAGGGTATCATCGGAGGCAGTTTTTACTTTTTCTCGTGATAGCGCTGTCGGGCTTTACCCGCAGTTTTTGCCTCATCTGCCAGTTTTTTTATTCCGATTTGCCTATGGGGGTGTTCAAAATTGAATTTTGAGCAAATAAGAAAATTTTTACCTCTTTTGGCGATCGAAAATGGGTCTAGCGTGGCGGTAGGCGACGGTCGGCTCCCTTACCGGCGACTGGCTCTTCTTCTCTTGTGGGGGCGGGGGTGGGGGGGGGGGGGGGTCTGGTGGCTAGGGTTAGGGTTTGGTGTGAAGAGGGGTATTTATATTCGTATCTTTTTAATCTGGACTGTCCATCGCGTTTGATCTGAACTGTCCGATCACGTTTAAATAAGAAGTGAATCTGAACTGTTCATCACGATTTGATCTGGGTCATCCTATCATGTTTAAATAGAAAGTGGATCTAGACTGTTCATCGCGTTTAATCGCGACCGTTTGATTGTGGGAACAAATCTGGACTGTTTGATTGTGAGCACGCGGATTGCCAGCGTGGCCTACCGCATGGTACTGCGTCAGCGTGCCTTACCATGCGGCGCACTCCGGTTTGTCGGGACTGTTGACTGAGCATCTTACGTGATACATTTTTTTTAAATTACATTTTGACCTCCAGTTTTCGATTTTTCTTTTCAAAACACCCACAGAACCTAAATTTTCACCACTTTCTTTCAAAATTATTTTTAAGTTCATCCTCCACCTACTTTTTCCTAATTTTACATTAAATAATAATTTATAAAATTAAAAATTAAATTTTATACATAAATTTTGAATATTACAAATTAATTTCAGGTATTGTAACTCCCCCCTCTTAAAAAAAAATTTGATCCCTTAAATTTGCCTCTCTTCCATTCAATCAAACAGTTGGGGATACTGAGCTCTGAAGTTTGCTTCTAGCTCCCATGTGGCCTCTCCCTGTGTGTGATTCTGCCATAGGACCTTAATAAAGGGAATTTTTAAGTTGCAGAGTACTCTGCTATTTCGGTCCACAATACCTACCGATATCTTCTCGTATGACAGATCCTCCTAGGACAAAAAGGACTCGTAGACCAGGACGTGAGAGGGGTCCAGGTTGTACTTGCGTAGCATGAACACATGGAATACATTATGGACTCTGAATAGTTCTAGAGGCAGTGCCAGTCTATAGGCGGCGGTGACAATTCTGTATAAAATTTCAAATTGCTCAATAAATTGGGACTTTAGTTTTCCCCTCTTGCCAAACCTACTGATTCTTTTAAAATGAGTGATCTTACGGAACACCCGATCACCTTTCTTAAATTTCAAATCCCTCATCCAGATATTCGCATAACTCTTCTGTTTGATCTAAGTCGTCTGGATGTTTTTCTTTATCTTAACTATTTTGGCTGTAGTCTCTTCTGTAAGATCTGGACCAAATAATCTTCTATCACCCACCTTTTCCCAACAGATCGATGATCTGCATGGGCGGCCATATAACGCCTCGTACGGAGTCATACCAATACTTGCTTTGTAACTGTTATTGCAGGCGAACTCTATTAGGGCTAAATGATTAATTCCAATGGCCTCCGAAGTCAAAAACACAAGCTCGGAGCATATCCTCAAGTATGCAAATCGTCCTTTCTGATTGTCCATGGGTCTGAGAGTGGAATACAGTACTAAAGGACAGTTTCATTCCCATGACTTGCTAAAAATTAGACATGAACCGAGAATTAAACCTGGAGTCCCTATCGGACACTACTGTCACTAGCATCCCATGTAACTTGACTATCTCCCAGATATGCATTTTTGCTATCTTGTCCAAGGGGTCGGTCATCTTGATGGCCAAGAAATGGGAAGACCTGGTGAGCCAGTCAATAATTATCTAAATGACATTATGTCCCGAATGTGCCCTAGGCAGTCTTGTCATGAAATCCATTGTGGTATATTCCCATTTTCACTCCAAAATTAGTAATGGCTGGAGTAACCCACCTGGGCGTTGATGTTCTGTCTTATCTTGCGACATACTAAACACTAAGAAACAAAGTCGACCACATCTCTTTCCATTCCGTTCTATCAAAATCGGGATCACATACTTTGATACATCTTACTGCTTCTAGGATGCATGGCAAACTTTGAGTTATGAGCCTCTGTCATGATATCTTTTTTCAGCTCACTGTCACATGAAACACACACCATGTCCTGAAATCTAAGCAGCCCATCAGCAGAGACTCGAAATTCTGAATTAACTCCCTGTTGCGTCCTTCATGATGGCTGCTAGGGTAGAATCGGCAGATTGAGCTTTATTTATTCTCTAGATCAACTCAAGTTGAACCGTTTTGTGGTCCAAATGTGTGACTCTCTTCAGGTCCAGAAGTTGCACCTGTTGTATGGCCCATATTTCCATACATTTTGAAACCATTATGTGAACTAATATACCTGCATTTTTTATACTAAGTGCATCGGCTATCACATTGCCATTACCTGAGTGATATAAAATGTTGCAATCGTAATCATTGAGAAGTTTTATCCATCTTCTCTTATGTATGTTGAGATCTTTTTAAGTAAATATGTGCTTCAAGTTCTTATGGTCAGTATAGATATGAAAGATCTCCCCATACAAGTAATGGCGTTAAGTCTTCAAAACGTGGATAATCGCGACAAGTTCTAAGTATTGGGTGGGGTAGTTTTTCTCATGACTCTTTAACTGTCTGGACCCATAGGTTATGACCTTTCCATGCTGCATCAGAACATAACCTAACCCCAGGTAGGAAACATCACTATAAATTGTATATCCACTTGTCCCGTTCGGCAAGGCCAACACAGGTGCGGTAGTCAACCACTTCTGTTCTGAAAAACTCATTTCATAGTCATCGTTTTACTCGAACTTGACGTTCTTCTTTATGAGCCGGGTCAAATGAACAACTAGACTCGAAAATCCTTCCACAAACCTGCAGACCTGTCATTCCCAGAAAGCTACGAATCTCATTGACCGAGGTTAATTTTTATCATCTGAGCACTGCCTCAACCTTTTCAGGGTCCACTGACACTCCATCACTTGATATAATGTGCCATATGAAAGTAGTCTGCTCGAGCCAGAATTCACACTTGCTCAGCTTTGCATACAACTTCTTTTCTCTGAGGACCTGCAAAACCTGAGTCAGATGGTGAACATGCTCCTCTCTGCTTTTTGAATAGACTAGGATATCATCGATAAATATAATAATGAACTGATCCTTAAATTGTTTGAAAACCCTGTTAATCAGATCCAGAAAGATGGCTGGTACGTTGGTTAGTCCAAATGGCATGACCAAGAATTTATAGTGTCCGTACCTAGTCTGAAAAGCTGTTTTAGGAATGTCTTCTGCCTTGATCTTTACATGATGGTAATCCGAACGCAAGTCTATTTTGGAGAAGATTTTGGCACCCTACAACTGATCAAAAAGGCCATAAATCCTGGGGATGGGGTACTTGTTCTTGATCGTGACCCTGTTCAGTCCTCTGTAGTCAATACATAATCTTAAAATTCCACCCTCCTTCCTTGCAAATATGACTCTTATACCGCAAGAGGACACACTATGTCAGATGAATCCACTATCCTAAAATTCATTAATCTATTTCCTCAACTCCTCCATCTCAACACGACTCATGCGGTAAGGGGCAAGTGAAATAGGCTGGGTGTCTGGCTGAAGGTCTATGGTGAATTCAACTTATCTGTCGACTTGCAGTTTAGGTAGTTCATCCGGGAACACATCCAGGAAGTCTCAGACTACCAGAATCTCTTAAATATAAATTTTTTTTTTGGGTTTGCCAAATTAGAGAAAATAATCATGTTAAAGTGCTTGATAATAGAAAAATTGCCCTGAGGGAACAAATGTTAAATAATTTTATTAATTTGTGAATGACTCCTCATTAGGAGGGTTGAATACAAGTTTCTCATGGAAACAATCTACGATTGCGTGATATGCTGCTAGCTAGTTTATTTCTAGGATTATCTCAAAGTCCCCTGTGTCAATCTCTATTAGGTCCACACTCTATTCCCTATATACTATATCTAAGACACAGGCTCTATATATACCCAGTAGTGTCTTATTCCTATGAGCAGATATAAACAATACAAAATCAAGTTTGATGCAAAAGCATGTGAGACAAATGATTGCGAGGCACCAGAATCAATCAAAACATGTACAAGATGATTACATATAGTGTACGTATCCTGTATCACGTTTAATTTGGCCTCTGCATCCTACTGAGTGAGGTTGTAAGCCTTGCCATGAATAAAAAGTCTGGTCTGGTTTTGATTCCTCAAGCACTCCATCGCGTAATGCTGGGCACTCCCACATATGCAGCATGTATTGTTGAAGCGATAGTAGACTCGGTTCCCATGATCCTTGCCATAGTGTTGGCAAATCCTTCCACGTCCTGTTGTTGGAATCTAAGGAGGAGTCTGAGTCATTGGCCTAGGTCTCTTGTTTTGCTGAACATGTACAGTAGGTTCTGGTCTGCGGTGTGGAATCGGATGCCTGAGGTTCTCTACTGCTTGAGGGAAAATGCAAAGGTTTCTCTCTACTAACTATGTCTTGGCTAGAACAACCGAGTAAATACTGAGCTCGAATACATACAACTGCTGTCTGATATCAGAACGGAGGCCTCACTCGAACTTTCTTACCTTTCTGCCTTCATCCATCATGCTTTCAGGGAAATACTACACCAACTCCAGGAACTTTCAGACATATTCTGATACAGTCATGTCACCCTGCACCAAGTGTACAAACTTCATTTCTTTCAGATGTCGGAGATGCTCTGGGAGGTACTCTGCATTAAAGGCCATCAAAAATTGTTCCCAAATGACTGGAACGGGCAGGGTGGCCTGCTTGAGTTGCCATCAGCGGCCTGCCTCTTCCACCAGTATGTAGGTGACAAGTATGACCCTCTATTCGGGAATTACCCTAAAAATTGTGAAGGTCTTTTTTGTCTCATCTAACCAATACTCGACCTCTTCAAAGGAAGATCCCCCTGTAAAAATAGATGGATTTAGTCTTTTATACCTCTCAATATAGCTTGGGTCTATCATAGAAGGAGCTGGGGTCCTTGGAAGAGGGACAGAATTGTGCTGGGGATGGACTGGATGTCCCTATGGTGGTACTGGATGATACGGTGGAGTCACCGGAGTGTATTGTGATTGTGCCGGGTGATGCAGTTGGGGCATCGGGCTATATTGTGGTGGTGCTGGGTGGTATTGTGGCTGGGGCACCGAATCATACTGTGGAGGTGTTAGTTGGTACTGTGGAGGAGCGGGGTCATACCGGGGTGGTTTAGGATCCTCCCACTGAAGAGGTGGCTCGACCTATGGCAGCGGGGGAGGGTCAAGTAGCTCCCTCCTTTCGTCCCGGGCCTGTTAGACAACAATGAGTCTCTCCAATATTTCAAATAATCGGTCAACATTCTCTCGAAGCGAATCCTCCCCGGCTGCTCGGTTTAGTGGGGGTCTTCCTCTCCTTATTTATTTGTACCTGCATTTCATAAGGAATGGTTGAGTGATAATTCATTCTTTAGGGTTTCCTAGGGTTTTTGTGTAAGAAATGATTCCGAGGAATACAGCTTTGATACCAACTATAATGGTCCAGAACTTGAAAGGAAATAATTTATAAATTTGAATGCGAAAGTGAAACAATAGCGTTAGTGTTTATATTCCTTACACAATAATTCTGAATATCCAATAAGACTACAAGAATGATCCTTTTAAAAGAACAACTAATAATCAAATAAATAAATAAAAAGCAAACAAGCTGAACATCCTACTTGTAACTATCTTATAGATCGGGATCTTAATCTTGTTCCTCTTGATCTAAAATGGTTAATAAAAGAGCTACACTAACCTAGTAAGAATGTCACATTACTCTCTGACACATAAATGAAGGTTGGTAGACATCATAAAAACAACTAATAGAGCTCTTAATTTAAGTAAATTCGTTTACCATGAATAAAATCATTTACTATATACTCACCGTAACGAGATTTTTAAAATCAACCTATAGAGTCAATAACGTAAACAATATCATAATTCATATTCAATCAGTCGGAACAACAACTTTCTACTTTATCAGTCTACTGGTATCCAGGGAATCCATTCGGATGTCCTTACTATGCGTGAACCTTTATTCAATATTTTCAACTAACGAGTCGTCCTCATACCCCGTTCGATATGAGTGCTAAAAGATGTCATCCCTCAATACCACGTCCGGTATGAGGGTAAAATGGGTCGTCTCCATATTCCGTCCGGTATGAACGCCAAAATACAAATCCTCAATACCCTGTCTGGTATGAGATAACGTTCATGATAGAGTTTTCTATGTACCCGGTCCGTCCACCATCTCTCAGGATATTCAATAAAGCTGTCATTCATTCATTCACTTAATCAAACAATTTTCCGTTTACCTTTAATTTTCAGTTTTTCAATTAACTGTAATTCACGTAAAACAAATAATACATGCATCAAGAAAACACAATCGAATTATCATACCAATTCCAGTGTATTATCATGCATTCGAGACTATAAAATCATCAATCAATTAAACATTGCAAACAGTAATAAATAACTAGTTCTGGCTCAATTAGTAACATTTAATTATCGATATTTTTAAATTATGTAAAATACCATATTATTTATAATTAGACTTCAATTTCATAACAGAGAATAAGATGAAGAATTCTTACTCAAACTTTCAGCTGCATCTACTGACGGTCCCCGAGTTCCCTGAATTTTCCTTCAGGGATTAAAACACATTTCAAGTACATACAAATACCCCAAAAAAATCCAAAATTAGTGTTAGAAACCCCTTTTGGCTAATTCTGGAATTCCAGCACAGCGGCTCTGTCGTGCTCCAGCAACGACACAGCCGCTTACTATGGCGATTTGCATCGGGTTGGCCAAAAAAGTTTAAAAATTGAAACTTACCGGCGACGAAGTTTTCCAGTGCAGCGGCTTCGCCGGTTAACCTTCGCGCTTGGGTGTTTAATTTCGGTCAACCTGTAGAAAAAGGAATGATGATCACAATGGTAAAAAAATTACACGAAACAGAAATCGGAAGGGCCTCATCGGAGGTGGTTTTTTCTTTTTTTCGCGGTGGCACTACCAGGCTTTTCCCGTAGTTTTCGGCTCACCCGCCGGTTCTTTTACTCCGATTTGGCCATGGGGGTGTTCAAAATTAAATTTTGAGCGAATAAATTTTTTTTACCTCTTTTGGCGGTTGGAAGTGGCTTCGGTGTAACGGCGAGCGATGGTTGGCTCCCTTCCTAGCGATTGGCTCTTCTTCTCTGACGGGGGAGACGTCCATCGTATTTGATCTAGACCGTCTGATCGTGTTTAAATAGGAAATAAATTTGAACCGTTCATCGCGATTTGATTTGAGCCGTCGTATTGCGTTTAAATAGGAAGTGGATCTGGACCGTTCATCACATTTAATCATGACCGTCCGATCGCGTCTGATGAGGGAACAGATTCGGAATGTCCACGCATGCGGGAACAAATCTGGATCGTCTGATAGTGGGCACGCAAATTGCCAACGTCGCCTCCCGTATGGCACTGCATCAGCGTGCTTTGCCACGCGGCGTGCTCTGATTTGTCAGGGTTGCTGACTGGATGCCCTACATTGCACATTTTTCTTAAATTATATTTTGATCCCCTGTTTTCGATTTTTCTTTTAAAAATACCTATAAAACCTAAATTTTTACCTATTTTTTTCAAAATTATTTTTAATTTCATCATTCACCTATTTTTTCCTAATTTTACATTAAATAATAATTTATAAAATTAAAAATTAAATTTTATACATAAATTTTAAATATTAAAAATTAATTTCGGGTATTACAATATTTATCTTAAACACTTAATTAATTAGGATTCTATTTCATTTTTTAATTTATTTTCTTGAACTAAGTACCTTGTATATATATTTTTTTGTTTAATGAAGTTAATCTTTAATTTTTTAAATAGTTCTACTAATTGGATAGGTTACTTGAAGTACGAAAATCCGATACATTGGAAAAAAAATAAAACTACATATGATAAAACATGTGCCAACAATGTATTAGTATACATGGTGCCAATATGTTGTAGAACATAATACCAATGGTAATTACAAATAGATGTGATAGGGGGCATAACTAAGCCAGATCATTACCTATAATATGGACAACTAAGTAACTAGTCTTTAACATTAGTCAATCTTGTCTTAAAAACCTAGTCATTATGATTAAATATTTTTATCTTATATTTGTAATGCCAAAGTTATTATAATGACTAGTAATATTATACATTATCAGGTCGATTATATAAAAATAATTAAGATAAGAGTTAATCACTTTTTCTTTACTGATTTCAGCATTAGAGCATCATCTCTAAAATAAAATATAAGTGTCATATTTTTTTTGCTGATAAGTTATAGGTAGCAAGACAAAATTGCCTCTTAATAGTAAACTTTTCTTGTCATGTTATATGTCATCTTTTTCTTTCTCATATTTACTATAAACAACTTACCTGTTGATAGTAAATTATCTTAATAATATGTTTGGTTTTTTATAGCCACAATTATAATATATATAATTTAATGTGCAAGTAATTATTTTAATCTCTAAATTTTGGTCCTTTTTTTTTAGTAATACATTTTTTTTCATTACAAAATAGTCCCCTGAGTTTTCTATTATTTTTTAAAGCACTAATTTTGTTAGGTCTTATTTGACTTCATTCTTTTTCTTCTTTATCTATCTTTCCTTATTTTTTCTGCTCTTTCCCCTTTCTCTTTCTTTAAGAGGAAAAAAAAGAAGAACGTAGAGTCTTGTTTGGATTCTCGTTTTCCTTATTCCCCCCTCCTCTATCTCTGTAAATAAGAAAAAAAAAAACTCAAATAGATCATTTTTTTTAAAAAGATATTGTCTATTCCACTTTTTCTTTATATTAAATGTGAAAATTCAAATATAGGATAAAGAGAGAAAGACATGGCAAAAAGAAAGATAAAAGAAGTAAAATGATGGATTACTTATGGGACAAATCTAATTTTTCTTTTTTAAAAGTAACTGCACTAAACGCATTGTAGTACACCTTCGTAACTGCACTAAACGCATTGTAGTACACCTTCGTAACTGAACCTAAATCACTATAATCAAATAAAAAAGCTACATCAACCAATGTCAGAGGCATCACAAATCAACATTATCTCTCTTTCTCAAGTTCTCTTTCTTCCTTTACAATCCTCTATGTATCTCATAAAACACCTTTGGTTCGTTTTAAAATTCATCTCTTCAAGCGATAAAAAGCTCTCTATAGTCCAAAAGAAACAAAAACCTAGATGGTATTCCTCTTAGTGTTTCTTCTGATTTTAGTATGTAAAAAATGAAAGATGGTCTGTTGGGTTTCTAAAAACTACTCATTATATTTTCCACAAAATCCCATATGCTCTTAGTCTCTATCTTCTATTTTTTACACGTTCTCTCAACTTTTGTCTTTTTGGCTCCACTTTTAGTTTATAGGTAAAATCGAGATCCTTCAAACTCTACTCACCTTTTTACTTTTCTACCGGACCTTTATGCTACAAAACCTCAAGCTAATCGCATGTTATCCATATTAGAAATACGAAGTTCATGAAAAAGTTTATCGCTACTTGTCCAAAAAGAATCAAATAAATATTGTGTTATGAGTTTTAACATTATTGTTAAAACAATATTTCACTTTAAATACTTTTACTTAAAAGTTATTTAGTATTAGTAGAAATGATGATAAAAAGTATTGTTATGTTACAAAAGCAGAAACTATGTGTTTAATAAAAATGATATTTAAAATTTTTAAACATAAATTTTAATTTAAAAATAAAGTTGTTTTCTAAAAAATAAAAATTATAACATTTATTTTTAAATATATTACAAATAAATTTGGGTTTTGACTACCGTAAAAAATACATTTTATAAAACACAATATACATTTTATTTTTTATAATATATTTGAATTTAATATAAAATAAAATAATTGAATATTTATGTATTAATTCCTAAAAATAAAAACTAGTAAAAAAAATTAATAAAATAATTATTTCGAATACAAATTAAAAGTTGACTTCCTAAAAAATTTAATTTAATTTAATTTCTTCCATCTCAGCTAGTCTAAATCAAAATATAAACATTGTTGAAATATCAAACAATTAACATTATTAAAAAAAAAAAAGTATTCTTGGCTTAAAGGCGTCATCGTTGGCTTTACCATATGTGCCTTGGTTTTCTAAAAATTACTTTAATATTTTACCTTAAAAATTCAAACATTTAGCTTCAGATGTTTCCAATTGCCAACATTCATAGGACCCCAATAATTTAATGCACATGCACTTGTACATTTATTTTATTTTGCTACCCATAATTTCTAATTACATATTAAAAAAATAATTTTTAGTGGGTAATGTGATTTTTTAGAACATTATTTATGCTTCATATGTTGATAATCTAGTTTTGTGTTCTAGTAATTATTAAAATCATTGTTTGGGAAAATTAGAAAAAAAAAATGGTACTCTTAATTTTACAACATTAGAAATATATATTTTAAAAGGTAAAAAATATTTTTATTGCTAACAATGGGCAAGAGCGCGGTCCAGCCAATCACTCCAAAAAAAGAGAAATAATTAAATATAAAATAATTAAAATAAATTTGAAATCAGATGCTGCACGCTTCATGATCTAACGGTCATATTTCACTAGCCGTTGGTTTTGAAAATTGGGAGCCCCCCTGACTCGACCCTCCCCTATCTAACCTTTTTTTTTTTCTTTGGGGGTTCTCTCTTTCTCACATGACAAATACCCGTTACTCGTCTCTTTCTTCTTCTGAATGCTCTCTTCCTTTAGGGATTCTTCACTTTCAGGGTAGTGGGTCTTTTCTCCAGGACGAAGGAGGGTTCAGTGTTCTTTGATTCAATCAACGACAATGGTGATTTCTGATGAGAACATCCCCACCGTACCTACTACTTTCCAAGGTAAATTAAATTGAATCGCACCGATTCTCTGCTTAAGCGTATCTGCGGTTTCAGGATTGAACCAATCGGATCTAACATGGTTTTCCTTTTGGTTCCTTGTTTGATCTTTTGAACGAAAGGTATGGAAGAATCGGGTATCGGGAAGATTGGACAAGAAATTAGGCAAACCAGGAGAGCATTGCGAGCTATTAATCAGAACTTAGTTGGTCCTCAAGCGTACCCTTGTATTGTTAATAAGAGAGGCTTGTCGGAGTAAACATTTCTTTTGCGATCTTCCTTGAAAGCTCTGGTTTTTGTCGGTTTAATTGATGTCTTGCTAATTCTTGAAACTAATCTGTGTTTCTTTTCACTGCAGGCGACACGAAGCCTATGAAAAGATCTTAGCTAATCCAGTTCATCGATCAATTACGAGGTTAGCTAGGGTTTTGATCATTTAGGTTTCGCGTGCTTTTTCTTTATTTGGAATTTTGGTTTATGAGAAGGTCTGAGGAGATGGGGAAAGAATTTCTCTAAAAAAAAGAAGCAAAACAAAAAAGAGACAGGACAAAGAAGGGATTTTTCCAATTTCAATCCTGGATCTCACCCTGCTTAAAAATGACCCTTCACTCAATCGGCTGAGATGTTAAAGATCCATCTAAAATCTGCTTTTCTAAGTCAATATTTTTTATTAATTTTATCATGTTCTTGCTGTTTAGGAGGTTTGCTTCCCAAATATCCAGCACTAATCAACAGCAACTATGCCCGGAGGAGGTAGACTAGTAGTTCTTTCTTCTTTTTGTATTTTCTTTTTCTAATTATGGTACTAATAGTATATATATTGTTTGTCTTGATTTATGTAATTGGATATCTGGTTAGCAGGAGACAAAGAAGTTAAAGCCATCAGTTCCAAGCACGATTGTGGAAGAGCAAAAGGCACAAGCACTAGACCACCCAATACCAATGGCATTAGAAGAAATAGATGCAGAGCTAAATGAAACTAATTCCATAGTACTTACTATTCTTTTGAATCCTTCTAAAATTCTCCTATGTGTTGATTTTTAGGCAAAGACAATGTTTAAATTACAATTATCTTCCGGTTTGGATAGGAGGAGGTTGAAATGGAGGATATAATTGAAGAAGAGGAGCCCATTATGGATATTGATAGCTGTGATGCAAACAATCCGCTGGCAGTTGTTGAATATGTGGATGATTTATACATCTATTATCGGAAAATGGAGGTAAATTAAGCTTGATTTTATGTGGCGGTGGTTCTGAAAGTTTAGGCATTAAATTACTATGCCCCCCAACTTTATGCATTTGTTAAAGTTTTCTACCTACTCATATTTATATTTGTATTGATTTAGAATATACACACATATATGTACAAGTGTAGGGTATACTCTATTTACAATTTTTTACAGAAGATCACACAGATATAAGAGACTTGATTACACAACTTTAACCTCTTTACTCATATTTGTATTTCTACCTACTCATGTTAATTTGCCTGCAAACCTGTTTTGCAGAGCTGCAGCTGTGTTTCACCCGACTATATGGCACAACAGATGGATATTAACGAGAGAATGAGGGCTATACTAATTGACTGGCTTATTGAGGTACATGAATTATTTCCTGCTGAACAAAACCAATTGCCTTAAATGGTGTACAATAATTTGTTCACAAAATCCTTCAGATTAATCATCTACAGCATCATTATAAATCTAATAGACCATTAACTTGGTTGTGCAAATGAACAGGTGCATTACAAGTTTGACCTCATGAGGGAGACACTGTTTCTTACAGTAAATCTCATAGACAGATTCTTATCACAGCAAGCAGTTGTTAGAAAGAAACTTCAATTAGTTGGTTTGGTTGCCATGCTTTTAGCCTGCAAGTATGAGGAGGTTTCTGTACCTGTTGTTGAGGATTTGGTCCTCATATCAGATAAAGCCTACACTAGGAATGAAGTCCTTGAAATGGTATAGATGCTTCCTTCCAATTTTTCTAGGTTCCTGTTAAAAAAATGTCTACTCCTTATGGGAAATAGTTGAAAATTTCATCTTCTTAATTTGCAGGAGAAATTGATGCTTAACACATTGCAGTTTAACATGTCATATCCAACTCCATATGTTTTCATAAAGAGGTTTCTCAAGGCTGCTCAATCCAACAAGAAGGTATTTATATTAGATGATTATTCACAGTAAAATAGTATAGCCAGACTTTTGGGTCTTGGAAGGTATAGCTAGTGTTATTTTTCTACATATATGAGACTGAGAATGATTGTGATCTTGAACAGCGGGAGATGATGTCCTTCTTCTTGATCGAGCTAGCACTTTTAGAATATGAGATGCTCAAGTTTCCACCATCATTATTAGCAGCAGCAGCTGTTTATACAGCTCAATGTAGTATTAATGGGATCAGGGAGTGGAGTAGAACATGTGAATGGCACAGTCTTTACTCAGAAGATCAGCTCTTGTGAGTCTCATACTTTGACAAAATCTAATCATGGGCATGACATGGAAAAAAGTGCACTACTAATGATTACTGATTTGATTTGATTGCAGAGAATGCTCAAGACTAATGGTGGGTTATCACCAAAAGGCAGGGACAGGAAAACTCACTGGAGTACACAGGAAGTACTGCACATCCAAATTTGGGTATACTGCAAAATGTGAACCTGCAAAGTTTCTTCTAGGAACACAGCCATAGAAGGATTCTCATCCCACTAACTTTACCTCATTTGGATAATAAGTAATGGCAACTTTGTTGCACTTAGGAATTTTTACTTTGCCAAACTCTAGTTATCCTTACAGCCATGGTTGCTTCTCTCTATGTGCTGTATATGTTCTAACTGAACATATTTTCTTACTGTAATTTCCATCCTACTTCTGTTGAGATAATAACTTGTTAGACAAACATTCTTTATTTTGAAGAAAAAAAAAAATATGATATTTTCATTTGTTAAAAGTTGGGATTAATTTCATTTTGCCCATTAGTAATGTTTGGTGAATTTATTATTTATGTGAAAAGCATGTAGCTAAGTTCTCAAAGCAAAATAATGATAAAACAAGCTTAAAAGTTTATCAGAAGTAGAACCCCCTATCAACTTAAAATAATATATATCAACTTAAGTTGATAGGGGGTTCTACTTCTGATAAACTTTTAAGCTTGTTTTATCATTATTTTGCTTTGAGAACTTAGCTACATGCTTTTTACATGTGTTTAAATATTACTTTTTATTTTTGCCCTTAGGCTCAAAAAAATTCAAATTTGAAGTTATTTTCTAGCTTTTAAAGAGCTTCTTTTAGTTTACTTTTAATGGCATTAGATGGGTTGCTGGAAACAGTTATTATTAGTCTCCATTTCTCAACAATGAGTAAGATGAACATGAAACAAAATTGAGAAACTTCATAACTATTTCATTCATATAAAGATGATATTTTTAATATAATGAGGATTATTTTTAAAGCTTGAGTTGGACTTTAGACCAAATTTAGATAAATTTCAGTAATAGTTAATTGATGTATAGTAATAACGATAATTAAATAGTAATAACACAGAATTGTAATGATAAATTTTTTTTACGTTTGAATAATGGTATATTAATATACGTTAATGACATATTTTTGTTTGTATGATAGAATGGTATGGTTGTATTTTTTAGCTAAATTACTAATTTACCCCTACATATTATATGTAATAGTAAATAGTATAAAAGAAGTATGTAAGGAAAAAAGATTTTTATCAATATAATTATATTTATATTTAAATAAATAATTATTATATATAATTAAATTAAAATTTTATATTTAATAAAATAAATAATTATTATTTATATTATTATATTAATTTAATAAATTTTTAATTGTCAAAATATATATGGAATTAATTAAATTAGATGGGAGTATAAAGGAAATAAATAGAATGCCTATTAAATATAACTAATTTAGTGGTTTAAAAATTTATTCCAAAATTTGACAGTCATATACCATTTGTTATTATTGGAAGTTGAAACAAATATAATTCTCATACTAGTAAAATACTATACATTAAAATTCTATTATTTACTATGATCCAATGAAAGGGTTAGTATCCTACTAGATTACACACACCCTTATCATTTTTAAAATTTTGAATATATATTTTAAACATAATTTTAAATATTTTATTACAATCTATTTTTTCAGATTGGGTTGGACCATTAGTTGAATTGAGCCGAACATGCTCAAATAAATCTAAACAGCCCAAGTGGCCGACCCCAATAAAGCGTCGTCGTTTTAAAAGTTTAAAATTGCAATTCTGACCCTCGAATATCCAGTTTAGATCTCCCACCTACCGGGTCCACGTCATCTATAAATAAAACCCTCACAGATTCGGTCCGTCCTTCACTTGTCAAAATACAGAAACGAGGCAAAAAGAAAGGAAAGAAAAA
Organism: Carica papaya; assembly: GCF_054855325.1. Lineage (NCBI taxonomy): Eukaryota > Viridiplantae > Streptophyta > Magnoliopsida > Brassicales > Caricaceae > Carica > Carica papaya. Next base: position 4,308,205 of record NC_142312.1, on the reverse strand, counting down.
GAAATCACACTTTCCTAAAAACGAAAACCAAGAAATCTCTCTCTGCTTCTCCTCCCCGACAACTATGGCGGCAACTTCACACTCTCTCCTCCTCCAAAACTCGACCGGTCAACACCTCCACAAAACCAGACCGGCCTCGTTAAACCAACTCACTAGACCTAACACGGTGAGTCTCTCCGGCTACAACAACAAACCCATGCCGATCAGATGCGCTGCAACCACCCAAATCCAAGATCCACCGCAAAGGAATGCGCAATCCGTAGATCGGGTCTTCAACTTCGCCGCCGGGCCCGCCACCTTGCCCGAGAACGTTCTCCTTAAGGCCCAGTCCGAGCTGTACAACTGGCGTGGATCCGGGATGAGCGTAATGGAAATGAGCCATCGAGGTAAGGAATTTTTATCTATTATCCAGAAAGCCGAATCGGATCTCCGTGCGCTTTTGGAAATTCCGGTGGAATACTCTGTTTTATTTCTCCAGGGCGGCGCCACCACGCAGTTCGCGGGTATTCCGCTGAATCTCTGCAGACCCGATGAGCCGGTTGATTATCTGGTTACCGGGTCATGGGGCGATAAGGCCTTTAAGGAGGCACAGAAGTTTTGTAAACCTAAGGTGATCTGGTCGGGTAAATCGGAAAAGTATACCAAAATTCCATACTTCGATGGATTGGAGCAGAGCCCAGATGCGAAATACCTGCACATTTGCGCTAATGAAACCATTCACGGCGTGGAATTCAAGGATTACCCAAAACCCAGGAATGCTAATGGAATTTTGGTGGCTGATATGTCCTCTAATTTCTGTTCAAAGCCCGTGGACGTGACTAAATTCGGAGTGATATACGCCGGGGCACAGAAGAACGTTGGTCCATCTGGGGTCACCATCGTCATTATTAGGAAGGATCTGATTGGAAATGCTCAGGAAATCACACCCGTGATGCTCGATTACAAGATCCACGACGACAACAACTCGCTGTACAACACGCCTCCCTGTTACGGCATTTACATGTGTGGTTTGGTGTTCGATGATCTGTTGGCGCAGGGCGGATTGAAGGAGGTGGAGAAGAAGAACAAGAAGAAAGCGGAATTACTGTTCGACGCCATTGATGAGAGCAAGGGATTCTACAGGTGCCCAGTTGAGAAATCCGTGAGGTCATTGATGAATGTACCGTTTACTCTGGAGAAGTCAGATTTAGAAGCAGAGTTCGTGAAAGAAGCTACGAAGGAGAAGATGGTGCAGCTGAAGGGTCATAGGTCTGTTGGAGGAATGCGAGCTTCTATATACAATGCTATGCCATTGGCTGGCGTTGAGAAGCTGGTTGCTTTCATGAAGGATTTCCAGGCAAGGCATGGTTAGATTCATTGAGGCGATTGAGAAAGGAAGGAAAACCTATGTAACATTTTGTTGGGTATTTGGAGTTGGGTCATGGATGATCTTCTTTTTGTTTATGTTCTGTGATTTTTACTTACCATATAAATTTGATTGAACTTGTTCTGGTATTGAAGTAATGATTTAAGTGGCCGCCATTATTGCTGCTGTAGTTTGATTTAGGCTTTAAATATACTGTTAAAATAGTGCATGCTACGACTTTTAAAAATATTATTATAATAATTATGAATTAAAAATACTTTTAGTTAATAATTTTTTGGCGTTTGACAAAAATATTTATAAAAGTACTCTTACTTTGAAAAAAAAAAATTGAAGATATATATTTGGTAAAAATGATTGCTGATTTTGGAATTGATAAGAATAATATAAGAAGGGAATAAGTAAAAAAAATAATCTATTTAATTAAAATAATTGTAAAAATTGAAATAATTTAAAAATTAATAAAAACAATTAAATTTAAATTATTATTTATAAATTAATTTAAATTATTAATTATAGATATTATTATTATTATTATATATAAATTATATTTTATAACGACTCTGAAAATCTAAAAGAAAATATATAATAACTTAAATGCGAAAGCGAAATAAAAGTTTAATATTTACATTTCTTACACAATAATTAAAAAGTACTGAACAACATTATAAAATCAATTCTTTGAAAGAAATACGAGAAATAAGGAAACAAATAGAAAATAAAAAATATATAGCATCTACTTGCAATCTTTTTGCAGATTGGGCTCTAGAACCTGGTTCTCATGGTTAAATAAAGGATGAACTACACTAACCCAGTAAGGGTATCACACTATATCACTGGCACAGAAGTAAATGTTGGTATAAAATCGAAAACCACTAATGAAGCATTAAATTTAGCAAATGTATTTATCAATCATAAAATCATTTCTCGTTCACTTACCATAATTGTAACACCCAATTTATTATTTTTATTTTTTCTTATTATTTTTATATATATTAGAATTTTAGTTTAATTTTTTAATATTTAATTTATAAGGTTTTAATTTAATTTAATGAAAATAAAAATAATAATAATAATAAAATAGGGTAAAATTATTTTTGAAATTCAATTGAAATTGATTTTAGGAAAAAAGGGTGAAAATTTAGATTCTGGGGGTATTTTTTTTAAAAAAAATCGAAAACCGGAGGTCAAAACGTAATTTAAAAAAGTTGTGCCACGTTAGCAGCCAAGTCACTGGCCCCGGCCAACTAGAACACGTCACGTGGTAAGGAAGCTGACGCGGGAGACCACGCGGACGGAGCCACGTGAGCGATTCGCGTGCACTCGATCGAATGGTCCAGATCTCACGCGTGCGGACGGCACAGATCTCACGCGTGCAGACGGCCCAGATCGCATCGCGATGGACGGTCCATATTTATTCCCATTTTAATCGCGATCGGATGACCCAGATTAAAACGTGATGGACGGCTGAGATTAAAAGGGGAAAGTTATAGATAACTTCATCCACACCCGACCCCAAACCTTAGCCGTCAGTGCCTCGCCGGAGAAGAAGAACCAGACGCCAGAGGAGCCGGCCGTTGCCACCCGCCACCGCACCGGAGGATTTTTCGACCGCCAAACGAGATAAATTTTCTCCCCTTGGCTTGTTTTTCGATGCTGAATCTGTCTATGGCCAAATTGGAGCCAAACCACCGGCCAATCGGTCGAAAAATACCGCCGAAGTCCAGCAGCGCCGCCGCAGCTTCCCTCGATTTTTACCTCCGATGAGGCCCTTTCCGGCTCCCGTTCGATGCAATTTTTACACCACTGTGATCACCGTCCTTTTCTCTATAGGTTGACTGGAGCAAAACATCAAAAGGCAACTTACGCCGGAGAAGCCGCCGTACCCGAGAGCGCTGCCGCCGGTAAGTCTCGGTTTTTCGTAATTTTTTAGCCTACCGAGGGCCCTAGTGTTGTTTTATTGCAAGAACCAATGCAAGTTTGGCTGAATTTGGCCGAAAACGGCCAACCCGAGGTGGATCGCCGCCGTGCTGAAATTTTGATATTGGCTAAAATGGGCCCTAGGTTTGATTTGGAATTTTTTGGGACACGTGCAGGTACTGGTAGTGCGTTTCAGTTTCCCAGAAAAAATTCAAGAAATTTAGGGACAGTCCGTAGGCGCACTGTAGAGCAGATCTTAGACTCCGAAACAAGTAAGAATCTCTCACCCTATTTCCTATCACGGCATTAAAGCCTAATAAATGATAAAACGATATTTTATGACTTTATAGATATGTATAATTGATTGAGGTTGCCAATGGAGTCCGAATCTGATATATTGTTGGTCAGTTGTTGTTTGATCTATTTTTTAGTATTAAATGCAGTATGGTATTTGATGTATTTATTTTATAGTTTCGTATGCATGAATCATGATTTCTTTTATTTTGGTTTGAATTATGGTGAACCTGATGTTGTGTTGTTGTTTGCTGTTATTATTGGTTTACGTGTTTGTGTATGATTGAAAAATTGAGACCAAGAAAAATGAGAAAAAGGTTATGTGAAGTAATAAATGGATAATGTGGACAGTCTGACTAGATATCCTGGGAGATAGTGTACGGACCGGATTCGTAGGGAACCCTACTGGGAATGTGGTCTCTCATATCAGACGGAGTATGGAGACCTTATGTGTTTTGGCACCATACTGGACGGGGTATGAGGATGGCTCATTTCACCCTCATACCGGACGGGGTATTGAGATTTATAGTTTTGGCGCCCATAACGGATGGGGTATGGGGACGGCATTGGAATCAGCTTATTAATGATAATGGTTCACGTGTAGCGGGGACCCCCCTATGGATCTCATGGATACTAGTAGGCTGGTAAAAGAGTAAATTTGTTATCTGATTATTGAAGTACAAAAGTATAACATGTGTTATGTTACAAAGTGTATATGATTTGATGATGGTTATAATGTTATTGTTTTCATATGTTATTTTCACGAGTCTCACCGAGATAAGTGAATAGTAAAGGTTTTTTATTATTAATAAATGAGTTTGTTATAAATTATGCTCCATTGGTTGTTTTTGTTTTCTACCAACCTTTACTTCTGTGGCAGTGAGATAGTGTGATATCTTTACTGGGCTAGTGTAGCTCATTCCTTACTTAACTATTTCAGATCAGGAAGACGTGATTCCCGAGCTTGTTCCACATGAAGACGACGAGTTAGACGTCTAGAGACTTTATAGTTCTATTTATAGTTTTTATTTCGAGTATTTCTTTTAATCTGCTTATTCTTTCATATGTTAAATACGTTTTTGGTTATTGTGTAAGCAATGTTAATCAAAATTTTTATTTCGCTTCCGCATTTAAGATTTTTTATACATACATCTTCATTTAAATTTTCGGGGCCGTTACAATAATGGAATTTATTAAAATAACCTATAAAAAAAATAATACCATGCAAATTATAAGTTCATGAACAATCAGTAACATATAACATATTATAAATCTATATCTATTTACAATAAACCAAACCATAACTGTTTCTCTTTTTACTAGCCTACTAGTATCCATGGTGGTTCATAGGGATGTCCTCGCTACACATGAACTATTTCTTTTAACAATCTTAATTACAGGGCCGTCTCTATACGTCCGTCTGGTATGAACACCAAATCATTAAATCTCAATACCCCATCCGGTATGAGGGTGAAGCGAGTCGTCCCCATACCCCGTCCGGTATGGGCCCCAAATTATCAAGTCTCCATACCTCGTACGGTATGAGATAACATTCACGATAGGGTTCCCTATGTACCCGGTCCGTCCACCATCTCCCAAGATATCCAGTAAGGCTGTCGTTTCATCTATTCATTTAAATCACACAATTTTTTTACCGTTTAACATTCTCTTTTTCCCGATTCAGCAGTAAACACGTCAATTAAGCCATACATGCGTTCAAAGCCATAAAATAAATAAGATACCATCATGTATATAAACTGTAAAATCAATCAACAAACAGCAATAGATAATTTCTGATTCCGGCTCCATTAGTAATCCTAATTAATATGCATATTACTAAAATAATACAAAATACCATATTATCATTTATTTAAACTTTAACTTTATGATAGAGAATAGGGTGAGAGATCCTTACTTGATTTGACGCCTGAAATGTTAAACTGTTTAGTGCGTCTACGGGCGGTCCCTAGGTTCCCTAAATTTTTCTCCGGGAACTAAAACGCGCTAATAATATCTACAAATATTCCAAATAAATCCAAAATAAGTCATAGGGCCCACTCGGCCAATTTAAAAAATCTAGCACGAGGGCTCTACCGTGCTCCGACGACAGCACCACCGCGGGCAGCGACGATCTGTCTCGGGTTGGCTATTTTCGGCAGTTTTCGATCGAATTCAACCGATTTTGCATCAATTCTTGCGAGAAAACACATTTAATGGACTTGGTTGGCAAAAAAAATACAGAAATTCGAAACTCACCGGTAACGAGGAGCTCCGATGCAGCGGCTCCTCTGGCTCACATTGCGATTGAGTGTTTTGCTCCGCTCAACCTGTAGAGAAAACAACAGTAATCACAACGGTGAAAAAATTACGTCGAATGGGAATCGGGAAGGGTTTCATCAGAAGTATTTTGTGAAATTGTCCGCAGCAGCACCGCCGAGTTTTGCCACTATTTTTCGGCCAATTGGTTGGTTTTTTCACTCCGATTTGGTCATGGGTGAGCTTAAAATTGAATTTCATGCAAATGAAAAGTTTTTACCTTTTTTGCCAGTCGGAGAGAGTTCCGGTGCAGCGGTGGGTGGCTGCGGTCAGCTCCCGGCTGCTGGGTCATCTTCTCCGGTGAGGGGTTCCAGCGGCTGGGGTTAGAGTTTGGTGCGGATGGGGGTTATTTATATCTATTCGCTTTTGATCTGGGCCATCCATCGCGTTTGATATATATCATCCGATCACGATTAAATAGGGAGTGAATCTGGACCGTTCATCACGATTCAATCTGGACCGTCCATTACGATTCACTCTGAGTCATTTGATCGTGTTTGAATTTGGTTGTTCGATCACGTTTGGGAGGGAGCGTATCTAGGCCGTCCATGTGTGCGAAAACATACCTCAGCCGTTCGATCGCGGACACGTAGATTGCCCATATGGCCTCCCACATGGGCTCCCGTGTCAGCATCTCTGCTACTTGACGCGTCCTGGTTGGTCGGGGCTGCTGACCGGACGTCTAACGTGGCAAATTTTCTTTAAATTATGTTTTGACCCCCAATTTCTGATTTTTCTTTCGAAAATACTCTCAGAACCTAATTTTTCACTCATTTTTTCCAAAATTATTTTCAATTTAATCCTGCATCAATTTTACTCTATTTTTACATTAAATTAAAATAAAATAAATATAAAATTATATATACAATTTAATTCAAATTATATTAAAATAAATTTGGGTGTTATAACTCTCCTCCCTTTAAAGAAATTTAGTCTCTCAAATTGTCTCTTTCTCTCTCAATCAAACAGTTGGGGATATTGGACTCTAAAGTCTGATTCTAGCTCGCATGTAGCCTTTCTCGGTGTGTAATTCTGTCATATGACCTTTACAAAGGGAATTTTTTTATTGCGGAGTAATATGCTCTTTTGATCCACAATGTCGACTAGTACTTTCTTGTTTGATAGATCCTCCTAGAGTGGAAGAGGCTCGTGGGCCAAGACATGAGAGGGGTCTAGATTTTATTTGCGTAGCATGGACACATGAAACACATTATGGATATTAGAAAGTTCTGGAGGCAGTGCTAGTCTGTAGGTGGCGGTACCAATTCTGTCTAAGACTTCAAATGGTCCAATAAATCGAGGGTTCAATTTTTCTCTCTTGTCGAATCTATTGATTTCCTTAAAATGAGTGACCTTAAGGAACACCTAATTGCCTTTTTCAAATTCCAAATCTCTCATCTGGGTGTTTGCATAACTCTTCTATATGCTCTGAGCCATCTGAATGTTCTTCTTGATCTTAATAATTTTGGATGTAGTCTCCTTTACTAGATCTGGGCCGAATAGTTTTCTATCGCCCACTTTTTTTCCAACAAATCAGTGATCTGCATGGGCGCCCATATAACGCCACATACGGAGCCATGCCAATATTTGCTTGGCAGCTGTTGTTGTAGGCGAACTCTATGAGGGGTAGATAGTCATTCCAATGGCCTCCGGAGTCAAAGATACAAGCTCGAAACATATCCTCAAGTGTACGGATTGTCCTTTCTGACTGTCCATCAGTTTGAGGGTGGAATGTAATACTAAGGGACAACTTCATTCCCATGACTTGCTGAAAGTTATTCCAAAATCGAGAAGTGAACCTGGGGTCCCTGTCGGATACTACTGTCACTAGCAATCCATGCAATTTGACTATTTCTTGGATATACATTCTTGCTAACTTGTATAAGGGATTAGTCATCCTAGTGGCCAAGAAGTGGGAAGACTTGGTAAGTTGGTCAACAATTACCCATATGGCATCATGTCCTGAGCGTGCCTTAGGTAATCCTGTCGCAAAGTTCATAGTGATATGTTCCCACTTTCATTATGAGATCGTTAATGACTGAAGTAGCCTGTCTGAGCATTGATGCTCTGTCTTGAACTACTGACATACCAAACACTTAAAAACAAAATAAGTTATATCTCTTTTCATCCTGTTCCACCAAAATCAGGGTCGCATACTTTGATACATTTTAGTACTTCTGGAATGCATGACAAACTTTGAACTATGGGGCTCTATCATGATATTCCTCTTTAACTCACTGTCACCTGGAATACACACCCTGTCCTGGAATCTGAGCAACCTATCGGCAGAGATTCAAAATTCTGAGCTAACTTCTTGTTATGCATCTCTCTTGAGGGCTACTAGGGTAGAATCGGCAGACTTAGCTTCCCTTATTCTCTTGATTAACTCAAGCTAAATGGTCAGGTGACCCAAACATATGACTCTCCTCCAGTCCTCCTCATTCAACTCAAATTTGACATTCTTCTTTGTGAGCCGAGTCTGGGGAGCAGCTAGACTAGAAAACACTTCCACAAACCTGCGGTAATAACCCACCATCCACAGAAAGCTACAGATCTCCTTAACTGATGTTAATTTTTTCCAGCCTAGCACTGCTTCAACTTTTTCAGGGTTCATGTGTCCCAGGAAGGTGGTCTGCTCAAGCCAAAATCCACAGTTACTCAACTTTGCATACAACTTCTTTTCTCTGAAAATCTGCAAAACTTGAGCTAGATGGTGAGCATATTCCTTTATACTTTTTGAAAAAACTAGGATGTCATCGATGAACACTATAACAATATGATCCAAGAATTGTCTGAAGACCTTGTTCATCAAGTCTATGAAGATGGCTGGGGCGTTGGTTAGTCCAAATGGCATGACTAGGAACTCATAGTGTCTGTATCTGGTTCGAAAGGTTGTCTTGGAGATGTTTTCTGTTTTGATTTTTACCTGATGGTAACCTGAACGCATGTCTATTTTGGAGAAGATCTGGGCACCCTGTAACTGATCTAAGCGGTCATCAATCATGGGGAGGGGATACTTGTTCTTGATTGTGACTCTGTTCAACCCTCTGTAATCAATACATAACCTCAACGTCCCATCTCCCTTTCTGGCAAAGGTGACTCCGGCACTCCAAGGGGACACACTATGTCAGATAAAACCATTGTCCTGTAATTTAATGATCTGTTTCCTCAGTTCCTTCATCTCAACATGGCTCATACAGTAAGGAGCAACTAAAATAGGCTGGGTGCCTGGCTGAAGGTCTATGGTGAATTCGACTTCCTTGTCCACTGGCAGTCTGGGTAGTTCATTCAGAAACACATTTAAAAAGTCTCGTACTACAAGAATCTCTTGAATACAAATCTCTTTCTTATGTTTGCGTAGTTAGAGAAAACAGCAGGGTTGAAATACTCGACGAAGAAGAAAATTTGCCATGAAGGAATAAATGCTAAACGATTTTATTAATTTGTAAATGCCTCCTCATTAGGAGGATTGAATACAACATTCTTGCTAAAATAATCTACGGTGGCGTGATACACTGCTAGCCAATTCATTCCTAAAATTACATCAAAATCCCTCGCGTGTAATTCTATCAGGTCCACACTCAATTTTATATCTGCTACATCTATGACACAGGCCCTGTAAATAACTTCTTCCAATAGTGTCATACTCCCAGCAGTAGACACAAACAACATTGAATCAAATTTATCAGGTAATATATTAAATTTTGATGCAAAAATAGGTGAAACAAATTAATGCGATGCACCAGTATCAAGTAAAACATGAGCAAGATAGTTACAGATAATGTACATACCCTGTACCACGTTCGGGTTGGCTTTTGTATCCTGCTAGGTGAGATTGTAAGCTCTGCCCTGGATAGGAGGTCTGCCATAATTCTGGTTCCTTAAGCACTACCTCGCATAATGTTGAGCTCTACCACATATGTGACAGGTGTTGTTGAGGCGATAGTAGGGTCGGTCCCTATGATCCATACCACAATGCTGACAGATCTTACTGCGTCCTGCCACTGGAGCCTGAGGGGGAGCCTGGATCACCGGCTTGTGCCTCTTATTCTGTTGAACAGGCGCAGTAGGTGCTGGTCTGCGGGGTGGAGTTGAGGGTCTGAGGTTCCCTGCTGCCTGAGAGAGGGTGCAGAAGCTCTTCTCCATTAGCTGTGCCTTGGCCAGAATGGTTGAATAAGTCCTGAGCTCCAGCACAAACAAATATTGTCTAATATTTGGGTGGAGACCCCACTCCAACCTCCTAGCCTTCCTGCTTTAATCCAACAACGTTTCAGGGGAGTATCGACCCAACTCCAGGAACTTGCGAGCATATTCTGACACAGTCATGTTCCTCTAGACCAACTGTACAAACTCCATCTCCTTCAGATGTCGGAGATGCTCTATAAGATACTCTGCATGAAAGGCTGCTAAGAACTGTTCTCAAGTAACTGGAACAAGCAGGGTGGTCTGTTTGCCATTAGCTGTGCCTTGGCCAGAACAGTCGAATAAGTCCTGAGCTCCAGCACAAACAAATGTTGTCTGATATTTGGGTGGAGACCCCACTCCAACCTCCTCCTAGCCTTCCTGCCTTCATCCAATACCGTCTCAGGGGAGTATCGATCCAACTCTAGGAACTTGCGAGTATATTCTGACACAGTCATGTTCCTCTAGACCAACTGTACAAACTCCATCTCCTTTAGATGTTGGAGATGCTCTATAAGGTACTCTGCATGAAAGGCTGCTAAGAACTGTTCCCAAGTAACTGGAACAGGCAGGGTGGTCTGTTTGAGTTTCCACCAGCGGTTTGTTTCTCCCACTAGCATGTAGGTAGCAAGAGCGACTTTCTGTTTGGGAGTCACTCTCAGGGTCTTGAAGGCCTTCTCTATCTTTGCTAACCAATACTCGGCATCTTCAAAAGAGGATCGCCCTGCAAAAGTAGATGAATTTAATCTATTGTACCTCTCTATGTAACCTGGTTCAATCATGGGAAGAACTGGGTCCAGTGGAAGAGGGACTAGGCCATGCTGAGGATAGATTGGGGGGCCCTGTGATGGTAATTGTTGATACGGTGGGGGCATTGGATTGTACTATAGCGGTGCTGGGTGGTACTATGGATGGGGCACCGGATCATATTGTGGTGGTGTCGGGTCATCTCGCTGCAGGGGTGGCTCAACCTGTGGCAGCAGAGGAGCGTCAGGTAGCTCCCTCCTCTCCTTTCGGCCTTGCTGGGTAGCAATGAGTCTCTCCACCATCTCAAATATGTGGTCAGCATCTTTCCTAAGCGAACATCCCGAGCTGCTCAGTTTAGTAGGGGTCTTCCTCTTCTCATCTCTCTGTATATGCATTTCACAAGGAATGGTTGAGTAATAATTCATTATTTTTGTGTTTCTCTAAGGATTATTGTGTAAGGAATGGGTCCGAGGAATACGAATCTGATACCAACTGTAACAGCCCCAGAAATAGCCAAAGAAAATATATAATAATTTAAGTGTGGAAGCAAAATGAAATGTTAAGGTTTACATTTCTTACACAATAACTTAAAAGTACTAAACAAAATTACAGAATTCATTTTTTGAAAAAAACACGAGAAATAAGGAAACAAATAGAAAATAGAAAATATCTAGCATCTGCTCGCAATCTTTTTGCGGATCGGGCTCTAGAATCTGGTTCTCTTAATATGAATTTTTTAAATAAAGGATGAACTACACTAGCTCAGTAAGGATCCCTCACTCTATTCTCTATCATAGAATTGAAGTTTAAATAAATAATAATGTGGTATTTTGTGTGATTTTAGTAAACATGCATAATTAATTATGGGTTGTTAATGGAGCCGGAACCGGAAATTATCTACTGATGTTGTTGATTATTTTTATATTTTACCTGCATGATGGTATCTTATTTATTTATTTTATGGCTTTGAACGCATGTCTGGTTTATTTTACGTGTTTACTACTGAATTAGGAAAAATGAAGTTTAAACGGTAAAAAAATTGTGGGATTAAATGACTAGATGAAAAGACAGCCTTACTTGATATCTTGGGAGATGGTGGATGGACCGGGTCCATAAAGAACCCTACTGTGAACGTTGTCTCATACCGGACCGGGTATGGAGACTTGATAATTTGGCGCTCATATCGGATGAGGTATGAGAATGGTCTACTTCAGCCTCATACCGGACGGAGTATTGAGGTTTGCTAAATTGACGCTCATACCGGACGGGGTATGAGGACGACCCATGATTGAGAATGATAAATAAAAGAGTTCATGTATAGCAGGGGCATCCCTATGAACCCCCATGGATACTAGTAGGCTGGTGAAAAGAGTGGTAGTTATTGTTTGGTTTATTGATAATGGATATGGATTTATAATATGTACTATGATGGCTGATTATGCATGAGATATTGGTCTGTATGATATTATTCTTCTTACAAGTTGTTTTCATAAATTCTACGATGGTAAGTGAACGAGAAATGATTATATGATTGATAAATGAATTTGCTAAATTTAATGCTCTATTAGTGATTTTCGATTTTATACCAATTTTTATTTCTGTGTCGGTGATATAGTGTGATATCCTTACTGGGTTAATGTAATTCATACTTTATTTAACCATTTCAGATCAAGAGGACCAGGTTCCAGAGCCTGATCCGTAAGAAGATTGCGAGTAGATGCTAGATATTTTCTATTTTTTATTTGTTTCATTATTTTTCGTATTTCTTTCAAAGAATGAATTCTGTAATGTTGTTTACTACTTTTAAGTTATTGTGTAAGGAATGTAAACCTTAACTTTTTATTTCGCTTCCGCACTTAAGTTATTATATATTTTTTTTGGCTATTTCTAAGGCTGTTACATATTTAATGTTTTATATAACATATAATAATATATTTATTTATAATTATATTAAAAATATAGTATACATGTAAATTAAATGATCCAGTTTGTATAAAAATCTAATTTTTTTCAGTTTTGGTTTCCTTCAACTCCATCTCTATTTTCCTGTTCTTTTCCTCTCTCTCTCTCTCTCTCTCTCTCCTCATCTTTCTCCCTCGTCATTATCTGTAAAAGAAAAAAAAAATTCATTTTTTTAAAATTTGGGTCTTTACTAGTTTTTCTCTCCATCTTCTTCATCTCTCTGTCTTCCTCTCCTTCTTAGTTACTCTCACTCTCTAGCTTTCTCTTATTTTATCACTCACTCTCTATGTTACAATAATTTAGTAATATCAAATTATTGTGATAGTAGAGTTATATATCGAGTTTCGACCCTATTAAAATTCTCCCATCCAGTTGATTGATGCAACTGTTGATTTTAGTTTCAGGCTCCCGGTGGCATGTCGGCGACGAATCACAGAGGAGAAGGTTGCTAGTGTGCGTAGAGACAGAGGAGGTGGATGGTTAGTTTGACAAAACGTGGAAGAAGAAAGGTTTTGAGGATATGCATATGAGTTATATTTGTAATTATAGATTTTGATATTTTAAAAGTATATTTTTAGTGAAAAAAACTATAGCATGAACAAGATCAAATAAACCCAAATATGAAAATTATAAATAAACTCGTATCGAATAAAAGATAATGAATACAGAAATATATCTAAATTCATAAGAAAAGATCTTCACATCTTGCACTAAATTTTTCAAATCAACATGTAGCTGTAAAACATTGATTTTCACTGTTGATAGGATAATAGAAAATAAAAAAATACATATGTCTGATTTGAGGGTCATAACTATTTTTTATATTGTTGATTTTTGTTATTTTTTATTTTTTCTATCATAAAATGAAAAATTACAAATATGATATATGTAAATATTACAAACTCATATTTAAATATGATGCATTAAGACCCATTACTGTTTAACTATAATTGGTCACTTTTAAACGGGTCCAATAAACTGATAGTTTGTTACACATATTAAGACCTACATTAAATCTACTTGTTGATAAAAAATCTAATATAGTACTTTACTACTATTTTAAGATTGATGGTATACATTTTAAACGAAGTGATTGAGAGATTGCTTGACTTGGGATAATCTGCTAACTCAACAATCTATCAACCCCATTGTTGTGTTTTGAATAATTGAAAATTTGATGGGAAATTTATTGTAAATGAATTCTTTATCTACTTAAAAAACTTAAAAACCTTCTAACATATTGGATAAATTCATCTTTTATATTGAAGAAAAATATTATAAAATAAAAATAGTTGGAATCTAAATATATTATTATTTTAAAATCTATATAATCACCTAATTAAACCATTCGGTAAATCTAAATTTGTATTTTAAAATAATTTGCAAACTAAACTAAATGCATATTCATAAATGTTTTTTCAACAAAATTAAGAGTTGAAATTTTGATAGGCTTAACAAAATGTTGAAATCACATTTATTTATTTTTTTAGTGGATCTCCTTAGAGGCATGTGCTCTTTTTTTTTTGGAACATATTTAGCAGCATGTGTTCTTAAAGTTGTTGAGTTTGCTCTTCTAGAGCAATCTCTTAATCTTAAAGAGAAAATTCATCAATATTGTCTTATTTTATATTTATTAGTTAATCGTTACTAATAATAATCGTAGGAAGAACAAGTTAAAAATATTTTAACAAGATCTAACCAGAATGAAGTTGTAACACCCAAATGAAAATAAATATTTTATCTATTTATTTTTATTTTTATTTTTTATATATTTATTTATTTGGATTTTTATTTAATTCAATTTAATTTAATTCAATGAAAATAAAAATAATAATAATGATAAAATTGGGTAAAAATATTAATTGGATTTAATTGAAATTGATTTTGAGAAAAAAGTGAAAATTTGGATTCTGGGGGTATTTTTGAAAATAAAATCGGAAACCGGGGGGTCAAAACGTAATTTATCAAACGTGCGCACGGACGGCCTAGATTCACGCGTACGGACGGCCCAGATTCACGCGCACGGACGGTTCAGATTCAATCAGGCACGGATGGTCCAGATTGCATCGCGATGAACGGTCCAGATTTAATCCCAATTAAATCGCGATCGAACGGCCCAGATTCAATCTTGATGGACGGTCAAGATTAAAAGGCAAAGGGTATAAATACCCCCACCCACACCTGACCAAAGAAACCCTAGCTGCCAGTGCTCGCCGGAGAAAAAGAACCAGATGCCGGAGGAGCCGGCCACCGCCACCCGTCGCCGCACCGGAGAAGTTTCCGACCGCTGATCGAGGTAATTTTTCTCCCCTTTGTTCATTTTTCGACGCTGAGTCCGCCTATGGCCAAACCGGAGCCAAACCACTGGCCAAACGGCTGAAAAACTCAGCCGAAATCCAGCGGCGCCCCCGCGTCCCTCCTCAATTTTTGCCTCCGATGAGGCCCTTCCCGGCCTCTATTTGATGCAAATTTTATACCACTGTGATCACCGTTCTTTTCTCTACAGGTTGATCGGAGCCAAACATCAAAATGCGACTCACACCGGAGGAGTCACCGCTCCCGAGAGCACCACCACCGGTAAGTTTCAGTTTTTCATGATTTTTCGGCCCACCGAGGGCCCTAGGGTTGTTCTATCGCAGGGACTGATGCAAGCGTAGCCGAATTCGGCCGAAAACATCCAACTCGAGGCGAATCGCCGCCGTGCCGGAATTGCGATATTGGCCGAAAGGGGCACTGGGTCTAATTTGGGATTTTTTGGGACACGTGCAGGTACCAGTAGTGCGTTTCAGTTCCCCGGAAAAAATTCAAGAAAAATTAGGAACAGCCTGTAGGCGCACTGTAGAGCCGTATTCAGACCCCGAAACAAGTAAGGACCCCTCACCCTATTTCCTATCACGGTATTAAAGCTAAATAAATAATTAAATTGTATTGTGTGACTTTATAGATGTATAATTGATTAAGGTTGCCAATGGAGCCCGAGTCTGATACTGTGTTGGTCTATTATTGTTTGATTTAATTTTCAGTATTAAATGCAGCATGATGTTTGATGTAATTATATTATGGTCCCGTATGCATGAATCATGGTTTCCTTATTATGGTCGGTATTATGCTTAACCCGATACTGTGTTGTCTTGTTTGGTGTCCATTACTGGTTTACATGTTGTGTGTGTTTGGTTGATTGAAACCAAGAAAAATGTCAAAAAGGTTATGTGAATTGATAGTGGATATTGTGGACAGCCTGACTAGATATCATGGGAGATGGTGGACGGACCGGGTCCGTAGAGAACCCTACCAAAAATGTGGTCTCTCATACCGGACGGGGTATGGAGACCTTATGTGTTTGACGCCCATACCGGACGGGGTATGGGGACGGCCCGTTTTACCCTCATACTAGATGGGGTGTGGGGACGGCCCTGGAATCAGGTTATAAATGTTAAGGGTTCACGGGTAGCGGGACTCCTATGGATCCCTATGGATACTAGTAGGCTGGTAAATGAGGAAAATATGTTGTGTAATGATTGAAATGCAAAGGCGTGGTAAGTATTATGTTATACAGTTCATATGATTTCATGATGATGATAATGTTATTGCTTTCGTATGTCGTTCTATGGATCTCACCGAGGTAAGTGGATAGTAAATGATTTTATTATTGATAAAAGAATTTGTTATAAATTATGCTCCATTGGTCTTTTTGTGTTTTCTACCCACCTTTATTTCCGTGGCAGTGAGATAGTGTGATGTCTTTATTGGGCTGGTGTAGCTCATTCCTTACTTAACTATTTCAGATTAGGAAGACGTTGTTCCCGGGCCCGTTCCACAGGAAGACGGCGAAGGGGACGCCTAAAGACTCCGTAGTTATATTTATAGTTCTTATTTTCGAGTATCTCTTTTAGTTAGTTTATTCTTTTATATTTTGAGCACATTTTTGGTTTTAGTGTAAGGAATGTTAATCAAAATTTTTATTACGCTTCCACATTTGACATTTTTAATACACATATTTCATTCTAAATTTCTGGGGCCGTTACAGATGTCGTATTCAAAGTTAATAAGCATAAAACAATGGTCAATATTTATTGAATTTAAGTGATGTCAAACCTTGATTGCAACCATTTGTTTAGTTGAAAGGGAAGGTGAGATAAGCCGAGTGAGCCATAGAGATAATTTCTGTGGAGATGAGGTTACCCGTTTAACTCTTAGAAGTAAATGGACTTGTTTTGTTCTTCATTATTTGTTTGTGTTGCATTATCATATTTAGATAAAGAACTGATTATCTTGAAATTTGTTATTTTATATTAATGAATGAACCAAAAAAAATAATGTTAATTTCATTATTTTGTTCCTAATTTGTGTTTCGACCTGATTTATTTATATTTTTTTATTCATATTACAAATTTATATGAAAAATTATATGATAACAGATAAAATTTTGTAAACTAAGTGCTTAAAATTTTAAAAGAAATTAAAATATCCAAATACAACACTTAAATCCATAGATATGAAACTTCTGATAATATGTTTTGTGTTTAAATGCGTATTATTTTTTCAGGTGTGTCAAATTATTATCTTATGCAAAAGCATTTTACATATTAAATTACACATTATAAAATTTTACCATATCTTTCTTGTTGTTTGTTCACTCATCCACCATGAACCAAATTATTCTTTAACTAATAACCCAAAACCGTGCTTTAAATCAAGCTACCTTGCTAAGATGATTTTAATCTTAATTTAAATTAAGATTATTGTACGAAGTCATTTGTATATATAAGATGCTACCTTTTGGGATGTTGTACTGCTCCAAATTAAAGGTGTGTTGGAACACCTTGCTTATCGCTGTGCTTAAATAATTTGAAAGTTCTATTTATTCGGGTTTTGACCACGTTGAACTTAATTAATTTACTTTATTTAATATTTATCACGATTCGTAAATCTGGTTAATTTTTATTTAATTTGATTTTATTTAAATTTATTTTATTTTAAAATTTATTATTTAATTTTTATTTAACTTATTTAAATTAATTATAAAAAATTGAAAAAAATCGGAAAAGCGACGAATCAGAAAGAAAATCCCATGGGGAGACAAGTTGCTCGCGCGGGTGTTAGGCACTATGCACGCACAAGTGCCTGTACAGTAGCCACGGGACGTGCACACAGTGTGCATGTTCCATCTGCACACACGCATGCATGGGACGTGCGCACAACGCGCACGGCCCATCCACGCGCATAGCGTGGGTTCAGGACTTACGCACGTCCTGGTGCTCCTGGTGCCTGCGCGCGACTGGAGGCCTGTGCGCTTGTAGGCTAGCCTGCAGCATGTCGGCCGGGGCTTTGCCAACTCAGACAGTGTGCCGTCGTTGCCTTGAGCGGTGCACTGCTGTCGCTAGTGGAGGAGGCCATCATCCCTCGTTTTTCGTGTCAAACATTTTTTTCTCTTCTCTCTTCACTAGATTTTGCCACTTGGTGCAAATTCGACGGTTTTAAAGCTCTATAAATTGCCTTTCCCTTTTTCTTCCTCTTCATACTATCATTCTTTCATTTTTCAAGATTTAGAGAGAGAAAGAGAGAAAGATAATAGTCTAGTGAGAGAAAAAGAGAAAGAAAGGAGAATGGTAAAGGAAAAAATATCGAGATTTTGATAAGAAATATAGTATTTCTTGCAACATCTTAAGAATTATTTTTAGATAAACTAATTTAAAATAATTGTTACTAATTTAAAAATATCGAGGTGCTCTTTTTTTGTTGGAACATATTTAGCAATATGTGCTTTTAAAGTTGTTGAGTTTGCTCTTCTAGAGCAATCTCTTAATCTTAAAGAGAAAATTCATCATTTTCTTATTTTATATTTATTAGTTGATTGTTATTAATAATAATCGTAGGAAGAATAAGTCGAAATTTTTTTAACTAGATCTAACCAGAATGATGTTGTATTCAGAGTTGATAAGCATAAAATGATGGTCAATATTTATTGAATTGAAGTGATGCCACACCTTGATTGCAACCATTTGTTTAGTTGAAAGAGAAGGTGAGAGAAGCCGAGTGAGCCATAGAGATAATTTCTGTGGAGATGAGGTTACCCGTTTACCTTTTAGAAGTAAACTGACTTGTTTTGTTCTTCATTATTTGTTTGTGTTGCGTTATCATATTTAGATAAAGAACTGATTATCTTGACATTTGTTATTTTATATTAATGGTTGAAACAAAAAAACAATGTTAATTTTATCATTTTATTCTTGGTTTGTGTTTCGAAATGATTTATTTAGATATTTTTATTCAGATTACAAATTAACATGAAAAATTATATGATAATAGATATAATTTTGTAAACTAAGTGCTTAAAATTTTAAAAGAAATTAAATTATCCAAATACAACATTTAAATCTATAGATATGAAACTTCTGATAATATGTTTTGTGTTTTTTGTTTAAATGCGCATTATTTTTTCAGGTGTGCCAAGTTATTATCTTATACAAAAGCATTTTACATATTACATCACACATTATAAAAGTTTACCATATCTTTCTTGTTGTTTGTTCACTCATCCACCATGAACCAAAGTATTCTTTAACTAATTGTTAACTAAGAGCTCAAAACCGTGCTTTAAATCAAGCTACCTTGCTAAGATGACTTTAATCTTAATTATTATTGTACCAGGTCATTTGTATATATAAGATGGCTACTTTTTACCTTTTGGAATGCTGTACTGCTTCAAACTAAAGGTGTGTTGTAATA
Organism: Carica papaya; assembly: GCF_054855325.1. Taxonomy (NCBI): domain Eukaryota; kingdom Viridiplantae; phylum Streptophyta; class Magnoliopsida; order Brassicales; family Caricaceae; genus Carica; species Carica papaya. The sequence goes on along the minus strand of NC_142312.1, from coordinate 4,288,692 downwards.
TCTCCTTCATCGCTATGCTTAAATGATTTGAAAATTCTATTTATTAGGGACATTGACCACGTTAAATTTAATTAATTTATTCTATTTAATATTTATCACAATTCGTAAATCTAATTAATTTTAAATTTTATTTAGCTTATTTAAATTAATTATAAAAAATTGAGAAAAATTAGAAAAATGACGAATTGAGAAGAAACTTTTGCGGAAAAAAAATCCTGCAGGGAGACAAGTTGCCCGCGCGGGTGCTAGGCACTGTGTGCGCTCACATGAGGGCACAGTAGCCATGGGACGAGTGCACAACGCACACGTCCCATTCGCACACACGCACGCACGGTACATGCTCACAGCGCCCATGTCCTATCCACTCGCACGACATGGGGTCAAGACTTATGCGCGTCCTGTTGAGCGCAGGTGGGCCACTCGCACAGCAGACCTGCGCGGATAGGCCCTGTGCACTTGGGGCCTGCACACGATAAGAGGCCTGTGCACCTGGAGGCGCGCTGCCAGCTGGGGCACTGCCACCTCGGGCAGTATGCTGCCATTGCCTCCGGAAGTGCACAACCGTCGCCAATGGAGGAGTCCTCATATCTCATTTTTCATACCAAACATCTTTTTCTCCTCTCTCTTCACCGAATTTCACCACTTGGCGCGAATCAGATGGTTCCAAAACGCTATAAATTGCCATTCCCCTTCCCTTCCTCTTCACACTTTCATTCTTTTACTTTTCAAGATTTAGAGAGAGAGAGAAAAAGATAGTAGTCTATTGAGAGAAGAAGAGAAAGAAAGGAGAACAGTAAAGGAGAAAATATCGAGGTTTCGATAAGGAATCTAGTATTTCTTTCGACGTCTTAAGAATTATTTTTAGATAAGCTAATTTAAAATGATTGTTATTTTCCTTATTTTTGTGTGTCTTTGTGTTCAGATTAGTCGAATTGTTCTTATTTTCAAGCATGCCATGTAAATTGCAGATACTTGATGAATTTGCATGTAATAAATATAATATATAAACGATAAGAGAAAAAATATATATATATATAAAAGAAAAGTGGAATGAAGTCTATATGGTCCGAAGTGTATCTGTATTGACATGCATTGCATTAAGTGTCTCGTTAACATTTTTATCTCTGAAGGGTATTTGTTCCCCTTACCCTTCGGGGTATCTGTTTTCCTTGCCATTCGAAGTATTTGTTTCTCTCTCTCCTATCTAGTCTGAAAAGATGTAAGAGGACCGCTCCTAATGGATGACAAAGTATCCTTTGACGAGAGTGATATCGCACTATCTGTAGGGGTCACCCATGACTAAATAACGTAATGACTGTAGATATCTGTTAGGGTCACTATGGCTGGTACAACTGTGGTCATAGATCGTACCATGGTTTGGCCAGCCAGAAATGAGCATGAACAAATTGCCGTATTTGTATCTGATTCGATCATTCTACTTGAGTAGTTGAAAATCTGTATCTGCCATCAGAGATGGAAGTTGTAACGATTTCGTGAAATATGACACAAAAATCTAAATATTTCATAATTTATTTTCTCTATTATCTGACATGATGTATGTTTAGTTGTCTGTATTAACGTACCGATTTCTTAACAAATAAATGATTTTTCATAATGTGAGATAGGTAAACGAGGAAGGAGGTTAAATGGTAAGCTCTTAAGTCTAAGTAATTAACTTTTGAAATCTTACGATATTAATTTAATACTGTTTTCTTTACTAAGCATATGAAACTCATTATTTTCATGTCTCCTCATATGAGAAAAAAAGTGAGGAACCGCAGACTGATCTACCATTGGAAGTCTATGAGGATCCTGTAGATCCACAAGTCTGAGTGCATGACTGTTCCTACACTCTGATGAGTCCAATAACATAGTGAAAAAAGTAACTTTTATGTTTTGTTTTTGTATTTTACTACAACTTTTGACCTCAGTATATGTATGTATTGAAACTCATAAATATTTGTAACAGATTTGTAATAATTTTATTTTGCTGCATAAATTTTATTATACGCTTATTATTCTGAATCTGTATCTTATACTTATTTGTCTTAATTATCACTTGTCAAGTCACATCTGTATTACTTGAAAGATTCGAAGATTGATTTAACTCCGTTATCATTAATTTATTTGCAGTTAATTAAATTATCATGGTGTATGTATTGTAGTTAATTACAAATTATTTTATGTTTATATTTTAAAATTTTAAATAAATAATTATTATTATATATATAATATTTTTAAAATATAAAATATAATTTTGAGAAGGAAAAGACGGAGGCGTGTCAGTGAATCACGGAGGGTTCAGGCTTTCGACTGTTCCAAAAAGGAAGATGCTTTTAGAATATCCCATTTCATTCACTTGCCTTCTCTATCTCTGATCCCATCCTTCTCTTCTCTACTGCATTACCGATCATCTTCCTCAAACCAACAAATCCTCTTGTCCTCTCCCTCTCTCTCTCCCCCCCTCTTTTATATATTTATTCATAACCTCCTTTCCTTCTCTTCAACTCATCGTCGCTTTTCTCGTGCCCAAAACCCTCTTTTTCTAAATACCAACTCACAACAAAATCATGGCGACCCACCTTTCTCTGCTCCAACAAGAACAGCTCATCGAGAAGCTTGACATCTTCAAGATCCATGGCAAAGACAAACAGGGCAGGAAAATTCTTCGCATTCTTGGCAAGTTCTTTCCTGGTAAACCCAACTAAATCAAACCCCTTGTGTATATTTTTTTTATTAGCTCCTTTCTTTTTTTTAAAGAAAAAAATCAATTGAGATCAACGCGTTAAGTTGGATTTGGCTTGCGTTTGATCGATGATCAGCTCGCTTTCTGAGCGTTGAGGCGTTGAAGAAGTATCTGGAGGAGAATATATTTCCTCGGCTATGCAAGAAGCCGTTTTCGGTGTTGTACGTGCACACGGGAGTTCAACGGAGCGAGAACTTTCCTGGAATCTCAGCCCTGCGATCTGTCCACGAGGCGATCCCGGTCAACGTCAAGGATAATCTCCACGCCATTTACTTTGTCCACCCGGGCCTGCAGGCCCGTCTCTTCCTCGCCACCTTCGGCCGTTTTCTTTTCAGCGGAGGGTATGTATTCTCGCAGCTTATTTTAGCTTTTCCATACTCGTTTTCACTAACTTAAGCAGATAGGGGTGGTTTGGGTTCCATTTCCACGAAACTGATTGGGGAGGATGGTTATTGTGTGCGGCAGGTTGTACGGGAAGTTAAGGTACATCAGCAGAATTGATTATCTGTGGGAGCAGGTGAGGAGGAAGGAGGTGGAGCTGCCGGAGTTTGTGTACGATCATGATGAAGATCTGGAGCACCGACCTATGATGGACTACGGATTGGAGAGCGATCTTCCGAGGGTCCACGGTGCACCCGCGGTTGACTCACCTGTTTCACTCTACTCCATGAGGTGCATTTCATAGAGAAAGAGAGAACGCATCTCTTTTACTGTGTTTAGCACTTGACGAAATTATAGGACTTGTATTTACTTTGTTTCCGTCTGTAAATTTTGTAAATGAAATCCAAATTTGCTTCTAGGGTTTGTCTTCTATTTTGATATAAAATTTCACTTGGAATTGAAAATTACATTTTAAAATTTGTCAACTTTAATAAAATTTAGTATTTTTTAAATTAAACTAAATGTAAATTTTCCAAATAAATTATGAGAATTCCGGCTTTCCTTGAAAAATAACCTTGCGGAAGTTGGGTATTTGGATTTTCATGTATGGTATGGTATGTATAGGCAGTCAGCACCGACGGTAAGAAGAAGATAATTATGTAGCCTAAAAATTAGAGCAAATGGCCAGAGCAGAAGTCCCTGTCTCATTCTTCTCATGGGCTCCAGAGAGAGAGCTTGGAAGCTTATTATCATATTAGTAAAGCAAGGTTAAGTTGGGATTAAAAAGGATAAGTGCGAGCCAGAATATATGACTAAAACAAAGCTTAAGAAAATTGTATCAAATTTATGAAATTGTGATATCCACATTATCTTTCCATCAAACTAGTTAGTGTTTGCAGCGAATTTGTCGGCAATTTTGTGTGTTAAAATCCATGTGTATAAAATTATAGCCTTCATCCAAAAGTTGCACCAATAGCAAAATGAGAAAATACCAAGAACAGGCATATAAACGAGAACTACATGTTGTTACCAATTTGCAAAGTACGTACCAAAGAAAGTGATCTAGGCAAAACTTACAACTTTTAGTTCATCACCTAGAGGAACATGTAAGTTGAAAGTTAGATGCAGCCACCATGCCCTTTGTTGGTATACAAGTTTTCTTCAGGTTTTAGTTCATCACCTTGAGGAACAGGTAAGTTGAAAGTTGGAAGCAGCCATGAGGCCCTTCGTGGATATACAAGTTTTCTTCAGGTTTTAGTTCATCACCTTGAGGAACAGGTAAGTTGAAAGTTGGAAGCAGCCATGAGGCCCTTCGTTGATGTACTAGTTCTCTTCAGGTTTCGCCGACGTGAAATGTAGTGACTAAGCTAAGCCATGTGAGGAGACATGGCCAGGGTCACCTCACTGTGAGATAGAAGAGAAGATATGTTAACCCATTGCAGTTTTATATCTATCCAAAAAAAAAGAGAACTCGTATGTCTGCATCATGATAGCTTCATAATCATCATAATTCGTAATTATGAAGAAAAGAGATATAAACAATACTAAAATGGAACAATATATGGAAAAATAAATCTTACACACGCAGCCTATTGCAACCTCGTTCTCTTCTCTGGTTTCTTATCAATGGGTCTATGTATTTGCTTCTGCAATGAATTTGTTTCGCTGTTCTTTGGCTTTCTGCTGTTAACAAACTCCGAGAATGATGGAATTACTGGCAGCCTTTTTCTGGGAGAATTAGTATCAGATGGTGCATCACTACTAGTGGTTGCTGGTCTACTGTAGGCACTAAGATCGTCAATATTTTCTATTTTCCTAAGCTCCAAAGGCGACACTGTCACAGGAGGCTCATCCCTGGTCATAATCTTCTCGGAAGGGGAAGTTCTGGTGCTGCTGCCAAGCCGGTTTGTTAACTCACCAGAACTTGTAGTTGATAACCACCTTATGGTGCTGGCTACTTGTGAATAATAAAATGATTTCCCACTCTTCCCATACTTCTTGTAGCATTCATTTTCAAGCAGAGCAGATGATGAATCAAACTCAATCCTGCAGGGGCGTCATATAACAAATACTCAACTAGGTCATTGATCTTTTATGTAGGTTTAATGCATTGATCAACTGACTAACTGATTTCTTACCCAAAGAAAAAATGATTAATTGAATAACACCTCTCATCGTTGTAATAGACTTGATTAGATTTTACATCTTATGAAAAGAACTTGATTTAAACCCCATTCAAAGTTTGAGAACAAAAGAAAGCTAAGTAAAATTTCACATGAAAGTGAATGTGAGCATACTCTATGCCAAGCCGTTGCTGAGCCTGCTTCAGCGCCGCTAATAATCTTCTCCTACTTCCTTCCCTCAGTGTTTCAGATATGGCATTTTTATTATTTTTGTTAACCTGTTATCAGATAGAACAGTTGTGAAGCTAATATCAAACTTATAGAACAACTGGGAACAGAATAATAATAAAGTAAAATCTTGTCAACTGAAGCATGCATTTCATATCTAATCAAACAGAAGGGTATAACTGGAATTCATTAAACAAGCAAGTACATATATGATAAACTAACATATACACTCCGACACCATACCTCTATTTTCCAAGAAAAATAACAGAACTAACCTGCTTTTGTTTGTGGTAGTAACTTTCTTCAGCACGCTCCAAGAGCTCCATCCTTTCCTCAGGTTGTAATCTTTCTGACAATTGTGACCTTGATACACCATCCACAAGCTCCATTCCATCTGGCATTAGAAAGCCCCAACATATGGTTAGCAGATGGTTGATTGACCAGGGCACTATCCAGAGTTTGTCAGTGCCCAGTTATGCACAATGGTAACTTGGTTCAAACCCTATATGAGCAATCTTAAACCATTAAAAAAAAAGAACCGCTAAGCAGTTTTACTTCCTCCTCTACTGGTTCCTCCTGTAAATGACTAATGAAACTTGTATCATGAAATACCATCACAATCAGAGATATCTTCTTCAGACCCGTTTGCTTCATCACGGTTCCAAAATTCAGAGAACTGACCTTCGCCAAACATATCAGTGGAGCTGAAACATATATAACAAGAATGAATGAATCTGGTAATTACACTGGGTAACCTCAATGATAATCAGAATATCAAGATGCAAAAGCATATCAAACTACAATTATTAATATCTCTAAGCAAAGCTGTAAATAATAAAGATCTGGCAGGATAAGTTGAAGAATAAGTGCAAGGTCATTCTTAAGGCAAAGTTCTTCAAAGACAAAACAGCCAACCATTTGAGCTCTAGTGAGCCAACCATTTGAGCTTAAGTTACTTAATAAACATCAGTCCAGCATAATGATACAAGAAAGGTTGGGGTGAGCACCTGCTTATCATGATTCGAGAAAACCCCTTTCTCTGCCCTAGAGCACAAGTTGTAGCAAGCTCCTCCAAATACTTGGCAACTAGCTTAGGATTCTTGCAGGCATCACATGATTCTTTACATAATGATGCAGGACCCTAGTTGGAAAATGACAGTAAGTAGCCTCAGTTGAATTCTGCAAATAAAAATCAGAAAATAATACCTTAAGGATGCCCATTAATGTAGATTTTGATTACCTGTTCCCCAAAGCTCTCAAGAATTTTTTTCCTCCGGCACCCAGAACCTTCACAATATTCAACCATCTGTATACATACAGCCTCCAGAAAATCAGAGGCAGTGGGTACACCTAATACAACAAAACCCAGGGCAAAATCACCTGATGAAAGTCTGAAATACTCTTTTTTGTCAATTCATCCTGTGAACTTGAGGACTGCAATTTTTTGCTCCCCGAATTGCTCAAAATAAACTCCTGTGAGATATTTATATATAATCAGGAAGAGCCTCCTAAGAAGAAGCAACCTAAAAAGAAAAATGAAGCAGCAACAAAGCAATGAACCAAACCATTCTCCTGCGATCATCCACTCCATAGTACAATATACTTCTAGAGTGGTATTGATCACGACCTGCTCTCCCTGACTCTTGATAGAAGGCTTCCATTGATTTTGGAATATTATAGTGGCAAACCATTCTAACATCCTTCCTATCTATACCCTGGATATATTAGCCAGTAGCCATTAATAACATGTAATTTCCCTTTAAAATTATCCACCAGCAAGAAAGTAAAGAAAGTCATTTATCTAGAGATAACGTAAATCAGCAGAGATCATGTTGCATACCATCCTGAAGGAACACCAGTATTAATTACTGAACACGTGGCAGAGCAGCTCTCAAGAACAATGCAAAAGAGAAATCAAGAAAATCATCACGATCTCAGGTAAATCATGACTAATAATCAACAAGACAAGATAAAAAAAGTTGTAAAAATTATGGACGAAAGTTTATTCTAGATGGAATGATTCTCCATTCCCACTACAATCTTTGATTTTAATAGCATCCTCTACTGATGGTAAGATTTAACAGCACAGCAAGGGAACATATTACAGGAGTATTTCAGAGTTCATCCGCACCCTTATTTAAAAAAGAAGAAATATAGAGGTTTGCCATCTACCACTGTTGAAACAGTTTTAGTTGCATTAAGAGTGGCAGTCAAAAGCTAGAAATCCAAATGATTAGTGCTTGTCAAATAATAGAGCCAACCATACCCAAAAGCCACTGTGGCCACAACAACTTGTATCTTAGAAGAAAGCCAGTCATCTAAAACAGAACTTCGCAATTTATTGTTCAACCCTGCATGATAAGCTGAGAGAACCAAAGAAAAGAAAGCATGTGATTTGTCACTGCTCTCATATAGCAGGGAAGAAAAGGAACAGGAAATTTGGTTACCAGCACAAGAAATGCCATTCTTTGAAAGATGAGCAGACAAGTCATCACAAGTTGTTCGCTCAAGGCAATAAACAATTGTACAGATATCTCCACTGGAATGAAGTACTTCACACAAATCAGCATAGGCATCTTTCAGAAGATCCTTGTATCGAACTGCACTTTCATGTAAAGTTGAGTTAGCTGCATGTAGAATTGAGTTTTCTGTGACCCCATAATGTAACAGAAAAATGTCATAAAAACAAGCACTTGTTTTAACTTATCCTTTATGGTACAGAAAAAGTAATGAAACTAACGTATGTAATGGACTGCCTTTTTTCTCTCACAGTTTTCTCACAAACTCCCCCCTCTCTCTCTCAATAAACCAAACAACCATGCACAGCACTAAATGGTCCCAGTAAAATCCATAATTAACAAGGTTATGTGGCAAGTACAAGTAGAAAGTTATAAACCCGAAAATGGTATGAGACTTGTGTGAATTTAATAATATACTTGCTCTGCCCTGCTAGATCTATGATTAATAAAATTTTAATTTTATTTTTTAATTATACTCAAATTGATCAAATTTTGATTAACAAATGTTTAATACTGGATATTTATAATGTTATTGCATATTTATTATTGAGTAGATTATGTTTAAATTTTATTTTAAATTATATTACGTTTTGATTAACACTTAAGTTCTTTTAACTAAGTTTTAAACTCCATCTGGATTCCAGATACCTAAAAGATGTTTTGGACTTGGAAAGAAATGTTCTTAATACGATAAGCTGTTTTAAGTTCCTCAAAAGTCGCTTTAAAAAGATAAATTTTTAATTCATAATATATACTTGTACTGTGAGAGACACTTCTCTAATTACTGCTCCAGTCATCTCAACCCAAACTCCCCTCCCTCTTGGAAACCAAACAATCATGCACAGAGCCCTAGTGTTGTCTTGACTGTAACCCATAACTCAGGTACTTAATCAACTAGGAGCACAAAGTACATCTTACAAGATCTACCTTCATAATATATATTTGGACGATTGAAAGAGGACTTTAAGACTAAAGGCTTTTGCAAGTTTAGGGAGTTGATTACATCCTTCTGGACTCTGCAGAAAGTAAAGGTTATATAATCAACATTAGTACGTGAAAATGAAAACTTGCCAGAATACAAGGATATTATTTTAATAGACAGGCAAAAACATAAATACAGAACCCAGTTTTAGATGATTCTGTTTGCAGGAGTTAATATGCTAATTTTCTACTATCAGTCTGAAACTTTTTCTTTTAACCTAAGATCAGGAACATAGAAATTGAAAAATTGTATGAACCTAAAGGAACTTTAGAGGCTTTAATAATCAAGAATTCAGTAAGCCCTTCTGCAGGCAATTGAAACTTGACTCACTTAGGAACAGCAGTGGCTGTCAAAGCTAATATTGGAATATCTGGTAGGTGATTCCTCAAAGATGAAAGCTTGCGGTAGCTAGGCCTGTTTAAAGGTGAAAAATCCACTAGTTAGGAAAGAAGATAAGAAAAGATTTTGGTAGATGACTTTCAATTGTACATCAATCAAGCATGACAATGTCTAGTCAGCAAAAATGGCCGTCGACTTTTAAATATAACCCAGTAAATGTACAGGCAGATGAGCATAAGAAACTAATAGATGAATAGAATACTGAAGAAAGAATTCACAAGTGAGTCCATATTGACCGCAAGAAACAAAAGAATATCCATATATACACTCAAGTGAAAAAAAGGAGGAAGGAGATATCATTTCTTGTTCATTTCTAGAACTACCTACAAACCTGAAATCATGACCCCATGTTGAGATGCAGTGAGCCTGAAATTTTCACAGAAGATTTGATAATAATTCAGATTCTAACTACTTAAATTGTATATAGTAGTACATGTAGCACAAATATTCACACCTCATCTATAGCAATGAGATTTAACAGTCCTCTAGCATGAATCTTGGTCAGCTTGGACATGAACCCCAGTGTAGCAACCAATTCTGGCGTTACGTACAGCAGCCTTACAGATGGTTTTCCACAATCAAGGTCTTCATGGATCTAATAATTAAAATAAGATATTCATCTTTGATAAGTATAGAGGAAGTATACCACACCTGGCAGATTGCAGGCGTTCTAAATCACCTAAAAGATATCCCTAACTAGGAATATACTCTACTGATTCCAAGGCTCAAGGCAAATAACACAATCATAGTCGTCATTCATATTATCCAACATAGAAAGCTCTGCATAGTAATCAGCCAAAAAAATCCATAACTAGCAATACTCTCTACTTCCTATGCTCAAGATAAATGCTTGATTGTAATCATTATTTATATTATCCAAAAGAGAAAGAACCATCATTTACTGAAACGACCTTATTTCTGACTTGTAATGTCTGGGTTGAAGAGAGATACTCAGCAGCAATACCTTTCTCCTTCAATGCAATCACCTGGTTTTCCTGGTAGTAAAGAAATCCAAACGAACAAAGCTCAAAACATTATAACATCTTAAGCAAGCAAAAGGTAAGAGGAAAGTAAAGTATAATCACATACCATTAAGGCTATGGGTTGAAGGAGGAGAACCAACCAAAGAAATCACACCAGTAGCAGTTTCATGGCAATCAATACCCAAGTCAAATGGTAAATTGAAAAGTTAAGACTTCTCAAACATCAAAATAATCATCCCCCAAAAAGAAAAAGAAATACCGTTCACCTATTAATGGACAAACAACAAGCACGATTCCGGTTTTTGCCAGTGCAGGTATCTGGTAACACATTGATTTTCCTCCCCCAGTTGGCATTAGACAAAAACAATCGCGTCCTGCACCCAACGTAGATCAAACTCAAGAATACTGATCAACAATGCCAATTCACCTTCTCAAAAAAGAAAAAAAACACAGCAATTTACAAGGAATATTAATTTAACACACAGATTCACTAGTCGTGAAAAATAGAAGCATGAACACTGAACACACGCACACAGACAGAGAGATGAGCAAATGAGAGAATTTGGTTTCGGCGTGGACCTGATAAAACGGCTTGTATAGCCTCCAGCTGTTTGCCCCTAAACTCCGCGTGTCCAAAGTGCCATCTCAGGAGCTTAGTTAAAGCTTCCTTTTCAGATATCTGCTTATCAGAGCCACATATGTTTTGCAGCGGCAATGGTGATTTCTTCATTTTGATTTTCCCCTATTCCAAGCAGCCCAACCATCAATCTCAACGAAGAACATCCAAATTTATTAAATAAAAATGGCGAACCATGTTGCCAAGTGTTAACTAGCTGAACTTAATGTTCTTCAATTAAAATGGCGGTCGGCTTGAAGGTTTTGTCGTTTCCCGTACCACCGATAACAAAGCAATCATTAGTGAAATTTGGCGAAGGAGCGTCCGTGAAGAGACGGATAGAAAAGGCGAAAGAAAAAAAAATTTTAAAAATAGGGTCTTGAAGCTATTTCAGCGGTTTTGTTGGGCTCTTTGAAAATTTGGTTCCGCCATTTGTATCCGGTAAAGGATTACAGTAAATGTTGGGTCCGGATCAAAAATGAAAAAATACATTTACCTTCTGATAGAGGTAGAAGATACATATATATATATATATATTTATTTATTTTAAAAAAAGTATTTCTAAGAAATACCCGAGTAATTTAATTAAGATAATAGTTACCCCTTACGACGAGTTGTGTGACACTTTCCGGTTTTCGCGCTTTCACCTCTCTCGAGCTTCGGTTTCCACTCCGTCGTAACAACCCCTTCGGTAACCGGTTCTTATTCAAGCAGGTAATGCATCCATCTCCTTATACTATTTGATACAGATATGCGTCCATTCTGTATTCCGCAGATTGTGATTATGTATTAATTTTGAATCGCCGCTGCTTGTCCATAATACTGTATCCCTTGATTTCACTTCCTATTTGCGGTTCCGATACTCTGTTCTAAGTTCTGGATTCGGTAATTTGGCTATAAGACTTTCTTCTCCCTTTCTTTTTTCCTCCTTTTATTTAGTATACTCTCTGATTAACGCCATGAATGCCGTGTATCTTTATTGTTAAGATTTTTCTTGGTTTTGATTAACCTGTTTGCTTGTTTCCACATTTCTACTTACTATCTGGGTTTTGTGTACTGATTTAAGATTCCCTCTGTGTTGTGCTTAGAATGATAAATGATCTGAGCATATGTTTTTTACATTGTTAAGGCTGAAATCGCATCCTCTGAATTAAAAGATTCTTTTCGTCATCTTTGTAAATAATATATGTTTTTACTTCTGGAAGGTTTGCCTATGCTAAGATATATATATGTATATATTATATTTCCTGGTTATGGCAGAGTTTGTCATGCGATTATAAGAGCCGGAGGACTCAAAAATTTGTATGATCTTGTCTCAGCTGGATTATTTTTTATGAAAACATTGTGGCTTCCTTTACATTGAAACTGTGCTCTCAAGTCTCAACTGGGTATTGCTTCACTCAATTTATTGATAAGCAGAGTTCCACTTTTATCCTTAAAGCTAAGGACTGCCTATCCTCATTTCAGTTTAATCACCAAGTAAGAACACATTCTTAGATGGTTTACAACACAAGATCGGAATTTTCTTTTGCCTCCTCTTAAGAAAAGTTCTTGTGGGGTGATAAATGGGCAAATATGAAGACAATTAGAAGGGGGAAAGTTATTCTCCTTCAACTCCTTTTATTTAATTAGGAGCATATCTGGCACATCAAGTAAGAATTAGCATTTCATGTAATGTATTAAAGCTCGGGGTGGGAAGTGATACAAACATGAAATTATGATCTAGTTTCACTTGTGAAGAATATATTAATAATTAACTGAAAAAATAGAATTTGAATTGAATGAAAATTGAACCTTTAATTTAGTCTCCTGACATTAGAAAACAGAGTGAGGACAATTCTACTTGTATGTGAGAGGTATACCAACATTTATTCACCAATTCATTTGCAATCTTTTATTTGCTGATATTCATTTAGTTTTCTGCAATTAACATTTTCTTGTTTTCTTACTTTGAGAATTATGCCACTCTTAACAGAAATGGTTTTCCTGTGTTGGGCTGTACCTTCCCTGGAAGAACAGATATCTTGCATTAAAAAGTAAAAGAACTTCACTCTAATAGTGATTTTCATCTCTGCCGCTGAAATAGAAGCAGTTTTGATATATGAAATTCTACCATTGTTTATTGTTGGTGCTTATAAGCCAGGTCAGTTGCTTTTAATTATAATTCCAAGTATTTAGGAGCTACTGCTAAGCCTGAGGCTAGCCTGAAGAAAGATGAGGAACTCTCAAAAGACGGGTTCTTAATCAACCATTCTCGCATTTTAGTTGGCTCAGGAGTTGGGACTTATGAAAAGGGCAAGAAAGCCCTTCAGACATGGAGGTATATGATCATGTTAAGAGGAATGGAGAAACTTAACGGAGCCTGCTTCTGATGTTATTTCTGGTGTAATTTGCAGGCATTTTGGATTGGATTGGGCATTTGTTGATCCGAATACTCCGGTGCAAAGCGGAGTGAAGTTTTGTGTTTGTGTCAAGGAGTTTCTCCCGTGGATCATGATGCCTCTCCAAGTGGTTTATGTTAATGAAAGCAGAAAAGCTAAAAATGCAGTGGCTTCCTTTAGCTTTGGTAGTGGAACTCTTCAAGGTCACCTATTGGTTAGTATCTCTTCTTGCTGTCATTGCAATTGCTGTTGATGAGAAACGTAGAGCTTATGTGCATATGTTCTGATTCATAATTGCAGGCTGATGGTATGTTTGGGGTAAATTAATTATGTTAAAAAGAGAGTAAATTAGATTAAAGGGTATAAGGATAAATTACGCCATTTGTAATTAATTGCTTATTTCCTTTTTCGTCTTGAAAAATCTATATATATAAGATTATAATATTTAATAAAATCTACATCAAATTATTCTTAACATAAAATTGGAGTTTTACACCCTCTTTGGATCGTAGTAAATGATAGTTAATTAATGTATGGTATTTTATAAGCGTGAAAAAATCATGTTTGTTTTAATTTCCAATCGGATGAGATGGTAATAAACGGTATCCGACGAGTAAATTTGGGATAAATTTTAAAATCACTAAATCGGTAGTATGTGACTGACAAATAATTTTTTTTCCGTTATATTCTCATAAAATATATTTAATTCCAGTTGTACCCTTAAATAAACACCATATTTCTCTTCTCATTTCCTCAAATTAACTCATGGTATGTGATTATTTCAAACATATTTTAATGTTTTATTTGTTGAAATAATTTTAGATTTAATATAATAATATATAATTACAACTATTTGTTTCTAATATATAAATAATTTATTTTTAGTAAAATTAAATTAATGTGATAATATAAATAATAATTATTTATTTTATCAAATATAAAAATTTAATTTGATTGTGTAATAATTATTTATTTAAATACAAATTTAATTATATTTTTATATAATTTATTTTTTTTCTAGTACATACTTCTTATATACTATTTATTATTATATATAATAAGTTGGGATAAATTAGTAATTTAATTAAAAATACAATCATACCATTCTATCATCCAAATAAACAGCTGTTATTAATATATATTAATACATAACCATTTAAATATAAAATTTTTTTGTCATTCTCATCCTGTGCTATTGTCATCTAATCACTGTCATTACCATACACTAATTACGTGTTACTGAAATTTATCCAAACAGGGTGTTAGGCTAGAAAGTCATAACCTCTTTACAAATCTTATTCGCCATTTTTTGCCAAAATGAAAAAAATTTTAGAGGAACCAGCCTTCATTGCCAGCCACCACAACCATAGCCGCTGGCCATCACAGACCGGCCACCTCCACCATAAGCCGACATCATAGCTGACCATCTCCATCAAGACCGGCCTTCATCATTGAATCCTGTTCGCTATAACTGCCGCACACAATTCTCTCGGTTGTGTTCATTGTGACCATATTTGAGCAACTTCCTAGTTCTCCCCAACCAAGCTGTGTATAGTTCTCTCAGTCGCCTTCATTAAATGCGAGTGAACCAGACAAGTTGCGACTAGACATGACCCACTGACATAGAGGCAAATAGAACCCTAACTTGTCTCTTTCACCTTCATCAGACGTGAGCAAACCAACCAAGCTGCGCTAAGTCGTAACTAGACCCAACTCATAGACACAAATGTAGACAAAACACTAACTCATCTCAGTTGCGACTCGAATTTGTTGGCCGCAACCCTAGGTCATGCCTTTTTTTCATAACTCTAGCTCATCAAAACCCAAGCATATCTTTGACGTAATTCTATGCACACAGACGTGTGTGCCAATTGCAAATATGTGATTACTAAGGAGTTGATTCAATAAGTTCCTGGTTTGAGTTAACTTAGTGACTTAGTGCAAAACTGGTGGTTTCCTCGATGTTTCCTTACACAGCCACGTGTTTCGGGTATTATCCTTCTGATAATTTTTTTATTTATTATTATTCAATTCTTGAAGGATGTTGGAACTAACATCTCAAAGTACTGGAGCATATTCTCACATGAAAAATTCTTCGTACGAATTTCAGCCAATTCAGATTATCTATCAGTTTATGGGAACAGGCTATCTGAGCTGATCGCAATTAATTTAGACCATCCTAAAAAGAAAAGGGAAACTCAACTACCTTCTAAGTAGGAGATCAAACCCCGGAGACTACATTTGATGTTCCATGATCATGACATGACTCTGGAATTTTATGATTCCATAAATAAGCAAAACTATAATGTTCATTCTCACAGTAAAGACAATGTTGGATGCAATTGGCAAAATCTACTCTAGAGGCAAAGATGTCTCACAAATTTATAGCTTAACAGGAAATGTCATCACTTAATGAGGTAATTTCCATTATAACATCAAAAGAAAGTAGAAGAGGGATTATGCTAGAATCTCACTCCATTGATAATTCAGCCTTGATCTCACGAGACTCTAAACCTCGTTAGCAATCAAATGTAGCTATCATAACAATGTAACTTCTGGAGTAGATAGTAGGGATAAACTTTGATATACATTTTTTAAAAAGCTCAAACACATTAAAAGCAAATGTTGGAAACTGCATGACAAGTTCAGTACCTCCAGTAAAGAGTGAAAATACAAGAATACCTCATAAAAGATTCCTATAGAGGTTCATATGGTTAACCAATAGGAAGAAGAAATACCTACCAATTTCACTACTTTCAAGGCTGAGATTGAATGACCGTGAAGTCAATTTGAAGACCTTGAGAAGGTTACAAGTACAAGTTTAATAAAACACTCATGAATGCTTTCTTTTTTACACAGTTTAAATGCTTAAGATAAACTCTTTAAAAGTTCATGAATTGTAGATTCAGAAGCCAAAATCATATGATCAATACTTCTAAGCGTTTTCATCATCTATTCTATTACCAAATAATAAGAAAATTGTCACTGCAATTGGTTCTTTAAATATGATTGTTGGCTAGGAAAACATTAAGCTTAAACCTATCATTGTCTTAAAAAAGAGCCAATTCTTTTCTAAAATAACATTCCCAAATGATATTAAGGAGAAGTCATCCTTACTACCACCTACGTTATTACTCATAAATGTTCTTGAGTTTAAAAGTTCTCTTAAAATGTTC
The DNA here is from genome assembly GCF_054855325.1 of Carica papaya. NCBI lineage: Eukaryota > Viridiplantae > Streptophyta > Magnoliopsida > Brassicales > Caricaceae > Carica > Carica papaya. The sequence continues at coordinate 4,272,158 of NC_142312.1, read as the reverse complement.
CAACGGTTTATCCAACAGTATCACAAACTATCTGGTCCCTTGCATATTTGAGTGTGTTACTTGTATTCATATTCATTCCCACCAAGAAGGAAAACTTGATTCTTGGGCCCTGAAATGTCTATTTATGGGGTACTCATCATCTCAAAAAGAGTATAAATATTACTGTCCATCCATTTAAAAATTATATGTATGCAGATGTCATATTTATTGAAAAAGAATCATACTTCATCTAACTTTATCTTTAGGGTCTATATTGGAAATAGAGATACATAATTCTTAACGAATTTTAATCTACCACCTTTGTCACACACCTCAAGACTATCATCACAAGAAAACATTTAGAACCTACCAGAAACTCACCATGCAAGAAAACCTTCAAAATCTATCCCTTTAAGAGATCATGTCAAATCTTAGATTGTCTCAAGTGTATGCAAAGAGAAAAATGTCAAGTACTAAGGCAAAGTTGGTCCAAGAATCCGATCTTAATCTTGGAATTGAGGTAAGTCCTAGAAAACTTATATAGTCCTTTGATAGTGATATACTTATTGCATTTCGTAAGGGTACGAGAGAATGCATTAAACATCCTTTGTACCCCATCTCAAAATTTTTGTCATTGATAAGTGTTCATTAACATATGAAAATTTTCTCATAAGTTTAAATAATAAATCTATCCCTAACATAGTACATGCAAAATTGTCTTGTGAAAAACGGAATAATGCTATGACTATGGAAATGAAGTCACTTGGAAAGAAGCAAACTTGAGAAATGGTGGATCTACCTAAAGGTAAAAAACTGGTGGGATGCATAAATTTTCTCAATCAAATATGAAATAGATGGGGCAATCGAGAAGTATAAACCGAGATCGGTGACAAAAGATTATATATAAACATGTAAGATATTACCAGGAGACATTTGTACCAGTAGCTAAGATGAATACTATGCGAGTCTTGTTATCATTAGCAACTAGCAATTACAACAATTTGGTGTAAAAAAAATGTTTTTCTGCATCGAGATCTAGAAGACAAAATTTACATGAATATTCCATCAGGTTTTGACGAAAAAGTATAAGCAATTAAGGTATGTAAAATAAAGAAGACGTTGTATGGACTCAAATAGTCGCCAAGAGCGTAGTTTGACATGTTTATAAGGGGGATGATAGATGTAGGATTCAAGCAGACTCAACTAGATCATACTTGGTTCATCAAACACTCAAAGACATGGGGAATTACAGCTCTCTTAATATATTTTGATGACATTATCATAATCAGAAATGATGAGAATGAACAATTAATGCTAAAACAGTGTATCACAAAAGAATTCAGAATAAAAGAACTTGAGAAACTGAAGTATTTTCTAAAAATGTAATTCATCCACTCTAAATTTAAAATTTTTATTTCTCAACAAAAATTTATTTATGACCTATTAAAAGATATTGACAAGCTAGCATGCAAGCCAACTAGCACTCATATTGACCCTAATAACATATTAGGAATAACAGAGGAAAATACATTAATAAATAAGAAAATGCATTTAAGATTAGTTGATAGTTTGATCTACCTATTCTACATGAATCCAGACATGACTTGTGCAATAAGTTTTGTAAGTCAATTCATACACAAGCTGAAAGGAGGGCACCTCAACCTACAAAAAATTACCTTACTTAAAAGGATCACCAAGAAAGAATTATGTTTAAAAAGAACGATAAATTGCTTCTAAAAGTCTATACAAATAAAGATTATACAGGGTTGATTATAGACAACAAATATGCTACAGACTACTGTACTTTGTTTAGACACAATCTAGTCAATTGGAGAAATAAGAAACAAAATGTAGTTGTGAGATCAAGTATGAAATTAGAGTTCTAAACAATGATACAATGGGATATGTGAACTATTATGGATAAATTTTTTTTTGAAAGATCTTAAAATCAAGTGGGAAAATCTTGTGTGTCTTTATTGTGACGACAAGTCAACCATAAACATCGCTCACAATATAGTGCAACACGATCGAATTAGACGTATTGAGATCAAGAGATATTTTATATTAAAAAAAAAACTTGATAGGGACCTAATATGGATCTTATACATGCCACTAATTTTTAACTAGTAGATGTATTAATTAAAGGCGTAACTCAACATTCCGAACTTTTATTGGCAAGTTGGGAATAGACAAAACGTTTACTTCTCAGCTTAAGGGAGAAATTTATATTAGTTTAACAATGAGAGGATAAAAATTCTACCCAGGATGATGAAATTTCAACTCTAAATTAATATTAGATGGAATTTTCAATCTTATCATTGAACTAAACATTTTGAAATGGACTTGAGAAGTAGTTCACTTCTTCCTAACATAGCCTTAAAAATTAGTCACTCTGTTTCTCTCCTAAACAGTCAATGTCATGGTATTACCAATTATTATTCTACTTTTTTTTTTCTTTGTCCATCCCTAAATTCTCTGTTGTCCTGGCTATCTTTTAAGACATAACTTTGAAACGATGGAGAATTTTAGTTGAGCACTTGGAATAGCAGAATTTGTGTTACTTGCAAAAATTAATAGCAAAAATAACTGGTTAATCTCTTGATGATTGTATAACTAGGAAACTTGGCATGATTAGATAGTTTGGATCAGTTAACGTTATTTTGAGCTGGATTTACGAGTTCAGACAGGACCTATAACTGATCAAACAAAAAGCGAAGATATTTACTTCTTACACTTTACTTAATAATCCGTTTTTTTAATTATTTAGTCTTTAATCAAATCGTTTCAATCTTCTACCTTTCAGACTCTTTAATCTAACCGTATACTGGATAGCTGATGCATACAGTAATGTTATGGTCTTCTTTTTTCTTCTCTTGAAAGCAGGCTGGAGAAGAACGTTTCTCAATTGAGCTGGACGAGAGGGGACAAGTGTGGTATGAAATACTTTCTTTCTCAAAGCCTGCCCACTTTCTATCGGTTATTGGATACCCGTATGCGCGGATTAGGCAAAAATATTTTGCTCATCAATCTGCCAGGGCAGTTAGGAAATATACGGCTGCCCTGTAGCCTTCTTCAATTTCTTCACATGTTTATATTCTCTTCTTTATCAACTCGATTTTAGGTGGAAATATGATCAAAACGGTTGAGTCGGTAAGATCAACTATGCAACTTCACTAGTTATGAGGTCAAGTGCCCTATCTTTTGATACGGATTAACTTTTTTTTTTTTATTTCTGTGGGGTGAATGCTGTGGTAATTTCAATCATTATGCAAGGAAAAATGGGAGTGTCTTGTAATTGGACAAATTGTACAAGATTCACTACCTTTTAGCTTGCATCTCCTAGAAACCCATATTAACCAACTCTACATCCCCAGATAACCTAACCAACAACTGAGATCCTCCACAGGATAAAAGATAATGCCATTTCTGAAGGTACTGATGGAATGAAATAAGCATCAGTCTCCAGAAGACCTCGGAGACTGAGGGGGGAGGAAGATAACCGAGGTAGATAAGCAGAGCAAAATTGAATAACATCATTCTGGTGGATACTATTTGTCGTCTTAAGTTTGACAATTTGATGCCACTTTGCACTGCTCATTTCCTTCTTGAACTGTACAAAAATACAGCTGAACTTCTCTTCCTTGAGGATGCACTGTCAGAATAAACATAACGAAATTACCAAAAGCATGTTAACTAAATGAACCATAGACTAAATAAGATCAGTAGGGTGCATCAAGAAAAGTTAAAAATGTTCTCCCGATCATGTTAATAATTGCTCCTCCTCAAACTAAAAGACTCTTGATGGCAAAATATATATATAATATATATATGTACGTATGCTATGCAGTAGGCTAAGCAGTAAGCTAGCTTGGGTGAAAAAAACAAAAATGCCCTCTTTTCTTCGAACTTTACTCCATTACACTTACTAGTTACAGTAGGGCACTTGACATAGTGACATAACGCCAAAGGTGTTTCCATAAAAGGCAGACTGCCGTGAAAAGTTATTAACCACAAAATCTAGATTTTAATCCCACACATGTAATAATTAAACTTTAATTATTACATGAACCAGCCATTTGCTTTAAAAAGAATAAAAAGAAAAAAAGGGTGTTTCTCAAGCTTATTATGTTTTTCTTATTACCAAAGTCCAATGAATCAAGTACAATAGCGTCTGATAACTAATAATCATGGGGGAAAAAAAAAAAAGGAAGAACACCATTCCTTTAAAAGAACGTGTTGAGGTTCATACATTTAGTGGACTGACGTTTAGACTATATTTAAAAACAAATTATTATCTAATTTGATTAGTTCAATCTGTATTTAATAAATCTAATTAGTTTCTTATTAGATTTATGTAATTAATTATTTTTTTTTCTATATTGGATATGAAGTATAAAATTTAAGTAAAAGATTAAAACCTTTATTAATTTTCTATTTTAGTCTCTTACATTTTAAAATATTTATTAATTTATATGTATTTTTTAAATTAATCAAAGTTGTTACATATCTGTTTGTAAAAATTTTATTAGTTTATTTTAATTTTTTCTTAAAAAAATTAGTAATGAAACTGTAGTACTATATCAATCTATTGCATAAATTAACGGAGATTTCAAGTAGTATTTGATATCTTTAATATTATTATTATTTTAATTATGAAAATTTAAAATTTATTATAAATTAGATAAAATTACCATTTTTATTATTAGATTATAATAAAAATATATTGTTTAACTTATAAAAAATTTAATTTTAAATTATTAAAAAACTTTTAAAAATATTTTGTAAAAACATATTATTTTCATAATCATATTTTAGTAAAAAAGTTATCTTAGTAATAATCGGTAATAATTATATTTATATTTATTTGGACAAAAAAGTTATATGAAACTCTTTTTAGAGAGAAATGTTTTTTTTTTTTTTGAAAATTAAAAATTCTATGTGGAAAAAGAAAAGGGTAAAAGTAAAAAGTAAGTGTAGTGTTTATTAGTTGTAAAAATTAATCATCGTTAATGATTTCTATTAGGCTCCATTAATCAATTGACAGATGCGAAGAACTTCGGAGAACCAAATAATCTTCGTTTCCTCGGGCTCACCTGTGATTTTACACGTGAACAAAAGCTTGTTTGTACTCGTACGAAGGAGCAGACACACAGAGAAAGGTACCCCCGGCGCTCTCCTCAGTCGCATTACTGCCGCCACGTTACTCGGGCTGTTTGTCCCCGCCAGTTGCATACAGGTATTCTCTCGGTTCTGCGCCCTTCAACAGATTCTTCAAACTTGTAGACGTAGGGCATTTCGAATCAAGGAGCTATAGATATCCGCCTTTAAACTCCTCATCGATAGAAAAGAAAAAAGAGCTTACTAGACTTCATTTAAACTGTATTCTCCCGTTAATTGCTTGAAAACTGATTTATATTTATCGATTATCAATCATGTTGTTTATCACCTTTTTCGCTCCTTTAGTCTGTTTTTTTTGGGATTAACTACGGGGAGAGGATAATTTATGTTCGGTTTTCTTGGGTGCTGATGAGAGAAGATGAAGACGGGAGTCACAATCAGCATGCTTTGGAGTTTATTTGTGTTCATCTACAATAACTAGAGTACAGGATTTGCAGGTAAGATTCTTTAAGATTGAGCTATTGAGTTTTCTTTTCTTAATCAATAATTAAATGATGAAGGAAATGAATGCATCTATTAACAAGGTTTGTAGATGACGACCTTTTAGGTTGAGATATGAATTTTGTTCAAGATTTGCAGATGAGTTTTCTAAAAGGAAATATTTGAGTATTCATATAAATGAAGTGTTGATATTTGAAGGAATTTAGACGAAGTAATGGGCTGTTGATTTTAAACAACAAGATAGCAAAACTTAAAAAATAGAAAATAGTCCTCTCAGTTAGAAAATAGGTGTCCTGGCTGGGTGGGAACAGACAAGATTCTCCATTCCAAATCATAATGTGCTTTGATGATATTATCAGTCCATGCATGTGAAGATCGTGGCATTCAATTATTTTGGTTATAGTAATCAGTGAATTTGCTACTTGGTCAAATCACAAATTAGTATAATAAATTAATTATGTCGTGGGGAGATTGTGTTTTACTATTTGAACAAACAGCCACTAAAATTTATTGAAAGGAAAATTTGTGAGTGGATTGTTAATGTCAATCCCATCTAAATTCAGTGGCGGTGAAAGTTATCTCATAAAGATCATAAGTGAGAACCATATTTCATGAAATAGAGGGGAGAGATGGTTATCTAATCGCAAAATTATTTCATACAAAATCCCATGTGAAGCATTTTTCAGTTGGTATAGATGGAGCACATATGTTGTGCTGTAGTTTGACAAAAAATTGAAAATTTGTTCCATATACATTGTGTTATATTGCTATTAATATTGTTCTATTGTTGTTAAACATATATTTTTACATCATATTTCTTATTGTTTGAAAGATCTTTTATGATTATGCGAAAGTTAAGACATTTTCTGGATCCTGCAATAAAAAAATGCATTTTGCAATAAGAAGCAAAAGGAGTGTCTGGAGGCTGTAAAAAAAAAGCCAAAAGTGTTCTTAATGTTTTGTTTTCTTTTTTACTTCTTTTACAAAATTTTGCTGAAGCCTCTTGATTTGCCATCATAAAATCTCCTGATCTCCTTGTAGCAATAACCCCAGAAAGTGCGAGAGATGATTAGAAACAGTTTTTGGTGTCCCTAAAGTAGTGGAAGAAAAATATGGAGTCTTTTTTTAACAGAGGTAAATAATTTGAAGTTTGGGTTTTTATGTTTTGTTTCTAGGTGAAAGAAGGCTAGGTTGCATGGTTAACAGTTGATGTGCTGTTTCTATGGTTGCAGGCTTATGGGCTATGAGTGTGGAATTGTATGCAGTTTCAAGAATTTAGATTTAACCGGAAGAGACTAGATTTTACCTTGTATTCACAATATGTTTGTATCATGTTTAGCCACAGAGCTTCAAGTGCTCTCTCAACCAGATCTGTAGCAAGGATTTTGTAGTCCCATTTTCAGTTTTTGGTCAATTACTTTCCTTCTCTTTCTTGAGAAGCGAAAAAGGAAATCATAGCAGAAAACAGTTGATAAAGCTTCCGAGCCAACAAATTTTAGTTTCTATTCAATGAACTGATCTAGTACTGATTGTCTTGCTTGATGGTGGTGATCATGGGTGTCTGCCGCCCCTTCCGCAATACCTGGGATCGAGCACTTGACCAATGCTTCCACTTTTTCCCATGTCTGTCTGATCCAGGTAATCCTCGTGTCATTATTGTTTTGATTTTATATGGGTGTTTGTTTCCTGAGAAAACTGCAGAGAATAGAAGTGGAAAAGAAAAAAGAAAAAGAAAATAAAACTGATCTGGATGTTCTCCATTATGTTTTCATTTCCATAAGCTAAATAAGGTGGTTTAAGCTTTATTCAGGAAGTTCTTTCCTCCCTGGTTTAATGGATGATCTTTTTGGGTATTCTTTTTCCTGGTTTCTTAATTTTATTTGTTAATGCTTTCAGCTCGGAGATCAGCGTTGGGCTTGAAAGTGGCATTGGTGACAATGCACTTTGTTTATGCTGGAGTTTTGTTCCTTTTTGATACTGATCTAATAGAGGAAACTAAACAAAGCCCTTGGTATGCACTTAACATTGTTAATGTAGTTACTGGATTAGGTTGTTGCCCATTATGTACATGATGGTTCATCTTGTGATGCAATATTCATAGGGTGGAATCTTAGCCATGATGCATGAGATACATGCCTAGCTATTTGTGGGAATAGATTAGTTGGGTTGTTTAAAATATTGTTTATTGATGGTGATCTTTCACTGGCTTTACTCTTTTCTGGCCGATCATAACTCTAACGAAAAATATTCTTTCTCCTCAAAAATTATTTGGAAATCGGGTACCCCTCTAAAAATTGCTTTTTTTACCTGGGAAGTTGCAAAAGGGAAAATCCTGACAATTGACAATTTGATGAAAAGAAGGCATATTACTGTCAACAGGTGTTTCTTATGTAAGAGATCTGTTAAATCATATAATCATCTACTCTTGAAATGTCAAATATCTCACAAACTCTGAAGTATGATACTCAGGTTTCTGGGGTTCTCTTAGGTAATGGTAAATTCTGTTTATTCCGAACTTCTGGCATGGGAAGGTTTGAGTAGTAACAAAGTGCTTAGATTAATCCCTCTTACCATTTTTTGGGTTATTTGGAAGGAGAGAAACAACAGGGCTTTTGAGGGGCTTGAACAAGATTTTAATAGCATTTAAGATAAATTGTTTCATTATTTTGGCTCTACTGTTTTAGGGCATAATTTATAATATTTTGAAGATCTTAGTTCTATTGTAAATATACTAATTGACATGTAAATATTTTGTAAATGGGTGGTGCTCTCTTAGCACCTCACATTAATATATCTTTTCTTCTTTTATTTCAAAAAAAAAAAAAAATGATGATCTTTCACTGGACCAATGGGGATGAGTCTGAAAATCCTCCTGTAACAAAGTTTTGGAACTTCAAATTTAGGGCTGTAGTGATGCATTTGCAAATACACGGACAAAATGCATTTCATGATTGATTAGAATGGAGAAAGGACTAGAATGGGTATAGTTTGATAGTACCTTAAAAGTGTCAGCTTGCCTGTTGTCATATCTTATGATGTGCATTATCTTTTACATATTTAACAAGTTTCAGCTCCTTCTTTTGTGTAGTTTGACATACCCATTTTTCCAGGTACACTGCATTATATGTGCTATTATTTGTAGCAACATTGATTCAATACTTTGTTACCTCTGGTTCTTCTCCTGGGTAAGTATCTGTGGTGTATGTAATTTATATTGCCTCAAGTTCATTTCTGGACATTATTCTGAGGGATGTTATGTCCTTAATTTGATTGATTCCTTTTATCCTTAATGAATTTCAGCTATGTTCTCGATGCAATGAGGGCTGTAACTGAGAGAAATGTGCTCTATCAAAAGACACAAGTGGCCTCCAAGTAAGGACTATTTCAATCTTTTTATGGGTGGGTTGGAAATTTTTGCCCCAGGGGTTTTTTTCAGTTGGGGGGAAGGGGAAGGAGGGAAGAGGGTGTCTAATAGAAATAGATGTTGATGTTTTGGTTTCTTACTATCTCTTGAGAGAAATTCTGGTGTCCTACTGTTTATTATGTGCTTATAATGTTTAAGCAAAGACAGCCTGCTACAAGCAAAAGTGGAAGCTTGGCAATTGCCGTGGAAGGAGGCCAATTAGGTAGAAATCGTCAAGGAAGTAATGCCATATCATGGTCGAAGTTGGTGATGGACATGTATCCCCCTGGAACATCTGTTAGGTATGGAAAAACATGTATCTTTTTTCTGAAAGATCTCATAGTGGTTGTTCTGAAAAAAGATCTGCTGATGATGCTTTTCAAACAATTACTTTTTGCTTGTAATTCTCGAATATGAGCTCTTTAGGACCCGCAAAGAGGATTATGCTAGTTGAGTGGAGTGCTTTGGACACATTTGAAACAACTATGTAGTTTGTAAGCACATATTTAGTCTTAAGCAATAAGGGCATGTTCTTTATCTGTTGAGTTATTTAGTGAGGTATATGAAAATTTTCTTTTCCCACGTTGAAGTTGTTTTGTTCCCAGTGCTGATCTAACAGGTTTTTGTTTTTACTGCTCAAGAAAATTTTCCTTGGCTTGGGTACCCTGTACTGTCTGCTGCAGTAATAACTAGGATACGAGATGACAAATTTTCCAATGATCCTTTAGTTTTTAATACTTAGATCTATTTTGTTGCAGTTTTTGTGTATGGTTGTGCACCTTCTTGGTGTTCGTGAATATGTAGCATCTTTTTCTTATAAAAAAATCCATTTTGTTGCAGGTTAAACCAATATAATTTTGCATTAAAAATCTATATTGCTGCAGTAATAACTAAGGAATATAGAAAATTTTCCTTTGATAGTGCTGATAAAGTAAATAACTTTTGTTTAAACACTGTTAATAATTAATTCCTCTTTGTTTTTGCAGAACTTGGACTTGCTCTTATTGCAATGTCGAACAGGTACTTAAGTATTGTATTTTATGTTCTTGCTTTGTGGGGTCACTTGGTTTGTGAGAACTTCTATAATGCTTATATTTAGAGATAGATTCATGTTACAAATGTTAAGATAGATAAGCCACGGAAACTGTATAAGAAATCACACACAGTTTAAGGAAGAAGAAGCAGGATTAGATTCTATAGCTAAGTACCTTAATGTAATTTTTATGATAATTATATTATGTTGGAATTTTCTTCATTTGCAGTGTGCCACTGGATATTTAGATTTTTATTATGTGGCTGTGTGCCAGTACTATAACGTTTGGAATTCTTGTAGGTGGCAGCCTGCCATTGGGCAATAGGGTGTTTATAGATTGGAGAAAGTTGCTAAATGGCAGTTTATTAGATCTACTAATTTCTTGGGGAGCTTCTGATCCTAATTAGCAGTTGTGTTCCTAGGATGTAAGCCTTATAAAGAAGCCATCTTAACTGCTTTAATTTAGGGAGATCTTTGGGTTGTTGTGATGCAGAACTCAAGATCAACAATGTAATCCAAAACTCACACATACACAAGTAGCAACAAAAACTTAACCCCTAGATAAAACCTCCGACTTAACTCATAACAACCTGTGATTGCAATTAAGGTAATAGGGATAAATAGATTCATTAGAACACCACAAAAAAAATTTTGGTAAGTTAAAATTAATTCAAGATTAAGTTAAAATTAACTCAAGAAAAGAAATTGATGAAAATAACACAAATTATCTTGATAAGTAGACACCAATTTCTCACTCAATACGAAGGTTGAAGAAAACCTCACTAATTGAAAATGTAGAAAGTCTTGTATTTTATTAATATCAAACTTGAATGATTGATTCACAACAATTCTTGAGATATTTATAGTTGAAGGCCCAAAGAAATACAAAAAAAGAAAATCTCCTAATTAATTATAATTATTATTTTTTTAAAAATAATAAATTACAAAATTAAGAAAATAATACTAATTAATGTATATATGGTTGCCTATCTTGAATTAAGAAATTTTTTTTTTCAATGTTGTTGAGATATTGCTGTCCATGAAAAGAGTCTGAATTAAATATGATATGGACTTAAAATATGAGAATATTCTTGAAGATTATCTAAGTATGAGAAGATCTCTTATTTTAAAAAAGATTTCGTATTTCAAAGAAGATCTATTGGAGATCTCTTGAGTTAAAAAAAATATCTTGAAGATTTCTTAATTTAAAAAAGATCTCTTAAAAATTTCTTGATTTAAAGAAGATATCTTGAATATTTTTTTATTTGAAGAAGATATCTTGAAAATCTCTTAATTTAGAGAAGATATCTTGAAGATCTCTTAATTTAATGAAGATCTATTGATTCATTGGGAAAGTGAATCTAGCCATGATCTTGTGCATCCGTACATGATCTTCTGAATTCGTCCACGATCTCTTCATACATTTAATGTCTCTTTTTGAAAGATATAAGCGGATTCTCTTGGATTATAGGACACTTTAATGCACGTTTTTCATAAGGTGTAGGACAAGTTGTTGGCCACTTCCCCTCTTAGTTTAATAGAATTGGTTTCCACCTTCCAAAGCCTTCCAATTTTGATCCAAGGCCTTTCTTCATTGATAGATTCTTTGACATAGACTTGAAAATCTTTCTTAAGTTTATTGGCCTTAGATATAGTGATATTCCATTCATATAGCTCAAGTATACCTTGAAGTGGATCCATCACATGCTTCTCTCCATATGGGATTTGTTTTAATTTGAATTGGTTCTTTTCTTCTACTTCAATGGACTAAACTGTGAGGCTCCTTCCTTGTATTGACCTTGTCGGGTCTTTCATGCTCTATAAGGTCTAAAGTGTGGCCTTTAAAGCTCATGAAGTCTTGAGCTTCTGTATGATCGTTCATGTGAGTTTGATTTACGTCTTGGCCATAGGATCTCATGTAGCCTAGTGTGATTTAGCCCACCTTTATTCGCATCATGTTACTTAATGAATCCTAACCTTTTAAAGATAAATTTTGATGGAAGGAAAAATCAGAGAAAACTTGGTTCTTCTTTGTTTGTTTTTACTTGACAATGACCTCAAACTAGTTCCAGGGCTTAAGAACTATCAAATTGGTATCAGATCTTGATATTATGGGAGATTCACGTTCTTTTCATTGGCATTTGTCTTTTCTCAATGCGTATCAAGAGGATCAAACACAAGATTGCAAGGAGAGAGCAATTTGTGGAGCAACAACATGCCTTTGCTGGTCAAATTGAGGAGTTGTGTAGGGGGTTTTCTACTGCCAGACGTGCAAAGTGCAACCCAGATGGGGGAAATGCAGTGTGAATAAGGTGTGATGTGATTGAAGGAAGCTAGGAATAGAGGCTAGAGAATTAGTGACTTTTCTTCCTAAGTATTTGAAGTTGGATTTTTTCATTATGATGGATCCATGAATCATTTTGTGGTGGTTCAATCACCCAAAACATTTTTTTAAGGGTCAATGAATTTGAAAGGTTGAGAAAGCGAAGTTAGCCTCCTTTCATTTGAAAGCATTGCATAATTATGGTTTATGAAGATAGAATGGGATAAACTGGCCACAACATGAGTTGATTTTTAAGAGTAGTGTAATCTTTGATTTGTACTTCTCATCCGCAGGAATAAACTGAGAGAATTGGTCAAATTGAAGCAGATTGTATTCATGGCCATTCATGAAAGGTAGTTTGAGCAGCTATCATCTATGATTTGTGCCCCTCATCTATTTCCAAGCGGTGACGGGTCTCAAAATTAACTTGGAAAAATCTGAATTGGTGGGCATTGAAATGGGTGATGATGGGGAACATCTTGCATTTGTTTGGGGCTGTCAGGAAAAGCATCTCCCGATCATTTATCTTGGCTTCCCGCTGGGGCTCAGATACAAGGATCACAAAAAGTGGGAGGCAATTATTGATCTTTTTGATAAAAAGGCTACCTAATTGGAAAAAATGTTTTCTTTTCAGGCGGGGTAGATTAACTCTTATTAAAAGTACGCTTTCCAATCTTCTAATATATTTTTTATCTGTACTTACTGTCCCGGTTCAAGTGACAAAACAAATGGAAGCTATTCAAAATAGAGTTTTGTGGGGTGATGCGGAAAATAAACGGGCGTATCATCTTGTTAACTGGGAGGAGGATAAATTGCCAATGAGAATGGATGGCCTTGGTCGTAGATCAATCACAACAATGAATAAGGCTCTTCATGACAAATGGATTTGGAGATTTTTCAACAAGGGTGACAGCTTGTGGAAGAGAATTGTGGAGATCAAATAGATGAAAAGAGGTCGTCATGGTAGCCTTACCCTTCCCCTCAGATCCCACGACACCATTTTATGGAAAGGTATTATGTCCATTTACAATGTTTTGATTGCTAACACTTCTTGGAATGTCGGGAGAGGTGATAAACTTAACTTTTGGCATGACTCCTGGTGCGGGGATGACAACCTAAAATCTATGTTTCCGATCACATATTTGATTGCTCAAAATAAAAATCTACTGGTCTGTGATGCTTCTAACAATGCTGGACAATGCTTAATCGCTGTCAGTAGAAATCTGAATGATTGAGAATTGGATGAATATGTGAAATTTTTGTAGTTGATGGCCGAGATTCAATTGTTGGACAAGAACGACTCACTTGTTTGGAAATTGCAAAAGCATGGCAGATTCTCCGTCAGTTCATCCTACAGGAAGCTTTCCAACGTTAATGGCCAAAGAAATACCAGATAGTTCAACACTCTCTTTAATTTCAAATGCATTTGGAAGCTAATGCTCCACCTAGAATTGCTTTCTTCACGTGGGAAGTGGCCAAGGAAAAAATGTTGACTTTGGATAATTTGATGAGAAGAGGGAGGATTTTGGTTGACAGATGCTTCCTTTGCAAGTGCAACGCTGAAAGCTGCAATCATATTCTTTTATGGTGTCTGTTCTCATTCAACTTATGGTCTATTGTTTACAGCTTGTTTGGTGTTAATTGGGTAATTGCAGGTTCTATTAATAATGAACTTTGGGCTTGGGAGGGTTTTGCGTTAAACAATCATGTGACTCGACTTATTCCGCTAATCATTTTTTGGGTTATGTGGAAAGAAAAAAACAATAGGGCTTTTGAGGGAATTGAAGACACGTTTGTAAATATTAAAGATAGGTGATTGCATTATTTTGACTCCACACTTTTGGGGCATAATTTACTTTCTTTGATGATATTGGAGCTGTTGTTGATATACTCATTGATATGTAAAGTTTTTTTGTAAATAGACGGTACTCCATTAATATCTTTATTTTTAATGCATTTGCTAAATTATATATCAAAAAAGAGAAAAAAAACTATGATAGAACCAATGATGATGGATCAAGAGGTGCAAATCTTTTCTGAGTGGATTGCAAAAATATTTCGCTGTTAAGGTTGAGTTACAACAATAGTCGGACCTCAATAATGCTATGAGTCTAGCCAAGTCGTCTGAGAGGTGAGTTGGTCCAACACATGATGAGACTTCAAGGTGGCATCCAATCTCATTGCATCCACAATCGTAAGTTGCCTAAGTGCAGCAAGAATTGATGAAGAGGATCAAAAGTTTATTTTGGTTGGAACTTTTAGAAGAGGATGTTGATGAAAGAGGTAGAAACATTTTGTTCAAGGCTTGGGGTTGATATCTTTAGTGGAGATGAACTTGAGCTTATAGGGTAAATGGCTATGGAGATTCGTGAAAGAAAATGATATCTTATGGTGGAGGGTGATAGTGATGAAGTTCGGAATCGTGGATAGAGTGTGGTACTTCAGAATATTAACTAGACTGCATGGGAATAGGATGTGGAAAAAATTATGCATGGGCAGGAATAAATTTCATAACTATATCAAAAGGAGGGTTGGCACTGGGGACAAGATTAGTTTTTGGTAGGACACTTGGTTAAGAGGGGGATTATTTAGAGAACAATTTTATCAAATCTATGCTATTGCGCGGAACAACAATATCTCAATTTACGAGTTATTTAGAGATAATAGAGGAGAAAAGAAGTGGCATGTGGAAGTTATGAGAACCCACGATGATTGTGAAATTATTGATTATGAGACTGTCCTCTATACACTCTTGTTTTCCTCAATTAATGAACCAATTTGGAGACTCAGTACTAGAGGGTCTTTCTTAGTGAGATCCTTGTATAATTATTTTATTAAGAATGACGCTATGAAGACCATTTTTCTTTTTTGACAAATTTGGAAGGTTAATGCTCCATATGTAGTTGCTTTCTTTGTATGGGAAGCATGTCATTGATGTACTCTTATAGTATTGATAAGTTGATGCAAAGAAGGAAAATATTGGTGAATGGATGTTTTCTATTCAAGAGGGAGGCAAAGCTTTGTAATCACATTCTTCTTTGGTGCCTACTTGTGTATAAGTTATGAACCATGACTTACGGGTTACTGAAGATCAATTGGGTGGATGGCTGGATCAGTAAGGGAAGAGATTTGGGTCTGGAAAGGTATTAGTGGAGGGAAGAATCATGTGACTCTCATTCCCCTTACTTTTTTTTGGGTGGCATATAAAAAGAGGAACATGTGAGTTTTTGAGGAGATGTAAAATAACTTTGATAAGGTTAGAGATAAATGGTTTTAGATCTTGGATTTTTTGATTATGGACCACCATCTTTATGAGATGGAGGATTTTGGAGACGTTATTGATATTTTGATTGACATATAAATGTTTTTTGTACATGTCCCTCGGTGCTTATGAATTAATGAATCTTACTATAATTTTTATTTCAAAAAAAAAAAAGAAAAAGGTAGAAACAGGAGGGATGAAGGAGAGGAAGAAGTCAAAATCTCCATCATGCCATTACTGGCATCCAACCGGCATAAACTATGCAGGTTAGGGGTCTCTTAGAAGAAAATTGTGTGGGACTTTTAATTGATAGCAGAAGCACCCAAAGTTTCTTGGATATCTCAGTTGTAGGATGCCTGAATCTTTTAAGTCATGATAAGGATGTATTTTGGTTGATAGCAGACAATGGGAGCAGGTGTCTTGTGCAAGAGTTTGCAAGCAATTTCAATCCAGTTAGGTGACTGCCAATTTCAATTTGATATTTTCCTTTCATCTCATATGGGTATAGGTACTGTTTTGGGGTCAACTGGTTATGGAATCTTAAGGTTTCATGGGATTTTAAATCCCTTCAGATGGTTTTAAATTTACAGAATCAGCAGGTTAGCTGAATTTTCTGCTCTGTTTCAGGACCTGAATCCATCAAGATCTTGTGTGCATAGGATTGTCTTGATTCTGGGAACCGTGCCAGTGGTAGTTTTCCCATCCTAGGAAATATTGGATGGATGTATAATCCACCAATCACTTGTTTCATTTTCGATTTTTCTGGTAAAAAAATCAAATGCAACTTGGAGATACTGTGTTTGTATAATGCATTAAATTCCAAGATGGTCAAAGATAAGTTTTCAATTCCTCTCACTGTGGAATTTCTAAAAAGAGTTGCATGAAGCATGGTTTTTTTTTTTCTTTCCAAAATTGGACTTGCTATCCAGGTATTTTTCTGGTAAAAAAATCATATGCAACTTGGAGATACTGTGTTTATATAATGCATTAAATTCCAAGATGGTCAAAGATAAGTTTTCAATTCCTCTCACTGTTCAATATCTAAAAAGAGTTGCATGAAGCACTATTTTTTTTTTCTTCCAAAATTGGACTTGCTATCCAGGTATTATTAAGTCCGAATGAGAATGAAGGACGTGGAAGAGATGGCATTTTGCAAGCATCATGGGCACTTTGAATTACTAGTCATGCCTTTTGGATTGACAAATCCCCCTTCCACTTTTAAATTCAGGCATTAATAACCATGATATTCTTGTTTCTGATGATATTCTTTTCTTGAGTTGCCATATTCAAAACTTATGGTTAGTTTTTGGGACAAGACAAATTCATTCTTTTTTTCTCTAGGAGCCCCACTTCTCTGGCAAACATATGGCCCTTGTTTGGAGCATATGATTTCTGAAGGAGTTTCAGTGGATAATGCTAAGGTCAAAGCTATGTTACAGTGGCCATAATTGCAGAATGTTAGATCCTTCGGTGCTTCTTCGGGCTTACAGGGTACTATCATAAATTCATCAATGATTACGGCATGGTTGCAGTACCTCAACCTCCATGTTCAAAAAGAACTTGTTTGTGGGGATTTTTCGTCCAAGACAGCATTCTCTCACTTGAATACACCATGACCACAGCCGCAGTCTTAGCTCTTCTGGGTTTCTCTCAAACTTTTAGTTGAATGTGATGTTTCTGATGTGGATATTGGTGGAGTTCTCCATCAAGAATGGGCACCCATTGCTTTCTTAGCCATCCGTTACCTCATCGTCATGCATAACTTCCAACTTATGAGAAGGAATTGGTTGGGGATTACTAAGGCAATAATGCCACTAGGAACCCTGCTAGTGGGGTTGCATGTTTGTAATCCGTATTTGATCATTACAGCCGCAAATTCCTTTTGGAGCAGTATATCGTCATTTCTCCACAAATTTCAGGACTTTGGTTGGGTTGTAACTTCGTAATTAACTTTCGTTTTGGAGCCCTTCCCTATGAAGGCTCCAGGAGAATATGTTAGCCTCTGCCATTGTAATTTCTTTTTCTTATCCCAATACTACTTTTCCCCCCTAAAAAATTCTTCACTTCTCACAGCAATATTGGATTAGTAAATTACTGGACTTCAATTTCATAGTAGAATACTGTGCTGGGTGGGTTGCTTGATGCTGTGCTTCGTCAAGTACAAAGTTCCCCTGCCCTGCAACAACTTCATGCTCAGGTGATTGCTGGTCAAGTATCAGGAAATTGGGTTGCTTGAGATTGTCTTATTTTGCAAAAATAGGATCCAATGATGATTCTCCTCTTCCAGCCATTGTCTCCACTGTCCCCAATCAATCTCATGAAAGGAGTTCAAAAAACCTGAAATGGATTGTTATTGGAGGTGTTCGGCCAGCTGTTCCTGAGTTTGTTAAGACTTGTTTCACTTGTCAACACTGTAAAATGGAACACTTTAAACTGGCTTTACAACCACTTCATGTCCCACTTCCACATTTGGGATGACATCTTTTAAGATTGTGGAAGGGCTCCCACCATCAAGGGGTAAGCAAGTTTAATGATGGTCATTGGTTGCTTCTTCAGATGTGGATATTTCATTCCATTGTCTCATCCATACATGGCTACATCACTTGCCCATCTATTTTCATTGCTCACCAGAGACAATGGTGACTGACCAGGATGTTACTTTCACAAGTCTCTTTTGGATGGAACTTTTCAAGGTGGGTTCTGTTAAACTTTGTTTAACTTCAGCCTATCATCCTTAATTGGATAGCCAGAGAGAAGTGGTTAATAGCACAGTAGAAATTTACCTTCATTGTTTCACTAGTGATCAACAAAAAAAGGTGGATTAGGTATCTTGGGCTGAGTATTTCTACAGCACCAATTATCACGCTTAGCTTGGAACTTCTTCTTTGGAGTTGTTTATGGCTGTCCACCACCTGGCTTACTTATTGTGTGGATTAGGTATCTTCGTGATTGCGATTAGGTTTTCGCTACTTTTAGATACTGGGTCTCTGGAGGCTCAAAATGTTATGAAAAATCGGTAGCCACCATCATGATGTCTTTTTATTCCACTTCTAGTTTCATTGTGTTTGCAAACTTATTGACAAATTTCAATGTGTTTGACACGCGATAAAAAGCTTCCCTCTTGCTTTTGTGGCTTCTTTCCAGTCATTGAAAGGATTGATCAAGTTGCTTATCATTTGCAGTACTGCCTACCTCTAAGATCCATCCAGTGTTCCACATCTGTTGCCTCCAGAAAGTTCACACTTAGCAAGCTGTTGCTGCAACTTGGCCATTGTTTGACCTGGGGATTCCTGTCCCAACTCGAATCATTTTGGATTTTTGCACAGGGCTGTGTGAAGTCTTGATTCATCACGAAGGTCTTTCACCAGCTCATGCCTTGTGGGAATCTGTTGCTCACATGGCTGTATGTTATCCTCACTGAGCGCTTGTAGACAAGCGCACTTTGGAAGGAGTGATCTTAGAATTGTTTAGATAGATAAGCCATGGAATGTGTATAAGAGGTTCACACATGGATCAAGGAAAAAGTAGGATTAGGTTCTACCTGAGTATCTTAATTTATTTATAATTTGTGGAATTTGTATTGGTGGCAGTGTGTCACCGGTAATGTGGATCTTATTAAATGGCAATTTAGCAGTATCCCATTGGGTAATTTGCCTGTTTATAATAGGGGGAACTATTGACATGCCAGTTTGTATGAAACTGCATTTTTGGATCTACTACTTTCTTGGGGTAGGTATGATCCTAATTAGCAGTTGTCTTCCTAGGATGTAAGCCTTAACAAAGGCCAACTGTTCTAAATAAACATGTGCAGAAAATTTGTCCAAGTTTCCTAAATCCTTTAACTTAAGGAGATTTTTGGCTTCTCTGAGCACTAACATTTTACCAAAATAGTTTGGAAGGAAGGAAAACCAGAGAGATTCCTTTCTTCTTTATCTGATTTTACTTTACAAAGACATATAGCTAGATCCAATGTGTGGGGACATACCAAATTACCTTATGAGTCTGTTTCATGTTAGAAAGTTGTATGTAATTTTCTCCTAAATCAATAGGTTGTATAACAAATGCACACTTGTAAAGTCTGTGTATAGAGTCATATTCTTCTTTGATGAAGATGTGTCGCATGAATCTCTTCCAAGAAACAGTGGAGACAAAGTGATTGCAAGGAAGTCCTCTCCTACTAGTAGTCATCAAAGCTCTTCTTCGCTCTTGTCTTTGATATCCTTTCTCTTCCATAAATTAAAGAATTTAGACTTTGCAAGTGCCTTTGGAAGGAGCATTTGAACACTGAAATATGAACTACCTAACACAGCTCTTTGTAGATGAGTGTCTTTTGCTAGTAGCTATTTAAAGTAGCATTTCTTATATTATTGGTGGTAAACAAACTAATAAGAAGCCTAAGTAAATAGTCTCTAGGTGTTAGTTTGACGATGCCTCTTGTTCTTCTTTATTCAAAATTTTGATTTTTATATTTCTCCTGGTACTTGCAGCCTCCACGAGCAAAACACTGTCATGATTGTGACAAATGTGTTCTTCAGTTTGATCATCATTGTGTTTGGCTTGGAACGTGCATTGGCCAGGGTAATCATTGTCGATTTTGGTAAGTTGACATTATTTTTACGTTGGGTTCGACTATGATGGACTAATATTCTTTAGCATTCAAGTGTTAAAGTTGAGAATCAGAGCCATGATATTCATGATCAATGTGTTTCAGATTTATTCACAACAGAAAACCTTTTCTATTTTGCTCTTTTACTTTTCAATTTAGGTTTTATATATTTGAGGAGAAAATTGTGAGTGTTTGTCTTCCTTACTTTTAAATTTAGGTGGTACATATTTGAGGAGACGGCATTGTGCCTTTGGACTGGCATCTGGTACATTGCATACCTGAAGGCTAATATATCAAGGGTTTGGTAAGTTATCTTTCTGACTAATACTTGTGGTGTTGACTGTTGCCCAATGATTTCCTGTGTGAAATTATTGATGGCTTTCGTTAAACAATGTCAAAGTTCTCTTGCAATAATCTTTTATTCTAAGTTGGTTCTTTAATGATGTTCAACTCCAGGTGGAAAAGTGCAATCGTGATACTGCTGTTGGTTACTTTATTGATTTCCTTGATATTTCTGCTGCTTCTGCTACTTTTTCATAGGTAACTAAGAATCACTTACAGCAAATTAGTTGTTAATATCAGATATATTATTTGGTTAACCATTGTCCTTCATCACTTAGTTGCAGTTCTTATTTGCTGTTCCTGATTTTTCTTGGCCCTCTCTTTTGTTGTGTTGACAAATTGGGTTGCGATAATTTAGTTAATAAGTTGTATGCTGTTAAAATGTTTTAAAATGTTATCCGATGCGTGTTGTATGGTTTTTTTTTTAATTTCTCAAGCTGTCCTCATCGAAGTGGTTGCTTATAGAAGATATCTAGCTCAAACTAATCCTTTTAATCTGTGACCATCATGCGGCAATATCACAAATACTATTTATTTTTGTGTTTCAGAGAGGAGATTGACAAAGATGCCTTAAGTTGTTAACAAAGAGAATGGGATTTTTGGTGTTGGTATAGAATAGTATAGAGGGGCCTAGGAGGATTTAGAATTGAATAGCCACTTGCTTGTAATAATATTTGCTTTAGGCAATTTCTTTTTGGGAAGCTGCTTCTTCCCCTCCCCCGAAAAAAAAGAAAAGAAAAAGAAACCCCACCTCCATTGAGATTTAGAAACAAATCAACTGTGGATGATAAGGTCATTTTGCAACCAGTTGACATGGAAGTATTTTATAAAGTATTTTATATTGATATGCATGTCCATAGTAATTCATGGTGCTTCATCATGAAAAGTGTCAATTTGAGAAGGTTAGGTGGAAAGAAATTTAGAAAAAAATTAGAAGAAATTTGAAAGTGGTACTTACAAAGAAAGTTTGTAAATACTCTGTATTTAGTAAATACCTCCTATTATACCACTCTGTATTTTATAAGTACTCTGTATTTTGCAAATACTCTTAAGTGAATTCAGAAAAAAAGTACAGATTTTTTGTTCCTGCCTTAAACACTAGAATCTAATAAGCAGTCTGCATTTTGAATTCCTACACAGGTATAATAAAGTGAGATGCTAAGAAGTTGCTTTTAAGCATCTGCCCAAACACTCTCTTATCAAATTATGTTTTTCTTCTTGCATGTAATGTAAGAAATGTACGCTAATGGCCCAAGAATATTGACTATGGGATTGACAGGCTTAATTAAGTTGTAAGAGATAATCTAATGTTTTGTTTTACTTGGGGAAAACCATTTTGCAACGTTGTTTTAATAAACGTATTATTAACCAGAGAGCATCAGTGTTCAACTTCTGATGTATTATTATTTCTGCTACAGCTACCTTGTTTTAACAAATCAAACTACCTACGAGCTCGTCAGACGTAGACGTATCCCATATTTAAGGTAAGTGGCTATATTCTTCTTTACTTCATAATTTGTTCGGACTTGAAGTTACTGAGATAAAACAAGTTTGAAAAACTGCGTGATGGCCATTTTTGGAAAAAAATATTGTCTGGTCGGTATGGTAGGAGGAAGCACGAGGTTCAAATCAGTGATGTTCTCAGGACGGGGGAATTAAATTGTTTGGTGGTAATTAAATTGTTATGACACAGGAACGGCGTTTAACTCAATTATAAAGGCTGAAACAAATTTGTCCTACTATGACACGCATCAACTTGCTAGCTAAATCCTTTATTTTTTTTTTTTTTGTTGCTCAGGGGTATTCCAGAAAGGGTATATCCTTTCAGCAAAGGAGTCTGCAGGAATCTATACAATTTCTGTTTTGGTCGGAGAAGTATATATAATATAGAAGTCTTGCCCTCTGCAGTGGAACTGGAAGAAAAGTCGAGACCCTACACATGCTTAGACGTCTTAACCTGTCGCTGCTGTTGAGATTTAGGGCATTGTATCACTAATATACATACCGAGAGAATGAATGATTTTGTTGGTTGTGGTCTACCTGGTTTGTGATTATTCCAGCCGGGGGGGGGGGGGGGGGGGGAGTAAACTCTTATTTGCATGTACTTTTTTTTGGGTCTATTGACTCTTTAATTGATTTTGCGTTCTTTAACAACTCTTATCCATCAATGATTATCATTAACAAATTTTTCTAAGCTTTATTTGTCAAATGAAAAATATTTTTAAATTATTATTATTTTTTACAATCTATTATTCATTCATGATATACATTTTTTGTAGAATTCAACAAAATGGTCTGATTTTTACCTTGAAAACTAATGTCATCTTTTACTGTTTATTTTGTAACAATGGTCTGAATTTTAACTGTTATTTATATTTCATACAATGCCTACGAATTTGAGAAATAAAAACTGCAAAGTAAAAAAAACTCTAACATAAGGGTGAATATTTTTATTAGTAGTGATGATAATAACAATAATGTTTAAAAGAAGTAAAAAATCATTCAATATCATTTTAATTCCCATAACAAGAAAGTATTATATAATAACTATTAGTCTTATTATTGGATAAGGGTTCTTTCATGTAAATGTTTATATTGTGATGTGGTTCCTGACAATCCGAGGGAGCAAAAAGGAATGCAAGGTATGTTTGAGAACACCATTGAAGATTGATGAAGCAATGGGATGCAATTTCACTGTTTGTGGTATCTGAGAGCTTCAAACCGAGCAGCTAAGGCATCATAATCCGGAAGCTTGGGATGAACATAATAATGGCCTGGAGTGTCCGGAAGTATTGGAGGTGGACGAGGAGCAGAAATGTGATGAGGAACTTGGTCTTCTTCATCATCGAATGAAGGTGCAAATACTTGTTCTTCCATTTCAGATTCTTCATCACAATCAGATTCATCAAACTTAATATCTGAGTTGCCGTTGTAGCTGTGCCTCCTACACACTTTTCCCACTTCTGCATGGGTAGTAGTTCTGAAACTCTTGGTTTCACGCACCCTTCCCGGATGATTCTTAAACTGGGAATTCACTGAGTTTTTATCAAAACCAGAAGCTTTGGTAGCCAGATATGCGGCAGCTTGGGCAGCAGCAATTGCTTGCTTGGCTGATTCTGCAGCTGCTTCAGCAGCTGATGCAGTGTCTTCAAAATCCATTTTGACGCCTTCTTGGCTGTTGATTGATCTGTAGATAGAACAGAATTAATTACATTACAAACAACTGGAAAGCATACAGAGAAACGAGATCTCAAGTCAATTACCTTGTCGGTTGTTTTGGCTCAATTGGTAAGCTGGAAGCGCTAACGAAAGTACGCAGTCCTTCCTAGGCATGGAGAGAAAGCTAGTGTTAGTTTTACAAGGGGTTTAAAGGTAAATATATGTACATTTGATAGAGATGACACACTATTGGCTCTTCTGGAGGTTTGAGAAGCTCCTTCTCCGATTCAGTAATATCCCAATCAATCTTGTGTTCTTGGGCTATTTCTTTCATAACTTTCAACTTCACTTCACCGGTTGGGGTTCTGACTGAGAGCTTATCAATCAACTGTACCAAAACCGCAGTGTTAGGAACCGGAGAGGATACCATTGAATTTGTACTTGATGTTACTAATCAATTGTTTGAAAGAAACCAATGATCCCAGAAATAAATAAAACAATGGTTTTAAATACGTAGTAAGGTTACCATCCGATTCACACCACAGTTTGGTCGCAGATCAGTAGCAGCAGAGACAAAGTCCGCTCCATATTTGTTTTGAAAAACATCTCGAAGTGCTGCTAGTTCTGGAATTTCAGAGCACCTTGGTGCAGCAAAAATCACACTTGCAATCCCTTCTTTAAGATCTGCCGGGCATTCCCTGAAATAAGTTGGAGTGTAAGAAGAAACGCATTTCTGCAGGTATATATAACTTGTGGTGTTCATTCTTTTACCTCTGCTTGGTAATTATGGTAAGCCTGGCCACAATTAGTTCACAAAACAGCTCGATTAACTCGTTTGCAGCCAAAATGTTCTCTTCTCTTATCACGTGTTCAATCTACAATGTCGTCAAACCTTATTTCCGTCATATCAATTTTGATAACTCAAAATAATTTTCCCGTAATAAATTCAGCATGTATAAAAATTCCAAGAAAAGTTTGTATCGAACTCCAAATGAGGTACGCAATTTACTTTCATTAGATTTGAAAAAAGAGACAGAGACAGACAGAGAGAGAACAGAGATACCCTGATGCGAGCAGTGGAATCCTGACCAGACTGCAGAAGCGAAGCGATATCACGCCTCATTTGCTTCACCACCGCCTGCCTTTTGTTCCTTAGCAGCTTTATCCGAGCAACCGCCATCTTCGCCGCCGTTTTGCTTTTTTTTTTTTTATTCGAAAAAAATATAATATGTAAATACCATTAACACCAAATCAAGGCAAACTATACAAAAAAAAAAAAAAAAGGAAAAAGAAAACACAAGGTTTTTGTGATGTTTGGTTCCCGAGAAAACAGAAGGAAAAAGAAAAGTGAAGCCAATAACAAAAAGTTTGGATTGATAGAGAAGATTACCATTTGGAGGGGTTGAAACCTCGACGGAAAAGGGAGAGGCTGAACTTCATTAGCTTCTTGGTTTTGGCTGTGGCCGCGCTTGCCACGGTCATGGCTCCGGGGTGCGTAAAAGAACAAGCAGAGAGCGCGGATGGAAGGTAACGGTCGGTTGTTTAAGGACCCACGCACTACATGCTCAGCTCAGCAGCATATTAAAGTTTTGAAAAAGTCAAAAATAGCCGTTATGTATATATATATATATATATATATATATTTCTATTTTGCTTACAATTTATTTATATATATATTTGGATTATCTTTACAACAAATTTAAATTTCAATTAGAAATTTTTAATAGAAATTCAGACCTAAAACACTAAAATACCATTTTTTTTAAAAAATATTACGATTTTAATTATATTTATACAATTTAAATAAGTCCTATAAAAATAATTAAGTTATTGCAAACAAAATAAGAAACATAAGTTAATTGGTAAGAGTATATATCTTAAATCACATGCAATTCTTCTATTTAAAGCGAACCATTACATTGCATTAAAAAATTATCATTTTAATCTATCAATTACTTTTACCGTTAAACTATATTCTAAAATTATTTTAAATTAAAATCATAATTTTTGAACAATATAAGTTCGTTGAAAATAATAATCATTAACTTTATATATAAAAATTTGTGCTAAATTGGATTAAAGCATTTGAAATTATTTACTTATTTGGATTATTTTACTGAATTCAAAATTTCATTTCTCAAAATATAATTTTTAAATAAAAATATATAAAAATAAATTCAACTTGAACTTATAATTGTTTATATAGTTGATTCACTTATTAATAAAAAATATATAATAATATATATTTTTTAATATATGCATCTGGCTTTATTTAAAAGTTATATTTTACTATTTAATATTTATGAAGGTGCTTGTCTGAATAATTATTTTTACATGTCAAGAGAATAAAAATAAAAAGCGTTATTAAAGTAAAATTCTAATGGATCACAAAGGAGTAGCTTGTGGCATTAAGCTATACAATACAAGCTGAGGCTAGAAGCCTCAAAGTTCACTATACGTTTGGATTCACGTACATATGTATATCCATCCATATATGTATATAGCAACATTTATATATTTCCAATTAAAGAAGAACATTTTGCAGATCCTATAAAATCCGAATTCCAATCTAGGTAGAAAGACTGTTCAAAAGAGAGACTCTGGCCTCGATCGTTCGCCTGAACAACCACTCTACTCTCTTCTCAAAATCTTCAATCATAATATCTACGCCCTCTAATCTGGTAAGTAGTGTCGATCGAATCTTCTCTGCTTCATCATCATCATCATCATCTTCTTCGCTTACATCTTTCGCCATCAATAATTTCCTGATCTCGACACCTACACTCTCCAGCTCATTTTTCTTGATTACCACCTCCGGCTGATGGGTTTCATTCCCTGCACCCACCCTTTTGCTCACGAGCTTCAAAATCAAGGACCACCTCGTCGCCGACTTCGGCTTAGATGCTGGCACCGACAAGAACAACAGGAGAGAGCGAAAGATCGAACGAGTCACCAAACTCGCTTCTCTAACCACTTTAACAATGGCAGAAAGGTGATCGTTTAGATCTAATATCAGAGGAGTTATGTTCTCCATTTGTTTAAGTGATGCGAGAGACTTGGTAATCTCCTTCTTCGTCTTCTTCCTTGAAGAAACATAAGCACCGATGTAGCAGTCGATGCTCCAATCTCCACCCTTTTTGCGCCGAAGAGCTGATTGGAGTTCACGAGCACTTTGTTTGATCAGCAAAAGAATGTCTCTGGTTTTGCCACAGATATCTAAGAATGTTACAGACCCATCTAAGAGTTCACTCACCATTAATGTCTTGTGCTGAGGGTGGTGAGCTAGAGCTTGTTGATTTGCAGGCAAGTTGAAAAGATCAGAGACGTGTTTGTACAAGTTTGTGAGACCGGAGAGAGCGGCAAAGATTGTTTCAGGGGCGGGAATTGATGAAGAAGATAAATCTAAAGACGTAAGCTTGTTGAGCTCTTC
Source organism: Carica papaya (assembly GCF_054855325.1). Taxonomy (NCBI): domain Eukaryota; kingdom Viridiplantae; phylum Streptophyta; class Magnoliopsida; order Brassicales; family Caricaceae; genus Carica; species Carica papaya. Next base: position 4,245,002 of record NC_142312.1, on the reverse strand, counting down.
TTCAATCTTGTTAGTGTTTGGATGTGATCTAGACGGGAAGCTAACGGATCGAACATTATACTGTTTGGGAGATGAGAAAGTAGCAGTCATTTTCTCTCTTTCCATTTTTGAAGAGAAGCTAATGGGTTGTGCTCGTGCACGCATATATATATATACACACACACACACCAATTTTCCATTTTTCTTTTAAATTAAAGGGCTTCTCCCAAAAGATTGAACCCATGATCTTTATCTCATGGGGAATGGAAACCACTATAACCAAAGATTCTTGGTTCACACACCAACAAATTAATAATTTTATTTATTTATTTATTAGTTTTGATTCAAAAAACATGTAACTGGGTTCTTTATTTCTTTTTTAAAATAATATAAAAAAATTAATTTAATATTTTGTTTTGTACCCAAGATTGGATTTTGTTTTATTTTCATGACAAATAAAAAAGAAAGAGTAGAATATTTATTACGTGAGTCGTGCACCACCGCCCATGGCCCTTCGGCTCTGGCCGACTGTTTATATGTTTCCCGACGGTGCTTGGAAGTTGGTGGCCGCCATTAAAGAAAAACACATGGAGATCTGCAACCATAAATTATTTACTTCAATTATTTTTGAACAAGATTTATTCATGGATGCACGAGTGGCATGTCCCTTCACCTTGCTACATGATTTGGTTGATTGCAGAATCAAAATGAGATACACAATTTCCTTCCTATGCATAATTCATGAATCCTACTGCCTTGATATATATTATTATTCCAAATACACTCTGGCAAACTGGGTCAATCCTCTCGTTTAAAGCATGAATTTTGCTGATACCAAATATCTTGTCGATTAACGAGAGCATTGGAGCTGGAAGATGGAGTGAACGGCAATTCAACTTAATGGTATAAGTCCTTGTCAGCTTCGTCTCCAGCTGACACGTCGGTTTCCACTGAAATACTCACAATTGCTTAATTAACAGTGACATGAAAATTTTCAGCACGTAGAATCTTCAAAACCATTCTTAATTTTTGAAACAAGAGAAAATTTGAAAACGAAATTGAGAACTAATTTGTAACAAAAAAATTTATTTGGAACTATATGAAAAGTTGGCCAAAATCTAGTGACTAATTGACATTTAAAATTTATTAAATTATATAGAAATAAATATTTGCAGAATGATTTACTGAGATAGATTTTAAATTTTTTTTTTCTTTTCGATATTATAATCATATGATATAGTTTGATTAACAATTATAATAAAATGGATCAAATTTGTACTCCACAAATTTTGAGATTCACTTGTATTAAATACCTTATCAGTATATAACGTTAACATTCTTAAAAGAATTGTTTGGAACAATTGCTAGCAGATCCTTAAAATGTGGATGCTAAGCCAAATGAAGCTAGAAACTAGTGAGGATGTTAAGGAAAGAAACTCTATTTTGAACAAGAGACTTAAACACGAAATCTAATCCGGCCTCTAGTCCATGAACGCGAGACGAAAGAGTGTGTAGCATGTCGTGAATCGTTTCAACTTGGGTCCATGTGGCATTCTTGCAGAGAGCGAAATCCACTCTCTCCACCTCATTGATTATGATCTCAGATGATGATGGTCTCAAAGGAATCAACTTTGAGATCATTAATGGCTTTGTCTTTGTCGAATACTGCAAGAATACCAAAAGAGACCTGAAAATGGAGACGGTAATGGCTGTTGCTTCTCTTAAAATTTTGATCACTATCATTTGATCATCATCTGCATCCACGAGAGGACAGAGATAGCCTTTGCTCTCCATTTTCTTTAAAGCTCCAAGGGTTTTAACAATCTCCCTTTTCGCTTTCTTTCTGAAACTAATATAAGCATTTACGTCGCTTGAGTAATCTTGCCTCGCCCTTCTACGCAAAGCGGATTGCAGCCTCTGCACATGTTCTTTCGTTGTCAACACTATATTCCTTGCAGTGTCACAAGTGTCTAGCAATATAGCTGATCCATTAAGTGCATCCTCCACTAGCTTCCCATTTTGGTAACGTAAGAGTGCAAGTTTTTTGTGGGGAGAGTGAAAGATTTCCTGGACAATATTGTACAACTCCGCCAGACCAATTAGCCTAATTTCAAGTTTGTCAGCCCCAGAAACAACTGATCTTCTGGGACAGCTTGGACAGATTTGTTTGAGGTGGGTTAATGCTGCTTCAAATTTAAGGCAAGTTGGGTGTATTCTGGAGGGCAAGCTAATGGACCTCAGAGGTTGGTGCAGTTGAGTGAATGAAGAAGATGATGTTGCCGCCATGTTTTTCTGGTGAAACAATTTTGCATCGCTGATGGTTTGAATGGAAATGGCTTCATCTATTTATGAGTCAAAGAGGGAATCCAATTAGCCTTGTCGTGCAGCATGTGGGTCTCCTCTTTCTATTTCTTTAATCTTATCTTATGGTTTTAAATACTGTTCTGAATGGGTAAACAGCATATAACACCGCCTTATTATTGCCTCCTTGCCTCCCCCAATCATCAAATCCATTATCCTCAACCATTATTCCCTTTTATTCTATAATTAATTATCAACAGCAATGAAAGGGAAGTTAGTCTTATTAGGGATTGCCCAAAAATTTATCAATTAGTAAGCAAATTGCATCATGTAATTTCTCAATGAAAAAAAAATCATAAACTTATAATACATAATCATCAATAATTATAACGCAATAAAAAATAGCTTATAGATAAGAACACACAAGAATACAGTTCAACTCAAATATATAATCTCTTATAAAAAACGAATATATTAATTAAGAATTTAATATTAATGGTTTGTAGCTTATGTCTCTCTTCAAAGAGCCCCAATTTCGACCAGCCTTTGCTAAAGATAAGATACTGTAGACGTAAAAAAATTGGTGAGAATGCTATGAATCTAGGCTTACATGAAGAATTACACAGAGAAAATGACCCATATTTGCTCCAAAAACAGCTTACAACTTTATCTAAAATTGCCTGCAAAAAGCCATGCAATGCACATAGTCTGATAGTTGGAACAGTTAAAGTTTATTTCTTGGGCGACAAAGCGGCAGAGTAAGCAGAGAATATAAGAGTGTTCTTTTCTTTCTTTTTTTTTTCTTGTTTAACTTTGTTTGTTATTCAGAAATCAGAATGCTCGCCAAATATCGACAGGGCTATGACAATGGAAAAATTAAACGTATTTATAAATTACTTGCCATACCCAGAACAAAGCTTTATTCTCCTTGTCTTCTGGTTTCTCTGCAGTGCTGTTCAAACTATTTAGACAAAGAAACTGAGTCTTTTAACAAATCATTTCTTTTGTGATGAGTTATAATAAAATAAGTCTGTTTTATGACAAGAACATGGTTATAAATTCCGAAGGAAATTTTTTTAGTATGGAACTAATCTTTTGTATTGAATTTTACTATATTGTAATAGAAAAAAAATCAAATAAGTAATGGGTTAGAGATCCGATAGATTAGATTCATTGCACATCTGCAGTTGCTTGAAAAATGGGTTATACGAGCACCATGTGACCGTACAAATGCATATGGCATTTTGGCCTTGTTATATTGATTTCCATAATGATTGAACGTTGTACACTCATGCAATTGCAAGCATGCGGTAGTTTTCAACCAGATTTAACCCAATAGTTACACATATATGTTCTATTTTATATTACATCTTGATTCTCCTTTTATTCTTGTTTTTATTATCGAAGAACACAAATTTTAACTTAATGGTAAAAACGAAAGTTGTATATAGAATCAAAATAAACTAAACACATGCTTCGAATCCAGAAATCTGATATAATGTTATCAATATACTTGAGAGACATTAATAACGTAATGGATTTAGTGAAATGCATATAAATCCTTAGGTCTCATGATGCAATAGTAAAACAAAGCCACTTTTTCAAGGGTTTCTCATCTTGTTTCCTCTGAGATACTGAGTTAGCGGCAACCCCGCCAGTCCTTTTATCATCTCTGGCCTTGCTGAATATCACGGTGAAGCCTTCAGCCGAAGCCGGATCGTTCACATCCCACTCACCAAATCTAGGAAGAGATCTGCCATTCCCGTTTGATGCCATTAAAATATTATATATAAATTGTGGGAGAAAAAAGTGAGAAGAAGATTGAAGAAATAAAGTTTTAAGTAATGAAAAAAGGTGGAGATCTGAATTGATTAATTAGTGATGATCGGTTAATATATATATATATATATGGTGTTTTATCATGTTGTACTCGTATCGAACACTGGGATAAGAAGAAGACGTCCATGGTAAACATTAATTGATTTTATGTAAAAAGATAAGTATTTAATCATCAGAGAGATCTTCTGTTATCAAGTTACCGGATTCATTTGCCACCCATTTTACCTGGCAGTCTCATACACACACACACAGATATATATATATATATATAATTTAAGATTGGTAATGAAAATATTGCGGTTGCCAATTTGTTACTCTATATATAGCAATAGAAAATTTAACTAGAGATATAATTAGTATTAATAAAGATGATCTTTTTCTTTAAAATTATGACAACTTGAAAGATGAATTACATTCTAAGTATAAGCAAATGATGGGTACATGTCAATTTTCTTCCATTTAATTAAGCTAAGACTCTAAATAGAAAATAAACAACCCTCAACATGTCAATGTTTTCTTCTTTCTCCCTAAGTTCAATCCACCTTGCATCACATCCCAAAACTAAACACATGAAACCTGCAATTTCCATTTTGTTCGCGGAAAATCAGTTGTTCTCACTGATCAATGAAGCTCTGCGCACGTACATATGTACGTGAATATATACATACTATTCTTCGTATACGTATATCATTGTGTAATACATACATGTAGGTGGGAAGAGTTGATTATTTCCAGCAATGTCTGGTACCTGTTTCTATTGAGAATTTTGCTAGTTTTCGCATTTGAGCATTTATTTTTTACTCTTTCTGTTTCTTTTGGGTAAAATATTCCATTTGAACCTTTAAAGAGCTAATGGGCAGTGAAGGAGGAGAAAAATATGCATTGTACTCGCATAGAGGCGCTGGAGCAAGATTATCTTAGGTTGTATTACAACGAATTAGTTGGCGTTAATTGTAATTAACTATATATATATATATAGTCAATTATATAATTGGATATAAGTTAATTTTTCCTGTATAAATACCCCTTTTACTTTCGTTAATGAATAGATTCATCATTTTCCACAATTTTACAAATTCAAGCTCTCTTTTTTCTCTCTCGTAGCTTCCTGAAGTAGTCTTCTTCTTATTTTTCTGCAAATTTCACCAAATCCTTCCCGTTATTCATCTCTTTTTCATCAAATTCAGCTTCAAACTCCTCATATAATCTGATAGGTTGCTGAAGAGAATATTTTCTCGGCACGAAACCGAGATGGAGGGCATATAAAGGAAAAGGAGAAAAGAATCATAGAAGGCAGCTGGAGATTGGAGGAGATAAGAATATTTAGCGGCTAGCATCAAAAGTTCTTATTTTTCTACTCTCTTTATCTTTTCTTTAAGCTTTTCAACTTATTTTAGCCCTTGAGATTTGTATTTGACATGCTTATGATTTTAGATATTAGTTTGATTATGTCTATATCACTACAAGTATCTTTCACTTGAAGAACTTGAACTGTAGATTCCTTGCACTTGAGCAGACCTTAGTGGTGACTTCACTTCCCTTCCATACTTTACACTTTCTTTTGTTGCCCAAAAAAGTTCATACAGTAGTTTCTTCAAATGGGAGCAACTCCGGTCATTTTTAACTTCTGGGTTTTGAAGAAAGAAGATATAGACTAGGACGGAGAGTCGAACCAGAAAAGTCTTTTCCTTTTCTGAGAAAAAGATAATGTTAATGTTTTTTCCCAGTGGCTCTTTAATTGAGGTCGAAATTTTCTAGACCGTTTTGTCTTTATCTTCTTACCTTATCACATATGTTTTTTTCTATTTCCTTTTTTTAATTTTGTCTCTTGCATTAGTGGAGAAACCTGCAAGATCAAATCCTTGACTCGGCCCACTTTTTATTGGGATATATCATATATATTCAGCAACACAAGAGCCATTCCACCACCGGTCGTTTACACCACCGAGTCACTCTCTGCGGCAACGATGTCCGACTCAAACTTTGACTCAGCTCCGAGCAAAAGCAAGAACGATAGCTCTCCTCTTAAAAGGAGGAAAAGCTTGTTCCCCTTCGCTTTACTCTTTTCGCTGATAGGTCCTGCGATTGCCGCTATAGTGATGTACCAACTCGACGAATTCGACGCAGCGCCTATTCCGCTGACCCACGAGTTGACTCATCCCCCGTTGACATCTCCCTTGTGTAATAATCGGATGCTACTGGGAGCGGAAATGGTAGGCGCAGGGCAGTTGCCGGGACCAGAAGACATCGCCTATGACAGCAAATCGCGAGTCATTTTCACTGGGTGTTATGACGGATGGGTGAAGCGAGTTACGGTGAATGACTCGGTTGGCGATTCGGTGGTGGAGAGGTGGGTCAACACCGGCGGTAGGCCGCTCGGGGTGGCTGTTGGACACAACGACGAAGTCATTGTCGCCGATGCTTACAGGGTATTTATCCAGAAACAACTTGACAATTATCTTCCCATAAATTGCATTGAAAAAGTAGTACATATTTTAAGAAATGATAGCATTAAATAAACATACAACTAAAGAAGCTGGCATAAATTGATTATAAATATATTATTTAAAATAAAATTCTTACAAGCTTTATTAGCTCGATGCTTCTCAGATTAAATTAATTAATTTATGTTTATATTTGGTTTTAAATATGATTAGGGGTTGCTGAACATAAGCAGAGACGGGGAAGTGGAGCTGCTAACGGACGAAGCTGACGGCGTCAAATTTAAGTTAACTGACCATCTAGATATAGCAGATAACGGTGTAATTTACTTCACAGATGCTTCTTACAAATACAACTTTAAAGATTATATGTTGGATATTCTAGAAGGCAGGCCATACGGTCGGTTTATGAGCTTTGACCCAGCCACCAAACGCACCACAGTTCTGGTCTCTGACCTCTACTTTGCTAATGGCGTTGCTGTCTCTCCAGACCAGACTCATGTCATCTTTTGTGAGACCCCCATGTATGTTACTGTCTTCCTCATCGTAATCAAAATTCCTTATTATTGATATAAGTTTTATCTTATTTCTCTATTTAATTTTTAACGTGGGAAATCTAATCATAAATTAAACAATTTTTTGTTCAGGAGAAGGTGTAGAAGATATTACATAGAAGGAGAAAAGAAGGGACGCTTAGAAAAATTTGTTGATAATTTGCCTGGCTTGCCTGATAACATTCGTTACGATGGAGAAGGCCTGTATTGGATTGCATTGCCCACGGTAATTATCAACTTTTTGTTATATGATCTTAAAGTATATTATATATATATATATATATCATATGGAATGAGTGCATGCAGGCAGTAACAACTCCTTGGAACATAGCAACCAAGTACCCTTTTGTGAGAAAAGTCGTAGCAATGTTGGAGAAGATGAAATTGCGACCTCAAATGGAGACAAACAGTGGTGTTTTTGCCGTTGATGTAGAAGGGAAACCTATAGCTTATTACGGCGATGTTGGATTAAAGCTTATCTCGAGTGGAATCAAGATAGGAAGTCATCTTTACTGTGGTTCTCTTCACTATCCTCACATTATTCGCCTGAATCTGGATCAACATCCAGCTCGTCCTTCCACTTAATGCTATTACTATCACTTCAAAGAAAAACTTTTCAAACATGACTCGTCTTGTCTATATTCAGAAGATGATGATAATAACAAGAGCATGTTTAATTATATTTAAGTACTTTTGTAATGTATTTACGATTCACCAAGCTAGCTCCACATCATTGCTCATTTTGTGTGACTTCTTTTATTAGTATGCATGCATGAAGTTTAAGAGACGTTAAGATAGAAACGGGCTATAAGCAATAAACAGTGTCATTTGGGCTTGTAGAACAGTCAACTTAAACACATCATGTACTGCTACATTCTAGTTTAAGGATTAGACGATATTGTTAGAAGTGGTGTTTAGAATGTTTGCCACATTAACAATTCTGCTTATGTTTAAATTTGAAAATTTCAAAGCAATGCTTCCTATTTTCTGATTTATCTTGTGATCACGATCTATTTTTAGGATCATGAATTTAGTGGTTAGTTAATTTCAAATCTATATAATGTATGTTTTGAATTCAATAAAAACTAAATTTCTCCATAAAATTGTCTTTGTTTTTCTGTTGCAACTTCACTCTAACAACAATTGGTATCAGACCTGTAAGAGTTCTAAATTGATTTCAAGTAGCTGTCATGGATGCATAATCCAACTTCTCGTCGATCACTCCTATTTTTTATGGTGAAAATTATCAGATCTGGGCTGTGAAGATGAATGTCTATCTAGATGCATTGGACCTTTGGGAAGTAGTAGAAGATGACTACGAGATTTCTCTACTACCAAATAATCCCACAATGACGCATATTAAAAATCACAAAGAAAAAAAGACAAAAAAGTCAAAGGCAAAGCCTTGTCTATTTGCAGCAGTATCATCAACCATTTTTACCTGAGTCATGTTGCTCAAATCAACAAAAGCAATTTGAGATTATCTCAAATCAGAGTATGAAGGTGATGAGAGAATCAAATGGATGCAAGTGTTGAATTTGATATGAGATTTTCAACTACAGAAGATGAAGGAGTTAGAAACAATCAACGAGTATTTTGACAAGCTTCTAAGCATTAGCAATAAAGTGATATTGTTCGATTTTGGTCTACTCAACTCGAGGATCGTTGAAAAACTACTAGTAACGGTGTCTGAAAAATTTGAGGCTATAATTTCAACCTTAGAAGACAAAAAATTTATCAAAAATCTCTCTTGCATAATTCTTAAATGCTTATAAGCACAAGAACAGAGAAGGGTCATGAGGCAGGAAGGAGCAGTTGAGGGAGCTTTGCCTATGAAGTATTAAAATAATATGAAGAATAAAAAGAAGAATAATAAGAAGACAAATACTGGTGGTGAAGCAGGTGCTAATAAAGTAAACGAAAAGGTAGAAATGCTAGTGGAAATCACTCACCATGTCATCATTGTGGCAAAAAAGGCCACCCTCCTTTTCGGTGTTAGAGAAGACCTGATGTAAAATGCAGCAAATGCAATTAAACCAGTCACGAAGCTGTATTTTGGTCACAACAATAATTTGTATTATGAAATGATATCGGCGGTATTTGCAGTGATTGCGGAAATTTCATTTTTCCTAAGATTAGTATCCTCCTTAAAAGGAAAAGGACCAGCAAAATCTCATAATTTACAATCAATTCATTCAATATTTCCCTTTTTAGAGGACACATTTTCACATTTAAATTATGTGTTAGATGTACTAATACCTTACCCCATCCATCTGGAAACCTTGGTTCAAACCCTTCGGTACTGGATAAAAGATACCTCTTCTTTGCATTTATTAAGGTTCTGTCTCTACGAGTATTGTAATTGGAATTGGAAGAGTCTTATTAGTCAAAAGAAATCCATTTTGAATCCAAGATTGTTCTTGTTCTTATATAATTCTCATGTATGTGATTTGTAAAGTTAAGATTCAACAGTATAACATGAAAGCACAAACTGCTGATTAGAAGGAGGACTAGCTTTTTGTTGCAACATGTTTCACAAGTTATGAATTAAGGGAAACCTGCTTTACTGGTAGTGGTTGCACAAACCACATGACATATGACAAAAATATTTTCAAAGAACTGAGAAGTACAGAATCTACAAAGGTCAGGATTGAAAATGGAGATTACATCGCAATCAAAGGAAAAGGAACAGTTTTAATCACAGGGTGTGCATGTGCGAAACTGATTTATGACGTACTCTACGTTCCTAGAATTAACCAGAATTTGCTCAATTTTGGTCAACTAATGAGAAAGGCTTCAAATTGTATTTTGAAGACAGTCACTGTTCGATTAAAGATGCAACAAATCAGGACATCTTCAAGATCAAAATGATAAAAAAAAATGCTTTATATTGGATCTTATGAAGAAAGAAGAATCAACTTATGCAGTAAAGGAAAGTGTGACTTAAATTTGACACAAAAGGCTTGGTCATTACCATCATCAAGGAATGCTCAGGCTAAATTTAAAGCAAATGGCAAGGGATTTATCTGCTCTCAACAGTGATTTACCCCACTGCAAAGCGTGTCAAATTAGAAAGCATCATAGACATTCATTTCCAAAATCAAATTGGAGAGCAACAAAAAAATTGCTGCTGATGCACACTGATCTTGCAAGTCTAATGAGGACGCACTCTCTCAACGATATCTTATATTACATTTTATTTATTGATAATCTAATAAGAATATGTTGGATTTTCTTTCTGAAATTCAAACTTGAAGTTATTAGCGTATTCTAAAAGTTTAAAGTAAGAGTAGAAAATGAAAGTAGTTGTACAATCCAAAGTTTGAGGTCAGATAATGGCACTGAGTACATGTCATATAAATTTAATATTTTTTACAATAAAGCAGGAATAGAACATCAATTAACAACACGATACACTCAACAGCAAAATGGTGTTAGTGAAAGAAGGAATTTATTCATCATGAAAATGGAAAGATGCATGCTGTATGACAAAGACTTACTAAAGTTTTTTTGGGCAGAAGCTACAAATACAACAGTTTTTCTCCAAAATAGGCTTTCAACCACAACAGTAAAAGATATGATACAATTTGAAGAGTGGTTTAGTTATAAACTCATAATGAGCTTTCTAAAAATATTTAGGAGTCTTTATTTCACTTATGTTCCTCAAGTGAAGCGCGACAAGCTGGATAAAAGATCAATACCTGAAATTTTTATTGGTTATAACACTGTTTCAAAAGCTTATAAGATCTTTCATCCTTAAACAAAAAAAGACAACCATAAGCTGATATGTATACTTTATGGAAAGTGAAAAATAGAATTAGTCCAGAAATAAGAACTCTCATTCAATCTCAACTGAGACAAAGATCCATTATCCCATCCAAGAAAAGAATAAACATGGCATAGATGAATGAGATGATGAAGCTGTAAAAAATGTTCCAATCAGGGGCACTCATTTACTCTCTAATAAATATTAGAGTTGTAATATTGCTGTATGTGAGCCTATAAGTGTTGATGAAACAAAATTGTATAAAAAATGGATGATTGTAATGAAAAAGGAGTTGTATATCGTTGAGAAAAATAATACATGACAGCTTGTTGATAGACCTCTTGTTGATTTTACCAATCTTATCCATTTACTTAATTCAAATTCAAATTCAAAGTAGGTTGTTAAGAAAGTGCCTCGCAGCCTGCGCAGCTGCCATACAGTGTGTTTATATGAATCTCTGAGTTTAATTTTATCAAGTCATCTTTGGTGTAATCAAGCATAACTCTGTACTTATAAATGTAATCGTGCAATTCAATAATATCAGTTTTTTTCTTTCTTCTATTAAAAAACAAAAATCAATATCTTTCTGCAATTAAAGAAACTGAGGGTGTTGCAGTCTTGTACTCTGTTTTGCAGTTCTCTCTCTCTTATTGACTCTCTCTCTCTAAATTTGTTCACCGTCTCAGCTTCTTTTGAAGCTGTTACTCATCCGATCCAACAAGTGGTATAAGAGCCAGGTTTTCCTATGTATCGGGTGAATAACAAATTCCTCAAACCCGATGGCTACCTTAGGAACTATCCCTGCTCTGTAGTTCAACGGAGAAAATTACCATGTGTGGGCAATAAAGATATGAGCTTACCTCAAAGCTCTGGGTTTATGGGATGTTATTATAGACGATAGTGAACCAACCCACTACAAGAAACTGCTACATTGAACCAGATTAAAAGAGACAAGGAAGAGAAGGCCAAGAAACCAAAAGCAATTGTCTGCCTCTTCTCGGTTGTTTCGGATAGGGTTTTCTCTAGGATTATGAACTATGAATCACCCAAGGAAGCGTGGGAGAAACTGAAGGAAGGGTTTGATGGAAGAGACAGAAGCAAGAAGATCAAACTACTGAGGCTGAAAAGTGAGTTTGCATTACTTAGAATGTAAGAAAATGAGTCTATTAGGGACTATGCCTCCAAATTCTCGGATATTGTAAATAAAATGAGATTGTTGGGGGAGAAATTTCCTGAATCAAGGGTGGTAGAACAAATTCTTATAAGCTTACCACCAAAATTTGAGTATAAAATCTCAGCTTTAGAGGAACTTGCAGATATTGATAAGATTTCTTCAGCTAAACTAATCAATAAACTGCAATCACAGGAGCAACGTGTCAACATGCATGTTCGTGTACCTACTGAAAGAGCCTTATTCTCGTCTCAAATCAAAGTTACCCCTTCAAATCATAATCAAGGCAGAAGGAATGAAGGAAATCAAACTAGAAACCAAAGTTTCAGAAAACAGAAGAAGTATTCTCCTTGCAACATCTGCTCCCTCACAAATCATCTTGAGAGTGAATATTGGTACAAGGGAAAGAAAGCTATCAGATGCAACTTCTGCAAAAGACTTGGCCACAAGGAGAAGTTATGTAGGCAAAAATAAAAGCTGGAAGCAACACAATCTAAGCAGGAGCTACAGCATGTAAATGTCACTGAGATATCCAGTGAGCAAATTAATACAATTCTTGTTGCTTTAAGTGAATTGACAGTGGAAGACGATAGCCTCTGGGTTGTTGATAGTGGTTGCACTTCTCACATGTGTAAGAATGAAGCCATGTTTTTGTCACTTGACAAATCAGCAATAGGCCAAGTAAGACTTGGAAACGGTATGCTGGAATCCATAAAAGTAAAGGTAATGTTGCTATAGAAATGATGGAAGGTAGGAAACTTATCATTGATGTGAATTTCGTTCTCACTCTCTCTCAAAATCTGCTTAGTGTAAATTAAATGACCAATAATGGATACTCAATTTCATTCAAAAACCAATGCTGTAGAATCCATAATCCTGAAGATAAATTGATTGCTCTCATTCCAAGAAGGAACCAGGCATACTCCTTGAATCTCCAAGAAGTAGTTGAAAAGGCAAACATTATCACAATACCTGAAGAGAAGCTGTGGCATAGATGTTTTGGCCATTATCATGCTGCTGGGTTACTTCAATTGCAGAATGGAGACCTAACCAAGGATCTTCCAAATATAGGAGCTACCGAAATGGTTTGTGGTGTCTGCTAGTTGGGAAAAATGGCTCGACAGGGATTTCCTACTCAGACAGATTGGAGGACAGATCAAAAGCTTGCACTAATTCACTCGGACATATGTGGTCCAATGAGTGAAAATTCAATGAATGGAAACATGTATTTTGGTTTATTTATTGATGATTTTACTATGATGACCTGGGTGTGCTTTTTGCAGAACAAAGCTCAGATAGTAGACGAATTCAAAAGATTTAAAGTCATGACAGATAAGGAATGTGGCTGCGTGTTGAAGTGCTTAAGAACAGACAATGGACTTGAGTTCAATTCTGGTGAATTCAAGGAATTTTGCTCCAAAAATGGGATCAAACGACAACTCAAAGCACCATATTCTCCACAACATAATGGTGTCTCGGAGAGGAAGAATAAAACCATCGTAGAAATGGCAAGAAGTATGCTTGCTGACAAACATTTACCAAAAGTGCTTTGGGTTGAGGCAGTAAACACTACTGTTTTCTGCTCAATATGTTGCCCACAAAGGCAGTGGAAGGAATGACACCCGTGGAGGCCTGGAATGGCATCAAACCATCAACTCAGCGTCTGAAAGTGTTTGGGTCGATTTGCTATTATCATGTTTCAGATGACAGAAGAACAAAGCTGGACGAGAAGGCTAAATTGGGTTTGTTTTTAGGATACAGTGCAGAAGCAAAAACATATCGGGTTTTGAGCTTGAAAAGCAATAAGCTCATGATCCAGAGAGATGTGTTAGTAGATGAAACAAGCTACTGGAACTGGGAGAAAAGGAAAATAGAAACAAATTGTTTAACTATTGAAGCTATAACCAAATCTAGTCAAACTCTAACATCTAGCTCAATTGATGTAACAGAGGAAGAAGGTGACAGTTCAGATGAGGAAAGCATAAGACAAAAAAAAAAATGAAAAGCATCGCTGATATTTATGAACGCTGCAGCCTTGCTGCGGACGAACCTGTAACCTTTGAAGCAACTATAAAAAAAATTAAGTGGGTTAAAGCTATAGAAGAGGAAATGCGTGTAATTGTGAACAATGGAACCTGGACCCTGGTTCCAAGACCGGCAAACAAGAACCCAATCGCAGTGAAGTGGGTATTCAGGCTAAAGAAAAATCTTGAAGGTAAAATCAACAAATATAAGGCTCGGTTGGTTGTAAAGGGCTTTGTGCACGTACTTGGTGTTGATTTTGCTAAAACGTTCTCACTAGTAGCAAGACATGAAGTCATACGTCTTATTTTGGCACTTGCAGCTCAGTTTCAATGGCGAGTAATGCACTTGGATGTCAAGGTTGCCTTTTTAAATGGTGACCTGAAGGAAGAAATATTTGTGGAGCAGCCAAAGGGATTTTTAGTTGCAGGAAAAGAAGATCACGTGTATATCCTGCATAAGGCTTTATATGGATTGAAGCAGGCACCCCGAGGCTGGTATGAGAAATTGAATGATCATCTCCTACAATGTGGCTTTAAGAGAATCAAAACTGAAGCTACTTTGTACGCCAAAATTGAAAGAGAATTAAAGATATTCACTGCTGTGTATGTGGATGATATATTGGTCACGAGAAGCAATAAAGCAGAGATAGATGGATTCAATAAGCAGTTAGAAGATCAATTTGAGATGTCAAGTCTAGGAGGAGCTGCTTATTTTCTTGGACTGGAGATCAATCAAACAAAAGGAGGGATCTTCCTAAGTCAGTCCAGATACGCTCGAGAAATCCTGAGTAAATTTAAAATGGAAAAGTGTAAAGCTGTAGGAACTCCATTAACGCCTAATCTAAAGCTGTCAAAGGATTATAGTGGAAGTGAGGTTGATGAGGGTATCTATCGAAGTTTGATTGGTAGTATTCTCTATCTCATTACCTCAAGGCCAGACATGTTATATGCAGTGAGCCTTCTATCAAGATTTATGGCAGCTCCCAAATAGATGCACATGGCAGCAGCTAAGCATGTGTTGAGGTACCTGCGGAGGACTTATAATTTTGGAATATGGTATGATGCCAAAGTAGGTGAGCTGCAAGGATATACGGATAGTGATTGGGCTAGCTGTATTGATGATGCAAAGAGTACTTCAGGTTATGTATTCTCTGTTGGCTCAGGAGCCTTCTCATGGGCTTCAAAGAAACAGGAGGTAGTTGCATAATCAACAGCTGAAGCGGAATACATTGCAGCTGTTGCGGCTTCAAATCAGGCCATCTAGTTTAGGCAAGTAATGGATGACTTGGGGCATGCATTACACAGATCAACCGTGGTACGAGTAGATAACAAGTCTGCAATTGCTATCACCAAAAATCCAGTCATGCATGGACGAACCAAACATATCAAAGTAAAGTTCCATGCCATTCGAGATGCTACGAAAAACCAAGAAATTAGTCTTTTACACTGCCCAACTTATGAGCAGCTTACAGACATCTTTACAAAGTCGCTGCCTAAGGCTAGGTTTGAGGACTTGCAAAGAAAAATTAGAATCGGGGATAGAATCATTAAGGGAGAGTGTTGATTTTACCGATCTTATCCATTTACTTAATTCAAATTCAAATTCAAAGTAGGTTATGAAGAAAGTGCCTCACCGCAGCCTGCGTAGCTGCCATGCAGCGTGTTTACATGAATCTCTGAGTTTAATTTAATCGGGTCATGTTTGATGTAATCAAACACAACTCCGTGCTTATAAATGTAATCGTGCAATTCAATAATATCAGTTTTTTTCTTTCTTCTCTTAAAAAACAAAAATCAATATCTTTCTACAATTAAAGAAACAGAGGGTGTTGTAGCCTTGTACTCTGTTTTGCAGTTCTCTCTCTCTCCTTGACTCTCTCTCTCTAAATTTGTTCACCGTCTCAGCTTCTTTTGAAGTTGTTACACATCCGATCCAACACCTCTAGATAGAAAAATTATTGGAGTGAAATGGATTTTCAAACCAAGCTCAATGTTAATGGCTCCATCAACAAGCACAAGGCGAGGCTTGTGGTCAAAGGATACACCCAGATTTTCGGAGTGGACTACTCAGACACGTTTGCACCAATTTTTAGGCTAGACACCATCAGGTTGCTGCTTGCTGTTGTAGCACAAAAGGGCTAGAAAGTATACTAGTTTGATGTTAAATCAATATTTTTAAACTGTCCTTTGCAAGAAGAAATCTACATTGAGCGACCAGAAGGCTTTGTGAAAAAAAGTGAATAAGAAAAAGTTTATCTTCTCAAGAAGGTTCTTTATGGCTTGAAACAAGCTCCAAGAGCTTGGTATAATAGAACTAATGACCATCTGCTAAGTTTAGGCTTTGAAAAAAATTCTATATGAGTCTACTCTTTATGTCAAATAATATGATGTTGATATTCTTGTTATCTCCCTTTACGTGCATGATCTTTTGGTGAATGGAAATAATGCAACTCTAATTGATGAATTTAAGCTGGAAATGATGAAAGTTTTTGAGATGACTGATCTTGGATTGATGACTTATTTTCTCGGAATGGAGATCAAGCAAAGTCAAGATGAAATTTTCATTTGTCGAAAGAAGTATTTAAAGGAAATTCTCAAGAAATCCATATGGAAGATAGCAAGTCAACGAACACTCCTATGAATCAAAAGGAAAGGCTATGCAAGGAAGATGGAACTGAGAAAGTGAATGAGGCACACTTTAGAAGTCTGATTGGGTGCCTGATGAATCTTATAACAACAAGGCCTGATATCTTGATGGTTGTGAGTATTTTATCTCGGTTCATGCATTGTGCAAGTAAAATACACCTGAAAGCAGCTACGAGGGTGGTTAGATACATCAAAGGTATAATCAACTTTGGCATCAAGTTCAAAAAATCTAATGAGTCCAAGTTATTTGGTTTTTTTGATAGTGATTGAGTATAATCTATTAATGATATGAAAAGTAACTCTGGGTATCGTTTTATTTTTGGATCAGGAGTTATTTCATGGAGTTCGAAAAAACAAGAAATAGTAGATCAATCTACTGCTAAAACAGAATTTATTACTGTAACTGCTACTATAAATCAAGCCTTGTGGCTAAGAAAAATATTAAGTGATCTTCATCTAGAGTAGAAAGAAGATACACAGATCTTGGTTTATAAACAAGCTGCAATAACTATCTTTCACAATCCAGTTTTTCACGGCGAAGCTAAACATTTCAACATCAAGTTATTTTTCTTGAGGGAAGTGCAAAAGAATGGTTTTGTCACCTTAGTTTATTGCATAACTGATGATCAAGTAGAAGATGTATTTACCAAACCTCTGTCAATTAGTAAGTTTGAAACAATCGGAAAGAAACTTAGAGTTTGCAGCAGCTAAACAAGGAGGAGTGTTAGAAATGATGTTTAGGATGGCTGCCACATCAGTAAATCTGTTTTTGTTTAAATTTGAAAATTTTAAAGTAGTGTTTCCTATCTTTTAGTAACTTATTATTTTGTGATTTATCACGTGATCACGATCTATTTTTAAGATCATAAATTTAGTGATTAGTTAATTTCAAATTTATATAATGTATGTTTTGAATTCAATAAAAAATGAACTTTTCCATAAAATTGTTTATGTTTTTCTGCTGCAACGTCATCCTAACAACAAATATGAATATTGAAAAATCATAACACATCTCTTTTTTTTTTTTTTATGTCTGGCACTAGTTTAGACCAAATTTCGAATTAATTTGACGATTTGAGGTTGCTTAAGACATTGTTGAAGTGAATATTTGTCTCATATCCTCAAGATTATAATGTAATTCTGTTTTGATCCTTCAAAAGTCTTCTAAAGCTTATTATGCATTTCAATTCCTCCTATTTGGTTTTCATGAGTGCAATTAGTTTTAGCAATCAATTACGTAGTTGGCAAACAAAAATATTACATAATTATGATATTTTTAAATAAATAAGTACCAAATAAATTTATTTTATTAAAATAATCTATTAAATATAATTATTTTTAATAACAACAAAAAGTAAATTTTTTGTTTTAAAAAAAAATAACAAATGAAGTCCGTACTCTAATCGCCGCCCCAATCAGGGGCTTGACGAGCATTGCCTTTAATGGCGCGTGGAGAAGGTAAAATAAATGTAGAGGTTGCTAAAATGGCGGAGGCTTTTGGGGGAAAAAAGGTTTATGCTGTCATGCATTACATGTGCCTACATTACGTGTTAGTAATCTTAACCGTTAGATCCCGTTTTACTCGAAGATGGTAAGCTCATTCATTCTCCGCCATCCACACGGTTTCCTCTGCAAGTCTAGGTTCAGCCGACCCTGTTTTTAAGCACCGGAGAATAATCAAGCGGTCTTAATACAATTTCAGCGACCAGATTGCATCTTCACATAAAAGCCGCGTATGTAAAATGACCCAAGAGAGCAAAAAGATCAAGAGTCTGTCACTTCTCTAATGGAGATTCTAAAGGTACACAGTGCAGAGTCCCTTTTGAGTGCGTAAATGGTAGATTTCTAGTTGCGTTCTCCTTTTGAGTGCGAGTTTAGCTCCATTGATATAAGGAAGTTG
This sequence comes from Carica papaya, assembly GCF_054855325.1. Classification (NCBI taxonomy): domain Eukaryota; kingdom Viridiplantae; phylum Streptophyta; class Magnoliopsida; order Brassicales; family Caricaceae; genus Carica; species Carica papaya. The sequence goes on along the minus strand of NC_142312.1, from coordinate 4,226,381 downwards.
CAGGGGTGGAGACAAAGAAAAGGAAGTTAGTGGTAATTGTGGACGGAGAAAAAGAACTAGAAGGGTGGAGAAGAAATGGACAGAGGAGGAGGAGAAGAGAAACTTTACTGGGCATCTTTTTAGTTTTCAGCACAACAGACATTTTTGTATTTAACCATTGCCGTTGTCCTACTTTCCCCTGTTCCTTTTTCTCTCTCTCTTCGTTCTGGTTCTTCAATGGCTAAAAGATCATTCGTGAGTGAGGGTGAAGAGCAGTATAACGACCTAGAAACAGAACAGGAATCAGAAATAGAAGAAGATGAAGGAGAAGAGGAGGAGGAGAAGCATCAGAGGGAGAAGATGATAATTATACGGGTGGTATCTGGAGGGGAAAGAAGGGGGTTTCAATTAGAGTCAAATAGCGATAATGGTAGTGGAGGTATCTATCTGTGTTGCCAAGCAGATGAATGTGGTAAAGAATTGGTTGACGCCAAGGCCTACCACCGACGCCACAAGGTCTGTGAGCGACATGCAAAGGCACCTGTAGTCCTGGTCAAGGGCGTTCGTCAGAGGTTTTGCCAGCAATGCAGCCGGTAATACATTTCTTTAATCTCTTACTTTTCTTAATTATAGAATCAATGAAATTCTAACCCCACCAAATCTGGCCATAAGTTACTGCTGATAATTATAAATCAGATTACCTTTGGAGTTCAGAGCAAAAGCCAGAGTCAGATACATACTGCCATGATCTCATATGTTTCTCTTTCAATATACAGTTTTTCTGATCCTTTCACTCAATTGTTGAAGTAGTTTGTTTTTCTTGAAGGTTTTCGCGTGCCAAAACCTTGTCAATCTTTTAGCTTATTTGAATTTCATTTCTTGGAATAACTGAAGTCACTACTTGGCTCTTGTTTTCTGCTTAACCTCAAACTATTTGCACTAATAAATTCTTGATTGAACTTTCTTTTCACAAAAAATAGCAGATTAAAATGATTATTCAAAAAATTAATTTTATAGAAAAATAGTATGTTAATTATTTATATTTAACATGTTCATCAGTGTTGAAAGCATGAATCAAACACAAATTTATTAGACCTTGTACGGAATTATAAGTAAAACAACAAATCTATGTCTCAGCATGTTATTTTAATAATAGATTGAATAAGTCTTTTCAAAAAATAAGAGTTAATAAGAAGTAATTCAGTTAATTATTTATATTCTAACAAGCAGTCTCAATATATAATGCAGGTTTCACGGGATTTCAGAGTTTGATAATTTTAAAAGAAGTTGTCGAAGTCGTTTGGCTGGTCATAATGAACGTCGGAGGAAACTTCTGTCCGATCAGAAAATGCAAAAATATGTGGAGAAATCAAAAACAAGTAATAATACCGTAGAACATACGAGATTTCAAAAATCCGATCAAGTGGTTCTACAAAATAATCGAAAGATCAAGCGCGTTCGTATTGAATGACTACAAATCGATTTTCCTTTGGCATACATTAATCAATATGTCAATCATCATCAACAAATGAGTTTGTTTTGATCGATGATGTTTGTCATCCTAATTCCCAAGTATTCACTTTTTATACAAATTTTTTATTTTAGGACTTGGATTATAATATATCTATATATTTTCATCTTGGCCCTTGTTATGGAGTCTGCGTTTTGCTTGTAGACTTTATTATGATCTCTTGAGGAGCATTCTTGTAGTTCTTTGTTGATTCTATTCTATTTCTCCATGAAACTTCTATATCTAAAGGAAAAAGCAAATGGTGTTTGAATTTAGTGGTGAGGTGAATATAAGATGCGTAAACCTATTTTCTTTTTTTTTTTTGGGAAATAAATGGAGGATGGCGATCAATTTAAATTTGAGAGAAAAATAGTTCAACTTAAATTACAAAGTACAAGAATAATTATTTTTAAGATGAATAATTATAACTTTTATTATTTTAAGTGAAACTTTCATTTTTCCACTTGAGAAAAATGTAAATTTACAAATAAATTTTATATAAAATTTGAATCTGTTTCCCACTTAGATTTCAAAGAGAATTCCACAAGATGTTTACCTCCACTCTATCAAACAAAAATTCGATCTCCTCACCTTTTTATTCTATTATAGTTCTTACCCAGCAAACTCAGGTCCATTAGGTGGGTTTTGCTTTTCATCCATAGGGGCCTTCCCCCAGGCATACTACTGAATCCTGTTCTATTGGAAAATGCATTTGTGGCCTAATGCATTTTCCTTTTAATTGGAAATCTACTTGTGTTTTGGTTGCTCATTTCGAATCTCATAACTTGCAAGATATAGATAAGAACAAAACATACCGCTAGATTTCATCAGGAGCAAGAGCGCGCACGTATCTCCCATTTTCAGCAAAAAGAGCCAGGCTAGAATTAACATTTGAAGCAAACGAAATACTCAGACCTGACTGAACATGTAATCACTTAATTTTAGTAATGCTAGATGCACACAATTTTACAATAACTCAGCTCCAAACATTAGCTGATAACTGATGCAGATAAGATTAATTGGCTGGTTTAGTTCACGTACGGAATACCCCCAAGCAGACTCTGAATTCGCATATAAATTTGTGTAACTGTTTGTCACTTAGCATTATTCACAGAACAATAAAAATAGTTCTAAATCAGGCAATAATTTGTGTAGATCCAAAACAAAATGATTTATAGAGACCAAGTAACTACCAATTTACAAAAGTTTTACCTCTCCAAAGTTATGTATGTCATCTACAGAGTTTTTTCTTGGGACATTTTTTCTTCTATTCGGGTTCAAAGATAAACCAAACCTGCAATTTCGTAACCTCCTTCATTGCGTCCTCTAAACACAGCGTACTGCTTAAGATAAATGGAGAATAAGTGCACACCCGGGCCAAGGGCCACATGTATCACTCCAAACAAAATCTATATAGAAGCTACCACAGAAAGCTTAGTTGGCTGACTCCTTGAAACCAGAAATCTCTGCAAGTTGTGTCAATTCTAGCTCTCCACTCAGAACCTTCCCAAAAAAAGAATGGCAAAGTGAGAACCAAGTGCATTGAAAAAATGATGTTGGAAAAGGTTGAGAAGAAGAGTGGGGATAAATCCAATAAGAAGAGACCAATAAAAATTGTAATCCCTGGAAGCTGATGAATACTTGCAACTTATTTCAGGAAATTCAGAATCCAAAAAACAAACAAACAGAATTTTACATGCAATACGTAGTAGAAAAATTCCAACTTTTTTACAGTCAGTTGCTCCTCAGGGCTGAAAATAAATGATAGTGCTAACCTGACCATTGATCACCCATGTTGGGAACCCTTCAATTCCAGAATTTAAGCATGCCTTATCCATTTTAATCCCAGTTTTATATCCATTAGGAAAACATTCTATATAGTCCAATTGCTTCACAGCTTCACGTCCAAACATCTGTAAAGATAGTCCAAAGCAGAATATTGAGGCCATATCATGGCAAATGATATTGTCAAGACTAGTGTAAAACATTTACATGCAATAACAAAGAGTATTTCCAACATTGCTCCTAAATCTTTCTTATAATTCACTGGGCTTACCAAAAAAAAGCATTGTTAACTTGAATTTGGGACAATGTAAATTGAAGATATAGTTTTCTGCAGCTGCCAATTAGAAAGCTTGTTTTATAGACGAGCATGATTTCCAACTGTTTTAGTGAGGTCCAAGAAGAGGGACGCAAATGTCATTATATGATATAACCATTATATGATATAACCATTGCACTAACAAAATTGTGGACAAATTTGCCCAAGGAATTCACATATAAGGAAAATTCCTATTTTATCTAAAACATCAGGGTCACCCCTGAACATGACAATTGAAGCATCTCCAAAACAACCATTGCCAAGCAACTGGAAATCCAGAATTCAACTATGTTTGTTAATTTTCCAATGGAACAAGAATTTTGTTTCTCGGAATGAGACAGCAGGCAAAGTGAATAAACAGAAATTGCTGAAAAAAATCATCTACTAAAATATACAAATGAACAAATAGGGATGATATACCTGCTTTTGCTCTAAACAGTGAGAACACCAGAAAGCCCCATACATCTTAGCTCCTACAGAGTGCAAGTGCCTTGCTAGAGAAAGAGCAAAAGGACTCGATGGTGTTGTTATCTCAGTTGTTACAAATGGCAGGTTGAGATCAGCTAGGGTGCTGTCCACACAAAAATAAAAAATTCATTAGAAGATCTTTCCACCCTGAATTTTCAACTAAGACTGTGATATGAAGAAAATAAGTTCAATCGGATCTAAATTTCAAATCCAGATAACTAATTAGATGTTGACAACAAAATTAAAGAACATGCATCCATTAGATAAACGCTTCAAAACATGCATGATTTGAGCTTCATTTGGAATGTGAAACAGAAGAGTTTTTATAGCAAAGAAGTGCCACGAGTCCTTTGAAAAATTGAAGTACCTTGACAAGACAGGTTGAGCAGTTGTATATGATGTTCTTAGGGCAAAAACCACCAAACTTGCTATGCATAGCTGTAGACCTGCCATCTTCTGCACCTCTTGCAACCCAACATCCTAGAAAGCACCCGACCCACCAGAAAAAGTGATTATTTATTACTTGTATGAAACAGAACATGATCAGAATCTATTAACTGATAAACTAGACAAATAAATATGAAAAGAATACCTTTAAAGTTAAGAAAAATAAACTGAATGACAAAAGAACTGATATAAGACAGTATGAGCACGACGCTCCTGATAATTCTGTGCTTAAAACATACAGAAAGTATGCACTAGCAGCTGCCATCGACGTAGTGGTCCCGAGTAAAATTAACCGTCCATAAGTTTCACTAATTCCAAAAGGCAAATTCTTTTTGTCCAATTGTAGACCAAGAGCCGCAACTAATCCATATGCAACCATTCCAAACAATGGAAGTGGAATACCTGGCAAGTGCAAAAGGACTGTCACTAAAATCCTACTTTAAAGATTTACCTGCAAATGGAATGCTATCGGGTATGGGATTCTCAAGTCAACAGCATCTTTCTGAACATAGTAGTGCAATGAGAATGGAAACGCACAGAGCAAGTACTGAAATTCCTAAATAAAATGTGCTTATACAGTAGTGAGAATGTTTAAGTCAATTAAAATATATAAGTTATTATTTGAAAAATAAGTATTTAGGTGCTAATTGCAAAATTAGTCCCTTTTTTAAAGTAAAAATTTACTAAGAAATGCATTTATTTACTATAAATATGTTAGACTTATTTTATTGTACACATAGTTAATTTTAACAGAGAGACTAATTAAGTAATTTAAGACTTAAAAATTTGGAAAATCAGAATCATCAATTCAATACAGTAGTTCAGGAGCAAGATCCTTTTGTTTATTTCATTCAAGCACATTTCGTGGTGACTAATGATGGTTTACACATATATCGTTCACTAACTAACTATCTAAAAGGAGAAGAAAGGGAAAAAAAAAAAAAAGTTTTCAGGTGTTTTTTTGTTTTTTGTGAAACAGGAAGAATCAAGGAGTTTAACATGAAGATCTGCACAAGAAATACTTGAGAATTAAGTTAACCTCTTCTATCTCCTCATCTTTCTCAGAAACTGAAAAGCTCAACAGAATCCATAGAATTGTAGAAAATACCAAAAACGACGGCGTAGTCACTGTTGAGGACGTCACTGCAAGTGCCACCACCAATAGGGCAAAAGGCATCAGCATTAGCAAGTTTCAGATAAGTTAAGTATGTTGTTTCCACAAAGCCTACACCCCCAAGCCCCGCACACCACTTGGATGCGGAATTGGAAGCAGATACATGAGGAGGAGGAAGAGGAGAAGGAGAAGACGACGACGACGACGACGATGATGATGATGATACGGCAGACTCCGGTTCCACATCTTGACCTGACTCAGAAGATAAGCAGTTAGTAGGGACCAACAGCAGGCTCCGAGTCAATCCCTGGTTGCAAAGAAATGAGATGAGAAACCTATATAGCATATATACGCAGGCGAATAAAAATAGAGCACCTTGAATTGTATCGAACGAAGGCCGGAAGCAGAAGAAGAGAAATGGCGCGACAAAGCATAATAAGAGAGATTGGGAGACGATACGCCGAATAAGCACGCCATGGTCGTCCAAGGCTCAGAGACGAACTAAAGGCCGAGAGTTTAAAGACTTTAGGCGTGATGTAATATATAGAGAATAACGTTAATTGGGCCTAGGCCCATATTTGAGGCCCAAGCCCATTGTTGGTTAGGAGTTTCCATTGGGAAATGCGCTTCCGAATGCTGATGATATAAGTGGTCCCCATGTCCGTTTCAAACTTATCCGCGCCACTCAACATGGAAAACCGTCACTGTGAATCAGAGAAAAATAATTTATATAATTTTATATTTGAGTGTGAGGCAGCCATTTATGAATCTCGCCATAACCTCCGAAAAAATCAAAGATGGAAGCGACGCCATTGTTTTCCTCCGTTGGCCTGCCTGCTTGCTCTTCGTCTTCTTATTCTTCACGTTTCCAAGTTGTTGGCTGCCAAGATGTGAATCTTCTCAGGTAAGCTAAGTTTGGCTTAATTAATTTTGTTTAATTATTGTTTTAATTAGTTTGAGCGGGGGATTTGCAGGAAGATTGGTGGCTGCCAAGGACGTTTGCGTGGCATTTGTAGCAGCGGCAGAGGTTGGAAAGGAGGGTATGTTTATGTAGACAAGAATTTGTATGGTGAATTGATGGGGTTAATGGTTGATTGGGGTTTGGTTTGTTGGTGAAGGGCAAAAGCTGCAGTGAGAAGGAATGCAGAGGCACAAGGAGTTCCGACTTCGGTGCCGGTAAGAGTGGCGCACGAGCTTCTTCTAGCTGGCCATCGATATTTGGATGTCAGGTACATATACATATATATATATATATATGCTGTGGTTTTGTATTGAAATGCCTTGCGGTTTCTTCGCATCACATGGGTTGGGTTTTCCCATGTTTAGGACTCCTGAAGAGTTCAGTGCAGGTCATGCCTCTGGGGCCATTAACGTTCCTTACATGTACAGAGTTGGATCAGGTAATCAATCGATTAATCAATCTTTTCCTTGTAGAATAAAAAATCCTCTTGATTAAACCATCTCTTGGTGCAGGGATGACTAAGAACACCAACTTCTTGGACCAAGTCTCATCGCATTTTGGGAAATATGATGAAATCATTGTCGTGGGTTCATCTCCACCTACATTTTTCATTTGTTTTTTTTTTTTTTTTGAATATATCTCTCTTGTTCTAAGTTATGTTGGTGTATTCACAGGGGTGCCAGCTGGGGAAAAGATCTCTCATGGCTGCTGCTGATCTTTTAGCTGCTGTAACCACATCCTTCTTTGAATAATATATATCAATTCCCATTACGTCCCATTTAAAGATTTTAAGACCTTTTTTGTTTTTCTGCTCAGGGGTTTACCTCTGTCACTGACATAGCTGGTGGGTATGCTGCCTGGACGCAGAATGGGCTTCCAACGGAGCAGTGACTTCTGACTCAGCCTCAATGCTGGTAAAACACAAATATGCCTACTTATATCCCAGTAAATATGCCGATCCTCGCTTTGTAAAGCTTCAATAAGTAAATAAAATACCCCTTTTACGAATTTAGGTGGCTGCTGTTGATTGGAGCAACATGCCAATCCTCGCTTTGTAAAACTTTCAATCGATAAATAAATACGCCTTTCACGAATTTAGGTAGCTGCCATTGATTGGAAACAAACTTTTTCTATATTCTTAGGTCAAAATATACCATGAGGCTTATTTGATTTTTTTTTTTTTTTTTTATGAGTCTCCATTTACTTAATTTTAATTATATATTTTTAAATTTTTACTGATTCAATCTTTGACATAAACTGTCAAAGAAAATACTAATAGTTAAATAAGTAACAATGATGTATCAAAATTATGATACATCAATGATAATTTGATACATAAGCTAAGAGTTAACACTACGAGTTAAACAAATAAAATTTTGATAACATAAACCAATAAAAAATAATATTAGAATTTTTTGTTGGTTGAATTATGTCGAATTATATTTATTTTTAATGCAAAAAAAAAAATAACGAATTATAACATCTTAATAAAATTTATACTTGCGAATTTTAACAAATTAGAAGTTGTACATAGAAACAAGACATGCAATTCTTAATTGCTTTTCTTGTTTATTTATGTTTTATTTTTTGAGAAGTTATAAATGAAATGGAACTTAAAAAACAAGATTACAAATTCTCTCTCTCTAAATTTTTTGTATATTGTTCCTAGATAGTTAACTAATAACATATAACACTTCTTAATTTTTTTAAAACACGTAAATTCATATGTTATTTTTTTTTGTCATTTTTAACCTTAAATATTTGCTATAATTTAATCCTCAATATGATCATGTGTCACGTTATAATTGACAAGTCATGATTTTGACACATTATCGATAAGGTATTCAATAATTTTTAACCACCATCTAATAGCCATTAGTTATTGAAGATTTAAATTAATAAAAATTTAAAAGTTAGATCAAATAATACAAGAATTTTTTGTATTCACTTATATGGACAACTTCTTATCTACTTTAGCATCTCATGTACACTTGTTACTCCTATTCTGCTACTATCAATGTCAACTCAAATGTACAATATTACTTAATGGACTTGTGTTTTTGACAAAGTATTATCTTTAAAACCATAATATGTACATATAAAAATTAATATTGTAATCATCCGTGTACTAATTAGAAACGTAATCCTAAATGAAATCAGCTACCAAAAAAATAAAATGATTATTATTATTTTTTTTTAAAAATGCATTCTGTATCTTCATCATTTCTTAATATTGCTTTTATTTCAAACCACATCATATGTTTGTGCACAAACATAATAAATTTTTAAAATTTTAAAAATATCTATTTATATATATATATAGTAAATGTAATAAAAAATTCTCCAAAATATTTTTTTTTCTTCGTTCAAAAAAACACGAAACTGTCTTCCTTTCACGAGGCCAGTTATCGTGTTTCTGAAAAACCAAAAAAATAATAATAATAATACACATTTGTTCTTTTTCTTTTCCGCGTTCAAGAACGCTGAGCGGGTTGGCACAGTTAGGCAGCGGAATGCTTCAAACTTACACAAACAGTTGTAATGTAAGTCCGGAAGTTTGATCCCACCACGTTCTATGCTCTGACACCCATTAACGAAACCTACTCTCTCTCTCTCAAGCTTGATCTTAAAAGCAACGTGGTTTTCCCACTGCACTGCACAGATCCTTCCTTCGAGTCACCTCACCCGACAGTTTTCAGGCCAAGCTGACACTTAAAATTCAAAAGCAAACGAGGCCTGTTGTTCTCAGACATGGGAATTTCTAGAAATTGGTTCAGAAAGTTAAGAAGAAACATCACCATTCTCCATACACCAACTCTCACCGCTAGCCACCAACAAATAACCAATAGAGACAGCACCGCCACAGAGCAAAGTCTCCTTCCTCAACACCACCGCCTCTCTTCTTCTTCTCCTCAAAATAAACTACTAACACAACGAGATATTGCAGCCATCAAAATCCAAGCAATTTTCAGAGGCCACCTTGTATTTCATCTACCCCTTTTATCTATTGCTTATAACCTGATTCGTGCAACTAATTTTACTCTATTCCTTTGAATTAACAGGCAAGACGGGCATTTAGAGCACTCAAGAGCCTGGTCAAACTGCAAGCACTGGTCCGCGGGGTATGTGTGAGGAGGCAAACACGTATTGCCCTTCATTGTATGCATGCACTTGTCCGGCTCCAGGTCAGAGTTCGTGCTCGGCAACTCCTTGGTCAGGGTGCTCAAGACTTACCCCTCCAATCTTGACTACTACTTTATTGTTTCTCCCAGTCCACCCTCTAATACATGTTTACTTCTTTAATATTCCATAACCTTTGTGTAACATTGAAACATACCTTACATACTACTATTCAATTTTTATAGACACAAAATATATCATTTTCCTTACCAAATCTGGTGGTCTTTCTCTTTTCTTTTCTCCACAAAAGCATTGCTATTCCTTCAAACAGGTTCCACAAGTTTTCTTTTTTAAGGATCCAATCGAAAAGTTTAATCATTTCATTACAAAATTGTAATATAGCTGCAACCAAAAGACTCATAACTATTTTTCTTTTTTATGTTCACCTAATAACGTCCAACTCAAATTAAGAAACAAATACTATATCAGTTCACTCTGGTAAAACACAAATGTTTCAGCAATCACAAGGGAAAATTAGAAGGCGCTTATTTACAGAAGGTTAGGTGCAAACTGGGGAAAAATGAAGCAGGAGAAGTAAAACAACACGCAACATCAGAAACACTCAACAAAGAAATTAGAAACAAAGAAGGATAACAGATAAAATCCTCGGATGAGATTCACGTGCCAATCAGATATGACACTCTACACTGTAAATACTACAAGGTACAACTAAAAATGCCCTAGACGATCAGATAAGTTATTAAGCATTCTCTCTTTCTCTGAAGTTTTCAGTGATGTGCCCTTCTCAGAGCTGAAAAGAAACCACTGTGTTTATCCTTGTGTTGCTCTTCCCGATCATCTGCAACCTGTTTCACCATAATGCTTAGAATTTGTGCTATGAGGACCAAAAGGAGTATTGGACAGTATAATACCTCCTTTGCTATTTGTTGAAGAATGTCTATAATTTCATGGAAATGGGGCCTTTGAGTTGGATCATGCCGCCAGCATCTTTCGAGCAGTTCAACAAGTTTAGGATGTGTGTGTTTTGGGATTGTAGGCCGTAGACCCTATTTGCAATGTAACATAAAATGAATTATTATGAGAAAAGAAATAGATGGTCACATATTTATGTTATGACAAGACATCAATAAATACCTTTTGAACGACACCTACTGCAGCTTGTAATGGAGTTAAATATGAATATGGGAGCTGATATTCAATCACAAACAAATATAAATAAGCTTCATCATCAATTAACAAAAAAGGTTCACAGATTTATTTTTTTTGGGGGGGGGGGGGGGGGGGGGGCAGAGAGAGAGCAGGGGCGGGCTTACTTCTCCTGTCAGAAGTTCCCAGAGTGCTATTCCAAAGCTGAAAACATCTGCCTTATGATCATATGGTTTGTGCTCAATAACCTACATTCATTGAGACAAATCTAAAAATGCTTCATTATCAGATATAAAAAGGAAGGAGAATATAGATGCAAAAAAAACCTAAGATTGACTATGCAGGATGTGCTAATAACCCTGTCTCTTTCCAGGGATGATTCAAGAGTCCCTTACAAGCTTATGAAGATTGGAGGAAAGATCAAAGAAACAGTGGAAACATAACAGAAATCTTCACAAAAAATGAACTTTGCGATATCAGGTGTATGCAAATCCTGCCAGCTTCCTCCATCCCAAATATATATATATATATATATAGAGAGAGAGAGAGAGAGAGAGAGGATTTCCTAACAGTTCCATTTCTCACGTATAAGAGACAACCAAGATAGCAATACAAACAGACTACACTCTGTTTCTCATCATATGACACTCGTAAAAAGCGCATGAAGGACAACTAGAACTATTAACTACTTTCCATTAAGTGCAACCAAGATTTAACCCATGACAAATAGCATATAATAGAATTAACCATTTTATTCAGGCTTCTAACTGTATCATTAACCTGAAGCAGATCCAGTAAGTACTCTATGCTTTTAACGTAACCTGTGAAGATATCGAACACTGGACCAATCAAATGCAGGGAAGAACAACACAATCAAACATTTGTATAAACTTCTAACTAAAGCATAATCTATATATAAATCATCTAAGTTCCAAAAGACCATATTCTAGAAGGGATATCATGTTTTAGTAATGATGAAACAACTCCACACATAATATGTACAGAAAATGAAGAAAAAACAGTCGATGATGCAGATTAATGAAATAAAGAATATGCACAAAACTTAGGAAGTCCAGGAATATATGCCTCTGGAGCCATCCAACGATACGTTCCAGTTTCAGCTGTCATCACTCCCGATTGAGCCTGCACTCTGGCAACCCCAAAATCAGCAACCTTAACAACCTGTCCAGGAAGGATCTACTCTTTCAGGATGAATAAACCTAAATTATCTACGATTTCGATAACAGATAATAAAGACTCCCAGAAAGAGAACAGAAATAAATAACTGTACACATCTAAAGCAGGTTCCAGGGAGAGAACAAATAAAACATTTAGCTGAACAAATGACAAATCAATGCTTACTTCGTTTTCATCCATCAGAAGATTGGCAGTTTTTAAGTCCCTGTGGATAATATTATTTTGGTGCAGATAATTCATTCCTTTGGAAACATCAAGTGCTACTTTGAGAAGAGTTCGAATCTTAAAAACACCCCTTTGCTTATGCAGAAAATCATATATACTTCCTCGAGCCATGAATTCTGATAAGGTACTTATAAGCATCAGAAAATGATCATATTTTGAAACATATGAAAGGTACAAGTCAATCCAGAAAAAAAGAAACTTTAAGTACTAGTAAGTAAATCCACAGAAGCTACATTGGTAATTTGTTCAAATCTTGAACCTTAGCTTTGCTCCAAAGGCAGTGTTTTTGCATCTAGGAATATAATGAACTATATTTAGTAGGCTGCACCAACTTGCACTAGTAATGTAAAATTTATAGTTTGATCTACTAGATTTTACCAGTCACAATGCAGAGATTTGGAGGTCGTGTGCATGCACCAATGAATTGCACTACGTTCTTGTGCCTTATTTTCCTACAAACCAAGATAAGTTGAGATAGTTGAGTATGATTAAGAAAAAATGGAAGAGAAAAGCCTTAGAAACAACTTAAAATCAAGAGTAGCGGATTTATAAAGAAAAAGGAAGAATAGAGTATAATTTTTGTCAAAAAGTGTGTGAATTTCCAGCAAGTCACTCGTTGACAAGCACAAGGAACAACGGTATTTGCACCAGAAAAAATATTACTAAGACAAGTACAATGAAATGGAAGTTCAGTAATTTCTAGAAAACACAACTAGTACTAGCTTGCTTTGGGCATAGCCACAAGTTAGCAGTTGATACAAAATGTTCTTTGACAACTAAGAGAACATATTTGAACATACCTCATTATATAAACTTCCTGTGAAAATTCTCTCAACATGTCTGTATTTACGTGGTCAGGCTTCAGGACCTTGACAGCCACATCCTGACTACAATATGTGCCTCTATACCTGAAATATTAAATCATATAAGTAAGTAAACTGAGAATTTGTAATACTAAAAACAGAAATTAGATAAAGGTGAAACTTACAGATCACCATAAGACCCAGATGCAACTTTGTTTCCTAGTTTCAGATGCCTGATATCAATTTCCCAGACATCAGTCCCATCAGTAGGTATTTCTATATAGTCAGGTAACGTTTCACTCCCCATTTTGTTATGATGACATACGGCAGGAATTGATTGCTGATTTGAAGAACAAGATTGCTCCTGCACACCAGTCAACTGTCAAATATCTTGCCTGGGCTCCAATTTTTTGAGCTTCTAGCCCAGAGCTTATCTGCTCCACACTACACGAACTCAAATAAATACTACAATTTTCTCAATTGAACTTAACTAACCAAATAACTTATTTTTTGGTGGAAAGCCCTTCTTATTTTTAAAATTCCAATGACACAACCATCATCACCGTTTGAGTTAGCAGACACAATCACCAGAGACTGCCCACCAACCCAATAACCAGCAACTAGGCCAGAGATAACCCAGCCAATCTAAGTCGTGACCAGCCAGCCAAGTCATTTGGCTTGGCCGGCCAGATCTAACTGCATGACATGGTCAGTAGCATCACTGGCCCTGTTGATAGCCGGCCAAATATATGTTATAAATTACTATTTTGATTGGGTTTTCTTTTGGCGATAGAAAAAAGGCCAGGTCACTTGCCATCAAATGAAACCGAATCCCTCTAATTGGAGAGACCAGGATATGACCATCTCAAGAACTATAAATTAAGGAATAATAACTCGTTAATCATTAATTAGTTTAATTTGTTAGTATTCCAATATTTTAGCATATATTAGTGGGACGGGTAGTCTATAAAAGGGCAGTAGGTTGTAATTGTGATAACATCCAAAAAAATGTGAATGAATATTGAAATTCTCTTTGTAAATTCTGCAATTTCTATTCTTCTTCTCCAATTCTTCTTGCTTCCTTTAGTTCCTACTTAATCAGGATCTAGGATCCTAACAAATCATTGGGCTAAGAACCACTGATCGTTATGTTAGTTTATGTATTATAATTTTCTACGGTAAATAATTACTACTTGAAACAAAACAAGAACTTTTCTATATTGTTCTTATACCCTTCCTGGAAAATTCTTTATATGTTTTAAGTTTTCTAAACTATCACTAAACAGTTTGCTATTTCTAACATAGTACATAAGTTATCCTGGGTTAAGAACTCCTTCAACAGCACTAAATGCTAAAAACTAAATGTCTTAGCCAAACAAACAATGCGCAATGCACATACACACGGTAGAGACAACAAAAGAAAACATAAAGTTTATTTTTAACATGCTGTTGCATGTGGAAATCAAATAGTTTTGAATAAGTAATAAGTTTCCACCTTATTGAAATGGAAGAGTAGAAAGTATAAAAGCATGCCCCAAAAAGTTCAGCAGTCCAAAAAAACTACAATCATTTTGAACTAAAATACCTGACTTCAAATGTAGGTCCATTTGTCTTGCTCGAACTTATACAGCTTTCTATAATTTTCGGCCATTGGAGGAGCTTATTTGTTATGAGTCAGTAAAAGAATTAGGTCAGTTTATCAGCATGGGGCACAAGAAAAAGCAGGGAGGAATTGATCTAGGTCTTCTAGGTTTTTCTGGCTTAGCTTTATTTATGTCTTGGGTTTGGTTTTTATTATAATTTATGTAATGAGTGCCTGAGCCAGACTGTTAGGATATGTGTAAAATAGTTTTCTATTACTTGTAGATATAGGAAGCAGTTACTTCTCTCCAGGATATTACTGGTCCTTAGGGGCAATTGTAGTTGTGATATAAAGAGCGGAATATGAATCTAAATAAGATTTATGCAGAAAACTCAGAAACTCTTTTTACTCTTTAATTTTTTCAGATCCAGGGGTTCTCTCTAATGAGTCTTTAGCATTATTTGCAATTTTTTTTTCTTATACGTAGCTTTAAGCACTTACCTTGAAATCTCTATATTTGGTAACATAAAGAACAAGACACTTATTGGGTTCTTGAAAGTAATCTTAAGAAGACACTAAGAAAATTGCTCCTAACTTTTCAGGTTCTTATTTTTTTATCTAACAAATTTATTCAACTACCCTCTTGATGTCCACTTAAATTGATAATATATATAATAATGTAAATCAATAAAATAATTCCAATTAATATAATTTTTATTAATCTTTTATGAAAAAGAAAATAACTGTTTATTTTTACAATCAACACTTTATACAAACGTATAACAACTTATTTTTTGAATAAGAATTTATCTGTTTTAAGTAACTTAAAAGCAGGCTACTTTAAGTCATTTTTTTCAGCAATCACATACACTTTATTATGCATTTAGATAAAGTTCTAGTAGCAAAAAATAAGTACATTTGTAATAAATATATTTTTTAAAAAAATTAACAAAAACATATATTTGTTAGAAATTATTTATGAATTTTAAGTGGATATCATGAGGGTAGTTAAGTAAATTTGTTACATAAAAAAGATAAGAATCTAAAAAATTAACAATGAGGTTCTTTTCTTAAATATATATATATATACATATATATTTAATCCAACAGTACGAAGGGGGTGCAAACCCGTATTTACATATCTAACAAATTATCTATTAGGTCTCCCAAATCCTCAAAAGACTATAGAGGATGACCCTTAATCAAAAAGCCAAGGGTCTGGAACCATCAGTCTTTTTGTCTAAAAAGACGACCCTTTGTTTCCCAACCAAAAAGCTTATCCACAAGAATGAGGTGCTCCTTTTTACTTAAGTAGTCACTTTCAGAAACCTCATAAGCACCAGGTTTTTATGTTACCGAACAGGGAGGTTCAAGCAAAGAAAATATTAAGGGGCTACTAGTATGTAAGCTGGCCAAAGGAAAATGAGAAGTAGCACGTACTGATAATGCAATTATGCAACAAGCTTCAGCTACATTTTTTATAGCCACAACTCAACTGGAACCAGTAGTATTAAGACATTTAAGATGTAAAATTATGAGAAAAGACAAAGGAAAAAGGTTACCTTCAATTTCGAGATCTCCTTTTCCAATGCATTTTTGAGATCCTCTACCTCCTAGAAGTTTACAATGTCGCAAGTTGATCAAAAAGCTTCTTAACAGTATAGAAAGAAATGGAATAAGTAGGATTTTTTTATTGGGATGAACAAATTTTAGATGTTAAAGAATAGTAAAAAACATGGAAATGTATACTGCCAATGAGGTGGGAAAAAGAAACATATTCAATAAACAAATATAAAGTCACATCAAAACCTTTAACCAACAGAGTTCGTATACAAATTTTATTTTGGAGGTTTCTGTCACAATGGAACATCTGAGTTTGACATAACAAGTTTTTTATTTTATATGCAAAGCTTTTAAACAACTAATTCTTACAGATTGAAAGTTAGAACTAATTACGTTGATGTTTGCTCCTTGTTTTTTATTTATTCCAAATTAAAAGCACAACTACAAAGAGATATTACAAGTGAATTTAAGACAACATTAAGAAACAAACTACTAAGGAAAAGGATAACAGTATGACATATACTATTTTATGACAAATAGGAAAAACAGTAAGTGACAGTAGCAATTTAATAGCAAGAAGAAAATAATGTATATAATGAATCAATAAGCAGTTTCTGCATGGAAGTTCCAATCAGTTCAAGCACGCACTTAAAAGTGTTTTCTTCTGACAAACCAAAAGGTCCCCAATCAGACAAGTTAGACAGGGATTTATAAGATCGCCTTGTCCTACATCAGCCATACCTCATGAGGCCAACCATCGACAACAAACACATCCAGAGAGAATCCATCAACAGTAGAAAAAGCATGAGCCTCTTGAATATTCAGCCCAATCTCAGCAAGCACAGAAGTCAACTGAAAATTAATTAATATTATTCTGTTACACATTGGATAAGGGAGACAAGAAAAAGTATCTGCAAGGGAAACTCCAACAGTGATTTCATAAATGGTCTAGATGATTACAGTATGGAAATTAGCTATGTCATAAAACTGCATGCAGGTTTTAAACTCTAAACTTTGTCACACATTAATGGAATATTGTTAGCCACTGCTTGCCTGCAATATATTTTTTCATACCAATGGCACCCTTTGAACAGATAAAAAGAAACAGAACATTAATGAGAACAGTCCAATCAGCTGGAAATTTCATCAACAGTAATACATTCAACTCAATGAAGTAAAGAGAAGAGAAAAAAAAAACAAAAGAAAAACAGTCCAACCACCTGACTTAGGAGTTTTGGCTTGTCAACTGTCGAAAAGGTTATCTCATGCATGGGCCTACAAGATTGTAAATAACAAATTAACATTACTTAGATTGGAAAATCAGCTAAATAAATTTCCTGAGAAGGATCTGTGTCCACTTTTACACATAACACCAGAACCTTTGGTTACTAACATGAAGAGACTAGGAGACAGATAGAGAAAGAACAAACTACAACAAGCCAACAAAAATTTTCTTTTCTAATAGAAGTTCAATATTGAAATTAAGAATCGAACTACTAAAAGGAAAATAAAACATTCAGCAATCAACTATGCTGCAATCCAGAATATTATAGAATATAATGTAGCTTCAAAGTGAGAGGTTATCAGCTAGATGATAAACAGGCATTTGGAGAATTTCTTATGAACCAAAACTTTGAAAGTTCCAGCATAGAAATTTCTAGTGAAGGCTAGTAAAATTAAGGTGTGCACATTCCAATTCTAGAGATAATGAAAAGGTGAAGAACATGCACTTGCAGATGGCATGGATAACATAATATGAAGTTTGATGATTGACCTGAGATTTCTACTGTATTTTGTGAAGCAAAAGACTGAGTTTCAGCTTTTTTCATTGAATGCTTAGCAATGAGAAAAATAGACTGTAAGAATCACTTTAGACAGGAAAATAAAGTGCTCAAGTTTTTTAAAATTTACCGGGATAGATGCAATGTCAAGTTTTCAGCACCATCACCACCGTCAATATGATATCTATTTGCATGTGTAAGTACTTCAAGATTAGATGATGAACCAAAAGTCGGCGGTGCATGTATGCTGGAGGAAAAACAAGCAAGAACAGTGATCACCAAATCACAATAAGTTCAAAATATAAGGAATAAGGCCGAATAACCAAAAAGCATGCATGTGGTGCAGATGAAAGCAAAGGAAAAAAAAAAAAAACTAAAACATAATGTTGCATACCCTTGTCTGCCTGAATGGTAAGAACTTTGTGCATCCTCTTTCATTAATGAATCTGAATGGGAAGAATCAACATAATTTCCATTGAAAACAGGATAAACCTACACATGACAGAAAAGCAATGAGAAACCAGGGGAGATTTATCATTTATCATCAATCTGTACTAGCTAAATCAGATCCTCAAGTAAACTCCACCTCCCATATTTCATACCATTATCCACCAAATGAAGCTGCTGAACCTAAAGAAAACAAACATCTTTATTGAACATAGCAACAAGCAAATTTGTTATAAATTTGCACTAAAAAGAATATTGCTCATCAGATCCGGATGACAGCAGCTGGAAAGTTCAAAGGGAACAGAGAAATAAATAAATAACAGTTCTAAATTTTCAACCCATCTGCTATGATACAACGATACAAACTTTAAATAATGTGGCACAAAACATCGTCAGACTTCAAATATATATCATATTACAGAGGTCATACTGAAGACAATGTCAACCGCATTTTCCTATAACTAGCTTGGAAATAGAGATGAAAAAGACAAACAGAGGTTACCCAGTGAAAAGAAATTCCGATACAGTTAACTACCTGCACTGAACGAACTTCAAAAGCAGGTCCCTTAGCAGGGTCTTCTGCCAAAAGTAGTAATCTCTTATGCGTGAGAACATCTTCTGCTCTCTCAACGTTTACATCAAGTGCGTACCTAGTAATAATTTTCACAAATGCCAACAAATTACTGAAACTAGAAAACAGAACTGAAGTGATATTAGCATAAATTCACAGATGAATAGTGTGTTTAATTTAACAGTAGGTAAGCAAATGTAATTATACTAAGAAAGTGAGGCAAAATTAATAGTACGTAAAGGCAAATGTAGACATACTAAGAAATTGAAACAGGATTGGGAAAAAAGAAATGAAGAAAATGAGCATGGCTGTTTGTTTGATTTGATTGTTTTGTTTTTTGTTAAAATAAAAAGAAAATTACATTAACCTTTCAACCAAATGTATCAATACACAAGATACAAAACAAAAGGGAACGATAAACTAAGAAAACTAAAGTTTAACGCAGGAACAAGGTTGCCAGACTTCAAAACAATCTTTTCCTCAACGATTCTCACGAACCAAACACGCAGTTGAAGGAGAAAAAAAGAGAACAGCACGAAATCAAGGGAAGGAAAACAGAAATCTAGCCTAAGGAAAATACCGAGCAGGGAGGCGATTGAAGTGAAGCCAGAGCTGATCATCAAACCCAGGCAGATTCGCCTCCTCGTAATTGGACTCCTGGATTCGCCTAAGCACCTCGTTATACACCTCCAGCTTCTGTCTGTGGTGCCGAGGATTTGACTGTGAAAGCGACTCCGCAACTCTGCTACCGCAACTCTCCACGTCATCTTCAATGGCCATTAGAGAATCAAACACTTTGTAGACGCGAAATAAATAACTTGATTTACATGCGAATAGAAAGAAGAGAGGAATCTAAGATTCGAGAGTAGGATGTTTAGTACTTGTAGAGACAACTCTAATAGCAGAAGAAGCTTAGACATAGTACAGAGGACTGCACATGGTAACCGGTATAAATTGAAGAGAAAAATTAAATAAAATAAAAAAAAAAAAAAGGAAGAGGAAAGAAGAAAAAGGGTAGAGAAGACAAAAAAAAAAAAAAAAAGGGGCCAGGGAGAGAGAGCTGCTTTTTTCGCTGTATGTACATGAGCGAAACGTTTCGGTGTATCGATACAGGATTTACACGTCAGCAATGGGCCCTACGTGTGGTGGGTCACGAGACCTCCACCTATTACTTATTTTATAACCTTCCTTGATTTGATCGTTGCGCCGGATAAATCAGAGGCGGATTAACACATAATCTCAGGGTTAGTGTGGTTTAAATTTTTTTGTTTAGATAAAATTTATAAATTTGATCATATATTTCAATTTTGAGTATTATATTTTTTATAAAAAAAAATTAGAAAATTCCACATAAATAAGAAGTTTTTGGTAAAATAACAAACAAATATATATATTTTTCTAATGGGGGTATTTTGATTAAAAAATTATAAAAAATCATATTAATTTCTTTTACAGGTTCATAAAGAAAAATAAAGATGAACAAATAATATTTGCGCCTTTTTTAATTTAATGAAAATTTGTTGATAGGTTATGAAAGAAAAACTTACAGTAACTTTATTTTAAATTTAAATTTTATGAAATATAAATAAACATTATATAAATTTGAATTCAAATAACATAATCTAATTTTATATAAACTTTATGTCCAATTTAAATTAACAGTTCTTGTTATTTTTACTAACAAGTAAAGACACGAGATTATGAAATTTAAGACATAAGTTAATTAATTTAATTATGCATCGAAAAAGTAAATCATTATATTAAGTAACTAATTGTCTTGAACCAAACACAATTTTAGAGCTTTCAATTCCCTAATAATTATGAAGTGTATCTCTTTGCCATACTTCAAACTAAAGACTTGTGGATTAAGGCCAAAATAATGACTTTTAATCTCACTCATACATATAAATTGACTTTCTCATAAAAATATGTATGTAATAAGAACTTGTTGCAAAAAACCCTCTTGTCCTCAACAAAGACTGGTTGAAGTCATCATACTTATTTTGTATTAACAACCTTTTCGTAAGCAAGAAAAATTATAAGTACATATAGCTAAATAGAATAGAAGAATTCTCTAATGTCTCAAAAATATATATATATATATATATGTGTTCCTGAATACTCTCAACTTAACGGGTAAGGACTATTGCAAAGTAATTAGCATTCAACTTTTTAGAACTATAAAAGGTCTATTGTGAATTTCTATAAAAAAAATATAAAATTGTTTATAACAGTAGTTGATTAACTTCTGAACCTTGCAAGTAAGAGCATTCTCCTTAAGCATGTCATATTAATTCATACATATGTAATGTAATTCAACTTGCTCTTTGTAAAGACTTGTGGGAAGTTCGACATAATTTCTTGAAGCTATTTGTTTGATAACCATAGAGTACATTTGGTAAATTAAGCCATAGTTCACAAAAATAAGAAGAATATGGGTCTAAAAGATAAGAAAATACGTTAAATAAATGAAGTATTATTGCCAAAATCAGTTGGAATCTATTTAATGAGAAACATAAACTTTAGTATCAAATGTAATATCCACATGAGAAAAAATATATATAATAAATAAATAAAATTAGAGTTTGAATGTAAATGAAATGAACTTTTAAATTTGAGGCTTTTAATTAATTTAAGAGACCTAAATGAAAGTATATAAGAAAAAAGGGGGCAAAAATATAAATAAAGAAAAGTAGAAGGGGGCAAAGAAAATTAGAAGAATGGACAGCCCAGATTGGACCACTTGAGGATATCGGATGGAGGAGATTAAAAAAGAAAACGGACGGTCCAGATCGAGTCATGAAGATCCAACGGTTGAGAGAACATGTATAAAGGGGAAGAGATTAGGGTTTCCTTCATTGGGGAATCCGAGAGAGAGAAAAAAGAGAGGAAAGAAGAGAGAGGCCGAAAGGGAAGAGGGGAAGGGAAACGAAATGAGAGAAGAGGGAAGAGGAAGAGGGTGGCCGAGAAAGAAGAAGGAAAGTCGAGAACGGTCGCACAAGGGGAGATGAGAGATAATCGCGGAGGAGGAAGAAAAAGAAAAGGAATTGCAGCCGATGAACACCGTGTGATGGCAAAATCCAAAACTGAGGTTGTTCGAGTTTTTCAAGCACTGTACCTGAGCTAGGTGTGTTCCTTTTCTTCTTTTGGTTTGTGCTTTTGACCAAAAGAGTGTTCATGTGTGTGAGTGTGTGCAGGTTTGGTAGCTAAAGGACCACGAGGTAACCGAGAGGAGGTGACTAGGAGCAGAGTCAAGGCCGAATCGCCCCATGCCAAAAAGGTAAAGCTTTTTCGTATTTTTTGGTGGTTGTTGAGCATCGGTGAATGGGCCTGATGTTGGCTTGGCTGCACGGGCTCTGTCGAGCCACCCACCCGTACTAGAACCGAGGAGGTTTCCTCGGGAATGGAGAAAGTTGACCCATTCCGGAAGTCGAAGGGTCTTCCCCAAGCATGGGAACCCAGTCCACCATTTTGTGTTCCGATTTACCGTTCTGGAAGCTAAAAAGTCTTCCTCGAAAAATGAGAATCCAATTTATCGTTGGGGAAGGTGAAAAGTCTTTTTCAGAAAACGGGAATCTGATTCACTGAACAAAGAGTTGAAAGATTTTTTAGGTACGGATCCTGATAATTTCGGGTATTTCGTTGGGTGGCCGTTGGAACCCATAATTTGATTAAATTAATTTTTAGTATTTCAAAGTATTTTAATTAATTATGTCGTGTGTACAGAAAAATTTAGACATTCAATCGGATCCGAAAAGACGCGTAGGAGAATAGATTTTTCTAAATCTCAACCAGATTCGAATTTTGAAAAGTGTATTCATTTCATCAATTTATAAATTTTGAAATTTGAACGGACATTGACCCAATTTTCAATGAAAAATAAAATCCAAATTATGATCATTAAACCTAAGCAATTGGAACCTTATAAGGAGACGAAACCAGAAAACAGACTCATGGACTGAGAGTTATTTGAACTGAATTATTTGGACTAATAAAATCTGAAATTGAAAAGGAAAATTCTCAATTATGAAAAAATTGAAAAAAAAAGAAATAAATTAAAAATATAAAAATAGAACGGAAAAGAAATAATTGAGGTTAAGAAATAATCATTTAAACAAACTGAGAATTTTAGAATGAAACGGTAGGAGTGAATAGGGTAGGGACCCTGAATACCTTCTCGTTTAGTTTGAATCGAAAAAGGAAGTGTATGTGTGTGTGGTTGAAATTTAGCGGATGTGGTAAACCTGCACATGAATAGAGTCTAAAACCTAATTCATACGTAAATAAACATTCGTGTGAGTATGAGCCACCTAGCAAATGTACCTGTTGTGGCCACTGTATGATTTGTGTGTGTATTATTCATGCGATGGGGGATCCATTTCGTCTTTTCTCAATGATGACATAAACGGTATCGCGCGATGAAATCATAAAAATGACCATTCGAGTATATCGGTGATATTTTGTGTATATGTGATTATGTTTCGAGATTATGAACGAGATTCGAGTATATCTGTGATCTTTTATGTGTGTGATTATATTTTAAAATGACAATAGATATTTGAGTGCATTTATGACTTTCGATAATATGAAAATATACATTTGAGGTTTGTATATGATATTCGAGAGAATTTATCAAATCGATCAGAAACATATAAAATGTTAAAAATATGAACATGAATTTGCACTAAAATATTTTTATTGTTTTTGTTTCTTACCGTGTATTTTGCATAAAATTTTATCTAGATTGAGAGAACGAGAATACTTATTGAGTTGGTAAAACTCATTAAATTTTACCATGATATTTTTCAGATGAGAATGAAAAGGCAGCACTGCTTCTAGGCGAGTAGAACCTGTAAAAGGATTTTTATTTTTGTATATTTTGTGCATATTCGAAAAGTTTCATTTTATTCTATTAGACTCTAAATTCTGACCTCATGTTTTATATATAGAGTTACTGTACATATCACATGAAATGTTATGTTGTATTATATTTTTGATCCATGCATGTATATATTTTATGGGCTCATTGCATGAAAATGACATGAGCAAGAATAGTGTCTCATATTGAGTATCGGGGCGTGACAAGTGGTATCAAAGCCCACATTCCTAGAAACATTCCTTATGCATGAGGTTTTAGAGTTTAAATATGATATTTTATAACTATTTAGGTGTTGAGAAGTAGGAAATGTTATTTTAAAATGTTATAATTCATTTTTTTCTAAATGAAGGGTTGTAAGATGAGACGTGGATGGACTCCACCGAAGCAACCTCCTGATTACATGTCCTTACAGGAGCATATTGACCAGTTATACCACAAGATAGAGGAGCTTGTTAACTAACCTAGAGAAGGGATACCTGATCCTCCTCTAGTACCAGCTCCATACAATCCAGAACCAGTCGTTATGGATCTAGACTGTCACATAAAGTTCATGAGACTCCATCCTCCTATATTTACTGGTATCAAGAATTTTATTGAAGTTGAAGGATGGTTAAAAGAAATTAAAAAGGCATTCTGAGTTTTAGGGGTGACTTTCAAACAGAAAGTGATTCTGCCTATGTACCTACTTGCGGGTAAAGCTGACTGCTGATGGGAATTTAGACAAACCACCTTACCTGTTCCCATCACCTGGGGGAGATTTCTGGAAGTGTTCAACGCCAAGTACTTTCCAGCATGACTCCGACATTAGAAAGAGTTTGAGTTCATGAAGCTCACTCAGGGAAACCTGTCAGTGGTTGAATATGCTCGAAGATTCATTGAGTTGACCAATTTTGCTTCAGCCATTTTGACTGAAGAAGGAAAAAGGGCGAGAAAATTTTAGTGGGGGCTACGCATTGAGATCCAGGATGCTCTTGCAGTTATAGAATTGAAGACTTATGATGAGGTTTTGGCAAAAGCAGAAATACTAGAAAGTAGACTGAATGGTTTATCCTCAAAAACAGGTAGTTCTAAACACCCAGTACCTCCAAGAAGACAGATTCTAGGATTTAGTTCACAAGATAAGAGATCCAGAATGGTAACAGAGGTATCTTCTAGACCACCATCAACTTTTAGTAGGACACCAACCTGTCGTACCTGTGAAAAGAATCATGGTAATCAGCTGTGTCATCGTGTCATTCAATCCTGTTTTAAGTGTGGTAGCCAACAACATTTAATCCGTAACTACCCACTTATGAAGGAACTATCAGAAGCTCAAAGACGGGGACGAATGTACACACTTACTGTAGCAGATGCTGAAGTAAACCCAAACATGGTTCAAGGTATGTATCTTGTCTCAAAGAACCTAACTAAGGTATTAGAAGCTATGCTTAGGGCTTGTGCACTAGAGATGGGAGAAAATTGGGACGACCATCTACCATTAATTGAATTCACCTATAACAATAGCTATCACTCCAATATTAATGCAACTCCATATGAAGCACTTTATGACAAATCCTGTAGATCTTCTGTGTGTTGAGAAGAAACTGGAGACAAAAAATTAATTAAACCCGAATTAATTAAAGAAACTACATCCAAGATTGTCCTAATTAAGAAAAAATTTCAAACTGCCCAAAGTAAACAGAAAAGTTATGCAAATAACCGTATAAGGAGTTTTGAAATCAAAATAGGGGATCATGTGTTCTTGAAAGTGTCACCAATGAAGAGCCTTATGAGATTTGGAAAAAAATGCAAATTGAGCCCTCGCTTCATTGGACCATTCAAAATATTGGAGAGAATTGGATCTACTGCTTATCGATTAACATTGCCACCAAAGTTGGCTAACATTTATCATGTATTTCATGTGTCCATGTTACGTAAATACCAACCTGATCAATCACATATAATTCAATATGAGGAGATTCCTATTGAAGAAGATATGTCCTATCAGGAAATGTCCATATAAATATTGGACAAAAAAGAACGGGTATTGAGGAATAAGACTATTATGATGGTCAAGGTACTCTGGCGACATCATTCGCCAATGGAATCTACTTGGAAAACTGAAGATTCGATACGAGCTCAATTTTCTCACCTGCTGTAGAGATATATCAAATTTAGAAGACCAAATTTTTATAAGGAGGAGAGAATTGTAATATCCATATGAGAAAAAAAAATATATAATAAATAAATAAAATTGGAGTTTGGATGTAAATGAAATGAATTTTTAAAATTTAGAGCTTTTAATTAATTTAAGGGACCTAAATGAAAGTGGGTAAGAAAAAAGGGGGCAAAAATATAAATAAAGAGAAGTGGAAAGGGGCAAAGAAAATTAGGAGAATTGATGACCCAGATTGGACCGCTTGAGAAGATCGGATGGAAGAGATTTAAAAAAAAAATGGGTGACCCAGTTTGAGTCATGAAGATCCAACGGTTGAGAGAACAAGTATAAAAGAGAAAGAGATTAGGGTTTCCTTTATTTGAGAGAGAAGCCGAAAAAGAGAAAGGGAGAAAGAAAGAGAGAGGCGACTGGGGAGAGGAGGAAGAAGATGATCGCAGGGAAGCCGAGAGAGAAAAAAGAGAGAGGCCAGAAGGGAATAGGGGAAGGGAAAAAAATTAGAGAAGAGGGAAGAGGAAGAGGGTGGCCGAGTAGGAAGAAGGAAAACCGAGAAGGGTCGCAAAAGGGGAGAGGAGAGAGAGAGAATTACGGAGGAGGAAAAAAAAGAAAGGGCATTACAGTCACAGAGCACCATGTGACAGCAGAATCTAAAATCAAGATTGTTCAAGTTTTTTTAGCACCGCACCCGAGCTAGGTGCATTCCTTTTCTTCTTTCGGTTTGTACTTTTGACTAAATGAGTGTTCATGTGCATGTGTGTGCAGGTTTAAGAGCTAAAGGACCACAGGGTGACTGAGAGGAGGCGACCGGGAGCCAAGCCAAGGCCAAATAATCCCATGACATAAAGCTAAAGCTTTTTTATATTTTTTAGTGGTTGTTGAGCGTCGGGGAACGAGGCTGGTGTCGGTTGGCTGCACAGGCTCGGCTGAGCCACCCACCTGCACGGGAGTTGAGGAGGTTTCCTCAAGAATGGAGAAAGCCGACCCATTCGGGAAGCCGAAGGGTTTTCCCCGAGCATGAGAACCCGGTCCACCATTTTGAGTTCTGGTATGTCGTTCAAAAAGCTGAAAAGTCTTCATCAGAAAATGGAAATCTGGTTTATCATCCGGAAAGCTAAAAAATATTTTTCAAAAAATAAGAATTCAATTCGCCGAATGGGGAGCCAAAAAAATTTTTGGATATGGATCCTGATCATTTCAAGTATTCTATTGGGTGGCCGTTGGAACCCTAATTTGATTAAATCGATTTTTAGTATTTTAAAATATTTTAATTAATTATGTCGTGTGTACAGAAAATTTGGACATTCTAGCAAGACCCAGAAAGACACATAGAAGAGTAAGTATTTTTAAATATCAATCGAGTTCAAATTTCAAAAAGTGCATTCATTTCATTAATTTATGAATTTTGAAATTTGAATGGACATTGACCCAATTTTTAATAAAAAACAGAATCTAAATTATGATAAGTAAACCTAAGCAATTGGAACCCTATGAGGAGACGAACCCAATAGATTGAGAGTTATTTGAACTGAATATTTGGACTGATGAATTCTGAAATTAAAAAGAAAAATTCTCAATTAAGGAAAAATAAAATAAAATAAAATAAAAATGTAAAAATAGAAATAAAAAAATTGAGGTTAAGAAATGATCATATAAACAAACTGAGAATTTTAGAATAAGAGGATAGGAGTGAATAGGGTAGGGACCCTGAATATCTTCTGGTTTAGTCTGAATCGAAGAGGGGAGTGTGTGTGTGTAGCTGAAGTTCAGCGAGCATGGTGAACCTACACATGAATAGAGTCTGAAACCTAATTCAGACGTGAATAAACATTCGTGTGAATGTGGGTCACCTAACAAATGTACCTGCTGTAACCATTGTGTGATTTGTGTGTGTGTTATCCATGTGATGGGGGGAGCCATTTCGCTTTTACTCGATGATGACATAAACAGTATCGTGCGATAAAACTATAAAAATTACCATTCGAGTGTATCTGTGATTTTGTGTGTGTATGTGATTATTTTTCGAGCTAATGAACGAGATTCGAGTGTATCTGTGATTTTTTTTTGTGATTATGTTTCGAAATGACGATTAATATTCGAGTGCATTTATGAATTTTGAGAGAATGAGAATATACATTTGAGATTTGTATGTGATGTACGAGAGAATTTATTAGATCGATCAGGAACATGTGAAATATTAAAAATAAAAAAATGAATTTCCACTGAAATAATTTTATTGTTTTTGTTTCTTACAGTGTGTTTTGCGTGAAATTTTATCTGGGTTGAGAGAACGGGAATACTTATTGAGTTGGTGAAGCTCATTAAATTTCACTCTGATATTTTTCAGAGTATAATGAAGAGGCAACACTGCTGTCAGACGAGTAGAACCTGTAAAAGGGTTCTTATTTTTGTATATTTTGTGCATATTCGAAAAGTTTTATTTTATTCTGTTAGACGTTAAATTCTAATATCATGTTTTATATATATAGTTACTGTACATATCACATAGGATATTATGTTGTATTGTATTTTTTATCTACGCATGTATATATTTTATGGGTTTACTGCATGAAAATGACATGAGTAGGAATTGCGTCTCATATCGAGTATCAGGGCATGACATAAAATTATTTTAAGGAAGTACTTCAATCAACAAGGATCTTGGATATTTAGAAAAAAGGTCTTCATCCTTAACTTGAGAAAAAAATATTATGAATTCTATTGATATTCTCTCTAAATGTGTTAATTGGTGGTTAAACGATTATGACTAAGATTTTTTTTTTTTTGGGCATGATTGATGGGTGGAGAATGATATTCATCATGATTGCCCTAATATCGTAACTAATAATAATGGAGTTGACATCAAGATCATCTATGTGTAAATGATTAGATAAAATAATAGTTGAAAGTGTTGTCTTCCACTATTTTAAGAATTTGAATACAAAATTAGATCAATCTTAATAGTCAAGTTAAAGAACTCCTAAGATACTATCATCTACGGCGAATATCCTCAAAGTTTGCTCTCTACAAAATCTACTAACAGTTTTTTGCTAATAAAAAAATAAAAAGTTAAATGTATGATATATAAGTAGATGCAAAAGATAAAGTCTCCTAACAAAAAGCCAACACTTAGTTTGGCTTTGCTTCTGTTCCAAGGTCGCATCCAACAAGCCAAAGGTTTAACTAAAAAATGATTGTTGATCTCAACTATCCACATGTGGCACTAGTGAGGAATTTGCTCTTTATATTTTGAAAGTTTGCATTCTATATTATACCCAAAAAAAAAAAAAAAGGAACTAGTTAATTCCTATTAGCTTGGGTTACCAATTACCTCTTTTTTTAAGAGGTTATAGCTTGGATATGTTGGAACATTAATAAAGGGCCACCCATGTGAAAAATATTTATTGGAATATTACTTTATCATGTGTATTCAAATCCTATAAGCTACTTGGAGAGATTTAAAAACAAAAATATATATATATATATATATATGGAATAAAGTCACCTCATTCAAATATACTTATTAATATAAGATGAATGTTGATAGAGGCATTCCTTTCAATATTCAAATGATCAATTTTCCATAACATCACTATCATGTAGAGATAATGTGTCTTAAAATCTATTATTTTAATAGATAAATTAATTGCTAGATACAATGATTTACAACTAAGCCTTATATATATATATAGCATTACTATATACAATTACTTCACCAAAGATTTGTTAATTAACATGGGTGTGATTATATAAAAATACCCACAATAGTTGGGATGAACACATGGCACAAGAACACCTAGCATTTGGCAATCAAAAGTCTACCAATGGCTAGCTAGCTAATGGTTATTGTCACCCATTACTTGTGTTATTATTATCAAACTTTGAAGTTTTGTTACTTGCCATATTACTCATTACTTTGTTTATACCATACCTCTAGTGTTATAAACAAAGTGAGGTCATTAGTGTAAAAGTAACATAGATATAGGACATAGGAATATTTTGTATGAAAATTTGTCACAACCATAAATTGTTAAAAGATTAAGGCAATCCATGCATGTGTATTTTCTCAAGTTAACCAAGTTAGTTTGGTTATATATATATTTATATAAAGATTTTTCTGTGTATTATATATATTTATATATAATATGAACATATGAACTGAGGAAGAAACTGTAAATAATGAATTAGAAGGTTAATGACTTGGTTCCAATCTCCATTGGCAAAAAACTTGGATGCTTATTAGGTTCTTAAAAATGATTTTAGTTACATAGATAGAACTTAAAATCATGTATTCTTTAACTTATTAGGTTCTTATTCTTTTACATTACAAAAGTTACTTAGCTTACTCTCTTAGTTAATTATATCTGCTTAAAGTTAAACTATAAATACTTGGTAATTATATAAATTATAAACTACTTGTAATACTATAATTTTTGTTTTAAAAAAAATTATTTGATTTAAGTAAATTAAAATACAATTTCTTTAATAACACCACCGCCAAAAGTTAGATATACAAATTTACAGAACCACCTTGAAGTGACTGGAAAGTCGCAAAACAAGTTAGAAAAACAATACAGAGCTAAGGTAGTGAAGACCTAAAACTTACAAAAACAGACTAGAATCAAACATCCTCTTGACCATATAGCGGCAAAATCTGTGTTCTCAGAGATATGGAGAAATGACACCAAATATATATGTATATAGACACACGAGTATACGTAAATATATGAAATATCTTATATGTACGAGAATGTGTAATTTCACTTGTTTTTTTCAGTGTGAGAGTCATTGTTGATGGACGTTACGATGCATGGCGTGCTGTGGTAGAGATGAATAAGTTATTAGCTAGCTTCTCTGTTGCCAAATGGAGACCAATTATCAACAGATGTATATACACATATATCGTATAGCATAAAGAAAAGAAGATCCAAAATTTAAATCATACTACAATTAATAAATAAATATATATATATGTATATTTATATATAGTTGAGAAGAGAAATTGATGATGACGAGGACGAACCTTTGTAGATATGATAAAGAAAAGTGAAAGGGCGCACTGAGATATTGGCACGGCTCAATCAAAAGAAAAAGCTCAACCGACCAACACACAGCTATTTAGCTTTTTCTCCGAAAAGCTCTCAACTAGCTGCTTAACTTGTCTGAGTGAACCAGGCCAATATCATAGTGACTCTCTCATGGGAATTAGAACAAACAGACAAAACCCGGTACCTGTAATTCTTATTTTTAGGGTAAAAATTACCAGGAAGAAGAAGAAGAAGAAGAAGAAGAAGAAGAAGTAAATGAAGCAAGAATGTGAATGTGAATGTGTGGGAGGGGATTTAAGAAGGGAAGAGAGGTCTGCATGAGCATTTAAAACCGCGACTACCAAAGCACAAACCTGGGCCACTGCATTTAAACCCATTATTCTCCCCATCTCCTCTTTTAATTTCTCTATCTAATTTCATTTTCTTTAATTCTAATTTTTACTGTACATATATTTGTCTAAACTCTATCTTAATTCATATTTACAGATAAAAGTTAATCCCAGCATGTAGTATATTAATTATGAACGTTCTTCTTGTTAACTCAAGAACAATTGTTCTCTTCATAACTATTATAATTTATAGCCTTCAATTTTTTTTTTTTTATTTAATTTAATTACCACTCTATTTCTCTAGTTATAGTTTTAGTATTTACCGTTTGCTAATATATTACCATTAATTACATGAGTGAATCTTTATGCTTGAATTATATCTATTCTTTTGGTTTACTGCAGAACTTCAAATTCTACCGTGGTACATCTAATTATCTTTTTGTAAAAATATAATTACAGTAATTAGGAATAATTACTTTGATGACGACGAGTCATCTGTGTAATTTGCAAAAATAAAGAAAAAAGCCTGCAATATTAATTACGAAGGAAGAATTAACCAGTACCAGTAATTAAACCACATAAATATATAGATATATACAGATTTAAAAGAAAAGGAGATATTAGTGATACTGGGTGAAAAGAGAAGCAAAGAAGGAAGAAGGGTGCAGAAACATTAATGGAGGGGGGAATCTCTCTCTGAGACGGACAGGGCCGCAACATTAATACCCCTTCTTCCCCACCTTTCTCACTATTTCTCTCTCCTTCAACCTTTAAACTTATCACTTGTTCTTTTTCTTATTTTTCAGATGTTCATTCAATTAATTACCTGCTAAACACATTATCATTATCATTATCCTCTTTTTACTCAACTAAGATCAAAGTAAACATTGAGAGAATAAATCTACTGGAGTGGAATAACATTAATGATTTACAGAAGTTCGTATTCTCTAGCTATTAAAATTTATATAATAATTTAAGTTTTTTTTCTTAAGTTACTAATGGAAGTGTGATACAATGTCATTATATAATAATTTATCAAACATAAGGTTATGATACAGAATAGGCCGAACTACAGATGAAAAAAAGTAAGAGAATTCGTCAACACCTATAGCCATGGTGGCAGAGTTGATGCACATCAACAGAGAAAATAATATATTTCTAATGTTGAAACATGATCGATCAACTAGGACATGAATAATGTCAAGCTAATAACTAAACAATTATCTGATTTTACAAAAAAGAAGGGGAAGAATTAAATGTATTATTAGGTATACAGTGTACAATAGACATATGATCATTATACTTCATCTTAATGAAGTAAAATATTCTTAATCAATTGGCCAAATACTGTCCTTAATGAGAGATTTTGTTTTAAGATTCTGGAGTCTTTCATCTTCCATTGTTAGAAAATTATACAATATTTTGAAAAGGTAAAGAAGAGTTTTACTCCGAGATCAAGATCAATCTACATTGAACAACAAATGCTCAAGAGATTCCAAATACATCAACTTAAATGAGGTGAAGACATAAAGAACGAATAGCTAGATATAATTATTTATAATATTTAATGTGAGATAAATCTCAATCTATTTCTTAAACCAATAAATGGGAAATGACACTAACATTCTGCAAACACAATTCTCAACATACACATAACTTGTAGCTTACTGATATGAATAACAATCAATATGTGAGCCTCTTGCTTGTTGTGATCTTGTAAGAAACCAGAAGAAGATAGAAAAGGTGGAGGAGTGAGGTAGGGGCAATGGTGGGAGGGAGGGAGAGGAAAGAGAAGGATTGAGTTGTCAAGATCCAAAAAGAGGACTGCAATGGTGGACCATCCACCATGCCTGGCTAACACAAAATGTGACAAGGAATCCATTATACCCTTTTCTCTCAACACAAACTCATTATTTTATTATATCATAAATACAATTAAACACAAGCATCAAATTTATGGGTACAAATTTTAATCATTCAAAATATACTTCTTCCCTTCTATTAATGTGATTTTATTATTATAACAAATAAAATTATATTTACTATAAGTTTGATATATATATATATATATATATATATACATACATACATATAAATTTAATATGTGATGTATGAGTTTATTGCATTAATTTATATTAACAGAGAGATAGACTAAATTAAAAAGTTTTAAATAATATAGGAACTAAATCATTATTTTAAACATTTTTAGTGCCTGTTTCTATTAAGATTGATCCATTGACAATATTTTTCTTTTATATACAATTATTAACATTTTAGTTTGGTGCTTTGTGCAGGTTTATCCTGATGGTTATCCTGATGGATCTTTATATGTATATATGTAGATATATATACATATATATGACATGAGGAAACCATTGTAATTATATTTATATATATGTATATAACTGACAGAGATAAATATGGGACAGTGTTCATCGCGAAGGTCGGAGGTGGGAAAAGGAAGATGTAAGGATGATGGGCGTGCAGAAGAAAGACGAGTTGGGTGTCTTGGAATTTCTAAAGAAGGATGCTCCAGGTTTTATATTGCTAGAAGATGTGTGGTGATGCTTCTTTGTTGGCACAAATACGGCAAGTGATCGTCATCATCTTCTTCGTTTAACTTGTATATAATTATATATATTCATAATTTCTTAAATGTTTTCATTTCTCTCTTCATCTTATAATTGATTAGTTCCAGTCTG
Organism: Carica papaya; assembly: GCF_054855325.1. Classification (NCBI taxonomy): domain Eukaryota; kingdom Viridiplantae; phylum Streptophyta; class Magnoliopsida; order Brassicales; family Caricaceae; genus Carica; species Carica papaya. Next base: position 4,192,235 of record NC_142312.1, on the reverse strand, counting down.
TGTTGATTTAATCTATATATGGTATATATGCATGCATGTAATTAAGTGTGCGTACATATATATATATATATATATGTATTCCTTCCGGTTTTAATTTATGATGAGCAGCAAGCGGTGCTCGTACGCATATATATATATATATATATATAAATGTACGTGTATGCTGTGCAGATACATGCTTGTAAATTATTAGTTTAGACGGGGAACAACAACTTGAAATTTATATATATGATCATATTGCACCGAGTGCCTTGATCTCTGCTATGGGGGTTTCTTTGATCGTTTTCTTCGACAATTAAAATATAAAATTTTATAATTTATTCATAAATGATAGATATATACAACGTTAATGAAAGAATATTGTTCAGCCTGTAAAACTGCAGATATATATTATATTGCCAAATAATTTTCCCTTTTTTTTTTCTCCAAAGAAAAAAATTCTCATCATTTTCTTGTGATATACATGTAATCTATATATATATATATATATATATATATAGAGAGAGAGAGAGAGAGAGAGAGAGAGAGAGATTTGTTGTTGGAAACTCAATTAAGCAAAACCAGAGAAAAGAAAAAATGAATTCTGATAAACATGTGTTAGTATTAATTAGAGGAGGAGAAGATGAGTTAGTATTAATAGTGTTAAAAGGAATGGATGGAATTAACAGATAGAGGAGAGTGTATGTAAATATATATATATATATATAGATGTTCCATATCGTCTTTTCCTTTGTCTCTTATATCCAGGAACAGGAATAAATTGTACTGTTCCTTTCTCTGCAACCACAATCCCTCCCATTTAATACCATATGCATGCCATCCCACAAAAATTTATTACGCTTCTTACCAATATACACTTTAAAATTTATTACTTTTAATTATCATCTACTTCAATCCAAAAACTTAAATAATATATGAATGCACCAATCAAAATAAGTGTTGGCGGATGAGTTGCTTAGACTAGTACAAATGCATATTAATGAATTTGAAATATATATATATATATATCCATGACCAACGTAAGTAAACAATCTACCTACAGCTTGGATGGACATACACGACTAGGAGTTATATGTCAATGTGTATGACTAATGCATTAGAGTTGTTTGCCCATATGAAAAGAATACCTCTTCCCTCCTTCCATTGATATGGCTGAGAGAAACACAAGTCGTGTTCCATGGCTTATAACTTGCAAGACAATATGGTTTGAATTCTATCCAAGTAGTATATCATATGCTTAAATTTCTCATGTTTGGCATTCGGATTTGGTTTCCGCGTAGTATTAACATGGTTGCCCACGAATTAGTTCGAAGGACGGTCTGGAAATTTTATGATTTTGGAAACCTCTTATTTTTCCGGTTTCTCACTTGCTGCAGGATATGATGGTTCATTCTGTTTGGCTTAATGAATTTATCATATTCCTTAAGAAAGAAAGAAATAAAAAAAAAAGAAAAGAGAAAACCTCTAATCACATGTTATACCAAGCTTGAAATTGAATATATACATATATATATAGGTATATCTGGCGTCAACTTCAAGCTTGCTTTTTCATGTAAAAAGCTAAGCATAACCTAATTAATTAACCGGCCATTGACCCACATCGATCACACCAAATTTCCTCATGAGAACCTAGCAATAGCATACACCAAGCCAATTTTTTTAGTTCTTTAAAAATCACTCGCACTCTATCCTAAGCCAATAATAAGAGCACCAAAAAGAAACTGTATTAGGTGGAATATATAAATCTAGATTCTATCTTTGGCTTATAATAGTATGTTGCATAGAAGGAACCAAAAATCATTACATTGTCGCATCAAAGCAGAACTAGAAATGGAGAGAATATAATATAATGTGTGTGTGTGTGTAGTGTTTTTTTCTTGATAAAATACTTGGGAGGAACAACTTACTGTTAATTGGCTCATAGAATTCTACAAGAAAAGCTGCTACGGACAAACTGAATGTTAGAGTATCCTGTTGTTCATCTCTTGGACGGGGATTACAACTTACTCCAGTGTTTGCCCATGGAAATCTCCAAAAGACGACTCTGTTTATATTTCGATTACTTTCTCTAAAATTTCTCCACAGCTCAAAAACAAATGGATTCTTACCTGTCACGAGCACTATCTCCCGACGAGGCCTCTCCGTATTGGCACAACAAAGGAGACAGTGCATGGCAACTGACGGCAACCACGTTGGTGTGCCTGCAAAGTGTACCGGGTCTGGTAATCCTCTACGGGAGCATGGTGAAGAAAAAGTGGGCCGTCAACTCTGCCTTCATGGCTTTTTACTCGTTCGCTATGACCCTCCTCTGTTGGGTCCTATGGGCTCATCGCATGTCCTTCGGCTCCCTAACTCCACTAATTGGCAAGCCTGATGTGTCGCTCAACCAGAAGTATCTTCTCTTGCAGTCTGATCACAAGTGGGTGCCAATTGCTGATTTCGTATTTTACCAGTTTGCTTTTGCCGCCATTACAGTCATATTGTTAGCCGGGTCGTTGCTTGGGAGGATGAATTTTTACGCCTGGATGCTGTTTGTTCCTTTCTGGTTGACGTTTTCCTACACGGTTGGAGCATGCACCATCTGGGGCAATGGGTTTCTTTCAAAGCACATAATTGATTATGCAGGTGGTTTCGTCATTCATCTTTCTTCTGGGGTTGCTGGCTTCACTGCTGCTTATTGGGTAACATATCATCCATGTTAATGCATACCAATTACTCATGCCTCTACTAGATTCATATTATAATATGGAATGGATGATAATACACAGGTGGGTCCAAGACATTCGCATGATAGACAGAATTTTCCACCAAACAATATAATTCACATGCTGGGAGGTGCAGGGTTTTTATGGATGGGATGGACTGGGTTCAATGGTGGAGCTCCGTTTGCTGTAGGACGGATAGCATCTTTAGCTATTGTCAACACCCACGTGTGTACAGCCACCAGCCTCTTGGTCTGGGTTTGTTTGGACATGTCTGTGTACAAGAAAAGCTCTGTGATTGGGGCGGTGCAGGGGATGATAACAGGTCTCGTCTGCATCACGCCTGGCGCAGGTGAGCTCCCTCTCCCTTGTGTTGTGTTTGATGAATAAAAATGACATTTTCCTAATCTATACGAGTAAATGAAAATATGGGGCGGCAGGGATAGTGCAGACATGGGCGGCATTGGTGATGGGAGTGACGGCAGGGTCAGTGCCATGGTACACCATGATGGTTCTGCACAAAAGATCAGCATTTTTTCAGAGCGTTGACGACACACTTGGAGTTTTCCACACCCACGCCGTGGCTGGTGTGTTGGGCGGGTTCTTCTCCGGCCTTTTGGCTGAACCCAAGCTTCTGAGGATGATGTACGGGGCTGACACCTCTTTCGGTCCGGGCTTACTCTACAGTTTCAAAGATGGAAAATTCCACGATGGTTTTAAGCAGATTGGTTACCAGCTTCTGGGAACGGTTTTCATCTCTGCATGGAACGCCGCCATAACCAGCTTAATTTGCATCTTCATAAGCCGCATGGTTAATCTCAGGATGGATGAGGAAGACCTTGAGATTGGGGACGATGCCGCGCACGGTGAGGAAGCTTATGCCCTGTGGGGAGATGGAGAAAGGACCCCAAAACCCTTTCGTCTCCGCATACCGCCAAACATTCCTTCCATTTGCAGGCATTTACTTAATTCATCCCGAAATTTGTAACCATTATTAATTAAATAGTTGATGCTCTTACAGTAAAAAATATGAATTTCAATTATATCATGTATATTCTCTTTAAAAAATTACGTTATCAATCTTATTCGGAATATATAAACTCATCACTTAAAACTTTCTAACAATAACCTTGTGGCCCAAAATTATACTTCTTTCTCTACTTGCCTTCCTTTCAATGTAAATCAAATTTCACTTTCTGGGTAACATTGTTTTGTCACAAGTACACGGTAATAGAGTCTTGTTATCATATTCCATCAAAAATCACATTCTCTCTACTGTGACCTCAGTGTCCCTCAAGTGAAAACTAGAAGCTCAGGCCAACGCATTTTCTTGCTGTACATCAACATATTTAAGAATACATACAAATCTGTAAGCTGTCCACAGGAGTATAACTGGGATTACGGTTTTGGTTCTCTAATATCAACATCACCATGTCAAGGAAAACATCCTTTGTGGTTGACAACAATTCAACCAAATCCCTTGCCCAGATTTACAGCCTGGCAACGGAAAGTCCTATGTTGGTGGAACGTGTACCTATGATTTCCTATCATTCTTGACTATGCACCCCTCCTCCTATGTTAGACCTCTGAACAACAGCAAACCTATATAACTGCTATGCCCGATGCTTCTAGGTTTAATTATACTGGTTGTCCATTTTGTCACCTCCAATCAGATAACTGGACTTACTTCCATAGACTGGGAAGACACCAACTTATCCAGAAGCAAACATTGTGGATACTTCCCACTTTCGGATAATAAACATATGCAGGCGGATGTTGCTTTGAAATTGCTAATTCTCATGCATTGACTTGCGAAGCTTCACTAATTTCTCTTTCAACGATGCTGCAAAAAATAATCTGTACCATAAGGATATTTAACATAAAACTTTATCGCAAAGTTTACACAGAAAATATAACAAGAAAAACAGGTGGTTTCTTTTTTACAACGATGTATAAGATACCTGCATCATTGTACCTTTCCTCTTTGACAGCTAAATTCATGTTTCTCACCAGATTAAGTTCCTCAGTTAGCAAGTCTGGACCATCTGCAGCGCTGGACAAGATACAATTGATGCTTACATATAGAGCAAAAACAGAACATATGATGACAATAATGAGGATGCAACTAACAAGCATACCTGTCAAGAGTAACATCATAGACAGACTTTGTACTCTGCAATGTGCCCATTCCATGACTGATTCTAATAGCATCAGCCAAGACAATTTCTTTATTTACATATATGGGTGCCTGCATGAAACAAATTGCAACCAAATATAACAGCAGCTTTTGGGAACTATTCATCTGAAAAATGCATGTAATATGGAAAAGTAGAATAGGTTTCAGCATAAAGGAGGAAGAGAAATGTGGTTGAGAAGTTTGGCATGCTTAACCATTAGTCAGAAAAGATGTTAATCCATCTGGCATATTGTGTGCCCTTGCACAAACAAAAACAGATATACATGAAGAATACTTGCTTAACTAATTAATTATATGTACCTTGCATCTGTTTGCCAGATTTATAGCATCCGAGGGTCGTGCATCCACATTTAGCGTATCATTGTTTCCTGGCTGCAGTGATAGTCACATGATTCAGTAAACCTCTATGAAGCAGTTTCTGGATACATTATAAGGAATGCACGTGATAAGTGTCATCACCTTGCCAAAATATAACCTTGCGTAGTACGTGTTAGCAATTCTTTGTGTAATTCTCACCATTTTTACCTGAAATTTAGAAAAAGAAAATTGTACAAGAAGAAATAACTCAAGAAAACTGAAGGTCTTACATTTGCTACCTTTTCATAAGAAAGAAGTCGGAAATGCCTTATCCAAAGCTAGTGATTCATAAATACAGAAACATTAACTGTAACTGAAAATGTTCTCACAATGAAAACTAAAAAAGATTTACTTTCAGAATTTTGAGCTCCTGTACATAGGAATCAACTAGTATGGGAAATTATGTTCTTCAGTTCAGGAACCTGTAACTACATGGCTCAATACCAACCTAAAAAGAAAATTTACCACCTATTTCCAAAATCATAGTTTGAATACATACCAAAATCCTGTATATAGGTTTTTCTGAGGGAAAAAATCCTGTGTGACACCGAACTGAAGAGCTATCATGACATCTTCAATGTCTTAATATTTTATACTATTAAGTGGAAGTATAATAATTTCTTGAGATGGTTAAATTACCATTTACTTTGACGTAAGAATTTGAAGTTTTTAACCTACAAATGACAGGAATTGCAATGTATATAGAGCTCACAAAAAAAGATAAGGAATCCTACAAGAAAATCTTGAATATTATGACTAAGCATTTAAGTATATGCTGATTAGGATGCTGCATGTGTAAATAATCAATCTTAGGGAATATATCTGCCTTTACTACAAATAACAAAGCCACCATAGGTTGGGCATGGCAGCCTTCACAAACACCTTTCAGTTATATCTGGAGTCATCAAATAGTATGCGTGTTCAGTTTCCTCTTTGCTCAAGCATATAAGGGAAAGCAGCAACATATTTACATTCAAATATGTTGCATGAGCCAGCCAAGAACCCAAGCATATCTCTACCAGCCTCAAGCCAAAACATAGTGATAATTAACCATGCATACATGTTGCGAAAACAGGCGATTAAAGTCTAATGCAAAGAAACAAGTATCCCATACTTTATATCCAAGTTCGTCCACAACGTTGCTCATGAACTGGAACTGGTCTGGACAATCCTGCAGCAGAGTCATTAGTAAGCCTCAGTATAAGGTTAATAGACAATAAATATTGTAAATGTTGGGTTAGAAATTACCCCATTATCATCCCCATATAAGGAATCTACCAGTTTTTCAATAGCAAATTCCCCTGCAGGAGCACACAATTAGAGTTACCCCTACAGATTAGACTAGGCCAAGGCACAACTTATCTTGTGCAAGATTATCCTTATACCCACCCACAATAATCGGGAGTAGAAAGTCACCATCACAAGAAATCTTCAAAAAAATTGTTGGACTGTGAAACCGACGAAAGAAACTGAGCCCAATCGGACTGAAATGAGGCTTTGATGCCTTTGTCAGGACAGAACTGGGATGCAAGTGCCGAGAAGATTGCCATTTGATTTCATCTTGAAACCCTTGTTGTCTCATGCGGTAGTGCAAGATGGTCTCTGCAGTAGTTGAAGCAACGCAAATTTAAGGATGCATATATAGACAAAAGAAAAATGAAAAGAAACACCACTTCCCCGCCCCTCCCCCTCTAAAGAAAGGAAGTTAAATCTGGAACAAAATCTACTGAATGGCAAATTATACAACGAAAAGGAAACCAAATTAATTTTACTAACGAGCTGCATATATTGAATCAAGAAATTGAATTGAATATTCATTATATATTGCATTTGAATTGGTTATATAACTGGAAACTATTAAAACCAGACAAGTTGATCCAGAATTAGGAGAACTTATGAACTTAAAAAGTTACAGCAACGAAATTTTATGATTACAAAAATAAATTACCAAATACAGTAGAAAGACCACCGGGAATTACAAGGTTATCGGCATCCTCGTTTTGATCAATGACCACATCAAACCACAAACCTACTTACCTACCGTAAGGCATACTCTTATAGATAGCAAAAGAAGAAGAAATTTAAACTAATTAAAATAATCCAAACGCAAGTTACTTAATACTGGAGCAAATAGGCTACGCAATAAATAAATACAAAAATCGTGTATATACAGAGGGAGGGACCTGAAACAAGGAGGGAAGCTTGAAGATAGTCAGGGTGGGAATCACCGTCAGCATTGGATCGGGCATCAAAGCTTCCGTGAGAGGAACTGCAAGAAATGGAGATCGGTTTCGGGATACGACATCGTTTTGTGGTTAGGCATAACCGAATCGACATGTATTGAAACGATGAGGAAGAGGAAAGACTGACGATTGAAGACGAGGGAGTCGCATTTCTCTGATCCGACAAAATGCTATAGCCTGATACTGTGCGGAGGCATGAGTGAGCTCCAAGCATTGTCACAGACGCGGACAGGGAGGGAGAGATGGAGAGAGGTGGTAAGCAGGCAGGGAAGGTAGGTTGGCGAAAGTGGCAACAAAGTTATAGCGAAGAGCAACTAACAACACGACTTTCCACGTCATACTAAATCGGTCACTTATCGTCTGGGAACATCGACGACAGCGATAAGATATTTTATTTTATTTTATCCAATTATTATCATTATTTCAATAATTATAAAATTCTTGTGAATCGACCAAATCCATCGTCTAACATTTTATTTTATTTTTGATAAAATTTAATTAACCTCATATAATAATTATACACATAAATATTTTAAATATAAAAATAGACGTAATATTATTATTACTCTGCAATTAATTTTTAGTTGACTGTAAATTCTAAAATTAAATACCACATAAATTTCTGATTACTTATTTTTTTCTCTTTCTATTTCATTCTTCCTGCATCTCTCTCATAAAAAATTAAAAATATACTAATTTTTCCCGCATAGTATTTTTATACAAAATAAAAATTATATTTTTGCGTCTGCTATTCCAAAAAGAAAGTAGAGTTTGAACTCTCGCACGTCCAGTTAGTGGCCTCTCTCTCGTTATGAGTTTAGACCAATAATATACATATCCAGTATAATAATATACAATAGCCAATAGCCATGGTCGTTCATGTCTGCTCTCGATTGATGGACATGTAATAGCGAAGAAATAAGCAGATCAGTCAAGGTCGATACTTGTTGCTTCTAGTCCGTCCAACTTGAATATGAAACAGAGACAAGTTAATAGCCGCGTAAAACTCACAGAGATTTATAATGGGCTCAAAATAACTAAAGTGACTACAAAATCCCAGATGATCAATGTTTTACAACGAGTAATCACCGACTTACGATGGCAATTAGCCAAAAGTTTTTGCTTTCCTCTATGGAAAAATTGCTTACACAGCTCTAATCGGTTAGGTGATCGTCGGGTTCCTTTTCCTAGGAAGCAGCTTCAGCAACTTGATCAGTTCATAAGTTCTCGTACTTTGTCCGGAATAGAGGCAAAGATCTAATGGGGTTAACCCATCCTGCAAAAGTAGAAAAAATGCAGTAACACTGATGAATATTACAGAATCACAAAATGGATGTTTATGGTGCTAATTGCGCTCGTGAATTACTTTCATAGAATCAAGTAGCAAAGTCCCTTTAAAAATATGTCAGCTGTTTAATAATGACCATTTGCATCTCTAAAGGATTCCGGCATTCGAAAGAGCAGGGAGATATATATAGCCTGCAAACCTAGACTTATTACCATTCCGTAAAATGGGCTACATCTCAGAAGAGCTGCTCCGCAGAAAATATACAATGATGTTAACAAACATTGACTGGATATTTACCTTGTTTTTTAATGTTTCATCTGCTCCTTTTATCAATAAAAGCTTAACAATGTCAGTTCTCCGGGTTTGAACTGCAAGATGTAATGGCGTCCATCCATCCTGAAAAGAAAATTAGAGAAAATCTTCAAGAAAATGTTGAAAAACTGGGGAGAAACATGTAAAGCAAAGACAAGCAGAATCAACTATACATTGTCCTGAAGATTTATATCAACATTGTACAATAGGAGAAGCTTAATAGCCGGAATTGATGCCCTCTGGACAGCATAGTGTAACAGGGTAGCACCATCCTGTTGGCAAAAGAAGCTGCAGAATTAGCATTTCAACAAATAAAGTAACATAGCCTGTGAGCTACAACAGTTCTGGAACTAATTATTTCAGGAAATTGAAGAAACATTACATTTATGATTATTAAGTAATATTATAGAATACATGATAAAAAAATCTATACAATTGTGAGAAAGAAGGATCTCTACTAATGCGTCCATCTATATATAAAACAAAAGATACAGTAAAAAATGAAGTGAATCAGCATTGCCAAATTTTCAGGTACAGCATGTTGTCGTTGCGTCCATATTTAGATGATGACCTTCCTAAAAAAATAAATTACAAATAGTGCCCACAAGAAATTTTGCATATCATAATAATTCTTAGATGGGCCAAAATAAATAAACTCTAGTCAAAATAAAATAGTCTCCACTCACTTCGTCACGAACAAAAGGGTTTGCTGATTCTCTTAAAAGGTAGTTGGTTATAGCTTGCTGTTTTGCAATTATTGCTCTGTGGAGCGCAGTCAAACCATCCTGGAAAATTCATAGGAAACAAATCTCAAGACCAGGCAAAAGAATCCCTCCCAGGAAATTTAACCACCAAGTATCTAAACGAAGTATGAGAAATGCAGATGTAGACAATAATCCATGTAACAATAAGCAGCAGCTCTCCAAGCAGTACCTTATCAACTGCATTGATGTCAACATTATGTTTCAGCAAAGCATGGACAAGATAGAACTCTCCGCATGCAGCAAGTGTGTGGAGAGGTAGCCATTTGCTCTGAGAAGGTTTCATCAAAAGTGATAATATTAAGAAATTTAAGTTCATGCCTAAACAGAGCTACAGTCATTTCACAAGTCCGTGGAAAAAAGAAAAAAAAAAGCTAAATTACACATAATATCATTCCTGATTCTGTATGACCTACCATTCTAAATCATTAAGCCCACAAGAGCGGATGGTAATTAAGCATGAGCTATTAAAGTCCACTGCAGTATAAAATAGGTTGAGATTAATACTTAGTTGAGTAGTGTACTTTAACCCTGACAAAAACTAAAAGTTCTGCATCACCGTCGATGTTGCATTTTACAGCACTATCCATTTTGGATCCGAAGCACAAATAACTTGAGAGGTAGAGTATGGAAAACATAACAAATCACTGGGAATCACAAAACTTGGGAAACTTACAGAGGTAGCAGCAGCAAGATCAGGTATGCGGCTATTAAGTAGAACCTTTTCCTCCTTTGTAAATAACTTACGGACCCCTGTTATTATGAGATAATAAATATCTATACCAATATCTCAATTGCATATGATGAAGTAAGAAATGTCATATCTGTCAGGCAATATGAAACTAGGTAGCACTAAGTTTGCCGTTTGCAAGCCTGAAGAAAAAGGTACAAAGCAAGAAAATAATATGTTGATGCTGGCAGAGAAGAAAGCAACAAGATGCATGGGCATGACAAAGAAAACAAAGCAACAAAATAAGCTGGCAGAGATTCAAGCACCAAACTTATAAGCTGCATCTAGTAAAATGTTGCCACAAATATATAACTCTAACTATACCACTCTGGAAAGACCATAATCTTATAACAGGATTAGAATAGCCCAATCCACTCGAGATTACAGCTTACTTGGAGTTGTCTTCAGTTACAAATTTACTCAAAGTTCATATCCAAACTCAGAAAATCTAATCAATTCTTCAAAACACTAGGGGCACTAACAATGCTGCATCAAATAGATTCCTTGTTTGACGCAAAGAAAAAAAAAAGGTTTTATCTGAATTACCTTGAGATTTCTTGTCACCAGGCACATAATTCTCGCTATTGAAAAATTTGGAGACGTCGTCGAATCCCCTGCCATAAACCGCCCATCTGGGATTCTTTGGCGCCACTCGCTCACTGGAAGAAGAAGAACCCTCAATTTCATGGTGTGCAGGTTCTTTATCTTCCTTGACCCGGAAATGGGAAGGATCATCGAGTACCAAGGGCTTTAACTGAGCCAACTTAGCCTGCTTGTAAGACAAATGTTCCTGCAAGTTGAAATTCCTGATGGGAAGTAAGCCTTTTTTCCTCTTCTCAACTCGGACTCCAAACTCCAGCTGTTGAGCGATCTTTCGTCTCTCTTTCTTAGTGATGTTTACCTCGTCTTGAACGTGCCTCCATTCCTGCGGGACCAAGTTCTGGGGCTCAATCTCTGCCACCTTGTTCTTGGGTTTGGACTTAGAATTCTTTTTGGTTGGGGGTTGATGTTGGTTTGGATTGGGGTTTTGGAGGTAGGGGTCGTCGAAAATGCCGTCTTCGAAGACAAGGCAGTCGCCGATAACAAGGTCATCTTGGACGTCGTCGTTTTGAGAGAAAGAGGAGATGAAGGGAAGAGATTTCCGAGGGGTCCGAGAAGGATAGAGCGATGGTTGAGTGGTGGAGAAGAAGAGAAGAGAAGACAGTTTGGGGTTCTGCGGGTTCAGCAGAGGTGAAACAGACATGGTTTTGAGCAGAAGAAGTAAAGGTGAGTGGGGGATTTGGTGAAGCTGACTCAGATGCAGTACAAGAATTACCAGAGTTGAGCGTGGGGCGAATAACTGCAGAGAAAATCATCACCACTCCATTATATTCTCATCCGTTCATTTCATATCATTTTTTTCCAAATACCTCACTAAATTTTTCATTTCAAGAATTTCATTGAAGATTTTAGGTTATCACATTGTTTGAAAATATCTTTTTTGAACAAAAAAACAAAAACAAAATACATACAATTTTGAGAAACCATAAATATAACAAGCACGAGGCCGACATACTCTCCCTCTCCCTCTCCCTCTCCCAATCTGGAATTAGGAAAAACATGAAAAATATATCCCGATATAATATTATATTTTTGTTAATAATTTAATTAAAAATATATATTTTGTTAAACCAAGTGTACTCCCGAATCATTTTGCACCGCTTTACAAAATAATTTTTTCTTCGCCTTAATATATATACATATATGTAGATAATTTTTTTAAAATTCATAATATCCAGACAAGGTAAACATCGTCGTTATCGCTTCACCACAGAGAAATGCTGCCATGCTCATTACAGAAACCTCACGACAGAGATCATCTTGACCTAGTTTTTGGCCATATCCCTGCAAGTCCAGCAATCACACATTTCTTCCTAATTGCATTGAATATGACTTCGTGTTCAAAATCCCAGATTTACATAATAAAAATGAGATAAAATCTATCCAAATTCACTAAATATGATCACACTATTACATAAACCATCTTCAACCAAAGTACGAAGTAACATCCACCACTAGCGATGTCAAATATGGAGTGCAAACAACAGAATCTGCTCAGAGTCTTAGGCCAAACGACCCCTTACATAACCAAATAAGAGTTTTTTAAGTTCTCTAACTTCTCCATAGATGATAACAGAACAAGTACATCACCTAGAACCACGCATATACTTCCTTTCTGGGCTTCCATAAGGAGAATAAGACCTGTCCCTCCTAGATCTTCCACCACCATGGGGAGAATAGTCGCGACCTCCTCGATAAGGTGAGCGTCTTGGAGACCTCCGAAACCCGAAGTCTTCTCGTCCAGATCCACCGCGATACCTGCCACGATCACCACGGCCTTTGCCCAAATGCACCCGTAGCCAAAATTTTAGTTGCAAATTAATCCAAACCACAAATAAAATCATTCCCAAGAAAGAGACACAACAATAACTCACCGTAATCCCTAGTACTCTTCAGACCAAGATAGTGTCCTGGTGTAGGAGTTCTTGGTCGTTTTCTCCGGGACTGAAATGTAAATAAAGCACATCTCCTTGGTAAATAAATCCATTTAGAACAGACAAGCTTTTTTTATCATAATAGAGGAAGACCAATGGTTTCAGGCATGTTCATATTAATAGGACCACTAAAAGGATATGCAAGAAGCAGTTTCATTCAAAAATCTTGAAGGTATGGGAAGCAACCGGTTTACAAAGGTGGGAAAAGGAAAAACCACGACACAACCAGCCTAAACCAGTGGGCCACTAGATGAATATCAGGTGTGAAATACCATAAAATCTGATTATATAGTTGTTGATAATGTCCGTTGATTAGTTGAGTTGAAAGTGAATGCTGAGGTTGTATAGTTGTTGGACAATATAGATGATTTGATTAGTTGATCAGATGCATTTGAAAAAGCTGTTTAAGCTGGCCATTGATCAAGCTGTATTTCACTTAAGTTGACATGGATGAACTGATCATCTTTGATTGCTGCCAACAAAGCTGACGCAATATCTTCTGAATATAACCAGAAAACCTCCAAGTAAGAAAATGATAACCAAGCAAATTTTGATAGTTTCTACCACCAAGGATGAATCTGATTACCTTCTCAACAGTTATGTACCGGCCCTCCAAAACAGACTGGTTGAGGTACTTGACGCAACGGTTGGCATCGTCAACAGAATCCATTGTAACAAATGCAAACCCACGAGAAATCCGAGTGCGTGGCTCCACGACAAGAAAACATGATGCAACCTAGGAAAAACAAAACACTCTGTTTAGAAAAACACAAAACCATGATCTTCACATCCAGAACAAAATTAAGACGCAGGGAAAAGAACAGAGAAAAGAAGCAGAAGGTGAGAACAAGAACAGTAGACTTGAATATGTAATCAAAACAAGTGAAGAATCTAACCTTTCCCTCCTTAGAGAAGTGTTCTTCAAGGTCCCTTTCAGTGACTCGTGTGGATAGGCCGGTAACATAGAGGGTATTTCCAGGATTCACAACCTCAGTCCTGCCATGCCATTTCACAACGACAAGAAAGAAAAAATTAAATAGCCTTCAAAAGTATGAAAAAAAGAGAACTTGAAACAGCAACACGAGTGCTGCAACTCCATCACCAGGACATAACTAACCTTCCGCGACTTCGAGACCTTGATCTGGCAAAGGAGAGAACATAGACAGATAGTTAAGACCGATACTTAGGTATCATTATGACAAACTGAAGACAAACTAACAAAAGGGAAACCAAATTAGCAACCAACCTGCCACGACTTCTGGACCGGGATCTAGGCCTTGTATTGGACAAAGATCTGGACCTGGATCTAGGTCTGGATCTAGATCTTGATCGAGATCTGGACTGTTCTCTCCAAGGGGAGGGAGAACGAGAATCCCTGATGCAAACATAGATAAAAAATGAGATTGTGAACGAGAGAGAATAAAATACGTTAGACCAGACTATGCAAACAAAACAACTTCTAGAGAACAATGAGTCCGACCTTCCTCAAAAAAAAAAAAAATCACAACACTAAATAGCACTATTGTATAGCATATTCTATCTCCTTTTCTTCCTCCTCTTTTTCAATTCTAAAGCATCCACAGATTCCCATTTTAATTTTGTTACAAGGCAACAAGCATTCAATGAAAAAAATGTCGATTTATCAAGTGAAAATTCAATTTAAAAATTTGAATTACAGCATACTACATTCTTCACCCAACAGAATGGATACAAATATTCAATTCACGATACACACAAATCAATATATCAAATGGAGTAAATCGAAAAACCCTAGAACAGCGCACCCAAAAAAAAAATTAACAATAACATTAAGAGAAGAAAAATATCTTGAAACAGCAGCGACACAAACAAGTGTAAAAAATTTAGGGGGTACCTTTTGCGAGGAGAATCCGCCTGCACCGAGAAGAAAAATAAAGAAGCATTGAGATTATATTTCGTTTATCGAACAACGACAGAAACAGAAAAGGGGGAAGGGATAGACTTACCATATTCACAGGAGAAAGATTAGCCCTAGAAAACGATTAGAACGGAGAAATTGAATTTTGGGGGAAAGCAGGAAAGGAATCAAGGCTACGGCTGCCTTAGAGGATGAAGCTCGCAGATCTTAAAAGGGGGCTGGAGCCAAACAGTCAACTCTTCTTCTTTCTTCGTTTTATATAGTTCGGGAAAGAATTTATAATTAGGTCATTCATTCTTAGGGGCAAAATCGGACAAAAGAAGGATAATTACAAAAAAAAAAAAGGGGATGATTCTGTGCGGTCGGGTTCACTAGGTCGTTTGTGAAACTTGCAAGTGACGTTCTTCATCGTCGAACATGTGAATCTCATTAAATTTCTCTTGTGACAATTTAGTATAAAGTAAAAATTGGAAGAACAAATTGACAATTCGGCCCAATATTTTGTTTAATTTAATTTGAGCAAATTCAGATTGAAAATATTAACTTGCTGAAAAATTTTGAAACAAATTTCTGCATGATCTTACTATTTACATTTTCTAATAATATTATACATTTTTAAATATCTAAATAGTATATATATATTTTATGAACCCTATACAAGTATATATGTATACACAAATATATATATATATATATATATCCATGCATAAAAAAATATAAGGTTTCTACAAAAAAAAAAAAAAAAGTACTGAAAATATATTTTTTCCACTTTCTTTACCTTGATTTTCAAATATTATTTATAGTTTTAATTATCGCATATACCAACATATATATAATTCTAAAAGTACATAATGGAACTGAAAAATTTACCTACCAAATGCAATCTAACATTAAAATCAAACCAAATCCGAGCTGCAAGTCAGTGGAATTAGAGAAACCATTTGTAGCATTTTGACCTTATTTGTCTGTTTCCTATGAACATATGCATTAACTAACTGCGTTACAAATTTACAGACTGATACATCACCAATATATCAAAAGGAAAAGAGAATGATAAATTCACAATTCAACCAAATTAGCAATCTAAAACACAGCAATATGTTACATCTCTCCATCTTCTGCGAACAAAATTGCCATAGATTATGTTGTTAGGGTATCCGGAAGTCCTATAGAATGAGATCCAATGATCTTACCACCAACGTCCGGGAAAGTCTCGTATCCAGGCAGAGAGCTTACCTTCCCATCCTTCTCAATGAGCAGAGGATAGTTGAGAAGGTGACCCCGCAATTCTGTAAATTCTGCATCTGTAAACTTATTCCAATTATCTTCACCAATCTTGTTAACTGCCTTTACGCATTTCAAACTCTCTGGCTCCATAAAATGTTCATCGAGCTTACCCAAGTGCTCTGCCCACAATGACATTCTGTATCCGAAAATCTGCAAAAATATGCATATTGATCATTTCAATACAATAGTTAAGCGGATCCCATATATCAATAGAAGTTCATTTAAATAAAGGGTGAACTTTTCTTAGTTCAATATTTGCCTGACAAGGACGTCTCGACTAACATAAATTTCATATTTGGATAGGGGCTGGCTTAAATTTATAGACAGCAATGTATGGAGAAAAAGCCCGACAGCATCATATTCTCTTGAATATGTTTTCTTTTTCCACGACAATGAAATATATTCAGAGGGCAAAGGGGTGCAAGCAAGATGTCAGCTAGAGTAACCCAAGCAAACCCTTAAAAGTATACTTCAGGCGTGGAACTAAATTGTAAACCGATTGAGGAATTTGGTTTTTGGTGGGCCTGAGATAGTTGGAAATTATTTTCATTTCATAAGCATTCATGCTCCTCTGAGTGGGTATAAATAGGAATTATAACAACCAAAGGGTTCATACCAGAATTTTAAATATCAATTCAAATTTCCCTCTCTTCTCTCGGTTCTCTCTCACCTTTCTCTCTTACTTTCTTCTCCTCTATCCCTGAATCGAACATAATTCACTGCTGTGAACCTCATCAAGGCTCTTGACACAAGATCTAGAGAATAGGAATCAAAAGATTAACAAAGGTTCCAAGATCCTCTTCCAGAAAAGTAGGATGACCTTTAAATGAAAAGTTTAATATCTATGTAACAAAAAACTTAAAATCTATATAACCATCGTTCTAATCTTAACAGAAGAAGAGATCTTGACCAATAAATTCTATTTTTGAGCATCTCACCATCCCCCTTGCTTTGACAACTGGCACTAAATTGCTAGCCTTCTAGCCACCATAGGAGAGATTGGAGAAAGGGATAGCATAAATGGCAACTTTAACCAAGTGATTTTAAACAAGGTGAGTCTCTTGTCCTTAGACAAGTGTTCTTCCAAGCAAAAAGCCTTTTGTCCATCTTGGTTAACATAGGGTCCCAATTTCTACCCAAAAAAATAGGGCCAAACACTAAGGTGCTTGTGGTTGGCTCCAAGGGATAGCCCAAGGTATTTGATGGGAAGGGAAATCACTTAACACCTTAAAAGGCCGGTCAAATCATGAAGAGGACAATCTTACTCGAACAAGACCATTTTAGACTTGCCAAATTAACCCTAAGACAGGATAAACGAGATAAGAATACATCCAATATTTACCATGCACTCTCTCTCATCTTTGCCAAAAAGGAGAGTGTTATCCACAAAAAGAGGAAAGTTATCTCCTTTCTCGATTCATTGTTGTCCACCTCCAAACCTGGGAGTAGATTACCAGTTCTAGCCATTTAGATCATTCGATGCAAGGCCTCCTTGATTGTAATGAAAAAAAAATGGAGATAGAGTTTCTTTTGCCTGAGACCTCTAGAAGCTAAAAAGAACTAAGGGCCTCCATTGATCAACATAACAAAAAAAGTAGAAGAGAAGAAGCACTTTTTTTAAGCACCTACACTGTCTCTCGCCAAAAAACATCCTTCCAAGTAAAGCAAGTAAAGACCAAGAAACGTGACCATAATAAGCCTTCTAGTCAAAAGTAATGACTAAGTCGACAAATTCGTTGAAATAAAAGTCGCCTCCCTAATCTGTCGCTCTTCCACAAAAAGCATGTTGATTCTCTCCCACTATCTACCTATGACCTTGCTTAATCTTATTACAAGAATCTTGATAATGAGCTTGTATATTCTATCCACAAGACTAAAAAGCCTAAAGTATTTAATACCAGTTACTCCTTCCCTTTTAGGGATCAGGAACACAAAGGTTGAGTTAAGCGAAGCCACAACTAACCAGGGTCATAAAATTCTACAAAGAAAAACAGTCATTCTTGATGGCCTCCCAACTCTTTTGCAAGCAATATGTAAAAATCATCTGGTTCAAGAGTTTTGTCACCATTGTAGCTTATTAAAGCTCCAAGAATCTCCTCATGAGAAAAGTCTCTCTAACCATGCCATCTCACTAGATGCAACTCTATCAAAATCCACACCATTAAGACTGGGTCTCAAAGGATAGTCCTCATAATACAACTGGTGGTGGTAATCCCTGACCAATTCCTTTATGCCATTTTTTAAATCTTACTTCATGCCACCAATCACCATTTTAGAGATATTGTTTCTACAATTAGAGTTAGTAATGACCAATGAAAAAACACAATATTCATGTCCTCTTTGATAAGATCCACTTTGGTTCACGTGGCACCAATTCATTTTAAATAATATATAAACAACATATTTAAAAATTAAATTTTTGAACATATTTCAATCCACTTTGTTCAAAGACCAGATCAAACCAAAAATTTTCGCTTCAGTCCGGGTATGGAAAAGGTTCCCTTAGCTTCCACCCTCCTATATTAGCTTCCACCCAACCAAAAATCAACCATTCTCTTTGGCGGCTTCCTTGGCTAAGAACTCTTTGGTCCAAACTTTGGTACATATTAACAACATGGCCACCCTGTAACTAGCAAAACCATCCACATTAACCTCACTCACCAAGTGCTAATAAGGTCACAAAAGCTGTCCACCTTGAACCATTTGTTCTCATAATGAAAAAGAAAGAGACCGCGTCAAAACCATGCAATTCAATGCAAATGGAAACATAGTCCGAAATAACCTTGGGAAGAGTTCTCTGAAGGAGATTTGGAGCCAAAACCTCAAGTTTAGGAGAGATAAGGAGTATATCGATGCAACAAAATATGGAATTAGCCCTTAAGTTAGAACTAGTCCACTTGCCACCGAATAAAGGAAAATGAATGAGGGCAGTATATTGATCAAATCAGGAAGTTCTAAGGAACAAACTTGGTAGGAAAACATAGAAGATCTTTCACAATAATTTTCTTTTAAAATTAGAAGTGTGAATTGTATTAATTACATGCACCAAGAGAGTGCAAAACCCAAGTACAAAAGAATTTATGTATCAATAGTACGTCAAACATTCTCCTAAATCCTCTATTGAATACAACTGTTGTCTCATTATCAAAATACCATGTGTTTAGAACCATCTCTCTAATTCGATCTAAAATCTCCTCCACCCCCTCAAAGACTTTTCTATTCATTTCTTTCCAAAACACTCAAATAACAGCCAAAGGAATGAGCCCCAACTGCTTTCTTCTCATAATTTCCTTCCACGCCCAAATCTCCTCCTTGACAGTGCCTGTCATTGCCCAATTTTATCCCAATATCCCAAGACACATAGACCATAAGCTGTTAGCTAAGGGACACCTGAGAAGTATGCGATCGCACGTCTCTTCTGCTCTTTTACATAGACAACACCAATTTGTCATGATATTCCCTCATTTTATTAGCTTATCAATGGTCAATATGCATCCTCCTTGACAGTGCCTGCCATTGCCCAATTGTATCCCAATATCCCGAGGGTCGTTGACCATAACCTGTAGGCTAAGGGACACTTGAGAAGTATGTGATCGCACGTCTCTTCTGCTCTTTTACATAAATAACACCAATTTGTCATGATCTAACCTCTTTTGTTAGCTTATCAATGGTCACTATGTATCTATGAGTTGCTTCCCATGCAAAAAAAGCTCTTCTTGGGGCCGCATTTACTTTCCACATTTGCCTGAATGAGAAATTTTCTTCAGTAGGCTCTTTCTTGGATAAATGTTTGTAGAACATCCCCACAGTAAAACTTCCAGTAGTACTGATGGACCATACAGGTTGGTTACATTCATTATTAAGTGAAATCAAAGTCAAAACACTTAACAACGATGTATATTCATTTAGTTCCCAGTGATTTACAATCTCTATTTCCTTTGGAAGAGTCCCCCCTCTCTCTTTCCTATCATCAATACCAAAATACCATGTACCATTTACTCTAACTCTCATTTATCCCCCCTTACTCTTCTCACTGAGACCCTTCACATTCTATGTGATTATTCTACTTATCATTTATCACCACAAGAAAAAGTGTCTAGTATTCTCCCTTTCTTATCATAATTAACAAAAATATTCTCGTCTCGTCAGCTCTCTATCTCTACCACTTAACTTTACTTTCGCTGCTCACCATCGATCTCAAGGATTTCTCTCTACTTCTACACCGAGCTTTTAGCATAAGAAAAACTCTATTGTTTGTGTCTTAAAACCCTAAATACAAACACCAATCAGTTTATGAAGCTTCCGAATATTATTATTGGACCAATGGGAAAAATTCACTACTACCTGATGCTCCCAAGAAGACTGAAAGTCATGTGCAGTCTCTCCAATCACCACTTAAGTCCTTGGCACTCAAAGCAAACTTTCCCACCTCCATTTCATCCCTCAACACGAAGACCCGCTTGAGATCACCAGAGGAGAATCTAGGAGGACCAGTAGGAGAAACAAAGGGCTAGACTTGGTGAAGGAGACTCACACAGGATTGACTAGGAGTAGGACCAGCCTCCACGGCTTATTGGATAGTCGCAACCTCCTGGCCACTTGACTCCCTTACATAATTAATGGTGTTTTAGAGGACTCATTGGCGATCAACATCAGATGACAAGGACAATGAACACGCCGCAATAGTGTAGTCACTTAGACAACCCTCTTCGTTAAAGGAGGCTCCAACGATCTAGTGGGCTAGAGTCAAGACTTTTTGGCTTGCCACCCAACGTCTCAACCTTTAGCCTTCTCCTCCATACTGGCATTAACACAATCGACCTCTGGGCCATTAACCAAAGCTCGAATCTGTTTGGACCTTGCATAGGGAGCCCAACCCTCAGAGAAGGATCCCAAGATTTTCATTTTGAGAACCCAAAAACTTTTCCTCTCCTACTAGCTATCATTTTCTCTACATCATTGAGACAAACGAACCCTTGAAACCCAAGCTTCCTCGAGGACCACCCACATATCACATGCTGAAAGCTAACCGGTGGTTGCAAGCAAGGCTCATGAATGTGACTCTGTTAAGCTCCCAGTTTTGGTCTTCTGACAATTGAGGAAGCTGTACTAGTGGTCCCTCATCCTCCTATCAACAGGGCTCTGCAAAAGCTTCACTTCTTCCTTCTGCCATACTCAGGTCATATACCTTGCTAATAGCTAAAAAGACTCACCACCAAACACCCACTCCAGTACCCTCAGGAGGAAACATCCTTATGGAGTAAATCAGAAAGAAGAAAACCTCTGATATTATTTTTCAGAACTATCAACTGAAGACCAACAGATTAGTAATAGGAAATAAAAGAAACGAAAGACTCAAACTGCAAGACATAAATTGAGATTAATTTGTTGCTTTCGATAGTCATCTCTCCAGCAACAGCTAACAATAAGGCCATCTAGAGAAGAAATGTTGAGAACAATACAAACCTGGCCATGTGGATGTTTACTCTTCTTAGCCCATGCGTGATGGGGCTGATATGCACCCATAGCTATTTCTGTATCTTTTGTACCAGCCATGGATCTTTGGTTTATATTTGCAGATCCAATAATCACATATTCATCATCTATTATCATTCCCTTGGCATGCACATAAATCATGAATCTCTGATATTTTTGGGCCTCAGAAACCTGATAAAAGAATCAACAGTTACAACCAACTCCTCAAATAATGGGAAAAAAAAAACTATTCAATGATTATGAAAATGTGCATCAATCACATCATAAAAGTTAATTGCTACCGGCCAGTTGAAAACTAATATCAGAAGAAGGAAAAGGATTGAATAGAGGAACTCCCGAACATTTGGCGATCTCAGATGTGTCGATATCAATGGTGACTCATTATTTCGATGAATCATTTCTTCGGACAGGAGAAGATTATGTAAACACTTACTCGAAATCTCACTTATCAGATTCCATTGTGGAAGACACAATTTTTTCTGAAGAATTCGCCATGATATATCTGATCCATGCATAATATCATGAAAAATGGATACAAATTTTTGACTGCTACTTAGTATCGGCAATAGGTCTGAAAAAGTATCTAAAAATATCAAATTTAGATATTTGTACCCTGTCGAAGTAAGGAACCATGGCATTCACTTTGTTGCTAAAGGCAATGGAAAATGGCATAGCTAATCCAAAGAGTGATTAAACTCATGCCCTAACTCAATAACATATCCTTCCATGATTTTATGCTAAGAGAACTCAAATAAAATCAATAACAGAAATGTGGGTGCTAATTCCCTCTTGGAATTTCATTGTGCCAATTATGATCGGACTGATAATATAGATCAGAATATCAGATATTTGTTATTTGAGGCACTCATAACATGATACTAACGAAAAAAATTATTACACATAAATGATACTGGAAAATTGAGCACTTGAGATTTGAAAGATGAATTAACTCAAATCCTGATTTCTTTCAAATAAAGTACGGTCAACAAGAAACTATTTATCTAAAACCACAATTAATTAAAAAATAAAAGCAGTTAATGCATGACATGCTTGAAGGAGGGTATAAGGGATTTTCTCTTGAACAGTTACCTTATCACCATTAGCATTAGATACATTATCAGGAATCTTTTCCCGGTTAGCAAGGCAATAAAAGTTCAGGTAATCTTGAGGATGAGAATCTGCAAGTTGCATTGACTTCAGTTCCCGTGCAACAACATCATACATCGTTTGCATTGTCTGGCTCTGGAAAACACCACAATGGAAAAACTAAATATATGGATTTTACCACCATTTATACATTTCATTAACAGAAGTTCCAAGGCATTAGCAGCATACTATCAGAAACAATAGATTTGTGTGCCACTTCCCTAACTGGATACATGCAACAAGAACATTGGTTGATGCACTTCCATCATGAGAGTCTTTTTTCTCATTTATTATATTTCAGGAAGTAGACAACCAATGCTTCTAAGTGAGCAAAACAAAAAGGAAGGAGAATACTGATTACCTGCCAATACAGAATTTCTTGCACAGGACCAGACTTAGGATCACCCTCAGGCCACAGAGGTATGACAATATACACGGCAAATCTCTCTCTGGCTCTAATTTTACTAGCAATCTTTAAGGCTAGCTCCATTGGAATAAGATTATCAGCCCCTGCTCAAACCATTAATTAAAATAAATTATAGTCCACCTACAGTCTAAGGAATACAAAAAACTAAAAAACAAACAAAAAATTTGATAGTGACATGAATTCTAAAGGCATGCGATGAATTAATTTAATGGTCATGATAGTGGCCAAGTTCAAGCAGAAGCCTCATAGGAACCATAGAGAACTTGAAATTGCCATAAACTTCTCCAGTGTATTTGCATAAACCCAAAGATGTTATAAGGAATTTTACAATCCATTTGGGTAAAATATTGTTTGATGTACAAAACAAGAAATTGAAACCATCTAGTGTAACCAAATATTATGCCCCTTACCTGCATCCTTATATGATGGCCATGCATATGATGATCCGAGGAAATACTGATTTTCAATATATATGTAATGCTGAGCAGATCTGATTGCCTGGATGTATGCAGTTTGAATGCTTTTATCTATCACCAGATTTTTTGCACAGACAAGATTCTGTAACAGAAGAATTTCACTTAAGACTGAGAGTTTCAACATTGATGGCTATAAAGTTAAGCTAGTTTGTTCTTCTATAAGTAATATTGGAGCAACTAGGAAGCATATCCATGTAAAAGGGTTACCGTTACCCGTCAAATGAGAAACCAACATAGAACTAGTTCTTCAACAAACCTGGGCATTAGCTTCACTAACTTTTTTTGGGAATCCTTTCACTGATCCTGAGTCAATTGATCGAAAAATCTGGAAAAACATGAAAAATGGCAATTAAAAGATGATATGATTTAGAAAAAAGAAAATTAATGGAAAAAAAAAAAGCTGATGAGATCAAACAAACAACTTAATCAATTAATCAGGAATTTGCATGACACAACCTGAACATGCCAGTTTTCAGGATCATCTTCATCTGAAACATGAACCATAGGATCATCCTTAGGAACTTGTGTAACACCGTCCTTCCAGGACATTTGTGGGCTTCGAATCCATGAGATACGCCCTATCTGGATCAAAGAATCATCTTGCCATTGAGATTTCTTTTTAAAACGCAGAGTGAACTCTTTCCATCTGGTTGACCTCCTCCAACGCTGCTCAAAATTTATAAGGACATCATATGCAGCAGGCCCATCTATTCGGCAGTGCAAGTCATGCCATGGTTGCCTTGGAGCCTTGGTTCCAGGCTAACTTGTGCAAAAGGAAAAAAAAATTTCCGGCATTAAAATTATTGGTGTGAGAAGAAAATTAGGAAATATAAAACCAAAACACATCATATACACACACTAATCTCTAGTCAAAAAGATAAGAAAAATCATCAAAAGGAGAAATTCTTCTTAAGCAAACATAAGAAGCTAGTTAAAGAACTTAAGATGTCACTCATGAAATTTGAATTGCCTAAAGAAATATATCAAATAGGAGACAGAACCAAAACTCGTCAAAAACACTAATCTCTAGTACGAAAAATGAGCAAATTCATCAAAAATAATCATGTTAGAAGGTAGCTAGTCCATGAATTCTGTTCCTGATTAAGAACATAGCTAATGAAAAGTCTAAACAAAGAAAAACTAATTTCACACGAAACAGGCAATAAGAGAAGATAAAGTAGTAACTTGAGAGATAAAATTGGGTATTCACTCACTGGAAATGTGGGATTGTGAAAATCATCTTTGAATATTGTGTCAAGATCACGAAAGAGCCTATGCTCAGGAGTGTCATAGCGTCCGTCACACAAATCAATACCTCCTATAAATGCAGTTACCTTTCGATTGTTACCAGAAGCCTGTGTGTCAACAAGAACACATTTTTGATGGTGTGTAAAAAGGGTCCCAACAACCTGAACAAAACAATTAGGTGAGCAACTTCAGTAAGTTGTTAAACCTAGAGAAAGTAGAACTTGTAAAAGCAAGTAGCAAAGTATGTTCTACAGAAGTAATCAGATGTCATCTTAACACGAAATGACAAGAACATGTCATATAATGGTCAGCCATAGAGAGACCAAATTGAAGCCTAACAACCAAAAAAAAAAGAAAGAAAATCAACACAGATGATCATGCAAATATGTAATACGATATGTTATATCATAAGCACATTCTTCTGAATTACCAATAATGGGTACGTCAATTTTTGTCTCAGAAAAAATTGTATACATCGATTTACAAGCTAGTCTCTTTTAACAACAAGGTTGCTATGAAGCAATGCGCCATCCTCAATGCAATTAAGAAGCACTCGTACGTAAGTCATAACTAAGTTGATCAGTTATAGAAAAGAATGCACAAAACAAACAATGCTTGCCTGTTGTTTCAAAAAGCCAAGCTTACTACTAGCGTAGCGCGGTGCCAGTACACAAATGACGGAAGAATGCTTGAAGAACTTCTTTGTTTCTTCATCATGCGTTTGCATCACACCTGCCTGCACCAAATCCCGCCATTTCACTGTTCACTACATAACTTGAAACTACTTACAAAAACTCATACAGCTGGCATACAACACTTAAAAGGGCAATCATGAACAAACTTCTAGGTAACTTGAAAAAATATTCAAATTTCCAATTGGAGAAAACTACTTCTTTTGTAATAGAATAAATAGCTTCATGCTCCCTGACTCTTAAGTATTGAGTACGATACTCCTCTTGTTTGGGTGACAAAAAGAGGAAATCAGGACTTATTTAGCCTGACTTCCTGAGAGTCAGTAAGATACTTGTATAAATAGCAAAAGAGTCGCAATTGTAAGAAAAGTTCACAATCCCTTAGTTAAAGCAAACAAGAATTAGACAGTTGAATACAAAAATCAAAAGAAAAAGGCGGCATTACTTAATTACTCAAAATGGCAGAAATTCATAACGAATTTAAATGGCAGGGCTGCATATGTAATCCTCACCGTACTAATCCCAAGCTTATCGTGCGAGGTCTTATCATCCCAGACCAACAACAAGACCCTCACTCCCTCCTGGGATTTGTACTTGAGCAATTCACCGAGGGTCAAGTCGCCTCCTCGCGGCAAAGGCCTAGAGGGCTCCCTAACAAGCTTCACCTTGTGAAAAACTGACCAGCCGACGACGTATATCATATGGTGAGCTTCTGATATGGCATAGCAAATATCCTCCCAACATTTCTGTTGCTTGTAAACTTTCCTTCCGTCCAATTGAATCTCGGGTAACATTCCGTCAGGTACATGAGCGTCCTGGTACAATGTCACTTGACTCCCCTTCCTCAGCGGGAAGTACGTGTGCCTGACCCCTTGCTGCTCGGGATCACAGGCAATCCCGCGGCGGTATACCGGATTCTTATCGAAGGGTATGAATTTCATCTCGAGGAAGATAGAGGCATCCGGCTTGGGCGGCTTGCCGGTGGAGTCGAGAAGCGGGAACCAACCGGAGATGAACTCGCCGTTAACAAGGTTCTGAGCGGAGAACTTAGCCGAGCCGATGAGCTCGGCGCCGAAAAGGTCATCATCCTTAACCTGGAACTCGAACTCGCGGACGGGATGCGCTACTGGGATAATGAAGTGCTCGTTCCAGTGAGGGTCTTGGGAGTTCTTAATGACACGCGTCCGCGCGAGAGTGGCTTGTGGCACGACGATGGTTACGTAGGGGTCGCTGGTGATGATCTTGGGATGACGATGACCATCCCGCTCCCTCTCCCCATCGGAATCAACCGGTTGTGAAGGGACTTTGCAAGCATTACATACGGAGAAGCAGAGTCGCAGCTTCTCGGACAGCAGATCCATGTTGGGTAACCTCTTCGCTTTGACGATTTTGACGTCCAAGTCACCGTGAAGGTAAATAAGATCGTCCGACGCCATTGTTTATTTTCCACCGTTAAATGAGAGTTACAGGTAGATAGCAAGAGAGATAGATTACTGGAATAAAGCGCAATGGGGAAACGAGGAGGAGAGAAGAAGGCAGGTATGATACGTGGAAGTCGAAGAGTGGGTTGGCGTATGTGTTGTGATGTTACTTTGCTTGTTGCAGTCTTGCAGGTAGTTCAGATATAGAGAAGAGGTGAGTTGTCTGGTTTAGAGAAACGATGATATCGATAAAATGTGTGAAGAGATAATAATGACATCAAGGTGTAGAAAATGGAGCACGGAGGAGTGGGGACTGAAGAAAAATGGATCAACAGCTACCCTTTGGGGATGTTGATTGGGTAATTTTGAAATACAACAATTACACCATTTCATTCCAGAAAACCATCTCTCTCTCTCTCTCTCTCTCTCTCTCTCTTCTCGGCTCAAATGGTTTTCTCAAGAGGGAAAAAATTAAACCGGTTATGGAGAGAAGTGAATCTGCTTTCTTGTTTCTTTTTGCGGGGATTCTTTCAAGGCTTTTAATTCCCTTTTAAATTTTCACTTACTGATACGAAAAATAAACTTCAAAAGTTAGATTTTTCAGGATATCTAAGTATTAAATTATTGACATTATTTCATTTGAATTCTTTGGTTCGAAGTAAACTAACAAAGACAATTATACTCTCCAGATTAAACCGAACAGACAAATATTCCTACGGCCACCGCGTTCGTGATTAAAATTTGGATGTCTAATATAATCATTTCAGTCTCATTGAAGGAACAAAAACTTTACCAGTAAAAATAATAAAAAATAAAAAAAATAAAAAAGATAGGATGGTAAGTTGTTCTCAACATTGATTTCATTCGTTCGTTTGACATCAAATCCAACTCTGAATGTTTCTCTCTTGCTGGTAGCGAGATTCATGAATCAATCGAACGTTGGGATTCCATGTCAATTAAATTATTGCGCGTGAAATGAACTGGGTTTTCTCAGCTACACAATCAAACGATACGCATGCTTTAATTTCTCATTGAATGGAGAGCGTTACCCCTCATCCCATCTTTTTATTGTTTTCTCATATCTTATTGCCATTAATATTCCTACTGTAAAATATTTATGCACACGGTGGCCACACTATAATCATTGAATAATTTTTCACTCCAATTTTATTCAATGTTTTTGGATGAAATACAATTTCAAAAAATAAAAGTAGAAAAGAATAAGTGGACGATACGCAATCGTTTTGACATTTTATAACAATCTCTATCCTCAATAACCTTTATGCACGAGGAACTCCCTTTCCAGAACACAAAGAGGGGACCCTGCACCAACTGGCAGAGAATTTAGAAGCATCACAGCGTGAATTGAATTCGAAATAATACGATGGCCACGTTACTGATTTTTAATTAGAATAATAAAATTTTAATGAAGGATCCGACATGACAGCGATTACCTTCTCATCTCTAAACCAAACAAGGGGAAGCCACCCTTTGCCTTCCCATCACAACATCTACAATCAGATTCTTCTTCTTGAGATGACGAAACTGGTGGTCGTCCCGGTGTTTGTAGGTTAAATATTAAAACATTTAAACCGTCAGTCCTTGGTTAGTTACAATCCCACGAAGGCCAGCCATTTGAAATTTTCTGGATATATCAATTGTTACAAATATGTATACGTCCAATCAAGTAAAACGACTATTTGCGTCCAGAAAGCAAACTTCAATCCACGTGGATGTCTCATCTATTTTAACAACCTCCTCCGTATTAAACAATAACAGTAACATTAAACTTAAAATGGAGGCCCGGGGAGGGGGTGGAGGAGACTCCCTGACATCCCGACCTTCTGGTCATCTTTTTGGCTTCATCTCCTTCACGTCTGGCATTTAATTAAAAACCAAATCAGTAGGGCCAACTTTGTGGAAAATTACCAATCCCCGAATGTAGTGTTCTCCTTCCTCTCACCCGTTCCCAAAAGAGCATTTGGATACAATTCCAAGAAAACTTTACCTTTTCTTTCACATATCCTCTCACATTCATGCCATGTTTCTCTAGCGATTATTCCTATCATCCTTACTGCTCCTATTCTCCTTTGTATTCTTATCATCTTTATTCGTCGTCTGTGGAGTGTACTGACTCGTAGACGATGGTGAGTAACCAGGGGCACTTGGTGAGTACCCAGCACTTGGACTGTTTCAAAATTAAACATAATTACAACCAAACCGATCCAATCTCAGAATTGAAACAGGGGTTGGGTCTAAATCTACTTACCTGTACGGTGGGGAACTTGGGCTGTAATCCGGACTTGCTCCAGAATTATATGGGCTGCACAAGAAGTACAATCAGAAGTTACAAAACATTCACTGAGAGAGAAAAGAGCAAATATTTTAAATTTCCATACCCAAGACTAACCTCTTGGTTATTTGGCAAAATTATACTAAAAACCATGTACAGCCAACGTAAAAAGCAAGATTTTCAGAAATTTACCTGCTAGGACTGTATGTTGGGCTTGAAGGTGAGTAAGACGGAGAAGTAGGTGAGTATGATGGTGATGTTGGGCTGCAAAAAAAGCAAAAACTTAAAAAATCAGAGGACAAGAAGAGAAAATAATTATGCAACTATTACATGCAAATGCTTACATCAGTAAAAACATTACATGCCACCATTTAGAACCATCACTTACCTGTAATTTGGTGATGTAGGACTATATGGACTAGAAGGTGACAACCTTGGACTACTAGGTGAGTATGCAAGTGAAGGACTGTATTTGGCTGACTGTGGATTGTAACTTGGAGAAGTAGGACCGTAGCTTGGTGATGTCGGGCTGTAGCTTGGTGAGGTTGGGCTATAGCCAGGGGATGTTGGGCTATACGCTGGGGAGGTAGGGCTGTATGATGGAGATGTTGGGCTGTAGGATGGTGATGTTGGGCTGTATGAAGGGGAAGTTGGGCTGTAAGAAGGGGATGTAGGGCTGTAAGATGGTGAGGTGGGGCTATAGGCCGGTGAAGTGGGGCTATAAGCGCTATAAACTGGCGAAGTTGGACTATAGCTTGGGGAAGTCGGGCTATAGCTTGGAGAGGTGGGGCTGTAACTAGGAGAGGTGGGGCTGTAGCTTGGGGAGGTGGGACTGTAGCTCGGAGAAGTGGGGCTGTAGCTAGGCGACGTGGGTGAATAGGATGGACTTGTAGGAGAATATGCAGGACTCGTAGGACTATAGCCAGGAGAACTAGGGCTGTAAGTTGGTGAAGTAGGGCTATATCCAGGTGAGGTAGGACTATATCCAGGCGATGTAGGACTGTATCCCGGTGATGTAGGACTATATCCAGGCGATGATGGACTATATCCTGGAGATGAAGGACTGTAGCCTGGAGATGAAGTAGGAGAAAATGCCATCCCACCAACATAAGGAGAAAACTGAGCATCTGTAATAGGTGAGAGACGCAAACTCGGACTCAATAAGTAACTAGGTGACATCATGCCGTCATGGTAAGGAGTTCCTGACACAGGAGATCGGCCAGGAGTGGTGCCAAAATCTAAACCATCCATATAACTAGGAAGCTGAAGTTCAATTGCATTTTTTAGCATCTCATCATTGAGATACAAGGTACAATCGCCAGTGCCAATAGGTGCAAGCTGACCCAACATTATGTTTTCAGTGACACCCCTCAGATAATCTGTCTCAGCATACACTGCAGCATCAAGTAGGATGTCAACTGTTTCTTCAAAGGAGCATCTCATCAGTGGACCAGTATCGTTTCTGTTGATACCATGACGAGTAATGGCCATCAAGTGGCCGCGATAGGTCATAGTGTCACACAAAATAGCCAAATGCCGGTAATTTACATAAGATCCATCAAAAGATATAACAACACGTAACTCATCCAGCAATGCCCGACGAACTGCCTCAATACCAAGCACTTCAATAATTTCAATCAAATGATTGCTTGTTGTCCTCCTTGCATCAACATCCTCATGACATAAAACAGCCAAAAGATTGACACCTTCTGTATCCAACATCCACTCCTCTGTTGTCTTAAATCCTTCACTCTCATCAAACTTGCTTGTTTTACCATGTTTAATAAACACCTTGTTAATATCTGGGATACCTCGAAGAGCCATTTCTGTCAGCATGTTACTCTCAATCTTCTTCAAGAAAACATCATCTTCAGCTGATTCATCATTAAGTTCCCCCTTTGGAGCCTCATCATTCATAATCCGGATACGAAGAATCAGTTTCTCCGCATTGTCATCATTAAAAATGCAAGTCAAATCATCGTCAAATTCAAGGTTAATCTTTTCAGCAATATCAGCCATGCTCAACTTCTTATCAACCATCATTTCACGATTCAATTCTATTCGAAGTAACCACGGAGAAATTTTTTCTGCAGCAACCTCTTCATCTGGCATTTCATAATAAGATTTCACAAAATCAACATCCTCTTCAATTATTGTGCTCATTGGATCTGGATCATACCATACTTCAGTCGCCTCAGTAACGCTCCTGAGGGTAGTGTATTCCAAAGCACACTGAACACTCTTAGCCCTCTCTTTTGTCTTACTAGCTTCAGGAGACAGGTACACAGAGAGAGAAGGTGTTTTGATTTTCTTAGCTACATTGATAATTTCCCTCAACCTGGGCACACCAAGAGTAACATTCTTTGCACTCACACCAGCATAGTGGAAGGTATTGAGCGTCATCTGAGTAGCAGGCTCACCAATTGACTGTGCAGCAACACAGCCAATCATTTCCCCAGGTGCCACCAATGACTGTAAGAATCTTGACTCTATTTCACCAATAACCCACTCA
Source organism: Carica papaya (assembly GCF_054855325.1). Classification (NCBI taxonomy): domain Eukaryota; kingdom Viridiplantae; phylum Streptophyta; class Magnoliopsida; order Brassicales; family Caricaceae; genus Carica; species Carica papaya. Next base: position 4,160,216 of record NC_142312.1, on the reverse strand, counting down.
AATGCTTCGCGAGTGAGCTTGTATTCTTCCAACACCCTTTTACTAGCAAAAGTGCTACGAAGCAAAATATTAAAGAAGAGGGTAGCATTCTTTTGGGCTTCCACACTCAATGGATCATCACCAGGAACAACCAGCAACCTCTCTTGGAGTTTATCAACAGCGTCTACAACTTCCACAGGGTGCATATCTGAAGTCCTCCTCAAGTCAATCCTAAAGGTCTTCTGCGCATTTGAGATAAGCCTCTTGAGATTAACTGGCAACGGCCAAGTATTATCACCATTGGTTGCAATCTCTGTTCCTAGCTGGAATCTATCAGCTTCAAGTTTCTGATATTCAGCATCAAAAACATCCCGCAATTCTCGGATTGTTCTCAAATCTTCAACATGCTCTGGTAACATGTAAGTTGGGTTCCAATTCTCCTCATCGATCTCGTATTTGAAAACTCGATCAAATTCTGATTTCTTCATCTTCAATGAATCCAGCTTCTGCGATTCTATCCATACAGCATCCATACCATCTTCTCCATAGAGAAACTGAATCACATCACCCAATGAGTTTCTAACTGTTCCATCATACTTGACCATAATATCTTCCATGGCCTTCACTAAACGCCTCTGGATATATCCAGTTTCAGAAGTCTTAACTGCTGTATCTATAAGACCTTCTCTACCACCCATGGCGTGGAAAAAGAACTCCTGTGGGGTCAAACCACGCAGGTATGAGTTTTCCACAAACCCACGACTCTCAGGACCATAATCATCTTTTGTGAAATGTGGCAATGTCCGATCTATAAACCCAAATGGGATTCGCTTTCCCTCAACATTCTGCTGGCCCACACAAGCTGTCATCTGAGATATGTTGATGAAACTTCCCTTGGACCCCGCAGTAACCATAGCTTTAAGATTGTTACTTTCTGCTAAACTCTTCTGAGCACTACTTCCAGCATCATCACGAGCTCTATTCAAAACCTAAAAGATAAAAAGGGAGGTTAATAGACATTAAAAAATGTTACAAAAGAAAAGGAGAGAATGTGAAGAAACTACATGCAAGTACCTGATTCACTTTATTCTCAAACGAATCCATCATGGTTCGTCCAGGTTCAGCCTCTAACTTCTTTTCTTGTGCTTTCCTGATGAGCTCTTTCACATCATTCTTTGCTTTAGAAATAGTTTCATTGATCTTTTCCATTGTAGATGAATCTGCAATTGTATCACCAATTCCAATACTAAAAGCATTCTGCAAAAGCCAGTAATTGACAAGCCACTGTGTATGACCCAAGAATTTGCGGGCAGCATCAGGACCAACCTCTTCCCTGCACCAAAATAACAATTTTTCTTTCAATCAAGATTCATTTTACATGTAACAATAATATGCATGAAGTCTCAAACTGCATGCAATGTTGCCTCAAGAACACCATGTACACTCTAGAAATCCCTGATATCTGATTTTTGAACTCAAAACCAACCAACACCCAGTTGAAAAAGAACGACAAATAGATATCGAACATTTTGGTATAAAGAACATTTTGGAAAAGGTCCCACACTAGGTTTACATCTATCACACCAAATCATAATACATAGGAGTAGAAATAGATTCTAAAAAGACAATAAAGATACAGCCAAAAGTTATCCTCCAACCCTATAAGTATATTAAACATTAAGAAAAGCTCAGGCTTAATCTTCCAAGTCTTTAATCCCAAAAAACTTACCAAATGACATGTATGAGACTCCCAGTTGATGTCCCAAGAGTCTTCTTGCAAAGCGTTCCAGATAGTAGCTCTCCTTTCTCAATTCGAACTTGAGTATCCCCTGGAGTTATGAATCCTGTCTCCTGATCCGAGTGCCAAGCGGAATATCTTATTAGATTTATCTGCTTCGGTATGATAAGATTGAAAACCTGCTTCCCTGTCCAAAGAGGACGCGGCTTCAAAATTGCAGGAGCAGGAATTTTTCCATCAAAATCTTCCCACCACATCAAGATGTTCATAAAAACATCCTGCAACAATAGAATATTTGGTTAAAAGTGCGGTTTCTTCTCATTAGAAACAAATGGAAGCGGCTTATTGAAAATGAAATATAATTTCACAATCACCTTCTCAATAAAGGTGTCCCTCTTGGTGATTTTACGGCATCCTAGAAGGGTATCTTGGACAATTCCCATGACAGGTCGATTCGATTGGGGTGAGACAATACATTTCGGCACCATCATTAACTCCAAAACTTCTGCTCTGGTCCCAAATGATTGTGGAACATGCATATTCATTTCATCACCATCAAAGTCAGCATTGTATGGGGACGTAACTGATAAATTCAAGCGGAAAGTGGAATAAGGCATAATCTTGATCTTATGCCCCATGATAGACATTTTATGTAGACTTGGTTGACGGTTGAAAAGAACAAAATCACCATCATTCAAGTGTCGCTCCACCTACAATCATGAATATTAAAAATAAGCAACCACCCAGCTACACAAGCAGGTTAAGAAGGATCCAGATTAAATACAACAAGGATGATAAAAATGCCTTGTAACCAAGCTCCAGATGATGATCGCTACTCTTCTTCAAATAGCGAAGATCGAGCCTTTGTCCATCATCTCTTATGATATATTTGGCACCAGTCTTTCCAGGTGGAGGATGCGGACCGTATTCCACAAGCTCCTTCAACCTGTATAAATTTAGGGGGGTTCACCAACAGAAGAACATAAAATTATGTTTTTCTTTTTCAAGTAAAATGACAAAAGGTGCAGACCTTTCAATGTTGTATGGTGTCACAGTCTCAGGATATGTGAGATTCAACGCAATACTCCATGGAACTCCAAGTTCATCAATATTGATGGTTGGATCTGGGGTAATAACTGTCCGTGCTGAAAAATCCACACGTTTTCCCATCAAGTTACCTCTTATCCTACCTTCCTTTGCCTTAAGCCTGCTACATATTGATTTAATAGGTCTCCCAGATCTCTGAGTAGCCTGAACAAGAAGAAATATTTAGGCATTCCAGAACAAATTCTTGCAAATCCACATAACAGAAAGTAAGCAGAATTACCCTTGGCTGCCCAGGCAACTCATTGTCAAAATATGTGGCAATGTGGAACTGCAACAACTGTGCAAACTCTGATATGATATGTGCAGGCGCCCCATTTCTTTCTTGTCTCCTCAAATTCTCATTATGTCGAATTATCATGGCTAATTGATGAGTTAAGTCATCCTAAGATCCCACAAACACAACTGTAACTATCATGCACTTAGGAAAAACCTCTAATACTAATAATTCAAGCAAAAACTACTAATCAGTTATTAGTAAAAGGGTTTTGCACAAAAGAAAACACAACAGGTATAAACGCTTACCTCACTCCTAGAGGATGTGTCCATCATCACAGAGGGTCTCACGGGAGGTGGAGGGATAGGAAGGACTTGTAGAATCATCCAGTCTGGACGAGCATACTGAGGGTTAAAGCCTAATAATTGGCAATCCTCGTCACTTATCCTCTTCAGAACACTGAGAACCTGTGCTAGGCTCAACAAGGAATTCGCATCATCCATCAAGTCAAGGAAGGATACCCAGGAATTATTAACAAGCAATGAATTACCCTTTCTGCAGTAAGTGTTTGCTTCCTTTCTACAGGTTCAGGGAGTTGTTCCTGATCATCATTCTTCTTCCTTTGAGCCTTATACTCAGCAATCATCTTCATACCCTCAATAGTTAGCTTTGGCTGCTGAGCGCCACAGCCACCACGACTTTTCTTAACTGGCTCTTCTGCATCTTGACCTTGAACATCGATTTCATCACCGCCTTCACATTTGGTTTTGTTTTTGCAGGCATCCAAAATCTTTTTAAGCCTATTTTTTGGATTTTTTATTTTCAAAGCCTGCTTAAATTTGTGATCCTCCTGCATGCACAACAATCAAATGATACATGTCCTCAAAGTTAAGATTGCAGTCAAAGATTTTTTGTTTTCCTGTGGGAATACAAGTTCTAGATGAGAATAAAATGATAAATAAAATTCTTTCAAAAACTACAACAAAGCTAGCATATGCTCTGCAATACCTCGTCCGCTAGAATTTTAGAGCAATTGAAGCAAACACATCTCATGATGCTGAGTACAGTTTTCATAAACCCAATATGGAACATAGGCTTGGCGAGCTCTAGGTGACCGAAGTGTCCAGGACACTCCGCCATATTGGCAGTACACGTCTCGCACTTCAACTTCCTGTCAATAGTCCCCAAACGAGGATCGCTCAACCCGGCTGGTTTTGGCTTTCCCCTCTCGGTAGTCTCGCTGTGCTCAATTTGCACAACAGACATTTGTCTCTGCACACCAAATAAGAAGAAATTGAAACCGCCAATCCAACAGAAACAATATCAAACAATCCTACTGGTGCATTCTGTTACTGAGAAAAGATGGGACTTGAAAACATAAGAGAACAGAATATCCACAAATACATAGCTCGTCTAATTGAATACACCGGTTTCATTCCTTCTGCTCTCCGTTTTCTCTTCGAACAACCAAGAGACTGGAGATAACATACAGAAAAACTGAGAGAAAGAGAGCGGTAAGAGATAATTACAATCTCATCAGGGCTGAGGATGCCGAACTGGACCACGCGGACCTTAGCGACCTCTGCTGGAGAGAACGGGAAGCGGGTGTCCATGTCGATCGGAGTGCGAACAAAACACTGATTCTAGGGTTTCGCTGAAGTAGAACAGTAAGGTACTTTCAAACTGGTATTGTTTTTTTTTTTTTTAACTAATTTGTGTCCGTTCACAGTATTACGTTTTTGAATTTTCCAGTCAGTATCCGTCTTCGGCTTCCAGACGAGAGAGATCTAAAATTCCCCCTCCCCCTTCCACTCGGGATCTCTCCGCAGAGGTTTCAACAAAGAAAACCAAGATCTACACCCCACGGGGGGTATTTATAGAGGAAAAAGGTCAGCCAGCCCTAAACCATTCAACCGACTTTTCGTTGAGCGCTATCGTGCGCTCAGTGCGATATGCGCTTACGCTAATGGGCCTTTTACCTATTAAGACTTAACTTCATGGCCGCAACCCACTAGTCGGCGGGGGCCCATAATTTCTGTTCCGGAAAGAAAATAAATAAACCGTTGCGTTTCATTCTTTCCAACAGAAATCTCAAATTTTCTAATTTTAAGAACCGAAAGTATATAATCTAAATTATTTAAAGATTTAAAAAATATATTTAGAAATAAAATATAAAAAATGTTCAACGATACACCCAAATATGCAGCCGAATATTTAGAATGTGTGTAAATAATATTGCATATTTAGGGAGCTCATAAATGCCCATAACACTTTGAAGAGTTTTTCTGGGTGTCTAGAACAGTCAAAATGTTATGAGAGCTTTATGAATGTAAGAAAAAGACATACACCTTCCTTATTCTAAAGGATTAATTATAAGTATTCAATTAACATGCCTAATCCAAAACTTTGACAAACAACCCCTCAAGGACTCAAATTCTTTTTTGTGTGTTGAATATTTGAATTTGGTCTGACGATGGATTTTAAGGTACCGCTTAATTTCCAGGAAACTTCCTAAAACCAAGAATTTGCAACGCGTTTTTTGAAAATTTGTCCGTTTCCATATCATCACCCACCGATCGACTGCCCCCGCGATCTGAATCAACTTCATCAACGATGGCTTCATCGATCTACTGCTGCAAAGAGTGCGGCGTTAATCTTAACCTCAACGCAGCGCACTTATACCCGGTTAGCTTCTACTTCGAGGCGGGCAATAAGGGCACTCTCTCCTTCTCTTCCGTGGACGCCACCAAGTTCAGGTTCGAGAAGGAGGACAAGATCAGGCCATTTTTTGAGACCCTTAATTACTGGGGAATCCAGAGGAAGAGGACCAAGATCAAGTGCAACGGATGCGGCAGACTCCTGGGCTATGTTTACGACGATGGTCCTCCTCTTACTGACAGTCCCGGTCAGTTCCATTTTGGACCGAGCCAGGTCATCCCTCGGGCCCCTCGCTACCGCTTCAAGACCAAGGCTCTTCGGATCTCCTCCTATACTTGAACATTTTGTGTTCATCATGGGTTCTTCATCTTATTGTATCTTGTGTATTATACTGTCGTCTTGGTGTTTTATAGTTATATTTGTGGGAATAATTTGGATTTGCTAGAGCATATTTACGTGAAGAATTATAGTCGAATTGCATTTTTTTTCTCAAAATTCCTCTTGGATTTAGTCTCTGTTTCATGTATTGATCTACACAACCTTGATAACTACAGTTCCGATTGCCACCTATTTGACAATAAGTCCCTAATAAACCATCCGATATAAGCACCGGCTCAAGAAGACGATCTGATACTGTTAACAGCAAGCCCATTATTAAACAGTCAGGGAAAACTTCCTTTTAGCAAAATCCATTATTTATATCGCCAAATCCTCTCTGGTTGAGCTCTATGTCTTATTGAACGGTTAAGCATTTGAGTGTGAACTGCTAGATTGGAATCTCTGGATGATTCATTTATTTATGCGTCCCTACCGGCCACTCTAGATGCTTTTGTGGGCTCTGCATTTTTCTATATACGTTCGCTTGTCATGGAAATTCATTTTTGTATTTAATGTGGTATCTACCGGTCATTCTTTTTTCTTTTCTCTTTGCTGCCTACTGTTTGTCATACGTAAGAACTTCCATTGGATGCTGATGTATATGTCAAGTTGACTTTGGTAAATAGAAAATAGATGTGAGTAGATAAAGTAGCTCTGTATTATAATAATATTAAATTCCATGAGAATAAATCCTAACCGTTAATCAACAAACCAGTTAGAAGAAGATGAGCTTTCATAGTTTGACCCCGGTAAATCATAGGAAAAATCAATCTTTAAAAGGAGTGACCCAGTTAACCAACTGGTTAGTCATTCACATTTGGAAGGTTGGTTTGATTAGTAGCTTCATCCTGTTGGTTGTGCTCTTTCAGCCTGTGTTTTATATCTTATAGTCTGCTAGCACCCACCAAAATTAGCCAACTGATCAGTCCAAGTGAAAGACTATCTGAAGATGAAGCAATTAAAGATGGAAACTGAAAGTGTTGGTTCAAAATCTAAACAGATGAATATTTCTAGAGTTCCACCACCACCTCCTCTTCCATGTTTCTGGATTGGGAAGTCAGCTTCAGAGAGCATAACCAAGAAGGAGATTGCCAAGTTTTGGTGGCACAAGCGCGTCAAAGAAGAGGAACACCTCCTTGCTGCTATCAAGGCTGCAGCTCGTATCAGGGCCAAAAATCTCTCTGTAAGTCCTTACTTTACTCTTACAATTTGATTAACTACAGTAGGTCTATGATTGCAAGAGCAATTCATATGTACAATAGTATTGTAATGTAAGAATCAACCCAATCAAGCCATTAAAAATTCATAGCCTGCTACCACAGGGAATTAATAAGTGAAGAAAGATTTGAGCACCTAACTTACAGGTGATCAGCCACCAAGAATTAAGTCAATTACCAGTCAACTGCATAGCTTCAACTTGGAGATTAGGTTTGGTATTGTTACTGACATGGAGGTCTTAGCCATTTCATACATCATCCTCACTGTAGAAATCTGTCTGTATATTGGATTGAAAACTATGCCTTTATAACTGTGGGTTTAATTGTTAAGAGTAGATTAGATAATTAAAGTTGCAGCTATGGTTGACTTTAGCAGATGCCCTCCAAGAGAAGGTTTCTTGTAGAGTGGCTTGGTTAAAAAAGATTTAACTTACTTTCCTAATTGCAATAAACATAAAGATATCAGAAGCGGCATTTCAACTGGATTTTATATATTATGCTTATTGAGACTAATACGAGAATTAAAGTTCGGAATAGAACTGAAAATGAACTCAAAGCAGCTGTAGAATGTTTATCTTTCTCTTGTAAGGTATCGATGTATATGGAAACTAACTTGTTCTCTCGTTCTCAGAACATGGAAACTCTGTGATGAAATGTGCTGGAAATAATATAAGAAAAGTCGGTCAGGATATTTAGTATGTTATCCCTATTACAACTTTATGAATTGTTTTATTGAATCTCTTGCTTTTTTCTTTTCCTTTTTTGAAATAATTGCATTGGGTGGCTAATCATTATTGAAGATAAAGCATAGAATAACTGAGTTGGAAGAGCACTTACTCTAAAAAAGTTAAAATTGATAAAGGACTCAATTTAATGAGTATAATTCAAACTTGAAACTGACCTTTCTCTAGGAGGCATTTACATGGCTAAGAAAGGGGAACCCTTGATCAACTACTCAAATAACGCATAGTCTTTGGGTTTCTCCCTATGAAATTGTGGCTTTGCAGGAGGAAGACTACAGCCTATTTGAAGAATCCTTGAATGAAGGAGAGGATGACACAAAGGAGAAAGAGTTTGTATCTGTCGAAAACAAGAAGAACAATGATGTTCGTGTTGGGATAAGAGACTGGTTAGTTGCTGGATTTTTCTCTTTATATACTTATTTTTTAAAGAACGATGGCAATAAGTATGCGCATTTGTCCTCTGGGCACAAAGAAAAAAGTATACCTATCGACTGATATAGTTCGCTCACGATAAATTCTGTTTAGTTGCGGATATAAACTTACATGATTTTTTTTTTAAATTAAAATAAATAAAATTTATAGAGTGATATATAATCATACAAGTATATAATTTTGGATTTTGACAACTGAATTGTTGAGATTATGTGCTTGTTGTTATCCTATAAAAAAAAAAAAGATTTTGGGCAATTTTGACATGAACAGGTGGACAAAGAGCAAGTATGCTTACTTAAACCAGCCAGCCATTGGTTCTTCCATGGATAATCCCAAGGCCAAAAGACGAGCCTCTTCGTACACTCCCAATTGTTTCTGTTACGAGCCAATTCCTCTGTATCCCACATCGCTTGGTGTCTTTTAGCCAGCTGCAGATGCTTTATATGATTTGATTGTAATTATGTTGCCTTGCATTATCTTCGCTACGTTGGTTGAATGTCGGGAGTTTTCTTGTGTGAAAACCTTTCACTCGGTAAATCATATTTCACTCTTTTCTTTCAATAACCTAGTCTTTTAATATTGAATTTAATATTAAAAAACTAGATTATGAGAAAATAATCAAATTAAAACCTTGATTACATACTAAATTAATATTTTTGTAGCTATATGGAGTTATGAGATGTTATAATTTTTTATAAATAATAGATTTTAAGTTTAGTCAACTAAGAATCAAATAAATAATATTTTTAATAATCTTGCTGGTTTAGTTGATGTATCTCATTTTAAAATAATTAGAACTAATTAATCATGCCAATTAATGTTCTCATATTTTAACGCTACTACTGCGTTACATGAAGAACAGATCCGACAAAAGGAGTTCTAAGTTAATGCAATTAATAAATTCACTAATTTTGATTAAAAAAAAAATTTAAAGAGAGTTTGGTGAAGAAAAATACTTCATTAGATCTAATTACCAGATTAGCAAAGCATTTACCCAATGTAATTATGTAATTAATAATTTTCTAATTTACATTTTATTTTTCCGTTTCTGTTAAAAATTAAATAATTAATGATAATCAGTTTTTTAAAAAAAATATTAAAAACTGTAAATTTGTTAAAAAATACTCGATACCAATATCTAAAATTCTGATATTATATAAAATAATAAATTGTAACTAATATTTATTACTAAATAATCTAATTTTTTATTTATATTGTTCTTAATTTTAAATAAAATAAAATGGTAATGACTAAAATCCAGAGGCTACGTAATTTTTAATTAAAATTAAACAATACAAAAAAATAATAATAACCAAAGGTAGAAATATTAAAAATTAAAATTAAACATATTATAAAAGTGTAAAGAGTATGGCGTGGAATTACCACAAAGGACAATAAAACGCGGACGGGAGTGGAAACTTGGAGGGCTTGAAATAGTAATTTTTCCTCTCCTTCTAATGTCATTAGTCAAGCTCCTTAAGGCTACCTGGCTGGCGACTAGCGACTAGCGACCGTATCTATTTGGCCCTAGAGACAAAAAAAAAAAAAAAAACAGAGAAAAAAGAAAATCAAAACGGGCGCGTACTTGCAAAACAGTTTCTTCTCTGCCAAAATTCTTGACAATTTTCCAGATCTCGTCTGGTGCCAAGCTTTGAAGATCGATCTTTAGGGTTTCCTTCGATTCGGGGCTTGAAATGGCGAAAGTTAGGCATTCTCGTTTCCCGTCACGTAAATCTTCTTCTTCGACGCTCGTGCTCACCATGCTCATCATGTTTACGTTCGTTATCCTGATTCTTCTCGCTCTCGGTATACTCTCGGTCCCCAGTAACAGCGGTGATTCCCCGAAGGCCAACGACCTGAGCTCCATCGTTCGGAAGACTACGGATAGGTATGTGAGCTTTTAATCCGTGAAGAATTTTTTATTCTTAAATTTTGGTACGTTGATCGTTGATTTGATGGTGATTTGGTAATACTGTGTTTTGGATTGTTCACAGAGGTGTGGGAGATGAGGAGAGAGCTGAACAGTGGGTGGAAGTTATCTCCTGGGAACCTAGAGCTGTGATTTATCATAATTTCTTGGTGAGTTATCCCTTTCCTTTTACTGGTTAATCGATTTTCCCTCTATATTTATTTACTAAAATTTGCAGTGCTGCATGTTCTTTCAGTTAAATAACTTGACTCTCATACTCTCGATTGTTCCCTTTTTTCCATTTTCTTTCGATCTACACATATTCGGAAGTATTTGTGCAGTTGAATATTTATATATTTTCCATTTTGATCAATTTTTATTTGCATGCGTTAGAATTTTGCAACACTAGGTATATTACTACTGACATTACTCTGTAACTGGAACTACAGTCATCTAAGATATGCACTGAAAAGGAAATGCAATATACATTATGATGGACTTTGGGCCATTTTTTCTCATGATTTAGACACGAGCCTAGTGGTAAATCACAAATCCTACTTAAGTATCTGTGAAATTGAGTGTAAGGTGGAAATGCTTAATGAGTGTATGGGGTGAGGAAAAGCAAAAAATTTACACATGGGAACACATCTATTGTGTATTGAGTAACTAAAACTCAAGTTACCTGTTTCTTTTCTAGTTTCAACAGAAAAAAAAAAAAAAAAATAATAATAATAATAATAATAATAATTCTCTTTTCTCTGGTATATATCAGACAGATTCTTATTTTTATTTGGATTCACTGAGGCTTCACTTTGATTGCTTCTGCTGATTTCTTTTTTTTTTTCTTTTCTTTTCTCGATAGAGCAAAGAGGAATGTGAATACTTGATCAATCTTGCGAAACCCCATATGAAAAAGTCAACTGTTGTCGATAGTGAAACTGGCAAGAGTAAAGATAGCAGGTTTGCATTTTCTGCCCTTTTCTTATCATCATTTTCAATCTGGAGGACGAACTTGTATTTGATTTTTCTTCATTCTGTAATGCCTTTAATTTGCAGAGTGCGCACAAGCTCTGGAACATTCCTGCCAAGAGGTCGTGACAAAACTATTAGGGAAATTGAGAAAAGAATTGCCGATTTCACCTTCATTCCTGCTGGTATGTAGTTGAGTTTCCTTTTTGACATATGTCCACTAAGAAGAGTTTCATTAAACGATGTTAAAATTTCCCATTTTCAGGTTGTGTCTTTTTCTAACTTCAAATGTTGTGGCTTCCTGTCAAGTTCTGTCGAGATGATTTCTTTTTCTCTTTTCAGTTGTATGATAATATATGTCCTTGAAATGATATGCTTCATATATTTCCACTTTAATCAATTTTTTAGGTAAATTTGGTTAAATATTTTTTTTGGGTATACAGGTTGCAACATTTTGGTGTTCACTAATATTAATACTATATTTTTTCTTAAAAAAGCGATGGGTTAAATATGTTTATATTTGGTCGTATTACTCATTTACTGATACTTGAACCAATATCACGACCTGCAGAGAACGGGGAAGGGCTTCAAGTCCTCCATTATGAAGTTGGACAAAAATATGAGCCTCACTATGACTACTTCATGGATGAGTTCAACACTAAGAATGGGGGTCAACGGATTGCTACAGTCCTTATGTACCTGTAAGGGACTTGATAGATCTACCATTTCACCTTTCTCTCTGATGATATTCTTATAATAATTTCTTCTGTTTAACGATTTTTACAGCACAGATGTAGAAGAAGGGGGTGAGACTGTGTTCCCTGCCGCTAAAGGGAACATTAGTGCTGTCCCATGGTGGAATGAGTTATCTGAATGTGGAAAGAAAGGACTGTCTGTTAAACCAAAGATGGGTGATGCATTACTTTTCTGGAGCCAGAAGCCTGATGGTTCTCTAGATCCTTCAAGTTTGCATGGTGAGCAGCAACTGTTGTTCTGGTTTCATGCATCTTTTGTTAAATTTTTATTAAATCTAAGTTTGTGCTGTACTTGTTTATCTCTCTTTTGAACAAATATATTCATTGTTGGAGCTAAAACTTCTGTCTTATTCTAGGTGGTTGTCATGTAATTAAAGGAAACAAATGGTCATCAACCAAATGGATGCGTGTCTATGAATATATGGTCTGAGCCACATTTCAAAGGTGAGCTTTCTACTAGAATTGTTGGTTATCAAGCACTTTTATAATGATTAATTCTCAGGATCAGTACTTCTTATGGTTATTTAATGTGTGATTATTTAGTATCCCCATTGTCTTTTGTGTAATATAGTTGTCATGTTGTCGTCTCGAATAATGAATATCTATATGAAAAGGAAAAATTAAAATGAGTATTGTAACATCCTGAGCCCAAACATCACTAGTTCAACAACTTTTTGAATTCAAACCACTAACTTTCAAAAGTTTAAACTCAAGTTATAAATAATTAGCAACTTAAGGTTTTATATAGAGCTCAACAATCACATATCTTTTCGATATACAGCATAAAAATCACAATCTACACGACTCTAATCATTAATGTCTTCATCAAAGTCAGACATCACACAATCACAAATCACAATCGAAAGATTTTCAAAGTCCAAGATCATACCATCTAGAGTTATCGTACAGGCACGTGCTCTGATGTCATTCATAACGCCCCGTGTCCAAGTACCATTAGTTCAACAACTTTTCAAACCCAAATAACTAGCTCCCAAAGAGTTAAGATGAATTTATCGGTAGTGACTTAAACTCTTATATGAGACTCAACAATCACATATTTTTCCAATGTGGATCTGAGGTTTCATAAATATGATTTTTTTTTGGAAAATTAGCTCGCCCCAATGTTGGAGGACAGTTGAAGTCTGTAGAAAAAGTCAAGGTGCTGGCTGATATTAGATAGTTAAGATTCTGTCTTACGTTATTTTAAACTATATGCATCAGTTGCCAAAGATATGAATTTTTTTTTACGATGCCCTTCTGCTCAAAATCTATTCTTGATGAGAAGCGTGGTTTATTTAAATATAATCCATGCACTTCAAATGTGAAAAAGCAGTTCCTCTGATAAATTAGCTTATGCTGTTGCACAGGTTTTACTTAGAGTTCTCGTGTTATCATTGTTGTACTTTTTCAAAGTCTTGGAGAGCTCCACGACCATTGTGCATCAAACGATGCATTGCTTGTTGCCTGAACGCCTATGAAAATCGATACCGTTGCTGCTGCCTGCTAACTTATTCACTTATTGTTTTCTTTTTCCTTTTCCTTTTTTTTTTTTTTGTGGGGTTGAGGATAGTCACATGTTACTGCAACTAATAGAATAAGAGTTGGAATTTTTACAGTCAGTTCCAAATATCAAAAAGATTTAGAACATCCTGAGTTGTTGGACTGAATACCATTCATGTGTTTAAATGTGAACTCTTAGAGATTGTATCCATAATCTACTGAATATAGCATCATATCAAGGTCCTCAAATTTTCCCAATCTTCTTAGCAATCATGATTATATTTTTGGGTAAGTTACAGCGTCTACTTCTGAGATTTGAGCCTTTATAGTTCTTTGTTATTGAGCACATTGTAGTTTGAGTTTCTGTAGTTTCCTACAAAATCATTCAGACTTCAAGCTTTTTTGGGATATTTGTACATACATCTTTTGAAAAATTAATATTTTCTATAAAATAATAATAAAAAAAAATTACATGATAGTAAATTATTTGAAAAAAAAAATTACAAGATTCGAAAGTCCAAAAATAAAATCACAGCATATAGAACTGAATTGTGCCCCAAAATTTTCCATTTTCCTCTTTTTTTTTTTTTATTCACCTGGCACTTGCCCAATTTTTGTAAAATTATTGCATGGTTTGTGACCATAATGATAGAATTGATCTGTGTAATTTAATTGGTAAAGTTGCAATCTTGATTTGGTCATACGAATCTATTAAATGATTTTACTTAATCAATCATAACAATTTTAAAAATTTACCTTGTTTTTGCGTCACATCCATCCGGTTATTACGCCATATGCCATGATCTGTGTTGCCCGTAACACCAACCGGCCGGCCAGGCCCACCTATATAACATTCCACCTAAATGTTATCGATGACTAATTTAATTAAATTTATTTCATATTAAATTTTAAATAACAAATTTATATCTTCAATTCTGATTTTAATTCTTCTTTTTTTTTTTTTTGTTTTGTGTTTTATTTCAATTATATTTTTATTCCCATTTCGATAGCCTACTAGTACTTAATCTGAACTTGGCATCATGGGTTTTCTATTCCAATTTCTTTATTTAGGTTGATGACGCTTATTGCTCAAAATAATAATAATTTTTTAATAAAAATATATATATATATATTTTATTAATCAAATACTACATGATGACATAAATTCTAACAATATCAAACACTCAAACTCTTGCAGCGTAAACATACATTTATGTAAACTAGTAATTGCATGACAGACTTATTACGGTCAAATATAATAGCAAATGATTTACTCAAAACTACAAATGCGAGATTTTATGATTAGTGCTTGGAGAAATTTAGAACTCTTTTGACCAAAAGCTGAGTCATTAAACTATCAAACTTCTGTTAGTCCCCAAACTTTATCAAAATTTTTTGAAGCTCGGGGAAACAACAATCGCAAAACAAGAAAATGATTTGGGAATTGTTGGTCTACCACTTGGAAATATAAGTAAAATCTTCTATCATAAACACAAATAGCCATCCCAACAACTTCAAATAAACACTGATCTTGGTTTTCTTGGGTTATTCATGAATACACTGCTGGTTGTGTTGCTCCACCACCTGGCCATTATTCGGATGCAGTCGTCTTTGAAAAGGATCAGGAACTACATAGAGTTTGTTTCTCTGGAAAATTAATGGTTTCCGTGGATCAAGTTCCTGATGACGTATTGCAGAATGCCTCCATGGTCAAAATAAGCCAATTCCACCTGTATTCAAATCATCCCAAGCTTTAGCAGATGAAAAATAGATCGTAGATTTGATGGCTACAAAATGAATTGATTGCCAAAGCATAATGAAGTTACTCCCTTACCTCAGTATCAAAACGAACCGTACATGTGAATGATTTACCATTGTCTGTGGTTACTGCAATGTCCTGCCCAGGTCTTATTTCACTTACACTGTTTGGGAGATCTATTGTATAACGTTCTTGGCCGGTCAAACCAAGACTATCAGCATCTTCACCAGGCTTGAAACATAGAGGAATAATACCCATACCAACCAAATTACTACGATGAATTCGTTCGAAGCTCTTCGCGATTACAGCTTTCACACCCTGTATCCAGTTAGCTTAAGTTATCATCACTATGAGCCAAATTAATACACAAAACCGAATGAAAAATGGTATCAGAAGGTTTACCAGGAGCATTGGTCCCTTTGCTGCCCAATCCCGGGAACTTCCACTCCCATATTCCGCACCAGCCAAAATAATGGTTTCATGGCCCTCACTTTTGTATCTCTATTTATAAAGATATACCAAGCAGATATTACAATCATAATATATATATAAACTGACAGTATTTCAGTAGATAAACGACCTTCCTTTCAGAACAATATATTATTTAAGAATTGGATAGTGTTGCATTAATTTTATTATCATTGTTGAAGCATCTGCATATTAAACACATAATACATAAAAAACAGATGGATAGCTTTCATTCTGATTTTAGGTATACATATGTAATTTTTTAAATTTCCAAATGCTTTTGTAAATGTCTAATATCGTAGATAATTTGATACTTCTTTTTAAGCTTCAAAGCCAAAATTTTTATTGATTAAAAGTAAAAGATATATGATACACATCTTAAGATGTATATCCTGTCTGAAACTAAAGTAATTTTAGAAGCTCATTGCCGTTTGGTTTCAATTGTTATTAACAAAAAGAAATACACTGATGAGATATGAAGGAGTAGACAAGCATGTAGAATGATAAGGGAATAGCTTTAGCTTTAGCAAGACTTACCATTGCAACATCAAAGACAGACAATTTCTTGCCACTAGGAATGTGTATCGTTTTTGGTCCAACTTCTCCTTGCAGTAGTTTGTTAACGATACGAATATTGGCAAATGTGCCCCGAGCCATAATCTCATCATTACCACGGCGACTTCCATAAGAGTTGAAGTCTCTCCTGTCAACTCCACGCTCCATTAGGTACTTGGCTGCAGGACTGTCTTTGTGGATACTACCAGCTGGTGAGATGTGATCAGTTGTGATACTGTCACCAAAATTGAGCAAACAGTATGCATCCTTCACTCCATGTGGGCCGGGTGGAGACATGGTCATATTTTTAAAATATGGTGGCTCATGGATATAAGTTGATGACAGATCCCAGGCATAGAGAGTTCCAGAAGATACAGATAACTGATTCCACATTGGATTTCCTTTGGTGATTGCTTCATAGGTAGCTTTAAACATATCAGGCAGCACACTTGATTGTACAGCCTGAAGGGAAAGAAAAGGAGAAAAAGAAAAGGAACAATGAGAATTTCTACTTTTCTATCCAAAGGTCTATTGAAAGCAGTTATTTAGCTTACATCAGCTACTTCTTCAGTGGATGGCCAAATATCCCTGAAAAATATTTTCTTTCCATCTTTCCCTGTCCCAATGGGCTCTGTTTCAAAATCAATATCAACCTGCAAAATTGCCACTTATAAATATAACATATTCACAACTAGAGATCCAGATATATAAGGGAATTATGAAAACAGATATTTGGTAGTACATGGTAAGTTACAACATCTGAAGTAACCTACCGTGCCAGCAAGAGCATAGGCAACCACAAGTGGTGGAGAGGCAAGGTAATTAGCTCTTGTTAGGGGGTGCACACGTCCTTCAAAGTTCCTATTTCCAGACAACACAGCTGCAGCTACCATATCTATACATGCATATAAAATACAACATGGTCATCTGGAGTATTTTCATGGCAATTATCTAACTACTTTGGATGACAAAATTTACCATTTTCTGTGATAGCAGATGCTACTGATTCATCAATATCTCCTGAATTTCCAATGCATGTGGTACATCCATAACCAACTATGTGAAATCCTAGTTGATTCAAATACTTCTGCAAGCCACTGCAGAAAAATTCCAGATTCAGAATTTAAGTTTTTTAATAAAAAAAAAGAACAGAAGTGTATGCCTAAGCATGTATAAGTACTTGAATGACATAGATAATGGATACAGAAGATATACCTCTTTTGCAAGTATTTTGTAACAACTCCAGAACCTGGAGCAAGGCTCGTCTTAATCCATGGCTTGACCTGTCAATAACATTTATACACACAACATTTGTACACATAACCAAGTAAGATGAACTCTGCAGTCAGAATATTTCAATTACATAAAAGTTGTGCTATGAGAGACGGTCCTGAAGCGTCCAGCCAAACTTTCAAATAATTACGAGCAAGGTGGAAAGGAAATTATCATCATATTATAGTATGACTAATTGTCTCATTCAAGAATATAAACTTTTATTCTTCCCCATTTGGACACTACTGGTTGGCTGATTTCCAGTTTCACAAATGTTCAATAATTTCTCATATCAAACTAAGTTACACAGATTAATCAACTCACAGCAATCAACCATTCCAATTCGAGGGAGGATCCTCCTCAGACCCTATACTTGTCTCTTTGGCATCAAGTACTTCCTGGCAAATAAAATTCAAATAGCATGGCGGAAAACTGACAGGCAAAGAAGAGACATCTAACCTCTAGCCCTAATTCGCAAGCTTTTTTGGCAACCAGAGCAGCCCCAAGCATTACACTAGGATTTGAGGTATTAGTGCAACTAGTGATTGCTGCTATAACAACATCCCCATGCCTTAGGTATGCTGGAGTCCCATGGAAAGTAAACTCTGCAACCTTTTGCTGAGCTTCTTTTGGAATGGCAAATCCCTGTAACGTTATAAAGATGACTGGATAAGTACAATGACAAAAATACAGAGATGAAAAGATGATATTACCCTTGAAGATATTGCTTTTGTCATAGTTCAACACATTAAGGATCCAAATATATTTTCACAAGTCTCTTAGCAATTTCTTCTTCAAATTACATCAGGATGAACTTAGAAATGGAGAAGGGTACTTTAGGAATTCAGATTATGGTTGGGTCATAAGAAGTCGCAATGCCACTGTCATCTGCAATCGAACAGGTCCCCCTCTCGGAATTAAATGCAATCTTTGCAAAAGCAGAAACTCTCCTGCATGGCCATAATCTTGCCCAAACTACTGATTCTTTTAAAGTCATCATATACAGGTTTTCTTAACATGATTAGATGGACAAGTAGTAATAATCAGGAACCTTGGGGCCTATGCTTTATCCTGAGAAACATTTATCAACATATATTGAGCTAAAATCCATCACGTGAAATCGATGTAATCCCCTTCTGCAATGAGGAAACAGGTCATTGTAGTTTTTCCAGTACTTTGCTCCAGTTTCTTTTTTCTTTAACACCATCACCACCATATCATATTATTAAATGTTTTAATTGGGATCTGTGTCCATTGAAACCCATATGCATATAGCATGTCTTGCCTGCATTTAGAAAAAGCTCTAACCTTGAAACCGACTCTATTGTCTAAGCAAGCATGCCAATCAGCCTTCATTTCCTTTAATGGAACTCGGTCATGTGGCCTGCAAATACAGAAGTTAATAAGGGGCAGAAAAAATATTAGGTAGCCAGTTTTAGACTTCGATAAAGAATGATGGTTACAACATAGCACCAAAACCATACCTCTTTGGCCCAGATACACAGGGTTCCACATCCTCGAGATTTAACTCCAGATAAGAAGAGTAAACTCTCTCAATTTGAGGCTGAGCAAGGAGAAAAAATTCCCAGTAAGAAATGTATTGTTCAACTTGAGGAATGAAAATAGAGGAACAAGAATTGAACAAGGTGAATTTACCTCATTGTAATCCACAAACATTTTATTGGCCCTCAAATAGGATTCTATCATAGAAACCTACATTTTGGCATACTCATCAGTGTACGGAAACGGCAATGTTAAAACGACTTATCTGCACAAATTTTCTCTATCCTTGGAGTTAGCAATTGAAAACTAATTTAAACCAATGACTTACTGTGTCATCACTCCTGCCAGTCAGTCTCAAATACTGCAGTGTGACATGATCCACAGGGAAGAATCCCATAGTTGCGCCATACTCAGGAGACATGTTGGCAATAGTGGCACGATCTGCTAATGATAATTCACTCATGCCTTCCCCTGCATAAGGGATTAAAAGCCAACATCCAATATAAGATAAAGAAGCCAGTAAATTAGAAATCACTATCGAAAACAAATCTTTATAAGAATCGTGTTTGTGGTCTTATTGGTAACTTTACCATAGAATTCCACAAACTTGCCAACAACACCATGCTTCCTCAGCATCTGTGTTACTGTCAATACCAGATCGGTAGCTGTCACGCCATTTCTCAGTTTTCCTACAAGTTTAAAGCCAACAACACCAGGCAGGACCATGCTCATTGGCTGCATTCAGAAAAGGATAAGATGAACAATTAGATGTAGCTAAGAAGAAACACTCAAAGACAGAATATTGGAGAGGAAATTACCAAAAATCAACCTTTTTAAAAACAAATTTTATTTAGAAAATAAGACAACAATCCTCCGAACCATTCGTTAAAGATGTTGTTCATTCAAATTAGTCGTATACTATTTATTCAATGATCTATTTTCTGGTCCAAATAATTACTAAGTGAGTTCAACAGCATACTACTTTACCTGGCCAAGCATTGCAGCTTCTGCTTCTATGCCTCCTACTCCCCAGCCAGCAACACCCAATCCATCTATCATAGTGGTATGTGAATCTGTCCCGACTACACTGTCAGGGTAAAGCATTCCTTCTGTGTTAAACACTACTCTGCCAAGGTATTCTAGATTCACCTGTAAACCACCATTAAAAGAACATAATATATGCCCAAAATATAAATGAGATGTTTCCTCTGACATGAAATACAATGCCTTAGAGGCATTTTATCTCTGTTGAGTAAGAGTGAAGATTATAAAATAAAATATTTTTTTACTTTTAAATTTTCTGGGTGGTGATTATTTTTCCTCTAATCTAATGATTGAAATCAGTGGAGACATTATGCCTCCTCTAGCAGAAAAGTTGTATTTAGAAATCTATCTTTACAACTCACTTTTGTACATGTCTATTACCTGGTGGACTATCCCAGATCCAGGAGGTACAACAAGCATATTATGGAACGCATTTGAGCCCCATTTGAGAAAAGCAAATCTTTCTTTGTTACGTTTAAATTCAAGTTCCATATTTGCCTGCACCGCATTTTCTGACCTTGCCACATCAACTTGAACTGAATGATCAATAACAAGATCTACAGGAACCTGCATGTATCAATAATTTAAGTTAGTGATACTTCCAAACATATCAAACGGATATAAAAATTTCAAGAATAAGGGAAAAAAGTATTCAACTCACCAATGGGTTGATCTTATTAGAATCGCCACCAAGCTTATTCATGGCATCTCTCATGCAGGCGAGATCAACAACAGCAGGGACGCCAGTGAAATCCTGAAAAGCAGATTAAGAGAAGGCTAACATTACATATCTGCAATCTAGAAACATCAGCATTACAAATTCACATTAAACATGTCCGAGTTAATAGATTAAAGAAGAAAACAAGCCCCGCATACCTGAAGAAGAACTCTAGCAGGCTTGAATGGAATCTCCACCTGTTTGGGAGATGTGTTTTCCCAATCAATGATCTTCTCAACATCCTTAGTCTTAACTTGAAACTCATCGCAGTTACGTATTGCCGATTCGAGCAGTATCCTAATGGAATAAGGAAGCTTATCTGCAACTCATACATGAAGTTTTTTGTCCTCTTTCATTGATTAAATTTAAGTAGACAAATAGTACTAAATAAGTAGACCAATTAAAACCGAAGCACTCGTCACTGAAGAATATCCTCAAACAGCATAGCAGCAAAAAGCAAGATGGAGACGTAAAAAACTCATTCATTTCACTACCATTTCCTAGCATTCTCTCAGCAACCAAGCAAATAATCCATATAAAGAGGGGTAAAAAGGACTAACCGATTCTCGGATCGTTGAGAGCAGGCAAGCTGTAGTATCTCCCGAAATCACCACCACCACCAGGCTTCTCAAGCGTCTTTAATATCCTCTTGAAAGAGTTCTCTGTAGCTGAAAGTCAATCAAAGAAATAATGGAAGCTCGAAAACAGATTCAATACAAACTAAAAAGCACGCAAAAGTCCAAACAACAAAAAAGATCTCGATAACCAGAAATTAACACTAATCGTTGTCAATAATTACCCATTTTATGATTGAAAATCGATTCGATCGGAAAGTGCAGATTAGTTATTAGAAGTAAGATCTGAGAGAAAAACAGAGGGCGAGAGAAGTAGGTGAGGCTAATGCTTTATACTCTGTAGCCTGTACAAGATTTGCAGAGGAGGAGGTAAGGAAATGAAAATGTCGCGTAGTTAATTTATTTCATCGTTTGTCCAAAATGGCGGAGGATTTTTTTTTTTTCTTTTTTTTTAAGGGGCGTAAGTATTAGCACGCCCTTTAAAAATATCCACAAAACGACGCAGTTTTTAAGGGTGGTCAATGGTCATAGGTTCAGACTTTGAAAAGTCAACCCCTTTTCTGGACTTGTTCAATGGGCTGGATTTGGGCTCCGAGCCTCTACAGTTCATCATTCGTAAAAAAAAATTAAACTAATTATTTAATTTCTAATTATGAGCTCCCCTTTTATTTTTTTTGGGGGATAAACCCTAATATATTAATCATAAATTCAAAAATTTTCCCTGATTGTGTTTACAAATCCAACTTAATAAGTAATTAAGTTAAAGAGATTATTTACCACTAATTGCTACAATATTATTATTATTATTAATTAATTACTTTGAATAATATCATTTAAAATGATGACATAAATTTATATTTATGATTATCAATTTGTACTAAATCGCTGTCTTGTGTTATGCAAATATTTTTATTAT
Organism: Carica papaya; assembly: GCF_054855325.1. NCBI lineage: Eukaryota > Viridiplantae > Streptophyta > Magnoliopsida > Brassicales > Caricaceae > Carica > Carica papaya. The sequence goes on along the minus strand of NC_142312.1, from coordinate 4,137,807 downwards.
TATATGAAATATAATACAAATAGTGTTTTATGTGAATAAAGTATATACAAGTAAAAAAAAGTTTAATAATTATCATAACTTAATTTTTTATTTAAAAAAAATCTACTTAATAAACAAAATCTAAAAAAACAAATATGTGATCCAGAGTTTATATAATATATAATTCCAGAATTTATAATTAATTAAAGATAAATTTACACAGAAATATCATCGCACTCATTCTTTATTTTTATGTTTAAAATATTTAAATAAATATTTATTATATATTATCACATTAAAAATAAATATTTATTATTTATTATAATGACTCGGAACTTGAAATGAAGATAAAGACATAAATTAAATGCGGAAGTAAAATAACAGAGTTAGAGTTTATATTACTTACACAATAATTTAGAATACCCAATAGGATTACGGGAATAATTTTTCTAAAAGAACAAACAAAAAATTAAGAAATAAATGAAAAATAAATAATTAGTTATTCTAATACGACCTTCACTAGCATTTGAAGAGAATTAAGAGAATAAACTATTCATAATCTTCTTATTGATCGAGATCTGGATCTTAGTCATTTTGATATGAAATAATTAATGAAATGATGAGGTACATTAGCCCAATAAGAATATCACACTACTCACCGATACAAAAATAAAGGTTGGTAAAAATCATAATAAACAACTAATTGAGCTCTTAAATTAAGTAAATTTATTTATCATAAATAAAATAATTTATTTCATACTTACCATAACGATATTTTCAAAATCGAACTATAGAGGCAATAACATAAATAACATCATAATCTCATATTCAATTAGTCAGAACAACAACTTTCTTTTTTTATTTGCTTACTGGTACCTTTAGAGGTCCATAGGGATGTCTCACTATGTGTAACGACCCCGAAAATTTAAAATGAAATGTATATTAAAAATATCAAATGCGGAAGCGAAGTCAAAAATTCGATTAACATCCCTTACACTAAAACCAAAAACGTGCTTACAAAATATAAAAGATCAACTACCTAAAGGAGAAACTTAAAAGTAAAAGCTACGAATATGACTATGGAGTCTTTAGGCGTCCCCTTCGTCGTCCTCCTGCGAAACCGGCTCGGGAACAATGTCTTCCTGATCAGAAATGATTAAATAAGAAATGAGCTACACTAGCCCAGTAAAGACATCACGATATCTCACCGTCACGGAGGTAAAGGTGGGTAGAAAACACAAAAAGACCAATGGAGCATAATTTACAACAAATTCTTTTATCAATAATAAATCCTTCACCATCCACTTACCTCGGTGAAATTCATAAAACAGTGTACGAAAGCAATAACATTATCATCATCATGAAATCATATATAAACTGTATAACATAATACTTATCAAGCCTTTTGTAATTCAATCGTTACACAACATATTTTCCTCATTTACCAGCCCACTAGTATCCATAGGGGTCCCGCTACCCGTTAACCCTTAACACTTGAAATCAGATTCGAGGGCCGTCCCCATACCCCGTCCGGTATGAGCGCCAAAACTATAAACCTCATGACCTCGTCCGGTATGAGGGTGAAACGGGTCGTCCCCATACCCCGTCCGGTATGGGCGCCAAAACACATAAGATCTCCATACCCCGTCCGGTATGAGAGACCACAATCCCGGTAGGGTTCCCTATGGACCCGGTCTGTCCACCATCTCCCAGAATATCTAGTCAGGTTGACCCCATTATACAATTACCCATTTACATAATCTTTCATACTCTTTTTCCTTAGTCAGCATCATTAATCCACATACAAACAAGCAAAAAAGTAATTTATGCCGAACAGACAACATACAGCATCAATATCTCAGTCATTCAATTCATAATCAATAAAACAGTAAAATATGCACACGAAACTATAAAATGAAAACATCAAACCTCATACTGCATTTTAAACTATAAAATAAGCCAAATAACAGTCAACCGACAAACACACTAGACTCGGGCTCCATTAGCAACCTTAAATAATTTCACACATTTATTGATTCAAGAAATACCATTTTATCATTGTTGAACTTTAATACCGTGATAGAAAATAGGGTGAGGGGTCCTTACTCGTTTCGGGGTCCGAACATGGCTTCACAGTGCAACTACAGGCTGTTCCTAATTTTCCCTGAATTTTTTCCGGGGAACTGAAACGCACTACTGGTACCTGCACGTGTTCCAAAAAATTGCAAATTAGGCCCAGGGCCCCTTTTTGGCCACTATCGCAATTCTGGCACGGCGGCTCCGCCGTGCTCCGGCGACGGCGCCGCCGCAAGCGGCGGCGATTCGCCTCGGTTTAGCCATTTTCGGCCACACTTGCATCGGTCCTTGCGATAAAACAACCCTAGGGCCCTCGGGGGGCCAAAAAATTACAGAAAACCGAAGCTTACCGGTGGCGGTGCTCTCGGGTGCGGCGGCTCTCCGGTGAAGTTCGTGTTTTGGTGATTCGGCTCCGATTAACCTGTAGAGAAACGAATGGTGATCACGGTGATATAAAAATTGCATCAAACGGAGGCCGGGAAGGGCCTCATTGGAGGCAAAAACCGAGAAGGGGTGCGGCGGTGCCGCTGGGTTTCGGCCTTGTTTTTCGACCGTTTGGCCGGGATTTTGGCTCTGATTTGGCCACAGGAGAAATCAGCGTGGAAAAACGAGTCGATGGTATGAAATTTACCTCGATCGGCGGTCGAAAATCTCTCCGGTGCGGCGGCCGGCGTCTCTGGCGTCTGGTTCGTCTTCTCCGGCGAGGGCAGGCGGCTAGGGTTTTTGTGGTCAGGTGTGGGGGTTCTATTTATACCCTTTTGCCTTTTGATCTCAGCCGTCCATTTTGTTTTAATCTGGGTCGTCCGTACGCACACTTGATCTAGGCCGTCCGATCACGCGTACGCGGATAGCCAACGTGGCCCGTCCCCGGTCGACGTGGTTTTGCCACGTGGCAGGTCCTGGTTGGCTGGGACTGCTGACGTGGCGTTTTTTTTTTTCAAATTTCCGGGCGTTACACTATGCGTGAATCAATAACAAAACATGTCAACTAACCGACTGTCCCCATACCCTGTCAGGTATGAATGCAAAGAATATCATCCCTCAATACTCTGTCCGCTATGAGGGTGAAAGAGGTCGTCCCTATATCATGTCCAGTATGAGCGCCAAAATACAAATAATCGATACCTCGTTCGGTATGAAATGACATTCACGGTAAAGTTCCCTATGTACCTAGTCCATCAATCATCTCCCAAGATATCCAGTAAAACAACTGTTTCATTCATTTATTTAACCAAGCAATTTTATGTTTACATTTAATTTTTAATTTTTAATTTTATAATTTAACTTTAAATCACGCAAGACAAACAATACATGCATCAAAAAAATACAACTGAATCATCTTACCAATTCCATTCTATTATCATACATTTAAATCTGTAAAATCAAACAATAAGTTAAAACAGGACAAATAGAAATGAATAACAAGTTATGACTACATTAGTAACATGTAATTAATTATCTAAATTTTCTAAATTACGCAAAATACAGTATTATTTATAATTAGACTTCAATTCCTAACATGAAATAAAGTAAGGAATTTTTACTCGAATCGGTGTTCGAAATACTAACTTTCAGCTGCGCCTACTGGCAGTCCTTGAGTTTTCTGAATTTTCTTGCGAAGGTAAAAACACAATTCACATATCTAAAAATACTCTTAAAATCCCAAAATCAGTGTTAAAAATAGTTTTTGGTCAATTTCAGAATTCCGACACAGCGGCACTAACGCACTCCGGTGACAGTATCGCCGCCCACAACAGGGATTTCCTTCGGCCTGGCTATTTTTGACCAATTTTGGCTAATTTCGGCTGGTTTTATACCCATCGTTGCGAGAAAATACGGTAATGAATATCGGTTGGTCGAAAAAAATCTAAAAACAAAAACTTACCAGTAGCAAATTTTTTGGTGCGGTGGCTCCGTCGGCTCACCTTTGCGGTTGAGAGTTTTTTTTCGATCAATCTGTAGAAAATAGAATGGTGAATACAATAGTAGAAAAATCGCACGAAACGAAAAACGGGAAGGAGCTCATCGGAGGTGATTTTTTATTTTTTAGGCGACTGCAATGTCGGGCTTTACCCGTAGTTTCCAGCTCATCCGCCATTCTTTTTGCTCCGATTTGGCAATGGAGGTGTTCAAAATCAAATTATGAGCGAATAGGAGAATGTTTACCTTTTCTGGCTGTCGGAGGTGGCCTCGGCGCGGCGCGACGATTAGCTCCATTCTCTGGCAACTGGTTCTTCTTCTCCGATGGGGGGCCGGCGGCTAGAGTTTGAGTTCGGTGTGAACTGAGATATTTATACTCATTTTTATTAAATCTGACTGTTCATCGCGTTTGATCTCGATCATACGATCACGTTTAAAGAGAAAATGAATCTGAGCCATTCATCGCGATTTGATCTCGACTGTACGATCGCATTTAAAGATAAAATAAATTTGGATCGTTCATCGTGTTTAATCGCGACTGTCTGATCGCGCCTGATGAGAGAACAAATCTGGACCATCTATGCGCGTGGGAAAGCATCCGGACCGTCTAATCATGGGCACGCAGATTGCCAGCATGGTCTCCCGCGTGGCACCGAGTTAGCTTACCTTGCCACGCGGCGCACTTCGGTTCGTCGAAACTGGTGATTGAGCGGTTTTACGTGACATATTTTTTCTTAATTACGTTTTGATCTCCAGTTTCTGATTTTTTGTTCAAAAATACCAATCGAACCAAAATTTACATTTTATTTTTAAAAATTATTATCAATTTCATCATATACCTATTTTTTTAATTTTAAATTAAATAAAAATTATATTTTTGTATATATTTTTTTATTTTTAAAATTAATCTTAGACTAAATTTTAGTTCTGAGTATTACATTTATATTATCACATTAATTTATTTTAATATTTGAAATAATGTTTACATTTTAAAAATAACATATATTGTGTTAAATATAATATTGTTTTTAAAAAATAAAAGCCTGACATGTATCAATTTATATATATATATATATATATACGTTGATTTTAGTAGATTAATTTTTATAAAACGAAATTAGTTTTTTTCAATAATAATAAATATCTAAAAAAAGTCAACACGGCATTGTTTATAATAAAAATATGAGTATGTGAAAACTTTGAAAATACAACTTTGGTATGATATAGAAGAATGTCTACAAATTTGACTTTTAAAAATTTGGTTTGACATAAATATATATATATATATATATAGTAAAAAAATAAAGTCCAACAATAAATGAGAAACAATATAAGACAAATTATATTTGGTCTTGAATTTTATTGCATTATGCGGACAAACTATATATTTTCAAAAAATAATATATAGTTTTGTTTAATTTTTTAAAGTACAATTAAATGTAAGTAACATTTCATAGCGTATAATAATTAAATGATATTTACACATATAATTTATATGGTAATGAGAAAAACTTATGGCAAATATCATACCCACTCCACTTGCATCATTACAAATATCATGAGTCATTGTTTAGCTTAACCACCCACAAATATGTATAAAAACCAATCCATGCATATACAAAAATATCTATCCATCTACTATGTATATGTATATGTGTATGTGTATGTATATGTAAATGCATATATGTGTATGTTAAACACATACTCGGTCTTCCTGATTGCTGAAGTCCATAGTCATAAAATCTTGGTTGTTAGGGGTATTAAGATTTTTCTTATTGCACTGATCAGAATCTAAGGCCGGGGTGAAATATGGACAAGTTGAACATATATTATATATATATATATATACATACATACATATTTCTTGATGATCAAGAAAGAAGATACAAGTAGGAAACCAACATGTACATGCATAGCTGACATCATTTTTCATTTTCTTTTTTCTTGGATCAAGGATCAAGAAACCTAAGCACATTACTCTTTAAGTTATATTATACACACCGAGTAATATAATAAGTTCTTGTGATTTATACATGTGAAACTTATCATACATATCTATATGTATATGTACGTATAAAAACAAGTAAAAAAATTACTAGAAGATTATATTAGTTAGAATAATTGAAGTAGGAATATTAAACTAGTAGCGTGACAAATATTTTTATTATAAGTAATAAGGTGAGATATTCTTTTTTTAAAACCAATCAAAATAAAGACAGAGAGGAGGGGTAACAAATATATATATATTATATATAAAAGATTGTAAGTTAGTATTAAAAATTATTTATATTATGTTATATGTATTTTATTTTTAAATATATTTATTTAAAAAAAAAAAATGAAAGGAGAGAGGATAAATATCTTGGGCAATTTAGAGGAGGCAAATTATTGAATGAGTGATACGCATTGTGCAGAGAAGTGGAAGCTGAGCTCTTTCTTCTCTTCGTCATCTTCGGGGAACATCCTCTTCTTCAAACCACGTTGATTTGTCAAAGAACCTTCTTCTTATCTCCCTTTATCTCTTCCCTCGTCTCCTCGAAAGTGAAAGTTTTTACTATTAATTCTTTTTCTTTAAATTAAACCCATATATTATTTATTATTATTTACCTCCCATTTTCTTTCGTCCAAAAAAAAGAGAAAAAACAAAAAAAAAAAAAAAAAGTGTTGTTTCATGGAAAACCAGGGGCGAGGGTCGATGTAGAGAGAGAGAGAGAGAGAGAGAGAGAAAGAGAAAGAGAGTTGTATCAAATACATGAAGCTTTAAATGCGAGTTGGTTGATTTGGTCTCCTTGCAGTTTTCTCTTACGCACTAAGCATACCCATCTCTCTTTTCTTTCTATTCTATAATATTTAAGCATCCGTCTTAAGCTCGTTCCTGCAAATCCATCCAACACAATTCTTATTTCCTCTCTGCAATAATGGAGGCTTATGGATACCCATCCCGTTTTTCTCTCTCTTCATTGTCTTCCTTTGGTAATTTCGTCGAACGAGTTAAAGACGCCTGCAATTTTGCGCTCTCTGCGGTTGTTGGGAACATCTTCTCCGCGATCTTAACCTTCTTTTTTGCATTAGGTTCGTTTTTTTCTTATTCTTTTTGATTGTTAAAGAAGATTATATTTGGAGTCCTCAAAAACTCCAATTTTCTCTTCCTGCAACGTTTCTTTCGTCTGGTTGGTAATGATTTGGTTCCTCCATGTTATTGCCTTTCTGGGCGGCGTTTGTTTCTCGATCTGCCGATGTTATTTGATCTTTTTTCTCTCAATAATCTGGATTTTGGTTCTATAGAGAGCATGAATTTTTGTTTTTCTGTATAATGAAGAGCGTAGGTTACATGTATGTTTGCGACAAAAGTATTTTGTTGGGTGGCATTGCCATTGATGTGAAGGATTTAAGATATAGACAAAATGATGGCTCATTTTTAACATAGGTCATGAACCCTGAGTTGTTTGTTTCCATAGAAAATGTGTTGCAAAAAGACAGTTTGATTTCACGCCTGACAAGTGTTTGTTGTTTGTCCCCAGTGGGCACTTTGTTAGGGGCATTGACAGGAGCGTTAATCGGCCAAGAAACTGAGAGTGGATTTGTTCGTGGAGCTGCTGTCGGTGCAATATCTGGTGCTGTTTTCTCAATAGAAGTGTTTGAATCTTCTCGTGTTCTTTGGCAATCTGATGAGTCTGGAATTGGCTGCCTACTCTACTTGGTGAGCAAAATCAACCATATCTTTGTTTCTTGGTAATTTAGAAATTAGAAGTTCAGCAAATTGATCAAGTTTTCTTGCACTATGTATATATTTTGTAGATTGATGTGATTGCCAGCCTTTTAAGTGGGAGACTTGTACGTGAACGCATAGGTCCAGCCATGCTAAGTGCAGTGCAAAGCCAGGTATTGTTACCAATGTAGACATATGTATAGCAATACAATCTGATAAATGGCCTGATTTGCTAACCAGTGTGAATGTATGTTTGTCAGATGGGAGCTGTTGAATCAAGCTTTGAGGAGGGACCTAACATATTTGACACCGGCGGTTCAAAAGGGTTGACGGGAGATTCGGTAGAGAAGATCCCAAAGATTAAAATAACGAGCCACAACAATGTGGATGGTTGTGGGGAAAAAGTGTGTTGTTCGGTTTGCCTTCAGGTTTGGAATTGGCCAGATTTATTCTTCTTCTTCTTCTTCTTATTATTATTATTATTATTAACTGAGAAAAATGAAATCTAAATATGAAATTCTTTGTGGGTAATCAGGACTTTCAGCTTGGCGAAACAGTGAGAAGTTTGCCCCATTGCCATCACATGTTTCACCAACCTTGCATAGATAAGTGGCTCCTCAGGCATGGATCTTGTCCCTTGTGCAGAAGGGATCTCTGATCTTCTTGTAAATTACACTTTAGGAAACAAACACAGCTTTTCTTTTTTTCTTTTTATAAATATTGCTTATAGAGTTATTAACTCTCTTCTTTTAGTAATTAGTAAGTATGCCACCCTTGCAGGATTCGTGTATCATTCTACTCCTCTACCCATCTATAAAATTTTTTGACTTCCTCTTCTTCTTCTTCTTCTTCTTCTTCTTCTTCTTCTTCTTCTTTACTACTAACCCAATTACAGTGTTGTTTACTCCTACAATATTATTTGGGTCTACATTTATATATGAAACTATACACACTTGTTCAAAATAAAAACCGAAAATTTTAACATAATTTGCTATTTTTTCATGCTTTAGTTTTACTGTGGACAATTTAATTTTGGTTTTTATTAATTTTATGAGACAAAATTAGTAGAAACAATCAAAGTACAAATCACTATCACTTGTTATAATTTCAAATCACTAACTCTACCTAATCATTCCTTATTTGAATGTTTAAAGATAGCTATACTTACAGAAGCCAAAGCCATTATGTAATTAAGATGTGAAGAAATGCAGAACCTTGATTGCCATTAATGCAAGATACACGGTCTCATTAAGTGATGGATAGGATAGGACACCAATAACAACAGCCCCATAGGTAAAGGGTTATCCACTTCTCCACCCAGATGCGCGTTAAGGTTATCATACATGTGTGCATAACTGGGTTGCTGGATTTCATAAATGAAAATTGTAAAAGCAGATGGTACAGTATAAATTGTGGACAATAAATTATTGCTCCTATGGGAAGTTGAGAATGAGATAGGTTGGTTTTTACAAGCAGGCAGCTCTGATTATACCGCCATGTTTAGATCACTTTGTAATCTTGTATGTTATTATTCTAAAAACCAATTAGTTATAGATCTGATATTTATGCCAAAATTATTGGCAAGAGAAGCTGGTGGTAAAATTATTTAGCATAATTATAAGGTTTTCATTGATCATATAACATGCTTGAATTGAGTTGTATAGATATATATATATATATATATACATATAGTTATAAGACAGAAGGAATTGTTAGAAATTACTAGTTGCTTAAAGATGACTCAAAACCAAAACCAAGGAGATTCTGATTTTCCTTCTCACCCACTTCATTAATGTTCTCGTGTCCATGTAAAGCCTGTAATTTTGACATTCGTGTCTCAACCGCCCATGTATATTACTAGATTGCTATTTGGTAGCTTATCTATTCTTAATTACGTACTCTTACACACACACACACACACACGTATATATATATATATATGTATTATATTATCATATCTTCACCCGTTTTACTTACACACATATATGTATATATATATATTGTTAATCCCATATCTACATTCAAGAATAACATGCCCTACCCATGTTCTTTTTGGTGGATCACAAACTCTACCTAATCAAAATTTAACTTTCTTTAATATTTTTCTTTACACTATTAATCATGCCTTTTTTAAATAATAATAATAATAATGTGTTCTTCACCCACCGTGGCATCACCCTTTTTATTCCTTTCATTTTTGTATATGTTGTATTCTCATTTAATTTATAAATCTTAGTTACAAGATATATGTAAAAGATAATTATAATTTATATATTTAATTGTATAAAAAATCATAAAAATATTTAACACGAATTGAAATTGGAATTGAAATTAATATTTTATTTTATTTAAATTTTCATTTTTCATGTATATTTGAAATTAATGCCAAAAAAAAAGAGAGTCCAAATCATGTGATTTTCACATGTATATGCACTATTAATTAATTAATATCTAATTGAATTAATTTTGGTCACATTAATTTCATGAGGGGGATATTTCATTATTGAACTAATTAAGATATACTTCATAAAAATAGCATCTCCAAAAATAAAAAGCGGAACATATTGTATCATATATGTATATATATATATATATGTATATATATGCTTTTCTTTTACCAAAAAAAAAAATGTATATATGTATACACACACACACACACACACACATGCTTTACGTAGATTAGATCCAACTACCTCCGACTTGTCATGATCATTAGTTATTAAAAAGAAATAAACGAGATTAAAAAAATGTATCTTTTAATATGAGAAAGAAAAAAAAAAACTGTTAATGCTACTAATTATAAATTCAGCACTGGATAATTGCTTGCCATAATTATTATTATTATTATATATATATATATATGTATGTATCGAATAATTATTATCCATGCATGATGTACCCCAGTAGTCACGAATAATTATATATATATATATTCAATTTATTTTTTAAAAAAATTATATTTTATTTTAATTGGGAAATGTAATATGGTAATTATCCCTAATCATGGACATAATAATAGTTTGATTAAGATTAGAGATGTCAGACAAGCCCACGAGGCTGGTGGGTAGTGGTGTTGGGCCGACTCTTCCGTTTTTCAACTCCATTTGTTCATGCCGACTTATAATTACTAATTTTAAATTTTATAATTGGAATGGACTAAGTAATTATTTAATTATCATCGTTCCATATATACATGTACGTACAGAATATGTGTATACGCTTGCTTTTTGGACCGCCCGTGGTCAATACAAAATTGAAGAATAGGACATTGCCAACCCTTGGAAACATATAAAAATTTAGACGTAGATGTTACATATATGAAATACTTTAGTTAAAAATTTAACATATAGTTATGATACGAATGAACAATAGGCCAAAACAATTGCAAGAAGACAATATCAAATGGGTTATCAACAGATTTAATTACACACACACATATATATATATGTGTGTGTGTGTGTGTGTGTGTAATTAAATCTGTAAGTCAATAAGTCCAATATTGCCTTACAAATTATATCCATGCAAGTATCTCTACACGTACTAATTAGATAAGTTAATACTGTAATTAAGCATGATGTTTTAATTAGTCTAAGAAATTCATTTGGCGTATATGCCGTCCCCAATATGTTATATATCATGTTGAATATAAATTTGGATGCCGGCAGCTAGCCAATATTGAATCCAGTTAATTAGCTGCTACTGCCATGCCTCTTTCTCTCTTTCCTTTTCATCTCTCAGTCCAAATTACTCCATGCAAATGATATGAAGAAGAAGAATGCAGCAGTCCTGTGATTGTTGTCAATATAATTTTTGATTGAAGAAAAAGGTAAAATTAAGATGGCGAAGAGATACCAGCCAACGGTAGCAGATGACGAGTCATCATCAACGGCAGCTCAAAATTCTGATCGCGCCGTCGCTAGACACCATAAACACATTTTCCCCCTGCTAATTGTCTGCATTGTAATTCTCTCCGTCGCTACTTCCTTTTTTTTCTTCTTCTTCTTCTTCAGGCGAAAACTCCTCCCGATTATCCGGCGACGATTCGCAACTCAAGGTAATTACATATATTATATGCATATATATTGAGATCGGTGTCGGAAATGCAAGTAACTGAAGAGGTGTTAATGGATGGTTAGGGAGGTTGAAAGCTGAGAAATTAATGTTGAGAGGGTTCGAGTTGGGGGAACTAGAGAAGGCGACAAACAATTTCAGCGAAGACTGCTTGTTGGGATGTGGTGCATTTGGGAATGTGTACAAGGGTAACTTTCATCTACAAGGCACACTAGCCATCAAGAGGGCTCGCCCAAATTCTTACCATACCTTACAAGAGTTTAGAAATGGTAACCCTTTTTTTTTTTTTTTTACACCACACCTAATTTCTTATTACCTTTCACCTTAATGCATTTTTACCATTTGTTTTTTTTTTTTTTCATCCAGAAGTTAGGCTTCTCGCAAAAGTTAAACACAGGAATCTAGTAGCTCTGGTTGGATTTTGTGAACAACCAGGTAGTATTAAACTCTAATCCTGATATATATATATATACATGCATATATATTTTGCTTATTCATACATATAAACCAATTAAATGTTACTTATTGACTGTCTTTTTCTTCAACAGGATTAAGAGGGGAAAAAATCTTGGTTTATGAGTATGTACCTAATGGCTCTCTGCTCGAGTATATAATGGGTAAACTCTAATTAATTACTCAACTTCGAATTTCTAATTACAACATATAAACTGAGCAATCCCATTCGATTATTACTCTTTATTTAATCTTTTTTCTTTGATTAAAGAGGTTATATACTGTGTGCAGGGACAGGAGGGAAGAGCTTAAGTTGGAGACAAAGAGTAAAGATAGCTATAGGAGCTGCAAAAGGTATAGATAGGTCCTTTCTGTATGACCCATATGGATTATGATCTCATATCAAATTAAGTTACAACAGTTCTTATTTATTTATTTTTTTTTAAAGAATCATATTTGAAATTTATTTTTGATAAATTAAACAAAATACAAAAATAATATATTATTTATGACCGTATGAAGTTATAACTGGAAAATTTGACAGGCATTGCTTATTTGCATGAGGGTGTAAAGCCAAGTATAATTCATAGAGACATAAAACCAAGCAACATAATGATAGGAGAAACTTTTGAAGCCAAGGTTTCAGATTTTGGTCTGGTCAAACTTGGACCTGTTGGGGATCAATCACACGTGATGAGCAGCCAGATTAAAGGCACACCAGGCTACCTTGATCCTGCTTATTGCTCAACCCTTCATTTGAGTCCTTCCTCTGATGTCTACAGCTTTGGAGTCATACTCCTTCAACTTGTTACTGCTAGACCAGTTGTTGATACAGCAAGAACCAAACCAAATTATCACATCATTGAATGGGTAAAGATATCAAACCATTTAATCAAACTTGTAGTAGTTACGAGTGATCTTTATATATGATTTGTTTATTTGAAGTATTTGTAAAAAAAAATTAATTTCTTCTTTACTTATTTGTTAATAAAATGAAGGCAAGGCTTAGTATAGAGCGCAAGAAAATTGAAGAAATCATAGATGCAAAACTTTTACTAGACCGATATTGCAACATGGAAATGATGCTGAAGATGGCACAACTCAGTCTTAGATGTGTGGTAAAGAACCCCAAAGATCGACCCACGATGACTCAGGTGTGGCAAGAGTTGGAAGTTGCGTTTAATTCAACTGTCAGCTTCATTGGCAAGAGACTTTCGAGGAATGTTTCTCGGGTATCAGCTGGTGAGTCTGGTAATAGATCAATGGAGTATGACTATTCTCAAAGCATCGTAAGCTTAGATGGTGTAAAATTGGAGAGGTTTCTTGTTGAAATGGATAGTGTCTCCTTTCAGAGTGAGAAATTAAGATGTCTGGAAGCTAATAGCTTTAGCTTTGATGTTGATGATGTAAACAATAGGAAAGTAGTTGTTGAGGAAACAGAGAGCGAAAATGGAGAAGAGAGGTTGATCTCATAAGGTGTTGTAATCGAGAAGGAAATCCTTCCTCTGGAGCTTTGTTTCTTGGTTTGAAGGTGCAAATTAGATTACACTTTCACAATTGTAATCTGCCAGTAACTTGCAAAATCTTGTTTTAGCTAAAATTTTTTTAGAGAACAGCAATCATTTTTCAGTCTCACAATCTAGAATTGGATTAGAAAGACCGTCAAAAGAACAAATAACTATCCAATCTGTACTGGCAATAACTAGGTGCCAAAATGTATCTAAACCAATCAACACTAGAGGTAGCTAATGTTTCCTGGACCAGTTGGTCATACTCCGTCGAAGATAATTACAACTAAATGAGCCTGCTAGAGATCTTTGTCTCAGACTAGCTATGCAGCTTTAACATAACTTAACATGGGACTTAGGTAATATTCCAAGCTTCCCCTCCCTCACCCAATCCAGTTGGCTTTATTGTATCCGCTTTCATTTAGGAGCTGGAGTCAAAATCCTTGTCTTGACTGAGCAACTCATGCATCATAGATAGTTCAACAGGAATTCTGCAGAAATTTCCTTAACACATCCTGATGAGCCTAAAATCCATATAAGATATCCATCATGCATGAGTTCTTTATCCACTTCAACTCGTGAGATAAGAGCTAATCTCTTCTATGTATGATTCGTTGCTATCTTCCCCTTTTGCTACCTCTGCATTTTCACTCTGTCTCACAAGGTCAGCATACATTTGTACACAACTCTTTGAAAACTCAGCTAATGACTGGAACACAGAAGAAAAACCCATCTGAAATCCATTTATGGTGATTTGCTGTGTCTCTTGCATGCTAATTTGGTGCTTTGCTTTCTCTGATTCCAGCCTTTTCTTGAACAAATCCAGCACCTTTTTCCTTTCTGCCAGGTATTCAATCCCATTAAACATGTCTGATTCAGATCCCTTACCAGAAATCTTTGCTTCAAGAATCCTTCTCTCTGCCCTCTGGAGCACCAAAGTTCGCCTGTCAAGTTCTTTGGCAAGCCCATCAACCTTTCTCTTTTGGTGTTGCTCCACCCCTTGTTGAGTCCACAGCGCATGAATATCCTTCCCAAAGCATTTCATGGCACCTCTTACATGCATAACCGGCAAGTTCTCAAGACTCATTAACCAATCATGGCAAGTTACTAGAGCTGGTGGCCCATTGATCCTACCTGGTGGTAGCGGCGAAGATCTGCAACTGGAGTAGAATCCAACCTCTGGAGCAATAAATTTAGATAGCCAAGCACCAAGAGCTTCAACATATGCCTTTTGAGTGGAAACGTAGGCTACAAAGCAATCATGCCAGCTATGAAGTTCCGCCTCAAGCTGAAGAGTGGCAAGACGGTGAGAATCATTGCGAAACTTTCCAATAGCAGGACAGCTGAAGGCTGTCACGTCTAACATGATTTGAGTTTGTGCTTCATGTGTTTGTAACATTATCTTCCAGTTCTTCATCAGGCTGCAAGAGGAAGACAGACACATGGGGTCATAAATTGACTAAATCCTATCATTCCAAATAAAGGCCAAGCACAAATCCCTCAACTTCCCTTACCCATGCAGCAGCTCAACAAGTTGTGGCTCCAACTCTTCGTCTCTGAGTTTCTCAATTCTTTTGGAGATTGATTCTACACTTCGAACTGCAACCGAGATCCTGGAGTACAATTCCTTTACTTCAGATCTGGTTTTGTCCCCAAGCCAAAGTCCATCTCCTTTACCATCTTTTCTTCTCAATTGGGAACATTTTTGCTCGTAACTTTTCCTTGCTTTCTCTCCACTCTATGTGCAATTTTAACAGCATTACAGAGATTTGGAAAACAATGCAAGCAGCTCTAATCAATACTAAAACACTGATCAATTTTTTCAGGAAGAATATTCAACTCTTTTCAAGAATGATATTGAATATATCCTTAAAATAGCATAAGTTGCTTTGCTGCTAATTTGCTAATTGAACAAGCAATGCACATATCACAAATGTTGATGATGCATTTTATTACCTTGACCTCTTCATATAGCTTCTTCTCCCAAGCATACAACCTTTCAAGCGTTAGCGAATGACTCCCTGATTCCATTCCCCCATAGTCATCAAACAGATCGGTCCACATAGAAGAGTTTCTAGAACTAGAAGAAAGGAGACTTCTGCACGATGAAGACCGGGATAAGGAAGTTTTGCTCAGAGTAATGGACCGAAGAAGTTTGCTCGACTTCTCTGCACAAATTCCATACACAATTGAATGAAGTAACTGCTGAACTTTGAGTAAACAAGACAGGCTTCTTTAGTTTCACCAAGAAAAAAAAAAACCAAAAACAAAGACAAAACAATAACAAGCATTTTTTCTTCTAGGAACTTAAGAAGAACTTAACGCTGCCTTTGGACACGTGCACATTTTTTAACTGTTATTCCCATAAATGTACGTATATATATGTCTATCTCTTTTTATGTATATACAGATGAATCACTCATTTGTTAGAAATTATACATTCATACATTGGTATTGAATAAGAAAAGTAAAAAAAAAAAAAAGGTTTTCATGCAGCAAAGGCAGCCTGAACTGTAAGATTTTTGTCAATGATTCTGCTTGCAATAAATGAACTTATGGTTCCTTGCTTGCCGATTCATTATTGCGTCAACGGAAATGATTTCTTGCAAAGTATACTAAATAATACTACAGCAGTCAAACAGAAAGCCATGGAAGGACCAGAAAAAGAGGGATTCACCTTTAATTTCCTCAAAACCAGACTGCATTTGAACCTTAGTTGCCTCTAGCATCCTGGAAATATCCAAACCAGAATTTAAAGCGCCACTAAAATGGTCTTCAACATCCTTCAAAGCTTCCAATAGTTCCCTCCCGATGGTTGGTTCATCAACCATTTTCAAACCCTTATCATCCCCTGTTTTCTCATCACTAACCCCAGTTTCCTTATGAGCCACTTTCGCGACTTTACGCACCACTCTTTCTCCGTCTTCTTCTAGCTCTGGAATCCCCTCCTGCTCTCTCACAGCCCTCAAATTTTCCTCGTACCTTTGACCGAGCTCACTCACCTCCTCTGTCCTCGTCCTCACTCCATTATCAAATGGGTTGAAGAAATCCCACCCGAATTCCATGTTTGGTGACGGCATTTTAGGAACCACTTCATCATAAAAATGCTCACAAAGAACTTCATCATCATCATCATCATCTTCTTCTTCTTCTTCCTCCTCGTCCTCCTCTTCTTCATTAATTTGTTGCTCAGTCACTTGGGTTTCTGGTTCTTGTACGCGTTCGTCTCTTTTTAGGGAGACAGTACAAGTAGCAGGCTGGCAAGGGAGGGTTTGATGGACGGGTAAAGTTGGTAGGTGTTGAAGGAAGTTTTGGTTGTCGGTAATGTTGAGAGTGGGGTGAGAGGAAGAAGAAGGGAAAGTTATGAGGAAAGGAGAAGAAGGAGAGGAATGGCGAGCTAGAAACAATCTTATAGCCGCCGCTACAGCGTAGAGAGAGTGATTGTAGTTCAAATGAGCATCCGAAAAAGCATACCTGCGTTCAACCGCCATTTTAAGAAGTCGTGTCCTCTCTCTGCACAATGCGACCACATCTTCTTCTTCTTCTTCTTCTTCTTTCTTGGAAAGAACACAGCCCATTCTGATAATCCGGGTAACTGTTAACCTCGAATTTAGAGTCTTTCAGCGTAGAAAATGAAAAAGAAAGGTGGGGGGTTTGTTTTGTTTTGTTTTGTTTTGGTGGGAAACGAAAAATGTGGATGTTTGTGGCAGAAAAGTCAGTCGTCCTGGGAAGGAAAAAAAGTGGAAGAGAATCGCATAAAGTAAGTGGTTGTGGGCGGAAATGAGAAACAGAAATTAGGGTGGACAGGATAAGAGAGGTGAAGTGAAGGACTGAAGAGAAAGTAGAGCGAGGAAGACGACTGAAAACGTTTTATCTTCAAGCTGGCGAGAGAGTGAGAGTACGAAGTTTTTGTCAACGTCAAACCAAATTCGGGGGTTTAAATGACGTAACCTTTATTAAACCTTTCAGTTTAATTAATTAATCTTACCACTAATCTCTCTTAACCTGGGGAATCGAGGATTAAAGAAATGCAATTACAGAACATTAACGCCGGCAACGAATAAGAATAAAATGCAGGTGGAGATAAGTCAGCAGTCCCATAATAAACTGTTACTGACCCACTTCATTAATAGAAAAATTTCACTCACATGTCCGTACGGTATGACATTATATTTATGTTTTAATTCAATTCCTCAACCATCACCACCCACTGATTGAAGCATTATAAAAATTATTAATTTGTTCACTAAAATTGAACATATCGGTAATTAATAATTTAATTTAATTTAATTCACTCTATTTTTTTTAATAAAAATAAAATATTCCAATCTGTCCCCACAATCATATCAGATTTATATTAAATAAAACTTAATTCTCTAATTAAAAAAAGGTGTATGTTATCATGTTTTTTTTTCCCATGATTAAATTATAATAATCATTTGCAAAGTATGTGGCTTAACCAGTACTATACTATATAATATTATGTTGTGTGAGTTTTTCAATTTTCACTAGAGAGTACAATGTATGTAAGCTATTTACTGTTACGTTATATCATTAAAATGAACTCCTCCTGTAAAAGACTGTGAAAAGTGTTTAAAGCATCCAATACGGTGCGTATTATTGGAAATTTTCTGCAATTCGAAAAAACATAACCCGAAATTTTCTGAAATTGAACAAAACCCCCTAGTTCGAGTCCAAGTCGTCAAAACCACTCCTCTTCTATTGCCCACTTTTTGTACCCAGAATCCCTCTCCGTCCCCGTGTCCCGATCTCCCTTCAAATTCTGAAATTCAAAAGGGAAACAATCCACTCCCATGAACGAAGATAAACCCTAAAAGAGTGTCTAAAACCTTGACAATTCCCGTCATGGAAAAACGCTACTCGACCTTGTCAATTCCACCTCTGCCGTCGATGACCGTCGACCTCAATTTCTCTTTTCCCCCGTCTTCTGTTCCCGGCGGTGGAGGCGGAGACGTTCCAGATATTCCTGGCGCGTGGTACGGAAACATACAATACCTCCTTAATATCTCAGTCATCGGTCTGGTATGCTGCATCCTCATCTTCGTCTTCGTCAAGCTGCGAAGCGACCATCGACGGATGCCGGGTCCCTCAGCCCTTGCCGCCAAGCTCCTCGCCGTATGGCACGCGACGTGTCGCGAGATCGCTCGTCATTGTGGAGCCGACGCCGCGCAATTCCTCCTCATCGAAGGCGGTAGCTTCGCCCTTCTCCTGCCTATAGCCGTTCTGTCTGTTTCCGCGATGCTTCCCTTGAATCTCTACGGCGGGACCGCAATTCTGGACGATCAATTCTCTAAGACCACCATAACTCACATTGAAAAAGGTTCGAGTTTGCTTTGGGTTCATTTTATTTTCGTCGTTATCGTCGTTGCCATTGTGCATTTTGGTATTTCCTCTATCGAGGAGAGGTTAAAGATCACTAGGTTTAGAGATGGGAATGGAAATTTGAGCGATCCCAATGCGAATTCTACTGCCATTTTTACTATTATGGTTCAGGGGTTGCCTAAATGTCTAGGGAATGATAAGATTTTGCTGCAAGAGTATTTTCAATATAGATATCCTGGGAAAGTTTATAAGGTTATTGTACCCATGGATTTGTGTGCTTTGGATGATTTGGCCACCGAATTGGTTAAGGTTAGAGATGACATTACTTGGTTGGTTGCTAAGATGGACTCTAGGCTTTTGCCCGAAGATGGTGAAGATGATGAAAATCAAGCTGGAGGGTTATTGGGTTGGGGACGGTACCTTTGGAGAAAGGTGAAGAATTTTTGGGATCATGTTATGGACTGGTTGGGTTTCACAGATGAAGAGAAGCTGAGGAAACTTCAAGAATTGAGAGCAGATCTGGAAACCGAATTGGCAGTTTATAAAGAGGGACGTGCCCCGGGTGCTGGGGTTGCTTTTGTAATGTTTAGGGATGTGTATACAGCTAATAAGGCAGTTCACGATTTTAGAAATGAGAAGAAAAGGCGGATTGGCAAGTTCTTCTCTGTGACAGAGCTGAGGCTGCAGAGGAACCAGTGGAAAGTTGAGCGAGCCCCATTGGCAGCTGACATTTACTGGAATAATTTGGGATCGACGAAATTCTCGTTAAGAATAAGGAGGGTGATTGTCAACACGTGTTTGCTGTTGATGCTCTTATTTTTCAGCTCTCCTCTTGCATTGATCACTGCCGTTAAGAGTGCTGGGCGTATTGTTAACGCAGAAGCAATGGACAATGCCCAGTTATGGTTGGCTTGGGTGCAAGCTTCCAGCTGGCTTGGATCTTTAGTATTCCAGTTCTTACCAAATGTTATTGTGTTTGTTAGCATGTATATTGTGATCCCTTCAGCTCTTTCTTATCTCTCCAAGTTTGAACGGCATCTGACAGTTTCAGGAGAGCAAAGAGCTGCTCTTTTGAAGCTGGTCTGCTTCTTTCTTGTAAATCTTATCCTATTGAGGGCTCTTGTTGAGTCATCTTTAGAGGGTACAATTCTACGGATGGGCCGATGCTACTTAGATGGGGAAGATTGCAAGAAGATTGAAGAATATATGAGTCCTTCGTTCCTGTCAAGGTCATGCCTTTCTTCTCTTGCTTTTCTAATCACAAGTACTTTCTTGGGAATATCTTGTGATCTACTGGCACCAATTCCATGGATTAAGAAGAAGATTCAAAAGTTTCGGAAGAATGACATGCTTCAGCTGGTCCCAGAGCAAAGTGAAGAGTACCAATTAGAACATCAGGACATCAATGGTCTTCGGAGACCGCTGATGCCTGAAAATGTGTTTGATTCTCCGAGGTTTAATAACATGGAACCACAGGGACAAGATCTTTCTGAATATCCTATCAGCCAAACCTCACCTATACCCAAGCAGAAATTTGATTTTGCACAATACTATGCGTTTAATTTGACAATATTCGCCCTGACCATGATATATTCTTCATTTGCTCCACTTGTTGTCCCTGTTGGTGCAGTTTATTTTGGGTATAGATATGTGGTTGATAAGTACAACTTTCTATTCATATATAGAGTCCGTGGATTTCCTGCCGGCAACGATGGAAGATTAATGGACACTGTGATATGTATCATGCGGTTCTGCCTTGATTTGTTCCTCATTTCCATGCTCTTGTATTTTTCTGTTAAAGGAGATCCCACGAAGCTGCAAGCCATACTTACTCTTGGATTGTTGGTAATATACAAACTTTTACCTTCTGATAGTGAGAGTTTTCAACCAGGCATCTTGGAAGGTATACAAAATATTGACAGCATTGTAGATGGAAGCATTGATTATGAGGTGTTCTCTCAACCCAATTTTGACTGGGATACGTATTACCCATGATATTTCAGGCATTAACACTGTTTATTTAGTTGCTTGTCTCTCACTGCATTCCCACTTCTCTCTGGGTCTTAGAATCAGAATCAAAATATTTCTAGATGTCTATATGTAACTGTATATCTTTGTGTAACATTTGGTTCCCTTTTTTTTTTTTTTTTTTTTTTTTGTTCAATTATTCGCACTTTTACAAGAACTTCCCAGATCAGGTTGCAGTTGGGAATTGGTGGTGCACGGAAGAAGGTGAGGGCAATATTTGGAGCAAACTTAGAAATTTAGTGGAATCTATTGTAAATTTACGCATTGGTTTTACCTTACCTTAGTTAGGATTTTGTTGTAAATTCCATCAGGGGGAACCAAAAAAAAAAAAAATTGAATTAAAAGAAAAAATACACTTTTAAATTTTGTCAAAGTAAATGAAATTTTGAAATGCATTATCTAATTTATTTGATATTTCATTGACTGTTTTAAGAAAAAAAAAAAAAAAAACTTTTAATTACTGAAATCTAAGCATGAATTTATTAACGAATTTCATTATTCTAACCATATAAAATATGTTCCTTGCTAATTCCAATTGGATTATTAAAAAAAAAAAAAAAAAAAGAAAAAATTGTTTTGGATTTTGATGAACTAAAAAGAGATGAGAAGAGAAAGAAATGTTCAAAAGTGGATCAAATAAAATTGAAGGGTTGGAGTAGATAAGAGAGAAAAATTAGGGGATCAGTGAGTACCTATATCCACTCTTAACCAACCATTAATCCTTCTCTCTATCTCCTTCACTTATGCAACAACGAAGACACACGACCCTTCTTCTTCACTCCATCACTAATTTCTCACTCCCCCCCCAACTCTTCCTCTTTAAATTCATTCACACCTTTCCTTCTTTGTCATTTCAAGACAAAAACAAACATTAACACTTTAAATTTGGTTTTATTTTTTTTACTTGTGACCATTGATTTTTTTGGGACGAGGGAGTAAAAAAAAAAAAAAGAAAGAAAATATGCATCATTTACAGATTAAAAGCAATCTTGTAGATTCGTGTTCGAGTAACTCCAAGTTTAGCAACAAAGGACAACCTCATTGTCCCAAGCCTCGTCGACCTGGACCTTCTGTTCCTGAGTTTCTCATGCCCTTTAGATGTTCCAAACATAGGTTTGTATCTTCTTATTCTTTTTTTTTTTTCAAAACTGACAATAGTAAATTATCAATCATGTATTTTATTTATAGAATTCTTTACAAATAAGATGCATGTAATTCTATTATATATATATATATATATATATATATTAGTCTATTAGTAATCAATTAAGTTTAGAAACAATATTCAAAGAAAGTTGTAAAGATTTTTATATTTATACTAACTTTTGGATGAAGATATACAAAATATAATTGTTTGTCGTGTTTGTTTTTGATGAATCAGTCAAACAAAAAGTAATCCAAGATTAGAGATTCTGAACATGATTGCAGATAAGGTTATGTTAACGTAACTTAATCAGATTAATTTCAATTTTCGTCTTCAACTAATTATAATAAATGAATGAATATGCAGACAATCGAAGGAATAGAATCTACATGCAGTGGAACTGGATGCTCACCCTCGTGTTATTCAGGTTCTCCACCAAATAGAACACATAATCCTTTAATACACGATGTCCAATTTCTTCATCAAATGGAGCTTCTCTCTCCCTTTCCCACAACCAAGCTTTCCACTCCCTCTCCCTATCCCATTTGATAATTACCTAATCTCTCTCATCAATTTTCCACATACCCTAACCAAAATTTTCTAATTTTGATAATTGGCACCAATTTTTCTTCTCATCTGAGTTGTAATCAGTTTTTTTTTTTTATTTTAAATTTTTTTTTATTATTTTGTAAATACCATGAATTCATATCTTGTAAATAATGATTTTGGTGATATGAAATTATGGTTCTATTTATGATCTTGAGATTTTTTTTTTTTATATATTTTAACTATTTATTATTATTATTTTATAAAATTCTATTCTATTATCTCGAATCGATAAACTAAGTGATAAGTTCAAGAACATCCTCTTAGAATATCTAAAATTTCAAAGAAATCACCTATAATTATTAAAACATAATTTGATGGATGCAAATATTAATATAATTATTTCAATTAATACGTCACTAACCCTTTTACTATTACCATATAACTTTCTTGTAGTAAAAAAAAAAAAAAAAATTATAATCTTACTAATGCAGTGAGTTAATTAACTTAACGTGAAGATTAAATTAAATCAACTTAGTTAGACCAAAATTATTAATTTATTTGTTAGAACAAAATTATGGGATATTATTAGATCACGCCACGTCAGCAGTTACGTAGCGTTAACTTAACGGAAACTTAATTTCTGTTACGTTAAAGAAGAAAAAGAACAAACCCCCCGCCACACCTGACCCCTCAGTTTCAACGTCCACAACTGTCAAAAAACTTTAAAAAGAAAAGATGGGTCCCACTCACCACATGCACACTAACACATACAGTCAGCCTACTGGCTCCTCCCCCACTTCTCTTCTCTGTAAACGAAAAACGTCAACAAACAATCTTTTCGTATTCATCCCAAGAAAATGTTTTTAAAAATTTCCCTCTTTTTATCCTCCGTGATCTAAATCTAGGGTTCTCATTTTCACATATCAAAATTCCCTTTTTTCACGGGGAAATCTTTTACTCGTTTTCCAAATGCATTGTTCTGTCTTTAAAATAATCCTTGTCTTGGTTCTCAATTGGACCTTTTTGAGTTCTAAGATTTGTAATGGCCGCATCTTCACCTTCAAGATGCACCACCGGTTCTCCGACACCGTTAAGAAATGGTCTCGTTCCACCGGAAGACTCGCCCATTTCCCTCCGCGGGGAAGTTTCGAGTACTACGCCGTTTTGGTCCACCACGATCGCGTCCTCCGCGGCCGCAAGCTCTTTGATACTGACTCAACCCTCTCTTTCTCCGATGGCAACTCTACTTTCCGCATCAGTTCTTTGGGATTGTAAGAATTCCCCAACCCCATCCCTCTTTTTTCTCTTTTCCTAATGAATTAGGGGAATTCTGAAAGTTTGGTTATTTCATTGTAAGTTAATCGCAATTTTTTATATGCTTCGTTCTTTTGCAGCTTGCATTACACAACGGTGCAACTGGGGACGCCGGGAATGAAGTTTATGGTAGCACTTGATACGGGGAGTGATCTGTTCTGGGTGCCCTGTGATTGTAGTAGATGCGCACCCACTGAAGGAAACATTTACGCTTCTGTATGTTATCCTTTCTTCTGTTAATTATGTTCTCTCTCTCTCTCTTTTTTTTTTTTTTCAAAATTATTTCCTATAATTTGTCTATCCATAAGCAAATGCAATGAATTGGGTAGGCAAATTGATTGATTGGAGTTTACAAATTTTGTAGCTTTTTCATTTGGCAATTCAGAGTCGAATTCTCCAAATGATATTTGAATTCTTGGAAACTTGCTCTGTCAACGGCAAGTAATCATTTTGAATAACCTACGGATACCTCAAAACCTCATTGGTTTTGCAAATCTTATTATCTATTTAATAAAATTTACATATCTACTACAGGCTACATGGAATCTGTTGGAATGTGCTGCGCCTAAGTGTCGTAATTCATGCCATATGTGAAATAAAGAAAGAAAGAAAGAAAATAAATAAATAGCAGTCGCTTTGGTGATCCAAGAGTCATCTGAAGTGTATAATCTTCATTGTGGCAGGATTTTGAGCTTAACATATATGATCCTAAAGAGTCATCTACTAGCAAGAAAGTCACTTGCAATAACAGTTTGTGTACACATCGTAATCGATGCCTTGGAACATTCAGCAGTTGCCCTTATATGGTCTCTTACGTCTCAGCCCAAACTTCTACTTCTGGTATTTTGGTAGAAGATGTTTTGCACTTAAAAACAGAGGACGACCATCCAGAAAATGTGGAGGCGTATGTCACTTTTGGGTGAGTTACTTGATATTTTCCGTTAATTCTCTTCAACTCATTCTTCCTTTTTTCCCTTTTCTCTTTTGACACCCTCCTTTAAGTTGATGCTAATGCAGTTTGAATTATGCAGCTGTGGACAGGTTCAAAGTGGTTCTTTTTTGGACATTGCTGCTCCAAATGGTTTATTTGGGCTTGGCATGGAGAAGGTATCAGTCCCTAGCATCTTTTCCAGAGAAGGGCTTACCCCTGATTCTTTCTCAATGTGTTTTGGATCTGATGGAGTTGGAAGGATAAGTTTTGGGGACAAGGGAAGTCCTGATCAGGAAGAGACTCGATTTAATCTGAATCCATCACAGTAAGTGGTAATTTCTCGTATACTTGACTATCCTTTAAGAACTATAGATTTAATTGCTGTCTTAGATCTGGAAATGTTTTGCAGTCCAGCCTATAACATTAGTATAACTCAAATTCGAGTGGGGACATCATTGATTGATGTGGATTTGACAGCTCTTTTTGACTCGGGCACCTCATTTACATATTTGGTTGACCCAGCATATACAAGGCTTTCAGAGAGTGTAAGTGCTTGTTGTCATCAAACTCAAAAAAGAGGCTTGTGCGTATATACATGCTTAGATAAATAAATATGTCCTTATAGATGTACACATATATAAATGATACTTAATGTCCTTTTGCAGTTTAATTCACAAGCACGCAATACGCGCCGTCCACCTGATTCAAGGCTCCCTTTTGAATATTGTTATGATATGAGGTGATTGCATGTTTGTTAGTTCTTTCTCTCTAACTTGTTTTTTCTTCCGTTTGATGTTAAACATCTAATCCTTTTCCATTATGCTGCACAGTCCCGAGGCAAATGTTAGTTTGGTACCTAGCATGAGTTTAACAATGAAAGGAGGAAGTTATTTCACTGTGTATGATCCAATAATTGTCATCTCTACTCAGGTAAATCTCCATTATTTTGTTTTGTACATTATTGACCAAGAAACAGTTATTAATAAAATTTTTCTATAATGATTTGCAGAGTGAACTTGTGTATTGCCTAGCTGTTGTCAAGAGTACGGAAATGAATATAATTGGGCGTAAGTGTTCTATGAAGAGTTTCCTATAGTTCTCAAAATTTCTAAGCTATAGAGGTTCATGATTAAGCGGGTAGACTGTTTGGTTAGCATGAACTTTTGAATGTTAAGCTTATGCAAATTGAACCTTTCTGCTTCCCTGCATTTTAAGGTTATAACCAGTGACTAGGTGGTTGCTCATTTTGTTCTGAACCAACATGCCGACTGCATAATAAACTCTTAGCCTTGCTTTGCTGATTTAGCTGTTACAATATTTTACAGAGAATTTTATGACTGGCTACCGTGTAGTTTTTGATCGAGAAAAATTCATCCTGGGGTGGAAGAAGTTTGATTGTAAGTGTCGCTAATATATATTCCCTTTCTGTTTTGTCATTTAAACTTTTGTTGTTCACGCATATGTTACTCATCTATAACTTCTATAAACTGGATGTACCATGCAGGTTATGACATTGAGAATTCTACCTCTTTTCAAGTTGAACCACACTCTAAATCTGTTCCTCCTGCTGTCGCTGCCGGACTACGTAATCACACTACTCCAGAATCAACTAAAGAGACCACAAACAAATCTCAGACTTCAGCTTCTTCCGTGTCTTACTGTTGCCGTACTTATCACTGGACTTGCCTCAGATTTGTGTTCATATCGTTTCTGTTGTTGTAGCTGCTCTATATTCATTATTTTTCTTCTTTCCGGTTGCTGCCTGCTGTGGTAGTAATTGGTAGAGGTCATATACCCTCGCACAGTGTACTGCTCAGAAATCACCTCACTGGTCCTAGTTAGCTTTGAATTTGGCTTGGCCAGATCATAGATACAAACAATTGCTTATCTGGAATCTGGCTTGGCCAGGATGACAACTCGTCCTAGACAGAAACAGATTTTGCTGGTGTAGAAAACAGCCCTTGTACCATTTCATTTTTGTCCATATCCCTCATTTCAAAATCTTTAACATATGGAACACTGTAGAATTCTGTACATTATTTCTATAATAGAGACTCTGGGCAGAAAACTTTCTTCTCTTTATAAATGAAGCCATGATGGTTCACATTTCTATGGTGGTCAGTTTCTATTCAAGATAACTCTTTCGCATGCAGCCGTATCATGTTCTTATGCACTCAAGTAGATTTCTCTCACTAGTGTGGAATCGGTCCAATTTGTTGCCATTAAAGAGGAGAAAGACAGAGCAAGGATGGTATGAACTAAAACAGTATCATTACTTAAAAGGGGTCAATGACCTTTTATGTAGGACAGTAACTGGATTGTTATGGCTGGACTTGGACCTTGTTGTGGCCACTATATATTCCCTGTCATATGCTACAGTGACCATTAATGAAAAAACATGTGGCATCAACTTTAATTATTACAGAGAAGTGTTTTTATATATTTTGTGTAACTTTAAAGCACCAACTATTGCAAGCTGAAAATGAAATTCAAAGACCAACAAGTATTGAATGCCAGCTTCCACGTTGTTTCATATAATTTGAAAGTTTCAAACCTGCAACTTTATTTTTCCTTGTGGTAGTTGGAAGTTTGATGAACTTCCCTGCACTAATTGCGGGTACAAACCACTAGGTGGTGGTGTATTATTATGGAAACAGAAATTCCCATTTTAAAAAAAAAAAAACACCTTATTCATTAAATTACTAAATAAATCCTTAAATTTTAGGGTTCATAAATCGGAACAAATATTCCCTAATCCTCCTCCTCTCAGTTTTCAACGGTTCTTTTCTCAAAGAACAAATAGCCGACCTGGACGCTCCCTCCCTCATTTTGCATTTATGGTCTGGAATTTTAAAATATTTGAATTTATTTTAACCAAAATATTTTATTAAAATGAAAGGGAAAAAAGAACAGCCTAACGGGGTTAATATTAAAGATTAAAAATTAAAAATTAAAAATAAACCACCACTAATTTAATAATTCAAACTGGCGGGACCCACACAGACGCGGTTATGGCACTAAAACATGAAGCGCGGTTTCGTCCTCGCAACAACAGCGAAAGACTTTGACTTTTTTTTTTTTTTTTTTTTTTTTGGCATTTAGCTTCGCAGAAGCAAACCATCCACTGCTCACTACTTCATTCAAACCCTGAAAGGCCAAACAATAAATTTTGCTTCGCCTCAATTCCCTCCCAACTGAGAGTCGCAACTTTCCCGGAATTGACTCCAGTGGATCATGGCTGGGTATAGCAGTCACAGCAGTACTTTGTTTTTGTTGCTGCTGGTGGTGGTGTCGGGTTGGGGGGGTTTGAGCAAGTGTGAGGCGTTTGGGACCTTTGGATTTGATGTTCATCATCGGTTCTCGGATCCGGTTAAGGGAATCCTGGCCGTTGATGAGCTGCCGGAAAAGGGAAGTGTCAACTATTACGCCGTCATGGCCCACCGCGATCGCTTGATCAGGGGCCGTCGACTCGCCTCCCTCGAGCAACAGACACCGCTCACGGCACTCACTTTCTTAAACGGCAACGACACTTACCGAATCGAAGTTCTCGGATTGTACGGTTTATGCCTTCAACTTCTATTTTATTGTTCTTTTTATTTTATTTTAAAATTCTCAGGTAATTATGTGTGTAGTTTTTGTATTTAAGTTTACTCTTAACTAGTTGCTTAGAAAGTTTTCGGTGATGAAAAATGAAGGAAGGAAACGTTTACTTTAAGGGGAAAGAAGAAAAACGCGTAAAGAATCGAATTAATTAAGCTCAAGCTTTCCTTTTCTGCTTTAATATAAAAACATGTTGGTTATGATTTTTTCAGAAGGAGTCGTGATTATTTTGATCTTCCGTCAGTTAAGAAAAAATGCAATCTTTCCTTTTCATTGATTGTACATTTCGTAATTGGTTATTAAACAAAGGTTAAATTTTCATAACTTTTTTTTTCTGGTGCTCTTTAAGTAAGAAAATAATTACTATTTGAACTAATCTCTTCTTCTCTGAATATGTTATTGGAATCTCAGTCTGCACTATGCCAATGTTTCGGTGGGGACGCCGGCTTTATCGTTTCTAGTAGCATTAGACACCGGCAGTGATTTATTCTGGTTACCATGTGATTGTACTAGTTGTGTGCACGGCTTGAAGTCATCAACTGGACAGGTGTGCTGTTCTTTTCCATGGCCTTGAAACTTTGTTTGAACTCTCTTTCAATATTAAGCTGGCTTCTAGGTTAGTTACTATCTCAAAGTCCGAAACTTGAGCTGAATTTGTTGGAGAAGGTTTATTTAAGACCCATCTAAATAGAATTGAATTGATGACCGTCTGTGCATCTATTTTTCTTGTCCTTTACGATGGAGCTGAGATATGAAACATCCTTCAAGAGTTGACACTGTTGTTTACTTGTGTATTTACCTTAGAATATCACTTGTGATCATATGCAGAATGATGGATCTTATGGCATTTATTGTTTTGCGAATGACACATTTTCCATCAACTAGAACGCTGAATCTTTACTGATTTGAATGCCCGATAGCTTAACGTAGAATGATTTATTGTATCATTGATTTCCATGCTTCCTCACCTAGTCTTTTGTCAAACAACAGATAGACTTCAATATATATAGCACCAATACATCATCAACAGCCTCAAAGGTTCCCTGTAACAATACTTTGTGTGCACGACAAACCCAATGTCCTTCACCCAATAGTAATTGTCCCTATCAAGTTCGATATCTCTCTAATGGCACCTCATCTACTGGGATCTTGGTGGAGGATTTATTACATTTAACTTCAGAAGATAAACAATCAAAAGCTGTCGATGCCCCGATTACATTTGGGTAGGTAATTTTCATCAATCTTCTGTTGGAAACTTCAGGGTAAATATTGGCATTCCCCATAAACTTTCTAGAAAGTTGCAAAACATGCTTGCTTTTAGGTAGTCAAATCATGATAGTATCATAGTACGACATAATTTCCTTCGCATAACTCACAGTTGAAATCAAATACGGAATCAAAATTAAATATTCTTTTTTCAGTTAAAAGACCCAGGATAAAGATCTGTTCCTTTTTGCAGTTGTGGTCAGGTTCAGACAGGTTCATTCTTGGATGGTGCAGCTCCCAATGGTCTTTTTGGCCTTGGGATGGCTGATATCTCTGTTCCTAGCATGTTATCAAAAGCAGGGCTTGCCTCAAATTCTTTTTCAATGTGTTTTGGACATGATGGAATTGGGAGGATTAGTTTCGGAGATAAAGGCAGCGCTAACCAAAGTGAAACACCATTCAATCTTAGGCAAACACAGTAAGTGATCACCTATTCAACCATGCTGGTGATGATTTCACTGATTTGGCATTTCTAATATGTTTGATCTGCATATAATGCTGGGTGTGCTGATTTTTTTCCATGTGGCTCCTGATTAGTCCCGCATATAACGTCAGCATCAGTCAGATCAGTGTGGGGGGGAATGTTGCTGATCTTGAATTCAGTGCAATCTTTGACTCTGGCACCTCATTTACGTACTTGAATGACCCAGCTTATACGCTAATTTCTGAGAGTGTGAGTAGCTTAAGTTGCAGAATTCTTGGTAGTAATGTCAGAATTTACTGTATGACAACTGATAATTTGTGCTATTTGGCAGTTTAATACCTTGGCTTTGGAGGAGAGGCATTCATCTGATTCTGGTCTTCCTTTCGAGTACTGTTACGATTTGAGGTATAAGTTTATCTTGTTACATACCAATATTTTGTTAGTTTTTTCTTTTTTCATTTCGAGTCCTCAATCTCTAACTTTACGTGCAGTCCAAATAATAAAAGCTTCAAATATCCTATAGTGAGTCTGACAATGAAAGGTGGAGAAAAGTTCCTTGTCAATGATCCAGTACTAGTAATATCTATGGATGTAAGGCCTTGCTATCTCTTTCTCTCACCCCCTTTTTCGGGTTTGGTTACAAAGCTTAACTTTCTGTGTAATTTGACATCTATCACCTGCCTCTCAATATATGCTAAAGTTTCTTTTGATTTCCAGAGTGGAGATATATATTGTTTGGGTGTTGTCAAAAGTGAAGACGTGAATATCATTGGACGTAAGTACATAAACATGACAACTATGATTTGTGTATAATCTAGCAGCTTACTTTTCATATTGATGAAAGTGCTTTGTCAGTGAGTCAGTGTTATTTGGAATGTAATATACGCTTGTTTTGATCCGTCGTCCTTTTTCAATTTGGTTTCTCCTGGTTGCATGGCATTGGATAATTGTTGATTATGACATGAATTTATTGGACTCAATCCAGAAAACTTCATGACTGGTTATCGAATTGTCTTCGACCGCGAGAAGATGGTGCTGGGTTGGAAGGCATCTGATTGTGAGTATTATTAGTCTACCATGGTGGTCATTTTGATTTCATGTTAAATTCACTCTGTTTTCTGTTTCCAGAGGGTGATCTTTGAAATTTGTGTTGACAAGCTTGTTTATGTGCAGGTTTTTCTCGTGATGAGTTTAACAGCTTACCAGTCAGCCCACCAAAGTCCAAGGCATTTCCCCCGGCCATTTCTGTCAATCCAGAAGCCACAGCCATACCCACCCCCGGGAATGGCTCACCTCAGTTGAACCCCTTGACATTGGCACTCGTTATCTTTCTTTTTCCAGTTTTAATCTTTTCCTGATAGCGCTTTTTTCTCTTTTCTTTGTTCTTTTTTTCTTTCTAAATACGAACCTTCATCATCAATCTCTGTAGTCCTTACCACATATTATCAGTAGGCATTTGTTTAGGGTAAAATTACAGGAAGCTCAGGTGAGGTCCATTTATTTTTGGCGTATTTTCATCTTCCATCATTTGAGCATTGGGTTGTAAATATTTTATTGTTGTAACCACATACAAACAATGATTAGAGCATTTTTAAATGACTGAGTTTAAATTTTACTTTCTTTGTTGCCCTTATAAGCCATGCAAGAAACTTATTGTATCTTATATTTTTGAATGAAAATGTACTTCATTAGAAAATTTAGATATATTTTTAGTTATCTTGTTAATTTTTAATTTAAAAGAATTTCTTTTTTCATATACTTACTATTTGTATAAATTAAATGGAAAATATACTAATTTTTAATTTAAAAGCATTTCTTGAATGAACTCGTTAGGAGATTCTAGATGATAAAAGTTGAAGCCCTATATACTCAAATGTTCATTATACCAGTTGCAGTCCTAGCCATTGAATAATGAAATATATTGATAAATCTCCATCTACCAAGTACGCATCTCCAGACCCTCTTTTCATTCCTCCCACTGGAAACAAAAAATGGATATAATTAATTCTTACATGGTAAACATACTTTTCTCTCCAAATTCCACAGTATCTTTTGCAAATGCAAACCTATGAACTTAATTATACAAAAAAAAAAATACATTCTGAAATAGTACTCCAACTCAATCATTGAATCCCAGATTCCGGCAAAATTTTAGCTCCCTTTATTTCTATAAAAAAAAATTCATTCCGGACGTATCCCCCGCCCAACGCGCTCTGCCTGACTATGGCCTCTTTGTGCGCAGTGCACATTGTAACAGGGGAAGCAGATCTTATCTGTCTTGGTTTCAGTTGGTATTGACTTAGTTACTGTCTTCTTTAGTGCGGAGGATACTCAAGTCTTCTTCTCCACTGCAAATCTAGAGTGCATTCTTTCGTTTCTTGGAGGACACGTTATTTGAAGGTAACTGAACTTGCTTCGTCTTCATCTTAAGTGATTTAACTAATGAAGACAACTCAATTTTCTCCTTTGATGGTAATGCTTCAGTTTTTGTGTGCTTATCTTCACTCCTCTCAGCCTCCTCGGAAGGCAATTGAGCTTTTTTAGGCAACTTCTTAGGCTCACTTCCCACCAGTTCTTGCCGGTCACTCTTCTGCTGCTTCTGTGCTACTTGCCGAGCATAAGCTGCACTCCTGCAATGCCAAAACTCAGATTTTCAGCACCGGCTATAGAAGTCAATGTTTAATATCAAAGCAAAGAATCCAGTAACTGTTACAGTTAAAACAAGGCACTTTCTTTATAGCAATCGTGGGGACATATGATCCACCGATTTTTTTTCTCAAATCATTTAATTAAATGGGCCAACTGACATACATTTTAGCAAATAAGTTGTATTCTCTTTATTATAGTACCTTTTGAACTGTGGATCTGTGGGATCCAACGCAAAGAGAGGTGAAGTGAAGAGAGATGAAAATCGTGGATCGTCGTAATCCGCAGCTGGTATTTTGTCCTCATGTATAATTTCTTTCCCCTTTTTCCCCTTGACCTTCTTAGGTTTCAGATTATATCCCTTGACACCAGATTCTACCCCCTTGTCATCAGCAAGTAATAATTCCAACTCCGCTCTGCTTGCTTCTGTTTCCTTCTCTGTATCTTGATGCTGCTTTCCTTCTTTGTCACTCCTACCTCGGACATCCTTCTTAAGTCTTTTAACGGGAGGTTCTTCTAGAAAGAAGTCATCAGGTTGTTCTGCTATTGCTTCTTGATCAGTGTCACTACTCTCATCATCCTCTGAAGAATACTTGGATTTATTTTTTCTGGCTGCCTTCTTCTCACGTCTTTTTCTGAGATATGCCTCCCAAACAGTTTCTGATTTCTTATCCTTCTTCTCTAGAATGCGCTTGCTTAAATCTTCCAACCCAGTATTGAAAGTGACCTCCATATCTTGGCCTTCATCTTCATCCTCTTTACCTTCTTCATCTGAACCATCCCCAGACTGGAGCAATGCACGATAAATATCTCTTTTTTTCAGTTTTTCATCAGGGTGGCTTCCTGTGGCCTGCTTTTTCTGTTTTTCGTCAAACTGATCCTCTGTGATTTCATCCTCATCATCATCAATGTCACTTTCATCAGCCAAAAACTCTTTCAGTTCCAACTCAGCCAACTATTTCAGACGATCGCATTAGCAGCTAGAAAATAACATTATCATGCAAAGCCAGGAAAAGAGAAGAATGCAGGACAACAGAAAAAAAACTGAACTTTGCCTTGTGTTAGACTTGATTCACAGAGAGCAAAAAAATATTATAAGAAGTAATATTTGTAACCGACTCGGATCAAATCTACCAACCTGCTCAGCATTGAATGTACGTTTCAAGGTCTTCACACGTTGTGGCTCATCCTCATCCCATGAAAGTCGAATTTTACTTAGCTGCAGCGCTTGAGTTTGAAAATTTAAACCCTCATAATTTGAAGGTCCCTGAATGGAATAAAGAATCAGCAGTTAACTTCACGTTGCTTTTAACTCTACATGTAGGCTAGGAGGTTCAGAGGAAAAATTCAGCATCTACCTACGGTAAAACATAAAAAATTTGACACAATTCAATCTTTATATGGAATGGGCATCAAAATAACATTCCTTCCATCACTAGAGGCAGGATGAGCAAGTATGACTCTTCTGCCCATGAGTTCATTTATTCATATGGCCCTAAAGATCATATAATTGGAGAACACACCTCTGTAGCAACATCACAAGCTTCATGTTTAAATTCCATGGAATCAGGTATAAATCTTAAATCAAACACATTTGACGATCTCTCAAACTCAGTTCCATCACATACGGTAAAACATGAAAAATTTGACGCAATTCAATCTTTATATGGAATGGGCATCAAAATAACATTCCTTCCATCACTAGAGGCAGGATGAGCAAGTATGACTCTTCTGCCCATGAGTTCATTTATTCATATGGCCCTAAAGATCATATAATTGGAGAACATACCTCTGTAGCAACATCACAAGCTTCATGTTTAAATTCCATGGAATCAGGTATAAATCTTAAATCAAACACATTTGACGATCTCTCAAACTCAGTTCCATCACATACGGTAAAACATGAAAAATTTGACACAATTCAATCTTTATATGGAATGGGCATCAAAATAACATTCCTTCCATCACTAGAGGCAGGATGAGCAAGTATGACTCTGCTGCCCATGAGTTCATTTGTTCATATGGCCTTAAAGATCATATAATTGGAGAACATACCTCTGTAGCAACATCACAAGCTTCATGTTTAAATTCCATGGAATCAGGTATAAATCTTAAATCAAACACATTTGACGATCTCTCAAACTCAGTTCCATCACATACGGTAAAACATGAAAAATTTGACACAATTCAATCTTTATATGGAATGGGCATCAAAATAACATTCCTTCCATCACTAGAGGCAGGATGAGCAAGTATGACTCTGCTGCCCATGAGTTCATTTGTTCATATGGCCTTAAAGATCATATAATTGGAGAACATACCTCTGTAGCAACATCACAAGCTTCATGTTTAAATTCCATGGAATCAGGTATAAATCTTAAATCAAACACATTTGACGATCTCTCAAACTCAGTTCCATCACATACGGTAAAACATGAAAAATTTGACACAATTCAATCTTTATATGGAATGGGCATCAAAATAACATTCCTTCCATCACTAGAGGCAGGATGAGCAAGTATGACTCTGCTGCCCATGAGTTCATTTGTTCATATGGCCTTAAAGATCATATAATTGGAGAACATACCTCTGTAGCAACATCACAAGCTTCATGTTTAAATTCCATGGAATCAGGTATAAATCTTAAATCAAACACATTTGACGATCTCTCAAACTCAGTTCCATCACATACGGTAAAACATGAAAAATTTGACACAATTCAATCTTTATATGGAATGGGCATCAAAATAACATTCCTTCCATCACTAGAGGCAGGATGAGCAAGTATGACTCTTCTGCCCATGAGTTCATTTATTCATATGGCCCTAAAGATCATATAATTGGAGAACATACCTCTGTAGCAACATCACAAGCTTCATGTTTAAATTCCATGGAATCAGGTATAAATCTTAAATCAAACACATTTGACGATCTCTCAAACTCAGTTCCATCACAAGCTTTGTAAAGATAGTCTGCTGTTGCACTCGAATCACATTCTACAACACCATAATAATATCTGAGGATGGAAAAAGTAAATAAAAATATTAAATGAACATAGCTAATGAAATGCTAGTTTTCTTCTTCTACTTCTTCCCCAACAAAATGATCTTTTTTTCTCAAACATTATCTAAATATACATAAACTATATCCAAGAATAATTTAAAACAAATCTAAAAAAGGTTTAATTTAATATGAAATGAATAACACCTTGGAGATGATAAAATGATTGTAAAAGAAGGTGCCAAGGGATAATTAGCAGGGTCCATAAAAGAAACAATAACTAGTAGGAACATGAATCACCTTAGTCTACTTCTCTCATAAGCACGCAATTTCTCATTATCAATTTCATCATCATCGTCATCATCTTTATCTTTTTCCTCATTTTCATCATCAAATAACCCAACAGGTCCTTGAACTTCTTCCTCTTTCATGCGCTGAAGTCCGAACTCAGATGGATAGATGGATACTGACAAAATGTGCCCGTCTTTAGGGAGAAATGAGCTCAATACTACATATAAATCCACAGCCTATGGCATCATCAGGAAAATAGGAGTAAGTGGCATTCCCTTTGAAGGTTTGAAAGAATCATGAACTACCACTGCACAGACGTTATAGCACCCAGCAACCTTTTAACAGATTTTTTCATGTCCTATAATATCAATATTAGAATGTGTGGAACTTTTGAAAGAACTAACAAAAAAAAAAAACAAATGAAGGATGGATGTCCAATATTTTCACTCTATTATCTAGTTCCTCAATCTGCATGGAATGATCACTAGGACAAGAAACAATTTGAAACATCTGAACATGCATGCAGGCACCATGACATAACTGCATGAGCAAATGGATGAAAAATACTGCATTAAAGTTCAAATACTCCCACAGCAAGTTTGCCCTTAACTCAAGAAATTGCATGGGAATCTTACATTTTTCAATCCATTAATGGTTTAAAAATTGGAACTCAAATCCATCCACGGATAAGACAATACCTGGATACCAATACACTGCAATTTATATTGAAAAAAATGACCCTTAGAAAGAGCTCAATTCTGAACTTGAGCAACATACCTTAACATGCCTCCAGTCCATATTAACAACAGCAAGCCTTCGGGTTTCTTTTTCAATCACAGGTATATTCTCTTCCTGTCAATTCAATCACTAATAGTAAGACGAGTTGATCCATTGCAGTAAAGTCATGACAAGAAGCACCAATTTTTCTTACCAAAAAAAGAAAAGAATTGAATGTCATTATGCAGTGAAATAACAATATCCTATTTTTAGTTAAACAAACATTTGAATACATGAGAATCATCAGTTTGTGAATTGAGAAAAGTATTTTCAATTTTGTGTCCACCAAACTTGTGCTTCTTTATTCAAAACTTGCAACTACAAAAACTAGCATCAATATTCAAACTTTGAAACTCGGAATCATGGAAAATTCATGTACATTATAATTTGTAATTTCCTACATTATCAGAAGGAACAGCTAAAAGTGCATCCGACTTGCAACTACAAAGACTAGCATCAATATTCAAAGTTTGAATCTCAGAATCATGGAAAATTCATGTTCATTATAATTTATAATTTTCTACGTTATCAAAGCAAAAAGCAGCTAAAGCAATTAATTTGTACTAAAAGTAATAAATCCAAATGCAAGCTCAAATTTTACCTGTATTTCAGGCTCTCCATCATCATAAACCACCTCCTCATCCTCTTCTTCTTCATCAGTAGTAGACTCCACTTCACCTCCTTCCGCCACCAATTTCTCATCTTCTGACTCAGTCTCCGACTCCTCTTCTCCTTCACTTTCTCCTAATTCCTCTTCCTCACTCTCTTCCTCAGGCTCTTCCGCCTCCTCCTCACTATCCGTATCCTCCCTCTGTCTTCTTCTTTCTTTCTGTTCTTCATCTTCCTCCATCCGGTAAAAGTGTCGTAGAGAATCTCCAGAGCTCTTCTCCTTCTTAGGCTTGCCTCGCTTGTCCAATGGAGCCGAAGATGAAGCGAAGCGCTTGTCGGTGAAGGCACGCTGGAACCGAGCGTCGATCGCCACCTTCGACTCCCGCTTCGAAACCTTCTGAAACCGCGGGTCCGAGTGCACTGACGCGAACCGGGGATCACTGATGATTTTGGATTCATTGTCGCCGGGATGATGGCCGTTCCGAGACTTCGAAGGCAGCGTAGCATCATCTGAATTCCCCGGCTTAGCTCTTTTATTCCGATTCCTATTTTTTGAACCCATTTGTTGATTAGTGGTAGCTCTCTTGTACGTTTGAGATGGTCTTTCTGGAGAAAATAGTGAAGAAGGAGGGAGGGGTTCTGCGCGAAGTGGAGTAAGGGTTTTAGGTATGATTGAACGCTGCCGGGGGGGTTGAGGTGGAGGAGGAGCGGGATTTGAAAACGAGCTTCCAGATCCTACTTGGACTGACCTTCCATTATCGGACCTGTCTGAATCTTTCACGGGCCGGGCCGAGGCCATTTCGAGAAGCAGGTCTACGCCTAACTGAGGCTGAGTGATTGGTCCGTCTAGATCGACCCAACTTGGTCCATTTATTATTACACATACTTTTTTTTTTATATAAATATTGTGTATGTATATATATATATATATATATGTATGTATGTACATAAGAATAAATATAATTTTAATTAAAAAATTTTATAATTAAATTAAATTTAATCCCAACACATATTCAAACAAAATAAATATTTAATAACGATTAAGTTTATTTAATTTTTTTTGAAAGAAGAAAAGTGGTCAAGTGGTTGTTACGGGCATCATCAAAGTTGGGTCCGGGACGAAATTATTATGTCTCCCGGCTCCATGAAAATCATATTATTCAAAAAAAATTAATATTGTTTTAGAAGATTTAATCTGTTTTTTTAACTACTAAAAATTTTGAATTGCAGATATAAACAACCTGATGTGCCTTTTTTGGATCATCATAATTTTAAATTACAATTAGGACGTACTGATGTAATAAAACAAAATAATAATATTAATTAGTGTTTGTGGGTTGAGTAGGATGCTTAAAAAACACACCACCACCAAATTATTCCAGGTCCAACTAATTAATTAAATATCACGGGCCATACTGATTTTAGTCAACAGAATATTTTCTCTTTTTTTGCAAAATCTACCCATAAATATTTACAGCATGCTTGCCCATCTCCCATGCAAACCCAAAAGTTCACGACTCTGGATTCTTTTCTTCTCCAATTTCTTGGCAGCCATGGTTCCGATCACTTCTCTCCTCATATTCTCACACCTAGTTTCAGTAGGAACATCACTGAGCTTGAATTACTACGAGAAAACGTGCCCATACGTTGATGATATTGTGAATGACATCGTGAAGAAGGCAGTGGCCAAAGACAAAACAGTTCCTGCTGCTCTACTCAGAATGCATTTTCACGACTGCTTCATAAGGGTAATTCGTTGCCATTTTATTAGGTCTTCTCTTTTTGTGTTTTTTTTTTCTTTTCTACAATGCGAAATAGTTTTATATGTGTTTATTGATTTGGTGAAGGGTTGTGATGGGTCGATATTGTTAAACTCTGGAGGAGGCAACAAAGCAGAGAAAGATGCACCGCCGAATGGTTCCCTACATGCATTTTATGTTATTGATGTTGCAAAGAGGGTAGTAGAAGACAG
The DNA here is from genome assembly GCF_054855325.1 of Carica papaya. NCBI lineage: Eukaryota > Viridiplantae > Streptophyta > Magnoliopsida > Brassicales > Caricaceae > Carica > Carica papaya. Next base: position 4,098,197 of record NC_142312.1, on the reverse strand, counting down.
GTGTCCTGGAGTTGTCTCCTGCGCAGATATTCTGGCTTTGGCTGCCAGAGATGCTGTTGTGCTTGTAAGACATAATACCTACTTGTATATATTAACATTATGAGCAACATTTTACAATATACAATGCTAATTAATTTACAGTCTGGAGGTCCAACATGGAGTGTGGAAAAAGGGAGAAGAGATGGAAGAATATCAAGAGCAAGTGAAACTACAACGTTGCCAACTCCAACATTCAACATATCTCAATTGCAGAAGAACTTTTATCTAAGAGGTCTCTATTTGAAGGACTTGGTAGCTCTTTTAGGTATACTTTTACTCTTTTAACATACAATTTTTTTTAGGTATGTGACTCCAATAACTATATATAAGTGTGTGTGTGTGTGTGTATATGTAACAATTGAGATAAATATATGCAGGAGCACACACACTAGGATTTTCTCATTGTTCGTCATTCGGAAATAGAATCTACAACTTCAATACCACTCATGACATAGACCCCGTAATGCGCCCTTCCTTTGCAACAAGACTAAGGACCATCTGTCCACCTAACAACAAGGTCAAGAATGCTGGAGCTACAATGGATCCTTCACCGACAACTTTTGACAACACATATTACAAGCTGGTTCTACAGAGAAAAGCACTTTTCTCCTCAGATCAAGCCCTGCTCACTACTCCTTTCACCAAGTCTTTGGTCTATAAATTTGCTACCTCAAAAAAAGCTTTTCACCAGGCTTTTGTCAAATCGATTATCAAAATGAGTAGCCTCAATGGAGGACAGGAGGTTAGAAAAGATTGTAAGGTGATCAATTAAATTTCTCAGAGCTCCTTTTTTCATTTATCTTTAATGGGGAATCTATTTTGTTTTTTCTTTCCATTACATATCCACCCATTGCATGTTACTTTATTATTGTCAATAATTAATGTTCCACCTTAATCATTTACCTTATAGGACATTAATAATTCATTTTTACTTTTATTAGTAAAAAAAAATAAAAAATAATACAAAATGATTAATCGTGAAGTAATTTCGAATAACTATTTATAAAATGTTACATATACATTAATGATAACATAACGTTTTATCAAAAATACATATTAAATAATCTTTTACTAACGACATATAAGATATAATTTTATAAAAAATAAATTAAAGTATCGTGATATGAATACGTACAATGAATGATTTGTTACCCATTATCTAATTAATCATGCTTATACTAAATCAAGAACCATAAAAGAAAACAAACTTTGATTTTAACTACAATACAATATGCTACCTACTAATAGCATACAATTATTGATTTCAACAGAAGCAGAATATTAATGCTAACATATGAACAAACATAAACATGTTCCCTTTTTTTTTTAGCTGTAAAGTTCTCGGATAAATTTTAATGAATAAAAAGTAATTCGTTTTCGAACAATTCGATAGTCTGATTTGGTAGATTCGATTTTGGTTAAACTGGTGGCTCAAAAATTTTATTCTAATTAATCCTCCTAAAAATTATTAAATATTACCAAAATAAATATATATTAGCACTTTTTTTTTTAATGAAATAAAATACTAATACCACTTCTGGAGATTCATGACTAGGCCATCTTAAATTTTTGGTGATGAGAAAAAGAAGAAACGGTGCGTTTTGTATTCCCAGTGGGCATACACTTGCACAGGCAGTTAGCATGGGCTTCAAGGCCCACGCAACAAAACGGCCCGTTTCATATTGAAATAGCGGCTGCAGCCTGCGAGCCTGCGGGTGCATCAAAAGCCTTACAACTTTCGCTTATCAAAGTTAAAAGCCACTGATTAAGGACCCCACCAGTTAAGAAACCGAAATCAACGGATGATTATAGGCGATGGGCCCACCTTCTAGACCGGTAAATCGATATTTGGTACACGTTGCATACAGGGAATCATTGATGGGTCGTCATCATCTACATCCGTTTTCCCATTTTCTACTTTCTGCTTTTGAAGTGTCCATCTTTCTCGAACCATCCCCAATTCTCTCGCGCAGTTTCAGTGGCTTTCATGGCGCTTGCTCACTGCTTGTTCGCTGTTCCCATGGAGACCTCGAAGCACGCTAAAGCTTCTGTACTATCTTCATCGTCTTCTTCAAACGACTCTCTGTTATCTCTGTCTTTCGCTTCTGCTTCGCCCGGGTCCAAAGCTAGCAAGCTTTCTGTATTTCATAAGCCAGCCAGATTAAGAAAAAGCGGTAATCTCCATTTTCCGCTTGTTTATTTCAGTATTGACCTGCTTATTGTCTCCAGTAGGCTATAAAAACATATTAGAACTTTCGATGTTCTTCCCAATGTCGATTACTGTGATTAACCGCTGACGTTTTATCTGCTCTCACTGTTCTGCTGCCTGGCGCTTGCTTGTGCTCTTATTTCTATTATTTTATTAGTTCGTTGAAGAAAGAAAATTTTGCATTCCGTCGTCGGAAATCCACCACTTTTTACGAATTAATTTGTTATTGTCTATATCTTTTACTTTATCCCTCTAAATGAACCGAGAAGTATGTCTCAAATCTCCAGAGTCCCTAGATGAGGGGCAATTAGTTTTCATGATTTTGGACTGAGAATAAGATTTTTAGAATTGTGAATTACTTCTATGTTTCTCTGTAGCTTGCGCAGTGCTGCAATGAGAAGAACTATTAAGGTAAATAGTATTATTTAGCAAGTCCAAAATCCGAAAGGAAGAGATATATGCAACAATTCTTATCTTGTTTGGAAAAGAAAAGAATATATTCTTCCGCCCCAATGTTTACTTCCTATCGCATTATTTTATTTAATTATAATTTTTATGGCTGAACCAGTTGTACTTTGACCTTGAACCTTTGAAAATCAACATGTAAGTTTCCTGCTTGACTAGATAGGATAAAAAATGCACTCGACTTAAAACAGAACTCGAATATTTATTCTCTATCAACATTTATCTCTTAGATAGTATACTCTTGTCCTATTTCATGGCATTAACATTTCCAGCCAATGTTACCTTAGAGAATTTAGTTTAAGATTTATTTTGAGCCATAAGAATTTGAAGTTTGAACAAGCCCGAACCAGAAAGTTAATTCATGCATGAGGCATTAAGTACTCGGGCATTCCATAGTAAATGCACAGAGTGAGCAGAATGCTTTTCACATAATTTAGATTCTTGGACTCAAAAGAAATCTGCATGTTCTAAACCTGATATATAGTACTAGAACTGAGACCTCAGTTGTCCTTCTAGTAAATGCAGGATCAGCCTTAATGAGAAACAAGTCATATTTGAAGTTCACTTGATTGAAATCATCCATAAGTTTGAAATTACCTAGCATTCCCTGAGATAGTTTTAGGATAAGAAGTGAACTTCATATAACTGTCTAGTGCTTAGCGTTAAATAAAAAATGAGTTTCAGTCACTTTTTAATTTAGCGGATAAGTAATTTAGTTGTGAAGATGCTACTGCTCTATTCTAACTGTTAGTAATTCTTAAGTTTTTCTCTACTGAGTGTATTAACAAATGCTGTTTTACACTTCCTATGCGGTTGGTTGCTCAATTTTCTTTTTTGCTATCAGCCAAGGCTAAGCCACAAGAATCTGAAGTTCCTTTAGCTGAAGAAGCCTTTACTAATTTCAAGCATCTGCTTTTGCCAATCACAGATCGCAATCCTTATCTTTCTGAAGGAACAAGACAGGTGACTTTCTTTCAGTAACCTTAAATTAGTTGCATCTGGGTTCTTTTTTTATTTTGTGGGAGGGCAGTGACGGGGACTTCTTTCTCTTGTACAATATATCATTGCTCTTTCAAAAGAAATATATTATCATAGTTGCAGGATCCTTCTATATATATATATATATATATTATGAGCATTCTCTTTACCGCTTCACTTGTTATGATTTGTTTCAAGGTTGAAATTTCAATATATGATGGTTATCTTGCAATGGAAATTGGAGTCTTGAAAGATGATGTTCAATGTTCACGAAATGTTGGAGAGCTTTATGATCATATATTGTTCGTGTCTTTTAAATCTTGGCTAAAATATATCTCTTTTTACTTTTCCTCATTTTGGGGTTTAACTTGCTTGGTCAGGCTGCTGCAACCACTGCTGCTTTAGCGAAGAAGTATGGAGCTGATATCACAGTTGTCCGTATGTGCATTGACCTGTCTCCCTTTCATTCTTGTTTTATGGCAACTTAGCAGAGACATGTTACTACTAAAGACAATTTTTAAAGCAAGACTTGAAGCAATAAGAACTTTATGTTCTTTGCAGTTATCGACGAAAAGCAGAAAGAATCATTGCCAGAGCACGAAACCCTACTTTCTAGCATCCGCTGGCATCTCTCTGAAGGTTTTTGTGTTCTTGCATTATAATTATTTTTATGAATTGAGGGAATGTTTCTCCTCCAAGCATATGAGATACACAAATTTTCAGGAGAATGATATGTAATGCAGGTGGATTCCAGGAATTCAGGTTGTTAGAGCGACTTGGGAAAGAAAACAAGCCCACTGCAATCATCGGTGAGGTGGCTGATGATCTAGATTTGGATTTAGTGGTGATGAGCATGGAAGCTATCCATTCCAAGCATGTAGATGCCAATCTACTGGCTGAGTTCATTCCTTGCCCCGTCTTACTTTTGCCATTGTAAAATTGTAGCTTTTAAACCAAGTAGTAATTTAATTTACTGTCTGGCATAAATGCCAGTTTTGTCCGCGTGGGTATCTTCCTTTATTTACTTAAAAACAGTTATCCACCTCTCAACAACTGTGTGAAGAACAAGTACAAGGTTTCAATAGTGGCATGCTCGTGTGTGCATCAGACGACTGACATGAAGCTTGGGAACTTGAAGGACACCTTTTAGAAAACTAGCCATTCACGTGTTCCTCCATTTGTTTCCCTGTTGAGTCAATTTTATTTTCCTCATCACCTCCCTTCGGTTGGGATTTGCATTCAGGGTAGGACTTATTTAAAGTGAAATAAAATGGTTCTCTTGTTGTGAAAATATTTAGTTTGTTTTTGAAGCTACTTTTAAAAAGAAAAAGAAATTTATAAGAAAAAAAAAAAGTAACTAAAGTACAAGTAGGCAACCAAAAGGAACAGGGACGTGCTCTGTTTTAGTGAGGTCGGAAAGACAACAAAGCTTTAACAGCAGCTGCTCTTAATACATATTCGTGGTATGCAGCTGCAGCCAGTGCTCCAAGGAAGGGTCCGACCCAGAAAATCCACTGTCAATTATTATTTCAAAATAAATTAATTAACATGAATGTGGCAATGAAATAAGAGTTGAATGAAGGACAGACCTGCTCGTCCCAGACTTGTTGATTGTTGTAGACGACAGCCGCACCTAAGCTCCTAGCTGGGTTAATGCCAGTGCCCGTGATTGGGATGGTGGCTAGATGCACCATGAACACAGCTAACCCAATTGGCAACGGCGCCAAAACCTAATATTTCATTAATTATTTTTAACATATATACATGGAGAGAGAGAGAGAGAGGAACGAGATAATGAAGAAGTTGTTGCAGAAAACTGACGGGAATGAAGGATTCACGTGCACTTCTTTTCGGGTCGGTGGCGGAGAAGACGGTGTAAACAAGGACGAAACTTCCAATGATCTCAGCCCCTAACCCAGTGGTTGTCGAGAAGCCGGGTGCAACTGAGTTGGCACCTCCTCCATGCATATTATAGGAACGTGTCATGAATAACTTCACTAGCCCCACGCCGCATATTGCTCCCCCGCACTGCGACACCATATACGCCGCCGCTCTAATCAGCGACATCTTCCTCGCCGCAAACAGTCCTAATGTCACTGCTGGATTTATATGTCCACCTGCATTCCTCGTTTTCAAACAACAACAACAACATTAATTAAACTCCTAATTGCTTTTACATATACCTGAACATTTGTGTACGTATTATACCAGAAATTCCAGCAGTGCAGTAGACAAGAATGAAGATCATGCCGCCAAAGGACCAAGAAATGCCGAGAAGGCCAACACCATCGCAGGGATGAATCTGCTTCTTGTTACCAATAACCGTGGCAATGCCGACATAAAGGAAGAGAAAGGTGGCGACAAACTCTGCAATCACAGCCCTGTAAAACGACCATTTCTTCAGCTCTTCCATGTCTATTAGAGAAGCTGGCGGCGGATCTTCATAGTCTCTTCCTCTGATTTCTGCCCCCACCGTCTGTTCATTCCCCTCTCCACCACTCATTTTTATTCAATCTACCTCTTTCCTTAGTTAATGATCTCCACCGCTATCACAAAAATCTTTCTTCTGTCCTTGCCTGCATGCATGCGCGCATGCACATAACTAATTGATTATCAACTATAAATAATCTGAATTCAGGATGGTTAATTAATCATGATACTCTTAAGACTAGTGCAACTACTTTGTTCTAGCCGTGGTTTATGCTGCTTTATTACAATGAATGATCACAAGATTTTTGATTATGGTAACCATTAATTAATTTTAGCCGAAGACACGAGCTCAAAATTTTCCCTTTCTTACAACTCTCCGAATAAACTGTTCCTAAAATAAGACAAGTTATTTATCATACACATTTCTCTCCTTCAATATTTAATAAAATCTATATTTACTAAATCTGTGTAGTTTAAACCCTTTAAAAAATTAAACACTGTGTACATCGTACCACAACATATAATATAATATAATATATATATATATAGATATAATTAGGCAATAGAATCCTCGATGATTTAGTATTTTATAAAGAGTGGTGTTTGTTACAGCCATTGACTCTAATAGTAACGATAATATATTCTCTGTTTTTGTTCCTAGTTTTTTGTGTTAGACTTTAACTCCACCCAATATAAACCCTCCTATACATACATATCTACGTGATTGTTTATGTTTTAAATTCTCAACGATACATCATAAAAGAAACGTATATCTTCGTTGATTTTGAATTAATAATGATAAATAAATAAATAAATTAGTAGTAGCAGCCATCTAGAGTTAGTGTCTCACCGTCAGTAACACCAATGGGCCAGGCCCATTATCACGTTTTTACTTTGGAACGCACGTGCCTATTCCGCTACGTGACACTCGTACCGAATCGTTAAAAAAAAAAAAAAAAAAAAAAAAAAAAAACCAAAGACACACGCACAACGGACGGGAATGCTTCTATTCAATGTTTGTTTTTTTTTTTTTTGGTTTCCTTTTTTAAAATTTTGTACCCTTTTGTTGACGTGACTTGGGGAATATTTTTATATTTCTATAAAATTAAAATATTTTTCCCCAAATACGATTTAATTAAATCAACTAATAAATGTCCATTCTAAAAACAGTAGATGTTATTTATTTATTTTTTAATAATTGAACTGTGGGAAGAAATTTCAGAAACTTTGACTTCTTCTAGAATTGTTATCGAATAATTTAGGCAACAAACGAAATATAAAAGTAATAATGAAGAAATTAGATATTTTCTTTGTTTTTTTGCACCGGGTTATTATTGATTTAATCATTTTATAATTTATTATTGAAAAAGATACGTGAAAATATTAAAAGAATTATTACAAAAATTAATTAAGTAAATACGAAATACTAATCCGAGGTGTTAAAGGATTTTTAGAAATAGGAGTCAGAGGCGTAATAGGTGAAGGTCACTCCTTTGTGACTCGGTATAAAAATCCAACTAGATCAGATCAATGACAGTAGAGAGAAAACCTAGAGGTTAAATTACCAAATTATCCCAGGTGAGAGGGTATTGTCGATAATTTACTGTGGCTAAAACCTGGGCATCCCAGAATTTCCCAAGGGCTAAGCAACCAAACCCCCCAAGAATAGAAGAGAGAGAGAGAGAGAGAGAGAACGAGAGAAACAGAGCCACCATCGCTCTTCTCTACAAACTCGATCTCTTCTCTTCGTCAGATCATCATCTCTGAAAATTTTTGGAACCGCTCTCACATTATCAAACCCTAATCTCTCCCCTAGATAATTTCTTTATAAAAAGTTTTTTTTCTGCGGTTTGAGAAGCGAGGATCAAATTTTATTCCTTTCTTACCCCTCGCCTGTCGATCACCTCGTCGACACAGACAAACCCTAATCATTTTTTGTTATTTATTTTTGTTCGTTGATGGCTGCCACTGCAAATAACATGAATACTCACTCTCCTCGTCACTCCACTGAGAATATCAGCAGTCCCACGGCTCAATCACGCCGCTCTGGGAGGACGATCGTTTCTCCTTGGACTCAAATCGTCCGTGGCGAATCAGAGCCGATTGTAGCTGTTCCTTCATCGCCCAATATCCCCCAAATCACCGTTATAGAGGAAGCAATCATTGATACACCTCCAACAGTTACATCGGCTCCTTCGACTCCGGCTGCAGCGCTTGTCGGAGAGGAAGATAACTCGGATGCCAACGGAAACAATGGCAATGCTGGCAAGAGACCTGCATGGAACAAGCCTTCGAATGGAAACGAAGCCGGGCCCGTGATGGATGCCGTGTCGTGGCCCGCTTTGTCCGAGTCTGCCAGAGCTCCCTCCAACAAATCTTCTTCTGATTCCTTGAAAGGTTTATCTGACGGATCACCGTCCCTCCCTGTTTCACAGGTTGGATTTTTTTCTAGTTTTTTCTATTCAATGGAATTTTGTTCTGTTTGGCTGCCGAGAAACTTGGTTGATATATTTTTCTTAGGGCTTAAGTAGTTTGGAATTTGAAGTAATTGATTAAAAAATTAACAGACTATAGCTATCTGGCCCCGGTAAAGTGTCTGTTTAATTATTATGTGCTTATTTTTGCAATGTAAATTAAGCAAAACGCCCTAGGCTTTCTAAAATTTGTTTCTTCCTTTTTCCAGTATGTCGTTTCCTAGGCCTACTGTGGTTTTTTGGGTTTTGATCATGGTTTTCTTTGTTTGGCTAATATGTCATTTTCTTACTAGAAGCAGCATTACGTTTTCTGTCTTCCCCGTGAAAGAAAATAATGAAGTAATATTTCTGTTACGGAAGAAATTGTATCAAAAATAGATAACGAATGTTGTAAGTTATTATTTTATTACTTATCCTCTCTTTGATGTCTCCTCAAAATAGAAAAATTTCTCTGGATACATTAAAAGTTCTTAGTTAGTCATGTTTCATTTTTGTTGGAGTACGTTAATGTCAGTATGTTTCTGCAATACAGGGGACTGGAGCTGCATCTTCCTCTACACAGAAGCAGGTTACCAACTATGCAAATTCTAATCCAACTCCCAACCATGCAGTAACTTCTCGTCAAAGATCAATGAAGCGAAATAGTGTTCCCTCATCCCCTAATGGAAGCATTCCTCAGCCACCAGCACCACAGGGCCTCGCAGCTGATGTGCCGTTGAATAGCCCTCTTCCTAGGGACCATGGGCAGAGAAGTGGATCAATATCCCAGTCCCACAGTGTTAGTGATCATCCGCAGCAACGCAATTCATATAGGAACCGTAACATTGGTCCCCATCCCCGCGGAGATGGTGCTCACCATCAGAATTATGGGACCAGGCGAAATCAGGACCATGGAAACCAAGATTGGAATACTCACAGAAATTTTAATGGTAGAGATGGCCATATGCAGCCACAGAGAGTTGTTCCCAGGTTTATGAGACATCCACCTCCTCCTCCACCTAATACTGCCCCGTTCATTGCGCCCCCACCTGTTCGGCCTTTCGGTGGCCCATTGGGGTTCCCTGGTAAGTAACATTTGCAATCTAGTTTCATGGTTTGAGTTTCTGAGTTGACCATAATGTTTCTCTTTCTTTTTAGAATTGGCATCTCCTGTGTATTATGTTCAACCTCCACCTCCAGAATCGCTTAGAGGTGTGCCTTTTATTGCACCGATGCCGCCAGTGTTTTTTCCTGCTCCAGATCCTCAGTTGCATACTAGGATAGTGAATCAAATAGATTATTATTTCAGGTAATGTTTCTGTTGCTTAATTTGAAGTGGAGGTACTAATAGTAATTATTATTACTTTTTTTTTCAGTTACTTGTCTTCAAATCAGTTCTTATTCTCACTTTTGCTTGTGTTTTGCAGTAATGACAACTTAATTAAAGACACATACTTGAGGCAGAACATGGATGACCAGGGCTGGGTTCCTATAAAATTGATAGCTGGCTTCAACAAAGTGAGTTGTTCAGAGTTACTTTTCTAACTTTCTATATATGCTGATTGTGTCTTATGCAATATTTAGCTTATTCATGACATTTGTTTCTTGCTATCTGACCACTTTAGCTCTACGAGTTGGTTTTATTGTGGGAAATCCATGTGAAATGCTACATTCCAATTTATTCCAATTAATGGTTTAAGAGTGATACAGAAAGCAGTACAAGTTAAAGAGCATGCTATAGCTTTTATTCATTTTCATTTTCCTTAGAATTTAAAGTTCTCTTTATTGCCAGATGGTAGGGGCTAAATCTTAAGCTAAAATTATTGGACAATTGGGAAAGGTGCTAACACATAATAAACTTGGGTTTATATATATTGCCTAACATCGGAGGAGAGAAGTATGGTTTATTTTTTTGCCTTTCCAATATCAATTTTAAGTTAAATAGGTTCTCATTCTTGATGTTTAAAGCATGAACGGTTGCAATTCGGTGCATAATGTATCTAAATGAGTCATAGATCTTGTATTTTTGTCTTAAAATTTATTTATATATTGTATTGTAATGTATACTACAATTTGCTATAATGGAAGTGAAATATTCTAGTGACATGATCGTTTTCCGTTAGAATAACTTGTTTGTCCATCTGTTGTGATCTGTCCTCAATGCTTGCTTGTACCAGCCTGTTACATTTGACTGCATGCATGGTTAATAATGTCTGGAAGTAAGTGATGCCATATTTACATGCAATATAAAAAGTATTGCAGAAAGGTTGGAAAAGCATTGCTTTATATCATCTGATATACGGCTGCATATCATCCTTTAGTTTTAGAATTAAGTTTGGATGAATTTTTACTCCAGGAAATCTGTCCAAAATTACTAATTTTGATGAAATGAGTAGGTTGGAAATTGCATATCACTTTGAGTTCAGTGTTTCATAAGCACTGGATCAAATGTATGTGTATCACATACATTTTCATATCAGATTACCTAACTGGTTAATGATTCAACAATGCGTATGGGACCACTAGTTTGGATTTTGGTGACATGAGGTTTAAACTATTTATGTGCATTTACTCTATGTAGTTTCCAGCTGTTGAACTAATGTCTTGAACATGGTAAAAAGTTCTTTTACTTGTATGTATGTGATTATGGGAATTTGGGAATCCCTGGTTTCTTGAATGCTGAAAGATGTAGAAAGTGTTGGTTTATGTTTTTTCTTTTTTGAAGGCAATGTGATTGATGAATCTTTCGCTGTTGTCATTGTGCTGATGATGCTAATCATTTATTTTCTTCATTAACATGCATTTACAGTCGTTAATGGTACAATCTGCAAAGGTATTAGGATCATTATTCTTGTATTTTTGTCCTGTTCCTCTAATAACTAATGCTTGCTACTTTTTATGGAATATTCTTATGCTATCATTGACTTTCCTGCTTTCTGAATGGCGAGATTGTACCATAGTGTTATATAACATTCCTTAGAGTTGTTGCAAAGAAGTACATTTTCAGGTTTATATATGCTTTTCAGGTTTCACATTTGACTGATAATATTCAGCTAATTTTGGATGCTATGAGAAGCTCAACTGTTGTGGAAGTGCAGGTTCGATTTCCTGAAATCCACTTCAGATCAGTATTTTTTGAATGTTCTTCTATCCATCTTGGTTCCTTCTGCTTCCTCTGTTTTGATTAAGTTGCTAAGATTAGAAATATCCAAGTTAACAGCCTATATGGTTATTTTGGAATCATTACTAAAGATGTAAAGGAACAGAAGATTGTGCGTACATGATATTCACTTACAGATGTTAATTCATGGATTGTTTGGTTCAAATGTTAATTCTATACAATAGGATTGAGAGTACAATATAAATGAGATAAATATTTGAATAAAGATAGAATTTTAATTCTAAATCAATTTTTTGTTCAATTTAAATAAGGTGTTTTTGGGAGAAAATAAATCTATAATTGTGGTATTTTAACAAAAGCTGAGTTGGTTCAATTATTTATCTAAACTATAACTAAAACCTACATATCAGATTTTTAAGAATTAGGAATAGAATGGAAACATGGTAGACTTAAACCAAATGGAGCATAGAATAAAAAGATTTGAGCAAAGTACCGTGTAAAATGGGGTTCACCAGTCTGTACTTTTAATTGTTTTATAACTCTGTTCTTGTAGGGTGACAAAATAAGGAAGCGCAATGATTGGATGAGGTGGATTATGCCTCCCTCTGTTCAATTTCCCAATGCCTCAAATCCCCAACACATGGCAAAGTCCAGTCATGATATGTTGGCAGGGCGGTTCCAAAATATTTCACTGGAGCGTAGATCATCCTCAGGCGATTTGAGTAGCCAGTCACATCTACCTTCTGGCGATGGAGCAGGTCATTTCAGTGTTCAGATGGGTGCGGATCGCTCTGTGTCATCAAGAAATTTGAATTAGTAATTCGAATTCAAATTAGAGAAATGTGCTCTGGTGCACATTTTCTTTGTAAGAAGAATTTTCTTAGAAGGACGGGAACGAAAGAAGTATTTTGACGATAATAATGGGGAATATTTGCATATTTTGCAGATAAGATAGTGGTCTTGCCCCACCTGATAAACCATTATTTTCTCTTGAGGCAAATAGGAAAACAATTGCAAGGAGGTAAAAAAGTGACAGCTTTCTCAAACACAAGGAAATCTTTCTTTTTCTTCTTTTTTTTCTTTTTTAAAAAAAATGGCAACTTTTTTAGACTTGAGCTAGCAGCACAACTTTATTGGCATGTATCTATATGGCTATGGTTTTGTGGGTGTGTTACCTTTTTTACCTCATTATTTGGTGATGGTGGGAAATGGTTGGTGTTTGATGTGGGGAATTTTGGTTTTGTTTCCCCTTTGCCTGCTGGCCCCTCAGCTATTTTTTTTAATCAAATCTTTGGGGTCAAATGGCTTTTGGCAATTGGAGGAAGTATATGAAGAAGAGCAGGGTGTTATGGACCAGTCTGGAGTCTGGGTGCGGCTGCAGTCTGCAAGTGATGAGGATGGCAAATGAGAGGGGATGGCTGGCTCTTCATGGTGGATGCTGCAGCAGCTCCTGCTTCATCCGCTAATGCTTTGTTCTTGATCAGACATTTTTCTTTTCATAAATTCTCTCTTGGATTTTTATCATATATATTGTTATATGTAAAACTATCTTCAGACTTTTTGAAGAATTCATTGCATAAAAATGGTCGTTCCAGGACCAACATTTGGAACTTTTGCTTGAATGGTTTACAGTTTAACTTGAGATTCGGTGCTTGTAGACTTGGATGATGGAGTTATTATAACTAGCATCAATTAAATTAATTTGTTACCTTCAAAAACCAAAGCTTTATATGTATTTCGAAAAGTAAACCAAATAAATAGAAGAAAACCAGAGCACTAGACTAACAACCAAGGCTTCTGGCCCGTGAGTAAAATAATTGAAACTTGTTTATCAGTTTCAACTTTCTTGTTCTGTACACTTAAATATCATAAAATATGTATATATATATATAAATATATGTAAATCTTGCTTTGCAAAATAAATATGCGGGTGATGATGGCAAAATTTGAGAGTTGCGTAAAATAAAAACCACAGGGTGATGAAAGAAATGGCAGACCAAAACGGTTAGCATTGATTTAGTTTTTCCCTCTTTTTTTTAATAACTTTTTCAACAGCAAGTCAAAGTCGTCCCTCCCCTCCCCTCCACCTCCACTCCACCCCAGTAGGCCTGTTCGAAATGGGACCCACCATAATCCTCCACCGCACGATCATCTCGGTCTACGTGCTCCTTGGTAGTAGAGTTTCATCCAACGGTTACGAGGCGGCCGATGGGTCTGAGTCACGTCTAATGGCATGTAAATAATACACATGCATGCATGTCATAACATTAACATGAACCGTGACAGACTTTTAAATTAAACACATGAGGAGTAATTTTCCTTTTTTTTTGTTAATTAAATACATACGGAATGGGAAAGTAATGAATTATGTAGAAGAATCGTATGATTCTGTTAATAAAGTTTTAACGGATAAGACGGAAAATGGAATCGAAAAGGAAACGAAATTAGGAGGTGGGGGCCAGAGAGACGCGGTTAATGAGCTGAGAGCACCTACAAAAGTCTTGAGAGTTCGGGACAGCGTAACGATCGGCTGACACGTGTCCACCCCCACACGGTCTCATTTTCATGTTACCCCCCGTTACTTCCGAGTGCGGGTAAATTTAAGTGTAGGGTGGGAGATGGGAGGGGACTTAAAAAGTTTATATAAAATTATAATGGTCGTTTTTAAATAGGCACTAGTAGTAGTAGCTACTCTTATCACTTTGGGTACTGGTTTTTCCTTTCCTTTATTTTATTTTTCTAAAAGAAGTTGAATACAAATAAAACTAAAATCAATTATAAAAAACTTCCCATATATAAAAACCTACCCCTACTCCTACCAAGTACGCACGCACCAGAGTTAAAAAAGAGTAGTAGTAGTAGTAATAGTGTGTGTGTTATACATATATCTGCTAGTATTGATTTTATTATAAATTAAATGCATAAATTATGATTTAAATAATCTTTTTTGGATATAAATTTATAGAAAACCCATTATATAACCTATGTTTTAATTACAATAATTTTTAGATTTGTACGTAATTCATCTTAAATCTATGTATTTTGTAAATAATAAAAAAACACATCTTTAACAGTTGTAAAATATTAGTAAATGAGAATTTCAAAAAAAAAAAAAAAGGAATTAAGTAAACAGTTGAGAAGGAGAGTAGAGAGAGAGGTGAGAGGAGGGGCCTGATACGTGAAAGGTATAGAACGAAAGAAATGATTGCAGAGAGAGAGAGAGAGAGAGAGAGAGAGAGGATTTTCCCGAGAAAAGTGAAGTGTTGAGGAGAGGAAAAAAAGAGAGAGAAAGAGAAACGAGGGAACATAGTATTATCCGATGAACAAAACAGGTGTCCAAATCTAAAGAGAAGAAAGAATCTGTCTGCAACTACCCGTACAGTTTGCTCTGCCTGCAACATTGCCTTCCTTCCTTTTAATTAGATTAAATTAGGGTTTCTTCTCTCGGGAAACAGTAATATCCGTCAAATCATTTTCAGATACAATTTTTTCTTTTTTTCTTTTTTTCTTTCTTTTTTTACCATTTCTCTCCCCTCCCGTCCACTTGTTCTTCTTCAGCTTCTCTGCAACTACAACTGCCGCTCTTTCCATTATATTTCAACAGCTGGCCCGATGCCATTTCACTTCATCCCTCTGTCTCGCCCACATATATAATGTATCTATCTATACATGTGCTGTACATACTGCACGACAACATACTATTCTCTTATTAATGGAAATTCTATTATTAATGGCAATTTCCTCCACTCCGTCCGCCTACCGCCAATCTTCCTTCCATAAGCATTTCTAGTTTGTAATTCATTTTTCAGTTTATTGTTTCTCTTCATGTATAAAATCTAAGTTTCTCTATATTATTTTGACCTCCATCAGCGATTTCTTAAAAAGCAATACATATATATATATATATATGATCTTCTGAACTATTCAAACACAACCAACAGATCACAGGATACCCAGATTCACTCTAAATATTCATTAGTTGAAGAGCTGAAAATTTGACCATTTGTGCCGAGTTAGACGACCCATTATAGGTTTAGATTTAGTGAATCTAACTCTTCTTTCAATTTCATCCTAATCATTTAATTATTGCCTTTTATGTTATATATTATATAAATTAATATATATTTTCGAAACAAGTATAAAGCATGTGGGGTCCCATACATCATACCAGAAATGACCAATGACATATTAAGCCGTTGATGCGTGTGTAATAGTGATCTGGGCACTTCTCTCCTTTTCCCTCCTCTCTCTCTCTCTCTCTCTCTCTCTCTCTAAACACAGTAACCTTCTTTCAGATAGGACGAGACGATACCACCCTTCTTCCTTCCCTTTTTTTGCCCTAATATGTTGACATCGCCCCCCGGAGAAGACAACAACTATACCATCTCCAACAAGTCCCCATCTCTCAGCAGACTCTCCTCGCTTTCATCTTCAACTTCCTCTTCATCCCCTTCTCCCCATCTTCATTATAGCCACACTACACCCAAATCCATGGAGGAGGTTTGGAAAGACATCAATCTTTCTTCTCTTCACCATAACTCCACTCCTAACCAAGAACACATCAATCATAATTCTCACTTCATTTTCCAAGACTTTCTTGCTCGCCCTTTTGACAACAAGGACCCTCCAACAAATGGCGAGACTACTAATCTTAACAATACTCCTGCGCCCCTTTACGCCTCTTCTCTCCCCCCGCCTGCCACTGTTCTTAGCCTGAATTCCACTCCTGGTTTTGATTTTCTTGACACTTCCCATCCCCTAGTCCCCCACAATATTTCCAGTGTCTCTTCTTTTGCTACTCCTTTTCATGCTTTGGCTTCCTCTTCCACCTTTGGCAAGAAAAGGGTGCAAGATTCTGATCATGGCGGCTCTGTTGATCGCCGCCAAAAGAGAATGATCAAGAACCGGGAATCTGCCGCCAGATCAAGAGCTAGAAAGCAGGAACAATATTCATTCACTCTCTCTTTCTCTCTCTCTCTCTCTCTCTCTCTCTCTCTCTCTCTCTCTCTCTCTCTCTCTCTCTATCTTTCTCGCTCTCTATTTGTCTTTGTCTCGTTTTTTGTTTTCCTTAATTTACGATTAATGGAATAGTCTTCTTACTATCTTTCCCTCCTCAAGAGTTTTCTCTATTTATCTCCTTTGTCATTTTTCTTCCCGGGATGATTGCAGGCTTATACAAACGAGTTGGAACTTGAAGTTTCCCACCTACTGGAGGAGAATGCAAGGCTCAAGAGACAGCAAGAACAGGTAATTAAATATCACCTACCTAAAATGGTCAATATAAATTACACACACACACGTACACTCACTTATAGTATATAATGACTTTATTTTTCTTTTTGTTCCTTGGACAACGCTGTTTTTGGAAGCTAATATGCTTAATTAAAAAAGATATTATAAAAATATTGATGAAATTGATGCTCACTCTTGTTTTCCTTATCTATCCCAATATGATGCAGTTGTGCTTGGCTTCCGCCGCTCAACTCTCCAAAAGGAACACGCTTCAGCGCACGTCCACAGCCCCATTTTAATTTGACGACTTACAGCTTTTAATCCTTCGACTCCTTTTCTATAACTTCATATTTATAAAATAAGATATATGTATTAACTGCGTTGTTAGCTCCCTCTTCAAGTCAACAAAGAGAAGGTAGAAGAGGAGCAGTGCGTGCTGATTATTTATGGTGGAAAGAAAGAAGGTTGGTTGTGTTGTAACCTATTAGCAGAGTAGATTATATATATTATATTATATGGTGGGTATGTTTAATTTTCAGGAGAAAACATGTAGGCATATGAAAAGGAACTGTCTTTGTATTCCATAGAGGCTGGAGGTCTGGTTTGGTTGGTGGGTCTTTTGGCTTGTATCTTTTTGCTCATCATATTTTGACCAATTTTTGTAGACCTTCGTCTATTTTTTATATTTTATTTCTCATAAAATCGATCTGTTAAGTATTACATGCGGTATGTATGCACCACGCGGAGGGGGGTAAGGATGAGTGTAAACGAAGACGACCTCAGAACGTGTGTGTGTATAGATATATATGTGTATGTTTATATATGCATCCAAGAAAGTGTAAGGTGGGAATTAAAAGAGGAAAAGATCATGGGGAACAGCTTGTTCATGTAAATTGGTTTCTATCACTATCACTGACTTCTTTATCTTTTATCTTCTTCCTCCATTTTAGGATCAGAACACCCTGCGTGGGGTCTGCTCTTAGAAATTACTGTACGGTCTTATCCTTCTCTATGTTTTGTTGGGTGTCTCATTTGTACACATGCCTTCATTTTGATTCCAAGACAATTCGAATCCACTAGGAAAACCATTTGCTTCATCAACAAGGTCAAGTACCCAACGCACTGTACGCATTTGCCTATTATGCTTATTTGGGCTCTAGAATTAATCTGTCTTTTAAGTTTGAACATGCTTAACCAGTTGAATATACGAAATGAGCCATCTGTTTTACTGATACCTTCCTTGAATTTAGCCAAAAGGGTGTCATTGATGTGTTTCTCGTTTGTTATATGCATATTTTAGCATGTATCTACTAGATACACCATATATATGTTTTCAAGAACATAACAAGACAAATGTGTCGATTAGAATCTTGGATTCATTAGTTCATTTCAAATGTTTCAAATAAATATGTCATTTTACATCCTAAATTCCCCCAAGAAAGCATTTTCTTTATATTTGTAGTTAGAGATGACAATAACAAAAATTATGTACAATTTTGACTCTTTCTTTTGAATAAAATGTGTTGGGTTGGATAGACTTAATTAAATCTGGATTTTTTTAGTATTCGTTTTAGAATTACAAAATTATAAGGTGATATAAATTTAAAAAATAATTATTATTAGTTTTTTTAAGAAATAAATTTTGTTTATAATTTAATTATTTTACTAATAAACAACCTTACATAATAAAAATACATATAAATATGTAAAAAGTTATTAACAAAATTAAGAAAAATACTATGTTACTTTCTTAAAAAAAAAAAAAAAAATGGGAGGAAGAAAAACCAGAAGAGGGAAGGTCTAGATATGGAAGGAAGAAAACCATATAATCAACTCTTGAGTCAGCTCTTCTCTTTTCTGAAACTCCTGATATTCCCCCATGGAAAACCTGCACAGAGGACAAGTCTTTCTGCTTCCATTACTCGACCACCATTTCTCAACGCACTCTTTATGGAACTCATGCAAGCAAGGAAGCACCTGCGTCTCCTCCCCGTCCTCCAACCCACAAAGACACACACAGCACAAGTTTCCACCTTCACTGCCCCCGCACCCGTAGCCGGAGCTCGCTGCCGCCGGCAAATTCGTCCCCACAGTACTGGTTTTCACCTGACAGAATGGGCGTTTCTCTTTCAGGATTTCCGTATGAAGCAAACCATGAAGGAGAGGCAGCAAGTTTGTGAAGATTTTCATCTGGGTTTTAAAGCAGATCAGTTCCAGATCAATAATATTAATTTGACCGTCCCTTTTAATAAGAGTTCTTAAAATTTCTTCCTTTTGTTTTTTTTTTTTTTTTTTTTTTCTTTTTGGTTGGTGAGTTGTTTTGCGTGGTTTGGGAGAAACAAGTTATGTGCAGCCATCACAAAGAGGTTGCACCTAAACAAGAGTGTTACTCTTCAACTTCTTCCTCTTCAATTCCCTTTCTATCTCCATATCTATAATATATATTGTATAAATCAAATTATCCGCCATGGGAACTTGACGTTTAAGCTCCATTTCATTTTTGGGTTTTCGTATATAGCGATCAATTGATACCCTCCTGTGTGTTTTTTCCTACTATTTTCGTTTGTAAGCCGAACTTACGTATAAAATATCTATTTATTGTACTTGAATAAAAACATTGCGACAAATCAAATGCTTCACATCACGCTATTTAACTTGCATAAAGTCAACAGTCTCATATTGGTCCAGCCCAGCGTGGATTCGGTCTGGCCCGATCCGAACTTATTAATATTTTATAATATTAAAAATTTAAATAATAATAATTATCTGAATATTAAATATTAAATATTAAATATATAAATTTTGTTTACTCTTAAACTTTTATATACTTTCACTATATTTCTTAAATCAGTACCAAAGAAGAAAAAGAAAAGAAAAGAAAAAAACAAAACAAAACAAACCAAAACAAAACCCAGCTTCTTGGGCTTGGAAACAGCGAGCTGAAACAAGAGAGAGCAAAGGTTTCTCTATCGCCGCACGCTAACACAACCAGATTCTGCAGCCTCTATCATCTCCTCCATTTCCGCCTTCCTCTCTCACTACGCTCCGACCTCTCTCGCCTCTCTCCCCCTATTCTTCGCCTTCATTAACACCATCCCCGCTGCCGCCACACTGCTAGCCTGACCGACTGAAACCAGCATCTGTAAGCGAGCAGCTTTGTCACAAATGGTAAACCTTCGATATAACCAAATTAGCCATTTGATTTTCTTGACGTGTTTCGCGTTTGATTGAATTTTGAACGTGGGCGCTGATTTTACATATTATATTCTGTGTAGTTTCTGACCGTCGTTAAATGAGTTCTTGAGACATGTTTTCGGGGCTTGATTAAATTCTTTTTCCCTTTTTTGTTTGTCCTCGTTGTTTCTTATTTTTGTTGAAGTTTATTGAGACAATAGTTGTTTGCTTAGGTGTTTGAATAAAAGCCAATGTTGATTGGATACAAGTCAATGGCTGATTTGTGGTATAAATTAATGTTGCGCGTAATCACTAATTCCCCAAATGAATCTAGCTGGGGTATGATTCGAAGGAACAAATTAGTTTTGTAGAATTTTTGTATAGGTTGTATAGTTAGTTGAAGCAAGAAAACATGAAGATTTAAAATCCAAGTAAATTATGAGCATAATTGAGATATTGTATTTCAAATTAACATTGTTTGCTTCCTATTTATATAAAATCATTTATGATACATTAAATAAAATGACTTCACATGAACTAAGATGTCTAAACGAGTTTCAAAAAATTAATAGCTGTCCTAATGGTTTCCTCAGCATGTACTTTTATCTCATTCACTAGTTGTTTGTTCTATATTCTTTTGGCATAACTGAATCAGTGTTTTGGGAACTGTTTTTAGCATTGCATTGAGTTAGGAATGTTGAAATTTGAACTCCTACACCCTAACAAATCTTAATTGCATATTTCTTAAACCTTATTCACATTTTTTGGGTAACTTCTGGCTTGTTTTGCTTTGATGCAGAGACAGAGAGCGCATCATTAAACCTAAAGGGGTTTAGAGTTTTGGTGTAGGATGTCAGAGGGTTTTCCGGGATAACAAAAATGTGGATAAAGCACCAGATGCTTTAAAGTTACTTAAAGCATTTAGTGCTGATTTAGGAAATAAGCAATTACACACTTTGATAAATATACTTATTGTAAAAGATAGGTATTTGTTGGATTTGAAAGATAAGTACCTTATGGTAAATAGATGTGGACATGTTTTGGAAATAAATAATATGTCAATTTACAAATAGTTAGGAGGGACGTACTTTCTTTTTGTCTCTAAGTTGCTTGTTAGCACCTAATAAACAGCTTGCATATCATATTTTACCGAACAGATAAATTTCAGCAGGGTGCATAAAACTGCTAATAAACAGTTAGGAGAGCCAAATACCTTCTAGAATTGCCTCTAGGTTGTTACTCTCCCAGGAGTGAAACAGGCAAAACAAGTAGCAAATGAATGGCAAGAGTTCAGTGCGACAGTTCTTTAGATTTAATTCGAAACTCTTTTTCTCTCCATTACCTTCTATTTCTTCTTCAAATGCTGAGGACAAGACCATATCTATTTGTCATTCAAGCCTTCATCTTCTCAACAAATGCCAGAACCTAAGGCAGCTCCTCCAAATCCAAGCACATTTGATTGCTACTGGTCTCTTTCGCAACCCATCTTATGCCATCAGAATTTTGAAACGATCTTCACTGGTGGCTGATATTGATTACACCATTTCTATATTTCAATCTGTTGATAAGCTTTACTGTGTAAATACCATCATCAAGGCATACTCAATTAGTTCTGTCCCTCAACAAGGTTTAGTGTTCTACTTTGAGATGCTGAGAAATGGGTTTATACCTGATAGCTACACATTTGTGTCACTTTTTGGTTCTTGTGTAAAAATGGGTTGTATTGAATCTGGCAAGAAGTGTCATGGGCAGGCCATCAAGAATGGAGTTGACCAGGTGCTGCCTGTGCAGAACTCATTGATTCACATGTATGGTTGTGGTGGTATGGTTGAGCTTGCTCATAAATTGTTTATTGAAATGTCAAAGAGAGATGTGGCATCTTGGAACTCAATTGTTGATGGGTATGCAAGAAATGGCAATCTGAATGCTGCCCATGACTTGTTTGACTCCATGCCGGAGAGAAACATAGTTTCTTGGAATGTCATGATAAGCGCATATTTGAAAGGTGGGAATCCTGGGTGCGCCTTAAAGCTATTCAGGGAAATGGTAAAAACAGGATTAAGTGGTAACCACAGAACTATGGCCTGCGTGCTGACTGCATGCGGCCGGTCAGCTAGACTCAAGGAAGGAAGATCAGTTCACGCGAATATCACTAGAACCTTACTAAATTCAGGTATAATCCTTGATACAACTCTTATAGATATGTATTCTAAATGCCAGAAGGTGGTGTTAGCACAGAGACTGTTTGATAAGATGGCGTATAAGAATCAGATTTGCTGGAATGCAATGATATTGGGGCATTGCATTCATGGGAATCCAGAAGATGGGCTAAACTTATTTGCAGACATGGTGGAACAGATGAGGCTAAGAGTAGCAGAGGGCATTTCTCCAGATGTGTTTACTTTTATTGGAGTTCTTTGTGCTTGTGCTCGGGCAGGTTTGTTGACAGAAGGTAGAAAGTACTTCAGCGAAATGATTGATGTATTTAGAATAAAGCCCAACTTTGGACATTTCTGGTGCATGGCTAATCTTTATACTGGGGCTGGGCTTTTTCAAGAGGCGGAGGAAATCTTGAGGAACATGGCAGGAGATGATGAGGATACAGTATCAGAATCCTCTATGTGGGCGAACATACTCAGCTCTTGTCGTTTCCAGGGAGATGTGTCCTTAGGAGAAAAGATAGCCAAATCCTTGATTGACGTGGAACCTGAAAATTTCTCATACTATCGGTTGCTTTTGAACGTGTACGCTGTTGCAGGTCGCTGGGAGGATGTGGCTAGAGTTAAAGAGATGATGAAGGAGAAAAGATTTGGGAGAATGCCTGGATGTGGTCTCGTGGACTTGAAAGAAATTGTTCATGACTTCACGACAGGACACACATGGCAAGAGAAAATGGAGAAGGTTGACAGAGAACCAGCTAAAAGGTCAGGCTTTTAGTACATTTATGATCGTGCACTAGATTAGAGTCAATTTTTCTGTGCATTTTTTGCAAGGACAGTACATGCTTCTAACTTCATTTTCCATTCATTTCAACACATAAATGTCTCCTATCTTTTTGGTGACTTTCCAAGTACTTTTCCTTTTCTATTTTTAAGTTGTAGTTACGAAATACTTAGTCAATTTTATACTCAGTTATGGAAATGATTCTTGATTTTACTACCCATGTTGTTGTCCTGCATGGTATGAGACAAAAATGCATATTGAACCCATTATCCAAGTCCAGCCTTCTTATTTGAACAATTTCTTTTTGCATCTTAGATATGTACCTGCTTGTATTGGAACTTTCTTTTCCTTAGTTTCAACTCATTGAATTTAGGTTAAAATTGCTTTTGCTGTAAAGCGAGAAACAGAAATTTTTGTGGTTAACTAGTTTTCAGTAGAAAGGTTTACCTTTTTTTCATTGTAGGCAGGGACTAATATGAATTATTTTCTGTTTTAGTGGCCAGACCAGCTTTTCTGTAGCAGGCTAATATAATGGAGCATTGGGCTAGGTGGGTGGTATTGTTCGAGAATAACTTTCGGATATTTGGATATCTCTTAATTACTGTTTTGTTTACATCTATTTTATATTTCATTAGCTGATCAGGTATGAATTGTTCAATTGCAGGTTTATGCAGATCAGCAACTTTGAATATTAATGCAGCTGATTCACTGGCTGATGAAATTATAATGAAATTCACTCAAGAAGGTGTTTTGGTGTGTTCCACAGATCAAGCTCATCTTATATACATAAATAAGAAGCATCTGAGTTTCATTTATTTTATTCCAGGATCCTATACCCCTGTGGATTCTTCCTGATGAGTGTTCAAAGAATTTGGATCTTGCCAATTTCTTGTCTGTCCGTAATCTTTCAAAGGTGCATAGTATGAATTTTGCTTCCAGTTGTTTTAGGTTTTATCTCTTTCAGTTATCATCATATCATTTATATATGCTTACAGCCTCCTGGGGAATTCAGTCGAGACTGGTCAAAAAAGTTCCATGAGCAACATCTGAGCTTGTATGATCTAATCATTCTCAAATTTCACTACAGCCCTCGCTATGCAAATGCTGGAACTGTAGGTTACTTTCTTGTTTTGGCTGCTCTGCTTTTCTTAGTATCTTATTGTTTTTTCCTTTTGACAGGAACTTGATCTAATAGCTTTCTTATTAGCTAAAATTGCTTGAAGTTCAAATGCAGGTTTCGGCAAATTTTACTAGGGTCTCTTTAGGGCATGAATTCCATTTATGAGATGGAATTCTCTCTGAATATGTTATATTATACTCTTCAACAGTAGTTCACTGGATAGTCCTTTTTCCCCTTTCGTGTTATTATGCCAATTAAATTAGTATTGATTGGGAAAATTTTGCAATCTAGAAGACCAGATGCACATATTGAATAACACCTATCTGTGATTTCTGGTTATTTCTTATGCAGGTATTCAAACATTGTGCTCAGAGTTGAATTTTATCCAACAACATTCAATTCATTTGCATGGTGGAAAATTTGATGAGGTAGGCGGAATGTTCTTCTGATATCGTTTTCCGCTTGGAATGGAGTCCTTAAGGACATGATTACCATAAAGGAGTTGGTGAGTTGTTTCCCTTGGCTCTCTCTCTGCCTCTGTACGAGAACCTGAAGGCAGAAAATAACTGGCGCTGAAAGTAAGAAAGAAATTTCGAAAATTATTGTCTTTTAGTTAATTGCTAACTTAAGGTCAAATTGATAAATTTCTATAGGGATACAACAACATATTGGATCTGAACGTCAGTCTTTTGAGAATTTTTCAAGATCTAGCAGATGGGACAAAACTACATTTTAAAGAGAATTTTCTTCCATCTAGAAAAAATATTCATTTATTTCGTATTACACCGTTTATAATAGTTATATCAATTTTACTACATTATTCAGTAATTTCTTTTGACAGTCACCTTATTTTAACGGATTTCAATATTTTTATTTTTGTATAGATTGTCATCTCAAATATTGCACTTATTGAACTTTTTATGTCAGGATATGGATCAAATAATAAATATTCTTTTTTAGGTGACTTGCGAGCAGTAGCTCAATCAATTAGTTATGAAATATCATTAACTCTATATGTTTCATCAATATCTCTATAATGTCTTCATAGATTATTAGTTTAGTGATCATGTTTTTGTACTTTCAAATTTTGGATCTTGAATGACAAATGATATACTCGCTGATCATTATCAAATGAAGTGTGATATTGTAAAAGAAACCAATAATAGATATTGTAAATTTTTTTCTTTTTTAAGTGGATTAACTGTAGATAGTGTTCCTTCTCTCTGTGAATATTATTTTTTAAAGAAAACAAAATAAAAAAACCTGTTTTGGTTGACTATTTCAGTTTTGTGCACACAATTATAAAAGCGAGAAAGAAAATATAGTGTTTTTTAGAAAAATGGTAGAAATTTTAATCTACTTAGTTGATAAAAAATATACTTTAACTGTTGCCTCAAGGTTTATTTCCTATAGATCCCTTACATTATATGTTCCACGAAAATTAACAAACAAAATTAGGCCCCATAGGATTTCTGACTTTCACTCCTTATAGGACAGGAGCGCTTCAAGACTAGGGTTAAGAGAGAGTGCTACACTTCTGCCGGAGTGGATTGAGGCACGGAGGGACTGGGTTGGCTTTCCCACTTTACACAGTTTTAGTTGCTTGGAAAAGACCTGATAGACAGAGGAAAGTTCGATTAAGAGAAAAAATCATACTATCTCCCGCAGACACGGTATACTAAATCATAGATTATCTCCCTAAGTCTCATGGTTGTCTTTCGTTGTGCTAGCCCTCATCAGGGAACCTTAGTGTAGACCGTTCAATTAAGAGCTCCAAGACCGCGGAAGGTTAATCAACTAGTTTTCCAGCTTGACATCAAGGAGCAGACTCTTGGCCAATTACTGGCATTGACAGCTTGACGTTTGCAAACATAAAAATGAACACAAACCCAGAAAGAAGGCAATAAGATAGAAAAACCGAAACAAATCATGCAGACAACTTCGGTGAGCAACAGACAAGTGGATTTAGGCAAACAAGGGCTTATATCACCAAATTAATAAAACAGTTAAGGGCACCGATAGCAGGCTTAAAGCTGTTCAAACTGCTATCCATCCTACCCAAAATGCAACTGTGATTTACATTTCATAAGTCCAAACATGGGAGACCAATTCCCTACAGCTACAATATAAAAACATAACTACTCAACTAATAATAATGATAATAATACTAAAACAACTTAAGTCAATTACATCTTATCAACTTAACAATACATCTCAACAGGTTCTTCACTCAAAAGCCCACTGATTCTCACGACGAACCTCTTCCTCCTCCTCTGGTGTGAAGTCATTCTTGATGTTAAAAGTCTTGCGGATCTCTTCAGGTGTCTTTCCCTTGATCATGTCTGCAACTGTCTGGCAGGTAAGGTCAAGCAAACCCTTGATGTTCAAATAGTTCGCTGCCTACAAAGATTATACAAATAGCACCTCAACAAAGTTATATTTCAAATTCAACTCAAACCAAGAGTCAATTAGATAAAGCAAAGTTGCCTCAGCACAGAAAATTCGCATAGGAAAAATTTATCGTAGGGGACTAAATTTTGTGTTTGGGGACAGAATTCTTGTTACCACATCAAAAATTCTTCCATCTTGTCAAATTTTCAACACATGATGCCAGTGTTATCTTCTTTTGCTTCCAGAAAAAATTATAATTTTGACCACTAAAATGCACAATCAGAGTCCAAACCTCAGCCAAACACTAAAACAGAAATAAATAAAAAATGTAAAACCAAAGAACTGCCAAAATCAACCCCATCTCCCAGTAATATTGTTCCAACAAACTAAAACAGAAGTAAAAAAAGAATGTAAAATGGAAGAACCTCAACACCAATCCCATATCTCAGTCATATTATAAGCATGCAAATTTAAAAACCCCAAGGCTCAAATTCATTCCCCGCATGGAACTGATTACCTTGTAAATTGCAAAATACGTTGGATTCCACAATACGCAACTTTGAAGTGAGACTCATATGAGTTTGGTCTCTCACATCTTAATATCTAGTTTTTATAGTGTGGTTCCCTAAACTCATCAATAATACCAGAGTTATTCATCAACTTTCCAAGTAGCAATTGTGGAGCACAGTGGGGGTAACGTAGAAATTACATTGTTCACCCAAAACTGGTCAAAAAGAGCTAATGCAAAATTAGACTGCATGACCATGGGAGTGCTTTGTGGATTTAATCGCAAGGTACCAGACTTGGATCTCACTTTCCGACTGTGATAGCTAGCTAGCTTAAACTTATCAGTGGCGTCAGAGCTATTAATTGCCTCGCCGAGTTACAATCTTGGCACAGGATATGACGTTTAAAAAAGAGAGTAGCGTATTGTTATGTGCTAAATTGTAATGTAACTTGGATTCCCCATCGAATGCCACTTTGGTGTGTGGTTTATGAATTTGGACTCTCATACCTCAGTAACTAGCTTTTAGGGTGTGATTCCTTAAAACTCATATCAAGAATCAACAATAGGAAAACAATATCTCAAAATTAGATCCCAAAAAAAATCCCAATTTAGCGAATGTCCCTACATACACACCACGCGCTGTGCCACCGAGCCTAAAGAACCTAACATCAAATCAAATAAAGATTCCTCTTCTTCAAATAAAAAAAACTTAAAAGAAAGTAAAAGACTTACGAGAATTAGATCGAAGAGGGTGGCCTGGTCAACTTTGACAAAATCGGCGTCCCAGTTCTTGAGCTCCTCGTCTGCGGTGCGGTCGTCGGCCTTGGGGGACTCGACGTGTTTCTTGCAGTACTCGACCACCTTGGAGAGGATCTTGCTGGTCACGTTGGGCAAAGGGATGCCGTTATCGGCGCAATCATCCTCTATCATGTGCTTAATCGTCTGCGATTCGAGCGCCACCGCTTCATCAACCTCGAAAGCCTCTCCATCGGAGCTCTTCAACACGATCTTCCTGGTCGAAGCCATCGCTTTCGGCGAATTTGTTCCTTTCCGAAAACAAACCCTAGCGGTTAATCGGTATCGATTTTCTCTCTCACACACTGGGTCTTTGTATTATGTGCTAGGAAGAGGGAGGCGGCTTTATTTATAGCGAAGAGGCGCCAGGTTCCGTGGGTCATTTTCCTACCAGGACAGATATGGTATGGGGTACGTGGCAACATATTATTGGTTAGAGGATTATTTCTGGCAGCCGGAAGGGTTATTTGCAATTTGATCAACGACGTTTTCTCTTAAACCGTGAGGTAAATGTAATTTTATTTTAGTGTTTATTTTTAATTAAAATCATAAATTAGAATATTGACATTTATTTTTTTAATTTAAAAAAGATTACGGCAGCAAATAAAATAATTTTTTTTATTAAAAAAAAAAATTAGCAATAATTAAGACAAGATATTATATGGCATTAAAAACAGTGCTTTCAATTAGAGAGACATCCCATGCTTCCTTAATCTTTCTTTAGTTTCCTCTTTTTGAGAGGATTGGAGAATGTCATTTGAAAAATAATATATTTATCACGAAAAAATAATAAGAAAGATTGCAAACATTTATTAATGACTCATAACACTGAAATTATAATAATTAAATTTTTTTAGTTTCAGTAATTATAATAAATTAAAATATTATTTTTTTTTTTAAGATGATATCAAAGTTCATTAATAATTTTTTATGTTAATTTGAATTTAATTCTTTTAAGTGTTCTTATGAGTCGTTCTGTTATTTAAAAAAAATTATTATTATTATTAACATACAATACTTTTTTTTTTGTAAAAAAATGATATATCTATATTTTTAAATATATATATATATATATTAAAAACAAAAAACAAAAGTAACTACTTAACTAGAGTTTCATTAGCTACCATGTCACACTCAATATCTAGAGGGGTAACAAGCGCCCATGCACTTGTATGTTTTAGGGAGGCTTACTTGTCTTATAGTTTAAGTCTTTTATTTGTTTTTTGTTTTATCACTTGTTACTTTTTCTAGTTTAAGCTTATTCTAGTGAGTTTTAAGAGCTTACTGGACCATAAGTTTCTTAACCTCAAGCCTTAATTTTTCTAGTTAGAGACTAACGTTCTTAGGGCTAACATGGGTTTTGCTCAAGAGCCTACTGGTTTATATGAATATTTAATGTGTTCTCCTACTAGAGAAGTTATTTTCAGAGGATAAACTATGTATTTTTGGGATCTGTGTGCTCCTTAATTAGAACTTTTAAGGAGTTCTAATGGTTTGGACTTGAGTAGGTTGAAAAAACACGAAATCTTGTTGTACTAGCATGAGCTTTTTCTACATGCCATAAATAACCTATAAATAGGAAGAATCCTAGAACAAAATGAAAGGTAGCTAATCCCCTTTTAAATTGAGTTTAAAGAATCTCTACTAGTTAAACATTTCATAAATTTGAAAGTATTAAACTTAAACAAGACGTTATATAACCCTAAAACTTAAAAAAAAAACCCTAAAACCTTTATAAAAAAAACCCTAAAAACTAAAACCCTAAAAAGACTTCCAACAAAGCTTCGAGATGACTGTAGGAAGAAATTTTCTTCCATAATCCACTAATCTACCTTCCTTTATAATCTTGGGTAACCTTATCCACCCACAAAAACACTACTTAAATGGATATTACTATCGTATTTATTTTTATATCATTATTTGGAGGAGGACATTAATAAGGAAACATGTTCTTTTTCTTGAGACTTTTATAGTAAACTAATTTTATATTCACAAAAATAGTTCAAAATTGGAAAATAATAAATGTTGTTGTGATCTCATCTCACCAAAACTCGAGGACTCATATTAGAGTTAGCAAAATAAAACCCCATCTTACTCCATTCTCAACTTTATTGCATTTATCATGCATAATAAGTTATATAAAGAATCTAATTTTACTAGGCACTTCAAGCTTTCATATTATCGTTTTGACTGTCATCACCAAAATTTCTAAAAGATAATTTATAAACTAAATTGCAAGTGCAATAACAACCTTTGTTCCACACCCGACAAAGATAATACTGCATAACCCTATTAACTCAAAATATACATTGAGAATTTCTAAACATAGTACTTATGATATCTTCAACCTTATCCTATAAAGTTATATTCACCATCCTTAATCACCACTTGGCCAAGCAAGAGCTATGTCTCAACTTCACCTATTTGAACCTCTAGGCAATCTGCAACAGGAAAAATATCCGAAGGAACCAACAAAAAAATTAGGTATAATGAGCTCTAGTCTTTATGACCAAGCATGTTGGTTTTTTTCTAACGTGTGGGTTTAATATAAATTTTGGTATGCGCATCAAACTATCAATTTAATTAGGTTATTTAAAAAATGATCAAATATAGTTAAACAATATTTGGACTTAATGAATCAAATTTAAGTATAGGCTTGTAACGTGCAGATATCATTTTTGTAATATTCTCATTTTATAATGAACGAAATGAGAATTACAAAAGTTTATCGATATAAAAAGTGGTTATGGTCCATGAATCATTGGGTTGTCATTTTTATTTTTCTGAAATCCCGTTACCATAAAAAATTAATTTCACAGCGCTGTGTTGATTCAGAA
Organism: Carica papaya; assembly: GCF_054855325.1. NCBI lineage: Eukaryota > Viridiplantae > Streptophyta > Magnoliopsida > Brassicales > Caricaceae > Carica > Carica papaya. The sequence goes on along the minus strand of NC_142312.1, from coordinate 4,067,502 downwards.
AATCCTACTGTCGGACGCAAACAAATTTTCTGCGATGAATTCAGGTACGCTTCCGCTCATATTTCTCATTAATTCAATATAATAATACATGTTTAATTTTTACAGATCTACGGATTTAAAAAAAATTATTTTAACAATTAGTATAAAAGTTATTTCTCGAGATTTAAAAAAAAAAAATTCATCATATAATTTTGAATTTTAAAAGATTGAAAATTTTAGATTTTAGATTTTATTTTTATTTAGTTGAATTTATATATATTATATATATGCAGAAATATATATATATATATATGTGTACATATATAAGGATTAGGAATATATATATATATATTTATATGAATATCAGAAATATATATATGCAGAAAATTAAGAAATATATATGTATATATATCCAAAAGTTTAGTATTATATATGTATATATATATTTTAAGGATGTATATATATATATATATATGTGAAGCAAAAAAACAAGAAGGAAGAGCAGCGGCCGACCGCCACTGCATGAGGAAGAAAGTCTGGCGGTTCGACAGCCGAAATGGCTGCCAAAAGTACATGTGTAACGGCTGAAAATTTCCAGCTGTTACTGTAGCAATTAAGAAAGAAAGCAGTCGTTATAGGCTGCGTGAAGAAGAATGAGAGAAAAAAAAAAAAGGAAAAAGTTTTGGGCTTGTTTCGGTTTTTTTTTATTTTTATATTTTAAAATTAAGTTATGTGGGTTTGGTCCACAAGAAGAGAAGAAAAGGAAAAAAAAAAAGGAAAAAGGGAGTGGCCCATTCGGTTGGGCCAAAACCCATGCCAGTTTGGGCTGGGCCAACCCAGTCCGAATCCAACCCGACCTAGTCAACAGACAATGGTTGGCCAGTCAACGGTTAATGGTCAGCTTTTGACCCAAAAAAAAATAATGATATTTTTGCTCATTTTATTGTTGATTTTCTTCTTAATTCAATTTAAATTTGGTTTTAATTTTGAATTTTAATATTGGTATGAGCATATACATATTGCAATAAATTAATTTACACAACATGTCACCAAAGTGACTTCTCTTATAAATAATTTATTTATTTTATAAAGTAAATAATTGTATAAATGTAATTTATGCGAATGTTAATCGACTCAAATGAATGTTAATATTTAGCATTATTACATTCTATTTTTTAGGTAATGAATACATGACAGTTATTCAGTATAACATGTGAACTTTAAATCGACTCAAATGAAGGTTTATTGTTTGATATATTTCTACTGTTTGTATTTAATTACTGTTATAAGGTATCACTTATAAGTTAATATTCTATCTAAAGATAGATTGTAATGAAGTGCTCGGTATCTTAATATGAGAATATACCTTTATTTAAAATTCATTATTAAATTTTATGATTTACAGTTCTATGTGAGTATTAATTACTTTGTTTTTGTATGTTCTCTGTTCAGTTCACTTTACCGCTGAAAATATCACCGTGAATATTAATTATATCCAAATGTTGAAAGATATAGACTTTTTTACACTTTTGTCGACTCTTGTTTCGATGAAATATAATAGAGAATGAAACATAAAAGAGTACATCAAGGAGATGTCTAATATTCAAGCTAAGCTTGGAGAACTCAGTCTGTATATATCATAAAAAAATGTTGGTGCACATTGTTTTGATCTCTCTTCCTCCACAATTTAATAATTTTAAAGAGAAATACTACGGTCAGCAGAAATCATGGATTCTCAATGAGTTAATTTCACACTGTGTTGCGGAAAAGGAAAGGCTAAAGTCTAATAACACAAAGAGTATTAAGTTAGCAGTGATCTCAAAGAATAATAATAACAAGAAAAAGAAAATAGGTAAATATGTTGCGGTTCCAATACAACAAAAGAAGCAACAAAAGGTTAAGAAAGAAAATGTTTGTTTCTTTTGTAAGACTACGGGACACTAAAAGAATTAATGCGCTAACTATCATGCATGGTGCGCAAAGAAATGTATACTTCTTAATTTTGTTTATTCTGATGTTAATTTAACTTTTGTACCTACACACACCTGGTGGATAGATTTTGGTGTCACAACTCATATCAGTGTATTTATGCAGGGTTACCTTCGTTGCCGCTAGCCAAGTGATGGTGTCACCATCATTAATGTGGGCGATGGCAAACCAGTCGAGGTGGAAGCAATAGGCAAATTTATACTGTTGTTAAGAACTGAATTTTATTTGGATTTAGAAGAGACTTTTGTTGTACCATTGTGTAGACGGAATATGATTTCTGTTTCTGTATTAGACAAATTTGATTATTCATGTTCATTTGGAAATGAAAAATTTAGTTTTTTTCTTAATTCAAATCTAGTTAGTTCTAGTTCTTTCAATGCATGATAATCTTCATTTATTTGATATAATTTCTTCTTATAATAAATTATTTCATATAAGTACAAGGAGTATAAAGAGAAAATTAATCAAGGAGAATTTAGTTTTTTTATAGTACAATAGATTAGATTATATCTCACAAATGAGAATTAAGAGACTTATGTCAGAAGTAATTCTAGATCCCTTTGATTTTTTAGATTTTAATAGATGTGTTCATTGTATCAAGGAAAAACAGACAAACATTAAGAGATTAGGTGCCAATAGGGCTATGAACGTATTAAAACTTATTCATACAGATATTTGTGGACTATTCCCTACGGCTTTTTGGAATGATTAACAATATTCCATATTTTTTATAGATGATTATTTAAGATATAACTACTTATATTTCATTCATGAGAAGTTTCAGTCCCTGAATGTGTTCAAGAGTTTTAAGCAGAAGTTGAGAACCAACTTAACAAAATGATTAAGACTGTTAGATCTGACCATGGTGGTGAATATTATGGTAGATATGACGGATCGGGTGGACAGTGTCGAGGGCTATTTGCTTGATTCCTATAGGAATGCGATATCGTCCCACAGTACACCATGCAGGTTCTCATAGCATGAATGGTGTTGCTGAAAGGGGAAACATAACACTTAAGAATAAAGTGAAGAGTATGATTAGTCATTTTATCTTATCCGAATTACTCTGAAGAGAAGCACTAAAGACCGCAATATATTTACTAAACAAAATTCTAACTAAAGTAACTACAAAGACCCCTTATGAGCTTTGGACGGGCAAGAAGGCTAGTTTGAGATATTTACACATTTAAGGATGTCCAAATGAGACAAGGCCTTATAGGCCACAAGAAATGAAACTGGACTCCAGAACTATTAGTAGCTATTTTGTTGGTTATTCTGAGCCATCTAGGAGTTATAAGTTTTATGATCCCACTGCTAAGATAATTTTTGAGACGGGAGATGCTCAGTTATTTGAGGATGTTGAGTTTGTGGGGGGAGAAAAAGTTCGCGACCTTATTTTTTAAAAAAAATTGACCGATATTCCTATTCCCTTTGTTGTTCTTGACAATTATCAGAATCAGGTTCTTATACCTAGCATTGTTCAAGAAGCAACTCCAGATTCAGATAATGTCATAGTATCTCCTGTTCCTGAAGCACAAACTTCATACCATCAAGAACTTATGTCATTAAGAAGATCCACTAGTAGGACAAGTGAAATTCTAAATGATTATAATGTATATCTCCAAGAACATGAGTATGACATTAGGACGGTGGAAGATGATCCTATCAACTTCCGTCAAGGCATGAAAAATTATAACTCTCATTGCCTAAGGATATAAAACATATTGATTGCAAATTGATATTTAAGACGAAAAAGGATTCGAAAGGTAATGTGGAGAGGTACAAGGACCATATTGTCGCCAAGGGCTTTACACAGAAAGAAGACATCGATTATAAAGAGACTTTCTCTTCTATTTTGTCGAAAGACTCTTTCAGGATTATAATGACTTTAATATCACATTTTGATCTTGAGTTACATCATATGGATATTAAGACAGTGTTTCTCAATGGTGACATTAATGAGATGATTTATATGGTGCAACTAGAAAACTTTGTATCTAGAGATGCATAGCAAATAGTTTGCAAACTAAAAAAATCCATCTATAGACTTAAGCAGGCTTCCCGTCAATAGTATCACAAATTTTATCAAGCCGTCATGTCGTTTGGTTTTGAAATGAATTTAATAAAAGATTGTTATACAACAAGTTTAGTGGGAGTAAGTATATTTTTCTAGTTTTATATGTCGATGACATATTGTTTGTCAACAGTGATGTAGGCTTATTACACAAAATCAAGAGATTTTTAATAAAAAAAAAAAATTGAGATGAAAGATCTTGGGGACGCCTCTTTTGTATTAAGGATCCAGATACACCGGGATCACTCTCGTAGTATTCTTAGATTATTACAAAAGAGTTATATCGAAAAGGTTCTTAAAAGGTTTGGCATACAGAATTGTAAATCAGGTAACTCTCTTAAGTCTGAAGGAGATAAGTTTACTCTAAGTCAATGCCCCAAGAATGATTTAGAAACTACGAAGATGCAAAAGATTTTTTATGCTTCTGCTATAAGAAGTCTTATGTATGAACATATTTATACGCGCCCAGATATTGCGTACATTGTTGAGATGTTGGTAGATATTTAAGCAATCCAGGTATAGTTATTAGAAAGTAGTCAAACGTGTCATGAAGTATCTATAGAGAACAAAATGTTATATGCTCACATACGAGAGGTCAAATCAGTTGAAAATCATTGGTTATTCTGATTCTAATATCGCCGAATGTCAAGACAACAGAAAATCTACATCATGTTATATTTACTTGCTTGCTGGGGGAGTTATTTCTTGAAAGAGTGCTAAACAAACACTTATAACATCTTCTACTATGGCAGTAGAGTTTATAGTTTGTTATGAGACATCCAATCATGGAATATGACTACAAAAGTTTTTCACGGGGCTGCGTATTGTTGATGGAATAGAAAGACTATTAAAGCTATTTTGCGACAATAAATCTGCAGTTATATATTCCAACAACAGGAGCTCGAAAAAATCAAAACATATAGATATCAAGTTTCTCGTTGTTAATGAAAGAATTTAGAGTAAACAGATATCGATAGAGCATATTGAAACAAACTCCATGATTGTGGATTGGTTCACTGAGAGATTACCACCTAAGGTCTTTCATGAGTACACTGCTCATATGGGTGTTATATCCCTATATGATGTGTAGTTTTAGTGGAAGTTTTGTACCATAGTTGCATTTATTTTGTAAGATATGTCATAAACTTTGTACTTTTATTTGGTTTATGTATATATAGTTTTATTTCAATTTTTTGTTTTTATGTTCATATATACTACTATCTCTGAATTTTCTTACAGTTGATCTCACCAAGGTTAAGAGAAGACTAATTGGAAATAAGCATATTTAGATCACATAACATGCAATTTCTATGTTGCACATCTACGTTTGATCCATATCGTTCAGTTATACTGTTATACGTGACCATTGATGGATTTAACTATATTAGTTGTAGCAAAAGCAGCTTTAATCCTATATTTTTATGATCGATGGATGGGATTATTTGGTAATGTATTCAGGTATTTATAATACAGTTCTGAGTACTTTTACGGTTGCTTAACGTATAGTTAAGGTGTCACATAAAGCCCAAATGAAAAATTATTGAATTTTTTTTAACGTGTGGATTTAATGTAGACCTTGGTATGCATATCAGGTTACCAATTTAATGAGCTCGTTTTAAAAGTGATCAAATATAGTTAAACAATATTAGACCTTAATGCATCGGATTTAAGTATGGACTTATAATATGCAAATATTATTTTTGTAATATTCTCATTTTATTATGAGCGAAATAGAAATTACAAAAGTTTGTCGATGTAAAATGCGGTTATGTTCCCCGAATCATAGGGTTATCATTTTTATTTTTCTGAAATCTCGTCACAAAAAAAAAAAAAACTAGTTTTAATCTGCCATGTTGATTCGGAAGATCCTACCGTCAAGCACAGACAAATCTTCTGCGATAGATTCAGGTACACTTCCACTTTTATTTTTCATTAATTCAGTACGAAAATATATGTCTAATTTTTACAAATTTACAAATTTGAAAATAATTTTTATTCTAACAAAGCACACTTGTAAATCTTGATGGCCAATCCATTCGCATTTATCAATATCTAGTGAAATGTGGTCCATGGTCAACAACATAATTGAAAAGTGAGGTGAGTCAAAAATGGTTTGTCTCCAACTTTCTCCCTAGATATATGTTCTTTCCCAACAAAAGCAAAATTGTTCACCAACAACTCAAATTCCCCATATGCAGCAATGCTCCTTTAATAAATTGCCTTCTTTTTTTTTCTTTAAGAACATTTTCTTTGGAACTTGACCTAAATTTTTATTGCCCGAGCAATAAGGATTTTCCCACTCGAAGAACCGAACCATGTTTTCTTTAACCTCACTCCAGGGAAGGACGTTGAAAAAGATGAAAGCTGGACTTGAAGGGGACACAACATCCGGCATCCAACAGAATGAAATATGCTGAGCAGGCTGTAGCACTACTTTTTAAGGCTACTTATGGGACAAATGCATCCACAGAATTAGATAGCCTCTTATTTCTTTGAAAACTTCACATTTTTATTTATATTCAAAACATAAAAATATGCAAATTGCTTCATATTTGTTAATCAAATTCATTCATTCCAAACATTGCGCAAACGAATAATAAGTTTGACTTAGGACTACGATGGAAATTCAACAATTCTAAAATTCTAAATACAGTGGGACATAAGCATGTTGATGCACCACTTTGCAATTCGAAATACTATCATTCATAATCTACATCCATGGAGTCTATAGCTGTTAGACTGACTAGGGATCACCATAAACATTTTGTACAAATGAAATCCTGTAAATCAGTCAAGATACTCGGGAAGTATAAGCAGCAGCAGTAATCTTTCCGTCTATAATGCAGTACCCACACCCTACTCATGCCTCCGTTACACAATAGGATACTTCAGGCAATCCATTTACAGAGAAATTATAGGACACCGGAGTAAACATTTAGAAAAAATATATATCAATATAGTTTATGATACACCATGTGACGAATCTAGACACCAATATAAAACTAGCTTTACATATGGTGAAATCACGGCAAGGAAGAAATCCCAGTACAGGTTTCATTTAACTCTGGCAACCAGCCATTACCTATGACGTATATCAATCACAAAAGCTTATATCCAATCACTTAAGCTTCCATGAATTGTGAGGGTGGAGGGCTTGTTTTTGTCTTCTCAGGACCTGCAAAGTAGTCTTATGTCAAACAAACTCAAGAGAAAGAATAAAACATATTGAACAAAAACTAACATAACAGCAGGAGAGCAAGAAAATCCTTCAACCATACAATGTTTTTTCAGAAAAATCCTTTGACTATACAACATTATTGGCCATTCTTGAACTAATAACATCTTGAGCATCACTGCTGTATTATTAACTATCAGCATTGCTTACAAGGGGATCATGACATTTTTGAAGACTTATCTAAGCTAGGAATTCAACATACCATAAACTCCACGAATTTCCACTTCTCGCCATTCTTGGACAAGTGCACAGCAGCAACACATTACATGTGATAGGAAATCATCAACATATCCTCCCTGTCAAACAAAGATAACAAGAACTACGGTAAGGAACAAAATCCCTGAGGACGAGGATAAGTTTTACTTTCACTTTTTGCCATGCAAGAAGATCAAAGACAAGTTAAGACCAAGACTAGAATATTGATAATCAGCTCGCAAACACAAATATGACAATCAAGCCTCCATTCTATCCTATCTAAACAACATGTAGCTTTAGAGCATGAAATGCAATATGTTACTGAACATACAAAATTTGCATCCAGAACCTCCAGGGAGAAACCTGGAGAGAGCATAATCTATATATGATGATCCTTAAACCATCCTCGTGGTGTCACAAATCCAGGTTAAATTTTTTAAACAGGACCAAATCCATTACAAAATTTAGCATATTGTTTCTTGAACCCCCGACATCAGCATGTGAATGAGGATGCATATAAACATCCTAACATAAACATTAAATAAGATGGCTAAAATGGTAAGTACCAAAAATTGATATTAATGTTTCTATAAATCTTATGTCCACTCAATCTTTAAGTTCAAAAGGCTGAATTTTAAAACATGATCTTGCAGTGGCAAAGAAAATACCGTGATATTGAACATCTTGCGAAGCCTCCTTCTTACACAGCAAGTGTAACAACAGCATGATAATATTAATGAATATGCCATCAATTCATTACATGCTTCTGCTGAAGCTGGTGATCAGAAGAACACAAATCTAGACGTAAGCTTGGCAGTTATATAAAAGTCATGAATATGTTTTGGAGAATTTGCAAGAAGAATATAGAAAGGCGGCACATTCAAATTGAGCCTAACCATGCAAATTTTGTTAGTACCATATATCCCCAAATGGGAAATAAATTGAAACTATGTAGAAAGGATGATATACAAGTACTTACACATGTGCCTGTTAGTTGCCACAGTAGCAATCCTCGAAAGTGTGCCACAAGGATAGAAGAATGTCTTTATACCTACAACATGAATAAATTGTTCAGCAGCAAATATTTCTACTTCTAACAGTGCCATCTTACCAGATGAGCGGGAGAGTTATTACTATTGGGGAAAAAAGAAACTAAAATATGACTGCAGGTATGTATCAAACTCCTTGGAGGATGGGATGACAGGAAAAGTTAATCAAAATGACTAGACTGAAAGAAAGAAACTTTCAACAACAACAGGTTCTTAACACCATGTCAGTACATACATAAAGAAGGTTCTGAACAGCAATCAAGCAAGTCAGTGTGCCATTCTTCATGACGATGTGATCCTTTCCTTGAGAGAAGATCATGTCCAGATGAAACTGAAGATGTGGTTCTGAGCAAATACATGCACCAAACATTAAGAGACTGCCCTTAGCTCTCAAAATATTAAATTTCAAAAAAAATCAATAAAATTCAATATTGCTGGGGAAAAAAATAGAGGTGGAACCCCTGACATGGCCATTCACTGGTCTTGGATCCATTAATTCTATCAAGAAACTGCACACAAATTATATTCAAGCATGGAACAAAAATGATATAAGAACAAGAAAACAAAAACGAAAGTTAGCACAAGCAACAATTACAAGCTATTGGAATTTGGAATAGAAGCTTATCTTCACTGTATCCTATACACCACCATGAATCAAATTACTAGATGGAAACTAGAAACAAACTGCCCCTTAAAATAAAATTGGGCTGCCTTATGGTGGGAAACAGTGTACACAAGCTGGCTCGAAGCCACGTGCAGATTTCTTACAAACAACCATTACAACCAACCCTGCACTTATTTAAAAAGAAAAGAACTAACCTTGAGGTTGTGCGAGTATCACCTTTCTTGGGAGAACTCTCATAAAATGAACGATCATTCTCACTATTGGCATATGAATTGCACTCTACTTTCTTGGAGCCTTTCTTGGGAGAACCCTTCTCTGGAAGAGAATTTGCTGCAGCCACTTCAGTAACATCAAGCAAATGCTGAATTACTTCGCATTGGCTCACATCATAACTTGCTTGCGACCTCTGTAGCTCAAGATGAAGCTTTTCATTTTCCTTTTGCAATGCTTGATTGAAAGCCAAGTTCGGGTAAGAACTAGAAAGAGTTTTCTTCAAGACAACAGCAGCATTTGACGGGGCGTCTGGTTTCAAAATAACATCTTGCACCTTTCTGTCCTCTTCATCTAATGTGTATTCCCGTTGATCCCTCTCAATATCTTCCAATCTCTCCTACATGATGATTAAAAAAAAGTATCATGATGACCTTTTGTACAACCTGAAATCAGTTAGCATACATAATTGAAACAAAATGACCATATAATTAAGGATCAGTGTTTAGCGAATATCACAGCACTAAGTTTATACGAATTGTAACAGAATAACAGACCGCAACAGCAACAGCAACAACCAGTCAAGAGATCAATACCCTGACTCGAGCATTGTCCACCAAAGTGATGAGGGGGATGATTTTCAGGTATCGATCAATCTCATTCTGCGCCTTCCTGAACTGGTAAACGATGTTCCACCCCATGGCAAGTAAATAGAGATAACTACGATCTTGGCAACTGTTTACCAAGATGTAAGACCTCCTCAGCGCATCCTCAAGCTGCTCTAGTGGCTCCCGTGTCTCTGGATACTTCTTCAGCTCCGAGATCTTGAGCTGCTCCAGCAAGTTCCCAATCAACTTAAGATGCTGTGCGAATTGCCTACAGTTCTTCTTGTGCATTCGCGCTGTGTTTGCCGCACTGACTATCATACCAATCAGTCGAACAGCATCTAGTCCCGTCAGCTGCGCGACATTCGCAATCTCCCCAAAATGCTCCCATGAAGACGCCATCCTCACCTCCCAATCGACCTAAAACTCCTGCTTGCAAAATAAACAACACGAATAGGTAATTACTGTTGGGGTTACAAAGACAAATGAAGAGATTTTCGCTCGGTTTTACCTCTTTTTACGCCAATAATTTCAACATTACAAGATACTCCTTGTTGGTTATAGGTTGGTTCTTTTGCATTGCTTAACATGCAGAGCGGAGCTGATTCTCAGTGTAAAGAATCAGTAATATATCGACAGGATCAATCAAAGTACAGAAAGCTAATCAACAACTTGTCCGGTTTCAAGCTGGATCCCGAGCAACTTGACGTGATCTGCTTAGAAACCGCATTATCACTCGAGATCTTCAACCTTGCAGAGGTCGTCCATTTCTTTTTCTTAATCTTTTTCCTAAACTGCCACAAAATTCAGAAGTGAGATACAGGAATCTCAAAGTTTATCCATCACGCCTCTTTGCTCGCTTTTCAAAGCAGCATGAAAATTTAAAAAAAAAAAAGAAAAAGAAAAAAAATAAACAAGAAAACAAAAGATATAGCTAGCTTGAAAGCTTCAACAGGAAGAAAGGACCATTTTAGGAAACAAAATGATGAATCAGAACGAACATTTATTCAAAGCTATAAACAAAATATATGCATATCGCATTTAAATGGAGATTGTGGAGGATATAGCAGTTCAAGTTTCCAATTAGAATAACCTGCCGTTAACTCGCCTAATCCCCCAATGACTGCCGGTGATACATCTCTTTCTCCACAGGAACTCAACGCATACCCTTAAAAGGCAAGAGAAGGAAAAGGAAAAAGAAAAAAAAGAGTTAAATGAAGCATTGAATCAAAGCTTCGAGAATTCCAAACCAGATATTGACAAGAATAAAGCAAAATGCTTGCGAGATTCTCACCTACTCCAGAGAAGCTGCACTAATTTTTAGGGCTGGATTCGTTATTATTCTCTTTTTTCTTTAGTTTGAGTTTAGTTTTCTCTTTTCGGTGCAGCGGGTTATATTATAATCAGAAGAGAAGAAAGGGTTAAAACGAGAGAGAAGAAGAGCACAGAATTCTGAGATGAACAGACATTGCCATTACGGAAATATATAGCTTCTTTTTCTTCTCCTCTTGTGAAATGGATTTGTTGGACTTCCAAGGAAGAGAGAATGGAGATCTCTCTCTATCTGTCTATCTTTTATCGCTCACAGTTTCGGTGCTGTTTGTTTGTCACTGTTCGGTTCACGACGCCTTTGGCCTCAAGTGAGTGCCACTCACAAGAACTCGTACGTGGGTGGTGGTGGTGGTGGTCGACGCAATTACCATATACCCTCGCTTTCCTTTTGTATTTACGAGAATGCCACGGTCTTTCACGAGACAGTAGCTTAGCCTAGCCGTAGAGCGCACATTTATTTATTTATTTATTTATTTTTCATGCATTTACAGATAGATAATGCAGACTGGTTGACTCCTCAAAAACCTTCAATTTACCAGCAGCTGGCAGCTGTTCTTTGTCTTAGAGAGAGTGTCAATTTAACTCCTAAACCCCAAAATTTATAGTAGTTTACACTTTACTCCCAGAATTAACTTTTTTTTTTCAATTTGGTCCTCCATTACACCCAAAAATTACTAAAACCATTTTAGTTTGGAATACTCAAAAATATACTTTTACAATTTTCTCCATAATAATCCAATATAAATTGACGTTTGTACCAAATGCGTGCATTGAAATTTTATTGGGAAGAACTTGAAATGACGGATATTAAATAAATTTTTGAAATAAAATAATTTTTTGTACTAATAAAACACCTGATAATTACTTAATAATATGTGACTAATTGCAAAAAAGTTATTGAAAGGATTACGCTGGTTTACTAAGGTAATAAAATACATGATAGGCTAAAAATTAATGCGTTTATTAGAGGAGTGTATGGTGGTTCTGTTTTCCCCAAAGGAAATTTGAATTATTGATGCAAAAATTTCACAAATAAATATAAATTTATTTATTAAAATATAATAAGAGGAGCAGCAATCGAAGCGAGGGGAAAACTCGCACGTGGACCCATTAATGGTGCGAGGTTGACACATCCCGAACGACACGTGTGAACGTCGTTTTTGTGGTTCATCATCCTGCTGTGTTGATCGAACTCTCTGTCTGCTCATTCCTTATTAATGATGGGGAATTGAAACATGTTATCTAAATCATTAGGCATGCCTTTTGTTATAATTAAATATTTTTTTATTAAAATAATTAATTATTATTTGATTTGACACACTATAATCGGATATTAATTATAATTATTGTTTTAATAAATTTATATATTAATTAATTGTACATTACACATATATTAATAATAAAAATATAAAAATAAATATGACAGTACAATCCAATTGATATTCATAATTTATTATTAAATTAATAATATATACACTGTTTAAGTAAGTAGTAGTTAGTAGTTATTAGTTTAAATACGAATAAAACTTGATTTAATTTCAAATATATTTATTATTAATTATTAAGATAAATATTATTAGTTTATTATTATACCAAAAACCACTCTAATTGTATGAAATATATAGTTGATATCCTTCAAATGAATATGTTTCCGCTGAATTTAGTTAAAATTTTAAATTATATAATCGGAATAGAAATATAATATAAATATTTAATAAAATTAAGATTATATTTTTTAAGTTGATTTCATGACGTTATAAAAATATAGACAATTGTATACATTAATCTAAAATATATAATGATTTCATTTTAAAAAATGAATAAAATATAAAAAAAACTCAAAAAAATATAGCTAAATGTAAATAAAAATAAAAATAAGTAGTTTTAAAAAAGTGTGAAAATTGGACGGATATAAAAAAAAATTGAATAGTTATATATGTATATATATATACAAACAGATTATATGCATATTATTGAAGTATTTAAATAAAAACAAAGAAAGAAATGGAAAAAAAACGTAAAGAAGCAAATATAATATTTGTGGAAAAAATATCTGAAATTAGAAAAAGAGATGTTCTGCAAAGTAACTCCACAAGAGATAATTTGATTGCTACTTGCCAACAGTAATTAAGTGTTAAAACCGCTTAATCAGGATTTCTTCATATATAAAGAAAATTAATTAACATTTAACTGCACGTGATTAGGCGGCAAAAACGGACTGAATAAATGAAAGAAGAGCTGGCTGGAGGTACTAACTTAGTAATTAATTAATCAATTAATTAATTAAAGAAACGGAAGAACCGAACAAAACGCAGCCGCAACTGAAAACGGCATAACGAACTACTGGCTTGTGAGTTGTCACCACCCGTGACGCACAGCGCATTGTCTGTTGCGTAATTTATTTTTATTTTTAAAATTATAAATAATTAATTAAGTCATTTTTAATTAACTATAAAATTTTAAAAACTTGGGTATTAATCCAAAATAATAAAAAAAATTATATTATTAAAATTTTCTCCTATAAAATAACAAATACCCTGAAAAATATTTGTAATAACCATTATATGTTATATTAAAACAGAGGCTTCAATTTGTCAGCTACTTACTCATCAACCCATGTCCCGTATTCCCACCAACTAAATAAGTCTTATTTTTTAAAATACAAACACAGTGCATTACGGGTTTATCATATCGTATATCTATTCGCGTATGTATATACTTCGTATATGTATGGACTATATGGCCGTGTATGTATAGACTGGAGACATGGCATGTCAGCTTTGGTTGTTGGGTGATTCCCTCCTGTTTTGTGATTGAACCCAAATTATGAAATTGTTTGGTCCATCCGAGGAACACAAAAGGTGAAATTGACTCCATAATTTGGTGCCTTAAATATGTTTCGGCTCTCTTTCTCCCTGCACAGCCGAAAAGGTTGTCTATATTAAGCATTTAGCGTGCTCCATAATCAAGTTCAGACCCACCATCTTAAGCATTTTAATTTGCAACATTATATGGACTCTTTTTCTTTCATGACCCATTTATATATATGTATGTATATATATAGAGGTCTAGTCAGGTTGCAGAATCCTAGTACCCTTTACATTTATAAATTAACACCTACTTAATTATATATAACAATAGTGGTGGTACCTAAAGTTTGTCTTGCATTTCTGAAATTATATTTTTTATGTTTGGCATTTTCCTCTCCATGTGATTTAGTGGGAATATTCATGGACCTTAATTAATTCACAGCATAAATATAATTTTTTGATCCAATTTGGTATACACAGCAAGTGGGTCACTTGAAATCTAGGAATGTTTTTGTTAATTAATTAATTAAATAAATACTTTACAAGTATGTGCTAATACTATTAGTGCGTATCACTTCCTCGTTACAGCCAGCTGTTATGCACTTGTTTTATTACGCTGTTATATTTTATTATGTACTTGTTATTGACGTATTAATAAATATAATATCATGTTATATTAAAAAATAATTTAAAGTGGTAAATAATTTGTTCTTGTATATTTTTTGACATAATATTTGTCATAAAGTGAAACATGTTATAAATTTACAATGCTCAAATAATAATATTTTATTTGCTTGGCTTATAATTTTACTATATTATTAACATTATATGTGAAAATTTATCTATGGAGTATCTAGTAAGTTGAAATGCTCATATGTATTAATCAATGGGTTTTGATTAAATAATTATCTCTAATTTTGTTTCAATTTTAATGGAACATAAAATTAATAAATATATATATATTGTATTATATCTAAAAATAATAATAATATAACATGCGAAAAAATAAAACTGGTTTTTGCCGAAGCCCATAAAGAAAATGGTTACCCCCTTTGGGCTAAAATCTGACATTCTTAAGTGGGTTGAGTTTGTTCTCATTGGGCTCACATCACAAATTCATTTACCATAAGACATTTTCAAACTTAAATTATACATGAAAAATAGTATGTATATTTTTATTTTTAATTGAAATATATTTTATTCATATATTATATAGTTAAATTCTCATTGTAATAACTTCATTTGACTCTTTAGCTCATAGTGAGGAGAAGACCTAAAAATCAACTCTACTAAAAAGGACATTGAAATAAAGAAAAAGATATTCATATTTATAGTTGGATAGGATTGTAAAAATCAATTAAATGTTAAGAAACAATTTAGGCTTTGGTGACACGTTGATGCTCTATTCCAAGCGCTTAACTCTTATGCATTCTATAAACTTAGTATTAGCTTTCAATAAGTTTTTTTTTTTTAATTTTTTTTAAAAATTATAACAGACTTTCTACAATAGATATTTTTTTCTCCATTATGAGACATCAAATAAATTATTTAAAACTGTTATAACTCGCATGATATAAAAATATGAAGGTAAACTACAAAGAGAAACATACTTGTCCCATTAGCGTGCATATACTGGAGCAAGATAAAATTATATTATTTATTAATTATTATTAAACTTAAGATAAAAATTACAAGTACGAGTTGAATTGTGTTATAATTAATTATTGTTTATCGATTAGCTTTTTATTTGTGTATGAATTTTTATTTCAAAAATAATATTATTTTATAGAAAGTGAAAAATTTATTGTGTTTTCATTTAATTAATTTATTAACAAAAGGATAAACGCCTCGCCCTCAACGGCCAATGAGAGCGTTGGTCACGTGTAATTAATGGCGCGTGAAAGGGATTAATTCGTCCTTTCGAGGCATTGATGGGGTCATACGTAAGCGTTTGATTTGGGCCCCACATTCAGCCTAAACTGAATTGAAATACCTAAAATACCCTTCATATAAAAATTAGATTAAATTATAAATTCCTCATCGGATTCTCCGGTTATTTCCAAATTAGTGGTCATTGGATTCTGTCCGGTGCACAATTTAGTCAACAAAAAAATATTTTTATTTTGAGAGCAGACAACGAAGGATTTGACGTAAGCCAGTGGAGGTTCAGGACAGTTTAGTAATTATACAAAATATAATGATTTTTTCCCTCTAAAATTTCCAATTTTGAAATTAATAAAAATCCCACCTTCGCAGGGCCTAAATCTAATCCGAGAGACGGAATCTGCGCCGTCCGATGTGGCCCAGCGACCTAAGCAATAAAAGACACTCACGGGAACCCACAGAATTTTCGTCCAATAAAATACGTCCACGTGGACATACAACTAGATCTGATTCTGTAAATTTATATTTTTAATTCTCTTTGGTAACTGTTGTTGAAAAA
Source organism: Carica papaya (assembly GCF_054855325.1). Classification (NCBI taxonomy): domain Eukaryota; kingdom Viridiplantae; phylum Streptophyta; class Magnoliopsida; order Brassicales; family Caricaceae; genus Carica; species Carica papaya. The sequence continues at coordinate 4,050,956 of NC_142312.1, read as the reverse complement.
TTTGGCGGCAACCAAAAGAAATTCAAATAAAGAGCAAAAAGAAAAAAACCCTAGCGGATACATTTCTTCCCTCCCTATCTCCAATTCTCCCTCCATCTCTACGAACTCTTCTTCCTTTCTCTCTCTATACACACTATTCTCTTCTTCAACCGAGCAGCTCTGTTAATTTCTTGGGTTTATGCAGAACGAATCTACGTCAATTTCAGGTTATTACTTCTCTTGTTTCTAATGTCACTCGATTTTACGGATTTTTTTTTCCTGCTCATCGGTTATGCTTTGGAATTGTTATGGTTTTTCTCCTGATTTTGATCGTTTTAGGATTATATCTAGTGCGGTTTGATTGTTCTTATGTGTAATTTGCGATGGTATGGGGTTTGTACTTAGGGTTTCTTTTGGATTCTAACTTGTCCTGATTGGAATCCAGTGCTTGCATTAAGCCTGTAGATTTCTGATCAAGATTTTAGCCTTATTAGCAGGCTAAGAATAGAATTTAGAATATTGGTTTAAGGAAGTTTGGCTCTCCTAAACACATCCAGCACTTTTAATTTATCTTCGTGGAATTGTTCTTCACAAAGACCAGTTTATTCTGCAGATATTAATTGATGGTGGCAGTGGATATGGTTTAATTGGTACAATCTCTTGATCATTTGGTTTGTTTGTGAACTGATAATAACAAATTTTTTCGAAGAAAATTGTTTTGTTAAGCTTATCCCCGATTCTTAGATTTATTGCGAGTTCTACCTGAAAATCTTATTATTAGTTCTTAGTGAATGATTTCTTTGAACTGTTTGTTGGTTGCTTAGATTCTTGGCATTTGAAAATCAACAATTTATGACGGGATAGAACTAAAGTTCTGAACTGTTGCCGCAGAAGACTGAAGGGACAAGTTTTGATAAAGAAGAAAGGTATGGGGAAAGTGTCTCCAAAAGATCGGGAGTCAAAAACCCCCAAACAGAAAAGGCGATTAAAAAACTCGAGCAACAAGTATTTGAAGCCAGGTGCTCTTGCACAGTTTCGGTACAATAAGGCCACAGCTGTCAAATCATATGCGGACCTAGGGAAGAAAAGTGTGGCCTTGATGGCTGCAAAGAATGCAGAGCATAATGATCATGCAGTACAAAGTAAGGTTATGGACAAAAGCCCTTTAATGTTATCACCTGTGGATGTTCTGAAACAGAATGCTTTGGTAAGAACACCAAAGACACCTCGTATGGAGGAATATGATTCTGAGTCAAGGCTCGAGTCTCTGCCTATGGATTTGCTGGTATTGCTTACATTGCTTCATTTTGCTTCCCTTTCATTTATACACATTTATCTTGGAATCCTTAGGTTCACTGTTTTCTGTTCTCATGTTCGTATGAACATGAAATGTTCGCTCTTTTATGTTGGTATGAACATGAAATGTTCGCTCCATTATACAGTTGGCTGTTGTCATGTGTTTTTGACTCTCTAATGACACATTGGATTTGCAATACTTTTCAAAAGGATGTTTGAACCTTATTTTTTTATTTTTCTATCTCCTTTTAATTTAGAAAATATATTGTTTTCATTTCAATGTTGATGCTATTTGGCTCAGTACTTTTTGCTGGTCTTTTTTTGCTTATTGGTTATTAATTTCAATTTATTTGTCATATTTGAGGTCAAAATACTATGTCATCTGCACCATGACCAACTGAGGGCAGTTTTTCATGTCTCTCAAAGAATCAGAAAAGCTGTAAGACTCCTGTTCTCTTGCTCTCTCTTTGTCCTTCGTTGTACTTGGCCATCTGTAGAGAGATGGATGGAACTGTTTATATTCACTGGAAGAACTATGGTTGGAACTTTTTAGTTTATTTGATGAAACAGGTTTTGCTTGCTAGACAATTCCATTTTAATTTCACTACGCCAGATCGCTCTCGACAGGAGATGTTGAGAACCATGACTCCAAGGCCAACTGAACACTGGCCTTTTGTTAGGTAAAAAAGCTTCTAGCCTAATCTAAACATTTGAAGTTTAATTTTCATGCTCCTCCAGTTTGTTTCTTACAAAGTTTTCAATTGAGTGCAGCAAAGGAGATGGGAAGTGTGTTATCATTCCAAGCCCCCACACCCCAAAAGCACCAAAGCATGGTCCTCGACCGCCTTCTCGCATTAAAATCTCAGATGTGAGGCAGATTACTGCTGTTCTCTTTCAAGATCCAGCATTCCATTCAAGGTGTATGGTTCCTTCTGTTCTGCCCAGGCCCTTATGCAAATCTTTGGCTTCAAACCGAGTATTATTCTATGAGGAGGAATTGTGTCAGGCTGTTGCTCAGAATAAGCTTCGCTGATTGAGCCTAGTATCTATCTCATTGCCTCTTGTTTTCTGTGTGTATAGTTTGCAGTGCTTTCCGTAGTTTGCTTGTAGTTAGGCAGGGAGTATGCAAATTTTGTAGCTTTCATGGGTCAGTGCTAGGTTATATGCAACTCCAATTTGCAATAGGGGTTGGCAAAATTTAGACAGTGTTTGTTGGAATAATGTATTTGAACTAGTCACATGTATATCTTCATATATGTTTGAAATTGAAAGAATATCTACTTTGTTTCTTCTCAATGGAATCCAGGTAGTGGCATCTTCAGTTTCTTCGCTAGTTTTTCTATCTCAGAACTCTCTTGCATACATCATCTTGATTCATAACCATCAACATGACTATTGCAATGGGTTAGTAGTTTGGAACCAGTTCTTCAATGGGTTATTTGCTATATAGATTTGCATATTTGTATTATTGTATGTGTATTCTGCTTTAAGAATGAAGATAAAATACATTTGCTAGCTTTTATTTGATTAAGCAATAAGAGCAAGATCCTTAAGAATGCCAAATTGCAAAATAGCAATAACAAAAAGGAGCGGCATTATTCATGGATGAGTCAAATGCGTAATAAACTGCAGTCTCTTGGGATAGTCATACAGTCATTTAAAAGAATTTACTTGCATAGGTATCGAGCATGTAAGAGGTAATGAACTTGTACCCCTTCTCAGTTGGATGATAACTGTCCCAGAATAAGTATTTCGAGGCATCTTTGCATGAACGGCGCTGATTAAAACGATTACACAATCGGCTGACCTCTATATTTCCCCTGGCACAGCATCCTTTATCTGTCACTTGGAAACCTGAATCAAAAGCCAATATTTTCACAAAATGATATCGGAATTTATTTAAATGTTTATCTGGATAGGCGAATGCTTTTCCTTTCACAATCTGGATAGGCATACGGGTTTGATTACCGTATTGAGTGTTGTTCTGCATTAGTGTAAGTGTTATGTTGTAGATATCAAGATAGACCCACTTGGAGCCTGGAAATTTTCCACCGAGTGAATCCAGCTCTGCTGAAATCTTGGAATTGAATACCAGTGCAGCATCATTGCCGGACTCAACGCACCTTCTTCCATTTCCACCATGTAATGTTCTCTGTGATGGAACACACCCAATTGGCGGTAGGCTAACTACTCCAATTTTTTTTGCTCCTGTTCCATGAAGTTCCTGCCATTTTGTTTTTCTTGTCAATCATTAATGAGTGATACCTAACTCAGAAATTATCACTCTTTCACTCTAGTCGTCAGGCTCTTTTACTACATTTGTTTTGAAGGTTCAAGTCTTCTTTGGATATATTGACGTTCGGATAGAATTTTAACAAAAAAACGAATACAAACACTACACTTGAAAATGATAATTTCTGCATTATGCTATATTCAGTGTGAACGTAGTGTTTGGAATAAATAAATTTTTTTAAAAGAATTTAGTCAAAAATTCTTATCTAATTTTACGTATGTTATAAGAAAAGTTCATTATCAAAAATGAATTTACCTGTGAAAACAAAAATGCTAACAGTATGAATGGATAATCTATTTTGTTTGTTAAAATGCATATGCTTATGAAATAAGGAAGCTATATTGCTTCGCAGAAGCAACAAAGTTGACATCTAAGTTGAAAACGAAGCCTAACCTGCAAGAATCTTGAAGCTGAATCAACCAAGAAATCAGTGTATGAGTCAATATCATAATGGTGTTTTCTGAATGGAGTTGAAAGATAAGTATTTGCAATATCATCACTTCCTGTGCAGACTATGAAAATGCCTTTAGATAATATAGTTGAAGCTGCATCTTCTCCTAATTCTGACCTTATCTTCACTAAGTAATCTCTGAACAGTTCTAGCTGATCCGGTAACGATAAAACAGACTGAAAACAGATAAAAATTATTAAGGAGAGAATTTTCTTTCTGAAATTGGATTGAGGGAAAGAGAGAAAAAAAATTATATTTAGGCTACCATTAGTTTAGATGTGAGAGGATCATATCCAGCACCACCAGAAGCAAAACTCACGCCAGTAAGAAGGTCATGAAACTGTAGATTTGGGTCAAGATAAGCTGGCAAAAATTCCTTAATTCCAAATCCTTCGGCTGAAAAGTTGTTTGAGAAATCTTAAGATAAAGAATCTGAATATTAGATTTACATAAATAAGAATTGTTCAGTTCTAATGTACCTAATAAGTCTGAGGGGATTTTTCCATTACTAAACCTTCCGGTTGGTTTTCCCTCGGGAAAATCCCTACCATATGGTGGGAAATTACACTTGATCATAGTGCGGATATGGTTATTGTTTCCAGGATCAACAATGGAATCACCAAATACGATAATTGCTGCAACTGTTCTGTTCTGGGTAAGTGGTAGGACACCTTTGGGACAAGAAGCATGCATAAGTAGTAACAGAGAAGATAAAACCAATGAAGAGAAGGAGAAGAAAACTGGAATTTGCGAGAAGAACTTCATATCTGTACCAATGCTTGACGGCCTTCTCCAATTTGTCAAAGACAAAATGGAATGAATTTATACCCATAATAAACTTGCTGTTGGCTTTGTTCCTTTCCAATTAAAGGAGAAATCTTTAGAAAGCTTCAAGCATATAATATCTAAACTATCCAAACACATCCAAAGGAAGAAATTTATGAAGTCTTCTATAATTCTTGAAGTTTTTATGAACTCAAGTCCAACTTAAAACAATATTCCTTTGATGGAATCTGGTGAATCGGTGCAGGTATGATCACACTTGTTTCTCTCTAGACTTTTGTTTTAAATTCCATTTAAAAGTATGAAAGAATGAATACTCAAGAAGACAAGCTTTTCCCTTTCTTTTTGGTCAGTGCTTCTTCATTAAGAAGCCCTCAAGAAAGAACAGAAGCAATCTTACCAGGCAAGTCTCATAGTTATACAGCAAAAAATCACATCAAATTACACAAAGTAGTACTAATTGTTTTTATTACAAGTTCTCAAATTACCAAAAATATTTCAGTCAATTTATTTTAGCTCCTTTTGTTCAGTACTAAATCTGCAGAAGAAAACCAAAATTTCCCACTAGCTAAATGTACATGTTCATTTCCAAACAAAGTTGTAACAAAGCAGAGTTTTCAAAGACAAAAACTACGGAACCGAAGTGATAATTAGCCCTAAATCAAATTCAGATACACGAGACGGTTATTCAGAATTCTATTAATGAAATCTGTCTTCAAGGTAAAACATTTGCCATTTCTGCATCTTCATCATTTCGATCATCTCTTTTTCTTTTTCTTTTATTCTAAGTCATACTAGTTTTAGAATCCATGATAACATACATTCTGGATATTCACACTAAAGACTTTGTGATTGTGAGTAGGAGCTTCAGAATTGAGAGAAAATACTAGTAACTCGTGTGTTCAAAATTTTCCCTTTGACTTTGAGCAATTAGAAAATAAGGCATTCTCATTATCTCCCACACCTAATTTATTCCTTCAACCAGGGTGCTATGAAATATTTATTCATGAGTGGGATAAGTTCTTTTATTTTAATTCACCATTTTTTCTTGAATATACGATTCATCTATGGAAGAGCTTGAACTTTAAAAACTAATAAATAGTCTTACAAATACATAAATATGTATCTCCCTATGAGTTTCAATTGCGTTTATATTCATCAATATATAAATTGAATTCAAGCTTTCCTATACCCTTTTCTGATGTATATGAAGAATTGCAGTTTCTTGATAAATTCGTATACCTCTATTAATCTCTGAGATATTTAGATTTTTCAAAACTTCATGAATATATAAAAGAAAAATGCTCTCATTATTTAGATCAAGATATAACTTTAATTTGTTCAAATAACAATTGAAGTAAATTAAAATCAAGAACAACGAATCTCTTTATGATAAACATATATATTTTACAAGTATATTATTGTAAGTAAGATGTATATAGAGAATTGCAGTTCGTTGATAAATTCGTATACCTCTATTAATTTTTGAGATATTTAAATTTTTCAAAATTTTATGAATATATAAAAAAAAAATGATATCATTATTTAGATCAAAATATAACTTTAATTTGTTTAAATAACAATTAAAGTAAATTAAAATTAAGAACAACGAATCTGTTTATGATAAACAGATATATTTTATAAGTATATTATTTGTAAGTAAGAATATTAAAATCATATTTAGCTGCACCCAACTTTACAATCTAATTAAAAAAAATCAAAACTTTCATTAATCCCAACCAATCAAGATGTTTTCAAAGAAAAGAAAACATTGGCTCAGAAAATTTAATTCATATATTTTCTCTCACTCTATGAGAATCTAACCACCAAATTCTACCTAATCAATTCAACTTGCTCAGGAGAGTTGCTAGAATATTCAATATATAAAGTTCTTTGTAGTGAGTTTATATTTCATGTTAGCTACATATGTGTATTTTTATATTTTATCATTCTCGATTAATGTTTTATATCTGCAATATATGTTTAAACTTTAAACGTGTGATTTGCCTCCATGATTTTGATTTCCAATCGGACACGTATACGTTCGTTTTTTTTTTTTAAGTTAACGAGATGAATATCGTTTTCATTCGCATCTAGAGGACTGGTGTTCATATTTTTAACAAATTGTTCTTCAATATATTTTATATAGAAACAGTTCAATTCAACTGAAAATTAAGTTGGGGGGTAAGTTTTTACTGTGTTTATTATGTTTTTGGATTAAAAAAAATTATGTTCTAGTTGGAATAACCATAACAGGTTAAAAACTTGATTATCTGTTTCTTTAATTTTCATTAATACTCAGCTTTCAATAATACAACCACATAAGTTTAATGGACATGAAAATGAAACAGTACAGTTGGAAGAAGCTTTAGGTGCCATTATTATTATCGTTGGGAGGTGGACGTGACCACTTCAAATACCAAGCTGCAAAATTTTTCTTACTAGAAAAGGAATATTTTCGAGCTCGCTTTTGTACATTAAGATTAAGTCCGTACAAAATATAACAAGAATGCATCATCGTAACATAAACTGTTATCGGTATTGTTGTTGTTGCAAGCTTTGTATTCGAATTTTATCAACGTAATTATGACACTTGTATATTAAATAATCGTTCGGGTTATTATGACTCTTATTCTTCATTTTTTAGCCAAAGGAAAATTAAATAAAGGGTTTAGATGAACAAGTGGAGAGGACCTAACACAATTAAAAATCCAGCAACCATAATATTAATCAGGACCACAACCATCATCACTGTTTTTCAAACAACAATCCCATGTGAAAATAAAAAATTATCTAACAACCATGTCCCAAAAAAGCTGCTAATCAAAATTATTTAACCAGATAGTAAACTGGTCATGAGTACCTGCAAACTATATGTATACACATGTTCCCTGTTGTTAAAAAGAGAGGTAGAAGCTTTTGGCTTGACTAATATCTTGCGTGTAATCAACCAAAATCGTCGTTAATTCTATCATATTGAGCTGTTACTAGAACTCCATTAAAGCGACAAGGTTCAAGCAAATTTTTTGAATCTGATTTCTGTTAACTAAACTTTGGTAAATTATGAAGGATTTGCACTTGCTTTATGCTCTGTGCTTTCAGACTAATAGATTTGTAAGGTGAATACAACCTTCAATGGAGATCAAATTTCTTGGTTGACCAAGAAATTGAGTTTTATTCAATATGAATACACCTTATCAATACATTATCAGTGACAAATTAATAGGAAAAAATGAAGAGTAGTTTGGTCTTTAAACTGTTTGTTCATCAAAAGAATTCACGTATACACTTGCTGAGGATAAGAGGGGACAAGACCTCATAAGCTTTCTCCGACGGATGATAACTGTCCCAAAATATGTATTTGGAAGCGTCGGGGCAAGACTTTGAATCATCCAGACTATTGCAGAGAATGCTCACTTCTATATTCCCAGTGCCACAACATCCTCTATTTGCCACTTCAAATCCTTGTCAATCCATCAACAATCAATCAACAGTATAAAATAGTCAAGCAATGACCAAATTATTACCAACACAAAACAATACAATAATAAATAGAGTGACCCACCCAACAAATAATAAAATCATATCAGAATCTTGTTTATGTAACAGTGAATGAATAGCATGAGATAGTAGCGTCACTAATTCTGATGTTACGTAGATTCTAACTCGAAATGATATTTCATGTAAAGACAATGAATAGATGAAAGAGTAGATATATTTGTACCATATTGAGCGGGGTTTTTGATGAGGGAAAGCAGTGGATTGTAGATATCAACGTAGACAAGCTTGGAACCTGGAAGCTTTTTCCGAAGAGAATTGAGTTGAACATTGAGTTTGGAGTTGATGAGCAATGCAGCTTGGTTAGCTTTATTTGAACATTCCCTGTTTAGTCCTCCACCAAGTGTTCTCTGTGATGGCACACACCCAATTGGAGGTAAACTAAACACTCCAATTCTTCTTGCTCCTACTCCATATAATTGCTGCCATTTCCACATATTAACATGAAAAAAATGATACCCAGAAAAAAAATAATAACTTTCATTTATATAGACATATGTTTGTAATACCATGAACTATGCATATGCGTATATATACCTGGATGAAACTTGAAGCTGAGCTCACAACTAGATCGGTATATGAGTTAATATCGTAATGAGCTCTCCTGAATGGAGTGGAAAAATAAGTATTTGCAATATCATCACTTCCCGAGCAGACTAGGAAAATGGCTTTTGACAGTATATTTGCAGTTGCCTCCTTTCCAAAACTTGAATCTACCCTCGCTAAGTATCTTTTGAACAGCTCCAGTTGATCCGTTAACGATAACACCGACTGTCAAAATTAACAAAAGAAATAACAAAACACGTAATTAAAATTAATTAATTGAGAAAATATATGATCAGAAATTTTATAAGATATTATAATAGTATCCAAACACTAGTTAAATCAAGAGGGTCACTATTATTACCACTATTGCCGGAGTGAGAGGGTCATATCCGGAGCCACCGGAGGCAAAACTTACACCGGTAAGAAGGTCTTGAGGCTGCAAACTTGGATCAAGAAAGGCTGGCAATAGCTCCTTAAGACCAAATTCCTCGGCTGAAATTTTGTTTATTAATTAGAGAAAAAAAAAAGTTAAAATTTCTAGTGTGCTTGCATATACATATATACATATATATATTGGTGTAAACATATATATACATGTTGGATAATTTATTGCACCACTAAAAACATTCGGAGCATTGTGTTGTCAGAATTTCCAACAATGAACACCCTTCTTTAAATATAAACAATTTCGTCTATGACCAATAATAAATTCTTTAGAAAAGAAAATTAACAGCTCCAATAAAAAAAAAAAAAGACTTGAAAAGTAAATTCCCACTTCATATGTCATATGGTTTATACATACATACATATATATATATATATATCCATTCTTTATGTCATAATATAGTAAAATAAACATTTAAGAATGAAGGAAATTATTTTAAAACTAAAAAAATTAAGCTAAAAGGTCAGTATGTAGTTAGTATTCCCATATATACATATGTATATATTTGTATTACCTATATAGTCAGAAGGGATTTTGCCATTACAAAACCTGCCAGTGGGGTTGCCTCCTTGAAAGTCTCTGCCATAAGGAGGAAAATTGCACTTGACGATTGTCTTCAAGTAATTGTTGTTGCCTGGATCTACTATGGAGTCTCCGAACATGATGAGCGCCGGGACTGTTTCATTGTCTCTTAATATAATATTCCTACCTCCATTTGCACTTACAATATAATCATCATTATACAAAACTATACATACAATAACTAGCAGAATAATATAACTATAATATTTACTGTAATCAAAAAGGAAAAACATGGTTTGTATTTTCGCTCAACTAATAAACTTCTGTACTGGGTTTACGTTTTAATTGTGTTGACAAATCAATTCATATACATTTTCAACGAGGAGAGTATCATATATATATACATACACATACATACATGCATGTACATATATCGTCATGTATATGTTGTGTATGAGGTCTATATATGGCGTGAGTTAGGTGGTATATTTATTTTGTTCTGGTTGTTGATAGAGATTGTACCCATGCAAGTATCGGAGAAGAAAGAGACTGACCAAGGCGCATGTCCATCACTGGTTTTTTTTCCTTCTTTACTTTTGCGTCTTGAAACTTCTACTTCATGAGATCTCTACATCTTTATGTTTCTAATCACCCAATTAATTTTTTTTTTTGTAAAAAATCTCTAATATTCAAATCAAAATTAAATTTATCAATATTCTTATTACTTAATTTCTATATTTTTAATTTTTCATTTTATTTTTTTTAAAGCACAAAAATAAATTATAAAATATTTTAAAAATATTTAATAATTTTTATACGAAAAAAAAAAGCAAATTTTAATTAATGGAGGAATGCATGGAAAATAATTATTATTGCTTTTCTTTACTGCTTACTTGTATTTATGGAGTCATAATGGTGAGCATGGAAAAGTCAATTGAAATTAATAAGTAAAGTGAAATATCGTGGAAAAAGCAAGTAGATCGTGATCATGCTCGTACTCTGTACAGTGAAAAAAATTAAATGAATGAACAAATAAATGTCATTCTTTAACCTACCAACAGTTTTAGCTTGATGGGATCGTATCAAATTTTTGAAAACACATACAGGTGTATATGTGTGTGTGTGTGTGTGTGTGTGTGTGTGTGTCTGTATATATATATATATATATATCAAATTGTGTGTTGTAAAATGGCAGCAGGTGGCATCCGTGGCCGAAGTCTGTCATTGTCGGCGGTTGATCGCTCATTGTGTACGCATTAATAATTTCAATTTATTATCATCAACTTCCATCTTCTTTTTCCTTTTCGTCTTCCACTTTTAAATTTATTTTGAAAATACCCTTTTAATTATCTCTGTATGCCAAATAAATATTGTGAGATACAGCTGAATATACACCATCCGTTGGGCCCTTCTTAATTATCTTCAACCCGGGCTCTCTCTTTCTCTGATTTGACCCAATTCTGCACATCCCACTGATGTCACCCACCATTTCTGAAAATACATTTTAAGGATCTACCAAGAGCTCGAATGGCCTGTGGGCTACGGCCCACGTGTTCGCGAGGACACGTGCCAGCAGCCCATGTCAAACAACGCATCGTATCATGCTGCTTCAACTCTTTATTTCTTCATCTTCTTCTTCGTTTTTCCAGAAATTTTAGTGAAAGTAATTATTGGCTCCACGACGTCGTTTGGTCTGTCAACTGTTATGGGTTTCTTAAACTACATCTCCGACCTCTGTGACTGTGATTGGTCTCGTTATACGAGTAGCAGAAAGCTCAAGAAACGCAAGCAGTTACAGGTACTTATTACCACCATATATATTCCTCTTCATTTAGTGGAGAGTTGACTATTTCAAAGATTCTTAAACTTAATTCTGTAATATCAGACGGTGGAGATAAGAGTGAAGATGGATTGCGAAGGATGCGCGAGACGGGTGAAGAAATCAGTAGAAGGCATGAGGGGACTAACGGCGGTGGAAGTGGAGCCGAAGCAACATAAGCTCAGTGTAACGGGGTATGTGGATCCCGCCAAAGTGTTGCAACGTGTCAGACATCGAACGGGGAAGAAGGCTGAGTTATGGCCTTACGTGCCGTACGATGTTGTGGGCCATCCTTATGCACCAGGGGCCTACGATAAGAAAGCTCCCCCTGGATACGTGCGAAACGTGGTGTCTGATCCCGAGGCTTCTTCTCTCGCACGTGCCAGCTCTTTTGAAGTGAAGTACACTACTGCTTTTAGTGATGATAACCCGAATGCGTGTGTTGTCATGTGAATTACTTTTTTAAAAAAATTCCTAAAATACCTTTTTTAAAAAATGTAACGTGTCATGTAATTTTCTGTTTTTACTTATAGGGATGATTAGCCTTCTGTAAATACCAACAATATACAGATATATAATATATGTAAATTGTAAATACATGTGCATGTGATACATCCAGACCTTGACATACACGTATTATATGCTGAATTAAATCTATACAAAGGTTTAATTGCAAAAATAGTTCTTTGACTTTTTTTAGGGTTAAAAAAAAAAAAAACTTGGGCATCGGGTAGTAATAATTTTAGAAATTGGTGTAATTAAATATTTAATTTTGTGTATTTTTTAAAATAAATTATTCAGTTAATATAACTAAAATAAATAAAATTCAGTTGAAATACTAAAATATTTTATATATCAGATGGGACAAAAGAAAAATCAATCAGAAATGGTAAGCCAAATAAACGGTACAGATCAACTCTAACTTGTTCAACGGTACAGATCATACGTAGATCGCAGACGAAGAAATTCAGGCCCATAAACTGAGAAAATGGCTTGAAGGTGCCTAGTCTAAGCACATCGGAGCAAGTCAAAACGCAACTATACGCAACATTTACATCGATAGAAATTAGAAAACAGCGGGTCAGAGAGAGAGAGAGAGAAAAGCAGAGGCTAGAGAGAGAATGATCGCAGACGGGGTAGAGGACGAAGAGAAATGGCTCGCCGCAGGAATCGCCGGCCTCCAACAGAATGCTTTCTATATGCATCGCGCTCTGGTAACATTGTCACGCTTTCCTATGTTTAATTGTTTATAGACAAAGACTGAAAGAACGAAGAATTCATTTCCAGTAATCTTATTTGTCTATAAACATATTCAGACTGAAAGCGAATTAGCATAAGAAACCCTAGTTATAGCTTGATGTTAAATCCGCTAATTTTTGTCAGGACTCGAACAATCTCAGAGATGCTTTGAAGTATTCCGCTCAGATGCTTAGCGAGCTACGAACGTCGAAGCTTTCTCCTCATAAATACTACGAACTCTGTGAGTTGTTTTTTTCGATCTGACCGTCCTCAGAGTTGGACTGAAAAACGCATTTTTTGCGATTTGCTGCTGATATCCCGGTTCAGACAGGTTATGTTTTTGTAATTTGTAATTGATGGTCCAGATATGCGAGCCTTTGATGAATTGAGGAAACTAGAATTGTTCTTTAGGGAAGAGACGCGGCGTGGCTGCTCGGTAATTGAGCTGTATGAGCTAGTGCAGCACGCGGGTAACATATTGCCTAGATTGTGAGTGAGAATCTTTTCAAGCCAATTTCCATTCTTTATTTGATAGTAATAGCCGAGACCTAAATTCATTTTCTCTTGCGTGAGTATGAATTGTGAGCTTAAAGGTGCTATACAGTATTCTTTATTTATTTTTTTTTAAATTTAAAAAAACGTGACTTATGTATTAGTTCAGGAAAAACTTTGTTCAGTTTAAGAACTCATTATTGTCTTATATATGTTTATTCCGTTTTGTGTTTTTTTTTTTCCAATTTACTTGCTTAGTTATACCGAAGAAGGTCTCTGGAACTTCATCTTTTGTATTTCTGTGTAGAACTTAATGTCATGCCGGAAATATTTGCATCAGAAGTTTTGTAGTAAGTAAGATAGCATTGAGAATGGCAATGTCTATTGCCAGTTGAAAACTGAAGTGAATTTGCCTAGTTCATTTGTTGGCATGGATTGTCCTTTCGATTTATTTCCTTTCTGTTCTGACTTTTGGAGTGCTTGAAAATGATTAAACTTGAGTACATCCTTGAACTTCTGAAAGGAGTAGCAAACAGTGCTTTGTGTCAGCTTGTGTCGAACATGTACAGGAATAATGCTTATCTAGAACAAATTCATTGGAGGAAGAAGTTATGATGACTTTGTGGAGAATTTATATTTTTGAGGAAGTTGAATGATGATAAAGTATTGTAGTGGGAAATGGGAGCTCCTGTATATTGAGGTTTTAGGCTGGACTTGTAAATTGAATTTATTCATCCAACCTAGTTAAATAGAAACATATTGATCTTGATACTCTAATATATATTAAGTTTTGCTTAGGGAAAAATCATGTTTTTCGAAGAACAAACATACTTGTGCTCACAAGAAACATTACTTCGTTCTCTTAACTTTCCAGTTAATCAAAGCTTATAATCCTCTGTCAGATCTGATTATATCTGTTAGAATAAGATGCTTGTACTTTGCAGGAGAAGTTAAATGAAGAATAGACTTTTTCAGGTTGTTTTATGGTAGTTATGGATGCTTAAGATATTTTACTACTCTCTTGGTCAAAATTAGCATAAATCTTTGCCAGAATACCTGCAATTGGCGCTTGCTTTTTTGTGGTATGCTGTTTGATATTTGATGAGTTTGATATTTGGTTTGGACATGGCAATGACCTTGCATTAATTTCAATTCTTATTTTCTGCTCCTTTTTGGTTATTATTTGATGAGTTTCTTTTGATCCTTGCAGGTATCTCCTCTGTACTGTAGGATCTGTATATATCAAATCTAAAGAAGCTCCTGCTAAGGATATTCTTAAGGATCTGGTTGAAATGTGTCGTGGTATTCAGCATCCTTTACGTGGTCTATTTTTGAGGAGTTATCTTTCTCTAGTTAGTAGAGATAAATTGCCTGATATTGGTTCCGAGTATGAAGGGTAAGGTCTTAGATGATTTATATGCGCTCCAAGTAGATATTTATACATTGATTCTGGTGAATAATTTTGGTTGTTTAGATATTTATTCATGGTGTTGCAACTATCTAGTTTGTATTCGTTATTCCTGCATCTCTCATGTAGATACCCATCAGCGTGGCTAAGGCTATATTTGATCCAATGCTGTCTTGTACCCTTCATTAGAATCAGAATCCCAATTATTGAGTCGTCCTGCAAATTATTTTGTTGCCGTGTAGTATGGATTCTCATTTTTTTACTATCTGAATACTCGTTCATGTTGATTGATGCAAATTTGGTTGTATGTCAGATGTCTTCATCTTTACGCTGTTAGGGGTGGACCTAATGTTTGGATGGGTTTCCTGACTCTTGTAGGGATGCTGACACAGTCATGGATGCTGTGGAGTTTGTGCTACAAAACTTTACGGAGATGAACAAACTATGGGTCCGGATGCAACATCAGGTTGGTTGAAATACTCTTGGACTGTTTCCTGCTCTCATGTCTGGCATGCACATACCAGAATGCTTGCATGCCATGGAGGTAAAACTATATCATAAATGCATGATTTCTGGTCATGCAGGTGTTATAGTGCTTGTGAATCATTCATACTCTTAGCTGATCCTGAGTTGAGGCTTGCTGTCGGGCTTTCTGGTCTGCAGGGGCCTGCCCGGGAAAAGGAGAAGCGGGAGAAGGAAAGGAGCGAGCTTCGTGATCTTGTAATATGAGTAACCTATAGCTGGTTAATTTGAATGTAAAGGATTTAAATACCAGGTTCTATATATTCCGATGAAGCCTTCAATTTTCTTCCCTGCTTATTTCTAATTAGGTTGGCAAGAACTTGCATGTTCTGAGTCAGTTAGAAGGAGTTGACCTTGACATGTACAAAGAAATTGTGCTTCCAAAAGTCCTGGAGCAGGTTTGGTTTAGGGCTTCGCTTTCCTCCCTCCTGAATTCTATGTGATATGAGTTTCATTTCTTCTCATCTGGCCATTGATTCTGCATCTCAATTGTTTTTAAAGGTTGTCAATTGTAAAGATGAGCTTGCTCAGTTTTACCTGATGGATTGCATAATTCAAGTCTTTCCTGATGAGTACCACCTGCAAACTCTTGAGATATTGTTGAGTGCCTGCCCACAGCTTCAGGTATGTGGCTGTTGTGATGATGATTTGGTTGGGCCTTTATTTTTCACAATTTTATGCAACTCAAAGCATATTGATGCTTTAGCACTTGATGGTGCATTGCAAACATGTTTTCTTTTACATTCTGGAACTTTTCTACTTAGCTCATGATAAATACTAAGTTTTCTTCTCCCTCTTTCTGTTTATTTTTATTTTTCAGCCATCCGTTGACATCAAGACGGTTCTATCTCAGTTGATGGAAAGGCTTTCCAGTTATGCCGCCTCAAGTACAGAAGTGTTGCCTGAGTTCTTGCAAGTAGAAGCCTTCTCAAAGTTGAATAATGCCATCGGGAGGGTAAGTTTTATGTATTGGAATTGGATTTCTTATGCATCAACATTTGTGGACTTAAAATTAGCTCTCAGACTGATTGGAAGGTGCCACAACAATTAGTTGGCTGACTGATTGGGAGGTGTTACAACATTTGAGGAACTTTACTCGACTAGTTTCCATTGGACTGACAACATCTGCTGAAAAGGACAATGTTTGCTATAATAAGAAATCTGAACTTAACTGCACTTATTTTCATATCTTTCTCTTCTTCCTCCCTCTCAATGCACTGTAAATGAAGTTAGACAAAAGATGAGAAAAGAAAAAGGTATACCATCAATATGAAATTTTTCTGGTCTAGAAAACCAAAGGTTAACTGGGCTTCTTTATAGAGAGTCACTTTTCATAATCTGAACTGAGATATCTAAACAGCATTGGAATGTTGAGATTCGTAGAATAATGTGCAAATACAAACTTGCTTTTGATGGTGCTGCTTTGTGAGAGATATATTATGTTACGCACCTATTAAATGTGCATTTTGTCTTCCAGTTTATAGTTATGTGGTTAGGAATAGTGTTTCTATTCAAGCAATTGAAAATGTTAATTCCTGTAAAATGATGCAGGTGATTGAAATACAAGTTGACATGCCCATTTTTGGAGCTGTAACGTTGTATTCCTCTCTTCTTAAATTTACTCTCCATGTCCATCCTGATCGACTTGATTATGCAGATCAAGTATTGGTATGATTTCTTTCTGAACAGCTTTGTTAAGTATTAATTTGTACTTTTAAGTGTAATTTAATAACTAAATTTTGCCTTACCCCTTGGAATAGTGTCCTTATTGTTGCTTTCTTTTGTCCCAGTGCATTATAGTTAAGAAACAATTAGATGAATAAAAGGCCAGTCTTATGGAGAATTGTTTCTGAAACTTATTAGTTAAACTTAGTGGAAATTATAGGCAAATCAAGCTTATTGAATCTAGAAAGACTTACAGATACTGGTAATTTACACAACCATAAGAAATTTTATAGTCCATAAAAATGAAAATTTTATATTTTAAAATCTTTTTCATATAAATACCATTAGGGTGAATTCTGATTCCAGCATGAGATTTAAATGTTCTAAAAAGTGCTGGTTTTTTTTTTTTTTTTTTTCTTTTTAAGAGGTATTTGGGAAGTTATGCATATGCCACTTCATGAATTATTGAAAGTATGCACTAGTTCTGAGACTATTGTAAAGAAAAAGTGATGAGAGTACAAAGGCTTACATTTCCTTTACCTGAAAATATTCAATTTATATTAAGGTCATTTTGGCTGTCACTGAAAACTGCAATCTGGATATTTGTTTGGCATTCCAAATACCTGTTTCATATTTGTAGTAGGATGCTTTATGACTATGGATTAGGTTTCTATTCCACACTAAAGTGCCACATCTATACTTCTGAAATGTTGGTTTGGAGTAGGTTTCAAATTTTAATAACTTAATATCAAGCATCTTTGGGATAACATTGATAGTTTCCTCACATCTGGGTGAACTTTGTCCTTTCAATGTAATTCTAGTGATGATTGTAGCCTTCCTCTATTAATCAGGGAGCATGTGTGAAGAAGCTGTCTATAACAGGAAAGCTTGAAGACAATAAAGCGACAAAACAGATTGTTGCACTTTTAAGTGCTCCGCTGGAGAAGTATAACAATATTGTCACTGCCTTGAAACTTTCAAACTATCCCCGAGTCATGGAATACCTTGACAGTGAGACAAATAAAGTTATGGCAACGCTTATTATTCAAAGCATTATGAAAAACAGTACCCATATTTCTTCAGCTGACAAGGTATGTTTCCTTCCATTTGTTAGAGTGGTTATTCAGTTATTCTCTTTAATAACCTGCCACATTTTTATGTCTCTTCTTTTTGCTAGGTTGAAGCATTGTTTGAATTGATAAGAGGGCTTATTAAGGATTTGGATGAGACACGTCATGATGAGGTTTTTTAAAATTCTTCCTGTCATCATAGTAATGTTAATGGTGCTGAAGCCACCTTGTGTAACAGTTTCTTACTGAGTGCTTGTTGGTTAAGAGTGTTCCTATCATCTATTTGTGCTTCATTTTTAGTCCAGAAGTTAAAAGAATAATTTCCTCGCAATTATATTTTGGTTTCTAAATTTAGGCATATTTGTGGTGGTGTTTCTTTTCTAATAAAAGAGCAGTGGTCTTTCTCATTAGGAATTTGAGATGGCTTATCTATATTGCATTTAGGTTGATGAAGATGATTTCAATGAGGAGCAGAATTCCGTTGCACGTCTCATTCAGATGTTACATAATGATGATGTGGAAGAGATGTTTCAGGTTGGTACTATTTTAAGTGCTTCTATTAGTCGAGCATCTTAATCCTGGTCATCTAGTTCAAATGAGTCAGTCTGACTAAATGGAATATATTGAAGGTACAAAATAGAATGAATTTTTCTTGCCATGTGCTAGTTCCTTTTCAGAATGATGTATTAAAATCTATGTTTTTGGGAGGTTTTGCAAAGATTTTTAACTTTTCGTGTTGCATGCATGTTTTTTTTCCACTTGTAATTTGTTGGATTGAATTAATAGTCAAGATTTTGCCCAAGTATATTTTTAATTCTCAAAGTCTTGTCATCTTTTTATGAGTTTGCCTGAGCATATTTTAATATTTAGTGGCAATAAGATATATTCTGCTTGTTTTCAACTTCTCTTTTGAGTTAAGGCATTGGAATTGAATGATTTCTTAGGTTTATTAGTTTATTCGTTTGAAAAAATAATCATTTGAAAGAAGCTATGTCATCCATAACCAATCTATTGATGCAGATAATATCTACTGTAAGGAAGCACATCATGACCGGTGGACCAAAACGGCTGCCTTTCACTATTCCTCCTCTTGTTTTTTCTGCTTTAAAGGTTTGCTTCTGCTTATTCAGCTTTCTTGATGTATCATCAGTTACAGATCTATTCTCAATGCTAATAATATTTTGAACGCTGCTCTTGTTAGCAATTGGTTTAAACTTTTCTGGTTGCATCATCTTACATTTATATATACTGTTGGATATCAAACTTATTCCTCCTTCACCTCATCCAACTCTCTTCCTCATTTCTATTGTTATACTGTATCTCTGTTGATTTCGATTTTTAATGTTCATTAACTGCATTTATGGCACTTTTTCACAGTTTTTGTTTGCAACATGCAGCTAATTAGGCGACTGCAGGGCCAAGATGAAAATCCCTTCGGGGAGGAGGCATCAGCTTCCCCAAAGAAAATTTTTCAGCTTTTAAATCAGGTAAATTGTTGTTATGTGGGAATGTGGACAATTCAGTTGTGCGTTTAATAGTACCAGATCAAGTCCATCGTGTGCTAGCAATAGAATTAAGTGTGCATTATACTTAGGTTTTCTAAAACTGGAACATTACTCTTGTTCTCGGGATTCGTGTCATTGTTATAGATTAGGAAAAATAGGTTTTAGAATTTCTGGTTTTAATCTAATTTATTAAGGTTGCTCTCTTTCCTGATACTCTTGAAATTCTTGATGTTGTATTTTTAAATTCAATCATTTATCAGTCCATTTTCTTTTTAGAGAAAAAATTTAAATTCCAGAAAAAAAAGATTGAACTTTATGATATCGGGGTGTTATTCGTTAATTTCCAATTGGTTTGACTCCCAAGATTTTCCAAATATGAAAGCACATAATTTTAAAATTTTAGAATTTGAAGATTTTCTATCAATTTAAAAGGAAAAAAAA
Organism: Carica papaya; assembly: GCF_054855325.1. Lineage (NCBI taxonomy): Eukaryota > Viridiplantae > Streptophyta > Magnoliopsida > Brassicales > Caricaceae > Carica > Carica papaya. Next base: position 4,030,922 of record NC_142312.1, on the reverse strand, counting down.
AAGCTAATTGTTTTTACCACAACTCTATCTGCAGACTATTGAGACTCTCTCTAATGTTCCTGCACCAGAATTGGCGTTACGATTGTATTTGCAATGTGCTGAGGTACAGAATGATGTTTGGTTTATTTGTCTAGTGGAAAAGTTGGCTTATTTTTTTTAATTAATATTTATCATTGATTCCCCTCTTCTTTGGATTGATCAGGCTGCAAATGACTGTGAGTTAGAACCCATTGCATATGAATTTTTCACCCAGGCATATATATTATATGAAGAAGAAATTTCAGTAAGTTGGTTTGCTCAACTGGGAATTGCTCGTGTTTCATGTTAGGCCTAAATGTGGTCGTGAAGCGGAAAATGATCTTTATTTATTTTTCTTGCAAAATTTTCTGTTTTAGGATTCCAAAGCTCAGGTGACTGCGTTGCACTTAATAATAGGAACCCTCCAGAGGATGCATGTTTTTGGCGTCGAAAACAGGGATACTTTGACACACAAAGCCACAGGGGTATTCTCTATATGACATATTTATGGAGCGAGCTAATGCCTAAGTCTGCTTCTGCTGACACTGATCTGGAGCACTTTCTTTTTCTTTTTGGTGTGTGCGTGCAGTACTCTGCAAAGCTTTTGAAGAAGCCTGATCAGTGTAGAGCTGTTTATGCTTGCTCACATCTCTTCTGGGTTGATGATCAGGATGAGATGAAAGATGGAGAGAGGTTTGTTATTTTTTCTTCCAGCATAAATGCACAAAGACACTTCTACAATTGCATTTCTTTTCATCTATAGTGAAAGGCTCAAGACAATTAGAAAATTCGACTGTGCTGTGGATTTATTGTCCAAATCTTGCTTTGGATTTATTGTCCAAATCTTGCTTTGGATTTATTGTCCAAATCTCACTTGTCTGCTTCTTAACCACTTAAAAGTTTGTTGTGTGATGCTAATAATTAAGTCTAAATTTTACTTTTTGTTGGGTGACGGTCCTAAATTGTTGTATTCTCCTTTCCTGTCTGCATATATGGATGAAATTTAAAATTATAAGCCTGATATTAGCTGTTGAATTCTTTTATTGCAATGGACCATACACTTCTATACGTAATGGAACTATAAGTCCTGGTATCAGCTGTCAGAAATTCTTTTGAATGAATGAACCACACTTCACATATGCTTCGCAAAGGTCTTGATTGACAACTTTCTTTTGAGAACCGTGTTTGACATGCTGATATTTGCAGCATATTAGGCTGTAATATCTACTTCTGCATATGAATAAAAATCTTGCTGGGCTCTATAATAGTGTGTGGTTTGTAAGTCTTAACTTGTTATTTATTCAATTTCTACTAATTGATTTTTCTAATCCCCATTGCGCACCCAGGGTCCTCCTTTGTCTCAAACGGGCACTAAGAATTGCAAATGCTGCTCAGCAAATGGCCAATGCAACACGTGGCAACACTGGATCAGTTACTCTCTTTGTTGAGATACTGAACAAGTAATAGATATATTCACTAATGATTTTGCTGGAATTTTGAAATTTTTTTTTTTGATGATTATAAAAACCTCAACTTTGTTGAATCCACAGGTACCTCTATTTTTTCGAGAAAGGTAATCCACATGTCACTGTTGCTTCAATCCAGAGCCTGATTGAATTGATTATGACCGAGATGCAGAGTGATTCTAGCACATCCGATTCAGCTGCAGATTCATTCTTGGCTTGCACACTGCGTTACATACAATCCCAGAAAAAGAAGGGAGGTGCAATAGGTGAAAAGTACGAACCTATCAAGGCATGAAACTGATAGATGAGGTTGATGTCATTGAACCTAAGATATGCCCACGAAATTTTCTTAGCGGATTTTTTAGTTTCTCGTAATATTGTTTCAAATCTGTTTTTTTTTTTCTTTTGCTGGGAAATTTGATTTAGTTTGATATGTTAGCGGTGGGTGCTGGTGATGTTGGCTTCGCGGATGCCTAGCACGAATTTTTGCAAAATCTGTTTTACTGTATGTATGCTTATTGTACCTATTGCTTATGGCCGCTATGATGTTTTAGTACTTGCATTACATTTTTATTTTTTATTTTGGAAAAAAACCATGTTAAATCAGATTACACCGGTGTTGGGGTGCCACCCTGTAGCAAATTATGTTTTTGGAGGACACTTGAAAATTATGTTGGGAGATACAAAAAGTTAGTAATTTGCGGTTCAATAAATTATCACCTGGAAGTTTTTATTTTCTCTTGTCGTTTTTAGTCGATGTGTATCCTCCATCGCGCTTCAACTTGATAAAAGCAAAAGCTTAGAGGATTAAGCAAACTCTATTAGTCATATGAAGTCAACTTTAAATTTATAAATCAAAATAAATTAAGCATATTGTCTTTAATTAAAAAGACTATTGAATATGAAAAATGTTAAAAGAGTAATGCCTCTCTCATTAAATGACATTATTATTATATTGATTGGGATTTGAGAATACAAATTGTAGGGGCCGGGGTTAGCTTCAGTGACATACAAGAGAACGATAGGAAGGAAAGACGGTTTATTTTCCGTGGGGGTGGTTGAAGATTATGAATCAAGCCATGGCATACTTGTGAGTCCAGCTACGTGCCATCGTCTCGTACTTGAGTTTATCAGTCTTGTAAATATGTGCGATCTCGGGGACAAGTGGATCGTCCGGGTTTGGGTCCGTCAATAAGGAACATATAGAAAGTAAGACCTGCGATGACATTAGATGGCAAAGTATAAAGTCAATTATTTATATTTTGTAAGTGCAATATTTATCTTCTACCTTTGATATAGTGAGCGCAGGACTCCACTGCTCCTTGAGGATATCTAAACATATGTTGCCATTACTGTTTATATTTGGGTGGAAGACTTTTGTCCTGAAGGCAACCTGCATGCATTGACACGAACATGAACATGAAGTAAAAGGTTTTTAATTTAATGGGGGTCTTTTAACTTTATTACTACTACCTTTGGTGGCTTGAAAGGATAGTCAGGAGGAAAATGAACAGTTACTAGGAAAACACCACCAGAGTAAGGGCTGTCACTTGGTCCAATTATGGTTGCCTGCCAATGGAACATATCTCCCGCCCCAGGACCTGTACTTCAAAACACAAAAGCCCTTCTTTATCGTGCTAACCAAGCCCAATGGAATTTTTTTTATATGCTGTCTATGTACCTGCGCTACATGAAGTTGGAGGGTCTCTCTGGATGTCCCTAAGTTCCTTGAGAATTCTCCTTGATGCCATCCTCTTCTTCTATCAAGTAGAATAAGGGATTAATCTGTATACCCTTCAGAACTGAGTTACATGTTGTTTATAAAGAAAGACGAGAGGAGGAGGATTGTGGAGCTCGGTTAGTGGGATTCCTTTTTATCGAGTGCTACAGGAGTGGACACAAGACCATAGTATTAATTCCCTTGAAAAGACTGAAATTTTTACGAAAGTTCGTAACTTTTTTTTTTTTTTTTCTCTTCTTTTCTTTTTTTGTTGTGTATTTAACTGATGGAGACAAGAACCTCTAGCCAACTTCGAGAGGGAAGACCCTGAAACATTTCAGGAATCTCAATCCTCATCCACTCAAATAAAAAGCAAAGGCCAAAATATTAGTCCAAAACCCTCTACTCCTTTACACAGAACAAAAATATCTCCCACTACTATAGTTCTTTTTTTTTCCCTAGTAGTTGGCATCAAGAATCATAACAAAAACTGTAGTATTGATGGGCTTCTTTAGTGACGAATCTACGGTTTCTGACATGCCCAAGATTCTGCACTTAAACAGCTGGCTGACTCCTACCATCAAAGATTCAATACTCGTTTTGTTTTGTGGGCAAACATGGCCATACTAATGACTAATGAATGTATCGTCTGGTAAGTGAAGGTGTTGTCTAGGTGGCAAAAAGTCATTGAAATGTATTAACTTAGGAGTTTGGAGTCTAAAAATCTCACTTCCAATGGTGATAATTTTAGTTGCTGTTATACTCATATCAAGCAAATTCCTACTTAAATCGGGCAAATTCCTAGTTAAAAAGGATCTTATGCTAACGAACGCATCAAAGGATTGATCTCATCTTTCTTGAATCCAATAAACGGACTCTTCCTTTGTAGGAACAACCCCCGTAAAAAGTTTTTTTAAACATGATCATAATGAATATTATCTTGCTTTCGAACTATAATTACTATTTGAAAATTGAACATGTCATCACAGTCACAAATCCAAATTCGAGCTATCTTTTGGCATGGAAGAATATGATGTCTAATTAGGCACCACCAGCCAACAACTCCAGCTCGTGCTCAAAAGACAAAAAAATATTATTCGTGCTTAGCCCAAATAGATATCCGGGTAAGCATTCACGTCCCAACAACTTGTTCAATACCAATCATACACCTGCACGCCCATGGCCACAAAAAGGAAATTTTAGACAGCTGCTCTAAAGCTCTTTTACTTTTAACGCAAGGGATGTTGATCCTCTATCTGCTTTTGTCCTTATTTGAGCTACATTAGCTAAGGTTATACAGGGTGAGCTGGAAATCAAAGACCAAAATTACCCAAAGAAATATCACAAACCAGCAAACGTTGAATAAAGAACTACTACACTCAGAAGTTGGAAACCACAAACATAGCTAAACCTTTAAGATCAATACAGAGCTATAAATATAAGAGAGTCAATGCAACAAAAGGATGCTTTCCTAACTGGGATGTTCCAGTCCATTAATACATAAAAACATATCAAAACCGGGAGTCTAGAAAAAGTTGGACAATCATGTAACGGGTTTCAACAATTAGAGACCAAAATAATTCCAAGAATGCAGTACGAAACCACTGGATGCTTCCCAGAGATGCTGAGTATTGTCATCAGTCAAGACAATTCAGAGCCTCTAGTATCTGCAAGAGCTAAGGGAAGAGACAAGGAGAACACAGTGCCATCATATCCTTTCAGCTCCATAGCAATCACAATATGGAGCAAGCTTTCTGTGCTTTGTTCTTCTTTTTCTTTGTTTTGGGTGGTTGAAGGACAACTCTGATGGCGGCATCAAATACTGCCTTCACATTCTGCCATTGAAAATCCCAAGGATCTCTTCACTATAGTGACTGATGAAAAAGAAAATATGAAAAAAAGTTTGATAATATCTATACCTGCTGTGTCTTTGAGCTGCACTCAATATAAGCAGGCGCACCGATCAGCTTCCTCAGCTCCTCTCCCTTTCAGACAAAAAATGGTGCTGATCAATCAATGTCAAGAACAAAGTTTCATCCACAAAGACAAAGTGCAGCATAAGTCATTACCTGAGCAGTAGTAATAGGCACAGCACCGGGGTGGTCAATAAAGAATTGTTTATCATCCCGGAGATCTGGCTCATTTGGAAATCAAAACCAGTAAACAAAATATCCTAATGAAAAATCTTTAATTATGTATATCATATGATTGTACCAGTGAGAGCATACATTTGGCAGAAAGACATAACTACTACTACAAATGATGGATTATCACAAGGCAGCTAGACTAACAAATCTATGAAAATAAAACTATTAATAGAGCATCCAAAGCTACAAGTGCTAGAATGATATGAAGGTCTAACACAAAATTTCTGGGAAATTTTCTACAGGCCATTTGTCCACAACTTAACATGTATATTTGCAACATGAATAACTTGCAACTGGTCTCACCGGCTTTGTTTATATTAAGGCATAAGCTCGAGCTACTTAGCTATTGGCATTATCAACACCTTAACATATAAACCCTATTGAGGAAAGGATAACACCAAGGAGGGACTTCTACTTTATATTTACATTTGGTATTAGCAAAAGAAACAATGAGATAAATAATATCCATAAATTTTACATTCTCTTGTTTTAATGATCCAAAATAAAGTAATATATAATCATAAAAAAAGTTGTAATTAGGATAAAAACCACCCCTTCAAATAGTAATCACCCTTTTTAAAAGGCCATGGTCATAGATCATCTCCCTCTCCACTACTTCTCACCAAAAACAAATTGTTAATGATGAAGCAGATGATAATAAAACATTCAGCAGTAGTGAGAAGTCAACATGCATAAGAATTATAATAACCGTAAAAAGCATAAAGCGATATATCTAAACAGCAGGAGGCAGATGGAAATTCTAAACACATTCAAAAAAAAATTCTATCATTCTAATTGGACAAACTGAATACTAAATAAAACTGTTTGCGACACTGAGGCTAGACAATATAGACCATATAAATAAGTAAAATACATCCACGGGCATTAACCACCTTAAACAAAAACACAGTGAGGGAACAGACAAATGCCTGACAAATACTTGCCATCACAGTTCAGAAACAAAGTTAAAACTGGCTAGTGAATAAGAAATCGTAGATGCAGAATCAGCAAAGATTATGCCAATCGTAACTAAAATTTAATATTTAAATAACTGTATCTTGAACTTCGAAGTTGAAGTTTAAGATCATGTCACACTTGAAGAAAACGATCAATCAAATAATCATTGTTCCAACAAGACAGTATGTTAATGTATTAAATGGATGGCATAGAAGCTTACCAAGCTTTGTTCCAACGAGAACTATTGGGACACCTGGGGCATAATGTTTCAACTCTGGTATCCACTGGAAATAAAATTCAACCAAGGAACTCAATCAGCAACTAATTTATCAAACACAGTTCAGAAAAGCAACTCTTAAGAGTAAGTGGCAGTATTTTGTCTTTAGGCCAGTGAATTCCCACCTTTTTGGACACATTTTCGTAACTGGCCTTGCTAATAAGAGAGAATGCCAATATGAAAACATCTGCCCCACGGTAACTTAGAGGTCTTAATCTGTTATAATCCTCCTGTCCTGTTCCACAGAATCAAATTCAAGCTCACAAGGGAAGAAAAATGTCAAAAAAAAAAGTTCACTGTAGAAAGTTACCTGCAGTATCCCACAAGCCCAGGTTAACAGTGCTGCCATTGACAACCACATTTGCACTGAAATTGTCGAAAACAGTTGGCACATAATCCTGTTACCCATTACAACCCCAGAACAATAAGATGTAAGGTCCTGTCTTAACAAATATCCTCTTCCAAATCATTAAGAGAACTCATCACATCAGGGGAAAAGGGGTAATGAAAATATCCTTGGTAAATGTAAACTCAAGAAAATGAAATGGAATTTGAAATCTCATCAAGAAGAACCAAAAAAGAAGCACAATAATTCCACTCCCGCATAATCTGTGAATTAGATTTGAAAACAAACACGATCTAACCTAAAGGTTTATAATAAAGCTAATGCCAAAACAACAGCGTTTCCAACATAGACACATGTCAAATTACTACCTTTTATTAATGTAGGCAAGTATTACCCAAATCAGACAAAAATAAGTGCCATAATTTCAATCCCTTCCCAAACAACTGGAAGCAAAATAAGAAACATCACAATATAGGAGAAAAATAACCCAAGCCACAAAAAAATTTAACACTAGTGAAAAACCAAATCAGGCATTTATGTTACTTTCACTAACTTAGATATAAAAAAAAAAACGTAATGCATAAAGAGAATGTAACACGCGATTAGAAATTTGAAACCAAGCTCCAAACTTTTAATAGAAGAATCGACCAAACTTGAGAAACCTAAAGTTGAAGAAAATGAACGATAAAGGAGAAAGAAATTACCGTAGGGAAGGTATTGCTGGTGTAAGAAATAAGCAGACAAGTTTTACCCACAGCTCCGTCACCAACCGTCACGCACTTGATAAACCTTGAAGCGCTCATTTTTCAATCACTTTTCCCGATTCCCCAAAGAAAACTAAAAAACGGAAAAAAAAAAGGAAAAGAAAAGAAAAGAAAAAGAAAAATCTTCCCTCAGATCTTAACACCTGAGGACCACCTCGGTAACACAAACAAAACGCACCCCTAATTCGATCCTCTCTCTATTTCGTTTTCTTCCTCCTCCTCCTCCTCCTCCTCCTCCTCCTCCTCCTTCAGTTAACCATCGTGAGCACTAAAAAAACAAGGCGAAAAGAAAAGAAAAGAAGAAACTTTCAAAGCGAAACCCTAAAAGACATTAAAAAATATGAAAATAGATAGTGAGAATTGATGATCACAGAGAGGAAGAGAAAGAACTTAGAAGAAAAAAAAGAAGAAGGGAGAACCCTAGAAAATGAAAAGGGGATTTTGGTTGGGTGATTAGAGAAACGAAAGAAGAAGAGACCTGTTTTTTTGGCCGGGAAATTATGCCGTTGAAGCGTTCGTTGGGCGAACCAATCTTCGCCAACAAACCTCCTGATTGCTTGGCTTCTTTTTTTGTTTTATTTTCTATGCTTTTCAACCTTTTCTTTTTGGTTTTTATTTTTATTTTTTAAAAAATTATTTTTATATATATATATATATAATATATTTGTAAAATATAAACTTTTTTATTTTTTTTTAATTTTCAAATTACAAACAATTTTATTTGGGTAAAATATTATTGTCATGTGTGTTGAAAATGTTAGGTAAAATTATTTTATTAATATGTATATTTAATATCACTAGAGATTATACTATTCATATGTGAAAAAAAGAAATTAAAATATACAAGAATAAATTTCACGAAAAAGTATAGTAATATTATTAATAATAAATGCTATGATTATTTAATGATAAATAATAAATTGAAAATTTTAGTGTTCTTAAAATTTTTAATTAAATTAATTAACAAAAATCACAAACTAATAATTTGATTAGAGGTTAAGAGAAAAAAAAGGGGTCAACTAATAATTTTATTTCACTGCATCAAACAAACCCACATGGCCTACAAATGGAAAGACAAATCATTCAGGTTTTTGCTTCATTTTCAATAAATCTCTATACATATATATATATATTTAATAATGGAGAAAATAAAATAAAATGGTATTTTTATGTTAGCAAAAATAAAGTAAATGTATTTCTCTGATATATATATATATATATATGTGTGTGTGTGTGTACATGTGTTAAGAAACAACTAAAAAACAGAGAAATTAACAAAAACATTTTACATGGCATTCAAACAGTTAATATTTTTCCATTGAGAGTCCTATAGATGAATTATCTAATGTTTATTTAATACTCCTTGTTAATTAAATGATAATTTAGGGTTTTTTAAGGTTTAAACGATGCAAAATTAAGTTTTGTATTGAAAAATAAACTACTTACACTTGGATATATAACTTTTGTAGGATGCCTATGAGGAGACAAACAAACTCCTTTCCCTCACAACACTCTCGTCCCATTCCCATTATCAAGAACCTAACCATGATGTTTCGTAATATGTTTTTATTTCATTAAAAGAATCTTCAAGAACTTAAATTCAACAAACAGAGAGAAGTTTGATTCAAAAGTAGCTGGGGCTACGATTCTTATTTTACCTGATATTCCCAGTAAAGAAATGGTTCAAAGTTGTTACAAAATTTCAAATGTAGTCTTGAAGCTGGAGCTGTTTGCCTGTTTCATCTGAGACCTCGTTCAGGGACCCTCGATCTGTGGGATTCCAACACTTGTAGAATTCATTCATAGTTTCGGAATTGAAGCTTGAGTTTAGTGAGTGATGCAAAAACACGTACACGAATTTTCTTCAACATATAACCCACCAGCCAAATATCTTTTAAGATCACCAAAATGTTACATCTCTTTGTATAACACCAGCCTGACAAGTCTTTTCCCAAAGAAAAGGCAAAAAAAAAAAAGGAACACGGGATTTGTGTGGGGAGAGAGAGCTACAACCATTTCAGATGCAATGGGAAACACAGAATGAATTGCCTCTTATTGATCTTCCATACACCTGGAATTACAAGTAATAACTTCTCCCAACTAAGTTAAAAAATGCCAAGAGACGGACGTGACGAATTAGAAAAGATCAGGCATGGGCACTGAAAAATACACTACCAATCATCTTTTCCAACAATTGGATGCAATATGGAGACAGAAAGTCCAATACCAATTCATGACTTGCAAAATGCACGAAGCGTATCATCCAAGGCCTTCCTATCATAATCGCCTGTGAAAACACAATTGCCTAGAGGACCTTTTAGAAGGATAAGCCTTAGCAGCCCATCAGCAACCTTCTTATCAACCTATCATGTTAATAAAAGAATCCAGATATGTTAATATGTTGATTAGAAACCAATTTTCATTTTTAAAGTATGATTTAGATCTGATGTTTCACTCACCGCCATGACAGACTTGAACATGTCCACAGTCATGACATCAGGAGGTGCAGTTGGTAACTTAGCCCGTTTTAAAATGTTGTTCACCCGATTCACAATTGAATCATCAATCCAACCAAGGCGATATGACATGTCTACAGCCATGACCTGAAAATCATCATACAGTTTGCTTGGAAATAAGACAAAGAAGGAAGTTAAAGGGTGGGGGTAGCAAGAAGTAAGCATTTGTAGTTAAAGCATATACATACTGTTCCAGCTGCAACAGCTTCTCCATGAAGCCACTCCCCATATCCAAAGCCAGTTTCAATTGCCTAAAAGGCATCCCGCACCATGAGAAAAATGAAATGAGAGGGGAACTTTTGGCAACTCATGGTAATTATACGATTCCATTGAAATTGCACTAATAAAGCACCAATCTTATATCAATGATGATTTTATGTTAGCACGGTTACAGCATTGTAGAGGAACTTCACAACTTTGCAATGTTTTCACACTCAAATGTAATAAAATTGCAAAAGAACTTACATGGCCAAATGTATGACCCAAGTTTAATGTTGCTCTCAATCCACTTTCCTTCTCATCTAATGACACAACCTCAGCTTTATTTTCACATGATCGCTTTATAGCATAAGCTAGCACAGCTGGATCTCTGCAATCAGCCAACCCAAAATAATCATGCATGCTTGATGCCTAATAGAAGTGCAAGCATAAGAAAAGCATGCTGTTTTACAATACTAAAAACCTTATTTCAATAGCATCTGCTCCAAAATGTTAGAAAGGTAACTAGTCAATGCAGGGATATGAAAAGAGCCATGTAACTCTTACATTCAAGGCTGTAAGCATGAGATCAATAATTTGAATTCTAACAGTGTGGTTTTACACTTCAGCTAAATTATTCGATCAATAGTTTGTACCTTGCCAATAACGCTTCCATATTCTTCTCCTGCCATTCAAAAAATTCAGCATCCCTTATGAGCCCATACTTAATCACTTCAGCAACGCCTGATGCCAGCTCCCTATCCGGTAACGTGTTTAATGTGTCAGTGTCTATAAGAACGCTCTGGGGTTGGTAGAAAGCACCTATCAAATTCTTTCCAAGGCGATGATTTATGCCCGTTTTCCCACCAACAGAAGAATCTACCTGTGAGATCAAATTTTTGAAACAAGGAAACATTTGGCAAAGAAAAATAGTTTCATAAAGGAACTAAATGAAGCACAAACAGACAAAAGACCTGTGCCATAACAGTTGTTGGAATCTGAATGAAATTAACACCACGGAGAAATGATGCAGCAGCAAATCCACACATGTCTCCAATCACACCCCCTCCAAGAGCAATAAATGTACATCTTCGATCCAAGCGTGATTCAATAGCTTTGTCAAAGACCTTCATGAGGGTGTCCTGTAACAAAAAAGGATTACAGTCACTGTCATTAACTGTCATCATACCAAAAACACAAACTGTAAAGTACTAAAACCTCAGTCAATACCTACCATGTCCTTGTACTTCTCACCATCTGGTAAGATGACACTATCCACTGAGACATTTGGGTTTCCTCTAGTTAAAGCATCAACAACTTTGTCCAGATATAATGGTGCAACCGTGCAGTTAGTGACCACAAGAACTCTCTTGCCATGAACATGCCTATTAATACGAACCACGAAATCAATGAGAACAACCCTCATAAGAAAATCAGCTAGAAGATAGGAAAAGTTAAAACAATTCTAGCTAACACCATTATGTCCATACATCAAGCTCACAGACCGTAGCAAGACATAAAGCTTGTTAATCTGCAGAATTTAAACTTAAATTTTTCTTTTCCTTCTCCTACAAGCCGCGACCCAACAACCACACAAACACGTTCCTACATACTATCATATCAACTAACTGAAGACCCAATAAAACTATGACAATTCTTCAATCAAATGGGGGAAAAGCTTATAGATATGATGACAACGAAAAAACTTGATTGAAATAATAAAGAAAAGAGTCTCTGTATGCTTCAATTTCGTGCAAACTCAAAAAAGACGGGAAAAAAAAAACCTCTGAAGAAGTTCGGGTTGATCGAGAAGTCCCGATCCAATATAGATCGGGTAACTCCTGCTGCCTAAATCAACCTCCACGATGGTAGGAGGCGTGAAGCTTTTTTCGCTAACCGATTGGTCCATCACCTGAGCTGCATTCGCGCATATCCTCGACCTGGGCCGATTCGTGCTCGACACACACAACCTACTCCGATTTAACTCAATGGAACGCCGCGAAATGACAGAATACCGAAGCGCAGTCGCTCTATGGCCTTGAAACCGGACAAAAAAATCGTAGTTGGAGTTTTTGGCAGGCAGCTTGGCGGTGACAGACAGAGAAAGCGCGTTTGCGATGGATGCCATGAGCTTCGACTCGGGTCCTATTTCGGGCTTGGGCGCGAGCGAAATAGGGGGCCGTATCCCTTTCTGAAAGACGCATTGTTTGGTTTGTATGCTGGAGAAGAAAGAGGATGGTGTGGTAGGTGTATGGGTGGCGTGCTAATCGTGATTGGTGAAAAATGTATGAGTCCACTCGGGGATTTACTTTCTCCTGGGAAATTCGGGTCGGGTGAGGTAAAAAGTAAAAAGTAAAAAGTAAAAAGTACTACGACAAATATTTACGGTGAAGTGTAAACTCAATTGTCGCCATTTCATCAGCTTCTCGTGTACACCTCCAAGATAACACCCCCGCGCGCTTTTTCGAACCCGCGAAAATCTTCCCCATATAACTTTCTGCCGTTACTGCGAGTGTCTTTGGCTTCTTCAATACTGCTTCCTTTTCTCTACAGGGAACGCGTCTTTATGCTTCAGATTCCCAGTTCGGATTTTGAAGCCACGTTCGTTGCCTTCTTCATTTCCTGTTCCTGTTAGGGTTTTGTCTGTCCGTGGGAGATTGTCCAATGTTATATTGGTCTTACGAGCTTGGCTTGTTCGTGCAAAACCCTAAATTAAGGGATTTTTAACAGTCGAAGACGATGGGAAAAAGAAATGGTGTCGTTGTGTTGTCATCAGACGATGAAGATAATAATCGGTTGTTGACCGCGAGTCGAAGTAATTCAAAGTCCAAGTCCAAGTCCAAGTCATCTGCTCGTCGCACAAGCCCCAGAGAAGCAAAGAGAGCTCGCCTTTCGGGTTCTAGGTCCCGCTTTAGTCGAGAACCTAGCAATGTGGATGAGGTAAGCTTCCGAGTACCGATTCTGATTTATTTGATGTTCTTTTATTTATTTCTAATAAAAATCTTTCTGTTCTTATTGATTTGATGATACCGGCGTCTTAGTTTGTAAACAGTTTCCACTATCCATTTATTATGTTGTTTTGTGAATTTAGGAGAAAAAATTGAAGAACTCGGGTATTATGGGTGGTTGTCATGGTTATGTTTGATTGCGTATTTTCTGTTTGAGGATAAAAAGTTGAGTGATTAACATTTGAAAGTTCAAATATACCCTTTTTTTTTTACTCGATTTTCCTTCTAAATTCTATTTCTCGGGAGCCGAACAGGTTTCTTCCCAGGCAGGATGAAGTATTGTATTGTTGGCAACCTTATATTTTATTTGTGAGCATTGTACGTCTTTCATTGTTCACAAGATACTTCCATTTTGTGTTTGAGATTCTATCAGGAGGAGAAAAAGAACGCTTCATTTTATTGTTCTTTGTTTCAGTGTTAGCAAGAATCTTAAATTTTTATTGTTCTTATTCCATTGTTAGCAACGTGACATTTGACTCTGTTTGATGCAGGTGAGGTTGTCTTTTGAAGATTTTGATGAAGTTCTAAATGGGTTCAAGGTATCTGCTGGTATGCACGATGGTTGCTACAATGTTGCAGTGACAATCTTAATTTCTGTTCGCTTGGTGAAGCATGGTTTCATAACATGCTATTTTGTTATTTATATGTAGTTCATCTGGTCCCATTTCCTATTACTATGTGTTTCCATTCCTTCTTTCTAAATCTAGTAACAGTTCTAATGATATATAATCAAAATTTCATGTTTAATTTCTCATTTTTTAAAAAAATCATGTTATGTTTCAAGCTTCTCATTTTAAAAAAATCATGTTCAATATTTTCATTATGTCTAATGATAATGTTTTCCTTTTATCTCCAGTGCTTTTTTGTTTTATGCTTATTGCATGAATGGAAACTAAATTTAGGTTCTGGAGGAAGAAAAACGAGAGACTTATGGGTTGACAAATACCACCCTCGTTCTTTGGAGGAGCTTGCTGTTCACAAAAAGAAGGTTGAGTGGTAATTTTATTTTATGTTTTATTGGTTATTTATGTCCCTGTATAAATGCCAACCCTTTCAGTCTAAGATTTCAGATTGAAGAAGTGAAAATGTGGCTCGAGGAAAGGTTCAGAGCTTCTAAGGTAGTCATATTCATAAATTATAATATCCAAATGTGTAGACCTTTCCTTTTCTTGTCTCTTTTGGGGGGTGGTTTGTTTCATTTAGTTTGTCTCATCACTATTTGCAGGAGGAATTTGGTAATCGGGTTCTTGTCATCAGTGGCCAAGCTGGAGTTGGAAAATCTGTATGTCATCAATCACTTTTTTTCTTGTTCTGTGAATACCTCTTGTCTAAAGAGCCATTTCATATGCATTCAAAAAACTCTAATTGTGAAATTTTTTGGAGGTGGTGTGAAAGGAAATAAGATTGAGTTAGAGTTACAGAGTTTCTTAATATCTATTTGATATATTTTGTTCTGTCACTTCTTGAGTGTCACATCCTTCTTTAATTTTTTATAATTTAGTTTTTTTGTATAGATTATTATTGTATTTTATATAATATGTATAGCTTATTTATACATAACTTTTATCAACAAATTCTATTTAGATATAGCTCTAGGAAAATCAAAAGAGATGTACCAAGTAAAATATCAAAAACAAGAATATTTCTTTGATTTCATTGCGTCAAAAATGGGTCTTTCTGATTTCCACAGCCTGGTCTGGAAGTAGCACATTGAGCCTTTTTCTGGTCCAATGATTCCTACAAAAAATTATTCATTTGATTTAGAAAAAAGTGTTCTTGTTCTTAGTGTGAAACAAGAATCAAAAGCATAAAAATTAGGACTGTTACCATTCTTATGGTGAATAAGCAAAGTGTCATCTATATTCTTTTTAAATTTACATTAAGGTTTGTCTAGAAGCAACAGTCCTTGGAAGAAGGCATAATAGCTCATTGATTGAACTCATTTGTGCTGAAGAGAAATAAGCAATTTGCCAAAGCTTTAGAATGTAAAAATGCACAGTAGGTTAGCATTCTGCCTTAGGGCGGGAACACTCACACGGACAAGTAAAAGTGAGAATTTTGGCTTCAATAACGGGGCATCAAATTGATTGAAAATTCTGTTCTTTTTTTGCTCATTTGATTCTTGTCCTTTATGTCATTGATTACTCTCTTTTCTTTGTTTTATGTGGAGATTGGATACCATGGCATATGTGCATATCTTGTGCTATTGCTATTAGTATTTCTTTTGGATTGACCCTTGTTCCTCTAGTACAGAGTAACTTAGTCTTTTTTTTTTGTTTCGTCTTCGTATTCCTCATATCAATATGAATGTCCAGTAGTGGGACTGCAACTACAGATTTTTGTGGCTAGCTTCTGGTCTGGTCTTAACTGTACTGAATTTGCCAAGTCTTATAGGAAGTTTGCTTACAGATGATCAGCAATCTGTTCTGTGGTACTTTATGATATTGTTAGACTCATGATTTTAACTAGAACTTTACTTCCAAGGTTTCGCTTCTTTCTTTAGGCAACTATTCATGTGATTGCATCTCATCTTGGAGCTAGACTATGTGAATGGAATTCACCTACTCCCACAATTTGGCAAGAACACGTGTATAACTCCAGTTCAGGTATTTCAAGTAAATATTGTCATCAAGGGGTAAATTCAAATTTTCCTGGGTTTGGTTGTGAATTGACTTATATGTTTGTTTCCTTTCCATTTCCAACTGAAGTTCTTGGGTCATTCTAAGTCCTGTGTCCTGTAATTCATGCAAAGAATGCATGTGAATTTTAATCTTCAGTTCTTAAAGTCCAAATTATTTCTGATATTGCTTCTTGTTTTGCAAGTCAACTATCTACTTTACAAATAGATTAATCTCTACTTTGTCTTAACACTTTCTGTTTTCTTTCTTAATTTTCTTTGTTCTGTCATAAATGATTTGAGGATATTATTATCCTCTTTTTCTTCTCTTCCTCTTTAATGAATTCTTTTTTATGGAAAAAAAATACAATTTAGGGTTTGACATTGTGCTTCCAAATTAACTGATATATTATCTTTCTGTCCCACTTTATGTTGTCTATTCTATTATGATATGCATATTTTGATTAGTAGGTTTTCAGAGTCAAGCTGCATATTTCATATATGGCCATGATATTCTCTAGATGATTAACGATAAATCGGTCTGCTTCTAGGACTGCGCTACACATCTAAGTTGGACGAGTTTGAACACTTTGTCGGGAGAACAACAAAGTATGGGTTGATTCCCTCATCTGTATCTGGGGAGCCAAAATCATCAACCGTACTTGTTATTGATGACCTACCAGTGACAAATGGGCGAGTTGCTTTTGAAAGACTACAAAACTGTCTGCTTCTTCTTGTCAGATCAACCCAGATGCCAACAGTTATATTGATTACTGACTATGGTAAAACAGATTCAGCTGACAAAACTGCACTATGCTTGGGACAACTTCAGCTGTCTCTTGAAAGTGCTGGGGCTTGTAAGGTCATGGTGTTGTACAAATTCCGTCTCTTGGTTTAATACCATAATTATATGGAGACTTAATATTCATTTTGATCTGGTTTTGGTGATTTTTCAGATTGCATTCAACCCCATAACAAACAATTCCATTAAGAAGACACTTCTGAGAATATGCAGACTAGAGCACTGTAATGTAACTGCTGAAGAGATTGATTTAATCACAAAAGCCAGTGGTGGTGACATCAGGCATGCAATTATGTCTTTACAACTTTTCTTGCTGAAATCGGATCCGAAGATTAATTTATTGTCATCCTGTTGTACTCCTTACTCCAAAGAAAGGGGAAATGAGCTCAATGCTTTGGACAATGGATTGTCTTTGCAGTTTGGCAGAGATGAGACCCTTTCTCTATTTCATGCCCTGGGAAAGTTTCTGCACAACAAACGAGAGACTGAGAATGCCATTGGATTGGGTGTGTTACAAAAAGATGTTACATCCTCATTTAATTTAATTCTTCTTGAAGTGGGGATTGTAATCCAGTAAAACATATATGGGAGATGGGACATGTAGCAGTTCTATTTCATATAGTTTGAGAATGACTGCTGTTCTGCTTACATGTTAGATCATTTTCTCCTAAATGTTGTTTTTGTGATGTAGGCAATTCTGAATTTCTTGTACAGAAGAAATTTGCAAGACTACCGTTAAAAATGGATGCTCCAGAAAAGGTTCTCTGTCAGGCACATGGGCAAGCGAGGGCTGTAACTGATTTTCTTCATGAAAATGGTATTAGCTTTTTCTTTTGGGGTCTGTAATTTGCTTATTATTTTTTTAGTAATATTTAGCACTTTCTCTTTGAATATACTCTTATCTTATATTTGTTTTAAACCTGTTTTGGTTCTATTTAATAAGTACTAATTTATTGATATGAATTAGAAACTTTTATCTCACAAGGATGAATTTGTTTCCACCTGCAAGACAAGAATTACAAAAGCATCTAACTTGAGTTGGACATGAAATTCTTGAAATTAGAACATTATTTTTATTCAAATTCCATTTTACACCGTATCTTATTTTTTCTTCATAGAATTGAAATTTGAACAAAACTTTACCTTATTTTCATGGGAATTCTTACAAATTTTCTGGATTCTGGCATAATGAATCATATATTTAATTCTTCCATACAACTTCCTTGCAGTGTTGGATTTTCTGAGTGACGATGCAATAAACGATGCGTGGTCTGTGCTGTCATATTTAGGTGATGCTGATTTGCTGCTTGCTTCCTTCCGGGGAATGTTTACAAAACATAATGAGACAGAGAATGTTTTACAATCAACTGCTGCTTCAGTGGCTGTTCGTGGGGTATTATATGGAAATGCCAATCCACTGCATTCAAGGTTCATCTCAATTTAAAGTTCTGTTATCCTAGTTGAGACCTACATTCTATTTGGCAGTGGGTTTAATGAGTTCAAATTAGTTGGAAGAAAGTATGGATATAATTTGTTAATTTAAAATTATGGAACAAAAAATTTAAAATTGAAACAAATCACCTTTAGGCACTTAATTTTTTTCCTATTTGACTTCAATTCCTGGAACCATGCAGGTGGCATGCTATTCGCCGACCATACCTCTGGCACGTTGAGCAATCATCCTTGTCGAACAAGGTGCATAATAATATGTTTCATTCATTTAAGAAAAGAAGACAAGTGTTAGCCAATTTTGCAAATACTGAAGCAGTCAGAATGTTGAATGTATATTTGACATTTCCTGTTGCGCATCTGTTCATTGCAGAAGGAGATGATGAAGCAGAAATTTATTGCTTATAATGCATCCAACGATGTAGTAATAGCCACTGAATACAACCCTGCGATAAAGTGGCTCGGATTTAGAGCTTCTGGCAGTCACAGAGTCGCTGACAATTTTGAGAGTTCAGACGATGAAAAAAGTAATGAGATATCTGAGGATGAGATAGAAGATTGGTGAAAAATAAGATTTAAGAGTTTAGTCTTAGTGTTGGCCATATTTTAATACATTAACTCTTGGTATTTGGGTTTTTCCTTTCTAATATTACAGGGATCATCAGTGTAAATATGCATATTTGGATATCCTTGTTTTGTTTCAATTACAAGTATTGTAAATCTCTACTTACGGGGAGAGTGCGTCTGAGAGATTATTTGGGGGATTTGCTTCGGCCAATTATTTTGTCAAAGCTATTTCCATCGTAACCCTTATAGGCACTGGTTCTGTATTTACCAAGATTGACAAACATAAAACTAATATATATATATTTTTTTCTGATAACAAAATAAAATTATTATCTTTTTTGGAGAATTGGGTAGTTTTGATTTTTAATATATTGTGATTATTTTAATTAAAAAAATTTAATTATTATAAAATATAATAAATTTATTAAAATTATTTATTATAGTATTAATGATATATTAATAAGTTATGTTTTCGATTAAATTAAATAAAATATTATAAATTTATAATACACTTAAAAGAATAATAAATTTTATATTTTTAATAAAATTTAAAATTATAATATTTAAATAAAATATAAAAATTTTAACTACTAAATTATTATATTATCAGTTAAAAAATTAAAATTTATATTAATTTAACTGTTGAAATATTGGCCAATAGCCCTAACAATAAATATTTGATTTTAAAAATAATATAAAGGCTGGACTTTGTAGGAAGATTAATTAATACTGTCCATTAAAAGGAAGAAATATTAATAAAATCAGATATTATTTTTTATATGTAGAGAAAATGTCAAAGAGTGAGATTTAAATTAGATATTTTTACATGTTGTAACTTTCCAGTGAAAATAATATTTTACGAACTTATAATTTAATTCTAAAAATATGATTGATTTATTGGGAAAAAAAAAAAAAGAATATTCAGAACTAAAATATGAAACAAATTTTAAAATCATAAAAAAAATCAAAATCAAAACCACCAATAGGCCCTGGAGGTTGATCGTAAGCAGAAAAAATGGCGGGGAAGTAGTAAATTGGCTGCGTAGCGCACGCGAGGTTGGAAGTGGGAATGCGCAAGACTCGAGGGGCAATCTTCTACACGATCCTGTTTTCTTCTAACTTCCCACGACAAGCCAGTAAACCTTGTGATCTGTTTGGGCAAAGCCTGTTCTGTCGACTTTCAAGGCAAATCCCAACATCGAAGACGGAGGAGAGACTTGAAAGCTGCGGGAGATTTATATTTCTCTCTGTAATCTCCAGATTCTCAACACTCTTGCTTTCCGGTGAGAATTTGGGTTTTCTCGATGATAATTCTCTATAGTAATTTAAGGGTTCTTTAGGAGAATTGGGGTTTACCGTTTGTTAATGTAGTTACTGTAAAGGGAACTTTTTGATTAACCTTTACGAGGCTCTCTGTTTCTCTTTTCTTTGGCTTTTGAAGGGTTTTCTTTCCTTTTTTTTTTTTGGAATCAATCAAACATGTTTGCATTCGGTACTCTTGAAACTTATTATATAATGTACGTATTGTGACTTCTTTTGTCACAATTGTTCGTAGCATAATATAGATTCACAGTTCTGTTCGTGAAAAAGCAAACAGCCTTTTGAGCTCTTTCTACGTGTAGCGATGGCAATTAGATTCAGAGCCGGTTATTATTTGAATTATATCACGTATTAACTGCCCTTTTGACATTGGTTCATTGAGTATCCCGATTTTGATGGCTGTAGATGACAAGCCGAGTTACTCGGTCAAGAAGACTAGCAGCTCAGCAGCCAGAGCAACAATCCAGGGCTAGGTGGACAATGTTCTTGACGAAGGTACTGGTAGACCTGTTGGTTGACCAGGTTCGTAAAGGGAATAGACTAAACAATGCTTTCAACAAGAAAGCTTGGGTACTTTTGTGTGATGATTTCTATAAGAAAACAGGACTGAGATGGGACAAGGAGCAGCTCAAGAATAGGTTTGCAGTTTTGCGGCGGCAATATGTTGTTGTTAAGTCTCTTCTGGATCTGACTGACTTCAGTTGGGATGAATCGACGGGGATGGTTATGGGCAAGGATGAAGCTTGGACGGAATACATCAAGGTTTGCCCTTTTCCGTTGCCTTTTGAATTTTCCTTAATGAAAGATATATTTGTTTGTAAATACTATTTGTGGGTTATTGTTTTTAAGTTGTACAATACACTGAATCAATACATATCGTTATTAAGAAGAGCATATTTAGTTGAAGAACCAGGTAGTATAAGTGGGAATTCTTGGTTTGTGGTCTAGTTCCTGTAAATTGAGGAACTTGTTTCTGTTCTCTGTGGACCATCGACTGACCTACTTTACATGGGACACGAAAATCAGGTGCATCCTGATGCTGAAAGCATTAGAACTAGTGGCTGCCCAATCTATGGACAGCTATGCACAATATTCTCAGAGCCAGCAACCAATGGGAAGCATGAGATATCAGTGGAGCTTGAGGAAGAAAAGGAAGAAAATCCTTCCTCACTTCCTTGTGCAGAAACCTTGACCATGATCCCGGCAGAGTCATCATCAGAATATGAGGAAGTGGACGACATGGCAGACAATCAAGGCACAAATCAACCTACCGCACCTGGTATAATAGGTAATCGCAAAAGAGGCCGCAAGGGAATTGATGATGCTATTGCTGGAGCCATGTTGGAAATGGCTGCTGCTTCAAAGTTGAGAACAGCTGCCGTGAAGCAATTAAATGCCAGATTTCCTATAGCTGACTGTGTCAAAGAATTGGATGAGCTAAAAGGTGTGGACGAGCATGTTTATTTTGGTGCTCTCGATTTGTTTGATAACCCTAGCTCAAGGGAGACGTTCTTGTCGTTGAAACGGAACAAACGGCTGGCTTGGTTGCAGTGGAAGTGTAGTGCTTCATCCAATACCCTACATTGATGGTGGAACAACCATCCTGTATCTCCACGGGGTAAATTGACCTGTGAATTTTTCTCAGACTAGTCCTGTATCATCTTGAAATTTCTAGTGTAAAGGAATTGGGTTCCAATTTTACATCTTCTTTAACAATTTCCCCAAGTTTGTCTTTAATTGTTCTCTTGTCCTAATACTGTGGAAAATTTGATCAGGTGGGTCCAAGATATGCTTCAGGTTTGTTCTTCTTACAAAACAATTAAGGTAGAGAATGAATGGAAGCACAACGGTGAGGCAGATGACTTTGAAGTATCTGTGGTTTCTTTCTCTCAGGTTTATTCATGGATTAATCTGAGGAAGGTGAAAAGAGAGAGAGAATAGTTGAGGCATTGACAAGGATTTCTCTACTCAGAGCATACAATTCTAACACTCTTTAGCAAGTCGGGATTGATAATTCATAACAGAAGTTGAACTCATTCTGTGAACAGGAGATAACTTCAAAAGACCTCGACAAAAAATAATTTTACAAGATCTAAAACTGCAGAAAATTCAGAGCATTCACACACTTGGTTATGCCTACTTCAAAAACTCAATTCCTCTGCAGATCAAAACTTTCCATGACTTTTGGACACCGAATCTCGTCTCCAGCCTGCTATGTTACCTGATATTCTGTCTCAAAATGCACATAGATTCACCATAATCACTCTCTGAGAAAACCAAAAATCACAAGCTTGTCTGCAATGGAGTTGAGCCTTGCAAAACTCATCCAGGTACCATATATACATGGAAACAAACTTATGCCATTTATGTTTGCCTAATTGTAAGCCTTTCTTCAAGGTAATAGACTCTTGACATCATGTTCCTGATCATTGCTCTTGACTTGGTTGTATACAGACTCGAATGCTTGTATACACACACTAGAAAATCCAACCATGGCCTGAAAGACGTGCGGAAATCCCATCTGCAGATTATTGAGAGTCATTGCTCTCGTGACACTAACAGACTTCTCATGTTTGGTTTTCTCTTCTCCTGCTTTGGCTTTCAAAATCTCTACCTTAGCTCGCTTATCAGCAACTGGATTCTTACTTCTGGAGCCAGAACTTTCAGGCATTGAAAATGGACCATATTTGTTCTCCAGCACTCTAAGTTCAGCTACCTTTTTCTCGAAGTCCCTAAATGCAGATTCTGACTTCTTCTTTTGCTTCTGCTCTTCCCCTTGTTGGACTACAATGGCATGGATTACTGTCAAAAAGCTCTTGATTCCTTCGGATGCCACCTTATCTGGAATCCTGTCAACTGCAAGGTGCCATTCCTCACAAAGTGAGTAAATCCTTGATTCTTGACTGCTTCTCAGAAGAGGATTTTTGCTGAACTGGAAGAGGCTAAGCCGCAACCAGCCTGTCAAAGACTGGATATAGTCCCTTTGAGCTTTGATAAGGTTGCAGAAACTTTGGTGCCATTGCTGGACTTCAAGCTCGAGCTGCAGAGTTGATTGCTTGTGAATCTCTGAAGTGGGTTCGGTAGATGGGATGGTGTTGAGGTACTTGAGCTGTTGAACTATGTGAGTTTGGACTTGGTGGCTCTCGTACATGCTTCTCCACATGCACATTAATCTACAAAATCAAATAAAGTTCAGATTAGTAGGTTTAAAAAGCTACTTTCTTGCATGCATAACTTCCGCATATAGGAAATGATAATAATATGCATACACAGAAAACATAAAATTCGTAATTTTCATCCTTTTCATGCCGGCTTCAACTCTGGTGCCTTAAGGTGCGATGCTTGATACCTTTAGATTTTTGAAATCAACCTTTCAAAATTTATGGAAAAAATGAAAAGTCTATTTATTTCTACTGAATCCAGCAATCAACAATACAGTACCTCGATTTAAAACCAAGATACAACCGGTTTTCCTCTCAAGGGCATGAAATACTTGGTCAGCCATGACTGATGTGCGAAGTAAAGTTTCATAGTCCTATACGATCTTCAAACAGTCACTATTCTGGACCAGGACAGAAATTTGACCAGGCATCAAGGACAATGAGAAATTATACATAAGGACAAAAAATGTTTATCCATCAACCCTTTTCTTTTTTATCCATCTAAATCAAATGACCCCACTGTAAGTTGTACAATTTGAACCTCCGGATCCTAAGGTGTCTCTCCTTTGAGAAACATATTAAAGGAGTGAAAAGAACCAGAGGTTCAAACCTGATCGTCAAAGAGATACCCTCTTTGACTGACTGTGCTCTGCAGGGACTTGACAGTTATTCTTTTTTGGCTCTTTGCAGCAAAACCAAACTAGGAGGCAACAAAAGCAAACTAGAGGCAAGAAACAAGCTCAGAACTCTTAGTGGCTTCAAACAGATAAACCCACAAAAGAAAAGCAGTAAAAAGTGGTGAAAAATAAATCTCCTGTCAATAAAATATCCTAATTTAACAAGAATGCCCAAGTTCTTTAGATAAATAAGAATGCTCACTCTCCTAATGGGAATTAAATGGTGAAAAATAAAACATTTTGCTCCTCTGTCTGTAGAGAATTAAACGTAAATAATCTACGATGTTCCCTTTTCTTCCCATAGTTACTCTGGGATCTAATCCAAGCTAGTCCAATATCGTTGAAACTGGAGGATTCACAAATAAAATACTGGCAGCCTCACCCAAAGACATCAAAAACTGAACCTACCTACAACCCACAACTCGCTTTGTACCGGGCTGTTTCAGTAGCCCTGAATTGGGAAATGAACAAGAAAAGGTCACGTGAGAACTCAAGGGTCACTGCCTCATTGGCTCCACCTCTTAAATGCTTACAGAGCCTGATGCCTTGATTTGAAACAAGCAAAACTGCTTGAAAAGACAAAAGACTCGTGTACATACATGTCTGTAAAAGAAAACGAAAGAGAGATTAATAGAAAAGATCACCAACCCTTTGACGAGCTCTATTAGTTGTGGATAAAGCTCTGTCTCCCTCAGCTTAATAATTTCGACAGATGTGGTCTCAATGGCCTGCGAAGAAACCATCATTTGTGACTCCAACTTTTCCACTTCTTTTTTTGTCTTCTCGGTCTTCACATAGTCAGCTCTCTTCATCTCCAGCTTCCTCACTTGGGCCACCTTCTTCTCGTGCTCTATCTTTATGGCCTCCGCATTCTAAAAAGAAACCCACAAAACAAAAGTTTCATCAGAATTATGAATAGATTATTGTTACAATGAGTATGTATGGTCATATCTATGCAGATTCACATGGGTCCCTGACTATCTTTATGGCTCATTGGCCTATCTGGTGGCATGAGATTTCCATGTTCATATGCCATCTTGGGCCCCAAAAGATTGATGAAAGGAAAAGTGGTAGTCAAAAATGAAAATTCTTCTCAAAGCAAGATGAACAGAGAAATTATGAGAGAGAAATTCGAAGGAAAAAAAAGTATGGAAAAGAAAGTAGATCTGGTACCTTAACTTCCTGGTACAGTTTCTTCTCCCAAGCGTACAATCTCTCCACAGTAGAACAGTGGCTACCAACACCATTGATACAACCTGTTATGTTACCTCCAGTCATCTGTTCTCCTAAGTTTCCAAACCCGTTTGACTTTGGACTCAATCCCCATGCCCACAATGATGGTGTCAGATTGCATCCGTAGTTGTAAACTTTACCTGCAACAAGAAACAGACTCCATAAATCAGAGGAAGAAAAAGAAGAAGAAAAGAACCAATATCGTGAAAACAGAAGAGCCGATTGTATCACCTCCTCTGCTCTGAGAGCAGAAATTGTTGTTAGCAGTTGAAACTTCTAAGAGATAAGAGAGACGTCCACCGGCTTCGGCAGCTTTGAGAAAGTAGTCGTCTACTTCTTTAACAATCTCAACAAGATCCTTACTGTTCCTGGAAACAACCATGGCGAGCTCGCTCCCCGTGGTGGCTGTATCCTTCGAGAACCCACTGACCATCGATGGCGGCGTCGTGACTGCCGCAGCGCAGCCGGTGACCGTCGTATTAGTGGTAGTAGGAGCCACATCCGACGTGGTTGCGGCCTCTTCCTCCCATTCCTCCTCCGTCACCGACCTGGACGAGGACGGGGGCGGTGGAGGGACGAATGGGTCCCAGAAATCCCATCCAGACGACGGTGGAGGCGGAGGTGGAGGCGGAGGCGGGGCCGGAGAGGCGGTTATGGATGTTGTCCACGTGGTGTCTGAGCTGGGGCTGCGAGGCGGAGGGGGAGGCGGAGGCGGAGGCGGAGTTGGTTGTGGCAAGGGAAGTGGCGGTCGTTGGTGGCGGTAGTGATGGAGATGAAGGGTGGTCTCGTTGGTAGAGAACTGGAGAAGAGCAGAACCAGTGGTGCGAAGAGAACGGAGGTACATTGCGTGAGAAGCGGAGAGAGCTTGTCTCGCCTTCACCAACTGTTTCATGTACCTTTTCCTGGCCTTGCACCGAGCTACCATTTCTTGTCTCTCGATTCTCGAGTAGCAACAACCCATCTTCTTCCTTCTCTTCTCTCCAGATCAACTCTGTTTCTTTCTCCCTTCTCTTACTCCTTTTACAGACACCCAAAAAAAAAAAAAGAGAGAGAGAGAGAAAAGGAAGATGCTTTTCAAACTATTTCTCTCACAAAATTCCAAAATAAATCTCGCTTTGCCTGCGAAGCTTTTATCAATGGCGCTTCTTTCATGCTAACACTTTTAAGAACCCATAAGTGCACAACACTGTTTCCAGTTTCACACATAAATCGTTCCACATCACCTTGTATCTCTTTTGAAAATTTTGTGGGTCGATTTTTTTGTTTCCAACGGAAGACTTTGAAAAAAAAAAAAAAAAAAAAAGTTGCCGTTCTGGGAGACTGTTAAGTTACTCTTACTTTTTCTCCCTAAAGAGATACGATTTGCAGTGTACTTTGGGTTGGGTGGTGGAGAGGAGGAGGAGGAGGAGGAGGAGGAGGAAGAGGTGGAAGAAGAGGAACAGTTTTGAAAGGTACGAGGCAGAGACAAATGAGCCTTGGGCAGAGAGCTAAAGCAAACCAGTAAGAATTTTATATTTGAATTTAATGACAAAAAAGGCCCTCCATTTTTTAAATTACCGTAAGCACGCCCTCCAACATGTAAAAGAGATGGAGGGTGTTTTTTGTAATTTCACATTTCAACTGCAATACAAAAGAAAATTTTAGAATGAATAATTTTATGTTGACAATTTATTGGACTTGAATGAGGAACGGTTTGACCAGTAACATACCGTCTCCGGGTGGGTCGTCTCGTGGGTAAGGTCTTGTTTGGAAACCGCAAATATAATAATAACCAAAGAGAAGGAACCAAACGGATTAATTATAATATAAGAATTTCATCCTCCAAGTTACGCACATTCTAACCATAATTTAAGAGCGTATTTATTAATTTCAATTAACCATGAATACTTAAGATGGTTCATCATGTTTTAACGTTAATATAATTTTTGTTCAGGTATATTTGCATTTGAAATTTTCAACTTTGGATTAAAATAATTTATTATATGGTTAGGGAATTGTGATGGTGGAATCAAAACCATCGTTTTCACATAAAACATGTTCCTGTTCCTGGTGGCGTTGGCAAACGGAAAAACTGCTAAAAAATTCCAATCCATCCCCGTATTTACATAATTACCCCTCGAAAAACATTCAAATTACTCACGTACCACTTTTTAATAAAACAACATTAGAATAATTATATATATAAAATTCCATTTAAACTTATAATATTTTATATATAAAAAATATATATATATATTAACTGTTAAATTAAAGACTAGTTTGTGAATTAAAATATTAATGCTTATTAACTTTTTTTTTTTTTTTAATCGTGAATATCTTTATAAATATTTAACTGTTGTTATTACGTGACTAAAACAGTTTAGTTAGTAATTTAAATCCGGATTACTAAAATAATCGTGCCTGGCTATCAAATTTTATAATGTGGTAAGTAGAGACTGTCACATGCAATCCTCATAATATGTATATATATATATATATTTATATACACACACACACACACACACAAACAAGCATATACGTTAATGGAGATAATTAAGGCAAAAAAAAAAAAACAGAGACATAAAATGGTGGGTTTCATGTACTCTTTTGGCTACTCCATTGTCAATATTGTAAACAGACAAGTCATGCATACATATATATATATATACACACACATACGTATATTCCTAAATATTAAATTACACCACCTAATATTGAAATTCTAATTTACTATTACGTGATATTTAATAAAATATATTTTTTTGAAGGTAAGAGTAGTAAAAGAAAAATTAGATTTGATAAATTTTTGGGCATAATATGGAATATATAGTGTGTGCGTATATGTGAAATAACGGTCGATTCGTTTTCCCTCCACCAAGAACAAAAAAGAATCAAATCCTTCGCTTTGCTTCTCTCAGTTTAAAGAATCAATCTTTTACTTTTCTATCCATCTCCTCACTATTTAACGCCCCCAGATTTCCTAATTCAAATCAACTGCTTCCTGATTTCTTCGTTCCGGTGATCCTGCTGTCTTGAGCTTGGTGGAAATGGCGGTGAAAGTGGACTCAGAGTACCGAAAAGAAATCGAGAAAGCTCGACGAGACCTTCGCGCTCTCATCTCCAGCAAGAACTGCGCTCCTATCATGCTTCGCTTAGCGTAATTCATGTTTTTTTTTTTTTAATTTTTTAAAAATTATTGTTTTGTAGTTGTTAACGGAGCTGAGAAACATGATATATTCATAATTCATCTTGTTGATTGTATCCTAAACTGTGTAAGGTCGTATTGGTTGCAGTTTGGTGAAAATTAGATACTAAAATGGACAACGTTAAATGAAATTTCTTTTTTGCTTCCATGAAAGGTGGCATGATGCTGGAACTTACGACGCTAAAAGAAGGACAGGAGGTCCTAACGGTTCCATAAGGTTTGAAGAAGAGTACAAGCGCCCTGCAAATTTGGGATTGGAGAATGCAGTTGCCATTTGTGGTGAGACCTAGCTCCTTTAACATTATTGCGTTTTGCAAACAAGTCCTTCTAGTTGAGACTTTAGATTGAATTTCTAATCTAGATTTGAAGCACCCCATTTGGTAATTAACTTGTTTTGACTCCATGGCTATGTTATTTGCTGCTTCTACAATGTTTGGCAGATTTAGAAACTTTTATGTCTTGCAAGGGAATCGTGTTGTTGGACTTCATATCTAAGGAGATGATTTTGTAGTTTATATTTTTATATTTTAACTATTTCTGGCTCCATTTTTATTTCAGAAGAAGTGAAAAGGAAACATCCAAGGATTACATACGCTGATCTCTACCAGGTAAGTAGATTTTAAAGTGAGGAAACACTATATCTACTCAGATTTTTTAATGGGTTCATCTTTACAGAACATGACATAACAAAAGTAGTTTCAGTTCTTCATTCAGACTTGATTGCTGTTTCTTTGGAAAATTTCCAGCTTGCTGGAATAGTTGCAGTTGAGGTCACAGGAGGCCCTGAAATTGACTTTGTTCCTGGTAGGAAGGTAATGTTTCATAGGCTTGATCACCAGGTTATATTGCTCTTTACTAAGCCCCCCCTTTTACTGTCAATCAGGATGCGGATTGTCCTGATGAAGATGGGCTTCCCGATGCCAATCAAGGTTTATTACTAACTATAACTGGTGTCATTTTAATCTCTAGTACTTTCCAGAAGGTTGCGCGCCATAATTCATAAGCTTCCAAAAGATATATTGGGATGTTTAAACTCAAGTTTTTATGCTAGGCTTGATCTCTTACCAGTTTAAACTCCTGAAAATTTTGGCACATCTTTAAATTTAATGCAGGTGTATCACATCTCAAAAACATTTTTTATCGAATGGGTCTATCTGATAAGGACATAGTGGCATTGTCTGGAGGACACACATTGGTAACATTTTCAGACATATTCAACAATCAAGCCGAAGTCCACCACTTTTTCCAAACATACAAACATATAGTGCTTGCACTTCTTTCTTGTTACTTCTTAATTATCTGGTTTTGTAGGGAAGAGCACATAAAGATAGGTCAGGATTTGATGGTCCCTGGACAAGTGACCCGCTCAAGTTTGACAACTCATACTTTGTGTAATACATAAGATCTTTGATATTTGATTAATTCCATGAAACAATCAAATTATATTTAATTGGAAGAAATGAATTGGAATTTTATTTTAAGCATCACAAAATGTATGATGTTTATGCTCATCAGGGAACTACTGAAGGGAACCTCAGCCGGCCTACTACAGCTTAATACTGACAAAGCTCTTTTGGCTGCTCCCGAGTTCCGGCAGTATGTGGAATCATATGCAAAGGTACATAGCTTGACATGAAATTCTTGTGTGTAGTATGTGTATGAAGTAGATTGCCTTTGAACTGTGTATGTGATAGCAGACCATTAGAATTTTGGTACAAGTCGGACAGATATGACTGAAGATTTTCTTCTAACCTGTATTTGGCAGGATGAGGATGCATACTTTAGGGATTATGCAGTCTCGCACAAGAAACTTTCCGAGTTAGGCTTCATCACTCCACCACCAAAGGTTTCCAGGACACTGGCACGTGTACTTTGGCATGCGATTACTGTAGCTGTGGTGATCTTAAGTTTATTCTTTGCATTTAGTAAAAGGAGACAAAACCTCGCATGCTTAATTCTTTTCAAGACATGCCCAAATATTGTGTGAAGTGACTTGAGGGATGACCGTCCTTGGATTTGACAATAAATAAGGAGTATTGTTAATAAAATTTTATTTGATAAATAATAGATCAATTCTTATTTTGATAGGCAAGGCTTACACAAATGAATATTGGACCTGAAAACCTACTGCCAACTTAATTTGCTATTGCTAGTAGAAGAACTTCAGTTTAACACCGCAAGGACTTGCAGCAATCAAGGAGAACAAGTTCATCTCCAACCTAAATCACATTGGCTTTTAAAAAAAATTTAGTTAGGATATATTATACTAAGACTTAACTAAATTAGTTCAGGCTCTTGGACTCGAAGAGAGCTATTATCTTGAAAAACCTTAAGCCTCTTTTCCACTGTCTTCTGAAAGACCTCCATATTAAATTAGTTCAGGCTCTTGGACTCAAAGAGAGAGTGATATCTTGAAAAACCTTAAGCCTTTTTTCCACTTTCTTCTGAAAGATCCCCATATTGTCGCCAGTTTCCTTGGCCTTCCCTCCTGCTTCATTTGTTGGTCCAAGAACTGCAGCAATAATGGCCTCTTCGAAGTCCTTATTGTCAGGTAACAACTCTGTCAACTTATTCCTATTTTCTTCAGATAACCTTCTTGTCTTCACTTCTGGTTTCTCTGGATCTGCAGCAAATGGTTTTGCATTCTCCCCCAATTCACTCACCCTCAGACCATTAGCAGCATTCCAAGACCTTGTGCGCTTCAGGGTCTCATGAAACTGATTCCCAATTGGGTTTTTTGCAATTGGATCGTTAAAAAACTTTAATGAATAGAAAGGGGGTGCATCACTATTCAGTGAGTTTCCATAGAAAGGAGGAGGAGGAGGAGGAGGAGGAGCTTGCTTAATGCTCCTCTTCTGTGGAGGAACCAAATGGTTTGCCATTATATTTGAGTCAACATTTTCATCAGCAAAATCATCAAAAGGCTTGATTGCTGCACAAGTGGCTGGCAAACCAACTTGGTCCCTGCAGGGCTGGGGCTGCCAAATTGATGAAGAACCAAGGAAAGTATCAAAAAGCCTGCTCTGCTCAACCTGATCTCTTCCCTTCTTCATCATCTCAGATTCAAGGTCATTGAGCATCTGCTGTGCCCTTTCATAGGCTTTTAGATGAGAATCTACGCCTCTTGGTCCATCTGCAACTGCAGGTTTCACTCGTCTCAACGTCTCCTTGGCCTGGGTAATCCTCCCTTGCTTCATCAAGCAGATACCCAGATTACACATCTTGTTATTATCAGGTGCTATCGATAGTGCTCGCCTATATGCATCTTCTGCTTCAATGTAATTGTTCTGTTGCATCAATGCCCATCCCAAATTTCCCTGAAACAACAAATTGAAGTTCACTCAATTCCTTTCCATAGATACCTAATTATGAAATAAACTAAAATTACTTGAAGATCGATTTAAATTTCAATCCCTTAAAATATAAATGGAACTACAACATAAGTAGACTAAATATTTAGAGTAAAAATAGCATTTATCTAATTCAAATGGGTTGAGATATAAGTAAATTCTCACCAGTAACCGAGTTGCTTCTTGCTCCACGGAGACTTGGAACTTCTTTCCCTGAGACCTAGCTGTCTTGGTTCGCTTCCCGTTGAAAGCCAGACCTTGTTGAATCAAATACAACTTATGCTTCAACAGAGCAATTTGGTCATCAAGTCTTCCGCATCTCTGTAAGAAAATAAGTCAGACAAGATATAAAACAGAATCAATATGCTCTCTTTACTCAAGAATTTGAAATAACCAGAAAAAAAAAAAAAAACTTATCGCAGAGATGCAGTTGTTTTTAGAAACCTTGTAGAGATCCAAAAGAATATTATCAAGAGATTCCTGAGCTTGATCAGAACAGCGATTTCGCAGCGACTTTATGGCTTCAATGGCTTCTTCAGCCCGATTTTGTTGCTTCATCACAATAGCCATATCCTTTAAAGCACTGTCAACCCTGTCCCCTGCATTAATGGCCGCCCAAAACAAAGGAATTGCCTTTTCTGGATCCTTGTCCACCAACTGTTGAAAACAAACAAAACAAGGAATGCTCATTACAAAAACTTCCAAAAAGGGAAGGAAAAAGGGTTTTGGAAAAAAAAAAGAAGCCAGAATCTAAACCTGAACGTTCTTTGCTCTGACATAGGGCGTGTCGCCAACTGGTACTTTGTGGATGGCGTGGAATGACTCTGACCGAGTTCTCGAGATACCAAGAGGCTTTGCCGGAGAAGTTGGTGCTGACTTAGTAGGCCTGAAACCAGGAGGAGCATTCCACACATCTTGCAACATCTTTGAAGAAAGAGATCTTGTTTTCTTTCCTGTTTCTCTCCAAAAGGTGAAGAAAAGACTGGTGGGTGAATGAGAGAGAGAGGGAGAGAGAGCTGAAGAAGACGGGAGAAGCAGAACGATTCGATTTAGATTTTAGAGAGGGTTTGGTCGAAAAATATTTGAATTTTTTTGACCGTTGAGGTTACCGTTTTACGAACTAGCCGTTAGCGTGGACTCTCCAATAATTGAGTCATTTAGTGAAAATGGATATTTGCATATAATCCCTATATTTCATGGTATTTTTCCGTTCTCTCAAAATCCGCGACTAAGAAAAACCGAATTACAGTTTGACCTTGTAGTTTTGTCTAATTGTATTTCAAACTTCTTTATTTATTTAGATATGGACATAAAATTTTGAAGCTAAATAAATTACAATTAAAAATTAAAAAAAAAAAACAGCCAGAAAAATTATTAATTCATGCAAAATAAAAAAAATTCAGATGCCAAGAGAAACTATTTATGAGGCTTCCATTTTATGTTCAGTTGATTGATTTATGTTTGAAATAAAAATTATTATTTTTTTTAAACTCAAAAAAGTCATATATCTTATCTTATATTATGTGATTTGAGAAAATTAAAAATAATTGAGTTATATTTACAGATAAATTAAAAATTTAGTCCCCATTATTTTTATATAACAGAGATTCTTGTTTTTGGTCAAGAACAATGTGAGAATTTTGCTTATAAATAAGAACAACCAATTAAGGTATGTTTTCAACAATTCATTAAAATAAATAGATTTTGTTACTTAAACATTTGGTAAGCTTAATATTAAAAATTATAATCTTTGTATTTAATTTAATTAAAATAACACTGACAAATTTGGTAGAAATTTGATTACACAGTGTTAAAAGATATCTTGCTATAAAAATTATGAATATAATCGAAAACTGACCCAATTTTCTCGTGGGTTTGGGAAAATTTTCTCCGGTCAAGAACTAATTCTGGGCTTGGTCTAAATGGGCCTGGGCCTTCTAAATCCATTTCGTGTCAAACTAAAAATTCTAAATCCAACAGAAAGAAAAAAAAAAAAAAAAAGCTCAGAGAAAACCCACCAGATAACTCTCTCCATCACTACACTACACCAGCAGAAATTCCAAGGTTTCTTGACCTGCTACATCAGTCGCAGAGGCATATAAGCAAGCAGGGAGAGAGACAGAGACATGGGCAGGTCTCCATGTTGCGAGAAAGGTCATCCAAATAAAGGAGCTTGGAGCAGAGAAGAAGACGAGAGACTCATAGCCTACATTCAAGCTAACGGCCAGGGTTGCTGGAGATCTCTCCCTAAAGCCGCCGGTCTTCTCCGCTGTGGCAAAAGCTGCCGTCTCCGGTGGATTAACTACCTCCGTCCTGATCTTAAGCGCGGCAACTTCACCCCTGAAGAAGAAGAGCTCATTATCAAGCTCCACAGGCTTCTAGGCAACAAGTAAGCCATGATAACTTGTATAATTAATCTAAACAGAATATGTCTAAACACTAATTGTCGTCTGTGTAATTTTGTTGTGTGTTAAGATGGTCTATCATAGCAGGGAGATTACCGGGAAGAACCGACAACGAAATCAAGAATTACTGGAATACCCATATAAGGAGAAAGCTGCTAACCAGAGGTGTTGACCCATCAACTCACCAGCCAATCAACAAGGCAGGAAACCTTCGTAGAACGAAACAAGGAGATGAAGAAGCAGAAGAGAAGATCATCTGCAATGGCGGATTCGGGATCCAAAACCAGAAGAATACAGATAGAGAAAAGTGTCATCAAGAACTGAACCTAGAGCTCAGGATAAGCCTACCAACAAATCCAGTAGTGACTCAGCCATTTGAGAAGAGAGGGAGGCAGAAAGTTCTCTGCTTTTACTGCAGCCTGGGTTTGCCGAACAATAAAGAGTGCAGTTGCAGTAGCAGTGAAGGTGGAAGAAACGGTGCCTTGGATTATAGAAAGTTGTAGGTAATTAGATACGAAAACAGAAACTAATTGTATAAAAAGACGACACTTAAAAAATCTCTTTGAGCTTCTTTCTTTTATTCTCCGCCTTGTATATATTGGTTTATGGAACTGTAAAAAGAAAAACCTTTCCCTTCTCATTTTTCTTAATTTTGTTCATAGATTTCTTGATACATAGAGGCTATGTTTCTATGTTTCTTAAAGACTAGTAACAATTTGTATATTTTATGCATAAGAACTGTTTAGAATATAGAATTTTTTGAAGCAAAAATGATACGGTTAAAATGGAGAGGAGGTAGGTGGGTAACCCATCTCAGTCAGGTCTAGAGAGAGAGATGAGATTTATTGAACGGTGACAGCAAATGATGAGATCACCTCGACAGAGCCAACAAAAACGCATTTGCCAACATGCTTTTCTTCATCTTAAGATAGCTTTCTAAAAGGACAAAATACCTTAACTAAAACTCTTGACCTCTTCTTCCTTTGTTCTTATGCTTGGGAGTCGGGACATTTATATAGCCGTTACACTTTGCGACTCGAAACGATACATCTTAACCACAGTTTTAAAAACCCCTTCAAATTGCTTCTCATGAAAATCATAAATGTCGTAAGTAAATGACATTTTTTTTTAAGAAAAAAACCCTTCTCTATCGAAGGCAGATGATAATTAGGATGAAAACTACATGCCTTGAATTATTTCTTGCTTCCTTGACTGTGATTAAAACATGCCATTGTTAAGGATGTGCTTCAATGACTTCAAGGGCCATGGGTTCTAGAGTAGGTAAAAAGGTAGAGGAGACATATGGCATATACAGCTGAAAACAATGTACACTAATAATAACATAAATCGACCTTCTAATAAAAAAATAACATAATTGAATAATTAAATGTACAGCTCGACTTAAATCTATGACCTCATAGAGAGAAATGGAAGTACCCATCTTGTAGAGCACTGGCACGGGTCTTGTTTATGTAGAGTTGGTTTAAAACAAGGAAGATGATAGAGCCATTAAATGTTGTAATTAGTTCCTATATTATGTTTACAATTAGATTTGTTAAAAAGCAAATAATCGGATCATTTAAAATGAACTCAAATCATCTTCAGCACAATGACAAATGACCCTGTTTGCTCCTGAGAGTTCTTGGGCTTATGATAGGAGATGCTTGGTAAATCATAAGAACAACTTCGAAGGGAGCAGTAAGAAGCGACAAGTAGAATTGAGAAACGAGTCATGGCATGTCGAATGCAATGATTGGGACACAAACATCTGTATAAAAATACCGTAGGGTTCTTGGTAACAAAAAAAAACCTTTTAAGGTTCTGCATCATACTCCATACCAATTCAAGCAAACAAGTAGACTGTCTAAAAGTTCTGACTACAGATGAAGACAAAAAGGTGTAATAGGCAAACACCTTGATTAATGCATCTCACTTGTACCCCTCGTAGTCACAGTGCTCGAGAACTATCTGGTCTATCAGTTCTAGCTGTACCGGAGCTTGATGATTCACCCATCGCATCAGGAGAACCTGCTGCCTGGAAAGAATCCCTCTTCAAAGATGTTGGCATACCTGAAATCTCCTGAATGAAATCAATCAACATGTTAAGATGCCCGTAAGTCAAGGTTAAAAAAAAAAGTCTCATGGATTAATACACCCAATATCCACAGCCTAACTATCGTAATTATTGAAACTATTCATGCTGCTCAGTCATCTCTCCTTGTGCTCATTCAGTCATCTCACTATGGGACGGTTGAAAAAGAAAAATATCGACTCTTGTTGATGAAAATTACCTTCATCAAATGCAACCTCATGTCACAAGGGCGAACCCCATTTCCAATACATGCCATTACAAATTTGGAATAGTTGAACAATACATCAGCAGCAGCTTGCTTCTTCTCTTCAATCTGCAATCATATTTTAGACTTACACTGATTAATCATCAGAGAAGCTTCAATGGAGAGTGCATGTTTGGGGATCTAGACAATTACAAACACTGTTTTCATTCTGCTTTCCCTTGTATTAAAACTAATAAACCAAATGGAATGGAAAAAATTGATAGGACCCAAATCCCACACAAGCCAAAAAGAATTTTACCATGAAGAAACAGCCGAAATTTTTTGGAGTCTGTCTCGTGTAAACTTGAGAAAGTAACATCTATTTTCCCATGAAATTGATAGATCCATTAGGAATTGATAGACAAGAATTTTTATCGACATGTAAAAGAACTCTCATTTAGGGTTTTGACAAAATACGAGATCAAAGCAGAATCGAAGTGGCCGTCATCCTCGCAAGAAAAAGACTGCCAATAGGACATGGGCTAGCAGAAGCTAATAGTTGCATCTATGATTCTTACAGAAAAGAAGCAAGCGAATCACTGAGAGAGAGTGAAGAAAGATATCAACCGATAAAAACGATAGAAAATATTGAAAACCCTTTAAATGGGAAATTGACAGTTCTAGTGCTGTGGATGTATGCAGAAATAAATTTTCACCATTTTAAGGCATTTACAGTTAATTATCTTGTAAACTTGGAATCTAAATGAAGCCTCTAACTCTTACTGACTTGTCCCGCCAGATTCGAAGTCTTGTCTTGGAAGAAAGAATTAAAAAAAAAAAAAACGAGATAATTCAATTAAATGAAAGAAAATTTGACAATTGTACCTCGTAATCCTCTTTCATGATCGAAAATCTGTTTCTTCCTTGCAGACTCGAATCCTAAAGACGGTCTCTTCTCGACGTACGTAACAGAATTGAAATATAATTGAAATATAAAAAAATACCTATTAGCTCGATCGGACAGAGTTTCGTGTTAACAACCGCAGACATTCAGTTTCGAGATTTCCATGGGAGAAGATTTTTAACTCCTTTGATTTTTTAATGTAAGTTCCTGTATTATTTTTTGTGTTTATTTGATTTCTATATTTTAAATTTTTATTGATTAAAATCCAACAGCCGTGATAAATATTGAATGGGTAAAAATTTAAAAGTACAGACTAAAAAAATAAAAAAAAAATAATAATTATTCTCAAGTACTATTTCTTAAGAGATAAAATAATTTTAGAAATTAAACAAATAATCTGAAATTATTTTATTATTATGTTACTAATTAGCAAGCTGACAGGACTTAATTTTATTTTTTGCCGAAAAATATTTTACTGAAGACTTTATTTTCAATATAACCATGCATTAACTTGTGTAATGACATTACCTGAGAGGCCACACAGCACCCCCCTCTTCAGTGACCAGAATGGCCTGCAAATCTGATAATGGTATTGGAGCCATAAAAAAAGAAGCCATGCAATCCAACTGCGGTCTTAAAAATCATAAACCCATACAAGTACAAATGCATTTCTGCTTCATGTTCTGAAGCTAAACTGTTCTTCAGATGAATTAATTGGATCTCACCAGTTAACATCGGTTTGTAAATATCCTATCCTGCCATTACTCCGAAAGGCATCACAGCAAATGCTGATCGACTTCCCAAGTATGGACTTATAAAAGTTGCAGTACAACAAAGGTCATTCAGGAATCAAAAGATGCAGTGAGGGGAATCTGAGATCATGTTTCTTTAGGAGGAGCCTTTTTAGCAGCTTCAGCAGCTGCTTTCTCCGCTTCAATTTCAGCTACGAGGGCATCGATTTCTGCTTCTTCAAGTTGGCGCAGACCATGCTCCTTTGTCATTACAGCAACTTCTATGTTCTTTCCCCCACTTTCAACAACCTGCATGTAGGTGTAATATAAACTCATTAGGATGGTGATTGCTGGAATATTTCGAATTGATATGCAAATAGACAGAATGTTGAAGGTACTTATTGCCTGGCATCAGTTTGACAACCAAAAATATGAATGATACATTATAAGTTGCACCCTGGTAAAATTCACCAAATCTAGTGTACATCAATTAAATGCATCTAACATTCCTGAAATGTTCAATCAGCTTCACAGATGGGGCGATCCATTAGTAATCTAAGGGAATATTTGGATCTGAGGAAGGGAGGGGAACAGAGCAAAGGTAGCGGAAAGCATTTTATTCACTTATTCTGGAAGTTCAATTTTCGCAGAGAATAGAGATGGAGGAGGGTTAACATTTATCCTCCATTTCCTTTCACTCTACAGATTATATAATTTACCCTAATTGGAATTAAATTGAGAAAAAGTAAAAATAGGTCAATAAGAAAAATCAAATTACCCTTGCTTACACTAATAAACATAAAAATTATTTTTATTTTAATACATTCGTAAGTGGCATCTATGCAGTCACATATACACTGTGAGTATAGATACTATCTATACATGTGCACACTAATAGTGACATTCACAATGAGGGTACACTTTCAAACAAACCTTTTTTTTATGATAGAGGGACTAGGTTTATCCATATTATTCCCTCGACCCAACTTTTTTGTTATAGCAGACAGAATTCCGTTGGTATAATTGCGAACCTTGCCATAGATTTTGATTTCACCTTCTATTTCTCCAAGTAAAGCTCTTCGCATAGCAATGCCTATTGTGTTGGCTTGACCTTTCATAAGTGCAGACAGAATAAAAGGTTGAAACATGCCTGATATATAGTGAGTAAATACTGTATATGCTAGCATATACATGCTTTGATCCATATACATAGGCACACATGCAGTGGATAACACTGAATATATAAGTACATATAAACTGCATATAAATGCAAACTGCAGTATATACATACATATAACTACCTCAATATAGATATAGTATATATCTGGTTATAAAGACTATATTTTCCTGTCTTTTTCACCCAACAACCAAATATTCACTCTCTACTTCTTAGCTCCCAAACAGAGAAAGAAAAGATGATACTTTTTCTTCTCTTCCCATTCCTCCATTTACTTTCTTTTGCTTCTCTCTCTAGCTCCAAGCAGACAATGAGTACTAACAATGCTCCTCCAAAAGTGATAGCACCAAAAGTTAACAAGTCCATAACAAATAGACTTTCATATCATGCACTAAGAGTCCCGCACCTAAAATAGAAATTCCAATGTGCAAAGAAAAGCCAAAACAAAAACTTACCTCAAGCAATGCCCTAATTGCAAGCTTTACAGTTTCTTGCCCAGAGGTTTCCTTGTAGTTTTTCTCCAGAAACTCTCGAATTGAGTTAGAGTTTCTCCCAGATGCATTGGCTTTCCAGGCAGAAAAAGTACCTGATGGATCTGTTTGATATAGTGAGGGTGCACCTGAATATGGATCAAAGCCCACAATAAGAGTTGAAAGGCCGAAAGGTCTCACTCCACCACTTTGAGTGTACTTCTGCTGAAGCCCAGCAATGTAACGGGTAATATACTCTACTGTCACTGGGTCCTCAACTGTTAGCCTATGGCTTTGACATTCAATCCGTGCTCTGTTTATTAGCACGCGAGCATCTGCCTTGAGTCCAGCGCATGCCAATGCGATGTGGTTATCCAGACTTACAATCTTCCTAACTGATCTGTGAAACAGAGGCATTGAAGTAGTTTATAAAGTTAACCTTGAGAATACCGGAAAGAATAATGAAAAACCATAGGAGCAATTTAAGCATGAAAATCTGAACAAAAGTCTTACTTGAACCTACTTTATCAATCCTAATACCTTGTAGGGTGTAGCAACATGACATAGATGAGCTGATTTTTATCTAACTTGGATTGAACCAATCATTTGATAACATCTACTACATATAATTGTCAAATTTCCAAAGGTGACGTACATTCTTCTTAATCAGTAACTGCAGTAAGATCTCCTTTTTAGATAGAAGCCTGTTGTGTTCATATGTCCCCTAAACTAAATAAATTTTGGTTCAATTCAATTCTATTCTTTTGTTATAATTACTAAAGTATCTTTATGCAAGGAACTAGATCATTTTTGAGTAGTAATTGCACCAGATTTACTCCTACCTCTAATTCTTTTGTTGATGAACTTCTTATTTCTATTTTTCTAAGTAAATAGAACATATTTGGGTTGTGGTCTAGGATGTAGTGGGTCGATGTGGGTTGTTCCTCCTTCATAGGAATGTTTCATGAGTTCAAACCTGTATGGGGACGGGGTGAGTAAGGAAGCGAAAATACAATGTAAAGGAGCATTGTTTGCGAGCTTGGGGACACTATGGCTGAGCGGAACCATAGGATATTTGACTGAACCATTGCTTTCCAAGTTCTATGGAAGCTGATGACCTTTTTGGCTTCCTTATAAGCTCAGGCCCATGCTCAACTTACTGATATTTCCATCCATGTGTTCCATAGAAATTGGGTGTTGGGGGGTTGGGGAGAGGGGTGGAAGGGAAATGAAATACAATGATTCT
Source organism: Carica papaya (assembly GCF_054855325.1). Lineage (NCBI taxonomy): Eukaryota > Viridiplantae > Streptophyta > Magnoliopsida > Brassicales > Caricaceae > Carica > Carica papaya. The sequence continues at coordinate 3,989,936 of NC_142312.1, read as the reverse complement.
TGTTGGTTTTTATTTATTTATTTACTTATTTTTTGCTGTTATTATGTTTTGGCCTTGTTGTACAACAAGGCTTTAGGAGGATAGCTTATCCTCTGACATTGTATTTTCTTCCTTCTTATCTTTAATAATATTTTTTCTTCTATTGAAAACTTGATAGTGCGTCGAGCTCAAGGTTGATAACGTGTTGAATGAGGCGGTTGAAGAGTTTTACCACAGGCTTTATACAAACGTGAATCATGGAGAAGTTGAGTGGCATTGCTTTTGCCTTGCTAGACAGAAATGATTCAAATTGGTCTTAAAGGGGGTTTTCTAAGAGGAGATAAGGGTTGCTTTGAAGTTGTGTAATGGGGAGAAAACACTAGGTTCTTACGGCTTGAAGGTTCCCAGCTACAGATCTATGGTTGGTGCTGGTCATTGCTGCTAGGAAGGTAGAGATGCAAATTGGTTTGAAAGGAGTTTTTCTAAGAGATAAGGGTTGCTTTGAAGATGTGTAATGAGGAGAAAACTCTAGGTTCTTAGGAGTTAAAGGGTCCCAGCTACAGATCTATGGTTGGTGTTGGTAATTGCCACTAGGAAGGTAGAGATTTGGTGAGATAATGGTGCCACAGAGTTTTGGCGGCAGGTGCCATAATTTCCAGCATCTTTTGTGGGTAGGACTCCAGGAAACGGCTAGTTTGAGCTGTCTGAAGTTGGTGATGATGGCAAAATTGATCATCACTCAGCAATGGCAGACAACGTGAGGAGTGTTGATTTCAAACTTTTTGTCTTTGATTTCTTCATCTCTAATATTTTCTTTTCCAGATGATATCAATTGATGTATGACAATAAGCAATTTTTTTTTAAGCCTAAAAGAAAGAAGACAAATTAGGGATTAAATTGCATACTTACAGTTAAATATAGGATTCTTCATTTTCTTTTTTTTTTTTTTTGAAAAATAGCATTCTTGGATATACACAACCTACAAATTGAAAATTGGGCTTGAGGAGTAGGAAAAATAATTCAAATAGTAACTGACTTTGTTACTTGACTCCCTTAAGCATCAAGCCTAAGATGTCAAACCTACAACGAGTATTTGATTGCATCAGACAATCATTCAAAACAAGTGAGGAAATTCTCAATATCTGTATGGAATAATGTCTTTCTCCTAAAAGAGACAACAAGTCTAAGCACAATTAGAAATTCCAACAGAAAACTAAAATTTAAGCAAAAATCTTAACACTGCTAAATTCCTAATCTTTCCCACAATCACAATACAAATTGTAGATCTGTAAGATTCTTGATTATTTAGAAAGTGAAGTTAAACTTCTTCCGCATCCGCGTAATTCATCCAACCAATGAAGCATCCCATATACTCAATCATAACATAACAAAAATAAACTCAGAGAACAGCTACTACTACAATCGTGTTTAAGACCTCATGGCAAAGCATTGAAATCTACAATCAATCAAATCCCTAAACAATTTCATTAAACTATCCACCCCTTGTTTGGTACTGGAAAAAGATTGTCCCAAGTTACCAACGATCTCAAATGACAGCATCAGCACCAATCAATCAGGGTTCGTTCAACCCCTAACCATAGAAATCGATTTAACTCGAACAAGATAAACGAAACTGCGTGTAAATGTCAATAACCTGGAGTCTTGGAGTTTGGGAGTTGATTTCTTCTCGACAGCGAGGACAACGTTGTCGGCGCCACGGACACCGACGACGGCGTTGCCTTTACGGACGGCTTCTAGAGCGTACTCCACTTGGAACAGATGCCCATCTGGCGAGAACACCGTTATTGCTCTATCGTACCTTGCCATCCTCTCTTGCCTTTTTTTTTCTTTTTGTTTCGGTTCTGTACTCTGAACAAGCAAATGCCAAAGCAGAGTCGGGGACTAGGGAGCGGGAGGGACTATGAAGACGGATGAGGTATAATCCAGTGCAAGTGGATTCAGAATATTTATCAAAATTATCTCCAATCACAGTGAGCCACGCAGACAGATAGAAGCTCCGAAATTTATTAAATAAAAAAAGGGGGAAAAAAAACCCAGGAAATCATTTTACTGGGCCTTCAGCTGCCTCTATCCCAAAAGAAGGCCCATGACCCCTTCTCTTCGTCTTCTCAGCAGCGACGTCTTAAATTAGAATTTCACAGCAGAGTAATACTACTAAAAAATGGTGGTTGTCCTTATTTTTCATCTTTAGAGAAGTACTGGAGTTGACATTTCTCGAATTGCATTAATGGCAGAACCTGGCAATTGAAGCACAGAATGTTTCTAGTACTATTTATTTAGGTACACCAGCTTTTATTATTCTTCCGAAAGCAGCAAGGAAAACTGAATATTCTCCTATACATAATAGTATACATGTTAAACTGCATTCTCCAAAAGCTCTTCTGCTCACAATATATATATATATGTAATTACACTTAAAACTCCTGTCTAAGACAAAATATTTGTGTTAGCTTTTTGTTTTTCTTGCTTTAATTTGAAAGTGAACAAATTAAGCTGTTCTTTTAGTGAGGGAAAGAATGGTGGACACCATCAGCTTGTAGTTAATTGGCTTTGTTAGATACGCATCCATGCCCACCTCCAGGCACTTTGCTTCATCCGATGACATTGCATGAGCTGTCAAGGCAACGATCGGGATGTGCAAGCCTGTTCCTGTTTCTGATTTCCTGATTGCTTTCGTAGCCTCGTACCCATCCATCTTTGGCATCTGCAGATTCTCCATAGAGACAGAGAAAAACTTAATTAGAACTCTCTGCAGCATGCAAATGTACAAATATATCATAATATAAGAATTTCAAAATGTCGGGGATGATGCAGTATTGTGTTGTTAATATTTCTTTAGGTCTAATCTTGGTTTTGCTGTTTTGGTGGATTTTGGTTCAAATTTTAGGTCAGTGAACAAGGATGAGAATATAACATAAATGAGATATGCATTTGAATGAAGACAGTACTTCAACTTCGAATTAATCCCATATTCAGTCCAAGTTAGATATTTTTATGATTCCTATATTGACAAATAGCAACAAGAGTACAAATAAGGTATTATAGAATTGAAGGTACGAATGTGATTGATTCAATTATCTACAAATTATTAAGATTTAGAAATTAAATGAGAAACAGATGTAAACTTCAAAATACTAACAGATGTAAGTAAAGGATACTTCGAGCAATTTAAGAGCACTACTCGGCTCACTTCTTACCTGACAGTCCATCAGAATCAAGTCATATGGAGGGGAATCCAAGATTTCTTTTCTCGATCTTGTGCTTCCATCTTGTGACAGGGAATCTCTTTTATATTCTTCATTGTTAAGCACGCAGTGTAGTGCATCAACTGCCTGCTGTCCATCGCCAACAGCAACCACTGTTGCCCCCATCTTTTCCAGCATTATGGTTGCTACTCTCTGGAGTACTGGTGTATCTTCTGCGAGCAATATCCGAAGGCCTTCGAGAGATTTTTGTTCCTGCTTAGACTTTGATGAAAAAGAATTACCTTGATCTTCAGGACTGTTGCTAACTGAATACTGCTGTTCCTGGCATTTTGAACTCTCACAGGAAACTGATAATGCTTCCTTGGTGTTCCTCGAATTCGCATCTCCAGTGTCGTGTAGCTTGGGCTTGATTGGAGCTTCTGGTCCTAAATTAGTTTTTTCTTCTGAATCTGCTTGATTGAATTCGATAAAACATTTTCTCTGTGTCTGACACTGTGATGGGCTAGATTTCCTCATTTTTTCCCTTTGTTTCTCTCTAGAATGCGAAGTACTTGTGGAATTCGAACCGCCAATTTCAGACGTGTCAGAATCATCAGAGCTGCAGGTCTCATACTGAGTGGAATCAATCTCAAGGCATTCATGGGAATCACTTTGTTTTGTTGTAGTTCTTGAAGCACTTGAACTTCTCTTCTGCATTTCCATACTTCTCTCTTTTGTGACAGCTTCCAAAATCTGAATCATCTTTGCCTTGTAAAGTGGTTTATTAACCATCAATATATACCCTTTCCTGCGCAGCTCCATCTTTATGGTATTTGAAGTATCATGATTTAACATCCACGCAAATTTTGCCTTCCCAGAGAATCTGTCAAGGTAGTTCAGCTGTTCCTTCCAGATGTTCGTGCTCAAGTCAAGAAGTGCTATGTCAATTACTATGACAAAAATTGGATTCTTCATATCCTGCATGTTTAGCAATTCAGCTTTCAAAGGTTCACCAAGGGAATAGTGGGTATCAAATCTGTTATTATGATTTCTGTCTTGAAAAAGGTCTCGAAGAATTTGCGTTAGTTCATTCCATTCTGATGCTTCTAAAGTGGAGACACCATGTTTACGCAACCACTTGGACATAATCAACCTACCCATACTACCATAAAGGGCAAGCAATGCCTGCAGTTCAAAATCCAAACTTGTTAGCCCACTTGACGTGAACAAGTCTCATAATGGCTATAATATTATCACCATGATTCTATTCAGGATAATGAAAGTTTACTCACCACCAACTCATGTTGTGCAAAATCGACTTGGTAATGCGGCTCTGCTCCATCTGCAGGTGTATTGAGAAGCAAGAATAGTTGCATAAGAGTTCCTGGGCCATTCTTCTTTACAACCTTTATCTCTCCACCCATCTTGTTAACCTGTCATCACCCTCATCTTTAAATGATGAAAGAAAAAGACTATGAATGAAATTTAAGGGAACAGTAAAACTGGGAGAAGATTAGATGTGTGAATGTTTTTCGGCCTAATGCATTTGCTGCTATCCAGGCTTAGTTGAAATTCTCCAATTCACATGGTTGTTCAAATAGGTTGTAGTAACGAAACCAGTGGACTGTGGAGAGATACAAGCTTCAAGGATTCAGGTGATAGTCGGGTAATTTCCTTTCTCATGAATAAAGAACTTCATATACTCACCAATGTTCGCACGATGCAGAGTCCAAGGCCTGTGCCACCATGCCTGAGAATAGGAAGGTACTTTAGAAAGAACCAGGATAACGTCTTCACTCTATATATTTGCATAGATTACATAAACTTTTTAATACCATTAGATATTCATTTTGCCATGTTTAACATCATCGTAAAAATTACATACTCGATTTGTTAGCTTAAAATTTGCAGCTGATGAATTCATGATTGATTAGTAATGGACAAGAAATGAGCGACTCACGTTCGAGTGGTTGAGGGATCAGCTTGTTCAAAGCTTTCAAACACGGACTCCCATTTGCTTGGATCAATTCCTTCAGAAATAAAAAAAACAAATTATTCAGATGAGATTAGAAACTGGATATTTCCTTAAACAGTTGATAGATGGATTAAAATCATGTTCAAAGACATTTCTAAGCTGCATACCACATCCTGTGTCATCAACTTCAAAATACAGGACCATTTTGTTGTCTTTCTTACAAGACTTCTTCAAGTGATTCCCCTGTGGCTTCAACTTCGTCTTAATTGGAGGCCGTGATTTCTTCTGGTCAAGAGGAAAATTCTTTGCATCATTTAGAGAATTCAAGCTCTCACACCATCCACGCAGAATAATATGACCCGCTGTAAAAAAATTACAAACAAAAATAAACAAAAGAAACTTTCATCACTTCAGGCAAATTTTCTCTAGTTCCATGATCCTCGAAGAAAAAGAACTCCTCAACTCTCGATGAACTCCTATTGATTGGCAAAATCCCATTATGATAACAAACATACACAAAATTGTCAATTTTGATTTGGAATGAGATTTATCTCTGTATGGAACATGTTTGATAGATCAAGCTTTGACAAACTTGATGTCAAAATTCAGTATAAGAATTCTAAGAAAAGATGTGTGAGCAAACTAAAAGTTCCTGTCTTCTTGTGAGAATCAGAAGATATGTCAGTCCCACAAACCAAGTATTTTGTAGCACTGGTAATCCCATTCTTAGGAAAACCCACCTGAAAAGGAAGATTCTTACTATCTTAGCCATCAGGCTGTCAAGCCTGTCCATAATCTAACAGATCCGATTTATTAATACCAACAATAATTGAAGACAGTGTAGAATTTCATTTTTCCCTGTAGCTTCCTATGCCTGTTTTCAGTTCTATCGTTAGACCAAGTAGTTAATTGTGGAATTTCTCTTTTATCATTCTCATATTTTTATGCTAGGCTGATAATTCTCCGGTTTTCTCATATGTAAACGCCAAAGAAGCAGCTGAGAACTTACATGTTGTGAACTTGATAGAATTGCTTATTAGGTTTGCGAAGATTTGAACAACTCTGGCAGAGTCCCCACGAACTAACTTCGGCATATCATCTGAAATTAGGAAGAGAGGCAAGTACTCACAAGGCTTGTAATAATAGCACTACTAATGGTAATCAAACTTTTTTTATCATTGAAGTTATTCTATTCCATCAGAAATATCATACCAGAGAGGTCTAGAACAGTCTCTACATTGTGGTTAATGCATTGCACTGAAAACATATCAACAAGTCCTTCCAGTTCTCGTCCCAAATCAAATTCAGCTTCTTCCAACACCAGCTTTCCTGATTCTACCTATAAAATATGAAAATTTGAAGGCATAAAGGATACATAGATTATTAATAAACTGTTCAAAATAAATAAGCTCAGCATGAATGTAGAACTGCATCAGATGAATAGGTACTATTAAACCAAGCATATAAAGATGTTAAATTGTGGCTCTAGCTGACGAGTCCTGATATATGTGTGTGCATGTGGTTTGTGTTCCCAAGTCATTAATTGTCTTGTATGACCTAACACATCCTTACATCTCACCTTGCTCAGATCCAGTATGTTGTTAAGGAGTCGTAACAGGGCTGTTGAGCACTTCCTAATCTGAGTAACTGTTGCATACTGTTCATTTGTAAGGCAGTCATCACAAATAAGAATGTCCAGCAATCCAATCACAGCAGCCATTGGTGTCCTTAACTCATGACTGTAATACACAAGAAAAGAAATTTATTCAGTAAACTTATTGGCCGTGTTTTTTTCCCTAAATTTCTTTATCTATCTCGCAGGAGAGAAAGATTTGTTGTTCTGCTTTTTGCGGTTGAGTTGAAAAAAAAAAGCTACTTCTTGGTGCATTGATCTAGACACTGAGATCACTTGCCTCATGTTTGCTAGGAACTGGCTTTTGTAGTTACTTGATGCCTCTGCTCTTCTTCTTGCATCAAGTTGGTTAATCAGTTCTGCTCTTAATTTCATCTCCTTTGACACTCCATTTGTCAGTATCAAAATGCAAACACATCCGATGACTAGGATACATACAGATGCAGAAATTAATATGACCAGTGTCTTGAAGGCTCTCTCGTCTACCTTTCCCATTATATATTTTCTTGGGATGATGATAACTCCTACCTGCACAACATACATATAACTTACAGGCAAATCCAACAATACACAAAAGCATTTTATGGGCAAGCATTATATGATAACTTTTCAAACAACTCAATCCCTTCGTTGTACGTATATACTTTTGGAACCTAGTTGATGTATCAGTGAAATGAAAGAGGCTGAATGTGATTGAAACTCACAATAGGAAGTCTCTTTAGGTTTAGAAAGAATGAATCAATGTAGTATTGCTGGTTTCCAAGCTTGGCACTCTCTACATGAACCACATGACCAGGCGGAAGCTTATTACCATAGGCATTCTGTAGCCACTGTGCTCCCATCCTTATGACATTATCCTGAGAATCGGTAGCCATCATTAGCTTGGGCCTCGCTGTAGTATTGTTTAGGAGAGGAGCATTTGTGGAAGTAGCCAGCAAGTAACCCTCTTGAGAGGTCAAATATATGTGGCCACCATGGACCTCAACAAGCTCTTTCATTAGCTGGCCAACACTGTAAAGTGCAGTTGTAACACCAACAACAGCCACTATACTCTTATTGGAAGCATCACATACTGGCAATGCTGCCGATAGCAATGGTGAATCTGTATACTTGCTCACAGCCACATGCCATGAAGCTACACCATCAGGAACTTCAGAAAGGCCTGCAATGTTTATTAGATCATCTGGTGGAATTTGCGTCTGCTTTCCTATCTTCTCTCCAGTGACAGGATCAAGTGGTTCACGGTACCAAATTGCAGAATTGTTGCCATGTATGAGTTGATCATTCCACCCTTGACGCAATGAAAGTATGTCCTCATTATTAGTCGCACCAGCACTAATTGAGTAGTTTGCGATATCAGAGTAGATGTAGAATGTATTGTTGCTCCTGTGATCTCTATGGAAAGCTTGGACAAAACCGTTTTTGTAATTTATGGTTATGGCGTTGAGAGCTTTACGACTTGCAAACAGCGCCCATGTTACGGCCCTCATTGCTTCATAAAGCTAGTGGAAATCAAATAGAAAAAAGGAAAGAGTAAACAAATCAAAAGTATATCACCAAGCAGCCTCAAAACAATAACAAAGAGAAGAACTTGATCCCACTAATACAAAATATAAAGTTGTCAAAACAATTAATCAACCTCAACTTCTTCTGCTTGTGTTGCGGGCTTGTTGTAGCGTCTAATTACATACTCTGACAACTTAACCTGTGCAGTGGTTATCTCAGAGGTGGAATTCAAGATGTTCCACATTCGTAAAATAGGGCGCTGAAGGAGTTCATATCGAAGGCCATACGCTAAGCTGTTGAGTGATTGTGTTGTGTAGCTCCTTGTGAAATGCCATGTTAGAATAGTTAACAGCCCAATTAAAATTGCTAACATGACCTGCATATATGACACCAATTATGGCAAAGTAATTTTTCTTGTCAACAAAGTTAAAAGGGGCATAGAACTTTTAACGCTCTCACTGGTTTAGATCAACTAGGACCCAGATTTCAAATGTTTTGCAGAATAAAAACGACAGCCATATTCCAGGAAAACAGACACAAGTGGAAGAATTCAAATAGGTCATTCATTTTAGAACAGGTTCCCCTACAAGAGCCATTAATAATCATACTTACGAGTTCAATCTGATTAACCTCTAAGCAATCCGAAATCCAATCTATTTGAGACCAAAACAAACAACTTCAACTTCACATGAGTTTAACACAGTTCTTAATTCTGCTTATGTGATTAAATAAACCGAACTGATACTGTTGAATTAGTAAAGAAACATATAAACCAGAAAGGGTTAGAAGGAGAGAAATAAAAAAATTTAAACCTACCATGATGGCAAGCCGGACGACGAAGACGCTGTAGTAAGAAGAAAGACAGTGCGTGCTGGCATACTGAAACTCTTCCTGCTCCACGTCTCTGTGGAAAATCCTTCGACCGCGAGGAGCTGGGTTCCCTCTCCAAGGAGCAGCAAAATCGAAGATTCTATCGAAAACTTTTCTGAGAGGAGTACCCATTGGCGAGTTTGGAGCCGGGGAGGTCTCCGAAGTTGTCGAATAGGGGGTTTCGTCTGCTTTTTGCGCCATTTTTGATACTACGAAGTTCTACAATCATTAGTCAGAAGCAATCTGCACATGCATTTGTTAGAGAGAGAAAGAGGGAGAGGGAGGAGGAGTTCTTGGTGGGATGTTTAATAGTATTTGCTTCTTGTGTCATTTGTCATTTCCCACTTTTTGAAGGCAAAGGCACCATCTTTGTATTCTATTCTATTCTTCTTCTTCTTGTCAATTTTATTTTATTTTTTTCTGGTTTTTCAAAAGTGGGGAAGAGTGAGTGAATGAGTGAGGGAGTGAGTGAGTGAGAGTGGTTTTTGTTTGATTCCTCATCCATAGCATCTTTGACACATATCTCTTCTTTCTTTTTTTTTTTTTTACTCTTTTTCCTTTTTTGTTTTTGCTGCAATTACAGAAACCCAAATTCGACCGTTAGAACTTGAGACGATGAAAGCGGTAAAAGAAACAGAACTTTTGCTAAGCCGCCATGTCCGGCAGCAGAGCAAGCTACTTGGTTTTAACCTTGTTAGGTGCTTAGTGCACGATTGAAATGAATTTTTGGAGAAAAAAAGGAAGTGGGTTTTTAAGGTACAGTACGCAGTAGTTTTAAAAAAGAAGAAAGTTTAGATCTTTATCTGGTTTTCGTGGAGTTTCACCTGAATTTTCTTAGTGTTTAAGGTGCAAGGCAAAGTTTTTATCTATTACATAATATTTAATTTAATATATTTAAAATTTAATTCATTAGTATTTCATAAGTTAATTACATCTATTTCACTAATATTTCATAAGTTGAAAAATTTTCAATTAAGTATAAATTTTTTTTTTAAAAAATCTAATTTAATGAGTCAAACAGTAATTTACTTGATTGTTGGGGCCAAATTTAAGTTAAAAATAAATTTGCATTTACATTTGAATAAACTTAATTATACTTGACTTTAAAACTTGAATAATTTTATTTGCTGTTGAAATTGTTTTAGAAATTTAAGTTTTCTCATTATTATTATTCTGAAAATTATTGTCAAGAAGTCATAAAAGAAATCAATGACGGGATAAACAAATGGTCCACAAGAACCAATTTGATTATTGAGGATATCAATGTAAATTAATTAATTAGTGTATTAGTAGAGTTTTATGATTAAATTGAATTTAGTATTAATAAATTTTTTAAAAAATAAATCTTATGTAATATTTATATTTTTTTTTATTACAATGATATAAAATGTGAACAAATAAATATAAGATAAATTATAAAATTAATCTCTGAAGTTTTTTATTTTTTACAATTTAATACTTTTTTTTTTTGGGTTATAATTTGATCCTATTGTATTTTCAGTTTATTTCAAATACCTAGTTTCTTTTTATTTTTTTTTTAAAAAAAACTAAAATAGTTATGCTATATATGAATATTTTAAAAAAATAATTCAAAAAAATAATTTTTACTAATTAATTAAATTAATAAGTTTTAATAACTCGCCTATAAATATATAGAGTAAAATCAATTTACATATTATAGACTTACAATGAATTGTAAATAAATAAAATTAAAAGTGTATGAAAATATGTAATGATAAGAGTTAGGATTGGAATAATTGCTTAATTTCCATGGTTAAAACTTAAACTTAGGATTAAAGAGATGGTCACAAGAAACTTAAACTTAGCACTTCAAAAGTTTAAGAGATTTTTAAGGCAAGTGGTAATTTAAGAACAGCCCACTAATTCCAGAGACATCAATTGCTCATATACATACATACGTATACATACATATATACATGTATGTATGTATGTATTACACAGGGAACGTACAATTTGTGTGTATGTATATGTATATGTATAGATATAAATGTGTACAATATGGGCGGCTGAGGGAAATAATATTGGGGGGGGTGCAATATGTGGATTGACTTGGCATTAGCTTCGTCCTCTAGAATCCAACTTTTATGACTCCACATCACTAAACACAAATCCACCAACCTTATAAATCTGTTCGACGAGACCTCTTCTTTTTAATATAATATAATATAATATAATAATTTGTATATATAATATATGCCCAAAATGTAACTTATTTTTTTCTAAAACCGACCATTATATTACCTCATTACTATTTATTGGACCTTTATTTTATTTTCTGAAAAAGAAAAGGTGCTTGAAATACCTTGAAGGTGATGGTTCATACGTTAAAGTTGCAGAGTTGGTGCTCACCCGAGGCCATTTTTATTTGCTTAGCTAAAAGGGTTAGCTACACATTTAAGAAATATTATCATCATCATCATCGTTGTCGTAGGTTCATTGTTTATTACATATATATATATATATATATGCATGCTTTTAAAAATAAAGAAAAACCCGATTTCATATTATGTTTAAATATGTTTTTAGTTAAATTTTGATGGAATTAATTATTAAAAGCTTTCAAAAGATCATCATTCCCTGTCACATAAAATTAAATTCCCACCATAAGATAATATTTCTATGAGTAACTTTATATTAAAAGTTAGCCACCCACGTAGTCTTGGTTTTAGTAAATAAGTTTAGATAGGGTTTTGTAGTAATTATAATTTAATTAATAATTAGAAGTATATATGAGAAAGTTTATTTTTGGTGTCAGGAAGGAGTGATGTGATGATGGTGGGTGGGTGGGTGGGTGGATGGATGCGAATTAGTAGTGGGAGTTATCTTGAATTTTATTTTGCTGTGCTTCTGGGCTGTAAACACATTTGACAAATCTATCTTGGTAGATTTATTGACAGCGAGAATATCTCCATTATCCACACATTCGTGAATCACGACCCAATCTCTCTTTATTATTCCAGTCGTGAATTGTGATAAACTTTGACATATTCTTAAACTATTTATGCACAAAGCTTTTCAGATTTATCTAATGCTAACAAAAAAAAAGATTACTTAAGATGGTAATGGTATTTATTGACTGTAATTATAATTACATTACCGACGTATAATATTTTATTTAATAAAATTAAAAATTTATTAAATAAAGGGAGACAGACACTACATATGTAAGTGTTGAGAAACTGGTTATCATCAGAATCAGACAAAAGAATCAACTAGAAATGGCCGTAAGAAAAAGGGCAATTGAGAGCATGATGCACAGATTATGGGGTGGTTTCTTTCTGCACTGGTGGGAGTATTTGATTCGTCCCTTGGAGCTTCAAAAAGTTCAAAATGGGTTATTGAGGAAAACTTGTGGCGCAAAATTAAAGCGACAAACTAATAAAAACAAAACCCAACTCAACCACCATCACATCAATACCTTCCCAATCCTCTGTGCCTGCGTGTGTGTGTGTGTGTGTGTGTGTGTGTATATATATAAATACGTATTGAGTGGTATTCCCACAAGTCAATTTTAATTTTAATCAATGTATACATTATCTTTGTTTATTGGGTGTTTTTAGATGTGGATTGTGATGCTTCAGGACCCACCCAGAAACAACTCAATGCTGCACCTGCGCTGCCAAACACGGTTTCTAGACGTGTGTAAGTTACATAAAAAAAAAATGGAGCACAAACCCGACATAGTTGAATTATCAGGTAGGAGAATACAACCAACATAGTTTAGAATTTTTTTTAAGTGATCAAATAAATTTTTTGCAATGCAAATACAAGTAAAGACACAACAATCTTTAAATAAAAGCACTAACGATAAGCTCATACAAATTCAAACCCCGTAATCTCTTATGGAAAAGAATTGAACTCTTACCATCTACAAGTACCTTTAGGGTGGTTTAATGTTGGAGAAATCAGTGGGATGTTTTTGTGCCATCCAATTGGTGCCAGAACACATTTTCTCTGACACTGCCATGGATATTTTGATGTTGTTGATATAATTAATCTTCGGAGTAAAACAAAGGTGTCCCTTCAATTCTGGTAGGAAGTGATACATGTGTGTTTTAGGCAAATACAATAATACAAAAAGAAGGGGAAGTATTTAAACTTTAATAACAGCTGATTAAACTACCAATTATCTACATACCAAAACAAAAAAGTTTGGACAAACTCCCGAGGAAAAAATGATGTTTAACCCTTCACTAGTGGCTTTGTTTTTTGATATTTTCTTTTTCTCGGCAAGGAATATGATAGTTCACTTAACTTCACTGTCAAAACCAGGCAAAAGTGGTGAAATTTAATATCATAAAGAGTGTACAGCAAATGGATTCCAAGCAATCCCCCACTTCTTTCCAGGGAGAGAAAAAGAATAGTAAATAGGGCAAATCAGCAATTAGATTACCCGTTTTGAGGTCACTTAAACAGTGAAGTAATCATAAACATGCAAAAGCCTGCAAATAATGCACGAGTGTGTGTCAAATCACAACTTGCTCAAACTTTCCTGGCCAAGGGTTTGATTCGGACATGGAATCCTAGACCAGTAGCAAGATAAACTAAACACCTAGAAGGTTAGCTTTCTAAATACGCTGATCACAACAAAAGAACCAGAGAGTACTAAAAGGAAGTGCCGCAAGGACTCTCTTTGTCGATTCTAGCAATTCTTCGAGTGCCCAGGTAACAGATCCATATAAATATAACTAATTTATCCGTAATCATTTCCATTTGATGTCAAAACAACAGCCTAGATAAAATTACAATTTTGAGAGGCCCACAAATTTGCTGATTCAAATATACTAGTTCTGTGAAACAGACAAATCAATGATGTTGAAGAATAAGAAAAATAAGGATAAACTTACAAACAACATGGATACCTACTAGACGACAATATCTACAACATCTAACAGCTTAAGTTCCTGTATGGCTTATCTCAAAAAATTCCTGCACGGCTATATCTCTAAACAGTTGGAGAAAACAACCACGTTTTCAACACTGGCCTACCTCTAGTATTCACTTGGAACCCTTCTTAGCTTTCATCTCAGCACCTGCAGCTTTAGCAGCAGACTTGGCCAGGGAAGAAGGTTTGAAAACACTTTTTGGGTTAAGTGCCTTTCTAATCTTAAATGCGGTCCATGCAGTCCCTATAGCATGCCCTGCAGCACCAAGCCCTTCATTTGTGGCTTCAGCCGCCTTCTCTCCATACCTGCAAAATGATTCAATTAATGTCCTCTTGATTCCTACCAAGTAATCATATAAGCAAATCCAAACATCCAATCATCTGTCTGCATCTCTAAATGCAAAGCAGGCCAAAACAAGTTGTCTTACGCAGACACCTAGTTATGGACATGGATATAGCATAGCAACCTTTAGATAGAATCAACAATGTTTGGGGTGAAGTGCAGATTAAGTATTATTAATTTTGAATATTTATGAGATCATGTAATTATCCAGACATAAACTCCATTAGTTGCCATATATAATCTTGGACATGGATATAGCATAGCAACCTTTAGATAGCATCAACAATGTTTGGGGCGACGTACAGATTAGCTGTTACTAATTTTGAATATTTATGAGATCATGTAATTATCCAGACATAAACTCCATTAGTTGCCATATATAATCTTGGACATGGATATAGCATAGAAACCTTTAGATAGCATCAACAATGTTTGGGGTGAAGTACAGATTAGGTGTTATTAATTTTGAATATTTATGAGATCATGTAATTATCCGGACATAAACTCCATTAGTTGCCATATATAATCTCGGGTTTCATAAAAGGACATATCCTCAGGTGTATGTGTTTCTTGATATTTTATAGCTTAATTTTATTGCTATTGTTCTTTGATCCTTATATATCCAAGGACTTTTACCTGTGGTCAACAAGTTCCGTGGTCACAGTGGAAGATGTTGACATTACGTTCTTTCCAGCTACTTCAACAGCATCACATATCTTGTCTGTTGAATTTTAAAATAAAAAAGAAAGTGAGATTCAAAAACAAGACAACAAGTTGGATTAAATATAGAAGGTACCCCATAAAAATTCCCTCAACTGAAATCAGCCATATATTATTTATTCGATCATCTAATTTCTAAATGACATAGAATGCACCTCACTAAATAAACTGAAATGTTAACCTTGTAACAATAACCCCAGACAGTTATGAGATTATGCAGAGGTATCTAAAGAAAAAAATGTCAGTGACAATATAAAACAAAATCTCTGGTAAGCATTGATATAATCCTTAAGTAAAAAGACAATACAATGATCTTAGATGTTAACATTTCTTGAGATGAAACATTGTGTATATCCCAAGACTATGACACACTAAACCAGCTAGCCACAGAGTTCAGACAGTTCAAAAGAAATATTGTCATCGCGTTAAACATGGATGTGTGCATACGCATTAGCATCTTAAATAATTTCCACATCTTAAATTTATGAGATTAATAAGTGCAAATGCATAATAGAGATTACATGAAAAATTCTTGCCAACCAGTTCTCGAAGTGAACAAAGGGACAAAGAAAAAAAAAAAGGCTCTTAATCTCCCTATAGATTGTGTGAGTCTATTTCAGTCCATAGACTTGTCAAAACTTGTCAAATATAAGGGTGAAAACAGAATGCACAGGTCAACCTAAAGAAAAAAGTGAACTTCAAAACTTAATGCAAGAGTTTCTTAGAATTTGAATAAAAGATTTGGTTTCTCAATATTTAGAAGGTACATATTGTTAAAAGGTGAGGAAAGGGAAGTCCCAGGGATAATCTCCTACAGTTTCACGAGTGGGTCTCAAAAATATAAATGAAACCATAGCCATTAAATTAAAACATGTTACTATCTCAAGTCATAAATCCAGGCTTCGTAGTGATCTACTTGATCTCAAACATCTAAAGATAAAAACCTAATTCACAACTTCTGCTGAATTCAACCAAAAAACCATTTTTCCTACTAATTAACAAGAAAAGTAAAAAGATAATTTAAGGTTTTGCTGAGTAAGGAGAATATATTACTAAAAGGCACTAATAGAATACTTTCTACAAACAACAATTAAAAGGAATCACAGTGTAGAAAATCTACAATGTTCCCAAAATCATGGTCATCAAGCATAGGCGCCCTCCAAACAAAACATTAAAAAACTTCTATATTCTTTTATTTCCAAATAATCCAAAAAATAAATATAAGAATGAGAGTGAGGAATTTTTTCTTCGATTTACAAGTGCATACACCCAACAAAGCCAAATTTCTCCAGCAACAGATCCCGAAACAGCCCAGGACAAATTGAGACATAAAGCAGAATCTCAAAGTATTTCAGCCTCCAAGCACCATAGTAAAAGATAATTGGGAGATTCCAAGTCATGAAGGCATGAGGGGCACCCTTTGACAATCATTTTGCCTCTTCTCCTCAAGTTATCTATGTTCAAATTCTTTTCCGTGCTGCTTCCCATAAGGGAAAAAAATGCAATTCCAGAAGAAACCTTACCCTTCCCTATTTGATAAAAATGGGACCTAAATGCCTTAATATTATGATTATACATATTGTTATAAATAGACTTCATAGAAACCTTCCGATCCTTGGTAAGAGGTCACGTAGGTCTATCTTCCCTTGGAAGGTTTATTTAACACTTAGAAAGAAGAGTCATCAGAGTCAACAAACTCTTCAAACTCCTACTAATTAAGATTTCTAAAGAGTTGAATGTTCCAAGCAATCCAGTTCCTTTTTGCCTGGCCAAAAGATAAACATGAGGGAAGCAGCTTTAAACAGTCTATTGCTGCACCACCTATCATTCCAAAAACCCATAGACCATTCATTACCAATCTTGAAAGCCACCATGCTCATATAGCAGTTCCAATCCAATCCTAGGTTACCTATCTCCACAAACTGGTATTAGTTCTCTTATCCCTACTTGAGTTTTATATTTACCCTGAATCACCTTCCACCAAAGCTGCCCCTTGCTTTATATTTCTAGAGTAAATAAATTATAAGACTATTATGATCTTGATAATCCTTGTTTAAATTCTTAGGAGTCATGAAGATTTCCTTATATAAAAATCATGATTAGAATCAAAGAGAATACTCTGATGAAACAATGATAAACAAATGAGTAGTCCAACTAGTTCATTAATTATATTCTAGAAAAGGAGCAGGAAAAGGAATAAACAAATAAACACAAAAGAAAGAAAAAAGGCAAACACCATCATACACAAATCTAGAGCTTCTAAAATGAAAATCTGAGGAATGAAGTAAAAGCCAACTATAAGGATATCCTGTTATAATGTTAGTAGAAAAAGATAATAACAGTAAGCCCAATCTAGAATTTTCTGTGTACTCAGAAACTAAGAGAACAAGAACAGTGTTCGGAGAAGGAAGCCAGAAGCAGACTGAGAAGAGGAGGAAAGTATTACTTATGATATTGAATGGCTATTATACAGTAAAAATCAAACGGCAACATAACAGAGATGTACAGGAATAATTTTAGATAGCAAAAGGTGATATTCAGAAATTATTTTAGGCATTATTAGGATATGTAACTGACATGCAACCACTGATATTAGAATTCAAAAAAAGGATAGGATATGTAACTGAAATGAAATGGCAGAAATTGGAACAAAAAATTTTAATTTAAAGCTAGCCAGAACAACAGATCTCCAGATAAGCTATAAAAAAAATAATACAAAAAACTAGCCTTGCACAGGCTTTGTGTATAGCTTGTGCACCTGGCAGAGGGAGGGAGGGGCAAATCCACTACTTCTAAAGCTTCAGTCCAAACTCATCCACGCAAGCTCACCATTCTTTTCTAGCTTTTTATAAATCCAAAGTTAAATTTTTGTATATAAAAGAAAACAAAATTCATTTGTTAAGGGACGTGGGATAGAGACTTTTGAAATACTTCCAATACACGTAATGCAGAATGAATTACCTATACAGATTATAAATCACAATTCTATTTGTACAAAACTATCACTCTATTTAGGAGTCCATTATTATAGTTTTAGTAACTTCAAAATCTATTCGTATTTGTATTTTGTTTTCCTATTTATATTAGTATTATTACCTCTAATTTTATTAGTATTAGTATTTCTTCTTATTAGGATTAATATTTCTAATTTTATTAGTACTGATATTTCTTAGTCTAATCTTACTTGGAAAAGATTCACTTGGCACTATATAAATACTAATTTGTTTTGAGATCATTATTAAGTTATTCAATAAAATACTTTGAGAGGTTATCAAATTTTTAGTAGTGTGATGCAATCAACTTTAAGTAAGATGCTTAAAACTTCATGTTAAGAAATCCTAGATGTGATGTCTAGATTTTTATCCACAAAATCCTGTATAGGCAAATTAACCTAAATTGTCCTACATCAATGCAATATATGTATATGTAGTCATGGATAAGCAGAGACTAAGAAGCATATATAATTGACTTACTAAATCCGTCCAGAGATGCGAGCACAATTTCCCCAGGAAGGAGACCAAAGAATTTCTTTCCCACTTTTGAATTTGCCACTGAACTGGTGAAAAACCCAGAAACTTTCACAACTCCGCAGAGAACACCTTGGGCAACTTTCTCCGTCATTTTTGTCATCTTCTTAACCCTATATCAATAGTCAAACCAAAAAATTACTTAATGCAGGCTTCATAAGAAACCCCCTTTTGCGACAATTATGTTATATGTTGAAACTACGTCAAGAAAACTGATATCCTGTTCCATAAGCAATTTGAACATTTCCAATGCCTAAGCATAACCCTTGAAGGAATGGAGTAAAGAAATAGGGCCACAGCTCCAACTGGTGAAAAGAGATCGTCTAGAAAAGAAACTGAAGAACTGTTTCAACAGTTCCAGTTTTCTTTGATGAGAAAAAAAGGACACGAAATTACAAAATTATAAGCATCAAAAGCCCTAATCGCCTGTAAATATCAAATAACAAAAATTCAAACAGAAAAAAAATCAAAATCAAAATTTCACAAATGAAATCCGGGGAGACGGGGAAGCAGAAAGGTAGTAACATGTTCACATCCTACATACCTCTGAATCCTCGCCAATGTCTCCGGACTGATCTCCTTTTGCTTTTCAGCGGGAGTCATCCTTCTCTTCAGGACGTCATTGCCCCAGTTCAACCGATCCACAGTCACATCTCCACACCACAAAATACCCTTGATCAGTTTCCCTGACCCCGCAGCAATGAACTTGGCGCTTTTCCCGCTATAGTCCTCCACATTGGGCGCCAGAGTTGTCCAGTAGGCGGCGCACCTCTCCTCCACCAACTCCTTCTTCTCTTTCAATTCCGCCGGTGAAGTCTCCTTTACCACCGAGATGTCCAGCACTTTCTCTCCCTTCCGCTTTGCCTTCTCCGACACCTTCTGCTCCGAGAAAAAACAGTAACTCCCCAAGATCCGGTCCAGTTCCTTCAACAACGGCTCCTGTCCTTTCGACAAGATCGTCAGCCCGTAGTTTAACATGTTAACCTCAATATTGGACTTAGACTTTCCGTATTTTCCCTTATCCTCATCATCGCTGGAATCCAAGTCAGATTCCTTAGGCGGAGGGAGGGAGAAGAAGTAATGAGAGCCATCGAGCTTGACAGCAGCGGCGTCCTTCGTCAATGGCCACTGGATGTCATCCGCTACTCGGACAAGAATCGCAACATTGTTTTGGCCCTGAATGAGGCGGAGGATCGTGAGATCGCCGCAAGCGAGCTCGAGGCTGTAAGACTTGTCGATCAGGTGAAGAATAGCGCCGGGGACTCGGATGAGAACCTCCTCCGTGGCCGCCGGCGGGGCTGAGGGAGAGTAGTAATCGTCTTGATGGGGAAAGAGATTCTCGACAAGATCCTGCATGTCAATTTCTGGATACAGTTTGGAGGAGGAGGCAGTGGTGGAGGTGGAGGAGTCAGGATGTGATAGGATAACTTGCGGGTAGAGGGAGGGTTTGGGTTGGCGATCATTAGGGTTGTGAAATGACTCCATTTTTGGATCCGATTTGCAGAAAGAAAAGGACGTAGAAGAAAGGAGAGGATTGGCGAGTGAAGCGAAATGGGGAAGGAAGAGAGCGCAGGGTCTCCGCGAGGTAATTGCAGGAAGGGCGATTTTTCTAACTGTCTCGGCAACTTCCCGCGCAGAGACCGGTGAGATAAATTTAATTTTATTTATTTAT
This sequence comes from Carica papaya, assembly GCF_054855325.1. Classification (NCBI taxonomy): domain Eukaryota; kingdom Viridiplantae; phylum Streptophyta; class Magnoliopsida; order Brassicales; family Caricaceae; genus Carica; species Carica papaya. The sequence goes on along the minus strand of NC_142312.1, from coordinate 3,969,599 downwards.
GTTTGTGATCAAAGTTCATCAATTTAAATTAATTTATATTTAGATTAAAATTTTAATATAAAAACTTTTTAACTGAAAACTGAAACGAATATACTATTTAATTTAGTTTGATTTGAATCAGAATTGTTCAAATTTTAGTTGGTAAAAGTATATTAAAATTTATATGTCGTTACCTACTGTCATTGTTCTTAAATTATAAATTTAAATTAAATAATTTTATTTATTTATGTTTGTCTTCACCAATCAAAGTTCAGCAATTTAAATTAATCTGCATTTAGATTGAAATTTTTCTAAAAATTTTAATATAAAAACTTTTTTACTAAAAACTGAAACGAATATATTATTCAGTTTTGTTTGATTTGAATTAGAATTGTTCAAAATTTAATTGGTAAAAATATATTAAATTTTATATGTCGTTACCTAACGTCATTGTTCATAAATTATAAATTTAAATTAAATAATTTTATTTATTTATGTTTGTCTTCACCAACAATTTAAATTAATTTGTATTTAGATTAAAATTTTTCTAAAAATTTTAATATAAAAATTTTTTGACTAAAAACTGAAACGAATATATTATTCAATTTGATTTGATTTGAATTAGAATTGTTCAAACTTTAGTTGGTAAAAGTATATTAAACTTTATATATCGTTACCTAATCGTCATTGTTAATAAATTATAAATTTAAATTAAATTATATATTTTTATTATAAAATTATATGTATATACCATCTAAATAATAAAATATAAAATTTTTTTATACGAAAAAATCATTGACTTCCAAGAGATTACGGGCTTCAATATTTATGTGTGTTTTATTTATATATTTGACATAAAATTTGATTACTGATTTTATGTGCCTAAAATTTCAACAAGAAGCTACGGATCTCCATGGGTCCAAGTTCCACAACAAGAGTTGAAGGATCAAGAGGACCGCCTCTGGTTGGGGAAGATTCTTTTCCACTGTCTCCTTCCACTTTCCATCTCATCTTCTTCATCTCTGATTTCTCTTGAGTGCTTGATAAGCTTGTTTCTTTCACTTCTTTTATCTGAAACACACACCAAGATCACCCATCAACACTTTGATAGCAGTAAGATTCCAACACTACATCTTTAACTTTCTCACTACTACTAATTTTCTCAAAAGTCTAAGGTGATAAAGAAAGTGCTCCACTTATTCTTTATTAATTAACAATTCAGGTATTGCGTTACTCGAAGAAAAACTCAGCAAGAAAGAATGGGACACTAGTTACAAGGTATAAATACTTACCGTCCTTCCGGCAAACATCCTTTTCAGCTCAACCTTAGCAAGTTTTGACTGCTCAACATCTTCACCCTCCTAAACAAGTGTACAAGAAAACAGGAATGAGATAGATAAATAGACCACAAAAACAAATGGCTCTGCTTTTCTGGATACGTCATAGTTGGGTCAAGGTCCCATCAGATTAAGTAGTAAAGTATCTTTTTCTTTTACTTTTTAAGCAGGTAAGAATTTTTTCTGCTTTACCTCGTATAGATGTGCTAGTCGGAGGAGCACACTCCAATCGTCTAACTCCTGCAAAGTACATCCAGACAAAAACAAAAAACGGATGAATGAGAAAGCCCACGAGATTATGTCAATTCTTAATTTTATTCTGCAATCTTGTGTTAGTATTGTTGCTGTCACCTGAAGAGCAATCAAAGCAACGTTCAAGGGCAGAGAATAGTTTGTATCCATTGCTGTTGCTTTTGTCAGAAAAGAAGATCTCCAATTCTCCAAGCTCTGAATGATTATCTTATTAGGTCAAGGTTGATAGTAAAAATACATAATTACCTAGAACAGACCATACCTCATGAGTGAATGCTAGAAGAAGTGGTGAGTAAACTTCTTGACCAGTTGTTCGGCGCCAGCGTGCTCCAGCCCCTAACTTGTCAATGCTCATGTAATAATTTCCGCGAACCTGTAGAAAAAAGATCAAATAAACCAAAAAGAGAATCGCAATTTTCCATCGAGACATTGGTAACTTTTATTCATGAAGTGCTTACAGATTAAAGATTCCTGCATCAAATGAGTGCTAGCTAATTCTAACATGACTGTTAAAGAAATGAACCCTAATCAGATAATTTGGAGATCAAGCAAAAGCCATCCAATCTAGAGTACATAAAAAAAAAGGAAAACGTAGAAGGGGCAGCAGTAAGAAGGCTAATTTTACTTTACGAGAGGAACAAGGAAACAATCATTCAGCCCCCTTAATTGCAGCAAACACAATAGATCAAACAACTAGGAGGGAAAGAAAAACGAGAAGAAACACAGACAAGTAGAAAAATTCCAGAGTGAGTTAATCTTAATGTATAAAACAAATACCGTTAGTCCTTCACATGTACTTCCAGAACAAGCAATTTCATCAAGTGCTTCTCCTACTCCCCTGGAGTCATCAAACAGCATTCGCCTTGTATATTTGTAAAAAGCACTATGTTAGCGTGTATATATTGACAATAAAAAGAGAGAATGAAAAATAAATATTATCTGAATGTTTGAAGAATATAATAACATGAAAGTTGAACCTGTGAAGCATGAGCTCTACTTCACCATCAACAATGCTTGAACCCCCAGTCGCACGATCAACCAAGACTGAGAACTCTGTTTTCTTATCCATAATGAACATTCCAAGGTTAAGCTGGAAAAGAAGAAGAAAATTAACATAAGAAACGAGAGTCAAAGTTAGTTGTAGGAGCAAGAAAACGTGATAAATTTTCTTTTCAATAAGCCAAAGGAACACCCAACTATACTAAAGTTTTATAGGATAAGCAATCTCTGGCTGTATGGTCCAATGTTATTGGCTCTCAAGAGATCGCAAATGCCAACCTTCATGCATTGAAAATTTAGAATGAATATATGAAATAAGGGGAAAATATGGAGTGAATGTACAAGGGACTTAGGGTTTTTTGTTTGTGAAATAAGTTAATATGGTAGAGGCTTATATATGTATTGTTGTACATTTTATGGAATTAAATTAGATAAAATTTTACCGGATAGTAGTTTCCTGCAACAGGCTGCTTAACTTCAAGAGGCCAATCTGACCTGTAATCTCGAATCTGCAAAGAGCATGATAAGATTGTAAGTCGCAACTCTAAGGAATAAATGAACATCTAGAAGTACTTTTTTCTCCTTAGCAGTGAATTAGTTGGATGGTATTTATTCAACAAACAAAGTTTGAGTAAGATGTGTACATAGATGAGCAAATGAACATGGCAGCAAAACAAGATGTAAGATAGGAAATGATTTCTACAAGATACTTGACATTCCCCTGGTATCTCCTAGCCTTGACCAAGGTGAGATATCCAAAAAGCGAATTACAAAGACTATTATGCTGTTCAAAACCAATGATATCTCAATGTTCTTAGCTCTCACATTGCAAGATGAGTTACAAGAGTCACCCAATTTAGAAATTAAGAGAGGAAGATATCGACATGAGTTACCCGCTTTATAAAATCTCTTCCATTTGAATCAGTGTAAAACACCTTGTCTGTGGCCATGTTTGCTGTCATTCTCGTGACAACTTCCTTTCCAACACCATCATCTGTGGGAATTGGTCCAATCTTCAAAATAAAATCTTGTCAGGACTGCTAAGGATCTAGAGAAACTTTTTGTAGGACTTACAGCCAATAGAACATTCACTAGAATAATGTCTTTATGTAGAGACAAATTTTAAGTAATATTCCAAAAACATGCATTTTTGGGGAGGTGGGCAAGTGAAAGTCCAGGCGTGCAACTCACAGTGTATTCAACTTCAGCATGCTCTTTGTCTTTGTACAGTCTAGTGACCTGACAAACAAACATAAATAAAGTTAACAAAAAATGGACGACAAACTGAACTTGCAAAGATATAGATAAAGGAAAGCATTCCGTTTCTTCTTTTTCTATCATAAAAGAAAAACAGATAAGCTTCCATGAATAAGAGTTGACTGAGTATTGAATATTATCATCTCCTTAGGCTTCCTTGTATTCTTCCCAGTCCCGGATCAACTATCTAAAAACATTCACCGATAGTTTACCATATGATTTTCCATGAAAAATGTCATAAAAATTTCTCAAACTACAGAAGAAGAAAAAAAAAAGATAGTGAATGATTATTCTTCTCTGAATTCTGGGAATTCATTTCCTCATTCTCCATTATGAATGAGGAAATGAATCTTCTTCTGATATTTAGATCAGCAAGTCTAAATTCATATTCTGCAGCAGTTTCTAATGTATGTAAGAATATTTGTTAATCACCAAACACCAAAAGCATAAACTATACTCAGCAGGACCCCAAGTTGAAATTAAAAAAATAACCTGGTAGATCCATGAGTTAAACTGTTGGTGCACTTCGTCAACTAAAGGTCCATGGACAACTTTCAAGGATACCTGGAATTAAGGGGAAAAAAGACAATGTATGACTATAAGCAAGAGATAAGAAGCAATTACCACGGACCTGGAAATTTATAGAGCTATGTAATTAAATACAAAGGCCTAATATTTAACTAAAATTGAAGTTGAGAAAAACTTGCATTTGTCAAGTAGGGCTCTAGATAAATTAATGCTAAGGGGTTTTCAGACTTTATACTTGTTTGTTCTTTTCATTTACATTCATAATCATACATGTGATTAGTAATTGATGAGCTTACTGATCTTGAGACAATAGTTGGAGGGGATCCATTGGGTCGGAAAATGTACGCACCAGAAGCCTACAAAAAAGTTTAAGTTACTGACAAGTAAGCAAGCATCCACCCAACTTAACATGTATTTCTATGTGCTAAGAAATATTTTCCAACAAGCCAGCAAAAAGAAGTATTTTCCCACCTGAGGATCATCAAAGTCACCAGTACTTGAGGCATACCAGAGATAACTCTGCTGTATTGGTACATCTACCTGGAAAAATGTGACGATCACTTGTTACAATATTTTTTCTAAAACATATCCATAAAAGTGCCATAATCTAAACTAATGTTGGAATCCTAAAACTGAATCAATAAATATATTATGGTTCAGAGACAACTGTCTAGACCATGTGAAAAGAATTACCCCAGTTTTGGAGTTATACATCCTTCTGAGCTGGCCAGTGGCTGAAGAAAAAGACAACTTGAGATTCCCAGGTCCAATTTCAACAACCTTATTTCGAGGGCTCTCCATTCTAGAGAAAAAGACATTGCTGCTGCTCCCTGTATCATTTCCGGCACAATAAAAACAGAGAAAAAGGAATACACTGTGGATTAAGTTATTACTGATTTGGAACATATGATGTCATATGCAAAAGCCTGCCTGCCTTATAAGAATGTGAAATGGCTGAAACATGTAATGAGCATGCTTATTCATTAGAACAATTAGTTTTAAACTATATATGATAGCATTTAAGAGTTATGCTACATGATTCTCAATGTTGATTGGATCTTTTAATTCCTTGACCAAAAAGTTACCCTAAAAGGATGATAATTTTTTGTTTTATTCGAAAAACCTTAAAAGATTAAATAGCATCAGTGAACTTTATTTTATTATAGAAGGGATTTATTAATATGTTTGATATATCTTATCTACTGTATAGATCTATAACGAAAAATAAAAAAAAAATAAGAACAAAGGACTCCCACTTATTATGCGATCAAATTTTGTTAAGTATAAATAACAATCTGAAATCAGGCCCTGTAAGGAGAGAAAAGCTTTTAAGAGAAAACTGATCTACCTATCCCAGCCGCTTTAGAGACGAAGTATGTATTCCAACCTAATGGTGGCACAGAAACTTGAAAGAGAAGCCAGTACTTAGGGGCTGGTGTTGATGGCAATCCTACATAAGCCTTTGTATAGAACTTCCTTAAGTTTCTTGTGACATTATCCAAGCTGATATATTGTGCCTCAATGATATGTCCAGAGGAATCTTGAATGATAAGATTGGCATCATAAACCTGACATATTTGGCAAGTTCAAAATTAGATTGAAGATAAAGAAGAAAAAGCAATTTCTCTATTGCCTTAAAACTCATTATTGATTTTTTTGGTTGCAAAAACAAACATGAAAATATCCAAATAATAAAGCATGCAACATGAAGCCTGTAGACATTTAATTATGTAATTGTTAAGTTTTTTTTTTTTAATGCAGACAACCAGCTTTTATAATTATCAAGTGACCAAAGTTACGTGGAAAAGGAAAGAAAAGTACCTTCTTCACATTCATTAGATAGAACAAAAATAGCCTATAATTCCTATAGTAGGAGATCCCTGACAATTTTTTTGGCAATGAGCACCAGATGCAAGTTTATTTGGACTCCTGTAAAATGCATAGAAGGTAGAACAAAACCAAGTGGCTTTGATCGGTTTGGTTATGTCCTGGCCTCTATATTTGAAGGTTCAGAGTTCTACTCAACCTTTGAGCAGGTTCAAAAAAGTTTTCTAAAAAAGTTATCATTTAGCTTTGGCTGTGATTGGCATCAAAAGCAACGTGACAGACTCACAGTGTTTGACGTAAGCATTGACAAAATTGCATCAGTATGTCCGCTGGAGATATTCCACATTCAGAACATTACCTGAGAAAAGCGCTAGCTTATCGTAAACATGTCAATTCCTAATCGTATTTCATTCCCATTTATCCAGCTCAAAATCCTAACTTCAGCTACCATTGCTTTATGAATTTGCTCACAGAATTTCAAGTCCACAAAGCATCAAAACAAGCAACATAAAAATTTGTACCATCATCTACCCATGCACACACATACTAGGTTATCAACAAAGGAGTTTTTATCCCACTTGCTCTGACCACATAAGAGAACACAAATATGCTTACGGGTATCCTGATGATATCTGTGCGCATCCAGCCAGTGGGATTATATGCCACCACAACCTGAAGATAATGGAAAAGTCAACAAAAATTCTAAGCGGCTGTTTCTTACTAACAGAATTCAGAAGGAACGCGAGAAGATTACCAAACCCTTCTTTTCCAGAATCTTTTCCTCTGTTGGTGGACAGTAACTGATATTGAGTAGCTGGCACTGTCCAATTTGAACAAACAAGGGAGTAGATGTTAGCAGCTAGACCAGGAGAGTAACTCTATGGAATTTATTGACCCTTTTGAACAGCAATACAGATTCACTGAACTCTTCAAATCCTTTAGAAGTTTAAATCCAGAATACAAAACAATACATCAAAGAAAGTTCAGACACTATATACTGCCTCTAGGAGAAAAACATCATTTTGTACACCATGAAAAACTAAAAACATCTTCATCTGGTTGGAGGACAGACTCCAAAACTAAAGTGCTACCTGGCTAAATGTCAAAGAAGATGCCACACACTTCTGTCCTGATCTTTTATTGGTCAGGCATGACAGCGCAGAATTGACAACAGCTTCAGCCTATACAAAGCTGTTAGTAACAGAGGAGATGGGAAAAGGCAGGAGGTGAATTCAGGGGAAAGATTAGCCTTTACTTCTTTGGCTCCAATAGCTAGGCGTTTTGCATAGTCATCTGTTGTATGTTGTTTAGCAGTTCCTGTGATACCATCATGATGTTGGGCAACACCTAAAGCATCTCCCAGAGCAAAAGTAGTGGGACCACTAGATTTCTTCCCAACCAGGAATTCAAGTTGTCGGGCTCCCTATCAATGAAACATAGCAGATCTCTGAGAGTGATTGACTGGATAATTAACTCACCCCAGGAAATTCTTGGCATCTAAGTATTTTGCTTCCATAAGTTAATTACCAATATCTAGATAGAAATTTCCAATATATGTATATACACAAAGATAATAGAAAGTAACAAAGACAAGTATATCTGGGTACAGAGCATATATTCCCTAGAGAGCCTGAGCAAAAATGTCTCATTATCTCATTGTCACCCTGAGCTTTACCCTGATGTCATACCAGATAATATCCACTAAGCAGTCGGACATATCTCTTCAAGGCTGGTCGACTAGTAAAAAACCCAGTCCAATAAGCATTTGCACTATCTGCATATCTGCCAGAAACAATAGTGTCATTGAGCTCATTTTGTTGAAAAAAGAAAACAGTAGAAAAACATGAAAATCCTTACGGAAAAAAATCATCAGTTTTCAGAGGCCAGGTCTCTTCTGCGGCGTTTTTTGCATCTGTGTAGAGAGATGGTGTGGAATACAAGGCATTCACTCGGCCATCCTGACAAAACTCAATGGACACCAAAGCTAAGTAAATTTCATTTGAGCTTCAAGTAATTTCACTAAAAAAAAGAAGAAGAAATAAAAAGGAAATAAAACAAAGAACTCATTTTCCTTCATCATGTTATAGACCTTCATGGCCCTTTAACTATCTATAGATCAAATATTTACAGGTTTGACATCCATCACAAGTCCAGCAAACATAAGCTTTGATTTATTAGAACTATTTAGAAGTAGAGTAGGTGGTGTATAAGTAACCTTGGTATTATAGTACCAGGATAAAACCAAGCATGAAAAAGGAAAGTTGCTTAGTAGATGCTTGTTTAGTGAGAAAAAACAAATAAGTACGAGAGAATATTGCAGCAGAACTTTCCTGAGTGCATATATCTATGTTCAGCACAAGGGCATCGTACGAGACAACTTCTTCATGTGACAGAACAATATAACATCAATCATGACTCGAACCTCAAAATATTCAAATCGGCAATTGAATACTGCCAGTCTCAAGAATGAAATATCAAATGTTAAAGTATACTTGAATGATGCAACCTTAAAATGCCAGTAGATAAATTGTTATGCTTTGTCTAACTATACCTTGTTGACGTAATGAATCAATTTGTCCATTTGCTTGAACCAAGACTCAGCATACTGGTACTGGAAATCATCACCCATTGTCCACATAATATGGTTTGTACGTGTCACGTTAGCCTGTTCACAGTGACAAAATAAGTCAAAAGACCCAATTATTATAAATATTCATATATGGCAGCATCGCTTGCTAAATAGTACAAATCGACATACAGACAGAAGAAACGATTTTTACTTGGGTTAAAGCAGCACTAACAAAATCATCAACCCGCTGGTTTACATTGTAGTCAAATATTAGGAGATTATCCTGAAGTCATAACATGTAGCAGATCAGGTCAGTCTTTTATTAAAGAGAAAGGTATGGTGGAGAAATGCTTCCTGATTATCAGAACCTGAACAGGCACAAAATCATCATTCACTTCAAAATGGAAGCCTTTTGGAGGACTATAATGAACAGGAAAGGCATTGGCAAAGATCTGCAAAGGGGCCCAATGAGTGATTAGCAAATGCTGTAGAATATTTTAAGCAAGGATGGCCACAATGAACACGAGTAACAGTATTAACCTGAGATGAAGAACCAAAAGTTTTGGACCCTTGCCATACAACTTCAAGAGATTTATCATCTTTGCGCTTTGCCCTGTCTTGATAATCAATTCTTGCAAAATGAACAGAATCGAATCCAAGCTGGGGAGCAACCGAGTACTTAAATGTGTGATTTATCCAGAGTGCCAAAATTTCCAATACAGAACTCATTCAAACAGCATCTATTATAAATATAAATGCAGGACATTTCTATCACCAAATCAACATTTCAATTCATTTGTTGTATTTGAGTTTGTCAAGGCCAGTAATCAGAAAAATCATACTTGTTAAAAAGGAAATGGTTTGTCAACATATTGAGTGAATCAATATATACCTCTGCCCCAAGTAGGTATGCTTGCACAGCAGAATGTCCAAATGGATCAATTTGCCATCCAGCACGAGGAGTCTTGTTAAAGTGCTCCTTTAGCAAGCGATGACCTAAAGTTGTTTGGTCAATCATATCTATGTAATGGCATGTTGCTTCATCGTGCATACACCAACCACCATTTCTGCAAATTAAGACAACTGGATCCTCAACAAATGCAAACTCTAAACAAGATGAAGAATAACCCTTGTTAACCCATCTCCCCTTCCTCCCCTCTCTTCACACATGCTTCCCCACAGTCAGTTTTTTTCTCGCATGCATACACAAAGAGAGAAATGCACATGAATTGTTCAGAAGTTGCATACACAAATTCCAGTTGGCCAGCATCTACTAGTTTCCTCACTTGTTCTTGGGTTTCTGCACTTTGCGTCACCCACCACCGCTCAAAGAAAGCCTATTGTGCATATTAAGCTCTGTTAGATGAAGATAACTAGATTTTTTCTTTATCAATTTTCTTTTCCTTTTTTAATCGGGCAAGGTGGAGGAAGAGAAACACATAAGGAACTCAAATTCCTCACATAACCAAATCCTTAAAAGAAAAAAATGTAAGAATCAAGGAAAACATCATTTCAAGACATGGAGATATATAAACTATGAAGAAAACAATGTTGGTAACGGAGACCTGCATTCTTCACCATAATTATTTCATTTTTTACACGATATCCTGTATCAAACTTATGACTCTCTGAATTCTCCTTTTCAGTCATCAGATTCATAAGACAGTAATTTTATCTTGGATGTTATATAGAAGTGTGGAGTAGCTTGAATTTGATAGACGAAAACCTGAAAAACCAATTAATAAGTCCATGCAGGAAGAAAATAAATCTAAATTTTATCTATATATTCAAAACCAGGCACAGTTGTAACCCACATGTCATAATCCGGAGTTCAGAACCAGTATACATTTTTTCAAAAAGTAACAGTCAATAGGATTTTACTTATTCACCATTAGGCTCTGAACATCTAACAAACACGTAGTTGGCTCACCATTTCAGCAAACACAAACTTCCTATTCGGATCACGAAGCAAGGACTCCACAACCGAGTCCAGCACATTCTCCACACATGCACCCTACACCAAAAACAAACACCCACAAGGCAAACATCAGAAACTAAGCCGCCACTAAGAACAAAATCCCACAGTACCAAGTATCCAGAAGGCAAAAAACTCATCTACATATACTAAAAACTCAGAACCTGAATGCTGTTGTTTGATCCAACATAGTACTGATCAATAGTCTTCAGCCACCCAACATCATCATGCGAGTGTGGCACCAAATGAACGTTCAGTTTCCCGGGCACAATACCAGCTCCGGTGTCGTACTTGATATATCGACAATTGACACTCCCGTTGAAACAACAGAGAAATATTACAGCAAACATAAACACCAGAGAATTATAGGATAGACGACAGGCAGCCATCTTCCCCGTCTCAGTCCTCCCCAAAATCCCAAAGCCACTGCACGCCAGTAATTTATAGTACCGCACCAGAAGAAGACGAATGAAAAGAAACAAAAATGGGCACCTGCTGTTCGTCGAAAGCTGACAAAAGAGCCTCGGTTTTCACTTTGAGCAATTGTTGGCCGGCGAAGTGGGTCTTTTATAGGAAAAGTCGAAGTGACAGAAAATGAGTTGCTGTGAAAACTCATCATATCTTGTTTTCTGTGTGTTCGTAGAAAAAATTCACTGTATCCGTGATAGTTGACAAACCATTTCCTTTTTAAAAAATCTGGTTTAAGTGCAGAAACTATTGATCGTATCTGTGATTGTAAAAAAAGGGAAATCGTTATGAGAATGAATCACAGGCGGATGTAGTATGGTTTTTTCTTACTCGGAGTCAATAATCTAGTATGGCCGAGTGTATAATGCAGAAGCTATTGACCTTTCGTGTGAAGTGAATCTGACGGCTCACGTTTGAAGCTGGTGGAAAAAAGAGGGTAAAAACAGTAGATGATTTTTTTTTTTTTTTAAAGAAGGGGTAGGGTGGGTCCCTTCGAGTGGAGGACCACATACAAGGGATTTTATTTAATAATTTATGCACAGTGTTAGGTGCATGTATATCTTTGTATGGAATAAATGTTATAACCTAACCCAATTTAGTTTGTGCATTCTCTTAAATATATTAATAAATTAAATTCTCAATTTTAACAGATTAAATATTATACCGTCTATCACTGTCTCTGTATAATACAAATTCAAAGTAGTATATTTTATTATCTTTAAATTCACAACATTTAAAGAAAATATAAAAATTTTATCTACTAATTGCATTTATATTTATGATTATTTTTATTGAGACTGCTTATTCAATATGATTACTATTTTATAATAAAATAATTATTGATTGGCTAATAAATTATTTATTTAAATACCATTACTAGAATATTTAGATTCAGTAAAACCAATAACTCAATTTAGTAATGGGTTAATGTGGTTATAATAACTAAATTAAATTATTTTTAAATCAAAAAAATTCTTCCGTTACGAGTGCGGAATTAAGTAGTGGTGGATTACGGTAATCCATAGTGACAATCTGAGTCCATCCACGTGAAATCCTGTTAAAAGCTGCCGATATAATTTTATTATTATTATTTAAGAAATCACTTGAAAAAAATAGCACTGAGCGTTCCATTATTGTCGTGCTAATTGGTACGCCATTTTCAACCTGTTCTGGTACCAATCAGACCTTGGTTTTTTTGACGTGACATCTTGGCCGCCCTTTTTATAATAATAATAATAATCTCGTCAATTTCGCTAGATTTGAACACTGTTAATTTATATACTTTGCCGTATTTCTAATTCTGACCTCATTGACGAACCAATTATATCCGTGGGGAACACAAACAAGGCAATTGACTTTGACAACACAATTTCTCTTTCTATATATATATATATACATATATTTTCTGAAGACAGGACACATTGACTTGCATGTCAACTTCTGTATCTTAGGTTTAAAGACCAACTCAAATAAATAAATATAATTCTCTCTCCCTTCCATTCAATTAAATTTTATATTTACCATAAATCACAACGGAAGATTGTTTGTAAAATTCATTTACAAAAATAACATTTATTTGAATTATGAAAATATACAAATTTCTTTAAAAGAAAAATAAAAAATTAACCAACCCAAATAATTTTAAACTAGAATTGATATAATGTAATTTAAATTTCTCAAAGATTACATAATTTCGAGCACGTAGGTAAAAATTCCATTTAAATTAAATCTGGATTTCCAAATAAAGTTTTTATTCCAAACATAACCTAAGGAGTGAATTAAAAAGAAAAACACATTTTCCAAGCTACTCCCTAAAGACAAAAGAGCAGTTGATAATTAAATTACTCGGCATTTATGAATTTTATCCGTACACACAAATACCGCCGACAACCAATACAGACAGAAGTATTAAGTATTATTTATTATCTAACCGGCAGAACTAAACGAATCCTTAAACCCTGTAAGTTATTAGATTAACAACTCATCAAACTTATACCATCAAGTAAACTTTCAACAGACAGACAAAAGTGACTTATTAACCTGCATCCCTGGGTTTGCGGACCCAGGAGTTCCCCAAACTTTGTTAAGATATATATATATGTGTGTGTGTTTTAACACGATGCAGAGTTTGGGGCATCGTATCCCAAAAAGGGTAAAGAGAGTTGGATTCTGCGTAGCCATCAGTCCATCACAGAAGAGTTAAATGACCCAGCAATTTGGTCCACCCGCAAAAGAATTTTTTATAATTACTGAAGCCTAGTTCTTTTTGGAGGTGAAGAGAAAAATGTACTAGCTAGCATGTATTTGTGGAACATTAGATCTCCACAAAAGTTTTATCTCCCTGATGAACAAATGTAACTCAAGACATACTCAAATTCAAAAAGAAAAAAGAAAAAAAAAAAAGGTATAGAAATATCAAGACATTACAAACATACATTTCAATGTAGCTCGTCCTCAGCCCATCTGAAACAAATAATAGCATCAGTCCAGGATCCAAGAATGGCCCTGATTTCCGAGCTCTGCGACCTGCAAGATGAATTCGATTTGAGTTTTTCACAAGACAGAAGATCTCAAAAACCATGAGAAAATTAGCAAGTCAGAAAAGCAAGAAATTTTTCAGCCCTCACAAACTGAATGAAATTCAGAAACTGAAACCTGACCCAGAAGCAAACTGCATGGGACCATCACTTCTCCTCCTCCTTAGGTGGCTTGTCTTCACTCTTCTTTTCTTGGGGCTATAAAGACAAAAAAATGTAATGAGAATTGATTGGGATCACAAAAACTAGATGCTTGCACATCAAAATCTTACAGTTTTCTCCATTTTTGCATGTGATAAGCAGTCTAAGACAAGAATTTCTTTTTCACACAAATCATTTTCTTGATAAGAAATTTATTTTCCTCTTAGGTCACTATTAATTTGATTCCCACTTCTCTCCACTTTTATTTTCTCAAGAAGGAAAAGATAAATATAATTAAAGGGCAAAAGGTACGTGCCACTAAAGTACAAAAGATATTCACAGCAGCACAGAATTTACAAATTTGTCAAGATTTTTTTTTCTGACAAAAAGCAATAATCTTATAAACAGATCACAATGGGATTCCCTCCAAATTTTAAAAGAGTCTTAGACTACATTTGGTACACGGGTAGGTGGGTTGGGTAGGATAAAGAAAGTGGGTAAGGTACAATATGCTACCCATTGGTAAGATTTTTATCCTATCATATGTTTCAGATGATTGGATAAGCAAATTAGTTTAGACAAAAACCATATTGTCATTTTCTTAATTTATGCTAATAATTGGTGGTAATGTCAGCGGTGATAACGGTGGTAGCAGTGCAGTGACGATGGTGATAATGGTGAAGGCATTAAGGATGGCAGTAGTATGGGTGGGTAATGGTGGCAACAGCAGCAAGTCAGTTGGCGGCAGTTGAGATTAGGTAATAGTGGTGAACAGCGAGAGTGGCAGTGGTGGTGACGACAGAAGCATTAGTGGTGGTCGGCAACAATGGCAGCAGCGAAGGTGGTTGTGAAGGACAGTGCATCTGGCTGTCAAGCTAATTCCAACAGCAATGACATTGGAATGGCGGTGGGTGATGGTGGTCATGATAGTGATAACTGTTGCAGTGATTTCGACTAAGGTGATGGTGGTAAAGGTGATATTGACAGTGGTAGTGATCAAGTACGACAGCAGTGGCGAGAGTGATGGGAGGTGGCAGGGGTGGCAACGACAGCATTGAAAGAGGTGGCAATGACAACGACGGTGAAAGCTACAGCGGTGGCAATGGCTGGCGGCAAATGCGACGATTGTGGTAGTTTTGTCAAAAGGATAGTTGTGAATGAAAAATATAATAGTCTGTTTAGTCTTTTTAAAGTAATACCAATAGGATAGTGCTTGTTTAACTCTCTTATGGAGTGAATACTAGTTATACTATGGTGGGTAGTATCTTACCCTACTCATACAAGATTTATTCCCAAAGATTGGGTAGCATACTAAGATGCCTTATCCACCCATTATCCTACCCTACCCACTCAGTGTACTAAACTAACTACCTTTTGTATACTAGAAGAAAGCAAAATATCTAAGGTTCCATAAATCTTCTGAGAGTTAAAAGGGAATGCCCATCAAATAAAATTCTCAAGCTTTGAAACCAATGATCTACAATACTAGCAAAAGGAGGCTTGATGCAATAAAAAATCCAGTGTTACTTTCTTGCCAGATCACCCAAATGATAGTCATCTGAATGAGGGAAATAAGCTTTTTTTCTGGATATCCAAGCCATAATACCATCAGAAGCCCGCATATTCATCCACTAAGGAGGGTCCTAGTTAAATCCCATAACCTTCTAACCTCAACACATTAGAGGAGATGGTTGGGGATTCACTCTCTTGCAAGCACACCTTCAAGCCTGTAGAAATATGTCAAGATGTCTATGATGCCCCATACGTTGTGACATGACTTACCTAACACAGAGACTAAAGTAAAAGTAGAGTAAGAAAGAGGAACATAGAGAGTTTAACATGGTTCAGTACTTTGCCTACAACACAGAGCCACCTGCAAAATTTTCACTATCTAGAACCACTTATACAAGCTAGGAATTTTCCTTTATATGGTGAAAGGACTCATTAAAGAACCTTTACATGATGATAAGAAAATATTTTCTCCCTTTTTGTGTGAAGTGCTAATTAATTAAGGAGAAGCCTTTTGAAAAATATCATAAGCAATCTATCTTAAAATGAGAATTCATGTTTCAAAGTCAATCCATTTTTAATTGTTAAGAAAAAATACTTGTTCTCTCTTGGTGCAAAGAGAATTCTTTAGTTAGGAAGCGTTTATACTTAATCACAATGCACTGTACCGATGACACCCAAATACAAACCTAGTTACAAGTAGAAGCTCAATAGAGTCAATAAACTCATCTATGCAGAAATGACCTTCTGATTAAAACATGAAATAATGCTGCCAATCTTTTCAATATCATAAATACTTTTCCACTTAATATTGTTGAAATCATAACTATTGCAGATTAAATTTTCAGTTTTATTTAATCCGCTGAAAGCTTCACCTCAATAGGCCAACAAATATATATACATAGTTTCATTTCCTCCATACAAGTAAAATCTAATGAATATGTTCAATCCGTACTAACTCTTAGCTTGAGGAACTCACCTCAGACTGGCTTTGCATAGACGCAAGCAAATCTTTAACTGAAGGGTCATTTGGATCAACCCCAGGAAGCTGCAAGTAGTGAGTTTTAAACTTAGCAAATCCTTAGCTTATTTTCCCTAGTGAAGAAAATCAAAATAGAAATTGCAGTTTGCATACTGATGCAAGGATGGATGATACAAAAGATTGGTCAGCTAACAATTTGCTCATGTCTGTCTGCTGACTTGTTGAATCTTTTGTACTATCCTGCACAGATAATTGAAGAGCTGCAAGCATTTGGATTAGAGAATTAAATCAGCATATGGGGCTTGAGTAAATAATTTGATCACGGCTAAGCAGAGTTTAGTTCCTGTGAATTTACACAATTTTAAACTTAAAATGGTACAGCAATTTTAGATTTATGGGCAACTCTAAGTGATACAATAGAACCCATATGAGATTTCAAGGAAGTCCTAATCACCACATCCAACAAGCATAAGAAGTATTACTTATTGTTTATCAGATAGAAAACAAGAACTTACCAAGTGCCAGATCTGGATCATCTACAGCTGCCTCTGACATATCTGTATCCCGGAGATCGTGACCAGTGGAAGGGTCATCCATTGACATTGCAAGGGCCTGTTGTAGTAGAGCATTCTCTTCATCCTATTACCAGTATAAGGCCAATTTCCCAGCAGGTCAATTGCATGCAAGAAAGCGATATTGAGCAACTAAAGTAAAGCTAAATAGAGCACCATTCTTTTTTTTGAAATACATACTGGACCAACATTCCCATCAAAATAAGCAAATATATTTTAGAAGACAAAGCTCAGCACCCTACTTTGAATTTAATGGTACATGGACAGCTTCAGAATAACAAAATAACAGTATCAGCCTGATTTACTTTATGAGGTGAAATTAATGTAAAGTTCCAAATCACAAGATGATACTAACTGTTAGATCATTTTTCTTGTTCTCAGCCTCAGAAGGAGTATTTTCAGTCATAGTTGCATCTTGTGAGCCTGATGGATGTTCCCCTCCTTTTTCCTGTTTAGCAGCCTCCTCTGCAGCCTTCTTAGCAGCTGCTTCTTGTCTAGCTCTCTCCTCTTCCATTGAAACCCTAAGTGCAAGGGCTAATTCAGGATCAAGGTTAGGATCCACACCAAATTCAAAGCCAGAGACACCACCAGCTGCAGCTGCTGCTGCTGCTGCGGCAAAACCACTTCCTCCTTCCCCATCACCAGTGAAGATAGGTGTACTGCCAGGAAGAAGAAATACAAGAACTTCAGTATGGAAGCTACAGTTAATTAAAACTTACCAAGCAGATCTGAGGAAGAAAACGAAAACTATTTACCTTATAAGAACATCAGAAAGAGCATTTGGACCTGAAGGAACATGAACTATGTGACTACTATCATTATTGTTTACAGTAGCAAGAAGTGCTTCCAGCTTCTCTGGCTTCCCATCATCTTCTTCACCAAAATCAACAATATCAAGTGCTACACTGTTCTTCTTCAACTTCTTCCCAATCAACTCTAGTACCTTCTTATCATGTTTCACTGGGCTGAGGAGCACATAATATATAATGTTAACAACACTGCAGGAAGATTATGAAAGCCATAAACAAGATATCTAAAATAACTTACCTTCCAGCAAAGACAATAATCCTCTGTTGCTGCTTTTTATTTTGGCGATGCTTGAGAGCCAATTGAGCCACCTGGATCCCAGCTGCTAGGTTCATCTCCCCACCTATTTCTAAACCTGAATTTAGAGATACAACTGATTCAGTGCTTTTTACATTGTCAAGCAAACTGAATAGCCGAACAATGATGATAATCACTATAAGAGGAAAGTTCCTTCTTAAACTTGAGATGGTCAAAAATCAAGAAATCACATACATTAAGGATACGATAATCAACACCAAAGTTACCAGACATAGTAAAATTATAACCCGCTTGCAATATCATCCTTCGAAAGATCTCTAATTCTAACAGCTGGGGGAAAGTACATAACACTTCTCTGTTGTCAAATTTTCATAGTCCACATTAGACTGCAGAAGGTAGCATGGCTCTAAAAATAAAAACTTTAACATCATATAAGTATAGGGAACCACATTACCTCCCTTCTTCCCTCCCAAGTTCCTCTCAAAAAATAAACATAAAATAAAGATAAAAAAGACTAGACAAATATTTGACTTTAGTTTAAACAAGAGCAACTTATAAGCTATGGAGATGTTAAGTTTTTTGGAAAAAAATACATGAGAAGAAATATTACTAGAACGAGGAGAAAAAGGCATACCAAACAAGGACAATAAATCATCTAAAACAACAAAATGAAGAGAAATGCACAGAAAAAGAAGAGCAAAGGAAGGAAAAACATCACAACATCATTGCAGACCAGCAATAGCCAAAGAGACAAAAAACCATGATTGGTCCATATAGAAACAACAAAAATTTTTGCACCATAGCTAAAATAAACTAACAAAAATAGCTCCTGTCAAGCACCCTAGCTTCCTTCTTCTGCCGGCGTCCTTGTGGAACATAGAAAGACAATACTGAAGGGAAGGGGAGGCAAAGCACATGAAACCAAAACTATCAAAAAGCCTAGAGCCCAGAAGAAAGCCATCAGGCCACCTCATAATGCCAAAAAGTAAATTGTGACCATGGGACAGCAACATAAAATAGACATCTGGAGGAAGGGGACAGTAACAGTTAGGTCCATGAATTTACAACGGATAAAGCTTCTGCAAAAAAACAGTCTTAAGAGAACTTTAATCTTTTTGGAACCTTCTTCCAAAATTCATTAGTGAAAGCCTCATTATAGCAACTAAGTAAATGGGTGAGGTGGGAGCCAAGGGACTCGCAGGTCCACAATTAGAGTAATCAAAGGTCCAAAATTTGCTATCAGGTTGTGAGAAACAATAAAAGGCTTAAGGAAGTTAAGCAAAGAGATTATATCGTTAAGATTCTAGAGGAAAAAGAAATCCCAAGGATGTGACCATCCAACTGATTGAGAAAGTGATGGATGGAAGCTTATGACACAAAGGACTATAATAAGGGAAAAGTTTAACAAGAGAGAGATCACCAATCCAAAGTTCTTCTCGGAGCAATATACTGAACCATCACCCACTTAATAAACGGGTAAGAGGGATGAAGAGGTCATATAGCCAGGAAAGGACTTCCCAGGGGCTCCTGTGAATTGAGTACTCTAATAGAGTGTTACCCATTCTTGTGCAATTCATACTTACTCTTAATCACTTTGTGCCACAAAGAACAAGATTCCGAAAGAAAACACCACGACCATTTAGCCAATAAAGACGGAACTTAAGTTATAAGATTTTTAATACCCATGCTACCATCTTCTCTGAAAAGATAATTGACAACCCGTCAAGCCAAATGACCTCTCAAGGTCTCACCAGCTCAAGACCATAGAAAATTCCTCATGATCCTTTCGAATTTTTCAACCACGAAGTAGGTATCAGAAACAAAATATAAAGCAATCCTAGGCAAGCAGATCTGGGTAAAGGTAACCTGCCACCTACAGAAAACAAATTGGTCTTCTAACAGACAAGCTTCCTAGAAACCTCTTCCACCACTGGAAGACTCAACCCGAGGGTTTCCCCCAAAAGGGACACCAAGATAGGTGATAAGTTAAGATAAAACATCCCGCTCAATCAATTCAACAAGCCTAGAGATGGCATCCTCCCCAATATTAATCCCCTAAAAGCCCACTTTTGCCAAGTTGGTGCATGACCTCGAAATATGGTCAAAAGGTTGAAAGTGAGCATATTGAAAACCCCAATTATTATCCTACAAGATTGTATGTATCACTGCAAACTGCAAATGTGAAATCTCCATATTACCGTTTCCAAGACACGAGCCTTTCATCAAACTCCTCACATACCCGAATTAACATACAACTAAGAACATCCACCACAACCATGAAAAGAAAAGGGCGAAGCGGATCCCCCACCTTACCCAACTTTGCTCATGAATAGTATTAGGCTCACCAATGACAATGACCACATTGGACATCAAAGAGACACAACAACTAATCCAACCACACCATCTAACACCAAAACCCTTCCTTACATGACTTTGTCGAAGAACCGTAGTTGTCCCTTTCATAAGTCTTTTCAAACTTCAATTTTAGGAGAACCTTAACCTAAAATCCTCCACAACTTCATTAGCCATGAGGGAAGCATCAAGGATTTGCCTATTCTCCACAAATGCACTTTGATTGATGGATTTATTATAGTTAAACACTTCTCCCGACCTCAATTGAAGCACCTCGGTAAAATTCTTACAAACACTAGTATTCATTGCTCGGTGGACAATGAAAAGAAAATGGAGATAACCCACTTATTCTTCGCTCATAATACTCTCACTTTTTGTCAACCAAAAGTTAGCATGCTCCTATATTTAAGATGTATTCTTCTTTACTTCCGAGCTGTCTCGATTTACGAATTAACTTTTGCGCGTCTGAATTGGTAGGGATTGGGCATGACTGCAAGGTAGATGACCTGGCCCGGGTTCTGGAATGCAAAACGGCAAATCTAGCTATTAAGTACGTTGGTATGCCTCTTGGGGCGAAGCATAAGGATGGCAACTGTTGGGAACTGGTTATTCATCACTTTGAAAAACGTCTTGCATCATGGAAGAGAAATTATCTGTCTAAAGGTGGGAGATTGACCCTTATAAAGAGTACACTATCCAACCTCCCAACATATTACCTTTCAACCCTTATTATTCCGGGAAAGGTGGCCAAAAGAGTTGAAAGAATTCAATGTAATTTCCTCTGGGGGATGAGGATAGCAAAAAAAAGTTTCATCTTGTAAATTGGGACGAGGTCAAGAGTCCCATCAAATCCGGTGGTCTTGGTCTGAGATCCCTAAAAATTCTGAATAAGGCATTGTATGGTAAGTGGCTTGGAGATACTGCAATGACACTAACAGTTTATGGAAAAAAGTGGTGGATTGCAAGTGGAATCTGAAGGTTAGACAGGATCAGATGTTGTTGAATAGAAGTAAGTTCGGTATGAGCTTGTGGACGGGAATCTCTAACACTAATCATTCTGTTCTTGAGTGTTCTAGATGGAAAGTGGGAAAAGGCAATAAAGTCAAGTTCTGGTCTGATTTCTGGTGTGGGGATTATAATCTGCAAATCCGGTTTCCTTTTATTTTTGCCCTCGCCAAGGATAAACAGATGACAATTGAGGAAGCTTTTGACAAAAATAATGGCATTGGTTGGATTATTGTGGTCAATAGGAATTTAAAAGATTGGGAAATAGTGGAATACGAGAATTTGCTGGCAGTATTGAACACCATTCAGCTCAACAACACAGATGATATGTTGATCTGGAAGTTGGAAAACAAAGGCTCCTTCAGTGTAAAATCATACTATAATCATCTTGCGGGACATAACAGAATTGTGGTAAACTCTTTTCCTGCCCAAATGATTTGGAGGGCAAATACTCCCACCAAAATTTCCTTCTTCGCTTGGGAAGCTTCCAAGGAACGCATTTGACCGCTGACAATCTCACGAAAAAGGCTTTTCCCTTTCGAACAGATGTTCTCTATGCAAAATCAATGCTGAAACTAGTAATCATCTTTTGCTTTGGTGCCCTATCACTCACAAGCTGTGGACTATGGTATATAGTCTACTTGACATTAGTTGGGTTATGGCTGGCTCTGTTCAAGAAGAATTATTTGCTTGGGATCTGGTGTGCAGGAGAAATAAGAATTTGAGACTCATTCCGCTCACAATTTTCTGGGTTATTTGGAAAGAGAGAAACAATAGAGGTTTTGAAGGAAAGGAAGAAATATTTGGCAACATTGTTAGCAAATAGCTACACTTTTTTGGTTCCACTGTATTGGAACATAATATTAACCATTTTGAAGATTTAGGGTGAGTTGTAGATATTCTTATTGACTTGTAAATCTTTTGTACATGGGCGGCGCTCCCTTGACGCCTCATATCAATATATTTTCTACACTTCTCTTTCCAAAAAAATACAACCACTAGTAAGGCTACTAGATTGAAAATCCAAAATTTTAATAGATCTTTTTTGTTGAGCACTATATTGATCGAGTTCATAATAATACCAATTAACAACTTAAACATTCTAAGTATCACTAACTTAAAGTCGAAAAAGCTTATTTAACAAGAAATTTATTAAAATTTCAGGTTAAAAAATTAATTCAAAATAAATTGCACCTTTCAGCTTTTCACATAACTAGATAAGCTGTTACAAGGTTTTACAAGCGCTTCATTGCATTTTCTAAGTCCATATTAGCTTCAATTCTTTAAAAAAAAAAGTAAGTAAAGGGATACTTAACATGTTTAAGAACAGGGGAAAAGAAAGACGTACAAGGGAAAGAATAACATAAACATATGCAGCGTAGCTAAGGTCTTGTAAACATGAAATGTAAACAAGAAAATTAACTAACCATGCATGCAGGCTAGGATCTTGCTAAGATCGCTGGTAGGCGTCACCAAAACGCGAACCCCTTTCCCTGCCATCGTTAGAACCCCAACTGTATTCTCTGGATTCGACTGTATAAAATTCCCACACGTATTAATCCAAAACGTCACATCACAAACACAAAAAACGACCCAAAAAATTAGCTATCCAAAGCGAACTAAAATCCCAAGTAATTTTCAGTATCGACGAAAGCTGTAAATCCACTGCCAAAACAGAATGTAAATGAACTATCTGAAAGCCTGCTTGCTTAAACAGCGAGGCAAAAAAAATCAAAGCGTGAAAACTTAAAATCCAGCCAAACTAATATCCACCTCTCGAGTTCCCAAACTTCTCCATTTCTTCCAAACCAAACAAAAAATACATGTAAAAAGAAAAACAATCAGTGAAAATCACTTACCTGTGTCTTAGCTCCGCATATAAGATTAACAGCGTCGGCTTGAGCTTGGAATCTAGAAGGAGCATAGTCTCCGTTTCGCATCCATTCTGAATTATCGATACAAATCATTGTCGCCTAACACAAACAAAAAATTAAAAATGAAAATCTACACATGAATTTGATTATTATAATTGGCCCCGTAATTTGCAGATTAGGGTTTACCTCGAGCACCATGATTGAAAAGAAGTGAAGGATCGAGAAGAAGGTTTTGGGTTGAGGAAGGAAGCCTAGAATGAGCTTTAACAAAATTTGGGGTTTGCTTGCACAAGAGGTCTCCCACTTTAAAACTGCGGGGATTGGAATCGGGTGCGGTCGCGATCGTTACCACGGTCTAATTTATGTCGAACTGTTCTGCTAGCGCAAATGAGACGGCGAGCGAGGCTTGGCGATACTTATTGTGCTAACAATTTTGCAAGAGAAAAAAATTAAAAAAGAAATTTAATATTAAAATATTTTTGTTAATATTAAAATGATCAAGAAAACACTAAAATAGTATTATATCAGTGTGTTAAATTTAATCATAGTAAATTTCCTATTTACCACTGTAATTATTCAATTACCTCAATTTGTATTGATATATATATATATCGTAATAATATTATAATATATGTTTTCTTTTTATATTAAAAAAATTCAATTTTATGATTATTTCAATTAAAAATATTTAATCGTTATAGAATATTTTTTTCATTCAAAAACATAATATGTTCGGTAAAATTTGATCATATTATTACATATTTTAGGTTTTTAATATGTTTTAACATATAGTATTTTTAGAAATTTTTTAAATTTTATTATTATTAAAGATCTTTTTTAAAATTATTATATAGTATTTAATTAATATTTTATAATTAATTATTCATAATTTTATTTAATAAATACACGAAATAATATTTAACATTTAATTAATTATTGTAAAATAATATCAAGTAATTATTAACTAATTGTTATTTAATTTAATGATTAATATGTTTATTTTTTAATAAAAAATTATGAATTCAAATAATAATATACTCTCGTATGTATTTTTATTTAAAAATTAATTATTTAATATTGTGATTTATCTTACCTTACCTTTTCCTTTCATTGGGGACTTAATTGTATCCCTGGACAGGCCTATTCTAGGTAGTGACTGATAAATTATAGCACACATGAAAACAACATATCAGAGAAAGAGAGAAATAATCACTCGGTCCAGTATCCAAACTAAAGACGGTTGCTGTTTAACCTGTTGTAGCTGAATATTGGAAATAGTAGTAGTACAAACTGTTAGATAATACAATCATCATGACTTGAATTCTCTCCGTCCTTGTTTATATCGTCTGAATTCTCCATGCTGTGGTTATCATGACTCGGATCTGTATCAATATGCCTGAGACCTGAATTCTGCTTGTCATGGTCTTCAACTGGGTTATCATTGACTGTAGAAAGTTCCATTTTTGGATCATGTGATGTTGAAGCAGCTTGTTGCAGGACTGACAAATCTTCCTCCATTGAAGGGCTGTCTCCCTTGACGCTCGAATCTGGAGGTGTAATTGATATCTCTTTTAAGAGTGCAAGAGATGAGCCAACATGCCTTGAACTTCTCTTTGCATTTACTCTCTTCTGCCACTTGGAGAGTGAATCCCTTACATTTTCTGAAATCACTGATTTCTTGAACTTTGATCCCATCTATATTTGCATCTGAAGTCAGATGGATACAAACGCATGATATTTATGTGGAATCTATAAGGGATGAAATAGAAAACTGAACCTGTGTAACTATAACATAGAGGGGAAATGTGATGTAGCTACACCATATCTGGGTGATGACCCTGAAAAGGTAAACAAATCATAAGAAGATGAACTGCCTGTACTTGATCAGATTCTTGATCCAAGCATGACATATCTGCCATGAGAATCTTCAACAAAGAGAGACAAATAAACATTTGGCATATGAAGATTAAGATGCAAAATGCTTTGACCATGATATACCCGAATGTCAAGCGGATTGCAACAGAGATACGGTCTTCCATAAAGCATGAGGAATCCCTGATTTCCCACTGGAAAGAAAATTCAATGTTAGCCCCAAATGTAACCATTACAATTTAAAAATGACTTGTGTCGTGAGAAAAAAATTGGCTATATATTTGAATCCGGTCAAAGGTAACTGAGCGTCCCATGATACTATTCTTTGCGTTTATATTCAACAAGCTTTATAAAATGCATCTTACCATAGACCAAACAAATGTTGCCATCTCAAATGCATTCTGCAAATTAATACCCACATGTTAACAGATGGTAGATTCTCCAGTGGAATTCTAAAACAGCAAAAGGATGTAGTAGCTTGTGAACCTGAAATGATATCAGTTGAATCAACCATAAAAGAAGTTGAGGCTTTCCAAACCAAAACAGACTGTCCCTCAGATTAAACTGATGAAGTCCCATCCATGGATATTGATCCATAGTTTCAACAGCTAACTTTACAACCACCCGGTGAAGTTTCATGCCAATTAATAATATCAACTACCATATACACAAGATGAGTTAAAGTGAGTGAAATGTAGCTGTTGGTAATGATAACCCAGATAAGGAAAACCTGAAATGATAAGGACTTACAATGGCAGGAACAAAAGAAAGCCAAAAGTAGGCATCAGTTCCTGAATGAACATCACAGCTTCAGTCTTCAAGGTCAAAGTTAAAAAAGTAATAAAGCAAGCAAGTATTTCATAACTTAACACAGATAGTCTGAATTTTATTTTATTTTTTTCGCTTTCGTCAGTTGCCTGAATCTATCTTGACAGGATTTGCAGCTACAGAATCTCAGGGCAGGAGAATTACCATGAAACTCAAGGAAAATGCAAAGTATGGCATAAACCCAGAGAGGCACACTGCAAAAGAGGCCAAAACAGAGTGATCAAATTGTTCTACTGAAATTAGGAATATCCTATTGGTAGTAATGATGCTTCTACTTTATGCCATCTACAAAGAACACATTTCATACCAGGTACACAGGCTCGTAAATGTTCTATATTGTAAGGGAGGCTTAGAGTTGAGGTCATGAAATAAATAAACTAAGACAATTGTACTACTTGGATCAATAACTTATAAGAGTGGGTACCTAATTCCAACAATATCACGGAATTCTTCCTCCATGCTTCGAAGCATATAACTGTGAAAATCATATGTAGATGGGAGCTGATGAGCCTGCAGAAAATAGAAAATGAAAAAGATTGATTAATATGAAGAAGTGAGAACCGAAAATTTGCAACCAAAAAATCCTGATAGATGACTATGGTACACAAAAGTCTGTATAGCCAGAAAGAACATACAGTAATGAAGCCTAAGCGCAAAGCTAAATAGTCCGCTTGGTTAATTGAACTCCAGAATTGGCGGCTGAAACAGAGCTGCAAATCAATAATCTTCTGAATTGGAAATCACTCAGACAAATGTTGTACAAAGTCCAAGGTAACAGAATGCTAAGAATGGAAAGGTTTTTTTTTTTTTTTTTTCCTTTTCCCGATTAATTAAGTACAGCATAGAAGTAATCTGCTGAGATGATTTAGAAGGCATAGAAAGGAGAAAGCTTGCAGCCAAACCATGGTACAGGAAAAAAAATTACAAGTAGTGGTTGAACTTTTTTAACTGTATTCTTAAAGTCCAAGACAATATAATGTGATTTTCTCATTAAATCATCATGAATAAACCTTGAGCAACATAACCTTCTATTCTTATTAGCAGGTGGCACGTGCACCTTGCATACATGCACTACAAATAGAGTAATTTGCTAAATGATTATCCATGATCTGGTTTACATCGTAAATCAACAAATTTCTACTTTGATCCAAAGAATAATTTCTTAGGAAAACGATGGGCATAACATAAGCATATTTATGCATAAAAAAACCAGGAAGAAGTTAGTTTTCAAGCAGAAAACATTTACCAGCCAAACAAGAACTTTGCACCTGCTCCATGGATGGGACACATTATGAAGAATGAAAGTGGTCGGTCGCCTCATTTTCATATTGTGTGATGTAGCTTGCTGGTTATCTATATTTGAAGTTCAAATCAGTATAAGTGAGAAAAAGATTTGTGTTATATGCAAAACAACTCTCCTCGAGGCTTTGACAGCAAATTTAAAGGCCTATGTCTAAAATTTTGCACCTTGTATATTAGCAATAGCCATTGACTTGGCTTGGTTTTCCCATGTTCTCCAGCTATAGATCTGAGCAAATCAAATATAAAGAACTCAGTGAGATCTTCACAGACAATAATGTGCCCCCAAGGACATGTTTATGGAGAAGATATATGGACCTTAATCATGGCCAAGACAATGGCGATAAAACTGTAAGAAACATGGATAATGCCAAGGACAAACATGAAACGATGAAGTTGCTCGAGACTCTCTCTCGAAGCAAATGATTCATGACCCTGCTGGCAATGCAAATACAAGAAAGACTTCAGGAAGATAACAGAACTATATTTTTACAAACACAAAGTAAGCAAAAGCCAACATCCATGAAAACCATTACCTTAGGGCAGTAATCATGTCTCTTATTGCTCATTTCCTCTTCTCTAACAACTGTGTTATTAATAAGCAGCTCTAAACTTGAAACAAAAGTGTATTTTCTGGAGCCATTATTTAAGGAACAAGGATAAAACCGGGTGCTTAAGGCTGTTGATTTAACACATAGCTTAGCCACATATCCAATCCAATGACCCATCAGCAATGACATTAGCCCAAAAAGCATCAACTCTGCTTGCATGTAAACCACCACAGACTTCAATCAAAATCCATCTTAATTCTTATGATCTTATCCTTCGCCCATCCGAATATATATATACATACATATAATAAGCAAACTGATGCGTGGAAACCCAATTGCTTACCTTCTTTAATCTTCTGCAGAGCAGCTAATAGAGGTTTCCTCTTGGTCTTATCTAACCACTAAACATACCCATATATAAAATCATAAACTAGATCAGGCTTTGGGATTAATATAGAACTAACTAAAGAAGTTATCAATCCCCTTTTTACCTTCCTTAATCGTTTCAAAGAAGCATGGAAGAAAAGCCCTACAATAACCATGAGACCAACCACCGTAGCCACCGCCCAAGTGGGCGTCTCGGTCAGGGCTCGCCCCTCCATTTCTCTGAAGGCACTGAATCACACCAGCCTCAACTCTTAAGCATATATGGAGTCGTAGACACTCGACGGTTGAAACATAATCAAGACCCGGTTCTTCTTCTGTTGATTCTGGTGAAGAGAGACAAGCTGCAGGCCATTAATGGCGACGTTTTTGGGTGGTGGGATCTGGTTGTGCCATAACCTGAAACATTTAAGAAGACGTGCAGAATGAAATTGTCGGAAACATGGTCGGGCTCCTAACGACGGGGGTCCCAGTATCAAAGGCCTAATCTCTGGTCTCTGCCACTCGGTCTTGTTCATGTCTGAAACTGTCAACGTGACTTTGTTTTTCACCTCCTTTTCTGTAATCTGATCGTTCAGATGTCACCCGTCACTCTAGAAATACCAGGTTTGTATTTAAAATGGGTATATTCGTTCGTTCATTATTATTGTTCACCAGTGAACTTAAAAAAATAGCTGTTGTTTTTTTCTTTATTTCTTGCTGGGTTTTAAACTGAACCTCCATTATTGAAAGGTAGAAGATCGGGTAGAAACTAATTTTAAAATTTAAATAATATTTTTATAATAATATCTATCTTATTTATTTTATATTTTTAATAACATGTTTATTATTATTATTTAAAAAAAATCAACAACTTAACTTACAAAATATTTCTTTCACCTGAAGATGTAATACATTTACTGTCATTTAACTCAACTTGATCGTATAATTGTTTATTATTATAAACTTGAATCTAAAATACAAAATGAAGTTTATTATGACACTATCCTTACAATTTATATAAACGGAAGATACAAACAGTATGTAATAATCATGGTGATTTTGTAGCAACCGACTGATCTTCCTTTAGCTGATCTTGTTTCACAGACAATCCATGCTTCACCCAGTCCAGATACCCTCCTTTCATGTCCCTTACATTCTTGAAACCCTGCAATTGCATGCACAGTGATCAAGTATAAAAAGATACCAAGTGTGTTTTATTGATTACATCAACGTGCTATTTATAATTTTACTTTGTTTTTAGAACCTTGAACGTAACCAACCCATTCAGGCATGAAAGATATATGAACAGGTACAGTCCCAACTTTTATGTCATCTTGTTCAGCTAAACAGTACGAATGTATAATATAATTTCAATATGAAATAATTAATCTCAAAAAGAAATGCCTTACAGCGGCAACAAGATCAGTAGAAGCAGCCCGGGATCTGACTCCACTTTGACATCCCTGCAAATGAAAACACAAACAGAGAGATTCCGTTTCATAGTCAATTTCAATAACTTATTGAAATAATTAAGTAATAAACAAGAATTTTTAATACAAATATATATATATATATATGTGTGGAGAAGATAAATTATATATTACCACAAGTAGTTTATCGTTTTCCGTGAAGACAGATGAGATGTTGTTCAAGAAATCAGGATTCGTCTCCCTACCTCCTGACGCACAAAAAATATCTGTCAGTCACCTACACTTGTATTAATTCTCGGACAATCATCAACAGAAGAAATGGAAATTATTAAACGGTGAATGAGTCCGATGCAGAACTGTATAAGTGTATACGCAAATTCCAGTACATGTTCTTGAATCTAACCGATGTGGGCGGGACATATATTTCTTAATACATCTCATGCAGAGGGTATGCATTAAAGTAAAAGCAGGAAATAAAAGGTAATAATACCTCCAGGTTTATCAAACATGTAAGGAATGTTGTATATCTTCTCTACATCAACATGTCCTTTCTTGTATTCTTCCTCTGTCCTGTTTTTAAGAAATTCCATATTCATTCAGATGATCAAATAGCAACCAAACCCAGAAAAGGAAAACCCTTAAAACCCAGAAGATAAAATTAGATATCGATGAGTAATTAACTCTAAAATCTTTGCTCAGTAAGAGAGAGAGAGAGAGAGAGAGAGAAATGAAAAGTCATCTTTTACCTGATATCAAGATAAGTGAAGCCTGAACCAAGCAGAGACTTGGCTTCGAGGACATCAACGGTGACAACTTCTGATCCCAAGCTGAAAGACACAAAAAGAAGAAGAGGAAGAAACAAGGATCCAGAAAAAAACACAACCCGGGAAACACCCATTTCAAGTTATGCAGGAAAAGAACTGTTCCGCTGTTATAAATATTTTACTCGCTCTCTCTGTGTACACATATATGTGATATACACATGTATATATATGTATATGAAAGAGAAGATAGAGCCACCTTTTATCTACAGAACCCATGAAGAAGAACTGGTATTTACGTATGGAAAACTATCTTTATCTGCGGTTTTCCAGATTTGGTGAGCTACTTCCCTGGTTTTGACTGAATTAGCAGCTGAATTGCAGTACAGATCTGTGAGCTGCCAAAAAGCAATAGCTAGCTGCAGTTATTCCATTTCTGTGGGAAGATACAAAAACAATGTACAGCTAAATTGCTACGAGTAGACATCAACTGTTAGCCATCATTTTCGAATATATAATAATACCATCGGACCCAGATGAGTTACGTATTACCTACCCCATCTCCATTGTTAGCTATAGCTTTATCTTATCACATTGGAATATATTATTGTAAATATTCTCCTGTGTTTTTAGGTTGATCATTTTTGGTTTTATCGGTTCTGAAATTTTAAAACAAACTAACCGAAAGATTTTTTTTTTTAATATTATAATAGTTATAAATATACATAATATATTATATTAAATTTTAAGTATTTCTTGATTTTTTGTTTTAAAGCTAATCTGACAGAGCTTCTTTTCTTGGTTCGGTTTTGAGTTCAGAAGCTTCTTCAGTTCAATTTAGTCTTTCAGAAGTTTTTTCAGTTTAATTTAGTCACTTTTTATGATTAATTTAGTTATTTCAATTTGCAAAATTTTTAAATTGAACCGATCAAAATACTCACGTCTAACCATTGGTGTAGAGAATTACTGTTAATAAATGAAAATTAGCCCAAAAAAAAGGATCACTTTTTCTCAATTAAAACTTAATAAATCGTGTAACCCAACAAAATAAATGTTCATCTTAATTACCTGGTTTGTATTAAATGGAAAGAGATGGATTAAATCAGTTCAGAATCCAACCAATTAAACAGCTAGTTGAGATGACAAGGAATCTGAAACTGAAAGGGAACATGCCCAAACAAGTATATATACACTCAAGTTTCTGCAATTCACATACATGAATAAAAGAGCACAACTAACGAACATTGAAAGTTTCTGCAATTCAGCAATCATATTCAAATGGCTTCCCGGTTACAGGAGAAAAGGTGCCAAACAAGCAATATCAGTAGACGCCACAAGAAGAAATATCATGGACCCGCAACATCTAACCATTTATCATCTAGGTGAATTGTGAAGGAGCTAGTGAACTATGTACAAGGACTTACATATAGGACTATTCCGTTTTGCCCAGACATACCAGGGAGATACCTTGGGGGCTTCATGCCTTCAACTCAAAACAATTGTTAAGCTTCCGTGTGGACATGACATCTGCAACAATCTCAGAACAAAAACTTTATCATGGTTTGCCCAAATCTCCCTTATGGCTATCATATGAACCTGAGGAACAAGAAGCAAAATTCTTCTGAGTATGTGATAAATTGGATATCTCCAATTGGTGGAAAGGAAAGGAAACAAAAGATTTGCGCTACTCTAATTGCTATTCTCTTGAAACCCAAAATTCATTCTCAAGTGAAATATCAAGATAATGACTTATGTTCTTGGCAGGAGTTAGTAAGATCGGACTTTCGCAAACCTATATTGAATTATGAATAGTGGAACTTGTTCAGTCCATTCTTAGCAAGAGCAATTACAAATTCATTTTTGCAAAAGCATCAACTATATACCCAGTGTACAAGAAGCACATGACATCATCCTTTCTGATGAGTGGTTTTAAATCTGGATTCCTCTCTTCACCTGAAAGACGAAAATACAAATTTCATCAGGGATAAATACCTTTCCGTAACAGCATGTTAATTGACACCCAGGTTAACCATGTTTGGAATATGGCTTACAAATTTAAATTTCATTTTAACAGGAAAAGCCAAAAACGTTTGCAGTTTAAAAAATATCCACTTAGCCAATCAAACTACCTCACCAAACGCTAGAAACTAAAGCATGAACTTCAGAGACTAACCTCAGAAAAAGAAGATTTAGTCCTCATATCAAGTTTGCACACTGGGCAGCATGTCCCCCATTTAGTCAACCAAGAGTCTACACAGCTTGAATGAAATGCTGCAAACAAGTGAGAAGTTAATCAACTGAGATTTAGAAATATTACCTGTCAAGACAAAAACTGGACACCAACTGAAATCTAAATTTATATTAAGGTAAGGATATATAAGCCTTTCCAATGGCACATACTGATCTTGATTCATCACTCTATATATATCATTATATATTAAAAACAAGTTCCTATCAACAATCTGAATTTGTCCGTGGACTTGAACATGATACATTTCAGAAATTTCCTAAAGTCACAAGAAATGCTATTTCAGGATCTTCCTTTCCTTGAATATTAATCTATTTTTACTGAGCAGAAAACACATGTGCCTCTTTCTACTTTTTGAATATATATATATATATGTATATATTGCTTTATACATTTTGGATACTTTTGGCACCAAGATTGCACTTGACCTGAAAGGATAACTTGGCCAAACAACCAAGAATGTTAACCATCAATCTGTGCCTTACCATGATGACAAGGGAGGAGCTTAAGGATTTCCCCATCTTTGTAGTCTTCAAGACAAATGGCACAAGTTTCTTCCCTACGGCAATCACTCGAACAAGCAGAGCTAAATGTGACGCGAGGGAGAGTTTCCACCATTGTGTTATCTACACTTTTAGGGCAATGATTTCGCCCTAGCCTATATGGCCAGTGTCTGGGAGCTAAAAACACTATCACTAGCAATCCTACTAGGACAATAAGAGAGAAGAATGATATTGCTAGCACAGTCCAAGCACTTCCACCATGCTGCATATAAATGCAGCATTCCCCATGTTCCTCTTTGGCATGCTTCATCAAAGTTTCGCCTGCTGCCTTAGAAACGAACACTGCATGCACTTTAACACCATGAGGGTTTACCATCACTGCACATAAAATGAACAACACAAATCAAATTAGTTTACTCAAATTCTTTCTTACAGATTATGCCCTGAATTTGGAAAAATATAGCAACAAATTCAAAATTTTGCATTAATCCATGGTGAATATTAACAATTTCATTAAATAAATACCCTAAATTAACAGCACAAAAATTCCAAATGCCATTTTTCTAAAAGAGAAATCAATAAAGGCAACAATAAGAGTTGATGTAAAGGGAAAGAGCAGACTTACTGTATACCAAACTGCTCTTGTCTCTGTCATCATACACAATCACTGTACCAAAACCTGCGTTTTGGGCATTTCGTATTTTATCTTCAAAGGAGCACTCGCCCCTAACTATCAACGCGAACTTGACTTGCTGCTCCGTCTTGTTAGATACGGCGTCGTTTCTTAATCGAGAGCAAGCATTAAGAGGATCCGCCGCATGCAGAACTCCACATACGCCGGAGCTATTTATAGCAACAGCTAAAAACAATTTACCAAAGCTTAGTCATAAATTATGTTTTCGAATTGCGCCTACATACTTAACTGTACTTCAAATTTCTTTCATTTTCCTTGCTCTTGTAGAAGAAACATAAAAAATTTCCTTAGTTTTCATTTTCTGCAACATTGTTACATTTTCTTAGCTGCCAAACAGAAAATGAAAGAGAAAGTGAAAGACAGTTACCGAATTTGGCGGGAAGGTCGGGGAAAGAACCGGAGAACTGCTTTAAGAAGACGGTAGCAAAAGTTAATTGAATCGCAGAACTAAGTAATACTACTAAAAATCCACATAAAGCTCCTCTCATGCCTCTCTCTCTCTCTCTCTCTCTCTCTCTCTCTCTCTCTCTCTCTCTTCTGTGTCGGTTCAGATTTCTGGCGGACGATTCGAGCAAAGATGCTTGTTGCAGAAGCGGCCATCGGGGAACAAAAACGGTGCGTTTTGTATCGTCAAAGTCAAACCCGAAGGCTTTTTTAAAGATAAAACAATACGGCGGCGTTTCACCACAGAACTGTGTTAGCACCCCAGAGCTCCCTGGGTTAGTGAGGTTCCTGCAATTCTCTGTGAGGGTTGGCTGCTTCTTCCTAATCTTCTACTTGTTCTGTGATTTGGCGATTTTACTCGTTGGCGATGGAGGAAAACTCGAAGTTGCCATTGCCAGAAGCGTTCCTCAATTTCCTTAAAGTGAATGGAATTGACCCTTCGATTTATACGGCGAGCGATACTGTACCTCGTTACATAAGGTACCCGAGAAAAGTACTTCCTAGTTTTTATGATTCTGTTGATTTCGTTCTCTTCTGTAAGGTTTTAATTTTTTGGAGTTTTCTGTTAGCTTTTGTAAGTGAAATTTTAACACTTGCAATTTATCGGTATCTTCTGTTTTGGTTAAGGTTGAAACCTGGGAATGAAGCTTTTATAGGAGAAATTGAAGCCGAGATCAAGTGTAAGCTTGAAAAAGTTGATTGGTTGGCTGGTTTTCATTCTCTTCCTCCTGATATTCAGATTGCTAACTCTACAGCATACCAGCAAGGACAGGTTAGGATGAAGAGAACTTTCAAGACACTGCTGTTATACTCATGTTGGTATTGTGATTAACTTGGAAATTTTTGTTTTGGGATAAGTTGACTGGGAAATTATAAGAACCTCTCGTCATGATATCGTCTTTTTCCTTGCAACCTTGGAGCTTTTTATATACTTAAGTAGAATCACACGGTTGTTGGAGTTGTTGCATTTTTCTATCTCTTTGGTGTTTGTTCTTCCTAATTCTGAAAGTTGGTGGAAGTTGATACTGATATTGGATTTTTCATGCATAAGACTTAAAGGTTCTGTTGGTTTTTGTGTCTTCTGCGGATGTGTATTGCATTCATTTGCTTTCGTATGTCATGTTCGTGTTTTTGGTCTTACAGATTTATGGAATTGATGCTGCTTCTGGAGCTGCTGTTTCTGCTTTGGATATCTCACAAGGAGATCATGTCCTTGATCTGTGCGCTGCTCCTGGTGAATAATCTCGTCTTTAACATAGCGTATAAGTTAATCAATTCTTTTTTCCCACTATGGCTTATTAACTGACATGATTTCAAGTTGTAATTTCACTGATTGCTATAACATCTATGTATACAGGGGCTAAACTTTGTATGATACTGGATCTTCTTGGTGATTCGGGTTCTGTAACTGGTGTTGATATTGCAAGACACCGGTTAGCAGCCACTAGAACTATGCTGCAGAAGTATGGGCTTGGTGAGCGGTGCCGACTTTTTGTTGCTGACGGAACCATGTTTTCTCTTGTCCCTGTTAACTTACAATCACCGCTGATATCATGTAAATGTCATCAACCCAGTTAAGAGTTTTGAGATATAACTCATTCAGCCATTGAAGATTTCTATTAGTTGCCGTCAGCCCATTTTTAATGTGTTATCATTCCATCTAGTGTTCTACAGTTGAATCTGCTTCAGAGGATAAGAACAATATATTTGTGGAATGGACTTCAAGGAGACCGTGGAAAGAAAGGAAAAAAGCAGCTAAATTGAGGAAAAATATGGCTTCAAAATCGGTTACAGCAAATAAACATCCTGAACTCATTTTTTATGGGCAGCATTCTGGAGTAGTGGGCCTCAGAAAAAGTGAACTATTTGATGCTGTTTATAGCACTGAAATTTCGCATCGTGGCTATGACAAGGTGAAGATGCGTTTCTCCTTATTTGCACGGACCAATGTGTTTTCTCTAGGATTTCTTTGAAAATAATTTTTCCTCGTCTTGAATTTAAGCATGACTGCTATTCAACTTGGTTCTGCTGAAGTAGACCCCTTTTCCTCTTACTGATTGAAACTCAATTCAGGTCCTGGTGGACGCAGAGTGCACCCATGATGGGTCAATTAGACATATCCAAAAATTTGAGCACTGGGGTTGGACAACTCTCCAACGTCGTGTATTGGATGCAGAGAGAACTGACAGAAGCTTAACCACTCTTCAGGTAACTGTTAATTGATTCATTCTTTTAATATGTACTAGGCAAATTTGTCATTTATGCTGCTATCTGGAATTTCATTCAAAGAAGTTGAATTTTCAAACGAGGGAACATACATGTAGAGCTTAGAAGAAGCTTATCCATCAATGAATCACCCATTTATCCTTGTGATTTGCATCATTATTTTGTATCCACTACACACAAGATGAGATATGTTGTTTCCCCTACAAATTTATGCTTTATCATCTTGCTGGATGATTCTCTGCCACCCCTCGGTGAATAACTTGGCTTCATGGGCAGTTCTTTCCGACCTCTTAACGATAAATTTCTTTGTTTGCAGTTGAAACTCCTAACAAATGGTTTCAGATTGC
The DNA here is from genome assembly GCF_054855325.1 of Carica papaya. Taxonomy (NCBI): domain Eukaryota; kingdom Viridiplantae; phylum Streptophyta; class Magnoliopsida; order Brassicales; family Caricaceae; genus Carica; species Carica papaya. The sequence goes on along the minus strand of NC_142312.1, from coordinate 3,932,802 downwards.
TTAGACCTGGTGGGTCACTTGTGTACAGCACTTGCAGGTGCAGCCTATTGACATCTCTTGTGTTTTATCAAACACACAGACGCAAGCAGATACACATTTGAATACATGCATGATCATGTCTTCTTATTTATATCTTTTTGGTTAATTAGTCTTACAGTTGCTCAGAATGAAGATGTGGTAGAGCAGTTTCTCAAAGGAAATCCTTCTGCAGGTGGGTTGCCCTGTGGTCTGGAATGTAATTGTGGAATATCTTTAAGTAAATAATTGTTTAATGTTTATACTACTTCCGAAAGTTTTATTTCAAAAAAAAAAAAAATAGTACTTCCTACATTGTAAATTATAATTATATGTCCACATATCACTCTTTAAATTGCGGATGGTTTTGTTGATTCCACTATTTCCTTGAATTTCTGGGTCAATGAATGACTTCATTTATCATCTTTGCATCATCCTTTATTGATATTACTTTATCTTGTCTGGCAGAGTTGCAGGACATAGATGCAGCGAAAGATTGGCCTTGTAAGAAAGGGAAGATACCAAAGACATGGCGGTTTGATCCCCTAACATCACAAACTAGCGGACTTTTTGTAGCAAAATTCAGAAAATTGCCAGTTGAACCAAGGTAGATTCCACCTAATAACTAAAGGTTTTTGCAGTAATGATGACTAATCTGTGTGAAATATAAACTATGTTGTTTTAATTCTCTGTGTGTGTGGAAAAACATAAGATGCACCTTTTCAGGCTTTGTTCTCTGAAGAGGATTTCCCTCCAGTAGGTTTTGAGTTATAGTTGCCTGTTTGTATCGTTTATATATATTGTTGTGATGTTGCAGTCCTCCGTGATGGTGTATGCGAAGACCCATCTATTCCAGCCACTTGACACTAGAGATCCCATCAGACATTTAACATCATTCAAATCTTAGCAGTTGTCCTAAGTATGTCATCTCTGTTTTCTCTCCAATTTCTTCAAAGAGTTACATTTTCATTCTGATGTCCTTAATATGTGTGTGTGTGTGCGCGCGCAGACACACACATCATTTTGCAGAAACGTCATGTACCTCTAAGCGACTAATAGAGGACAAAAGATAAATTATAAGTGGGTTGAATACCAACTTCAATGACTTCTGTACTCACCTTTCACATGTTTTAACATTTTTTTTTTTAATTCACGAAGGATCTAACAATTAATTATGAAGTTGCGTTTGGGTTATTCTCATTTTATATGAATCAAATCTTTATATTAGTATTACAAGGACTATGAACATTATGAAAAGAAACAGGGTTGAAAAATAAATGTAAAATTGAAAATTGAGTTTTTGAACAAAAAATATATATATATTTTGTAAGGACAAAATTTCTTTAATTGAGTAATAATAACATGTTAAAAATCTTACTTAATTTTTTATTTTATTTTTTTAAAAAAAAATATATATATATATATATATATATAAACTTTGTTTGAAAATTTGAAATTTACTCAGTTCATATTCTAAATATGAAAATGTGTGTTTATAAATGAATATTTTAATAGGAATCAAACATTTATAACAGACAAAAACCTTAATGTAGGTTTTTCAGGAACAAGCTTAGTCCGATTCTCAGAAAAAAACAAAAAAACAAAAAAAAAAAACAAGAACAACCTTAATCCAAGTTCATACTAAGGTAATCCTAAAGGCAAGTTTGATCTTGATTAAGAAATATCATAATCAACTAACTATTGTTTAACAACTATACATAAATCTGTATTCACCTTTTCATCACACGCCCACTTGTCTATGGGCTTGCAAACCCTCCTTTCTCTTCGGTCTACGTCTGTTTCTCCCTAAATGACAGAGCAGGCAAAAATTTTCAGAGATGATCGCCACTGCTGCATGTGATGATATAACAGCTCCTCTTGGTAAGAATTTTGGGTCTCTGCCATCCTCTCTTTACATTTCCCTCTCTTTCTCTCCCACTTTCCACCTCCCCAAACACTAAACTCACTTCTTTATTTTCCCCATGCAGTTCACAACTCGGGTGCAGCATCTGGTTCGAGCACGCCATCACAGTGAGTTCAAGATGACTTGCCGGTTGAGCAAGTGGCACTTACGGTGCCCGCCACAAACAATCCCCCTCCCTTCCATCCCTCACATTCCGCACATGAGCTCTGGGAAATTTGGCCTACGTCCTCCTCTCATTCCTCAATTAGTTCTTCTGGTCTCGAAGGGCCCCTCATTGTGTCGTCGATAATGGCGCATATTGCGATGGTTCCCAGGATCACATGGTGGATTCGCTGATCAGCGAGAGGGTGTTCTTCGAGGGGTTGAGGTGGGAGTTCACGCTTAATCCGGAACTTTTTAACATGATGGAGCCCGTGCTGATCGCGATATTGGTGGATACCGGCGCCGGGAACGTGTACGCCATCACATCATCAGTACCGTCAAGATATTATATAGAAAGCGGCTGACTTTCCCGGCGGCATTGCTCGTCTTCATAAATCAAACAGTTCTTTTTTTGGTATGAATGTACCTCTACTGATTTCAGAACCACATGCATTACGACCTAAAGCTTGAAGATGAAAGCATTGAAAACGAATTCTCTATTTAAAAAACATATATATATATATATTAATATTGAAAACGGATTATTAACGGATTAATAAATTAGCATGGCCAACCTTAAATGTGTCATTCGCTAATATCCAATTACCTATTTCAAAAGTTTCCGGTGCAGCTTCTAGCCCGTTGCTATATGGGCTTGGGGCCCGAAATGTCCGCCGCCGCCGGTGATGATGTCGCCGCTCCTCTCTGTAAGATTTTCGTTTTCTCCTTTTTTTTGGTTCTTTCCACTCTCCTCCTGACAAAACACTACGAATTCTACGAATTCTCTCCTTTTTCCACATCTAGTACGCAGAACAGATAGGGCTTCCATTTCGGCTGAGCCGTCACCGGAAGATGAGGAGAACTCACCGGTCGAGCAAGTGGCACTCACGGTGCAAACAACAGATGATCCGTCCCTCCCATCCCTCACGTTTCGCACATGGGTTCTGGGGAGCCTGGCTTGCGTCCTCCTCTCTTTCGTCAACCAGTTCTTTTGGTACCGCAGGGAGCCACTCTCCATCACATCGATTGCGGCCCAGATCGCGGTGGTTCCGCTGGGCCACTTGATGGCCTCGCTGGTCAGCGCTAGAGTCTTCTTCGAAGGGAAGAGATGGGAGTTCAGCCTTAATCCTGGACCTTTCAACCTGAAGGAGCATGTGCTTATTACCATATTGGCAAACGCTGGCGCCGGTAATGTTTACGCTATACACATAGTCAGCGCCATCAAGATCTTTTACAAGAAGCAGTTGACTTTCCCAGCGGCCTTGCTTGTCGTTATAACCACCCAGGTGCTGGGTTTTGGTTGGGCCGGAATTTTTCGGAAGTACCTGGTGGAGCCCGCCACCATGTGGTGGCCTCAGAACCTCGTCCAAGTTTCCCTTTTCAGGTCTGTAAGCTCTAAGCATACTCCTATCGACGTCGTGTCGTATCCGTCTCTTAACTTTACTAATTATCTCTATGTACTGGTTTGATGATGATGATGATGACGACGACAAAATCTTAAAATTACAGAGCATTACATGAGAAAGAGGAGAGGCCCAAGGGTGGATTAACAAGAAACCAGTTTTTCCTCATTGCATTTATTTGTAGCTTTGGTTATTATGCGCTCCCTGGCTACCTCTTCCCAATGTTGACCTCTATGTCATGGATTTGCTGGGTATTCCCTACTTCTGTTATAGCACAACAGTTAGGCTCTGGACTCCATGGATTAGGGGTTGGTGCTATTGGATTTGACTGGTCCAGCATATCCTCTTACCTAGGAAGTCCTCTTGCTAGCCCTTGGTTTGCTACTGCCAATATTGCTGTTGGTTTCGCCCTAGTCACTTATGTCATTACTCCTATTGCTTATTGGTTGAATCTTTTTAAGGCCAGAACTTTCCCCATTTTCTCAGATGGTCTGTTCACATCTACTGGTCAAAAGTACAATATCTCGGCTGTTATAGACTCAAGTTTTCACCTTGACATTCAAGCATATGACCATGAAGGACCACTGTATCTCAGCATCTTCTTTGCTATATACTATGGTGTTGGTTTTGCTTGCCTAACTGCCACTATTTTCCACGTTTTCCTTTTTCATGGAAGGTAGGATGAGCTTTTCCCTGAGAAGATCTTTCTGTTTAGGCTTTATTCAATTAAAATGTTTGTAAGTTGAACTCATTTTTTCAAGGGTATAGAGATATATGGCAGCTAAGTAAGTCTGCATTCCAAGAGAAGAAGGTGGATGTGCATACAAGGCTTATGAGGAGATATAAGCAAGTACCTGAATGGTGGTTCATATGCTTACTTTTGGTGAACATTGCAGCAACTTTGTTTACATGCCAATACTACAATGTTCAACTCCAATTGCCATTGTGGGGCATCTTGCTTGCATGTGGTCTTGCCATGTTCTTCACTCTTCCTGTTGGAGTAATCGCTGCTACAACAAATCAGGTACTTTTCCATGCTCTTTCTAGGATTCTATACTGTGAGGTTATTATTATTATTATTATTATTATTATTATTGGATTTAGGATCCTCTTTCTGTTCCTTGTGGCATTTGTCTATTATTAGCTTCGAGTAAATTCCACTGACATGTAAACTTAAAATCCTTTGGTCACTTTCATGTTTTAACGTAGGATATATTTTCCTTTTTATACACAGACACCAGCTCTGAATGTGATCACAGAGTACATCATGGGGTATATTTATCCAGGATACCCTGTTGCTAACATATGCTTTAAAGTGTATGGATATATAAGTATGAAACAAGGCCTTACATTTTTGCAAGACTTCAAGCTTGGTCATTACATGAAGATTCCCCCTAGGGCCATGTTTGTTGCACAGGTTAGTCTCTGTTGTTACCCTGTTTGCACCTACAATGGAAGGAAAAAACAAAAATGTCAATGTATTTACAACATCTTTCTAATACTTACATATTTTCATCAGGTGGTTGGCACAATTATATCAGCTTTAGTTCATTTAGGAACGACGTGGTGGCTTATGAGCACAATTCCAGACATATGTGATAGAGAATTGCTTCCAGCAGGCAGCCCGTGGACATGCCCTGGTGACCATGTATTCTATGATGCTTCTGTTATATGGGGTTTGATTGGTCCTTATCGAATATTTGGAAAGCTAGGCTACTACTCGTCAATCAATTGGTTCTTTCTAGTTGGGGCTGTTGCACCTATTTTAGTTTTGGTGGCTCAAAAGACCTTTCCAAACAAGCATTGGATTAAACTTATTACTATGCCTGTGCTCCTGGGTGCAACAATCAACATGCCGCCAGCTACTGCTGTCAACTTCACTAGTTGGGTTCTTATTGCGTTCTTCTCAGGCTTCATTGCTTATAGATATTATCGTGAATGGTGGAGTCGCCACAACTATGTGTTATCTGGGGCACTTGATGCTGGATTGGCCTTCATGGCAGTATTGCTATACATGTGCTTGGGGATGAATCATGTTAGCTTTGACTGGTGGGGAACTCACCCTGATGGATGCCCGTTGGCTTCTTGTCCAACTACTACAGGTGTTATAGTTAAAGGCTGCCCAATTTTCTGAGTGGAACAGAAGTAGGTGTTGGATCAAACTTCTAAAATTGTTTTCTTTGAATAATCCTTTGTAGATTTTATAAATAGAAATAATGATGATGTAAGTTACTATATTAAATTGTAAATTACAATGTAATGGTTTTGGATGATTGTTCACTTTATGCATTGTCAGTAAAATTTGAACTGTAATTAAGAAGCAAGATGGATAATCTGCAGTTACATGCACATATACATGATGTTCTTTCTCTGTACTGTAAACGATGAAACTTTGTGCTGAATCAGTTGGGAGAGAGCCAATATTTGGCTATTTCCATTCAATTGACTTCTCAAATTCTTGATGCTTAAAGCTGATGAATCCAGGGGTTCTTGCTGTTTTGGAAGCTGTAATTGATGTTCACTCACTTGAGTTTCTGTGACTTTTCACATAATAGATTGATTATTTCTTTTCCTCTTATCAGCTTGAATATATTATATAATACCACCATATTAGGTTGAAAAATCTATATTTTTAAGTTCAATGATAATCTCTTACCAAACCAGCTTCATCGGGACCCACCATCTGGCGGCTGTTTTTCCATATAATACTATAGCAGTCAGCCAACTGGTAGCAGAATTGTAAAACCAGGGTCTACCCACAATCTTTTAATTCAATTTATTTGGCCACATCCAAGGCAGAACAAAAGAGTATAAATTATATGCTTTTTACCTCCAAAACCCAAAAGCAACCGTTGTTAGAAACTCATTTCCTAGTAGTCTTTTCTTTTAAATGCTTATGATTATGGCTCTCTTCTTGTCATCTTTAACTTCTGCAGGAAAATGGTTAGGATTTGTCACTGCCATTTGGGTTCAAGCAATTTGTGGCAATAACTACACATTTTCTAACTACTCAGATGCGTTGAAGTCTCTAATGGCTCTTACCCAGTTGGAGCTCAATAATCTGTCGGTTGCCAAAGATGTTGGAAAGGCCTTTGGCGTCTTCTCTGGTCTTGCTTCAGATTATTTGCCAACCTCAGTTATACTCATCATTGGATCTCTGGAAGGGCTTATTGGATATGGAGCTCAATGGCTTGTTGTCAGCCAACGAATTTCTCCTCTCCCCTATTGGCAGGTGAGAACTAAGGATTCTATTTTCCAGAATCTATAGAACTCTGTTCATTAATGACGACCAACTTAAATCCCATCTTAGTTAACCAGAATTGCAGAATAATGTTTCTAATTTACAAGATCACATATGTTTTTTATGTGCCAGTTTATTGTCTTACATAATCTCTTCTGTCACAGATGTGTATATTTCTTTGCATGGGGGGCAACAGCACGACATGGATGAACACAGCAGTTCTAGTTACGTGCATGAGAAACTTCCCCAAAAATCGAGGTCCTGTCTCCGGAATCCTCAAGGGTTATGTGGGGCTCAGCACTGCAATCTTCACAGATATCTCTACGGCACTCTTCTCCTCTAACCCCTCACCATTTCTCCTCATGCTTGCACTTATCCCTGCTGTCATTTGCCTCCTTGCTGCACTTTTTCTCCATGAAGCTGCACCAGCTTCAAATCCTCAAGAAGACAAACAAGAATCTCAGTTTTTCCGAATATTCAATGTCATCGCCATCGTTGTAGCCATCTACCTATTAGCCTTTGACATCACTGGAAGCCACGGTCACCTTTTGTCTATGATGTTTGCAGGAGGACTTCTTGTCTTACTGGCTTCTCCATTGATTGTCCCATTTTATGCACTTCTGTATAAATCAAGATCTAGCTCTGATATTGAGCAAGCAATAAAACAACCATTGCTAGTTGATCAAAGAGCTGCAGGGGGACAAGAAGACAAAATAAAGATAGTAAATGAAGATCTCAAAGTGGAGAAAGTTGATCAAACAAAACGGAAACCGTCAATTGGAGAGGATCACACCATTTTTGAAATGATGCAGACACTTGATTTCTGGATTCTGTTCATGTCATTTCTTTGTGGTGTGGGAACAGGAATGTGTGTGATCAATAACATGGCACAGATGGGGTTGGCACTTGGATTCGCTGATGTATCTGTTTTAGTTTCTTTAACCAGCATCTGGGGCTTCTTTGGTCGCATTTTCTCTGGCTTATTATCGGAGTACTACATGAGGTAATACCTATTTCCCCTTCCATCTACTTTTGACTTCCTGCTGCTGATTCCTAAGGACATTTTATATGATTTTGCAGGAAGTATGGAACACCTAGGCTGGTATGGAATGCAGCTTCTGAAATTCTAATGGCTGTAGGATTCATTATCATGGCTTTAGCCTTGCCAGGATCTCTATACATTGGTTCAATTCTAGTAGGCATATGCTATGGAGTCCGCCTGACAATAACAGTGGCAGTTGCCTCAGAACTATTTGGACTCAAATTCTACGGTCTTCTCTACAACATTCTCATCCTTAACCTTCCATTGGGTTCATTCCTCTTCTCTGGTTTGCTTGCCGGATACTTGTATGATGCTCAAGCCACTGCCTCAGGGGATGGAAGTAACACTTGTGTTGGAGCTCATTGTTATTGTCTTGTGTTCTTAATCATGGCTGTTACATGTATTGTTGGGTTTGGATTGGATATGTTATTGACAATTAGAACCAAGAATGTTTATCGCAGGTATCATGCCGATAAGAAGTCTGCTTTTGCTGCAACCGAAGCCATCTTGGAAAAGTCATGACAGGTTGGCTACTCAAAAGTTCAAACTTGGTTCAAGTCTTGGCTGCTTGGTTCTTTTCCTTCTTGTGAGAGGAAAATGGGTCTTATAGTGAAGAGTTTTCTATCCATGAATTTCCCTTTTTTTAGGGGAATTTTTTTATACCCGCAATTTTGTTGGATCAACAATGTGAAATGGGTAAATTTAGTTGTAATAGTTTTAGTGGAATGTGTATTTGTAATTGATAAATTTACTTTATCTAAGAACTGTAATTGTTCATCATCCTTTTATGACCTGCAATCCAAAAAAATTTGGTAGAAATATTTTGATTTTTGATTAAAAAAAAAAAAAAAGTAGTTATAAAAATTATTATTACTTTTTATTATAAAAATACTTTTGAGATGTAAAAAGTAAAATCAAAACTTGAGTTTAGATATAATATTTTGTAATTGAACTCACTTCTTTGGATCCAATTCAATATGGTTTCTTGCTGAAGTACGGATTTGTGTTGGTAGGAAAAATAAGGGCGGGTTGAGGCAGGTGTTGGTTTAGTCTTCTAAAATTTGTCTGAACCTATCTCTATATGTATGTATATATATATATATATATTTATATTTATATTATGATGATATATTATATTATTTTAAATACAAATAAATATATTTTTAATTTTTTTAATAATATAAGTATAATATAATTATGATAATAAATAAACTAACTATGTGGAGACAAATTCAAATTTATTTCCCATAAAAGATGGATCATGTTCGAATTTGGTAAAACTCGTTCCAGACCCACCTTCATCTCCAGCCCTCTCATTACTGGTTTGATTTTGTTCGGCCGAGCATAACCCACATGACGAGGCTGCCAAACCCGGCTCATGGACTATGTTGTCCAAGCTGAGCTGAACTTGAACCGTACAATTTGGGCCTAGGAGCTTTTGATGGCTCTAGACAATTCTGAAGATGGCAAAATCAGTGTAGGTCCGACCAGTAGTATGAACCGTCTCGCTGTACGTGCCTCCTCGTTTTTTCCATTCCTTGTTTTCGCCACCATTTTCGGAGAAGCAATACACGACGAGAAAGCAGCTCGCCGCGAGCAAAAGCAGAAAGAATAAACAATGGAAGCCCCCCCAAAACCATCCTCCCTCAGATGGAAGATCCTTCGCCAAGCTCTTCTTCGTAAATCTGGTAACTTCTTTCCTGCTAAAGAAAACGTGACAGTTTTTTCGTTTTCCGTTACTCCATCACTTAATCATGCATACACAATCAGTGATCTTGATCCATGTTAAAAGTTCATGAATCTCTTTCTTTTCACAGATGAGCAGTCTCAAACAGGAATTAAGCGCATTTCGAGGAAGACAGCTCAAGGATTCAACTTGATTCCATGTCAGCTTGTGGACACCGTTCCTTCTTCGTTTTCTTCGAGATTGGAGAGTTCTAAAGAAGCCTGTTTTTGTTACACTTTACCCACTGATGGATCCCCCAAGCTTTACCTGACGTGAGCTCGAGTTATTTGTCCTTCGAATTCCGTGGCGCATTTCGTCGAACATGTGCTCAACACTAGAAACTGACCTGTAGCATTGCTCTTCTTAAGTGCATTTTGTGATTCCATAGAGATGTTATTTACAGCTCTTCTTTAAGAAACAATTAGCATGGCACGATTTGGGAACTGATGATCGGTTGCTAAATATGGAAACTTTTGTTTTGCAGGCAAAGAGTTGATAATTGTGCGGAGCTCAGGGATTTCGAGGCCTGTAATCAATACAATATTGACAACACTGGACTTGTCTGTAAGTGATCTTCTCATTCACACTGGCTATGTTGAACAAATCAAGAATTTTGCAAATTTAATTTAGAAATTGACTCCTACATTAGTAAGGAAAGAGAGAAAATTTTATTGTGAATGGATAAAGAATAACTTCATGTAGAATTTCCATTGAAATTCGAACAGTTTATTCTAGATATCAATAAAATTCAGAGTAAATTGCAACTTTATTTGGAATTCAACTCAAGATTTATCATTTTTAACGGAATTTTCATTGTAGCATAGTTAAATTAGGTGTAAATTTCTAAACAAATTTCACAAAATAAATCATTTGTTTCAAACATAGTGATGCAAAATGAATAGCGCTTAAACTAATTTGTCATTCGGATAATTTAGAAACAGAGGAAATTTGAGTGAAAAACAAAAGAATATAGATAGTCTAGAGAAAATTAAGGATCAAGGCGAAGGAATATAAGGAGAAGTAAGATGAACAAGATAGATTAAAAAAAATAAGAACTCAAGAAAAAAACACAAAAAGACATAGTAGGGAAAAAAACTCAAACAAATTCTTAATTCATCATCGTTTATTCTTTTTGTTTGTAGCTACTAGCCTACATGTAGATACTGATTACAAGTAATATAAAAAAATTACAAAAGAATACAAAAGATTATAATTTTTAATTAAAAACTTCAAGTATGGATAAAAACTGGACTTTCATACCAATTGATGCAGGATGAACAACGATTAAAATAACTTGGTGAGAAAGAAAAGAAGATAGATAGGTAAAAAAGAAACTAGGGATCAAGGTAAACAAATATAGGGAAAGGTAGAACAAATGAGATATATTAGATAAAATGACAACCAGTAGAAACAAATACAATAAAAAGATAATAGGGATAAAACTCAGTCAAAATAATTCTTAATTCATCATCACCTATCCTCTTCTTAAATACGATTAATAAGAAAAATTATAAAAGAGAAAATCTAAAAGATTCTAATTCCTGTAATACTTACTTTTCTTAAATAGGAAACTAAAATGTTATAATGGTAAATAAACCTAAATAAACTAAGTAACTTAAAAATACAAAACAATAATAATATTTATTACGAAAAACAGCTTCTTTAATTGAAAATTTGTTCGAAAGTAATATATTCTTGTCCTGCATCAAATAGCCTAAAAAGCAGGATCTGAATGAGAGAAAGGCCCATTTTCTTGTGTTTTATAGTTTTTATGAGCTGCAAGTCTTTGTTTTGTTTTCATTAAAAGGGATTTAGACTCCCTTTCATTGTTTCAAAAAGCAAGTGGATTTTGTCTCTGATTCATCATATGAATACAAGACAGAAATAAGTTGTTTGCTGACTAGTTGGGAAATTTTATGGTTTAACTAAGAGTCCCTTTCTTTATAATTGTAATGAAATTAGAAGAAAAAATAAGCAACCTATAGCACCTGTAAAGCTGGAACTCTTGTTCTTTGTTCCATGAAGATCTTCATCTTCCTTAGGATATTTCAAGGTGGTGGGAGGAACCCTGAACCCACCTCTAATTTAATTGGTTTGATTTAAAAGAAAATGTAGGGTGTTTTTATCTATAATATTGCTCCGTACATCTGCATGACCTTTCCACACTCAAAGATGCATATCAAATCATTAAGATTGTGGCCTAGAGGTTAGGTGGTATTTGCTCGCATTACTAAGTGTTTAGATTTGTATTGAATCAGCTTCACGAGTTACTCTCAGGTGTCATATGCATGAAAATTAGATGATGCTAACTGGTAATTGGTTACTTTGTTATTGATAATGCTTGGTGGTAAATAAAATTAAAAATGTTCTTATTGTGCAGGTCAGTGGCCTTCAGAAGGTGTCCTTGCTTACTTTTGCATGTCACATGCAGAATTATTCAGGTCAGTGAGGTAGTGTTATCTTGTTTCAGTTTGCTCTTGTCAAGAAGTTGTTCGCTTGTAACTGACTAGGGATGTCGTTTTGCAGTTCAGTTTCATTAATTGCACTAGCACTTTTTATGTTTAAATTAAAGTGTCCTTTCTTTAATGTTCCAGGTCTAAACGAATAATTGAGCTTGGATCAGGATATGGATTAGCTGGAATAGTTATTGCTGCTGCCACTGAGGCATTACAAGTTACAATCTCAGATGGAAATCCTCAAGTAGTTGATTGTATCCTTTTGGGTTTGTCAAGAAAATTAATATGTAAAGAAAATAAATTATTTTTGTCTTACATATGGCATAACATAGAATTTGTCATAATTAAATATTGATTAGTCAAACACTTTCTTTGTGACTTCCATGTTTGTTGATTGATTATCTAGCAAAGTGAAGTTTTTTCAAATGAAAAACTGTGCTACTTCATAGTAGACTGCAGAGTCTTGTTAACAGGTAATGACCAGGCCTAAGACGTGGAAGGTATGATTTGTGTGGAAGAGTAATATTGAAGCAAATTTCAGTTTTCATTTAAGTTCTGATGGATGCAGAACTTATTTCTGACATCACAGAATTATGATGATGAGAGCTTCCCTCAATATTAGGTCTTCCTTGTCATGATTCTGAGTTGATTAGTTTAGCCTCATACAGTAGCCACTCTATGATTGCCTTGAATTAAGTAACTTCACCCAATTGTTTTGATGGATGCAGGAATTATTTTTATGTTGCTTAATTATGCTGACGGAATACATCCTTAATTTTCATCATTATTTTATATCATGATTCTTGGTTGCTTTTGCTGGGGTATGTAGACACTCATGATTGTTATGGGATTTCCTTACCTGGAATCGCCCTTTCATTTCTTTCTGGTATTTTGTGCGGATTCATATTGGAGGTTCTTAACATTCAGATATTCAGCATAATATAAATGTCAATTCTGGGGCCTTTGGTGCCACAAGAGTGATGGCAATGACATTGCACTGGAATCAGGAAGAAATTTCAAATATCTCTAACAGTTTTGATGTCATTGTGGCAAGTGACTGGTAATTCCTATTCTTTCTTCATGTCCATCTTAGAACTGACATCTATCATGCTTGTACTTTCTGCTAAGATATGAAAAGAAAGAGGGTCACTGAGCACTATGAAGCAGTATTTCTTACCATGGAATATGCTGCAAGTGCTTCATTATTGTCAATGGGATACTTCTATTATTGCATAAAGAAAGGTTATGGTTTATATGGCACTTAAACAATCATTACGTGTAAGTGCTAATCTTAACAGATCTAATCATTGCATGTAAGCAGCTATTCACATCCCCATATTTATCTTTTGCTGAACCTTGTTTCTTTTGCATTCAACATTTTTGCAACCGAATTAATTAGATGTTTGGGTGATCAAAAATCATCTTTAACCCAAAGTTTTTAGTGGCGGAAGATGTCTAGGTATCTATGTCTCTTCATTGGTTGACAGAGGGCACTTGCGCCGTTTCCTTAAAGCATGAATGTTCACATGCAGGCACATGATGATGTGATTTTCTTACTGTTATGATAATTTTTTCTTTTTGGTTTGTTTTGCTGAAATTGGCGGGTCATATCCACAGCATATTTTTCAAGGAATTTCACAAAAGCCTTGCTAGAATCATCAAAATCTTGCTGAAAGATGCGGGACCCTCTGAAGCCATATTTTTCAGCCCCAAAAGAGGTGACTCATTAGACAAGTTTCTTGTAGAAGCTAAAGAAAATGGGTTGCGGGTCAGTATAACAGAGCTCTATGACGTGGAAATTTGGAGGCGTCATGAGGGTTTCATGAACGGTGATGACTCCTGGCCCAGCTATGAGAAGGATCACTGTTACCCTTTATTAATCAGAATTACGCGGTGACCCTTTGGTGGCTCTTATCTCTTTAATCATCTGCAAGTAACTGAAGTATACAGATTTCACACCTGGGAGATCTTTTGTTTACTATTCACCTTGGGAGGAAACTTGAGATTGAATGAAAATCTGGAGCAACTTCATATCTCAACAAAACTATCATAGCTTGCATCATGTTTACTAGTAAATTCATTAAAAATGTAATTTGAAATGTGCATTTAATGAATTTAAGGGTAAAGAGATATACAAATTATGATGACTTGATACTATCTATAAGATTTGATTATCGAGCAGCCAATATAAATGGCTGGCAGGAACGATTGACTAGCCTTAGTTCCATAACATAGAAATTCTCATGTACAGAAATGCCCTCGATACTCTTGTAAAGCTTCTCTCTGTTGGCAGTACCAATACGTAATGTAGGTCCTGCCGATCAGTGGTTGCTTTCTCTGATTGATCTAAATTTATTCTTGATTTCCTTTTGGAGTTAATATAAGTGAGTGCACTGCAACTTTTTTAAGAAGATTCCTTATCTTCCTTACAGCATCAAAGCTTTTAGACATCACTCATCAGTAAACAAAGACTCTAGACCTAAAGGATGATGCAGAACAACGTCAAAAGCTATCTGATTCTCCGTGGATAGACTAAACTAGCATTTTAATTTTGTCAGTAGAAAATCTGCTATGTGCTTTTCATTTTTTATCTCCTGGTTACGAACGTGTGCTGTCTGCAACTTCAACTTCAAGGAACTGACAATGGCTTCCGCTTGAATTCTTATCCGACAGAAACCAAACTGCATTCTCGCAGCAATTTGGTTCCACAAGATCTTCGCAGGCCTCTTCAAGATTATGCAGACTTTTCTTGAAATAGATTTGATTTGGTTATGGTTTAACCGAGTAAAGACGTAATTTTGAGTCTTTAAAAAATTGATAGTTCTTTATTCGTAACAGTTTGATAATTTTCTACTTACACGAAAAGTTATAGATTTAAATCGAATTATATGTCTTTATCAGAATGCTATTATTATTATTAGATACACAATTTTTGCCAAGATTAGTCAAAATTCTCTTTCGATTTACCCTTCACATCATATATAACAGCAATACATTTCATTTCTATATTTCTTCTGTAAGTATACTCCATTCACATCTCTCTTTTCATCAGTACCCCCCCCAAAAAAAAAAAAAAGCACTGAAAATGAACAGCAATCATCTCTTATCTTCAAAGAAGAAAGTGGCTAGCCCCCACACAAGTTGGTGAAGAATCAATTTTCATTATGCATTACCTTGATAATAATTATTTTTTAAAATCATATTATTAAAAAAAAAAAATCACCAGTAATTTTTTTTAAAAAAAAAAATATCAAATAACCCAAAATAAAAAAAAAATTTTTTAAAAAAGTAATGTGATTAGAAATAGAATCTGATAGGGTCGGCAATTTGGAAGTTTTCCTTTGTTGGCTTATTTGGCTTTGTTTCATTCTCTAATAAACAGTGATGTGCAGCATAACATTTTCTTAGACATCTCAATCCAACCTTTCACATGTTATGTACATTTCGATTGTCACACACCACCCAACTCATCATATTCTTTTTCTCCTTCACTCATAATTCATGCTTTTTATATGCATGTAAAATTGACCACAACATTTTCTGTTTGGGAAGAGAAATCATGAAATTGTTAAGTGATAATTTTGAAAACGAAAATCGGCTTCTCTTTTATAAATGAAAATAAAGGAGGATTCGTTTTTATCCATTCACATTTCAAAAACATCTTCTTCCCCAAATTTAAAAGAGAATGAAACGACTTGGGTGATTGACTTTTTTTTTTTTCAAAAAATATTTATTCATCTATTAATCAGTTGATACATAAACATCAATTATAATATAATATAATAAACCAATATAAAAATCCAATTAGATTTGAATTTATAATTTTTATAAATAAATGAATATACCAACTATTTAAAAATATATATATTTTAAAAAATATAATTTTATTTTTATTATATTCATAATTTTCTCTCTCTATTCGTATGAAAATAAAAATTAAAAAAATAATATTTAAATACATATAACAGTAGTACAAGCTACTGTTTGTTCTGAACTCACATCCCAAATTTCTTACCTTTGCTAAAAATTTTAAGCTATTATTTTATAGTTTATTTTTTATAATTTAAAAAAAAAATTCGATCAATTCTACTTAATCAAATTTATACGTAAACGATTGTTGATTCATAATATACTCATAAAATAATAATTGTATCTTTATTGATATTTATAAAGTTATAATAATTTTAATTATTAAAATGCAGTGTTGTTGGTAATTAAATAATATAATTTCTATAAAATATTAATCTTGTCTTTATTATCAAATGTTGTTAATAATAAAATTTATAAGGGTTAATTAATTCCTGCATTTATTATTATTATTAGTTTATATAAAATGTGCATGATGTTAAAAATTATTAATATAAAATTAAGAATAAACAAAATTAATTAAATAAAACACAAGAATAAAGTACATGTACGTATATACTAGGTGCTTGGCTGTAGTGTATATTATACTCTCATGCTTCAGTTTGAATGTATTATGAGAAGTGCAAATTATTTATTAGAAAAACATGAAAGTAAATTAGTCTTAATCTCAGTAAATTTATTATATATTTAGATAAAAAACAAGGATTAAATTTTCTTAATTAAAATAATTATAACAGTTTATAAATTTAATCTAATTTTTTTATAAAAAAAAAAAAAAGAAAAGAAAAGACATATAATCATATCATTTTGGACTTTTTTATAAGCAAATTTCGTCAAAAGATTAGTTCATTTGATTTGACTTGATTGGCTGAGATCCCTTTGGCATATATAATATATATATATATATATACATATATGATAACTAAATAGCCCACGAGTATCATTTCTCTAATCTCTATCTTGATAATTATCTTCTTCTTAATTACGTTTTTCTCAATAAACTAAATTATTAATGCATCTTAATTTGTATGTATGTATTAACTTCATTTCTTTTTTAAACAATTGACAGAAATTTGGGTTTTTCTGATTTTTTAGGAAAATTGTTAATGAAGACATAATTTTAATTTTTAAATGCAAATTAATATTATAGTTAATTGTTAGTGGTTTTTGTTGATTTATATATATATATATATATATAGACAAAGAATTCTAAAAATAAAAATAATAATAACCATACATTAATATTCTCTTAAAAAAATTTAAAAAATCATAGATGAATTTGATATTTGTTTTCTAGAGTAAATTATTGAATATTTAATTTTTAATACTGTTTTTTTTTTATAAAAAAAATGATTTATTTATCTATTTAAAATGCTTAATTTTTTTATTTTTTAACAAAATAAATTGAAATAGTTACATTATATTTATATATTTTAAAAAATATCTTAAGATAATAACTTTAAATAATTAATTAAACTAATAGATTAACAAATTAATACTAATGCTCTTATTATTTTTTTAGTATTATTAATTTAATTAATTAATCAAAGTTAATTTTTTGTTAAAAATGTAAATATATATATATATTAAAAATTAAATTATAATAGTGAAAAATATGTTATGAATTTAATTATAGTAAGAGTAAAATTTCAGAGTCTAATTTAATAATTTATTTATATTTTTATGGTAAATATTGCAAATGATTTTTTATTGAAGTAAATATCCAACTCCACATATCTTTTCACCTGAAAATATCTTGTCCGCCCCGAAAAAAATCTGCATGCAACTATTTTCTAAACCGCCAAACAGACGTAAAACACAAAGACGAATACATTCTCGATTGGTTGAAAATATTTTCTTCTGTATCACGCTAGTAGAAAATGGTCCACTTTCCCATCATTTTCTCTCCTTCCAAACAGAATTTTATTCTTCAGAAAAGCAAAGAGGGAATTGTCATCTCTAATTTTTACCCCGACCGATCGAAGTCACCCTTGCCAAACTAGCCTTCCACCTACCATTCACCATTTTTTACTTTTAACTTTGGTTTTTTTTTTTACACTCCGTAAATTTGTCAATTACTTGTTTTCTTATTTTAAATTTCTTTTAAATTGCAAATACAATAACCTCAACTCGGATTCACGTCAAAAGCATTCACTTTCCTCCCATTTATTTTTAATGCTTCCTCGAAAAACCATGGCCTCAAGTTTCACGAAGCCCTCTACTTTTTGTATGTAGATATATACACACGCCTACAGACATACACATATATTCGTGTGAGAGTGTGCATGTGTATATAATATATATATACACACACACACACACTATTACTAGAGGAATAACCACTGAAAATTGTATAAGAAGAAGCCAAATGTGTTTAATCCTGCACCGGCATGCTTTAGCCTTTAAACATACAGAGTTCATGATCCGTATACAGTAACATCAAATATGTAGAATCTGGAAAGTGGGTGTTCTACAATCTGGGTTTGATTAATTTTAATTCCTTCACTGTATCGGCCACCCAAGAGTTTCTGGCTCTCGCAGTTAGATGCTCTGTTTTTGTTTTTCTCAGTCTTGGATATATCAATTTTAATGGTGGCTGTAAACTGGACTACAAGTTCAAAATGAAGATAATGGCGGAAATGGCTAAGACTAAAGCATGTTGGAGAAGATAACTTGGGGAGCTTCTTGTTGAATCTCCAATGGCCAAGTTGGCTAACCATGAACTTGCAAATGAAGCAGCCTCTACCGGCTCCGAATCCGACTCGGATTCTGACCCTGAACCTGAACCTGACTCATCAGTGTTGGGAAAGGAATCTCTTGAAGACTTTAAACTGTACAGAAACAGAATAATATCAGTCTTTTTCCCCCTTTTTTTTTTTGTAGAATCAAAGAGACGAAATTGTTGATTTACGCCAAAAAAATTCAGGGACCCAGAGAAATTAGGCAAATTTAAGAAGGACCCAGATGAGAAAATTGATCAAAGAAATGGAATTTTACCTGGGAGAATTGGGGCAAAATGTGATGGTGTAATCAGCACCAGTACATGTAAAAGTGCTTGTTTCGTCATCATAGGCATAGCTGTATGATTTTGGACATGCCGACTTGAAAACCTGCGAGTACATAGACGGCTTACAAGTTGCCGGAGAGTTAAACTCGCCGCTGCAACAGTATTCCGGCTTTCCAAAAGCCTCGCAGGCGCTCCTGCAAACGGCACCGCCCTCTCCCCGGAGCTCAGACGGGCATTTCCTGTTGAGGTCACTGACGCATCCAGTGGTCCCGCAGGTGCCCGAACCACCGCTACCTTCGACTATCATGGGCAGATTGTAGCCGTCGACAAGGCTGACATCGTAGAAGTCTTGTGATCCGGAGCCGAGGGTGAACTCGGCAAGAGTGGCGGGCGGGGTAGCGCCGGCTCCGTTGCACTCCATCTGGCCGGAGCCGCAATCTCCAGTGGCGCATGAGCCGTGGCCGGAGCTATCGAAGTTACAGTTAGTTCGGCCCCAGAAGCGACCTGACCAGCCCGTTGGAGCTTGAAAGGACCGAGAGCTGCCCTTGGCAAGCTGAAAGCCTGTGCTATCTAGCTTCGGGCTACCAGCACTGGATAAAATCCCCGGCCATACCGTAAAGTCACATCTGTTCACGAATGTGAATGTAGCACCATTAACGCCTGCAACCAAAAAACAAACAAACAAATAAATAAACAGAAAAAGGAAAAAAAGAAAAACAGAGTTAGGTGAATTTCGGAAGATATTGCAAAAAATGAGAGAGACCCAGATAAGGAAATTGAAAAAAAAAAGCACACACACAAACACAGAGCTACTGTAAGCATTCTTCACCTTGGAAGACGAAGAGGAGAGTGAAGCTCAGAGCACAAGAATGGGGGAAGGAAGATAACAGAGCCATGAGAATTCCTCTGTTTAGTTTCTCTTATTTGGCAAAAAAATTGACCTTTCAACTTCAATAAACTTACTAATAAATCTTTACCAACTTCAAGTTAGAAATTTATTTCAGACTAATGAATGAAATAACTAGAATTGGTAATGGTGGTAAGTTTCTGGGTGTAACCAAATAAAGAATAAGAAGAAAAAGAATAGTAGAGAAGGCACAGGTTTTTCAGTTGCTGCTATGGCAGAGACCAGACAGAGAGGAAGAATGAAGAAGAAGATGGTGATGAGGATTAATCACCACTGAGAAAATTCCACAAATTTCCCTGCTTAAATTTTGATAATCTCCATATTCTTCCTCTTCTTCCTTAACAAAAAAGAGTGGAGAAAGAAGGATTGGGCAGCAAAGCCTGAGCGGTACTGGAGAATCTTTAATCATTCAACTCCCCATGTCTATTTATAAACAATTATTATTACCTTTGGCATTAAAACGACAACCTTTAACGTCGGTTCGTGTTAAGTTCTTTTGGCTGTTTGGGAAAATTACTTTTAAATTAATTAATTAATTAATAAAAAAAAAGATTAAAGCTTAAAGAAAATAAAATAAATTTCTGATTTTCTGTGGAATTGTTAGCTGGAGTCTTTTTTTTAAGCGATTACGTGGAGCCCAACTATTCGCCAGACCTCTACATTGTCAACAACCGTCCATCATCTTTCATTGGAACAACAAAGAAAAATGTAACTACCTGACAAATTTGACGCCTTGTGGTGGCACAGTACTCCTCCAATCTAATTATAAAAATCATTTTCCTAGAGATTAAAAAAAAAAAAACATTTAAAAATTAAATATATATTTAGACAAAAATTAAACTTTCAGCTTCTAATTTTGTAACTTAATATTTTTTATATTTTATTTGACCACTACCACATAATATTTAATTCAAAAAAACTAGAGATTTAATTTAATAAATAATGTTTAAATTTTGCGAAAAAAAAAAATCTATTTTTTTTATAACAGATGAATTCTCAATTAATTACAATATATTAAAAGTACAACATAATTTTTTTAATTTAAAAAAAAAAGTAGATAAGAGACACGTGACTAATGTGGGCTCCACGTTTCCACCAACGGTTACTGCGGTCTCGTATTCTGTCGGAGCAAAATGCGGTCATCATAATTAGCGAAGTCCAAATGAGTATTCATCAACATAAATAGATAATTATTAATTATAATCTGGATTAATTTTTACGTGTATAATAAATAATCTTACCAAATTAACCGACCGTTAGTCAGCGCCCGAGTCAAACCTGGTCGATTAGTTGACGGCGTTATCTATGATGCCGTAAGCGGGAAGTGGGGTTGGTGAGTCGGCAATTCCATTTTGGCACATGATTAATATTTGCTTGAAAGCAAGAACCAAATCCCATGTACTTCACAATGTCATCAACAAATTAAAATCTTTTTATATTAGCTGTTAAAAATAATTATGGGCATATTTGAATGATTTAAAAATTAATTTAATAAAAATATTAATTTAATTAATTTGATTATTAAATTAAATTCATAAAGTAATAATTATTATTATTATCATTATTATCATTTTATTAATTTAGTTAATTAATTAACATTATTTTTTTAAATATGCAAACGTGATTTAAATTAAAAAACTAAATATTTAAAATAAAAAATATTAAAAATTAAATTATAATTAGCATTAAATTTTTTGGACTAACTTACTAGTTTATTTAAAAATTACACATGTTGGTTACTCATTCGATAAATATAAACTTCTACAAAAATAGAATTATATATGATCTATACATGGTTAAATTTACCATTAGATTCAAATATATATATATTTAATTGAAATAATTTATTTTTTTCTTCTTTTTTTTTTGGTATTTTTGGTCCAATTGATGCAAGATTTATTCTAAATAATGCTATGTTTGTAGCCAATTAATATATTGTCGAGAATATTGCAAACATTTTTCTCACTTGTATTTGCATGCATGCATTTCCTTCCCCTTCTATAAAAATAAAATTGAATAAACACACACACACACACATATACATATATATATATACAAGTAGTCTTGTCAAAAAAGAATAAAATTTACTTTAAAATAAAAGCTAAAGATATATAAAGTGGGTTTTTTTTTTTATAATTTTTTTATTTCATGATTCTCTTGATGCTTCGATCCCTAAAATTACAAAGTCTTTAAAAGAAAGCAATAAGATAGACTACCCTAGAATCAAAGAATATATAAAGCATATTTTATTTATTAACTAAAGACAATTTTCTTTTACTCTTAATATTACAATCAAATTTTCAACCAATCAAGAGCTAACACACATGTTAATCATTGAAATATAATTAAAGTAGCTAATCCACCATTATGTGCTTAAGACGATTAATGCCCTAAAAGACATTCAAATTCAATGCAAAGCAATGCCACTTCTACCAACTTAACACAATAATAAAGGAAATGACAATATATATATATATATATTACATATATTTATAATATTCAGTATTACATCGATCAGTGTATTATGTGTCGGGGTATGTGCATGCATTCATACGAACTCATCAGTTGCTAAAAGACAAGAATATGTACGTGCGCAGCCATAACAGTAAAAGAAATCAAAATGGCAGTTCATAAATTTTTAGTCATTGAGAGGTGTACTGTGTATATATGTAGAGAGAGAGAGAGAGAGAGAGATATGCTCTTCTTTTCAAGTCTAAAGTGAAAGAAAATAAAGAGAGGGGTCAAAGCAACTTTAATCACCAGATTATAAACAAACCAAGAAAGGAAAAGATAGATACATCACCTGTGAGTGGATGCACACATACATACGTAGTTAATTATATAGAAAACAATATAACATGCATTTATATATGAAGACAATATTTTTTGGTGAAGTGAGAAAAATGACTAGTTTCCTAAGCAAAACAAACTTAAACTCACAATTGTATACCATATCTCTGTATAGTCAAACTCAGTCATATATAAATACGCGTGTGTGTGTGTGTGTGTGTCTGTAATTTCTTGCTGGTCTTGTCAAATCCAGTCATATATATATATATATATATATATAGTTGTCTGCGTAGGTAGGCTACAAATATATGGACG
Organism: Carica papaya; assembly: GCF_054855325.1. NCBI lineage: Eukaryota > Viridiplantae > Streptophyta > Magnoliopsida > Brassicales > Caricaceae > Carica > Carica papaya. Next base: position 3,909,968 of record NC_142312.1, on the reverse strand, counting down.
TATGTATATGAATTTGCTTGGTCAACACACATCATTTTGCATGAGAAGCTTCAAAAATGTATATTGCGGGGGAACGAAAAGGTAAAAAAAAAAGTTAATAACTTTATAATCTTTTAAAGAAAAGAAATGCAGAGATGCATGGAGGAGATATGGGATGAGCTTGGTGCAACTTCTAAACAAGTTCGTTGGTCTTCGTCTCTCTTGCTTTTCCCACACTGTTTGTATATCAATCGATTCTATCATTTCATCTTTTTTGAAAGTGGGACATAATCTACTCCTCATTTTTCTTTATTTAGCTATTGTTTTTCATTGGATTGTCCATCAATTTTTTTTTTCTTTTTATAACAAGTTGTCAGATTAATTAAATTTTGTATTTTTATTAAAAGATTATATATATACGTCATCTAATTATTTATCACATTACTTCTGATAAATAATCTAATTCAATCTTTCCATTCACACCGTATATTCGTCTTTTGCTTTAATTCTCTTTTAAAAAATTATTTTATATTTTTAGAATTTAGAAAAAAATAATAATAACTGCCCGAGTTGTCCAAAAGCCTATAAAATTCTTGTGTTATTTACCTTAATTAGTACAAAATTATTTATTAAATAATAAAAAAAAGTTTCAATAAATAAGTTATTCGTATTTTTAACTCATGGCAACTATTCTAAATAAAAATATATATATAATTATTATAAAATATTTGTATCAAAAATATAATAAACTCGTTAATACTTATTCTAATTTAGTTACTATATACTTTACTAATATATTAGTGAAATAAGTATTCGATTTTATTAAATCAAATATTATAAACTTGTAACGACTCCGGAAATCCAAAAGGAAATATATAATAATTTAAAAGTGGAAGCGAAATAAAATATTAAGGTTTACACCACTTACACAATAACTTAAAAGTACTAAACAAACATCACGAAATGAATTCTCTGAAAGAAACACGAGAAATGAGAAAAGTAAATGAAAATATAAAGTATCTAACATCTACTCACAATCTTCTTGCGGATCGGCATCGGGAACCAGATCCTCTTCATCTGAAATTCTTAAATAAGGAATGAGTTACACTACCAAAATAAGGACATAACACTATATCACCGGCACAGAAACAAATGTTGATAGAAAATCAAAACTAACCAATGGAACACTAAATTTAGCAAATTCGTTTATCAATCGTAAAATCATTTACAGTTCACTTACCATTGTGGAATTCATGAAAACAACCTATGAAGATAATAACATCATACTGATCATAACTTCATGCACAATAAATAACATAGAACATATCATAAATTCATATTCATTAACAATAACTAAATCTTAACCGTTTTTCATTTCTCCAGCCCAAAAGTATCTATGAGGATTAATAAGGGTGTCACCGCTACACGTGAACCCTTTTCCCTTAACAATCTTAATTATAGAGCTGTCTTCATACCTCATCTGGTATGAGCGTCAAAACATTAAACCTCAATACCCTGTCCGGTATGAGGGTGAAGTGGGCCGTCACCATACCCTATCCGGTATGAGCACCAAATTTCCAAGTCTACATACCCCGTCTGGTATGAGACAACGTTCACAGTAGAGTTCCCTATGAACCCGATACGTCAACCATCTCCTAGGATATCTAGTGAGACTGTCGTATTATCTATTTATTTGATCACACCCCTTTCCTGTTTTTCCTTAGTCTCCGTTACCAAATCAAACATAATCACATAAATAAATGAATATACATCAGGTAATGCAATCATGTCTCAAATCTCAAAATCAAACAGAGATCAAGTAAGACAGTAACACATGCATTTAAACCTCAAAATAGATAAACCAGATATTGTAACGGCCCCAGAAATTAAAATGAAGATGTATGTATTAAAAATTCTAAATGCGGAAGCAAAATAAAAATTTTGATCAACATCTCTTACACAATAACCATAAACATATTTAACGTATGAAAGAATAAGCTAATTAAAAGAAATACACGAAATAAAAAATATAAATAGAACTATAAAATCTTTAGGCGCCTAACTCGCTGTCTTCCTGTTGAACGGGCTCGGGAACCACGTCTTCCTGATCTGAAATGGTTAAGTAAGGAATGAGCTACACTATCTCAGAAAAGACATCACACTATCTCATTACCACAGAAGTAAAGGTTAGTAGAAAACAAAAACGACCAATGGAGTACAATTTATAACAAACTCATTTATTAATGATAAAAATTTTTACTATCCATTTACCTTGGTGAGATTTGTGAAAATATCATATGGAGACAATAACATTATCACCATCATTAAATCATATACACTTTGTAACATAACACATGTTATACTTTTGCACATCAATAATCAGACAACAAATTCTCTATTTTACCAGCCCACTAGTATCTATGGGGATCCATAGGGGGTCTCCGCTACACGTGAACCATTAACATTAATAATCTGATTCCAGGGCCATCCCCATACCCCATCCGGTATGGGCGCCAAAACTATGAACCTCAATACCCCGTCCGGTATGAGGGTGAAACGGGCGGTCCCCATACCCCGTCCGGTATGGGTGCCAAAACACATAAGGTCTCTATACCCCGTCCGATATGAGAGACCACGTTGGGGTTCCCTACGGACCCGGTCCGTCCACCATCTCTCAAGATATCTAGTCAGGCTGTTCACATTATCCATTTATCAATTCACATAATCTTTTTCCCATTTTCCTTGGTCTTAATTTTCCAATCATACACAAATACGTAAACCAAATCGCGCACGGACGGCCCAGATTGAATCGTGCACGGATGGCCCAGATTGAATCGCGCACGGATGGCCCAGATGAATCGCGATGAACGAGCCACATTTATTTCTTATTTAATTACGATCGAACGGTCCATATTAAAAACCATGGACGGCCCAGATCCAAAGCATATAGGTATAAATAACCTCATCCGCACCCAAAACCTAACCCTAGCCGCCAGAACTCCTCGCCGAAAAAGACAACCCAGCCACCGTGGAGCCAACCGCCGCCACCCGCCACCACACCGGAACCTTTTCCGACCGCCAAAAGAGGTAAAAAAAAAATTTCTTACACGAAATTCAATTTTAAACCCACCCATTACCAAATCGGAGTGAAAGAACCGGCCAATTGGCCGAAAAATGCCACCGTGAGAAATTTCACAAATCGCCTCCGATGAGGCCATTCTCGATTCTCGTTTCACGTAATTTTTCCACCGTTGTGATCACCGTTTCTTTCTCTACAGATTGACCGGAGTAAAACACACAACCGCAACATGAGCCGAATGAGCTGCTGCACCGGAGAGCCCCACCACCAGTGAGTTTCGATTTTCTACGTTTTTTCGGCTAACCGATGCCTCTAAGTGTGTTTTCTCATAAGAACTTATGCAAATTTGGCTAAATTCGGCTGAAAACGACCGAAAACAGCCAACCCGAGGCGGATGACCGCCGCAAGTCGCGACACTGTTGTCGAAGCACGGCAGAGCCGCTATTCTAGATTTTTAAAATTGGCTAAGTAGGCCCAGTGACTAATTTTTAGGTTATTTGGGACATTTGTAGGTACCGTAAGCGCGTTTCAGTTCCCAAAGAAAAATTTAGGGAACCCAGGGACCGCTCGTATGCGTAGTAAACCGTTTAGCTTTTCGGCATCAAATCAAGTAAGGACCTTTCACCCTATTTTCTATCATGGAATTGAAGTTTCAATAAATAATAATACGGTACTTTGTACAAATTAAATATATGTGCATAATTAATTTCGGATTGCTAATGGAGCCCGAATCTGACATTGTTCTCTGTTTATTTCTGTTGATTGATTTTACAATCTAAAAGTATGATGGTTTCTGGTTTGTCTATTTTATAGTTTAAATGCATGTATTATTATCTTACTTGACCACTGTTTGATTTTGTGATCTAAGATATGATTGCATTACTGGATGCATCTTTATTTATTTATCACGTAATACATTAAATTTGGATGCAAAAACAAGTAAAACAAATGAATGTGATGTACCAGTGTCAATCAAAACATGAGCAATATAGTTACAGATAGTGTACATACTTTGTACTACGTCCAGGTTGGCTTCAGCATCCTACTGGGTGAGATTGTAAGTCCTACCCTGGATAAGAGGTTTGCCCTGATTCTGGTTCCTTGGGCACTCTCTCGCATAATGTTGGATACTACTACATATGTAACATGTGTTGTTGAGGCGGTAGTAGGGCCGGTCCCCATGATCCCTGCCGTAATGCTAACAGATCTTCCCACGTCCTGCCACTAAAGCTTGGGGGGGTCGTTACAGTTGGATTTCCGGGATCGTTATAAAAAATTAATTATAAAAAAAATATAATAAACTCGTTGATACTTATTCTAATTTAGTTACTATAACTTTACTAATATATTAGTGAAATAAGTATTCGATTTTTTTAAATCAAATATTATAAACTGGTCATCGTCTACTCGTAAAATATTCGCTCAATTACAAACTCTAAAATTTCAAATAAAATTAAAATTGATGACATTCAAATAAAATAAAAAAGGGTACCAAACTATTAAAATAGAATAATATTATTGGTTGGTTTCAATAGCTATTGATTATTTCAATTGGTGTTGTTGGTAGGTTTCATTAGCCATTGATTCTTCTAATTATCACCTTTTTTATTCAATAAGAAAAACACCAATGCACTAGCCACTTTCCTTCCCCATTTAAAATTCATTTGTAGTTATAACTTTTATGAATTGATCAATTGGGTATATCATATATATACATACATATATATATATATCTATATCTATATGTAAGAATAAATAAATATATATATATTGTATATGACATGCATGTGGATGTGTGTATGTTTATTTTGACAATATCTTCTTTTTAACTTTTTCTCTATTTCGTCGGTACGAAGATTAATATACAAAATGGCTTTCACTCATCAATCTTGGTTTTTCTTTTTTTTTTTTTTTAAAAAAAAATCCTTTTCTTTTTAATTCCTAATTCTTAATAGTTATTACCATTGCTCAAATATTAACACTGAGAAAGTGCCGGCCAGCTGGTTTTTTTTTTCTTAAAAAGAATGCTAAATATTATTTTAAAAAATATTATTACAACTAAATATATAAAATACGAAACTTTAAAAATTAATTTCATAAAAAAAACATAGTAATAATATACTATTTTTACAATTATTTTTATTAAACACCGAATATTTTTGTACTAAAATCACTTCTGATGAACCCTAAATTTATCATTTCCTAAACATTAGCATTTGAAGATTTTGATACATACCAACAAATATTAATTTTTTAGGAAAAAGAATATGTAAAATATGTCCTGAGCATCTGGATGCCATGATTATTGATCATGGTAAATCCTGGCCACCCGATAATTAAGTGATGATGAGTTAATCAATGTGATTTGACGATAATCATCATCATTAGTAGTAATTTCATGGCACCAATCCGATTTATATGACATATAATTATATTTGCAAGTGGGAGTGGGTGTCCTTCAACTAACAAAAAGTAATAGTTTCGTGTGTATATATATGTGTGTGTGTGTGGGTATATTACTTGGTCATAGAATAAGAATTATATAAATGTTTTTAGTGTGTGTGTGTGTGTGTGTATATATATATTCGCTAAGGAGTTTCAACTTTATTAATACACCTTATCACTTAATGAATTATAAGTTAATAATAAATAATTTATATTATTTAATTTATTAATATGGTAAAAAAAGTTGATTTAATCTTTTTTAATCAAATATGTATGTGTGAGTGTGTGTGTGTGTGTGTGTGTGTGTGTGTGTGTGTGTGTGTGTGTGTGTGTATATATTGTGTGGGATATAAACATTCCACAAAATTTGGCAAAAAAGGAATCATAATTATGAGAATACATATACTAATCTTGTTAATCAATCAATTAATTTTTTATTTTAAGTACATAAAATGTTGAAAGTCGTAAAATAGCACCTCCACACTTTTATATATAAATATATGTTATTTATACTCTTATATTTAAGTGTGTGTGTGTGTGTGTGTGTGTATATATGTATATATATGTGTGTGTGTGTGTGTGTATGTATGTGATATGTAGATAAAACTTATCAAGGAAATCCCGCTCGCATATCAAAATAAAAGAAGTAGTTTCTGTCTTTGCTTTTCAACGAAAGACGGACTTCCATCAACATCCTCCATGTTCATGCCGTGTAAAGTTCATGTATGGATAAGATTTTTATTTTATTTGCTTCTTTTTTTTTTTTCCCTTCTTTTTCCCATTTTCCTTCTCTGCAATTCATCCTTCTTTCCCTAAAGTTTCGCGTCATTCCCACTAATTCTCATAGTAAATCCTTTATTTTTCTTTTCTCCTCCCCTCCCCCCAAAAAGTTCTTCCACGAATCCTTTTGTTTTCTTAAACCTTTCTCGTTGTTTTTCAATATATATATATATATGTATATGTCCAAAAGGAGAGCATTTGCATGCATATTGTTCTGTAAAACATGCATGAGGATTACAAGTAATTGAATCAACATTTCAAATCAAAGAAGATCATTTTCACACGTAATACTATTAATTTCATGCATATTGGTAGAGCTACTGCTAGCTAGCATGTGTGTGTGCGTGTGCTGTGTGTGTGTGTGTGTATATATATATATATTAGCTTTTAAATTTCTGCCTTATCAAGATGACATGGGTTTGCTGAAAGTGGAGTAGTCCATATGCGTATGACTTTTTATATATTCATAACTTTAATTATTTACAACATTTTTGGACTACAAATCCTCAGTGATCCCCAAAAACTGTCAAACCCAGCAATCTAAATTACTTTCCTAATTTGATTACCACGAGGAGAACCAACTAGTCGAAAGTTGACAAGAGGACAAATTATTATTCAGTTAATTAATGTTTTATAACTTGGGATAAACAAATTACAATAGAGTTTTATATGAATAATATTAGTAAATTTTAAAACGTAAATAATATATCATTATTTTATTTATCAATTTAAATCTTTAGATATACTATACAGCATAATATATAATAAAATATAAATAAACAGTCACCCTATTTGATACATATATACTAATTATAATGCTCACCCTCTTTAATATATTTCGGTCTAATTTGTTATTTTTTAGTAAAAAATTATAAAGGTGATACGTACATATTAATAAATAAATATAAAAAGATATAGCTTCACTCCAATTCAAAATGTTTCATTAAAAAAAAAAAAAAATTATCCATCATCCAACAGTTAATAACTCATTAATTTCAAGATTGAAAATATGTTTATTAAAGAAAAAGAAAAAAAAAGACAAATTCGGCGGCTAAGTTAAAGAGGGTTTGATTATCACACTGCGGGTACCAATAAGAAGATAACACAGGTCCTAATTGACTAGAATTTTTGTGGGCTGCTTTTGACAATCTTAAGTTAATAGCCTCCGTGAATGTAGTAATCCTGGTGAAAATGTAGATATGTGTGTGTGTATATATATATGTGTGTGTGTGTGTATATAGATATATGTGTGTGTGTATACATATAAAGGAAGAAAAATGGAGGAGCTCGCAGCTGCCATTATAAAAGGGTCAAGTTGCTTGACGAAATCCATATGGAAAGGCAAAGAAGTTAAAGGGTGAGTTAAAATATACTAAATAAGTTCAACGTGACAACGCATTCATGCGTGTACCTGAAGTTGACAGCATAAACGATCTCGTTTCATCACTCATGAGAAAGACAACACGTCTTTATATACATACATACATATATATATATATATATATATATACACACACACGCACGTATATGCATATGATCAAAAATATGGGAGAGAGTTCCTCACTCCAAATTAATTTCCCTTTTTCTTGACTGGTTATTTTCTGTCTTTCTTGGACTAAAGAAAAGATTACTATTTTCATGTCAATACCAAAACTAATATATATATATATATATATGTGTGTATGTCATTGGTATACTACGTGTAGGATGTGATTGTGGTAATGAACATGTGTGCATTTCTTGAAATATAAACCGTGATTGTAGTGAAATATAATTTTCTAATAAAAATGATTAGTTGATTTAAAAATAAAAAATAAAATTATATTTTATTTATACTGGGTAAAAATATATTCCGATCCCACAAAATAATTTTTTTATTACAACGTAATATATTTTATTTTTACAAAATTAAAGAAGTACTGCTTCAGACTACCATCCTAATTGATAACGATGACCGCAGCAGCATGCACCATCCTCCGTACGGTTAAATTAAGTTTGAAGGCATCAGTCCAAATTACAGTTGGGATGAAAGACCTAATTCATCATACTCCACAAGTTAATTACCAAATTTGAATCAATTATCTTAATGATCCATCTGGGTTTATCTAAATTGAGAAAGTTCCAACACCCAATCATCAAGAACTACTATTAATTGAAAAGAAAAACAAGAACAAAAGGAAGATTTAACAATATAAAAACCTAGTGCAGAACAAGAAAAGACAAGTTCCGAGTATGAACTAGCATCTGGTTGGCTGCAGAATGATATGATGATGATGGTGATGATGAAAATGAGGCGGTGGTTGCAAGAATTTACATAAATCCAACTGGGTAATCGTCTCCCCACTACCTTACAATATTGCTTTTGTTTTCTTTTCTTTTTTTTTTTTTTTGTTTTTCAAATACTTAATATATATATATATGTATATATATAGCTAAAGAACGAAGGAGCTCCATTAGGGCAGCAATCTGTCATCTTGTCCCCACTCTGAATCAGAAAAAGTGACTGCTGATGTATTCGTCTTTGTATTCTTCACCTTTATGATAATCATCCATGGTATCTTCAATTCGAATCTTCATTAAAAAAAATTTAACAAAGAATCGTAACAATAACAATACTAATAATTTTCCAACTTTCTTGTAGACGTTAAAGAAGAGCTAGGGAGGAGAAAGAATCATCAATCAATCTTGGCTACTGGTTCGTCCTCTAAACCCTAAAAACCCTAGGAGAAAACTACCTAAAAACTACTGCCGGTATTTTGGCATCGTTAAAAAACTATTGCCGGCAGTTTGGCATTGTCAAAAGAGCTTGCCAAAATGTTCGAGTTGTTGCTAAAATGGCGAAAGCGAGGAGAAGATAGGATGGCGAAACACCACGAAAGCCGGTGGAGGAATCGACAGAGACGGCCTTTGGCTGATCTTTGTTCGAGCTTGACTTGAGGCTGCATTCGTTAAAAAAAAAAATTAGTGATCAGTACTTGACTATAAACAACTAACTCTTATGTCGGTTAGTACTTGTGTATTTGTATAAAAATAGAGATTAGAACTCTGACACTTCTCTAATATAAAAATAATAACATATAATTAATTATAATTACAAATTATTGCAAGATTTATTTACGTTGGCCGGTGCCGGCTCCTTATCAGAAATGTCAACACAATGACCAAGAACAAGTTTCCTAGACATATAACCAGCGTGCAAGCCATACACAACGCTACGCCATGTGGGTTCCAACACCGACCTATGTCAGATTTTATCAGTTCCCCTTCTTGTTTCATCATCTTTATTTAATTACCATGTTTCCCACTTAAGAATGAAATAATAATAATAGAAACTTCAAATTATTTTTTAATTTCAATTCTTGAAATAAAAAATTCCATCAAACGGAATTTTATAATATAAAAGACCCAATTTGACATATAAAACTAGGAAAGAAACATTTTTAACCAAACATGATTAACACTGATGCACGTAAATTGAATCAAGAACATCCTAATAGTTTAATCTAGGACCAAAAGGAACTATTAAAAAAAAATTTATAACTATATGCGTTCCTGTATGGACTATATGTATTTGTTTCTTTTGTTTAAAAAAGAACAACCAAATAAAATTACCTGGTGGAAGGGGCAGGACAGAAGGTGATGAGATAATCAGCACCTGCACAAGTGAAGGTACTGGTGCTGTCATCATAAGCGTAGCTGTAAGCTCGAGGACATGCATTTTTGAAAAACTCAGAATAGGAGGTGGGTTTGCACGTAGCCGGTGTGGCATAAGCCCCACTGCAACAATATTCAGGATTCCCAAACGCGTTGCATGCGCTTTTACACGCTACATTTTCACCATCATCCACAACCTTGAGCTCCGTCGGACACGCACTGTTCAACTCCACGAGACACCCTGTTGCACTGCAGTTCCCTCCTCCGTTGCCGCCCTGCGGGGCAACCATCATGGGAAGGTTATAGCCATCAACAAGACTGACATCAAAGAAATCCAACCCACCAGCGCCGTTGAGTGTGAACTCTGCTAGGGTGGCAGGAGGTACAGCACCGCTACCAGAGCACTCAATAGTCGAGGAGCCACAGTCACCGGATAGGCAAGAGAATTTGCCGGTTGCATCTTGGGTACAGAAGGTTCGGCCCCATATCCGTCCTGACCAAGAAGGTGGTATAAGGAGAGAAGAAGACTCTCCTGGTTGAAGAACAAACCCTGTGGTTGATAGCGGCGGAGTTCCAGCACCTGAGAGCAAGCCTGGCCAAACAGGGTATCTGCACTTGTTCAATATTGTGAATGTTGTTGAATAAGCACCTGAAACAAATCAAGAGGAACAACATTAAAAACCCATGTGAAAACAGAGAAAAAAAAGAAAGCTGCTGGAGTTCGAACCAATATATATGCATACCTTGAAGAGAAAGAAGAATAAGAATAATGGTTAGTCGAGCAGCAATGGAAACCGCCATTGAATTGTAAGGAGGAGTTCAAGAGACTTGCGTCGTCCTCCACTACAGTTGGGATTTTGGTGGGTTCTTGGTCTTGTAAGAAAAGAAAAAGAAAAGAGGGGAAGTCTATTTATAGATTGGCTAGGGTAATGGGCAGGCATGTGCGCCCTCTATTATGGAAACATGGAAAGTAGGGACAAAAACATAAGGTTAAAAGTCTAAGGGATCCGCATTGGGCATCCCATGTGATACCATGCCTTAAACCGTCACAGTTCAAAGTCGGCTACTTTGTCCAATTGTATTTAGTAACCTTTTCTTAAAAATAATTTTTAATAAAGTAATACAAAACCCTTCTATTATATATATATATATATATATATATATATCTCGAGTAATAAACCCAATTTTCCTAAATACCACAGATGCTATTCCCAAAATAAAATCTCCTAAACAGCATACATAGTATAGTATCCTAAAAACAAAATCTGACCTTACAAATTGTAAGGTGCAACTAAATTTCTTTCCCAATGATTTTAAGTGTTTTAAGATATATTCTTTTATGTAATATGGAAAATAATTAAAAAAGAAAACAGAGACCAAGAGACAGAACTAAACTTAATGAGGGCATGATGCAGGCCCTTGGAAAGATGGAAGGGTGCGTGTCTCATGTGAGTTTGATTGTTCTGGACAAAGAAACCTGTCTTGGTACGACTATGGACGTCAGACTCGCACGCTCAGATAGGGACAGCCCCTGATGTCCAAGCATATACCCATCAACCACTGTCTTTCATAGATTTACACGGTCAATATCTACTACACCTGCTCAAGTTGCTACACGGTTAATTATGCAAGTTGTAACTAAAATTAGTAATATATTCTATATCAGTTTATCGGATCGGCTTGGATCAAGTGATTTATTATATATTCATATTTTGTGGCCGAAATCCAGCAGGGGCTACTCTAACCAGTTCACAAGATGAACCCCCTCATCATTCATATCATATATCATTCTGTGTCCCTTGCATGAGTCGAAAAAGTACACCAGATGACTTTTCTGTTTTCACCCTATGTTGAATAGTTCAAACTCAAATCAGAAATCCAGAATCCAATAAGGAAACAGTCTGGGCAGATAGTGCAAAAACTATACCAATAAGCAACCATCTCAGAGTTGTTCTATGCATCACTTTCCGTTTATCTCCGCAATCTCTGATATGAAACTGGTCAACAGCCTCCTTCAGCTCTGAATTTTTCAATTTTGGACAATTTATCCAAACTTCAAACTTGAATCAGAAATCCAGGATCCAATAAGTAAACACGATGTAGATGTTGCAAAAGAAAAATCAAAACGAAACTCTGTTCTACACATCACTTTCCACTTATCTCTGCAATCTGATCATAAAACTGGGCAAGAGCCTCCTAATCTGACTTCTTAAATTTTAGAATAAAATTACAATTACATCCTACTAGTATGACCTTTTTAGAAAACTAATCTCATATTTTTTTAAAAAAAATTAGTTTTGTGTGGTTTGATTTTTTATTGTCATGCAAATATTATCCAAGAAACTGAAGATTCTATATAAACTGAGTTAACAAAGAAAAAAATAAGTACAATGTGCAACTGAACTATCATTAAAGAAACACGGGAATGAATCAAAATATGGGGAAAACACAATGGTGGAAACTATACTTTGCTCTAAGATATATGCATCAAACAGGTGAACCCCACTACCAAAATCTTCGAAGAAGATGATCCTCCTCTCTAATTTGAGAAGGATTATACCAAGCACAACTTCTTTGCAACATTACTATTTTGATAGGAAGATAGAGTGGCACAAGAATGTTCAATTGCCTCTACACCTTCGAAATGCATTGAGTCATCTGGCTTAGAAATCAGGAATTCCCCTCTATTCAGTTTCAGGTCGAATTTACATTCAAGTGCATAACATTATACCATCCTACTGGAAAGCATCTTAGTTGGAGAAAAAGCTTTTACCTCGCCTGATATCCAATCTATACCTTCAGAGAGTATTCAGTCATCTGGCTGACAAAATCAGGAGTTCCCTTCTATTTCAGACTCAACTCTCATGTCTAATCTACTTTCAAGTGTATCATATTATGTTATCCTATTAGAAGTATCTTAGTCGGCAAAAAAGCTTTTAATCTTACCTCCAATTATCCCTTGTAGCAAAACATGCAGAGATCATCAATCAACCTCTTTGCACAGATTTGCCAAAGGTGTGTTGTCCTGTTTTAATATCCCTGTTATAAGATGGGAACCCCATTTCAGTTCTTCAGATATATATGTAAGATCTAGCTTACATTCACATAACCAGTTTTTAGAATACACTTCTCAAAAATAAGAATGACAGCAATTGCAGGCTGAAGAAAGAAAAGTATGCTAAGGTAATGTCCTTCAAAACACACCCAATTCCTTTTAACAGCTGCTGCCGCTTCATATAGATCACAACCAAATTTCACAAACAGCAGACTAGACACATTATTTCTAACAACAAACATTAGCATCCACCCTCCATCGACTTACCTCCTTGTCCACCAACATTGGAAACCATCATCCTCACATGACCACAAAAAAAAAAAAGAAGCACAACATTTTCACCGTGTGAAAATTAATCAGAATTCAGCAACCATGTCTCAGAGCCTCCAATAATAAGCACCTAAACTCAGATTACTATCCGCTAAAATTCTCTCAACCAATATTTTATCATCTATGACCATTTCAATCTCAAGAAAGGGTACGAATCCAATAAAGTTAAAGCAGTTAATGCTGTTCCACAAGACTGGTAGTAGATTGAATGAAACTTCTTAACTCTAAGCCGGAAGTACCGGATAACAATTAAAAACTTAATTTCACCAAAACCAGCTAGGTTGAACTAAATTAACCATTTAGTTCATAAAGCTATAAACAAAATAAAATAATTATGTTGGCTAGATACAAAAAAATTCTCACCCCCGACTTGCTTTGCTACCTTTTTTTTTTTTTGAGAAGTCAGTAACATTTATTCCCACAACAAACAAAAATCATTGCTTGAAGGTAGAAACCCCTGTGCACATTTGGCTGTGAAGAACTACTATCCAAAAGCTTCTCTGATTTGAGATTAAAGCATTCAATGAACCCAAAAAAATTCAGAAGTTTGGCTGGCACATTTGAAGAAAAATACTATTCTACTGTACTCTACTCACCAAAGACAAGTTAATAACACAAACTGACAAGACAACATAAGCCAATTACGACTAACAATACTCATTTTAATAGATTAAGATGCTTATCCAACAATCAAAACTGTTCTCTCAAAAAATAAAGACAATTTAAAGAATCATATGTTTGTTATCAATATAGATTCAAGAGCTAATTGATTTCACATTGTTCACAGCCAGTTTTCTTAATCGAGCTCAGATTTGTTTCACAATCACAAAGTCAAGCAGCACACCATCTGATTGATACTTCAGAAAAGGCTAGTAAGTGGAGCAAAACCGATCAGAACACAATTGATTCAAGTCCCAAACCAAACAGATAGAGCATCAACGATCCAGAAAGGCCTGTCCTATATTCTCGCATAACTTGGAACATGAAACTATCAACTAACAAGTTCACAATATGCTAATGAATTAACTATCACTTAGAAGACCAAAAATGAATTAGAAATCAATCCCATGTTCATCCTTAACAAGAGAAATGAAGAACTTGATTAAGAAAAAGACATCGCCTAAATCTGTATGTATCAGAAACAGGATATAATTCCTCCCCGAACAGAATGCCACTCCGATCTCAAAAAAAGAAACCATGTATAACCCTCAAAAATCCATGATAATATATCCCCATAGAAAGAAAACTTAAGCCGAAAAAGAGGAATATGTACTATTACTCTTTTTTCCCTTTACTTCATCAAGCACCATCATTAGGACACTCCCTTGCGAGATGCCCCTTCTCCCCACAGTTATAGCAACCACCGCCTCCACCGCTTCCTCTAACATCACAGTCCCTTGCCATGTGCCCATACTTCCCACACTCGAAGCACGCACCGCCATTGTTTCCCCCACCCGCAACTCTTCTATTATGACAATCCCTCGCCAAGTGCCCGTATTGCTGACAGTTATAGCACGGACCACCAACACCTCCACCACCTCCTCCACTGCCCCGCCTGCATTCCCTCGCGAAATGCCCCATTTCGCCGCAGACATAACAGCCTTCACCACCACCGCCTCCACGGATGTTATTGCTGCTGTTATAGTTACTGTTACCACTGTTAGTACAATCCCTAGCCATGTGCCCCGTGTCCCCGCAGTTATAACACCCCCCGCTGCTACCACCGCCGTTGCGCCTATCGAGGCCTCTCCATCCACTTCGGAAGCTGTTGTCTTTCTTGTTGATAGCAGATCCACCAGGCGCAGTCACATCAACCGCCTGGGTCTTCCCGCTGTTTCCCTGGGAAACGGTGTACTCGACGGACTCTCCCTCCGTAAGGCTACGGTAACCATCCGATCTAATGGACGATTGATGCACGAACAACTCCTCACCTCCATCGTCGGGCGTGATAAACCCGAACCCCTTCGAGTCGCTGAACCAGTTCACCTTCCCGGTAGATCTTCCCCCCTGAGCCATTGAATCAAAATCAACTGAAACTGTATTCTCCTCTCCAGAGATTTTATATGATTACAGGATCTGTCAAATGTCCGAAATATAGAGGAGAAAGAGATCTAATCGAAGACGAACCCTAGCCGCGACCTTTTGTAGGCTTCACTCTTTCAGTTCCCCCCCTTTAAATTGTTTCGTCTTTTCGGTTCCAAACTATTTTAAAAACTAAAATAATGATTTTTACTTTTCCTAATTATTTTTGTTTAAATTGATTTATGTTATAATTTTTTCTCTAATTAATTTTTATATTTTAAAAAAATTATGATTTATTATTCAGTTAACAGAAGTTAACACAATTAACTTTATATATTACGCATAAATTATTTTACACATAACATCTTCTTATAGATTATTAATGCATATTATATGTCACATCAAATTTAATATGACAGATAAATTATAATAATTTGAATATGTTCATATGGATCAAAATTTTAAAAGAAATATATCTTAAATTCTCAAAATCATCTCTAATGCTTCTTTTTTTTCTTTCTCTCACTCGTTGCCTCCCTTTTTTTTTTTTTTCTTTCTTCTCTCTATCTCAACTTAGACGAACAGAAACAACGAGTACAGAAATACGTATCTAAACTTACTCAAAAATAAAGGAAAAAAAAAGAAGCAATAGAAGATGATAACTTAACATGCTTACCTCAATTGAAGTTTATTTCATTTTTCTCTTATTCTTCTATCTCTTTAAATTTAAATGAATAGAAATAACAAGTGTATAAATAAATGAATAGGAGTAACAAGTACAAAGATAAATTAATAAAAGTAAAAAGTATAGAGACACGTGTTTAAAGTCGCTCGAGCGTAAAAAAAAAAAATGGACGGCAAAAAAGCATGATTTCACATTCTTGAATCAATGAAAGGTTATTTCATTTTCTTCAATTTCTCATAGAATAAAATAAAATCTAAAAATATTAATGCAAACATAATCAAGTCCAAGTTAATACGAATTTTATTATGAAATTGAAGGAGAATAAATTCTCAAATATAAAAAAATAATTAATTATGCCGATTCAACTGAAATAATAATTTAAACAAAAGTTATAAACCGCATCAGATTCATGGGTACCAAGATGTCTATCAACTACTTTGTACTTCTTACTTTTTTAGAACTTTTTTAATAATTAAACAAAAAAATTAACCAGAAAACTTTATCATTTTTATTATTCATTGAATCTATATAGTTTTTTTTAATTTAAAATAATTTAAATTAGTTGAAACTAATAAAATTCAATTATTATATTAAATATCACGTGACATTTTATATAAATTAATAATTTATCAAAAGATATCACGTATAAAAAAATTTTATAATTGATCTATAAAGTTTAGATCACTAATTTCTATTAATAAAAAAAATTAAATAAATTTTTTTAAGAAAAATATAAGTATTAATATAATTATTTACATAAACTAAATCATTATTTTAGCATATTTTAAAAAGTAAAGAACTCCTTCCTCCCCGCAATTTTTTGGCATCATTGAATGATCCCATGATGTTGAGTCTATCGTAAGCAATCTTATACCCTCAACCACTCACCGCCTAATATCTTTCTGCCGCATTACTCCCTGGGTATTGGGCCTACCCGAGTCCGATATATCGGCCCAAAAAAATTGGGCTTGGTTGGCTGAACTCATTTATTTTATATTTTCGACAATTATATTTTGTTTTTATATATATAAAAAAAAGGATATATTCGGTGTAAATTAATTGTTTTTCTTATTAAAAAATTTTACTTCATTTTTTTTTTTAATTTCACCAGTATAAATATATATTTCTGATATAATCAATCAAACTTGTCAACTATTACAAAAATAGTCAACATTTTCCCAAAAGAAATTTCTTTATAATAAAATAATAACTAAAGTTTTCCCATAAAAAAAATTATAATCCTTAATTTTTTTTATGAAAAACATGTAAAATAAATTAAAGATTTTTATATCAAATAAATAATTTAGTTATTATCTATTTCATTACATTAATTTTATTTTAATATCTTTAAAAATAATTCTTATATTTAAAATTTTAAATAAATAACTATTATTTAAAAAATAAAGAATTAACATGCATTAATTTCGGGTTTATTTATACACACACACACATATATTTAAATGACCAAACAATCACTCAGTTATATCTATGAAAACAATAAAAATAAAGAATTCTGAGAAAAATAGGGTTTGCTATGGAGTTGGTGGCTTCCCATTATCAGTTAAATAAACTTGCAAGGAAGGCTAATTAATTAGCTCCAATTAATAAAGAGAAAAATGTATAAAGAAAAATTACAGGGGGGGGGGGGGGGGCTTACCTATCTACACCATGCAGTGAAAATCATTACAGAGTAATTTAACTCCTCCAAATGGAAAAATGAGAAATCAAAAAAAGAAAAAGAGGGGTTTGTACAAGAAATCCAGAGTTCTTTAATACACTTCCACATTCCATTGCTCAGCTTTCTTCAACTGCTTTTTGTAATCAATCCAATTAATGCCTGAAAATTAAAGCAAACACCCATTACAGGCAATATTACCTAATTTCTACATGTAAATTGTTAGTTAACATTTTTTCATAAAGTTACTACGCATCCTACACCGGAAAGTCCACACTGAGAAAGAAATGAAGTAAGCGAGCTTTGGTTGTATAGTTCTTTTTTCTTGTAAGATTAGTGTACTCTCAAATCACTTTCTTGTACTGAGACTAAATCCTTGTTAGTTTGATCAAACAAGGTCTATAACTAGTGATACTAAAGAATTCATAAAGAAAATCATTTCCTTTATGTAACTTATCAACTGTGTATACTTATTGAAATATATGTATAATTCCTAATGGTTCTTTTTGTTTTTGTAAATCTTCTGCTCGGGTTAACTTATGTGGCAAAAGAGCTAGATACTGCAGGGGCATAGACGAATTTGCAAAACCCAATAAATATAAGTGGATTACTACGAAAATTTGAAATGCACCAATCATATACATGGGGTCTGCTAACATATCTGTGCTTCTGGAACAGTTTATACTCTCTTATTAATGTATGGTTTACTATACACTTACCGTCTTTAGCAGCCAAAGAGACCATTATGTCATCAATTCCCTTCTCCATCCCCTTCAATCCACACATGTAAACATAGGTGCTATCCTTCTTGAGTAACTCCCATAGCTCTTCTGCATACTGAGCCATCCTGGTTTGAATATACATCTTTTCTCCCTTTTCGTTAGTTTGCTCTCTGCTCACAGCGAAGTCAAGCCTGAAGTTGTCAGGATACTTCTCCTTCATCTTCTCAAATTCCTGACTCGAGGAAGCTCAGCGTAAGTCTCAGCAGATTGAGCAACTGTTTAATGCTAAAAGACAGTAGGAAATTGAAACTAAAGCATCCTGCTAGTAAGGAAAGTTTTTTTTTGTCTAGTTTACCTCCTTGTAAAGCAGAGAACTGCTTGTTGGGACACCCAAGAACAGCCATCCCAAACCATTGAACTAAAATCATAATGTCAAAAGCTAAATCAGTAATCATCTAATAATAGATTGCTTATGGCAGGAAAAGAAAAAGAAAAAGAAATAAGGCACTCGAAATATAGTAAATTTACCTGACCAATTATGCTGAGACTTTCATACATTAATGAGAAACCAATTACTTGACAAGTAGAAAATAGGCAGGAGTCTTGATTTATAAGCACCATTTTCAGACAATGTTTGAAAGAAGACACAGCAATGTGTTTGGTTCAATTCTTGTTGAATTTTCAATCAATTACTAAAATACTAATTCTCATAATTATAGAATACAATTTATTTTATTTTACTATTGCTTATACTTTGAATTCCTTGACAATATGAATTCAACTCTCAATTTGAAAGGCAATTGAACCAAACATAACCTAAGTCTTTACATAAGTCATCAGCATACTCATCTATATTCATGTCGCAAGCGAGAAAGTAATCAATGTCTTTGCATTAGGTAGAGGACAACTCTCAATGCTTGTCAATTATCTTTCGTAAATGATAGTGTATGATATATTGATAATTCCTTAATGGTCAGTTAGGAACCAAAAGGGAAAAAAAGAAAAAAAAAAAAAAAAACCAGGCTTCATCTTTCTTATACCTTGTAATCTTCATGCTTCTCAAAGAACATTTTCCACAAAAATGACCGGAAAGGGGCAATACCAGTTCCTGTCGCAAGCTGCATTCAGAAGAAAAAAAACTGGGTGAGAAAAAGCAATAGATAAGTACTGCATGATCCTCGAAAAAAAAAATGTTTAATCGTGTAAAACCATAATGATTGTGGCATTGGGATCTTTTGGCATAAGCATTTCTTTCCCAACAGGTCCTGTAATCTTTACTTCAGCCCCAGGTTTCAAGTCACCTGAAAAGGAGAAACCAAAAGCCATTTTAATCACTAATCAGGTCTGCCTTAATGAAGAACTGTTCCTTGTCAAACATTCTTAGAAGTTTATCCCTAATTTGCTTCATCCTTACACAAGAAATTTGAGCAAACTCCTTTGACGATTTCTCCTTGCTCATTTGTGTAAACAAGTCGTTTCACACACAGAGAAACCTGCAAATAGATAGGAGAATATGCAAATTATTATGTAAGCTCAATACAGAATTCATAAATAAAAGAAAATATATTTGCAACATTTTGAGCTTACAGTCTTGGAATCTCCAAAATCACCAAGAGCACTGCTGGCAATTGAATACAACCTCAGTTTGTGAGGCTTCCCGTTCTTGTCAACACCATCTGCAATCACCCCAATGGACTGCCCTTCTCTGTAGGGAACCTCTCCTAATCAACCCAACAAATCTAATCAGTTCAACTTAACCAACACCCTTATCATGATCTAATCAACAGAAATCATCAAACTCCTACCAGTTCAATTTGTTCAATTCCAACACTTTACTTTGCAGTGAAAATACTCTTGTAATACATCTAGAATTATATCATATATGTACCTGTATACATACATATATGAATACCTTTAATTTCATCATGAATCATGGATTTCTAATTCCTAAGGTTACTTAACTAGTTAGGAATTAAAAATATCACTATCTTGAATTCAAAATAGAATCGAAACACTTTTCTTGTTCTTGTTAAATAATTTAGCATATATATGGTCAAAGCTACTAGTAATTGGCTCAATCAATAATCTACTAAGTTGTAATCTTATACTTACTCCACATAATTATCAGTTCAGAGACGAAATTACATTCTCTCAGGATTTATGTCATAAACATGGAGTGAGTGGACATGTGAATAATTTGAAAGAAAGAGAAACCATTGAGAGTTTCATCCATATATTAAACCTTCAGTGCTGAAGACCATGTGCCAAGTTTCTCCAGGAGCATCATCACCAGTGATCTTGGTATTCAGAAGGCACCTCCCAACATAGGGTTCCTTAGGTTTGTACTTGTTAGTCACCACTCCTTCGTCCTGCTTCTTGGACTCTTTCACAACCTTAGCCGGCGCCTCAGTTGTAACCTGAGCTCTAATGGGCGCTGACACTCTCACTCCTCCATCTCTGTGCTGAAGAGCAACCTGATATACATACATATATGTGTATATAAACCAAAAAAAGATAAACACAACAAAACATTACGCATTATATCCAGAATGAGAATTTGTTGTAGAGTGTTTTACCTTCTTGAAGGTGATTCTTTCAGGAGAGATGATGAAGGTTCTGGAGGGGAGAGATGAGGATTTGGAAGAAGGAAGAGATACTGCAGCAGTTACTGCAGCAGCCATGGCTGGGTTTGAAAAAGAAGAAGAAGAAGAGAAATTGATCAAAATGGGAGATGGGAATTGAGATGAAGGCACGAAATTTGATTGGATTTTTGAGGATTATGTGAAGTGGGGTGGGTGGAGGAGAATGTAAAGGCAATTGCAGTGGCTTATATGAGGATAAGTTTTTACACAAAATGTATGACTCTAAAACCTCCTCTCCCTTTATGACCTGACTCTCTGGCCACTTAAATCTCACTTTGATATTTTCTTCTTCTTCACCTCATTCAAACTAACGGTAATAAACGACATTAGCCACTGCGAACTCGTGATATTTTATTTTGAGTATATTTATATATTTATTAATTTAGAGTATATAAATTAATTATAATATAATTAAAAAAAAAAAGTTTGAAAAGGTTGTACCTTCCAAAACTTGATCCAACTTGAATATACGATTTTATATATATATATATATATAATATAATGTATCAATCATTCAATTAAATAATAATTTATTAATTTTTATATATTTTTATTTTTCAGTCAAATTTATATTTTTAAAATTTTTGTACATATTAATTTTTTATATCTAAATAATACAAGTAACCAAAAAATCAAAAAACCATAAATCTATACTTGAATGATTTTAATACTTATTTTAATTTTTTAACATAAAACATTTGCCAAAGGCCATATTAACACAAAGAAAAATACAGCAAATATCTACAACTAAAATATATTAATATAACTGTAAAATCCAGCCTTATTATAATAATATGAACAAATTATCAAATTAATTCATAAAATTTAATATTTATATAATTTAGATCATAATATTTTTATTATTATTTAATTTTCGTTAAATCCATCAAATTTATTTTGATCCGTTGAGTATATTATGAGTTTAAACTAAATCCGAATCAAACTGAGACGATTAAGTTTTTTTTCGTCTCACTTAATAGAAATGGATCAAATTCGGATTCACTTATAAAAAGTAATGCAAATTCAACCTAATATTCTATATATAAAATGTCTAAATAAAGTATATATATAATATTTGGACAGGGAAGTCGAGGCAAACCTATTTAACTCATAAACGGCATAAATACAAATAAAAATTGTAATTAGAAAAACAAAAAAAATTAAATTATATCAAATTGTAATACAAAAATATAAAAATTAAACTGTAAAAAACGATACAGTTTAAAAATTAATTTAGTAATCTGAAATGAAAATACATTTTAAAGATGGTATAAATTTTTTCTTTTAATATTTGAAATGGATTTGACGGAGACAATCACGGCGGCGCGTGTCCATGACCGCCGGAAAAGGAGACTTAAAAATCAACGTAAAAAGGTCCCCCCACCCCGGCCTGATGCTTTCAGTTTCCGTACCATTACAACTGGAGGATGCCATTTACTCTCAATCCCCGCATTTGATTTCGTCTCTTCAAAATTCACTTTACTTTATATCTATACACATATACATACCTTTCGCGTATAACATCACAAATGTACATTCGTGAATATTCATAATGATTTTTGTTTGTACAAAATTAAAATTTTATTAATTATAAATACAATGCGGACGTGATGGAGCAAGCAAAAGGGCGGATTAAATCATTAAATTCATACATACTTTTAGTTACGCGTCGACCGTTCCGATAATCAATCTCTAAAATAAAAAGAATCATAAAAAAATTCATAATTTGTTTGGTCAAAAGCACGAATGATTAATGAAATTGCAAAAGTGAATGAATTAGAGTATGTGTATATATAACTGTGTGGTGTATGTAATTATTAATGAATGGTATATTCATGTACTGAAATTATTCACAATAATTTCAAAGTTGTGGAAGAAAAAATGAAACATCAACACAATTATGAAATAGAAAATACTTTTTATATTCTTTGATAAATTTTTTATTTATTTATATTATTTAATTTAATAATTACGAACTTATTATATTTTTAAAATAAAAAAATATATTTTACAACTGTATTAAAAATTATAATTTCTAAATAAAAGAAAAGGATAGTAACAACTCCATTTGTTTTGGTGCGCATTAGATTCATGATTGATTGCTGGATAATGAAAGGAATGTGGGCCCCTTCTATACACCCTAGTGTTTCTCCTAAATTTATTTGTATATATATATAATTAAAAGAATTAAATGATTAAAAACATATTTATTTTTTTTATTACTCATAAATTCATAAATAATCTGGTAAATTTCATTAATTATCAATTTTTTTTTTTTTAATGAATCATAACCAAAAAAAAAAAAATTACAAATTCAGTTATTATATAAATAAAGAATCATATTTTAATAAATAAATTATTTTGAATGCGTCCAAAGTCACCAGGCTGACTATTTCTCCTTTGCTTTGCCCATTTGCTCCTAAACAAACCAGCAACTATCGGAGGTCAACATAAAGCTTGGCCAATAAATTAATTATTATTAAATTCAAATAGATTTAATGTGGTAAATATGTGAGCTTCGTATTTTCATAATTTTATTGTATATGAAGTTGACAACTCTTATTCCCACCTCATCATAAAATCAATTGGGGGAAAAGTCTTAATATACAAAAACTATATCGAATGAAATACACTTTTGGGTACTATACATATATAACAGTTGTTATGTTATTATTATTTGTATACCATATAAGCTAAGACCCTTTTCAACTCAACGAACCAAACTACCAATAATACACAAAACCGCCATCTTTCAAGCAAAATATGAAATTTATGGACCCATTTTGATTCCCGTTGCCGGAAAAAAGGAAAATTTCAGCACAGAAGAACAAGAGAATCATGACGCGACGGCATTCAATTCGGTCATTGAAGATCAATAAATCATACGAATTGAGTTTTTGCATTTTTGGTTCTTGATTCTTGGGTTCGGGCCTACGAATTAATTTGACATTGACAACAACCAGCAAGGAAAAGCGAAGAATCGGTGAAAGGCAGCAAACTCTGAAGAAACTCGTTAAAGAGGATTTCAGATTTTTCGTGAAAATGTAATTTACACAAGATGTCTACTTGTATGTACACTCAATTAGAATTTTGATGAATTGGGGAACAAAAACAAGATCCAAGAAGTTGTTTTACACAACCCAAGATGCAAAAAGAAAAAATATAACAATTTTTTTTTTTTTTTTTTCTCAGGAACCGCAACAGTCAATGGAATCCTCTTGAGCCTCTGGACTGATAAAGCTCCAGCCGGCTTTTGGCCTCTTGAAGCAACGTGTCCACTGTCTCTTCCTGAGTCATGTGAGATTGCTTTGATGCCCATTCGAGAACAGTCAGCACCTCGGCCTGCGCCAGCTCTTCGCTGTCTGGCACATGAAGGGCAATGTAGGAAAGGAGAACCAGAGCCGAGACCAGCACGATTTGTTCCCCGAAGTAGACAAGCTGGATCAAATGCTTTGCGCCGCCGGCGCTTATGATTGCCTTTGAGTGGTCGAGGTGCAGGTAGTTGTCCGTGCAAGCAAATTTTGTGAGTGCAATTGCAGCTTCTCTGGAAACATGCGCCTCTCTCTCGTCGAGAAGTTTCACCAATGGAGTGATCATTCTAGTCTCTGTTGCTCTGAATGTTCTTGCTAGATTCCCAATAGCTTTTATGCAGGGAATTAACAAGTCCGAATCGGCTTTTTCGATGATTCTCAGGAGCTGATCCACCACAGCTTTGCACGCGGGTGAATTAGGCTTGAACGCAGACCTTCTCAACTCAGTATCTTTCTCCGCTACTGCTGTGATCTCCATCAATGCCATGGCGGAATTGAATTGAACTTGTTCGGTCCCTTTCTCCAGCAAAACCGCAAAGCAGAGTAAAGCTCTGGATTCGGTGATGCTGCGGCAAATGGGTGCGTTTTCTTTAGCGAGTTGCCAGAGCGCTCTCGCTGCCATTGCCTTCATGTTGGCCTTGGTGGCAGGGTCTTCGAGTTCTCTGCCTTTAGTGTTGGCGCCAGAAAGAGACGATGAATGTTGTTGATGGTGGAGATAGTTGACGTTCTTCACGCCATTCTGGTTACTGAAATTGCTCTTGCTATCATGACTAGCCTGGTTCGTAGCATCGTCGGAAAGTGGCGGCTTGGACCCAGCAGCCTTCATGGCCATGGTAGTAGTAACCACATTGTGCATCTGATTAGGAGTTTGATGATTCATGGGATGAGGAATCTGGACTTGAGTCTGCTTATCGTCGTCGTCAATCAAATTGATCAGATTGTTGGTGTTGGCGTTAGGATTGTTCTTGTTCTTGTTGTTGTTGTTGGCTACTACAACGGCGTGAATGGAGGTAGCCTTGTTGCTGGCTATGGCGTACTTGCTGTGCTCCTGCACTGTCTCGAATGCCAAGTGACTAACGAGCAAGCGAATGATATTGTGCTGCGCAAAGAGATCTTGGCATGTCGGATGGTGGGCGGCGAGCTCTGACACAGCCCAGGCCACCACGGCCTGAACTTTCATCGGACCTTCTTTGAGGACCTTGGCGAAAACGGAGCAGACACCGGCATGGATCATGTGCTCCACGCTTTCCGGGTCGCGACCCAGAAGCCCGATTGCCCTGGCCGCATTCTCTTGGCCATCTGGCTTTCCTTCCTTCACCAGTTTCAGCAGCGGCCCCACGCCGCCTTCCTCTATGATCAGCGTGCCGTACCGATCGTTGTCCCTCGCCAGCGAGACGAGCGAGGCGGCCGCATCGGATCGATCCTCGAGGGACCCGGTATAGAGAATTGCGATATGCTCCCATATGAGGCAGAGGATCGGTTCGTTGGCGGCGATTGGGGGCAGACCCAGATACTCGTCACCGCGATCTTCAGCCGGCGCGGAGACACGCAGCAGCCACGACACGTCGCCGATTGAGTTCTCCAACTGAGAGAAGAGTTTACGGAAAGACGCGGAGGGTATGATGGTAAAGACGCGCTTCATGAGGCCATTAGCTCGACATTTCTGGACCATGGACAGGGCTTTCTCCAGCACCTGCTCCGTTTCCTCAACGATCCGCCGCGTGGGCCGCTCGTACAGCTCAGAGCTCGCCCGCGCCGCTTGCCGCAACAGCGCCGCAAGCTTCTCCGTCTTGGCCTTGAGCTCGGCGCAGTCCTGTTTGTACGAACCGGTAGCCTCATCCGCCGCTTTCGTCACTTGGTCGGCTAATTGGATCGGCTTGGCCAAGATTTGTTTAACTTTGTCCGCCATGTCAGACCACAGCGGACCAAAACACCGGAGCTTCTCCGACAGACAACTCAGATCAGAAACCCAGATCAGGAAACAAAGGCGAATCAAGAAAGAGATTGGTAGTTGATTTTTAGGCGAGGTATTTGTTAAGGAGTAGGAGAGGTTTTCATGGCGGACGGGATTTACAAGGTCAAACACGGTTTATTGGCATTTATAACCAGGCAATTCTTCTCGCATATGCCCGCCCATTTGCCTCCTGGGGATTACTGGGTCTAGGGCCTTTGCTTGAACCAACCAGACATCAAAATTGAATAGTAAGAGGATACTGTTACTAAACTTTGACTGAAATTTGACCAAACACAGTAATTTGCTGGTCCACGGTCAACATTTCATTACAAGCAAAATTTAAGGTAAATAATCATGAAATTTTCTTAATAATTCAAAATCAGCACTTTAACCCAGGAAGGCTAATTGAAAGTTGAAAATAAATAAGGATTAATTAAATTTAAAACCAAAAAAAAAGATGCAATTAAATGGAAATTAAAGCGTATTTAATTAGATAATTAATAATAAGCAGGAAGTGGGTCCTACACATGCCACAGAGGAGTCTGAGTCCACTGATGTCTGCATTAAGATTTACACCTACTTACATTCACCGCCATCTTCCTATATATTTTGGGGAAAATTTTGGAGAAAAACATAGTGTCAGAAACGAGATTATATACATCCATATATATATACATATATATTTGAAGTTCCATAGTTTTACAGTAATATTATCTACTGCTCAAATGGATAATCAACCGAGCATTGGTGGAGTGGTGTGTGTGTGTGTGTATACATACATATACACACACACATTACATGATTTTTTTTTTTTTTTAAAAAAAATTGAAATTTAATATTTTATATACATGCATAAATTAACGATGGCTTGGAAAAGATACGACCAGCCCAGCCAGGCCCAGCTACTCATCCACACATCTGAATGTCCAAGCTGCCAACTTTATAAACTAATTATATTTTATTAAATAAAAAATAAATAAAGACTAAAAAGTAGTTGGCATTTCACATTTTTGGCAGCCCAATAATGCCATTCATGCAACAGGCTTTTTTTTTTTTCCTTCTTCTCTTTTATTGAATAAAAAAATATATATTAAAAAATGGTAACATTACTATGCATTATTTGAAATATTTTATAAATTTTTTTTATTATTTAATTAATATATTATAGATTAACGATAATTAATTCATAATATTTAATTTAATAAAATTAAAATTTAATACTATAGTAATTATGTATTTAGATATTCTAACAATCAATTATATATATATATATATAAATTAATTTAAGTAATGGCATACAAAATTTATCCTCAATTGACAGTTATAAGCATATATCCACCGGGCTGCAACCCTCTTTTGGATTTATGTGAAGAAAATCATGATTGCATGTCCTTACGTGTGTGTGTGTATATATATGTAATGGAGTCCATAAATACTTAAAATAGAAATATAATCAGTTTCTTTTTTGTTAGTTTTTGGCTAAGAGCCTGTTTTTTTTTTAATATATATATATATATATATTTTTTTGATAATTAAAAAAAAAAAGAAACAGATCACATTTTTAACGTATTATAATTATTTTAATTAAAAAAATTAATTATCATATAATTATATTGTAATTAAAAAATATTGGTACTGCTCAATAATTAAAACTCATATACTTGGCACTAACAAAATAATCATATTAATATTAATTAGTGGGTTGCATGTAGAGATTTTCAGAAAATCCTCTTCGTAGATTATGCACATAGGAATATCATGGATTCGATGACACATTTACTTTTATATACATATATATATATATTAGTATTCCCACATTTACTAATATGGAATTCAAATCTCAATCAACCACATGTAGATATACATATATATATATATATTTATATTTATATACGTATAATTCACCCTTCATTTGGAGTCATGTGATACTTTTTCAATTTCACTAAAATTGAGGTTGAAGCTTCTGTTCTTGTTCGGTGAAAGTACATATGTTAGGTTAAAATCATAATATATATATATATATATGTGTGTGTGTGTGCTTCCTCTCAGTATCATTGAAAACATATATGTGTATGTAGATATATATATATTATACATATAGGCCTTATTTAAAAGAAAGAGATAAGCATCCAACAGTAGGGTGCTTGGGCCCCTACCTTGAATGGGCCGAAATGTACAACCTTTCTCAACATTTAATTTCCACTTAGGAAATTTATAATCTAAAATTTTAATAAATTTACATTTAATTCAATCTCAATAATATTACCAATAACATCTACTCTCTCATATTTCATAACATATGAGAGAGTTGACAATCCGAGTTTGAGTTTTATTCACATTTCGTGCTAAAAAATTCACTGATATGATATATCAAAATTTTGAAGATGATGGATCTTTAAGTGCCGAAAAAAATCTAAATTGTATAGTATAATGTTAAATTTTTATATATATATATATATATAGTTATTGTTTTCTTTGTTTTTAATATTTTGGAATTAATTAATTATTATTTGATTTAATTATTAATACGTTTATAAGTTATAAGTTTGAATTAGATCATGTTCTCGTATATGTACTTATTTCAAAATTATTTATGTTATTTTATAATTAGTATATATATCAACTAATTTATGTTACTGTAAGTTTGGAGTTTTAATTTTTAGAAACTAGGGTTAGGGTTCCCCATATATATAAGATTCTTGATTTTCCTTTTATTATTATTATTATTGATTCTCTACGGATTTATAAGAGTACGTATCATATAAAGAGCATGAAAAAGTACTTAACAGATATATATCCACATTTATATATATTTACCACGAATATAAGGTGCATGCACACCAATAGATGATATATATATATATATATATATATATACGGTGACTAATTGATGATAATAACTTATCATTATGATACATGCATGTAACCGATTTACATGCCATCCATAAAACGAATGCGTCCAAGATTTTGCAGCTAAAAAGAAAAAAAAAATGGTAAGGGCAGTTACCCTTATAATGCAACCAAGGAGCTCTTTCTGAGTTCAAACGAAATGAAGGATGGTTCGTCGTTATACCCTGTTAACTCATATATCGTAATCAGCCAAACCGCACACACACACAGATATATATATATATATAT
The DNA here is from genome assembly GCF_054855325.1 of Carica papaya. Classification (NCBI taxonomy): domain Eukaryota; kingdom Viridiplantae; phylum Streptophyta; class Magnoliopsida; order Brassicales; family Caricaceae; genus Carica; species Carica papaya. The sequence goes on along the minus strand of NC_142312.1, from coordinate 3,880,497 downwards.
ATATGTATATATGCCTTATGTATAACCCACTTCACCACAAAATCCTAGCTGAACAAGTGAGAGTTTTTTGTTACGCATCACATATCGACTACACGTCTTATACTACTGTTTCTTTAATTTCTTGATTTGATTATATATATGTGTGTATGTATACATATACATGTATAGATACACATGAGCTACGTGATAGAGATATATGTATGTGTGTGTACTGAATCCAACTGAGTTGATATGATGTAGCACTGTAATGTCGACTTTGTGTGCGTATTTTTGTAAGTATGTTTAGCGTACTACTTTCCTCGAAGCTCCCTTTGATAAAACTAACTTTCAAGCAATCTTTATCTGGGGGAAACGTTCAAAACAAATTAATGCTGGGAGATATACGCCTTTGATGTATATATAGGTGTGATTAATATGCATCTTTCACATGAGATATGCGGCATCCCAAGTATGACCCACAATAATATATATAGATATACACAAACACATTTGTATTAGTAATATTCACATGCATATATGTAGCTGTTCATATATATGTCTGTCTGTTATATATATATACATATATTGTATATAAAATTATATTAATTAAGATCCATAAATAGTTAATTTTGTCAAATTCAAGGCTTGGAAGTAAACAAAATCTTTTGTACTATATGTATATAGGTATGCCATTATGGAAATATTATTAGTTAGTTATAATATTTTTTCATAATTAGTGTTTTTCTTTTATAATACTAATATATATATATATATATATCTATACATATAGTACTACGACACACATGTCGGAAATGCCATATATATACACACATGATAAGTGTAATTCCAGCTGAATTCCCAAAACAATTTCTTGCGCACATCACAAGTTTCATAAAGTGGAATACGAAATATATACGTATATATATATATATATATTAAAAAAAAGGGACAGATAATTCAACTTCCCAGTTAGTGAAAGATAAGTTATCAAATTTGGTTCCATCAACACTTCATCTGTTGGGAAGTAAGGTCTCGGCCCTCTCCATCTAACAGTGTTTCCTAACTGGGACATAATTCATTTAATGGCTAATTTTCTTGTTTGAATTTTTATTATAAATAATTGGTGAAATATCTTCCCTACCGACAGTTTCATGCTCCATTAATGTTGTAGAAAATTGAAAAGTGCTCTATAAAATATTCAGGAAATTCAGCTGGAATTATATATATATATATATTGATAAACAAAACTTATAAAGTATGAGTATCTATAATTTAAATAACTGAGAATACTTTAGAAATTATACCCTTTTCGTATATGTATGTATACATATATATTTATAAATTCACTAGCTTAATCAATATACAACCAGGCAAAACTTGTGCATATGCATCGGGCTCTAGTCCTGGTTTCTGAAGCTGATGAGTACAGCTACGATTTCTTGCAAAACCAAATAAATATATAGCACAATATAATATAATATATGCATGAATTGTAATATACGAAAGTAAATTCTAAAGTCTTGAGGGCCTTCAAAACCCATATTGCGTATATTTTGCATTATGTTTGAATTTGACATATATGATACAGTATATGTAATTGACAGATTATATAAATCCACTTGTTCATTTTCATCACTGTATATATATACATATGTAGATCCTGGAATATACATATATATGTATAAATTAGTCACAATCAATTAGTAATATTGTTTGGGTACAAGCTCTAATACCCAAATTCAGAATATCCTTTTAATTTTAACTTAATGAATATTAGCACAAGATTAGGTCTATGTTTAATTTCCGCTTTAATTATATTAGTGGTAATAATATTTTATTTAATTATTTTATATTAAATAAAATTCTAATGTAAGAATACTTCGTTTTGGTTTTGCCAAATATCAATTATATTATTATTGTTACTATTAATTATTATTACTAATGTTTGTCAAAAATGTACCAAGCATAGACTCGAAATATTAGTCATTATCTAAGTAAATTAAATGGTTAATTGAAATATCACATTAATTGTATAAAAAATTTTCATTATTAAGAGCAAGACTTTTTGTGAAATAAAAATCCAAACTCCAGAAAACGACGCCGAATCACAAATAAGCCTTTTGTGAGTTCATAAGCCCAGGCATTTTTGGGACCTTGTTTGAAGTAGCCCAATCTGGAATTGGGTTTTACATCAGCAATTACAATTAAAAATGAAATTTACCAAAAAACAATATCTTGAAAAAAGTAGCTTTTTACTAAAATAATAACACTCCATGCACTCATTTGTTACTTTTAACTTGAATCACTAAATTAAAGTTAGTAGCATAATAAAGTAGAAATTATTATTTAATGCATAAAAAATATAATAATTAGATTTACACGGAAAATAATTTTAAAACTTCTACTTTAGTCCTAACAATTATTATATTGTATTGTGTTACTACACAATTGGTTATTTATTGTATTACGATAACTCACTTAAAATTTTTTTTGGTGTTAAATTATGTGTTAATGTGATATAATTTGTGAATATATAATTTTTCTTTAAAAATAAAATAAAATAGATAAAAATCAAGACCAACTTTTGTAATTAAAGATTTTTCCAAATTGAGATTAATGTTAATTTATGTCATCTCTTAAATCACGAATACCACTAATTATTGGTAGTGGCCTGCAACCATTACCATTTTGTTATGTACCTTTCATACTCATGTCATGAAAGCAACCTCCACATGCCAGTAATTTAGAATTATTAAATTTGGGGGAAAAAGAAGAAAAGAAAATAAAAATTCATGTGATTAACCATATATTCATCATACAAAAGTCAAAAGAAAAAACAAGTCTACGTCGATCCCATGATTCTTTTACTTTGAGGTTATTCCTTATTTGGCCACAAAATTATGTTATATTAATAAATATGATTATAGTTACAGCGATATAAATCAATAGATGTTATTATATAAATATAAATATAAATATAATAAAATCATCTGATCAAGTTCGAATTTAACACCTCATAAATTGGCTTGGAATTTAGTAGTCGGATTCACATCAGTATGCAATTCCTATTGTATAAAATACCATTCTATATTAAAATTATCCAAAATCTATTGCACTAAATTTTACAGTTATATGGATGTTCCTATTTTTGTTTCTGTTTTTCAAAAAAAGAACTAGAGATTCATTTCATTTCCCAGTCTAATGCAACTTAATATCATGATCTACAAATTAAATATATATATATATATATATATATATACACACATTCACAGAAACAGAGGCCAAAAGAAAAACAAAAATCAAACACTTATTCCATCATGTATCAACTATAAAAGATGGAGCCCTGCCTTCCTCTTCTGCGATTTTCCCGGAAAAGAAAATTTACCTTCAGATCATCTCTCTACTTAAGACTGCCCAGACATCTGTATGTTTTTGCCTAATAAGCTTCTTCCTCCCGGTGAACAATCCAACCTAATAAGAACGCTAATTGATTCAAGGACAACAAAATTTTCAGCTAAAAGTATCTAGTCAAATTTTCTTTTCTGCAGACATCAATTTCGATTGAAATGTAAACTACATTAGGAACCTATGACAGGAAAATTACCAGGCAGTCTTGTGATGAATGGATACGTGCGAAACACATTTCAAAGGAAGAGGTAGATCTGCGACCTAAGCAAAGATCTATCGGTCTATCGTGGCGACGAAATGTGATCCTGTTCATGTTCTTCTCTTTATCGATTGACCTCCATTTCCATCATCGATGATCCTACGAAATCATCGCAGATTAAGGCGCACATGATGGAAGTGTACGAGCATTGGTTGATCAAGCGCGGGGAAGAACTGCAGTAAACTCAACGCAGAAGGAGCTTCGGTTCAAGATATTCGAGAACAATCTCAGGCTTGTCAACAAACAGAACTCTGTCCGTGCGAACCTACAAGCACGAACTAAGCTAGTTCACCGACTTGACAAACGAGCGATGTAACTTGGCGTTAAGGATGGAGAAGAAGGAAAATTTGAAAGCAGGAAGAGGAGGGGACGATGATGATATCTCTCTGATTGATCTATTTGCCGACTCATTTAAAACCGTCAACCAAGAAGTTCAAATCTAGGCGCGTGAGCATCCATTAACATCGAACTGGATAAACTCTCAGCTGACTCAGCCCCAAAACTTTATTGATATTCTGTTATTCCCCCTTTTAAAAAAAAAAAAAAAACTAATTTTGTCTTAGCCCGGTGAAAATTCAATTTAACATCAATTAAATATTAACCCCTACACTTTCCCCTTATATAATCCCTGACCCCCATCCCCAACATCTCAACTTTCTCAAACCTCCATTACAGAACGACACCGTACCATGCTCTATTCTTCTACTTTCTCTCCCTCCATCCTCTCCCTTCCCCCGAACTCAAACAAATCCCCTACTCCTGCACCATCTCGCACCGGATACCATCCGCCTCGGGCCACCGCCACAGCCACCTCCTCCACCTGCTCCACGTACCTTAACTCCCACGGGATGGCGTCTTCCTGCACTTCGCTCTACGATATCTTGGGAATTCCCGTGGGGGCCACGAGCCAGGAAATCAAGTCCGCGTACCGACGACTAGCAAGGGTCTGTCATCCAGATGTAGTTGCAACCGATCGGAAGGACTCGTCGGCCGGCGAGTTTATGAAGATTCACGATGCGTACTCCACGTTATCGGACCCCGAGAAGCGCGCTGTTTACGACCGGAGATTTGCTCGGCGGGGAAGGCCGTTGAACTCGGCGGTTTCTTCAGGGTTCTCGTCGTACACGAGACGGAACTGGGAGACTGACCAGTGCTGGTGACAGCGTTGACTCGCTGCTGAGTTGAGTTAATCGAGTTCATCAGTGATTATTGATTGATTCTCATGGCACGGAAAAATCGCCCGATATGACATAGGAAATCTCCGTAAGTACATAGTACAGTGGACTATTTCTCACCATAAGTGATCCAGTGGTAACACGATTGTGTCCTCCAGCAATCAGAGCCGTTGATCGTGCCACGCAAGTCTGTAACTAGCTGATAAATATTATACCCCGTTGAGAATAGGATGTAATTTTTAATTAATTTATAATTAGCATGGGCTAATCGCGGTCTCTTTATTTTTCTTATAACTCTTCGGGTGAATAATCAATAAATCCATTTATAATAAAAGACAATTAACACACTCTAATCTAAAAAAAATAAAAGTAAAATATATTGCTTATACTTTACTTAAAAATCTATTATAATATTAATTCTATTATGGAAACTAAGGGTAATTTTTAAAAATAAAATTTATTAAAATTTAAAATTTTGATCTCTTGGTGATAAAGTTGAATATATATATATATATTGAGAAGATTATTTGAAAGCCACACCATGTTTGGATTTACATGTGCAAGTCAAACTTGAGATAACATTTTCTGGGTCATCCATTTCAGAATTCCAATCTTCTGGAACAAATTTTCTTGACAAGAAAATGAAGAATCATTATAAAGATTATCAGGTCAAGAAGTTTTGTTCGATTTAATTTTTTTTTTTTTAATTTTTGGAGCCACATATTTGGTTTCATTATTGAAAATGAAACCACAATGGATATTTAAATTACAATTATTGTTATGTATTAAGTAATTTGCGTAGGGAGAGGGAACAAAAACAAAAAGAAAGATATATATATATATATATACATATATATAAAATACCTACACGTCTCTAATGATTTCAAATTATATAAATAGACCAATTATGGATATAAGATAAACAATTTTGTATCGTTATTTATCAAAATTTTTATAGTTACATTAAAAAATGATGTATTGAATAATCTTGTAAGTTAAATAACCAAATTGTAATTAGAAAACGTCTTTAAAATTTAAGGGTAATACGACAAATAGTTAAATAATTAAAATAATAATATTTCCTAATATATATTTGGCTATAATAGAAAGAAAAAAAAGGGCATTTTGAAATGTCAACAAAAATAAATAAATAAATAACGTGTCAAAATCAATAATTGTTTGGTATTAATTTGAGGAAGAAAACTACATTTAAACTCTAAATTAATTTATTATTTATGAAATAGTAAGTAACAGTGCATGTAGTAACTGAAAAAAAAAAAAAAAGAGAAACAACATCGTTTTGAGAGACAGGTGAGATATAAATAGGAGAAGAAAAAGGAAAAAAAAAGAAAAGAAAAGAGAAAACAGAAAAGAGAGAGCGGGGAGGAAAAAGAAAAAGAAAAGAGAAAACAAAGAAGAGAGAGAGCGGGGAGGGAGAACAAGGTTCGAGAAAGAGAGAGAGAGGAGTCGGAGCAGAGAGGAACGAGAAGGGAGAGAGAAGAAGAAAGAGGATGGTGACGGTGCGATCAGCGGGAGGAAGAAAGATGGAAATGGGAGGCACAGTAATTTTAAATTTCCTGTTAGTTGATGTGGATTTGAAAATTTACTGTAGGTGGAGGAGTTTGTGTGAGTGTGAGTGGAGGTGTGTGGAGGAGACCGCAGAAGAAGAGAGAAGAAGAAATGTGGCGTGGGAGAGAGGTCTGTGAGGGAGAGGTGATGTCGTGCGTGAGCGGGGGCATATGGAGGAGGCTAGGCCGCGGGAGGAGAGAAAGGAAGGAGTGCGGTGTGTGTGAGTGCGGTCTATGAGGGAGAGGAGATGTTATGTATGAGCGGGGGCGTATGGAGGAGGCTAGGCCGCGGGAGAAGAGAAAGGAAGGAGTGCAGTGTGTGTGAGTGCGGTCTATGAGGGAAAAGAGATGTTGTGTGTGAGTGGGGGCGTATAGAGGAGGCTAGGCCATGGGAGGAGAGAAAGGAAGGAGTGCGGTGTGTATGAGTGCGGTCTGTGAAGGAGAGGAGATATTGTGTGTGAACGGGGGCGTATGGAGGAGGCTAGGCCGCGAGAGGAGAGAAAAGAAGGAGTGCGTGGTGTGAGTGAGGTTCGTGAGGGGGAGAAGATCTTGTGTGGGTGTGAATGGAGGCGTATGGAGGGGGCCGTGGGAGGAGAGAAAGGAAGATGTGCAATGTGTGAGTGAGGTTCGTGAGAGGGAGGAGATGTTGTGTGAGTACGAATGGAGATTTGCAGAGGGGACCATGGGAGGAGAGAGAGGTGATTTCGGGATTTAAGAGTGGAGTATCTAGAGTAGGTCGTGGAGGGGGAGAGAAGAAGGGATTTAGTGAGTGAGGTGGATATGTGCAAGGGAGGAAGTAGTGTGTGTGGATGTAGAAAATTTGGGAGGAGGAAAGAGAGGCCCTAGACCGTGGGAATGAAGTGTCGGAATAGAGGTGTGGGGGTGTCTCTATGTAGGGCGAGGGGATGAGTGGTGTAGCTGTGTGGTATGAGGGTATGGGTTGTATATAGGTTAGTACAGCTGCTGTAAATTTGGTAGTTGGCAAGGGAATGTTACAGGTGTGAGTATGTTAAGTGTTAGTGCATGTCTTATGCGGAGAAGCGTGTAGTTTAGATATACAGGTTAAAAGTATAAGAAAGCTTCAAGATAAGGTGGGGGGGGGGGGTAAGGACAGTATGATATTGTATTTGAGTTGTTAGCATTGGGGGACGCCGATATTGGTTGTCGCTACCTAGAAAAAGTAAGTTGATCGCCGATAGTGGTGATGGTCGGGAGACTCCGACGGGAAGGGGTTTGGTCGCCGATATTGGTGACGGGAAAGGATGGTATCTGTGTGTGTGTGTGTGTGGGGCCTATTAGGGGTCGAGAGATAGACAATTTATTGGTGGTCGCCGATACTGGTGACGGGTGAGAATATTTGTACGTTTAGGATGACGTTGGGAGATGGCCACACATGGTATGCATGATATTTAAGATACCAGGGGTACATTTTAGTCCTATGTAGTCCCATAGTGATAACAAGGTAGGACTTAAGTTGGGTGATGGGGTACATATAGAAATACTAGGTTTCATATTTGTGCATATCATATTTGTAACTTAATTTTTACTGTATTAAGTTATATGAACTCACTCTCTATTATTCACAAATGATGTAGGAATGGAGTTGGGATCGAAGTTACTGGTTTTCGAGCCTAGCGTATAGAGCAACAAAATAAGGACCTTTATTGACAGAATTGAATGTGTAAGAATTGGTAGTAGAGTAGATAGTATGTCTGTTGATAGTGTATACGGTTGTATTTCACGTGATGTTACATGTATGATTGCAAGTCTATCTTGACTCTGAATAATAGATTGTGATAGTGTTTCTATGTGCATGACTGATTTGAAACGAAATTTTCGTATTTGATCATGCATTTATTGTAAACTACACCATTAGAAATAAAGAAAAAAACGGGGTATTACAATGCAACTGTTTTTTTTAATAAATAATTAAATTAAATTTTTAATTCGTTATAAATATTTTAATAAATGAAATTTAAATATTATAAAATATTTATTTCATTAAAAAAATGTAAAAAACTATAATATAATTAACTCAATGTAATTATCATAAGACAACTAATATATTAATGAACTAAATATTTTATTTCACTAAATTAAAAATTATGATTTTTGAGCAGAGCATTATGATAGTTGTTTTTAAGATAAGGTTATGCACACATGATTTAAAGTATATTTGTTGGCATGTAAATTTTATGTAGTGAATTACAAACTAAAAAATAATGTTGTGTATGATTTTATTATTATTATTTTTTTGCTACAATTTGGTTAATTACATTTTTTATTTATTTCAAATGTTTAGTTTCTTTATATTTTTTAACAAACACAAATAAAATAATCATATTATATTTAGATGTTTGAAACAAAATTTAAAAAATAATTTTGATTAATTAATTAAATTAATAAATTAATAATAATAAAAATTATGCATAATAATATTATTAATTTATTAATTATAAAATCTAATTAATTAGTTGAAATCTTTTTTTGAGTTATTTTTTAAAACATTAAAATACGATATAAATCATTTTAATTTTTTCATTAAACAAATAAAAAACTTAATAAACAAATTCTAACAAAAAAATTAAAAATTAAATTATCACAAGTGTCAAGTATCATAAATTAATCTAATAATTTGTCTAAAATATTTTTATCTATATAAAATTTATAAAACCATAAGACAATAATTTTATGTGCATAAAATTATAGTATAGGAGCTCAAATAATTGGAATACAATTTTTAGCAAATACAAATTTTAAATTTTCTTAATTAATTATAAATATTGATTAATTTCCCTTATCATTTATTATAGATTTTCAATTATTGTAATAGTATTAACACAAATAGACACATATCAACCAAACTCCAACTTATCAAAGTTCAATGCATTTAAATTTTTCTCCTAATTACTTGTCACATATCCATTAATTCAATTGATGTAAAAGTTTAAAACTTAAAAAAAAAAATTATTATCTAAATGCGGAAACGAACAATAAAATTAATATTTACATTCCTTACACAACAAATTAGAATGTCTAATAAAGATACGAGAATGTCTCTTCTACATTAGTTTATAAAAAAAGACAAACAATAATCAAAACAAATAAATAGATATGTTAGGGGATTAACCTCCACTAGCATTTGAAGGGGAGTCCGGAAGATGATTTACTTACAACTTTCTTACTGATCGGGATCTGAATCTAGATCTTGGTTTTCTTTATCTGAAATTGTTAATAAAAAGATGAGCTACACTTGTAATGCCCTGGAACTTAAAAGAGAGATAAAGACATGAATTAAATGCGGAAGTTAAATAATAGAGTTAGGATTTACATTCCTTACACAATAATTTAGAATGCTCAATAGGGTTACAGGAATGATCATTCTAAAAGAACAAGAAAAAAATCAAGAAAAAAATTAAAAGTAAATAATTAGGTATCCTATAACAATCTTCACTAGCATTTGAAAAGAGTCCGGGTGGTGAACTATTCACAACCCATTTGTTGATCGGAATATGGATCTTGGTCATCTTGATCTGAAATGGTTAATAAAATGGTGAGCTACACTAGTCCAGTAAGAATATCACACTACTCACCGATACAGAAATGAATGTTAGTAAAAATTATAAAATAACTAATAGAGCTCTTAAATTAAGTAAATTCATTTATTATAAATAATATCATTTATTGCATACTTACCGTAGCGATATTTTCAAAACTGATATATAGAGACAATAACAAAAATAATATCATAATCTCAATTCATTTATCATAAATAAAATCATCTATTGCATACTTACTGTAGTGATATTTCCAAAACTGACCTATAGAGGCAATAACACAAACAATATCATAATCTCATATTCAATTAGCTTGAACAACAACTTTTTCTTTTTATTTGTTTACTGGTATCCCTGAGGGTCCATAGAGATGTCATACCACGCGTGAAACCCACAATAAAACTTGTCAACTAACCAGTCGTCCCCATACCTCATCTGGTTTAAGCGCCAATAATACCATCCTTCAATAACTCATTCGGTATGAGGGTGAAACGAGTCGTTCCCATACCCCGTCTGGTATGAATGCCAAAAATACCATCCCTCAATACTCCATCCGGTATAAGGTAAAATGGGTCGCTCCCATACCCCGTCCAGTATGAGCGCCAAAATGCTAATCCCCGATACCCCGTCTAGTATGAGGCAATATTTACGGTAAGGTTCCCTATGTACCCGATCCGTCCACCATTTCTTAGTATATCCAGTAAGACAACCGTTTCATTCATTTATTTAACCAAATAGTTTCCGTTTACATTTAATTTTTAGTTTCACAATTTAATTGTAAATCACGCAAGACAAGTAAAACATGCATTAAGCAAACACAACTGACTCTTCTTACCAATTCTAGTGTATTATCATGCATTTAAAACTATAAAATCAAACAATCAGTTAAAATAGGACAAATAGAAATAAATAACCGGTTTCGACCTCATCAATAACCTATAATTAATTATCAAAATTTTTTAAATTAAGCAAAATACCGTTTTATTTATAATTAGACTTCAATTCTATAACAGGGAATAAAACGAGAGATTCTTACCCGAATCGATATCTGAAATATTAAATTTTCTACTGCGCCTACTAGCGGTCCCTGAATTTTCTGAATTTTCCTACAGAGATAAAAACATGTTTTACATACCTAAAAATATCCTCAAAAACTAAAAATCGGTGTTATAACCTTTTTAAGCTAATTTCAGAATTCTGGCACAGTGGCATCGCTGTGCTCTGGCGGTAATACCACTGCCCACAGCGGTAGTTTGCCTCAGAATGGCTATTTTCGATAAGTTTTGGCCGGTTTTATACTCATCCTTGCAAAAAAATACATTAAGGGGCCTCGGTTGGCCCAAAAAAGTAAAAAAAAAATTATCGGCGACGAAATTTTTTGGTGCAGCGGCTCTGTTGGCTTACCTTCGCGGCTGGACATTTTTCTTTGGTCAACTTGTAGAAAACATAATGGTGAACACAATGGTGAAAAAATCGCACGAAACGAGAAACGCGAAGGGGCTCATCGAATGCGATTTTTAGTTTTTTCCGCAGCGGCGCCGCCAGACTTTACCCATAGTTTTCAGCTCATCCACTATTCCTTTTGCTCCAATTTGGCCATGGGGGTGTTCAAAATTAAATTCTGAGCGAATAAAAGAATTTTTACCTTTTTTGGCAGCCAGAGGTGGCTCCGGCACGACGGCAGACGGTGGTTGGCTCCCTTCTTTGATGACTGGTTCTTCTTCTCCAGCGGGGGGCTAGCAGCTAGGGTATGAGTTCGGTGTGATATCAGATATTTATACCCGTCTTTCTTAAATCTATGTTATTCATCGCATTTGATCTCAACCGTCCGATCGCGTTTAAGGAAAAAATGAATCTGAATAATTCATCGCGATTTGATCTGGACCGTACAATTGCATTTAAAGAGAGAACGAATTTAGACCGTTCATTGTGTTTAATCGCCACCATCTGATCGTGCCTGAGGAGGGAACGGATTCGAACCGTCCATGCCCGCAAAAACGCATCCGAACCATCCGATCGCGGGCACACAGATTTCCAGCGTGGCCTCCCGCATGGCACCGAGTTAGTGTACCTTGCCACACGACGCGCTCCGGTTCGTCGGGACTGCTAACTGTGCATCCTACGTGGTGTAATTTTTTCTAATTGCGTTTTGATAACTAGTTTCTGATTTTTCTTTCAAAAATACCTCCTGAACCTAAATTTTTACCTCTTTTTCCCAAAATTATTTTTAATTCCATCTTTCACTTATTTTTTTCTAATTTTTTATTAAATAAAAACTTATAAATTTAAAACTTATGTTTTTATATATTTTTTTAATTTTAAAATTAATCTCGGGTGAAATTTCAGACCCGGGTATTACAACACTAGCTCAGTAAGAATATCACACTAATAACTGATATGAAAAATTGAATGTTGGTAAAAATCACAAAACAACTAATTTAACCATTAATTTAAGCAAATACATTTAACATTAAAATGTTTATTTCATACTTACAGCTACGAATTTTCCAAAATCAACCTATGAAAACAAGTAACCAAATGACTTTTTAATTTTATGCATAAAATCTGTAACTATTCCTTTTATGTAACACCCAAAATTTTTTCTTTTATTTTATTTATTTTATTTTATTTTAAATCTTTATTGGAATTTTGTTTAATTTTATTCTATTTTAATAATTAATTTATAAGGTTTTAATTTAATTTAATTTAATTTAATAGAAATAATAATAATAATAATAATAATAAAATAGGGTAAAATTATTTTTGGGATTTAATTGAAATTGATTTTGGAAAAAAAAAAGGTGAAAATTTGGATTCTGGAGGTGTTTTTGAAAAGAAAATCGAAAATCATGGGTCAAAACGTAATTTAGAAAAATAGTGACACGTCAGCAGTCCAGTCAGCAGTCCAGTCAGCAGTCCTAGCCAACCAGGACACGCCGCGTGGCAGGGACGCTGACGCGGGAAGCCACGCGGGACAGAGACACGTGGGCGATCCGCGTGCGTGCGATCAGACGGCCCAGATCCGTTCCCGCGCGCATGGACGGCCCAGATCTCACGCGTGCGGACGGTCCAGATTTATTTTCAATTTAATCGTGATTGGACGGCTCAGATTAAATCATAATGGACAGCTCAGATTAAAAGGAGAAGGTTATAAATAATCGCATCCACACCCAATTGCAAACCCTAGCCGCCAGAACCCTCGCCGGAGACGACGATCCAGCCACCGGATGAACCGGCTGCCGCCACCTACCGCCGCACCGGAGGATTTTTCGACCACCATACGAGGTAACATTTCTCCTCTTGGCTCGTTTTTGGATGCTGAACCTCCCTGTGGTCAAATCAAAGCCAAACCACCGGCCAATTGGCCGGAAAACACCGCCGAAGTCCAGCAGTGCTGCCGCGGGTTTCTTCGATTTTTTCCTCCGATGAGGCCCTTCCCGGTTCTCATTTGATGTAATTTTTATACCACTGTGACCACCGTCCTTTTCTCTACAGGTTGACCAGAGCAAAACACCAAATCACAACTCGCGCCGGAGGAGCCACCGCACCCGAGAGCTTCACCGCCAGTAAGTCTCAGTTTTTTTAAATTTTTTGGCCGACCGAGGGCCCTAGGGATGTTTTATCACAGGAACCAATGCAAGTTTGGCCGAATTCGGCTGAAAACAGCCAACCTGAGGCGGATCGCTGCCGTGGGCGGCGGCACCGCCGCCGTGCCAGAATTCTGAAATTGGCCGAAAGGGGCTTGGGTCTGATTTGGGGTTTTTTGGGGCCATGTGCAGGTACCGGAAGTGTGTTTCAATTTATGAAAAAAAATTCAATGAATCTAGGGACTGTTCGTAGGCGCAGTGATAACCCGATTTCGGACTCCGAAATAAGTAAGGATCTTTCACCTTATTTACTATAACGACATTAAAGCTTAATAAATTATAAAACGGTATTTTATGAATTAATAGATATGTATAATTAATTAAGACTGCTAATGGAGGCCGAATCTGATGTATTTTTCGGTCAGGTGTTGTTTGATTTATTTTACAGTTTTGAATGCAGTATGATGTCTTATGTGTTTATTCTATGGTTTCGTATGCATTAATCACGATTTCATTTATTATGGTTTGAATTATTATGAACTCGATGTTGTGTTGCCTTGTTTGGTGTCCATTACTGATTTACGTATTTATGTTTGATTGGATAATTGAAATTAAGAAAAATGAAAAAAGGTATGTAAATTGATAAATGGATAATGTCGACAGCCTAACTAGATATCCTGGGAGATGGTGGACGAAGCGGGTCCATAGGGAATCCTACTGGGAACGTGGTCTCTCATATCAGACGGGGTATGGAGACTTTTTGTGTTTTGGAGCCCATACCAGACGGGGTATGGGGGCGGCCCTAGAATTAAGTTATTAATGTAAATGATTCACGTGTAGCGGGGACCCCCTATGGATCCCCATGGATACTGGTAGGCTGATAAAAGAGGAAATTTGTTGCCTGATGATTGAAATACAAAAGCATGATATGTGTTATGTTACAGAGTGTGCATGATCTTATGATATTTATGATGTTATTGTTTCTCATAAGTTGTTTTCATGAATCTCACCGAGGTAAGTGGACAGTAAAGGTTTTTATTATTGATAAATGAGTTTATTATAAATTATGCTCCATTGGTCGTTTTGTTTGTTTTCTATCAATCTTTACTTATATGACAGTGAGATAGTGTGATGTCTTTACTGGGTTAGTATAACTCATTCCTTATTTAACCATTTCATATCAGGAGAACTTAGTTCCCGAGCCCGTCCACCATCTCCCAGGATATCTAGTCAGGCTGACCACAGTATACAATTACCAATTTACATAATCTTTCATTCTCTTTTTCCTCAGTCAGCATCATCAATTCACATACAAACAAGCAAAACAGTAATTTATGCCAAACAGACAACATACAGCATCAATATCCCAGTCATTCAATCCATAATCAATAAAACAGTAAAATACGCACACGAAACTATAAAATGAGAACATCAAACCTCATACTACATTTAAAACTGTAAAACAGGCCAAATAAAAGTTAACCGACAAACACACTAGACTCGGGCTCCATTAGCGACCTTAAGCAATTTCACACATTCGTTGATTCAAGAAATACCGTTTTATCATTATTGAACTTTAATACCGTGATAGGAAATAGGGTGAGGGGTCCTTACTCGTTTCGGAGTCCGAACACGGCTTCACAGTGCGCCTACAGGCTGTTCCTAATTTTTCCTGAATTTTTTCCCGGGGAACTGAAACGCACTACTGGTACCTGCACGTGTTCCAAAAAATCCCAAATTAGGCCCAGGGCCCCTTTTTGGCCAATATCGCAATTCCGGCACGGCGGCTCCGCCGTGCTCCGGCGACGGCGCCGCCGCTTGCGGCGGTGATTCGCCTCGGTTTGGCCATTTTCGGCCGTTTCCGGCCGAATTCGGTCGTTTCCGGCCGAATTCGGCCACACTTGCATCGGTCCTTGCGATAAAACAACCCTAGGGCCCTCGGGGGGCCAAAAAAATTACGAAAAACCGAAGCTTACCGGTGGCGGTGCTCTCGGGTGCGGCGGCTCTCCGGTGAGGTTCGTGTTTTGGTGATTCGGCTCCGATCAACCTGTAGAGAAAAGAATGGTGATCACGGTGATATAAAAATTGCATCAAACGGAGGCCGGGAAGGGCCTCATCGGAGGCAAAAACCGAGGAGGGGCGCGGCGGCACCGCTGGGTTTCGACTGTGTTTTCTGGCCGTTTGGCCGGGATTTTGGCTCCGATTTGGCCACAGGGGAAATCAGCGTAGAAAAACGAGTCGGGGGTATGAAATTTACCTCGATCGGCGGTCGGAAATCTCTCCGGTGCGGCGGCGGGTGGCCGCGGCTGGCGTCTCCGGCGTCTGGTTCGTCTTCTCCGGCGATGGCAGGCGGCTAGGGTTTTTGTGGTCAGGTGTGGGGGTTCTATTTATACTCTTTTGCCTTTTGATCTCAGCCGTCCATTTTGATTTAATCTGAGCCGTCCGTTTTTGATTGAATCTGGACCGTCCGTGCGCACGCTTGATCTGGGCCGTCCGATCGCGCGTACGCGGATCGCCAACGTGGCCCGTCCCCGGTCAACGTGGTTTTGCCACGTGGCAGGTCCTGGTTGGCCAGGACTGCTGACTGGGTCTGCTGACGTGGCTGCTGACGTGGCATTTGTTTTTTTTTTAACCTATTTAAAATATTTAAAATAAAATAATCAAATTTTTTTTTATATATTTTCCGGGCGTTACACATACCCCGTCTAGTGATGAACGCCAAATATATCATCGTCTCGATACCCCATCTGGTATAAAGGTAAACCATATCTTCCAAACCTTCTAGTATGGGACTTCTTAGTCCCATTTGACTGAGATAATGTCTATAGTAAGGTTTCATATGTACCAGGTCCGTCCATCATTTTCTAAGATGCCCATTAATTTTCTACATATATAGATCTTCATCATCTCAACAGCCACCAATCACATACTAACGTCTTATTACGTATTTATAGATTAACCTAAAAGGCCTATAAACAAGCAATACAGTTTATAATAACCGGGTAACTAGATAATCAAATAAATAAATAAATAGTCTAGGGAAAATAAAATAAAGTAGATAATCAATGGCATAGTTCAAACTAGCAATTTAATATACATAATTTAATAGTAAATATTTTAAGCAATACAGGAGAAAATGAACAGTAAACTAGGGCAATCGTATATTGATAAGTTCCAATTACACTAATGACATGTAATTATTATTAGGATTTTCTAATATTTACAAAATATAAAATTATTAATTTTTTAAGCCTCAATTAATCGTACTAGAGAATAGGGAGAAAGATCATTATCCGGATCGGTGTTCGAAATGTCGTGCTATCTACTACGCCTCCTAACAATCCCCGAATTTTCTTAATTTTCCCCGCAAAAATTAAAATACCCGTCACGTAACCCAAAAATACCTCAAAAGGTCAAAATCAGTGTCGAAAACCCTTTCCGACCAATTTTAGGGTTCCGGCACGATGCCACAGTCATGCTCCAGTGTCGGCTCCACCGCCCACAACCGTAGTTCGCCTCGACCTAAACAGTTTTGGCCAGTTTTACACGTATCCTTGTGAAGAAACACGTTAGGTAACTTCATTGGCAAAAAAAAAGTAAAATAAAATTTCGAACCTACCAGCGAGAGGGGTCTCTGGGTGCAGTGGCTCTGCCAGTTCTCCTTCGAGGCTGGGGTTTATCCTTCTCTTAACCTGCACAGAAATGATCGGTGAACACAATGGTCAAAAAATCGTATGAACAGAAAACAGGAAGGGGCTTATTGGAGGAGTTTTAGGATTTTGGCTATGGCAGCTTTGCCGGGCTTTATCTGCGGTTTTCAACTCACCCCCCATCATTTTTGCTCCAATATGGCCGCAAAGAGACTCAGATTCGTATTCCGAGCAGAAATGAGAAAATTTTACTTTTTTTTGGCAGTCGGCGGTGGCTATAGTACAGCAGCGACCGGGGTTTGTTCTGCTTCTCTGGCGCCAGATTCTTCTTCTCCAATATCGGGTTCTTATTCTCCGACGGGGGGCTGCGGCTAGGATTTGGTTCTCTACGAAGAAGAGTTTAAATACCCTCTCATCTTCGATCCGAGTCGTCTGTTTGCATCGACGTGGGGCGAAGAGGACTATTCGATGGTTTCCTGTTTAGGTTGATAGCGTGGGCAAATCGAAGTCGTCCATCACGATCTATCTCATCTGTCCGATCGTGTGTAAAGAGGGAATGCATTTGGACCGTTCTCGCGTGCGGGATGAGATCTTGGCAGTCGGATCGTTAGCGTGGCTCTCGCGTGGTGTCGATATCAGTATAGTTGCCATATAGTGTGCTCTGGTTCGTCAAGGGTGCTGACTGGGTTGTCCCAAGTGACCAAACTTTTTTTTTTTTTGCGTTTTAACTCTCTATTTCTAATATTTTTTTAAAAAACACATTCCGAATTCAAATTTTCACTCATTTTTTCTAAAATTATTTTTAATTTCGTTCATAATTTATTTTTCTAAAAAAAAAACTAAAATTAAAATAAATAAAATTACTTATTAAAATATTTTTTTAAATAAAAAAAATCATCCCCGTACTAATTTTCGAATTCAATATTACAATTGACCAAAAAAGTTCAGAATTAAATTGGGCAATTGTCAAATAGTTAGCCAACTTTCGTACCTTAATTAAAACAATGACACGGTTTAGGCCAATTAATTTGGTATTAGTCAATTGAATGCCATCCTATGATCTTATATTTCTATTAAATTTTATGGATTATGAATTATAGCTTCTTTAACTTAATTAGTCACTAAATTGTTACTAAAAAAATTAATATAAAATTTTTTTATAATTAATTTATAATATTTTATTTATTATAATTTAGTCATTAATATTTTTTATTTATTTATAATAATAATTTTATTTTTCTATTTTATAATAAAAATGTTAAAACAGTTATATTACATTTACTAAAATACTGTTTCGTTAAATACTATTTAAAATTCTGATGTGTTTATAACAATATGGGTAAATAACTATAATACTTATTGTTATTAAATTCCTTTGGATACATTTATATATTTAAACATTTGTTTGTAAAATTTATAAGTCTAGTTTTGGTTTTGATTTTAGTGATTGAAAGATAAAATATTTGAATTAATTTTTCGTGATTTAAAAATTAATTTTTTAAAATATTTAATATTTATGTTTATGTAAAAATATCTGCACATTTATTATTATATATATATTTTTTTTGAGTATTCAGAAATTGAACCCGGGCTTAACAACAGGGTAATTTTAGTAGGGTTCGGCTTGACTCAAACCCAGCCCATCCCAGCCCAGCCCATGGGCATTTGCTAGTGCACATTTTACGGTTAGTTTGGAAAATATAATATCATTAATTACATAATTAAAAAATAATGTGATTATAATTATCTCACATATTTAATTACATTTCTATTGTAATAAAAATTTAATCAATTTTTAGTTACAAATTTTTTAATATCAAATTGGTAATTAATTTTTTTATGGAAGCACTGAAAAAATAGAAAAAGAATATATAGGGAAAAAATAAATAAATAACGATTACAAAATTGGCAAAATTGCGAAAAATTGACTGAATTGAAATTCAACCAATTTCTTTAAAAGGAAAGCTCAGATTTTCACAGCTTCACAGGTGATTACGGAAGCCCAAGTCCAAAAACCCAATCTCTTGCCCATCTATGCCGTGCCTGCAATTCGAGCTCGCTGGTACCATTTCGTCTTCAATCGTCTTGTCCCTGCAAACCGGACAGTTCATAGACCGTAGCCTCAGCCATTGTTCAATGCAATCTTTGTGGAACATGTGTTTGCACCTTGGTAAAACCCTAATCGCCTCACCATGCTCGTACTCCTCCAAGCAAATCGCACAGTTTTCATTCTCAAACGCCGATAAATTAGACGATGACGATGTAATACCGTAATCGGAGTTGGCTGGTAATTTCCCGTGAATGAAAACCGGAAACGCCGCGATCAGCTCGTCGCGGCGGCTCAGTGAATTCGACCACGTGGATGGTGGGTTTTCGGCGGGGGAGGAATCAAAGAAGAATTTCATAAGTAGGATAATGCTAGCAATGAGGACGAAAGCGAAGGCGATTGTGATTATGAAAGGTATATTGACTAGCATTTGTTGGGAGCGATTAGACAGAAGAGCATTCTCGTCTTCTGGTGGTGGCTCCATTTTCGTCTTCTGAAAAAGTGATTTAGAGACTCATATGACGACGACGAAGACAAGTTCCTTTTAAAGGGTGTTTCTTTTTTTTTTTTTTAATTTTTTGTGCGGGGTGGTGAAGTGATTAAAGGAAATATATGCTACGACTCGGGAGTACAGAAGTTGGTCTGACGATTAATCCTGAACGTCTGATAATGTAATGGAAAAATGGACGGTGAGATATGGGGGGTTTTAGGTTTGTTTGACAAAGTTATTTATAAGGCATGATATTTGTCTTTGTGGTAACAACCATAGTAGATTTGTTTCAGAACGCGGCGATTAGGATGCGTGACAGCTTTCAGGTTGTTTGTAATTTGAGTAAAAAGGTAATTATTATTTTTTTAATTTATTGTAATTAATTCCATCACCATTAAAACCATTAGATCCTATTCATTATATTAACAAATATTATTATATATTTTTTGAATAAAATAACTTGTTTTCTTAATTAAAAAAAAAAAAATTAAGGAAAGACTTTTTAAGGTAATTTTTAAGTAAACGATAAACAAGGCTTTAATTTACTACCACGTAATTTAAATATTAAGGTAACAAAATTAATTATTCTAAACTTAATCTATTTATAACATTTAAAGTTAATTTTTTTATGTACAAAGTTTATAATTTTATAATTGAGAAAATATAAATTTAAGTAAATTTTACTGCACTTACAAAGAAATCTTATTAGTTATTACCACACCATGTTAAATGATTTATGCAGAAAATTACTGAATCACTAGAAAATATTAGACAATCACTACGAATCACTACGAAACATTAGACAATTACTTAAAACATGATATTTCCAAGACACCAAAATAGCACCTTCGCACACAAAGTATTGGAGGCAATGGTTGAAAAAAATAAACACAACATTTCAAAATAAAATCGATCAACATTTCTCTCGGATTGTTGAAGAAGCCCATTTGAAATATCCGCAGTTAGCTTCGGGATTAGATGCAGGTCCCTACATATAAAATGAGGGAAAAGAAGATATCCAGTTAGCCAACAGCACCAGCATCTTCTCAAACGCTCTCTTAACACGAAAAATAGTCGTTTTGGTGCTAGAATGATGGCATATGAAGTTCTTATTCCTAATGAAATCAACATTGCTGCCGTATAATGATGGCGTTAAACGGTTATGCAAGAATGTTTAATCGAGTGCAAATGCAAATGATACCTCAGCTCGAGCACAGACATAAAATCTGCGACCAAATGTAGGGCCCGGTTTCTTCACTACCCGAGCAACGCAAGGTTCCTTATGGCCCTTGCAGAGGGGAATACTATTTTGCATAACTTGTTGTATTCTTTGCCACTCTTGTAAAGCAACATTGTTTTTCTCCTTCAAAGAACCGCCATCTGGTTCGTCTTGGTACCGTGTAGAGAGAGTTGACTTAAACTCAGATGGACTTGAGTTGCTGTTGTCATCATCCGCGACAGGTGTTTTGATGAATTGATGATCGGCCATAGAGTTGTCTGCTTGATCAGTAGAAACATCAGCAGACTTATCAACACTATTGCTAGAATTTGGACATTTCTGGAAGAAAGATCTCAGAGAGAGCTGGGACCCTTGACTTTTTCTTGATTTTTTCTTGGTTATATCTCTCGATATAGGATTGACATTCTCACTTCTCGCTGTTAGTGAGATTTTACAAGCAGTCTCAGTAGTGTAACCTCCAGATTTTCCATCTATTTCTGAAGTGGCACCTTCACAGTCTCGTTCCAAGTGACAGCATTCATCTTGAGCTATGCTAGACACAGAGCACGCATCATCTAATGATCTTTTCACACTCTCGCTACAACTCCTTACCGTTATATTTTCATCTGTAGACAAACTTGATACCTCGAAAGACTTGACTTGCTTTGCAACTTGTCTTTTCATCAAAACCGATACTGCAAAAAGCTAAAGACAGTAAATTAGCAGTGGAAGCTAACAAACTAAGAAAGGCTTAGGCAAGAAATGCAAGATGCATAGTCCCCGAATATGAGACATAAAAAGCATGCGGCGCTTGTTCGAGACTGTGAATCATGGGCAGATATCTGAAAGAACAAAGGTCTCTCATACCAAGTGTTTGTTGGAGACCATGAATCATGGGGAGGTATCTGGAAGCTAAAGTTGGAGTGCTATGTTCTGGAACATCAGGGATTCCCGACAAACTAGCATATACAGGAACATGGTCTGATCCTTCCAATTTAGAATTCCATCCTCCTTTCCACCTGTTAAAAATAGGTTCTTGCTTTTACAGGTAAATCTACGCAGTTAGAGTAGAATTTTAGAGAGAACTGAAACAACAAGGTGGCCAACAGGCATGTGCCAGATGCATTGCATAGTACAGTGCTCAACTAAAAGAAAACTCAGAAGAATCATAACCACCCAAACCATATAACTTGGTCACATGGAAAACTACTCCTAAAATGGATTAGAACATATTTGCTTCTGGAAGATTTTCAAGTTTAAAAGTTCCAAGGTCACCCCCTCCCTATGTCCCTCTCTTGTTGGCCCCTGGACAATCATAAAATGGATAGGCACACATAAATGTGGAAAAAAAGGTCCATCATGCCTCCATTCACAATAATTGCCTGTGGAACTTCCGTAAACACATAGTGAGAAACATATCATCTAGCGCAAAGTGATAAAAAATAACAGCATAAGGCAAAAATTTCCTGATTGAATAATCAAATGATGACACCAGTGTAATTTCATGTCAAGATGACATCTATATACATGTATATAACCAAACCAAATTTTTACCTATGTGCATTTCCAGGTTTCAGCCGTTTATACTCTGTCAATATGTCACATTCATTAACATGGCAAGTAATGAAATTATGGTCCTTCTGATCATTCTCTTGATGTAAACATAATCCTGCAAAGAGAATATGATCAATTCTTGTCCCGTAATTAAATTGTTCAGCTCCAGTATTCGACGGCCAGCACGTGTATGCTTCTCTTCTGTTGAAAGAAAAATAATATTGTCAGTATGCAAAAGGTCAAACACTCATTTCAAAGTTTGAAAATAAGGAAGTATTTCACATGCATCAACCACTTCTTCCCTGGCCAAAGAAACTTAAAACCATATCCAAAGTCGAACCACTAAAAGAGTCATCTTTTGATTGGAAATAACTGAAAGCCAGAACTTCTAGGAAACTCACAGTAGCATTGAGGAAAGCGCGAGAGAGAGAAATAAGGTCAAGCAATCCAAACGTGCTTTATATAAGAGCTTCAAACAAATTAGAAGTACAATATTGAAAAGAATGGGAAGATCAGAATGCTGGATATTCATCAGTTAAAAATGAAAGCCAAAGTTCACAGTACATTGTACACAGAAGAACTTCATAGGAAAAATATGGTATAAACCTGTCAGGATGTTTTGCTCTAAAAACATCAAAGAAAGAGCCTCCATGGTCCAGTAGAATAGATCTAAACCACTGCCTGAACCTATAAGAGAAGTTGCATAATAAACTAACTATTGCCATTGACCTATAAAAAAGTAAATAAAATTAAAGACAAAAGTAAGACTGGTCTGAACAAAAAACAGTAACTCACTCGTTCTTCTCAAAATCTCGTTCAGCATCACACCGATCTATGGCAGCAGGAGCAATGTTGAGGTCACCAACAACAAATATTCTCTTTCCTCTATCCAGAAGATACTCCCATCTTTTCTACAGCAAAAGTTCAAATGTCCATCAACTGAATTAAACAATTTATGCCCACCATGGCAACCGTGTAGGGCCTCATCTATGTGGTTAAATTTCGACTTGGACCCCTAAGCAACAGATATGATGCATGCAAGACCAAAGTCCCAAATCAACATTCATACTTTCTACTTGCTAATTTAGGATATATTGGAACAAATCTAGAATTGTTGTCGAACTCATTTATAAGGTTAACTTAGTTTATCTAAAATATCATGAAATCCTTCTTTAAAATGAAGAAAGAGAAAAAAGATATCATGTGAAATGCTATATGCAATTGGATTAATGCACAACAAATTCGATCAAAACTTATATAATGTATAACATATTATTCAAATTCTACATAATACTTTATATGAAATAAAGAGATAAATGTGAATTTGCAAATAAATTTCATAAAAAAATTTCTGAATTTGTTCCAGACATAACCTTAATAAAAATGGATATAATTACTATAACTCAAAAAGGAAAGTATACCATGCACCACAAGTCCACATTATATCCTGCAAACACCCACACATTAATTTCCAGTTCGCATAAGCAAAAACACAAATGAGCTTACCTGCAAAATCTCGAAGAACTTAAGCTTAAACCGGATCCTGTCAGCATCATCAGATTGAGCTCGCGGTCCGTATACATTGAAAACAACTGAAAAATACCCAATGCCCAACCCATTATAAACATAGAAAACAAGACCTTATCCAACTCACATGAAATCAGCATGAACCAACCATGAAAACGAGAAGCTAAGATCACAAACAAAAAACAAAGCAAAATTTCTGAATTACGACTCACCAAAATGACCATGATCGGTGATAACACACCGTCCCTCGTTGTCAACCTTGAGAAGCTCGTCTTTGGAAAACTCCTCCAGTCCTTTCGCTATACCCGGCACTTCATCTTTTCCAGCCCTCGAGTTCTCGAGAAGACCAGTGAACCCCTCCTCCGCCGCAATCGGCAGTGCCACTTCGTGGCTTGAAAACGCCGACTTCACGCGGCAAAACGTAGCCACACCTGCAGATAATAAGAAACGTGAAGTATGGGTAGCTGGCTTTTCATTTTTTCAGTGTCAACTTCTTTGAGGCAATAAACCAAACAGCTTACCTGAATAGCCCGTACGTCCTTTCTCACAAGTGCGAGTGCATGAAAAGAACGATTCGTACCCATCAGCCATGGCCAAATCAGCTGTTAATTCCTGTCTTCTCAACTTCGTCTCCTAATTTTTGCCTCGAAATAATTTATTCAAAATCAGATATACATATATATATATATACATGTACATAGTTGAGGGAAACAAACAGAGTAAATACATATAAAGATATACAGGGAAAGAGTGCGGGGAGTGGAAATTCGAAGAGATTGAAGGACCTGAAAGCAAATAATGTCGGCATCGAATGATTCGAGGAGTTTGGAAAGAGAACCAAACTGTGAGATTCGTTGTCTAAGTCCATTAACGTTGTAAGTTACTATCTTCATTGGTTCTCCGTTCTGACTCTCTGGTTTTCCTTCTTCTCTTTAAAAAGATAATAAAGAAAGGTAATTCCTCTCTGTGTCAAATCTATATGACACCGGAGTGGAAACTGTCACGATAGACACTCAGAAGGGGTTCTCTTCAGCCTCAAAACGTTGCCGTTTTATGAACACACTATTAGAAAAAGGAAATTTAATGTTTTCCCAGAAAACCGAGTAAAAGTTCACGTACCGAAAACCTGGTCAAAGATAATGATCAATCCTAGACTACAAGAGCACATCAACGGCTAAGAAAGCTGGGTCCCAATGGACCAGGAAGCACTGGAATATTACTCTACTCGGAAAGTGACTTTCAATAAATCTAATACAGCAGGTGGTGCGTGCACACGCCGGTGGCTCGTGGAGAGCACAAGTTATTCCAGCTGCTCTTGTCGTCTTCTTATCCGGCCATTTGTTTTCTTTAATGCTCTCTGCTCCGGCTCCTTCGTTTGCCATTTTCTCTTTCTCTTCATCCATCATCTGGAGAAGAGTATTACAGTTGTGGTCGTGGCGGTGTTTTCTCTCGCTTTGTTCGGTTGAATTACTATTGGCCTTGTCAAGTTTTTTGGTTTCTGAGAAACAGGGCAGCATGGATCAATGGAACGCGAGGGATTTCTCTGAATCTGTGGTAGCAGAATTTGGGCCTTCGACTTCTATGCCTTCCTCGAATCATGCTCAGAACCAGAATTCCATGCCTGAACGCAGGTTTCTACTCGCTTTTTAACCTAATCTTTTTGGCTGACTTCGTTGATTTTATTCTATTTTTAGTCTAGTTTGAATGGATACAGTTCTAGATTTATCCACGAGCAACTATTGCTCGGTGCTTTTTCTTTGCATTTCTGACTACTTTGTTGAATACCTAGTTTTTATTTTCTTTAATTGGTTCTGAAGTAGCATTTGTTTCATGAAGGCAGTTCTTTTATTTCTTCAGAATAAAGGAGAAGTAGATTGTTAAATCGATTTGATGGTTGCGCATATTCATTTCTGCAGAATCAGTACACTGTAGAAAAAAATAATTCATAATAAAGTTGAAAAAATGCGTTTCTACTGTTACTTTGCTACCTTACAAATGATAATCTAGACTGTCTTGTCACTACTAAATTTAAATTTCAGCAATAAGGTTATATTATGTTCGGTTCAGGTTAGATATTAAACGATAAAGTTGAATTTTTTTATGAATTAATTTTGGAGAGTCTGTATATTTAGTAGGCGAAGGCCTGAGGTGGAAGTGAAGGTAGAAGTGAAGGATCCGATTACTGCAAGAAAAGTTCAAAAGGCAGACCGCGAAAAATTGAGAAGAGATCAACTTAACGAACAATTTCTTGAGTTGGCTAACACACTAGGTACTACTATTCCCTTCTTTTGGTCAAAATCTTGTTCTGTCTATCAAATTTCTTGACATGCTAAGAACAGCGAGCCTACTGCTTTTGTAACTCAGTTTGTTTAATAATCTCTAGGTGGTAATTGAAATTCTGCAAAAAGACTGGGTTTTTAAACGTCTAAGAATGTTAAAGCGATTTCATTAGGGGAGTAGAACTGGCAGCAAGGTCACTTTTGGGAATGAAGAATAAGATGAACTCTCTGAATGTTATTCTGCTTTGGTCACTTGTGTAGATCTTCATTGGCTTACATTAGTGATGTATTCTTTCCCCAATCTTGATCAAGTGCTGTAGGATGGGTTTGTTTTTTCCCTTTTCCATGGATGAGTTAGAGAAATGTTCTAGTTTTTCTTGTTCAAAGAGTGGACTTCTTATATTTTTGGGATCATGTTGCATGCATAACATTCGAGAATTCAATATCATGATTAAACCCTGCCTTATATCAAAAGGTCCATGCATTTCATGATGTAGTTTGGTGAGTCATATGGTAGCATAATAAAATTGTATCCTGTGATTGTTAATCTGTTCTTCGAATGTGAACGAAATGCTTGTTCTTGAATAATTATTGTAGTTTGGAATACAGATCCAGATAGACCTAAGAATGACAAAGCTACTATTCTTACTGACACAATCCAAATGCTGAAGGATCTAACTTCTGAAGTTAACAGACTAAAGGTTGAATATGATGCACTTTCTGAAGAATCACGAGAGGTGCGTGCTCTTCATACTTCAACTGAAGATTGTCATTTCTATATGATTGCTTGTATTTTTATCCTTCTTTTTCATTAATCAATCAGCTTATGCAAGAGAAGAATGAGATCAGGGAAGAGAAAGCATCTTTGAAATCTGAGGTTGAAAATCTAAATGTTCGATATCAGCACAGTCTCAGAATTATGTTTCCTTGGGCTCCTGTTGATCCTTCTGTTGCAATGGCGCCAGCTTATTCATATCCAATTCCTGTAGCAGTCCCTCCGGCCCCAATTTCAATGCATGCATCCTTGCAGCCATTTCCCTTTTTTGGGAATCAGAATTGCGGTGCCTTTCCTAATGCGTGTTCAACTTTCTTTCCCTATTCGGCCAATCCACCAATTGATCAGCCATCAGCACAGTATGCATCCTCTTCCAATATTTCAAGCAAACAAGACAGTAGAAGTAAAACACTGGATCATCCAAGAAGCAGCAATTCAGGACAAACTGATGACAACAATCCCAATAATGTGGCAACTGAGCTTGAACTTAAGATGCCTGGATCATCAACACAACAGGTCAGATCCAGAATCTTAGACTCAATCCATTCAAGAAATGCTGGTGACACTGAACACTTGTAACTCAGTGTCTATCTTTATGCAGGACGTTTCTGCTGAAGGAAGGGGGGGCAAGCAGGCTCACAAGAAAGAAAAAAGCAGCAGAAACGGAAGCTCGTCAAGCTGGTATTCGTCATCTAAAGGTGTTCAAGCTAACTCCTCTAACAGCACGGGTGACATCTCAAAGTCTAATGAGTGAAAAAGTCATCTTTCCGTAAATTATTCACTTGTATTTCTTACCCATTAGTATGTTTTTATTCAATCTTGTAACCAGGAGGACCAGAAAATAGTTTCACACCCTCCATTGTTCCATCAAATGATTTACCTGACAAAATTTGGAGGTTTGCTGCAACTTACTGACTCACTGATTTTCAGTCATCTTAGAAATAGAATTGTTGCCATTTAGGGCAGTCTTGGATAGATAAATCTGTTTCTGTATTCTGTAGAACACACTTTCCATGTGTTTATTTCGATAAAGAAAAAAGTGGGCAACATAGGAAGTTTTCTTAAATGTGCATTGCAGAATGTTCCGTCGAGTGATTCTATTGTTCAAAAGGGGAGCTGACAATTGTATTGGTTACATTTGCATTTAGAAGCACAAAATATTGTTGCATCTGAGTTTGAAATATATATATATATATATTTTTTATGCTAGAAGTACATACTTCCTTCTATAAAGAATTATGAGTTTGAGTATTTTTATAATTAATAAATAAAATATTGTATTATGATAAATGTATTACGTGGGTATGCATGTATCATTAAATTATTAATGTATTTGTAATTTTAATTTAAAAATTATTACAATAGATACATTAATATATATTATCTGTTTGCGAGTTTGCATGAACGGGGATTCCATTAAAAATCTTTTTCTTTAAATTTCACCGCCCGATGGCAACCAACCTGATTCTTCCAGACATTTATGGTATGATGTATGGCTGCTGAAAGTCATTTGGTTTTCTATTTATAAACATGATTTTATATTCTTTTTTCTCTCTTTAATCTTCCCCCATTATCCTTATTGAGTATGATTAAAATAATAAATGATGCTAATTCAAATAGAATTAGTCTGATATACCGTATTTTCATTGATAGTTTATTTATGGTCACATTACAAGTTGTAGGGCAAATACAGTAGCTCTTCACTACTTGCAAAGGATATTTTACAAACAAAGACCATCATCATACCTGGATTTCACTCTAAAAAGACACAAACCCCTAATTTCTGCCAAGTGCATTTAGAATCCCATTAATTTAAAAAATCTGAGTTTCTAATTGAGGTCCTAGGCAATGGTTTGTCATGGAGAGAAGGGTCTATTTTGGTAACCAAACGTACACTTCCAATGCAAATAGAACCAGGAAAAGAAAAAAGTGCACCTCTTACCCCTCCTTTTCTCTTAATCTTTGTAAATCTCACTTGCTGATGATCTTATATTTTTCTTGGAATCCGTTGACCGGTTGGGCTAGGAATGTTTCGCGAACCGATGCTTGCAGTTCTTAAAAGTCTCCTGAATTCTGAAAGGCTTATTTTCCCGTCTTTGTCGATGTCAGCCTCTTCAAGGAGTGGATCAATGGAGCCTTTCAAGCCCGTGTGCTATAATACAACAAAGCAATTTCAATAGAAGCAAGATTTATGTAGGGAAATTTAAGATAATTTGGCTTGATCTTTCTCTGCTGTCATTAGATGGAAAACAGAAGGATTCGTGTGTTCTCGTAGAAATTAAAACTTACCAGTCTAAGTTCCTCCGGTGTTATATACCCATCTCTATCTATGTCAAATTTCTCAAAAGCAGCACGTGAACGATGTTGCCACTTCTCTGAGTCATGTTCCTCCAGTTGATGAACATGCAGGGCAGCAGCAACAAATTCGGTGAAATCCACAAGCCCATCTGTATTGCAGTCAATCTGCATCAAGAAAAACATGAGTAGGATGACACAAATATCTTGTAACGCTGACAGTGAATCTATGGAAATGAGAACTAAAAGAAAGATCCAAGAGAATGTAACTCTTGGTAAAATTCACCCAGGGTGGAAAATATCATTTTTATAGCAGTAAACTTAAGGATTCCATAAAGATGAGTTGATAAGTTCACATTCTTTATCAGCCATCTGAGACATCCAGGGGTATAGTGGAAAATATTCATACCGCTTGAAGAATCTCCAAAACACGCGAATCCTTCAATTTCCAAGGAAGATCTTTGGCAAGGGCCTGCAACAAAACCAGCCTTCCCAGTAATACAGAAAGATCTATTTCAATAGGAAACTTGCTTAGACATGAGGATCACATGCTAGTAAGAGTATGAAGAGAATAGTCACCTGTCTCATCTCTTCGAGACTAATAGAACCATTTTTATCAACATCAATTGCAGCAAACTGATCACGGAGGTCAGCCAACTCTTCATCATCAAGTGTGCTAGCCAGTGCCTGCAACAGACTAAATAAATTAAAAAGCAACAAGCGATGATTCTGCTCCACATGAATCCAGCAAATAGAATATTTCTTTTACCCTTAAAGCAAACTGTTTCAAACGGCTGTACTTCACAAATTGACGCATGTTGTTTAGAACAGAAATATCAATAGGGATCTCAGATGCCTCTCCTCCTTCTCTGACCCAGGGATGTGCTGGAAAATTCATTAGCAATCAGAAGAAACTTCAATTACATGAGAAAGAGTTGGAATGAAATCTCCAATAATAATGATCTTTTTTTAACCCATTGTGAG
The DNA here is from genome assembly GCF_054855325.1 of Carica papaya. Taxonomy (NCBI): domain Eukaryota; kingdom Viridiplantae; phylum Streptophyta; class Magnoliopsida; order Brassicales; family Caricaceae; genus Carica; species Carica papaya. The sequence continues at coordinate 3,850,144 of NC_142312.1, read as the reverse complement.
CTTCCAATAAACTTTGATTCCCAATGAATTAAACACATACATAGGGCCTGAGCAGCAGTTAGTCTGGCTCGAGGGTCTTTCACTAATAACTTCTTTACAAAATCTTTGGCAGCATTGCTTATTGTTGGCCATGGTTTACGGCGAAAATCAGGCTTGTTCCTTAAAACCTGCAGATGCCAAGCAGTTGAATGCCACACAGCAACAAAGATTATTAGAATTTGATGATTAAGTTTTCTAGTATGACGAAGAAAGGGTTGCCTCGAAATTTTTGGATGAAGTAGACCTCTTTAAAAATGCCATCCTCAGTCTTATCCCAGAAAGGACGCCTCCCACAAAGCAAAATGTAGGTAATGACACCAATACTCCAAACATCTGATTCAGGTCCTGACCTACGTTTCAATACCTCCGGAGCAACATAGTAAGCACTGCCTACAATGTCTTGAAACCTCTTCCCTGCATTACATTGAGAATATAAGTCAGACATTTAGTAGAAAAGTATTTGGCATTTTTTGAATGGTAAAAGTTTAATTACGGTTCATAAAAAATAGAGCTTCCAAAAAGCATTATAACGAAGATGGAGAATAACAAGATGAAATTCCACTGACCTGGTTTAATGAAGTCAGACAGACCAAAATCTGTAGCCTTCAGATGTGAGTTCTCTTTAGGTGACTTAAAGAGAAAATTCTACAATAAAGAAATGAGAAGTAATAAGAATGTACATGAGAAAAGCTTATATTTTTCGCTTGCCAAGACTAACATAAGCATACCTCTGGTTTCATGTCACGGTGTACTAAACCATGCAAGTGACACTCAGCTGCAACTTTGAGCATCTGTCTAACAACTACTGCCGCGTCCTTCTCGGTGTAGCGGCTATCCTTTCTGAATTAAATAAACCATGCGTAAAGGTTATAGTGTGACTAACTACCAAAACATAGGAAAACTATAATATTTTGGCTAAAAATACACAAAGAGCATTAACAATGGCCAAGAAAAACAAAATTCCAATCACAAATAATCCTTACTTGGCTAATATCCGATCCAGCAATTCGCCACCCTCACATAACCTAAAAGGAGATGGTATAACAAATCACATTCCCGAAAATAATGAATTTTTTGGTGAAATTCATTAGAACAGGAAGGGTGGATTAGAAAGGAATCATAAAGTGCAGTGTCAAAAGCTTATCCACACAAAATCTTTTTGATCCTCCAAAAAAAATGAAAAAAACACAAAATCTTTTTGTGCAGATATATAACAATCAGTCCCCATAAAGAAAATGGATTTGAAGCAATCAAGTAATCAGCATGAATCAATGAACTGTCAGAAAATGAAACTCAGTAAGAACCAAAACCTACTCCATAACTATATATACATAATTTTCATCCTCAAATGCATTGTAGAACTGAACAACATTCTCATGGCCTGTAAGAGCTTGCAAAATCTTGACCTCTCGCTTGACATCTTCAACGGCAATAGGTAGTACCATCTGCCACCAAAAATAATGGATTTTCACGAAACATTGCCAAAATATATATTAAGGGAGGAAATAGCGAAAAACCATATCTTTATAGAATATTTTGTTCCTTCTCTAAACAATGCAAGTGAGGATTTAATATTTATACAGAACAAAGATATGACTGATAAAATCAAACAAATGTTCCAGTTTTCTTTGTTTTTCTTTTTTTTTTTTCTTAAAAATAAAAAGCCTTCAGCTCAGATCGGCATCACGTTCGGTATGATAACTAATGATTAACCCGAGGACTTGAGATTGAAGTTATCCCTTGCTCATCTATGGCGTTGAGTATCTATTTGAAGCCCTTCAAAGCCTCCCCAGCTCCTCTCACCCCACGATCCTTTTATTATTTTTCCACTGGTTCAAAGCAGTGTATGTTTGGGAATAACTAATTATTATATGCTATATTATGAGGTTTTCAGGTGGTAAATCCTTGAAATTAAGTTAATTTCATCCGTTAAAATGTCAACTCAGTGAAGGAAAATTAGATCATAGATATTCAAAGTAGCTTGTTATAATCAAATTCCCAAAAATAACAAGGAAAATTAAGTAATTGAAACCTACTAAGAGCAAATTAATTCTCCAGTCATAGGAAAAAGAGAAAACAAGCTCAAGAACTAGACTGATCTTCGAGGCAGTATAAGTTACCCAATTAGGAAAAAAAAAAGGAATCTGATCGTAAATCTTTTTGGATCAAATTCAATCCAACATTATCAGAAAAATTAGCTGACAATCAGAACCTTCATTAGCAAAAGAAAAACGGGAAAGAAAATTATCCAACAGAAATTTCTATATAAATCTCATAAACCCGGAAGCAATTCCGCAACAAATGAAACACAGGAGAATGAATTTCGCGAGCCCCATTATACCCAGATTCATTAAAACGAAATGAGGCCATAAAAGCCACAAACCCGCGAAAAATTGACCACCAAGCATGAAATCAAACAGGCAAAATATAGAAGAAAATACCTTGCTCTTCTCAATTCTCTTAACCGCAACTCGATCCCCATTGACCTTATCCGTGGCAACATACGTGTAGCCGAATTGCCCATGTCCCAACAATTTACCGATGGCGTATCGCTTATCGAAATCCTTAGCGTACCCAAAATCGGTTCGCTTCCCACACGGGATTACCCCTCCCGGTCGTCTTGAACCTGTCTTCTCTTTAGCCTTCAGCTGCTGGGAATTCCTCTGGTTCTGGGTCTTATTGGCATGATGATGATGATTCTGTGATCCCTGTTCTTTTTGGTTCGTAGTCGTAGTCGTCGTCGTCGTCGCCGTCGCCGCCGCCGTCGTCGATTGTGGCTTGGTGGCACGCTTGCGGTTGTGATGAACGTTGGTGGTGGTGGTGGCGGTGTTGTTGCTGTTGGCGCCACTAACTTTGGTGGTGGAGAGACAGGTCCCCATGACGGTCAAGGTTTCTTTAGAGGTTTTTAGGAAAGAAAACCATGAGAGGATAGGAAGAAATAGTTACGGAGACAGATATAGAAAGACAGAGAAATAAATGATTGAGAATGAGGAAGAGAATGAGGAAGAGGAAGGGAAGGAGCAGAGAGGAGGAAGACGGGAAGAAACGGAGGTGGTGGTGGTCAAAAGAGACTTTTTGGAAATTAGAAGAAAGAAAATCGAAGACAGTTTTTCTCAATAAAATAAAATAAAAAATAACGACAGACAGAGAACACAAGTTTTCCTCGTTGCTTAATTTTATCGGATAATAAAAAAAAAATATATATATATATATATTTATTCTTCCTTTTCTTTTTTCTTTTGTTTTTTTATTTTTTTTGCCATGAAGAGTTGAATTTTCTTAAAAACGTTCATTACTTTTTTTTTTTATTTTCTTAAATAATAATATCACGAAAATAATAATAAAATATAAATATCTCGTATTTTCACAACATTTTATTTGAACGACTAAATATAAAACTCTAAACAATATATATATATATATATATATTTCAAATAATTGTGCTCTTTTGATATACATAGATACTTTAAATTCCTCTTAATTTTTTGACATGCACGTTTACAAATAAACAAAAAATCAATAACTAAAATATATATTACATCTTTTGACATGCACCATAATAATATTATGAAATTATTCTTGACAAATATATATGGTGAAAATTGAACAGATCATATATATATATATATATCCATATAATACATACATTACAATGGATCAATTTTTGCTGCCTTCTATAGATCTCTTCTTTGTTTCCTTTTCCATCCACAACTAGCAAGCCTCCCGTTCATTCCATCAAATACTTAAATCACCAAATCTAAGTTTCCACAATTTTATTTTTTATTTTCGTTTTTATTATCGTGAAACATATATATATATATATATATATATATAACATATCCTTCTATTACGTACACACTTCATGGTACAAAATTTATTAATTAAGCTTGAGAAGTTGAAATTCAAGTTAATTACCAGTTGCATTTGACCATTATCCAGCTAGATAGAAAATACTGGATAATTATGAGAAAAATAATTAATGCACATATATATATACGCACGTATATCTCTAAAATATTAAAATATTAATTTATAAAAATGTTTAAGAGTTATCGATAATATTAATTAATTAATTATAATACATTTGCATGGTAAATATAAATCTATATATACATGCATACAAAAAAAAATTATTGATGGTACTAAAAGTCTAAATTTGTAATTGTGATAATATAATAAAATATGTGTGTATATACCCACTTGAGAGCACAAATATACCAATCACATACATATACATGCATAAATAGATTTATATGAGCGAAGACTTTGACTTGACTCGATAGTGCCAAGCTAGATATAATAATAATTACTTAAACTTAAATCATAATCAACCTCTCTAGGTGTTTTTATTTATTTTTGTAGGCTACAAAATTTTAATTCACATCAACACTAGAACGAGACAGTCTCACCTACTCCCCCAATATATTTGTGCGTGTGCGTTTGTATATATAAATATATGTATATGTATATGTTATCTCTAAGTGTGTACGCACACACCATATATACATAATATAATGATCATGATTTTATTTAAGGCCACGTTTTAATTTAATGACACCAAAATCTTAAAAAATAACCGATGGTTGAAATATTTTTTATAATTTTTTTAATATTAAAATCTTAATTATTAAAGATATTAATAATTATAATAATATATATTAAAAATTTAATATAAAATAAATTATAATGAATGTGTTAAATATAAATATAAGATTTCAAATAAAAGAATTTTATATCACATTTTAATACTAATTAGCAAAAGTAGTGTCTCATTGCATAACATAATTCAAAGCGTATTTTTAAATTTTATATTTACAGAGTTTTAAAATAATTGTATTAAATTAAAAATTGTAAAAAATTATTTATATAATATACTTTCGCTTCAGTCTTTTATTACGACCTCGAAAGCCAGCATATTGTAATTATAAGAGTGAAAGAAAGCTCTTTATTTATATTTCTATATTGAAAATTTTGGAATATATAAAGCGTCAGAAAAAAAAGAAAAAAGAAATATGAACTGTCTTCTCCCTCCCAAAGTCATCATTGCTCTGGCGATATCTAACAGAGCCTGGTACGAAATCCCCTTACTTTTCTTGTCCGCCAAGAAAAAGTTCTTATTCCTCTTTTTTGTTTATGTAGGAACCTCGACGAGCACAGAGTGAGATGGCGACAGACGACTCCACGTTTTTGAAGATACGCGACGCAGCTACTGCAATAGACGAGAAAGTGAACCTCGTCGGTGTTATTATCGAGTTCGGTTTCCCTAGGAAACCAACGGCACTGGTAAAAACCCTAGAAATCTATGCTCGAAAGTTCTAGGAAGTAGAAGACAGCGCATTGACGGAGCTTTTGGATTTTTTTGTTTAGAAAAAAAAAATTGAAGTGTTTTCTCCTCGTTGAACAATCTGATTTCAGCTGTATACTTCATTTTCATGAACAACTGTTTCATTGCATTACCAGTGGCTCTTTATTGACTCATGGAATGACCAATCGTACTAACTTGTCTTGTTTAGTGTAGCTTCTTGACTTCTTAAGTTCTAAGTTAGTTTGCATTGTAATAATGGTGTCTGTCTTCTAACATTAGATGGTTCCACGGGGGGACTTTTAGGAAGCATTTTGCTGATATCTCCAATTCGCATTTGGCATCCATATCTGCATTAAACATGATGAGGTACTAGGTGATTTAGCCCTGGAAACCTTTTCTTAAAAACTCCGGCCTACCTCCATTAATTATAAGTGAGGATGAATGTGATTTTCCTCTTTTTTATTTTTCTTTTTCCAGCGTACCTCTAGTAAATTATAAGTTGGGGATGAATGTGATTTTCTTTCTTTTGAAATTTTCTTTTTATCCAATGTTTGTACATTGAAAGACTTTTGAATTAGGTATAACCCCGTAAAACTCTTAATAAGAGGACTTCCTTGATCGTCAATGATCGGTCTTGCAAATTTTTTGTCACATTATTCCATCCTGAGGTGATATCATGGTCAGCAATTTCTGGCGAATTGCAATCTGCTTGAATCTAGATGCAAATACTTTTTATAGCAGTTATTAAAGTAAAATATGAAGTGCATCTTTCTACCATGAAAAGAAGATGTGTGGCTCTGAAACTTCCTGTACCATAAGGATTTCTAGTCTGAGGCATTGAAATGGAGATTCTCAAAATCACGTGGATCTGGGGTCAATATATACAAAATTAGAACATCTCTAGAACATAAATTAATATAAAAACCCCATTAGATTTGTATGTAAAAAGGTCATTGTGTTTTAATCGGTAAAGCCAGGTTAAATTGTATAATAATCCCAATAGTTTGATCTGCCAAGTCAGACAATAGAAGCTTGTTGGTTGAACAGTGGAGTTTGTAATGGTCATTAAATTACAGGGATTCCATGATCAAAGGGCTATTATCGAGGAAGAATAATGATGTAGACTTTTCATTACTATGGACCAACAGTGAAAGAACGATTTTCTTTTCACGAATATGTTGGTTGTAACTAGGTTTGTTCTTATAACAAATTTTCTTTGTGTGTTTTGAAGGTAAAAAAATATATTGCCTCTTTCCGCAAGTTCTTTGAGGGGAAAAGCACATATTTCCTTAGAGTATAATCACTGTTGCAAGCAAGTTGTATCATATTTAATCAAAATATGATTTGATGACATATGGTCAAGCTAAAGTTTATGTTCATGCAGATGAAAACATTCAACCAGGAGCCATATGCCATTTTTAGTAAGAAGTTCTCCTCCTTTGCTCTATACAAGGGAAATCGTAATAGAAATTTCAATCCATACCAACATTCTTTAGGATTTTGCCACAGGGAACAAGACAAAGATCTTATAGCAGGCCTGAGAGATTGGTTCGTAGGTTTGAAATTTGAGGAAGGTATGATTCAGAATTCATCAAAGTTAAGCTGTATTTTCATGTCTTAATTATATTAATGTGTTTTCCCATAGATAATGGGTAAAATTGGATGCTTGTAATGATAAGGAAAAAGTGTTATTCTTTTTCTAACTTCCTTTAAGAGGGGGTTGCTATTTTTTTTAAAAAAGATATAATTTGAGGCACTGAAGGAGCGCAACCGAAAACAAAAGATTTACAAAAATCTACTTAAGTCAAAGTATCAATAGGGTTCCATAAATCTCCATCATATAGAATGGCATTCGCTGTCAACAAAATATTCAGGGCATGGAAACAACGATCTGTAGTCGTAACAAAAGGGGATTGAATGCCCTAAAAAGTTATTGTTTCTTTGTTAGAAAACAACCCTAATTACGACAAAGGCATGATCTTCAATAATTTCCCTTGCTCAACTGACCCGTACACTACCTAAGTCAAATCTAGAGGACGAGCACCTAATACCACAGCCTTCTAGTCTCTGAACACGATGGACTGAATTGGGGGATTCTTGCTTTTGCAAACACGTATAGTAGCCATTGATTATGATCTTACCTCCCTTCCTCAATTTACCAAGGTGAAAACTCTCCCCTAAGCCTCTTCCCTTTTTTTTTTCCCAGAAAAAGGTAATGTGAGGTGAGGCTTAGCTTTTCCAAGTTTGCATTAAGTAAATCTAAAGGCCAAAACAGTGTGGTAGCGTCAGTTATTGAACAAGGAGGGGATTGTTGACTTACAAGTTAAAGCCATCTAAAAGGGTTACTAGAGATATTGGCATTCAGGGATATTACTTTCTTAGGACTCTTATGTTTTATTATCAAGGATGTTACTTGAAAGACTGTTTTTAAATAGGTTTTATAATATTTTATGCATATTGCAGTTAGTTTTTTCTTTTTCCCTTAAAATTTCCGATATATGTTGTGCATAAGCAGGATAATTTGACTAGTAGCACTTCTTTTTTCACATGCCTTGTATATAATAACGGTTTGAGAATTTTTTATGTCATTGTTAGGATCAAATAACTTCTCACTTTTGAGAGATATAAAGGAAGGTGCACGTCTTAATTTAGCTTGTAAGGTAGTTCAATCATATGTTGGTTTCTATATGGAACTAAATTGTTTCTATAGTATTTTCTCTAAACAACTTTCTTTGCATGAGGTCCGCTAAAGCAACTAAATACTAAATACTGACATTTTAAACATTTCTCTCTAATTAAATTAGAAGCGTTTTTCCCCAAATTACTTGATCATATAGTGGATACATGGAATGTTTTTATCTTTTCAGTATTATTTTCTGGTTCTACTGAAATGGTTTTTGATTCAGTGGAGCACTAATCTGTTGCTTTCTAATGGTTCTCCCCATGAAGATTCTTCACACCTGTGAGGTCAGTAGGGATGAGTGGATATTTGTTTGGGACGGAACTGATACTACACCAGCGAATATTCTTAAGAAGTGAGTCTATTGAAAATATTGCTAACATTTTGTAATTATGGGCTAGAGGTTCAGACATTTGAAATTTGTATCAAGTTTATTCCTTGTACAAAAGGAAGATTTTGTTTTCTCACATCTATAAGTGGCTGTTATTCTCTTGATGCCCTGTGAATATATTTTGGTTAATTGTCTTTCAGAAAAAAAAAGAAAAATTGTTGTTTACATGTTGGAGATCTTTTCAGCATTAAACCATTTCATGGGGTTTCATTTATGTAATACCGAAAAGGTTTTCTCACATGGTAAGATGTGCCATGCTTGATATTGCTGTTTAGTTATCTTGTTTTGCTTGGCTAATGTAGTAATGAAAAGGTTTTCTCACATGGTAAGATGTGCATGGTTGATATTGATGTTTAGTTATCTTGTTACGCTCGGCTAATGTTTTCTTGGTGCCTAGAGTTTTGCTATTTGATATATTAACATATATTGTACATCTGTGCATATGTATATGCATATAATTCTGGCTTTGTGGTGGAAACCTTTTGTTACTTATGGTTCACAGTTACTTGGATCCATGTTAGCCTGCTTGAAGTTATTGTTGTTACCTTGTAAAAAAAAACGAAGTTATCTCCATTTTTGGCTTACAGTCAAGTTGCCCCTTTCATGATTCATGCAAGTTTTGTCTAAAGGACTTGTATACACTTTAATGGCAAAAGGATGTATTTACATGACAGTTACATGATCTAGGAGTAACATTTCACTTAATCTGTCAAGTAAAAAATTCCTAGATATTATTTATCACATTTATTTAGTGCCTGTTAATTGATCCATGCTCGATGATTCACGGTTTCACCATTTGAACTAATTAAGATTAACATCAAGGACATCAATGTGTAGTTTTCTAGCCTCTTTGTTGGGTAGGGCAGTCTTCTCAGGACCTGTAAATGGTCCTTTTTTCTGTAGGTATTTGTGGAACTATGATTTTTGCTTCAAGGTAAAAATAGATGGTAGGTATCTTCATCTGCTTTCACCATATGCTCTTTGATTTTGCATCTTTTTTACTGTTTCACCATCTTTTTATGAGCTTTGTTCGTAGCTTGGCAATTTAGTGATAATCTTGTGCTGATAATATTTGCCAAAAAAAATTCTCTCCTTGGTTGTCCAAATTTGACCTTAAGATGAGTCAAGAAGGTGTGCGAGAAATGAGGAATCAATCTGGTAGCCAAGGAATAAAGAGGATATTGCTGTTGTTTCGAATCTGAAGGACATAAAACTGGCAAATTACTGGTGATCTTTGATAGTAAGGGATTTTTCCTGATACTGCGATTATACAAGATCTCTTTGTCTACAGAATTTGCTAAACTGGGTGCGGCCTATTTTATAATTGTGTTAGAAGCTATGTAGGTTGTTTACGTATTTGGTTTTAGTCCTTTAGATTTATGATAATCTCTCAAGTTAGTAAGCAAAAGGTTAAATATCCACAACAGGCTATAAGATGAAAGAGAGAAGCAGCTTCCTTTACACTTGGAGCCCTTTCATCTGTCCGGAGATATATTATGCACGTTTCCTAGAGTGTGAACTGTCTTGATAGTGATTGTAGAGAAAGGAACAGAATTAGTGTATCCTTGACTTCCTGAAAATTAGTGAATGGATGAAATTCATGGATGCATGCTGTGAGGTCAATGCTGGATTATGGTTCCTTGTCTTGAAATCTGATACAAGGCTGCTATATATACCAAAAAGAGAGTCTAGTATCAAATATTAAAAGGTTACTTTCTACTCGCATGTTAATGTACATATTATATCCACTTGTTTTATGTTCTCAGCAGATGTCTGATACCTTGTCATTTCTTTTTCTGTGTCAGTTAGGAAATATAAGGAGCGATTGTCGTTGAAAGGGAGCCGGATACCTGGTGCTTATATTCTCAACCTACAGGTTTTAATTCTGTGATTATATATGGTCACTTATACTCTCTGTTTAAATTTTCTTATGTGATAATTGACTAAATTTTATTTGAATACAATACCTCTGTTTCGGGCCTCAGTTATGAGGTTGTTCTGTTTATGTTGTAGTGCTGTCAGATGTTGATGATGATCCTATACCATTTCTCACATTATTGGATGGGTTCTCACTTATCCAGGAGTATGTTGTCCTTGAGCTTTTTGTTGTACATGGAGAAGAACATTTTTTAAGCAGTTAATAGCTATGTCAATCCTGATTATATTCCACCTTCGTTGAGGTTTGAGAATAGCTTATTATTATTATGATAATGGTTGTGGTGGTGATGATTCTATATTTTCAGTAGATATATTTATTTATTTACATTATTTATACTTCAAATCCAGATACAAATCTGGGAACTTAAAAATTTTTCAACGTTCAAAGTGGAGTATATCCCATGAACATTTTGGCAAGGGAACTAGAAATTAGTTGGAGTGGCTCTGGGTTGATTTGTTGGTGCTTGTGTAGCAGCCCCTTCTCTGTGAGTGAAAATTTGGTGGACTGATGTTGGATGGTGTGATATTTGCAATCTGTCATAATTTTTGAACCAAAAGAACTGGCAACAGTTTTCAATCAGAAACATTAAAAGAAGAAAAAACATTAAAGAACCTTTGGAATATAGGGAGAGGCTTGCAGCCTTATTTGGTTAGCGATGAGGTTGGTTGAAAAACCTAGTTGCAACCTGCAAAGATTAATAGTTTGATGGTGGTGATTCAGCCACCTTGCTGTTAGAGGAGGGTTACAATTCGGAGCTAAGTTGGAGGTTGGGGATTTGTTTCATCTTTGCAATGTGCTGAAGAGACCCTTACCATAAGATCTGTTACTGCTGCAAACAAGGATTTGTGGGCTAAATGACTTTGAAAATTCATGTATTGCAAAAAGTGACTTGGATGGTGATAAGCCCCAAAGGTAAGCAAGAGTGCCACGTAAGAACCCAAAATTTGTGGATTAAGTGGGACCAGAAGCAGGCGAAAGAAAGAGTCAAAACAGAAGCAGTCAACAGGAAAGAATTTGCTCTCAGGATTTTTAGTCGTAAATCTGTTCTTCAGTTAGGATTTCTAGTCGTTGTAAGTTGTTTTGAATTATCTGATTTTTTAGATTTAGTTCCATCATGTTATTATAAAATTAGGAAAGTCTGTTAATTCCTTTTGTATTTAAGAACGTTGAGATGAATAGAGTAGATTGAATTTCCAGCAAACAAAACCTCATAAGTTTGTTTCTCACTGCAAGCAGAAACAATCCAATTTCCTTCACTCACATTCTCCATTCTGATCGGGACCTATCATTGGTATCAAAGCCTCGCCACCATGACCACCAACAAGGAACGAATAGAAAATTTGGAGCACATTGTCAGCAACATATAGGACCACCTACCGCCGCACCAAACACAAATCGTGGGAGGAAATGCAGCGCTGACGAGCCCAAGAGCTCTGTTTCAACTGCGACGGGAGGTTTACGGCCGACCATCGATGCCGCAAACCTCAGTTGCTCCTACTTGACGGAACGGCAGAAAATGAAGAAGCAGAAGGGGCGGTCGAAGAGCTGGAGATTTCCTTACACGCACTCACTGGGTGGTCGTCGTCCCGCACCATGCGTGTCCTTGTCACCGTTCACAAGCAACAGCTGGCGGCCTTGATTGATAGTGGGCCGACCCATAATTTCAGCAGTGACAAAGTTGTGGATCGGCTTCAGCTTCCAGTGGTGCCAACTACTCCTTTCCTGGTCAAAGTAGCCAACGGCCAACCGCTCAGTTGCCACGGAAGGTTCGAAAAGGTTGATATCAACATCCAAGGTATGGTCTTCAAACTGAATCTCTACTCATTACCATTGATTGGGCTTGATTTAGTTCTAGGGATTCACTGGCTTGAACAATTGGGATCTGTTATGTGCAACTGGAAAAAAATTACTATGGAATTTATTTGGGATGGCAAGCCGAGTCTGTTACAAGGGTTGAATGGCCGACCTATGCAGAGAGCCTCTGAAAAAGAGATGAGGCAGCAAAATGCACTCTTTGCTGTTTGTATGCAAACCCCCAGCACAGCCAGCTCGGCCACGGCCAAGGCAGACCTCCAAGAAGTTCTTGATCCTTTTGAAAATATTTTCAGAGAGCCTGATTCTCTCTTACCAGCCAGAGAGATTGATCACAGAATCATTTTAAAGGAAGGAACAGAACCCATCTGTTAGTCCATACAGATATGCTCACTTTTAGAAGGCAGAAATTGAGAGACAAGTCCAAGACATGTTGAGATTGGATATCGTCAAACCGAGTATCAACCTCTTTTCATTACCTGTCCTTTTGGTTAAGAAGAAGGATGAAATATGGAGGTTTTGTACTGACTATAAGGCATTGAACTCGGTCACCATTAAGGACCGTTTTCCTATTCTCACAATTGAAGATATGATTGATGAGTTATATGACGCCACTTTCTTCACCAAACTCGACCTAACATCCGGATACCATCAAATCAGAATGCACCCTTCAGATACTCAGAAGACAGCATTTAGGACTCACAATGGGCATTACAAATATCTCGTCATGCCCTTTGGCCTGTGCAATGCACCATCTACATTCCAAGTAGTGATGAACTTTATCTTCAGACCATACTTGAGAAAGTTTGTATTGGTATTCTTCGACGACATCTTGATTTACAGCCCTAGTTGGACTTCTCACTTGGAACACTTGTGATAAACTTTTGAGATATTGAAAACCCATTGGTTCTTTGTCAAAAGGAAGAGATGTGTATTTGGCCAGCAGGAATTGGAGTACTTAGGACACATCATTACCTCATTAGGGGTCAAGGTCGATCAGGGAAAGGTACAAGCTATGCTGAAGTGGCCCCGACCACAAACTATTACTGAATTGAGAGGTTTTCTTGGGTTAATCAGCTACTACAGGAAATTTGTCCGGAATTATGGGGTGTTGGCCCAACCTCTCACGCAACTCTTGAAAAAAGGGAAGTTCCAATGGGACGACAAGGCCAAAGTTGCCTTCGAAGGATTGAAGCAAGGTATGACGACAACACCCACTCTAGCCTTACCCAATTTCAGTGAGCCATTTACCATAGAGACAGACGCATCAGGAAACGGTATTGGGGTTTTCCTCACTCAACAAGGGCAACCAATAGCATACATGAGTAGGGCACTAGGGGTTGCCAAGCAAGCATGGTCAACATACGCAAAGGAAATGCTAGCAATCGTAGTGGCAATTCAAACTTGGAGACCATACCTGTTGGGCCACAAGTTCTTGGTTCAAACGGATCACCGAATTCTCAAACACCTCTTAAGCCAACGCATCGCAATGCTGAGACAACAAAAATGGATATCCAAACTCTTTGAATATGATTATGAGATTGTTTACAAACTAGGGAAAGAAAATAAGGTCGCAGATGCACTTTCTAGACAGGATGACGGACCTTTTTTAGATGCCTTGTTCGTTTATGAGCACCACCTCTGGGAAGATATTAGAAAGGAAACAACAGAACACCCGTATATGCAACAGATAAGTACCACGGTTCATGATCAACTAGGGGGGCCCTATCAATGGAAAAATGGACTACTTCATTACAAACATGGGGTCATGATTCCACTAGGTTCCAAGATTATTCCCCAACTGCTCCATGTATACCACGACTCTCAGTTGGGGGGATATTAAGAAGTTTTGCGAACTTAAAAACGGCTGACACAACAATTTTTATTGGCCTATAATGAAGCAGGTAGTCCAATGCTATGTGGCAGCATGTGAAATTTGTCAAAGAGCTAAAACTGAGGCTCTCTCACCAGGTGGACTCCTACAGTCATGGCCTATTCCCTGCCAAGAATGAGATGACATCACTATGGATTTCATAGAAGGCCTACCAAGTAATGGTAACGATACTATACTGGTGGTGGTTGATCGTAAGCAAAACTGCTCACTTCTTAGTCTTATCCCATCCTTATGCTGCCAAGACAGTAGCCGAGAAATTCTTAGAGGGTGTGGTAAAATTGCATGGTATGCTAAAGACAATAGTCAGTGACAGAGACCCTATTTTTATCAGTAAGTTTTGGAATGAGTTCTTCAACAGGTCTGAGACGCAATTAAAAATGAGTTCCACCTATCATCCAGACATAGACAGCCAGTCTGAAGTGGTCAACCGGTGTGTAGAACAGTACTTCAAGTGCCTAGCTCATCAACGACCCCGAAAACGGCATTCTTTTCTTTCATGAGCAGAATTTTGGTACAATACCACCTATTACTCCTCTATTGGGATGACACCTTTCCAAGCCCTCTATGGGCGATCCCCACCTATCATTCCATTCTACAAGAAAGGTATGACACTGGTTCATAAAGTTGACCACTAATTGATAGAAAGAAATGACTTCCTACAACAACTCAAGGCTAATCTCCATGTCGCAAACAATCCCATGCAACAAACAACTAATAAGAACCGAAGATATATTGAGTTTCAAGAAGGAGATTGGGTCTTTCTAAGATTTCAGCTGTACCGCCAACAGTCTGTTTTTAAGAGGGCAATGTAAAAATTGATCCGTCGATTCTATGGACCATACCAAATCGACCAACACATCAGTGCTGTGGCCTACAAACTCAAGCTGCCAGAAGGATCCCGGATCCACCTGGTATCCCACATATCACTGCTTAAGCAGAAACTAGGTGATTCAACCTTCCCCACAAAAGAGCTGCCAACCACAACAGAGGAGGGCAACGTCATTCTCCAACTAAAAGAGATCCAGGATACACGTTGGGTAACAAAGGGAGCCAAGTTAGTAGAAGAAAGCCTGGTTCAATGGAAAGGACTACCTGTTGAAGACGCCACTTGGGAATCCATAAAAGAGTTGCTGTAATAATTCAGCTCGTTGAACCTTGAGGACAAGGTTCTTAAAAAAGGGGGGAGTGATGATAAGCCTCGAAGGTCAGCAAGAGTGCCACGTAAGAACCCAAAATTTATGGATTAAGTGGGACCAGAAGCAGGCGTAAGAAAGAATCAAGACAGAAGCAGTCAACAGAGAAGAATTTGCTCTTTGGATTTCCAGTCGTGAATTTGTTATTCAGTTAAGATTTTTAGTTGTTGTAAGTTGTTTTAAATTATCTGATGTTATTGTAAAAGTAGAAAAGTATGTTAATTCCTTTTATATTTAAGAACATTGAGATGAATAAAAAAGCATATTGAATTTCCAGCAAACATCAGTTTGTTTCTCCAATTTCCTTCACTCACATTCTCCACTCTGATCAAGACCTATCAGATGGGGTTGTCTTACCAGACTTGAGGACCTAACCCAATATGTGACAAAACGGGGATGACTTTTGGCTAGCAGTGGAAGTCCTAAGAAGATCTGGTAATGCTGGTTTTCCGCAAAATCTATTTCAGTAGATTGTATGATGTAGATGGCTTGAGGCAGAGCACTCAATGGCTAGGGTGGCCTCATTTTGCCTTACGAACCCTATGGAAACTCCGAATACAGGCCTAGATCGCTTGTGCAGACAGATTTTTGTCCCTAAGCTGCTTGTGTGTTTGACATTTTTTGTTTGCAGTGGATGACTTCTCTCTTTCAAGCTAATTAATGGCATGCCATTCAGCATGTGTTTTTTTAACTGATTTGGAACTTTGCATTAATACGTGAGCATTAGGGAGATCTAAAGGTGGAGGAAGTAATCAATATGAACATAATTGATTTGGTGTTCAATGACCCCAAATGATCAAAGGGTTTCAATCGTGATATACTGAATTTATTTCGCTTCAACTTTTCATGGTTAAATTTCTTTAATGAACCAAATGCTTTGTTTAACTAGTGAACTGAAATACCATTCTTACAATAATTCACAACCCAGTAATACAACAAACACAAATACAAAAACTCCCAACTGACAATACTCTAAATGAACAGCAAAACATGTATATATATATATATATATATATATATATATATCATTATTGATAACATAAAATATAGATAAAACCTCGAAACATTTATTTGATTAATTTTTCCTTGAATTCTTTCATGGTTATTTTCTGTTCGGATTTGGGATGGGTTCAAACTTATATGTTACAGAAATGAATAAAATTCGAATTTGATGAAACCCAGTCGTAACCCACCCCAGTAACTCTAGATATGAAGGTTGGAACGGGAACCAAAAACGGCGGTAGAGAAATAGGAAACAAAATTACCCCTCTTTTCTTCCATAACCCACCCAGTAACTCTAGATATAAAGATTTGAATATGAAAATACTGGTGGCATGTAATGCAAGCCAAACGAAAGCCTTCATTATTTAACCTTCCTCAACTACCAGCAATAAATAGCAGAACATTTAAGAGTCCCACTCCCTCCATGGAAAGCAGCATCACATGACATGGAAATACACAGCATTAAATTCAACTTAGTAATACGATATATAACACTTATCTTTTTCTTTTTTTTTTTTTTAATTTTTAAAATTAAGCAAGGATTTCCTCCAAAGGTTTGGCCTCCAATTTAGTTTTCTCTGTCTCCTGCAATTGCTTCTCTTTCGCTTGCTTCTTCAGCCTTGCTAGCTCAAGGTCCTTGCTCATTTTCCTCCTGTACATCTCTGCAAATGTTATCGCCTCCTCCATCACCGCCTTCTCCCCTTTCCGGATCTTCAAAGGGTAGACGGTGGCCTCCGGTGCTGGATTTTGGAATGTCGCTATTGACAGTCTGCTCTTGTTTGAGTTCACAACTGCTTGATGGTCCGCATTCTTGAACCTCCCATTGCTTAAAAACTGCTCATTATTTTTCATTTGATGTTATATAAACTATGAAAAAATTAATTGAATTTGTTATAATACTTTCTTTGCTTTTTTAACATTAAAAATATGTTTATTATGTCAAAATTTTAACAAAATTAATTACTACAGAATATTTTTTTTAATCTAAAAACTTAATGTATTTGTCAAGACTTAATCTAATTTATTATCTCAATTTTGATGTATATATATTAGTGAATTAAATATTTAATTTTTTAAATTAAATATTATAAATTGACCAATATAGACCTAACAATGAATAAATAATTTGGTAGAATGCATGGTGCGTAAACTGACAACAGAAAAGAGAACTAGTTTGGTAGAATACTTGGTGGATGTTTTTTTTTTTTCTTTTTCTTTTTTTTTTAAAATTTTTTTTAACAAAAATTAATATATTTCGTTAAATAAAAATTAAATTCAAGATACAACGCAGAAGAAAGAAAAGGAAGTAGAGAAAGGATAGACTCACGTGACCGTGATCACCGAGATTGACAACAAAGGCACCTTCAACAGGTTTAACGGTGATCCATGTCTCGCCCTTATCTCTGGTGGCCTGGAGGCCACCGACCTGATCCTGCAGCAACAACGTGATGGTTCCCGGGTCCGTGTGGCGTTTGAGTCCGAGAGTTAGGTCGGGTTGTGGGCATTTCGGGTAGAAATTCACAACGACTTTCTGGTCCATGTCAATGCAGGCCTTGGTCAACGCCTCCTTATCCAAACCCATCGCCTCTGATAAAACCTCCAGCAGTTTGCATGCTAATCCCATCAGTTTTTCGCTGTACTCCTTCGTCACTTTAATCCAACCCTCTGGCTTGTCCGGCCACCTCGAGTAGTCTCTGTTCTTTATTGGGTACGAGAAGTATGTCACAATTTCGCGCCAATCTTGCACTGCTTCACCCTGCAATTTATATTTACATGTATATGAAATCATTTTCAGTTTACAATATGTTTCTCTTCTTGAGAAAAACACAGAAGATTAATCATGGAGGATGAAGAAGAAAACCCAGAAGGAAATAATCAGAAGCCATTAATAAAATCAGGCAGTTAAATATGTATTATATACATTTATACCATTATACAGGAAAACTCTGGGTTTCTCTTGTCGGCCAAAAGGAGAAGATTATAACCATGGATGATGACGAAGAAATTAAACCGAAAGAGATCATAAGAATTACCCATTAATCAAATCAATTAGCTTATATATATATATATATATGTATGAATGTATACCTGGAGGTGACTGGAGACAATGAAGCCACCCTTCTTTCCGCCGGACATGTCAAACCGGAGCTTCTCCTCTGCAGGCAAAGCGAAGAACTCAGAGGCAAGACGAGTCATTTCGGAGATGAGCTTAGCATCGACGCCATGATCAACAACCTGGAAGATTCCCCAGTCCTCGCATGCCGCTACGATCTTTTCGCATATCTCCGCCCTCCTCGTGCCATCATCATCAATGCCAGCAAGAGAAATCACGGGGATTTCGTCGCTGAATTCATCGTAGGCCACCTTGGGCCGCTCGTCCTCGTCGCGGACAAAGCTCGCCTGCAGTGTACTCTCACCTGCCAGATCTGTTAGCGTCGCAGGAGCCATTGTTGATATATTGACAGAAACGTTCAGTTTTTTGATTGATTCTTTTGAATTGGTGTTTGTCTCCTGAGAAAAAAAGGAAGAGAAAATTGGCGGGTTGTTAATGAGGTGTAATTAGAGGAGTCGTAATATATATAAAAAGCCAGGAGAATGGTCGCCCTAACTACCACTTTCCCGTGCCTCGTGGAGAACTACTCTTCCCAGCTACCCAAATCCATCTCTCTTCTAGAAGACATCACGAGCACTGGTATATATTTATATATATGTGTGTGTGTGTGTAATTTTTTTTATTAAAAAAATAAAAAATTGAGCAATTTAAATATATTTTACATTAAATTATAACATGTGTTTTACTTCAGAAATTAATTTATGATGTTCCAATTATTTCTTAAGGAGAAATCTCGTCCTCTTCTTCCCTCATTTTTCCCTTCTCCCAAACAGACCCTAAAAGGTTAATAAATGATACTTACGTTATCAGACACGAAAAAGAAAACTAAATGAAGGGGAAACATGTGTAATTATTTCAAAGAAATTAAATAATTAATTAATATTGCATTATTAATTCATCATATTCCAAACGCAAAGTAATTTGGTCCCATTAAATGGTCAACAAAATTACAAGAATAACCCATCAATTTGATTTTATTCCTCTTCTTTTAAGGTAAAAATCCTCATATTATAAAGTTATAAATGAATATATGGTTTGAATTGTTTTGTATATTTCATGTATTTTAATTAAAAAATTATAATATTATTAAATGCATCATTTAATTATTAAAATATATAATTTTGTATTAAAAAATAATTAATAACATAGTTTGTTTATTGATTGTCTCGACCTTTTTCTCTTTGTTGATAGATATTTGTTTCTTTAATTTTAAGAGACACGTTAATGTATTCTACACATGCAGATCTTGATTTTCTCTCTTAATTATTTTATTTTCCTTAATTTAATATTAATTCCAATGTTAATGGATGGTCAGTTATAAAATTCCCAAGAGTTACCAACATAAATATAAATGGATTTTGAATTTTGACGAAACATATAAAGAAATTAATTTCAATTTTAACATAAACAATTTGTTTCAAATTAGTACCAAGATAATTTAAGTATCATTAAAAAAATCCATGTACACTAATTAAAGGCTTTTGTGATTTTTGAAGGAAGGTTGTTATTATAAAAATAAAAATATGTAATTTGTGGTTAATTGTGGTTATAAGGCTAATTAATTAGAAGACAAGCCACGTGATTCCATTTCCATCTAGCTGCTACCGGCATATATACAGCCACCATGCACGTGCTACCGACTCGTTTGGTTTGTGCTAAAGTTGGTACCGTCGCTGTTCCGTTCCGTGAAAGTGTATTTTGTAATCTTTAATTTAAAAATATAATAAAGTTTTTAATAATTAATTTAATTTTATCATCCCAATTCTACTAATATATTTACACCAGACGGAATTTATTAACGGCAAATATAATTGAAGTGATTGACGTTTGTCTCCCCTACAAAATGAAAAAAGCTCGGAGTTGGCACATGGCAGACCCTTTTACAGCCTGGTTCTTGCTCAACAATGCACCTTCCTTCTATACTTTCCATTACTAATATCTCCCTCTTCTTTCTGTCTCTGTGTATATATACACACGCACACACACAGAGACAGCGACCTATGTATATTTTCCTTTCACAGTCACAGTCACAGTCACAGTCACATATAGAAGATACATAACACACACACACACACATGGCTAGCACTCTTGCTGCTTTGCTGGTACTTCTTTTCTCTCTTCTGCTTCTCCATGGAAGTGAAGCTGATGATCAACAATATTTGGTAATCTTTATAATCATATATACATATATATCTACTTTATATATTACATAATCAACATTTCTTGATTACTTTAACATTTCTATATATTTGCATGGTTTACAGATCAGTACTGAGACGATGAACTACAGTGTTGGAGCACCAACACCGAGCCCCTTACCCCACCCCATAGGTACATGATCTACGTATATATATATATATAATGTGTATGTATGTATATACTGATTGGTAAAGATATATACGTATAATAGATTGTGGAGCGGAGTGTGGGAGAAGGTGCTCGGAAACAAAGAGGCCGAATCTGTGTAAAAGGGCATGTGGGAGTTGCTGTAAGAAGTGTAGTTGTGTTCCTCCGGGCACATCTGGCAACCTTGACGCTTGTCATTGTTATGCTAACCTTACAACCCACGAAGGCGTTCATAAATGTCCCTGAACTAATCTATACAAATACCTATATATATATATATCTATATATATTGGAAGGTGATTAATTATTTCTTTCGGGGAAATGTAAAATGAAAAAGTTTCCAGTGAGCAGGAAATTAATTCAATACAGTCTCTCTTGTTTCGTTCAATTTCATGCTTTTTTACGGGAAAATAATAATAAGTTGGTAATATTTGGTTAGTGTGATATATATATTAATATATATATATATATGTATACAACAATATATGTATATGCATGTTTAATTCTATTACAATTGATTTATATGTAGTAAATAATTAAAATCTAAAAATATAATAAATCTGAACTAATTTTGAAAATTTCTCGTAACATAATCTAAATAGATGACACTATGGACTCATAGATGAGATATTGGGTTTGATCTAATGATATCTGATATTAACATTTATAAATATAAATACTAAACTACGTAATATGTTAAAGATAAATGAAAATTTTAAATATATAAATATAAATATGTTTCAAAAATATATAATATGGATTAGTAATGAAATAATTCTTTTTATTCTAGAAATAATTAATTTGAGGGAATATATATATATATATATGTATATGTATATATTAAAGGAGATCACATAAATTATCCCAAAAAATTCTCCTTGTGACTTTTTTTTTTTTTTTGGTTTTAAACTTGGAAATATATTTGAATTTGCAACATGATGGAAAGCAAAACGTGAAATATATGATTCACAATTCTATATATGTAAATAATTTCAATCGTGTTTTGCATATAGACTTACCAAATATTTCACGAACATACCATATACATTCATATATACATACATATATGCATATACAGACACACCTACTACCATATACATATATATTGTCAATTAAGAGAAATAGAAAAGTATCATATGGGGCAGAAAATCTTTCCAATAATTAAGGTAAAGCACTAAAGCCTCGAGTACAGATTTACAGATGCATTGTATGGTACCCGACTACTATCTATATATATATATTGGTAAAATCAAATGAATTATTATAATTATTTTTGTAACGTTAAATTCCTAATTTGCAGAAATTTAAAAAAAAAATATTTACATAAATGTTGGTAAAATCAGATGAATTTTTTTATAAAAAAAAATTCAAGTCAAATTCCTAATTTACATAAATTGGAAAAAAAAAAAAAAAGAGTCAAATACTAATACTAGTAATTAAATTTTAAGCCCGTCAATTGGGCAAAGTAGCGAACTGTTAAACAGTAGCCGGAGGAAATAAATATTCAAAACAAAATCCTCTCAACGGCTAGTTTTTGCAAGCGCGTTTTGTGAATCTGTGCCAGCAAAGGCTCTAACGGTAACTTTCACCGTTTAATTTGGCTAATCTCTCTCTTTATAAACCCTCCAAACTCATCCCAGCGAACATCTACTTTCTCTATCTTCTCCTTCTTCTGCATCCTCCGTCTCGTTGATTTCTCTGCAATCCTTCTCCGCCATTAAAGATCAGCTTCTATCTCTGTGATCCAGATTCTTCAATGGAGACTCCGTCCTCAACAAGAAGAGTAACAAGGTCGCAGACTCTGGCTACTGTGAATAACCTAGACTGCAACAGCAACTGCAACAACAATATTCCCATGTCAAGTGAGTGATCTTTCTCTCGATGACAGAAATGGGTCTGAATCTATGAAATTTCTGCGAGATTGAAGAAAAATCTTTTCTTTCTTTTCTTTTTTGCGATCCTGGCAAGTCGGTTCCCTTTACCTTCTTGTTCTCGTTGAAGATCAAGATTGATTTTCTTTTGGTTGTTAAGGGTTTTGACTGATTTTGCAGGAAAGATTGAGGAATCTGGGCAGGGCCTTTCGGCAAGACAAAGAAATACTAAACAGCAACAAGATCGATCTGCGCTTATAGATATAACAAATGACTCGCCCATCGTTGGGCTGGCAATGGGGAGCTTGGAAACTCCATCATCCGCCATTGCCAAGTTGCGGAACAGCAGAGCCAAGAAGACACCTGGGTCTGGTGAGGCACTTCTCAGAGGTCAAGTAAAGACTCTTTTGCAAAAAGTGGAAGAGGAAGCTGAGTTTTCCAAGCTTTCATTGGACAAGACTCGTCGATTTCCTCACCTTCAAGGTTTTGCCAATTCTCCTATGGGACTTCTGGCGCCAACTCCATCAAACACGCCGCAAGTACACAATCTGGAAGCGATTGAGGTTGCTTCTCCGGTTGTTGAGGAAGTCATATCTCAGGTTTGATTTCTTCTTGTTTATGTGCAGTCCGAGTCCAGAAAATCAAACCATTCATTAATCATATAATCAAATGATTGCAGGCGGAGAGTGATGAAATGTTTGATGGAAAAAATGATATGGGGATTACTCGTTCTCTGCTGCTTGATTTCTCTGAGAAATCATCAGAGCAATCCGATAATTCATCGGGATGCTCCTCTGTGCTGAGTTACGAGGGAATGATAGCAGGAGAAAGCGGGGAGAAAGAGAAGATAACCCCAGATGATGATGATGCTTCCATTTGGTCTATTCAGGTCAATGCAAGTGTCAATGATGATGAAGAAGAAGAAGAAGAAGAAGACATTGAAGAAAACTACGAGCCGGAAGAAAAAGATGAAGACAATGGAGGAGAAGTAGATGATGATAATGGATTGCTTGACAAGCTGTGTGAAGATATGAACAAGATGACTGTGAGAGAGAAGATAATGGCTGAATTTGCTGGAAAGCACACAAGATTTGTTTACGACAGTGACGATGAATTAGTAGAAGAGGAGGTAGAAGAAGAGAATGAGGAATCTGGAGATTTCTTGCAGTTGAAAGGCTGGCCGACACCAAAAGGAAAACATTTGCGCTTTTCCATGGCAGAAGAAGAAGGAGAAGAAGAATAGTGTGTGCGTGTGCGTGATGGTGATTTCATTGTTAACTGTCTTTGTTGATTGACGCATTGTTCTGGGATTGGGTTTTCTCCGTGGTGGATAGCGAAATCTATACTTGATCAGAATGTTGACGCTGAATCACAAATTAAGTGATTGAACCTTTTTTTTTTACCCAATAAAAAGGATAACATTCAACTTCTTTTTCCTTATTTTCCGAGAATTAAATCTAAATCTGTTAGTCCAAAATTATTTCTTATTTTCATTTATTTGTTCCGAAAATATCAAATCTGTAAATTTTAAATTACACTTTAAACAAATTTAAACAAATTGTTGTTTGAAAAATAAATTACTAAAAAACATCACTAATGTGCGAAATTAAGGTGATACTGAAAGTATGTGCAAAATTTTACACCAAGTGTCCATTTATGCGAATATATATATATATAGTTAAATGTAGAAATTTTTTTTTTTTCTTGAAACGATAAGGAGGAAGAGCTTTAGAGACACAAAGAAAAAAAAGTTCGCGGATTATATTGCACATTAAAAATGACTCTAATTAATTTCTCTATGAATTAAATATCAAAAGGCCCACCAATATATTATATACATGCGTACACAATATTTACAGCCTAGAAGAAAAAAAAGCTGCCTCGCCGTCCCACCGGAAGAGGGTGGAAGTGCCGATACGCCTGCCATTGACCAAAATGTACAGCTACTACATTCACCACATACTCAAAACCAGGGATGCCATGTTGGATCCATCATGCACAGGTTTCGGGGTGTCAATGCTGCTTCGACAAGCTCCGTAACGCCCCTTTGCACCGACTGCGGTGGCTCTAAAGCATTCTCCTCCTGAAATGAAAGCAGTCCAGACAACAATATAAAAACGTTACTAACTCAATTAAACATGCACACCTTGCGTGACATGAGATTTCACCATGTGTCACTCCAGTTGTGTTGAGACTAATTTGCTTACCCCGAAAGATGAAGGCTAAATTTTAACACATTGTTTTGTTATTTTGCAGGAACGAGGAAAAAGAAGAATTGATGTCATTCTCTTTAACTTCTAAAGGAGATTGTTACAGTAAGCTCAAATTTTGTGTTAGACGTTAATATTTGAAGAAAAATAGTTTTTAAAAATTTTAATCTTAATGTAATTGTTGAAGCACTTGATAGTGAGATTAGGCCTTATTCTTCTAAAAGGAGGGCAGAAAAATTGGCAGATATATACCTCTTCAGAGACACATTGTGGGGCAATTTCATTGATCCGACCAATAACACTCTCTACATTAGCAATAATCTTGTGCTTGAACTCTGTTGGGTTCAAATTACCAGCTCCAGCAACAGGGGCCATGGGCATCCCAAGTGGCCTTCTCCAAGACCACGAAAGCAGCTCATCACGGAAAAACATGGCTAATTGATACCATAAATGTTGAATTTGCTGCAACAAAGATTTTTAGGGAAAGACAGAGACATCAGTTTCTTAAGCAACAGTGCCTTCAGCCTAGTACATCAATCAATTGAGAAACTGCCAAGTTCCCAGTATAACTTACTTTAGGTGAGACCACAGCCTGAGCTGCAGCACACATAGCCGAAACAATGAGGCCTTCAACTCCAAAATGGGAGAAGAATGCTTGCATGTTCCTTGTCAATCGAAAAGGCACTGGTTCATTAAACTCGATCACTCCATTTGCATCATATGCAGGGTGAAAATCTGTCTGGAATAACTTTCCAGTATTCTTTGCAAATAAAATCTTATTCGGGGACCGTCCTCCAATTTGGAGCATGAAAGACATGAAACTTGAAAGGGCCAGTTGGATAGCAAATTGTTTCTTGAAAGCCCACAAATGGTTTCCACTCGGCAGAGTCTTGTACATGTATTGGGAGAAGATACCATCAGTCACTAGGGTCTTTGTAACATCTGTATATGCCTGGAGGCGAAGATCTACAACAGCTTCTGCTGATACTTGGCCAGATATAGCTTTGTTTAGTTGCTCCTTGAAGTAGGTGATGGGGAGATCTGCCTCCCGATCATTTCTTGCACAGTGATTCTCGTACACCTCGAGGAAGGTGCTGTACATTAAATCATCCTCAACCATCCGTACCTGTTCATTGAGATACATTAATACGAAAAGAATTCATAGACAAGGTTTTCCTTGCAGATATTTTTAATCAGAGTAGCCGCATGCTCTATTCAGTGAAACCTCGTGTAGGGGAACAGTGTGCAATGAGAAAAGCAACACAATTCTCAGAGAAAATAAATGTCTCAAAGCCACTTGGTCTGGCATGCAACGCTACTACAAAATCTCATTTAACAACTTCAAGTCTACCTTGTTCATCGAGCAGAAAACTTCAAAAACTGGGATTTGTAATCGCACAGTTAAATTACCTGAGACCAAACCGGAATAATAATTGGTGCATGAATGCATATATGGCGTCGTCTGGATTCCTTGTGCTTATCAAACATTTGGTTCATTACACGGAAAAGCTGCAAGATTCTTTCGTCACTTCTAGCATTAGGGGTCAAAGATGTCTGGACAATGAAATGCCGTTGAGAACCATCACAACCTATCATAGTCAAACGCCGGAAACTACTTCCATGCCTTCGAACAATTGGTATATCAGCTCCAATCCGGTCTAACTTCACTGTATGATCGGGTGCAATTTCCTGGATGATTCAATACACAATTAGTTTAAAAAAACTAAAAATAGATAAACAAGAAGGACAAGTGGAAACCCCTTTCCACAGGGTTAGAGACTTTTGGATGTACCCTCCACCCGGATCACAGACCACAGGCCCACACTAAAGAGGGACAGCTGATAGACCTAATAGACTTTGTTTCTGCCTGTAAAAAGCTTTTGTACATGACAACCATTCCCCCATAAAAGTACTTAAAAAAAAAAAAACACAGATAGACCAGCATGAATGAAGACTGACATGCAAATACAAGCACAGAAAAAATTCTGAGCAGCCCAAAAGTCATGAATCATAAATCCTGGCTGGAGAATTTAACTAGACCATTCAGATGAAGATAATGATATGGGACCATCTAGCATAATTTTTGTTAATATAGGACTATACTACTATAATTAAATAATTAAAATATAGCAAGTCTTTATATTTTGTTAAAGTTTAGTCCTGTAGTTAGTAGTCTTACTTTTTTGCGGTTCCCTGGTGAAGGATTATAGTTATAATCTGCTATATAGACATCCTATAAATTACATGGGTGGTTCATTATTTTTAGACAGTCTGCTTACAAATAAAAGTATTGAATTGAGGGCCTAACAACACCATGCCTGTGATTTTGATTGTTGTCAATTCCTTTGATTGTGGATTTGATTAATCTTTTGTTTTCTTTATTTTTCCTCCCTATAAACTCTACATTGCTATGCAACATCAGATAACAACTAGAGACTTTAATGATTAAAAGAAAAGGAATTTAACACCCAATTATTACCTGATCAGTAAAGTACTGCCCTGGGATCTCAACATCAACCACATGGAAGTCGCGCAACACCCTGCTTTCTTCTTCCAGCCTCAAGACAGCTGGAAACCTGTCCTCAACATTGCTCTGGAGGACATTTTTCCAGTGTTTCAATCTTTCAGTCAATTCTGATAGCGTGGCTGGGAAAGTAGCTGCACTTTCTGGATCAAGGTCACGCTCAAAATCCTGCTTGTACTCTCTCACAAAATCCACATGCTTTGTCACAGCATCTGCAGAGAAGCAAGCTCTGCAAACACCAGATAGCTCCTTCTTAAGAGACTGGGGAACCTCCGCTGTAGTGGCAGTTGGATATTTGTAGCAGCGATGCAACAAAGCATTAACCACAGCCAGAAGCCTCTCCTCTGGCAAAGTAACAAATCTTGAACCAATTTCAGTGAGAAGAATCTGAAAAGGAGAACCATCCAATTTCATAAAACGTACTAGTCATAAAAGAGCAAAACATAATTCAGAAAATAGCCCATAAAAATAAGGTCCGTTTTACTTGTGTCACAGTCAATGGACAAAGAAGTAGGATGCAATCCTCTTTCTTGATAAATAATGGTAACTATTAGATTGATATACAGATAGAGAGCATATCTTAGCATCTTCATCAACAAAATAAATTCATTAAATACATAAAGATATCTGGAAAAAAATAGCCACCTCAAGTTCACCAGCCAAATTACTGTGCTTGCTTCTTAAAGCCTCCATTATATCCTTTGCAGAATCAAAAGCAATGGCAGCAGAGACTGGCACCAAAGCACCACCATTACGCCTCGTTGTGTTCTGATTACCTTCATTAACTGCTGAATTTTGTTGCAGAGGTTGGTTACTCCCTGAATTCACACTGTTTTCAGCTATTGTGGAACGGTCAGGTTCTTGCCCGTGAGAATTTCCACTATCATGTGATCCAATCCCACCACTAGATTGAGCACCCTGATTGTCTGAGCCTAAAATAGAACCACTATGACCAGCACTGGGGATATTTTGCTGTAGCCTTTGCTGAGCCATTGCCATTCTACTTAGATCAGATTTATTGACAGCATCCCGGCGCTCAAGCAAATATGTTCGGAGCCAGTAATATAGAGCCTAAAATTTCAAAGAGCAGATTTAATTAGAATGCATGCCTGTTATATCTATTAATAATCTTCTTATTAGTATTTAAGAAACGAAAGATACCTGTGGATATACAGTTGCAACTTTTAGCAGCACAAGCTTGCAATGAGGTGCTTCTGATCTCTGCAGGGAAAGTAACAATTGAGGGATCCAGGAAAGCCACACCCAATGTGGTATTTGGTCCAGGTACTTATCAAAAGGCCTTCCCACAGACTCATTGGTCGTATCAAAGCTTAGAAGATAAAGAACACGGGCTAAATGACTCCTGGAATTAGAGACACCAAATTTTATTCCTTGAAGAAAGCAGCTGACAGCATATTCTAACCAAATTTCGTCATGGGTTTCTTTATAGGCCTGTAAAAGGGAAGCGGCAGATCACTCAGTTTTCAGTCATCACCATGGCCAATATTAGAAAACAAATGAAAATAGTACCATATCACAATAATTCCCCCAGCTTATCCATCCTTTGGGCAAATTCTTGAAAAGGGTAATTGCATTGGAATATGCTATATTAGCACCTTCGGAGTCATTTAGCTTCAAGAGAAAATCCCCTCTGAGGCGAAAAATTTGAGCTTTGTGTTTAACAGGAAAATATTCCAGATTAGTGCTGTTGATCAAATTAAGACCGCTAGTAAGCTCTCCCTTCATTTCCAGATAAGCTTTTGCCTGTTCTTTTATCTTAACAAAGGCTTCCTGTACAAAAGTAAAAGAACCAATAAGAACGTCCACCTGTAGATTACCCAACGCTATACTTTTCATTACATGACCAATAAGCAGGAAAAATGGAAATTTTGTGAAAGAAGTTTTAGGCCTATAAACAGTGGACTTTGCACTTGTGGAAATTCATGGAGTGATTGGAGATGATAGAAATTGCTAATAAAAAATCAAATGCTGAATCAACTTGCAAGGATCATCTTAGAGATTTCACAAAAGCCCCAAAAGAAACCTTGACTGGAGAATCCTACCAGCTAGGTTGTTGCCATTGGATGAAAAGTTATCCTCCATTTTCCTTAAAAAAGTTGGTAGTCCTTACATTTTGCTTTCCCTAAACTAAGGCAGTAATTAATGCATCCAGTACCTGCACCTCCATCGTTGAATGTCCGTACATCTTTTCAAGAATTTGCACGCAAACATCATAAAGCCCTTGCTTGCGAGCAATTCGAGCTAGTTTATTGACATTCCATGCTTTGTCACGATAACCTAGGTGATGTAGTTGTGTATTTGAGCTGCCGAAATCCTTGAATGCATCTATAACAGCATTATACATTTCATTCCTCCATTGGAGCAAATCATACCACACTGACATATTATCCCATTCATTTGGAGTTCTCAATCTCCAAGTCTCGAGGATGTCCTTGAGATCAGCATAAAGATTTCCATGTACACCAACAACAGAGCTTCCCGCAAGTTTGTTTCCATTAGAAATATCTACTAGAATTCTAGATGATTCTTGAAATTCAACCAACTGTTGAAATTGCTGCAACAGAGGTATCTTAGCATGAACAGACATTTCAGGCAACTGCCACCACTGTTTTAAAGCAAGATCAACACCTTTCCCCACTTCGTTTTCTGCATCCCCCACACCATTTGTGTTCCTGTCATGAAGAGTAAAATAGGCTCGAATTAGGTGAACTTTTGGAGTTTCTTCTACTTGTGCCTTAGACATTACATGGTCCTTCATATACGCCCAATCGGGAAGCTTCCAAAGACTATCAAACAGTATCTCATAATTCTCAATGTTCTTTCCAAAGTCCACTAATGCATCCCACTGACTAAGCTGAGTAGCACAGTAAAGCCACTGCTCTTCCCAAAGACACATCTCAGCCTTAGGTACTGTATTGTTATATGTGCCTTGAGTTGCCTTAACCATAGCTTGATAAAAGAGGCTTTGAGCATGCTGCCAGTAACCATGTTGAACCAGTGAAAGCCCAGCTCTGGTTTCTACAGTAATTGACCTTTTCTTCCATAATCCACACCTCATGTCTTCTTCATTTAACAACCGATAAAGCTCAGCCAGAGACTCGGCACATTTTGTGTCATTCATGAATAGCATAACATGACTCTCCAGCAAAGCCAATGCAAGATGCCATGCATTGTAAGTTTTTCCTATATATTTTATGAGTTCACTTGGCATCCGAGGTTGAGGGTGGCTCAACTGAAGCCCTTCCAGAAGTGCTTGCACAACATTTGGTCTGCTAGCTTGCTGCTTCTTATGGTAATCTTTTGACAGGAGAGTTATCATGGGTTTAGCAAGTGCTACCTGCTCTTCTTTGTGCAATGTAACCCACACAATAGGAAAAACTAACACCCACAGATTGTAAGCAACATTAGCATCCGTGTGAGCCAACTCCCTCAAAGGTATAACAACATCAGCCACCTATAAGGGCATAAAAGATTAACATTGTGAGTGCTATAGTCCCCGAGAGATCCCAAATAAACTACTAAAAAAAAATCCAACCAATTTACGTAGAGAGGAATGCAATAATAAGCAAAGCAAATATGAAGTTAGGAGATTATAGCTGTTTGTTGAGGTTTGAAAGAAAGGAAACAAGGACTGAGCTGATAATAGTTTATCAGCACTTAACTGCTGTCACAGCAGGAAAGAAACTTTCCAAACATGACACGGGCTGAAGATCATCAACCATAATATTGTAGAATGATATGACATCAAGTAAATCACCTGGAGTTTGCTCATTTCATTCAGAAACTGTGCATGCTTCAGGACAAGGCTATCAAAAGTTAATGGTGCCTCCTCAGAACCCTCTGCTATATCAGCGACTTGGTGTTGCATTCCAGAATTATCTGAAGGAGTACCTGAAACCACGAGTCGCAGAACCCGGGCAGAGTTTGGAGCAAGAGTGATTGGTTTGTCCTCAATTAAGATAGCCAGAAGAAGATCAAGACCCTGTTTGAGCCAGAAGACATCACTTAAAGCTTCCCAGTCCTGGCTTTGGATAATAAACTGCAACCTTGCGAACAATGTTTTCGCAAGAGATTCATGATATAGTAAGAAGAACTTCATCCTCATTTCAGGATCCCTTGCCCGTAAACCAAGCATGAATTGCCTTTCCACCTTCTGAAACACCTCTTGACGTAGAGCCAGAGGATATCTGGAATTCAATCAAATCATATTTATTCAGATATCGGTGAAATAAAAGGAAGCTAACAACCCAATATTTGACACAAAAAGACTTACTTATTTGAGTCAGCACAAATTCCGTATAGAAGCTGAAGATACTTCCCATCCCATTCTTCCAGGCAAGTAGAGGGGAAGTTATGTTTATCAACTTGGGAAAGCTTCTGAAGGAAGGAGACTATATCCTTTGGAGTCAGGAAAGCAGTAGAGGCAGCAGAAGTGCTTGGCTTGCTAAAATCATCTTCCACCCACCCTTTTATCACATCAAGTATACATATAAGTACACTAGCATCAGTACCTTTGTCAGAAAGCAGGGCATTCAAGATCTGAGTTACAGATCGTTTGCACTCCGGCACAATCATGACCCTTTCAGTAATAAGTTTCAAAACAGATTTCAGGTTAGAGATGACAACTCCAACGTCAGCACCGTGACGAGTGGAAGTAACTGCAGAATCTGGATCTGTTCGCTGACCCTGAACATGGAAATAAGGTCGCTTTGCTCAAAACAACCACAGTACAATTAGAAGTCTGCTAAATTTAAGATCAAACAACAAGATAAGAGTAAAGGTGGCAAGCAAAGGAAAAGATAAAAACAGTCAGAATATAATAATAGCGAGGATTATCAATGAAGCCATTCAAACAATGGAAAGCAGTGATGCAAACTACTGCCTAAATCAGGAATAAGAGACAAACAATTAGATCTGAATTATTATAGAACAGATAGAAGATATTAACGACAGTTGGGAGTACCAACCATAATATTAACAGGTACAGCATGACAGTATAAAAATATTTCATAGTCCCCACAAGTAACTGTAGTACCAACATGACATTTTCTGTTTGAGAGTAAATGTCTGGTATTGCAGTTGGTAGCATGAGCAGGAAATGCTAGATGCTTGCAACTAGCAAGATATTTCTTTGGATGGAGTTTGCCGCTAAAAAGCTTTCCAGAAATGAACATGCTAGTTACCAACAAAAAACTAAAGAAACAAGATTCAAATGCATACTTGTCTCAAATGAGAGCCTGCCGATGATCCCATATCCCGTGCCAGGCGTTGAAGGATCCTAACCAAAATGTAAGGATCAATGAAACTCTTCTGCACCTCAGTCAAGGTTTTGATGACTAGAAGCACAAAGCCAAGTGAGTTAGAAGAGTTATCATCACCCGATGTTTGTGGAGCTGTAACACTATTGATGTGCTTCTGTATTAGCTCATCAACCTTCTGATACAATAGTTTTATATCTGGAGGAGTACTAGCTGCATCTAGAGGAAAAGCCATGAAAACCATCTTCAACAAGGAGCACAATGATTTTCCAGCATCTAGCATTTTATACTTGAAACAAGGTTCAAGAATCTGAGAAACAAATGAAAAGAAACAACAGCAACACCATCAGTTAATATAAGAATATATATATAATCGAATACTAACTGGAAAAGTTGCTTACGGACCTGGGAAATCTGGGCAATGTTGTTCCTAATGAACAAATGCGGCTGCTTCTCTAAAACCTTGTTCATCACGTCCAAACCTTGTGCAAGAGCTGTGGACGGGTCCTTAGACTGAGATGGCTGGATGCTGCTTAGAAGCTTTTCTAGATAGTTGAACTTGACATTAGCAGTTGGCCAAACCTCCAAAGCTTGTGAAAGCAGCTCTAGTCCTTGTTTGTACATAGTACTTGCTTCCTTGTCCTTAGGTTCAATAACCAAGGAAACCTGTTTCCAGAAAGCCACGTTAAATGCAAGCCTACACTTTACATGTTCCATTACCATTTCTATAAACTTCAACGTAATAAGAGCAAAATTTGAATAAAATGTTTAGCCCTGCTCAAGAAGTAGCTTTATAGGCACCTCACTGAAGTCTAACTATTCGGTATTTGGTTAATAGATGTTTTCAATCAGTTTTAAGCAATGGTAGCAATAACAATGATAATAAGTCATTCTCCAAAATAATTATGCATTTATTTGAAGTGCTTATTGTGCTTTTTTTTGTTTAACACAACCAGTTAATGTGTTCACGTTCTATATCTACGTTTGTAACCAAAGTACAAGGACTTTTTTATAATAAGCATCTTTATTCAAACATGAACCACTTATTTGTAAATCAACATTTGTAAACATTTAGTGCTTTAAGCATATTTCCTTCAAAAATCTTAAAATCCTTCTCAAATTTATACAGTAGAGCCCAAACAAATGGGAGAAAGAAAGATTTATGCTCCAGGTGCATTAAATAATTACTCCAAAATAAAAATAAAGCATAACATCAAGACCAAGAATGATATGAAGTGAATTTGCTAATGCACATTTGATGGAAATTCCAAATTTGACTCAATTTCCAGAAAACCACAGCATGAATGAGAGAGAGCAGCCTCATGTTCACAAATCACCCTCTTTCCTCTCCCTCTCCAAAACGAGGAAAAGAAAGGGTGGGGGGGAGGAGGGGAAGCCACAGCCAGTTCTTGTTGCAGGCTTCAGGCTTAGTCACGGGGCTACATAAGTGACATAGAAGATTGGTTAGTTGATAGCGCAAAAAAGTAACTGCTAGCATGCAGATACAGAAATTGAAAAAGAAAAAAATGCACTACCACCTAACTGGAACCTCGTACTTGCAAATTTCAAGGTGGAATGCTGGTATGTGATTACATACAAAAGAAACAAGATGAAAGAAAAGCCTCACCCTTATAAGAAAATTGATGATCATTTCTTCCATAGCAGCGTTTGGTTTAAATTCTTCATCAGGTTGGCCAGCAGATCCAGGGGTTTCTATATTAGGGATTGATGAGGCACCACCAGGTGACATAACACAGAGGGATTGAAGACCAGGTTCAACTTTAACTCGCTTGCTCGGGTCCTCAGGGAATGAAGATCCATCCAGTGGACGTTTAGGATCAGCACCAGCAGAGCTAGGGTTAAGCCCATCAGTAATCTGTGTGGGGCCATCACCATCAGTTACTATTTTCATTTCATTTTGCCTTTGTCTTTCCCAACTGACCACCAATCCAGCAAGTTCAATAGCAAGACGCCTATTTTCTGCCGTTGTATTATATGGCAAACCAAGCCGACTGAGAGAATTCACCATTTGAGGCACAAATTGCGCTCTGCAACTATAGAACAGATCTGAATGCCGAACAATGAGCTGGAAAATGTGAATCAAATTAGGAATTGAGTGGCCTTCCTCAACCAAAATTTTCTTGGTGTATCTTATCCAAATTGGCATACGCGAATCTCCGAGAGGAAGCCTTTTTGGCAATGCTGGCATTAGTATATCCAGTGCTTGTTTGACCAACATTTTATTCTCTGGCTGGCAAGTTCTAAGAAGTGCAACAAAAACCTACATTTCAAAACCTTACTAGTCAGTATGATAAAATTTTAGGATATCGTGCATATTACAGATCTGAGGTCAGTGGAATGCAGATATGCACATACATGCATGTCTGTTATGTTTTCACAAAATCCACAAGCCCCTTTCTGATAGTTACAAGCATATCATAACATTTAATTCCTCCATGTGTTTAGTTTTTGTAAATTCAAGTTCACTAGAAATATGCTACTCTAGAAAGAATCAGTTTTCACTATGTTAGTTGCAGCTACAAAAGTCTCAAGAAAGAAAACCATTTAGTGATTCTAAACTAAAACTTACTAAGCTGAAGAACTGTTGTTTAAGATTCTGTAAATTGGAAAAATGAGAACTTTTGGATTGAGAAAATACTGATGCAAATTTATCAGTTTTATACTCCAATTTCTGCGGAGATAGTATGGAAGAAACTACCTGAAGAATTATCTTTTCTGGGGCCTGGTAAGCATCCAAGAAGTGGCAAACATTGACAAATGCCCACTGTTTACTGGCACTATCCTCACGTTTAAGATGATTCCATCCAAATTTGATTAGCTCTTTCCTATGATGAACAAGATCATTTTGCAGATACTTCAGAAGCAAAGTTGCTAGTTGCAAAAGTTCTATCCTTAAAGGCTCATCATATTCAGCAGAAACCTAGGAAATACGTGGTGTATGAAGATTAGAAAGTTTCTGGAGCATTGTAAAGCACAAATTTCAAGATGTTGAAAACATATTAAAATTGTGACACTGAGAGATCACCTCTTCTGGAGGATCAAGTAGCTTCTCCACAATTGTTTTTATAATATTAGGGTCTACTACCTCCCAACTTTGGCCATTCTGGAAGGCATGAGCAAGCATTGGAAGAATTAGCATTTGCATAACCACAACCAAATGATCATGGCCAAGTTGTTTTGATTGAAAAAGGTTTAAAAAATGCAAGAGAAGTGCTCTCTTCATGCTGGGTGGATAGCCTTCGGCAACCTGAAACATTAAACGAATTTCTAATACTACCAAACAGATATTATAGACGATATAAAAAATAACTAAAAAGTGACAATCCTAAACTATCAAGCATCGGATATAAAAGTTCAAGTACCTCAATGATATAAAACTCCTTCAAAAAGGTATAATCAATGCGACTATGAAACAAAAAGATGGACAGGATATCAAATAGGACATTTAATTCTGCTTTGTCGTGCCGCAAGTAATTCAAGAAGCATTTGATGAGCCATTTACTTTCCTTCACCTGCATAATGAGATGTTATGAATTAATCGCAAGAGCTGATAATTTAGATGAAAATCACTAAATAGAGTTG
Organism: Carica papaya; assembly: GCF_054855325.1. Classification (NCBI taxonomy): domain Eukaryota; kingdom Viridiplantae; phylum Streptophyta; class Magnoliopsida; order Brassicales; family Caricaceae; genus Carica; species Carica papaya. Next base: position 3,813,943 of record NC_142312.1, on the reverse strand, counting down.
AACAAAGGAATTTCCTACCAAGCAGTACAAATGTTAGCAGAAACTTCCAAACTATATTCTTTGGAGATAAATTAAAACAATTTTGCATATAAAAAAAAAATCGAGATCCAACAAAATCATAACAGTTAAAAATGTATCAAAATGACAAAAAGAAGAAATAAATGAAGAATATGATAATGAAAGGATGATGCATTCTAGAGAATAAGCTCTATCCACTATTTTACACTCCAATCAAAATATCTATAAGGTTCCCAAAATCTTCTATAATATGCATAGAATCAATTCATAATTAATAAATCTATGGTTCGGAACCATCCATCACTAACCTATCAAAGCTTCTACCCCTTCAAAAGCTCTCCTAATTCTTTCTTCCCACACAACCAAAAAATAGCAGGGGGAAAATGTTTTTCCCCACCGCTAACACCCTTCCACGGCCAACTCTCATCCCTTACATTGTCTGTCATGACCCAACTGATTCCCAATAATCCATACACCATGATCCATAACTTGTATGCCCATGGACACCACAGCAATATATGATCACAAGATTCTTCTGCACCTTGCACAGGGAGCATCCATTTACCAAAATCTTTCCCCTTCTCCTTAGCTTGTCAAGTAAGTATACATCTGTTCCCTGCCTCCCAAGCAGAAAAAGCCATTCTTGGTGGAGCACTCGTCTTCCAACTTTGCTTGTACGGAAAGCTGGTCTTAGAGGAGTCATTTTTAACTAAGTAATTGTGGAAAGATTTTACGGTGTAAGTACCCTCTGCCCTTAGGCTTCAGACTGGTTGATCATTAATAAATTATATATTATTCTTCAACAAATAATTTCCTCCAGCAAACTGCAGTTAATCTCCAGTGATCTCCTCTCAATCTTCAATAGTGATGCCAAGACAGTGAGCTCCAGACTGATGATAGAAAATCTCCTAATCGACTCCAGAAGTTATTGTTGTCCTTAGTAAAATAGACATAATGCAAGTTCAAAGATAAGAAGGTTCCTTACATAAAGAACCTGAATGTTGAGTTAAACTTTTTTTTTAAATAGAATGTTGAGTTGAACTTATAAAGGAAAGTTTAATCTTTCTGTCAGAGTGTAAATGATAAAGCTCGTCATTCCCGATATTCTAGGATAATTAGGCACCTAACCAATTATTTAGCCCTTACAATTGTGTGATGTCTAGAACATAACAGAGGTAAATGTAACCTAAGATATGCAGCAATAAGGAGTAGGAACACCAAAATTTGCCTGATATATAGAGAACAGAAGATAACAAAAAACATATCCTTCTGAAGGTCAATGAACCTACTTGAACTAAGTTCAGCTCCTGCTCATTTTGCAATCGAGATATTCTTGCCGGAGATTTCCAGACAAGTACCAGAGTATCAAAAACAACGCGGTTACTCGGCAACCAATTGGGTATCAGTTTCACCAATGTTTTAATAAGTGCAAGCCCTTGAAAGTAAGCCTCTGACTTTGCAGCAGGAGTTGCAGATGGCAAATTAGCACTATCAGGTGGAGCACTAACATGGCCTTCATCGCCCAACAAAGCAGTCGGCTGAGTCGAAGATCCAGGGTTCATTACAGTTTCGGATTTCAGCAAAAATTCAGGAAAGGCGCTTGAAAGTATCTTCTGTGGTGACTTTGCAAGTTCATCTCTCAATGGTTGACCAGCATCCGATCTTATTATATACATTAACCTGAATTTGAATAAGGAAAAAAGGAGAGCATAAAACATAATATAAGTTAATTATGCAAACAATTAAGTTCAGAATTTCCGATCAATTTAAGTTTGTAAACAATTAGACATCCAATCCCATCATTTCACGTCATTAAAACCAGTTTCAAGAGTTTGAATCTGGGGTCGCATTTATATTAAAAAAAGATTCAGCTAATGCCGAAAATATGGTGGGCATGTACTTTGTCCATGTTTGGGCCTTGACGGCCAATCCATGAGGCATGCAAAAATACATAAATAATTAAGTTGGCACTTTCTAACTTTTCAAACAATCAGAATACTTCACAATTAATATAAAACAACCACATTATTAACTCTAATCTAGCATCTTATACTTACCGCCTAAAGTATTTTGTGTCACTTAATCGAGCAAGAAAGTAATCAACAGCAAGTGGTGCGTATCGATTTAAAAATTTTGTGAGTGGAAGACGATATGGGCTGTTGATCTCACTATATACTTGTCCGGGCGGAAAGGCCCCTTCCAACTCAATAGTCAACGTAACGAGTTCGTCAAGGAACTTTGACGCAGCTTGAGGAAGCAAGTGAAAAAGCTCAATAATAGCTGCAAAGGAAAAAAATGACAAAACTGATATCTCTATTAAAGAAGCACCAGTTGATTTTTTATTTATCCATGTCTGGATGTCCATGCATAGATTATTCACATCTATTTTTGTAAGCAAGACAAATTACCAGCAGCAATTTTTGGCTCTTCACCAGCCTTCCATGCTTTCTGACTTTGAGCAAGTTTCTCAGGTTCCAACCATTTCTTAAGGTGCTCCAACAACTTGCCACCCAAGGTCACATTAAACCAACTTGACAGAAGTTCAAGCAAGCGAGCCAGACCTTGCAGTAGAGGCATGCTAAGATTTTTAGTGTGTGCCAGGTTGACAAGTATAGGTCGCAGGCTGCTCTGTAGAAGTTCTTTGGGCATCCTCTGCTGATTAATAACCTGAATGAAATAGAACAGACGAGAAAAAAAATCCTGAATTTCACAAAACAAAACATAAGAGGCATATGAAAATTTTGATTAAATTAGAGAGCACATTAGATGGCCATTTTAAATTTCCTCAGCCTCCATGAAACTTCACAACTATCTAAATACTAAGAAAGCAACAAGATAATGGAGAAAAATTACATTTCAGGAGTTCACAGGCTATATAAAATTGGAAATAACGCCACATTACAGCCAATCATTTCTACAGCCATACACAAGCATACTTGCGTAGGCAAATGATAAACGAATTAAAACAAGATATAAGCCAAAACCTGTCTTAGGCCCTCCTTTGCAACAGCTACAATTTCTGGTGTCCGACACGTCAAAGACTTGAAAAACATGGAAATTATCTTCGAACGCAGGTCAGAGTGATTTGGAGTTTTAAAATCAGCCCAAGCCATTGTCGTACAAAGCAGTTCAATGCAAGCAGTTCGAAGTTTGTTTAACGATGTGGCAACCTTAGGGTTCATGAACTTCACAACCCATACATTTTCATCAGCCTCAGCTATTTGCAATGCTTCTTGAAGGAAGTTAACTAATTCTTGAGTCAGCTTCAGAAGAGGTGGCCTCAAGGCTAAACAGAAATTTAGTGCTGTAACTGTCCCAACCTGTAAGCCATACAATAAGGTTATCTTAAAAAGTCAACAAATTGTATAGTGATATTTAACAAAAGAATTTAACCTGTTGATCAACAGTTTTTGATCGAAGGGGGCGCATTATAAGAGGCTGAAGCAAAGGCTGATACAAAGGCTCAAGCAGTTCAGACACCTCGCTACCTGTCCTACTAGCCAAAAGTGCCAAACATGATTGCACATTCTTTCTCACAATGATAGATGCATTGGCATTGAACAACTCAGATGCAAGATAATCAACTACTCCATGAAAACTTTTCCTGCGTGGTTCACTGTTTGCTTCATCAACATTGTTTACCACTCGAAGAACCTGTGTTAGAACCTGACTTGTCTCTTCCTGCTCTTTGCTAGCATACACTGGAAGCCTTTTGAGAACATGTACTAGACCTCGAACAATTTTTACTTGGAAATGGCACAATATCTCAACATTGACCTTTCCAACTAAAGCACCTAGTCCTATAACACCTCCCATTTGTGCTTGCCATGTGTTGCCATAGCAGCAGTGCAAAAGCCGAGGCAGAAGTTGCTCAAAAACTGGGATTCGCACACTTGGGGGTGGTGAATAGACAGGATTCATTGATGGACTAGAAACAATCATAGGAGTGCCAGGACCTCCTCTTGACATAAGTATGTCAGTATGTCTCATGCGAGCAAGGAACAATAGTGTTTCAGCAAACACATTTAGAGCATTAAGAGCAGCTTTGGAATGTAGCCTGTTTTCATCTGCCAGAACATCAACTAATGCATCTAAAAATATCAAGGGATCCAACTCTTTCAGGTTCGAAGAAGTACTACTCTTTGTCCTGGAATTTGAAAAATGCGAAGTGCTTCCAAGTGGAGGAGCCACAGATGATGCACTGGCTGAGTTAGAATCTATATGAAAAATCATTGCAAAATGGCGACAAATGTTGACAAGGAAGTCATCCTTGGGATCACTGAGATCCGATTCTGAACTAGCAGCAATTATGGTCATTAACAGGATCTTGAAAACGGACTTCTCAGCAATAAGTTGGGTCTTTGTCTTTACACCTAAGTCAGCCTGCAAAAGTGAAGGAAGCTTCAATTTGGCGACAAAAGATTGTATTGCTACAAACATTATCTAACTTCCTAAGTTATTGACCAATACAAAATTATAAAAACAAAAGATTTGGTAAGTCAAGAAGAGGACGAGGAAAGATACAAATCATAAAAAGAACCTAAGAATCAACATTAGCATTCAGTAAGGCCATTCTGTAGTGGTACATAAACCATCTCTAATATATCTATAATATAAAGATTTTACCATCTAGGAAATACTGTTAGAGAGACTTCATATGAAGATCCTCTAATGTGGAGACTGGCCATTTAATAAACATGGTGCAATAACAAAAAATACAGCCTCCTTACAACCGAATTGAATCCATAAATATTCAAATATTGAAATACAACTCTCCCATCATCACCATCCCTTACAGTTCCAACTTCCTATGATCAAATATATGCTGAGCAAACAAAATAAGCAGGCATCACAACTTTCTATAGAACGTTCACATGAACAGTCTGGTAACAATTTATCGTGAAAAAAGAATTTTTGGAAGACATGTCCTATAAACTAATAAGTCGGCTCAGGATATTAATTAATTGTTAATGTCTCTTTTCTGAAAATAGAGAGAGAGAAGGACATTCATTAAAATGGCATCAAGAGAATGCCATCCATGCAGTCTTTTAAACCAATGGTGCCTAATACCCATAGAAGTAGTGGAAAGAAAACCATACTTACAAATAAATAAAGGAAAAGGAAACCTTATAACAGTTCAAAGCAACGGAGATTTGGTCACAAATGTAAAGAACTAGAAGTGAAGGTACAGAAAGATATGAAGCAACAGAGCTTTATATCAAATTAACCTTTATATCCATTGTCTCAGATCTGCGCCAAGATGGATCAACAGTAGAAACTAACAAAGTTGACAATTGCCTGGGTGTATACCCTTCATCGGTAACAACTTCAGGCAAATTGAGCTGAGATGATAAACAAACACGAAGAAATTTCAAAGCCTGCTTTCGATAAAAAGCATCTATGCCAACATTTTTATGAATAACAGCTGCTACTGCAAGATTGATGAATCTGTCCAATGGCACCAAAAATGGGGTTGAAGGCTCAAATGTAAGAATTAACCGAAGACCATGTTCTGGATTCTCTTTGCACTCAAGTGCAAGGGGCTCTTTGAGAAATCGTCTGTTACGACCACCTAACTTCCCAAGGAGTTGCAATGCTTTCCCACCCCAAGGATAGGGAGCAGGCCTCAAGTGAGACCATAATGCTAAAATAACCTCTGACATCACATTGGCCATGCTTGGTTCCAGGAAATCGGGATTCAAACTATCTACCCAAAACTCAAGTGTTCTTAAACCTAAACTGATGAGGTCATCGCTTCCTTTAAGGCATAATACAAGAGGCTTCATAAGACGGGATAGGTATGGCAACAGAGAGCTTAAACGTGCTGGCAAAGTTAAGCAAAGCTCCAACAAAAGGTCCTTCATATCTTCTCCTGTTGGACCTTCAAGCATTATTAGCAACATATTTAGACAGGGTTGCAACATAGGAATCAAGTCACGGAGTAAGAGTTCGAACTTGCATCCTGCAAGTGCTCTGAACATTGTCCGCAGTAATTGCATATAACCAAGAGGTTTTTCAACTTCAGTGGCATTTTTCATGCAAACTTCCATGATAACGGGCACATGAGGTTGCAAAATACGTTCAAAATCTGTAGGTGTTTTAGCAACAGCCCCAAATATACACCGGAATAGATGCAAAACTAATTTTGCTGCAGGTGAATCTGGATTCTTCAAAGCATCAAGTTTGCTGCCTACAAGGAAATTAACCAAAACATCTGCAAATGGTCGGTATACTTTTGGAATTTGAAGAAGGGTGGAAAAAATCTGAACCAGTTGAGTGTTGCTAATCATGCACTCAAAAAGCTCAGGCATACACAATGAGAACATGTCCATTAGATCTCGAGGCTCCATAATGGCCAAAATTTGGGAGAAGAGCTGAAGCATTTCTTTCTCCTCTTCCTTCTCCTTGAACAGAGCTAGGCAATGCACACCACCTTTCAAGACACCAGATGCTTTCCAAAGCTGTTAGGAAGTCAAAATTCAGATGAAGTTATAATGCAAAGAACCAAAGTAGAATAAATTATCTCATGCACATCACCTCTTCTTCTCTCATCCCTTTGAAGGCCTGAGGAGCTGGCAAATTAGATGATGGTGAAACAAGAGCTTGTGGGTGTGTTCCATGAGTTGAAGGAGAAACCTTAACATTAAAAGCATGATCCAAGACAATGAGATGAATCCTATACCAAGGAAACTAGCAGATAGAGAATATCAAACCTGATTGCGGGGCAAATGGGCATGTGTGATGGTCCAAATAATTGTCTTCATCCCTAAAAGTGAATCCAGCCAATACCAGTTAACTTAAAGAGAGGAAAGTAGTAAAAATGGAGAATATAATTGAATCTTACTTTAGTAGATCCAGAAATTATTGTTCATCACTATTTGATGTTAATAAGACCATAGATGAGTGAAAAAATCAAGCAGGATCACTTACCCATAACCAAGGTCTTAATCAGATTTTTACAATCATTAACTTCCTTAGAATGCTCCACAGGGACCTGCAAATTCAGAACTGCCTGCAGCCAGAAAATATCTTGACATTAGAGGGAAAATCCCCAGAAATAACAGTCTCTGGGCAACTAATATATATGCATCCAGTTTTCACAATGAAAGCTGCCTAATATGAGGGACAATCAACACATACTTCAGGAAGACAAACAGAAAATAGCAGGAGCTCGGGCTTCAATTTCACATCCCAAAGGATATGTATTGTTAGCACCCACAAACAAAAATAAACCAAGCAAGTAGAACACAAACTAACCACCAGAGCCTTGTAGCTCAGATGACACCCACTTAACATCTCAAGTTCCATCCCGGCTAATTACAACCCCCAGTTGCAGGGATACCAAAAAGAAAAAACCACAAAATAATCAATCCTATGTGGGATAGTAAATTAGCACAAGTGTTCCACAAAAGAATCACACAAGTGTAAATTATACACACTTATGGTAAGCAATAATATTATCAAAGACGTTATAAACCTGAACTCCTAGCCGACATGCAATGAAGGAAGAAAACTTATACATTTCAGGACTACCTTTTAATTGACCAGCTATTAGAGGTGTAAAGGGTTAGGAAGAAAAAAATATTGAATAATTCTTATATATTTGTTGAAATAAAAGTTGTTATATATATACATATAAGCATATTGTAACTATTGCTGATGGATCGACATATAATATTGTGGTTTTGGGGACCACAAAACTAACATCATCTATTACTCTGTCATTTATATTAAGTTTACCTAAGCTCGCCTTCAATCTTATATCTGTAAATAAGTTTACTAAAGATTTGAATTGTTATATTATATTTTTTCCTGATCACTGTGTTCTTTAAAATCTTATGACGAAGCAGATTATTGGTAAAGAAAATATATCAGGTTGTTTTTGCATTTTTGATACTTGGGTACTTCGATCAGTTACCTGCTTTAGTATTATCTTTCCATTTGAAGCACATTGTCAATTGAAACATTCATCTCTACCTGTGTTGAAGAAGGTATGTCCTTAGTTTTATGATGTACCCTCACTGGATTATGAGTCGTATAAGTTTGTAAAGCATCATCGTAGTTCATCGGGTTCAAGGGTCAATAAACGAGTAAAGTCTGCTTTTAAGTTAGTTCATTTTAATGTTTGGGGTGCCTGCCTTGTTCTGTCCAAAATTGGGTTCACGTATTTCGTTACTTTTGTGAACGATTTTTTTTCGAATGACTTGAATATATTTTATGAAGAATTGTTCTAAATTATTTTCTTACTTTTGTGCTTTCTGTGCTGAAGTCAAGATACGATTCAATATTTCGGTACATGTATTGAGAAGTGATAATGTTAAGAAATATATGTCAGATTCATTTCAGAACTATATGACGCAATGCAGGATCCTTCATCAATTCTCATGTGTTGATACACCATCTTAAAATGGGGTCGCTGAGATAAAGAACAGACATTTACTTAAAATAACTCAAGCCATCTTGTTCCAAACACAAGTCTCTAAGCAATTTTGGGCTGATGCCATTTCTACAGTTTGTTTCTTGATTAATCGTAGGACATCTATAGTGCTTGATGGAGATGTTTGTTATAGTCTTCTTTTTCCAAATAAGCCTTTGTTCCCGATGCAATTTAAGATATTTGGTAGCACCTGTTATGTTTGAGATGTGCGACCTACTGTGACAAAATTGGACCCAAATGCATTGAAGTGTGTAGTTTTGGGATATTCGCGAATTCAAAAAGAATACAAGTACTACTCTCCATATCTCAATAAGTATTTGGTATCAACTGATGTGGTTTTTTCAAGGAATATATTGTTCTTCTCCTCATCATTCAAGTCTACAAATCAGGATGTGGACGACGAGTAGCTCATCTATAGTTTTACATCAGGTGCCTTTACTGAACAAATAGATAAAAGTGTTTTTCCAGATGATATGCTTGCAGCTCCACTTGAACAAGTTGATGATAGTGTTCGTGTGCCTCTGACCCAAGTAGCATCACCAATTGTTCATGTTTATTTTAGAAGACACAAACTAATGATACATGTTCTGCATCAGATCTGTCATCATCTGATTCTGCCTCACAGGATCTTGATCTTTCTATTGGTTTCTGTAAAGGTAAACATCAGTGCACCATCCCTACGCCAACTTATTGCATTGCTAATTTTATATCATATGACCATCTGTCTTCCTCATCGAGTGCTTTAATTACTTATATAGATTTAACCTCTATACACAGGACAGTTAAGGAGACTTTGAATCACTCTAGTTGGCGTAATGCTATGCTTGAGGAGATAAATGCTCATGATGATAATCATACTTGAAATTTGGTAGATTTACCCAAAGGAAAAAAGATGGTAGGGTGCAAATCAGTATTTGCAATCAAAGTGAATTAAGATGATTCTATAGCAAGACTTAAAACTTGATTGGTAGTGAAAGACTATGCTCAGTCTTATGGGGTGGACTATTCTGATACATTTTTTTCAGTGAGCAGGTTTACCTCTATCCGTTTATTTATATCTATTGCAGTGTCTCGAGATTAACCCTTACAGCAGCTGAATATTAAAAATGCATTTATTCACGGTGATATCTCAGAAGAAGTGTATATGAAGCAATCACTTAGGTTTGTTGTTCAGGGGGAGTATAGAAAAATTTGTCGTTTAAAGAAATCTTTGTATGGTCTGAAGCAGAGTTTCCGTGCATGGTTTAGCAAGGTTAGTGAAGTAGTATGTGAGTTCGAATTGAAGAAGAGTACGTGTGATCATTCAGCCTTTTATAGACAATCAATAGCTGATATTATATTTCTTGTTGTTTTTGTTGATAATATTGTGATTACTGGAGATGACCGTGTAGGAATATCTTCTCTCAAGTCATTCTTGCCTACCAAGTTTGATATCAAAGATTTGGGATAGTTAAAATACTTTTTTGGAGTTGAAGTAACAAGAAGTAAGGAAGGGATTCTGTTATCTCAGAGAAAGTATGTACTTGATCTACTTGCAGAAATGGGAAAGTTGGGAGTTAAGTCATGCAATACACCAATGGTACCAAATATACATCTTACAAAAGATGATGGTGATCCCCTTGATAACCCAGAAAAATACAGGCGACTAGTTGAGAAATTGAATTATCTCATTATGACTCGTCCACATATAGCATAGTCTATCAGTGTTGTTAGTCAATTTATGCCAGTATCTACAGTCAAATATTGACAGACTTTGGAACAGATTTTGTGTTGCTTGAAAGGTGTCCTGGGGCTCGACATAGTGTTTAGAAATTATGAGTATATTCACATCGAATATTTTACAGATGCTGATGGGGCTGGATCTAAGATTGATAGGAGGTGTACTATAGGATGTTGTGTTTTTGTTGGTGGAAATCTCATATAATGGAAAAGTAAGAAGTAAATAGTTGTATCTCACTCAAGCGCAGAGTTCAAATATAAAGGTATGGTACAGTTCACATACGAAATCTTATAGATACATCATCTGTTAGATGAAGTGGGTTTAAAGTCCACATCTTTTGGAAAACTCTGGTGCGATAATCAAGTTGCCCTTTATATTGTCTCAAATCCTGTGTATCATGAGAGAAACAAACATATCGAGGTTGATTGTCACTTTATCCGAGAAAAAATTTAGGAAAACTTTATATCTACTGGTTATATGAAGACAAGAGAACAATTTGGTGATATATTCATAAAACCTCTAAATGGAACACGGATTGAGTATTTTTGGAACAAGTTGGGCATGATTAATATTTATACTCCAACTTGAGGGGGAGTGTTACAATATTATAAAATATTCTCTATACATAAAAATATAACTATCTTTTCAAATATGTAAGCATAATTAGGAAGAAAATAATTAGAGTAATTTTTGTTTGTTACCATATAAAATGTGTTTTGTGTTATTAAAATTAGAAAAAATATTAGGATTACCTGTCGTGTGATCTGTAACACCAAAATCAATCACCTATTTGTTTGAGGAAGAGATAAGATATTTTTCCTCTGATTCGGCAAAAGTAAAAAATTTATTTAAAAATTCTCGATACTGAGTGAATTTAGTATACTTTTCAGTTGAAATCATAAGAATTCTCTCAGATGATGAGCTAGCAGTAGCAGCAACAATATTAGCAGTCTGTGTCATTCGATTAAAATTCTGCAATTCTTACAATATCGTTTTATATGCCCTTATTCAAAGCAGTAATAGCAGACTATATTATCATCCATTTCAATTCAGGAACTAAAAATATATCACTCATAATACCCAAACCTCAACAGTCAGAGATACCCAGAAAACACTACAAACATATCAGAAAAATTTGAGAAAACATAATATTTCTTCACGCACAGCTGTCAACAATCCTACTAGAATCTAACTACCAACCATTGGAGTTCACGCACCACAACACAAGCCACCGCCAGAATACCGCGTGATGCCGCCGAAAATCACCAAAATGCCTCCTTTTAGCTGAAAATCACCATAGACCCCACCGGACAACCGAAATCCAAAAGGGGCTCGCGAAAACACCTCGAATCACATCGGAAAACTTGAAAAAAAAAAACTTGTTGCGTGATCTACTTCACGGCAGTTTTCTATTCTCCGGCCTTCTGGTTTTGTGCACAGAACCGGCTGACTAAGCTCCTTGGTAGCTTCTGTCCTCAAACGGGAAAGCAAAACGCATCGAAATACCCTCCTCCGGCAAACCCGACGCACACAGCCTCAAACTGCCGCGTAAACCGCCGACTCAGCTTCTCCGGCGTACACCACCGTGCTGGCCACACTCTGAACTGGCCAAAGATTGCTGGTCGATTTCCTCCGGCGCCGGGAATGGATTGTTCAATCTTTAATTTAGTCTGATAAAATTTGACCCCTAAAACCCTAACCTTAACCCTATCTCTGATACCACGTAAAGGGTTATGAAAGAAAAAATACTGAATAATTCTTTTATATTTATTGAAATGAAAGTTGCAATATATATATATGTAGATGGATTCATATATGCTAACCAACATAAATTATCCAAATTATTATGTATAGAGAATATTTTATTATATTCTAACAAGAGAAAATAGAATCCAGGCTTTATGTCATCGTGAATTCAAAGTGTTTTTGGAATGGGACACAGATTTTATCTCTTGATCTTTTCTATATCAAGAAGCAAGGAGCTGTAATTAATGGGCATTTTACATGGAATAATAATTAGATAAAGCTGGATGTGCCTTGTAAAGCTATTCACGAGATGGCTTTTCTTTTTAAGTGCATGCCATTTATTGAAAGAAATCAAAAAGGAAACAAAGAAGCCACTAAAAAATTACTAACTCAACCTAATAGTTCAGTTTTTGGATTATCTGGTTTGAAAAATAATGTACACACACACAGAAGAGTTTCAGTGAAGGAAGCTGATTAAATATAAATGGCTTCACATTTTCAGTTCCTAAGTATCAGAGAGATCTGTCCATCATTGTGAGCTTTTGAACTGTAAATAAACTTGGCCTTGCATACTCAGGTGGCATCCCCTTGGGATTCTTGTTAAATATTTTCTTTAGGCTATTAAAGAAGTAAAACTACCTGAACAGGGAGTTCAAGCTTCGATCTCAAGGTTGCACGATCCTTTCCCTCCTCACCCTCCTCCAAGAGCTATCTCCAAAGAACCCATCGACCACAAGAAAAAGAGAATTATTCAATTAACAAACTGAATCCAAAAGGCAGCAATAGTAGAAGAGAGGTTCATTTATTCTTGAAAGTCAGAGTAAGCATCTAAACAAGCCAGAATATAAAGTGAAATAATAATTCTTTATCCCAGAAAAAAAATTCCTCCTATCCAATCATAACCCAAACATATAAAATGATTACAGTGAAACAGAAAACTATCAACATGAGGTACCTGCATAAACAGACATGCATATGGAACTCCAAAAAATCACTTAAAACAAAAAGAAAAGGTTAATTAAGATTACTTGTAAATAGAATGAGTTATTCATAATAAGAAGTTAATAGATGTCCGAAAATTCATTCCTCTGAAAAGGCTAAGTGATAAGATCAAACATAACAATCAGGCACTGAAGGAAAAGTAGGTACCAAAACAACCACCACTTAGAAGTTGCAATGCAATCATAGATTACCTGAGGAATTGTACGCTTGAAAGTACTAAATTTTCCAACAAAGGCATCCAAAATTCGGCCCTACAGTTAAATTTAGAACTCAAGGAGAATATTGAATATCTTGTCGAAATTATATCAGTTTAAAAAAAAAACCAAGAAAGCTGTTAGGAGAAGGTAATACCAAAAGAATTCGTGCTTCATCCATCGATGGCTGGTCAACACCTTTCTCAAAAATTGGCTCTACCTAGATGCAATAGAACCAAATCCATATACCTATGTCAGATCAAGACTATATCAAACCAAAATATTAGTATCTAACTTATGTAAGCCTAAAATTAGAGAAGATTTAGCATATCCACCAGATTCAACATCAGTCGGGCACAAGTTGTATGAATTCCAAGAGACAACGAAGCATCATGCATATTGCTTGAGAATAGGTAAATAATCCGTGATAACTGCACCACAACAAAATAAGTTTGTCAGAGGGAGGGAAAAAAAAGCAATCAATGAAATTCCCATGGAGGAGAAAACACAAAAAGTGGTAAATTTTGATGGATTAATTAATGCACTTCATATCTTAATTTGCAAATTGTAAAAAGGAGCTTATCAAACGAAAGAAACATTCCCGACAGAAAATGCTAACAACTTAAGTTATAGAACACAAACAAAACACAAACAAGTTGTAAAACCTGCTCAAACTAAGTAACAGGTAGAAGTGAAAACAAAACACCATCAAAGAAATTACAAACAACCAACAACTAAAACAACAAAAAAGGTCAGTTAGGAAAACCTGGGGCAAGGAGAGATCCCCCCTGACATGGTGAACAATCTCTGCCAGCAGACTATAAGCCAATGGTCTTAATGTCTCGAAGCATGCTCGCCCAGTTCCAACTAGAACCCTTGAATTGAATAACAAGAAAAATAGCATGAACAAGAAAATTTCTCCTTGAATAGTCAGAAAATGCAAGATATTTAAAATACATATATGTTTGTAGGAATATCCAGATAGTGAAAATATCAAGAATTAAACTACTAATGATTAGCAATACATTCACTCAAGGAACACTAGCACTTAGTTAGAATTCCAAGCCCCTTATGTAATTTGTGCATTACTGACAACCTGCATTTATGTGGAGTAACCTAAGCCATCAGCAGGCAGGTTGGAGAAACAGGCATTCAAAGGAAAAAAACGTTAAAAAATTAAATAGTAGAAGACAGCCCCTGGTCCATCTGTCAAGCAAAATAACAAAAAGTACTTTGCTCTATTTGATTAAATTTTGATTGAAAGGAAGAGGACAATGAAGCTGAAATAACTTACCCAGAATATCTTTTAAAGGACTATATGGTATAATTGAATTGAATAAGCCCTATGGAATAAATCTTCAGCCACTTGTTAACCTTCAGGCACTTTCTCATTCAACGTTCATTCAGTTACTCTTTTATCCACAAATGCAATATAAGCATTAGATTTGGCAATAATGATATCCTCCAGCACACCGAAACTAGCTGTCACCTCACTAGTACTAGGTGATGTAACAATTGATTGATAGAATAGCTTTTTATTTGATTTACTGATATGATCCCGGATAAACCTAAACAAGTCCCGACGAAAGAGTCCCGCAAGAAGTAGGAATCCCATGATAATCAGGATTCCCGCGGGATGACACCCGCAAGCACCCGGCACACCATGCCCCGCGCGTGCGCATACATAGCAGCGGGCACAACACCCGCGCACAGACGCAACTCAAGAAATGCTCGCGCCCATGGGAGGGGGGTTTTACCTGCTGGATAGAAGGAGCTTGCCCCTACAAGGATTCCCACGAGTCCTCCTTGAAGAGGGCCCTGTTTGACGGCCCAAAAGTGTCTCCTCTTCCGGTTCAAGCCCATATCCACCCAAGAAGGCCAAAGAAATCCATCCCAATGAAAGCCAAGACAAGATTCAAGGGATCTTGGTCTTAACTCCAAGAGGCCGATCCAAAATCCAATTAAATGGCCCAACCCGAGTGCTCATGGGAGGTCTAAGGGAAGTTCGGCCTTTGGAGACCCAAGAGAAGTCCAAGATAAGTCCTAGAGCCCAAGGGGACCCGCAGCATGAGCTGCACATGCAGACATGTGCCACCAGCACATGTGGCCGCGCGGCTAAGGCACTATCCAATTTAATTTTTGAAGTCTTTTAATTATTATTTTAATTAAATTTTAGATTAAGTTAACTTAAGTATCTGATTTAAACTAGGGTTTGATTTTAAATAGAATTACCCAGGAAAGCCTATATAAAAGGCTCACCCGTAGGTTATAAACACAATTCAAATCAGATTAATAAAATTTCATATTATTTTCACATTAACTTCTGCTAATTGTGAGTGTTCATTAAGTGAAGTTGCTTCGACCGTCTTATTGAGTTGGGGAATCAAATCAACTTATTGGGTAAGTTGTAGCATCTTTTCTTATTTTTCAATTACTTGGTTTGCATTCACAGGTTGAGTGTGGGTCAACTAGAGAGAGTTTAATTAGGAATTTAAGTCTTCTGCATGTTGATGTTATATGCAGAGCTTTTGATCACAAAATTGTCCTGGATTCCACATCATTTACAATCATATGAAGTGGAATATATTTTAGCCATTAGCATCAAACTTAAACTTCCCTCCTACATCCGCACTCCTCAAGAAGCACATACTAAAATAAGAAGTAAAAATTCATTGGTAGCATACTCAATCAAATGCGTAATTTTATTGCCTATCGTGGATCCCATACTACCCCCCATAAACTAAAAATAAAGGGACTGCCCCTCAAAGACGATAGAAATTTACAAGAGAGGACCAATCAAAATATCTATAAGATCTCCTAAATCATCTCTATCACAAAAAGAGTAACCTCGTTTCTAGCCCCATCAAAAGAGACCAAATGTCCTTAAAAACTCTTCTACTCTGTCTAAAGAAGCCATAAAATACCAAATGGAGTAAGGCTATGCAACTATTTACTTCCCAAACTTTAATAAGTGGTATGCAAATATGTTACCTTTCTTCCAAAAGTGTGTCAATCAATGGAAATAAACCCCTCTTAAAATCAGTCCCAAGGACGTGTTTCAAGGATACTAACAGTTCCTGCATTATAACATTACCAAATAAAAACCAGAACTAAAAGTTGCTCATTAAGAGAAACAACTCCAATCTTAACATTTTCACCTTTCTAATGGATACAGAGTCTGAACAAGTAACAAGCAAATTCACAATGCTTTTGCATATGCTTTCTTCATGTGGCCTGATGTAATCAGCACAACTCTTCAACAAATATGTCAAAAAAGATACTGTCTGAAATAATAGACAAAGAAATCAGTAAACAATTATTTCAGATGTTAACAAAACAACTATATTGGATGTTAACAAAACAAGCATTAACGGTCTCACAGCCCGATTTGATTATTCTTTTCAGATGCAAACATAACATAAAACCTTATCCATATCTTCATTATTATTGGTTTTCTAGATCTGCACCAACCTTTCAATAGGACACATTCCCGTGATATCTTAACCTCTTCTACGCACCTCTTACAGCTTTCTTATAAGCAAAAAATGACTTATTTTACACTTTAATCAGCCAAGACGAAATTTAAGAATTTGATTTAGCAACTATTCAGGCCCACTTATGAAAAGAAACAGAGAAAAAATGCCTCTGCCAGGCTTATGACTTCATATCATCATATTCGAATTAAACCATTAACCTCTCCTTAAGCATTCATAGTCGAAGTTTTGTATCTCCATGAGATTCCAAGATACATTTCTATTCTCAAATGACTTCATATAGGAAAGAGCTCCTTGCCACCATAGCAGGGAACACAAGATCTTTCACCAATGATTAAATATTAAGCAAATACTCTAAAGATAGCATATATATATAGGTAATGATTGAGCCCATAAAACAAACCCGCTCCCACACCAAAATCCACAACAATATTATTTCAAAAAAGTGAAGGTAGATAGTTGGACATGCATATTCAGACGAAAGTAGATCCCAGGCTAAAACCAATGTCGATATTCAATAACTCAAGCCTCAGTCATATCCTAAACTGTCGAAGATATAATTACAACAAGTGACAGCATAAGAATCACTTACTTTAACCTGTGCACCTTTCAGCTCAATAAATTGGGTCTTCAAATGGGGGGGAACCTTTTCGGGACCCGGGACAGAAATAGCAGCGACCATTAAAGGCAACAAGTGAGGAATATTAGTCTGAACAAGACGCCCGTATAATTGGAATAGAAACATGACTACAAGAGGACTCTCAGTTACTATCTTGAATGATCGGGTACTCGGGTTAAGTTGCCCAGACCCAGCATACGTAGTACCAGCAAGGGCTTGATCAGAAGAAGTATCCATGGGCTTAACATCTTCCCCACCAGCCGCCGCATTTTCAAAGAAATGGCTAACAGTCAACCTGAAGTTCTGGTAAATCTTGCACACGAAGTCTAGGAAAGGCTGTACCTCAGTCTCTAACGTCGGCCTGAAATTCCTTAGTAGGTCAAAAATTATGCGAATACAAATCAAGCCATTTTCTTCATTATCCGTGGTGAGTACTTGCATTGCAACCTTCAAGAGATCCTGAACAAAAGGACGAAGAACCTCACTATGAGGGAGACGATTGAGAATCTCCACCACGATATTCCGCAACTTGTGCTCCGGACTATCAGTGAACTGAGGTTTTGTAATTTGTAAAAGAACTACCGAGAACGCCTGGAAATAACATCTTAAAAAATTCAAGTACTCGGCAGTGTGGGCAATCTCGAGACTGTCCCTAACCTCCATTGCCATTTGTAGCCTCGTCTGAATAGCTGTTCCAAGATGCAGCAGATAAAAACGAATCACAAACAAATTACAAACCAAAAAACTATGTTCTAAGCCTCATGTATTAGCTACGAAGTTTATGGAAACCAAAATAAACCAAAAATGAGCTCAACCAAATTCTCTTTCAATTTTCCCTCATGAAATCAGCAAATACACAGAGATATAACCAGAAATAAAAGAAGGAGATAGTACAGATATCGGGCTCAATGAGATGACGAGAATGAACGTCGAAATTCGCAATTGGACTCATCTCGTATAACTTCACAGCAAGAGGCCTCCACCTTTTCTTTACAAGTAACTTAACGAAAAACCCTAGCAAGTTTGTTCTCTAGGGTTTCAAAGCAGCAAAAAGTTCTCGCGGGGACTTCCGTAACCTCCTCGTCCTCGTCTTCACCTCCTTTCCGTTAGTCAACTTCAATTTATCTTGTTTTGCGGGAATCATTTGGGGGAAAACATCTTAGGGTTTCAGACTTAAGTCATGGTGTTGATCATGAAACCGACCTGGTTCCTGTAGGTCCCTCTCATTGATGTTTCTCTTCCATTTTCTCATGCCCCTAGGACTGAGAAGTGAAACTTGCAACGGCCGATACTCGAGTTTTATAGGCGCAAAACTAACACAGAGAGAGAGAGAGAGGGGGGGGGAGAGAGAGGGAGAGAGAGAGAAAAAAAACAAAAGATCTTTTACACAGTAGAGGAGGGGGTGGGGGGTGCGTGTGGTTAATCATCTAATAAAAATCTCTAAATTAATTTATTTATTTAATAGTAGAAGACTCCTGACCCGTCGTCTCTCTTCAGAATGTAATTTATCCGATTATAACGTTGTTGAAAAACAGTGGGCCCCATCCACTGGCGCAGAATCCGGCCCGGTTCCTTACGCCTCTTTACATGTTAAACTAGCGACAGGAGAATTCGGTTCGGTTTGAAATTTAGCCTTGTCTGCAATCGGGTCGGGTCGGGTCGGGTTGGGGCAATGTCGGTCCATTCAAATTGAGCTCAATCTGATGTTGAAATTTATATTTGGTTAACATATAAAGTAACAACAAGATTCTCATTTAATTCTCTTTAAATTAGTTATTTATCTTATGATTATGTCATAAATTTTTTATTTATAATTTAGTTTTAAATTTATACAATTTTGTCAATTGGCAATTAACTATAAAAATTTTCAAATTAAATGATGCAATTTTCATTATTTTGTTCGTACTCAATTTGCATGCGTAAATACGTATTTGTTCGTGTAAAATAAAAAAAAAATATCAACATACAAATCAATTCTTTTTTTTACCAAAAAAAATGTTATGTGGAGTTTTTTAATTTATTTATGACTGCTACAATTAAAAAAATATATAATTTATATAAAATATTTATTTTATTTAAAAATATAATAAATTCATTAAAATTTAATTCAATTTAATAACCGCAACTCAAATAATATATTAGTGATATAAGTCATCAATTATATTAAATCAATTATGTTAATAACATGTTCATTTGAATTTTTTTTTTGTTTGCAAATTGAACTGTAAGTAAATATTTGCGAGGTATAAACTATTTAAATTTGGTTATGATTTGAAGATGTTGGAAATGTCAAAAATTCTAAAACTTGCATAAATATAATTTTAAGTATTATTTCTATGGATTGACACATAGATATAGCAAATACAAAAGAGAAAGTTCTTAGTATATCCATTTTAATTTTTTGAAATTTAACTAAAATTTCAAATATAGCATATTAATATATATAGCAATTATGTTATTAGGGTCATACACTCATAACATATTTACATATATTAGTTTAATTGTAAGGGTTTATAATTAGGAAAATAAAAATATCAAATTATATTAACCATAAACGAAAGTAATTTAAAATTTAGGGTTTACATTTATTATACAGTAAATCAAGATATCTAATGTGGTTACGATAATGTATTTTTATAGAAGTTCAAAATAATAGAATAAATAATTAAAATAAAGCGAAATAAAATCTTAGAGGGTTAACTTGTAGCGCCCGGGGAAATTGAAGAAGAAGAAAAAAAAAAAAAGAGGTCACGTCAGCAGCCACGTCAGCAGCCACGTCAGCAGACCCAGTCAGCAGTCCCGGCCAATCGGGACCTGCCACGTGGCAAGACCACGTCGATCTGGGACGGGTCACGTTGGCAATCCGCGTATGCGCGATCGGACGGTCCAGATTAAATCAAAATGGACGGCTGAGATCAAAAGGCAAAAGGGTATAAATAAGACCCCCACACCAGACCACAAAACCCTAACCGCCTGCCCTTGCCAGAGAAGACGAACCAGAAGCCGGCTGCCGCCACCCGCTGCCGCACCGGAGAGATTTCCGACCGCCGATCGAGGTAAATTTCATACCCCCAACTCGTTTTTCCACGTTGATTTTTCCTGTGGCCAAATCGGAACCAAAATTCCGGCCAAACTGCCGGAAAACACGGCCGAAACCCAGCGCCGCCGTCGCGCCCCTCCTCGATTTTTGCCTCCGATGAGGCCCTTCCCGACCTCCATTTAATACAATTTTTATATCACTGTAATTACCATTCTTTTCTCTACAAGTTGATCGGAGCCGAATCACCAAAACACGAACTTCACCGGAGAGCCGCCGCACCCGAGAGCACCGTCGCCAGTAAGCTTCGGTTTTCCGTAATTTTTTGGCCCCCCGAGGGCCCTAGAGTTGTTTAATCGCAAGGATCGATGCAAGTGTGGCCGAATTCGACCGGAAACGGTCGAAAACGGCCAAACCAAGGCGAATCGCCGCCGAAGCACGGCGGAGCCGCCGTGCCAGAATTGCAATATTGGCCAAAAAGGGGCCCTGAGCCTAATTTGGGATTTTTTGGAACACGTGCAGGTACCAGTAGTGCGTTTCAGTTCCCCGGAAAAAATTCAGGAAAAATTAGGGACAGCCTGTAGGCGCACTGTGAAGCCGTGTTCGGACCCCGAAACGAGTAAGGACCCCTCACCCTATTTCCTATCACGGTATTAAAGTTTAACAAATGATAAAACGGTATTTCATGAATCAACGAATGTGTGAAATTGCTTAAGGTCGCTAATAGAGTCCGAGTCTAGTGTGTTATCGGTTAACTGTTATTAGGCCTGTTTTACAGTTTTAAATGCAGTATGAGGTTTGATGTTTTCATTTTATAGTTTCGTGTGCATATTTTACTGTTTTACTGATTATGGATTGAATAATTGGGATATTGATGCTGTATGTTGTCTGTTTGGCATAAATTACCATTTTGCTTATTTATATGTGGATTGATGATGCTGACTGAGGGAAAAGAGAATGAAAGATTATGTAAATGGGTAATTGTATAATGTGATCAGCCTGACTAGATATCCTAAGAGATGGTGGACGGACCGGGTCCGTAGGGAACCCTACCGGGATTGTGGTCTCCCATACCGGACGGGGTATGGAGATCTTATGTGTTTTGGCACTCATACCGGACGGGGTATGGGGACGGCCCGTTTCACCCTCATACCGGACGGGGTAATGAGGTTTATAGTTTTGGCCCCCATACCGGACGGGGTATGGGGACGGCCCTGGAATCTGATTTCAAGTGTTAAGGGTTAACGGATAGCGAGACCCCTATGGATCCCCATGGATACTAGTGGGCTGGTAAATGAGGAAAATATGTTGTGTAACGATTGAATTACAAAAGGCTTGATAAGTACTATATTATACAGTTCATATATGATTTCATGATGATGATATTGTTATTGCTTTCGTATACTGTTTTATGAATTTCACCGAGCTAAGTGGATGGTGAAGGATTTATTATTGATAAAAGAATTTGTTGTAAATTATGCTCCATTGGTCTTTTTGTGTTTTCTACCCACCTTTACGTCCGTGACGGTGAGATATCGTGATGTCTTTACTGGGCTAGTGTAGCTCATTCCTTATTTAATCATTTCATATCAGGAAGACATCGTTCCCGAACCGGTTCCGCAGGAGGACGACGAAGAGGACGCCTAAAGACTCCATAGTCATATTCGTAGCTTTTACTTTCAAGTTTCTCCTTTAGGTAGTTTGATCTTTTATATTTTGTGAGCACGTTTTTTGTTTTAGTGTAAGGGATGTTAATCCAATTTTTGACTTCGCTTCCGCATTTGATATTTTTAATTTTTAAATTTCCGGGGCCGTTACATAACTTTTGTTGGACAACTCTGATGGGGTTTGGGAAGTAACTTTTATTCGCAACCCTCATGTTGTTCAGAATCTGGATTTGGTCATTCTGATCTGAAATAGTTAAATAAAAAAAATAAACTACATTACCCCAGTAAGAATATCACACTTAACATCGATATGAAAAACTAAATGTTGGTAAAAAATCACTAAACAACCAAATAAACCTTTGTTTATTTTTCAATACGTTCATTTAATTTAAAAAAATATTATTTCATATTTATTTTTATGAGTTTCCAAAATCGTTATATGAAGACAATAATTCGAATAGTATGTTGATTACATATTCAAATGACTAATAACAACAAACTTACCTATCTACCAGTACATTTGTGAGTCTATAGAGATATCTCCCTATGTGTGAACCTAATATATAATTTATTGATTAACTGGTTGTCTTGATACTCTATCCGGTAATGGGCGTCAAACATACTATTGTCTCAATACTCCATCTGATATGATGGTGAATTATATCTCCTGACCCCTTCCGATATAGGACTTCTCAGCCCTGTTCAACTGAGGTAATGTCCACGGTAGAGTTTTTTCTATGTACCGAATTTGTACAATCTTTCTCAGGGAATTCGATAAGTCTTTCATACATAGATTCACATCATTAACTAATCACAAATCACATATTCACATCTCATTTTTTTACCAATCAACAGTAAGATATATAAATAAACAACCTATAAATCAAGAAAATACGATTAGGATATTTATTTCAATCAATAGAAAAATAAGAGAAACAATTAGGCAATTAATACAAAGAGGGTAATAAATCTATAAATAAAAGTGCACACGGCAAACCAACAAATATATCCTACCAATAGATAAACAATATCGACAAAATAGGTAACTTTATACTGATCAGTTATCGGCTCTTCTGGTGATCTGTAATTGATTTAAGAGTTTTCTAATTTTCACAAAACACAACATTATTGATTATTAAACTTCAGTTTACCATAATGGAAAGAAATGGCGAGGGATTCTTACTCCAGATCGATGTCTGAAATACCGTACTTTTCATTACGCCTCCTGATGATTCTCGAGTTTTCTGGATTTTTCCTGCAGAAATTAAAAATATGCATCACGTATCAAAAAATACCATAAAAAGGACAAAATAAGCATTTTTAAACTTTTTCGACTAATTTAGGGTTTCGTCACGACGACGACACCGTGCTTTGACGATGGTAGTTTCTCTTAGTTTGGCTGTTTTCGGTCGATTTTGGCCGATTTTGTATCAAAAGGTGCAAAAAAGAAAGTTAGGGGGTATTTGTTGGCCAGAAAAAAGAAAATTTGAAACCTTACCGACGGAAAGGTCTCCGAGTGCGGCGGCTTCGTCGTTCCTCCTTTGTGGTCGGGATGTTTATTCAACTAACTTGTACCCAAAGAAAACAAGGATCACGATGGTCAGAAAATCGAGGGAAACAGGAAACGAAAAACGTGAAGGGGCTTATTTGAGGAGATTTTAGGTTTCAACCGTGGTCGCTTGACCGAGCTTCGCTCGTATTTTTTGACTCACCTGTCGGCATTTCGGCTCCGATATGGGCATAGGGAGGTTCGAGATTAAATTTCGAGCGAAGAAATTGAAAATCTTACCTTTTTGGCATTGTGGGTGGCTCTAGTGCGGCAGCGACGGTGGCTTGTCTTTTTTTCCAGCGTCTGGTTCACTTTCCAGCTGCCCTTCTTTTTCTTTTCCAATCACCCTTCTATCGACAAAGGTTTTGGTTCCCTGCGAATAGGAATTTAAATATTTTTTTTCATTAAATTTGGGTTGTCCGTTCGAGGCGATGTGACTCATCCGCAGTCGTTGGATCTCTCTTATTTGATAAATTAATTTGAATCGCACGATCTAATCAAATTCAGTTGTTCGATCGTGTCTGAAGAGGAAACACATCTAGGTCGTCTGTGTGCGCGGGATGCGATCTGGATCGTTAGATTCGCTAACACGTGAATCGCTTGCGTGGCCTCTTGTGTGAAACCAGTGTTAGCGTGTCCGCCACGCAGCGCATTCTGACTAGTTGTTGCTCTTGATGTGCTCGTCCCACGTGTTCGTATTTCATCCTTTTACGATTTGACCTTCTATTTTTAAATTTTTCTTTCAAACACACTCCCCTTTATTTACAGTTTCATCTTATTTTTTTAAAATTGATTTCAAACTCATCCCAAAATCCATCTTTTTCAAAATTTACATAAAAATAGCAATAAAATTATTTTTAATATTTTTTTTATTAACATTAAATTATTTCGAACTCGAGTGTTACATTAATAGATAATATGATAAAAGAATTAGTTTTAAGAAAATAAAACTTGAATTGCATGAACTGAAAAATTAATATTGGCCAAAAAAACAAAAATTAATTTTACAATTAAACCGGCCAAAAACAAATAACATATGACCAAAATAAATAACAAACTATTAATTATTAGTTAATTAAATAATTAATACTTCAATTTATCATTATTGATTGTATTCTTATTAATATGTTATTATCACGTAGTTAATAAAATATATATTTAAAAAAATAAATAAATAAACCGGACTCGTTATTTATGGACTTTAAAATTTGTGTAATGACACAATTATCGTACTAAATGGACCAAGCTTACCATGTACTTGTCAAATGTATATTCTCGGTAAATACAAGTTAAATAAACGAGTGGTGGGATAAAATTATGGCCGAGGTAAAAAAAATAAAAATTTAAAAATACAGGTTTAATAGATATTAATAAAAAAAATAATAATGTAATTTACAAAATAAAATAATTAAAAGAAATAAACTGGATTGCCACAAAATCCGATTTTTTTTAATATGCTAACTCATACCTAATAAATTCATTATTTTATTTAAAAACAAAAAATTAAGATAGAATTTTAACATGTTATACTTATCACAATTAAAAAATATAATTGTATCAAAGTATTTATAAAAAAAAACATAATAAATTTGTTGAAATTAAATTTAACTTAATAATATTAGTTATATTAATACATCAATGAATTAAATTATTAATTTACTTAATTTAAATATTATAAGTTGTTCGTTATTAATTCGTAATATATTATCATTAAAATAGTAAATTCTACGCTCTTAATGATATTTTAAATCATTATTTTTAAATAGAATACAATAATATATTAAATAATTTAATTAATGCATAGTTAAATTAATTTTTTTTTGAGTGAAAATTCATACATATTAACTATTTGATGCATAAATAGTAATCACAATATAATATAATATAATAACAAAAACATATAAATATAGTTTAACTCAGATTCATTAAAGTTTATGTTAAAATAAATTTATTATAAAAATACATAACTTCAATTTTGATGATGAATGCAATTGAATTTAGTATGCTAATTTTATTTAGTTTTTTTAAAATATATTTTTAATAGAATTATAATTTAAGTAAAACTCTTTACTAAATTTATAAGAAATTGTGATTTCAAATCAAGTTGTATTATAATCTCTCATTATCTGTGTATATGCATAATAAAATTCATGAATATATAAATTTATACTCCAAAAAAATTAATTAATTGATGGAAGATGTACAATAAGCCAAAATTGATGTATATAATAATAAAAAAAAATAATGCTATTCTATAAATTAATAAATTTGATTAATTTACTTTTTTTCCACTACTTATATAATCTACAAACTAATGGAGAAATGTTAATGCCATAACGCTTACTCAGAAAGCTATGCATACATATTATACATATAAAGAAGTACATATATAGATATGTACATACATATATGTATATATATAAGCGTGCATATATGAGAAGTGGAGGTAGAAATTAAGGAGAAAAATCGTTGTCAAGGCAGTAACAGAAGAGAAGAGGTGATGGATGACGAACAACTATCGGATCAAGAAATGGAGGACGGTCTAACCACCGCTTGTCAACTTCAACTAACAAAATTTCAGTGAAGTGGACGCGAAGAAACTCATCTTATCCCCATGATTTTGTTTTATTACACCTATTAACGAAGCTCCGCCAAATTACTCACTAACGAACCTCATCGATATATTTTTCCCTTATACTTGCAATATATACATATATATATATATAAATGCGTGCATACCGTCATAGTTTGCAGAGAGCTTTGAATTAAAAGCTGGAGATCCGCATTTCATCGTGTTTCGATCGTCGTTTCTGGTAGAAATTAGAAAGTTTAAGTGCGAGGAATTTACAGTAGGTGAAATGATGAAGAGAGAAGATGATGAAGGTGGGGTGCGAAAGGTGGGACGGGCGGAGATCGACACGAGAGCACCGTTCCGGTCGGTTAAAGAAGCTGTGGCGTTGTTCGGGGAGAAAGTTTTGGTCGGAGAGATTTATGCTCCGTGCAAGCTCAAAGCGGTTGTTTCTCATCTAACTTCATACATATATGTATACATATATATATATATATATATATCCATATATAATCCTTTCTGGTACTTTTTCTGTGTGTGCTTTCTTCGCTCGTTATCTCCCACTAATATTTGAACCAGAAACTTTAAAATTATGAGGTTTTATTTTAAGAAAAATCTGAATTTATAGTGCTCGGAAGACTGTTTTCCAGTCATTTTTCTCCTTCATTGTCATTTGATTAGTAAAATACGACAAATGTTACTTTCAGTTAATTGTCAGCATTAACTTTTTAGCTATATATATATACACGTGTGTGTTAAAAATTATTTTAATTTATAAATAAAATTCATACATTTAATATAAATATTAATAATAACATAATATTTTTACAATAATAAACATAAATAAATATTCAAACTCATAATATATAAAAATAGTATTTTTATTGCATATGGGTGATTAATTTTACTTGATGGTTAATTAGATTGGAGGTGGAGCGAATGAGAAGCAACATGTTCAAACTAAAATAGGAGCATTAACGGCGGAGCTTCAAGAAACAAAGCAAAGTCTTGAAAAAGCGAGAGAAGAAAGCAGCTTATTATCATTTTGCATCAAGACCCTCAACGAAGAACTCGAGCAAACAAAGAAAGAGCTCCGGCAATTGAAAGGAAAAAATGGTAATGACCACGATCAATTTTATAAACAACCATTTATCCGTGAAGAACTTAAATTTGTCGAGAATACGACGAAACTGGAGATGATAGAAGAAGATGAAGACACAGAGAGTAATGAATTTCAAAAAAAAAGGTACGTGACATTTGCTAGTCCTCCTTCGCTTACTCGAATTATGGTTGGCAAATCAGAGGAATTAAAATCTTTCCATCATGTTAAGAAACCAAAGAAGGTGAGACCATTGGTGCCATTAATAGGTTGGCTTTTCTCCAGAAACAAGGGAAAACAAGAAGCTAATTAATTACTCTACCAAGTTGGCTAAGTGTTTTAGCACTCTACGTGCATGTATCTTATGATCAAGGTAACAACACTTTGTTGAATAATCAGATTTTATTGTTTTAAACTTTTTTTTTTTATATATATATTTTCTATTTTATTTGTCTCAATTTTGTAATTTGAATTTGAAAAATGAATGTGACTCTATAATTTGAATTTTTTGTACCAAACTATTTGATGTACATGTTAAAATTCAACGAAAAAATAAAAATAAAAATAAATTTAAAATAGATAAGAAAAAAATTTATATTAATGTATAAATAGATTATAATAAAAACTATATATACAAATTCTTACTGATATTTAATCGTCATCTTAACTAATAAATATAATTTTATATACATTTTATTAATTTTATAAATAATAAATAATTTAAATTAAATAATAATTTTAATAAAAAGATAAATATATATCAGTGTACGCGTGTTGGACACTCATTGGATAGGAGGATCAACACAAAAACCGACATTAACAAAAGACAACAAAAGTTTGCAAACCGACAGTGAATCAAGTTCAAAGCATGGTGAAGGGATTGACTACCATGAACTGTTGTAAACAAGCTTCGTGATCTCTGTCACGTACCATCCCTTTAATATTTTTAATTTTTAAAATTATTTTCGATAAAAAAGAACAAAATAAAATTATATACCACATAAAAATATAGAATTCCTTTTCAAGTGCATTAAAAATAATATTTTATTTAATTTTTATATTAAGAAGAGTCGGCTGAATTGATTAATATTGTCATTGTGAAACATGGAGTTGAAAAGCATTAAAAACATGACCAAGCACATGTAACCATGTGAAAACCTTACCAGTGAAGACAAAATACTAGACATGCATGCTTCGCTCGCTCATCTTCCCTTCTGCCTGGTCAGAATCAGCCATTGATATAAATCCACACACATTCATACATACATACATACATACATACACACATATACATATAAATATACGTGTGCATAAACATATACACACAACCATGCAAGTATTTCAGTTATTTGTCTTTCTCCGTATGTATATGTACATACACATATTATACGTATAAATATTAACCCAATAAACCTCTTGTTTAAAGAAAAATAATCTAGTGTGTGTATACATATATTGTGATTAGTGTTGACTTAAAAACTACTGATTCTTTCTCCAGCACTTCCAGCAAATTCTCTGACACGCCGTGATTATTAAACTAGCCAATTCCTTGGCTGCCCATGAAAACTACATATAAATATATATATATTAATATATTAATTATACGTATTTATACGTCTACATATAAAAATATATATGTGAGTATATAAAAGTTGTCTCCTACTATAGCCTATATAGATTCGCGTATATATGGAGAACAAGAGACACAAGAACCAAACCTAAACGCAGAAGAGAAGAAGAGATCACGGCACCCAGAAGACCAAGATTATGAAGACCAGCATACTATGTATGCCTCGGCTTAGAGCAGCCGCCGCCACCACCAGAGCCGCCAACAAAAGCAGTCGCGGCGGCGTCTCACCCATCAGCGCCCTCCTGGAACGTTTCCGCGAAGCCGTTTTCAGGTTAATCATGTTGTCGGCTCTGTCCAAGGCCACGCAAGGAGCCGGATCGCCCGTAAATGTCGCACCATCGCGTTCGTATAGTCATCCGGCTGACCCGCACCATAGCGAGGCAGTGGCTGACTGCATCGAGTTCATCAAGAAAAAGGCGGTGACCGATCGGGAGTACTACTCCGGCCGCGGTGACTGTTCTTGTAGCAATTCCAGTAGTCTTGACGACAACGAGCTGGCCGTAATACCAGTTCCAGTAATGTGACAATTTATACATATATATTAATTATCTGCTATATATATATATATATATATATATATACATATATCGTTGTGTGCGCTAGGTGGAATATGTATGGATCCGGATCCGGACCCGGACCCGAATCTGTTAATGCCTTACTTCAGCAAATTATATGAATGTTTTTTTTTGTGTGAGTAATTAAGGGTGTTTAAGAAGTGAAATTGAGTTTGTAAAATGCATAAATATCATTTATTTAAATTTTTATTGTAAAATGTATGTACAAAATTATATAATTATGTATATATATATAGTTTGAGGAAGTCACAGAATTATATCAGGGGCCTTGTTTTCGTGCAGAGACTAAGCGAAGAAGCTGGGTTTACTCCTAATTGATTATTATTATAATTATTTTATAATTAACTAAAAGATTAATTTAAAACCTATTTAAGGAAAATAATATAAAGAAAAAGGATGAAAATAAATGACGATAATCTTTTTTTAGATAAAGTTATTAAAAAATAAAATAATTAATTTGCCATCTTTAAAAAATGGCCAATAAAACTGAACCCAAAAATAATCACTCATGAAGCCCAGCCCGAAACCTCTCCACGTAACCTTCCCGCCGTTGGAAGCCGTTAGGGTTGATCGAGATTACCACCGATCGGAGAAATTTTCAGTGTCCAGATCTGCAATTAGAGTGCAACAAGATGGTTGGTATGTATCACTGGGTTTCGATATTGACCGTTGATTCATGTTTGGAGTGGTCTAGTTGTCTATTTACGTCGGATTTTCTCTTGGGCGGTGTTTAGGAACGCAATCGGAGAAAGAAGAGAAAGTTTCATTGGAGCTCACTGAAGAAATCCTTCAAAGCATGGAAGTCGGCATGGTTTTTAGAGATTATGTAATTTCTGCTTTCTTCAATAATTTTTATTGAAAAATGCTTGAAACATGTTTGCTTTCTTCTCAATTAGTCAAAGTTTAGGTGGATTTTATTTTTCATTATCTAAATTTTTTATTACAATTACTTTTTTTTTCATGTTGCGATTTTGGTTTTACAGAATTGTAGGATCAGTTCGATGGATTTCCATAGAACGTCAAGTTATCTGGTCACTGCTAGTGATGATGACTCCATTCGTCTATATGATGTTTCCAGCGCGACGTACGTTTCCTGTTTTATTAGTTGAATATGATTCTGTTCTAGTTTTCCACTGCTAGAAACTTGGTGCTCAACTTGCTCTTTTTTTTGGGCATTGCTTTATCGGGAAATATTCCTATGTTTAGCTAGCCGATTTCTGTATTTTGTTTGCCTTTCAATTCTATTACAAATTCATTGCCCACTGGCTGGTCTCAAAACATTTATTCAGGGAAATTGGATGCTCATAACTTAAGATAGGCTTGGCTCAAATGTGAATAAGAAAAACAATAGGTTGGGACATCTTTTTGCGAATTTGGAGTATTTCTGGCAATGGTATAGAAGCGGCTGACTGAAATTCTCAAGAGACAAAATCACCGGGTGTTAGTCTTGGTAGTTTTATCCCAGGTTTAACTTTGTGGGCTATTAGTCCTGCTTTCCTTAACCCAAAAAATTGTGAAAGGGACAATTTCCTTTATAGATTGGGCTGTTGGCTCATGTTCTGAGATTTGTTGAATCTGTATTCTCCATGACTAGCCCTTTAGATGTAACTGTTTCATAATCTTTTATATTTCCTTATTTCCAGGTGTTTGAAGACAATAAATAGCAAAAAGTATGGGGTTGAGCTTGTTTGCTTTACCTCCCACCCTACAACAGTTATATACTCGTCAAAAAATGGTTGGGATGGTATGTTCTCTTTCTAAAACTTGTGTTGCACTGATTAGTGAAAACCATTTATTACAAATTGTTTCTTTTTCTTCCAGAGTCTCTTCGGCTTCTCTCTTTGCATGATAACAAATACTTGCGATATTTTAGGGGTCATCATGACAGGTTTGGAAGATGATGCTAGATTGAGTTTTCTGTGCGTTTATCTAGAAGTTACTGCTTTTGCCAAACTGATTGTAGCATGTAAATATTTCCGTTACCCTTTTTGTTTGTTCTAGAGTGGTTTCGCTTAGCTTGTGTTCTCGCAAAGAATGCTTTATCTCTGGTTCTCTTGATAGAACTGTTCTGCTTTGGGATCAAAGGGCAGAAAAATGTCAGGTGATTCCTTGTCAATATAGGCTAATTTCATGCATGTTTTCTTTTAAACCACATTTCTTGATACTGTGGTATTAGGGTCTTTTACATGTCCAAGGAAGACCTGCTACAGCATATGATGATCAAGGACTAGTCTTTGCAATTGCATTTGGTGGATGCATAAGAATGTTTGATGCTCGCATGTATGAAAAGGTTTGTGAAAGATGTTGGAAATGTTAAGAGCTTTAGCTGTTTGTATTTTTCTTTTATGTTTGTTCATATTGAATTTTACCGCTGACTTGGAAGCTTGGACCATTTTAGGGCCCTTTTGAAATTTTTTCTGTGGGAAATGATTTTTCTGGTGCGAATGTCGTGAAGTTCAGTAGTGATGGAAGACTTATGCTTCTAACAACTACAAATGGGCGCATTCATGTACTTGATTCATTTCGTGGAACACTGGTTAGTTACTGCCTTCTCCTCCTTTTCGTTTCTTTATCTTCCCCCTTCACTTCCAGTCCAGCTTCACATAAATTGCAAAGTGTCAATGCTCAGGATCATTCTTTTTGATGTCTTTCCATGGTCCTTGTGGTTACAGTTGTCCACATACAATGTGAAGCCGGTTTCTAGCAATTCTACGTTAGATGCTTCTTTCAGCCCTGAGGGCATGTTTGTTATATCAGGTACTGTAATTTCCTTTTCACGCAAATAACTTCCTCTCTGATTATGTATGATTAGAACGTTGGGAAGAATACCTATTTTACATCTCTGATTAGAACATTAAGGAAATATTTGTGTGTCTCTAAAGAATGCCATTTAGATTCTTTGTTTTTAATCTTTTTGCAGGCACAGGTGACGGTAGTGTCTATGCATGGAACGTTCGGAGTGGAAAAGAAGTATGACAAGCATCACTTATTGATTATCATGCATTGTGCTATCTCACACACGTGTAGACATACACACATATATATCATGATTCCTTTCTAATATTTATGTTGGTCATTATATTATTGTTCAGAGTTCCATGTCTACAACCGTGAGAGCAATTGGTAATCTTCTTTTTATTGTTTCGTCCAGGTTGCAACTTGGATGGGCCCCAAAACAGAGCCTCCTGTCATAAGATGGGCTCCCGGAAGTCTAATGTTTGTAACTGGCTCTTCTGAACTGTCTTTTTTCGTTCCGGACTTGTCTAAATTGGCAGCATATGCTGGAAGGAAATAGGATTTCCATAGCTAGCAACTCTGAAGCACGAAAGTTTAGAAGGTGCTCCTTTTGTGTGGTATAGGAAGACTTAGTCCGCATATTAAGTTGTTTAAGTTATTCCATTCGCTTTTGAGAGAGCTTGCAGATGTTCGGGTTGCGAACCTTCCTACCATATAACATCAAAATCCCTCTACCATGTAACATCGGAATGACTTGGTAGAGAATGACCGGTAGCTCGGATAAAAAATACTAAGTTTCCACAACCTGATCTTTGGGTCAGTTCTTGCAGGCTATAAGTTTTGCCTGCCTTGTCCTTGGAAAAAAATTAGGGTAACTGACTATCAAGTTCATTGTACTTGTACAGTCAGGAGGTTAATTACTGTAGTTTAGTCTCTGTGATACAAAGAATAATGTATATTCCATGTATATATCACATCATCCAAAAAGACTTTCTTTAATTGTCATTTTATTTCAATTATATACTCTTATTTATATCCTGTAATTATTTATTTATATTCTATAAAATTAAAATTAGAAACAAACTGAGTATTGAAAATTAAAAGGCAAGAATTAAATAACAATGTGATATGAATTGAATCAAATGCAACATTACTAAGATGATTTTATTAAAGAAAGTAAAATGTGTTTTGAGGCCTACACTTGTTTAGTTAGACAGCATTAAATACATTTAAAAAATATTTATTAATAAGAGAGTGCAATTCATTCACATTTCTTATATTCGTAAAAACTTAATTTAACAAAATTTAGTGATAATTTGAGCAATCTGTAATTAATTTATATTGTAAATTTTAAAAATATTATTAAAATAATAATTGACTAAATATATATATATATATATGCGATGAGTGTAGAATGGGCAGAAACGAAGTGAAAATAAAAAAGGAAAAGAAACCAACTAGGAAAAAGAAGCCTTTGCTTACATTTTCACAAAAGAAGGAGCAAGCGTGATGATGCCCACATTTTGCTGCTATAGGACATAACGTACTTGAACCCTCAAAAAGCTTTCAAGATCTTCTTCGATCTACAACACCCATCTAGATATATATATATATATATATAATATGATACGTTTATTACTTTTTTCTAGAGTATTTACTTCTATTTTGATCTTCAATAAAAAGGTGGAGAAGTTCAAAATAGGAAACACAAAATAAACTACTTTGACCAATTAACCCAAAATCTTAAACGAGTTTTATATTGTAATCTGTCCCTGATGCTTAAGTTTTACTATGTTAAAACGTGATTAATTAGTTTTAATATTATATTAGCTAATTGATTGAAGTGATTATTTTAAAATTTTAACATGAGAATGAGATAGATATACCTTATTCATTGATCCACTGCTCCCTCGCCCAGTTGCAGAAAACGACAATAGTGTTGATGCAGAGGCAGAAGGTGAGAAAATATGTCAAACCCAAATGAAGGAAGGTCGGGCATGATCCATTCAAGATCTTGGCGATGGGGACCCTTTTTAATTTTTGAATATTACGAAATTTATTACAGGCCACAGACTATATCTATATATGGCTTACCTTTCCATGCTCAAACTAACCAGCAAAATGTACCAATCAAAGTAAACAGAGTTCGGTTTGTTGAATGTCTCTGCTTGCCTCCATCATCACATGAAAGTACTACTGTACTGTGTTAGATTTTTAATATATGCATACTTACATACATACATACATACATATATATATTAGAAATTTTGAGATTTTTAATGATTTTTATGTGCCATCCGAGTTCCTTGTTTATCAAAGGAAAGTGCTGATTCTTTTTTCTAATCTCTAATGTTTTACATTTATTTCAAAAGTTCAATTTTTATTTATTTAATAATAGAAAAGTAAAATAATTAAAATATATTTTTAGAGATTTTAAAAAATAACTCATTTTAGATTTAAAGTAATTAAAAAATCAAATTAAAGGAAACAAATTTACTTTGTGTAAACATAAGCTAATTTTTTAAATTTTTTACTTATTTTAAAATTTAAAATAATATGATGTTTAAAATCTTCATATATAACTTTTAACTATTTTATTTTTTTCGTTGAAAAAAGTTGAAAACTAAACTTTTAAATCAGATATAAAAGATTAGAATTCAAACTGTGAAAGTAAATAAAATTAAAGATTAAACCGTAAAAAGTGTTAAATTTTAAAAAATAATTTAATAGTTTTTTTTTTTTTTTTAAAAAAAGAAAAGTGATAGAGAGAGAAAAGGCTGGTTAAGAATAATGAAAAATTGGGCCCAGCCCAGAAGTAACTTTTTGAAGGACAAGCTAATAATATGCGCTATTCACGATGGACAACTAACACTTACATATATGTATATATATATATGTTTATATACTTTGGTTCAAACTTCAAAACTTCTACTTCTTGTTTCTTTAATCATTTTTCCCTAAAAGTATATGCACTTTGGCTCTCATATGCGTGCATGTACTTATAACCTATACATACACACACGCACACGCACACGCACACGCACACGTGTCATACGAATATGTTTTATGCATATATACACACCCACATGATACGCATTAAATTACAGAAAATTCTCCGAATTTTATTAAGTCTAATAATAAATAGACTTATTAGTTCACAAAATTATATAATATTATCATATATAAGAATATATTATATATCTATACTTTCTTCTTCTTTACTTGAGCTTCCGTTGAATACGATACCATGAAAAAGGCCCAACTTAACCCATTATCAGGATCACCCCATGGTCCCACCTACAATCTCTGTCCACAAATTTAATTCGCTCACGCTCTATTCAAGCGCGTATGCTGCAGGCCACTCCAGTCTCCATCAATTTTTCAAACTAGTTTCAACATTAATGCCAAATAGAATATTACAGTAATTTTTTAAACATATTTATCATTAATTATTAATAATATAATTTCTAATAAATATAATCTATAACCCTAATTTACCCTCATAAAAAAATAAAGTATTTATAAATCTAATAAATAAATAGTGAAAGGATATAGTAAATTATATGAATTTTTACTCAAAAAATGAATATTAACCACTAAATATATCATTTTTAAGAGTATTCATTAAGAATTTATAAAAAAATTTATAAGTAATTAATTTAGTTAAAATTTAATTAAAATCAATTTGAAGTGTATATAAATACAGTTATAAATTCTATAATTTTTTAGTATGAAATAGTTTTTTATTTGATAATTAAAAGAAAATAATATACCCATGAAACTAAGCAATGGTTTTAGCTAGAGGCCAGATTATCTTTGAACTAACATGATAAAATGGAAATAAGACATAATTAGCGCATAAAATCCAGATTATAAAATTATAATCAACATACCATGATAAGTAAATAAAATGACATTAGTTGTAGTGCAGTTTAATTAACTAGCTACCTAGAGAGTAGTATGTGTACATGGTATATATATATATATATATATATATATATATATATATATATATAGTCAGAGAGGATCCGGTGATCGGCCTGTGTAGGTATTGAGGCTAAGCTCAAGAGAAGCATGAGAACCGCCATAATAATTGCCGTCATCGGGCCGATACCAGCCGCGGTAGTAGCCGCCGGTCGATGGGCTTGGCCTGCAAAATCCGCCATTGATGTGATCTTCGCCATGCATGGGGAAGAGAGGCAGCGTTTCCTTCTCCTGATAATAACTGCTACCACCTTCTTCTTCTTGCTCATCTTCTTCCTCTTCCTCTTCTTCTTCTTCAATAGTTTCAGTGAGGACTGATTTCCTCTTCTCGAAGAAGTTGTAAGACGTTGAGTAGTGATCTATGCTTACCCAATGGTGGTTTAGGGGTCCGCCGTTGCCAGAAGCTACACTGCTTCCTGTTGGTGATATTGAGCAATCCTGGTTTTACCGAAAAGAAAAAAAAAACAAACAAAAAGAAAAAAAGACAAAAAAGCAGATAAAGAAGAGAAAATTTTTGGATTAATCAGGGAAAATAAGGTGTTTTTGTAGAGAGAAAATGAAGGGTAATTTTTTTTTTCTTTCTTCCTTTAATAGGCCTTTCAAACGATTGAAGACGATTGTCTTGCTTGGTCTCCTTCTTTTTGTCTTATATACATATAAACAAATATAACAATCTTCATATACGTTTAACTTATACCCTACTCAATATAAGTGTAAAATCCACGTAAGAAATTGGCTCCCTCTGTTTAACAATCTTGAAAACGTGCTCCCCAACTTCTTGTAGAATTTTTTCCGAAAGAAAAAAGTTTCATTTTTTCTTCTTCCTTGTTTAAATCATTATTATTTTAATTGTCGCTTACCCTAAAACGGTTCTCCATGGTAACAGATCCATATGCATAGTTTCCCATTTGAGCACCAGGAGCAGTAAGTACACCAGCCGAAGCGGGAATTCCAGAAGAATAACCTGCAAAAAAAACCCACATAAAACGAAACAGAAAAAGGAAAAACCCTTTCAACCAAACCCATTGGAAATTATGAAAAGGAGGAAAACAGGTCTATATACATACCTATATATATGCACACACACACACACACGTATAGGAAGGAAAGAAAAGGAAAGGAAAAACATATGAACTGAACAAGGAGATCAAACATGAAATAAGGTGATCAAGGAAAAAGAGAGACGGAGAGAGGGAAGAAGAATTACTACTTGTGTTAGAGAACTTGTGGTGAAGGGAGTCCTGATCGTTGATGTTTGGTTTCCGGACGCCATTGTTGTGAGCTTGTGAGTGCGGCAGAGAAGGTCTTTGCATGGGGAGCAGTACATGTTCAGACGACATCGTAGTGTTTGAGGAGTTGGTGAACCTCTTCTTCTGTCTCTCGCGAGCCTTGTGGTTCTGAAACCAGTAAAAGACGTTCTTGCCCTCGATCTTCCCATACTGTCTGAGCCTGGCAGAGATCCTCTGAATCTGGTCTGCAGTCGGCGACCTGACTCCGCTGTTGTAGTAAAGGTCCTTCAAGATCCTAATCTGATCACTCGTGGGTGTCCACCGCGTACTGCTCTGCCTGCACAGAAAGTTCCCGCCTCCTCCTGTTTTGTTCCCTCCACTGTCCTCGTTCAGTTGCTGATGAGCTTCCATTGCTGGATTTCAAAGCTGATAATCTTATATATCCCAGAGATAGAGAGAAGGAGAGAGGGAAAAGTGGTTTGAAGAGGCAGAAAAAATAGAAGGGGGATTAGGGTTAATATAAGAGAAAAAAGAAGGGGGAAACTAAAGGGGCATGCACATGGAGGGATGAAAGTGAAAGGATATGATCTGATGAGAGAAATATCTGGTAGAGAAGGACTGAAGTTGACAGAGAAGGGTTCATAAAAAGGGAAGGGACAAAAGAGGGCATAGAAAGGGAGGGTATCAGTGGAATTACTTGAATGAAAAGGCATGATGACGAGGTATGATTAAGCAGCTTTGTGAGAGAGAGAGACACAATATATATAATATATACAAACATATATCATGAAATTATATATATAATCAGTTACATAGAACTCAATAGAAAGAAAGAAGGAAGGAGCGAGCTTGCTTTTTGAATGAATGAATGAATGAATGTATATATTTTCTGTGTGTATTTCTTGGAGCTTATAAGCCATGGGGGTCCTCCTTTCAATGAAGACCACACGGTTTCTCTTTTTCTACAGACTTAAAACACTAGACATGCAATCAAAAGTACAAGATGATATTGTTATTATATTTATAATAATATTCCACTGTACATACACTTCTCGTAAAGGGGTAAAAATGTAATTTAACTGGCTTTTGATGATGTTAGAGGTTTAGCCCTGTAGCTTCCCAGCTTTATACCTTCATCTCTTTTACCTTCTCTGGGTCCCAGTTAAAGGGAGGTATAATCATAATATCTTATCGTAGAATTGTAGATCATCTTGGACCCAATTATTTCAGATTTCTGTAATAAGTAGTTCTTTCAGCAATATATGCTATATTATATAATATACACACATATACATACACATACACATATATACTCACACATAAGTGACATGCTATATCAGTTACTGGCTACGGTATACCAGTATCTTGCATATCTTTACGTCGCAATCTTTTCTTTAGTGTTTCTGTTTTCTTTTTCAGAGCTTTAAGTGAAGATATAGTATGTATACTATGTCATTACCCACATACTATACATATATCTATACAAGGATCTGGTCCCCCTCTGAGTTATATGTGTATAGATAAATATATACATATACATAGAGACATAGGATATACAGAGTCTTAGAGTGGAAAGTAGTAGCTAGGTAGCTACTTATTTTGGGGATCATGGACATTATCAGCTTGTGTTCGTAACAGAGGATATCGCATCTCTATTTCCTTTAAAAAAAAAAAGTAGTCATTTCACGATCATCAACAAGCTGTTTCAAGTCTCTGTGTGTGTGTATATATATATATATTATATTGTATGAATATTCGGTGGTAGTGTTTTATTGAATATTCTCGATAGATATTCTTTTTTTATCGTTAGTGTTATATTTATAATTTTAGATTCATTTTGTTTATGTATGTAATAACATACACACACACACACACACTCTCCAGTGGAGCATATGTATAGGCATAAATAATATATAACTATCCAGCACTAATTTAGTTTGCTTTATAAACTATTATAAGTTCAAACTGAATTATGACTTAGTGTATGTTTACTTAACAATTGTGTTATATATATATATATATATATATCAACTTATTGATATAGTTGTTTTAATTTTCTAGTAATTAAATATTAAAATGGTTACGGATTCCAATTGTACTATGTTTTTAAGTGTTTTTGTTTAGAAATTGTATTATATTTTATTATAATTGATGTTCATATATTAACTAATTGATAAATATATAAATTTTAATTTTAAAAAAAATTATAATATTGTATAACATTATCAATTGAATCAATCACAATATAAAATAGAGAATTACATAACTATATTAAAAAGATCCAACTCATAAAATCGTATTTAGGTAACAAGTTTTTATCTAGATGGCAGGTACAAATCTCCTCGTATAATAACTTGTAGTTTCGAACCGAATTGAATATTTTTATGCATTCTCGATAAAAAATTGTGTTGTGATGGTTGTATATATATAATCTAAATAATAAAATATACATTTCTAGTTAAAAATATATATATATTGATTTGCTAGTATATAGAGTTTGAGTTGGTTGATATATTTTAAAATTTGAATGTTATTTATAATTGATTAATATGATCATATTTGCTTAAAAAATAAATGGTAAGTAATTATTTAAAATTTCTCTTATTTTATCATAAAAATATTATATATATATATATATATATATTATAAGTCCACAATAGATGTTGTAGTGGGATAGAACATAGAATCT
The DNA here is from genome assembly GCF_054855325.1 of Carica papaya. NCBI lineage: Eukaryota > Viridiplantae > Streptophyta > Magnoliopsida > Brassicales > Caricaceae > Carica > Carica papaya. Next base: position 3,773,949 of record NC_142312.1, on the reverse strand, counting down.
CAAATATCTTTAAAAGACATTCATTTTTAAAAATTGTAAAAAAAAAATATTATATATTTTGGATGTTTAAAAAATACATTTTTAAATACTATATATATTGGATATATAGTTGGAAAATAACAAAATATTAAATGAAAAAAATTATCATTATAATTTGTAATATACATATATATATATTTATTAAAAAAATATAAAGATAATTAGAAAATTAGCCTAAAAATGACTTAATTCCATGACCTAAAAGAGGAAGGAAAGTCATGGAAGCATGGATAATAGTTGTACTAAGAAGATTATCTGAATAGAAATCATAATCCAATCCAAATCCATTCCACGACCATTTTAATCATCTCTCTCTTGACTGTAAATAGTACTAAATCTCACAATATATATATATATATATATATGAAGCCAAAGTAATTGGTAATTAGAATCAACGGTTAAGAAGGTGCAGTTCGGGTATGATAAAAAAACCATTGAATCTAATGATCCACAAAAATTATTTAAAAAAGAAAGAAAAAAGGGGATTGAAAGGAAATGAAAAAAAGTGGAAAAGCGCAAAAGGAATTTCACTGTCAATATAATAATTATGTTACTCTGCAGTCCCTTGAGCCGCTGAGCAAAGGTAGAAGCACACTACCCAAAGATAAATGAACAAATAAATAAATACACATATATCTATATATAATTTGATGAGTCGTGTAGCTTTTGATATTTGTACACCCTCCAAACCCCAAGCAATTAAGCCTTCAATGGAATCTTCCACAATCCATGCAATGTCTCCCTTGTTTTTAGCTTTACCATGATTATCCCTTACTATTGTTTTTTTGAAAATGGGTATTAATGATAAATATATGTATGTGTGTGTATGTATATATATATATATATATATAGAGAGAGAGAGAGAGAGAGAGAGGTGTTGATCTCCTTGAATTCAAGCTCGGTAACAGTCTGCTAATAATTCCTCCTTTTTCTTGTATAAATTTCTGGCAGATGCAGTGGCAAAGCAATTCAACTTTTTCAGAGAGATGATCCCTCTTATTTTTCTCTGATTTTGACACCACCATCATCATCACATTTTCCTTTCATTATCCTCCATTTATTATTATTTTTAGAAAATATATTTTTAAATTAATTAATTAATTAATTTTAATTTATATATATATATATATATATATATATATATATATAGAGAAAGCTGGGGAGGGGGGCTGAGGTAGAAGCCCCTTTCTTTCGGGTAATCATCTAATTTTCTTCACCCATATCTTTGCACTTAACATCACAATATATTTCTACCTATATATCTCCCTACCCTCCCTACCCTCACTGTCATTTTCTCTCTTATCAATTCATTTTATGACAATTTTCTTTAACTAAATTAAATTCGAATTTTTATTTCAATATACTTACTTTAAATTTTTTTTTTTATTAAAAATATCGAATTCCTATAGATTTTTTTTTTTTTTTTTTTTGAGGGGGTTAAAAAATACTCTTGGGTTATCCTCATTGAATGTCTAATTTTATTATCTTGCTATGTATATAACATAATTAATAGATGTATAAATTTACTATATACACACAGTCACATAAAATATTAAAAACAATGTGCCTGCTTCATATTTACAAAGTCTCATAACTAAAATACCATTCACGTTCAAGTCACCTGATCACCAGAATATAAAAAATAATAATAATAATAATAAAGCAAAGATAAAATTTTTTACAAAATCATGTTCACCCGGACAAGGACATACAACACCAAAATGCCAACGATTTTCATCTCCTAATTTCGATCAATATCAATAACCACAGCTATATGTATAGTTTACAAAGTTTAAACTGAACTAGGAGAAGATTTATGAAAACCCAAATCATATCCCCATATGGCTATTTTATAGGTTAAACTGCACAAAATCCAAATAAGATAGAATGTCCACACGATGAAAAGATTAGTTATCGACATCCATTCTGCCCCTTCCCCTATTTCCAGGTCCTCTTCTACTCCGGCTCGAGTAATGGAGTGCAGATTGAAAATCACCTCTCTCGGCCGATCCTCTATATTCAAACTTACCATCTCTTCTTGAATGCGGCCTTCTAACGTGGTGCAGGCGCTCAGAATTTGGAGATTTTAACCTCTGTTTCTTGTCCACTTCATAGGGCAATGGTTGAATCCCCTGCAAATCAGGTTCTGGAGTAAAGCCAAATGGCTGTTTGGATTCATCCATTTTTCTAAATGTGATCGATATCCTGTAAAAAATGGAAGACAAAAAGCAATATAGATGAGGATGAATCGTCAGTACACGCAGCTTATTGGAGAATAAAAGAGTAACTATCGAGTTTCAAATGGTACCTTTTTGCAGGAACCGCAGGCACGCAGTGCTTAGCCACGTCAGCCCCATTTCCTTGTAAAACAAGAACCGATCTGAAAACAGTAAATGCTGACTCTTAGGGTTTTTCAATCAATTGTGATATCGACCAATCAATGAACATTCTAGATCAGAACATGAAATGCAAGAAACAGCAAACATAAGATAAAAAAAGGCAAGAAAAGAAGTTCACATACCCCAGGGGCAGAGGTATTGCAATTGAACCAGCAAACTCACCAGGACCCAAAACCTTTAAATTCGATCCAAAAACTATATTGCATTCGCTAAGAAACGACACAGTACAGAACGGTCGGACAAAATCATGGTTGTCAATATGGGGAGGTATACAGTCACCTTCTTCGTAAATGTTAACAATACAACTGTCAGGCACACAAGTTGGAGGGAGCACATGCCATTTCACTAGCCTTCGAATTATCACCTTAAAAAGATGAGGTAAAGGATCTACTTCTTCATTTTTCAGAATGCCTGGTGGATTTCCATTTTTATCCTGTAATGATAACATAACTTTGTATAAGCACTTTACCCCGATAGTCAATTGGCGTACATTCGTTTTGGACAACGACATGACACGTGAAAGCTAAGACTATCTTATTTATATTGAAAAACAAAAAACCGAAAGAATAAGGACTTCTTACTGTTGCATAATTGTAACAGCAACCAAATTGGATAGTGACACGTCCTTTGCCTCTCATCCACTTATTTGGTGCAGAATATGTGCGTCCTGAAAATAGAAGAAATATATGTCTAAGATTACATATGGCATCACGCAAGCAGGACACGTCTGACTTAATGAAAATCGGATATTGCATGGTTATAACCCAAAAAGGAATATCTATTCACCAAAAGAAGTGAATATTAATGTAGTATTGTGGAATTTGGTAAATATGACTTGTCCAATCAAGCATCGATGCACATCCGAAGAATTAAAAATCCTTCAGTAACTGACATAAATATATTCAAGGTCACATGCAATAGGAAAAATTTTCAGATCAATTGTAGCCTAAATAGGATCAGATCATGCATGATTCGCAAATTTAACCATAATAGTCAGAAGATATTGACGTACGTATAAGCAAGTACTGCTAAATATTAACAGGGCAACCCCATACCAGAATATTACTCAAGCTCAAAGGATATAGAAACACGAACAAATAATTAGTTCATGATCATCGAAACATAAGGCCATCTATCACCTACACTAGCAGGTAATATAGACTGAAACACGAACAAATAATTAGTTCATAATGACTGAAACAAAAGGTTGTCTACTAGCATAACTAACCTTTGAGTTCTCCTTTTCTTCCCCTCTCCTGAAGTGAATAAACAAAATCAACTATTCTCTTCTGCTCAGCAGCACTAAAGACCCCTGTGTGCAGCTCAAGTCCCTCAAGAATGTTAACAAGTTTCCCTTTAACCCTCTCCAAACATATGAAATCTTTCTTCCTGTTCACATTCATGAAACGAATGTGCTCTCTCTGTTCAAATGACAACTTAGGCTTCTCAACAGAATTCGATATCCTCAACTCCCCAGTTGAAGAATTGATATCAACCACCCGTTTGTTAAATTCATGCCTCTCATCTCCTTCCTCAAGCTCGTCTTCTTGTGCCATGTCAGCCCAAGACATTCTGGGACTTGGGGTTTCAGTCAGAGGTGATTCTGAATTTGGCTCCAACAACCGGCTTGCCCCCTCTTTCCAACTCTCTAAGGAAAAGGTGTCAGCATCTGCCTCATGTTTACAACTTCCCGGAGAGCTGCTACCATCACAATTCTCGACTCTTTCTTTACATTCCACAATGTTTGAGGTTGAAGAAGAAGCTCCCTTCCCATCTGCATTAGCAAGTTTTGCATCATCATCAAGTTCTACAATCCCATACATATTATATGACACCATCAATATTCAAATAAGAAAATCTACATAACCAAACGAAAATTTGATAACCCCAGGATTCAGTATGACAAGCACAAGTAAAAAAAATTGAATGGAACATATGAATTATCATAAAGACGGCCCGGAATTGTTCTATCCATGTACAAAAAGACGGAATTTACAAGTACATGCAAAAAAAATAATAATAACCAATTATGAAGAGAGCGACTATCTCCAGCAAACCGAAACCCTAGAGTTCCCAAGTTCGTTTAAAAATCAAGGCACATACACTCATCAAACAAATAACCATTACAAGGTCATATAAATTCAGATACCTAAGAGACAAAATAAAACACTGACCTTGAATATACAAATTATCTAGTTAATTTCCTAGAAAAAAAAATATAACCAGAGACAAAATAATAGTAGTTCCCTTCCCTCTAGACCTAAGATCTTTTCTTTTTTCCTATAAAAAAAACAGAAGGCGGTACCTTGGCCAAGAGAGCGGATGCGATCAGAGAGAATTCGAGTGCAATCTTGGCAGAGGTCTCTCGAGAGGAAAGGGAGCCACACCGTCAGAAACTCCGATGCGATCCTGAGTTCGGAGGGCTGGTACTGGAGAAGAAACGGGTCGTCCGATTTGAGTCGAGCAAGATCGTCCATGGTGAGTGAACTCGAAGCGAGCGAATCTCTCAACGAGGAACAGAAGCGACAGAGATTAACAGCTACGATGCGTAAAAATCGCACGGTGACGAGTAACGACTAACGAAAGCAGAGAAGGGTAGAAGAGATATATATATTAAGCGTCCCGTTGATGTGGCTGAGCAAGCAGCAGCTCCGAATCCGTGATGGTTAAGTTTGGCCACCGCTTAGGAAACTAAATAGGGGTACTTTTGTCTTTTCATAAAATACCCCTAATTAATTATTTTTTAAAAACTTTTTCTTCCTTATTTTCGTAATTTAATTATTTAATTAACCCAATGGCAATTCTTTTTAACTACCCCATCTTATCTAATTAATCCACTCACAGTGAAATACTTTTTTTCACCCACACAAAAAAAAAAAAAAAGCCCAATAAATTTATTGAAATTTAGCATAATTATTTTAATAGTACGTTCATGAAATAAATTTTTAATTTTATTAAATTTATTTTCAATATTTTTTTTATAAAATATCTTTAATGAATAATTAGGAATAGATTTGCAATTAGTTGGATGCAAATCCCAAAATGCATAAATCAGAAGTCACAAAATTAAAATTTTATATCAGATCGGGTTTGGCAAGAGTACCAATTTTGCCGAACTAGCATAAATGCAACTAAAAACGAAAATCAAACTAGAAAATGTTTAATTGGCAACTGAGAAAGTTGAACTAAATGTTTCTTTTACTTATTTTTATTATTTTTATTTATTAAATATGACGTGGAAGTAAATGTTTGGACATCCACATGAGTAGATCTATGGACGCCCGTACATCATATAATTTCCCTACCCAAGATAATACGATAATAAAAGCTTATCCACCTTAGAGTGTTGCTTCACTCTGCCGCAAGCAATGTCGTCAAACATCCTCCGCTCACTACTTCCCTACTCACCCCAATCCAACACCTCCATCCTCCTAAAACCTTCAACAGCCGCCAAAACACTGACCCAGATTCCCTTACCCTGCCGCCATCGACAGCCATTCAAGATCAATTCAACTAACAGTGATACCAACAGAAACGACTTGCCGCCGCCGAAGGTAACACCGCCAGAGACTGTGGAAATTAAGTTCAGAAGAGGTGCGAGGAGGCGGCGGTTGAGGGAGGATGGTGCTGGCGACGGGCAACCATTCTCAAAGAAGGCTCAAGCTCCTGACCCTGCACCAAAGAAATGGGAAGATATGAGCCTGGCGGAGAAGACCATGGAGCTCTACGTGGGGGAAAAGGGCGTGCTTTTCTGGCTCAACAAGTTTGCTTATGCTTCGATCTTTATTGTGATAGGAGGTTGGATTCTGTTCCGATTTGTAGGGCCTTCGCTCAATCTTTACCAATTGGATACTCCTCCTGTGTCTCCTTCTACCATGTTCAAAGGTTCATGATATTCTGGCTTCTTGAACCCTGTTGGTTTAGTGTGCGGTTGTGGATTTTCTGACAGATTTTCGGAAATTGTTTTGATAATAGAAAATAAATCTATTAGTTTATAATGAATCCGACCAAGAAATACATGCATTTGCATATCAAATCTTGGCAATAGCGTTAGTAAAGAAACTATGCAAATCAAACCATGCAATCATTATTCACTCACTATAAGAATTCGATAGATGACTGAAATTCAAGCTATGGCCCAAAGGGATCAAAATACAATTGCAGCTAATGTCTTGAATGGCTAATTAGCTATCATGTAAACCACAAGATGCCTGCCGATAAAAGACTCTCAATTTTCCTTTTGGCAACATAATACATAAAGAAAAACCAACAAAGAATCTCAGCTAGTAGCATGAAGACTCCATGTGGGCTGCAACTACGCTGCGCTTACAGGCTGAGGTGCTGCATCTCTTTGAGTCTTACACCTGAAGAAGAAACACTTACATCATTCATTCTAACTTTATGCAATAGTGTGGAATTCAATGTTTCCACAAATATTCCACACAAAAAAAAGGTTTCAGCAAATATTCTAAAAGTTTCAGAAAGGAAGCAGAAGCCAACAAGAATCAACTCCTTAAGCAGATGATAATGGTTGCTGTATATAATTAGTTTGTCAACTATAATTTGAAGCTCAGTATTTATCTCCTGCAATAAGTTCAAAATTTTGCTCCAAAGGAGGAAGAAATTATCTTGTGTTCAGAAAAGCCACCATCAATGAAGATTTTTACCAAACCACCAACCTTCATTTGCAGTCCGCATGCAACATTCAACTATAACTTCACTGAATCTTTTGTTACAGTAAGAAATATTTCACATAAATTCTACAAAATTTTATCAGTGTTCTGTAGAAAGCTGAAGAAATTCTACCTATTGCATTGCGATCGAGATGCATAATTATGATTATTGCAATTTGCACACATCCAATCTCCACTACGCCATTGCTTTGCCCTGTTGATTAGAAAAGGGAATCCTCAGAAAGTTCAAAAAAATAAATGAAGCAATATTCAAATCCAATCCTGGAGAACATAGTATACCTTCAACAAAAGCCAGATGCCAGAATAAAAAGTCCTAGGTACATAAATATATAAGTGAATGAAACAACTCAATCCAAATTTACCCTTTTCCAAGGAGTGTTGGTGTAGTTGCTGGAGGTGGAAATAGAATAGGTGCCTGCCAAGTTGGACCAACACTTGCATTGAGATTGGGATAAGGAGCACAAAATCCCTGCTTTGGGTCACTATTGGCTGTACCAATTTGGTCAAACCCTGGATATGATTGCTGTAGCTCATTTGTCTTGAATCCAACGGGAGAAGTAAAAGAAAAAATAAAATAATGAGAACACAGTGAAAAATATCCCTAGGCCATTAATTAAAATGCCACCGAGAAAATAATCCCATACATATCCTGAGTTTAGTCTTTTATTATCCCAATCATGAGCAAACTCTTCTGATGCTAATCTCTTCATTCCAAGAGCTGGAGAAAATGTAAGAAATCAATCTCAGCTAATGAACTCATTCCAGAATATAACACATACCAGATGTTAACTAAAAAATATTAGTTTCATGATAATGAAATCAGAAGAAAGTTATAACAGAAACTTTATGAGAACAAATACAGAAACATGTAGGCTTTACAAAGGATAAGCATACCCAGAGGTCGAGTATATGGTAGGAAAAAGAAAAACAGCATTGCTTTGAAGAGGATAGTACCTGGTGGTATAGAGGCATTGCAATTTTTACACTGCAAGGGAAAAAAACAGTAATCAATGAGTACTGGGATATGTAACATTTTCAACCATCCAAAAAGAAAATGTTTGAATCTCTATGTTACCTGTGAGCGTGATGAGTAATTATGGAAGCCACAATTGCATATCCAGTCACCATTTCGCCAGCCCTTGGGAACAGAGAGAGGCTGACTGGCATGATTAGAATATGGAAGTCCAGAATTCTGGTTTCCACCTAACGACCAAGTAGAAGCTGTCTGAAATCCATATTTATCAGCCCCTCCCACGGACCAGTTGGAGCTCAAAGGAAGTGGCTGTTGTAGAGCACCATTGCCTACAAATCCGCTATTCATCTTTTGTTCCAATAATCCAGAGGCCCTGGCAAAATAATGTGAATAAGTTGGAAGAGAAGCTCCAGGCATTGCAATTGCTGGCATTGCTGCTACCTCCTTCGGTTGCCCGCACTTTTTGCACTTTTCTCTTGATGCATAATTGTTGTTAGTGCAACCTATTGATCCATTGCCACACACACCCAACCCACAATGCAGCCAGGAAGATGAAAAGGACGCCACGCATACGCACACCAACCAGCCCATCCCAAACAAATACACATACAAAAAACACAAACACTCAACCTAATTGATAGCAAATTCCACCAGAAGTGATTATAACTTTTATCAAGGAAAAACTAGATGTGCGGAAAGTTGATAGCAGGAAAAAAATAGATGGTAAATGCCATACTGAAGTTCCCATTCTCGACAAACTATAATACTTATTTGTAAAAATCAAATGAGAAACATAAAGCGGTCTTGAAACCTGATATTACCAAATCAAATTGGCTGTTTTTGCTAATAAATTCTCCAAAAAGGTCAAAAGCTAGCATATTAATATATTTAACTTAATAACACTTCCAACGTACACCAACCAGCCCATCCCAAACAAATACACATACAAAAAACACAAACTACTCAACCTAATTGATAGCAAATTCCACCAGAAGTGATGATAACTTTTATCAAGGAAACACTAGATGTGAGGAAAGTTGATACCAGGAGAAAAATAGATGGTAAACGCCATACTGAAATTCCCATTCTCGACAAACAACAATACTTATTCGTACGAATCAAATGAGAAACATAAAGCGGTCTTGAAATCTGATATTACCAAATCAAATTGGCTGTTTTTGTTAATAAATTCTCCGAAAAGGTCAAAACTAGCTCATTGATAGATTTAACTTAATAACAATTTCAACGTACACTAACCGGTCCATCCCAAACAAATACACATACAAAAAACACAAACCACTCAACCTAATTGATAGCAAATTCCACCAGAAGAGATGATAACTTTAATCAAGGAAACACTAGATGTGAGGAAAAGTTGATACCAGGAGAAAAATAGATGGTAAACGCCATACTGAAATTCCCATTCTCGACAAACAACAATACTTATTCGTACGAATCAAATGAGAAACATAAAGCGGTCTTGAAATCTGATATTACCAAATCAAATTGGCTGTTTTTGTTAATAAATTCTCCGAAAAGGTCAAAACTAGCTCATTGATGGATTTAACTTAATAACAATTTCAACGTACACTAACCGGTCCATCCCAAACAAATACACATACAAAAAACACAAACCACTCAACCTAATTGATAGCAAATTCCACCAGAAGAGATGATAACTTTAATCAAGGAAAAACTAGATGCGTGGAAAGTTGATACCAGGAAAAAATAGATGGTAAATGCCATACTGAAATTCCCATTCTCGACAAACTACAATACTTATTCGTACGAATCAAATGGAAAACATAAAGCGGTCTTGAAATCTGATATTACCAAATTAAATTGGCTGTTTTTTGTTAATAAATTCTCCAAAAAGGACAAAACTAGCTCATTGATAGATTTAACTTAATAACAATTTCAACGTACACTAACTGGTCCATCCCAAACAAATACACATACAAAAAACACAAACCACTCAACCTAATTGATAGCAAATTCCACCAGAAGAGATGATAACTTTAATCAAGGAAAAACAAGATGCGTGGACAGTTGATACCAGGAAAAAATAGATGGTAAATGCCATACTGAAATTCCCATTCTCGACAAACTACAATACTTATTCGTAAGAATCAAATGGAAAACATAAAGCGGTCTTGAAATCTGATATTACCAAATTAAATTGGCTGTTTTTTGTTAATAAATTCTCCAAAAAGGACAAAACTAGCTCATTGATAGATTTTACCAATAATTTCAACGTACTCTCTAAGCTGATCCTAGCACCGCACAGTTCATGCACAAAACAACCTCTAATTTGTGTGAAAGTAAAACCCCTTGTTTTGAAATCTAATTAGGACTAAAACCCTAAACCCACGCCATTAATATCCCAAGAAAAATCAGCCAAACGGGTACCCCATATTTCTCTTTTTATTACAGAAAAATATGTATCTAATAAAACAAAATTTACAAATCTCTTATAGAAAACCAAGAAACCAGAACCCTAGAGTTCCTGGCAACTCGCAAAATGACCAATTATATTGAAAAAAAAAATCTCAGACTAAGTCCACATACCTCAAAAACCACAAACTCCAAAAACCACGGAAAACAATCTCAAAAACATATGGACATATATTCACATACACAAACCAATTGACAGAATATATAGAGAGTGGAGATTGAGCGCTAACCGGTGCAGATCCAATCGCCAATACGCGGGAGCCATTTAGAGTCCGCGGGAGTTTTGGTATCAACAAGAAGACGGGGCTGCTTGCACCTGTTGCAGAACGATCGAAAAGCATAGTTCCTGTTGTTACATCCACTGCACTCCCAGTCTCCTTCTCTCCCTTCCCCCATTCTCGATCCTCTCCCCCTCTCTCCTAGTCTTTCCCTCCTGTTTCAGATATGCTGTAGCAATTAAACAACTCGGATACGGGTATCGCGGGAGCGCTAAGAGATGAGAACAAGGTTTTGGCTTCGAGTTTAGGAGACAAATCTCTCCAAATTCAGTTTCAGAAGGAGAGAGAGGAATTCGAAATGGAGATGTTCTGGCGCAGACATGACATAAATTGGGTGGCCTCGCTGCCGCACGTGATTTTTTTATTTTTCTCTTTTCTTTTATTTTTTTAATTTTCTCTTATTTTAGTTTACTTGTAATTTAAAATTTAAAAATAACTTTTTTTATTTTCTTTATTATATTTATAAATATTATATATATTTTTACCAAATAAGTTCAAATTAACATATTTTTATAGAATCATACAAAATTAAATTAAAAGATAAAATACAAAAATTAAGTTGTTATCGATTTATATTTTGCCATTGATTTTAATTCAAATTAGATTTATAATATGTTACACACACAAATTCTATAATTAAATTTCATTAATACTTAACATATATGAATAAACAAATTAAGAATAAAATTCAATTATATGAGATATTCATCATAAAATAAAAAGACTAAAAACTATATTTTATTTTTATAATAGATTATGAAAGAACTTTATTATAATTTGAAGTTTTTTAAAAAAAAATATCTGGAACAAATATAATATTTTGCTATAATAAAATAAACCAATAAAAACAAACAAAAAATAAACGAAAATTTTAAAATAGTACAAATAAAATATGAGTCCAATTATTAAAGAACAATCTTTATAGAAATTAAATATAATATATTTATAATATTTAATTCATTGATATCAATAATATAATTTATTAATTTATTGGTGAAATTACAGTAATTATATTAAACTAAATTTTAGTAAATATGTTATATTTTAAAATAAATAAATATTATATAACAATTAAATTCGTTTAATTTTAAATAATTATAATAAATTATAATTTTAACATAATTTGTTTATTAATAAAATCAAATATGATCTATTTAAACATGAAAATAATATAAAATTTGATAAGTCTATTTCAAAAATTGAATTTAGGGTTAAGCTTAGAACTTTATTGATATAAGCTCAACTTGCATTGATAATATAAAATAAACATTTATTTGTTTCTTAATACAACTATTAATAATTTTAATTTTTTTCTATTCATCCATAGATATATATATATATAATTTAAAATATTATTATTTGTTTAAATAACATAATTTTGTGTTATACTATATTCTTCTATATCACTATTTAAGTGTTTTAAATATTTAATTAATATATAAATTTTTATTTAAAAAAAATATCTAACCTAATCATGTATTCAATGTTGACTCCAAAGTCTTTCCTTTCTATACATTAAATTATTTGCATGTAAAAATAGTGAGAAAATGGTGAAGTGGTATTATGGGATTATTATTATTATTTTATTTTTAAATTTGAATTGGTAATAAAATATTGTATTTTATTTTCTTAAATTCAAACTTATCATCAATTGCATTAGACTTGCTATTGACTAGACAACTATCTTTTCACTCCTTCTTATTTTGTACATAATTTATAATCAAATTTTACATTTTTTTTATATTATTTTAATATTTTATTTTATAATTTAAATTTAATAATTATTTGACTCCTATCGAATCATATCTTATTACTTTATTATTTATAAGATTACATGATTACATTCATGTATATAATTTACGGACTATGATTTCTTTGTATTCAGCTGATATTTATTATGATAATTTAAGGAATAGAATATCGACGATGATAAGTACTTTATTTAAATGACAAAGTGATATTTGCGTGATAAAATAAGTTTATTGACTTGATTGATATTGAATTTTGATGATAATGTAGTGTTTATTGCTTAAACATATTTGGATGAGATTTTTGTGTTCTTAATTTGTTGGTTGAATGTTTTTATTGACGGTTGATTTAAAAAATTGAATGGTGTGAATGTGATGATTTCAGCAAAATCTTTGTTTTGGAATGAAGCAATAAAAATCATAAAAATGATATATTTTTAATTAAGGTGCTTTGGTTATTTCAGTAAATAACTTAATTAAGAAAGTTACTTGTTCATTTTTAATTACAGTCATAAAATCTTTCAGTTCATTTTGATTTCTTCAATTAATAATTTGTTTAAACTAAAATCTACTAATAAATTTAAGTATTTTAATTTTTTAAATTTAAGTTAGGAGAACTTATAAATTTTAATTTTTATTATAAATATTAAACCCATAAAAATCAGTACAATCAATTATTCACTTATTGAAAAAATTGTTTAAAAAACTCGTTACTGTGGTGACAAATACAAAAATTAGGTTCGTTAACCAGAGAGCTTTACCTCAAAAAGGTACTTTAATGGAATCTCTCCCTCAAAAAATGACAATTTTAGTGTAAATCAAACGTGGCATATTGGTTTAACTTTTTCTTGTTTGGGTATAAACAGATTTATAAAATCATAAAGTTTATAAATTTTTTTTTTTAAAAAATAAATATAAAAATAATATGAATATTAAAAGAATTAAAAATACTAACAAATATTTTTATAATTTTATTTGGAATATATTTTGACGCATGTATCAATATTTATTTATTTATTTTTTAAGGATTGCTTTCCAAGAAAAGCGATTAAAATAAATTTCCTGTCACTTTCTTACAGCGTGTCAAGAGTAGACCCATGGGGACTCCCCGTTCAACCATCACCTTCCTCGAAACTTCCATTACTTGCTATAAATCAGTAATCGAAGCGATCTATAAGAAAGATTTTGTCTGCAACAAAAAATCCACCAAAGAAAAAGTTAATGGGTTCATCGTTATCGGTGGTTGCTTCTCTGGCTATTATCCGTAGCACAATCAATGAAATCATTCCGCCGGAACTGCGCAAGTACTTGTGGATTCTCTGTCGGCGGTTCTCCTCCGAAGTAACGCTGGTTATTGAAGAATCCCACGATGAATCCAGAAACCATCTCTACAATGCCGTTGTCACTTATCTCGGCGGTCATGTCTTGTTCAGCTCGTCTGGATCGAGCTTCGTTTATTCTTCTCAGCGATTCACGGTGGGCAAGAGCGAGAAGACGAAGAACATCACGTTTGGTCTCGGCAGAAACTCCGAGATCATTGACGACTTTCGTGACGTCCGAATGAAGTGGAAATTCAGCTCCGATGAGAATAATTCCACGCAGCAGAAAGATACGAGCTGGTACGAGCTCTGTTTTGGGAAAGAGCATTTGGAGATGGTGAAGAACAAATATCTTCCTCATATTCTTGAGGTAGCGAAGAGAATTCATACCCAGAATCGGATTGTGAAGTTCCACACGATCCGGCACGACAGATGGGGCGGGCACGGTATCAACTTGGAGCACCCAATGACTTTTGACACTTTAGCCATGGATGGGGAGCTGAAGAAAGAACTGATAGAAGATCTCGACAGCTTCATTAACGCCAAACAGTATTACAAGAAGATTGGTAAAATTTGGAAACGTGGGTATTTATTGTACGGACCACCGGGAACTGGAAAATCGAGCTTGGTTGCAGCCATGGCGAATTACCTCAACTACGATATTTACAATTTGAATTTGTCCGCTGTTAATTCTGATAGCGCTTTGGAGTTTTTACTCCTCCATGTCTCCAATCGTTCAATCCTCGTTGTGGAAGATATTGACTGCTTTCTCCATCTGCATAATCGAGAAGAAAGTGAGAAAGCAAGAAGAAAACAGAATGCAAAAGAAGAAAACCCAGATCGTTATCCAAGAAGAAAACAAAATATAAAAGAAGAAAACCCAGATCGTTATCCCCGACTCCAGGTTTTCTATACTTCCTCTGCTCTTACTCGGTAGATTTTGCTTCTACTCGTTCACCATGGATTTGCAATCTGCCGAGCTCGAAAATGTTTCTAACTTCGTCATGTTAACTCTGCAGGTGACACTTTCTGGACTACTCAACGCCATTGATGGGCTCTTGTCGTGCTGTGGAGACGAAAGGATCATCGTCTTCACTACTAACTACAAAGACCGGATTGACTCTGCTTTGTTGAGGGCAGGTCGCATGGACCGGCACATATGCATGTCTTATTGCACGTTCTCTATTTTCAAGCAGCTTGCTGCCAACTACTTGAACATCTACGATCACCATCTCTTTCCTCGCATCGAAAAGCTCATTGCAGAGGTTGAAGTCTCCCCCGCTGAAGTTGCTGGGGAGTTGATGAGGATCAAGGATACCAGGAGCTCGCTAGAGGACCTAATTCAGCTTTTAGATAATAAGGTGAGCCATAAGTGTTTGACAAAAGTCCTCTGATCTATATACAATAGTATTTAGTATGTGGGTTTTGCTTACCGGCTTCTTTCAATAGATTGAGAAGCCGATATCAAAGGTTGGAGAGGAAGAAGAAGTTCAAGAAGAAAAATCGCCTGGAATTTGTAATTCTGCTACAATGGAGGTTGGAGAATACAGAGTCATGGCAGAAATGGGAGCTACTCTCATTGCTCTTCTCTCGAAACACGGAGACATAGCTGCAAATTGCTCTCTGCAATCCTTATCGTGTCGGTCCTTCTTCTGGGAAATCGCTTGCCGCATCTTCCAAAAACTAGAAGAAGCTGAGTTGAAGAACCTGGATGAAACCGATCTGAAAACCATAATTGCCGACATTGACGATCTTGAGTCGGTAAATATGGAGGTGGGTTGGCTTAGGAAGAGACTAAATGAAATTACAGAGCGACCGAAAGTTGGCGAGTTTTGTTTTAAAGTAGAAGGAGTAAGAAGAAGAAGATCTAATGGTGCTGCGAAAATGGAGATAGAAACGGAAGAGGGAAACACAGATTGATTTCTGAACCTATCTCCAGACTCCAGCAGGGAGGATCGATTGTGTGCTTCGATTCTAGCTCGGCACTCATTTATTGTACGCGTGGAAAACACTTATTGGATCCAAACCGTTCTGTTGGAAAATAAGAAATATCTAATAATTTCTCCATCTACGAGTCAGACAACATGGTCTAATCATCCACTTTCCTCGGCCACATCACCACCATCCACGTCTATCTTGCTCGACAAAACCGACGGCTGCCCGTGCCCATATCCCATCTGCAAGTACTTTACTCGCGGTTGGCAACTTGGCATTTACGGTGTCGTTTTGTAACTTTTTAATCATTAACAAACAAATAACTTTATGTTGAATTATGAACAAATTTATTCAAATAAATGAATCTTCTTCTCCGGAAGTAGACAACTTTCACCATGATTTTACCTTTAGCGAATATTCTTCTTTTTCTCTTTGCTTTAAAAGGAACTGAGCCAGTGCTGTAAGTAACACAGCATGCATTGACGAGATCCTGAATGGGAGACACTAACAAGAAGATCAGTAACGATAGAGAATCAAAAAGCTGGTTATGGTGGCTGCTGGTTTTTGTCATTGGAGCTCTGGTCATAGCTGCTGGTATCCTCACAATTCTGAGGAATTATTTTCGAGATCATCACTCTCAGCAATCTTCAATTTCGAATCATCCCAATGCCGTCGTCAAGAAATATGCCGACGCACTTGAAGTTGCTCTGCAATTCTTCGACGTACAAAAATGTATATCTCTAGCCTGCAAATAAACTTTTACTGTGTTTTTCTCCTTCGTTTTGGCGCCATCATTTTCTGGGTTTTCTTACGCAGCTGGTAAGATAGTGAATAACAGTGTTACTTGGAGAGAAGACTCGGGTTTACGAGATGGGAGTGAAGAGAAACTGGATTTGTCGAAAGGGATGTACGACGCTGGGGATCACATGAAGTTTGGGTTCCCCATGGCTTTCACTGCCACGGTGTTGGCGTGGGGAATTCTTGAATATGGTGATCAGATGAACGCGGTGAATCAACTGGAGCACGCACAGGAGTCGCTGAAGTGGATTACTGATTATCTTATCAATGCTCATTCCTCTGCAAATGTGCTTTACATACAGGTTGTTTCTCGATCTTTCTCGTTTATCTGTTTGTGGTGGTGGGTGTTGTTATTTGTAGTTCTCAGATAATGTTTCTTTAATTTCCTCAATGGCATCGAAAAGATTGATATTACATATTTTCAGTATATTCTTTTTTTATTGGGTTCTTGCGTCCACCTTCAAAGGCATTTTTACTAGTGGCAGATTCTCACTGCTGCAATTCGTTCAACATAATCCAAGATGTTAACTTAAATGAACCCAATATTCATATTGTGAGCCTTCTACATACACATATATGTATATATATGTGTATATTGAGAACGTGAGCCTTCTATATTTGCATCATCTTTACAATACAAATTGAGAGAAGAGTTGGAAGTTGGAACATGATTTTATGTCCTGTTTTTCCGAGTTTGAAGGTGGAAGATCCAGAAATTGACCATAACTGTTGGAGAGGTCTGAATTCCTGTTGTTGTTTTCAGGGCTTATTTTGTATAATTTCTTCAATGGCATTGAGGAGATTGATATGATATATATATAAGCTTTGGAGTTTATATAAAGCATGTGGGTCTCTTCATTTTTCATATTTTCTTCCTTATGGGTTCTTGAATCTCATCTTTAAAGACAAATGATAGTTATGGCAGATTTTGATAGCTGGAATTACATGCTTCAAATATATATATGTAATCCAATATGTTACCCAGTTGAACCAATATTCATATTAGGAATTGATCCAAGAATCTGATATTCTGTCTTTGTGTTTCTTTTTGGTGTTTGAAGATCGGAGATCCAGAAATTGATCATAACTGTTGGGAGAGGCCTGAAAACATGAAAGATTTTTCATATTTTCTTCTTTATGGGTTCTCGAATCTCATCTTTAAAGACAAATGATAGTTATGGCAGATTTTGATAGCTGGAATTACATGCTTCAAATATATATATGTAATCCAGTATGTTTGAACCAATATTCATATTAGGAATTGATCGTAGAATCTGATATTCTGTCTTTGTGTTTCTTTTTGGTGTTTGAAGATCGGAGATCCAGAAATTGATCATAACTGTTGGGAGAGGCCTGAAAACATGAAAGAGAGAAGGCCTGCAACACAGGTCAATGCATCTTACCCTGGAACAGAAGTTGCAGCAGAAACTGCAGCAGCTATGGCATCAGCATCTTTGGTCTTCAAGAAAATTAACCCCACATATTGTAATTTACTCCTTAACCATGCTCAGCAGCTATTTACCTTTGCCGATAATTTTAGAGGTTCTTACAGTGCAAGTATTCCCCAAGTACAGAGTTACTATAACTCTAGTGGATATGTAGATGAATTGCTTTGGGCGGCTAGCTGGCTTTACCATGCAACAGGAGATCTGTCATACTTGAATTATGTTACTGTGATGAATGGCCAAGTGTTCACTAACTGGGGAAGTCCAACTTGGTTCAGCTGGGATGACAAGCTTTTTGGAACTCAGGTAATAAAATTATAATGCAGTGTTTCACATGTAAATTCTTTCTCTGCTCAACCGCTGCTTCTTTGGAGTTATATATGTTTGTATAGGTAAGATTTTGTAATACTCTGATTCTACGTCAAAAAATAAGTGATTATTAAGTTTTATATAAAATTTTAAGTTTAATTTCTTAAGTTTTATTTAAAGTTTTAAGTTTCATACTATAAATATTTCGAATTTAAATTTTTGAAGGTCAATGGGTTTGAGTCTAAAAAGATTGTTGGATTATTGATGCTTGGGCGTAGTGTGTTAACAGATCAAAATTGAAGAAATAATGTTGTTGCTTTGTGTGCTTGGGGAAGGGAATTTGTAATTTTGTCAATGGAATCCTCTATTTTTTCTGTATTAGGATATTAGAACAGGGGAGATGGCTCATTAACCTAAAACAAATTAATCTGATTACAGAAACAAAATCAATCAAGTTAATCTTGAATAAGAACAACCAAGCAAATATATGAAAGTATTGAATCTTGAACAGGTTCTGCTGTCTAGAATCAATATGTTTGGTGCAAGGGGGATATCGAATGTTGAGAATCTTGATCTTCAAATGTATAGGAAAACTGCAGAGGCCATGATTTGTAGGCTTTTACCAGATTCACCAACAGCCACATCAAGCAGAACAGTCGGTAATCCTTCTTGATCATAATTATCTTACATTTATTGACATCCTCTAATTTTTTTCAGTAAAATTTTTCTGTTCCGTACCGAGAACATTTTCATTTTTTTTTGCATCTTGATGATTTCTGAACCCTTAAACATATTATTTTAATCCAGGTGGACTCATATGGATCGGCGAGTGGAACTGTCTGCAATATGCAGTGGCTTCTGCATTTCTAGCTGTTCTTTTCAGTGATTACCTGCTTACATCCAGCACCAATACTCTATACTGCAATGGGAAATCCTATGGGCCAGATGATCTTCGCAAGTTTGCAATTTCACAGGTTTGTGATTCAATTTAACAATAACACAAATGAAGTAACAATTTCCATGGTTACGACCGATCAAATGTTGGGATTGATGATGACTCGAATACGAAAACAACTTTGATCAGGTGGATTATGTATTGGGAAAGAATCCAATGAACATGAGCTACCTGGTTGGATATGGGAGTTACTACCCTCAATATGTACACCATAGAGGAGCTTCGATTCCAGTTGATGCAGACACAGACTGCAAAGAAGGATTCAAGGTTTGGTTTGATTCTCCCAAGCCAAATCCAAATGTAGCTGTTGGAGCACTCGTTGGTGGTCCTTTCCTAAATGAAACCTATAATGATGCCAGAAACAACATTGTCCAAGCAGAACCAACCACTTATAACAGTGCTCTGATTGTCGGCCTCTTATCAGGCTTGGTCGCTAGTTCTTCAGTCCCGGGATCCTTTCTGTAGGAAACTTTGCTTCGAACAAATTCATAATTTTTGTAGAATTTATTTATAAATTCACATATTGTATAACTAAGAGAAAATATAATTTTTATGATAAGATAATAGACATTAATTTAATAGAGCATTGTACGTAGGGAATATAGTTTTAATTTTATCAAATTTTGATTTGTTCTAAGCTAAATCGGAACAAAAATTTATATTTTATTTAAATTTGAACTTTGGTTCTAAACTAAATCAGAATAAAAATTTATATTTGATTTAAATTTGAACTTTAAAACAAGAGTTCTTAAGATGATAAAAATTATAAAATTTTATTACAAAAAAATCTAATTAGATTCGATATATATTTTTATAGTATGAATTTAACATTTCATAATAAAAAAATTTAAATGAAAATAATATTTTACTTCAAAATTTTATGTTATATTGTATAATACATTAATTCCTTATACAAATTTATTCAAATGAGAAAAGAGAGTTCATTTACCTATAACTTTTTAAAGGAAATATGTTTAATTAAAAAAGAATAAATGAATAATAAAAATAAATAGAAGGAAGGGAGAAAACAAAAACCGTATATTACCAGCACAGTAAGCTTCCCACTCTGTCTTTCTATCTGTTTATGCTTTGCCTTTCCTAACGCGTGTGACGGAGGAGCAGCCCTCCATTTCTCCTTTGCAGTCAACCTCACCCGATTCCTTTCCTTTCCTCCAATCACGAAGGTTCTCTATCTTCTCTCTCTCTCTCTCTCTCTCTCTCTCTCTCTGTGCATGCGATCACGGATAAATAAAAAACGCACCGATTTGTCTTCTAATTGTTCCTTTTCTTGTTTTGTTCTCATTTGGGTCTTATTTGTCTGAGGTTTAGTGTTTATTTCCAGCTTAAGCAGCCTCGAGTATGGATAGGCGCTTGATTTTGATTGTAATTATTGCTCTGATTTCATAGTAGGGTTTTTTGTTAGCTCAGATCGGTTAATTCACTTCTTCAGATTTCCTATTTGCTTTCTTTGTGTACTCTTATAATGGCCGTTAGTTGTTGCTTGTTTGCCTAGAAAATTTTTGAAGTTTCTGCTCTTTAGTAGCTTTTTACCCTATTAGGGTTGTGAGCATTTGCTGATAATTCCATGATAATGCAAGGTAATTTTCTTTTCAATTAGCATCAGGATCTGGGTTGGTACGCTTTCTATTTGGTTAGTGTTGCATTTCGTTATTTTAGTGGTTAATTTGAATAGATAGCTGGAATTCTATTTACAGTTACCATTGAGGGGAATGACGAGGAAACCAAGTTGGTATGTTTGAACGGTAGAATGTGAGCAGGATGTTTTAAGTTTTAACTTGAATTAGTTGGAAGAGAACTTGTGTTTTGTGTTTTTCTTTCTTTTCTAAAGTTCAATTTGGGAGGAAGAAAATGAAAGTGGAAAGGAGGAAAGGGAACTAGATTGATTGACGCTGCAGAAAAATGTTTGTTGAGGGAAGAGAATTTATTGAATGAATTTTCTGGAAAGAATGGAGAAAACTAAATTTGATGATATTGGCCTTCTAGATACCAGTTTTATGTCCCTCAAGTGTTTAGCTTTCTACCCAGAAACCATAAGGGCCTGATTATTATTCTTGCATCGTATAAGCTCAATTTGGTTTCTTGGCAATATTTTATATCCTTTAATCTTATACGTGATTTTCTCTTAGTAAAGAGTAGTATACGAGGAACCTTAAAGAAATGTCCTTAAAGCAAATAGATGTGTAAATAAGTAGTTACATGTTTTGATAAAATGTTTATTCCAAAAAAAAAAAGCATTAGGGTGCTTTAAGTTCCTTAAAACAAATATTTTTACTTAAAATATGAGTTGTTACATATGTGGATAAAGTATTCATTCCAAAAAACAAACACTAGGGTGCCTATTTTTTCAGTTTTATGAATCCAAAGCACTCTTTACCAAACAGTGAGATTGAAGCAAAATGCTCGAAATTGCTTGTAAGCATAAATTAGACATTTCAGACATTCTCTAATTGAGTTGCTTCATGTCATTGTGGCATCTTGTTTCTAATATTTATGGTTTTTTTATCTTAATATTTTGTTGTTTTGCATTGGCTCAATACTCGGGGCTCTGATATGTGTTTCCATGTGACTTAGGAAAGGGTATGGCAGCTGAACAAGATGTTGACTTCTCAACTTTGAAGTCTCAGCTGAGTGAAACTCATGAGATGTGGAAGCAGGAGATGGAAAGACGTGAGTCCGAAGTGGACGTATTACAGGCCAAACTTATGGAAGTTAAGGTTTGTATTCAGGGGTCTGAAGAAGATGCAAAGAAGGAGCTGGAGGTTCTTTGGCGTAGAGTCAAAACAACTGCTACCTTGTTGACCTACTTGAAATCAAAAGCAAGGATCATGGCCATCCCTGATTTGGCCCATTTATCGTGTGGTGTCAAACAACTAGATGGAGTGGGGCTTGTTGATCGAAATGGTACCCCACTGTCTGCATGGTCTAAGAGTGTTGATCTTTCATCATTTGATAGTCAAGATGAAGATGCATGGATTGGAATTGATAAACAGCGAGGCCCACTGGATGAACATGATGGAGCTTATCTTGGTGAAATTCTTAGGTCTGTACAGATGGTCACAGATGTGATGGAAGTTCTTGTTAAGCGTGTCATAATGGCTGAGTCAGAAACTGCAATTGAGAAGGATAAGGTATCTTTAGGCCAGGAAGAAATTAAAAGGAAAGCAATCCAAATTGAGAATATGTCTCTAAAGTTAGAGGAGATGGAACGATTTGCTTCAGGAACAAACAGTATTCTCAATGAAATGAGGCAGAGAGTTGAGGATTTGGTGGAAGAAACATCTAGACTGAGACAAAGAGCTGCAGAAAATGAACAGGAGCTTTGTCGTGTGAAGAGAGATTTTGAGTCTCTGAAATCCTATGTTAGTGGTCTCATTAGTGTAAGAGAAACACTTCTTTCATCAGAGAAGCAATTCCAAACAATTGAGAGGCTCTTTGAACGGTCAGTTTGATAATATCTTTTAAATTCTTGTTTTGTTGTTATTGTAGTGCTTATCTCAATTCATCAAGTATCTGGGAAAAACTGAGCTAATGATATAACAATCTTCTTTGATATTATGATGCTCCCTTCAGTTGGTTGATTGAGTCTTGAGTTTTTTCAATTGAAGTATATTTTAGTTTCCTAGCTCATCAAACTACAATAACTGGTCAATTTTTTGTACACAATGGTACCTCTGCATATTTTTTTCTGAGCCATCCTGGTAGTGGGGATGGCTCTCGAAAGGATATATGTTCGGAACGTGAAAATTTTCAAGTTTTTTCGACGGACAGATTTTAAGTGCCAAAAACTAAAAACCAACTGGGGGGTAATTATGAGGATAATTGGGATTGTGAACTCTTAGAGAGTTTTCCTACCTCATTTCTGTTGCCATTGGACACAGCATTATTTTGCACAGTTACGTGGAAAGAGCTTACTGTTCCTAGTCTTTCTTGATGATGGCCTAATTAATTATTACTTCTACTCCTAGCTGGTTGTTCAAAAGGTTGTAAATTTGATTATTATCATGTTTCACCCAGATGGCACGTGATTGATGAATGACTTTGTCATTTGCATTTGGCCTTTTCTGGTTTGAGGGTGTGTTTTTTTTTTTGAAATAAAAAGTGTAAGATGTATACTAACAGGGTACCAAAAAAGAGGGGGTACCACTCATGTATAAAGATTTACAATATAGTTAAGAGTATCTATGACATTCCCAAAATACTCATCACAAGTAATGTTATGACCTAGCAAACTAGTCCCAAACTTGTGTATCCACCTATCTTTTAGACTATACAAACCTATTCTTTACCCTCAAACGCCCCAACATTCATTTTTTTCCAAAGAACTCAAAAAATGATCAATGGAATTAGTTTTGTAACATTTCTTTTAACACATAAACCCTCCCAAGCCCATAATTCCCCATGGACAGTCTCAGAGATGATCCAATTTATTCCAATGAAGTATAAATCATACTCCACAAACCGTAAGCCGTAGGACGCCAAAAGAGTCGATGGTTGCATGATTCATTTGTCTTCATACAAAGATAGCATCTGTTGACTATGAACTATCCCCTGGCTCTTAATTTATCAATTGTGAGGATACTTTCTCTGCAGGCCTCCCAAGTGAAAAAGGCGGTTCTTGGAGATGCCTTAACATTCCAGATTTGACTCGCGGGGAAATTCTGTAAACCACCTTCATTATCCCCCACTCAGATGACTGTAGTAGGATCCCACAGATAACTTCCCTTTGTTATCCATTTTCCAAGTGATCTGATCCGAATTATGGTTGCATGATTCCCTTTGTTATTTTTGTTCTGTAGTTAAGGTGAGGATCTCTGAGAGCATTTTTTCATAAGTCAGTTTTATCTTCACTTTGGTTTCCCCAATGTGACTGTGCTTCATGAACCTACAGCTCTCCAGACTGTTAAACTAGAGACATTTATTGAAGCCTACTTTGAGCTAGCACTGGTCTCAGTTTGTGGTCGTCTTGGAATTTCTCTTTGTTCTGTCTATCTGCATGTACATCCATGAACAAATATCTATGTCTACATGTATGTTCAAGTTTACACGAATAATCTACTAGTTTCTAGTTCTCTTTCTTATTTGCGAGCTGCTTTTTTCATTCTTCGAGAAATCCTTTACATGTCTATCATCTAGTCTGGTTTCTAGCAGGTTAGTTGCAAAGACAACACAATTGGAGGGTGAGAAAATGCAGAAAGAGGCAGAAGTCCAGAAACTCATGGAAGAGAACGTAAGGTTGACGACCCTTCTTGACAAGAAAGAAGCGCAACTTCTGGCCATGAATGAACAATGCAAAGTAATGGCCTTGAGTGCTTCGAACATCTGAGTTGCTGGTCTTCTCTTTTTTTTTTTTTTTCAACCACCTCTTCCTTACTTGCCAGATTCTTGCATTCTTCTATCCCCACTTGCTGAAATGCAAGAGGAAAGTTGGGAGAACCTGCACGGTGCTGGATTAGAAAGTTTGTTTCATATTCCCCGTTTGAAAATGTAACAATGTGATGAGCTCTGTGAATGGACTCTTATTAGATTCTTCTTGCTTGAGATATTAGGAACAATACAAGAAAGTCGTCACTGTAAATTATTGAGATCTAGATTTCTGGAGTGATTTACCTTCAAAAATTGGTTGGTCTCCGTCTGGGCTGCGATTCTAGTCCATGAACTACAGGAAAACGGTCCCTTTTTCTCAGGCTCAGGTCCAAGAGGGATTTTAACATCTGGGTAAAATGAATTCTTTGAGAATTTACCATTTAGATACTTGGGGTATCAAGGAGTTATTTACATATTGTAAGTAGTCATTAAACTTACTAATTAAAATTAAATTATAATTAAAAATGAATTTAATTTAACTAGTCAAAACTAATAAAAAGAAATATTATTAAAAAAATCTGTCCTTACTATGTGATGATTTCAGATTATGACGTCTATAAAATTTCCTGATAAATAAAATTATTCAAATAAATATATTATATTTATTTTAAGATATTATTTATACTGCTTCTTCTTTTTATAAAAAAAAAAAAAGAAAAAAAGTGAAAACGAGTTAAAAGTAACTGTAAACCTGAACGAGAATTAAGAAATTCTTATTTTCAGAAGACGGAATCCTCCATTTCCGTATTCCTCAAAATTGACACTGAGAATCCCTAAATATTACTTTTCGTGTTCTTTCTTATTTTATCAAATATTCTGTGTCTTCAAAGAGGAGTAAATCAGTGATTTACTAAGCGCATTTTTTATCTGCAAAAATGTTAGGTGAAAATCAACAGGAAGATGCCGGCTCTGCTCCAAGGCCGCACCGAATCATCAAACTTGGCAAAGCCACCGATGACAATGAAAAGAAGGTTCTCTCGAGTTCCTAATCTCTAACAGCAAGCTCCATGCATGTTAACCTCGCAAAATTTTCTCCAGTTTTTGGTGCATCCCGTATTCTTAGTGTAGGGTTTTACAGGAACTTTTTGCGTTAGGGAATGAGCGGCAAGGGCATGGAAAATCGAAATTCAGTTGTTTTTCACTTTTTGTTTTGTTGCCGTTAATCGTGGCCTGCAATTTTGTGGCTTCTGGACCAAGTTTCGGTGACAGTTTTGCATGGGAAATGTTTCCTCGAATGTAAAGGATCACGATTTCTTTCTGCAGAGCAGACATTTGCTCTTTTAGTATTTTTCTTTGAGTACGGGCTTTTTGGTCATGAATTTTTTCCAGTTCAGTTATTCTAAATGGCATGACATTGTTTTTTTTTTTTTTGAGCTATCATGGTGTATGTTTATTTACTTGGTTGTTTACTGGTTTATCTTCTCTCTTTTGTCCTAGATTTCAAACAAAAGAGTTAAAGATGTTGAAGTTTGCGTTCCAATAGTATGTGGAACAATTGCCTTTTATCTTGGTCGAAAGGCGAGCGAGTAAGTATTGACCTTATTTCATTGTTGCTTTTCATTCATTTGGTATTTCCATTTTTAAACGTCCGCGATATTTTTGAATTATCTTGACTTATTTTATTGTAACATTTAGTTCACAGTCACATAAGTGGACTGTCTATGTACGGGGAGCTTCAAACGAAGATCTTGGGGCGGTTATCAAGCGAGTTGTTTTCAAATTGCATCCAAGTTTCAATAACCCCACCAGAGTGGTCGAATCTCCTCCTTTTGAGCTGTCGGAATGTGGTTGGGGTGAATTTGAAATTGCCATCACCCTTTTCTTCCATAGCGACACCTGTGACAGGCAGTTGGATTTGTGAGTTTTTCTTTAGGTTGCTACGTTGCTTTACTTTCTGGAGAAGTTTATCTGCTAAGGATATTAAAAATTTGCAGGTTTCATCAATTAAAATTGTACCCTGAAGAGGAATCTGGCCCTCAATCAACCAAGAAACCTGTTGTTGTGGAATCTTATAATGAGATTGTTTTTCCTGATCCATCTGAGAATTTTCTTGCTCGTGTTCTGAATCATCGAGCTGTAGTTGTTTCTAAGCTTCCTGATGGCCTGAACCTACCTGCTCCAAGTAAATACTTTTGCTGTGGCTTTCATAAACTTTGAGTTTTTGTTATTTCTAGAATGATTAATTTTTTGGCTGGACTTCTGCAGTATCAATTGAAAATTCAAATGAAAAGGGAAAAGGTGATACCAAAGATCACCCACTCAGTCAATGGTTTATGAGTTTTTCGGAAGCAGATGAGCTTTTGAAACTTGTTGCAGCTCGACAGCAGGTTAGAGCTTACTTCTTGGTATTTTGCTTAGCTACATATCTTGGTAGGCACATCTATTTATAACTTGGGTTGTGTTAGTAGTTGTGATTTTCATACGGTACTGCTCTTTGAGTTTGACATTATAGGATTGTTATAATTTGTTCACTTGTTGCTATGCTCATCTTTTGGTGCTGAATTTTGTTAATTTACGCAATGATTTTCTTTAGATTGTGTCTTGTCTGCTGTGATTCATATCAAAATCTTGAAATGGTTTTCATTTACTAAATTATGTGATTTCCGTGATGACATGTTTCTCTGATGTTTTAATGTTTCCTGTATTATTGGTGGAGCTTTTGTTGGGTAGTTGATCTGTTAAGTTAGTAGGTGATTTCATTCAATTTCATGATTGTCTTGTAACATCTTGGACATGAATCGTTCAGTTTTATTTTGTTGCCTATTGAGGCTATTCTCCAGGACAAAAGCATGGATGTGATTCTTATCACTGTTGTTATCACATTTTTCACCCTTTTCTGCCTTTTTGGGCTCCATGTTGCACCATTTATTTATTGTTTGATGGATGAGGTTGTTTTGATTTTAGAAACTTGCGGAAGAATACCCATTTTGATAGTCTTTGATAATTATAGGTACAAGCTCATATTACCAAGCTGAAAAGGCAGTTGAGCATGATAGACGGGCTCCCGCAAGCATTGAAGCCAGCCTCCGGTTATGATTCATGAATGTGCATGATTGCAGAAGATCCTTGGACTATTTTTGCAGATTCAAATTGTGAAATATGATTTGTGCATCACAATCAAATGTGGGATCTGGAATTGCCCGTTCTTTGGACTCTTACTTCCTTATTTTATGTACCATATTAATTTATATTTCTGTAAGTGCTTAGTGACTGAAGCAA
Source organism: Carica papaya (assembly GCF_054855325.1). Classification (NCBI taxonomy): domain Eukaryota; kingdom Viridiplantae; phylum Streptophyta; class Magnoliopsida; order Brassicales; family Caricaceae; genus Carica; species Carica papaya. The sequence goes on along the minus strand of NC_142312.1, from coordinate 3,745,999 downwards.
AGTAATTTAACAGCAATAGATGTTTGTACAGCATTTTATTAATCAAAAAAGAGGAAGAGCATATATTCCTTTGCTCTCTGGTTTGTTTGCATATAAGAATCTGTAATCATCTGAGAGTACTTGGTATATCTGTGTCAAAAATTGTTATTTCAAAAAAAAAAATAATAATAAAATATATATATATATATCTGTGTCAAAAATTGACAACTGTGTTGCAGGTGTGTCTATCTTTGTTGCCTGCTATTGTATTGTTGACAGAATCTTGTTTAAAGGTAAAAATTGAAAGATTATAATTTGATATGGAAATCATTCTGTAGCGAGCAGAATGAGTTTCTGTTGACTTGTGTTAGTTATTCATAGTCATGCTGTGAATGCCAGGATACTTCTCGGAAAGTTTGTTTGCTTTATTCGTAGTTTCCTTTTAGGCTTCATCCAATGGAAGAGCTAGAAGTCGTAGAACAAATATGGATGGGGCAGGTTTTTTAGGCAAGACTAAGTCTCTGATTACCTGATTCCGCACTCTCTTATTTCGAACCTTTGTTTGGTGCTAACTAGCGTTCAGAAATTGCAGTCCGACATGATATCATGCATTTGTTGGAGTGGATGTAGAAGGCATGATTATTATTGTTGTCACTTCTGCCATGGATTGGGATTGGATGTACTGACCAATGTAGAGTGTGACGGCTGCAACTTATCAGAATATCTTTAATTAACAATCCTCTGATAATCGTTGCTTACAGAATTGTTGTTTATTATTCATTCTTTAGTCTTTATCCTAAAAGGAGTACTATTTATAAGGGGAGGAAAGAATTGTATCTTCCTGGTTTTCTTTTTGGGTAAAAATACGGTTTCATCATTAGCACAATATCAGATATATATATATATGTGTGTGTATGTGAATGTTATTTTTTTTTTTCTTCCTTTTTTCATAGATTGGTGCTGAAAGGATAGTAATACCCAGAATTCAAAATGGTTTTTATGGATAAAGCAAAAGAGAGAGACTGTAAGTAAAATGGTTGTGAATAATTTGAGAGGATTAGATTGGTAAGTCGAGGTTTTGATGTGAGCGTGATATTATATCTGACCTTACTATTTTGTCTGTTCATGGTGTTTTAACGACAAAAGTAACATGACCTTCACATGCTGATCATTGGACAAGGGCAGGGTCAGCATCCACAAAAGAGAAAGAAAGAAAAAAAAAATGATCAGCTGATTATGGTCGTGGCTGGCGAGGAAGGAAAATATTTAGCACAAGTTGACTTTAGCTATACTTGGTGATGTTGCCTCTACGACAAGGGTGGCCTAACCTGTATGTATATTCTCTTATCTCTATCCTTGAAGTCATGTCACTGTATGTCTAATTTATTGCTTTCTTTCATTGAACATGAGGAGCCGCCTCTATAGATATTGCCTCATTTGGGATATAATTCCTGTTCATTTGGTCTCATTCTTTCTACCTTCGGGTTTGGGCTCTTGATCGATTGAGTTAGTAGAAACCAGCCCAGATGATTAAGATTGGTCAAGTACCTAACCGAGATTCTGGAAATGGGTATTCATGTGCCAATCTCTTTCCTCTTTGAGCCGGCTAGGCTATACCACTCATATAATTGACATGATTCACATGAAAAAGAAAATATGCATATATGTAATATGTATAAAAAAAAAATGGGTATGCACTAACCAATCTCCTCTCTTTAGCAAGAGGAGGGAGTTCGAGCCAGCTAGGTGACTCGCATAATAGACATAAAAAGAAAATGGTTATGCATCGGGGAGCCGTACATATGTTTGGAATTTGGAAGAGGACAAAAGGAGTAAGTTAAGAAGGAGGACAAGATAGACCAAATTGCTTGTAAAGAATTGCTTGGTGTATGGACCTTAGAACATGGCAAAGAACTGTATCATCAGAATGAGGCTAGAGAAACTAGTGGTGCTGTATTTTAGGGGAGGGGGGGGGGGGGGGGAGGGGAAATATGTTTCTTGGGTGTTGATTTCTCTGGTATTTTGGGCTTTGGCAGGATCACATGGGAAACTTTGAGATGTTTGAGACATTTATCATAGACAGACTGGAGTATGTAGTTTGCTAATATGTATAATATATCTATATAGCAGCTGCCATTCCTACACCAAGAACATGTTGATAAACACAATTTGAAAATAAATTTTGTTTCAGTCATCAATATTTGTCTTTATATAATTAGTAGAATGCGTACTGGAAGTTCAAGTTTTTAATATTAGTTTCGAGTACTAATTTCTCAATTGTTATATGTTATCGATTAAAAAAATTTAATTTCTAAAAACTTCAATACTCGTACAGTTAATGCTGTCATTAGATAATAATGAAATACGATTATATCTAATAAAAACTAATAACTTAAATGACAAGAGATACTAGATACCATAGAATTCACCTTATTTTCTTCTCGATATCTTTTACTTTGTTTCATCATGTGGGAGATGGGATTAATTCTCGTTTATTTACTTCTTTCCATGTGGGATTTATCTGTTTGTTTACTTCTTTCCATGTGAGGTTGATCTACTATGGGTCTCTCTATTTAGTATTGGGTAGACCTCACACAATAATTGTCATCATTCTTGCGGAGTAGGGTTTGGTAGCTTTGATGGGGAAAAAGAAAAGGTTGGCATTACGAAAACGTACGACATATTGGAAGCAGAGGAAACATGAAAGAAGATGATGATGGTGAGTTCGGACTGAATGATTTGGTGGGAGCAAAGGCAATGTTTTTGGTGATTGACCTCTTCATCACCACAAAGAGAACTCAACAATGGAGCGCCAATTAAGCCCAGCCAAGTTATATGTCATTTTTTGTAGTCCATATAATACAACCCAACATATCTCCATCCCCGATTCTATTTGCAACCCAAAAAAAAAAAAAAAGGAAGCACCAGAAAATTTGATATCTAATTTCTACAGCAAACTACTCCTAGTACTAAATTGTAATAGTAATTTAGAATCATTCTGTTCAAAATAAGCATAAGGGCTAGTTTGTGGTGCTAGTTATGAGTTAAAGTGGTCCTATAATGATTTCAATATATTAAAAATCGATAGATACAATGTTCAGGTGAATGATCTATATTTATACCCAACATTTCTAGCGAGCTATGGGTTTTGCCAAAGCCTCCTGTCCTACCAGTCTCTGCAAAACAAGTCATTTCCAGAAGAAAGATAACACAATTAGATCCAAACAAGAGATAAGGGATGAAAAACACACATACCATCTATTTACTTTACTAATAATTATTTTTCCCCAAATAAATTTAAAGAATGTGACCATCTCCTTCTTTCCATTCTTATCTTACATTTTCCTTAATGCAAATATGATGTTTGCCTAATCCCCATAATTTTCTTTATATGGTTAAAGAAAGTTCGAGTTTTAGTTTAAATTAAACACTTTATTAGGGGATTACTATTCTCGTATAATTTATGATCGTTTATATACTTGATGAAAAATTTTATCTATCAATGTCTAATTTTGATTAACACTATGTCAAGTTTTATTCTTATCTCGTGGTTTCATTCTGCTTAATTATTTACTCATACATTAATATGACACCCTTAATTAATTGTAAATACTTTAATTAATGAGATTTAACTGTCACGAAATATATTTTTTTTAAAAAAAACGTAATAAACTCATTGAAACTTAATCAAACTTGATCGTTATAGTCTCACCAACCGATTAATAAACTAAATTTTCGACCTCACTAAATCAAGTATAATATACTGATTATTATCAGTTTGTAATATTAGCACAACTAAGAGAAGTTAATTGTAACAAAATGTTCCTTTTATGTATAAATATAATAAACTCATAGAGACTTAGTTTGACTTGATAATTGTAGCTTCACCAACATGCTAATGAGTTAAACTCTCGGTTTTACTGAATCAAATATAATATCTGCTCATTATCAGAACACAATACATCTATAAAGTGAAAAAACTTTACATCCCTAATAAAATTTAGACTCATAACTTTCGAATAGATATGAAAATATTAATCACTAAACTATAACTTTATTGATGATAAATTAACTGGAAACACAAATTATTCTTTTTAGTGCTTGGAATAATAGCTAGTTTATGATTATAGGCAATAGCAGAACTATTGCAAGGTGGAGGAAATTATTTCCTCAAGAGAGGGAAAAAAAAGAAAAAAAAAAGAGGTGATGTCTTGAAAAAAACGTGGTGGGATCTAAAAATCTTATCATTAGCTCAGATAATCTTGAAAATAAAACTGTTTAAACAACATGATTTCATCATCATCATCATCATCAGCAGCAGCTTTTAAAGTAGCTGTCTAACGCAATAACAACTCTCACTTTGTTCTCTACATGCCATTCATTTTGGTTGATGAAGTTTTAATTTGATTCTGACAATCTACTTCTCTATGTACTTTGTAAAACTTAGTATTATGATTGGTCCGTATATGTTAATTAATTTAATAAAATGTATGTATTTTCATTGTAATTACACCAAAATACAAGCAGAAAATAGTATTTTCATGTTTTCTGAACCTAATTAGTTCGTAACGTTACTAGATTTTTTCTTTTCTTCTTAAGAAAAGCAGGAACAGCGATTATCATTAACCAGAAGCTGATGGAATGTGTGGAGTCCAGCTCTTTGTACGTCTCTTTGCACAGGGAAAGAGACCTATATGAGAAAAGGACACGAACATATCAATATAATATACTACGGAACGGAATATATATACATATATGTGTGTGTGCATGTATATAATATTATGGTACTGTAATGAACTGTAATTTGCCAACCTTAGAAGACGATGGGTTTATATATTAAGCACAGACAAAATTTTTTGGAAAAATTAGAGTGATAACTCCGGACCCCATTTGTCATTTGGAAGACATGTTTGTAGGGTAGTGTCCCATTTGTGTAGGTACCCCCTTGTTACCCTGTACCCTTTTTATATACAGTCAACACCATATTGGTTTAGTTCATCTTCGTCCCCACTCTCACATGGCTTTGCTTTCTCCATTCGCCAAAACACCAGTTTTTTTTCTCCCTCTTTTTCTCTTTTAATTTTTTTAATAAATAAATTACTTATATCTATTTTGATTATTTTAAATTAAAAAAATTTAACTGTTAGCAAAAATTTTTTTAGTAAATTTTAAGTTGTTGAGACAGTTCAATTTAGTTATCATAATATATATTAATTTATTATTTATACTGAATTAAATATTATAGTTTAGATAATCTTTAATTCATAATATACTGATAAAATAATAAGTTTTAGGTGGTTAGTGAGGTTTGAATTCGAGATTTAAGTAGTGAGGAGATATAAATTCTTTCTTCTCTTCTTACCCTCTCTATAAATACCCCATGACCCCTCCAATACGTACATAGACATATATATCGTCCTCTATATGTACACCTTTCATCTCTCCCCTTTGCCCATCACCTGATTGATTCTCCTCTTAGATTTCTTCTCTACATATCCCGCCCTACTCTCTCTCTCTCTCTCTCTCTCTCTCTCTCTCTCTCTCTCTCTCCATATATATACACAAACAGAAAGAAAACAAATACCATTAACGGATATATATATATATCTCTCTCTCTCTCCACATATACACACTGTAAACAAGTCGTATACATATATATACAAACATATGCTATGGCGAACAAAAAAGCAAACAAAGTGCTACCTCAGACGGCGGCTCTGAAGCAAATTCTGAAGAGGTGCTCAAGCTTCGGGAAGAAAAATGGGTATCAGCATGACGATGTGCCGAAGGGGCATTTTGTGGTGTACGTTGGCGAGAACAGAAGCAGATATGTCGTGCCGATATCCTGGTTAGGACACCCTGAGTTTCAGTCTTTGTTGCAGAGAGCTGAAGAAGAATTCGGGTTTAATCACGACATGGGTCTTACGATTCCATGCGAGGAAGTTGTTTTTCGCTCTTTGACCGCCATGATTGGATAAAGACAGAGATGATCAACCTCCAGTTGATGATGATGATGATGATAGGGTTTGTTGTTCAAAATTTTTTTTCGTAAATTATATATATATATATATATATATATATATACACGTGGAACAAGAAAGTTGCTTCTTATGCCCTTGTTCATATATAGTACACTATATATATATTCTCTATACATATATATGTTATGTATATATGTATATAGAGCTTCGGAGTTGGTGGCTTCTAATTTTAACAACTTCATTTTGCCGCCTTGATTAATCTGTTAAACTTTGTAATAAGTTATGATCTGCTTCTGTATTTTTCCCTTGAGAAATTACACAGTTATCATCAGTACTGTGTTTTCTTGAGAGGATTGGCTTCAATGAAAGAAAATCAACCGGAAACTCCACAAGTTCTATGTCATCTTAATTAATTTTACATGTATACATTTATATATATATATGTATCTCGTTATTCGTGCAGATTCCATGTGTGTGTGTGTATAAATATTCATATATATATTCCATTAAGCAGCTAGAATTAACCTTCAGATTCACTTACATATACTTATATATATATATATGATATTGCGCAGTTTCTCCTTTATTTTATTATTTCAATTATTATAACGGTATATTTACGTAATTATCGGTGTTATAATTGTATGATGGGAATATATCTTCAACCATAAATAATTATAAATTTGTGCACTTTTGTGTGTTATGATAAGAACGTATTATAATTAAGAATTTAAAAATAATTATATGAATTAATTTTTAGTTAATTGAATATTTATTACGTCTATTTTTATTTATTTATATGAGATTATGTTTTTATATTATTTAACTAATATATATATAAATTCACTAAAAACAAAATTTGTAGGGTATGATAGGGAAAAAAGATGAAAAGGTAATAGTAGAAAAGATAGCAACGGGTGCATTATTGGTTTAGCTTAGGAAAAGATGGGCGGGTTTTTTCAGATTTAATTTCTTTAAATTAATTGCTGATATGGAGTAGTCATAAATCAATCAACATATATATATATATATATATATATTCCTCGACTTTTCTATCTAATTAAGGTAAATCATATCCGTATACAATCCCTCTATCATACATGTTTGTATATATATGTGTATGTATTCACATATAATTAAGAAATGAGTCTGCAATTTTTTTTTTTCTGCAAAATGTAATAAATAACAAAATTTAATAAAGTAAAAATTAAGATAGCCATAAAAATTAAAATTTATTTTTATATTTTAAAATTTTATCTTTATTATAATATATAATATTTTTAATTTTATTTTTTAAAAATGGATTAAGTTATTAATTTGACTGGTGAGAGTCCTGATCCAGTCAGCTCTAAAGATTATATGAATGCTCAAATTAATCCCACTATAAAAGCCGCTATATACGACCCAGCCACCTACCATCCCGCTAACCTTCTTTAAAATTTTAAAAGAATATATGTTTTTCAACTATATTTTTAATTTGATTTATTTATATTAATTAAGTTAATACACATATATATATATATATATTATTATCTTAGTTTGTAGTGTAAAAAGTCATAGTATATTACAAAAATATTGCGTAATAAATACTACTTAATGACGTCAATAAAATTGTAATATCTGGGTCCAAAATTTAATTCGTGATTAATTTTTTAAATAATAATAATAAATATATTTAAATTTATAAATTTTTATTTAATGTAAAAATTAGAAAAAATAGGTGGATGATGAAATTAAGAATAATTTTAAGAAAAAATGGTAAAAATTTAGAGTTCGGGATATATTTTTGAAAAAAAATTGAAAATTAGAGATCAAAACGCAATTTAAGAAAAATGTGCCACGTAGGACCGCTCAGCCAGCGGCTCCAACGAACCGGAGCGCGCTGTGTGGTAAAGCACATTGACTCGGAGTCACGCGGGAGGCCACACTGACAATCCGCGTGCTCGCGATCGGACGGTCCGAATTCGTTCCCTCCTCAGTCGCGATTAAACGCGATGAACGGTTCAGATTCGTACTATATTTAAATGTGATCATACAGTTCAAATAAAATCGCGATTAATGGTCTAAATTCATTTTTTCTTTAAATGCGATCAAAGGATCGAGATCAAATGCGATAAACGGCCTAGATTAAAGGGAGACGAATATAAATACCTCACTTCACACCAAACCTAAACCCTAGCCGCCAGCCCTCCGCCGAAGAAGAAGAACCAGTCGCCAGAGAAGGGAGCTGATCGCTACCCGTCGCCGCGCTGGAACCACCTCTGACCGCCAAAAAAGGTAAAAAAAATTTCATTCGCTCGAAATTTAACTTTAAATACCCCCCCATGGCCAAATTGGAGCAAACAAACCGGGAAATGAGTAAAAAATCACGGGTAAAACCCAGCGCTGCCGTTGCCACTGCGAGAAAAATAAAAAATCGCCCATGATGAGCCCATTTTCGATTCTCATTTCATGCGATTTTTCTATCATTGTATTTACCATTCTGTTTTTTACAGGTTAACCGAAGAAAAATGCCCAACCACGAAGGTGAGCCGGCGAAGCCGGCGTACCGAAAAATTTGTCGTTGGTGAGTTTTTATTTTTCGATTTTTTTAAGCCAACTGAAACCCCTTAACGTATTTTTTTACAGGAATGAGTATAAAACGGGTCGAAATCGGTCAAAATTGACCGAAAACGGCCAGTCCGAGGCAAACTGCCGTCGCGAGCGGCGGTGCTGCCATGCTAGAATTCCAAAATTGGTCAGAAAAGATTTTTAACACCGATTTTGAGTTTTTTGATATATTTCTAAGTACTTGAAACGTGTTTTAATTTCTGAAGAAAAATTCAAGAAACTTGGGGACTGTCAGCGGGTGCAACTTAAAGTTTAGTATTTCGGACACTGATTCAGGTAAGAATCTATTACCTTATTCTCTGTTATGGAATTGAAGTTTAATTATAGATAGTACGATATTTTACGTAATTTAAAAAACTTCGATAATTAATTACAGGTTACTAATGGAGCTGAAATTTATTACTATTTATCCTATTTTAACTAATTGATTGATTTTACAGTTTTAAATGAATAATAATACACTAGAATTGGTAAGATGATTCAGTTGTGTTTCCTTAATGTATATATTGTTTGTTTTGCGTGATTTATAATTAAATTATGAAACTAAAAATTAAATGTAAATGAAAAATTACTTGATTAAGTGAATGAATGGATGGTAGTTTTACTGGATATCCTGGGAGATGATGGACGGACCGGGTACATAGAGAACCCTACCGTGAATGTTGCCTCATACCGGACGGGGTATCAAAAGTTGGTATTTTGGCGCTCATATCGGATGGGGAATGGGGACGACCTGTTTCACCTTCATACCAGACGGGGTATTCAGAGATAGTATTTTTGTCACTCATATCGGATAGAGTATAGGGACAACCTGTTTTACCTTCATACTGGACGGGATATTGAGGGATATATTTTTGGCGTTCATACCGGACGGGGTATAGGGACGGTTGGTTAGTTAACAATATTAAATAAGAGTTCAGACGTAGTGGAGACATCCATATGGACTCCCATAGATATCAGTAGACAGATAAAAAAGGAAAGTTGTTGTTCTGGCTAATTAAAAATGAGATTATGATGTTGTTTGTGTTATTACCTGTATAGGTCGGTTTTAGAAATCTCACTACAGTAAGTATGTAATAAATGATTTTATTTATGATAAATGAATTTACTTAAATTAAGAGCTCTATTAGTTATTTTTATGATTTTTACCAATATTTATTTCTGTATCGGTGAGTAGTGTGACATTCTTACTGGGCGAGTGTAGCTCACTCTTTCATTAACCATTTCAGATCAAAAGAACCAAGATTCAGATCCTGATCCATAAGAAGATTGTGAATAAGATGCCTAGTTGTTTACTTTAAATTTATTTCTTTAATTTTTCATTTGTTCTTTTAGAAGGGTCATTCCCGTAGCCCTATTAGGTATTCTGAACTATCGTGTAAGGAATGTAAACCCTAACTTCATTATTTCGCTTTTGTATTCAATTTATAATTTATTTTCTTTTAAGTTCCGGGTTGTTCCCGCACGCGTGCATGGTCGAGATCCGTTCCCTCCTCAGGTCCAATCGGACGGTTGTGATTGAACACGATGAACAGTACAAATTCATTCTCTCTTTAAACGCGATTGTACGGTCCATATCAAATCGTGATGAACGGTTCATATTCATTTTATCTTTAAATGCGATCGGACGGTCGAGATCAAATGTGATGAATGACTTAGATTAAAAGGAGACAGATATAAATACATCACCTCACACTGAACCCTAGCCGCCAGAGAAGAAGAACCAGTTGCCAGAGAAGGGAGCCGACCGCCGCCTGCTGCTGTGCCGGAACCACCTCCGACCACCAAAAAAGGTAAAAAAAAAATTTTATTCGCTTGAAATTTGATTTTGAACACCACTGGCCATATCAGAGCAAAATGACCGGCAGATGAGCCAGAATAGCGGTGGCATCGCGGGAAAAATCAAAAATCGCCTCCGATGAGCCCCTTTCTGATTCCCATTTCATGCAATTTTTTCACCATGTATTTACCATTCTGTTTTCTACAGGTTGATTAAAGAAAAATGACCAACTGCGAAGCTGAGTCGGCGGAGCCGCCACACCAGAAAATCTCACTGCCTGTGAGTTTTTATTTTTTGACTTTTTTCAGCCAACCGAGGCCCCTTAATGTATTTTCTCATAGAAATAAGTATAAACCAACTGAAAAGGCCAGTCCAAGGCAAACCACCACCGCGGGCGACAGTGCCGTTGCCGGAGCACAGCGGTGCCACTGTGCTGGAATTCTGAAATTGGCTAGAAATGGTTTTTAACATCGATTTTTAATTTTTTTAGGGTATTTCTAAGTTCTTGAAGCATGTTTTAATCTCCAAAGAAAAATTCAGGGAACCCGGGGACCCAGTAGGTGCAGTTGAAAGTTTAGTATTTGGGACACCGATTCGGGTGAGAATCCATCACCTTATTCCCTATTATGAAATTAAAGTTTAATTATAAATACTACGGTATTTTGCATAATTTAGAAAACTTCGATAATTAGTCACAGGTTACTAATGGAGTCGAAACCGGTTATTTATTACTGTTTGTTCTGTTTTAACTAATTGATTGATTTTACAGTTTTAAATGAATAATAATACACTGAAATTGATAAGATGATTCAGTTGTGTTTCGTTGATACATGTATTGCTTGTTTTGCGTGATTTACAGTTAAATTATAAAACTGAAAATTAAATATAAACAAAAAATTGCTTGATTAAGTGAATGAATGAATGGTAGCCTTAATGGATATCCTAAAAGATGGTGAACGGACCGGGTATATAGGGAACATTATCGTGAACGTTGCCTCATACCGGACGGGGTATCGAGGATTGGTATTTTGGTGCTCAGACCGGACGGGGTATGAGGACGGCCCGTTTTAGCTTTATATTGGACGATGTATTGAGGGATGATATTTTTAGCGTTCATACCAGACAAGATATGAAGACGGTCCGTTTCACTCTCATACTGAACGGGGTATTGAGGGATGATATTTTTAGTGCTCATACCGGACCGAGTATGGGACGAGCGGTTAGTTGACAATGTTGAATAACAGTTCACGCGTAGTCGAGATATCCCTATGAACCCCAATGGATACCAGTAGACAGATAAAAATGGAAAGTTGTTGTTCTGGCTAATTGAAAATGAGATTATGATGTTGCTTATGTTATTGTCTCTATAGGTCGGTTTTGACAATTTCACTACAGTAAGTATGTAATAAATAATTTTATTTATGATAAATGATTTACTTAAATTAAAAGATACATTCGTTGTTTTTATTATTTTTATCAACCTTTATTTATGTATCGGTGAGTATTGTGACATTTTTACTGGGTTAGTGTATCTCACTCTTTCATTAACCATTTCAGATCAAGAGAATTAAAATCCAGATAACGATCCGTAAGAGGGTTGCGAATAGGATGTCCAGTTATTTACTTTCTATTTATTTTTTTGATTTTTCGTTTGTTCTTTTAGAATGATAATTCTCGTAATTCTATTGAGATATTTTGAATTATTGTGTAAAAAATATAAATTTTACTTTTATTATTTTATTTTTATATTTAATTTATAATTTATTTTTTTTTAAATTTTGAATCGCTATAAAAATACTTTCATTAAAAATAAAATAAAATATTGGCAATAGTTTTTACTCCTGCCTTCGATATCCTTAAAAATCGAAGCATGCGAGAATCTTATTGTAATTGATTGAAAGGAAAAAGAACCTTATTTGCAAAGATTTACCTTTTATATATCAACAAATGTATGTATCTACGTACGCATGTATATAAACGGACAATAACTTTGTGATTGATTAATTATATCAGATGATGTTCAGGTATCTACATACATCACACACACACATATATATACACACACACACACACACAATATAATATATATATATATATATGTAAGTAAAAGTGGGAGTTGACACATAAAATTTCTTTTTTAAAAAAAAATAATTTTATATTCAATATAATAATATATATATAACAATGATTTATTTGTTTTTTAATATACAAATTTTAATATATTAAAATAAAATGAATATGATAATATAAATAATAATTATGTGATAATATATAATAATTATATATTTAAATATCTTTAATACAAAAATAAAATGTGAGATTAATTATATTTTTAAATAATTTATTACAAGTTTTAAAACTATACACTCTATAAATTCTTAATCATATATATATATATATATATATATTTCACATCTTAATCATCCAGCAAATTGTATATCAACACCTAATTATATATCTTTCTATGGTAATAATTAATAAAATTTTAGCACCTAATTATCTGTTTATGCCATAAGACTTTTGTCTAATTAAATTATATATTGTTTTATTTATAAAAATTAAATTTTTTTTTATAAATGAATAAATTTCTTTAACTTTAGTTTATACAAATTTTTTTTAATTATATTAAGATAATTATTTCAATTAATAATATTACATGCCAAAATAATTCTGAAATAAGTAAAAAATTAGAATTTAATTTGGTAAGAAATTTTTGTATATAGAAAGCAGACAATGTAAAAAAAAAATAAAAGAACCAAAAGAGGCTGCTTTTTTCAGTCTCCTCATTTCTTTTTTCATTTTTCTTAGCAGACAGGATTTGATTAAAAGATAAGAGCAAGCTAATCAAACCATCTCAATATTTATTTATTTCTTCAACCTTCCTCTGTCTTATCACTACTCTAATTATTTTTTTTTAAAAAAATATATTATAACTAAAATTAAGAACAAAATAAATAAATTATTTTAATAAAAGCACTTTTTTTTTTTCTTTCAAATAATTAGTTATATTCAGTTAAATATTTCAAAAAATCATCGTGCAAATAACTAAAGGTTTGTTTATTATAAACCAAGTTTATGATTTAATTTGTTTAAAGTAATTAAATTTTTTTAATTAAAATAATCACAACGGATTAAAAATTTGATTTATATTTTTAATTTATTAAAAAAAAATATTATACAAAATTAAATTTATTGTGATAATTATCTATCCAAATATTGAAGTTAAGAAATTAAATATAATTAATGTTTTTATATTGAAATATATATATATATATATACAAATATATTAATTTTATAAGTATTGTCAACGCAAGACAATTCTGTCAAATTAATATTTTGTATATTAGGGACTTTTTCTTTTCACAGAACCGTGTCTAGGTACATTGCGTGTTGGAATCCGATTAGATTAGCATTGAGTCGTGTATAAATTGTCGTGTTAGTAAAAACTGGTAGATTTAAATAGTTACAATGAAGTAAAATTTTGAAAAATAAATAAATTCATTATATTATTTTTTGCAAGTGAAAAGGCGGATGGGATGTTTGATTGAAGCCCACCTTAGGGATTTTATTATTAGGATTAATTTCATAAAATAAATTTAAAAACATAATATAAATTAATATAAAAAAACATTAAATATATATGTGTTATAATATTGCTAGAAAATAATAAATTTTTTTTTTTCCTATTATTATGTAGTGGCGTAGACAATGGGTTTGGTGTGTGGAGTTGTAGGGGAGACATGTACTTGAAATGGTACCCTCTTCACTTATTTTTCTCTCCTTTTTCATTTCTCTTTTGTATTCATTACCAGCTTTAATGCACCAAACCAGACATTCACAAATTGCTGCCAAATGAGTGACTGCTAGACGCTACTCGTGCTTTTAACGGGAGATGTAAATCGGTGACTACTGTACACCTTTTGTTATTGCATACACACACACACAAATATAACAATTCCTTTATATTTAAGTACAAATTACAATTGGACTCATTTTTATTTTCAAGCAATAACTTATTTTTTTTATATGAAATATCGTGTATTTTAATTATAAAATTTATATTAATTATGAATGAATGAATGTAACTCAACTTGTTTTGACATATATATTTATATTACTAATGTATCTTCTTTATTTTAAAATTAAAAATCTAATTTGCTTCCCATCCGGAAGTGGATTAAATTGCAATTTTGCCACGGAAGGTGACATAGTTTGCGAATCAGAACCAACCTTGGTTTTTTGTTCTTTGACATCTCAATTATGAATCAATCCCATCGCGGCATCTGTAGGTATTAATACCCGTTAAATGGCATATACACTCACCGATCCCTGGCAACTTGTCTGACTGTCAACTCATTGTGGTTATAAAAAGTTAAAGAACTGCCAAAAAGAAAATGGGTCAGGCAGACATGAAAAACCATATGTCCGAATTGTATATTTTGGCATATCATTTTAATTCAACATTTTACTCTCTGTTTCCTTCAGTAAAATATATATATCTATGTATATATAGAATCTTATCATTTCATGACTTCAAAAAGTTTTCGGCCCAGCATTGATCCCGCACGCGTGGACTTTCCAGATTCATTTCTCCCTTAGGTGCGATAGGACGGACGAGATCAAATGACGATGGACGATCCAAATTTGTTTCCTCCTTAAGCGCGATTAGATAGACGAGATCAATCATGATAAACGATTTAGATCGACGTGGGATATGTATAAATATTTCACGTCGCATGAGAACCCAAACCCTAACCGTCAGTCTCCGCCGGAGAAGAACAACCAGACGCTAGAGAAAGAGGCCGACCGCCGACCACTGTTGCACTGGAGTCACCGCTAGCCGTAAAAAAAGGTAAAAATCCCCCATATCCACTTGGAATTCGATTCCGAGCATTCATGTGGTCAAATCGGAGTAAGAGAGACAACAGGTGAGCCGAAAACCGCAAGTAAAGTTTAGCGGAGTCGCTGCACCCGGTGACCCCCCGCCAGTAAGTTCGGTGTTTTTAGTGATTTCTCGACCAACCGAGACCCCTAACGTATTTTTCTGCAGAGGTACATGTAAAACCAGCAAAAACTGGCCAAAACTGATCAGGCTGAGGCGAACCGCTACCGTGAGTGACAGAGCTGGCGCTAGAGCACGGCGGCAGTGCCGTGCTAGAACCCCAAAATCAGCCAGAAAGAGTTTTGGGCACCAATTTTGGATTTTTCGGGTATTTTTAGGTACATGACGAGTGTTTTGAATTATGTAGAAAAAATTCAAGAAACTCGGTATCCGTTAAGAGGCGTAACAGACAGTGCGACGTCTCGAAACACCGATTCGGGTAAGGATGCTTCACCATATTCTCCGTTACAGTAAATTGAAGCTTAACATTGCATAATTTTATATTTTTATGAAAAATTAGAAAATCCTAAAAATAATTACATATGACTAGTGGAGTCGGAACCGGTTAGTTCGCAATTGTCCTAATTTTCTGTTTATTTTCTTGTAATACTCTATTTACTTGTTATTATATGATGTGTATTCTAAATTTATATTTCCTATACCCTTATCAATTTATCTGGCTTATTCGGCTATATACTATCAGCATGAATGTAGTTTAATTGATCTGTCAACGTAATATGAGATAGTGGTTTGTGTGATTGGTTGTTTTATTGATGAGAATCTTTATGTGAAATATTTACTGGATATCTAAGAAAATGGTGGAATGACCCGGTACATAGGGAACCCTATCGTGAATGTCAACTTAGTCGCATAGGGTTGGAAAGTTCCATTATCGGAAAGGTTTGAAAGATATAGTTCACTCTCATACCGGACTGGATATCGAGATGATAAAATATTCGACGTCCATTAACGGACGGGTATGGGACGACCGATTAATTGTTAAAATTGAATATTAAGTTCATGAGTAGGGGGACGTCCCTATAGACCCCCAAGGGTACCAGTAAGCAAGAAATAAAGGAAAATTGTCGAAACTTGTTCTCTTATGTATGAAAATAAAAAGTGGTATGAATATAGGTGTTCATAAATTATTTTTTGGAAAAACTTGTTATGTAAGTATAGAATTAAACGGTTTTCTTTATATTAAATGAATTTACATCAAATCGAGGACTCCATTAGTTATTTTCCTTCTGATTTTTATCACTTTTCAGTTTTTTGTATATATGATTAGTGTAATATTCTTACTGGATTAGTGTAGTTCACTCTTTCATTAACCATTTCAGATCACGAAAATCAAGATCCAAATTCTGATAAGGAAGATGGTTGTGAATAGTTCACTAACCGAACTCCCTTCAACTACTAGTGAAGGTCGTCCTACGATATTTATTTATTCGTTTTTTCTTTAATTATTGTTTATCTTTTAGAAGAGAAATTCTCATAACCCTATTAGGCATTCTAAACTATTATGTAAAAAATATAAATCTTAAACTCTGTTATTCATTTAAACTATAAATTCATCTCCATTTAAGTTTTGGGTCTTTACAGTTGGTATCAGAGTAGCGTTCCTCGGAACCATTCCTTATACAAAGATTTAAAAACACTATATACAAACTATCGCTCAACCATTCCTTGTGAAATGTAGGTATAGAGAGATGATGAGAGGAAAACTCCCACTAAATCGAGTTGCTCGAGATGGTTTGCTTCGAGAGAATGTTGACCGACTCTTTGAGATGCTGGAGAGACTCATCTCTGCCTAACAGACATGCGAAAAAATGAGGGAGCTACCTGACCCTCCTCCGTTGCCATAGTTTGAGCCATGCTTGTAGCAGGAAGATCTGGAGCCACCCCGGTACAACCCTGCTCCTCTACCGTACAATTTGGTACATCACAGTACAATCCGGTGCCTCTATCGCATCATTCAGTACTATCACAGTACAATCTGGTACCTCCACTGTATCATCCAACACCACCACAGGACCAATCAGTTCCTCCCCAACACAATCCAGTCCCTCTTCCATGGGGCCCAGTTCCACCCATGATGGATGCAGACTATATTGAAAGGTATAAAAGACTAAACTCATCTACCTTTACAAGGATATCCTCTTTTGAAGAGGTCGAGTATTGGTTAGGTGAGACAAAGAAGACTTTCACGACTCTTAGGGTAGTTCCCGAACAGAAAATTGTATTAGCCACCCACATGCTTGTGAGAGAGGTAGGTCGCTGGTGGCAGCTCAAGCAGGCCACCATGCCCGTTCCAGTCACTTGGGAACAGTTCCTGATAGCCTTCAATGTAGATTACCTCCCAGAGCATCTCCGGTATTTGAAAAAAATAGAGTTTGCACACCTAGTTTAGGGTGATATGACTGTGTCGGAATATACCCGAAGGTTCTTAGAGTTGGGTTAGTATTCCATTAAGAGCATGATCGATGAAGGCAGAAAGGCAAAGAAGTTCGAGTGGAGCCTCCGTCCTGAGATTATACAACAGTTGTACGTATTTGAGCTCAGTACTTACTTAGACATTCTGGCCAATGCACGGTTAGTGGAGAGGAACATTTGCATCTTTCCTCTAGTAGTGGGGAATCCCATACCCCCAGTTTCACATTGCAAACCAGCATCCATTGCACCAGTTCAACAGAATAAGAGACCCAGGCCAGTAACTCAAACTCCTCATCAAACTCCGGTAAAAGGACGGGTAGGACTTGACAGCACTGTGACAAGGATCATGGGGACCAACCCTGCTATCGACTCAAAAATACTTGCCGCATATGTGGGAGAGTCCAACACTATGCGAAAGACTGCTCCCGAAATCAAAACTAGGCCAGACCTCCTATTCAGGACATAACTTATTACCTTACTCAATAAGATGCTGGAAGCCAACCCAGACGTGATATAGGCCAAACCTAAAAAAAAAATTTGCATTCAAGAGATCCTGATAGTTCGAGACTTCCCGAATGTGTTTCCTGATGAACTACCCAGACTGCAACTGGATATAAAAGTTGAGTTCATCATAGATCTTTAGCCGGGCACCCAGCCTATCTTAATTGTCCCTTACCGCATGAGTCGTGTTGATATAGAAGAGCTGATAAAACAAATAAATGAATTACAGGATAATGGGTTCATCCGACATAGTGTGTCACTTTGGGGTGCTGGAGTCACATTTGCAAGGAAATGAGATGAGAAGTTAAGGTTATGTATTGACTACTGGGGATTGAACATGGTCACGATTAAGAACAAGTACCCCATCTCCAAGATCGATAACCTTTTTGACCAGTTGCAGGGTGCCCAGGTCTTCTCTAAAATAGACTTGTGTTCAGGTTACTATCAGGTAAAGATCATGGCAGAAGACATTCCCAAGACAACCTTCAGAATAAGGTACGAACACTATGAGTTCCTGGTCATATCATTTGAACTAACCAATGCACAAACAATTTTTATGGAATTAATGAACATGATTTTCAAACTATTCCTAGATTAGTTCGTCATTGTATTTATTAATGATATCCTGGTATATTCAAAAAGCAGAGAGAAACATGCTCACCACCTGACTCAGATTTTGCAGATTCTCAAGAAAAAGAAGTTGTATGTAAAATTGAGTAAGTGTGAGTTCTGACTCGAGCATACTACCTTCCTAGGGCATATCATATCAACGGATGAAGTATCAGTAAACCCAAAAAAATTGAGGCAGTACTTGGCTGGGAGAAATTAACCTCAGTCAAGGAGATTTGTAGCTTTCTGGGAATGACAGGTTATTACCGCAGGTTTATGGAAGAATTTTCTAGTCTAACCACTCATTTAACTCAGCTCACAAAGAAGAATGTTAAATTTGAGTGGAATGAGTACTATGAAAGGAGCTTTTCAGAACTCAAGAAGCGGTTGACTATTGTACCTGTATTGGCCTTATTGAGTGGGACAGATGAATATATAATTTATAGTTATGCCTCCTACCTGGGGCTGGGTTATGTTCTGATATAGTATGAGAAGGTCATAGCCTATGGGTCAAGAAAGTTGAAGAGTCATGAGAAAAACTACCCCACATACGACTTAGAACTTACTACTATTATCCACGGCTTGAAGATCTAGCGCCACTACTTGTATGAGAAGACTTTTAAGATCTATACCGACCATAAGAACTTGAAGCACATATTCACTCAGAAGTATCTCAATATGTGTGTTAAAGGCGTTGGATAGAGCTCTTCAACTACTACGATTGTAATATTTTGTATCACTCGGAAAAAGACAATGTGGTAGCCGACGCACTCAGTGGAAAAAATACAGGTATGTTAGCTCACATAATGGTTTCAGAATGCAGGTTAATAGTTGCAGCATAACAAATATGACTTCAAGACTTAAAAAGAGCTACATGTTTGACTCACCTGATTGTTCAACCAGAATTGATGTGAACTGAAAAGGGATATCATAACAGAAGCTCAAAGCTAAAAGTTCGTCATGCATCCCAAAAGTACTAAAAAGTATCAAAGCATGCGATCTTGGTTTTGGTGGAGCGTGATGAAAAGAGAGGTAACCAACTTTATTTCCAAGTGTCTAGTATGTCAACAGATTAAGACAGAGCATCAATGCCAAGGTGGGCTACTTCAGCAATTACCGATCCTAGAGTAGAAGTAGGAACATATCACAATGAATTTCGTGACAGGATTACCTAGGGCATACTCAGGACATTATGCTATTTGAGTAATTGTCGACCGGCTCACCAAGTCTTCTCACTTCTTAGCTATCAAGATGACCGACTACTTGGATAAGCTAGCAAGAATATATATCCGGGAGATAATTAGGTTACATGGAGTGCCAGTGACAGTAGTATCCGACAGAGACCTCAGGTTTACTTCTCGATTTTGGTCTAGTTTTCAGCAAGTCATGGGAACGAAATTGTCCCTTAGTATCGCATTCTACCCTCAGACCGGTGGACAATCAGAGAAGACGATTTGAGCACTAGAGAATATGCTCCGAATTTGTGTTATGGACTTTGGGTGCCATTGGGATGATCGCTTACATTTAATGGAGTTCGCCTACAATAACAGCTATCAGACAAGTATGGGCATGATTCTGTACATGGCATTATATGGCTACCCATGCAGATTACCGATCTGTTGGAAAGAGGTGGATGATAGAAAATTGGTTAGCCCAGATCTTGTGGAGGAGACTACAGCTAAAATAGTTAAGATAAGAAAGAACATCCAGACAACTCAGAGTAGACAGAAGAGTTATGCAGACACCTAGAGAAGGGATATGGAATTTGAAAAAGGTGATAGAGTATTTCTTAAGGTCACACCTTTCAAGGAAATCAGTAGGTTTAGCAAGATGAGAAAATTAAATCATCGGTTCATTGACTCATTGAGATCTTAAACAGGATTGATACGATCGTCTGCAGACTGACACTACCTCCAGAGCTATTTAAGGTTCATAATGTATTTTATGTGTCCATGCTATACAAGTACAATTCGGACCCTTCACATATTTTGTCCCACGAGTCTCATTCACTACAGGAGGATCTATCCTATAAGGAGGTACCAGTGGGCATTGTAGACCGAAAAAGTAGAGTACTTCGCAACAGAGAAATTCTTTTCGTCAAGGTTCTATGACAGAATCACACACATAAAGATGTCACATGAGAGTTAGAATTGGACTTCAGGATCCAGTATCCCCAACTGTTTGACTAAGTGAGAGAGTGACAAATTTGACGGACCGAATTTCTTCTTAAGGAGGAAAGAATTTTAATACACGGACACAAATTTTACCTGGGATCAATTTTGGTATTTTAACAAATAAATAAAGAATTAATTATAATTTAATTTTATAAATTACTGAAAAAAATAGGTAGGGATATAATTGAAAGCAATTTTAGGAAAAATGGTAAACATTTGAGTTCAGGGGTATTTTTGAAAAAAAAAATAGAAACAGTGGATCAAAGTACAAACAAAAAACATTTGGCCACGTAGGACCACCTAGTCAGCAGCCCCGATGAATCGGAACACGCCGCGTGACAAGGCACGTTGACGTCGGTGCCATGCAAGAAGCCACGCGGATGAACCGTGTGCCCCGCGATTGGACGGCCTAGGATCGATCCCGCACACATGGACGGCTTGGGTTCATTTCTCTTTTAGGCGCGATCAGACGGTCGAGATCAAATCGCGATTGATGGTCTAAATTCGTTTATTCCTTAGGCGCGATCAGAAGAAAGAGATCAATCGCGATGAACGGTTGAGATTGACGGGGGGTGGGTATAAATACTTCGCGTCGCATAGGAGCCCAAACCCTAACCGCCAGCGTTTGTCAGAGAAGAAGAATCAGGCGCCAAAGAAGGAGGCCAACCACCTATTGCGTCGCACTGAAGCTGCCTTCAACTACTAGAAAAGATAAAAATCTCTCATACCCGCTCGGAATTCAATTCTGAGTATCTTTTTGATCAAATCGAAGTAAGAGGGACGATGGGTGAGCTTGAAATAGCGGACAAAGGTCGGCAGAGCCGTCGCGGTCAAAATCCAAAAATTCTTCCAATGAGCCCATTCCCAGTTTCCATTTTATGCATTTTTTCTATCATTGTGCTTACTGTCCTTTTCTGTATAGGTTAGCCGAAGAAGGAACCACAGCTGCGAAGAAAGATTGGCAGAGCCGCCGCACGTGATGACCCCCATCGGTAGGTTTGATGTTTTTGGTAATTTTTCGGCTAATCGAGACCCCTAACGTATTTTTCTGTAGGGGTACGTGTAAAACCGTACAAAACTGGCTAGAACCAGCCAGATCGAGGCAAATTGCCGCCTTGGGCGGCGAAGCCGGTACTGTGTCATAACCCCAAAATCAGCCATAAAGAGTTTTGGGCACCAATTTTGAATTTTTTGGGTTTTTTTAGGTATGTGATGAGTGTTTTGGATTCTGCAGGAAAAATTCAAAAAATTCGATATCCATTAGGAGGCGTAGTAGACAGTACGATGTCTTGAAACACGGATTCGAGTAAGGATCCCTCACCCTATTCTCCGTTATAGTAAATTGAGGTTTGACGTTGCATAATTTCATATTTTTATGAAAAGTTAGAGAACCCTAAAAATAATTATAGGTCACTAATGGAGGCGGAACTGATTAATTTACGATATTCTTGATTTTTTATTTATTTTCTTGTACTGCTCTATTTGTTTGTTATTATATGGTGCATGCTCTAAATTTATATTTCCTATAGTCTTATCGATTTATCTAGTTTATTCGACTATATACTATCAACATAAATGTAATTTAATTGATTTGTAAATATAATATGAGATAGTAGTTTGCATGGTTAGTTGTTTTGTTGATGGAAATCTCTATGTGAAAGACTTACTGGATATTCAGAAAAATGGCAGACGGATCCGGTATATAGGGAACCCTACCGTGAACATCACCTCAATCGGACGGAGTGGGAAGTCTCATACCAGAAAGGTTTGGGAGATATGGTTCACTCTCATACTAGATGAGGTATCGAGACGATGAAATATTTAACGCTCATTACTGAACGGGGTATAGGGACGATCGGTTAATTGTTAAAATTAAATATTAGGTTCACGAGTAGGGGTACATAGAGGTACTAGTAAGCAAATAAGAAAGAAAAATTATTGTCACTTGTTCTCTTTATGTGTGAAAATGAAAAATAGTATGCATATGGGTCTTCATAAGTTGCTTTTTAAAAAAACTCATTATGCAAATACAGAATAAACGGTTTTCTTTATATTAAATGAATTTATATCAAATCAAGGTCTCTATTAGTTATTTTTTTTTATTTTTACCAATTTTTAGTTTTTCGTATCTGTGATTAGTGTGATATTCTTACTAAACTAGTGTAACTCACCATTTCATTAAGCATTTCAAATCACGAAAATCAAGATTCAAATCCCAATCAGTAAGAAAATTATGAGTAGTTCACCACTCGAACTCCCTTCAAATACTAGTAAAAGTCGTTCTATGATATTTATTTATTTGTTTTTCTTTAATTACCATTTCACTTTTAGAATGAACACTTTCATAATTTTATTGCACTATGCAAACAATATAAACTCTAAACTTTATTATTCGCTTTCGCATTTAATTTATAAATTCATCTCTATTTAAATTCTGGACTTTTATATTTACTCTGTGTTTCCTTCAGTAAAATAGATATATATATATATAATGTATATATAGAATCTTATCATTTCATGATTTCAAAAAGTTTCCATTTTATAACATATACATCTGGATGTATACAAAGACAATGAGGATATTATCTGGAATGAAGAAATTACCTAGAGGAAATCAGAAGCCGTAGATATGTATAATACGAACAAAGCCACCGTGACCCTACCCCTCATGGATTTTGCAATGCCTTAGAAAGGAGTTAGTGCTCATTCTTCCCTTTCAAGGAAAAAAAGCGGCTGATCCCATGAGAAATTTTCTCTTCCTCCAGAGCAGATGAAGAGGAAGATGAACTTGACTTTGTCAGTGTGTGATTAGGGCGTGTTGAGCTCACTGGAGATCTAAATGAATGAATTGCCTCAAAATCAGATGGGCTTGATGTCGAATTGCAATACTGCACTGACTCCTCACTCACCCATTGCATATCAGTAGAAGCAACACTGTCCATCTCACCTGTATCAAACTCATTCGAAAAATGGATTTCTTGAGACTTTGATGAGCATTTATAATTTGGTTTACCATCTCTTGAATTTCCATCCATCTGAAGCTTCACACTATATTGAGACCTGCCAATATCTGTGTGAGGGTGCAGAGCTTGCAATTGCTTGCCAAGAAGGTATATAGTCTCTTGACAGGCTGCAAGCTTCTCTGCCGCATCTGCTCTCTCTCTTTCCTGCCAAAGAGAAGGGTAGCAGATTTTTTACTCTTGCTTCCAAAGTTAAATGGGAATCATAAGTTTGAAGCACGATAAAGAACAATGTTAACGTTCAAGTCTGATGCCACAACAAAGCAGTTCGTAAAAGGGAATAATTACACCAAATAACAAAATCAAAGACAAATAAGCAAGAATTGTGGGCCTGATAAGTGAATGAGCTGCAAAGAAATATTGCATATCTGATAGAATCTCCCTTCCATATTTATTCTGTAACAAAGTATTTTGCAGTTTTTTGTCATTTGAACTTGTGAGTAGAACATGCACCTATACAGAACTTGTAGGAGCAGTCTGGCAAGAAGTTTTAGATGGGCAACCACAGAGGCACACAGACTACACCTTGTGGAGAAACAGAGTTAATTGCAAT
The DNA here is from genome assembly GCF_054855325.1 of Carica papaya. Classification (NCBI taxonomy): domain Eukaryota; kingdom Viridiplantae; phylum Streptophyta; class Magnoliopsida; order Brassicales; family Caricaceae; genus Carica; species Carica papaya. The sequence continues at coordinate 3,721,477 of NC_142312.1, read as the reverse complement.
CCAGTGTCATGTTGGAACACTCGTTTTTTTATGCAGAATTAATATCACGTACCTGTTTGGCCTTGAGGTCAGAATGGGCTTCAGACAGAGAAGAACACTTTGTGGAGGTCTTGTTCCTTAACAAAACAGAAAAATTGAAGGAAAAGTTAGTAAAATCCAGCATATGTTAAGTCATGCCAGTTAGCAACTTAATTTGCCAACCAAGAAACCAGTACTGCTCAAAGTGCTAAATTAACAAAAGGATATATTAAAAAGTTAAAACTGATTCATGGCTAAGTTGAATCTCCATTTAAAGTCTTGCTTTAAAGTTTTGGAAAAGATTTTTTGGCTGAGTAAATAAATCCCAAACACCCAAAGTCCTTGAGATAATTTGAATAACCATTTCTTAAAACTGCTCAGCACTAACCTTTGAATTTTGTCTTGAAGGTCAGCACATCTGGCAAGAGCATGCTGATGGCTGTGCTTCTCTTCTGATAGCTCAATCTCCAATTTCTGTTTCTTTTCTCGCAAAAGGTTTACCTCAGCTTCTAACTCCTGGGTACAGACTTCAAGTGACTTGTAAGACTCTGTCATGCATTTTAGTTTTGTTTCTGCCAAACTATAGAGTTTTTGAGAGGAAGCCAATCGTACTTTTAATTCTGTCAGGAGCTGTTCTTTTTCCTGTACCTGCAACTTTGTGTTGTCAAGCTTTTGAGTGCATATGGCCAGAGCCATTCCCATATTATCTTTCTCTAACTTCAGCAGCTCCAACTTTTCCATGAAATTGCACGATGTCAAGTTCGAGATAGAGCCAGGGCCTATCTTTCCATCTTGAGCAACCTCTGCATCAGAACAGGACTGGAAATCCTGGTGATATTCATTACTGTATGTCTTCTTAGATGAGTCATTCTGAACAACCTTATTTTCAAGTAAAGTAACTTTGTCGATATACTCACCACCAGTAACGTCTCTACTTCCGTTATTAAAACCGAGAACCAAAAAATTCATATCAGTCACTTTGTATAGAACATGAGAAAGTTTCAGAACAAAATCAACCAAACCCCTTTCGCTGCAGGTGAATTTATGAACAGAAGTAGAGAAATCATCTATTTCACTCAATCCACTCCCACTGGAAGTATCCTGAAGAAGAATTGCTTCCCTGACAAGTGATAAAACAAATTTATGAATACGGGAAATAGCAGATGCCAAATTTGTCGTCAAAATGTTGTTCATGTTGGTACCAGGTTCCCTGTCTTGACTAACTGATATCTGGTTCTCTCTGGTTTGACCAGAATAGTGAATGCAAGGCTGTTCACTGGAAAAGACAATATCTTTGTGAGGTACCTCAGGGATAGAAGAGAGAGACTGCTGAGATGAACTTTGTATTTCCTGGATTGCACATTTAATATCCTCAACAATTTTCTCAATATCAGAGTCCAGAATTTGAGACTCAAATATCTTATAAATTCTTGATCGGAGCTTGAACAAGGGCAGATACTCTGCACCAGTTTCAACCTCTTTCTCTGAGGATTCTACATTAGAAAGATCCTGTTCTTCATTTGAATCAACTCCAGGTTGCTGTTCAGTGACAAGATCACCACTGACTGAAACTTCAAATTCTGCATGCAAATTTCTGGAGTTACTTGGATTAGTTGAAATAGAGATGGATCCATCAACATCATTAGCTGCAAGTCTCTCCATTTCCAGAAAGTCATCTAGTAATCCCAAGTGATTTTTACTCTTAGGCTTACTAGATTTCTCACTGATATTTTCTATTTCTTGTTGACAGAAATCAGAGGTCACTGGTGCACAAGATTCAGAAGAACTTCCTCCTTCATTCCCATCTGCAGACATAGAAGCCATAATGGGAGAATTACTTATATATCTCCTTGATGATTCTTCAACAGGATTGCCAAGATCTGCATTTTGGCAACTTCCCTTCTGATTGAGGGTCTGTGCTTTCAAACTTTTAAGCTCACCAGCCATCTTGGCACAAACGTCTCTGGAAGCTTGCAGTTCACTGTTTCGATTTGCTAAAGCCTCTCGAAGCATTTTTGTCTCTCCCTCCATTGTCAATACACGTGTGGTAAGACATTCATTCTCTTTTTGGCAGTGTTGCAAGGTATCAGAAGAAAGTTCTGGTTTTAGAGATGACTCAGGATTATGATTTTTAACCAGAGTTCTCTGCTTTCGGGGTTCACTGACTTCATGGTCCAAATGCTCAACCTCTAGCCTCATTTGAGCCAATGCAGCAGGCCCAGGCAACTTCTTCCTAACGAGGCCACGTAGTCTTTGGCACTCTGCTTCTAGCTTTGCAATCTTTTTGACTCCCTCGAGATGCTGCTTGTTTGCAATTTCTGCAGACCTTACACTCATGTTCTTTTCCTCATTACGGATATCAAGCTCCTTAGACGCTACATGCAAATCATACTTAAGTGCATTTATCTCCTTTTCCTTTGACAGGATATTTCCCTTCAGATATTCTATTTCAGCTTCAGCTTGAGATTTCTTTTCATTAATCTCCAGTATCAAATTAGATCGCTCTTGTAATGACCTTGAAAGTGCTGCATTTTCAGCAGCTGCCCGCAGAAGCCTTTGATCCAAATCTGCTATTTGTGCTTGAAGCTCCAGCTTAATTTTGTCCCATTGGCTGGTTTTAGATAGAACAACCTCATGCAATTGATGTTCACTTTCATCCTTCACATTCCTTATTTGCCTCATACACTCTTTGAGAGCACCATCCAAATGGGATGTTCTATCCTCTGCAGTGAGCTTCAATAGAGTGACAGATTCAAGTTGACGCTTCAATGCAAGATTTTCCGATTCAACCTTTTCCCATCCTAAAGAATGCAGGGCCATTATAAGAATCAATGTGCTCAAAGTGAAAGAATCAATCTTTTACCAGGACAAATGAAGAAAAGAAAAATTCAAATGCACTGCTTTATGGATAAAATAAAGGCAAAAGAACAAGCATTGACTGTCACTGGAATTCAGAAGTCAGACTATTTTATTCCTAGGTACTTAAGCAAGAAAACTAATGTCCAGGCAGTAGAATGATGGTATACATTCGATTTTTATCCTTTTCATCTTTAGTTTTCTACATAAGGACTACAATTGACAAGAATTTAGATCAGACCTGAAACAGCCTCTTCAGCCACTTTTGCATGCTGTATAACCAGACTGTCTTTGGCACTAATTTCAGAATGAGCAGCAGAGAGCTGTTCCTTCAAATTCTTCACTTCACTCTCAAATAATTTGATTTGATCTGTCAATGTATTCACTTGACCTCCCAACCCATTCAGATGTCTATATACATCCATAGGTATTTGAACATAGTTTACCTTTTTATAGTTTTCCTGTAAAAAGAAAAGTAATGAGGGAAGAAAGAATTAGTTATCTCAAATAGAAAAAGCCAAAAGAGAAAGATCTGAAAGGTAAACCTTGATGGATCAAATACTGAAGTCTCCAAACCATCGATCCCCACCAAAAAAAAAAAAAGAAATAATACATAGATACTGGATGAATATGATAAATGAATAGAAACATATTGCTCATCTATTGCTTATATATTTCAATGAAATGGCCATCAAATTGTCTAGTCTTGGCAATTCTAGGAACAAACCTGATCTCCTAGAGATGCTAATGAAGACAAAGAAGCGCCAGCAGAATCTGATACATTCACCAGCTTTTCACCTATGGTCTTATCAGATGATTTTTTCTTCCAAGGCCAATTACGGCGGTCCATCTTGTTCTTACAGTATATATCCTGCAATCATTTTTTAGGAAAGTAGAGTGATTTTAATGAAAAATAATAATATAGTACATAAAATTAGCATCTGACCAAGCTCTGATACTTGAGTTGGTAAAAGATAAAAACAGACATATTTCGGATTGAATGATTAAGCTTCAATTCTTCTAATATTACTCACACCAATCTTACACCAAATACCTCAGTTAACCCTCTGAGAGATCACATTTGCCTATAACCTACTACTAAGCTTTTCCTGTTTACTTGAAACATAATCAGCGCACAAGTATAAGATGTTGCACAAGCAAACAGCTCCCTCATTCTACAGAAAAAGTCCAAAACTTCAAATAAAATTTGCAAAACTCGAGCACATGTTAGCATCTCGCACGAGACAAGTATGCAGTAACATGCATTATGGATTTTGTTTTTCAGGGAACTAAAACACGCACCAAATTAACTTAAAAGAATCAGCATATCTCCTTGGCATTTATCAGAACAAAGAAAGAGATAAACATCTGCCATTAGTTTGAGACAAATTTTAGCTCGTAACTGATAAAAAAATTGAAAGAGAACTGAAAAAAAAAATGTCCTTCTTGATCCTTTTCCAGTTAATGGCCAAAATCATCATTTGTCAACGCGTCAAACAAGAGGGGAAAAGAGAATCCTAACCCAGCTAATGTCCAAAAACTTCATAATTGTTATAAAAGGAACATCTCTGAACGACAAGTCAAAGGACATATAAAACTAGACAGACTACAGTAAAATTAACAAAGGCCTTTCTTGATGCTAACTAGTAGCTATAGGTAATCCTCTGCCTCAATAATAAACATCACAGGGGGAAAGCGATAACCACATTAACACACAAATATAGAACGGAAGAAGAAGAACCAGTCTAAACACCATAATCAAAATAATAAACAGTCATGTACGCATATATATATACACACACACACACGTGTGTGATGAGAATTTGGAGTGAAACATATCGTTCAATCGAAATTTACACCCCAATAACGTTTCCACAGAACTCCTCTTTGTCCCTCAGAGCGTGAAACAGAGGAACTATTTGAAACGCCGATACATAGACACACAAAAGGAACTCACCTGAAGAAATGACAGACTATCACTATAACAGAGTAGATCTGCAAGAGATTACCAAGAACAAGGACTGTGATCGAGAACTAGAACTGAAAATTTATTCGTGTTCTTCTTCAGTTGGTTTTCCGAGTGTGAAATAGACAAAAAAGAAGAGGGAGCCAAGAGGAGCGGGTAGTAGAAGAGAGTGAGGAAGCCAGAGACATGCGCGTAGGTGTAGTCTGTCACTTTTTAAACGCTCCCCCTATAAAAGAAAAGCTGAGTCACCATCATCAGCGTCTAATTATTATTTTTGAAATCCTGAAAATTGTTTTCTACTATCTTAATTACGCATTTGCCCTTTTAAGCTGTGGTTGTATACAGTGGGGTGCACGAAAAGACCTGTACGCTTCCCCACGTGATGCGTCGTTTTCTGGCTCGCGACCGGCGAACCTGATCGTCATGACAGATGGACTGATTTGATGAGATATCATTTTATCGAACATGGAAGCATTCAAGGAGCTCCCTTTCCTGGACTTGTTTTGATTGATTTGGGCAAAACAACGAACAAGTTGTACGACATTGCGCTTCGTAGAACTTCATGGACTGCAGTTGCACCATATTAACCTAACCTAATTAATAATTTTTTATTACTTTTATTTTATTCAAATTTATTAATTTAACTAATTACTATTTAGTTCAATAGTTAACGTATCTACTCTATTATACAAAATAATAAATTCAAATTGATCCATCCAAGTTGATAAATTTAAGTCAATTTGTACTACTCAAATACACGTTTATTTAAAAATTATTTATCTTATATTATTATAAAATTATTAGTTTCATACGATAATAATCTTTTTTTTTTTTTTGAGATGATAAAGAAATATTTTATATATATATATTATAAATTTATATTACTTTTTTTTTGTATTTAATATAAACGAATAAAATTTTTATTTTACTTGATAATCACACTTTTATTAGAATCTATGTATTATAACAAATGCTTAATGGCGTTACCTAAAGTAATAGCTTTAGTTGAGTTTTTATTTTATCTAAATGTTTATTGTAATTTACAACGACTATGTTTTCATTGCATAAAAAGCTCGTATATTTTTCTGAGGTCCAACCCATGCTTGAATTTAGGATTCGCATATATTGCTCGCTCGTAATCTCTTATTGCATGGAGTTATAAAAGAGAATAATACATGCATATATATACACGACTTATTATTCAATTTATTATTTTGGGAATCCAAGTATATTTGTCAAACTATCTTAATTTGGGACTTAAGAAAATAGTTGCTTTATTTTATTTTTTTTATAAAAAAAACTATAATAGAAAAAAGAAGAAAGAAAGGATAACCGGCCCTGATTTATTAGTCCAAGCCCCGTCCAAGATACTAGCCAGCCCACTAGTTTTCTTTCAAAAGAAACCCTAAGCCTAAACCATCTCATTATCCTCATATAAAGTCTCCTCCTTTCATCAATGGCCAAACCCTAAACCTTCTTTCTCTCATTTCTCAGTTTCACGCCCGTCCAAATGGGGCGAGTTATTCGTGCTCAGAGGAAGGGTGCCGGCTCCGTTTTCAAGTCCCACACGCACCACCGGAAGGGACCTGCCCGCTTCCGTAGTCTGGACTTCGGCGAGCGCAATGGTTACTTAAAAGGTGTGGTGACGGAGATCCTGCACGATCCTGGCCGTGGTGCCCCTCTTGCTCGCATCACTTTTCGCCATCCTTTCCGCTACAAGAAGCAGAAGGAGCTTTTCATCGCCGCTGAAGGTATGTATACTGGCCAGTTTGTGTACTGCGGTAAGAAGGCTAACTTGATGGTCGGAAACGTTCTTCCTCTACGATCAATCCCTGAAGGTGCCGTTGTCTGCAACGTCGAGCACCACGTCGGTGATCGTGGCGTTCTCGCTAGGGCTTCTGGTGATTACGCTATTGTCATCAGTCACAACCCCGATAACGACACTACCAGGTTAAATTTTGCTTTTTATCGTAATTTTTCATTCTTCACATAGTTCATTTTGTTAATTCGTGAATTAGTTTATAGGTTGATGGTCTGTTGGATATCTGTTTAACTTTGTTTACTTAGATATGGCTGTTACCATCTGATTTGATCAGCTTTGCTTAGTTTTGATGTTTCTAGGGTTAGCGTAATCTATTAGTTGCTGATGAATAAGACTAGATGTTTAATCTAGAAGTATATTCTTTACCTCCTGTTATTTATTGTTAGTATCTGGTTAATCTGCAACTAGTTTTGCTTGTTGCTATTATAATTCTCTATCATTGTGAAAGTATTTGATTGGTGGTTTGAAGGGAGTCTGATTGGTAATTTATTGAAAATCTGATGGAGATGTTGTAAAACCTGACGATTGATACTTTAGCTGCTAATGTAATTGCGAATAAGAATGGGCTTTTGTTAAACATGCAAGTTTTGCGTGAACTGATAACTCTCTTGGCACCTCACCGTGCTTTGATTTTGGGGTTTCAAAACCTGTTATGAGGACTCCTTAGAGCCAATAAAAAAAGCAACTTTTGGGTTAATTCATCCCAATATATTGTTCTGTTTTTTGGCAGGATCAAGCTCCCATCTGGTTCTAAGAAGATTGTTCCAAGTGGGTGCCGAGCCATGATTGGTCAGGTTGCTGGTGGAGGAAGGACTGAGAAGCCTCTTCTCAAGGCTGGAAATGCTTATCACAAGTTCAAGGTGAAGAGGAACTGCTGGCCTAAGGTCCGTGGTGTAGCTATGAACCCAGTTGAGCATCCTCACGGAGGAGGTAACCACCAGCATATTGGTCATGCCAGTACCGTTAGACGTGATGCTCCTCCTGGCCAGAAGGTTGGTCTTATTGCTGCAAGGAGAACAGGTCGTCTCAGAGGACAAGCTGCAGCTACTGCCGCAAAGTCGGACAAGGCTTAGAGAGTGGTATTCCTTGGCTGCTTGCATTTTTTGGTTTACGTTGGTTAGAGATCTTTATAAGACAATCTGCTAAGCTGTAGAAGTTTTGTTGAATTGCGAAGCTACACTGAAATTGAACTATTTTATGAGTTGATTTGAAATATAGCTACATGTTTTGTTGGGATATTTATTTGCTTATCTTTTTCTCCTGATCTGTTTTGCTTGTCTTTCGTTTTCTACTTCATATGCTTCTAGGATGGTATGTGGATGTGTAGTATTCTTCTATAGATGAGTTGCGGTAGGTAGTAGACCAGCAGGTTGGAAGATCGAACTGTGTATTTGGTGCTTGATGATGGTGGCTTCCATTATTTCGACCTTTTCTTTTGGTTTCAGGTTGATGATAACAGTTGGTTCTTATTCTGTTTTATAACTGAGTTTCTGGATGAGTTTCAGCTGGAATATACACTCTAAGGCATTTTTGTTGGTTGAGTACCTTGTAAATCATTGATCCTTAAAGAACCAACTTCAAAAGCGCCATACATGCCAGGAAACCATTACAAGCTATTTAAAAGGTTTATTGATCAACATAATTCTCTAAACTGTGAATTTATAGATGCATTGTCAATATCTAAGCTTTCGGTGATAATGCAAATAATGCAGTCAAATTCCTTTCATGAAATATTCTACTGTTAAATTTATAATTTTACCCTATAAATAATATTCTTTTCTAAAAAATTAATCAACTCTACTAAATTTTTTTTTTATGTACCACCAAAATGTAAATCCGAGTTTATATGTTTGCGGAGGTAAAATAAGAAAAAAATCAGATACTCAAATATTCAACCCATATATTGGAAATACAATAGATATAAAGTCTCCCAAGTCCTAACCCATATATTCGTGAGCCGGAGCCATGGGCTTGTACATGCCCCCAGAGGCCACAGGTTACCACAGCGCGGTTGCACGAAGCCAAAAATAAGGACACACGTACTCGATTAAAACTTCGTTAGCAGTCCCAAATGTTAGAATACGGTAAGAAATCCTCTGCTTGTTAGCATAATTGGCCGACCCGAAAAGTCTCGGTTCCATCGCTCTGTCTTAGACAGACCTGTGCAATCAATGGATTTCTCGGAGAGGAATGCTTCTCTCCTGATTGTTTTCCTGCTCACCATCTTAGTGCCGGAAAAGGCGCTGTGCATTCGGTTCCCGGATCGGATCTCGAGCGCCGTCGCCGAACCGTCAGATCAACCCCTTAAAACGGCGGTTTTCGCTCTTGGTAGCTTCTGGAGATCCGAAGCTGTATTCGGTTGCGTTCATGGAGTTGTACGGACCACCGTCGGGTATGCTGGTGGATCCAAATCCAATCCGGAGTACAGAAGCTTAGGCGAACATGCGGAGTCCGTACAGGTCCGATATTTTTCTCCCTCGTTTCCTCTGATACCGGATTAATCTTTATTTGTGTTGATATTTGGTTGATTGATTAATTGATTCGAGCAACTTTTGAATTACATTAGCCGGCGATTCAATGTACTTCGGGTTTAGTCTTTGATATTTAAATGCGTAGAGTAGGGAATGCTTGATGAAAATCTATGGAAGATGAATTCTTGTACAATCGAAGATGAATTCTTCTTGCTTCTGGATTAAGTACTTTCTTACTTAAACTTAATCTGCATATGTTAGCCCTGGTGAAACTGCTGCTCTTGCTGGAAGTTCAATCACTTGAGAATACTTAGATTAGTCTTGTCAATGGTGACAGTGACAAATGGAAGGATATTTTAGGCTTTATCAGGACAGGTAAGTGTTGATGCCTGCCCTTTTTCACGGTTGCTTGTTCTGAAATGCATAGGATGAGATATTGTAGAAATGTAGAGAGATGCTGATCTTCTTTAAGGTCGGCTCTGGCAAGTACACTTCATTGAAACTGGCACCTTGTTTAAGGTGGGCTCTGGCAAATCCTATTATGTTTCTTTAGTTAATGACAAAAAATCCTTCATTTGTAAAATTGGATTTTAGTTTTTAGTTTGAATCAATTTCCTTTCTAGCTTAAATTTTTGTAGAATGGATTTCTAATTGATTTTGGAGATTGATTTCTAGTTCATGCCTGGTAACTGAAAATTAGAATTTTGTTTACAAGCAAAAGAAGAATTGGAAATCCTCTCCAATAATTTAAGGGAGTGGAATTAAATATTAGAATTGCTGTGCACACTGTTAACAAGAATAGAATAGAAGCTGAGCCAAACATGCCTCTGGAGGACTATATAGTTAGAGGGTGATTGACTTCTGGATGATGCTAAGGCATGTTTTCGGATGCCTTTAAATTCATTAACTTGGCAAGCACCTGCCAGAGATCAATACAATAATTCATTGGCACTGTCTCCCACAAGTTTTTGTCATGATGACCCTGATTTGGCAAATATATTTTTTTCAACTCAACATTGCATAGAAAGTAGAAAGTGTTATTTCCCTGAAGCCAGTTCTACTTAAGCATGAAATGGTGCTGATAGGCAGAATCTTTCCATTAGATTACAATAATTTTCCCAACTTTTTGGCCTCTTTGGTTTTTGCTTGACTTGGAATTGGATTTCATAGTTTACTTAAGCTCTATCTGAGCTTGTCTAAATTTGAATGCAATGTGGATTACGTGCAGGTTGAATACGATCCAAGGCAAATCAGTTTCAGGCAACTTTTAGAGGTTTTCTGGTCAGGTCATGATTCAAGACAGGTGTTTGGTCAAGGTCCTGATGTTGGTAGTCAGTATAGGTAAAAGGAATCGTAGGTCACTTCTTTAGTACTGTAATCCATCCTGAATTTCATACTAGAGAGCCGTTGTGTATCGACAGGTCCATTATTTTCACTAATGGGTCCGAAGAGTCCAGATTGGCTGCTACCAGCAAAGAAAGAGAGCAACTTAAATCAAAGAGCAGCGTTGTGACTACTCAAATTCAACAACTTGGAGCATTTTACCGTGCAGAACCTGAACATCAGGTTTCCTTTTATGTTCCGTGGTTTACTTTATGTTCCCCTTCCCATATACTATCTACCTAATCTATATCAATTCCACCGGATAAAAATTTTATAGATATTATAGCTGTAATTTTTGTTACAGATAATCAATTGCATTCTGTGGAAGAAATCACATTCTCTGAAAGAGTAACTTGCCGTGCTACTGAATTTGCAGAAATTTGAACTCAAGAGGAGTCCATTCCACCTACAGCTGATTGGAAACTTGCCAGAAGAGGAACTCGAGAGATCAACTCTTGCAGCAAAACTGAATGGCTATGCAGCAGAGCTCTGCCCACCTAGGATTCAGAAGCAAATTGATGCAAAAATCAAGGACATTATTAGAAAAGGTTGGCCAATCTTGAGAGAGATATAGCTGACATCTGGCATGGAAACTTCACATTCACGCACTCGGGTGAATTCTTTTGTGGGAGTATTAGTGTATCTCGAACTGCTTAGATGGATAAAATTACACTGTTTAAAGTCTTTGGACATCTCTTTAGTAATAATACTTTGTCCATATATGGCATAGGCATTTACAATTTTGTGCATTTCCCAAAACCTTAACCTTAGTATTAATTGATTTTTCCCTTTTTGTTGGGAATTTTTGTGCACGAAATTACAATTAAATGTGTGTTTTAGAAAATTGATCCATCACTCGGTAATAGCTAATCTAAATGCTGCAAATTGGTTGTAAACAAGGTTGTCATTTGCATTTTATGAGAATGAATGATTTATTAATCCATTCCACTTTAGTAATTATACAAAAAAAAAAATTTAAAAAGAGTTATTTTAAAAAGTTTTATTATATTAGGTCAGAATTTATACGAATCTATTAAGTTCAACAAAATAATACGATTTTAAAATTATAAACATATCAATAATTTTAAACAATTATAATATTGTGTACTTAATAATTATTAGTAAATAAATATTATTAAAATAAGAGAATTTATATTATTAATAAAATATTTATCACAGAAATCTATGCATTTTCAGTTTAATAAGATTTGAAATATATTGTTTTTATTTTATCTGAAATTTTAATTGTAATTTTATTTCTATTATTATCAAAATAAATGTTGATTATTTACAAATTCTATTTAAATTTTAAATTTGTATTAAACGTTTGTCTAAAACAAATCCTAGTAATAGCCAATTATAGAAAAAAATATATATATCCTTATATGCTTCGGGTAAATGATGTCCAATCACAGCGCGCAACCACGCTATCATATAGAAAAAATCTTCTATACCACGTGTCACCTAATGATTGGCTAGCTTCAAGGTAATAAAATGGGAAGCGAGCGCGTACACATAAATGGTTCATTGACTTTGACTCCCTCTTGTGCGGCGAGGGCGAGAGATAATCGGCGTCTATAAAGCCGACTTGTGGGGAGTGATTTACAGAAGAGAGAGAGCTACTCAAGCCAAGCGCAGAGAAAAACCCTCAACTAACTGTGTCCGTGAACGCTGCGAAGATAGATTCGGATCGAAAGAGGAAGAAAGATTCGATCTCGTCGGCAGATCGAACGGCGGAGAAGGATAGGGCGAGGGAGAGGGAGAGAGGAGATCGAGAAAGGGAGAAGGAGAGGGAGCGGGAGAGAAGGGAGAAGAGAAAGAAGAGCAAGATGGCGAGTAGCGGCCAGGTGAGGGCATCGCACATTCTGATAAAGCACCAAGGGTCTCGCAGGAAAGCCTCATGGAAGGATCCGGAAGGCAGAGTAATCATGAATACCACTCGTGATTCCGCCGTCTCTCAGCTCAAGGCCCTCCGCGAGGACATCGTTTCTGGAAAAGTTAAGTTTGAGGACCTCGCGTCCCGATTCTCTGACTGCAGCTCTGCCAAGCGCGGCGGAGATCTCGGTATATCCCTTCCCACTTTCTCCTGCTCTTTTCTATTTCTGTTGCTTTGATTTATCAAAAAGCTAAAGTGTTCGAGCTAATCGAGTAGTTGTTCTTGATTTGTTGAGTGGTGAATTTCTTTTAAATGAGACTTGGAATAACAAAGGTTTCTAGATACTGAGCTCTGATTTTTGATGATTTTCCCCTATTTTCTCTATAACAAACAAAATGCACTGGTAGGTAGTTCTTGATCATTATATTCGATATATACAAGTATCCTCCTCTGCCGTACTCCGTAGCAGACTCCTGATGTTCAGTTGCGGTTTGTAAATTGTAGTATTATCTTCGAGGGCTCTAAAATGAATTTTGCTATACTTATTTCAAAAAGAAAATGAATATTGCTGTACTTATCATGTTATTTGCGCTTGAAAAAGTGAATTGAGGCTGTTATTGAATAGTAAAATGCCTTAATGTGCTGTTTTCCTTGAACTGAAGTGCTTTTTGTTGCATTGAGTATATATTAAACGCAGGAACCCCCTCTAGATGTTATTTCAGTGTTGCTATGACGAGCTTACCTCTTACATAATCATCTAAAATTAGAAAGGTTTATCAGTTCCCCCAGAAATTTAGACTAACTTGATTCGAATGCAAATGGTGGTCAAATGTGCTGAGTTGATCTATTGGTGCTAAGGAGAGAGGATTTACTGGGCGTTCGTTTAGGTTCACTGTGTAGTTTTGTCTAGCCTATTGGTGCTATGGAGAGAGGATACAGTTTGTTTCCCGACATTATTATATTGTGTTGACATTAGTTCCTCGAGAAGTCAAGAGTCGAGATTATTATGCTGATTAGTCAACAGTCAAGATGTAGGATTGAGGTTTTTATTCTTATTTTTTCCGAATAAAGGAGGGACAAGTGTTACTAAATGTTACTATACTCTTCCCATATTGGATTATTGAATGTTCATTTTGAGTTCTAGCTGCTGATCTTCAGAGCAAGCCTCTGGAACTGGCCTTATAACTAAGGATAGACACTGCATTTATGCCTAAACATCTTGCTTGTTTGCGATCTAGCATGATGTCAGCTCTGTGTTGCTGCGTGTTGTCCTGTTATTCCGGGGGCTGACCTTTATTGGTTTGTTGACATGCTGTTTCTCGACTTTCGAACATTTTTAGAGATCCTAATCTCTGCTACTTAGAAGAGAATCTGATTGATTGGACACTTTTTCACTGTTTAGCAATTTTGTTCAAATCATTGCACACAACTATAGTGTCCAAATTTGCACATAAATTGCCAGAGTTGTCATAACTGAATCCATTTCTGTATCATAATGACTAATGTTGCTGGAATCTTGTCTAATGTTATTTCTTTTCCAATAACGTTATGTCTGGAGCAATTTCATAAATTCTTTATTGAACTCATTTAGAAATTTACACGCCTTAAATTATGAGAAGCGAAATTTTTATTGGAAAATAATAATAATTAAGTTCATAGATGGTTGCAACTCGAATTAGAATAATGCAGTCTAAATTTATCCACTTGAAATTTTCTAGAACTCAATTTTTATCATTTTTTCTTAGAAAAAATAAAATAAGACTAGGTTTTAATTTCCAAATGAATTCAAGATAATAAAATAATATGATTGATTAACATAACCATAATTTGTTTCAAACATACATAACCTAAGTGACAAAAAAGATTAAAGCTTCTGGTTCTTTTCAATTGTTGTCCTACCCAAATCATTTTTCCTTACCTTTGCACGTAATTAGCATACATGCCAAATTGAAGCACACTCCCACATGCTGGTTTCAATAACAGTCCATATAAATTTGCTGCAGGTCCTTTTGGCCGAGGGCAGATGCAGAAACCCTTTGAGGAAGCAACCTTTGGTCTCAAGGTTGGTGAGGTAAGCGACATTGTGGATACAGATAGCGGTGTTCACATCATCTTGAGAACTGGCTGACTTAACATCAACCAAATTAATTCCACATGCTCAGCAAATACGATCCAAGGAAATTCTCGGATTGTTCTTTCCTATTTTTTGGCAAAGTATAATTGCAATATGACCATCTTATGATAATCTCTGCCTAGAGCTATTCTTATATGTGGTATCTCAATGGTGCAGATGTGTACCTTGGATTATGCTTTTCGATTGGATTTTTAGACTTTTGATTTCGGTGACTGGGTGACTGCAGAATTTTAGGCTCTGATTTATTTCTCTATTTGCTTTTGGTTTGATTTTTAGACACTCTTGGTTTGGTTTGCTTTTGCTTCTGGTTTGGATGGTGCTTTTGATATCTTCGTTTGTTTCAATGTTATGAAAATTTAGTTATTTTCATTTTTTGTAACAATTTTAGTTACCAAGTTTTTAATTATCAAATTAGGGAATAAATTACTAAACTTAATTTACTTAAAATTTAGAACCCCCCTGGATCCTCCAGATTTTGTCCATGACGTTTTTATCTTCGTACATACCAACAGCTATTTGATCTGCAAAGATGGCAAGGTTCTTTCATTATAGAATGTCAAATTCTTACCAAAGATTCTTAATTCATGTTATATCCGTTTTGACGTTTCTATCATATTTTAAACCCACTTTTATGAATTATTACCAAATGCACTAACAGAATCTTTTCTGATAAATACTTTTTAATTTTAGACCAAGTTCCTCTCTCTTGAGACCACATAAAACCAACTTGGAAGGGAAACAAGGTGAACGAAATAGATTGTTTATCGGTTTAGAACTGAATCGGAATAGAATCAAATGAGAAGAATTTTTTGAGTTGAAGACTCAACCAAATCTTAAGTTATTCTTGGATTTTTAAGTGAATAAGAAACAACAATATTTATTGCACCGAATGTCTTATCTAAAAAAAAAAGATTATTATTGCATGATTGTCTAAAAAATAACAGTTTCGACAAACTGGTTCTCGATACGGACACTAGAAAACCAAAAAATCGGTCCACTTTTATCCGTTATCATTCCAAGTGAAAGTAAGACTAATATAAATTAAAAAGAATAGTCTGATACAGTTGGATTCTGAACCAATAGCCACCAAAATAAATAATATGGTCTAAACCAGATAAGTCAGCAACTAGACTAAGTTAGGGTTCGGCCCACGCAATCTACAGGCTTCACCGAGAGAAGGGTCATTTGTATTATATTCTTTGGGCTTTTGGCAGCCCTAAAATTTTGGTTGTCCCCTGGACAACATCACATTCATTTGCAGCCGTGACCGCTTGCTCTTTAACAACCCAGCAACTGGGTGCCACCTCTAAACAGCGTGGGCCCATTGATTTGATTATTCATAAAATTACCATGGGAGCGATTCGGCTGAAACACTAATTACAGAGAAGGCCATCATAGAGAGATCTTGTGTAGAAAATGGAATTTTCTTGCTTAAACAGCCATAAAATTACATAATTACTTAATAAGGAACCAATCACATCGCACCGCAATTTTGGTATCAAGGATACAATCGTCATTTTAAATGGACCAAATTGGTCAGTGATTGGGCTTTCCTCCATTGACCGAATTGACCTCCATATCTGAGACCTGAGCTGGTATTCACAGTATAAAAACCAGCTGGGAACAGATCAAGAGAAAACCGCGTCTCTTTCTTTTCTCAATCAGCTCTTAAATTTTTTCCAAACTCCACCGTCAAACCACCCGCACTCTTAACTTTCTCTTACTCGCATTTTCAATCAAACCCCACGGATCAAACGGATCAAACCCGAAATGGCATCCGAGAACGACACCCCCAAATCCGGATCCGCCAACGGTGACGCTGCTACTAGTCCCGCGGCCACGCAGCCACACAAGGTGGCGCTGATTACCGGCATTACCGGTCAAGACGGTTCATACCTGACGGAATTCCTCCTCAACAAAGGGTACGAGGTTCACGGTCTGATCCGTCGCTCCTCCAACTTCAATACGCAGCGTATCAATCACATCTACATCGACCCCCACAACGCCCACAAGGCTCGCATGAAGCTCCACTATGCCGACCTCACTGACGCTTCCTCTCTCCGCCGCTGGCTCGATACGATCCGCCCCGACGAGGTCTACAACCTAGCAGCGCAATCGCACGTCGCTGTTTCATTCGAGATCCCTGATTACACCGCCGATGTTGTCGCCACTGGGGCCCTTCGACTATTAGAAGCGGTCCGATCTCACATCTCCGCCACCGGGCGCGCTCACATCAAATATTACCAGGCTGGATCTTCTGAAATGTTTGGATCCACTCCACCTCCGCAGTCTGAAACCTCGCCTTTCCACCCTAGATCCCCCTATGCAGCCTCGAAATGCGCTGCGCATTGGTACACCGTCAATTACCGGGAGGCTTACGGGCTATTCGCATGCAATGGGATCCTCTTCAACCACGAATCGCCGCGTCGCGGAGAGAACTTCGTGACCCGGAAGATCACGCGAGCTGTGGGGCGCATCAAGGTGGGTCTGCAGAGCAAGCTGTTTCTGGGGAATCTACAGGCGTCGAGGGACTGGGGTTTCGCTGGGGACTATGTCGAAGCGATGTGGATGATGCTGCAGCAGGAGAAGCCGGACGATTACGTGGTGGCGACGGAGGAGTCGCACACGGTGGAGGAGTTCTTGGAGGTTGCCTTCGGGTACGTGGGGTTGAATTGGAGAGATCATGTGGTTATCGACAAGAGATATTTCAGGCCTGCGGAGGTGGACAACTTGAAGGGCGACTCAAGCAAGGCGAGGAAGGTGCTTGGATGGAAGCCTAAGGTGGGTTTTGAACAGTTAGTGAAGATGATGGTTGATGAAGACATCGAATTGGCTAACAGGGAGAAGGTGCTTGTGGATGCTGGCTACATGGATGCCCAGCAGCAGCCATAATGGGGCCTTTCCTGGTTATCGATATCATTATTTGATGCTTCATAGAGAGAGTATAGTTTGATTTCCAGAGGAGAGTACTTATTTGATGTTCTAATTCCAGTGTTTTTCCTTAAGCTGTTCGATTTTATGTAACCCAATTCATTCAATTTGCAGATTATAAGCAGTCCGACACTGTAAAACGATTCTACAAAATCAGCTTGGATTTTTTAATTAGATTTCTTGGCTGGCTCTGCAAAATGTTACAATTCTCTTCTTCTACCTTTTTCGGCACTAAAACAGAGTAATAAAAACCATCAGTTCCTCCATTTTGCACTTCATATAATTGAATTTTTTAAGGTGTTAATTCTGCAAAATAAACAGATCTCCATCCCCTTCCCATTTAGAGCCATTAATTAAACTCACGTGATCTATATGGGGTAAATAGATTATCTGGAAAAAAAAAAAGAAAATCACGGCAATTTGGCAACAAAATATTTAGTTTAAAAAATTGTTGCTCAGTTTGCAATTATTAAATAAACTTAACACTTCGAATTTGAAAATATTCAAAGTGAACATCTTAGGGAGTCAGTAAATTAATAATATTGGTTTCCTGTTATGTAGGAACTGTTTTACATTTAACTTGTTTTCTTTAATTTTCCTACTCTTATCTCAATCTCCTTCCAAAAATAACTTCCCAAAAATTGGAAGCATACCCACCTTCCATGTTTATGTTTCCTAATACTGCAAGTGACTTGAAAGGAAACAAACTGTCCTCCATTTCATATAAATCAATTTATTTTCATTTCAATTTGCAACTATCAAAATGTTTAATACAAGAACTTACTATAATGTGGCTCAATCTCTATGTGAGAGACAAATTAGTAGAATTCTGTGGAACTATATGCCAGAAACAAGAGGAGTCAGTCATGCTTGTCCTCTGTCTCTGTAATAGAGCTGGAAGGGGTTCTGTTTACAACTCTTTGCACAACAGAAGAGCCAGAGCTGATCTCCAATTGTGATGTTGGAACTGCAAATGGTTTGACGGATGTCCTTAGAGATTCTGGACCCTCTGCAGCAATTCTCTTGCACAATGCATCACAGTTGCTAATGACCTCAGTCAACCTCCCTTTAAGTTCTCCAATCTCTACCTGCAATCCATGAACTGCATGTGTTTTCCAAGTTAAATGATGTCCATAACCCATTGAAAAATGTCAGTATGATATTCCATAGAAAGAGTCAGAAATGTGAACCCCCAGAATATAATAGAGATCAATTACCTCCAGACAAATGCTGGGAAGTTGTTTTCATAGCAGACACCGAGTAATTAAAACGTTGGAGAAGTTTAACTGCCAAAGCATCTGCTACTTCTATTTTGTTCTCTATCTCCTCCTTCAAAGTTTTAGTTCATCAAAATGTATGCAACACAAAATGTTCTAATTCTTATAAAATATAGGCAAGAAAAAAGAATTTGAAATCAACTGAAAGCTCTGTCTAGAGCAAAGAATCTTAGTAAAAGAGTCAGAGAAAGAAATGTCAGCTAAGTGGGAAACAATTCAGTGTCTGAGCAGCCTAATTCTGCTGGCTAATGGTTCCTCATTTCCCCACCATTTAATGGCTAAAGTTGATGTTTCTTAGTTAACCTGTTTCCCAACGAAGATTCTCACAAAAGGTAAGTCTGAGCTCTCAAAAAACATCAAAAAAGAGAAGTAGCCACTAAACCTTTAAAGTGATAACAATTTCCCAAATATGAACCCGTATAAAGAAAATTTAGGTTCAAAAAATGTCATAGGATCAATGGCAAGCTCTCACAACAAAAAACAAAGATTAAAACAGAAAAATGCTGATGATTCCCACACTTGAAGAGCCTGAAGACACCATCATCTAGGCCTCATTTAGATTCACCTTGTGTTAGACAATCCAGTTTAGAACCGTATATAACAAAAGGTAATTCCAAACATCAGCATCCTGGGTGTAGCTATTGACATTTCTTTTGTTAGATGACATTTTAAAATAGCCTTTGATCCATCACCATCAGAACCCAATTTTAGAAGACCTTAAAATCGGAAGTATTCTTTGAGGTGCTGTCATATGCTGCTTTCAACAAGTCTTCCTTCTGTTATTAAATCCAACCCAAATCTTGATCCAAATACAAAAAATACAAAAATCAACAATTTATAGATCTTATACGGTATAATTTCCGGATAATCCACAAAAGAACTGATCAAAACCACCAAATCTCTTATGATTACTAAGCTACAGCAGCAGAAATAGAGTTTATAACTGAAGAGGCAAACCTGTTTCCTGCTAATCTCTTGAGCCTTTCCCTCTTGCCAATCACGGTACGTTAAAAATAGCTCCAGTATCTCCTTAGGATTTACATAACCTAATATTTGAAAGTTGAAGGGCACAGCCAAAGTAATCCCGTCACCACAATCTCCATGTTGATGATAATCAGCATATAATAATATCTAAGAATCAATTCATCACTGGCATTACTAATCCAGTATGGATTATTTAGGTCATGTTTAACAGGAGGGCTAGCAGAAGTCATCTAGCAAAGCTGCATTAGCAACAAAACATTAATCCAGTAAACTGTAACAAGCAAGCTTACCGGAAGTCGAAGAAGACGATGGTTTTCTAACTAAAATGTCGGTCAAGCTATTCTCTACCGGCGGTGACTTCAGTATCGGCGTTGCCTATAATTAGACATTCAAAAATAACCAAAGAAAATAAGCTCTGTTAGTCTGCTAAGTGAGACACCAGGATATCTAATTAGCCAAAAATATATATGCATAAAAACGAATCCCTGATTGTTCTTTTTCCTTTTTTTTTTTCCTTTAATTGGAGAAAATTATAAACGACTCTCACAATTTTCAAGGATTTGAGTCTCTCCAAAATGGGATCCAGGGTTTCTGGTCGCTGCGCAACAGTGGTGATCCCTTCACCCGTTCCCTACATACGCAATTATGGAATAAACAGACGCATATCAGCGAGAAGGCAACAAAATAAAAATCAACGGAGCTGTGAGGGGTTTACCTGTGAACCTGCGAGCGTTGAATCTGAGGTTCCCATTGATGGTAATCTCGAATTTTCGTTTACTCTGGAGATTTCAGTTAAAACACGAACACATCTGAGAAACGTAACGGAGTTCGGCCGATTGCCACTTTCTGCTTATCGCAGGGAAGAAGATGAAGGAAACGTGTGCCAGTACCCGCAGATTTTTACACGCCGTTGAAGTGTTAACGTCTGTCCTTTCGTTTCCGGTACTTGGGAATCATCAGCGACTCAGCTTGCAGTTTTCTCTTGAACCGGCAGGACAATTGGTTCGGCTGAATCGGTTTAAATGTTTAAAATAAGTTACGAACCGTTTTAACTAATATTTTTGTTAAAATTTTACCATGCACTATTTAAAAATATAAAAAGCTATAATTTAATAGGAATACAAATGTGGAATATTATGTGTCATTGTAAGTAAATTTACACAAAAATGTTGGGTTATAATTACATAATAAATATTTATATAATTGAGTTGAAAGATACATATAACAGTAAATATATTATTTCCCATGTCAATTATGTTATAAAATATAAAAATGTAAGATGTTATAAATTAAATTTAAAAAATAATGGAAGATTATGGATTATTTTTGTATTAAGTTTTAAAAACGGTACTTTGTAATTTTTATATAAGAGAAAATAATGAAAATGTCAATTACATCAAATTTGAAAATTTTTATGTTAATTTCTAATAAAATAATGTAGGGGTATTTATGAGTTTGAAGATAGATCAAATTGAATAAATAAGTGACGAAGGGTGGATCAAACTAAATTGTGTGTGTGTGTGTGTGTTTTTTTTTCATTCAATCTGGACTGAAGTGAGTCTATTTTCTTTAATAATGTATTAATTATAAAATTAATAAAAATAAAAATAAGTTCAAAAAAGTATTTTTTTTTTAATTTCTTTATATTTTTAATCTAAATGGATTTGTTTTTGAGTGCAAATTGAAATCAACCCGAAATGAACTAATTTTTTCTCTCATCGAAACCGAACGAATAATAAAAAAAACATATAAACTTCTCCTGAAAAAAATCATATAAAAATTTCATTCCATTTCAATCTCCATCTCTTCCCTGCGAATGCGATATAGAGGGTGCAGTATTTAATAGTCTCACGCCTTTGTTAATTTGTAATGAAGCAACCCCCAGGCACCAACCATCTTATTCCCGAAATAATTCATTTCAACTCATAAACTTCGTCAGGTCTACTCTGTTCGGAAAGAGCCAAGGGGTTCCCGAAGAAGCACCATACGCGCACCTAAACCTACACTTTTCGAGGAGTTCTTTGATTATTCTAACATGAGAACACGAAACGCCGATTCTCCTAAACCAGCGGCCGTGAAGAGAACACCGCCGGCCAGGAAATCCGCCGCTGCTAAAGCGGCTTTGGCCACTCCGAAGCAAGCGAAGAGCGTCGAAACATCGTCTACAGCAATCGCGAGCTCCGATTCAAAGCCTGAACAATCTCCAGGTATACAATTGAACACTTGATTCTTCTGCTCTATCGATGTGTGCTTGTTTTAGTTCTTTGGCCCACAGTTTGTTTGATAACTCAACAAACGGGAATGAAGACAAATACGTGCGTGTTGTAGATATAATAGCTCTTTAGGTGTGGCTTTTTCAGTTGACTCCTGGCTTATTTATGATTTATCTTTTGGATTTCTAAAATACTTGGAAGCTACCATCAGTATCTCAAAGTAATGGACCTTATCAAGTTCATTGTTGCATGTAGTTTGAGGAAGCTAAATTTGATTTTATCAACTATTGATAAGTCGGTGCTTCTTACACTTAGTGTGCAGAATTTTTCTTAGTAAGATTTGTATCACGATTGAATAAATTATGGAGAATAGCACTGCACCGAATTATATTTCTAACTATATCCTGGTGCATCTAATTTCGGTTGCTTAGTTGATGTTGTAACTTGTTTGTTTTGTTCGCTTAATGAGAATCTATTTTGATTCAAAAAAATTTGTGAAGCACCCACTGGTACAACTGCTCCAGAGGCAAAAGTTAGATTGGGCACAAAATCAATGGTAAAGAAAACACCTGGCAGAAATAGGGGTCCTGCAGGAAAGGCTACAACTACACAGACAGCAAAATCAGCAGAGATTGTAAATGAGAAGGTTGAGGAATCTCCAAAGAATGAGAAGAAGGCAGAGATAAAGGATTTGGAACATGCAAAAACTGAGGAATCTGTTCGTGAAAATTCTGGAAAATCAAAAGAGAAGAAACAGATCACAATAGAAGCTGAACAAACTGTTTCCGAAAATATGGATAAAATTAGGGAGAAAGAAGTTTCCAAAGAGGAGGAAATTTCTGCTAAAGATGAAGACAAATCGACAAAGGGTGAGCAAGGTACAAAGGAAGTGGAACTAACTCCTGTTGAAAATATTGAAGAGCCTAGGAAGCTAGAAGAAACTGTTGAGGATAGGGGAATCCAACTTGGTGACTGTATGGATGTTGCCAACTCCAGTGAGAACAAACAATTCAGCAGTTCAAAAGAGGGAGAGGTAACAAAGGAAAATCTCAAGGAGGAGATGACAAATGACAACAGTAAGGAGGATGCAAAGATTGAAACAAGTAACATGGAGGGAAATGACAAAGATGAGTTCCAAGGAGAAGCTTGGCTTAGAGGGGAAGAATATGGTGATGATGGGAGATTGGAGGAGTATGGTGATCAAGTAGACTTTGAAGATCCTGAGGAAGAAGAGCTACTGGAGGATGATGTGGAGGAACCTGCTGAAGAAGCTCAGGAATTGGAAGATGAACATAGGGAATTAACTGCTGTTGCGAAGGAGCGTCGGATTAAGAAAGAGCACGAGATTTTTGTTGGTGGGTTGGATCGTGATGCTAGTGAAGAGGATGTGAGAAAGGTTTTTGAGAAGATTGGAGAGGTTGTTGAAGTTCGGCTACACAAGAATCTATCAACTAATAAGAATAAGGGGTATGCATTTGTGAAGTTTGCAAGCAAGGAGCATGCAAAGTGTGCTTTATCAGAAATGAAAAATCCTGTGGTATGAATCTATCTATACTTCCGCTTCATGGATTTTTAAATTTCGGTTTAACCCTTTTTCATTCACAGATTTGTGGGAAGCGTTGTGGGACTGCTCCTAGTGAAGACAATGACACATTGTTCTTGGGAAATGTCTGCAACACATGGACAAAGGAAGCTGTGAGTTCATGGCACCCTATGCTTCATTATTTGTTCATTCATGCTTGATATATTTGTATGCATATATATTTTGAAATAACATGCTTGATATATTTTGAACTGATAGATTCGACAAAAGTTGAAAGATTATGGTGTTGAAGGGGTTGAAAACATAACTCTGGTTCCAGATGTCCAACATGAAGGGTTGAGTCGAGGTTTTGCTTTCCTTGAGTTCTCTTGTCATGCTGATGCCATGCTTGCATACAAGAGACTTCAGAAGCCTGATGTTGTATTTGGTCACTCTGAGAGAACTGCAAAAGTTGCTTTTGCTGAGCCTTTACGTGAACCTGACCCAGAAATAATGGCCAAGGTGAAAACAGTGTTTCTTGATGGGCTTCCTCCTCACTGGGATGAAGAACAGGTAAGGGGACAGTTTAAAATTTATGGAGAAATTATACGTATTGTACTGGCTCGGAATATGTCGACTGCAAAGAGGAAGGATTTTGGATTTGTTGATTTCTCGACCCATGAAGCTGCTGTTTCTTGCATTGATGGTGTAAACAATACAGATATAATTGATGGGAAGTCAAAGGTATACCTTTAGTTGGATAAGTGAAACTTCCATGAAAAATGGTTTATTCAAAAATTTTTGGGGCAACATCAACTTCTAATTTAGTAACAATAGTTTACAAGTAACATTGCAATCAATAACCCAGGACTGCAGCTCACTAGTTGCTTTATTTTGTCATATTGTATGGCTTAAGGAAGAGAAAAGTAGAAGAGAAGGCAGAAGAATCTTAGTTTTATTTGTCAATCCTTCCCTCCTTCCTGCCTTATGTTTCTCGTTTTCCCTGTTTGATAATTTTAGTTGTAGATGCATGTGCTGGTACATAGGAGTCTTAACAAATTTTTATATCATTGTTGGTAAATTAATGGAGATGCATATTTGATTACTTTTCTGTTGTCATGTATTGTTAGATTAAAGTAAAAGCAAGGCTATCAAATCCTTTACCTAAAACTCAAGCTGTTAAAGGTGGAATGTCTGGTGGATTTCGAATTGGTCGTGGTGGTGTTGGGACTTTTTCAAGATTTGGTAATCAAACATTGTACAAGGAACTGGATTTTTTGTGATCATCTAAATCTCCTTTGATGTCGTCTTTTATACTTTCAGGAAGGGGCTTTACACGGGGTGGTCAGGGTGGACATCAGTTTAATTGGCCAAACGTCCAGCGTGGCCGGGATTTCAATAAACATGGTCAAACTAGTAGGTTCGAACGTAACTATGATCATAGATATGCTGAATTTCATGGACGACAATCAATGGAACGAGGTTATGCGTCTGTCTCCACCCATCCCCTCCCCTTTCCCTGGCTATTTGTAAATTATGGCATCTGTTTTAGATTGCATGCGGCTGTATGAACAAGATGCGAGATGCACATTTATGTTTGCATTTTCAATCTAATATATGTTAATGTAAAGCAGGAGGAAGAAGGGGTACTCATAGAGGTGGTTATTATGGATCTGGTAGAGTTGTTGCAAGTGCTGGTCCGTCAAGACCTAATTTTAGACCTTGGGATGATGGACCTGATAGAGGATATGGGGAACATTCTTTTTCAAGGAGGCAACCATTTCCTCCAGAAGAAGCCTTTGATAGACCATTTGGTGGAAGGTACTATGATGACCCTTATGGTTATGAGGAAGGTGCACAAGGGATGAAGAGGCCATTTTATATGACGGTATGTTTGTCCTGTGCCCAATAATTGCCTTCTTATTTTGATATCCTCCCTTGTGCTTGTTTTAAACTTCACTTTCTTTTTAGTACCATGATGTTGATCCCATTGAGCCAAGTAGAACCCGACCTCGCCTGGATTATTCTGATCAAGCAGTCTCATCTTTTCGTGGAGCTCATTATCGTGGTATGGTCCAATTTTTTGCTTACTTTAGCATATTTACTCCTTTTATATGGACTATCCATTTGATACACGCTATGCACCAGTAAATTACTTTTAACCCATTTAATGACTTGTTTACTAGATGTGTGTTTCTTTTTTTTTTCCTTTTCAATAAAGATCACCAAATACGCATAATACCCATATATCTTATCATATATTGAATAAATAACCTATTAAACATGGTCTGTTTACTAACTTACTCAGCAAAACCTATTTGTTAGATAAATTAATCTATTAAGAGTAATCTGTTTGTTAACTTAGTAAATTATAACCTACTAAATAAATAGTTTAAGAAAACAAAAAAATTTATTACAGTAACTATTTAATAAT
The DNA here is from genome assembly GCF_054855325.1 of Carica papaya. Taxonomy (NCBI): domain Eukaryota; kingdom Viridiplantae; phylum Streptophyta; class Magnoliopsida; order Brassicales; family Caricaceae; genus Carica; species Carica papaya. Next base: position 3,695,590 of record NC_142312.1, on the reverse strand, counting down.
CTACAAGTGACATTAATTCGACCATTTAATACATCAGTACCATTTGTTGTGCTCTAACCAGCCCACTACTTTCGTAAACCAGCCTCCGTTTATTAATAGTTGATTATTCTTCTATACCATTGATTGTCTGAATGGATATTTGTTTTAGATCCATATCGAGCTGGAGGTGATATCTATTCACATGATTATTATGGTTCTGATGTAAGTAACCAATTTATACTTTTTCCCAATTAAGGTCAAAAGAGTAACCATATGTTGATGACAATCCATCTGGTTATGTTGCAGTTTCGTTCATATCCAACTTATCAACGGGGCAATCGCTCATATGGAGGTGGAGGCGGCTATTACCATTAGAGTGGGAACCTTTGGTAATGCCATTGACTTCTCAGTTTAATATTTGCCAATTTCATTGTTTAATCAGTTTTATTAATGTTTTGAAGGTTCTGGCTTAATTGTGTCTAGGTGGCCTGGAAATACAGGATGAACTCTGTTGGTGATCGTGCAAAAGGCTTACTGTCGATGAAAATAGTTGAAGTTGCCTTGTTTTTGTTATTCACATCTTCATTCTGCCTTTTTTAAGTCCCAGATCCAGTTATTGTCAGTGTGATCTCCATTGATCTTTCAGTGCAGTATCCTCTGTTTTATGGGTCTAGTTTAGAATGTTTCTGAATAAGAAACTAATAAAATTTATATATGATCGAGATTGGGATAGACACCTGCTACTTTTGGCCTAAGTACAGATTGCTTTTGAGGATTTTAATTATGGATGAAGTGCAGATACTGGTTTCACGCTTTATCAGTGATTAGGATCTTGGACCATACAAATTGATGATGTTAATTTTGGAGCTGAAAGGACTTATTTTTCTGGAAGGGGAACATTGATATCAGATTTCTATTTATTTGATGGAAGAGCTAGTAATTCAAATCTTCTTATTAGAGTATTTTATGATGCTTTCCTAGAAGACTTCTTGGGGAAAATAAAGAGGTTTAGATCTGCTTGCATGACTGATGACAGCAAAGATTTTAATAAATCCGCAACTCAAGGGTTTAGAGCAGAACTGCTTCCAATCAGTTTTTAATGGTAGGTAAGATAAATATTTGGACTGTTTATGTTATCTCCAAACTGTTTTACGAAGAAAGAGGGCTAGTGCTGAAATCTCTTGTTGTGCATTTGAGGTTTGCCACGATCATCAAACACATTCAACAGATGATTTCTTTAGAGAAATTTGCTGCCACTGAATAAAATCTTTGTTCCTAACCAGTGCTTTTGTCAAATGGTTGAATTATTTCTTGGGTGCTTTACTCAGTATTCAACGCAATACTTAATCCGAGTGAGATCTCTATCGTACTTCAATGCTGATTTTTTGTAGATGAGAATAGTTACAAATTTATTTTTGGTGAAACTAACTTTTCTTGGTGGATAAATTTCTGTTCGGGGCTCAATTGTATCCTTATCCTGATTGTATCAATGGAAGCTCTGTTTGTTGGAGGGAGAGCAAACACATCCTTTTTCTCAGATTTTAAGTTAATGTGCTCTATTTAGGAAATTGCATGCCTCTTAACCTTAGATGATGATATTGCTGATTGAAGTGTTCAGGCATAATGCAAAGCAGTAAAAATCCATGAAATCTTTATTGATAAAAATAGAGAATTATATTCTGATATGCAATTTTGGTTGTGATCAAGGAGAAATTGTTGTTAGTTTAACTAAATGAAATGTAGTATGGGAATCCTGGCATGGAGAGAGGTAGCCAGTAATAATTATTTCCCGTAACAGTTCACTACTTTCTTCGCCACCTGCCTGCAGGACCTTGTGATTGAGGGGTTTTATGTCAGTCTTATATGACATTAGCCATTAGTAGATAGACTGCATATTTAGTTATTTCTTAGCACTAAAGAAACAACTTGTGCATTTATTATTTTATAGGATTAGCTCGCTATATTATTTCATGTTTAGCATTAGAAGAGGAGCTCTTTTGGGACAGCCCAACAGTCTTATTACAGTCTAACGTTCATCAAAGTACATAGTTGATGAAGAAAACAACTAGATCAGTAAACATTGAGACAGATCTAGTGCGTGAGTCGAGCTATTGAGTGGAAGAAAATGAAGAAGAAGAGAGAGTGGAAGAATCTGGAAAAACAGAAGATATTTTTCTTCTCATTAACTGAGGGTATTTACACATGGAATTAATGTGTATTTACAAAATAACCCCCAACTTTACAAAAATAATAATACTTACCTTGTATACTCTAATAACCCCCTCTTAAGCTGGAGTATACAAATTCTGTATACCCAGCTTGGATATAAGTGCTGTAAACTTGGAAATGGAAAGTGGCTTGGTGAAACAGTCAGCCAGCTGATGGGTGGAAGAAACAGAGAGCAACTGAATGATACCTGCGTAACTTTCTATCGAATGAGATGACAATCAATTTCTATATGTTTTGTCTGCTCATGAAAAATCGAATTTTCAGCAATTTTTATTGTTGACAGATTATCGCCAAAAACTACAGCTGGATAAATATTCACAAGTAGATCAGTAAGCAAAAAACGGAGCCATTGCATTTCACAACTGATGGTAGCAAGAGCCCTGTATTCCACTTTAGAGGAAGACCGAGATATAGTTGATTGTTTTTTTTTTTTTTTTTCTAAGAAATAAGAGCATCTCTGAGAAAGACACAAAAGCCGGTGACAGATTTTCGTGAATCAGGATAAGTGGCCCAATCAGATTCGCTAAAACCTTTCAATTTCAAAGAATTATGCACAGGATAAAATAAACCTTTCCCAGGCGTGCCTTTTAAGTATCTCAAGATCCGATGAGCAACCTATAAATGTGTCTGAGTGGGAAAGAAATTGAGAAAGGTGTTGAACGGCAAAGCATATGTCTGGTCATGTAGTGGTAAGATACAAAAGCTTACCCACAAGCTGCCGATATGCAGTTGAATCAACTTTGGGTGAGCCATCATCTTTCACCAATTTTATAGAAGGAACCATAGGAGTTGGAGTGGGTTTACTGTTCCAAAAACCATTATCCTGAAGTAAATCTAATGTATATTTATGTTGATAAATATTAATTCCTTCCTGAGACCTTGCAACTTCAAGACCTAAAAAGAATTTGAGCTCCCTTAAGTCTTATTTTAAACTAATCATGTAGAAACCCTTTGGCAGATTGTATTTCTTCCATGTTGTTAGTAGTTAATATTACATCATCAACATAGATAATAAGAGCAATGAAGGAAGAGCCAGCGGATCTAATAAACAAAGTAGAATCTAAATGAGCTTGAATGAAGCCTTGTTGCTTCAAAGCATCAGTTAACTTGAAATTCCATTGTTTACTTGCTTGCTTCAACCCATAGAAACTCCTCCTAAGCCTACAAACTTGATTCTGTTGAGTAGAATTAAAACCAGGTGGAAGAATCATGTAAACCTCCTCAGACAAATCACCGTGGAGAAAAACATTATTAATATCCAACTGGTGTAACAGACATTCTTTAGCTACAGCAATAGTTAGCGAAGTGCGAATAGTAGTGACCTTAGCAACAGGAGAAAAAGTGTCCAAATAATCTATACTAGACTGTTGAGTATATCCCTTGGCCACTAACCGAGGTTTATACCGTTCAATAGATCCATAAGCCTTGCTCTTGATTTTAAAAACCCATTTACATCCAATAGGCTGTTTGTTAGGAGGCAATGTAACCAAATCCCATGTTTGATTTTCTACAAGTGCATTAATCTCAGCCTGCATTGTCTCTCTCCAATAAGGAGAAACAACAGTTTGGTTATATGTTTTTGGTTCCTGATCTTGGCTTAAAGCAAAGATAAAGGCTTGCTGTTTATGTGGAATATGGTCATATGATAGGACATTAGAAATATAATGTGGTGAGGATACATGGATTCTGGAGTTCAGACCATACACATGATAGTCTTTAAAATAAGTCGGTTGCTTTACTTGCCTAGTTGACTTTCTAATTGGCAGATCAGGTTATGACTCTGGATGGGTCAGCGCCTTTGGTATACAAGTGATAAATGTTGAGTCATTGTATATATAGGAGAAGCATTTAAGGGCGAAGTAGGAGTCGGAGAAGAAACAGGATCAAAAGCGACTGACTCAGACAGACTTTTATGGTCTGTATCATCTTGTTGTGCAAAATGTTTACTTGTATCATTATGCAACTCTGTTGTAAAACTATTAGAATGAGGTAAAACAAAGTTATCAGAGTCATTGGAAGGTATGGAATGGAATGGAAAGACATGTTCAACGAAATTGACATTTCTAAATACAAAATCTTTATGAGAATAAATATCATAGATTCGATACCCTTTGATATGAGAAGGGTAACCAAGAAAAATACATTTGGTAGCGTGCAAAGCAAACTTCGAACGGTTGGAGTCTAAGGTAGAAGCATAGCACAAGCAACCAAATACCTTAAGATGATGATATGTAGGGATAGTATGGAATAAAAGTTCATAAGGTGTTTGATTGTTGATGATTGGAGACGGAATATGATTGATGAGGTATACCGCATGTAAAATACAATCTGCTCAGTATGTGATGGGTAAATTGACTTGAAATCGCAATGATCTCGCCACATTCAAGATATGCTGATGCTTTCTTTTAACCACATTATTTTGTTGTGGTGTATATGGACAAGAAAGCTGATGTACAACACACTTACTAGCAAAAAATTTGTGTAAATTGAATTCCTTTCTATTGTTAGATCTCAAACATTTGATTTTGGTTTGAAATTGTGTCTCAACTTGGGCAAAAAAATTAATTATCAATTGCCTTGCTTCTCTTTTTGTCTTTATAGGGCATACCCATGTATAACGACTCTTATCATCAACAACGGTCAAGAAATAATGATGACCATAGAATGAGGTAATAGAAAAGGGATTCCAAATATCAACATGTACTAAGTCGAAACAACAAGAACTTGTAGAAACACTTGTGGGAAATGAAAGTTTTCTTTGTTTAGCAAAATGGCATATATCACAAACAAATGAAGAACAAGGAGTTATTGAATCATTCAACTGATGTAGCACTTGCAGCCTTGGTGGAGAAGGATGGCCAAGACGGAAGTGCCACATATTATTTTTGTTTACAAGAGAAGAACAGTCACGAAGGTTTGATTTATCAACAGAATGAGTACAAGAGATTGGTTTTATGACAGAATTCACATTGTGTATATTCTTGGATTTTGGCACTTCAAGATGATACAAGCCATGTCTTGCCCTAGCTAAACCAATCTTCTTCTGGCTGTGAATATCCTGAATGACACAATAATGACGGTTGAATGTTAATGAAAAATGTGAGTATTTTAACAGCTGACTAATGAAAATCAAATTGAGTGTAAACTGGGAAACAAAGTAGGCATTCTGAAGGATGAGGTTTGGTGTAATATGTACTGTACCGATGTGTGTGATTTTAAGTATTTATGAATTTGGTAATCTAATGAACATATTTTCAATAGACATGTATAAAGTGAACAGCTCAATTGAGCTCACTATATGATCACTAGCTCTTGATTCAATGATCCAGTCAACTAGTGTAGATGGAATAAAAGAGAAAGTAGTGTTACCTGGTTCAGGGAAAGGTTGGAACTTAGCAGAGAGAGTGTTGATTTGAGGAGTAATGGTTGAAATATGTGGAGCTGTTGACGGTTGAATAAGGGATAGTATCTTGTGATATTGATCTTTAGTAAATGAGTATGGCAATGCATCTAGACCATTGCATTGTGCATTAATTCTTACATGAGAATTAGCTACACCATATTCTAATTCATCAATTTGAGTGCTAACTTGACTCACTCTTGGAATGTTCCGAGACTTAGGTTTATATCTCGTTGGATACCCATGCGTCTTATAACACTTCTCTACTGTGTGTCCAGTGAAGCCATAATAAGTGCATGTTGGCCTCTTATCATTATTGAATCCACCAGTTCTAGAATTATAATTCTTATTTTTTTCTATATTATTGCTAATTTCTGTCTAGAAAACTGGCATTTCTATTGAGGAACTAAAGTCTTGTTTATATGCAAAACATTTGAATCAAAATTCTGTTCTGAAAGTCCTGTGTCAAGTTTTTTCTCATGCTGTATAACAAGTGCAAATACCCTACTCAGTAGAGGTAAAAGATCCTGAATTAGGATCTGACTTTATAACGCTGAAAAACTCATTTAGTCCTCTCAAAAACCTAATGGTTCTATCCTCCTCATAGTATTTTCTAACCGTTGTTCCAACACTACACAAACATTGCTTTTTACTGTCGCAAGAAAGTCTATCACAAAGAGGCAGAGGCATCAGGTTCAAACACTCATTCTATAGTATCTTCAAATGTGTGTAATATTCTATGACTGAGTAGGTTCCTTGTTTCATCATTGAAATCTCATCTTGGAGATTAGCTATTCTAACTGCATCACCTTGAGAATATCTATCATGGAAGTCTTTCTATAAGTCTCTTGTGCAATCTCTCCATATTACACTCTAAGCAATAGATGGAGAAATCAACCTCATTATCCAAGATACAACAATCATATTGCACCGCTCCCGGATATTGTACATAGGATCGTCTTTACTCTGGACTAGTATTGTACCGTCCACGAATTTCATCTTATTTTTATTAATCAAGGCTATTCTCATTGACCTCGACCATGAGTGAAAATTGTTACCTGTGAGAATGGTTGAAGTCAGCTAAAGCGATGGACTCTCGCTCGGGTGCAGATAGAATGGATTCGCTATAGTTTCTTCAGACGTTGACGGCTCTAAGCTAGCAGTAGTTGTATCCATCACTATCGACGTGAGAACTTGAAGGTAGAGAAATTTTTTTGCAAAATCAGGAACCTAGGGTTTTGGTTTTGACCAAAAAAAAACTCGATCGGAAGAAATCTTTGAGCTCTGATACCATGTTACAGTCTAACGTTCATCAAAGTATATAGTTGATGAATGAAACAACTAGATCAATAAACACTGAGACAGATTTAGTGTGTGAGTCGAGCTATTGAGTGGAAGAAAATGAGGAAGAAGAGAGAGTGGAAGAATTTGGAAAAACAGAAGATATTTTTCTTTTCATTAACTGAGGGTATTTATACATGAAACTAATGTGTATTTACAAAATGACTCCCTACTTTACAGAAATAATATTACAGCCCTTTTATATGCAAAACTACTTACCTTGTATACTCAAATAAGTCTTATTGAGAAAATTTAAGTTGACTTCTTTCATTCATTAATCCCTCATGATTAAGTTGTGTGCTATATGCATTGTAGTTTCTTTGGCATTCCATGAGCATAAACAGTTGGCGATCAATATCTTAATCTTTGTGATTATTTTACTGGTAGTTGCATGATGGAGTTGGCATGGACAGATCATTATGTAGGCCATATATCTTCATTTAAGGTTCATAGTTGGTGAAACAGAAGCAGGATAGTGATTGTGGTTTGGGCAGCATGTTTGGGCTTTTGATTGATGATGACAGAGTTATAAATCTTAGGTACTTAAAATTTGTCAGGATATTGGGCTTTCTTCTCTTACCCGTTATAACTTGTGGCAATTATCAATAATATGTGGTTTTACTTGTTAAGTTTGGCAAAATTTAGCCTGCCTATTGCCTTCCTTGTCAAAACATAAATGAAAAGAGATGTACGTAAGTGTTCAAAGTATATGTAGCGTATGTTGACAATTTTGTTTGAATGCTAAATTCAAATTGGCTGTACAAGTTGGGGGATCTTTGTCAATGTAGAGTTTTGTTTTTGTTGTGATGGTTCGGTTCTTCAAAAGATATAATTGTTTAATATCTTTTCTGATTCGGTTGTTGAGTTCTGTGTAGTTGATTCATTTCTACATTTTTGGTGATGATTTTAGATGATTTAACATGTGTTGGGTCGCACAATTTTGGATGCCAAGGTCAGCTTCATGGGAAGTTGTGGATGCTGCCTGTACATCTTGTCTTTAATCATCAAGGTCTTATATTCTTTATTCTCCATGCTTTGTTTGACTAGTTGGGGATTTCATTAACATTCTCTGTTATTTGCTTGCATGATTCTGAATAATGTTTTTGGTGGGACAGTTTAAAGCATCATCTAAAAGCTATGTATTACTCATTTTTTTTCAACCATATCCGTTTAGGTCTTTTAATTAGAGAGGACAAGGATAAGTTAACTCCTCGAGTAAATAGTTACGAGTTTAGGTTTCATATTTCTTTTCCTCGTTCTGTCCATGTTCTCCATGTCTGGTGAAGTCATTAGTATCTGTAGCTGAACTGGAACAGGATAATCTGACATTTAAGAGTTAGCAATGGTGCCTCTGATAGGGTGATAATGCAAAAGTCATTACCGAGATTCCCACTGGAATTATTCCAGGTAATGCCAATTTTGTCAGCCCGCATTTAGGAAGATGGCACAATGATGTTTAATCCTGTTTTGATCTTATCCTTGAACGTATCATATTTTCATGTTCTAGACTCCCTCTCTGACATGCATGTTTTTGTTTATGTATTATTTGGTGTTTTAATTTTAAATTTCAGATAAAATTATCTGTCTGGATTCTGGAAGTGTTGGTTTATTTCTTGATACATGGTGGTTTAGGTGGACTTTGACCGGTCCATCCATGTTAGGACCTCTCTCTCTCTCTCTCTCTCCCAACCTCTCTTCTCTCTCACTATCTCCCTCTCTCCTCTCTCCTCTCTCCTCTTCTCCCTCTCTCTCTCTCTCTCTCTCTCGATCTTGCTCTCGCTATCGCTCTCTCCCTTTTTGAATAATCATTTGAGTTTCTATCTTGTTGGCCGAGGCAGTTTCAGATCATTTATAATCTTAATTTAAATTAAATTTTGGTAAGAGTGTCGTTAACCTTAAAAAATTATTTTTTTTGAAATGGAACTAAACATATCCCCACCTCATGTTTGCTTTTCCTGTTTGTCTCGTCATGATTTATGAGTGTGATGAAGTCATATTGCAGCAGACCAAAACAATGTATCCAAATATCCAATTGTTGAGAGATGCTTAGTGGTTTTCAAAATTGTCTCTGTTTGATTGAAGTAATGTTAGATAAGCTTCTTTCGTCATGAAAGTAGGAGCATAAATTATGTTTTAATCTCCAAGCTCAATGTGAAAGCATACATTTAATTTGATTATGAATTAAAAAATTTCATAGTTTTCAATATGCTTACCTTAAAAGAAATTATCAATTCTACATATCTTTTATTAATTCATTTTGTTATATATTTAAATTGTTAGTTATGAACATAAAGGGTAGATTAAATTTGACACAAACTGATTGCTGATCTAATGTAAATTGGGATATTAAAAATTGTAAATTCTAAAACGATAAGATAAAAAATGAATAGGTTCAGGTTGATTATACTTCAATCCAGTCTCATCAATTATTTAAATCTAATTTTAGATGCATATTAGATTGGACAATAGGACTATTGTAGTTGGAGTTTATTCTGGTCATGGTTTGGGCTGATGAAGAATTTGAATAATTTTTAACTGAAAAATTCAAACTAAATGAAACTCATTTTAAAAAATATTTGCTAAAGATACAAATCCTCAACTGTGCATAAAAGAGTTGTAAATTTTTTGAATGTGTATAAAAATATTAAAAAATATTTGAATTGTGCATTAAAATTGAAAAATAGAATGCTATTCTTTTGATTTTGAGTTTTTTTGCCCTTTGCAAGTAGTTACTGCGCATAGGGTTTTTTTTCCTTTTCGGTAGGTGAAAAGGTGCTTCTGGCAGCACTTGAAAGTCTTTGCCATCAATGTCTTGAGTGAAGTGAGTAGGCATTAACAGAACTTTTGTGGGGTTGGTTTGTAATTCTGGGCAGACTTGTGACCCAATATGGACAGAGAGCCAATTGGTTTGATCTTGGTGTGTTTCTTTCTTGGGTCTGCTCTTTAAGTGACGTCCAAAATCGGATAGATTATTTTCGTTGTACTGATGATTGCTGTATGTTACTTCAAGAAAACTACTCAAAAGTTTGCTATAGGAAGAAGGGTAAAATAGGAAAAGACTGTAAAAGGGCGGAAGGATCACTTTGTAGAGGGATAGAATAGCTCTCTTAGAAACAATTCTAAATTACGAAATCACTCTCCATCCATAAATGAAACTTATTTAAGTTTTAAAGAGTTGTCTACCCATTTGTATGTGCGATTCTTTCATTAGTTTCTTAAGTTGCATGAATAAAATGGCCAAAGACATAATGGAACACAGATATGGATATGTTTATAGTTCTTTAGCATAAGGGATAGTGCTACATAAAGTGTCGTAATGTTCGGATTTATGGATTCGAATGGCAATTGTATTAATTAAAAATTTAGTATAATTCAAAAGTGATATAGAATATTATATGTTAAATATATAAAAATTGTCTAAAAGAGTCATAACATTACTGAATTATTTATATGATGTTAAGAGTTTTTTAATTGTGTAAATATAATGATCAAATAAGAGTATTTAGAGATATTTTAGGTTGTTTTTTAGTATTTTTTTTTATTGAAGGTTGTTTTTTACGAATTGGCTTTAAAGTATTTGTTCTTGATCATTAAATATTTTTTTTAATTTATATTAACCATCCAATTTCTGCATATATTTTAATTTTAAATATTAACAAAAGAAGACAAATTTACAGAAATTATCTAAATGCAGAATAGTTTCTTTTTTATAGATGTAATATAGTTTTCTTAGATTGTAACTGTAAGTAGTTCACCCCAAAAAAACTGTTTGGCATTCAAGAGCTCACAGGATAAGCAAATGTCAACCATTTGAATCCATTTAAATCACATTAGAATCTTCGTTTTGTTATCTGCAGTCTGGACAAAACTCCATTGAGAAACACAGGACAGATGCCGAAAAAATTGATTCACAAAACCATCCAGGAAACACACCTTTCCCTTCTATTATACTGTGCAAATCATCCTAGAATTTCCATCCACACGTCTGTATTCCATTTATTTATATACACTAACCTTAACGAACAATATTTCGATCTTTCTCCACGTGTACGTTCCAGATCTTTTCTTTTACACGCTGGCAATCTAGGTGTTCTGGAATGGACCAATACGAGATCGACACTCCCTAATCCCATGGATCGTTCCCCCGCTATAAATTGTTGGGGGGATCAATTCGGAAGAAATCAGAGAACAAGTAATCGCGAATCTGCATCCTTTTGATTTCTTCTCGGGCTAAGATTGTCTGTTTTCTGTGTTCATATAGTTTTTATCTATAATGGCTGCCGAAGAAGCCGAAGTTCCAGTAGTTGAGCAGCAGGAGCAGCCGGCGGCGGAGGAGCCGAAGCCGGAGGAGAAGCCTGTAAAGGAGAGAAAACCTAAAGCTCCCAGGGAAAAGAAACCTAGACAGCCGAAAGCCGCTGCTCATCCTCCTTACTTTCAGGTATTCTTTCATCCCTGATCCATTTCTTCTCTATTTATGCAAATTTCCTCCTTCGAGCTATGCTTTCACGATGAAATTGATCGGTTATGGGATTGATCTTGACGGTGTATGTTTATTCTACTGTAGATGATCAAGGAGGCACTATTGGCCTTGAAGGAGAAGAACGGTTCTAGTCCGTACGCCATAGCAAAATACATGGAAGGGAAGCACAAGGCGGTTTTGCCTGCTAATTTCAGGAAGATGTTGGCTCTGCAACTAAAGAATTGTGCTAACAGAGGCAAACTCATCAAGATCAAAGCCTCTTATAAGCTCTCTGAGTCAGGCGAGAAGGACAAGGGCACCCCCACCATGACCAAGACCTCGAAGAAGTCGACAGTGAAGAAACCAAAACAAGCTAAAGCGAAAACAACCACCGCTCCTCCAGAGCGCAAGAGGACGGCGGTCAAAAAATCCGAGGGAGCGAAGAAGAAGAAAGTCGCGACCAAGAAGACAAAGAAGTCAACCCCTGCAAAGCCAAAGCAGCCCAAGTCCATCAAATCTCCTGCGGCTAAGAAAGCCAAAAAAGCTGCTTAAAGAACTATAGAATCTAGTCATGTGCTTAGCCTTTTAGCTCTTGTATGTGAATATACAGTTTGTATGTAATCTATTTTGAGGTTTATGGTTTAGTGTCTGGACTGGTTTTGGCCATCTTCTTTTCTTCATTTTATAGAATTTTCTTGATTTGAATATTTGATCCTTGGATTCCCAACTCGGAAAACTGAGACAGTGTTTTCAGTAACCCAACAAGGCAGTGGTTGTACTTGCGTGGCGTTTAAGCACCTAATCATTTTTCATTAGCATCAGCGCGGCAATGAGATAAATCAGAATAGCATTTTCTGCTACATGTCTGGTTTAGTCTCTGGCTTTCGCGTGGATCTAAAGATAAAAACGTGTCTAAAACCTTTATATATAATATATATATCTATGGCATATTAACATGTTAATGTAACAAGTTTTTAGATGGGACTGGAAATAAACTTCTTTGAGATATTAGGAATTGAAGAACGGACCAACTCATTATTGCTTGAATGTTTAATTACTCACCTATACTTTTTTTCAGGAAAAAAAAAAAAGGATACGGATTTCATATTTGAAGTTTGTGTGAATTTGTGTTACAGTCAGAGAAAAAGTAGAAAATCTTAAGACTGATATATATATAACTGAAGGTGACTGACTGTACCTAACTTTTTTCTGACTAGTTGTGTATCTCTATGGCACAGTTGATTTGTGGTCAATGTGGTGTATTTTCTTATAAGAGTTGGAGTGGTTGGAATTCTTAGAAGAGTTGAGTGGTTCGAAGTGTGTTTTCTCTGACCAAAAAAATATATATATATATTTGATGAGTAAAATCGCTTAAAGATTTTACCAAAAAAGTTGTACGTACCATCAATAATCAGTCTATAATAATTTGTGGCTGACAATACACGGCCCAGCCATTTCATTTTCTTCCACAATTGGCCCATTAATTTCGGGCCTGTCGGCCTTAATTCAAGAGGGTATATAAACATGTGTAGCATTCTAAAACTGGTTCACAAAGGACCAGTTGCAGTTTACATTCCATTTCATAAGTTGCTATTTCTTTTTCATAAATAAATAAAAAAAAAAAAAAAAAAATCAAATCAAGTTTTTAACCTGATTTGAAATTTCGAACTGAATAAACCTAGTCGAGTTCTGCTTACTTAATAACATGTACATTATCCTCTTATAGTTGAGTTCTTAAACTTTAATGATTAGATAAAGCAGTAAATTCTAGAAAAAATAAAATAGCTTAGACCATACAATACTCTTGTCGTGAAGCTTGAGTTCAAATTGCTTAAAAATTATTAGATTTTGGACTTGGTTACATTAGGCCTATTATTTTGCAATTATAACTTCGAACTACTTGTTTCCATTTTCCATCGGCTGTATTCACTTTTTATTAGTCACCTTTCAGTCGATGAATGTCAACAAGTCAATATCTTTGTTTGAATGCTTCTCACAATATTTGGTTGCCGACTTCTTGTTTTGACTCTTCAATTATGAGAAAGAGACCATTAAAATCTCCATACAATTTTCCCACTAATATTTTTCTTTTCTCCAACCATATAAAGTTTTATATATATATGTATGTATGTATGTGTATGTATATGAAGGAGGAAGTTATTTCTGCCTTATCCTTGCATGAATAGTTATGTTGCGTGCCATCATTGTTCTCCAAAAAGATAGCTTTGTTTTAGTCAACTATTACACTAAAATTGCTCCATGTTCATCTCCCCCCCGCCCACAGTGAGAGGTATAAAATTTTTGATTGGCTATTGAACTTGGATGTAAAATCCTACCCCTACATACCAGCAAACATGTATGTAGGGATTGCTGGCAAATCAAAGCTTGCGTGTTCGTGAAGGGAATAACACTGTGTTGTATTTGAATACCTTTTACATAATCCAATGTAATAATAAATTATTTATCACTTTTTATTTTATTATTATTAAAAGGGTATACATGCATTTTGTAGTAAAAATTATTCAACAATTTTTCATTAAAAATTTTCAAGCCTATATATATATATATATATATATAATCAAATTGAAGCAATTACAATAAAAAAATATATATATCTTTTGCACTATTCATCATTCTTTTATGGCACTCATTTGGTGGAATGTGATTGCTCGAGACTCTCTTCATTACAGGAGAATGAGACCTTTCAGTTGAGTTGTCAGCAACAACAGAGTAGAACTGTAGAAGCACTATTCATATATATATATATATATATCTATTATATTATATCTATATATGTTCACATATCATTCTCATCCCCAAAAATAAATGGCATCGTATTTCAAAATTAGACTTTTAATGAGTAGTCTATACATTGTTTTTTAAAGTTATATTCCTCCCATAATAAAAATTTATGGGTCTGAATAAAATTATATTTTCATATATATGTTTATTTAAAAATTATTTGTATTATATTATGATTAATTTCTATATAATATCTTATTCAAGATAAATAAATCATTTAACATAAGTCTTCAATTACAAATATAGTTGTCTGTCTAATAACATAACGAGATAATTTTTTTTTTTACAAAAAAATTATTGGTCCAAATCGTATTATATTCGTATTCGTATATATATTTATTAAAAAATTATTTATACAGTATTATACTTAGTATTTATATATGAATTAATGGAAGATAAATGCATTATTTACTTGAGAGAAAGCTGGCGTGAAAAGTCTGTCCCAATTGGAGTGAAAGACATAAATTCTCAATCACAAATATTCCTGTTCGTCCAATCACAGAATCATTTTCTTTTTGCACAAACTCACCAAAAAAAAAAATTAAAAAAAATTCAATTTTGTTATTGTTAATATTCCACGTGCTTCTTTAATTTTTCTTATTGGCTATTATTCCCCTCTAAACTCCATCCAAATCACGGTGGTCAATACATATATATATATATATATACATATTTTACATCATAATATAATAAATCTTAAACCATAGTTCAAACTTAAATTTTTATTTTAAATTAGTATTCCAAGAATAATGAAGTCAAAATAGGTTGGTCATGAAATGTATATATATATATAATAATATTGTTAATATAAAAAAAATTAGATAGTGATAAGTGGGTAGAAATACGAGTTATAAAATAGGTGCATGAGTTTAGTGATGCGTGGCACTAAAAAGACATGTGAAGCAAAGAAAACAAAGCAACGTCAAAACGGTCATGAGGAAGCATGCCCCAACAAGCGCCGTGGTACACAGCGCACGCTAGACAAACTATTGGCCCCATCTCAGCCCACACGCACGCGCTCTCCGTCCTCACCTTACGTACTCGCTCACTTTCTTTTTTTCTCTTCTATTAAACCATAAATTTCTCTAAAAACAAACTCTAAATACCAATATATAGATTTACAGTCATTATCATTAATTTATAATTAAATTAATTTAATAAAATTAATATTTTAATTTATTAATATAATTACTATATTTTTTGATGAATAAAACTTTTTTAATTAAAGTAATTATATTAGTTAAAAATTTGACCTATTTTTTTTTCTTTAAAAAAAAATTTCAAAAAGTATAATTTGTGACTTTTTTTAAAATAAAATAAGTTATAAGAAAATTAAGCACTTTTCTTATTCTAATTATTCACGTGTCATTAAATAATTGATAAAAGTGACAATCTAAACTATTTTTTTTAGAATTAAATTCAAATTAATTTTATTAATGATTATAAGGAAAAGAAGTCATAATGTACAAATGGTCATGATTAAAGTCAAAGGTATACGCTCACATTCATTAAATATATGTGTGTGTGTGTATTTCTTCTTAAAAGTTAATATTTCTCCCCTCATTTTCTTTACAAAAAGTTATAGTTAGAATAAGGTTAAACTGTCGTATTTTCTTAGTTGAAAATCACACGTTATTTTATTTAGTTTGTATATATATATATATAGTTTTTAATGAATGAATGTATTTATTTTTTTAGTAAAAAAATATATTATATATATATATATATATATATGAATTTATAACTCTGACTACATGATATTACGGCTACGAAAACATAGAACAAATTATTTTTTAAAAAATATAGATTAAAAATAGTATTTTAATAAATAAATAATTTAAACTAAATTAGAGTTATTTAAACATAATAAGAAATTAAACCATTTTTAACTATAAACGTGAACCTATAAAAAAAATATATCTCTTATATTTACATCTTTTTAGCTTATTCAATTTTAGAACTAAATAGTTATTAACATGAAGTAATTATATCGATTTAGATTTTTGTTTTTAAGAAAAATAGTTGTATAAGAAATTTAAAAAAAATTTGTCAAATTTTAAAACAGAAAATATACCACTTTTAACAAGACATCTGTAAATGATTACTAATTTGAACTTAGAAACCACATCAAAAACCTTAAATAAAATCAACCTTTAGATTTATACTGATAATAAAGTCTATGTACCCCAAAGAAAAGAAGCTTAAAAATAATAATAAAATTAATACTTTATATTGAGAGTATCATTTCTGCTATTCCTATTTTTTTCTAATTTATTCTTCTCTTGCATAATCTTTTTCTCCATCGAATAATTAGAATCGATATGAATTGTTGAATTCAGAGAGAGAATTTTTCACTCATTCACAACCATATTTTTTTACAAGAATATTATATATATGTTCGATCCATTATCCATCGAATATTCATATAATACTACCAATAGATCTTCCATCATCATCATCATCATTTCTCAAATACACATATTCCAATATCGCAGTCTGAGCTTGAAATATTCAAGAATCCATTTAGCTTATTCTCTTCTTCTCTTCTACTCTGCAATAACAACAAATCCATCTCACTGCTTGAAATACTTATATTATCAATTCCAAAGTTCGACGATGAGGCTCCATGATTGTGTCCTCCATGATCATATTGGTCTTCTTGGCTTAATTGTGAAGCAACAAACTTGTCAAGAGCTCTCCAATCAGTGACTTGTTTTGTCTTGTTATTGCTACTATTGTTGTTGTTGCATCCTCTATTAATTTGTTGTTGATCTCCTTGATATTCTTTACTGTTACTGTTCCCATTATTGTTGCTGTTATTCTCAATTGAGCTTAAAGATATAGAGTTTGACCTTTTTATCAGTGGCAGAGAAGGGCTTTCTAGTTGAGGAAGCTGTACGAATTGATCAGAGTTAATGAAGTTTAGGTTATCAGCTTCTAAACTCTCCTGCTTGCACATTAAGTTTTGAGCTAAAAATCTCTGGGATTTTCTTGAAATATAATCAACTGGGTCAAGAACAGAACTGATTCCACTTGGTTCGTCATAGAAATAACTTGAATCCCATCCTTCAATGTTCTTATTTTGCCCATTGTTGGTTCTCTTTTTAAATGCTCTACAAACTACCCATCCTTCCTCCTGTCAGAAAAGAAAATGAAACCCATCTTCATTTGTTAGATAAATGAGAACTACTTTTATATGTATAAGTATATACATTTATACATTCAACAATCTTGAAAAGAGGAAGAAAAGAAGTAATAATAAATTAATCTTTTTTTATTGATCCAAAGCATCTTTTAGTTAACTTTTGTATACTAAAACTAAGTTTTTTCAATTACTTTTTAGTTAAAAGAACATAAACAATGTCACAATTAAAGAATTAGTGAGAAAAAAGTTGGCAATCTAGTCTTAAGAATATCAAATTCTAAACCCAACGTTCAAATCAATTCTTTTATACCAACTAATTGGTCAATTGAAGTTGAGTGGTTTACGATCTTTAGATTAAGTGTTCGAAAAAGGAAATTGTCTTTTAGGAGAAACATAATGATTTAAATTTTACTAGGCTTTTACATGTTTTTCTTTTTTGCTTCATAAAGATGAATATTTTTTTAAGAAGAAAAAGATGTTAAAGAGGGTTAATTGGATATGTTATATATTATATAAGCTAAAGGTGGTATGGAGAATAGGATTAGTTTTGTTTTGGAAAACTGAATAGTGAGAGACCAAAGCCCATGCTAGCTAGAAAAAGATCAATCAGAAAGAGAAAGTATGTATTCATATACATGCTTTAGAAATATTGCTATTCAACTTTTTTGACTCAAGAGAGATGGTGGAAGCTGCATGCTGTCTTCTTTCTAGAGAACAATGTATGGTGATTAATGGGTTGAAAGAAATACACATATAAGACATATATATATATTTACATGTTTAAAAAGCAAAAGTGAAGAAATTCCTCTGTTGATATTCAATTAAACCTATAGAATCTAGACTATAGAGTTAAATTAGACTTACTTTTCCCTAAAAGTGCCTTTCTTAGGAAAAAAATTCTGTAAGGCACTCTTTATTAAATAGTGTATCTGTTATAAACCAAAAACCCTAATTAAACTTAAAACTTGAAGCTCTAAAAAAAAAACAAAGAAACCCAAACAAACTATATATATATATGTATGTATGTATTCAAGCTCCAAGAAATAATTAAAATCCAAAGAAACTCTAATATGAATAATATGCTCCAGAAATAAAAATAAATTTGAAAATTTTGTATTCTAATTAGTTAGTTTTGAATATTTTTAAAAATTATGGATACTTTGAAATAAAACAATGACATTTATAGAATGTTTGGCTTAATTATGTTACTGAATATTTAATTATATTTTTGTAACACTAAATGTAAGAATTAGTTTATTAGAAATTTAAATATTCCATTAATTAGGTAGTCATTTACATGTTTGTGATAACACAACTTTTTTAATAATGATATACGTAATATAACCTCCTAAGAGTGATAAAGAGAATGTATGATCTACAATCCAAACTCACTGTCATAAAAAAAAAAAAGTTGAAAATAGTTATTATATAGCTAAAGAAAGATTAGTAAATGTAGAGAAATTAGTTGGTATACTAGTTGATATCGAGGTTCTACTGTAATCAGTGTTAGCTTGTAAATGAATTAAAGAAAGAAAATAGTTGGACTAACACATGAAGAAGATGATAACATGTATATGTAAATGTAAATGCTTGCCTGTGGAGGTCCATTCTCATCTGATTCAAGTCTGTACTCATGCATGATCCAATCTGTTTTCTGGCCATTTGGGGCTCTTCCTTTGTAGAAGACAAGTGTTTTTCTCATCCCAATAAGTTTAGACTTATCATACACGGCCTTGTCTCTTCCGGTCGCCTTCCAGAATCCCGCCATTGTCGCTCTGTTAGTCCTCGTCCCTGTCGGATACTTCTTGTCCTTGTGGCTGAAAAAGTACCACTCGTTTTGCTCTTCATACCCGATCCTGCATCTCTCTGCTCATCACCCGGTACATATATTCAGATCTTAATTCGTTTTCATGTGTGTGTGTGTGTATATATATATAGAAAGAGAGAGAGGAAAAGTTAACATGCACTAACAAACGCTGTTTAACATGTAACATTATATATGCTGCAGAAACCCTAAGAAAATAGTTGATGGGATAACCAGTTTCTACGTTGAAACACTGGAAGAAGATGATGATACATATGTATGTGTATGTGTGTATATATATATATACGGTATGTACGAATACCTTGGAGATCCCATGGTTCGATTCTGTAAAGATCAATGTCTCTGATAACGTCAAGATCGATCTTCTGCGATGCGACTTTCTTTCTCAAGTAATACCCTACAAGCTCCTCGTCCGTCGGATGGAACCGGAACCCAGGTGGGACACAACACTCCATTGACTCCATCATAGCTGATCCCGCTGCATCAAATTCACCACCACTATTAATTCTTCATCATCATCTTCTTCTTTATCATCATACCTAATGTCTTATATATGTATTTTATAGGATGTATAGCTATGGGAATAGGGATCAACTAAGAAAGAATGATGAAGCAAGAATTCCTGAAATGAAAGAGTAGGAGAAGAGAGATCATGAAGGCTCGAGTTAAAAGATGACAAGTATTATAAGGCATAATCATCAGCTCATTTGGTGATCAGCAACTATGGACACAAGCACTACTCACCAATATATTTGGCCCTGAAAGAAATTTAATAAGCGCGTGTATATATTTACACACACACACACGCACGCACGCACAACAGCATATATTTATCAATGCTTTAAAAAACATATAAAGAGAGGGAAAAAAGAAAGATCATGAGAGTTTGGTTTGAGAAAAACAAAGAGAGAAGCTTATAAGAGTTAGGTTCTGTTTTTTTGTGCAGAACTCATGAAACGGACAACTAGAGGTTTGTGCTAATGATGTTGTCTTGCGTGGGTAAATGGTGGAAATGATGCATCAAGAACGGGGTCCCTGTACAATATACATATATTATATATAAACACATTAATTAAATGTTAATTAAATATAAAATAAACTAACATCTTATCTAATAAATAAAAAATGAACTACCCATAAGTTTAATTAGTAAAAAAAACTTGAACTAAAAATGATAAAGAAATAAATATAATTTTAAAAAAATTTAATTTCAAAATAGAAATTCTAAATGTGTAAAGGTGGATGACGTTATCACAAAAAATTAGCACGCGTTTCATCGAAAGACAAAAGCTAATTAAACAGAGCAAAAAGAAATAGAAAACAAAAAGTGGGACACCGTTTTTCATTGTATCAAATTCAAGCCTGCAAAAAAGAGAAAATGCAGAAAACAAAAACAAAAAGAAAAAGATGAAAAATAGGATGACTACTCTTGAGGCCCTTTGTACCGTAGTCTGTTTCTCATTGCTTAAACGGACTCTGACCCTTTTGTCTCTTTGTCGAGAATTTCCATGGCACATCTGATCATAACTACGCTTTATTTGAGACTGCCTGAGTCCTATCAATTCTATTGAGAAAAAACGTAATGCTATTTGAACTATATATATAGATATATTTAATACCGCACCATTTTCATTTTTCATGCGAACTTCTCTCGAGAAATTAATTCATGCTGACTGACTAAAGAAAAATAAAGAATAAGGAAAAATGACCCTAAACTCATAGAATAATAACTATATTCGGTAGCTAGGGTTGATTTTTCGTGGAAGCTGTTTTTGTCTTCCGTAATTTCCAGACTGATAGAAGACAGGAAGACATGGCTAGGGCTGGATGAGACGGCGACAGAGAATATTGGGTAAGCTTGTTCTATTAAGCCTAGGGACTTACTCACCTTATTTGCCCTCTAGAAAAAGAAATAGATATATATATATAAACACTGTTTGTAAATATATCTATATATATATATATGTGGAGAAGAAGAGAAGAATTTGTGAAATAGACACAGAAACAAAAACTCTACAAGAAACCGTTTCACCAAATCTCCGTCTTCGTTCACGTACTGGCTTCTTGGACTAAGCAAAAGCAAATATGACTTTGATTGATATACATATATATGTATGTATATCTATATCCGTCTTCAAGAGAAAGAGATCAGAGGTGACCCCAAGGACATTTATGTTATAGTTAAAAACTCGACAGAAAGTGCACGTACACGTAAAGAAAAATTAGTAATAACCCTCTGTGATGTCTTCTCGACCACTACCTTGATTAAGAGAAAAATTAGTGATAAACCTCTGTGATGTCTCCTTGAGCACCACCTTGATTAAGTCCGATTTGAATCAAGGAGAAGAACCATCACTTAATGAAAGAGAGAAGCATATATATGGAACATAGATATGTATGTATTATAAAATAGTTGTTCATGCAAAAGTCTTACCCGGGTACTGATCAGACTACTGTTTAGAGTATGTTTTTTACTTGTTTGAGACAAGGAGAAATGAAGAAGAAGAAGACAAAAGAGAAAGGTGGTGAAGAAGAAGAAAAAGGAAGAAGGAGATAGATATAGCTAGGTTTAATTATAAGAGGAAAAAAAGAACGAGTGATCAGAAGAATTAAAGAATAGACACAAAGAGATAGAGAGAGAGATGGCAGGGAATATAAAAGGAGAAGGGTGGACCGCTCGATTGCGCATGGTTGATGGCTGTCCCCAGTTGCTTACGTCACTCGTCTTCCCCGTTTAAACACTCTCTCTCTCTCTCTCTCTCTCTTTTTCTTTAATTTTTTTTTATTTTACTTTTTTATAAGTTTTTCTTTTTCGTATTTCTTTATTATTTTAACTTTCTAATTTCATATTTCTCTATTTTAACTTATCTTCACAGCATATATATATATATAGACACATAGTCCTCTAATTTTTTTTTGTCAATAAATGAAATTTTTTAATAAATAATGTTAGTCCTTTATAAATTCATATGTACTAAGTTGACAATGGCTTGCTCATCAGACAGGCGCGGCCCACAAACAGAGGACCACATGTTAAACGAGCAAAACGGTGCCGCTCGGTTTGCATCAGCCTTGCGCCACGTATTGCCGCCAAATTAGCCTCGCCCAAGACTTCACGCCGGCATGTCGAGGGTCACGGCTCACGGCTCACGGCTCACATGGCTTATCACTGTATTCGCTTCTAGGTGAATTTACAAGAAAGCCCTCTTAGAGTCCTACTATCTTTTTAACACACCACAGTAAGCGATGACATTCTGACTGACAGTGCACGTTAACATCACCACATGGGTTATGTCGTGCGTCGCTTTCAGTGGTGCTTTGGTAAATTCATGCTCCATTTACGGCCCTCAAATGATTTCTCGACAAGTATTCCGGAGAAGGAAGCCGGAAGCGTACTATTGGGAAACTAAGCCACGTGGCATCCATCGGTTGGTGGGTGGAATTGATCTTTACGTAGAAGATAAACAAGGCCAGGGAGATGGAGAAATAAATCTATCGTTTGGCCAGCCTTTGATTAGCTGCCCCCACTTCCACTTTCAACTGGATCTCGGGATCTTTGGTTTGTTTTTTTTTTTTTTCTTTTGCAAATAAAACTAATTATTTAAATTAAATTGGAATTTAATAATTTTGAAAATTATTTAACTCCTCAACTATTTTTATTTTGACTGATTATGAATTACATTATTTAATATATATGTATTTAGTCATACTAGGTAATGGGTATGCATAAATTTATAATGACTAAAGAGTGAATAAAAATTATCTTCAAATTGATGTGTATATATACATATATCTAGTATATATAATTCACGTATAATATTATTCTTTGTAAAAACTCAAAAGACCAATCTTATAAAAGAAATATACATTCCCAAAAAAAAAATTTAAATAAACAACATAGTTTCATAAAAATTGTCTATTTAATTTTTGTATTGGTTAGAAATTCGAACACAAAATTAAAATTCTAAACTCTTTTAGAATTGTATTATAAATTACAAACACTTTTTTTTTTTTAATTTTCTTTGTGATTGTAACAGATACTTTGAATTGATATTTCTAAATGAAGATGTGTAGTCTTCAATTTTTATTTTTATTTTTTTAAGACTTGTAGTGGAACTGTATGGACCAAAGGTATACATGAAGAATCCCACGTCGGCATTGTAAAATATGTGTGTGATGTATTTGTATATATTGTATTTTATAAGGTCGACAAAGATAAATCATACACATAATTATCTCTGCATTTATATTTTGTACTTATATCTATCCTCTATAAAAAGTTTTGGGTATAATATAAAGGACATTATTAAACAATTACCCTATAATAATATTTAATATTATTAAATCTTGTCATAAGCGATTAATATTATTAATCTTTGTGATAATATTATTATTAATAATTTCTAAGTCTATTTTGACTTTAGAGATAATATTTTTCAACCAAATGGTCAAAATTTTTCCCACGAACCTTTTTTTTTTTGTTTTAATATTTTCCAGCAATTTAGGATTGAACTTGAAATCAAATCATACAATGTATGACTTAAACGTTGTTGGTTGTATACTCAATTTTTTTAAATAAATATTATGATAAAATTATTAAGTTAGTTTCTAAAATTTAAAATTTGTTATTATTTAGTTTATAGTAAATTATATGACCAAATTATAATAAGTGTCAAATTTAAAAGGCTAATTTAGTAATTTAATTTAAATATTTTTATAGATATAACCTAAATTTAACTAATAATATAAAAAAAAAAAAAACATACATGTCAAATTCTCATTAGGAACTAAAAAGAAGTACAAAGACTAATAATAATTTGGGACCAAACAAAAAATTGAGAGCCTAATATTGGAATTGATTTGCATTATGTTATGTGACAGAAACCCGCATGGGTATGTGACTTGAAAATTTGTGTTCGTCTTTTTATGCATAAAAATCATGAATAGATCTTTGGAATCAAGCCATGGTGCACGTGTCATATAGCTACAAAATTTGGAGTTGAATTGCTTGTCTTTTTTCTTTCCTATTTGATGGGAGATCATTTACCCAATAATTATTTGATTGCTAATTAGTTTCCTTTTTTGTTTTATTTCCTTGACACGTTATTATTATTTGGAAACAACAAATCAAAGCATGACAAACAGTTCATATTGGTAAGTAACAACTTTTGTATATATAACATGTGAATGCATTTCATAGAGAATATATAGGACCTTTTTTTTTCCCCCTTTAAGGAAAAAGATAATCGTAGGAAAAGTTTTAATTGATTAGTGAGCTCATTGTTAATGATTTGAATTTGAATTTAATTTCGATATTTCAATTTTAAATGGTAGAGATATATACATGTTAAATTTTATACAATTGCGTAAAGATTTTTTAAAAACATATTTTATATATGTGATGGATAAAAAAATCAACTAAATGTGAATTTTATATTTAATTTTGGTAATCTCACTGTATATATATGATTAATTGATGTATATATGTATAAAATTGAACAGTTCGAACTAATATGTAATTTACGATGAAGAGATTGTATTAAATTAAAATTTTTTTAAAAAATATATAATTTAGCTTACAAATAATCTGATTCAATAGTCAACCTGTAAATCATATTTAATAAATAAAATTTTATAATTTTTATTATTATATTAGTAGTTTATAATAACTTTATTATTAGTCATATCAATAAAAATTAATTTTAACTTAATTTATTAATTTATTATGTTTGATTTAAACTATAGTCGGGCACGCTCGATATAAATAAAAACAAGTTGATTTACCCAATTAATAATCTCAAATGGTCTCGAATAGGTCGATAAGTTACCCATCTATTTTGTTACATACATCTCGATTTTGAATTGTTAAATTTAGAATTTAATTCTCATTATAATGATTTAGTATGTAGATAAAAATAATATTAAACATCAAAACTAGGTTCTCATTATAATGATCCGGTAGATGTCAATTATGAACTATGCACTTTAAGAGAAAAAAAAAAACCAATGCTATTAATAATGAACTTAATAAGAAAATTAAATTTATTCACAAAGTATATTTAATTATTTACATATACTATTGAATTTGTTTTACTAAAATAATATCTAAAATTGATATTCATGGGATCAAAAGCAAAGGAGGCAGTAATAAAGTATATAGAGATTAAAAAAGAAAAAGGAAAAGTAAATACTAACGTGGTAAAATTGGTGAAGGTTGGGTAGTAAATTTGTAGGGAATGGAATGTGCCAGACAGAGTCCACGTAGGACGGTGGTGGGTCGGCCGTGGTCGCTAATCATGCGGCGGACCGCATCATTGAACTCATTAGACACCCCGCCTCCTTGTGGTCCCCACCCACCACAGAAGCTGGGGGGGGGGCGGTGAGGTTAACAAATTATTTTTTTAGTGAAAATTAAAATATTATATTTAATTCAAAGGAGATTTTTTTAAAAAATATAATTTTTTTAACCGTATCATTTCTTTTGTTTGGAACTTTGAACCGAGGGGCTTAATTTTTTTATTTTTCGAAATTAGATAATAAATACATACAAAATATATTTAAAATTAAAAATTACAATATATGGTTATAAAAAATTAATTTTAATTTTTATCAAAAATTTATACTTAAAATTTAAAAAATCATTTAAACCAAACACATAATTTTTATTTTTTTTAAGATGATAATATTTTTTATAATTATTTATATTAAATACTAAATAATTTTTTACTGAAAGTATTTTTAATTAATATTTGTTTAACTGCATTTTGAGAAATATAACCATCTCAAATGTCTATTTATTGGTTATCTTTTTTTTTTTTTTTTTAAAAGACTAAACACATTTTTCATAGAGTTGTTTATTGAACATACAAGTTAAATTAACTAAAAACATGTATGAGTTTCGGTCATTATCTCAATCTGATAATTTATAGAAAAGATCTATTTTAAAAAATAAGAACAGAGTTATGGAGATTGGAAATGGAGAATAGTTAGCGTAATGTGCAAAGGGAGATCCTAACGGATCCTGTTAGTATCTTAATTTAAATCATTCGTTGACATGGACCCTTCTCCAAATTGGTATCACTCTCTTGTTATGTATAATCAATATATATAAAAACTCTATAGATTAAAATAATATAAATTTTAACAAATTTATTATAAAATGTAAGAACTTAAATAAAAATAAATTTATAAATTAAATGCGAAAGCGATTAATAGAATCATGATTTATATTTCTAATATAATAATTTAAAATGCCCAATAGGGGTACGAAAATGTTCATTTTAAAAGATAAACGAAAATTAAGGAATAAAATGAAAAGTGAATAACTAAGCATCCTATAACAACTTTCACTAGCACTTTAAGGGAGTCTGGATTGTAACACCCATTAATTTTTTTTTTATTATTAATTTTTAATTTATTTTATTTAGTTTATTTTGTAATTATTGAAATTTTAATTGATTTATTTAATTTAGTTTAATTTAATAATAATAATAATAATAATAATAATAATAATAATGATAAAATTTGGTAAAAATATTATTTGGATTTAATTGAAATTGATTTTGGAAAAAAAGGATGAAAATTTGGATTCTGGAGGTGTTTTTGAAAAGAAAATCGGAAACTGGGGGTCAAAACGTAATTTAGAAAAGTTGTGCAACGTCAGCACTACGTCATCAGCCACGTCAGCAGCCACGTCAGCTGCCCGGTCAACAGTCCCGGCTAACCAGGACGCGCCGCGTGGCAAGGACACGCTGACCAGGGGACGGGCCACGGGGGCGATCCGCGTGCGCGCAATCGGACGGCCCAGATCCGTTCCCGCGAGCACGGACAGCCCAGATCAAACGTGCGCACGGACAGCCCAGATTCACGCGCACGAACGGTCCAGATTTCATCGCGATGAACGGCCCAGATTTAATCCCAATTAAATCGCGATCGAACGACCCAGATTCAATCTTGATGGACGGTCAAGATTAAAAGGCGAAGGGTATAAATACCCCCACCCACACCTGACCAAAGAAACCCTAGTCGCCAGTGCTCGACGGAGAAGAAGAACCAGTCGCCGGAGGAGCCGGCCGCCGCCACCCGCCGCCGCACTGGGGAAATTTCCGACCGCCGATCGAGGTAATTTTTCTCCCCCTTACTCGTTTTTCGACGCTGAGTCCGCCTATGGCCAAATTGGAGCCAAACCACCGGCCAAACGGCCGGAAAACTCAGCCGAAACCCAGCGGCGCCGCCGCGTCCCTCCTCGATTTTTGCCTCCGATGAGGCCCTTCCCGGCCTCCCTTTGATGCAAATTTTATACCACCGTGATCACCGTTCTTTTCTCTACAGGTTGATCAGAGCCAAACATTAAAATGCGACTCACACTGGAGGAGCCGCCGCACCCGAGAGCACCGCCGCCGGTAAGTTTCGATTTTTCAAGATTTTTCGGCCCACCGAGGGCCCTAGGGTTGTTCTATCGCAGGGACCGATGCAAGTGTGGCCGAATTCGGCCGAAAACGGCCAAAAACGGCCAACCCGAGGCGAATTGCCGCCGCAAGCGGCCGCGCTGTCGCCGGAGCACGGCGGAGCCGCCGTGTAGGAATTGCGATATTGGTCGAAAGGGGCCCTAGGTCTAATTTGGGATTTTTTGGGACACGTGTAGGTACTAGTAGTGCGTTTCAGCTCCCCGAAAAAAATTCAGGAAAAATTAGGGACAGCCTGTAGGTGCACTGTAGAGCCGTATTCAGACCCCGAAACAAGTAAGGACCCCTCACTCTATTTCCTATCATGGTATTAAAGTTCAATAAATGATAAAATAGTATTTCATGAATCAATAGATGTGTGAAATTGTTTAAGGTCGCTAATGGAGCCCGAGTCTGGTGTGTTTGTCGGTCAGCTGTTGTTTGTCCTATTTTACAGTTTTGAATGCAGTATGAGGTCTGATGTTTTTATTTCATAGTTTCGTGTGCATATATAACTGTTTTATTGATTATGGGTTGAATGATTGAGAACCCGATGTTGTGTGTTGTCTTGTTTGACATAAATTACTAGTTTGCTTGTTTGTGTATGATTTGATGATGCTGACTAAGGAAAAAGGAATAAAATGTTACGTAAATTGATAATTGGATAATGTAGTCAGTCTGACTAAATATCCTGGGAGATGGTGGACGGACCGGGTCCGTAGGGAACCCTACTGGGATTGTGGTCTCTCATACCGGACGGGGTATAGAGACCTTATGTGTTTTGGCGCCTATACCGGACGGGGTATGGGGACAGCCCGTTTCACCCTCATACCGGACGGGGTATTGAGGTTTATGGTTTTGGCGCCCATACCAAACGGGGTATGGGGACAGCCCGTTTCACCCTCATACCGGACGGGGTATTGAGGTTTATGGTTTTGGCGCCCATACCAGACGGGGTATGGGGACGACCCTGGAATCTGATTACAAGTGTTAAGGGTTCACGGGTAGCAGGACCCCTATGGATCCCCATGGATACTAGTAGGCTGGTAAATGAGGAAAATATGTTGTGTAATGATTGAAATGCAAAGGCGTGGTAAGTATTATGTTATACAGTTCATATGATTTCATGATGATAATAATGTTATTGCTTTTGTATGTTGTTTTATGAATATCACCGAGGTAAGTGGACAGTAAAAGATTTTATTATTGATAAAATAATTTGTTATAAACTATGCTCCATTGGTCTTTTTGTGTTTTCTACCCACTTTTACCTCCGTGGCGGTGAGATAGTGTGATATCTTTACTGGGCTGATGTAACTCATTCTCTTATTTAACCATTTCAGATCAGGAAGACATTGTTCCCGAGCCCGTTCCGCAGGAAGACGGCGAATGGGACGCCTAAAGACTCCGTAGTTATATTTATAGTTTTTATTTCCGAGTTTCTCTTTTAGTCGGTTTGTTCTTTTATAATTTGAGCACATTTTTGGTTTTAGTGTAAGGGATGTTAATCAAAATTTTTATTACGCTTCCGCATTTGACATTTTTAATACACATATTTCATTCCAAATTTTCGGGGCCGTTACATGGATAGTGTCACAACCCTCTTGTTGATTAGAATCTGGATCTTGATCCTCTTGATCAGAAATTGTAACGGCCCGAAAACTCCAAATGTGATAAATTATAAATTTAGTGCAAAAACGAAATAATAAATTAAGGTTTACATTCCTTACACAATAACTGAAAGTACCAAATAGGGTTTACGAGAATAATTCATCTAAAAGAACAACTAATAACCAAAAAAATAAATTAAAAGTAAACAAACAGAATGTTCTACTTGCAGCCCTCTTATGAATCGGGCTCTGAATCTTGATCCTATTTATCTAAAATGATTGATGAAAAAGTAAACTAAACTAACGCAGTAAGAATATCACGTATTCACAGACACAAAAATGAAAGATGGTAGAACTCATAAAAACAACTAATGGAACTCTTAATTTAAGTAAATTCATTTATCATAAATAAAATTATTTACCACATATTTACCGTAGCGAGATTTCCAAAAATAACCTATAGAGTCAATAACATAATACATATCATAATTTTATATGCAATTAGTCGGAACAACAAATTTCTCTTTTTCTAGCCAACTGGTATCCATGGGAGTCCATAGGGATGTCCCCACAACGCGTGAACTATCTTTTTATATTTTATCATTAACGGATTGTCCCCGTACCTTGTCTGGTATAAGCGCCAAAAGATTCATCCCTAATTACTTCGTTCGGTATGAGGGTGAAACAGGTCGTCCCCATACCCCGTCCGGTATGAGGCAACGTTCAGGTTGGGTTCCCTATATACCCGGTTCATCCACCATCTTTCATGATATCCAGTAAGGCTGTCATTTCATCCATCCACTTAATCAAACAATTTCTCTTTTTCTTTTAATTTCTAGTTTTCTAATTCAACGTAATCAAACAAAACAAGCAAAAAATGCATAAAAGGAATACAATTGCATCATCATACCAATTTCAGTATATTATCGTGCACTCGAAAACTATAAAATCAGTCAATCGGTTAAACATAGCAAAGAATAGTAAATAACTGATTATAGTTCCATTAGTAACTTGTAATTAATTATGAATGTTTTCTAAGTTTCACAAAATACCATATTATTTAAAATTAAACTTCAATTCTATAACAGGAAATAAGGTGAGGGATTCTAATGCAAATTAATGTCCAAAATACTAAACTTTTGACTGTGCCTACTAGTGGTCTTCGAGTTCTCTTAATTTTTTTTTTCGGGATTAAAACGCACTTTCAAAACCTAAAAATATCACAAAAAACCCAAAATCAGTGTTAGAAACCCTATTTGGCCAATTTCAAAATTCTGGCATGGCGGCTCTGTCGTGCTCAAGTGACAGCACCGCCGCCGATGATGGCAGTTCATCTCGGGTCGGCTGTTTTCGGCAAGTTTCATATCAATCCCTGCGAGAAAACACATTAAAGGGTCTTGATTGGCCGAAAAAAGTCAAAAATCGAAACTCACCGAGGGCGGGTTTATCTGGTGTGGCAGCTCCACTGGCTCACATTTACAGTTGGGTGTTTTGCTTCGGTCAACCTATAGAGAAGGAAACGGTGATTATAATGGTGGAAGAATTATGTAGAACGAGAATCAGGAAGGGCCTCATCGGATGCAATTTTTACAATTTCTCGCGACGGTGCCACCGGACTTTTTCCATAGTTTTCGATCAATCCACCATTTTTTTTGCTCCGCTTTAGCCATAGAGGTATTTAAAATCGAATTTCAAGCAAAGAAATTTTTTTTTACCTCTTTTAATAGTCGAAAGTGGCTCTAGCGCGGCGACTGGGTCTTCTTCTCCGGCGGGGGGTCTGGCGGCTAGGGTTAGAGTTTGGTGTGAAGAGGATTATTTATATTCGTCCCCTTTTAATTTGAGCCATCCATCGCGTTTGATCTGGGTTGTTCTATTGCGATTAAATAAGAAGTCAATTTGAACCGTTTATCGCGATCTCATCTGAGCCGTCCGATTGCATTTAAATTGGAAATAGATTTAGACTGTTTATTGTGTTTAAATCTGACCGTCTGATCGCAGGCACGCAGATCGCCAGTATGGCTTCCCACGTAGCACCGTGTCGGCGTGCTTTGCCAGGCAGCACACTTCGATTCGTCGGAGCTACTGACTGGGCGTCCTTCATAGCAAAATTTTCTTAAATTATATTTTGACCATCGGTTTCTGATTTTCTTTTAAAAACATCCTCGAACCCAAATTTTCACATCTTTTTTTCAAAATTGTTTTCAATTTCATCATGCAAATAATTTTCTTTATTTTTATATTAAAATAAAATTCAAAAACTACAAAAAATATATTTATATATTAATTTTAATTACACTAAAATTAATTAATTAAGGGTATTACAACTCTTCCTCCTTTAAAATAAATTTAGTCCCTTAAATTTGTCTATCGCTCACTCAATCAAACAGTCGGAGATATTTGGTTCTGAAGTTTAATTCTAACTCCCATGTGGTGTAGCGCTCGGAAAGGGGCCGGAAAAAAAAAAAAAAAAAAAGCCACGTCGGCAGCCACGTCAGCAGGCCCGGTCAGCAGTCCCGGCCAACTGGGACCTGCCACGTGGCAAGACCACGTCGTTCCGGAACGGGCCACGTTGGCGATCCGCGTAGGCGCGATCGGACGGCCCAGATCAAGCGTGCGATCGGACGGCCCAGATGCAATCGCACGGACGGCCCAGATTCAATCAAAAACGGACGGCCCAGATTAAAACAAAATGGACGGCTGAGATCAAAAGGCAAAGGATTATAAATAGAACCCCCACACCAGACCACAAACCCTAGCCGCCTGCCGCTCGCCGGAGATGACGAACCAGAAGCCGGCCGCCGCCACCCGCCGCCGCACCGGGGAAATTTCCGACCGCCGATCGAGGTAAATTTCGTACCTCCGACTCGTTTTTCCACGCTGATTCCTCCTGTGGCCAAATCGGAGCCAAAATCCTGACTAAACGGCCGGAATACACGGCCGAAGCCCAGCGGCGCCGCCGCGCCCCTTCGCGGTTTTTGCCTCCGATGAGGCCCTTCCCGGCCTCCGTTTGATGCAATTTTTATATCACCGTGATCACCATTCTTTTCTCTACAGGTTGACCGGAGCCGAATCACCAAAACACGAACCTCGCTGGAGAGCCGCCGCACCCGAGAGCGCCGCCGCCGGTAAGCTCCGTTTTTCTGTGATTTTTTTTGGCCCCCCGAGGGCCCTAGGGTTGTTTTCTCGCAGGGACCGATGCGAGTGTGGCCGAATTCGGCCGAAAACGGCCGAAAACAGCCAACCCGAGGCGAATCGCCGCCGCCAGCGGCGGTGCCGTCGCCGGAGGACGGCGGAGCCGCCGTGCCGGAGTTGCGATATTGGCCGAAAGGGGCCCTGGGCCTAATTTGGGATTTTTTGGAACACGTGCAGGTACCAGTAGTGCGTTTCAGTTCCCCGAGAAAAATTCAGGGAAAATTAGGGACAGCCTGTAGGCGCACTGTGAAGCTGTGTTCGGACCCCGAAACGTGTAAGGACCCCTCACCTTATTTCTTATCACGGTTTTAAAGTTCAATAAATGATAAAACGGTATTTCATGAATCAACGAATGTGTGAAATTGCTTAAGGTCGCTAATGGAGCCCAAGTCTAGTGTATTTGTCGGTTAACTGTTATTTGGCCTGTTTTACAGTTTTAAATGCAGCATGAGGTTCGATGTTTTCATTTTATAGTTTCGTGTGCATATTTTACTGTTTTATTGATTATGAATTAAATGACCGGGATATTGATGCTGTATGTTGTCTGTTTAGCATAAATTACTGTTTGCTTGCTTGTATGTGGATTAATGATGCTGACTGAGGAAAAAGAGAATGAAAAATTATGTAAATGGGTAATGGTATAATGTGGTCAGCCTGACTAGATATCCTGGGAGATGGTGGACGGACCGAGTCCGTAGGGAACCCTACCGGGATTGTGGTCTCCCATACCGGACGGGGTATGGAGATCTTATGTGTTTTGGCGCCCATACCGGACGGGGTATGGGGACGGCCCGTTTCACCCTCATACTGGACGGGGTAATGAGGTCTATGGTTTGGCGCCCATACCGGACGGGGTATGGGGACGGCCCTGGAATGGATTTCAAGTGTTAAGGATTAACGGGTAGCGGGACCCCTATGGATCCCCATGGATACTAGTGGGCTGGTGAATTAGGAAAATATGTTGTGTAACGATTGAATTACGAAAAGTTTGATAGGTATTATGTTATACAGTTCATATATATGTTTTCATGATGATGATGATGTTATTGCTTTCGTATATTGTTTTATGAATTTCACCGAGGTAAGTGAATGGTAAAGGTTTTATTATTAATAAAATGATTTGTTGCAAATTATGCTCAATTGGTCTTTTTGTGTTTTCTACCCACCTTTACCTCCGTGATGGTGAGATATCGTGATGTCTTTACTGGGCTAGTGTAGCTCATTCCTTATTTAATCATTTCAGATCAAGAGGACATCGTTCCTGAGCCGGTTCCGCAGGAGGACGACGAAGGGGACGCCTAAAGACTCCCTAGTCACATTCGTAGTTTTTTTTACTTTCAAGTTTCTCCTTTAGGTAGTTTAATCTTTTATATTTTGTGAGCACGTTTTTGGTTTTAGTGTAAGGGATGTTATTCAAATTTTAACTTCGCTTCCGCATTTGATATTTATAATATAATTTCCATTTTAAATTTCCGGGGCTGCTACATGTGGCCTCTCCTGGTGTGTGATTATACTATAAGACCTTAACAACAAAAAATTTCTGGTTGCGGTACTCTGCTCTTTCAGTCCACAATACCGACTGGTACTTCCTCGTAAGACAGATCCTCCTTGAGCAAAAAGACCTTGTGGGCCAGGATGTGAGAGGGGTCTAGGTTGTACTTATGTAGCATGGACACATGGAACACATTATGGACCCTGTATAGTTCTGGAGACAGTGTCAGTCTGTAGGCGGCAGTGCCAATTTTTTCTAAGATTTCAAATGGCCAGATGAACCAGAGACTTAGTTTCCTCCTCTTGCAAAACCTATTGATTCCTTTTAAAAGGAGTGATCCTAAGGAATACTCGATCATCTTTGTCAAATTCCAAATCCCTTATCCGGGTATCCACATAACTCTTCTACCTGTTTTGAGCTGTCTGAATGTTCTTCACGATCTTAACTATTTTGGTTGTAGTCTCCTCTACAAGATTTGGGCCGAATAATTTTTTATTACCCATTTCTTCCCAATAAATCAATGATCTGTATGGACGACAATATAACGCCTCGTACGGACCCATGCCAATACTTGCTTGGTAGCTGTTATTGTGGTCAAACTCTATTAGGGGTAAATAATCATCATAATGGCTCTCGAAGTCAAGAACACAAGCTCAGAGCATATTCTCCAGTGTGCGGATTGTCCATTCTGATTGTCCATCAGTTTGAGGGTAGAATGCAATACTAAAGGACAGTTTCGTCCCCATATCTTGCTGAAAACTAGACCAAAACCGAGAAATGAACCTGGAGTCCCTGTCGGACACCACTGTCACTGGCACTCCATGTAACCTAACAACCTCTCAGATATATAATATTGCTAACTTGTCCAAGGAGTTGGTCATTCTGATGGTTAGGAAGTAGGAAGATTTGGTGAGCTGGTCAACAATTACCCAGATAACATCATATCCTGAGCGTGCTCTAGGCAATCTTGTCATGAAATCCATTGTGATATGTCTCTGCTTTCACTCCGAAATTAGTAACGGTTGAAGTAGCCCACCTGCGCATTGATGCTCTGCCTTAACCTGCTGACATACCAAACACTTAGAAACAAAGTCAGCCACATCTTTTTTCATCTTATTCTACTAAAATCGGGGTCACATACTTTAATACATCTTAGTGCTTTCGGGATGCATGATAAACTTTAAGCTATGGATCTTTGCCATGATGTCCCTTTTCAACTTACTATCACCTAATACACACACCCTGTCTTGAAATCTAAGCAACCCATTGGTAGAGACTCAAAATTCTGAATTAACTCCCTATTCTGCATCTTTCTTGAGGGCTGCTAAGGTGGAATCGGCGGACTAAGCTTCTTTTATTCTCTCGATCAACTCAGGCTGAACAGTCAAGTGGGCTAAACATGTGACTCTCTTCAGGTCCTGAAGTTGTACCTGTTGTGCGACCCCTATTACCTTGCATTCTGAAACTATTAAGTGAGCTAATATACCTGCACTTTTTCTGCTGAGTGCGTCAGCTACTACATTGCCCTTACCCGGATGATATAAGATATTGCAATCATAGTTCTTAAGGAGTTTTATCCATCTTCTTTGACACGTGATGAGATTTTAAGCTCTTATGGTCGGTATAGATCTAAAAGGTCTCCTCATACAAGTAATGGCGCCAAGTCTTCAAGGCGTGGACAATTGCAGCAAGTTTTAAGTCATCAATGGGGAAGTTTTTCTCATGACTCTTCAATTGCCTGGACCCATAGGTTATGATCTTCCCATACTGCATCAGAACACAACCCAACTCTAGGTAGGAGGCATCATTATAAACTGTATATCCACCCGATCCGGTCGGCAAGGCCAACATAGGTGTAGTAGTCAATCGTTTCTTTAGTTCTAAAAAATTTCTTTCACAGTTCTCGTTCCACTCAAAATTAATGTTATTATTTGTGAGCCGAGTCATTTGACAAGTTAGGCTAGAAAATTCTTCCATAACCCTACGGCAATAACCTGCCATCCCCAGAAAGCTACGAATTTTCTTGACCGAAGTTAATTTCTCCCAGCCGAACACTGTTTCAACTTTTTTGGGATTCACTAATACTCCAACTTTTGATATGATGTGCCCTACGAAGATGGTCTTCTCAAGCTAGAATCCACATTTACTCACCTTCACATACAACTTCTTTTCTCTGAGAACTTGCAACCCCTGAGTCAGATGGTGAGCGTGTTCCTTTTTACTTTTTGAATAAACCAAGATATCATGGATGAATACAATGACGAACTGATTCAGGAATTATTTGAAAACTCTGTTCATCAAATCCATAAAGATGGCTAGTGCGTTGGTTAGTCCAAATGGCATGACCAGGAACTCATAGTGTCTGTACCTGGTTCGAAAGACTATTTTAGGAATGTCTTCTGCCTTGATCTTTATCTGATGGTAACCTGGACACAGGTCTATATTGGAGAAGACTTGAAACCCCTGCAACTGATCAAAAAGTTCATTGATCCTTGGGAGGATGTACTTGTTCTTGATCATGACCCTGTTTAGATCTCTTTAGCCAATACATAACCTTAGTGTCTCATATCTCTTTCTTGCAAATGTGACTCCGGTACCCTAAGGGGGCACACTATATCAGATAAATCCACTGTCCTACAATTTATTGATATGTTTTCTCAACTCCTCCATTTCAACACGACTCATGCGGTAAAGAACAATCGAAATAGGCTGGGTGCCCGACTGAAGGTATATGATGAATTCGACTTCTCTGTTCACTAGCAGTCCAAGTAGTTCATCCAAGAATACATCTGGAAAGTTTTACACTACTGGAATCTCTTAAATACAAATTTCTTTCTTGGATTTGCCTAGTTAAAGAAACAGTTGGGTTAAAGCATTTGATAATAGGCAAATTTGACATACGAGAACAAATGTTAAAGAATTTTATAAATTTGTAAATGACTCCTTATTAGGAGGGTTAAATACAATCTTCTTATGAAATAATCTACAGTGGCATGATACACTGCTAGACAATTCATTCCTAAAATTACATCAAAGTCCCTCGTATCAATTTCTATTAGGTCCACACTCAATTTTTTATCTGCTATATCTATAACACAGACTTTATATATAACCTCCCCCAATAAACAATAATGAATCAAGTTTTTCGGGTAATATATTTAATTTTGATGAAAAAATATGTGAAATGAATAAATGTGAGACACCAATATTAATCAAAATATGTGAAAGATTATTACAGATAGTATACGTATCCTGTACTACGTCTGGATCAGCTTTTACATCTTACTGAGTGAGGTTGTAAGCGCTACCCTGATTAAGAGGTCTGGCCTGATTTTGGTTCTTCGGGCACTCTCTTGCATAATGCTGGACACTACCACATATGCGGCAGATGTTGTTGAGGCGATAGCAGGGTTGGTCCCCACGATCCTTGCCACAGTGCTGACAGGTCCTACCACGTCCTGTTGTTGGAATCTAAGGGGGAGCCTGAGTCATCAGCCTGGGTCTCTTATTCTATTGAACAAGTGTAGTGCGTACTGTTCTACGGTGTGGAGTCGAGGGCCTGAGTTTCTCCACTACTGGAGGAAAAATGCGAAGGTTCATCTCATTAACTGTGCCTTGGCTAGAATAATCGAGTAAGTACTGAGCTCCACCACGTACAACTATTGTCTGATCTCAGGACGGGCTATTCGAACCTTCTTGCCTTCCTACCTTCATCCATCATGCTCTTAGGGGAATACCTGCCCAACTCTAAAAACTTATGAGCATATTCTGATACAATCATGTTACCCTGGACCAGATGTACAAACTCCATTTTCTTCATATATCGGAGATGCTCTGGAAGGTACTCTGCATTGAAGGCAGTCAAAAATTCTTCCCAAGTGACTGGAACAGGCAGGGTGGCCTTCTTGAGTTGCCACCATTGGCCAGCCTCTCCCACCAGCATGTAGGTGGCAAGTATGACCCTATGTTCAAGAGTCACCCCAAGAGTCGTGAAGACCTTCTATGTCTCAGTTAACCAGTACTCGATCTCTTTAAAGGAAGATCCCCCTGCAAAAATAGATGAGTTTAGTTTTTTATACCTTTCAATGTAGCTTGGGTTCATTATGGGAGGAACTGATTCCCGTGGTTGGGGCACCAGGTCATACTGTGGTGGTGCCAGGTGATGTGGTTGGGGCACCAGGACAAACTATAGTGGTGCCGGGTGGTATTGTGGCTGGGGCATCAGATCATATTGTGGTGGTACCAGGTGGTACTGTGGAGGAGCAGGGTCGTACCGGGGTGGCTTGAGATCCTCTCAGTGCAGGGGTGGGTGAACCTATGGCAACGAGGGAGGGTCAGGTAGCTCCCTCATTTCTTCCCGGCCTTGCTGGGCAGCGATAAGTCTCTCTAGCATCTCAAATAATCGATCAACATCCTCTCAAAGTGAACCCTCACAGGCTACTCAGTTTAGTGGGTGTCTTCCTCTCCTCATCTATTTGTACCTACATTTCACAAGGAACGGTTGAGTGATAATTCATGATTTTTTGTGTTTCCTAAAGATTTTGTGTAAGGAATGGTTCTGATGAACGCGGCTCTGATACCAACCGTAACGGCCTCGAAAACTCCAAAGGTGATAAATTATAAATTTAGTGCAGAACCAAAATAATAAATTAGAGTTTACATACCTTAAACAATAACTGAAAGTACAAAATAAGGCTTATGAGAATTATCCATCTAAAAAATAACTAATAACCAAAGAAATAAATTAAAAGTAAACAAACAGAATGTCCTACTCGCAACCCTCTTGTGGATCGGGGTCTGGATGATGGTTCTCTTGATCTAAAATTGTTAATGAAAGAGTGAGTTACACTACCCCAATAAGAATATCATGCTACTCACTGACACAAAAATGAATGTTGGTGGAAATCATAAAAATAACTAATAGAGCTATTAATTTAAGTAAATTTTTTTTATCATAAATAAAATCATTTACCGCATATTTACCGTAGCGAGATTTTCAAAAACAATCTATAGAGTCAATAACATAGCACATATCATAATTTTATATGCAATCAGTCGGAACAATAACTTTCCCTTTTTTTAGCCTACTGGTATCCATGGGGCTCCATAGGGATGTTCCCACTATGCATGAACTCTCTTTTTATATTTTATCATTAACGGGTTGTCCCCATACTCCGTCCGGTATGAGTGCCAAAAGATACCATCCCTCAATACTCCATCCGGTATGAGGGTGAAATGGGCCAACCCCATATCCTGTCCG
Source organism: Carica papaya (assembly GCF_054855325.1). Taxonomy (NCBI): domain Eukaryota; kingdom Viridiplantae; phylum Streptophyta; class Magnoliopsida; order Brassicales; family Caricaceae; genus Carica; species Carica papaya. Next base: position 3,656,412 of record NC_142312.1, on the reverse strand, counting down.
GTATAAGCACCAAATTATCAAACTTCGATACCCCATTCGGTATGAGGCGACGTTCACAATTGGGTTCTCTATGTACTCAGTCCATTCACCATCTCTCATGATATCCAGTAAGCCTGTCGTTCCATTCATCTACTTAATTAAACAATTTTTCTTTTTCTTTTAATTTCCTATTTTTCAATTCAACGTAGTCACACAAAACAAGGAAAACATGCATAAAAAGAATACAATCGCATCATCATACCAATTTCAGTGCATTATCATGCACTCGAAAACTGTAAAATCAGGTAATTGGTTAAACATAACAAACAATAGTAAATAACCGGTTCTGATTCTATTAGTAACCTGTAATTAATTATGAATATTTTCTAAGTTTCACAAAATACCATATTACTTAACATTAAACTTCAATTCCATAACAGGAATAAGGTGAGGGATTCTTACGCAAATTGATGTCTGAAATGCTAAATAATTGGTTAAACATGTCAAATAATAGTAAATAACCGATTCCGAATCCTTTAGTAACCTTTAATTAATTATGAATATTTTCTAAATTTCACAAAATAACATATTATTTAACATTAAACTTTAATTCCATAACAAGAATAAGGTGAGAGATTCCTATACAAATTGATGTCCGAAATGCTTTTGGCTGCGGCTACTAGCGATCCCATGATTCCCTTAATTTTCATTCGGGGATTAAAATGCGCTTTAAATATCAAAAAATATATTAAAAAATCCAAAATCAGCGTTACGAACCCTTTTTGGCCAATTCCAGAATTTCAGCACGGCAGCTCCGCCGTGCTCTGGCAACAGCACCGTCGCCTACGGTAGCGGTTTACCTGGAATCGACCGTTTTCGACTGGTTTCATACCAATCCCTGCGAGAAAACACGTTAAGAGGGCTCAGTTGGCTGAAAAAAGTTCAAAAATCGAAATTCATTGATGGTAGGTTTCTCCGGTGCGGCGGTTCCGCCAGCTCACCTTCGCAGTTGAGTGTTTTGCTTTGGTCAACCTATAAAGAAAGAAATAGTGATTATAATGGTGGAAGAATTACGCAGAACGAGAATCGAGAATGACCTCATCGGAGGCTGTTTTTGTAATTTCTCACGGCGGTGCCATCGGACTTTACCCGCGGTTTATGACCAATCCATCAGTCCTTTTGGTCTAATTTGGTCATGAGGTGTTTAAAATCAAATTTTGAGCAAAGGAGAAATTTTTTTACCTCTTTTGGCGGTCAGAAGTGGCTCCGGCGTGGCCGCAGCGATGGTCGGCTTCTTTTCCGATGGCTGTATCTTTTTATCTGATGGGGGGGGGGGGTAGAGGGGTGTCTGGTGGCTAGGGTTAGGGTTTGGTGTGAAGAGAGTTATTTATATCCGTCCTTTTTTAATCTGAATCGTCCGATTGCGATTAAATAGGAAGTGAATCTGGACTGTTCATCACAATCTGATCTGCACTGTCCGATCATATTTAAATAGAAAGTGGATCTGGACCGTTCATCGCTTTTAAATCTGACTATCCGATCACGTCTAGGGAGGGAATGGATCCGAGCTATCCATGCGTGCGAGAATGAATTTGCACCGTCCGATCGCGGGTATGCGGATCGCCAGCGTGGCCTCCCGCATGACACCGCCTTAGCGTGGTTTGCCACGCGGCGTGCTCCAGTTCGCGGGACTGCTGACTGGGCATCCTACGTGATGCAATTTCTTTAAATTATATTTTGAGCTCCGATTTTTGATTTTTCTTTTAAAAACACTCACAGAACCCAAATTTTCACATTTTTTTTCAAAATTATTTTCAATTTCATCATTCAATTAATTTTCTTCATTTTTACATTAAAATAAAGTTCAAAAAACTAAAAAAAATATATTTATATATTAATTTTAATTACATTAAAATTAATTAATTAAGGGTATTATAAAAATTGTTAGTGAAATGGTGAGCTACACTAGCACAGTAAGAATATCACACTAATCACAGATACAAAAAAATGAAGATTGGTAAAAATAAAAAAAATAACTAATAGAGCCCTTACTTTATTTAAATACATTTAAACTTGAAGATATTTTTTTAATACTTACCATAACAAGTTTTTCAAAGATAACTTGTGAAGACTAATATTCATATACTTTTTATTTTTACATATAAGAGAATAAGAGACGATAACTTTTATTTCTTACATTCTTATTGGTACTCCTAGGGTTCCATAGGGGTGTCTCCCCTATCCATGAACCCGATATCCAATTTAAATAATTTACCAGCCGTCCCCAGACTTCGTCCGGTAATGGGTGTCAAACATTCCATCGCCTCGATACTCCATCCGGCATGAGAATGAACTATATCTCTCAAACTTTTCTAGTAAGGGACTCCTAGTCCCGTCGGACTGAGATAACGTTCACAGTAAGGTTTTCTATATATCAGGTCCGTACGCTCTTTCTCGGGTACCAGTAAATCTTTCGCATACAGATTTTCATCAATAAAACAACCAACCACGCAATACAAATATCTCATTGTATATTCACAAATCAATAAAACAACATTTAAGCAAACAGTACGATTTTATATCTCAACAATTAAGAAATGTAATTGGGGCTTTTATTTAAAATTAATGAATCCAATAAAAATCACGATCAGACAATCAATAAATAGAAAAAATAATTTAAAAATAATAATTTTAATCATATGGCAGATTCATCAAGCAAGTAGAAAAATATAGGAAAATAAATGCGAAATCAAGATAGTTGTGAACTAACTGGTTCCGACTCCAATAGTAATCTGTAATTGCTTTTAGAGTTTTTTAATTTTTCGTAAAAAATACTAAATTATACATTGTTAAGCCTCAATTTACTGTAACGGGGAATAGGGTGAGAGATCCTTATCCAGATCGGTGTTCTGATATATCGAGTTGTCTACTACACCTCCTATCGATTACTAAATTTTCAGAATTTTTTTCTGTGGAATCCAAAAAACTCGTCACATACCTAAAAATACCCCAGGAATTCAAAATCGGTGTCCAAAATTCATTCCGACCAATTTTGGTATTCCGACATGGCGGCAACACCGTGCTCCAGCGTGTCAACTTCGCTGCCCAAGGTAGTGGTTTACCTTGACTTGGCCAATTTTGGCTATATCCTTGCAGAAAAATAAGTTAGGGGTCTCGGTTGGTTAGTAAATCATAAAAAACTGAACCTACCAGCGGGGGAACGTCAGGGTGCGGCAATTCTACCGGTCCTCATTCGCAACTGAGGTTATTTTTTGGCTAATCTGCACAGAAAAGAACGGTGAACACAATAATAAAAAAATCACGTGAAACAAAAATCGGGAAGGGGCTCATCAGAGGAATTTTGAGATTTTGGCCTCCATGGCTCCGTGGAGCTTTACTTACAGTTTTTGGCTCACCTGTCGTCTTTCTTGCTCCGATTTTGCCATAGGGGTGCTCAGAATCGAATTCCAGGCATGTATGGAGAATGCTTACCTTTTTTGGCAGTCGGCAGTGGCTCCGACGGTCGGCGGTGGCTCTGATGATCAAAGGTCGACCTCCTTCTCCAGTGTCTAGTTCTTATTCTCCAGTGGGGACTAGCGGTTAGGATTTGGGTTCTCATGTGATGCGAAGTATTTATACCCATCCTGCGTTGATATGAACCGTTCATCGTGATTGATCTCATCCATTCGATCGCATCTAAGGAGGAAACGAATATGGACCGTCCATCATAATTTTATTTCGGCCATCCGATTACACTTAAGGGAAAAACGAGTCCGAGCTGTTCACGCACACGGGATCGATCCTGGGTCGTCCGATCACGGGGTACGCGGATCGCCCATGTGACCTCCCGCATGGCACCAATATCAGCGTGCCTCCACGTGGCGTGCTCCGGTTCGTTGGGGTTGTTAACTGGGCGGTTCTATGTGACTGAACTTTTTTTATTTATATTTTAACTCTTATGTGTCTAATTTTTATTTCAAAAACACTCATTTTTTCTAAAATTATTTTCGATTACATCTCTAATATATTTTTTTAATAAATTCAATAAAATAAAATTAAATTAATTTATAAATAAATTTTTATTTATTTTTAAATTGCTAAATTGATCTTGGGTCAAATTTCAGGTCCGGTTATTATATTTATTATGTTGTTAAATAAAAAAAATATTATACGACGACTAATTCTTTAAGTAAAATAACTATAATAAATTAAATTTTGATATAGTATTTTTATCTTCATATAGATATAAATGTATATATGTAGAGATAAAATATAATTAAATATATTATTTTAATCGACAAAAAAGTAGTTTAATTTTTTATTTTTACAAGAAATTATAAATTAGATTATACTTTTGTATTTGTCTTATTTAAAAGTGATTTTTGTTATGTTATGACTAAGTGTATATATATATATATATATATGATTTAATTGATGAGTATATATATTATATATTAAAAAAATTAGAGAGTGCTAATGATTGATTAAGTATTTATTTGGTTAAAATGGAGGTTGGTGTGGTGGGAAATCAAGAATTAGTGTTATCTATTGAGAATCAATAGTCTTTTCCTTTTCTTTTTAACCAAAGTATACTCTTCTACTTCGCTCATTTCTTTTTTTTTTTCAAATTTCTTTAGAAAAAAAAAAAAAACAATTGTATCCTCTCCCACTACCACAACTATTAATATTATATATATGTGTATGTATAGAGTGTATTATTATTATTACTAAGGTGTGAAAGGCAAGCTTCTTTTCAAAGAGAAAAAGGTGGAAGATTAACTATCATTGCACCCTTCCATGTAGGTACTAATTCTAACATATTTTGCATTGACAATAGGGTTAATTAGTTCATTCATTATAATATATATATATATATAAACAAAAATTAGAATTAGAATTTTGACCTTTAAATTAAATCAATTCATTTTTAAGCCCTATACCCAGTTGACATATATATATATATATAGAGATTAATTTTTGAAATTATGAATAATGATATTAATAAAAAGTAATTTTGTCAGTAATTGGTGGTTCTATGAGATGATGATTGATCATCATGTGTATTTAGAGTGGATATCCTGTGGCTAATTTATGCATGATTATATTTTGCACAAAAGCCAGTGATTGATTGCTTATAACACTTTGTCAAATTGTGTAATTGCACATATATATATATATATATATAGCTTCTTAGCTAGTGTGGGTAACCAGATAGATCGTTTTCGATACTTGAATCATTATACATATATATATATTATTACTAATATTATATGCGTATATATTGATATGACCCAGAAATTTCTGGTGAGGAAGTAGTGTTTGACACTGAACCCTTTTTTCATTTTCTTTATTTTTCCGAATATTTTGGCCGTATATATATATATATATATATACATATTTATTTATTTATTTATATAGACATGCATATAATTCGTCGCCTGTATAATGTAAAACAAAAACTGGAACCTGCGTGAAGCTTATATAATCTCGCTGTATTGTAAGTGTAGTTTAAAAAAAAAAAAAACTTGATGAGAACGACAACGGAGGCTGATTGACTACGTGTCGCGTCCTGATTGGTTAGTCGTCTGCAATATTCCGTAGTAGGGTGGTAATGAAGAAGAATATTTTGGCGTAGTATATATATGTGATATCGATGGGCACAAGAAACTATTAAGAGAGTTGAGTGGGAAGAAAGATAAATTAATATTTTTCTATAATCTAATCACTAATAAATTTATATTTAATTTGATCAGAAAATAATAATAATAAAATTACCGCATTAGCTTCTGAAATTTACTATAATATTTTAAAAATTATAAAAAGAATTAGAATTCAAATTGTAAGAAGAGATAAATATAACAATTAATTTTTAAAATTGAAGTTGATATAAAATTTTTAGTTATTATAAGAATGTGATGTGTGGGGCGTGAGGCGGTGGTGGGTTTGTTTTGGAGTACAATTCACAATGGATTAACGCGTACGTATTATTAACATGAATTGACATGTTAGATATGTTGTTTGTGTTGTGTTGTGTTGCACAGAGACATGCATCTTTTCCTCATTACCAATCTCTAATTTTCTTTCGTATGCATTTTTATACTCAAATTATAATAAGCTTCGAATTTTAAAAATTAATTTAATAATTTACTCAGAAAAAATTACTGAAACCCATTTTTTTTTTTTCTTAATCATGAAAAATGATGATTTTAATTTCCATTATGTAAAAAAATTTCAATTTGTAATATCTCAAGTCCTATTGTGAAGGTATATTATAATTTTGCAAACGTAGGCTTGCTAACTCAGTACTAGTAGTAGAACTGGAATCTTGAAACCAAAATTGGATTCACATTTCAGATCAAATTAAAATTAATGGGAAGCACACAGTGATATGATTGCAGCTTTCGATGGCTTCTCCACATACCTCCAATTCATTATTTCTTACTGATGTGCTTCTACATATTATTATTGCCTTCAATTCACACACACACATACATAATTTACATATATATATATGTATGTATGTATGTATATGTCTATGCGTGTGTGTGTGCGTTTCTAGTCCCAATTCTACATATAATTATGTATATATACTAATAGGGGGAAAGAAAGGAAATGATATCATATTTAATCTCTTTTTATCCAAAACATAATCAAAATTAATTAAAGTTTAAGCATTTACACGTCATTGTAGTTTTTTTCAATATGGTGTTTAAGTTAAACTCATCAGTAACATTTGATTCACTTGTTTACAACGACAAAAGAAGCCTCAAATGATAAGTTCATTTGTACGTAAAATCTAGAGGTTAATGTGTTGGAGTATCATTTGACCACCCAAATTCCGAGATTAATTAAGGGGTTAAACCATAATTACCAACACACACATATATATATATATATATATATATTAAAAGTCTAATTTTCATATATTTATTAACGAAAAATTAAAATATTTAAGTTGCATTTTAAAGGCTTTAAAAGTAGTTTATTTTAAATTTTAAAATAATAAAAAAATAAATTAAACATGAGCTTTTTTATTTCTAATTATTTTACAAGTTAAAATAAATTGTTTTTGAAGTTTTAAAATATTTCATAATTATTTTAATATTTTTTATTAAAAAATGGATAAAAACTCTTATAATAAATATAAAATATTAAACAACAAATTATAAATACAAAACTGTAACAAGAGCAAGTCTTGAGCTTACAATAGACAATAATAAAACTCCACATTTGTCCCTCTCTAAAAATCTGATATTTGGGCTTACAAAGTTTTGGCCCACAAAAGAGTAACCTTACGGGCTTCTCAGTAATTTTGGACCCGATTCATACCCGTGTTTTTCTAGAACTCCAAAACTACGTCGTTCCCCTTTGTGTCCCAGTTCATGTGGTCCACTAGGAAGCTTCCTTATAGTTAATTAGTTAAGTTGTACTCCTGTCTTTCTCTGTCCTCTCTCTCTCTGCCTCTCCAAATTTCTCGATCGATCGGATTCCCCGATCTAATTTTCAACTCCCTGCAAATTAGTGTTCGGAAAAGATGTCAACTCCATTCAGCGGCGATGAAACTGCTCCCTTCTTCGGCTTCCTCGGCGCCGCTGCTGCACTCGTTTTCTCATGTGAGTAACCTAACCCTAAATTAGACCTTTTTCATCCCCTAATTTTTATTTGTTTTTTTAGAAAATGGATATCATTGATCAGGGTTTAGAATCTTGTTTTTTCAGTGTTAATATAGAGATTACCATTTGTAAGATTTGCAAGAATTAAGGATTGAATTTGTTTTTCAGGCATGGGTGCCGCGTATGGAACGGCGAAGAGTGGCGTAGGGGTGGCGTCGATGGGTGTGATGAGGCCAGAGCTTGTAATGAAATCGATCGTGCCCGTTGTTATGGCGGGAGTTTTGGGTATTTACGGTTTGATTATTGCGGTTATAATCAGTACTGGTATTAACCCTAAGGCCAAGTCCTATTACCTTTTTGATGGATATGCTCACTTGTCCTCGGGTCTTGCTTGTGGCCTTGCGGGTCTTTCTGCCGGTATGGCTATTGGTATTGTTGGCGATGCTGGTGTGAGGTATTCACTCTCTATCTTCATTGATGGTGGAATTATTGATATCTATTATGAAATTAAATGTTCATTTTTCTAATAAGACCTTCAATGATAATGCAAGTTAGATAAAGATTTCGATGTACATTATGTGGTAGTAGGCTTTGGGTGATTATTCTCAGCTCAATTTGTTATCACTGAATTTGGGATCTTTAATAGGACTGTGATTACATTATGCTGTTATCGGGGCAAGCTTATTAAGAGTAACCTTACCAATCGAGGCATGATATTTTTGGAGGAAAAAATGTTCTTAGATGTGAAATTGTTTACTTGAGTATCATAATAGACCAGGAAGGAGGGTGTTATTCCGGCTCATGAAGAAAGAAAGCAGCCTTTCTTCTACTTCTGCTATATCTGTTTCTTTGTGGAGGACCATTGTCTAATTTTTCTGTTTATATTTGGGAAATTTAGTTTATTCTGTGACTCCAACATTTGAAGGTTTCTCAAAGGTATTCCTTTGGGGAATATGCTGCCGAAGTTGTAAATTAGACATGTGATATTGGTTTTATTGATTTCTTGTTTATGCATTTCATGTATTCATGTGTCATCACCTAGTTTCTGTCCCAGTTATTGGTTTTTCAAAAATTATTTTTACTTCTACCATTTCTTATTTATGCATTTCTTGTAGCATGCTGAAACTTCTTTTTTCACTTGCAGAGCTAATGCACAGCAGCCTAAGCTTTTTGTTGGAATGATTTTGATTCTCATCTTTGCTGAGGCATTGGCTTTGTATGGCCTCATTGTGGGCATCATCCTTTCTTCTCGGGCTGGTCAATCCAGAGCAGAATAAGGTGCAGGATTCTGATCTATGGGCTGTTGGAACACTTTTGTATTCTGGTTGGTGATGCTCTTGTAGAGCAGGAGATGTTAAATTAAATTGTTTGTAATTTAGATGGTTACCCTACTTGTGGTTGGGTGGTTCTTGCTGATATTCTGATTAGGATCAAGTTTTTTCTCCCTCCTTGAAATAAATTTGTTGAAGCTGTTTCTTTCTATATTGTGCTATTTTACATGTAGGTTCCAACTAATGTGAAAGATGGTATTACCATCACCAATTTGAACCCTAAGATACCCTCTCTCTCTCTCTCTCTCTCTCTATGTATATGTATGTTTTTATGTGGCTGAATTCCATATTATCACTTGAAACCATTTTTCTATTTTAGTCACTTGATAATTCTTTAATCAATACTTATGTTAACTATGATGTCATAATTCATGGAATACTACTTGAAAAAGGATCCAAGTAGGCAGCAACCAAATCCCCGATATGAGCTTCAAAATTTGATGTAGATTTTGGTTGTTAAAGATTTGCAAAAGAGGTAGATAAACTTTGTTTTGAGTGAGCTCGTATACACTTGCGCAAACACAAAAAGGTAGGGCTTGTAGTGCCGCATTGCCAAGGAAGTTTTTACATAAAAATTGTTTTTGCCAGATAATATATGTTGTGAGGGGAGGGGTACGTCGGAAGAGTTTTGATATCATAGTCATTGGTAATTGGATAAATAGGAGTTCGTCAACAAAATTTTTTAAACTGAAAATTTTCCCGATCTATTACTCAAAAAATGTGACATGTATTTTGTTATACAAAGCAAATTCTCCTATAGACTATTCAATTTCATGCAAGGATGTTCACAAATGTCAATATGCTTTGAGTCACTAGTTTAGTATTTTGTTCTAGAGTACTTTGGTTTGTTTTGTCCTGTCTAAATATAACGAAGGGGAGGAACTTTTTTATCTTTAGTGAAAATTTTATTTCTATTATGAATTCATTCACTAAATAAATGGTTAAATGATTTTTCTAATGTTGAGAAGGTCAAGCTATCTTACACGTTGAGTTGAATTGATATTACCATTATACCTCAAACCCTTATATAAGGGGTTAAATACATTATTATTTTCGTGCTACTTAAAAATGTTTAAATAATATTTTATAGTTTACTTTTTAAAAATTAGTTCTTATATGTTTAAAAATCATTGAAATAAACTTTTTATCATTAAAAGTTATTTACACCTTAATCCAATCAGACATGTACTATGATTGCAAACTCACAAATCTCATATTATCTTTTTGATTTGTTGATATAAATGATAGTGAATATGTGAAACATTAGTGAGATAGTTAGGGGAGCGAGTATTACCATGGTTGAAGACAACGTTGATGATAGAAAGGACAATGTGAAGGTCGTGTACGGTGGAAATGTTGTGAACAGTGACGGAGACAACTTGACCACTCTTGATGCTGAGCCATGAGAGAGAAGAGGCGAGCTAAAGACACAGACTTGCAATCAATTTAGAAGGAATTATTATAGAAAATTAAGAGGCAATCTCCGTAAACAGTTGTTATGCCTAAGTAGCATAGGGCTGTTAAAGGTGAAGAGTTTACAAGATTGGAGTCGAAATCATCCATGATAATTTTATAAATCATTTGCTTATGATCTTATTGTTGTTATTTAAAATGTTTGATTGTAAAATTGAAACGAGATAAATTAAGATAAAATTCACAAAATTTCTAAATTTGCATATGAGTATTTATGTCTTGTAATTACTAAAAAAATTAAGCATTTATGTGAGTACTAAAAATAAACATCATTGAGTCTCTCTTTCTCTATAAGGTTTCACTCTCTACATTTTTTTTGAAACAACTCTCTCTCATTTATATTTATAAGTGAAGATTATCATATTAGACGGATGCAAAAAATTTAATGGTATCATCACGTCATAATACACATTTGACTGAATTGACATCGTTAAAAATTTTTAATGATGAATAGTTTATTTAAATCATTTTTTAAAAGTATAAGAGATTTAAACTATGTACATGTATTGTCAAGTTTTTACTTGAACAACTTCTTTATGTTTGTTTGATAAGAATTTCCTATTATGAACGAGCGATACATGTCATAGTATAAACTTCTTTTGTTTTTATTAACTGGCTTCAATCCAAATAGTAGGACCGGATCTCTTCACAAAGAGAATCTGGATTCAAACATTTGCAGTATACCTATTTTTACTTCTATCAATGAATCCTAGCATGAGAACAAGAGTTGGTAGGTTTATACTCCTAGGAGCCATGTATAGACGTACATAGGTGAAGACATAACTGTTAAGAATTAATTTACAAATTAGAATATAATTGATTAGTTTGTTAGTAGTTTAACTTTATAAATTAAAGTATCTATATATCATTTAGTTTAGTAGTAGTTATAAGTCATAAATTAGATTTATTATGTTTGTTGGTAGTTACAATTAATTTTAGTAGCTGTAATAATATTTATAAATAGTCATGTACTTGAAACTTTTTTGTAAGAACCACAATATGAAAACTTTAGTCTTCTTATTAGTCTCTCTAGCATCTTCCTTCTATCTCCAACAAAGTGGTATTAGAGCTTGGTTTCTTATTAAAATTCTAGAGATGACTAATAATAATCTATTTTCTTTTCATTTTCCTCGTCTTACAAAAAAAAAAAACTATAAAAGTTAGTATTTTCGTATGAAAGTCATACTTGGCTCACAAGATGTGTGAGATATTGTAGAAAAATACTTTACTTCACCCAAAGATGAAGGATCCTTAACTCAGAATGAGAAGGATGTTTTTGCAAGAACAAAGAAGAATGATCAACTAACTTTTGCACTCATCCATCAAGGTTTGGATGAATTTATGTTTTTAAAGGTGGTCGATGCTACCAACACAAAGCAAGCTTGGGAGATTTTAAAAAATACCCTCTAAGGAGTTGACAAGGTGAAGAAGATATGACTCTAAACTTTACGAGGTGAGTTCGAGGCTTTGTAAATGAAGGATGTTGAGTCCATTTAAGATTTTTGCTCAAGGGTAAAGTCTTCATATGGTGAAATGATAGAAGATGTTCGTGTGGTACAAAAAATTCGTCAATCGTTGCCACCAAAATTCGACTATGTGGTTTGTGCCATTGAAAAATCAAAAGATCAAGGCACTTTGACATTTGAACAATTAGAGGAATCTCCACAAGTTTATGAAGAAAAAATAAAAAGAAGACAAGAAAAACATTTAGAATAAGTTCTCAAATCTAAGGCATCTTTGAATGATGGTGGAAAGCAAAGAGGTCGAGGAAGAGGTAGAGAACATGGTCGTGGTCGTGATCAAGCATTTAAAAGAAATAAAACTCAAGATGATGCTGATAATGAAGACAAAGGTCAACCATCAAATAGAGGCCATGGAAAAGGAAGAAGAAAAGGAAGAGTTAACTATAGAAATTCCAACAAATCAAATATTGAATGTTACAATTATCACAAATATGAACATTATCCTTGAGAATTTCGTAACACTTTAAACAAGAAGGAAGAACAAACCAACTTTTTCAATGATAAATAAGATGAGGAAGAAACAACTTTGTTGCTAGCATATAAAGAGGGAGATAGTCATGATACCCATAATTCATGATACTTGGATAATGGAGCAAACAATCACATGTGAGGCAGTACAGAAAAAAATTGTGGAGCTTGATGAGAAGATTAATGGTAATGTTTCTTTTAGGAACACTTCAAAGTTCAAATTCTAGGGAAATGTACAATTCTAATCTCTTCAAAAAATAGTGAACATATACTTATTACTAATATTTATTATGTGTCAAAGTTAAGAAGTATTATTTTAAGTTTGTACCAACTTCTTAAAAATGGATATGAAATTCACGTGGAAGATTATTGTCTTTGGCTTAGAGATCAAAGTGCTAATTTGATTGCTAAGGTGCATATGTCAAAGAATAGAATGTTTATCTTGAATACCAAAACTATTGAAGTAAGATGTTTGAAGGCTAGTGTGGAAGATGAAGCATGGTGTTGACATACGAGATTTGGCCATTTGAACTTTGGAGCACTCAAGGCGATGGGAGAAGAAAAAATGGTGAAAGGGATGCCATTAATCAACCATCGTAATCAATTATGTGAAACATATCTACTTGAAAAGTATTCAAGAAGGAGTTTTCTAACAAAAGCTATTACAAGAGCAACTAAACTACTTTAATTTGTGCATGCCGATGTGTGTGGCCAATCAATCCACTCTCATTAGGTAAAAATAAATATTTTCTACTATTTATTGATGATTTTAGTAAGAAAATTTGGGTATATTTTTTAAAGCAAAAATTAAATATTTTTGCTACTTTTAAAATTTTCGAAACTCTTGTAGGAAAAATTTGTAGTTGTGAAATAAAGTCTTTGAAAACAAATAGAGGAGGTGAATTTACTTCCAAAGAATTTTATGATTTCTACGAATTTAATGGAATTCGTCGCATTTTAATGATTTCAAGATCACCACAATAAAATAGAGTTGTAGAAATAAAGAATAGAACTATTCTTAATATGGCTAGAACCATGTTGAAAGTAAAAAAAACATGCCCAAGAAATTTTGAGCCTAAGTAATTTCTTGTGGAGTGTATTTATCTAATAAGTCTCAAACATCAAGTTTGAAAGACATGACTCTCCAAGAAGTATGGAGCGGAATGAAAGCTAATGTAAACCATTTGCAAGTTTTTGGAAGTATTGCATATGCTCATATTCCAGAACAAAAGAGATCTAAACTTGATGATCGAAGTATCAAACATATTTTCATTGGGTATGATGCAAACTCAAAATGCTATAAATTGTATAATCCAAGCAATGACAAGATCATGATAAGTAGAAATGTTGAATTTAATGAAAAAGCGAATTAGAATTGGGAGCATAAAGAAGAAAATGCTTATGATTTATTTCCATACTTTGAAGAGGAAGACTAAGAGGCCATGGTACCTTTGCAAGAGGCAACTCCACCTCATTCTCCAACTCATGTTGCATCACCCATTTCTGAAGAAAGTTCAAATGAAAGGCCACAAAAGTTGAAGAGCATTCAAGATCTTTATGATGAAACTGAGGAGATCACTAATTTTGATATAAATGATTTGTTTTGTTATTTTCTTGATAGTGAACCGATGAATTTTGATGAAGCCATCAAAGATGCAAGATGAAGATAAGCCATGCAGGAAGAGATCAAATCCATAGAAAATAACAACACGTAAGAGCTATCCACTATTTCTAAGGGACATAAAGCTATTGGTGTTAAATGAGTCTATAAAGCTACAAAAGATTTTCAAGAAAATGTGAAAATATATAATACAAGACTTGTGGCTAAAGGATACAAGCAAAAACATGGGATTGATTATGATGAGGTTTTTGTACTAGTTACTCGCATTGAGACATTCGCTTGCTCTGAGCTATTTTAGCTTAAATGAAGTGAAATTTTTTTTAACTTAATGTAAAATCGTCATTTCTCAATGGTTATCTTAATGAAGAGATTTATGTAAAATAACCATTGAGTTTTATGGTTGAAGGGCATGAAGATAAAATGTTGAAATTAAAGAAAGTTTTGTATGGGCTGAAGCAAGCGTCAAGAGCATAGAATAGCCGTGTAAACAAGTATTTTAAAGATAATGGATTTATTCGTTGCCTTCATAAATATGTTATTTATGTCAAGTATCATTCTAATGGTGATATTCTATTTATGTGTCTATATGTGGATGATCTCATATTCACGAGTAACAATCTAAATTTGTTTTAAGAACTCAAGAAAAACATGTTACTTGAATTTGAAATGACTGATATTGGGCTCATGTCTCATTATTTGGGCCTTGAGGTGAAGTAAATGAAATATAGTCTTTTTATTTCTCAATAAGGCTACAAGAAAAGTCTTAGAGAAATTCAAAATGCTTAATTGCAATCTTGTGAACATGCCTATGGAATGTAGAGTCGAGTTATCAAAGTTTGATAATGGAAAAAAAATAGATTCGACTCTTTTTAAAAATTTTACGGGAAGTTTAAGATATTTGACATTTACAAGGTCTGATATTCTTTTTGCAGTTAGACCAATAAATTATTTTATGGAAGCTCCTATCACCTCCCACATAAATGATGATAAAAGAGTTATAGGTTACCTTAAAAGTACTATTAATTTTGGGTTATTTTATTTATCTTCTGATGATTTTAAGCTTGTGAAATTTTGTGATAGTAATTTCATTGAAGATATTGATGATAGAAAAAATACAACTGGTTTTGTATTCTTTATAGGTGATTGTGCAATTACATGGAGTTCTAAAAAGTAAGTCATTGTTACACTATCAACTTGGGAGTCTGATTATGTGGCACCAACCTCTTGTACTTGTCATGCTATATGGTTTAGAAGATTATTGAATGGACTTCATTTAATACAGAACGAAACCATTAAAACTTTTATTAACAATAAGTCTGCACAAGCACTTGCTAAAAACCCAATATTTCATGAATGAAGCAAATATAGAGATACAAAATATCATTTTATTAGAGATTGCATTGCTAAAAAGAAATTAGAGCTCAAGCATGTAAAGACTGAAGATAAAGTGACAGATATTTTCACCAAACCGCTTAAGTTTGTCTTTCAAATGTTACGCGCTAATATTGGATTGAAAAAGAAATTTACAAATAAAAGGAGAGTGTTAAGAATTAATTTACAAATTAGAACATAATTAATTAATTTATTTATAGTTAAACTTTATAAATTAGAGTCTTTATATATCATTTAATTTGATAGTAGTTATAATTCATAAATTAAATTTATTATGTTTTTTGGTGATTACAATTAATTCTAATAGTTATAATAATATCTATAAATAAATAAACTTTTTTTCAAGAACTATATTAGAAAATTTTGAGTCTTCTCATTAGTTTCTCTGTAACCTCTTCTTTCTATCTCCAACAATACCTGTAAACCTTACCCTAAACCACCCCAACTCACTTTTGCTTTATTATATAATTTTTTTAGGTTCTTTCTGGTTGAGATGCCAAACATTTATGGAATTAAAAATCTCTCTGTCTATATATATATATATACGGTGTAAAGAAGTTAGGATTGAATATTATAGGCTCGTGCCTTTTAAAGGTCTTAAAAAGAAGATAAAGGATTCGATTTGATATGTAGTTAGTCCCTACATCCCCAGTTATCACATCAAGAGGCAAAAGTTGGATTGGGTTGAACTCCACTACCCATTATATAAAAAGCCTCTGCTACTACCTCTTGCTTATTGGACTTTCAGCTTGCAAAAACTTCAGCTATATATACAGATAATATACATATATATTTTACTGTCTATATATATGTATAGGCCCATGTTAATCTTTTGTCCCCTTTCACTTGTAATTTTTATAATAAATGTCTTACAAACAATCTGAATTATATGTATAGTAGATACGTAATATATGTATATTATATGTCAAAGTCAATTTTTTACACCGAAAAGAAAAAGAAAGCTGGCTGGTGGTCCTCCATCGAGCTTGGACACTAGCAAATTAGCCTTTTGCAATATCTGATTGACATGCTTTGGCATTGTGCAATGAAATAAAGTTGGGGGAGATTATGAAAGAGCAAAAGTGAACCAAAGTACAGAGGCCAAAAAAGTTTGATCGACCTCTTTTTGGGTAATGCATGTTCAATGAAGTTAACAATATATACATACATGTAGAGATACATATATACATATATATGAAAAGGGTCGTCGAGTAAGATGCAGATAAGGCGGGCATATTTTTGTTTTTGAGCCTTTGACATTTCATAAACTTTACCAGAGCCAAAAATTGATTGTTAGCGATAGTCTTTTTTTATCCATGGTAGCTTTTTCCAAACCAGTTTCAAGTAGGAGCTCAGTCATATTCATCATTTATTGGATTGACAATGTTTCAGTGTCCATTCTTAATATGTATATACATAAAACATACACAGATATATACACACAGACATATAATCAATTATTTTTGGGCAGAATATGATGTCTTGTTTTGTTGCCCACTGCATAGAATACACGAACCAAACAAATTAATAACGATAACAATTATTATTAAAAACATCGGAGAGAAGAATTATATTAAAAAAAAAAAACTCGTTGAGAATTAAAATAAAAAGGAGGGAAAGAGTATTTCTACTACTCACAAAACTGTGAATTGTAAATCAGATGCAATGCAATCAATTTTAACAGACATATCTGACCCACCAAATAATGTTCAAAACTAATTTGAAAATTGCCAGCCATCTGATCTCCCTCTTGCTTTTTCGATTCATTCATCCACTGGGATCTAAATTTGTGTCTTCGATAAAAATCATTAAGGGCGACAGAGGATCCACGTGGCATCACGCCAGACCGGAATCACCTTCGATCTGTACCTCATTGTGTAACCCTAAAAAATCAGATGCTGCCGGGGATTCTCTCTCTCTCATTTTTTTTTTTTTTTTTAAACTCTTTGCCAGGGTGTGTACCTCGGGGCCACAATATAACGGCTACATTTTTAACTTGCGGCCGAACTTCCCCACGTGATGAACCGAGTCTAAACCAATCAAATCTCTCGCATTTGGCGGGAACCGGGCCCCACATTTTACTGTCTGCTTCTCTTAACAGTGCCCGTCCATCTCGTGTTGACTGAAATAGGTCTGACTTTTCGTCATTCCCCGTGGACCCCACGGTATTCATATTTAAAAAAATCAAACACAAGAGAGCAAGGGCAAAAATGTAAAACTACCCGGATCCCATAAGCGAATACAAACAAACCCTACACAGCCTACTGTTACATTCTGCAAAAAAAAAAAATGGTTAACAAAGTTTTAAGTTTCCGGTTGTTATGCCGGCGACGGCTGTGAGGTGGGATCGGCGGAAGACGGAACATCGGGACCAACACGACAACCTTCAAGCATGAAGACAATATCAGACATTGTGGGTCGGTCAAGCGGGTCCGGTGCGGTGCAGAGTAACCCGACTTTCACTCCCAGCAAGAACTCTTCCCATTCTGATGATTCAGGGTCTAGCTCGAGCAATCCCGGTTCTAACAATTCTGTAATTTGACCCTTTTGTAATTGCTTCTTCACCCACTTCACTATGTCTTCGTCTTGGTTGAACATTACTGGTCTTTTCCCTGTGAGCAGCTCGAGCAAGACAATGCCGAAACTGTATACATCCGATTCTTTTGTGGCCTCTCCAGTAAGTACAGTTTCAGGGGAAACATAGCCCAAAGTGCCAACTGAAGTTGAAGTTGAGGCAGCGGCCTCCGCCGATGTCGCCGACGTGAGCCTATCAAGTCCGAAATCCGATAAATGGGCTTCAAAATCGGCGTCGAATAGGACATTTTGAGGCTTCACATCGCCGTGGACCATGTTGGATGTGTGGAGGAAAGCCAGCCCTCGGGCAATGCCGAGAGCTATGAGGTGGCGCATTGGCCAATTCAGGACATGGCCGTCTTGGTGGGATGCTTCTTGGAGCAGAGTTGCGAGGTTCCCATTGGGCATGTAGTCGTAGACAAGAAGCCGCAAATCAGGCGGCCCGGCGTAGTAGCCGCGGAGAACTGTCAAATTTCTGTGCCGGACTTTCCCTAGAAACTCGGCTTCTTTTTTGAACATGTTCTCGTCCAGTGATCCATCGGGAAGACGGCGGATTGATAACACCATTCCATCGTTGTAACAAGCTTTGAAGACCAATCCATAACGGCTTCTGCTCAGCACATTTTCTTCGTCAAATTGTCTGGTTGCTTCAGTGGTTTCTGCTACTGTGATCTTGTTATTGAACATGACAAGTTTTGGCCCGCCACTGTCGGTGCTTCCTCGTCCTCCGCTGGCCCCTGAACTCGCCCTCGCCGGGCTTCGTTTCTTCTCCCCAGCTGCTCTCTCTATCAGTCTCTTGCGCCATCTCAAGAGGCTGAAAATATAGAAGCAACAGCATAATGCCAAGAGACAAGCACCACTAACAGCAACAACTATCAGCAGAATCAACCTCTTCTTCGTCTTCTTGTTCTCAACATCCTCGCACTTCGACTCCAATGGCTTCCCGCACAAGTCTTTATTGCCTGCAAAAAGTGATGGGTTGTTAAATCTAGAACCGAGCAGGACTGGTATTTCTCCTTCAAGATCATTGCTTGAAACATTCAAGTACAGCAAGCTTGGAATAACAGTGAGATTAGCCGGAATCGAGCCAGTCAAGTTGTTAGCAGAGAGATCCAGCACTGTCAGGTTTGACAAATTCGATAATGAATATGGGATTCCTCCTGAAAGATGATTATCATCCAATAACAGTGATTTTAAAGATGAGCTTCTGGAGATTTCTTCTGGGATTTCACCCGTTAAATTGTTGCCACCCAAATCAAGAACACTCAGACGGGAGAGGCGCGAGAGATCATCAGGAATCTCACCCGTTAAGTAATTTGATCGGAGCTCAAGAACTTCAAGATCAGAGCAATTTGCGAGCTGTGGTGGAATCAATCCAGAAATTTTATTGTCTGACAATGAGAGAACAGATAAGGAGTGAAGAAAACCAAATGTCTCAGGAATATGACCAGAGAATGAATTTGAACTTAGGTTCACATAGCGCAAGCTGACCAAGCTACTGAATCCTTCAGGCACGTCCCCAGACAAATTGTTCTCCTGCAAAGCAATCACTTGCAGATTCGGCAAACCAGAGATCTCAAACGGCAGCTCTCCGGAGAAGTTCTGCTTGCTTAAGTCCAGTGTTGTAAGCTTGAACAAATTGCCGAGACTTGCCGGAATCTTACCAAAAAACCCATTACCGCTCAGGTTCAAGATCATTATCCGACTCAAGCTCCCGATACTGGAAGGAATTTCACCAGAAAACTTGTTGCCACTGAGGTCTAATGTTGTCAAGTTGTTCAACGATGTTAGCCCCATTGGGAAGCTTCCACTCAAGTTGTTACGCCTCAAGTCCAAGAGCTCCAAACCTGACAGGTTTTGAAAACTCGCCGGAACTGAACCAGAGAAGAGATTGCTACCAAGAGATAAAACCCTTAAACCCTTCATCTCATCGAAGAAAACTGGAACATCCCCAGCGAAGCGGTTTCCTCCAAGATCAAGAACGTGCAAGGAGGTACATTGCTTAATCTCGACGGGGACGGTCCCAGTCAAAGAGTTGTTAGCCATTTTCAACTCCTCTAACCCCATCAAGTTTCCAATCTCCGCCGGAATCTCACCTGAAAACAAGTTATCCGAGACATCCAAATCCCTCAATGTTAAGATGCTGGTTAACCACGAAGGAAAGCTGCCTCGAATCCGGTTCTCGTGAAGATCCAATACCAGCAAAACGCTGTGACATTCCCCTGTTTCACGACCCACAACATTCGTGAATGAATTGGAACCCAACTGCACGATCTTTAGAGAAGGGGGGTAAGCCGATACGTTGCAGAACAGGGAAAACGGTACCGAACCAGAGAGATTATTCTTCGACAGTGAGACAACCTGAAGCTTAGGGAGCGAGCCAATGGCGGTTGGGAACACGCCGCCTAGCGAGTTCCCTTCCGCGCTCAATTGAACAAGAGAAGAACAATTGGCGATGGCTGAAGGTAAAGTCCCTTGTAGCATATTGTAATCGAGCCACAAGTACTGGAGATCCTGCAACCCGCCAAAACTTGCCGGAATCTCACCGGAGAACTGATTATAAGAAAGGTTGATAAGTTGAAGCTGGGACAAGTTGGCGATGCTTCTGGGCAGGGAACCAGAGAAAGTGTTCGATGACAGGTCCAGATACTTGAGGCTCGGAGGAAACTCGCCGGAGATCTCTCCAGAGAGGCTGTTCTGGGCAACATTGAAAACCTGGAGGTTGGTAAGATTGCCGATCTCCTGCGGGAGCTCGCCGGAGAGTGAGTTATACTGCAAAAAGACGGCGCGTAGGAGCGAGCATTGGGAAAGGGAAGAAGGAATAGTACCGTTGAGCGAGTTGGAGCGGAGGCTAAGCTTGCGCAACATGCGCAGATTAGCAAGTCGGTCAGTTAGCCGGCCGCCGAGTCGCAAACTAGGCAAACGGAGCTCCGTCACTCTGTCCTCGTTGCAAGCAATCCCACGCCAGTCACATGGAGCAGCCGGCGTTGATGGGTCCCAGCCGTTCAACGCCCCCGACGGATCGTACAGGTTCATCTTCAAAGACATCAGCGCATCAATCTCCGCTTCCGCCACGGCGGTCCTCCCGGCGGCACACGCCAAAAACGGTGCGCATAGCCCCAAAAAAAATATAAGAAAAAACAGAGAATCTTTCTCCCCCATGGACGACGACAAAACCCACAATGCAGTTTAAAAAAAGCACCGCCCAGTAAACGAAATGAAACATAAAAGCTCAGTTTCCGATTAAAGAGATCGGATGAAGCAGAGAAGGCATGAAAATGAGAGTGTTGGCAGGTGAAAATGCAGAAGAGGTGAAGGGAAGAGGTGTCGCCATATGTTGTTGCAGAGTGAATGAGTGTTGTCTGTATCTGAAGTCCCACAAAACAAAAAGCGACAGAGTGGGAAGGAGAGAGAAGGGTTTTGTTTCCTTTGGGTTGGGCTTCTCTCTAAACGCTTTGAAAGAGAACTTTTTGAAAGGGAGAATAATGGCGGAGGTTGGGGGAAGTCTTAAAGGGATTGTGGCTTTTTAAACCTCATATGATATGATATGGGTAGAATCATTGGAGCTTGTGCGAAGCTCTGAATATAATATATATATATATATATATACAGATATCTTGTTTTTTCTTTTTGTTTTTCGAAAAATTAAATTTATCTACTGGGTGCTACCACCAGCCACTGCCACCATTATTTTATTTTCTGGGTGTAGATAAAACTCGTTGCAGAGTTTTATTTGAAGCAACTTCAAATTGACGATAACCTTTTCTTCTTCGTTGGATTGAATCACAATAAATTTTTAATAAAAATCCGCAAATTATGTTAAATTTTAACTTTGTTAATTAAAAGATTCATTTCTTTTACATGATTCGGTTGAAGAAAATTAAAAATTTACATGAGGTTTCTGCTTGGGAGTATATCAACCTACGCTTAGCTAATGTCTCTACTTGTGTTTTGTCCTTTTTCCTTTCATTTGTGTATATATATATATATATATATATGATCCAGGCCAAAATCATGATGAAGAAAGCTCTTTTCATTTGCTTTTCCTGGAATTAATTTTTACTTTTTATTTATTTTTTATAATTACAATATATATATATTTACTTTTAAAAATATTTTTAGCATTTTTTTTTTCCTACTAATTAATTTAACAAATTAATTTTTGTTCTATTATGTTATATAGAGAAATTAGATTGACATTACTAAAGATGAAAAAGTATAATTCTTAAAAAATTTTATTAATTTTTGCATTTCGTCTGGTTTAAAAAATTACATTCTTATTTAATTTATAATTTTAATTAACACATTTGATTGAAATTAAATTAAAATTTTCAAAATTTTATCTCATTTTGTACTATATTTTTGCATTTATTTTATGAAACTGAAATTTAAATCAAATTAGAAACTAAAATTGAATCGATTATATATGTTTTCACAACTATTTTAATGCTAAATGTTTAACATTTTTATAATAATTGTTTTATTAACTAATAATTTAGTAATTACTATGTGATATTACCTAATTATTTGATTAGTGTATAAGTGTATGTATAGGAGGCATCATAATCATAATTTTTTTTCTTGTCTATTTGGTAATTCTTTTTGTCTTTTAGTTATTTTTGTTTCTTCTTTTTACTATCCGATTTGATTTTCTGAATCTGGAAACCACGTTCTGTTTCCTCTTTCGGTTTCTGTTTTTCTACAACTACGTGGAGTTCAATGGTCAAAATGCAAAGCCAAAGAATAAAGATTTAAAGAGAAAATGACTAAACACCGTGAAGCTTTCTATTATTATGAACTAGAAAAAAGACTGATAGTCATTGAGGGTTTCTCCTTGTGTGTCTATACATCATATGTATGTACGTATGTATGTATGTATGTATGTATGCATGCGTGGATGTACAGAGGGCCCAAATGGTGAAAAAAGTCAATAAATTGGACTTGTGGGGCCCCAAGAGTTGGTGGCTACACAGATTGAATTATGTTGAAGAGCCAATAATGGGAAACAAAAAAAAAAAAATTACAGTTTCAGTTTTTTAAAATTTTATGGTACCAATAATTTACTTTTAAATTACTTTATAAAAAATTCTTATTTTAAAGAACTATCTTATATTGTTTTTCAACTTTTAAATACAACATATGATTTTAATACTTACCTAAATTAATTTAAATAAACAATAAATGGGTATAAAATAATGTTGCCAAAAGTTTGAATTAACGTGTTAGCGGGAGTTTGTCTGAAGAAATAAACAAACAAAAAAAAAAAAAAGATTAATAGTAATATATATCAAGAGGCACTTGGTCTCGCCCACTTTTTTTTTTTTTTTTTTCTTCTTCTTTTGGATAAAAAGTTAAAACTAATTTTTAATATATTATAATTATTTCAATTCAAATAATTTTAAACATTTTCTAAAAACATAATATGTTTTGTAAAATTTAATTATTATAATTTGTATTAATATATTAATAATAATATAATGAAAAGGACAAAAAGTTGCTTTGCCAATTGCCGGAGGGAAATAATTGGCATGCATACATACATACATACATACGGCCCCTTGTAATAGCTTCCTGAATTGTTTATTACAAGGCATTGGACCCGCATGAGAGATGATAAAGTGAGCTCATATCATCTCCCAAATCCTGCCTATTCAATTAGGTATATATATATATATATATACTCAATTATATATTATGTTAGATTGTTATGTATGTATTATTTTGCTGATGAAATATATGTATTTTTTATTAAAAAATAAATAATCATAGTTAAATGATTACTAAATTAAACAAGTGCCAATATCTCTATGCAATTTAAATCGTGATTAATACAATCTCACTTCAAAAAATTTGAATCACACGAATCAATTTTTATTTATGATAAACTTAATTTAAATTACCAAAAAACTATTAGAAAAAGTACTCCCTCCAAATCAATATAATACACATTATTTCATCGTATAATTTAAAATGATTAAAGAAAGTTTTAATATGTTAAAATATGATTAAAAAATTAATTTAGTATTAATTTACTGTACAAAATTTCAAGACTTTAGAATGACAAAACTAAATTAATAAACTATTAGATTGAGCTACAGGAACATAATTACCACCAAGCAAGCGCTTGTACTTCCTCTGTCTGATTCCTTCAAAGATATTAGGGTAAACTGCAATAACAAAGAGGAAGAAAGCCACAACAATCATAGCCCATATGAAGATGAAAAGACAGAGAAATGGTGCAACCACCTTTATTGCATTGTCTCTGTTTATCACCTTTCTTAATAGGTAAACACATGCTATTACCACCAAAGTAGCGATGGAAGCGACGTAGAAGCGTGTGGCAGCACTGAGGTTTTGTTTCAGGTTTCCTTCTGGAGTAGAGTCCATGGCGATTTGATTTCGTGTTAAACGACCTAATGAGAATGGTATAATAAATTTGAGAGATTATAATCACGTTTAAATGTAGAATTGAATCGATGTATTTTATAGGCGGAAATGAATAAAAATTTGATGGAGTTCAAAGAGAAGATAAAAATTAAATGATGATAATAATAAGAGAGCATTAGAAGAGAGGTGCATACCCTTTTCTTTTCTCTGTTTATTGGTTGCAAGAATACAAGGGTGAGCAACTTATCTTAGTTACTGCAAAGTATCAAAACATTTTCTTGGTTGGAGGTGATTGTGGGAAATTTTTTAAACTAGAATAGAAATGAAATCTCATAATTTGTTCTGTGATTTGATTTGATGATTTGATGCCGCCATTCTTTCAGACTTTAATTCAAGATCTCGCTTACCAGAAAAAACAAAATGTTGAGATTATCAGTAGGCCATTAAGATCTGTTGTTGAAATCATTGATGATCGATAAAATCAAAACAAGATTTCGAAGTTTATGGATTTTTCTTATATTCAAAGCACTTAATAATCATCTAACCTTTAGTTCATGAACCGATAAGGCTTTTCTGCATCTGGATATTATAGAGGCGTTTTATAGTACTTGGCAATTTTTCCTAGTAATAATTGCTCAATATTGTGTTATAATTATTATATATTATTAAGTGATGAATGCCCAATTATTGAATTAATATGAAATGTTAGAAAATTAACTCGAGGCATAATGCTTCTAAAGCACTATAATAAAACCTAATAGCTCCGTAAAGGTTGGTTCTGTAAGACATAGTTTTCTGATCTTTTGTTGCATGACCCCAGAAAAAAGTAATTAACCAGCTCACAGAAAACAAAGGCTTTCGGTTGAACAACAACGATTTCTCCTTCCTGATAGCTATTAATTAGGAAGGTTGATCTTACAGCCAATAACAAAAGCATCAGCTTTTTGCATAAGCAGCGATAAATTGCTCACAAAAAGTTGCTTAGCATTGAAGAAAACAAAAAACTAAAGCAACTAAAGACTAGAAGAAGTGTAATCGTGTAATGAATGGACTGTAATGATCAACTAACTGGAATGTATTCTACATAGCTTTCTCTGAGAGTAAAACCAGCTCACAAGATAGACAGCACACTTCGTTTCCAGCCACTAGATTTCTTGGTTCGGGGTCGGAGTGCAAAGTTGAGACCAAACATCTCCTTGGAACCCTGTCCAGAATCTGTATAACCAAGCAGCTTTGCAACAACAGCAGCACTCTCTCTAACGTTTTCCATGTCTTTTGTGTCAGACCATAACTTTTCCACCAACTGCAACCGCCTGTGTTTTGTATTCAATCCAATACCCCATTTTAGAAATAGATTCTCTCTCTCTTCTGTAGAAAGCCGCTTCTTTAATTGCTGACTCAGTCTCTGCCTCTCACGACAAAGTGCTCTCAAACTGTTTACAAGAAAGTATATATATTGAAAATGTGTCCTAGCAGATAGAGAGAAGTATAGATCATAGAAACAAAATATAAATCCTTTAGTATTCTATCCAAGATTTGATCGTAATACCTGGTAGTTGGTGTCAGAATTCTTCCATCATCAACAGTTCTACTACCGCGAGAAAATGCATCCTTAATAAATGACAGCCTTCTTAATTCCACCTCCATGTATATAGAATCCTTTTGGTCTCCACTGAATAGGAGGAAAAAGTAGGTCCTGTGAGCCAATGAAACATTGCAGGAATGCCAATGTTCAATGATCTCTCTTTGTAGTCTCTCAAACTCTGAGTGCCATGTTGAAGAAGAAGGTAGATACTCTGGTATGGGGTCCAAGCCAACATCTTTTACATTCTTTATAGATCCCACTGCTCTCTCTTCTGCCTCCCGTACCTAAATGCAGGATTGGCAAGGGTAAGTAGATGGCTTTCTACCGACCGGCAAAATATGGAAAAGAAGCAAATAATCTGCTTCATACCATATGATCACCTAGAGATAGTTTATGCTAAAATTGTAGTATAGTTCTTTCGGGAGTATTTAAATATATCAATATATATTTTCAAATTTGCATAAGGCCCTAACTTTTCCTCTAATTCTGTGATATGACGATATACTCCAGGAGTGGGTGGTAAAATAGAGAAAATAAAGAGCTCTAGAAACATGCATGAATATTCAACTTTAGCATCTGAAGTTCTATCATAAGGCAATTACAATCATAAGTAAAGATAAAAAAGAACAAAACTAACCGTGGGATCAGCAGGTTGCTTTCCATATTGATCATTGGTCATTTCTTTCACCTCTTCAATTATAGTCTCCAAACAATTAGTCTCATAATCTTCTGAAGTTGTAACATTCTGTGCTTCAGGCTCACAACTAGTAGTATTGTTAATACAAGTCAGCGACTCATTGCTTGATGACCTGTCTCTGTCATCATCATATTTCAAAAAAGAAAATTTTCTTGGGATGCCCACAGGTCTGCCACTGAAGTCTTTCTCTAACCAATTTGATGGTGTGGTCTTGTTATTTCCTTCCTTCTCCAACCAAGGTGAGAAAGGACTAGTCGTAAGACTTGCTTTGCAACTTCTGCTCCTAACCAACTTCAAGCTTCTGGAGCCACATATTTCTTTCTCAAGAAGCCCTGGAGAGGACTTTTCAGGAGATGGGATAATAAAATCATTAGGGGTTATGCCCAAGTCTTTTTCTCTATTCAGCAGGGGTAAGTATGTCTCAAATTCTTGTTTTTCTCCATTTTCATTCTCAACCTCTGTCAATCCTGAGTTAACTGTGTTTACTTCAGATGATGTCATACTTGAATCTTCGTATCGGTTGGAAGTAGGATCTGATAAGTTAGATTCTGCATATCTGTCAGAGCTAGATTTTCCTATGTTTATGCAGGTCTTGCAACTTCCTTCAAAATTTTCTTCAGGATTTTCTTCTATCTGCTCTTGATGCAGATCGGTTTCAACAAAACCAGGAACTTTGATTGTTGGCTGCTGAGGTGGACTGGTGAGTGTGAAATTCACTTTGAGGTCAGGAAGCTGGAACAAGTTATCATCAGAACTAGTTCGACTGTGTTTATCGGACTGTTGAGATATATCTGAAATTCTGACGCCAACGTGTTCACTGCGAGTATCTGCAATAACGGGGCTCTCTGGTGCTGGATTCTCAGAATCCCACGAATAATGCTGTGATGAATTCCGCACTCGCAGCTTAGGATATTGATTGTCCAGGCCCACCTAGACAGAAAGATAGAGAAAAGTTAAAAGGGTGGAAAATGCAAATCAAGATCAAATGGAAATTTAGAACGCTCTAATTAATAATCAAATAGAAAACAGATACCCATTCTGTTGATGATTCCTCATTCCCACCTAGTCGCTGTACACTCTCAACCTCGGATAGAGCAAGATCTCTTTGCATGGTCAGCTCCCTTACCTCATTCTTTAGCTGATGATGCACAAATAAGAAACCAAGCAAGATTTCAGCAAAACGAAAGTTGCTGCAAGCAGCATGTATGCCTGGATAACTAACATTTGGATTTCACTGGAAGTATGTGTTCCCAGATTCTCCTGATTGATTCGTAACTGCCCCATCCCCCAAAATCTCACTGAAATGTTATTTTATAAGAGAAAACAATAAAATATTGGCTACTTTTAGGCTCATCTCCAGTACAAATTCAAAAAAGAAAATTTAGGTCATGGATTCTCTTCCTCGGGGTACATGAAGGCTAAATTTAAAAGTGTATGAACAAAAATATCGATTTACAAATCAATTTTACACCTTTTTCCCATGGAATTCATTTGTTCCAAGATAGCATAAGTAGAACTATAGAAAATGGCATTATAAAGGTATGGGACATTAGGCTCTGTTTGCGAGGAGGAGAAGGAGAAGGTGCAGAATAGAATAACATAATTTAGCTCAGACTCCAAAGTGGTAGTCTCCTCATTCAATAATTTCTGTTTCATTCATTCTCCTTCAACTTTAGTTTCCCTGAGAGCCAAGTAACCTCGTTCTGTTCTCTCCTTCCCCTCCTCTTCCTTTTTCCAAGCAAAGCCTTAAGGTCATCTCAAGACATACATTGACAAGAACCTAATTTTCCAAGAAAGGCATGATATTACCAAACTTTTTGTAGATTTAAACGTTCTACTCGATAGAATAACTTATAGCTTTAATTAAGAGATAGTGAATTTGATTGAATCACAGCATCACCTTTTCAATCTCAAGGTCTTTTTCTCTCAGTAATGCAGCTGAATCAGATGTGGAGATCGGCACTGAATTTCTCAATTCACTCTCCAATCTAGCTAATTCTCTTCGCAAATGCTTTACTAATACTTTGTCAGACATGACTATGTTGACTTGTGCATTTGTAATCACTTCCTTAGCACAGGTTGCAAACAAGAGTGTATTTCTTGATTGCTCCAGATGGATTCTTGCAGGACTCAGGGTACATATGATGGCAGTTCTAGCATTTCCTCCTAAGGAGGGTTGCAGTATGCGGGTTAACTTTGAATCTCTAAAAGGAATATGTCCACTTCTTCCCTTGCTGCATTCAACAAGTCACTTATGTTAGTAACAAACTATCTTTCTGCTAAAAAGGAAAAAAAAAAAGAAGGGAAATGAGGATTCAAGGTGTTATGCTTCAGTTTCATTTAGATTAAACAAATAGAGAAACAAAAAGAAAAACAGTAAAATCTGCCAATCAGGAGAGTAAGTGCTTTTCTGCTATTAACTGTTTATTTGCCAACTACTACCACTAAAGGAAAGGTGAAATATCCTTGTGCTCAACAGAAAGTAAAATATTTGAAAGGGTTTAAGATCAGACTCATCTCGTGATCTATTATGTTACCCATGCATCAGAATATGCTACTGGTGCATCTCATTAAAATATTGTGTAGATGCTTGCTTTGTTTCCTCACTGTTTTCAGATGCATGGGTGAGCAAAAAAACAACAATATCACATATATCTAAATGGTACTACCAATTGCCCGTATCTGATTTCTTTTCCTCCCTTGGAATGATGAATATAATGTGATTATTCAGTTTTTGTCTCTCCATTGCACCCCTTAGGTACAAGGAGAATGCACGGTCTACAATTCTAAGGATCAACTAAAAAAGATAAAACTCTAGTCACTTTCAATGACAGTAAAATGTTAGGTTCACCAAACCAGACAACTTTTCGTATAATTTGCAACAGTAATAACAAAGTGGCCGTAAAAAAGTGTCACAAGCTAACCTCAGCTTACGGATAACAGTTCCTAATGTTAGCAAACTGCGATTTATATGGCAACCTTCTTTCAACCTAGTGCCCGCAGATAGTGACTGAGATGCACGCTCACTTCCTGCAAGATCAACAAAATTCTGTAGACAAATGGTTATTACATCTTTTTCATTTGCTATTAGTATTTTCCAGCAGAAAATTAAATGAAAAGGACATAGATTTTCATACCACAGTAGCTGTGAGAGTGCTCAGTTTGTCAATGCCCAACTCACGTGGAGAACTTTCAATTGTCTGAGAGCAAAACATAGTTCAGAGAACAGGAACTATTGTAACATAACAGGAATACCACATATTAGATGCCAGAACAGATCAATCACAAGTCTTTACCAATCTCAAAATCTGATGAGATCTGGAGCTTGCTTCATTCAGTGCAGTCTCTCCAATTTGTCTTTGAGCTGCCAAAAATGCACTAGGTTGTTCTGAAATCTATGCTGACAAGAATATCTTGCCAAAGTTGGTGAGGAGGTGGCACTTACCTTCACAAACAGATAGAAGTTCTTTAAAATGTTTCCAATCACTCAGAATTTCTTCAGTGAGTTTCTCAATAACAGTTCCTTTCTGTCAAAGAAGCAAATAGTTAATTTAGAAATAAATTTTGCATAGACCAATTCCTCAAAATATCCAAAATGAAATATAACCTCTGGATCATCTAGAAGTCTAAGTTGAGAGCTATCAGAACTTAGGAGGTCTCTCACAGATTCATTATAGATCTCCATAGCAGAGAACTTCAAAATAAATTTTCTATCTTGATGCTGCAGAGAAGAAATACAAAATTAAGCATGTACCATAGAATGAGAACCAGAACAATAATAAAAAATAGTAGCGTTTTCTTTACCCTCTCTATATAATCATATATATCCGCTAAGGTGTAATCAGTAATCCCAGTCATAGTATATGTCTTTCCGCTGCTTGTTTGTCCGTATGCAAAAACACTTGCTGAAAGCATTTCATTATTGAAAAGGAAATAGAAGGGAGCAAACAAATTAACATACAGACAAGAGAGGTCATACCATTTATCCCCTTAACAACTGAAAGAGCAACTTCCTTTGCACCTTCCTCATACACCTGTCTTGTGGAGGAATCAGGACTAAACACTCTGTCTAGAAGCAAAGAGTAGACCAGTGGACAGAACCAAACAAGAAAGGATGAGACATTTCTTAATTGTAACCTTAGACAGTTATACAGGAGATTTAAGTTAGAAATTTTGCCTGCAAAACTTCCTGCTTCAACTAAGAAAATCTAAAAGAAAGCTAATAAATACGAGGGAGATCAACTCATAATATGGTATCTAAGGAAAACTATTTGCTGAAAAACAAAAAAGAGGATACATGTACCGTCAATCAATTTAAAGAAAAACCATACACTCAACCTTCAAAATCCACTGAACAGAAATGTTACATCTCTTCCCCTTCCATCAAGAAAATTTTTCTATTTTAACTGCAGGTTTGAATAAGATTCTATTATCAAAATTTATTAAAATTATAAACCAAACTATATTTTCAACGTCTAAAACCATTTCAACTGAAATATTTGTATGTTTTTCCACTTTGCCATGAAAAACTAAATAGTTACTGCTAAAACACAACGAAATTCATTAATTTAATCCTCATAATTTGCACTTTGTGAAGGAAATTAGTTTTCCTGAAAAACATAACAAAAGCACTTGCTTACCGAATGTATAGGCAGTTGGATACATGGAGCGCTCGGAAATTGAAAGGCTGTTCGAAGATATAATTGTATTATCATTTATGCATTCCCAGTCTGAAACATCAGTCCTTGAAATTTCCTTCTCGTTCAAAGGACGCAGACGAACAGAAACAAAAATCTTTTCCTCTCGGCCACTTGACCGTGGCGTCTCCACTTCATCAGCCATTCCCATCTATGACCTTTGGTCTTCCCCTCACAAGTTAAACCTCTGCCTAAGTCCACCTGCAGAAGACAACGGTACTGTGTAAATAACTATATAGAAATATGCTTTTGAGAAAAGATGAATCTGCAATGGCGAAAAATTAAAAGTCCTGCGCTTCTACTTTTTCATCGTTGCTTACATTAATGCATCATGACACAAAATGTTTCATATTGCAAGATTTTGGAGGACTCCTACGGGAACAGGGGTCACCCAACTTTGAGACGCACAATCATCAATCACCGTCCGCATCAAAAACCTAATCATGGATAGGTTCTATATTAACTCACAATTTTGTGCAATGTTTTTATTTGAAAAGGGAAACCCCATTTTCTCTTTTTTAAACCGAAGATGTTGTAGAAGACACATCTCCTTAATCATATGCCAATCTTCATTCTTTGAGACAAAACTAACGGTTGTCTGTTTATTTAATATGGAATTTAAATATTTAATAGAAATTTTGGAATCTTCTATGATGGTCCCCCGTTACAGACTGTCATAGTCTTCCTCGCATATTCATAGACACACAGAGGAAGGAAAAAGAAGTCTTCCTCGAATGCTATAATATAGAAATATTTGCTGCCATAAGCAAAAGATAATAAGAGGACATTTACCTTTTTACCTTTAAGGTCGATATTTGGAGAATTCACAGTCGTTTTCGACGAATGTTTGTTTTCCCTTGGAGATCCTTAACTAGCTCCATGTGCAGTGAAGAGCAGAATCAGTCCTCCCTCTTGTGAAAGGATTAGGATA
The DNA here is from genome assembly GCF_054855325.1 of Carica papaya. Lineage (NCBI taxonomy): Eukaryota > Viridiplantae > Streptophyta > Magnoliopsida > Brassicales > Caricaceae > Carica > Carica papaya. The sequence continues at coordinate 3,624,141 of NC_142312.1, read as the reverse complement.
TTACGAGAATTTCGTGCGTTTGGCTGTTCTGGATTTTGTCCATATTTAGCTCTGTAACGAACAAAATTCAAACGCAAAATTAACCATAAGACCTCGAAAATAGACATGAGATGCAAAATCCTTCCTCTGCACATGAAATACAACAAATCCTAAAACCAAAAATGAGGCCTACATCACACATAGCCGAATCATATTGGCTCATCACACACGCAAATCCGGAATCATCATCTAGCTGGCCTAAATGTGGGAAAACTGAAATAATAAACAACTCAGATTGAAGACTTTCTGGAAAGGCAAATCGAAGATTTCAAAATCGAAAAAGTCACCGGATGACTGATTATTTTCCTAAGTTTCTCATTGGAATCTGCGCTAAATTTCTTGAAATCATACGCATTTTCGAAATCAACAACGAAAGAGAAAAAAAAAACAGCAATAAAAAAATGAAACAAACTCCATGATTTTTAGGCGACATTCTCTCACCTTGCACCAATTCCAAATCACCGTCGAACGCCTCAACAAAGCCGGGAAGGAGACGAAACTCAAAAGCCGGAGAAAATCGGAGAAACACAGACCAAAACCATCATCATCACATTGTTCGTTTCGAAATCAAGCAGAGAAATTTAGAGTAGGAGATCGAGAGAGAACAGGTACCGTACCTCTGTCTCCCTCTCTCTCTCTATCTCCTGAGTTTCTCTGCATGTGTTTTTCGACGCGGACAAAATCTGTGTTGGAGAAAAGGGAGAAGAGGTTTGATTTTGCGGGAGTGGGTGGTTATGGCGTCTACTTCTTTGGTTGCTGCCATGAAGATTTATTATTGGCCTTTGAATTAAAACTACCGCGCTAAACAAAGTAGTTGATTAATTATAAATCAAGGGATTAACTAATTAACGAATTAACGTGCGGTGCAGTGCCGTGAAGATTTATTTATTTTTTAATTACCAATCCCCGAGAGAAAAATTAAAATTAAAAAAAAAAAAAAAAGCGAAAGAGAAGCGGAAAAAGTAACTCAGCCGACTCAGTACTTGTACAATAGTTTCTACTTTTTTAAAAAAAATTTAAATTTGAGTTCTATTTATATTTTATTGGAATTTATTTTTATTTTTTATTATATTATAATTAATTTCTATATAGCATTTATTAATAAGTGTAAAAAATTTTACTCAATCAAAATAAAATTGGGACCTTTTAATTATATATATATTTTTAAAAAATAATTATAAAATTACGGGCTCATGTTCAAATTGAAAGAATTAAACTAAATTAAATTAAATTTAAAAAATAATAATTATGTTCATATTGAATCAAAATAATTAAATTTTATAATAAAAAATGTATCTAAATTTATAACAAAATAAATTTTTATATAGTATGAATGATTTTTTAAATTAATACATAATTTTTTAATTTTTTTTTTGTTTACAGGATAATAAAAAAATAAAACTTGTTGATAAAAAAATCTAACACAGATTATTCTGTACTCAAAAACTATAATATATATTTTTTTTATTTTTTATTTTGAGATAATATAATCAATGTTTACTACTAATAGAGTATTAATTGCCTTTGTATATTATATATTTAAAGTAACTTTTTACTGAAAATTGTTTGAAATATTTTTTAAGCAAGTAAGCAAATTAGTTATCACATATTCATTTTAAACTTTAAAACATCCCTATTAAAATAATCTGTTCAACAAAATTATATGATTACCTAAAAAAAAAATAGTTATTAGATTAATATTAAAACTCTAAATCAAAATTTTAATTTTTTACTAACTAAAATTAGTACCATTATTAACATTGTAAACTTATAAATAAATAAAATGAACGTATGTTACATTTCCCTCATCCATATAATTCTTTTTTTTTATTATAACTAATTTAATTATTGACTACATTTATCTTACAATATATTATGTAATTTTAATGATTTAAATTCATGAAATTCATTTAATAATTGAGATATTGAATAATCTCTTTGTTGTTTTTTGCCCAAGTTAAGAAAGTAAGAGATTTAAGAACATAATATTGGGTACATCGCAGTTAAACAAAAATATACATTAGAAGTATCATTTTAAATATTTGAGCTTTTAAATTATATTATACGATAGCATTGAGTTTTTTGTTTTTTGTTTTTTGTTTTTTTTGAATTTTAATTTAATAAAATATAAATAATATTATAATATAAAATTATATAAATTTAGATAAAATATTGTCATAAATTTACATTGGGTTCGTCTATAATTTAGATTAAGTATTTTTATGATGTATTAATTAAGAAATAAATAGCCAAATATATGGTTAGGAATTAATTAGTGTAGCAAATTGATTTAAAATTTGTTTCCCACAAAGAGCCGGGCAAAAGAAAAAGCTGGGGCAGCAAAAGACAAAGGGACTGACTTTGACCAAAACTGACGGGGAGGATTAATAATTTAGCAACCCATGTGAAGCGGGTAAAGAGAATAAGGAAAGCCAACTATTATTATTATTTGTCCTTTTTTTGGGAGGCCCATGCATGTGCGTCGAAGTATGCTGGAGAAGGCTTTACTTGTGGAATCACCGCAGATCAAATAATTTTTCGTTAAAAAAATTAAATATATTATTAAATTAATTTTTATAATTGTACTTTTTTATTAAAATTTATTCATTAATATTTTTTATTTATTTTAAACATTCAATTTCTTTTAAAAAATAAATTAAAATTTTTATTTTAACTAATTTATTTAATAATTTATTATTACAAATAATTAGTTAACTTATTTTTAAAGTATTCAAATGTAACGCTTCCATGTAAAGATTGGACATTAACATCACCTATTATCCCAATTCAAGAACTTTCTCCGTCATGCAACAAATTTTTATCATTTCATTCCTCAAGAGTAATAATCACATCATGTTCATTAAATATATAAAAAGTACATGGTCAATTCGCATAGTTCGATGTTACAACAACTATAATTTCAAGGTTGGTATAGCGTATGCACTCATGTGTATAAAAAAAGCATCATATACTAGCGTGCGTCCCTTCCTTAAGTGTAGGCCTCAATCGCTATGCATTCCGATTTCGACTTCGAATCTAACACATCTGAAAACAACAGTAATGAGTATCAATAAGCCCAGTAATAAAATATAAAACTTAAGACTACAGTATGAAAACCAAAAAATTTCTCACCCTAACACTCCTCACTTAGACCCTCACTCCCACCTATTCACTCTCCCATCTCTACCCTAAAATGGCCATTTCCCCTTATCTTTGTTACCTATATCCACTCAATTGCACCTACTACTTATTCCTACTAACACCGAAATACTCCTACTGCACCCGTAGCTACAGTCCTGAAAGTCTACATACACTCACAGTTCACTTATGTTCACTACTCAACCTTAGTGTCGGAACCAATCAGTCTTTACCGACTACACATCCATACCTTCCACTCTTCCGGCCTGGAGAGGCCACCCACACACGTCACTCAGTCGGTTATCCCTTAATAACCCTGGGGCAACGGCCTATAAAGACCCAACCTACACACCCCGACCCATACCAACATCAGTAAATGCCCGGCCTAGAAAGACCACACCCACACATCCACCCAACTAGCTTTCCATGTCTAACCTGGGACAACGGCCTGTAAAGACCACACATACCAACATCCTAGTCAACATAGATGGCTTCCTCCCACACAACTCTCAGCTAGTGAAGGCCCTCCGCCTATTTGTCACCATATCTGCCACCACAGCCATAAAGGCCACACACTCACACACACACACACACACCATATCACATAAACTCACCCACTCAGTCCCTATCATGCTCGGTCAGTCTCTGCCACACACGTACATGCTAGATGTCACCCTAGAATGCTCACTTACACTGTCACACTTGGCCTATAATGGCCACATACACACACCGACTGCATCGCGACTCTCTTGGAGCCACACACACACCCACACACAAACTAAATCACATAAATTCAACTACTCAATACATAAAATCCTCGGCCAGTGTCTGCCACACATGCACATACCAGATGCCACCCTGAGCCACTCGCTCACACAGTCACACTCGGCTTGTAATGGCCACACACGCACACCGACCACGTCATGGCCCTTTCCTTGCTCTAGAATGCTTAATTCGCCTCTTTTACTCGGATCCTATGACCTTGCCCCAGCCTACATAACTTCTACTCAACCTATACTCTCACCCGACTGCTTCTACTCTATCCACACCAAACCTCCTCATAATGGACATTACTACATCCACACTCGACTTAATATCCTTATCTGCACCTCTCATCCCTCACTCCTGATCACCTCATTCAATCGATTACAGGAAAAGATAAAATACATATAGAATTGATCTTGTTTTACCATACCGAGTTAGAAACCCTAAATTCCCTTACCTCTTGCCTCCATTTCCTCTCCCTCAGCCATAACTCACTCAACCTCTTCGGTACTTCAAAATTTCCCTTTGATTTTACTCTCCCTCGTCGTCTCTTTCACTTCTTCCCTATATCTCCCTCGATCACTCTCCTATCCTCTTTCTCTTTTTTTTTTCTTTCTTTCTCCTTTTTTTTTTTCTATTTCTTCAGCCTATTTATACTTACCTTGTAGCTCATCCCAACCGTCCCTTTATTTTCCCCTAATTTAATTTACACCGTCCCTTTAACTCTTCCCTCTCTCTTTTATTTTATTCATTTAATTATTCCTTTATATATATATATTCAGTTATTACATTTTCCTCCCATTTTAAAAGAAATTTAGTCCCTCAAATTTTGCTATATTATCTCAAAGAGTTGTGGGTAGTTGTTCCTCATCTCGTCATCTCGCTCACAGGTTGCTTCCTCACTTAGGTGATGTCTCCACTGTACCTTCACCATAAGTATTATTCTACTTCTAAATTTCGTTTCTTGTCGTTTAAGGGCATGAATAAGTTCCTCTTCATAGGTTAAATCTTTCTCTAGTGGTAACGACTCATACTGGAGAACATGCTCCAAATTAGGTTGATATTTCCATAACATAGATATATGAAATACATCGTGAACCCCACCCTATTGCGGAGGGAATGTTATTTTATACGCAATCATATCCACTTTCTCAAGAATCTCAAAAGACTCTATGAAACAGGGACTCAGCTTCTCATTCTTCCCAAATCTTAACAAACCCTCCATTTGAGACACTTTTAGGAACACATAATCCCCTACCTCAAAATTCAAAACTCTCCTACGATTGTCTACATACCCCTTCTGTCTACTTTGTGCCGCTTATAAATTTTTCAGTATCACTGACACCTTTACTGTAGTTTCTTTCATTAACTCTGGCCCAATCAACTGTCTTTCCCCAACTTCATCACAGCAAACCGGCAACCTGTAGGGCCTACCATAAAGAGCCTTATAAGGGGTCATGCTAATGCTAGCATGGTAACTATTATTATAGGTAAATTCCTTCAAGGCTAACACCCCTAGGTGTTTCACAACCCACACATTATCTCCCTACTCGTGAATTTATCCAAAGCCAAACATTCTCTATGTATTTACAATCACCAAGTTTATCTAACGAAATTTTCACAACTTATTTTACAATATAATTATGTCAAGGTAGCAAATGAAAAAAAACCATAAAAAATTTTCATTTACTACAGAGACATAAAATGAACGACATTCGGTACTTTCCACCATGCATCCATCTTCTTATTGATTCGCTTTCCCTAGGTATGGTCCCCTTGGTTAGGTTTTTGGTTTCATCTTCTGTCTTACTGTATCTATAAATGACATACAATGAGTATACTCTAACCCAGTAAAATAAATTTCAAAACTCAAATAAGATATAGAAATACATTTGAACCTCTAGCCTGGGGTTAAATCCACACTTATATCCTAATATCCCTTTTGCCCCTTCACCTCTCTGTAACCCTACCTTACCACTCTTTGGTTTAATCTACAACACGCCTGAGCCCTTGTCAATATTATTACCACATGTCAACCCGCTCATCCATACACTTATTAGACCCTTATTGCACCTAGTGACTCTATACCCCGACTTCTTCATTCTTTCACACACTAAGAGAACCTTTACTATCTCATTTCACCTAAAACTCTCATACCACAAGGGACATTCCTATAATAACATAACCAAAATAGAACCCTAATACCTTCTTTGCATATATAATGGCCTTTGTTTGGCCACCCATACATTTACTCTAGTCCTAACTCATCCCTAATGCCACCCACACATACATATTTCCAACAACTACACTGCCACCAACTATTAAACACACCTTCGACACTAGTTCGACCACACACATCCATTCATCGGCCTTAATTCTCGTCGTGTTACTATCGGTTCACTGAACCCCATATACGCACACAAATCAGTAGTATACAGCCATATACACCGATTATACACAACCACACACACACCGACCTTCACTTTGCCACACACCCACCGACCTTCATTTGGCCACACACATACTGGCAGTACACCGCCACACACCCACCGACCTGCACTTTGCCATACACACATTGGCAATACACAACCACATACCCATTGGCCTTCACGTGGCCACACACACACTGACAATACATATCCACACACCCACCGACCTTCACTTTGCCACACATACACCAGCTATGCACAGCCATACACCTACCGACCTTCATTTGGCCACACACACATCGACTATACACAGTCATACACCCACCAGCCTTCACTTGGTCACATACACACACTCAATTCATGGCACACCCCCATCGACTTCATTCAGCCACACACACCAGCCTTTCCTCGGCCACACCCGCACATACACCAACCATATACAGCCACCTACACATACCCCAGCCCTCCTTTGGTCACAAGCACCCCAGCAATACACTGCTACACACCCACACCAGTCTTCCCTTGGCCACACACACTGGCATTCCTCGACCACAAACACGCATGCATTGGTCTATTTATGTCCACACACACACACACACAACATCGACATACACATCCCATACTACTCAGCCCGAACGCCACCACACAGTATGCACTACACGCGCACTACCCGCACGCCACTATGTACAAGTACGATCGCCATTATTGGTGTCCCACTATTCATCTTCTCCAGCACCAATATCGACACCTCACCAGCAAAATCACCCCCAACCTTGCTATACCTCGGCCTAACTTCATCTCAATCATCTCCCTTCATTCTCTCTCATTTATACTCGGCTCACTCATCATTCCTCACCTCCCTACCTCCTCCCAATTCGAACTCCTCCACCTTGATGACCTGAACATAAATCCAATCTATATCACCCTAGCAACACCTGAGTATCAGAATTTATTTACCTCTAACCTCCATATCCTCTTAGTTCAATGAGATCTTCTTCACTCGTACGTTTCTTCAACCTCCGCTCTCATTCTCTCCTTCAATTTCTTCACTCCACCTCATTCCTTGTTGATCGGCCTCTCTTTCATGTGTGCGCTAATATTATTCCTTTTTTTCTTCCTTCACTATCGTCTCTTTACTTCCCCTCTCTTTCAACCTCTTTTTTACCTCCCTCGCCCTCTTTTCCTCCAGGGTTTCTTTTGCCCGAATAAGTAGGGAAGGAAAGCTTAAATATGGTGTCCCATAATCGTTCGATCTCCAGGATGAATTTGAGCAATCGATTCCCCTGTTTTTTTTTTATAAATAATCTCGATTATTACATTTGCACTATCTGCCTTTCCTAGCTCTCACGTCTTGCACTGCAATGTTTTTTCTAATAACGTTTGCTCTAATACCAACTGTAACGCCCCATCTTAAATATGGGGCATTACCACCACCTGTCATCCCAATTCAAGAACTTCTCCATCATGCAACAAATTTCTATTATTTCATTCCTCAAATGTAATAATCACCTACTGTCCATTAAATATCAAGAGAGTATATGGTCAATTCGCATAATTCGATGTTACAATAACTATAATTTCAAGGTTGGTATAGTGTGTACTCTAATGCGTATAAAACAAGCATCATATACTAGCGTGCGTCCCTTCTTTAAGTGTGGGGCTCCATTGCTATGCATTCCGATTTCGACTTCGAATCTAACACATCTGAAAACAACAGTAATGAGCATCAATAGACCCAGTAAGAAAATATAGAAGTCAAGACTACAGTATAAAAACCAAAAAATTTCCCACCCCAACACTCATCACTTAGACCCTCACTCCCACCTATCCATTCTCACATCTCTACCCCAAGATGGCCAATTCCCCATAACTTCGTTACCTATATCCACTCAATTGCACGTACTGCTTACTCCTACTAACACCAAACTACTCCTACCACACCCGTAGCTACGGTCCTGAACACACTCACAGTTCACCTATGTCCACTACTCAACCTCAGTATCGGAACCAAGTAGTCTTTACCGACCACACATCCATACCTTCCACTCTTTCGGCCTGGAGAGGCCACCCACACACATCACTCAGTCGGTTATCCCTTAATACCAAATGCGTGCATGTGCCTCATCTTCTTCCTATTTTTGAGTTTCCAAATAACTAGGAATTAGGTATAATATAAATATACATAGATAAATTAACAACAAACAACGTATAATATACACATATGTATACAATACTTGGTAATTGACTACTATCGATTTTTACGATGACGTGTATTTTTAAAATAATTAAATACCAACTAAATTTTTTAATTTTTAAAAAAGTAATAAAAATATTAGTTTGTAATTAAATTAAACATTTAAAATAAATTTTATAAAAATATTTAATTTATTGTAAAATAACGAATTCAATTAATTTTTATTAATAATTCAATGGAGTCCGGGTGTGCTTCCTGGCTTTTTTTATACAAACCATCTGCCCTGTTCAGCCGAACCCAAAGTTTAAGAACAAAGCAAGTGACTTTTTCGCAAACAAGGGACAATATTGATCGACCGGGTGGTCCACGTGGTGATAAGATACTGGACACATCCTAGGGCTAGGAGCTGTCGAGCTAGGCACTGTGGTCCACTTAACATTGGGGCCCACTGGGAAAGCCCACGTCAATATTGCGGTGCAGCTATTTATATATCTGATTATATATGTATATGTATATGTTTATGGCCAATAAAGTAGTCATCCATTTATCTATAGTTTGACGAGGATATTTTGATTTTTATTGGTAATATTTTCAGAGTAGAATGTGCAAAAATTGATTCGATCATATTTTAATATTAAAAAAATCGTAGAGTCTATGTAACTTATATTTCAAGCAACGATTTTAGGTTAGATAATTAATGAAATTAATTTAAGTTCATTCTTTTTTAAACAAAAAATTAGTCTTTCAAATTTTGTAAATAAATTTACTTAACTTGATCTATCCAAATATAATTCTATGTGATTCTTTTTTATTAAAATACGAGCTCAAATTTAAATTAAATTAAAGTTGATAAAAAAAATAATCGAATTAAAAAATGCATGTCATATTATATTTAAATGAGATAGTTTGTAAATTCATAGCAATAAAAAAAATCAAAATTATTTTAGATTTGGGACATACAAGGATAATAAAATTAGGTAATAATAAAAATATGATTAAAAATTATTAAGTATTAATATAAAAAAAACTGCATATATAATTGAAAATATCTTAAAAATTATCAGTATATTAATTTAGGGTTTGCCGCAAACGTACTTGTCAAAGACAAACAAACGAATCACACTGATACAAAGAGCTTGACAGCTTTTTGTTCAAGTGAATTAGGTAGCCAATTAAATATCATCATCGGTCACATATATGAGCATTAATATGATCATTAGTCCAATACAATTATGATTAAGTAGATACTAAATTAGATTAAATTTTAATAAATTAATTAACGAATGGTTAAATTTTATTAATTGAAATAATAATAAAAGATTAAAAAAACCGAAATAATGAATTTAGTTTTTGTTGAACCCAAATTTATTTATTTATTTTTTTAAAAAATTCCTATGTTCCACTTCCTTTTTGTCAATAACTAGCCCAGGTTGGTAAACTTTCAATTTATGATTTGCTCAAACCTAATAGGCCCTTAAAAAATAAAACCCAATTGACACAGCGCCCAGCGCGTTAAATTAAATTTAAATTAAATAAAAATTATAAAATAAAAAAAAACGAAAAAAGAAAATCCCAAGATTACTATTCACAGTCACTGTATCTTCTCTCGACTCTCGATCTGGTGCCCTAACCAGAGGGGACGGAACGTTTTGCCTCTCTTCTCTCCATTGAATATTTCTCTTATCTCTTGTACTATTGACAAATATACGGGCTTAGCACAGACTATTATCAACTCCTCTCTGTCTCCAATCGCAGTAGCACAACACAGTTGCACTTGAACCGGCTGATCGCCGCACTACTCTCTCAGCTCCCGATAGTTGTGGACAGCCTAATTGCAGCCGCCTGCTGCCACACCTGGTACGAACAGGGAATCCGACACCTTAAGCTCAGTGGTGAGCTCATCTTCAATTGTTACATTCGGTTGCATCCATTTTCCTAATTTCTTAGGTTTTTGCAGATTTAGTTTTTCTGTCAATTCATATCTGCTTTTTCTTTGCCTGAGTTTAACATGTGTTCGCCTTTTCTTTATGATGTACATTGTATTGTTTTGAACGATGAACAAATGAAAGTAATTGAACTCCCTTTTAACACACGTTGAAATAGAGAGACAATACGAAGCGTATTAAGTTTTTTATTTTTTCTTCTATTGAAGAGAACCAAAGAAGGAAGATGGCGTTTAGAGGGAAGGAGATGATGAAGAAGCTGATGAAGAAGGTTGGAGAGGAAAACTTAGCACCGGGAGTTAAGGAATCACTCAAGAAGTACATACCTGACAGCAAGGTCGTTATGAGCAGAGCCAAACGCGGCCTTTATGCTGGCCGCCATATCCAGTTTGGGAATCGCATTAGCGAAGACGGTGGCAACAAGTCTCTCTCTTCTCTCTCTCTCTCTCTCTCTCTCTCTCTCTCTCTCTATCTATCTATCTATCTATACACAAACACACATTTACACATGGTGTCGTGTATTATCATCTGTTGATTGATTGCTTCAACCCTAGCTGGGTTAGTATGGGGGATTCGGTTCCCTGACTCTTCTTAATAGAATTTTCAGCGTGTATCCTGGAAGTCTGATTTTTTATTTAACAAAATGCTAGCGTGCTTTTGATGCCTTGTTTTTAAGGCTTAGTAAGGTGTTTGCTTGATTTTGGGGACTGCTCCCCTTTTTCGGCTGCTTTGAGCTGATTGTGCTTGTTTTTCTACTGGTTTTATGAGTAAGGGATAAGGATACGAAAGGTAAGCGAAGGCAATAACAAGAGTACCAAAGTGGCGAGATGATAATCTGTTTACCTGCTTCTGCTGATTTTACTCTTCATTTCGGCTTGTTTTTGAATTCCATTTGGTGTCTAGGAGGCTTCTTGAAAACATGACTCTCTTCATAATTGGCACTGGAAAATTGGAAATCAAGTGACAATCGAATTTCTTTTTTATTTGTGGATTTTGAAAAATTATCAGTTATGTATGGAGATTTAAATGGTTTGATGGTTGTCTCGGTTGTTTTTGTTTTCCTAACTTTTTTTTCTGCCTGCCATTTTGTGGTTAGTCGATTAACTCTATGAATGAGAAGACATTAAAATACATGGAGAGGAATATAAACTTTACTCTACAGGTACGCATTTTTTTTTTTGGTACGACGAAGGTCAGTGACGATGACCTTTGCTGAATCTAGATGCTATATGGAAAACTACATTGTCTTAGTGGAGGAATGACTTCATGAATGCATATGAACTTTGCCAAGACGGTAATGCTCATTTAGGACGACTTAATACTTCTTTATTCAATTTCACTTAGCTAGGAGGGAAGTATGTCCATGACTGGGCTCTGTGTAGGAAAACTATGAAGAACAGCTACTTAGAATCCCACTTTTGCAGAAATTATGAGCCATGCTTCCATATTTTTTTGATAAGCAGGATTTCCATATTGTTATAACTTTAATCTTCTAAAATTAATTCAGTGCCTTTTGCTAGTTTACGCATAATTAACCCAAGATTAACTCAAAGCAGCTTTAGTAATTGCATTTAATCAAGATATTTCACTTGAGTTTGTCCTTTTTCTATTTTGGCTATGTTTTGATCATTTCTTAGATATATCGATGCTTAAGGATTGAGGATCCAGACACTTGTTATATCTTCTAGTTCTTTTTTCATTTTCCTTTTTTGTTATGGATATGGTGGCTTATATGATTTCCAAATAAGTGGAGCCTTTTGCTTACTCTGTTTTTGCATCATGGTATATTTTGCAAGAAAACTACAGTAGTCTCAAAACCTTTATGTTATACTTGTGACAGGTCTAGGAGGAGTTGGAAACCAAATGTCCAGGAGAAGCGGCTCTTTAGTTACATCATGGACCGCCACATTCGAGTCAAAGTCACTACTCATGCTCTTCGTTGCATAGACAAGGCAGGTGGAATTGATGAGTACTTGCTGAAGACTCCTTACCAGAAGATGGACACGGAGATGGGCCTTTTCTGGAAATCAAAGATCGAGAAGCTATATGAAGAGCTTGGGCAGATGGAGGTAGTATTCTTCTCACCTGAAGATGAAGCTAAGTTTGAGCAAGGTTTTAGAGATTTGAAATTAGCCGAGCGGGCAGCTCGAAGGGAAGCCAGGAGACAGATATATGCAGTCTCAGGGAAACAAGATCAGATTGAGGAAGGAAGTGTAGGTGATAAAGTAGCTGATGAAAAAGCTGCTAGTTTTGGGGAAGGAAGCTCACACGTAGGTGATCACGAACAGTTGGTAGTAAATGCATAATTCTAAATCCCCTCTTCATCAGCGTGGTAAGTAGGTTACAATTTTGTTAGCTGCTGTCCAGTTTTTAACTTCCACCTATTATGAATTTTTTTCATTGGAAAGAATTCTGGCAGAACCATGCTGAGCTCCATCAATTAGTTCTCCTCACACAGTAATTAACAAAGTAGTTTCCCCAGCAATGCATGTGGTTGTGATTTGAATCACTTTACTGTAGGGCTTGAAAATATGCTATTATGAAATCAGAAATAAGGTAGTGTTGGTGTATGGAATGTCAGAAATAATGACCTTTTACTAGATTAATGCATCACGAAAATCTAACTTGCAAGGAAGAGCAAGACAGTGGTTTTCAGAAATTCAAAGAGATCATCTTTTTGTGGATTTGGGGATTATGTTTTTTCTTTATAATATCAGGGAGGATCTCTAGGCAATATTAATATAGGACGTGCTGTTTTTGCTATTAAATTTTGGCGTTATGCGCATAAATTAAGCTCTGATGTATGTATGTATGTATGTATGTATGAAAATATATATGTATTTTTTCACAATTGGAGCTTAACTCCCATGTGTTTAATTCACATGTATTTTTATGCCTTAAGTCACGAGGAAGCAAATAAATTCACATTCATATGCCTATACAGCACATCCCTGAAATAAGCTTCTGTCTGAAGTTTAGTTGAAGCTGTAATTTGATTTTCACTCTTCCTTTTGGACGGATAGAAAAGAAAAATTTCTTGGTGCTCCGGGTTATTAATAATTTATGGTAATATTGTAATTTTATGTCATAATCACCTAACTTTATTTGGTTATCTAATTATTAAGTGATTTCTACACGAAATTATTTAACTATTATCATATGTTAGGAAATTACTGCGAGGTATAATATTTTGGAGGCACCATATGGTACCTAATGAAGTGAGGTAATTTCTCGGGAATGGGCAGTTATGTTTTATCCCTTTAACAGGACTTTTATTTGAGACCCAGTGAATCAAATATTAACAGCTATGTTACATCTGGTAACATTAGAATGATAGAGAAAAAAACTAGCATGTTTTTGCCTACATATGACATGCATAAACTGAAAATTGCTTTAGTTTTTCATCTAGAAGGTGATTTTTACCTTACTATATGTCTGGAATAATGCAGTAAGAAAATATTAATACTGTATTTTTCTTTATTCATATAAATAATGGTAATGGTAACTGTGATATTAATGAGAACGGGGAGATAATAATGGGAGGGGCGGTACGACAATGATCTGACGGTAAACAGTAATTATAAAAACAATGATGGAGAAAGGGTGATGGTAAAAAAGATGACTAGTAGTAATAATGTCGACGGTGAAATGGGGGATGAAAGTCGCAATAATATTGTTCGATATGGGACAACAACAACGACAAAAAGAAGGGCAGAAGCATACGGTATTAACGGCAAGATGAGAGAGATTAACGCAAGGTCCACTGGGTCGAGGTCAGCTTCTCAAAATGGTATTGAAAATTAAGTATTTCAGTTGTTCACGCCTCCTATATAATATATACATGTATACACGCAGAAACACAAGTGTATATCTATATGTGGCAGTCGTTGCCATCGTCGATGAATGTATGGATGCAACATTGACAACTGGGTAAACGATGGTTCTCATGAGGTACTTACTTGTTAAATGATTATGCGCATGGACGTAAAATATTACTATGTACTACGCGTCAACTTTTGGCTGCAAACCATCAAAAATGGATGTTGATGAGGCCACGTACTCAATATCTATATTATTTACATGAATTTATTATAAGAGGCTTGTTTCTATTTGCTACATAAATGTTGCGAAGAAAATTGCCAAATCAATGTTTTTGAGTGTAAATTTACAACACACTAATTATAGTACGAATTTCTTATTAAACCCGATTTGAATTTACAATTTCGTAGAAAGGGTTCATCTAATCAAGCTATTATTGTCGACAAAAAATCAACAGATGTTGCCGTTAACATATTCCTATACGTATATATAAACACGCTGTTAAAGACAGGTAGGTGGTAGATGTGTTCTGTGGGTCGAGAAATAGCTATCAAACACGTGTTGTCAAACACTTAACACCCAACTGCTCATAAAAATTCCTTGTACATTTGTTTTGCAATTTCAACAACACAAGATAAAGTATACTTATAGCCAAACATACATAAAAGTGACTGCACCTTATTTGTCTGTTTGGATGAAGTGAATCTACCAGGAAAGTTCATGGCTCATGAAGAAAAACTCAAATATCAAATTGTAAGCTTGAATTAAATCACCAATAAGATATTTCCCATATGACATTTTTTGGGTTATAAAAGGACTTGTCAAGGTATTGGTTTTTCATGCAGAGAAATATTAACCAAAGCCAGAGAGAGAGAGAGAATGGAGATTGAAGAAGTAGAAGATTATCAGACACTGCCATTGATGTCTCTGAATCATGTGTCTCTATTATGTGCTTCACTGTGGGATTCAGTGCGGTTCTATGAAGATGTCTTGGGCTTTGTCCTCATCAAACGCCCCTCTTCGTTCAATTTCAATGGAGCTTGGTAATAACATAATGGTTTTATATGTTTAACACCGTAACTGAAGGGAAACTATTGATATTTCTCATTTACTAGTAGGTTGTATAATTATGGGATTGCCATACACTTGATCGAGAATCCATCAATGAATGAATTTGATACCATGAGAGAAACAAGACCAATTAATCCAAAGGACAACCATATCTCCTTCCAAGTAAGATAATATAAAGTGTAATTTATTAAATTAATTTTTAATTTTTTTTAAATTTCAATTTAATTATTATTTATTAATTTCGAATATTTAATTTTCTTCTATATCTTTACCCACAAAGTTAATTTAGTAAGATCATGTTTAGATATTTTTTTAAAAAAAATTAAAGTTTTTATTTTAACTAATTAATTAAATTAGTAACAATAATTAATTAGTTAAATTTAGTTTTGTAAATTATTTTTTTTACAGTGTTCGCTTATGATCTAACTATTTAAATTTTTCATTGAAAAATATGAAGAAATTAAATATTTGAATAAATAAAAAGCATGATAATAAAAGATAGTAAATAATAAATTATAAAAAATGTCAAACTTAAGAGACTAATTTAATAATTTACTGATATTGTAGCTTGTTTTGTTGTCACTTTACATGAAGTTATTAATTTTAAATAAAATAAATTAGAGTTTAAATTGCAATAAATTCAAATTATTCAAACAAAAGATACCTATTTATTTTGACAAAATATTTGTTGAAACAGTGCAGAGACATATGTCTTGTGAAGAGGAGGCTGCAAGAGATGGGAATGAGGTACGTGACAGCTGCAATAGACGACGATGGTGTGAAGGTAGATCAAGTGTTCTTCCATGACCCAGATGGTTACATGATTGAGATTTGCAACTGCGAGAAAATCCCAATCCTTCCCTTCTCTTCTTCTTCTTCTTCTTCATCATCATCTTCTCCTTCTTCATCATTTGCATCCGCTTTCAAGCAGCCTCCATTAATGACAGGCATCAAGAAACCACCTTTCAACAAGTGCTGCTTTATGGAGACTCAGATGATGGAGAACTTGACAACGGATATGATGAATTTTTCATTTTAAACTGCCTAAAAAAACTGATGTAAGATAAGTGCTTTTAATATAGATTTGTAAACATGCTTGAGGGTATGAAGTAAAAAAAAAAAAAAAGGGTAGGGTAAAATAAGAGTTGTAATTATTAATTTATATTTGAGAATTAAATATAATAAAAGAATAATTTTATACTACTATAAATTTTTACTTAAAATTGTTTATATTTTATTAACTAATTAATTAATTTTTATTTAATATTATAAATGAAAACCTGGTTAGGAGACGTGTCACTCAAAACTACCCATGTGCCAGCATAGATTTTGGGAGAAGATACCTTGCGGACGGCTTTCAAGCAAGCGAAAAACCTTAACTGGGTCCCCGCTAGATATCAAACTGGTGGGTGAGAATAAGGCAGGGGTGTCAGTCTCTGTCACGAAAGCTTTCTGAAATTTGTGGCCAGCACTTGACTAAACTCCATTTTTAATAATTAATGGCGGAAATTTGAAGAAAATTAATCACATGTACCCACCCACACGTCTTCTTCTTCTTCTCTCTCTCTCTCTCTCTCTCTCTCAGTCTCAGAGGACCCCAACTCACATAATATAAACTCCTTTTATCTCCTTCCTTCTCCGTCATCGTCCTAATCATTATCATCCTTACCACCAACCAACAACAACTATAACTCTAACAGGATAATATTCCGATACAGAGCAATCAGGTAGGGGTGTGTGTGTGTGTATAGATTTTGTTGAATTGTGTCTCTGTTGCCTTTGGAATATCTATGGAGGACTGTTGAGGCTTTTCTTCGTTTGTTTGTTTCCTGCCACATAATACTTGTATTTTTCTGTATTGTTCGTACACAGAGAGAGAGAGAGAGAGAGAGAGAGAGAGAGAGATCAGATGGGTGATATTTTTTATAATTCCTTAAGTGGAGAGAAATGAGATTAGGAGAGAATTATGCGAACCCTTTGTGACGCTTGTGAGAGTGCTGCCGCAATCGTCTTTTGTGCTGCCGATGAGGCTGCTCTCTGCCGTGCTTGCGACGAAAAGGTACGCTCAGATAATTTATGGGTATTTCATGTTTATCTTGTTAATTCTTTGCTCTTGTTTTTTTTGTTTTCTCTACTTTATGGGATTTGTATGTTGTTTTCATATGTGGGTTTCTTCTGTTCTTGCACTTTCTCCTTCTAATCACTTGCCTTTTTTTAATTGTTCATTATTTGCTGCTTTTATATCAAGCTTGGGATTATCTTCTTCACGGGAAAAGTTTCTGTCGATTATACGTGATCTGAACTTGGAATTTCTTTTTAGGAGAAGAAATTTGGTTTGTTTGATCCAGTCTCTGGTGCTTGGAATTAATTTTACTTAGAATTCTATTATATGCTGAAGTAATAGTTACCTTGTTAAAATATATATGAAATTGTAAAGTTGATCTGTGGAAGGACATTTCTGCAGATCTTTATTGAAAATTTGATTGATTGATATCCAGTTTCTTGAGAGATTTATGCAGTTGCTTTGTTTGTTTGGTTGTTTTCTTTTTGTTGGGTTCTACTGATACTGATAGGAAATTCTTTAATCTATTATATATAACTAATCAAGGTTCCTCACGTGCAAACCATTATTCAAACACTAGACCTTGCTCCGACAATAATAGATTTTGAACCTATTTTCTTGAAAATTTAAGCTTATAGGTAATGCCTCAATGGGTTGGCTTGGTTATTGGAGCAGAATAGGGAGGGTAATCGGAAGGGGGATGGCCTTGTATGTCATGATTTTCAGTTTTATATAATTAATTTCACCATCCTCCCCTCTTATTTTGCCTACACTCGCTGCATCTGCGAGGAAGCAAGTTCATTTGGCGGAGTTTCTGATAAATTCTTCTTTTTAAATGTTTTCACCAGTAGGAGGTTTCTTTAATTTTGTTTGAACCGATACTTCTCTTTCATGATTTAAGGTCATCCTGCTCAATATTGTAATCGGGTTGCCAGGTGCACATGTGTAATAAGCTTGCTAGTCGGCATGTGAGGGTTGGCCTGGCAGATCCTAGTGATGTTCCTCGCTGTGATATATGTGAAAATGCACCCGGTATGCAGGCTTATTTCTTCAACGTTTTTTCTCTACTATATTCGCTACGATCTTGAATGTGGTTCAAACTGATATCCTGCAATTGAAAAATATGTATAGCTTTCTTCTACTGTGAGATAGATGGAAGTTCCCTTTGTTTGCAATGTGATATGATTGTTCATGTTGGAGGTAAAAGAACCCACGGAAGATATCTTCTGTTGAGGCAGAGAGTTGAGGTTTGACACTTGCCTTTATTGCATTTATTCTCATTGATGCTATTTACTCTTCATTGTTCCTCTTAGAATTTACTACTTTCCGCAGTTTCCGGGGGATAAATCTGGTCGACATGAAGATCCTGCTTCTCAAACCAGAGATCCTAGTGAGACCAGAAGGGGACAGAATCACCTGCCAAAACTGACTATTGGAGAAAACCAACAGAACCACAGGGTCTCATCTGTTCCTGTGGTAGAAGCTGACGCTGATGGGCATGTCAGGGTGGATCCAAAAATGATTGATCTGAACATGAATCCCCAGCGGATACATGAACAAGTTCCAAACAATCAGGTTAGCTACATTCGTTCGAGGTATAGACATTTCATTTGTTAGGACCTGAATGCAGGCTGCTCATCCAATCTTCATTTAATATACACATTAGACATGACCTGCTTTCTAGTTATGATGAAAAAGTTAACTGCCTAGTTTGATATCTCTAGAATTGAGTTCCTACATATGCAATCAAATAGCGGAATCAGCAACGAGTTTAAGTAAGATAGTTTCCTCACCAAATGTTTTCATACAATTGTAGAGGATAATAAATTTACACAAGGAAAAGATGAAGTACAGTTTCACTTCACATGGATTGAGCTCATTATAGTCGGAATCTTGTGTTCTTATAAATCAGTATTTTTTTATTTATTTTTAAAGTGATCCAAACTTTTTTGAACCTCTAAGCAAGAATATTTGGAAGTTAATGGCTAAATAAAATTAGAAAAGACTCATAAAATACAAAATTGTAACCTTAAAAACAAACAAAGAGAAAGAACCACAGTTTTTAGGGCGTTGGATAAAACCACATTAGTGAAATTGTAATTTGTACTTAGATGAATTGATGAAAGTTTGAGAGAAGATAAAAACAGGGACGAATCCATTAGAATTACAATATGCTTTTCGAAATTTATCAAGCTAACTCTTCGCGTTCATTGTCATAATTGCTGGATGATGTTGAGAATCCAGGCATTGCAAAATTTAGGATGCAATTCCGACAACAAGAATAACTCCAACATTAATAGCATATATCGATTATTGCAAATTTATATGTCTATTTAGAAATATTCTTTCTCTGTAACAGAAACCAGGGCAGTAACTTTTCTTCTCTGCGACAACAACGGCATTCAAGAAGCACGATTAGCAACAAAGGAAGCTTTATTCGAAAGCCATAGACTTCTAACTTCCTTCCTGTAATGGCGTCATGTGCTCTCTCTTTTTCTCTATTCTTCCTGCTACTTCTCTTGGTTGAACATGAGTTAGTAGTGTGGTATAGCCTAGCTCTTCTGTGGTTTATAGTACTAGAAAGCAAAAGAATGTAAAGCATGTATGAGTTATTCTGTGCTCATATTTGCATAGCCGAGGTCAGTCGCTTGTAAAGCATGTATTTTTGGGATTTCTTGGACCATTGAAAAGAATTTTTGTTGTAATGTTTAAACTTAAATCTGCAAGAGAATTTTCTGGGTTTGTGTTTTCTGGATGAGGAGATTTTTTTTTTTTTTTTCTGTTTCTGGTGAAGCTTGATTTTTTTTATATAAAAAATTAGAGTTATTCCCAGGATAAAAGCACATTTATAGGTAATTATTTAAATTAAATTATTATTTTTGTTTACATTATGTTATATTTTTGTTGTTGTATGCCCTCGTTTTATAAAAGTGATTTTATTTTATTATAGATATATTTTGTTCGTACCTTAATTTAATTTATTTAATATTTTTTTTTATTTTGTTGACATAAAAATCTTGTTTTTAATTTATTTCTTTTTAATTTTATATATGCAAAGTTAAAAAATCGTAATATAATAATTTAGAAATTGAAATAGAAAAGATAAAAAAAAAAGAAGGTTTGTGATAATTTTTAAATTTTTTATATTAAGTAATTTAATATCTTTATGCATGTTATCTTGCGAATTTACAACTATTAATGACACATTCATTCAATCTAATAAAATAAAAATTATATTATATTAGATTAAACTAAAATTTTCAGATATTATTCTGACGAAACGAAAGATATTGTTAATAAATAAAAGTACATTTTATTTATTGATATATTAAAAATATTCTATTATAATTAGATCAGTTAAACTAATTTTCACACGAATTTTTAATGGTTCATTCATTTGACTATAAGTTATAACCACTTTTAATTCAGCAAGATTTTTGTTCATTAATGACTCTAAATATTTTTGATTTCGATGTAAGGATTATTTTTTCCCAGTGTCGTAGTTTGCCAAATATGGATATGCCTCCTACGAGCTTTGACAATGTTGCTGATCAATTCTACAATGAAGGCTGTTTTACACCACTCCAAATTTACCCAAATTGTCCAATATTTCCTTCCACGATGATAATGGGCTAAAAGATATATTACTTTAATTCTTATTTTAAAAATATATAATTTTGTATCTAATTGTACAAAGTCAAACGTAGGTTTATGAATAGAAGATGTTGTATGAGTGCAGACTGGTGACTAAATTGTTTTAATTTCAGTTCACATCGAATTGTATTACATTTTTATCTAAAAATTTTAATTAAAAATTTAAAAAATATATTTAAATATATATATATATATATTTGTTTTTTTTGGGTACTTTTTTAATATTTCCAATCCAAATAATTTCATTTCAGTTTAAATAGTTCC
The DNA here is from genome assembly GCF_054855325.1 of Carica papaya. Classification (NCBI taxonomy): domain Eukaryota; kingdom Viridiplantae; phylum Streptophyta; class Magnoliopsida; order Brassicales; family Caricaceae; genus Carica; species Carica papaya. Next base: position 3,602,763 of record NC_142312.1, on the reverse strand, counting down.
AATCCGGTTTTTTGCTTAATTTGGATACCCCTAATTATAGGTGACCCATCCGGTCTAATCATTGCTAATCAAGAGCTGGTATTTATAAAGGGGCCCAGTGGGCCACGATGGTATTTTAGACGAGACTTGTAGAAATTAGAAATCATCAAACTACATCAGGACCGTCAAACCTTTTTAATCAACAGAACCGGATCAGAATTAAATCAGAACCGTAGATCATGATTATTCTCCACGGTTGCGTAGCTTCCCGTTTCAATTGTCCTCCACTTTTGCAGTCGCCTTCTCCTGCCTAACACGAAGACTGCTGTGTTGGATTGGAGAAGAGGAAAACCTGAGGAAGACTAATCACGGGGATATGATGAAGATGATAAGGCGAAAAGGAGGAGAAGTGTTAATAGCGGTATCGGCCTTCTTGTTCCTGACGTTATTTCCGGCCTTCTCTTACGCCTTCGTGGGGTATCGCGCGGTGCTTGACAGTGCGTCTGGAAATGGAAATGGAAGCAGCAAGTACTTGAACGCCAAGGAGCTTTGGTTCAATCAGACTCTCGATCATTTTTCTCCATATGTATTTACTCCTGTTTCGGGCTTTCTTTTCTTCGATTAAGTTGATTTTTCGAAGATTCTGTCGTTTTTTCGCTTGCGCCAATCTTTCAATGAAGTCGATTGAGGAACTTCCGGATTGAAGTTTCGTGGTTTTGGTTTTTCTCTCATTATTGGACTGCACTTGTTTTTTCAGGATCATCGTCGGTTTAATCAGCGATATTATGAGTTCCTTGACTATTTCCGAGCCCCAGATGGACCTATCTTCTTGAGAATTTGCGGTGAATCTGAGTGCAGAGGCATTTCCAACGACTACCTCACTGTAAGTTTTCTTCAAGTCATGCAAAAATTGCGCTCCTTGCTGCGCTTCAAAGAGAGAGCCTCTAGGCTGTAGCCGTCTCCGTTTAAAAGAAAATACAAAATGAAGATTTTTGTTTGTCCTTTTCCTTCTCTGGGTTTGTGGAACTGTTAGTTGCAGTTTGAGTGAGTGAGTGAGGCAACCTCTATGCATGCAAACTCGTTCGGTTTGGGTCCTCAAGTCTTAGGCTATCGTTCGCAACATATCAATTGAAGGAAAAAAAGTTATTTGCAAGTTCACATTTTTGTAGACACTGCATAAAATTTATCTGTTCCAAATTTAGCGTTGAACTCATTTATTTTGGTTTGGGCTTGTTACGCGTTGGATAGTAAAGCTATAAGTTATTTCTCCGAGGGGAAGGGGAGTGAGAATTCCCTGCTCAAACGGGGATAATTAGTTCAGGACTCTGTGTTTTGTTTTGGGGGCCAACCCATTCAAGATGCGGTAGATAATATGAACGTCTTTTTTATTCTTTGTCCCTGAGAGAATTGTCAATATTGTATATTTTGTACTTGGTTGGCACCCTTGGTGGTTCCTGTTTAGCGAAGAATTTTTCTCTCAAGAAAGAGAATTCCTGGCCTCAACAGAAGAAAAAAGTTTTAATTTTTTGATGGGGCACAGGTTTTGGCAAAGAAGTTTGAAGCAGCAGTGGTTTCATTAGAGCATCGTTATTATGGGAAGAGTTCCCCCTTCAAATCACTGACAACAGAAAACTTAAGATATCTTTCATCTAAACAGGCGTTGTTTGACTTGGCTGTTTTCCGTCAGTATTACCAGGTATTTTGGGAGTTAATTTTTCTATTCCTACCTTGCCTGTGGAAAGAAAATGGGAGTATTCTTCTTTGATAACCTGTTGCTTGTAGGACTCCCTAAACCTGAAGCTCAATAGGACAAAGGATGAGAATCCCTGGTTTGTTTTTGGGATTTCATATGCTGGAGCTCTTAGTGCGTGGTTTCGTCTTAAGTTCCCTCATTTAACTTGTGGAAGTCTCGCTAGTTCTGCAGTTGTTCTTGCTGTTTATAACTTCAGTGAGTTTGATCAGCAGGTAAATACTAAAGATTAGAGACTATTTTCGTTCTGCTTGTAAATTGAATAGAATGATGCATCTTCGCGTGCAAATTCTTGCATTTTCAGTTTTTTCTTCCTGTATTTTTCTTTTTTTGTTAAGCATAATCTGAAATAGTTAAAACTTCTGACTAACAGGCAGATTCTTTAAATTTTTGTGCAGATTGGCAAGTCAGCCGGAGCTGAATGTAAATCTGTAATACAAGAAACTAATAAACTTGTTGAACAAAGGCTTGAAGAAAATGGCAAGAAATTGAAAGCATTTTTTGATGCTGCTGAGGTTTACTTTTGTGGTTTTTTTGTTTTTTGTTTTTTTTGTTTTCTTTTCACTGGTTCTTGTGATAGACCTGATAACACAAATAGCAACTTCATGACTATATATGTCTTCACAGCTTGGAGATGCTGATTTTATGTACTTTCTGGCTGACGCAGCAGTTATGGCGGTATGCCTCTTTTCTTTCTAGTTTGTTTTGTAATTCGATTATCTTGCATGGTAATGATCTTTATGTGCTAAATACTTGTAGTTTCAATATGGAAACCCAGACAAACTCTGCAACCCTCTTGTTCAAGCGAAGAATGCAGGAGAGGATTTGGTGGTATGCTCTTGTTACTTATTACCTATTATGCATTTTTCTGAATTTGTTATTGTTGGGAGGAAATAAAAGTTAATAAGTAGAGCACAAACAGGATTAACAATTTTGTGATTTGGTCTACTTGACTTGTCTGCACAGAAATTTCAATTATATTACGAACATTAACAATTACAATGAGATAATATGTAGAAACGCTCCTTAACAACCCCTTTAGTTTCTCTGTGCTTCAGACTTCTCTAACTTCCAAGAAGTTATAGATTCTCGCCCCATTGTGCTCTTATTGATCTCCCTACATGCGGAAGCAAGCTTCTACCTCATTTTTCCGGTACCTAACTCACCCGAATGCCCCTTTCTCAGGATACTCTGCACATTGTTTTTGTACTTCTTTTGCTCCGATGCCTCCCTACTATTTCCAAGTGTCCTACATCCAATTGAGGGCATCTCATCTTCTCTTTCTCTATGTGTAAGTTTACGGACATTTAGTTTTCATCTCCCAGGTACTCACCGCTATTTCTTTTCTCCAATCTAGCTCATTAATTTCTTCCTACCACCCATGGGCTAGGACTTGAAACAGTTATTTGGTTCTTAAATTATTTTTAGGCTTGTCCTTGGTTGTGCGTTCACATATGAATTAGCTGTATTTCATTTGCTTATTTTAAAATACTTTAACTGGCATATGTATAAGTTGAGAAGTTTAAACTGCTCCACCTACCTGAATGTGCATACTGCACCTGATATAACTGATTTAGCCCAGCAGAATCATTTCCTTGTGTTCATCTCATTCTCTCTCCCCCCCCCCCCCCCCGGGGGGCCACCACCTCATCTTTCACTTATGTAAAACATTATTGCTTGTTGACGTTTAGATTATTTATGTCCCTTAACCAGCAATAGGAAGGCAGAATAATATTTTCGCAAAAAAGAAAAAAAAAAAAAAAAGAGAAACAGAAGAACAAGAAGTATCTCTTACTAATTCCTTAAATATGTTTCTGTTGCTGTTGGATATCCTTGTGACCTTATCTTCCATTGGTGAACTCTGTGTATCATGTTCTCATGGGGAAAAATGCAGGAAGCTTATGCCAAATACGTTAAAGAGGTTGGCCTCAGCGTTGCAATTTATAATCAGGCCCATCTGAAGAATACTGCTCTAACCAATGACAGTGATATGCGGTTATGGTGGTTTCAAGTTTGTACTGAAGTGGCATACTTTCAGGTGGCACCTTCAAATGATAGCATGCGCTCTTCAAAAATTGACACAAGGCATGTGTTTAACGACAAAATTGTGTAGAATGCTAATATAATTTTATATCATATGTTCTGCTGTCTATACTTTTATCATGTTATTAAGTGCCAAAACTTTAGTATTTGATTTTACATGTTATTTTCTTCATGTTTAACCATAAAATTATAATGTATATGGCAGATATCACTTGGATGTTTGCAAGAACCTTTTTGGTGATGGCATCTATCCTGATGTCGATGCAACAAATATATACTATGGAGGCACAAAAATTGCAGGTCCAGATACATCTTTCTTGTTTCTCCTTCTTTCGTTGTTTGAATAGTTTCAAATTATTTATTTGCGTGTGTTTGTCTGTGTAATCCACATAATCAAACAGCATCTGCTCTTTGTAGAACTGATGATCTTTCCTTTGGCAATTTCTTTTTCCTTCTCTTTTCTGATAGGGAGGAAAGTGGGAAGGCTTGTGATAAATTTTTTTTTTTCAAATGATGGCTAATTGAATGCTCCTAATAACAAGAGATGGGTTTCATTTTTATTCATCCAACATTGCCAAATTCCTCCATGGTTTATTTGGTCTAATGGATATGTGGATTTGCAGGTTCAAAAATTGTTTTTGCAAATGGGTCACAGGATCCATGGCGTCATGCATCCAAACAGACCTCATCTCCTGATAGTAAGTTTCTGTTACTACTACTATGAAAATGCTCTCAAGAAGAAAGGAGGAAAAAGGAAGTGACTACTTTGACCGAAATGTCATCTTTTTCTCCAATTAACTGCTTTTATAGTATAGTATGCTGCAATGAAGAGTAAATCTATTTGGTTGTGGTTCATTTTTCATTGATTTCAATTGTTGAATCCAGATTAAGCAGTAGCAGAGAAGTTTTAAGCAGTTATATATATTAAATTTGCATTTTAAGGTAGCATTTGCTGCGAATATAGTACAGAACAAGACAGTCCAAGATTGGACAAAACAATTCATTCGCTCCTATATAATTTTCTAGTCTTAATCCTATGTTTAATGTTTGTTTAGATCAAATTTAGTATTTGTTATGATTATTACCATAAACCTGATCAAACCATTGCTCATTGGCCCTTCACAGATAACTCATCAACCTCAATGCGAAATTGTCATCAATTTGTTATTCTATTAGGGGTAGATGAATAATGTTCGGATCTGAGAGAAAAAGTTTCACATTTCAAAAACTTTCTTTTCCCTGTTTTTCCTCCATTGACTAATGTAAATTTTCAGTGCCTTCCTATATCATCTCTTGCCACAATTGTGGCCATGGAACTGATTTGCGAGGATGCCCACAGTCTCCATTAGTTCCTGAAGGTATGTATTTTCTGCACTGGGCTATACACAGCTAAAACAATCTAAAGTTTCTTAAGAATACTCATATCATTGGAAAAGTTAGACTTAATATGTACAAGAAATGGCGTTGTTTTTACTAATGTCTGAATTAGTATGCATTTTTTTTTTTTATTTTAGGTGATGCCAAAAACTGCAGTTCCCCTGATACTGTGAACAAAGTAAGGCAACAGATCGTAGAACACATAGATTTGTGGTTGTCTCAGTGCCGAGGGCTGGGTAGGAGCTCCATGTAAATGCAATATATGTTACGAGAGAAATATATAAAGTGTGTAACTAACATATTATGCAATGTATTATCTTGACAGATGCTTAGCTGCACGTATGTGAAAATGATGTTACGATTATTACTTACCTTCATGTCCACAGAGGCCAAAACGGCAAATGCCTATAAAGTCCGTTATCTATTGGTGGCATGTGCAGTTTTCTGCTTCTGCAGGGATAATCTAACTGGGAAACTGTTTTAAGTGACTGGAAATTGATCTCTTGCAAAATTTTCTCCCTATGCATGAGCACGCCTAGCAAGGTTTTTACTGAGAACTTTTTCTGTTAACGTTTTCTGTTCTTTCAGTATCACTAGTTCTTGGTTGGAAGTATATTCATATCTGCATTGACCTGGAATTTTTGAGTTTGGATCAGGCCTTCTTTTTTCTGTGCTATTAGGGAATTTGGGGTTATTATGATTTCAGTTTTTGTTTTTTTCTTTTTTAATTTTATGTTTTGTGGCTATTTATATAGTAATTAAATAACTTAACAATCAAATTAATGCTAGACAATGGCAGCTGACTATTGTAACTATAAAATGTTATAAGATATATAGAAATTAATTGTTCTGTTGATGTTACTAGCTTATCTTAGAGATAACAAATGAGGCTGATTTTGTAAAATTTAAATATGATGTCTTTGAATTTATAAAATTCTAATCTGGCCTGAATTTGGAGACCTGACCTTGTTTGAATTTGGGGTGGATTAGGATGGATTTACAGTTCCCTTGAAATCTTCTCTCCTAATCTGAATATATCAAGATTCAGTCCGAATACTCGCCATGAACACCAGAGTCTGCCATATTCATTCCTTCAAATTGATAGATTGAAGTATTTAAAGCAGAAACATGAGAATGTGTTTGCTAAAAGTACAAATTTATGACAAAAACAGTTTACAACTCTTAACAAGCCAAAGAAAAGACTACTAAGATACTGATCTCACTGCATCCGCTGCCATTACCACCATCATTCTTAGTAGATATAAACTTAGCTAGAAACATCTTAGTAAACGTAGCCCTTAACGAACATTCCTTTCTTTGCCTCCTCTGATTCTCCCTCCCCAGTGTATTTTCCAAGCTGAGCAAGCGAGTTAGCCTTTGCTCGGACAAGCAAAGAATCCTGAGCTGCTTTCACGTTCTCCGGTCTGCCTCCCCATGTCTTCAGGCAAGTGTTTTGAAGAGCTCTTGCGTAGGAGAATGACACATGCCATGGGTTAGGACTTTGGTTCATCGCGTTCAAGTTCAAGGTAGCTTCAACTTCAGATTGCCCACCAGACAAGAACTGTAAACATCAAAGAGAATTTGCTTGTTAAAAAGCCGAGTTTAATGCATTGTGCTGTGATAAATTTATATGATCTTTGACAGGAGACTTACCATAATTCCAGGAACAGCTGGGGGAATCCTTCGGCTAAGGAGCTTGAGGGTGTAGTCAGCAACCTGTTCTGGTGTGGCCCTGTCCTTGCACTCCGCACCAGGAGTAACCATGCTGGGCTTGAGAAGGATACCTTCAAACATAACATTGTTCTCGGCCAAGTAAAAGAAAACCTCTGCCCACACCTTCTGAGCCACTTCAAAGGTCCTATCAATTCCATGGTCACCATCAAGCAAGATCTCTGGCTCCACAATTGGGACCAACCCATTGTCCTACACCAAATACTCAATGGGTAAATCTCAATTCAATTTTTTTTTTTTTTACTAAGTTGAGTAAAAAAATTCTGGGTAATTTTATTTTCTCTTCACATAATCATTTTACCTGAGAAATGGCGGCATAACGGGCAAGTCCCCAGGCTGCTTCCTTGACAGCAAGTGCAGATGGGCCATTCGGAATGCTCACCACTGTACGCCTATTTCATCACGCAATAAAATACAAATTATTTAACTTTCTTAAACTTGTTTTGCAACTAAATCCATCAATCTATTTGTTAACACCATAGTGTTTTTTTTTTTTTTCCAAAATCAACTTTATTTTAACTCTACAAAACCAAACTAAGCAGATTGGATAGAGTTTAACAAAATGAAGATAGTTCTCATCTTATACCATTTCGCAAAGCGAGCTCCTTGTTGGTAGTAAGCAGCAGAGCGGGAAGCAAGGCCATCAAGACCTTGACACCATGACTCATTGTTGGAGCCAGCCAAGGGAACCAGACCCTGCAATAACCATTATCCGGATCCTAGTTATTATAGACATGTACTATTTTATACATATATGTGATATATGTGTATGCGTGTGTGTTTGTGTTTGTGTTTGTGTTTGTGTATATATACAAAATGGATAGATAGATAAGAAAGAGAACATGCATACATATAATGGAAAAAGTAGAAGAATGAAGTGATTACCTTGTCAACTTTAATACCAGGGACAATATTCTGCTCAACAAGAACATCAACCATCTTCTTGCCCTCTGTGGTGGACTGGTAAAGTGTCTCCTCAAAGAGGATGGCACCCGAGATGTACTGGCCGAGCCCTGGGGCTGAAACCAGCAGTGTCCTGTAGGCCTGGCGGTTAGCCTCGGTGTTCTCTAGCCCGATTGAGGCTAGACGTTTCCCACATGTCGCATTTGACTCGTCCATAGCCAAAATCCCACGCCCAGGAGAAGCAATAGTTTTCTACACCCACCCACCACAATTACATCTCAGATATATACATATACATATACATATACATATATGGTACGAGAAACTCAGCTAATATCACCACTTAATTGATCAATTCTATTTACCATCTGCAATGTCTTCTCCAACACAAACATTCTTGAAATTCAAAGTACTATAATCTTTATCATCTTAAACACAACAGTCTGTAATATAAAGAAAGAAGCAAGTCTGTAGGAGTATAAATATGCATTTTTAAAAAATTAATATTGGACAAAAGAATAGATGAGTAAATAATAGATAAGAGGACAAGATTCTCAAGTTTGAACTCTAATTGTTCCTCTGATTTCATGTGAATAACATAATTGAACTGGGTTATCTAATACTTGAAGTTGATAAAAAAAAAAAAAAAAGTCCAATATATATATTTTCTTATCATACTCTCCAATGCAACCCAATTAGCTAGACAAATAAACTTATAGAGACAAAGACATACCGCGGTCTTGACAAGCTCATCAGCATAGGAACTGGCTCGGACCAAGAGTGAAGATGGTGCAACCGGTTGGCACCGGACGACAGAGACCGAGGGTTGGCGAAGTGTCTGACCCTTAATCCATTCGGACTTGTCAAGAACTGGAGAAGACTTGAGGAAAGAAGCAGAGGCCATGTTGTGGCTTTCTAAGTTATTGGTTTAGATAGCTTGCTAGTTTTAGCTGCCTTGCTCTCTCCTTAAAGCTCTGACTGTGCTTTCTCCAATGCAGGCAAACAACTAGCTCTCGTCCTCTCTTATTTATAAATTTAAAATTTTATCTTCAGAGATATCTCATGTGAGGCTAGAATACATTTGGGCAATGAGTGATTTTAATGAAGGGTTGATAATTTGCTTGCTTGGCAGAACTATGCTGTGGTGGGCAACACCCTATGGAATTGTGGGAATTATTTTTTCTGCCCTGAAATTTAAAAAAAAAAAAAAATTATGGTTGAATTTCTTCAAATTTGTAAAACCAGAATAATTTGGGTTATTAATAATCGCTAAAAAAAGATAAAAAAGAAAAGGGTTTTTATCATTTGGTTGTTGATTGGTGACTTGTCATATTGGAATACATGGCAGGTTTTGATTTTTTCTCCAGTTTTGTCCTTTCTGTTTGTACAAAATATATATATAGAAAAAAAACTAATAGAGATGAGTTAGTCCAAATATATGAAGCACTTTTATTATTATTATTATTATTTTATTAACCATTTGTAAAAAATCGAATTCAAATTGTTAAAAAATATATTCTATTCTGGTAAACCCATTTCCTATAAACATTTAGTTTTATTGAATAAAGATTGAACGATTATATTCCATTCATTATCAAATTTCTCACGTCTATGATGGAATTCTTTAGTATAAAAAAACTAAACTTCAATATAAAAGTTAATTGTATTGTTTCCTCGCATTCAAGAATCACAAAGATTCCATATTGCAATCTGCAAATAGCATGCAAAGGTATAATAGAGAAAGACTAATTGTTGTGCACAAATCACAAGTTGCAAATAATATGGACATAGCTACAATCTTTACAAAAAAACTTTTACATTACAATCAAAAGTCTATTTCATGGCCTAAAACAGAAGTTGGGAATCCGTGTACGCTTCAGAGGTCACTAGAAGCTCAGTTCATAGCCAACAGAAAATTGTGATGCATAGGACATACAGAGGGTCCATAGTGCAAAAGATCTACCAGTTACTGTCTAAAATTGCAAAATAAATACATAAAAGCAATAAAATTGTGGAGCAAAGTGCATATAGAAGCCTTCACCATCAATGACATCACAGTAATTGCGGGCAGGGTCTACTCAATGAAGGTCCTTAAGCTTAATTCAAGATTTGGAATAATTACACCCTCGGCCCACTCAAGACAGTAGGACGATTGGCGAGAACATATAGCTTGGCTAAAATGAAGCTCTTTAGTAAAAACTTAATGACCAGAGTTTGAATTCTACTTCCGTATCGCCTCAAAAGAAATGGTAGGACTATCAAAGCGCAGGCAAATTAGATGTGAACATACGTACTCATGGAGCAAAGAACCATATTGCGCAATGCGTATTCTTTACCTTCATGTAGTTTTACACCCTATCTCCAAAGAAAATACAACAATTTCATAAACACTTTCTCCCAAAACTGGGACCACGAACCTAACTGTTAACAAATGATTGCAAGTATCGATTCTGTATTCTCTTTCAAGTTCCATGGGGACATACTCCTAGCACAACAGGAACTGAACCTACTCTCTTGCCTTCACCTATGCCTTAGAAATATGGCAAAATTCAATGCATGACTTATAATCCGGGAACCACTAGCAAAGAAGCTCTTGACCTGTCCACTTCGACAAAACAGGAATCTAGCAATGAAAGAAAACTGGATCTCTTAATGCCTACCTAAGATAGGTAGATGAAATCCAAAGTAGCACGTAAGATAATAGTGAAGACATCACTTCGAAACTCCTTGGCCCTTTAAGAAAAGGTGGAATCACAGATACCATCAAGAAGGTTCCAAATAGCCAGGAGAAAATAAAAGATCCAGCCCTGCACCAAATAGCAGAATTAGTAATGCTAAATCATTTATTGCTGCACCAGTTAAGGAATGCATTTACAATTCGGAAATAGAAAGAGCTTCCATTCAGCTCCATAACAGCTTGCATTGATGCATGTCTCAGGAAGTTCTACTGAGGAATTTCACAAGGCACCTCCAATAAAAAGAAATCACAGAAAACATATGATCTTCCATACTCAGTATACGGTAAATTTAGTGGAATAGCTATAAGCACATACCCATAAAGAAAAGCTCGGATTTTGCTCTTCAGCCGATCATGTATGAAGTACATTGTGGCTATCAATGATATGGCTACTTGCAAGGTTGGGCCTTCTTCAGTTGGAAAGACAACAGTGAGAACTCCAAGTACCAAAAATGCAGCAAATGTTTTGATAATGAACTTTGTTGATGGTGTCTGGAATCTGCTAACAACAGCCTGCACAACACGAGACTGCCTGACCTCCCTAACCTTTTTCTTGATGTCAATTTTTGGATTTTTCCTCTCATAGAATTTCTGCATGATAATTTTGTCATGGGCTGATTCAATTGCATCCACACTAGGCTGGTGCCCAGAATATTTCTGAATGAGAAAGTTTCTTGCTGCTTGTATTTCCTCTTCAGAAGCCTCCCTGCTTATTCCAAGTCGCTTGTATGGGTCCCTAACATTAAGTCTGGGGAAGATAGGTGAACCTGCAGACATGGTAAACAAGGGAATTTCAAAGACATGCCCATGCTTCAAAATATTCGATGAACCAATTTTTTAATAAGATCCAATAAACCAAATTAACATCCTAGTATGAGAACAGGAATCAGAGGACTCAACAAGCATATGCCTTTTTTTTTAATAAGAAAATGTGTTACCATTCATAAAGCACCAAGGGAGTGCAACCCATATGCAAAAATTACAAGTTTAACAAAGCATCAATTAAGGTTCCAAAATCCTCACTTGAATATAGAGGTTGACCCTTAATTAAGATATTTAGGGCCTGAAGCCAAGATTTTTCTTAGTACTATTAGAGCTGTCATCTATTCCCTCAACAGCCCTTCTATTTCTCTTTTTCTAAATGACCCAGAAAGTAACCAAAAAGATAAATTTAATTGTCTGCTTATCTCTTTGGATGCATTCCACGCTCAAAGCTCCTCCCTGATTATGCCTGCAATAACCCAATTCGGACCCAGAAACCTATAAACCAGAGACCATAAGCGATGTGCCAGTGAACACAAAAGAAGGATATGATTGCATGCGTTTGCCCCGCCTTTTGCACAAGTAACACGTGTTCATCAAAATTTTACCTCTTTTGATCAACTTGTCAAGGGTAAGGACACGTCCTTGAGCTGCTTCCCAAAAAAAAAAAAAAAAACCACCCCACGAGCTAATTTCACCTTCCAGACCAATTCCAATCTCCAAGGATGGTTCATCCTTGTTTTCCTCAGAGATCTCTACCTTACGAATGCCCTGAGCAGCGCCGCATACTCCTCCACCCAATCATTCAAATTTTGGTTCAGATCAACAGCCCAAATACCCCACATGCACATGCCTTAAAAAGAGAAAGGAGTTCAAAGAGACAGATGACTTGTAAATCTACTGGCTCCTTCAAGTGCAAGTAACAAGGGGTTGCAAGCTAAAAAAGTTAACCAACAGCATTGGAATTCCACTTTTTAAGTGGAGCTGCTCAAAGCACTTTTACATTCTTTGCATCCACAATATCAATCATTACCAAGTCACGAATTGACCATACAGCCTACAGTCACCTAAATCACCTAAACTGTTACCTCTTGAGTTCCATAATTTGTCAGTCAGAAATGCCTCCACTAGCTGGCAGAATCACGTTCTGAAGAAAGCAAAGATACGCTTTCCAAGTGTGAATAATCACTTTCAACCAAACCATTAAACTGAAAACCCTAGACACTTTGAAGTTCTCAGCCTTTATTAGATGCAAAAATCACCATAACTTCGTGACAGAAAGTTAAGATAGTTTGAAGGTTCTTAGCATGTCTCCTTCTTTTACACAATATGCTTTAGTTAACGTTCGTAAGTTTCATATAACTGTATGTAAGAAAGAATTATGACTACTCAAGAAGCTAGTCATTGATAAACATTATACAATAATCATAAAAAACGCAAAGGTGAATATTACCAGCTGGTTCATTTGCAATATCCTCATATGAAGCATCCATTGCACACTTAATCAAGTGAGTTTGTCGTGTCCCATGTCTCTGAATAAAAATAATCCGGTGCTTTCTGTACCTTTGCAATTGAGAAAAAGAACCATTAATCAAATGAACACTCCTCGGAGTTTAATGGTTAATAAGATTGACATAATACCTTTCAAGGTGGACAAACTCAGCCTTTTCTCTTTTTTTCCCAAGACTTGAAGAAGCTGAAAACTGCTTGCGCAATGACCCTTGAACATTTATAGGCATCCGGAAGCAACATCTTGATGGACTACCAATCAGTCCAGACGCAGTCATCTCAGTAGCTAGTGTCCAACACTTTGAACTTACTGCCTAGGGTAACAAATTGAAGGTTGAAAGAAAAGATAATTAGATAAAATTGGACCTACCGGCTTAAGAACATAGCAATCCTCATTATCTGGAGAAAGAAATTTAAATAAAAGATAAGCCAACCATCCTAAACATCAAGACCCGATTGTGAATTTGCAAGGATAATGGTCTCCCCATGACCCCATTCTTCGTCGATAACGTCCATTGCTTTATTTGAAATATTAGTTAAGACTAGTCCTATGGCCAATAGCACTTCAAGTCAATGTGTCACAATGCCAAGTAAAATTATCATGGGATAGACAAATGAATTTTACCCACCCGATATATCACCCCAGAATACTTAAACAATCAAAAGAAGAGCTAGAGATCACACAATCAAACATATGTACAGCACAGGTTAGAAACTTGAACAAACCGCGATGAAGCTGAGAAAGACCATAATAAAAAAGTTGCTCGGGTAATTAACATATTTTAGTTAAAAATTGTCGGAGCTTAGATTTTTACAGGTGAAGGAGAAAATGGAAGTGAAAAACACTACCTTGAAGAAGAATAAGGATTAATCCTGTGTCTCTGCTTTTTCTTCCCGGAAATCGGGATACCTTCGGGACTGTAAGCTGAAATGGATAGGAGGAAGAAGAAAGAAAGAAACCTAAACCCTGCGAAAAACTCCGATTTCTTATAAATAAATCACAGCATGCAGTATAATCCGTTGTAGTCTAGTTGGTCAGGATATTCGGCTCTCACCCGAAAGACCCGGGTTCAAGTCCCGGCAACGGAAACCTTTTTATTCTTTAAACCACTCTTCCGGTTTTATTGTTTAGGTTATATTTTGTGCCCGGCAGGCAACAATTCCGATGTCGTCTAGTTGGTTAGATATTCGGCTTTCACCCTAAACCACCGGGTTCAAGTCCCGGCAACGACATTTATTTTTTTTATTTTTTTGACTTTCTCTCCTTTAAACTTCACCAATTATGTTTTGTTTTGTCTTCTTTTTTAATTACTTTGTAGATGTTTGAGTAAGTTGTAAACTGTGCTGTTAATTTTTAAAGTATTATTAAAATAGTTATTGACTAAAAGTGATATTATTCTAAAATTATTTGATGTTTGGTACAAATAGTAGAAAAAGCTTTGTTATTTCTGAAAAATATAAATTGTGTTTGGTAAAATTAGTTTTTGAAATTTTAAATGTTATTTTTTAAAAACTGTACATTATAATTTTTGACTTTGAATATATAAAAAATATATTTTAATTTTGAGTATTATCAAAAATACTTTGTATTTTATTAGTTAGTTATAAAAATATTTTTGAAACATAAAAACTGCAGCTAAAAATTATAATAAGTATATTTTTTATCAGTGATAATATAATATCATTATTTATAATTGAATAAATAATAGCTAATCGATAATAATTACATAATATTTTTTATTTAAATTTAATAAAAAAAATATGTATATGGTTTAAGTATACAATATATTAAATAAGTATTTTTGTTTTGATGGACAAATAATTATTTCTCTATATATTAGATGGGAGCCTTAAATCATGCATCCATGACCATGAACACTTCTTGAGTTTGTCATTTACTTAGCTTTACATTCTTGGGAAAGTTAATAATGGGAGTTGGTTGATTGATACATTCTTTTAAGTGATATACACTGCACCCTTGAGCTATATCATCATTCAGCGTTACATAACCAATATGTTTTTCTATTTTTACATTAATTGCTGTAAAACTATTCATCGCCAACAATATAAACTCAAATACTATTAATATTCTACTTAACATATCTATTTTAAAAAATTTTTAAATCAATTTTATAAGTTTTAATTTTTTTATTCACTAAGTTTGATGATGTTATACCAATATTTTGCTATATATGAGTTTTTATATATATTGATTATGAGATAAATAAATACTTTCCATATATTAATTTAATATATCCAATTTAATCTAATGCAATCGCTGTAAAATATAAAAAACATGTAAGGATAGTATTTGATATATTTTGAGTTTATCCTTTTATACACCTAATTAACTATTTTGTGAAGTAATTTTTTATAAGTAAATAAGTTATTTTTTATATATATATATATTTTTTTACTTATCTTTGCCCCCACTACTTGTTAAAATTATATATTCATCTAGCTCATAATTAGAGTACGAGTATTTTTTTTTTATAGTACTTAATTGTCAATTTTTAATTAGATCACACTTATTCACTTGTAAAATGATTCCTATGCTTTATGACGGGCCTAATATTAATTATGAAACTATATAATTTTAAAATTATGTAAGTTCGAAGTATTTTCAAAAATTTAGGAGTTGTTTATATTACCTAAGATTGTTTTTATAGCGTGCATATTATCTCGAGATTTAAAAATATTTATAAAACTTGGAGCGTTGTTCTAAAATCTAGTTATTCTTCTGTTATTTAGAATTGTCCATCCATAGTTTATTTTTTTAGAAATATAACATTAATGATATGTTTCATTTTTAGTATACTAAATAACAAATAATACATTATTTCATTTTGCATTATTATTTTAATATTATATTATGATATTTGTTAATTATTCAACAAGTTTACTAAATATTTTTTTAAATTACAAAACACCGTTTTAATATAAAATATGAAATAATTTAATAATACATTTGTAAAGTAAACAAATATTTATGCTCGAAGTCAACAATATTCAAGCATATATATATGTGTTTATAGAAAGCAAAACTTTAATTAAGCTAAAGAAAGGCATGCAATAATTACTAAAACTGCTCCTTAGTTCACATAATCACCATTTGAGACGTCTTTTTTTTTTTTTTTTGAGAACATTTGGAAGTTACAGATTTTCACAAAGGAAGAGGAAAACGAAAACTAATGAAAAATAAAACTTAATTGACTGGAGATTCCGCGGTCAACTGTAGTCTAGTTAGTTAGGATACTCGGCTCTCACCCGAGAGACCCGGGTTCAAGTCCCGGCAATGGAATTTTCTTTATAATTTTTGATATGTCATGAAAGGAAATTTGGTAAAAAGCTTCTTCAACGTTTCTTAGTGCTCCGAAAATGTTATCTCCTTGTTTGTCATCTTCTATTCTCTCCCCCAAAATGTTATATTTGCCTTGTTCTTTTACTGAAGCATATTTCAAAAGCTAGACATAGAATTTTCAACTTTTGTAAACTTTACTATGTTTTTTATGCAATTTGTCATTCACTAAAATTTAACTAAAAATTTTAACAGATAGTATGTGGGATTAACATATTAATTAAGTTATTATGTTGTTCGATGGACATACAAACGATCACATGATTAATTGTGGAATTGGTTTTAATGGGAACAGAAAAACACACGGCCACCACCAAGGGCTTTGGGGAAGCAGGCGGCGGCATTAAGAATGTCATCAGATACATCAGCCTTTACAGGCTTCAAGTTTATAGGAGCACATAACACCCTTTATGATCACAGCGGAAGGCACTACTTCAAAGACTGTTATACTTGGAAATGGTCTCTCCCTCTATAAAGACTGCCACTTGCATGTCACTACCGAACAGCCATGGGGCCTTTGACTGCCCAGATGAGAGACACCTTTCTTCAGCAAACTGGCTTCTCCTTTCTTAACTGTAAGGTCAATGGCTCAGGTGCACTTTTAACTCGGAGGGGGTGGGGCACTTTCTCAAGGGTTGTCTTTGCTTACACTTTTGTGGACAAGATTATTGTACCAAAAGGATGATATAATTGAGGAGACAAACAGAGAAATGTCCCACCTCTCTCTCTTTCCCTATCTACTTATCTGTCTATCCATCTATATTTTTTTTACATCTCTGTCTATCTTCAGATATTAGTATTTCCTAATATTCTACTATTTATAATTGCAGTTAGTTATACATACATAATTAGGTAGACAAAAGGATGATAATATATGTTTTACAGGACTGTGTTTTGTGGTCAGTACAAGTGCTGAGGAACAGGGGCAGATTTTGAAGGGTGAGTGTCAGTGGTCTAGGGAGCTCACTCTGACAAGAGGCAGGACCATTTATTTCAATCAACTTCATTGACGGCTACGAATGGCTTCCTTAACCACCGCTTAACAATAAAGAGTATCCGTTCTCAACAGAAGTACCAATATCATATTACACTTCCCTGAATTCTTCATAGAAAGAAAAACAAAGCTGTAAAATCATGAGCTGGAGATTAAACCTTTCCGAAACCTGCCTAATTGAGTTCACACAGACTATTTACTGGTCGAGCAAGAAAGATACATGATGAGACATGAGGGACCAAATTCACAGCATAATAAATTCAACAAATCATTAGAGCTTAACACGTAGATTTCAGATGAATATGCTGTGCTGCACATCAACCATTTTAAGTTGCATATATATTAGATGAGCTAAGTCCTTATATGTACAACATAGATAAACTGTACATGAACTATACAATTTATCAGCGTGTCAAACCAGCCATGATATCAACACGGCACACTCCGAGCCTTCCACAAAGACTGTACAGATCCACATGCTACAGGCAAATGTGGGCATAAGCATTGCCAACTGCTGAGGCAAATCCTGAAAAATTAGACCATCAAGAAGAAGTTTTTAAACCCTTTTTATTTTTAAATACCCATAGCAAAATCTTGAATCACATTGTAGCCAGGCAAGTGAAGATCACCTCAAGACAGGAAAAGTTTATAGTGCTTCTGAGTCCATTCTATTCAATTAATTTTGGACAAATGAACCCTAAGAGCCAATTGACCCTAGGTATCCGTGGAGGCACCCAGTAATTATCAGTGGGCTAGAATTAGTCTATCATTTAGTGCTGATATCCCTGCTGTATATTTGGAAAGTTCCTGGTTATGCTCTTTTGTATCAGTGCCATTTCTCCCTAACATTCTTTTGAGACTATCTAGTAATTAGATGATATCACTAGATATAGGACAAATTAGAGATTAGTTTCCCTTCTTAGGAATCTGGGTTAAACTGAAGAATTCTTAGATACCACATCTACGAAATTACAATTCAGGACAATGGATAGAATACTAAGAGTTGGACATACAATTCCTAAGTATCACATCTAAGTTGAGGATTTTGATTGTATCACACAATCATGTGGAGCAAGTCTTTTGAGAAACTTTTCCACACTTGCACTAAATGATGGCTGATATCTCAAATGAGAAATTACCAAGATATTTATAGAAAACTTAATCCTACAAACATAAGCATGACGAGAAGTCCTAAGAGAAAATTTAAAAAAAAAAATGAAAACATGTCCCAAAAGAACTGCTGTAAAAGAATAAGTAAAAGCAATAAAACCACTCTCCTAATTATGCTTCTGGCATGCTCCATCAAACTGAACTAGAGCAAAGGATGGACATTAGCAACATACCAAACAATCATCATGACTGAAAGAGAGTCACAGTAGCAATATAACCATTCTTCATCACCTGCAAGTAACAGAGAAAATCTTCCTTAGCAACCTCATACAGATGATAAAACCAAACGTCAGCAACATCAGCATTGCAACTGATAGAAATAAGATAACAAATTGTCAACATCTAACCTCAAATGCAACATTTTGATAACCATACACAAATGTCGACCCAAAAGGATTGCTTGAAGAACCCTGTGTTTGGATAGCTGCTCGGCCACAATCCCCAAGAATCTCCTTCGATGACAAGTGGTTCAGCATCATAAGACAATGGTCAAGCCATTAAAATTGAAAAAACATTAGTAAAACACACAGAAAATTCCAAATGCAAAAGTAATCATCAACAGCATAAACATTCCTCAATCAAATCATACATAAGCATAAACAAACGATCTCACCTTAACTTGCTCCCATTTCGTCCCCGGTGTAATCCTATTTTTGTAATTACTTGCTTCAATAAAAGACTCTTTAACTGTAGGGTAAAAAAGATAAGATAGTCAATAAGTTCATTATTATTTTGATATAAAATAATTGAGGAATTTGTATTCTAATAATACTTTAAGAAACTTTCCAAAACAGGAATTACTTACAGTCATTATCAAGAATAACAAAATTGCACTTTATGTATGAATTGAAATCAGCATGTCCAGGATAGTTTGTGTGTAAAACAAACTTTTTAACTTTATGAGTCTGCAAAACCAAGATTGTCGCACAAAGATCATACTTTTGAAAGAATAACCAGATAAGACAAGTGCATTCTCGACGATAGAGACAACGAGAAACAACAATCACTTCTGTTTGGAAAGGATAAGGAAGAAAGAATTAGTGAAATACCTGCCCATCAAATAAGATGTCCAAACCACGAGTAAAATAGTTATAGAAGTAATCGCCACAAAGAGTTGTCCGCGGCCGAGGGTCCGAGGCAGAGTGAATAATCATTTGATCTACCTGAACAGCTTAGAACAATCAGTGGAAAATATATTAAAACTACAAACTAATGTTAAACATTTCTATTAGACTTTTTATTGTCAACCTCTTTTATATTCAATTAGCAGAGATCAACAACAGCGACAACCACAAACCAGACTAATAAGTTAAAATAACATTTAAGAGCCATACTCCCCTTTTCAAATATAGGCATAAGATAACATATATATGAGAATGTATTTTGTATGTGTATCTTGTTGATAAGATAAAGATACTGAAAGCATTGTAAATATGCATCCTGTTCTGTTTTCATTTTTCTGTCAAAAAAATAAATTGTTCTTCATTAAATTTCTTTTTTTGAAATATAAAGTGTGAAATGTATTAATATGCAGCACTTGGAGAGGGTGCCGATCCTTGTACAAAGTATTTACAAATCAATTAAAGTATCAGTGAGATCCCCTAGATCCCCATGGAGTTTAGATGATGACCCAATAATAAAAAGCAAGTGCCTAGAACCATCTCCTTTTAATCAAATTGAAATCATTAACCACATCTAAAGTTTTCAAAAACTCTCCGGTTCTTCTCTTTCCAAACCGCCCAAAATAAGGTGAATGGAATGAGGTTAGCTTGTTTCCTCCTCCCACTAGTACTCTTCCATAGGCAAGTATGGTTCCAGTGCCATGATAAAATCATTATGACATTTTCTAAAACACGTAGAATCCCCTTCTATCAACCGATTATATCAAGCTAGTTACTAAGAAATAGTCCCATGTTTAAAAAGAGAAGGTAAAGGAACAAATACTCCCTTTCACAAGCCATCCCCACTCAAAAGATAAATGTGTAACATCTTTTGCAACCAACTGTTCCTTAAGCTACTGTTTGATGGAGGCACAAAACAAGTGATATGGGCCAATGCACAAAAACACAGGATATGAGAAATTTGACTTTTGTGCTAAGCACAGAGACTGGACAAGATAATATGTTCTATTCATTGTTTCTTCGCACCCAGGTTAAATCATGCCTAGACCTAAGACTGTGCCTCGAGAGTAAAGTCAAGTCGGGTTGTGCTGTCTTGGATATTTTAAGGAAAAAAGAAAAAACATTTTTTGCTGTACTAGGGGAACTTTTGTCCTATATTCTACTTGGAATACATTTATCACAAAGTAGAGGATAAATTCCCCCATAGATCCCCTACTTTGGGTCACCAAACATACTCAGAACAATTTCTTGTCGTCATGTCATGTACCATCCCAGCACAAGAAAACATCCAAATGGTGCTAAAGTCCAAAGACATGGTCAGTATACGATACTACAATGTTCCTTTGTAAAAGTTACTAACAAATGCTACCTGCTTTTGATGAATTCCACAGGGCCGACCTAACTCAGTCCATATATCCTGCATAAAAGGGGCAATGATATGTGAGTCAAGAAAAGATAGACGATAGCACAATATCAAAATTGGCCAACATAAGACCACAGACTACCTACATGAAAACAACGCATCCAATAGGATCATACACCCACGAGCAGCCTAAGTTTCACAATTTTGAACATGGGATGCCTTTTGATGATAAGGAAACAGAACAAAACAAGAAGACAAACAAAATAAGCATGCAGCAAAATAGAACTACCAATTGCAATATATGTATATGTCCTTTCTGTTCACCAACCTAATCTAATATAGAGAAAAGCATAAGTTAAGTCAAATTTGAAGTTATTTTCCTGAAAAGCAAAAAACCAATGAAAGAACAAAAAAAGTACATTGACCCAGAAAGGAAGAAAAAGAAACTCTCTTTGATGGGGACATGGTGACATATAACAAAACCATACCCATGCTAGGGCAAAAAGATCATATCTATAATTGAAATTACTTCATAATAAAATAGAAATTTACCTGTGGAGATGCACCAAAAGGAATATGCTGTCCACCGACAGTGAAATGCAATTCATCTCCAAGCTTAAGACATGAAATGAAATTACATAAGATAAAGGTATAACTCCAGAGTCCTAACCTTCCAGGTAAAATGGGATGATACTGAGATGATTCAGATCTCCAGTCCCCTCTATGCATTCATAATGCATATTAGTTATGAATGAACATCAAAAGGTAGTCATTGACTACATTAAGATGGTTAGAGAATGATCGCGTAATTAAAATGTCTAAACTAAGCAAATGAAAAGGTCAAACCTTAACATGCACTTCTTCCATGTATAGGCTACCAGGAGGCAGTGGAGGAGCAGATGCCTTATCCATTGAGGCTCCAACACCAACCTTTTTGTCAGTGGAACTATCATAAATAGAGACGCGGCATGTAACAGGTGTAGTGCCATCTGGAAACTCTAATGGTAATGCCGCTTTTAAGTTGAGAGGCAAAGAACAAATTAGCTCGGTAGAAGTTCAAAAGTGGGTGATACAAGTAATAAATGTCAAAAATAACGATACCTTCTCCATCGTGACAACAATCTGTATATTGGCTAGGAATGGGAAAAGCAAAGGACAAACCCTGCAATGTTCAAATATGAAACAAATTCAAAAACTGACCACCAAAAATAGTAAAAACGAAAAAGTGGTGAGTAATTATGCATCAGGTGTACATACTGGATAGAATAAAGTATAAACACCCCTATCTCTGTCGTTGATCCCTGGAAAAGTTGGCCCAAAAAGTGCATATACTGCCACAAAAGTAGCTGGAGTGGATGGTCCTCTAAAAATAGAAACAGTGTCAGTGCAAACTATTAAAAAAAACAGCCTGAAAACAATGAAGATCAGGGCTCAACCCACCCAATAAGTGATGTAGCATAACGCATTTGAAGCCGCTTGACATCAAAAACTTCAATAAGGCGTAACCTCTAATGCAGAATTCGAAGTTAGAAAAAACAAAGCATATTAACAGCAGGCATGGACATTAGGTCATACATACACAATAAAGACTAATTGCTGCAATCATAAAACAGAGAGGATGAACCACTCAAACTTACAGTTTCATGCACCGGGAGAAACTAAATATTGAAACTTCTTAAACAGTGAAATCCGAAATAAAGAAAAGCAATAGATTAAACATGTAGAAGAAAATAAAATACCTGAGACCACGGATCAAAACGAAGATGAAAACCATGATCCGGAAAGCTAATAACTATGTCGAGTTTAAGAGGCTCCTGTTCAGTACATTAACAAACCTTGTCAACCAAAAAAAAAAAAAGATTCACGTTGAATGCTAAACCTGACACCACAAATTTCCCATTACAAGCAAGTATCGTCCATGATTTATCAGAGACAATCTTAAGGAAAGAACTATGTCATGTAGTTAAGACTTCATCCAAAAACTTTTCAGCAACAGCGAAAGGCATCAAATGGGATATGACCAAAATACCTCGTCAAAATATTTGACATGAACAACATCGTAGATGTTCGGCTGCTGCTCTATCTGAGCAAATGCTTCGCATATTGGCATTCCTGAGACAACATTAAAGATCATCATCGCTACGGATGAAACCCTAGCGAAAGACTAGCAAGCTCATACTGACACAATTAACCACTGAAAATGACCAAAGCGAAACACAAATTCAATGACCTTTTCCAGCATAGCTACAACAATCAGTCCAAAGGACCATCAACCAAACACCATAAAATTATTCCATCTCTTGCGTCGCTAACACGCTTCAATTCGTCTAACAACCAAAAAGGTAATATAACCCGAAAATTCCCAAACCAATCGAAATGAATAACCGAACAATTCAATCCATATAACCAATCGGTTTTTAATTCAACAAAAATCTCTTTCCGGAACTAATCAGCAAAATACTTGATGAATCGCATACCGAGAGAGAAAGGTCCTATGCCGAGACCGGGCCGGAGATCGAGAATGATGGCACCCATGGCTGTACCTTCACAACGTCGTCTAGGCCTCTGCAACATTCTTCCCTTGTCTTCTACTGAGGTATCGAGAGTTTATTGGGAAAATTCTCCGTTACTTTCGCGCGATGAACTCACAGGTGTTGAAAGCTTAAATACTGAACGGCACTATTCGTGAATCATGGATCGTAAGAATTAGGGTCGGATACACTTTGCCCCAATCCCACGTCTGCGTCAACTGTTAAGGCCTCTGGCTTTTGTGGGCCCCAACTCAAGAGCCTGTGAGGATTGTCTTTCGCTTTTATTTTATTCTTCCTCCACTAACAAACATAAAAAGGTGGAATGTTTCTACCTTTTTCTTTTACATTGGGTAAAAAAAATATATCTTTATTTTGCATATTCATTCAAATAAATTTGGTGTATACATGCAAATGCGACCAAAGCGGTCATCTCCCCCGCCCCCCCCCCCCCCCCCCCTCCCAAGGCCCACCTCTATAAATATATACACACATGGATAAATATAAAAAACTTATATTAATTACTACTTTATAAATGTATAAGTGCACGTAGATATTAATATTTAGTTATTGATAAAATAAATAATTAAATAAAAATGTATGTCGTATATATTTACATGAATTAATTAAAGTAATAAGAGATATAGTACATTAGTTTGTTTTATAATGATAAAATGTCCTCGTTACTATTTTAAAGCATACAATACACAAATACTTGAAAAGTAATGCGTGTAAGTAAAAATTATTTTGAAATTTATTCCCATAAATTTATTATATAATTTCACAATTTAATTTAATTTTAGTTATTTTATAATATTTAATTTAAGTAAATAATAATTTAATTTATAAAGATATATAAAATAAATATTTTATAATAATTAATTTTTTTAATTAAAATAATAAATGCAAATTAAAATTTTGATATAATCTTTTAAAAAAAAATAAGTTAATAAAATTATCATAAAAAGTCGTATGTTATTTAAATGTGACACTTTTAATTATTATATTTTTTTAAATATAGACAATAATATCAATTTATTTTTTTAAAATTTTCTTACATTTTGCTGGTGTGTTAACTTTTTTTATTTTACTATTATTGATTGTAGGTTCAAAATAAAAAAAAAAATTATTTTAATAGCTAATCGTTAATAAGTTTGTGACATGATGAAATTTTTTATTTTAAAATTTTAAATTCAATAAAAGTATAATAAAAAATAATTTAATTTAATAATAAATTTACATGTAAACGTTTATTGATTATATACAGAAATTTTGACATAAATTGAATAATCATCATGTTTCTCTATAATATCTTTTAGGTTTTAATAATTTAGATTAATAAATTAATTATTTATAATTTAAAAAATAAATAAATTACTAAAATCGGATAAAACATTTTTTATAATGGCCGTACATACTTTTCATGGGCACAAATCTACCTATCATCCATTCATAACCGCTCATGAACTCAACCAAATATTTTATTTACGTAAATGTTCAATATACATCCAACACATTAGGTTTACTTAAATCAATCTCAACATCTCACTTTACAACCAATAATTTCAAAGTGACAAATGAAACAAAAAGAAAAGAAACCTTATTTACAAAAGATAATTAATTTGATGAAAACCCCAATGTAAGTCAAGATATGCATATCATTTGATTAACCCACTTCCTCTAAGTATTGTCCGACTACTTGATTTTGTCTCATATTCTACCGCATCTGAAAATAACATATAATGAGCACATTCTAACATTGTAAAATAAATTCAGATCTCAAATAAAGTATGAAAAAATATTTGAACTCTTACCCCGGTGTCCCCTAATAGTCTTACTTAACCTATAGTTGTTACCATAAGCAACATCATTCTCAACTGCCTCCAACAAGGATACCCCCTAATTATTCACTCACCATCCAATGTAAAACTAGGTTTTCTTTTTCCTCTTTTTCTTCTCTCATTTCCTCATAACATCCTTCATATCTTGCAACACCTACTATCACCCTTGCCCTCCCTATATTACATTTTCAAACATCTACACCTACGTAACTGTACTTCTCTCACCCTCCCATTTTTTTTGTAAAACTTGAATACCATACTAAATTATTTTTATTTTTCGTTATTTAATTCTCTTATTAATCAGAATCATTACAATACATTTACCTTTAATATTTCACACATACTCATCAATGCAAAACCACATAACAATAATTATTCACATCGGTCTTACACCATGACCCATACACCCAATAAGACATAAACACAGCAAAAATTCAATAACACCGCCACCAGAAAATATTGGACTCATCTAACATGCACACACCGACCCTTGCCCGGCCACACACACACACAAGTAACACACACAAAAGCAACAAAGTTCAAATAACATTGCCATAAAAAATGTTGGACACATCTCACAAGCACACACTGGCCTTTATTCGGCCACACACACACACGAGCGCCAGCATAGGCAACTCAAATAAACACTCTTATTGTCACTAGTATCAGCGCAACAAAACCACAGTCCACCATCACCAACATCAGCGCTCCGAAATTACAAGCTAGCAACCTCATCACTTTCATTTTCCGTCATTTTACAGTAAATGACAAGTCTATTTACTAATTTATGCCTCTTTAGATAAACCAATTTCAACTTCTCTCCCTCTACTTGACCTTAATTTTCACATTTCTACAGTTTTTACTCAGGCTTACTCTCCTACTTACAACTCTATTACACAAATATTTAACTTCCTATTTAAGCTCATTTTTCACTGAAGTTGCATAATCATTACTTTGGACCTCACTTATCCCTCTTAACGTGCTGCTGATTTCCTCCCTTCTCCTTTTATCACTAGCTAGTCTTCGTCTACAACCCTACCCCTGATCAGTCACTACATTGATACATTCCCAATGTATACCTCACACTACTCCGGTTCATCCTGTTCATCTTATATCTCATCATTTCCAGTCGTATTATCCTTCGCTTTTCATTTCTTTACCTTTTTAAACCTCAGCAATCATTTATATAGTAAACCTGAAAGAAATTCACATTGTGTTACCATGATAGTGTTTAAATTCTGAATTTACTTACCTCTTGCTTCCATCATCTTTTAGATTAGTAGAAATCTCCTTCACTCGTACTTCCCTCTCAGTTGCCTCTCCAGTCTCCTAAATCCCTCTTTCTCTCTTTCGTCCAGTCCCTCCCCCCCTCCCCCCGTTTTTATTTATGTTATCCTCAGTCTACCCTTTTATATACCCCGCCCAACTAAATCGTAGTTGTTCATCCTAGTACCCCGATCGTCACCGTTCAATTGTTTAACTTCACCCTCAATCATTTGACTCAACCCCTTACAGGTCCCTCCTATATGAAAAAGAACCCACATAGAATATAGCAAGATATTATATATATTTTTTCCTATAACCAACTATAGTAAGATTTACTGATAAATTTTATCAATTTTTATTAAATGTACTAAGTTAACGATAATAATTGACTAAAAATTAAATGAATAGCTATAATTATGATAAAATTCATTTAATAAAATTAGTATTGCAAATATTCGAGAGAAAATGAGTGACAAACAAGTTATTTACATTCTTACACTTTAAACCATATTTGTTTTTGATATATTCTCAATATATAAGCTATGAGTTTGAGTAATTACGAAAATAAATAAATTATCTGTAAAATATTTATTATCACTAATTAAATTTGAATTTATTAAATTTATTTTATCAATTAAATATAGCATTTTAATATTATTATATAAAAATCTATCAGATAAATTATTATACGTTCTACTATATATTAAATAAGTGATAAATAAAATATTTATATTCTATTTATAAAATATTCTATAAAATAGATGTTTATTTATTTATATAACGAAATAGAAAATAAATATGATTAAAAAATAAACTATAAAAAATCGTAAAAATTATTATAATATTTGGAATAAATGGTTTTAAATACATAAAATTTATTTTGAAGAAACTAATTAGCTACATATCTATTACCCTCGAATTTAGCAAACGATTTTATCAAATTCACTTTATTTGTAAATTTTAATAGTTAATTATACGAAAAAAAATAAATTATATCTATAGTATCATTTATTTATTTTAGTATTGCTGAGAGACATCTAACACAAAAGTGATCCGCACATTAAAAATTAAACATTTTTAGTGAAAATTGCCATAAATTTCAAATAAAAATGAATTTTTTAGAATATATTATTAAAATTTTGATATTAAATAAATATTTAGAATTTAAAATAAAATTTGTGTATTATTTTACAAAATAAAATTTAAATAAACATTAAATTTATTTCAAACATAACTACTTTAATTTTTATATAATACGATAAATAATGGTTGACAAAATGTGATTTAACATCATAGGCCCGGCATTACCCACAGTATTCTCCTCATAAGTATGCGTACGAATGGCGCATTAAATTCCCAATGTTTTCAACTCTCTACTTCCCCTACGACGTACTCGTGAGTTGTCACGTTTAAGATTGCGGCCTCCCAGAGGTTTCACATTTCTCTCGCCATTATCCAACTAGCAATCCAGTCCAACCAAGACTATACAAAAATGGAAAAGGGATTTTCTTTCTTTTTAAATTTTTTTTTTTTTAGAAAAAATTTATCCACACTTCCCTTCTTCTGCCACGTTGTTCTGCCTTTTTTTTTTTTTTTTTTTAAAGTATTTAATTTTTTTAATATATTATTTTAACTTTAAAAAAAAAAAAAAAACTTAACTGCTACCTCAATTTTTGCTTATGTAATCTGGGATTGTTTGGAGCAAAATTTGAAGCAAGTCCAAACAAGTTCAGAAGTGAAAGAGTAGTGGGAGAAAATATAGCTACATTGTTCGATCAATTTTAGAAAAAGAGCAGGTTACGTGTTATTTCGCTGTTAGGCAACAAGCCTGTCGAGAATGGCCCCAGCCCTCCCAGCCGAGCCTTTACGTGGCGGGTGTCAGTTCAGGTTGTACATTTTTTATTTGGATACTTTTGATTTTTATAAAAGTTTTAAATAAAAATATATTTATTTGGTTTTAACAGTAAAATATACCTACCTAAAGTATTCCAAAATTTGTTGACTATCTCGAATAATAATTATTTTAACTAAATTTAAAGAAACTCACTGTAATTTTACTGGAGACTTAAATAATTGATTGATTTTTTTTTTTATAAAAAAAGTATTGACGGGGATGAGACAATGAACGGGGAAAAAAAAAGAGGGGGGGGGAGAGATTTTTTTTTTTTTTTTTTTTTTTTTTTTTTAAACTAGATCCAAGGAAAGGTAAAAGGAGAGAAAGAAAGAGGAGAGAGAGAGAAAGAGAGAGAGAAGCGGAGTTCGGTCAGGTTGAAAGCATTGAGCAAAAGTTTCAAAGACAGTGGGGTCCACGGCGGTGTCAGTGCCTTTTTCTCGGTACTTACCGTCCACTGGCCACGTGGGTTTGAATAGCAAAAGAAAGAAAGAGGGACAGAGAGAGAGAGAGAGAGAGAGAGAGAGTCGAAGCCCAGAGTCCAAACGACCGCAAGAGCCGCGTTTGATGCTTCTACCTTTTTTCTCCGTAATAAATGAATAAAAACTAAATTATAAAAAAAAAAAAAAAAGAATAAACCCGTTTTTTTTTTTTTGTCATTTTTTTCTTCCACCATCCTCAACTTTCCTTTCCCCAACTCCCCACAACAAGTGTCGTCCTCCTCTTGAAGTCTCTCTCTCTCTCTCTTCTCATAAAAAAACGCAACAAACAAACAATGCCTTGTCACATCCTTTCTCAGTCCATTTCCATGTGCCCACTGGTCTCCTCTTCATACGCGCACCATAATCTCACTACCAAAATCCCAAAATTCACCCTTAGGGTTTTCTATTCATCTCACTCTTCCCGATTACAGCAATAACAATCTTCGATTCTTTCTACAATTTTTTGTTTCTTCTTCTTCTTCTTCTTTGTTTTCTTCTGTCTTCAACATCTTCTTCTCCTTCCATTTGAATTTTTAGTATTGAAGCATGGAGCAACAGCACCAACAGCAGGAGTTGGAGAATAAGCAGGAGGTGGAGCCAGCTTCGGGCTTGTACAAGCCTCGTCTCCAAGAAGAGAGTTCGGTACTCGAAGTCGACGCTATGAGCATCGATCAATGCGAGACGATCCGTGAAATGGATGATTCGCAGCTCGTCGGAGCTCCTGCGGCAGCGAACGCGGGGGTTACCAAGACGCCGGGGAGAGGAGGTGGGTGCCTCGTGGATGTCGAGGTCAAGCTCAAGCAGGAGGGGGAGACGGGGCCGGGAGTTGTGGAGACGATTACGGGGAAGAGGCGGCGGGGTCGGCCGCCGAGAGGTCATCCGAAAACGACGCCTCCTCCTGCGCCGCCGCCGAGAAAGAAGGACGAAGAGGACGTTTGTTTTATATGCTTTGATGGTGGGAGTCTTGTGCTGTGTGATCGCCGGTGAGTGGATTTACGGGAAATCGCTGAAAAATGCAGTAAAAAAAAGGGATATGTTTTGTGAAAACTAAATTTAGTTTGCTAGGTAGAGGTATTGCGTAAGTCGGCTTCGGTTTTTCCCCCTCACTTGTGGTGTTGGAACTAATGGACTAGAGCTTCGTTCTTCAAATCGAGCTTAATTTTTGATTTACTTTGATTTGGATAGAAATATTTAATTGATCGCACACCTTACTTTTTATAAATGCATATCTCTGGCTAACGGACCAAAGTATTAGGGTTAATAACTACCACGTAATTTATTATTAGATTCTGTCCCATTTCATAGTTTTGATTACGGCGGGTTGTTATTTGTTAGGGGCTGCCCGAAGGCATACCATCCTGCCTGTATCAAGCGTGATGATGCATTCTTTCGATCAAAGGCTAAGTGGAATTGTGGTACGTTGGAACATATTCTTTGTCCATTTACCCTTCTTCTCGTTGAAAGGAGAAAAGAAAAAATAGAAGGTGTTTGTTTTTTTGCGCCTCATCAACTTATTAAAGGGGCATACTAAACATGCAAGAGGCATTTAACTTATTACAATGTCCACTTTTCGTTGAAAGGAGAAAAGAAAAAATAGAAGGTGTTTGTTTTTTTGCGCCTCATCAACTTATTAAAGGGGCATACTAAACATGCAAGAGGCATTTAACTTATTACAATGTCCAGGTGGTTTATTGGATACAAACCAAAATGGGTAGATTTCTTTTTGTTTGCATTGGTAGTCACATGTTTAATGATGTCTGTTTACTTCCTTATAGAATTGTCATGGTCTTTTCCAGTAGTTACATTCTTACCATTTATTATTTTTGTTGTTGACTTGGCCTTTAATAATTAGGCTATTTGGTTAATATATTTATGGAGGGTTTAATTACCGTGCATTTCAGGATGGCACATATGTAGCAGTTGTCAAAAGGCGTGTCATTACATGTGCTACACTTGTACATATTCTGTGTGCAAAGGATGCGTTAAGGATGCAGATTACTTGGGTGTTAGAGGGAACAAAGGATTTTGTGGAACCTGCATGAGAACTATAATGCTGATTGAAAATGCTGGGCAGAAGGATAATGAAACGGTATGGTGAATAATCAGTGTCTTTATTTTCAATTTTACTTTAGACATAATATTACCAGAATTCATGTGCTTGTCTGATATGTTTACAGCATGCATGTGGAATTGAGGACCATTGAATTTTTGATACCATGTATTCTACCTTGCCCCTTTTCTTGTCAATATATCTTTCTAATAATGTGTTCATTCATTTTTGCTATCATTGAAGTCCTCGTTTATTCGAAGTAGTTCTCTATTTTATCTTATTTCCCGATTAGCATGTTTTGAAGCTAATGTTGTATAATTTACTATTATGTTGGGTGTTGGAGTTTCTAGGATACATATATATTCCACAGAAGTTTATTTGCTCGGAAGGGTGCCATTCTGTAATTTGTGTTGCTTTTTACTCTTGGCTGGTGCAGGTTCAAGTGGACTTTGATGACACAAGTAGTTGGGAGTATTTATTCAAGGTGTATTGGCTCTACCTCAAAGGAAAGCTGTCTCTAACTCTAGAGGAGCTCACGAAAGCTAAAAATCCTTGGAAAGGAACTGCTATCATGGCTCCTAGGGTGCAATATTTTAGTGACCCCTATGGTCACAATGATCACAGAGGTTCTTGTTCAGATAATACATGTGCAGACCTGATTGCAAATCATGATAAAAGGAGAAAGACTCAGATACCAACAAATCTCAACAAGATGGACTCTCTAAGTACTGAAGATTCAGGTGGTGACAAAGGGATGGATTTCCCAGAAGATACAAAATGGGCAACAAGTGAGCTTCTGGATTTTGTGGCACATGTGAATAATGGAAATACATCCGTGCTATCAAAGTATGACGTCCAAAATCTTTTCTTGGAGTATGTGAAGATAAACAATCTTCGTGATCCAAATCAGAAATGTCAAATTATTTGTGATGCGAAGCTTGCAAGATTGTTTGGGAAAGAAAGAGTGGGTCACTTTGAAATGCTAAAGCTAATTGAAAATCACGTTCTCATTCCAGAAAATTCTCCAGCTGCTAATACCGACAAAGTGGGTGTTACTGGAGCTGTTCCTTGCCAAGTGGAGGCTGATGGAAACAATTATATTCCAGTAATGGGAAATGATAGGAAGCGTAAAATGCGTAAAAGGGTTGATGAGAGAGGACCACTTGTTAATCCTCATGATTATGCAGCAATTGATGTTCATAATATTAACTTGATATACTTGAGACGTACTTTAGTGGAGAATCTAATTGATGATGAAAAGAAATTTCATGAGAAGGTCGTTGGCTCGATAGTGCGCATAAGAATTTCTGGTAGCGATCAAAAGCAAGATATATATAGGCTGGTGCAAGTTGTAGGTACTAAATTAATAATCAGTTCTTCGAGTTTCCTTTAAAGAGAGGATCAAAATTAAAGTGAAAATACTGGATTTCTTGTTTGATCTTTTCAAGTGTGAAAATATAGGTCATGAAGGATTGTGATTTGGTGATGGTTTTGTATACAGGTACAAGCAAGGTGGCAGAACCTTACAAAATTGGCTCAAGAACAACTGATGTCATGCTTCAAATATTAAATTTAGACAAGAAAGAGGTTATCTCGATTGATGAGATTTCAAACCAGGAGTTCTCTGAGGTGATTAAACATTTTGCTTCTTAATTTTCCGTTCTCCAACCTATCAAGATCTAACATTCTCTTTCAGAGTTTGATGTTATATGAACAGGTTGTCATCATGCTACAATGACATAATTTTTTTTTTCTTTTGGTATTAAGTATGTGGTCTTAAATAAAGCAAGCAATTATTTTCCTTCTCCAAAAGAGTAAAAATTCAGGGCAGGCAACTATCCGGGCACTGTAGCAGCTATCATGTTTTAAGAAAAGCTTTATAATGAATTATGTTAAAACATCTTGATTGACATACCACGACTATGTCCTTTCCTTGATAAGCTATAACATGGGTCATTAATCATTTTGCTCTCTGCTTGTAGAATAAAGTATTTTGACTTGCACAAAACATGGGCAGAAGACAAACATACTTGGTTTATGTTCATGCTTTTGTTAGCCATTGCTTGGCTTTGGAAAAACTTAAAGATGTGTGGTTGAGGTTTCCTGTATGTGGAAGCAATTTTCTTAAGGTTACTTATTTAAAAGAAAAAATTCTTAAGGTTACCATTCGTTGAATAAGAAGAATTATCTCCATGAGGTTATTTTGAAGATACATATTATCCTGTTGAAGAAAACCAATCTATTGTACCTCTTAGATTTTCTGAACAGCATGAGAGTTCTTAAAAATGATCAAAGGGTCTTCTTTTTTCCACCATGTTGTATTTCCTTGACATGATCTGGCCAAATGGCCCGCCTTTTCATTTTTACAAAAGGGGGCTACTTTTTCCATAACATGTTATTGTAAACTCTTAGCATGTTGGGCGAGTAAGGAATTTGGGGTGCTGAGAAGTCTGCTTAGTTCTTTGCACCTGCATTCCCTAGCAAGTCATGTGAATTTAGGATGAGAGATGCAAGTGAAAATGTTAGTACTTGTACCAATGCATGCACAATCATCTTTTCATCTGGAAAAGGGATTCATTAATATAGACACTGTTTCATGGTCTTTAGCATGTATTTTTTGTTCATGATCAGTACACTCTGGTGACGTCACTAATTTGGAAGTATGTAATTCACCTATTTATGTTAAATCTGTTATTCTTTCCCTAGGATGAATGCAGACGGCTACGTCAGAGTATAAAATGTGGGCTCATCAAACGTTTGACTGTGGTATGAATGTGTACTAATTCTCTAATTTTGAGCCTAGATTTTTTTTTACCCCCTTCTCAAAGCAGATTTATGTGCATGGTTGTAGGGTGAGATTCGGGAGAAAGCTGTGGCACTTCAAGCCGTGAAAGTCAACGATGTAAGATCCTTTTCTTCTAATAAAAGTGCTTGTAGTTGTATTTGAACAATTGTGTTGTACCCTTTTAGTTGTTTCTTAAAACTTTGTCAGATTTATGAAATTAATTTGTTGTTGTGCTTAGCCCTTAATTTATTTCTCTGATACAGTGGCTGGAAGCTGAGATATTACGACTCAATCATCTTCGTGATCGAGCGAATGAGAAGGGACTAAGAAAAGAATATCCTTTAATATTTACTGTTTTTTGCTTGTGTTTTTCTTTCTTTTTCCTATGGTTTTTCTGCACTGGCTTAACGGATTCCTAAGCATACATGTTCACTCAAGTATCTTTCGTTGTGAATTTAAGTTAAAGGGACACTGAAACTAATACCTTTCTATCTCGCGATCCTTGTAAGTCCCTCAATTAGATTTTCCTAGCCACCTTCCGATTGCAGGTTTCTCTTTTAGGTTGAATTTGTTAGTTTTCGCTTATTGACCACTTGGCATGTTGTATTGGGAATTGTAGCAGCAGTTATAGCTATTTAATGATATTCTATTTCAAAGGTTTTAGGGATTAAACTAGGACTGGGGATCCCATGACATACAGCAGCTGCAACTCTCTAACTTTATATTATTGAGATATTATCACAACTAAGAAATACATAGTCGTTTATTATCACTATATCAAAAGAAATTGATGTTGTCATGAATATGTCCAATTGTACTTGTCCTATCAGTATTTCTTTTTTTAAGTTTTGTCGTAGGGAATAATTACTTAAGCTATGTATTTCAAATTTGAGTGGATGATTCATGGCTCATCTGATTATAATAGATTCTTTTTCTCTTGAAACTTTTAGAGAAAGAAATTGCTTGTTCTTCTAAAACCTTTTAACCAAAAACTTCTTTGAAATGAGGGCAAAAACGACCATTTTTTGGGGAAAACCTGCAATTCAGTTTCGCACTGCAAACTGTTACAAAAACAAAAATAAAATTTTCCTTTTCAATTGAATCTTCATGGGGTTTTTTTAATGTAAGTAGATTTGTGCCATGGTTTAAGGTAAAAAAGGAATAGGATCTTTATTTGAATATGGCATTTAACTAGTTTTTTGGAACCGTTATTTTCTGAATTTTACATTCCATAAACGATTATGTAGTGGGATGAGTAAAAAGAAACTTTTAGTGGTTTTGCTGTTCCATTTATTAGTTATTTGAGAAGATATAGTAGTGAATGACAAGTATTCTTTGACGATGTTGCACGCTTAGAGAATGTGTTGAAAAATTAGAGCTCTTGAACTCGCCTGAGGAACGTGAGAGACGGCTGCTTGATATCCCAGAAGTACACTGTGATCTGAAAATGAATCCAAGTTATGAGTCAGAAGATGAATTGGATGGGAAGAAAAAAGGTTCTTAGTGTTATTAAAAATATGGAAGCATATTCATTTAGTATTACTATTATTCCTATTATTCTTATCCTATTTTGCTGTTAATCTTCTGTTTGTGCAGGTAACCACATGAGAGCAAGGGGTCCTGATTTTAGTAAGAAAGAAAACACACCAGTCTCCCCTCGAAGAGGAGGTGATGTCTTGAATGACAAGGGGAATAAGGAACATAAAAATTTGATTGGAGCCGTCGGACAAAGTAAAACAATATTTTCCATGGGTAAAGATTGTCCTGTTGAAGTCCATGAGAGAGTCAATGATCCTGCATGTAATCAGGGAACAGAATTGGTGGGGTTGAATGATTTGAATGCACCAAAGATCCAGATTGGACCTACTGCTTCTGGTCAGATTAATCAAGCAGTGGTAAGATCTGATGCGTCTGCAATCATGTCAGAGGAATTGCTTCATTCTGCTGGGATGGACCAAACCATTGATGAAAAAGAAACAAATAAAATTTGGCTCTATCAAGATCCAAGTGGAAAAATTCATGGACCATTTGCCTTGTTTCAGCTGCGTAAATGGAATACAACTGGACATTTTCCTCCTGATCTGAGGATATGGAAGATGGATGAAAAGCATGGCAACTCCATACTGTTGGCTGAAGTATTGAACGGGCAGTGCCTTCAGGAATTGAAGTTGCTGCATGATAAATGTTTGGCTCCTCATGAGTCAACAGGTGCTTCTGTAGATAGAGGTAGTAACTTGGATAGTGGCTTCAGTGGGAATGTGAATGCCACATTACGTGCTGAGAAAGTGGAGCTTAGCTGGAACTCAGGGTGCAATGATGCTAGTGCTACTAATAGTAAAAATGAGCTTGTCAGAAACTCAATTCCAAATGACACAAGTGCCAATTCTTCTACTTGTACTGTGACTGCTGATGTTGCTGCTAATTCCAATGAGAGACAGACCATAAGTTTTTTTCTAGGCCTGGACTCATTGAAGGATGATAATTCTTTGCCTGGTCAGCCTAATGTGACTAGTTCCCATCCCCCAGCTATATTTTCTGGAAATCCTTGTATAACTCTTTCGCTTGAGGTAAGAGAAGATTCTGGGGTTGGAAATCAGAACACTGCCAAGAGCAGTGCAGATGGGGGTTCGTACAAGAAAAAAGAGGGCCAAAAACAGGGTGATAGTGAGGGTAATTCAAGCCAGTCTTGTGGTCAGAATTGGAAAGGACCACCTGTAAGTAGTTCATCAAATTTTTGGGATTCAAACTCTGGTTTTGATTCCCTAGCCAAGTCTCTTGAAGCATCCAAGAAGAATCAAGAAATTGGTTTCCCAGATCTTCCCAGTCCTACACCAAAGTCAAGCCTGGAAGATTTGGGAGCGCAGGCAACTGAAGTTAAACAGTCTGTCTCTTCAAGTGTTTTGGTTCAGGATTCTGGTATTAGCTGGAGCACTGCATCCAGTCTTGTGGGTGGTGGAACACAAATTCGTGAAGTAGCTGGAGAATGGAGTACATATTCCTCTACTCCGGCCAAACCTTCTGTTGAGGAATGGGACCCCAGTCTTGTGGCTGGTTCTTTGAAACCACCTAAAGTGGCTGTCGAGCATGTTGCTACACCAACTTCGGGTTGTGCTCAAGTGACTCATTCTTCTCCACCCCACCCCACCTCCAATGCATCTGATTGGCCAACCATTATGACAGAAGCCAACGATTGTGATGAGTCTGTTTCAGATCTTTTGGCTGAAGTTGAAGCAATGGAATCTCTTAATGGCTTACCTTCCCCTACTTCAATTTTACGGGAATTGACACAAGGTTCTGATGATGACTGTTTTAGTCCCGTAGAGGGGCTAAGCCCAGCACCCGATCTAGGGAAAAATGATGCCCTGAGTTCCACAAATGATTTTCAGATGCCATCTCAGTCAAATGTTAAGGATGAACCACTAGTATTGTCTCACATCAACTTTCTTGATCGTCAAAAGGTTTCCGGTGGGCTTTCTATCACAAATTCTGAAGTCGAAGAAGATAAAAAGCCCATTGATCTTTCAATTAACCAATGTGAAGCAGGATCGGATATCCCACCTCCAGCACGGCCTGTGACAAGTTGGGAAGTGACGCCCTCGGTGAGTAGTGCTTGGA
Source organism: Carica papaya (assembly GCF_054855325.1). Taxonomy (NCBI): domain Eukaryota; kingdom Viridiplantae; phylum Streptophyta; class Magnoliopsida; order Brassicales; family Caricaceae; genus Carica; species Carica papaya. The sequence continues at coordinate 3,565,508 of NC_142312.1, read as the reverse complement.
GTGTGGGATCAGAACCTTCAGGTGTTAGTTGGAGTGCAGTTCAAGGTAATCCAAACTTGAGCTGGGCAGCACTAGTTCAAGCAACAACAAATATGAGCTGGGAAACTGGTCAGGGGACGACGGCTCAGGAAAATGCAAGCATGAGTTCGGGGAATGCAACAGGAAATCCAGCTCCGTGGGGAAGCCAGCTGAGGTACAGTAGTGATAGGTCATCCGGTTCAAGGGATCGTGATTTTCTGGGCAGGGACTCCAATTTTGGTAAGGGCAGGTCCTTGTGGAATAATAGGCAGTCATCTTATGGTGCTCACGGAACGGGATCTCTTAGTAAGCCTCCGCCCAAAGGGCAGCGAGTTTGTAAATTTTATGAAAGCGGATACTGCAAAAGGGGAGCTTCATGTAGTTATTGGCACCCATGATTTTATATTTTACACGTGCAGTTGTGTGAATTGGTGGCTCTATATTCATTATTTTTACTAGGAACTGTTATATTGTTGATGCTCTAATTTAACTTTGCAAAAGCATCGGCCATTCAACTCCCATAATACAAGTTACTTGATTCCATAGTGTATTATTTTGAACTCTTTCACTTGTCTTTTGCATCATTACAAAGTGTTCTTTACCTGATAGCAGGGCATCATTCCATACTGGCTCTTTCTTTTCGTAAGCTGGGAATGATTTTTTTCTCCTTTTAAAAAGGGTAGGAAGGATTTGGCTTAATAATTATTATGGAGTATCCTCTTAAAATAAATCTTTGACGGGTTATCACTTGATAAGAGTTTTCATGCACTTCCCAGGGAGTGTCTAATTGACAGAATTAGTCAAAAGCAATATTTTATTCCACAGCAACTAAAATTATATTATTATTGTTATTATATAATATTTATAAATATATATCTACGTAAAGATTATATTGCTAATTACAAATAAAATAAATTTATGAATTAATTTCTCAAAAAGTTATCTCCTGCCAATTATTAGTATTCAAATTTATTAATTACTTAAAAAATAATTAATTTGATTAGGGATACGTGTTATTATTAATTGACTAAAATTTTAAAATCCATAAATTGTTTATATCAATTCTGTAGAATTCTTAATTTCTCAACTAATGTATTATTTTACTTAGTTTTATTTATTATATATGATAATAAATTTATACATAAAATGCATCTAAAAAATGAAAGATGACATTCAAAAACAAACATAATAACAACTGACATTTAAAAGTAATATGTAAATAATATAAATATAACTATGTAAAATATTTTTATTCATAGAAACAAATACATCATTTGCTAATAAATAGGGTACAAAAAATATTAATTTTGTAAGTTTACTAAAATACTATTATGTTATTATAATTGAGTAATCTTAATATTCCATTCACTTTTAATTTTATTATTATTGCATTCAAAAAACAAATTAACAACTAATAAAAGTATATGTGTATATTTATTATTATTATGTATTAAATGAAAGCAAATTTAAAAAAAAACACAATCAGGTTTCTTACGTATGTCGCGCTCAGGTTCCGATGAAAGACAGATTCAAGTTCTCGCACCCAGGACGGAGATTTCGGAACAAGCCAGGTGGACCGGCCGTTGATCCCGTCTTTGCTGCCTCCGGTTCGCACTAAGACGTTGTCGTTTTACCCGGCTCATCATCTTCATGTCAGTTTCCAGCAAGGACCTTTCATTTCAATGGAGCCCCATACAAAACGAAAAACGACCGCTTCATCACGATTCAAAAATTGAAAAAATTAAAAAAAAAAAAATTGCAAATACTCCTAAAATTCGTATCATGGAATGGAATTTCTTAAAACAAAGAGCGCACTTCCGCAAATGCCTTGAAAATTGACCTCTCTGTGGTTCTCTCTCTTTCTTTCCTTCCGACAAGATAACCCAGTCCATGGAAACAACGACGTCGTGTTTGTCCTCCACGCAGAGGTACGCGGCCGGGGCACTGTTCGCTATCTCTTTGCACCAGGCCCAGATCCATCAATCCCATCCATTGGGCTGTCCTCCCGACGAAGGTGATGAACCCTCCGGGGAACGAACCAGCAGCTGTAGTCGAAGCAGCAATAGCAGCGGTAGCGACTCGGTCTCCGAGGACCCCGGCCTTTGGGTTCACGAGAAGTCGGGCCTCCTGCGACCCGTATTCAGGTTTTTTTGTTCTCTGGAAATGATTATTATCATTTGATCCCTACTTTTTTGCTTTTAAATACCAAATTATGTCTCTTCATCTGTTATTATGGAGAATTGAGTCGATTAGACATTATTCATTTGCCTGACTCATGATGTTAAGCAGGCTAATCAACTCAGTAAAGTCTATTTTATAAATTGTGTGCCAGAGTTTTGAGCTCTTTTCTAAGAGGGAGCTGTAATTTAATGTTAATTTTAGTTGATTCTGCAAACTCAAGATGAAAAATTAAAGAAATAAGTTACCTCGGTATATTTGAATCTCGACTTTATTCTTATTGGTGGTGGAGCTGGGTCTATGTGACGATTTATTCGGGCTGTCAAGGCAATTTTTTTGTCTATTGAGGAAATGCAGAAAGAAAAAATTCAGTATTTTGAAATGTTGGGAAATATTCACAATGGAAGTACGTTTGTAGGTTTTTGGGGATTGACTCAGCTGCATGGCCTGGACTTGAGGAAACAGCTGGATCATCTCCGGCTAAGAATCATATTGGAGCAGTACGACCATCGCCCTCTCTCTCTGTCTCTAATATGCAAACAGCAACTTATGCTTATATTATTCCACTTGGAATTTAGCATCCATTTTATTGACTAGTGTTGTGTTTTTTTAGTTCTTGAGGTTGCTATCAGAGGAAACTAGTGAAGATTCGGAGAAGGGGCTAGCGCTGTCAAAAGCCGTTGATGCCATGGCAAGAAGCATGGAAAGTTCTGTATCTTCTGAGTCTAAGAAGGAAAAGCGCCGTGCATATGAACATGAATGTCGTGAGAAATATTCTGTTGCCGAGGTACAATCAAACACTGAAGAGGTGGATAGGCACTCTGAAAGTCTACTGGAGGTAGAAAGTAATACACATGATCCTGATGAATTCCGTGTCCATGGGGATGTGTTTAATGAGGAACCTGTTGAGGATGTAACAACCCTAAGTTACGAGAGGAAAGTGAATGTTCTCTATGAGCTTCTTTCAGCTTGTTTGGCGGATAAATATGAAGATAACAACAAAAATACCCAGAAAAGAAAGGGCTATGATGCTCGGCATCGTGTGGCTTTAAGGTTACTAGCAACTTGGCTTGATGTTGAGTGGATAAAAATGGTTTGTATACTTAACCTGCCATCTCTAAATAAGTTGTCTCAAAGTGTTTATCCATTCAGGAAGTGCCTTTAGTTTTCTGTTAGTAATCTTGTTGAAAATGTGATTACGTATGTTAATCTGCAATATGTATGAATTTGAAAAGTTTTTGGCACTCTTAATCATGATTTGGCTTCAAAAATCATAATTGTTACTCTGAAACGTGCATCTTCATGTGTTGAAACTGGTATTGCAGGCCCTATTATTGTTTTTCCTTTTTCTACATTTATGTTCAATGGGGAAAATATGCTGAACTTCCCCAGGTTAACAACACCTTTTTAAGTCATGATCCTTTCATGATAAAAAAAATTAACCTTTGCATTTTAGGAAGCCATCGAGACAATAGTTGCATGCTCTGCAATGGCTTTAGCAAAAGAAAAAGAAACAAAGGAAGAAGAAACAAGTTCTCCAAAAAACAGTTGGGAGAAATGGAAGCGTGGTGGCATCATTGGTGCTGCTGCATTAACTGGAGGAACTTTAATGGCCATCACTGGTGGTATAAGATTCAACAGAATGTCTTTTTATTGTTTGAAAAAATCTTAAATTAACAATTGATGAGCACTTTTCAGTTGACATGTTTAATATTGAACAGGATTAGCTGCTCCAGCAATTGCTGCAGGATTTAGTGCTCTGGCTCCAACATTGGGCACTCTTGTCCCTGTGATTGGAGCAGGTGGGTTTGCTGCTGCTGCAAGTGCTGCAGGAACTGTTGCTGGTTCTGTTGCTGTTGCTGCATCATTTGGAGGTGAGCCAATCATTTTGCTTTTTACCCTCATTATGAGGTTTTACCTGGTAGTGCTTTCCTGTATGATGTCAATCCATCAAAATTTTTTACATTTTTGAAGCATGTTTAGAATCCTAAGTCAGAGAAGTCTCATTCTGAGTGAGACATGGATTATCTTCCAGAGTGCCTATGCTTGATCACTGGATGATTCTGTATCCATTGCTTTGTTCCTATGAATAAATTTGCAGTATCTATGAATAAAAGACTAACCAGAATTTGTCTAAAAGCTTGTTGGTTTCTTTCCTAAACTCAGAGAGTTAAGGAGTCTCTCTTAACGAGCCCTTAACAGAGATAAAAGAGTCCTCTCTTAACAACTCCTTATCATTAAGAGGTCACAGGATTCTCTCATAATGAGCCTTGTACCCTCTTCCACAATAAACCTTTAACTAGATCATAAACCTAGGGACCTAACATGCAGTCATATTTCTATTTCAAATATCTGTTTTAGTTTAGATCCCTTGTTGATGGGGTATACTTGCTAATGTGTACCTTTGTTGTGGCGTTTTTCTATTAATTAACACTCTAGTCAACTCCAGCTGCTGGCGCTGGACTTACAGGGAGTAAAATGGCTAGAAGAATCGGAAGTATTGATGAATTTGAGTTCAAAGCTATTGGAGAAAACCATAACCAAGGCGTAAGTTTTTGTGTCTTCTTTTTCTTTTAAATCTGAGTGATAATTCGTTGCCCTTTACTTTGAATGAAGTTATCTACCCATTAATATCTTCAATTTTATATTTATTTACTGGCTTGTGTGTGCGTGCTTACATAGAGATACTTGTACATGTACAACTAATGATCTCAAATTTCATTTTTTATTGGACTTATATTTCAGCGGCTAGCAGTTGAGATCTTAGTCTCTGGATTTGTCTTTGAGGAGGAAGATTATGTAAGGCCTTGGGAAGGGCGGGATGACAACTTGGAAAGGTATTTGTACTTCTCTTCTCAGGAAAAAATAAAGGAAACATATCTGTACTTTCTGTGGGTTGCAATTGGTCTTTAATTTCGTTGTTCCATCTGAATTCCTCGTGATATTGATTTGGCATCACAAGAACTTGATTTGTGCTAATGATTTTTTCACTTTAATTTGCATCTCTTTGTTTTTATAGGTTAATCGCTATCATATGGAAACTCACTTGTCCATTCTCTAGGTTATCATTTATTATGGTGACAAATCTGCTAACAATATGATAGTCACATGTATTCCCTTTTGCAGGTCGAGAAGAGAATGTTTATTGTTGTATTATCTACTTCTGTGCATGCTGATGCTAGTTTGGCCTCTTCTTTTTGGATGTAGCATGGTTACTTGCAATAAAAATTTGCTTGGTTTACATTTTTGTTTCATTTTATTCTTCATTTTCTTTGCAATCGTAGGTACTTCTTTTGAAACTAAAGTAATGCTCAGGGTATTTAAGGGTAAAATATGATTTCATCACCAACCTAAATAAATTTTTAGGTATGCGCTGCAATGGGAGTCTAAGAATATAATTGCAGTGAGCACTGCAATTCAGGATTGGCTTACTTCAAGTAATCATTTTGGACCTCACAGCCATTGTTATTTGTAGACCTTGCAGTGTAATGATGACAATAGTAATATTGCTACTGAATTCTGCAGGACTTGCTATGGAGTTGATGAAGCAAGGAGCCATGCATACGGTATTAAGCACACTGCTTGCAGCATTTGCTTGGCCTGCTACGTTACTTGTAGCTGCTGATTTCATAGATAGCAGATGGGCAATTGCTGTGGACAGGTCTACAATTTTTTGTTATTATTTTCTGTTAACTGATTAGATAGGAACAAAGAAATGGACAACCTTTAGTTCTTACTCCGTGAATGTATTCAACATGTAGTATTGAGATGTGCATCAATAGATCCCACAATGAAGCACCATATGTCAAGCTTTACCATAGGCAAGGAAACAGCTATAGTAATAGATTTTGCTATTCGGATGGACTGGGCAAGTATTACCTGATAAATACGGTGTCAATCCAGAGAACTGATTTTCTGTTAACTAATTAGATAGTATGTCTTGATGAAATGAAGGGAAAAGGAAGGGAAGGAAATAGAAAAGAAATGGAGGATTGAGAACCAACCCTAACTTTCCTTTCATTTTACATCACTTTATATTCCTTTACATTTCTTCATTGTCCTTTCATAAATACACACGCACACACACACACATATTCGTAGCAAATACTAAACACGCCTTAAGGAAGAATTGATTTAGTGAAAACATAGAAGAAATGTACAAATTAGAAGATGTTGTAGTGTAGGACTCTAAAATAATAGTGAAATATTTTTGTTACAGAAGGTAGCTTATTTTGTGATATAACAATTGGGTGTGCATAGTAACTCTTTATACTGGATCTATCAGGATTTGGTTCCAGTCTCTACCTTCTTAAGAAATTTAAAAGCTTATATGCTAACAACTAAACAGTTGTAACCTCAATTAGTTCTAAACTAGATTCTCTCTCTGTACCTGTAGATCAGATAAAGCAGGAAAACTACTAGCTGAAGTGTTACTGAAAGGCTTGCAAGGGAACAGGTATCTGAGTTTTCTCCGTTAAAAGGATAAAAATATAAAGAAAGAAACAAAAAGAAAAAAACAGAGACTTGATTGCCTTCATGAAACTGAATATTCAGGCCTGTTACACTCGTGGGTTACTCACTTGGTGCACGTGTGGTTTTCAAGTGTCTCCAGACTCTGGCTGAGACTGAACATAGTGGTAAAACATGAAGACTGAATGTTCATGAGATTTTGCATTTTGAAAACAATCCTAATGCAAATCTTCATGTTTTGGACAGCTGAACTTGTTGAAAGAGTTGTTCTTCTTGGAGCACCCATCTCAATTAATAACGAGAATTGGGAAGCTGCAAGAAAGGTGATTAGAAATTTATTGTTTCAGCATGCTCACTTGTCCTACATATATATTTTTGTTTTCTATGAAGCATTCTCTTCTGCTGCTTTGCAGATGGTGGCTGGAAGATTTGTGAATGCTTACTCAACAAATGATTGGATGCTTGGAGTTGCTTTCCGTGCAAGGTATGCTTAATGAGCAGTGTACTGAGGGATTGCAGGCATTCCAAGTCATCACTGCCCACATATGATATTGCTACGCTGCTTTATCTGTCAATCAATTTATGATTTGATCTTTGTGGTTGACCCTTGCCAATTTTTGCACCATTCCCCTTTCATTGAGGGCTTTTGGGGGTTCGGCCTGTATTGGTTTGTGCTTCAACAAATGTTTCAATTGGCATGAGTTGCAGCTATCCAATTAATGCCTTAAACTTTAAGATAACGATCGCATCTTCAGGAATCAGGATACAGTTTTAAAATACAATTATTTTTGGCTATACACTGCTAGCCTCTACTTTTTTTTGTCTTAAGTGGAGATACTTTCTATATGGTAATGTCAATTTAGACAAGAATCCCATCTGCATGGCAACCTTGTCACAAGATCCATGATCTATATCAAGGGAAAATGCAAGGATGCCTCAGCAGTTTCAATTTATTTTCATTTTTCAGTTAGGTAGCATTTGGTAGTGTGACTTATGGTAAGGAGAAAAAATACCATATAACAGTCGTACCGTATAATTAAAATGCTGTTCTGTCCTTCATTTGGCGTACAAGGAACAACAACAATCCCGATATTTGTAAAAAGCATCATGTTCCAAAAGTTGTACCAAGTTTCATTAATAACAGTTCCTTTTACTAATAACTCTTTTACTCCAAATCATCAACTTATCAAACAGATTACTGAACAACACAGTAATAAGTTGTACTTTATCCGTTTGTTGCAGTACGCTAAACAAAGCTAACATAGTGTTCTTCTCGGATATAGCTATGTTATTTGATTGTTATTTTCTCTTGTAGCTATGTTAAAACTCTTTCTTGTCTTGAAAGATGGCCAAATTTTCATTTTGAACAGTCTGCTCACGCACGGACTTGCTGGAATTCAACCAATTGAAAATCCTGGTATTGAGAATGTAAGTCATTCTGTTTTCCTGTCTTGCACTTTTATCTTTGCATAGGCCCTTCCAGACTTGTTAATAGTTTTGATTCTTCAGGTTGATGTAACTTCTTTCATTGAAGGCCACTCGTCCTATCTCTGGATGACGCAGCAGATCCTTGAGCGGCTGGAACTGGATGCTTATTTTCCTGTTTTCAAAAGCACTTCTTGAAAGTAGTAGTTTTTACACAACTCTTTCTTCTCTCCATTTTTCTTTTGTATCAAAATGGGAAACTCAAAGCCAAATGAGACTTCTTGTATGTCCAGCCATGATTAAGCTTTCTGGCTTGCCTTTTGTATAAAACCATATACTCATACTTTTTTGTTATATATCATTTTAGTTGCCTGTTTCCATTGAACACGTATTTATTGGTACTTTTTGCTGGATTAAATCTTTAATTTGAGGAATTTAGTTATTTTTTAGTTTTATTTTTACTCAAAAGACTAATTTTTTTGGGATGAAACCCATATTATTTACTGTAATAAAATCTCACGTTTTAGAGATTTGTTGATAATTTTGGAATTTTAAGTGATAAATTCTTTTTTTTTCTTCTAATTTTCAGAAAAAAAACATCAAACTTTATTTAGTAATTAATTATAAAGAATTGAATACTGAGTTTCTAAATTTTAAATGAAGTATATTACATACATGTCATGATGTAATATTTAATAAACAATAATTCAGAATATTTTTGTTTAGATAGCTAAAATTAGACAGTAATGTTTATTTATTTGGATTTATTAATTTTAAAAATTTATTCTTCAAGTTAAAAACTAAATATTTAATTTATCAATTCATATAAAATTTTAAAGCTCTTATTTTTACATTTATTTTAAAATTTTAAAATTTAAAATTTTGTTCTTCAAGTTAAGAACTAAATATTTATTAATTAATATAAAATTTTAAAGTGCTTATTTTTATATAAGAATTTTTTTTTCAACAATATTACCGGAGGAATTTTATGCTTTTCTTTTCTTGTCATAAAGCCGACATCCAGATAAAACGACGTCGAGTCAAGCAATAGCCTTAAAAAAAAAATCACTTAATGTTATTTGGGGCAAAAGGAAGAAGAACAAGAGATGCAGAGGGTACTGTATTCTACAATTCTGGCTTCTCAAATAATGGTAGATGCAAATTGAGGAGAGCAAGATAGGTGAGCAGAGTGAGAGAGAGAGAGAGAAGCGATTGACATGGAGAAAGATACAATGAATAGCGATTCGAGTGAAGAAGAACAGGTGACAGAGAATGATCAGCAGCAGAACGAAGTGAAAGGAACTGCGAAGGGAAAATCATGCAAAGGTTATCTCTATTACTCTTCCACTCTCAAATCCAAAGCTCGTAACCCTCGCTGCCTGGGCATTCCTCGTAGTCTCCCTCAAGGTATCTTCTATGTCGCCTTTATCTCATGTTCGGTTCCTCAGAAATTGTTGCGAGAGAAAGCAAATATTTAGGATCTTCTAACTTCTTTCTCTGTGGATTTTTGGAGTCTTTTTAGTTTGATTTTGGTTATGATGACTTTGCTGTTGCTATTGTGAATCTGACTTGTCTTTTGTTAGTCGCGAAGTTATGCTGTACATGTTGAAATTTCGTTCATTTTCGTAGGAAAGGAAGATCAGGAATCGGTTGGTGATAATTTAGGGTATTTCTTGCAGAAAAGAAAAGGAAATTTAGGGTATCAAAGTACATATATCTTTTGGAAAATTTTATTTTTTTGCTCCGAGAGATATTTCTATTTTGTTTATTTCTTTCAAAGAACGTGTGTCAAGGAGATGATATACCCTGAAATGCAGAGGAAACTATTTTCTGTTCGTTTTGGAATTAGCTAAACAGAGAACTTATGCTTTGGAGTGGACGTTTTTTCTAGTTCTTGCTCATTGCTTCTCCTACAGCTTATTTATATTGGTTTTCTTCAGCTTTTATGGCAATTTTCAATTCTTGGTGGGATTTTTAAATGCATTTATTTTTATCAGATGTTTGATTTCATCCGTTGGATTATAGTCCACACAGACACTCCTCGACTCACCATATGAGAACTGAAGTAAAAGCTTTATTCTGAAAGAAAGACTTGGGGCAGTCTCCAAATCCTATTTTCTTTTAAGTCATAATAATCATTCGCATCTAAGCAAATTGAGACCATCCATGTGTTCTTGTGAATCTTCTCAGTTGAAATAGAGTAGTGCTTCTATCTAGTTTCTCTCTCATGCTTACCAGGATTGTCATGTAGATTCCTTCCTCATCTTTCTATGCTATATTGAGCTATACTCAACTTCATAATCTGCCCAAAAACAAGATGAGTGATAACCTCTTCAGTCACGATCATGATCTCTATTATTGGTTTCATTGCCTGACTTGATAATATCAATTTCATTCAAGTACATATACCGATCATTGCGTTCATTGATATCATTCAGTGGTCTGTTTGTTATATGTAAGCAGCTTGTGTGCTTGCTGCTGTGTATTGCAAGAACGTGGAGATTTTTAACTCTCTTTATGGAGCATCTTATATGGCATCTTACTATTGATTGTCAGACATATAATTCATGATTTTGCTAATGTTTTTTTCCTGGATACTTATTCATCTGTTTTTTCATGATACATACTAATTTTGAACTTGGTGGCCAGTGCCTAACTATGTTGTCGGACAATCTCAAGTTGAAGCTTCTAAAGAGGGGCGGAATCTTCTAGATTTTTACTATGCATGTCTGGGTTATTCTGTGTATATGACTGAAAAAGACTCTTCTGCTGATAAGCAAGGGGCCAAAACAGAATTGCCAGTGTGCGTTGGCCTTGAGGTCCTCTCTCTCTCTCTCTCTCTCTCTCGTTTTTCCCTATCTGTCTGTGCATTTCAAAAAAGTGTGACTATCATAGGGCATTTTGCGTCAATTTTGAAGTGCAGTTACTGCTCATCTGTGAGCTTGCATGCATGTGTGCTACTCCTGATTGATGTTGTTCAACGGACACGGGATTTCTCTGAAGCTTTTGCATTTATGAATTGATTTTGCACTGTTGTTATCTCTGTTGTGGTGGCATCTCTGTTATAAGGGACTTTCCACTCTTTCAATCATGAAGTTGGATTTTTGTGTCAAATTCCATGTCTAGAAAGAATCTGACTGATTGATATTTGATATGCAGCTGTTAGTAGATAGAAGAGTTGCTGCTGCTGCTGAAACTTCTTCTCCTGCTCAAATTCATGATAGAGAGGGTAAGCAAATTAGTTTATTTATTGATTTATTGTTCTTGATGATGTTCATATTGATTTATTGTTCTTGATGATGTTCCTACGTGTTAATTTTCAATTTAGTGAAGTTCTCTATGCAACACCTACCGGATGTGCTTATCTCTTCAATCATGGATATTGTTATGCTTTTTAGCATTGAAATGTAGACTATAGTAAACTATGTAACGTCAACTCATGAATGTCTTGAATTTGACTCCAAAATTTTATCAAATAGCCAGCAAAAACTTGGAAGATATTACCTATCTAACAAGAAAGTAATTGAAGTATCGTTATTGTCGCATATAGATTATGGGGGAAGTAGCTCACAGGTTTACAGATCCCCATATAAATGTTTGTTTGTGGGGATAGGTATGTCAAGAATAACTTTTAGCTCTGTTGCTTCTTTCAACCTTAGCTGGTTGAGGAGACGGGAACAAATTGTGGAAATTTATTTTCAGCCTAACTGGTTGAGGCCAGAAGTAGACCTTTAGAGGCTTGCATTGAGATGTTCAAAATGAATAGGGAAAATTGGTTAACTGTTCAGGCTTATATTCTTTTATATTTCTTACAAGGCAGTTGTGGTATTTGCTCTGTCTGGTATTGCTGTTGCATAAGGCTTCTAAACATAATGCCTAACTTTCATTGGTATAAGGGAATGCATTTAAAATTCAATCATCATAAATGTTATGATTACAATCCATATTCTGCCATTTAATGTCTGTTTCACTTCCTATTTTTTCTTTCTTTTTTTGAAGAGAGTCGGGAACTTCCTCAGGCTAGAACACATAAACCCACGCATACTACCACTGGTGACGACTTCCTGAACAGGCAAGCAAAGAATTTGTGTAGTTAAACCAAAAATGAAATGAATTCAACTTATAAATTTTTCTTTATTTTGTTACAATCTCAGGTTTACAAGGAATGCAAACCTGGTAGCTTCAGGGGTGGCTCGGAATATGCGGAGAGTAGGAAACTACATAAAAGAGAGCATCGATGATATCTTATACCCTTATAGAAGACGACCCAAGTAATGACACCCCAAAATTCTGAATGAACAAGTCAAGGAAATTGCAGGAAGAATTTTTGTTCATTCTGAAAACCCCTCTTACTAAGAAATTTTCTTGGTTTAATCAATAAGGCAAGTGTGTAAGTGGTAAGAGGGATCTGGTTTCCCTGTTCCGAGTGAAAGTTTCCTCTGTTGATATTGCTGAGGCCTGATGACAATTAAAGGGTAGAGGCAACTGGATAAGTTATCTTCTGTATGACCCGAAAATGTGCCATAATTGATAATAGTTCTTGGTGAATTTTTTTTTTTACTGTCTCGTCCTAATTTACCCACCATATGTTTTTATTAATCACATGGCATAATTTGCAATTTCTTGAGACTGACAAGATAAGATCAAGATACCTTCATTGGGACTTAAAAGGTGGCCGTGGCCATGCCGCGTGTTCCATTTAAGGCAGGCTTATATGCTCGCTGGTTGCTCCTTGTAGGCTGACAAAAGCCCAAGATATCTATGAAGTTCAGACAAATTCAGCCACATTTCCAGGAAGCCCATAATGCCTATCTAATATTCATAGTATGATATAATTAATAATTAAATCATTTTTAAAATATGTATTTCATATTATTTTTGTGTCAAATAAATGTGTCATGTTATATTATAAAATCTATATTCTAAACAAAGCTTTTAATTTTGTTGTGATTATAACAATTAAAAAAAATCTAGTAGTTACTAAATATTTTTTTGCATAAGAATATATAAATTTAATTATTACAGTTCTATTAAAACACTAATAGATTAAGTTGTTAATTTTATTTAATTAAGTATTATATTCATAATGTAAATATAATCTAATTACTAATTTATCAGGAAAAATTAGTAATTTTCCACAAATAGCTAAATCTCCCAAACCTTCCAATAGGACTCCCCTAAAATTAAGAAATGGAAGATTTTAGCCGCTAAAATTATTTTTCCTGCCTTGTACGGATGAACTATAAAATATATTGAAGATGGAAATGCACGTTTTAAGCATTTGCCTTCGTCTTTTATCGTTCAACGTCAAAAACGTTTCCTCTCAACTCCCGAAAATCAGAAGCCAACTCTACTCTCTCTCGCAATCCTCGATAGCAACGGCTGTCCATTGAACTAGAATCAAACACAGTCATCGATAGCTATAAATATACAGGCCTTATCCAGGATTTGCTTCTTTTCCTGTTTCATCTTTCGGAAGATCTCGCTCCTTTATCCATTGTCGCTCGACTTCGTATTGCAGTTTCAGAGGTACTTCTTTTGTAATTTTCTTTTGCTAGCTTCGGATTGCTTCTCGGAAAGCTTGGCAAAAGAAAAAGGAAAATGAAAATCGGAAGTTATTGTTGTTGTAGTTGTTGTTAATTTCATGAAAATGTAGTTTAGAACGAAAAACGCGCTCTGTTCGATGGGAGATTGTGTGTATTTATAGCTAAGTAATTGTAGATGTCAAATTTTGTTCTCTGCATACTTCAGGGAGCATGATAGCAAAAATATCTTATTGTTTTTATGTTTTTTTAATTTTGTTTCGGAAGATTTGGACGAGATTTGTGGAGACAATTTGGAACGGGTTTCTAGGGCTTGGAGCTTTTTTGGTCAACTCGAGGCTCATCTCTTAACAGAATGGCCGCGTATGCGGCTTGCACGCGTGCGGGACGATTTCGGACCAATTCGGGAACAAACTTAACCAGATTTAGAGGATTTGGTGCTCCAAGCGTGGTGTCTCCACTGAATTCGGCCTCACCTGATTCCTCTACTGGTCTATCCGCTTCTTTGATTTCTGTTTTTCCATATAGACAGTTTGATATTAGATATATTTCTCAGCTCTCCAAATCCAGTCGGCAGCGGTTATTTCTCGTGGATACTTTAGCCCTGGTAATTACTTTGATCCTTGCTCTTTCTTTTTTAATTTCCTTTAATCAGGTTCGGCTGTAGAAGAGGTCTTGAGCTGAATGTTGTTTTTGCTTTTGCTTTGGATTTTTAAATTTGATCGGCTTAGTTTGATATGTTGAATTGGTAGGAGCTGTTAGTGTTGTTGCATTCTAAGTTTACATGACTTCTTATGCTTTCACTTGATTCCTTTCTGCTTCTGTTTCCTTCATGGCCTTGTTTAATGAAAATCTTTAAGAACTGTTATGAGATTAGGAGATTTTTTTTGGTTTGGAAGTTAATTTTGACAGACTGTTATGCCTGCGTTTGATCTAGGTTAGGAGATTGGAGGCACAAGGCGTGCCCGCTAATCAAGCCGAAGCAATAACAGTGGCAATCACAGAAGTCTTGAATGATAGTTTGGAAAATGTTTCACAATCTGTTGTTTCAAAGGGAGAGATGCAGAAGGTAAAGCCTCTACAATTTTATCGATATTTTAGAATGAATATTAGTAGGATAACTTATTGCAGCTTTACTACCAATATGAACATTGTAATTTTTCCTCTCCTTGATAGATTGAAATGACTCAAGAATCCAATTTGGCCAAATTCAAAAGTGAAGTGCAAAGCTCCCAGGTATTGAGTCTATTGACCAGTTCTCTTTCTAGATTGTTGGTTGTAAACTTGTCAAGCTTCTAATCTTTGCACATTTGTAGCAGCTTTTGACCATATTTTTGTATCTGGATAAATCTAGATCTGAATTTGGTCGGGCTGATATTAGCTTGTCTTAGGTTCTGTTGTATTTCGCTGATTGTAGATAATGGTTTGCTTATTGAGGGAACTTATGGGTTTATTAGTTACATGCCTCTGGGTCAGAGTTGTTAAAATGCAGACTACTCTGAATTGAACATTTATTCTGTTGTTCTGTTGACTGCATAAACAATGAATTGCGATTTGAACCAGTAATCTTGTCTAGTCTACATATTACATGTTAAGACTGTAGTGAATGATAATTAATTGGTTTTTCAATCATGTGCTTTTAATATATGAAAGTAAATTATTGGAGAAGTGTAGACATTAGTTTTTTCTATTGCAAAAAATATTTCTTTGGACTCCAACCATCAATTCTAGAAAATTATTTAATTGCCTGAAAGCAAAGAATGATCTGTTTCCTTGAGTCCTATTGTTACTTTGGGATCGGGTTATAACTATGGAACTAACTACCAAGTTCCTTTCTTTTGATTCAGTTTGTGTGAATAGGAGAAATTGGTAAGGAATGGACTTTCTCCCATTAAGATGTCAGTTACTAGACGGTTTTTTAACTGTATTGCTTTGCTGTGGCAAAAGTAAATTCCCATATATTTGATCACTTTCTTGGGCGAAGGCCTGACTCTTTTGTCTAGTGATTTAGCACTGAATGGTACAAATACTTTGCGATTGTCATACTGCCAATTTGATTCAGTTTATCTTACCCAACTTTCACCCCTGTTTTGTGCTTTGGAATAAGATTGAACTTGTTCATCCCAAGGTGAAGAATGCTGGAGAGATACCTGTGTGGCTTTTTTTGGGTAGATGAATCGTTCATAATAATTCAGAAAGTCTTGCAGTCTTAGTTTTTGTTAGCCTTTTTAAAGTTTTTCAACACCTAAATAATCATTAGATATCATAAAAATATGCATTGTACTGTATGGATAACTTTTGGAGTTAAAAATATGTGATGCAGGAACATCATTTTTCTTTGTTGCAACATGAGACTGAAAAACTGCGAAATGATATAGACAAGATGCGCAGTGAACTGAGGTATGATTTTTGGAATCTACATCCAAGCTATTTTTCCTATTGATGTGTCAATATTTCTTTCTTTTTATTTTCTTTATGTTGCAAATTTAACAGTTGCTGTGCAGGTACGAAATTGACAAAGTCACTGCCGGGCAACGGTTGGATTTGAATCTAGAAAGAGGGTATGGAAATTTGATGAATCATTGTGTTCTTTCTCTGCTTCAACTTTATGAATTTACTCTGTTTTTCACAAATGCAGGAGGATACGTGATGAGCTAGCAAACCAGAATACTGAAACCTCTAACCTTACTAACAAACTTGATCGGGTAAATTTAATTAATTAAATGTATTGTTTAGTTTGTTGATCTTTTTTTTTTTTGGCATGAAGGGAATATCCCTTCCGTAATTCCTGGGAATAGAACTCAGGATGTGAAACTCTCCCACAAAAATTGTGGAGCAGATGATGAATGGAGCTAAGATCCAGGTTTAGTTTAGTTGATTTGGTTTAAAGACATTGTCATTTTATTCTGTTGTACATTTTCCAGGAAATTCATGCTTTAAGAGCTCATTTGGAAGCGGCAAAATATGATGTGATAAAGTACTGCATAGGTACTCTTGTTTCAATATCTGCTGTTGGTCTTGCTGTACTCCGCATCTTGATGTGAACAAGTGGGTTTGCAATTTTAGACGTCATAACCCAAAAGAGAACAAGTTTTATCATTCTTTCGTTGGCTGTTGTTTGTTCAAAATATGTGTTTACACATTTGCAATGAACACAAGGGAAAAAATTGTAGACAACAAAAACTGAAATTAAGATGTAATAGATTTACTTATATTTCAAAAAGAAAAAAGATGTAATAGACTTGCTCACTGAACTAGTGATTTGTATCTTCAATGAACACCCTTTTTCTGTCATCTGTGTACGCTGTTGTTTTCGTTTCTTTCTGGTGATTGTAATTTTTACAGGAGAAAGTTGGAAGTATCATCGGCACATTGTGCTAGGTGGGGATTAAAACTTCAAACTTAAGAGGAAAAGTCCTTAGCTACCGGGCTAAATTCTCTGTCCCCCTGTATGTGTAGTTATTTGTTTGTTGGTTTAAATCTTCGTTGAATTGAAAATATGTTGTTAAAAAGAATGGTTGTTTCATGAAATGCTATTGTGCTAATTACTAAGGTAAGGGACATAGTTCCACGCTAAAGGTATGAGACTCTAGTGAGGACTGTATTAAGTAAGTATATGGATTCTTTAGCCTCAACAAGTAGTTTTTACTTACCCCCGAGTGCTTGTTAGTTCCAAAGCTTTACAGTCTTTGAATTTAGCTTTATCAGTAATTTTAGCAAGTAAAATCTGTCAAACTGAGAATCTCGGATTTATTAGATATTCAATTTGATATTTTTTCTGTCACATATATAAATAAGATAAATAACTCTTAAATTATCACATCTAACATGAAATTGAATAATTATTAAAAAGTTATGCTTATAGCTATCGTAATCAGAAATTTATTATAATATTTTAGTTTCAGTAATTAAGTCTTTGATCATAATTCATTATTTAACAAAATGATAATAGATCCTAATTTAGAAATTAAAAAGATAATTTAATCTTGCAAAATATATTTTGAGATTTTTTCATGTTACTGAGGCCCTGCATTTGTATTTTTGCCTTATTGCCTTTATATTTGAAAAGCATTTTCATAATCAAATGATTAAATCTTTAATAAACTAAAAGTGCCTAAAATTATAATTATCTAGTACCAAACCGGCCGGCCTCAAAAGTAGAATAAATTAGCATCATTTTACACGCTTGGATATCACTGCAGCTTCTTGCCGTGTTCTATGAGTGGTAAAGCCGCCGCAGAAGCCTATCGTAACCCAAGTAGCATTTTGGTGGCTGGAGACAGTGGGTTGTTGCCGCGTGTACAGAAAATATAAACCTAATCCAATTGTTTGTCACCTTTTTTATATAATCATATTTCGCTTTATCTCCATTTTAAAAAAATAATAATAATAATTAAGATAACAATGAAGCCAGGCGGCTATGTAATTTCTCTCATCCCAAGCTTTTTCTTTTTGAACTTAATATAATTATTAAAACAAACCCTTATTTTATTCTATAGTTATATGTAAATTTGATATGCAGATGAGAAAATGTACATTACCATAGAGTGAGTTTTTTTTTTTTTTAATATTATAATTACATAATATTATAAAGAGTATACTAATAAGAAGTATATCAGCCTGGGTAGCATTATTGTCAAAATTTTGAAACAAAGAAAGGACAGAAGAATATATAAGTCAGCATGTCTTCTTCACCGCCCGCTCACCTACTTTAGGTTATTATCTTCCAACTTCTGACACTTCTCTTAATTAAATGATCATTTGACAAATAATAATCATGAGACTATGGTGTATCCTTCATTTATCTAAATATTTACTGCGTCAATTTTTTTTTTTTTGCAAGACATTCTTGAAGATTTGGTACATTTATTTATTTATAAAAGTTCGTGATTTTTAAATTAAATTGTAATTTTATGTAAAATTTATTTAATCAAATAAATCTCTAATGAGTGAATGTCAGATTTGCACGGCACCTTAACATGGCATGATTATATCAGCCACCTTTTGCATTACAAAGCGCACCTACCCCTCCGAAAACGACTTGTACAATTCTGAAGCTCACGTAAAAACAGTCTCACTGTTTATCACTTATATTTTATACGTAATTAATATTAACGGGAGATTGTAAAAGAGTTATCAAATATTTATCAAATGCAAATGGTATATTTTGAATTTTAATTTTTATAGTTTTTTTAATAATAATTTGTCACAAACTTTTGGGTCTTTTAATTCATTTATCTTTCTAAATATATAATAATTATTTAATTATTTAAATTTTTAGAAATGTATGAATTTAGTAAATAGTTAAGTGATATTTCAAAGAATAATTATCACTAAATTGAATCGTTATAATTACGGTCGGTTCATTTTAATTTTCTTTTTTTAATAAAATAAAATAAAATTTTTTTTGATAGTATCCATATCAAGTGTTAAAAGAAAATTCTTTTGTTTATTTTCAAATTGATTACAAATGAAAATTTATTCTCAACAAAGTTTATCTCTACAAGATCCACCAAATCATAAACAGCGTCGTATTGCTCCACTGCTATACGTGATTTTTCTTCTTCCACTCAATTTTTACATTTTCTCCTGGGAAACTCACCTTCCACACACGCATTACCACGATTCCCCCACATGAATCCCATTTCTTTCTCCGGTCAATACAAAGGACAGATCAGGCGGGAACTCGGTACGGCCATGAGTCGAGTGGCCTTGGGCGCGGTGAGTCCGAACACATCACTCATGTCGAGTTCGCTCGGTTTCATTCCATCGGGCAACGACCAGCTGAAGCAGTGGAGCAAATGCGCCACTCCCAGCTCCAAAGCGTACAGTCCGAGCTGCATCCCAGGGCATGATCTCCGGCCCGATCCGAACGGGATGAACTCGAAGTTGCTGCCCTTGAAGTCGGGCATGCCCTGGTTCAGGAATCGGGAAGGTTTGAATGAGTCCGGTTCATCCCATGAGGTGGGATCTCTGCCGATAGCCCAGGCGTTGATCATCACGCGCGACTTCTTGGGGATGAGGTAGCCGGCGACGTCGGTGTCCTCGGCGGTCTCGTGGAGGAGAAGAGGAATTGGCGGGTGGAGCCGCAGGGTCTCCTTAATGACACACTTGAGGTAGGTGAGCTTCTCTATGTCTTTTTCCTCCAGGCGCCGATCAAGACCAACGACGTCGGCAAGCTCCTGCTGGACCCGTTTCAGCTCCTCCGGGCAATGCATCAGCTCCGCCAAAGCCCACTCTATGGCTGAAGCCACCGTCTCTGTTCCACCAAACATTACATCCTGCACCAACCAACAGTATTCTTCAGTATATACACACACACGTGTACATATATACTAATTCAGGAAAAAGAAAATTCAAAGTGGAAACAAGAAGAGTAATTTTTGTTATAATTAGTTAATTACCATGATGATGGCCTTGATGTTATCTCGGGTAAATTTGATGACGTTCTGTACATCGTCTGATTGGTTTCCTTTAGGCTCCTCGCTGTAAAACGCAAGCAACTCATCGACCATATCATTGTCAGCGTCATCGGAAGGAAGGTTGTTGACGTTTTTCCTCTTCTGGATATGATCGTCGATGACACTGTCGATAAAACCGTCGAGAGAACGACGAGCATTCACGAGTCGGGTGTTGAGACCCTGCGGGTCGACCCACCCGAGATATGGAATGAAATCAGCGATGTTAAACGCGCCGAAAAGCTTTGAGAACTCCTGCATGATTTTGATGAACTCGTCTTGGCCGTCTTCGGAGCAGGATCCAAACGCTGCCCTGTAAATAATATTACGGGTCAAGGAAAAGATGAGTTCACCGACGTTCACGGTCTTGCCGGTGTTGGCAACCACGGTTCTAACCATCTTATCAACTTCCTCCCGCACTGACGCCCACGACTCCGCCCTCTTGCGGCTGAAAACTTTCATGACGCAAATCTTACGCATCTGTCTCCAGAACGGGCCGTAGTTGGCAAACGCCATATCAGCTCTGTCATAAGTGAGATAGCTTATGGCTATGGTGGCCGGGCGATTGGAGAAGATATTGTCCTGAACTTGGAGCACCTGGCGAGCCACCTCCGGAGAAGAAACCGCCACCATGTTCAAGAACCCCATGCGCAAGCCAAACAGACCACCGTACTGTTTAGCGAGCTTGGCGAGTCCTCGGTGTGTTAACTGGTCCATCATCATCATGTTGCCGATAAGAGGTAATCCTTTGGGTCCCGGTGGGAATGGAAATTTTCGCCGGATACGTGAGATAAGTCCTAAGACTAACAGTAACGGGACGACGAAGAAGAAAGCCATGGCAACTGGTTGCTGCTTTAATGCTCCTAATAGAGAATCCATTTTCGTTTCTGTATGTATATTTGTGTGTGTGTGTGTGTGTGTGTATATATATATATATATATATATAGAGAGAGAGAGAGAGAGAGAGAGAGAAGAAGGATCGAAAAGCTTCAGCCTATATCTATGGATGCTTTAGTGGATGAATATAATTTGCTACTCTGCAACTCTTGAATTGTTGCTAGCTATGAAGTTGGGATATACAGGGCTTTTATAGAAAAGTTGGCGACCGTGCTCTCCCTCTTTTTATTATTAATTTAATTTCTTTTTTCCCCCCTCAGATATCTGGAACTACGACGCTGCTTCCTTGTTTTTATATTATGGATAAAATACCTACAAATGAATTATAAAATAGTTAAATCGGTCAAAGAAGCTACGTTGACCAAATGTGGTGAATTAGTAATAATTCAGATTTTTAAGAGGTTGTAATCTAAAAATTAATTATTCCATAATATATTTATGGAGAGTAAAACTAAATTAATTATTAAAATTTCCTAAAATAAATAATC
This sequence comes from Carica papaya, assembly GCF_054855325.1. Lineage (NCBI taxonomy): Eukaryota > Viridiplantae > Streptophyta > Magnoliopsida > Brassicales > Caricaceae > Carica > Carica papaya. Next base: position 3,544,031 of record NC_142312.1, on the reverse strand, counting down.
AGATTAATATTTTAATAATAAATTAATTATGTTTATGGAATCTGATAGCTCGTATTTGTCCGTTCCAAGATATTATAATTATTATAAGAGAAGATACCAAATTGTCATTGTATAATTATATAATATATTTATGTACATAAATTAAAGGGCTCTTATACTATATTAAAATTTAAATCCTCAATCCAATGTCAACCGTACTCTACTCTCAACAAATATATAATACGCAGTGACTGTCTTCGATGGATGTTTGTACACTTGCAACCAAGAAACAATTAACATGTGCCACGGTCTACACAATATCTAAATTGCCGAGCCAAGTATTTAATTAGTTAAATATTATTATTTAAATTAATAAGTTTTTGAGGGACATTTTGAATTATATTAATCTTTTTGTGTGTGTGTGTATGTGTAAGAAGTAAACGTATACAACTAAAATTAGATTATAAGAAAATCTATCTAATTAAATTTAAGTATGCGTATAGAATTATTCTAAAGTAGAGAGCGAGATTCAATGTTCTAATAAAATCTACACGTGAGGTTCGAGGGCATCTTTGTGAGGCTAAAATAAATTAGAACAAGAAAAAGATTAGAAAATAATATTCGATAAAGTAATAAATAAATGGGTGTGTCGCATAAAATTATTTAAAAGATCACAACATGAAAGGTGAAGATCTTGATAGGGGACCTTAAATTTCTCAATCTTGGTTAGACATTAAAACCACCGAAGGTCTCACCTCACCTCATCTCATCTTTCGAGCAATCTTTATTTTCGCCTCGTTAATTATTTATAGTCTATTTTTCAAATATATTATTGATTTTATTAATTGTTATCCAATAAAATAGGGTATAGATTTGAAATTGCGTGTTCAAGCATCATGATGACCTCATGTATATGTTTATTATATGCATATATGATTATTTATTTTTTTAATTAATTTATAATAAACATACAAAAATAATGAATTTATCGTAATTCTACTGTTACAATTGTAAGTTATATTTTCGATCATATTGGATCGATCAAACATTATAAATTAATCACTATCAATTTATAATATATTTATAATATAATAAATTTTATAACTTTAATAAATTTTGAATTTGTGATGTTTAAGTAAGATATAAAAATTTTAAACACGATACATCAATTTATTTAAATAGATATATATATGTATATGATTATTTTGTATTTATCATTATGAATCCATTACTTTGGTGCAAGATCACCTTATATTGAAAGCTTGTGGGAAGTGATATTTACCCACTAACTAGTTTTCTTGTTTTAGATTAATTGAAAGTATTATTATCAATCTGAAAGCTACTTCGGCAACACATTTTACGTACACACTAATATGTGTGTGTGTAGAGTTGAGGAGAGAATGAAAATGGCATGCATTAATGTTGAAATGGACGTGTTTTCGAGTATCTACTTGACTAATACATGATTAATGGGAACTACCTCTATAAGTTTATTACTGCTTATATTGATAATATAATTAATATTTTAAATATAATTAAAATGGACTTTACTATTTCAAAAACTACATTTTTTTTTATCATTATAAATATTATTTCAATATATAAAATATATTTTAAGTTATTCTTTGCTTTTTTTTTTTCTCAAAAAAAAAAAAAAATTGTTTATCATGTTAAGTGATGAATTTTATGTCCAATCAAATTAAATTATTTTACATATTAATTATAGTGTAATTGTTTTAAATATGTATATATATATACAAACACACACATATTAAATTATTTTATGATATATACATTCATAAAAATCTAGATATTTTTTTTCTGATAGGGTTGAAACGGTGGACACCAGGACTAGTAATTAAAGCGACTCATTTAATGATATTTATCGGTCGACATCTCCAACGACAACTTGTTTTTTAATGAAATTTTTTTTATAGAAATAGTGAGAGAATTTTACAGATTAAATCTATATATACAATATATATATATAAGTAAAATAAAAAAATTGACACATTATAATTTCTTATTTTTAAAATTTATTTTATATCAATACGATATATATATATATAATAATATAGATTATATTTATGTTTTTATTAATGTGATATCTATTTAAATATTTTAAATATAAAAATAAAATATGAGTATGATAATATTACTATTTTATAAAAATAAATATTATAAACAATTTTATAATACCTTATAAAGTAATAAAATTTACATAAAACTAGGTTAAAACTCGTTGAACTTACAACCAAATCACAATCATATACTCCTATACTTTTTTATAGAGCAAATTCTTTTGTGATGGACTACAGAAGTAGGTGGCTCTTGTATGTACATATACATATACATATATATATATACATACACACTTTGTTTTTCCTTTTTTGCCTGACAAAATGGGTCTTGTTTGTACCTTTTTTTTTTTTGGTTTCCATTAAAGATCTTTTTTGTACTTTCAATATGTTACATTTAAGTCAATATTTAAATAGTATATGCTAAAAATGAACAAGAAAATCAAACATGGAAGACTCTCTTAGTCTTAAGATAATGGCCACTATACCTTCAAACGATGCTCTTAATTTAATATCGCTATGATTTTGACACTTAATTTTTTATTTGTTATTTTTTGCCTAGCTATACGAAATTTGTAATTTTTGTAAGATTCATTTATAAAACTTATACGAAATTCAACAATGAGAATTTATTATTTGAAATCAAATTTCTTGAATTATAATATGATTTAATATATATGTATCTTTCAAGTAAATGCACATATATATACATATATATAATTAATTAATTAATTACTTGCATTAATTTTTGGTTTACTTACAAGCTATCTTCATAATTATTATATAGATGAACAACGTGGCCGTTCTCTCAATAAAGACGTGGAATCTTTATGGCCTTAATTGACTGCTGGATTTCAAACTATGTAATTAATTACCATGACATTTATAACATTTTTCATTTATCTTTTAAATTGAAAAAATAATATTTATATAAACAAACATTACCCCAGTTGAGAATCAACTATATCTTATTTGTTTTGAATGTCTAAACTTATTTTTTAATAATATTTTAGTAATAGAATTTTAAATTCATTAGAACAAAAATTGGTACGAGCAAAACGACACCGGATCAAGAGTCTCGCTTTTGGAACAGCATGCTACGTGCACCCGAGTCACTGACACGGACAGGAAAGTGCCAAATCCGCATGGGTTCAGAAACCTCCAAGAGAAATCGTAGACAATTTGGACGGTTGTGATTAACGCTTTGCTACACCGGTCAATAGTCAAAAGGAACATGCTAGAGCCGGATTATAATAACCCCACCAACCATTCCATTAAAAAAAGTGTTGACCGCAATTTATTTATTTGTTTATTTTTATTTCTTTATATAATTATTGATTTGATTATAATTGTACGTTTTATGTTTTAAGTGTTAAAAAATTATTTTTATTAGTTTTTATATAAATATTAAATCTATTATTATTTATTCAATTATAAAAATATATAAATTTTCTTTTAAAAATTTATAAACAATATAACAAGCAATAATGGCCGGAAAGTTTGAAAGTTAAAAAGAAACGTAGTGCAACTGGGTCAATAGGAGTGCCGTCAAATGCAGGGAAAATATTTTGTTAATTATAAAATATGAAATTATCAAATTGAATAAATGCTCGCAATATTGAAATTTTAAGGGCTTATCTTATGTAATAATAATTGATTAATCATATAAATTTAATGCACATTGTGGGAAAAAAAAAAAAAAAAAAAACAAGTTGAATTAATGGTCATTAAAAATTTATCTTAATCACTTTTTGGGATTAATTATTAGCCTTTAATTTCTGTTAATTACATAATTAATTACGTGTATATATACATATATATCCACTTATGGGTATCAGTTTTACTTAATTAATTGAGTGATGGACTAAATTAATAGGAGAAAACGTAAATCTTGAGCTGCCTGATTTAATCATTCAACAACTTCAAATAATAATAATAATAATAATAATAATAATAATAATAATAATAATAGATCTATCTGTTAGTGTGTCTGTATATATATACATACACACACGCACGTATAAATTAATACATACGCTATATACATATATATGTTATTATACTTATACATAAATACAACTTTTAATATTCTATTATTCATTTAATTTAAAAAAAAAATGTTTGAGCATAATAATACACAAGAGCAAATGAACTGAAAATGAGATAGACATAATATAACAATAATCTTTCCCGAACTACTTCCACATGGACTTACTAGATTAATATAATTATTAATATATAGTAGCAAAACTACCAATCTATAATTAATTTCACAATCATTATTTTTTAATGATTGTTTAATTACTCGTAATGAGAATTATTATTATGCACCATTCCCACATTCTAATAATGTTTGTTTATATTGTTGAGATTAGTGGTTCATATGTATATATATATTTACAATGAATTATAAATTAAAGATGGATGTGCTATTATGTTTATTTTTATTTATTGATTATTTGTGTTGTCAAGTTAGATATACTATTGTATTTACCTTTATTTTACACGTTATTTATATTATGTTATAATTAGTATATATATTATTTAATTATTAAATATATGTATTTTTTAATTAAAACTAACTTAATAAGGTTAGCTTAAAAAACCAGTAGCTATGTATATTGTTAGATTGCATTATATTGGACAATGATGTAATGAATCATACATACGCATATATATATATATATCACGAATCCAACTTGATAGTCAACAGAATCTATATTTCTATATGGCTCTGAGGTGTATATAATTAATACATTATTCGTTGTGTTGCTTCTTGGAAAGTATATACAAATTATTAAACGATAAAAAAGTTATAAAGCATATATTCTTATAATATTAAATTTAACATACGGGGGTCCATTATTGCATGAAAAAGTTCGCTTATATTCCAAATGGGGATGCTGACATGGCGGCGTACTATTGGAGATTTACATTTCAAGACTTAACACTACGCATGCTCAGCTCAAATAGTCAATATTGTTGACTACGACAAACCCAATTTCTTTTTTTCTTTTTTTTAAATGTTGGTCAAGTATGCTTGATGACTATAGGCAAGTGATCCAACAGTTACTACCAACATAATCGCAATTAGTGGAGTAAATCAACCCATAAGATTCATGGTTTTTATTTTAATTTTACAAACAATGACAACAATGTATTTTAAAAAATTATTAAACTAGTATATGAAATTCAGCATTTGATACATTTAATCCATAATTTTTTTTTAATTAAAATTTAATTTATCATGTATTATGTTTGTTTTTAAAATACTTATTTTTCATTTTTAATAAAAATTAGTAAAAGTATTAGAGCTTTAAAAACCTGATTTAAACGAATATTTTATATTTATGTACTACTATATTTAGTTTGCTTAGACTGATTCATTGGTTGGTGGAGGTTGGATTTAGTAGGAGCCAATCAGGGCCGCCGCCGTCCCTCCAACCTCAAATCAGAACAAGAGAATACAGGTCATATTCCCACAGCACGTGGCCTTTAATTTCGTCTCAAAACGACTAAGCAAACTGAATAAAATGCCATACACAGATTTACCCACACCTAGACAAATAATTTATAATTTATTTGATTAGAATAATAACTTAGTACGTAAATTAACCGTTTGATTAAGCTCAATTTCTATTAAATAATCATTACGGCCATGTTCTTAGACTGAATAATATTTTTGATTCTTTCAAATATTTAAATTCAATTGATCATTAATTTCCAATTAATATGCTTCCAAGTTGAAAATCTTACATATAGACATATTATATGTAATAACTAGAAAAAAAAAGGGAGAGAAGATCCTGGCGTGTATGTATATATGGGTATATGGAGAGGGTTGGAGTGAAACGGTGCCGTTTGGAGAAGAGGATGGGGAAACAGCGTCATTTGGAGAAGATGAGGAGGAAACGACGTCGTTTGGAGGAGAGGGAGTGAACGGTTGGGATGAGGCGGGATGGACGGACATGATGGGATAAAGGAGGGGTATAAATAGGAGACAGGAGGAAAGAAAAAAAAAAGAGAAAAAAGGAGGGAAAGGAAAGAAAGAGAAAGAAAAAGAAAGAGAAAACATAGAAGGGAGAAAACAGGGAGGAAAAAGAAAAAGAAAAGAGAAAGTAGAGAAGAGAAAGAGCGGGGAGGGAAAAGAAGGTTCGAGAAAGAGAGAGAGAGGAGCTGAAGTGGAGAGGAACGAGAAGGGAGAGAGAATAAGAAAGAGGACGGTGACGTTGTGATCAGCGGGAGGAATGAAGATGGAAATGAGAGGTACGGTAATTTTAAGTTTCCTTTTAATTGATGTGCATTTGAAAACTTGATGTAGGTGGAGGAGTTGGTGTGAGTGTGAGTGGAGGTGTGCGGAGGAGACTGCGGAAGGAGAAAGAAGAAGAAGTGTGGCATGGGAGAGAGGCCTGTGAGGGAGAGGTGAGGGAGTGTGTGAGCGGGGGCGCATGGAGGAGACTAGGCCGCAGGAGGAGAGAAAAGAAGGAGTGCAATGTGTGTGAGTGTGGTCTATGAGGGAGAGGAGATGTCGTGTATGAGCGGGGGCGCATGGAGGAGACTAGGCTGTGGGAGGAGAGAAAGGAAGGAGTGCGGTGTGTGTGAGTGTGGTCTGTGAGGGAGAAGAGATGTGGTGTGTGAGCGGGGGCATATGGAGGAGGCTGGGTCGCGGGAGGAGGGAAAGGAAGGAGTACGGTGTGTGTGAGTGCGGTCTACGAGGGAGAGGAGATGTTGTGTGTGAACGAGGGCGTATGGAGGAGGCTATGCCATGGGAGGAACGAAAGGAAGGAGTACGGGGTGTGTGAGTGCAGGCTGTGAGGGATAGCAGTTGGTGAGTGTGAATGGAGGCGTATGGAGGGGGGTCGTGAGAGGAGAGAAAAGGAGATGTGTAGTGTGCGAGTGAGGTTCGTGAGAGGGAGGGGATGTTGTGTGAGTACGAATGGAGGTTTGCAGAGGGGACCACGGGAGGAGAGAGAGGTGATTTCGGGATTTAAGAGTGGAGTATCTACAGTAGGCCGTGGAAGGGGAGGGAAGAAGAGATTTGGTGAGTGAGGTGGATATGTGTAAGGGAGGAAGTAGTTTGTGTGGATGTAGAAAATTTGGGAGGAGGAAAGGGAGGCTGTAGACCGTGGAAATGAATTGTCGGAATAGAGGTGTGGGGGTTCTCTGTGTAGGGAGAGGGGATGAGTGGTGTAGCTGTGTGGTGTGAGAGTCTGGGCTATATATAGGTTGGTATAGCTGTTGTAAATGTGATAGTTGGCAAGAGAATGTTACAGGTGTGAGTACGTGAAGTGTTAGTGCGTGTCTTATGCACAGACAGGATGATATTGTGTTGAGTTGGTAGCATCGGGGGACGCTGATGATATTGGTTGTCGCTACTTAGAAAAAGTAAGTTGATCGCCCATAGTGGTGATGATCGGGGGACGTTTGATGGGAAGGGGTTTGGTCGCCGATATTGGTGACGGGAAAGAATGGTATTTGGGTGTGTGTGTGGCCTATTAGAAGTCGAGGGATAGGCAGTTTGTTGGTGGTTGCCGATCCTGGTGATGAGTGGGAATGGTATTTGTGTGTGTGTGTGGCTTATTAGGAGTCGAGAGATAGGCAGTTTATTGGTGGTCGCCGATACTGGTGACAGGTGGGAATGGTATCTATGTGTGTGTGTAGCTTATTAGGGGTCGAGAGGTAGGCGGTTTATTGGTGAGCACCGATACTGGTGACGGGTGAGAATGGTATCTGTGTGTGTGTGACCTATTAGGGGTCGAGAGGTAGTCGATTTATTGGTGATCGCCGATACTGGTGACGGGTGAAAGTATTTGTACAGTTAGGGGATGTCGATGGGTGGTCACAATTAACATGCATAATTTTTTTAAATTACCAAAAGTAGGTATTAGATTGAGTAGATGGAGTACATATACGACCTCTAAGTTCCTTATTGTTGTATATGATGCTTGTAACTTAATTTTTATTGTACTGAGTTGTATATACTCACTCCGTTTTATTTACAGATGGAGTAGGGATGGAGTCGGGATCGAAGTTGCTGATTTCCGAGCCTAGCAGATAGAAGAACAGGGCAATAATGTTTTCGTCATTTGGCATGATTGAGTGTGTAATAATCAGTAGTAGTGTAGATAGTGTGTCTGCTGGGAGTTTGTGAAATTATTCTTCAGTGTGATATTACATGTAGGGTTACAGATTTATTGTGATTTTGAGTATAGATTTGCGGTAAGGTTTCTATATTTGTAGTAGATTTGGAATGACGCTTTCGTGTGTAGTCGCGGAATTATCTTAGACTACGCCCTTTAAAAAAAAAAGGGCATTACATTATACTATTTTACTCATATTTTGAAAGAGTCACTTTAGAAAAATAATTCATAATTTATTTAATTAAAATAATTGCTTGAGATAGTCATTGATTATTATGTAAATTAACTGTTTGATTATGCTCAATTTCTATTGAAAATCATTATGGCATTGTTGTTAGTCTAAATCATAAGTTTGATCGATTCAAAAATTTAAATTTAATTGACAATTAATTTCTAATTAAATATGTTTATAAGTTGAAAAATATCACATATATATATGTTGAAAATCCTCAATGACAATAGTTTGTGGTTCCATTTTTTCCAAATTATATTTTATCATGTTATATTTTTATGGACAAAAAATTAAAAATTAAAAATTAATTTTTTTTCTATTTTCCACTAATGAAAATTTGATTTCCAAACAAAATATTATTAATTATTACAGATACTTTTAAGGATAAAAAATTTAAAAAAAAAAATCATAGAGTAAGTTTAATCTCCAGATTATGCAAAATAATACAAATGATCAACTTTTATCAACGGCTCGGATCTTCCGCTTCTGCCATCAGTTTTTACGATTTTTCTATGTCCAGTTATTTTTTCACTTTCTCCAGGGCGACTCACCTATATCACATGTCACCCTGCCGCATGTTCAAATCGAAACCGTCCCGTTCTCTCAACCTCATCTTCCCTTATCCCGTTCTCAGTGCAAAGGACAAATCAGGCGGGAACTCGGTACGGCCATGAGTCGAGTAGCCCTGGGCGCGGTGAGTCCGAACACATCGTTCATGTCGAGTTCGCTCGGTTTCATTCCGTCGGCCAAGGACCAGGTGAAGCAGTGGAGTAAATGCGCCACGCCAAGCTCCAATGCGTAGAGTCCGAGCTGCATTCCCGGGCACGACCTCCGGCCCGACCCGAACGGAATGAATTCGAAGTTGCTGCCTTTGAAGTCGGGCATTCCCTGGTTCAGGAACCTTGAAGGTTTAAATGAGTCGGGATTTTCCCAGGACTTGGCGTCTCTGTTAATTGCCCATGCGTTGATCATCACACGCGACTTTTTGGGGATGACGTAGCCGCCGATCTCGGCATCCTCGGCGGTTTCGTGGAGGAGTAGAGGGATTGGCGGGTGGAGCCGTAGTGTCTCCTTAATGACACACTTGAGGTAAGTGAGCTTCTCCATGTCTTTCTCCTCCACGCGCCGATCAAGACCCACTACGTCCGCAAGCTCTTGCTGTACCCGTTTCAGCTCTTCCGGGCACCGCATCAACTCCGACAATGCCCACTCTATGGCTGATGCCACTGTCTCTGTCCCGCCAAACATTACGTCCTGCATCGCCCAAAATTATTCTTCGTTATATAAATATATAAATTTATATTTAAAAAAATTTTTAAACTTTAATTTGGGTTAGTGATTTTGTGTTTACCATGATGATGGCTTTGATATTGTCCCGGGTGAATCTGATGGCGTTTGGAAGATCGTCTGATTGGTTGACTTTAGCCTCCTCGCTGTAAAAGGCGAGTAACTCGTCGACCATGTCAGTGTCAGCGTCGTCGTCGGAGAGGTTGCTGCCGTTCTTCTTTTTCTGGATATGTTCGTCTATGACGGAGTCGATGAATCCGTCGAGTGACTGACGGGCCTTCACGAGTCGGATATTGAGGCCCTGTGGGTCTACCCACCCGAGATATGGAACAAAATCTGCAATGTTAAACGCGCCGAAAAGCTTGGAGAACTCCTGCATGATCTTGATGAACTCGTCTTGTCCGTCTTCAGAGCAGGCTCCGAATGCCGCTCTGTAAATAATGTTCCGGGTCAAGGAAAAGATGAGCTCGCCGACGTTAACGGTCTTGCCGGTGTTGGCAACCACGGTCCTGACCATCTTATCAACTTCCTCCCGCACCGACGCCCACGACTCCGCCCTCTTGCGGCTGAAAACCTTCATGACACAAATCTTACGCATCTGCCGCCAAAAGGGACCGTAGTGGGCAAACGCCATATCAGCTCTGTCATAAGTGAGATAGCTTATGGCTATGGTGGCCGGGCGGTTGGAGAAGATACTGTCCTGAGCTTGGAGAACTTGGCGAGCCACCTCCGGCGAGGAAACCGCCACCATGTTCAAGAAGCCCATTCTTAAGCCGAAGAGACCACCGTACCGTTTAGCGAGTTTGGCGAGACCACGGTGAGTCAACTGGTCCATCATCATCATGTTGCCGATGAGAGGTAACCCTTTGGGTCCCGGCGGGAATGGATGCTTCCGGCGAAGACGGGAAATGAGACCTAAGACTAAGAGTAACGGGACAATGAAGAAGAAGGACATGGTTACTGGTTGGTGGGTGAATGAATTGAGGAGAGAATCCATTTGAGCTTGTGTATATGTATGTGTATGCGGAGATCTTGCTGGCTGTGAAGATGGGATATACGGGCGTTTTATATACTAGTTGGCCGATCTAAACTGTGCTCTCTCCTTTATTTATTTGTTTATTATTATTGTTATTTTAACTCGGTTTTGTATGATTTGGAACTGCCCACTTAGTTACTTCCTCATTTTAAATTAATTATTAGATTAAATTATGCATGGATTAGGAATTAATTCATGCGATTTAATATCACTAAAATAAGCTTTTCTTTTTTTTTTTTTGACCAATCTTATTCAAATTCACGTATATTTTATGTAAACTTTTTAATAAAAATTTATAAATTTTATTGATTAAGTGATGAATGAACCAATAAAAAAATTACATATTTATATACGTACGGCATACATAGTTATACATACATATGTATACGAAGGTAAAATGTGAAGATCTCTTGATAGGAGACCTTAAAATATCTCCAACAAGTATCTTTCATGGTTAGACATTAGAACGGTTGAAGATCTCATTTTACCATTTCATATTTCTGGGCGTTCTTATTTTCACCTTAATTAATTAATTAGTTAGAGTTTTAAGGGGAGCCATTAAATTTTTACGAACGAATTTTGGCACAAAAGTAATATGTTCTTACTGCCCAATAATATAAATAAGGTTCAGAATTATTCAGACATTATATATATATATATATATATCGTTTTTAAGCATCAGAATGACATCACATATATATTTATTATATTTGATTAAAACATGCAATTATTTGGATTAGATGTTTTCGTCATGTCCATATATATATATATGTGTGTGTGTGTGTGGGAACGTACCATAAATTCACAATTTTATATAATTTATGTTTTATTTTTGGCACCAGTATTATAACAAAGTTTTTGATTAATTATATAAATTCATATTTATTATGCCTTTTAGATTTAAAAATTATTTCAGAATAAAGTAAGCTAATTATAATAATATTAATATAACAATAATACTTGCCACCTACTATCACATGGAGTGGATTATAATAGTAAAATAAAAACAAATTAAGGAAAGTTGCCAACAGCCAAGCCAAAATTAGCTAAGCTGCCGCTAGCAGGCATCCTCATCAACAACCCTTAATTAATCCTTAATTGATATTAATGAGATTCTCAAGGTAAATTAAAGCTTATAAACCATACGTATTATAACCAAAAAAAAAAAAAAAAAAAAGTAAAAATTAAACTGTAATAAATGTTAAAATTGAGATTAATATGGGAATTTGCTAATGCAAGTTAAGGGTATAAGTTGGAATTAGCAAATAAAAAAGTTATTTGATATGTTAAGAATACAAATGAGTTTATAAATCTTATACTCTTTATTAATGTATTTTAAATAGATGTTTATAATTTTTAGAATAAATTGATTCAATTTACAATGTTAGTTTTTTTTAATAACAATACAATAATTTAGTGGTTAATACTATTATTTTTATGGAGCTAATTACTTTTATTTGCATTATAAATTAAAGATGATTGATTTATAATATTTAAATTAGTTGAATCAATAACTTAATTTATTAACGTATTAAATTATAAATTTTAATAAATTAAATTTAGTTTTAAAGAATTTATTACAGTTATAGAAGAAAATAATATTTTAAAATAATTAAGTTCTCTTAATTAAAATAATCATAACAATTTAAATCCCGACCATATTTTTTTTTTTTATAGAATTCATGAAACTTTTCAAAATTATTCTTAGTAACACTACCACATGGTAAAGTAGGCAGTAGTTAATTAATCATTAGAAGATAAAATTAAAAGTAATTAACTTATATTATAAAGGTTAAGTTTTTTTTTTTTTGTAACAAAAAGGAGAGAATAAATGTTGTAACCTATCAGGAGATTGGGATTTATTAGATGAAAAAGTTCGCACTTAATTTTCCAATTTGACAATGACACGGTGCCGTATCATATTCGATGGATATCAGATTAAATTTTAGTCAATTTTGCTGACTACTAAAAACCAAAATTGTTCTTTTTAAAAAAAAGGAAAAATCAATTTGGTCAAGAATGCTGGCCCTGGCTGACTATAAGCCCAACGGTCACTGGCACGCAGTTGCCACTATTGATTATTTTTTATGGAACCCACTTTTAATTATTTGAAAATCCCAATTTGTTTATTTTTTTTAATTCAATTTATTTCTATTTTTTATACACCAAGTTTGACCACTTAGTTTTTGTGTTTCTTAATTGTAATTATGGATTAATGTTTTGTAATAGTAGGTTGGTGTCGGGTAATTTATAATTAAAATTATATATTTTTAAATTTAGTTTTGGCGCGCTTGATAAGCTAATTATTGAATTTTAATCACATATAAATTATTAAGACTTATGGTTTTCTAAATAGTATTAATTATTATATAGTACCGTTAAGTTATTACATTAACTGTTGAAAAAAATAAAATAAAGAATTTGGGAAAGAAAAATATTAGTTAGTAAAATGTGGAATCAATTGCAGATAAAAATACAAAAGGGAAAAAATTTAGGACCGGCCGCCACCAACAACCTCAAAAGCAAGAGAAAGAATCGAACACCCACCGGAACACGTTGTGTTTAAGTTCGTCTCAAAACGACAAAACAAATAAAATAAAACGACAAATAATTTTGCTTAAACAATCAAAAAAGAGGGGATTTAAGTGGTAAATTTCTTGACTAAGGCTGAGAGGTGCGTGGAATGGGGGCTTAAAAACTTGGAGTTCTTTAAGTTTTTAAGTTTTCTTAACTATTATATAAATTTATATTGACATTGGGTCAGTATGAACCAAAAATTTAGTTCATCTATTTAGGAACCGAGATCGAATTAAACACATATTTAGTTTGATCTGATTCAATTTTTCAATAAGAACCAGAATTTTTAAATCCTAACTCTAATAATGTATTTAGTATAAATTATCATATTACTTTTGATTGGATAAAGATATGAATTATTGATATGATTAAAGAGAGAAATCAATTGAGTGTAAAGAAAGTAAGTTAGATAGTTCATTAGTACCCAATTACAAATTAATTCTTAAAAAAAAAAAAAAACTAACTAATTATTAGCAAACCCAAAATTTCAATATATATATATATATATCTATATATAGGAAGCTTGTTTCGTGTGTGACTGGTGACCAGATCAACTTTCAAAGCATCAATTAATAAAACATTAGTCTCCCAAATCTATGAATCTTATGTAACGACCCGAAAAAATATAATTATGATTATAATTAAATATTTAGTCCTTGACATCTAACAAAATACAGACTCTAAAAATAATTTTATGAAAGATCACTTTATTTACTAAATTAGATAATATTTCGTAATTTGAAAAATTGAGTTCATCTTAACTGTAGATTGGATAATTCCCATATGTTTTGGGATCCTGTCATCGCCCTATTCGGTCTTGAACTTGTTCTTGAATTTTCTGTCATATAAGACATAAAAGAGTGAGTTACAAAAACTCAATAAAAAACATTTAACATTTTAACCTATAATTGTATTTGGCACAAGTGAGTCTTTCTTACCATATCCCAAGTGAATTTATACATTAATGTTATTTAAGTGTCTATCCCTGTCATTATAGGTGAGACGGTATACGGAGGTTAACGTTTTTCAATCCCTGTTTCTATAATTCACCCTATTGTTATCATTTACCTTTTTTTCAACTAGCACAGTAATTTTAACTTTCTAATTTTTTCCAACATGTCTATCTGATTTCCATCATTTTCATCGCTTTTCTTCACAAGAAGACATTGGTCTTTCATCGTACAATACCATCACATCATCATCATGAGGGAAAAAAACAAATATTTTCATAATACGCGAACACAAATCACATACATATACATATCCACCAGAGAAACACTGCACGATACTATCAACAAACTGGGTTTTAACTCGATCATAATGGTCACACACACACTCCCCCCTCTGTTCACCTCGCATGTACAACATATCATATAGCATCACCTCCATATGTCTTTACTAATGAGAACCAATAAACGGGCTCACACCCAACCGTAAGGCCACACAATCACACTCGCCCCTCAACGTCAATTTCAAGGCAACACACACTGTTCCGCCATCCTGGCACTCATCGGCCACCTCAAGGCCGCACACACGCACACACTATTCTGCCATCATTGGCACCCACCGATTATCACACGGCCACACATACACTGTTCCGCCATCATTGGCATCCACCGACCAGCACACGACACACATTCACCCCACTTCGCCACTCCTGGCAACCGATCATCGAATGACCACTCACACACACACACACACAACCCTTATCAACACACCACGACAACCGACCATTGAATTGCCACTCACACGCTCACACAACGCCCTTATCAACCCTCTGAATTTGATTTTAAATTCAAAATTTCTTTACTCACTTTGGGTTCCCTACTCCATCCGTAAGGTTTATTGAATTATATATAAATTTTTATGATATTTGGTGTTTTTTTTTTAATTTTTTTCATCACTTTAATTCTTCCACCAGATTGATTAGTAGTCCAGACCATTTAATACATTATAAGTGCTTGGTTTATTATTAGTGTAATACCCAGATCCAGAATTTGGCCAATGATTAATTTTAAAATTTCAAATATATATATAAAAATATAATTTTAAAATTTATCAATTTTTATTTAATGTGAAATTAGTAAAAAAATAGGTTGGGGATGAAATTGAAAATAATGTTGCGAAAAGTTGATAAAAATTTGGGTTCGGATGATATTTTTGAAATAAAAATCAGAAATTAGATGTCAAAACACAATTTATGAAGATTGCACCACGTAGGATCACTAAGTCAGCAGACCCGACAAACCAGAGCATTCTGCGTGGTAAGACACGCTGACTTAGTGCCACGCGGGAGGACATGCTGGCAATCAGCATGCCCGAGATCGGATGACTTGGATGCGTTTCCACGCGCGTGGACAGTCCGGATCTGTTCCCTCCTCAGGCGCGATCGAACGATTGCGATTAAACGAGACGAACGGTTCAGATTTCTTCGCTCTTTAAACGCGATTGTACAATCGATATCAAATCGTGATGAACGGTCCAAATTTATTTTCTTTTTAAATACGATCAAACGATCGAGATCAAATACAATGAATAGTCCAAATTAAAGGAAGATAGGTATAAATATCTCGTATCACACCAAACCCAAACCCTAGCCGCCAGCCTCCCACTAGAGAAGGGAGCCGATTGTTGCTCCCTGCTGTGTCGGAGCCACCTCCGACCGTCAAAAAAGATAAAAAAATTCTCATATCTGCTCAGTATTTGATTTCGAACACTCCCATGGATAAATCAGAGCAAAAGAAATGATAGATGAACTGAAAATCGCAGGTAAACCTAGCGGTGCCGCTACAGACAAAGCTCGATGCTGCCGCCGCGGGCAAAACCTGAAACTGCCTCTGATGAGCCCATTCCCGTTTTCCGGTTCGTACGATTTTTCTACCATTGTATTTACCGTTCTAATTTTTAGAAGTTGATCAAAGAAAAACACTCAGCCGCAGAGGTGAGTCGGTGGAGCCGCCACACAGAAAAATTCTGCCGCCGGTAGGTTTTTATTTTTTAACTTTTTTCGACCAACCGTGGCCCCCCTAACGTGTTTTCTCACAGGGATGAGTATAAAGCTAGCCGAAATAGGTTGAAAACAGCTAGATTGAGAAATTCTAAAATTAGTCAAAAAATGTTTTTAACACCGATTTTAAGTTTTTTAGGGTATTTTTAGGTACGTGAAACGTGTTTTAATTTCTGCAGAAAAATTCAGAAAACCCGAGGACTGGCAGTAAGTGCAACTGAAAGTTCGGTATTTCGGACGTCGATTCATGTAAGAATCTCTCATCTTATTTCATGTTATAAAATTGAAATCTAATTATCAATAACACAATATTTTGCGTAATATAGAAAACTTCAAAAATTAATTACAGATTACTAATGGAGTCAGAACCTGTTACTTATTGTTGTTTGTTATGTTTAACTGATTGTTTAATTTTACAACTTTAAATACATGATAACATACTGAAATTGGTAAAATGATTCAGTTGTGTTTTTCTTGATGCATGTATTTTTTGTCTTGCATTGATTTACGGTTAAATTGTAAAACTGAAAATTAAACATAAACAAAAATTTAATTGGTTAAGTGAATGAATTGTAGCAGTACTAGATATCCTGGGAGATGGTGGAGGGACTGTATACATAGAAAACCCTACCATGAATGTCGCCTCATACCAGAGTGATATCGAGAATTGATATTTTTGTTGTTCATACCAGACGAGGTATGGGAACAACTCGTTTTACCCTTACACCGGATAGAGTATCGATGATTAGTATTTTTGGCGCTCATACCATATGGGATATGGGGATGACTCGTTTCACCCTCATATCAGACGGGATATTGATGGATGATATTTGTGACGCTCATACCGAACGGGGTATGGGGACGGCCGGTTAGTTAACAAGGTTGGAGATTGGTTCACACGTAGTGGGATATCTTTATGGACCCACATGGATATCAGTAGGCAAATAAAAAGGAAAAGTTCTTATTCTTGCTTACTTAAATATAAGATTTTGATGTTATTGAGTTATTATCTTTATAGGTCGGTTTTGAAAATCTCGCAACGATAAGTATACAATAAATAGTTTTACTTATGATAAATGAATTTACTTAGTAAAAGCTCATTGGTTGTTTTTATTATTTTTACCAACCTTTAATTTCTGTATCAGTGAGTAGTGTGATATTTTTATTGGACCAATGTAGCTCACCATTTCGTTAACTATTTCATATCAAGATGACCAAGATCTAGATTCCGATCAATAAAGGGGTCGTGAATAGTTCATCACCCGGACTCCTTTAAAAGCTAGTGAAGGTTGTCATAGAATGCTCAGTTGTTTACTTTTCGTTTATTTCTTTGATTTTTGGTTGTTTTTTTAGAATTGACATTTTTCGTAACCCTATTGGGTATTTTAAACTATTGTGTAAGGAATGTAAAGTCTAACTCTATTATTCCGTTTCCGCATTCAACTTATGATTTTATTTTGTTTTAAATTCCAGACCTTTACGATTAGAGTTAGATCTCTTAGCCCTTGGATCTAACCATCCAATTTTAAAATTTTACTTATTGGGTCATCTCTCTGTTTAATGGGTTATGGCCCGTTTATGCCATAGATAAAGCCCATGGATATGCCCATTTTTTAGCCCACTAGATCTACATCTTCCTCTTTATTACCAACTCCTTAACCCTAAATTCTCTATTGTCATCATGGCTACCTTATAGATCTCGGGTTATTTGCATTCACAGTGTGTATTTCATTTTACTGTAATGAGTTTTAAATAATTTTTGTGCTTATCTTTCGAGATTAATCATTCAACAAATCATTTTACTTGGTTACCTTGTACTAAATTGTAGTTAGATTAAAATGTTAGATGAATCTTACCCTCGTTGGATTGCAGTGATGAAAATTGATTCACAATGGTGTCTCTGTCTTCCTAAGCCACACAAATACACATACCAATACTTTTTGTTTGTTGTAACACTCAAATTAGTATCAAATATGCTTTTTTTAAGTCTTGTGAAGTAAAAAATGGGAAAACATGTTCATTGAGCTTACCTGTTAAAGTGAATGCACACCAAAAGCTGAATTTAGCTCTCGATTTTCAGTCCTCCACCGTATCCCGTCCACTTTGGCCTCCTAAAACGCATCTTTTTCTCTCTATTGTGAGCGATTTTCCCTCTCCTAGGGTTTTTTGTTCAGGAAAAGAATATCATTTATATAGGGTAGAGTGAATGAGAGCCATTGGATATAGGGTTAGTCCCATAGCCGTTCGATTTATATCTCTCATTAAGGTTAACTTGGACATTTCTTGGGCATAATCTACCCCCCTTAAAAAAATTTTGTGCTCCAAATTTCTAGATTGATTTCCAAGTTTGTATTTTGTTGAAAAAAATCCCAATCATGACACGGTCGTCATGTCGGTTAGGTTAACTCATAAGTGTTGTTTCATGATACTCCGACGGATTCTTTGATGCTTGCTAGCTGTTTTGGGGGATAATCCCACTTCAAAGGTAATTCACTCAACTTCCTCAATACCTTCACGACTCATTATTTTCTCAGTCATCTTGGTGGTACTTCTATTCATTGTATCTTGGAAAAATCAGGGAGTCTCAAGAGTCAATTCCATCTCATTCTCGACTTCTGAGAATGATTCAAGATTTTAGGGAAAAATCCTTGTGTCATCCCAAATCGAAAACTGGTCCTTTTCCTCATACCAATCAAGTCTCTAAAGGGCTTCGCACTTCTAGTAAATCATACCAGCCCCCACATTCATCAATTTTATCGCCTTAAGGTTATTATATCTGAGCTTTGTAGGTGTTTGGTTCGTGGCTTATCGAATTTGCATTTCGGGATCTGTGGTAATTTCACATTAATGTTGATGAGCTATAACTTATTTTGGTTGTCCCAACGATCATTTGAGTGAACTAACACCCTTAAGGTGGTTGTTGTTGGATTTTATTTTTTCGTACCTATTGAGATTATGATGTTCATTTTTGTTATTTGAATTATTAAGAGTCTCATTCGGTATGAAAGTTAATTATTAGTTTTGTTGTAAGGGTTACATTTGATTTCAACTCTCGTATAGTTAGATACTACACCCTTTTGTTTCTAGAATTTTCCATGCAACCACTTTTACACATGACCTTCATATATGACTCACGTGTTTGCCCTATTATTGATCTCTCCTGATTGGTTTCGAGGTTTGCATGTGTTGTGAGTTATGAGTCTATTATATTTTCGTTGCATTATCATGATTATATATATTCTAAAGTTTGATATTAATGAATTAGAATCTTATCACTTTTATATTTTTATAAGTGTAAGGGATTTTGTATTCTGAGATCATCGAAGTAATGGTTTAATTATATCCGTAGAAGGTACAACCCTTATGTTCCAACTTAAGGGCAAGAAAATATACTCTGGAATATCATACTAATGGTCTTATTGTCAAGGTATGTCTCCAAAAGAGTTCATTTCCTTTAGGAATTTAACTTATGCGAAAATAAGTCCTTTATAAAGGATCTTAGTCAAGTATACAGATTCCCTTTTGATATTAAATCTCTGACCCATTATAGCCCTAGATACAACAGATATTTTCTTAGGATGTCTGTAGGGAGTTCTAAACATCTAAGTTTCATTTTCCTAACTTCTCTAAGTTCTAACTCTCGAAAATTCTTAAACCTTCTATATCAGAATTAGATCCGAAGAACGTATACTCTGATACTAACTTTAACGACCCATATTTTTAGAAAAAATGTAATCATCATTATAACCAAATACTTAGTCATTGACATTTAACAAAATACAGAATCTAAAAACAGTTTTATGAAAGATCACTTTACTTACTGAATTAGATAACATTTCATAATTTGAAAAATTGAATTCATACTAACTGTAGATGTGATAATTCTTATATGCTTTGAGATTCCGTCATCGTCCTATATAGTATTGAACTCGTTTTTTAAATTTCATTCTTATAAGACATAAAAGAGTGAGTTACAAAAATTCAATAAAAGATATTTAATAGATTAACCTATAATTATATTTAGTAACAGTGGATCTTCCTTTAATCCCAAATGAGAGCCATTGGATATAGGGTTAGTCCCACAATCGTCGGATATATGTCTCTCATTAAGGATAACTTGGACATTTCCTGGGCATTACATCTTAATTGGCTACTTGGTCTCCCAATAGAGTAGACAAAAACGATTCTACAGATCCATTTGTCACCGAATAAATTAATATTCAATTAATGCTTAATTGATTATAAGAAGAAAAATCAAGATTGTACGCCATTAACGTCAGCGTGAGTCACCATCAATTAACCCCTTTAAATAGTCGTCAACGCGAGTCTGCTACACTTTGTAGTATTTGGAAATCATCAAGAATCTCTCTTTCTATTGCCAATGACATTGATGAGCAGCCCACATGTAAATATATATGTATGTGTGCTCTCTCTGTGTAACACTGAAATCTAGATGGCTTACTTGTAACTGCAGTAAACTCGTCAGGTAAATATATATATATATATATTTATATGCGTGTGTTTGTATCATTTCACATGTAACGTGACTTCTGATCTCATCCACGATGAACCATGCATTTTCGCCAGTGTCACGGATCACGATATACACACACACACACACGCCCAATTTCGGATTAATTTGTGATTCACGGTAATGGGAAGTGCATGATAGCAGGCGTGCATATATACATATATATACACACACACACACACACATAATTACATATGGGTTGCAAGTTATGGTGGCCATGCATGTCGCGTTCAATTTAAGATAATCTTGATTCATATGACATGGAAAAAGTGGTCGATAAAATTTTCATATTTCCCGCTGTCAATCACTAAAACAACTAAGAAACTAAGTGGTCAACTTGTGAAAGAGCCGCCTGTACCTATCTCTTCATTACTATATATTTATATATGGTTATATATACATACATATATATATATATGCCTCTCAATTTGTCAGAATGCTTATGTATGTAGACTGATTAAGAGCTTAAACGTATTATTCTTTTCCTTTTCCAATAAAAAGAAAAAGATGGGAGAAAAGACAATGTAAAAAGTATCTCTTCCTGGTCCAGGTCATGATCTTGACCGACTTTTGATCAATCAAATTTGGTAAGCAGAGTAGTTCATTTTAAATGTCACTTAAAAAATAGTCAACATTTTCATAATTAATAATGGGTATGTTCTTATTCCTATAATAATAATAATTATTATAATAAAACTGGATATTTTCTTCCTCAGACCAAAAAGAATAATTTTTTTTTTTTAAAAAAAGGGGTTAATTCAATCCAGCACGTGTTTGACTAAATGTATTTCTGTATAATTTGTTGTTGAGAGTTGAATTAGATAAATAAAAGACACGTGAGAATTTGGAGTACTAATTTAGTAGATATTTTATTTTTTAATTGAATTAATTTTGAGTCCATCTGTATCTAAAATTATACAGAAATAATATATATATATATATAGAGAGAGAGAGAGAGAAAATTCTAACACATATCGTATGTCCATTATTTATTTATGAGATGGTAAAATACATTATTTATTTCGGAAATATATTTTTTTAGATGTGGGCATAAATTGATTAATTAAGCTGGCTAATATCTCAACTTAATTTGACTAATTTATAATATATATATATATATATATATAGAACGATAGAATTAATAATTTAAAATTTTTATTATTAATATTCACTAACATTATAAAATAAATAATTATATAAGTTGGATAAATTTTTATTTGTAGGTCGTTTCTAGATAGAAGTGTGAGATAAAACTTCAACTTGAAAAATCTAACTCTTTTAGGAAAGTATTATGGTAACTGAGCCAGGTGATTTTAACTGTATTAATAGGCTAATTTTACCAATTGTAATTAAATTTAAATAATTTTTGTACTTATATATGTATTTACGTAATGGAATCAATTAAATATCTAGTTCATAATTAACTAAGTAATTTATTCGGATATTAAGCACTAAATAAAGTTAAAGGAGAGATATGAAATTCGCACTTAACATATAAGTGTTCGTTCGATAATTTTTTCAGTATATATTGATCTTGTTTTAGTTGAAATTATAATTTTTATATTAAATTATGACTCTAATAATTGGAGAATCAAAATGACAGTCACAAAAAAAAGTATATGAATTCCTCAACAAAAAAAATATATATATATATAAACAATTTGTTGAATATATATAGAAATTATAATTTATTTTATTTATTAGTTTGAATTCAAATATAATTTATCTTTATTTAGATTTAAAATTATTTATTTTAAAAAAATTTATATTATTAGTTAAAGTTTATCTTTTAAAAGATTAAATTTATATTTATTTTTTAAATTATAATAAATTATTTTTAGAAAATTTGAATTCAATGTAAATGTATTCAGCGGCGTTACGAAGACTCTGTTAGCATATGTAGCATAACATATATCATTCCGTAACCAATGGACCATACCACATAGAAAAGGTTCAAATCAAATCATTCAAATTCCTAAAGTTAATTCATTGTATATTCATCAATAATTTTTCATTTCAAAAGGAGTTGCTTTCTACAAACTATATGAGTATTCCGTTTCATTATCCATATTCTCTGTTCCATCTCCTCTGTAGCGCCCGGAAAGGAGGAGGAAAAAAAAAAAAAAAAAAAAAAAAAAAAAAAAAAAAAAAAAGGGGGGGGGGGCCACGTCAGCAGCCACGTCAGCAGGCCCGGTCAGCAGTCCCGGCCAACCGGGGCCTGCCACGTGGCAAGATCGCGTCACTCCGAAAGGAGCCACGTTGGCGATCCGCGTGGGTGCGATCCGACGGCCCAGATCAATCACGCGATCGGACGGCCCAGATTCAAACGCACGGACGGCCCAGATTCAATCAAAAACGAACGGCCCAGATTAAAACGAAACGAACGGCTGTGATCAAAAGGCAAGGGGTTATAAATAGAACCCCCACACCAGACCAAAAACCCTAGCCGCCAGCCGCTCGCTGGAGAAGACGAACCAGAGGCCGACCGCCGCCACCCGCCGCCACTCGCCGCCGCACCGGGGAAATTTCCGACCGTCGATCGAGGTAAATTTCATACCCCTGACTCGTTTTTCCCCACTGATTCCTCCTATGGCCAAATCGAAGCCGAAATCCCGGCCAAACGGCCGGAATACGCGGCCGAAGCCCAGCGGCGCCGCCGCGCCCCCTCTCGGTTTTTGCCTCCGACGAGGCCCTTCCCGGCCTCCGTTCGATGCAATTTTTATATCACCGTGATCACCATTCTTTTCTCTACAGGTTGACCGAAGCCAAATCACCAAAACACGAACCTCGCCGGAGAGTCGCCGTACCCGAGAGCGCCGCCGCCGGTAAGCTCCGCTTTTCCGTGATTTTTTGGCCCCCCGAGGGCCCTAGGGTTGTTTTCTGACAAGGACCAATGCGAGTGTGGCCGAATTCGGCCAAAAACGGCCGAAAACAGTCAACCCGAGGCGACTCGCCGCCGCCAGCGGCGGCGCCGTCGCCGGAGCACGGCGGAGCCGCCGTGCCGGAGTTGCAATTTGGGCCGAAAGAGGCCCTGGGCCTAATTTGGATTTTTTTTGGAACACGTGCAGGTACTGTTAGCGTGTTTCAGTTCCCCGGGAAAAATTCAGGGAAAATTAGGGACAGCCTGCAGGCGCACTGTGAATCGTATTCGGATCCCGAAAACAAGTAAGGACCCCTCACCCTATTTCCTATCACGGTATTAAAGTTCAAAATGATAAAACGGTATTTCTTGAATTAACGCATGTGTGAAATTGCTTAAGGTTGCTAATGGAGCCCGAGTCTAGTGTGATTAATGATTTACTGTTGTTTGGCATGTTTTACACTGTTTTACAGCTTTAAATGCATTATGGGGTTTGATGTGTTCATTCTATAATTTCGAATGCATATATTACTGTTTTATTAATTATGGGTTGAATGACTGAAGAACTGATACTGTATGTTGTCTGTTCGGCATGAATTACGATTTGCTTGTTTAAATGTGAATTAATGATGCTTATTGAGGAAAAAGGGAAATGAAACATTGTATAGACTGATAATTGTATGATGGGGACAGCCTGACTAGATATCCTGGGAGATGGTGGACGGACCGGGTCCGTAGGGAACCCTACCGGGATTGTGGTCTCACATGCCGGACGGGGTATGAAGATCTTATGGTTTTGGCGCCCATACCGGACGGGGTATGGGGACGGCCCGTTTCACCCTCATACCGGACGGGGTATTGAGGTTTATGGTTTTGGCGCCCATACCGGACGGGGTATGGGGACTGCCCGTTTCACCCTCATACCGGACGGGGTATTGAGGTTCATGGTTTTGGCGCCCATACCGGACGGGGTATGGGGACGGCCCTGGAAACTGATTATGAATGTTAAAGGTTAACGGGTAGCGGAACCCCTATGGACCCCCACGGATACTAGTAGGCTGGTAAATGAGAAAAAGATATGTTGTACAATGATTGAATTACAAGAGGCGTGATAAGTGTTATGTTTTACAGCTTAGATTATTCAATGATTATGATAATGTTATTGTTTTTCTCATATTGTTTTCATAAATTCCACCAAGGTAAGTGGATGGTAAAAGTTTTATTATTGATAAAAGGTTTTGTTGTTAATAAACGAGTTTATTGTAAATTATGCTCCATTGGTCTTTTTGTGGTTTTCTACCCACCTTTATCTCCGTGACGGTGAGATATCGTGATGTTCTTACTGGGCTAGTGTAGCTCACTCCTTAATTAACAATTTCAGATCAGGAAGACATGGTTCCCGAGCCCGTTCCGCAGGAGGACGACGAAGGGGATGCCTAGAGACTCTGTAGTCATACGCATAGTTTATTTTCGAGTTTTCTTTCTTAGTTAGTTTAACCTTTTATATTTTAAGTACGTTTGTTTGGTTTTTTTTTGTGTAAGGGATGTTAACTGAAATTTTGATCTCGCTTCCGCATTCGATATATTTAAATACTCATTTCATTTTAATATTTTCCGGGGTCGTTACAGTTGGTATCAGAGCCAGGTTTCCTCGGACCCATCCCTTACACTATAGTCCTTTAAAGAAATACTCACCGATTGGTCGTTACTCAACCATTCCTTGTAAATGCAGGTACACAGAAATGAGGAGAGGAAGGCCCCCACTAAACCGAGCGGCCCAAGATAATTCGCTTCGGGAGGATTTGGACAGATTATATGAGATGGTGGAAGCTCTCGTAGCTGCTCAGCGAAGGCAAGAGGAGAGAAGGGAGTTACCCGGACCTCCTCCGCTAGCGCAGGTTGAGCCCCCGTTACAGCAGGCTGATCCCGAGCCACCCCGGCAGGAGCCTGTTCCTCCACAGTACCACCCGGCACCACAGCCGCGGTACGACCCGGTACCACAGCCACGGTACCAACAGGTATCGCCACAGCACATTCCAGTGCCCCCACCCCATCAGCAGGCGCCACCACAGGGTCCCCCAGTTCACCCTCAGCCGGCCCCAGTCCCTCTACCTCGGGACCCCGCTCCCTCCTTGATCGACCCTGGCTTCATAGAGAGGTACAGGAGACTGAACCCTTCTACTTTTTCGGGGGGATCCTCTTTTGAAGAGGCCCAATACTGGCTGGCGGAGACTGAGAGAGCCTTTGAGACCTTGGGAGTAATTCCTGAGCAGAGGGCTGCTATTGCCTCCTACATGCTGGTAGGGGAAGCAGTACGCTGGTGGGAGCTCAAGCGGGCCACCCTGCCTGTACCAGTTACTTGGGAGCAGTTCCTAGCGGCTTTCCATGCGGAGTATCTCCCTAAGCACATCCAACATTTAAAGGAAATTGAATTTGCTCAGTTGGTCCAGGGTAATATGACAGTGTCGGAGTATGCCTGCAAGTTCCTGGAGCTGGGCCGACATGCCCCGGAGACATTGTTGGATGAGGGCCGAAAGGCCAGGAAATTCCAGTGGGGTCTCCGCCCGGCGATCAGACAGCACTTGTTGGTGATGGAGCTCGAGACATATTCGGCAGTCCTGGCAAAGGCGCAGATCATAGAAAGGAGCTTCGACACCCGCCCTCAGCTAGCGGGAAGTTCCCGACCTTCAGCCCCGCTCCGCAGGCCAGCGCCTACCATGCCGGTCCAACCCAGCAAGAGACCCAGGCCTGCCGCTCAGGGCCCTCCTCAGGCTATGGGGGCAGCTCGTGAGAAGATCTGCCAGTACTGCGGCAGGGATCATGGGGACCGACCCTGCTACCGCCTCAACAACACCTGTCGCATATGCGGCAGTGCCCAGCACTATGCGAGGGAGTGTCCTAGGAACCAGAATCAAGGGAGGCCTCCAATCCAGGGCAGAGTTTACAACCTTACCCAGAAGGATGCCGATGCAGACCCGGACGTGGTACATGGTATGTATACTATCTCTGGCCACATTGCTCATATTTTGTTTGATACTGGTGCATCACATTCTTTTATTTCACATGTTCTTGCTTCCAAAATTTGTGTACCACCTGATAGACTTGATTCATTATTGTTTGTATCTACCGCTGGGGGGGAGACATTACTAGGAGAGGTTGTCTACAGGGCATGTGCCGTGGAGATAGCAGATAGGAAATTGAGGGTAGACCTGATAGGGTTAGACACAGGGGATTTTGATGTAATCCTAGGAATGGATTGGCTGGCGGCGTATCACGCCACCATAGACTGCTTTAATAAAAAGATTGTATTTAATCCTCCCAACGAGGAGCCATTTACAAGTTAATAAAATTATTCGGTACTGATTCTCCCTAATGACAAATTCTTTTCTTCTTAATTCCCAGTGCGTTGATATTGTATTTTCCCTAACTAGGTAAACCCAAGAAGGAAGTTTGTATCCAAGAGATTCCAGTAGTCCGAGACTTTCCAGACGTATTTCCGGATGAACTGCCCGGTCTACCAGGGGACAGAGAGGTCGAGTTCACCATAGACTTACAGCCAGGAACCCAACCCATCTCGGTAGCTCCTTACCGAATGAGCCGCATCGAGATGGAAGAGCTAAGGAAACAAATCACTGAGCTACAAAACAGTGGCTTCATTAGACACAGCATTTCCCCATGGGGTGCCGGGGTTACTTTTGCAAAGAAAGGAGATGGAACGTTGAGACTGTGTATTGATTATAGAAGGATAAACAAGGTAACAATTAAAAACAAGTACCCTCTCCCCCGGATTGATGACCTTTTCGATCAGTTGCAGGGTGCACAAGTCTTTTCTAAAATAGATCTACGATCAGGTTACCATCAGGTAAAAGTGAGAGCAGAAGACATCCCCAAGACGGCATTCCGAACCAGGTACGGACACTATGAGTTCCTGGTTATGCCGTTTGGGCTAACCAACGCCCCGGCCATCTTTATGGATCTAATGAACAGAATCTTCAGAGAGTTCTTGGATAAATTTGTCATCGTGTTCATCGATGATATCTTAGTCTACTCAAAAAGTAGAGAAGAACATGCTCATCATCTTGCCCAAGTCCTCCAGGTACTCAGGGAAAAGAAGTTGTATGCAAAGTTGAGCAAGTGTGGATTTTGGCTCGAGCAAACCGCCTTCCTAGAACATGTTATATCGAAGGAAGGGGTGTCGGTGAACCCCGAAAAGGTTGAAGCGGTACTTGGTTGGAAAAGGCTGACAACAGTTAAGGAAATTCGCAGTTTCCTAGGGATGGCAGGTTATTACCGCCGGTTTGTCGAAGGGTTCTCCAGTCTAGCGGCCCCTCTAACCCGACTCACAAAGAAGAATGCAAAGTTTGATTGGAATGAGAACTGCGAAAGGAGTTTTTCAGAATTGAAGAAGCGACTGACTACTGCACCCGTGCTGGCTCTACCGAGTGGATCAGGAGGGTATACAGTTTATAGTGATGCCTCCTATCTGGGCCTGGGTTGTGTCCTGATGCAGCATGGAAAGGTTATAGCATATGGGTCTAGACAGCTAAAGAATCATGAGAAGAACTATCCTACCCATGATTTGGAGCTTGCCGCAATCATACACGCCTTGAAAATCTGGCGCCATTATTTGTATGGAGAGACCTTTCAGATCTACACCGATCATAAGAGCTTGAAGCACATCTTCACTCAGAAGGATCTCAACATGCGTCAGAGAAGGTGGATGGAACTCCTCAAGGACTATGATTGTGACATCCTATACCATCCAGGTAAGGGCAACGTAGTAGCCGATGCCCTCAGTAGGAAGAGTGCAGGCACCCTAGCCCATCTGATGGTTTCGGAATGCAGGTCCATTGGGGCTACGCAGCAGGTTCGACTGCAAGATCTGAAGAGGGCCACATGTTTGAGCCACCTAGCAGTCCAACCCGAG
Source organism: Carica papaya (assembly GCF_054855325.1). NCBI lineage: Eukaryota > Viridiplantae > Streptophyta > Magnoliopsida > Brassicales > Caricaceae > Carica > Carica papaya. Next base: position 3,515,377 of record NC_142312.1, on the reverse strand, counting down.
CTAATCCAAAGAATAAAGGAAGCCCAGTCAATCGACCCCGCCCTAGTAAACCGCAAGAAGGATGCAGAACAGGGAGTGAACTCAGAATTTCAGATCTCTGCCGACGGATTGATTCGTTTCAAGGACAGAATGTGTGTCCCAGACGACAATGAATTAAAAAGAGACATCATGACAGAGTCCCATAGTTCAAGGTTCGCCATGCATCCAGGAAGTACAAAAATGTACCAAACTATGCGACCCCGATTCTGGTGGAATGGGATGAAGAGAGATATAGCTGACTTTGTATCTAAGTGCTTGGTATGTCAGCAGGTCAAAGCAGAACATCAACGCCCAGGGGGGTTGCTTCAGCCTTTACCGATTCCAGAATGGAAGTGGGAACACATCACCATGGACTTCGTATCGGGACTACCCAAGGCACGATCGGGACACGATGCCATATGGGTAATTGTTGACCGACTCACTAAGTCTTCCCACTTCCTGGCCATCAGAATGACTGATTCGTTGGACAAGTTGGCAAAAATGTATGTCCGGGAAATAGTCAGACTGCATGGGGTCCCAGTAACAGTGGTATCCGACAGGGATCCCAGATTCACTTCTCGGTTTTGGAATAGTTTCCAGCAAGCTATGGGAACAAAGCTGTCTCTCAGTACTGCCTTCCACCCCCAAACCGATGGACAATCAGAGAGGACAATCCGTACGCTGGAGGATATGCTCCGAGCTTGTGTCCTTGACTCCGGAGGCCATTGGGACGACCATCTACCTCTGATAGAGTTTGCCTACAACAACAGTTACCAAGCAAGCATCGGCATGGCCCCATACGAGGCGCTATACGGGCGTCCGTGCAGGTCACCGATTTGTTGGGAGGAAGTGGGCGATAGAAGATTGTTTGGCCCGGATTTAGTGGAAGAAACCACGTCCAAGATAGTTAAGATCAAGAAGAACATCCAGACAGCTCAGAGTAGGCAAAAGAGCTATGCTGATACCCGGAGGAGAGACCTGACCTTTGAGAAAGGTGACCGGGTGTTTCTTAAAGTCACCCCCTTCAAGGGAATTAGTAGGTTCGGCAGAAGGGAAAAATTAAACCCCAGATACATTGGACCCTTTGAAATCTTAGACAAGATTGGTACCACTGCCTACAGACTTGCACTGCCCCCTGAGCTCTCCCGGGTTCACAATGTGTTTCATGTATCTATGCTGCGCAAGTACAATCCGGACCCTTCTCATGTCGTGGCTCATGAACCGCTCTCACTCCGAGAGGACTTGTCTTATGAAGAAGTACCGGTCAGTATCACGGACCGAGAAAGCAGAATACTCCGTAACCGGGAAATATCATTTGTAAAAGTCTTGTGGCAGAACCACACGCCTAGGGAGGCGACTTGGGAGCGGAATCAGAATTTAGGGCCCAATATCCTCATCTGTTTGATCAAGAGTAATGAGGCAAATTTGGGGACCAAATTTCTTTATGGGGGGGAGAGTTGTAGCACCCGGAAAGGAGGAGTAAAAAAAAAAAAAAAAAAAAAAAGGGTGGGGGCCACGTCAGCAGCCACGTCAGCAGGCCCGGTCAGCAGTCCCGGCCAACCGGGGCCTGCCACGTGGCAAGATCGCGTCACTCCGAAAGGAGCCACGTTGGCGATCCGCGTGGGTGCGATCCGACGGCCCAGATCAATCACGCGATCGGACGGCCCAGATTCAAACGCACGGACGGCCCAGATTCAATCAAAAACGAACGGCCCAGATTAAAACGAAACGAACGGCTGTGATCAAAAGGCAAGGGATTATAAATAGAACCCCCACACCAGACCAAAAACCCTAGCCGCCAGCCGCTCGCCGGAGAAGACGAACCAGAGGCCGACCGCCGCCACCCGCCGCCACTCGCCGCCGCACCGGGGAAATTTCCGACCGCCGATCGAGGTAAATTTCATACCCCCGACTCGTTTTTCCCCACTGATTCCTCCTATGGCCAAATCGAAGCCGAAATCCCGGCCAAACGGCCGGAATACGCGGCCGAAGCCCAGCGGCGCCGCCGCGCCCCCTCTCGGTTTTTGCCTCCGACGAGGCCCTTCCCGGCCTCCGTTCGATGCAATTTTTATATCACCGTGATCACCATTCTTTTCTCTACAGGTTGACCGAAGCCAAATCACCAAAACACGAACCTCGCTGGAGAGTCGCCGTACCCGAGAGCGCCGCCGCCGGTAAGCTCTGCTTTTCCGTGATTTTTTGGCCCCCCGAGGGCCCTAGGGTTGTTTTCTGACAAGGACCAATGCGAGTGTGGCCGAATTCGGCCAAAAACGGCCGAAAACAGTCAACCCGAGGCGACTCGCCGCCGCCAGCGGCGGCGCCGTCGCCGGAGCACGGCGGAGCCGCCGTGCCGGAGTTGCAATTTGGGCCGAAAGAGGCCCTGGGCCTAATTTGGATTTTTTTTGGAACATATGCAGGTACTGTTAGCGTGTTTCAGTTCCCCGGGAAAAATTCAGGGAAAATTAGGGACAGCCTGCAGGCGCACTGTGAATCGTATTCGGATCCCGAAAACAAGTAAGGACCCCTCACCCTATTTCCTATTACATCACGATGAACGGCCCAGATTCATTTCTTTTTTAATCGCGATCGGACGGTTCAGATTAAATCGCGATGGACAGCTCAGATTAAAAGTGGAAGGTTATAAATAATCTCATCCACACTCAAATCCTAACCCTAGCCGTCAGAGCCCTCGCCAGAGAAGACAGCCCAGCCGCCGGGGAGCCGACCGCTGCCACCCGCTGCCGCACCGGAGCACTTTCCAGCCGCCAACCGAGGTAAAAATTCTCTCCTTGGCTCAGAATTCGATTCTAAACCCACAAGTGGCCAAATCGGAGCCAAAACATCGGATAATTGGCCGGAAAACGCCGCCGCGGGTTTTCTCGATTTTTACCTCTAATGAGGCCATTCCCAACCTGTTCGATATAATTTTTACACCATTGTGAGCACCGTTCCTTCCTCTACAGGTTGACCGGAGTAAAACACAAAATCGCGACTCGAGCTATTGGAGCCCCCGCGCCAGAGAGCCCTGCCGCCGATAAGTTTTGATTTTCGGTATTTTTTTCGGGTCACCGAGGGTCCTAGGGGTGTTTACTCACAGAAACCAATGCAAGTTTGGCCAAAAACGGCCAACTCGAGGCGGATCACCGCCGTAAGCAGCGGTGCCGAAGCTGGAGCACGACAGAGCCGCCATGCCGGAATTTTGAAATTTGTCGAATAGGCCTTGAATCTTATTTTTGAGTTATTTGGGATATGTGTAGGTACCGTAAGCACGTTTCAGTTCCCGATAGAAAATTCAGGAAACTCAGGGACTGCCCTAAGCGCAGTGAAAAAATTCGATTTTCAACTTTGAATCAAGTAAGGACCCATCACCTTATTTTCTATCATGGGATTAAAGTTTAATAAATGATAAAACTGTATTTTATGAATTAAATAGATATACATAAGTATTACGGTTATTAATAGAGCCCCGAACCAGACATATTTCTCTATCAGTTCCTATTTCATTTATTTTACAGTCTAAATGCAGTATTGTATCTAGTTTATTTATTCTATGATTTTGAATGCATGAATCACTGTTTACTTCATTATGGCTTGATTTTGTGAATCCGATGATATTCTTGTCTTGTTGGATGCTCGTTACTTGTTTAAAGTATTCATGTTTATGTGAGAAACAGAAAACTAAGAAAAAAATAGAAAATGTATGTGAATTGATAAATGGATAAGTTGACAGACTCACTAGATATCCTGAGAGATGATGGACGGATAGGGTCTATAGGAAACCCTACCGGGAACGTTGTCTCATACCAGACAGGGTATGGAGATTTTAAATATTTTGGCGCTCATACCGGACGGGGTACGAGGACGGCCCGCTTTACCCTCATACCGGACGGGATATTGAGGTTTATTGTTTGGCACCCATATCGGACGGGGTATGAGGACGGCCCTAGAAATTAAGTTTGTTAAGAGAATGGTTCACGTGTAGCGGGAACCCCTATAGATCCCCATGGATGCTAGTAGGCTGATGAAAAAGGGGGCAACTGTTGTTTGATGATTGAAATATAAAAGTATGACATGTACTATGTTACAGACTATATATGAACTTATGATATCTATGATGTTATTATTTTCATAGGTCATTTTTATAAATCCCATTGAGGTAAGTGGACAGTAAATGGTTTGATTATTGATAAATAAATTTACTTGAAACCTGTACTCCATTGGTTGTTTTTTGTTTTCTACCAACCTTTACTTCTGTGACAGTGATATAGTGTGATGTCTTTACTGGGCTAGTGTAGCTCATTTCTTACTTAACCATTTCAGATCAGGAGGACTTGGTTCCTGAGTCCGATCTACAAGAAGACGGCGAGTAGTTACCTAGATGTTTATTAGTTTCTCTTATAGTCTTTCATTTTCAGTATTTTCTTTTAGATGACTTATTTTCGGTATTGTTAGTACATTTAAGTTATTGTGTAAGAGATATTAACTAAAACCTTTTATTTCGCTTCCGCACTTATATTCTTTTTAAATTTTCGGGACCGTTACACTAACAGCCAGCTCCCCGTCAGAGAAAAAGAACCAGTCATCAGAGAAGGGACTCGATCGCGGTCCCCCGCCGCGCCGGAGCCACCTCCGACCATTCAAAAAGGTAAAAATTTTCTTATTAGTTCGGAATTTAATTTTGAACACCCTCATGGCTAACTCGGAGTAAAAGAATCGACGGATGAGCCGAAAACTGCAAGTAAAGCCCGCGCCACCGCCATAGAAAAAATTAAAAATTGCCTCCGTTGAGCCCCTTTTCGATTTCCATTTTCTGTAATTTTTCACCATTGTGTTCATCATTCTGTTTTCTACAGGTTGACTGAAGAAAAACGCACAGCCGCGAAGGTGAGCAGACAGAGCCGTCACATCGGAAAATCTCCCGCCGGTCAGTTTTTATTTTTGACTTTTTTCGACCAATCGAGGCCTTCTAACGTATTTTCTCGTATGGATGTGTATAAAATCGGTCAAAATCAGCCAAGATTGACCGAAAACAACCAGTCCGAGGCAAACAACTACTATGGGTGGCAGTGCCGTCGCTGAAGCAGGGCAGTGCCGCCATGCTGGAATTTTAAAATTAGCCAAAAAAGATTTTTAACACCGATTTTAGATTTTTTGGAGTATTTTTAGATACATATATATTATTACTATTATTTTTATTTTTTTTCTATAATAATTCAGTTATTATATTAAACCTATTTAAAAGTACTTTAAGTTGTTAAATGAAAAAAAAAAAAGTAGAGAGTGAAGTCATTAAAAATTTAGATTTTTTTATCTTAAAAAAATTTCAACAAGTGGTATCAGAGTCTTTATTAATTATTAGTATGTAAAAAAATAATATAGAGATATGAGTAATCAAGAAAAAAAAATCATAGACAGAGTCTTCATTGCAAAGATATCAAACATTTTTCAACATCAAAAAGGAAAAATTTTCACCATGTGTAGTATGCAAAAAAAAAAAAACAATTATGATGAGAAAGATTGTTAGCGCAAAGGTAAAACACAATATTTTTATTGTAAAATATTTGAATATATATATAATAGAAATTGCAGGTTGAAGAATGAATAAATAAATTTTGCTCAGAAAAGAATAATTTTGTTTTAAATTAGAGGGAAATGCTCCAATAAATTTTGATGAGAAGTACATCAAATAATTAAAAATTGATGAGAATTGCATTAATAATCGAAAGTTGGTGAGAAGCGTATCAACAATCGAAAAGAATGTTTCAAAATATGAAAATTGAACAAATTTTTTTTTTGGAGAGAAGTGCTCCAACAAAATAAATTTAGTGATTATAATTTCTACATTTAGAGAAATTGTTGAAAATAAATGTAGAAATTATAATTTATTATATTTAATAGTTTTAATTCAAATAAAACTTATTTTTAATTAGATTGAGAATATATTTATTTTTAAAAAATATGTTATTAGTTAAAGTTTATTTTTTAGAATATTTAATTTATATTTATCTTTTAAATTATAATAAATTATTCTTAGAAAATTTAAATTCGATGTAAAATTATTTAAAAATATTTTAAATTGTTAAATAGAGAGGGGAAAGAGATTAAAATCAATGTAAATTTAGGTTTTTTTCATCCTATAAAAACCCCAACACAATCCTTAATAAATTATAAAAAAAATTAATCAAGATTTAAACAAATTGCATTCCTGGACAGGTATACATACATACATATACACGCCATCTAGGCGTACACTAAAATGTCAATCTGTAGTTATATTGGGATTAATAATTTGATTTCATCAAAACAGATTGCATTTTCTAACGTTGAATAACTCAAGTTGTTGACTGTGTAGGAACTTTAGTATCGTGTACGTGAAATGAGTATAGGTGTATATATATATATATTATAGTTCAAACCATTGACTTTTGACTTTAGTTACTGTGTCTCCAAATTATTGGTCAAGTCGGTATCTCTCTGCCTCTAAAAAAACAGTTCTACAAAAAGATATGATCGAAGAATTAATCAAAATCCAATCCATTAGGCCCAACGAGCTGAGCCAATCAGCTGTCAAGCAAATGGTTGCGACTGTACGAACTCAGCCCAGCCCGACTTGTCCATAATAGGAGGCGGGTTGACCCAGGCTAATCGTTTTGACACATATATGACGTCATATATATTCAAAAAATATGTATTTTGATATTTATATATGACATCATCTCACGAACAAGTGCTTTTTTTAAAATAAAAACAAGCTGAAGCTAATTCGAACAGTGATGAATACAAGCACTAAAGGAAATGAATTTGCCACCATAGAGCTGATTCACGATTACTAGCGATTTCGGCTTAATGGAAATTGCGACGGGTCGATATTAAGTAAACAGCCCATTTTGCTAATGGAACTAATTCATTTCCTAGAATTTCAATTTTTTTTTTTTTTTGTTAGTGGTAAAGGGTGTATTTTTTTTAAAAAAGATAATAATTAAAATTAAAATTTTTTGAACAAGTTTAAAGATTAATTTCAATAATTGCACCGTATATGTGATATACAAAAAGATTTTATATTTCCTTTTATATAAACATTATTATTTATTTGTGTCTTATCTGGAATGCACTTGAACACCCATGAAACAATTATAGAATACCACCAAAAAAAGAAAAAAAAAAAAAAAAAAACCCCAACTTGATCAATCGAATGAAAAATGTTGGGCATCACATGCCCACCATTTCCTGTCCTCTTTACCATTTTTCATTCGTCAAGCAAAAGAAATTTATCTCTACCCACATAAATATATAGGATTATAACATATCTAAGGTTATGTGCACTCGAAGCGTGTATGTTTGGTCATCGAAAATGGAGGTGGGTGGGGACAAATTGGACCGTAAGCCATATCTCCAAGTATATAAAGAGGAACAGGACGAGTGAATTTCTCAGGCATCTCAAGTGTTTGCAGAGTTGCAACAATGGAGTTTCCAAGAGGGTTTGGAGTTCTCTTGTTGCTTGTCGCCGCAGTCACGTTGATGATCAGCCCATGTTTGGTTGATGGGCTGCGTAATGTTAGCTCGAGCGAGGAGATTTCTGGTCAATACAACAATGTTGTTGAGCATGCGCAAGAAAGAAACACAAGCAACTCGTATGGAGAAGTTCTCATGAAAGATCATGGTAATAATGGCGGAAAAGGTGGTGGAGGTGGCGGTAGTGGGGGAGGTGGTGGAGGCGGTGGTAGCGGAGGGGGAAGTGGGGGAGGTGGCGGAGGCGGTGGTAGTGGAGGAGGAAGTGGTGGAAGTGGAGGAAAAGATAAAGGTAAAAGTAAAGGGCACAAAAAGAGAAAAGGAGGGAATGGAAGTGGAAGGGGAAACGGTAGTGGTGGCGGAGGTGGTGGTGGTGGAAGCCAGGGAGGAGGAGGTGGTGGTAGTGGCGGAGGAGGAGGAGGTGGTGGTGGGGGAGGAAATGGTGGTCATGGATGGGGAGGAGGAAGTGGAAGTGGAGGTGGTGGGGGAGGAGGAGGTGGAGGAAATGGTGGTGGAGGCGGAGGAGGAGGAGGTGGGGGTGGCGGAGGAGGAGGAGGTGGTGGCCAAGGCGGTGGTTGGGGATGGGGAGGAGGAGGCAGTGGCGGAGGTGGAAGCCACGGTGGATACTGTTGGGGCCCTGAATGCGGCATGCAGAGAGAGCCAAGAAAAATTAAAGCTTCCAAACCATGAAAGCATGTCTGCATGGCAGTCAGCTATACTCTTTTACCCTTGCCGAGTCTTACAGCTACTTGTATGATTTTGTTGCTACCTTCTTAAAGCAAAATATTTACTCTAATTTTAACCTACCTGGTGAAATTTTACTGTATTCGGACTTGAGAGTGGAGCGGAGTGGCTTTTTTTTTTTTTTTTGGTTTTTACAGCCCTGATATTATACGCAATCAATTGTTATCTGTGAAATAACAGTGTGTCTTTTCCTTCTTATGAAGCGCGTCTAGTTTGCTATGTGGTAAAAAAGTTTTATGGGTTAAATACATGTTTAAGATTTAGAAGTCAACGGAGATGCTGCTCTGGATGGGTGATGATCTGATTACAACAAGTAAGAATGATAATGAGCATTTGGTTTATTGTTAATAATAATATATACTTTTTAATCATTACATAATGAAATTGAATTTATTTAATTTTATTTTTTAAAAAAATAAAAATAAAAAACTTAATATTATAAATGTTGGGGCAGCCGATTGCCATCCCGTGACAATTATGAGAGGAACAAATTTGGAAGATTTTCTTACGTTTGGGAGTGTCTCTTTTTTTTTTTATATATATAAAAGTTAATTATAATTTTCACGAACATATTAATTTACATATATATATTTTTTAGAAATTATAATAATTATCATAAATATAAAATTGATATGATTACGACTTGGGAACTTTGACTGGTGGGTCATTTCTTCAAGTCAAAAGCACAACAGTTTTGACATTTGGCGTGACAACAGTAATTGACCACGGCTTATCAGTTTTGACACCAGCCAGCCACCCGTGATTGATTGTGGAATTTCATTTTGGGCACCCGCTGACCTGTTTGAATTATAAATATATTAATAAGTAAAATAATAAAAAGGGGGAACGCAGCACACATTCCCCATGTAATACGATGATTTTCGCAACTTCAATTTGGAGTAATTATTTTTATTATAATAATGTTTGTATAATTATTATTTTTTTGTTGAACATATAAGGAATTTATGAAAACATGTGTTGTAATTACGTCCGCATTCGGCAAGTTATTTGTAATTTTTTTTCAGATTAGGAAAATCAATTTCCAATAGGGTTTCAACCATCTAAATCAAATTATTTACGCCTACATGTGGTGCAATAAACAAACAAATTTCATTAGACTCCAAAACCAGAAATTTCTTGGAAATATCAAGTTAGTACGTCATGATTTTTACTTTTTCATTTTAAAAATAAATTATCATTATCTAAATAATTTTAAGAAATAATTCCTTTGTTTACTTACTACAACCACTGAATTTATTTTAAAAAATATTTAGTTATTAAATACAAAAACATTTAAAACCAATTTCGTATAAATATAAATAAAAATATTATATATATCCAAAGCATTTAAAAAGAAAAACTACCACCAACTAATTTAAATTCAAAATTATTATACGTAGTTTTCAATTTTTATTAAAATTTTGAATTTAAAATTTAAAAAGAAAAAAGGCGTACTCTTCACGCCATAAATTGCTCTTTTGTTTGTGCTGATGATGAGAGATATATGGTTCGACGCATTCATAATTCTTTTGCCTTCCAACGGCCACATTAACAAAACCGTTTCATTTTTACAAATTCTTAATTAATAAATATATTATTATTTTACTTAAAATTTTCAAAAAAAACATTCGTGTTTTTTTAATAATTAGATAATAATTTTTAAATTAATAAATTCAATTAAAGCCCCAAAAAAAAAAAAAGTCCATATCAGAATCTGCCTAATCAGTTACATTGCCTAGAAAAACCTACCGCAACCACCCTGATTTAAAAAAAAAAAAAAAAAAAAAAACAAATTGTACACTCGATCCTAACCTAACTCGGCTTCCCTCTCGAACCGGCTTCCAATCTATCCGGTTCATTTCCTATTCTTTTTTCTTCCCTCTCTATCCATCCCCTAGTTTTTTCCTTCCTTCCTTTTTTTTTTACGCTCAAAAACTCGTCAAGGGGGAAGATACCAAACCGGGTTCAGGCTGGCTCGACTCCTTCTTCCGTCGCATCTCGAGCACTTTCCGGTGGTGGTTGGAGTGCAGCTCGCTGGAGAAAGTCGGGCTACATGCGGGTCTGTATTCGGGTAATAACCGACCGGACTTGTAACGGACCCCACACGCGTTGCACAGGGTTTTGGCCCCGAGTGGGCCGGTTCTCCACTGCGGGGTCTTTTGGACTCCGCAATGGCTGCACCGCCGTGGCGGCTGGGACCCCCCGTTGGGTGCAGCCGAATCCGTTCCCGATTTCTTCTTCGCCTTCTTCGCCGGCGGCTTCTCCCAGGAAACCGGTTCGGCTGGTTGGTCCAGGCTTGGCCGCCAAACGGGGTTGATACCAATGAGCCAAGGGCTTGAATTTGAAGGACTGGAGGATGTTGAGGAGGTTGAACTCGAAGATGACTCGGTCAAGGAAAGAGACCCGAGGGACCAAACTCTACCTCCGGTTCGGGTGCGTTTGCTTCTCGCTTTGGCCGGAATCGGTGTCTTGAAACACGGCTTCTCGGCGAAAGATGGCGCCAGTTGAGCATGGCATGACGGTGTTTGCCACTTGGGTTTCTCCGGCAAAGCTCCGGTGGGGTAAGCCACGGAGTATTCCGAAAAGGAATCCTCTACAAAATGAGATAACCATTCAAGGTCCGCCAAATCATCCGACTGCAAAAAAAAAAAAAAAAAGGCCACCTTTTTGTCAAACCCCAACTCGATTAATCCCCCAATAACCATTTCCAAGACAAGAAAAGTACCGGAACTGCAAGTTCGGTCGCGTCTACGAACCCAAAATCGTCGCCGGAGGAGAAACCTAAACTTTGCTTGAGACCCTCTTGTCCTTCAACACATCCAGCAGATACTTTCCCTTCGTCGTCTTCTTCCTCTTCCTTCCCCGCCTCCTTTTCAACAAAACCATCTCCGTTTGACAAGTCAAGAAGGTCGTCAACGAAGAAATCCTCGCAAGACAACCCATTTGGCGTGTCATCATCAAAAAAAGCTTGCGGACTGGTTTTCATGGCCATTTCCCTCCTAAAACTGCTTTTCAAAGCCGCTTCAATGCATTCCATTTCCTACAACAAACGAAACCCAGAATTTAAATAATCATCAACCAACCCCCCCCCCCCCCCCAAACTCAGAAAAACCCACAAGGCAACCCAAAAAGAAGAACTGGTATTTCCAAAATTTCATGCAGCAAGAAATTGAATTGAATACCTGAGGAGAAGAAGAGGAAGATAGAGAGAGATGGGTGGTTGTTGCAGAGAAAGGAATGGAGGTAAAGGAGCGGAATTGGAAGAAAAAAGGGTGATGAGTTTGGTAAAGCATTGAATGAGGGGCAAATTGTCCGACGCCCGTTTTTTTCTTGTTTATCTCTCGATCTTCTTTTTTCCTTTTTACTTTTTTATTTCTTTCAATATTTATTATGCAATACACCAACAATATACTGTATATCTATATATGTATATCTATCTCTATATACGCGTATGTATACATACGTATACATGAATGTATTTATTCACGTCCGTTGTTTTATATCGTGTGTATACGTTGCAAGGTATATATTTTAACGTTACTGGTCGCAAACGTTTTCTTCTTTTTTTAAAAAAAGAAAAAAAAAAAAAAAAGAGAGAAAAATCTGAATTTACGATGTTTGAACAGAAGAGACTCTTCTTTCTCTCCCCTTTGCACTTGCGGGATACGAAAATAGAAAACAGAAAGACTGTAAAATCGCCATCATTTAAATTTTAAAATTAAAATTAAAATTAAAATATGAAATTTATTTATAATTTACGGAAAAACATTTTTAAAAAATTAAGGTTGAGAAATTATTATTATTATTTAATTTATTTTTTAGATGATGCTGTCCGGCCTACCAAAAATCCCGAGTTCGTGAACACCTAGGAAACCGCCATATTTGTCTTATTTTTTATTCTTATTTTTACTTTTATTTGTTACGAAATTTTACCGTATGGATTGCCGCTCCTCTTGGTCCGACTTTTTCTTTGTTTCGCTCTTTCCCACTCGTTGCTTCCTAAACTTTTGCTCCTTAATGATAAAATTATCAAAATTAATTCACAAAAAAATCGTACTATTTATATATATACACACACACACACACCCCCATTATCCATTATCATATTATACATTTATCAACATCCATGAGATAGTATGTATGTATGTATACACCGGCAGACACAAGGGTAGAGCTAGCACTCAATACCAACAAAATAAGGTGTCAAATAAACTATGCTTACATTGGTTTCTTTGATTTATAGAATTCTCGTTCGCTATTTTATTCGTATTTTCTGGATTAGTAAGTTATAATACAATATTTTTCATATTAATTTTACATAAATTAATATTAATCAAAAAAGTTTTCAATAATAATAAATGGGTTTAAAAAATTAATTATTAATTTGCATGATTATTTTTAAATAAATAGAAATTGTGGGAGGAATGATGAGGACAAATTGAGAAGAAATGACTTGTAAGGAAAGGGAAAGAAAAAGTAGTGGTGATGCAGAGACCAAAGACGACGTCGGGCCAGCTTTTGTCCCCCTCGCCCAAACCACCACGACCGAAATGATTCCCCCCTCTTCCCTTAATTATTTTTAATTACACCACCATTTCTACTGCCCAACATTAATTATATATATTGATGTATATAATTATTATGACGAATTAAATTTTTAATTTAATATTTTTTTAAAAACAAATTCGAAAATAAACATGTTTGATTAACAAAATAATTTTTAATTTTATAGTAAGTATTTCTTTGACTGATCCGACTATTAATATAGTTTCTCAGTTTGACTTTAACATATAAAATATATTGATTGATTCTTAAATTTTCAAAATTTGAAACGACCATAAAATTAGTCACGAAATGTGACATTTTGCCCTGCCATATATTTAATTATATGAGAACCATCAAAATTTGACCAGCACACACACACACACACACACATATATATATATATATAAGTATAATAGTTTGTGGGTATTATTGTTGTGTGGATTGAAATTTGAATAAAAATTTGAAATTAAATTATTTTGGCGCTTATCCTAAGAAACAATTTATAGTGGATATGGAAAGTTGATGAATTAATTATCATTCTCCAGCATGCTTTATACTCGAATCATAAAGCTTCAAAGTGCCATATTTTGAATAATTTTCACACTAAAAAAAAAAATTAAATTAATCACTATAGTTTAGTAAATATTTAAACTTACCAACGATATATTTAATAATTAAATATAAATTCATTAATTTACAGATATATTATAAATTGACAGTAATTTATATATAATATTTAATTTAATAAACTTATTACCTATTGTGTTAAAAACTTGATTTAATATATTTTTTTAAAAAAAAATCAAGTTGCCTAATTTATTAATTTCTAAATTAAAAAAAAAAAAGAAATAAGAACCTAATTGGACGGCGTAGGTCCAGTTTTCAATTAGATGTTAATTAAATTTAATTTTTATAATTAATGAATAAGAGTAATTTATTAAGTTAATATTTCGGTTATATATTAAACTAATTGGGATTATTCGGTGTATTCCGTAATTTGCTCTGTTAATGTAATTCGATTAATTGTTTTAATTTTGCTTCCATTTCTCCAGTTCATATATACTTTTATGGGCCGGATAAAAGGCCCATTAAGACAAAAGCAGAAATTAAAGTATCACGTGAGAGGCAGGGGTTCGAACCGAGAACAAGAAATATTCACGCGCAGTGCAATGGAATGCACGCAGCTTATGGGTTCCGTACTCTGCGAAAGTTGGAAGTTATTTTGCCACTGGGAGCTCACATGCATCACGTGTTTTAACATAATCTTTATCATCTTTATTCATAAATATTGAAAATGAAATAATAATAATTTATTATAATATATATATATATATATACTAGCCGTTACGAGGCTGCAATTTAAAATCTTCAGTACAAAATGACAAATGGAAGATTCTAAGTGAGTGTTACATGTTGGAATCTAACTAAAAACATATTCTGCAATGATTTAAGCTTCTTTAGTTGAAATAAATACAAGAAACCAAAAGTCTCAATTAAATTTAATATAAAAGAAAATTGAATTTGCAAATTCATCTTGTTTGTTAAACTCTGCAGTTAAAAAATGTTTGACAAAATTCTAAGTTTAAAAAACTAATTAAATTCTATAAAATCAAAACAAATATTTGAGTTATTATTATTTATTTTAATTGAATAAGACACCGAAGGAAAATCCTTTTGAGATGAATTATTACAAGATTTTGAAATGAAAAACCTAATAATGCTTACATGGAGGAAGAGGATCACCGCATAATCCGGGATTATCCCCGAATGCGGAAACCGGAATTCTGGCTTTATGCGGAGGTATTCGGCCGGCGAGTCTGTTCGACGACACGTTGAAGTCTCGGAGCTTCTTCAACGTAATCACCTTCTCCGGTATAGAACCTGTTAGTCTGTTTCTCGAAAGAAAAACTCTTACCAGTTCACCGGCGTCACCGAGCTCCTCCGGTATCTTCCCGGAAAGCCCACTTCCGACGAGTTCCAGCATTTGCAGTTCACTCAACTTCCCTAATGACTCTGGTATTGATCCTCCTAATGGATTCTGAGAAAGGACCAGTGATTTTATGGAGGACATTGAAGGTCGATATCCGATTTGTCCATCGATGGGACCCACGAAGAAATTGTTAGAGACATCGATGGAGTTATAACGGCCGAGTGGGTCTCTGATTTCTTTCGTGAAAATTGAATTGAGCTGACCATAAAACTTGTTGGAGTGGAGGTCGAGATCCATTAGAAGAGAAAGGTTCTTGAACTCTGCTGGGATTGATGAATGGAACCCGTTATTTGATAAGTTAAGAAAAGACAAACTGTTCATGTTTCCGATCCAAGCCGGTATTTTTCCGGTCAGTTCGTTACTGGATAAATCGAGAATCGATATAGATGATGAAGATAGCCAGATTGGAAGCTGTCCTTTAATGCCGGTTTCTGCTAAAAGTAATCGGAAAAGTTTCAGCTTGGAAAGCCAATTTGGTACGCTAAATAATTTAAGAGGATTGAATGAGAGGTCCAAGGTTTGCAACTTCTGTAATTTTGCAATTTCCTGAGGAAGACGACAACAGAGTTTGTTTCTCGACAAATCTAAAGTCTGAAGATTCTGTAAGTTTCCCAAACTTGAAGGAATCTTGCCTGTAAACATGTTGTTAGAGAAGAATATCTCAGTTAGAGTTACGAGGTTGCCGATGGTCTCCGGCAGTTTTCCTGTCAGCCTGTTGTTTTCTAGAATAAGCCGCTGGATTTTCGGAAGAGTGCCTATAGACGGCGGTAAATTTCCGGTCAGCTTGTTTTCCGATAAACGGCAGAATGTTAAAGAAACAAGTCCTGAGATAGAAGAAGGAATGCTTCCTGTAATCTGGTTCTTGTTCAGATAAAGTAACTGCAACTGGGATAGTCCATTAATGGAATTTGGAATGCTTCCAGTAATCTGATTTTCAGACAGATCAAGATATTTCAAGCTCCGAAGGTTGCCAACGGCGGAAGGAATACTACCAGAGAGATTGTTTCCATGAAAATCAAGATTTGTCAATCTCACCAACTTTCCAATCTCAGCCGGAATTGACCCAACAAACCGATTCCCAGAAAGATAAAGTTCAGATAATAACGACAGAGAACCCATTACGGATCCAGGCACAACCCCAGACAGCCGATTATAACTGAGAGAAAGTTTTTCCAGCCGGGAAAGATGCCTGAAAGTTACCGGAATTGACCCGGAGAGTCTGTTCAAATCAAGAAAAAGATGAGTAAGCCGTGACAATTTTCCGAACTCCGGCGGAATTGGACCCTTTAGGAATTTCAGATTACTCAGATCAAAAACCTGAAGGAAAGCCAGGTTACCGATGGACGGCGATAAAGTTCCGACCATGAAGGTGTCATAGATGAAGTCGTCGCCAGAAACAAGTCCTGGACGTGAGACATTGATGACTCTGCCGAAAGAATCACAGACGACGCCGGCCCAGGAAGTGCAGCAATCGGAAGAAGGTGACCAGGAGCGAAGAAGATTGGAAGGGTCTGAAGTGATCTTGGCCTTAAATCCAAGCAAAGCTTGGCTGTCATTTTCATGGCAGGGCTTTGATAACGCTGTTAGAGAAGAGAAGAGGATGATGAAGATGATGATTACAGAGAGGGTTTCTTGGTTCTTCATTTTTTGCATGACAAAGAAAAAGGTTATGGAGACAGAGAATGTATGACATGGGCATATCGTGGCACTTATATATATATATATATGTGATAAATGATATTTATTGTATATAAGAAATGGAAAGATATAAAGTCTTTAGGGTTTTTTTATGATTTTGTTGTTTCCTGTTTTGGACAATATTCTTGATTTGGTTTAAAAAATTTGAATGGGACAAAATTTTGAGGAAGATGGGCCGGACCAACTTGAAATTTTCATACTGCGGGTCAGAAATGAATTAACCCCGGCTTAGTTGTTATAATCCAACTTCCAGTTGAGACCATAATCTCCTGTGTACCGGTTGTATATATATATATGCCAAAATAATAATTTAGTATCATACTATTTTAAAATATTTAAATTAGTTTCTATAATTTTTTTTTAAAATTTTTTATTTCAGTTCGGAGATGAAGATTACGTTTTAAATCATCTATTTTTTTACACAATTTTTTAAACAGAAATTATCTATTTTTTTATGGTTTGGTTTTTATAAAATTTAAAAATTATTTCAGCAAACTGTTGATTTTAATAAAAGTTAATAAAAATAATTATTTTATTTTATTTAAAAAATATAAATAATAATAGTAATAAATTTTAAATCCCTAATCCTAAATCATATTAAATAACAACTTTACCCCTTCATCCAGATATAATTGATTGTAAATTTTGAAGTCAATGAGGCCTAGTTTGTAATTGGGCTTAGGCTTAGTGGGCCCTTATCTAAGGTTCCATTTCGAAGGAAAGAGTGGGTCCCACAGCTCAGACCACATTCCTGCGCGTATGCCCCACTTCCCATTGACATCACGTGGGCATACTGTCAGAAAACAACAGACAAAAGAATCAACCCCACACCACAAAAAATGTTTAATAAACGTTTCAATCTTTCATATGATTAATTTACTGCAAGTCCCTTCATTAAGCACAAGATTTTCTACTAATAAAAACGAATCCAACGGCCAATTATCACCAGACAGCAAAAGAACAGAAGCCCAATAAAAAGAGACAGAAGAAGAAGAAGAAGAAGAAGACGACGACTCCAGTGGCGGAAATTAGTACAAATTACATTAGAATTTAATTAATTAATGATAATATTAATAATTATAAGTTCTCAAGGAATCATAGGGCTAAATCTCTTGCACTCCATTAACGATTTCTGATCACCTCCCTGACAGAAGAAGAAGGAAGCCGGGCATCTGTACAAGCAATTATCAACTAGTCTGACATTGGCAGACCCGGGTTTCATCACCATTAATGGACTCGGAATGGGTCCGAACAAGTAATTCCCTCCCAACAATAGTCTCTCTAACGGGGCAACTCCAGACCCAGGTACAACTGCCTTCAAGGCGTACTGGGTCGGTATCATTCCGGTGAACTTATTGTTCTCAAGCGACAAAGCCGAGAGCTTTGGCATCAACGCCAAGAACGCCGGCAATAATCCCCGGAGATCGTTGTTACTCAAATCGACCGCGATGAGCTGGCTTTGGGTGCCCGGAGTGGCGTACGGCGAGTCTATGGAGGTGAATTGGTTGAAGGAGAGAGTGAGTTGTTGAAGAGACGGGTGGTTGAAGAGAGTTGCAGAAACTGAGCCCCTGAGTCGGTTGTGACTCAGCTCCAAGACTTGTAAAGAAGTCAAAAGGTTGATACTTTCAGGGATTTTGCCTTCAAGGCTGTTGTTTCTCATGGAGATTTGAACCAGAGGTGTTGGCAATGTCCTGGGGACTTGGCCGGAGATATTGTTGTCACTTGCATCTAAAAAGTAGAGATTTTTTAGGGAACCCAACTCGGGAAACTCACCAGCTAATTTGTTCGATTGAAGCTCGAGCCTTTTTAAGCTTATCAACCCGTTGAAACTCGAGGGAACTGAGCCGTCCAGGTTATTGTGATCGAGGTAGAGTTCCTCGAGACTCGAGAGTGAACCAATCGAGGTGGGTATCTCGCCGGAAAACGAGTTCCCCGACAGACCAAGTCGACTGAGCCGAGTGAGGTTCGCGAGCGAGCTAGGAACCGACCCGTAAAAGAAATTACCCGAAATGTCAAGGTTCTGCAAGTACGGAAGATTCCACGAGAGCGAAGCGAGTGAACCCCAGTAACCTGCCTGGTCAAGACTGAGTTCCGTCACCCGACTCGCTCCATCTGAGTCCACAACATCGCACCTGAACCCGCACGTAAACCGTTCACTGAAAAGGCTATCACACGGGTCGAATGTGAAATCCCAAGAGCTCAAACATGACCCTGGATTCACTGAGTTGGGGTCGACGGAGCTCCTGAACTCCTTCAAACCCTCGACATCTCCCGAATATGTCCCCGATTCAGCTCCGGGAAAGATCTCCGCGACGGCGACGAGCAACAGAAGAAAATAAACCAGAGAGAAATTGAAGTTAGCCATCTGTAAATTTTCCGACAGAAGACCAAAGACAAGACCTACAGGCAAAATAACTCTAGATACTGAAAGATATAGGCAAGTCTCAAGAAGAGATCCAGCTGATGAGAATCGTCGGCTTTGAGAATCCTAGCCAGAAAAAGAGAAGAAATGATTATGATGGGGCGAGGAAGAGGAGATGGCTTTCGAGTACCAATTTGACGCTTGTGCTGTCACAGTGATATTTTCTCGCGTGAATTCACGGGAAAATTGTCAGAAGAAATCGCCAGAAATGTTTTAAGATTTTGTATGTGTATGTGTAATGGCCTTGAAAGAGAGATGTCGTATTGGTGGGTATAAGAGCATGTTGTTGTTGATTATATATATATATATATATATATACACATATATCATAGTGTGTATAAACATATATTTTTAAAAAAGATAAAAGAAAAGTTGGTTCTAGCTAAAGTTCTTAAACTGTTGTTGAATTTGAAGTAATAAATTTGTTCATAATTTCTTTTGAGGCAAACAGCCATAACTGTTTTATCCGTCCTTTTCCCCATTTTTAGTAGCAGTGACAACATCATAAAGGAAGCTACAGACTAATTAAATAATTATTTTTTATTAATCAGAATTTATAGTAATAACGGCTACATGTAAGATGACGGATTAACACTTAAATAAACTTTATAATATAATATTTAAAACAACGAAAGAGTACCAAGAATTTAATGAACACATGATATTTTCATTGCTAAAGAAAGGATTCCTTCGCCTTAATTTCACATGGGCACCGAGCGGCCCATGTATTAATTCTTACATTCTCTTTCTTTTAATATCTTTATATATTACTTAAAATTTTTTATTTTATTAATTTATTATAAATTGACACTAATCACTATATAATATTTAATTTAATTTATAGAGTTATGTTGATTAAGTATCAATAAACTTGTTATGTTTATAAACTAAAAGAAAAATTTTGTAGGGATTAAATTTTTTTAGTTAAGAGTAATTTCCAATTTAATCATTTTAATTTCAAAAGAGTTGACAACAGTAGAATTCCCTATTACCCTACTAATTATAAGTTAGTTTGTTGGGAATCAGAATCAAATGCCAGCAGGAGTTGGATCCTCAGTAATGTTGTTGTTACAGCATCTGCAAGCTGGTGAACTGGGCATCTGGTCCCGTGTAAAAGTTGGTGCTTGTATTATTTCCACACACACAAACATATGTGTATATATATATATATATATATATGTATGTGGGAGTGGATATATAATTGTAATTACACATTTTGAATTTTAACAATATATTTGGCAACAACTTATCCATTTCCAGAATGTAGATTCCTAATTAGGTACGCCAAACCTTACCAGATTGTTCCTTGAAAACAATCCTTCCGAGTCTCATTTTAAATTTGCTTCAACTCACCCGGTTGGAGTTGAAGAAATTCTCTTATTTACAAGAAACTGTTATGTATCACTTTTATAGAACAATATGTTAGAGCAAATTATAAATTTAATACTAAGGGAACATATAATATATAATATATATATATATATATTGTGTTGAATGCTCGTAATACGTCAACGTTCCTTCACATATAAGCAGCAGCAGACATTAAACTTAAATTCCAAATCTACGGACAGGGTCCCAGGCGCTACTCCAAACTTCTTTTAAATGAAAAATTCTATACAATTATAAAAATATAATAAATTCATCAATATTTATTTAAATAATTATTCTAACTAAAATAATATTTATTTTTATCTAAAAATATAATAAATTCATTAATAATTATTTTACACTCAACAATAAACTTGGTCAAATTAGGTGCAGCCTAACTCATAATTAGCCTCAAACTAAATAAACTCTTTAACTAAAATCTAAATAATTTTTATCAATTTTATAATTAAGTTATTTTAATTCAACAATTTTTTTTTTTTTTTAAATATGAATTCAAGTTTTATCATTTTAATATAAAAATAAATAAAATTAAATGTATAAAAGTTCCAAACATAGTCTTAATTTTATAGTTTAACAGAACAAATAGTAAAACAATACCTGATGATATACTCCTGAGCTATCAGCATTATTCACCGACCAAAACTGTGCATGGATTATATTGACACGAAATCTGCAGTCGCTTGTGTTTAAATGATTGATAATCGGACTGAAACTTCTCCTCATAATTTCTAAAAACCAGAGTTTCCTTTTGGTTTGACTCTTTCAGAATTAAGGCTAACTAAAGAAATAACTGGTCATTCCCGACCCAAGATTACTCAGAAAACTCAAACAGCCTACTAACTTGTCTCTACCTTAATGCTTTTAAATTGCGGAGGGATCAAATGTTATCTGCATATAACTAAAGTGTAATCTATCTCCAACTATACCATTTGTATGGATTCTGTAGTTCGTATATATTATTATATAATGCAGCCGCATCTGATGCTTGGCATTGGTAATGGCAAATTAAACGAAAATCTTCTTTTTTCCTTTATACATAGGACTCTCATCTCTCTGGTTGTGACCACTCAAAGTTGTTGTTCCTTGCTTGTTTATCCTTTTCCAGATAACGCCTCACGGATTTCTGGTCCACTTCAAACACAAATCCCATTCCCCTTATCTGCAAACTCATAGAGATATATGGAAAACCAAATTTTGTCAGTATGAACGCCATGCCTGAAAGCTGGAGAAAGAAATTTAGGCAGCAGAAGAATCAACAGTCCAGGTATTCATCAGTTAATAATTTAGTAGGAAGTCACGTACCTCTATCAAACAGTTGTTGGTAAGAGGGGTGATTTCTCCGTTACTAACATCTTTGCCATTAATGCAAACTAAAATCTTGCTGAGATTCTTCAAAAAGAAGGACCCCTCGTCATCCATTTTTATTATGGCCTAGCACAAAAGATTAACAATTAATCGAAGAAATATTATCAAGCGAAAAACAACCAACATTTTGGCTGCATGTGCCACTGAAAGTAATCATTATAATATTTCTAGCAGATTTTCGCAGGATACCAATTTTTGGAAGATGTCATTTATTATATCGCACTGTGTAATACAGTCTCAATGTCTCTGACCTCTTATTCTAATATTTTTAGCCTCTCTATCCCAATATACGAGCAGTCAACTTTTCTGTTCTGTATTAATTTGGAAGAAGTTACTTGTTATAGGAGTGATTAATCTATATCTAACATCGGTTGTCTTCTCTTAACTCTAAATCTACTCCTTTCTCACTATGTGCATCTTATGAGTATACATTTCATAAATTGAAGAACAGTTGTCCTGTCTGCATATGCAAGTTCTATATATTCAGCAAACTCAATCCGCCAAAACAACAAAAATTAATATTCAAGGAACTCTTTAGGAAAAGGAAATAAATCTCACCTGTCGACGAGATATTCTGTTGGGCCGGCCTTCTTTTCCCAAGTCAATATCAACATCAAAGTCATTAGTTGCTCTGCCTAGAATGACCTACAAAAGAAGGTTGCATTTAGATAAGAACACTCGAAGATGAATGATATCATTTGCACGATAATTACCTCTATCACTTATTTTTTTAAAAAAATTACCTCTATCACATGCAAGATTAATGAACTAAGAGTGCTAATATTTCACTAAAATCTTCAAATCTTGCAGTATATACGCACTATAAGAACATTTAGGCATTGGACAAAACCCACGAGTCAGAAAAATAAAACCCTACTTTGGGAAGTTCCTGAATGGAGTAAACAAAAGAATAAAAGAAACATAAATATATATACCTCGCTCTTCTTAATGTAATGCTTCGAATGGCGGCCGTATAACACAGCAAGTGCACCTTGAGATGCAATCGCTCTTTGCATAGAAGATCGAGCACTCTGCTCCAATCTTATGATTGTCCTCTTGGTATCTTCATTTTGATATCTTGAAACTGGGAGTTTTAGAGAACAAATGAGCTTAGGCCTCAACATCTTTTGCTATGTTATAAAAATGACTCTCAAAACAGGTAATGGCATTGCACTCAGGCAGACAGGTACACACACAGGTGTTTGTGTGTGCGTATGTAAATCTTTCTTTTGGTTTGTGTTGATTGGTTGTTACCTCCTTTTCATGCAACTACCATAAATAAATTGATAATAAGACAATAGTCTAAATGACTATAATCAAAGCACAAAGATTACATTTTGGCCAAAAAGCCAACAAATTAATGAAGTGAATATCAAAATAAACAACTACGTCATCATTCGGTTAGTATATATTCATTTCTGGTATATGAGCAATAGCTACACTGAATGAAATTCGAAACAAAAAAAATATTAATACCCCAAACCAAAATTATAGCTGAGTTACCTTTTTTGCTAATGCATGAATCTGAACCTTCTGGGAACAGATCCATTTCAAGTATCTGAAAGTAAAAAAAGGAAAATAATTACAGAAATAAAGAAGACATAAAATTAGGAGCAGAACCACAAGATGAATTAATGAAGAAATCAAGGTAGTCCTGCAAGTAACATAAGGAATAACTTACCATTGCTTCAATATCAGAAAAGCAAGGAATGCTATCATCACTATCAGATTCTTCCTGATACAGAGCTGAAGAGTCTGCTGCTGCTTCCAGACTTTTATCTAATGTGGAACTTGCTTTTCCATGTAGTGGGTCATCTGTAGAATTACATGTATTTAAAGGATCTTTCTCTGGTGCTTCATTAGTTGCAGGATACGGAACTTTATTGGAGTCAACAGTAGCAGTGTTGGCATTTCCTATAATGGAGACAAATTTCCCACCATCAGCCTCAGATTTAACTCCACCAGCAGCAAGTGGATAGTTTCGACTTGTTTGCAGCACAGTGTCTGAATCTACCATTGGAGAGGCATCAAAAACATTGGTTGGATTCTCTTCTTTCTTTGTCATGCTTAGCTCTGGCTTGTCCTTTACATTGGTGAAAGACGAAGTTGGGACCTTGCCCTCTTCATGACCTGGTAGTTCCCGAGAAGAACATGTCTTACCAAGGAAAACATCATCATTGCATGGGATTTCAGGGTCCTCAGTGTTCAATATGCACTCCATATATCCATCATATGGTCCAGGTGGAAAAGAGTCAAGTGCTGATATAGAAAGGCTTCTATCTTCCAGCTTATGAATAGCATGCTGACCTCCATTATCAGAGTGTGACTGTTGATCAATAACAACATTCAGCTCTGCAGGAAATGCATCATTGGAATGAGCAAGGCAGGTTTCTGAAACTGATGCCTGAGTGTCTTTAATGTTTTGCCCATCATCTTCATGAACATTATTTGAAGTCACCAAAAGTGAATCAAGGCTAACATAAGAAGAATTATCTATTGTCTCTTTCCCATCAGATTCAAGGCAAGTGAGCTCATCATCATTTGTAAAATTTAAAAGAGAATTTGAGATATCTGCAAGATCAGTTTCAGAGAGAGCATTCAGACTACTTAGTTCTCCATTATGTCCGCACTGCAAGACTACTTCCTGATGGGAGTCATACTCAGATGGATTTATTTTCGCTCCACCCATATTATCAGGATTGATCATTTTCTCTTCCACACGCGGACCTACGTTTTCACCAATCATGTCACCTGGCATTATAGGTGCAGAAATGTCCTCAACTGATTTCCAGAGAGGCAAGCCAGGTTGTGGGGATGAATATCCCATACCATCTGGCATTGGACCAGAGGGCCCAATTATCTCAATACCTGAGCCATTCCCAAATTGGACTAAACTTTTCTCAAGAACATGAGTAGAATCTCCATGTTCATTAGTGTGTTCAAATGTGCCATGCATAATCATTTCTTTATCCGATAAGGATGAAACTGTACGAGAGAATTCAATCCTTGCACTTCTTTCCAAAGTAGGATCTTGGGTTGGATCACACAAGATATCAACCCCAATATCCTTAAGACCAAATTGGTTATGAATAACATCTCCAATCGCACTATCATTATGAGGTTGCAAACGCTCCTGAAAACCACTTCCATAACCAAGGCAGGCATTAGCGACTGATGAACCAAGAACATTAAGACCATGTAAATTAGAAGGTTGACTGCAAGTTTTCTTCCTCATAGCATGGTACAGACTACGTATGCTTTCGAATTTCCTTTTTGAAGGAACTTCCATATTTCTACTAGAACTTCCAGATGAACTTAACTTTGGTGTAATGCTAGAAGCTGAAAGTTCTAACTCAAACATTCGAGCAGAAGCTTCAGCTGAAATGTCAGGATCATAAAGAAGGGAATGCCATCGCTCTTGCAACTCTTGAACGGAAAACTTGCGGGAGAATTGAACTGCCCCTTTAGCAAGTGCTTCCAAAGAAGCACCAGCCTATAATTGGAATGGAAAACAATAACCCAAGAAATGAGTAAAATGTCAGAGCCATGTTCCAAATTCAGAAAATCCAATACCACGAACACCATTTTCTTTTTATAACTAAACAAATGTAGTTAGAAGCTAAAAACATGCACGGTGAACATAAGATTTCTAGATACCGAATCTAATTCTCGCAATTTTCCTGCTAATAGCTTAACATCATTAAAAAATAACATTAATAAACCAAAGGCATAAGCAGCCGCAGAATAATACATGGAAATGAACATGAAATGATATTAAGATTCTCTAGCGAAACGCAGAATTATAACAATAAAAATCAAATCGCAGTCAATTGTATCTAAAACGAAGCATATAAATTCAAACAGTACGAGGTATAGCGAGCCTAGAGCACAAAGAAGACAAACACCTAGGGTTTTCTTAGTCGCTAATCGAAATTCAAACAACTAAAAACAAAATTAATAACAATCCTATCGTAATTAAAGGACAATTCTGGAGAAATGAGGGCTTACTTCAACGGCGTTCTTCAACAACAGGTCATCTTCGGGGATCCATAAAGGAGGAGTTGCTGATAGTATTGTCATAAGCGTCTCAAAATCGTTGATCGGACGACTAAAACACTTAAAACAAAGAGATGTTTACCGACTAAAAACAGCAAGAACCAAGCGAAGGAGATTAAACGAGAAAAAACCGCAGCAGAACTGCAACATCTAAGGACTGTAACAGATAGGGCTGAAAGGCTACTTACTTAAACATCAGACGAGCACACAAGTCTTGAAATCATCTGGATAGACCATTAAACTCCAAAGGCACCAAGCGAGCAGCAAAATCGCAGCAGCACTGGAAGCAGAGCTGAAGAAGACAGAGGGACCACACCCATTTCTGAATTACAATATATATATATATATATATATTAATTTATTGAAAATCTTCATTAAAAAAGAAAATAAAAATGAGGCTTCGGACCAGCGTCACAAACCTTGGCCCAATAAAATCATGAATAGTTTATTTCAACATCTTGGGCACCATATGGATCCCACAGGACACTCTCTTAAGGAAACTCAATCAACATTTGATGGCAAAATGTTTATTTCAACATCTTTTCAAATTCTTCTGATGAACATTTTCAATACCACCATATTTAGTTGATCCACTCTGAATTTATTGCCAATAATATCATCACAGGATACTTAAACATTCATTTATCATCATGACAAGTTTTATAATTTGTTCAGTAATTGTATAAATAATAACTTGAGATTTAAATTTTAGATAAACAAATCTTTACTTAACTTCTTGATTTTCCATTTTATAAAATTTCACCATTTTCAAAGAATTTAACCTGAGTTTGAATTTTAATTTCATTTTATTAAAAAAAAAAAAAAGAATGGCACTGAAGATGATAGAAATCTAAGTTTGCTTCTAATATTTAGTTCAATTTATAAAATTATTTTGAATAAGTTAAATATAAAATTATATAAACTTTACATAAACATCACAAATGAAATTTAAACTACTAAATTTATGTACAAAATACAGATTACTCCGAGATTATTCAATATTATAAATAATCTAGTATATATGCATTTAGAATAGTCCTATATATATTAAAATAATGAACTAGAGCAATTCAAAGGTAATGAAAGTTCTAGCTATTACATTCTAGCCAATTAATATTGTCATCAAACAAACATATATAAGATATATAAATATTACAATATTGAAATACAATCCAACCTTAAATCCTTAATTATTATATATATTTTCCGATAGTAATCGCAGTTAACATATTCATTTCATATAATCTCATATATTAATTGATTATTTAATAACTTCCTTAATCGAAACTACAAACTTTAAGTTCATTCAAGCAAGACGAAGATCACTGCAATCAAATCTTCCGAGATAAAGATTATTAGGATGGTGGTTGTGGTGAAGGCGAAATGCTTGAAGGTTGGAAGCTTCATTAGCAAGTGCAATTGCAGATTCGTAATCTCTTTCATTCTCAACTAAACCGTAATGTGGATCATTATGACATCCTGTATCCTTTATATATATTAAAAAAAATAGAATCATATATGTATGTTGATATAATTTTAAATTAAATATAGTAATTACTATTTGATGAATTCTTACGAATTTAAGCAAGAGGTTTCCATTTTGTTCCTCCAAATTCCGGACCTATAATTTTAAAGAGGAATTAAAAAAGAGATCACCAATTATAATATATATGGCATTATAGGAATATATATAAAAAAAATATTACATATTCCAAAAATAATGTATATAAGTAAACATAGTTTGTAAACGCAAACTTTATTGTGTGATTAAGTATACACTAACCTTCTTCTTGTAGGTATCTGTCAGTGTTTTGATTGTATGAAACTGTAAACAAAATAATTAACACATTAATTTGGGATCGTACATAATTAATTATTACTAATTTTATTTAAACCAATATCTAATTAATTAAAGAATACTTTCAATTGTATGCATTTATGCAAATACATTTATTTATTGTAGTTATTTAAAATCTTCAAAAAATTAATTTTTAATTAAAAAAAAAAATCTCTACTTATAATACTATTCATAATTATTAGATTCACTAATACGAAAAATACAAGAAAATTTCATAATTAAAACCCTTCATGTAGATCTATAAAACATGCAATTAAAAATACTTAATCCTTCTTTTTGCCGGAAACCTATAAATTAATAATCCAATTAATTAAAGTAATTTAATTAATTAAGAATTAATTAAAATCAAACCTTTCGCTCGCGTATGACCTCCAAAGCCGAGGCCATGTTTTGCTCAAGACCGCGCAGCTCTTCCACGCTCATATCGTGCAAATCTTCACCATTTCTTCGCCTTAAAAAGCACAAAAATATATATATACTTCTAACTTAAAAGTACATGATATTCAAAGCAGATTCTAAATTTTCATAGTTAATCTGATAGTAAATTTATTATATATTTATAGATATTATATATAACAACCTTTTGTAATATGTTTCTTCCTTTGCTTTAAATAAATCTAAATTTGAATTAATGTAAACTAATAAAAAATCAATAAGTATTATCAATTACCCAAAAAAAATTTAAGTAATTTTTCAATTAATTACCTAATCTCTCTCCTTAGCTTGCTGTTGATATCTCTCAGTTTCTTCAAGTTGTCTTGCATTTTCTGCCAAAGCCACCAAATTTAACCCCCCGAAGAAAACCTAATCTAAAAAGTAATTAAAAAAATTAACATAAAAGTAAAACCTGGTAATGGGTACTCCACAGATCAACTCCTAAAGTACTTTGGTATTGATCTATCATCTTCTTCGTCCTAACGTCGAAGAAAATCATCAGAAACTTCCATTTAGCTAGCTAGGGTTATATATAGACAGTACTACATATATATACAGAGAGAGAGAGAGAGAGGAAGAGAGAGGAGTAATATATAAATACGTGGTGGTGGGGCTGATGAATTCGTGGAGCTTGCCGGTATTAGATATCATGATGAGAGAAACCTTGGCATCGCAGAGAACAGTGAGTTCTTGGGCTTTCTTGAAGATACCATTTCTGCGCTTGGAGTAAGTTACTTGCCTGTTCGTAGGGTTCTCGATCCTCTTGATCTCAATCTTTCCACGACCCATTTTACTTCTCGTCTCCACGATTAATTAATTTGATCTCCTGTTACTTACCACTCGGTCAATTACCCGCACTGTTATACCCTAAAAAACATAAAGAAGAAGAAGAAGAAGAAGAAGAAGAAGAAAATAATTGAGAGGAGAGAGAAAGAGAGCTTTTTCTGGAGGGTAAAAGAAAAAAAAATATATACAATGGAGAGTACTTCAAAGGTAATAAAGATTAAAACAGAAAAAGGAGATGGTTGTTTCTGTATTTGGAAAAGGCCGTGGAAAGTTGAATTGGCGTGTAACTAAGAATGCATATGTTCTTCCTTCCAAATAAAAGAATGCATGTGTTTTATACATATGTATGTATGTATGTATATGTTGGTAACGTGTTGTTGTGCTGGGAGAAGCTTTTCAACATGACAGCTCAGTGAGGATGGTTGATCGTAGATTTCTTGGAAATATGGTTTCCAGTGCAGAGGTCGATGGTAATAAATGAAAAATAAAGAAAAAGAAAAATTAATAAATTATGATTTTATACCTAAAATGTTTTTATTATAATTTTGTCCTCAACGTTTTTTATTGGATTAGTTAAAAATAATTAAAAAAATAAATTTAATTAATAATATTATTAGACGTATTATTACTATATTATGAATTAATTGTTTAATATTAATTTTTTTAAAGGATTTAAATATATTTTAATCATTTAAATTTTTTATTTATTAAAAATTAAAAGAATTACACGTTTAGAGCAAACAAAAAACATCAATGATTAAATTATGAAAAAAAATAATAATAATATCAGACATTAAATTTTAAGAAGTTATTTATTTTCTTAAACTATCGATTTTGATTAAATAACCGAAATTATTGACAATGATTTTTAAATTTGATTCATATTATTGGAATGATCTCACCGTTACAAACTTCTCATTTCTTTTATTAATTTCGTATCCCATTAATATAAAGATATTAATTAATTAATACTTAAAACGTTATTATTCATTAATTATTTGTAGTTAATGACACGAAAAGGGGCAGCAGCTTCTAAGCATTAGACAAAGAAAGAGACGAGTGAGAAAATTGGTTGGAGAGTTTTCAATGCGCATTCATTTTCGCGCATGGCCAAAAGCCTAAGACTGACCGGTTCGTTTCTTGCCATTCAACTGAGCTAATTCCTGTACGAGTTAACATCAGTCTTCGTCTCTCTTTAACTCAGTGCATAACTGTAGCACTATAATAGTGTAAACTAGGGTGTATTATCTCCATGGAAGCAATGAGTGGGATTGAAGAGAGCTTGGTTGAGCTGAGACAGACGTTTAAGAGCGGGAAAACCAGAGATCTTTCATGGCGGAAAGCTCAACTTAGAGCCATAATCGAGTTAATACACGACAACGAAGAGAAGATATTTGGAGTGCTGCGGCAAGATCTAGGAAAGCACTCCACTGAAGCTTACAGAGATGAGGTATAACATGTATAAGTGTCTTTGTGCTGCAATTTGAGCATTGACCATGGAAATTGATTAAATTCAGATTACGCAAATGGGACTCAATTAGGTTTTCTTGAGGACATTCTGATTGATCATGGTCAAGCGGATTTTCATTTTTTGGGAAATGAGAATTTAAATTTATCGTGAGTTTTTTACTTGGGCGATCAATTGCTGTAACTATACAGGTTGGAGTGGTGGAGAGATCAGCGAATAATGCTTTGAACTGTGTGGAGAAATGGATGGCGCCAAAAAAAGTGAGTTACTCAAATCTAAGCGGGAAACCGCCATTATTGAGTGATGAAATAGTGTACTTGAGTTTTTGGGGGTACTGCTCTGTTGTTCATGGTGGTTGCTTAATTTGGCTTTTCGAACAGAATAATCTACCATTATTGTTCTTCCCTGCAAAAGGAGGAGTTATCCCTGAACCTTTTGGAACAGTTCTGATAATATCAAGCTGGAATTTCCCCTTCTGTAAGTTCACTCCATTCTTGAATCTGGGAATTTTTCTTGTTGACTCGAATATGAAATATAGATCATATTTGGTATTTGGTTAGTCATAATTCTGTTTATAACTGCTGGCCTATGAGCCTTAGGTTTTCGAAAAGATAAATGAAAAATGCCTGGTTTCATAGTTTTTTACTTTAAAAATTTACTCATAGATTCTAATTGATCGATAGTGATTACTAAAATAATGTTTTTAATTAGAGAATCACAAAATAAAAAAAAATCCAGTTACATTTTTTAAAAAAATAATCAAAACAACCTAAGATTAGCTTGAGTGAAAAGAAGAGTCACACCAAACATCCCCCTAAAATTATTTTATCATACATTTGGTATCATGGAGTAAGTTTTTAGGGTAGATACTGTTAGACAAGCCTACTAATTATACTTTTTGGATACAGCTCTTTCCATGGATCCATTGATAGGAGCAATCTCTGCTGGAAACACTGTGGTCTTGAAACCTTCAGAGCTAGCCCCAGCGTGTTCTTCTTTCCTTGCCCACATCATCCCTCTTTATTTGGATCCCAAAGCCATCAAGGTCCTTGAAGGTGGAAGTGAAGTTGCTGAACAACTATTGCAGCAGAAATGGGACAAGATATTCTTCACCGGTATTGCTCTCCTTCCTTTTGATATACTTTCGCATGTCAAAGTCTCGAGCTGAATGCAAAGATCAAGCACATACCTGATATATATTATTCAAACCTTTTTGCCAATCGATTCATATATTAATACTAACTTTGTTTTGATGTTTTAAATTTCTTGAGTGCTGATGGTCGTATTGTTGTCAGGGAGTGCTAGAGTGGGGCGGATTGTTATGACTGCAGCTGCCAAGCATTTAACGCCTGTTACGTTAGAGCATGGTGGAAAATGCCCAGCTATCCTTGATAAACTCTCTGCTCCTTGGGAGAAGAAGGTTGTTTTCAACTCAATTAACTGTATTCTTAACGAGGATAAGATTTAACAAACTCCATAATACTTTTGTTTTGTTACTATTACAACATCAAGGTGGCTGTGAAGAGAATAGTAGGAGCCAAGTGGGGGCTATGCAATGGGCAAGCATGCATAGGAGTTGACTATGTGGTTGTGGAACATGAAATTGCCCACTCTGTGGTATATACAAATAACTTCTTTACCAATGCTCTTTCAAATTTTCTTTTTTATTCTTTGAATCTCCAATGCTTGCTGCTGTTACTTATTAAGTTGTCTCGGTCTATAGATCCAGTGTATTCTCCAAAATTTATCTGGCCTAATGCACGAAAATCCCATTTAGTGCTTGGAAAATTCTGGTCTCTTTCAGATTGAATTGATGAAGAAAATGATAAAGGAAATCTTTGGTGAAAGTCCAAAAGATTCGAATTGCCTCTCCCGAATCATCAACAAAAGCCACTTTGAGAGGTTGCGCAACCTTATCAAAGATCCCCGCGTTGCAGCTTCCATTGTTCATGGTGGTTCAATGGATGAAGAAAAATTGTAACTTCTCAGCATCTTTTCTGAATCTATGCTTTATATGTTGTTTCTAGCAGCGTCCAATGCATACATAAATACTAAGTGATCTTTAGCTCAGTGTTTGTCTTGGGGGATTTCCTGATCTTCATTTTGTGATTTTTCCAGGATCATTGAGCCAACAATCCTGTTAGACCCTCCACTTGATTCCAAGATGATGAATGAAGAAATCTTTGGTCCATTTCTTCCTATAATCAGAGTGAGAAACAAGCATGCTCTTTCATTTCAGAAATGTTTATCTAAGTACTCACCCTTTTCCCCTTTTTTCTTCCATGTTTCAGCTACAGAACATTCAAGAAAGCATTGAATTCATCAACTCCAAGTCGAAGCCCCTTGCAATCTATGCCTTCACCAAAGATGAAGCATTCAAGAAGCAGATTTTATCAGAAACATCCTCAGGAAGCGTGGCATTCAATGATGTTGTTGTCCAAGTACGTAGCAATATTTGTGTTTTCTTTTCATATGTTTATCTGACAAATGCAAGAAGTACTTTCAAAACAAAAATGAGTTTGAGGATTCTATCAATATCCATTTATTTTAAATTATATTTTATATTTTATATTTTATATTTTATTCGATAAAAATCATAGGACTTGTCAACTCATTTGCGATTGTAGAACAACTTATAGAATTATGCAAAAAAATAGAGTAGAGAACGAAAACAAATGAATGATCTAAGTTTTTTCATTTGTTTATACCCGCAGTTTTTATGTGAGGCACTTCCATTTGGAGGTGTAGGGCAGAGTGGCATGGGACGGTACCATGGGAAGTACTCTTTTGATACTTTCAGCCATGAAAAGGCAGTTATGCATGGACGTTTCTTCCCTGAAATTGAGCCAAGGTATCCTCCATGGAACAACTTCAAACTGGTATTCATCAGATTGGCTTACATGTCTCAGTACTTCAAATTGTTGTTGCTTCTACTTGGGTTGAAGAAGTAGCCCATTTTCATTAGCTCGTGCAATAAAGGTTCTTATAAATAAATTGTTGTAAACGTTGGTGGTCATGATAAAATTATAATAAAGTTTATCGAACATGACTATGATTAATAAAAAATTATTAAATGTTCTAAGAGTTATAATTATTTCTTGTTGAAGCAGCTAAGGAGATTATTTTTGTGACTTGTTATGATAAATTTAGGTTTACTTGGTTAATTATTTAGATTTTTTAGATAAAGTTTATCTTAATTATTTTTATTTGATCACTATTCACTTATTAGTTTAATTATTGGTACATTCTTACCAATAGCACGATGGTTTAATGATTAATATCTATATTTTACTAAAAAGTTATGAGTTCGGATTTTATTGAAAATATAAAATTTATTATTTTAAAATATATTATGAGCTGATAATGATAAATTTATAATATTTAATTTAGTAGAATTATAGACTTCGTTTACTAATGTGATGGTGGGATTACGATAATTAAATTAGGTCAAATTTTATAAATTTATTACGTTATGTTTTTTCAGTTCAGTTAGTCACAATTGTTTAAAAATTTAACTTATTTTTGTTTTCTTAAAAAGATAGCTTATATATTTTTTTATTTTTTATTTTTATTAAAAATTACTAATTCAAGTTAAATTATATTTTTAAGTGTATTCTCATTTAGATGTTATTTGAATAGTGTTGTAATTCGCGGATGTAGATTATCTACTTAATGAATTTATATATCATCTATTAAAAAAAAAAACTTATTTGCTCAATAATTGGAAGACATCATGCTTTTGTGATGAATGTACTCTTAACTATAATAAAATTTAAAAATGTTATTTATATTTGAATATTTTTTTATTAATTTATGTTTTTAAAATATTTAATTATTTTTATTTCTATTTTTTTATGAATATATTTGTTAGAAAAAAGAATAACGTGTTTTTGGATAATACTTGAGTACATACGTGAAAGAAATTTCTCAAAATAACTAGAAATAATGTTTTATATTTTAAGATTCATTTAATAGTTTTATTTTTAATTATTGACATAAACTTTTTATGAATTCGGCAAATAAAAATGTTTTATATTTAAATAAAATATTAATTTTATTCCGAAAAAAGGAAAAAAACGTATTTGCGTAAACAATGAACTCTTGTCCCAGTAAGTCAAATTCTACTTGTGGCTTCTGCGTTTGTGCCTTGGAGGTATAACTCCAAATCGTCGTGTATTAACAGTCAAAGCACATGAACGGCCGACAATATGCCACGTCATCAGTGAGATACGTGGCTCCCGATGACGTTTTCTTTGTGGCTGCGTTGAGGTAAGGCGGCGTTCAAACGACACCGCATAACAAATAGGAAGGGCGTCTTGTGCGTGTATGGGATTGGGAACGATTCTGCCACAACACCCTCACCACCAACCCCATCTTCGTCAATTTTTACCTCGATTGGCCGATCAACCCCGAGGTAAGCCAATCAAGATCCAAACTTATGCTGGCTTGTCCATGAGATTGGGGCTGCGAGGAGATCTGACCTGGAAACAAGCCTCTGCAACTAATTCAATACTCAACGCCGGCAGCAGCAGATTTCAAGACCCGCGAAGGCCTTTCTGCATCAATACCTCAAAAATGGCGACGAAGAACGACGAATCGAAGGAATCGGTGGCAGCAACTGCGAAGAAGGATGGAGGAGGAGGGAAAGGCGAGAGGAAACTTTCTCTAGCGCCGGTACCTCCTCCTCCGGAGAAGCCTGAACCTGGGGATTGTTGCGGGAGCGGATGTGTGCGATGCGTGTGGGATGTGTATTACGAGGAGCTTGAGGCTTATAACAAGCTTTACAAATATGATTCAAACGACTCCAAATCCAAACCTTCTTGATTGAAGATTTTTCTATGATTGTTTGTTGTGTCGATCGTCTTCTTGCTCCATTTCATAAATTCCTGTATTTCGAAACGTTGCGTTTTTTGTTCTGTCATTGATTAACGAAATGTCAATCTACTAAATTAATTTTTATGGTGTGTGATATTGGAAAACTTAATCTGCTAAAGACAGCATCGTATTTAAAAAATTAATAGATAGATATGTTATATATATACACACCATTCACAAAATGGGCATTAGTCAAAATTATTAAGCTTCGTGTATAATTCAATCCATCAACACAATATAATGAACTAAAATTAAAAGAAGGCAACGAGAGTTCTTGCCAGTCAATATATTGCAATCCAAAAAAGCACATATGAGAAATGCCTATTTTTATAGGCCGTAATACTAGACAATATTGAAGTACAATCCGACCATTAATCCTTAATTATTATATTTGTTCTTCCATAATAATTAATTATAAACATCCATTCAAGCAAGACGAAGATCACTGCAACCAAATCCTCCGAGGTGAAGGTCATTTGGGTGGTGGTTATGGTGAAGACGAAATGCATGAAGGTTGGAAGCTCCATTAGCAAGTGCAATTGCAGATTCGTAATCCCTTTCATTCTCAATTAGTCCGTAATGTGGATCACCGTGATATCTCGTTTCCTTCATGTTAGAAAAGATAGAAAAAATAGAATCATGTGTATGCATGTTGATATAATAATAAATTGACTAAAATAATTTTTTTGATGAACCCTTACGAATTTAAGCAAGAGATTTCCATTTTGTTCCTCCAAGTTCCGAACCTTGAGTTACAAAGGAAAATTAGAAGAGAAAAAAAAAAAGAAAAAAGATCATTAACGAAATTTGAAATGAATTAATTTTAAATTTTTACAAGACTCTATAACTACACACATATATATATATATATTGCAAGTGGAGGAACAAACCTTTTTCTTATAAGTATCAGTCTGTGTTTTGATAGTATGAAACTGTGGACAACATAATTCACAAAAAAATTAATTTGGGATTCTAATAATGAATTTTATTATTTTAAAGTAAATCAATATCTAACTAAAAATCATTAAGGGAAATTAACTCATAACTTTCTGCATATATATATATATATATATATATTTACACTCACCCACACGCACACGTAATCTCTACAGCTATATTTAAGAACCCTTACAAAATATAAGCCAGAACATATAAATACTAATCTTAATTAAAGCTAGTGGCCCTTACAAAAATGAAAATCTCTTTATATTGAGTGGGGGGGGGGGGGGGGGGGATAGAGTTAAGAACAAAAGATGATCTAAGACTGCATCTTCGTTTCGATCGCAGCTAAGCATTCACTTAAAGATTATTTGTATTGTCATACTCATTGTATGTATGTTACTAGAAATAAAGAAACAGATAAAAATAAAACCTTTCGTTCCCGTATGACCTCCAAAGCCGAGGCCATGTTTTGCTCAAGACCGCGCAGTTCTTCCACGCTAGCATCATGCAAGTCTTCCCCACTTCTTTGCCTTTAATTAAAACCATACATATACATACATAGTGTTTTGTTGTAATTAAAATCAATATAAATAAATATTATTACCCCAAAAAATATAATTAATTTTCAATTAAGCACCTAATCTCTCTCCTTAGCTTGTTATTGATTTCTCTCAGCTTCTTCAAGTTGTCTTGCATTTTCTGCAAAAGCCACCATATTTAACCCCCAAAAAAATACTAAGCTAATTAAAAATGACTAAAAGATCAATACAAAAATAAAACCTGGTAGTGGGTACTCCACAGATCAACTCCTAAAGTACTTTGGTATTGATCTATCATCTTCTTCGTCCTAACGTCGAAGAAAATCATCAGAAACTTCCATTTACCTAGCTAGGGTTATATATAAGCAGTATTATATATATATATATATGTGGAGAGAGAGAGAGAGAGAGAGAGAGAGGAGTAATATATAAATACGTGGCAGTAGGGCTGATGAACTCATGGAGCTTGCCGGTATTAGAGATCATGATGAGAGAAACCTTGGCATCGCAGAGAACAGTAAGTTCTTGGGCTTTCTTGAAGATGCCATTTCTGCGCTTGGAGTAAGTTACTTGCCTGTTCGTCGGGTTCTCTATCCTCTTGATTTCGATCTTCCCACGACCCATTTCACTTCTCTTCTCCTCGATTAATCAATTTGATGGATCTCCTATATTAGCCACTTACCTAGGTTTATATATTACAGCACTGTCGATACCCCAAAAAACGTAAAGAAGAAGAGGAAAAAAAATAATTGAGAGAAAGAAAAAGAGATTTTTGTGGAGGGTGAAAAAAGAAAGATATAGCTAGGTAGACTCCCGAGGTAATAAATATTGAAGATAGAAATAGAAGAAGGTTGTTTCTGTATATGGAAAAGGCCATGGAAAGTTGAATTGTTGTATAACTAAGAATGCATGTGATGTGTGTGTGTGTGTGTGTGTATATATATGTTGGTAACGTGTTGTGTTGGGAGAAAATGACAACTCAGTGAGGATGATTGAATGTTAACCCATCTTTTTTTGCCTAAACTTGTACTTGCAAAGTGGGTTGAATCTTTTAAGTATACCTAGAAGATTATATAGACAGCCTACTCAGGTACTCTTAATTGACTCCACACCAATTCATGCTAATTGTTTTGATTAAGGTGCATTCTAAATTGAAAATGACTTTTTCCTTTTGTTAGTCCTAAATTCCAGTCAATAAATTGGAT
Organism: Carica papaya; assembly: GCF_054855325.1. NCBI lineage: Eukaryota > Viridiplantae > Streptophyta > Magnoliopsida > Brassicales > Caricaceae > Carica > Carica papaya. The sequence continues at coordinate 3,477,533 of NC_142312.1, read as the reverse complement.
TAGGCTCGACCAACATGCTTTATTGAACCAATTAAAAGATGGGTCTATTGGCATTGTTGGAACCGGTTAGAACTCATTAGATTTTGATCCAACTTAATCTAAGTTTAATTACGAAAATCTCTAAAATTAGTAACTAAATAATGAAAAATATAGTGCATTAGTTAGTATGAACTCGGTTTATTAAGTCCGGTGAGCCAAATTTGAGATTGCAAATTTGATCAATAAGAAGAATTAAGTAGCTTTTTTTAAAAAAATTATTATATTTAATCACTAGTTGAGACAATGGATGAATTCCATTGAGACAATGGATGAATTCCATTAACTCAGTTAATCTATATTTATTCGTATACTTGCACATAGCATACATAACAAAAAGTATAACATTAAAATAAAAAATTTAATTTGTTAATTGATTGTATAAGTTAATTAATAAATATGTAAATTTTACGCTAGACTCGTTTTGACAATATATTATTATTGTAAATTTAATATATACTATCTAGCCATGTATGTTTATACAATCTTTTATGAGGACATAATTGATATGCTAATTGAAAATATTTATTTATACAAAATATAATTTTTTGTAATTAATTGACTATTTAAATTTTAGTCATATCTTCTACTCTCATCTAAAAATAGTTACCACTCTAAATAGCAATTTTATAATTTTAAATATAAATCATTGAACTCAATGATGCATTTAATAGTAAATTTTTATGTTAATTTATTAAATGTATATTATTTTAAATTTCCAAAGACCATCCACGGTTCTATGGTGTAGTGGTTAGCACTCTGGACTTTGAATCCAGCGACCTGGGTTCGACTCCCGGTAGGACCTGAAAGAAGTTTTTATAATATACTAAGTTAGTTTTTGGGCCCAAGTGTATTTTTCAGATTTTCTGGTGGGCCTAAATAAAAAATAAGGTAATTTCACAAGAACAGTTGGGCCGTGTTGCAATTTTAATATATATTTTTTTAAAAAAAATCCTTACAGCAGTTGACCGGGTAATCGTGCGAGCCATAAACTCGAACCAAACACAACGGTAGAAGAAGGAACGATAAAGAATCGAGCCTCTATAGATTCGGAGACCATTTTTGGGCTGAAGGTTCTGATCGCAGAACTAGCATTGAGACGGAGATGGGCGGCACTCGGTTGAGAGTTAATGGCGGAGTTTTGGCGGTTAGCATCCTGCTGCTAATGCAGTTGCCGGAAACATCCGTAGCCACCAATTCAGCTTCCGCCTTCGTACAAAATGCTATCTTCTCCAACAAGATCGTCATCTTCTCCAAATCCTACTGCCCGTAAGCTCCCTCTCCCTTTGTCTCTCTCTCAATGGACTTGGGATTTTAGATTTTTGTTTTGCATAATCAATTGATATTGTTTATTGAAAATTTGATATTAACAAGAGGCGGGGTTTGGTCGAATGGAATTAGGGTTCACTAGTTACTGTGAAATTCATGGCGTATGTTTTGAGTTCTAACTCAGTTAGTACATATACTTCCTTGGTAATTTTTATTATTATAATTGGTAGAAATGGTTTAATTTTTGTTTTCTTTTTCCCCAATATTTAAACAAAAGACATTTAGGACTGCAACGGAATTTATGTATATATACGGTTGGAATTTGATATCAGATTCTGATTAACTCCTTACCGGAGGGCATTTGCATACACAAAAAAAAGATGTCCTATAGGATACCAGTTATGAGAGAATGAGATCAATGGACTACATGAAAAACAAGTTTAGTGATGCTTCTTTGCAGATAATATCTGATATAGGACTTCGAGTGGCTAAATCGTAATTCTTATCTTTCAGAAGTTGTGTTACTAGATGATCATGGCGTGCCTGTGTCTATCTATATATTTTTGTGGTTCTGAAGATGAAATGCTAGAGCGAAAATATACAATACAGACTCCTTTAAGAAAAAATAGGTAAAGTAAGAAAATGGGGATGCTTGTCAATAAGGACATCTGAACTCCTTATATATATATATATATATACACGGGAAACAATACTTAGCCTAGTCATTTTTGTTATTTAAAGTTGATTTCACCCGTAAGCTGTTTGCTTCTGTCAACTTATGCATACGCAGCACTGTTTCTTTTACTGGAATCTAATGCCTCGGTACTGATTTTATGTTGTCTATTTCACATGATTGCTTTGCACTATCAGCAACAGAAGAAAAATAGTGTAAACAAATAAAGAATTAATCCAAGTTGGTGAAACTTCTTGCCAGATTAAATAGAAACCTTTAACAGCCTGTTTGATTCTGTTATAAAAAAATTATTTGATTTAATTTAATTTAGTTCTTATTCCTTTATGGTTCAAGTAATTGGGTTGTATGTAAAATCTAATTGTGTGAGTGAGGAAAAGGATGCTTATCGCTAAAGGATTTGTGGATAGTTTTGGATGAAAATACTTAACATACAGACATCCGACGCTATATCCTTTTTCACAAAAACAAAACATTTTAACCCTATATATTTGCATACTTTTAACTCTGGGAAGAGAGGTAGAGGAAAACTAAATGGTGATCTGGTTGATAGAAGGTTATTTCAAGTGATCATAGTTGGACTCATATGTATATATTTCCTAGCACACATTGCTTTGTTATATTTACAAGAGTATCCAGGCAGCTTATGTTTTATCTGCTTGCTCTTTATTAGATATTGCTTGCGTGCCAAGCATATATTCGGTGAACTACATGAGAAACCTTTTGTGGTGGAGCTTGATCTTAGAGGTAATTATTCGTTGTTGTTGCCAACACTAGCTGCTATCTCTACTCTTTCTATCCCTTCTTGTTTTGAGGAACCACTGGTTGCTATGTCTACATACCAGAAGAACTGCTTTTGAAAAAGGTTTTTCCTTGAACGTTTACAGATGATGGATATCAAATTCAATATGTTCTTCTGGAATTGGTAGGCCGCCGCACTGTTCCACAAGTATTTGTGAATGGCAAGCATATTGGTGGCTCGGATGGTTATCTCTCTTCTCTTGAAATCTCATTCTTGCAAGCATTTAGATACAAGTCATTTTGTTTTGCCACCTTTTTTCTATGTACTTAACCAACTGTTTTGTTATTCAGATCTCAAAGCAGCCGTGGTGAGTGGTCAATTGCAGAAGCTTCTTAGTGCAAATTGATTTTAAATTACGCAATGAAGAAAAGAACTTGTCTGATTGGAGACTTTGAACGAGTGTTATAGGAATCATTATGAACCTATGATTACAGCAAACGAGATTGATGTAATAGGGCCAAAATCATGTGACATGATGTTAATTACACTAATTGTAATGGAAATTATGATTTGAGGCACAATATTTGTCTGGTTGTTGGGTATGAAATTTTGTTTGATTGAATTTTCTATGCAATGTAGATTTGCTTACTAGATTGTTGTACAGTTTTGGCTTGTAAGCAGAATGGAAATAAAGTTTTCCCCTTCTCTTCTGGGATTTGCTATCAAAATCTTTGTTTGTCGAAATGCACAGTCCTAATCCTTGAAGGACATCAGATTGGAACTAGTCATTACAGGTGTCATTGGTGCAAGAAAACACGGTTGAATATTACATTTTCCCATTACTTTTATTTTTCTAGATGTCTCATGATCAGATTGCTTCTTCATGTTGTTTAGGTTTTATCATGAAAATCCACAGGTTTAGCACAAGAAGGATATTTACATCCAAAGAGGAATTCTGCTGTCAGTAACAAGATCAAGATTCAATCTGAAGAGGAATTCTGGATAAAAGAATCTGTAGTCTTATCAAGGTTGAAAAATTGTGCCATTAAGCAGCGTTTTACATAACTTCTCTATAATTTATCTATTCCTCAGAGTTCTACATGTAACGTAAATAACAAGTTATAACAATGACATATATCTTACATCAAATCATATGCTACACTACTAATCAGTGCCAAGCTATATAGACGGTTGAGAAGCTGCAGGTACTTGATCTTCCTCCTGATTAGGAAGAAACTTCATATGTATCCGGCCTCCAGTTTCCTTTCTGAGCACTGAGTATCCCTTCTTGGTTCTTGGAGAAAGTTAAATGAACTTCCCAGAACAGAGACTTCAACAGATTCTCAACTTCCCTGATTGTGTTAGATTCATCGCGGACTATCAATTTACCTCCAGGTCTGACTATTCTATCAACCTCTGCTATTACAGGAACAAGCTGGCACCTGGTAAACCAAAACAGCTCCAATTGATCATCAAGGTTTGCAAGTGAAAATAGAAAATGAGGGCAGCAAAGTTCTAATCCTTTATACCTTGTCTTTAACGTAGAGAAAAGATGATCAGCATGCAGGAGATCATAGGAGCGAGGGTATGTGCTGAAAGATTCACACCAATCATGGTATATCCCGAAGAGACCTCGCTCGTAGATTATTGGAAGTGTGTCCGGAGCATTTATGTTGACAACGTTCAGCACCCAGACAGGAAGGTCCTTGAGAGCTGCTGCAAACCTGCATTCATTTGGTATATTTTATCTCATTATTTTGCTGATTGTTTCAGAGTTTCATCTTTCGGATGCGTACTTAGCAGTATCAGTAAACTAACAGAAATAATGATGAAATAAAGTATCTATCTTTTTCCTTACCCTCCATAAACAGCTCTCATGTCCATTATATTTCTGACATTGGACCAGCTGATTCCTAATTCATTCATGTATACCTTGGTCACTACTTGTTTCCAGTGTTCATAATCTGCTAAGAAATCTTGAGGAGCTGGTTTCCCATAAATTCCCATTTGAGAGCTGTTTACCCAATAAGGAGGTGTCTCTAACCGATGAGGCCACTCTTCTGGCCATTTGGTTCCTCTCTCAGTTGGATTAGTAGGCACTCTGTGCATACATGCTTGCAGTGGTACATACCTGAAAATACAGTATGCTATTATGAGTTTTCTCTATTCAGCAAAAACAACTATAGCGTCCCCATCAGCTCTATTCATGAACAAAGCTATGGAAACTTGAAAAATCATACCATGCAGCATTAGGGTCATCGTCATTTTTACACATGGGAGGTTGGTTCTGTTCTCTTTTATCATAGCAGTCATTGGTGGTTGGTTTACGGTAAATAGCAGCACCGATGCCATTGAGCTTATCCTTTGTGATTGTTACAAGTTCCCAACACATGGATTTTGTCAATGCAGACATTGCTAGGAAAAAAATGGTATTTGACCATTAGTCTCGAAGCTCAAATACTTAATAAACTATATTTCAAACTTGATCATGTTTCTAGTAATCTTACCCTTCCAGATTTCCACATCTTCTTCCAGCTGCTGGTACACTGGAGTAGCAGACCAGACAAAGTAACCTCCAGGTCTCAGAACTCTGTTAAGCTCCAAAAGAAGCAGACCCCCTATGAACAATTTCTTCATCAGACTTGAACATAACGAGTAAGTTCTAATACTAAGACTATATAGATATTATGTAAGGACCTTCGTTGTGCCAGGGAACTCTGCAACGTGCACAGTGGAGGAGATCAAAGACTCTGGCTGGAAATGGCAGGCGCTTAGAACCCATTACAGCTGATATTGCAGGAATTCCTCTTTCCAGGGCAAATTGAACCTGAGCCTCATGCTCATCTTTTGGTGCAAAAGACATTGTCAGGACATTCCTTTCAAACAGGTAACCTCCAAAACTTGCCACCCCACACCCAACATCCAATATTGATCGCGTATGTTTTCCCCATTTAATTGCCGGTACCGACTGTAACCAAGTATTTTTATAATATTTTTTTCACGGTAAAAAAAAAACTTACTGTTTATTTACTATAATATTTTTCAATATGTAAATATTTACCTGCTGAATGTAATCAATGTAGTGGAGAGCGCCATGTATGAACTGGGTACCACCACCAGGAAAAGTCAAAAACTCTCCCGTTACTTTTACCCAGTTTTGATGACCTTTCACCTCTGCTAGTTTCGTGTGTGGCACATTATGATACCATATCTGAATAAAAAAAAAAACAAAAGTTACACCGTTAGATCAAATTCAACACCCCATATCAAACGGTTGAAATTCAATCAATACCTTATCTCTGCTTTTAGGCCATTGGATTGACCACTTGTACCCTTCCGGTAGTGGGACCAAGCACGTGGGTGGATCCTCAGGGCAATGTCTCTCACGGTGCTCGAAATGCCCAGTGGTTTTCAGAAGTCTTAACGCTTTGACGTTATCCAAACAGGGAATATAATCGGGGCCCGCTGTTACGTTACAAAGACGCCACGTGTAACCGTTGACATTTTCCGTCGACTCGTCTATCTGTCTCGCTTTCTCGTTCTTTGACTGAGCTGCTTGCGTCTTCCATGACTTCTTTGACTCCGCTGACTCTTTAGGTATTCCCGAATTCCCTGCCCCCGGGAAACTCCCAGTGTTCGACGCAGTCGATGCTTGTTTGGGTTGTTGAGTCGACTCGCTCTTATTCTGCTGATCAGTGTCTTGTTTCTGTTCTGTAGTTTTCTGAGTTTGCTGCGGGTGCGACGCATCCGTCCCTGTCACCTCGTTGAAGAAACCACTCTCCGGCGGCTGTTGCTGTTTCGTCGCGTCGTTGAAAGTGACCTCTGGATCATTTCCTGTCTGTTTTTGCTCCTGCTGCTGCTGTTTTTGTTCTTCTTGCTTCTTTGAATCCTGGTTGGATCCGCCATTTTGATTTTCTTGTGTACTTTTCTGGTCGCCGGAGTCTTCTTCTCGTTGCTCTCGCTGCTCCGTCTCGAACTCCTTCAGAGTTTCCGTGTTCTCAGTTGGGTTTTCATTTGATTTCTGCGTCTGTGATTCCTGTGAACTCTCTGTTCCTTTACCAGATTTTCCGTCTTGATCGCCATTGTCATCACCTTCCTCGCTGCCTGTGCTTTGCTGTTTATTATCATTATTATTGTCGTTATTATTATTATTATTATTGTTATTATTATCAGTTTCACCAGAATCAGTCGTCTGTTGATTATTTTGCTCTTCTTGTTGATTTTGACTCATCGCAATCTCATTTATCTGGGTTTCGATCTGTCTAATTCTCTCCTTCTCTTGATCATCATCCGCACCCTGTTGAGTATTATCCTGATCAACACCTGAGATCACCTCCTGTTCCTTATTATTCGTCTTCTCTTTCCCGGGCTCGTCGGATTTAATGGCGTCGTCGGGAAGATGACCTGGATTGTCCTCAAACGCCGGCTGATCTTTACTCTCTCGCTCCTTCGAAGAAGACTCTTCCACGACATTATTTTGTTTCGTGATGGGTTCTGTATTGGATGTATCCAAGAAATCAACATTGCCGTTCGCATCACCGCCGCCGGCAGTACTCTTGGCAGCTCGATCGGTTGTTTGCGGCGGCACGACGGAGTTGGAAGTGAGCATCCATACGCCTAAAACGCATAGTGCTACGAAGACGACGGTGGTTACCGTTGAGGTGTGGGAACCAGAGGAAGTACGCTTACTGCTGCGAGACCTGCCAATCGCCATGTTTTTTGAACAGAGAGTTGGAGAGGGAAAGATGGGAATGGAGAAATTAAGGAAGAAGAAAATACATGAGAGAAGAAGATAAAAAGAAGGGAAAGGAGGAAAAAGAAATATGAAGACGAGGAGGGAATTAAGCTGTGTTTGTGGAGGAAGATGAAGAGAAAACCAGTAAACAAGAGAGGAAGGGAACGAAAGAAAGAATTTTTCCAAGTTGGAATCCATCAAAGATGGATCCGAATGACTCGGAGAAGGAAATTTGTTTGGGCTTCTCTTTATATCTTTTATCTAAAAGAAGTTTTTTTTGAGAAAATGAAAAATATCATACGAAAATATATGACAGATGTATATATATATATATATGTGTATATTTAAGGTTAAGATATAACATAAGTAATTCCTGCATGATATATATTATGGGTCATGAACGTATATATTTAAAAACATTTGGGCTAAAATGTAGTGCAGCTTTAAACCTAATGTGTAATAAACATTTGGGCCAACAGCCCACTTTTAAACTCTATGAAAATCAAAATTCCAATCTTACCTGAATTGATTGTTTCATGCCTTCTCTATATTTTTTTTAAAAATTTTACTTTAATCTCTTCATATTAGTAATTAATTTAAATATTACGTGTCAAATTATTGATACATAATATCTACTAATTGATTAAGAGGGAAATTAAAAAGGAATATGATATTTGAACCTAAAAAAACACCCATTGAGGCTATTATAAATTTAGTTTAAAAAAATTACTCTTTTAAAAAATATTAAAATGACTTAATTTGTTATGAAATATTTTTTTATTTAAAATATAATAAATTTATTAAAATTTATCTATTTTTTCGTTTTAAATTTATATTTGATATAACATATAATATTGTATACACTTAATAGTATATGGACTTATCAAATTTATTTCGTAGATTTAGATAATATTTATTATATATTACCAAACTAATCTTTTAATTTTATATATATATATATATATAAAATGTTCCCACAATAGAAGAATGCCCAACATTAGGGCATGTTTGGATCCCATTTTGGGGGAAACAAAGGAGAATGAGGACAACAAAAGATAATGCAATGCCTGCCATTTCCAAATCCTAAATCCTTTAGAAGGATATACAAACACAGCCTCTGCCATGTTTGTTTTCAAGTGATTTTTGGTTTTATTTTTCTTACATAATTATTATACACGTTAATATTATTTTTTTAAGTAAAAGTCAAAACTTAAGCTTGTAGTTTGTATTAAAATATTTTGAAATTTAAATCTTTATTTTAAATAAATTAGAACTCAAATAGTCGTGTACGATGAATAATAAATTTTATTTTATTAATGAACTGTTTTATGATATTTTTATATAAATCTTATTTTATCGTGTAAAAATTTTATTTCCCAAAAAAAAAAAAAAAAGAAAAAGTGACTTATTTTGCACAAAATTATTATTATGTTCCTATTTAGTATGAATTCATTCTATTTCTAATTATTTAATATGTATAATTTAGCAATAATTGATATATTCTACACATTATTAAATTAAATTTATTTATATTTTTAAATTTAAAATTTTAAAATTAATTTACAATTACAATATCAGTTGTTATACAAATTCTCGTTATATTAATATAGTATTACTATTTATATTTTATTTTAAAATCTGAATAAAATTTAAATAATTTTTTAGTTGTAAAATATTTCCAGCTATTGCTTTTCTATCAAATCCGTCATAGTCCAATAAAAAGTATAAGAAGTTCAATCAACTTTCCAAAAATAATTTTATTTTAAAATTATTTTCAACTTAATTATTACTCATTTGAATAATAAAATAAAAATGACATCTAATTATACTTATAATTTTTAAGCTAATTTATGGTAAATAAATATTGGATCCGTAATTTAATTAAACACTCAATAATACTGGTTTAAATTATTGTTTATCAATAATTTATTTAATGATAAACAATGTAAGGAAATTCAATGGACACTGCAAATTACAGACTGGGAATGTTAAGGAAAATCTTATTTTCCATTTTGCAGCTTTTCCTTGTTTCTAGATTATGAAGTCAAATGGCGATGATGGCAACCTCGTGCTGTGCTCTCTCTCTCTCTCTGTAAATATATTGAGTGTATAGAAAAATTGTACAAGATAAATTATTTAATGTTGATGAGATAATATCTTTATTACCTATTTGGAGCATAAAATTATATAAACAAATGTTAAATTAAATGTTTATTAATAATATGATAATTTTTACTATTGAATAGAAGATTATTGTAATAAATTTTGGAATAAGTTATTGTTAATTGTTAATTAATTAACAGATGATAATTTTATCATTAAGTAGTAATAATATTATAATTATTAAGGGATAATTTATTATTGATTATTATAAATTAATTTAATAATTTTATAGTTATTTGATATATTAAATTAGTAATTAGTTAATTAATAATATTTATGTAATTTGTTTCTTATTTATATTTTTTTTCAATTTAAATAAATTACGAAGATATCAAAGTAATTTTTTCATCAAGTACAATGTCATTGTTATAATTGGAATATATCAAAAGTGGATTTAATAATTAGATAAATAAGTAAATTTATAACGTTCGACACAATTGGGAGATTTTCATTCAAATTTAAAAAATGAGTGAGGTTTTTTTTTATATATATATAATTTATCTCTGTATATTATTTTTTTTTAAAAAAAATTATTAAACTATTAATTGTTAGTTTTATTTTATCTGTTATATTATTTTAACAGTTCAAAAACACATACATATTATATATCCAGTTACATATAGGATATATCTGTTATTATTAAATAATTAAAATAAAGTGAATTCAAACTATAGAAGTAGTTTACTATTTCAAAATCATATGTAAAAGTCCTGAGTATCATACGGCATTAGCCATTTGAATCCAATTCTTCTGTTTTATGATAATCAAACCCGAACTTTTACGAGAAAAGTAAAACATATAAAAATTAATTCTCATTTCACGAGAGATCCCTTAACTTCGAGAGTGGTAAAATTTCTCCCCGATCAAGTTTGCTCGTCATATTCGTTATAGAAATCTTTATCGTCTGATGTGTTTTTACCTTTACCATCTAATCCATTGATTATGGTAGATATGCATATTTCATCTGGATTGAGAGTATTAAGTTGGCTGAGTTAGACTTAATATATAAAGCCTGGTAAAAAGACAGAACTCTCTCAGTAAAGAAAAAAAAAAAACAGACATCTCTCTCTCTCTCTCTCTCTCTCTCTCTCTCTCAGTTTTCTGGTTCTTTCTTCTTTGTTGCTCGGATTCAATAGTTATTACAAGTCTTGTAACAAAATTATAAGTATTATATGTATATGTGTGTGCATATATATGGTAGAGCTTTATGCAGACATGATGCAAAACAATAATACATTTAATTACACATTCAGGTCTAACACACATTAAGGAGATAGAGGGAGAGAAGGCTTTTGGGATCGGGGACCACATGAATTATGGGCGGCAGCAGCAGCAGCAGCAGCAGCTACATTATGGTGCACTAGATTCCTGTGTCTCTGCTACTAGCTATATATATCAGTAGCTAGGTTATTTATATACATAACAACAACATATATAGCTAGGTTATAAGTAGTACCTTCAACACGCCATACCCTATTTACATATATATATATTCTCTCCCCAAGTTCCATAACCAACCCTACTTCTCTTTTTACTCCTTTTCCCTCTGCCCTAGCTTACAAGGAAAGTCTATTTTCATCCCCCTTACCCCCCACCTTCCCCCCTTCAATCATTCATCTCTCTATGCATTTACTCCCACGTATATAATCATTTCAAGCATATTTATACTATGCAATATTCAGTCTCTGACTGTATATAATATTCTTCTTAATATTATACTGCAGTTTATTAAGAAGAAATTAATTCCCCAGATGGCTTTATGTACATTAATTTATATCAATATTTGATCAATACAAGCTTATTAGCTTAGCAGCCATCTCCATATTCACACATATAAATATAAATATGTATATAATAGATAATACATATCCGCTAAAATAACTGATCACATACACCCAGTACACTCATATTATTTTTTCGCCCATATCTACATATACTTATTATTAACTGACAGAAACCCACCAGCAAATAAACAATACACACAGAAACACGTGACTTTTATAGCTAGGTTCTGTATGCCTAAGTCCCAAAAGAACGAATTCTATGTACCCATATATATATATATATACACACACACATGTATATATTAACACATAAATATTCTCAAGTTCATAGAAAAACATTAAGTGAAGCTGGGGGAGAAGTACTGAAAGAGTTGATGCATGAAATGTCTTCAGCAAAGCAAAATGGAGACGTTTGATTTTCAGAAAACATGCAGCAAGAAGTACAGCCAGACAATATGGAAGGCAGTAGATATTAAGGTGGGTATATATACATATATAATCTGCTTTCTGATCTTATAATTAAACATTATTATAATATATTTGCACCACATGCACATGACATACTCTTGCTGTCAATTACTTTATTCATAAACAAATAATTAATTGAATTTAGTTATTAAGAATATATGTACACAAAAATCTTACTGAAAAAAGGAACCCGAACAGTATAGATCAACAGAAAATTATCCACAATTATCATTAGGGTTTTGCGCTCAAAGATCTAAATAATGGGTTCGTAATTTAAGTACTGTAAGCATATATATATATATATATATTATGGTGAAAGTTTGATTTTAAACCAAGTTACCCAATTAAACTTGGTCCTTGGTCACTATTAGGTTCCTTTTTTAATACAAATCTCGAAATTTGTTTTTAAGTTGGAACCCAGATTAAAAAGACATATATGTATATATATATTTTATATATAACTGTTGCTAGACAAAAAGAATGTGGAAGCTGGAGGAATATATATATATATATATATATATATAAATATATATTCCCAGAGCAAAGCATGAGTTTCCTGCAGAATTGCAGAAGTGATATAACGAAAAACCACTCTTCCCACTTTCTGTTTACTCAACATGAGAATCCGAGAAAGGTAAATAAAGCAGTCTTTTGATCAGAAGGAAAATATCCAATAACATTTTTATACATATGTATATATATACATATATAATAATTCTACATATGAAATTTCAAATCTCTGGGAAAGTAGTATGTATATATCAATGATTTCCTTTAGGAAAAGGTACATGGATGAGTCTTTTCTCTACTGCATTACTTGTTTCTGTTAAACCTGAACATGTCACTGTGAAGAAAAACTAAATCCACCATGTGTGTGATTTATGTTACTCATGAATTGTAAAATCCCACAAGTTTTTTCTGCTTTTCTTGGGGGTTGAGTTGCAGAAGAAAAAAATGAAGGTAATCATTGAAAGAAAGAAAGAATGAAAGAATGAGTGAGTACTGAATAGGTAAATAATTTCTAAAAAATGAAAGCTAGTAGCTTAAGCAATCAAGATTGAAGGACAAAAAAGGAACATCAACAGAGAAAGTCCAGAAAATAAAATATATAATGATAAACAAGTATAATATATATAGATTACTTTATGCATGTGCAAGTACCAGACAAATATAACATCAAATCTAAGGTTCCTCAAACAAGAATTAATAGAAATTTATGCCATATTCTGCCAGGATTAACAGGTAATGAATTAGCTTTATGAGTATAATCCACATGGATAAATACATATATATATATATATATGCATGCTATATATGAGTATATCCTTGGTCAGTCTTTCCTACAAGAGTGTACTTGATTCACACATGCATGTAGCTAATTAACCAAATAATCAACATGTATATATATATATATATACACATACGTACAAGAGATAATGGAGGTATACACAAAACATACATATATTCATTTATATGGAGAGACATGAATCGAAGAGATTTGAAAGGAGTCGAATATATATAAGAAAAAGCATATATAAGAATAAATATCAAAATAATTGCAGTATGGACATACTTACCCACAACTTCAATTCATTACTGAGAATATCAAATATGCTTCTATTGATCTTTCATCTTTCCTTCAATTCTTTTCCCCATTTAGCCTTGACTGATATGGACAAGGGAGATATATGAATATACAAGTATGTTTGTATATATTGGCCTTGGTTTCTAATATTAAATATATATATATATATATCTACATTTGTCTGTATATATGTAGATAAACCCAAAAAAGAAATAAGTTCCAAATAAGGTTTTCATCATCAGAAATACAGGAACATGTCTGCCTACTTTTATGAAAATAGAATTATTGACTCTACCTCCATTATAAACCTGATCCCCAGATTATGGGTTATCTAAAGTAGAAACACAAAAATACATGCACAAAACACAATTAATTCGTTTCACACATACATATGCATATATTTATATATACATATATGCATATGCTTGCCCATATATATATATATATATATATATATATATGCACAGTCAACATGATGAAATTCATATACAATATAACAGACTTAATTTATAATATTAGACAATTATTTCTAGGTCTGCAAGTATCAGTATTTATATAAAATGCAACCTTAATAAATTCTATCATCTAGATTTCTGATCTCAACCCTGCCAATGATTTATAAATATATACAATGTTATAATACATATTTCAGAAGTTCTCCATTGAAAGTTACTGCATGGAGAAAATAAAATATACATATATATAGATACATACATGTATTATAAGCTGCTCTTGCATTACTGCACCAAGCAAGGGATATGAGTTTATAAGTTGCTAATATATAGACAAATTGGTTTATTTTCTATCAGTTTAAGTTTTCAGTAAATTCAATTCAATTCCACTCTAAAAAACAATCATTATTAACCAATAATTTCTTTCGTAACAAAATTGTATATAACGAGCCAATTTCACAAGAAAAAATCCCAAGGTTAAATCCCAACAAGCCAAAAAAGAAATCAACACATCTTACAAAATTTATTTACTCATAGATAATAAACATGCAGTACAGCAATACACTACAGCACCAAGATGAAGACATAGAAGTTAGTCAACTACACAAATTCTTGACGAGAATACATATAACACAATCTCTTAACAGCAACACACGAGCCATCGACCTACAACTCGGAGTCATGCTAATAAATGGTTGATACCTTTTTTTTAATTATATTGTAAGTAAATTATATACATACATAAAATTAAGGAAGCATTATTAGAAGAATACATATATAATATCTCATCTTGGTTTTGAAGCTCCTTGTTTTTCAATAATTTCCAAGAGAAAACATATATATAAAAGATCCATTGACTTCTACTATGAATTAGTATACCAGTGATTAACAACAAGAACGAGAACACAGTTGGTCTCCTCATTTGTCGCCATCAACTTAATTAGATATAACTATCAGAAGTGCATGTAATTATTGCATGTAAAAACTCGAGAAACTGGTTTTCTTCATAATAATCATCATGATTAAACGTTATATTATAATTTTTTTTAAAACCATTCATTTTTAAATATCAATATCTAATAACTAAATTTCTTTTAGTAAACATCCACTGGAAAATAACAAAATGGACCCTAACTCACAACTGAAACTTAATGTTCACAATAATTTCAAAAATTATTGGAATTATAATATCATCTCTTGTAATTAATATCATCACGTATTAACACAAAACTCTTTGTATTTACTTCTGAATACTTAAATGAGTAAACAGTGTTTTTGCAATAATAAACAACACTGTAATTTACACGCATTCCCTCTTTCCCCACAGGAAGAACAATAAATATAACTCAATAATAAAAATAATGATATGATTTTGATGTCTACTGCAATGGCAGGTCTGCATTAAACCCGCCATTTCAGATGATATGCAACATTTCCCATTTTATCACCAAAATCACGTCTAGCTACATATATAATGTGTGTGTGTAAATGTGCATGCATGTATACATTAAGAAAGATGTTAAATATATAGTAACATGGGCAAGATTTATAAATATATATATAATATATCTATTAATTTTCATTCCAGCTTTTGAGCTTCAATGCTCATGCATGGCTGGGCACAACATACAAACATTTATATGTTTATATATATATACACACACACACACACACCCACCCATATGGACAGCAAAGAGTAGAAGAAATGTATTAATTCTGGTCAGTCAAAACCGGCAAACATTCGGTAAACATGGAAACAACAATGATAAAAAAAGGCAGCTTTCAAGTTCTAAGCTAACCAGCAGAGGGAAAAGCTCAATGCAATTTCAACACACGCGAGACAAAAACGCTGCAACAACTATACATACACGTATATATATATATATATATATACACGCTTATAATCATACGTGTGGCAATCTCTGCGTATAAACAAACAAGAAGCAAACAAACACAAAAAAGGCAACACGCAACGTGCTATATAATATACATTTATATATGTATGTATAGCCATGCTGGACGGAAACAAAGTTCAGATGTCAAGAGAAAAACAAAGAGAAGTGAAGTAGAAGAGAAAGAAGAAAAAAAAAAATATATATATATATAGAGAATGAGATAGATATATTGTAATAATGTGATAATAATTAAAAGGAAAGCATTGAAATTTGCACAAATGAAAACAAAAAAGAAAAAGAAAAACAAACAAACAACTCCCGCATTTCCTTTCATCCTTCATTTTCAATGATTTCCTTCTTTGTTTTCTCTTCTACTTGCTTCATCAGCAGTTTTATACCAATGGGTTGGAGCCTATCAAATTTGTTTTTCACATTTTACCAAATCTCGTAAAAGAAAAAGTTGACAACAGAGAGAATAAACACTCACGCAGAGAGATCAAGGAGCGAAGCGGTGTCGTTTCAAGATCTCGGGTTTGGGAAGAATTGCGTACCAGCCATGAAAGAGTTGAGCGGAGTGGGATATAGAGACGATGGGTCAAGAAACGCAGCGCTTGACGAAGACCCAGCTGCACCGCCGCCTCCGCCGCTGGTTGAGGCCCCGCCAATGGTGGGACTGCTGGTGGTGGGTCCGGCGGTGATGAGATTCAGCGGTTGAGGACCACCAGACGAGCTCTGATGATCACCGCCCATATAGCCACTTTCAGATCCGTGATCATAGAGAATTCCCTTGAAAACATGGCCCCCGATTTTCACAGCCGTCTGATACGCCAACTGTTCGTCGGAATCATCAATGCCACTCACTCGAACGCACCGGAACACCGCTGGAGAGCTCACTTCTGTGGGGAAATTCCCCACTTCTGACCCTAAAAACGATAACGTTTCCGGATTAGACATTAATATATGTTTTGATAAGGTTAATAACGAAGAGAAACACTATATGAGCCGTTATAATCTTTTTATTTGGGGGGTGGGTGCGGGTGGGGGTGGGAGAGGAGGAATAATAAATAGTTGCTTCTCTGTGAATCCAAGCGTCAGGATTACCAAATAACAGTATTCGTAAAAGAGAAAAAGAAAACAAACATGGAAAGAAAAGGAAAGAGAAAAGAAAAGCTGGTGAGCGAAGGTCGATTCTGTTACACGCAATCGATATGGGTGTTTTTTTTGTTTGTTTGTTTGTCTGTTTGTTTACATCTCTCTCTGTAGAATTTCCCTGAACAGGTATTGGAAGACCATAAGTTGAAGGAAAATAAGTCAATCTTTGAGACTGAGTGACTGATAGTGAGTGGGTATTACTGAGAAGAGAGGGTTTTTGCTTTGAAAGAGAGTCGAGTAGTAGTGTGCTATGTTGCAGAAAAGAGAAAAAGGAAAGAGAAGAAGAAGAAGAAGAAGAAGAAGAAAAGTGAACCTGAAGTATTAGTGAGATTTTCTCGTTGGCGTTTGGGATTATCTGCACGGAGCTGCAGCTGTTGCTCTTCTTGTTGTTGCAAAGCAGCGAGCTGTTGTTGCCTTTCCCGGCGCTTAGAAGCAGGAACCCAAGTGCTCTTAATATGAGTGTGACAATCAAATCCTCGGCTCTTGCAGCAAGTTCTGCAACGCATGTGCAAGCAGTCTTTCTTTGCTTGGTTGCCGCAGTCTTGGCAGCTCATCCCGCCGCTTCCCCCTCCCCCGCTTCTCATCATCATGAAAGCGGATCTCGACGACGACTCGTCAGATACGTTGATTGAGCTCCTGCTCGGCCCAACCCCTAGCCCAGCTGCTGACGAGTAAAGATCTTGCTGCTGGTGTGGGTTGTGGCGGTTGTGTATGAATTCCTGCTGCTGCTGCTGCCATAGCTCGAAACCCTTGTAGGAGGAGATTTCGTCATTTTTGTACCAAAACCAAGCTTCCGGCGGAATTTCAGTAGGTGGGTTATTTTGATTTTGCTCTCCTTGGTTTCCTCTCCCCCCTAATGAGAAAAACCCAGCCATTGCTCCTCCTTTAAACCTAACCCTGAACCCAATTGTGACAGAAAATCCATATCAGATACTCACTCACCTCTTTAATCAACTTCTTTAACCCAATTATCATCAAATGGGTACGATTAGTTCCTTATTAATTAATCCTCACTAACCCCCCCTTCCCTCTCTCTCTCTCTCTCTCTCTCTCTCTCTCTCTCTCTCTCTCTTTCTCCTCTTCTCTCTCTCTTCTGGGTACTTGACGAAGATAAGAGAAAGCGGCAACAGGCAAAGTCCCGTGTCAAATCTCTTTTGTATTTTTCTGGGAATTCTTCTTTGTTGTTTTCTTGTGACTACCTATTTGTCTCTCTCTCTCTCTCTCTCTCTCGCTCTTAATCTCAGAAACTCGAAAGAAAGAAGTAATGAAGGACTGAGAGTGAAGACTGATTAATTTGGTGTTGGTATGGTAATTGCCCAAAAAGCCTGGTTTGGATTAGGGACACACGTCCTTCCCTTTGAGGACTCTGCAGCGCTAATCCCGCTTTCAATTCTCTCCTCCTTCTCCCTCCTCCCTTCTCTCTATCTCTCTCTCCTCTGAACAATATAGCTGTTGTCATTTATTTAACACTCCCCCAGAAGAATTACAGCTCTCTCTCTCTCTCTCTTTCTCTTCATCTCTGCAACGCCGCCATAACCTCTGTCTCTCTCCTCTGCTCTGCTCCCTCTAATTTAAGTCTCCCTTCTTCAACTACTCTCTCTCTCTCTCTCTCTCTCTGATCTGTTGCAGGTGTTTTATTATTACACTTTTTTTTTTTTTTTTTTTTTTTTTTCTATATCTGAGCAACGCCCTTCTTGTGTCTGTAGAACAAAGACAAGCTTTCTCTCTTTCTCCTCTCTCGGTTGGCCGTGGATCATCATCATCATCATTCATCATCCTTTCCTGATCTCTTCCCACTCTTTTCTCATCCAACGGTCATAAGTCATCCACGTGTCATCCCCTCCTCCCTCGTCCTTCGTAACCATAAACCCGGTTAATTACCCACTAATTACCCCACCCTTAACCTTTGTCCTGCTCCGAGTCGTAGCTGTAACCCACGTCCTCGTCCACTGTGATCAGGCCACCTGTCTGCATGGAGGACATCTTCGTCATTTGAAATCGTTAAAACGCCATGCAAATTGCGTTTTGTTTTGTAGTGGGATTAATTAAATTAATTAGGTGAGTGAGATTTGGGCAGTGAAAAAGAGGCGTATATTTATCGAAGTCTTAAAAAATAATCATGTCATGTTACTCTCAGTATACGTTGTGGTAATAGAAGGGAACACAGCGCCACCTCCTCGTACTTTTTCATTTTCTTCCTTTTTATTGTCATTTCAAATTTTTAAATAATTTTAATTTAATGTGGTACTGTGTACAATATGAGACGATTGAAACATTTATTATTATATAAATAAATAATTTAATTAATTAACGTTGATATATTTTTCAAATATTGGAACTTTTCGGGGACCATTTTGTTATTTTCTTAAATGATGTGCACGGTGAGAATAAATAAATAAATAAATAAATAAACTAAAGGGTCGTTGACTAGAATAGTGGTGGAGTAGCTTTGACAATTCACGAGTGGATGGATACCATAATAATAATAACAAATAATACATACATACATACATACATACATATATGTATGTATGTTTATGCAAATACTAGAATGAATGATGACGGACGATGATAAATACAGTTAGGGACCCCCGGGCATGAGCCCTATTGACAGGGATTGCTGTCCGTACATTTATCCCTCTCTTTTTTTTATTCATGTAATTTTTATACGTTATTTTTTTATTGAATTAATATCTTAAATTAACAATGTATTTGTGATTTATAATAATAATTATATATGTTTACTTATTAAAAAAAAACAATTAAATTAAATATACAAAAATCCGTTAGATTGTATTTTTAATACATGTTATAATCTAAAAATCATAATTAATGTATATATAAATATATTTTTATTAAAAAAAAAAACAATAACAATTACATATATAAAATAATTAATCACATTATTCCTGTCTCGAACCGTGGAATAAACTTCCCAGAGTTTGTGTTTTTGATTGTTACCAGACAATCATTCTGGAAGGAAAATTACTCGCGTATCACACGACATGTGCGCGGGACACCAGTGACTCTCCCTTCACACCATCAAATTATTTATTAACTAATTTCCAAATCATCTGAAATTCCACGTCACATAATGGGACCCACATTTTCAATTGGGTCACGTGCTGACATGTCAACATTCTTCGTGAACACCACAAGTGCAAACCCATATTCTTCACAAACCTTACCTTCCATATCCTACATACATACATATACATACCTTCTTATCAGTGTATACACGCACGTCCAGTACATAGAAATTTAGTGAAATTCATTTATTAATTGACAATTATTATTATTTTTTAATTATGACCCAATAATATGTATATATATATTTACACGAACCCCAATTAATTTTAAATAAATATATTATTTCTCATTTAATTTAATTATTGTCACTAAATTTTGAATAATTATAACAGACTATATTGTGTTTGATGGATTATCCACCACTCAAACCAAATTTTTTTCTTTTTTTTTTTTTTTTTCTGGGTTGGCATCCACAAATCATCCACTAACTTATCACGAGTGAGAGACTGAACTTGCTTTGAAAAATATCTACTTAATTATTTGGATTCTTGCGTGAGACTAAACATGTGACTGAATACATGCATGCATGTACGTACATATACATACATCTATATATACATATATATATATATATATATGCATATATAGGTCACATGAAAGCTGGATCCTTGATTTAGCTTATTTGATCCTCAATGCATGCCTTTCTAGTTTTGTGGGAGCTGACCCCTTCCATTATATACGTAGTTCCTTAATCTACGATGGATACATATATAGATAGATTAATGATGTCTTTATTTTTAACCAAATAAATTTGCCGTGTTAAAAATAAAGATAATTAGATGAATTTTATATTAGAAAAACTTAAATTGATAAGTTAATTAATGTACATAAATAATTAATTTATAGTTTGGCATGGACCGGAGAAAATAATGGGAGGAGGAGCTGGACCAGTAACGGTTATATCACTCGTGAACAACAACAAATAAAAATGAATGAAAACGACTTCGTTTTGAATATATATATATATATATATATATATATAAAAGGAGCCCGTGAGAGCTGCCAAAATTTAATGTGCATGGAAGAGAAGAGGGGCAACCTGCGTTGTACGGTCACACTTTGTTTTGGGAGACATAACTCTGGGGTGGCGAGGCACATATTGTTCGTAAAAATTCCATCCAATCAGACTACGCCGCGTCAGCAGTTTATGCAGGGGTCTTTTCGTCATTTCAGTAGGAAATCAAATGACCAAATTGGCCCCACCAGCACAACCAGACGGACAAAGCTGGTTGGGTTCGTGGGCGTACAAAGTCGCACATCCATTTTGGTCTTGTCCGTTTCCAGTCAAGATCTTGCCTTCCACCTAACTAGCAGTTTGCTAATTTCGCTACAAGCCAATTCTATTTTATAATTAATTCTTAAAAAAAAAAAAAAAATACGTAAACGTGAAAATTATGGACCACATGCACCACTATGATCATCTCATTATAAATCATAACCTTATATATATATATATATATATATATATATATATACATACTGGATTAAGTTACAGTTTCAGCACTATAATTTAATTTAACTAATTGCAGTTGAATCTCTGTAATCTTTTAGGTATAAACATATAATAACAAAACATCAATTATATATAAACAAACTGCTAATAAAATATGTATATATATATAGTATTGTTAATGTATGTAATAGTGTAGCTATCTACTGTACAAGGGTCAGCTCTTATGTATTTTGGGACCTCTCAATTATTTTTGATGGGATGTGTATGCATATATTTATTTATAAAACAATTAATAAGGATATGTGTATAACTATACATATATATATATATATGTATGTAATAGTTAGAACAATTAATAAGGATATGTGTATACCTATACATATATATATATATGTATATGTGCTTTTATCTTAACAATTAACGGGTTTTATTGTTAAAATAAAATTGTAAATACAATATGCTAATGTGAAAATTTTGGTTTCTTAAAGTTACCTGAAAAATAAATTTGAAGTAGGAAAATTTTATTAAAAAAAAGTACGTTTAGATATACGGCACATTTTAATGTAATTGTGTTATGATATTCATCACCGAATCTCGTAAACAAATTAATAATTCTAATAAAATATATAACAATATATATATTTTTATTTATAAATAAAATATTAATTTATTATTAATTTTTTTTTTTATATAGTTACCATAATTTCATCAACTCCTTAAATATATTTAACAGAGTTTAAACTTATTACCTTTATAAATATCGCAAATATCTTAATCACTAACCTACCAAATTACTCTTCACCTTTATATGTAAAAACTCAAACCATTAGTTGGTAAAAGTTAAGAACTTGTCAAGTAGTCATCACTCAAACAAAAGTTTTCTATCATAATTAAGTTATTAAATTAAATCAAAAATAAACTATATTTATGTTAAGTATTAATTAATATTTACAAATAAATATAACAGGACGATATTTAGCATTTAAAAATATATTGACCGTAACTCTTATAATATAATTTTTTAATTAAAAATATAAATTTGAATCATATTATATTTATGTTTGAACAATGGTTGTGATTTAGTAAAACCTAACTCAAAAAGGGAGTAAAGAGAAATTCAAAGGTCATGTTATCATCATATATTTTCTTCTTTTTTTTTTGCCTTTAAATATATATATATATATTTGAATTGAATGACATTTCCCCTGTAATATCTTTTTTGCCAATGTGAAGAAGGGAAGCAAACAAAAAGTTACAAATATTCATGGGTTCAAAAAAGAAAAGGAAAAGAGAAAAGACATATATATGTATATATATATATATATATATAGACATATACACACATGTATGCATATATTATTTGTAACTTTTATTACTAACATCAATCAAGTAAAAGAAAGAAAGAAAGTGCCTTTATTTCTGTGATGAGATTCTATTTGTTGTGTATTAGGATTGGATGGGAGATCACTTAGCCCTAAACAAAAAAACTAGTGATTTCTACTTTGTTACCATTAGAGTATAAGTACACAATTTGAATTTGATAATTGAAATAAACCCTTTAGTTTATTATAATTAAGTTAATTTAATCTTATTAATACTAATAAATTAGTAAATTCAATCCTCAGTTTTATAAAATTTAAATTTATAAATTTTAAATAAAATAAAAAATATATATAATATTATTATTGTATAATAAAAATAATAAATTTAAGTTGCAATAAGTAAATATATATATTAAGTAAAATGATACTTCGTATGAAAATAGGTTTTCTGTTTTGTCGCTTTCCTTAAAAGAGAGAGATATATATATATATTCTAAATAGGAGTTTGGTATTTTCGAATTACTAAATTAACCTCGTATTTTCCTTGTTAAGTCGTCGTTGTCAACTTTTGGAAATTACAGCTGGAGATCAATTCAATTTTTATTTATTTATTTATTTAAAAAAAAAAAAAACTTCACAAGTAATTTTAGGTAGATTCTGTGCGATTCAGTTGTATCGTAGCATTGGATAATAGGGGTACCCCAAGAATTTTTTTAATGATGTCATAATGATTATTTTCTTAAATTTAATATTCTAATTATCAAAATTTTGCACTTATTACAAATCAATAATTAATATTTTTGTCTTTATAATATATTTTATTCATTTAAAAGTATATTTTGTAACGAATTAAAACTATAAAAAAAATAAATTATAAATTAAATACAGAAGCGAAATAATAACATTTGAATTTACATTCATTACATAATAATTCAGAATATATAATAGGATTATGAGAATAAACATTCTAAAAGAATAACGAAAAATCAAAGAAATAAATGAAAAATAAACAATTGAACATTCTATTCGCAACTCTCTTGTGGATCGGGATCTGAATTTTAGTTCTCTTGATCTGAAATGGTTAATAAAATAGTAAATTACATTAATCTAGTAAAAATATCGCACTACCCACCGATACAGAAATGAAAGTTGGTAAAAATCATAAAAAGAACTAATAGAACTGTTAATTTAAGTAAATCTATTTATCATAAATAAAATCATTTATTGTACATTTACCGTAGCAAAATTTTAAAAACTAACATATAGAGACAATAATACAACAATATCATAATTTCATATTCAATTAATCAAAACAACAACTTCTCCTTTTAACATGCCTACTGGTATCCATGATGGTGCATAAGGATGTCCCCATTATGTGTGAACCCTTATTCAACACGGTCAATTAACTTACCGTCCCCATATCTCGTCCAATATGAGCGCCAAAAATACCATCCCTCAATACCCCGTCCGGTATGAGGGTGAAACGGGCCGTTCCCATATCTCATCCGGTATGAGTGCCAAAATACCAACTCTTGATACCCCGTCCGTTATGATGCAACATTTACGATAGGGTTCCTAATGTACCCGGTTCATCCACCATCTCTTAAGATATCCAGTAAGGTTACCATTCATTCACTTACTTAATCAAATAATTTTTTGTTTATATTTAATTTCCAGTTTCACAATTTAACTGTATATCACGCGAAACAAGCAATGTATGCATCAAGGAAACATAATTGAATCATCATACCAACTTCAGTGTAATATTATGTATTTAAAACAGTAAAATTAATCAAATAAGATCAATAGTGAATAATAATCGGTTCTATATCTATTAATAACCTGTGATTAATTATCGAGTTCTTCTAAATTATACAAAATACCACATTATTTATAATTAAACTTCAATTCCATAACAAGAAATAGGGTGAGAGATTCTGACCCGAATCGGTGTCGTAACGCAGAACTTTCAGTTGTGCCTATTGGTGGTCCCCGGGTTCCCTAAATTTTTATTCGGAGATTAAAACACGCTCTAAGTATCGAAAAATACCCTAAAAACCCAAATCGGTGTTAAAACCCTCTTCCAGCCAATTTCAAAATTCCAGCACAGCGGCACCGCAGCCCGCGGCGGCGGTTTGCCTTAGGCTGGCCATTTTTGACTAGTTTCAGCTGGTTTTGTACTCATCCCTATGAGAAAATACGTTAAGAGACATCGGTTGGCCAAAAAAATCAAAAAATAGAAGCTTACCGACGATAAGATTTTTCGATGCAGCAGCTCTGTCGTCTCACCTTCGCAGTTGGGTGTTTTTCTTCGGTCAACCTGTGAAAAATAAAATGGTGAATACAATGGTGGAAAAATCGCACGAAACGGGAATCAGAAAGGGCCTCATCAGAGGCGATTTTTAATTTTTTCTGCAGCGGCACCACTGGGCTTTACCTACGATTTCCGACTCATCTGTCAGTTCTTTTCCTCCAATTTGGTCGTGGGGGTATGCAAAATCGAATTTCGAGCAAATGAAATTTTTTTTACCTCTTTTGGCGGTTGGAGGTGGCGACGGATGGCGGTCAGCTCGTTCTCCCAACGACTGGTTCTTCTTGTAATATCTGCATTATTATAGAAAAATAATAATAAATAAATAAATAAATAATAATATATACATATATAGAAGAGGGAAAAAGTGAGAAGGGATGGTTCAAATTAAGGGATGAGAATGGATGGTTGGGATGATTTAGCAGAGTAGGTATAAATAGGATGAAAAAAAACAAAGAAAAAGGAAAGGAAAAAGAAAAAAAGAAAAGGAAAAGAGGAGGGAGAAGAAAGAATAGGAGGCAGTCGGTCGAGGATTTGAGAGAAAGTCGAATAAGGAGGAGATGAGAGGAGAGAAGTGGAGGCAGTCAGTCGAGGATTTGAGAAAAAACCAAAGAAAGAGGAGATAAGAGAAGAGAAGAGGAGGCAGTCGGTCAAGGATTTGAGAGAAAACAAAAGAATGAGGAGACGAGAAGAGAGAAAAGGAGGCAGTCGGCCGACCATTACGGATTGAGTGAGTTGCGGTTGTGTTGAGGACAATAGAGATAGGAGGTATGGTAAATTCGAATTTCAATTAATGAAATGGAAATTATAGTTAAATTTCAATCCTGGAAATGTATATTTGTGTGTTAGATGAAAAGGATTGGGTCACATAGAGGATATAGAGCCATAAAAGAGAAATGACTCTCCTAGGAGAGTAGATCGAAAAGTGAATAAGGAGTGGGAAGTTTGGTAGGTGAAAGCGGGAGAGTATTGCACAGGAGGTCCAAACGGGAATTGTGAATGAATAACTCTGTATAGGTATATATATATAAATATATATAGCAAAATATTATTAGCATGAGAGGAAGTCCGAGAGATGTAGGAACTATGCAATGAAATATATAAATGTGTAGGGCGTACTGGATAGTCGCCAAAAAGAGGGGAAGCTTAGAGGCTGCTAAGGTTAGGCTGTGAAGGGACTTGTGAACGAGATTGTGAGAGTGGAAGCAGTCTGAGAGGGATGAGGAAGATGAGAGAGAGAGTTACCAGTGGGAGGGAGTGGCCTGAGAATGACACTTAAGGAAGAGGAGAGAAAGAGATACAAGTGAGAGGGAGTGGTCTGATGAGGTACTGTCAAGTGAGATGAGAGGTAGAGATAAAAATGAGAAAAATATAGAAACCGTGAGTGAAGACATGGTGAAAACATGCATTAACAGTGTGTGTGTGTGTGTTGTGAGAAAAGTATAGTGAGTATGTGTAGGAATTTGGTTGGTTGAACATGTGTGTGGACAGTGAAATGAACTAGTTTACGTATTTGTTTAATATGTGTGCCTGTATGAACTATTTTGTGTGTTTCCTCATTATGCATGCATGTATGATGATTGACTTTGATTGTGAAAATTGTATAACCATACTTGTAGTGTTGTCGTGGCTGAATACGCCGATGTTGGTTATTAATAGTTGTTGGTTCGGGGGTGGAGTGGGGTCGCCGATGTTGGTGACGGTTAAAAGGTTACCGAAAGGGTAACGGTGTGGGTGTGTGGCCAGTGTATGGTCAAGACTTGGTGGAGGTGGGTGTAATAACTAAGTTAAATGTATGTAAAAAAAATAGGTAAATAAATAAAATAAATAAATGATGGAATGGACAGCTGTGATGTTTAGCAGGGTAAGTATAAATAGGAGGGGGAAAAGAAAAAAAAGGAAAGAAAAAGAAAAAAAAAAGAGAAAAGGGAAAGAAAAGGGGAGACGGTAGATAGAAATTGGGGAGGGAGTTGGAGAAGGAAGAAATAAGAAGAGAGGGAAAGAGACAGGCGGTCGAGGATTAAGAGAGAACCAGAGAAGGAGGAGTCGATCAAGGTGAGTGAGCAAGCCGTGGTTGTGAAGAACGATGGAGACATGAGGTATCATAAACTTAAATTTCAAATATTAAAAATGACAGAGTACAGTTGAATGTTTATTTAGAATTACGTATTGATGAACTGGACTTTAGTCGAGCGGGATTAGATTTACGGAGAGGCTAGGGCTTGATAGCAGGAGGAACGACTCATAGGGAGTCGAGATGAGAAGGAATAGGGATGGAGAAATCTGGTAGGCGAGGGAGTGAGGAAACCGTGAAGGAATTAGGAAAGGGAGTGCGAAGGGAGAATGTTTGACTCTATCTTAGTATCAACGTTTATCGTTACTACCAGGAGAGGGAGTCGTGTAATAGAGTTTGGGCTAGGGAAGGGCGGTTTGAGAGGAATCATTAGGGGAAATCGTGAGAGGGAGCTTTATGTGAAAAAGAATAGTAAGAGATTAATACTGGAATGAGTGGAAAGAAAGAGATAACAGTGAGAGTGAGAGGGAAATACACTAGAGTTAGGGAGTAGTTCGGGAGGGAATACTGAAAGGAGTGGTAAGAGATAGATGACAGTGTTAGTGAGAGGGAAATGCACCAATGTTAGGGAGTAGTTCTTGAGGGAATACTGGAAGGAGTGGAAAGAGAGAGATGACAGTGAGAGTGAGAGGGAATTATATCAAGGTGAGGGTGTAGCCGAGAGGGACGTTTTGAAAGGGATAAGAGGGAGAGATACAGTGAGATGAGATGAATATATAGTTAAGTGAATAGTTGGGTATAATAAATGTGTATGTGAAAACTGTGGAATGAATATGTGTGTGTGTGTGTTGGTATGAGTGAGTTTATGTTCTTTTTAGAACTTTATATATATATGAACTGTTCTTTGTGTTTGTTGGTTTTACTTGCATGTGTGTTGTTGAATTATTATTGTGGATATTAGATAACTCTACTGGTAGTATTATTGGTGACTGGATCAAACTGATATTGGTTATTGCTGATTCGTTAGTGCTGAGGGAGGGGGTGAGTGGGGTCGCCGATATTGGTGACGGATTTAAGGGTTGCTGGTAAGGTAACGGTGTGAGTGTGTGGCCATTTTACGGTCGCGGATTGATGAGAATAGGGATGAGTTGGTTCGCTAATATTGGTGATGGAAGAAATGGATAAAGTTATGAGTGAGTGGCCAGTTGGAGGTTGAGTGGTGACAAGTAGGGGCACCGATATTGGTGACCGATGTGGGGGGGGGGGGTCATTTGCCTAGGAGTGATTGTGTGGGTGAGTGGCCGAATCAAGGTCGAGTGGACAGGTACTTGGGAAATGTTGGGATGGTTTAATGTGGTGGATGCACCCAGTAATAAGTGGGAAGGTTGATGATTCTTTTTCTTTGAGGAGATGATGTGGTTATCGTAGGGATAGGTGAACAAAGGGAGAAGGGTACGGGTAGGAAATATGGCGTGACCAATGGAAATAGAGACCTAAGAGGAGGAAAGGAATTTAACTGGTTTGCCAGACCTTGTGTATGATTTAAGTTTATTTTACCCAGTTTCTGTATGCTCATTACCTATCATTTACAGATGATGTTGTACCGGAAGCGGGACCAGAGCTACATGCTTCCGAACTAAGCGGGTGGAGACGACGAAGCTAGGAGTATGGATAAGGAAACGAAATACTTAGATAATTAGTAGCAAATAGCTCATTTGAAATGAGAAATTTTAAAATTGTAAGCTACCATATGGATAGATGAACAATGGATTCAGTAATTTGAATGATTTGCATTGAACTTTTGTCTAAATGGATAGTTGACGTTGTTGATAAAATGATGTATATTAGGCTATGTATGCTGATAGAATAATCGTAACACTGAAAAAAAATATATATATATATATATATATCGGGGTGTTACAGTTAGTATCAGAGCAAACAAAGAAAAACACTAATGTGTGTTGTTATCCTGCAGGTAGACCCAGGGAAGTGGCGAAGAAGGGTCGAGGCCGACCCCATTGGGAATCTATCCCAATTATGCAGGATCTATCGTAGGCCCCACCACGAGCACTAACATTCCATCAGGTGCCCCTCCCTGCATTTCAAGGGCTTCCCCCATATCAAGCAGTGTCTCTATCCTCACAACCAAGATCCTCTGTAGTTCCACCAGCACCAGCTACACATCAGGAGGACTTTAACAAGCTATACAGAATGGTTGAGAGCCTAGCAACGATGATTAGGGAGAGAGAACTATGGTTTGAGGCAACATTTATTCCATAATAGGGTGTCCACCAAGGTGGAGTAGATTCGAGCAACATCGAAAAATACTGAAAACTTAATCCCCTAGCCTTCAATGGGGGCTCTGACCCACTGGTAGCAGAGGACTCGATAAAGGAGACAGAAAAATTGTTTGAGGTAATAACAGTGACAACTGAACAGAGGGTACAACTGGCCACCTTCATGCTAAGAGGACCAGCAGAGTGTTGGTGGAATTTGAAGAAGGGAGCCATGATTCCCCTAATCACTTGGGAGGTATTCCTGGAAGCTTTAAATGCCGAGTATTTTTCAGATTTCCTAAGACAACGAAAAGAATCCGAATTCACATAACTTAGGCAAGGGAGATCGTCAGTAGCTGAGTATGCCGAGAGGTATGTAGATTTGGGTCTATTTGCACCAGAAGTTATGATGAATGAATCGAGAAAAGCTAGGAGGTTTGAGAAGGGGTTGAGGCCAGAGTTGTATCATCAGGTAGCTATGTTTGCATTACCTACTTATCAGATGGTGTTGCAGAAAGCACAATTGATAGAGACATTGTATAGAGAGCACACTGAGAATAACAGAGTTGTGTCTGGTTATAGACGACCACCACCATCTTCTGGCTAAATAGAGAAGAGGCAGAGAACAGTACAGGACCTAGCACCGGGTCACCAGATAACTTCAAAAAATACAGGCTGTGCGCGGTGTAGTAAGAACCATGGAGACCGCCCGTGTATGGGCGGTAGTCGAGGTTCCTACCGGTGTGGCAGTACTCAGCATTTCGTACGTGATTGCCCCTTACCTAAGGAGCCTGGTAGACCGATGGTTCATGGGCGGGTGTATCCAATAACGGCCCAGGAGACTACCACGACTCTAGAAGTGATACAAGGTACATTTTATATTTTCGATGTTCATGCCAGAGTCTTAGTTGACCCTGGGGCCACACATTCATTTATATCACCTATGTTTACATCTAAAATAGAAGCCATACCAATGGTATTAGATTGTGTGCTGGTAATATCTACGCCAACTAGTGGCGCGTTACGTACCGATGTAATGTTTAAGTCACGTGGAATAGATTAGCAGGGAGGAGATTAAAGATAGATTTAATTTTGCTGGACATTAAAGATTTTGATATAATCTTAGGTATGGATTGGCTTGCCGTACAGCACGCTCATGTAGACTGCTTCCATAAGAAAGTGGTATTTAGAATCCCTAACGAAGAGTCTTTCGCTATATGGAGAAAGTAAATAGATGAATATATTTTACTTTAAGGTATCATATAGAGTAATCTTTAATTGATAAATGTATGAGTTAAACGTTTTATATGTGTCTTTGATAGGGAACGAGAGTAAAAGACTCACTTTATAGGAGATACCGGTAATGAGGGATTTTTCGGATGTATTCTCGGACGACCGAGATTTGAACCAAGTAACGATAAAGAATAAGTATCCTCTTTCAATGATAGATGACTTGTTTGACTAATTACAAGGAGCACAAGTATTTTAAAAATTAGATCTACGTTATGGGTATCATCAGTTGAGGGTTAGAGCGAAAGACATTGCAAAGACGGTATTTCGTACGAGGTATGGACATTATAAATTTCTGGTGATGCCTTTTGGACTAACGAATGCACCGACAGTATTCATAGATTTGATGAATCGAGTGTTCAGACCCCTTTTGGACTGTTATCTGATCATTTTCATAGACGATATATTGATATGCTCGAGGGACCCTGTGGAACATGCTGAACATTTGAGAGTAGTCCTAGGGATACTTCGGAGAGCCAAGTTGTATTCAAAATTGAGCAAATGTGAATTTTGGTTGGACCAAATAGCATTATTGGGTCACATTGTATCGAGAGATGGGGTGTCTGTAGACCAAGCAAAAGTGGAGGCGGTGGTAAAGTGGGAAAGGCCGAATACTATATTAGAAATCAAAAGTTTTTTTGGGCTAGCTAGATATTTTTTTTGGTTTGTCAAGGGATTTTCGAGTATTGTAGCGACCCTTATTAAATTGACCAAAAAGCATGAGGTTCGAGTGGGATGGTGAATGTGAAAGCAGTTTTCAGGAACTCAAACGAAGACTTACTACTACCCCAATACTGGCCATTCCGTCGGGTGAAGGAGGTTATACAGTGTACAATGATACATCTCATCTTGGACTGGGTTGTATGCTAATGCAGCAGGGGAGAGTGATAGCATATGGGTCTCGACAATTAAAGATACATGAAAAGAACTATTCAACACATGACTTAGAACTAGCTGCAGTGATTTATGCCCTAAAGGTGTGGCGACACTACTTGTATGGGGAGACTTTTGAAATTTATACAGATCACAAAAGTTTGCAATATTTGTTCACCCAAAGGGAATTAAATATGCTACAGAGGAGATGGATGGACTTGTTGAAAGATTTTGATTGTAGAATTAGGTATCATCCGAGATGAGGAAATGTGGTGGCAGATGTCTTTAGCCGAAAGAGTATTGATATGTTGGCACATTTGATGGTGTCTGAGTGAGATTCTTGTAAAGTAATGCAATAGTTAGGAATTGGAGAAGAAAGTAGTGGGAAGTATGTGGCTAGTTTGAGGGCTCAACTTATCTTGGTTTAGAAAATCAGGGAGGGACAGATGGTGGATACCGAATTACAAGCAATCAAGAAGGGAGTAGAACAAGGGACGACAAAAGAATTTAATATACAGGGTGATGGATTACTTAGATTTCGAAGGAGAATGTGTGTTCTCAATGATAGTGTGATACGGGAAGAGGTATTTGGTGAAGCTCATAACACCAAATTTGTCATACATCCGGGGAGTGCTAAGATGTAGAAGGATTTGTAGAGAAGCTTCTAGTGGAGGGGTATGAAAAGTGATGTGGCTGAATATGTGTCAAGATGTTTGACGTGTCAACAAGTGAAAGTGGAATACCAGAGGCTTGGGGGTCTGTTGCAACCTTTGCCTATACCCGAATGGAAGTGGGAGCATATCTCCATGGATTTCGAGATCGGGTTGCCAAGGAATCGCAAGAGGCATGATAGTATTTGGGTGGTAGCTGACCATTTACAAAAATCTTCCCATTTTTTAGCAATGAGGGTGACATATTCGGTGGATCAGTTGGCTAGGTTGTATATCAAGGAGGTGATAAGATTACACGACATTCTTGTATTGATTGTGTCAGATAGAGATCCTCGGTTTACCTCTAAATTTTGGAGAAGCTTACAACAGGTATTGGGTACTAAGTTAAGTTTTAGTATGGCTTTTCATCCACAAACAGAGAGGACTATACAGGTATTAAAGGACATGTTGCGGGCATGTATTTTTGACATAGGGAGGGGGTTGGGAGGATATATTACCTTTGATGGAATTCGCCTATAATAATAGTTACCATACTAGCATCGAGATGGCTCCTTACGAGGCTCTTTATGGTAGGTCCTGTAGGTCGCCAACCTGTTGGGAGGAAGTCAGAGAGAGACAGTTGAGCAGGCCAGAACTAGTGTAGGAAACTGCGGTTAAGGTATCAGTGATACAGATTAATTTACAAGCAGCTCAAAGTAGACAAAAGGGATATGCAGACAATCGCATTAGGGAATTGAGCTTTGAAGTAGGGGGATCATGTATTCTTAAAGGTGTCCCCAATGAAAGGTTTGTTAAGCTTTGGGAAAAGAGGAAAATTAAGTCCACGTTTCATAGGACCTTTTGAGATTCTCGAGAAGGTGGATAAGGTTACGTATCAAATAGCACTTCCTCCACGGTATAAGGGGGTACATAATGTATTTCACATTTCTATGCTAAAGAAGTATCACCCTGATCCAAAACATATAATATAATATGAAGAATTGCCATTGGAGAAGGATTTGACGTACGAGGAGGAATCGATCTGGGTCCTCGAGCGACAAGAGAGGAAATTGAGTAGGATAATACCTATGGTAAAGATACAATGGCGGCATCATGCAGATGAGGAAGCAACATGGGAATGGGAGGATGAGATGAGGAGCAACTATCCATAACTTTTTGAGGTAAGATAACGAAAGTTGAGAGACAAAATTTCTTTTGAAGGGGAGAATAATGTAATAACCGAGTTAAATGTATATAAAAAAATAAGTAAATAAATAAAATAAATAAATGACGGAATGAACGGTTGTGATGTTTAGAAGGGTTTTTTTAAACAGAAGGGGAAAAGAAAAAAAGAAAGGAAAAAGGAAAAGAAGAGAAAAGGGGAGACGGTCGATAGAAATTAGAGAGGGAGTCGGAGAAGGAAGAAGCAAGAAGAGAGGGAAAGAGATAGGCGGTCGAGGATTAAGAGAGAACCGAAGAAGGAGGAATCAATTAAGGTGAGTGAGCAAGCTGTGGCTGTAAAGAACGATGGAGACAGGAGGTATCATAAACTTAAATTTCAAATATTAAAAATGGCAGAGTACAGTTGAATGTTTATTTGGAATTATGTATTGATGAATTGGACTCCAACCGAGTAGGAGTGGATTTACGGAGAGGCTAGGGTGTGGTAGCAGGAAGAATGACTCGTAGGGAGTCGAGAGGAGAAGGAATAGGGAAGGAGAAATCAGGTAGGCGAGAGAGTGAGGAAACAATGAAGAAATTAAGAATGGGAGCGCAAAGGGAGAATGTTTGACTTTATGTTAGTATCAACGTTTATCATTACTACCAGGAGAGGGAGTCGTGTAAGTAGAGTTTGGGCTAAGGAAGGGCGGTTTGAGAGGAATCATTAGGGGAAATCATGAGAGGGAGCCTTCCGTGAGAAGGAATAGTAAGAGATAAATACTGGAAGGAGTGGAAAGAAAGAGATGATAGTGAGAATGATAGGGAAATACATTAGTGTTAGGGAGTAGTTCGGGAGGGAATACTAGAAGGAGTGTCTAGAAAGAGATGACAGTGTGAGTGAGAGGGAAATGCACCAGTGTTTGGGAGTAGTTCAGGAAGGAATACTGGAAGGAGTGGAAAGAGAGAGATGACAGTGAGAGTGAAAGGGAATTATATCAAGGTGAGGGTGTAGCCGAGAGGGACGTTAGTTTATGTTCTTTTTTGAATTTGTATATATGTATGAACTGTTCTTTATGTTTGCTGGTTGTGCATGCATGTGTGCTGTTGAACTATAATTGTCGATATTATATAACTCTACTGGTAGTATTGTTGGTGATTGGATCAAACTGATGTTGGTTATTGCTGATTCGTTAGTGCTGATGAGGGTGAGTGGGGTCGCTGATATTTGTGACAGATTTAAGGGTTGCTGGTAGGGTAACAGTGTGAGTGTGTAGCCATTTTATGGTTGCGGATTGATGAGAGTAGGGATGAGTTGGTTCGCCGATATTGGTGACCGATGTGGGGGGGAGGGGCATTTACTTGGGAGTGATTGTGTGGGTGAGTGGCAGAATCAAGGTCGAGTCGACAGGTACTTGGGAAATGTTGGGATGGTTTAATGGGGTGGCCGCACCCGGTAATAAGTGGGAAGGTTGATGATTCTTTCTCTTTGAGGAGATGATGTGGTTACCGTAGGGATAAGTGAACAAAGGGAGAAGGGTATGGGTAGGAAATATGGCGTGACCAATGGAAATAGAGACTTAAGGGGAGGAAAGGAATTTAACTGGTTTGTCAGACCTTGTATATGCTTTAAGTTTACTTTACTGAGTTTTTGTATGCTCATTACCTATCATTTACAGATGATGTAGTACCGAAAGCTGGAGCAGAACTACATTCTTCCGAACTAAGCGGGTAGAGATGACGGAGCCAGGAGTATGGATAAGGAAACGAAATACTTAGATAATTAGAAGCAAATAGCTCATTTAAAATGAGAAATTCTAAAATTGTAAGCTTCCATATGGATAGATGTACAATGGATTCAATAATTTGAATGATTTGCGTTGAACCTTTGTCCAAATGGATAGTTGACGTTGTTGATGGGATGATGTGTATTAGGCCATGTATGCTGACAAAATAATCGTAACACCACGAAACAAAAAATATCGGGGCGTTACCGTGGGGATGAGCTGAGTCACTGATATTAGTGATGGAAGGAATGGGTAACAGTGTGAGTGAGTGGCCAGTTAGGGTCGAGTAGTAAAAAAAAAAGAGTCGCTGATATTTGTGATGGATGGGGGTTTGATCTGGGAGTAATAGTGTGGGTGTGTGGCCGGGTTAGGGTCGTGTGGACAGGTACGTCAGGTATATGGGGGTAATGTTGGGGTGGTATATTGTGGTGACTTCACGTTGTAAGATGTGGGAATGGTTGACAATTTTTCTTCGAGGGGATGTTATAATTATAGCAAGGGGTAGGTGAGAAAGAGGAGATGAGTGTGGGTAAGAGGGATGACGTGATTAATGAAAATGGGGACTTAGAAGAGCAGACATTTAACTAGATTTTCATGCTATATTTATGATTTGAATTTACCTTATTGAGCTTGTGTATACTCATTCACTATCATTTATAGATGATGTAGAACCAGAAACTGGATCAGAGCTGCATTCTTCCGATATTAGTGTGTAGAGAAGACGAAATATAGAGTATGGATAATGAAACAGAATACTCATATTGATATTAGAAAGTAGCTCCTGTTGAAATAAGAAATTGTGGAATTGTAATCTATAGTTGATGAATGTATAATGAAGTAAATTTAGAAATTTGAATGATTTGATTTGAACCTTTTCTATTTGGTATGACCGATTGGTTATGAAATAATATATGTTATGCTACATATGCTAACAGAGTTGTCGTAACGCCGCTGAGGCTAAATTTGGGGTGTTACAGTTGGTATCAGAGCAAACAAGGAGAAACACTAATGTTGTTGTTATCCTGCAAGTAAACCAAGGGAAATGATGAAGAAGGGCCGAGGGCCGCCCCCATATCAAGCAGTGCCTTCCCCCTCACAACCAAGGTCCTCTATCGCTCCGCCGGCACCATAGTCGGGACCAGACGGGGCAAATCCAGAAGACTTTAATCGATTATGCATAGTGATTGAGAGCCTAGCAACGATGATTCGGGAGAGAGAACTATGGTCAGAGTCACTGTTTGTTCCATAACAGGGTGTTCACCAAGGTGGAATGGATACGAGTAACATTGAAAAATACTGAACGCTTAACCCCCAGCTTTTAATGGGGGCTCTGATTCATTGATAGCTGAGAATTGGATAAAAGAAATGGAAAAATTACTTGAGGTGATAATAGTGACAACTGAAAAGAGGGTACAACTAGCCACCTTCATGCTAAGGGGGCCAACAGAGCGTTGGTGGAATTTGAAGAAGGGAGCCCTGATCCCACCAATCACTTGGGAGGTATTTCAGGAAGCCTTCAATGCAGAATACTTTCTGAATTTTTTCAGACAACGAAAGGAGATTGAATTTACAGAACTTAGGCAGGGGTGATTATCAGTAGCCGAATATGTCGAGAGGTACATAGATTTTGGTCGGTTTACACCCGAAGTTATAATGAATGAATCGAGGAAGGCTAGGAGGTTTGAGAAAGGATCGAGGCCAGAACTGTATCCCCA
Organism: Carica papaya; assembly: GCF_054855325.1. Lineage (NCBI taxonomy): Eukaryota > Viridiplantae > Streptophyta > Magnoliopsida > Brassicales > Caricaceae > Carica > Carica papaya. The sequence continues at coordinate 3,440,619 of NC_142312.1, read as the reverse complement.
GGTAGCTATGTTTGCATTACCTACTTATCAGATGGTATTGGAATTGGTTGCAGTGATCTATGCTCTAAATTTGTGGCGACACTACTTGTATGGGGAGACTTTTGAAATTTATACATATCACAAGAGTTTACAATATCTATTCACCGAGCTGGAATTAACTATGTGACAGAGGATATGGATGGACTTGTTAAAAGACTTTGATTGTAGGATCAGGTATCATCTTGGACGAGAAAATGTGGTGGCAGATGCCCTCAGCCGGAAGAGTACTGGGGTATTGGCACATTTGATAATGTCTGAGTGAGATTCACGTAAAGTGATGCAATAGTTACGAATTCGAGAAAAAGGCAGTGGAAAGTTTGTGGCTAGTTTGAGGGCTCAACCGACTTTAGTCTAGAAAATCAGGAAATGACAGATGGTGGATACTAAGATATAGACAATCCGGAAGGGAGTAAAACAAGGGACAATGAAAGAATTAGTGTGCAGAGTGATGGGTTACTCAGATTTAGAACTAGAATGTGTGTTCTTAATTATAGTACGATACGGGAAGAAGTTCTTAGTGAGGCTCGTGACACCAAATTTTCCATACACCCGGGGAGTACTAAAATGTACAAGAATTTACAGAAAAGTTTCTGGTGGAAGGATATGAAAAGAGATGTGGCTGACTATGTGTCAAGATGCTTGATGTGTCAACAAGTGAAAGTGGAACACTAGAGGCCTGGGGGTTTGTTGCAACCTTTTTCTATACCCAAGTGGAAATGGGAGCATATCTCCATGAATTTTGTGACTGAGTTGCCAAGGAAATGCAAGAGGCATGATAGTATCTGAGTGGTAATTTTTCGTTTGACTAAATCTTTCAATTTTTTAGCAATGAGGATGATAGATTTGGTGGATCAGTTGGCTAGGTTGTATGTAAAGGAGGTGGTAAGATTACACGATATTCTCGTATTGATTGTTTCATATCGAGATCCCCGGTTCACCTCTAGATTCTGGAGAAGTTTACAATAGGCATTGGGTACCACGTTAAGTTTTAGTACAACGTTTCATCTGCAAACGGAGAGAACTATACAGATATTGGAGGACATGTTGCAGGCATGTGTCATTGACATAGGGGGGATTGGGAGGATATGCTACCTCTGATGGTACTCGCCTATAATAATAGTCACCATACTGGCATCGGGATGGCTCCTAACAAGGCCCTTTATGCTAGACCCTGTAAGTCACCAGCGTGTTGGGAGGAAGTTGGAGAGAGACAGTTGATCGAGGCGGAACTAGTGAAAGAAACTACAGTTATAGTGTCAGTGATACAGAGGAATTTACAAGCGGCCTAAAGTAGGCAAAAAGGATATGCAGACAATCGAAAGAGGGATTTAAGCTTTGAAGTAGGGGATCATGTATTTTTGAAGGTGTCCCCAATGAAGGATTTGTTAAGATTTACGAAAAAAAGAGAAGTTAAGTCCATGTTTCATAGGGCTGTTTAAGATTCTCGAGAAGGTAGGTATGGTTGCGTATCAAATAGCACTTCCTCCAGGGTATAGGGGGGTTCACGATGTATTTCACATTTCTATGCTATAAAAATATCATCCTGATCCAAAACACATTATACAGTACGAATTATTGCCATTGGAGAAGTATTTGATCTATAAAGAGGAACCGATGCGGGTCCTTGAGCGACAAGAAAGGAAATTGAGAAGTAGGATAATACCGATGGTAAAAATACAATGGCGACATCACGCAAATGAGGAGGCCACATGGAAACGGGAGGATGAGATGAGAAACAACTATCCACAACTCTTTGAGGTAAGATAACGAAATTTGAGGAACTAAATTTCTTTTAAAAGGGGAGAATAATGTAATAATTAGATTATTATAGAAAAAAATAATAATAATAAATAAATAATAATAGTAATAATATATATATATATAAGAGGAGAAAAGTGAGAATGGATGGTTCAGATTAAGGGATGAGAATGGACGGTTGGGATGATTTAGCAGAGTAGGTATAAATATGATGAAAAAAAAATGAAAGGTAAAAGAAAATAAAAGAAAAGAAAAGGAAAAGAGGGGGGAGAAGAGAAAAGAGGAGGCAGTCGGTCGAGGATTTGAGAGAAAGCCGAAGAAGGAGGAGACGAGAGGAGAGAAGAAGAGGTAGTCGGTCGAGGATTTGAGAGAAAGTCAGAGAAGGAAGAGATGAGAAGAGAGAGGAGGAGGCAGTCGGCCAACGATTAAGAATTGAGTGAGTTAGGGCTATGTTGAGGACAATGGAGACATGAGGTATGGTAAATTTGAATTTCAATCAATGAAATGGAAATTGTAGTTAAATTTAAATCCTAAAAATGTATACTTGTGTGTTAGATGAGAGGAATTGGATCACAGAGAGGATGGGGAGCCGTAAAAGAGAAATGACTCTCCTAGGAGAGTAGATCAAAAATTGAATAGGGAGTGGGAAGTTTGGTAGGTAAAAGCGGGAGAGTATTGCGCAGGAGGTCCGAAGGGGAATTGCAAATGAATAGCTCTGTATAAGTATATATATATATATATAAAACAGAATATTATCAGCGAAAGAGGAAGTCCGACAGTTGTAGGAACTATATAAGGAAATATATAAATATGTAGGGTGTATCGGACAGTCGCCAAAAAGAGGGGAAGCTTAGAGGCTGTTGAGGTTAGCATGTGAAGGGACTTGTGAACGAGATTGTGACAGTGGAAGCAGTCTGAGAGGGATGAGGAAGATGAGAGAGAGAGAGTTACCAGTGGGAGGGAGTGGCCTGAGAAGGACACTTAAGGAAGAGGAGAGAAAGAGATACAGTGAGAGGGAGTGGTTTGATGAGGTATTGTCGGGTGAGATGAGAGGGAGAGATAAAAATGAGAAAAAGATATAAACCGTGAGTGAGGGCATGGTGAAAACGTGCATTAATAGTGTGTGTGTGCATTATGAGAAAAGTGTAGTGAGTATGTTTAAGAATTTGGTTGGTTGAACATGTGTGTGGACAGTGAAATAAATTGGTTTATGTATTTGTTGAATATGTGTGCCTGTATGAACTATTCCGTATGTTTCCTCATTATGCATGCATGTATGATAATTGACTTTGATTATGGAAATTGTATAACCATACTTATAGTATTGTCGTAGCTAAATACGCCGATGTTGGTTATTAATAGTTATTGGTCTGGGGGAGGAGTGGGGTCGCCGATGTTGGTTATTAATAGTTATTGGTCTGGGGGAGGAGTGGGGTCGCCGATGTTGATGACGGTTAAAGGGTTACCAAAAGGGTAACGGTGTGGGTGTGTGGTCAGTGTATGGTCAAGACCTGGTAGAGGTGGGGATGAGTTGAGTCGTCGATATTGGTGATGGAAGGAATGGGTAACGATGTGAGTGAGTGGCCAGTTGGGGTTGAGTAGTAACAAAAAAAAAAAGAGTCGCCGATATTGGTGATGGCTGGGGGTTTGATATGGGAGTAATAGTGTGGGTGTGCGGCTGGGTTAGGGGTGTGTGTACAGGTACATCAGGTATGTTGGGTAATGTTGGGGTAGCCTATTGTGGTGACTTCACGTGGTAAGACGTGGGAATAGTTGACAATTTTTCTTCGAAGGGATGTTATAATTATAGGAAGGGGTATGCGAGTAAGAGGAGATGAGTGTGGGTAGGAGTGATGGTGTGATTAATGGAAGTAGGAACTTAGGAGAGCAGACATTTAACTGGATTTTCATGCTATGTTTATGATTTGAATTTACCTTACTGAATTTGTGTATACTCATTAACTATTATTTACAGATGATGTAGCACCAAAAACTGGACCAGTGCTGCGTTCTTCTAATCTTAGCGTGTAGAGAAGACGGAACATGGAGTATGGATAATGAGACAGAATACTCATATAATTAGTAGAAAGTAGTTCCTGTTGAAATTAGAAATTGTAGAGTTGTAATCTACAGTTGATGAATATATAATGAAGTAAGTTTAAAAATTTGAATGATTTGATTTGAACCTTTTCTATGTGGTATGGCCGTTTGGTTATGGAATGATATATGTTATGCTACTTATGCTAACAGGGTCGTTGTAACGCCGCTGAGGCTAAATTCGGGGCGTTACGCTTCTTCTCCAACGGGGAGCTGGCGGCTAGGGTTAGAGTTCGGTGTGAAGTGAGGTATTTATATCTGTCTCTCTTTAATCTGAATCGTCTATCGAATTTGATCTGGACCATCGGATCGCGTTTAAATAGAAAGTGAATCTGGACCATTCATCGCAATTTGATCTGAACCATATGATCGCGCCTGAGGGGGGAACGGATCCAGGCTGTTCATGCGTGTGGGAACAATTCCAGACTGTCTGATCGCGGGCACGTGGATTGCCAGCGTGGCCTCCCGTGTGGTACTGCGTCAGCGTGTCTTGGCATGCGACACGCTCCGGTTCGTCGAGACTGCCGACTGAACGGTCATACGTAGCACATTTTTTATAAATTGTGTTTTGACCTTAAAGTTTTTGATTTTTTTTTTAAAAATATCTACAGAACTCAAATTTTCATTTATTTTTTTTAAATTTTATCATTCATCTATTTTTCTTAATTTTTATATTAAATAAAATTTATAAATTAAAAAATTATATTTTATACATTAATTTTAAAATTAATTGTGAGTATTAAATATTTTTTTATTTGTTTTTAACTATAAAAATATAAAATGATTTAAAAATAGTTTTTATTAGTTAATTAAACTAAAAAGTCAATAATAAAAAAAAAAATCACTGGTGTCGGATGGGGAATTGGAATAATTAAATGTGAAATCTTCTGTTTACAGATAAATTAATTTAGGTAATATGCTCTGAATTAATCAAGAGTGCCCAATTTTGTGTGTGTGTGTGTGTATATATATATATACACACACGCATACACATTTGTAGATAATGTCAGCTAATGTCAAAAATCAAAATCCCATCAATCCAATTAATTTAATTAATAAATTTAATCATGGGAATCAACTCCTTTTTTGTTGTTACAACAAAATACTAATATATATATATATATAATTAAAAATTATTGTAATTTAAATCACCAATCACATTTTACTTTTTTAAAATTTAGTTAAATATAAATTTAAAAATTATAATTAAATTATTATATCCCAATAAATGTTTTGATGTGGTTTGCGAGTCCCAATAACTGCGTACGTCTCTCTGTCTCTTCTCGAGCCCTGTGTGTGTTCCCACGGTTGACTCTCACCCCCTTTCTCGTTTATTTATTTATATTCAAAATTTTAATTTAATCGCCATAAATATATTTATTAATTAAATTATTTTATAATATATATATTTATACATAGAATGGTAGCAATTTGCTATTTCCATAATCAATTCATTCTTCCTTTGATCATTGTGCTGTTGGCTAGTTTTATTGTGACATTTTTATATCAATGAAGTTTAAATTCCATCAAAAAATTTATATAAATAACTTTTATCATCTATTTTTAATTAATGAATTTACAACAAATATATATTGCAAACATAAAAATAAACTTAAAAATACAGAAATTTAATAAGTATATTATAGATTGATGATAGTTTATTGATAATGTTTAATTTAATAATATCTATATTTATAAAATTACAAATAATGACATATAGGTTGTGGGTTTTGTATTTTTAAGAGATACCCAAAATTTAGTTGTTCTTAAATATATGATGTATGTATGTATGTATGCATGCATGCATGTGTGTGTGTGTGGAGGGGTGTTGGTTAGTAGTAATATGAGAGAAGAAACACAAAAGAAGAGAGGAGATTGGGGGGGAGGGGGAGTCGGTGTTAGAGCAATTAATGGATGCCCCCCCCCATGTGACAAAACTCACCACTCTAAAATATATGCCCAAAAGATTTTCTTGCCTTCTTTTATCTCCTCTTATCAATATATATACATATATATATATATATACATACATACATACATACATGTGTTGTCAATTATTTATTATAATTATTATTTTTTAAAAAAAAAAAAAATTTGTATAGTTTTACCCTAATAAAATATTCCTTGAGGGATTTGTTGAAATGAGAGATCCCCAACTCTCTGCTACTGCTTACATCAACTTCATGCCTCATTTCTACACATCTTATCATATTCATTCATTTTGCTTTTTTTAGGGACCTCTTGTTTTTCTTTTTTTTTTTCATTAAAAAAGTTGAAGTATATATGTTTTTACTTTCCCTTTTGAATAAAGAATAAGATTTGCCATTACTTTTATATATATATATATACATATACATACATATATATATATGTAAAGAATAAGTCATGTTTAAACCCTTACTAACTATTCTAACTAAAACAATTAACCACCTTTAATATATTTATAAATGTAATGGGTTTTCCAAAACTAAATTCAACTTAATTATTATCACCACTTTAAATATAATATAAAATTTGTATCTATTAAATTATTTAGTGGTGTAAATTAAATTAATTTATTATATTTTTATGTAAAATAAATATTTTGTAATTAAAATGTTATAATTATTATTATTTTTTTAAAATAACAATATTATATATATATATATATATAGAGAAAGAGAGAGAGAGAGAGAAATCATGATTATTAAACTATAAATCACATGTGTTGATGTGATTCATTAGTTTGTTTCAATCCAAAAGTGAAGAAGAAAATGAAGGGTTTAAATCTAAGTCGTCTCTTTTTAGGGAAAGAAAAAGAGATATTATTTATATATATATATATATATGTATATATGTATATATGTATGTATGTAGAATTTACATACGTAAACATCAAAGTCTCACCCCTCACATGGACAAAACCCTATCCATCAAATTCTCAAAACACCCACTCAAGATTCTCTGTGTGGCAGTTTGGACTCCAAACTATCACATCTAAATTTTACTTTTTTTATTTTTTTATATATTTTTTTATTTTTCATAATAATTATATAATAAATTAAAATTTCAAAAAAAAAAAAAATGATGTTTACAAGACTCTTCTTTCTTTATAAATTTATTTTTTCTTTTTGGTTGGGTAAGTAAACATTTCAAGTCCCCACTCTAATTAAGGACCACCGTTTTCTTTTCCCTCTCCTGCCTAATTTCAATCCAAATTGCATAATAATTTCATATTCCACTCTGTGTATGTATATGCACTGAATATATATATATATATATCTATACACACACACACACACTCACAAAACAAACTAGCAGTTCAATAAGTACATATAATCAAAGTAAGTTGTATATTGTATAGTACGTACAGTACTACTCCTCCGATGCCCAATATTTTATCACAATATATATATATATATATATATATACGTGCGTGGGTGTGTGTTTCAATCAAGAAATGAACTCCACGTTTCCATATTATAAGACAAACTATATAGGGTAATATTCACGAAAAATTAAATACTTAAACAGAAAAAAAAAAAAAAAGATCTTTTCCCTTTCGAAAACGTATAAACAGCAAATTTGGTATACACAGAAAATTGACTGTAATGGCTGCATGTGATTTATATATATGTAGTGTGTATATATATATATATATATATATATGAATATATTATGTGGTGGGTTTTGTTTGTTAATTCTTGTCAATCCCCACACTAAAAAGTAGTATTAATGTTGCTATTGCCCTATATTCATTGACTTGCTCATCCTTGTGCCTAACTCACCTTTACATTAATTCCTATATATGTGTGTGTGTGTGTATACATATGTATATAATCGAAAAAAGCCCGTGACTTAGACAAAGTTCTGTACATATTTGATTTATCAAATCAAACTCAACGATGATGAAAAGAATTTGTAAGGATTTATGAAAACTGAATTTAGTTTGGTAATTTAAGTGTAGTTAATTTTCATAGATAAAAGTTGTGAGAATTATAAATGTATTAACCCTAATTTCAAGTTTAATTTACCCAAATAATGATAACAACTTCAAAGAAAACGTGTGAGGTTCAAACACACATACATATCTATGTGTGTGTGTGTGCGTACAACGTTCTTGATCAAGAGATTAATAGTTTATGTTTGGTAATTAATTAATTAATTAATCAATCAATAGTTCTTTATTACTAATTAAGTTTGCATGAATTATTTATAATTGAAAATATGTTAGTATATTCATCCTCGACTGTAAATTAAGATGATCGTGTATGTATGTATATGTGTTTGCATATTAATTGTTTTATGAGCTTGATGCATTTCACCCGGGGTTGAATTATTTGATTAATATATATATATATATATCACTATTGTGAAATATTATATTCATTGACGGGAATATTGGAGGTGATTAATTAAGAGATGCTTGTTGTCAATATATATTTTGATCACGGGCCATCATATCAATATGGTGGATAAACAAATAGCTGCAAAAGTCAAGTACTGTGAACACACATATATTTATATAATTGATATATTAGTTTTATAAAAATAATTAAGAATAAGATGTTTCCGATGACCATTTTGATTTTGATATATATATATATATATGTGTGTGTGTTTTGCAATGTCAATCATAAATAGAAGTATAATATTTCCTAAATTATTTTTTGCTATTTTTAGAAAAAAAATGGTACTGAAATATATATATGTTTTGAAATAATTTTAAAAGTTTAGTAATGAAAAATTGAATTATACCGTACTCAAATTCAATGATTATTTCATATAGTTTGAAATTAGCAAACACAATAATTTTTGAAGTTGTCTCGATTAGACAAGCAAAGCACAAAAACCATCCAATAAAAAACCCCTTGTCTCAAATTCCATGGTGAAAGTGATGGCACCGCCCAAAATAGTAATATGGCAACATCAAGCTTTATTACCACCTTCTTTTTTATAATTAACGCCACTAAAAAAGCCTTTTAAGTTTCTTCTCTCTAATGATTCACATTTTTTTTTTCCCCCAATTATTTTATGCAAAATATTCATATTGGGTGGTCCAAAATTTTATAAAACATCTTGATTTACTGTAGAGAACGTAGATATCATCATGCCATATTTGAGGCTAAAGCAATTTACTTTCTCTATTTTTTGCTGCTTATTTTTATGGGTAATTTCGGCTGCTTGATTCCAACCCCCCCATTAGCTCAAACAAACTAATGGTTTATTAAGAGAATATATTTGGATGGGCTGAATTTGGATGTGGCAGAAAAATTATTGTTCGTACAATTTGTATACATATATGTGTATACATCTGTATGTCTTTTTATTTATTTTTTCATGTACCGTGCAATTCAGATAATAGAAGAAAAAAAAAAAAAAACTAAAACCACAAAAAAGAAGACATATAATTCAATGGCATTTTAATTTATTATTATTATTATGAAATCTAAACAAGAAAACACGGCCAAATCAGCTTAAGAATATACCCTCCAGTAAAACAAACAGATGACAATGGGTTACAGCTAAAAGCTACATTTGGTAAAATTGCATTCGCCTAGGTAGGTTACATCTTTTTGATTGAGACATTAATCCACCCAGCCAAAGCCGAAAGGTGAACAGTACAGTGTCTCAAAAGCCTTTTTACACTCTCTTTACTAAACGCAATTCGGATAATATTGCTGTAAAAACCTGTTAAATTATAATTTTTAAACATTATTATTCTTTAAATATTCAAATTTAGCAGTTTTAAAAAAAATAATTACAGTCACATTATAATATCCAACTTACTACTGTATCACCCTACATTTCACTATCACCATAAACAATTAACATGAGCAATAAGTTTGTAACAGTACATATTAGTTCAATAAATATTGAATGAAGTTACAGAACTATCAAAAGATACAAAAACTAACGAAGCAAGTAATTTTTTTTTTTTTTTTTTGGGTTAAAAACCAAGCAAGTACTTGTAAATATGGTAGCCCACAATAGCATAGAATTACCCCCTTGGAAAAACAAAGTAATATGATAATAAATACCCTACTGAAGGCAAGTGTAACTTCTGATGCAAGATTTTCCAAAAACAGCATGTAATTTGGTTCAATCATTCACCTGTGGGATTAAGTCTATTGGATTTACAAACTGGAACCCTATGGTAAGGTAAAAGATGGTACGACAGGAACAAGTTGGATATTTGGACTCTCACAGCTCATCTAGTTTACACTCATGATAGATGAATCTTTCCCTCTGACATGCTCCCCGATTTAGGTCATACCCCATCAGTGGTTCTTGACAACACTGTTTGCTGCAGGGGGCTGGGGTCCACAGCAGTAAAAAGAAAATTACCACAAAAGTAAAATGAAATGCCATTTTTACCTAGGGCCAGAAGAAGCACGAGGTTTTCCCTTTATAGAATTCAAGTGCTGGGTGACAAATATAACGCCCATCACTACTAGGAGACAACCAACTAGCGTGCTGAAGAAGAGAGCACCTGGCTGTCTAGTCTGGACAAAACCGTAAACGCCATTTGACGTCATGAGAATGAGATCAGTAAGGCCATCATTTGAGAAGTCCTCGCAAATAAGGGCATGGGTAGGAGATGCCGGGAGATCAATGGTTGTCAATACACTTCCTCCGCGGGATATGACTACGGCTTCTTGATCTCCTCCAGCAAGTATCATTTGCTGATTGTCGTGTACACGCAAAGAAAACGCCTTCAGCGTGGGGACTACCATGCCTCCTTCCATCATTCCTGCTGGAGAAGGAAGGTTGGACCATGTTGCATCAGTAAAAATCTGCCACTGCCAAACAGCATCATGGCCATGCAAGCCAGGGGAATATGCTGTTACCTGAAAGAATTGGCACACTGGTAAGGCCCCAACACATAAGCAGAGAAAGGACTTTAATATCCAAGAATTAAGATCAATGTGTTCCAAGACCATTAATATGTAATCCCACTTCACGTTGATATAAATGTGATTGATATAAATGTGGTTTTTGACGTTTAATAAAGTAAATGAAAGTTTCAAACAAATAATGACTGCTTAGTCCTGTATATTTTGGTATAAGTAAGATGGAAGTGAGAATTTAATATTAATATTTAATACCCATCACAAGGGAGAATTTTTATGTTGTTCCTTGAATGAAGGTATATACGTCCAAATTCAAGATAGATTAAACAGATAGATCAAGATTAGAACCATACCTCCCCCCGATTTGTTAAGAAGATAACATCACCGTGACTCCCCTTACGATGCCTGTGCCCATCATCTCTAGGTACGAGAATCGGTGTTGCAACCTCCAAAGAAGAGACGTCCTGAGTTCTACCAAAATGTCTTGCAAACTCCCCATGCTGGAATAAGTTAAAGGGGGAATGATGACATATGGAAGCATTGAAAAGTTGTTCGCGTACTGGTACACCAGAGGTTGCCACAGCCCAACAAGGGCGCAGCACTTCCATTGATCCACTAACAACGGTCTGTTCAGCACCATTTCCCCCAACAGCCTGAAGAGAAAGGAACATACTGCCCATTATAATTAACAAGCCAAAACTTCTACCAAGTTTTGCACCTATTTTTTTCAAATGTTGTGGAGCAGTTTGGACTAAAGAAACAAACATGCACCTGAACATGATCTAGTACTCCATCTCCATTAATATCAGCATGAAGTCCACCCTCTTGTAGATGAAGCTGATGAAAGCAGTAATTATTACATTACAAATCGAATTATCAGTCAATATTACAGCAACATAAACTCTGATCCACACCCAGAATCATGGAGTAGTATATAATGAAAACATGTTCAAATTTCCCATACATGAAAAAGGTAAACATCTACGAGCAAGATATAAGTATGCTGTTAGCTATGCACAGTCATTCTACAAGAATAAGAGTAAACTATTAATATGTAATTGCTCTTAATATTATGTTGAAAAAATAGCACTTGGTATTAATAAAGATACCTATAACAAGAATTTGAAAACTAAGAATGTGAAAATTAACTATGTAAGAAACTCACCTTTCTTTTTGAAAGTATAAGAAACTAACTCTATAACTTGTTTTAGATAAACTGAAGCAAGTGAAACACTTGACAAGTCCTATGGATCATCATGCATAACAAGCTCAACCTACATCTTGACAAGTCTGAACTCTGAACAAAGATTTGAACATTGGCTTAATTAAACAAAGAGCACATATCAAATGTCTGTTAAACAGGAAAACAACTTGTCACCAACTTCGATGAAAAAGCAACAGCTTCAGCTATGGATCAATTATTAATTGAACACCTCAATAAGCTTGGGCAAACCCAGTGCAAATAACTTGCTTGAAGACAAAACAACTTATCAGAAACTCTTTTTTCCCCTAGTGTTTTTGAGCAAATCAGGGAAACTAGCTTTTTCTACTTTGAGCAACAAGCTTGAAAGGTTCATCAACTTTCATGGGACCATTAGCTTTTTCCCCACTCCCCTGAGCATTAAGCTCCTTAAGGTCACAACTTATCACAAACTTCCTGAACCTGTCAGATGCTTTGCCCAAAAAGTTCCTTTTCAGTCAAGTCATTTTATGTTTACATCAGCCACCCCTCTCCGTGTCGTTCCCTTTTCTCATGGAAGCAGATTTGGTGGAAAAATGCTTCTCTTAGAATTAGTTTTTTTTTTGCTTGAGAAGCTGCCTGAAGGTCTATCCTGACTATTAATAATCACATCAAAAAAGTTATGGTGAATGATTGTGTTCTATGCAAGAATGCTGTGAAGACTCTTTTGTCGACTATGATCTTGAATCTCCTCAAAGTGCATTGGTCCATCCCTGTTTATATCCTTCCCTGTTTATAGCTTCTGCAGTCGCTAAGAGACTTGAGGCTATTCAGTGTGATTGCTTATGGTGTGAATCTGTAGCAGAAAAAGTATCACTCTGGTGGTATGGATTAATGTCAAACAGCCCTTGAAGAGAGATTGTTTTGGGGATCAGATCAGTCTCTTCAACAAAGCTTTACTAGCCAAATGACAATAAAGATTTATGACCAGTAAGCTAGTTTTGGAACTTCCTAGAGCTACATTCAGCTGAAACTCGGATGGTTGGCAACCTAACTTGGAAGGCTTGGTCATAGTCCGTGGAGACGTATTGACGAGAATTCAGACTTGGAAAAGCTTCCTTAGATTTTGGGGTAATACTTGGTGCTCTGTAGAATGTTTTTGGAAAGACTCTTTCCCCACTATCTTCTCAGTTGCTAGTGTCTGGAGGTTAAAGTGCAGAATTGTTTTGCAGTGTTGAAGTGTACATTGACGAGGTCCAATGGAGTGTTTCCCTACTCCTAAACACGGATGATTCCTCAATGTTGTTTTGGAGAATTTTCCTTGGAAGAAAATCTGGAAAACAAAGGTTGCTCCTAGGACTGCTTTTGTTATGCCACTGAACTAGCTCAAAGGAGCAGGAAATTTGGGAGATTTTACAGCTGTGAAGCAACCCATGGTTATTTCTTCTTCTTTTTTTTTTTCTCGTAAAAGAAATACAACTATTATAATCCGCCTAGCAATAGTGTAGCACTCAAATATTTATAGGGTTTCTAGATATCCTGTCATGTCTAAAAAAATAAATAGAAATAAAATATCTCTTGCGAGTAGGATTCGAACTACATAAAAAATAATAAATCCATACTACCAACAAAGCTACTTTAGTAGTTCCTAAACAAGGTAAATATCCTCAATAATGCATAAAATATCATAATTACCAAAAATCCTTAACATAATATCCCAAAACCTATTGCACTGATAAGAACAAGAAACTAATTATACATAAACTAACTATATGGGCAGTGTCACATTATTTTCTTACAACAATTTATAACTAACAATACACAACAAGAAACGTACGCTTTTCCTTTCAAAAGAAGATTATAATAGTAATAACCTCACAAGGAGTTCAAATAAGTGAATCAAATATTTAATAAATTAAATTTCAAATCCTATTAAGTTTTATTCTTACAATAAAAAAGAGGAGAGATTAAAGGATTTACTCGGCAAACAGTACGTCCAGAAGCTAAATGAACAGCTTCAATCCCTTCCTTTTGATGAGCAACAACAACATTAGGTACCCACCAGAGCTGAGTGTAATTTGTTATGGTTGGAATATACTGTGCTGGCTGTATCAACAAATAAAATCGGTGATCAACCATTACTCATAAACTACCCACAATAAAATTTCATGATCATTACTCAAACACTTATAAGCATGGTACTTAAGAAATGAAGTACTCAGTCAGCTGCACTAACAAATTTTCAAGCATTTCTCAAGTAAGCTGTCCACAACCAAGTTGGTGATCATTACTCAAAACACTCATAAGCATGGTACTTAAAGAAATACAAAATGGGAAACCATTTGGTTAGCAATGGTTTTAGAGACTTTAGACACTTTCCAATGAAAATTTTAAACTTTTACTCCAATGGAAATTTGCATGCTTTTCTTTTTTTTTTCTCTCCCATGTGAAAACGCCAGGAGATGACCACTCAGGCTCAAGGCTCCGGTCCTTTGCAGAGTATTCAAGATACACGAAGATAAACTTTTATGCAATATGCTAAGAATTATGCACTGAAGAGAACAATAAGCTGTGGTTGGGAAGTGGTATGAGACATGTAACAGAAAGCAGAAATGTAAGATTATTAGCATAACTTTGAAAAAAGTATTTGTCATAGAAAGCAGAAAGAAACTGAGGGATCTGCACAAATGCTAGACTATAAAGATGAGAAAGTAGGTGAAGAAACGACATAAAAACATAAGATGCCATATATTGTCCAGATAATCCAGGTGCCAATCAGGTGGAAAACTGCTTAACAGCTTGGCTATCATTATTATCAAATCTTCTGGAAAAGCATGCAAGTAGTAACGTCTTTAACCTTGTTATATTTTGCTGAACCCGCATATTTTGCTGCTTTCCCAATCAAGTTCGAAATTTTTTTGGTTGAGTCCTTCCCTGGAGGATGGTTGTCTTCAGGCTTGTGAAAAGGGTAGTTTGAACTCTTTCCAGCCATTTTTTTCACTGCTTTCCTTTTGTGCCGCCTAAAATGTGCAAGCTTCAATACAGTATCCTCTCTCCTGTCCTGATAATTAGATACCATAGCTAAATAAATCCAGTTAAAGCAAATGGCATAGAAATCATGTATTTTGCTACACTTACCCAGTGATGTGGCATAACTCCAAGGATTGATTCCCTAAACTCCCTGCATTCAAACTGAAGTATAGAATTGTCTTAGGAAACTTATTTTTAGGAAAGATCCCATCACTCCATAAAAATATGTTTAAAAGCATATGATTAAAATGTAACAAGTAATAAAAACCCATCTATGTAAAGTTATGAAAACTTACGATCCTTTCAAGTATATGACAGAAAATAGCATCTTAAAAAGGGAGGAGGGGAGTGGTCGGTGGAAGAGATCAAGATATGATATTTGAAAAACAAGAACACAAAGCAGTAGAGAAGGATTGAGATATGACCTGTTCACTCAGGAGAATATTACATTAATAAGTCCATCTCAATATAACAAAGAGAATAACAGAGCTTCTTGAATGGCCTTAAAGCATACCTCTCCAGGGTGACGACTATTCAAAGCGTGCACATCGAGCTTGTAGTTATGCTGGGGAATTAACTGGGCAGAATCTGATTGCTTGGCCTCAATGTTCTAGACCAACAAATTATATTAAATCTGATCAGAATGGTAATGCCATCTTGCTAAAGACCTCACTAACACAGAATGTGTCATAACTCAAAAGGGAAAGACCACTATGTGTATCAAATTGCATTATGGAAAGTTATTGAAAAAAGCACATTAAAAAATGGGGAAAATAGATTACCTCATTCTTTCTGCTCCATCTAAGTACACCAGTTCGACCAGCAAATGCATAAAATGCAAAATGACGCAAATTCATACCTCCAGAGTTCTCAGAAGCCTACATCAGCATTAAGCAGAAGTTAGAAATATAAGAATCATGAAGGGTAAAGACAAACATGGCTGCAACTTATCATTCAGTACAACAATTTTAAAAGAGTATGAATGGGAAAAATAAGAAGAAGAAGAAGAAGAAGAAGAAGACGACAGTGTAAACATGCAGAGTGAAGAAAAAAGTAAGAAACGAAGAGGAAGAGAGAAGTAAATTTATAATTTACAAAGACAGATACAATTACAAACTTTCCACCCAATGAAAGACAATTTGACAGATATATAACTCATGCAAACCAGTAATTTAGGTTAGGCTTACATGCAGAAGTTGAAAGAGCTCACATGAGATAGCAACCAGAACAAGTTTCACTATTAAACAACAGTACCTTGAAGATTTATATAAATTCTTTTCAGTGAGACCAAACAAGCCTAGTTACAGCATGTTTATACCTCCTTTTCATTGGCACTTCTCCTATGCTGCTCAGCACTTCGTTCTGCCATCCCAATTTCTTCAAAAGGATCCATGTAAACCTAAGATGGAAATAGATGTACTTGTAAGCACAACAAAGAGGAACAATATCAGAAATTTTAATTAGTTTTTTTATGCAAAGAGGGAAAATAGAGAGAAATTTCAATTAGCTCTGTTATGGAATCTAAAAGAAATAGTTAATCACAGGAAGTATATGCTTCAAAGAAATGCTGTTTCTACCAACCTGCAAATGTTAAAGACCAAATTCGTATTTTCTTATAAAAATATACAAATATAAATGATTAAGAATTAGTCAATTAGTACACGGGATTTGTTAAGAAAATAAATGAACAATACGATTCATTTCAGTCTAACATGTTGCTGTCACGAATCACATGCCTAATTTACTACTAATTGAGCAACAAACACATAATTGACATCCTTCAAAGCAACCATCAAATCAGGTGTGCTGGCCATTTCATACAAGCATCTTGCTGTTCCGTCATTCCTATGCTTCCTCATTTCTTAATTACCATTCTCCAGAACAGGACATGTAACAAGATCTTAGATTCTTATGCCTGCAGTTACCATCAAAATTTTGTTTGCTTCACTGTGAATAGTCTGAAAAATAGATGCATCATGTAACTCCATAACACAAATTGGCAACATCACAAGTATTCATATAAATGATGGTACTAAATTCCAACCAAACCCAAGTGAGAAATCCTGAAACATACATGTGGCTGAATCTCCATCCTCCCACCAACAATGATCAATCCCGAATCCCCATGCTTCAAGGTGTAATTGCTTATTGAGATTGCAATCTCCCTATGGTGAGCATTATGTGGAAAATCCTCCTGTTGAAAATAATAATCCATAAGGAAATCTGAAAGAAGAGTAAAGGATTGTAAAACCAACAGAAAAAATATCATCCAAACGAAGACCGAACACAACTTTATGGCGCACTGACCTGCAAATTTGTTTCCCATAGCTTTTTAAGGTTGTGATCAAAGCACATAACAGACCAACCAGAGGTAACAACAACCAGAACCTGCTTCTGAGGTTGTCCCTGCTTATAGACTCGATCAATAACACCTGTAGCCATGGCCACAGGACGTCTCCCAGAAGCAACACGGATCTTATCAGGCAACAGGGTCACCTCCGCAAGCACACGTGCTTCACTGAATCCTTCGTCCACGCGCCTACTGTGAGGCTCCAGTACCTAACATATTAAGCACCAATAAACATACAACTAGAAAAATCACAATGCAAATGAAGAAGGAAGCATAATCCATCAGCTAGCAAAGCTTGATATTCCCAATAACATTCTACAATTCAATGATATAAAATTTGCAACAAGCAGAACTGTAATGACAGAGCATAATAGCATCGTACAACCAGACGGCATAGATTCTAAAACCGAAATGAGAAAACGAGAAGTATGAATAACGGACCTGAATTTTAGCATCGTGAGTAGCAACCAGGACTTCCTTCTTTCCGTCACCGTTCAGATCAGCGACGAGAGCCGGTGGGAGACGATCACCTTCGTATTTAATTGGGTACTCATCGGACAAATGGAACCACGCCTCCCGAAATGAAAAATCACCTTCGTGCTGAAGAAAAAATTAACCAAAACTAATATAAAAACGCAATAGAACAATTAACACGAAGTTTGACGCGAGTGCAGAAATGAATATATAAAGTTTGACACGAAATGCTACGAGAAGCAAACCAATTCAAGAGAAATTAAAATTCTAGGGTTTACTGATGGATTTATGGCATGCAAAGCTGTGAAAGTGACGAGAATTCGAGAGAACGAAACCTGAAGAGAGAAGAAAATAGCGAAAGCAGAGAGCATGAGAATGGCTAAATCTCGCTTCCTCATGTTGAAGTTCGCCTTTCTCGCGCTTTCCGACTAAGAGTTTATTGATCAATTGCTGGCTCGCATCAGATTAAGTACTGCCAGTGATCTCCGCAGTCGGCGATGAAAGAGAGAAGCTAGAGGAGAGTACCAGTTACGAGGGCTCGAGCGCTTGAGACTACTGCTGTATTAGGACTGGGGAGCCAGTCGAGGAACGACTTCGATGCTGCCTGATCCAATGTTTTCTTTTTGTTTTTGTTTTTTTTTTTTCTTTCTAAATTACAGTTTTAACTTGAAAAATGTTAAAACTAATTTTCTAAAAATTACCATTTATTTTTCGAAAAATAATATTTTTCATCCTTATTTCTTACTGAAAAAATTTAACACTTTAAAATTTCTAAAAATGAAAAATATGTATATTTATGAGAATTTAACAGTTTTTCTTAAAGCTAATTTTCTTTTAATTAAAACATGGTTTAAATTATTAGTCTGTAGACATTTTGAATTTTTAACGTATTTTTTTTCTTCTTTTACTAGAAAAAAAAAAAGAGTACAAACTTGAAAATCAAATTATAAATTGACGATCATGCAGAATTTAAATTTTAATTTTATTATGTTGATTTAAATCCTTATTATTAAATTATTTTAATTTTTTCATCTCATTAAATTGTTTGATTAAGTATAATTTGACCATTTATCTACGACTAGTATTCGTAGGAAACCGTAAATCTTAAAAACCCAATTAACTTTTTTTATGCATGTATATAGTTTTTATGCATATATTACATAAATGTGTCTTTGTGTATTCGTATATGTATATCTCTAAAGGAAAATAGTAAAAGAAAACAACCTAATCATGATTGAGATTAATGTAAAAATAGTAAAAGATGAAAATCTTAAAATAATAAAGAAATATTTTAATTAATTCCTATAAAATTTCTTTTATAACTGTGCGTCTGCTTATACAGCTATATACATATAAGTAACTACATATAAATATAGATTAGAAAATGTTCCTATATATTATATATACTAGAAAATGAAACTATACAAAACACATGACCGCGCACCAAAATTACTCAATACTTCTTTTCTCTCTCTTTTTTTTTTCTCTTATCAAACTTTTAGATTTCCAAATTTTGCCAAAAAGAGACATTTAGCTGAAATAGGTGAGAACCTGACCCAACCAGCTATACATATCATCAATTCTTGCGAGGCATTTCTGCAAGACCCAAACCAGAGATTGAACAAAGATCATCAAGGTAGGTATTTCTGAAGGCTGTGTTCTACAGAACCTTTCTAGTTTGTTGCTTCATCAGCCTCTCCATCTCCCTCTTTTTCATGTGCGCAGCAAGCTGCGCACACTTCCTTTTGGCTTCCTCCAATTCATTTTCCAATTTCTCTATCTATTTCATTACAATAGTTAAAAAGAAAAAAAAAAAAAAAAAAAAAGATTCAGTCATCAAATTATTAGTAGTTGAAGACTCCTACTTGTCCGAATAAGTTAAACTTACCGTATGTTTCAACTCAGCCTCCTTCTGCACATTTTCCTCACACCTGTTAAGGTAGACAAGAATCTAAGAAAGTGTTCATTGGCAAAATAGATAAGCTAAGTAGAATTTAAACAATTTAGTCCTAAATTAAGGTAAGCACCTTCACTACCATTACATTACATTGCTTCATTTCCTATTTCCTTTGTTAAATTCCCAGTTCTAATTCTTATACTAGTCTTGCACATATAGTTACAATATAGTTTGTCATTTTAGTTAATATTATTCCCAATTTGAATTTCTTGGCAGTAGTAGTTCAATTATCAATTTGGAAGGTCAGAGTTCAATTCTCACAGTCAACTCATTTAATGAGAGATGGTAACTCAAACACCAAAAAATTATATTTTAGTTATACATATTAAAACTAATATAGGAACCAAAAATTGACCAACCAAACACAACCTTAGATCTATTAAACACAAATCTAACGAACTTTTTTTATAATTATCTAAGTATAAGCAGAACCAAGTTACAGTCTATCAGTAACTAACCAAGTTATCTTAGAACCTATCTATTATACAGACAATCTTCAAATGGAAAAAAATTGGGAATGAGAGAAAGAGACCAATTGCTGCCTGTTGGGTAAGAAACCAGTTTAACTTAACATTTTGCAGATTATTGGAACAAGACATGCGAACCTTCCATTCAAAATGATAACAATAGAACCCAAATTTAATTATGCACCCAACATGGAAGTGGTTGATATACAAACTGTCTAATTTGTATGTAGTATACGTACCTCATGAAAAGGTTGATGTTCTCTTCACATATCTGTTCAACCGATAAGGGCACTGGATCTTCTTCAGATGTGACTTCATTAAGAAAGACCTGCAACAAAGTGGTGCTCAGCAACAAAGTGAGTCGAATAGCTTAGTCAGTAACTAAATCATTATTCAGCATTGCTGGGAAAAGGAAAAGCCTGCCAGAATAAAAGCCAAGAACCATAGACATCACACATATAGAAATAAATGAAAAAAGAAAAAGCTCCAATTAGACATCTGCGCTTGTCAACGGTATCGAAGAGATGTCTCTTCCCCAACCACCCCCAAGGAAAAAGAATTTTTATATGATAGTAATAAAGAAGTAGAGTTCACCCAGCACTTACAGGTTCAAGTGTGATACTGGGAGGAAAAGCAGTTAAACTATTTCCAGCATGCTCATTTCTTAATTTTTGTGTTAGATTTGATGGAAGGCCAACAATAGGTCGATTAAAATGCACTTCTTCTTGGATGACAGCACAACTAGTATTCTGTTGGTTGGGCTGCGGCTTATGCCCAACATGAGATTGAGCAGGCAGACCTTTTTGTGTATTTTGTGCACTGGAACCCAGTGGCTGATATCCAACCAAGTGACAATGGTCCTTCCTGTGTTGTCCAGAAAATTTATCACGTTAAAACAAGGGCACATTCTAAAGACACAAATCTTTAACAGGATATGTAAGGTCACTCACTCCACAGAAAAGGGCTGAAATAATGAGATGAGACTTCGTATCTGATAACTCTACAGAGACTAATTGGCAAATCTCCAAAAAAACTACATTTAGCCATCTCTATGAACATGTTTATACGGATAAAACCACATTTGAGCACACAAAAAAAGATACATATATTGAATAATTGGTGACAAACAACCCGCTTCTAATTGCATTTTTTAGCTAATTCTAAAATTAATAACTATGATTCAAGTTTAAGAATGCAGACAAACCATCCTTTTATTAGATGGTTAGTACTTTAACCTCTCTATCCGAGGGTGAGTTCGAGCACTGAACTGTATGTCCCTTGTTATAGGGTAACTGATTAAGAAAAGTTCAAGAATGAAGGATGATCCCCTAGATGCACCATCCTTGAATGCCTAAATAAGTCAACATTTGTCAGACGTGAAAGAATGAAAAATAAAGTGTCTAAATTGACAGGTACTAGTTAGATATATATTCATTATGAAGCCTGTTTAGATGCAAATAGACTTTCCATGAAAATCATAGTCCTTGAGCTTCTATGATTCAGATAAGTAGCAGAGGATATGATCACAGCAAGAGAGAGAGAGAGAAGTTTAGAAAAAGGAATGTACACCAACAGACCAGTATTCCATAATCATTTGCTTCAGCCTTGATTCCAATCGGACAAAGAGTGATGACCTCTCAAAATCCTGCTTGTCATGTGCTGGTTCTATAAAATTTGCTTCAAGAACTCCTATACATGTGAAAGTAATAACTGAAGCCTGAGAAGAAGAGAAAAGAAAGAAATTGACACCGGAAATCTAGAAGAAAGAGATCATACCAACGACACCATGCCCCTTTGAAGAACCATCAGCAGTGACTTTCCAGAAAGGCTGCAACAATGCCAGCAGAATAACAAAATCAGTAGGTAGCTGCTTCACAGGTACATGACAGGAAGTACCCCCCTTAAAAAACCAGCATTAATTTTGCAACATTTGAAAATTTTAAAGTTGATTAAAGAAGTTGCTAAGGACAACAAAAAAGATTTGAATATGCATTATTTAATGATACTGGTATAACCACCATTTAACCAAACTTCGAGTATGAAACCTTCATATGCGTACCCACTAATTATGGTGAAGGCACCCAAAAATAACATCTATATATGAAAGTATAGAAAGTGATGGGACACATTTACATTTTGTCACGATAATATTAATTGTTGCATTTTGCCACCATGTGGTTCTTTCTTTGTTTTCCTCTTACAATTTAATGAAAATAAGCCATCTTTTTTTTCCCTCTAGAATACAAAACAAAAAGGAGTATCACACACAAGGCACCCGGTGAAGCTGTCCATATACAAAGATAATTTACAAGAAAGGGAGAGAATATATATATACACACACACACACACACACACACACACAATAGAGTCTTCTCCATTTGTGATAGGGTGACCTTCAGAAAATATTTAGGGTCCGAAACCAGAAATTTGTAATCCAACGAAAAGGAGAAATGAACGCCTTCAAAGGCCTTTTTGTTCCACTCTCATAAAGGTATAATGCAAAGGATTGCTGAGGGGACAATTTTGAGATACTTGGATGCTAACACACTGTCCCAGGCCCATAATTCTGCAGAAATTGCCCCACCACCAGCTGTCCATTTTAAGTTGAGAAAATCTGAGGACATTTTTATAGGAGACGAAACTTGGCGCATTGAAGCAGGTGTGCAAGAATCTCTTCAGCCGTTTTAAATGAGAGAGAGCCATTCACCAAAAATTCTGCCTCTTCAGAATATCCAAAGTAAGGAAACTACACCAAATTTCTTCCAGCATGAAAATATGTGATTCTAGAGGAAGTCTTTAGTGATAATTTTGTTTCTCATCCATTTTAAGCCAAATGAAAGTAAAAAAAATTATATAATTATGTTTACATAGCGAAGTGGCTTAAGATAGACAAAATATATATTTCTTCTGAATATAGATATTTACATCTAATCTTGAAGGACCAATGGAGCAAAGCACAAGAGGCAGAGTTTTACACCAAGAAAAAAAATCGGATAGTATTAATATAGATAGATAACACCACTTATTTAAAAATAAATAAATAGATAACACCACCGAAAAGTGTTGTTTACATGGTATAAAATGAAATAAGGTCAATAAGATAATTACCCAGACAGACCTTAATAAGGCGATTTTTGTGATACACATTAAATCCACAAACTGGAAGAGAAGGTGCCTCTTTTATAAATCCAATGGTAGTTTCAGCAACAACCTAACCCAAGAGAAAAAGGAAGTGCTCTTATAAGATAGCACAAACCAATGTTACCCCTAAATTGGCAAAAAATGTACCAAATGTAAACTGTTAACCTTTGAAAGCAAATTCTCTGTTGAAAAGCACAATTAGAATAAGGTAGTGTTTACCCATGAAAATAAGCTCTGGCCAAATGTATGATGGAGAGATGTTTCCCAATTGATATGTAGTCATGAAATGACCACAGGTGCAGAATAATAAGCAATGTACAAGTGAACATTTAGAATAGACATGAGGAGCCGGAGTACAACAATCCATGGGGCAGAAAAAGAACAGTGGTGGATGATAAGCATAAACCATGTTTGTGTTCATATTCCTCGTATCTTCCAAAAAATTGCCAATGAATTTTATGTATGCTAAGAAGTATCATTTTGAAGTTCCAGCAGTTCCAAACACATTAAATGCTATTCTTTAATCCTCTAATTCTAGTTCTATTTAATTCTTAAACCTTAGTTACTTGGTATGTACAATATAGTAAATTTACTAAGTTAGTACATAATTTAAACTATATTTTTGTTTAGACAGTGAAACATACCTCTTTCAATACAGCTACTTGAGGCCTGTATTTCACAGTCTGTACATATTTCAGTTCATCTGCAATATTACACTGCTGTACAGGTTTCCCCCTTAGTATAATATTGAAATTCTTGAATTTTCTGAGGTACAATATGGAAGCATATGCCTAAGGAGGCAGGAAGAAGGAACGATTAGGACTCTGTTATGAGCAAAACTAACGACAATGAACAACACAAATCAACTTTTTACCAAAAGCACAACAAAAGGACCATATAAGACGAGTTCAGGAAGTTACCCTTAATGAGTACCGTAGACAGTAAGATACATGGGATCTGATTTCAACTACTCTTTTGCGTAACTTGTTACCATGACCATCATCTTCATCTCTCAGTCGGATATCCTATAACAATCGTTAACATTCAAATAGCATGACTAAGAGATATACTAGAAGTAAGTTCAGTTCCAATTAGCTGGCTCTGCAAAGATTATGTAATGCAGAAGACAATGCATATCAGAATACATTGTGAACATGCTTTCCAGAATCAAAATACTATGTACAGTTCATAGATGAAACGTACCTCATCATCATCATCAAAACTTAACTCATATATGCCTTCATCATTTAGCCACAAGTTGTAAATTATTATTTTGGTTCCATGCAATCCAATATCCTCAAACTGTCAAATATAAATCAGTTAATCAGGGAACAGACAGCAGAGAACAAAATGCTACTACATTGTCTCATATCTTAGTCATGCGACATTTCCACCTGCAGTCTTATGGATGAGGTCGTGGTGAAAATAATGGAAAAATTCATGTAACCATAATTGTTCAGAGTTAATCACATTTTTTTTTTAAGAATATCACTTGTTCCAACCATTTTGAAGTAATGTAATGGGGCAGTGCTCAAGTTCACATTGGGATAATTTGTTCTTTCATATCTCTACTAACTAGGGGAGTCCTATTCAAACAGAAAAGATAGTTTCAAGAACAATTTATTTCTGAAGTTCCAGAAACAATATACTCTACACTTCACAAAACCAAACAAAGTCTACAAACCTGTTGCATGAGTTCCTCCTTTGATGCAAAGGGAGACCACTCAAGGATGGTCTTCAGGTTAGAAGACCAATCATCGTGAGAGCCATAAACTATTGGTTCTGCCCAATGGCCAGAAATATCAAAATCAATCTGCAGAGGAAGCAAAAATATCACATCAAGTTCACCTACTCAGCCCCTCATCACCCTTCTCCTCTTCAATGAGAAGAAGGGAAGAGCAGGAGATCAGAAAATGAAAAGTTAAAAGTAAAAGAAGATGCATCACATAAGAGCATATAAATTACCATCGGAACAATAACATCATCCTGCCCTGTTTTTCGTAAAAAGGTATAAGATAGAAGTCCAACACTTTGAGTTGCTTTGCTAATAAAAGATTTCCACAAAAACAAGAAAGAAACAGAAGTTACTAAAAGCAAAGATTTGAACTCTGACAAGCAGCATATGGATGGATTTAGCACAAAGGTGAAAAAACAACAATGTCTCAGACAAAGCCTGTAGACAATAAAACAATGCACATCTGAAGTTCTAAAGAAGATAAACATGAAATGAGTGAATCTTTCCTAAATGATGTGAAGATTGGACATGAAGGGCTTCCCGTGTTTAGATATTATACGGAAAGATATGTGACCACAAAATAGGGAATAGGAGGAATTGGACCATGGAACCAGATTATTGATTGCATCCTAGAAAAGAAAGCGGATCATTCAAGCAACTGTGCCACCAAAAGATGTGTGACTAAGGGTTTGTGACTCACTAGACAAGACACACCTAAAGATGCGGATGGATAGGCTCAAGTATTATTTTAATAATCTGTGCATACCAATTCAGATAAGGTTTAACATAATCTACAACAAGTTTCTGTTCTCCTACATAGCCATGGTTGAAACTGTCTGCATATCACTAAATTCCTCCAAACATAGCCCTGCTTGACAACCTCCCGCTTGATACAGGGCCAAAAGCATGCAAAAATTATGTCACCATGATTCAGTTTAAGTTCATCAAAATACTGAGAGGATTTTTGGGATTACAAATAAGAATTATTAGTAAGAAGGTAAATGTTAAACTAGTTATATGTTCTAACAGAAAGTCAGGAATGTAGGACTTAGTTTTTCCTACTTAAATTTACATTTGAACACCTAAGAAGCACGTCGTTTATGTTGTTATCAAGTAAATAAAAATTGGAACAGAATGCTGAAAACTAAGTAACAACTATGTAATGTCAAACACCCTCCAAAATGCATATGGTCAAGGAATGATGAAAGAAATCTGGATAAAATACATAAAGTTATCTCAAAAAACTGAAGTGAAATTATTATTTCTATATAATCCGTAACTCGTGCAACCTTAATTATGCATGCAACTTATGACCAACATCATAGGTAGCAGATTCAGGTAGAGCGAAATAATACCTTCCATGTGTTGCTCGACTGAAAACAACTACATCAGCACCCAATCGCATGGTACTTGTCTTAAATCCATTACCATCTGGAAAAATAAGAACCCTTTGAGAATCAAGAGCAGAAGAAAAACAAGAAATATTCTCAGAGAGGATGTAAACAAACCAAGTTGGCCATAATTTTGGAACACTAGAAAAGTGGACGAGAGAAACAAAAGTCAGAGAGATGACTGAATATGCCTTATGACAGATGATCACACTGGTGACTAAGATCTCTCTTCCTCTTTATTAGACACTCATTCACATTGGTAATTAGTAATTCTCAGTTCTTAGTCAAAATATAAGTTCTATTTGTCAAAATAAAAATGTCAGTGCAAAAATGATAGTCATTCAAGTAGTCTCTCAACCATGACAGAGACAATAACACAATTTTGAAACCATGATGCGTTTGAACAAGCAAATGGCATTTGAAACAAGACAAAGCACTAACACTGTCCAATTGTTGTTTTTGACTTCTTTGATGAATAACCCAAGCTCATGCATTTCCTGATACCTTCGGGATCCATTCCCCCACCATCGTCTACAATAGATATCAAAAATGCCTATCATTCATTTATTATGAAAAACTAAGAAAACTACTAACCATAATTCAGATGTGAGAATTTAGGCATAGAAATACCAGACCTTGGAATAGTAAACCTGGTGAGTTATCTTTCACAATATCAATCTTATCCACCTTCACATAAGTTGCACCATTGTTTATCTGAATGATGAACAGACATACAACAAAATCAGCGTCTCACACCTTCACCAGAAAATTCAAAGGCAAATTAAAGAAATCAATTCATGTGTACATCCTGCTGCCCTGGAGTAAGAAAGAGGGTAGCATCAAGACAGTTGTTACTGGAAATAAAGAGAATGACATCCTCCAGGGATCAATCTATCTCATCAAATGATTTTGTGGACAGAGCACAGACACATTGAATCAACCCAAACACAACTATGTCACTTGAGGATAACAATTAACAACTAATTTTCAATCCTAATGGCCAAAAAGTGGGAAGACTTAGTGAGCTGGTCAACAATTATCCAAATGGCATCATGTTTTGAGTGTGCCCTAGGTAATCCTGTCACGAAATCTATTGTGATATATTCTCACTTCCACTCTGGAATTGATAATAGCTGAAAAAACTTATGACATGAAGGCACACGATACCTCATCGACAGCATTATCCAAAAGCTCGGCAATTGCTGCAAAGGGCAAACAAAGGAACAATCATTTCAAAATGGTGAATGCAACATTTTAATCAATATATGTCCATACAGATAATGGTATTCTCCATTTTTTTTCTGCTCAAGGGAGATCATGATTTCAAGTTTTCAAGTACTATAATTTCCCAAAAAAAAAAAAGATAAACAAATAAATGATCAATTCATATATTGAGAAAGTTCCTTTGACCTCGACTCAAAACAGCGTACCTCCAAAAGCCCATTTATGGGAGGTAGCATTAGAATGCAGAAACTTCGGGTGAACACGAGCATGCTCCAGTAAACCTGTGACCAACGAAACATAATACAATCACGATCACACATATACATGTACGAATATGGTACGGATACGTATACGGATAAGGGTAATCGTTAACCACGGAAAGATACGAGGATAAATGAAAGCAGAGATAAGACCTTGGGCAGGATCGTGTCTCGAGGTCGAACCGACGGAGTAAGCCCCGGCTTTCCAGAAACTTCGAGACTCTAGGGTTTCACCGGAAGGAACCAACGGCGTGATTGCTCGCGAATCCTCCTGCAATTGCGGTCTAGTTTGCGTCGCTGTTTTGGCCGTTGAAGCATTCGTCGGCGTTGCGGCCATTTCTAGTCCATCTTCATCATCGCTGAGATCAATATGCAGCACGGTAATGGCGGGTTTCCCTCTTCCGAGCGGCATTTTTACAAATTCAATTTTTGATAAGCTCGTTTGAAGTTCTAAACTGTGCGTTTAGTGTAGCTCGTTGTCCGCAGTCACGGATCAACAGTCTTTGGTTTAGACAAATGATTCGGATTCACGCCAACTGTAAATTTGCAGATAATCTCTCATGTGACTACGGTATCAAGTATATATATATATATATATATATATATTTACTGTATTATTTTATTTATGTATTTAACAAAAATATAATTTATAAATTACTAAATTATTAATTTTATCGAATTCATAAAAATATAACAACTTTAAAAAATCATTTGTTTGTACTTTTTATATTAATCAAAATAAAATTTTAGCGTAAATAAGTTTTTGTTATTTTATATTTATATTTTATTTTAAAGGTAATACTTTAAATACTTTTATTTTAGTATTAAATAAAAATTATAATGTAGAGAGAATTTACCCTTTTTTTTGGGTAAAATTAATAACAATGATTTATTACATATTATAATCTTAACTTATTAAGGAATATACCTTATATGGTGACTCTCACAACATCTTGAGTCATAAAATTATAAAATAATTAAGTATAAAACATATTAGAATGTATAAAATTGGTCA
This sequence comes from Carica papaya, assembly GCF_054855325.1. NCBI lineage: Eukaryota > Viridiplantae > Streptophyta > Magnoliopsida > Brassicales > Caricaceae > Carica > Carica papaya. The sequence continues at coordinate 3,411,668 of NC_142312.1, read as the reverse complement.
TCTCCTCTCAAAATATAAGCTTAAGCTTATAAATTATTGAAAAAATGCCTACATAAAAGTTAAAAGAGTAAATGCGAATTTGGATTTGTGTTTCACTTCGAAATAATTTTTAAATAATATAAAAAAAAATGTCATATACTTTTAAAAATATTTTTAAAATTAAATATAATAATAATTATCAGTAATGAATTTTAATATAACAAAAAACAAATTTAATCAAAAAAATTTATTTAATATCTGACATAATATGATGATAACTATTGTTTATTTAAATATTTTAATATTATTATTGCATTTGCACCATATAATTTTCATAACAAATTTTATTATATCATATTCTACATTTATTTTAAATTTACTCACTAATTTTTAAATTATTTTTTATAGTTAGGATGATAATAATATTCTAATCATTAACATCTAAAATATAAAACATTTTAAAATATAAATAAATAATTATTTTAATAATATTATTTTTTAAAAAATATACATCACTTTGTCTTTTTCGTTTTCTTTTTGGTAAAAAATACGTCTTCTGTGTCTCAACCGGTTTGGTCCAAAGAGCCTCGCCTCACTCCATCCAAATCTCGTCTCCACTCGCCGAAGCTAGCTGGTTCTGGGGTCTGCAAATTCTAACGCATCATGTCTTGGTTGCCGCCTGAGCGAGCGAGGCTGCACATAGCCATGCTAGTCTTCCTGCTCGGCTATGGCGGAAACCATGTCATCATGCGACTCGCCCTCAACATGCGTGTAAGCAAACTGGTTTTCCCGCTTTACAGGAACACCATAGCTTTCGCTGTCCTAGCTCCCTCTGCTTATTTCCTAGAGAAGTATACGCAGTTAAACCCCCTTTTATCACCATTACTGATGCCTTCAAAGTTTTTAACACATCCCACTCCGTTGTTCTATTTGCAGGAAAGACAGACCGCCATTAACCATCTCGTTTCTGATACAGTTCTTCCTTCTGGGATTAGTCGGGTATGATCTAATCTAATTTATCCATGTGAATATCACTGAATTTCTGCTTGAATTCCCTCATTATTGATCTTTCTCTTCTGCAGAATAACATTGAATCAAGGTTTTTACATATTTGGATTAGATAATTCCACGCCCACATTTGCTTCAGCCACAGAGAATGCTGTCCCAGCCGTGTCTTTCATCATGGCTGTGTTGCTAGGGTCAGCGACTCATCTTCTCCATTCGTATACAGTGTTTTCATCATTGACCCACTGAGATTACTGGTTTTTGTGCCCTTTTGTGTTGCAGAATAGAAGAGCTGAACTTAAGAAGAAAAGATGGTGTAGCTAAGGTCTTGGGGACCATTGTATCTGTCAATGGAGCTTTGCTTATAACTCTTTACAAAGGTCCAGTTATTTATGGTCCAAGTTCAGGATCAAAACTATCACTGTTAGTGTTTCCATTAGGAAATGCTGAGGGGAAGAATTGGACCTTGGGCTGCCTATGTCTTATGGGTCATTGCTTGTGTTGGTCTTGCTGGATTGTGTTGCAGGCACCTCTCTTGAAGAAATACCCAGCTCGATTCTCCTTCATATCCTATTCCTGCTTCTTTGCTGTTTTTCAGTTTCTGGGAATTGCAGCTTACTTTGAGAGAGATTTTCAGGCATGGCAGATCCAATCTGCAACCGAACTGTTCACTCTTCTCTACGCGGTTAGTATAGTGAAGGTTTCCACTCATACTAATGCTTTCATTCCATTACTGTTAACTTAGATTTTTTAGAAAATGGGATCTAACTTTGTTGTTTCACACAATTTTAATGTTTAAAAATCTAGTGCGCTTGATAATAGATCGAACCTTCAGTATCAACTTTAACTTTTTGGAAAACTTGATTAAACTAGATTGTTTATCAATTGTCAACGCCATTTTGAAGATTAGTTTGTGGCAAAATGTTATATTAGCAAAATTTTGGCAATATGGAGTTTCTTTACAGTGAATTTGGATTCTATTTCCTTCGTAAAAGTAGGTTATATGGATTGAACAGCAAACATTTTGTATTCTTTAATCATCCATATAGTGTTAATATTCTATAAGGCCAAATATATGCTTGTTCTGATTCGATATTCATATTCCTATGGCATCCATGTACTGGTGGCTGCAGGGTTTAGTGGCATCAGCAATGGTGTTTGCAATACAGATATGGGTTGTGGACAGGGCAGGGCCATTGTTTGTTTTAGCATACTTACCTCTACAAACCTTAGTTGCTGCTATAATGGCTACCATTACTTTAGGTGAAGAGTTCTACTTGGGAGGGTAAGTTTCCTCTTTCCAAATTTTCATTAGATTACAGGTGTTAAAAATCTTCTTTAAACTCATGTATGGCTTATAAGCCGGAGAATGAAAGCTATATATATATATATGTATAATTTTTGGCTTACAATTCATTGGCTTATAAGTCAAGACACAAAACAAATACTCCTGTGACTTCCTTTTCAAATAAAACTAGCTTATAAGTGCAGCTTATTGTATATTTCTTTTGCTTCTTGGAATGTGATGTGCAGGATTATTGGAGCAGTATTAATAATAGCAGGATTGTATCTGGTTGTTCTGGGAAAAAATGCAGAAATCAATTATGCTTCAGGGAACACCATGATTAACTCAGTTTTGGAAGACTGTGAAGCAAATGGTTCTGGCCTTAAATCATCCTCCATTGCAGAACCACTGCTTCCCACCTCCAGCTGATGACCAAAATGTTAAGAAGCTCCAAGTTGATGCTCTTCGACTTTTTTGCATCTACTGATTGACATTACCAGATTAGTAGTGGCTAATTGCTACTTACCACTACATTATAGAGATCGATAAACTCTGTACTTACTCGGTTTATGGGTAAGTACCGTGATTTGGTCTTCACTAACTGTTAAATTCTAAATAACAGCCTTTGAGGTCTGTATAAGAAGAATCTGAAGGTGACAGAAGGCCGGATCATGATAATGTATCTACAGATGTAGGAGATTGGAAATTGAAATGCAAGGATCATTGTCAGCATAAAATCTCTTATAAATGTAACAATAAGATTTTGTTCTTTTAAGTTTTGTCTACCCATATTAAATATTTTACCAAGCGATTTAAATGATGCAGTTACTTGAAATGAATTTAGTGCATTCAAAATTTTGTTCCATTAACTTTCTGATCTATAAGTTTACATTGAAGTTGTCTCATGATTTGATCATATTAAAAGAAAAATCAAAGGGTGCTTTTTGTGGATTCTAGCAGCCATCCTCTTTGTTTTAATTAAAAATGGTGCAGAATTTTTAATTCATGCATTGATTTGGAAATTTGTTCAAAGTGACAGTTCTTGATAACCCTAATTTATTCCCATTTGTTATCACATTGCTTTAACGTTTCCTATTAAAAAATTTCTGACTGAACTTCATCATGGTGTTTGATTTCATTAGTCAATAAAAGCATCTTCTTTTAATATATTTTACTAAAAGCCAAGACCAAGAAGTAAACAAGTTTAAGTGATCCGTTTTGGATGGATTGTAAGTTGTGCTGTGAGTTTTGAAATGTTGTTAATATGAATATCGATTGGAAGTACTTTTAATTAAAATTTATTTGGTATTTAGGTAAAATAATAATAGAAAATATTATTAATTTTTTTTTTAAAAAAAGTGAAGTTTTATATTCAATAAAATTAACTTTTAAATATTTTTTATTTGTTTAATTATAAAAATATGTTTAAAATATAGAAATTGCAAGTAAAAACTGCACCAAACGAACTCTAATTTTGATTTATGTATTGATGATTTTTTTTTGTTCTCCCCTGAGAAAATAAGTTGTTCATTGAGTTTAAGAAAAAATAAACATCCAGTCTAAATGACCAAGAAGTTTTTGTTTATTCCTGAAAACGGGGCAGTAAACAAGCTAGATTTGGGTTAATCGTAACCTGCTAACCAAACAAAATAGGCCTACATAGCAGAGGAAGAAGCCGAAGCCCAAGAAACGTATTCGATTCGGCGACTCACGAATCGCGCCCGTAATCTGTTACTCTTCTCCTCTAGCCCCCAATCCAAGGTACTTCGCTTCTTCTTCTTCTTCTTCTTCTTCTTCTTCTTCTTCTATGTTTCCTTAACAATTCCTCTCTCGGCTTCTTCAATTATTTGTGGTTTTTGTTGAAACAATTGCTTCTATTGCCCTCGATTTTCCAATTTCCCTGATTCTTAGCACTGCGTTCTTTGGATTAACCCAGTTTTAGACCTAATTCTAACCGTTGCAATATTTATTTTAGTTTTCTGCGTCCCCAAATTCTTAGGTTTTGATTTACCTTAAGAAGTAATTTAATTATTTATTTCAACATTTTCAGTTTTCTTTGCATCAATGGAGAGTTAATTGGTAGTTTAACAAACGAAGCAAGTTTTTTGAATGTGCTCAAGAAATGTTATGCTTGAGCTTAGGCTTAATGGCGGCTGTTTATGTATTCTTTGGTAATCGTCTGTGGAAACCCTAATCCTTTATTAGAAACTTGGTTTGGACAAGATTATGCGATGTGGATATAAAAAGGGGACTTTTGTTAGAAAAGGAAGAGTTGTTTTCTCTGATATGACTAGCTCTGTTAACTAAGAGTTCTGAACCACATAATGGTCAATCACTTGGTCCTTTCCGGTTTCTCTGTAATCTTTAAGTGCAGATCAATTAATTTGTTCTAGCTGTTTCGTGTATGGTCCTAGACGCATTCAAAATTCTTGAATTGCTTTGGAAAATGTTTGGGTTTGGTCACAATTCGAATATTCTTCAGTTGGATTTTAAACTGTTCTGAAGTTTCAATAGAGTTCTCAGTTTGATGTGCTTTAGAGAAAATCAGATATAGGAGGATCATCAAGCATTTAGGCTAAAGATTTAGAAAGCACTTAAACTTGCATAATAGAAAGTTATATCCTTTTGTTTTGGCATGATTGTCTTACTTACTAGATTGAGTTTTTAAACTGTTCTGAAGTTTCAATAGAGTTCTCAGTTTGATGTGCTTTAGAGAAAATCAGATATAGGAGGATCATCAAGCATTTAGGCTAAAGATTTAGAAAGCACTTAAACTTGCATAATAGAAAGTTATATCCTTTTGTTTTGGCATGATTGTCTTACTTACTAGATTGAGTTTTTAAACTACGTTTGTGATTCATCAACAACTAATCAGTTCATTAAAGCAATCAAGACTCCAGTGTTTTGGGATTTCGATTATGGAAGAAAGAGGGGACCCTGAGCATCAGTTGATGATCAATGAAAGTTTTGCAGTTAATATGGAAATTGATCCAAAGAGAGCACGGTTTCCGTGCTGTATTGTCTGGACACCCCTTCCTGTTATTTCATGGCTTATACCTTTCATCGGTCATATTGGCATCTGCAGAGAAGATGGAGTGGTTTTGGATTTTGCAGGGCCAAATTTTGTCTGTGTTGATAATTTTGCGTTTGGAGCTGTGGCTCGCTATTTTCAAATAAGCAAGGAAAAGGTATTTTTGCATTATTATCCCTGAAAATATGGAGGTGTTTTTCAGCTAGTGATGCATTTATTAGCCTGCTAGTGGCTTACTGGAATTAGAGTAGCTGGGCCATTCTTATGAATTCCTCTTATAGTAAATTTATGCATTACAATGGCTTTTTTAGGCCTATTAGTCACAAGCGTATTAACATTACTGGGTTGAGATTGATGTAAAAGATTTAACAAAGGGGGTTGCATTCCAAGGAGTAAATGCTTATCAGTTTCTGTTTCCTCCTAATTTTCATCTGCATCCTACAAAAACTTTTGCCAGGAATGTTGCATTTCTTCGCTTCCAGCTTCATTCAGAGGTGAGGATGGACACCAATGGATGAGCCAAATGGATCATGGAAGGGGCACATTGACATGGGATGATGCACTGAGAAATAGTACACAGGAGTTCCAACACCTGTCCTATAATCTACTTACTTGCAATTGCCACTCTTTTGTAGCAAACAATCTAAACAGATTAAGTTTCAGATCCGGTGGGTGGAATGTGGTGAACCTTGCAGCTTTCATTTTCTTCAAGGGTTGCTGGGTAAACAGAGCAGCCATGATCAAATCCTTTTTACCCTTCGTTCTAGTCTCGGGGCTTGGATTTGCATTTGGGGGCACGACTTTCCTAACTTTCTGGGCCTTTTTCATCTCATTTCTTGTTGGTTGGTTTCTTTTGGGTACATACTGTTTTAAGAATTTGATTCACTTATAACTTTTTTATTGATGTATTTGGTTTCCCTAAAACAATGCCCATAAAACCATGGATGCTTTGGTTATACGCCAAAAAGATCACAAGAGAATCCGTTCGGCAGCTGAGAAATCGTAATTGCAATAATGGACAAAGAGGCAGTTGATTCAAAGATCACCACTGTAATTGTACGTTTCCTTTATGTTTTTAAACACTGACTGGTTATTTGGTTACTTTTTTTCTTTTCAGCCGTGCCAGGGTTTGTCAAATACGTGCATTGTATGATGTAATGGAATTTACTGCTATGGAGTTGGAGTTTAGTCTATTGAATTACAATTTAAAAATGAAATCACTGAGTATAATACGTCTTGTAATCATGATTTCTTATAGGGGTTAATGAATTAAAATATCATTTATCTTCATTCTTTTGAAGATTGAAAAGGTTATGTCTAAGTTTTTTATTTATTATGATTACTTTAGTTGAAGAAAACTTTAATTTAATTAACGTAATTTTATTAATAAAATAGTGAGTTTAAGTTTTTAATTTCACTTAATAATTTTTTTTACCTAATAAAACGATAGTTTTCTCTCTTTATTCGCGGATGGATTAGAGAGAGTAATGAGTTGGGGTTGAGGTTGGATTTTATTCTATTCACTTATATTATATAAATCATAATTTGTTTTGAATTCGGAATTAATTTAAACTTTTACTTTATATTATTTTTCTGGAAGAACAATAATATTTTTTGTTCCTTTTTAAATAATTTTTTTTTTTTATGTATATGCGTACCCAATGCAAAAATGGTTTTGTTAGTACAAAAAGAAAACTAGTATATATACAATCCAGTAGACAAATATATATTTGTTATAAAAGACAATGTATATACGTATACATACAGATACACAAACTTATATATACACACACAACAACATAAACTTACATTGACATATACTTTGTATATTAATTAATACAAAAATTATATATATATATATATATAGTAAATGAGGTTAAAATAAGTTTTTGAAGCCTAATCCCAACCCGCTCTACTGTAGACATTTTTTCCCACCGACCTATATTTAATCTAATCCGAACCTAATTTTATTATAAAAAAATCCTATCGAATCTGCTTCGGACAGAATAAATTACCTAATCCAATCCGAACCTAATTAACAAATCAATTTTTATTAATTATTGATTAATAAATTAATTTTTTTTTTTCTAATGTAGACTTTGGAGGTTGGAATCCAAGACTTTTGTGTCTCAAACATTAACTTTGAACTAAAAAGAAATAAAATTTCTTGTATACTAAGTTTTGCGTATTGGTTTTGAAATATTATATTTAGTTGTTTATTTTTTAAAAAAATTTACATGTTTTGTTATCCAATTTTTCTTAGGGTTCTAATTACCATTCTACCCACATATAGATATCCTATGATTCTGAGGCTGCTCGCAACTACGCATGTGATGACGGAAATACCCATCGCCTTTAGCGAGGATGGCTAAACTGTAATTATAAGCTAACTTCAGGTCTATTACATAAGACCAGCCTATTTATTGGTACCGAGAGGCGTGAGAAATGTGTCTGTGATTAACAGAGAAGTAACCTCGTTTTCTTCTTCCTGTGCGAGAGAATTGCGAAAATGGCAGCAGAAGAGGGTCAAGTTATCAGTTGTCACACTATCGATTCGTGGAAGGAGCAACTCAATAAGGGAAATGAATCCAAGAAGCTGGTATTTTCTAGTTCTCTTTTTTTCCTCGATAATAGATATTTCATCTATTAATTTATTTTAATTTAGGCATTTTATTCCGTTTTCTATTGCTTTTCTACTTCTCGAGTTATCCTGTCTATTGGTATTCTGGCATTGATTAACTGATCGGATATCTGTTTTGATTTAACCTATATTTTGTTCGAATCTATGGCATTTTCGTCAAGCTTTTTCCGTTTAATTAAAAGAGAAATCATTTTTTTTGCTTTCCGTATATTTTAATTAGTTGTCCTTTCTCTAAACCGCGAGTTTTCTGTAATCAGATGTTTTCGTGCTGTTCTTAGAAGTCTGATAATATGGAGGTTTGGGATTTAAGCGTCTGGATCTGGATGAAAAACGAAAGCCACATAGATAAAGCATTTAGTAATCTCTTTTATGGGAGAGATAATTTACTTAGATGGTTATTGGAATTATAATCTGCTGGGTGACTGAAACATTTATCATATTAGGCTTGCATACATGTAAACTGAGCGTCTGAGACCTAATCACGAGAGTAGTTTTTTGGTACTCAGGTAGCACAGGGGAGTTAAAGAAATTATAACTCTGATAGGTTGATTTCAGTCTCTATCTTTAAAAAAAAAAAAAAAAAAAAACATTCTAAAACAAAAATTGAAGGTACTAATCATATAGATTTATTTGTGAATTTGTGTATACTTTTTAAAATGATTTTTAAAAAAAGCCTCATTTCGAATTTAATGTGAAATTGTAATAGTAAAATCAAATTTCATTAGTTTTGTTGAATGCATTATCTCAATTCGAGATAAGATTTTATACAAAGTCCAGTGGATGGAATTTGAAATATATTGTTATAATTCTAGATAAAATTTCATATGAGCTCAATTTTTTGTCTTTCTAGTACAGTTTACATTCCTGTCCTAATCAGAGAGTAGTTGTGTATTTACAAAGAATTTTGTTCCAGATGTTTTTTTTTCCTCCCTTAAGAAAAGGCAGTACAAGTTATTGATAAATTAGTTGAAGTATCCCAAGTCATTAACAATAGATTCTCTACCTTTCGATGAATCAGTTTATGTAGTTTCTGGGTTTTAGCTAGCCAAGTTGGTGGTGCAGGTAGTTGTTGATTTCACTGCATCATGGTGTCCGCCATGCCGCTTCATTGCACCTTACCTGTCAGAGCTGGCCAAGAAATTCACCGATATCATATTCCTCAAAGTTGATGTCGATGAGCTGCAGGTAATATAAAGACAACTCAAACCACTAATTGTTGTGCTTAATTGTGAACGATAGGTGAATCTAGAAAACTATTATTCTTTAAACACAGAGTTTGGATCTGCCTATGATTGCTGAAAGGAAAGTTGTACACTGTCTAAGTGACCCCTAGAACACTGGGGAAAATATTACTAAATTGTACATATCAAATAATTAAAATGTAATATTGTCACCCTGAACTTACTAATAGCTTTTCCTGGTTGAAATTCCAATGTTTTGAAAATTTTGATAACATTGGTTAATTAATTTGTGGGGTGTGTAGGCGGTTGCAGCTGAGTGGGATGTGGAGGCTATGCCGACTTTCCTGTTCTTGAAGGAGGGCAAGATTGTGGAGAAAATTGTGGGAGCAGATAAAGAAAATCTCCACCAGACAATCATAAAGCATTCAGCATCAGCACCTGCTCCTGCTCCTGCCCCTGCCATACAGTGATAATCTACCTTGTGGCTTTTACATGAAGCTATGTAGACTTCAGAATTGCATGACTGTTGTCGGTAATCCAGTATTTTGTGTTTGGATTTATATGTGAGTCCCTTGTCATGTATCATTGTCACCATATGTGTAGCTGTTTAATTTAATAATTAAGTCATCTTTGCTTGACAAAGATTGGATTATGGTCTGTAGCATATTGGGTATGTTTCTGCTGTCAGTTTGATGTTTTCATACAAAACTGCTATGCTGGTATGAATGAATTTAAAAATCTTTCTAGTTTATATTTAAGTTAATAAAAACATGACTTTAAATGAAATTGGAGTAATCTCTTTCCTGTACAGCTTCATGCTGGTGAATCTGTTGAATCTTTTTTTCAAAATTTTTATATAAGTTATATTTATTATATCTGATATTTTTCCACTTATATTTTTATTAAAATTTAATCTTCACAGTAATTTAGTTCTTTAATGTAGTAAATTCTTATGTAAGAAAAATCATCACCATGGAATATTAAAAGAAAAATCATGAAGGACAAATAATATGCCTTCCCCATAAATAGAATATGCTTAAAAATATATATGACTCTATTTAAAAAATAAATAATAATTTTTATATTTGTTACTTCTGTAATTAGCTGTTAAAATTTCCAAGTCTCCTTTGAAATGTAAGTTTTAACATTTTTATATACATTAGGTTGTATTTAAAAAATAATTTTTTAAATATAATATAAAAACTTCCCTTAGGTTTATACATAATAAGTCAAATATGCCTACGTTGGATAATGCGTGTCGTCATTATCTCGGATGGCAAAATCGTAAATAAAACATGAGTAGGGTCTATTTATAACACCGATAAGAGCGCCGTTCAAGAAAACTACCAAGGAGAGACAAGGCATTGTCATCTGTAAATCCGCAGGGTGAAAAATCTTAGAGAGGCTTTAGAAGAAAATGGCAGCAGAAGAGGGACAAGTTATCAGTTGCCACACTATCGATTCGTGGAACGAGCAACTTCAAAAGGGAAATGAATCGAAGAAGCTGGTAATCTTCTTCGTTATTTTCTAATATATATCTATATATATATATATATATTTTTTTTTTAATTTTCTGAGATTTGATTTGATTTGATATTAGGTTGTTTTCCGTGATCCGGTTTTTTTTTTTTTTTTTAGTTGTTCTTTTTTTGTTTAATCGCTATTATTTTGCTTAATCTATTCAATGTTTGTTAAGTTCTTTTCATTTTTAATTGAAATATAATTTATTCTCTTTTTAAAAATATTTGTTAGGGTTTATCATTAGAGATTTTATATTTTGCAGGAGTTTGAATTATGCAGATGTTTGGGGATTTAACTGATTGGAAATTTAATATTAAAACAAACGTTACATGTAGGAAGGTTGGGTGAATATCCTATGAACTTTTTTTAGATTTTATTTATTTACAAAATACACGATATGAAAACTTGCAAAAGAAGCTTTAGTTTTTTTTTTTTTTTTTTAAATTTAAATTTACTTTGAGGAGAGAAATTAATTTAATTATAGAAATTAAAATTATGAATTGTTATACACTTATTTATATATACTTTTTGAAAGTACAGAGTATCTTTGTCATTTATATAAGACAATAAATCATTATTCACTTTAATTTGGACGATTAGTGTTGATCATCTTGACAGGTGTGATTGATGTTGAGTTTTATGTTGGATAATTTACATTAAAATCAAAAACGAAAATATAAAACAATAAAGAAATCCTGAGAGAGAAAAAAAAAAAAGTCAAAAAGATTACTTTGTCCCACTTGTGTTTATGAAATCCTGGGTCCATTGCGCGCATGAAAATTGTTTCTCATGTTTTAGGAGAAGATCATGCCTTTTGAGTCATTATGTCTCGTAAGCACGAAGATAGATTTAGAAAAAGAAGAAATTATGTTACCATGTGTATGATTGTTCTGAAAATTAAAAATGTTAATTGATTAGGAATATAGAATAAGTTGAAATACACAAGATAATTCTAAGATACTAGCCGATCTGTAGATAAAATGTCAAAACGTTCTTTTTAGACGAAGATGTACATATTTTCTAAATTAAGTTCGTAATTCTGATAAGCATGACATGCCATTAATAGAACTGAACTGGTAAGATTCTTAACCTTGTGAAAAATTGGTGTGAGAATGACTTTTAATTCAAAGTACCCTTTCAACGGATCAATTTATATAGCTAGCTGGTGGGTTTTAAGCTCTTAGTCATCCACTTTGTTTGTTCAGGTAGTAGTTGATTTCACAGCTTCATGGTGCGGACCATGCCGCTTCATTTCACCTTTCCTGGCAGAATTGGCCAAGAAACTGCCCAATGTTACCTTTATCAAGGTGGATGTTGATGAACTTAAGGTAAATTACCCTGAACTTCACATCCGTAAGGGCACTTTTACAATAAAATGTAAAATATCGATGATTATCTGATGCATGAAGTTACTAAATTACAATAAAATATAGGAAAATTTTCTCAAAAGCATGATGTCTATGACATGAATCTCCTTAATAACTACGTAGTGCTGATCCCTCTGGCGTTATGAGTTTGAAGTGAAAAACTATGCTTTTGCTTTTGCAAAAATCAATTAATTGATACTCTATGACGTGTAGTCGGTTGCGACTGACTGGGCTGTGGAGGCCATGCCAACCTTCATGTTCCTCAAAGAGGGTAAGATTGTGGACAAGGTTGTGGGAGCAAAGAAAGATGAACTCCAGCAGACAATTGCAAAGCATATGGAAACTGCTTCTGCATAATGATGATATTATTTATATATATATATATATATAGAGAGAGAGAGAGACCTGAAATATGTGGCTTTTTTAAATCTAGTGCTATATGGACTGTAGCGGTGTTGGATGAATCTGTGAGTTACTTCTATTATATCCTTTTCACAGGATTAAATTAGCTCTTTAATTTGGAGGGCATTACTGCTAATTATGAGTGATCTTTGCATTTACAAATTTGGATTATAGTGTAGTATATTTCGTTATGCTTGTGCTGTTAATTTTTGAAGAACTGATTAATTGGAGGAGAATGAAGATAAAATTTCATTCCACAAATCAATACCAACAACAATGTATGTAGTAAGATGAATATCCATTTATTTTAAAAATTATGAGGGTTGAAAATTCACCACCTATTCCAAAAAAGAGTGTTTGAGTCTTACCTATTTATTTATATCTTACCCCTTTCTTCAGTTATTTAAAATTTATTATCTTTTTCATTATCCTATTATAAAGCCTATTCAAGCAGAATTTTTTCTGTGTGGTGTAATACTCCTTCTGAGAAATAGAAGAGAAAACAAAGGGGAACGAAGAAGAGGTAAAGAAAAAGGTTTGTTCGGCCAGAAGTGGAAAAAAGAAAGAAGAAAAAGAAAGAAATGCAGACCCAATCTCCTGCTGCAACCAACAAAGGAGAGAAAATATATATACAGTGTATGTACAGGAAAGAGAGAGAGAGAGAGAGAGAGAGAGGAAAGAAAAAGAAAAGAAAAGAAACAGTGTGTACAAATAATAAGATATTTATTGGAAATGGTGTCGATTACTTTTCAAAGTAACCTAAAGATTATGGCTTCTCTTTTATCCCAAGCAAACTTGCATGTGCCTACGAAACTATATCAATCAGAGCTTGTTGAAACCAGTACACCACACACACACATATATATATATACACGCCTGTGTATATATATATACACGCACATAAAACAAAAAAAGAAAAAGAACAAAAACAACTAAATAAATAGATATATATATATATACATACACACATCTAAATATACACAAACACAAGCCAAAAGAAAGAGGGAAAGGAAAAAGAAAAAGAAAAAATCAACAGTCAAGATTCGAACACTTGCTAGCATACCATTGGCTATTCTTATCTATAAAAATGATGACTTAGGCTCAAGAAGAAGAGGAAGAACAACGTAGGAGAAAATAGCAAAAGTTGGAAAAACTCAAACTTAAGGAACTTACACAACTTGAAATTGTTGTTGAGACTGATAGGGCACGTCGTGTAAGTTTAATCTCGACTTGTATTAAGATCCTTAAGTTTAGAATTTTTCTAGCATTTGATCGACGTCGCAAACCTTCTTCAGAAAATATGATTCATGTTCTATTCTTTCTATTAAACAATTCGCAGCAATGTATCTATATTTTCTAATAATTTTCTGAAAGACAGATGCTAATGTTTCATTCACTCCATATCCATGAACTTACAGCTTCATATTGATTTGAGTGATCATAATGTCACATGTTTGCCATCTCTTTTTTGTCTCAAGGAAGAGAAGATTATCTCCAATATGAAGGAGGTTGGCGCCAAGGTCTCCATGGTCTGAGGTAGTTGGATTTCGGCTCAGTTAGTTTTAATTTGCATATACACCCCGCCTTGGTGTTTCTTTATAGCTGTCCAAACTATCGCTTAAGCCTGTTTCAAGAACTGGTTTTGAATCATTTGAAAAGGATCAGAAAGTGAGTGATGACCAACATATCGTTCACCAGTTTGATCAACATACGCATTTGTTAGTTCTTGGTGTCTATTTTAAGCATAATTTTGATCATCAGATACCCATTTAGAAGAGTGTAAATCTGCAGCTCATATAAATATAAGCAAAACTTTTATATTAGACTACAAATGAAGGGGAACCCATCTGCGTTTCTGCCTCAGAGCAGCGCGGTTATAAGATTAAATCATTTCTGTAATGTGGTGAGAAGGAAATACTGGCTGGTGATGGAAAAAAATATTGTATTTTTGAGAGTAGAAGAAATAAGAATTAGGACTTCTCTTCGGAAAAAAAAAAAAAAAAAAAAGAAGAATGGAAGCTGGATCTGCAACGTTCGTGATGAATAATTCTCTACCCCATTGAATTGAAAATGTCTCTTGTCATGTTCTTTCTGCCATCAGAAAGCAACAATCTCTTTTGTCTCTTTTGATTCTTTGGCTGATTATTGTTCTGTTTCAACCCGAATCTTTCCCAGCTCCTTTTTTATGGGGTGCAATATTGTTTAGGATATGATTTAGAATACCATTCAAACAATAAGAAAAAGATATTAGAAAGAAGATAATATATGTTTCGCTCACGGTGTGCAGTACGGTGTGATACAGAAACGACTCGGACTTGTATCCATATGCAACTTGCTGCTTATATATTCTCTATAATTTCTTCGTCCTCCATTCGACCTCCAACCCTCTTGTGTATGTATACATGCTTGTTCAAGTGGGCATCTCTAATGTATGTGATGTCGTATTCCTTGACTGTTTGCCCTGCAATTTCTAGATCTAGTAACATTTGGCTTTTGTTTCTCAGACATGAAAATGAAACAGTAGTAGAGAGTTCCAAGCTTCGATTAAATGGCTGATGAGATCCAACAGTAGCCCATCTTGGTATCATGTGGGTCTACCTGCAAGTCCTGGAGATCAATGTAGTTTTCCTTCATAGTGCAGAACATTCTTTGATAAAATTGATTTGCTTATATATTTGAGATAGAGTTCACTTTTTTTGTTTCTTAATCAATTGTGTCTCTTATTTCTTGATGGCTGCACTGGCATTATAAAGAATCCTATAAGTTTCACCTTTAACAACTCGATGACTCGATTTCCAATGTCAATGAACAATTTCTGTACTCTGGGAATTTTGAAGTTCCAAAATGCTGCTGCCTTCAAAGCTTGCAAGGAATGATTGATGATTAACTTGAATATAGTCTTCTCCAGCATCATGTGTATAGTGTATTTTTAAAGCCCTTCGTCTCTGGGTTCATAGTCTTATGTATAGTGATGGGTATTCTAGCAGGTGACTCAACCTACCTCAAATAAGATGGATAAAAAATATGAGATATAATGAAATACGAGGTGGGTGGAGATAGAATATTATGAACACAAACTAGGTATATTACGAGTATAAATTTGTTGATATTTTAAAAATAAATGTGTAAAAGTGAATTTAAGTCAAAACACTATTGAATTTTGTCATTATCTAAATTTGTTTGGTTTTAAACTGTTGCCAACTTACAAGTTATATGTGATACAATGACAGTGAAGACTTGAGTCCAAAACTAAATTCTGAAATTTAACTTCTTCAAGAAAGTGTGTGATAAGTTACGACAATGCATAATATAGGAGTGCACATTTTTCAGTTTGGATAAAAAAAATCGGACTGAATCAACATGTTCGTTTTCGTCTTCGATTCACAAACTGATAGACGGATTTAGATCGAGAGTCAGGGCAGCAGAGTATGCAAATGAATGTTGGCGTCCAGATTCGTCGATCAGCTTTTGATTTTAGCTTTTATGTTTTAAAAATATTTTAGTAATTATTAGGTAGAATTACTGATTAATAAAATATTAGAATATTACTGAAACATTGATGCATCCAAAGTAACATATTCAGAATTCCCTTCAGATAAAAAACATAACTAGAATATAGGTAAAGACAGGGAAAATGTGGAAAAATAAATTTGAACTTTTCATCATCAGAAACTGCAAGATTAAAAACATAAGGATGAGTAGGATCCACTCCTAACATGGACATAAATATACAAAGGAAGCTTTTTTAACTCTTCCCCTGTACATCTCTAAAATTTTGAAAAGAACAAAATTAAAACACAATACCAAATCTGAGACACTTCCCGGATTCCGGTTAAAAGGCAGAGGCCAGGAGCTTCAAGTTCACCTCAGAGCCCCAAGTTGTAGGACTCCATGAATTTACCATTTCACCCTACAGTCACTACTTTACAAGATTTCTACTCAGCTCTCGTCTAAAACAATTTGGTCATTACCTTCTCCCCCAATTCAAAGGTAATAACCTCCTATCTACTTTACTTTCCAAATGTAAAAAAACAACTTCCTCTATTCTAGTTTTGGTTCTGTTTTTTTCGCTTCACATGCCGGTTGTGTACGGTTAACTTACTTCACGTGAATATATATGAAGAAAAGAGTGTTTTTATCTGTATTTTGGCCTCCTTAACCCTTCCAATTATTTGTGTAAGTCACTGGAGCACAGACAGCTTCCACTGATAACCGCTTGAGGATGTTGGGACATGGGTCTTGGCCAAAGTTGCTGTTGGCTATGGTCACGGCGCATCTTTGCTTACCTACACACTTCTGCAAAAGAGGAAATAAAGTGGTGATCAATGTATTTCTGAAAGATTCTTCTTACAGATGTGAGATTTGAGAATTTGAAGGGTCAGTACCTTCTCTAGTATGGCATATGAGGTAGAAGCATGGCAAGGTCCTTGCTGGTAACTCCCACAAGTTCCTAGAGGGGTGCCAAAGCTTGCAAATTTAATTGAAGAAATGGCCTGTCCAGGACTACACCGCAAGTGAACTTTTGGCCGGTGCAATTCTTCTGCCCTTCCATAGCTCTCAATGTGCCAGTTTTTAATGGTTGGGTGGAACTCAGAGACTTCAGCACAGACACTAGCAACCGATCTCTTCACCAGAGAAATTCTTGAGGGATCCCCTCCGAGTTCCTCGAAGATGACCAACAGATTTTGAGTTGGCTTCAGCCAAGACCTGGGCACATGGTACCTGTAAATAAAATTTCATTAGGAACAAAGTGAAAAATCTTTCTTATTTTTTTTTTAAGGGTAGAAAACTTCTGTGAATTCTCCATCTTGTGAACAGTTACCATTGTTGAGTAGGCTGGCCACAACCAGCTTGACACTTGGTAGGTCGAAATGTCCCAGCATAACTGCAGCCATTGCAGGTACCGCTAGCGTATGCTGTCCAATATCTTCCTATGCTCTGTCCATTAATCCATATTTCACCTTTTCCCATACCATCCATGTCCAAAGCCAATGGCTCATCTCCTTCTGGTGCATCAAAATAAGCCTGCAAAAATCAAAGCCATTAAGTCGAACTTCTAAAATTAATGGGTTAGTTATTTTTGTTTGACATCTCAAAGTTATATTTTTCTTTGCTTTTATACCTTATGCCAGGTCAATGGTTGCTGTTTCTGCACTGCCAGTGATCCCGCGATCCATTCTACTGAGGACATGCCATTTGGAGAGACAAGGTTCATAGCCTCTCCTTTGAGGCCAACCTGTTCAAAAAAGTCAACCATGACTCATGGACCATCTAATTCAATAAGACAATCAACAAATGCAGAGGCAAGGACCACTGACCTGGTAAGTCCACTTCTGCCAGGATAGATCCCATTTTCCCTGGTTAAGTCCATGCAATGCAACTGGACCAAGAATTCCTGTGTTCCATGACTCAAAGTGTCCTCCAACATTCTTTAGGCCGAAAAACAAAAATTAAAAAGCACATTATCAGGTCATATACAGCTTACACAATATATAGATATAACCAGGTAAATCTATTATGGTTTTGTAAGGATTAAAAAATCACCCAACACAACTATCTACCAACATCACCAATAATCACTGGCTTAAAGTGCATTTCTAGTATGCCTTAAGTCTTCATGTGGCAACATGGTCAATATAATAACAGATGTTTACTCTCAAGTTCATGGTTGCTGAAGGTCTGACAAGTTTTAAGTATGGCAGTTCATCGACCACTTGAGTTTAGTTTCAATCAGCTTCATGTCACTTATAAGAGGAACTAACCGGCAATCCAACGGCAACACTCAGCAGAGCAATTCTGTTTGTTCCAGCATGCAAATTGACCTTCCCAGTATATGTGAATCTCCTTCTCTCCCTCGTCCCAAAAGCAGAACCTATTTGAGACATATAAACTGTGATTAGCAAACAACCAACGGGATAAATCAGGAGACCACGGGAATTAGATAAAGTATACACCTGAAAGCTGCCCGTTAATAAAGACATGCAAAGCATGTCCTGTTGATTGAACAAGGAGAGTTGGTAGTTCTTTTCCATGCAGGAATGACTCAGAGGAACTAATATCAACACTGCAATTACATTTAGAAGGAAGGTTAATAAAAATTAAAACAAAAAAGTTCATTCTAAAGGATTCTCGCTAAAATTTAACACAGTTAAATAGATATCATTTCCATTTTGAAAATATGCATTGATACCAAGATATAAATGGCTGCTATAGAAGTATTTTAGTCTCTAATATAATTGAACCCGTAGGGGTATTATTCATTGCAAGCTGAACATAATATGCAGGTAAGTCTTCATAATAGACAATCAGTACATACTCGTCAGCGTATATCAATAACAGGAGGTCACTCTTACCTGGTAATGTACCAAAGATAGTCACTTGCATCCCTTGTAACATTTACCTGCTCCAGGAGACCAGAAGCAGTAAATGTTGAGCTCTCATCCAGAGAAGAAACGTCCTCATCATAGGTCTCCCATGAGAACATCTGAGAGCTGGTAGGTAACATTTCCATGTTTGATGTCTGGACACCAACCTGAAAAAAAGAAAGAAGAAATAAATTATCACGTAAGATGATATTCAATGTCTACAGATGATAAGAACAAAATTTCGAAGAACTAAGCTTAATTAGTTTAGCTGCTGCAAAAGATACACGGAAATTTACTTCTTTTGACTGTGTACCTTTGCAGTATTAAAAACTACATTTCTGCAGTCAGGAAGAATACTGATGGACCAGGGAGGCAAATTATAATGCATGTTATTGAACATCACTCTTGCAGCAGATTTAGTATCATAGTTTGAGAGAAAAGCTGCACAGTCTCCTGATTCTGAAGTGTAAACATGAGCCTGGAAAATGGCAAAGATTTGCCAGAATCATTAAGGAATAAAATTTATATAACTACCAGAAACGCAGTGCTAGAATAGAAGTGAACCTGTTGAAAGTTTCCTAATGAAGTAATAATAGGATCAGCTGAAACTAGGGCTCGCTCACACATTTTAATTGCCTTGTGAAGCTCCTTGAGGTGACCATATTTTGGTTGCCTGATCAAACCTATGAATTTTTTCACTGAAGCAGTCAGTTTCATTTCCAATCATCTGGTGCATTAGTATAATGTGGGCAATAAAATAACAAGGAAAACAGATCAGCATGCATAAATTTCTTAAAGTACAGAGTTCAACAAAGCCAGATATGGATCTGTTTGGTGCCAATCAGTATCGGCGACAACAGTCCGTTAACTTTGTTATTGGTGTTTATGATAGAGAACAATCCTCCGAGATGAATATCAGCAATAAGAACTCAGATAAATAAGGAAATGAATTTTGCTCCTTACCATATTCATCTATTGGAGCGTCATAGTCATAGCTGGTGGTGATGAAAGGACCTCCGGCTGTTCGTCCAAAGTTAGTCCCTCCATGATACTGTTTCACAGAATAGACAAAAAAATTCATTTATTAAAATAAAATAAAATAAGTGTTAGCATTGAAAGATAATCTATGAAAGTGAACTTTAGAAAAACAACCAACCATGTAATAGTTGACAAAGGACCCTCCTTTTTGTATGAACTTAGCAACTGCAAATGCAAGATCCTGAACTGGCCGCTGGTGGATGGGGCCACCAAAGTCTGTGAACCTTCACATTTAATGTAACAGATAAGCAATAGCATTTTGAATCCAGAATTATCATTTTGAAGTAATTCATTGGGCTCTCTTTTTATACCATTCCTAAGCCAAACAAAATCTCTCAGAAACTTTTTCGGCCAGAACCACCATATATTAAAAACTCAACTTCAATTCGCTAACAGTAGTTGCCTAAGCCTTTATTTAGAACTAATTAATCTCATTTTCTTTTCCGTGTGAGACAAGAAATTACCAGCCACTCCATGCCTCCGTCCAGATCTTGGGCTTGTAAGGTTTGTTAGGAGAGAATGCTTCACAGTAAAAACCATTGCACGTGTTTATCTGTCTCCATCAGCCAGGATACAACACTTAATCACTTAAAAGACACAACAAAACACAAACAAATTGTTTTCTTGGTTGCTATCTTGAAAACTATTTTGTTTGTTCCCATCATTTATCCTTTTCTTTACTTGCTTATTCAACAAATAGAAGCACCAAACAAAAAAGCAAACAATTGAAAATGAAATAAACTCAAATCTAACTCCTCAACTTGCAACAATGAAACTGGGCTATGAAAAGTACATACCACCGGATCTGGTGCATCGTCTTCTTTGCACATGACCCAGGGGACACCTGTTCCTGTTTCAACAGCCATTTTTGCTGCCCAACTCATATAATTATATCCATCGGCGCCTAATAACTTGCTCTGTTTCCCGTACTCATTCTCAATCTGCATTAAACCCAAAAGACAGGCCCAGAAAATAAACACATGAAATCATTGCAACTACGCTGGATTTTTAAGAGCCACTAACATAGACCATTGTCAAATTCACCCCTATCAGAAATCTCAAATTGGAAATTCAATTGTCTTAAATTTTATAAAATAGCAAAAATTTTAAATACTAAGAAGGGTACACAAATGAAAAGGCAAAGACCAAAATGCTGATACCTGAGAGAGGATAATGGGGCCACCCTGGGACTCAAACAAGTTTTCACTCTTCATCAGTCCCACAATCTTCTCTGTGAACCCTTGCATAGCTCTCTGCAACAACAATTTGATTTTAACACGCACGCGCACACACACATACACACACACACACACATACGCATATATGCATACAAACACATAAACATAGACATATGTACCAATGGAAATAATTAACATCAATTCGCTTTAACTTTGCATCAATTCATAGTCTGATCACAAAATACAAAAGGAAATGGAAGAAATGAGACCTTGAAAGGCTCATTGTCTGTTCTAAAGCTGATTCCAGGGACATACTTCAGCCAAACCGGAAAACCTCTGTACAAAACAGCAACATACAATTAGGTAAAAAATAAATTAGCCTACATTATAAGACCCTAAAAGCCCACAAAGTTAAAAGGGAAGCAAAGCCCAGAAAGAGAAATTTTCTTGAGCATAGTAAACGTAGATCTAGAAGAAGAAGTTATCAGTACCCGAAATTCCACTCAGCACAAACATAAGGTCCAATGCGAAGATGAGTATAAAGCCCTGCTTTCTGGATAATCTTTATAAATCTCACAAGATCATATCTCCCTTCGAAATTATACTAAAACCCACCAAAAAAAATTAGACTTGGAAGAAAAGAAGAGAGCAAAACACAGTACGAATTGCAAAGAAAAGTGAAGTGAAGTACATTGCCAGGAGATGGCTCGTGAAGGTTCCAGAAAACGTAGGTCTCGACCACGTCAAGGCCTCCATCTTTAGCCTTCTGTATCAGATCTTCCCACATCTGCACAGACACCATTAGTCAACAAAATCAACCACCCGGGTGCAAGATAAAATAAAATGGTGAAGAAATTGTATTAATCAGGAGAATGGGGAAAGATTTGATACATCAGGAGTGCTTCTCGGGTAATGTATGGAGCCGGAAAAGAGGATTCTCCTTTGGCCATTGATTACTATCGCCTTCCTATCGTAGGTGACGCTGCATTTGATCAAACCCAGAAATAAGAAGAAGCAAAGAACAGCTAGCAATCTCGAAGCAGAGACAGTTCCCATCTTCCTCTAATTCCAATCTCGCTTTCAAGTATTTCAAAGTTCACCGAAACCACAAGCAGAGAACCCCTTGACTCTGCTTTTATGGAGGAGAAGATGAAAGAAGAAGAAGAAGCAGAATAAGACAACTTAGAAAAGAGACTGATCAAACAGAGTAAGAGCAGAGTCCATGGAGTTTCTTCGGAGTTCACACTCACAGCTGCCTTCCAGGTCAGAACGAAACTGACGCTGCGAAGAGCACCATTTATAAGTGATGTTTACCGTCCCACCTCACAAGTGTCCGCAGTCGTCGCTACGTGGTGGCTCTGAGCTAATTACAGAAAAATAATAATAAAATTAAGAAAATATTTTTAAAAAAAAATGGAAGTGAATGAAACGACGTAGCACCGATGAACTGAAGACGAAAAGGAAATGAGAAGAGAGCAACGTATTAGACGGAAAATTAGAGGCGGAGTTTTGATTACCTGAATTTACATATTTACCCTCGAAATTTTAACACAAGCCGCCGACACAGCCAAAGCTGTTAAATTACTTGTCAATTTATGTTTGAGTGGGGGTATTTTGGGAAATATAATAGACGGATGGATCAATATAGACACAAGTGCTTGTGCTTCCTGCTTTTTGGTGGGCCCCACAAAGACGCTTCCATGTGAACCCGCGAAGTCTAAAACCAGACACCCGCCTTTTCCTTTTCTCGTTTTTGTCTCGATTCTTCTTGCTATTGACACCCCCCCTATTTCTCATTTCTGCCACGAATTTATTTATTTATTTATTTACTATTGAAGTTAAATTATTTATTTATTTATTCTTTCTCGAGATCTACTATATCTGTGACGCTCAATCTGTTTGTTAGCTGTCATTCTAGCCACGAATTATTTTATTTACTTTTTAAATTCTTTATAGAGTCAATTCCATTACCAAACACCCACTATCCACCGAGCCGATACCGGTCAACCTTAAAACACTGCTCTAAATTGGTAACGGAATTGCTGTAATTGATCACGATACATATGTATACATACATTTTCATTTTAATTAAATCAAAATTTTTATATTTTAAACAAACAAATATCAAGTGTTGAATTTAATTGTTGTTATTTAATTTTTCACGTAATAAATAAAAAAAATGAAAAGTTCATCAAAGTCAAAATCTTATCCGCCTACTATTTAATTTCAATTATGAACTTTTTCCTCACAATTTGCCACATAAAACTCCTAGGCTTTGTATTTAGAAAGATTTTTTTAAAAAAAAAAAACAATTTATAGTAAAACCTATCTCATTTTTTAGTATAAATTTGTACATACATATACAATAAATAATTTATAAATAAAAAACACACACGATATATAATTTAATTTAAATTCACATGCTCTTATAGTAATTATTTTTAAATTCAACTATAAATCAATCAATTACTTTAAAATTCAAGGATGCTCCTTGAAGATAATTAACCACTTTATGGTCTTTGATTAATCTAAAAAGAACCAACTAATTAAAGTTAAAAGTCATTATGTGCCAGATTAATTAGGCTCAAAATTATTATGTTCCACATGGCATGTTTTATTACCTGATTTTAATTAAATAATTAATTGGTCGTGAGATTTAAGAGTAGTGTTTATTATTATCTTTCAACGGCGGGAAGGACGGAATGGAAGCCATAGAGGAATGTGGGCCCCACGATTTAATTGGACCGTTTGGTTCGCCAACTCCTCACCTTCCCATCCGCTGATTCCGGATTTTGTCAACCGCTCATCACCCTCCCGGACACGTGTTCAAACCTTAAAACACCACTTTCTATTTTTTTTTTTTTTTTTTTTTAAATAACAAAGTGCGATGTTTGATGTTTTAGTTCCCGGTAATAATCCAATTAATTAAACATATTTATTATAGAATATTAAATGAAATTAATTGTGACTATAATTAAACAAAGCGTTTGCTCCTATAAAGTGAATTCTATGGCTAAATTCGACAAGATAGTTGATGTGACGTCGTTTTTGTAAGGCAAGCCAGGCTGGGACCTGTCTGGGGCTTAGCAAATCCGATCCGTTTAATGTCACAAAAATTGTACTATCAACATTAATTGACTGATTTTATTTTGTTTTATTTAAATTTTCCATCTCATTTCTTTTTTTTTTTTTTATATATTCTGTTTCAATTAATATCTTTCTTATGGGTCCCACAGTATAAACTGTTTATATTTATATATATATATATTTTAATTTATTGTAATTTTTTTCGCCACTATACTCTTTATTGAAATATTGTACGATTTGATTATATAATAATATTTGAGATTTTATGAGATCTGAATTTATAGTATAACAATTCACTTAAAATGTGATTATTCTATTAAACATAATAGACATAAGCTTGTAATTATATTTATATATGTAATTAGAAACTTAATATACCAAATTAAATTACGTAATTATGATTAAAGGGGTTGATAAATTGGGTACGTTAGTAAAATCAAATGCGCACGCTTCATATTTTGATATTCATGCTACTATCATGAGTTATTAAAGCGCATGCTTCAATAAGACATGCACCCAACAACCCCATGTCACGTTGTCATCGCTACATATACACCATGCCCACACACCATCATGTTATAACGTTTAATTTACTATTCTTCATATAACATGTAAATATAAATGCAGAGAATATATATGTGACTGAAAAACATATATATTAAAATATGATAAATTATTAAATTAATTCTCAAAGTTTGGTGGTTAAAATATAATTTTTTTATTAGAATTTAATCGCTCGATAGTTTCTATTTATTTAAAAACGTTTAATTTGTTTTAATTTATAAAATTTTTAAAAAATTGGTCATTTAAAATGTTTATAAAATATAAAAAATTAAATTATAATGAAAAGATATTTATTTTTATTAATAATTCTTTATTTTATTGCGACAACAACAAAAAATCATGGGTTTAGTCAAATTGAATTATTATCTAATTTACAATTCAAAAACTAAAAAATATTTGTAAAATATAATATTAAATATAATTTTTTTTTTCCACCAAATAAACGTAAAAACCGTGGTTTAAGGAATAATTTTAATTAATGAATTTTTCTTGAAATTCTCAATTCAACTTTTTTAATTTAATTAATTACTTTAATTAGTTATTTTTTAAAAACATTCTCAATACAATTTTTTAATTTAATCGTGCTTTGATCTTTAAAAGATAATAATTAATATAAAGTGTAAGTTGGATTTAATTTTTAGTTAAGGTCCTACCAATACCAAACATTATTATTATTATTATTATTATTATAAGCATATATATATATATATATTGACATCAAATCAACTATGAAAAAATTAATAAAAGGATCCCTATGTTATGGTCGCACCCCCTTTATTAAAGACACTTAACCACCTTAGTTAGTTGAAGTGTTTAGACTCTATTACCTAACTTTCATATCTAGATTGGATTAATAATTAATAATTAATAATTAATTATATGAGAATATAAAAAATATTAATATTTATAGATGAATCTGTCCGTACACTCTACCATACCGAAAAGAGGTGTCGTCGGGTTTATGCATCGCGGCATGCCCATAGGCCCCATATATATCTTTTACGCCATCAATAATGTAAAGATTCCATACTCGAGGTAGGGTGAAATTACTTTATATATTATAAATTGATTTTTATAAAAATATAAATTATTAAAAATCAAATAATAATAATTTAAAAATTGAATTATAGGATATACTGGTATTTATAAATTAATTTAACGATTTGACATAAATTATATTATCGTTATAAGAAAAAAAAAAAAAAAAAAAAAAAAAGGGGATAATTCTCCACCGTTTTTTTTAAAAAAATTTGGTTGGTCAAAATGGAATATAATATTTTGATTTATGTATGAGATTATAATTAACGGTAAAGATGTAAAGATGAGGAAAACAACGCGAGTCACGCGGGTGATTGATTGGTTGGTGGGCGATGTACACGTGAAAGACGCCTTCCACAAGTGCTTACTGTGGGTTCCACCGATGTACCCGTTATCACAGCCGTCGGTGGTCTTCATTTTTGCCCGTTCCGTCCCCCAACAACACCTTTCTCATTTATACTACCTGACAATTAACGGTAAACCACCGTTAACCCCACTGTCAAGATCTTTCTTTCCTGATTAGCCGAACACTTTCGAAACTACAAGATACTCCTTCCGTTAACGTCGGTGGGACAATTCCGTCAAACAAGATTGTGGGTTGTACGATTCTATACCCCTTTCATTCTTCGAGCAGAATATTCTACCAAGAAATCTCAGCTCACGCGCTCGTCATGCTTCGATTCTAAATACACTCCCATTAAAATTTAATTAAAAAAATTTCAGTACTAAGTTAATTTCCAAGTAATTTTAAAAGGTATTTATCAGTTAAAATAATAAATTTTTAATTAAATGATGTAAATATTAAATATTATTCGAAGTAAATCGGAATTATTTTACCCTTCACGCGCGTGCCTCCGCGACGTGTACTATTTTAACACGCGCCACGTTGTGGACACAGTAATAATCATTAACCTAACGGTAATATCCAATAGAGGGAAGTGACAGGGTGAAAAGAAGTAGTATTAGTCGGTTATGTTTGGCGCCATGTAATTTGATTTCGCGCCTTTGACTCTTTCCGGCCTATTATTCTCCACTTTTACTTTTTGGTCATTGCATACAATCTGACCGTCCACGTGTCCTTACCTCTAATCGATCTGTTAATTTTTTTACATTAATCAAATCTTTTCTTAATCACATTTAACCAATTAAGGCCATATCGCGTCTTTAACATAAATAATCTTAATTAATTACATGTGATTAGTTGATCAAAATATTTTAGCTGTAAGATCGTGGGGCCTACATGTTGTTAATCCAACGGTTGCCTTTGGCATTGTGTCGCATCTCCATACCTAATCTTTTATGCTCCCCTTCGTTGACCGTACTTTTCAAAGTGTGCATGACTTGTTTTTATGTTTTTAATGTTTTGTACCAAAATTACTAAAGTTGTACTGTATTTATATATACATATACACATATAAATATATATATATATATGTGAAAACTAAAGTTGACATATAGTTATATGTATAATTCTTAATGCGTCTGATAATTTACTTGAGCACTAGGGTGTGCGTGTGTATATTGTATATAGGTAGGTAGATAGATATAAGTACCAATGAGGAACTCTTAAGAATATATACTGGAGATCAATAAATTGAGATAAATAATTGGTCCGACTTTAATTAAACTAAATTGGACAAACCAATATTCTCTGACAAACAATCAATAATATGTACATGCATACACAAACATATATATATATATATATATATATGTATTATAATATAGTGAATGTTGAATTAATGATACACCTTCCCACAAACAATAAATATATAATTTGATACAAAACCCAAAACCCAAGCAACAAACAATAAGCCCGTAACATATATGATTTTAGTTTAGTTATGTTGTGCCTAAGGCTAACATTTTTTTTTTTTTTAAATGATTACGATCTACACCCCACAAAATATTAAGTAATTTGATAAATTCCCAAAACCATAAAAAAAAGTTTAGATTATCATTTGTTGTTCCATGCTAACATGGACTGGATCTCTTCTCCAAAATGGGCTAAGACCCATTTCTTATATTTGGGCCTTTAGAGACCAAACAATGGCTTCATTCAATTCTCTCAAATGGGGTTTGGAATTTTTAAATTAAATTTAAACTTGGTAGATAGGATTCAATCAATTGCAAACTTAGCTCTACGAGCTTAAGCAGAGGAAAATTAAGATGGAAATTTATGAAGAAAGAATTGCAAAAGAATATGGAGTTCAATTTGGAGCCTCTATTGGACCTACCAAATTCATTTCTAACTAACCCAAAAAATGAATTTGAACTGTGCCTACGGGTATTCCCTCACTTTCAAACTGGGAGAAGTTTCTCTTAAATGCTTTCGAAATGTGCTTTTGATGCCCTAATAGAAAGTCATTTTACTTCTCTCGGTAACCCTAGTCTCGATCTCTTTCTCCGACACCAACACCCTTCATAAAACCGATTTTTTTTTTTTAAAAAGAGAGAATGTGCGCATTTATCAATTAAATAATATACATACATCAATAATAAAATAACATAAATAATATCAAAATAAGAACGTACGCAAGACTACGGTTCAATTTAGACTTATGACCTCCTAACTATTAAGTCAAATAATATATGAATTGATTACCATTAACAAATTTATGGGGTTTTTACTATCATTCTTGTTGGATGGTTGATATTTTCTTCTATATATATATATTCTTACTAAAGTAGGTGGGCCAATTTTTTTTTTTTTTTTTTTTGTCTAATAAACTATGTATACTTTTTTTGTAATTCGATTTAATTTTAATTTAAAATTGGGTTTTTAAAAGAGATTAAAATTTTATTTTTATTAAACTAAATAATTCGGTGGTCTTTTTAAAATACAATTACTAAGGTAACAAAATTCTATGCTCATTTTAGATTATTATATACAAAAAAGAATTATCATATATATATATATATATATATATATATATATCATTGCTGATTTGCTGGTACCTTTCAATCTATCCTCTAAAGAAAAAAAGAAAAAAAAAGTAGGGCAAGAACTTGAAACCAGTAATCTTGTTTGGCTCCACCAATTCAATAATGTTATTCAAAAGTGGGTGGGAGTAATCGCCATTAATGTCCGATACCAAATTATCCCGATATATATACGTACAATTTTTCATCTCTTAGTTTTATAATTAAACAAAATCATGTGTGCGTATAATATATATATGTATCACGAAGGTATATAGAAAAAACAAGTACAAATTATCAAATTAATTTTCTAATTTTTGACCATTCTTAAATTCCTAATATATTTTTTTTTCCTTACAATTCGGTATATGAACTTATTTAAATGTTGGTTTTTTAACTAAGAAAAGTTAAAAGAATAATTATATTGTATTTAAATACATTTATATAATTAAATATGCTTTTTTTTTATACAAAAAATTATAAATAATCTATATTTATATATTTTAAAAGGCCAGTAGAAAAGAGAATAAGATGTTCCTTTTCAATTAATCTTCAAATTTTATGTTAGTACCGAAATTATTCAATTTGTTTTAATGTTAATTAATAATTAATAAAAATAATTTAAACTGCTACCATTAGATTAACCTCTAATGATTTACCCAAAAAAGAAAAAAATTAAATGCACGTAGGCTAAGATTGTAGGAATTTGATTTAATCATCCCCACATGCATTCAATTTTTATTTTTAGAGGTTTTCGAAAAAAAATAAGAAGTTTGCCACAAAAAAATATATTACCTCCTTATAAGCAAGAGGGATAGTGACCCTAGAACTAACATCATTATATTTGTGTGTGTGTGTGTATATATATATATATACAAATCACCCTTATCTCAGTATATATAAAAACTGGAGTTTGTATATATAGCTGTACACCCTATTGTTATAGCCTTCCAATGGCTCCCCTCTTGCGCAAGGCAAAGAGCCCACTTACAGTTTCATTAGCCACCTGCCTAGCTAACCATATTTATGATGATCCTTTATATATACACATATAGGATCATATTTTGTACATCGTTTGATTTTCTTAGTGGGTTTAAATCAAATGGTGGATTTTTGAGTCTTGACCCATCAGATATTATTCCAGGCATAAGCCCCATGATCAAGTGGCTACTGGAGTCACTCTGATTGGCAGCTTCCTCTTCATCTTCACCGTTGGAAAGTGGATAATATCATCCTTCTCTGCAACCCATCTGTATATACAGAACAAAAATGTACGTAGACATATACATATACACACTACACACACACACACACACAACATATATATGCGCATATGTATTACATATAGCTGCGCTTCATTTACCATGCCTATATGGTCTGATCATAGTTAAAAAAGTCAAAGAATTTTAATACGACGACGTTTGAACCCTATTCGACAATAGGGTTTGGATTCCTAGAATTCTATGATTTGAAAAGATAAAATTTACTTGAGATTACGTACCGTTGACGGAAATGAAACATGCCACACAAATTGTGGAACCCCATTTGACAAGACAAGAGCACAAGCACATGTCACAATTGCCACTGCTCGGTGGGCTAGGTTTTTGACAATGCCTACTTACCTATGCATACATGTGCAGCCAAGAAAAAAGATACATATGCACCCACACACACACATATATATATATATATATACACTACATACATGTATATATATATATCTATCTATGCATGCCTGCCACCACCTTTATGTCGATGACAACTACTCCGATCATTTACCTCCCTAGACGATATTAATAGCAGCCTTTGGCTGATGTATATCCAAAACCAATATAATTTCTTAATAAACATTTATCTTATATATTCATAATTGAATTACAGGACCATATATATATATATGTGTGTGTATGTGAGAGAGAGAGAGAGAGAGAGAGAGAGAGAGAGAGAGAGATTATTAATCACCTGTAAGTAGTGACAAAATGGTGAAGGAAGATTGAGATTTCAAGCTTTGATAGTTCTAAACCAGGGCATAGTCTCTGTCCTCCGCCAAATGGTGTAAACCTACTGTTGTTAACTGCACCTTCAATCTTCTGCACAAAAAGAAATTAAGCAGCTATCTCAATCAGTATATATATATATATATATATTTATATATCTGTGTATATATATGTACACTTACAGATATGATTATAGCATGTACAGAGGTAGCTACTGCTTTTTAGTTTATAAAAACATATAAGATTAGTTCTGATCATAATGAATTCCAAGCAAATTTACATATTTTTCTTTCAATCATTTAGTCTTTTACAGCTGAAAAAGAAAAATTTTTGTAAGTAGAAGATGCAAAGTAAAACTTACTTCCCATCTCCACGGATCAAACTTATATGGGTTCTCGTAGTTCTCTATATCCATGTGAATAGAAATAAAAGAAGCCAATACACACCATCCTCGCGGTATTAAGTACCCTAAAAATATAAAAATTAATTAATTAGAAAACATAATTTTTTATAACAATTGCTTTTTAAAAAACTATTTTTTCTTCAACCAGAACAAATCATCTAAACAGCAGTATTACTATATCACTCCCGATCACCTTTAACCTCAACATCTTTGAGAGCCTTTCTCCAAACCCCATTGATGATATTTGCCCTTCTAAGCGTTTCATTGATCACCTATACCCAAAATCAACAAAAACATGTAACTAAGCAAAACATAAATTGTGTGTGTATGATTGCATGTGTGTGCAGACACACACACACACACACACACACACACAAGCACATATCGATCTCCTACACATTTGAAGCTTACATTTTGAGTAAATGGCAACGACATATAGTCACTCCAACCATAATCATCAGAGGACTCGGCCTTCTGCGTCTTCAACTCCATATTTTCTTCCTGCATGCACATCACTCTGATCAATCAATCATTCATCATTATAAAACAATATTACCATCATAATGACGTCAAAGTCAACTCCTTATCTCTCTTATAAAAATACCCACAAATATTCCAGTGTATCAAACATTAGCTTACGTAAATAAATATCATTATTTTAAATTTAAAAGTTGACTAAAATATTTAACGAAAACTAGTTTAATTATTACCAATAATTTAATTTTATATTTAGTCACAAAAAATGATTTTATAAAAAATAATTAAGTACGGATTAATATGACAAGAAACATAAAAGATTTTTGCAGGAGAAATCTTTGACGCTGACATTGAATTCGCGACAACTTTAGTGACAGGCATCGCAACTTGCACGACCACGCAATTAATAAGTGGTCCTCATCTGACAGCCGTTCAATCCCAAATCGTACGGCTGATAGACGTCCATGCATCAACCACATAAACTGGGTCCCTCCGCGCGTACTTTCTGTCTCGCACGTGTTTCGACCGCGGGGAAGCGCGCGTGTGCCGATTGAAAATAACAAGTCAGACTACAAGTCAAACACTTCACTCGGGCCCCCCACGAAGAGGCGTGGTCCAAAATCAAAACTAAATCCGAATCATGGAAGAAACATCTAATCTTCAACACTAAATCAAGGTACGTACCGTGAGTTGCGCTATCGCGACGGGGCAGTCACTCAGGAATTTGACTGCTAGTGTCATTGCCATTGGCACAGTCTCCTCTCCGGGAATCATCATCTCTATGATGCTATCAGTGATGAAATCCAACGGCAGGGATTGCTTCTCGTTTCCTTCACCGTTTTCGCGCAACAGCAAGTCTAATACATCCTCGACCCGACCTTTTTCTTGTGATTTCTCCATTGCCAACTTTCTCTCCTCAACAATCCTTCTCACCATCTTCAGCAATCTTTCTTTAGCCTGCATGAACTCTTAAAAGTCAATATATATATATATATATATATATACATCCCGTGCCAAACCCTAACAACCCCTTGCATTATCTATATACATATCTACCTTTAAAGATTTATATAGTCTTGTTCCTGGGAACTTGATAGGCAAACAAATCAACCCTTTAATGAATTCTCCAAATTCTCTCATGAGAAAGTCTAAATCTTCACCGGGTCCGATGCTCATCAATACTTTAACCAAGATTTTAAACGTAATCTGATGAGATACCCATGACGCAATATTAGTTTACAAATACAGGAACATTATATGCATGGGTTTATGTAAATGTATTTCATCAGTTGACCTTTCTGGTTTCCTGTTGTACGTAAACCAAAGACATGTCCCGCCAAGAATCCAAAGCGAGCTTGACAGAGTCTTCAATAGCGTCAGTGATCTGGGATTTGAGCTGAGGAGATCTCAAGAATCCACCGATGAGTGCATGGAGTTTCTTCTGAAGATTTCCATTCATTTGCAATATGGAATATTTTCCAAGCAGCTCTGTAATGGATTTTGGGTAAGCTGGTATAAAAGTGCTGCCGTGGTTTTGTAAAATCACCTTGTTCACATCGGGATCTGTGGAAACTATTATTGGGGTTCCCAATATATGCGTCTTGAACACTTTTCCAAACCTGTATACGCCAAAAAAAACTGATAAAATTTTCCATGAAAATAGCAACATATCAAAATTTATGAAATCCTCAAATTTTAAATTACAGAAATGAAATAAAAACTTGAAAAGAAGAAAAGAAAGAAAGAAAGAAAAGAGAGGTTTTGCATTTATTAGTACTTGTGGTCTTTTTAACAGTTTTCATGAATGGAAGAAAGGAAAAGTAGATTGTCGAGAATAGAAAATATGAAATGGTAATTTCACAGGAAAGCTGAAATCTAAGAAGACTAGGCTGTGGTTACTGTCTGTGTAAGAAATAGTAGGAGTTTCAGTCCCTAGAAGGTCTACTTTCTGCAGGCTGTAAGTATAGGTCATTTACTCTAATATATACTGGCTTTTCCAATTCCTTAATTTCTTTCATACTTGTTTTTGTATAGTCACCATCTTGCTTTGGATTATGAGCAAGGTTTTTGTCACAAATGGATGTAACGAATTAAAGAAAATTCCAAAATAACCTAAAGAGTTAACTTTCTCAAATTTACATTTTGATTTAGCGTTTGTAATTCAAGATTATAATAAGTGTTTAGATCAATAATGTAATATTTTCATTGTAAAGTTATAATATCTTTGAGTGTTCAAATTTTATCACCAGTACCGTATAAAATACTCTTATTAGGTTGATATATTTTTCATGGAATGTACAAAAAATTTAATTGTAATATACAAAAAACTAACCTAAAAAATACTCTAATGGCTAATAAAAAATTTAATTACAGTTATAAATTATTTTTTTGGACTTTTTAAGTATTTAATGTAAATCACAATTACAATCACCTACAAATTTAATCTATACTTAAAAATTTAATTTTTATCTAATACACAATAAATACTCTCTTAACTATTCGGGTTACTAATAATAATATTCTCTAAACTATTCGGGTTTAGTCGAGTGATTAGCTATACAAAAATGATTCCGAGTTTGAGTCTCGTCTAAATGCAAAAAAGTTTATAAACCAAAAAATGAATTTTCTTATCAAGAGGGTTCTTCTTTAAAGAATCCTTGCATATAATATGATATGAGATAAATGGCCATTTGCAAATTTATGGGCATATATATCTATGATTAGTTAGGGTAAGGTAAATATAGAAGGAGAAATTATTAGTTTGTACATGATCTTTAGAATTAATTATGGGGGTTAATATATTGATATATAGATAGTATAAAATCAATGAAATCCTTTACATGATTTAATCTTAATTAACATTTATTCAGAATCTTTAATTAATGAAAATAATTAACTTCTGTTAATTATTATTTGGGTAAATCAAATTTTTACTTCTTTTAAGTATTTTTTTTATCCATAAACCCACCCATACAATATAATTAATAATAATAATAATAGAAAATTTTGAAATATTATTTTTAATAACTAAATAAACT
This sequence comes from Carica papaya, assembly GCF_054855325.1. Lineage (NCBI taxonomy): Eukaryota > Viridiplantae > Streptophyta > Magnoliopsida > Brassicales > Caricaceae > Carica > Carica papaya. Next base: position 3,377,149 of record NC_142312.1, on the reverse strand, counting down.
ATTTGTTTTATATTTTTTATAATTTTACAAATATATATATATAAATCTTTTATCCTTTTTTTTTATATAATAAAACTATGCAAAAATATATAAATTCAGAAAATAAATTTTAGAAATTACTTTTCATGTAGCAATCAAAACCATAAATTTTTTCTGTTGAATGTCAATGATCTCTTTGTCATTTTATATGACATGTACAATTATTAATTAATCCTAATTAATTAATTAATTAAAGGTACTGATAATTCAATTCAATTCAATTAATTAATTCAAAGCTCACCACTTAGTTAGGAGCCAAATTATACAATTAAATATGACAAAATATATAGTAAAGTTTATCCTACTTACAGACTAACTAAATCCCAGTATCATCATATATGTATATGCCATGATCAAACAAAAAAAATTACAGTAAAACTAAAGGACATCAATGTTCATAAAATTTAGGGTTTTCTCCAATCTAGTTTAGAATTAATCTTGATTACGACTTATGGTATTTATATATATATACATAAAATACATATGTCTCTCTGCATACAAAAGGGTGTTGTTTGGGGGGTGTCCTAATTATGTTGAAGAAATGATTACCCGCCCGTGACAGGAAAACATTCAAGAGGCAGGAAATTAATCTATACTTACATACATACATATACATATATATATATATATCAATACACATGAATATGGTTATAAATGTAGAAGAATTAGAATAAGATGTTACCGAGATTTGCGTTTGTCCATGAAGGAGACAGGCTGAGAAGTATAACCAGAAGCAATGAAGTCGAGAGTTTCTCCGACGAAAGGCCAACCAAGGTTCCCTTCTGGAAGTACTCCACTAACACCACTCTTCATTTCCGTCGTCGTGTTCCTCCTCCTCCCATGGCGACGATCTCTGTCGAACCAGATAAACCATACCCCAACAAAAAGCAGAAAAATCCAACACGCAGAAATCCAGAACTTCATTGCTGCACTTGTTCTATCCTCTCTCTCTCTCTCTCTCTCTCTCTGTGTGGGTATCAAACCCTACCTTTTATCTTCAACGGAGAAGGGGGCATGAAGATCTCGATTGAGATTGTGAGGATCTGGGCCTTGCTATCTATCCTAACATATATGTATATATATATATAATCATTAAAATAAGCCGGCCATATCGGGTTCATCAATTGCTCCACGTTTCCTTTTTTTGTCTTCACTTCTATGTAAGATTAGCTTTTCTTACCCATACATCTCCTTGCCCGTTTCTTTTCTTATATACACATATATATATATATATATATTTATTCATTAGTAAATTTATAAAAAAATAATAAATATATCTTACTTAAAAGTGCATACATAAATAAAAAATAAAAGGAAATTACGATATTCGATTAGGGTTATGTTTCAATTTTAATGTTACATTATAAAATAAAGGCTCAATATAAAAATATTTTCATATCAATTTTTTTATACCTCATTTTTTTAACAATCTTAAATTATTATACACCAATTTATCTGGTGATTTGATTTCATTGTAATTTAATTTATATGTATGTATATATATTTTGTGATATAACTCTTAATTAAATTTTTGTAATGTTATCAAATTTACATTTTTAAAGTTTTTATTTACTTATGTATAATATCAGAATACCTTCGTTTTTGTACTCAAAAGCTCGAATGTGTATTTATATATACCTATATATCTACATTATCTAAAAATCTAATAATGTTAGGTTAAAATAACAAGTAAATAACAAAAAAAAAAAAAACAGCCTGCAAGAATGAAATTACAATAAAGTTAAGAGTACGAGATTAATAGTTAAATTGTATTTTAAGCATAATATATATTTAATAAAAAAATTTGTTGAATGATGAATTGATTTGATATATGTATGTAAGTAAAAATAAATAATAAATTTTATGTAGGGCAGTTTGATAGAAAAGAAAGGCGTGCAGAGAGGGGCATGTGATAGAAGCCCAGTGGGCCGCCAAAACACCTGTCAGCCTCCTTTTGCCAACAAAACCACCTCATCGTCTTGTCTTCGTCACTCTCTCTCCTCTGCTTCCCTCACCGTCTTTTGAGGTAACTCACTGCTCTCCCCTCACTTCTTCCCACTCCCTTACTAATCAGTAACTAATACTACTCATTATAATCATCTCTCTGTGCATCATCAAATAGATGCTTGCCATTTTGCTTCTGCTTTTCTCTGCATGTGAACTGTGTTGCCTCTGCAATACATCAATATTTTCTTTTGATCATTTCCACTTTAAAACCACTGTATACATATATGTGTGATTGTGTGTGTGTGTGTGTGTATATACACACTACCCATGATGGTTCAGTGGATTCCAAGGATCATGACTACACACTGCTTGCAGGGTATATATAAATTTGTTTGAAAGGAAATGGAAGGTGCTCTTAGGTTTTAACTTTCAAAAATGTAAATTCCAATGAGAAATAATAAAACGGGAAGGAGACATTATAAATTCAATATAGAAAAAATATACCACAAAAAGTATTTCTACACATGAAGTGAATTGTGGACTACAAGAACTCTACCATTGCAAGAAATGTAATAATGCCTGCACCTTTGGAGACAACTTCAGAGCTCAATGGTACAGTATTTCTCACGGCCAGGCAGGATCAACTTTCATGAAAATTTACAATGAAATTAAGTTAGATGACATGAATAAGAGGCTTCATTCACCAGCAACAACGTTAATCTGATCTGCTGAACTAAGTAATAATTTATCTAAGTTTGAAAAAAGATAAAAGACTTCAATTTCTACTTGCACAAGCAATAGCTTCTTCCTCCACATTGCTATAAAATGAACTTAGTTTTGTTATGGCAAGTGCCTCTCCGAAGAGTGAAGCTCGTGTGGATTTTAGTATCTGGACTTCCACGTAATCACCCACTACAGGATTCCGTTTATTGTTAACATTGTCATTGCGATCTAGCAGTGGAAGATTGACAAATGAAACTCTATGTCCTCGATCACTCTTGCCAATTAGCTCTGTCTGCGGAGCTCTCTTGTTGGGTCCTTCAACCAATACGAGCTGGATGGTTCCTACCTGGGAGTCAAAACACTGACCAGTACTCTCGCGAAAAGCCTCAATGAGTTCTGCCAACCGCCTCTGCTTGACATCATCAGGAACATCATCAACATAGTTTCTATGAGCATGTGTTTTCTCTCTCATGCTGTAAGCAAACATGTATGCCATATCGTAACCAACTGACTTAATGAGGCTTAGAGTGTCTTCATGTTCCTCTTCAGTTTCTCCACAGAAACCTGCAATGAAAAATCTTAAATAATAAGGTACCCTGGCAATCATTGTTCAACATGGATAAGCTCTCTTAACAAACGGAGAAAAGGGTCAAACTCAAGCCAGACATGTTAAAAATCAGTTCTTGAACATGTGATAAGCATCATTTGGCAAAATCTTCCCCCCCATAAAGTATAACTTGTCAAGTTCTTTAAACATCTTACCGCATATAAAATCACTGCTTATGCCCACATCCGGAATAATGCGGCGTATCTTCTGAATAAGATCTAGGTATGCCTCCCTAGTATATCCTCTACGCATTCTTTCAAGTACAGTGCTACTACCAGTTTGAGCAGGCAAATGGATATATTTGCAGATATTGTGTCTGTCTCGCATTAAATATAGCAACTCATCTGGGAAATCTTTAGGGTGAGGGGATGTGTATCTGAATCTCATTTCAGGAAACTCTGTGGAAAGTCTATCCAAGAGATCAGAAAAACGTAAACCCATGTTTTTCACCTTGCACGTGCTGGAAAAGCCATCACTTAATCTCCAATTAGCTCCAGGCTCAATATCTTTTTCAGTTCCAGATGCATCATTATAACTGTTTACATTTTGGCCAAGAAGAGTTACCTCCTTCACACCTTCTTTCCACAACTCCCCAACCTCCTTCACTATTGATTCAACAGGACGTGACCGCTCTCTTCCTCTTGTAAACGGAACAATACAGAACGAACACATATTATTGCAACCCCTCATCACTGAGACAAAAGCAGTAACAGAATTTTTGGAGATTCGAACCGGACTAATATCAGCATAAGTCTCTTCAAATGAAAGAAGTGTATTGATTCCTTTCTGACCATAATCTACCTCTTCCAGCAATCGAGGCAAGTCCCTGTAAGCATCCGGGCCACATACTACATCAACCATCTTATCTGCATCCAGTATCCTCTCCTTCAATCTCTCAGCCATGCATCCCAGCACAACTACTTTTGGAGGGCGAAGGGATTGTGACCTTCCAATTACAACATTGCTCTTCCAGTGCCTCTTTAGAAACCAAAAGTAGTTAAGTCTCTGCCACACTTTTTGTTCTGCATTGTCCCTAATTGCACAAGTATTTATAAAAATGACTTCTGCACTCTCAGGAACATCCACAACTTCATTGTATCCAGCATTCTTCATGATAGCCAAGACAATCTCCATATCATTGATATTCATTTGGCATCCATAAGTCTCATGGTAAATTCGACCTTTTGAAGGAACATCATCAGAAACTGGCACAAGGGTAACGCTAGAAAGGTAGAAAAAAAAATTAGGCATAGTTCTCCCTCACAAAATATAGCAATTCTCCATACATTATCATAGACGCAATATAAACATTGAGTTTGGTTATATTTCAAGTCCATACGATAGGAGACGAAATAAATAGAAATCTAAACGGAAATAAAATTCTAATTCCCACTCAATTCAATATTTAGTTCAAGTTAAGTGTTTCTCTAATTCTTTCCTTGATATGTGAGAATACGAGTACATAAACTGAAAACACGAGTTAAATTAATTTAATTATACATCAAATAGATAAATTATGACTAACTTTTACATACTAAATAACTATGATTTAGGAATTGAATGAGAATAGAGTAGTCTTGGACCAAATACGAGGTAAACTTTCTATGTAAAACTTCCAATCCAGAAGGCAAAGAAAAAATGTAAGAACATACCATCTATTCTTCTACCCACTAACTCCTGTGGTATACTGATGTTATCGCATAACTCCCCATTCAACTAGAATAACTACCTATTTTCCTTATCATAAAACATATAGCTAAATCATGAGTAAAATTATAAAAAAATTTAGGCTAACTTCGAATCAAATCAAGAATTCTTATGGAATTTTATGAAAATAGATCCACAAGAAACTTAAAGTAAATTTGAATGGTGCATTATAAATTCCATTAGTTTAATAATTTTGTGATGCCTAGTCCTAATTTCCCTTAGAATTTAGTATAAATTGAATTTTTATCATTTTCCAAAAAACTTTCATCCTTTCCACCCAAAGATGTAAGTGCGAAATTCCAATAATTCTGTACAAATTCGTTGCAAATGTAGCCTTAAGCTCGAACAGAATTCTAAAATGGGAAGCATAACAAAAGCTCGTTCCCAAAAGCTCTAGTCCAATTATTTATAGTAACTTCTAAGCAGACATACAGTTGCCACAAACAATAAATCGCAAGCTCAAAATACGAAAACTTAACAAGAACATGGCCAATTTGGCTATACCAATACTCCTTCTCCAGAAAATTATCCATTTATGAATCTGTAGAACATACTTACTCGGGCTGTGTTTGAGGGACTGCGAGAGAAGATCGAGGCATGAAGTGATGGAGGCCTGGCCCCTCGTTCTTGTCCGATAAGGGATGCTGAGAGTGAGAGAAGGTTCTAGATTGATCGAGAGAGAATATCTTCTTGAATGGTCTTTGCGCTAATTGATGATGGCAGCTACGAGAATGAGAAGACTGCGGCTGCTTCGAAGAGAGGAATCTAAGACTGAAACAGCATCGTTTAGGGATTCTGATAAGAAGAGCACAGTGAATGGAGGAGAGAGACGTGAGAGAAGAGGACGCCATTGAAAGAGAAATAGCGAGCTTGCTTCCCTTCTGCGTTCTCCGCTCCTGGTTCTGTTCCCTTATGTTGAGCGCTCTGCTTCGCGAGAGCCAGAGATGGGGTTACTGATTAGGCAGAGTTTTCGGAATTTGGGAATTTAGGAGGGGTCGATCTAGAATTCCAAATTCTTAAAACGCATAGTTTTTGGCTCAGTCACTCACTTTTTTGTTTTTTTATATATAAATATACACATCCAGTTTTATATACATTTTATAACATATAATAAATTTGATGTACTGTTAAATAGTTAAATTCAAGATTCATAAAACTCGCCTCTCAGTTGGCTCCCCTTGCTTGCTTGTGCGATCTTCTAACAACCAGCTATCAGAAAATGCAACAGAAAATTGGAAAAACTGTGATGGAGAAATGGAGAGCTTCATCTCATATTCTTAGCTACGCCACAAAACCGCGTTTCCATCTCTGGTTAATGTCTAATTCTGAGAATTCAATTTCTCGATCGGGTTCAGGTGTTTCTTTTTCTCCACCTCTGACTTTTTTGTTTGACTTGTGTGTGTGGATGCGAGTGAATATTGTCGTGCAGGAGGGTTTGATGTGATAAAGTTAAGCAGGCAATGGAGATCATAAATTTGAGTGTTTCTATCTGATAGTTCGATACAATTTCCTGTTTAGTTTGTGAGAAAACGCTATCAATTTTATCTTAGCGCAAGAAGAGAGCTGAAATCGGTTGTAAGATATAAGTTTATGTGCATTCTTAATATCTGATGCTTACTTCACCCAAGAAAATGAGTATCTATATCTCTAACTGCTATCTTTTTGTTTTGTGGATTTCTGCGCTTTTCTGTTCAGTCGTAAAAGTGGTTCTCCTCTTTGATAAAAGGAAACGAATTATAATGAAATTTTGACAGTACTTTCTTATATTTAATCAAAATCTCTGGTTTTAATATCTGGTTTTTGGCATTACTCAGAGCGGGACTGCAAAACTCTCCAACCATGTACTGAACATCAAAATCGAATTCTTCGTACATCTTCTCATCATCGTAAAGATCATACCGGTCATGGTAAAACATTTGCAAAGCAGCAGTACAGATATTTTAGTTCAGTAGCTACGGAAATTCAGCGCAAACCTTCATTTTCTACTTTAAATTCTGATGATATTAGCTATTTTAAGGAAATATTAGGAGAGAAAAACGTAATTCAGGATGAAGATAGGCTTCAGGCTGCAAATACGGATTGGATGCAGAAGTACCGGGGCTCAAGTAAACTTCTACTCCAACCGAGGAGCACTGAGGAGGTCTACTTATTCTTTTCCCGGAATTTCTGCTCTTCTTTTTTTTGTTTATCTATTGCATTCTACGTGAGTTTCAATTTATTCTTGCAAACATGAGATGGATGGGATTCTGAGCTTGATGATGCATGCATGTTTGGTGTCAAAGGTCTACATCCTTAGACTTTGATGATTAAAAACCGAAGCTTGTGCTAGTAGTTGCTCATGTAGATTCACAAGGTTTCACATGTATCTATAAAAGTTGAAACTAATTCCTTTTATTTCACTTGGCAAATCACCTTGAAGGTGTAAAGTCGTGCATGATAAAGTTGACCTTGGTGTTGAGGTTTCTTAGGAAGTTCCAAGTTCAGATAATTTGTTATAGCACCTCTCTTTTTCCCCATAAATCACCTGAACCATCAATGATGTGATTACTTCAACAATCACCAGAGTCTTGGTGACAGAATGCCCACATGGATATTTTCCCTGTCTTCAATATTTGTGCAATGTTAAAAACAAATGAGATGTTTCACCTGAAATTCCTTACCATTTTTTCGATCACAGTTCTTGGGTCTATGATGGACAGCTTGCATATCAAACAATCACAATCATGCTGTTTCATGTTGGTAATATATTACGTCGTCAATTCACTAGGTTAAACTGTTTGCCTTACTGCCTGTCAACTAAATGCGCTTCTTATCTCTGTGACTAGATCATCGTGGTCTCTTTTTCCCCAATAACATTTAACATGCACTGCCTATTACTGAGTCTACTGTTTGCATTCTTGTCCATTTTCTTTTGCAGGTCTCTCAGATTCTTAAATACTGCAACTCTAGATGCTTGGCTGCCGTTCCTCAAGGTGGAAATACTGGTCTTGTAGGTGGAAGTGTTCCTGTTTTTGATGAGGTAAGATGGCTATTATGCCAAAATGACTCAGTTATTATTGACTCAAGGACGAAAAATTTATTGTGGACTTAGGACGGATAAGATATGGGTGAATTTCATTTAAAGTGCTAGAACCAAGAAAATTAGAAAGAAGTTGATGTGTGCTCTACTTGGGGATATGCTTTAGCCTGATTCAAATGGCAGAAGGATATCTATGTTGACTTGTAACTTGGCCGATTTTAATCAATTTATCTCTAGTTACAAACATGTTGGATACGAGCCGATTTAGGTTTACTAATTTTGCTACGATATAGCCATTGGAAGTTAAAACAGATGTTAATTAGAATCTTAGAGGTCAGACCTATTAAATAATGAATTATAACAAGTTTTTCAAAAGTTGAAGCTGATAAAAAAAGGACCAAATCCTGCTTTGACTTGTAATCAGTCTCCTAAAAAACTTAAGCCAATAAAACATGATCTAATCTATTATTTGTAAATACCCTCCAATACCATATTAAATAACCAATTTGCTTAAAAGTTTCAGTTGATAAGAAATGGTTCGATATATTATTTAAGACATGTCTTAGCCTTAGGAGGTTGTGAATGGAATTTCTGTCCAAACTCAACTCTTCTGCACCTCAAATTCTTGGAGCTTTTTTCTAAAGTTGGCCAATTTCATCACTTGTTAATACGTGTTGAATAGTTGAACCATACAGCTCTATGTATGTGTCACTGATGGACACATGACACAATCTCACCTACATGAACAAGCATGAAAAAACCAGGGGAAGTGATAATGCTAACAAACATTTAGTAGTTCAGTCTTAGCTGGATTTTGTTTATGAGAGTTAGAATACAATATCAATAATTGATTAGCCTGCATTTCTCATTAGTGTACTTTAGGACAATTAGTGACCAAGTTATGAGGATCACAAGGTCAAACCATGGAGTTGTCCTCCTTTTATAATTATTACGAACTTTTCCTTTATTCACTGCTAGATCTTCAAATTGTGCAAATCGGCCCATCAAGTCCTCTTCCGTTTTGCATGATCTCATTACTTGTTATTGAGCCTTCGTTCCTTCCTTGAGGTTGAATTCATGTGTTAACCTCACGTACAAGAGGATGAGTTAGAATATAATATGTATAACCTAAGCCTTTTCTATTAGTTAAACTTTTAGAACAATTACTCATCCAGCTCAACTATTTCATACTAATCATGCCTGATTTTCTTCAATTTTGGCTGGAGGTACTTTAATTTAAGCATGATTGTCTCCAACCCTGAATTTAATTGACTGAATTTTTGTTAACTTAATATAATTTGCTTTGCTAGATATGAAAAATGATAAATCTGGTCATAAATGTGCAGGTCATTATTAGCATTGGTTTGATGAATAAAATCATAGCTTTTGATCAGGTGTGTGTTTTCGTATCAATTTGAGCTTTCTTTGTTGGGTATCCTATTTATTTGTTTCTAGATGCTATCGGCTAAAGCATTTAACTGTTGCTTGACCTGTGTTTTTAAAAACTTAAGCTGTTCTCAGAAGAATTAAAAAAGAGATATTTTTCTCTTTTATTGTTAGATCATTGTCATAGCACTCTATTGCTTTTGCTGATAACTGTTGTATTATAAATTTCTTTTAAAGGGCTCCTTCAGTTCGTAACTTTTCTTGAAAGTTCTATATTAGAAATGGCATTCCCTTAAGCTAATATTCCTAATGTGAATATAAAAATATTTGCAACAGCTAACTGGATATACTATTATGTATGTCTTCCAGGTCAGTGGTATCTTAGTATGTGAAGCGGGATGCATATTGGAAAATCTGGTGTCTTTCCTGGACAACCAAGGGTACTTGTCTAGATAAGAAAATATTTTGTCTAATAACCTAGTTTATCTTTTCGACCATGTTCATGTGGTCATTGAAAAATTTAATTGTTGTATATAGAAATAATTGTGCTTTCATTCAGATTTATTATGCCACTGGACTTAGGTGCTAAAGGAAGCTGCCAAATTGGTGGAAATGTTTCAACTAATGCTGGTGGTTTGCGCCTTGTTCGATATGGTTCACTCCATGGCTCTGTACTTGGTAAGGACTGTCTTATCCATACTTCAAACTTTCTCCTTGGTTGTAAATGCCAGTATTATGCAGTCAGTACTGAAGATGCTATTCTTCTTCTTTTTCTTTGGATCATACAGGTATTGAAGCTGTTTTAGCAACCGGTCAAGTGCTGGACATGCTTGGCACTTTACGCAAAGATAATACTGGGTATGACTTGAAGCATTTATTTATAGGTACATGACAAATATTTTACACCATATAGATGTTTCTGTTTCTCATTGTAGTTCTCCAATACAATGTAGTTTCATGCATTTCTACTGTCACCTTTGCAGGAAGTGAAGGATCCTTGGGAATTGTAACCAAAGTTTCAATACTTACCCCTCCTAAGCTATCCTCAGTGAATTTAGCATTCCTTGCATGCAAAGATTATAACAGCTGCCAGGCATGATTTGTTTCCTCACTCTAATGTTCCTTCAGATGGCTTACAATTTATGCTAAATGGATCCTACAATATGATTACCAATATCATTGTTAAGCTGTTTAAGCCATTTACAAGGAGCCGCCTTCATCCCTCTCTCTCTCACTCTCTCTCTCTCTCTCTTTTTCAAACCATGTACGTGGGTAGCAGTATACCTTAGACCTTTTGTATAATTAAAAAAAAAAAGCAGATTATTGCTTCTCTGTGTAGTTGTACATTTACCCAAATTAGTTGTATATAAGTTCCTAGTTGCACTAGTAGATAACTTATGCAGAAGTATATTTATTTCATAGAAATGCGATGCAGTTTCTTGCTCACTTCATATTTCATGCTTCTGATGGGAAGCAAAAGTTTTTCTCCTAACATGTTCTCTTTTCTGTTTAGCAGAAACTTCTATTTGAAGCAAAGAGAAAACTCGGGGAGATTCTATCTGCTTTTGAATTTTTAGATGACATGTCAATGAGTTTGGTAAGTTTAAACAGACCACTTCTTTTCATTTAGGCCAGACATTATTCTCTGGTAATTTTAACATCTCAAACTTTAGTTTTTACTTCTACTGCTGTTCATGAAAACTTAATAGTTCCGGGTAAATGAGTGGCTCAATCATCAGATTGGCTTCTTTCTTAAGTTGGACTTGTCTTTTACTTGGAAACTTTTCGGTCATGGTTAGGATCATTTTTACTACATGCATTCAAGATCATCTCTTTTTGGATAAAGTATTAAAATAATTTCTTCATAATGTTGTCCTGTAAAATGTTCTTATTTGTAAGCTTTATGGATTATGGTATAGTTGCTTCGTCATGTACTTCATACTTGATTGCTTCTCGTAAGTTTAGTATTCATGCATCAGGTTCTCGATCGCTTAGAAGGTGCTCGGAATCCATTACCTTCCTCCACGGACAAGTTTTATGTTCTGATTGAGACAACAGGCAGTAATGAATCTTATGACAGGTATATTCTAGAAATTTATGCTGCAACAGAAATGCTTATCTTTGCTGTTTTAAATCATTGTTCTTATTTTGTATATGGGGAAATTTTAGATTTCAAGATCCCTGGCCTCCCAGATGCTCTTATTGCTGTATATCTTGGCTTGGACTTAACTGATCTTATTCACTTTGACTTTGTAAAGATTCAAAAATACTTTGGATTTCTACAGGGAGAAGCTTGAGGCCTTCCTACTTCGCTCCCTAGAAAGTGGCTTGATTTCAGATGGAGTAATTGCACAAGACTTGAACCAAGCATCCTCATTTTGGCGGATACGTGAGGTTTCCCATTTTGATTTAAGACATTTTAATTATGTATCTGCTGTTGGTCATTTTTCCCAAGGATAACTTGCAATTGATTGAAAGAAAATGTTTATTCATCTTTTCCCCATTTTATGTTGGCGTGAATAAAGTTTAGTGCATCTTTTAACTGGTGCAGGGTGTACCAGAAGCATTACAAAAGGCAGGTGCTGTTTACAAATATGACTTGTCTTTACCAGTCGAAAAAATATACGATCTTGTTGAGGACATGCGAGAAAGACTGGGTAAGCAACGTCTGGCTATTGTAATTTCTTTCTAGCCTCAAGGATAATGTTGAGGGATCCTATATATGGGCATTAGGTGCATATGTTATGAGGGGAAAGCTTTCAAGTATCCCTTCTAGAGCTGACATTGTTGCTTCTTTCTCCAAAATACTAGTTTCATGCTTGCAATCTGAAATTGTTTCATTTTTAGATTCCAAAATATGATTGTGCAATTTGTGACATTGTGTCATTGAAATTCGTAGGTGATTCGGTAAAAGTGGTTGGATACGGGCACCTTGGAGATGGGAATTTACATCTTAATATTTCTGCTCCGCAGTATGATAAAGCGGTAATTTCCAAATATACATTTTGAAGAGTAATTTACAAGTTTATTGACCTCGGTTGGTGTTGCAGCTTTTATCCCAAATTGAACCCTATGTTTATGAATGGACATCCAAGCACCGAGGCAGTATCAGCGCAGAACATGGCATAGGACTGATGAAAGCTAATAAAATCTTCTATAGCAAGTCACCTGACACTGTGAGTGTCTCAGGACTTCAGAATATTGTTTTTATTTGATTTGGTTGGTTTCCTAGAAGGAATTTTTGCGTTTGTATAAAATGTCTAAAATAGGAAAGCTCTCTGGACAGGTGCAAGTAATGGCTTCAATCAAGAAGCTGCTGGACCCCAATGGGATACTCAACCCTTATAAAGTTATTCCACATTCCCTCTGCTAGTGTAAATACAGGTAAGGAATTAGATCCTGAAATTTAATAGCGACTTTTATTACTATTTTGTAATTTCGTATGAAATATTTTTGAAGAAAGATAACTTGTGATTTATTTGAGTTGAGGGACAAAAAAACTAGCCAATCAGTTGTAACGCGGTATTTTTGTAAAGTGGAGCATTATATCTAAATATTATGTGGAGTACTTATTATAATCAATAAATAAGTGTTAATAAGAATTATGTTAATACCACTGTTTTTTGAATTTTACATTTCACAATTTGAACTTATTACTCAATTCAATTCAGTAACGAAATGATTTGGATCTTCTAACTGCATCACAATCAATTTGAATTGTAAGAGAATCTTAAAATCGATATTGAATCATGTGACTTAATTCAACTGTTACAATTCACTTGAATGCAGTTCAAACAATATTTAATCAAATATTTTGATGAGTTATTTGTATTTTCTTTGAAAACTATATATAAATGATAGTAAATTTTGATTAATGGACTATGTTTTGAATCTTACAATTTGATTCCATTTGTTTTGCGATTATCAATTAAAAAAATTATGATTTCAGTATCAATTTGAATCTTGATTCAAATACTATGTCTCCAACTGGTGAGATAATATTTTCCCAAGTACAGATGCTACTTTGCTAATTGCATATTTGAGATGTTATCTGGACAACTTCTCCCTTCCCTCTCAGCCCTCTTTCTAGCTGTCCATGTACTTTGATTTTCTTTTTCGTATGAACTTTTTCAAAAAAATTCTTTTCTATGTAAATTAGCATGTTGTGAAAGTGCTTTCGAGCCTCCGTTCAGGATGAAGGCACACTAGCTACAATTGGAGTAGCGTACCCCGTACAATTGTATTCATGCTTAAACAGATAGATGGTGAAGGATACCCAAGCCTCTCTCTGGTCCTTGTCCTTGTTTGTTGTTTTAACTCTCTTGTCTGTGGTCAACATGCACCTGATAGTTGATTATCATGATTCTCACGAGCATTTATGTGAGAATTGCATAAAATTAGTAAAGAATATTTGCTTTCCGCTATATTAGACTTCACTTTGGACGAAATCACTCGTAAGAGCATCGAATTGAAAAGCACTCTTAGAACAAGTGTTGGTTTTATGCCGTGGACACTTCCCTCATGTGAACTATCTCAGTATCCTTTTAGTGCAGGACATAGTTTATTTTTTAGCAAAAACATAGTGGCAGGGCTTTATTGATTTGCACTAGATAGGAAAATTTCTTCTAAAGCATTTCACTGCAAAAGGGTCGCTCCCCTTTTGTGGAAAGCGATGATGAGGTACTTGATCAAAAGTAATTTCCAACTGTCATTAGCAGTGAAAAGAATGTGATTTTTTTTTTTTTAACAATGATATTGTAATTTCATGTTTTGTTTTGGGAATGGGTTGGAACAAAACTGAGATGCTTCTAAGAGAGAATACCCCTGTTTTGGCAACAAGGATAATATTATTATTGCAATGGGATTGTTCCATTACCCAAAGATTGGAATATGCTAATCCTCATTAGTGAGGATTAGAGGGATTGAATAGCTGTAGGGCATATACCTGCCTAAAGAAGATGGAGAAAGAGAAACTGAAAAGCAAAGGTATTGATTAGTTAGACGGTGGACTGGTCTCCAACAGTGTTGAATTTTGTAGATAAGAAGGAACTTAGCATCAAAAATTAAAATCTTTTTGTATGAAGTGTGGAGCAAGCAGAAAGGTGCCTTCACCTTTCTCCATTATCAATTTTTTTTTTTTTTTAATATTAGTATACATTATCTTCTGATGGATGCCTTCTTTGTCAAAAAATTAACACCAAAATTGACTTAATCCTCATAATTTAATTAGATATTTGATAATTAAAAAGAAAGATAAATCAAATATTACAATTAACTACTATCAATTTATAATGTAATCACAAAAATAGCCTACTCTGCGTTTAGGTGTATGTAATATTTGAGTGGCTTCTTGTTAATAATTGTGAATTAGTGTTACGAAAATCTCACTTTATAATGACAATGGGCGAACTAACTAAAACAATGTAATAAATAGCAAGCTGGATGTTCCATAATCCGCTGTCGAAATTGAAAATCGTAATTATTTTTATATTTATGTGGATTAAAATATAAGATGTTCTAGTGTAATAATAAATTATATTTACTAAAAGTTGATAAAAGCATGATGCTTTTGATTCAACTCGTTGAGGTTTTCTCGGAGGCAAAAGAGTTGTTTTTGTCATTTAAGAAAAATGTGACCTCTTTTTATGTACAGATTTTTTTTTTTTATAAAAAAAATATTCAATTATGATAATTTTAATAGACAATATAAACAATTTTCTCTATTTTATTTCCTATAAAGTTTAGAATTATAATAACTTAAGATTAAAATTTATATATTTTGAAAATAATTATGTTTTATTTAAGTCATATAAATAATTAGGGAGAAAAATAATGAAATAAACACTTTTTGATTCTTAATTCCTAATTATAGGTAAAAGATATATTATTTGTCATTTTTTATGTTTACCCAAACAAACCATGAACAATTTTATTATTTTTTTTCAAATTTTTTTATTAATTTGGAGACTAAATTTGTAATGAAAAAAATTCATAGCTGAATTAACAATATAGCTCATAATTTAATAACTGAACTGATAATTTATCCTTATATTTATGATGTAATTATGAAATAATAATTTAATTTTAATAATATTTCATTGGCATATGTAGTATCTAACGACTATTTTATTAAAAAAAAATAGCACATGATTCATCTTAATTAATAGTTTCTACAAATCTAATTTATTTAAATTAGAATATGAAATTTTAAGCTGGAAATCTGTAGGAAACAAAAATTTAAACGTATTTTGTTCAAAAGAAAACTAGTTTGGGGAATTTATTAACGAGTGCCGCAAGAATACGACGTCGTTAAGGAAGCGGCCTTGTCAGTATAAAAATCCGCCTTGGCAATTGACAAGAAAAATGAGACCCTCCATAACTAATCCCCGATTAAATTACAGTGAAGAAGGATATTACACACATCTATTTACCTCTTAAACCGTCGCTTCCTCTCTTTGTCACTTTCATCAACCTCCTCATTTCACTCCTCTCTCTCTCTCTCTCTCTCTCTCGAAACCTTTCGGCTTCATCTTTTATTGTTTAAAGCGAAAGCATGACCAGCTCCTCCGCTGCCGCTCGCAAGGTTTGCTCTCGATTATCTTCTTTCCGTTACGTAGCCTTGGCTGTTCGTGTTCTGTGCGCGTACAACGCGTGTGTCGTCTGAGTTTTTTACTTTTGTTAATGGATTATCTGTTTCAATAGTATTGAATTTTGGTGTTTTCTAGACACTGAGTAAGATCGCTTGCAATCGGCTCCAGAAAGAGCTTGTAGAGTGGCAGGTCAACCCTCCCGCTGGTTTCAAACACAAGGTCACTGATAATCTCCAGCGGTACCTATTTCTATCTCTCTTTTCTCCTTAGGGTTTTTCTTTACGGTTAATATTGTTGGTCCTTCGTTTGGTTCCCGAGATAACTTAAGGACTGAAACGCCAAAACAAAGACAGATTTCGGGTCGTCTGTTCACGATGCCTAGGATTTAGGGAAAGGAATGTTTATAGAATACTGTCTTTGACTAACTGGAGTACTGCAGCTAGGCGGATTGGTAGTTGGGGCTGTTCTTTGATAAGTTCGAGTCTAGATTTAAGGAATTGAAAATTTATGGCTTCTCCGTTGATTTTTATGTTCGGAGTATGTTTATGTGATCGGATTCTTTCTTACATGCACCAATGTTTTATATCTCAATTGGTTTGGCTAATTGCATGTGTATGCATATATTTATAAAAGGTGGGTGATTGAAGTAAATGGAGCTCCAGGGACACTCTATGCTAATGAAACTTACCAACTTCAGGTCGATTTTCCTGAGCATTACCCTATGGAAGCCCCACAGGTTTATGTAAAATTATTGGACTCTGTATTACAACTTTCCCTTTTATGATTTGATTACTGATACATGTTTTTTGACACTCATGGTGCGGAATAGGTTATATTTCTTCATCCAGCTCCATTGCATCCGCATATTTATAGCAATGGTCATATTTGTTTAGGTAAATCACATGTTATCTTTCGCCCTGTCTATCTAAGCTTATTTGAGGATTGTTATCATAACCCGGTTTTTTGGAACTTTGCCACTAGATACTTGATAATTATGTTTTTGTGTCATGGTATTATCTCTTTATCTTATTGATTGTTGTTCATTCATATTTGGAAGTGGTGACCTTGCCCCTGGATCTTTCTGGCTACCAATCATTGGCTCTAATTTTCCATCTAGTCTCTTAAGAAATTTCTTTTTCAATACGGGAATGGGACACTCTTGGTCTTCACGATTGCATAATTTTTCACCTTGTTCTCTTGTCCTCCTTAATATATCATGTCCATGTCACTTAATCCAGATTTGGAGGACATGGAAATAGATTAAGGTCAAACTTTAACCTTTTAATTTTCTTGGCTGGTAGATAAATAAGAAGTTATGCAAATAACTAGCAAAACAATTTTTCTGTGGCTTTGATCCACTTGTGGAAAAATTCTCTTATTTGGTTTTTCATGATCTTTAATTGATAGGCAAGCTGATTGACTGGATCCTGAAGTGGCCAACAAATCATGGATAACTAAATGCTTAGGAAATTAAATTGCCCAGACGTTGTTCCTCACCAACGTGCTTATGACTTGTTTTTCTTTTGGAGGGGGTGGCAAAACTGCTCCTAAAGAAAGCATGAAGTTTGCTGGCACCCAGCAATCTTTCTAACAACCCATAAATTCTTCATTTTGATGGCAGGATGTCTCTCATGGCATCCCACGTAACTGCACATCCACTCCCTTGCGTGCATGTCCTTTAGAAAAGAAAAAATTGTATGGGCAAGTATTAGCCAAATGAAAATGCTTCTATCTCGCACCAAATAGGCCTGTATTTAATTGGCTCCCTAATTGCATTTAATGGCAGGCTGACTAGAATAAATTCTCTTTTACTTTTGTAGTCGTTCTTTTTGGATCATTACCTTATTTCCTTATTTTCAATTTCTTTATTGTTCTAGTTTGTAGGTTTGTTATTTTTGTTATGCTGTTTTCTCTCTTTATCTATAGTTTCATATATCTCTTTTGTGCTTTTTGTCTAAAATGGTTAGAACTCAGCTATTCTCTTTACTCTTTTTATCTTCTCTTTGATTTCCCTGCTCTATCTAGAATGCTTCTTTGGAAATTGATCTGAATTGTAGACTACGGGATTACATAGCTCCTTCTTCTTCCCTTTGCATTCTCCATTTTATGGTCTCTTTAGATTTTCCTGTATGGCCCCTTTATTTGGTTTGATTATGTAGACATGAGATTATATACCTTGTTGACCTTTACGACTCCGTTCCATTCCTTTGTATGAGATCCCAATTAGGGTGCACCAAGGAACAACTACAGCTAGTTTGGAAGTTCTCTCTTTATGGAATAGAAGTCCCATGTTGCCAATTTCTAACTGTATAGTAGAGACACATTAGGTGGGTGATCATGAAGATTTAGTGGAGGCTCAACAGACATAAGATCGTCAAGATGTGTGTGAACACCAATAGAGTGTAGCAAGGATCTTTGGCTTCACTTTGAAAACTCAAGTCCATGTGATGCAAACTTGTGAAGAAGCATGTCTTTAATTAAAAGATGATGCTGCCAGCTTCTTTTGGGGTGACAGCCACCCCCTATTTGGAGTAAATGAATGGATTTCAGAATGACCTAGTTTAATTTATTTTTTTTCAGTTTCCTCGAAAAGAAAACTATGTAAATAAGTCAAATTTGTTATCAAGTCTGGAACATTTGACATTTGTTGTAGCTTAATATGGTGGTCCATCCAGATTATTCAGCCCATAATATTTTGATAACATGTTAAATTAAATCGTTGCCATATTAACAGTCCTCTAGCTGATAATTGATCACAATTAGTTGAGAATTGGCCAGTTACTTACAGGATATACAAGATACTATCCTTATGGAGTTTGCTATTATGAGCACTGACTTCTCTTGATTAAAAGTAGTTAACTTTGTTAAATTGCTATTGAGGTGACAAGTTCTGCAATAGGTGATTAAGTTGGTGACTTTTTATGACAACTACTTTGTGTTTTATTATTCTATTGAGTAGATGATGAGGCAATTATTCATCGTATCTGAAGTAGAATCTAAAAATTTCAGTTTCCTGACAGTTTGAAGAATATGATGAAGATTCAACATGTGTTATGTCTCTTTGGGGGAGGATTATTAGAAAAATACGTTTGAACTTTCACTACAGAGCTCATGTGTAAAATGTTTGGTCCTGCTTGGTTGGATGTATTGAAGATATGCAACTAAAGTTTAGTGGTGATTTCCGGTTTAGTGAGACTAGTGAACAACAATGACTTTTCAGTTCAGTGAGGTAGGCAGATGATAAGGCTTTGGGAAACAAACATGAAGTTGAGATCCGTGTTTCATTATTTTGTAACTTCATTATTGACATTATTTACATTTAGGCCTGGGAGTCACTATCTGCAAACTTGCATGTGTGTGTGCACACAAATGCACAGAAGTAGGTTTCTGTTTCCTCCTGAAGTAATTTTATTGGGATGGTTTTATGACTAGTGACCCTATGTCTTTATTTTTGATGCTACATATATTATATTTTCTCTTACACGCAGTTTATTTCTTTTCTGCTGGTTTGCTATAAGCCTTCAATTATATATCTTGCATCCAGACTTCCATGAAGTCATCTAATATGTTTATATCCTGTCTAGATATCTTATACGATTCATGGTCCCCTGCAATGACTGTTAGTTCGATCTGTATCAGTATTCTGTCCATGCTATCAAGCTCAACTGCGAAGGTTTCAGTCCATATTTTGATGAATCTTTCAATACCTTTTCTGTTTCAAGCTTTATTTATATACACTTAATCATTGAAAGAATACGTATTTTTCTGTATAAACTATTTTCATGATCACTGTTGATATGACTAAATACTGTTGATGATAAGATTATAAATTAGAGGAAACTGAAACATAGTTTGATGCATCTTGACCCTTGCTTTCAGCAACGACCTGAAGACAATGACCGCTATGTAAAGAACTGTAGAAATGGGAGATCCCCTAAGGAGACCCGATGGTGGTTCCATGATGACAAAGTTTGATAATCCAAGTATCTTCCTGCAAGTAGTTGAAGTAAATTAGAATAGGGGGTTTCCATTTCAGAAGAGATGGAGAGGAAAAAGAAGCATGGTTTATGAGGAGAATTAACTTGCAAATGGCAATGACTGTTATTTGTAAAGGAAGAGATATACTTTATGTAAGAAACAAACTCACTCTGGTCTTGGTGGTTAACCCACGAGACTTAACTTCTGCTGCCTACAAAGAATGAAGTTCTTGAATATTTGTCTCTCCCCTTTTTTTTTTTTTTTTTTTTTTTTTTTCCGTTTTTTCATACAAAACTTCTAAAGACATTCTGGTTTTGATTGGAAGCTCTGAGGATCAGCGAATCAGTGAGTTACTCTTTTTTTATTTGGTTTGGTCCTTGTAATTCTTGTATTATTGAGAAAAAAAAAAAAAAAAAAAAGGGTGTCATATATAATTTGTGCCTGGCGAAGCAGCAGGGCGATGGGACCCAAACTGCGTATCTTTAAGGGGTGGCCGTTAGTCCGGCCATGACTTTCTTTGGCCCAAACTGGGTAATCTGGACCTCTCCATGCTCAACAATGCATCTGCCCAGTGTTACTCTTGTCTGCAATTTTGCATGTTTATGTTTTTCGCTTGTCCGAGCTTAATGTTGTGGAAAATTTGAGCTCAAAATGTTAATGACAGGTCAATCATGGCAACATCAAAGAATTTTTTTAAAATAATTGAGAGCAGGAGAAAAGGATGATTTCTTCATAGATAACAAGTGATTTCGAATTTTAAATGGAAACATTTTGAAAAAAAATGTCCTAATATACGTAATTTAAATTGTATATTTATTGTTTGTTATTCATGTTTAATTATAGTACTTAACTGGAGGACAAAGAGACAACCATTTCCCCTCTTACATAGAAAAAACTCTTGGAAGAAATATATATATATATATTGGAAATATAAATTTAAAAGAGGGAGGAGATATAAAACGGCGTCGTTGAACGTCTTGAGTGGACATCGAACAGTGACCTTGTCAGCACGAAAAATCGGTTAGACAATTGACGAGGATGAGATCCCCATAAATAATGCTGACTAAATAATATTGCACAGTAAAAAAGGATATGGTGGGGAACACAAAGTAGTCATCTCCTCATAAACCGTCGTTGCTTCTCTCTGTCTCCTTCGTCAACCTCCTCCTTTTACTCTCTCCCTCCTTCCGTCCCCCTCTCTCTCAAATTTTCTTCTTCATTTTCTGATTGTTTGTAGCGAAAGCATGACCAGCCCTTCCGCCTCCGCCTCTACTCGCAAGGTATGCTCTCAGTTCGTTTCCCTGCGTTATATAGACCTGCCTCTCTGTGGTGTTCTTTGCGTAACATACGCCTCTGTTATTTCAGTTTCTCCACGTTGATGGATTCTGTGTTTTAAGAGTATTTAAATTGGGTGGTTTTTCAGGCACTGAGTAAGATCGCTTGCAATCGACTCCAGAAAGAGCTCCTTGAGTGGCAAGTCAACCCTCCCGCTGGCTTCAAACAAAAAGTTACCGATAATCTCCAGCGGTACCTCTTCTTCTCGCTTTCGTTCTCTCTGTTTAGGGATTTTCTTTTGTTTTCTTGATTATCGGCCTTACATTGAGAAGACTGACAGAAACGAGAAAACTGTGAAGATTTCGGATCTTCTGCTTACGACTTGGATTTCTTGACCAGCAGTTGTTTTTTTTTTCCCCCCTTTTTTGTTGTCTTTACTAAGCGGTGGAACTGGCGAATTGAGTTGAGACAGCTCCTTGTTATGCTTTGGTTTAGATTTAGGAAACTGATACTCTCCTTTTTTTCATCGTTGCTTTTTTTGTTTCGAATGCGTTTATTTTGATCGGAATCTCACTTAGATGTTTAAGTCTTTTCGCATCAATTGTTTTGGTTAATTTATACTGCGTTGATGGAAGGTGGATTATTGAAGTAAATGGAGCTGCAGGAACACTGTATGCTAATGAAACCTACCAACTTCAAGTTGATTTTCCTGAGCATTATCCTATGGAAGCCCCACAGGTTTGCTATAAAATCATCAGAGACTATAATTATCTTTCTAATCTTCCTTTTAAGATTTGCATACTGATATATGATTTCTGACAATTTTTGGTGGGGGAAACAGGTTATATTTCTTCATCCAGCTCCACTGCATCCTCATATCTATAGCAATGGTCATATTTGTTTAGGTAACCACATTTTATGTTTCATCCTGTATTATCTAATTTTTTATGTACTTACAATTAGCATATTTGAGCATGGCCGAATTAGCATACCTACTTTGCTTGAAAAATTGGTATGAGATATCTGATAACTAAATACATCATAATATTATTGTGGTTGCTAGATTCTATTCACTCGTTTTTGAAAGTGATGGCCTTGGCCTCCAGTATTTCCCCATTACCGTTGTTACCTCAGATTTTTCTCTTTAATGTGAGGTCAGCAGTTGCTGTCTTTCTTTCAGATTTTTCTCCTCTTGTCCTCTTTTTATTAAGCAATATACCACATATTGTCTTTTCTTACTGGATGAAATTTCATCCTTTCGAATTGGCAACTATACAGATCATGGAGTTGTTAACTAGCAATTCGATATCTGAGACTCTATTGCCTGTCAGAAAAATGCTTTTCTTTGTTTCTGATAATATTTTTGAGGCTTGAAATGAAGGCCAGTTGAGTTGATTCTTTTCACTTTTTCTGAAGTGCAAACTATGCAAACATTTTCACCATGAACTTATTACCAAGTCCAGAAAATACTTGTCCCTGTTATCATCATCAGAACTACTTACCATATTAGCAGTTCTCTAACCGTTAAATAAGGTGAGAACTGAACTAGTTATTAATTGGATAAGACACAGGATATTAATTGAAGGTTGTTAAGTTTCCATTGAGATTACAAGGCTTACAGCAATGGTGCATTAAATTTGCAACTGTTTCTGAAAACTTGGTTGTGTTGAATTGTTCTATTAAATGGTCATAGGAAGATTTCAATTTTTTTTATTCCTAGTGAAATTTAGGGCTGAAATATTTTAATATCCCGGAAGTTTGAAGAATATCTTTGCCTGGAAGGTTTAATGGCTATAGTGCCTTTTGGCTAAGAACTATTAGAAAAATGTTTGTTTTTGTACTTTAAATGGTTATTTGTGAATGTTTGGTATGGTTTGGTGCAATGGGTTGAAGACATGTAACTACAGGTTAGTATCGGTTCCAATTTAATGAGCTTACTGAATAACGACAAAATTTTAGTTCAGTGAGATAGTAGAATGAGAAGACTTCAGAAAATGAGCATTGAATTACTAAGCCTGTGTTTTATTGTCTTCTAACTTACTTTTCAAAAGGTTAACCTAGGAAATTATGTTATTTATCTTTTGTTTCGAGAATGGCAAATATATGTGCATGTATGCATAAATATACAGAAAAGTGAAAAAGAAAGAGCACAAGTATACACAGAAGTAAAAAAGAAAGACTGCCAGCTTCTGATTTCCATCATCTGGAGTTCTTGTTATGGTGTTATGACTTTTAACCTATCTAGCTTACCTTTGGAAGCTATTTAATTTATTTATTTATGCAACTGAGGTTACACGACTTATATATTTTTCTGTTATGCACTTTATATGCCTTTGGTTGTTGTAGTATAAGACTTCAATTATATATCTTGCGTCCAGATTTACATCTAATATGCCCCTTATCCCATCTAGATATCTTGTATGATTCATGGTCTCCGGCAATGACTGTTAGTTCTATCTGCATCAGCATTCTCTCCATGCTATCAAGCTCAAGTGCCAAGGTTTGGGTCCACAACTAACTCTATTATGTTGATTATTAATTGTTGCACCTCTAATGTGCCTTTGGATAAATATTGATCATAAGATCGTAAATAAGAGGAGAGAGAACCTGAACCTTTCTGTAACCTCAGGCATAATCTGTTGCATCTGATCTTACTTGCAGAAACGCCCTGAAGACAATGACCGTTATGTGAGGAACTGTAGAAATGGAAGATCTCCTAAGGAGACCCGTTGGTGGTTCCATGACGACAAAGTTTAATAACCCAAGCACCTCATGTCGTCATTAGTTCAAATAATTAGATTAGACAGCGTGATATTTTAGAGGGAATGGAAACAAGAACAAGAAAAAGCATTCTGAAATTCGTGTGTGGAGAATGCTTGGTAACTCAGATGGTAAGAACTGTTAATCGTGAAGGAAGAGAGATTTTCTGTAAGAAACAAAATTCAATTGGTCTTTTGTGGTTTATCCCAAATGAGACTGTCTCCGCCGCACTGTAAGCACAGAGAATGAAGTCTCTGAATCTCTATTTTTCCAGTGTTGTTTTTTACAAACATTTTGAGTTCTGATTTTGATTGTTAGCTGAGTGTCAATTCAGAAACAGTACTGTACTATTGGGGAAAGAAAGGTTGTTCCATGTGCTGGCTGGAACTTAAATTTGATCTGGGGGTAGGGTCCAGAAATTTTAGAGGACCTCTTCTGTCTTGCCTTTTTCTTTTTTTTTTTTTTTCCTCTCTCGGGTTGGGGTTGGGACCGCATAATATATATCTATATATATATATATATACATATATTTGGGTAAAGTGGGGCATTACATATTGACTGGACTACGGAGTTGCCCATGCTCAATAATGCATGTGTCGCAGGAGCCAGGCTAGCCTTGTCTACAAAAAAAAAAACATCCAATATTCTTTTTTCTTTTAAAAGAAATTAAATTTCATCATATTATTTTCATTTCAATTTTCTCAATTCAATTTTAAAAAATAAAAATTGAAAAACAATATCATGCATGGAAACCCATTTGCATTTTTCTTTTCTCTTTTGTTTTTGTATAACGAGGAATTTTTTTTTTTTTCTTTCTTTATTACCCTTTTCTAACTTCTATAAATGAAAAAAATAAAAACTATTACAACTAGAAATATTAAATAGAAACTAGTCGTGGTCGCCTCGTCCCAGTTTTGATCTACCACATATACAATTATATATGTGTACATATAGAAATGTAGAACTATAAAAAAAAAAAAAATAATATAGCAAACGAATAATTCACTTCCTAGTCAAAATAAAAAATGAATATTGTGTAAATCTTCAACCCCCTCCACAAGCCATCCGTGTGAAATTTTGCCACCTGGCCGGACATCTAACTTTCCATCCTTGACTTTCGCATTGCAAACTTTTTGTCTTCATCCATTTGTCCGATACATTGTATCTTCTTATCATCACTGTCCTGGAGTTGAAGCTATCAAGGCCAAGAGACACAATGGCCGAGTTAACTCACCGAAGAATCAAGACCAACGGGATCTACATACACGTAGCAGAGCAAGGGACAGGACCTCAGCTCGTTTTATTGCTCCATGGTTTCCCGGAGCTCTGGTATTCATGGCGCCATCAGATCAGCTTCTTAGCTAACCATGGCTACCATGTCGTTGCTCCTGATATGAGAGGCTATGGCGACTCGGATGCTCCACTCTGTCCCAGCTCTTATACTTCGCTTCACCTTGTTGGTGACCTTATCGGCCTGCTTGACCATTTTGGCCAACAGAAGGTCCTTCTCTAAATCTTTCCTTATATACACAACAGTATATAGATACCCACATACATATGTATATATATATATATAAATCTGGGTATATATTCTGATGTGTGTCGTAGGCTTTTGTGGTTGGACATGACTGGGGAGCAATTGTGGGTTGGCATCTAAGCTTGTTCAGGCCTGACAGAGTGAAGGGAGTCATCTCATTGTCTGTTCCATACTTTGAGAGAAACCCAGATGTTAAATTTGTCGAAAATTTCAGACAAGCTTATGGAGATGGCTTCTATATCTGTCAGTTTCAGGTACATCTCCCTCGCTTGTGAGTCTATACGTGTGTGTGTATATATATATATATATATATATATGCGTGTATATTGTTGCGCAATGTGACCAATTTAACCAGGAAAACGAAGTACGAAAATAAATGATGAATTCCAATTTTATTTAACCTTCATTTATTCTTATCTAAAAGTTAGATGGACTACAATTATCTTCTAAGAACCAACTTTTTAATCACTATAAGAAAAAAATCAGTTACCCATTAAAAATTGTCAGACATTCTAAAAGTAACAAATATATCAGCTATACTGGTACAATTACATACAAAAAGAAAAAGGAAGAGGAAGACCATAGAATTACAATGTGATATCTCGCTTGCTTGGTCATATGTGAAAATGTAATATTTCTTGGTATTTAATTTGAAGTTGGTGTGTTTGAGCAGGAAGCGGGAAGAGCAGAGAAGGCATTTGCAAAGTATGATTGTTTGACAGTGCTGAAGAAGTTCTTGCTGATAAACAAGACAGATCTTCTGATAGCTCCGCCGGGCATGGAGATCATTGATTACTTGGAGATGCCATCTTTACCATCTTGGATCAAAGAGGAAGAAATCCAGTTTTATACTGATAAGTTTAAGGAATCTGGATTTACTGGTCCTCTCAATTACTATCGAGCCTTCGATTTGTAAGTTTAAATTTTAATTTCTTTTTCTAAAAATTTCTCTTTAGTTTTTAACCAATGAGATCGTCCCTCTTTTTTCTTGCCTCATAAATGCATCTATCTGTTCTTGTATGTGCTCAATCTTAGAGATATCAAGTGATTATTCACGTATATGCTCGGCCTCGAGGGTATTTTTCTGTTGTTTTATGTTTGTTGTCTCTATATTTTTACATGTATTACAGGAATTGGGAACTTCTTGCACCATGGCAAGGGTCAAAAATTTCAGTTCCAGCAAAGCTAATACTTGGTGACAAAGACATAAACATTGAAGCTACAAGAAGATATACCACAGGGGATGTATTGAAGAACCTTGTGCCCGAACTGGAAGTGGTTTTTCTAGACGGACACCATTTTATCCAACAAGAGAAACCTCAACAAGTCTCCCATGAAATTCTCTCATTCCTCAACAAAATTCCTTAGAAGGAGAGAGTACTCTTTCCATGTCATTCAAAGTCTCATATTATGTTTGGTTTGGCTTGAGTCCAACCTTTGTATCTTTATTTTTGATTTGGGACAAAATTTAATTCCTAAAAGTACTGAGATCTTTATAGTTTTTAAATATATTTTCTTAAGATTATAATGCATTATCTTCTTAGTTATTAATCATTACTAGTCAATCAGTATAATATTCAAAACTGATAGTAACATATAAAAATAATTACAACATATAATCAAATTTAATAAATGTATTTACTACAAAATTATCAGTATTTGGAATCCTTTCCCAATAAATTTCACCATTTGAAGTGAAAATCTCTTAATAATTAATTAATTAATCAATTTGTTCCATGCAAAAACTTTATCTTTCTATTCTAACCTCATCTTATTTCTAAGGGCAAAAATCCAAAGGAGAAAAGAAAAAGGAGAGAGATAGAGAGAGAGAGAGAGAGAACTTAATCCTTCCTTCTTGTCATTCTTAGCAAGTTCAGGACATTCTCATACACGATAAATGTTATTGAGGCAGCAGGAACATTTTTCAAGAGGCTGGGAGTGACTCCCTTGTAAAACCCTCTAAGACCCTCAAACCTGCAAGCCTCCCAATATAAAATGAATGTAAGAAAAGAAGATAACACAAAGCCACTCGAAAAGAGGAAAAAGAAATTTGTACTAAATCCAGATTATAACTAATCAAATACTCAAGATTACTAGCAAGATTCTTGCATTCGGTTTTAGCAATTTGTTTGCAACTCATGTATTATTAGAAGGCCAAATATATAGTATTTACTGAAGCGCCTGTCAATTTCTTTGTACATCAAAATCATAAAGAAATATCTTATAAGATTGAGTATACAGTGGAGTACTCTATTTTATAATAATTTGATCACACTTTAAAATGACCAATCAAATCCATGGAATGAGCTTTCTATCAAACTATTAAGGGAAATGGAATACTATATGAGCCGTAACCTATTTAACAATTCTGCAAATCCTGTTTGTGATGACCACAACATGCTCACTTAACTTAAATTGCAGGGTATCTGAAATGCCAAAGCATAAATGAAGTAGCAACATGGGGGCTAAAAAATTCTCACCTTGCAGTTTCCTTAATAACATGCCAGCTATCCATATACCTTGGAGTTCCATTCTTATTGGGTCGTTGCTGAGGAGGAAAAAGGATGTATCAGCCAATTCTAGTTGTTAATAAGAAGACAACTGCATTCTGTAGCTAAATTTTCAATTAAGGCTAAAAGTAATAGAGCATCTATACCTGCAATCGTGCTCGTATAACCTGGAGAAAGAAGAGAAGAAAAGAAAAAAGAAAAGCAGATAAGATGCAATTATCAGCTAACAGATAAAATGACATTACATAAGACCCACTTTTACTAGAACCAGCCAAAATGACTTGATAAACGAGACACATGCCTGAACTGGATATGTAAAAAGAATGGCAGCAACTTTAGAAGAACCGCCAAGTATCGCATAATCAATTGAAGTCTGTACAAAATGCTAAAGTATCAGAAATCTTTCACCATCATCTCATCTTAGACAGATCATATCACAAAACAGGTACTGAGAGAGAAGCAGATGATATCTAGCAAGGCCTCTCAGAGAAATGTAAAGAGAAGACAAGTATAAACAGCAGTAGACTAATGGTTAGCACCATTTGTAGCATCACATCTTCCAACTTCCAAGTGCTCGAGAGGAGGCCACTTTTAAAATGTACTATCTTAGTCACTCATTTAGTTCACTGTATACTGTAAGTACTTACCAATAAATCGTGTTGATCCCCAGAATTTCTTTTCATTTCTTTCAAACCAACAAAAACTGTACGAAGTTCCTCATATGCTGTGAACTGAATAGCACCATGAGAAACCTGCTGAAGTAACAAAAATTATTAGGTATGTGTCCTGAAACTGTCTCGAAACATTGACACAAATTTTTCCAGTTAGGGATTTTCATCCTGGCTACAAATTTATTTCACCAAAAAAAAAATTATGCCTGCAGTCATTCAATATGACCCACCAATACAGCACAACTTGTCCGTCCATATTTCATGGTTATGTCAACCAACTAATGTAGGATAAATAAGGTTGATTTTGTGCAATTAAAGATTTTGGAATAAGAAACCTAAACATCACACCTAGGATTTCTTACACATCTTATCTACCAAGTCTTAATAAGGGTTTGATTACATAACACAACTAGGAAATTGAGAAAGTTCTATAAATACTATTTAACTTGAATGTGTCTTCTCAAGATGTTGCAAATCATATTTGTAGTGTTAAATAAGTTTTTCCTATACTAGATTAGGGAATACCAAAACTAAATTAGGAATTTCAACTTTTAATAAAATATGAATACTAATATTAAACAGGTTAAGAGCATTAGTTCTTATATAAATAAGAAATATTAAAACAAATAGGAAATCTAAATACAAAAAGGAATAAAATCCTAAAGTTACCAAAATTATAATAATAGACTCCTAAACAGTATAATGATTTTATATAACTTCTAATCTATCTAGGCAAAATCCATTCTGCATCACCAACACTCTGAATTCTTTCATGGACATGGCTACACACAAAAACACATTATGCAAGCATGAGAGCTAGATCCCAAAGCTCTCCAAACTACGTCGGCAAAAGAAAAATTAGAGCTCTAACTAAACAATTGGCATAGGCAGAACTCCAACAGCATACTACCCTTGTGAATTAACTATGCCATGACATCTTATGTCAAAGACTGAAGTTATAACAAAGTAAAAATGTCTATTTCACAAAGAACAAAAGATAGATGGAAAAAGAATCAAACTAAACAATGAGCTTACATGGCAAAACCCCACTACACAATGATTCAAGAGAATAGAAGAAGAATAGGTTTTCATTTAATAAAAATCTATTTTCATGCAGCGGAGAACAATTGAGAAATACATCTTAGAAGCAACCAGAGAAATTAAGAAAAAGTAAGCAGAAATCAATAACTCTCGTTGCTGCGTGACCCATAAATATGTAAAAAGACTTACCAGCAGAAGACTGGGGACAATCCCCCTATAGAGGGCCCTCCATCCTTCCTCTCTCATTATGGTTCTTAAGGCATCTAATGTTGATGGCATGTGAAACAGATTGCAAAAAAAACAGTTAAAATTTTAGTGTTAAAATTAAGCACCAAAACAAATGGTTATTTGGTAAGAATGCAAAAAAGTAAGGAAAAACTTGAAAAACGAGATTGAATTATTCTAATTCCAAGTTGAAATGCTGAAAATCATATCCTTATTTCATGTGCCTCTGAAGAACAAAAAGTGAAAAATGTTTCACCATGACAAGTGTAAATTCAGTAGCTCTTGACAGGCAAATAATGTGAAAAGGCAACAGCTCCCGACAAGCAACCTACTTAAAGTGACTACACCATCACCAAATTCAAATATCAAGAAAACCATTCAAATAAAGAAGAGACTGCCTAAAAAATTAGAGCGTCATCTTTTCCTAGATCAGCAAGTGAACATAATTTGATTGCTAAAAATTAGTGTCAAAAGTCAATATGACTGCCAAAAAAAAAACCATCTTAAAGGTCTTAATCTCAGGTCATATTATTAGCAAGTTAGTAAAAAGATGAATAGCAGACCATAAAACCCAGAGTACTGTCGAGTTTGGTGAAGAGGATTCTGAAGCTGCAACCTAGTCTTCACAAGCCAAATAGGATTCGTGCACAAACAAACCTGAATTCAACAAGGTTGCAAGTAATAGTGAGATTAAAACATAAACTTACATCCCAAAAAGGCAATAGGGAATCAGGATTACTACTGTTACTGTCCCAAGAATCAAGATTAAACTCGACCAACACATAGCATAACTGCCAATTATTCATTGTCAGGCAAAGACATGGCAGTGACAGTTTGACAGAATTTCCAGACAACGCCCGTGATATTCAGGCAATGACAATGCACAATCTGGAGAGTTGCCGAACATTTTACATTCTGTTTTGTTGTTACAACAGCACTATCTTTGTTTACTTAGTTATCATCACTAATCTTTTCCTATGATCCAATAGTCTTGGAAGTTTAAACCTCTACGTTACTTTATAGGTAATTTGATATCTGTTATGTAAATGTCGCAACCAAAAAAATACCAGCCATGTTACAGGCATAAAAATGATGGTACACACCAAACCTCCAGCTTCTGCTGCAGAAGCAAGATGAAGACCAGCACTCAGCTTATCATCTCTGCCTCTGGCATACCTTTGCTTTGCTCTACCATAACTGCATGTCAAATATGCTTCAATAATTTTGGTTAACAAATTAACATAAGCTGTCAAAGAACAAGCAAACCAAACTGAAAGGTGATGAAGAAAAACAGCATTATGATGAAAAGAATAGTTTTTGAAAAAAGAAAAGGAAAAGGCATCTGATATTGACATAAGTAAATCAAATGGATGACAAACATGGCAGCATATAACTAAATTTGCAGAATTCTTAGATTGCTACTCACAAGAAGAAGTATAAACCCCATGAAACAGTAGAACCAAGAACTGCAGGATAGAAGCCTGCATAAAGTCCTCTCAGGCCCTGCAGGAAGGAAATGGAAAGCTTTCTTTAAAAACAGAAATCTAGCAATCAGCAATTCTTTTCAGCCTCTTTTTTTTCCCTAGAAAAGAGATCTAATGATATCTTAGTCTATTACATGTACCATGGATAACAACTCAGGTGAAATATTGAAAGGAGAGAAGTTTTATCTTTCAAAAGAAAACAAAGCTTCTCAGCCTGAAAATTAGCATGTTCCTTTTTCAATCACAACGTCCACCTTTAGCCATTTCCGATCAATTAAAATTGATTATGAAATGAATCTACTTCCAATTTTTTAGCCGTTAAACCCTCGATCCCCAAAGTTCCACCATTTTACAGTTTGAAGCCTAAACTATCAATACTGCTGTTCTCAATTCCAAAACCTATTAGCCTATGGAGAAGATAATTCGATCTCAAGAAGGAAAAGAAAAAAGAAGAAAAGATATTTAAACTTATGTAGGATCAGTTCCTCCAAAAATAAAAAAAAACATATGGGATCGGCAAAACGTTGAATGCCGCAAAAGCGTCAGGCACATACGCTACTAACAGAAAGGTTTCATAAATTAAAAGAATAATCAGTTGCTGAGACTGACAGTTGAAGTTCTGGAAAAACTTACCTCGAAACGAGCAATGGTTAGAACAGCGTGGACAGTGTTCTTATAAGTTGGAAGATTCGAAGCTCTACCATCATGAACTGCTCAACTGACTAAATCAAATAAGCAAAAGAACGACAGAGAAACTTTGAAAAGTACAAACACACAGATAGGTGAGTGTGTTTGTATACCTTGAAATCTGGTACGGACGACATCGAGAGGGTGCATGGCGGCGACGGTGGCGAAACCCGCGACGGCACCTGCTGCGGCGTTTTCCCATTGCCAATGCGACTGCGACATTTAGAGTTGATGAGCTGAATTTGCAGTGATTTTGAGGAGGAAGGAGCGAGGAGAAATGATTTCTCATTTGTTGAAAAAAATGAAAAACAGTAGCGTAACGATGCAGCTCTGCAAGACAATGGTGGCAAAAAACTGATTAATTTATTTGAAGGTATGAAAGTTCCATGGAACAAGAAATAGCGGCGGCCGAAAGGGAAAGCCTTGGACGACACCTTTGCTAGGGGAAGTTAAAGGCCCATCTTCAGGGCTCAAGGCCCATACCGCGCCTCCATTAGGA
The DNA here is from genome assembly GCF_054855325.1 of Carica papaya. Taxonomy (NCBI): domain Eukaryota; kingdom Viridiplantae; phylum Streptophyta; class Magnoliopsida; order Brassicales; family Caricaceae; genus Carica; species Carica papaya. The sequence continues at coordinate 3,344,464 of NC_142312.1, read as the reverse complement.
ATTGGATGGTGCCATGGTGAAAAAATTGGTCAGAACTAGATCGAACCAAATTAAACCAGATCAAAAACAGATGAAGATGAACATTTTTTTATTTACTAATTAAAAAATTAGTAAAATATTAGATTGATATATAATAGAAGGAAGATGTTAAATTTCAGAATTTAGTTATGTATTCTAGCATCCTGTTTGGATCGTGATAAATGATAAAATTTTAATGTATGAAATTTTACGGGTACGAAAAAATTATATATATATATTTATATTTTCAATTGTAGCAAACGGTATTTGATCGATAAATTTGGGATGAATTTTAAAATCATTGAATCGATGGTATGTTACCGACATGTTATTTTTTTTTTACTCTTATATTCCTATATAATTTATTTAATTTCATTTTTATTTTCATAAATTATTATTTATTTTATTAAATATAAAATTTTAATTTAATTATATGTAATAATTATTTATTTAAATACAAATATAATTTTATTAGAAACTAATTTATTTATTTTTTTCATTACATATTTTTTATATTTTATTTACTATTACATATAATAATTAAAAATAAATTAATAATTTAACTAAAAATATAACCATATTATCATATCATTCAAATAAAAATATGTTATTAATATACAATTATTCAAATATAAAAAATTTTTATCACTCTCATTCTTTGTCATTGTTATCTAACAATTGTCATTGTTATTATCATACATTAATTAACTATCATTAAAATTTATACAAATATAATATAAATGTTTATTATCGTATCAATTATAAGTTGTAAACTATATCCTTCATATACCTATTTTGTGTTCATAATTTTCGATCTTCATCAATCTCATATTTTGTTAATTACAGATTTATATTCATCCTAGTCGAAGTGGATGGAGCTAAGATTAGCAAATCACCCACTAGAAAGACCATTACCATACATAAGAAAATAAATCCAGAGACAAGTGCTTTGAATACATTATACAGTTTATATTGGAGAAGAATGAATTCAAGTTAATCATCAATCATTCCTTACAAGCCTTAAAGGCAGCATCTTGGAACTTCACATTCGGTGAGTACAAAAGAATTTTGTGACATTGGGAATCAAGTCTTCTGAGTTGTTAAAGGTACAATTTATAGGATTCTTTATAAAATGAATCCATTGAAATTTAGTTCTACAACATGTGTACGATGCTCGTTGCAGCCATCAAGAAATTAAAGACATAATCCATTAAGAAACAAAAAAGTGAGCTTTTATCTCAAATATGTAAGCAAATCAGTTTTATCAAAGAATGTTCTGCATTATGAAGGGAAAACTACATTGATCTCCAGGACTTGCAGGTAGATCCACATGATACTAATATCGGCTACTGTTGGATCTCATCAGCCATTTAATTGAAGCTTGGAACTTTCTACTTCTTTTTCATTTTCCTGTCTGAGAAAGTCTCAGAAACAAAAGCCAAATGATACTATATCTCGAAAATGCAGAGCAACAGTAAAGGAATACGATATCACATACATTATCGCCCTAATTCCATTTTGTGCACCAAAGATGCTCACTGGAACAAGCATGTATACATACACAAGAGGGTTGGAGGAATGATAAATTATAGAGCATATATAAGCAGTAAGTTGCATCTGGTTACAAGTCCTAGTCATTTTTGTATCAGACGGTATTGCACCCCATGAGTAAAACATACATTATCTTCTTTCTAACTTTTTTTTTATTGCTTGAATGGTATTCTAAATCATATCCTAAATAATATTGCAACCCATAAAAAGAAGTTGGGAAGATTTGGGTTGAAACACAACAATAATCTGCCTAAGAATCATAAAAGACAAGAGATCGTTGCTTTCTGATGGCAGAAAGAACATGATAAGAGACAATTTCAATTCAATGGGGTAGAGAATTATTCATCAAGAACGTTGCAGAAGCCCTAATTCCTATTTCCTCTACTCTAAAAAATACAATATTTTTTCCATCACCAGCCAGTACTTCCTTCTCACCACATCACAGAAATGCTTTCATCTACAAATTGCATTGCTCTGAGGCAGAAACCCAGATTGATTTCCCTTCATTTATAGTCTAATATAGAAGGTTTGCTTATATTTATATGAATTGCAGATTTACAGTCTGCTAAATAGGCATGCTAATTATCAAAATTATCCTTGAATTAACACCAAGACTAAGCGCAATCAAGAAGTAACAAATACGTATGTTGATCAAACTGTTCATTACTCACTTTCTGTTCTTCTCAAATGATTCAAAAACCAGCGCTTGAAACAGGCTTAAGCGACTCAGAGCAATAGAAAATTCACCATCTTTGATGTGAAATTCATTTGGACAGCTATAAAGAAAATCAATGGCGGGGTATATATGCAGATTAAAACTAACTGGGCCGACACCCCACAGACAGAAAAAGTAGAACTTGAACTACCTCACTCCATGGAGACCTTGGCGCCAACCTCCTTCATCTTCGAGATAATTTTCTCTGCCTCCTCCTTGGTGACTCCTTTCTTCAACAGAGTTGGCGCCTTCTCTACTAAATCCTTCGCCTCCTTCAGTCCCAAATCAGTAAACCCTCTCACTTCCTTTATCACCTTAATCTTCGCCGCTGCTTCGAACCCTTCGAGCTTGATATCGAAAACCGTCTTCTCCTCCTTCTTCTCTTCACCCTTTCCGGGGCCACCACCGCCGGCCCCTTTTCCGGAGCTCTTCGCTGGGAACCCCATCCCTGGCATCATCACCGCCATCGTCGGCATCTCCGTGATGTCCAGCTTCTGGCGCAGGATCTCCGTGAGGTCCATGGCTTCGAGCAAAGTGAGCGCCGTCATTTCATCGACGATTGCGGAGACTCTCTCCGAGGGAACTGGTCTTGATTCCTGCGCTGCAGATGACGTGTAATGAGATGATTGGACGGACGCGAGCCGATTAGGAATTCCCGGCGACCCAGGGTTTCGATAACTGGAATTAAAACTCCGTGATAAATGTGAGGAAATGAATCGTAAAAACCTCATTGTCGTGCAGTCAAGAGCTTTGTATTGTTGCTGCTGTGGATGTCATAGGAGCTTTTCGCGAGGTTTCAAATGACTCTGCATCCATGGCTTCGAAGAAGAAAATAGAACCATAAACCCTACGGAGAGAGCAGAATGGGCCAAACCGGGCCAAGATCCGAGCTTTCAACAAACCCACCTAGTACTCCATCAGACCCATTTAACCCACTAAATGGGGAAAATTGGAAAAGTAAAAAGGACATTTACTTCCGTAAATGGTTAAAATATTTAACAAAGCAAATATAATATCAAACCCAAATTTCATGTCTGGAAACTTGTGCAAAGAGGGAAACCAGGCTACTTACTGAAAGAGACAGACTAAGGCCTGGGGAAGAAAAACCAGAAGAAAACTTAAGATGGATCGGAAAGAAAAAGTAGTCAGCCGGAGGGTGACCAGATCACAAACAAAGGTCTACAATACCTTTATTGCCACCATAAACTCCCACCACAAAGAAGTAACCTTCTCTCTGTATACATTCATCATTTCTTTTATTCTTTAAATTTTTTATTTGTGTTACCCTGAGAAAGTGATTGTAGAACAACAGCTTTTGCCTAACTTGACTTATTATTGAGCAGGGTTTCATTTATTTTACTCAGTTTTTACATTGTAGTTTAAAGCAGAGACTTTTGGTCTCTTTTCTTTGGTGGGTAGAAGGAAAAGGAGAGATTTTATTTTTCTTACACACTTTTTACGGTAAAGTACAGATTTTTAGGGTGAGGCGTGCTAAGTATTTTACCTTGTTTTTTTTGTTTGCATAGAAGATAAAAGACCTAAAATGCGCTTTGTCTGAAGGATTTAGTTAGAACACAGGGGGTGTCTCTTAAATTTTTCTTTGGGATAATTGATTACCAGTTTCTATTACTTCAGATTGTAGTAGAACTCATAGTTCCTTTTCTGTTAAAAGATGAGAATGTATTGTTTTTATGATCACTTGGTAGAACATAAATAATAGATGAGATCATAATAATAGTCTTTAAATAATAACTCAAGTATACTTTTTCACTTATTTCTAATAGGAAAAAATATGTTTGAGAGGGAAAATTCTAATATGTCTCCAAGGCATGCTACGACCAAGAATGAATAAGTAACATTTATTAATTGATTATAATATATTTTATTCTTCAATTAAGATCTTCCTTATTTTGATCTAAATGTTGGAAATGATTATGGCTTGGAGGCTTATACTTCAATTTCACTGTATTTTACTTTGATCTTTAATCATTACTTTCAAGAGTAAACATGAAGTTAAACCCAAGATGACTGTTAACTCTATAAGGTTAACATAAAAACTTGTTGAATCTATTCGGCCGTCCTGTTTTAGCTTTTGACACAGAGAGTTTAAGACTCTATTACCAATCTTTAGGGTCAGTTTACAAGTTACCATTTTGATAAAATTCTTAATAGAAGTTCAATAATTAATTAAAATCCTTGCTTAAACTGTGTTCCTTTTCCTATTTTATTTTGCTTTAGCATGCAACATTAACTGTCATACATTCAATTTTCTAGAAGTTTTGAGCAGTTTTTTTTCCCTACCATCTGTTCCATCAATTATTTGAATTTATAATATAGAGTCTGAGCTTTATATTAGTTTTTCATGTATCATGTCTTGAAACTCTGTTGATTGTGCAGGTGGTTTCTGAGGCACCATCTAATTCTCCATTTACTCCGCATACCACGAGCAATCTTACTTGTGCCACTGCCAGCGAGTCAAGGATGTTTGGAGGATCAGAAAAGAATAGTCAGACAAAACTAGTTTACTCTGCTAATATATCTATCCCAACAATCCACAAAATGCATGGTCTTGGAAATTTTTCTTCAGAGCAAACTCATATGCCAGAATCAAGGATTCTTTCAGCTATTGGTTCTTCTGCACAGATAAAAGCTGAAGCTGCTCGTCCCTTGTCATGGGTAAAAAATCTTTTATACATATATATATATATATATATCTCTGGTTATTTGGAGATATAAGTAATTAGCTTCCAATTTTCAACAAAAGGACTTTTAATTAATTTACCATTTTTCTATATATCCTTTAGTATCTCGTAAATTAATGAAAACTTGTGTATATGCTACAACTAGTTCTTGCCTTGGAGTTCCTTTTACAGGTATGCAGATCAACCCCAATGAACTCTCCATCAACTCCTTGTGGACAAGGATATCAGGTTTCAGAAACATATTCATCACGAACAAAGAGGCAGAGGATCAAACATTATGAGAGTTCTAGCACCCCATGGGCAGAGGAGAACAGAATTGTCCCTGCAACAAGGCCTTTTAGTAGCTCGCATTTGAAGTTCCATGAACGAAATCAATCTTCTGAATTACACCCTTCAAATGTGTCAACATTACTGAATGGGGATCTCAAGGATGGTAGCCAAACTGCTCTATTAGTAGGTAGGCTAGTTTCCAGTAAGAAGAGAAATGAAGCTTCTGAACAACCCTCATCAAGTGTCCAACCCACTATACCGAAAGGACACCTCAAGAATGGTGGAAAAACTGCTGGTGTATTAGCTGGCCAAATTTCCAACAATCAGATACTTGTGAAGGACGCAATAGCAGAATCAACTCTCGTTCAGAAACAGTCAGAAGAAAATACCAACAATTTGGATTCAGAGATTAGAGAACTAGGTCCATCTCTTAGTTTAAACCTATCAGAGATGGCAAACATGTGGCATGATGATCATTCGAATCAAGATGAAGCAGAAGTTCTGAGCTCTAATTCTTCTCTGGTTACAGTTCATGGATATAGAGTGAAGGAAACAGCAGCACCTATCCTTCACAAAATTTTCGGTAAGTATGGAGATATTGCTGTGAATTGCTTAATGGAGAGAGTAGAAATTCGATCATATTTTCTGGAGAAGGTCTGCGACGTTGTTCAAATGCTAGAAAATTCAAAACTCGAGGAACTTACACAACTTGAAATAACAGACATGCTTGATCTTGTCGATGATCTTATGAGAGGACGTCTGGATGTTGCGTGGCTTCAACAGAGGTTAAAAAAGATATCTGAGGCCAAACAGATTCTCAAGCATTCCTCCACTTTGAAGGAGACTAAGGCAAAGAATAGTCACTGTGCTGAGGAGAGTAAGAAAAGATTGGAAAATTTTCAAGCTGTGAAACTGAAAATTCAAGAGAAGATCTGCTTGATAGAGGACCATCTGAATGCAACACAAGAAGAGTCTAGAAAGATTGAACGAACAATCTCTGAGGCCATAGCTAAGGTAAAATGCTTCCACAAATCACTAGTGAATGACCTACTTTGATATCTTCTTTCACCAGCAAGTCGGAGAGACAACGACATGCCCAACTAATTTCACTTTCTAATATAACTGGAATGATTGTCCTTTTGTTACTAAAGAAATGCTTTTGTTAAGTATTCTGGATAGTTTGTGCAGTTTATGCCCTCAGACTGGATATCCTGTGTAGAATTTGTGTTCTGTCCTTATCATTATGCGATGAATAGCTTTTGGGGTTTTACCTAACATTTCGAATTGAAATATTTCAATGCCTAGGAGTGTCAGGTCGAAGAATAATTAAATCTCTTTTAACAGCATTTTCTTCTTTTATGTTCAGCAGGGAAAAACGAATATGAAATAAAGTTTATCAACTTGAGTTCCTATCCTGCCTCAAAGACAAGATTCTTTTCTAAGTTTCAAGATTATTTCATGTTACTATCCTGCAACGCGTATTAACATATAATCTGACAATGTTGATTTTGGTGATAGATTAAAAAAGGTTCTATCAGATTTAATGTGAAAAAATCAAGCATGTTCAGATTATTTAAAAACAAAGGTCTGAAAAGTGTTTGACAAGTTGGAGTATAGGATTTTCCTTTTGAAAGGAGACGAGAAAGACAATAAGGAAATAGAACAGGAAACCAGAGACATAACACATAGATTACTGCATATTGGGATTTTAGTAAGAGACAATCCTTCTTAAGAGTTTATCTTCCTGCAGTTCTTTCTGATCTCTCCTCTTGAGCCTGTCAATGGAGAGATATTTCCCATCTTAATCATAGACTTGGCAAATTGCACGAAGAAAAGCTCCTGGTTTTCAGCATATTGCTTCACTAACTCCATAGCTTGCTGGTTCTTTGTCAACAGAACTTGATCAGAGTTCAACAGTCCCTTATAAGCCAGCAAGTTCTTGAAGTAGCTGTTGTCAAACTTTGTTGGGCTAACGAAATCCAAGAAGAACAGGTTCTGGTCACCTCCGGATCTTGGGCAACGCCGACGCAACTGAGCAGCAAATGATTGGTCAATCGTGTAGTCAGGTCTTCCATTGCCTGTTTGGTTGTAGAGCCTCTGCCTGAAGCTGGTGCATCTAGCATTTCCGATTGTGTGACTCCCTAAATTTAGAAATTTTTAGCCATGGCTTTAAGTATAATAGGTTTCCAGACACACTTTAAATCAATTTAATTCATTTGAGTTACCAGAAAGAGCAACAAGATCAACAATGTTAAGTCCTTGACGCTTGAACTTGGTTAGAATGGTTTCAAAGGTGTTGTTTGGAGCAGGAATATCATTGTTGGAGCCACTCAAGCTTGCACCTCTCGAGTCCCTTCTTCCTAATGGGACTTCCCAGCTAGGTCCACCAGTCTGCCGACACAACAAAGATAATCAGCCATGGGAACTTTAGACAAGACCTACATTAATCGACAAAAACAAGAAATCATGCCTACAAGACTGCAAAAAGAAAATCCAACACTTACAAGAACTGTAGAATGTCTAGCAGCTAAAGTCAAAATGTCAGCACAAGATACAGTATGAGGACACTCCTTCTCTAGAGCATCCTTGATCTCGTCAAGAACTTCAAATCCACGAGCAGAATTCCGATTTGGGTTTGAGATTTTCTCAGTGATTATGCTGCCACTACCGTCTAACAACACCGACGCATCACAGCCCTGCAGGATTAACAACATGGTTCAATGAAACTGCAGAAGTAAACTACAAATATCTCACGAGGGATTAGGAAACCGGACCTTAACAAAACAGTCATGGAAATGTAGCCTGAGTAACGAAGCTGCCATGCGAGCTTCTTTCGCGACAGCTTTGGCTACTATGGACTTGACAATCTCCTGAGCTTTTGGGCATGAATGGTCATAAAACTGAGGATAAAGGTAGCCCCCAATGGTCTTACTAGAGAAGCAAAGTGGGAAAAATGCAAGAAGAGAAATGAGTAGAAGAAAGTTCTTAGACTTAGCCATTTTCTTCTTTGCTTTTCAAGACTATCCAAGAACAGTTAGAAATATGAAGAGAGAACTTTTGAAATCCGGGTGAATATGATGGGATGCAAGATGGGGTTATGGGGTATTTATAGAAGGGACTTTCTTGAATGGTCTAAAGAGAAAAGAAAAAGGAGAAAAAATGGAGTAGAGAAAGATGGAGTTGGTAACTAACTAGTTTGCATTTACAGCAAGAGAAGAAAATCAAGGCTGGAGTTGGTAGCAATTGCATGCTTAAGCTGACTTATTCAACATCATATTTTCAGTAGTAAGCTCTAATAAACCTTGTCATATTACTTGGAACAACAATCAAGTTCCTTAAGCTTTGATCATCCTTCCTCAATGGATTTACTTCTACTAGTTACTCATAATATATTAATCCAGTTCAGTACTTTGAAAGCTTAAAAGCAAAATCTTTGCTTGTGATCATTATTCTTTTTTTTCTTTGCACTTTGGAGAATTTGCTTGAGTTCTTAAAAGATTAAATTTAATTTTATCGTATAACAAATCATTACTTAACTGAATGATTGATACAGTTCTTCTTTTATAATAGATTGTGAGTTCTTAGTCAATTTGTACTTTCATGTGTAGTTTCGATTATAAACTATTTTGTTATATTATAATTGATGTATGTATATCATTTAATTAATTAATATATAAATTTAAAAAAAAAAAAAAAAAAAAACTGTTTGAGTAAGTTAATCTAAAAACTCAAGAATACTTAAATTAAAAGAATCTCCTGTTTAAATATTGATGGTGATTAAGAAAAAGAAAATTCATTTCAACTTCCCTAAGAAAAACCTTTTGAAAAGACATAATTTATGATATTACATTGGCGTCAACAAGAGTTACTAACTGAACCAATAATTTATATGCAGAAATTCTCAATTATTGATCTGGTCAACCAGCTAAGATTTTAATTAAAGAGAAAATTACAATTATCCTCTGGTTTTAAATTAATAATTTTGTACATTATTATCTTCTAATTATTTTAATGTTCATCTTCTACATGTTTATGGTTAAAAATTTAGATAATTTGAATTTTAATTAAATAAAAAATCACATGAAAATAAATTATATTTTACCCAAAATAATAAAAGAAGATGAAGACAGAAGGAGCAGATTCACCTGCTCTCTTGAAAAATTTGAAAAGAATCAATTTTATTGACAAAAAATTCCTTCCAAACATAGTGTCTGCGGCTTCGTAAAGTTTATTATACGCACACACATGCAAAAGTGTTTGAAAATTTCATAAACTCACAAAATTAAATAGCTTAAGTAAAATCTAACGGTTGAAACTTCATCTAATGATTTTTAAACTAACGGCTGAGATTTGTTAAATTGTGTTGGTATAGATAATTATAAAACTGTTATAGCTCTCAATTTGATTTTGACGTCGATCAAAGTTATGCCTACAGCTAATATACTATTCTTTCTTTTGTATTTTTTGTAGTCATTTTAATTTCGTAGTAATTAAGTGGTTCCCGTATTGACGTCATATATTTTATTTAAATAATACCAAATTAAAATTTATTTATTTTATGAATATATTATAATTAAAATTGACTATTTTATAAAGTTTAATTCAGCGAGATTAATAATTTAAATTATTATTGAATTGCTGTAACAAGGAATTTTATGTCTGAATTCTGATATGTTAGAATTCAATTCAATACGGTTTCTTTTGTTAAAGTACATATATGAGTCGAATTATATTTTGTTTGGTTGGAAAAGAGGAGGTCGGGTTCAGATTTGACATTCAACAACACGTCCAAATTCAGCTCATGTATATATATATATATATTTTTTATATTTTATTATTATAAACATACGTATATTTATAAAAAAAAACAAATAAAATACATTATACTAATAAACACAATTTATTCAGATTGATAAATATAATTTGATTTATTATTATATATCAATAAATATGTTTTAATTAATAAAATAAAATTATATTTATATAAATATAATAAAATGATTGACTTGAATTTGAGTCGAACTATTTATAAACCGATACATTAATTTTACATGTTGGAAATAGAATTGATTTTTTATAATTTTTCTTAGGGGGTTGGATCCTTGAACGTTTAGGCAATATGATAAAAAAAAAAAAAAAACATAAATTTAATCTCTCAATACACATTAGATTATATTTTTTTTTTAATTTTAATTTTAATTTTTCCTCACAAAATAACATTTTCACAACATTCAAGCAAACACAACTCTGTGCTTGTTGTTTCCTTTTTTTTCGAAATTTCAGTTATCTTAAATCTACCCTTCCTTAGATCCCACTTTTCTTAAACTTTTCAAACTACCTAACACAAAAAGAGTAAAACAAAAAACCAAAAAGTCTTTTCCACATTTTACATGTAAATGGAGATGGACCTAAACTTACTCAAGGTATAATTACATACGTGTGAGTAACTCAACACATATTATATATATATATATATACCACCTTGCTGCCGTATATTTGTCCGGGCATGAATGAGAACTAATCCAAGAAGGGAGGGGGGGGCAAGAGAATATTAGGTTAATAATCTGAACCCTCCAATCATATTTTAGAATTTGCTGGTATGGTTGGAGAACTACTCCCTTTTAGTTCCCTCAATTCCCAATTCTTCAAACTTAATCCTACTTTTGTTTTCCCCCATTTTCGTTTCTGTTTGTTATATTCATTGCTTTTTTTTTTTTTTTTTTACTTGGGTGAGTGAGCATTTTTCTTCAAAAGGTTTCCATAAAAATGAAATTTTAAAAGGCAGTGTGATGTGATCTGATTTGACTTGGACGACCACCTTTCTTTAAAATAAATAATGATTGAAAATTTAAAGAGGTTAATTTGATGGGAAGCAAGTATGATTTGTACCTCCATTCAATTTATTTTAATTTTTTTATGGTTCTATTCTGTAGTTTGAATTTATTTTAAGTCGGTCCCAGAAATTTATTTTTCATTATTTTATATGAATGTTTAGGTTTTAGATTTTTATTTTGTTAATTTTGATTAATTTAGTGTTAAACTTAGAAAAAATTTGTATTTAAAAGCTCAAACGCTTGCATACATCATTTAAAGATCACTAAAAATAAGAGTGTTCAAATATATGTTTAATTTACAAGATAATAAAATATATTCCTGAATTTTGTTGGAGACTAAACGTTTTTCTGAAAACCGTGTTGATGACTCTTGCTCAAACCATTGATCTCGCACAGGTCGCCGCCGAATGCGCTTTTGTTACAAAAGCTTAAAAGGTGCAGATCATTCAGTTCTACAAATATTTCCATCAAAATAAATATGAACACCAACTTGAAAGAGATGACATACCTCATTGTTCATCTTTCTTGCCAATAAATAACAGAACAGTTTATGACTTTCTATTTTACATGAGAGAATATGTCTGTGTGTGTGTGTGTATATAGCAGATTACATAACTTCATACATGCTATATCTCTGATTTAATACCAGTGAAAAGTCCGGTGAAATATCTAGTGTGGCACGGTAAAGAAATAAAATCAAACTGAACCATATTTTCTTTCCCTCAGTCTCCAGGTTCCTTGAGGAGAAACTGGGGGACGACCCCAGGAGGCTTCACTGGCAACAGCACTATTTAGGTCTTCTGGTCGTGAGTAGCCTTGTCCCGTTCCGTTTACCTGTATCAAATCAAACTCAATTCAAGGCCTGTTCATGAGGTGGCAAAATTCAAATGGGTGCAGATTAAGTTCCCATTCAATTTAGGAGGAAAACAGTGCAGATAGCCTGATTTAATCCAAACATGGACTTGGTAACACAAAATTACATCACGGTTGGAAGCAGGGAGCATCTGTAAACTGCTGCCACAGCTACACGAAATTAACCTCTAAGCTGTCATCTTAGGACCCAAAAACCCGAATCCATACGCTAAGTCACCCACCCAGTGTTACCTTACAATCATATGATATTCAACAGTAGAACATTAATGTAACTGCCAAGATCATTCAAAAGCATTTCATATGGTCACAACAAATTTTTCTTTGAGCAGCTATTAACTTCGCAGATGAAAATTTTACCCAGAAAGTAATGAACTTTGACCAGACTGACCTGTCTAGACAGACTCTTATCTTCACATATGCAAATAATATCGATTTGCCAATCATTTACCATGATTTAAAATGTCCAGTAGCATATTTGACATAAAGGTAAAGTAAACTTACTGTCTCCATGCAAGCAGAAAGAATTGACATGCCCGGCAATGCATCAAGCCCTCGCTGTAAACAAATATAATTGAAGATGTATTGTTAGCAAAATGTAGCAACAGTTACTGTATCTCTCCAGGCTGGAACAAGAAGCCAAAAAATCTAAATGGCATACCAGTCCTTCCACCCTCGCCTTGTAAACATAGCCTCCACAACAGAACAATACAGATGAGACAATTAATCTGCTCAACACCAATCACTTCAAATTTCAAAACATGGTGCAATAAGATGAATACAATTTTATTAGTTGCTTACTTTTCAGCAGGGAGAAAAGGGATGATGAGAAAAATAAATTTAAAGCATGGTGCACAATCACCAAATTGAATTAGGTCACTTGTTCACCTACAGAAAATTCATAACCAATAAATGGAGTTCAATCTTGTCTGTATTTGTGTTGGGGTGTGGAATTTGGATAGGAAGACTAGCAGCTTTTCCATGAACCAAAGTTCTACAAGCATAACCAAAACTTTCTTGAAAGCATAAAGATACAATCTACACAATCTATAATCTGGCTCAAATTTTTGGCTATAACCTATAACAAGGATACTCCATACTACACGTGATTTGTGTTTCAATTATTTAGCTTTTAACTTCATTTTTAATTTTGAGTTAGGAAATTGTCATACATGCAAGAGAAAACTCCAAATAAAGCCCATCCTTTCATAGAGTCTCCTCCTTGATTCTGCTTAGACTCTGCAAATTTAAGGAAGCCAGACTAGTATCAGCAAAATAAACAAGAAATTTTAACCAAGGTAGAAGATAGCATGATTCTTTAGTTAATATGTGCAGAACTACTCAAACTAAATGAACTTTATTCCTTCTGAGTTTTCTGAATGTGTTATAGGGAAAAGGGAGGAGAATAGAGAGAAGAGTTTGTTTAGAACAATATGAGCTCACCGCACATTTTGGTGAGCACAAACTGGATGGGCTCATAACCCTTAATTGGTATGCTAATATTGACTTCATATGGAGTATCACGAGCTTTCTCACCTGGCAGCACTTACAAGTAGTTAGAAGATTGCAAATAACAGGTATATCAACATCAGCTGTTAGTAGTAGTACTCATACATCTCCAATCCAGATTCAGTATTGTGGGCGATAAAGTTGTAGGGGGACTTCCAGTTGAAGCTGAGCCTGATACTCTAAGCTCCAGGCCGTCCTCCGGGTAAACCTGAGATGGCACTCAAAACAAGGATCAAAACCAGGAAAATCCATGCAAAAACATAACATTCTCAATCTCGGGCTGATCAAAATGAAATACCTTGACAATAGGTTTCTGGACCAAAGTAGAAAGAGAAGCAATTGCTGTCATATAAAGAGCTACATGAGCCTGTTCAGTGTTGAAGCTGCAAAAAAAAAAAGAAAGTAAAAGGGAAACAAATTTTCGTCGCTACATCAAAGCACTAACACCACGGGTCTCACGTACTAAATAAACATTTGTACCTAAAATCATGATGTGGCTTTTCAAAACCGAACTGTGTCATGCCATTGTAAACCTAGAAGTTAGTGAAAGAAATTCATTTCATTTAGTGTTCCCCTTTTGCGTGTAAAACTTAGCATTATGCAAAAAATCCGAAACACGACCACTAACAATTTCCCATGATCGAGGATGGAAACCAGCAGTGAAGCCCTGGAACACCCGTGGACCTGGTTTCTCACATGGAACTGCTAGGTCAACAATGACTCTGAAACAGTTAGAAATTGAATGATTTAGAGATCGTGGCAAGATGAGATTTAAACCAGTTTACTTGCTTGGTTGGATCAAGACAGCTAGATTTTCCTCTCAAAATAAAGTAACATATATTGAAGGCTTTTTGACAATCAGACTATGACATCCAGCACTTGAGTTTTCTTTTCTTTTCTTTTCTTTTCTTCTTTCTATTTCATCATTTTCTTTCATCTGCTTCTCCTTGAAGCACAAGCATCCTTGCAATGTAGATTGTATAAGACATGTTTTAACACCAAATTGCAAAAACCTGAGTCCTGGGACTAGAGAGAGAGAATCATGCATCAATACCCATATAGAAAGCTAGTAGAAACTTGGAAACCTTTCCTTTAAAGTTCCAGTAATAGCTTAGTGAAAGTTGGGAAATAATTAATCTTTCTAAATAAACAGCCATCAAATGATAATTAATCACTTGAAAATATTACAAAGATCAGAAACCCTCATCTAAGAATAAAGATTAATTGCAATATAATAATATAAAATGAAATAACTAAAATATTGAACACACACTTTATGTCAAGGTATACTTCACTCACCTGCGTTTAAACTACTAAGAAATCTATCTGATTCCTCTTTGCCATACTGGAAAAAAAAAATGATATAGCTGGAACCCCACCGTACACCCAACCCCCCTGGTCCCGCGTGCATACATGTACACTAAGATTTTCAATAAATGTCTTATTATTAGCACAAGCAATCACATGATAATTTGTATCTATCCAACTCCGATACTGAATACAATAGCCTCCACATCTGTCTACCCAACTTTTGTTTTAGTATTTGTGTATTTCCACTTTGTTACTCATCAATTTAATCATCTACCATACCAAATGAAACATATCAATACAGGAGTAGCAAACACAACAAGGCCTCTAGTCCTTCTAGCAATGAGGATTTTAATAATGAGTTCTTCTTGCAAAGAACCCTTGTGTCAATTTACAAGGCCCCCCATGCCCTCAACCCACTGGTTGTCAGTAATTAATCACTTCTAATACAGGCTACAACAATTGTTTATAGCACCAGTATCATACAGACAGCAGTTCCTGAACTATAAAATAGCAATCAACAATCACATAACCTGCAAGGTGATTTGTAAGTAACATTGCAGATGCAGCCAAGCCCACCTGAAATAAGAAGAAAGGGAATGCCTCTTAAGAAGCTTGTTCAACTTTTCGGAATCACAAAGCCATAAAATCAAAGGTAAAGAGGCAATGTATTGAAAACTTCTAAGAAATTTTTCTGCAAGTGCCAAAGAACAGAAGTAAAAAAGAAAACCTACAAGACCATAAAGCTGGCATCATGTTGATGATTACATCACTAGCTCACCCTAATTCAATGCACAAAGTCCTACTATCCTATCACTTAGAATTAGAAAGTCCTATGTCAATCTTAGGGTAATAGTGTCCTTGAAACCTAAAGATACCTTGTAAAACATTAAACCTTGAGCATTCCTAGATCGATGCATTTATGAGAATTTGAGTGCAGAAAATGTGTGCATGTGTGTTGTGTGTGTATCAGCTGTGTTATCTAGTGACTAAATTATGATTAACACTGTGGGAAAGGCAGAGTCTGGTAGCATTTGAGCCATCAAAACAAAAATCACTAAATTTAATGAAGAATAAACAATATTATTGGTAGCACTTCAAACAGCTACATCCCAAATCTTGGACATGAAGAGCATACAGACCTCTACATTCTTCATTTAAACAATTTCCGCATATCATATTTACCTAAAATAACACAAACAAAAAGATTAATTAAATCCGTATCAATTAACTGAGGCAAAAAATTGCAGACTTCATAAAAGGGTATCTTATTAATAACCAACTATACTAATATCACACAAGTCCAAACAATATCCAAGAACAGAAATGCACAGAAGCACAGTAAAACCTGAGCTGTACGGCCCATTTTGTCATAACTCTGCTCACAATTCATCAGATCACCATAGTAATACCCCTGAAAACAAAGTGAAATATGTTAGGTTTTAAAAACCTAAAAATCAGCTTCAAACTAACAACAATAGAACATTAAGCCTACACTTAACAGAGAATAGTGCAAAAACTTCCAAAACTAGTTTAAGAGTATCAAAAACCAAGTTTCAAGTTTTTTGTTGGAAATGGTATGAAGTAAAACTATCTTACAAAAGGAATAGGAGACAACCAAAGGAGGATAGCATTTCCATGCTTTTTTACAAACACGGTGTGCTGAAGGTGGTCTACAGATTGCGCCTTCAAGAAACAGTTTTTTCAGGGGCATTCCATCAGGAATATCTTTCAATAGCAAATGGATTTTTTCATTCCACTGTCCTTGGACACAACATTCTTGTCTTCTTTGAGGAGTTTCTTCCCTTTCCAAAAATATTACTTGAATGTATTTTGAATAAATTTAGTTTAAAAGATTTTCTAAATTTCATCTCTTATGCATAACCTTTCTAGTTTCGAATCTTCTTCATTTCATATTATCCAGCACTAATGTTACCTTTATCTTCCTCTTACCTGAATTTGGATCAGGTTAATTATTCAAAAGAATATAAGAAAACTAAATAAAAACTAAGCTAAAGCTGTCCTAATAGTCTGTCAAGCTTTCTCATTACATGGAATGACCTGCCGTCTTTTGTAAAACAGAATAATACTGCAAAAGGAATGCCAGCTACTTCATTTATAGTTATGACATTCACAAACAAACTTCTTAAAGGAAGCTCACTTGAATAAAGTCAACATGTCCTGAACCAGCAATAAAATAGTTGGATTGATCAAATCTGCCAAAATCTACATATCCCTGCATGAATATGGGAATGTGACTTCAGATAAACATTCTAACACCACCCCTAGAGTGTGAATAATGAAAATATCCACTTCCAGATCAAATAACATTCTTCACATTTTCTCTGCACTTGATGATTGATGAAATCTTGATTTTTCGTGATTAATACACGTAATAACAATATGTAACACGTCTGTTCTGTAGCCACTGTAAGGCATTATAGAAACACTGCACCAATGCAGCAGTAAACTATATACCGTTATAAACAAAAATAAGGACCATAAAACTATAAACCATGACCAAAATGGTTCTAATGGTTCTGCGAAAAACTCCCTTTTCCTTGGGTTGAAGGTTTAGGAGGCCGATAAACGGGAAAGAACTATAGTTGACCATAGAGCTATGCTTGGGTCCAAATGCAAATTCTATTAGAGTATTCTAGTTCCATATCCAATTCAACCTAGTTGAATTTGTAAATTCCTACTTAGCGGAGTTAGAACAAAAATCCTAAGTAAAAAAAATCCATCACTATATAATTTGATATATGAGTAGAATTGATTCAATTGTGAATCAATTATGAAAATTATGATTTACTCCTACATACCAATTATTAGACTAATGAATAGAATGAGAACACAAAGGAATTGAACGAAACCAACTATAAGTCTAAATTTTAACGAATGTCAATTGTTGAAGCCATTAATTTCCGTGAGTTGTATGACAAAAAGCTTCTAACCCAAAATGAGGATGCAAGTGCTTCTAAACATAATATCACTTTTTGAGGAAAAAAAACAGTAGGATAATATTATTCACAACGAAAATAATTCAAATTGTTAATGCATATGTTTATATTATTTACATTTCTAAATTTAGTTCATCACTCGACTGGCCATTAACACCTCATGGGTTAGTACAAAGAGTGCAGGAAGGAGCCTTGTATTATCTGTTACAATTGTTTCAAATGGGAAAAAGAAGCAAAATGATTTATACTTGAGAACATGATGGTATAGACTACCGTTTGGGATCTAGTCTCAACGTCTTTGCAAAATCTAACCACCAAATCAGCTTCCTGCAAGAATAGAAACTTAAGATAATTGCTTGATACACAAAGCAGCATGACCTACACACTTAGCTTATTGCACATTGTAACAGTAAATTTTTTAAGGAAAAAATAAGATATATGGGACTCACCTTCCCTTCATACTCAAATGGATATCCAATCCAGCCACTCTAGAAATCAACTTAAGAAAAACATCCATATGAAATCTATAAAAGAATTTTAATTGAAGATGGCTTGGCATCAAAAACCAAGTCCCCGTATCTCCTCGTGCCATTTTAATATTTCTATCCCTATATTAGCCTTATAAATAATTGTTTGTTTGAAACTTTCAATTAACTTAGAGAGGATACAAAGTCAAGAAGACGACTGGAATTATCAAGAGCATAGCAATTAGTTCTCGGTACCACCACTGAGGCAGCTCCAAGAGCCTTCAAAAGAACAGCTGAAAGAGACAAGTGAATTTATATTACAAACAATAACGCTAACTGTTATCACTTAAAGCAACAAACGAAGCTTAATGAAGAAACGGTGAATTGACGACCTTACCAGTGACTACAACGAGTATGCAGTTAAAGGATACACATTTAAACGGCACATTCTTCCCCCGCAGTGCTTCAAATGAAAGAGCGTGACATGTCGATAAAGTAAAATTAGCTTGCAATGATAAAATACAAAGCGAACATTCAAAAGAAAACGAATTCTAAACCAGTAACTTGAAGGCAATTAATAATCAGTGGAATCTCTATAAATGCAAGTTACACTCCAATGCAAAAGGAGGAAGACGATACTACTACATCCTTGTAAATTAGTCGGAGAGAATCTAAACCAGATGTGTACAATCAATAACCGTTAAAGCATCAAGTTCACTTACGGAATCTGCCGAGATTCGGCTTAATCTCCATTTCAATAATAAAATTTTTATGGACAACAGAGCATGGAAGAGAAAATGCGATCCTTGCAAGAGAAACACCTAAACGTGAATACCGCCGGCGACCAGGGGAAATCAAGAAGAAAATACCAATAACAGGAGAGCTTAAAATGATTCAGGGCAACTTCTTCAAGTGACGAAACTACCCTTGAGCTCTCGAGAAGAAGACAGCTCTGGAGACAAATAAAACGGCACGAGTTTGGTGAGTCATTTAATTTCGTTTTATATTTATTTTTGTTTAGACATTATTTATATTATGTTATATAATATTATCTTTTTAAAAAATTGTTACATATGTTTTACTTGTTTACTTACTTTTAATATTAAAAATTGAAAAAATATTTTTAAAACATCTAAATATGTATAAAAAAAAATTAAATGTACCATAATGGTTTAAAAAATAAAATATATTAAGTACCGAAATTATATGATACATTTTTTATTTCATTTAATATCTAATCATAATCATTCATTAAATTCAATGTTCCAAAATCATTAAAAAAAAAAAAAGAACAAGTCCTTTGCAGTTTGATGATGATACCATTAATCTTATATGTTTCCTTTTTTATCTTCCTCTGTGCCATAGCTATTATGCTAACATTTAAGTTGGAAAACTTGTGACATTTTATTATTATTATTTTTATTTTTATAATCAAATTCATAATTAAGAATTTTAAAAATCAGATGAAAAATAATATTTCCAATTACAAATATTTTATAGAAAAATAAATAAATCAAAATAGACTCCTTGAGTTTTTATATAAAATTTGTTTCTTTAAATTTTTACCCATAAATTTTATTTTTCAGAAACAAAAACCTTAATTAAATCTACATTAAACCTACGACGAAGTGGCTTTAGGAACTAAAAACGGTGGGTTCTAGTACCGTTTCAGACGTGCTCACGCATGTTTTCGCGTGAGGTAGGCCCCACAGGATTTGCGCCTCTTTTCCGTTGTCCAGAACCTCTCTCCCGGTTTCCACTCTCCATCTCAAAGTCTCTCCGACTCCGCCGCCACGACTGACGAATTCTTCTTCCTCCGGCGACAAAAGCCCAGAAGAAACTTACAGCGCGGCCGAGTAGCGGAGGAAACAGCTAAAATGGCTACAGTCACTGCCAAATCCCTAAATCTCCCTCAACCCAGACCACTCTCTTTATCCCCTCATAGACCCCTTAAATCCCCAAATCTCCCTTTTCTTCCCCAAAAATGCCGCTACCCGTCGATCAAAGCTTCCTCCACTCTTTCCCCTCCGGCTACATCCACGGTCGACTCTTTAATCCCCAGCGACTACAGAGTCGAGATCCTCTCTGAATCCCTGCCTTTAATCCAGAGATTCAGGGGCAAAACTATTGTGGTCAAGTATGGCGGCGCCGCCATGACTTCCCCGGAACTCAAGGCCTCCGTTGTGAGCGACCTCGTCCTTCTCGCCTGCGTTGGACTCCGGCCCGTCCTCGTCCACGGCGGGGGACCCGACATCAACCACTACCTTCGGCAACTCAACATCAAAGCCGAGTTCCGCGACGGCCTCCGGGTCACCGATGCCGCCACTATGGAAATCGTGTCCATGGTTTTGGTCGGGAAGGTTAACAAGAACCTTGTCTCCCTCATTAACACAGCGGGTGCCACCGCCGTCGGATTATCGGGCATCGACGGCCGACTCCTCACTGCCCGTCCCGTGCCCAACTCCGCCCAGCTTGGATTCGTCGGGGAGGTTGCCCGTGTTGACTCTAATGTGCTCCGGCCGCTTGTGGACTCCGGTCTTATTCCTGTGATTGCATCCGTGGCCGCGGACGAGTCCGGGCAATCCTACAACATCAACGCGGACACAGTCGCCGGAGAGATAGCCGCTGCATTGGGCGCCGAGAAGTTGATTCTGTTGACCGATGTCGCGGGGATCCTCGAGAACCGGGACGACCCGAGCAGCTTGGTGAAGGAGATAGACATCAAAGGAGTGAAGAAGATGATTCAAGAAGGCAAAGTTGCGGGTGGCATGATTCCTAAAGTCAATTGCTGCATCCGCTCACTCGCGCAAGGAGTGAGAACGGCTAGTATTATTGATGGCAGGAGACAGCATTCGTTGCTTCACGAAATCATGTCCGATGAAGGAGCTGGTACTATGATTACTGGGTAATGCAAATTCAGAGAGTAAACAAAGGCCAAGCAAGCCACTTTTTTCTTCAACCTTAAAATTTTATGTTATTTTTCAGATGGGTGTAAGTTATTTGCAGGGGAAAACAGTGGTCTCTTTAGTTCACATGTTACCCATTTCTGGTTTCATGTGTTGAAAATGCTTTTTCTTTTCCATTATTGGCAATAGAGATAAAGCTTTTTTCCCTGAAACATAAACTGAAACACACTTACAATCATCTGGGAATCTTTAACTAATTATATATAACTCAATAACACGCAATGAACAAGCACTGAAATATGTTGAAAGTGAAGATACAGCCACCCACCCATGACACCCTCCAATCTCAAGGAGATGTTGGTTTGGAAGAATTATTGATGGGTCTTGCAGGTTTTGGTTGATTGAGATTGGGTTTTCCGAACCAAGTCGTGTAGAGAAATTGCTTGTGAGGACCTACATGGTTGCATATAAGCCTCAGCTTTTGCCTCTCCCTCATCCATCTCAACACCACTTTCATGTGATTCTTGCTTGTCAATCCCCTTAATCCAACTTCCTGTAAAAACGTCTCACGTTAATCAAGCGAACAAATCCAGCAACAAATGAATCTAGAAAGAAAAGAATTTGAAGGGAGGGGGTGAGAGGAATTTAGACCTTGACGTGTTCCCAAGTCTCTGCGATAGTGAGAGGACCGTGCTCCTTCAAGATATCGAAGACAACTCTGGTGATTGTTTGGGTTTGCTCTGGTGGAGTCTTAAGTTCAATAGGTTTCATTTTTGGCTTTGGCTTCTTTGAAAAATACCTAACAATACATCCAAACACACCATTGCTACTTCTGTTTTCCAGAATTACACTCCTGAACATCTCTATTTTCCGCTTCTTTCCTGGAGACCAACGCCCAAATTCGCACAAAATGAGTTGTGAATGCAAGGCGTTCGTCGAAATGCCCCAAAGGGATCTCTGTTATACGCAGAGTAAAACAAGAATCTGCCCAATTGGGTTTGGTTGAATTGGGTCTGGGCCTAAAATCGTCTTTATATACAATCTGCCGCACAGAGACTCATATTTCCGGCTTTATTTAAATGATTAATTCTTTATTTTTTTATTTTTATGTTAAAAAAGTTAGACACATTCCAAATTTATAACTTTCAAGCAAAACAAGAAAATCTTAATCATTAGAGCTAATTGTAAATTTTATTTAATTTATTAATAACTCTCGTACACATGTACGTACATACACGAGCAAGCTCATGATCAACAGTAGTACAAACTCGAGACTCTTTAACACTGTTTTCAATACAAACAAAGCATTACTGCCAGACACGATAATTAATTAATGATGCCTGGTAAGCTTCTCCTTGATTTTCTCCATCACTCCTTTCTTTGGCTGGTGAGACGCCACACCTGCATCATACGGCGTCGTAGTGGCCGTCGCAGGAGTCTGCTCATCTTTGGGCCTCATACCCGGCAGCTTCTCCTTCACCTTCTCTTTCAGTCCCTTCTTCTTTCTCCTTCCTCCATGCCCGTCATCCTCAGACTGCAGATACATAGTTATATATATATATATATATAAGAGTAACAGATTACGATGACAGGAAACAGGAAAAAAAAAAAAAAAAAAAAAAAAAAGTAATGTAAAGGACCGAATGGAGTTTTTCTATGTTTATGTACCGAGCTGGAGCTAGAGCTTGAGCTTCCAGAGCGATGAAAGATGCCGGAGAGACCGTGGTGCTCTTTGTGATGGCCAGCGGTTGTTTGCATGTGGGTTCCGCTGGTGCCTCCGATTGGGTTGCCGTACTCGTCGGTTTGGGTCGTTGGGAGATTGGTGGATTCCGCCGTCGGAGTAGGTACGGCGCCGTATTGGTTCTGATACTGTGCCATGTAAACCCGGTGATCATACGATGAGTATTAGTTGCAGAAAACACCCTACGTATATCTTTGTAGACTATCCGGGTGTGTTGATCGGTGGAGAGCGATTTATCAAATGTTGTCAAGACGACACGTTGTTTTTTGCATGACACGTGGTGTAATATATGAGTGACACGTGTAACAGGCTTCTTATTCTAGAAACTATATTATAGCCTCTCAAATCTAAATGTTATTGGGAAATATAATATCATATAATTTAAAATTAAAATCTAATAAATTCGTTCAAATTGGTAAATGTTAATGAATTAAAAAATTAATTACCAGTAAATTAATTACACAGTGGGCATGTATGAGCCCGAAAGAAGTATATTACTAAATGGGCCGTATAAATTGTCTTCCCATTGACCCAAAAACTTTCTAGGAACATTTATACGTACATAATATTATATAATACTTTACTTAAAAAGTCAAAAACAATTTAGAATTATTTATTAATTGAGATTCTATATTGTAATTTTTTAAACAGGTGGCTAGGCGCTCTAAAACTATTTTATTAGTTCATGCATGACGAGATTACCTCATCAATCAATATATGTATATATAGTTATATTTCATTGTTTTTTTAATTAGTGTTAAAACGTCATTTGAGTCTCTATTGTTTTTAAATATATACACACATGGATATGCATATATATATATATACGCAAGCCATATCATCAATTGAGATTAGCTTTTAGGTGCAACGAAATGATGAAGATAATAATTTATTTGAGAACATTAATAAATTTTGATGAGTAATAATAATATATATCTGTCGATTATGTAACATAAATACAGAAATCATAATATATAAATTAAAAAAGAATAAAAAATTATTATAAAAAAGAATGTATTAATTATTAAATTAAACAGTAACTAAATAATAAAAATAAAAAGCTCAGAATCACCATATTTTGTATAAAATTACAAGAAAATAAATATATTAATTAAAAAAACAATTGAAAAAGGTGAACGTCTATTTACATTATTTAGATACAAAATTAGGCAATAAAATGCCGATCACACTTTAGCTTTTAACAGTCAAGTGGTAGATAAATTCAGATTCAGATTTCTCTTTTAAAGTTGTCAAAAAACACATTTGATTTTTTCCCCCTTATAAAACACCAATCAAAAAAGGGTCACATACATATAGTTGATTGGTAGTTGGTTTTTAATGTAAACTTTGTTTTTGGGTTCAACTATTACATTGATATCTTAAACTCTAAGTAAGTGTTAATTTATAGTAAAATTTAGGATTTAATTCTTTTAGAATCAAACCAAGTATACCTTTTATTTGTTATTTTGAAATTAAAAGTGGTGATAACGTGTATACAATATTTATAAGTCTATTAAAATATTTATAAAGTCGTCAAAATTTTTAACTGATTCCATAACAAAAAAAAAATAAAAAATAAAAAAATCATAATATAAAATTAAATATATTTTTTTTAATTTTGTCTAGTTTCAATGTTCTAAAAAATTCTTCTATGATACTCTTTTTTGTATCATTCAAAAAATAGCGAATGGAATAAATTTAAATCTCTTATTTTCCGAATTCAACTTTAAATACACAATTTTTTCTTTCGTAATTCAGTAGTTTTTTAATTTTTACATAAATTATTTATAAAAAAATACAGTGTTTATAAAAAAAATTTATTTGAAAAATGTTCTAACTACTAAATTAAAAAAAAAAAAAGGTTATTTAAGAAATTATCAAAGAGTTTGTCCAATTCTATTAATTTTTCACTTAATTAATTAATTAATTTTAATCGCCTTGGTTTCTTGCCCTAATCATGCAACTCCAACCATTGGAGCTATATGGTGACATGATCATTTCCCTTTCAAGTGCTATCCTTTTTACAAAGTGGTACTAATTAATATTTATTTGACCAATTATCATTAGTTTCTTTTTCATTTCATGTGATTTGATGTCATGCATAGCTAATTAATCATGTTCTTTTCTTTATATAATATACATACACATGTTCCACTCCAAAAAAAAAAAAAATTGTATATATATACATGTATGGTTTCACGAGTTAGTAAATTCACATCAACTCGGGAAACATGATTAATAAATTCTTTATATATATATATATATATATATATTTATATTTTCTTATTTCTCCATAAAAATATTGAATTTAATTATCTCTCAACAATGGATCCAATATGCCCACCATACTGTGAAACTGATAAAATAATTTAGCATATCTTATAAGATTGTCATTTTGGTTACTTATTTTTTATAAAATAAATTCTAAAATTTATATTAAATTATTAATATTTAAATTTAAATTACAAATAAGTCATAATAGAAGAAATAACACATCCTAGCAGTTAGTCTTTTAAATTAAGAAATAATCCTTTAAAATTTTTTTACTCATTTTATTTTTTATAATATAATATCAGAATAAAATTAACTAATTATTTATAATTCGGGGACTGTAACCATATTTATAAGTTAATTATTTATTAATTTTTATTATTTTTAATTTAACCTATCATAAAATTAAAAATAATAATTTACCTTCTACTTATAAAAATTCACATTTAATTTGATGCATTAAAATTCAAAATTCTCATAATAGAAAAAAATATATACATCCACAAATTTAGTCAATTATTATATAATTCATGTACACTCCCATATCATATCATATCATATATGTATGTATATGTGTGAGATGGCCTTTGTGACTTTATCTCATGAATTTAAATGTAATGCAGAATGAGCACTCAATTTGTGACTTAAGCAAGGAAGTTTATTGCTTACCCAAAATTTACAGGGTGTACCCACTTGCTTCCACTACTAATCCTATTGGCATTTGGCTAATAACAAATATAAATTAATTAGCACGTAAAAGAAAATACAATTAAATAAATTCAACATCTGACAGACCAAAATTTGGCCTAATTTGTCTCACATACCTTACTCGCATTTAGCCTCTAAAAGAGAATATATATATTATACAAGATTAAGTGAGGAATCTTTTGGTTAATTAATTTATTAATATTTAGATTAAAGTGCTAATCACTAATTGTTAGACATTACCATATGCCATGCGTTGCCTTGTTCATGCATTAAAAGCAGTGCTTTTTTTTTTTCATTTATTATTTCTTTTATTGTCCATGCAACATAAATATTATTTTTATACCACATGAATCAGTCTTCTGTTGACCAAAATATTATGTTTATTAACTTGCTTAATTTTCTTTGAATTCTTATATATATAATAATAATAATATTCTAGCGAAAATATTGGATGCAATAAATAAATATGAGAATATAATTGATAAAAAAAAATAGTTTTAATACATAAAAATAATCCGAAAATATATTATTTGTTAATAAAAATAAAAAATTGCATATAATTAAAATGCGAATCACTGTACAATAAATTATCAAAATATATATATATCACAATGAATCAAATTGAAATTATTTATTATTATTATTACAAGATACTGTATTGATATTTTTGTGGGTGTAAGTTATTATTGGAATAAATTTTAAGACAATGTTGATTCATACATAGTGTTAAGAAAATGAAATTGATAATTGACAAAAACATGAGCCCCAATCTATGGTATTGGACTTTCAATAATTATCATATAATATATAACAGAGAAGGGGGGGTATTCCTTGATATCGGAAATAATTATAATTCACAAAAAAAAAAAAAAAGAAAAGGAAAGATTTAGTTGTATCATGGTGATTCAAAATTTGTACTTACACTTAAATCAATAATACATTTTTTTTTTTTACAAAAAATTATGAATTTAAATTAAATTAAATTATTTTGAGTATATATTTAATTGAATATCATTTTTTTTTATATAGAATTTGATTTTCGTCCCACTTCTAATTCTATTACATCAATGAAAAAATAAATAAATAAAAGAAATTAATAAAATAAATACAATTCTATCGTGACCTCAAAATATTCTCATCACAATCATATTTCAGCACCCACTTGATATTTTATTTGTCCAGCCGTATAAATCCAAACACACCCCAATAATGCCTTACTATATACTTCTCATTCTTTTAAACCATTACTTCTTTTTCTCTCTCTCTCTATAGATATATATATATATATATTTCCATATATACATAAATATATATAATACAATTCTCACTATTCAATTTTTTCTTGAACTGGGCACAACACAACAAATATATTCTGTAGAAATACAATGGGATTCGAATTTATGATGTATTTTAAATAAATTAAATAATAATTTATTTATTTTTTAATCTTAATACTCATTTAATAATTATAATAATGTCAACTTTTTTAAGAATATAATTTTAATATTATGTCATCTTCCGATTAACCACACCCACTATATATGTATATATATATTTGATAAAATAATGTCCAAATTAATTTAATGGCACTTGATTGATCATACCCATTAGTTAAATAAAACATCTCCAATGATATAATAATTTAAGTTTAAGACAATCAGCCCAATTAATAAAGAGTTAGTCCCACTCCTAAAACAAAATCAACTAGACCGGTATATCTAATATATATATATATATATATATATATTATATAACTAAGAATAAGAAAAAATTTAAATTTATTGTGCAATTAACCAGTACTGTACTTAATTATTAATAATCTTTTTCTCTATGTAAATGTTGAATAATTGATACCCTTCTTCTCTTGAAAAATTGTAAAAGCGTGAATTTTTTTTTTTTTATCTACAAAGAATTACATAAATTATGTTATAATTACTGTATATATCATCTAATTAATAAATTTATGAATCAACTAAAAAAATTAAAAAAGATAATTATTTAAAATTTATTAATAATTACAATCGCCAAATTCAGAGACCAATAACCCAATAGAGAAAACCTAGACACCATTTTTTTCCGTAAAAAACCTCTATAATATTAATCTTCTAGAAATATAATATATATATATAAACTATTATATATAAAAATAGACAAGAACCTCCGGCAGGAAATGGCGAAAAACCAGATTAACTCGGTACATAATCCGTGGCAGCCATTATTGGCTGATTGACAAACAGGGAATCCTCCCATGGATTCATCATCATCGCCATGAATCCATCATCACCGGAAATCTGATCAAACAATTCATGGCCGCCCACAACTCCGGCAGATTCAGCACCATTGCAGCCGGAACTGACAAGGTCAACGATCTCGTTGAGAGACTGGAGACGGTGACTCAGCTCGGTTACCTGCGCCCTGAGCACCGAGTTCTCCGCCTCGATGGTCGAGTACAGCTGCGAGGTGATTGTCATGCTGGTAAGGATCTGGTTGTTTTCTTTACTGAGTTGACTCACTTGCGCCATCAGATCATCAAGGTGCTTCTGCTTCCGCATCCTGGATCTTCGCGCCGACTCCCGATTCGACTGCATTCTTTTGCGCTTCCTCTGGTCCATCATCTGCTGCAGATCCTCCTCGGAGCTCGAGCTTCTAAGCGCGCTTGAACCTGAACTTGCTCCAGTACTGGAACACGCCATGAATATGAAGCTCAACAGAAAACAGAAGCAATAAAACTACTAGTATATGATATTATTGTTATTATATAATAAAAAAAAAAAAACCCTAAACAGAGAGATGAAGAACTGGATTATGCTTGGATAAAAGGAGAAGCACAGGACCCAGATGTCATTTGTTGTGATATTTGTTATACGATGATTTTAGGCTAATAGTTATTAGGTTAATAGAGATGGAGAAGAGAGAGTTCATGAAAAGACATAGAACCAGTAGAGGAAGACGACTGAGAAGGACTGAACAAGATGGGTCCTGCGCCGGAGACTGGAGTTTATCATAAACCCAGAAAGAAGAACTTCACTGAGTACTGGAGACATGAGTCTCAAAGATCAAAAACAAGATATTAAGCATCAAAAACTTTTAAAAAAAGAAATTTTTGGGAAAAAGATTGGCAAGGAAATTGGAGAGTTGAGAAAGAGAGGAAATGTGAAGAGAGTTATCAGAAGCTCAGATCTAGATAAGAACGGGAAGAGGAAGAAGATGATAGAAGCAGAGAGACTATAAATTTGAGAGGTGAGATGAGATGTAAAGAGGAAGAGGTTTTTGGTGAGCATTCATGTGCGAATTTATAGACCAGGAAATGCCCATTGGATATCAAATAAACAATTGGTGGAAAAATTAGGTAGCTGTACGCCGTCGAGTTGTGATAAGGAAAAGGAAAACGTTGAATGGTGTTCTAGAAAAGTGATATTGACGAGGTGAAAAAACAATCATTTGAACCTAAACGTCGTCGTTTTGATATTTTAAAACTGCCTCCGCCTATTTTAGCGTCAACAGTTTGCAGGCCGCAACTGAAAGCGAGGAAGATAATAATGTCCGTGACGATTTTTCTCGTCAAAATTTAGTGGGGTCCACACATTTAGCGCTTTAAAGGTTCGCACACTTTCACTTTGTTTTACCCCAAAAAGGATTACTGATTGTGCCAAAAAAATACAACCAGTAATTTTTAAATTTACTGCTATGGTTTTTAAATAAATATACTTCTACAATTTAATAAGATATTAAAATAAATTAATTATTTTTATAAAATTTACCAATTCATAATTAATTTTTATGAAATATAAAAATAAAAGAAATAATTTAATTAAATTTTTTTTTTTTTTTTTCCCGACCAATCTAGACTTAAAAGTTATTGTGTTCAAGTGGACTGCACAGTGTCCACTTGGTCATCTCATATTACATTATCTAATAAGATCTGGGCCGTACAAAGCACATGCATTTGTGTCAGTGTTTGCATCTGGAATGTGGTGCCCAGCTAATTTTCCCAACAAAATAAAATTAAAATATAAAAAAACAGAGTTGGAAAGGTCTCTAAAATCACACAAGGAGACACCCTGCCTCTTAATGAATATTTTACAACCCACCCCAAAAAAAAAAATAAATAAATAAAACAATGGACCGTGATGTTTGATTTAATATGATCAATACGATAATATGTAAGTGAAGTTATCTTAACTAAATTGAATTTCTATCTTAATAAATTATGGTGTATTGAAACAAAAATTTTTTTTTTTTTTGTAATGATTAAATTAGGTTAGTTGAAATACACATAATGAATTAAAAAAAAATTGATCTAACTTTTTCATGATTTAGATGAATTAGTTATTGTCAAGTAAGTGTCAATTTATTAATTTATATAGAATTGAATTCATTATTTTGTATTTAAATAAAATTAAAAATCCCAAATTAAATTTTACAAAATAATTGTTTATTACAAGAATAAATCTAATTTAGTTCACACAAAAACAGCAATATGACTTTTTTTTTTTTTTCATCCTTTATTCCTTTTTTAATTTTCCAATTTCACCATTAGTCTTAGTGGAGTTAGGTTTGGAAATTGACCGTCATCAACAACATATATATAGAATATAACCTAATCAAAATTAATTATTAAATTCATGAAACCCTAAATCTAGAAATGTATGTTTTATTTTTTTCTTTTTTTACTTTCTTCTTTCTGTTGAGAAAAGAAGAATCTTTATTTTCTTCGTATAGCATTTTTTATTGAGTTTAAAACTATATTTTACTTTTTTTTTTAATTGGTTATAATTGTTTTATTTTTTATTTTTTTAAAAGTATAACATAGTATATAATAATTTTTCATTAGATAAAAATCAAAATTTAAACCTCAATTATAAACTAAAATTTAAATCTACTGATACCATTAAATTATTTATGAAATAATATTATTATATATGATATATTTTTTTAGATGAAAAATTAATACTTCAAAATTCAATTGTTGGAACTCAATTTAACTTTTTAGGTACCACAATACCCCAGCCCCACAATTTGTTTCTAATTGTGGGAGACAATTGTCTTTTAATTTTTTGGGTTCAAAATATTTTTGTGTGGATGGGTTAATGAGTCATAAATGTATAATGGGTCCTGCCCAACTGGAAATAAGAAGGAAAGAGCGAAAAAGTGCATGGCAAGAGGGAAAAAAAAGAGAAAAGAGAAAAGAGAAAAGTTCAAGACACACACACACACATATATATATATATATATGGTCCCAATAAACTGTCTCAAGATCATGCTATAAGAGATTGGTCCCCCTTTTCTTTATTTCCATTTCATATTTCATATTCTTTTTTTTACAAAAAGTAATAATAAAAGTATATTCGAAATACTTATTGGTAAAATACGTGAATCCTAACTTAATCTCACGAATTATACACTTTGATTAGTTAATTGTATATTTTTCCCTTTTAACAACTAAGAGTATCAGATTTGTTCATTGAGTTTGAGTTTGGGTATCGAAGGAGAAAATGATTACTAACTCCTAATTGATCTCAACGGAGGAAATGTATTCCCACGTTGAAAAACCTTTGTTGGCTGCCAATGGACTCCTATGGCCCATCACAATCCCATATACTATTCTTTGAACTTTTAATTTATTATGAATATTTTAAATACTAAAATTTATTCGTTATAAAATATTATTTTTGTTTAAAAATATATTAATTTGAATTAATATTTATTTCAATTTAATCATTATATATGTAATAATTAAGTTAAATATATATATATATATATATAATAAATAAATGATGAAATAGACGGTTGTGATGTTTAACAGTGTAAGTATAAATAAGAGGGAAAAAAAAAAGAAAAGGAGAAAAAGAAAGGAAAAAGGAAAATAAGGGAAAAGGGAAAGAAAAGGGGAGACAGTCGATAGAAATTGGAGAGGGAGTCGGAGAAGGAAGAAACGAGAAGAGAGGGGAGGAGGCAGTCGGTCGAGGATTGAGAGAGAACCGGAGAAGAAGGAGACGATTAAGGTGAGTGAGCGAGCTGTAGCTGTGGAGGACGATGGAGACATGAAGTATTATAAACTTAAACTTCAAACATTGAAAATAGCAGAATATGATTAAATGTTTATCTGAAAATACATATTGATGAATTATATTCCAGTCAAGAGGGAGTGGATTAACGGAGAGGCTAGGGCACTGTTGCAAGAAGAACGACTTGTAGGGAGTCGATAGGGAAGGAGAAATCTGGTAGGTAAGCATGTGATGAAACCGTGCAGGAAATAGGAACAGGAGTGTGAAGGAAGACTGTATGACTCCATATTAGTATCTACGTTTATCGTCACCACCAAGAGAGGAAGTCCGATTAAGTAGAGTTTGGGCTAGGAAAGGGGCGGTTTAAGAGGAATCATTGGAAAAATCATGAGAGGGAGATATCCGTGAGAATGAGTAGTAGGGAGAG
Source organism: Carica papaya (assembly GCF_054855325.1). NCBI lineage: Eukaryota > Viridiplantae > Streptophyta > Magnoliopsida > Brassicales > Caricaceae > Carica > Carica papaya. The sequence goes on along the minus strand of NC_142312.1, from coordinate 3,312,199 downwards.
AGATGGCAATGTGAGTGAGAGGGAAATACACTAGTGTTAGGGATTAGTCCGGGAGGGAATATTGAAAGGAGTGGAAAAAGAGAGATGACAGTGAGAGTGAGAGGGAGTTATACTAATGTGAGGGAGTAGCCGAGAGGGACATTTAAAGGGGATAAGAGAGAGATATATAAATGAGAGAGAGTGTATGTGTGGATGGTCTCGGAGGGGCAATTGAGAGGGATAAGAGGGAGTGATACAATGAGATGAGATAAGTATATAATTAAGTGATAAGATGGGGATAATGAATGTATATGTGAATACTGTTCAACGAATATGTGTGTGGATGTTAGTATGAGTTAGTTAATATTCTTTTTGAACATGTATATTTGTATGAACTATTCTTTATGTTTGCTGATTATGCGTGCATGTGTGTTGTTGAACTATTGTTGTGGATATTATAAAACTCTACTGGTGGTATTGTTGGTGATTGAATAAGCTGATGTTGGTTATTGCTGGTTGTTGGTACTGGAGGGGGGGGGTGAGTGAGGTCGCCGATATTAATGACGGATTTAGTGGTTGCCGGAAAGGTAACGGTGTAAGTGTGTGGCCATTTTATGGTCGCGGATTAATGAGATTGGGGATGAGTTGAGTCGCCGATATTGGTGATGGAAGATATAGATAAGGTTACGAGTGAGTGGCCAGTTGGGAGTCGAGTAGTGACAAGTAGGGGTCGCCGATATTGGTGACCGCTGTGGGGGACGTTTACCTCGGAGTGAATGTGTGGGTGAGTGGCCGAACCAGGGTCAAGTGGACAGATACATGGGAAATGTTGGGATGGTTTAATAAGGTGACCGCACCTGGTAATAAGTGGGAGGGTTAATGATTCTTTTTGTGGAGATGATGTGGTTACACTAGGGGTAGGTGAACAAAGGGAGAAGGGTGTGGGTATGAATGACGTGACCAATGGAAGTGGAGATCTAAGGGGAGGGTAGGCATTTAACTGATTTGCAAGACCTTGTTTATGATTTGAGCTTACTTTACTGAGTTTCTGTATTCTCATTACTTATCATTTATAGTTGATGTAGTACCGGAAGCTGGACCAGAGCTACATGTTTCCGAACTAAGCGGGTAAAGACGACGGAGCAACGAGTATGGATAGGGAAACGAAATACTTAGATAATTAGTAGCAAATAACTCATTTGAAACTAGAAATTGTAAAACTATAAGCTACCATATTGATAGATATATAATGGATTCAGTAATTTGAATGATTTGCATTGAATCCTTTTCTATATGGATAGTCGACGTTATTTATGGGATGATGTATATTATGCCACATATGCTGATAGGATAATCGTGACGCTGCAAAAAGAAAAAAAAAAATCAGGGCGTTACAATATATCTATTAGTGCACTAGTAAACTAAATTTTTTAGTCTCACTAAATATATGTTAAATTATCTTTACTAGTCCTATTAGTTGCGAAAAAATTATATGGAACCAAATCATGATATATTTTTATTATTTTTAAACCCGAAATGTATTTATATACAAATATATACAATTTATAAAATTAAACTGAAAATAATTTTTCATAGTTAAAGGAAAACTAAGGTTTAATTCACTACATAAAAAATTCAATTTCTTAGCTTCTATTTAGTGTATTTATATAAAGCGTTATGAATTAATATAATTAACATATAATTTACAACGGAACACAATATTTCAAGATTAATATGTATAGAAACACATACAATCACATTAACACATATTATGTAAGGTCCTGAAACTTAAAAGAAAATAAAGTTACGAATTAAATGCGGAAGTGAATAAATAGAATTTAGGGTTTACATTCCTTAAACAATAATTTAGAATACCCAATAGGGATATGAGAATGTCATTTCTAAAAGAAATTACGAAAATTAAGAAAATAAATAAAAAGTCCATAACTAAATATTTTAGAACGACCTTCCCTAGCTTTTGAAGAAAGTTCGAGTGGTGAACTATTCACAATTCTCTTATTGATCGGGATCTTCGTCTTGGTCATCTTGATCTGAAATAGTTAATGAACAGGTGAACTATACTAGCTTAGTAAGAATATCATACTACTCACATATACAGAAACTGAAGATTGGTAAAAATCATAAAAACAACCAATGGAGCTATTAACTTAAGTAAATTTATTTATCATAAGAAAAACTATTTATTGCATATATTTATCATTATAAGATTTCTAAAATCGACCTATAGAGATAATAACTTAAATAACATTCTAACTTCATATTCAACTGAGTAAGAACCATAACTTTTTCTTTTTAGTTGTTTACTAGTATCTTTAGGGGCCCATAGGGATGTCTCACTACGCGTGAACCTATATCCAACATTATTAACAAACCGACCATTCCCATACCACGTCTGATATGAGTGCAAAAAAATATTATCCCTCAATACCCCGTCCGATATGAGGGTGAATCGGGTTGTCCCCATACCCCATTTGGTATGAGTGCTAAAAATACCACTCATTGATACCATGTCCGGTATGAGGTAATGTTCACGGTAGGGTTTTCTATGTACCCGATCCGTTTATCATTTCTCAGGATATCTAGTAAGGCTATCATTCATTAATTCACATGACCAAACAATTTTTCATTTGCATATTAATTACCAATTTCACAAATCAATCGTAAGTAACGTAAGACAAGTAATATATATATCAATGAAGCACAATTGAATCATTTAACTATTTCAGTATATCATCATGTATTTAAAGCTATAAATTCAAACAATCAGTTAAACAAGATAACAGATAAATGACTAACCGGTTTCCGGCTCCATTGGTAACCTGTAATTATTCTAAAAATTTTCTAAACTATACAAAATACCATATTAATGATTATTAAGCTTCAATTTTATAACAAATAATAAGGTGAGAGATTCTTACCTGAATCGGTGTCTGAAACATCGAATTTTCTATTGTACTTATTGACAGTCCCCAGATTTTTTGAATTTTCATGCAAAGATTAAAACACGCTTCATGTACCTAAAAATACTATAAAAAATTCAAAATCGGTGTTAAAAAATTTTTTTAGCCAACTTTGAATTTTCGGCACGATAGCACCACTGTGCTGCGACGACGACACCGCCGCCCACGTCAGTAGTTTGTATCGGCCTGACTATTTTTGATCAGTTTTGACCGGTTTCGGGCGATTTTATACCTATCTCTGTGAGAAAACACGTTAGGGGGTCTTGGTTGGCCCAAAAAAATTAAAAAAAATATACCAGCGGCTAGTACGGCGGCTCCGCTAGCTCACTTTCGCGACTATGCATTTTTTCTTCGGTTAACCTGTGAAAAATAGAACGGTGAATACAATTGTAAAAAAATCGCATGAAACGAGAAACAGAAAGGGGTTAATCGGAGGTGATTTCGAGTTTTATCCGCGATTTTTGACTTATCCACTGTTTTTTTTAATTCGATTTGGCCATAGGAGTGCTCGGAATCAAATTTCGAGCGGATAAAAGGATTTTTACCTTCTCTAGCGGTCTGAGGTGGCTCCGGCGCGGTAACGGGCGGCTCCTTTTTCCGGTGACTAGTTCTTCTTCTCCGGCGGAAGGCTGGCAGCTAAGGTTTGAGTTCGGTATCATGCGAGATATTTATACCCGTCTCGCTTAAATATAATTCGTTCATCGTGTTTGATCTCGATCGTCTGATCACATTTAAAGAGAAAATAAATATGAACCATTCATCGCGATTTGATCTCGATCGTCCGATCGCGTTTAAATAGGGAATGATTTTGGACCGTTCATCACATTTAAATACGAACGTCCGATCGTGCCTGAGGAGGAAACAGATCCAGACCATCTAGACGCGCAGGAACACTTCCAGGTTGTCTGATCGCTGGCGCGCGGATTACCAGTGTGGCCTCTCGCGTGGTACCGAGTCAGTCGCTCTGATTCGTCGGGGCTGCTGACTAGGCAATCCTACGTAACACAATTTTTTTAATTACGTTTTGACCCTCAGTTTCTTATTTTTCTTTCAAAAACACTATATGAACCCAAATTTTCACATCTTTTTTTTAAAAATTATTTTCAATTTCATTATCAACACATTTTTTTTTTCTAATTTCACATTAAATAAAAATTTATTAATTTTAAAATTATATTTTTTAAATTTTAAAATTAATATCGGATCAAATTTCATGTCCGATTATTACATAATAAACTGTATGTAAATGTTTATGACATAAATATCTTTTGTGCAAATTCAAATTTTTGAAAAAAAATTAACCAAAAAATCTCTTCTTCTTCTTCATAAAAGCAAAACTTTTTGAGAGAGAGAGAGAGAGAGAGTTGTATGTATTTTTTATCTGTTTCATTTTTCTTTTCACATATTACTAAATAGGTAATTTTTGTCAAATATAGTAACTAATCATAATTTTGGTTTTGAATTTTAATTAAGTGAGTAATTCTAATCAGATTAGATCTCATCATGGATAAGCCACTCGACTAAATTCAATGCAAAGAATGTGAATTATATTCTAAATTAAACGTACATATAGTTCTAACTTTTTAATCATTTTTTTTAAGACATTGACTCGAAACTCATTTTTAATTATATAAGGTAGTTGCAAACTAAATAATGAGAGTTATTATTGTATCAATAAATAATTGGACTATTATTTTTTAAATAATAAATGCATATATTAATCGATTAAATGATATGCATACGCAAATCATAATATAATAAAAATAATTTCAAATAGTAATAGTATAAAAATATAATCAAATTTGAACATACAACTTATTGTAAAAGAATAAACATACTTAATATTCAGTCAAATTTATACTTTAGTTTGAATGAATATTTTCTAAAAAAGTGTAATAATAATAATAATAATAAATGGTGCAATAAAAACATGTGCATATTTTAAATTAAAATTGAAGGGAGGCTACGAGCTCCCATTAAATATTATCGCATTGTGATATTTTGACTCCTTCAAGGCCTCCACTTTGACTGCTTTCACTGCATTAGAGGACTGTGAAATCAATCAGTTAATGCCATGAAAGTCAAGACAGAGTAAAGTGAAGAGAAAGCTTCAACATGAATTTAGAAATTGGAAACGCAACATAACACTGTTTGTTTTAATTATTAATATTTTATAAAATAATTTATTTATTTTTTATTTTTTTTAAAAAAGCTGACGTAATACCTAAATTAAAATATTAAACTACTTTTGCATCAATTATCTTAAATTTATTTATAAAAAAAAAAATAGTCAGTGTTGTATGGCGAAAGGTGGTTACTTTTCATGCGGTCATGACGGTGTTACCTTTTGGGCTAAGCATCAACCCACCCACTGAGTTGAGATTCATGTACTTTAAACATGTAGCTAGTGGACATGGCCATGGCCGAACAAATATTATAATTTTCTATTAAAAAATAAATAAATAAATATTCAGTACAAACAATCATAAAATATAATTTTTTTCAATTAAAAATTTATACATTCATATATATATATATATATATCAATTATAACATACAAAATACAACATTTGAATAATAATATACGAAATCGTAGTTCAATTTGAATAAACAACAAAGAAAATAAGAGTCATTCAATTTAATAATATTTAATATAAAATTTATGTTCTTAATAATATGTTTACGCCACAATCATATAAATAATTAACTTAAAACTATTTATTTTTTGCTTAATGTAGTGAATTTATAGTACTCAACTACTAAGTTATCTGTGGGCAAAGAAAGACAAACTAAAGTGGTGAACAAGCAGACAAAGGTGAACCTCAACAGAGTCGAAGCAGCTCCTGCTAAAAAAGTTAGAGCAATAACAGCAGCAGATACATATGATTATATATAATACAAGCATAGATGGCAGATGGGTGTCTGTCTCTCCTGTCCCACCGATGCTCCAAAAGCCAAATTGTTCTCGGCTTGTTTTCTTCTCTTGTTGCGGGGGTAGGAGAATTGAGAGGGTTGGCCATTGATTAGCGCATACTAACCCACAAGCCCAAATTATGAGCAAGAACTGATTCAAGTCTGCAAATAGAAAACCCATTAATATTTTATGAGAAACAAATCCTAGATTAGATTAAACAAATCATTAGCCCTAATCTAATTTAGGACAAGAGTCCAAATGAAACACCTTAATCTCAAGTCATCCAAAAAGTTCTGAGAGACTGATCAAATCTACAACCCATCTGAATCCTTTATTCAGTTCCTCTGACCTTCAAAGGAAGACTACTACATTCATCATAAATAGTACAGGACTGATACATTTATAGACTACTAAAAATTCCCATGCCTATTTACAGGAATTGAAGCAGTTCACGGAACTTTGAAGAGCTAACAAACAAGATCTGACAACAAAATCTTGGTCACAATCACCAAAGTTTTACCAGCATGTTTCTTGGTGCATGATTCTTCTACATATAACGGGATACGACAATGACATGATGCATGAAACAACAAAACCTGAAAACCCTTCAGAGCATTACTGAAACATTGGCAGATGCAGCTTCTGGATGATAGTAAAGCATCTCGTTCCACATCATCTCCCGGATCATTTGTTCTCCCATGTTCTCGTCTATGTCCAGATCGATTGGGACTTGAGCGGGAGGATTGCACCGTGGATCATACAGTCCGGACATGTAAGGGTGTGTAAGTGCTTCGGTCACAGTGATTCTCTTGGATGGATCAAACACAAGCATCCTTCTCAACAAATCTAAGGCTAGGGGGTCAGCATGGGGGTATAGATGGGAAAAGTGTGTTCCCCTCGAGTACGGGAGTGATTTGATGAACTTCCTGGCTTTTTGATTGTCAATGAACTGAAGATCAGCTTCTTGCTGGCTTCCAAGCACATTTACGATCAGCTTAAGCTGGTTCAGGCACTCTGTTCCAGGGAAGATTGGTTTGCGGCCAAGAATCTCAGCGAAGATGCATCCTACAGACCAGACATCAATGGAGGTCCCATAATTGTCACAACATAGGAGGAGCTCAGGTGCACGATACCAACGCGTAACAACATACTCGGTCATGAACTGCTCATTTCCTCTGCTTGTCCTCGCCAGTCCAAAATCACATATCTTCAGGTCACAGTTGGCATTGACAAGAAGGTTCCCTGGCTTCAAGTCCCGGTGAAGGATGTTTGCCGAGTGAAGATATTTCAGTCCTCGTAAGAGCTAGAACATGTAACATGTTTTAGTCCAAAGCATGTGATGAAATAGAAAAAGAAAAGTGTCAGAAACACAACTAGAGCTAGTTTTATTAACACCGTATTTAGTTGGCACAGAAATATACGCACAGATAAAACCTGCTGTCTCACACTCACGGCTTTCACACATCAGAGACGCAGGCATTATCATTGGAAACACGCTCTTCAGAGTTCCAATATTTTCGTATCCCACGGTAAATTATTTTAAACTCAATTCTGACATATATTAAAATCAGTTTTGACGGCAACCAAGAAAGGTATTACTGGAGGCACAAGGCCAATTTATATAGCTCATACAGAAAGCAAAAGAATTATTGATAAAATTCCCATCCTTCGAAGTAACAGAAGGAATGATCTACATCCTGTCTAACACTCCTATGGCATAAAACAGGATTGTGAAGGAGATATATATCAACTTCAACTAAACTGTGGTCTCATAATTAATCTAGTAATGTTACAGATCCACAGAAACTTTATGACTTCCCCTACTACTAACAGTTGCAAGTCACTAATAAATGCTTATCTTTTTCAGCTGAGTTAAATGTAAAATGGGACCAGGTAAGTATCAAACTACAAATTGAATCCACCCACCTATACTGGTGGATCTAAAATGCAAGTAAAATAAAGAAACCAACCACTACCAGCAACTCAATTGATTTTTGGTTAGTCCTTAAGGCTATAAAGCTAACTCAAGATCATTGTTTTTCAAGTTCGAAGCCCCAGGAATTTACATTCAGGCGTTTAAATGACCTTTTTTTTTCCGAGACAAAGGCGCTTGACGCTGATTTTGATAAAATGCAAAGCTCAAAATTGTTTAAATATATCAACTAAAAGCTATCTAGAGCAGTTTTTTACTTTTAAAACTTTTAAAAACTAAAAACTCCTTCAGTCAACATTTTCAACAAAAACATCCCTAATAAAAGCAAACCATTACACCTTTAGATAACTTTTTAATTGAATGAATAAGTAATTATCTTTTCTGATAATTTTACCAATTTTTTAACTTTAAAATCTGATTTTATCAAAACTTTGATAACTAACTAGAGTGTAAAAGGCAGGAAAAAGAATTGATATATACAAACATTTCTTTAGCTTTAAGTATTATAAACCAAAAAGCTCATTGAAACTAAAAACTTTGTGGATTTAGAACACCCCCAAAAAAAAATTCAATCCAGGCATACTCATAGCCAACAAACTTGTATGAATAGACAGCAAAGATAAGCAGCACAGGAAAGAGCAGGTAGAAACTACCAATTATTCAAACCCAAGGTAGTGTACTTACAAGGTAATCCAAGAATTTTCCATAGGTAGCACATAGATTAGAATGCTAACAGTAAGGACTGAACTCTACTTACCAGGAAAGTTAAGCTCGGATGGTTCAAAATTCTAATATGTTTCTGGCTTTTATATGGGCATAGAATCCCAAATAATCAACTTGGACATACTGTGCTCATAATTGAAGTTCTTTACAGTCATAATTTTCAGGACTCAGCGCCAAAACTATAAATCTCTTCCAAGTGGGAATGGGGATCCTAATGCAACTATATTAGCATAAGCTAATGGATGTTAAACCTTACAAGGTAATCCCACATCATTTGCTTGACTTTCCCCGTTAAACAGAGTTCCTTACTCTTAGGAATATCATAGTAGGTGCTACTTGCGGAGAAATCTACAATATCTCTACGATATCTAGGATCTTTAGTCTTAAAAGGTAATCCACATCACTTTCCCTCTCAAGCAGAGTCCAGTCCTTACTCTTAGCAATCTATAGTAAGTGCTATTTAAGGAAAATTCCACGTTATGTCTATGTGGTATTTATGAATCTTTCAATCTTACAACATAATCCCACATCATTTGCTTAACTTTCCCTGTCAAGCAGAGTCCAGTCCTTACTCTTGGCAATCTAATAGCACATGCTACTAACAGAACATTCTATGATATGTCTCTACAATATTGAAGTATGTCCAACCTTTTAGATAATTCCACACCATTTACTTAACTTTCCCCGTCAAGCAGAGTCCAATCCTTACTCTTAACAATCTAATAATGCCATGCTACTAACAGAAAATTCTACACTATGTATCTCTGATGTTGAAGGATCTTCAACCTTACAAGATGACTCCGCATCATTTGTTTAACTTTCCCTGTTAAGCAGAGTTCAGTCCTTACCCACAGCAATCTTATCGTCAACAAAAATTACTAACATCTCGACCAAATTGTCTCCAAGGAATCTCTTTGTCAACTAGAATTATTAAAATCTCAATCCTTAATCTCAAAGAAAGAATCATTTATGTTTGATCTAATGTGTTGGATCATTGAGTCAGTATAGTAGCACCCGCTATTTATTAATAGTCACGGCATTAATATGGAATTAATACCTGCTGAAACATGGAGCAAATCAGCAGTGAAATGTATAGCTGTAAAGTAAAGCATTAAATTCTCCATATCACATAGCAAGAAAAACATAGGATAGACATTATTAACCAATGAAAACCCATCTTCAAACAAAATTAAATCATGCATAATTTTCAGCAGCAGATTTCCCAGATTGTGAATTTGAGTAACTTTATATACCTGAAATATGAAATACTTGCAATGATCATTGGATAGTGGCTGTGAGGACTTGATGATCTGATGCAAATCAGTATCCATGAGCTCATAAACCAAGTAGACATCTCTGAAACCAGCCCTGTCAGTGGGCATCATCACGTCCTTGAGCGCAATCACATTCTCATGCCGGATGTTCCTCAACAGTTTCAACTCCCTCAGCGTCCGCAGCGCATCAATCCGATTCTCGAACACGTTGTTGATCTTCTTTATAGCCACTTTCTCGTTGGTCTCCCTGTTGATGGAGGAGCAAACGACGCCGTACGCCCCTCGACCTATCGGCTTGATGGGCACGTATTTGGTGTCAATCTCGAACAAAGTCTGCCACATGGAGTAGTAATGCTTCCCCTGTGGCCTTACCCCATTTGGCGGCTCCACCATCGTCGCCATTTCTCTACAAATTAACATCGCATTACGGGGTTTTGAAATCATGAATGTGTGATAATTTTGCAGAGTCACACCCCAAAAGGAGGATAACTATAGAGTATATGTATATATGAACAGTACCACATACGAAACTTTTATTTTAAAAGAGATAAAAGAAGGAATCAGAATCGATATTTACTTGCCGCTTCTACTTCTCTGGTCGGATCTTCTGCGATCAACTTCAAATTAAAAATTCCTCCTTTTCTTCTTCTTCCTCCCAGTTCACTACTTATTGCACACGATTAAAGCGTTACTTTCGGCACCTTTTTCACGCTGAATTCTTCGAATTGGAGCAATTAACGAGAAGTCAAAAACCCCTAATTGACCCGAAAAGAAAGCAGGAGAATTTTCTTCAATCTGCACTCCAACAACAACGATATCTCTGTCATGCTTTTGACTCCTGTGGATCTAGAGAAAGCTATCATCATCATCCACATCCACCCATGTGGATTTTAGGTATAAATCATCTCGTTAAAGATGCTGATGTGATCGCTTAGAACACTCAACAGTGCGATTCGTTGTCTCGTCGAGATCAAAGTTCAGAGAGCGAGAGAGAGAGAGAGAGAGTAAGAGAAATTAATATAAACGACGGATGAGAGTGGGAGAACATGGGCAATTTCTTGTTCGGGCAAGGAGAAACGACAGCTATGTTTGTTGTACTATTTGGATTGCTTTGAAAATCAATTATTTGGGAAATTTTAAGAAATATCAGTTGGGTTTTTACTGCTCAAGAACACATACAAAGAGTATATATATATATTATATATAGATTTTTACAGAGTTTATAGCGCCGCCAACTGGAGCATGGCTTTACTCTTTGCCGCGCCAAGCTCCTCCAATATATCAGGATAAGATCGGGAGTCTATTAATGGAAATTTCCTATATCTTTAAAGGATTATTATTTTAAAGACTACGCTAAAAATATTGTTGCGAATAATCTTTATATATTTGTATGCCTTTATTATCCTCTCTTTCTCTCTCTAATTTACTTATCTAATTATTGCTTGCAGACTCTATTTTATCACTATTTATGTGTACATATGCATATTCTTCTTTTATAAGCACATGTATATATTTATATAAATATAATAAAATATTTGATTATCGAGCTTATATCTTGTTTATTTTACTATTAAATATCAAATATATCATAACAACTCACACTCCCACCTAAGATAAAATGATCCGTTTATATTTTCTTAAATGAGATAAAGAGATTTATCTCTTAAATCGATTAATAATTAATATTAAATTTTTTTAAAAATATATAAAAAAAGTAATAACAGTTTCTTTTATTGAGAATTATAAAAATAATTGAGTTCTTAGTTTTATATATAATATCGACATTCATTTTTAAATATATACTAAAGTTTATATAGTTATAAAAAATTTTAAGTTTATTTAGATAAAAGGATAAAAAAATTTATAATTAAAATTAATTATCTATATGTCAAATATTTACTACATAATCGATAAAAGAATTACTTATAGAATCTACATATTCAAGAGTTTAAGTTAAAATTATTTTTTATATTAAATTATAATATTCAAATCTTATACGTACAAAGATAAAGACAATATTTATATCAATTACTCAGTATATTATATTTATCATATTTTTGATAAGTCTCACAAATTTTATAGAACATATGCATTTTTCCTTTACCTTGGTTACTATAATATAATTTATGTTGATAATAGACTTTCTTTTACTAATATTTTTTTTTGTTATATAAAAAAGAATAATAAATATTTATTAAAATAATACTAAAATATAATAAAAATTACTACCTTGGATACAGTTTAAATTATTACTAAATCTCACATCTCAGAGTTATATCCGCTATCTTAATTAATATACCAACTCCGGACACTAACAAATTTATAAAATAAAATTTATAAATTATTGATGACACAAAAATTATATATAATAATATAAATTTATGTACGGCAGTCAGCTTGAGGCTTGGACAACGTGGGAACCGGCTTGAAAAAGTAAAAAGTAAAAAGTGAAAAATAAGTTATAAATTATAATATAAATAAGTATTTATTTATACAAAAAGTAAAGGTAAAATTATTACAGAGAAGAAGGGGCTTGAAAACGTGAAAGTAAAAAAAAAAAAAAAAAAAAAAAGGGTAATATAAAATAATTGACAGACACGGCAGGCTTGTTCGTAGCAAAGTGCCTTTGCTTCACCATGAATGCATTTCAGCCTACGGAACGTCTTTTAGCCACTAAAAGCTAACGGCAACGGCGTCATCTGCCACGTGGAAGGCTCGGAGGAGAGGAGAGCCGGCTGGCAGGTGGCTTGCACTGATCATGTGGGACCCAATTTTTATCAATCAAAACCAACGGTCATAATGGTAGGATTCAAATTTATGGGGCGTCAAAAGTCAACTTTCTTTTTTGTATTTTCATCTGATTTCTCACTTCGGTGGTTACTAGTTAAGGCCTAATTTTATGGTGGCAAAATTAATTTTTATTATTTTATATAATTAATGGTACTAGAATTCTATTTAACAATTTAATGAAAAATATGAACTAATCAATAAAATTTATAAAGTTATATTTTTTATAAAATAAAAATGGGATTCCATATTGGCCTTTTTCTATTTTACCATATAAATTTGTTTGAAATTATAATGTCAATATTTAACGGTCCTCGAAATTAAAAGAAAACGCATATATGAAATTCTAAGTGCAGAAACGAAATAAAATATTATGATTAACATCTTTTACACAATAACTAAAACGTATTAAACGTATGAAAGAATAAGCTAACTAAAGTGAATATTAGAAATGAATACTATAAGGAAAACTATAAAATTTTTAGGCATCTACTCGCCGTCTTCCTGCAGAACGGGCTCGGAAACCAAGTCCTCCTAATCTGAAATAGTTAAGTAAGGAATGAGCTACACTAGCCCAGTAAAGAATGTCACATTATTTCACTGTCACAAAAGTAAAGATTCGTAGAAAACAAAAACGACTAATTGAGCATAATTTATAACAAATTCATTTATCAATAATAAAACCCTTTACTGTCCACTTAACTCGGTGAGATTCATGAAAATAACTTATGAAAATAATAACATTATAACATCATGAAATCATACGCACTCTATAATATAACACATGTCATATTTTTAGTATTTCAATCATCAAGTAATAAATTTCCTCTTCCACCAGCCTACCAGTATCCATGGGGATCCATAGGGGTTCCCGCTACATGTGAACTATTCATTTTAACAACTTAATTCCATGACCGTCCCCATACCCCGTCCGGTATGGGCGCCAAAAAATAAACCTCAATACCCCATCTGGTATGAGGGTGAAGCGGGCCGTCCCCATACCCCGTCTGGTATGAGGGTGAAGCGGGCCGTCCCCATACCCCGTCCGGTATGAGCGCCAAAATATTTAAAGTCTCCATACCCCGTCCGGTATGAGAGACAACGTTCTTGGTAGGGTCCCCTATGGACCCGGTCCGTCCACCATCTCATAGGATATCTAGTGAGGCTATTAATCTATCCATTTATCAACTCAATCCCATTCCTATTTGTTCTTAGTCTCAATTACCCAATCAAACATGAATACGTAAACCAGTAACGAATACCAAACCAGGCAAACATAACATCGGGTTCACAATAATCAAAACATAATAAATTAAACAGTGAATCATGCATACGAAGCCACATAATAAACAAATCAGATACTACACTGCATTTAGACTGTAAAATAAATGAAACAGGAACTGACCGAAAAATATATCAGATTCGGACTCCATTAACAACCTTAATTAATTATACATATCCATGAATTCATAAAATACTGTTTTATCATTTTTTAGACTTCAATACCGTGGTAGGAAATAGGGTAAGATATCATTACTTGATTCGAAGTCTAAAATTGATTTTTTTCACTGTGCCTACGGGCAATCCCTAGATTCCCTGAATTTTTTCTCGGGAACTAAAACATACTTCCAGTACTTGCACATGTCCCCAAAAAACTCGAAATCAGACCCAGGGCCTCATTGGCCAATTTTGAAATTCTGACACGGCAGTTCCGCCATGCTCCGACGACGGCGATCTGCTTCGAGTTGGCCGTTTTCGATCGTTTTCGGTCGAATTTGGCCAAACTTGCATTGATTCCTGTGATAAAACACACGTAAGGCCATCGGTGGGCCGAAAAAACTCAAAAAATCGAGACTTACCGGCGGCGGAGCTTTCGAGTGCGGCGGCTCCTCCGGCGCGAGTCGTGATTTGGTGTTTTGCTCCGGTCAACCTGTAGAGGAAAGGATGGTGGTCACAGTGGTATAAAAATTACATTGAACGAGAATCGAAAAGGGCCCCATCGGAGGCAAAAACTGAAAAAACCTGCGACGGTGCTGCTGGGCTTCGGCGGCATTTTCTGGCCAATTGGCCAGGGGATTGGCTCTGATTTGGTCACAGGGGGGTTTAGCATCAAAATCTGAGCCAAGGAGAGAAATTTTACCTCGTTTGGTGGCCAGAAAGTGCTCCGATGCGTCGACGGTTGGCGGCAATCGGTTCCTCCGGTGGCTGGGCTGTCTTCTCCTGCGAGGACTGTGGCAGCTAGGGTTTGGGGTTGGGTGTGGATGAGATTATTTATAACATTCCCCTTTTAATCTAAGCCGTCCATCACGATTTAATCTGGACCGTCCGATCGCGATTAAATTATAAATGAATATGGATCGTCCATCGCGATGCGATCTGGGTCGTTCGTGCATGATTTAATCTGAGCCGTCTGCACGCTTGCAATCTGGGCCGTCCGTGCGCACATTTGATTTAGGCCGTCTGTGCACGCGGGAACGGATCTCAGCCGTCCGATCGCGCGCAAGCGGATCGCCCACGTGGCCCGTTCCGCGTGGCCTTCCTGCGTCATCGTCTCTGCCACGCGGCGTGTCCTGGTTAGCAGGAGCCGCTGACCGGGCTGCTGACGTGGCTGTTGACATGGCACAATTTTTTTAAATTGTATTTTAACCTCCGGTTTCTGATTTTTCTTTTTCAGAAACACCCCCAGAATCCAAATTTTCACCCATTTTTTTCAAAATTGTTTTCAATTAAACCCTAAAAATAATTTTACCCATTTTTATCATTATTATTATTTTTATTTCTATTAAATTAAATTAAACTAAATTAAAACAATTATATTATTACTTAAATAAATCAATTAAAAAAAGTAAAAAAAATCAAAACTATAATAATTATAATAATAATAATAATAATTAAAATTAGGGTGTTACACAATATTATTGAATTTTTAATGACATAACATAAAGTAGACAATTCTATTTGTTATGTGATTTTATCATAAGTTTATATTTTTATTAAATAAATAAATTTTTATCTGTTAAGTATATAATGTTAAAAAATTCAAACTCATTAAGTTTAATGATAAAAGAGAAAAAGAATACTCGAATTCACGAATGAGAAATAAGCAGGTTACACTGTTTTGATAGGAACATGTATGTAACCGTCAAGTAAGGGAGGGTAGGACGGATGGCTAGGATGGGTCGGGCTTGATCAACAGATAGGGCGCGAGTTTGGGTTGGGTATAAAAGGGCATCGAGTAGAGAAAGGAAAAGGAAAAAAAATAAAAGAAAGAAAATAAAAGAAAAAAGAGAGGGATGAAGGGGAGGAAGAACGAGAGGAGTGGGCGAGGTGACTGAATTGGCTAAGGAAGGCAAGATTAAAGAGAAAGGTTCCTGAATTAGAGAAAGATGGAAATTAGAGGTAATTAAATTCTAAACTTAAAGTTTTGCGTGAGTGGTGAGTGATTTAATTTGTGTCTTTTTATAGAAAATAAGATATACGAATTCGGCGTGCGTGTGTGGTCACTTGGTGGCCGAAGATAATATGTACAGGCTGTATTCCAAGAATTGGAAGGCTGAAATCAAATGTTATGAACATGTGTGGCCAAAGCTGGGCCGAGGTCGCATTAGACAAAGGCACTAGGTGCCGACTAGAATACTCAAATTAATTTAATTATAATTTAAATTAATTTATAAATATAATTTCTAAATTTTTTAAATTTTAATTTAATGTAAAAATAAAGAAAAATGGGAGGAGGATGAAATTGAAAACAATTTTGGAAAAAAAGATGAAAATTTAGATTCTGGAGGTAATTTTGAAAGAAAAATTAGAAATTAGGGTCAAAACACAAATTAGAAAAGTTGTGCCGTGTAGGACGCCCAGTCAGCAGCCTCGATGAACTAGAACGCGCCGCGTGGCAAGGGATGCTGACGTGGTGCTACGCGGGAGGCCACGCGAGCGATCCACGTGCCCGCGATCGGACGGCCCAAATTCGCTCCCGCGCGCACGGACAGTCCGGATGCGTTCCTTCCCCAAATGCGATCAGACGGTCAGATTTAAATGCGATCAATGGTCTAGATCTACTTCTTATTTAAACACGATCGGATGACCCAAATCAGATCGTGATGAACGGTCCAAATTCACTCCCTATTTAATCGTGATCGAACAGTCCAGATCAAACACGATGGATGGTCCAGATTAAAAGAGTACGGATATAAATAACCCTCTTCACACTAAATCATAACCCTAGCCGCCAAACACCCTCGTCGGAGAAGAAGACCCAGCCGCCGGAAAGGAGAGCCACCGCCACCCGCCGAAGCGCCAGAGCCACTTCCGACTACCAAAAGAGGTAAAAAAAATTCCCTTTGCTCGGAATTCAATTTTAAACACTTTTATAGCCGAATGGGAGTAAAAAAACCAGTGGATTGGGTGAAAACTGTGGGCAAAATCCGGCGGCGCCGCCACAGCAAATTCTAAAAAACACCTCCGATGAGGCCCTTTCCGATTCATGTTCTGCATAATTTTTTCACAATTCTAACCACTAGTTCCTTCTCTACAGGTTGACCGAAGCAAAACACTCAATCACAAAGGTTAGCTGACGGAGCCGTCGCACCAGAGAACCCCATCGCTGGTGAGTTTCGATTATTTTTTTTTGGCCAATTGAGACCCCTTAACATGTTTTTAGCATGGATTGATGCAAAACCGGTCAAATTCGACCGAAAACGGTTAGAAATAGCCAACTTAAGGCAAACCACTCCCGTGGGCGCCGGAGCCGTCGCTGGAGCACAGCAGAGCTGCTGTGCCAGAATTTTAAAATTGGCCAAAAGAGGGTTCTGACATTGATTTTAGATTTTTTGGGATATTTGTAGGTACTTGTAGCACGTTTTAATACTCGAAAAAAATTCAGAGAATCCGGGGACCGCTAGTAAACGCAGTTAATAAGTTTAGCTTTTCGAGTATCAAATTGTGTAAGAATCTCTCACCTTATTCTCTGTTATGGAATTGAAGTCTAATTAATAATAATACAGTATTTTGTGCAATTTAAAAAATATTTATAATTAATTATGGGTTACTAATGGAGCCAGAACTGAAAATTATTCTTTGTTGATTTCTATTGATTTATTTTACAGTTTGAATGCATGATAATATCTGATTGATCGATTTTAGAATTTTGAATGCATGTATTGCTGCCTTATGTGATTACTGTTAAATTGAGAAACTAATATGTGATTGTATTCCCTGATGCATGTTTTATTTGTTTTATGTGATTACGGTTGAATTGAAAAATTGAAGATTAAAGGTAAATGAAAAATTGTGTGATTAAGTGAATGGATGAAACAACAGCCTTACTGGATATCTTGAGAGATAGTGGACGGACCGGATACATAAGAAACCCTATCATGAACGTTGCTTTATACCGGACGGGGTATCGAGGTTTAGTAATTTGGCATTCATACCGGATGGGGTATGGAGATGACCCATTTCACCTTCATACCTAACGAGATATTGAGATTTTACAATTTGGAGCTCATACCGGACGGGGTATGGGGACGGCCTGTTAATTGAAACTGTTAAAGGAAAGAGTTCATGCGTTGTGAGGACATCCCTATGAACCCTTATGGATATCAGTAGGCTAATAAAAGAGAAAACGTTGTTTCAACCGATTGTATATAAAATCATGATGTGTTATGTTATTGACTCTACAAGTTGTTTCTGTGAATCTCGCTAGGGTAAATAGACGGAGATTTTGTTATGATAAATGAATTTGTTTAATTAAGAGTTTCATTAGTTGTTTTGATTTTTCTACCAACTTTCATTTCTGTTTCGGTGAGTAGTGTGATATTCTTACTTGGTTAGTATAGTTCATTCATTTATTAACTATTTCAGATCAAGAGAAGCAGGATTCAGAATCCGATCCATAAGAAGGTTGCGAGTAGGATGTCAGTTTTATTTATTTTTCGTTTATTTCTTTAATTTTTTTGTATTTCCTTCAAAAGGGTAATTCTCGTAGTATCATTTGATATTTTAAGTTATTGTGTAAGGAATTTAAACTCTAACTAATTATTTCGTTTTTGCACTTAATTTATGATTTATTTTCTTTTGAATTTTTGGGGTTGTTACATCGACAAGGTAGAATAGGCAATGAAAATCGGTATGACCAACGGGTGACTGATGTATTGTGCAGTGGCTGTTGCTATTTTCAGAATAAATTAATTAAATATTGTTGTGTGCGTGTGTGGCCACAGAGTTGTCGAAATGGTGGAATGCATGTTTGTTGTTAATTTTAAAAATTAGCTTTCACAGTGGTGTGTGTGTTGTGTATGGCAGTGAGTGGTTAGTGTAGCTGAAGGTGTTGTGAATTAACTTAGACAACTATGTGTCGGTTGTGAGGGACTAAGAGGAGTCTAACTTACTATTAGTGTATTGATATATTAATATTGAGGGTTGTGAGGCTGGAGATGATTAGTGGATCATCTTGAAGGGGGAGTTCGATGGTTGTGTGGACACAGTGGTGGTTGCAGTTAGGTTGCTGAGTAAGTGGGAGTTTTAAGGGCCTGTGGCAAGGGAAAGGAAGAATACAGTGTGGTAATGTGAAAGGAGTCTTTTGTATAAGTGATAAGTGAGCGTAGGGAAAGGATGAACAAGTGTAATGTAGGAGAGAGCTCGTAGCAGGGGGATTATAGGAGACAATGAGACTAGTATGGATTAAATTGGGCACTTGAATAATTGCAACGTTTCATTTTTAGTTCAAAATTTATTTTACTGGGTATATATATGCTCATTATAGTTTCTTTTCAAATTGTACGAAGAAAAAATATGACAAGAGAGTACCGTCAACGTGACATACCATGTAAGCGATACAATTGAATAAATGAAATGTTGATTCTAATTTTTTTTACCCTATGCATATTTGGACCACTGTAATATCATTTATCATATTCTAGTGATTGTAAATGATATTGAAGCTGTGATGAAGATATTTTTTTAGAACTCTTAGTAGATAAGAGTTGGCATAAAGAGAATTCTTATTGTGAATGAAGATTGATTGGCTTGGTAAAGCACCATTAGGTGTTAATGTTTCTGCTTGAGTTTTGGGGCGTCACAATGTAGTTCTCAAGTATGTGTATATATGTATATATATAGTATTAGGTTAAAATAAATTTTAGTAAAGTTTTACAAGAGATGTATATCAATCTCATTTACTCAACACATAAATATATATATACTTTTTATTAAAAACATGAAATAAAAAATTATTAAAATCTAATCAAAGTTTTTCTTATCGAGTTGTCGTCTATTATTTATTGCGATCTGATTTTTTTTCTATATTTTATATATTTATTATTTATTTTTTTTACAGATTGTATTCAATAATAACATTATAATATTTTCTTTCACAAATGATATATAAAGTCAAATGTATAAATATAAATAGCCAATAAATGCAAATTAATAATATTAAAAAAAATAAATTCAAAAAAAGTTAAGATATAACATAAAACACTTGTTTTTCTCAAAATAATATAAACATATAATAAAATAGATATATCAAGAAAAATGTCAATTACACAATGTGGCTGCTGGGATTCGAGCCCAGGTCTCCACGGCCACAACGTGGAATTCTTACCACTAAACTACAGCCACATTTGTGGCTTGTGATCTCCACATTAAAAATATAGTTCTATATATTATTGATTTGAACCAATGAGAATTTTCAGGATAAATAAATTATGCGAAATTCATTTTAATTTTTAATACAATTACAAAATTATTAGTAATTAAATTACAGTATGCGCCAAACATACAAAATTAATTAAATAGCTTTTAATAAAATTAATTTAATAACTTACCCTACAGTTTATTAATAGGAAAAATATGTCTATTTCGCAGGTTTGTTTTAATTCAGCCATTTTTTTTTCATTATTATTTTAAAAAATTAAATAAATAAAAGTAAGATATAAGTTTTCATAATAAATAATAACTCAACTAAAGTTGACACGGTATATATAAGTGTAATGATCCGAAACTTGAAAGAAAATAAATTGTAAATTATAAATTAAGTGCGGAAACGAAATAATAGTGTTAGAGTTTGCATTTTTTACACAATAATTCAGAATACCTAATAAAACTACTGGAATGACCTTTCTAAAGGAATAACGAACAATCAAATAAATAAATAGAAAGTAAATAACTGAACATCCTATTCGCAATCCTCTTACGAATTGGGATCTGGATCTTGGTCCTCTTTATTTGAAATGATTAATGAAAGAGTAAGGTACACTAGCTCAGTAAGAATATGACACTACTCACCGATACATAAATGAAGATTGGTAAAAATTGTGAAAACAACTAATGAAGTTTTTAATTCAAGTGAATTCATTTATCATAAATAAAATCATTTATTGTACACTTATTGTAACGAAATTTCCAAAACTAACCTATGGAGGCGATAACACAATAATATCATCATCTCATATTCAATTAATCAAAATAACAACTTTTCATTTTAACCAGCCTACTGGTATCCATGGGGGTCCATAGGGATGTCCCTACTACGCGTAAACCCTTATTCAATATTTTCAATTAATCGGCCGTCCCCATACCCCGTCCGATATGAGTGCCAAAAATACCATCTTTCAATACTCCGTCCGACATGAGGGTGAAACGGGTAGTCCCCATACCCCGTTTGGTATGAGTGCCAAAACATCAATTTTCGATACCCCATCCAGTATGAGGCAACGTTCACGGTAGAGTTTCCTATGTACCCGGTCCGTCCACCATCTCCCAAGATATCAAGTAAGGCTATCATTCATCCATTCAGTTAATTAAGCAATTTTTCAATTACATTTAATTTTTCACTTTTCCAATTTAACTGTGAACCATGCAAAACAAGCAATACATGCATCAAGGAACACAAACGAATCTGTAAAATTAACCAATCAATTAAAACACGATAAGTAGTAATAAATAACCAGTTTAGGCTCCATTAGTAACCTTTAATTATCGATATTTTTAAATCATGCAAAATACTGTATTATTTATCATTAGACTTCAATTCCATAACATGGAATAAAGTGAGAGATTTTTATTCGAATCGATATCTGAAACGCTAAGCTTTCAACTGTGCTTACTGGTGGTCCTCAAGTTCCTTAAATTTTTTTTCGGGGATTAAAATATGCTCCAAGTACCTAGAAGTACCATAAAAAATCTAAAATCGGTGTTAGAAACCCTTTTCGACCAATTTTGGGATTCCGGCACAGCGACGACACTGTTCTCTAGCGATAGTGCGACGGTGGTTTGGTTCGTGCTAGCTGTTTCCAGCTAGTTTCGACCGATTTTGTGCTCATTCCTGCGAGAAAATGTATTAAGAGGCCTCGATTGGCTGAAAAAAACAAAAAATAGAGGCTTACCTGTAACGCCCCTGTAGCAGCCCCGGTAATTCAAAAAAAAATGGAAATTATATTATAAATATTAAATGCGGAAGCGAGATCAAAATTTCAGTTAACATCCCTTACACGAAAACCAAAAACGTACTTAAAGTATAAAAGATTAAACTAACTAAGAGAGAAACTCGAAAATAAAACTATGAGTATGACTACAGAGTCTCTAGGCATCCCCTTCGTCGTCCTCCTGCGGAACGGGCTCGGGAACCATGTCTTTCTGATATGAAATGGTTAAATAAGGAGTGAGCTACACTAGCCCAGTAAGAACATCACGATATCTCACCGTCACGGAGGTAAAGGTGGGTAGAAAAACACAAAAGACCAATGGAGCATGATTTACAACAAATCCTTTTTATTTATGATAAAACCTTTACCATCCACTTACCTCGGTGGAATTCATGAAGCAATATAAGAAAACAATAACATTATCATAAACATGGAATAATATAAGCTGTAAAACATAGCACTTATCACGCCTTTTGTAATTCAATCATTATACAACATATCCTTTTCTCATTTACCAGCCTACTAGTATCCATGGGGTTCCATAGGGGTCCCGCTACCCGTTAACCTTTAACATTCATAATCAGTTTCCAGGGCCGTCCCCATACCCCGTCCGGTATGGGCGCCAAAACCATAAACCTCAATACCCCGTCCGGTATGAGGGTGAAACGGGCCGTCCCCATACCCCGTTCGGTATGGGCGCCAAAACCATAAGATCTCCATACCCCGTCCGGCATGTGAGACCACAATCCCGGTAGGGTTCCCTACGGACCCGGTCCGTCCACCATCTCCCAGGATATCTAGTCAGGCTGACCCCATCATACAATTATCAGTCTACACAATCTTTCATTTTCATTTTCCACAATAAGCATCATCAATTCACATTTAAGAAAGCAAATCGTAATTCATGCCAAACAGACAACATACAGTATCAGTTCTTCAGTCTTTCAACCCATAATTAATAAAGCAGTAATATATGCACTCGAAACTATAAAATGAACACATCAAACCTCATAATGCATTTAAAGCTGTAAAACAGGCCAAATAGCAGTAAATCATCAATCACACTATACTCGGGCTCCATTAGCAACCTTAAGCAATTTCACACATGCGTTAATTCAAGAAATACCGTTTTATCATTTTGAACTTTAATACCGTGATAGGAAATAGGGTGAGGGGTCCTTACTCGTTTCCGGGATCCGAATACGATTCACAGTGCGCCTACAGGCCGTCCCTAATTTTCCCTGAATTTTTCCTGGGGAACTGAAACACACCAACGGTACCGGCGGCGGTGCTCTCGGGTGCGACGGCTCTCCGGTGAGGTTCGTGCTTTGGTGATTTGGCTCCGATCAATTGTGCAATGAAGGTTGGGTCTCGGTGATGATAAGCTGCAATGTATATGATTGCCGCTCGGAAATTAAGGACAGCAGAGAGAGAGCTTCTTCCGTGACAGAGATGGCCTGAGTTGCTTGGAGTCGCGCTGAAGAAAATACAGAGATGGGTGATATTTGTGTTTATGTCAATAAGTAGAGGCCAGTAATTGGTTCTGCGAGTAGAAGGGAAATAAAGAATGAGAAGAACAATTTGAGGGGATTTTTTTCTAAGTATTTTGAGAAGAGTCCATGGAGAAGATGAGCTCTCTCTCTCTTCTCGGCCTTCTCTCTCTCTCTACGCCCCTTTTGCCTCAAGGATTCCTCCTTTCTCTGTTTTCGAGTTTCGTTCTTTATAGTGGAGCGAAGCTATTTAGATCAGCATCCCCGCACTGAAGATTCTCCAAAAATCACGAAAACCCATCTCTTCCCGCTCGCGACGTGCACGTCATTCCTTCCTTCTTCTTCTCCCGTTTTCTGCGCCACTACGCTGCTTATAGTGGAGCGAAACTGTTTAGATCAGCATCCCCGCACTGAAGATTCTCCAAAAATCACGAAAACCCATCTCTTCCCGCTCGCGACGTGCACGTCTTTGCTTCCTTCTTCTTCTTCCGTTCTCTGCGCCACCATGCTCTTTTCCTTTTTTTTTTGGCTGGATAAAAAAATTAATGAGGTAATTACAAAAATGCCCACGTTCTGGGCGTTACAGCCCCAATTTTTTTTACGGCGTTACGATTATCTTGTCGGCACACATGACATAATATACATCATCCCATAAACAACATTGATTATCCATATAGAAAAAGGTTCAACGCAAATCATTCAAATTACTGAATCCATTGTATATCTATCAATATGGTAGCTTACAATTTTACAACTTATCGTTTCAAATGAGTTATTTGCTTTCCCTATCTACTCCTTGCTCCGTTGTCTCTACCCGCTTTGTTCGGAAGCATGTGGCTCTGGTCCAGCTTCCAGTACTACATCATCTGTAAATGATAGGTAATGAACATACAGAAACTCAGTAAAGTAAACTCAAATCATATACAAGGTCTGTCAAACTAGTTAAATGCCTACCCCCCTAGATCTCCACTTTCATTGGTCACGCCATATTTTTTACCCACACCCTTCTCCCCTTGTTCACCTACCCCTACTGTAACTACATCACCTCCTCAAAGAGAATAATCAACCCTCCCACTTATTACCAGGTGCCATTTCCCATGTACTTGTCCACTCGACCTTGGCTCGGCCACTCACCCACACATTCATTCCCAAGTAAACAACCCCCACAACGGTCACCACTCGACCCCCAACCGACCATTCACTCATAACTTTATCCATTTCTTCCATCACTAATATCGGTGACCCGACTCATCCCCAATCTCATCAATCCGCAACCATAAACTGGCCACATACTCACACCGTTACCTTCCTAGCAACCCTTAAATTCGTCACCAATATTCCCTCCCAGACTATTCCATAACACTACTGTATTTCCCTCTCACTCACACTATCATCTCTCTCCCTCAACTCCTTCCAGTGTTCATCTCGTATTACTCCCTCTCACTGATATCTCTCTCTCACGATTTTCCCAATGATTTCTTTTAAACCACCTTTACATTCATAATCACTAGTGTTAGTCTACTTCCAGCCTTACCTCAAAGGTCTATAAATCTCCTCCCTCCTTGGTGATAAAATATTCACCTACGCATTTATTCTTTACATTTTCTAGTCCAAACTCTACTTAATCGGACTTTCTCTCCTGGTGGTGATGATAAATGCAGATACTAATATGGAGTTATACAGTCTTCCTTCGCACTCCCGTTCTTAATTCCTGCACGGTTTCATCACACGCTCGCCTACCAGATTTCCCCCTCCCTATTCATTTTCCTCCCGACTCCCTACGAGTTGTTCTTCCTGCTACGGTGCCCTAGCCTCTCTGTTAATCCACTCCCTCTCGACTGGAGTTTAATTCATCAATATGTATTTTCAAAAAAACATTTAACCATATTATTACATTTTCAATGTTTGAAGTTTAAATTTACAATACCTTCTGTCTCCATCGTCCTCCGTAGCCATGGCTCGCTCACTCATCTTAATCATCTCCTCTTTCTCCGGTTCTCTCTCAATCGTCGACCGACTGCCTCTTTCTCTCTCTTCTCATTTCTTCCTTCTCCGACTCCCTCTCCAATTTCTATCGACTGTCTCCTCTTTTCTTTCCCCTTTCTCTTCTTTTCCATTTTCCTTTCTTTTTCTCCTTTTTTTTCTTTTTTCCCCCTCTTATTTATACTTGTTAAACATCACAACCGTCCATTCCATTCCCCAATCCTTTCATCTAAACCGTTTATTCTCACCCCTCCCCCTCTTGCATACATATATATATATCCTTATTAATATTATTACTTATTATTCATTTATTTATTATATATATATATTTAACTCAGTTATACATTACCGGTGGTGGGGTTTTCTGGTGCAACGGTTCCACCGGCTCACTTTTACGGTTGGACGTTTTTCTTTAATCAACCTGTTGAAAATAAAAAAAAAGAATATAATGGTGAAAAAATTGCACGAAATGAGAATCGGGAAGGGTCTCATCGGAGGTGATTTTTTATTTTTCTTGCGGCGGCGTCGTCGGGCTTTACCTGCAGTTTCTGTCCCATCGGCCAGTTCTTTTGCTCCGACTTGGCCGTGGGGGAGTTCAAAATCAAATTTTGAGCAATTGGAAGAATTTTTACATTTTTTAGCGGTCAGAGGTGGCTCCGGCACTGCGGTCGACTCCTTTCCCGGCGACTGGTTCTTCTTCTCCGATAGGGGGGGGAGGCTGGGGACTAGGGTTCGGGTTTGGTGTGAAGTGAAGTATTTATATCTGTCTTCTTTTAGTCTAGATCATCCATCGTATTTGATCTGAATCGTCCGATCCCATTTAAATGAAAAGTGAATTTTGACTGTTCATCGCGATTTGATCTGGACAGTACAATTGCGTTTAAAGAAAAAATAAATTTGGGCCATTAATCACGTTTTATTGTGACCATTCGATTGTACTTGAGGGAACGGATCCGGACTGTCCATGCACGTAGGAACAAATCTGGACCGTCCGATTGCGGACACACAGATTGCCAGCGTGGCCTCCCGTGT
Source organism: Carica papaya (assembly GCF_054855325.1). Lineage (NCBI taxonomy): Eukaryota > Viridiplantae > Streptophyta > Magnoliopsida > Brassicales > Caricaceae > Carica > Carica papaya. Next base: position 3,285,675 of record NC_142312.1, on the reverse strand, counting down.
GGCAACAATCAGTGTGCCTTACCACGCAGCGTGCTCTGGTTCGTCCGAATTGCTGACTGTGCGGTCCTACGTGGTACATCTTTTTTAAATTGTATTTTGACGTACAGTTTATGTTTTTCTTTCAAAAATACCATAGAACCTAAATTTTCACCATTTTTTCCTAAAATTATTTTCAATTTCATCCTCCAACTATTTTTTCCTAATTTTTACATCAAATAAAAATTTATAAATTAAAAAATAAAATTTTATACATTAATTTTATATTTTGTTAAAAATTAATTAAGGGTATTACAACTCTCCCTCCTCAAAAGAAATTTGATCCTTCAAATTTGTCTATCTTACACTCAATCAAATTGTTGGGGATACTGGGCACTGAAATCTGATTCTAGCTCTCATGTGGCCTCTCCCTATGTATGATTTTGTCATAGCACCTTAACGAAGAAAATTTTCTGGTTGCGGAGTACTATGCTCTTTCGGTCCACAATACTGACCAGTATCTCCTTGTATGACAGATCCTCCGGGAGTGAAAGGGGCTCCTGGGCCAAGACGTGAGAGGGTTCCAAGTTGTACTTGTGTAGCATTGACACATGGAACACATTATGGATCCTGGATAATTCTGGAGGTAGCGCCAATCTGTAGGCAGCGCTGTCAATTCTGTCTAAGATTTTAAATACCCTAATAAACCAGAGATTTTTTTTTCCTCTCCTGCCAAACCTACTGATTCTCTTGAAAGGAGTGATCTTAAGGAACACCTGATCACATTTCTTAAATTCTAAATCCCTCATTCGGGTATCCGAATAACTCTTCTGCCTGCTCTGAGCTGTCTGAGTGTTCTTCTTGATCTTAATTATTTTGGCTGTAGTCTCATCTACAAGATATGGGTCAAACAGTTTTCTATCACCCACTTCTTCTCAACAGATTGGTGATCTGCATGGACGGTCATACAACGCCTCGTACAAAGCCATGTCAATACTTTTTTGGTAGCTATTATTGTAGATAAACTCTATTTGGGGTAAATGATCATCCTAATGGTCCCTAAAGTCAAGAATACAAGCTCGAAGAATATCTTCTAGTGTGCGAATCGTCTTTTGTGATTATCCATCAGTCTGAGGGTGGAATGCAGTACTAAGGGACAGTTTTGTTGCCATAGCTTGCTGAAAACTAGACAAGAACTGAGAAGTGAACCTGGGGTCGTTATCTGACACTATTGTCACTGGTACTCCATGTAATCTAACTATCTCCCGAATATATATTTTTTCTAACTTGTCAAAGGGGTCGGTCGTTTTGATGGCCAAGAAGTGGGAAGACTTGGTAAGCTGGTCAACAATTACTCAAATGACATCATATCCTGAGTGTGCCCTAGGGAATCCTGTCACGAAATTCATTGTGATATATTCCCACTTCCACTATGGAATTGGTAATTACTAAAATAGCCGCCTGGGCGTTGATGTTCTTCATTGACTTGTTGACATACCAAACACTTGGAAACAAAGTCGGCCACATCTCTTTTCATCCCGTTGCACCAAAATTGGGGTCGCATGCTTTGATATATCTTAGTGCTTCTGGGATTCATGATAAATTTTGTGCTATGGGACTCTGTCATGATATCATTTTTTAGTTTACTATCACCTGAAATACATATCTTGTCCTGAAATCTAAGCAGTCCATCGGTAGATACTCGAAATTCTGAATTAACTCCCTATTCTGCATCCTTTTTGAGAGCTGCTAGGATGCAATCGGCAGATTGGACTTCCTTTATTCTCTGAATCAACTCAGGTTGAATAGTCAGGTGGGCTAAACATGTGACTCTCTTCAAGTCCTGAAGTTGTACCTGTTGTGCGACCCCTATTGCCTTGCATTATGAAATAATTATTTGAGCTACTATATCTGCACTTTTCCTACTGAGTGCGTCAGCTACCACGTTTCCCTCATTCGAGTGATACAAGATATCGCAATCGTAGTCCTTGAGGAGTTTTATCCATCTTCTTAACACATGTTGAGATCCTTTTGAGTGAATATGTGTTTCATGCTCTTTTGGTCGGTACAGATATAAAAGGTCTCCTCATATAAGTAATGGCGCCAAGTCTTCAAAGCATGGATAATCGCAGCAAGTTCTAAGTCATAGGTGGGGTAGTTTTTCTTATAATCTTCAACTGTCTGGACCCAGAGTCTATGACTAATCCAACCCCAGATAGGAGGCATCACTATAAACTGTATATCCACATGTCCGGCTCGGCAAGACCAACACAAGTGCGGTAGTCAACCGCTTCTTTAGCTCTGAAAAACTTATTCCATAGTCCTTGTTCCACTCGAACTTGACGTTCTTCTTTGTGAGCCGAGTCAAAGGAGTAGTTAGACTAGAAAATCATTCCACAAACCTGCGGTAATAACTTGCCATTCCTAGAAAGTTACGAATCTCCTTGATCGAGGTTAATTTTTTCCCAGCTGAGCATTGCCTCAATTTTTTTAGGGTTCACTGACACTCCATCCCTTTATATGATGTGCCCTAAGAAGGTAGTCTGCTCGAGTCAGAACCCACATTTATTTAGTTTTGCATACAACTTATTTTTTTTGAGAACCTGCAAAACCTGAGTAAGATGGTGAGCGTGTTCTTCTCTGCTTTTTGAATAGACCAGGATATCATCGATGAATACAATGACGAACTGATCTAAAAATTATTTAAAAATCCTGCTCATTAAATCTATGAAGATGGTTGGTGCGTTGGTTAGTCCAAATGGCATTACCAGAAACTCATAGTGTCCGTATCTGGTTCGAAAGGCTGTTTTGGGAATGTCTTATGCCTTGATCTTTACCTGATGGTAACCTGAACGTAGATCTATTTTGGAGAAGACTTGAGCACCCTGCAACTAATAAAAAAAGTTATCGATCTTGGGGAGGAAGTACTTGTTCTTGATCGTGACCCTGTTCAGTCCTTTGTAGTCAATACATAACTTTAACGTCCCATCCCCCTTCCTTGCAAATGTGACTCCAGCATTTCAAGGGGACACAATATGTTAGATGAATCCACTATCCTGTAATTTATTGATCTATTTTCTCAACTCCTCCATCTCAATACGACTTATGCGGTAAGGGGCAATCGAAGTAGGCTGGGTGCATGACTGAAGGTCCATGGTGAATTTAATTTCTCTGTTCACTAGCAGTTCAGGTAGTTCATCTGAAAACACATTCGGGAAGTCTCAGACTACTAGAATCTCTTGAATACAAATTTTTTTCTTGAATTTGCCTACTTAGAGAAAACAATTGGGTTAAAGCACTTGATAATAGGAAAATTTTCCATGAGAGAACAAATGTTAAAGAATTTTATTAATTTATAAATGACTCCTCATTAGGAGGGTTGAATACAAACTTCTTATAAAAATAATCTACGTTGGCTTGATACACCGCTAGCCATTTTATTTCTAGGATTACATTAAAGTCCCCCGTGTCAATCTCTATTAGGTTCACACTCAATTTTCTATATGGTATATCTATGACACAGGCTCTGTATATAACCTCACTTAGTAGTGTCCTACTCCTAAGAATAGATACAACAACACATAATCAAGTCTTTCAGGTAATACATTCAAGTTTGATGTAAATGTATGTGAAACAAATGAATGTGAGGTACCAATATTAATCAAAACATGTATAAGATGATTACAGATAATGTACGTACCCTGTATCACGTATGGGTTGACTTCTGCACCATGCTGCGTGAGGTTATAAGCTCTGCCCTAGATAGGAGGTCTGACCTGGTTCTGATTCCTCGGGCACTCCCTCGTGTATTGCTGGGCACTCCCACATATGCGGCAAGTATTGTTGAGATGATAGTAAGGTCGGTCCCCATAATCCTTGCCACAATGTTGGCAAGTCCTACTGCGTCCTATTGTTAGAATCTGAGGAGGAGCCTGAGTCATCGGCCTAGCTCTCTTGTTTTGTTGAGCAGGTGTAATAAGTGCTGGTCTGCAGTGTGAATCAGAGAGGTTGAGATTCCCTACTGCTGGAAAAAAAATGCGAAGGTTCATTTCTACTAGCTGTGCTTTAGCCAGAACAGTTGAGTAAGTATTAAGCTCGAACACATACAACTGTTGTCTGATCTCAGGATGGAGACGCCGCTCGAACTTTTATGCCTTTCTGTCTTCATCCATTATGCTCTCAGGGGAATACCGGCCGAATTCTAGGAATTTTTGCACATATTCTGATACAGTCATGTCACCTTGGACCAAGTATGCAAATTCTATTTCTTTCAGATGTCGAAGATGCTCTGGGAGGTACTCTACATTAAAGGCTACTAAGAATTGTTCTCAAGTGACTAGAACGAATAGGGTGGCCTGCTTGAGTTGCCACCAGTGACTTACCTCTCCCACCTATATGTTGGTAGTAAGTATGATTCTCTCTTCGAAAATCATCCCAAGAGTCATGAAAGCCTTTTCTGTCTCAGCTAGTCAGTACTCGGTCTCTTCAAAAAAGGATCCCCTTGTAAAAGTAGATGAGTTTAGTCTTTTATACCTCTCAATGTAGCCTAGAGGACCTGGGTCCCGTGGGAGAGAGACTAAATTGTGATGGGGATGGACCGTATGGCCTTGTGGTGGTACTGGATGATACAATGAAGGCACCAGATTATATTGTGGTGGTGCTAGGTGATGTGGTTGGGGCATCGGGCTATACTATGGTGGTGCTGGGAGGTACTGTGGTTGGAGCATCGGATCATATTGTGGTGGTATTATGGAGGAGTAGAGTTGTATCGGGGTGTCTCAAGATCCTCTTGCTGCAGGGGTGGCTCAACCTGTGGTAGTGGGGGAGGGTCAAGTAACGCTATCCTTTCTTCCCGGGCCTACTGGACTACAATGAGTCTCTCCAGCATTTCAAATAACCAGTCAACATCTTCTCGAAGTGAACCCTCCCGAGTTGTACACTTACTGTAAAAAAATTTCAAAAACTGATCCATAGAGGTGATAACACAACAATATCATAATCTCATATTCAATTAATCAAAACAATAACTTTCCCTTTAAACCAGCCTACTGGTATCAATGGAGGTCTATAGGGATGTCCCTATTACGTATGAACCATTATTCAACATTTCTAATTAATCGATTGTCCCCATACTCTATCCTGTATGAACGCCAAAAATATCATCCCTCAATATCTTGTTCGATATGAAGGTAAAACGAGTCATCTCCATACTCCGTCCGATATGAGCGCCAAAACATCAATTCTCGATACCCTGTCTGGTATGAGACAATGTTCACGGTTGGGTTCCCTATGTACCCAGTCTGTCCATCATCTCCCAATATATCCAGTAAGGCTACCATTCATCCATTCAGTTAATCAAAAAATTTTTCGTTTACATTTAATTTTTTAGTTTCTCAATTTAACTGTGAACCATACAAAACAAACAATACATGCATTAAAGGATACAAACGAATCATCATACCAATTCTAGTATATTATCATATATTTAAAACTGTAAATTCAACCAATTAGTTAAAATACGACAAATAGTAATAAATAACCGGTTCAGACTCAATTAGTAACTTTTAATTATCAATATTTCTAAATCACGCAAAACATCGTATTATTTATAATTAGACTTCAATTCCATAACAGGGAATAAAATGATGGATTCTTACTCGAATCGATGTCTGAAATATTAAGTTTTTAGTTGCGCCTACTAGCGGTCCCCGGGTTCTTTGAATTTTTCTTGGGTGATTAAAACACACTTTAAGTACCTAAAAATACTCAAAAAAATCTAAAATTGGTGTTAAAAATTTTTTTTGGACAATTTTGGGATTCTAGCCCAGCGCAGGCGGCGCCGATTTTCCTCGAGCTGGTCATTTTTGACTAGTTTCGATCGATTTTGGCTGGTTTTGTGCTCATTCCTACGAGAAAACATGTTAAGGGGCTTCGGTTGCCCCAAAAAAGTCAAAAAATGGAGGCTTACCTGCGGTGGAGTTTTTCAGTGCGTCGGCTCCGCCGACTTACCTTCACAGTTGGACATTTTTCTTTGGTCAACTTGTAGGAAACAAAGTGATAAATACAATAGTAGAAAAATTACACGAAACGGGAATCGGAAAGAGCCTCATTGGAGGTGGTTTTTGATTTTTTCCGTTCCCGCTGAGCTTTACCCACGATTTTTGGCCCATTCACTGGTCATTTTGCTTTGATTTGGTCATGGAGGTGTTCAAAATCAAAATTTCAGCGATTGGGAGAATTTTTATCTTTTTTGGCGGTTGGAGGTGGTTTCGGTGCGGCGGCGGGCGACTGTCGGCTCCCTTCCCGGTAACTGGTTCTTCTTCTCCGGCGCAGGGGGTTGGCGGCTATGGTTAGAGTTTGGTGTGAAGTGAGGTATTTATATTCATCTCCTTTTAATCTGGATTGTCCATCGCATTTGATCTGCATCATCCAATCCGGTTTAAATAGAAAATAAATCTGGATTGTTCATCGCGATTTGATCTGAACTGTACGATTGCGTTTAAAGAGAAAACAAATCTGAATCATTCATCGCGTTTGATCGCGACCGTCCGATCTCGTCTGAGGAGGGAACGGATCCAGACCATCCACGCGCGCAGAAACAAATCTGGACCGTCTGATTGCGGGCACGGGAATCGTCAGTGTGGCCTCCCGCGTGACACTACGTCAGCGTGCCTTGCCATGCGGCGGGCTCCGGTTCGTCGGAGTTGCTAACTGGGCGGTCATACGTAACACATCTTTTTTAAATTACGTTTTGACCCCAGTTTCTAATTTTTCTTTCAAAAACACTCTTATAACTCAATTTTTCACTCATTTTTTTCAAAATTGTTTTTAATTTCATCATCCACCTATTTTTTTTCCTAATTTTTAAATCAAATAAAAATTCGTAAATTAAAAAATAAAATTTTATTCATTAATTTTATATTTTTTTCATAATTAATATAGTGTATTACAATAAGTGTAACATTAATATAATAATCTTTAATTACCCTTTATTAAAAAAAAAAGACCATAGACCACGGTCCCTCTCATGCTTTATTTCATCTTCTAGGCTATCAAAAGTTTTTATGATTAAACAAAGAAAATCATTACTTAATTAACCAGATATTCTAGTAATTACCCTTTAATATCACTTGTCTTATTCTCAACCATATCAATTTATTTAAGTCAACTTTAGTCTTTTTTTAGAATAAAAAATAAGAAAACAGGCCTTATTTTCTGTGTTGTTGTTATTGATGTTTTTAAATTAATTATGTTCATTTAATCATAATAAAGCAGCTTATTATATAATATATATATATAAGGTCAATTTTAAATTAAAATTAAAATAACTGTAATATTAATATTTGTAAGAATATATATTTTTTACTTCATAATTTAATTTTTTTTTTATAATAATGATTATATAAAATGAAAACACGTGAATTTTTAAATGATGTTGCAACATAATGCATCCAACGTGGATCCCAATTGATGGCAAATGAAATAGGAATTTTAAAATTCCTGATTGGTATGGAACATGTATAAAGGAGGCATCTTGGAATCCCAATGTTATTCCTGCAATAATTGAATCTTTATTAATTATTTTACTAATATATTTATTCTATATCTATATATATATATACACACACACACACACATGAATAATTAATATCTTATTTATAAGATACCGTGATTTGAAATTATGGATATTATGTATTATTTAATAAATAAATATTTATATTTTCAATTAATGCATGTGTATATTATTTTGTTAAAGAAATAAAATAATTAAAAAAAATCAAACAATATAGTATTAAACTGTTATAAAAATCATATAAAGTTTAATGTAAAAAAACCAATTAATTCATATTAAAACCAAATTAATTAAAAACTGAGTTGACCCATTGATGGGCTTAATTTAAAAAAAAAGAAAAGAAATAAGATTTTCAGAATCATTGGATCTTGAGTATTAGTATTTAAAAGTGACTTGTTTTGTGTTTATGTGGTAAAGCAGATGGTGTTTGTTTACCGGGAAAATTTGATGTACGGCTAGAAAAGTTACTTCTTAATTTTATAATTATGAAGAATGTATAATTAATTGCAATTTGCAGAGTATATTAATAAACATAATTAATTTTTTTTTTATAAATTAAAAAGGTTTGAGTGAAATAAAAAAGAAAAAAGTTTGGAGACAAGCCAAGACGATGACAAGCCTGCAATCTTGCCCATAATCTCCATCTCTCCCACTTTCTATTAATACATTCTTTTTAAGTTAACTTTTTTAGGCTCACCCATTTATTATATATATATATATACATATAATAAATATATGTATGGTATGATCACTTTTGGTGAAAAAGAGCTGTGTATATATTAATTTTAGTGAAGGGTATACCGAATTATTGTTTAAATTAAAAAAAAAAATCTAGTAAATATATTTTCTTATATTTTTAAGTTAAAATTTAAAATTATATAAAAGATAATTTTATTCTTAATTCATAATTTGACATTATTTATAAGTGTCGATTTACACACATACATATATTTGTAATTATATATTGTTCATCGGGCGTTGAGGAGATCAAGTGAACACTTGCATTTAGATTCCTACTCGTATTTTCACTATTTGTTATAAACTTAAAAATTTAAACTAAGTTGAACATAAAGATAATTAATTGGTAATTCTAAAGAGTACAATTTTAGTTAATGAAAAATTAAATTCTATTTTTATAGTATAAAATTTATAATTAATTAAAAACTAAATTATATTTTTATATTTTATAAATTTAAATTGATAACTATTATGTATTAACATTTTTGTTTTGTTTTTATAATTTTTAAATTCAAATTTTTAAAATCTTATTTTCATAGTAATATATAATTATAATTTATATTAATAAATTATTTTTATTTTTCAAAATTAAAAAAATAAACATGGTATTATCACTTTTATCTATAAATACATATGTTAATATTGTAGAATTTTTAATTTCTATTTAATAATGAGAAAGTGCTAATTAATTATGATTACCACCTAAACCTTGAAAGGAGTGCCCTGTGCCCTTTCACCGAAAAACCCTCCTTGCCGACTCTCATGGCCAACCGGTAGCTTGCTAGCTAGTAATGAGTATACGTATTTGCTTACAAGTTTATTTTTCTTCTTCCTTTTTTTTTTTTTTTGTTCTTTTGAAAAAATCCACATAAATTTAATTTTTCTTCTTTATATTATATAATTATATATATATTTAATATGCTGAAGTTAGAGGGTTTTAGTGGGGTATTATAAAATGCTCACAGTACATGGTTTTTAAGCTCACAGTAAACATCCACAATAACATCCTTTCCCTTTGGATATATATGCTCATCTTCATCCAGTCGTCAAACTTTGTTTAGCTTCTCTCTTCAAAAATTTCTTAAGAGTCCAGAAATATTAGCTTATATATATTATATTATATAGATATCTGAGCTTTTCCTTGGATCAAATCAGCTTCTTTGTAGCTTTACTAATAATACCCATTTGGAATATATATACATCTCTCTGAGTTTTTCCTTGGGTCAAATCAGCTTCTTTTTAGCTCTAATTAGTAATATCCATTTGGGATTTTCGAGTTATATTTGATCAAACTCAGGAGTAGGTTAAGTATGGAGTCTGCAGCAAACATCCACTTTCAGTTTCAGCTCCAAGAACAGTTAGCAAGGTATTATTCCATGGCCACTCGATCTACAGCAAGCCATAAAGTTTCAGTACCCTCTCATGATTGGCACCCAAGCACCGGTTTTCTGTAAGTTTATATATATATACCCACACAGACATATATATCCCTTGATTACACAGGATATATTAGTTAGGGTTTATGTGTAGTGGAAGCTTAATTGTTATCTGTATCTTAATTACAAGCTATTAGAAAGTACACATGCACCCAACTTATATATCGATGTGTGCATAATATACGAGTCATAGTAAGCTACTTATTTCAGCACATTGCTTATTTGATAAGCTGCTTCATTAATTACAAAAAAAGTACCTAGAATAATGTATAACCTAAACTATAGTGCTATAAAAGGTCGAGCAAATCAACATTAATGCAGCAAAGAACATGTCTAGCAAGCTACATAAATGTTTTTTCTTTTGCGTTTCTGACAACATTCATATATATATATATATGTGTGTGTGTGTATACATATGAAAAGATAAATTAATTATCTTTTAAATGTATGAATAATATTAATAGATTGCTTTTTTTTCTTTTTAAGTATATAGGTTTTTCAATAAAATTGATTCAACTTTATTAGATCAAAGAGTTCATATTTAAACTTTAGATCTTAGCTCTCGATCGATTCAGGTTTTGTGCTTCATCTACATTTTCTCAAGGAGCTTAGGCCATGAAAAGGCACGTTAAATTTGAAAAAATTAGTTTCATACTTAATTTTAATTTCATTGATTATATATATGTATGTAATCTATACATTAATTTTATTGAGTGTTTTTGCTTAAATGATAATAATGCAGGAATAATGACAGCAACAACATGAACTATCACCGTGAAACCATTTCAAGCTCATCATCAGGATCTGAGCCATGGGCACCCAGTCATCATCACCAACAATCCCTTCTTGCAAATCACATGAAGGAAGAAATCTCAGATTATAATTCTTTCCTAAAGTTACTCATGACTGAAATTAACGCAGAAGATTCTCTGAGCCAAAACCTAATAAGCCTTGACAGAAACTTCTCTTCAACTCATCATCATCAACAACTTCCAGAGCTTTCAGGAGCAGATCATCATCATCAAAGTCTGCAGGCTAATAATTATAATAGTTACAATGATTATATGAACTATTTGAGAAATAATATTGATCATGTATCTACACCTACTAGTAGATCATTGTTATACAGCTCCAGCAATTATGCAAACAATAGTTTTGTTTTGAGATCGGAATTGTCATCAACTTATGATCATGATAATGATGATACTGGGAGGAACTCGTCAAGGCAATTGTCTTCGTCGTTCGCGCAGAGAAATCTTGGGGGATTAAATATCAGATCAGGAGAAACTAGCGCTATTTTCATGAAGTCAGAAAGAGATGGTAGTAGTATTACTCCATCTAAAAGATCCTGCACCAAATTAGTGGGTATCCTTTACTTTCCTCCTACTTTTTTTGTTATATATATGTATATACATCTATATATTAATACGTAAAATATATGTGTGTGTGTGTGCGCGCGCGCGTGCGCGTGCATGCGTAATACTGATCAACAACCTTTGTTTTGACAATTGATTCAACGACCATATATATAAATTAACCAGTTAGCAGCTGTAGTCTGTTTATCATTGTCAATATATGCCTTTTCCATTTCATATATATATATTGAAATTTACATCTATGTATGTAATAGCTCTAATGTAGTGCCTGAAGACTGAAATAAGTTTGTCTATATATGGTGTCCTTGTTTCCTGACTCATAATGGGATTAGTTCTTAGTTCATATATCTCTTGTTTTCATGATAAACTCTTCTGTCTTTGTCATAAAAACGGCAGCATTGATGACAATATATATGTATATATATATATATGATAGATATATATGCTGCATGGCCTAAATAGATAGAATAATACTGATTTTATTTTTATGTTTTCTTATCTAAAACTGAAGAAAATGTCGGCTTTAGAAAGTGGCAGTGGAAGAACAAAGACGCCAAGTATTTTTACTGCTAGCGGCTCAATGGAATCCCAAGAAAAAGCTAAGAAGTACAAGACCATGCCACGATCTTCATGCCCACCATTGAAGGTACTCATTCAATTTTCAACATATACATATATAAGTATTGATCAAGTAAAAATTAATTTAGCATATATATATTTATATATATACTAACTTTTGATGGTTGCCTCAATTTGGTGATATTCAATTTATCTAAGAAATGTAAAATAGTAAATAACAATATCTGTTTTTATTTTATTTTATTTGTGACCACTAACAGGTATTGAATTGGGTTTTTACTAGGTCAGGAAGGAGAAACTGGGAGACAGAATTGCAGCTTTGCATAAATTAGTGGCACCTTTTGGCAAGGTGTATATATATATATATAACTGAACTACATCGTACATAATACATATACTTGCAGCATGCTTACAGACTTTATTTTTAATTTTTTTTTTTAAATTTTTTAAACTTGCAGACAGATACAGCTTCAGTGTTAACAGAAGCTATTGGGTATATTCAATTCCTTCATGACCAAATTCAGGTAATAAAATTTTCTTTTCAATCTCTAAAAACTTTCTTTCAAATATATCTTAATTCATTTCAATTGTAAAAATTAATATTTCAAAATTTATAATTCCTTAATTCTTGTAATAAATTCCTCACAGACACTAAGCGTGCCTTATAGGAAGTCTTCTTACAAGTCCGGCACTCGATCATTCATACTAGCGGTAAGAAATTTGTATTATTTCTTAATTGAAATAAATATAAATTTTTATTTGTTTTAAATATAATCTTACAATCAACTAAAAAAATTTACAGAGTTCGAGCAAGGAAGAAGATGAAAAGGAAGGAGAAAAGGCAGAACTTAGGAGTAGAGGGCTCTGCCTTGTGCCCTTATCTTGTGTATCTTTCTTAAATTTGTACAATTGTAGTGGACTCTGAATAAAACCCTAATTTTCCAAGCAAGCATTTTGAATTGTTGAAGTTCCGTTTGTATAGACAAGAAAACGATGTCCTCTGATTTTTGAATAAGAGACCAGTATATTGGATCTACTTATACATATATAAAGAACCAATTATATATCTTATTAAAGAGGTACGATTCTGATTTCTTTGATAATAATTTGAGAATAAAACTTTAAATATATTAAATGGATACAATAAAATATATAATTAAAATAACGAGGTAGGAGATTAATTTTAGTGGAAAAAAAAAGTTAGTTGATAATTAATAAATAAAAACAGTATTTACATGATAGTAAAAATGAGAACAAAAAATGAGAATGAAATAAAAAAAGAATAAAAATAATTATTTTTAATTTCTAAAATAGTATTATGTGTTCTTATTCTTTATGAACATTCACTCTACTATTATATGATTTTTTCATGAATAAATATATGCATTTTTATATGATTCTTTTCATCAATATATTATATGCATTAACAAATGAATGTAAGAACTAACACATCATTTATGGGAACCAAACAGTTCCTTTTTTTTTTTCTCCTCTTTCACGTCTTGGGACTAAGTAAAATACGAGCTGCCACCTGCTAGGCAATATATATAGATTCTGAAGACCCCAATTTTTATTCAAGATATACATATGAATTGTCTGAATGTGTCTCACACTGCATATGCAACAAAACTTTTCATTTGTAATTTACAGACGAAACAATATTCAACATGAGAGTGTGGATGGCCTTGGATAAGAGGGGAAAAAAGAATCATTGCATCACCAAGCTTCTGAGCTTCTCAAAAGTGTCCGGATTCTCATTTCTCACCAGTTAAACTGCAATAGAAGCCAAGATAAGTTTCACAATGAGAAAACAAAAACTAGTTAAGCTATTTTGTATTATACATATGTACTTATATATAATATATATGTGTGTGTGCGTGTGTTTGTCTGTATGGTCTAGCAGCAAACCAGCTTCTTCTTTTTCTTCTTCTTGTCAATATAGGCCACAAGCTCCTCCTGTTTGGCAAGTGTGTCCTCCAGAGCCTGAAAGCAGAACAGGAATTTATCACGGCCCAAATCTCTGTTTAATCTCTTAACGTTCTTCATATTGTAAGTAACACAAATCCTCAATGCTGCGTTGGGTTCAATTCTTAATCAGTCTTTGTTAACTGCCAATTCTAATTCTTCTATTAGTCTTTCATATGGATAACTAACATATTTGGTTGTGTTTGGATTACCACTATTCCCAATTGAAGTTTTTTACTACTGGACGCCTAGTTTTCAAGATAAGAATTGTATTTTCACCATCAGAGAATTCAAAGCAAAATGGTTGTGACCTAAACACTTTATATTATGTTTTAAGTTATGCAATATTAAGACTATGGTAAGAATTAGAATCACGAGATAGACTAGGAATCGCATGGAAATTGGACCAAACACAACTTAATAGTCAATCATATTCACCACCAAAAAAAATAATAATTGAGGACTGAAAACATAAATTTTTAATCCCCCCCCCCTCCCACCCAAAGAAAAGAAAAAAAAAAAAGTTGTCTAAATAGCAATAGACATGAAGAAAACATAGTAATGTTCTGCAAACCTTGAGATAACAAAATATATATGCTGAAAAGATCTTTAGATTAAAAGCACAGACAATTGAATATTTGGGTGCCAATTTTAATTTCGCAGGCTATTCATCTAGGTAGCTAAGAAGTTTGCAAAGGCAAAATCCATTACCTTCTTGGTCATGTTAAGCTCTTGCTCCAAGACATTGGCTCGGTTGATGGCCACATTCAACATTTCTTCCTTCTCAGGTGGCATGGTCATAGGTTGCAGGCTCAAGATACGCACTCTCTCTTCCAATTCAGCCATGCGTTTCATCACAACCATGAACTCTTCGCCAGATATGGCAGGGATAGGTAGTTTCTGTGGAGCCGGCTGGCTTTTCACTACTACGTCATCATCACAACCAATAGAATTGGAGTAGATAGTGGCATCAGTGAGCCTTTTGGGCATATTGCGGGTCACCCTGATCATAGTGACAATGCCCATAACAAAGGCCATGACACCAGTGAAAATCTGAGAATTACCCCCTTCGGCAACTTTGCGTTGATCTTGCATGGCATAACAATCTGCATTATCAAGAGGGGAAAACTAAGTCACAGCCATACAAAAGTTAGTTGGCCTTAACTAAGTCAAGAACAATACATGTAGGATTGCCCAAAAATGATTTTGAATAGGTCTTCCTTTCTCTCAAAAAAAAAAAAGACCTGTAAATAGATTATACGAGCTCAAAAAGTTATTGTAAAAGAATATGTTTTAGGTGAAAGTAGCCATCTCAATAGCATAGTTTTATTCTGCTCTATCAGAACATGGACAAGCTTATTGGGACTTTGCTGAAACGAAGTAGAAACAAGCTAACAGGAAAATGTACCTTCGGCGAGGGCAAACTTGTCAGCATCGACCAACTTTTGCCAATTTGAGTCCATCATCTTCTCAGCCACTGGAAAGCTATCAAAATTGTAGTGATTATGACTACTCTTTTTGCTGATGTGGACCTGTAGTTCAAAAAGATGGAAAGGGAAAAGAAGAAAGTTTTGCAAAGAGGAATTAAATAGGATAATGCAATGCAAGGCAAAGTAAAATGATGTTTAATATGTATGGACTAGCCTGAATAAATTTTTCCTCTGCATGTTTGGTAGCTAATGAACAGTCCAAAACACAATGTACAATGAGTAAAGTGTCATTTGTACCATCCTCATTTTTAGTCTTAACTTTTCCCTATGAAACAAAATTATATAGATATATTATATTAGTGTTATTTTACTTGTAACTAATTTTTAATTTAATAAATTAACTTTTTCGAAAGAATATCAAACTATTCATATAAACAAATAAAGCAGCTACAAGAATTTATCTTTCAAATCTAAATATCATATAATTAACCCTAAGACTTATAACAAAATGTGAAGCTCACAAGTAAAATGAAATTAAAAAATTAGTTTATAAAAGAGAAGTTTACGTTAAAAATTAAGATAAATATGTGAGGATAAGTTTAAAAAGAAAAAAAAAATTGTTTTGACCAAAATGAAGAAACTAATTGGTGGCTACATGTTGGGTTTTTGTTTGTTCTGTTCTAACCATCTTCTTATGCCACAAATCATAGATCTGATATTTTCTTTGATGTCTAACCCTATGATTTTGTTGATATCAAATGCTACTGCAGCATATGTTAGCGTAATGCTTTATCTTACTGCCGACTGAAACATAGGAACCTTCAAATTACTGAATATATTTTAGGGGAAGTACATAATACTCACTTCTTCATGAATTGGCGGATGCTCTATTTGGTCCCTTCGAAGTTTTTCTATGTCAGACCCTGCCTCATGTGAAGAGTCACATCCCTGCAGAGGTTGTCAAAAGGTAAAAAATGAGGCCCTTTTCAAGAGGTAAATCAGCGAGTAATATTTATAAGGTGCTCCAGGAGCACAGATGAATCGAAAGACCTCATAAATATGATTGATTTGTTTCAAATTGGCATATTTCAAATTTATATATATATATATATATATAAGAAAGCAAAACCTTCGAGTACACTATCTCATCCTCAGAAATTGTCTTCTCCTCAGTGTTCCGAGCCTCAGATTTCCTTGTACATTTATGATCACCGTTTTGAACCCTCTGCAAGTGCAATGATTAATTAAAGTGGCTAATTAAGGAAAAATAAATATGATCAAGCCTTCATGTGAAATGAAGGGAATAACTGAATAGAAAGGAACATAGTGCTAGACACCTTCATGATCTCTGGGTCCTTCCATGGGCCCTTATCAGACCGCATACAGCCTCCCTGATCAGCACAGGTACAAGTACCTCCTAGAAAGTCGGGCAACTCACTAAAGAAGACCAAAATTGAAAAGAAGATTATTACTCAATTTATGTTTTCAGGAAACAGGCATCGTACCAGGGAAAGATAAAGAATCAGATAAAGAACTGAGATAAGAAATATCTGAAATTAAGAACATGCATCGGAAACTTACCTAGCATCAATTATCTCAAGCAATTTGCTCTGGTACTTATTGCCAAGAACCTGGTAGATAATTAGTTTTATTGATTAATTATATTTTTGGTCAAACGACTCAAAACTTGGTAGACTCAGCATATGGAAGTGCGCACTTACATGGATCTTTGCTGTGGTCTTAGGATCAAGGAAAGACTTAACAGTGTTCCACAACATTCTAAATCCAGAGCCAGCATTGATGATAAACATGCGATTCAAGGTCTGCAAAGAAAAGAACAACCCGAACAACACCATAAATCTGCATTAACAATAGATTGCAGATGCAGAACACCTTTCTTTGAGTTGGGGCGGGGCGGGGGGTGGGGAGGGGGTGGCGGCCAGGGGCCTGATAATACCTCTGGATAGTTGTCACCATCAATCTTTTGTAGGCGAGTAATTAGATCCCTTGCAGCTTTGTTGAAATTTTTAAGGCCCTAATATGACAAATCGACAGCATAAGTTTTTTCTGAAGTTGTGCATTTTGACAATTTTTATTCCATTTGTTCAGGTTGACTTACCACTCCTTGCACATCCAGGATGGTAGTACTTTGGTCAATGTGCTTCTTTGCTGCAATTGAACAAGCTGGGAATTTAGCAGCAAAGGTCCTCTCGAATTCCATCACATGGTATTTCACATAGCGGTCCATGGTTGTGACCTGCATCAGTTTGTTAGGGTCCACTTTGCCTAGTCTCTCAATGTAAACGGGTCGGCCTTCCTTGTCAACTCCATGGTGTCCTTGGGGATAGTATTCCAGGACTTCATTACGTTCCTTGAATTCGAAATCCTTGAACAGAGAATAAAGAAGAAGAAGAAGGAAGAAGGACCAAGATTCAGCCAGAGAAACACAGAAAAAACTGCCAGGCTTCCAGCCCTGACCATATATTATAGTAGGAGAAAGAAGTAAAATAAGAGAATTCTTAAAGCCTCTAAAGCCAGATTCTGTGGAGAATATATACCTCCATTATTGTGTCACAACCAAATTCCTTCCTCCACTGGAGCATGTCTGACCACATTTGTTTTGTTTTGTCGATGTCAAATTTCCTAGCCCTCAAAAATCTGTGTTATGAAACATTACATTTAGACACAAATATGCTTATGCTATCATCTTTTTCAAAATCCATTCTGTCATCTACAAATTCAGAGGCCAAGAAGACAACTAAGGCATATCTTAAATACAATTAGCGAATTGAAAAAAGTATTCATCTTGAAACCTGAGCATCATATGATAATCATCATGCTTTGCCGGAAGTAGCTCTTCCAGGATAAGTGCTTGGCGGAAGGCATCAACAGCCTGCAACTCCTCAGCATCATGCACATCCTCAATGTCGACAGACATGACTTTGCTACTTCTTCTCCTTTTTGACAAAGAGTTCCTGAACTTGTGGGAAGCATTCATGGCGGCTTTCTTGAAAGATCCGACCCTAGTCTTCTTCTCATCCTCTGAGAATTCAACTTCTGATGCATCAGATGAACATCAGTGGATTAACCATCAAACAGAAACTATCAAATACCTCAAAAAGGTTGATACAACTGCTATTAAACGGAACAAGATATACAGAACATACACGGTACAGGATCATGTGTTGTATTCCAAATCAGGATGAATATACTAACACAAACAGAAAAAATACAAGTAAGAAGCCACTGTGACTTGCTTTACGACCAAGCCCCCTTCGAACTTTCCATATACAAAACAAGATTCAGGCATATTCACAGCAGGACAATCATAACTCGTACATCAATTGATATCAGATAGTTAACTTGATTTATTAAATACCTAAATTACATAGTATATGAATTTTTATGATCATGTTTGGAAAAAATGAACTATTCTTGGAATTCATTTGAACATGTCTACTTACATCAAACATTTCAAATTCTATCTGAAACCATGGAATTTGTAGATGAAGTACTATAGTTTAAAAGAGAAGCTGACTCATTCGTTTGGTTAGTGAATGGTAAATGGAAATGGAAGTAAGATTTCAAATGAATGCCGCAAAATATTTCATTTGTTCCAAACTTGCCCCAACTTCTCCATTATAGAGAAACAGCATAGAATTGCAACAAACAATGGACCAATTTGTATGAAAAACTATACAATAAAACAGACAAAAAAGGAGAAAAACATGAAGAGTGAATTTTACCTGGCCTAAGAGCGAGAGACCCAGACATCTTGGGGGTATTACTGGTGGATTAGGCAGTAAAGGCCAGAAGGACCTGAGCCCTCATATACAACCAGCCGACACCAAAGTCCTTGCCAAATGCCTGCACATAGCATTTCGAAAACATCTTTTCAACTCGATAACAAACAAAAAATAGAAGAATCAAGCTCAAATAACCATGAACACTGAAATGAATAAAAAGAAAACAAACAAAGTTGCTCAGAGAATATCCACACAGAGAGAAAGAGAGAGAGACAGAGAGAGAAGGAACTACCTCTGCGAATAGAGCCGAGAGAGGAGAGATGGACATAAAAGGTATAAAAGACCGACAAACTCTCTCCATTTTTGGCTTCCTTGGTTATCGGCGGAGGAGAGACAGAGACGCGCATACAACGCGACATGGTTTCAACGATCTTGACTCATTTTTAGCTTCCACAGGTATTGGTGGAGTGTTTGTTAAGCTTTGCTAATATGGACGCCATTGATTTCTTTTCGGTAAGAATTACGCCGTTCATAGTTGAATCTTAGAGCGGGCGCGCGAGGGAGAGAGAGAGAGAGAGAGAGAGAGAGACGCAAGGCTTCCCGGTTCAAACAGACCCGAGAATCGGACGAACCAGCCGAACATCACTAACTCTCCCTCGCTTTTCGGCCGGCCCGAACCCAGGCGGGAATTTGGAAATGCTGCCTCTCATCCTAAAGTAACTGGGCGGCCCGGCCTGCTATGCATAAATATACTTATTTAATTTTTTTTCTTGAAAAATATTAATTTAATTTATTTAACAAAATTTTCAACCCGCTACGTTGGATTTAATTTATTAGAAAAATTTTAATTTCACCAAAAAAATTATTATTTAAAATGCAACACGCACTGTTAATGTATAAAATTTACATGTGAATACATAATAATATACTTATGAATTATTAATCTAAACTGTTTAATTTAAATTATTTTTGGTTCATTTATTTTATTTAAATGCTTAATTAAATAAATTTTACTAAAATGCGTATTTTATTTATAATTTTTATTCTATAAAATTAAAATTTAAATCGAATTTAATGTCAAAATAAATTCATATTTTGCATCTTCCTAACTCCTTTCTTTGCAAATAATCTGAAAATTTTTTAAATATTTTTAACAATAATTACAGCTATTAATTTACCTTTTCAACTCTGCCGAAAGCAAGTAAAAACTTGAAAGCTGAAATTATTATCCCAAAATTATTGCATTAAGAAATTTAGCTCCAATTACTGATTTTCTATATTTATTATAGAAAATCCTTTCTCTGTCAACTTAAATTTAGCTCCAATTATCTCTGCAAAAACTTAAAGATAATAAGATTTTAATGAGAGGATAAAAAAACTTGAATGACTAAAACTTAGATATTACATATAATAGAATATACTCATTCCATATTTTAATATTCTAGTATTTTCACAAAAGCTTGAACACTCAGAAATTGCATTAACCACATTTTCCCATGGGCTTCAATGGCAAGTTCAATTAAATTTCGTTTTGCCAACATGAAGTTTCTATGGAAATGATCATCAAAAAGTTGAAAACCCCCCAGTGCAACTGATGTCTTTGCTGCTTTCAATCTGAATCCGAGTCCTGATTCACAGATGACCTCACCGTCCTGCTTGTTTTCTGATCCTCATCATCCTCGTCATCTTCATCGTTTTTCTTGTCACTAATTATACCTGTATGGATCTTTTAGAGATTCTGCAACAAGCTATAGAAGTTTAGAAGCAGGATGTAACATTACCTTTCTTTATTAGGAGAGACTCGAGTGTCCTTGTGCTGAAATCATCCTTTGTTCCCAGATCTTGAAATCCAATCAATCTATCTATTGCAATTCCTTTTCTGAAATGGCATTTAGATAAACACTAAGAACAATGGCTAATCATGCTGGTTTTACAGGCTTAACACAAACAAAACCCAATTTACACACGAAAAATTGTAATGATTGAACTTGTGTTTGCTTCATTTCCCACTCAGTTCATAATTCTCTTAGTGAATAGGAATATAATTTATTGTATTTGAGGTGACACCACTATCATCTTGAATTCCCACCATCAACAAATTGAAGGTGGATGTGATATACCCCATATACAATAAATGAGAAATGAACTGAAACATAGCAGTGTCTTAGACTTCCCAACAACTTTCTATTCTCTCTTACTTGAGAACCCAACAGTTAAAATAAAAAAATTAGAGTTGGACTGACCTGAACAGTATGACACAAGGTAAAGTTTTCACTCCAAGTTTGTTGACAAAGAATGGAGCATTCTGCGTTTAGTTTACAGTGATGATACCAATGAGTTAATAATAATTCATAAGGCATAACAGATATAAGCCAGAATGTAAACTTTATCATAGAATAAATTCAACACGATGAATCACAGATCTCAGTTAGGTTTTACCAGCATAAGAACTTGGGAAAACTAACCTCTGCATCCAGCTTGATAAACTTAGTATCCATATGCCTTGGTGCAAGGGCCTTCAAATGCTTGTCCATTATCCTAAATAATCCATTAACAGGTAGAAATGAATTTTGCAATTTTGAAGCCTACTTGTAGGGGTGTATATGCCTGAGTTAGTACATGTGGCTGTGTGCTGATTTACATAGTAAAGAGGTTGTAAAGCAAAACCTTACTTGCATCGGTAAAATTCTTTATGGTAGAAGTGGCAGATAACTTTTTCACTACCAGTGACTTCACCAAGGAAGTCTTCCTCAGTAATCTCTCTATATTCTCCATGCCCTTCCCTCTTTAATGCTTCTCGCTTCTCAGCTTCTTTCTATTCAAATAAATCTTAGTGTGAAAATTAACTTCGCAAAACTCACCCTAGATGCAACAACAAAAAAGGAATGGAAATGAAAATTGTAGTACGTTAACTATATTGGATATTCCACCTTGAGAGCTGCAATCCTCTCTGCGTGCAATTTTTCAAGTTCAGGATCCTGTAGTGTACAATAACTTCATTTGAGACCACATATAGAATAAAAGTATATTAAATTAAAAAAAATAAGCCAAAAAATAAAAGATGTACTATCTAACTTACATCCATCAATTCATCAAGGTCCAGCTCCTCATTGACTGAATGTGACGCTTGTGCCTTCTCTTGAGCAAGTAATTCCTGAAAGATAACAATACAGATCTCATGCAAAATGATGATAATTGGCATAAACCATTATTTTTTATCTCGTCATCAATAATTGCTAGTTTAACTTTTTCCTTTAATGCAGAGCAGGATGCACCATATAAACCAGAAAACTCATTATTAACCAGTATCAGTCAAGCTTTGCTCAAAAGTAATAGTTTGATTGGGAAAATACATGCTATACATATGTAAATCACAAACTAACTCCTGTTTATAAACTAAAAATATACAAAATGATCATCATCATATGATAATTCGCATCCCACGGATCGCCTCCTTGATTATTATTGGAAAAGAGTTATGTCTTCTCTAAACCAAAATAAGCAAAGCTGCAGAAGCAAAGGAGGAGAGTCTATGTTCCAGGCCAGTTGCTAGAATAGAACTAGTTGAAATTCAGGGATTTGTTTAGGAAGCCATTATTCCATCAAACTCGCCCCATACAGATATCTGCTTTTCCAACGAGAGACTCCCTAATTGTTTCTCCAAGGCCATGTTTGGAACAAATGTAATAGTTTTATAGAATTTATTGGCAATTGCACATCTAGTTCAATTAGAAAATAGTAAATTCTTCATAAAATGATAAAAATTGATCTCGTAACAAATTCAATATAAAATTCATAGGATTTTAGTTTTTTGATCTTCTAATAGAATTTTTATTCTTTTGAACTATATGAGCTATATGCAAATAATTTTTTTAAAAAAAAATCAAATTTCTTCCGGAAATAGGTTAAGTACTATTTTCTCTAAGCATTATAGTGAGAAATTCTAACAAATTTGTACGGGAAGAATCAAAGAAACCTATGAACTCTGGTAAGACAGACTGAATCTTGGGAAAATAATTGCATAATTTCATACATAATACTGTTTAGAACAAATGAATTCACAAAAAAAAAACCATGGAATTCGTTCCCAAATTCTGGTTTTACGTCTGCAAAAGAGAAATATAGAATACCTTCTGATAATCACGAGCAGCTGCTGCCATTACATTCCCAAATGCTAAATTAGATAGAGTTGATTTAACTGAATTGGTATCCATCTCTTCTTCTATGTCTTCCTAAGAATAAAACACAAATCGAATAGCAAAGTTAAGACCAAAGAAACGTGGAACAGACGCTGCAATTAAGTTAACAGATCTGAAATGAAGACCCTACAAAGCTGCGTCACTCAGTGGGTTGCGGTGGAAGAGCGAGGAGGGATTTAGAGGTTTAAGTCAGCTGTGAAGAGAAACTGGGAGCGATGAGATCTTCAAAAATTCTACTCGGGAGAAGAAGATGGCGATTGGAGATTGAAATATTGCTAACTCGTCCGGATGTGAAACGGTGCGTTTTTATTTTTTGGGGCAAAATTTAATGAACAAAAATAGCCAACAAAGAAAAGAAAAACTAATTTTTATTATTTAAATAATTAAACTTAAAAAATAAAAAAATCTTAAGATAAAATTACGGATTTAATTTTTAAATAAATTTTATTGCAATGTAATCTTAATTTTTTTTTTTTGCAATTTAATCTATTAAATTATAGAATTGTTTAATCTATTTTCGTAATAATTTTTTTTTTACAAAAATAACAATTTTTTTTGTATTCTATTTGAGACTAAAAAGAATTACTAAACATACATTTCTTCTTTATTCATGTATATTTTTTAATATTTGTTATTACTATATGTGTATTTAAATAAAGTAAATTAATTATAATTTTAAAAATAAATTAGTTATTTATGTTTAATATAAATACATATATTTTATTTATTATATCATATATGCATACAAACATAAAATAGGATTTGAATTTATAATTTTTTTAATGAAAAAATGTAACTAATTTTTATAAATTTAAATCAATTGGAAAAAAAATAATATATACAAATAGGTAGTAATTCGTTCAAATAATCGTTGTTGTACATTTCCTTCAATTTTCAAACTTATCCCCAAAATCTGATCTCATATTCTTATGTAACATACAATACGTACGTACATTCATACAGCTATATATACATATATATATTTCTACAACACGAAAAAGTCCTTTTTCTCTCATGTCATTTCCTCATAGCTCTCTGTCTCTTATGGCACTTTAAGAGCTTTGGTGGGTAAGCTCTGTTTCTCTCTACTCGATTTTCATGAGGGCGCCTTAATTAAGTTCTTCCTCTTCTTTTTTCTATTCTTCGTCATCATCATCAGTTTCAGTCCTGCTCACCGCCTTCGTTTCCGGCGGCTGATGATCTTCTACTTTCTGGATCTCGCTTCTTTCCACCTTCTTACGTTTCAAGAAATTGAGGAGTCCTCTGAGGACAATCTCGGCATCGTCATCCTTCATCAACTCCTCCGCAATCTCCGCCGGGGTGACTTCCATGCTCTTTATTAGCTCTTCGATTTCTCCGGCGAGCGCGTGGTTCCGGCCGGCACTGCCTAAGTAATTAGAAACCAAGGTCCTGAACCCTTGAGGCGTGCAGTAGGACAAATTGACGTGAACGTCCATTCGGCCCGGCCGGAGGAGAGCTGGGTCAAGCCGCTCCTTGTGGTTGGTGGTGAAGACGATAATTCTCTCGTCGCCGCAGCTCGACCACAAACCGTCAATGAAATTCAGCATACCAGAAAGCGTCAACTACAGTAAAATTAAAAAACAAATTTAAAGAAGAAAGTTCAAATTAACTCCATGATCGACCGCAGAAAATGATCAATTACATGAAATTAATGCAAGTTATGAAAGGTGGTATCAAAGGACTTTGCCTACCTTCTTCTCATAAGCGTTATCATTGTCATCGTCTTCCCGATCTTTCATTTCATTGCTGCAATCTATATCCTCAATCACCAGTATTGATTTGTTTGTGGTGGAAAGCAAAATCCTCCGCAACTCAGAGTTAGAAGAAACGCTTGTAAGCTCCAAATCGTATATATCAAACTTGAGGTAATTAGCCATGGCGGCGATCAAACTTGATTTACCCGTACCAGGAGGTCCGTACAATAAATAACCACGTTTCCAAGCTTTCCCAACTCTCTTATAAAACTCTTTTCTCCTTATAAACCTATTCAAATCGTCAATAATCATCTTCTTCAGATCCTCGTCCATGGCCAACGTATCGAAAGTTGCAGGATGCTCGAGATTGACAAAACCCCACATGCCCGAACCACATCCTTCCTCCTCGTCGTAGTACGGACATTCCCGATTGTACAACTTCACCACCTTCCTCTCATTCTTGATCTTCTCTGCTTGGGCGATGACGTAAGGCAAGTAAACTTCCATTACTTTGTCTTTAAACTTCTTACTAAAGCAGAGCTCGAAGTATTTTTTTGCAGAGCCGTGATTTTCGCGTGGCTCTTCGTGAATATATTTCCATTTTAACTGAATACCTTCGAAGAAATCGGTGATTTCTTCTCCTTTCTCCATCGAGATAGTAAAGGTCTTCTGCCGCGGAGTCTTGCTGACCTTGAGACGCTCCGTTTTGGAGCTGATCTTGGTGTGAAGATAAATCTCGGCGGCGCTGTACACCTCGTTCGGCGTCAAGCCGCAGAGCTCGTCGACGGTGACGGTTAGGTTTGAAGGGGCTGGAAGGGCGAAGAAGAAAGCGAAGAGTTTGGCGATATATGACCGGAGCTCCGGCGGTATGATGTCGTAAGCCATGGAACGGAAGAGCATGATGGAACCCATGATGGAGGCGTAAGCGGAGAACAAAGTGGAGGCTGTCTGCGACATATCGGAGATTGAAGAAAACATGGCGGATTATGTGTCTGATTTTGTGAATTTCAGACAGTTGATTTACTGGGTGATGAGATATAAGTTCTGGGCTTTTTATAGAGAGAGTTTCGAGTAAGAAATTGGATTTTTTGCGTCTTCCCCAAGAACTTGCTGTACTCAGATAGTTGCTTCTTCTGTAAGCTCTTTAGCGTCATAATTTCTTTTTCATTTTCCATTTTGGATTAAAAATAATTGCGTTGACTATTATTAAAATAAAAAAAAAAGCAATAAGAAGAGTCTTGAAAAGAATTAATATTTTAATAGAAATTAATAAACTATATTTAATTTAAATTAGTTATTTCTTTTATTTTCAAATTTTTCGACAAAATAAGACAATAAAAAAACAAGAGATTCCAGAGTCACATGGTTTTTTCCTAACTACTTCATCCACGACCAAATTAATGTCACGTGGAATTCAAGAGAAAATTAAAAGAACTTAGTTTATTAATTATGTATTAAGTGTGTAAAATGTAATTAATTTTTATATGTTAAATAAATTTAAGCAAAATTTATAACATTAAAAATATGTTTAGGAGGAAAATAAAACAATTAACTTTTTAAGTAATGTGAAAATACTCGAGTTCCTTAAATAGATTTCCTTCAAAATGCATGCACTTCATCCATACGATTTTCCTTGTCTGTCAAGTACCCAGACTTACAGTGCAAGTTATCTCCCAGGTTATTTTAGTAAATTACTTGCCGGTTAATTATTACGGCGGCTTATCTTAGTTTATTTTTATTTTTATTTTTATTTTACAGTAAGATAATTCCTGTAAAGTGTCCATTCATGATGTTTTTTATTAAATTAATTATTATTTGTAAATATAAGGTTTATAATTTTTGTAATAATAATAATCTATTATATCATTTTTTTTAAATAGAAAAAAGAGTAAAGAACATAATTTAAAGTTGAGTTGTTATTTATAGAGGAAAATAAAAATAAATACTCTTAACCTTGATTTAATACTGTTATAGAATTCATTAACTCAATTAATTACATAATTTACAACTATATTAATTGTATTATTTTTTAAATATAAATATATCAATTACTACTTATATAAATAATATAGTAGGTATCTTTTATTTTATTTTTTATATATAATATTTGTAGCACCCGGAAAGGAGGAGGAAAAAAAAAAAAAAAAGCCACGTCAGCAGGCCCGGTCAGCAGTCCTGGCCAACCGGGGCCTGCCACGTGGCAAGACCACGTCACTCCGAAAGGTAGCCACGTTGGCGATCCGCGTGGGTGAAATCCGACGGCCCAGATCAATCGCGCGATCGGACGGCCCAGATACAATCGCACGGACGGCCCAGATTCAATCAAAAACGAACGGCTCATATTAAAACAAAATGAACGGCTGAGATCAAAAGGCAAGGGGTTATAAATAGAACCCCCACACCAGACCACAAACCCTAGCCGCCTGCCGCTCGCCGGAGAAGACGAACCAGAGGCCGACCGCCGCCACCCGCCGCCGCACCGGGGAAATTTCTGACCGCCGATCGAGGTAAATTTCATACCCCCGACTCGTTTTTCCACGCTGATTCCTCCTATGGCCAAATCGAAGCTAAAATCATGGCCAAACGGCCGGAATACGCGGCCGAAGACCAGCGGCGCCGCCGCGCCCCCTCTCGATTTTTGCATCCGACGAGGCCCTTCCCGGCCTCCGTTCGATGCAATTTTTATATCACCGTGATCACCATTCTTTTCTCTACAGGTTGACCGGAGCTGAATCACCAAAACACGAACCTCGCCGGAGAGCCGCCGCACCCGAGAGCGCCGCCACCGGTAAGCTCCGTTTTTCCGTGATTTTTTGGCCCCCCGAGGGCCCTAGGGTTGTTTTCTCACAAGGACCGATGCGAGTGTGGCCGAATTCGGCCGAAAACAGCCAACCCGAGGCGACTCGCCGCTGCCAGCGGCGGCACCGTCGCCGGAGCACGGCGGAGCCGCCGTGCCGGAGTTGCGATTTGGGCCGAAAGAGGCCCTGGGCCTAATTTGGGTTTTTTTTTGGAACACGTGCAGGTACTGTTAGTGTGTTTCAGTTCCCCGGGAAAAATTCAGGAAAAATTAGGGACGGCCTGCAGACGCACTGTGAATCGTATTCGGATCCCGAAAACAAGTAAGGACCCCTCACCCTATTTCCTATCACGGTATTAAAGTTCAAAATGATAAAACGGTATTTCTTGAATTAACGAATGTGTGAAATTGCTTAAGGTGGCTAATGGAGCCCGAGTCTAGTGTGATTGGTGATTTACTGTTATTTGGCCTGTTTACAGCTTTAAATGCAAAATGAGGTTTGATGTGTTCATTTTACAGATTTGTGTGCATATACTACGTTTTTATTAATCATGGGTTGAATGACTGAAAAACTGATACTGTATGTTGTCTGTTTGGCATGAATTACTGTTTTGCTTGTTTGTATGTGAATTGATGATGCTGACTGAGGAAAAGGAAAATGAAAGATTGTGTAGACTGATAATTGTATTATGGGGGTCAGCCTGACTAGATATCCTGGGAGATGGTGGACGGACCGGGTCCGTAGGGAACCCTACCGGGATTGTGGTCTCACATGCCGGACGTGGTATGGAGATCTTATGGTTTTAGTGCCCATACCGGACGGGGTATGAGGACGGCCCATTTCACCCTCATACCGGACGGGGTATTGAGGTTTATGATTTTGGCGTCCATACCGGACGGGGTATGGGGACGGCCCGTTTCACCCTCATACCGGACGGGGTATTGAGGTTCATGGTTTTGGTGCCCATACCGGACGGGGTATGGGGACGGCCCTGGAAACTGATTATGAATGTTAAAGGTTAACGGGTAGCGGAACCCCTATGGACCCCCACGGATACTAGTAGGCTGGTAAATGAGAAAAAGATATGTTGTACAATGATTGAATTACAAGAGGCGTGATAAGTGTTATGTTTTACAGCTTATATTATTCAATGATTATGATAATGTTATTGTTTTTCTTATATTGTTTTCATAAATTCCACCGAGGTAAGTGGATGGTAAAGGTTTTCATGTTAATAAACGAGTTTGTTGTAAATTATGCTCCATTGGTCTTTTTGTGTTTTTTTACCCACCTTTACCTCCGTGACGGTGAGATATCGTGATGTTCTTATTGGGCTAGTGTAGCTCACTCCTTATTTAACCATTTCAGATCAGGAAGACATGGTTCCCGAGCCCGTTCCGCAGGAGGACGACGAAGGGGATGCCTAGAGACTCTGTAGTCATACTTATAGTTTTATTTTCGAGTTTCTCTCTTAGTTAGTTTAATCTTTTATATTTTAAGTACGTTTTTGATTTTTCGTGTAAGGGATGTTAACTGAAATTTTGATCTCGCTTCCGCATTTGATATATTTAAATACTCATTTCATTTTAATATTTCCGGGGCCGTTACAATATTCGAATTGAATTATTTATATATATATATATATTATAATTTCAGAATTATTTGTATTGTGTGACAATTAGTATCATATGCATATTGAAAATATAAATTTATTAAAAATAACATTTCAATTTAAACAAGTTATGTTTAAAATAGTGGAATAAGAAGAATAATTAAATAAGTCATTAGGTTTCTAAATATATTATTTTATAAACTTAATTATCACTAAACCTAATTCTCAATTATTTTTTCATCATCGTCATTTTTATCAGTCTTGTTTGTTCTCTCCTCGCTTCTTCTTGCCCTTGGCTTCTTCATTCTCAATCTTTTTGGCTTTAAGAAATTCAGTCAACTCGGCAAGTACTTTCTCAACATGGTCGTTCCTCATCAATTGCTCGGCCACTTCAGCTGGTGTGACCTCTGTCGAAAGGATTGCCTCCTCAATTTCGTGAAAAAGAGGATGATC
The DNA here is from genome assembly GCF_054855325.1 of Carica papaya. Taxonomy (NCBI): domain Eukaryota; kingdom Viridiplantae; phylum Streptophyta; class Magnoliopsida; order Brassicales; family Caricaceae; genus Carica; species Carica papaya. The sequence goes on along the minus strand of NC_142312.1, from coordinate 3,256,079 downwards.
TTTAACCCCCAAGTAATTAGAAGCAAGAGTTCTAAATCCGCAAGGATTGCAATAGGACATGTGAATGTGTAGGTCCATGCGTCCTGGTCGTAACAATGCCGGATCTAGTTTGTCTTTATGATTAGTTGTGAAAATAATAATCCTCTCGTCTCCACAACTTGACCATAGCCCGTCAATGAAATTGAGCAAACCCGATAGCGTTACCTGTGCAATAAAAATAATAATTTTAGATTGAACAAAAAGTCTTTTGTGGGCTCCCCCATGCATGCATGCATGACCCACCAAGGACTTGCAAATCCATGCCCAAAAGTTTTGACTTTGGGAAAAGTTGTGAGTTGGTGTTGAATAAAAAAGGCAAAACGCAGCGTTTCTTAACCTCCACTACTGGTTTAACGGTTGCCATTCTACACCTTTAAACTTTATTTTTTTCCCGTAAATTATAATATTAATTTAATTTATTAGTATATTAATAAAAATGTCATCACTAACTTGCATTTATTTAAATTAAAATAAGTTTTTAAATGAAATAATCACAATCTGTCAATAAGTTATTGAAAAAAAATGCATTCTTTTATTTATTTTTTAATTGCAATCAAAGAAAAACCCACCATAGAAATCATGGAAAAATTATTGAAGAGGATTTAAATTAAAAGAAAAAGAGACAAGAGACTCGGAAACTGAATGATTGACTGACCTGTTTCTCAGGATACCGATGTGGGTCTGCGTTTCTAGCCTCCGCCAATCTATCCTGTAGCTCGATCGTACAGTCAATGTCCTCCACAACCAGAATCGACCGATTAGCGGTTGCAACCAGCAGTCGTCGGAGCTCAGAGTTGCACCGGAGCTCCGTCAATTCCAAGTCATAGATATCAAAATTCAGGTAATTCGCCATTGCAGCGATCAAACTCGATTTCCCCGTTCCCGGTGGTCCGTACAGCAGATACCCTCTTTTCCAAGCTTTACCCACCTTCTTATAATATTCCTTCCTCCTCACAAACCGCTCGAGGTCCTCCAGTATCGTGTTCTTCAGTTCTGGATCCATAGCCAAAGTATCGAAAGTTGCAGGGTGATCGAGATTGACTGGAACCCACGCGTCGGCTAGGTTTCCGTACATGTTTTGTTCGTCAAGGGTGAAGATTTTAAGCGTCTTCAGTTCTTGTTTGATTGCTTTCGCTTGTTTGATTACGAAGGGTAAGTATTGGGTAATCACCATGTCTCTGTATTTTTTATGGAAACAGAGTTCGAAAGATCTGACCTCTGATCGGAGCGTGGAATTGATGTCGCGAGGGTTGTCGAAATTTCTACTACTCTGGACTTGATGACAGACCAGAGCCCATTTGAGTTTGATGCCATTGAAGACGTCTGTTACTTCTTCTTCGCGGTCAATGGCCAACACCAGGTTGTTCTCTTTCTCGGGTTTGATCACTTTGAGCCGGCGAGTAGAGGGGGAGATCTTGCCGCCGAGATAAATCTCCGCAGATTCGTAGATGTGGTTGTTGACTAGGCCGTCGAACTCGTCGATCACCATTGTCATTTGAGAGGAGAAACAGGTGAAGAACCGGCGGAGGCCGAAGGTGAAATAGCACTGGAATTCTTCCGGGAGTAAATCTCGGGCTATTGAACGGACCAGAACGGCGGTGGCGGCGAAAGAGGCTGCCGCGGTTAAGACTGTCTTTACAGTGGCCAGACTTGTTTCGGTTGTGGAGGTGGAGGCCATGGATGATTGAAATTTTTGTAGAAAGACGGGAGACTGGGGTATAGACACTTCGCTGTAGGTACCTATATGTATACTTGGAAGAATATAGATGTGGGGGAGTCCAGAAAAACAGTGATGGAAGAAGCTTTCTTAGTTTGACAGTTGACCGTCGATTCTTCATACCAGTCCAAAAGTTAATTTAAAAAATTGTTTTGGAAATAATAAATATTTATTTTATAAATATTTTTATTCATGTTCATGTATATTTTTATGAATGAATATACAAACATGTAAAAATAAAAAATAAATAAATAAAAGCTAGAGGATGTTTTACTTGACAACAAATCTGGAGATAACAAAATTGCTATCTAACCCTTTTCACATATAAGTAAATTAATGTATGTGTACATGTATACATTTACATGTACATATATATATATATATATATACACACTAATATTTATGTAAACAAAAAAAAAAAAATTAAGGAATTATCATTATTTTTAGCAGTACTATAAATTCATAAATTTATTATCTAACCCTTTTAAATATAAGTAAATTTAGATATGTATATATGCATATATTTACATGTATATATATATACACACACACATATACATGCTAACGTTCTTGATGACTTTGACAAGTCTATAACTTGAAGCGCACGAAAAATCAAAGAAAAATCTTTTTTTAAATATATATATATATATATATAACATGAAACTGCTTGTATAAAAAAAATAGAAATAATTTCATTTCATCATTTCTTTTACTTCAAGTGCAATAGGGTTTAATTGTTATTGATGGAATCACGGTGAATTACTATGATTTTAAAAAATTAAATTATTTAATTTAAAATAAAAAATATAATATTTGATTGATAAAAAAAAAAAAAAAAATTATAATTTTACTAATGAAAAAAATTCACATTCTCAACCAAAATTTATTTCATTGACCAGAAACAGAACAATGTAAACCTGGTAATACACCATAATTCCCATTAAATTTAATTCTCATCAGTTAATATTGAGAGCAGATTTTATTGTCTGTAACTCTGTTAGCACCTTCTGAAATCCCTGAACTAATTCTTCATACTGTGATTTTGGAATCTGATACATGATTTTCTTACCTCCTCCTTCTTGTTCATTTTCAAGTTCGCCAGAATTTGGTGATTCCTGAATTGATCTCAGATTTGTTATTAACCTTGCCATTGCCTCGATGTCAGTTACACTACTTCCAGTGCTATCTTGAATTTCATATCTCTCTGATGAACTCTCAGCTGTCCTATTTCGACTCGTTCTTTGAAATTCTTCCATCTCCATTTTACCATCTTTAAGACCATGATGCTTGTTATTCGATGAGTCCTTTTCGGTGCGGAATTGCTTGGCCAAATTTTCCGGAGGAGGATCAAGATTAACAGGAGCAGCATTGCTCATTTCAGGGGATAAAATTGTTGGGATGTCGTTACCTTTCCATCTTTTCTCCAGTTTGCTAGGTAATGCTTCTGAATTTCCAGCCAAGGAATCTGGAGAAGAAAAATGCATTGTCAACTTCTTTTTTCCGCTTTGAAATTAAGAAGTAAATGAAAAAATTCAATAATTTACATGTGTTTTAGAAGAGATAATGCATTATGAACTTTTTTTTATTATTTTAAATCGAATAATTTTATTTTTATAGTTCAAATGAGTTAGAAGAACTTATAAATATAAAATATTTCATTTTAAAATTTTGTCAGAAATTTTTCTATAATAAACATTTTTCATGTCGTCTTCTTCATTTGTGTTCTACAGAAACGTAATAATTTTTCGAGAAAATCAAGCAGGAAGTGAAAAGTAAATACCATTCATCTTCTCTCCTTTTAGAGTCTGGGACTGGACTTTTAGGATCTTCTCAGGCAAATCAGGATAACTCTTCGTTTCTCTTGAACTTTTCATATGTGTTTTGTTACTCTTGTGTCCTGTACCATCCTTTGTTCTATCTGAACTCTTTGATATCATTTTATAACCCCTGGAAGTCCTTTCTCCCTTTGCTCGGAGTAATATTCCTTGGATCGGATTTGTCTCTGCCAGCATTTCCTTTAACTGTTTTGATTCGCCTTCGGAAGAACTAGGACTTGCAGGACTGCCATTTTGATCATGTCCTGCTCTTGTCCTCTTTGTCATTGTTCTAGAACTGGACAAAGATTTGGCAGCTCTATTTAATTTACCTTCGCTGGTTTCTTGATATCCCTTGATTGGTCTGGATCGATTTCTGGGATCCTTTTTGGTTGGTGCAAATTTAACCGCCTTGCTAGTTTTGGTTCTTGTAGATTGCTGCTGAGAATCCTGCTTGTTTTCAGCTTGGAGAGTCAAGACTGATTGCCTCCACCACTTGAGGTATCTGACTGTAAAATCTGCTTCGGAATATCGAGATGGGACATACAAGAATCCAACTGTAATTGGCTTGGCATAATCTTTCCAGGCTGTTTCTGGAGTCTGAATTGATTCAGGAACAATTCCAGGAAGATCCTGATCATATCCAAATTGTAATGATACACGGTGTGGAAAATAAGGTTGCAGACATCCAAATCCGATGAGCCTGGAGACTCTCAGGCACCTAGCAAGTGACACAACACCCCTGTCTGAAGACGGATCAATTGATACCCATGAGTCTTTTTCGACATAAAATTTAGGCAGACTCAAATTTTTTAGAGGTTTTGTGTAAGGTCGCCAGCGAAAATTTTCTCTGGCAGAGTCCAGGACTGATCTGATATCATCCAATCCAGGTGCTAAACCTTTCTGGTGCCATTGAGCTAATCTTGGTTCTCCAGGCTTTAATGAATTAGGCAATGGCTGCAACTCAATAATTCTCTCCCAAGCCCAAATCTGTACACACTGAAATGGTGATAAAATCATCAAGTTTTCATCCTCAGAACTACCAGGTTTGCTGGAATTAACAATTCTCTCTTTCAGGAGGCCTAGATCTCTGTAAATACTGGCAAGGACTGCTGGTGCTAGTGCAATTCGAATGCCTCTCGCTAGCTGAATTGCGGTAGGAAAAACATTTTTGCGAATAATTTCATGCTTAGTTGGAAAAACGAATCTTGACAACCATACAATGAGGAAGGCTTCGTGCTCGAGTTTAGATCCGGAGTTCATGAATTCCTTCATCCAGGCATCCTGGCCTGGCTTTTTCGTGTTGGTGGTGTTGGCAATTTCTTTCCTAGCTTTTCGAAGCTGTTCCTCCGTTCCTTTCAGTTCATCTCCCCTGAGGGGATTCAGAATACTATTCCCAACAGCAGAGAATCCCCCGGAAAAGATCATATCCTCCAGGGTGATGCTGGCTTCACCCCATGGAAAAATAAATGTGTTAGTTATCGCAGACCATTTCTCCACAAGACTGAAAATTAAATCTTCATGTTTCTTAATCTGATACTTGGAAGCCAAGATTGCTTCGTAGATACCGGCTCTCCTCCAAACAGACTTGTGAATTTCAGCCATGGAATCCACCCATTGTATCCATGTTGGGGACGGAGACCTCCATCCGCAGAAGGAGACCTTCTCGGTCCATTTCCTAGTCTGATCGGATGAAGAGAATGTGTGTAGAGGGAGCTCGGAAACTGGATCATCAATGGAGGTAATGGTGTAATTTAGGAAATGTCCTGTCCGCAGAGTGGGCATTCCACCACCTTTTCGTGACATGAGAGCTTCCCTTACATGGACAATGTGGTCGTCATGATCAGATGGAAGTCCATCCCTTCCTGAGTTGAGATGGATGGACTCCATGGGAAAAATTTCTGGTAATTTGATTCAAGATAGGAGTAAAGGAAATCTTTTATTTTGAGAACGGAATTTGGATGAACTGTAGAATAATGTTTAATTGCAGAAGTCTTCTATTTTAGGAGCTCTTCTGTTGCGAGGAATTTACCTTATTTGCATTCTGATATAATAAGAGATAGAGGTGGCACATGCTGTCCCAAAGAGCTGCTTAATCTTTTACCAGTCAAGAAAATTTTTCAAGGGAAATCACAGAATTGTCTGTTGGACGATTCTGTAGGTGCATCATGACACATATATATGTATATGTGTGGTTGTTTGTCTGTAATATATCCTCTCAGTTTTATTGCACTAGAATCATGGTAAGACTATTATCATTTTATATTAATTACCACACGTACACGATGCATGGCGTTGTCCTTGAGGTGGTGCTATATATAGATGTAAGCAACAATATACATAATATAATACACGAGTAAACATCTAAAAAGATCATGTAATGGTGCGGTAAGGGGATTAATAAACAAACTTAGTGTATGAAAGTAAACAGAGAATCTCTGTAACCAAATATATCTATATATATAAATTAGAAAATAAGAACACAAACGTAATAGTGTTCTCTCCCTCCTGGAGCCCAGCATCGTTCCGGCCCTAGAGCTTTTTTGTATCAAAGAAAAACAACCATACCCAAAATTGAATGCCTCGAATACTCATTTTATTTCTGTCAATAAGTATTAATTATATTATTCTGTCCTGACTTAATCACAATTGAAACCTCTAAAATTATTTATCATATAAATGATACTGATCAATATATTATTATCAATTGGGTTTTTTGTTAAACAAAGCCCGATACTTCATTTTATTAGTCCAATCAAATCCGTAAAAACTCTAGAAATTTAAAAAGAAATGCATATAATAATTTAAGTGCGAAAACGAAATAAAAGTTAAAGTTAACATCTTTTACACGATAACTCAAAAGTAGTAACAAATATCACGGAACAAATTTTTTTGAAAGAAATACGAAAAATGAAAAGAATAAAGGAAACTATAAATTATCTAGGGTTTACTCGTAGCCTTCTTGCGGATCGGGTTCGGAGAATGAGTCCTCCTGATATGAAATGATTAAATAAGGAGTGAACTATACTAATCCAGTAAGGACATCACAATACATCACCGTCACAGAAGTAAAAGTTGGTAGAAAACCAAAAACAATCAATGGAGCACAAATTTTAAACAAATTCATTTATCAATAATAAAATCATTTACCGTCCACTTACCGCAGTGAGATTTATAAAAATAATTTATGAAAACAATAACATTATAAATATCATGATTTCATATATAATCTGCAACATAACACATATTATACTTTTATATTCAAATCATCAAACAACAATTGCCATTTTTTTTATCAGCCTACTATTATCTATAGGGATCCATATGGGTGTCCCCGCTATATGTGAACCATTTCCATTAACAATTTAAATTCCAAGGCTGTCCCCATATCTCGTCCGGTATGAGCATCAAGATATTAAATCTCAATACCCCCTCCGGTATGAGGGTGAAGCGGGCCGTCCCCATACCCCATCCGGTATGAGACAACATTCACGGTAGGGTTCCCTATGAATCCGGTCCGTCCACCATCTTTCAGGATATCTAGTGAGACTGTTACCTTATATGTTTATTAGATCACATCCATTTCCTGTTTATCCTTAGTCTTCGTTACCAAATTAAACACAAAGACATAAACAAGTAACATGCATTCAACAATGCAATCATATCTTATATGCTCAAAATCAAACAGTAGTCAAATAAGACAATAATACATGCATTTAAACCCTAAACTAGATATTATCATGCCTTTAAACTATAAAATAAATCAACAGAAATCAACAGAGAACAATGTCCGATTCGGGCTTCATTAGCAATCTGTTATTAATTATGCATATTTATCTAACTTGTGCAAAAGACCGTATTCTTATTTATTCAAACTTCACATTTATGATAGGAAATAGAGTGAGAGGTCCTTACTTGATTCGACGCCGAAAACTAGATGGTTACTGTGCCTATGGGCGGTTCCTGGGTTTCCTGAATTTTCCTTCAGGAACTGAAACGCACTTATGGTACCTACAAGTGTCCCAAATAAACCCAAAAATAAGACCCAAGGTCCACTAGGGCAATTTCGGAATTCCGGCATGGCGGCTCTGCCGTGCTCCGGCGACGGTGCCACCACTCGCAGCGGAGATCTGCCTCGGGTTGGCTGATTTCGGCCGAATTCAGCCGAACTTGCACCGGTTCCTGCGACAAAATACACTTAGGGCCCTCGGTGGATCGAAAAAATATAGAAAATTGAAACTCACCGGTGGTGGGGCTCTCCGATGCAGCGGCTCCTCTAGCTCACGTTGCGGTTGAGTTTTTGCTTCGGTTAACCTGTAGAGAAGGAAACGGTGGTCACAACGGTAGAAAAATCACATCGAACGGGAATCGAAAAAGTCCTCATCGGAGGCGTTTTTTGAAACATCCCGCCGCTGAGCTTCAGCGGTATTCTTCAGCCAATCGGCCGGTTCTTTCACTCAAATTTAGTCATGAGTGCGTTTAAAATTGAATTTCGTGCAAGAGGAGAAATTTTATCTCGTTTGGTGGTCGAAAATTGCTCCGGTATCGCGACGGGTGGCGGCAGTCAGCTCCCCGACGGCTGGCCTGTCTTCTCCGACGAGGGACTCTGGCGGCTAGGGTTAGGGTTTGGGTGCGGATGGGGTTATTTATACCCATTCGCTTTTGATCTGGGTCGTCCATCGCTTTTAATCTGAACCGTCCGATCGCGATTAAATAGGGAGTGAATCTGGGGTCATTCATCGCGATTCAGTCTGGGCCGTCCGTGCGCGATACAATCTGGGCCGTCCGTGCGCGATGCAATCTGGGCTGTCCATGCGCGCGGGAACGGATCTCAGCCATTTGATCGCGCGCACGCGGATCGCCCACGTGGCTTCTCCCGCGTGGCCTCCCGCGTCAGCGCCTCTGTCACCTAGCGCGTCCTGGTTGGTCGAGGCTGTTGACCAGGCAGCTGATGTGGCGTAATTTTTTTAAATTGCGTTTTGACTTCCAATTTATGATTTTCCTTTCAAAAATACTTTCAGAATCTAAATTTTCACCAATTTTCTCCAAAATTATTTTCAATTAAATTTTTAACCAATTTTTATCCTATTTATTATTATTATTTTCATTAAATTAAATTAAAATTTAATAATTTAAATTAAAATCATATAAATAATAATTATATTTATATAAAAATAATGATACTTAATTTAAAAAAAAAAAAAGAAAAGTTGGGTGTTACAAAATCAACCATAAATCACTGTAATTAATAGCATTAGAATAATGTGTAATTTCTAATTACATTATCATGATACCACTGCATTGTCAGATTTGAATTAATATCTTGCAGTAGATTCACAGGAACAAAATTTTTAATTTATCTTCTATTTTTACATGTAAGCATAGGTTAAAATAGATTTAATAATATTAAATTTGATAAACATCAACTTACATTAAATTATCTTTTTAAAAGAGCAGCAAGTTCATTTAATTAATATGCATATACGGCTGGAATTGAATGAATTTTTTTTTTTTTGTCCCCCAGATCCAGAAATTTAGACAAAAGAATTTTTGAAAAATATACTGATCTTCAAATAATTAAGTCGCATTTTTTAATTCTTAGCTTAGCTGAATAAAAACGAAAATATGATATAAATTGGATAAAAGTTTTAAACAAAAGTAACATTTTAAATTTAATTCACTTCATACTAAATTGACTGTCTATTTACAAAGGAGGGTACAAATTAATCACTATAAACTTGAAGATATTAAGTAGAATTCATTGGAATATCAAACAATTAAGATGTAAGAAGATAAACAAATATATTATTAAAGTAATAGCAACAAAGTATTGATTTCTGATACTGAATGTATTTTTTAATTTCTAAATTATAAAAAAATGATAAAAATAAAATAAACAATAAATAAATATATTATTAGAATAGTATTAGCAACTACGGATATCTAAAACTGAATATATATCTTTTAATTCCGTAATCATATTCATCATCTTTTGGTTAAAGCTAATAAATCTAATCTACACTTGCTCATAAATTCAAAAACGTACTTGAAAGTCTCTTTATGAATTAGTAATTTTTAATTAAATATGAATTTGAGGAAAATGGTATCATATGACAATAAAGTAATATTAATTCTCTAATGATATTAGTGGATATCGCAAACTGATCATTGCCAAATATTACTCACAATATGATTGTTATTTTAAGTGGAATCATACGACCATCCCCTCCCCTCCCCTCCCCTCCCCCCCTCCCGAGGCACGATGGACTGTCACCTTGTGTATTTGCAACATGCTGCTACAGCAGGTAGCACTCAACTTCATTTCATTGTTTCCTATCACCAACAAAGTACTAAATTGAAATCCCAGAAACATTTCAGGTGAGCTGGTTCCACTCCATTCGAACAAACGTTGCCACTTTCGTCCCATCAATATTCTCCACCTTTCCCAAAAAAGCAAGAGTTTGCCACTCAAAAGTTAACACAGCTTCAATAGTTGGGTCACCATTCACAATATATAATGGCGCAACATAAAGATTTGTCTTTCTACATAAACAGGCATTATAACGTCTACCGTGGCAGGCATCTTGCCGTCACTACACTAAAAGCATCAATCTAGCTTGGCCTACTTTGAATTTCAAGTCCGAATCATGATTATATATATATATATAAAACAATAGTAATAATTATAATTGAAAATCATCATAATCAACTAGCTAAATTCTTTAATCAATCCTTTAAACTTATCTCAATTTTAGCTCAGTTCAAAGAGATTATAAGAACGTTTTTTCGTAACGAAATAGAAAAAAAAATATCATTTCTATCATAAGCCAAAAATATCCAACTTTAAATCTCTTGTATCCAGAAATAATACTCCGTGCATATAAAATGTACCAACTAAATCCTTATTCATAGCCCTTGAGTTATTTCTCCTTATCAAGAAAAGTGAAGATGTTGAATCTGTCAAAGGAAAATCTATACATCATAGAGTTTAGGTACCTTGACATGATCACAGTTGCAATGCTTTCAATTGGTGTAACAATTCTATTATCAAAAGCTTGGACAAAGATCAAAACTAGGAAAGGCGGCATTCCTGGTCGGCTTGGATTACCTTTGCTAGGTGAGACCTTTGCTTTTCTTTCAGCTACTAACAGCACAACGGGATGCTATGAATTTGTTAGACTCCGACGGCAGTGGTAAGTAATTGTTTTGTACTTAGTCAAACTTAGTAGCTTCCATCACCTACCTAATTCCGAATGTATTTAAGATCAAGTGACCATACTTTGCCTGTTTTAATTCTAGAACAATATTGGAATTCTAGAAAGAAGCTAATCAAATTAGTTGTAGAGCAAGCTTGAGTCACTTGTGCACCACAAAGGTGTCAAGCGAATCATATAAAAGTACTAAATTAATTAGCATTTTTCTTGTTTGATCTGATTAATTATGTTCTTTCAATAGAATTTGAATGCTATACCTCAGATTAATTTTGGTCACCTCACCTCCTTCCCTCCTCTCCTCCCAAGCCCCTAAAGAAAAAAAATATCATAGAAAGAAATGTATATGTAATGTAAATATCATTGTCACCAAGAAATGATCAAGAGCATGTAAGATTGATGACTGTCATTAAAGCAGGCATGGGAACTGGTTCAAGACGAGGATATTTGGTAAGATCCATGTGTTTGTCCCAAACACAGAAGGTGCAAAAATAATTTTCGCTAATGATTTTGTGCACTTCAACAAAGGATATGTGAAATCAATGGCAGATGTTGTCGGAAAGAAGAGCTTGCTATGTGTACCACATGAAAGCCACAAAAGGATCAGGCATCTGCTATCTGAACCTTTCTCCATATATTCTTTATCAAACTTTCTTAAGAAATTTGACACAATGCTCTGCCAAAGGCTGAAGAAAGTAGAAGAAAACGGGAAAAGCTTTTCGGTCCTTGAGTTCAGCATGAAGGTAAAAACTCCACAGAGCATCCTGACGATGTTGTTCTTATTAGGATGTAACTTATAAAAGGTCAACACCCAACATAGACTTTTTTATTCCAAGATTAGCAACTTTGAATGATTAGAAGAAGTGAAGGCAAAAATGTTTTAGTTACACGCAGTTTACTAACTAACCTCTTCGTTAATATTATCTAACAGGTGATTTTCGATGCCATGTGTGACATGCTGATGAGCGTTACTGAGGATTCCTGGTTACGGCAACTTGAAAAAGATTGTGCAGATGTTTCACATGCCATGTTATCAATTCCTGTAATGATTCCAGGCACTAGATACTACAAAGGCATCAAGGTAAGACAAACAGATATGCACGAACAGGCATTAGAGAGCCAGAAAGCTGAGTACCCTCCACTGAAATTATAGTGCAACGCGTTGCTTTTTTTATTTTCCATGTTAAAGGAAATGGAAGGAAAGAATTTGGTTCTAAATCATAGATAAAACTGTCCATACTAAAGGATTTCCTGAAACAGGCACGTAGAAGACTCATAAAATCCATCAGTGAAATGATTGCTAGAAGACGAAGGGGAATAGAATTCCATCAAGACGTCTTGCAATCCATTCTACAAAGGGACTCATATCCATCCACTGAAAAACTTGATGACTCGGAAATCATTGACAACTTGTTGACATTAATAATTGCAGGACAAATAACCACTGCAGCTGCAATGATGTGGAGTGTCAAGTTCCTGGATGAAAATGAGGAAGCCCAGGACAGGCTCAGGGTGAGTTTTTACAGACTCATTCTGCACTGTGATTGATCACTACTCTAAATTAAGGAGTTTTCAGAAATATGTCTAAGAAGATTATCTAAATCCTGTGTCATCTATGAACTTGTGAAAGCATTTTTGAACTTGTCATCCCACTAAACCGAAAAGGAAAACAGAAAAATAGAAAGAGCACTAGGCCTTAACAATTTCCTCAGCATTTTGGGTCAAGCAGATCTACTTCTATAAGATAAAAATATTTCCCCATAAAGTATATTATAGTTGTGTTTCAATTTCCTAAAGAATAGAACTTGATCCAAAGGAAGGTAACTGAGATTCATCTGACCTACAGGAAGAACAATTGTTGATAGCCAAAAATAAGGCAAATGACGGCTCACTTACCTTGGAAGATCTTAACAGCATGTCTTATGGATTAAAGGTCAGAGAATACTCATCAAAACTATTCCATGCAGAAGAATGATATTAGAAGATATGTTCACGTACAGACTCAAAAAAAAAAAATAAAACATTCATTAAGCATATGCATTTTGTGGAGAAAAAGTCTTAATACCTTTTTGTCATGCATTTCCCAGGTTTTCAAAGAAACACTGAGGATGTCAAATGTTTTATTATGGTTCCCGCGTGTGGCAATTAACAACTGCATACTAGAAGGTAACTTCCTGCAAATCTTCATTGTCCAATTTAAAAGAGAAAATGCAGTTTTCAATGGAGAAAACTCCACCACTCTCCGGGTAAAATACATTATTTTCTGTCTTTAGTTTACTTAAAAAATGTCCTACTACTCGATCGGTACCAAAATTTCACCATTCAAACCTTTACTGGAAATGTTTCTCCAAAGAGCTCCTAGACAGTATAACTTTTCCATTTCAAATTTTTCTTCATGGAAATGCGTTTATTCATACTTCTGCATGTTGTGCAGGGTTTGAGATAAAAAAAGGGTGGTACGTAAACATAGATGCAACTTGCATACACTACAACCCCATTCTGCACAAGGATCCCATGCAGTTCAACCCTTCAAGATTCAATGTACAGCTCCTTATCATCTCCCTTGACTATTGCACACTACTGACCATAAGCATCATATATAAATGATTTTTCTGTATCTCCAGGAAATACAGAAACCATATAGTTTCATACCTTTTGGATCAGGTCCCAGGACATGCCTAGGGATGAATCTAGCTAAAGTGATAATGCTGACCTTTCTACACCATCTGACCAGTAGATACAGGTAAGTTATATATCTCATTATCAAAATTCTCTCATGTTACAGTCACATCTCATTTCCCTTTTGTTTTATAGGTGGACAGTTGATGATCCAGATCCCAGCCTAGAAAAGAAATCACATATTCCTAGATTGAAAAGTGGCTGTCCTATGACCCTAAAGGCCTTGAACAGGGAGGAATAAACTTGTACAGCTTAGGACAATTGTCACTATCACACGTCAGAAGTGAGTCACAGTCCAGAAAAAGGCACATATCAGAAACACAAGCAACATTCTTCTGATGAAGAAACATGTAATGCTTCATAATGTTATCTTCCTAAGAGAACCATTATCACGTGGATGGTTTCATGACTAAACTTCAAATGAAGTTAAACAAAAAAAAAAAAAAAAGAGGGAGAGAGACATTAAGTTTATCATGCATTAACTGCATTAACAATTTTTCACTGGAAAAGAGAAGGTAATCTGTAGATATGAGCACCCATACCTGAAAGAATGCATAAGCTTTTCATACCGTTCCAACTACAATCTCAAAATTATAATGTTTCCAGGAAACCCAGCTCCTCAGGATGTGCCAAATGGCGACTTTTTTATTATAGAAATCAGAGCTATGAGATAACCCAGAACTTTAAAAGAAATGCCAGATGTCAAAATAACAGAATCACATCACTACGAGCCAATAACAATGTAAATATAAATTCTTTAACTGAATAACTTGATATGAAAAATGGCATTCCAATAAACCGAAAGAAATCACCCAAAAGTCACATCAATCTTGGCACTGAGAGCTCAGAAGTTCCCACCTTGCAACTACCGAAGAAACCATCTTGGCATTTGCCAGCTTGACCCACATGGAAGACACTTCTAAAACAGATCGAGAATAGATTTGCAAGAAAAAATATTGAGTAAGCATTTCGATATTCCTTACTTTGCATTCAAACTAAAGAGCTTTAAGTTGTCTCAATTTAGAAAGTGACAGCTTCAACCAATGTCATTGTTCAGGTGAGGATCAACCAATGCCTAAACGACCTGTACTTGGAGTTGATGGATGATGTCAACTTGCACACAGTAACAGGTTAGAATAAATTGCCAAGGTTCTGAATTTTTTTCAAGAAGAGAACCTGAAAAGTTTTTCTCTTTCTCTTTCATAAAAACAAAGATTTATTCAAAATATATCCTTAAATACCTCAATTCTTATTGACATGAAATAGTGATAGAACTTTACTCAAGCTTTAAAAATAAACATTTTATTGTTCACAATTTAAGGCTCAAAAGAAGAAAGGTGCAGACTTAGAAATGGTGCTAAAGCATCTAGCTTCATTATGAAACAGCATATTGAAATTCACTTAAGCGAGATTGATTTATATTGTTGCACTGTGATTGTTATAGCCTGCTCAACTGGTAACCTCTCCATGCTTGACGCACCATAAAACCCATGGACTCCCTCAGTTCTCTTAAAAATAAACTCTGCCTCTTTAGGACCAGATATCGGACCTAAAAATTGTGCCAATAAAATATAAGAAATGACCATGTTAGATTAAAAAATCTAAATAGCAAAAGACTGGCAAATGAATACCAACCTTCAAAACAATTGTGAGTACAAAAGGTTAGAGTAACAGAAAGAAATGGAATAGCAATTATTGAGAATGTGAAAGATATAAAGGCTGAGAATAAATTTTGCAAAATCAAAAGGATCACTTTAGTCAGTCATTCGAATTGCAAAATCAATAATGTAACTATGCACCACTGGGATTTGACTTCATAAGGGCACATTCGTCTGAAATTGTACAACAAAAACCATATTCTAGTATAAAACAGGCAATGCAATTATATATGTCGTTACCAACACAGGACTGTATAAGAAAAACCATACTATAGTATAAAACAGGTCCCGCAATTATATATGTTGTTACCAACAAAGAACTATCAAAATTTCATTTAGAATAGCCAAAAAGGCTTTTCCAAAATACCTCCATGACAGAGCACAATGACGTCGGGATTTATCCTGTGAGCAGCATCTGCAATAGCTTGTACACGAACAACACTTTCCTCAATAGAGACAGATGTTTTTGCACCTATAGACCCAGACGCAGTGAGGCCCATGTGGGCAACTATGATATCAGCACCAGCTTTTGCCATTTCTGCAGCTTCATTTTGGTTGAAAGCATATGGGGTTGTCAAGAAGCCCAATCTATGTGCTTTTTCAATCATCCGAACCTCCAGGCTGACCATCAGGAAACAAAAACATTAGCTATGGGCCGCATTTATTGCAAAAAAAGATATCTCAAGAATTTGATGTATTCTTTTAAAAAGACCTACCTATATCCCATTCCTGTCTCCTCTAGATTTTGCCTAAAAATTCCATCAAAAAGCCCAACAGTTGGAAAATTTTGCACCCCACAGAATCCAATGGACTCTAACTGCTTAAGAAAATAGTCCATACGGCGAAAAGGATCAGTTGCACATACTCCGGCGAGAACCGGTACCCCTTTGACCACCTAGATATTAACAATAAATCATAGAATGAGCTGGAAACTTGCTTTCCATGTCTACCAGATGACTATTAATGGGTATCTCAACAACTGTTGTGAATGACTAGTGACCTTGTTACCTAAAGATCAGGATAACTAACAGAAAGTAATAAAAAACAGAGCAAAACAGTAATATCAACTCATTAATTTATATCCTTTTCGAGGAGAGAGAGCGGTCAGATGAAAGAATAGTTAAACTGAGCTAAGAGTACAGATAATCACGAAACCTTTCCCTTTAGTTCTAGATAATGCATGTAATTGGAACTCACTGGCAGAACTTCATTGGCCATTTCCAGCACTATTGCATTCGCATCAGCAAAAGGCAATAAGCCTGCTAAGGACCCTCTTCCTGCCATGCGGAAACGCCCTGAATTGTACAAGACTATCAAATCAACACCACCAGCTTCCTCAAACTTTGCAGATATTCCAGTACCTGCACCTGCCCCTATTATGGGTAATCCTTTATCTATCCGATCTTTCAGTTGCTTCAATGTTGTTCGAGTTCTTTGCAAAGTTTCTATAATCAAAAAAGAAAAGGGAAATCAGGCCTTTGTCCCCTCTGACATAAAGCTACGTGATTAAGATAACAACACCATGCTCAACTGGAAGCACTCAACCTCAATCAAACCACACCCAGATGAGACAATTATTATAATAGGAAAAGATAAAAATTATTTTCTTAAAGTTACCATACACTTCACATTTTCCTGTATAAACTAAATCAATTATATAGTTCACTAATTTTTATAATGGGAAATGATCCCTATTTCAACCTGGCATTGCATCAGGGAAATCACTGGGGCTGTAATGTAAGGGCCCAGTTCTCACTGCACTTGTGTTAGATAAGGATTCCTCGCAAAAGTCTTGGCTGGGTTCATGAGAACCAATATGAGGAAGACTTGATTTTGCAGGGCTCTTTGAACAGATCTCCAAAAATGAGTTAACCAATTCTTCTGCAAACTCAGGGTCATTGATGTGATAAGGGTACACCTTAACCTATCAATAAACAGAAACTTTGCAAGTATACAAGGTAAATTCAAAAAGGTAATGCATTAAGACATGAAAATGAAATCTGCCAATGGGAAAGATCAAATTATTTATACACAACACTTAATGAGCAACAATATACCTGCCGATCTTCATTTGTCTGAATAAGCCTCTGCATTTCATTTATGAGAGCGGCAGTGGCATCAGGATCATAGAAAGGCTTCCCTGGTGCATCCAGAGCAGAAATACCCTTTTGTGGCAGGCAAACACAAACCTTTGATGCTGATTTATTCAGCTTATCTGCTATAAATCCAGCAAATTTCTTGTTTTCATCAATTGTAGTTCGCATGAGTGACACCTGTTATGAGTACTCAATATAGGAACTGATAACTGTCATATATATTGTGACATAATTTCCTAGCTGGTGATCATCACAATCAAATTACAATAGGAGGGCATACCTTTTGAGCGCCTTGAGAATAGAAGCACACAAGTAAAAATATACATAAAAAGAAACTATTATACTGTAAACAAAGTATATAAATCAGAGTGAAATATCACCTGCTCATTATGTACATGAATCTTTCGTTGCTGAAAAATAGACGGTATTGTATCTTTAGCTCCAAAGTTCACCATATCTAAAGCCCCTATACTCAGAACCAAGGGTATTCTTTTCTCTATCATGATATCAAAGCGGGAACTGTCACAAGCCATCACACCTCCAACCACATAATCAGCAACCTCAGTTGTTGTGATGTCTAAAACACTCTAAAGAAAATAAAAAGTCCAATCACTGAAAGACTAGAATCATGGATAATTAAAAAAAATCATAATAACATAGCACAAAAGATTAACTCCATCAGCAAGCTGCGGTCCAAATAAACTGGCTTTCCAACTTGACCAACATTAAGCTTTGAAGGAAACTACAGACTGTCTCAATCATTTACTTCTAACATTTACCTGAATAAATCCCTCTCTAATCAGGATCTCCATGGCTCTGCCCCCTATCCCAGTGGCATGGAAAACCAGTGTCTCGTAACCTTCTTTGAGCAATCTTTCGTTGACAGCATTTACACATGGAGTTGTTACCCCAAACATCGTAATACCAACAGTACATTTGTTACTTGGGCTATCAGCATGTCTACATCTCTCAAGTCTTCCAATCACCATTCCAGCGAAAGCAGCCCCAGCATTTGATAACACAACCCTGCTAACACTGTTAATCCCACAGACATCCACAACTGATGGAAACAATATCAAATCCGACGTTCCAATGTATGGTTCAGTTTGACCGCTTGCTACGGTTGACACAATGACCTTAGGCATTCCAATTGGAAGAGATCTGAAAGCAGATGATATTAAAGACGTACCCCCACTGCCTCCAAGACCTATAGCTCCAGCAAGAACACCTTTATCATTAGCCTTTTTAAGAAAATTTTGTAGTGCTTGACTCATAATAGCAACCGCCTCTCCTCTATCATCAGGGAGAGTGGCTAGCATTTGTTCAACAGATCCAGAACAGAATGATAGAATTTCCTTTCTACTCACAAAAGGAAAATCCCCTAAATTCTCAATCTCCTTTTTATCATGACTGACAGAAACATCGAGAACCACAGCTTCTACCTGCACTTCCAAAAACAGTATTATACCTCACTTCCGAATACCGGAAGAAGAACCTAATGGAATGGTCGAATTACGCAGAACGCAAACAAACTCGACAATGAATGCCAACTGCCAAGACAAATCTCAACACCAAATCGCAAACTCAGTGCGTTAAAATTATGAATAAAGTCTATTGTCAAATTGAAATGCTAAATTCAAATTCATAGCATTAAGCACTGCGACAAGAGATCGACTCATTTGCAAAAATCCCTTTTAACCTAATCAATTAAAACTATTTAGTTAACATTGTAATCACTTGAGCGACATCTGGACCATAACGATTCAGATTAACAAAGTATTTCCACACAAAAAAAAAAAAGGAAAGAGATGAATGAATCTCATTTTTGAGGTAGACTAATACTCCATGCTTCTAGAATAACCGGCATGACTTGCATACACATGCGCATATATGCAGTTCACGTACAAGAAACATGTGAACACAAAGAGAAAGTACCTTAGAAGATGACTGATTGGAGAAAGCGGTGAGGTTGGATCGGACGCAATCAGAAAGGAACCGAAGCTCCTCGAGTTTTGTATCGGCCGTTGCAACACAGAAAACTCTAGGAGTACTACCTTGAACTGCCATTCCCCGAAACTCAGAGACTACGTTTCAGGACGAGTTGAGATTCACTGAGTTGGATGGTTTAAGAAATTTACTGGCTCTTCAGGTATAAAGTCCAAATCTGTATGGTAGAACCTATCGCGCGTTGTTAAGATTAATTAATAAATTTGTTAGTTTAATTATAACCGTTTTTGGATTTTTTCTTTTTGTTCTCTTCTGCCACAGTACAATGTCAGTGGCAATACATGTTTTCCTGCTATAATGTTTTGTTTTCCTGCTGTAATGTTTTCTTTTCTTGCTGTTTTGTTTTCTTATGTTAAGTTACAACACTAGTGACAATATATGTATCCCTGTAAACAGTAAAATATTTTAGAAGAAAGAAAATATTTTTCTGGTCTTTTGCTCTTCCTTCTTTTCTATCAGTCTTTTCTTCTTTTCATTTGCTCTTCCTTCTTTTCTATTATGGTATCAGAGCAATGAACCTTTAACCAACATCTATCAATAGTTGAGCTACGAAGCATTTGATCTCTAATGGCTAGAGATCAGTTTGATGACCTCCAAAACCCGTTCTTCCTTCACAGTGTCGACCACCCGGTTTAGTTTTGGTGTCCAATCTTCTCAATGGCAACAACTACAACACATGGGAGAGAGCAATCAGAATAGTACTAACAGCCAAAAATAAATTGGGATTCATAGATGGAACCTACGATCAGCGGAGCAACACTGACTCCCATGCTATAGCTTGGTCGCGTTGTAACAGTATGGTTGTTTCTTGGTTACTGAATGCTATCACCAAGGAGATAGCTGACAGCTTATTATATCATGAAAGTGCGCAATCCATCTGGACCGATTTACAGCTTCGTTATCAGCAGAGCAATGCGCCATGTATCTACTAATTGAAACAGAGCATGAACAATCTTACTCAAGGGTCACTCAGCATCAACACATACTACACACGAATGAAAACAATCTGGGACGAACTCAAAACCTTTCAACCAGCCCCAACCTGTAACTGCGGAAACATGAAGGCGTGGAATGATTATTAGGAACAAGAGTTTGTGATGACTTTCTTAATGAGATTAAATTCCTCCTATGCTGCTGTTAGAGCCCAGATTTTGATGATGGAATGCTCTCCATCTATTCTGAAAGTCTTCTCGCTGGTGGTGCAGGAGGAGCGACACCGTCTAATCGGGTTCGACACACACGCAGAAACGGGTCACGGTTCCGGATCCTCTGTTGCCCTAACTCAAGGAAGAAGAAGACACACCTGTTCACACTATGGGCTTGTGGGCCACACTGTGGACAGGTGTTACCGCCTGCATGGCCACCCACTGGGCCTTAAGCCCAATCCCAAAATGCGTTTTAATGATGGAACTGTCCATTTCCAAAGACAGACCCGCAATGCCTCAGCTGTTTTTGATGAGGGGCCAGTCCAAACGAGGGCCCAAGCCCGTAACCCACCAGCTGTCTCTTGGCCCACTCCTGGAACTAGTTTTTTTAACCCGTCTGGCCCTCAATCTAGGCTCGGGTTCTTCTCCGCCAACCAAACCTTGGCCCATAAAGTTTCTTTCCCAGAACACACTTCTTCCTCCTCCTCGGGCATTCACCCGATCGCAAGACCAGTGTAGAATTTCACCGCCTCTGTCGACGACTACTTACCGACATCTAATTTTGCTGCTTCTGTCGATGACTTAAGCATATCGCAAATTCAGAACATTATTGCTCACCTAAATGCATGTCTTCACCAACCTTACTCTGTCATCTCTCCTGACAATCTATCTCTCTCCACAAGTCATGCCACCCTTGATCCTCACGCGGCAGGTATATCCTACACACCTTTTTGCCTTTCCAACTTCACACACACACTTACCTCTGAATGCTGGATCATTGACTCTGGAGCCACACATCACATTTGTTGTACACCCACACTTTTCACACACTTTAAAAATGTACATCCCATCCCAGTCACTTTACCAAATGGTAGTTCAGTGTTAGTCAATCAAGTTGGAAGTACACCACTCACCGACACCCTAACTCTACATGATGTTCTCTTTGTCCCTCATTTTTCTTTTAACCTTGTCAGTGTCAGCATGTTGACCACCACCCACAACTGCGCAATTGATTTTTCTCTTCATTCTGGTGTCATCCAGGACCGCACTCAGGACTTGTTGATTGGGAAGGGTAGATGCATTGGCAACCTCTACTACTTAACCACCAGATGTTTTTCTTTTCCTACTGTTTATTATGTTTCCACTCACTCTAAAAGTAGCCTATGACATTTTAGATTGGGTCATCCTTCCTATGTAAAACTTCAGTATATTAATGAAGCCTTACAAATTTCGAATATTTCTCATTGTAAAGTTTGTCATTTGGCTAAGCAACGTAAATTATCTTTCGTTTCTAACAATAGATTATCTGACCATCCATTTGATCTAATCCATATTGACATTTGGAATCCCTTCTCCCCACCCACTATCGAAGGGTACAAATATTTTCTCACAATAGTTGATAATTGCACTAGAACTACTTGGGTGTATCTTATTCGTCAAAAGTCCGACGTTCTTACTATTCTCCCTGAATTTTATACTCGTCTACTTACACAATATAATGTTTCCATTAAATCTATGCGATCTGACAATGTGCACGAGTTGAATTTTCATTCTTTTTTCAAGTCAAAGGGTATTGTTTCTTACCATTATTGTGTTGAGACTCCCTAAGAAAACTCTGTTGTCAAACGTAAACATCAACACATTTTAAATGTGGCACGTGCTTTACTGTTTCAATCCCATATTCCTCTTGTGTATTGGGGCAATTGCATCTTGACTGTTGTTTACCTAATCAACCGTACACCTTCCCCCTTGTTATCTAATAAAACTCCATTTGAACTATTAACTCAAAAAAAGCCTTCCTATGATCACTTGCGCACCTTTGGTTGTCTATGCTACTGTTCAACTCTTGATAGTCATCGCCATAAATTTTCACCTCGTTTTAGGGCGTGTGTCTTCCTTGGTTACCCTTCGGGTTACAAAGGATATAAACTTCTTGATATAGAGAGCAACCAAATTTTCATCTCACGTAACGTCATTTTTCATGAACATATCTTTCCGTTTCTTTCCTCTCAATCACCTGATCCCATTCACAATGATTTTTTTCATGATCGTGTTTTACCTGTTCCTCTCCATACATCTACACACTCCTCAGGTTCTCTTGATACACCTGTTCGCTCACAACATGAGTCCTCCCAAACATCCTTATCTCGCCCACTGCGTATAACACGACCACCCTCTTATTTGTCTGACTATCACTGCTACCATACAAATACCCATGCACTTTATCTCATTTCTTCGTTCCTTACTCGTACCAAACTTACCCCCCAATATCACAACTTTATCAGTGCCATTTCCTCCCACACTGAGCCTACCAACTTTTATGAGGCTAACCAGTCCAATGTTTGGATGAATGCTATGAACGTGGAGCTACATGCCTTAGAGGACAATAACACTTGGTCCATTGTTTCCCTCCCTCCTGGGAAGAAACCTGTTGATTGCAAGTGGGTTTACAAAATTAAATATCAAGCTGATGGGACCATAGAACGATACAAAGCCCGTCTGGTTACTAAGGGCTACACACAACAATTTGGCATCGATTTTCTTGACACCTTCTCTCATGTTGCCAAATTGGTTACTGTCAAAATTTTACTTTCACTAACTGCTATCCATGGTTGGCGCCTGACTCAGTTGGACGTCACCAACGCTTTTCTACATGGTGACCTTCACGAAGAAGTTTATATGAGTATTCCTCCAGGCTATTCTCTTCGAGAGGGGGAGACTTTTCCACATCAACTTGTTTGCCGCCTACACAAGTCAATCTATGGGTTGAGACAGGTTTTCCGACAGTGGTTTCATAAGTTTTCACAAACATTACTTCAAGAAGGCTTCCATCAGTCACAATGTGACCATTCTCTATTTTTCAGACAACAAGGTAAAACCTTCCTAGCATTGTTGGTGTATGTCGATGACATTGTTATTGCCAGTAATGACGATCAGACTATCGAAGAGCTCAAAGCTACACTCAGAAAAAATTTAAAATAAAAGATTTGGGAACTCTCTGATATTTTCTTGGATTTGAAATTGCAAGAAATGACACATGAATCACCTTGTGCCAAAGAAAATATGTGTTGGATCTGTTAACTGAGACTGGATATCTTGGTTGTAAACCCTCATCTATTCCTATGGATCCTAATATCAAGATGTCTAAAGATGATGACGAACTTCTGAGTGATATCACCAGCTATCGGCGACTAATTGGAAAACTGTTGTACTTAACCATCTCTCGCCCTGACATATGCTACTCTGTCAATAGATTGAGTCAGTTTCTGGCTGCTCCTAGAATCAGTCATATTCAAGCCGTTTTACGGATTCTCCAGTACATCAAGAGGACCCCTGGACAAGGTCTTTTCTTTCCTTCATCATCTGCCATTCAGATTAAGGCATTTTCTGATGCTGATTGGGGCACATGTCCTGACACTAGAAGATCCCTCACTGGTTATTGTATTTTTCTTGGGTCTTCATTAGTCTCATGGACATCAAAGAAACGGTAAGTTATTTCTCGGTCATCTGCTGAAGCCGAATATCGCTCCATGGCCAACACTACTTGCGAAATCGTTTAGATTCTGAAGTTGTTACGAGACTTAAAGGTTCAACACCAAGGCCCTGCATTACTTTACTGTGATAATCAAGAAGCTCTACACATTGCTTCAAATCCAATGTATCATGAAAGAACAAAACACATTGAACTTGATTGTTACTTTGTTTGTGAGAAGATTCAAGATGGTACCTTGAAGACGATGCACATATCCACTCGAAATCAACTAGCAGATTTAATGACAAAGGCCCTTCATCCTACGCAATTCGACAATTTGTTGAGCAAGATGGGTACAATAAATTTGTACTTCCCATCTTGAGGGAGAGTATTAAAAATAATTAATAAATTTATTAGTTTAATTGTAATCATTTTTTTGTTTTTTCCTTTTTGTTCTCTTCTGCCACAGTACAATGCCAGTGGCAATACATGTTTTCCTGTTGTAATGTTTTCTTTTCCTGTTGTTTTATTTTCTTCTGTTACGGTACAACACTAGTGACAATATATGTATCCCTGTAAGCAGCAAAATATTTCAGAAGAAGGAAAATATTTTTCTGGTCTTTTGCTCTTCCTTCTTTTCTATCAGTCTTTTCCTTATTTTCATTTGCTCTTCCTTCTTTTCTATTACGCGTATATTCAACGAAATGTTCCCGTCCGGGAACTCCAACGACTGTATTTTAAACGAAGCGAGGTGGCGAGGCGGCATTTTATTATCATAACAAATTTAATAATTAATTATTATTTTATTGTTTTAATTTGATTATTTATTAATTATTCTAATTAATACAACAAAATTACATTATATATATAATAAATAGAAGAAGAATTTTGGTGAAATTTTTTATTTTTCTATATTTGAATTTGTTTACATTATAGAGCAGACCGGCCCGGGTTCATCATAACGGTCCAGATGGACGAGAGCGACTCTCTCACACATTGGGTAGTTATGAGGATAAGGGATTATTTGGGGGGGTTTTGTGTCGGGTTGTTTCTGCTCTGTCTTCTTCTCTTCAGCCTTCTTCTGAGCCTCTTGCGGTTTAGGCGGTGGCGGAGGAGGCCCGACGCTCACCACCTCCACAAATTTACCGACTTTCCTCGTCCGCACGATGATCTCGTACGGGTCTGCATTTCCAGTCACTGTCAGTGTCCCCTTAGCTGCATCCACTTCAACTTTATCAACACCTGCACCAATTTAATTTATTCTCTTTAAAAAAAAAAAAAAAGAATTGATCTAATAATATGTATATGTATATACCCACGTGTATATATATATATATATATATATATATTGTGATACTGACCTTGGAGAGAAGAGACTGCTTTGAGGAGTTTCTTCTTGCATTTATAGCATGAAATATCAACCTTCAACACAGTCCTTTGCACCATGGAGGAAGAAGAAGAAAGTGTTGTGTGTATATTACAAGTTTATTTAACAAGTTTATTTAAAGGAGAATCTGCCGTCCAAAAGGATTCTTTGGTTTGCTCACCCATCCGAGTTTGTTCATCTTCCATGGCTGGGTCAATTTTGTTTGTCTTCAATCCTTAAATTGCATATTATTTGATTCATAATTAAATTAATTTTTATTGGTATCATTAGTTTTATAATTATAAATATATATTTTTATTTGTTTATAAAAACTTATGAATATAAATTTAAATTGGATATTGGAATAATACTTGTAATAATAACATTTTTAAATTTTTATTACATTTATATCATATTCTTATTCTTATTTGATTAAATCAGAATTTGAACAAAATATAATATTAGTATTAATTCATTTCTTGATTTTTATTCCTTTTAGCTATGGCAAAATCAAGACTCTAATTCTAATATGATGGGAAATGATATAATTGAATAAACTATATTCATAAAACTAATATAATATATTATTTATAAATTATCTTCGTAAATATTATTAATAAAATGAAATTTAAATAATCAAAATTTATACTCATCCGATTGTTTGCTTGCATTTAGGAGGCCGACCAGGCTTTAGCAAAATCATGTTAAAGAACAATAAAAAAAAACCAAGACGCATCGGTAAGTTCACCAATCTAGGCAAAAAAAAAAAAAAAAAAAAAAGAGTCAAATAGTAATAGTAATATTAAGTAATTAATTGAAATATTAAGTTGATAAAAAAATTATTCAATTAATTATTTATATTCAAATAAGTACAAAACTAGACTTGGTAAGCCATCATACAGTTAAACATTTCTCAACTTTTAAAAAAATATTTAAATTACCCAATTGTCGTTAGAATTGATTAACTTACGTATGGATGATATGTATAAACCAACCAAAACCATACGAATGTCATGTTGGTCACATGTGCATCCACTTGGATCCTTTAAAAAAAGATGAACAACTCCCTCATTTATTCCCAAGAACAAAAGGAAACTCTTATCCTCCTCATTGCGAATGAAACTCTCCGTTTTACCCATAAGCCACCATTTGCTTTCTCCCCGAGAGTGTTGACGTTAAGTGTTGCTATTGTTCGATTCATCAATCATCTATGAATGGAATTGTGGTTGTATGTGTGATAGCATGAATAAATATTAAATGCTTTCAATACAAAATAAATATTATGATAATTAATTCAAGAGAAAATTTAAATTAATCACGTAAATAGAAAATTAATCTTCAACTTCAAGCAAATATGCGTTCAGTACAACTTATGCATATATATATATATATATATATATATAATATTATATGTATTACTTATTCCCATGGTACATAAAAAAAGTAATAACAACTGTTTATAATTTCATTCCCAAAGCCTGAATTTATAATATCGTAATTAATCAAGCTTTAACGACCGAGATAATAACATTGACAAACTGGGTTTCCTCCTTGGACATGCGATCGGCAAGGATTTTCCGGTACCTGTAAAAAACCTCCTCAATGATTTCTTCACCAAAATGGCTGACGAGCAGCGGCTCAGCCACAGACCTCATGCAATTTGCCACGTTATATCCACCGTCCATAACTGCATCGAACGGACTTAATTCGCCGTGATAAGCATCCCAATGGACTCTTGTAACTTCAAGGCGGTCAACGGTGAAGGACCTTTCTTTTATAACCTCAGTTTTCAGTTCTTCTGGAGATGGAGTGTATTGTGGGATGTTAAAGGAGCCCAGCTTCTCTTCTTCTATTATTCCCTGCGTTATTTTATTCAATCATATAAATATATATATATATATATACATAAAGTATACATTTTTTTAAAATTTTTGTTATAACCCAGTTTTTTTAATTAAAAAAAGATAAATCTGTGTTTAATTGTATATATGTGTATATGTATATGTATATATACCTCTAAGACCATGTCGTTTAGAGCCGTGGCCAAAAGCTCCCAAATGTAACAACCTTCTTTGCTGGAAGGATCTTGGCTGCTTCTTCCCAAAAATGTTAAAACCATACGGCCTCCAGCCACCAACTCCTCTGATCGACACTTCAAAAAATAGCCGAAGTCCTTTTGAAATTGTTCATAATATGCTCTCATCACGTTCTTAGGGCTACTACTTGCCATGTATATATTACCTTTATTATTCTCCAACCCCTCTGGTACCTGTCCATGTATATATAGTACATTGACAATAAGATGAATTAATATACTTATTAACATTATTTACGTGCAGTATCCAACTCAAGTATTATATAAATTTGACCTGAGATAACCATTGAAGACTATAAGAAGAGTGAACAAAGTGCAGGCTATTTTCCGGGAAAAGTCTGCCGTAGAAAGAACCCGGAACAGCGGACAAGAAACAAGGCCTGGTGCCAGCTCCAATCTCAGTAGTCAGTTTCTGTTGGAAGTTTGGAAGTAATGACCGGAAAATGTTGTTGAAGTCATTTCCTGGGAGATCGTTAAGAAAGATGACATACTCCGGCGACTCCTGGCTCAATTTCCGTCGAAGCTTGTCAACTGTCATGATCAGTTGGGTAACCACAAGCAAGGTGTTCGGTCCAGATGAGCAACCCAAGTCAGCTATGGCTAGCTTTGCAGGGAAAGTGTTGCAGTAGAGCTTGGTTATGGCTTCCTCCGTGATTGGCTTTGTCATCGATATTACTTTTTGCTGCATATATTTCAAACATTTTAGATCCAAAATAATTGTTATTAATTAAACAAACTAGTATAAAATATATTAATAACTCTGATATAAATTTGAATAACAATTACAAGTATAAACATTATTTTTATGAAAAAAGAAAAATTATTTACTATTAGAAAACTAAAACATAATGTCATTATTATCAACAAATAAAATTATAAAGTATTATAGAGAGTATAGATGAGTTGAGATATTTTATAAATATAATTTGTAACTTTTAATTATTTTTAGTAAATATTTTAAATAATAAAATAAATTTATAATATACGAGTAAACTGTATATTGGATCGATTCAATTAAAAAATTGACATAATCCTATTAAACAGTTTAATTGACAGAACTCAATCAAACTAATTAAAATTGAATCGTCCAAATAATTCTGATCGTGATCGATTTAGTTAGTAATTCAATAATTCAAAATTAGCTCAATTTTTATCTTTTTTTTGTCAGATTTTAACATATTATTTCTATATTATATATATTATGTATATACGGTACATATAGTTTTATATGTTATACTATAATAATATATTATTAGGTAATAATTAGTTCCAGTAATACCTGAAGCAAAGAGTTGAGAGCATAACTGGTTTGTCCACTTCCTCCCTTCATGTGCAGCACTTTAACTACATCCATTTTGTGGGTGGTTAAAGCTTCTCTCTCTTTCCAACTTAGATCTTCTTTCTAGGTGTTTTTCCTTGATGTAGGATATGATATTATTGAAAGAGTTATTTAGGTATATATAGATGTACATATAGCTCATGACTAAGGTCATGAACTCATGATGTAATATATGGGTGTGAAAATTAGTCTAGATTAATTTTAAAATTAAAAAAAAATATATATAAATAATTTTAAAATTAAAAAAAATATATATATAAATATAATTTTTTAATTTATTTAACGTAAAATTAGAAAAAAAAAGGTGGAGAATAAAATTGAAAATAATTTTAAAAAAAATAGGTGAAAATTTAGATTTGAGGAATATTTTTGAAAAAAAATTAAAAATTGGGGATTAAAATGCAATTGAAAAAAATTGCACCACGTAGGACTGTCTAGTCAGCAACTCCGACGAACTGGAGCGCATCGCGTGGCAAGGTACACTGATTCGGCGTCACGTTGGCAATCCGCATAATCACAATCAGACAATCCAGATGCGTTTTTGCGCGCGTGAACAGTCCGGATCTGTTCCCTACTCATACGCAATTGGATGGTCGCGATTAAACGCGATGAATAGTCCAGATTCGTTCCTTCTTCAAACACGATCATACGGTCAAGATCAAATTGGTATGAACGGTTCAGATTTATTTTTTCTTTAAATGTGATCGGATGATCGACATCAAATGCGATGAACGGTTCAGATTTAAGGAAGATGAGTATAAATATCTCACATCACACCAAAGTCAAACCTTAGCCGCCAGCTCCCCGCCGGAAAAGAAGAACTAGTTGCCACAGAAGGGAGCCGACCGCCGTCCACCGTCGCGCCAGAGCCACCTCCAACCGCCAAAAAAGGTAAAAATTCTTCTATCCACTTGGAATTTGATTTCGAACACCCCATGACCAAATCAGAGCAAAAAGAATGACAGATGAGCCGAAAATCGTAGGTAAAGCCCGACAGCACTACCGCAGGCAAAACAAAAATCGCCTCCGATGAGCCCCTTCCCATTTCCTGTTTTGTGTGATTTTTTTACCATTGTGTTTACCGTTTTGTTTTCTACAAGATGACCGAAGAGAAACGTCTAGCCGTAAAGGTGAGTCGACAAATCTGCCGCACCGAAAAAATTTTGTCACCGATAAATTTTTATTTTTTGACTTTTTTCGGCAAACCGATGGCCCCTAACGTGTTTTCTCGTAGGGATGGGTATAAAACCGGCTAAAACTGGCTAAAACTGGCCGAAAATGGCCAGTCCGAGTTAAACCACCGCCACAGCCGCCGTGTCGAAATTCCAAAATTGGTTGAAAAAGGTTTTTAACACTGATTTTGAATTTTTTAGAATATTTTTAGATACGCGAAGCCTGTTTTAATCTCCGCAGAAAAATTTAGGAAACCTAGGGACCACCAGTAGGCGCAGCTGAAAGTTTAGTGTTTCGGACACCGATGCGGGTAAGAATCTCCCACCTTATTTTCTGTTATAGAATTGAAGTTTAATTATCAATAATACGGTATTTTATGTAATTTAAAAATTTTTGAGAATTAATTACGGATTACTAATTGATGCAGAACTGATTATTTATTATTGTTGTCCTGTTTAACCAATTTTTTGATTTTACAGCTTTAAATGCATGATAATATACTGGAATTGGTAAAATGATTCAGTTGTATTTCTTTAATATATATATTGTTTATCTTATGTTGATTTACGATTAAATTATGAAATTAAAAATTAAATATAAATAGAAAATTAATTTGTTAAATGAATGACTGAATAGTAGTCTTACTGGATATTTTGAGAGATGGTGGATGGACTGAGTACATAGGAAACTACATGAATGTCGCTTCATATCGGACGGGGTATCGAGGATTGATATTTTTGGCGTTCATATCAGACGGGGTATAGGGACAACCCGTTTCATCCTCATACCTGACGGGATATTGAAGGATGATATATTTAGATTTTATATCAGACGGGGTATAGGGACGGCCGGTTACTTGTCAAGATTAGAACGTTCATGCGTAGTGAGATATCCCTATGGACCCCCATGAATACCAGTAGGCAAATAAAAAGGAAAATTTGTTATTCTTACTTACTTGAATATGAGATTATAATGTTGTTAAACTATTGTCTCTATAGATCAGTTTTGAAAATCTTGCAATGGTAAGTATGCAATAAATAGTTTTATTTATGATAAATAAATTTACTTAAATTAAGAACTCCATTGGTTATTTTTATGATTTTTACCAATCTTCATTTTCTGTATCAATTAGTAGTGTGATATTCTTACTGAGTTAGTATAGCTCACCCATTCATTAACTATTTCAGATTACGAGAACCAAGATCCAAATCCCGATCAATAAGAAGATTGTGAGTAGTTCACCATCTAGACTTCTTTATAAGCTAGTGAAGTTCGTTCTAAGATACTCACTTATTTACTTTTCATTTATTTCTTTGATTTTCATTTGTTCTTTTAAAATGGACATTCCCGTATCGCTATTGAATATTTAAACTATTGTGTAATGAATGTATACTCTAACTCTATTATTCCGTCTCCGCATTCAATTCATGTCTTTCTTTTAAGTTCCGGATCGTTTACACATGATATGTCAAGTGGTACAAGATTATTTTAATACATTATTATTATATTTTTTTAGTCAATTCTCACTTATCTAATATCTAAAATTATTCTACTATTGGTTTGATATTTATTTAATTTAATTTTTTAAAAAAAATTTAAAGTGGTATATATATTTTAATTAAAATATTTAAATTCATAGCATATTTACTTTATTTAAAATTTAAATTCAACTTGACTACTATAATTATATTAATACATTAATGAATTAAATTATTATTATACTAACTCATACTATATTTATAAAACTATAAATTCATGAAATCTATATCCCATCCTTGAGTTCTATTCGTGTTGATTCTCATTTCAAATAAATATAAAATAAAATGTAACTGAAATTCCTAACATTATTGTTTTTTTTTTCTCATGTAGAGGTGATGTATATTACTTTTACAGAGTACAAAGAGTATAATATATATATGTAAGGGTAATAAAGTAAAATAACAACACAATCAGTTATAATAAAAAAATAACAGAATACTCTAATACTCTCCCTCAAGATGGAGAGTACATGTCAATGATACCCATATTGCCCAATAAACTGTAGAATTGCGGAAAAGAAAGTGCCTTGGTCATTAAATCTGAAATATGATTTCGTGATGATACATGCATAGTTTTCAAGACCCCATCCTGAATTTTTTCTATAATGAATTGACAATCCAACTCAATGTGTTTCGTCATCTCATGATATTCTGGATTAGCTGCAATGTGCAAGGCAGCTTGATTGTCACAATAAAGCAAAGCTGGTCCTTGATGTTTCACTTGCAAGTCCCGCAATAAGTTCAGGATCCACACTATCTCACATGAGGTGTTGACCATAGAACGGTACTCTGCCTCTGCAGAGGATCTAGACACAACCTGTTGCTTTTTTGATTTCAATGAAATAAGTGAGGATCCAAGAAATATACAGTACCTAGTAAGAGATCTTCTGGTGTCAGGGCAGGTACCCCAGTCAGCATTTGAAAAAGCCTTGATTTGAA
The DNA here is from genome assembly GCF_054855325.1 of Carica papaya. Classification (NCBI taxonomy): domain Eukaryota; kingdom Viridiplantae; phylum Streptophyta; class Magnoliopsida; order Brassicales; family Caricaceae; genus Carica; species Carica papaya. The sequence goes on along the minus strand of NC_142312.1, from coordinate 3,223,791 downwards.
TAGAAGACGAAGCAGGAAAGTGAAGACCTTCTCCCGGTGCCTTCTTAACATATTGAAATATCCGTAGAGTAGCTTGAAGATGACTACTTCGAGGAGCAGCTAGAAACTGGCTCAATCTATTCATTGAATAACATATATCTGGACGAGGAATTATTAAGTACAACAGCTTTCCAATTAATCATCGATAGCCTGTGACATCTTGAAGTGGTTCCCCATTTTCTTTAGACATCTTCAAATTTGATTCCATGGGAATTGAGGAAGGTTTACAAGCTAAATGTCCAGTCTCAGTCAATATGTAGCACCCGGAAAAGAGAGAAAAAAAAAAGGGCCACGTCAGCAGCCACGTCAGCAGGCCCGGTCAGCAGTTCCGGCCAATTGGGGCCTGCCACGTGGCAAGACTGCGTCACTTCGAAAGGAGCCACGTTGGCGATCCGCGTGGGTGCGATCCGACGGCCCAGATCAATCGCGCGATCGGACGGCCCAGATTCAATCGCACGGACGGTCCAGATTCAATCAAAAACGAATGCCCCAGATTAAAACGAAATGGACGGCTGAGATCAAAAGGCAAGGGGTTATAAATAGAACCCCCACACCAGACCACAAACCCTAGCCGCCCGCCGCTCGCCGGAGAAGACGAACCAGAGGCCGACCGCCGCCACCCGCCGCCGTACCGGAGGAACTTCCGACCGCCGATCGAGGTAAATTTCGTACCCCTGACTCGTTTTTCCACGCTGATTCCTCCTATGGCCAAATCGAGGCCGAAATCCTGGCCAAACGGCCGGAATACGCGGCCGAAGCCCAGCGGCGCCGCCGCGCCCCCTCTCGGTTTTTGCCTCCGACGAGGCCCTTCCCGGCCTCCGTTCGATGCAATTTTTATATCACCGTGATCACCATTCTTTTCTCTACAGGTTGACCGGAGCCGAATCACCAAAACACGAACCTCGCCGAAGAGCCGCCGCACCCAAGAGCGCCGCCGCCGGTAAGCTCCGTTTTTCCGTGATTTTTTGGCCCCCCGAGGGCCCTAGGGTTGTTTTCTCACAAGGACCGATGCGAGTGTGGCCGAATTCGGCCGAAAACAGCCAACCCGAGGCGACTCGCCGCCGCCGCTGCCGGAGCACGGCGGAGCCGCCGTGCCGGAGTTGCGATTTGGGCCGATTGAGGCCCTGGACCTAATTTGGGATTTTTTTTGGAACACGTGCAGGTACCAGTAGTGCGTTTCAGTTCCTCGGGAAAAATTTAGGGAAAATTAGGGACAGCCTGTAGGCGCACCGTGAAGCCGTGTTCGGACCCCGAAACGAGTAAGGACCCCTCACCCTATTTCCTATCACGGTATTAAAGTTCAAAATGATAAAACGGTATTTCTTGAATTAACGAATGTGTGAAATTGCTTAAGGTGGCTAATGGAGCCGAGTCTAGTGTGATTGGTGATTTACTGTTATTTGGCCTGTTTACAGCTTTAAATGCAAAATGAGGTTTGATGTGTTCATTTTACAGATTTGTGTGCATATACTACATTTTTATCAATTATGGTTGAATGACTGAAAAATTGATACTGTATGTTGTCTGTTTGGCATGAATTACGATTTGTTTGTTAAAATGTGAATTGATGATGCTGACTGAGGAAAAGGAAAATGAAAGATTGTGTAGACTGATAATTGTATTATGGGGGTCAGCCTGACTAGATATCCTGGGAGATGGTGGACGGACCGGGTCCGTAGGGAACCCTACCGGGATTGTGGTCTCACATGCCGGACGGGGTATGGAGATCTTATGGTTTTGGCGCCCATACCGGACGGGGTATGGGGACGGCCCGTTTCACCCTCATACCGGACGGGGTATTGAGGTTCATGGTTTTGGCGCCCATACCGGACGGGGTATGGGGACGGCCCGTTTCACCCTCATACCGGACGGGGTATTGAGGTTCATGGTTTTGGCGCCCATACCGGACGGGGTATGGGGACGGCCCTGGAAACTGATTATGAATGTTAAAGGTTAACGGGTAGCGGAACCCCTATGGACCCCCACGGATACTAGTAGGCTGGTAAATGAGAAAAGGATATGTTGTACAATGATTGAATTACAAGAGGCGTGATAAGTGTTATGTTTTACAGCTTATATTATTCAATGATTATGATAATGTTATTGTTTTTCTTATATTGTTTTCATAAATTCCACCGAGGTAAGTGGATGGTAAAAGTTTTCATGTTAATAAACGAGTTTGTTGTAAATTATGCTCCATTGGTCTTTTTGTGTTTTTCTACCCACCTTTACCTCCGTGACGGTGAGATATCGTGATGTTCTTACTGGGCTAGTGTAGCTCACTCCTTATTTAACCATTTCAGATCAGGAAGACATGGTTCCCGAGCCCGTTCCGCAGGAGGACGACGAAGGGGATGCCTAGAGACTCTGTAGTCATACTCATAGTTTTATTTTCGAGTTTCTCTCTTAGTTAGTTTAATCTTTTATATTTTAAGTACGTTTTTGGTTTTTCGTGTAAGGGATGTTAACTGAAATTTTGATCTCGCTTCCGCATTTGATAAATTTAAATACCCATTTCATTTTAATATTTCCGGGGCCGTTACACAATAGATCTAAAGCATACTTCCTCTGACACAATGTGATTCCCTCATTATTCCTTGCAATTTCTAGACCAAGAAAGTATATGAGGGGCTCGAGATCTTTCATTTTAAATTGTTGTCTCAAAGTAACTTTCAGATTATTAACAGCCCGATCATCATTACTGGCAATGACAATATCATCAACATATATGAGAAGAGCTAGAAAAGTACCTCACTTATTTTTAACAAATAAGGAGTGATCACACTGAGACTGAGTGAAGCCTTCTTGAAGTAGAGCCCAAGAGAACTTGTAAAACCATTGTCGTGAAGCTTGCCTCAATCCATAAATTGACTTGTGTAAATGACAAACTGCTCTCTGTGGAAGAATCTCCTCCTCTCGAGGAGAATATCCTGGAGGAATAGTCATGTAAACCTCTTCTGGCAGATAACCGTGAAGAAAAGCATTGGTGACATCTAATTGAGTAAGGGTCCAACCCAGAATTGCTGCAAGAGACAGTAAAACCTTAATAGTAACCAGTTTGGCAACCGGTGAGAATGTATCAATGAAGTTAACACCAAATTATTGGGTAAAACCCTTAGCGACAAGCCGGGCCTTGTGTCGCTCGATAGTACGATCAGACTTATACTTAATCTTATAGACCCACTTGCAATCAACTAGTTTTTTGCATGGAGGAGAGACACAACAGACCAGGTATCATTGCTCTTAAGAGCACGCAACTCAGTATGTATTGCATCCCTCTAAACTGCCAACCGGACTGTCTCGAAAAACGATTGGAGCTCAATATGATAAGAAAGTGCAAGTACAAAATTGTGATAATGAGGTGTGAGTCTACGATAAGTGAGAAATGATGAATAGGATATGTGACTGTGAGGGTATTGGTATAATAACAATGATAGTCAGCCAAGTAAGATAGAGTTCGTGTGACACGCTGAGGATGAGTCAGAACACAAGGAAGAGATTGTGGAGCGGAAACCATGAGAAAGAGGTGGTGTAGGGAGATAAAGGGAAACAGGTAAAACATGATCTTGAAAAAACTCTACATGAGGAATGCTCGGAGATGGAGTAGAGAAAGGAAAAATAGTCTCATGGAAGGTAACATCACGAGAAATATAGATTTGGTTAGTTTCTAGGTCAAGGAGTTTGTAGCCCTTGAACCTAGAAGGAAAACCGAGGAAGACACATGCGCGAGAATGAAGAAAAAATTTATGATGTTGACTCATGAGGGTAGAACTGTAACACAGGCATACGAAAGTACGTAAATGATCATAACATAGCCTTTTAGATGTCAGAAGCTCAAAAAGAGTCTTACGTGAGAGTAAAGGAGATGAAGTACGGTTAATGATGTAAACAACGGTCAATATACAGTCACCTCAATACACCAAGGAAACATGAGACTAGAAAAGTAAAGCCTGGGCGACATTTAAGATATGCTGATGTTTATGCTCGACAACAGAATTCTATTGCGGAGTTTCAACACAAGAGTGATATGAAAAAATCCATTTAGATTAACAAAATGAATGAAAGCTTAACTCATGTGCATTGTCAGACCTCACAGACTTGATATGAATCTTATATTGAGTGAGAATAAAAGTATAAAAGTCAGGAAAAATGGTAAGGATGTCAGATTTCTGGTGAAATAGATAAACCCAAGTAGTACGAGTGCAATCATCAACAATAGTAAAAAAATAACGATACTCCTCAATGGTAGGAGTAGAAAATGGTCCCCAAATGTCAATGTAAATCAAATCGAAAAGATTATCTACTAATTTATTATGAGAAGTAAAAGGTAAATGTCATTGTTTTACAAGATGACAGATTCTACAATATGGAATATCATAGATGTGTAGACTTTTATTAATATACTGAAGTTTGACATAAGATGGATGACCCATTCTAAAGTGCCATAGGCTACTTTTAGAATTTACATGTGTGAAATTGATAGAATTACAACCAAAATTCTTAGTAGTTAAGTAATAGAGATTGCCAATCCAAAGTCACCTTTCCCAATTAACAAGTCTTGAGTGAGGTCCTGAATGACACAAGAATGAAGGAAAAAATTAACAACACAATTGTGAGTGGTTGTTAACATACTAACACCGACAAGATTAAAAGTGAATTCGGGAACAAAAAGGACATCATGCAGTAGTAAAGAATCTGTCAAAGACACACTACCAACTCGAGTGACTATCACAAAGCTACCATTAGGCAAATTTACGTGTATGGGTTCAACATGCTTTAAGGAGGTAAAATAAGACTGTGTACAATAAATGTGATATGTAGCACCAGTATCCAATATCTAAAAATCAGATGTGTGAGCGGCTGTTGAAATGGAAAGACAAAAAGGGGAAGGTATACCTGCGGCGGCGGAAATGGAAGCATCAGTGGAGGCATCAGGCATGGCAGTGGATAAAGGGTTGTGGAGGCGTGCACTCAGGTGAGCAATGATATCCTGAATCTGAGAAGTGCTCAAGGCAGAAACGGTGGCGGCAGAATTCAGTATCGACGAGCCAGTGGAGGCAGAGGAAAAACCAGAGAAGTGGGATCCCGCGGTGATCGCTAAAGGAGATGATGCGGAACTGTGCCCTTTCGTGTGGGCTTACTGCGAGGCTAGGTTGCTGCCTGAGTTGGGCTAGAGCTTGAATTCTGGACTGGGCAGAGGAGTGTGAGTGAAATAACGGGCTCCAGTATTATTGCGGGCTTGGGCCTGAACTTGGACTTCAGAGACATTTGAAGCTTCATTAAGGTTTGACTTGGTTTTGGGCTTGAGGCCCGGTGGATACCCGTGCAGCTTGTAGCATCGGTCCACAATGTGGCCCACGAGCCCACAATGGGTGCGCACGGGCCTCCTTCTTCCTCCTTGAGCTAGGGCAACAGTCAGTTCAGCTGTTGGTGTTGAGGAGTCGTCGCCTGTGTCGATGCTAATTGCGGGGTGGCACTCTTCTTGCACAACTAGATAAAAGACCTTCAAAACCGACAAAATAGTTTCCATCATCAAGATTTGACCTCGGATTCCAGCATAAGCCGGATTTAACCCCATTAAGAAGAGCATGATGAACTCTTGCTCTTGATAATCGGTTCAAGCTTTTATGTTCCCACAACGACAAATCGGAGTAGGCTGATACGTCTTCAGCTCATCCCACATCGTTTTCATGCAGGTATAATAAGCATTGATGGAGAGAGCGCCCTGAACCAGATTGGTCATTGCTTGCTTGAACTGGAAGATTCTTGGAACGTTGCTTTACTGAAATCGTAGGCGGAGGTCAGTTCACATCTCCTGGGCATTCTCGTGATATAGTAGGCTGTCGGCGATGTCCTTAGCGACGACGTTGAGGAGCTAAGAGATTACCATGCTATTACACCTTGACCAAGCACTAGCGGAAAGACCAGTGGTCACCGGCTTGATGAAGTTACCATCAACAAAACCCAATTTGTTCTTTGCATTGAGGGCAATTCTCATAGCCCTTTCCCAAGTATTATAATTATTGCCGTGAAGAAGGGTACTCATCAAAACCAGATTTGGGTGGCCTGCACTGTGGAAGAAGAATGGGTTCTGGGTTTCATCAGTCTGGGTGAATGAACTTTGCAGCTCCTGATTGGGTTCCACGGCTCCTCAGGCCATTGAAGATTAATGAGGTCTGAGATTTGAACAAATTTACAGAAGAAAGATTGAATGGAGGAATCAAATTAATGCAGTTTGAGATTGAATTGAAAAATCAAGGAATTTGTGATCAATCGATCACAGTGAAAAAAACACAGATGCTCTGATACCATATTAAGCTGAAAATTTCTTTTGTATATTATTTTTACGTATCATATTAAGCTGGAAATTTCTTTTGTATATTATTTTTACAGAGTACAAAAAGTATAACATATACATGTAAGAATAATAAAGTAAAATAACAACATAATCAATTTAAAAAAAAAACAGAATACAAAATAACTAATACTCTAATAACTTTACATAATTGTTTAGTCTCCTCGTGCTAAGTTATTTAAAATTAGTTAGTCTCTTGGATAAATTATGTATATATATCTATATACTGACATATTTATTTATTAATTGTCTATTACTTTTTCTAAATAAAACAAGGTGATTGAGAATCACGTGGCTGGTGCATATTATATTTGTATCGAGCACGAAACATGACTTGTGATTTGTCAATGTAAAAGGTATCTTTTCATAGTACATCAAAAATTATATTTAATATTTAAATTTAAAGAATTATTATTCTCGTACATCGAGATTCACGTGTAAAAGTTGATAAAGAGAACAAAGAATATTAAGAAAAAAAAAAGAGGAATCTCCATTAATTAATTATTTAATAAATAATTTTTAAAAAATATTTTTAGTTAATAGTTATTTTAATAATATTTTTAAATTTTAAATTACAAATTTAAACATTAATTTATTTTTAGGCATGAATCAAGCCGTATCTTCTAATTTTTATTATTTATAAGAAATTTATAAACATATTAAAAGCATGCAATTGATATGTATATAATATATCAAAGTAGACAAATAATTGTCCATATAAAAAGATAACGTGGTTTCTAATTTATCAATTAAATGTAAGAGCAAAATGTTGTACGAAACATTTTATTCTTTTATTTGATTTTAATTTTTTTAAAGATTATTGTGTTTTTAATAAAAAATGAAAATATTGGGTTTTTATTTATTGTAAATATTTAAATTAAAAAAAATTAATTATTATAAAATATTATTTTTAAAAAAATATGATAAATAAAATGTGATGCCGAATCAACAATTCAAGAATACAAATATTAATACCATATGAATAATTTAATCACTAGAAAGAAAAAATATTAATTTTAAGATATATATAAATAAAGACAAAATTGTGATTGGTTAGTAGAAAATTAATAAACGTGAATTAAATGGATAATTAATAGTATAAAGACAAAATTGTGATTGGTTAGGAGAAAGGCCGTGGAACTCGTGGATCGTGGGCCCGGGTCACACAAAGGAGGTTGAAAATCTCCAATTACGTGCCTGGTAGCCTCTATAATTTTGATTATTCCGAAAAATAATAATAATAATAATTACTATAAAATTTACAAAAAAAATAATTATTTTAAAATAATAAATTTTATAATACGCAAATAAAATAATAAAGTTTATATTTTAAATAAAATTCGACTAAATTGGCTCGAGTACTACTTGAAAAGGCACCACCTCTACGTCAATCATTGTACGACATAAACTAAAGCAACTAAGAAGGTGGAAGAAGAATCTAAAGGCTGTACGCAAAAAGCATATGGTAAAATCAATATTTTAATATATAGAATAATTAATTATTATTATTATCTCTTTGAAAAAAAAAAGTTATCAAACATATTATATATATATAATTACCCAATTGGTCAGTATTTTTTTGTAACAACCCAACCCTTTTCTTTTTTCTCATCATTATTATTATTATTTTATTTTAATTTTTATAATTATTATATAATGTAATGATTTATTATGTAATAATATATGGTTTTAATTTAATTTAATTTATTTAAATAAAATTAATAATAATAATAATAATAAAAAGTGGTAAAATTATTTAGGAATTTAATTGAAAACAATTTTGAGAAAAATTGATGAAAATTTGGGTTCCCGAGGGTATTTTAAAAAAAAATTAAAAATCGGGAGTCAAAACGCAATTTAGAAAAATTGCGCCACGTCAGCAGCCTTGGCCAACCAGGACACGCTGCGTGGCAGAGACGCTGATGCGAGAGGCCACGCAGAAGGGAGCCACGTAGGCGATCCGAGTGCGCACGATCGAACAGCTGAGATCCGTTCCCGCGCGCATGAACGGTCCAGATAAAAAACGTGCACGGATGACCTAGATTGCATCGCGATGAACAGCTCAGATTCATTTTCTATTTAATCGCGATCGGATGAGACAGATTGAATCGAGATGAACAGTTCAGATTAAAAGCAGATGGTTATAAATAATCTCATTCTCACCCAAACCCTAACTCTAACCACCAGAGTCCATTGCCGGAGAAGACAGCCCTTCCTAATTCCCGTTCAATATAATTTTTCCACTATTGTGACCACCGTTCCCTCCTTTACAGGTTGACTAGAGCAAAACACCAAATCGTAACTCGAGCCGGAGGAGCTGCTGCACCGGAGAGTCCCACCACCGGTAAGTTTCAGTTTTTGGTGTTTTTTCGGCCCACCGAGGGCCCTGAGGGGTATTTTCTCACATGAATCAATGCAAGTTTGGCTGAATTCGGCCAAAAATAGCCGAAAACAGCCAACCCGAGGCGGATCGCCGCCGCGAGCGGTGGCGCCGTCGCTGGAGCACGGCGGAGCCGCCGTGCCAGAATTCCAAAATTGGCCGAATAGGCATTGGGTCTGATTTTTGAGTTATTTGGGATATGTGTAGGTACCGTAAGCGCGTTTCAGTTCCCGGAGAAATTTTCAGGAAATCTAGGGACTGCCTGTAGGCACAGTGAAAATTTAGTTTTCGATTTCGAATTAGGTAAGGACCTCTCACCCTATTTTCTATCACAAGATTAAAGTATACTAAATGATAAAACTGTATTTGTATAAATTAAATAGATATGCATAATTTATTACGATTGCTAATGGAGCCCGAACTGGACATATTTCTCTTTCAGTTCCTGTTTGATTTATTTTACAGTCTAAATACAGTATGATATCTGATTTATTTATTCTATAATTTTGAATGCATGAATCACTGCTTACTTCATTTTGGCCTGATTTTGTGAATCTAATGATATGCTTACCTTGTTGGATACTCGTTAATTGCTTTAGTATTCATGTTTATGTGGGAAACGGAAAACTAAGAAAAAAATAAGAAATGGGTGTGAATTGATAAATGGATAAGTTGACAGCCTCACCAGATATCCTGAGAGATGGTGGACGGACCGGGTCTATAGAGAACCCTACCGGGAACATTATCTCATACCGGATGGGGTATGGAAACTTTAAATATTTTGGTGCTCATACCGGATGGGGTATGCGGACGGCTCGTTTTACCCTCATACCGGACAGGGTATTGAGATTTATTGTTTAGCGCCATACCAGACGGGGTATGGGACGATCCCAAAAATTAAGTTTGTTAAGGAAATAGTTCATGTGTAGCGGGGACCCCTATGGATCCCCATGAATACTAGTAGGCTGATAAAAAGGGGGCAACAGTTGTTTGATGATTGAAATATAAAAGTATGACATGTACCATTTACAAATTATATATGAATTCATGATATCTATGATGTTATTGTTTCCATGGGTTGTTTTTATAAATTCTACTGAGGTAAGTGGACGGTAAATAATTTGATTATTGATAAATAAATTTATTCAGAATTTGTGCTCCGTTAGTTGTTTTTGATTTTTTACCAATCTTTACTTATGTGACAATGATATAGTGTGATGTCTTTACTGGGCTAGTGTAACTCATTCCTTACTTAACCATTTCAGATCAAGAGGACTTGGTCTCCGAGTCCGATCTACAAGAAGACGACGAGTAGATGCCTAGATGTTTATTAGTTTCCTTATGACCTTTCATTTCTAGTATTTTCTTTAGAGGACTTATTTTTTATGTTGTTAGTACGTTGAAGTTATTGTGTAAGGGATATTAATCAGAACTCTTTTATTTCGCTTCTGCACTCATATTCTTTATATACATTTTTTTTTAATTTCAAGGGTCGTTACCTTTTTAGTTTTTTTATAATAAATTATGAATTTGACTCTTGAGTATATTCTTTTATATTTTTATTTGGAGGATGTGTTTTATTATATTTAGAAACAAAGTTCTCAACATAAAACTGCAATTATAAAATGCTGTTATAAATACATGCATATAAATATATATATGTATAAATGAATTAGGTGATGAAAAATTTATCAAATATATATGCATAAATGAATTATTTAAGAAATAAATTTGATAATCTTATTAGATGAAATTTTTTTTACTAGTATGACATGTCATGCATGATTAAATTATCCATATAAATTTTTAAAACTTACAAACTTCAAAATAAAAAAATTTTACTCCTTATAATAATTTATTAATTTACAAATTTATAAAAAAAAAGAAACTAAAAATTCTTTTTTAATCAAATCTTGCCAAAAGATCTTCCTCTTCTTTAGTTTATTATTATTCATTACTATTTGGAGACGATATCGCTAAACTATAACTGTGTAATAGTACAATTAATAATGACTGTTTTACACACAAGATGTAATACCCAGACCCAAAAAAGCAGTTCAGGATATTTTTTTTAATTAAATTATTTTATTAAAATTATTACTTAATTTATTTTACTTTTATTTAGTTAAAATTTTGAGAAAAAATAAATTAGAGACAAGATTGAAATTAATTTTTTTTTTAAAAGTGAAAATTTGAGTTTGCATGGTATTTTTTGAAAGAAAAATTAGAAACATGGGGCCAAAGTGAAAAAAAAAATTCGACCACGTAAGATGACCCAGTCAGCAGCCCCGACGAACCGAATCATGCCACGTTTTAAACATGTTGACGTCGGTGCCACGCATGAGGCCACACTAGCGATCCACATGCCTAATGATCCGACGGCTCAGGTTTGATCTCACACGCGTGAACATCTCATATTCGTTCCCTCTTTAGGTACGATCAGACGGACAAGATCAATTGTGATGAACGATCCAAATTCGTTTCCTCCTTAGGCGCAATCGAACAGACGAGATCAATCATGATGAACGACCCGGATCGACGTGGGATGAGTATAAATACCTTACATCGTAGTGAAACCCAAACCCTAGCTGCCAGCCCTTGCTTGAGAAGAAGAACCAGATGCTAGAGAAGAAGGCCGACCACCAACCGCTGACTGCCACCGCACTGGAGCCACTATCGACCACGAAAAAGGTAAACTTTTCTCCTACTATTTCAAAATTCGATTTCGAGCATCCCTGTGACCAAATCGGAGTAAGAGGAACGACGTGTGAGCCGTTCCACGCAATTTTTTGATCATTGTATTCAACGTTCTTTTTTGTGCAGATTAACCGAAGAACGAATCTTAACCACGAAGGAGCACCGACAGAGCCACCGCACTTGGAGGACCCCTTGTCAATAGGTTTGGATTTTGTAATTTTTTGGCCAATCCAGGCCTTATAACGTGTTTTTTTTTTAAGGGATACGTGTAAAATCGGTCAAAATTGGCCAAAATTAGCCAAAACTGGCTAGGCCGAGGTGAATTACCGTCGTGGGCGACAGAGCCAGCACTGGAGAACGACGGTGGCACCATGCCAGAACCCCAAAATTGGCTGAAAAGAGTTTTGAACACCGATTTTGGATTTTTGAAGTATTTTTAAGTATGTGAGGAGTATTTTAGATTTCGTAGAAAAACTTCAAAAAACTTGGTACCTGTTAATAGGCGTAGTAGACAGTGTGATATCTCGAAACACCAATCGGGGTAAGGATTCCTCACCATATTATCTGTTATGAAAAATTGAGGTTTAACGATGTATAATTTTGTATTTTGTGAAAATTTAAAAAATTCTAAAAATAATTACAGGTCATTAGTAGAGTTAGAGCCAGTTAGTTCATAATTGTTCTGATTTCCTGTTTATTTTCTTGTACTATCCTACTTGTTATTGTATTGTGCATGTTTTTTAATTTATAATTTCAATGGTCTTATTGATCTATCTAATTTATTTGGTTATCTGGTTACTCAATCTCTTATTATAATAAGTTATATCGTCTACATAAATGTAGACTAACTGATCTGTAAATATAATATAAGATTTTGGTATGCATTTGTTGATTATTTTGCTTGGTGGGAATCTTTGTACGAAAGACTTACTAGGTATCCAGGAAAATGGCGGATGGGCCCGGTGTATATAAAACTCTACCGTGAACGTCACCTCAGTTGAATGAGACTGGAAAGTCTCATACCGGAAAGGTTTGGGAGATATGGTTCACTCTCATACCTCATGGAGTATTGAGGTGTGGAAAGTTTTCCATTACCGGACAGGGTATAGGGATGACTGATTAATTATTAAAATTAGATATTGGGTTCTTGAATAGGGGGATATCCCTATGGACTCTCAGGGATACCAGTAAGCAAGTAAGAAAGGAAAATTATCGTTACTTATTCTCTTATGTGTAAAAATAAAAAGTGGTATAGATATGGGTCTTCATAGGTTGTTTTTGAAAAACTCGTAACGGTATGTATCAAACAAACGTCTTTATGTTAAATGTATTTAATTAAAGTAAGGGCTCTATTAGTTATTTTTATGATTTTTACCAATCTTCAATTTTCTGTATATGTGATCAGTGTGATATTTTTACTGAACTAATGTAACTCACCATTTCATTAACTATTTCAGATCAAGAAAACTAAGATCCAGATCCCGATCAGTAAGAGAGTTGTCAATAGTTCACCATCCAAACTCCCTTTAAGTGCTAGCGGACATTGCCCTAGGATGTTTATTTATTTCTTCTTTTTTTAATTACCGTTTCACTTTTAGAAGGATCATTACTATAGCCCTATTGGACATTCTAAATTATTGTATAAGGAATATGAACCCTAACTCTATTAATCATTTCTGCATTTATATTATAAATTCGTTTCCTTTCAGGTTTCAGTCCTTTACAATTGGTATCAGAGCTGCGTTCTTCAGAACTATTTCTTACACAAAGACTTAAAAACATCAAATACAAACTATCACTCAACTATTCTTTGTGAAATATAGGTACAAAGAGATGAGGAGAGGAAGACCCCCATTAAACTGAGCAGCTCGAGATGGTTCGCTTCGAGAGGATGTTGACTGACTCTTTGAGATGCTGGAGAGACTTATCTTTACCCAGCAGGCTCGAGAGGAAAGGAGGGAGCTATTTGACCTTTCCCCACTGTCACAGTTTGAGCCACCATTGTAGTGGGAAGATCTGGAGCCACCCTAGTACAACCCTACTCCTCTATTGTACCATTTGGCACCACTACAGTACAATTCAGTGCATTTACTACATCATTTAGTACTGCTATAGTACAATATGGTACCTCTACCGTATCATTCGGCACCACCAGAAGGCCACCCGGTCCCTCCTCAGCACAATTCAGTCCCTCTTCCACAGGATCCAGTTCCACCTATGATGGACCCATGCTATATTGAAAGGTACAAAATACTAAATTCATCCACTTTTATAGGGCATCCTCTTTTAAAGAGGTTGAGAATTAGTTAGCTGAGACAGAGAAGGTCTTCGCGACTCTTATGGTGTTTTATGAATAAAAAGTTGTACTTGCCACCTACATGCTTGTGGGAGAGGCAGGTCACTAGTGGTAGCTCAAGCAGGCCATCCTGCCCGTTCCAGTCACTTGGGAACAATTCCTGATGACCTTCAATACAGAGTACTTCCTAGAGCACCTCCGGCATTTGAAGAAAATAGAGTTTGTACACCTAGTTGAAGGTGATATGATTGTGTCGGAGTATGCCCAAAGGTTCCTAGAGTTGGACCGGTATTCTCCTGAGAGCATGATGGATGAAGGTAAGAAGGCAAGAAAGTTCGAGTGGGGCTCCCATCGTGAGATTAGATAATAGATGTACGTATTTAAGCTCAGTATTTACTCGGCCGTTTTGGCCAAGACACAGTTAGTGGAGAGGAACCTTCGCATCTTTCCTCTAGTAGTAGGGAATCGCAGACCCCCGATTTCACACCATAGACCAGCATCCACTGCACTGGTTTAGCAGAACAAGAGACCTAGGCCAGTAGTTCAAGTTTTGATAACAGGACGCAGTAGGACTTGCCAGCACTGTGGTAAGGATCATGGGGACTGACCTTGGTATCACTTTAACAATATCTGCCACATATGTGGTAGTGCCTAACATTACGAGAGAGAGTGCTTGCGAAATCAGAATCAGGCCAGACCTCCGATTCAGGGTAGAGCTTACAACCTTACTCAGCATGATACTGAATCCAACCTAGACGAGATACACGGTATGTATGTTATCTGTAATCACTTTGTACATATTTTGATTGATACTAGTGTTTCACATCTATTTGTCTCACATACTTTTACACCAAACTTGAATGTATTACGTGAAAGACTTGATTATGTGTTGTTTGTATTTACTCTTAGTGTAAGATACTACTAGAGGAGGTTATATATAAAGCGTGTATCATAAACATAGTAGATAAAAAATTAAGTGTAAACCTAATAGAAATTGACACGGGAACTTTGATATAATTATAGGAATGAACTGGTTAGCAGCATATCAGCCACTGTAGATTGTTTTCACAAAAAATTTATATTCAACCCTAATAATGAAGAGTCATTTACAAGTTAATAAAAAATTTAAATATTATTCACTCATGATAATTTTCTTATTACAAAATGCTTTAATTCGATTGTTTTTTTTTTATACTAGGCAAACCTAAGAAAGAAATTTGCATTCAAGAGATCCCAATCATCTGAGACTTTCTAAATATGTTTTCTGATGAACTACCTGAACTGGTAGTGGATAGAGAAGTTAAGTTCATCATAGATTTTCAGCTGGGCACCCAGCCTATCTCGATTGTCCCTTACCTCATGTGTCATGTTGAGATGGAAGAGCTAAAGAAACATATCAATGAATTGCAGGATAGTGGGTTCATCCAACATAGTGTGTCCCCTTGGAGTGCTGGGGTCACATTTGTAATAAAAAGGGATGGGACATTAAGATTATATATTGACTACAGAGGATTGAACATAGTCACAATCAAGAACAAGTACCTTCTCTCCAGGATCGATGACCTTTTTGACCAGTTGTAAGGTGCCCAAGTCTTTTTCAAAATAGACTTGCGTTCAGATTACCATCAGGTAAAGATCAGGGCAGAAGTCATTCCCAAGACAGTCTTTAGAACTAGGTACAGACCCTATGAATTCTTGGTCATACCATTTGGACTAACCAACGCACCAGTCATTTTTATGGACTTAATGAACATGGTTTTCAGATAATTTTTGGATCAACTTGTCATTGTATTTATCGATGATATCCTGGCCTATTCAAAAAGAAGAGAGAAATACGTTCACCATCTGACTCAGATTTCGTAGGTTCGTAGGAAGAAGAAGTTGTATGCAAAATTGAGTAAGCGTGGGTTCTGGGTCGAGCATACTACCTTCCTAGGGCATATCCTATCAAGGGATGAAGTATCAGTAGACCACGAGAAAGTTGAGGCAGTGCTTGGTTGGAAGAAATTGACCTTGATTAATGAGATTCGTAACTTTTAGGAATGACAAGTTATTACTGCAGGTTTGTGGAAAGATTTTCTAGCCTAGCTACTCCTTTGATGCGGATCATAAAGAAGAACGTTAAGTGTGAGTGGAATGAGGACTACAAAGGAGCTTTATAGAATTTAAGAAGCGGTTGACTACTGCACCTGTGTTGGTTTTACTGAATGAGACAGGTGGATATACAGTTTATAGTGATGCCTCCTACTTGAGGTTGGGTTGTATCCTGATGCAGCATGGGAATGTCATAGCCTCTGAGTCCAAGCAGTTGAAAAGTTATGAGAAAAACTACTCCATCCACGACTTAGAACTTGTCGTTATTATCCATGCCTTGAAGACTTGGCGCCACTACTTGTATGGGGAGACTTTTCAGATTTATACCGATTATAAGAGATTGAGACACATATTCACTTAGAAGAATCTCAACATGTGTCAGAGGCATTAGATATAGCTCCTCAATGACTACGATTGCAACATTTTATATCACTCGTGTAAAGGCAATGTGGCAGTCGACACGCAAAGGCAATGTAGCAGTGGACGCGTTCAGCAGAAAAAGTGCAGGTATGTTAGCTCACCTAATAGTTTCTAAATATAGGGTAATAAGGGTCGCACAACATATATGACTTCAAGACTTGAAGAGAGTTATATGCTTGGTCTACTTAACTGTTCAACCTGAATTGACTTAGAGAATAAATGAAGCCTAATCTACCGATTCCACCCTAACAGCTCTCAAGAAGGATGCAGAATAGGAAGTAAATTTAGAATTTTGAGTCTTTACTGATGGGTTGCTCAGATTTCAAGGGTATGTGTTCCAGGTGATAGTGAATTGAAAAGGGATACCATGATAGAGGCTCATACCTTAAAGTTTGTTATGCATCCCGGAAGTACTAAAATGTATCAAAACATGTGACCCTGATTTTAGTGGAGCAGAATGAAAAGAGAGGTAGCCGACTTTATTTTCAAATGTCTAGTATATCAACATGTTAAGGTAGAGCATCAACGCATAGGCAGGTTACTTTATCCATTACCGATCATGGAGTGGAAGTGATGATATATTACAATGGATTTCATGATAGGGTTGCCTAAGACATGCTCAGAACATGATACCATTTGGGTAATTGTCGACTAGCTCACTAAGTCTTCTCACTTCTTGGCTATTAAGATGACCGACTCCTTGAACAAGTTAGCAAGAATATATATTTGGGAGATAGTCAAGTTATATGGAGTTCCAGTGACAGTAGTATCCGACGAAGACCCCAAGTTTACTTTTTAGTTTTAGTCTAGTTTTTAGCAAGCCATGGGAATAAAAATCTCTTTTAGTACCGCATTCCATCCTTAAACTGATGGACAATCAAAGAGAACGATTCACATACTAGAGGATATGTTCTGAGCTTATGTTTTAGACTTCAGGGGCCATTGGGATGATCATTTATCCTTGATAGAGTTTGCCTACAATAACAACTTCAAGATAAGTATCGATATGGCTCCATATGATGCATTGTATGGCCGCCATTGCAGGTTGCCGATTTATTGGGAAGAGGTGGATAATAAAAAATTATTCGACCCAAATCTTGTGAAGGAGATTATAGCCAAAGTAGTTACGATCATGAAGAACATTTAGACAGTTTAGAGCAGACAAAAGTTATGTAGACATCCGGAGGAGGGATTTACAATTTGAAAATAGTGATCAAGTGTTTCTTAAGGTCACCCCTTTTAAGGAGATCAGCAAGTTTGACAAGATGGAGAAATTAAATCCCCCCAATTCATTGGACTATTTGAGATCTTAGACCAGATTAGTATGACCGCCTAACAGACTGATTCTACCTCCAGAGCTTTCTAGAGTTCATAATATGTTTCACGTATCCATGCTATGCAAGTACAACTTAGATCCCTCACACATCCTTTCCCACAAGCTCCTTTCACTCCAAAAAGATCTATTATATGAGGAGGTGTCGGTTGACAGTGTAGATCGGAAGAGTAGAGTACTTTGTAACTGAAAAATTTCTTTCGTCAAGGTTCTATGGTAGAACCATACATAGGAAGAGGCCCCTTGGGAACTGGAATCAAGTTTCAGGGTCTAGTACCCTCAACTGTTCAATTGAGTGAGAGAGTGACCAATTAGAGGAACTAAATTTTCTTAAGAGGGGAGAGTTGTAATACCCGGACTTGAAAAAGTAGCTCCAGATAATTTGTTCTTATTAAATTATTTTATTAAAATAATTACTTAATTTATTTTTTTTATTTAATTAAAATTTTGAGAAAAAATAAACTGAAGATGAAATTGAAAATAATTTTGGGAAAAAAGGGTAAAAATTTGAGTTCGGGGAGTGTTTTAAAAGAAAAATTAAAAATAGGGGGTCAAAGTGTAAAAAAAAAATGTGACCATATGGAACGGCCCAGTTAGCAGCCCTGAGAACCAGAGCACACCACGTGTCAAACACGCTAATCTCGGTGCCACATGGGTGATCCACATGCCCAACGATCCGACAGCTCAAGTTCAATCCCGCGCACGTGAATGGCTTAGATTCATTCCCTTTTTAGGCGCGATCGGACAAAAGAGATTAATCGTGATGAATGGTACAGATTCATTTCCTCTTTAAACGTGATCAGACAAATGAGATCAATTACGATGAACAGCTCAGATCGACACGAGATGGGTATAAATACTTTGCATTGTAGGAGAACCTAAGTTTTAGCTGCGAGCTCCCACTAGAGAAGAAGAACCAGGCACCGAAAAAAGAGGCTGACCTCCGACTGTCGCCACACTATAGCCACCGTTGACTGCTAAAAAAGGTAAAATTTCCTCATACCTGCTCGAAATTCGATTATGAGAATCCCTATGGCCAAATCAGAGCAAAAGGGACAGCAGGTGAGCCAAAAATTGCGGATAAAGCCTAGTAGAGCCATAACTGCCAAAATAAAAAATCCTTCCGATGAGCCCCTTCCTATTTTTCGTTATATGCAATTTTTTAATCATTGTGTTCACCATCCTTTTCTGTACATGTTAGCCGAAGAAGGAATCCTAACTGTGAAGGAGGACCGGCGGAGTCGCCGCACCCGGAGGCCTACACGGATGGTAGGTTCAGTTTTTGTGATTGTTTGCCCAACTGAGGTCCCCTAATATGTTTTTCTATAAGGATACGTATAAAACTGGCCAAAATCGACCAAAACTGAATAAACCAAGGTGAACCGTTGCTGTGGATGGTGGAGCCAGCGCCGGAGCATGGCGGTGGCACCGTGTTAGAACTCAAAAATTGGCTGAAAAGAGTTTTGGATATTAATTTTTGGATTTTTGGGATATTTTTAGATACGCGACGAATGTTTTGAATTTCACATAAAAAATTTAGAAAATTTGGTACCTATTAGGAGACATAATAGATAGTGCGACATCTCAAAATACCAATTCGAGTAAGAATCCTTCACCCTATTCTCTGTTATAGCAAATTGAGACTCAACAATGTATAATTTTTTATTTTAAGAAAATTTAAAAAACTTTAAAAATAATTACAAGTCACTAGTGGAGATGGAACCAATTAGTTCACAATTGTCCTGATTTTCTATTTATTTTTTTGTACTGTCTTACTTACTTGTTATCGTATTGTGCATGTTTTTAATTTATAGTTCCAATGGTCTTATCGATTAATCTGGTTTATTTGATTTTCTAGTTTCTCGATCCATATTATGATAAATTACATCGTCTGCATAAATGTAGGCTAATCGATCTGTAAATATAATATGAAATTTTGGTATGCGTTTGTTGGTTGTTTTGTTTGATGGGAATCTTTGTGTGAAAGATTTACTGGGTACCCAGGGAAAGGGCAGACGAACCCGATATATAGGAAACCCTACTGTGAACATCACCTCAGTCGGACGGGGCTGGAAAGTTACATACCGAAAAAATTTGGGAGATATGGCTCACCCTCATACCAGATTAGGTATCGAGATGATAAATTGTTTGGTGCCCACTATCGGACGGGGTATGGGGATAACCGGTTAATTGTTAAAATTGAATATTGAGTTCACGAGTAGGGGGACATCCTTATGGACCTCCAGAAACATTAGTGAGTAAGTAAGAAAGAAAAATTATCGTCACTTGTTCTCTTATGTATGAAAATAAAAATTGGTATGGATATGGGTCTTTATAGATTGTCTTTAAAAAACTCTTAACGGTATGTATCAAACAAACATCTTTATGTTAAATGTGTTTAATTAAAGTAAGGGTTCTATTAGTTGTTTTTCTGATTTTTACCAATATTCAGTTTTCTGTATCTGTTATTAGTGTGATATTCTTACTGAACAAGTATAACTCACCATTTCATTAACTATTTTAGATCAAGAAGACTAAGATCTAGATCCCGATCAGTAAAAAGATTGTGAGTAATTCACCATCCGGACTCCCTTTAAGTGTTAGTGGAGGTTGTCATAGGATGCTTATTTATTCAATTTTTTTTTTAAATTACTGTTTGACTTTTAGAAGGGACATTCCCGTAACCCTATTAAGCTTTCTAAATTATTGTGTAAAGAATGTGAAATCTAACTCTATTATTCACATTTATATTTAAATTATAAATTCGTTTCCTTTAAGGTTCCAGACCTTTACACAAGATCTACTATCAATGTCCTCTTTATCGTCTACATTTTGTGGGATAGAATCGATTATAAAATAAAGTTTAGTCACAAATAAAATCTAAAGTATCATTCATTAATCATTTCCAATGTGAGAAAAACAAAATATATAACTGCTTCTTTTATTTTTATAATCTTTTTGTTGAGTAAAAAAATCAACTTATGATTGTAGAATCAAGTTATAAGTGAAGCTTATTCAATCACACATTCAAATATGAAAACTATAATTAACTTGTATATATTAAATAAATAAGATTTAGAAATTAAATTAAATTACAATAAGTTTGAATCAAATACAAAGTTACTATTATACGCACATAAGCTTGAAGCAAATGCAAAGTTACTATTATAAGTACATCTTATTTAACAATTAAATATATATAATTAATTAAAATACTAATATTTCTTTATAATCTCTATTTTTTTGTCATTGAAAGGAGAATGTTAACATGCTTTGGATTATGAAAGTGAAGATATTCAGTAATATGCTCGGAGTAAGTTTTAAATAAACTATCAATTATGGCTTCTCCAAAATGATGAACAAGAATGGATTCTGCGATGGCTCTTATGTAATCACTAATAATTTGCCCACTTTGATTCTCATTTAATACAAAATTTTCTTCTCCGATCTCTATAGCTTCCCTGAGATCCCAATTCACTTCAAGGGTTTCCAGTTTGTCGAGATTGAACGAACCTTCTTTCTCAATTATCTCTCTTACTTCTTCCTTATATGGAGTGTAACAAGGCATGTTGAACGAGTTTATATCATCTTCTTTCACAAGTCCCTAATTGATAAAGTCATATATTTATTTATAAATAGTTTACTAACACACATCACACATATATTTTTTTTTATTTGTTGACAAAGCATTTATGCTAAAACCAAGAACAAAGAGAACAAAACATACATAATGTACATATTTAATAATCAATTATAAAAATAATTAATTGTGGTTAATGATGTGGATTATTGTGACATGAATAGCTTGTTGTCTATATAATTAAATATAATTAATATTTAAAAATATATATAGTGAAAATTGAAAATTAATAATAAAAATAAATTACCTTGGCAACTAAATCCATGAGAGATGTTGCAAGAAGGTCCCAAAAGGGAGAAAAATATTTAGAGGCGGAGGGATGTGGAATTCTTCTACCAACTAAGATAAGAAGCATACAACCTCCTGCTTTCATTTCTTCACACCGTAGCCTCAAGAAATTTGAGAAATCCTTCTCAAATTGCTCCTTGTATGCTTTGTATACATTTGGAGGACTTGAGTGTGCTATGTATATCTTTCCCTTGTTTTCCTCATTGATATAATCTGGAACCTATATATACATATATGTGTATATATATGAAATTACCAATGGTTTAATATGTTATTTTCCTATAAAAATTTGCAAGTGATGATTTTGTGTCTTGGTTTTAAAATTATGTTTTACTATACTACGATTTGTGTTCATATACTGTTTAAAAAACAAATATATTAATTTCGACTAACATATACACGTGTTTCTATGTACTTGCCTTGGAGAGCCAATGAAGACTGGTAGAAGAATGTACAAAATCAAGACTCTCCTTGGGAAACAGTCTGCCATAGAAGGAACCAGCCACAGCCGATACAAAACAGCGAAGCTTGTTTTTATCACGTTGATTATAAAATGCAGGAACTTCTTTCAAAACACTGTTGAAATCATTGGTAGGAAGGTCGTTTAAGAAGACTTGGATTTCTGGATCATGATGATCACGATCATCTTTCTGCTGGTTGCAGATGATATCGTCATCAATGGTGTTAATAATCTCTGAGATCACCTGTAGAGTATTGGGTCCCGACGAGCAACCCAAATCTGCAACTCTGAAACAAGCCGGCCAACCGCCATTAACACTGCTACTACTCCTCTTCATCGACCTTATCATGTTTTTTGTGGTTTCTACTAGAAATGGCTTGGATTTTGATATTGTTATTCTCTGAAATATTAAATCCAGAAAGTTATGGAATTATCGAATGTTGTTATATAATCATGCGCATATATATGTGTAAAAGTATATATGATTCAGATGATGAAAAAGAAAGAAAGAGACCTGGAGGAGAGAATTATTGGCGTAGCTTCTTTTCCCATCTCCTGGAGGATTCATACAGAGAACACTTGCAACATCCATCTTCAATAATCTGATTTGTATCTCCAGTTCCCTGTTCTATCTGTCTTTATACACACGAGTATCTTTTTGTATGTACTGTAGAAGATAGAAGTAAATAGAAGGACAACCTGGACATTGACATAAGATTAAAAAATGTCCCACAACCAAACACTAAAAAATGATTAGACAAAAAGTGGCAGCTACACAAACCAACAAACACTTTACTTTTTTGAAACTTAAAGAGAATTCCAAGAAACAGAATTAAGGCTGACTTTTAATTATGAGAATTTTAATGATTATAAAGATAAATTAATATTATATCAACTAATTACTATTTAGATCTTGTTTTGTGCAGCTTTTGGGTTGTGACTCTTGCATTTTAAAAATACTTTTACAATTAAATTGGTGAAATACGATGTACTTTTGACAACATACAAACCTAAAATCTACTTTAATTAAGTTTAAAGTAAAAACAAAAAAAAAATTAAAATATGTAACTTCAAAAAATAATTATAGTTTTACACAAATTTATATTATTTTATACACAAATAATTAATTCACTTGTCGTGGTGGAACTCTATTATTGATTCTATTAAAGAACTCAAAGATTAGGCGATATAAGTACACATGCATTGAATTATTAAGGTACATGAACACTTTTTAAATTTTTATTTTCTCCAATATATACGTTTAAAAACATGGTTTACTTAGAAACATGTGTTGCATAATGAGTTGTTGTTGATCAAAACAAGTTTCTATATATAAAATGAATCTTTAACTCATTGTGGTTTGAAAATTATTTCTATATAGTTAATTTGAGATCCCATATGCAAGCTATGCAACTCGAGTTTGTAGGAGTAATAAAAAGAACTATGTGTGTAATCAACTTTTTTATATTATGCTCTCAAATCAACTGTACTTTTTTTCTTTTTTTGGAACGTAAAGAACTAAAAATTTGTTATTCCAAAAGACTAATTTTTAAAAAATTACATTCAAATTTACTAATGTTCATGTGTGTAAATTATTTTAGTAACACCTTTAAGTCCCAATAATAACTTCATTGTTCATTTAACCAAAATATATAAATAATTATACAAATATGTATATGTCACTAAATAATATGATGAATCATTTACGATCTAATAGATATATTACTAAATAACTCTATCAAGACTAGTTAATATGATACTAACATGTTAATATGACAAAATCTTGTCTCTATTGACATGATTATTGTAACGGCCCTGAAAATCCAAAAAGAAATATATAATAATTTAAGTACGGAATCAAAATAAAAAATTAAAGTTTACATCCCTTACACAATAACTTAAAAGTACTAAACAAACATTACGGAATGAATTCTCTAAAAAAAACATGAAAAATAAGAAAGGTAATGGAAAATAGAAAGTATCTAGCATCTACTCGCAATCTTCCTGTGGATCGGGCTCTGGAACCAGATCTTGATCTAAAATGAATAAATAAAGAATGAGCTACACTAGTCCAATAAGGATGTCATACTATATCACCGCACAGAAGCAAAAATTGGTATAAAATCAAAACAACTAATGGAGCACTTAGTTTAAACCAATACTTTTATTAAAAATAAAATCATTTACCGTCACTTATCATAATGGAATTTATGAAAACAACCTATAGAGACAATAATACCATACAGATCATAACTTTATGAACAATCAGTAATGTAGAACATATCATAGATATATATCAATTAACAATAAACTAAATCATAACCGTTTCTTATTTCACCAGCCTACTAGTATCCATGGAGTTTATAGGGAAGTCTCTGCTACATGTGAACTCTTTTCTTTAACAATCTCAATTACAGGACTGTCCCCATACCCCGTCTAGTATGAGCGCCAAGACATTACACCTCAATACTCTGTCCAGTATGAAGGTGAAGCGGATCGTCCCCATACCCCATCCGGTATGAGCGCCAAATTACTAAGTCTCCACACTCCATCCGGTATGAGACAACGTTCACGGTAGGGTTCTCCATGTATCCGGTCCGTCCATCATCTCTCAAGATATCTAGTAAGGCTGTCATTCCATCTATTTATTTGATCACACCCCTTTCTTATTTTTCTTTAGTCTCTATTACTAAATCAAACATAATCACATAAACAAATAAACATGCATCCGGTAATGCAGTCATGTCTCAAATCCCAAATCAAACAATGGTCAAGTAAGGCATTAATACATGCACTTAAATCGTAAAATAGATAAATAAGATACTATCATATTTTTAGATTGTAAAATAAATCAACAGAGAACAATATTCGGTTTGGGCTCCATTAGCAATCCGTAATTAGTTATGCACATCTATTTAATTTGTACAAAATACTATATTATTATTTATTTAAACTTCAATTATGTGATAGGAAATAGGGTGAGGGGTCCTTACTCGATTTGACGCTGAAAAGTTAAAAAGTTTACTGTACCTACGGGCGGTTCCTGGGTTCCCTGAATTTATCTTCAGAAACTAAAATGCGCTTCTAGTATCTACAAATATTCTAAATAAATTCAAAATCAGTCTCAGGGCCCACTCGGCCAATTTTAAAAATCCGGCACGGCGGCGGTCTGCCTCAGGTCAGCCGTTTTGGGTCATTTTTGGCCGAATTCGGCTGATTTTACATTGATTCCTGCGAGCACACACGTTAAAAGGCCTCTATGGGATGAAAAAATACAAAAAACCAAAACTCATCGGCGGCTCCTCCGGCTCACGTTGCGGTTGGATGTTTCACTTCGGTCAACTTGTAGAGAAGAAAACGATGATCACAACGGTAAAAAAATTACGCGAAACAGGAATCGAAAAGGGCCTCATCAGAGGCAGTTTGTGAAATTCTCCGCCGCAGCGCTGCCAGGCTTCGTCGGTATTTTCTGGCCAATTGGCTGGTTCTTTCACTTCGATTTGGTCATGGGTGGATTTAAAATTGAATTTTTTGCAAAAGAAATTTTTTTACCTTTTTTGGCGGTCGAAAAGAGTTCCGTTGCGGCAGCGGGTGGTGGCAGTCAGCTCCTCGGCGGCTAGGTTGTCTTCTCCGGCAACCTTCTCTGGCAAGGAATTCTAGTAGTTAGAGTTAGGGTTTGGGTGCGGATGAGGTTATTTATACCCATCCGCTTTTGATTTAGACCGTCCATCGTGTTTTGATATGTACCGTCCGATCGCGATTAAATAGAGAGTGAATCTGAGCCGTTCATCACAATCCAATCTGGGCCGTCCGTGCGTGTGGGAACGGACCTTAGGTTGTTCGATCGCGTGCATGTGGATCGCTCACGTGGCTCCCCCCGCGTGGCCTCCCGTGTCAGCGCCTCTGCTACTTGGCGCGTCCTGATTGGTCGGGGCTGCTGACCGAGCGTATAACGTGACACAATTTTTTTAAATTACGTTTTGACCTCCGGTTTCTAAATTTTCTTTTAAAAATACTCCCGAACCCAATTTTTCACATATTTTTCTCAAAATTATTTTCAATTTAATCCTTAATAAATTTTACCCATTTTTTCATTAAAATAAATAAATAATTATATTTATTAATTAAAATATGAAAAAAAAAGTTTAGGTGGGTGTTACAATCATAATACTCAATTATTTATTTCTTGTTAGTAAAATCATGAATTATTAACTTTTGTTCAAACTCCAGTGGAGTGTTATAGTACATACTGTTTAACTCTTACTTCAAGATAACAAATTTCCTACAGTAATATTGAAAGATTATAATTTTTTATTATTCAATGAACTGAGTTTATTGTTTATTCAAAATAACTTAAAACCTTAACCTACTAGATTATACAAATAAATAAAATAAAACAACATTCATCATAAAATATCTAAATTTATGAAAAATATAATAGCTTAATTGTAGAAAGTAGATAAAGTAATAATTCTATTTCTTGAAGCGAAATTTATTTAAGTATAAAAGACATATATATTGCATGATAATATTTTAAAAGTTAATCACACTCTTTACAATCTAAAATATGAAAAATAGATTTTAGATATGAGATTCAACAGTATTGGTTGAGGCTGTTTTGTTAGTTGATCTATGAAGAAGGCATTTGCCATAGGAAAAATCAACTTTAACAATTAACTTCTTAATGTCAGTGCTCCCAAGCCAACCATACTTTTAATTCGAGTTGCTAAACTTAACTTAATGGACTAAGAGTTTATTATTCCAAAAGATTAAATTTTAAGGAACTACATTCAAATCTACTAATATTAGTACATTGTTAATG
Organism: Carica papaya; assembly: GCF_054855325.1. Classification (NCBI taxonomy): domain Eukaryota; kingdom Viridiplantae; phylum Streptophyta; class Magnoliopsida; order Brassicales; family Caricaceae; genus Carica; species Carica papaya. Next base: position 3,196,967 of record NC_142312.1, on the reverse strand, counting down.
TGTAATCGCTACTTTTTTTAAATAATTCAAATTTTAAATGCATAAAATAGAAATACCAGTTCAATGCAAGTAGAATAGAAATTAAAAAAAATACTTATATAGTACCAAATCAATCCTATATCCAGTTCAAATTTGATACTCATGATTACAGAATCAAGTTACAGAATTAAGTTATGAGTTAAATTTATTCAATTGCACATTTAAATATATTAACTATAATTAACTTGTGCGCATTAAATAAATAAAATTTAGAAAATAAGTAAAATTACAGTAAGCTTGATTAAAATGCAATGTTATTATTATAAACATATCTTATTTAAAAATTAAAAATTCAAATTCATAATAACTATGTGAACTAATTAAAATACTAATATTTCTTTATAATTTCTATTTTTTGGTCATTGAAACAAGGATGTTGACATTATTGGGATTGTAAAAACGATGATGTTGAGCAATATGGTTTGAATAGATTTTGACTAAACTGTCAATTATGGTTTCTATTATGGCTCTTATGAAATCACTAACAATTTGCTTATTTTGATTCTCATTCAACATAAAATTTTCTTCTTCTATCTCTATAACTTCCCTAAGGTCCCAATTCACTTCAAAGGTTTCCAATTTATGGAGATTGAACAATCACTCTTTCTTAACTATCTCTCTTACTTCTTCCTTGAGTGGAGTGTAACAAAGTATGTTGAAGGATTTCATAGGATCTTCTTTCGCAAGTCCCTATGTGATGAGTATAATATGATAAAGCTAGTAAGCTAAAACCAAGCATAAAAGAGAACATGTGAGCTTGAAAATATCTTCGAGTTAATTTTTTATATTTGATATATTTAATTTAGTTTTTATATGTGTTTAGGAGTCTATAATAAGGTTAATGATATATTTTAGAATCAAACGAAAAAAAGATGGATAAGAATGAATGAATTAGAATAAGCATAAAAAGACATAGAAAAATGTGAGAACCTTTTAAATGAAGTGATATAATAAAAAATGATAACTTTTTGATAAAATGACATAACGGAAGGTGACAACTTTTAGATAAAGTAACATGCAAAAAGTAGTAACATTTTAAATGAAATGACATATAAAAATATCTTTTAGATAAAACGGTATATGAAAAAAGGTAACATTTTAGGTGAAGTGACATAATGAAAAGTGATAATTTTTAGATGAAATGGTATGACGGAATGGTGACAACTTTTTTCTCATAGCTCTCTACTCCTATAAGTAGGGGATAAGAGAAGGGAGGAAGAAACATTCCGAATAAGAGAAAATAGTGAGAAGCATAGAGGTAAAGGAAGAAGATGAAGTACAAAATGTGTGATTTTTTAGAGTATTTTGAGGTTTTAGATAAAAAATCTTAGGAAAACTCTACTAAATTATAAGAGAAGAGAAAGAGGAAGAGAAGATGAAGAAGGTTCACAATAAAAAAAAGTTATAAACTGTTAGAAAGGTAAGCTTTCTCTTTGATTTATGTTAGTAGTTTTTGAGTATTGTGTTGGATATTTTTGAGTTAAGAAAGTGACAAAAAATCATTTTAAACCTCTGTCGAATTTTTTAGAAGAAAAAGTTATTAATAAAATCAGAACTCTACTGGAATTAAAACTACGACTACTAAGAACTTAAGGTAAGAGGATATTATGGATTCATAGCCTACGTAGTTTCGAAGTTTTTTTTTAATGTATTTTTAGTATTAATATATACACGTATTTAATTTGTCTTCCGTATTTACTAAGTAAATATTTGTTAAAATTTTACTTCGATAAAAGTACTATTTCATTTTATGTTTTCGACATGTGATTTTGATATCTATTCATAACTCATTATGAAAAAAAATTATTCCAAAAGCAGCTGTATTATGCTAGACTTTAATATGACCGTACATAATTGTTTCGCATTCAAGTGTATTAGCGAAGTGATTAGTGTGTACCCATACATAATCGTTCCGTATTTGGGTGTATGAAAAAAATAGTCTGATCTGCCTGCCCTAACTATTCTGTATTCAGAGAGTAGTAATGGTTCAAGGTACTCACGTATGTCATTATGTGTTCGGGTACATGAGGAACCATTGATAGGTATATGTGCCTACGCATAATATATGATAACTGATTGATCCTTCATAATAGTGATAAAATACAGCATGAATTTTTTTTCTGATTTGTGCTTTCGTCTTCTGATTCGTATATGTTTTAGAAAGACTATATGATATATAATTTGTTGATTATAAAAAAACTATATATCGCATGTATTATACTGTGATTTCATAATATTATTTATTATGATATTTTATTTTACCCATATCACTCTCAAGATACTGAAGGTACTGTTGTAGAGTGAGCGGTGATATAAAAATTTTTTTTGAAGCTAGACTCTGATATTAAGATTACTGTTTGATATTTTTGTTTAGTAATATAAGTAAGAAAATTTAGAATCTCGTATATATATTTATGTTTTACATTTAAGGGATATAACACTTATGCGACTTTTTTATTATTAATAAAGTTAAGTTATTTTATTTAACTCGAGTATATATGATTTAAATAAGTATACTACAGTCATTACTCTTAAAACGGGGGTATGGTCCGTGACAGAACAAAATACACATATGTATATATATCTACATATATATGTACATATATAATAATTAATTATACAAATAACTAATGATAGTTAATGGGGCAGATTATTGTGATGAGAATAGCTTTATGTATATGTGTTATGTAACGGCCCCGGAAATATTAAAATGAAATGAGTATTTAAATATATCAAATGCGGAAGCGAGATCAAAATTTCAGTTAACATCCCTTACACGAAAACCAAAAACGTACTTAAATTATAAAAAGCTAAACTAACTAAAAGAGAAACTCGAAAATAAAGCTATGAGCATGACTACAGAGTCTCTAGGCATCCCTTCCGTCGTCCTCCTGTGGAACGGGCTCGGGAACCATGTCTTTCTGATCTGAAATAGTTAAATAAGGAGTGAGCTACACTAGCCCAGTAAGAACATCACGATATCTCACCGTCACGGAGGTAAAGGTGGGTAGAAAACACAAAAAGACCAATGGAGCATAATTTACAATAAACTCGCTTATTAACATAAAAACCTTTACCATCCACTTACCTCGGTGGAATTTATGAAAACAATATAAGAAAAACAATAACATTATCATAATCATGGAATAATATAAGCTGTAAAACATAACACTTATCACGCCTCTTGTAATTCAATCATTGTACAACATATCTTTTTCTCATTTACCAGCCTACTAGTATCCGTGGGGGTCCATAGGGGTCCAGCTACCCGTTAACCTTTAACATTCATAATCAGTTTCCAAGGCCGTCCCCATACCCCGTCCGGTATGGGCGCCAAAACCATAAACCTCAATACCCCGTCCGGTATGAGGGTGAAACGGGCCGTCCCCATACCCCGTCCGGTATGGGCGCCAAAACCATAAGATCTCCATACCCCATCCGGTATGTGAGACCACAATCCCGGTAGGGTTCCCTACGGACCCGGTCCGTCCACCATCTCCCAGGATATCTAGTTAGGCTGACCCCCATAATACAATTATCAGTCTACACAATCTTTCATTTTCCTTTTCCTCAGTCAGCATCATCAATTCACATTTAAACAAGCAAATTGTAATTCATGCCAAACAGACAACATACAGTATCAGTTTTTTTTTTCAGTCATTCAATCCATAATTAATAAAAACGTAGTATATGCACACAAATCTGTAAAATGAACACATCAAACCTCACTTTGCATTTAAAGCTGTAAACAGGCCAAATAACAGTAAATCACCAATCACACTAGACTCGGGCTCCATTAGCCACCTTAAGCAATTTCACACATTCGTTAATTCAAGAAATACCGTTTTTATCATTTTGAACTTTAATACCATGATAGGAAAATAGGGTGAGGGGTCCTTACTCGTTTCGGGGTCCAAACACGGCTTCACGGTGCGCCTACAGGCTGTCCCTAATTTTTCCTGAATTTTTTCCGGGGAACTGAAACGCACTACTGGTACCTGCACGTGTTCCAAAAAAATCCCAAATTAGGCCCAGGGCCTCAATCGGCCCAAATCGCAACTCCGGCACGGCGGCTCCGCCGTGCTCCAAACGGAGAAGCCGTTTTCGGCCGAATTCGGCCACACTCGCATCGGTCCCTGTGAGAAAACAACCCTAGGGCCCTCAGGGGGCCAAAAAATTACGGAAAAACGGAGCTTACCGGCGGCGGCGCTCTCGGGTGCGGCGGCTCTCCGGTGAGGTTCGTGTTTTGGTGATTCGACTCCGGTCAACCTGTAGAGAAAAGAATGGTGATCACGGTGATATAAAAATTGCATCAAACGGAGGCCGGGAAAGGCCTCATCGGAGGCAAAAACCGAGAAGGGGCGGGGCGGCGCCGCTGGGCTGTGGCCGTGTATTCCGGCCGTTTGGCCAGGATTTTGGCTCCGATTTGGCCACAGGAGGAATCAGCGTGGAAAAACGAGTTGGGGGTACGAAATTTACCTCGATCGGCGGTCGGAAGTTCCTCCGGTACGGCGGCGGGTGGCGGCGGCCGGCTTCTGGTTCGTCTTCTCCGGCGAGCGGCAGGCGGTTAGGGTTTGTGGTCTGGTGTGGGGGTTCTATTGATAACCCCTTGCCCTTTGATCTCAGCCGTCCATTTTGATTTAATCTGGGCCGTCCGTTTTTGATTAAATCTGGGCCGTCCGATCGTCCGCTTGATTTGGGCCGTCCGATCGCGCTCACGCGGATTGCCAACATGGCCCTTTTTGGAACGACGTGGTATTGCCACGTGGCAAGTCCTGGTTGGCCGGGACTGCTGACCGGGCCTGCTGACGTGGCTTTTTTTTTTTTTTTTCCTCCTCCTTTCCGGGTGCTACAACTCTCCCCCCCATAAAGAAATTTGGTCCCCAAATTTGCCTCATTACTCTTGATCAAACAGATGAGGATATTTGGCCCTAAATTCTGATTCCAGTTCCCAAGTCGCCTTCCTGGGCGTGTGGTTCTGCCACATGACCTTTACAAATGATATTTCCCGGTTGCGGAGTATCTTGCTTTCTCGGTCCGTGATACTGACTGGTACTTCTTCATAAGACAAGTCCTACCGGAGTGGAAGCGGTTCGTGAGCCAAGACATGACAAGGGTCCGGATTGTACTTGCGTAGCATAGATACATGAAACACATTATGAACCCGGGAGAGCTCAGGGGGCAGTGCAAGTCTGTAGGCAGTGGTACCAATCTTGTCTAAGATTTCAAAGGGTCCAATGTATCTGGGGTTTAATTTTCCCCTCCTGCCGAACCTACTAATTCCCTTGAAGGGGGTGACTTTAAGAAACACCCGGTCACCTTTCTCAAAGGCCAGGTCTCTCCTCCGGGTATCAGCATAACTCTTCTGCCTACTCTGAGCTGTCTGGATGTTCTTCTTGATCTTAACTATCTTGGATGTGGTTTCTTCCACCAAATCCGGGCCAAACAATCTTCTATCACCCACTTCCTCCCAACAAATCGGTGATCTGCACGGACGCCCGTATAGCGCCTCGTATGGGGCCATGCCGATGCTTGCTTGGTAATTGTTGTTGTAGGCAAACTCTATCAGGGGTAGATGGTCGTCCCAATGGCCCCCGGAGTCAAGGACACAAGCTCGGAGCATATCCTCCAGCGTACGGATTGTCCTCTCTGATTGTCCATCGGTTTGGGGGTGGAAGGCAGTACTAAGGGACAGCTTTGTTCCCATAGCTTGCTGGAAACTATTCCAAAACCGAGAAGTGAATCTGGGATCCCTGTCGGATACCACTGTTACTGGGACTCCATGCAGTCTGACTATTTCCCGGACATACATTCTTGCCAACTTGTCCAAAGAATCAGTCATTCTGATGGCCAGGAAGTGGGAAGACTTAGTGAGTCGGTCAACAATTACCCATATGGCATCGTGTCCCGATCGTGCCTTGGGTAGTCCCGATACGAAGTCCATGGTGATGTGTTCCCACTTCCACTCTGGAATCGGTAAAGGCTGAAGCAACCCCCCTGGGCGTTGATGTTCTGCTTTGACCTGCTGACATACCAAGCACTTAGATACAAAGTCGGCTATATCTCTCTTCATCCCATTCCACCAGAATCGAGGTCGCATAGTTTGGTACATTTTTGTACTTCCTGGATGCATGGCGAACCTTGAACTATGGGACTCTGTCATGATGTCTCTTTTTAATTCACTGTCGTCTGGGACACACATTCTGTCCTTGAAACGAATCAATCCGTCGGCAGAGATCTGAAATTCTGAGTTCACTCCCTGTTCTGCATCCTTCTTGCGGGTTACTAGGGCGGGGTCGATTGACTGGGCTTCCTTTATTCTTTGGATTAACTCAGGTTGGACTGCTAGGTGGCTCAAACATGTGGCCCTCTTCAGATCTCGCAGTCGAACCTGCTGCGTAGCCCCAATGGACCTGCATTCCGAAACCATTAGATGGGCTAGGGTGCCTGCACTCTTCCTGCTGAGGGCATCGGCTACTACGTTGCCCTTACCTGGATGGTATAGGATGTCACAATCATAGTCCTTGAGGAGTTCTATCCACATTCTCTGACGCATGTTGAGATCCTTCTGAGTGAAGATGTGCTTCAAGCTCTTATGATCGGTGTAGATCTGAAAGGTCTCTCCATACAAATAATAACGCCAGATTTTCAAGGCGTGTATGATTGCGGCAAGCTCCAAGTCATGGGTAGGATAGTTCTTCTCATGATTCTTTAGCTGTCTAGACCCATATGCTATAACCTTTCCATGCTGTATCAGGACACAACCCAGGCCCAGATAGGAGGCATCACTATAAACTGTATACCCTCCTGATCCACTCGGTAGAGCCAGCACGGGTGCAGTAGTCAGTCGCTTCTTCAATTCTGAAAAACTCCTTTCGCAGTTCTCATTCCAATCAAACTTTGCATTCTTCTTTGTGAGTCGGGTTAGAGGGGCCGCTAGACTGGAGAACCCTTCGACAAACCGGCGGTAATAACCCGCCATCCCTAGGAAACTGCGAATTTCCTTAACTATTGTCAGCCTTTCCCAACCAAGTACCGCTTCAACTTTTTCGGGGTTCACCGACACCCCTTCCTTCGATATAACATGTCCTAGGAAGGTGGTTTGCTCGAGCCAAAATCCACACTTGCTCAACTTTGCATACAACTTCTTTTCCCTGAGTACCTGGAGGACTTGGGCGAGATGATGAGCATGTTCTTCTCTACTCTTTGAGTAGACTAAGATATCATCGATGAACACGATGACAAATTTATCCAAAAACTCTCTGAAGATTCTGTTCATTAGATCCATAAAGATGGCCGGGGCGTTGGTTAGCCCAAACGGCATAACCAGGAACTCATAGTGTCCGTACCTGGTTCGGAATGTCCGCAAAACGACTTTTCGAACCAGGTACGAACACTATGAGTTCCTGGTCATGCCATTTGGGCTAAATAACGCCCTGACCATCTTTATGGATATGATGAACAGGGTCTTCAGAGAATTCTTGGATCAATTTGTTATAGTGTTCATTGATGACATCTTGGTCTATTCGAAAAACAGAGAAGAACATGCTCACCATCTAGCCCAAGTTTTGCAGGTCCTCAGAAAAAAGAAGCTATATGCAAAGTTGAGTAAGTGTGGATTCTGACTTGAGCAAACCACCTTTCTAGGACACATCATATCAAAGGAAGGAGTATCAGTAAATCCCAAAAAAGTTGAAGCAGTACTTGGCTGGGAGAAGTTGACATCAGTTAAGAAAATCCGTAACTTCCTGGGAATGGCAGGTTATTATTGTAGGTTCGTCGAATGATTCTTTAGTCTAGCGACTCCCCTAACCCAACTCACAAAGAAGAATGCCAAGTTTGAGTGGAATGAGGACTGTGAGAGAAGTTTTTTAGAATTAAAGGAGCGGCTGACCACTGCACCCGTATTGGCTTTACCGAGCGGATCGGGGGGATATACAGTTTATAGTGATGCCTCTTATCTAGGCCTGGGTTGTGTTCTAATGCAGCATGGGAAGGTCATAGCTTATGGGTTCAGACAGTTAAAGAATCATGAGAAGAATTATCCCACCCATGACTTGGAACTTGCCGCAATCATACACGCCTTGAAAACCTGGCGCCATTATTTATACGGAGAGACCTTTCAGATTTATACCGATTATAAGAGTTTAAAATACATATTCACTCAAAAGGATCTCAACATGCATCAGAGAAGGTGGATGGAACTCCTTAAAGACTATGATTGTGATATCTTGTACCATCCGGGTAAGGACAACGTGGTGGCAAATGCTCTCAGCAGGAAAAGTGCAGGTATCTTAGCCCATTTGATGGTTTCAGAACACATGCAAATTGGGGCCACACAACAGGTTCGACTTCAGGATCTGAAGAGAGTCGCATGTTTGGGCCGTCTGATCGTCCAGCTCGAGATAATATAGAGAATAAGGGAAGCCCAATCAGTCGACCCCGCCTTAGTAGCCCGCAAGATTGATGCAGAATAGGGAGTGAGCTCAGAATTTTGAGTCTCTGCCGATGGGTTACTCCGGTTCCAGGACAAGGTGTGTCCCTCAGACGATAGTGAGTTAAAGAGAGACATCATGACAGAGTCCCATAGCTCAAAGTTTTTTATACGTCCCGAAAACACCAAAATGTACCAAAGCACGCGACCCCGATTTTGGTGGAATGGGATGAAGAGGGACATAGCTGACTTTGTATCTAAATGCTTGGTATGTTAGCAGGTCAAGGCAGAGCATCAACGCCCAGGCGAGTTACTTCAGCCTTTTCCGATTCCGGAGTGGAAGTGGAAACATATCACCATGGACTTCGTAACGGGATTACCCAAGGCACGTTCAAGACATGACGCCATCTGGGTAATTGTTGACCGGCTTACCAAGTATTCTCATTTCCTAGCCATCAGGATGACCGATCCCTTGGACAAGTTAGTAAGAATGTATATCCGAAAAATAGTCAGATTGCATGGAGTTCCAGTGACAGTTGTATCCGACAAGGACCCCAGGTTCACTTCTCAGTTTTGGAGTAGCTTTCAGCAGGCCATGGGAACAAAGTTGTCTCTCAGTACTGCCTTCCATTCTCAAACTGATGGACAATCAGAAAGGACAATCTGTATACTTGAGGATATGCTCCCAGCTTGTGTCCTTGACTCTAGGGGCCATTGGGACGACCATCTACCCCTGATAGAATTTACCTACAACAACAACTACCAAGCGAGCATTGGTATGGCTCCGTATGAGGTGTTATATGGGCGCCCATGCAGATCGCCGATTTGTTGGGAAGAAGTGGACGATAAAAAATTGTTCGGTCCGGAGTTGGTGGAGGAGACCACATCTAAAATAGTTAAAATCAGAAAGAACATTCAGACGGCTCAGAGCAGGCAGAAGAGTTATGCGGACACCCGGAGGAGAGATTTAGCGTTTGAGAACGGCGACTGGGTGTTCCTTAAGGTCACTCATTTCAAGAGAATTAGTAAGTTCGGCAGGAGGGAAAAACTTAACCCCCGATTTATTGGACCATTTGAAATCTTAGATAGGATTGGTACTGCCACCTACAGACTAGCACTGCCTCCAGAGCTCTCCAATGTCCACAATGTATTCCATGTGTCCATGTTACGTAACTACAAGTCGGACCCTTCTCATGTCTTGGCTCATGAACCGCTTCCACTCCAAGAGGACTTGTCTTATGAAGAAGTACCAGTCAGTATCACAGACCGAAAGAGTAGAATACTCCGCAACCGGAAAATATCATTTGTAAAGGTCGTGTGGCAAAACCACACGCCAAAGGAGGCTACCTGAGAGCTAGAATCAAACTTTAGAGCCTAGTATCCCCATTTGTTCGACCAGGAATAAGAGACAAATTTGGGGGACCAAATTTCTTTGGGGGGGGGGAGAGTCGTAACATCCTAATTCTTTTATTATTATTATTATTGGAATTATTTTTTTTCTATTTTATTTTAATTATTATAATTGATTTATTATGTAATAATTATATAGTTTTAAATTTAGTTTAATTTAATTAAATAGAAATAAAAATAATAATAATGATAAAAAGGGGTAAAATTATTTTTGGGATTTAATTGAAAATAATTTTGAGAAAAATGGGTGAAAATTCAAATTCTGGGGGTATTTTTGAAAAGAAAATCGAAAACTGGGGGTCAAAAAATAATTTAAAAAAATTGCACCACGTCAGCAGCCACGTCAGCAGCCCAGTCAGCAGCCCCGACCAACCAGGACACGCCGTGTGGCAGAGATGCTGACGCGAGAGGCCACGCGGAACGGAGCCATGTGGGCGATCCGCGTGCGCACGATCGAACAGCTGAGATCCGTTCTCGCGCACACGGACGACCCAGATCAAAAGTGCGTGCAAACAGCCCAGATTTCACGCGTGCAGACAGCCCAAATTGAATCATGCACGGAAGGCCCAGATCGCATCGCGATGGATAGCTCAGATTCATTCCCAATTTAATCGCGATCGGACGGCCAAGATTAAATCATGATGGACGGCTCAGATTAAAAAGAGAAGGTTATAAATAATCTCATCCACACCCAACCCCAAACCCTAGCCGCCAGAGCCCTTGCTGGAGAAGACAACCCGGCCACCAGGGGAACCGACTGCCGCCACCCGCCGCCGCACCAGAGCACTTTCTGGCCACCAAACGAGGTAAAATTTCTCCCCTTGGCTCGAATTTCGATGTTGAACCCACCTGTGGCTAAATTGGAGCCAAACCACTGGCCAATTGGCCCTTCCCGATTCCCGTTCGATGTAATTTTTACACCACTGTGACCACCGTCCTTTCCTCTATACGTTGACCAGAGTAAAATGCTAAATCGCGACTCGCACCGCACCCGAGAGCTCTGCCGCTGGTAAGGCTCAGTTTTCTGTATTTTTTTGGCCCACCGAGGGCCCTACGTGTGTTTCCTCGCAAGAACTGGTGCTAGTTTGGCTGAATTCAGCCGAAAACGACCGAAAACAGCCAACCCGAAAACAGCCAACTAGTTTGGCTGTATAATTAATTAAGGTTGCTAATGGGGCCCGAATCTGATATATTTTCGGTCAGTTGTTGTTTTAGTTATTTTACAGTTTTAAAGGCATTATGGTGTCTGATCTATTTATTTTATGATTTTGAATGCATGAATCACTGTTTACTTCACTATTGCTTGATTTTGTGAATACGATGATATGCCTGCATTGTTTGATGCTCGTTACTGGTTTAAATATTCATGATTATGTGAGAAATAGAAAACTAAGAAAAGAATAGAAAAGGTATGTGAATTGATAAATGGATAAGTCGACAGCCTCACTAGATATCCTGAGAGATGGTGGACGGACTGGGTCCATAGGGAACCCTACCGGGAATGTTGTCTCTCATACCGGATGGAGTATGAAGACTTTAAATGTTTTGGCGCTCATACCAGACGGGGTATGGGGACGGCCTGCTTCACCCTCATACCGGATGGGGTATTGATGTTTATGATTTTGGCACCCATACCGGACGGGATATGGGGACGGCCCTGGAGTTAAGTTATTAAGGTGAATGGTTCACGTGTAGCAGGGACCCCTATGAATTCACATGGATACTGGTAGGCTGGTAAAAGAGGAAATTTGTTGCCTGATGATTGAAATATTAAAAGTATGGCATGTGTTATGTTACAGAGTGCGTATGATTTCATGATATTATAATGTTATTGTTTTCATAAGTTGTTTTCATGAATCTCACTAAGGTAAGTGGACAGTAAAGAGTTCTATTATTGATAAATGAATTTGTTATAAATTATGCTCCATTGGTCGTTTTTGTTTTGTACCAACCTTTACTTCTGTGACAATGAAATATTGTGACATCTTTACTGGGTTAGTGTAGCTCATTCCTTACTTAACTATTTGAGATCAGGAAGACTTGGTTCCCGAGGCCGTTCCGCAGGAAGACGGCAAGTAGATGCCTAAAGATTTTATAGATTTTCTTATAATATTTATTTCTAGTATTTACTTTAATTAGCTTATTCTTTCATACGTTTAATACATTTTGGTTATTGTGTAAGGGATGTTAATCATAACATTTTATTTTGCTTCCGCACTTAGAATTTTTATATATACGTTTCCTTTTAATTTCCGGGGCCGTTACATTTACTCTTATGAAATTAACTGCAATTTAACATATACATATATAAACTATTAGTGTAATATCTATACATATATATAAACTGTTAGTGTAATAATATATTAATTCTTTAATGTAGTTTAATTAACGTAAGACTCATCAACTTGGGTTACTTTGGTAACTCATCATGTTAATAAATCTTAAGTCATAAAACTACAAAATCATAATTTGTATAAAATATACATATATATTTACTCTTATGAAATTAACTGTAATTTAACATATACATATAAGCTATTAGTGTAATATTTATACATATATATATAAACTGTTAGTGTAATAATATATTAATATATACATATATATAAATTGTGAGTGTAATAATATATATATATATATAAACTGTTAGAGCAATAATATATATATAAGTGTTAGTATAAAATTATATATAAACTGTTAGTGTAATAATATAAATATATTTATCAACTCTTAGCATAATAATATATATATAAATTGTTAGTGTAATTATATATATATAAACTGTTAGTATAATATATATATGATGTTAGTATAATATATATATATATATAGCTTTAGTATAATAATATATATATAAATAAATTATTAGTAATAATATATATAAATATAAACTGTTAACAAAATTCTAAAATGTGTGAATTCAACCTTGCTCTGATACCAAATATAAGAAACTTTTATGCTGAAGTCATTTTTTTATTGAGTTCAACACATCTTAAGAAAAGAAAGACAACAGAAAGTTATAGTTACATACCGTTCTGAGATGATCCAGTCATAGCTTAATTGAGAGATCCATTGAAAAAAAACCTTAATTCTCTAATTGACTTCTTCTCTTTATCTACCTATTTGTAATACTTGGACCCAAATTTTGGCCTGGACTCAATTTTGACATTCCAAAATATATAAAAAAAATTATTTTTTTATTAATTTATTTTAACTTTTGTTGAATTTATGAAAAAGATAGGTTAGGAATGAAATCGAAAATAATTTTAGAAAAAAGAGGTAAAAATTTGGGTAGAAGGAGTATTTTTAGAAGAAAAATTAGAAACAGAGGGTCAAAGTGCAAATAGAAAAAATTGTGTCACGTAGGACCTCTTAGTCAACAACCTCGACGAACCAGAGCAGCCTGCGTGGCGAAGCATGCTGACGTCGGTGCCATGCAGGCGATCCGCGTGCCCCACAGTTGGACGACCTAAGATCCATCCCCCGCGCGTGAATGGCCCGAATTTGTTTCCTCTTTAAACACGATTGGACGGTCGAGATCAAATTACGATGGATGTCCCGCATTTATTTTTCCTTAAAACATGATCAGACAATCAAGATCAAATCGCGATGGACGGTCCAGATTAATTTTTTCTCTAGGCGCGATCGAACAGACAAGATTGATCACGATGGACGGATTAGATCAAAGCGGGATTGATATAAATACCTCGCATTACTCCCAAACTCTAACTGTCAGCCCCCGCCGGAGAAGAAAAACAAGATGCCAAATAAGGAAGCCGACCGCCACCGTTAGGGAGTCACCGCCGACTGCCAAAAAAGGTAAAAATTTTCCCTACATGCTCAGAATTTGATTCTGAGCATCCCCACTGCCAAATAAAAGCAAAAGGGATGGGGGGTGAGCTGGAAACTGCGGGCGAAGCCCGGCGGAGCTGCTGTCACCAAAGTCCCAAAACCCCTCTGATGAGTCCCTTTTCGATTCCTATTTCACGTGATATTTCGATCATTGTGTTCACTGTCTTTTTCTGTCCAGGTTGGCCGAAGAAAAAACCTCAGCCGCAAAGGAGAACTAGCGGAGCCGCCACACCCGGAGGTCCCCCAAGCTGGTAAGTTCAGTTTTCTATGGTTTTTTGTCCAACCGAGGCCCCTAATGTGTTTTTCTACAAGGATACAGCCAAAACCACACAAAAAGGCCAAAACTAGCTAGGCCGAGGTGAACAGCCACCGTAAGCAGCGGAGCAGGGTGGCGTCGCTGTGCTAGAACCCCAAAATTTTTTGGAATGAGTTTTGGACACCGATTTTGAATTTTTAGGGTATTTTTAGACACGTAACAAGTGTTTTGGATTTCACAAGGATAATTCAAGAAATCTAGTACCCGTTAAGAAGCGTAATAGATAGCGCGGTGTTCTGAAACACTGATCCAGGTAAGGATCCCTCACCCTTTTCTCTGTTACGGCAAATTGAGGTTTAATAATCGATAATTGTGTGTTTTTATAAAAAAATTAGAGAACCTTAAAAATAATTACAAGTTACTAGTAGAGCTGGAATTGGTTAGTTCATTATTATTTCAATTTAATGTTTATTTTCCTATATTGTCTATATTGGTTTACTATCATATTGTGTGTAATTGAATTGATAATTTTTAGGGTCTTTTTAGTTTTTTGGTTATTTGGCCCCCCTCTATTATTTGTCGGTATTTCAGTTATTAGTTATTTGGCTATATTAAACTATATTGTTTATTTAAGTGAACTGTGAGTATAAAATGAGCTATTAGTATTGCGTGGTTGATTGTTGTGCTAATGAAAATCTGTATGGAAAAGACTTACTAGGTGCCTGGGAAAGGGTGGATGGATCCGGTACATAGGGAACCCTACCGTGAATGTTACCTCAGTCGGATGGGGCTGGAAAGTCCCTTACCACTAAAGTTTGGGAGATATGGTTCACCCTCATACCATATGGGGTATCGAGGTGGTGGAATATTTGACGTTCATTACCGGACAAGATATGTGAACGGCCGATTAATTGTTTAATTGGATATTGGGTTCACGAGTAAGAGGATATTCCTATGGACCCCTAGGGGTACCGGTAAGTGGGTAAAAATAAAAAGTGATCATCCCTTATTATCTTATATGTGAAAATAAAAAGTGTATGGATATGAGTCTTTATAGGTTATTTTTGGAAAAATGTGTTACGTGAATATAGAATAAATAACTTTCTTCATAGTAAATGAATTTATATTAAATTAAGGACTCCATTAGTTATTTTTCTAATTTTTACCAATTTTCAATTTTCCATATATGTGGTTAGTGTGATATTCTTACTGGGCTGGTGTAGCTCACCATTTCATTAACTATTTTAAATCAAGAGAACTAAGATCCAGATCCCGATCAATAAGAGGGTTGTAAATAGTTCACTACCTGGACTCCCTTCAAAAGCTAGTAAAGGTCGTCCTAGGATACTCAGTTATTTTTTTTTCATTTTTTTCTTTAATTTCCGTTTGTTCTTTTAGAAGAAAAATTCTCATAGCCCTATTGAACATTCTAAATTATTGTGTAAGGAATGTAAATCCTAACTCTATTATTTCACTTCTATATTTAATTTATGAATTTATTTCCATTTAAGTTCTGGGCCTTTACAGTTGGTATCAGAGCCATATTCATAGGAACCATTCCTTACACAAAGACTTAAGGAAACATCAAAAATGAATTATCGCTTAACTATTCATTGTGAAATGCAGGTATAAATAGATGAGGAGAGGAAGACCCCCACTAAATCGAACAGCCTGGGAGGGTTCACTTTGAGAGGATGTTGACAAACTCTTTGAGATGCTGGAGAGACTCATCGCTACCTAGCAAGCTCGAAAGGAAAGGAGGGAGCTACTTGACCCTCTCTCATTGCCACAATTTGAGCCACCCTTGCAGTGGGAGGATCTGGAGCCACCATGATATAGCCTTGCTCATCCACAGTACCATCCGACACAACCACAGTATAATCCGGTACCCCAAATGCATCACTTGATACCACCATAATACAATATGTTACCTCCATCGTATCATCCAGTACCACTGTAGGGTCATTCAGCCCCTCCCCAGCATAATTCAGTCCCTCTTCCACGGGACCCGGTTCCACTCATGATGGACCCACGCTACATTGAAAGGTACAAAAGACTAAACCCATATACTTTTATAAGGGCATCATCTTTTGAAGAGGCCGAGTACTGGTTAACTGAGACAGAGAAGGCTTTCATGACTCTTAAGGTGGTTTTCGAATCAAAAGTTATACTTACCACCTACATGCTTGTGGGAGAGGCATGTCGTTAGTGGCAGCTCAAACAGGCCACCCTGCCCGTTCCAGTAACGTGGGAACAATTTCTAATGGCCTTCAATGTAGAGTACCTCCCAGAGCACCTCTGGTATATGAAGGAAATAAAATTTGTACACCTAATGCAGGGTGATATGACTGTGTCAGAGTATGCCCAAAGGTTCCTAGAATTGGACCGGTATTCTCCTGAGAGTATAATGGATGAAGGTAGAGAGGCAAGGAAATTCGAATGGGCCCTCCGTCCTGAGATTAGACAACAGCAATATGTGTTCGAGTTTAGTACTTACTCAGCCGTTCTGGCCAAGGCACAACTAGTAAATAGGAACATTTGCATTTTTCCTCCAGCAGTGGGGAACCCCAGACCCCTAATTTCACATCGCATACCAGCACCCACTGCACTGATTCAGCAAAACAAGAGATCTAAGCCAGTGACTCAGGCTCTGATAACAGGACGCAGTAGGACTCGCCGACACTATGGCAAGGATCATAGGGACCGACCTTACTATCGCCTCAATAATACTTACCGCATATGTGAGAGTGCCTGCGAAATCAGAACTAGGCTAAACCTCCTATCTAGGGCAGAACTTACAACCTCACTTAACAAGATGCTGAAGCCAACCCATATATAATATAGAGTACGTACACTATCTGTAATCACCTTGCACATGTTTTGATTGATATTGATGTCTCACATTCATTTGTCTCACATATTTTTACATCAAACTTGAATGTATTTCCTGAAAGAATTGATTTTATATTGTTTGTATCTATTCTTGGGAGTAGGACACTGCTAGGGGAGGTTATATACAGAGCTTGTATAATAGATATAGCAGATAGAAAATTGAGTGTAGACCTAATAGAGACTGACACGGGGGACTTTGATGCAATCCTATGAATGAACTAGTTAATGGCGTATCATGCCACTGTACATTATTTTTACAAAAAACTTGTATTCAATCCTCTTAATGAAGAGTCATTTACAAGTTAATAAAAATTTTTAAACATTATTCCCTCATGGCAAATTTTCCTATTACAAAATGCTTTAATTCGGTTGTTTTCTCTAACTAGGCAACCTTAAGAAAGAAATTTACATTAAAGACATTCCAATAGTCCAAGACTTCCTGAATGTATTTTCTGATGAACTACCCGGATTACTAGTGGATAGAGAAGTTGAATTCATCATACATCTTCAGCCAAGCATCCAGCCTATCTCGGTTACCCTTTATGGCATGAGCCGTGTTGAGATGGAAGAGCTGAGAAAATATATCAATGAATTATAAGATAGTGGCTTCATCCGATATAGTGTGTCCCTTTGAGGTGTTGGAGTCACATTTATAAGGAATGGAGATGAGACGCTAAGGTTATGTATTGACTACAGGGGATTAAATAGGGTCACAATCAAGAACAAATACCCCTCCTTAAGATCGACGACCTTTCTGATCAATTGCAGGGTGCCCAGGTCTTCTCCAAAATAGATCTACATTCATGTTACCATCAGGTAAAGATCAAGATAGAAGACATTTCTAAGACAGCCTTTCGAAATAGGTACGGATGCTATGAGTTCCTGGTCATACTATTTGGACTAAGCAACGCACCAGCAATCTTTATGGACTTGATGGATAGGGATTTCAAATAATTCCTGAATCAGTTCGTCATTATATTTATCGATAATATCCTGATCTATTCAAAAAGCAGAGAGGAACACGCTCATCATCTAACTCAGGTTTTGCAAGTTCTCAAAGAAAAGAAGTTATATGCAAAGTTGAGTAAGTATGGGTTCTTGCTCGAGCAGACTACCTTCCTATGGCACATAATATCAAGGGATGGAGTGTTTGTTAACCTCAAAAAGTTGAGGTAGTGCTTGGTTAGGAGAAATTGACATCGATCGAGAAGATTTGTAAATTTTTAAGAATGGTAGGTTATTACTATAGGTTTGTTGAAAGATTTTCTAACATATCTGCTCCTTTGACCTGGCTCACAAAGAATAACGTCAAGTTTTAGTGGAACGAGGACTGTGAAAGGAGCTTTTGTGAACTAAAGAAGTGGTTGACTACTGCAACTGTGTTGGCCTTACCGAATGGGACATATGGATATACAGTTTATAGTGAAGTCTCCAACCTGGGGTTAGGTTGTATTTTGATACAACATGAGAAGGTCATAACCTATGGGTCTAGACAATTGAAGAGTCATAAGAAAACTACCCCACCCATGATTTAAAACTTGCCGTTATTATCTACGTCTTGAAGAGTTGGCGCCACTACTTATATGGGGAGACTTTTCATATCTATACCTATCATAAGAGTTTGAAACACATATTCACTCAAAAGGATCTCAACATGCGTCAGAGATGTTGGATAGAACTCCTCAAGGACTACAATTGCAATATTTTATATCACCTAGGCAAGGGCAATGTGGTAACTAATGCACTCAACATAAAAAGTGCAGGTATGTTAGCTCACCTAATGGTTTTAGAATGCAGGGTAATAAGGGCTGCACAACAGATACTAATTTAAGACTTGAAGAGAGTTACATCTTTGGGCTACTTGATTGTTCAACCTGAGTTAATCCAAAGAATAAAGGAAGCTTAATTCGCCGATTCAACCCTAACAGCTCTTAGGAAGGATGCAAAATAGGGAGTAAATACAGAATTTCGAGTCTCTACTGATGGATTGCTCAGATTTTAGGATAGGGTGTGTGTTTCAGGTGACAGTGAACTGAAAAGGGACATTATGATAGAGGCTCATAGCTCAAAGTTTGTCATGCATCCCGAAAGTACCAAAATATATCAAATTATACGACTACAGTTTTGGTAGAACAAGATGAAAATAGATGTAATTGACTTTATTTCCAAGTGTCTATTGTGTCAGCAGGTCAAGGAAGAGTATTAATGTCCAGACGAGCTACTTTAGCTATTATCAATTCCATAGTAGAAGTGGGAACACATCATAATGGAGACAGGATTGCCTAGGGCACGCTCGGGACATGATGTCATTTGGATAATTATTGACTGGCTCACCAAGTATTCTCACTTCTTGGCCATTAAGATGATCGACCCATTGGACAAGATAACAAGAATGTATATCCGAAAAATAGTCAAGTTACATGGAGTGCCAGTGACAGTAGTATCCGACAGGGAACCCATGTTCACTTCTTGATTTTAGTCTAGTTTTCAGCAAGTTATGGGAACTAACTGTCTCTTACTACTGTATTCTACCCTCATACCGATGGACAATTAAAAAGGACGATTCGCACATTAGAGGATATGCTCTGAGCTTGTGTTCTTGATTTTGGAGGCCATTTGGATGATCATTTACTTTTAATAGAGTTCGCCTATAGTAACAGCTACCAGACAAATATTAGTAATGCTCTGTACGAGGTGTTGTATGGCCGCCCATGCAGATCGTTGACATGTTAGGAAGGGGTGGGTGATAGAAAATTGTTCGGCCCAGATCTTGTGGAGGAGACTATAGCCAAAATAGTTAAGATTAGAAAGAACATCCAGACAGCTCAGAGCAGACAGAAAAATTATACGGACACCTGGATGAGGGATTCGGAATTTGAGAAAGGTAATCGAGTATTTCTCAAGGTCATCATTTTTAAGGAAATCAGTAGATTTGGCAAGAGGAGGAAACTAAATCCTCAGTTCATTGGGCTATTTGAGATCTTAAACACAATTGGTACTATTGCTTATAGACTGACACTACACTCAGAGCTATCCAGTGTATTATCATGCATTCGAAACTGTAAAATTAATCAATTAGTTAAACACGATAAATAGTAATAAATAACCAGTTCCAACTCCATTAGTGACCTATAATTAATTATGGATATTTTCTAAAGTATACAAAATATTGTATTATTATTAATTAAACTTCAATTTCATAACAACGAATAAAGTGAGAGATTCTTACTCGAATTAGTGTCCGAACGCTAAATTTTTTACTGTGCCTACTGACGGTCCCCAGGTTCCCTAAATTTTTCTTCAGAGATTAAAACACGCTTCAAGTACCTAGAAATACCCAAAAAAAATCCAAAATTAGTGTTAGAAACCCTTCCTGATGACTGGCTTTCTTCTCTAGCTGGGGGAGTCTGGCGACTAGGGTTGGGGTTTGGTGTGAATAGGGGTATTTATATCCATCTCTTTTTAATTTGAGCCGTCCATTTCATTTAATCTGATCGTCCGATCGCATTTAAATAGGAAGTGAATCTGGACTGTTTATTGTAATTTAATCTAGGCCGTCCGATCACATTTAAATAGGAAGTAGATCTGGACCGTTCATCGTGTTTAATCGTGACCGTCCGATAGTGTCTGAGGAGGGAATGGATCCGGACCGTTCGTGTGCGTGGGAACAAATCTAGACTGTTTGATCGCGGGCACGTGGATCGCCAGCGTGGCCTCCTGCGTGGCACCTCGTCAGTGTGCCTTGTCATGCAGTGCGCTCCGGTTCGTCGAGGCTGCTGACTGTGTATCTTATGTGGCACAATTTTCTTAAATTACGTTTTGACTCCCAGTTTCTGATTTTTCTTTCAAAAATACCCCCAGAACATAAATTTTCACCCATTTTTTCCAAAATTGATTTCAATTTCATCCTCCATTTAATTTTTTTCATTAAATAAAAATTCAAAAACTAAAGAATTATATTTATACATTAATTTTAATTACATTAAAATTAATCAAGGGTATTAAAACTCTTCTCCCCTTATAAAAAATTTGGTCCCTCAAATTTGTCTCTCTCTCTCATTCAATCAAGCAATCGGGGATATTGGGCTCTGAAGTCTGATTCTAGCTCCAATGTGACCTCTCCCGGTGTGTGATTCTGCCATAGGACCTTAACAAAGAAAATTTTTCGGTTGTGGAGTACTCTGCTTTTTTGGTCCACAATATCGATCAGTACTTCCTCGTAAGATAGATCCTCCTAGAGTGAAAGAGACTCGTGGGCCAATACGTGAGAAGCGTATGGGTTGTGCTTGCGTAGCATGGACACATGAAACACATTATAGACAATGCAAAGTTCTGGAGGCAGTGCCAGTTTGTAGGCAGTGGTGCCAATTTTATCTAAAATTTTAAATGGTCCAATAAACCAAGGATTTAGTTTCCCCCTCCTACCAAACCTACTGATTTCCTTGAAGGGAGTGACCTTAAAGAACACCCGATTATCTTTCTCAAATTTCAAATCTCTCTTTCGGGTGTTCGCATAACTCTTCTGTCTGCTTTGAGTCGTCTAAATGTTCTTCCTTATCTTAACTATTTTGGTTGTAGTCTCCTCTACGAGATCTGAGCCGAACAGGTTTTTATCACCCATTTCTTCCCAATGTATCGGCGATCTGCATGAGCGGCCATACAACGCCTCGTACAGAGTTATGTCAATACTTGTTTGGTAGCTGTTGTTGTAGGCAAAGTCTATCAGGGGTAAATGATCATCCCAATAGATCCCGAAGTCAAGAACACAAGCTCGGAGCATATCCTCAAGTGTGCGGATCGTCCTTTCTGATTGTTCATCATTCTGAGGATAAAATGCACTAGTGGGAAGACTTGATGAATCGGTCAACAATTACCCAGATGACATCATATTCTAAGCGTGCCCTAGGCAATCCTGTTACGAAATCTATTGTGATATGTTCCCACTTCCACTCCAGAATTGGTAATGGCTGAAATAGCCCACCTGGGTGTTGATGCTCTGCCTTGACCTGTTGACATATCAAACACTTGAAAATGAAGTCGACCATATCTTTTTTCATCCTGTTCCACCAAAATCGGGGTTGCATACTTTGATACATCTTAGTACTTCCGGGGTGCATGATAAATTTTGAGCTATGGGCCTCTGTCATGATGTCATTTTTTAACTCACTGTCACCTGAAACACACACCTTATCTTGAAATCTAAGCAACTCATCGACAGAGACTCAAAATTATGAATTAACTCCCTGTTCTGCATCTTTCTTAAAGGCTGATAGAGTGGAATCGGCGGACTGAACTTCCTTTATTCTCTGAATTAACTCAGGTTGAACAGTCAGGTAAGTCAAGCATGTAAATCTCTTCATGTCTTAAAGTCGTACCTGTTGTGTGGCTCCTATTACCCTGCATTTTGAAACTATCAAGTGAGCTAATATAGTTGCACTTTTTCTACTGAGTGCATCGGCTACCACGTTGCCTTTACCTAGGTGATACAAGATGTTGCAATCATAGTCCTTGAGGAGTTCTATCTATTTTCTCTAATGCATATTGAGATCTTTTTGAATGAATATGTATTTCAAACTCTTATGGTCGGTATAGATCTGGAAAGTCTCCCCATATAAATAATTGCGCCAAGTCTTCAATGCGTGAATAATTGCGACAAGTTCTAAATCATGGGTGGGGTAGTTTTTCTTATGACTCTTCAACTTCCTGAACCCATAGGCTATGACCTTCCTATGCTGCATTAGAACACAATCCAACTCTAGGTAGGAGGCATCACTATAAACTATATATCCACCCGACCTGCTTAGCAAGGCCAACACAGGTGCAGTAGTCAACCATTTTTTTAGTTATAAAAAACTCCTTTTACAATCCTCGTTTCACTCAAACTTGACGTTCTTCTTTGTGAGCCGAGTCAGAGGAGCAGTTAGACTAGAAAACTCTTCCACAAACTTGTGGTAATAACCTGCAATTCGTAGAAAGATACGAATCTCCTTGACTAAGGTTAGTTTTTTCCATCCTAGTATTGCCTCAACTTTTTCGGAGTTCACTGATACTTCATCCTTTGATATGATGTGCCTTAGGAAGGTAGTATGCTCGAGGCAAAACTTACACTTACTCAACTTTGCATACAACTTCTTTTCTCTGAGAACCTACAAAACCTGAGTCAGATGTTGAACATATTCCTCTCTACTTTTTGAATAGATCAGGTTATCATCGATGAATACAATGACAAACTGATCTAGGAATTGTCTGAAAACTCTGTTCATCAAATCCATGAAGATGGCTGGTGCATTAGTTAGTCTAAATAGAATGATCAGGAACTCATAGTATCTGTACCTGATTCAAAAGGTTGTTTTTGGGAATGTCTTCTGCCTTGATCTTTACCTGATGGTAACCTGAACGCAGGTCTACCTTAGAGAAGACCTGGACACCCTACAAGTGACCAAAAAGGTCATCGATCTTGAGGAGGGGCTACTTGTTCTTGATCGTGACCCTGTTCAGACCTCTGTAATCGATACATAACCTCAACGTCTCATCCTTCTTTCTTGCAAATGTGACTCCAGCACCCCAAGGAGATACACTATGCCGGATGAATCCACTACCTTACTATTCATTGATCTATTTACTCAATTCCTCCATCTCAACACGACTCATGCGGTAAGGGGCAACCGAAATGGGCTGGGTGTCTGGCTAAAGATCTTTGGTGAATTTGACTTCTTTATCCACTGGCAGTCCAGATAGTTCATCCGGGAACACATCTGGAAATTCTCGAACTATTATAATCTCTTAAATATAAATTTATTTCTTGGATTTGCCTAGTTAGAGAAAACAGTTGGGTTAAAGCACTTGATAATAGAAAAATTTACCATGAGGGAATAAATGTTAAAGAATTTTATTAATTTGTAAATGACTCCTCATTAGGAGGATTGAATACAAGGTTTTTATGAAAATAATATACGGTGGCATGATATACCGCTAGCCAGTTCATTCCTAGGATTATATCAAAGTTCCCCATGTCAATCTCTATTAGTTCTACACTTAATTTTCTATCTGCTATATTTATGACACAGGTTCTTTATATAATCTCCCCCAGTAGTGTCCTACTCCCAAGAGTAGACACAAACAACACAAAATCAAGTCTTTCAAGTAATACATTCAAGTTTGATGCAAAAATATGTGAAACAAATGAATGTGAGGCACCAGTATCAATCAAAACATGTGCAAGATGGTTGCAGATAGTGTATGTACCATGTATCATGTCTGGGTTGACTTCTGTATTTTGTTGAGTGAGGTTGTAAGCCCTGCCCTAAATAGGAGGTCTGGCCTGGTTCTGGTTCCTCGTGTACTCCCTCCTATAATACTGGGCACTCCCATATATGCGGTAAGTATTTTTGAGGCGATAGCAGGGTTGATCTTTATGATCCTTGCCACAGTGCTGACAAATCCTATCACGTCCTGTTATTGGAATCTGAGGGAGAGCCTAAGTCATCGGCCTAGGTCTCTTGTTCTGTTGAACAGGTGCAATAGGTACTGGTCTGCAGTGTGAAGCTAAGGGCCTGAGGTTCTCTGCTGCTGGAGGAAAAATGCGAAGGTTTCTCTCTACTAATTGTGCCTTGGCCAGAACAGCCAAGTATGTATTAAGCTCGAGCATATACAGCTGCTGTCTGATATCAGGATGGAGACCCCATTCGAACTTTCTTGCCTTCCTAGCTTCATCCATCATGCTCTTAGAGGAATATTGGCCCAAGTCTAGGAACTTTCGAGCATATTCTGATACAGTCATGTCACTCTAGACCAGGTGTGTAAAATCTATTTCTTTCAGATGTCGGAGATGCTCTAGAAGGTACTCTGCATTAAAGGCTGTCAAGAATTGTTTCCAAGTGACTATAATAGGCAGGGTGGCCTGCTTGAGTTGCCACCAGCGACTTGCCTCTTCTACCAGTATGTAGGTGGTAAATATGACTCTCTATTCGGGAATCACCCCAAGAATCATGAAGGTCTTCTCTGTCTCAGCCAACCAGTACTTGGCCTCTTCAAAAGAGGATGCCCCTGCAAAAGTAGATGAGTTTAATATTTTATACCTCTCAATGTAGCCACCATCATGGGAGGAATTGGGTCCCGTGGGAGAGAGACTAGATTATGCTGATGATGGACTGGATGGCCCTGTGGTGGCACTAGATGATACGATGGAGGTATCGGATTGTACTATGATGGTGCCGGATGATGCAGTTGGGGCACCAGGCTATACTGTGGTGGTGCCGGGTAGTACTGTGGCTGGGGCACCGGATCATACTGTGGTGGTGTAGGATGGTACTATGGAGGAGTAGGGTCGTACTAGGATGGCTCAACCTGTGGCAGCGGGAGAGGGTCAGGTAGCTCTTTACTTTTATTCCAGGCCTGCTGGGTAGCGATGAGTTCTAGCATTTCAAATAGCCGGTCAACATCCTCTCGAAGTGAACTCTCCTGGGCTGCTCGGTTTAATGGGGGTCTTCCTCTCCTTATCTATCTATACCTGTATTTCACAAGGAACAGTTGAGTGATAATTCATTATTTTTGGTGTTTTTTAAGGATTTTGTGTAAGACATGGTTCCGAGGAACGCGACTCTGAAGGAAATAAATTATAAATTTAGTGCAGAAGCAAAATAAATAGTTAGGGTTTAAATTTCTTACACAATAATTCAGATTACCAATAGCGCTATGGGAATGACTCTTTTAAAAGAAATAACAAGAAATCAAAAAAATAAATGGAAAATAAACAACTGGGCATCCTACTCACAACATTCTTGTGGATCGGGTTCTAGATCTTAGTCTTTTTGATCTTAAATGGTTAATGAAAGAATGAGTTACACTAGCCCAATAAGAATATCACGCTACTTATTGACACAGAAATGAAGGTAGGTAGAAATCATAAAAATAACTAATGGACTCTTAATTTAAGTAAATTCATTTATCATAAATAAAATCATTTATTGCATACTTACCGTAGCGAGATTTTCAAAAAAGCAACTTATAAGTCAATAACATAAACAATATCAAAATCTTATATTCAATCAGTTATAACAACAACTTTCTCTTTTATGAGCCTACTAGTATCCATAGGGGTCAATAAGAATGTTCTTACTACACATGAACCTTTATTTAACATTTTTAAATGACGGATTGTCCCCATATCCCGTCCGGTATGAGTACCAAAAGATACTATCCATCAATACCCCGTCCAGTATGAGAGTAAAACGGGTCGTCCCTATACTCCATCTGGTATGAGCGTCAAATTACTAATCCTCGATACCCCATCTGGTATGAGACAATGTTCATGGTAGGATTTCCTATATACCCGATCCGTCCACCATCTCCCAAGATATCTAGTAAGGTTGTCGTTCATTCATCTACTTAATCAAACAATTTTCTGTTTAATTTTAATTTCTAGTTTTCCAATTTAACTGTAATCACATAAAACAAGCAATACATGCATCAAAGAAACACAATTGCATTATCATACCAATTCCAGTGTATTATCATGCATTCAAAATAGTAAAATCAATCAATAAGTTAAACACGACAAACAGTAATAAATAACCGATTCTGCCTCCATTAGTGACTTGTAATTAATTATGGATATTTTTTAAACTACACAAAATACTGTATTATTATTAATTAAACTTCAATTTCATAACAGGGAATAAGATGAAGGATTCTTACTCGAATTGGTGTCTGAACACTAAATTTTTTACTGCACTTACTGACAGTCTCGGGTTCCCTGAATTTTTCTTCGGAGATTAAAACACGCTTCAAGTACCTAAAAATATCCCAAAAAATCTAAAATCAATGCTAGAAACTCTTTTTGGCCAATTCTGAAATTCCAGCACAGTAGGAGTTTGCCTTGGATTGGCTGTTTTCGATTGATTTCGGTTGGTTTTATACCAATAATTGCGAGAAAACACATTAAGGGGCCTTGGTTGGCCAAAAAAAATAAAAAAACTAAAGCTTACTGGCAGCGGGGTTCTTCGGTGCGGCGGCTCTGCCGATTTACCTTCGCAGTTAGATGTTTTGCTTCAATTAACCTGTAGAAAAAGGGATGGTGAATACAATGGTGAAAAAATTGTACGAAACGGGAATTGGGAAGGGCCTCATCGTAGGCGATTTTTGCTTTCTCCCGCACGACCTACTTGGCTTTACTTGCAGTTTTCGACTCATCCGTCGGTCCTTTTGCTTCGATTTGGCCATGGGGGTGTTCAAAAATTAATTTCAAGCGAATTGAGAAAATTTTACCTCTTTTGGTAGTTGGAGGCAGCTCCGACATAGCGACAAACAATGGTCACTCCCTTCCCGGCAAATGGCGTTCTTCTCTGGTGGGGGAGGGGGGGGGGGTTTTGGCGACTAGGGTTAGGGTTTAGTGTGAAGAAAGGTATTTATATCCGTCTCCTTTTAATATGGGCCGTCCATCACTTTAATTTGAACCGTCCGATCGCATTTAAATAGGAAGTGAATCTGGACCGTTCATCGCAATTTAATCTGGGTTGTTCGTTTGCGTTTAAATAAGAAGTGGATTTGGACCGTTCATCGCATTTAATCGTGACCGTCTGATCGCAGGCGTGCGGATTGCCAATGTGGCCTCCCGCGTGACACCGCATCAGCGTGCCTTACCACACAGTGCGCTCTGTTTCGTCGGGACTGTTGATTGGGCATCCTGCATGACATAATTTTTTTAAATTATATTTTGACCATCGGTTTTTAATTTTTTTTTCAAAAATATCCTCAATACCTAAATTTTTACTTATTTTTTTCAAAATTATTTTCAATTTCATTATTCATTTAATTTTCTTTATTTTTATATTAAATAAAATTCAAAAACTAAAGAATTATATTTATAAATTAATTTTAATTACATTAAAATTAATCAAGAGTATTACACATGTATATACATATATTTATATGTACAAATGAATTAGATGATGCAAAAGAAAGAAAGAAAGAGACTGAAAGGAGAGAATTATCGGGGTATGCTTATTTTAGTAGTATGACACGTCATACATCATTAAATTAGCCTATAATAATTTTAAATTTATAAAATTCAAAAATAAAAAATGTTACTCATTATAATAATTGATTATTTTACATATTTATAATAAAATGAAACGAAACAAAGTATTTCTTTTATTTTTATAATACTTTCTTTGACTATAAAAATAAACTTATGATTGCAAAATCAAGTTATGAGGTGAAGTTTCTTCAATCATACATTCAAATATGCGAATGATAATTAACTTATATATGTTGAATAAATAAGATTTAAAAATTAAATAAAATTATAATAAATTTGAATTAAATACAATATTATTATTTTATACACATTTTATTTAACAATTAAAATTTTAAATTTACGATAACTTTATAATTAATTAAAATACTAACATTTTTTCCTAATGTCTACTTTTTTTATCATTGAAAGGAGAATATTGACATATTTGGGATTGTGAAAATAAAAATATTCAGAAATATGGTACGAGTAGATTTTGAATAAGCTATCAATTATAACTTCTCCAAAATAATGAGTAAGAACGGGTTCTGCTACGACTTTTATGTAATCACTAACAATTCGTCCACTTTAATTTTCATTTAACACAAAATTTTCTTCCCCCATCTTTACAACTTCCTTGAGGTCCCAATTCACTTCAAAAGGTTTCCAGCTTGACCAGATCGAAAGAACCTTCTTTCTCAATTATTTCTCTTTCTTCTTCTTTGTATGGAGTGTAAAAAGATATGTTGAAGGAGTCTATATAATCTTTTTTTATAAGTCCCTAATTAATAAATTCATATATTTATATATTAAGTAGTTTACTAACACAAACACAATTACACGTAATTTTTTTTTTTTAATTTGTTGACAAAACCCATATGCTAAAACCAAGAATAAAGAGAATAAAAGATGCATATATATATATATATAAATTCATTATTTTTTATAAAAAAATATAAATTCTAATTAGTTTATAATTTTGTATTTTTGTTTAAAAGTTATATTATATTATATTACAATTAGTGTTTATATATCACCCAAATTTGCCTTAAACTTGCCTTGGAGAGCCAATGAAGACTGGTAGAAGAATGTACAAAATCAAGACTTCCCCTGGAGAGCAGTCTGTCATAGAAAGAACCAAACCGACACAAAAAAATGAAGGTTGTTTTTATCATGTTGATTATTAAATGCAGAAATCTCTTTCAAAATGCTGTTGAAATCATTGGTAGGAAGGTCGTTTAAGAAGACTTGAATTTCTGGATCACGATAATCACGATCATCTTGCTGCTGGTTGCAGATAATCTCGTCATTAATGGTGTTAATAATCTCTTAGATCACCTGCAGCGTGTTGGGTCCGGACAAGCAACCCAAGTCTGCAATTCTGAAACAAGTTGGCCAACTGCCATTAACACTTCTACTACTCCTCATCGACCCCAACATTGTTGTTTATGGTCTCTACTAGAAATGGCTTGGATTTTGATATCGCTATTCTCTGAAATATTATACCCACAAAAGTCGTTATATATACATGCATATGTATATGTACATAGGAATTACGTAAAGAAAGAAAGAGACTTGGAGAAGTGAATTATTGGCGTAGCTCTTTTTCCCATCTCCTGGAGGATTCATACAGAGAACATTTCCAACATCCATCTTCAATAATTTGATTTGAATCTTGAGTGCTCTCTTCACTTCTTTGTATATATAGAAGATAGCTGTACAACCTAGATACGAAGAGAAGGATAAGAACTGTCCCCCCCAACAAAACTTCAAAAATGATGTGACAAAATATTAAATGCACATATACCTAGTTAGATGCTAATTTAATTTAATTTAATTGTTAATTTCTCATAATAAATAAAAAAAAAAAGAAGTGAGACCCACTACTAATTTAGTTTTTGACTTGGGAACATATGTAAAGCCCAGAAATCTTCAACTCATATAATATGTGTTCTACGTTATTTATATGTTTTGTTAGAGTGACAGAAAATGCTTTTTGAAAAGACATCTTTATTAAAATCATTGTACAACACAAAATTCATGTCTGTTTGTAATAATTTAAACAGAAACCAATGAAGAAAGTAGAAGAAGAATCAAAATGCTATTTGCAAAAAGCATATGGTATAAATAAAATGTTATAAATCAATATTTTAATATATCATATTAGAATAATAAATGTCTAGTTTGACAAGATCAAAAGAACCCTCTTTCTCAATTATCTCTCTTACTTCTTCTTTGCACCGATTGTAACAAAGCATGTTGAAGGAATCCATATCTTCTTTCCCAGGAGTCCTTTATTTATTAAGTTATTTACTCACACATGCTACACATGTATTTTTTTATTTGTTGAAATATAATATGACAAAGCCCATATGCTAAAACAAAGTATAAAAGAGAAAAAAACGTACATATATGTTCATATCTAATAGCTAGTTTTAGACATAATTAATGGTGGTTAGTGATGTGGATTTGTAACACCCAACATTTCTTTTTTTATTTTTATTAATTATTATTATTTTTTATATAAATATAATTATTATTTATATGATTTTAATTTAATTCATTTAATTTTAATTTGATTTAATAATAATAATAATAAGGGTAAAAAATTAGTTGGGGATTTAATTGAAAATAATTTTGGGAAAAATAAGTGAAAATTTGAGTTCTGAGAGTATTTTTGAAAGAAAAATCAGAAACCGGAGGTCAAAACGTAATTTAAAAATTTACGCCACGTCAGCTGTCCAGTCAGCAGTCCCGACCAACCAGGACGCGTCAGGTGACAGAGACACTGACACGGGAGGCCACGTGGGGGGAGCCACGTAGGCGATCCGCATGCACGCAATCGAACGGCTGAGATCTGTTCCCGTGCGCACGGATGACTCAGATTAAAAACGCGCACGGACAGCCCAGATTGCATCGTGCACTGACGTCCCAGATTGAATCGCGTACGGACGTCCCAGATTGAATCGCGCACGGACAGCCCAGATTTAGTCGAGATGAACGACCCAGATTCACTCCCTATTTAATCGCGATTGGATAGTCCAGATTAAAAGTGATGGACGACCCAGATCAAAAGTAGATAGGTGTAAATATCCCCATCCGCACCCAAACCATAACCCTAGCCACCAGAACCCCTCGCCGGAGAAGACAACCCAGCCGCCGAAGAGCCGACCACCGCCACCCGCCGCCGTACCGGAGCAATTTTCGATCGCCAAACGAGGTAAAAAAAATTTCTCTTGCACGAAATTCAATTTTAAACCCACCCATGGCCAAATCAGAGTGAAAGAACTGGCCGATTGGTCGAAAAATATCGCAGAAGCTTGGCAACGCCGCCGCAGGGTCTTTCAAAAAATGCCTCCGATGAGGCCCTTCCCGATTCTCGTTCGATGTGATTTTTTCACTGTTGTGACCACCATTTCCTTCTCTACAGGATGACCGAAGCAAAACACCCAACCGCAATATGAGTCGGAGGAGCCGCCGCACTGGAGAGCCCCACTGTTAGTGAGTTTTGATTTTTTATATTTTTTCGGTCCATCGAAGGCCCTAAGTGTGTTTTCTCATAGGAATCGGTGCAAGTTCGACTGAATTCGGCTGAAAACGGTCGAAAACAGCCAATCTGAGGCAGATCGTCGCCGTAGATGGTGGCACCGTCGCTGGAGAACGGCATAGCCGCCGTGCCGGAATTTTAAAATTGGCAAAGTAGGCCATGGGTCTGATTTTTGGGTTTATTTGAGACACTTGTAGGTACCATAAACGTGTTTCAGTTATCGAAGAAAAATTCAGGGAACCCAGGGACCGTCAGTAGGTGCAGTAACCATCTAGTTTTCGGCGTCGAATCAAGTAAAGACCCCTCACCCTATTTTCTATCATGAAATTGAAGTTTGAATAAATGATAATACTGTATTTTGTACAAATTAAATAGATATGCATAATTAATTACGGTTGCTAATGGAGCACGAATTGGACATTATTCTCTATCGATTTCTGTTTGATTTATTTTACAATTTAAATGCATTATGGTATCTGTTTTATATATTCTATGGTTTTAAATGCATGTATCACTGCTTACTTCACTACTGTTTGATTTTAAAAATTTAATATATGATTGCATTGTTAGATACACGTTACTTGTTTATGTATTTATGTTTAATTTGGTGACAGAGACTAAGGATAAATAGAAATGAGATGTGATATGATAAATGGATAAGATGACAGCCTCACTAGATATCCTAGGAGATGGTAGACGGACCGGGTTTATAGGGAATCCTACCGTAAACGTTGTCTCATACCGGACGGGGTATGGAGACTTGGTCATTTGGCGCTTATACCGGACGGGGTATAGGACGGCCCGCTTCACCCTTATACCGGACGAGGCATTGAGGTTTAATGTCTTGGCGCTCATACCGGACGGGGTATGGAGACGACCCTGGAATTAAGACTGTTAATGAAAAGGGTTCATTTGTAGCGGGGACATCCCTATGGATCCCCATGGATACTAGTAGACTAGTGAAATGAGAAACGGTAATGATTGGTTATTGTTAATGAATATGAATTTATGATATGTTCTATGTTACTGATTATGCATGAAGTTATGATATTTTTATGATGTTATTGTCTTTATAGGTTATTTTCGCATGTTCTCCAAGGGTAAGAAAAAGGAAAAATGGTTTTAATTTTATTGAATGTATTGGTTTAAAATTTGTGCTCCATTGGTTGTTTTTGATTTTCTACCAACCTTTACTTCTGTGATGGCAATATATTATGATGTCCTTATTGGGCTAGTGTAGCTCACCCCTTATTTAACCATTTCAGATCAGGAAGACCTGGTTTTCGAGTCTGATCCGCAAGAAGGCTACAAGTAGATGCTAGATACTTTATAGTTTTCTTTATTTTTTTTTTCATTTTTCATATTTCTTTCAGAGAATTTGTTCCATGATGTTTGTTAGTACTTTCGAGTTATCATATAAGGGATGTTAACCTTAACCTTTATTTCACTTCCGCACTCAAATTATTACATGTATTTCTTTTTAAATTTCTGGGGCCGTTACAGTTGGTATCAGAGCCAGGTTATGGTGAGAATAGTTATATATATAATATTAAATATGATTAATATATTTATTTAAAAATATATGTATGTAAAATTATATATACTCACAATAATAAAAATTAGAAATTGATAATAAAAATAAATTACCTTGGCAACCAAATTCATGAGAGATGTTGCAAGGAGATCCCACAAGGGAGAAAAATATTTAGAGGCCGAGGGATGTGGAATAATTCTGGCAATTAAGATAAGAAGCATGCAACCTCTTGGCTTCATTTCTTCAGACTGCATCCTTAAAAACTTGAGAAATCATTATCAAATTGCTCCTTGTAAGCTTTATATACTTCTGGAGGACTTGAATTTCCTATGTATATATTCCCTTTGTTTTCCCCATCAATACCATCTGGAAGCTATATAAACATATATATATAGAGTTGAGTCAGGTTATGATTCTGCACTTTCGTTCGAAAGTTATGCTTTACTATGTAATGATTTGTATCCATATATCATTTAAAAGACAAATAAATGAATTTTGATTAATATATGTGCATATGTGTTTGTATGTATGCAAAATTAATAATAACTTGCCTTGGATATCCACTGAAGACTGGTAGAAGAATGTACAAAATCAAGATTACTCCTGAGGAACAGTCTGCCATAGAAGGAACTAGCCACAACCGACACAAAATAGTGAAGCTTGTTTTTGTCATGTTGATCATAAAATCCAGGAATATCTTTCAAAACACTGTTGAAATCATTGCTAGGAAGGTCGTTTAAGAAGACTTGGATCTCGGGATCATGATGACCGTTATGACGATCATGATGACCGTTTTGATGATCATGATGATCACGATCATTTGGTGTTGGTTACAGATGATCTCATCATTAATGGTGTTATTAATCTCTGAGATCACTTGCAGAGTATTGGATCCCGACGAGCAACCCAAGTCTACAACTCTGAAACAAGCTGGCCAACCGCCATCAACATTCCTACTACTACTTCTCATCGACCTCACCATGTTGTTTATGGTTTCTCTAAGAAATGGCTTGGATTTTGACATGATTATTCTCTGAAATATTAATCTCACAAAAGTTATGAAATGTTATTACATATACATGCATATTTATATATATATATTTATATATTATTTGATGAAAAAGAAAGATACTTGGGGATGAGAATTATTGGCGTAGGTCTTCTTCCCATCTTCTGGAGGATTCATACAGAGAACACTTGCAACATCCATATCTTCGGTGTTTTCTCCTCTCTATCTCTTTATATGCACAAATATATTTTGTATATATGGAATATACGTGTAACACCCGGACCCAAAAATTAGTCTGGGATAATTTTTACGAATTATGAATATATATATATAATAATTAAAAAAATTTATTTTATTTTAATTTGATTGAATTTTTGAGAAAAAACGAATTAGGGACGAAATTGAAAATAATTTTGGGAAGAATAGGTAAACATTTGAGTTCGGGGAGTATTTTTAAAAGAAAAATTAAAAACAGGAGGTCAAAGTGCAATTAGAGAAAGTTAAGCCATGCAAAAACTTCCCAGTCAGCAGTCTCGACGAACCGGAGCATGTTGCATGGCCAAACGTGCTGATGTTGGTGCCACACGGGAGGCCATATTAGCGATCTGCGTGTCCCGCGATCGGACATCTCAAGATCGATCCCACGCTCGTGGACGGTCCGGATCCGCTTCTCCCTTAGGCTCGATCAAACGGTCGAGATCAAACGCGATGAACAGTTCATATTTATTTTTCTCTTAGGTGCAATCGAACGGTCGAAATCCAACGCGATGAACGGTTCAGATTCGTTTCTTCCTTAGGCGCGATAAGGCGGACGAGATCGATCGCGATGGACGGCTCAGATTAACACGAGATAGGTATAAATATTTTACATCACACAAAACCCGAACCTTAGCCACCAGGCCCCCTCACTGGAGAAGGATCGGACGCTGGAGAAGTAAGCCAAACACCGACTATCGTCGCACCGAAGCCACCTTCGACCGCCAAAAAAGGTAAAAATTCTTCTACCCACTTGGAATTCGATTCTGAGCACCCATGTGGCCATATCATATCAAAACAAATGGCGGGTTAGCCAAAAAACTGCAGGCAAAGCCCAACGGGACCACCGCGGCCCAAAACCCACAGCCTCCTCCAATGAGCCCCTTCTCGGTTCCCATTACATACGATTTTTTCACCGTTGTGTTTTTTGCAGGTTAACTGAAGGAGGAATCTCAGCCACGAAGGAGAGTGGGGAAAGCCGTCGCACCCGGAAACCCCACCACTGGTAGGTTTTGGTTTTCTGATTTTTTTCGACCAAGCTAGACCCCTTAACGTATCTTTTCGCAAAGATATGTATAAATTCAGCCGAAACCATCATGAACTGGCCCGAAACGGTCAAGCCGAGGCAAACTGCCACTGCAGGCGGCGGTGCTGTCGCTGGAGCATGGTGGCACTGCCGTGCTAGAATTCTGAAATTGGTTAGAAGAAATTTTTAACACTGATTTTGGATTTTTTGGGTATTTTTTAGGTATATAGAGCGTGTTTAATCTCCACATAAAAATTCAAGAAATCTGAAACCCGCCAGGAAGCGCGGTAGACAGTACGGTATTTCGGATACCGATTCGGGTAAGAATCTCTCACCCTATTTTCTGTTATGGAATTGAAGATTAAAAATCAATAATATAGTATTCTGTGAAATTTAGAAAATTTTGAGAATAATTACAAGTCACTAATGGAGGTGGAACCGATTAGTTATTTATTTGTTCTGTTTAACTGATTACTTACTCGTACAGTTTTAAATACATGATAATATATTGATATAATTAAATGATTCAGTTGTGTTTCCTTAATACATATATTACTTGTTTTGCATGATTTACAGTTGATTATAAAATGTAAAATTAATATACAAATAGAAAATTACTTGATGATGTGAATTAATTAATGATTGTCTTACTGAATATCTTGAAAGATGGTGGATGGACCGGGTTCATAGAGAACCCTACCGTGAACGTCACCTCATACCGGACGGGGTATCGAGAGATGATATTTTTATCTCTCATACCAGACAAGGTATGGGGACGGCTCAATTTACCCTCATACCTGACGGAGTATTGAGAATGGTATTTTGACGCTCATACTGGACGGGATATGGGGACGGTCAGATAATTGATAAGTTTAGATATTGGGTACACACATAGGAGGACATCCCTATGAACCCCCAAAGGTACTAGTAAGCAAATAAAAAAAAGAAAAGTTGTTGTTCATACTCACTTGTATACGAAATCATGATATTATTTGAGTTATTGTTTTTATAGGTTGATTTTAGAAATCTCATAACGGTAATTATACAATAAATGATTTTTTCCGTGATAAATGAACTTACTTAAATTAAGAACTTCATTAGTCGTTTTATATTTGTTTACCAATTTTCAGTTTCCGTATCAATGAGTAGTGTGATATTCTTATTTGACTAGTGTACCTCAACCCTATTAACCATTTTAGATCAAAAAGATTAAAACCCAGATCTTAATCAGCAAGAGAGCTGTGAGTAGGTGTCCTACGAATCCCATTAAGAGTTATTGGAGGTTAACTTCCCTACAACATTTATTTACTATTTTTATATATATATATATATATTTTTTTATAAACTGCTATGAAAGGTACATTTCCGTACCCCTATTAGACATTTAAATTTATGTGTAAAGAATGTAAATTTTAACGTTATTATACGTTTCTGCTGGTTAGTACTTCCAGTTTTTTTTTTTCGTTTTACAATTGATTGTGGTTTTGAATCTAATTATGGTTTTTTGTATTTTTTATTGGAAGTTATGTTATGTTATAATTGATATGTATAGATAATATAATTAATGAATTAGTAACTTTTTTATTAAAGTTAATATATATATATATGTATATGTATACTAAACTAATGATAACTTGCCTTTGAGAGCCAAATGAAGACAGTACGAAGAATGTGCAAAATGAAGACTCTCCCTGGGAAACAGTCTGCATAGAAGGAACCAGCCGAAGCTGATACAAAACAGCGAAGCTTGGTTTTACTATGTTGATTATAAAATGTAAGAACATCTTTCAAAACGCCGTTGAAATCATTGGCAGGAAGATCGTTTAAGAAGACTTGGATTTCTGGATCAATATCTTCTTCCAGCTGGTTGCAGATGACCTCGTCATTAATGGTGTCAATAATCTCTGAGATAACCTGCAGCGTATTGGGTCCCGACGAGCAACCCAAGTCTACAACTCTGAAACAAGCCGGCCAACCCCCATTAATACTGCTACTGCTCCTCCTCATCGACCTTACCATGTTGCTTATGGTTTCTACTAGAAATGGCTTGGATTTTGATATCACTATTCTCTGAAATACTAAACCCATAAAAGTTATAAAATGTTATTATACATACATGAATATGTATATATATATGTTTATGTAATATGAATTAGATGATGAAAAGAAAGAAAGAGACTTGGAGGAGAGAATTATTGGCGTAGCTCTTCTTCCCATCTCCTGGAGGATTCATACAGAGAACACTTGCTGCATCCATCTTCAATAATTCGATTTGAATATTCAGTGCTCTCTTTTTTCTCTCTTTATGCACACAAATATATTTTTCTATATACAGAAGATATACGTAGATGGCAGTACAACCTGGACATGAACAGAAGGATAAGAAATGTCCCACAACTAAACTTCAAAAAATGATAAGACAAAAGATGGTTGCTGCACAAACCAACGAACACTCACCACTTTTTGAAACTTCAAAGAGAATAAAAAGAAACAGAATTTTAATTATGAGCTTTTTAATAATTACAAATTTAATATCATATCACTAATTACTCTTTAATTATCTAAATGTCAAAACTTAAAAATTATGTTTGAATATATCATTTCTTGTAAATCATTTGTCCACAAATATTATTTACCATTTGAACATATAAATATGTATATATATATATGTGTGTATACATATAAGATATAAGGTTTGTTTGAAAATATTGTTTCTTATTTGTCCTTTGGATTTGCTTTAAATGTAGAAAATTCAATACCAAACAAGATGAACATAATTGTAGTCCATAATATTTTTTTGTGTCAATTTAATTTCTAATATTTTTTATTTATTTTAAGTACCCAATTTTTTTAAATTTTTTGTCAAAAATTTAAAATAATTAAATTATATTTGTACATTGTAAAAAGTATTAAAGGAATAATTTTAATTAATTAATTAAATTAGTAAAATAATATTTTTATTATTTTAAATAGACTAATTTAATTAATATAATTATTTTTTAAATAATTCAAACATAATTTAATAATTTATTATGAAATTAACTTTATATAAAAATTTTATTATAAGAATGTGATTGGTACTGATGTGGGGGTAAGGCGGTGGTGAGTCTTCTGGTAGTACAGTATGAATTGACAGGGTACATATATTATAATGTTACTTATTCTCTATGCTATTGATGGTCCTCTTTAATTATTAAAATTTTATGAATGTAAATTGATTTCAAATTTCTATAAAAATATTTTTATAATTAAATAAGTAAAATATAAAGTATTATTGACAATAATTATAGTCAAAATTTATTTAAAAGTCAAAAGTTACACATAAAATATATTAGTTTTAATGCAAATAGGTATATATCACTACATAATATGATGTGTAAATGTCT
This sequence comes from Carica papaya, assembly GCF_054855325.1. Classification (NCBI taxonomy): domain Eukaryota; kingdom Viridiplantae; phylum Streptophyta; class Magnoliopsida; order Brassicales; family Caricaceae; genus Carica; species Carica papaya. Next base: position 3,158,312 of record NC_142312.1, on the reverse strand, counting down.
AAATTTCTACTCGAGATTTTAAACGTATAACTCAGTAACAGAAAAATAAGAAATATTGAAACTTATTATTTAGCGAAAGTATTTAAAGTTTAAATGTTACATTCCTTACATATTTACTTAAAATGCCTAAATAAAGACTATGAGAATACTTTTGAAACTTAAACGGAAAAAAATGTTAATGATAAATATGATTAATCTCTACTTAAAATTGACGAAGCGGAAGAGATAATTATTTAACTAATCTCTTTTTGTTTAGGATCCGGATGTAATGCCCAAGTATTTTTTTATTTTTACTCTTATTATTTTTATTTTTTATTTTATTATTTTATTTTTTTTTTTGTATTGTATTTGAATTTTTTAGATTTTTATTTAATTTAATTTAGTTTAGTTTAATTTAATTTAATGAAAATAAAAATAATAATAATGATAAAATTGGGTAAAAATATTATTTGGATTTAATTGAAATTGATTTTGGGGAAAAGGGGTGAAAATTTGGATTCTGTGGGTGTTTTTGAAAAGAAAATCGGAGACCGGATGTCAAAACGCAATTTAGAAAAGTTGTGCCACGTCAGTAGCCACGTCAGCAGCCCCGGCCAACCAGGACACGCCGCGTGGCAAGGAAACACTGACACGGGACGGGCCACGTGGGCGATCCGCATGCGCGTGATCGGACGGCCCAGATCCGTTCCGGCGCGCTTGGACGGCCCAGATCAAACGTGCGCACAGACGGCCCAGATTCACGCATACGGACGGCACAGATTCAATTAGGCACGGACGGCCCAGATTGCATCGCGATGGACGGTCCATATTTAATCTCAATTAAATCGCGATCAAACGGTCCAGATTTAATCTTGACGGACGGTTGAGATTAAAAGGCAAATGGTATAAATAACCCCAGCCATACCTGACCACAAAACCCTAGCCGCCAGTGCCTCGCCGGAGAAGAAGAACTAGACGCCGGAGGAGCTGGCCGCCGCCACCCATCGCCGCACTGGAGAAGTTTTCGACCGCCCATCGAGGTAAATTTTCTCCCCCTTGCTCGTTTTTCGATGTTGAATCCGTCTATGGCCAAACCAGGGCCAAACCATCGGCCAAACGGCCGAAAAACCCCGTCGAAGTCCGGCATCGCCGTCGCGACTCCCCTATATTTTTTCCTCCGATGAGGCCCTTCCCGCCCTCCGTTCGATGCAAATTTTATACCACTGTGACCATCGTTCTTTTCTCTACAGGTTGATCGAAGTCAAACATCAAAATGCGACTCACACCGGAGGAGCCGCCGCACCCGAGAGCACCGCCGCCGGTAAGTCTCAGTTTTTCGTGATTTTTTGGTCCCCCGAGGGCCCTAGGGTTGTTTTATCGCAGGGACCGATGCAAGTTTGGCCGAATTCGGTCGAAAACAGCCAATCTCCGTGTCGAAATTCTGATATTGGCCGAAAAGGGGCCTTAGGTCTGATTTGGGATTTTTTGGGACACGTGCAGGTACCGGTAGTGCGTTTCAGTTTTCTGAAAAAAATTTAAGAAAATTAGGGACAGCCAGTAGACGCACTGTAGAGTCGATTTCAGACCCCAAAACAAGTAAGAACCCCTCACCCTATTTCCTATCACGGTATTAAAGCTTAATAAATAATTAAACGGTATTTTGAGACTTTATAGATGTATAATTGATTGAGATTGCCAATGGAGCCCGAGTCTGATACAGTGTTGGTCTGTTGTTGTTTGATCAAATTTTCAGTATTAAATACAGTATGATGTTTGATGTAATTATGTTATGGTCTCGTATGCATGAATCATGGTTTCTTTTATTATGGTTTGTATTATGGTTAACCCGATACTGTGTTGTCTTATTTGGTATCAATTATTGGTTTACATGTTGTACACGATTGGATGATTGAGATTAAGGAAAAAGGCAAAAAGGTTATGTGAATTGATAAGTGAAAAATGTGGACAGCCTGACTAGATATCCTGGGAGATGATGGACGGATCGGGTCCATAGGGAACCCTACCGGGAACGTGGTCTCTCATACTAGACGGGGTATAGAGACCTTATGTGTTTTGGCGCCCATACCGGACTGGGTATGGGGACGACCCGTTTCACCCTCATACCGAACGGGGTATGGAGGTTTATGGTTTGGCGCTCATACCGGATAGGGTATGGGAACGACCCTGGAATCAGGTTATTAATGTTAATGGTTCATATGTAGCGGGGACCCCTATGGATCCCTATGGATACTAGTAGGCTGGTAAAAGAGGAAAATATGTTGTTTAATGATTGAAATGCAAAGGTGTAGTAAGTGTTATGTTATAAAGTCTATATGATTTCATGATGATGATAATGTTATTACTTTCATATGTTGTTTTCATGGATCTCACCGAGGTAAGTGGACAGTAAAGGTTTTTATGTTAATAAACGAGTTTGTTATAAATTATGCTCCATTGGTCATTTTTATTTTCTACCCACTTTTACTTCCGTGGTGGTGAGATAGTGTGATGTCTTTACTGGGCTGGTGTAGCTTATTCCTTATTTAACCATTTCAGATCAGGAAGACGTTGTTCCCGAGCCCGTTCCGCAGGAAGACGGCGAAGGGGACACCTAAAGACTTCATAGTTATATTTATAGTTCTTATTTCGAGTATCTCTTTTAGTTAGTTTGTTCCTTCATGTTTTAAGTACGTTTTGGTTATTGTGTAAAGGATGTTAATCAAAATTTTTATTACGCTTCCGCATTTGAGATTTTTAATACATACATTTCATTTAAATTTTCGGGGCCGTTACACCGGATCTTCGTCATCTTGATCTGAAATGGTTAATAAAAAAAGGGTGAGCTACACTAACTCAATAAGAATATCAATATCTTACCACTAATACGGAAAATTAAAGAGTTATAGAAAACATAAAATAACCAATAAAGGACACTCTTAATGTAACAACCTATTTTTCCTGTTGAGAAATAAGTGCTACTCTACATATATAGTCTGATAAATTCACATAGCAATAAATAAAAACTTAAAATTCAATCATCCCTATGCCAAATTACAAGACATGAGGTTTACAAGATCTTTTACATTAAATTCCTATAATATAATTAAACTGAGTTTATAAGGTGAACTGTAATACTCGGTCTCGAAATTTAACCCGAGATTAATTTTAACATTCTAAAAATGTATAAGAATCTATTTTTGAAATTAATAAATTTTAATTTAATGTGGAATTATAAAAAAAAAATAGGTTGATGATAAAATTAAAAATAATTTTGGAAAAAAGGAGTGAAAATTTGGGTTTGGATGGTGTTTTTGAAAGAAAAATAAAAATTGGAAATCATAACCCAATTAATGAAAATTTTGCCACGTAGGACCGTCCAGTCAGCAGTCTCGACAAATCAGAATACGCTGCGTGGCAAGGCACGTTGACTCGGTGTCACGTGAGAGGCTACACTAGTGATCTACGTGCCCCGCAATCGGACAACTCAGAAGCATTCTTGTGCGCGTGGATGATCCGGATCCGTTCCCTCCTCAGGCGTGATCGGACGGTCGTGATTAAACGTGATGAACAACCTAAAGTTTTTTTCTCTTTAAACACGATCGGATGATCGAGATCAAATCGTGATAAATAGTCTAGATTTATTTCTTCTTTAAATGCAATCGGACGGTCGAGATCAAACGTGATGAACGGTCCAGATTAATGTGAGATGGGTATAATATTTCGCATCACACTAAACCCAAACCCTAGCTGCCAACCTCCTGTCGAAGAAGAAGAACCAACTACGGGAGAAGGGCGCCGTCGGCGGCAAAACTCACAACCTCCTCTGATGAGCCCCTTCTCGTTTTTAATTTCATGCAATTTCTCTACTGTTGCATTCACTATTCTGTTTTTTACAAGTTGACTGAAGAAAAAATCCCAACCGCGAAGATAAGTCAGGGGAACCGCCGCAACGAAAAAATTTCACCGCTAGTAGATTTCTATTTTCTGATTTTTTCGGCCAACTGAAGCCCCCTAATATAGTTTTTCGCAGAGATATGTATAAAAACCAACTGAAATCGGCCAAAATCGGCTGAAAACGGCCAGGCCGAGGCAAACCATAAGAGTTTAAAGCATATATTCACTCAGAAAGATCTCAACATGCGTTAGATACATTGGATAGAGCTCCTTAAGGATTGCGATTATAAGATCTTCTATCACCCGAGTAAGGATAATGTTTTAGTCAATGCTCTCAGAAGGAAGAATGCAGGTATATTAGCTCACATAATAATTTCTAAGTATAGGGTGATAAAGGCTACGCAACAGATGCAACTCTAAGATTTGAAAAAAGGCCACATGTCTGGCCCACTTAGCGGTCCAACTTGAATTAATCTAGAGAATAAAAGAAGCTTAACTGACTGATCCCACTTAAACAGCTCTTAAAAAGGATACAGAATAGTGTTTAAACTCAAAATTTCGAGTCTCTATCGATGGATTGCTCAGGTTCTAGGATAGGTTATGTGTCCCAAATGACAACAAACTGAAAAAGAATATCATGATAAAGGCTCACAGTTCAAAGTTCACTATGCATCCAGAAAGTACTAAGATGTATCAAAGCATGCGACCACAATTTCAGTGAAACAAGATGAAGAAGGAAATTGTTGATTTTGTCTCCAAGTGCCTTGTATACCAACAAGTCAAGCCAGAGCATCAACGCCCAAGCGGGCTACTTCAGTCACTATTAATTCCGAAATAAAAATAAGAATATATCACCATGGACTTTATAACAGGTTTGCCTAGGGCACGCTCGGGACATAATGCAATCTGGATGATTGCTGACTGACTCACTAAATCTTCTCATTTTCTGGCTATCAAAATGACTAATCTCTTAGACAAACTAGCTAGAATCTATATTCAAGAGATAGCCAGATTACATGGAGTTCCGGTGACGGTGGTATCAGACAAGGATCCCAAGTTCACCTCTTGATTTTGGACAAGTTTTCAACAAGCAATGGGGAAAAAATTGTCTCTTACATCCCACCCTCAGACACATGGACAATTTGAGTAAACCATTCGTATACTGGAGCATATGTTCAAGGCTAGTGTTCTAGATTTCATAGGGCACTGGGATGACCACCTACCCTTGATATAGTTCACTTACAATAACAGTTATCAAACAAATATTAACATGGCTCTGTATGAGGTATTATATGGTAGACCTTGTAGATCGTCGATCTGTTGGAAAAAGGTGGCTGACAGAAAATTGATTAACCCAGATCTTGTAGATGAGATCACAACAAAGATTGCTAAAATTAGGAGAAACATCCATACGGCTCAGAATAGATAGAAAATTTATGCGGACACCCGAATGAGAGATTTTGAATTTAAAGGCGATCGAGTGTTCCTTGAGATCACCCCCTTTAAGGGCATCACCAGGTTTGGAAAGAGGGAGAAGTTGAACCCTTGGTTTATCAGATCATTTGAGATCTTGGACAGGATTGGGACATCCGTCTACAGACTAGCACTATCTCTAGAACTATCCAGAGTACATAACGTATTCCACGTGTCAATGCTATGCAAGTACAACTCAGACCTCTCACCTGTCTTGTCTTACGAGCCCCTTCCACTTCAGGAGAATTTATCTTATGAGGAGATACCGATTGGTATTTTGGACCGAAAGAGCAGAGTGTTTCGTAATAGAGAGATTCCCTTCGTCAAGGTGCTATAGCAAAATCACTCGCAGGATGAGGCCAGTAATTTAAGGGACCAAATTTTCTTAAGGGTGATAGAGTTGTAACACTTCAAACTCGAGATTGAGGCTCGGGATGACTAAATTATATTAACAATAAATTTAGAAATTTTAATTTTAAATTTTCTTTGGAATTTTTAAAGAAATATGCATTTTGGCGGTATTTAAAAATAATTTTTAGAAGTCAGGGTCAAACCAAAAATAAGGAATGACCTAATTGAAATGAAAATTTAAAAACTGGGGCAAAAGTGCAAAAAGGGAAAAATGACCACGTGGGACGACCACATCAGCAACACGGCCAGTCATCGTGTACCGTGTGGCAGACACGTGGATACGTGTCCATGTGGGCAATTCGCGTGCCAACCAATCCAACGGTCAGATTCACTCTTGCACGTATGAACGATCCAGATCTGTTTTTCCTTCACACAGGATTGAACAATCTTCGTGCATTCGATCAGACAGCTCTGATTTGTTTCCCAAATAATATAGATCTAACAGTGGAGATTAGGCCACACAGCCTTAAATGGAGACCTAGATCAAAAGCAGAAAGGTACTTAAACCTCTCCATATGGACCCCCAAAACCCTAACCACCAAGGAAAATCAGAGAAGAAGAAGAGGGGCAGCCAGAAAGTGAACAAGTCGTCGAATAAAAAGACTGGCCACTATTGCCGCCGTACTGGAACCCATCCCCGACGTTGAAATGTGATTTTTTTCTTCCTGTTCACTTCTTTTTTCAATTTTAAGTCAACCCAAACCCTTATCAGTGCCAAAAGACCAAATAAAAAGCCAGAAATGGAGGGTGAAGCTCGGTCGATCCATCGCACTTGAAACTGAAAACTCCTCCGATGAGCCTGAATCTTATTTCTATTCCCTTCCATTTTTCGACCATTGGTTTCCTAACGTGTTTCCAGTGCAGCGGAAACCCAAACTGCCGATAAGTTTTGGTTTTTCTCCTTTTTCTGCCAATATAGGCCACTTAACCTCGAAGTTCATAGGATTTCATAAAAAATCAGCCAGAACTAGCCTAACCGAAAAGAGGAATTGCCGTAGGCAGCGGAGTCGGTGCTGTTATGCCGGAACCTTAAACGGGTCCTTGGGAGAGTTTTAACCCCTTTTGGTCATTTTTGGCATATTTTCATAATATTTGACGTGTGTTTTTAGTTTTCGTAAAAAAATCTAAGAAATTCGAGAACTAAGAACTGCTAAAAAGTGTGGTGGAAAAGGCGGTGTTCTGAATACCGATCCAAAGTAAAAATCTCTCATCCTTTCTCCCGTTATGGTTAAATTAAAGTTTAATAAATAATAAATGAAAAATTATAAACATTGGCAACCCCTTGATTAATTAAGAATAGGTCATCGATGGAGCCAATAATAGGTCAGTGTGTAATTGTCCCTAGTTACCTGTGTTGCCTATTTATTTCTATACTATTTTATTTTCTTATTGTTACTTCATGTAGTTTGATTTATTGATTTAATTTTTTTTCTTTTTTATTAGTTACTCAACCATTTTTCACCTTATCTATTATTTTAGTTTGAAATGAATGTCTTAATTAGGTTTTCTCATATTATTAAATATTAATTTATATTGCTTATTAAATGATCGTCTTATTATCCTGTAATCATGAAATGAGAGTGTTTCATGTATTTGGTGGCTAAATGGTGATGTGTACATGTAGATATAAAGTAATGTTGTTCAATTAAAGGGCTTACTGGGTGTCATAAGAAATGGTGTATGGATCCGGAACATAGAGTAAACCCTACCATGAACGTTACCCTCAGTCGAACGGGGCTGAGAAGTCATACTAGAAGGAATTGAAACTTCTTTTGATTACGCTCATATCAGACAAGATATAGAGGCGGTTGTATGTTTGGCGCCAATTACTGGACGGGATAAGGGGACGGTCAGTTGATTAATAAAATGGATACTTGGTCCATATGTAGTGGGAACTCCTATGGAACCTTAGCGGCACTAGCAAGTAAGTAAAAAGGTAAAATTGATTACTGTTGGTATCTTAGGATGGGTGATGTGTATTACTATTCTATTTCTCTTCTTCATAAATAGTATCTGAGAATTTAAATGTGAGTAAGGAATAAATATTTTCAACTTAAATGAATTTACTTTTAAAAAAAAAATAAGCTTCATTGGTTGTTTTATGATTTCTACTAATCTTTAATTTTTCCATATCGGTAGTAAAAAGTTAATATTCTTACTGAATTAGTGTAACTCACCCCCTTATTATAACAATTTCAGAGCATGACAACCAAAATCCGGATCCTGAACAGCAAAAGAGTTAGCAAAAGATTGCCTCCTGTATTTTTTTCTCGACCACATAGGTTTTTAGTTTACATTTTTCTTTCTTTTATATTAATTTTCTTCAAGAGTTATTCTCGTAACTCTATTGGGTATTTCAATTAAATTATGTAAAGAATATAAACCCTAAATTTTGAATTACTTCCGCAAACTTATAAATTTCAATATTATTATTTACTATGAATGTTTGGGTCTTTACACTTAAGGTTCTCCCCATCCCAATGGCTGAGAAGAGGAAAGTTTTATAAGGGTTGTGAGGACCGTTCGATGTCAAGAATAGATTTACACCGTTGGCTTCCTTGCTTCTTTATTTAAAATCCCAAATTTCCCTTCTTTTTAAAAACTAGCCCCTATATCATCTCTATATTGCTCCTCTTCTTTCAAAACCTTTGATATTTGGTCCTTTCTTTTAACTTTTTATAGTATGTTAAAATTTTGTCTCCACTAAATCTTTCAACATTTTCTGAGGATTGCCATTTGATCTTCAAGACGTTACATTTATAATACGTGCAAATACAAAAATCTTATAGTCATAAAATTTCTAAATTTATGAAAAATATAATAATTTGTAATTATATGAAGTAAATAAAGTAATAACGTTTCTTTGAAAACTCATTTAGGTACAAAATATACATATATTGCATGACAATATATGTAAATCCTCAAATATATATTCACGTATACACTATTAGAGTTCGAAACTCATCAATAACGATACATGTATACATAAATATAACTACATACCACTAACGGATAAATTTATTTACTTAACTAATAATTACAATTCAATTAGAAGAACCACTCTAAATGAGTCAAACTATCACATAAAATCATATAATTTTTTTATTTATAAAAAAATATCCAAATTTATACTATTAATGCTATGCATTCAATCTTAATGTTTCTGATTCTCTAAGGAGTGTTCAAATAAAATTTCTTATCTCAGAGAAAAATCAAAGGGCCTATCATTTGAATGAAGTAAAGTAAAATAAAAAAACCAAACCTATGGATCGGAGATAAATAGATCTATTTATCTATGATCGAATTATATTTGTTCGATACACTATTTGTCAATATGATTGTGAATATTCAATATGAAGAAAAGAATAAGAATATAAAAAAATAAAATAAATAAAATAAACAAGTTTAATCTTAATCACTTGTTTTGTTAGTTGTTAATAGATTTACAATGAAAGAAAACCACCCCGAAAACCACCCCAGCGAGGGTGATGTAAAATATAATCTCAAATTTTTATGGGTATCAAAATTTTCTCAAAAATAGAATTCTTAAATTTAAATTAAACAAAAAAATTAAATGTTACTATAAAACGTGTATCATAGTATACACCTCCATCAGAAATATTGAATCATGTTAAAAATATATTCTGAAATTTTATGAAATTTCTGAAACCTTAAAAACCAATCAAGTACATTTTACATGACACAATAAAATTATAAAATTCATGAATTTTTCAAAAATATATCACTTTCATGGAAACTATAAAAAAATTAGATATAAAAATATAATATAATTTTTTAAAATAAATATAAAAACTTTAGTTTCAAATTCATTTGAAAAAATCAGAAGTGAAACACACTTTCTGCAACTTAAAATATGAAAAAATAAATTTTAGATATGTGATTCAATAGTGTAACGTTACGGCTAATTTATTATTCAGTATATGAAAAAAAACATTTGTCATTAGAGAAGTCAACTTCAACAATTAGCTATTTGATGTCATGCTCCCAAGCCAAATGCAGTTTTTTAAAAGTACTTTTGAGTTCAACTTACCAAACTTAAGCGACTAAGAGTTTATTATCTTAAAAAATTAGGATAATTGTTACTTTTTCAAAATAATTGCACATAATCATTTTAACTTCATTATAATATTTACGTTGAAATTAATTCAAATTTTTGTGAAATATAAATAACAATTTAGTGCAAGTAAAATAGAAATTTAAAAAAAAAAATTATAATAACAAATTAGTTTTATATCTAACTCAAATTTGATGTTTTTATAATCCTTTCATTGATCTAGAAAAGTAAACTCGTGGTTATAAAATCAAGTAATGAGTGAGATTTATTTAATTGCACATTCAAATATGTAAATTATAATTAATTTATAGATATTAAATAAATAAAATTTAGAAATTAAATAAAAATACAATAATTTTGAATCAAACACGATATTACTATTTTAAACATATCGTATTCAACAAAAACTTGAACTCATAATAACTTTGCAACAAATTAAAATACTAACATTTTTTCATAATCTCTACTTTTTTGTCATTGAAACAAGAATGTTGATATGTTTGGGATTGTGAAAACAAAGATATTCAGTAATATAATATAAGTATTTTTTAAATAACCTGTCAATTATAACTTCTCTAAAATAATGAATTAAGCATAGATTCTACTATGACTCTTATGTAATTACTAACAATTTATCCACTTTGGTTTTCATTCAATACAAAAGTTCCTTCTCCCATCGCTATAGCTTCCTTGAGGTTTCAATTCGCTTCAAAGGTTTCTAGCTTGTCGAGATTAAATGAACCTTCTTTCTCAACCATCTTCCTTACTTCTTCCTCACGTGGGGTGTAATAAGACATGTTGAAGGAATCTAGATCATCTTTTTTCACGAATCTCTAATGGATTAATTTACATATATACTCATTAACTACTTTACTAGGATCACCACTACACCTATCCTTACCCAAAGATCACCGACCTCACTACAGAACCACCCCACGTTATGCCTCAGCCCACCGTCGCTTTTACGTAACTATATGCCCACTCGACCATTGCTCGGCCACACATCCTTACCATTACTATCATAGTGATCCACACCAATATCAGCAAGCTCACTCATCCATATTCCAACAACTAACGACCATCAATGGCCACACATTCACCCGTCACCCCATTAAATACTCTCAGTCGTCACTAATATAGGCAATTAACTACCATTAACCGATCACACACTCACACTATTACCCTCCCGGTAACCTCTAGTCATCACAAATATAAACGATCGATTCACCTTGTTAGGCAACGACAACTAATATCGGCGTCCCAAAAATCAAACTAACATAATAATATAATTTCCACAACTACACTTAATTACCGTACATGCATACATACTTGGCAAATATGCAGATTAATTCAAGTCAAAACATATCTAATTAACCAACAAGAACACACAATTTTCGTACACACATTCACACTTATATTGTAACACACGCTTCCCGTCTATCTCCCCCTCACCTACACCACTATTCACTCAATGCCCGTCCAGCCCTACATAACCCCCATTCTTTCGTTCTAAAATCCGTCCCCTACCTTCGGATTCGTCTCTCTCTCCCTTCTGTCTTCTTCTCTTCGCCTCAACTGTCTCAAACCCCCTTCAGGAACCCGCTTACAGTATCCTTTCTAACTGTCTCTCTTCCTGGTGATCGGCTAGAGCTCCCCTAGCTACTCCTACTTTCCACCAAACACCTAAATCTCCGAGTTCCTCTCTCTCTAGACATCACCTAATCGCGTGATCGGCTAGAGCTCTCCTACCTACTCCTACTTTCCGCCAAATGCCTAAATCTTCGTGTTCCTCTCTCTCTCTGGACATCACCTAATCGCTTGTTCTCTCCCTGTCGGTTAACCTATCTCGTACCCGTCTCCTCCTCCCCTCACTGATTCTCCACTTCTTCTTCACTCACCCTCACGGATCCTCCACCTATTCCTCACTCACACTTCCGATCGACTCTTCTTGTAACTGTCGTTTCTCATTCCCAACCTCTTATCTCCTCCTCCAACTCTCCACGCCTCCCTTACTTCGCCGTAAGAATTCGAATGCCAGATACCATTACAATGTTTGGAAGTTTGGATTTACAGTACCCCTTGCCTCCATCGTTCTCAGCTCAGCCACAATTCTCTTCCAATTCACCTGAATCAGCTTTCCTCTCAGCCCTCTCTCTCCCTTCCTCCACCGGCACCTCCCTCTCCCTCTCCCTCTTCCTCTTTTCTTTTCTTCTTTTTCCCTTTTTCCTCAGTTATTAAATCTAGAAAAATAAACTCATGGATATAGAATCAAGAGTGAAATTTATTTAATTGCACATTTAAATATGTAAAGTATAATTAACTTGTACATATTAAACAAATAAAATTTAGAAATTAAATAAAAATACAATAACCTTGTATCAAATACAATATTACTATTTTAAACACATTCTATTCGACAAAAATTTGAACTCATAATAACTTTGCGACCAATTAAAATACTAACATTTTTTCGTATTCTCTACCTTTTTTGTTATTGAAACAAGGATACTGGTATGTTTGGAATCGTGAAAGCAAAGATGTTCGGTAATATGATCTGAGTAGATTTCAAATAATTTGTCAATTATGGCTTCTCCAAAATGATGAATAAGCATGGGTTCTACTATGGCTCTTATATAATTGCTAACAATTTGTCCACTTTGATTTTCATTCGACACAAAAGTTCCTTCTCCCATTGTTATAGCTTCCCTGAGGTTCCAATTCACTTCAAAGGTTTCTAGCTTGTCGAGACTGAATGAACCTTCTTTCTCAACTATCTTCCTTACTTCTTCCTCGTGTGGAGAGTAATAAGGCATGTTGAAGGAGTCTAGATCATCTTCTTTCACAAGTCCCTAATTAATTAATTTATATATATACTAATTAATTAGTTTATTGTCACATTCTGCGCATGTAATTTTTTTTTTTAATATGATGTGATAAAACTAGCATTTTAAAATTAGGCATAAAAAAAATAAAATAAAATATAAAAAATTTAACATACTATAGCTTATAAACGAGAAATAAGTGAGCGAGAAACATACTTGAGTTATATATGTATATAAATGTACATGAATTAGAAGTGGGAAATTATTCATTTCACTTCCTTATGTACATGTATCTACTTTAAAATAATTATACATAGGTCAATAAAGATATATATCTGTATATTTAAGTTAATTTTAAAAATTTTCATATATGTAGCATTGTAGAATAACATACACTAAAATTGCTTGACAGTTTACTTTCAAACATGTATCTAATTAGTTAATTATATAAGTAATTAATATTGATTGATAATGTAGCTTAATCCATTGAGAATAATTCAACTTTATATGTACTATATAAGATTAAATATAATAATATATTTACTAATATGTATGTAAATTTTGCATATATCTATATATATAGTAATAAAATTGGATATGGATAATAAAATAAAATAAAATTACCTCAGCAACTAAATCCATGAGAGATGTAGCAAGGAGATCCCATATGGGAAAACAAGATTTAGAGGCCAAGGGATGTAGAATGCTTCTGCCAACTAAGATAAGAACCATACGTCCTCTTGCTTTCATTTCTTCGCACCGCAATTTTAAAAAGTTTGAAAAATCCTTCTCAAATTGCTCCTTGTATGCTTTATATATATTTGGAGGACTTGATTTTCCTATGTATATATTCCCTCTGTTTTCCTCATCAATACCATCTGGAACCTTATATATACATATATATACGTGCATAAATATAAATATATAAATACAAACATCTATATAAGTATATATTAATTCCTTAAAGAATTAACAATGCAAAAATATTTGCAAATCTTTTCTTCCTAGTAATAAATCTTTTTTATTATCCTATTGAATGGAGAATATATTTTAAAAATATTCAAAACTTTAATCTTTTTAAAAGATGTAAATATGTATCCTACATATTTTTAAGACAAAAATATTAGTTTAGTTTTTTTAACTCGTTGTTATTATAATAATTAAAAAAAAATTATTTATTATAAATTTTTTATCCGAATACGTTGTTAGATAAATTTAATTTTATCATTACAGTTCTATTAATATATTAGTAAATTAAATTTTTAATTTTTATAAATTAATCATTATATATTAATCCTTATTAATTTATAATATACATATAAAATAACAAAATTTTAGTTATTGTACCATAAGAATCATGTCTGATTGTAATAATCATAATAATAAACCAATGAAGAAAGTGAAAGAAGATTTTAAATGCTACAAGCAAAAATCATATGATATAAATAAAAAGTTAAAAATTAATATTTTAATATTAATAATTAAATTATCATGTTTTAAAATAACAGATTCAATTACAATTTTTTTAAAAAAACAGTATCAAATATATTATATATATGAAATTTACCCAACTGGTTAGTACTTTCATGTTTTTCTTTTTTTTACAATTGATTTTGGTTTTGAATCTAATTATGATTTTTTGTATTTTTTATTGAAAGTTATGTTATGTTGTGTTATAATTGATATGTATAGATAACATAATCAATGAATTAGTAACTTTTTTATTGAAGTTAATATATATATATATATATGTATATGTATACGAAACTAATGATAACTTGCCTTTGAGAGCCAATGAAGACAGTATGAAGAATGCGCAAAATGAAGACTCTCCCGGGGAAACAGTCTGCCATAGAAGGAACCAGCCGAAGCTGATACAAAACAGCGAAGCTTGTTTTTACTATGTTGATTATAAAATGTAGGAACATCTTTCAAAACGCCGTTGAAATCATTGGTAGGAAGATCGTTTAAGAAGACTTGGATTTCTGGATCAATATCTTCTTCCAGCTGGTTGCAGATGACCTCGTCATTAATGGTGTCAATAATCTCTGAGATAACCTGCAGCGTATTGGGTCCCGACGAGCAACCCAAGTCTACAACTCTGAAACAAGCCGGCCAACCCCCATTAATACTGCTACTGCTCCTCCTCATCGACCTTACCACGTTGCTTATGGTTTCTACTAGAAATGGCTTGGATTTTGATATCACTATTCTCTGAAATACTAAACCCATAAAAGTTATAAAATGCTATTATACATACATGAATATGTATACATATATGTTTATGTAATATGAAGTAGATGATGAAAAGAAAGAAAGAGACTTGGAGGAGAGAATTATTGGCGTAGCTCTTCTTCCCATCTCCTGGAGGATTCATACAGAGAACACTTGCAACATCCATCTTCAATTTGATTTGATATCGTTTAATTTGCTGCTCCAATATTTTTTATTTGTGAATCTTCAGTGCCTTTTTCTCTCTGTCTTTATACACACAAATGATTTTCATTTATACCCTAAGTTTAATCATTTAATATTTTTTGGCCTCATGATGTCGTTATAGTTTACCTCTTTCCATTTCTATAAGTGGAAAGTTAAAAATCTCTAATCTACTTACTAAAATGGAAAAAAAAAGGACAAAAGAAGTTCTGTAATAATTTTTAAATATTTTATATTAGGTAATATATTATCTTTATACATGAAGATAATTAAGTGGGTTATTATGGTCGGACCCTACTATGAATTATTGGTGTAGCTCTTCTTCCTATCTCCTGGAGGATTCATATAGAGAACACTTGCTACATCCATCTTCAATAATTCGATTTGAATATTCAGTGCTCTCTTTTTTCTGTCTTTATGCACACAAATATATTTTTCTATATACAGAAGATATACGTAGATGGCAGTACAACCTGGACATGAACAGAAGGATAAGAAATGTCCCACAACTAAGCTTCAAAAAATGATAAGACAAAAGATGGTAGCTGCACAAACCAACAAACACTTACCACTTTTTGAAACTTCAAAGAGAATAAAAAGAAACAGAATTTTAATTATGAGCTTTTTAATAATTACAAATACAAATTTAATATCATATCACTAATTACTCTTTAATTATCTAAATGTCAAAACTTAAAAATTATGTTTGAATATATCATTTCTTGCAAATCATTTGTCCACAAATATTATTTACCATTTGAACATATAAATATATATATATATATATATGTGTGTGTATACATATAAGGTACAAGGTTTGTTTGAAAATATTGTCTCTTATTTGTCCCTTGGATTTGCTTTAAATGTAGAAAATTCAATACCAAACAAGATGAACATAATTGTTTAGTCCATAATATTTTTTTGTGTCAATTTAATTTCTAATATTTTTTATTTATTTTAAATATTTTAATTTTTTTAATTTTTTGTTAAAATAATTAAAATAATTAGATTATATTTATACATAGTAAAAAATATTTTTATTATTTTAAATTTATTAATTTAATTAATATAATTATTATTTTTAAATAATTCAAACATAATTTAATAATTTATTATAAAATTAACTTTATATAAAAATTTTATTATAAGAATGTGATTGGTACTTAGCACACCCCTATACTGTTAAAACAGTTGTCGAAAAATTTGTTAAAGGTGTGGTAAAACTACATGGAATGCCACACTCAATTTATCAATGACAGAGACCCCATATTTTAAAGTTATTTTGGGAATGAATTTTTCAAAATATCAAATACTCAGCTAAAGATGAGCTCTTCATATTACCCCCAAACTTATCGACAGTCAGAGATTGTTAACAAATGTGTTGAGCAGTAGCCTACCAATGACCAAATAAATGGAACTCTATGCTTCCTTGGGCGGAGTTTTGGTACCACACTACTTTTTATTCATCCATCAACATGACACCTTTCTAAGCTTTGTATGGATAACCCTACCTACCATTCCCTATTACCCAAAAGGCATGACCCCGTTAAATGAAGTAGACCAATAGTTGACAAGCCGAAATGAATTGATCCAACAGCTCAAAGCCAACCTACAAGCAGCAAACAATAGAATGTAATAAAATACAAATTCAAAAAGATGTTATGTTGAGGTCCAAGAAGGCGAATAGGTGTTTCTTAAACTTTAACTCTAAAAGTTACTACTTTTCACATGTTATTTTATTTAAAAGTTGTCATTTTTTGTTATATCATTTTATCTAATAGTTTTCACTTTTTATTATATTACTTCATTTAAAAGGTTCTCACTTTTTCTTATGTCTCTTCATGCTTATTCTAGCTCATTCATCCTTATCTATCTTTTTTCCATTTGACTCTAAACTATATCTTTAAACTTATTATATATTTCAAATATATATAAAACTAAATTAAATATATCAAATATAAGAAATTAACTCAGAGGTATTTTCAAGCTATCACTTTGAATATTTTGGTGAATGAGATTAAGGCTTTATTTTTAATTCATATAGTAAAAGAAAAATTAATGTGATTTTCTCTGACTGTATGTTTGAAAAGCTTATGAAATTTTAGGGATGAATTTGAAAAAAAAATCATTAGAACTAAATTGAAAAATGACCCAAAATTCAGGAACTGAAATTATAATTTGTTTGTAAATTTAAAATACGAACTAATAACTAATATTTGCTAAAAAGTAAGGGAATAATATCGTGTAGATTCTATTATCACAATTATTGTGAATGAAAACCTTTGAAGAATGAACAATTGAACCCTAGATTATTTTATATAGTTATTCACATTTATCTTTGGCTAGGTAATCTTTTTCTCTATCCAAACTAAAGTTTGCCTATTAGTATTACTCAGCAATTCATTATATAACTATGAGTTATCATTTCATAGCAAATTAATGTCCATGCACTATTAAAGGCCATGAGATAGATGACTAGTTTACAAGAAACATCTTTGTCCATAGAGACATTTGCTAAGTACAAGCAGACTTATTGAGCTCGACATCCTCTTAATCTCCTATTATCACTTTAACAATGGATAACACAACATGTTTGCATTTGCACATGTGAGTTTGCAAATTATATTCACATGGGCAATAGCTTTTGCATATAAATGAATAAGTTGCAATTATGCTTCATACAAGCCTAAAAACAAGTCCACTTGCTTTAATTTCAGTATGAAAATCTATAAAAAAATAAAAAATATATATGTAACAAGAAATTAATAACACTTATAAGAGAAAATTTGTGAATGCGTACAAATCAATATTTGAAATTGTAAATGTAACAACTCAAAAGACCTAACATATGTTGAAAAATTTTAGAGTGAACTTTCACGTCCAATCAATGAAAAATGCATGAATTTAAAGGAAATTTTATTTTTTTCTTATTATTTAAGTATATTTCAAGAAAAACCATAAAAATCTCCCAATGAAGAATAAAATATCCAAGAAGAATCAAAATTCCCAATGAGGGATAAAATCGCTCAGTGAAGAGATGAAATTCTCAAAAAGGGAATAAATTCCCCCTAAAGGGGGAATTCTAAACTACTATTCATTATGTGTGTGTGTGTGTTTATGAAAAATGCAAAAAGAGAAGATAGGAAATTGTCGAGAGGAGGCCACGACCTCCCACCAAAGCTATTAGGCACTCAAAAGTGCTGGGAAAGATAAAGTGCTTGACCTAGTGCTAGGAGAGCCCCTTTTTGGCTTGCTGACATGAATCAGCTTCTCTCCAAGAATCAATTTGTGTATCATTTCAATTTTGGACATAATTTTGAAATTTGAGGGGGTTTTGATGCATGTAAAAGATTTATTATGAGGTTTTAAATCCGAAAATGTATCAAACAACGAATAAATTAATTAAAAAAATGAATGTTTGGGTAAAGAAATTTAGAAAAAGGAGGAATTTCTTTTAAAATGGTAAGATCGCTAAAGATGCGGTAAACTATAAAAGGTATTGTTACAAGAATTGTTATAAGCTAAGTTATGGGCCATTTGATAATTTAGAAATTAATGGAGATAAAAATGCATGTGGTTTGGTAAAATTGAAAGAAATTTAAAGCCAATGGATTTATAAAGAAAATAAGAAAGATTTCAAAATCTGTAAAGTGGTAATTAAGAACATTAAATATGTGAATGAGATGATTTATGTTGGAAATGGAAAATTTGAAATAGTCATATTAAGATAAAAAGGAAATGTATCTTGAAAAAATCTTAAGAATTTAGTAACAATTAAGGAGATAAAATAAACAAATAAATTAACGGGGAGGGTAGATCATTAAGAACACCAAATGAATAAGCAAAGATTTAAAAATAATAAACGATAAGTCTAAGTGGAATTTATTAAAATGAGAATGCAACTAAGTTTAAGGAAAATAAGCCAAAGAATTGGTTAAATTTAATAGGAAAGGTGAAATCGAATCAGTAAATAAGAAAATAAGGTAATTTATATGACAAGAAAAATTAAATCACATGAAAAAGATAATGAATAATTTGTAGAGTAAATCAGATAAATATAGGATTTGGGCTAATAACATTTCAAGTAGGGATTAGATAAAAGAAATAGAGAAGATTAAAGACAAGAGTCCCATATCAAATTAAGTGGATTATAAAAAGATGATTCACAAGTTTCTATTATAAAATTTTTAAATAGAGAAGCATTAAGTTATCAACTATGATTTAGTAATATTTGAAATTTTGTGACATTCCATTCCCAGATTCCCAAGAACAGTCGTCAACCCATTGAATCACAGCATGCAGCCAAAAAATTTTATTCAAATGCAGCAGACTACATAGAAATAAACTTCTCTTAAATTAAAATTTCTAATATAAATTCTATTACATGAGACAGTTGACCCACATAAATTAAATCTAATTTACAATAATTCCTATCAAATAACCTTAACCCAAGAATGGAGTGCTTCTCACAATATCATTGGTTGCTGACTCTATCAAGGTTACCTAACTTTAAAAGACAATTTGGATTGGGGTGAGTTTTGGACAACTCAGTGAGAAACACAATACTAACAGGGTACCAATAATATTTTAAAACTTTTTTAATGCATTTCAGTAAAAAGCCTTTACAAAATGCAATGTGTTATTTTATAAAATCTTTTTTTCAATGAAATAAAAATAGTCAATCAATTAATGCCATACAATTGATCCATAAATCCTAATTCCACAATCTGTACCTTGCAATTCCCTTCTCTATAATTGATACATGCCATCCCCAATACCATAACTATTCTCATCTTCTAAACCTCGATACTCCATGTAATTCCATACCGATCAAGCACATGCTAACCTCTACACATGTATCCGGGACTGACTCTAAGGACTGACTCTAACACTAAACTGACTCACTGACTCTTATTATTTATTAAATCTTTCACATTCAATTATATCTTTAATTAGGTTCACATTGCCAAACATGCATGCACAACTATTTAATACCTATTTTCAGGGAAGGCAATACGGACATCGATTAAAGCCACGAATGAAGACATCAATAAATCAATAAATACATCAATAGGTGTTAAATACATACAATAGCTCAACCACTCAGGTCGCCATCACACTATTTCACTCGGTCGCCATAATATAAATCCAATGGTTCAGTTTTTCATCTCAGAAACACTAAACATCGGTCCCAAACTTAGGACCCAATAACTAGTACCCGCACTCTAATTAAGTCCCAAAGCAATCAATACAATATAGTCTAGGTCCCATTTAATTATTTATTATTTCTAATTTCCTTTCCTGCTCCTAAATCTTCCATTTAATTATTTATATCTTTTCTTCATTTTTTTTTCTAATTCCCAATTCCCAATTTACCCTTCTAAAGTCCATTTCCTCCTCTCAAAATCCCAAGGCCAGAACCAGCTCACGGATAGGGGAAGAATCCTACAAACCCGCGCTCGCGGCTCAAAGCCCATATGTCTGTGCATCCCTCTTGGCACCCATGCGCTTGCCAGAGCATGCGTGTACTTTACAGTGCACGTTGCGGGTTGTAGCACGATAGAGACATCTAATTTGACGCGTTTAGGCACCCAAACGCACACCCCATATGCCATTGTGTACCCACCTTATGCAAGGCACCAACGTGTCACTCGTACTGCTCACTTGGCGCATAGGCGCCCAACAGAGCCATCCATTTATGTGCTGTGCACTGAACGTATGCAGCGAGCCAGGTGCATTATCCTGGCACTTTGGTGTGCCTAGGTAGCATCCCGCGCGCGTCCGTTTGCATGGCAGATCATATCTGTGAGCTGCTCGAGCGCTTTGGCGCCCAGGACATGATGCTAAGAGAGCCAGATTGCCTCCATCGACCTCGATACCTTATCTTTCATTTTTGTTACTCTTAAATGGATTTAATCGTATCCTAACATATTAGGATAAATTTGCAAACATAAATAACATTAAAAAATCTAAAAAACATCAATTTAAGTCATCAAGATGCATGAACACACATGCCCTCTATTTTTATTTAAAACCACACACACGTTTGTTGTTTTCACCCAAAACCGTTTTGTACATGTGTTTAAACATCCATTACAAGCGTTCATGAGAATACCGTAGTTCTTACCTCAATGAGGACCAAATTTAAGCCTAAGTAGATGAGTGAATCATCCCCAATCATCCATTAACTCCTTGTAGCACATTTTATAAGGTGAGCAAAGCTAGTTGGGTTTGTAGTGGCTTCTGCAGCAATCTAGGAAGAAACTACTGTAGGGAATCGATGGAAAATGATCTTAGAACATCAAAGAGTACCTGAGGAATATTTAACTGAAGGAAAATAGGAACATATGATCGAGAAAAGCAAGAGAAACTCACTCACCTGTAGTGGGCCCCTTGGGTTGACAATAGGAGAGGGAAATTTCTATCTGAAGCTTGCTGCACATTCTGGGCAGCCCAAAACGACTAGAGAAGACACTAAAAAACAAGGTGAATGAAGGAACAATGCGTGCTCTATTTTCGTGTGACATCCCAAATGCTAATTAAGGCATAAGGGTGCTAGATATAGAAACAGATTACGAATGCATAATGGATAAATGTATGTAGCAGAACAAATAATTACAAATTCCTTACAAAATATATGAGTTCCCAATTACATATATAACTGAGGCAAGAAGTGGTGACAAAATAAAAAATAACAAAAATACAAAAGAGGACCACTTCTATCATTATATAAATCAACTCATCAGAGTGCAAAATAAGTCATGCACTCATAAAAATTTATAGATCTACGAGATCCTCAAAGACTTTAAGGGGTAGGTCAGTGATCAGCTCCTCACTATCTTCCTTATCTGGATGAGGTGTGGAAATGAGTGAGTTCCATATACTCAATAAGGAAAGTAGTATTTAAATGACATCACAAAATTTTAAAAGTGATTAAAAATACCATCATTACTTACATTCAAGAGTCACGTCAGGATTCTTAATTATGAAAATAATTTATTTATTAAAGAAAATATCAAATCTATCATGTCAGTCAAATCAATTATGCTAAAGAATAGACAGAGAAAATCAAACAAATCATGATATGCGCTATCATTCACTTTATTCTTCGTGCAAAGTCGTTCTGACTTCCATCTATTGAGAGCACTACGGATTCCTAACTACTCATGTGGAATGACCAATTCATTTTATTTATAACAGCAATTTACGGCTTGCCAAACCAACAGCATATTTATGGCTTTACAAAAATATGACATGATCTATGACCATGGTTGCGCCAACCACAATGGTTCTATATGTTAACTATTATCATAGCCGTACTTTACCAAAGGTGACCCCTACAATCGTATCACGTCTCTGTTCAGAGGGTACGCCATCATTTACAGAGAGCAGTCTTCTCACGTCTTTTCAAACTAGATAGGGAGAGAAACAGAAACCTTTCAGAGATAAAAAGTCTAACGGATTTAAAAAATAATTTTTTATTTTATTAAAAATTTACGCTTAACATTTAAAAAAATCTATAAACATAAAATTTTTATTTTTTAAATGACAACACATTTTAAAATTATTTTTTCTAAATACCAAATAATTTTTTATAAAAAATATTTTTAATCAACAATTATTTTAACAACACTTTTAAGACTCACAGTACAAGTTACATCATGTTTAAATGTTCACTTAACCAAAATATATTAGTTTCAATACAAGTAGGTATATGTCATTAGATAATATGATGTGTAAAGGTCCCAAAATCCTATTCGGGATTCCAAACGTATAACTCAGTAAGAGAAAAATAAGTAATATTGAAATTTATTATTTAGTAGAAGTATTTAAAGGTTACATTCCTTACACATTTACTTAAAATGCTCAAATATGGGCTATAAGAATGCTTTTGAAACTTAAACGGAAAAAAAAAACATTAATGATAAATATGATTAACATCTACTCAAAACTGACATAGTAGAAGAGTTGATTCTTTAACTGGTCTCTTGTTGTTTAGGATCCGAGTCTTGGACATCCTGATCTGAAATGCTTAATAAGAAAGTGGTGAGTTACACTAACTCAGTAAGAATATCAATACTTTACCACTAATATTGTAGCGCCCGGGAAATTGAAGAAGAAGAGAAAAAAAAAAAGGGGGGGCCACGTCAACAGCCACGTCAGCAGACCTAGTCAGCAGTCCCGGCCAACCGGGACCTGCCACGTGGCAAGACCACGTCGATCCGGGACGGGCCACGTTGGCGATCCGCGTATGCGCGATCGGACGACCCAGATCGAACGTGCGATCGGACAGCCCAGATGCAATCACATGGACGGCCCAGATTCAATAAAAAACGGACAGCCCAGATTAAATCAAAATGGACGGCTGAGATCAAAAGGCAAAAGGGTATAAATAAGACCCCCACACCAGACCACAAACCCTAGCCGCCTGCCCTCGCCGGAGAAAACGAACCAGAAGCCGGCTGCCGCCACCCGCCGCCGCACCGGAGGGATTTCCGACCGCCGATCGAGGTAAATTTCATACCCCCGACTTGTTTTTCCACGCTGATTTCCCCTGTGGCCAAATCGGAGTCAAAATCCTAGCCAAACGACCGGAATACACGGCCGAAGCCCAGCGGCACCGCCGCGCCCCTCCTCAATTTTTTGCCTCCGATGAGGCCCTTCCCAGCCTCCGTTTAATGCAATTTTTATATCACCGTGATCACCATTCTTTTCTCTACAGGTTGATCGGAGCCGAATCACCAAAACACGAACTTCACCGGAGAGCCGCCGTACCCGAGAGCACCGCCGCCGGTAAGCTTCGGTTTTCCGTAATGTTTTGGCCCCCCGAGGGCCCTAGAGTTGTTTAATCGCAAGGATCGATGCAAGTGTGGCCGAATTCGGCCGAAAACGGCCAAACCGAGGCGAATCGCCGCCGCAAGCGGCAGCGCCGTCGCCGGAGTACGGCGGAGCCGCCGTGCCAGAAATGCGATATTGGCCGAAAGGGGCCCTGGGCCTAATTTGGGATTTTTTTGGAACACGTGCAGGTACCAGTAGTGCGTTTCAGTTTCCCGGGAAAAATTCAGAAAAAATTACGGACAGCCTGTAGGCGCACTATGAAGCCGTGTTCGGACCCTGAAACGAGTAAGGACCCCTCACCCTATTTTCTATCACGGTATTAAAGTTCAATAAATGATAAAACGGTATTTCATGAACCAACGAATGTGTGAAATTGCTTAAGGTCGCTAATAGAGCCCGAGTCTAGTGTGTTTGTCGGTTAACTGTTATTTGGCCTGTTTTACAATTTTAAATGCAGTATGAGGTTTGATGTTTTCATTTTATAGTTTCGTGTGCATATTTTACTGTTTTACTGATTATGGATTGAATGACTGGGATATTGATGCTGTATGTTGTCTGTTTGGCATAAATTACCGTTTTGCTTGTTTGTATGTGGATTGATAATGCTGACTGAGGGAAAGGAGAATGAAAGATTATGTAAATGGGTAATTGTATAATGTGGTCAGCCTGACTAGATATCCTGGGAGATGGTGAACGGACCGGGTCCGTAGGGAACCCTACCGGGATTGTGGTCTCCCATACCGGACGGGGTATGGAGATCTTATGTGTTTTGGCGCCCATACCGGACGGAGTATGGGGACGGCCCGTTTCACCCTCATACCGGACGGGGTAATGAGGTTTATAGTTTTGGCGCCCATACCGGACGGGGTATGGGGACGGCCCTGGAATATGATTTCAAGCGTTAAGGGTTAACGGGTAGCGGGACCCCTATGGATCCCCATGGATACTAGTGGGCTAGTAAATGAGGAAAATATATTGTGTAACGATTAAATTACGAAAAGCTTGATAAGTATTACTTTATACAGTTTATATATGATTTCATGATGATGATGATGTTATTGTTTTCGTATATTGTCTTATGAATTTCACCGAGGTAAGTGAATGGTAAAGGTTTTATTATTGATAAAAGGTTTTGTTGTAAATTATGCTCCATTGGTCTTTTGTGTTTTCTACCCACCTTTACCTCCGTGACGGTGAGATATCGTGATGTCTTTACTGGGCTAGTGTAGCTCATTCCTTATTTAATCATTTCAGATCAGGAAGACATTGTTCCCGAGCCGGTTCCGCAGGAGGACGACGAAGTGGACGCCTAAAGACTCCATAGTCATATTTGTAGCTTTTACTTTCAAGTTTCTCCTTTAGGTAGTTTAATCTTTTATATTGTGAGCACGTTTTTGGTTTTAGTGTAAGGGATGTTAACCGAATTTTTGACTTCATTTTCGCATTTGATATTTTTAATATACATTCCATTTTAAATTTCCGGGGCTGTTACAGTTGGTAGCAGAGCCGCATTTTCTCGGACCCATCCCTTACACAATAGTGCCTCAGAGAAATACTCACCGATATATCGTTACTCAATCATTCCTTGTGAATGCAGGTACACGGGAATGAGGAGAGGAAGGCCCCTACTAAACCGAGCGGCCCCAGATAATTCACTTCGGGAGGATTTAGATAGACTATTCGAGATGGTGGAGGCTCTCGTAGCTGCCCAGCGAAGGCAAGAGGAGAGAAGGGAGTTACTGGGATCTCCTCCGCTAGCGCAGGTTGAGCCCCCGCTACAGCAGGCTGATCCCGAGCCACCCCGGTAGGAGCTTGTTCCTCCACAGTACCACCCGGCACCACAGCCGCGGTACGACCCAGTACCACAGCCACAGTACCAACAGGTGCCGCCACAGCACATTCCAGTGCCCCCACCACATCAGCAGGTGCCACCACAGGGTCCCCCAGTTCACCCTCAGCCGGCCCCAATCCCTCTACCTCGGGACCCCGCTCCTTCCTTGATCGACCCCGGCTTCATAGAGAGGTACAGAAGACTGAACCGTTCTACTTTTTCAGGGGGATCCTCTTTCGAAGAGGCCCAATACTGGCTGGCAGAGACTGAGAGAGCTTTCGAGACCTTGGGAGTAGTTCCTGAGCAGAGGGCTGCCATTGCCTCCTACATGCTGGTAGGGGAAGCAGTACGCTGGTGGGAGCTCAAGCAGGCCACCTTGCCTGCACCAGTTACTTGGGAGCAGTTCCTAGCGGCCTTCCATGCGAAGTATCTCCCTAAACACATCCAACATCTAAAGGAAATGGAATTTGCTCAATTGGTCCAGGGAAATATGACAATGTCGGAGTATGTCCGTAAGTTCCTGGAGCTAGGCCGACATGCCCCGGAGACATTGTTGGATGAGGGCCGAAAGGCCAGGAAATTCCAGTGGGGTCTCTGTCCGAAGATCAGACAGCACTTACTGGTGATGGAGCTCGAGACATATTCGGCAGTCCTGGCAAAGGCGCAGATCATAGAAAGGAGCTTCAACACCCGCCCTCAGCTAGCGGGAAGTTCCCGACCCTCAGCCCCGCTCCGCAGGCCAGCACCTACCATGCCTGTCCAACCCAATAAGAGGCCCAGACCCGCCGTCCAGGCCCCTCCTCAGGCTACGGGGGCAGCACGTGGGAAGATCTGCCAGTACTGCGGCAGGGATCATGGGGACCGACCCTGCTACCGCCTCAACAACACCTGTCGCATATGCGGCAGTGCCCAGCACTATGCAAGGGAGTGCCCTAGGAACCAGAATCAAGGGAGGCCTCCAATCCAGGGCAGAGTTTACAACCTTACCCAGAAGGATGCCGACGCAGACCTAGACGTGGTACATGGTATGTATACTATCTTTGGCCACATTGCTCATGTTTTGTTTGATACTGGTGCATCACATTCTTTTATTTCACATGTTCTTGCTTCCAAAATTTGTGTATCACATGATAGACTTGATTCATTATTGCTTGTATCTACCGCTGGGGGGGAGCATTGCTAGGAGAGGTTGTCTACAGGGCATGTGCCGTGGAGATAGCAGATAGAAAATTGAGGGTAGACCTGATAGGGTTAGACACAGGGGATTTTGATGTAATCCTAGGAATGGATTGGCTAGCGGCGCATCACGCCACCATAGACTGCTTTAACAAAAAGATTGTATTTAATCCTCCCAACGAGGAGCCATTTACAAGTTAATAAAATTATTCGGTATTGATTTCCCCTAATGGTAAGTTCTTTTCTTCTTAATTCCCAGTGCCTTAATCTTGTATTTTCTCTAACTAGGTAAACCCAAGAAAGAAGTTTGTATCCAAGAGATTCCAGTAGTCCGAGACTTTCCAGACGTATTTCCAGATGAACTGCCCGGTCTACCAGGGGACAGAGAGGTCGAGTTCACCATAGACTTACAGCCGGGAACCCAGCCCATCTCGGTAGCTCCTTACCGAATGAGCCGCATCGAGATGGAAGAACTAAGGAAACAGATCACTGAGCTACAAAACAGTGGCTTCATTAGACACAGCGTTTCCCCATGGGGTGCCGGGGTTACTTTTGCAAAGAAAGGAAATGGAACGTCGAGACTGTGCATTAATTACAGAAGGATAAACAAGGTAACAATTAAGAACAAGTACCCTCTTCCCCGGATTGATGACCTTTTCGATCAGTTGCAGGGTGCACAGGTCTTTTCTAAAATAGATCTACGATCAGGTTACCATCAGGTAAAAGTGAGAGCAGAAGACATCCCCAAGACGGCATTCCGAACCAGGTACGGACACTATGAGTTCCTGGTTATGCCGTTTGGGCTAACCAACGCCCCGGCCATCTTTATGGATCTAATGAACAGGATCTTCAGAGAATTCTTGGATCAATTTGTCATCGTGTTCATCGATGATATCTTAGTCTACTCAAAAAGTAGGGAAGAACATGCTCATCATCTTGCCCAAGTCCTACAGGTACTCAGGGAAAAGAAGTTGTATGCGAAGTTGAGCAAGTGTGGATTTTGGCTCGAGCAAACCGCCTTCCTAGGACATGTTATATCGAAGGAAGGGGTGTCGGTGAACCCCGAAAAGGTTGAAGCGGTACTTGGTTGGGAAAGGCTGACAACAGTTAAGGAAATTCGTAGTTTCCTAGGGATGGCAGGTTATTACCGCCGGTTTGTCGAAGGGTTCTCTAGTCTAGCAGCTCCTCTAACCCGACTCACAAAGAAGAATGCAAAGTTTGAATAGAATGAGAACTGCGAAAGGATTTTTTCAGAGTTGAAGAAGCGACTGACTACTGCACCAGTGCTGGCTCTACCGAGTGGATCAGGAGGGTACACAGTTTATAGTGATGCCTCCTATCTGGGCCTGGGTTGTGTCCTAATGCAGCATGGAAAGGTTATAGCATATGGGTCTAGACAGCTAAAGAATCATGAGAAAAACTATCCTACCCATGACTTGGAGCTTGCCGCAATCATACACGCCTTGAAAACCTGGCGCCATTATTTGTATGGAGAGACCTTTCAAATCTACACCGATCATAAGAGTTTGAAGCACATCTTCACTCAGAAGGATCTCAACATGCGTCAGAGAAGGTGGATGGAACTCCTCAAGGACTATGATTGTGACATTCTATACCATCCAGGTAAGGGCAACGTAGTGGCCGATGCCCTCAGCAGGAAAAGTGCAGGCACCCTAGCCCATCTGATGGTTTCAGAGTGTAGGTCCATTGGGGCTACACAGCAGGTTCGCCTGCGAGATCTGAAGAGAGTCACATGTTTGGGCCACCTAGCAGTCCAACCCGAGTTAATCCAAAGAATAAAGGAAGCCCAGTCAGTCGACCCCGCCCTAGTAACCCGCAAGAAGGATGCAGAACAGGGAGTGAGCTCAGAATTTCAGATCTCTGCCGACGGATTGATTCGTTTCAAGGACAGAGTGTGTGTCCCAGACGACAGTGAGTTAAAAAGAGACATCATGACAGAGTCCCATAGTTCAAGGTTCGCCATGCATTCAGGAAGTACGAAAATGTACCAAACTATGCGACCTCGGTTCTGGTGGAATGGGATGAAGAGAGATATAGCCGACTTTGTATCTAAGTGCTTGGTATGTCAGCAGGTCAAAGCAGAACATCAACGCCCGGGCGGGTTACTTCAGCCTTTACCGATTCCAGAGTGGAAGTGGGAACACATCACCATGGACTTCGTATCGGGACTACCCAAGACACGATCGGGACATGATGCTATATGGGTAATTAGTGACCGGCTCACTAAGTCTTCCCACTTCCTGGCCATCAGAATGACTGATCCTTTGGACAAGTTGGCAAGAATGTATATCCGGGAGGTAGTCAGACTGCATGGAGTTCCAGTAACAGTAGTATCCGACAGGGATCCCAGATTCACTTCTCGGTTTTGGAATAGTTTCCAGCAAGCTATGGGAACAAAGCTGTCTCTTAGTACTACTTTCCACCCCCAAACCGATGGACAATTAGAGAGGACAATTCGTACGCTGGAGGATATGCTCCGAGCTTGTGTCCTTGACTCTGGGGGCCATTGGGACGACCACCTACCCCTGATAGAGTTTGCTTACAACAACAGTTACCAAGTAAGCATCGGCATGGCCCCATACGAGGCGTTATACGGGCGTCCGTGCAGGTCACCGATTTGTTGGGAGGAAGTGGGCGATAGAAGATTATTTGGCCCGGATTTGGTAGAAGAAACCACGTCCAAGATAGTTAAGATCAAGAAGAACATCCAGATAGCTCAGAGTAGGCAGAAGAGTTATGCTGATACCCGGAGGAGAGACCTGGCCTTTGAGAAAGGCGACCGGATGTTTCTTAAAGTCACCCCCTTCAAGGGAATTAGTAGGTTCGGCAGGAGGGGAAAATTAAACCCCAGATATATTGGACCCTTTGAAATCTTAGACAAGATTGGTACCACTGCCTACAGACTTGCACTGCCTCCTGAGCTCTCCCGGGTTCATAATGTGTTTCACGTATCTATGCTACGTAAGTACAATCCGGACCCTTCTCATGTCTTGGCTCATGAACCGCTTCCACTGCGAGAGGACTTGTCTTATGAAGAAGTACCAGTCGGTATCACGGACCGAGAGAGCAGAATACTCCGCAACCGGGAAATATCATTTGTAAAAGTCGTGTGGCAGAACCACACGCCTAGGGAGGCTACTTGGGAACTGGAATCAGAATTTACGGCCCAATATCCCCATCTGTTCGATCAAGAGTAACGAGGCAAATTTGGGGACCAAATTTCTTTAAGGGGGGGAGAGTTGTAGCGCTCGGGAAATTAAAGAAGAAGAGAAAAAAAAAATCAACAGTCCCGGCCAACCGGGACCTGCTACGTGACAAGACCACGTCGATCCGGGACGGGACGGGCCACGTTGGCGATCCGCGTATGCGCGATCGGACGGCCAGATCGAACGTGCGATCGGACGGCCCAGATTCAATCAAAAACGGACGGCCCAGATTAAATCAAAATGGACGGCTGAGATCAAAAGGCAAAAGGGTATAAATAAGACCCCCACACCAGACCACAAACCCTGGCCACCTGCCCTCGCCGGAGAAGACGAACCAGAAGCCGGCCGCCGCCACCCGCCGCCACACCGGAGGGATTTCCGACCGCCGATCGAGGTAAATTTCATACCCCCGACTCGTTTTTCCACGCTGATTTCCCCTGTGGCCAAATCGGAGCCAAAATCCCGGCCAAACAGCCGGAATACACGGCCAAAGCCCAGCGGTGCCGCCGCGCCCCTCCTCGATTTTTTGCCTCCGATGAGGCCCTTCCCGGCCTCCGTTTAATGCAATTTTTATATCACCGTGATCACCATTCTTTTCTCTACAGGTTGATCGGAGCTGAATCACCAAAACACGAACTTCACTGGAGAGCCGCCGCACCCGAGAGCACCGCCGCCGGTAAGCTTCGGTTTTCCGTAATTTTTTGGCCCCCCGAGGGCCCTAGAGTTGTTTAATCGCAAGGATTGATGCAAGTGTGGCCAAATTCGGTCGAAAACGGCCGAAAATGGTCAAACCAAGGCGAATCGCCGCCGCAAGCGGCGGCACCGTCGCCGGAGTACAGCGGAGCCGCCGTGCCGGAAATGCGATATTGGTCGAAAGGGGCCCTGGGCCTAATTTAGAATTTTTTTGGAACACGTGCAGGTACCAGTAGTGCGTTTCAGTTCCCCGGGAAAAATTCAGGGAAAATTAGGGACAGCCTGTAGGCACACTGTGAAGCCGTGTTCGGACCCCGAAACGAGTAAGGACCCCTCACCCTATTTCCTATCACGTTATTAAAGTTCAATGAATGATAAAACGGTATTTCATGAACCAACGAATGTGTGAAATTGCTTAAGGTCGCTAATAGAGCCCGAGTCTAGTGTGTTTGTCGGTTAACTGTTATTTGGCCTGTTTTACAGTTTTAAATGCAGTATGAGGTTTGATATTTTCATTTTATAGTTTCGTGTGCATATTTTACTGTTTTACTGATTATGGATTGAATGATTGGGATATTGATGCTGTATGTTGTCTGTTTGGCATAAATTACCGTTTTGCTTGTTTGTATGTGGATTGATAATGCTGACTGAGGGAAAGGAGAATGAAAGATTATGTAAATGGGTAATTGTATAATGTGGTCAGCCTGACTAGATATCCTAAGAGATGGTGGACAGGCCGGGTCTGTAGGGAACCCTACCGGGATTGTGGTCTCCCATACCGGACGGGGTATAGAGATCTTATGTGTTTTGGCGCCCATACCGGACGGGGTATGGGGACGGCCCGTTTCACCCTCATACCGGACGGGGTAATGAGGTTTATAGTTTTTGCACCCATACCGGACGGGGTATGGGGACGGCCCTAGAATATGATTTCAAGCGTTAAGGGTTAAGGGGTAGAGGGACCCCTATGAAAGGCTTGATAAGTATTACGTTATACAGTTTATATATGATTTCATGATGATGATGATGTTATTGTTTTCGTATATTGTCTTATGAATTTCACCGAGGTAAGTGAATGGTAAAGGTTTTATTATTGATAAAAGGTTTTGTTGTAAATTATGCTCCATTGGTCTTTTGTGTTTTCTACCCACCTTTACCTCCGTGACGGTGAGATATCGTGATGTCTTTACTGGGCTAGTGTAGCTCATTCCTTATTTAATCATTTCAGATCAGGAAGACATTGTTCCCGAGCCGGTTCCGCAGGAGGACGACGAAGGGGACGCCTAAAGACTCCATAGTCATATTTGTAGCTTTTACTTTCAAGTTTCTCCTTTAGGTAGTTTAATCTTTTATATTGTGAGCACGTTTTTGGTTTTAGTGTAAGGGATGTTAACCGAATTTTTGACTTCGCTTCCGCATTTGATATTTTTAATATACATTCCATTTTAAATTTCCGGGGCTGTTACAAATATGGAAAATGAAAGAGTTATAGAAAATATAAAACAACCAATGAAACACACTCTTAATGTAATGACCCACTTTCTCTGTTGAGAAATGAGTGCTACTCTACATATATAGTTTGATAAATTCACGCAGCAATAAACAAAAACTTAATATTCAATCATCCCTATGCCGAATTACAAGACATGAGGTTTACAAGATCCTTTACATTATATCGCTATAATATAATTAAACTGAGTTTATAAGGCGAACTGTAATACTCGGGCCCGAAATTTAGCTCGGGATTAATTTTAATATTCTAAAATGTATAAAAATTTATTTTTAAAATTAATAAATTTTAATTTAATGTGGAATTTATGAAAAAAAAAGGCTGATGATGAAATTGAAAATAATTTTAGAAAAAAAGAGTGAAATTTTGGGTTTGGATTGTATTTTTGAAAGAAAAATCGAAAACTAGGGGTCATAATGTAATTAAAAAAATTTTGCTACATAGGACCGCTCATTCAGCAGCCTTGACGAACCGGAGCGCGCTGCATGACAAGGCACGGGAGGCCACGCTGGCGATCTGCGTGCCCCGCGATTGGACAACCCAGAAGCATTTTCGCGCATGGACGGTTCAGATCTGTTCATTCCTCAGGCACGATTGTATGGTCACGATCAAACGTCATGAACAGTCCAAATTCGTTCCCTCTTTAAACAAGATCGGATGGTCGAGATCAAATCGCGATGAATGATCCAGATTCATTTTCTCTTTAAATACGATCGGACAGTAGAGATCAAACGCGATGAACGACTTAGATTAACGCGAGATGGTTATAAATATTTCGTATCACACTAAACCCACACCCTAGCTGCCAGCCTTCCGCCAAAGAAGAAGAACCAGTTGCCAGAGAAGGGAGTCAACCGTCCACCGCCAAAAAAGGTAAAAATTCTCTTTTCCGCTCGAAATTTGATTCCGAGCACCCCTATGGCCAAATTGGAGCAAAAGAAACGGCAGGTGAGCCGGTCACAGCGGGCAAAACCCAGTGACGCTACCGCAAGCAAAACCCACAACCTCATCCGATAACAAGTTCGTGCGATCTTTCCACCATTGTGTTCACTGTTCTGTTTTGTAAGGTTAACTGAAGAAAAACTCCCAGCTGCGAAGGTGAGCCAGCGGAGCCGCCGCACTCGAAAAATTCTACCACTGGTAGATTTCTATTTTTTAGTTTTTTGGGCCAACCGAGGCCCCCTAACGTAATTTTTCGCAGAGATATGTATAAAACTGGCTGAAACTGGCCAGAAATGACCCAAAACGGCCAGGCCGAGGCAAACCACTATTGTGGGTGGTGGTGTCATCGCTGGAGCATAGTGGTGCTGCCGTGCCGAAATTCCAAAATTGGTTGGAAATGATTTTTTTTACCGATTTTAGATTCTTATGGTATTTTTAACATGAAATATGTTTTAATCTCTGCAGAAAAATTTAGGAAATCTGGGGATCACCAATATGTGCCATAGAAAGTTTAGTATTTTAGACACCGATTCGGGTAAGAATCCCTCACCTTATTCTCTATTATGGAATTGAAGCTTAATAATCGGTAATATGGTATTTTGTGTAATTTAAAAAACTTTGAGAATAATAACCTAATCGAGGCAGAACCAGTTAGTTATTTATTTGTTTGTCCTGTGTAACTTATTGTTTGCTTTTAAAGCTTTAAATATATGAGAATATACTGGAATAGTTAAACGATTTAGTTGTACTTCCTTAATATGTATTTATTAATTTTCTTACCTGATTTACGGTTAATTTATGAAATTAAAAATTAATATGCAAATGAAAAATTACTTGATTATGTGAATTAATGAATGATGGTCTTACTGAATATCTTGGGAGATATTGGACGGACTAGGTACATAAGAAACCCTACCGTGAACGTTGCCTCATACCGGACGGGGTATGGAGACGGACAGATTCACCCTCATACTAGACAGAATATTGAGGGATGGTATTTTTGGCGCTCATACCGAACGAGATATCGGAACGGTCGGTTAGTTGACAATGTTGGATATTAGTTCACACATAGTAGGACATCTCTATGGACTCCCAAGGATACCCGTAGGCAAATAAAAAAGAAAAGTTATTGTTCTTACTCACTTGAATATGAGATTAGAATGTTATTTAAGTTATTATCTTTATAGGTCGATTTAAACATCTCGCAACGGTGAATATATGCAATAAATGGTTTTCTTTATGATAAATGAATATTACTTAAATTAAGAGCTCCATTAGTTATTTTTATGATTTTTACCAATCTTTAATTTCTATATTGGTGAGTAGTGTGATATTCTTACTGGGCTAATGTACCTCACCCTTTCATTAACTATTTCATATCAAGAGGTCTAAGATCCAAATCTCGATCAACAAGAGAGTTGTGAATAGTTCACCACCCAGACTCCCTTTAAAACCTAGTGACGGTTGTCCTAAAATGCTCAGTTATTTGCCTTTTGTTTATTTCTTTGATTTTTATTTGTTGTTTTAGAAGGGACATTCTTGTAGTCCTATTGGGCATTCTAAATTATTGTGTAAAAAATGTAAATACTAAACTCTATTATTTTGCTTCTGCATTTAATTTATGACTTTATTTCCTTTTAAATTCTGGACTTTTACAATTGGTATAAGAGTCGTGTTCCTCATAACCATTTCTTACATAAAGACCTAAGGAAACACCAAGAAAATGAATTATCATAAAATCATTCCTTGTGAAATGCAGGTACAGATATATGAGGAGAGGAAGACCCCCACTAAATTGAGCAACCCGAGAGGGTTCGCTTTGAGAGGATGTTGATTGTCATCGTCATTGGAAGGTGAGATTTTTCTTTTCATTTGCTTCATTTTTTGATTTTAAGCCACCCTAAACCTTCATCGACGTCAAAAGACCAAAGGAGAAGCTGGAAACAGAGGGCAGAGCTCGACTGAGCCACCATACCCAAAACTAAAAACTCATTTGGTGAGCTCGAATCCTCTTCTCATTCCCTTATATTCTTTGACCATTGGTTTCCTAACATGTTTTTAGTGTAGGAAAATCAGAGCAAAATCGCGATCGCGAGGGAGGAATGATGGAGTCACCGCACTGAAAACCCCAAATTGCCGATAAGTTTTGGTTTTTGCCCTTTTTTCGCCAATAGGCCTTACCTAACCCCAAATTTTGTAGGTTTTCAAACAGAATTGGCCAAAATCGACCTGACTGAGAGGAGTAACTGCCATAGGCGGCAGAGTTAGTGCCATCATGCTAGAACCCTAAACCGTTCTCCGGGAAAGTTTTAATCATTTTTTTGCCATTTTTTTTGTGTATTTTCATAATATTTCACAGTGTTTTTGGTTTTTACAGAAAAACTCAAGAAATTTGGGAACTAGAAATCTCCAGGAAGTGCAGTGAAAAAAAATAGTGTTTCGAGCATCAACCCGGAGTAAGAATCCCTCACCCTTTCTCCTGTTAAATTAAAGTTTAAGAAATAATAAATGAAAAATTATAAAAGTTGGCGACCCCTGATTAATTAAATACAAGTCACCGATGGAGACAGTAACGGGTCAATGTGTAATTGTCCTTAGTTACCTATTTTACCTATTTATTTCTATACTGCTTTGCTTGTTTACTGTTACTTCGTGTACTTTGATTTATTGATTTTAATTACTTTTTTTGTTTATTAGTTACTCAATCGTTTTTCACCCTAATCTGTTAATTTGGTTTGAAATGAATGTCTTAATTACATTTTCTCATATTATTGAGTATTAATTTATATCGCCTATTAAATGATCGTCTTATTGTCCTGTAATCATGAAATGGGAGTGTTGCATGTATTTGGTGGCTAAATGGTTATGTGGACATGTAGGTGTAAAGTATGTTGTTCAACTAAAGGGCTTACCGTGTGTCATGAAAAATGGTGTACAGACCCGGTATAAAGGGTAAACCCTACTGTTCACGTTACTTCCAGTCGAACAGGGCTGAGAAGTTCTATACCAGAAGGAGTTGGAAATTATTTTGATTACACTCATACCGAACGGGGTATGGAGGTGGTTGTATATTTGGTGCCCATTATCAAATGGTATATGGGGACAGCTAGTTGATTAATAAAATAGATACTTGGTCCATGTGTAGTAGGAATTCCTACGAACCCCTAGCGACGTCGATAAGTAAGTAAAGAGGTAAAATTAATTACTGTTGGCATCTTAGGAAGGGTGATGTGTATTACTATTATGTTTCTCTTCTTCATAAATGGTATTTAAAAACTTAAAGGTGAATAAGTAATAAATGTTTTCAAGTTAAATTAATTTATTTTTAAAAAATTTGTAAAGCATTGTTGGTTATTTTACGATTTCTACCAACCTTTAATTTTTTTGTATCGGTAGTAAATGGTTGATATTCTTACTAAGCTAGTGTAGCTCACCCCTTTATTATAGCCAATTCAGATAAGGACGATTAAGATCCAGATCTTGAACAACAAGAGGGTTAGTAAAAGGTTGCCTCCTATTTTTTTTCCAATTGTGCAACGGAGGTCGAGCACATAGGTTTAGTTTACACATTTATTTCTTTTATGTTAATTTTCTTCAAGGGGCATTCCCGTAGCCCTATTGGGCATTTCAATTAAACTGTGTAAGGAATATAAATCCTAAATTCTTAATTGCTTCCGCAAATTTATAAATTTTAATATTATTATTCAGTATGAATGTTTAAACCTTTACAATTGGTATTAGAGCTGCGTTCTTCAAAGCCATTCCTTGCACATAAGGTTAGAATATTCCAGTACCTAAATCTCAACCCTTAGTTGTGAAATGTAGGTACAAGGACATGAGGAGAGGAAGACCCTCGCTAAATAGAACAGCCCGAGAGGGATCGCTTTGAGAGAATATCGATCAGCTCTTCGAGATACTGGAGAGACTCATCTCCGCCTAGCAAGCCAGGGAGGAGAGGAGGGAGTTATCTGATCCACCTCTACCATTGCCACAGTAAGAGCCATCTCCATACCGAGAGGATCCAACGTCACCATAGTACAACCCTACTCCACCACCGTATCATCCGGTACCGCTACAATAAATCTGGTGCCCCCACTATACAAGCAGGTGCCGCCATAAGGCCACCTGGTCCCTTCCCAGCATAATCCATTTCCCATTCAATAGGACCCGGCTCTACCCGTGATGGACCCATGTTATATTGAGAGGTACAAAAGACTTAATCCATCTACTTTTATGGGGGCATCCACTTTTAAAGAAGTTGAATACTGGTTAGCAGAAACAGAGAAGGCCTTCGCAACTCTTGGAGTAGTTCCTGAACAAAAGTCATTCTTGCCATTTACATATTCGTGGGTGAGGCAGGGTGTTGGTGGCAACTGAAGCAGGCCACACTACCCACTTCAGTCACCTGGGAACAGTTCCTAACAGCCTTTAATGTTGAGTACCTTTCAGAACACCTCCTA
Organism: Carica papaya; assembly: GCF_054855325.1. Taxonomy (NCBI): domain Eukaryota; kingdom Viridiplantae; phylum Streptophyta; class Magnoliopsida; order Brassicales; family Caricaceae; genus Carica; species Carica papaya. The sequence goes on along the minus strand of NC_142312.1, from coordinate 3,120,545 downwards.
TATCTGCAAGGGATGGAGTTTGCACACCTGATCGAGAAGGATTTATCAGTATCAAAGTATGCTCAGAAATTCCTAAAGTTAGGCTGATACTCTCCTAAGAGAATGACGGACGAAGGCAAAAAGGTAAGAAAATTTGAGTGGGGTCTCCATCTTGAAATTAGATAGTAATTATATGTGTTCGAGCTTAATACCTACTCAGCAATTTTGGCAAATTCACAATTGATAGAATTATAACTTTTTTTATCTAAATCTTTAAACTTTTTACGAGTTAAAAAATTCATACTTATACGAGTCATATTTTGAAGATTTTGATGTAAGATAAACTATTTTTTTGTAGTCTCTTCATAGTTTATTTGATAAATACTTCAAAAGTTTATTTTATATTTTTTTCGGTTAATAAAATTGACAGTTATTTGATAAAAAACACTGAGATAATTATTAGACTAAAATTCATTGATTAATCATATGTATTATTTATATTATACTAAACAGTTGTAAAAGTTATATGATTAAAGTAATAATAAGATCGATATAATAATGAGATGAAAATACATAGATTGTGTTGCTTTCTAGATAAATATAGTAGAATTGAATATCCTAATTTCATTGAATGAGAGTTTAGATATGAGATTCAATGGTGTTGGTTGGAGCTATTTTGTTAATCAATTTATGAAAAAGGTATTCGTTATAGGGGAAGTCAACTTCAACAATTAATTTTTTGATGTCATGTTCTCAAACCAACCGTACTCTTTAAGTTCAAGTTATCTAAACTTAAAGGACTAAAAGTTTGTTATCTCAAAAGATTAATTTTGATGGAACGACATTCAAATCTATTAATGTTAGTACATTGTAAATATGTAATTGTTACTTCTTTACAAAATAATAATAATAATCATACCTTATCATTTTAACTTGCACATAACACATGCTCAAAATATAAAATATAAATAACAATTCAGTGCAAATAGAAACTATAGTATTTTACCAAGTTAATTCTATATCCAGTTCAAATTTAAAATTTTTATAATTTTTTCATTGAGTAGAAAAATAAACTTATGGTTATAGAGTCAAGTTACAAGTAAAATTTATTCAATTGGGCATCAAATATTAAAGTATAACTAACTTGTACATATTAAATTATAAGATTTAGAAATAAAATAAAAATATCATAAGTTTAAATCAAATGCAATGTTACTATTTTAATCACATCTTATTCAGCGATTAAAAACTCAAACTCATAATAACCTTACAACTAATTAAGAACTAATATTTCTTCATGATCTCTACCTTTTTGGTCACTAAAACAAAGAATGCTGACATGCTTAGCATTGTGAAAGTGAAGATGTTCAGCAATATGGTTTGAGTAGGTTTTGAATAACTTGTCAATTATGATGAATAAGCATGGATTCTAATATGGTTCTCATGTAACTGCTAACAATTTGTCCACTTTGATTTTCATTTAATACAAAATTTTCTTCTCCTATCTTTATTGCTTCTTTGAGGTCCCAATTCACTTCAAGGGTTTCCAACTTGTCGAGATCGAATGAACCTTCTTTCTCAATTATCTCTCTTACTTCTTCCTCGTATGGAGTGTAAGAAGGTATGTTGAAGGAGTCCATAACATTTTCTTCCATAAATCCCTAATCGATGAATTCATATATTTATTTATTAAGTAGTTTAATAATACACTTACTGTAACACCCACTAATTTTTTAATTTTTATTATTATTATTTTGATTTTTTTAATTTATTTTATTTAGTTTATTTTATAATTTTTGAATTTTAATTGATTTATTTAATTTAATTTAATTAAATTAAATAAAAATAAAATAATAATAATAATAAAATTGGGTAAAAATTTTATTTGGATTTAATTGAAATTGATTTTGGGAAAAAGGGGTGAAAATTAGGATTCTGGGGGTATTTTTGAAAAGAAAATCGGAAATCAGGGGTCAAAAAGTAATTTAGAAAAATTATGCCCCGTTAGCGTCACGTCAGCAGCCACGTCAACGGCCCAGTCAGCAGCCCTGGCCAACCAGGACCTGCCGCGTGGCAAGACCACGTCGATCCGGGAACGGGCCACGTGGGCGATCCGCGTGCGCGCGATCGGACGGCCTAGATGCGTCCCCGCACGCACGGACGGCCCAGATCAAGCGTGCGCACGGACGGCCCAGATGCACGCGCATGGACGGCCCAGATTTAATCAAGTACGAACGGCCCATATTTAATCAAGATGGATGGCTGTGATTAAAAGGCAAGAGGGTATAAATAAAAGCCCCACACCTGACCACAAAAACCCTAGCCGCCTGCCCTCGCCAGAAAAGACGAACCAGACGTCGAAGGAGCCGGCTGCCGCCACCCGCCGCCGCACCGGGGAGTTTTTCGACTGCCGATCGAGGTAAATTTCATACCCCAGCTCGTTTTTCAATGCTGAGTTCCCCGGTGGCCAAATCGGAGCCAAACTCCTGGCCCAACAGCCGAAAAACACGGCCGAAACCCAGTGGCGCCGCAGCACCCCTCCTCGGTTTTTGCCTCCGATGAGGCCCTTTCCGGCCTCCGTTTGATACAATTTTTATATCACTGTGATCAGCATTCTTTTCTCTACAGGTTGATCAGAGCCAAATCCCCATAACATGAACCACACCGGAGAGCCGCTGCACCCGAGAGCACCGCCGCCAGTAAGCTGCGGTTTTTCGTAATTTTTTGGCCCCCTGAGGGCCCTAGGGTTGTTTTATCGCAGGGACCGATTCAAGTGTAGCTGAATTCAGCTGAAAACGGCCAACCTAAGGCGAATCGCCGCCTCAAGCGGCGGCGCCGTCGCTGGAGCACGCCGGAGCCGCCGTGCCGGAATTACGATATTGGCCGAAAGGGGCCCTGGGTCTAATTTGGGATTTTTTGGGACACGTGCAGGTACCAGTAGTGCATTTCAGTTCTCCGAAAAAAAATCAGGAAAAATTAGAGACAGGCTGTAGGCGCACTGTAGAGCAGTATTCAGACCCCGAAAACAAGTAAGGATTCCTCATCCTATTTCCTATCACGGTATTAAAGTTCAATAAATGATAAAACAGTATTTCGTGAATCAATAGATGTATGAAATTGTTTAAGGTTGCTAATGGAGCCCGAGTCTGGTGTATTTGTCAGTCAATTGTTGTTTGTTCTATTTTACAGTTTTAAATGCAGTATGATGTCTGATGTTTTCATTTCATAGTTTCATGTGCAAATATCATTGTTTTATTGATTATGGGTTGAATGACTGAGAATCCGATGTTGTGTGTTGTCTTATTTGGTATAAATTACTGTTTTGCTGGTTTGTGTGTGATTTGATGATGCTGACTGAGGAAAAAGGGAATAAAAGGTAATGTAAATTGATAATTGTATAATGTGGTCAGCCTGACTAGATATCCTGGGAGATGGTGGACGGACCGGGTCCCTAGGGAACCCTACCGGGATTGTGGTCTCTCATACCGGACGTGGTATGGAGACCTTATGTGTTTTGGCGCCCATACCGGACGAGGTATGGGGACGACCCGTTTCACCCTCATACCGGACGGGGTATTGAGGTTCATAGTTTTGGCGCTCATACCGGACGGGGTATGGGGACGGCCCTGGAATCAGGATATAAATGTTAAGGGTTCACGGGTAGCGGGACCCCTATGGATCCCCATGGATACTAGTAGGCTGGTAAATAGAAAAAAATATGTTGTGTAACGATTGAAATGCAAAAGGACGTGATAAGTATTATGTTATACAGTTCATATGATTTCATGATGATGATAATGTTATTGCTTTCGTATGTTATTTTATGAACTTCACCGAGGTAAATGGATAGTAAAGGATTTTATTATTGATAAAAGAATTTGTTGTAAATTATGCTCCATTGGTCTTTTTGTGTTTTCTACCCACCTTTACCTCCGTGACGGTGAGATAGTATGATATCTTTATTGGGCTGGTGTAGCTCATTCCTTATTTAATCATTTCAGATCAGGAAGACATTGTTCCCGAGCCCGTTCCGCAGGAAGACGGCGAAGGGGACGCCTGAAGACTTCGTAGTTATATTTATGGCTTTTATTTTCGAGTTTCTCTTTTAGTTAGTTTGTTCTTTTATACTTTGAGCACGTTTTCGGTTTTGGTGTAAGGGATGTTAATCAAAGTTTTTATTACGCTTCCGCATTTGATCTTTTTAATACACATATTTTATTTTAAAATTCCGAGGCCGTTACACTTACAATGTATTTTTTAATTTCTTATAATATAATATATGACAAATTCTGTATACTGAAATCAGGCACAAAAGAGAAGATGACATAGATATAGATATGTATATATTTAATATTAACTGTGGTTATTGGTGTGGGTTATTATGATAAGAACAACTTTATATAGATATAATTAAATAAGGTAATATATTTATTTAAAAATATAAATATGTAAAATTATATATATCTTATTAATAATAACATTAAATTACCTGGGCAACTAAATCCATGAGCGATGTTGCAAGGAGGACCACACAGGAAAAAGATTCTCAAGAGGCCGGGGATGTGGAATGCTTCTCCCAACTAAGCTAAGAAGCATACAACCTCCTACTTTCATTTCTTTACACCGAAGCCTTAGAAACCTTGAGAAATCCTTTTCAAATTGCTCTTTGTATGCTTTATATACCTTTGGAGAACTTGATTTTTCCTATGTATATGTTCCCTTTTATTTTTCTCTCCAATACCATCTGGAACCTATATATACATATATACATATAAACATGTAAATATATGAATACAAACATCTCTATAAGTATAATAATTTCTTAATAAATTAATAATGTATATTGGTATCTGTGCTTAATAAGCCTCTGACCTCTTGAAAGATATAAGGATGTACAACATTTATATCTTTTGAACATTAGTCATCTAGCCTTAGTACTACATTAAACAATTGAATTGAACTGAGAATCTAGATAGTTTTAATTATATTAAAATTTAAATTCACACAAAATTTACTAGGTGTTTTTATGATTCACGATTTTAATCTAGTGGAGTTATGTGAGGTAGCATTTGAGAATATAAATAATTGATTAAGTCATTTTTATAAACTTAATCTTCTATTAATAACTAAATACTCTAATTATTGTGATATAATTATATAATAATTATTTCTGTTTGTAATAATACAAAAAAAAAAGTAATGAAGAACATAGAAAGGAGTTAAAGGGCATATGAAGAAAAAAAAGTATAATTACATTATTATTTTTTGAAATAAAAGATTCTCGTTTTTTTTTTAAAGGATCAAATCACTTATTAGATAAAGTTAGACATAAATGAAGTTGATAATCATTGTTTAGATGAATGGTTATTACATTTATTTTTTTATGAAAATTATTGAGTTTAAGTCAAATTTTGATTATGTATTTTTATTTGAAAGTTATATTTTATTACATTATCATCGGTATATATGTCCGATTTAAAAAGATAAATGTATGAATTTTGAGATATATATACATATACATTTATCTAAAAAGATAAATGTATACGTGAAATTAATAATTACTTGCCTTAGAGAGCCAATGAAGGCTACTAGATGAGTGTACAAAATCAAGACTTCCCCTGGGGAATAGTCTGCCATAGAAGGAACCAGCCACAACCAACACAAAATAGCAAAGTTTATGGAAAGGTCCAGAACTTAAAAAGAAATAAAGTCACGAATTAAATGCGGAAGCAAAATAATAGAGTTTAGGGTTTATATTTCTTATACAATAATTTAGAATGCTCAATATGATTACAGGAATATTCCTTCTAAAAGAACAAACAAAAATCAAAGAAATAAACAAAAGACAATATGCTGAATATTCTAGGACGACCTTCACTAGCTTTTTAAGGGAGTCCGGGTAGTGACCTATTCACAACTCTCCTGTTGATCGAGATCTAAGTTTTGGTTATCTTGATCTGAAATAGTTAATGAAAGAGTGAGTTACACTAGATCACACTACTTACCAATACATAAATTAGAGGTTGGTAAAAATTATAAAAATAATCAATAAAACTCTTGATTTAAGTAAATTTATATATTATAAAGAAAAATTTTATTCCATATATTTACCATTGCAAGATTTTCAAAATCAACTTATAGAGACAATAACTCAAATAATACTTCAATTTCATTTTCGAGTTAGCAATAACAATCATTTTTCCTTTTTTATTTACCAACTGGTATTTCTGGGGGCCCATATGGATTTCTCACTACATGTGAACCAATATTCAATATTTTTAACTAACTAGCCAGCCGTCCCTATATTCCGTCTTATATGAGTGCCAAAAATCTCATCCATCAATACCTCGTTCGGTATGAGGGTAAATCGGGTTGTCCACATACCTCATCCGATATGAGCATCAAAATACCAATATTCAATATTTTTAACTAACCAGTCATCCCCATATCCCATCTAGTATGAGACAACATTCACGGTAGGGTTTTTTATGTATCCAGCCCGTCCACCATCTCCCTATATATCCAGTAAGGCTACCATTCATTAATTCACATGACCAAACAATTTTTCGTTTGCATATTAATTACCAATTTCACAAATCAACCATAAATCACGCAAGACAAGAAATATATACATCAAGGAAGCACAATTGAATCATCTAACCATTCTAGTATATCATCGTGTATTTAAATCTATAAATTCAACAATCAGTTAAACATGACAACAAATAAAAGACTAATTGGTTTCCAGCTCCATTGGTAACCTGTAATTATTCTAAAAAAATTTCAAATTATATAAAATATCATATTACTGATTATTAAGCTTCAATTCCATAACAAATAATAAGGTGAGAGATTCTTACCCGAATCGGTGTGCGAAACACTAAACTTTTTACTACGCCTACTAACGGTTATCAGGTTTTCTAAATTTTTATGCGGAGATTAAAACGCGCTTCACGTACCTAAAAATACTCAAAAAAAAAACCTAAAATTGGTGTTATTTTGCCAGTTTTGGAATTCTAGTACGGCAGCACCACTGTGCTTCAACGATGGCACCACCGTCTGCGATGGCAGTTTGCCTCGGTCTAGTCGTTTTTGGTCAATTTTGGCCGATTTCGGCCTGTTTTGTACCCATTTTTGCGAGAAAATATGTTAGGGGGCCTTGGTTGGCCGTAAAAAGTCAAAAAATAAAAACTTACTGGCGGTGGGATTTCCTGGTGCAGTGGTCGTGCTGACTCACTTTCGCGGCTGGGTGTTTTTCTTCTGCCAACTTGTAGAAAATAGAACGATGAACACAATAGTAAAAAAATCGCACAAAACGGGAAACAGGAAGGGGCTCATCGGAGGAGGTTTCGAGTTTTGCCCACTTTGGCACCGCCGGGCTTTGCCCGCGGTTTCTGGCTCACCCGCTATTCTTTTTGCTCTAATTTGGCCATGGGGTGTTTGGAATCAAATTTCGAGCAGATAGGAGAATTTTTACTTTTTTTAGCAGTCGGAGGTGGCTCCGGCACGGCAGCAGTCGGCTTCCTTCTCCAACGACTAGTTCTTCTTCTCCGGCAGGAGGCTGGCGGATAAGGTTTCAGTTCGGTATGATGCGAGATATTTATACCCATCTAGCATTAATTTGGACCATTCATCGCGTTTGATCATGACTGTCCAATCGCGTTTAAAAAGAAAATAAATCTAGACCGTTCATTGTAATTTGATCTCAACCGTACGATCGCATTTAAAGAGAAAACGAATTTGAACCGTTCATTGTGTTTAATCACGACCGTCTGATCGTACTTGAGGAGGGAACGGATCCAGACCATCCACGTGCGTGGGAATGCTTCCGAACCGTTCGATCGTAGGGCACACGAATTGCCAACGTGGCCTCCCGCGTGGCACCGAGTCAGCATGCCTTGCCATGCGGCCTTGCCACACGCGCGCTCTGGTTTGTCGAGGCTGCTGACTATACAGTTCTACATGGCACAATTTTTTTAATTGCATTTGGACCCCTAGTTTCTGATTTTTCTTTCAAAAACACCATCCGAACCCAAATTTTCACATCTTTTCTCAAATTTTCAATTTCATCTTCAACCTATTTTTGCCCTAATTTCACATTAAATAAAATTTTATTAATTTTAGGATTAGATTTTTATATATTTTTTAAATTTTAAAATTAATCTCGGGCCAAATTCCGAGCCCGAGTATTACAGCTTATTTTTAGGATGTTGATCATAAAATTCAGGAACTTCTTTCAAAATGTTGTTGAAATCATTGGTAGGAAGGTCGTTTAAAAAGACTTGGATATCAGGATCATGATGATCGTGATGATCACGGTCATCCTGGTACTGGTTGTCGATGCTCTCGTCATTGATGGTGTTAATAATCTCTAATATCACCTGCAGAGTATTGGGTCCTGATGAGCAACCCAAGTCTGCAACTCTGAAACAAGTCAGTCAACTGCCATTAACATTGCTACTTCTACTCCTCATGGACCTCATCATGTTTTTTATGGTTTCTACTAGAAAATGGTTTGGATTTTGATATCACTATTCTCTGAAATATTAAAACCACAAAAGTTATAAAATATTATTAGACATACATGCATATGTATACATGCATATGTATATGTATATATGAATTAGACGATGAAAAGAAAGAAAGAGACTTGGAAAAGAGAATTGTTGGTGTAACTCTTTTTCCCATTTCCCGGAGGATTCATACAGAGAACACTTGCAACATCCATCATCAATAATTTGACTTGAATCCTCAGTGCCCTCTTCTCTCTGTCTTTATACACACAAATAACTTTTGTATGTACAGAAAAAGTACTAGACAAGATATAAGAAGATACCAGTACAACCTGGACATGAACATAAGGTTAAAAAATGTCCCACAACCAAAAATAAAAAATGATATGACAAAAATTGATAGCAGGACAAACTAATAATTATATTCTATGCTTCATTTCAATGGAACCTCAAAGTAGCTCTACTTTATTAGAATTATTTTTCATTCATACTTAAGGTTTGTGCTGATTTTTAAATCTTTTATATTAGAAATCTAATATCATTATGCATGAAGATAATTAATATGATTGTTGTGATAAAATATGTTTTTGTAACCACATTCTCCATAGGGTCATCTTTCTCTTTCTTCTCCAAGCCTAGGTTATGAAAGAAGGAGAAAAAGGAACTAGTTATTAAGGTCCTCTTATCTCTTTCCCTCTCCATAGTGCCCTCTTATCTATTTCTATTTCTATAACAATTCGAACCTCAATGTCGGTGGGTATCGACATTTGCACAATATTTTTAACCATTAAAATCGATAAATATTAAATATACAATTGAACTATACTTTAATACATATATCTTGTTATAAAAAAATTATTTATTTATAAATAATTGAGGCATCTAAATTAATTTATAAATCTAAAATAGAAACAAATATTCACTATTTTCTATCGATCTTGAACTTGTTTCTCATCTCCTCTAACCTAGATGGGGCCTGAATTAGGGTGAACTTCACAATCTCAGTAAGAAAAAAGTTTTATAACGAAAACTTACGTACACACATTTACACAATATTTAAAATATGATAATAATTATAATTAAGAAAATATCAAATAAAATATCACAATCAAAATACACAACAAAACAAATCATCACACAAAACATATTTTAATCTTCACTCTTCTAATCTAACTTTTGTTCTCATTGTAAATCACACTTTTATTTTCTCAATTCACACCTAATAGTCTCAATTCTCTCTTCTGAAACATATTCTCAATTCCATTCTTTTCCTTATTACTTTTACATACGCCTTACATATATAGTTTGCACACACATACACATGGATTTACATTTTTCTCAAAACGAAATGGATTTGCTCACACACACAAATCTCTCCACTCGGATTCAATTCGGATTTCTTACTCACACATATCACTCCATTCGGAATCATAATTTCACATTAGTTAGTTCCTTAAAGCTTATTTAGATTACCATCGTGTGATACCTGTTATATCGCTATTGATGAAAGGCCAAAAGGATTTCCTTATCGCATCGGATTCAATGAATATAATTATTAGTACATAATATTTTCTTTCATAATAATTTAATTTTTAATTTTTTCTCTTTTTTAAATATTCAATTTTTATATAATTTTTAACCAAAAATGCTAAAATAATTAAATTGTATGTTGGCACTGTAAAAAATAACTAAAAATAATTTTAACTAATTAATTAAACTAATAAAATAATAACAATAATTAATTTATTAATTTAAGTAATTAGTTATTGCTTTTTAATTTTAATTTTTTATTGTTATTAGTTTAATTAAAAATAAATTACAATTAAGTGCTAGATTTTAAAAATTTATTCTAAAATTTAACTTCATAAGAATGTGATGAGTCCTGGTGTGGGTGTAAGACGGTGGTGGGTTTTTTTGGAGTACAATTCACAATCGATTAACATTATTATTAATTGGTCCTCTTTAATCTTTAAAATTTTATGGGCGTACGGCTATGAATGTAAATTGATTTCAAATTTTCAAACATTTAATGCATTAATTAATTTTATTAATTAAGTCTTGCTTAAATGTTTTAAATCCCTAAAAACATATATAATATATTTAATGTAAAGGCTCAAAAACTTAAAAAAAATGAATTTGTATTTTTAAATGCAGAAACAAATAATAATGTTATAATTACATTTCTTATATGGTAAATTTGAATACTCAATAGGATTACAGAAATGTTCATTATACAGCGGTTCGTAAAAACGAATAAATAAATGAGTAAAAACAAGTAAATGAATGCTCTAGGGAGTTAACCTCCCTAGTACTTAATAGGGTCCAAAAGGTAATTTATTCACTACCCTTCTGCTGATAAGGATCTTTATCTTATTCTTCTTGATCTAAAATTATTAATAGAAGAATGAGTTACACTACTCCAGTAAAAATATCACACTAATCACTGATATGGGAAACCGAAGGTTGATAAAAATCATAAAACAACTAATAAAACCCTTTATTTAAATAAATTCATTTAATATAAATAAAATCATTTATTCTATATTTGCCGTTGCGAGTTTTTCAAAATCAACTTATGAGGACGAATAATCAGATATTATGATTTCATGTACAAGTGAACAATATTAAAAATTCTCTTTTTAACCTATTTACTAGAACCCCTGGAGGTCCATAAAGATATTTTCTTATTCGTGAACCCAATTTCTAGATTTTTCAGTTAACCCGGTCATTCTCATATCTCGTCTAGTAATGGACGTCAAACACACCATCATCTCGATATCTCATTCAGTATGAGGGTGAACCATGTCTCCCAAACCCTTTCAGTATGGGACTTCATGGCCCCGTCTGGCTGAGATAATATCCACAGTAGTATTTTCTATGTACTAGGTCCGTCCACCCTTTAGTGCTACGACATTGAAGTAACCAATGCTATACTCCTAGAAAAAGCTCTAACGACCTTCAACAAAAGAGTACCTGTACCCAAAACAGACATAGGTGGATAGGTAGAGAATACCTAGGGGCGCGAGACAACTCTCTCTAAGGAACTCGGCAAAATAGTCCCATAACTTTGGGAGAAAGGGTGCCTCCTCACAAAGGGGGTCGTAGTGACCAAGCCCGGGCGACTGTTTACCAAAAACACAGGTCTCCGCAAAATCGTAAGACCATGTATGGGGGCTTACGCCTGTCCAGTGCCGGAAGGTTAAGGAAGTCGGTGACCTGATGACAGGGGAGCCGGCAACTGAAGCCCCAGTGAACGACAGTCGTAACTATAACGGTCAAGGTACCCAGTAAGCCTTTCACACATATATCTATATCATCAATCAATCGTCAATTTCATGCCAACATTTCATATTCACAAATCAACAGTAGGTTATGCAAATATGCGATATTACATTAAGAACATAATTGAGATTTTTTATTTCAGAACAAACCAACACGGGAATGTACAGTGAGTTAAACCAAACAACTAGGAAAATAATTCAAAATCATCAATTAAATACGCACAATATAATAGTAAGTAATTCAAGCAGTATAAGAAAATACATAGTGAATCATGACAAATATGAACTAACCGATGTCGACTCCACTAGTGACCAGTAAAAATTCTTTAGGTTTTTCTAATTTTTTCACAATACAAGATATTCGATTATTAACCTTCAATTTACCCTAACAGGGAATAAGGTGAGGGATTCTTACCCGAATCGGTATTTCAAAATGTTGTACTAGCTGCTATGCCTCTTGATGGTCATCGGATTTCCTGAATTTTCCTTGCATAAATCAAAATACCCGTCACATACCTAAACATATCCCAAAAGGCCAAAATCGGTGTCAAAAAATTTTAGGATTCCGGCACAGCGGCACCACCCGCTCCGCTGCCCACGGTGGAGGTTTGCCTCGGCCTGACCGGTTTTGGCCTGTTTTACACGTATATCTATGAAAAAATATGTTAGGAAGTCTCGGTTGACTGAAAAAATTAAAAAATTGAGACCTAACAGTGCGGAGGTCTCTGGGTGTGGCGGCTCTGCTGGTTCTCCTTCACGGCTAGGGTTCTTCTCTAGCTAACTTACACCAAAAAAAGATGATGAACATGTTGGTCTAAGAATCGCGTGAAACGAAAAATAGAAAGGGGCTCATCGGAGATGGTTTTGAGTTTTGGCCGCGGCGGCTCCGCTGAGCTTTGCTCGTGATTTTTTGCTCATCTGCCATTTCTTTTACTCTGATATGGCCACGGGAGGCTTGGAATTGAATTCTAAGCGGGAAGTTAAAACTTTTACCTTTTTTAACAATCAGCGGGTGGCTCTAGTGCTGCAGCGGCAGTGGTCAGCCTCCTTCTTCGGCATGTGGTTCTTCTCCAGTGAGGGTTGGTGAGGCTAGGGTTAGGGTTCCCTAGAACATGATGCTTAAATACCCTCCCCGTGTCGATCTAGACCGTTCGTTCGGGAACACTTGACCCTCTCTCGTCCGTTGGATCTATTTTATTTGGAGAATGAATCTGGACTTCATGATCATATTGAATCTAATTGTTCGATCGCGTCTAAAGAAGGAATATGTATGAACCGCTCACGCGTGGAGGATGAGACATGGACTGTCGAATCGTCAGGCACGCGGATCGCTTGTGTGGTCTCCCGCATGGTGCTAATGTTAGCAGGGTTGCCACGTGGCGTGCTCTGGTTCGCCGATGCTGCTGACCGGGCTGTCCTACGTGGCCAAACTTTTTCTTTTTACGATATAACCCATTTTTCTCAAATCTTCTTTAAAAAATACCCCCGGATTCAAATTTTCACCTATTTTCTCTAAAATTATTTTCAATTTCGTTCTTAATTCATTTTTTCTCAAAAATTTAATAAAATTAAAATTAAAATAAAATAAATTAATTATTTATAAATTTTTATAAATGAAAAATTTATTCCATACAGATTTTCGGGTTCAGGTATTATATTTAAATCTTGTTTGGCCTAGTTTTTTTTGTTGTGACGTATATTTTAAAAGTATTTTTATAACTAAAAAAAAATAAAATGCAAAATATTTTTTACAATAAGTAAAACTAAAATTTTTTTTAATAGGCTTAAAATTAAAAGTTATATTATCTAGTTTTTAGAAAATGATTTTAGTCTTTTTTTAAAATTTATATTTAAAATTTTAAAAATCAGTTTTATCAAATACACAATTTTTACTTTCTAAAATTACAACATTTTCTATATATATTTTTATTAAATATCAAATAACTTTTGAATAAAAATATTTTTAGTCAACAATTGTTTTAGTAGTACATTTAAGACTTACATCATAACTTTAATACTCGTTTAACCAAAATATATAAATATATATGTCAATAAATAATATGATAAATCATTTATGATCTAATAGATATATTACTAAATAACTCTATCAAAACTAGTTGATATGACACTAACATGTTAACATGACAAAAGCTTAACCCTATAATACTCAATTATTTAACTTGCATTAATAAAATCATGAATTCTCGACTTTTGGTCAAGTCTTAGTGGAGTGTCACAATACACACTGTTTAACTCTCATTTTAAAATCACAAATTTCATATAGTAATATCGGAATATTATAACTTTTTATTATTTAATGAACTAAGTTTATCGTTTATTCAAAATAATTTAAAACTAAAACACACTAGATTCCACAAATACGTAAAATAAAAATAACATCCATCATAAAATATCTAAATTTATAAAAAATATAATAATTTATAAGTGTAGAGAGTAGATGAAGTAATAATTCTATTTCTTGAAGCGAAATTCATTTAAGTATAAAATACATGTATATTGCATGATAATATTTTGAAAATGAATCACATTTTCTACAACCTGAAATATGAAAAATAAATTTTAGATATGAGATGTAACACCCCGCCCTAAAAATGGGGCATTACCACCACCTATCATCCCATTTCCAAAAACATCCTTCATTATGCAACAAATTGCTATCATTAAATTCCTCAAAAGTAATCATCACCTCTTTTCAATTAAACACCTAGAGGGCACATGGTTAATCTGCATAATTCGATGTTACAACAACTATAATCTAAATATTGATAAACTGTATACACTCATATATATCAAGCGATCATCCTATATTAACGTTCGTCTCTTCCTTAAGTGTGGGGCTCCATCGCTATGCATTCTGATTTTGACTTCTAATCTAACACATCCAAAAACAACAGTAATGAGCATCAATAGGCCCAGTAAGAAAAATGTAGAATTTAAGACTAACATTATGAAAGCTAAGAAACTCCCCACCCTAACACTCTTAAGTTAGACCCTCACTACATCCCACGCCCATAGCCACGGGTCTTGAAGGCCTACATACACACTCACAATTCACCTATGTCCACTACTCAACCAGTATCAGAACAAATCAGTCTTTACAGACCACACACCCATACCTTCCCACTCTTCCAGCCTGGGGGAGGCCACTCACACACACCACTCAGTCAGTTATCCATTAACAACCCTAGGGCAACGGCATGTGAAGACCACACATACACATCCCAGCCCATAACACTAGTAATGCCCGGCCTAGAAAAGCAACATACACACACTCCAACCAACCAGTTATCCATGTCCAAACTTGGGACAACGACCTGTAAAGACCACACATACATGCCCCAGTCCACACCAACACCGGCAATGCCCGACCTAGAGAGGCCACACACACACTTAGTCCACCTCTATCTCAACTATAACCAACAGCCTGTACAGGCCACACATACACACGAAGTATCGTACAACATAGCTTTCCTCTAACAACTCTCGTCCAATGAAGGCCCTTCGCAATCCATCACCCAACCTACCACCACAGCCATAGAGGTCACACACACTCACACACCAGATCATAAAAATTCATATACTCGATCCCCACAATACTCAACTAGTATCTACCACACGTGCACACACCAAATGCTATACTGAACCGCTCACTCACACTGTCACACTCGGCCTGTGAAGGCCACACACACACACCGACCGCGTCACGACCCTTCATTGCTCCATAATACTTAACTCGCCTCTTCTACTCGGATCCTATGAACTTGCCCTAGCCTACACAACTTCCACTCATCTTATACCCTCACCCGACCGATTCCACTCTAGCCACACCAATCCTTCTCATAATAGGGATCACTCCATCCACACTCAACTTAATAACTTCATCCGCACCTCTCCTTCCTCATCCTGATCACCTCATTCAATCGATTCTAAGAAAAGAGGAAAAATATAGAGTTGATCTTATTTTACCATACTGAGTTAGAAGCCCTAAATTTCCTTACCTCTTGCCTCTATTTTCTCTCCCTCAGCCGTAACTAACTCAACTCCTCCTATCCTTCGAATTTTCCCTAGGATTTTACTCTCCTTCGTCGTCTCCTTCACTTCTCCTCTGTATCTCCCTCTGTCGCTCTCCTTCTCCTCTTTCTCTTTTTTTTCCTCTCTCTCTCTTTTTCTCTCTCCCTTATTCACCTATAGTAAATTATTACATGAGATTCAACACTATTGGTTGGGGTTACTATTTTAGTTTATCTATGAGGCTACTATGTTAGTTGATCTAAGCATTTGCCCTAGGAAAATCATCTATAACAATTAACTACTTGATGTTGTGCTCCCAAGCGAAACGTACTTCTAAGTTCAAGTTGCTAAACTTAATAGACTAAAAATCTATTATCCTAAATGGTTAAATTTTAAGGAACTACATCCAAGTATACTAATATTAATACATTGTTAACATGTAATTGTTACTTTTTTCTAAATAATTCAAATTTCAATTTTATAAAATAAAATAACAATTCAATGCAAGTAGAATAGAAATTTAAAAAAATACTTTATAATACCAAACCAATCCTATGTCCACCTCAAATTTGATACTCATGGTTATAGAATAAAGTTATGAGTGAAATTTATTAAATTGCACATTCAAATATGTAAACTATAATTAATGTATGCATATTAAATAAATAAGATTTAGAAATTAAACAAACTTACAATAAGTTTGAATCAAATACAACATTTCTATTATAAATACATCTTATTTTAATAATTAAAAATTTGAATTCATAATAACTCTATAACTAATTAAAATACTAATATTTCTCTATAATATCTACTTTTTTTGTCATTGAAACAAGAATGTTGACATGCTGGGGGTCGTGAAAACAAAGATGTTGAGCAATATGATTTGAGTAGATTTTGAATAAACTGTCAATTATGGTTTCTCCAAAATGATGAACAAGCATGGATTCTATTATGGCTCTTACGAAATCACTAACAATTTTCCCATCTTGATTCTCATTCATCACAATATTTTCTTCCCCTATCTCTACAGCTTCCCTGAGGTCCCAGTTCACTTCAAAAGTTTCTAACTTATGGAGATTGAATGAACCTTCTTCCTCAACTATCTCTCTTATTTCTTCTTTGAGTGGAGTGTAACAAGGTATGTTGAAGGAGTTCAGAGCATCTTCTTTCACAAGTCCCTAATTAATGAATTTATATATTTATTTGTTAAATTATTTACTGGCACAAGTATTTTTTCATTTGTTGAAATATTGACAAAGCTATGCTAAAACCAAGCATAAAAAGAACAAAAAACAAATATATGTATATATATATGTATATGTATATGTACATATCTAATAATTAATTGTTCATCCATGAGGTAGATTATTGTGATGATAATAGCTTTATATATATATAATTAAATATGATTAATATATTTATTTAAAAATATATATATGTAAAATTATATATATCTTTTAATAATAAAAATTAGAAGTTGATAATAAAAATAAATTACCTTGGCAACCAAATCCATGAGAGATATTGCAAGGAGATCCCACAAGAGAAAAAAGTATTTAGAGGTCGAGGGATGTGGAATGCTTCTGCCAACTAAGATAAGAAACATACAGCCTCCTGCCTTCATTTCTTCACACCGTAGCCTTAAAAACCTGGAGAAATCCATCTTAAATTGCTTCTTGTATGCATTGTATACCTTTGGAGGACTTGATTTTCCTATGTATACATTACCTTTGTTTTCCTCTCCAATACCATCTGGAACCTATATATACGTATGTACATATATGTTAGATAGGTACCGTAGTGTATTATTTATTTTGGGTAAAATTAAATGGAAAAATTACTGTTGATATTTATTTAATATGCATGCAGATTTGAGGGTGTGAATTCTTGTATTATTATCTGTCAGAGGACAGTAATGACATGGGTGAAAAATTTATTATGCAGGCTTAAAATATTAAAGGTTTAAAGGATTATAAAATTAAGAGCTTCAATTTTAAATGGGGGTTGAACTAAAAAGTTTATGGATGCTTATTGGATTTCTTTATGAATCTGAAGATATTATTCTGTATGACTATATGCATGATCCTATATGTATAATTGTGTGTAGAAGTGTGATAGTGTGACTGCATTTAAATATTAAAATGGAGGAAGGAGTTAAACTAGTGGGAATGACATTGTAATTGTCGGAGGAGAGTAGGAAAACACTAGCAGATGCAATACCTGTAGAGTCTTCATTGGCACTGGAACAGTCTGATATGCCGAACCTAGGGTGTGGTGTGTGAGTGGCCTTCTACTTAGGCAAAGGGGTGAAACCTCGAACGGTTGTGTCGAATTGGCCCTACTATTTGGGTCGAGGGGTGAAACCCTTACTGGTTGTGTTTAATTGGCCCAGTTGCTTGGGTCGAGGGGTGAAACCCCAAACGGTTGGGTTGGGTTGGCCTGGCTACTTGGGTTAAGGGGTGAAACCCCAAACGGTCGTGTTGGGTTGGCCCTGCTGCTTGGGTCAAGGGGTGAAATCCCGAACAGTTGTGTTGGGTTAGCCCTGCTACTTGGATCAAGGATTGAAGCCTTGAATGTTTACGTTGAGTTGGCTCTGCTGCTTGGGCCGAGGGGTGAAACCCGAATAGAATTGTATGTTAAGCTCATTGTTCCAACAAAACATTCTGAATTGGGGGGGGGGGGGGGGGGTTGCCGCTCAAGGTAAATTGTACAAGTGATTTTTTTTTTGTTTTAACTAGAAAATAGGAGTATGATTGAGAACCAAAAGAGCACGAAATAGTAAATGAAATGGGTATGGAAAAAAATACATAAAAGAAAAAGAAATTATGGCACAAAGCAAAATATTGTAATGAAAGGAAATTGAGGATTAAGTGTACAAATTTCTATTCGTATGGTTTGAATGTTCAAATTTTTCTTACTAACCATGTGTGGCTCATTATTTGATTATTACAAAACATGTTGAACAAAAACAAAATCAAGATGTACAGGAGAAAGGTCACAATACTTAATATGTGCAGCGGTGTTCATACCTACAATGAAGTTTACATTCATAAAACATCTAAAAAATTATTACTTACGGGAAAGGATTGTTATTAGAATGATATGAGGATGTAGTACATTGCTGAGCTGTATAAACTCATGTACAAGTTAAGCCTTTCATTTTTGAGCCATTCTCATGTATAATTGTCCAACAGAGAATTGAGAATAGAAGAAGGGTGTGATAGATTAAAAATACCCCCGAGTTAATTTTTTATATTTGATATATTTAATTTAGCATTTATATGTGTTTAGAAATATATAATAAAGTTAAGAATATAGTTTATAGTCAAACGAAAAAAGGATGAATGATATATAATAAGCATGAAGAGGCATGAAAAAAGATGAAAACCTTTTAAATGAAGTGGTATAATAAAAAGTTGTAACTTTTAGATAAAATGACATAACAGAAAGTGGCAACTTTTAGATGAAGTGACATGTGACAAATAGAAACTTTTAGATAAAATGATATTATATAAAGTGACAACTTTTAGATGAAGTGTCATGTAAAAAGTGGTAATATTTTAGATGAAATTACCTGTGAAAATACCTTTTAGATAAAACGAAATGTGAAAAGTGATAACTTTTTTAATGAAATGATATGATAAAAGGTGGCGACTTTTAGATAAAATGGTATGACCAAATGGTGACAACCTTTCTCTCGTGGCTCCCCACTCCTATAAATAGGGGATGGGAGAAGGTAGAAAGAGATATTCCGGATGAGAAAAAAATAATGAAAAGTATAAAGGTGAAGAAAGAATATGGAGCACGAAGTATGTATTTTTTTTGAGTATTTTGAGATTTTAGATAAAAATATTAGAAAAATTCTGTTAAATTTATGAGAGTAGAGAAAAATAAAAAAAATAGAAAGAAAGCTCACGATCAAAAAAATGTTATAAACAATTAGAAATGTAATATTTTTCTTAAGTTTTGAAGTTTGGTTTCTTTTTGGTAGTTTGGATTAGTTTTTTAGTATTGTCTTAGATATTTTTGAGTGAAAAAATTGATCAAAAACTATCCCGAAACTCTACTGAATTTTTGATAGAAAAATGTCATAAATAAAGTCAGAACTCTGCCGGAATTAAGATTACAATTATTAAGGATCTAAGGTAAGTGGATATTATAGATTCATAGTCTACGTAGTTTTGATATATTTTACGTATTTTCAGTATAAAAATGTGCAAGTGTTTAATTTGTCTTCCGTATATGATAGATTAAAACTACCCCCAAGTTAATTTCTTCTGTGTGATATATTTAATTTACTATTTATATGTGTTTAGAAATATATAATAAAGTTAAAGACATAATTTATAATTAAACGAAAAAAGGATAGATAAAGATAAATGAGCTAAAATAAGCATGAAGAGGCATGAAAAAAATAAGAACCTTTTAAATGAAATAATATAATGAAAAGTAGTAACTTTTAGATAAAATGGTATAACAGAAAATGACAACTGAAAAATGACATGTGAAAAGTGATAATTTTAGATGTAGTGATATCACATGAAGTAACAACTTTTAGATAAAATGTCATGTGAAAAGTGGTAATTTTTTGATGAAGTAGCATGTGAAAAGACCTTTTAGATAAAACAACATATAAAAAATGGTAACTTTTTATATGAAATTACATGATGAAAAGTGACAACTTTTAGATAAAATGGTATTATAGAATAGTGGCAACCTTTCTCTCGTGGCTCTCTACTTCTATAAATAGGGGATGAGAGAATGTAGGAAGAAATATTCCAAATGAGAGAAAAATAATGAGAAGTATAGAGGTGAAGGAAGAAGAATGAGTACAAAGTGTGTGATTTTTTAGAATATTTTGATGTTTTAGATAAAAACTTTGGGAAAATTTTACTAAATTTGTGATAGCAGAGAAAAAGGAAGAGAAGAGGAAGAGTGCTCACGATCAAAAGGAGGTTATAAACCATTAGAAATGTAAGTCTTTTCTTAAGTTTTGAAGTTCGATTTCTCGTTAGTTGTTTGGATTAGTTTTTGAGTATTGTGTTGAATATTTTTAAGTCAAGAAAGTGACTAAAATCATCCTGAAACTCTACTGGATTTTTGAGAGAAAAATATCATAAATAAAGTCAAAACTTTGCCGAAATTAAGATTACGACTGTTAAGAACCTAAGGTAAATGGATATTATGGATTTATAGCCTATGTAGTTTTGAAGTATTTTACGTATTTTTAATATAAAAATGTGCAAGTATTTAATTTGTCTTCGTATTTGTTAAAGTTTTACTTCAATATAAGTGTTATTTCGCTTTGTATTTTCGAAATGTAATTTTGATATGTGTGCATCACTCATTATGAAACAAAGTTATTCTAAAAGCACGTGCATTATGTTAGGCTTAAATGTGGTTGTACATAACCATCTCATATTCGGGTGTATTAGCAAAATAATAAGTGTGTACCCATACATAATTGTTCTATATTTGGGTGTATGAGAAAACAGTCTGATCTGTGTGCCCTAACCATTCCGTATTCGGGAGATAACAGTGTTTGAAAGTATTCATATATGTCGTTCCATATTCGCCTATATGGAAAACCAGTGATAAGTATATGTGCCTACGCATAATGTATGGTAACTGATTGATCTTTCATAACAGTGAGAAGTATATAACGAAGTAATTGTGAATCTATTTTCTAATTTTTGCATTCATCTTATGATTCATATTTATTTTAGAAAGATTATATGATACATATTTTGTTGTATGTATAGAAACTATATATTGCATGTATTATGTTGTGATTTCATAATATCATTTATTGGGATATTTTAATTCACCCTCTTATCACTCTTTAGATACCGAAAATATCGATGCAGAGTGAGCGGTGATACGGAGAAAGTTTTTGAAGCTAAACTATGATATTAATATTATTATTTCGTACTTTTATTTGGTAATGTAAGTAAAGAAATTTAGAATCTTATATATATATATAGATATTTTATATGTAAGGGATGCAACGTTTCTACAACTATACTATGATTAATAAAATTAAGTTATTTTACTTAACTCGAGTTCATATAATTTAAATAAATATACTATGGTCATTACCCTATAAAACGGGATACGATCCCTAATAAAGGGCACCGAGCCTTTCACTATAAATGTATGATATATATGTGTATGTTTATATATATGTGAAAGTAATAAAAACTTGCCTTGGAGAGCCACTGAAGACTGGTAGAAGAATGTACAAAATCAAGACTCTCCTTGGGAAACAGTCTGCCATAGAAAGAACCAGCCACAGTCGATACAAAACACCGAAGCTTATTTTTATCATGTTGATTATAAAATGCGGGAACTTCTTTCAAAATGCTGTTGAAATCATTGGTAGGAAGGTCGTTTAGGAAGACTTGGATTTCAGGATCATGATGATCGCCATCATCTTGGTGCTGGTCGCAGTTGATCTCGTCACTAATGGTGTTAATAATCTCTGAGATCACCTGCAATGTATTGGGTCCCGACGAGCAACCCAAGTCTGCAACTCTAAAACAAGCCGGCCAACTGCCATTAACACTGCTCTTACTCCTCATCGGCCTTACCATATTGCTTATGGTTTCTACTAGAAATGGCTTGGATTTTGATATGATTATTCTCTGAAATATTAAACCCACAGAAGTATGAAATGTTATTACATAGACATGCATATATATATATATATATATGTATGTATATGTACATATTAATTAGATGATGAAAAAAAAAGAAAGAGACTTGGAGAAGAGAATTATTGGCGTAGCTCTTCTTCCCATCTCCCAGAGGATTCATACAGAGAACACTTGCAACATCCATCTTCAATAATTTGATTTGAATCTTCAGAGCTCTCTTCTCTCTGTCTTTATACACACAAATATATTTTTGCATATATAGATAGCAGTACAAACTGGACATGAAGAAAAGGATAAGAAATGTCCCACAACCAAACATAAAAAATGAGAAAGACAAAAGATGGTGGCTGCACAAACCAACAAACACTTACCACTTTTTGAAAGTTAAAAGAGAATTCCAAGAAACAGAATTTTAATTATGAGATTTTAATAATTACAAATACAAATTTAATATTATATCACTAATTATTTAAATGTCAAAAGTTCAAAATTATGTTTGAATATATCATTTCTTGTAAATCATTTGTCCATAAATATTATTTACCAGTTGCACATATAAATAAATAAATATATATATATATGTATGTATACATATGAGGTCTAAAGTTGTTTGAAAATATTATTTCTTATTTGTCGTTTGGATTTGCATTAAATGTAGAAAATTCAATACCAAACAAGATGAACATAATTGTTTAGTCCATAATATTTTTTTTTTGTCAATTTAATTTTTAATTTTATTTATTTATTTGAAGTACTCAATTTTTTTCTAATTTTTTGTCAAAAATATTTTAAAATGATTAGATTATATTTGTGTGCTGTAAAAATATTTAAGAAATAATTTTAATTAATTAATTAAATTAGTAAAATAATATTTTTATTATTTTAAATTTATTAATTTAATTAATATAATTATTTTGAAAATAATTCAAACATAATTTAATAATTTATTATGAAATTGAACTTTATATAAAAATTCTATTATAAGAATGTGATTGGTACTGATGCGGGGGTAGTCGGTGCTGGGTTTTTCGTGGAGTACAGGTGTCTATGCGATAGATGGTCCCCTTCAAATTTTTAAAATTTTATGAATGTAGATTGATTTCAAATTTTTATACATTTTATGTATTAACTAATTTGATTAATTAAATTTTGTTGATATTGGTCGTATGTGACCATAAACATTTTAAAACCCAAATATATATATATATATTTATAATGCCTTTAAATTATTTTTTGTGCAAATTTTAGACTTTCACTTTTACATTTTAAAAATATTTTTATAATTAAAATATAAAGTATTGTTGACAATAATTATAGTGAAAATTTACTTTTAGTAGGTTTGAAGTCAAAATTTAATATGTGACTTTTAAAAAATAATTTTAGTTTTTATTAAAAATTTACACTTAACATTTAAAAAATTGAGAAACATAAAATTTTTATTTTTTTAAATGACAACATACTCTAAAATTATTTTTTCTAAATATTAAATAATTTTTAAATAAAAATATTATTAATCAATAATTATTTTAACAGCACTTTTAAGACTCATAGCATAAGTTACATCATGTCCAAATGTCCACTTAGCCAAAATATATAAGTTTCAATACAAATGGGTATATGTCACTATATAGTATGATGAATCATCTATGATCTGATATGTAGAGACTCGGAACTTAAGAAAAATAAATTCATAAATTAAATGCGGAAGTGAGTAATAAAGTTAGAGTTTACATTCTTTACACAATGATTTTAAATGTCCAATAGGGTAACGAAAATATCTCTTCTAAAATACAAATAGAAATTAAAGAAATAAAGTGAAAAGCGAATAACTAAATTGTAACGACTCGTAAACTATAAAGGAAATAAATTATGAATTGAATGCGAAAGTAAAATAGATAGTTAGGGTTACATTTCTTACACAATAATTCAGATTTTTCAATAAGGCTACGAGAATAACTTTTGTAAAAGAAATAACAAAAAATCAAAGGAATAAACAGAAAATAAATAACTGGGCATCCTATTTGCAACCCTCTTGTAGATTGAGCTCTAGATCCTAATCTTCTTGATCTGAAGAATGTCACGCTACTCACTAACACAGAAATAAAAGTTGGTAGAAATTATAAAAACAACTAATAGAGCTCTTAATTTAAGTAAAATTCGTTTATCATAAATAAAATTATTTACCGCATGCTTACCGTAGCAAGATTTTCAAAACCAACCTATAGAGTCAAGAAGATAAAAATACCATAATCTCATATGCAATCAGTCGAGACAATAACTTTTCTCTTTTATCAACCTACTGGTATCCATGGGGGTCCATAGGGATATCTCCACTACATGTGAATCTTTATTCAATATTTTCAAATAATGGGTCGTCCTCATACCCTGTCCGGTATAAGCGCCAAAAGATATCATCTCTCAATATCTCGTCCGGTATGAGGGTGAAACAAGTCGTCCCCATACCCCGTCTGGTATGAGCGCCAAATTACCAATTCTTGATACCTCGTCCCGTATGAGGCAACATTCACGGTAGGATTTTCTTTGTGCCCGGTCCATCCACCGTATCCCAAGATATCCAGTAAGGCTATCGTTCATCCATCTACTTAATTAAATAATTTTTCATTTACCTTTAATTTTTAATTTTCAAATTTAATCGTAATCACATAAAACAAGCAATATATGCATCAAGAAAAACACAATCGCATCATCATACCAATTCTAGCGTATTATTATGCATTCGAGAAACTATAAAATCAGGCAATCAGTTAAACATACAAAATAGTAATAAATAACCAGTTCTGCCTCCACTAATAATCTGTAATTAATTATGAATATTTCTTAGGTTTCACAAAATATCATATTATCTAAAATTAAACTTCAATTCGATAATAGGGAATAAGGTGAGGAATTCTTACTCAAATTGATGTCTAAAATGCTAACTTTTGACTGTGTCTACTACCGGTCTTCGGGTCTCCTGAATTTTTTTCGGGGATTAAAACGCGCTTCAAGTACCTAAAAATACTCCAAAAAACCCAAATCAATGTTAGGAACACCTTTTTGGTCAATTCTGAAATTTCGGCACAGTGGCTTCGTCGTGCTCTGGCGACGGCACCGCCGCCCACGGCGGTAAATTTTCTCGGATTAGCTATTTTTTACTGAATTCGGCCGATTTTATACCAATCCCTGCGAGAAAACACGTTAAGGGGCCTCGGTTGGACGAAAAAAATCGAAACACTGAAGCTTACCAGCAGTGGGATTCTCCGGTACGGCGACTCTGCCAGTTCACCTTCGAAGTTGAGTGTTTTGCTTCGGTCAACCTATTGAAAAAGGAATGGTGATTATAATGGTGGAAAAATTATACGAAACGGGAATCGGGAAGGGCCTTATCTAATGAGAATTTTTGCTTTTTCTCGCAGTGGTGCCGCTGGACTTTACCCGCAGTTTTTGACTCATCTGCTAATCCTTTTGCTCTGATTTGACCATGAGGTGTTCAAAATTTAATTTCGAACAAATTGGAAAAATTTTACCTCTTTTGGCAGTCGGAAGTGGCTCCGGCGCGACGGCGAACAGCTCACTTCCCGGCAGCTAGCTCTTCTTATCCGGCGGGGGGGGTTCTAGCAGCTAGGGTTAGGGTTTGGTGTAAAAAGGGGTATTTATATCCATCTCCTTTTAATCTGGGCCGTCCATCGCATTCAATCTAGACCGTCCGATCACGTTTAAATAGGAAATGAATTTGGACCGTTCATCGCAATTTGATCTGGGCCATCCAATCGCGTTTAAATAGGAAGTGAATTTGAACCATCCATCGCGTTTAATCGTGACCACTCGATCGCGTCTGAGGAGGGAATGGATCCAGACCGTCTGTGTGCGCGAGAACAAATCCAGACTGTCGATTGCCAGCGTGGCACCGCATCAGCGCGCCTTGCCATGTGACGCGCTGCAGTTCATCGGAGCTACTGACTGGGTGTCTTACGTGGCATAATTTTTTTAAATTACGTTTTGACCCTTAGTTTCTGATTTTTCTTTCAAAAGCACCCATAGAACTCAAATTTTCACCCATTTCTCCCAAAATTATTTTCAATTTCATCATCCACCTATTTTTTCCTAATTTTACATTAAATAATAATTTATAAAATTAAAAATTAAATTTTATACATTAAATAAAAATTCAAAAATTCAAAAAATTATATTTATACATTAATTTTAGCATATTAAAATTAATTAAATGTATTACAACTCTTCTCCCCTTTAAAAGAAATTTGGTCCCTCAAATTTGTCTCTCTCCCACTCAATCAAATAATTGGGGATATTGGACTCTGAAATCTGATTCTAGCTCCCATGTGGCCTATCCCGGTGTGTGATTTTGTCATCGGATCTTAACAAAGAGAATTTTTCAGTTGCGGAATACTTTGCTCTTTTGGCCCACAATACCGACCGGTACTTCCTCGTATGACAGGTCCTCTTAAAGTGAAATGGGCTCGTGGGCCAAGACGTGAGAGGGGTCCGGGTTGTACTTGCATAATATAGACACATGGAATACATTATAGACCCTGTATAATTCTGGAGGCAGTGCCAGCCTGTAGGTGGCGGTGTCAATTTTGTCTAAAATTTCAAATGGCCTAATGAATCGAAAATTTAGTTTTTCTCTCTTGCCAAACCTACTGATTCTTTTGAAATGAATGATCTTAAGGAACACCCGATCACCCTTCTCAAATTCTAAATTTCTTCTCCAGGTATTCGCATAACTCTTCTGCCTGCTCTGAGCAGTCTGAATGTTCTTCTTGATCTTAACTGTTTTAGCTGTAGTCTCCTCTACGAGATCTGGACCGAATAGTTTTCTATCACCCATTTCTTCCCAACATATCGGCGATCTGCATGGTTGGCTATACAATGCCTCGTACAAAGCCATGTCAGTACTTGTTTGGTAGCTGTTGTTGTAAAAGAACTCTATCAGGGTTAAATGATCATCCCAATGGTCTCCAAAGTCAAGAACACAAGTTCGAAGCATATCCTCAAGTGTGCGGTTCGTCTTTTCTGACTATCCATAGATCTAAGGGTGGAGTGCAGAACTAACAGACAGTTTCGTTCCCATAGTTTGCTGCAAACTAGACCATAACCGAGAAGTGAACCTGGAGTCCCTGTCGAACACTACTGTCACTAGTACTCCATGTAACCTGACAATCTCTCGGATATACATTCTTGCTATCTTCTGCAAGGGGTCAGTCATCCTGATTGCTAAGAAGTATGAAGACTTGGTGAGCCGGTCAATAATTACCCAGATGGCATCATATCCTAAACGTGCCTTAGGTAATCCTGTCATGAAATCTATTGTGATATGTTCCCACTTTCACTCCAAAATTAGTAATGGCTGAAGAAGCCCGTCTGGGCGTTGATGCTCTGTCTTGACCTGCTAACATACCAAACACTTGAAAACAAAGTCGGCCACATCTATTTTCATCCTGTTCCACCAAAATTGGGGTCACATACTTTGATATATTTTAGTGCTTCCAGGATGCATAACAAATTTTGAGTTATGACCCTCTGTCATGATGTCCATTTTTAACTCACTATCACCTAGAACACACACCCTGTCTTAAAATCTAAGCAACCCATTGGTAGAGACTTGAAATTCTGAATTAACTCTTTATTCTGCATCTTTCTTGAGGGCTACTATGATAGAATCGGCGGACTGAGCTTCCTTTATTCTCTAGATTAACTCAGGTTGAACGGTCATGTGGGCTAAGCATGTGACTCTCTTCAGATCCTGAAGTCGTACTTGTTGTGTGGCCCCTATTATCCTACATTCTGAAATCATCAAGTGAGCTAATATGCTTGTACTTTTTATGCTGAGTGCATCGGCTACCACGTTGCCTTTACCCGAGTAATACAAGATGTTGCAATCATAGTCCTTGAGGAGTTCTATCCATCTTCTCTTATGGACATTGAGATCCTTTTGAGTGAATATGTGTTTCAACTCTTATGGTCAGTATAGATTTGGAAGGTCTCCCCATACAAGTAATGGCGTCAAGTCTTCAAGATGTGAATAATTGCGGCAAGTTCTAAGTCATGGGTGAAGTAGTTTTTCTCATGACTCTTCAACTGCCTGAACCCATAGGCCGTGACCTTCTCATGTTGCATCAGAACACAACCCAACCCGAGGTAGGAGGCACCACTATAGATTATATATCCACCCGACCTGCTCGGCATGGCCAACACAGGTGCAGTAGTCAACCGTTTCTTTAGTTCTGAAAAACTCCTTTCACAGTTCTCGTTCTACTCAAACTTAATATTCTTCTTTATGAACCGAGTCAGAGGAGCAGCTAGGCTAGAAAACCCTTCCAAAAATCTGTGGTAATAACCTGCCATCCCTAGAAAGCTACGGATTTCCTTGACCAAGGTTAATTTTTCCCATGCGAGCACTGTCTCAAACTTTTCAGGGTTCACTGACACTCCATCCTTTGGTATGATGTGCCCTAGAAAGGTAGTCTGCTCGAGACAGAACTCATACTTATTCAACTTTACATACAACTTCTTTTCTCTGAGAACTTGCAAAACCTGAGTCAAATTGTGAGCATGTTCCTCTCTGCTTTTTTAATAGACCAGGATATCATCGATGAATACAATGACGAACTGATCTAGGAATTATCTGAAAATCCTATTCATCAAATCTATAAAGATGACTGGTGCGTTGGTTAGTCCAAATGGCCTGACCAAGAACTCATAGTGTCTGTACTTAGTTCGAAAGGTTATTTTGGGAATGTCTTCTGCTATGATCTTTACTTGATGGTAACCTAAACGCAAGTCTATCTTGGAGAAGACTTGGGCACCATGTAACTGATTAAAAAGTTCATCAATTCTGGAGATGGGGTACTTGTTCTCTATCGTGACCCTGTTCAGACCTCTGTAGTCGATACATAACCTCAACGTCTCATCTTTCTTTCTTATGAATGTGACTTCAGCACCCCAAGAAGACACACTATGTTGGATGAATCCACTATCCTGTAATTCATTGATTTATTTTCTCAGCTTCTCCATCTCAACACGACTCATGCGGTAATAGACAACTAAAATGGGCTGGGTGCCTGGCTGAAGGTCTATGGTGAGTTGACTTCTCTATCCATTGACAGTCTAGGTAGTTCATCCGAGAACACATCCGGGAAGCCTTGGACTACCAGAATCTCTTGAATACAATTTTTTTTCTTGGGTTTGCTTAGTTAGAGAAAACAACAGGGTTAAAGCACTCAATAATAGGAAAATTTACCATGAGCGAACAAATGTTAAAGAATTTTATTAATTTTTAAATGACTCCTCATTAAAAGGATTGAATACAAGTTTCTTATGAAAACAATCTATGGTGGTGTGATACGCCACTAGCCAGTTCATTCTTAGAATTACATCAAAATCTCCCGTGTCAATCTCTATTAGGTCTACACTCAATTTTCTATCTATTATATCTATGATACGGGCTCTGTATATAACCTCTTCTAGTAGTGTTTTGCTTCTAGGAGTAGACACAAATAATATAGAATCAAGTCTTTCAGGTAATACATTCAAGTTTGATGCAAAAACATGTGAAACAAATGAATGTGATGCACCAGTATCAATCAAAACATGTGCATAATGATTACAGATAGTGTACGTACCATGTACCACATCTGGGTCGGCTTCTGCATCTTGCTGAGTGAG
This sequence comes from Carica papaya, assembly GCF_054855325.1. Lineage (NCBI taxonomy): Eukaryota > Viridiplantae > Streptophyta > Magnoliopsida > Brassicales > Caricaceae > Carica > Carica papaya. Next base: position 3,090,395 of record NC_142312.1, on the reverse strand, counting down.
GTTATAAGCCATGGCTGGATAGGTGGTCTAGCCTGGTTCTGGTTCCTCGGGCACTCCCTCGCATAATGTTGGGCACTCCTACATATGCAAAAAGTATTGTTGAGGTGATAGCAGAGTCGGTCCCCATGATCTCTGTCACAGTGCTAGCAAATCCTATTGTTGGAATCTGAGGGGGAGTCTGAGTCATCGACCTAAGTCTCTTATTCTGTTGAACGGGTGCAGTAGGTACTGGTCTGCGGTGTGAAGCCGAGGGCTTGAGGTTCCATGCTGCTAGAGGGAAAATGTGAAGGTTGCTCTCTACTAGTTATGCCTGGTTAAAACAGCCGAGTACGTACTAAGCTCGAACACATACAGCTGCTGTCTGATCTCAAGACAGAGACCCCACTTGAACTTTTTTATTTTCATGCTTTCATCTATCATGATTTTAGGGGAATACCGACTCAGCTCTAGGAACTTTCGAACATATTCTGATATAGTCATGTCACCCTAGATCAGGTGTGCAAATTCTATTTCCTTCAGATGTTGGAGATGCTCTGAAAGGTACTCTACATTAAAGGTCGTCAAGAATTATTCTCAAGTGACTGGAACGGACAGGGTGGCCTACCTCTCCCGTCAGTATGTAGGTGGTAAGTATGACCCTCTGTTTCAGAATCACCCCAAGAGTTGTAAATGTCTTCTTTGTCTCAGTCAGCCAGTACTCAGCCTCTTCAAAGGAGGATGTCCCTGCAAAAGTAGATGAGTTTAGTCTTTTATACCTCTCGGTGTAGTCTGAATCCATCATGGGAGAAATTCGGTCCCATGGAAAAGGGACTGGATTGTACTGAGGATGGACTGGATGGCCCTGTGGTGGTACTGGATGATACGGTGGAGGCACCGGATTGTAATGTGGCAGTGCCGAGTGATGTAGTGGTGTCAGATGGTATTGTGGCTGGGGGATCAGATCATACTGTGGTGGTGCTGGATGGTACTATGGAAGAGCACGGTCGTATCGGGGTGGCTCAGGATCCTCTCGCTATAGGGTGGCTCAACCTGTGGCAGCGGGGGAGGGTCCGCTAGCTCCCTCCTTTCCTCCCAGACCTGCTGGACAGCAATGACTCTCTCCAGTATTTCAAATAGCCAGTAAACATCCTCTTGAAGCGAACTCTCTTAGGCTACTCGGTTTAGTGGGGGACTTCCTCTCCTCATTTATTTGTACCTGCATTTCAAAAGGGACAGTTGAGTGATAATTCATGGTTTTTGGTATTTCCTAAGAATTTTGTGTAAAAAAGGGTTCCAAAGAATGTGGCTCTGATACTAACTGAAATGACCTGTGAACTAGAAAAGAAATAAATTATAAATTGAATGTAGAAGCAAAATAAATAGTTAGGGTTACATTCTTTACATAATAATTCAGATATTTCAATAAGGTTACGGGAATGACTCTTGTAAAAGAAATAACAAAAAATCAAAGGAATAAACGGAAAATAAATAACTGGGCATCCTACTCACAACCCTCTTGTAGATCGGACTCTAGATCCTGATCCTCTTTATCTGAAATAGTTAATAAAAGGGTGAGCTACAATAGCCTAGTAAGAATGTCACGCTATTCACTGACACAGAAATGAAGGTTGGTAGAAATTATTAAAACAACTAATGGAGCTCTTAATTTAAGTAAAATTCGTTTATCATAAATACAATCATTTACCGCATGTTTACCGTAGTAAGATTTTCAAAACCAACCTATAGAGTCAAGAACATAACAATACAATAATCTCATATGCAATCAGTCAGGACAACAACTTTTCACTTTAATCAATCTACTAGTATCCATGGGGGTCCATAGGGATATCTTCACTACATGTGAACCTTTATGCAATATTTTTAAATAACGGACCGTCCCCATACCCCATCCGGTATGAGTGTCAAAAGATACTACCTCTCAATACTCTGTCTTGTATGAGGGTGAAACAGGTCGTCCCCATACCCCGTTCCGTATGAGTGCCAAAGTACTAATCCTTGATACCCCGTCCGGTATGAGGCAACATTCACGATAGGATTTTTTATGTACCTGATTCGTCCACCATCTCCCAAGATATCTAGTAAGACTATCGCTCATCCATCCACTTAATCAAACAATTTTTCTTTTACTTTTAATTTCCAGTTTCCCATTTTAACCGTAATCACATAAAACAAGCAATACATGCATCAAGAAAAACACAATCGCATCATCATACCAATTCCAACGTATCATTATGCATTTGAGAAACTGTAAAATCAGGCAATCAGTTAAACATAGCAAACAGTAATAAATAACTGGTTCTGGCTCTATTAGTAACTTGTAATTAATTATGAATATTTTTTAAGTTTCACAAAACACCATATTATCTAAAATTAAACTTTAATTCCATAACAAGGAATAAGGTGAGGAATTTTAACTCAAATTGATGTCCAAAATGTTAACTTTTGACTGTGCCTATAGGTGGTCCCCCAGTCCTATGAATTTTTCTTCGATGATTAAAACACGCTTCAAGTACCTATAAATACTCCAAAAATCCCAAATCATTTTTAGGAACCCTTTTTGGCCAATTTCAGCACGGTGGCTCCACCGTGCTCTTTTAACGACACCGCCACCCACGGTGGCAGTTTGCCTTGGGTTGGCTGTTTTTGGCCTTTTGAGCCAAATTCGGCTGGTTTTGTACTAATCCTTGCAAAAAAACACATTAAGGGACCTCGGTTGGCCGAAAAAAGTCGAAAAACTAAAGCTTATCAGCGGCAGGGTTCTCCAGTGTGACGGCTCCGCTGGCTCACCTTCGCAGTTAGGTGTTTTGCTTCAATGAACCTATAGAGAAAGGAATGGTGATTACAATAGTGGAAAAAGTACACGAAACGGGAATCGGGAAGGGCTTCATCAGATGCAGTTTTTGATTTTTTTTGCGACGGCACCACCGGGCTTTACCTACGGTTTCTGGCTCATCCACTGGTTCTTTTGCTCCAATTTGGCCATGGGGGTGTTCAAGATTGAATTTTGAGAAAATGAAGGAAATTTTACCTTTTTTGGAGGTCAGAAGTGGCTCTAGCGCAGCAGCGGCTCCCTTCCTGGCGGCTATGGTTAGGGTTTGGTATGAAGAGGGGTATTTATATCCATTTTTTTTTAATCTGGGCCGTCCATTGCATTCGATCTGAACCGTCCAATCACGTTTAAATAGAAAGTAAATTTGGACCGTTCATCACGATTTGATTTAGGTCATCCAATCGCATTTAAATAGAAAGTGGATCTGGGCCGTCCATTGCATTTAATCGTGACCGTCCGATCGCGAATGAGGAGAGAACGGATCTAGACCATCCGTACGTACGGGAACAAATCCGGACCGTCTGATCGCGGGCACGCGAATCACCAGCGTGGCCTCCCGTGTGGCACTACGTCAGCGCGCCTTGCCACGCGGCGCACTCCGATTCGTCGGGGCTACTGACTGGGCGTCCTACGTGACACAATTTTTAAAATTACGTTTTGACCCCCAGTTTCTAATTTTTCTTTCAAAAACACCCTCATAACCCAAATTTTTACCCATTTCTCCCAAAATTATTTTTAATTTCATTCTCCACCTATTTTTTTCTAATTTTACATTAAATAATAATTTATAAAATTAAAAATTAAATTTTATACATTAAATAAAAATTCAAAAAATTATATTTATACATTAATTTTAACATATTAAAATTAATTAAGGATATTACATAAACATCTTAGGACAACATTCAGTAACACTTGAAGAGAGTTTGGATAGTGAGTTACTCACAACACTCTTGCTGATCGTGATCTGGATCTTGGTCCTCTTGATCTGAAATAGTTAATGAAAGTATAAGCTACACTAACCTAGTAAGAATATCACACTAATCACATATATAGAAAACTGAATATTGGTAAAAAATCAGAAAAATAACTAATGGAGTCCTTGCTTTATTTAAATACATTTGAAATTTAAAGATATCTATTTAATACTTACCATAATGATTTTTTTTCAAAGACAATATATGAAGACCCATATCCATATCACTTTCTATTTTCACACATAAGAGAACGAGAAACAATAACTTTCTTTTCTTACTTGCTTACTAGTACTCCTAGGGGTTCATAGGGGTGTCCTCTACTCGTGAACCCAATATTCAATTTACACGTAATCGGTTGTCCTCATACACCATCTGGTAATGGGCGCCAAACATTCCATCGTGTCGATAACCCGTCCAGTATGAGAGTAAACTATATCTTCCAAACTTTTTCAGTAAGGGACTTTCCAGCCCCGTCTAACTGAGGTAACGTTCACGATAGGTTCCCTATGTATCGAGCCCGTCCGTCTTTTTCCTAGATAACTAGCAAGTCTTTCACATACAGATCTTTATCAATAAATAACCAACAAATTCATACCAATATCTCATATCATATTCACATATCAATTACTACATTCATATTAATGGTATATAAACAAAATAACTAGATAGTCGATAAGACCCTTGAAACTATAAATTAAGAACATGTACCATACGAAAACTAAGCAAGTAGGACAATATAGAAAAATAAACAGGAAAACAAGACAATTGTGAACTAAACAATTCTGGCTCCACCAGTAATCTGTAATTATTTTTAGAGTTTTTTAATTTTTTACAAAAATATAAAATTATACATCCTTAAGCTTTAATTTACTGTAACAGTGAATAGGGTGAGGAATCTTCACCCGAATCGGTATTTCGAGACGTTTTACTGTTTATTACGCCTCCTAACGGGTATCAAATTTCTTAAATTTTTTCTGTAAAAATTCAAAATACTCGTCACATACCTAAAAATACCCCAAAAGTCCAAATTCGGTGTCTAAAAATTATTTTCGGCCAATTTTGGGGTTCCGGCACGACGCTGCCCCAGTGCTCCAGTGCCGACTCCGGTGTCCATAGTGGTGGTTTGCCTCAGCTTGGCCGGTTTTGGCCCATGGCCGGTTTTGATCGTATCCCTATAAAAAGAATACGTTAGGGGCCTCGATTGGCTAAAAAATTACAAAAAAAAACGAACCTACCGGTGGGAGAACCTTCAGGTGCAGCAACTCCGCCGATCCTCCTTTGCGGCTGAGGTTTTTTTTTAGTTAGCCTAAACAAAAAAGGACGGTGAACACAATGATAAAAAAACTACCTGAAATGAGAATCAGGAAGGAGCTTATCAGAAGAATTTTAGAGTTTTAGCTGCAGCGGCTCTGCAAGAATTTGTCTGCAGTATCCGGCTCACCCGCCATCCATCTTGCTCTGATTTGGTCATAAGGGTACTCGGAATCGAGTTCCGAGCAGGTAGGGAGAATTTTTACCTTTTTAGTAGTCAGCGGTGACTCCGGTGCGACGGCAATTAATAGTCGACCTCCTTCTTCGGCATCTGGTTCTTCTTCTCCGGCAGAGACTGGCGGCTAGGGTTTGGGTTCTCGTATGATGCGAAGTATTTATAACCATCCCGCATTGATCTAGGCCATCCATCGCGATCAATCTCGTCCGTCCGATCGTGCCTAAAGAAGAAACAAATCTAGGTTGTTTATCGCGATTAATCTCAACCTTCCGATCGTGCCTAAGGAAAAAATGGATCTTGGGTCGTCCACACATGCAGGATCGATCCTGAGCCGTCCGATCACGGGGCATGCAGATCGCCAGTGTGGCCTCCAGGGTGGCACCGACATCAGCGTGTCTTGCCATGCGACACACTCCGGTTCATCGAGGCTACTGATTGGGCGATCCTATGTGGTTGAACTTCCTCTATTTGTACTTTAACCTCTCGATTTTTAATTTTTCTTTCAAAACACCCTCATAACCTAAATTTTCACCTATTTTTTCTAAAATTATTTTCATTCTTATCCCTAATTTATTTTTTCTTAAAATTTCACTTAAATAAAAATAAATTAAATTAATTAATTATTTTAAATTAATAATTAAAGAATAAAAAATTTATCTCATGTCAATTTTCAGGCCCTGGTATTACATGATAATATATTACTTAATAACTCTGCCACCAGAATTATTAATTTTGAAAATATAATAATTTATAATTTTAGGAAATAGATAAAGTAATAATTATATTTCTTGAAGCAAAATTCATATTTAAAATACATATGTATTGCATAACATTATTTTTAAGTCCTTAAATATATATTCATGTATAGACTATTAGAATTTAACATTCATATGTATATACATAAATGTAACCATATATATCAGCATATTATTTGAAACTAAAAATACCACTAAAGAGTATAATTTATTTACCTTACAAATAATTCCAATTCCTTTAAAAACAAATACTCTAATTAACCTAAAATATTACATAAAATTACATAACTTTTTTATTTATTAAAACAAATCCAAATGTATGTCATTAATGTTATGCACCCTGATTGTAACGATCTGCTTTCTTTGGATAGAAATGAGTGTTACCTCACACATAAACGTAATAAATTTTGTGTAACATTACACTAATCTTATAAATCAAGAGTACATCTCTTGTACGGAGTTATAATTCATGAGGCTCACAACAACCTCTTAAAATTATATTATAATAATATATTCAGATCTACTTTACAATAAACGTTCGAGGTAGCTAAAAGATTCTTCGAAGTTTTTCTTTGATTTTGAACTCACTCCTGACCTAAACTAATCTGCACTGGAGGGGTATGAATTAAAGTAAGCTCACGGACTCAGTAAGAATAAAGTAGTATTCAAAACAGAGTTATGCAAATGCCCATTCATACAAGTTTAATAAAACAAATGCAAATTTTATATTCATAGAAATCCAATTGCCAAGACGAAGTATAACAAAAGAAATAATCAAGAACCGCATCTTTTTCATTACCCATTCCAATATATTTATATTTAGGTACTGTACATATCATTTTTATTCATAAATATCATCATATCGTATTGGATTCATATTCAGATAATTTCGTTTCATTCACAAATACCATTAACCATACTAGATACATATCCAAATCACTTCTATTTCTATTACATATTTTCATTTCCATCACCGGTACCACTGGGGGGCCCATAGGGATCCCTGCTATACGTGGATGTAAAAATATTTCTTTTATAATTCATCAATTGTCCCTATACGCCATCCGATAATGGGCGTCACAATTATAAATCATCTCAATACTCCGTCTGGTAATGAGCGCCACAATTATAAACCATCTCAATACCCCGTCCGATATGAGCGTAATTAAACCAATTCTCAATCTCGTCCAGTATGGGACTTCTTAACCCCGTACAACTGAGGAACATCCACAGTAAGGTTCACCCTATGTACCAAGCTCGTATACACTCTCTCCCACGATACACAGTAAGTTTTTTCCTCTTTAAAAATTATTTTTATTTCATATCTCAACTTCAAAAACTTAAAACCAATCACAAACATACATATTCTCATATTTTTACACTTACTAACTTGTTAGTATATCCATTGTACATATAATTTACATGTATGTAGCACACTTCATATTATATATACATACACCTACAACAATATATATCTTAACTATCCGTACATATATTTCAGATATAATCATGTCACCATTAAAAACTTACAAATTTACACCCACACTCATATGGAAGATTTAATCACTTACCGATATATACACTGTATTATATATGCTCACACATACACACAAATGCATATGCACCTGATTTATGCATATGTCATCTTGCACGCATGCATTCATCTTACCTATATATTGTATATATTTAACATATATCACATATATCCATACGAGATCATATACCACTCATTCAAAATAATTATCCAAGTAATCACATCTATATGTGTATCAAGACATACAGTTTGTAAACATACACTCCCACCTATTATCTCTTATATATGTATCTATTGGCACATGCACATATATTTAAACACACTCAACTATGTATTCATATAGCTTCAACATTATTTTTAATTACACAAACACAATCGTAGGAAGCCATTCACTCACTTTCACATACGAATTATTATTTGTGAGAAAACACATTCTAAAATCATTCATTAAACTTGAGTCCATCATTTTAAATCAATAAATTATTTTATGAAAATATGAAATCCCCAAATGAAAACTAACTCAATTCTTATCGAAATCTTTAACAAAAAAAGAAAACAGAAAGCTTTCGAACAACTTAGGCCCATACGGTCGGCTTCCTTTTCAGTTTCCTATTCCTAATTTTTCTAAAACTTTCATACACATGATTAAGGATTTAATTAAAAGAATAACTGAATATAAGGTAAAGGAAAATTTACCGAAATTGGTGTCAAATTCGGGCTTCTGACCTAAAAGAGTGCAGTTTTGGTCTCTCTCCAGTTCCCTAATTTTTGGCCTCGCATGGATCTTTGAACGGATCTAGAAGAGCCATGATCTACCTCACGTGGATCAGGTCCACCCAACACGCACTTTGCCTTTTTTTCTTTGGCAATGCATGCCTTGCGCCTAGCACTGCGTATCGCATGTCGTGCATAGCTCTTCTCTCCAAGACGCGTGCATCGCGCACCTGACACTGCACACTGTGCACAGTTCTTCTTTCAGCCATGCACCATGCTTCCTTCCTCTTCCTCCTTCTTCTTCTTCTTCTTTTTCTTTTTCTTCTTCTCCCTCTTCTCCTTCTTTTTCTTCTTCTTCTTCTCCCTCTTCTCCTTCTTCTTCTTCTTCTTCTTCTTTTCCTTCTTCTCCTTCTTCTTCTTCTTCCTTTTCTTCAACGGCAGCGTGCTCTGCACACCTGACACCACGCGTACCACACACCACGCATAGCTCTTCTCTCCCAAACGCGCACATCGCGTGCTCGAAACTGTGCATCGCACACAACTCTTCTTTCAGCCACGCACCATGCTTCCTTCATCATCCTCTTCCTTCTTATTCTTCTTCTTCTTCTTCTTCTTCTTCTTCTTCGACGGCAGCGCGCACCGCGCGCCCGACACTATACACAGCTCTTTTTTTCTGGCCGCGTGCGCCACATGCTTCTTTCTTTCTCCTTCTCCTCCACCTTTTTCTTCTTCTTCTTCTCCACCACTTCTGTCCCCCTTTCTACTAAGGTTTCTTTTTTTTTTCTTTATTTCTTTATTATTTTTTTTATTTCTTGGCCTGGACCTAGGCTTTCTCCTCTCTCTTGGGCCTGGTTATTATAATCTCTCCTCCTTAGAAAAATTTGATCCTCCAAATTTGATCTTACTCGAGGTTTGGGAATTATTAACCATTCTGACTTCCCAATGGCTTATTTAATAAAATGGTAGTGTAATAGTATTTTATCTGTATAAAGAAATATCATCCTATTTTTTGTTGGATTTCCTAATTTCATAATTATCTAATATCTCCCAATAACAACTCGAGTGATTGTCATTACCATTTAGCGTTGGGAGTATGATGACATGTTTGGTCATCATTCCAAAGAGTCTCTTGATAAGCATCGCATTCTTTATTCCCCACAAGGATGAGTTCTTAATCACCTAAATAACCCCAACACCATGGTAGGTTTACATTATCTCAAGGTTCATATCCTTAAGTGAAAATCATATGTTTTATGACCTTTAAAAATTACCTTTGAAGATTCTAAAAATGTTCTAGTATCGAAGCTTCCTCTTTTTTTTTTTTTTTCTTAGTAGTGTATGAGCAAGTTACTCTTGGTTGAGTCAAATTATATCTCCACTCCATCATGGTTTGGACTATTTCCAAGGCACCTGAGTATTGGATAATCATCATTTTTTTTTTTATTATTATCATTATTATTTATTTTTTAACATAAATTTCTTACTGAAAATCACTAGGAGTATTTGATAGAAGGGTCATATAATGGGTTGGCTAAAATGGATTGTATCTACCTATTCCAATCCTCCTAGGATTAAGTATTACACCATCGTTTTCCAATATTGCAAGTGATTACTCTTCAGCATGACCCTGAGATATGATTCATGATTTTGTCATATTCTCATTTATTCCTTATCGATTTAAAAAGCATTATTCCATGTGTTTAGATTTTAATTTAGGAGTGTCTACTTTGTGGGTCTATCTGATGTATCTGTATAATGTACAAATGTTACGTTCCAATTTCAGAATAAGGAAACGATATGCGATGGGTATTCACACTAAAGGTTTTGTTGCTAGAACATATTGCCAGAGATACTTTCTTTAGGAAATTAATTTAGGAGGGACAAGGTCCTTCAGTAGGAGTTTCTTGTTAGATATACCTTTTTCTTAAAATGTTTGATTATGTGTTGAGAACAGATCCTTATGGCTACAGTAAATGAAGGTTTGGTTAGGTTAATTCAGGTCCTCTGAGTTTTACTAATGACCATATTATGTTTAGAAATTTTGCTTTGGGTAAGGTTTTTTTTTTTTTGTATCCTAATCGAATGTTAATCTTGTAAGGCATTGAATCTACAGTTGTCACCCTCCTTTTTTTTTTGCATCAGTACTCAATTAATTTTTCCTAAAACCCTCTTGATTGTACTTGATGACTCATAGAATCTATAGTCATTACCAACGGTCATTATGAGTTCCTTATGTGGGAGGTCATTTAATAGCCTTGCTACTAATAAGAAAATTTTGTCTTCTTTTATTCTTTTGAGGCAATGTATTATACCCTTTTAATTTTCATAGTCTTTGTGTGATCATTCATAAATATAGTCTTAGAGCATAAATCTCATGTTTATCCTATCAGCAATTTCTCTTTATCGATTCAAGAGAAAGCTTTCATGTGTTATGGTTCATGAGTCTACAACACACTTCTGTTGCACCACTCTAACAGTGTTGGCTTTAAGGGTTTATCTTGGTATATTGCATCCATTTATGTGTTCTTTTTTAGCATAAGATAATTATATTCCATGTGTGTTTTTATATTATCAATGATTTAGGGTCAGAACATGTCCCTAGGACATCCTCTTCTCCCTTAGAACTTAATTTAAGAGGAATAAAGACCTTCAAGAATAAGAAAACTAATAAGGTGTACTCTATCTCATTTAATATATACATACATATAGATATCTTTACCAGGCACATGATTTATTTCATCTCTCAAAATGCTTTCATCCACGAGGTATATGAGTTGTAATGTGGAACCTCAATGCGAATTTGGAACAAGCAAGATATCTGTCCTTTCTAAAGGAAATTTCATGTGGAGTCCTAAAAGGCATCAAAATATCGAATAATTATTTGGTCTTTCAAAATATTGCTTATGAGTCTACTTGTTTTTAGGATTTCTCTTTCTTCTTAATCTCTAAAGGCTCTTCCATTTCGTAAGGAATCAATTAAAGGTAAATTATCCATTAACTAAAATATCCCTAGTAATGTCTATTGCTAGAGATAGTAGTATTAGAGCATCAATAACTTAAGTATTTGCCAAAGCTCTGGTAAGGGAAATAGGAAGATAAAGGCAGACTCGCCTCGTAAAAATATCATCTATTATAAAAATCCAATAATATCCATAAGTAATTCAGATTATATCAGAGCTTTTTAAGACAAAAGAATGGTCCAAACCTCCAAGCTCTCTATTATTTCATGATCTTGATATAGATCATGACACAATCAACAATAATAAAATTTTTGGCCCCCTTTTTGCTTGTTTGGGGAATTTATTTTCTCCTTAAAAATTTTCTCTTGCTTTATGGGGGGGTCTTCCCCCTTTAAAGGTCCCTTTATCAAACTGAGGGAAAATTTAGTTCCCTCCCAAAATTTTACTTTATTTTTTTTTTATTGGATCAACCTTTCGATAGAAGTTTAAGCTCTAATAGTTTTACATATTCATCATTCTCAATTGGCTTTGGAGTGAAGCCCTAACCTCTTCTTTGCTAGACTTATCATATTCCAACTCATACAACTCCAATCTCCTCAAAATTTTAAACTTATAATTATGTTTTCCCATGTTTTCGAACGAAGTTTCAAAAAAATCTTCTAAGGTGTATACCACCTAATTTCCTTTTGACTCTAAACCTCATAAAAACCCTACGCCTCATGATATAAGGAATGCTTCCGATGAACACGACTTTGATATCAACTGTAATGACTCGCTTTCTCTAGAGAAAAATGAGTGTTACCTCACATATAAATCTGATAAATTTTGCATAACATTACGTTAATCTCTATAAATCAACAATACATCTTTTGTATGGAGTCACAATTCATGAGACTCACAACAACCCTTCAAAATTACATCACAATAATATATTTAGTTCTACTTTACCATAAATGTCCAATGTAGCTAAAAGATTCTTCAAAGTCTTTCTTTGATCTTAAACTCACTCCTGACCTGAACTAATCTGCAGTGGAGGGGTGTGAATTGAGGTGAGCTTCACGGACTTAGTAAGAATAAAGTAGTGTTCAAAACAGAGATATGCAAATGCACATTTATATAGGTTTAATAAAACAAATGTAAATTTTATATTCATAGAAGTCTAATTTGTAAGATAACCATACTCATCATCATTACCGCAAAGTACAACAAAAGAAACAATCAAGAACCACATTGTTTTCATTACCCATTCTAACATATTTATATCTAGGTACCGTACATATCATTCTTATTAATAAATATCATCATATCATATTATATTCATATTCAGATAATTTCATTTCATTCATAAATATCATCAATCACAATAGATATAGGGCCCATAAGGATCTCCACTACACGTGGATTTATAAAATATTTCTTTTATATTTCACTGGCCGTCCCCATACCCCGTCCAGTAATGGGCACCATAATTATAAACTGTCTTAATATCTCGTCCGATAATGAGTGCCACAATTACAAATCATCTAAATATTTCATCTGGTATAAGCGTAATTAAACTAATTCTCAACCTCGTCCGGTATGGGACTTCCCAGCCTCGTACGACTGAGTACACATCCATAATAAGGTTCACCCTATGTACCAAGCTCATACACTCTCTTACATGATATACGGTAAGTTTTTTTCTCTTAAAAAATTATCTCTATTTTATATCTCAACTTCAAAAACTTAAACACCAATCACAAACATACATATTCTCATATTTCTACACTTACTGACTTGTTCCCGTATCCATTGTACATATAATTTATATGTATGTAGCACACTTCATATTATATATACATACACGCACAACAATATATATTTTAACTACCCCTACACATATTTCGCGTATAATTATGCCTACCATTAAAAACTTATAGAGTTACACTCACACTCATACAATAGCTTTAATCACTTATCGATACATACACTGTATTATATATGTTCACACATAAATACAAATGCGTATGCACCTGATTTATGCATATGTCATCCTGCGCACATGAATTCATCTTATCTATATACTATGTATTTCACATATATCTATACGAGATCATATACTGCTCATTCAAAATAATTATCTACGTAATCATATATATATATGTATCAAGACATACAGTTTGTAAACATACACTTCCATTATCTCCTATATGTGTATCTATTGGCACATGCACATACATTTAAACACACTCAGTTATCTATTCATACAGCTTCAACATTATTTTTAATTACACAAACACAATCGTAGGAAGCCAATCACACACTTTCACATACGGATGATAATTTACAAGAAAATATATTTTAAAATCATTCATTAAACTTGGGTCCATCATTTTTAAATTAATAAATTATTTTACGAAAATATTAAATCCCTAAATGAAAATTAACTCAATTCTTATCAAAATCTCCAATGAAAGAAGAAATCGAAAAGCTTTTGAACGACTTTGGTTCCATATAGTCAGCTCCCTTTTCAGTTTCCTCTTCCCAATTTTCCTAAAAATTTCATATACATAATTAAGGATTTAATTTAAAAGGATAATCAAATATAAGGTGGAAGAAAATTTACCAAAATCAGTGTTGAATTTGGGCTTCCGACTCAAAAAAGTGCAGTTTTGGTCTCTCTCTCTTCGGTTCTCTAATTTTTGGCCTCGCATGGATCTTTGAACAGATCCAAAACATTGCGCCATGGTCTTTCTCACGCGTATCAGATCCACCCAACATGTATTTTGCTTCTTCTTCTTCAGCAACGCACGCCTCGCACTCGACACCGTGCACCACGTGCAGCTCTTCTCTCCTAGTCGTGCGCGTCGCATGCCTGGCACTACGCACTACTCTTCTTCCAACCGTGCGACATGTTTCCTTCCTCCTCCTTCTTTTTCCTCTTTTTTTTTTCTTCTTCTTCTTCTCGTTCTTCTTCTTTTTCTTCTCCTTCTTCTTCTTTTTCGACGATAGTGCACGCCGCGCACCCGACATTGTACACATCTCCTCTTTTTTGCTCGTGTGCACCGCACACCATTCTTCTTTCTTTCTCCTTCTTCTCCTCCTCCTTTTTCTTCTTCTTCTTCTCCACCGCCCCTGTCCCCTTTTCTGTTAGGTTTTCTTTTTCCTTTTTTTTTTTAAATCTTTATTTCTTTATTTTTTTTTTTATTTCCTGGCCTGAACCTGGGCTTTCTCCTCTCCCTTGGACCTGGTTATTACACTGATTCTCTTAAAGCTATCCAACTCAAATTTTTATGGGTGTATAGTAATTTTCTCAAAATAAAATTTTTAATTTTAATTTAAACAAACTAAAGAATTATATTTTATTGCAAAAAGTATATCATAGTATACATCTGCATGTCAAAAAATATGTTCTGTAATTTTCTGAAATTCTAAAACTTTAAAAACTACGCCCACTTTTTATGACAATAAGAATATAAATTCACAAATTTTTCAAAAATATATAACTTGGATTGAAATTATGAAAAATAGATAGAAAATACAATATAATTTCTTAAATAAAGATAAAAATTTTAGTTGCAAATTTATTCAAAAAAAATTAAAAGTTTCTACGACCTAAAAATATAAAAAGTAAATTTTCTAAATGATCACACCTTACTTATAATAATTGCATCGAAATTTAATTGAATTTCAGTTTCATAAAATATAAATAACAATTCAGTGCAAGTAGAATAGATATTCAAAAATAAAATATATTATTTTACCAATAAACTCATGGTATGTATAATCAAGTTATGAGTGAAATTTATTCAATCATGCATTAAATATTAAACTATAACGAGTACACACTAAATAAATAAGATTTAGAAATTAATTAAAAATACAATAAGTTTGAATCAAATATAACACTACTATTTTACCCACGTCTTATTCAACAATTGAAGCCTTTAATTCATAATAACTTTAAAACTAATTAAAATACTATATTTTTGTTATTGAAATGACTATATTGATATACTTGGAGTTGTGAAAGCGAAGATATTCGGCAATATGATCTGAGTAGGTTTTGAATAAGTTGTCAACTATGGCTTCTCCAAAATGATGAACAAACATGGATTCTGTTGCTGCTCTTACGTGATCACTGACAATTTGCCCACTTTGATTCTTATTCAACACAAAATTTTCTTCCTTCATTGCTACAGCTTCCCTGAGGTCCCAATTCACTTCAAAGGTTTCCAGCTTATCGAGACTGAATGAATTTTCTTTCTCAACTATCTCTCTTATTTCTTCCTTGTATGGAGTGTACCAAGGCATGTTGAAGGAGTTTACCGCATCTTCCTTCACGAGTCCCTAGTTAACAAATGTATACATTTATTTACTAAGTAGAACACTGAAGTTATTTGTGTTTTTTTTTTTTTTTTTATTTGTTGAAAGATAATATGCAAAACCTGTACACTAAAACCAAGCATAGAAGAGAACAAGAGATACACACACACATATATATATATATATATGTACGTATCTGATAATTAATTGTAGAAATAATTAATGGTGGTTAATGATGTGGATTATTGTGATGAGAATAGCTTTATATAAATAATTAAATATAATTAATGTATTTATTTAAAACTATACATATGTAAAATTATTAATAATAAAAATAAATTACCTGGGCAACCAAATCCATGAGAGATGCTGCAAGGAGCTCCCACAATGGAAAAAAGTTCTTCGAGGCCAAGGGATATGGAATGCTTCTCCCAACTAAGATAAGAATCATACGACCTCCTACTTTCATTTCTTCGCACCGTAACCTTAAAAAGTTTGAGAAATCCTTCTCAAATTGCTCCTTGTATGCTTTATATATCTTTGGAGGACTTGATTTTCCTATGTATATATTCCCTCTGTTTTCCTCATCAATACCATCTGGAACCTTATATATACATATATAGATATATGTAAATTTAGTATTGCTATTTATTCAAACAGTGGATATGTTATTTTTTATTTGAAATTGCAAATTCTAGTTAGATTATGATTTTGTATATTTTTATTTAAAAGTTTACACAACTCTCTTAAAGATAAATGTATGAATTTTGACTTATATGTGTATATGTTTGGAAGTGAATCTAATAATTACTTGCCTTGGAGAGCCAATGAAGACTGGTAGAAGAATGTACAAAATCAAGACTTTCCCTGGGGAACAGTCTGCCATAGAAAGAACCAGCCACGGCCGACACAAAACAGCGAAGTTTGTTTTTATCATCTTGATTATAAGACACAGCAACATCTTTCAAAACAGTGTTGAAATCATTGGTAGGAAGATCGTTTAAGAAGACTTGGATTTCTGGCTCATCATTTTCTTGCAGCTGGTTGCAAATGATCTCGTCACTAATTGTGTTAATAATCTCTGAGATCACCTGCAGCGTATTGGGTCCCGACGAGCAACCCAAGTCTGCAACTCTGAAACAAGCCGGCCAACAGCCATTAACACTGCTACTCCTCCTCATTGATCTTACCATGTCGCTTATGGTTTCTACTAGAAATGGCTTGGATTTTGATATGAATATTCTCTGAAACATTAAACCCACAAAAGTTATAAAATGTTATTATAGACACGTGCATATATATATCTATATATATATATGAATTAGATGATGAAGATAAAGAAAGAGACTTGGACAAGAGAATTCTTGGCGTAGCTCTTTTTCCCATCTCCTGGAGGATTCATGCGGAGAACGC
Source organism: Carica papaya (assembly GCF_054855325.1). Taxonomy (NCBI): domain Eukaryota; kingdom Viridiplantae; phylum Streptophyta; class Magnoliopsida; order Brassicales; family Caricaceae; genus Carica; species Carica papaya. The sequence goes on along the minus strand of NC_142312.1, from coordinate 3,073,418 downwards.
CTGCAACATCCATCTTCAATTTGATTTGGTGTTCTTTATTTTGCTACTCCAAAATTTAAACTCTATTAATAGTATTATAATACATAATGTTTAACCCTCATTCCTAGTATCACAAATTTTATATAATAAAATTAAGATACTAAAATTTTTTATTATTCGTTGAATTGAATTTTTATAGTTTATTTAAAATAACTTAATATTTTCATCATAAAATTTTTAATTTTATGAAAAATAAAATAATTTAGAAAATAATTATAGGTCAGGTTTCTAAAATTAGTAAATTCCAGGAAATAAATAAAGTAATAATTCTACTTTTTGGATCGAAATTGATTGAAGTGTTATATATATATATATATATCATGACAATATCTTTAAGTCATCAAATATATACATCTATATATATAATATTAAAATTTGAAACTCATAATATCTATGTATGAATACATAAATATAACTATATATTACTTATCAATTTTATTTAGAAAATATATTACACATATACATAAGATATATAATGTCAGTCATTTGTTTTAGAAAATAAATGGAATAACATATATTCTAGTAAATAATTATTAATATAAACATTGTCTATAATGTATTTAAGTGTAAAATGTATAATAATGATTAAAAGGAATTATTGCAGTTAGCAACCTTTTAATAATTATATAGATAGATTCAGGGTATGAAGAAAATTGTAATTTTCAGTAACTATAAAATGTACATTTAATATCATATCAACTTAATTACTGTTTAAATATCTACACATAAAAGTTAAAAATTATATTTAAATATATCATTTTTTAAATAGTTAATTTGAATTTACTCTTTGTGCATAGTTGGTATTTTACCATTTGAATATATTAATTTGAATATTATTTCTTATAAGCTAATTGAATTTATTATTAATTAAAATATCTCTATGTATATACATAATTAGAATGAATCCTAATTTAGATTTTATAACCTCCAACACACTAATTGTAATATCTGGCCCGAATATCGGCCTGGGTTGGTTTTTCTTATTTTAAAAAATATATTTTAATTTTATTTTATTAAATTTTTTAAGAAAAATAAATTATGAACGAAATTGAAAGTAATTTTAAAAAAATATATGTGAAATTTTAAATTCGAAAGTGTTTTTAAAAGAAAAATTAGAAATATGGAATTTAAATACAAAAAGAAAAAGTTCAGCCACGTGGGACATGGGTCAGTAGCCCAAGCGAACCGGAGCATGCCGCGTGGTAACCCTGCTGACATCGGTACTACGCGAGAAGTCATGCGAACAATCCGCGTGCCCAGCGATCCAAGAAGACCGGCCACCAGCCGCCGTTGCACCGAAGTCACTGCCGACTGCCAAAAAAGATTAGCCGAAGGAGAAACCCCAGTTGGAAAGGAGAACCGACAAAGCTGCTGCACTCGAAACCGCCCCTCCCCTCGCTGGTAGGTTCAGTTTTTCAATTTTTCTAGCCAACTGAGACTTACTAACGTGTTTTTTTTTTTTTTTTGCAATGATATATATGAAACCGGCCAAAACTGACCAAAGCGAGGTGAACCACCACTATGGGTGGTGGAGCCGACACTGGTGCATGCCAGTGCCGCCGTACTGAAACCTAAAATTGCTGGAAAGAATTTTCAACACTAATTTTGGATTTTTGGATTATTTTTTAGTACATTACGAATATTTTGATTTTTGCATGTAAAATTCAGGAAAACTCAGGACCCGCTAGGATGCATAGTGGGTAGCACAGCATTTTAAAATACCGATCTCGGTAAGGATCCATCACCTTATTATCGGTTATAATAAATTGAGACTTAATAATTAATACTTTGTATTTTATGAAAATTAGAAAAATTATAATAATAATTATAAGTCACTAGTAAAAGTAGAATCGGTCAGTGTACAATTGCTCTAATTTACTGTCATTTTCTCCTATATTGCTTAAAATATTTACTATTAATTTATGTGCATTAAATTGTTAGTTTAAATTGTGTTCTTGGTTATTTGGTTTACTTGGGTTATCCTGTACTGATTATTTGATTATCTGGTTACTTAATTATTTGCTTATATAAATTATATCCCTTGCTTAGATATCGTTTAAATTAACCTGTGAATGTGTAGCATGTAATTGGTGGTTGTTTGGACGACGAGAATTTATATATATGAAAGTTTACTGGGTGTTTTGGAAAAGGATGGACGGTATAGTACATAAGGAACCCTACTATGGACATTATCTCAATTGGACGGGACTAAAAAGTTTCATATCGGAAGGATTTGGAAAAGATGGTTTAGCTTATATCGAACAAGGTATCGAGGGAATGGCATGTAGGCGCTTATTACCAGACAGGGTATGGGAATAACCGAATTAAGTGTCAAATCGAGACACTGGGTTCACGAGTAGATGAATATCCTTATGGACCTCCAAGGGTCCCAATAAATAGGTTAAAAAGAAGAATTATTGATCTTATGAACGAAATTAAAATGTTACTTGGCTATTTGTTTTTATAGATTATTTTCGAAAAAATTCGTAACGGTAAGTATAAAATAAAATATTTTAAAATTAAATATATTTACTTAAATCAAGAGCTCCATTAGTTGTTTTGTGATTTTTACCAACCTTCAGTTTTCCGTATCAATGATTAGTATAATATTTTTTCTGAGCTAGTATAGCTCACCCTTTTATTAACTATTTTAAATCAAAAAGATCAAGATTCAGATCCTGATCAGTAAGAAAGTTATGAGTAATTCACCTCCCGTACTCTCCTTCAAGTGCTAATGGAGGTTAATCCCTTAAAATATCTATTTATTTGTTTTTATTATCGTTTGTCTTTTTTTATGAACCAAAATAGAAGGGATATTCTTGTAACTCTATTGAGAAATCCAATTTACTATGTAAAGAATATAAACTTTGATTTTATTATTCGCTTCCGCATTTAGATAATAAACTATTTTCATTTAATTTCAAATTTTTACACTAATTAAGTCATATGCTCTATAAATAAAATATTATAAACTAATTATTATTAATTAACATGCTAATACAGTGATAAATTTTGGATTATCACAACACAAAAAAATATCAATGATCTAACCTTTTTCTTTTAGTACAACATATCATGCATGATGAAATTATTCTCTGTAAACTTTTAAAAAATATAAGCTTGAAAAATTTTTAAAAAAATTACTTTAAAATTATATTAACAAAAACTAGAAAAGTGAAAAGAAAGTATTGTCCTTTTAATCCAATATCAGCAAAAGATGTTCATCTTCCAAAGTTCGATGTCTGACGCCAAACGATCATTGCTCTCCAAAGATAGTATCAATCTATTTTTCCTACTTACAGGACATTCTGTTTGGATAAATTTTAGTGATGTTTAATTAATATATGACAATAACAGTGATAGAATGATAATGATACAGGATGACAAAAAAATTTTATGTTTGAATGATTACTATTTTATCTCTACTTATTATATGTAATAGTAAATGGTATATAAAAAGTATATAATAAAAATAAATAAATTATTTACCAATATAATTATATTTATATTTAAATAAATAATTATTACACATAATTAAATTAAATTTTTATATTTAATAAAATAAATAATAATTTATGATAATAAAAATAGAATTAAATCTATTATATGAGAGTATGAAAAGAAAAAAAGTAATTTGTCAGTCAAATACTACTGATTTGATGATTTTAAAATTCATTCCAAATTTGTTAGTCAGATACCGTTTATTACCACTAAAAATTAAAATAAATATAATTTTTATACAACCGTAGAATACTATACATTAAAATTTTATCATTTACCATTATTCAAATAGGGTTTTAATCATACGAATTATTAACATAGTTTATGTTCACCAGGTTTCCCGTTAATGTCCTCTTTAACCTCCTTGGCCTCGTTCACCATAATCGATTGTCTTCATCATGCTCATTCACCGAAATTTCCCTCTCTCTTCCCGATCTTCTGCTCCTAAGACTTTCTGTCTTGGTGCATGTAACACCCAATTATTTTTATTTTATTTTTATTTTATTTTATTTTATTTTTATTATTTCTATATAAATATAAATATGTATTAATTGAATTTATTTTATTTTATTTTATTTTAATTTGATTAAATGAAAATAATAGTAATAATAATAATAAAAATGGTGAAAAAAATAACTGAGGATTTAATTGAAAATAATTTTGGAAAAAATGTGTGAAAATTTGGATTCTAATGGTATTTTTGAAAGAAGAATCGGAAAAACGGGGATCAAATCGCAATTTAGAAAAGTTACGCCACATCAACTGCCTGATCAGCAGCCCCGACCAACCAGGATGCGTCAGGTGACAGAGACGCTGACGTGGGAGGCCACGTGGGGGGAGCCACGTGGGCGATCCGCGTGTGCGCGATCAAACGGCTGAGATCCATTCCCGCGCGCACAGACGACCCAGATCAAAAACGCGCACGGACGGCCCAGATTCACTCCTTATTTAATTGCAATTGGATAGTTCAGATTAAAAGCGATGGACGGTTCAGATCAAAAATAGATGGGTATAAATAACCTCATCCGCACTCAAACCCTAACCCTAGCCACTAGAGCCCCTCGCCGGAGAAGACAGCCCAGTCGCCGGGGAGCCGACCGCCGCCACCCGCCGCCGCATCGGAGCAATTTTCGACCGCCAAATGAGGTAAAAAATTCTATCCTTTGCTCATAATTTGATTTCAAACCCACCCATGGCCAAATCGGAGTGAAAGAATCGGTCAATTGGCCAGAAAACGCCGCTGAAGCTCAGCGGCACCGCCGCGGGATGTTTCAGTTTTTGCCTCCAATGAGGCCCTTCCCGATTCCCATTCGATGTGATTTTTCTACTGTTGTGATCACCGTTTCCTCCTCTACAAGTTAACCGTAGCAAAATGCCCAACTGCAACGTGAGCCGGAGGAGCCGCCGCACCGGAGAGCCCCACCGCCGGTGAGTTTCACTTTTCTGTATTTTTTTGGCCCACCGAGGGCCCTAAGTGTGTTTTCTGGTAAGAATCGTTGCAAGTTTGGCTGAATTCATCTAAAAACAGCCAATCCGAGGCGGATCGCCGTCGCTAGCGCCAGCGCCGTCACCGGAGCACGGCGGAGCCGCTGTGCCAGAATTCTGAAATTGGCATAGTGGGCCCTGAGTCTAATTTTTGGATTTATTTGGGACACTTGTAGGTACCGTAAGCGCGTTTCAGTTCCCAAAGAAAAATTCAGAGAACCTAGGGACCGCCCATATGCGTAGTAACCATCTAGTTTTCGGCGTTGAATCAAGTAAGGACCCCTCACCCTAATTCCTATCATAAATGTGAAGTTTGAATAAATAATAATACGGTCTTTTGTACAGGTTAGATAAATGCAATTATGGATTGCTAATGGAGCCCGAAATCGGACATTATTCTCTGTTGATTTATTTTACAGTTTAAAGGCATGACGGTATCTGGTTTTAGAGTTTTAAATGCATGTATTACTGTATTACTTGACTACTGTGTGATTTTGGAATTTAAGATATAATTGTATTACCGGGTACATATTCATTGTTTATGTGATTGTGTTTAATTTGATAACGGAGATTAAGGATAAACAGGAAAGGGATATGATCTAATAAATGGATAAGATGACAGCCTCACTAGATATCGTGGGAGATGGTGGACGGACCGGGTTCAGATGGAACCCTATCGTGAATGTTGTCTCATACCGGACGGAGTATGAAAACTTGGTCATTTGGTGCTCATACCAGACGGGGTATGGGGACGACCTTGGAATTAAGATTGTTAATGAAAATGGTTCACGTGTAGCGGGGACACCCCTATGGATCTCTATGAATACTAGTAGGCTGATAAAAAAGGGACAATTGTTGTTTGATGATTTGAAAATAATATAACGATATGTGCTATGTTGCAGATTATATATGAAATCATGATATTTATAATGTTATTGTTTCCATAGGTTGTTTTTATAAATCTCACTGTGATAAGTGAACGGTAAATAGTTTTATTATTAATAAATGAATTTGTTTAAAATTTGTGCTCTATTGGTTATTTTTTGTTTTTCTACCAATCTTTACTTCTGTGACGATGATATATTGTGATGTCCTTACTGGATTAGTATAGTTTACTCCTTATTTAACCATTTCAGATCATGAGGACCCGGTTCCCGAATCCAATCCGCAAGAAGGTTACGAGTAGACCCTAAATACTTTATAGTTTCCTTTATTTTTTCTATTTTTTGTATTTTTTTTAAAAAATTTATTCAATGATATTTGTTAGTATTTTTGAATTATTATGTAAAGAATATTAATTTTAACATTTATTTTATTTTCGAACTCAAATTATTATATATATTTCTTTTTAAATTTTCAGAACCGTTACAGTGCAACACTGCATATCTTGGTAGGGAGAAGAACCTTTTTAATTTTGGAAAGGAGAAAAGCCAGGATTCTTTGTTAGAGGCAAGGGCAAAATAGTACCGGCAGTTACCAGTTTATTTGGAAGAGACGTCCATTTTGTCTTCTTGTCCGGCCGGACTGCTTTCGTATTGTAGGCCCACTGTTAACATTTGTTAAAATAAGCCGGGACAATAGACTACATAATTAAGAATGCTGCTTAAAGCTATCAGTTGTGCTCTCAGATCTGGAGGTAGGAAACGAGATTTCGGAGAATCAGAGAATTGGAAATCATGGAGGCATGGTGGCTGACAGGGGTTTTGGGTGTTGTGCCTTTAATGATTTGCATACTATGGTGGTGGAACGAGCTTTGGCATGTTTTGCCGCTCAAACGACACTTGGCTTCTAAGCGTGCGAAACTCCCGCCTGGTCACATGGGCTTCCCTTTAATTGGCGAGCTGCTCACTTTCATTTGGTACTTCAAGATTCTGCGCCGACCCGATGATTTCATCAATTCTAAACGAACCAAGTAAAATACCCATCTTCTTCATATGATTCATATGATAATCTTACATCAAAGCATGTGTGTGTGTGTGTATATATATATATTTTTTTTTTTTTTTTGTGCTTCTTTTACCCAAAAATATTAAGATATAATGATTAATCATGTTAAGTATTGTCTGCAATGATCAGATACGGTGATGGAGTTGGGATGTATAGAACATATCTGTTCGGCTCTCCATCGATCATCGCTTGCTCCCCAGCCGTAACGAAGTTTGTGTTCCACTCAAATCTATTTCCCTATAGATTTCCCACTAATGATCTCGTTGGCCCCAATTCTATGCTAGCAGCTAGTGGCGAGCACCACGACAGGGTCAAAGGTTATGTCAGTGCTGCAGTTGCCCACACTAGTTCTCTCAGGAAAATTGTTCTTCATATTCAACCAAGCATCAAGACCTCTCTTCGTTCATGGGCTGAGAAGGGTTCTGTGATAGCATTTGATGTTGTCAAGAAGGTCTGTTATTGTTAGAAATTGGGTGGTAAGGCTTTAACCTTCAAATAATGGAAGAATATGTTACTGAGAGTTAATATGTGTCTGCCTGCAGATGGTATTTGAGAGCATTGCTCGAGTTTTTGTCAGCATCGAACCAGGACCCTTTTTGGATGAGATTGGCCAGTACTATGCTTGTTTGCTTAAAGGATTTAAAGCACAGCCATTTAACATTCCAGGAACTACTTACTATCGTGCTGTTCAGGTAACTCAGTTTAATTGATGCATAAAACTTCATGTGAATCATATTTGGACCTGTTAATTGTGTTCATGTTATAATATGTTCTTGTTATTTTTATGCATAGGAGTGTTATTCACATAGGAATTTTGATCTGTATTTACTGTAGATACTGATGTACTCATATTAACTTGGAGAAAGTACTACTGAATGTGGGGCGTTACATGTTTCCTCATGTGCCCAAATAAGATGCATTAAACCAAATTTACTCTTTGCAGTGCCGAAGAAAGCTCATGGAAATATTTAGGCTAAAGTTGGAGAAGAGAAAAGAAAACCAAAAAGGAGATCAGGAAAACAAGGATTTGATGGATGTTCTAATGCAAATTAAGGATGGGGATGGGAAGCAGCTAAGTGACGAAGAGGTGCTTGATAACATAGTGACACTTTTTCTCGGGGGCTTCGAAACTACTGCAACTGTATCAGCCTGGGCTATGTATTACCTTGCCAAGAACCCAGAAATTCTGCAGAGGCTTAGAGTAACAATACTATTCTACTTCATCTCACATTCTGCATCTCATACTAATTTAAGTGACCTGCCACTGTAATTGAAAGAGTATTACTAAATTAAATTTAGTGGATTAATTGCTTAAACGTTTTCTGGTATTATTGAACAAACATTTGTAATAATTTCATATACTTTGTTATTGGGTAATGAATGTTGTAGGTCTTAATTTCAAATTGATTTCCAGGAAGAAAATATGGAATTGAGTTCAACAAAGGAGGGAGAATTCATTACGTTGGATGAAATTTCACAAATGAAGTATACAAAGAAGGTAATGGTGGCATACTGGATACATTGCAAATATGCTTCTGCGTTTATGTGATAACTAACTCTTGCACTAGTTCAATGTTCAATATGGACAGTGAAAACATGTACAAGGCTTCATTGAGCTGCAATAGCGTTGCTTTGTATATGCAAATTTCTATACATGAGCATTCACTTTTCAAGATTCAATATTGCACATTGTTTATTTTACTTAACACCAACTAAATGTTATTCAGGTGGTGGATGAAACAATAAGAATGGCAAACATTTCGTGCTTCATTTTCAGATCTGGTGATTATGATGTTGAATATGAAGGTCGTCTTCCTGTACAACATATAATAGTTGTTTCTTGTTGATATATATGTATTTGTATGTGTGTGTCTATACTTGTTATTTAGAAGCAGAAACAGTTTTCTAATTTTGAAATTTTGAAAGTGTCTTTCAAATATTATAGGTTATTTAATACCAAAAGGTTGGAGGGTACTTCAATGGGTCAGATATCCTCATGCAAACTCAGAATACTTTGAAGATCCAATGTGCTTTAATCCAGACAGGTGGAATGTAAGTAGGCTGCTTTCTCTCATTCTCGGAGTCATTAATTAGCTATAAATTCTTTATTGATGATGAACTTACTAATAGTTTTTTATTAATATTATTATTGATTCCTTAGCAATCAACAAAACCAGAGGCGTATCAAGCTTTTGGTGCGGGATCAATGAGATGTGTTGGCAGCAAACTTGCTCAAACACAACTTGCAGTCTTTCTTCACCATTTGGTTATGGGCTATAAGTAAGAATGATATTCTCTTGTTATAAAGTTTTAAATCATTCTTGAATTCGAATACGTAAATGTGTTTTCTTTTTTATGATTGTAATTTAATGCTTTTGTACTGATGATTCATTTTACTGATAATAGATGACATGTGAAATTGCAGGTGGGAATTAATTAACCCAGATTCAAAGATAACCTACCTGCCTCATCCAAAGCCAAATGATGGTTGCAAAATTGTAATTAGTCGATCTAACTGTCTCGAGTAAGTGCCCTTCTGTTCTTCTTCTTCTCTACGGTTATTTGTGTGATATAAATTCCACAAAGTTTCTCCAACAAAATAAGCCCTCCCTATAATTATGCTTTGCTGTGATGGAGGGCAAGTAGCAAAATCCCTTCCCCAGATTCCCAGCTTTATTCCTCAACAAACCAACAGATAGTGTTTGGTAACATTCAAAATACTAACATGTTATTATTTGAGAGAATTGAATAGAAGTAAAAAATAAATAAATTTGATGTGTGTGGATTTGGATATTCTGTTTTTTGTTTATTGCTCATTGAATGTGACAAATGTGTTTGATTATATATCTAAATATTATGATGTTGAATGCTTCTTTTCTTTTACCTTTCATTATTTGTATAAAATTTAGTTTTGAAGTATAGAACTGGTTTTAGTTAGTAGTTTAATTTTTTAAAATATATAAAGGAGTTGAATAAATTTAACTGTAATAATTGAAATTATTATATTTAACAAATAATTTGAAAGAAAACAAAGACTGACGAATCCTTCAAGACCCAAGCGGCATCCTCAAGAATCTGAACCTGAATATTTAGATTCATTCGAATACGACAAATTCTATCCGATCGTAATAATAAAACCTAAGGTTTTAGTTTTTTGGTTTTAGATTGCCTTCCCCGAACTTTCTTAAATTTTCAGTGCTGGTTTTCATTCTCAAGCTGCATAAGTTCGAGTAAAATTATATATTGGACCTACATGGGGTTAAGACAGGTACAAATTTGTATATTAAAAAAATTGGTACGCAAACAAAATAGTTTGATTGTTTGGATTTCAATACCTACTCGTATTAATAGTTTAGTACATTTTTTGTTACGTACCAATGAAATATGAATATGTTGTAACACAACAACCCTTGAGAATTTTAATTTCGAGATTGTGGCATTTGGATTATGGAGATGATGATTTCGTACTTATATTATGCCTCAAACATGGTGATAATAAGATTCCAACTCAAGTTATCAAATTCTATAAAATATATTATCTTATAAACTTTAAAGTCTACTATATAATAAACAAATAAATTCAAACCAAATTTTTCTGAAGTCTTGAACTGATAAAAAAAGAGCCAAACTTTTCTTTATATTATCTCTCAAAAGACCTCATTATGCATGCATAAATGCATAGTTTATATATATACCTATATATGCATAAATTTGTTCTTACTTAGCAAACTTGCAAGAGTTATCGAAACAAGTTCTTTTGCTCATTACTGAGCAAACTTGTACATATCTCTCCAACCAAGCCTGAGGAGTGATGTTTGAGAGAAAGTAATTTCTTGAGGCTGCAAGCTTAGGAACTTCGACAAGTCCTTGCGAAAATATTTCTTATGCATAACCAGAAATGTATCAAGTCGTGACAAAGAGGAACTAAGATATACGTGTTGAATTTTTTTTAATTTGTAGATTTAATTTGAGTCATATTATACGTATCAAGTTATCAATTTAATGGATTCGTTTAAAAGTGATCAAATGCGGTTAAATAATATTGAATATTAATGCATCGTATTTAAGTATGAACTTATAATGTGTAAATATTATTTTTGTAGTATTCTCATTTTATGATAAATGAAATGAAAATTGTAAAAATTTATCGATATAAAAAACGGTTACGGTTTCCAAATCACACAGTCGATATTTTATTTTTTTAAAATCTCGTCATCAGAAAAAATTAATTTTTAAGGCATCGTGTTGATTCAAAAGATTTTAGTGTCGAACGCGAATAATTCTTCCATGATGGATTCAAATACACTTCTGTTTATATTTTTCATTAATTTAGTACGAAATTACGTATTTAGATTTATAAATTTACTGATTTAAAAAATATTTTTATTCTAATAATACGTTTTTAATATGACTTGTTATATGATAAACTCCAATTTACTACTTGTAACCTCTAATATATTAATTAAATATATTTTATATATTGAAAATCAAGTATTATAAGTTAATTACAGTATTATTAATATACTAACAAATTTTATATTTTTAATGAAAATTGAACTCGTAAACTTAAAAAAAAAATAATCGAAACTCTTAATCACAATACTAAAAGTGTTGATAGTTTATAAATGATAGATTTTGTTTTTTTAGTATGACAGATCATGCAAGATGAAATTATCCTCTGTAAACTTTAAAAATTATTAACTTTAAAAATAAAAAATGAAACTGAAAATTACTTAATGAATGAAAGGAAAAGACAGTATTGTCCTTTCAGGTTCCTCGTCTTCCCGCGTAATCGTACGTGTTAACGGCCACTCTGTCCACCAGCTTCCCCATTAATGTCATCTTCAACCTCAACGACCTCGCTCACCAGAATCGATCGTTTTCATCATGCTCGTTCGCTGGAATTTCCCTCTCTACTCCGGACGTTCTGCTCCTAAGATGTCCTGTCTTCGTGTAGATCTTCGTTTGGAGAAGAACGTGTTAAATTTTGAAAAGGATAAAAGCAGGGATCCTTTGTAAGAGGCAAGGGCAAAATAGTACCGGCTGTTACCAGGTTCTTTGAAAAAGACCGTCCATCTATTTCTCTCCTTGTCCAGATTGCAGGACCACTGTCAACATCCACTAAAATAGCCGAGACGATAGACTTCATAACTAAAAATGTTACTTAAAAGCTATCAGTTGTGCTCTCAGATCTGGATGTAGGAAACGAGATTTCAGAGAATCAGAGATATGGAAATCATGGAGGCATGGTGGGTGGCAGGGGTTTTGGGTGCAGTGCCTTTAATGATTTGGATACTTTGGTGGTGGAACGAGCTTTGGCATGTTTTGCCGCTCAAACGACACTTGGCTTCTAAGCGTGCGAAACTCCCGCCTGGTCACATGGGCTTCCCTTTAATCGGCGAGCTGCTCACTTTCATTTGGTACTTCAAGATTCTGCGCCGACCCGATGATTTCATCAATTCTAAACGAGCCAAGTAAAATATCCATCTTCTTCATATGATTCATATGCTAATCTTACATCAAAGCATGTGTGTGTATATATATACATATATATATTTATCTTCCCGTTATGCTTCTTTTTCCCAAAAATGTTGAATTATAATGATTAATAATATTAAGTAGCGTCTGCAATGATCAGATACGGTGATGGAGTTGGGATGTATAGAACATATCTCTTCCGCTGTCCATCAATCATTGCTTGCTCCCCAGCCGTAATGAAGTTTTTTTTCCACTCAAATCTATTTCCTTATAGACTTCCCACTAATGATCTCGTTGGCCCCAATTCTATGCTAGCAGCTACTGGCGAGCACCACGCCAGGATCAAAGGTTATGTCAGTGCTGCAGTTGCCCACACTAGTTCTCTCAGGCAAATTGTTCTTCATGTTCAACCAGGTATCAAGGCCTCTCTTCGTTCATGGGCTGAGAAGGGTTCTGTGATAGCATTTGATGTAGCCAAGAAGGTATGTTATTAGTAGAAATTGGGTGGTAAGGCTTTAACCTTAAAATAATGGAAGCACGTGTTACTGAGAGGTATTTATCTGTGTCCCGCAGATGGTATTTGAGAGCATCGCCCGTGTTTTCGTCAGCATCGAACCAGGACCCCTTTTGGATGAGATTGGCCAGTACTATGCTCTTTTGCTTAAAGGGATAAAAGCACAGCCATTTAACATTCCAGGAACTACTTACTATCGCGGTATTCAGGTAACACAGTTTAATTGATACATAAAACTTTCATGAATCATATTTGGACCTGTTAATTGTGTTCATGTTATAATATATTCTTGTTAGCTTTTTGCATAGGAGTGTTTACAAGGAGAAAGTATTACTGAATGTGGCGTTACATGTTCCCTTATGTGCCCGAGTAAGATGCATTAAACCAATTTTACTCTTTGCAGTGCCGAAGAAAGCTCATGGAAATATTTAAACTAAAGTTGGAGAAGAGAAAAGAAAACCAAAAACGAGATCAGGAAAACAAGGATTTGATGGATGTTCTAATGCAAACTAAGGATGGGGATGGGAAGCAGCTAAGTGATGAAGAGGTGCTTGATAACATAGTGTCACTTTTTCTCGGAGGCTTCGACAGTACTTCAAATGTTTCAGGCTGGGCTATGTATTACCTTGCCAAGAACCCAGAAATTCTGCGGAGGCTTAGAGTAACAATACTATTCTACTTCATCTCACATTCTGCTGCTCGTGCTAATTTAAGTGACTTGCTACTATAAATTGGAAGCACATTGCTATAACTGATTTTGTGGATTAATTGCTTAAACATTTTCTGGTAGCCTTGGACAAGCATTTGTAATAATTTCATATACTTCAGTATTGTGTAATGAAATGTCGTAGGTCCTAATTTCAAATTGGTTTCCAGGAGGAGAATACGGAGTTAAGTTCAATAAAGGAGGGAGAACTCATTACATTGGATGAAATTTCACAAATGAAATATACAAAGAAGGTAATGGTGGTATATTGGGTATATTGCAAAAAGCTTCTGCTTAGAGTCATAACTAACTCTTGCAATAGTTCAATGTTCAATCAGCAAATATGGACAGTGAAAATATGTACAAGGCTTCATTGAGCTGCAATAGGCTGCTTTGGATATGCAAATTTCTACATGCGATCATTCACTTTTCAAGATTCAAATTTCCACATTGTGTGTTTAAACATAACAGCAACTACATGTTATTCAGGTGGTGGATGAAGCAATAAGAATGGCAAACATGACAACCCTTGCTTTCAGATCTAGTGATTATGATGTCGAATACGAAGGTCCTCTTCCATATATGTTGTTTCTTATAAGTACTTCAATGTTATTCAGAAGTAGAAAGGGTTTTCTGATTTTGAAAAAACTGAAAGGATCTGTCAAATGTTTAGGCTATTTTATACCAAAAGGTTGGAAGGTACTTATATGGATTCGATATCTTCATACAAACTCAGAATACTTTGAAGATCCAATGTGCTTTAATCCGGACAGGTGGAACGTAAGTAGGCTGCTTTCTCTCATTCTTGGAGGATTAATTAGGTATAAGTTATTTATTTATGATGAACTTACTAATAGTTTCTCATTATTACTCTTATGATTATGATTGGGCATAAACTTCTGTCTTAGCAATCAACAAAACCAGAGGCATACCAAGTTTTTGGTGCGGGATCAATGAGATGTGTTGGCAGCAAACTTGCTCAAACACTACTTGCAGTCTTTCTTCACCATTTGGTTTTGGGCTATGAGTAAGAATGATATTCTCTTGTTATAAAGTCTTAAATCATTCTTGAATATGTTTCCTTTGTGTGATAATAACTGTGATGCTTTTAATACAGGATGATTTGTTTCACTGATGGTAGATTACATATGAAATTGCAGGTGGGAATTAATTAACCCAGATTCAAAGATAACCTACTTGCCTCAACCAAAGCCAGATGATGGTTGCAAAATTGCAATTAGTCGAATCTAACAGCGTCGTGTAAGTGTTCTTGTTCTTGTTCTTGTTCTTTTTTATCTGCGGTTATGTGTGCGATATAAATTCCACAAAGTTTGTATTGTAAATTTTCTTCTCCAACAAAACAAGCTTTTGTTGTAATTTTGCTTTGCTGTGATGGAGGAAAAGTAGCAAAATCCCTTCTCTAGATTCCCAAAACCATCAAAGTTATGTGTTTAATATGTATGGATTGTAATTTTGATTATATATAATAAGTCTTACCCTTTTATAATTTGTATAAAATTTAGTTTCAAAGGATAAAACTGGTTTAATTTTAAAAAATATATATAATACATATAAAGGAGTGTAATAATTGAAATTTTCTTTTGGCAGCATTCAAAAGGATGTATGAGAATCTGAATTTGAAAGCGACGTGATCTAAATCTAACAACTTAACCAGTCCCCACCCCAACACTAATTGGCATCAGATTGTTGGATTGTTTGGAGTTTATAAATGTTTTACTCTTTGTACTTTTGTTGCTCTACATGCCTCTTTTGGACTACTAATTTTCATTTAAAAAATATGAAATAATAATAGATTTTAATTAATAATTGTACGTAAAAAAGTTAATTAAGTGTATTTTAAAATTTACTTCATTAAATTAATACGAACGAAAATAAATTATTATTTTTAATTTTATGATATGTTAAATTAAAAATAATAAATTTAATAGACAAGTTAATTATGATTTGTTAAATTAATATTTATTTTATTATGATATCATAAAAATAAAAAATTTAAAATATTACATGTTATTAATAGACTAATATGCGTCAGCCAACTAGACAAGTAGGGCCCCACAAGATCAAATGGGTAAGTCTTCCCTCGATCGACACGTGTCCATTAGATGATGAGAAGCTGATTTGATGGACTCACGAGTCAGAAGAAGGGTTTGGTTCCCGAGACAAGTGGAGCACTTGGCACAGTCTCAGGCTTTACCTTTTATTTGTGGTCATCCTCTCATTATCGTGCCTCTTCCCTCCATCAATTAGTTTTTTTTTTTTTTTTAATTTATTTATTTTAAGATAAATACGTAAAGAATAATATAATTTTCAGTCTTATATATTCCCAAAATTTATTATTATTATTTAATAATTTAATTATTATTATTATTAATTTACCCTACAAATAATTCATTCTTTTAAAGGTTAGGTTATTAACTTAATTTAATCCGAAATTATGTCGAACAACAAGATTAGCATTTTCTTTCCCCCACAATTTGTGATGGCAAAATGGACTTCAAGTGTGTATGTACATTGAGGTACAAGATAATGCTGCCTTCAGAACGCAATAATTAATTAATTATTAGTAAATGAGCACTAATTATAATTAATAATTTAATATTGTTATTATAATAATAAAATGGGTGCAAACTTTAAATTCTTTGTTCAATTTCAATTCACGATCGTTGGAAATGCAAAGTTAGGCAAGTAGCAGCTAGGCTAACAAAACAGTCCTGTCAATGGCACCCACTAACACATTCATGAAAATTAGGCTTTATCTCATTTATGGATAAAATAAAAAATAAAAAAAAAGTCAAAATGCTACCTCTATATATATATATATATATATATATGTGCACATTATCATCATAATAAATTTGAATTTATCTTGAACTACCATGACAAGTAATATCATATTATATTATATTATATTATATTACATGTGTATGAAAAATTGATAATCAATTTGAAGAGTAGAACCAACCCATTTTTGGTAAAAGATAAATTGATAATGCACTTCATCAATTATGGTATGTTTACATGTAAAGAAAAGGTAGAGAGGGAAGAATGAGTGATGGAAAATTGGCTTTAAAAGCAGGCCAACTTAACCCACTAATCTCCATACACAATTAGGTCTTGACAACATGGATGTGGAGAAGGCTTTTCACATGGCTGCAGGAGTTGGCAAGACCAGCTATGCCAGTAACTCTACCCTCCAGGTTCTAATTCTACACTTCCTCATCATTTTTCTATCATATACACCTACTTCCACAAATATAAACATATGTATATGTATGTGGGTGTGTGTTTTTACAGAAGAAGGCATCGGACATGGTGAAGGACATAACGATAGAGACAATACAAGAACTATACACTGCAACAGCTCCAAAAAGCTTAGGCATAGCTGATCTGGGCTGTTCCTCTGGACCAAATACACTGTCAATTATCAAAGATTTGGTGGCCGCCATTGAAGAGACTTGCAGTAGCTTGAGTCCAGTCCCAGAATTCAGAGTTTACCTTAATGATCTACCCAGCAATGATTTCAACTCCATATTTAAGGCCTTGCCTGACTTTTACAGAGACCTTAAGGAACAAAAAAATGGAGGGTATTGTCCCTCTATATTCATTGCAGGATACCCTGGTTCTTTCTACGGAAGACTCTTCCCCAACAATAGTCTGCACTTTGTCCACTCATCTTACAGTTTGCACTGGCTCTCCAAGGTCAGACTCTTCAATTAATTAGGGTCTTTTTTAATTGATTCAACAGTTTTAATTAATTTAACACAAAAGTTTTTTGGTCATTTAATTAGAGTAGGAAAAAGGACCAAACACAACAGGAATTTGATGCTGAAATTTGTGACAATACAGAAAAAGTTTTATTGACAAGTCACATTCATGATTTTAACTAAAGCTAAGAGTAATAAAATAGGTTTTTGTCATGTCAATAAAAGTTTTTTTAATAAAAAAGAATAATAATAATTCATTAACATATTAGTAAAATTATTAGTAATTAAATTAGATTTTAATTTTTTTTTTTAAATATTTTATAACGAATTAATTTTTTTAATTAAAAAAATCACCACGAATTAATACACTAATTAACTTTGTAATTATGAAAAAGCATTGGACTTATAATTTTTTTGTTGTAAAAATGCCCACTTTAAGTTATGCAATATTTTTTGTGAGGTGGGTTTTTATTTATTTATTTATTTATTTATTTATCACATAGTGCGGTAGGCATGTTGAAGTACATATAGTACCATATGTTAGCATGTGAAAATGCATGGGCAAATTAAGCAGGTTCCTCCGGGCATTTATGACGAGCAAGGAAGGTCCATAAACAAAGACAACATTTACATTTCTGAAACCAGTCCTGAAGCTGTATCTCATGCTTATTCCAACCAGTTCCATCTAGACTTTTCACTCTTTCTTCAATCAAGATCTCAAGAGGTCGTGGTTGGAGGAAAAATGGTGATCATTTTACTTGGCAGAGCAGGCCCTCCTCACGTCGATCGGGGAAACTCGTTCTTTTGGAAACTTTTATCCCAATCGCTCGCCAATTTAGTCTCTCGGGTACATACTAAATTATTTTCTATCAACTTACTTTTGAAAGCTAAAAATAAAGTTTATTGTAATAAGAATATTTGTATGTATACATAGGGAGAGACCCAACAGGAGAAATTGGATTCATATGAGGTGCATTTTTATGCACCAACTAAAGAAGAGATTGAAGAAGAGGTGAGACGACAAGGGTCGTTCGAATTAGATCGAATAAAAATGTTCGAGATAGAGAGAGATAGTACGAGTATGGAAATGAGCTATGGCACCGTGGTGGCTACTACAGTTAGAGCTGTACAAGAATCAATGGTCGGAGATCATTTTGGAGAGGCAATTTTAGATGTTTTATTTGAGAATTATGGAAGATTGGTGGATGAGGAAATGGGTAAGGAAGAAATCAAACCCATGACTTTTCTTCTTGTCCTTACAAAGAAGTATATATGAACAAATGTACTCCATTGAAAGAATCTTAGAGGAAATCTAAACTCATATTTTTAAAAATAAATAAATAAATAAATAATACTTTTGGTGTCAAATTAAATCTTGAATGTAAAAAAAGAAATTAAACCCATTAAATAATCACAATTTTTTTTTAGGGCATTGGTCTATTTACAATTGGATTAGGCCAAGTTTATATATTGAGTGTTCAATAAATTGAATCGGACTAAGTACCTCCAAGTAAAATTCATGTATTTAAAGGAAGCCCAAAGGCCCTTTTGGTAATCTGACAAAGTTTTGTTGTCCAAAATTTTTGTAATTATGGACTTGGATCCTTTTTATTTAATGGACCTAACAAAGAAGATTAAGTAAATATTTATTATAAATATTTTTAACTAAAAATTATTTGGTATTTATCAGAAATAATTATAGAATGTAGTGTTACTTAAAAATATATATATATATATATATAAATTGTGTATTTGGTAAAATTGAGTTTTGAAAATTATAAATTGTAACTTTTCAGGAAAAGCCATAATTATTTTTTAATATAATTTTTGGTCTTAATATCTATCAAATTAGCTTTTTTTTTTTTTTTTTCCACAAATCTAAACAAATTTTACTCGTTAATTTGATTAGTAGAAATTTGTGGGTTTAAATCACACTAAATTTCTAAATGTTTATAATTGACTTATTAAAAAATTACTTAATTTCATATTTGAGAAAATGGTTTAGGATGTAAATTGAGAATCGGTCCCTCTAGAAAAACATTTACTCAATTCACAAGAAATGGTAATATTCTTATTTTTAAATGGACCCCAAAAACTCCTTTTTGGTGTACTTTTTGTTTTGTGTGTGGGTATTCATTCTTCTTGTCCCTTGGTGCAATTATTATCATCAAGACATGTCATTGTTCCTCACTAACAAACACACATTTCTTTCTTTCTTTCTTTTAGTCTCTCAATTCATAATACACTTACAATATAATAAATTTTTTATTTTTTATAAAATTTAATCATTAAATTAATATATTAATATTAATATAATCACCCAATTTAAATATTATACTCAATAACTATTGTCTTATAAATATAATTTTATAACTTTATAATAAAATTTGAACTCTTAATTTTTAAATAAAAAAAATTAACCGCTAAACAATCATAATTTTAATTCTAAAATATAAATCGTTATAATATATTATAATCCAACAATAATAAAAACATGAATGAATGTATATAAAAAATATATATATATTTTTAGAATTATTTAAAATAGTTTTACCCTAAAGATCTATGTACCATGTATGTATTGTATGGTACACAGCATTTATCCATTATATAGATTTGTATATATAACTGTAGCAAAGCTACGGTGCGACAAAGCTCATACAAGGACAAAAACTTTATATATATATATATATATATATATATATATATATATATGAAGTTATGGCAGGTAGTGTAGATGAGTAAATAAAGAGTCGAATTTGTGTCCTACAACCTGGCATTTGTTTGTCACCTTGGAGAATTATGTCTTCTTGTTCCTTCACTACATTTTTATCATCATTTATGTGTATATATGTATATGTATCTGCCATTTTGAAAAGCATCAACCCATAACGACTTTAAGTTTGGGTGTCACGGATACTGCAATTGCTTTGAGTCAATCATTAAGTTTTCTCGTCAGCCAAACAGAAAATTTTAACTTCAAACTCAACTCCATTTCTTAAAGTGCATAATTATTGCTTAATAAAAATGAAAAAACGTAATGATGAGTTTAATCATTAAACTGTTGGTAGGAGTTAATTTAAATCATATTATGAAAAGTAAAAGAATCGATTTTGAGATTAAATTAAGAACAATTATTATGTTGACAAGTTTCATAATTTTATAAACATATGTGTGCATATATATATATATATTAATTGTAATAAAGCCATGTTTGGCGACAAAAGAAGATAATTAAATTAACGCACTATTTTATGACTTTAATATTCATGACAAATCCACTTTAGATGGGCTACCACACTATAATCATTACATCTACCATGATTTTACTCTTTTGGTGGCCAAAGTTTCTTAAAGTTGAAAACCTATATATATATATATATATATATATATATACATATAGAGAGAGGGAGAAGGGATAAAAAAAAATAAAATTTCTGATTATATTATCTTAAGATATTTATTGGTACTTTTATAATTTTAATTGTTACACTCTAAAAACATATTTTGTAACCGCCCCGAACAAATTTTGTTATACTCTAAAGATAATATATACATATTGAAAGAAAATAAATTATAAATTAAATATAAAAATAAAATAATAGCATTTAGCACTTATATTTTTTATATAATAATTTAAAATAACTAATAAAATTAAAAGAATGACTCTTATAAAAGAATAACTAATAATCAAATAAATAAATAGGAAATAAACAACTGAACATCCTATTCGCAATCCTCTTATGAATCGAAATCTGAATCTTGGTCATCTTAATTTGAAATAGTTAATAAAAGAATGAGGTACATTAGATCAGCAAGAGTGTCACACTACTCACCAATACATAAATTAATATTGATAAAAATCATGAAAATAATTAATAAAGCTCTTAATTTAAGTAAATTCATTTATCATAAGTAAAATCATTTATTTTACACTTACCATATCGAAATTTTCAAAACTAACCTATAGAGGCAATAGCACAAACAATATCATAATTTGATATTCAATTAAGCAAAACAACAACCTTTACTTTTTATCTGACTACTGGTATCCATAGGGGTTCATAAAGAGGTACCCACTACACGTAAACCCTTATACAACATTTTCAATGAACCAACCATCCTCACACCCCGTCCGGTATGAGAGCTAAAAATATCATCCCTCAATACCCCGTCCGACATAAGAGTGAAACGGGTCGTCACCACACTCCGTTCGATATGAGCACCAAAATACCAATCCTCCATACCCCGTCCAATATGAGACAATATTCACGGAAGGGTTCCCTATGTACTCGGTCCGTCCACCATCTCTTAGGATATTTAGGAAGGCTACCATTCATTCACTCACTTAATCAAATTATTTTTCGTTTACATTTAATTTTTAGTTTTACATTTGAACTATAAATCACGCAAAACAAGCAATACATGCATAAAAGAAACATAACTACATCACCATACCAACTCTAGTGAAATATTATGCATTTGAAACAGTAGCCAGTTTCGACTCCATTAGTAACCCGTGATTAATTATCGAAATGTTTTAAGTTGTACCAAATACCACAGTATTTATAATTAAAATTCAATTCCATAACAGAAAATATGGTGAGGGATTCTTACCTGAATCGGTGTTCGAACTCTAAACTTTTAGCTGCGCCTACTAGCGGTCCCCGGATTTTTTTAATTTTTTTCGGAGATTAAAACACACTCCAAGTACCTAGAAATATTCCAAAAAATCTAAAATCGATGTTATAAACCCTTTCCGGCCAATTTTGGGATTCTGTCATGGCAGCACTGCCATGCTCTGGTGACGATGTCGCCGTCCACGGCGATTGTTTGCCTCAGGTTAGCCATTTTTGGTCAATTTTGATAAATTTCGGTCAGTTTTGTGCTCATTTAAGTGAGAAAACACGTTAAGAGACCTCGGTTGGCATGAAAAGTTAAAAAACAGAAGCTTACTGGCGACGACATTTTTTGGTGCGACTCCTCTGCTGGCTCACCTTCGCAGCTGGGCATTTTTCTTCGACCAACCTGTAAAAAATAAAATGATGAATACAATATTAAAAAAATTACACAAAACGAGAATCGGGAAGGGCCTCATTGGAGGTAATTTTTTATTTTTCCCGTGGCAGCACCACCGGGTTTTATCCGCAGTTTTGGCTCAGTCAGTCTTTTTGCTTTGATTTGACTATGAGAGTGTTCAAAATCGAATTTCAAGTGAATTGAAATTTGTTTACCTCTTTTGGAGGTCGGAGGTGGCTCCGACACAGCAGCGGGCGACGGTTGGATCCATTCTCGGCGATTGGTTCTTTTCTCCGGCAGGGGGTTTCTAGCGGCTAGGGTTAGAGTTTGGTGTAAGGTTAGATATTTATATTCGTCTTCTTTTAATCTATGCCATCTATCGCGTTTGATTTGTACCGTTCGATCGTGTTTAAATAGGAAGTGAATCTGGATCGTTCATCGCGATTTGATCTGTATCGTCCGATTGCGTTTAAATATGAAGTAAATCTGGACCATTCGTCATGATTTGATCTGAACCGTACGATCGCGTTTAAAGAGGAAACATATTCAAACCATCCACACGCACGGGAACAAATCCGGACCGTCTGATCGTGGTCACGCAGATTGCTAGTGTGGCCTTCCACTGGCACTACACCAGTGTGCCTTGCCACGCAGTGCATTCCAGTTCGTCACGACTGCTGACTGGGCGTCCTACATGGCATATTTTTCTTAAATTATATTTTGATCCCCAGTTTCCGATATTTATTTTAAAAACACTACTATAATCCAAATTTTCACCCATTTTTTTCGAAATTATTTTCAATTTCATCCTCCTACTTATTTTTTTTTAATTTTTTACATAAATAAAATTCATAAATTAAAAAATAAATTTTTATACATTAATTTTAAATTTATTTAAAATTAAGGGTATTATAACTCTCCCACCATTAAAAGAAATTTGGTTCCTAAAATTTGTCACTTTCTCACTCAATCAAACAGTTTGGAATACTGGTCCTAGAAATTTGATTCTAGCTCCTATGTGATCTCTCTCTGTGTGTGATTCTGTCATAGGACCTTAACAAAGTGAATTTTTCAGTTGTAAAATAATTTGCTCTTTCGGTCCACAATACTGACCGGTATCCCCTCGTAAGACAGATTCTCCTAAAGTGAAAGGGGCTCATGGGCCAAAACATGCGAGAGATCCGAATTGTACTTGCGTAGCATGGACACATGAAACACATTATGGACCCTGAAAAGTTCTGGAGGCAGTGCTAGTCTGTAGGCGGCAATGCCAATTCTATCTAAAATTTCAAATGGCCCAATAAATCGGGGATTTAATTTTTCCCTCTTATTAAACCTACTGATTCGGTTGAACGAAGTGACCTAAAAGAACACCCGATCACCTTCTCAAATTCTAAATCCCTCCTCCGGTATCCGGACAAATTTTCTCTCTGCTCTGAGCCATATAGATGTTCTTCCTGATCTTAATTATTTTGGCTGTAGTCTCCTCTACAAGATCTAGACTAAACAGTCTTCTATCACCCATCTCTTTCCAACATATCGGCAATCTGTATGGGCGGCCATACAACGCTTCGTACAGAGTCATGCCAATACTTATTTGGTAGCTGTTATTATAGGAAAACTCTATTCGGAGTAAATGATCATCCCAATGACCCCCCGAAGTCAGGAACAAAAGCTTGGAGTATATCCTCCAGTGTGCGGATCATTCTTTCTAATTATCCATCGGTCTGAGCATGGAATGCAGAACTAATGGACAGTTTCGTTCCCATGACTTGTTCAAAATTAGACCAGTACCGAGAAGTAAACATAGGGTCCCTGTCGGGTACTACTGTCACTGCCATTCCATGTAACCTAACTATCTCTCGCATATACATTTTTACTATCTTGTCCAAGGGATCGGTCATCCTGATGGCTAAGAAGTGGGAAGATTTAGTAAGACAGTCAACAACTATCCAAATGACATCATGTCCCGAGCGTGTCCTAGGCAATCCTATTACGAAATTCATTATGATATATTTCTACTTCTACTCTGGAATTGGTAATGGCTGAAGTAGTCCGTCTGGCCATTGATGTTCTACCTTGATTTGCTGACATATCAAACATCTCTTTTCATCATGTTCCAACAAAATCGGGGCCGCATACTTTGATACATCTCAGTGCTTCAGGGATGCTTGATAAACTTTGAGCTATGGACCTCTGTCATGATGCTCCTTTTCAGCTCACTGTCACCTAAAACACACAATCTGTCCTGAAATCTAAGTAACCCATCAGTAGATACTCGAAATTCTGAATTAACTCCCTGTTCTGCATCTTTCTAGAGGGCTGCTAGGGTGGAATAGACAGATTGGGCTTCCTTTATTCCCTAGATCAACTCAGGTTGAATAATCAGGTGCGCCAAGCACATAACTTTCTTCAGGTCCATAAGTTATACCTATTGTGCGGCCCCTATTACCCTACAATCTGAAACAATTATGTGAACTAATATACCATCACTTTTTCTGCTGAGTGTGTCGGCTACCACATTGGCTGTACTCAGGTAATACAAGATACTGCAATCATAGTTCTTAAAGAGTTTTATCCATCTTTTCTGACGCATGTTGAGATCTTTTTTACTGAAGATATGTTTCAAGCTCTTATGATCGGTATATATCTGAAAGATCTCTCCATACAAGTAAGAGCGTGTGGATAATCTCGGCGAGTTCTAAGTCATGGGTAGGGTTGTTTTTCTCATGACTCTTCAATTACCTAGACCCATAGGTTATAACCTTTCAATGCTACATCAAAACACAATCCAACCCCATGTAGGAGGCATCACTATAAATTGTATATTCACCTATCCTGCTTAGCAAGACCAACACAGGTGCAGTAGTTAACCACTTCTTTAATTCTGAAAAACTCCTTTCACAGTTCTCGTTTCACTCGAACTTGACGTTCTTCTTTGTGAGTTGAGTTAAAGGAGCAGTTAAACTAGAAAATCTTTCCATAAATCTCAACCTTTCCGAGGTTCACTAACACTCTATCACTTGATATGATGTGCCCTAGGAAGGTAGTATGCTCGAGTTAGAACACATACTTGCTCAGCTTTGCATACAACTTCTTTTCTCTGAGGACCTGTAAAACTTTAGTTAGATGGTGAGTGTGCTCCTCTCTACTTTTTGAATAGATCAGGATATTATCGATAAATACAATGACGAACTGATCCAGGAATTTTTTGAAAACTCTGTTCATCAAATACATGAAGATGGCTGGTGTCTTGCTTAGTCCAAATAGCATGATCAAAAATTCATAGTGTCCGTACCTGATCCGAAAAGTTATTTTAGGAATGTCTTCTTCCTTGATCTTTACCTGATAGTAACCTAAACACAAGTCTATTTTGGAGAAGACCTGGGTACCCTACAACTAATCAAAAAGGTCATCGATCCTAGGGAGGAGGTACTTCTTCTTGATCGTGACCTTGCTCAGTCCTCTGTAGTCAATACATAACCTTAACTTCTCATCCTCCTTCCTTGTAAATGTGACTCTGGTACCCCGAGGGGACACGCTATGTCGAATGAATCCACTATCCTGCGATTTCTTGATCTGTTTTCTTAACTCCTCCTTCTCAACACGACTCATGTGGTAAGGGATAACTGAAATAAGCTGGGTGTCTGGCTGAAGGTCTATGGTGAATTCAACTTCTCTGTCTATTGGTAGTCCGGATAGTTCATCTGGGAACACATCGAGGAAGTCTCAAACTACTGAAATTTCTTGAATACAAATTTTTTTTTCTTAAGTTTGCCTAATTATAGAAAACAGTCGAGTTAAAGCACTTGTTAGTAAGAAAAATTATCATGAGGGAACAAATGTTAGAAAATTTATTAATTTGTAAATGACTCATCATTCTAAGGGTTAAATACAAGTTTCTTATGAAAATAATATACGATGACGTGATACACCGCTAGCCAGTTCATTCGTAGGATTACATCAAAGTCCCCCGTATCAATCTCTATTAGGTCCACACTCAAATTTCTATCTGCTATATCTATGACATAGACTCTGTATATAACCTCCCCCAGTAGTGTCCTACTCCCAAGAGTAGACACAAACAATATAGAATCAAGTCTTTCAGGTAATACATTCAAGTTTGATGCAAAAGCATGTGAAACAAATGAATGTGAGGCACCAGTATCAATCAAAATATGTGCAAAATGATTACAGATAGTGTACGTATCCTGCATCACATCTAGGTTGGCCTCTGCATCCTATTGAGTGAGGTTGCGAGCCCTGTCGACGATAGGAGGTCTGGTCTGGTTTTGATTCCTCGAGCACTCCCTTGCGTAATACTAGGCACTCCCACATATGCAGCAGGTATTGTTGAGGCGGTAGTAGGGTCGGTCCCCATGATCCTTGCCACAGTGTTGGCAAGTCCTACCACGTCTTGTTGTTGGAATTTGAGGAGAAGCCTGAGTCATTGGACTAAGTCTCTTGTTCTGCTGAACATGTGCAATAGGTGCTAGTCTGCGGTATAAAACCGGGGGCCTGAGATTCCCTACTGCTTGAAGAAAAATGTGAAGGTTCATCTCCACTAGCTGTGCTTTGGCCAGAACAACCAAGTAAGTACTGAGCTCGAATACATATAGCTGCTGTTTAATCTCAGAAATGAGACCCCACCCGAACTTTCTTATTTTTCTGCCTTTATACATCATGCTCTCAGGGGAATACCAGCCCAACTCTAGAACTTTCGAGTATATTCCGATACAGTTATATCACCCTGGACTAAGTGTGCAAACTTCTTTTCTTTTAAATGTCGAAGATGCTCTAGGAGGTACTCTACATTAAAGGTCATCAAGAATTATTCCCAAGTGACTAGAAGTCTACTTGAGTTGCTACCAGCGGCCTGCCTCTCCCACCAGCATGTAGGTGACAAGTATGACTCTCTGTTCAAGAATCATCCCAAGAGTCGTAAAGTCCTTCTCTGTCTTAACTAACCAGTACTCGGTCTCTTCAAAGAAAAATTCTCCTGCAAAAGTAGATGAGTTTAGTCTTTTATACCTCTCAATGTAGTCTGGATCCATCATGGGAGGAACTGAGTCCCATGGGAGAGGGACTGGATTGTGCTAGGGATGGACTAGATGGCCCTATGGTGGTACTGAATGATACGGTGAAGGCACCAAATTGTACAGTGGTGGTGTCAGGTGATGTGGTTGGGGTACCAGACTATACTGTGGTGGTAACAAGTGGTACTGTGGTTGGGGAACCAGATCATACAGTAGTAGTGTCGGATGGTACTGTGGAGGAGCAGGGTCTTACCAGGGTGGTTCAGGATCCTCCCACTACAGGGGTGGCTCAACCTATGGTTGTGGGGGAGGGTCAGGTAACTCCCTCCTTTCCTTTCGAGCCTGCTGAGCAACGATGAGTCTCTCAAGCATTTCAAACAATTAGTCAACATTCTCTCGAAGCAAACCCTCCCGGGATTCTCGGTTTAGTGGGAGTCTTCCTATCATCATCTATTTGTACCTGCATTTTATAAGGAATGGTTGAGTAATAATTCATTCTTTGGTATTTTCTAGGATTTTTGTGTAAGGAATTGTTCCAAAGAACGCGACTCTGATACTAATTATAACGATCCGGAACTAGAAATAAAATAAATTATAAATTTGAATACATAAGCGAAATAATAGCGTTAGAGTTTACATTCCTTACACAATAATTCTGAATATCCAATAGAGTTACGGGAATGATCATTCTAAAATAACAACAGAAATCAAAGGAATAAATTGTAAAGTAAACAATTGAATGTCCTATTTGCAACCCTCTTATGGATCGGGATCTGGATCTTGGTCCTCTTGATTTAAAATGGTTAATGAAAGAGTGAGCTACACTAACTCAGTAAGAATATCACGCTACAAATATTCATTTCGGTATCGGTGAGTAGCATGATATTCTTACTAGGTTAGTGTAGCTCACTCTTTCATTAACCATTTCAGATCAAAATGATCAAGTTCCATATCCCAAAGTAGATTGCGAATAGAATGTTCAATTGTTTACTTTCCAATTTATTTTTTTGATTTCCGTTGTTCTTTTAGAATGGTCATTCTCGTAACCTTATTGGGTATTCAGAATTATTGTATAAGAAATGTAAATCATAACGCTATTATTTCGCTTCTGCATTCAAATTTATAATTTATTTCCTTTCTAGTTCCGGGTCGTTACAAATTTAACTTAATACATAATACATAGTAGTATCAATAATAAAAGTGTTATTTAGATCTATATTAAACGAATTTTATAAATTAATTTAAAATTAATGTCATATAACATCTTACATAAATATTAATTTAATTAAAATATAATAAATATTTAATATAAGGTTACATATCACTTTTATTAATAGTATTAGTCTTTTTTAAAAGAAATAAAATTGAAATTACAAATTATGTATAGATATAATATATACACTTGTTTTAACCCCAACACAAACAAACAATAGACAAGGTACTATAGAGGATATCCCATTTCTTATAATTAAATAAATTAAACCCCATATATATTTTGTTTGAAATTGAAAGTGGGTTTGGAGAATTTAGACCTTCCAAACCTTTTCATATTATTGGTTCGACCTTGATTAACACAATACGCATGCAATTTAACAATAGTATATAAATAAAAATAACCATAATATATGGGGAATTATTAAAAAAAAAAAAACTTTATACTATTTTATATTTATAGCAAACTGATTTATTTTTTTAAAATTGGAATAATTTTTTGAAAAAATCATATAATTTTTGTATAATTCTACATGTTATGTGGAATATATAATGCATTTATTTATTTTGGAAATAATTTTAAAATATTGTTGGGAAAAAATTAAAGGTAGTTAATAAATTTACCAATATAAAAAAATATCACATTAATATGTATATTTGTAATATAAAATAATCCTTCCATCGCAATAGTGTCGGAAATAGTACCGCAAATAATTGATTGGGAGGCAAAGGTTGAATTATAAATATACAATTATAGATTACAGTATATCCTTTATATATGTATATATGTATTATATAGGTCCCCTCCCCCCCCCCGAGCACGCCTACACTAGCCTTCTTCCAATGTCTGCCCTACTTGAATATTTATATATAGTGCATAAAAAATATGTAGTTAAAATGATAAAAATATTTGAAGCTGAGATTGAGATCTCCATAGTTAAAGAGTATTCTTAAACTAATTTTGATGCATTGATACAATAATTTTCATACATATATATCTATATATATATATATATGCACACACACACACATATAAATATAAATATATATATATATAGCAAATGATATTATATGAAGAGAAAAAGGTGTTTTAGGATGTCTTAAGGGACACAATATTGAAAGCAAAAGTTTAGCATTATGAAATTGAGTTGTGGAAAAATAACTTTGAGATTACTAATTCAACCGCCCAAATCCAAAATCTCACTCTTGGTGGGATTAATCATCATTATGCCCCAACATAAAATATTAATAAATAATTAAAAAGATGAACAAATACCAACTTAATACCCTTGACTTATATTTCTCACGAATTTAAATTTATTTCAAGCTTATTATTTATTGTCTATGTTATGTACAAGTTCATTATAATATTTAATTTAATAAAATTAATTATTTAATTTATTATAATATTGATAAAGTTATAGTAATTAAATTTAATAAATGTATTATATTTTTAGACAAACAAATTGTTAATATGATTTGAATTTTGGTGATATTTATATTTTTTAGGATAATCTATATTTATTTTAGTTGATATTTTATGTATATCTTTACTATATTTTTGTATTTATCATATAAAATATTTGATGTATATCATAAAAAAAAATTTATTTGAGAAAAATTTTGTTAGTCTCTTTATAAATAATTTACTATTTTTTTGGTAATTTATTCTGTAACGACCCCGGAAATTCTAAATGAGATAAATTATAAATTTAGTATGGAAGTAAAATAAATAATTAGGGTTTATATTTCTTATACAATAACTGAAAGTGCCAAATGGGACTTACAGAAATAACCCTTCTAAAAAACAACTAATAACCAAAGAAATGAATGAAAAGTAAATAAACTGAACGTCCTACTCGCAACCCTCTTGTGGATCGGGCTATGGATCATGGTCTTCTTGATCTGAAATGATTAATGAAAGAGTAAGCTACACTAGCCCAGTAATAATATCACGCCACTCACCGACACAGAAATGAAAGTTGGTAAAAATAATAAAAACAACTAATGGAACTCTTAATTTAAGTAAATTCGTTTATCATAAATAAAATCATTTACTAAATACTTACCGTAGCGAGATTTCTAAAACAACCTATAGAATTAATAACATAACACATATCATAATTTTATATGCAATCAGTATCCATGGGGGCCAATAGGGATGTCCCTATTATGCATGACCCCTTTTTAACATTTTCAATTAATGAGCTCGGTATGAGTGCCAAAAGATATCATCCCTTAACACTCCGTCCAGTATGAGGGTGAAACGGATCGTCCCTATACCCCGTCCGGTATGAGCGCCAAATTATCAAACTTCGATGCCTTGTCCAGTATGAGCCAACGTGTACGGTAGGGTTCCCTATATACCCAATCCGTTCATCATCTCCTAGGATATCTAGTAAGGTTGTCGTTCATCTATTCATTTAATCAAACAATTTTTCGTTTACCTTTAATTTTTAATTTTTCAATTCAATCGTAATCACATAAAACAGGAAAAATATACATCAAAGGAATACAATCGCATCATCATACCAATTCTAGTATATTATCGTGTATTTGAAAACTGTAAAATCAGACAATCGGTTAAACACAGCAAACAACAGTAAATAACCAGTTCCGTCTCCATTAGTAACTTGTAATTAATTATAAATATTTTTTAAGTTTCAAAAAATACCATCATATTTAAAATTAAACTTCAATTTCGTAACAGGGAATGAGGTGAAGGATTCTTACTCAAATTGATATCCAAAAAGTTAAATTTTTTACTGTGCCTACTGAAGGTCCCTAGGTTTCTTGAATTTTCCTTCGAGAATTAAAATGTGCTTCAAGTACCCAGAAATATCCCAAAAAACTCCAAAATCAGTGTTAGGAACCCTTTTTGGCCAATTCTGAAATTTCAGCAAGGCGACTCTGCTGTGCTCCGGCGACGGTAATGCCGCCTGCGACGGCAGTTTGCCTCGAGTCAGCTATTTTTGGCTGAATTCAGTCGATTTTGTACCAATCCCTATGAGAAAATATGTTAAGGGGCCTCAGTTAGCCGAAAAAAGTAAAAAAAATTGAAGCTTATCAGCAACGGGGTTCTCCGATGTGGCGGCTCTGCTGGTTCACCTTCGCGGTTAGGTCTTTTAAGTTGGTCAACCTATAGAGAAATGAATGATGATTACAATGATGGAAAAATTACACGAAATGGGAATCAGAAAGCGCGTCATTGGAGCCAATTTTTTGCTTTTTCCTGCGATGCCGCCGTCGAGCTTTTTTCGCAGTTTTCAGGCAATCTGCCGATGCTTTTGCTCCGATTTGGCCATGAGGGTGTTTAAAATCAAATTTCAAGAAAATAAAAAAAAATTACCACTTTTAGCGATCGGAAGTGGCTCCGGCGCGGCGGCGTACGGCGATCAGCTCCCTTTTCAACTACTAGCTCTTCTTCTCCGGCGGGGGTCTGGCGGTTAGGATTAGGGTCTGGTGTGAAGAGAGTTATTTATATCCATTGTGATTTGATCTACGTCATCTATCACGTTTAATCTGGACCGATGCATTTAAATAGGAAGTGAATCTGAACTGTTCATCGCGATTTGATCTGGGTTATCCGATCATGTTTAAATAGAAAATGAATCTGGACCACTCATCGCGTTTAATCGTGACTGTCCGTTCGTGTCTAATGAGAGAACAGATCTGGACTGTCCGTGTGCGCGGGAACGAATTCGGACCGTCTGATCGCAGACACGCAGATTGCCAACGTGGCCTCCTGCGTGGCACCGCGTCAGTGTCCCTTACCACGTGGCGTGTTCCAATTCGTCGGGACTGCTAACTGGACGTCTGACGTGGCACAATTTTTTTAAATTGTGTTTTAATCCCCAGTTTTTTATTTTTCTTTCAAAAATACCTTCAGAATCTAAATTTTCACCCATTTTTTCCAAAATTATTTTCAATTTCATCCTCCTTTAATTTTTTTCATTTTTTACATTAAATAAAAATTAAGAAATAAAATAGAAAAATTATATTTATATATTAATGTTAATTACACTAAAATAAATAAATTAAGGGTATTACAACTCTCTCCCCCTTTAAAAGTAATTTGCTCCCTCAAATTTGTCTTTCTCTCACTCAATCAAATAGTCAGGGATATTAGGCTCTGAAGTCTGATTCTAGCTTCCGTATGGCCTATCTCGGTGTGTGATTCTACCATAGGACCTTAACAAAGAAAATTTTCCGATTGCGGAGTACTCTGCTCTTTCGGTTCACAATACCATCAGGTACTTCCTCGTAGGACAAATCTTTCTAGAGTGAAGAGGCTTGTGGGCCAAGACATGAGAGGAGTCTGGATTGTACTGCGTAGCATAGACACGTGAAATACATTATAGACCCTAAAAAAATTTAGAGGCAGTGCCAGTTTGTAGGCAACAGTGTCAATTCTGTCTCAAATTTCAAATGGCCCAATAAACCAGAAATTTAGTTTCCTCCTCTTGCCAAACCTACTGATTTCCTTGAAAGAAGTGACCTTAAGGAACACTCGATCACCTTTCTCAAATTTCAAATCCCTCCCTCTAAGAATCCATATAACTCTTCTACCTACTCTGAATCGTGTGAACGTTCTTCTTGATCTTAACTATTTTGGCTATAGTCTCCTCTACAAAATCTAGGCCAAACAATCTTCTATCACCCACTTCTTCCCAACAGATTGGCGATCTGCATGGGCAGCTATACAACGCCTCGTACGAAGCCATGTCAATACTTGCTTGGTAGCTGTTATTGTAGGCGAACTTATCAAGGGTAAATGATCATCACAATGGCCCACGAAGTCAAGAACACAAACTCGGAGCATATTTTTTAGTGTGCGGATCGTCCTTTTTAATTGCTCATCGATCTGAGGGTGGAATGCAGTACTAAAGGAAAGTTTCGTTCTCATGACCTGCTGAAAACTAGTTCAAAACCGAAAAGTGAACCTGGGGTCTTTGTCGGACACTACTATCACCGGCACTCCATATAATCTAACTATCTTCCGGATATACATTCTTGCTAACTTATCTAAGAGGTGAGTCATCCTGATGGTTAAGAAGTGAAAAGACTTGGTAAGCCGATCAATAATTACCCATATGACATCATGCTCTGAACGTGCTCTAGGCAATCCTGTCACAAAATTCATTGTGATATGTTCCCATTTTTACTCCGAAATTGGTTATGACTGAAGTGGCCTGCCTGGGCGTTGATACTCTGCCTTGACCTGCTGACATATCAAATACTTGAAAACAAAGTCGGTCATATCTCTTTTCATCCCTTTCCTCCAAAATCAGGATCGCATACTTTGATACACCTTAGTGCTTCCAGGATGTATGGCAAACTTTGAGTTATGGGACTCTGTCATAATGTCCCTTTTCAACTCACTGTCACCTGAAACACACACCATGTCCTGAAATCTAAACAACCCATCGGCAGAGACTCGAGATTCTGAATTAACTCCCTGTTCTGCATCTTTCTTAAGGGCTGCTAAGATGGAATCGGCAAACTGAACTTCCTTTATTCTCTGGATCAACTCAGGTTCAACAATAAGGTAGGCCAAACATATGATTCTCTTCAGGTCCTCAAGTCGTATATGTTGTGCGCCCCTATTATCCTGCATTATGAAACCATCAAGTGAGATAATACATCTGCACTTTTTCTGCTGAGTGTGATATAAGATATTGCAACCATAGTCCTTGAGGAGTTTTATCCATCTTCTCTTACGCATGTTGAGATCCTTTTGAGTGAATATGTGTTTCAAGCTCTTATGGTCTGTATAGATCTAAAAGGTCTCCCCATACAAGTAATGACGCTAAGTCTTCATGGCGTAGATAATTGCGACAACTTCTAAGTCATGGGTGGGGTAGTTTTTCTCATCACTCTTCAACTACCTAAACCCATAGGCTATGACCTTCCCATGCTGCATAAGAACACAACTCAACCCTAGGTAGGAGACATCACTATAAATTGTATATCCACCTGATCCACTCAGCAAGGCCAACACAGTTGCAGTAGTCAACCATTTCTTTAGTTCTAAAAAAATCCTTTCACAGTCCTCGTTTAACTCAAACTTGATGTTCTTCTTTGTGAACCGAGTCAGAGGAACAGATAGGTTAGAAAACCCTTCCACAAACCTACGATAATAACATGTCATCCCCAAAAAGTTACGAATTTCCTTTATCGATGTCAATTTTTTCTAGCCGAGCATTGTCTAAATTTTTTTAAGGTTCACTAGCACTCCATCCTTTTATATGATGTGTCATAAGAAGGTAGTCTACTCAAGCCAGAACCCACACTTACTCAACTTTGTATACAACTTCTTCTTTTTGAGAACCTGTAAAACTTGAGTTAGATTGTGAGCGTGTTCCTCTCTGTTTTTTCAATAAACTAAGATATAATCGACGAATACAATGACGAACTGATCTAAGAATTATCTGAAAACCATGTTCATCAAATTCATGAAGATGGCTGATGCGTTGGTTAGTCTAAAAGGCATGATAAGGAACTCATAGTGTATGTACCTGGTTCGAAAGGTTGTTTTGGAAATGTCTTTTGCCCTGATCTTTACTTTATAGTAACTGGAATGTAGGTATATCTTAGAGAAGACGTAGGTACCCTGCAACTGATCAAAAAGGTCATTGATCCTGGGAGATGGTACTTATTCTTGATCGTGACCATGTTCAGACCTCTGTAGTCAATAGATAACTTCAATGTCCCATCTCCCTTTCTTACAAATGTGATTCCAGCACCCCAAGAGGACACACTATGTCGGATGAATCCATTGTCCTATAATTCATTGATCTATTTTTCAGCTCCTCTATCTCACCACGACTCATGCGGTAAGGAGCAACTGAAATAGACTGAGTGCCTGGCTGAAGGTCTGCAGTGAATTCGACTTCTCTGTCCACTGGTAGTCCAGGTAGTTCATCCAGAAACACATCTGTAAAGTTTCAGACTACTGAAATCTCTTGAATACAAAAATTTTTCTTGAGTTTGCCTAGTTAGAAAAAAAAAGTCCGGTAAAAGTACTTGATAATAAGAAAATTTACCATGAGAGAAAAAATGTTAAACGATTTTATTAATTTATAAATGACTCCTTATTATGAGAGTTGAATACAACATTCTTGGTAAAACAATCTACAGTGGCGTGATACACTGCTAGCCAACTCATTGCTAAAATTACATCAAAGTCCTCTGTGTCAGCATCAGTATCAATTAAAATATGTACAAGATGATTACAGATAGTATACGTACCATGTATCACGTTTGGGTTTGCTTCTGCGTCTTGCTGAGTGAGGTTGTAAGCCCTACCCTGAATAGGAGGTCTGATTTGGTTCTGGTTCCTTAGACACTCCCTTGTATAATACTCGGCACTCCCACATATAAAGTAAGTGTTGTTGAGGCGATGGCAGGGTCAGTCCCTACGATCCTTGCCATAGTGCTGGCAAGTTCTATCGCATCTTGTTGTTGGAATATGAGGGGCAGTCTGAGTCATCGGCCTAGATCTCTTGTTCTATTGAACAGGTGCGGAAGGTGCTGGTTTGCAGTGTGGAGTTGAGGGTCTGAGGTTTCCCACTGCTTGAGGAAAGATATGAAGGTTCCTCTCCACTAACTGTACCTTGGCCAGAATAGCTGAGTAAGTACTGAGTTCGAATACATATAACTGCTGTCTGATCTCAGGATGGAAACCCCACTCGAACTTTCTTGCCTTTTTGCCTTCATCCATCATTCTCTCAGGGGAATACCGGCCTAACTCTAGAAACTTTCGAGCATATTTTGATAAAGTCATGTCACCTTGGACCAGGTGTGCAAACTCCATTTTCTTCAGATGTCGGATATGCTCTAAAAGGTACTCTACATGAAAGGCCATCAAGAATTGTTCCCAAATAACTGGAACGGGCAAGGTGGCCTTCTTGAGTTGCCACCAGTGGCTTGCCTCTCCCACTAGCATGTAGGTAGCAAAGATGACTCTTTGTTTAAGAATCACCCCAAGAGTCATGAAGGCAAACTCTATCTCAGCTAACCAGTACTTACTCTCTTCAAATGAGGATCCCACTGCAAAAGTAGATGAGTTTAGTCTTTTATACCTCTCAATGTAATCTGGGTCCATCATGGGAGGAACTGGGTCCCGTTGAAGAGGGACTTGATTGTATTGAGGATGGACTTATTGGTCCTATGGTAGCACCGGATGATACGGTGGAGGCACCGGGTTGTACTGCGGTGGTGTCGGGTGATGCAGTTAGGGCACCAGGCCATACTGTGGTGGTGTCGGGTGGCACTATGGCTGGGGCATCAGATCATACTGTGGTGGTACTGTGGAAGAGCAGGGTCGTAACGGAGTGGCTCGGGATCCTCTCGCCGCAGGAGTGGCTCAACCTGTGGTAGCGGGAGAGGGTCAGGTAGGTCCCTCTTTTTCTTCCAGATCTGTTGGACAACGATGAGTCTCTCCAGCATTTCAAATATCTTGTCAACATCCTCTCGAAACGAACCCTCCCGGGCTGCTCAGTTTAGTGGGGGTCTTCATCTCTTTATCTATTTGTACCTGTATTTCACAAGGAACGGTTGAGTGATAATTCATTATTTTTGGTGTTTTCTAATAATTTTGTGTAAGGAATGGTTCTGAGGAACGCAGCTCTTATACCAATTGTAAACGACTCCGAAAACTCAAAAGGAGATAAATTATATATTTAATACGGAAGTGAAATAAATAGTTAGGGTTTACATTTCTTACACAATGACTGAAAGTACTAAATGGGGCTTACGGGAATAACCCTTCTAAAAAACAACTAATAACCAAAGAAATAAATAAAAAGTAAACAAACTGAACGTACTACTCGCAACTCTCTTGTGGATCGGACTCTGGATCATGGTCCTCTTGATCTGAAATGGTTAATGAAAGAGTGAGTTACACTTGTCTAGTAAGAATATCACACCACTCACCGACACAGAAATGAAGTTTGGTAGAAATCATAAAAACAACTAATGGAGCTCTTAATTTAAGTAAATTCATTTATCATAAATAAAATTATTTACCGCATATTTACCGTAGCGAGATTTCTAAAAATAACATATAGAGTCAATAACATAACACATATTATAATTTCATAAGTAACCGTCGAAACAACAACTTTCTCTTTTTTCAGCCTATTGGTATTCATGGGGACCCATAGGGATGTCTCCACTACACGAACTTTTTTTTAACATTTTCAATTAATGGGCTGTCTCCACACCCCAATCGATATAGACGTCAAAAAATATCATCCCTCAATACCCCGTCTGGTATGAGAATGAAACGGGCTATCCCCATATCTCATCCAGTATGAGCACCAAATTATCAATCCTCAATATCTCGTCTGGTATGAGACAACGTTCACGGTAGGGTTCCCTATGTACTCAGTTCGTCCACCATATCCCAGGATATCCAGTAAGACTGTCGTTCATCCATCCATTTAATCAAATAATTTTTTATTTACATTTAATTTTCAGTTTTCCAATTCAACCGTAATCACATAAAGAAGGAAAAACATGCATCAAAGTAATACAATTGCATCATAATATCAATTATAGTGTATTATCATGTATTCAAAATTATAAAATCAAACAATCGATTAAACACAGCAAACAACAGAAAATAACCAGTTCCACCTCCATTAGTAACTTGTAATTAATTATGAATATTTTTTAAGTTTGACAAAATACCATATTATTTAAAATTAAACTTCAATTTCATAACAGGGAATAACGTGACCAATTCTTACTCAAATTGATGTCCGAAATGCTAAACTTTTGACTGCACCTACTAGTGGTCCCCCGTTCCCTAAATTTTTCTTCGGGCATTAAAACGCGCTTTAAATACCTAGAAATATTCCAAAAAATAAAAAATCAGTATTAGAAACCCTTTTTGGCCAATTCTGGAATTCTGGCACTGTGGCTCCGTCGTGTTTCGGCGACAGCACCACTGTCCGCGATGGCAGTTTACCTTAGGTCGATTTTTTTTTGCTAACTTCGGCCAGTTTTGTACCAATCCCTGCGAGAAAACA
Organism: Carica papaya; assembly: GCF_054855325.1. Classification (NCBI taxonomy): domain Eukaryota; kingdom Viridiplantae; phylum Streptophyta; class Magnoliopsida; order Brassicales; family Caricaceae; genus Carica; species Carica papaya. The sequence continues at coordinate 3,034,719 of NC_142312.1, read as the reverse complement.
AATTAATGGGACTCGGTTGGCTGAAAAAAGTCGAAAAATTGAAGCTTACCAGCGGTGGAGTTCTCTGGTGCGGCGGTTTCACCAGCTCACCTTCGCGATTGGGTGTTTTGTTTTGATCATCCTGTAGAGAAAGAAATGCTGATTACAATGATTAAAAAAATTACACGAAACGGGAATCGGGAAGGGCATCATTAGAGGTGGTTTTTTGTTTTTTCTCGCGACTCCACTAGGCTTTACCCGCGGTTTTCAATCAATCCGCCGATTCCTTTACTCTGATTTGGCCATGGAGGTATTAAAAATCAAATTTCGAGCAAAGTAAATTTTTTTTACCTTTTTTAACAGTCGGAAGTTCCTCCGATGCAACATCAGGCAGCGGTCGACTCCCTTCTCAGTGACTAGGTCTTCTTCTCCGGGAGGGTGTGGCGACTAGGGTTGGGGTTTGGTGTGAATAAGATTATTTATATCCATCGCGATTTAATTTATACCGTTCATCACAATTTGATCTCGACTGTCCGATCACATTTAAATAAGAAGTGAATATTAACCGTTCATCGTGTTTAATCGTGGTCGTCCGATCACGTATGATGAGGGAACGGATCCGGACCGTCCGTGTGCGCAGGAATGAATCTGGACCATCTGATCACGGGTATACAGATCACCAGTGTGGCCTCCCGTGTGGCACCGCGTCAGTGTCCCTTACCACACGGTGCGCTCCGGTTCATCGGGACTTCTGACTGGAGATCCGACACAGTACAATTTTTTTAAATTATATTTTGACCTCCAGTTTTCAATTTTTATACAAAAAATACCCCTATAACTCAAATTTTTACCCATTTTCTCAAAAATTATTTTCAATTTCATCCTCCCTTTAATTTTCTTCATTTTTTACATTAAATAAAAATTAAAAAATAAAATAGAAAAAATTATATTTATATATTAATTTTAATTACATTAAAAATAAATAAATTAAGGATATTACATATTCTCATATTCTCTAATAAAAATTTTTCTTTTTAATTTTATTTATAAATATAGAAATACTATCAAATCATGTTAAAATCTTATGTTCTTTTTCTTTCTATTTTTATTTTTTGTGATTATGCATGTTTTAAATATTTATTTCTCCAAAAAAAGTATTACATGAACAATATATTTTTTTAATTAAAATAATCACATAAGTTAAATACCCTACTCAAAGTCGGCCACATCTCTTTTCATCCCGTTCTACAAAAATTAAGATCACATACTTTGATACACCTTAGTGCTTCCATAATGCATGATAAACTTTGAGTTATGGGCCTCTGTTATAATGTCTCTTTTCATATCACTGTCACCTGAAACACACACTCTGTCCTGAAATCTAAGCAACGCATCGGCAGAAACTCGAAATTCTAAATTAACTCCCTATTATGCATCTTTCTTGAGGGTTGCTAAGATGGAATCGACATACTGAACTTCCTTTAATCTCTGGATCAACTCAGGTTGAACAGTCAGGTGGGTCAAACATATGACTCTCTTCAAGTCCTGAAGTCGTATATATTGTGCGGCCCATACTACTTTGCATTCATAAACCACCAAATGAGCTAATATACCTGCATTTTTTTTTTGCTGAGTGTGATATAAGATGTTGCAATCATAGTGCTTGAGGAGTTCTATCCATCTTCTTTGACGCATGTTGAGATCCTTTTGAGTGAATATATGTTTCAAGCTCTTATCGTCGGTGTAGATCTGAAAGGTCTTCCCATACAAGTAATGGCGCCAAGTCTTCAAGACGTAGATAATTGCAGTAAGTTCTAAGTCATGGGTGGGGTAGTTTTTCTCATGACTCTTCAACTACCTGAACCCATAGGTTATGACTTTCCCATGCTGCATCAGAACACAACTCAACCCTAGGTAGGAGACATCACTATAAACTGTATATCCATCCGATCTGCTCTGTAAGACCAACACAGTTGCAGTAGTCAACCATTTCTTTAGTTATAAAAAAATTCTTTCATAGTTCTCGTTCCACTCAAACTTGACGTTATTCTTTGTGAGCCGAGTCAGAGGAGCAGCTAGGGTAGAAAATCCTTCCACAAACCTGCAGTAATAACTTGTCATCCCCAAAAAGCTACGAATTTCCTTGATCGATGTCAATTTTTCCCAGCCGAGCACTGTCTCAACTTTTTCGAGATTCACTAATATTCCATCCTTTGATATGATATGCCCTAGGAAGGTAGTCTACTCAATCCAGAACCTACATTTACTCAACTTTGCATACAACTTCTTTTCTCTAAGAACCTGCAAAACCTGAGTCAGATTGTGAGTGCGTTCCTCTCTGCTTTTTGAATAAACCAATATATCATTGATGAATACAATGACGAACTGATCTAAGAATTATCTGAAAACCTTGTTCATCAAATTCATGAAGATGGCTGGTGTGTTTGTTAGTCCAAATGGCATGATCAGGAACTCATAATGTCTGTACCTAGTTCGAAAGACTGTTTTGGAAATATTTTTTGCCTTGATCTTTACCTGATGGTAACCTGAACGTAGGTCTATCTTAGAGAAGACCTGGGTACCCTACAACTGATCAAAAAGGTCATCGATCCTAAGAAAGGGGTACTTGTTCTTGATCGTGACCCTATTCAGACTTTTGTAGTCAATACATGACTCCAACGTCCTACTTCTTTTTTTACAAATGTGACTCCAGCACCCCAAGGGGATACACTATATCGGATGAATCCACTATCCTATAATTCATTGATCTATTTTCTCAACTCCTCCATCTCAATACGACTCATGCGATAAGGAGCAACCGAAATAGGCCGAGTGTCTGGCTGAAGGTCTATAGTGAATTCGACTTCTCTGTCCACTTGTAGTCCAGATAGTTCATCCGGAAATACATCCGAAAATTTTCGGACTACTAGAATCTCTTGAATATAAATTTTTTTCTTGAATTTGCCTAGTTAGAAAAAATAGTCGAGTTAAAGCACTTGATAATAGAAAAATTTGCCATGGAGGAACAAATGTTAAAGAATTCTATTAATTTGTAAATGACTCCTCGTTATGAGTGTTGAATACAATTTTTTTATAAAAATAATCTACGGTAGCCCGATACGCCGCTAGCCAGTTCATTCCTAAAATTACATCAAAGTCCCCCGTGTCATTTTTTATTAGGTCCACACTCAATTTCTTATATGCTATATGTATGACACAGGCTATGTATATAACATCCCTCAGTAGTATCCTACTCCCAAGAGTAAACATAAACAACACAAAATCAAGTCTTTCAGATAATGCATTTAATTTTGATGCAAAAACATGTGAAACAAATGAATGTGAGGTACTAGTATCAATTAAAACATGTGCAAGATGATTACAAATAGTGTACGTACCATGTACTACGTCTGGGTTTGCTTCTGCCTCTTGCTGAGTGAGGTTGTAAGACCTACCCTGAATAGGAGGTCTGACCTGGTTCTAGTTCCTTAGGCACTCCCTTGCATAATGCTGGGCACTTCCACATATGCGACAGGTGTTGTTGAGGCGATAGCAGGGTTGATCTCCATGATTGTTGCCACAGTGGTATGTCCTGTCGCGTCCTGTTGTTAGAATCTGAGGGGCAGTTTGAGTCATCGGCCTAGATCTCTTATTCTATTGAACAGGTGCGATAGGTGCTGGTCTGTGGTATGGAGCTGAGGGCCTGAGGTTCCCCATTGTTAGAGAAAAAATATGAAGGTTCCTCTCTACTAACTATACCTTGTCCAGAACAATCGAGTAAGTACTGAGCTCGAACACATACAACTGTTATCTGATCTCAAGACGGAGACCCCACTCGAATTTTTTTGCCTTCCTACCTTCATCCATCATGCTCTCAGGGGAATACCGGCCCAACTCTAGGAACTTTCGAGCACATTCTGATACAGTCATGTCACTCTGGACCAGGTGTGCAAACTCCATTTTCTTCAGATATCGGATATGCTCTGAAAGGTACTCTGGTTGAAAGACTGTCAAGAATTGTTCCCAAGTGACTGGAACGGGCAAGGTGGCCTACTTGAGTTGTCACCAGCGGCTTGCCTCTCCCACCAGCATGTAGGTAGCAAAGATGACTCTCTATTTGGGAATCACCCTAAGAGTCGTGAAGGCATTCTTTGTCTCAGCTAACTAGTACTCGCCCTCTTTAAATGATGATCCCCTTGCAAAAGTAGATGAATTTAGTCTTTTATACCTCTCAATGTAGCCTGGGTCCATCGTGGGAGAAACTGGGTCCCATGGAAGAGGGACTGGACTGTGCTGAGGATGGATTTGTTGGTCATGTGGGGGCACCGAATGATACGGTGGAGGCATCGGATTGTACTGTGATGGAACAGAGTAATGCGATTGGGACACCGGGACATACTGTAGTGGTGTCGGGTGGCACTATGGCTTGGGCACCGAATCATACTATGGTAGTACCGGGTGGTACTGTGGAAGAGTAGGATCGTACTGTAGTGGCTCGGGATCCTCTTGATGCAAAGGTGGCTCAACTTATGGCAACGGGGGAGGGTCAGGTAGCTCCCTCCTTTCCTTCTGGATCTACTAGACAGCGATGAGTCTCTCCAGCATTTCAAATATCCAGTCAACATCCTCTCGAAGTGAACCCTCCCAGGCTGCTCAGTTTAGTGGGAGTCTTCCTCTCCTCATCTATCTGTACCTGCATTTCATAAGGAACGGTTGAGTGATAATTCATTATTTTTTGTGTTTTCAATGATTTTGTGTAAGGAATAGTTCCGAGAAATGCGACTCTGATACCAACTGTTAATGACCTCGGAACTCCAAATGAGATAAATTATAAATTTAGTGCGGAAGCGAAATAAATAGTTAGGGTTTACATTTCTTACACAATGACTGAAACTACCAAATAGGGCTTACAGGAATAACCCTTCTAAAAGAAAAACTAATAATCAAATAAATAAATGAAAAGTAAACAAACTGAACGTATTACTCGCAACCCTCTTATGGATCGAGCTCTAGATCATGGTCTTCTTGATCTAAAATGCTTAATGAAAGAATAAGTTATACTAGTTCAATAAGAATATCACGCCACTCACCTACACAGAAATGAATGTTGATAGAAATCATAAAAATAATTAATGGAGCTCTTAATTTAAGTAAATTCATTTATCATAAATAAAATCATTTACCGCATATTTCCCGTAGCGAGATTTCTAAAAATAATCTATAAAGTCAATAACATAACACATATCATAATTTCATATGCAATTAGTCGAAACAACAACTTTCTCTTTCAACCTAATAGTATTCCGGTTCGTCGGGACTGCTGATTGGACATCCGACATGGCACAATTTTTTAAAATTACGTTTTGACCTCCAGTTTCTAATTTTTTTTTTCAAATACCCCTATAATCCAAATTTTTATCTATTTTTTCTAAAATTATTTTTAATTTCATCCTCCCTTTAATTTTCTTCATTTTTTACATTAAATAAAAATAAAAAAATAAAAAAAAAAATTATATTTATATCTTAATTTTAATTACATTAAAATTAAATAAATTAAGGGTATTACATATTCTCATATTCTATAATAAAATATTTTCTTTTTAATTTTATTTGTAAATATAGAGATTCTGTCAAATCATGTTAAAATGTTATGTTATTTTTCTTTCTATCTTTGTTTTGTGTGATTATGCATGTTTTAAATATATATTTCTCCAAAAAAAAGTATTACATGATTAATATATTTTTTTAATTAGAATAATCACATCAGTTAAATACCCTACTCAAAATTTAAGCATTAAAAAAGTAAAGGATAGAAATATATATATATATATATAAAGTGAAAGGTCACCTCACTACTATAATTTATTACCATGATTATAAAAAGTGACTTTTTTCAAATGGAGATCACGGAGATATATGTAGTGAATGCAAAGTACATTTCCGGAAAATTAATCATGATTTGGTGATTGATTCTTTTCTTCAATTATAAACTTTTTTATATATTAATTTTCAATATAATTTAAAAAATATACTCCTAGAAAATATTTAATTTCAATTAATTATTCATAAAACCTTCAAAATATTTAATTTATATTACATATTTTTTAATTAAATAATAATTTTCACTATATAACAATTTTTTCGAATTTAAATCATATCTTTCGCTCAATCTTAAAATAATTATTTTCCATTTTTTTTGTAGTCGAAAAGATAATTAAGCAAAAATGTAAAAAAAGTAATCTGACTTATAAGAGCTGAAACAATAATAGAGTAATTTAATATATTATTAAAATAATTGATGATGGTGATTAATTAATAAGGTAACGATCGGGTGGGGATTGATGGTAAACAAAACTCATAAATGGGTGACTATTATCTTATTTATATGTGTGTGTGTGTGTGTGTATATATATATATATATGGACCGACTGATTAGATGTATGGTAGACTCGGTTATGGAAAGTTACAATAATGAATCACATATCAAATCTAAAAAATTTGTGTTGCTATTAATTAGTTAATGATTGAAATTAAAGTGGCTAATTTAATGGCAGGTGTTAAAGATAAAATTAAATCCCAAGTTGGGTTTGCCAAAAACATTCATAATTTTATCTGTTATATGACATGATACCCGCCTGATTTCATTAATTATTTAGGTGCGTTTTTGTTACTTAATATAATCAAGCAATTCTTAACCTTTAAATTTCAATTAAGAAATAAACCTTTATTTACTTATGCCAAATAATTAATTAATTAGATTAATAAATTAATAATAAAAAATAAATTATTAATTAGGTTACTTAATTATCGTTAATATTAAATTATTTTCTAATAAAGTTTTAATATAGACAAGAGTAATTCACATATTCTCTAGACGTAGAGTGCAGAGGGCTTTGAACCTAAATACAATACTCACAATCTTAGTAAACATATTAGCAACATAACTTTATTTAAAAAAGTTTAAGTGGCAAATCACATAAGCAATAAATTAACTTTTTTATATGCGAATAGGCTAAGATGGAATAGCATATTCATTTGTAACAATCTATTAAGTTCATCGATTCACATAGTTGTTCATATACTAATAGAAGATTCAACAATTACCACAATCTCTATTTTCTCATATGGAACTTCAGGTTGAAAGAATACTCTAAATGTTATTAAAATATCAGTAATTTTAATTTGGTACTCAAAAATATATATAATAAGTCAATTTATAATATTTAATACATGTTTTGAATCCATCGGTTATTTTAGTTTTTATTTGTGGGTGATATAAATCTCTTTATAATCTCATAAAGTAAGGATTATTGTAATAAAATAATTAAATATATTCAACATAAATTAGGAGTTAATTTAATGAAATTTTTTTATAGATATATTTTACAAAATTATCAACTAATCAAACACAAAGAAATTAGTCTTTTAAAATGTTTAGAAAAAATTTAAGAAATGAATTACAATAAAAAAATGATTAAGAATTAGATTAATATATCTACAAAATTTCGTTTATTAATTTATTAATTAATTTGTTTTTTCAACCTCTGAAGTCATGTACGATACATCTTGTCGAGCCTGTTGAGCCATTATTTTGAACTAGCAGTTGACCCGCGATGTGCATTGGTACTTCATTCAATAATCTGTTGTCTGATACACTGACCAATTTTCACTCCAAAACGTTAGAGCCATAAATTTATCTTCTTTTTTTTTTTCAATAAAAATTATATTTACAGACTCTCTTATACTAATTTGTTTTGGTCTGGACTCTCCGATATTAATTTAGAGTTAGACATTTAAATTATTTGATTTTTTTTTATAACAATTGAATTTTCATTATTTCATATAAAATATTATTTTTATATACACATCTTTTATTTAACAAAATCCAGAAGATAAATATGCAATTGGTTCTTAATTTTTTCTTGTTACAATATTGATGTAATAATTAAACAGTAATTAACATCAGTATTGGCAAAGCATATATGTCGATGCCTGTGTGAATTGTCATCAGTTCGGATCAGATTCAGTGCCTATTAATACGAAATAAGACAATATCGACAACATATTCCAAATTCTTTTTACATTACGAGAATTAAGTTACTGGGTTTTTTCGAATCATCTCCTTGATAAAAGTAAAATTACCTTCTCCGTGAAAGTAAAACTTCAGAGGAACCATGCCACCGATAAGTTCGCCTAAATTTAATTTTACACGCAAAAAAAGGAGGTAAATGCATAGCCAATCTTTTTACTCTATTCCATGTTCATGACAGATCAACACTGTGCATAGCGTTAACCAATAGCCACCAACAGTGCAAGGAGTGGAAGAAGAAGAAGAAGAAGGAAGCAAGAGACGACCTTCTTTACTTCACGGTCTCTTTTAATTTTTTCTTTTTCTGTTTGGAATTCGGAGTTAAACGAGAATTCACCTTCAAGTCTGGCTTTGAAGAACGACACTAAGGGACTCTTGCCGACGAAACTTCAACTGCTTTGCAATGAACTCTTCGATCGTTCGTTGGAACTCCTCGTTGCTCAATTCATCTTCTGGATACAATCCCCTAGCTTGGATTTTCTCGCCGAGATTCTCTCTTTCCTGGAACTTCTCTGTCTCCGATCGCCGAAGAATGCCTCCTTCCGATTTCTCTCTCGCCAACTTCTCCGACTTACTCCTCCGGTAAACTCTCCGGTTCTGTGATTCGACTTCCGGATCCGAATCGGAAACTGTACTGACGTCACGATTGGAGTGGCTTTCGCACGCAGGAGAAATCGCATTTGGCTGTGAAAAAATCACCTGCTTGTCCTCGTACACTATCTCCTCCCGTGGAGCATCTTCGCCTAACGGCTTCGCGCGATTCTCGTTGTTTCTGACAAACTCATCGTAGAGACTGCTGTCGACGTCTCCCGCAGCGTTGTTCTCGCCAGAGAATCTCCCGGAGTTCGCGATGAGCGCAGCGATTATGCCGTTACAGATAACGAACACGAAGAGAGGATTGGAGACGATGCCGGCGAGTCGGCGGATAAACTCTCCGGAGATCTTGACGACGAACGGTAGTCGAGTGCAGGTCCACGAGAGGAACACCAGAGCAAGACACACTTCTGCCAAGCGGAAAAGCCTCGCGATGCTTTGTAGGCGGTTATACCTCCTCATCGCGTTCGCTTTCTCTGCCTTCACGTTGTCAAAATCAACCGCATCCATTTCAATCAAATTGACAGAGAGATCGGGAATGAAGTCTAGTACTGAAATGCTCTACACAGAATATTTTAAACGAAAAGTTTCAAGGCATTGAAGAGTGACGAAATCAAGAGCCAGTATTCGAAACTGCTGGTTGTTTGGCCGGAGACTTTCCTGGAATTCTGAGAAAGAAACAGAGAGAAAATGGAGGGAAAAAAATGAAAAATATAGGAAAAAGATTTGGAGAGAGATAGAGAGGGAAGAGAAGAGTACAGTGAGGACACCGAAAGCTTTTTTTCGCTTTCTTTGTGCAAAGAACAAGAAGTAGTGCTCCAGATGACTGAACCTGTCTGCAGGCAAATCCGCTCTTTTATAGCCGCCTCGAAAACATACATCACTACAATTTTAAATGTAAAATTAAAAAAATAAATATTTATTAAATCAAATTAAAATTTTAATTTCAGAATTATCACGGTAAACTAATTTTTCTAAATAAAAAATTATTTTTACGGACTTACTATAGTAATTTAAAATTATAATTTGACTGTTACGATTAGATTATATTATTTAAATTAATTTAAAAATAATATTAATTTATGATTATAATTTAATTAAAAAAGTCCGAAGAAGTGAAAATTAATCTCTTACGGGAATTTGATTAGTTATCTATAGGTGTAAACTATAATTAAATGGCGTTAATTAATTAATCAGTCAGAAACTAGCCTTTTTAAGTTTTATCTGACGGTTGGGCAGGTGGAGCCCACTGCGGAAATGCCACGTGGATAATCTATAAAAATAATTTATCCTTTCCTGTATTTAAATATTCTTTATCATTTTTTTTAATTTTTAAAATTTTTGTAAGAGCGTGACATTTGAGGCAATAAAATATGGTTGGTTTTCACGTGAGATATATGTAACCGTGAAGTGTGACTCTTTAATTACTTACATTGTTAAATATAATCCATTTTATAGCATCATCTAATATTTATAATTATTAAATTATAAATTTTTTTTAAATTTATTTAATAATTAAAATGTCTATATATATATACACATGTATATATGTAATAACAATTGGGGATAATTCTTAATTATATATAGATATGTATGTATTTTAATTTCAATTAATAATGATGATGAGGAAGGAGGCAGTGACAAGAAGTTAGATGGGGGGGAAGTCGTTTAAATTTAATTAAAGTGTTGTTGAATCTTGAGAATCCCGTGTTCATCAGAGTTTTCTCTTTTTTTTTTTTCTTTAATTTCTGTGTTTAATTTATTATTATTATTATTATTTTTGGTAAAATAATAAGGATAAAAAATTACAATATATATCCAAATTAATATATAAATATTTATATTTTTAATCATAATGTATTTAATAAAATTATTAAACAATTAGTAATTTAGAAGAGATTTTGGGAAATTTACGTGACTACGTGAAGTGTACACAATTTACGGGGTACTCTACAAAATCATGTCCGTACACCGTGGCATAATGTTCAGCCACGTCTTATCTCGATCACCCCTGACACTCACTCTATGCCACGTATTAATTTCCTTTTTATAAAATATTTATTTTAGAAAACTAATATATGTATAATATTTAAGTATTTTTTTTTTAGTCTCATCTTTTAAAAAATATGTAATTTAATTTTCTCCTACTTATTTATTTATTTATATATTCAGAAATGAGGGTAGTCTAGTCAACCCAAATTGCCAATTGCCAACAATCTATATATTTACATGGACCCCTACTTCCCCTTCTGCATTTTTTGTTGCTGACATGTCTGCCTCTGGCTCATCATGCAACATTATTATTTTTTAAAAAATTAAAATATTATATTTTGTTCAAATAATTACTGATATTAAAATTCTAACTGCTAATAAATAAATATAAATACAAATAAATTATAATTTTCATTTTATTTAGGGGGTAATCTAAATCTAGAAAGTATAAATTGTTTTAATTAAAGATTAAATTTTTACCAAAACAGTGTTAGTCTAGGTAGTACCAAGAAATTTTACCAAATTAATTATCACAATAATTCATAAAGTTTATCAAGTCTAATATAATTAACTATTATATATATATTTTTTTATAAAAAATGAAACAAACTAATTTAAAATAAATAAAAATATTTAAGAATAAAATTACAATAAGAATGTAATAAATAACAAAATTTGAAAATTAGTTTTATAAATATATCCTAAAATTAAATACTACAAATAAAAAGCTTATCATTTCTAATGATTTGACAACCAAATTGCGCATATTTATTTTTCTAAAAAATAGATATAAGAATATTATCTAATCAATCAATGTGTACAAATATTGTAATTATTTTTTAAGATAGAACAAGGCAGCCGTACTACTTAACAAATCGTCAATGCTCTATTATATATTAAGGATTAGGTCGTGCCTATAAATAGGAAGCAAATAGACCATTTTGGCAATTTGGCACGTCAAATGTTAAACAAACCTAATGTATATATACACATATATATAATAAATAAATATAAAATATTTTTAGATTTTTATAAATATATATATATATATATAGGGTCTTATTGTTTGAAGTTAGCAAGATTTGGTTGTCTTGACAATCCCCATCATATAATTTGTAGGAAGGAGACAAAATTAAATCATGTGAGATGATGGCATTAGAAACTTATGGACATTTAATTATGCAATATGACGAGCTCCATACTTTCATTCACCAATTTGAGCATAATTTATCATGTATAAAGTTAATAATATACGTCATTTATGTTACAATTTAATGGTGTATTCTTAATGTTTGAACATGTTTTTTTTTTTTATATAAAAAAATTTATAAAATTAATTATTAAAATTTGTCATTCATTATAATTTAAATTTTAATTTACTATTAAAAAAATATTTAAAATTTATAAATTATCTTTACTAAAGTTTTAACTAATAATAATAATAATAATAATATATAATAATAGTAGAGGTAGTCGGGCGTGGAATTTTTTTGGGAGTATGTAGATGGATAGAATTAAAAAGAATATTGGAATAATGAAAAGATAATTAAATAACATATTTTGGAATCAAAATACAAAATTCTGAAACGATTCATCATCCACTTAGCAGGCAAAGTCATTTATAATATATATATATATATATATGTGTGTGTGTGTGTCTATATATACATACATATATATATATTCTTTTCTATTCAACTGGGTCTTTAATTTCGATCAGACAAACACCATTTATATTATTATTTATAAATTAATTTATTTATATTCTACATATTCTGCACCTTTGATTTTATTCCTCATTACTCATCAAGTTCAACATATGGAATTATAAAAAATTAATTTAGATTTCGTAACATGCATGTACAGTTTCTACTATAGGATTATATACTATTCACCCTTCTACTCCGATATTTATAATCCTCAATCAAATTACATATTCATTACTTTATAAAGAAATCAATTCCTAATATAATGATAAATTCTATAATAAAAACAAAACTCTCCAACAACCACCATACACATAGAAGTTCAAATACTGTTTCAATACTGTGAGTGTAATACTATGTCTCATTACGATTGATAACATCTTGATACTTTTAAGTCCGTTGCTCCGTTGCTAAGCTTTCCATTTTTGGCTCTTGCATCAACACATTTAAAATGGAAGTAATAAGTATACATAACCTAATAAGATGAAATTAGAACTAAAAACTAACGAATAACAATTAAATGATCTCCCTCCCTACTATCATTTCTCTACATCTATCATTCTGTTTTCTTCTTTTGATAATTATTAAATGACCACACCCATCTCTCTTAATCGTTCATGCATTGTGGGGACATCCTTATAAACCTCAATGGATACCAGTAGGCTGATAAAGAATAAGATTGTTATTCAAATCGATTACATATGAAATCATGATCTGTGTTATGTTATTGTCTCTGTAAGTTGTTTTGTAAATCTCACTATGGTAAGTAAATGGTAAAAGATTTTATTTATAATAAATGAGTTCGTTTAATTAAGAACTATATTAGTTGTTTTGATTTTTCTACCAAACTTAATTTATGTGTCAGTGAGTAGTGTGATATTCTTACTGGGATAGTGTAGTTTATTTTTTATTTAACTATTTCAGATCAAGAGGATCAGGATCCAGAGCCTGATGCACAAGAGGGTTGCGAGTAGGATGTCAGTAACTTTTGGGGTTACCGGCGGATAGAGAAGTTGAATTTACTATAAAATTACAACCCAGAACTCAACCAATCTCTAAAGTAACTATCTTACGAAAGCAATCCACATGGGCATGCTGTGTAGCTAACCAATTTATCTCAATATTACATCAAAATCCCTAATATCTAATAAGATTAAGTCCACTCTTACTTCTCTCCCCTCCTTGAATAACCTCTAGAGTGGCCTCCGCATTATGTGCTGTCAAGGCGAACACTCTACCTAGAACCATTACTCTGTTAGTCTACCTGGGTGCGGGACAGTCCCGTATTAAATGCCAAGTACTGCCACATCTATAACATCTACGCCCAGAATTCGGGCATGGTTTATCCCTATGACTCTGACCACAATGCGTATACTCGACATTCTTTGGCTAAAGCTGATGTCCTGGGGGTTAGATCATGTACTATCCTCTGCCTCTTCTCTATTTGGACGAAGGGTGGTGGTATTCGCTTATAACTGGGGGGTCCTCCACCATAGTCCATATGTTCCCTATATAGAGTTTATACCAACTGTGTTTTCTCTAGTACCGCCTGATAAGTAGGTAGGGCAAACACTGCTACTTGGTGATACAACTCTGGTCTTAGTCCTTTCTTAAATATTCTAGCCTTCTTCAATTCATGCAATATAACTTTTGGAGCAAAACGACCCAATTCTATATACTTCTCGGCATACTCTGCCACTGACAACTTCCCTTGGCATTGCTCTGCAAATTCAGTTTTTTTCCTTTATCTAAGAAAATCAGGGAAGTACTTATTAATGAATGCCTCTTGGAATACTTCCTAAGTCACTAGAGGGATTAGAGCCCCTCTTTTCAGACTCCACCAACATTCCACAGATCCTCTTAACATGAAAGTGGCTAGCTGTACTTTTTGTTCAGTTGTTATCTCTATTACATCAAATAACTTCTCGGTTTTTTTGATCCAATCTTCTACAACCAGTGAGTCGGAACCTCCATTGAATGCAGGGGGATTTAATCTTCGATATTTTTCAATATTACTCGTGTCCAACCCCCCCCCCCCCCCCCCCCCCTTAGCCAGTACTCTGATGTACCTGGAAGGATGGCTCTGGCCTTAATTCCTTCTCCCAAATCATGGTGGCCAGACTCTCCACTACTCTGCACAACTAATTAAAATTATCTTGGTGGCCAGGGGTCTGTCCTATAGGCGACACCTGGGGTGGTCTAGGAAAAGTGGTGGGTGATTTGTTGTGAATGGGGGCGGCCCTTGAAATGCAGAGAGTGGCACCTGCTGAAACGCGGAGTCCCGGGGGATGCTGTTGGCATCTCCCAAAGGGCTAGTGTTGATCCCTGTCGAGGTCGGCCCCTACCTCTTTTCATTGTTTCGCCTTGTCCACCTGCATTGTAACAACCTGCATTAGTCTTCTTTTCCTTAAAAGATAGTAGATATTATAACTTATTAAATGCTCTATGTCTGTAAGATGATATTCTGATACTAACTGTAATATCCCTGTACGATTTCTACTATAGGATTATACAATATTCATTCTTCTACCCCGAGTAAGATATTTATAATCCTGAACCAAATTGCATATCCATTACTTTATAAAGAAATCAATTCATGTTACAATGATAAACTCTATACTCAAAGAAACTCTCCAACTATCACCATACACATAGAAGTTCTAATACTATTTTAGTACTGTGAGTATACTACTATGTCTCTTTATGATTAATAACATCTTGCTACTTTTAAGTTCGGTGCTCCTTTGCTAAGCTTTTCTTTTTTAGTTCTAGCCTCAACACATCTGAAATGAAAATAATGAGTATACGTAACCCAATAAGATGAAATTATAACTAAAAACTAACAAATGACAATTAAATGACCTCCCTCCCTACTATCATTTCTCTACCTTTATCATTCTGTTTTCCTCCCTTGATAATTATTAAATGACCGCACCTTTCTCTCCTAATCCCACTTAACCCCTTACCGTTAGCCCCCTCGTTCTCCAACTCCCATAACAAAAATACATTATACCCCTTTGTTTTAACCCTAGTACCTTATCAACTCTCAATCTACTCCACCTCTATTACACTTTTTTTTTAAAACTGGTCCACCAGGGCCATACACACACACCCTTGCTGCATCTTAGGGCTCTGCCTCAACAACAACCACAATCACCATGTCGGCCATTACATGACCTCGTGCACTATCACACCACAACATAGAATACACACTATTATTCCCGCGACAATGACCACTGAATATCCCCATCGAACTCTACCAACTTCGACCAAACAGTCTCACACACACCTGACTGGGTACAACATGCCACTACTCATCATACTAGCACATCCATATCTGCAAGCCTCGACCAAAGGCCTTACACACACAACTCACACACACGAACACACAACATGCCACTGATTTCCACACCAGCATACCAGAATGCCTCCCACACCTACTTACATACACATACACATACCATTGCCCAACCTACACATTATAACATGTGACCCCGACAGACCCCCACCCCACCTATAACTACACACACACAGACCACGAACCACCATCCTTGCACAACAGAAGACATCTCCCTCGACCAAGTAGCCTTACCCACATAACTAAACCTAACCCCGCCACAAGTCACCCATTGCCTATACTTATACCTATACAACAATGCATCCCACTCTCACATTTACCTCACTTCTCGGTTACACACAAACTCCTCATCCATAGGCTCCGTCCCCGTCCACACGACACCTCCAGTTCATTCCTCTCCCTCTCTTTACAGTGTACTCCCTCTCCCTCCCCATACCTCAATTTTTCTTACACTTCCTCAACTATTACAACTCCTCTACTTCCGTCTCCTTGACGAGGAGCATCTCCATTAACCTACACATACAATTTCTCGAGGTTTGTCCTAAATTAGTTTAGAATTCCAAATTTCTCTTAACTCTTGTTCTATCCTCCTCTATCTCCCAAAGCTACTGCGACCTCACCTCTTCCTGAACTTCCGAATAGTTCTCCTTCCATATTTGCCTCTGATTTCTGCCTCTTGTAATTGTCTCCCTCTCTCTCACCTGCACTCTATGTTTTCCCTTTTCCCTTCTTTCCCCTCTTCTTCCCTTCCTCTCTCTTCTCGACGCCGCTTTTATACCTATCCAAACTTCACATCTCGACCGTCGATTTCTCCCATCCCATCCTAACCGTTCATCCCACTCTCCCTCACAGATCTAGCCTATTATAGATTATCATAAAATTATAAAAGAAAATAAATAATATGTTTATATCTACGTTTATTAATTAAATAATATACATACATAAATATAAATAAACAATATATTTATATCAATCATCAAATAAAAATACATGTAATAATACAGACCGAATTGAACTTACAATTTTTTTAAAAGAAGAGATCTATTAATTATTTATAGTAACTTAAACGAGCCTTTGTCCATTGCATAATGCTATGCCTACTTTGGTTTGGGAACCAACTTGATGATTTTAATTCTTTTCACTTATTGACATCAACATAAATAAATATGAAACAAAAGGTAAACAAAAACAAGATTTATCAATGGTGGAAATATTATTCTCGTGGAATCTACAGTGATGATCAGCAAAAATTATTGTTTGCCAAGAAATTGACATATACATTATATACATACATAGAAAGGTATTTTTTTAAAAAAAGAATATGACGCGCCGATCTTAGCTGTAAAGTGGGCATGAAGAATCTTTGTAAGCTCTGGTTATAGATGCTTAAATTTGTATAAAAACTCTTGTGTTTTCTTCTTTTTTCTTTTTGCTGGGTTTGATTATGTGGTGTGGATAAGCTCTTATCTAAAAAAAGTTGACATCCACCTTTTTCCTTCCTCCTCGTGATCTTGTTTCTTTTGGGACACTCCATCAACTCACTACTCTTAATTAATGCACACACATATCTTAGACATACATACATACATATATATATATATTTACATGTATATGTATAGTTATATATGTGTGACATGACTTCATCTATAGAGCTCACGATTTATATATGATTTAGATATACATAGATATATTAACTTTTAAGTTCTAGTTAGTTCCGAATCAAGCTAATTTATTTCATCATACCATTGAAATTGTATTTAAATGAATCAAGAACATGTATGTACATATACATTATGGTCCTTGCAAAATATTTATCATAATAATTTTATAATATAATGTTTTTGTGTCATTTCAACATAATATCTATTACTGAATATATATGATTCTTTCTTTTTCTTTTTCTTTTTTTGTACACCCAACACTGTTAAATACATAAATTTTTACTTTTTAATAAGATTTTACTAAGTAACTCAAAATTCTATAACATTTAGTTAAGCACATTTGTTTTAATAATCTCAAACCCCTTTAAACCTAAGAAAAAAAATGTATCTAAAAATTTTTCTAACTCAAACAGTTAAACACTTAAAACTTATTGAACCTAAATCTCTCACAGGCTTAAAAGCATGTGTGTGTATTTTATGAATAATTTCTTTTTGTACCTTAGGGGCATTGCTAAGATAGCTTTCATTGTTAAAAGCATGGGCCGTATGAGCCCACGGGCTAAGCCTGAAAACTTGTAAAGGTTTGACGAACCTGCAGCAAAAATATATTTTACTGTGTATGTAAATATACTTAAGAGTTTAACAATAGATTATGTACACGAGAGGGTTACATAAACCTTAACCTAAATATAAATAGTATTATTTATTACTGTTATAAGTAAAAAGAAAGTAGAGAGGAAACCAAGTTATTCTATCGTCATCTTGCCCTACTCTTGTTCTTGCTTGATCTTTTGTAAATCCGTAAGAATCTACTTCAATTCTCTACTGTTTCAAGTCGTTACACGTGTACGTACCAAAACTAAATTTCTTACTAATAATTTTAAAGACGTACTTTTTCACTTTGATCTTGTATATTTAATTTTATTTATAAATATTACAAGTCTAAATTAAATTTAATTAGCCAACTTACAAAGTGCATTTTGTTATCGGAATGTTAATCAATTTGGAACTAAAAGCAGATTTAAATTAACCGATTTTTTTAGTCAGTTTGATTTTCGTAATGGGAATAATGACCAACTTGCGATTTAGAACTGAATTGAACACCACTAGTTAATTGCTAACTCAAGTCTTGTCTCTTACAGAGTCAAATTTATTGCTTGATATAACGAGACACTTGGACCATATTCCTTTTTAATTGCCTGTGCCAAACAGGGTCTAAATGCGGCATATGCATCAACCTTGATCAAATTCTATATTTTCTCTCATTTTCAAGTCTTCGCACATTGACCGACCAAAAGAAAAGACAAGAAAAAAAAAAACCAAAGTCTTCTCCCGTTCGTGATGTTGATTGGTCTTTCAGTCACCAACCGGTTACTATATCATGGCTCCTCAATCAAGGCCCAATTTGAAAATTGATTGGCTCGTACTGTTTTCAAAGTTCAAATTCCCCGTTAAGTTGTCGTGGGCTTTGTCCCAAATAAAAATTTATAATCTAAAGTTTATACTAATGTATAAAAATATTTTTAATTTTAATCTTCTAAATTCATTTATATTTTTTAGATATATAAATATATATATATATATGAATTTATGTGTCTATTGATATATATTTTAATTTGCATAGTAATAAGCAAAACCGGTGAGTGTTTTAACGGTTAAATTTTTAAAATTTATTAGAATTTTATAAGTTTAAATTTTATTAAAAATATAAAATTTGTTAATTATTATAAGGTGATAGTATTAATTCATAATATTTAATTTAATAAATTTAGAATTTCGGTAATTAGTGTGTTTAGAAAACTTTATTAGTTACAAATTAATAGAATTAAGGTAACAAAGAAATTTCTATTAACTGTTACATTGTGGTTTCCGGAATTAAGGATTTACCTTTTGTGCTACAAAAATGCGCAACGTGGTGATATGTGATTTGATTAGATGAAGAAGACGACGATCCGATACTGTTCCCAGTCGGTCAACCTGTCAGCGTCTGTAATCTGAGTCCTTCTCGCAACTGCTATTTCTATTCACAGAAAAAAGCATCGACATTACGTCTCTTCCCCAGATGCTACATTTGGATTATTCTCAGCCAAACAATCTACTCCATAGCAACTGAAAATTAATTGTATCTATCAAACTTCACTACATATTCTAATGGTGATTCTTGTCTGCTCCTCCTCTTCTCATTTCCGCCTCCTCTGCTCTGCTTTCTCAGACCTAACCGAAAATGGCAGCTGCCGCGTTCTTTCTCCGTCAACCTACTTTCAATTTTCTTCCTAATTCTTCTTCTAAGCTTAATAGTTTTAGTTATCGTCCAAGACCTAATTTCTGTCTTCGACTTCGGAGCTCGAAATCGGGTTTTCTCGGTGGGTTTCTGTCCAGTGAAAGAGGGGTGTTGGGTCCAAAAACCATGGCGGAGGCGTTTAAATGTTATACTTTTAGGAGCAACGGCAATCGGGATGAAGGAGTCCAAGTGCTTGAACAAGAGGTTCTGATGGATGACTCGAATAAAAATACATGTAATAATACAGACCGAATTGAACTTACAATTTTTTTAAAACAAGAAATCTATTAATTAATTATTTATAGTAACTTAAACGAACCTTTGTCCATTGCATAATGCTATGCCTATTTTGGTTTGGGAACCAACTTGATGATTTTAATTCTTTTCACTTATTGACATCAACATAAATAAATATGAAACAAAAGGTAAACAAAAACATGATTTATCAATGGTGGAAATATTATTCTCGTAGAATCTGCAGTGATGATCAGCAAAAGTTATTGTTTGCCAAGAAATTAACATATATATTATATACATACATAGAAAGGTATTTTTTTTAAAAAAAGAATATGACGCGCCGATCTTAGCTGTAAAGTGGGCATGAAGAATCTTTGTAAGCTCTGGTTATAGATGCTTAAATTTGTATAAAAACTCTTGTGTTTTCTTCTTTTTTCTTTTTGCTGGGTTTGATTATGTGGTGTGGATAAGCTCTTATCTAAAAAAAGTTGACATCCACCTTTTTCCTTCCTCCTCGTGATCTTGTTTCTTTTGGGACACTCCATCAACTCACTACTCTTAATTAATGCACACACATATCTTATACATACATACATACATATATATATATATATATATTTACATGTATATGTATAGTTATATATGTGTGACATGACTTCATCTGTGGAGCTCACGATTTATATATGATTTAGATATACATAGATATATTAACTTTTAAGTTCTAGTTAGTTCCGAATCAAGCTAATTTATTTCATCATACCATTGAAATTGTGTTTAAATGAATCAAGAGCATGTATGTACATATACTTGCAAAATATTTATCATAATAATTTTATAATATAATGTTTTTGTGTCATTTCAACGTAATATCTATTATTGAATATATATGAATCTTTTTTTTTTTTTTTTTGTACACCCAACACTCTTAAATACATAAATTTTTACTTTTTAATAAGATTTTACTAAGTAACTCAAAATTCTATAACATTTAGCTAAGCACATTTGTTTTAATAATCTCAAACCCCCTTTAAACCTAAGAAAAAAAATGTATCTAAAAATTTTTCTAACTCAAACAACTATACACTTAAAACTTATTGAACCTAAATCTCTCACAGGCTTAAAAGCATGTGTGTGTGTGTGTATTTTATGAATAATTTCTTTTTTGTACCTTAGGGGCATTGCTAAGCTAGTTTTTATTGTTAAAAGTGTGGGTCGTATGAGCCCACGGGCTAAGCCCGAAAACTTGTAAAGGTTTGATGAACCTGCAGCAAAAATATATTTTACTGTGTATGTAAATATATTTAAGAGTTTAACAATAGATTATGTACAGGAGAGGGTTACATACACCTTAACCTAAATATAAATAGTATTATTTATTACTGTTATAAGTAAAAAGAAAAAAGAGAGGAAACTAAGTTATTCTATCATCATCTTGTTCTCGTTTCTTACTTGCATTCTTGCTTCATCTTTTGTAAATCCGTAAAAATCTACTTCAATTCTCTACTGTTTCAAGTCATCACACATGTACATACCAAAACTAAATTTCTTACTAATAATTTTAAAGACATACTTTTTCACTTTGATCTGCTATATTTAATTTTATTTATAAATATTACAAGTCTAAATTAAATTTAATTAGCCAACTTACAAAGTGCATTTTGTTATCGGAATGTTAATCAATTCGGAACTAAAAGCATATTTAACTTAACCGATTTTTTCAGTCAGTTTGATTTTCGTAATGGGAATAATGACCAACTTGCGATTTAGAACTGAATTGAACACCACTAGTTAATTGCTAACTCAAGTCTTGTCTCTTACAGAGTCAAATTTATTGCTTGATATTTCGAGACACTTGGACCATATTCCTTTTTAATTGCCTGTGCCAAACAGGGTCTAAATGCGGCGTATGCATCAACCTTGATCAAATTCTATATTTTCTCTCACTTTCTACAGCATCAATTCTATGTACCTGTTTTTGTTGTTGGTCATTTTCAAGTCTTCGCACATTGACCGACCAAAAGAAAAGACAAGAAAAAAAAAAACCAAAGTCTTCCCCTGTTCGTGATGTTGATTGGTCTTTCAGTCACCAACCGGTTACTATATCATGGCTCCTCAATCAAGGCCCAATTTGAAAATTGATTGGCCCGTACTGTTTTCAAAGTTCAAATTCCCCGTTAAGTTGTCGTGGGCTTTGTACCAAATAAAAATTTATAATCTAAAGTTTATACTAATGTATAAAAATACTTTTAATTTTAATCTTCTAAATTCATTTATATTTTTTAGATATATAAATATATATATATGAATTTATGTGTCTATTGATATATATTTTAATTTGCATAGTAATAAACAAAATCGGTGAGTGTTTTAACGGTCAAATTTTTAAAATTTATTAGAATTTTATAAGTTTAAATTTTATTAAAAATATAAAATTTATTAATTATTATAAGGTGATAGTATTAATTCATAATATTTAATTTAATAAATTTAGAATTTCGGTAATTAGTGTGTTTAGAAAACTTTATTAGTTACAAATTAATAGAATTAAGGTAACAAAGAAATTTCTATTAACTGTTACATTGTGGTTTCCGGAATTAAGGATTTACCTTTTGTGCTGCAAAAATGCGCAACGTGGTGATATGTGATTTGATTAGATGAAGAAGACGACGATCCGATACTGTTCCCAGTCGGTCAACCTGTCAGCGTCTGTAATCTGAGTCCTTCTCGCAACTGCTATTTCTATTCACAGAAAAAAGCATCGACATTACATCTCTTCCCCAGATGCTACATTTGGATTATTCTCAGCCAAACAATCTACTCCATAGCAACTGAAAATTTATTGTATCTATCAAACTTCACTACATATTCTAATGGTGATTCTTGTCTGCTCCTCCTCTTCTCATTTCCACCTCCTCTGCTCTGCTTGCTCAGACCTAACCGAAAATGGCAGCTGCCGCGTTCTTTCTCCGTCAACCTACTTTCAATTTTCTTCCTAATTCTTCTTCTAAGCTTAATAGTTTTAGTTATCGTCCAAGACCTAATTTCTGTCTTCGACTTCAGAGCTCGAAATCGGGTTTTCTCGGTGGGTTTCTGTCCAGTGAAAGAGGGGTGTTGGGTCCAAAAACCATGGCGGAGGCGTTTAAATGTTATACTTTTAGGAGCAACGGCAATCGGGATGAAGGAGTCCAAGTGCTTGAACAAGAAGTTCTGATGGATGACTCGAACGGGTTGTTGGCTAGTGGATTCGAGTCCATTCTTAATCGTCTGGTTAGTGAGTATCAAGCATATATTTACATATATATGTATGATATTCGCGAAAGTAATTGAAATTTATTGCTGTGTTTCTATATTTAGTAAGTTATGTTTCTAGATGTAGTGAGTTTAACAAATGATTTAGCCAAGAATCAAGACTTCAAAATCTAGATATGTATTCATTTTATACTTCAAATTTAGGTTATGCAGTTGGGAACTAAATGGTTTTATAATTTTCTAGAAGCCTGAATTTTTGAGAATCAGTACTTCAAAATCTAGACATGGACTCATTTTTTTACTTAAATTTAGATTATCCAGTTGGGAACTAGATGGTCATTTGTAGGAGGTGGCTGGCCAACGTTTTGAGCAAATTTATAACCGACTACAGCGGTCAATCCTTGAATTGCCCAAAATAGCTCAGTGAACTTTGCCTGGGTTGGAGTATGATGCGAAACCCCAAGATTCTTACTTGAACCTTAAAACTCTTCAATCGGTGTAGAACATAATTTATATCACAATTTAAAAGAAATTAAATTTGTTCAATCATTCAAATGGTAGAAGTTAAATAAAACTTAAGAAAGATAAATGATATCTCTTGAACCCAATCTAAACAAGCACCAAGAACAATTGAAATAGAAAATCAAAATTGAAATACAAGTGATAACAATTGTATTCCAAATCAACACCTTGTGCATAAAGTGAAAAAAATGTCAAAACACTCTGAACTCAATTATGAAATATTTGATTACAACTCTTGATGTCCATAAAGAAGAGTTCCTTTGGTCAAAGAAATCAATGATAACTTACAACAAAATAATTACAATTGTAACTTCTACAATAAGTAGGCTAATTATGTGATAATTACAATTGTAACTCCAACAATAACTAGGCTAGTTATAGGCATGTAATTGTTATGTAACTCCTTATAACTCTAATCTTCTTAACAAACAGCCTTAATTGTTTGTGGCACCATATAGTTATGAATTCATTCTTGTAATAATACTGAAACAATATTTAAGCCCAAATGAGTTACACTTGACTATATGGGCTTACTTAATTCAAACTAAAATAAAACAATTCAAAATATTTAAAACAACTCAACTAATTCAACCCATACAAAAGGCTTATTCATCCATTACAATAGAACTCAAACAAATTCAAATTATCCCAAATCATTTAAGCCTAATTAAAGTTACGAATTTGGGTTGTTCAAAAAGCTCATATTTGAACTTTACACAATTGGTCATCTCATCATCCACATGTTTTTGAGTGCAAACTTGGAGCAACTCTTTAAACTCCTTTGCCTTTGATCTTGTTACTTGTCTACTGAAACTTTCTAGGTTTGGAACTCTATTTGTGTTCACATCATTTGAAATTTGTTGCAAGTCATCTTTTGATGCTTTTTTAGTATTTTGAGTGTTTTTATCATTGTTTGCATCATTCCCCCTCCCCTCAAAAGGATTCATCCTCGAATTAATTCCTGCATCAATTTCAAAAAGGGATAAATCAGATATGTTAAATGTAGCCGAAACACTATACTCACCTGGTAAGTCCACTTTATAGGCATTTTCATTGATTTTGGCTATGATTTAAAATGGACTATCCCCACGAACATCCAACTTAGATTTTCATTTTGATGGAAATCAATGATTTCATAGTTTTCTTAGAAGCCTGAATTTTATGAATAAATGCAGAACAAATCTAACAATATTTTGCAAATGCATACGTAAGTTAAGTAGGAAATTATCAGCTAATTCAATTAGGATATCATATAAACTATATTAAGGTGATAAGATTTTTATGTAGAATTGAAACAACAAAATCATTTTTTAAAGAAAAGTTTTCAATATTTTTCAGTTGAAGTATAAGTTTGTAAATAAATTCTGTCAAATTTATAGGTTTATTCTAAATATAACCTTAATATAGAATCACGGATATAACCTTTGTGATCTTATTGGGTGGTGTAGTGTAAGTGGTCAGTATTAAGAACAAACAACACCATTTATCTGTACCATTTATTTGATCATGTTGATTGAAATTTCTGGTTTTGAGGAGGTTATGCTTCATAATCTGTTTGTTGTTTTTGACAGAGTAAATGGCTTGTAGCTGCCCTTTTCGGTGGAGTCATTCTATGGAGGCATGATGCAGAAGCCTTGTGGGTGGCTATGGGTTCTGTTATAAATGCTATGCTCTCAGTTGTACTCAAGCGTATATTAAATCAAGAGCGGCCTTTTTCGACCATGAGATCTGACCCTGGGATGCCATCATCTCATGCACAATCAATCTTCTATACTTCAATGTTTGCTGTTTTATCAGGTGATAAATGCTTTCTATTCTTTACATCAGTATGAAATGAGTTTTTTCTCCGCCTTTGACGATTTACAAATTATAGTTTGGGTGTAAGATATTTTGAGCTAAATTGTTTAATGCTTGATATTCGTCATTGTGCTTCATTCAAATATGATATCATCACGTGATATCAAAGAGCGATGAGGAACTAGTACAAAACTACGAATGGGAGAAAAAAGCAGGTTAAATTGGCTGCAGAACCCGATTAATAACAGTGTCAAACATGAGTATCTTAATTCATCAATTTATTGATAATTTTTCATAAGCTGTTTCATGATTCTTCTATGTTTTTCATTCATTTGTTTTTTGAATTCGTGTCGAACTCTATCTCTGTTTTGGAAGATTGTTTCCTTCATATTGGCTTTTTATTGATCAAAGTACTTAGTGTCTTCTTCTAGCATGAGTAAATAGGATGAGCGTGTATCGTGTTCATGTCCCTTACCTTTGTCAGAAAATCTTTTTCCCTTGTCAGAAAATCTTTTTCAGCTGTCTTCAATCAGACATGTAATAATTTTCTGCTTTCTACTGTTGCAGTTGTGGAATGGCTTGGTATAAATGAATTCTCATTGACTATCAACGGACTCATCCTGGCATTTGGTTCATATCTTGTAAGTATTATTATTTGCTCCTATGTTAGTCAAATGCTTTGTATCAAATCCTTGGTTGATCATATTATGACAAAGGCTAGCAGATGGATTTTGCGTCTAAACTAGATCAAATTCCAGTTATCCTTAGCTAAATATTTCAAGATTGTCAATGGTGAAAATTCTCTAAACTTCATTCCAAAGTTAATTTTGATGCAGTTTAATAATGTAGAATAAATAACCTAATTTAGGTCTTAAATGAAACTCAGTGTCTTAAATGAAGCTCGGTGATGGCCCTTAATATTCTATCCAAACACTAACCTAATTGTTTTTTTTTTCTCTCGAGTCTTATTAGTCAGCATCAATTAGAGAATATTGAGAAACATTCTAAAGTTATGGACAGGATGAGTTTCCAATTGAACTAGAATTATGAGTATGTCAGAGTTGTGATATCTTTTAGGAATTCCAGGCTCAAACTTTGGTGCAGAAACCTAACTGTTACATGAATTGCCGTGCTGGTTTATTCCGCAAATTCTTTTCTTTGACATGATATCTCTGTTATCCATTCTGATTCTTTTGCCATAAGTTGACTTAGAATCATTTTAGTTTATAAACCTGGCATATTTTCTGCTCTCATTGCTGAATGGATAATGCCCTCAGACAGTAGAGAATGGACATGTTGGTCATGTATCTCTAATCTGTGTTTGCAGTCTTGGTTGAGGGTTTCGCAGAGGCTCCATACAATCAGTCAAATAGGGGTGGGTGCTGCCGTTGGATCCCTGTTCTCTATTTTGTGGTACTTGTTCTGGAAAGCCATTGTTTCTGAAGCATTTGCTTCTTATTTATGGGTACAGATAGTTGTTATTTTTGGGGCTGCTGCATTTTGCTTAGGCTTTGTTATATATGTTATTTGTTACTGGTTTAGAGATGAACGGTTGTAAATACATTGAAGAATTTTTTAGATGATATACATTTCATGAGTTCAAGGAACAAAGTGATTTTCTTCTGTAATGGTAGAAGAACGTTGTCATTGACATATTTTCCTTATTATACAACATTATTTCCTCACAACCAAGTACCAAGTCACGTTAGGAATGGGGACAGTGGCAGGTTTCAATTACATTGCCGAAGGGATGAAAGATTCATCTATCTAGTCTAGCAATAGGTTAACCAAATAAAAACCAAGCAGAATAATTTGGAGATGCTCCAGTGCGCTGAGAATACCAGTAACCATTTCACAAAAGAGTGGGTCCCAACCTTTTCGGAGGGAAGGGGTTGCAGCTAGGACACAATCTACACTTAGAGGTACCGTAATCAGCCAGGCTTGGCAAAATTCTCGCTTTCAATCAAATAGTTAATCTACTTTCTCTTCAATCAAATAGTTCAGGAGATAGCTGCATCCAAAATGTTCATTAATCCACCTGAGAGCTCAGCTTTGAGAAATCAACACCCTGATACAGAATTGTCTTTCTCATATCCAGCTCAAGTGAATGGAAATCCTCACTCCGACATTATTGACTGAGATTTTGAAGATATCAGGATTTGGAAAAAATAAGTAATTGAATAATGTTAAGCAAAGGCAAAAGATGCACGAGAGAAATCATGCCCATGATGGTCCATAATTTACATCTCCAACCAATCTGACAAATTTGGAGATTTCATCTTGATCTTAAATTAACATGGGCTTCTCTGACTTTCTTCTCTTAACTCTTCCAGGAACAGCACTGCCACTCTTCCTGAGTGCAATCTCATAATCAGGTTCATCTGTAACTCACACATTCTGATCATGGAAACCAAAACAAATTTTCGATGCTGCTCCTTTCCAGAAGCATAGCTTCATTAGTAGATAGAAGATAGCACACCTCTGAGCAACAACGAAAGGGACATTGCTTTAAGCTGGGTCAACAATGTTTAGAAGAGCCAATTCCTGGCTTGTAATTTCTGTCCCCGATGCTAGTAAATCCAAGATGCTGTATATCTCTTCGCCCTGTGGATTAGAAGTATCACCAGCCACAAATGCGGAAACCTGATCCTTGATCTTGATCCAGGACCATCCTGGCTCCTTGATCAAACCTCTCAATTTCATCATCTTCCTGACATCTGCTGCTTCCTTCCACTTTCCTCGAGCAGAATATATGTTAGACAGGGTAATGTGAGCCCCGGCACTATTTGGATCTAATTCAAGAATCTTTTCTGCTGTACGTCTTCCACAGTCAATATCACTATCTAACCTGCATGCTCTAAGAAGAGTTGACCACACAACATCGTCCTTTTTGCATGGCATATTGTTAATCATTTGTTCTGCATCCTTCAATTGTCCAGCGCGGCAAAGGAGATCAATCATGCAGCCATAATGTTCTTTTGAAGGATTTATCTGGTACTTACTAAGTATTGAATTGAAGTAGTTGAATCCAAGATCAACAAGTCCAGCATGACTACAAGCTGTCAAAACACCTATAAAAGCTACAGAGTCAGGTATCAAACCAGCCATTGGAATCTTGTCGAACAAATCAATGGCCTCTTTGCTGTATCCATGTTCAGCAAATCCGTTGATCATGGCAGTCCATGACACAATATCATCCTTTTCTCCCTCATCAAAGATTTTTGCTGCTTCTCTAATACTCCCACATTTTGAGTACATGTTTATTAGAGCACTTTGGATCATAGCTATTTGGTCCAATCCAATGGAGAGGACATGAGCATGAACTTGCCTCCCTTGCTCAAGAATCACCATACTTCCACACACGCTCAACACACTTGCAAGAGCAAACTCATTGGGTTTTGGCCCTTTCCTTCTCATCTGCGAGAGATATTCAAAAGCTTCTTCTCCAAAACCTCCTTGACAAAAACCACCAATGATGGTGCTCCATGAAATAACATCCCTCCTCCTCATTCCGTGGAACGCCAACGAAACTGAGCTTAGCCTTCCACATTTAGAATACATTGACATGATGGAATTCGCCACTGACAAAGAATCTGCCAAACCCAGATGGATAACATGGGCATGAATTTGCTCACCCCATTCAACTCTAGAAATTCCAGCACAGCCAGAGAAAACTGCAGCAAAAGTGAACTCATTAGGGTTGACACCAGATTCCCTCATCCTTATAAAAGCTTCAATGGCCTGTTCCTCTTGACCCAGCTGAACATAGGATGTTATCAAAGTTGTCCATGAAACTACATCTGGTGTACTCATTCTTCCAAACAAACACAACCCATAATCTAACTTCCCACACTTATTATACATTGTAGCAAGAGAATTAGCCACAAAGGATGTAACTTCAAGTCCTCTCTTCAGAATCTGAGAATGAATCTCCCTTCCATAATTCAAACAACCCGAAACAGCAGATGCCTTCAATGCAATCGCAAATGTATATGAATCACAAACCACCCTCGATCTCCACATTTCTGAAAAGTACAACAGCGCCTCCTGATTACAACCGGCACGAACAAGCCCAGTAATAATGGCGGTCCAAGAAACTACATTTCTAATAGGCATTTCATCGAACACTCTGCAACCTTCCTCAAATTTGCCGGTTTTCGTGTACATATCCAGAAGAGCACTACCCACGAACACCGAATTAACGAAACTACTTTTCACCGAATATCCATGTAATGCTTCACCGTATTTAACGCTTGAATTTAACCCGCAAGCCTTGAGCGCGACGCTAAGAACAAACGGATCCATGGAAAGGCCAGGCTGAAGCCACATGTGGGAGAACAACATCAAAGCTTCGGCTGGGTCCATGGCGCTGACATAGCCGGAAATCATGATGGTCCATGAAACTTCGTCTCTTTGCGACATTTTGTTGAACATTTGGCGAGCAAGATGCAATTGACCTGCTTTGACTAGCTCTCGCAATGGAGAATTGACCTCGATCATGTTCACACGATTGGGCGAATGGGTTCCATGTGATGGCTGCCATGGCGTTGTCTCGAGAACCAGAGATTCGCCGTGTTCGGTGCAGGGAATGGTTGAAGTTGTTCTGCATAGTCTCCCGGTATTGACGTAAGACCTAATTGATGAAGACCATATTTTGGCCGTCGGAGAAGCGGCCATGGCGGGCACTAGTATGGAGTGTTGCCGCTTGATACGAAAATGGATTCTGAAAGACGAAAGATGAATTGGGAGCCCAACTTTGGCCCAAGAGAGTCTACAGCAATGGCTCGCCCGGGTCTACAGGTCCAAGTGTAGCCCAGTTTTCTAATACGACATCGTTTTGGTCTCAGACCAGAAAGTGGTGAACCAGGAAATTATGATCAAGGTCAATATTTAGGACGAGTTAAATTTATTTTTAGGTGTTGGTGATAATTGTTTAGTTTGTAATTTTTCAAATAATTATCATCCAAAAATTAATTTGACAAACAGATTTAAAATATTATTTTTTTATTAATTATACAGACTTGCATTGAATTGGTACCAAGAAATCATAAAATAAAATAACAAGAAACAATAGCAAGTGAGAGTAGAATATTTTCAAGCCTTTCTTTTTAGACTAAAACCTGAGAGTTTACTTTAACAAACTCAATATGCCGCAGAAACTATGAAGACTGATATAACTCTTGATTGATTTCGTCCTGGACGAACAAGATTCATCTCTAGGAGAAAGCTCTCACCCAAAAGAAAAGACTAATTAGGAAGACAAGAACCTTCTTCAACTGCACTCCAATATATTTTTAACCCTAAATTTGTTGCACATCTATATATATATATATATATATATATATTCTTAGATATATATGTATGCATGAATCAGATCCCAATTTCTTCAGTTCCCAATTTTCTTGCCTCTTCTTCCACCACGCCACTGACTGTTCCTAATTGCTCTTGCTCTCTTCCACCTCCATACATTCCTCATCCTGGTAAAGATCCTTCTGATTTGGTCTAGCTTGTGAGACTGTTGAGCAATCAAATTTGCAGTTGAGGACCCTTGGCTCAGAACTATCCCATATCCATCCTGGAAAGAATCCATTCCTTCACTTAGGAGCTGCCAAAACAGGCCTCCTGCAGCTGCTCCTCCCCTTTTGGCCGAAGAGTATATCTTGTAGTACACGTTGTTGAATGTCAGGTCCCTCTGATACGTGCTATAACCAGGATCTTTCCATGATTTTCCGAATTCTGCCACAATGATGGGCTTCCGGAGAACGTACTGTGCATCTTGAATATGGGTACTTAGCCAGTTGTTCAAGAAGGAAAGCTGGTATTGATCGTTTGAGTTGGATAACCTGCATGAACATAGCAGCTAGATTCTAACTCAAAAATGTACAATGAGAGATAAACTTGGTCAATAACATGCTCTAATAACAACCTTATCAAGAACTTCAATCAAGAAAAAACAAACCAAAGCTCTTATCCACTATTTATTTCATGACATCTCAAGTTGGAATTCTTATTACCATTGATCAGGATATGCGTGAACAGTAGCAAAATCAATGCCTGGGATCTGGTTATTTGCTATGAAATCTGTTCCAACATTCAAACTAGGATTAAGGCTCAACCGCTGAGGTGTTGATTGTCCATAAAATCCTTCTAAACCAGCTTCCAGCAAGTGATTTCTGTCTATTGATTTCACATAAGAAGCCATTTCCATTATCCAAGCCTGAAATAAAAGCACCAAGGCCTTAAAAAGTTGGCATGAAATCTGCTTTAAATTAATAAGCCCTTTGCTTTTTTAACAAACAGAGAGACTAAAACAAGTAGCTTATATCTGAATTTACAAGCAGTAAATAAAGAATCCACTAAAATTAAGAAAATAAAGTCAAGAAGAAAAAGTCACATCTAAAAGGAGGTAAGTAAACCTGAATTGTCCTGCCAGAAGGATCTGATGTACATCTAGGTTCATTCATTAGCTCCCAAGCCATAATTGTTGGGTCATCCTTGTAATGAATTCCGGTAAAGCTGTTATATCTGTTAAGAACAGTCTGCGAAGAAAAAAAAAAGGGTCACAAGTAAAATTAGGATAGATCTCCATCCTTGTGATCAAAAGCACTATAAACTATTAGATATATAAACTACTCAACATTCTCATACTCAGTCCATGAATAACATCAACTACCCTTCCTGCTCTGCACAGCCAAGGAAACAGATTGGCTCTGATTCCATTTTAGATTTTAAACAAAAATCTTATGGCGGTAGGCAAAGTAACACATCAAATGTTTAAATCATTACAAGTTATTATATGCAAGATTCCCTTAATAAAATCAAAATCTCTGATTGGACTCCAAAAGAAGATATCTCAGCTAATTCTCAACCATTTTCAAGAAATAAAAGAACATTTTCAATATGAGGTATGGCTTAAAAACGAGAACGGAAAGATCAAGAAGATGAATCTTCATTATTTACCCTGATGTGGTTCTTGTAAAACCCCTTAACAACTGGGTTTCTGAAGAAGTCATCCTCAGATGTAAGGTACTGTCCTCTACTTCTAGCCCAATCCACATACTGCTTCTTCCCTCCAAAGCTCTCATAGTTGTTTGCCAAACTTAATATCAGCTTTATCCCATATCTTCTGGCCTCAGCTACCACAAAATCCAAACCCTAGAAGCAAAACCCAGATGAATTATAATTCCAAAAACCAACATTTTCAACTCGGAAAACTAACAAGGATTAATGGAAACTCTAAAATTAAAAAACCTTAAACGTCTGTTCATTGTAGGAGCCAGGGGCGGTCTGCAACGGTCTGTAGCCACCGTCGCTGAAAGCCCAGGTTCTGGCGACGGTGAGGCCGTGACTCGCGGCTTGACGGAAAGCAGATGAAACCCTAAACCTCTGTGACGGGTCAGACGCCATGTACATTAACCAGTAGGCATTGAAACCATTGGCGTAGTATGGGTTCCCATTGAGTAGAAACTGAGCTCCTTTGGTTCTGACAAACCAATCTCCGGCGACGACGTTGAGAAGAAAAAATGGCTGGTGGATTAAAACTAACAGTAGAAGAACCAGACCTAAATGCTTCATCTTCTTCCTCTGCTCTTCTTCTCTGGTTTTCACTCTGAGATTCTCAGGTTAGGGAAGAATATTTTATAGAGCAGTGGTGTGTTAGAAAGCAGCACGCTATAGAAGAACTAAGCAATGGCCCGAAGATGAAGTGTTGTCTTCTTACAACTGCAATTGATTTTTTTTTTTTTTTTTTTGGAAAAAGAATTAACGGTCGCGTGAAACCGACAAGGCTATGAAAATCCGTAGAGATTTTAGAACAAATCTCAACTTCCACTGTTAAACAGTGTTGATTTTTATGGTGTTTTTTTTTTTATAATAAAAAATTTTTTGTATTTAATTAGAGAATTTACTTTAGGAATTGGTATTTATTTAATATTAAATTTCTTGTCGACTGTAATTATTTCACTACATTTGTGTAAAAAAAAAAATTAACCACTACATTGAGTGGATAATGATTATTTCTATTCATTTTTCACATATTAATAATTTAATATATATCTATAAATGATTATGGCTTGTATATTCAATGTATCTATACATTTATATATTCATCAATTAGAAATTTTTTTATGTTTTTAAACTTTAATTTAGGGATGGAAGCCAACAAAAATAAGAATCGAAATTCCTTGGGAGACAAAAAGTCCATAAAAGATGAGGTGAAAAAGGTTAAAAAGTCATATGGGCCCTACTCACCAAACCATCCACCAATCTGTACCGTACACATGCGGTACGCTTTCCACAATTTAGGAAGTTCGGGATCTAAACCTGTCGTAGCCGTTGGATTTTCAGATATGGCCATTAGAACTTTTGATGCTGGATGATGCTCGCAAGAATGGCATCATCAAAGTAATATATATATATATATATATATATATAAATATCATATGCTATTTACAAAAAGATTGTTAAGTTAAAATTTTAAATCGTTGTTATTATTTTAATTACAAAAACTTTAACTATAATTTAAAAAAAAAAAATTAATAATTTTACATAATTAAATATTATAATACAACAATAAAGTAAAAAGTTTTATATTCAATAAGATTCAAATATGTAATTTCAAATAAAAACAAAAATAGTAGAAAGACATAAATTGGACGCAATTAAAAATTGAGTAGGACTGTATCTTATCACGTATATAATAATATAGGATTTCATAAATTCCAAACCATATATAAACATAAGGAAAAAAAAAAAAAAGATCAATAATTTTATTTTCTTTTTATGGTGGACAGAGAAAAGAAAAAGGGGGGAGGGGGATGAATTGTTGAATGGGAATACGCGTGGTACAGGATTTGCACCCTCTTTAAAGGTCACAATCTTAATCCCATACAAGACGGAGCTTTTCATGTGAGAAGAGACACCCCCCCAACTCCTCCTGTGACTGCAAACACCAATCCTCCCCCCATTTAATGTCAATAGTGGGATGCATGTGCTAATGTTTTTGTCAATTTCTTTATCACCCTTTTTCACCTCAAAGAAAAATGGGGGCCTGAGAGCCGGACATATCCTTACCATGAATATCAGTGTTTTATCATTTTTATTTAAAATGATAAAGAATTAGTCAATTAATTAAATCAATTCCAAAGTGGTCAGTTTTCTTTTTCTTTTTCTTTTTTTTTTTTTCTAAATATGAGCTGAGTTGTATGTCAAATCTAAAGTTTTCTCGATTAAAAACAACAATTTGAGTGCATAATATCTCTTACTTAATATGCATAACCAATACTATTCACCCTTTTATTTTATATGTATGCCCAACTTAATTTCCATATCTAGTATCTAATCAACATAGGATTATTTTCCAATAGTGCAAAAACTGATAGAATAATATACCAGCCACCAAAAAAGTAAAATTTTTGCTCCAATTAAATCTGTCGGAAATCGAATTTAGAAGCGAAACCTCTTTTATATGTGTCGTACGCGCGTGCGTGTGTGTGTGTATATATATATATATATATATATATGCATGTATAAGAGGTACACACATCCGTTTATACAAGAAGAATTGAAACCGTGTAAGAAAACCTGACAAGACTTAAAGAATGACCCTTTAGCCGAAAGCTCATGGCCAAATTTACGACTCCAAGTAAAAGTAGGAGTTGATGACCAACTCCACTTCAAATGCAATTTCTTCCGTCAATCAAGCCTACTAATCATATGCAATTAGGTTCAAGTTTTGCTGACTTGGTGGCCACATTTATAAATATATATTATTTTTAAAGCGGGGTAGGAGGGTATTTGCAATTATACAAGACTTGTGGCCAAATTTAGGAATAGTACTTCCTCTTTGGGTCCTCTGCTCTGTAAGTAGCGACAGGAATCAGACGTACAAATCTTACATGGAAGATTATCATGATTCCAGATTTTGAAAACCACCATATGTTCCCAACGTATGTATCAATCAGGCTTCGCAGGACAATCATGGGTTCTGGTTGCCATCATGATGATGTGAAAATCAGAAAATAAAGAGATACTCTTGATCATCATGTGATGATCATGGGCATTGGGTTACTATCATGCATGCATCAGGTTGATGTTAAGAGCGAAGGTAATCTTCACACTATTAAGATCATGGAGAGATCTTATGGATGACAACACCCTCATCTGACAGAATTACACAGACATTTTTGTTAGAACATATTAGCCTCTCTCTTGCACAAAATCAAAATGAATCAATAAAATGCAAATAATCTCCCAAATCATTAACGTTCCAGGAGCACCCTATAATTTTCTAATAGAAAAATATTTTCCTACCATCATGACTAGTTTTCCTTCCTAGGATCATCATCCTCATCCTATGACTCATTATGCTATAGATCGTCTAATTTTTCTTTCATTGACAAATGCTATGGTAAAACAAATCATCACTTCAAAATTTTTATATCAGTTTGAAGAGAATTTACAATTTTAGTCTTTATAGTTTGATGTTATTGCAGCTCAATTCTGTCCTTTTTCCGTGAGAGGTAAGAACTAATATGTTTCGTTTTTTATCATTTCGCAAAACTTATTAGTTTCTTAGGTTATTATGTTGTATATTTTTTAACTTCTGTTTTTTTCTCATAATTTCTATTTATTTATTTATCTTTTAAATTCTGTATTCATGTCTGGAATTTCATATACAGATATTCTATTAAAAAATTAACAATTTTTTTTAAAAAAAATATCAAAAAAATAAAACACCTAATACTAAATAATCACAAAACAGATAAAAGAAATTAAAATATAATCAAAACCAAACCAATAAAAAGAGAGGGCAATCACAAGTAACTGGGCTTTCAAAACCAAGGATTTTGTTTTCTAGTATCAATCAAACTGAACGCTCAACGCGCTGCCACCGACAGGTTTGGGTGGTGCTATCTCCGGATCTAAACATTTAGCATGGCGTGTCGCATCTCATGTCTGGGGCCTAAGGAAAGACCGACAGACAGGTTCAGAACTCTTTTCACAGCTATCTCCCATTCCATGTGCACACTTGCATTACATCGGCTCCCCCCCCCCCCCCCCCACCCCCAACCCCCAACACAGACAACGACTGTATGCCCATTTCACCACACTACCAACCTTTAAAGAGCATATACCCAATTGGGCTCCGGTTCTTTTAGGAATAACTATTAAGCCCGTCCACTAAGGATCCAACCACCGGAAATGGGTGTGAACAGCTTAATATGCCAAGACCTTTAGAAGAAGTCACAGTCCAACTCTAAATTACTTTAGCCCAACCCACCTAATGGTATCACGTGCATTTGCAGTTACATATATACATGGGCATCTACATCTATATGTTATATGTATATCGGTCAGCCTATGGGACTAATGTAATGACCACATGTTCTACTGTCATATCTAAGGTTCAGTAGTAATTTGGTAACTTTGTTAGTAATCACCTAGCATTATGTAGTAATTCAGTTACTACACAAAGTTGAATGATTATTACACAAAGCTGCTAAATTACTAATAACTGCACTGAGTTCCAGAAGACACACAAAACGGTAGAATGCTGATGTACTGGAAGGATAAACGGCAGGTACTAACAAAATTACCTGTAAGTTTTCAGATCATTGGCTAGCGGCACTGTACCAATTCCTGTCTTCAGCTGGCAAGAGGAATCATGCAGAAAAGACTACGCAATTGACGAAACAGAACAATTAAAAAAAATTGATTCAGATAATTTTAACTTACATTTCGCTGAATACAAAGAATTGATTTAATGGCCAAACTACAATGCTCGAATTTGCCCCCCGTAGCCATAGTACTTCAACAGCCCTTCATCCTGCCGCCAATTTTCTTTTACTTTCACTTCAATCTGTTCAGATGGAGTTCCTTTTGGTCATTTGTTTTCACACCAGTAACAAACAGAAAAAGCTAGAATGAATTATACAATGGACTGAATGAATTATTCAATGATATGCAGCAGCCTGAATTTTAGATGGTAATACACTAGCAGTCCATTTGTTCAAGTACTATTCCATTCTTATCCTTTTCCCTTACTTGACCACTGTATATCTTGATATGTAAAAACAAGGCAATAGTTCTTATGTTTTGAATTAATTTCTCATAAGTTAAATTGATGGATTTCCAGTTTTAATTTGGTTAGGTAAAAATCAAATGCTCACCTCCAAATAATTCAAGATATTAGGGAAGTTCATTCAGTATGTAAAGTAAAGAAATTAAATAGAAGTTGAACCTAATATATTGCAAGGTTGCCTTTAGATCAATTTCCCATTAAATTTATGGTCAGTTCCTAGTTCTAGTTTTCCATATAAGCCATAATATGTAAATTTAGGAGATAATTTTGTGGTGTTTGGGTAACCACCATCCCCATCTTGAAATTGAATGAAAATTGAGATAAAATTACCTACTAGGAATTGAGTCCAATAAATTTTGTTCTAATTATACATAATAAAACTAAAAACAAATTGTCGATTTAGTTTCCATATAAGTGAATTTTTTCCCTGTAATTGAGTAACATAAAATATGATTTAGAATATATAACATTCTTATTTAGGATAGGAAATTGAGAAAAAAAAGTCAATGAATAGTTATTTCCTCTATTATAATCTATATTGGTTAAATAAAACAAATTAATTGTTCATATTAAGGTAACTTTAGTTATAATAACTTCCAAACTTAATTAAAAGCATAACACAGAAAAAAGGAAAAAAATTTTGCTGTTTTTTGTCAAAATTTTCATAGTTATATAAAAAGAGTATGAATTGAAATAATTTTATAAATTTAAGAACCAAACTATGATTAAAAAAAAAATTACAACCTAATGGTAACACAGCAAATAAATCAGAGTTAAAATAATAGTTTGCCTGAAAACTAAAATCAAATTTTAAACTATGAATTGAACGTGAACTGAACTAAGCACGGTATAAAAGCCTCATGCTATATTAAACAACTAATTTTTTCCTACAAATGCATTACTGTTTAAGTATCCAAGTGAATATATAAACACAACAACCTAAACTTATCTGCTTGTTTTGTCCTTCAAATTATATAACTGATTTATGGTAGAGAAGTTAAGAGTTGAAGTTGGCACCTCAAGATAGACTTTCTTCTGTAGAAAATCTTCTACGTCAAGCCGAGCAGCAGTTGCAAGCAGTTTCAAAGCCTTCCCTTCCTACAATGATGGGAAAAGCAAAACAAAATGAAAAGCAAACAGTACTGCTATGAAACAGTAATAGAACTTGCCACTCAACCCATCAAAACCAATAACAAATTCCTGTCACTTGCAAACAACCACCGTGCACAAACTAGGCAACTGAATGCCTCATTTTGCTCTCTGTGCCCTTGCTCTATGCTTACTAGTCTTGCGGCTCTTGCATACATTCAAAAACACTGCAATTTAGGTCTGACCTAGCTTGACCCCATTTTTTGCCAATGATAATTAACTTCTTCGCTAAAAGGCAGTACCTCTCTCCACCTTTTTCTTTCCTTTTAGTCAGCTTTCTCCTTCTAAAATTGAGTCCTCGCTTATTGCACCATTATTACGATATGCCTCCAGCTCAAGCCCCCATAAGCAGGCATCAATCATGCTTTGAAAAAAATTCTGAGTGAAAGATCCATACTTACTTTTCCAATGAGGATGATTTTCTGTGTGTTTTTCTCGACTATGATCTCCACCTGTATAAAATCTTTTGCAGTTGGCCTACTTTTATAGCTGACCACATTGACCTGAAAAATTCAAAGAGCAAGATACTAAATTTCTGTACCATGCATTACCTCTAGAAGTGTTCAAGGAACAAAAACCCTCCCTTCTTAATTCAATACAGAGGAATAGGGGGATAGGAGTGAGAAAATAACTGTATCAGGATACTACAGTGTGAATTTTTGTATTACCTGACACGCATAAGGTACTTCATTGCGGTATTGCAAAAATATCTTCTCTCTGACAATTTCAGCGATAAAGAATCTTTCTGGATGCTCGCTAACAATATCCTGAAAATTTCATGGCCAATATATCTTCATATTCACGTGATAGATGAAACCCCTACTAGAAGAGTTTCTGATAGACTAGTTAACACTCCAGGTGAAGTAAGAATTTTCAATTATCAAGTTACTGCTGTCCAATCATTCTGGAAGACGAGAAAATATGTGATTCAGCTTGCTCCATACCTTTGGATAATAAGCTGGCCCAAGGGGAAGTTTTGATAGTATCCAATCCTTGATATCATCTACTCCATAACCATATTTGGCACTTACAGGTATGACCTCATCAACATCTGTAAATTTCTCATACCACTGCAACAAAAATAAAGTGCAAAATATTATTTTTTTAAAAAATAAAATAAAAATAAAGTGCAAAATAAATAAAGGAACCTAAGCTACCATGCTTCCAACTCTATGACTAATCCAGGACCAGAAACACCCACAACAGGGGGAAGAACCAGATAATTTAATGGGTTCAAACCTCATTTCTACACATACATCCAGCCTTATTCAATAGGTATTAACCATCCAAATCAGTGGCTCTATCTTAATATTATGTTACATGCTAACTACAGGCAATCAAACACAAGGATCTGCATTAAGACGCATCTAGACTACACAGATCAAATAAGTAGCAAAGTGCAAAATAAATGACCAAGTAATTTCCTAATAGAGTCACTAGCCTGTTAGATGAAAACTTTAGTGATTTAACAAATTAAACCAATCAAGGCTGTATTGGTATTTTTTCAAAATCAAATATTTTTGATGATTTGTTTACAGAAGTAACGGACCGTTGAAGGAAAGTAACTTCCCAGTTCATGTGAACCAGGAGTAAAGAAGGAAGTTAATTAAACTTAAAATTTGTTATAACAACTATTTTCACCGCAATAAACCTATTGATGAACAAGTGTAAATAATTAACATTCATTTACTAGACTCTAGACTATCAAAGCGGTAGATATCACGACACATACAAAATGGGTTTTCATTCTTAAACATAATACAACAGGATGAAGTGCAGATATTAAAAGACTTTCACCTCCAGTTTTTTTGCAATTTCACCCGGTTTAATCAAATCTTTCTTGTTCATCACCAGCAACGTTGGCAGCTTATCTTTGAGGTTTCCAACACCTTCTTCCAACACTTCATCAATCTATGAAAAAGAAACATTCAGTTTAGCAAACAGAAAGCAATCTTCAGAAACAAAACAAGAAACAAAAGTACCATACTTTCTCAGGCACTTTACATGCATCGACAAGTACTATTACACAGTCTGCATTAACAGCTGCACTGCGCACATTCTTCATCATCATGGAGTCCAACTTGTGCATTTTCTTCTCAATGACACCTGGTGTATCGTAAAGTATCATCTGCAAGAAAAGGCTTGGGTCATACTGATGGATACAGATTATCTAAGGCCCTATAAGGTGAACGGATTTTCATAATCCCAATGAATTCTTCTATGCATGTCCACTTGGGACATGTGAGAGGAGACATTGACTGCCCATGAGATAATAAACAAGTATGAATCTATAAACTATGTTTAATTGATGATTTTGTCATTTATTAAGTCAGGTTAAAGATATTACTGAATTGATCTAAGTTTGTGATTTTATTTTGTTAAAAACCTGTGGTGATGCCTTATAAGTCATAACTGTGGATATAGGATGCCAGCTCCAGTACACTGATAGAGAGAATACCCCTATTTACATTCAACCTAGTTAGTTTCCTCTTCCTCAAAATATAAATAATAGACTGGATTCTTTCCAACACCTAAAGCTTTTGGAAGTATTGGTCCACCTCTATTATTTAACATAGTCATAGAATTAGAGTTCTACCATTTGAATACTGAATTCTTTCTAACCCTTAGAGCTTTTGGAAGTATTGGTCCACCTCTTTTAGTTAACATAGTAATGGAGTTAAAGTTCTACTGTTTGAATAATGGCTGCTCCATTTCTCTTAATTTAGTTTCGTACAATTCTTAATCCACACTATCGACCTAGTGAGCTTACACACAATATTTCCTTCTGCCCTGACCACCTTACTTTCTGTTGACAAAATTTCAACATTGCCACAGCAACTTTGTGTTTAATACCTAGTGGACTTGCTTCCATTAGGTAGCATGGTAAACTATAAATAATTTATTGCAATATTTCCTATCAACTTAAACTTTTCTAATAACAAGCTTTTATCAAATATCTCACACTCTCTAGAATATGTTTGCTTCCTATGGCCAACAATGAGAAGAAGGGAAGACCTTGTTTGACCCCATAGTCCATAATAAGGTTA
This sequence comes from Carica papaya, assembly GCF_054855325.1. Classification (NCBI taxonomy): domain Eukaryota; kingdom Viridiplantae; phylum Streptophyta; class Magnoliopsida; order Brassicales; family Caricaceae; genus Carica; species Carica papaya. Next base: position 2,992,976 of record NC_142312.1, on the reverse strand, counting down.
CTCAGTCCACTGCTTCAGCGCCTAATTTCCGTTCAATTGGTATCTAAATCCATACTCCTTATTCCTTAAAAGCGTTAGGAATTTACCACACTCTGATCTGTAAAGGAGCAATCGTTATTAATACGAACTTCTAAAAGAGAGTAGAAAACAATCAAACCTGATAATCTGGGCCGGAACATATACCAAGAATTCGATGCCTCGTGGTTTGAGGTTTATCCGTAACTATAGACAATTTTTGACCTATCATTTGATTTGCAAGCGTACTCTTTCCAACATTTGGTTTGCCAAGCACAGCCACGAATCCTGCCCCTCAACAAAATTACCCAACAGATCACCTCTAAGATTTCAAATACTTGCTAATATAATCTCCATTGTTAATGAAGTTTTAAGAAACTAACCACTGCGATGGTTAGGATCAGAGTCGTAACCAATCTCCTCCATTTCGTAATCGTCGAGCAAAGCCATGTTTCTCTCCGGCTTTCCGCTTAGAGAGAGGAAACTCGACTCGTCATCGCTAGTGCTGGCTTTCTCTTCTTCTTCTTCTTCTTCGTATTCGTTGTGTTCAGACTGTCGTCGGCTGACCCACAGGTGTCGCTGTTTCTCTGATAACGAACGGTGTGCAGGTGTCGCGCTGCCACTTTGGACATGGAGCCGAAAGCGGGAGTCTCTGTTGGGGTTTCTGATGTGGAGAGGGAAAAGAATGAGCTTCTTATCCGTAGTGACAGTAAAAAGTTTTTCTCTGGGAATAGCTGCTGAGAAGTGTAGTGTTAGCTCCATTGTCGGAGCTTGCTTCGGGGTGCTACTTCAGAATTTTTCTTTTCTCTGTAGATGATACTGGATAATGCTTAAACCCCGCCTCGGGCAAACGGCGTCGTATCATATCGACTCCAACATGTTTTATCTGAACCAGACAAATCATTGTTTAACCACACAGAACTAACAAATAACAATGCTCGTTTAAGATTCTTGTCCTATTAAAAGATAGTGATAAAAATGTAGAATTTATTATTTTTGTAAATGACTAACAGTGAACTTAATTCAATAAGTATAAAGATTTAATTTATTAATGAAATTATACGTTAAAATAATTGAAGTCATCAATAAAATGACTACAATTATGACCAAATATAAACCCGGATAAACAGAACACTAATCAAATTGTGATCCCAGGCTGGGGGAACTCGCACCAAGTAAACTAATAGTTAAATTCCTGGTTTCCGACGAAATGAAAAAACAACTCGGTGTGCATAAAAAGGACACGCATGAAGTGCTCCCGAAAGCTACAACATTGAAAATTCAGGATTTATTCAGCATTCAGCACCTCCAAAATTGCCAGAAAAGGTGCAAGCCACAACTAGAGATGCCTAAATTATCTTTGGTAGCATGATATGTCCTTTGAACAGATACGAGCAAAGAGATTTCTATTCACATGGTTGATACATCCAAGCCTTTTATTTTTGTGTCTTTCCCTACTTCATGATCCTGCCATCACAATCCCAATTGATCAGCAGTCATCATTTATCTGCATTGTCATGCTCGGCAAATTGAGAGTCAGCAGGGGAGGAAGATCCTTTTGCAGCAGGGAGATAAGTCCATGCCAAGGCTGCAGTCCCAAGAGTAATTATGGCAGCAATTGAACCCCAAACCCACCTCTGTCTTCTTTTCCTTCTTTGCCTCTCCCGCCTAGACATCTCTGTAGCATCAACCACAAAAACCCAGAAGTTACAACTGGACTATGAACCTATCATGCTTCTGCTAATTCAAGAAGAAATGTATCATTTACAAGCAGCAACACATGAGTGAATTTCATCTTATAACAGCACTTTCCCCTTCTGCGCAAATATAACAATATTCTATAAATACATGGCACAATAAATAGGTACTTGGCATAATCTTCAGATAAATGTTTAAAGACAACAAGCCCAAGAGAGACTGCAATATAGGACAGGCGTCCCACCAAGAAATATAAAGCAAGTTCTACGAGGTTAAGATTGGAGGAGAATTCAAAGATGATCGTAGAAGTAGATAAGAAATTAAAAAAATGTGACTCCAGGTGAAGAAATCTCACCTACGGCTTCCTGGTTCCTGTGCGACATTTCTCGATTTACAGCCTCATAATAGTGAAGTCGGTCTAACAATCGTGCAATTTCGAAGTTCTTTGATTCAATCTGAGATTCCATCTCCATCCCCAGCTCAGCCTTTGCGATGCCCCTGCCAATAGAATCTGACACAAATCGAGCAACATGAAGCTGCAGTGACAACTCTTCCGCAGCATCAATATCCACCTGCCCGCCCTCAGCTGCAACAGTGGGATCTGCAGGAATTATCAATCCACGGCTAGCTAACTGCTGCCTCATACTCTCCCAATGACTTCGCAGGTGGATCAAAGCTTCCTCTGCTTGCTTCCTCTTCTCTATCTCAATTAATAAACTCAATCTTATTTCACACAGTTCCCCTTCAATGTCACGAAATGAAGCCTGCTGTCCACTTCCGGAGGACAACTCTGCAGGCAAAAACAAAAATGAGCTTCGACTGTGACAACAAAATCTAGAATACAATTTTAATATTATCCACAACATCTATTGATATTTTAGCAGCTTCTAGGGAAGTAAAACAACTGCTACATATTTAAAATCCTTTTATCTAAAATTCAGGATTTTCGCACAAATATAACAGCAAAGAAACTATCCTTTTGTCACTAGACACAACACATATCCTTCAAGAAACACAAATAATTCACACAATAAGAAGGTGGGATGCTTTCATACATTTCCAATTTGCTACCATATGCACAATTAAAAATATAGGAAGGGGAAATAAGATCACAAAGGAAAATTAAAGAAGGAACTAGTCTCCAACCCCAGCAATACAATCATCCATATATCATCTAAATATTATAAACAATTAGAACAGCTGAAATATAAAGCTCAAGTACCTTCCCAAGCATCATAAAACTCTCCAACTGGTGTAGCAAGCTTCGTAGAACTTTCATTACCAGCATAATCCTCTTCCTCTGTATTACTTGTGACACTTATTGATTCTTGGGGGTCATAGAAATCTTCAGATTCAACTTCTCTACAAGAATCCACTGGAACAAGCTTTCTTATGCCATTTTCCTTTGTAAAACCATAACTTGCATTGCTGGCTTCAGGTCCCCTACTGCTGCATTCCACCTCCACTTGACTTTTTGCAAGCTCTAAATGATCAGCTCCATCCAAATTTCCCTCTTCAACAGGGTAAACATTGGTACAATTAGCATCAATCTGTTGAACAGGTCCATCATTCTCATTAACATGCTCTTCCATGATAGGCCCGGGAATAGGGAAAACAACAGAATTTGACTTAGTTAAATTGGGAGTCCTGGCTTCAGTATCTGCGGTTCTCCCATTAGCTTTTTCTTCATTCTGAGTTTTTTTCCAAGAAGATACATCATCCTCAGAAAAGCTCTTTAGAAGGCGTGGCCCGCGCCGCTTGTGATTAATAATGTAGGGAGATGGAGGGAATGAAGATGGTGAATCAGGGAGCGGAGTCGTCTTGGGAGTGGCATAAAGGGCAGGTGATATTTGAGGGCGAGGTACTTTCCTCTCTGTAGTAGATTTACTACTTACCTCCTCCAGCTTTGAATTAGGGGGTTTGGAGAGTGGAGGTCTCAAATTAGGAGTAGACTTGCTGGCTGATTTGGAAGTCCCAGGTTCCAACAACCTGTCCAAAGCTATAGCTGTAAATGTGGGCATGGTTCTGCATCATCACAAAGTGAGATAAAACAATTATATTTGGGTCCAAAAATGGGGAAAGGAAAACAAGAACCATTTAAAAACCTCATGGTAAAATTTAACCAACACATTCTTGATTCTCCCTCTGACATGAGGTCATTATTCACTTGGAACTTGGATGAGGAAAAGAGAGAAAATGAAATTCAATATTCAAAAGTTAATTCCTAATCATTTTCCTCATTGTACCAGGAAGCAACATTGTGCATGGTGTAGCTTAAAAGTCATAAAATTATTCAAGCCAAATTTTGGAGAAAACTTTTTTTTTGGATAAAAATAAATACAAACTCGCCTAAGAAAAAATTCAACTTAATGCACGATAGATGCTACACAGGCTCACCGATCTAATAGTTAAAAGGAAAACTTTAAATTTATAAACCCTCATCCCAACATGGTCCCTCAAAATAACTGGAAAGTCCTGTAAGCATTATAAAGGAATTATGAAGCTATTTTGAGGGAAGTTTTTCCTCTATTTTCTACATGCATTTTCCAGCTTCAAAGGAGCATATTTACACACAAATGAATAACAACTTTTCTGCACTAAAGCCAGATTTTGTGGAGCAAGAGAATATTCAGAATTGGTGTAACCAATTCTGTTATTCTCCTTTCTACGGTACACAAGAAAGGACAAAGGAAATGACAGTTGTTTTCCTTCTAGAATAACAGCTATTTTCCACATTTTCTACACTCCCCCTCAATCTAAGTTTTACATAAATGTTGTGTCAACCTAAATTGAATACAATATTTTCAAATACATGTTTAGGAAGAGCTTTGGTTAGTATATCAGCAACTTGTCGATATGTGGGAATATGAATAATGTTTATAACACTGTTTTCGATCTTCTCTCTGATAAAATGACGGTCTATCTCCACATGCTTTGTCCTATCATGATAGACTAGATTCTTTGCCATTCGGATAGTTGACTGATTATCACATCACACTTTTATGGGCACTTGTGGAGTCAGATTTAATTCTTACAATACTCTCTTTAACTAGAAACCTTCACATATACTATGAGCAAGAGCTCTGAATTCCAATTCTGCACTACTTCGTGATACCACTGATTGCTTCTTACTTCGCCATGTAACAAGGTTACCCCAGACGTAGGTGCAGTACCCTGAGGTTGACCTCCTATCATTGACTGAACCAGCCCAATTAGCATTTGTATAAACTCCTATCTCCATGTCTGTATTCTTTTGGAAAAATAGACCATGTCCTGGTGTTTTCTTTAGATACCTAAGAATTCTGTACACAGCTCCCATGTGTGTGTCAGTTGGTTGACTCATAAACTGGCTCACTGTACTGACTGCAAAACTTATATCTAGTCTCGTATGTACCAAATACATGAGCTTCCCAACTAACCTCTGACACCTCTCCTTATCAGTCAACTTGTCACCCTCACTCTTGCCAAGTTTCACAGTAGAATCCATGGGTGTGTTCGCAGGCTTGCAGTCAAGCGTTCCGGTTTCCTTTAGGAAATCAAGTACATATTTCCGTTGGGCAACAAAAATTCCCTTCTTTGATTGTGCAATCTCCATGCCTAGAAAATATCTGAGTATTCTTAGGTCTTTTATCTCAAATTCTTTGGCCAGGAACTCTTTTAATTTCTGTATTTCTTCACCATTGTCCCCTGTAATTATAATATCATTAACATAAACTATTAAGATTGACTTCTTACCCGAGTCACAGTTTTTGACAAATAAAGTGTAATATGACTGACACTGCTCATATTCCACTTGCTTGACAGCTCTTGTGAATCTTTCAAACCATGCCCTTGAAGACTGCTTAAGTCCATAGCGTGCCTTTCTAAGTATGTACACCTTATGAGAGTTGTCGTTTATCTCAAAACCCGGATGGATGTCTATGTACACTTCCTCCTCCAAGTTTCTGTTAAGGAAAGCATTCTTCACATCTAATTGGAACAAAGGCCAATCTAGATTTACTGCAAGAGAAAACAAGATTCGTATCGTGTTGTGCTTGGCTACAGGAGTGAAAGTCTCTTGATAGTCTATTCCATACGATTGTGTGAACCCCTTTGCCACCAGACAGGCTTTGTGTCTGTCTATACTACCATCATGATTATATTTAGTTGTGAAAACCCATTTACATCCTATCTGCGCTTGTCAGGAGGCAACTCTATCAATTCTCATGTCCCATTCTTTTCAAGAGCTCTCATTTCTTCCCGGATAGTTGCTAGCCATTCTGGAATTCTGAGTGCCTCATGAACTATCTTAGGCTCAGGTGAGCTCTCATCTAGTTTGCTTACAAAAGTATAATATTTTGTAAACAGATTACCAAGCGACAAATAATCTTGTATGGGGTGATTAGTACAGAATTTGGTTCCTTTTCTCAAGGCAAGAGGTAAATCATCACCAGTAGTAATAGTCTTACCAGTCGGGTCTAGGATGGTCGGAGGCGGAGTCGAGTCATGGCAAAGCTCAGTCCCTGCTGGAACACTACCTTTCTAGGTCTTGTTCCTCCTGGTGTAGACACGTAACTCCTTTGTTGTAGGTAATGTACTTTCTGGTTTGAGCTCATTTTGTGTGGGTGATATCTGGTGTGTGTCGACAAGTAATGAAGAAATGGTAGCTTCCCAAATGTGACATTCTTGAGTATATTTCTCCTCCTGAATGTTGCTTTTGGGAAAAAATGGTTTATCTTGAAAAAAGGTGACATCCATGATGTGATAGAACCGATGAGTATCCGGAAAGAAGCATTTGTATCCTTTTTGATGAGGGGAATAACCCACAAAAATGCACTTAAGAGCTCTAGGATCAAGTTTAACCCGAAGGTGTGAGTAAACATGAACATATGCGGAGCAGCCAAAGACCTTTAGTGGTAGGGAATATAGGATACGGGAATGTGGAAAGAATTCTGAGAGAAGATTAATTGGGTTTGGTACTTGAGGACTCAGGAAGGCATTCTGTTTATCAAGTAAGTGGCCGTGAGCAAGGCTTCCCCCTAAAAATGTTTTGAGTACATTCATAGCAAACATAATGGACCTAGTGACTTCAAGAATGTGTCTATTTTTTCTCTCAGCAACACCATTCTACTGAGGAGAATAGACGCATGACCTCTGATGAATTATACCATTTTCAGCAAAATAACTATTAAGGGTTGATGTTAAGTACTCACAAGTATTATCAAATCTTAACACTTGTATTGTTGTGCCAAATTGAATTTTGATCATTTTGTGAAATTTTTGAAATATAGCTCCTACTTCTAACTTCTCTTTTATAGGAATACTCAAATAATCCTTGTGTGATCATCAATGAATGATACAAACCACTTATTTCCGGATATGTCAGTGAGTCGGAAAGGTCCCCAAACATCACTGTGAATTAAGAAAAATGATTTAGATGACGTATACTTCAGACTAGGAAAAGTATTCCGAACATGCTTAGAAAGTTGACAGGTTTCACATCGATATAACAAAGGATCTTTATTAGTGAACAATGACATAAACGTTTTCTTTAAATACAGAAAGTTTGGATGTCCCAAGCATGAATGCCATAACATGATTTCATGATCACAAGTACTACTAACAGAAATAGAACCAGTACATACTACATTTGGAGCTTGTCTACTAGAAGGTTCAGCACGGAGGAGGTAGAGTCTGGTATGTACTCTAGCACTGCCAATCATCTTTCCCGAGTCCAAATCCTGAAATTACACAAAGTTAAACCAAATTTAGCAGCACAGTTGAGATCAGTAGTCAGTTTCCAAACTGATAGTAAATTATATGCTAAATTTGAAAATTGATTTCAGAACAATTTAGAGTGACACGACAACTGAGCCAATACCAACCACTCTAGATACAGTTCCATCCGCAACCCTAATGGTGAAATACTCACTACAAGGAGGATAATCTTTAAACAGAGAAACATTACCAGTCATGTGATCGGTTGCACCGAAATCAACTATCCATGCTTGATCAACTGTAGAATATGCTATAAACAGAGTACCTGAGGATTATTACCTTTTTGAGTGACTATTATATTAGCTGAATCTTGGGACAACAATTTTTAAATGGTCTTTTCGAGAATATCAAGTTGCCCTGGGGTAAAATAGTCCTTTCCAGAACCTGAGGCAGACTTAGACCCTTCTTCATTTGTTGCTGCGACTGCAGCCGCGTTACTTCGCGATTCTGTGGAGCTTTCAGATTTCAAAGGACGACGGTCGGCTGGCTTGCCATGAAGTCGCCAACAACGGCTGCATACATGGTCAAGCTTTTGCAGTAATCACAAAATGGTCTGCCCTTTTTTCTGCAACTCTCAGAATGCGTCATTAGAGCCGACGTATTCTCAGATGACCCTGCTACAAAGCGGCCCTCACCCATCATAATTTTCTTCCGGCTCTCCTCTCTTTTGACTTCTGAGAAGGCTTCGCAAATGCTGGGCAGAGGCTTCTGACCTAGAATGCATCCTCTTACATCGTCAAGGTAGGGATTTAGACCCAGTATAAATTTAAACATCCTCTTTCGTTCAACCAAGTTCTGGTAGGTTCTGGCATCTTTAGGGGAGACCCATTTCACTTCTTCAAACGCGTCAAGTCACTGCCAGCTTCGCGTAAGAATATTATAATATTGTATCATGATGGAGTCGCCTTGGTGGAGGTCGTGGAGGGCTGTTTCCACTTCAAACACAGCTGCGGTATTGTGTTTGGAGGAATAAAATTCCTTGGCAGAAATCCAAATATCGTGAGCAGCTTCGTATAGGAGGAAATTTTCTCCTATTTCTGACGTTATTGAGGCGACGAGCCAAGACATGACGAGGTTGTTCTCCATTTTCCATGTCTTCATGTTTGGATCGGTGGCGAATGGTGGTGTTGTTTCTTCGGTGATATATTCTTATTTACCCTTGCCCCGGATGAAAAACAGCACAGAAGAGGACCACTGTAGATAGTTGTTTTCAATCAGCTTGTGGCCCGTAATTTGTGAAGACGTTTGTTTTCCGAGGCCGTGCATGACTGCTAAAGAAAGGAGAGGTCCTGAAGATACCTCAAGTGAAGATGAGGACGAAGTACCTCCAGAAGCCATAACACTTGTTGTATTATCCTGGAACAGGGGTAGTCGAATGTGGAATCCGAACCAAAGAAGCTCTGATACCCTAAAGGAATTATGAAGCTATTTTGAGGGAAGTTTTTCCTTTATTTTCTGCTTGCATTTTCCAGCTCCAAATGAGCATATTTATACACAAATGAATAACAACTTTTCTCCACCAGAACCAAATTTTGTGGGGTAAGGGAATATTCAGAATTGGTGTAGGTGACACACCACCAATTCTGTTATTCTCCTTTCTACGGTACACAAGAAAAGACAAAGGAGATGATAGTTGTTTTCCTTCTAGAATAACAGCTATTTTCTACATTTTCTACACATAATGTCAACCATTCAAGGGGATTTCTCGAACTCTTGAAAAGACTAAAACTACATGCCAAACAACTATAGCTAACACCAAAATCAAAGCCAATGAAACCCTAATTTCAAACTTTGAAATAACCCCTAGAAAGAAGCTAAAAAAATTTTAGAATCAACAGTGAACTGAAGGCTATGGCAATTCCTCACGGACCGTAGCTCACCAACTACAAAAGAAAGTAGCAAATAAAAAACTACTAAAATGAAATCCAATCAACAATAGAATAAAGCCCAAGCATTGGTACAAACTGCAACCTATAACTTATTTGGGACACCAAAAAAGATTAAAATTCAACAGTTACCTTCACTCAATTTTCTCACAACCACATGGTTCAAACACAAGCTAAAATTGGAAATAAAAGGCAAAGACAACACAAAATGATAATAAAACAAGAATGCCAAAAAGAAAAAGAAAAAAATAGAAAAGCTAAAAAAATAATGATCATCTCATGATAATTACGATAGGTAAACCTACCATTAAATGTAGAGATGTTCAATTGGGAAAGAAAATTCCAGACAACAATGAGCTTAGAGAAAAACAAAGAGATCAGTGATGAATTGGCGAGAAAGAGGAGTAGAACCAAAATGGCATCATATGAAGGGTTCTTGACTCTTCTTTTCCCAGACCTCGAGGGGAAAAAGAAACCCCTCCCCCAAGCTTCCCATGCCAATGACTGCCTCTCTACCTCTTCTCTATCCACTATCGAAACCAGGGACGCAGGGGTCCTCAAAATTAAATGTTGTTTGATTGGGAATTGCTGCTGATCCATTAAGGTGGAAACAATCACAAATTTTGCACTATTTTAATCAAAAGAAATTTGAGTCTAAAATCCTTCAAAAAAAAATTTGAGTCCAAAATGAGACAATTTGAAATGTTGTATGACACCCGCCTCATTATGTAGAATAATTCGTTAGGCCTAATTTTAACATATATTGATGTCCTAATCTAATAGCACGTGTGAGGTAATGTTTAAATCTAATCAACAAAAATACATTAAACTATTACATATTAAAGTACAGAAGTAAAAAAAAGTAATAAGATAGAAACAAGAAGGGCAGAATAATAGTGTGGATTCAAGTTTGCTCCTTTAAGGTAAGTTCTTGGTTAGTTGCTCTGTCTCTAATTCATGCTTCAGAATCTCTTTGTTGTAAAAATCATATATAGCATATACATTTCCTACAACATTTTTTCACAGCACATGTAAGTGGATTTGATCCGTATTTAATACTGAACAAGTACGAAAAATATTGAAGGTGATTTTATTTGCCAAAGTGTATATGCTATTTACAATATTACAAGTCATGAGCATATAAAGTCCTTAATACAAGTCATGATCAATCTATATAAGTACCCATCTTCTTGGCATTCAAATCCCTCTTAAAACATAGCCTCCACTACCATTTTGACAAGGACAAAGAAGCCATTTAGGTGGTAGAAATAACTCCAACAAATTCCTGGTCAATGACCTTTTTCAATAGATCTAGCAATCCAAACCAACGGGGGTCAGTTTGGACAAGGCAAGGCAAACATAAGAGCCGATTCCTCTTGCTAAACCGTGGGTCAAAACACAAGCAAACTCTTTCCAGTACATATGTATTCAGCCTGTAGAGGATGCATTTTTAAGGACACACAAAACATAAACCGTTTGACCCGCAATCACATAAGAACACCAGTAATAGATCCAAAATTAAAGGAGGTAGCAATACCGACAAGGAAAGCAAAAAGGAAAAAAAAACAAAAAGAATCAAGAAGAAAAATCTTCATAGTATTTTTGTCGAGCGGATGGCGTGCAAACAGACCACCCTGTCCATTACGACCTATATCGTGCAAGCCAAAGGAAAAAAGAAAATTTAAAATAACTCATTACGACCCTACATCGTGCAAGCCAAAGGAAAATAAGAAAATTAACAGAGGTAATCCACGCATTAATAATCACGAACCCGTCATCATTTCTTTCAGAACACGTTATATGAAAACAATAGAGCTAAAGGAAATCTTACCAATCAAGCTTTGATCCGAATGGAGCAGCAATAAATTTGCCTCTCGGAAAAGAGTCAGAATTATCTCATAAACAAAAAGGCTTTCTTGTATGTTCTCTACTTACGTTCACTCCTCTCTCTCTTCCTGCTCGCCCTTGGTCCCTGTCTCTGGTTCTCTCTCTTCTTTTCTCTCTGATTTTCCCCTTCTTCCCAGCCTCTCCTCTATTATTTCCAATTTATCTTCCCCCTCCCCGTTTTTCCGCGACAGTCTATATCCAAGCTTCCCTCCTCCAGTCCCGTTCCTCCTTTTCCGCAGCAACAGCCTCGAGTTCTTCCCTCTGCTTTTCGATCAAAAGCGTCGACGTCTAGCCGCCCCTCGTCTTCTCTGATTCATCTTTTTTCTGGAACGCTTCGTCTCTGTCTCCTTCCAAAACTCTCTTCTACACGAACAGCACCCGTTCTCCTTCTTCCTTGTCCTTATTTTTTGCGTTACCTTCTTTTGTTCCAGACTTTTCGCTTTAGATTTTTGCTGTTCGAACCATGAGACAAGAGAAGCGAAGTTTCGCGGGTAAGAATTGGGTGCAGCAGATCGTACTTGATACTATTTTAATAATCATTCATTTTACAAATAATTTGGGAAGGGTTATGGTATACTCGTGTCTATGATAATAAAATAAAAATATGACATCGTAAGTTCACACAGGCACAACTGTTAAGTAATGAGAAGACGAAAATACCCTTACACACGGGCATTATAAATGAGGAAGACGTGATGTGACGTGAAGATGACGTGGGTGTTCCGGTTCTATCGAGAATCTGTCAGGCCGTCGGGTGTGCGCTTTGCAGTTGGCCAGTTGGAAGGGTGACGTTGTTTGGTTCCCCAAAAGAAAGTTTCGGCAACGTGGCCGGATTTAAGATGGGTTTTATCAAATTTAAATCCGCCCCGTTTTTATGAATAATAATTATATATTAACAAAAATTAAAATATACTTATTTAATATAATTTATTAATACAAATATAAATATATTTTATAATAATAAAAAATTAAAAAAAGACTTTAAAATCCAAGCACACCATTCCCTTAACTTTAACGGTGCTGGTCCAAATACAATTTCAGTATGGGACGAGACAGATTCAGTTGAGTGGGCCCCGTTAAGAGATTCCGAATCATTGAATTGTGGGCTAACGTCTTTTCGGCCTCCATCGTTGAATCTATATCACTTCCCATCTTTTGTGGTGGGGTCCACTTAATATATATAATAATAATTTTTAATTATAATATAATATATAGATATACAAAGTATGACTGCCATTCGATAGTCGAGTTGGTGGCCGGCCAGTTGCTGCAGAGAAGGAAGAGATGATCGTCATCGTCGAAGGTTGGTGTGTGCCAAGTGGCCGAAACGGCACTGGTACCGAGCAGATATGGTTTAATGGGTTTGTTGGTGAGATTGTCATTGCCTGCACTAGTGGTGGTACTGGTAATCAATATATTTTATATAGAAATTTTAAAATAATTTGTTTAATTTTTAATTCAACAAAAAACTTTTATATTGATCATAAAAATTATGATAAATCATTAATTTATTTTTATTACAATTTAATTTTTAATATATTTTTTTATTTATGTCAGTTTATTTCTTTCTAATTTTTCATTAAATATTTAAAAAATAATTTAAAAGAATGAATTTAACTAATTAATTAATTAATTCTATGCTTATATTTATTAATTTATTAATTATAATTAATGAAATCAAATTTATTTTTTATAATATTATGTTAACCAGAAAAAATATTCTATTGATGTCGACAGATCCTATTCATTCACCAATTTACATGGGCTAGGGGCTTGAGAATACTTCTTTAAAGTCCGGTCTAACTGGGCCCAGAGCTGATTCAATCAATGAATCAATAATTATATTGATAACATGGTACAAGGTATATTTTGCCATAAACAAATATATATATATATATATATATATACATATGGCATATTGATATTCGTGTATTTGTTTCAATAGTTTTATTTTTTGACGAATAAAAATATTAAATCAAAATTTTAATCGGCTTTAATATGTAACACTACTAATGGTTTGTCTTGCAAATTATTAAAAAGTAAAAAAAAAAAAAAAAACATTTTGCATAAATAATTAAATAAGTTATCCACAAATTAAACCAATTGATTAATGCACAATCAATGAAATTTAACTGACCTTCTTCTTCCTCATTAATCACGAAATAAACCTACATATCTCCTAATCACAATTTCTGGGTCATCTCCATTTAGAAAATTCTTCAAACATACATGTGTCTATATATATATATATATATTATGATCCAAAAAAAATAAAAAATAAAAAAGGAAGTAAGAGACACCATTTATGTTTTCTGGTTTTCTCTATTTGTAATGCATAACAGGCATACTTGAATTCCGATCCCACAATCCTCCCTCCTTCACATACTCCAGATACCTCTGGAACTCCTGCTTCGCCGTCGTCTTCTTCTTGCTCCGGCGAACGTCAAACAAACTGAACAGCGGGTGAGCCTTGCTCGCCTTCTTCACATTATTATTACTATTAACATTATTCTTCGCCACAGCCGCAGGCTTGATATTTCCTAATTTGGGATTAACAATTTTCTCTTCGTAGAGTATTTCAATTTCCGGCACCAACTTTGTTGACCGGCAGAAAAGTCTGGACGCCGGCACGCTAGTCGTTCTCTGCAACTTGCCCTCCATAAGGCCGACGCTGGGGTCGTCGACGAGCCGCTCGTAGCCGCCGTGGGGTTTTCTGGTGCTCAAAGCTCTGAGCAGGGCCATGGCTGGCTTCTTGAAATTCTGGGTCTGATCTGGTTTTGTCGCAGAGATAGGTGCGGAGTTGGAGTATGTCTGCGGGTTCTTACAGCGTATATATATATATATAAAGGAGAGGAGAGGAGAGTTGGTAAGAGATGATGATGAGTGAGAGAGTTGAAGGATAAAGACTTAAAATAAGTTTGGAGGAATTTGTTGGCGCATGCCTTGTTTGATTAAGTTTGGTCGTCGGCTATTTATATATATATATATATTAATATTTTCATGTCAGTAAATATACAAAACATACAGAAAAAATTTAATGAAAATTTTTAATTATTAATATATATATATATATTAATAGGCAAATGAATTCAATTAGCAATTTTCAATTACGAAAATTATAAGAGTCAGTTAAGTATAAAGGAAGTTATGAGAATTATAAGATGACGTGGTAGTTGAGTGTGGAAATAAAGACCAGTTTGGGGATGCTATTTTGACTTTTTAATTTACAGAAGAAAATCTCCACTAATATGAAGAAACGTAGTTACTTTCTAGTCACGTGCTAAACATGGCCTCCACCTCGTGGGGCCTGGTCGTTTTGACTATGTCACCTCCAGTTTGACCAGCCAAACCTGGCTGCGGGTGCTTATTATTTTTATTATTTTTTAAAAAAAATTGTGAACTTTTTTCATTTGTTTTAATTAAATAATAATGTAGATCGAGTCAGGGTCCAAACATTGTTTACCGTAATTTAAGGATTCAAGTTTAGTGAAAAAGTGCAATTTTAAATTTATACAAAATTAATTTTACTCTAATTTATCTTCATATTATATTATAAAATAAAATAAAATATAACCTATAAAGACAAATTTTTACTACATCTTAACAAGTGATTATAACACTTCAATTCAGTCACATAGCATATATTGATGGAATCATCTCCGTGGAACTTTGCTACTTCCCACTTCCTTAAGCAACCCTTTCTCCTTCATAACACCTCTTAGCTTATCTACAGAATCCCACTTTCCAATTGCTGCATAGAAATTGGAAACCAGCACGAAATTCCCAGGTTTTTTGGGTTCGATTTCCAGGAGATTTTTGGCAGCAAACTCGCCTCTCGAAACGTCCAGGTTAAGACTACAAGCATTTAGCAACGCAGCCCATACAGCTGCTGTAGACTTACTACCCTTCCTAACCATCTCACTGAATAAACACCACACATCTTCTATCTCCCCAGCCCTGCTAAGTATATCTATGACGCAAGCATAGTGCTCTGGCTCTGCCTCAATACCATACTTATTAGTCATCAACTCCAAACATTCTCTTCCTTCTTGCACTAGCCCTGCATGCCCACAAGCAGATAAAACAACAAGGAATGTCACAGAATTTGGTGAGACTCCATTTTCGTGCTCACTCATTTTCTTGAACAACTCAAGAGCTTCCAGTCCATATCCATGAACTCCATACGCATCTATCATGCTTGTCCAAGAAACTACATCCTTGTGTTGAATTCCATCAAATAAAGAACGAGCATTCCTAATCTTTCCACATTTTGCGTACATATCTAACACAACATTGCATAATTGAGTATCGGTAGTGAATCTGAAACGAATTGTAACACAATGGATCTGCTTCCCTATCCACAAATCCGAAATATCAGAGCATGCAGAGAGAATACTAGTGAGCGCCCGTATGCTGGGTTTGATTGTGCTAATAACGGAAAATGCTTCCTTTAGGTTTCGAGTTCGAACACACCCAGCAATCAGAGAATTCAACATGATCTCATCTGTTTTGTCATTTAAGCTTGAATATGCTTTCATGGCTTCCCTAATCTGCCCAACACTGGAATAAAAATCAATAAGGGCAGTACCTAAAACAACCAAATCACGACCCATCACAACCACCAGTCCATGAACCTGTTTCCCTCTCTTAAAATCCTTGGAGGAAGCACAAGCTTTGAGCACAGAACATAAAGTGAACTCACTGACTTCCACATTTTCTCTCTTCATGGCTTCAAAAACGCCAAGCGCTTCCATGGTAAGACCCTGACGCAGAAAGCTCGAAAGCAACGCGTTCCAACTCACAACATCCCTGAATTCCATCTCTTCAAACACTCTAACAGAGTTACCCAATTGCCCATATTTCGAGTACATGTCCATTAAAGCGGTTTTGGACACGGTTCCCGTGTCAGCGCCCGTTTTAATCATTAGTCCATGCACTTGTTTGCCGCGTTCGGGACCCGGCAAGACCGAGCACGCCCCAAGAACTGGGGTGAAAGAGTGCGCATTGAGAGCGGAGCACGCGGAGTTCATACGTCTAAAGAGAGCCCATGCGGAAATAACGTTGCCGTTTCGAACGTAAGATGCGAGTTGGGAATTAAGCGAGTGGATCTCTCTGTGGGGATTTTCTTCGAACAGGTGGTCGGCATCGACATGGCGGTTTTGATGCTTGATTAATGCATCGGAGGGTCTTCTTGAGTAACATAATTCGAGGGTTCTGAGAGGGAAGTTTAGAGATTGTGTGCAGTAATAGGACTTAGACATGGTTTCTTCCTATAACTTTCCTCCATTTCTGCTTCCTTCATCTCTGTAATTACTCTAGCTTTCGGGCTTGAATTTTTCGCCCATGATTAACCCGATGAATAAATTTTCAAGTCGTGGAATGGAGCTGCTTATACGCTGTCGTCTTACCATGCGCGTGCACACCATAACATCTAGACTAGACCTCCAAACTCACCTGATCCGGTTCACTCGGATTAACCATGATTTCTTCTTTTTTTTTTGTTTAAGTGCATGTTTAGGTTCAGGTTCGGGTTCGAGTTTAACATCTATTTGAAGTCAATTCATTACATGCATAGATATTTTAATTTTTATTATTATAAACATTTTATATTTATATAAATAAATAATTATATTTATATTAAAATATATATATATATTTTTTTTTTATATTTTAAATAATATAAAAATACATCGGGTTCTGACAAGATAACCCCTCCACCTGATACGATCCACAAAATTTAAAAAAAAAAAAAAAAAAAAATTGAAACTCAATTTGGATCTGAAGTGAGTTTGGATTTAGCTTTTTTATAAAACCTAAACACACAGTTATTAGAAGTCATCTTTAACTTTTCTCTTTTTTGTTTTTTTATTTCTCTTAATTCTAAACCCTCAGATGAATGGAATAAAACGTTTTGATATGTTCAGTCGAGCCTTTCTGTTCTGTTTGAAGTCGTAGATAGCTCCCCACCCGGGCATTCTTTCTCCTAGTTTTCTCTATCTTGAATATTACGGGTACAGTTTCTGAATACATACATATATTATATATGTAACATAAAGGAAGCTGGGTTTCTCAACTTTCAAAAAGGGGAAATGAATTTTTCTCTTTTACTAGTTTCACACCTGTTTCTTTGAGCTTAAGATTACATTTCAAAACTACATAGATAAACTAAAATATCCAATCGCTACGAAAAATCTACTACCTCGCTGTGTAAATTTACAGAATTGACCATGAACTGTAGAAATACGCAAATCTGCAAGCACAACAAGCTACCGTTCTTCAGAGTTGAATTTGTTCCAAGCTTCCTGGAAATTGTCAGAAACAACAGTACACATTCAGAGGAAGCCAAATGGCAATGCACCAACACTTTACCATCAACATTTAGACATTTATCACCTCATCACAGACGAATAAATATTACCCACTAGAGTTCTACAAGGTCTAAAATAGTCTGTCCAATTATTTTTTTTTTCTATCTTTAACAACACAAGAACCATATGATTTCCCATGAAGGAACCCAAAGAAAGAACAGAAAGTGCACACTATTTTTCAGTGATGCAAACTAGTTGTCAACCGAGTATTTTACTTCTAGATAGAAGGTTATCAACACTTTGTTAGTTTGGACAGAAACCAAGATGTAAGTAACGAACCTTCAGAAGATCAAAGACCTTTTCACAAATGTACTTCTGCTGAATACTTGCACCTCGTTGTTGTAATTTGTCAGGATGAACACAAAGGGTAGCTTTCCTGTAAGCTTTCTTTACCGCAGGTGCAGTTATGACTTCTGTTAACGGGATTGGCTGCCAACCACTATCTGGGCCAAGGATCTGTCAAACAAACATAAGGTAAAGAAAGAATGTATTTCATTTGTCTATGACATCAATTCAATTGTCCTGTAATCAACTTTTCTATTTCTAGTTATGTCATTCAAGGAAAATTTAGTGGACAACTCAAAAACTACAAACATGAAATAATTGCTGCATAAGAGTGCATCCATAACTGCAATCAACACATATATATCAAAGCAGCATAATCTAAAGCATATCTTAGGACTTCCAGGTGTGCATACATTTCACAAGAGGGCAACAAACAGAAAATAACACTTTTAGGATCCTTATAGAACAGCTGCTGCCAAGTACAACATAAGAAATAGAAGTTTTAGAAGCCTGAGCATCAAGCCAAACATGAAGGCTATATTAAGACAGGATAGCAACTCGTACATATTGCAATGTTGAAAGCAATGCACGGAGGTTCCCTTCTTTTCCACTGGACCACCTTTTGACATCTGCATCCAAGGTTTCTGCTAATCTCTGCAAACAAAATTAGATCCAAGATAAATAAGTCAAATTTTCATTTCAGAGTTGAAGAAACTATCTTATAGGTGCAAAGATTACATTTCTCTCTGCTTGCTCTCTTTGAGCGATAAGATCACGCATGTTCTTCTCTGCAAGCGCTTTTGCCTACAAAACCCAGAAATGTCGAGTTACCTCGTTATATATCAAGATATACATAAATCATTGAACTTAGTGGGCACTAAAGAATCCTACTGCACGTTCAGCTGTTCGGCGATGCCTCTCTAGTCTAGCTTTACACCTTTGAGCTGATTCACCATCAACTCCTTCAGACTTCTCACCATAATAGGAAGCTTCAAGCAAAAAAATTATGTCCATAGGTTAGCAGTGACCATAAAGCAAATGTTAAGAGGATTTGGTGGGGTGAAGGGAAAACTTTTTCTAATTCTAGCCTATGCAGAAGACACTGTTGGTCTTTCTGAAACTGCTTACCACCATAAGCTGAATGAAATCTTTGAGCACCCAAAGAGCCTGTAGTCTGAAATTGATGATCATGCACATCCTGGAAAAGTAACAAATTAAAAGACTATCTGAGGCTGCTAAAGCCAGAAAAATTAAGTTATATTTATACTCACTGAGAATGAAGAGCTTGGTCTCATTCCACTATTTCGGGAAGAAGTAGAGAATTTATCTGATACAGATCTTTCCATCCGTTCTCTTGCCTCAAATGCAGCTTTTTCAGCAGCACGTTCTCGAGCCTCTGCAGTTGCCCTCTCAACAGCAGCACGTTCTGCCCTGAGCCTAGCCTCCACAGATGCCTTCTCACCAAATGATTTCTCCTTAGCCTCTGCACATGCCTTCTCTAACCTTTCACGAGCCTCTGCCAGTGCTCTTTGCCGGGCTTCAGCTGTTACCCTTTCCACAGCAAGCCTTTCTGCCCTATCACGAACTTCAGCATTCAATCTGTCGACAGCCATCCTGTCCTTTTCTCTTTCTCTTTCTCTCTCCCTTTCTTCTTCTATCTTTCTGAGGCGCTCGTTTTCAAGCTCTCGTTCTCTTCTTATCCTTTCACTTTCTTTCTCTTCCAATCTAGAAAACTCATTGAGATTTCTGTCTTTTCTTCGTGCATTTCTGTCATTAACCTGCTGAGCTGCTTTTGGGGTGCTTCTTTTCCCTTCTAGCATAGAAGACTCTGTCAATTCCACTTTCTTTCCACCTTCAACTGATTCCCTCATTGTTTCATTTGAACTGGACTTATCCCTGTTTTCTTCTTGATTCAGGATGGTTTGTGTTTGCGTGATATGATTCCCTCTTCCCTCCAACTCATAAGCAAATTTCTTATTGTGATTTCTCAAATCAGATCCTAACTGGGAAACATCTTTAGTTTTCTCCACATCTGTTTGTGCAATACTGCTTCCAGCTTCACCTGCTCTATTTACTCTCTGCTCTTGGATAAGCAACTCTGCTACATACGCATCTCTGGATAGGCTCTCTACAAATTCTAAGTTGCGACGAACCATCCCAGATTTAACATATTCTTCATCAAATAAAATGTCTACAGTTCCGACAACCTGTGGTCTCTTTTCAGTGTCCTTTAGTGCAGCTACCATCTTTCTATCCTCTTCAACAAAAGCCACTTGGATTTTTTCAAGTTTTCCACTGTCCATCTCTTGTTTTCTAGCTGATTCAGTTGTTTGAAGATCTTCATCATCAGATGGGTCATATGCCTCATCAGAAACTCCAAGATATTCCACTTCCCTCTGTAGATTAGTTCCTTCCTCCTCCTTACACATCTTCCTGTTTTTATCATTCTCAGTTGGTTGCTGCTCTTGGTTTGTTGTCTTCAGCTCTTCACTCTGAGCAGTGTCTTTAAGTTGCTTTTCAGTTTCTTCCAAATTACAAGCCTTCTTTGTTTTCTCATTTATTTCTTCCTTAAATGCTTCTTTCAATCT
Organism: Carica papaya; assembly: GCF_054855325.1. Lineage (NCBI taxonomy): Eukaryota > Viridiplantae > Streptophyta > Magnoliopsida > Brassicales > Caricaceae > Carica > Carica papaya. Next base: position 2,972,492 of record NC_142312.1, on the reverse strand, counting down.
CATTTCACTTTCTTCACCTCCAGGAGACTCTTTCAATATCCTGCTGCTGTCTTCTTGTCCACACTCCTCTTCTAGACTAACCTTTCCATAAGCCTCTTTAAGACACTTCTCAATCTCCTCCTCATGCGCCATTTCAAGTCTCTTTTCAGTTTCCTCTCTTTCACGAGCCTCTTTTACTGCCCTCTCATTTTCTTCTCGCTGAAGAGCTTCTTTAAATCTTTTCTCCTTTTCTTCTCTTTCAAGAGCCTGAAGTTGTCTCTTCTCCATCTCATCCTGTTCAGGAGCATCTTTTAATTTCCTCTCTTCTGCATGATCAAAAGCCTCTTCCATTCTCCTTTCTTCCTCTGCATACTTAAGAGCCACATTCTGTCTCCTCTCATCCTTTACCAGCTCACGAGCTTCATTAAGTCTCCTCTCATTGTCTTCTCTTTCATGAGCCTCTTTCTTTTTCTTTTCACTTTCTTCTTGTTCAAGAACCTCCTTTAACCTCTTCTCTTTTTCTTCCTGCTCCAGAACCTCCTTAATTCTTTTCTCAAACTCTTCTTCTTCAAGAGCCTTCCTGAGTTTTCTATCATTTTCTTTTAACTCAAAGACCTCTTCCTGTGTCTTTTCACAGACTTCTCTTCCATGAGACCCATTAGTACATTTCTGGTTTTGCACACTTCTACTAGCCTCTTTCAGTTGCGAGTTATTTTCCTTCTTCTTCATAGCCTGCTCAGCTGAGATTTTGTTTTCTTGACGAACCTTTTCCAAGTTCCCGTATTTTTCTGATTGGTCAATAGAAGTTGCTTTCTTCTCTGCTCCCACAGGTTGTGGGGCTATCTTAGATTTCTTCTCTCCCTCTTCTTCATGAAAATCCTTTACAATCTTTACCTTCTTCTCATGCTTCTTCTGCCGAGGTGCTTCTATTGATGTACCTGATTTTCCGTACTTATCCTTATGCTCACAAACCACCTTTGCTGTTTCTGATTTCTTCTCAAGTTTCTCAGCAGTTTGATTTTCTCCCACTGCCTTCAACTTCCGTTCTGGTTGCTTCTCTGAGTTTCTCACAGTTGACCACTTCTCCTTCTGACCATCCTCGTGAAGAAACTTTGTGTTATGCAATAAAATATCTTCACTGTTTTCATATTCGAAACTGGCTCTTGATTTGTCTAGTCTCACCAGTTCAAAAAATTGTGTTGCTTCTTTCCATTCATCATTTTCATCAATTTCATTGAGCTGTTGAGGTGACAAAGATTTCTTTTCAGGCTTCTCCTCTGAAGACTTCCTAACCACATTAAAAATTTTGTCAACTTCAATTGAACCAGGAACTTCCTGTGTTGATTTTATTACTTTGTGCCTTTCATCTCTAACATAAAAGTTCATTCCATTATCACCTTGGGCACGAACACCACATGCTATTTCTTCTTTTATGCCATCTGACCCATCGACATTCTTGTTTAGTGTTCCTTCCTTATCTTTTCTGCCATTCTTAGAACCTGACTTCAGGTTATTTTTAACACTTTCTCTCTTCCTCTCCATTGATTCTTTTGCACTTTTAATTTTTGCTTGTGCTTTCTCCATAGCTTCTTTGATAGCGGCAGCAGATACTGCAGCAGCCGAACTTGCATCTATCTCTACATCAAAGAAAGGTGGTGAACTAGCAAATGCAGGCCCTTCAGTGGCATTCGTTCCACTGTTTGAAGTGAATCTACAAGCATCTTCTGTTCTAGCATCTAACAAAGGTGGTGGTCTAGAGGGAGGTGGCAATTCAGAAGGCTGAGTTCGAAGGCTGACTTCAGAAACAGTTACAAACATGGAATTAGGAAAAGAGCTGTTCCTGCTATACATTTTCCTCTTTGTAACGTCATCTTCGAATGTCTGTCCGCCAGTGTTACCATTTGCAGAGTGCAAGGTTTTGGTTTTCCTCAGATGTCTTCCTTTCATCATTCTTCCAGTGTTATCAAGAGTGCTATCATCAGTCACCTTCAAGCATGGATTCTCATACTCTTTTGGCAGTCGAGTGGTTTTATCAACAGCAAAAGTATATCCAGGAATTGACTCAGTCACATGTGTCACCCCATTTGACATTCCTATCTCACTTTGACAAGCCTTGTTGTATGATACGCTGAACTCCATGCTGCCATCAATTGACTCGAGAGAATCTCCATTAGACAAACATGGACTCTTCCCAGAATGATCTGATCCTTCGAGTGGAGATTCAGTTTCGACAGGAGTCCTATTGATGAGGAATCACAAGAAACATATTTTCAACAAACCCAGCATTACTTCATTGAAATCAATCAAGATGCCATTTTTCCCCTTCCATGGATGCAAACGTACAATCAATAAAAGAGAATAATATACTGAGACTTCTAAGTAAATGAACCAAGAAATTAACTTCTTAATAAACTTGATTTTCAGTGAAACAACCAAATACCTGAAGCACAGTTAATCTTCCAGCCAAAAACTACTAAAACGATATAAGAAGCATGATCCACAGCACAACATCCCATTATCAGTAAAGCTAAAAAAATTACCACCAAGCAAGAATGTAGGTCAACAACACCAAAAGTTTGTGGTTCGTCCGAAAAAAAAAAATTACTGAACTCAAGAACCCAGATCAGTGTCTCATCCTTATCCATGACTACTAGCACATAACTATTAATTGACGAAATTCATCTCTTTTGTTCGTAAAACCCACAAGCATTACGTCTCGAAACCCACACACAAAAATGCAACTTTCACGGTAAATATGCTAGCTGTGGGAACAGCAAGAAATCAAGGACAATGACACAGAAGAAAAGGCCTGAGAGGTAACCAAACGACACAGCGAAACATTTTGCTTAACCAGAAAAATAAACAAAGCTAAACATTTTCGAAACGAAAAAAAAAAAAGAAGGGAAAAGAAAAGAGAGTAAAAGATAGATGGATCATTACCAAGCTTCTTCAGAGGAATCACCATCACCACCCTTAGACTGGTCCATTACCAACTCCTCATATGACGACGCGAAATCGAGACTGTCAAATCCACCAAAAACCTCACCGTAGTCAAATCCGGAGCTCCGCACATCGGAAAATACCTCGTCCTCGTGGACCAGCGGAAGATCGAGAACCGGAATCGACAAGCCGCGAGGCGCGTTAAACCCACCGAAAATCTCGCCGTAGTCCTCTAACCGGGGAGAGAGCGCCGAGGCCCCGAACCTCGGTGGGCCACCGAAGACGTCGTCGTAGGTGTTGGCTTTGCCGGAGTTGAAGGTGTTGCCATTGCAAGCTTTCTTGGGTAGTGAAGGTAAGCCCTTGTTCGGCAGCCGAGAATGTGAGAGATTCTCCATCGGAAATGGAAGTAGTTGTAGCTAGGGTTCGCGTCTAGTGTTCGTGCGCGCGTTATATCGGTTTGGTGGTCTTGTGAGCTCTGTTTCCCATTCCTGTCCCTCCGTGCAGGTTCTGTTCACAGTCAGGAGGAGGAGGAGGAGAAAGCAAGTATTTTTCTTTTTAAAAAAAAAAAAAAAAAAGAAAATGGGGATAAGTAAAACGTGAAATGACGAAAATGACCTTTGCATTTCGATGAATAATTTTGTAAAGAAAAGAAAAATTCTAAAATTCCGAAATTTCCAAAATGCCATGTCGTCTTCTTGTAATAATCGGGCACGGTTGTTAATATGGAAAACACTGGGAAAAATTCAAATTAGTCGACTGACCGGTCTACCTGCTAAACCGGTAACAACTACTCCTCAAAGTGTTTTTTTTTTTTGTTTTAAAAAATTAATTAATAACATTTATTTCTAACTTTTTTCTGCGTTTGGATATAAATATAATCTAAAGTTACATTGAGCAATTAAAGTATTATACTTTATGAAATAATAAATTTAAATATTCAATTATAAGTTAATAAAAAATCACCAAATTAATTGTTTATTTTCTACTTTAATACAATTTCCACGTGTAAAATCGGGTTATTTTGTCAAAATAATAATAATAATTTTTGTAATTTATTTGAAACACACACTTTTTACTGCTAAAATTATTAAAGAGTTAGAACTCCTTTCAAAAATTATTTTAAAAAATTTACTAAAAATGTACACCTTTACATTTAATTATTTTTTTACTTAGTACAATATATTTTTTCAATCTTCTCAAAGAAAAAAAAATGTGAGACAATAATAATAAGTTATAATATAAGGTTACGTGTCCCATTTCAGGATGATGGAGACTCAAAGTCATTGTTATTATGAAAATGAAGACAAAAATAAGTGGCAATTTGTTCTTACGAGTTTTTTTAGGCTTTTTTTTTTTTTTGTACTTATTCTCGACAATTGACAGTGCATTCGCATTATTTTAACATCTAAAATTATTATTTAAAAAAATTAATTAATAAATGATAAAATATTAATTAATAAATATTTAAAATTAAATGCGTACTAGTTGTACCAGCTGGGTGGTCCTAATCATCAAATTTGGCTGTTGTTGCATTAATTAAAACTTTAGTCTTAATTAAACATTATTTATAACTAATTACTTGCTTATTACCCCACGACATTAACAACAATCTACTTTACAGATTTGACTTTTAATCTAACCCATTTGATGCTTTAAATTTGTGAAATACCCATTTTTAAATATTTCGTTATCACAAAATGACAAAATTAAAACATCAATTAAGAGACTAAGTATAATTTAAATTAAGAAAAACAGTTATAAGACTTAATTAAATCAGTAAATTCTAGGGCATGGATTGTATTTCTCTCTCTCTCTCTATATATATATATATATATGTACGCATATATTAGCTTAAATATAAATTTATTCCATGTAATTTCACGTAATTTTTAAATCGGTATATTATCATTATTAAACATTTAATACCGTTTAACTTTATATATTACATATAAAATTTATTAATATATGATATATTTTAAAATATTATTGACACATTTTAAATATTATGTGACATATTATATAATAAAAAATAATTTTATAGCATTAACAAATTTATAGTAATTAACCCACATGCAATTTTTCTTTTTCTTACCACGTTAACGTGAGTTAATGATATATTAAATATACATAACATTTAAAATTAACAAACTTTATAATTTAATAGCACGAAGAAATTAATTCCAACAAATTTGTATTTTATCGTACGACATACATATATTATATATGTGTATATACAATATGCATATTAGATTTTTCAGCATAACCTAAATAAAGTTTTTTTAAAATATATATATATATATATATTTTTGTATGGACATAGATACGGAGAAGTTATTGACAAAGACATATAGAAAGTATCGTGAAACCATAACACTAAAATTGTCCACAAGCTCAAATATTCGTAACTAATCAAAGGGTTTTTGAAATTACAAGTTTACCCTTTCATAATTTAATTTTTTCATAATTTAAATCCTACTTTTTGCTGAAAATTCGATTATATTTTATTATTTTTTGTGCTTTTAATTTTGCATAAATATCAACAATTTTTTTTTTATTACAACAAAAATACAAACACAAAAAACAGAAAAAAAAATCACCTTTAAATATTACACATTTTATGAGAAAATACTTACATGAGATATTCTATATAAATATTTAAAATATGTATATGAGAGCGTTATAGAAATTATAATTCAGTTGTCGGATAGTTTGCACGTTGATTTTATTTTCGATAGATATATTATATCTTAATAATTAATTTTTTCATGAACCCTACAGCTTGCAAAACAATCAAAATCAATACTTCATAATTATATAATCTTATAAATTTTCAAAATTTCTTCTAACTCTAATTTATTTATTATCAAATTTCTATATATTAACGGTTAAAATTTAAGATAGTTGTATAAGTTATCTAACAATTATCGAGTTTACCTAAAATTGAAATAAATTAATTTTAAAATACAAAAAATCCATAAAAAAACTGAAATATATATATATATAAATAATATTTTCCCACATTGATTCTTGTAAATTCATAAATTATTCTATAAATATTTGTGATTCATGCACCAAAAACTAATAAAAATCTACTTTATATTAATTTTTTTTCAATAATTTTATATATAATTTTATTTTTTGGGAAGAAGTAAAATTATTATACATTGTACAATAAAAATATTTGACGAGAAGCAAAAAAAAAAAAAAAAAGGGAATATTTTGACTATGAAGTATGAAAGAGATAATACAAAAATGTATTTATTATATATATATACACATGTATGATTGCCAAACATCCATCATGATTGGAACCCATGCTTGCCTTGTTTACAAGATTTACTTATTAATGCATTATATAATACATACATATACATATACATATACATATACATGTGTGTGTGTGGGTATATATACCGTATACATACACATTTTTTAAGAAATAATAATAATAAAAAAAAAACCCTTTTCAGAGTTCTCTCTTTAAAGTGATTTAAAAATTATATTAAACAAATTTTTGAAAAATGATAAAAATAAAAACCATGTTTCTTGGGTACCCCAAAATGTTATTTTAGATAAAACAATGACAGATTCTTCTTTTCGTTACTTTTCCCACTTTGGATTTTGTCCCCAAATGCACTCTGTCGTCACTCCCCTAATTTTTTTAAACCCAATATTTTATTTTATTTTTAAAAAAAAATTCAAATTATACACACACACACACATATATATATATATATAATGTAATAATTCGATTAGGGACAGTTTGACTGAAAAATTATAGTTTTATTTTCTTTACAAAATTTTGAGATTTAAAGATATTATTGCATTAAATTTTTTTATATATGGAAATTAATTATTTTGGGTGATTTTAAAGATGTATTTTCTTATACCGAAGCTATGAATAAAAATTAAACTTAAAAATATAATAAAAGAAGAAAAATATAATTTTGTAATAATATTGTTATGGGGAGGTGGTTTTTTTAGTAATTTTGGTGGTAAAGAAATAAAAAGTTGAATTATTGAAATCTCAGTTGGGACCCACATGGGCCCATACATGATGAGCTCATACCAATTAAGAACACAGAATATATTTGTTTTTGTTTTTTTTTTTTTAAAAAAGAAAGAGGGGCTCCTCCTGTGGGCCCCATGTGTTGTTTCATCTTGCAATGGAGCTAAAAAAAAAAAAAAAAAATCATCATTCCTACTTGTTTAAATGTTAATAGACTTGACCAATAATAAACTAACTTAATTTATTATTATTATTATTATTTTAAAAATATATAATTTAAATGTATCTCCAATATTAATAATATAAAAATAATTTCTAAATATTTAATTTATTTTTTAAAAAAAGTAAAATTAAGTATTTTTAAATATAACCCGTTTGTAATTTTAATTTTTTGCTTGTTACCACTTAATTCCATTCATTTTCAGACCAGAATTTATATATAATTTTAGTAAAATGCAAATAATTCTTTGATTGAAAAAGGACTTACTTTCAAAATTATTTAAAATCTTAACAAATTATCAAATTTTTTTTAAAAAAAAAGCAAATTACATTTTTCAAGTTGTACGTACATCAAATTATTAAAACATGATTACACTTACATGCATGCCAGCACCTAAATAAACCATCATGATCAAAAGAATAGTGGATCAAGGTCAAATATATATATATATATATATATGTGTGTGTGTGTGTGTTATATAGGATATAATTTCTTATCCAATTTATTTGAACAAATGATGGGTTATATATAAATCAATGTTGATTTTGACTAGGTCATGGGTGTCAAAAAAGTTTAAGGGATTTAAGTATTTAATTTATTTCTGTAGATCAATAAATTAATTAGTGATAAGCATGCTTAGTGGAGAACACGTAGTAGGGTATAGAGGGAAGCTTGAATAATACTTTTTAAGATGTTAATTATACAGACACTAAACAATGTAGAATTTGCTTACCAGTTAAATAAACCAACAAAAACTATTTGAGATTTACGTCATAAAACATACACATACAAAAAACTGGAGAGTGAATTGTTTATGTGCTTACAATGGTTATAATCATGGCTCTACGACTCAAAATGCCCTTGTTGATATCTTTGTGGGCTGTTTAAGAGTGATACTTCAACAATTCCACCACACCATATCTCAGAAATCCAGAGCATGCAGAAAGTAAAATAAATAAATAAAACTTGGTGAAAACTCTATTCCTTCTGTACTTATATGAGAAGAAGAAAAAGATAATCAGCTTCACGAAACACCTGAATAATAGTAAATTTTACAAGAAGGTACTAGGGCTTTGGTATGCGTGAATCCATTACTTCTCAAATTCTGAAAATATTTTTTAATATACATGAACAATAATAGTTATATATATATATATATATATGTTATACAGTAATCATATCCCTGTAAAGTACCAAACAATATCGACATAAGAAGGAGTTATGCTTGAAAAAACACAAAAGAGTAAGAGTTTTATATTATGTCTGGATAAATAGTTAACCAAATGAATTTTAGTTTTAGGATTATGATGCTATCTTTTGTGTTTTTTCAAAAGATATTGTTTGGTACTGTAATTATACCAAAACATGCGGAACAACATTAGGTTCAGCAAATTATATCAGACTCCAAAATGCCTGATTCTTAGTTCTTATTACTGGTAAATAGAAATGAAGCACTCAAGTAAACTAGTAAACTTTGGATGCCTCAGTAGTCAGCACTCGTGACCTTCTTGGATATTAAACATTTTCATGGTTCACTTAAGTATTTTCTCTTCCAAAAGAATAACATCAATTCTCTAAAACGAAAGAGAATGAATAGTCACATGCCTGAAATGTGCATAATTGTTTGACTATTCACTTCCGCTCCTCCAAAATTATTTGAATAAAATTCAGCCATTTCCTTTTGTACCCGCACAAGCAAGTATCAGATGATATTTGAGTCTCACGAGAAGCCTAACCAAAGAAGTAAATCATGATTTAAGCAGCTTTTGGCATTTTGTCCTTCAGAATACTGTCCGGAAGGATAAGTTCTGGAGGGGTTTCGCGGACAACGCCAAGCATTGAGTCATATTCCTCGTCACGATGTGCAAACTTTTTGCGAAGCACTTTCTCAAACTCAATTTCATCAAAGCTCTTTGCATTTTCTGCTGCGTGAACCTGAGCCAGGTTGGAATAGTTTATTGCTGATTGAGAAATGAAGGCCATCTCTTCTTCCGTAAGCTTTCTCAAAAACCTAGCTGGATTTCCTCCCCAGACCTGTACTTCGTATAAGTAGAACAAGAATTAGATATTCAAGACCAAAGATTCAAGCTTCAAAACCTAAGATGAAGAATAAAATCTTGTTTACTTCTCATTTTGTTGGCTCAAATACAACTTGAACAACTGGAGTAGAATGAATCAGTTGCTCTATAATGCCAACTTGAATATATGATTTCATGAAAGAAAACTACTAAGATCTGCTCCATCAAAACCAGGCAGAAGGAAAGAGGCTATCATGTGGGATTTTCATTTTCATTTCCCCATGAAAACTTTTAAAGATCTATTATACAAAACTCAATGTGAGTCTTCTGAAAACAGCAGGTGAAGAGACCGCAAACCATGGTGTAACAGCCCAGGGACTTTTGAGGCTTAAATGCAGATCAATTTACCAAATAGTTAAGCAAGAAAACACAATACTTAACAAATGTGCATTAGATGAGAAATGACATACTAACTTCAAAGGGGTATTGCCAGAATCCTAACTAGTTGTTTTAGTATTCATTTGCAAGTTTTAACAACACACCAACCTTCTGTGTCTCTTCCCTACTTGTTGTCGGGAAATGCTGACTTTTGAATTACTTATATGCAAAAACACGTAAAAGAGAATATCCAATTGCAGTTCAACGTTCCTATTGGATATATATGAAAAGTTCAAAAAGGTTCTCATAACCAAACAGGTATCAAGTTCCAAAAGAACACTTAGAAAGAGCTCACAAACCTCTCCGCAGGGTATCCTGGTATTCTGCCTAACAAGAGCTCCAGCAGCAACCATGGCGTGCTTTTCAACAAAAACGCCATCTAACAAGGTTGCCCCCATACCAACAAAGGCCTCATCCTCAACAGTGCATCCATGTAAGACAGCACTATGACCTGTAAAGTTCAACTTGGTTATCCTTACTAAAAAACCTTAAGTATTAATATGATTGAAAGAACAGTTCCACATTACTTACCAACAGTAACATTGTCTCCAATAATAGTTGGTAAAACCTTCCCACTTAAATTAGATTTTGCTACATGAACAAGAGAGTTATCTTGGATGTTGGTTCCAGATCCAACACTGATGCTGTTAACATCACCTGCACCATGCAATTACAAATCCAAATTCAGACAAGCCACTTAGTAACCCATGAGGGAAAGAGTAACATTTGCATGCATCATATATCATCTACTCTACTTTTTCAAAGAGGCTTTCTGTTTCTTCTTTAGATAAATTGTGTTTTCTTAAGCAACTTTACCGACGAGGTTCATATCTATTTCCCAGCAATAATTTACAATTTTTTTAACCAAAGCAGCTTGATATCATTTTTTTAAGAATATACATTATCTGCTAATAATAAGTCACCAATGTAGTAACTGATGCCAACATTACTTCATAGTAGTGATAGTTGTGGCGCAAAAGCTGAAGAAATCATCTATATCATGCTTTCTAGTCTGATCTCAAGATTCTAAATGGTATTATTACTAATATCAACTTGATATTTAAAACCTAGTAAATGCATTTTCCAATCTCTTGAGTTTGTAAAGAATATCTACATATTCTACATCTTGCAAAACAATCCCAATTTAGCATAATTAGACCAAGATTATGAATGAGTTTAGACTACCAAATACCATCAAGTTATTATCATGGTGCATCACCGCTGCTTACCTCTTAAAACACACCCATACCATATGGAAGAACCTCGGCCCACACTAACATCACCGATAATGGATGCACTTGGGGCCACAAAGGCATCCTTGTCCACTGTAGGAGCTTTGTCAAATACGTTCATGAGTGTCCGATGCCTTGATACTGGACAACCAAGAAAGTATCAGAGAACAAGAACAAACATAAAAAATTTCATAATAGGTGAATAAAATGAAGTGAGAAAAATTAGTGAACTGGTTTATAGTTGAAAAATTTTAGGACTTGACTTTATGAATCCTTAATCAGCCTGGTCCAAAGCAGAATAGTAGTAGTGTTAAAGATCTTCTACCAGTAACAGAACTAAATATGAATAGAAAGCCTAATTTGAAGCAAAAGTCACGTTCATTGGACCAAACACCAGCATGACAAAGGCAAAACGGCCTTAAACCAGATGATCCACAGGAGCCTCAAACTCTATCTCAGTTGTGACTTTTCACAATCATAACAACAGAACATTATTCAGAACCCTAGACAAATCATGCATCAAAAAGTGTATGGATGAAAATAAAACAGCAGGTGGACAACACGTTCATAATCTCATATATAAAAGGAGGGGCTCAACATTTCCTCTGCGGAGGCACTCACATTGCACATACACCCAACAGAATAAGCAAATTACTCGAACTCTTCTCCCTTTGTGACTCATCTTTATAATTAAAAAGAAAAGATCGAACAGAGAGGAAGCTACAAACTAATGGTATTTCATTTGCAACATATGACACCAGGTAAAAAATCAAGAATCAAAATCTTCAAACAACAAAAAAAAAATTAAGATCCTAGTTTCTACATTTTCCTTCTCTCCTCTGCGCCACCAAACAGACTATTATATATGCGTGTACGAGGCAATTACTGCATTCCCGTTTTAAATCTAAACCATCGGCTACGGGACCAAATCTTATCAACCCTATCACGCTCATTTCAAATTCAAACCAGAAATTTCAAAACAGAACTATAACTCCGTCCACCATTCAACAGAAAAACGTCCAGAAAATGAAGTCATAACCAGGAGAAGAATCCAACTCAGCATGGTGCGAAGAAATTGGGGTTTGAGGGTTGACGAGAATCAAGTAATGAACAAGATCACGAACGAGAGAACATACGAGAAATGATTATTGATTAGAGACATACACTGTTCTTGAAAGTAATAATTTCCTTGAAGGCGACAACCGAGACGATCAAGGGCTTGGCCGGTTTCTCGGATCCAAAATCCAACGGTGTAAACTGCTTTCCCCAATGTCCCCATCTTCTACTTCTTCTTGGCCTCCTTCTTGTTCTAGTAAGCTGAGATTGACAGGGTTTGGTATTCTACAGGAGACTGTTATAGCTGAGAAAGCAAAGCAGTCGAGAGATGGGAGGAAGGGAAGACTCTCCCCAAAATGCAGCGAAAGTTAGAGTGTTGTACGTGGGTGCCCCTACTGCTTCACCCAGTGGTACCTGGCTATCTAATATTCGGGTCGGGTCGGAGCTCCAATGGGTTTCATGGACATTCTTTCAGGCGCTAAATTATTTTTTGCCCCGTTTCATTTTCCTCATTAACGACGTCGTTCGATATACAATAATATGAATTTTACACTTAAAATAAGAGAACTTATCAATTTAGATCGTGAGTTAGAAATTATATTGTAATTAAGCCTCAAAATTATTTGGATCTCTTAAAATAATTTACAGAATTAATTAAAAATGTAGTTTTTAATAAATTTTTTTACAAAACAGTAGAAATTATTTATATATTTTGTGACGTAAAAATTATTTAAAAATATAATATTTTCTATTATTATATATAAATTAAGAGTTAAAATTGATAAAAAATATTATGACTAAAGCATTTTTTATAAGTATATGTACCAATAATTACAAAAATAATTTTTAAGATATAATTATTACAAAAACTTCCATATGTTTTATAGTAATTTATTTTATAATATGTGAGTTTATACTGCATTCATGATCCAAATCCTTCATTTTTTAGGGAAAAAAAACCTGTAGAGATACTTTCAACCAAAAGCTATGGGCTACATGTGTGTCCAGCCTACTTTTAACCAAAACAAAGTATAACGACAACAGCTTAACAAGACATGGATTTCCCAATTTCCTCTCGAGAAACTGGAAATAAAAGTTTTTTTTTTTTGGTGAAAAACCCAGATTGATGATGTATTAGTTATAACAGTATTCCTTCAAAGTAATTGGCTCAAAGCTTAACCAGACTCCATAGTTGTTCACTTCCTCAAGCTTTCCACAATGTAAGAAGCATATAGATCCCTGCAAGTGGAACCATGTAATGTAAAATAAGTAATTGCATATTTGGGTTTCTTTTTTTTTTTTTTTTTTGAAATAAAAAAGTGTAAAACTATTAACAAAGCATCAAGGGGGGTGGGGTGCAATCCATGTGCAAAAAAATTACATATTTATTAGGCAATCAATCAAGAACCCAAAATCTTCCATCCTTACATATCATGCCTCAATAATAGAGCCCCAAATAAATGAAACTATCTATCTCTAGTTCTGCCCATATCACTTTCTACCAGAAAATAGTGAGCGGAATTAGACTAAAGAAATCTAGAAAGAATGAAATCCAGGCATGGAGTCTCAAAAAGTAAAATCATACCAGTTCGATGATTGGAAATAAATTGATAAATAAGGCAAAAGAATAGATTAACCTTAAGGTTTGCTCATTTCAAAGAAAAAGTTTGTTTTCTGATAGTTTTAACTATTTTGAGATTCTACTTTTAGACAAAATGGTGAAGTATAGTTTTGATTACCAATATTCAACTAACAAAACTTTTAACTACATTTTCTTTTAGACACTCTTTTTGATATTTGGATGGAATTTAAGTACATTTTTATGAAGTTTTGATACATTGATTAGGCAGATCTGTATTACAGTTGTGATCTTTTGTCAAAATGAACTTAAAATAAGTGACAGAATTTTCTTAGGAAAATAAGTGTACTAAAACAATGCAAGATTTGTGCAATTACAAAGATAGCAAAATGACATTAGTACTTAGTTTTGAAACTTCAGGATATCAACTGTCTCAAAATAAAAACTTGACCAAGCAAAACAATAATTTTTCCAAAATAAAAACTTACATGGAGTACTCGATCGCTTCAATAGCAGAGTCAGCTGGCAGAAAATCTTCAACAGCCACTTTCTTGTTCTCATTCTTTTTGTCTGTCATTAGTGATAGGTAAAGGAATACAGTTCGCAAGTAGATACTGTTAGCAAATACCAATATTTAGACACTTAAAAATTACATATTAGAAAGTTGACATGCATGGAAAATTCAATGTTCATAAGACATATTTATCACTATGACCTTTCAAAAATGAAACAGAAACACTAATATTTGTAAGCAGGAAAAGAATTTGAGTGCAGGAAATGGATACAGTCCTCAAAGAAGCGGCGAATTTCAGAAAGGCGATGAGGAGGAAGCTCTTTGATGTCTGTGTAGTGACGGAACTCAGGATCATCAGCACATACAGCAATGATTTTGTCATCCTTTTCACCCTGCAAAAGAAATTCTACTTTATTAATAAAGGATCTGATTACTGTCCGGATATCAATAGGAAGTGGAGCAAATGGGATCTGCTGGAGAAAACAATAGGCAAAACAACCAGAAGAGAAGGGGTTGGTACATTTAGTTATCAATATTTTTTATTTCCACAATCAAAGGCATCCATCCATGATTAGTGGTATCAAAATTATCAATGATCATCATCCCTTTGGACCTACAAAGATAACCAGATAAATGGACTCAAAGACAGATCAGGCACAGAGTTTCCAGGTTCAGCTTGACATTGTTAAGATATCATATAGCTAATATTGGGCATTTTCCTAATTATTTGAAGTTTTTGAGAAAATTAGTCACAATTTATTATTCAATATGGTATTAGAGTTTGAGATTTTGATTTTAAGTTTTCCCATCTACATATTTCTCTTCAGCTATGGATGTATTATTCAACTAAGATAAGCAAAAATTGAGAGCAAAATATTTACCTGATCAATCATAGGCATTAGTCCAATAGCACGAGCACGGAGGAAAGTACCTGGCAACACAGGCTCCTATAGAAAGGAAAATCCAAAGGCTGAGTTAGTTCATTTGGATTGAGAATCTGAATTTAACTGATTGCAGCAAATTAATAAGCCAAACAAACACAACCTGCATCAGTATCAGGACATCCATCGGATCACTATCCTCACAAATAGTGCGTGGAATGAAGCCGTAGTTGTGTGGGTAAACAACTGATGAGTAGAGAATGCGATCAACCTATTTCAGATACACTCAATCATTTGTTCTTAAAAAATTATTAAGTATTCCAGGAATACAAAGGAGTTGAAGACCTATAAACGCAATTGGTACACTTAAATTTTTTCTTTACACAATTGTTTGACAAAAATTTGAAAAAGAATCAATTATTCCAATTCATTTCAACCCTGATACATCTAATAATTACTTTTGTTCTTTCCTTCATAGTCTTCAGGCATGAATTTTACATTGTCTTAAAACCAATGTAACAGCAGCTAAAACATGATTCAAATAAAACCACAGTATCAAGCTCAGATATGGAACATTAAAATCGTTGTAGTTTAATATGTAAATATTGAACACATTCTAGTATCTATTTTACATTTGACTTCAACATAGTTTTACTTGTGGGCTACTTGTAAGAATATACAGGCTTAAGAAGAGATATATACCGCAAAAATCCAAGCTCCACTCTCGAGTAAAGCAATAAGCAGAAACATTTGCTTACGTTTTCACAGTCCAAAAAAGTATTATGACAATTTAATAAGTTGAAAAATGATAGTTAGTAGGCACTGCAAACATGGGTTTTTAATTTATTTAGCAAAAAATAATGGGTTTTTAAATCATATAAGACATTCCTAGAGCTGATTAGTCACTGTAAAGTCAGTCCTTCCTATAAAACTAAATTAAAAGATTACACCTGCAACAAGATAGAAGCAGTTTTACAAAATATATAAAACTAAGCATAAAAGATTCTGTTTAAGATAGAAAGGAGAAAAATCTCACTTTGATAAGGCCACTGGTCTTGTCAAGCTCATACTTGACCTTGCTGCCTTTGCCAATTTCAACCACCTGCAATGGAAATTCATATCAGGATCATATCAGTAAATGATCTGAGTTAATATTACAATCTTGAATAAAGTTTCCCCCGTGGTAAAAAGTTTCTCGATTGAACTTAATGCTCTGATGTCAGAACTACACATTCACCCACACACCTAAAAGTGTGTTTTGTTTCGTATAAGTTATGTTGTGTTCTATTATATTTTGTTCTATCCTATTTATGCACCAAAACCCACAATTGGCAGTAACTTGTATTTGTCGCAGTTGGACAGAACACTCCATTAAGACTACTGGCTTTCTAGTTGATGCAGCCACTGTTATGGCGACATTATGATGTATTAGGGAAAATAGATGATGAGTTAAGTGGGTGGACAAGTGTGTTAGGGAGAATAGATCAGTATATGTCATGTGTAATATGATGTGTTAACAGTGGACATGTGTAGTAGCGAGAATAAGTCTATACAAGGATAAAGGAACAGTTAATTCTTTATTTAAAAATAAAAATGAATAGTTAATTCTGAAAATAACTTCCAGATAATTACCGTTTATCTTGTACAGATACATGCTATCTACTTCGAAAATTTTTAGGAAAGAAGAAAGTTACGAAAAAGTATTGAGTACTTTCTTATACAAAAAATCGATAGGTTTTCTCTTAACGAGCTCGCTCATACTATTAACAAAAAAAATCAGAAACCATTAGTTTTCCTATTAATGAGTCCATACTATTAATATAATTCCATAAAAACATCCACATATCAGGATTGTAACAGCCACCCACTGGAAACATGAAATTCTTCTCAGTCGATTCATTACTTTACAAGTAAATGAAGCTCTCAAACTTCCAATACCTGAATGAACATATTGACACAAGCGACAAGTTTCTCTAAGATTACTAATCTAAATGAACGATTTATGAACAAATGTGTCAGATGAGTACTATTGAACAATATCGTGCTTTTTACAGAACCAGCCAAGAGTTACATCTTAGAAGAGTAAGATTATACAACAATTTATGATCTTAGTATTTTATCCTTTTCCTATTAGGAAAGGCCATAGATAAGCCAGGCAACCCATCCAACAAATCACTTGGATTCTTTATTACACAATCTTCCCTACATAGACAATAAAACTTACACAATTGAATATGGCTGGAGCGCCAGGTCCTGCATAAATATGAAGAAGAAGAAGAGTGACATGTTAGGGATGTTTCGTGCTTGAGCAAAACTTCAATATGAGAGGGAGTATAAATCATATATGCTGTCGTATTAAATAATAAGTCATCCAGTTATTTCAAGAACTTGTAGCAGCAAAAAATGAACTGATTTATTATTTATATCGTATCCTATCGCTCTCCTCACAAGCAAGCACAATTTCGTATGTACCAAGCTGAGCACAAGCAGAATTGCATATATATTAACTAAGCAGAAATCCCGCCATGATGATATACAACGGAAGTTTAAGGTAGAGGATTCTCAAAAACAATCTGAAACTAGTACCAAAGTTCCAATTTATTAATTATATAAAAACTAATTGTAGAAACCCGTTGTATACATGAAACGTAACCAGAAAAGAGATTGTAATCTCTGCAACACAAGACAAACATACCAATCTCTAAGTCATGCCAAGGATGAGCAGCAACAGATCTCGTAGATATAGAAGAAAGAATCCTTTCATTGAGGACCAAACGAGGGTAGCCTGCGCTCCTGCTGCTTGCTTCTCCAAAACTGGTAGCCATTCTGCAAAATATGTACGTAATAGGTATATAGACACCCAAAATTACATAAGTGAAAATCATTTCAAAAACAGACAAATAATATGAAATTGATAAATTACTTCCAACATTCAAGAAAATTGGCATTCAAAACAAAATGCAAAGTCAAGAAAACATTTAAATAAATCCCCCCATTTTTCACCTGTTATCAGTATCAATCAACAAAAAAAAAAAAGAAACAATTAGTATAATCGCAAGTGATAATTTCATTGAGAAAATGCAAGAGATGCTGGCAGAGGCACGAATCAAAACCAATAAAATTCAAGAAAAATGATCTAAAATAAAAAAAGAACCAAAGTAACCCCCCCTCCCGCCCAAGAAAATAAAAAACCACTCCAAGAACTAATAAAGAAAATGAAGCATTCATGAGAACTCAACTCTCAAAAGACCCAGAAAAAGAAGTACATACAACGACGCCGAACAATATTAATTTACCTAGCTGATAGTGCTCAGGAAATTTCTTGGCAAACAAACAAAATGAGTGTCCCTTAATCTGCAATCTCCCTTTAAAAGACTGAAACCAAATAAACTACAAAAAGAAATCAATTAAACATGCGTGTTCTAGTGGAATTCCAACTTACAGAGAATCAAGCAAAAGCTCACCTCCAATCCAAATGGTCCAAACTCCTTTACTACAATACTATTGCTTATACGTCTATATATGCATATACAAAAGCCACCCAGTGTACTAAAAAGAGAGATAGAGATAGAGATAGAGAATATACTACGGAGGGAAAATATGTTGCTTATTTATGGAAGGTGAGGGAAGTGCTGTTGTAAAGTCCAAGAGCCAAGAAACAGTTCTTGGGCATCGTTCAACGGCCAGTCTATGATCAATATGGTTCGTTGGATGTAAATGTGAATTGATGGACGGCTAGTGATGAAGACACGTGTTATGATTTTATTTTGCCCGTGTAATTCCCTACTTTCTTGAGGGATTTTTTGTGATAGATGACATGACGGTCATCTAAAGGACGAATGAAAGATATACACGTGTAATTAAGCACTCAACGACTATATATAACCAGATGCTCCAATTATTCTGTTTGGCATTTTAAGATATTCCAATTTTCAAGTTGGTGGTAAACCAATTCCGTACCCCACTGAAGCCTGAAGTGCACATGCGGATGTGGTGACCTTTTTTTGAACTAATTCCAGACGGTTATCCGCATAAAATAAAATCCATGATTCTGCGAAGCAAGTGAAGCTGCTGTCTGAAACGGTGTCGTAATAGTTGCCCATGGTTGGTGTTGCGAATAATGCCAAGTTAACCAAACTGGGCCCAGGCAAGTTCTTTTGTAAGGAATTTAATTAAGCAAGGACCAGGCCCAGGCCCAGGCCCAGGCCCAGGCCCAGGCCCAATATGAATAATTAATAATTGACCGAAAGTCTATTTTAAGAATATAAATATTAAATAAAAACCCTTAATGCTTACATTTTGTCCTTAAAACTTTAAAATTTGGATGTTAAAATACAATAATTCACTTTATTTTATATTGTAAAATATCGGTTGAATTTACATTTTGCTTTTAGAATTAATTCGTAACGTGATGCTGTAATTATGAAACAGTTATTTTTTGGTAAAATAACTGAAGAAAATTAAATATTATTTTAAACGAAATAAAAACTGAATAAAATAAAATTATATACATATGTATATGTATATATATGTATGTCGTATGCAGACAAGTGCTGCAGGATCTCATGAACAATAGCTTTGGATTTCTGTAACTCTCTTTAATTGTTTCATCTTCAACTCTTACCTACCAGCACCAATAGCTTTAAGAATAAGCTATAGATGATGGCATGTTACCCGTAATCAACCCACAAGTACTAACGAGAATATTAAGATTATACAAATTGTCGATTCCTCGAGCTCTTCCTGTATATACTCATGAACTTGGCCACAAATTCTGCGCAAGAAAAGGGTCAATATTAGACTGAGAAGTCAAGACTTGGTATTGGAGATGAAATATTAAGATTTCGTATCTTTTTTAAAAATAAAGCGAGTGTAATACGAGAATTTCTCAAAAAATCACCCTTATTAGTATTATTTTCATCAAAATTTTATATGTTGATTGTTTATACCTTTCAAAATCAACTTTTAGCACAAAGTATGGAGGCTTCATACTTTGTTTAATGTATTAGTATAATAGACTTACATGCGAAAATATATGTAAAAATATAAATAACAAGTTGGGTAATTTCCTATCATATTAAGGCTTTAAAATAGGCTTTTTGTTAAAACTTCATAATGTTATGAAAGGGAGAAAAGTTTGTGATTTGATTAGTTCATGTTACCTTCTAGTTTCAGCAAAGCAGTGGTTCCGGCCGGAAGCCTCTTCTCCTGTCAATTATCACGACATTTAAGTTACTTCCCTTTAACCTTCCTCCACAAGAAGTAAACATAATTAATGGAGAAATACAAGTCGGAACTTACATAATAAGCATGCCAGTAAAAGACTTCCCTTTTTAAACTAGCCTCAATTCCCTTGAGGAATTGTTCTACAAGCTTCTGCATTTTCCAAAAACAAAATCCGCAAATAATGCAATATTCATTTGTAATGGAGTTGCCTAATTTTAAGTTAATATACCAAAAAGCATCACCTGAAGAATCAGCTTTGGATGAACAAAGTCTACGAGAAGTGTCTGAAATTTTCCCCGAAGGAAAAACAATCTGATTAATCGTAATTAGTAAGATGTCATTTTGAGTTTATTATATATAGAAGACAAATGAATAACACTATTGGTATCTTCTTTTCTATTTCTGAATCAACTATTCAAGAATTCTCATATTTGTATAGATTACTTCAAGGGCAAGAAGAGAATAGTTTGGTTCTTGCAGAATAATTGTATTAAATAATGCATTATAATAAACTTTTTTCAAAAAATTAAACCGATAACACAATATATACATATACATGTATATATTTGACTGTTTTTCCCAAAAAATCAGAAAGAGACCTTTTAGGTGATGGATCAGCCAAGATTTCTGCAGCAATTTCTATCAAGACCTCTTCCCACCCAAGTTGAATTGGCTGGTCATCAACAAAAGGATAGCTGTGTGGGCAAAGCAATAAATAATTAAAATGCAGAAAAAGTTTATGAGAAAATTTTCATTTTTTAATAGGTTCATACTTATTGGAAATTCAGTAATATCTTCTTCAATTTCTTACTTGTTTGCTTTGCATGCTTCAAGAGCCATGATTGCTTTCCTTAAGTTCTGCTTCGATTTTGTAGCAATTTTGGCTGCAAAGCTCATAGGCAGATCAATGTCCTCCTTCCTTGCTATCTGAATTAGTATCTCCATGATCTACAAAATTGACAGTTATCTTATATTGACAACTAACAAAATTGGGTAATCTTCTAAGATTTAAACACGAAACCTCTAACTTTATTATAATACTAAATAATAAGGTAGGATTAATTCTTCGAAAAGCTTAAGTTGATAAGTTAGGACTAATCTTTTATTCATATATTTACAAGATCAACTTAGGAGATCTCTGTGATTGACCAAAATGAGTTCTGACTCCGAAAATAAGATGATACTTACTTCATGAGTTATAGGAGCATCAACCTTGATAATTGTGCAGAGGTTTCTCACTGGTTCTATGATGTTAGCATCATCTTCACAGCAGAGGATGAGTTTACAGACGTCTGTGTATCGGTCCACAATCAATTTTATCAAGTGTTGGATGTTCTCTTCTGCTTTGTCCACTTCATAAAGAACTATAACTGAAAAATCAAAGAAACAAAACTCTTATCAGCCATATGGTGGACAGCTTAATCATTTGGTTTTCAATTATACATGCATTCAAGAAATTGGACCTTTATAATCTGCCTTGAGACTAGCATTGCTCACTTCAGGAGGGATTGCATAGCGGCTGTTTATTTCTTTGACCAAACCCATTAATGCATATTTAGCATTTGGTTCCAATTTTACATTAAGCTCCATATGGCGAGTACTGGATGTTATTGGAACAGGTACTTGTATTGGCCGTTTTTCCTGGTAAAAAGAGAAGATTCAGTTAAAAATACTTCTCCTTTCTATGTAGCTTCCGGGATATGTTACACTCAACATTTTTGTCTATGATCTCCAGTTTACTTTGTCAAATTAGTCAGTTCAAGATTAAAGCTTAGATTAAACAGCTGGGTCCTAATTGGTTTTCAGGATCATGCACATCGATAAGCTTCACATAGCACAAATTAAAAGTATCAAATCTGTTCGAGAACAATATACCTGAACTGGGAAAAATCTTAGTTCATGAGATACCTGCATCCAAAGAGAAAAAACAAAATTTCATTATCCTTGTATGCTGTTGGGGGGAATGAAAATCAGCAAACTTACTGTAAATTAAACCAAAAACATACGTTCCAACATTGATCGCCATATATTTCATGTAGCAGAGCCATTGCTAAGGCTCTTTTTCCAGATCCTGATGGTCCTTTGAATAGAATATGAGGACAACTTTCTCGGGATACCTAGAATAGCAAAGAGGACCAAGTTACTAGCCAACAAATGTGTCTTAATTTCACCAAACTCTATGTAGTTTCTTTTTTTTTGTTTCTCCATGCAGCTGCTCTGCATGAATGCATCTTTATTCTCTAAAATGTTATTGTTGCTACTTTGTGAGACATAAACATAAGGAGGTTATGGTTTGAATGCAAGAAAACAAATGCAACTTTTAGATTTATTCTATTATGAATTCAGATCCATCTATCCAGCAGAATAGGTGATTTTGACTGAATTACGTGAATCTCTTGTGGTTAATTACGCAGAACAAAAGCTTATTAGCATCATGAGGAGATTCACGAACATTATGAGATGATCAGATAAAAGAGACAGAAGAGCTTGGGATCTGGGATTTACTTACAAGTTGCTTGAGGAGCTGAGCTTCTTGTTTATGGCAAATGAATCCATTTAAAGAACCAGGTTGATGCTTATCAGCCCAAAATGGCCCAAGTTCTTCAACCACAAATGCCTTCTCAATAAAATTGGTCTCGTCAATCGCTGTCCTATCCGGAGATTTTGGGGTCCTGCAGGCCCCCTTTCTCATACAGGCAAACCATGTATCTGTCTGGCTTTTGCGCCTATTCGCTGTGAACTTCCCCATGCTTACGCTTGTTCTCCCACTAACTTCACTAGCTTTACTACTTCTGCTGCTAAGCTTACTACTCTGCCTGCTAATATTGGAGCTAGAGGTCATAGTAGTTTGTGAGAAACCAGAATTCATTGAGTTTACCCTTCTTGTTTTCTGATCAAGACTACCGTTTACTTTACCAGCTTGCGGATGAGAGATAAACTTTTTCTGGGAAAACGCTGGAGGCTCGGGGAGAAAATGGCTGTCAGAACCAGTTTTGTTCAGCATAGAATTTTTCTGCATTGCCAAGGCAGTGTGATCATGAGAGAAGAAGATATCACCTGGTGAAATAGACTCAGTGCTCTCAATATTTGCAACATCAAACAAAGGCCCTATTGACATCTTTGAGTTGGCAACCATTTCATTGAGTTCCCCAACTGATGGTGATTTTGCAGGCTGTGAAACTTCACCATGCTTCCCCATTATGTTCCTAGCTAAAGGCGATGGAGTTCTCTCTCCCCTTCGCTTCACTTGATTCCCATTGCTGTTCTGTAATTTCTGTTGGTCCATCTCCCATTTTCTCAGTCTCGGGGCAGTGACTGATCTTCGATTGTAGCTCAGGCTTTCACTCACCTTACTGACTCCATGAAGCTGTGAATTACTTTCCCTTTCATTTCTAGCAGGTGTTTTTTGATTTTGCCATCTGTTTGACACAAGAACATCATCCTTAACCCCATTAGCATCCACTTCTTTGTCTACTCTTTCAGATTTAAAAGGAGAAATATATCTTCTACGCTCAAATTTGGACAGTGGTCTAATGTTTCGGTTGACATCCAAGCTGGGTTTGAGCAAAAGATCAATGCCATCATCCCTCCTTGGCTTATACGGTGACTTGCTGCTAGCTCTCCTTTGAGTTGGGCCAATTCTTGAATCCTTATTACCCGCGGAAGATCCATCTTGGTACTCAAACATTGAAGACTTTCTTTGTCTAAGTCTCATAGGACTTATCTTTATGTTTCTGGGCAAATCAGAAACCATGTTAAGATCACCAGCTTCATTTGTTTGGTTGTGATCATGCCATGGACTTTCTTGCCATTCTGTTTCCGTATCAGAAGGCTCGTAACCACTCCTCCTTTGCTTCAACAAAACAGAGGAATAAAGGTGAGGACTTCTCCCATGCCTTGCAGAACCCTCCATCTTTCTTCTTAGCAACACTGAACTGTCAAATTGAATCAAAAGAAATTCAGATCAATATTATCTAAAATTTCATATTTTTATTCCATTTCAGTAAAGGGTGTTCAAGATTTATGAGTGAATGAAGAAGATAACAGGCGAAAAAAGAATAATCAGAGAGAATCCAAGGTATGAAGAGAGATATAAAGATGCCGAAAATGCTTAAATTGTTTAAGCAGTCGATGGTTACAAAGCAAAGACATCGGGGAAGACAATGTCTTTGTATTCTGCAGTTTTTTAATGTTCTAACTTGTATCCAGCTAGCCGTGTTTACAAGTGAACAAACACTTCTAGCATGTCCTGCAATTACTAAGCACTTCATTAATGACAATTCTGTCTTTTGTCCTTTCTTTCTGTCTGCTTCTGTCTCTCCGCTTGGCGACTGTGAATAAAATTAAAAAATCAACTTATTTTCAGAGGCTTTCCTTGGATGCTAGCAATTGGAAATTTTGATTATATTTTCTGTTATTTCCCTGAGAAAAGAGAAACTGTAATGAAGTTAACCAGGGTGATGACACATCTTCCTTGTTGTTTTTACAGATTTTGTCCCGAAAAGAAAACAAAAAATATATTATTGATTAAAAAAGATCTACATGAAAAATCTGATGAAATATAAATATTCCTTCAGCAGAAGCTAGCATAGGACACAAGTCAATGGACATTCAGATTTGGATGCTGAGGCATCTTAGAATGAAGTATCTGAAAAAGTACTCTTATGAATAATGGAATGACAAGGCATATTCCATGGTTCACAGTCCCTCCAAAAAGCTTAGCCAAATTAACTTGGTGCAAGTAAGGTTATATTCCTTCAAATTTAGCTTTGTAGGCTGTAACATTTTAATCAAAGCTCTATCAGCTAGTGAAGTAGAATTGATTATTCTTCAACATCATTTAACTTTTTGCAGAACGTGATTCCATATTAAAGGAGCATAAGCTTGTCTTCTCATTAAAATCCATAGTTCCATTTACTTAGATTATAAAATATCTCTTGGATTCTTGAGAGGGTGGGTATAAATTTCTTGATGCCTAAAGCACCGTTAGCTGAAATCCTTGTAAACAACAATGGATCATTTGGATTTATCAATGGGGAATCCAACAGATCAAACCAAAACCTATCCAGTAATTCCAAGTATAGATTTCCATTTATCTTATCGAGTAAATTTCAGAACTTCTCCTAGCCTAAGAAATATCAAAGAACAAAATTGACGGGGAATTTACAGGTAGATTGATTACATATGGTAACGAAACAATCACGGTAATATTCATAGCTGAAATACAAAGAGTAATGTAAAAAAGAATACAACTGTAAAGAGACCAGAAACAGCTGTGAGACAGAGTACTCCTTATGGTTGAAAGTCTAAAACGGAAACGAGGAGAGACGCTATACATTTATCTCAGACAAACTGATCAAGGAATTCGTCCACAGTATCGTATTTCACCTCAGGATATAGCTCAGAAGCCTCTATGCCAAATGAAGACTCGATTTTAAAGTTTGTAGCATATCCTTTCACCAGTACAGCATGGCACATAGACAAAATGAGATTTACAGGACTTGGAGATTCTGTAGAAAGGCAAGAACAAGAAAAGATTTCAATATCGAGATGTCTACTAGAGGGAAATGGTTATCATGTTGCATATAACTCTTAGTTATTCTCACATTAGTCTTAATACACATAATTGAAACATATTTTATTGTGTTCGAATTACCAGCACTCCCATCTTGAATTGCTTGGTGGCAGGAATTCAACTCTCACCACGAAAAGTTATAGATTGAATTCCCACCAGCAAGGAATTCAAGGTGGAGGGATAATAACTTAAACACAGTGGGTTATATTTTGATTATGCATATTAGAACTAATAAGAGAACTAAAACTAGGCATTGAATTAAAAAAGACACAAAACCCAATCTCAGGATTATGATCCTGTTAAAGGATTAAGTCTTTGAGCAATGCATCTTGTCTTGTTTTTGCAAAAAAATTCAATCACCTTTGATAGTCTTAAGGAGCCGATCCTCAGGAATATAGATCTTCTCCAGCTTCTTGCCAATTTTCTTTTCCCACAAGGCAATTACCTCATTGAAGGACAAAACATTAGCTGGTGGAGCCATATAAAGAATCTTGTCTAGGGTCCTTGGATCATCTACTGCTTTAATAGTGTATATAGCTGCATCTTCTTCCTTGACAATAATTGCTGAAACATGGGAGAATCAACAGCTAATAGTACTTGAAACAGAACTACCATAAGCTTGTTTCCCTGACTCTATCAAATGCTTCAAGGCACTAAAAGAAAAAAAAGCACATACTAAAGAATTATATAGCAGAATTTGAGTAAAAACCTTTTGGATTTCCATCTCCAAGTATGATAATTTTATCCCTAGGAGGGGCTGTAGCATTTGGCTGTGCTAAGGTTGGCAGAAAATACCCAGCAAGAGCATTGGATATGACGTAGGTATAAGGTATCCCTTCAGCTTCTACAGCTCTTCTAATCTTAGTTTTGAGAGCCCAGAGGCTAGCAACAGGCTCAACGGCATGAACACGATCCACATCTATGCCGAATTCTGATGGGAGGAATCTCTGAAACTCAGGTAATTTCCGTCACTTAAAAGGTCAATCACTAATGCTCCTTACAATTTTGGTGAAACAAGACAGAAAATACCCAAAACGAAAGAAAAGGAAAGGTTTAGAGAATCAAGAAAAGTTGCTTGCCTTGACATTTCCAACTTCTTTAATGGCTGCAATTATCTTCTCTTGATCAGCAAGCTGCTCTGATCCTACAGTGGAGATCACTACATCAACTTGCTTGATTGCTTTGACCAAATTCTCATGATCATGGATGTCACCCTGTGAAAAGATCACCCAGATGGCAAGATTCTTGTCAGCAAGTATTTAGGTTGCGTTGGTTCATTTCATATTTTTTTTCTTATTCAATTTCTGGGTCAGTCCTGTATTAGTGTTAAGATGCATAATTATAACACAACAAATTGTATTCTAATCGTACACATTAAGACCGATACAATAATTAGACTTAAGAAAATTAAAAGGAATTGAAGAAGAAGTGAACAAAACACAGTATAAGTGTAAAAAAGAATCAGCCGGAAAATAAGATTGTACTGAAATTACTTTTAAAGTACATACATATAACAATGTTACTCCAGAGCTCCTAAATTTCTCAATGAGCTGTGACCTTTCAGGGCTAGAAACTGAGCTTTCTCTGACCAATGCAAAAGTAGGGTGCCCAGCCTTTACACTTGCCTCAACCATGAATTTCCCCACATACCCGGTTGCTCCTATGATCAATATCTTGCTTTTCTCAGCCATTTGATTTTCCTCTCCCACAAACAAGAACTTGGAGATAGGTTTTGAATTAGATTTGATTTGTGGGTTAAGACTTGTAAGGTATATTATGCACACAGGCAATAGAGGAAAGTTGACTTTCTCATGGGAGTCTTACCAAGTCCAAGTAAAACTTAATAAACTAAGATAGGTGATCATTTCAGAGGGAAAAAAAGAAAGACTTACGGAAGTATAACTAGTAGTCACCTGTCTACCCATGTTTAGAATTATTTTATAGTGAGCAGTGAGGTTTGTTTTATTCAATAATTAAATTAAATAGGAGAAAAATGAATTACCCATGTGACTACTTTTTCTCGCCATGATCATCAGAATGTATTTCTATTATGAAAATATATTCAGTTTTAACCACAGTTAATATTTTCTTCAAGTTTACTTTCTAATTTTTAGGTCGTCCAAAGCCATCATCGGAGTAGACAAAAATGTAATAACCTATAGAGTAAACGTAAAAAATTACATTAATCTGGATATCCATCTCTATTCTTTACTCAAATATTACTTGTCTTTTTCATATTTCATTAATTTGATTCCATTCTGATCAACCAATTTAAAAGGAAGATATTTGAGCTCAGGCACTGTAATCTGAGAGCTCGCTGAAAAAGTCGACAGACAAAGAAAGATTCCTGTGACGTCCTCCAAACAGGGAATAAATAAGATTCCTGTTGAATTTCAAGTATGAGAATTAATACAAAAATAGCTTGTTCAAATTATTAGTATGGTGGGACTATGACAACCTATATAATTCCTATCATATTCTCAAACCAGCCAATAATACAAAGAATAATTACAATTTTGATTGTATTTACATTTATAATACAGATAATACCTCGATGAAGATGTAAGCATCTCGCAAAAAAATAAAACAGTTTCACACCGTTTGAAGAGAGGTGCTAGGCGTTAGAGTAGACAACCAATCAACTAAAGCCCTATTGACAAGTTCTGGAACTTCATCATGAGGACAGTGGCCAGCCTGCAAGTGCACGAGAGATGTGTTTGGATAGAACTCTTTGATTCTGTTAGCCTTTGCAGGACCTACCCATGGATCTAAGTCGCCCCAGAGCAGCAGCAATGGACAAGATAGCTTGCTTAAGACACTGTCTAGAGTGTATTTGCTTTGATTCATCATAAACCGCGTCATTAATCTGCCCAAATATGGTTTTAGTCTTTAGGCGAGGTAAGGAAAAGAACACTTCAAAATTCCATTACACTAGTTAGCAGTCATTCAACCAATCATTTTTTTAATAATAATAATATGACAATTCATTTTGGTTTTGAAAGAAAATTCGCAACAGTGTTGACAAATGTTCAGAAAATTGGGTGCTCGTCCTATGTGGCAGGTTTCCATTGACAAATTTCAGGGGTTACATTTTCATGTATACCTGTAATAAACTTCTCCAGCATTTGGGTCAGCTGCCGGCCTTGTTATTGACTCGACAAGATAGTCATCCACATTGGAAGTATTTATATACACCTATATCAACGAGAAGATTATGTATTATTATAGGAACAACACAACAGTGAATGAGGAGCACAAGGTAACAAATATATTTGCTTAGCAGAGTTTCTATATTATAGTGTCTATGTGAATCTATTCCCTATGTTTTTGCCATACCTAAAATGCTTATCAACTCCATCATAATATTAGAGCAAAGGAAATTATTTTAGAGAGTAATGGTAAATGTTCTGCTTATGCAAAATAATATAAAGCTTCTGAACTCTTTTTAAGGTTTTAATTCAGTAAGTGACAAGTTCAGGAAAAAGGATCAAGTAACATACACTCTTTAAAACAGATTCTATGCGAGAAGGTTGCTTTGTTTGCCAGAACAAGAAACCAAGAACTACACGCTGGAAAATTTCCTTCAGTGGCTTTAGGACAAACCTCTGCAGCACTGTTTCTTTGGACTCTTTGGACTCTTTAATGGCATCTCCAAATTGTCCGGCAGAATTTAATAGTGCAACCCCAGCAACTAGCTCTGGCAACCTTACTGCTGCAGCCAAAACAGTAAAACCTCCAAGACTGGAAATTAGGATTAGTTAGATACTGTTTTCATACGGTCTCTGCAAGAGATTCAAATACACTTGTAGGTGAAAAGAAGCAGAATAGAGAAACAAAATCAGCACGCTAAAGGATGCAAGGGCTAGTATACATGGACATACCATAAGGACAAATGCAAAGAAGCCAAGCATGACCCAGACTCACTCATTACAGAAGTATATACTAATGGAGCATATTTTAAAACTTAAATATGCATATTTCTTAGAATCAACCACTAAATACTGGGTTGACTGCCTTGAACCAATGGTGAGGATCCAGCAATGTCTCATTAACATTAAAAATTAAAAGGAAAAAAACAACAAAAAAGACATGCAGAGCATCAAGAATGATAAATCCAAAAGAGTCATGTCATAAGAGAAACTAATAGCCTCTAAGACCGGCAATCACTCAAGAGAATGATTAACTTAAAAACAAAAGAAAAGCTATTATTTACCATAAGTGAATTGATGAAACCATAATATGGATGCAATCAGAGAGACAAAGAAACATTTTCTAATTAAGGAACCGTTTAACCCTACTGGTGCTGGTGCTATAAGTTATTTAACGGAGCTAAACAACAAGCAAACGGAAATCAAACTGGAAATACAGCACTCGGCAGCCTTACTTAAGAGAAGTTGAAGATATGACTATATAGCCATGAAACTTAAAAAAAAAATGGAACTAATCAGCTAGTCATTACTTGGATGAATCCTGAAATTTTTCTTGGATCTTGAAAGCAAGGTAATGATAATTTTGGGATTACCAGAATTCAAGAGACTTAAATATTCCACATATATACAGTCTGACATAAACAAAAGAAATACAAGGTATGAAGCCTCGGAAATTACCTGTTTCCAACTAAAACAGCTGGCTCTTTCACAATCTCCTTCAAGAAATCCGCTAGTTGATCCCTCCACACCATAGCATCATACTCTATTAGCGCTTTGTCACTCCACCCAAACCCTAGCAAGTCTATAGCATAAACCTTGTAGTGCTTGGCCAACTCAGGTATATTATACCTGCAAATATGACAGGAGAAAGAACTTGATTATGCATCCAAGATTAGTCATCTTATGGTCTAACCAATAAGCAAGAGTGTAAAACAGAATTGAGTGTATTAGCTTACATTTATGTAACATGGTTAATTTGAAAACATATTCCACAATAAAGAAAGAACAATGCACATGGTAAAAATTGCATAATTTGCCAAATTGTCTTGAAATTTAAAAGATGAACATGTTTTACATGTCAAATTAACATAGAATAAGCCAAAGATTATAACACTCCATTATGGTGCTCAGACGATCTGAAGTACTAAGGTAAGCAGAGTCGCAAGACCCAAGTATTCACCTTTCAAAAACCGGAAGAAAGGCAGAAAATGACAAACCTCCAATGAAAAGCGGAAGCACCAAAGCCATGAACAAGAACAATTGGAAATCCTTCCCCTTGCACTACATAATGAATTTTATGACCCATCCACGTCCAAAAATTGTATCCCTCGGGCTTGAATGGTAACCTCTCCAGCCCTACATCGGAATTTAACTTAACAATATTCCATCAAGTACGCAATTGACAAACATAATGACCATTACGACAGAACAGAACTAATGAAATCTAAGGTATGCTATACGCCATTCTTGGGAACCAAGAAGGACAAGAAAGGAAATTCCCCATACTTCATAACTAGAAGAACAACCAATAGTTAATACACATATATATATATATATATATATGTATTAGTGTGTGATTAGTACCTTAATCACAAGATTCGTGCAAATATCATTTAATCAAAGCGATTATAGTATCAGCTAAGGCAATCAGGATCAATCGTAATAACCATGCACCACCTCACTGATTCTTATCCTTTGGAATTCTACATCAAGTAAAAGATGAAGACATTTTTGAGAAATAAAAAGAGCTAGCTGGATATTTAAACTGACCTTGAACTGTTTCACTAAGCAGAGAAGAACCCATAACCGAAACTCCCGAAGCAACAATCCCTTTCAAAGCAAAACCCCTTCTGTTTATTTCACATTTGCCTCCTTCAAGCAAATACCAATCAACAAACGTCAGGAAAAAATAAACGCAATTAAGCTTAAAATGTTGATTTCAGAAAGAATATCAGCCAATTTCCCAGAGGAACAGTGCTTTAAAAAGCTTACTGTTTCGATAGAGTCTTGACGGAGCAATGAACCTGCTAGAGGTCGGGTTAATAAGCTCTGCCCTAATAGATGGTGACACAGCACATGAAGCAGACATCAAGACTTCAGAATCAGAACCCTAAAAACCCTTTCAAGTTGGAGAAATGAAAGA
This sequence comes from Carica papaya, assembly GCF_054855325.1. Taxonomy (NCBI): domain Eukaryota; kingdom Viridiplantae; phylum Streptophyta; class Magnoliopsida; order Brassicales; family Caricaceae; genus Carica; species Carica papaya. The sequence goes on along the minus strand of NC_142312.1, from coordinate 2,940,753 downwards.
GAGAGAGAGATATATATATATAGAGCGCGAGGAAGAAAGTAAGAAGAGACAACGGAGGTTTGTTTCGTTTTATGTCCATTATTTTTGGCTGGTATACGAATAGGAGTTGTGGCAAAGTAGTGGCCATCCGGCCATGGCCATGATGTTAAAAATTTCCCCTCCTTTTCCCGGCAAAACTGGTTACTGCAGCACTGCGGACTGTCGTTATACCAGAAATTACCGGGACATGTTCAAACTAGTACGTCGCCGTTTCGACGTAAAAAATATAAATTATTTTTTAACACATTTTGAACAAATTAAATTATATATATAATTTATAACTAAACGTGCATTTTTATCAATATTTGTCAATAATAAAATATTTATAATTTTCTTTGATTTTAACGTAATATAAATTAATTTAATTGGTCTGTCAATAATATTAATTTAATTTGACAACATAAGTTAAGATGATTATTCTTTTTATCCGTTTTTGAATGGAATGGTTTGATTATATAATTTTTATTTTGTAGTTAAAATAATTTCATAAAATCAAACATATATAACCTTAACATTTTAGTATTTGATTGTGTTTAATATTTTAATTGATTAAACTTTTTAAACAAAACTAAATTTTATATAACCAAATTTAATTCTTTATCGAAATATTTAATTTTTAACTAATTTATATAATTAATAAAAAATAAAATTAATTGTTTATCTTATGTTAAAGTTAATAAATGGTAACGCGGAAGCTTCACTATTACTTACTCAAAATTTAATCAAAATCAACATCATCAAATGAGTATTACAACTTAGTTATCAAATGGGGATGTTCGAAGACTTTGCGTTGAATTTTAACCCCCTTATTAAGTGAGCAATCAACTAATTAAGAAATATTTACTTATTTTTATTAATTATTAAATAATAATTTATTATGTTATAAACATATTTAATACTTTAAAATCAACATGCTTAATTGGACAATAATTAATTTTTTCTCATTAATTTTAAAAATAAAAAATAATTGGAATTAACTAAAACATAAAAACCAATTGAAATATTTTAATACGGAAAAAATGTTTAATTTTGGCTATAAATTATATAATAACCAAATTAATTGGCTCTCACTATAAGCTGACCGTTCGTTAGTTGTTTTCATTTTTTTTTTTTTTTTTTTTTTTTTGTTTTTGGGAGGAGGCTGTTTGTTGATTGCTAAATCCAAACAACTACATATGAATATTATCGAAGACGCTTGAAAATGGAGATTAAATTTCATAAATTCAGTTGAATCAAATGCCTCAAAGCGCACTTTCGGCCATGGCAGCATCCTCGAGGATTTTCAGTCCTACTCTAAATCGCCATCTCCTCTCCAAAACAACTACAGAAGCTATAGTCCAGTCTCCCAGATTACCCACATCGCTCCGTCGATCCATAAACGACGTCGTCTCCAGGGCCTATCTCTCTTCCCCTCGCGTCCACTGTTGCTCGCCTTCACCAATCTTGGGATCCCTTATTTCTCCATTTCCAAACCCCTTCTCCTCTCTCTCCTCTTCGTCGTCTTTCAACTCCACCAACCACCGCACCCCATTTCGGTCCAACCCAGACGAGGGCGGTTTTGTCTGGAACCGAGCTCCGCGGAGCGTTATCAATGGAGGAAACATCGAGGGCTTTGGCGACAAAAAGCGAGAGGTGACAGTGGTTCTCTTGGGTTGGCTGGGAGCCAAAACGAAGCACCTGAGAAGATATGTTGAATGGTACAACTCCAGGGGTATTAACGCCGTTACCTTCGTGGTTGAAGTGGGAGAATTGCTGCTATCATTAGATTTGGGTCACAAGCTTGAGAAGCGATTGGCTGAGTTGGGCAACGAGCTGGCTTCGTGGGTATTATCGAAGGAGGAAGATCTTAGAGAACGGTGTCTGATTTTCCATACTTTCAGCAACACGGGTTGGTTTGCGTAGGTTGATTAATTGGTTCTTCGTTTTCGTTTTTGTTTTTCCTCTTCTATCTATTGTAGATAATATGATTTTCCCTGGTGCAGAATCAGAATGTAGTTCTACTATTACTAGCTTTATTTTGGGTTTTTTTTTTTTTTTTTTTTTGGTGCAGTTATGGTTCCCTTCTCAATATCTTTGAGGGAAGGAAGGAGTTGACGGAGAAGATTAAGGGCTGTATCGTGGATTCAGGAGGAGGAGATCCATTCAATCCTCAGGTTATATATACATGTTATATATATTCTGTGAATTTCAATTGTTTGATAACTTAGGATTTATGCAAATTTTGCTTGATCTGATTATGCTTTATCCAAATTGGATTGTGCTTGGGAACCACTGGCAACCTTAAGAACAATCCAGTTATCATAGTACGTTTAAATTACAAGTAACATTTTCAAGTCATGGAATAGAAGGAAGTGAGTCATAAAACTGAACATTATGCAAACCATCAGCAAAAAGTTAATGTGATTTTGCGAGCATTACAATGTGATTGATGTGCTTAGGCTAGGATTTTAATGCGGTTCGGTGATGTTCGTATTGCTTTCTTTCTTTTACTTTGCTCTTTACAATCTTTGGCCTCGATCCTAGTATGGAGAAGTAGGAAATGCTTAAGGTAGAATTATGACTGTTCAAGCGACGCGTTTTGCGGGCTCATTGTCACTCTATTCACTTAAATCTAACCATTACAGTTAGCAACCACCTGATAGGTGAGAGATGTCAAGGCTCAAGCTGAAAAACTCTACCTTAAATTCAATTGTGATGATCTAGAACCATCTGAGGAGATGAAACTAGTTAAGACTTGAGTCAAGGACCATATACCATTTTTTCAGCTAAATTACTTCCTTTGGCTCCAGTCTCTCTTGGGAGTCTTCATTCCAAGTTATCTGATAAATCTGGACTGAGATAGGTGAAGATTTTTTTTGTTCACAGGCCTTGGAAAGGTCCTGGGTCAAGCACTCAAGGCTCTGCAGTTGGAGCGTTTGCCTTGTAGAAGGAATCCCACTACACGAGCTTATACTTTGCAACTTATGTGTGCATCCACAGATTAAAACTTGTCTTTGTTACATGAATCATGCATGGTATACATATTTGACTGGACTCTTTCCTCTCTTCTTCCATGCTCTCTAAATTGAGCTGGATTATATATGTGTGCCGTAATTAGAAGGCAAACCTTGTGAAATTTCTGCATCCTCATTTGCATAATATGAAGGGGAAGAGGAGGCAGTTTCTCATACCGTTTTCATTGATATGTAAGATTTCCATAACAATTATGGTAGTACGCAATGTGATAAACTCTTTTTCACCTTGTAGGTTTGGGCAGCTGGATTTTCTGCTGCTATCCTGAAGAAATGCAACTCTTCGGAAAACACTGAAATGAATGGAGCAAAAAATGAAGCGAGCCTATCAACAACGCAAGAAAAGGAACCTCTCATGACTGAAACCCTGCTGTTAGCATTACTGGAGAAGTTCTTTTCCTTTATTCTAAAGTTGCCTGATGTAGATGAGTAAGTTTTACATCTATGGCCTAGTAATCTATAAATAGTAGGTCTAATCTAATTTTACTCCTGAGATAAATAATGGGTTCAGTTCTTTCTTATTATTTTATTTTTTGAAAAACTGTTTATAGTTAAATATTTTACATGATATCATATCAAAATTAGATATCTATATCTAGTATTAAACCTTGGCTATTGTTCCATCTCTGTTAATTAATGTTCCTAAAAGGTAAGATGCGTCCTTGTTTGCGGCAAGTCTATGGGCTTGTGGGGGAAGATAATTGGTCAGAATCAATTATTTCACTTGAATTGCTTCAATTTCCAGTTTCCATGATCATCAGTATGAATCTCAATCATCAAACTTGATAGGTGACGGTTTCATGACTGTTTCTGCAGGAGGTTAAAGAAAGTTGTCTACACGCTGTACAACAATCAGCCTCCATGTCCTCAATTGTATCTTTATAGCACAGCAGACAAGGTGGTTCCATTCCAATCAATAGAACATCTTATTAGTGAGCAGAGAAAGCTGGGGAGAAAAGTATTTTCCTTCAAGTTTGAATCATCCCCGCATGTGGATCATTATAGAACTTTCCCTGATTTGTATTCATCAGTGCTGCAAAACTTCTTGAAAGTTTGTTTTGCTACTGTGAAGCAGATGTGAAGTCCTTGAATGCCAGATTGTTTGTTCCTGTAGAGCAGTAGGTCTTCATTTGATACCCCTTTTGACTCCATTGTTGTGGCTTGCTAAGAAAAACCATATTACAGTAGCATTTTGAAAATTTGTTTTGAATAACAGAGAAATACTGATCTAATATCCTTTATATTATAAATGAAAAATAATACTGGCAGATTATTTCAATTTGTATCAATTTTTAGAGAAAAAATTAATTTTATTTACGTGGTTTAATTTTGTTGCTCTTCAATTTTTTTTATTGTTGAAGCTTAAAATTAAAAAAAAAAAACTTATATAAAATTATGCTCTCAAATTAGTGATTTAACGTATAGAAAATTAAGTGATCAGGGGGAAATGCATGAGTGAAATTACATTTTATATTAATTTTTATTTTTTTTCTTTTACTCCTACTAATTTTTATCATTATTATTATTTTTTAATTTTGAAATATGTATATTAAATTTAAATAGAAATTTCTTTAAAGTGAATTTAAGGATATTCATAATTAAAAAAATATAATTAAAGGGACATTAGTCGAGGGTCTGGCAAATGCCTCCGTTTGTGGGTTAGAGGGATGCATTTATGTGATTATTTACATTTTTGCCCTTCACAACAAACGTAAATGAGAGGAGGAGGAGAAGTAAACGTGCCGAACACCTAACGAGACTTAACTCTACCGCTTTCTGGTTTTGGTTTTGAGGCAGCAATGGCGATCTTGGAGGATTTGGTGGTAAATCTCAACTTATCTGCCCCGAATTCTTACGGAGCTGTGGTTCTCGGCGGTACCTTTGATAGATTACACGACGGCCATCGCCTCTTCCTCAAGGTAACATCCTCTCTCTCTCTCTCTCTCTCTCGCTGTCTCTCTCGGGATATATGTTTATGTATGTGTATATGTTTTATGTATTAATTTCGAAATGAACAAAGAGAAATAAATTGATTTGGAGCAGCAATCAGCAGAGCTGGCAAGAGAGAGGATTGTGGTGGGAGTATGCGACGGTCCTATGTTGACCAACAAACAGGTAAATATTTTTCACTTTTGTTCTTTGTTTTCCTTCAAAAATTTAGTTAAAGTTACATCAATTTATTACTTAATGTTCATCCACCATTTCGTTTGTGATTTAGCAACCTATTCAAACCAGGACGATATCTGTTGTCGTGTGTTTTGGATGATGGTGTCATTTTTGCTGTTGCTGGATATCGTTCAAACTCAGCATTTATATGACTTAATGCCGAATTTTCTCTTGATGGTGGATTATTATGTAGTTTTGTACATCTAAGATCTCACCCGATGATGATATGTCCTTTTTCCTTCAGGATTTTTTTAGGCGTTATTAAAGCATCCCTATTTATAAGTTTCATGAGCATCAGTACTCAGATCCCCTCGAGTTCATTCTATTTTAAATCTCAAAACTAGCGGTCACAAGAAAGTGTCTTCTGAAAAAAATTTCAACTTTTTGCCTTCATATCTCATTATGGGGATGATGGAAATTATGCCTTTGTTTTTCACGTACAAATAGTCAAGAAACTGTTTAGGTTGTCTAATCATGATATTGTTCGACATTGTTTTGTAGTTCTCTGATTTAATACAGCCCATTGAAGAGAGGATGCATAATGTTGAAAATTACATCAAGGTATGAAAAAAATTGTCTTGCGCATTCAAGTAGAGAAAACACTTTGGAGCTCTGTTTATTATATTTGGTTTGAGACTGGTTAATCATGTGACATGTTTATTACTTTATATCATAGCTGAGATTTTGGGTATGAAGTGGTTTTACGTGTACTCCCCCTCTTACCTCTGCTCATATCTATTTCGTAGAAGATGGAAATGGAAGTTGATTGCCAATGTTTTGTTCTTTCTAAAGATCTATTCGAGTGAAATTTGCTTTATGAATAACTTGGTAGGGAGAGACACTTGTTCATTAGCCCTGTGACCTCAAGTTGGAGTACCAAAATTTTTTTACCTGGAGATTCTTTAGGAAATGTATAAGAAGAATTTTCTTTTATTCTCTGTTTGTTGTGAGTTCATAATGGAGATAATCTAAAATCTAAGTATATTTCTTAAATCTCTGTGCAGTCCATAAAGCCAGAGTTGTTAGTGCAAGTTGAGCCTATTACAGATCCCTACGGCCCTTCAATTGTTGATGAAAACTTAGAGGCTATTGTTGTCAGGTCTGTTTTTGCTTCTTCAATTGTCAAATCTGTGCTTTAAATTGCTTAACTTGGATTACTCTACTTTGAGAAAATTTAAATTTTAAAATCACCCTTTGAATCTTCTCCTTATCTACCCATTCCAATGGTTATATTGACAACCAAAGTCGAGGGAACAATTGGGTTTATGCTTTTTCAATCATCCAGAAAAGGTTCAGGACATGACTAACTGTTTGACTTTCCGGCAGCAAGGAGACAGTACCAGGTGGACTGTCAGTTAATAAGAAGAGAGCTGACAGAGGTCTTTCACAACTGAAGGTTTGAGTTTTTAGTCTGTTTATATGATCTATATATGATTTTCATTTAACAGCGCCTGATGTCAGAAGTTTTCTAAAACTGAGTAATGCTGCATTTAAAAGGTGCAAAAAATCATTTACAAATTGATGGGACAGTATGCATAAAAAGTTCACATAAAGGAAACTACAAATTTTTTCTATTTCATAAGCTGTAATCAGGTTCGAGGAAGTTTTTTTTTTTTTTTTTTTTTATTTTTTTAAGTTTTAAGCTGATTCATCAGTCTGTAAAAAGATTTTTATAAAAAAAAAAAATGACTTCATATGATTCACATTTCTGAGAGTATCATCGTTAATTAGCCATTAAAATTGGGTTACTGTGCAGATTGAAGTCGTAGATCTAGTTCCCGAGGGATCCACTGGAGAGAAACTGAGTTCATCAACATTAAGGAAGCTCGACGCCGAGAAGGCCAAAAAGCTACAATCGGGCAGAGAACAAGACTAATCCTTCAAGAATGTACTGGCAAGAGGAGTAGTAAGTTAGCAGCAACATATCTGAAGTGGATTTTAAATTCCTGGAGACAAGGATGCTACGTGATTGTTCTGTCTGATAAGAAAGCTAGGCTTCGTGCAATATCTACTCTTGAGTTGCTGCTGTCTTATGGTATGTTCATAGTCTCCTCCTGAAATACCATATGGATGCACACATAGAATAGAATGTACTTGTACCACCTCCTGGTGAATAAATCTTTTTGAATAAATTAAATAGAAGTTTTTGATGTTTGGATGTATTTATAATTAGAGTTTAATATTTTTTAATAATAATTTATTTTCTTATACGTTAAAAATGATTTACACTATGATTTAAATTTAAATGACATTCAAGAAAAAGAGAGAATAAAAAAATAAAAAAATAAAAAAAAAATTGTATTAAATAAAAGCGTTAAACAAGATTAATTAATTAATTACACTCAACAAACCTATTTGACCAAGAGCAACCTTTTTTTTTTTTTGACGACATTTGGAAAGGCTAACATAAAACGAGGTCGTTTCCACAAAGTTCTTTGGTTAACCGCCTCAAAGTTACCGGGGTTAAAACGCTGTCGTTTTGGAATGCTAGCTTGAAACCAATCTATTTAGGCGGACCGCATCCACATTGCCTGTTAAAAAACCAACGGCTATCCGACGTTAAGAACGGCAATTTGAATTTTGTAACTGAAAGATCGTAATCTTTCCGTCCCATTTAAATACTCCCCCCCTCAACACTCATTCTTTCTTTTCAATTTTCTCTTTGAGATTTGTAAAGAGAAAATATCTTAGGCAATTCTCTGGTCTGTCAACCGATCTTCTCAAGGTTTTTTCTTTCACTTTCCTTGAATTTCCAGGATTACCATGGATTGGAGTTTTTGACTTTCGCGGTAAAGATATTGTATGGGCCTCACTTCTTTGAATTTCCATAGAGACTATAAACTGATTTCTGTTTGGTTTTTCTTTCCATTTCACTTTTTTCACGATTTTGATTTGTTCGTTTTCGTCTTCTTGAGTTTCTTTCTCGTTTTCCCTTCTCATATACTCGTTTCCTCTTCTTTCTCGCTTCTGCAATTCACTCAGTTTTCTTGGGACAGTTCAATCTCAAAGAACAGAGAAAATTTCAAAAGTTTATCTGACACTCGGATAGTTAAAAAGGGTACAATACCATTTTTGTTAGTTTGTTAATTTCATTTGGAATTTTTCACAAGTATGTTAATATATTGTTTTTTAGCAATTTCGCTTACTAATTTCTGGTTTTCTTGATTTTTTCCAGATAGGTTTTTGCAAATTTCTTGCAAAAGATGAACGATCTAATGACCAAATCGTTCTTAAATTATGTGGAACTGAAGAAACAGGCGCAGAGAGATCTTGATTCAGAACAAGATATCGAAAATGGCCAACTCAACAAGGCAGAAGAAGAGAACCTCTGTCAGTTCTTCCAAGAAGTGGAAGCAATCAAGGTTGAAATCGAAGAGATCCCCAGTCTCTTGCTTGATCTTCAAGCCCTCAACGAAGAATCCAAATCCGCTCACAGCGCTAAACTTCTTCGGGGGTTAAGAGATCGAATGGAATCAGATGTTGTCTCAGTCCTCCGCAAAGCAAAAATTGTCAAGGCAAGACTGGAGTCCCTTGATCGATCCAATGCACTAAACCGGACTGTATCAGAAAATTACAGAGAAGGAACATGTGTTGATCGAACCAGAATCTTCATCACCAATGGTTTACGAGTTAAACTTAGGGAGATTATGAACGATTTCCAGTCACTGAGGGAAAAAATTGTATCAGATCACAAAGAGGATCTGAAGAGAAGATACTATAATGCAACTGGAGAGAAACCATGCGAGGAAATAATTGAGAAAATGATGGTTTCAGGAGGAGAGAAAGTTGAGTTACTTGAAGGGAAAACAGAAGTAGATTTGAGAAATGAAGAGAAACATGAGGCGGTGATGGATTTAGAGAGAAGTTTGAATAGGTTGCATCAGGTTTTCCTAGACATGGCTGTTCTAGTTGAGACACAAGGGGAGAAGATGGATGATATTGAAGAGAATATAGTTAATGCAGGTCAGTTTATTAATGGTGGAACTAATAATCTGTACTATGCAAATCAGATGAAAAAGAAGAAGGCGGCATCTTTTTTCTGGGTCTGGGCCGTTGGGCTGATAGTGCTTCTGGTTTGCATCATTTCCATGTTGGCTTCTTAAAATCATCACAGAGACTGATGAAAGATTATCAGGTGGGGAACCCTATATTAGTCTGTAATTTTTTTCCTCCATTGATTTTTCGGTATCAGGGAGGAGGAGAGTCTTGATGGTTTTTGTAGTTACTGGCTAGTAAAAAAGTGATTTTGGTGATAAGATTCTGGAACTTGGTATTATATGTTTTTGCAGTTAGATCTGCTTGATTGAGTAGGATATGATCTCAAAAAGTTGGTGGTGTCTTGGTTTTCTTTGTTTTCTCACCTCTGCTACTTACTACTTACTCTACAGGGATTTCTTTCTCAATGGAATATTTGAACTGGTTGAGCATTGGGAGTATATTTGAAAGTCAGTTTAGTTTGAGGGCTCTATTTAGGTTTAGGGTATATTAAGTCTTATTTCATCTGGTTTTAGGATATCCAAATGGAATTACTTATAGTAAAATGCAATTTAGGGTTTCATTAAATAAAGAATTGTTATCTTTGATATAAATATATATGCATAAGTTTGATTTTTTAGTTTAGAATTTTCACTGGTGTTTGAAAATTCAATTGTTTTTTTCCCCCAAAAAAAAAATTCATAGAAAAATGACCCAAAAAATTCACCCACAATGACCGAATCATCCAAAAATAAATGAAACCACGTTAAAATGAAATTATAGTTTGCTCTTAATTCTAATGGTGCCTTATGTATACTTTACTTATATTATATATTTAATACAAATTAAAATGAAATTTTATTTGATAAAATTATATTATCATTTATTTATTTTTATTATCTCATAACTAAATTAATAATATAATATGAAATTAAAAATTAAACCAACCTACACATTTTATAGTAATTTGGTAATATCCATAAATTGCATCCAAATTTAACAACATTTTCTATCATGCAAAAGCTTGATGATGACAGCGACAATTGGGAAAAACAAATCAGGAACCAGCCAAAAGCATCCCTTAGAAAAATCAGAAAGAAAATCCAAGGGTCAAGAACCTTATCCCAACTGCTAAAACAATACCAGGCCAATAGAGCAATTGCTCTACTCTGCCTTGGACGACCAGGATGCCGTCTATCTTGCTGAACTCAAGGACCCAATTCTCCTTAGATTCAAAAAATGCAGAGACCACCCTGTCTCTGCTCCAAAGATGTTCGAATGTAGATGAACTAAAGCAGATTCATGGACGGATGCTTAAAACAGGCTTTGTTCGTAATAGTGTCCTCACGAGCAAGTTCCTTTCTTGCTGTGTCTCAACTAATTCCAGCAATTTAGTTTATGCGCAGATGGTTTTTGACAGAATTAGCAGACCAAACACCTTCACGTGGAACATTATGATCAGAGGATACTCACAGAGCAATGAACCAGAACAGGCCCTCCTGCTCTACACCCAGATGATTTCTCATTCAGTTGAACACAATGGTTATACCTTCCCATTCCTGCTCAAAGCCTGTTCTTATCTTTCGGCCTTGCAAGAAGCAAAACAAATCCATGCCCACATCGTTAAGTTGGGATCTGGCTCAGATGAGTATGCCATAAACTCCCTTCTTCGTGCTTATGCAGTATCCGGGAGCATCCCATCTGCAAATCTGCTCTTCAACCAAGTCTCAGAAGGCAATGTTGTTTCATGGAATTCAATGATTTATGGCTATGCAAAGTGTGGGAACATGGAAAAAGCTTTTGAACTTTTTGAAAATTTGCCAATAAAGAATATTATCTCATGGACTACAATGATTTCTGGCTGTGTTGGGGCAGGCATGAATAAGGAAGCTTTGAACTTATTTCATGCAATGCAGGATGCAGGTGTCAAACCTGATAATGTAGCTCTGGCAAACACTCTATCAGCTTGCACAAATCTAGGGGCACTGGACCAAGGCAGATGGATTCATATATATATAAACAAAACAAGAATAGAAATAGACCAGGTATTGGGCTGTGTTCTTATAGATATGTATGCGAAGTGTGGTGATATGGAAGAAGCTCTTGAAGTGTTCAAGAAAATGAAGAGGAAGTGTCTCTCTACCTGGACTGCAATAATTTCTGGTTTTGCCATTCATGGTCATGGAAGAGAGGCACTTAATTGGTTTGCACAAATGCAAAAAGATGGAATCAAGCCTAACGCAATCACCTTCACAGCAATTTTGACAGCATGTAGCTATGCAGGACTAGTTGCTGAAGGCTATACATTGTTTGAGAGCATGGAGAGAAACTATGACCTGAACCCAAGCATAGAGCACTACGGTTGCATGGTTGATCTACTAGGCCGAGCAGGATTGCTTAAGGAAGCAGTACAGTTGGTGGAAACAATGCCTGTACAACCAAATGCCATCATCTGGGGGACACTGCTGAAAGCCTGCTGGATGCATAGAAACGTTGAATTAGGTAAACATATAGGAGAAATTCTGATTGAAATAGATCCTAACCACGGTGGCCGATATATTCAGTTGGCAAGCATCCATGCTCTGGCAGGGGAATGGGACCGAGTAATTGAAGCAAGAATGCGGATGAAACAACAAGGAGTTTCAAAGCTTCCAGGATGCAGTTCAATAAGCATCAACGGGATCGTCCATGAATTTTTAGCTGGACATCGATCCCACCCAAATATGAAAGAAATACAATACATGTGGAACAAGATTGCAGAAAGATTAAGGTATTCAGGATATAAACCTGTCATAGAGCCTCTGCCACTTGATCTGGAAGACGAGGAGAAAGAAACAGCAATACATCAGCACAGTGAGAAGCTTGCTATTTCATTTGCACTAATAAAAACCAGACCTGGAACTACAATTCGGATCACAAAAAATCTTCGGGTCTGCGAGGACTGCCACATAGTGGCAAAACTTATTTCTAAGATATATGCCAGGGACATCATAATGCGGGACAGAACACGGTTCCACCATTTCAGGGATGGGAAGTGTTCTTGTGGGGATTACTGGTGAAAATAGTAGCCACCAAATACACTCATGGTAGAAAAATAAATAACAAATATGTCAATCGAAGATGCAACAACTTGAATTTTACATTATTGAGAATCCATGATTATCCGAATTACTCGTTACAGCTTAAAAGGATTACAAGATTGAATACAAAAATATTTTATTGTTTCCATAAAAATGAGACCAAGAAGGCTAATAACATGAGAAAGTAAGAAAAAAAATCTCTCGCTACCAGAACTTATTAAGTGGTACAAGCTGCATTCAGCAATTCAGACAATGCTGAGAAACTGGTTTGCCGTCCATGATGATTTGGGCTCTAGCTGGACATTTCCAATCTGAGTGCACATGTAAAAATTAACAAAAACTTCTCACTAGAAATGCTTACTGCATCAGACAAGAAGCACACGTAATAACTGTTTGGTCAACATGCCATCCTTTTGCTGGGCAGTTCCTAAGCTATCATTATGAAACAGGCTTGTGCTATCAAGATACAAAATGATCTATCACGTAACTAGGAAAGAATGTATGTTAATACCTTAGCATTTTCAACGCAAACAAAATCTCTATAACATGCTTCCATCTGCAGATGTGGGTTCCACAGAACAGTATCCAACCAACTAAAAAGGCAAAAAACCACACAATAGCCAAATATATGTGAGAAAGTGAGGGGAAGATCAGACCAAATTCAGGTAAAAATATGAAATGATGTTTGACCTAACTTACTTTGTATTCTTTATAGATACTATGTCGCCCAGCCCATTATTGAGCTGTAACTCCCCAGGTGCATCAAGGTAGATGCAATCTACAAATCCAGGAAAAGTGATCACATCCCTATATGAGAATATAACAGTTAGAAAAGTGCGGGTACATCAGCATCGAGAACCATAGAGATTTGTAGTTAAAAGTTATGTTTGTTAAGAATGGATGTGCAATACTGCAATTCTTTTTTTTTTTTTTTGCAATAAAAGAATCAAAAGTAGAGAAGGGAAGAAGATGCATCCAACTCGTGATGAGAATTATGTATGATATTTATACATTATTTTCCAGACTATCATATGATATTTATAGTCTTTTATTCCTGAATATAAACATTAACTCTCATTCTCTGAAGAAGAAAATTAAGTATTTCTGTACTGCAGCCATAAAGCAAAAAGAATGTTGCTGACCTTTCCTCCTTACTCTCCACCGGATTCTTTGGATCTGGATCTTTATTCAGAGTTTTGCAACCTTTCAAACCTCTCACAGATGCACCTATTATAGAAGCCTGGATGGTAACGTTTAATATTAAACTATTACATTCATTTCTTCAAGTCAAATAATCAGTAAATATATACGATTTAGAAATATCACTCTCATAGCACACAATTTCCCATTTATGTATTGACTTCTGGAAATATGACTAACTTATCAACTTATTTTGATATGAAGATTTCCTACAATCAATGTCAAGTTATTCGGTCAAATCTTATTTGGTGATCCCAGAATGAAATCCACCGAACTTTGGATTATGCTACTTACTCTGAAGTATGTATGTAAAGCAGTACTGAATGAAAATGGCTTATCGTCAGTGTTTGTAACTTTTAGCTCAGTGGAAATGCTCTTTTCGTTTAGGACCACCTGAAAAGAACTGAACAAACTAAATATGATTTGTAAACAATTAAGCATATATCAAAATGCAACACGATCATATCCATAGAATTACCAAATACTCTGAGGTGACACTTAAGATACAAATCAGATGCATACAAAGTATAAATAGACGAAATACATACATGTGGTTGCAGTAGAAAATGAGAAATCAACCACTGACCTTAAATAAAGTCTGGAAACTGAAATCCCACATGGCTCGACTATAAGGGCCATCCTTTAGCTCAAGGGTTACAGCAGGATTGCCTTCTACATTTTCTGAATCAACAACGGACCAATCCATGTTTCTTGCAAAGCCGTGCTGTTAGTAGCAGCAATGAAACCTCCAAAGTCAAAACGAAATGATACAGAATAAAGAAATTAACCATGAATGAAAAAGGTAATTTAGAGGGACTTAGCAGTAGCTTTCTCAGGAAAGTTCAATTCTTTTGCAGATATGGAGTGAATATAAAAGGGTGCGAGCATTATTTTCTTATAGCACACAGCAAATTTATGAAGATATATTTACTTGATGATCAATATTATACAACTCCTAGAAGATAACTGCATACTCATCAATATGGTAGAATCAAGAGTGAACATTTACTTGGCCAAGATCATTGTCAGCAATTAGTAGTACTATTACCACTGAGTCTCATTTTTCAGCCATTAAGTAATAATTTATCTGATGAGCCATGAAAACTAAACTAAACCTATAAATTATGGGATGAAGCGAGACAGATGAAGGTTGCCACTGGAACTTGGAAGAACTGTGGAATGTTCATACCTGCTGCATTGGGCCAGGTCCAAACTGGGGGAAACAATGTGGAATTCCTCCACTGTCCAAATAACAAAAGGAATCAGGAATTTTCTGAGTTCAAGTCATTACATGACCAAAGAGAAAAAAGAAAAGGACATCCCTTTTTACCAAATGGATAATGGATAACCAAGAAAGATTTAAAAATATATTTAAGACTGGTTTGAAAAAAGAAAAATCAAGAATTTTCGTAGAATTCGTTTCAAAATTCACAAACCAGTTTAATTAGAAGCCAGTAAAAATTTCATTTAGAATAAGTAAACTTGAAAACATAAAAAAATTTGAAGTGGAATTGAAACAATGGACTATTAATTACATAATCTTTTATATCTTATAGTAGAATTTTCACTACCTGTTATAAACTTAGTGTAGGTTTCTAAATGACTAGTAAAAAGAAAATTGATTTATTCCAAACATAGCCTAAAACTTGTACCAAGTAGGTCCAGTTTACTCATTCTCTATTCTTCTACTTCTTTCCTGTTATTTACTTTTACTATATGCAAATGCAAAAGACTACAATCTCAAAAAAACTGCTCTGAAGTAGCTGGCAATTACAACTACCAAAAAAAGGAATTATAACCTGATAGGTTTTTTCTTGTTGAACACAGCATCTGGCCGGACAAAAAGGAGGTCCTTACCACCTGCTACTTTCCAAGATGTAATGCAACCCCCAAACAAGTATATCTCCGCCTCACTGCAAAATCCACAAATAAATTTAACAAAAAAAAGGTTTACTTGCAAAAATGAAACAAAAAGGGGGGAAAGAAAGCAAGTTGGTGAAGAATGCAGACCTGCCCTGAGGAGAAGTGAGCACAACTTTGGGCAAATTACCTTCCCCTTCCGTGACTTTCACTCCCATTGCAAACGCCATACCAGAGTATCTGCTTCTCAAACCAGGTTGAAATTCAATTCCAAAAGGAAAAATAATTATATAATATAATATGAAATTTGAAGACTTTGAAAGTTTTCAGGTGCCTAATCACAGAGAGTAGAAATGTCGATGCACGGGTATGGACTCACCGGTTGACTCGCAATGAGCTGCGGGGGTTCATCGCAGGAAGAGAGGAGGCCATCGAAACAATCGCCATGGTTTCCTCTCTGCAACCAATGACAAGAAAAATGTACAAACCAAAAACACAAAGCTACATAATATTCATATATATATATATATATATATATATATACAGTGTCATTTCGTTTCTGCAATTAAAGATCGGGTTGCGTTTGGAACGCTAGAAAATATTTTTGGTATACAGATTCGGATAATATATATTTCTCGTTTTTACAGTTGCATGGGCCAGTCCAACGGGCCTTTAGTTTAGGCCCATTAGATTGAGAAAGTCCCAACTCAAAGGGCCCAAATATTAGGAACCACCCTTAATTAGTACATTTACAATTTTATCCTTTGTTGATTGCTTTTTCTTTTTTGTAATTTAAATTTTTTGTCATTAAAGAAATTGCTAATTTTTAACTTATTATCTTATATTTTCATTTAATTTTTTAAGTTATTCATTGCGAAAATATATATATATATTATATTTAATATAAGTTAATACATTCATATTAATCACAATAGAAATTTTAAATGAAAATACACAAAAGTAAAATTTAACTCTGAATTTATAATTTTTTATTAAAAAAAAATGATGTAGGAACCATTCAATTTATAGTAATTATTAATTATATATAGTTAGATAATAATATATGTATATATATATATATAATGAATTCACATCAAAATGCTTTTTCTTTGTGTCAGCTTGAGTTGGGACAGAAGTAGATCCAATTATAATTACTAGAAGGGGAAAAAGAAGAAAAGTTAAACCGATGTGGCTTGCCATTTTTCTCAGGGAGAAATTCCTTTGGCTAAAATTGCTTTTCTTACATATACATATGCATATACATATATATATATATATCTGAAGCTGTCGTGTATATATGTATATATGTGTATAGGCCATGACAATGCAAAGGAGAGAAGGAAGAGGAGCTGATTAGGTGAGAAACTGAAAAGAGTAAATTTCCATCAAAGCTTGTAAGCAACACACTGAAAGAGACTTCAATATCATTTTTGACTGACGTAGAAGCTGAAATTTGCTAGCTGACTAGTTTTGAGTCAATATTTTTTCCTTTTTCTAATATATATATATATATATATTATTTTATTTGTTCTGTTATAAAATAATTAAAAATTAGATATATAATTATTATTCATGTATTAAAAGTTGCTAATAATAATTAAATATATGTCTATTATTAAATTGCGAAATTATTTAAAATAATTAAGTTATATTTTTATCAATTTGTATTTGTAAAAATTAATTTAACTAAGAAAAATAACCCAGCAAATATTATTTATATATATCCTTTAATATATATATGTATGTTCTTTGAATTTATGATTCTAATATTAATATGTGTAATACACTCGGCAACCAAAGGAACAGAAACCAACTTGTACATCAGCCTATCTAAAAAGTACTGCTAATTAATTAAAGCTTAATCTTCAAGGAAAAGGAACAAATAGCATTAGATTCTGTTTACATTTATGTGTGTACGCGTGTGTGTGTGTGTGTGTGTGTGTATATATGTGTACGTGTGTGTATATATATATATATATATATATATATATAATATAATATAATATAAAACACGATCTACCCAAGCTTAGTTGTAGATGGGGAAAATGCTTATAATAAAAGTTACCAATCAGAGGATTACATATATATATATATATATGTATGTAATTCCTTACCAGCTATTTCCAGAACACGCAGTTGTAATTTATACAATTCCCAATCGTATGCAGGCACTTGGAAGTTCATAAGGTTTTGTAATATACGAGACATATATTCTAATAAGCAGGAATATATGCATTTTGTACCTCTACCAATCCCACTGAACATATATATATGTTTTAATTAATTTGCAGAATACGTTAATTACGTTTTTATTTTTGATAAAATTAAATAAGTAAAAAAATAAAAGAAAGTGGAGGCATGGGGCCCCCTCCAAAAAACACAAGAACCAATTTGAAGTGATCATCATGGCTTTGCAATCTTATCGAAATGGCTATCAAATTTTACACACAAAATTAGTATCTTCGATCACTAGTCCCCATCAACCAACTAATATATATATATATATATATATATATATATATGTATAGATATAAACATGGTGGCCACAATCAATTAATCCAACTGGCTGACTACCAGAGAGAGACAATCATGATTAATCAAAAACCCCTTTTGCTTTTAGCGTGCAATGAACTTATGATTATGATAATCTCCTTTGTTTAAGTTAATCTTTTTTTTTTTTTTTTTGGGTAAACCAAATTACTATATGTTATCTTTAAGTGATTTAGCCCTTCAATTTTTTGTTAATTGCCCCCAGCGATATAGCCAAGGATTTAATTATTTACATCTTGAAATCAATCATCCCTCATTCATGTATATATCACACACACACACATATATTTTAATTTACCAATTAGGGTATTCGAATTAATTCAGATTTGCGTACAATAAACAATTCATTTTTTTTTTCTCACTAATATAATATAAAGATTAAAAAAATCAAACTCTTCTAAACCTAATTACATTATACCCATAACTAATAAATTAAAAAAAACAAAAAACCAAATACCACCCAAAAAGCAAAAGAAAATTAGACCTCCCAATTCTTTGTTTAGTGATTATCTCACCCATTTTAAAAATTAAATTAAAAAAGTAATTTAACATGTTACATGGTTGCTTGTTACATAATTTATGAAATAAATAAATTTACTTATAATTCATTTAATATCAAAGAATAATAATAATTTACTCATTATTTATGTGATATTAAAAGTAAAAAATTATTAGTAGTAAAATAGGCAATTCTATCTTCCCTCAATTATTTATTCGTCCAAAATTCAAAAATTATAAATTAAAAATATTATAAGGTAAGAAAATTGTGTGATAAATGTGAAATTGCGGTCCACTTTTTATATTAAAAATAAATAAATTAGAGGGCACGAGCAGAACATGTGGGTGATTAGCCAATATGAGGGTGAGTGGTGGGGTTATGGCACGTGCAGATGTGGCCTCTTTTGGGGAACGCCACGCCCATTGACCTACCACTCTTGTCACGCGCCACCACCACTCATCTTAGATGGGCTCTTTACATGGTTGGTAATACCACGATGAGATTCATCTCAATATATTATCATTTTATTTTTATATAAAAAATTTATATTTTACATCCCATATAGCAAAGTATATTTTACGTTAATATTTTTATACATATATATTTTTTTTAAAAAAATGTTAATTCGAGTCTCAAATTATTTATTTCTCTTATAAAAACTGTTAGATGGAAAGAATTTAAAACTTTTTTTTTTAAATTATTATGGGCAGTATTTTTACATTTTTCATTAAAATACTAAAATATCCACTTAAAATTTTACTAAAAAACCTACAAAGTTGGAATATTTAATTTAAAAACCCAATTGGAGTTTTGTAAAATTTAAATTAAATAACTATCGAGTTTTGGAGAATTATTTCCTCAAAATTTAAATTATTCAAAAACATAATTTAATAGATATTTTAATATTAAATTTTCGAACGTCCAAATGCGAAATACAAAAGAGCCGGACCGGAAGCCCAAAAAAAAATTCCAAACGGAACCTAGTGTCTATGATATCTGATGCACAGATCAGCTTACTCGCCACGTGGCTGTGAGATATGCGTTAGTATCGGTACGAGTGCAAATACGGTAAGATTACCCAATATGAAAATAATAATAATATTATTATTATACTATGAAGTTAATTATCCCGTTAAGATAACCATTTAAACGGATTAATACGAAAATAGAACCACTCACGTTTTTATTTAAAATCAAAAAGCAGAAAAACAGGGACCTTAGATTTGGTGTCCTAAGGGGGGGAGGGAGGGAGGGAAAGAGAGAGAGAGAGAGAGAGAGAGAGAGGAATATCGGAGCAGTGACTAGCTGGTGAGGCAGAAGGTGGTTGTGGTGGTGGCTGTGACCATGGTCGGTGGCGCCAGTGGTGGAAGAAGGATGTGCAGGCTCTTTTCTTGATCCGCGATAGCCACCGGAAAAAGGGAGAGATAAATAGAGAGTCCGACAAGGACAGCGATGGTCGCTGTTGCTCGTTCGGGCCTTTGTTTCTCCGATTTGATCTCCTTTTGGATCTTGTCGAAGGACCCTCTTCTTCTTTCCCATCGTCGTGTTTCTTTTCTTCTTCTTCCTCTTTGTTGACAGCGATTCTGCGTTTGGGCTGGTTCGTCTTCGTCTGGATCGATTTCGACAGAGGTGGGTTGGTTGGTTGGTTTTTTTCCTCCCCTTTGTTTTCTATTTCGGTGATCTGTGTTACGCATTTTAATGACTGGTATTTCTGTTCTGTCTTTTTTCTTTTCTGAGTTAATTTTCCGTTGAATGGTTCGTCGTCAATGGTGGATGTTTGATTTGGTATATCTTTTCTTTTCTTTTTCAATTTTATATGATTATTGTGCAAATTATTTTTATAACAAGCATGTAAACGAGAGAGTGAGCCTGGGTTGATGAGAGATGAGAAGGAAAATGATTTTCTTGGACGCTTGTAGGAGCATAAGCTTAAGGCTTTTGAGAATCACAGCTTGGGGTTTAATTGCTGAACAATAGAAATGGATTGTGAAGAAAAGAAACCCTAACTTTAGCTGAATCTATTCTCTTCGGTTAAAAATTTCTCCAAATTGGCTGTTTGCTTGACAAGATTTTAGCTTCATGGTAACTGAAATTTTGATCAAATATGCTTGTAGTTGAAGATTGGGTGATATTCAGAATTGATATGTTGTAAAAAGATGTCCTTTAAAAGCATTGTCCGTGAGCTGAGGGAGATAAGAGATGGGATTGGAAGTGTCTCCCGACGAAACCGGGCAAAGTCCCACATTGCTCCGGATCATGCTCCGGCTCCAGAGTCCATTCAGCAGAGTCCTTGGGCAAATCTGCCGCCTGAATTGCTCTTGGACATAATCCGGAGGGTGGAAGAGAGTGAGACCTCGTGGCCTGCCCGGGCTGTTGTGGTCTTTTGCGCTTCTGTCTGCAGATCATGGAGGGAGATTATCAAGGAAATTGTGAAAACTCCTGAGCAGTGTGGGAGGTTGACATTTCCCATCTCATTGAAGCAGGTATACCATTGTTTTCTTCGTTACATATATAAATATATATATATTTGCAGGTCAAGGGTTCTTATGTTGTTATTGTCACTGTAATTCTTCTTATCGCTTTGTTGATTATTTTCTGCCTGTGAATAGCCGGGTCCTCGTGAGTCTCCCATACAATGTTTTATAAGGAGGGAGAGCTCATCATCGACGTACTTCTTATACTATGGACTGGTCCCATGTGAGTTATCATTTTCTCTTTAGCTTTTGTATGTGAAAACATTGATCCACACGTTATTGAACAAGAATGTATTTTCTAAAACTTTTTGGGTTTCCAGCATTCTACTCTTTGGTATTGGGTCTAGTTAACCGGGTAATTTATATGCCCTCTTTCTGTTGGCCTATTGCTGAATGATCTTCTCCAAGAATCACTACAAAATCTGTTTGTTGGTTTTTGGCCACCTGGAGAAACTTCAATCAGGAGATAAAATTGTTTATGTTCTGACCAGAAGAAACCTAATTTTGGATAATGCTACTTTAAATGTTTTCTTAGCTAAGTAAAACTGTTCTGAAGGCATTATGAAGTGGTACCAAGTGATCTCTAAGAGGGATCCATGTTGTTAATTCTCTTCTATTTGCAGCTGAAAATGAGAACCACAAACTGTTGCTAGCAGCCAGAAAGAATAGGAGGGCAACATGCACGGATTTTGTCATATCTTTGGCTGCAGATGATTTTTCGCGAGCCAGCAATACATATGTTGGTAAATTGAGGTAAGTCTTATCCACCAGACCTGTTACTTATATTCATTCATCTTTTGTTACTGACAAATTAGTGACATCTTTGTCAGGTCTAATTTTTTTGGTACCAAGTTCATCATACATGACAGTCAACCTCCATGTGAAATGGCCGCGATTCATCCCAATAATAGATCAAATCGCAGATTTCATTCGAAGCAAGTATCTCCTAAATTACCTGCATGTAATTACAGCATAAGCACCATTTCGTATGAGCTCAATGTTCTCCGAACTAGAGGACCAAGAAGAATGCATTGCATAATGGAGTCTATTCCGGTCTCTTCTATTGAGGAGGGTGGTACTGCTCCAACACCAGCCTCATTCCCGCAGTCCTTAGATGAGCAGTTATCTCTCTCACCTGCGTCAAAAGGAAAGGAACCCGCCATAGAAAGTGGATGCCCAAGTAGTGCAGAGACGCCAGTGGTAGCTTCATACTTATCACAACCACTGGTTCTCAAGAACAAGGCACCTCGATGGCATGAGCAGTTACAGTGTTGGTGTCTTAATTTCAAGGGAAGGGTTACAGTGGCTTCAGTGAAGAATTTCCAGCTTGTAGCAGAAATTGGTCCATCACTAAATGTTCCAGCTGAAGAGCAAGAGAGGGTAATCTTACAGTTTGGAAAAGTTGGGAAAGACATCTTCACGATGGATTATCGATATCCTCTCTCTGCCTTCCAAGCATTTGCAATCTGCCTCAGCAGCTTTGACACCAAACCAGCCTGTGAATGATAACAATTTGGCTGACCTTTGATATAATCACCTTCCTCGAAGCTTCCTTCTGATTCTGAAAGTATTTATATGTTCTACACCGTAGCAACTTCGTGAAAAACCATTTAGAGCCAAGTCTTAACTGTGCATTCAGTAGTTCCTCCGATGACGGGGTATGACTTCTATGTTATTGCATCATTTTGGCTATTGAAATGAAGTTTGAAGGAAAAAGTTGAGTTAATTTTATGTAGTTGCAGCGATGTTAGTTGAGATAACTGAATTTCTAACTAGCCTGAAACTTAAGGGAAACTCCTTTGTCTTCTGCAACATCACTGACAGTACCTTCTTACTTCCTGATGAATTGCATCTCATATTGCTGTGTTTTATTTAGCCTTTCGTATCTCGTAGGAAATCCTCTCGACATTCCAAAAATCTTATCTGGATCATCAATCCACCTTAGGTTAACTGTTTCTACATGTGATTTACCATCATTCCTCTGAAGCAAAGCATTAAAAAAGTGAAAGGAGAAATTACAATTTCACCTTTTAGATTTGGTTTTTTCACTTCTTTTTTTTTTTTTTGAAAAAAATCTCCTTTGACAATTCAGTCATTGTGATTTTGCTGATTCATTGGACTGTTAATAAACGAAGTAGGATATCTTACTTAGACAACCAATTCTCAGATCAGCTGAATATACATGAAAAAGGACCATAATACTAACAAAGTTAAAGGACTTTTATAAGTGAATTCATTCAAGATATTTAGTATCAAAGGTGCAACACCAAATACATCAGATATGTTTTACATCACGACTCGACAAAGATATTAACATACATATACATATATATATATATATGCCTATACCGTTGTTTTACCACATATTTATCCGGCACTTCCATCATCTGGTTGTTCTCATCAAATATCCTCGGACCCCGCCAGTTTGGGAAGCTATGACATACTTACCTTTCTCCCACTTTGTTTTCTCATTGCCTCATCTTATGGATGAGTAAGTAATGAATTCCCTCGATGTAAATTGAAACTGTTGATGTGGGATTGGATTCCTGTCATTAGTCATTTTTTTTAATTAGAAAAGCTACTAAGCAATTTAAAATTGGCAAGAAAAAAGAAAATAAATAAGGAGTTAAGGGTAAAATGTCCATTATTGAAAGCAAATAATGTAGGGAGCTCACGGTCTTGGTCCATAAACTTTGATTTGGCGCACATGAGTATCCCTCCCATTAAGGTGATTTGATAAGACAGCAATTTGCAACATAAAGGTGTTGACAAAAGTTTCCCTGAGGAAACTCTAGGTTAGATATTAGTTGGAAAGCAGATAGAAACACAAGGTATCAGACAATTTAAGGAGAAAAAAATGTCTTAACAGCCAATCAAACACTTCTCAAGCGAAGTGCTAGTTTCTCTGTTACTAAGAAACACCCAAACAGCCAGGAGGAAGGGGCCTTTTGATGAATTATCTTTCTTCTCAATAAGAAAAAACGAAAAAAACAAATAGGCAACCTAAAGATCTCATTTTAGTCACAGATTAATCCATTTCCAGGAGTAACTTTAGCCATTAACTTACACATTCCTTGTCATCAATGTCTAAATATGTGCCATGTATTTTGGGTATATCAAACAATATAATCATATTGGTTATCATAGCAAGGACATTAGGAAAAAGAAAACCAAAGTCTTTATTGATCGATTATTCTTAGCATAGACAATGCAAAAGACAGTCAATTGGAAAATATTGTTCAAATATTATATAGGAGTTTGCATTTTCAGTTGCAACCACCAATAGTATTACTAGTAGTTAACCCCACAATCAATATGCAATGGACAATCTCAAAAGGAAAAACCAAAGTTCTTGACTGATCATTATAAAAACCATAAACTATAGACAATGTTAAACAGGAAATCTGTTTGAGATTTCATATAGGATTTTGCATTTCCAGCCACCACCAAGATTATAGTATTAGTTAATCCCTTGCCCTTCCCCCTCTCCAGTCCCCCCAAAAAAAAAAAAGGAAAAAGAAGACATGATTGAACCGTGGATTCTTTCTTTTTCAAGAACCGATTGAAAGGTGCACAAAGCCCTCAAGGAGTTGAACCATTGCTCCCACCTTAGCAGAGGCCAAGAATACCAAACAAGCCAAGACACCTTGGTAATTGAGTACTGAACTTCTATGAGAACATTTTGGGACTCCAATATGAAACATGCAAACCAAGCACACAACTTGATGCTCTAAATTCATAAAGGGAGGCACACAAACTTTTCCAAGTCGAAAATATGTGTAGCTTGGACCAACTACTAAAAAATAGCATAACTTTTATATTTTTACGCATCTATTGATTCTTCTACCAATCATAGAACAAATCCAATGAAAAGTACCAGAATGGAAGATGAATTAACAAATATTTGAAAGAAAATGGAAAACAGCAATGCACTGAGATAATGTCTTAGCTCATACCTAGGATCATTTCCAGACAAGGATATATAAACCCAACCTGTTGGCTTCACAAGCTCCACAGCTTTGATCTCCTGAAATCATTGGCAAAAAAAGCAGAGCCATGTACATTACTCAAATTGACTTCAACAGGAAAAAAATGATAAGAATATCAGAAGTCAGAAACACACAGACATCTCAGAAAACATCAGCTCCAATGATGTCTATTCCAATTGCAGAAAACATCAGAATTTGCTACCAATGATATCTACTCTCAGAACTCAAAGCCAAGTTACATACCTTCATGTTGTGGAAGCCATCGCCAGCTCGAATGGAGATCTTACTTGGAGTATAGCTCTCATCAAGCTTGAAATCAACATATAGGACAACTAACTTCAACCAAACAAAAAAAGCCCAAATTTTCATCCACAATAAACATAACAGCCGAAAATGATTACTTCAAAGGCGAAAGAATCCATAATACCGAACTTGTAGCTTAACTTTCTTCTGGAACTGGATATTAACTAAATGCGGCTGCGCACCATCTGATCTGGAATTGAAAACAGAAAACAAAATTCGGGATTTTAGAGAGCGGGAGAGAGAGAGAGAGAGAGCTGAGTATAGAGATCAAGTGGTGGGTTTTTGGAGTAACTGCCAATAGGTATCGAGATTGTCATCACGGAGAGAGGAGACGCCATTGCCGGGCTTGCAAGAGCTAACACTCCAGGCAGCTTTCTTCCCCATCTCTCTCAGATTGTCATCCACAATCAGCGTCTCATTTCCTCCTCTGATTTTCCCTTCCTCTTCTGATTCGGATGACTCCGTCGCCATTTATCTCTCTCTGAGATTATCTCGAAACAGCGAGACAAGATTAAAATGCCCTAATTCGAATCTGAACCCTAAAACCTCTGTTACATTATGCAGAACAAAACCCTATATTTGATTTGAGCGTTTTTCCTTCCATAAAGATTTTCGCTCTCTTTTTCTCGATAAAAAGAAAGAAGCTTTACCGATACCAGGCCAAGTGATTTACTAATTTCTTTTTCGGAAAAATAAAAAATAATTAAATTACTTTACTAATTTCTTTTTTTTTTAAACAAGAATATTATATTATATTTTAAATCAAATTACAAAAATATAACCATATTCAACAATTATAACAAATTTTTGCATAATAATTATATATATTTTTGTTAAATTAATTGTTGATAACAATATAAATATTTATAGTAAAAAATAAAACAAAATATTATTATATATTTGCATGTCTTGTAAGAGCAACATATTTATTGACCTTATACAAATTAAAATTATTTTTTAACTTGTTTATAACTCATAAGTTTAATTAATATAAGATGGGTATTTTTACCAAGGTGCATAAAAATATATCTTAAATTTAAAATTTATATATGTGTATAAAAAAATATATATATATATGTGAAGACTAAAAATGAATTAAGTTTAAATTAAAATGAAAAATTAATTTAAGATGGAATAATAATTAAAAATTGAAAAATCAAAATAGAAATAATTGAGGAAGAGAGAGAGGACATCACCACCTTCGTCTTTTCTTTCTCCTTTCTTCTTCTTCTCTTACAAACGTTATTTTCATCATCTTAATGGTGTGGTCCTCATCCTCTATCTTTTTTCTTCTATACAACTCATATACATATACACACACACATATATATATACATACACAATAAGTACCTACTCTAGTACCGTTACAGTTTGAAAGCTATAGAACATGACTCTGTCTCTTACGAACAATCTTGCCCTGAAATCTTTAGAATTTTCCATTCTATGTACAATATGTTTCTATCGTTTTATCAGTAGATCCCTCGAAAGCCCTAGAAATTAATTCCCCCGTACAAGTTTGGTTCCGGTTCCGGCAAGATCACGTTGTTGCTCGTGACAGAGTCCGAAGTCATCGATTCCTGCAAAAATAAATGATAAATTCTTTTATTTCATAATTTAATACTTTTTAACTCTCAATTAGCTTTTCCGTATCGTGTTATAAGTTGAAGTTAAACAGTCTGTAAAACTTTTATTGTCGGATGTGAATAGAATTTTTTTTTTCTTCTCGATACATCGAACTACGTTTATCATTTTAAGGTGGAGAAAAAAAGGGTACAAATAATTAGCCCTCAGTTACAAGAAGAAGGAAAGTTACCTGTGAATATTAGAGACGTCATCTTCAGTTAAAACCAAAATTGTACAAATTGAGAAGGGCTTGTGCATCAATATTATCCCAAGTGGAAAAGGACTGAGCTTGCTGCAATATAAATTATGTAACCATTTAATCACGTTAGATTCTATAATGAAGTTATACGAATTGAAATATAAACTCTGAAAGTTGAGAAAGAATAATTACACAGATTTTGCTTAAAGAATCAGGACATAATTTCAGAAGAGAAACCGAAGAGCTCGTGCTCTCGAGAGGTGGTGTTTGAGCAGAAATGAAATCCATCGATACATCTAGCATACAATTCGCGGTGCATTGTTGCGATGGATTGAACTCGACACTTGGGTTTAAAGCAGCAAGTTTCATAGACAAGAACTGAAATAATAAGACAGAGAGATGGAACTCCAACTTTTTAGGTTTCGATACTCAAAAAGTAATCAAATGAACAATCGAAACGACATATATGTAATGAGTAATGGAAGTTTTTTGTGTTACCTCAACTTGTCTTTGAAGAGACTGAACATAGTTGATGATTTCGTCAAGCATTCCAGCTTTTCCGGTGATTCGATTGCAGCCAGGAACTAAATCTTGCAGGCATTTCATCTTCTTGCTGATCTTTTCTCTTCTAGCCTGCACACCATGAAACAGAAGTATTTGTTATAACATGTCCACTTTTCACAATAGCACGGTACCTCTAAATTTAGGTTTCTCACTATTATATGTATCGCGATTACTGTTACTTTTTACAAGATTTCTGATACACTCGAGTTAATTGAAATTGAGAGTTTTCGTTAACTTACTCTTTCGGCTAAGCTATGGCTGTCCGTGGCCTGGCCACGACGAGCCCGGACATGAATGTAGTCTGGTTTCTGAGCCTGGGAAGTTGTGGAATTTTGCTTTGAAGTTTCTGTGTCTGTACTGCTTTTAGCTTTGAAGCTGGACTCTGTTTCCACCTCTGTTTTAATTCTTTTCTCTTTATATTCCTCTCTTCCAACACCCTGTAAGCACAAAATAAAATAAACATGAAATGAAATATATACCTGAAATTCACCAAAGAGATAATAATTACCATACCCAATTGAGATTACCATGATTAAGTCCTTGTGCTAAAATTTACTGTTATTAGGATATAAAGAATTGATTAAATCTTTTATTAACAGTTGTACATTATTTAATCCATTAAAATTTGCATGAATTTAGAAATTAATAATGTAAAATTATGAAATTTTCTTATATAATCAATTCTTGAAAAACAGAGTCCTTTTTTTTTTGTTAAAAAAAAAAAAAAACAAACAAACAAACAGAGCAATTAGTGGTAAAGTGAGATCAGGCACCTCTGTTTTTCTCTTGTTAAACTTCTGTTCCTCAGTTGAGCCAAAAGCTTCGCCTTCAACTTTCTCTTCCTCTTTCTTCATCACCATCGCCATGTCTGCTGCCTCTACACGGCAATCAGACGCCGGAAAATCCACCCTGCCACCAACCAAATCCGTTCCCACCACTGAAAACTTGCCGAATTTCGGCAACTCATAACTACCCAGAAAAGCTTCCTGTCTTTTCGGCTGAACAAACAGTCTCCCGCCAGCGACATTCTCGAGCAAACCATGAAACTGAGGCGCAGAGGAGAATTCAATCGAACTCAGTTGAGAACCCACAACATCAGTCGCCGGCTGCGGTTGTTGTTGCCGCTGCCACTTCAACCTTTCTTGCACCATCAGGTCAACCGCACCATTTCCGGCGAAGCTCTCCGGCGAGATTAAACCCTGCAACATCTTGTCAAAACTAAGCTCTGCTTGAAGTGGGATTTGAAAGAGGAAGAAGAAGAAGAAGAAGAAGAAGCAAAGAAAGGGTTAAATGGGTGAAGCTAGTAACTACGGAGGTTTGAGATGATGAGTGTGGTGATCTTAGAGAGCTTCAATGGCGAGTTTGAGATAACCATGAAGATCCAATCTTGGAAGAGATAATTAATAGAGGGAGAGCCAAAAGGAATGTGGTGGGCAAATGGTCCCCAAGTGACATAACTGCCATGTGAATGTGTCCGTTGAACGGGAAACGGAGAGGAGAAGGGGGTTGAACGGAACGGGGGTTTAGAGGGTTTTGAAGGGGTTAGGTTTTGTGGAGTTTGGAGGTTTGCCGAGGAAATAACGAAGGAGAGAGGCTAAAGAAGATTGAGGGTTGGGTTGGTCACTTGATGGTGACAAAAGGTGAGAATAATGGGTTATTAGTGGGCTCAACCTTTGATAATTAACCATCAAATCAATGAAAAAACATTACCAATATATATATATGTATGTATGTATGTATGTATCAAGAAAAATAGGATATGATTGGAAAATGAAAATCTTTATAAGTTAATTAAAATATTAAAAATACTCCTAGTATATAAAAGTGTTAATTCTTTTCGAAATTATTCTTTAAAATATTTTATTTATATTTAAACTTAAGTTTAAATTATCATTATATCTAACTTGATATAAGGTAAATTTTACACAACACAAGTAATATGATCTAATAGTTATATTAATCGTGTTAAATTTTGATTTTCTAAAATTAGTATGTCAAATTAGTCTATTAAATTTTATTTTATATTGACTAATCTTAGTCAAATATAAATTTTACATATAATCTCGTTTTAATTTAATAAAAAATATTTATAAATCTAAAATTATATATTAAACTTATTTTAAATATTAAAAAATTAATTAAATATTTATGTCAAATAAAATTGATTGAATCTAATCTTAAATTTGTGTTAACCTAACATAAATTCTTTTAAAATTTTATTTACGATTGAATCTGATTTAATTTATTAAAAATTTACTTCACTCTATTAATAAAAAAATAATGATAATTTTAAATAAGAATAAATTGTTGTAAGAATTTATATGATTTAAAATATTTTTTAAAAATATGACTTATAAGTTAGTTCTTTAACTATTTGCTTAATGAGCTTTTTTAGTGGATATAAGCTATAATTTTATATTTTCTTTAGTCATGTAGTTTTTAGAGAATTTATAAGTTGTTTAAAATAAAAATTATGAAGCAAGGTCATAAGGTTTTAGTTATTTATTAAACATGTCAAAAAAATTTAAAAAGTTGCCAAAAAATTTATGAAACTATTGTTAGTGAAAAAATAAGGTACAATAGAAAGAACTCTTAGAAATTTAATAAATTTTTTTTAAAAAAAAAAAATCAAAACGTTCTTAAATAGCTTATTGGAAAAATAAGTTACAATAAATAATGCCTAACCCCGCTAGAGGAAGGGCTTGAACCTTCGACCTTGTGGTTAACAGCCACACGCTCTAACCAACTGAGCTACTCCAGCTAACTGATACTTGGCGTATTAAGTATCTAGGAAATACATTCTATAATTTTTAGTATGACATATAAAAACTGCAATTAGCCAAATTCATATTAACCCATGACAGAAATAATCATATTCACTCCAAAATAAAACCAGTGCCTACCGCCAAGACTAGATCAAAAATGAGATTTATTTGCACCCTAAAACTTGTCAATGGCTTATTCAATTTTCACGAGGAAGATGATTAGTGTGAACTACCATCACTGCTACGATATGTACTTCCTGAATGAGCTGGAATACAAATTCTTTTTTATGGGGAACGTTTGGGAGGCTGAATATTATAAAAGAAAAAAAATATGAAGGCACGAGTACCAAGAGACACTTAGTTCTCCATGTTGAGGAATATATGTATCGCTACTTAAATGGATTATATGTATGTATGGCTGACCCACCGACAGTAAGTGCCAAGTTTAGACAGCCCCGAGCAAATCCTATCACTCTCCCTTCATTTCTCATCTCATACCCCAAATTTCTTTATGATCACAATTGTCATGATAACCGGGAAAGAAAAAAAAAAAAAAAAAAAAAACACAGACATATATATTTAGTGTTCAAATTCTGCTAAAAGGAAATCTTTGAACTTCATGGAATAGATTTGGTGGTACTCAAATTTGCTTGAAGACAATTTTATATCGTAACTTGAGTTACTGTTGAGCTTTTCAAGATATTGAAGAATCTAGAACTCAGAAATATAAATAAAAACAACATTCAAACAGTAATTAATTTTACGTATCTAAAAAATTCGAATACTTTCATTAGATTTGGTAATGAGAATAATAAGACAAGACAGGAAGATAAGAAAAAATTAAGAATGTTCATTAGTTACTACTAATCAATTAGATTCAAATAATAAAATATAACACTGAATTATCTGAAATATGACGATTATTATTGAAAAAATTATTATTAATAATTTGTAAAGAATAAAATATTTCAGGATAAATAGATTTTTTTAACTTTGGATAGTCATAACGGATAAAACGTTTTAACTAACAATTTCTCCAATATGGCTGGATAAAACAAAGTGAATATCTAGCTAACCAAGGAAGATTTGATAATCTAAATTACTTATGATCCACTTGTTGGATATATATATATATATATATATATATATATATACATATGCACCAAAGTGGAGATAAAAATTCAAGTTCAAATGGGACAAAATGGCATTAGATTTGATAAGAGAATAGCCTCAATTGATGAAACATAGATGTGTATACATGCATACATATATATATATATATATGTGTATGCATATTGATAATTGATAAACATAAGTTAGTTTTAGAAGAATGGGCATGAGAATAAATGACGGTGTGGTAGGAAACATTGAGTTGGAAGTATTGGGAGTATCTGCACCCACTCATATGGGAGTGTCTTCAGAGGCTTTGGCCTCGAAAACTCACTCCTTTACCAACTGATTGGCTCTAGTGTTCCCCGCCAACCCTATATCTGCCTACTGAACAATAACAATGGCAACCGAATTTTTTTTTTCTTCATAAATGTATGCGAACGAGTTATCTTCTTTCATCTCTGATTGAATAAAGAATAAATTCATAAACTCACTTATGAATTTACCAGCACTAATAGAAAAATATATATATATAGTTTTGTGTAGCAGTCACTTAACACCAGAGAGTTATTTGATGAGTAATATGCAATATTATGTAGCGCTTACAAAATGTTACTACCTCCTAATATAGACTCAAGAGAAGTTATAAGGACGTTTGAAGGACACTGAACTAGTTGTGACACTTACGATATACTACTGCAGTTCCTAAAAAACGCTCTGTAGAAATTGAACCCGCCAAGTGAATGTCTAAATCCTAAGCAGCTTAGCATTGAAGAATTTCTGGGGGCTCTTTGGTGGGGGATGATAGGGAATAGGGGAAAAAACTCAAGCCCGAGTACTTCCTCTATTATAACTGTACATTCGTGTCTGAGTATATATATATATACAGCCAGTAAATTGCAGGAGATACATTTTACGAAGTAATCAAATTTATGAGTAGCTACATCAGGGAATTAGAGTAAAAACGAATCAAAATCTAACTACATCTATCTAATATATACTGCATGGCAGCTAAAAGAGGAGCCAGTTCTGGGGAGACTACAAACCTTACCAGACAGATTCACTGCAATAGGAGCCATCTGAAGATTTGCCTTCACTTCTCTGAGAACTGGTTTTGGAGAAAACGGAAAACTTTGTCCTCAAAAACCTCAATGCCTTAGAAGATGACTTCTTTTTCACAAAGAGGTTAGTAGCATCTTCAACAACAGAACAATCAGATCCAAAGCTTTTTTCTTCATTAATGTATCTGATATCTCTTAGTAACCGGAGCAATTCTAATGCAGTCACCTTCCCTTTCTCACTTCCATTAACAGATGTAAGAACTAGAGCAGGGATGATACCCTCATCCATGACCAACTGACAATATTGAACCCGCTGAGAGCACAATGAAAGGAGAACAGCCACTGCATGTTCTTGTTCCTCATTGCTGCCACTTCCAAGCAGTTCAGCAATAGATGTGAGACATCCATCAGTTTCAATAATAGACACCCTGCCCTCTTCTAAATTGCTCAAGTTTCTCAATATGCTTATGCTATGTCTTGCAAGAGTGCTATCAAGTAAGAAAGGAACCAACTTAGGGATGCATCCCAAAGAGATCAACTGGGAACAAATATCACTCGTTGAGGACAGGTTTTGCAATATCTTAGTGGCCTGTTCTTGGAGACCTCTCATCTGGGAATCAAGGATTTCTATAATGGAAGCATGAGCACCAGATGAAACAATTTTAGATTGACAATATGGGAGGGCAGACAACACTTCCATCACATCAAGAGCCTCTTCCATTAATTCTGAATGAAGAAACAATGTCAATAGGCTAAATGCATCTTCTGGCAAGTATTCCATCCACATTCTGCATGACGACAACTAGCATTAATATACACCAAAAAATGACAGAAAATCAGGTCAACCAAATAACTGCCAAGTTCATATAAAATTTCTATAATATATGCGCCAGTGTCACTGGCAATAGTGAACACAAAATATTTTACCTGTTTTTGTTCACAATTTCCAGTAGTAACTGCAATCCAGTTTTCCCAGATTCTACATCACATCGATCATGTGCATTCTCCAAAAACTTAATCAGTGGCTCAACAAAATCCTCAGCAGACATATAATGAAAAGCTTGATCATCATATTTCATGTGACTTATGAGGTCTTTTACCACTTTGCATTGCGATTCCCAGCAAAAATCAGCCAGTCTAGACAGACAGACAGAAGTTATGTCGCTTGACGTGTTTGTAACATAAGCTTCTGAGATCTCTGAACAACTGGTATCTAGAGATCCAACTGAGATGTTGCTGTTATCCACTGGAAGCCTGAGATCATTCATGGAACTCCCAAAACTAGCAATGGAAGAGGAAGAATTTTCCAGCGAGTGAAAGGCTTCTGGTTGCATACTTGGGTTATCAATAGCTATTCTGTACTTGAAACACCATTTTGATATTAGATCCTTCATTGCTGTATTAGGGGTCATTGATAGATGGACCAGTTTCATTTTAGTTTTTGGACATATAACATTACCTTCATCAAACCACCTCTTTATCGACATCCTATCAAATGTTTGCCCAGAAGCAATGACAACAGGATCACACATTAATTTCAAAGATATAGGACACATAAATTCCTCAGGAGGTATAGCTTTACTTAATTCATCAAGCTGATAATTACATTGTCCATCTCCTCTACGAGATTCCATTTCAACAGAATCCTTACTGGAGCTCCTAAATGCAATTGGTTCTTCATGCTGAAAGAAAGAATTCTCAGTTTTCTCTCCAATGATTAAGTTTCCATGCATCTTCAACAGATGCAGAAGGTATCGCAGGATCTTCTTTCTCACTGGATCACTATCACCTACTTTATCCAGCAGCTTCCTTATAGATCTTTTCTCTATTAAGATTGCCTTTGGGGTCGTAATTTGAAGCCTTGATGCTGCAAATTTAAGAGCTCCAATTTCAGAATATTTAATTGAATCTGATGCAGAAGTATCTTTCTGAATCAATTCCCGCACAACTTTCCCAGCCTCCTCTTCGGATGAATCCAGGACAAATATTGCAGCCCCAAGATCATCAATAATATGAGAAATCTGCAAATAAGATTTCATGTGAATGCTGCAAAGACTTGGAAAAAGAGGAGAATTGGAGAAACTGACAAAAATTGTATAGGAAAAGATAACTTGCGCACTTAATGTCAATCCCAACCTTGTTTTTACATAAAAAGTATCCCAATCACAAAGAATCCAATATTGCCACTCAATGTACCCAGCATTAACAGGATTTACAGTTTCTCAAGAACATGCTTATTATCGACAAACAGATCAAAAGACTGTAAAGGGAAGTTTTAGTTATAATTGGACTGAAAGCAGGCGAACAGGGAAAGATCTGTTTCAGTCTACTACAAATACATCCAATCTTTGGATGCGGGCAATAACCAAACAAAAAATGTCACATCAACACCCTAAGGGGATGAAAAAACTCAAAAATCCAAAGTGTTGATAGTGCAAACTATGGAATAACAGCACAAAAAGGTAGCACTAATTATGCTGGGTGGCTAAAAACAGGGAAACAGAACAAAGAAAAATGGAAGGTTGAGATTAAATGTACAAGAAAACAATATGTATACGTTGTTAGCAGTCCATCCTGGGAAGAGGGAGGATTTGACAAACCTAGGAAAGCCAGCGTAACTGGGGATATATTGGAGGGGAGCGTGAAGTAGAATGAGAACAGTGAAAGGATAAAAGGATTTATGGTTTGACAAACCTCAAAAGCCAACATCACTGGGACCATATTTTGAATTTGTCTTAGACTGTCTTCCAATAAGTTCCTTGATCTCCGACATCGTGAGACTATCACATCCCCTGTTATGGCCTGAAAGCAATAGGAAAGCTATCAACTACAAATGAACAGGTATATCTATAGACCATAAGGAGGTTATTTTGACAAACAGTAAAATTAATAATAACGGACTGCACGTTTTATCAGATTCCATATAGCAATAAAATGTCCAAAGAGAAGAAAAAATTGAAATCAACTGTAATGGAAACAGGAAATCACTCCATACATCATATGTTAAAAGGTACACTGCAATAAATAAACTTAAAAAACAGTTCTTTCCTTGAAAAGATATTTCATGCCAACAATCATCCATGCAATAATAATCGGTTCACGACATGAACGATCTTGGAAATAGCAACTTGATATGGTCTCTGGAGCCTACGCAGTGTTAATCACTAAAGAAACTTAATTAATTACGTAAGAGAACACACCAGATAGAGTTTACTAGACTCTCTACAGTGCTGAAGGAGAAGCTTTGCTTTCTCAAGGGCACTGTTAAGCGAGCATAGTGACTGTATCCCCAAGGAACACCGAGGTCGAGCTGCTTCTAGATCTGGAAATATCTCTATGATTCTGTCCACTAACTTCATAAGTTCTGTGCACATTGCACAATGCACCTGCAATTGACATAATTCATGAATCTGATCTAGGTAACTGAAATAAATTATTGAAAACATCTGTCCAAGAACTAGATTTGAACTAAAACATCATTGACTATGATCCCGTTAGAATTTGACAGGCAAACCTTCTGCCATCTTTTTATTTTTTCTCAAAAGAATTTAGAAAGAAAGCAAGGATACAGCTTTCTATTTTCAGTTCTACGACACTGAATGAGATATAGCAAGTATCTCTCAATAGTCTATATTTCCTTTTCTTGGATTCAATCAACTAGAATCACCCAAACAGCATTGTAGATGAAGCATTCTCTTTTAATTTTTAGTTTTCTCCAGCAAAATCTTATCTGAAGTGCAAGAATAGCTTTACCTACGTGATAAATGATGTGATTTTAAATAATTAACTTGTACATCTGTTCAAGACATGGTTACTCGTGGGTAACATAAAAATGTAATTGGCATAAACTACCGCTCCTCATGATACATTAAGTAGTCAGTAAAAGTCAAAATGCTACTATCACAATATAACATGACCACACATAAAGAAACAATCACAAGAGGGTCATAACAAAGAGACTTTCACTGAAACATCTATACCTTGAAGGAAGGAAGAGTCTCTACTGCTTCAGCAGCATCAGTCCCCATTCAAAAAAGAGTATATCCTGAATCATCACCTCTGTTAGCAATATAAACAGTCTGATGCAAATTTTGCCTAACTATAGCACCCCAATTCAAGCAATAAATAAACTACTTAGGAATATGATAAAGTTATCATAGCGAGAATTTTAGATAACACGTGAAGTATTACTGAAGAATCAAAATGATTGACAACCAAAATAGCAGATATTGCAGATTGAGCACCAAAAAAGGTTCAACTATGTATTCTCATAGAAACTTGATAAACATCTAAAAAATGAGCATAATTGCATTTCATTTAAAGGAACTCGAAGAACCAACAACGTCTGTTATCAATTTCGTGCTGCCTTTGAATTACAGGTGTTAAGAGTATCCAAAAGCTAACAGTAGGCGACATATCAATCAAACAATTCTAATTCATGACGAAAAGTACTTCTACAAGTTTCATTCATCATAATCGTAATTGACGCGAAAAAGAAAAACTCTACCAGGTAGTACGGATATCACAAGGCAAAAGTTACTCTTCAAAATTCAAGTGAAGCAGCTTCCCCTGAAGTAACGGCACTTCACCAGCCGAACTCCAAATAAGCAAAATAATCAGATATTATATTTCAAAAATACCAGTTCGCTGTATCTTCTGAGCCATCGGAAGGCAAGAAACGCTCACTGCACAAATCAGGCGTGACACAGTTCTAAAGCCCAAGAAAATAAGTTAAATAACCTTCTCAAGTACGTGAAACTTCAGATCTTCAAAGAACTTCCCGTGCAGCTCTCCCGTATACAAACAAGGTGAATAGGAACCGTCGGCTGAAACAAAGTCTTTTGCACGAAGAGTATTCAAAACCCCAGTGCATAACGTTCTTGCTCATATAATAAAATTCAATCTAAAAAGAACCGCAGACACAGAGATAAAACAGAAAAGGAAAAGAAAGCAAAGGAAATCCAGCAGCCAAAACTTCGTCGAGAGTTCAATGAAGGAGATAAATGGCTGGTTAACGAAAGTGAAGTTTTACAGAAAATAAAAAACAATAGAAGAAATACCAGTCAAGTCTCTATTTTATCACAACAGAAGGGACTACTTTCATTCCATTTAATTTTCGAAACAAGAAGGAAATGGCAATTTACAAGGTCGCGTAAATTTTGTCAAAGCGGTGAAACAGTCATCAGAATTTCGTGACGGGACTGTGACGACTGTGACGAACATTCACCGTCGATTTCCACGAAAGGATCTCTCTGAACGGGCCCCACGTCGGCGATAATCCAAATCGAACCGTGAAAAACAGTTATTAAAAGGTCGGATGGGTTGATGACCACTGACATTATCACTGACGGTAGCTTTAATTAAACAGGCTTTGGCGCAGTCTATATTGAATGACTGATTCCATTTGGAGAAAAAGTCAACTGATTCTCCACTGGATTTTTTTCCTTTGAATGGGATTCCCTACCAATTTGACGCTAATTAATACATTTTGGATAAGACGTCTTAAATTTTGAACTAAATTATATTAGATTGTATTTTAAATCAAAATTTGAGTTTCTAAATTCTTTTTTTTTTTTTTTAAATAAATTTTATATTTATGAATTTCTTAAACTAAAACCCGAACCACAACTTTTAAATAAAATAAATTAAAATTATTTCTTTAAATTTGTATAAAATTGTAAATAAATTTTCAAAAAATAGGAAAATACCCTTTTATATATTAACTTATAACTTTTTCCTTAACACACTTAATTAATTATTTATTTTATTTTTAAATATAGTAAATATTAGTTTTTTAGAATAATTATTTTCATACAAGTACATAACTATATGTTTTTTAAATGGCTGATTGCTCTAAAGGTCATAGCAAGACATTATTAAAGAAATAATAATGATAATAATAAAAAATAATTAAGTATTAAATTTTTTTAGTTGTAGAAGTAAAATTTTTAGCATAGAAAAATATGGTTCATATTGTGTTTGGTTGATTTTTACTTGTCGTGTACTTTTGACTCTCAACCTTTAGTTTATCTTTTGTTTTCTTTTAATTGGGTTTGACATAATTAAGAGAACAATAATATTATTAAATTAAATAAATGAAATATAAAATGAAAAAAGAGAAAAAGAAAAAATTAAAAATTAAAATAAAAATTGAAGCGTATGACCGGCGTCAAATGGTTTACTTGAGGCCCGGCCAAAAATAGAGAGTATCTTTTGTCGCGTCAGCCACTACATAATTTTTTTATAATTTATTTATAAATTTATAATTACTATAAATAAAAGATTACAAATATTAAAAATATTATTTTATTAAAATTTTGTATACAGTTAGAGTAATATTTATGAATTAATATTGTTCCCGTCAAATATGATTATATTTATACATATTAGTCGAATTATTATTATATTAAAATAAAGTTTGAATAAAATATTTCTTAATTCAATTAAAATATTGTATAAATGTAAAAATTTAAATCACTATCAAATATTTAGAGCACTTAGCCTTGTCATATTAATATAATAACACTATAATTTTTATTTTGCAGGAGAATTGAAGGTTTAAAGATTATATCTCTTGTACGTTTTAAAAACTGTATCCAATTCGATAATAGGCGTCACGATTTAAAAACCGTCTCAATATCCAGTCGAGTATGAGTAAAATTAATTACTCCCAATCCCGTTCGGTATGGGACTTCTCAACCACGTACGACTAAGGATACATCTACAGTAAGGTTTACCCCATACACTAAGTCCGTATACTCTCTCCTATAATACCCAATAGGTTATTTTTATCGATTTAAGCATGCATATTTTTTATTGTATTTGACCAACGTAAGACCTGTGCTTCAATTAATACTAGAATATAAAATTCATGTTTCGAAACCTATTAAGAAAATAAAAAAACATAAATAAAAATGAAGTAAAATATCATGATAGGATCAGATCTTCTATATGCAATAGCGTGAACAACAAAATGAAATAAATAGATCATGACGAAATTAATAAGGCACGATACGATAAATAAGAAGAATATAATAAATAAACAGCATGGAGTGAAAACAAAATGAAACAAATACAAACAATTTAAGATGATAAGTGATACAATAGTTATAAATGGACATGGCGAGATAAGGACGAAAATAGGTTAGACCAACAGAAGAAAAGTACGCGACTACAAAATAAAAAAATAAGCAAATAAAAACGAAAAATAAAATAATAAATATCATAAGATAAGAATTGAGGCAAAAATAATAAATAGATAGCATAAGATAAAGCTAGTGGCCAACATAAATAATCGTTTAACCGGCTCCATCGACAACTTTTATTTAATTATTAGGAATTCACAGAACAATATATAATTACTTTTTTATTATCTATTAATTCTTACACTGGGTCGAAGGTTAGAATATCATCTTCAACTACAGTCCGCGGCGACTCTCGACTCTCAAATTTCTTGAAATTTTTGGTAAAATTAAGAAACATACATCAAAATGATGTGGGAACACGTGTAAAGGGCGGTGAAAAGGAGCAGAGAAGACTCACCAGGTCGATTCATAGTTCCGGCATGGCAGGGCCACCGAGCTCCACCATCTGGTTCCTCTTTCTTGACGCTGCTCTCCCTTAATTACATTGAAACTAGCAGGGTTATGGTGGGAATTAGCTTAAAACATGGATAGAAAGTGTTTTATAGAATAAAAAGAAGAAATTTTGACCTTATTGGCGTTGGTTTGGCCTTCGGCATGGTGACGCAACTAGGCTTCGTCGCTCTTCCAGTGTCTGAGCTCCCTCTAAGTGCCCCCAGCTTCTTCTTCTCCGGTGGACCTAGCGGCTAGGATTTGAGAGACCGACTGAAAAGAGGTTTAAATACATTTCCCCCTTTTATCTAGGTCGTTCGTGTGGGTCTGCGTGAAACAACGAGAGTCGTCCGCCTCTCGATCAAGCTATTTAGGGCATCCCGAATTTTCTTCCCGTGTGCATTTCGGACTGTTTGATCGATCAACCCTGTGAATATGAGTCATTGATCATGTGACTGTTGGCTCCATCACGTGGGCATTCAGAGCTGTTCATTCGAATTCAAGCGAGATTGTGATTTGACTATTCGTGCAAGCAGGAATGAATTCTAGTTGTTTGATCTCTCAGGTACATAGATCGCCAAGGTGGCTTCTCGCATGGAGATGCTTGCTGACACGATTGTCACACGGCGCACCCTGATTCGTCGTGCTGCTGATGTAGTCATCCTACGTGGCCCGTTTCCTTTAATTTACAAAATAGTCTCGATTTTCTAAGTTTTCTTTTGAGTGAGCTCTCCTATATTTTATAAATTGGCTATAATTCTTGAAATTTGTTTTAAAAGTATTCAAAATACATGTTTTCTTTATTATTATTATTTTATTATAACTATTATTATTATTTTTTTAAAAATAATTTACTATCACAAGGCTAATTATCTTGAACCCAGAATGTTACAATAAATTTTATTAAAATATTATAAAAATTCACCAAACACAAAACTTTATATAGAATTCTATTAATAAATTTTAAATTTTCATCAAACTTGATAAATTTAAAATATATTATTCTAATTTTATATGAAATTATTTGGAATGTTGATTTTTATTAATAGTAAAAAAAAAATTCTCAAAAATATAAAAATTTTAATTTATTAATATATTATAAAGTGACAGGGATTGATATGTAATGTTTAATTTCTTAAAAATAATAATAACTCATTGGTAGGTGATATAATTGAGACGAAGTTGGGAGAAACGAAAAAAAAAAAAAAAAGCAGGCCCCACAAACTTTAATTCATTTGGCATGTTGTTGTACCACACATTAATTGTCCTACTGTACAAAATTTATGTGTGCACATGTATTATCATATATACATAACTTTATTACATGAATATGATCCATCCTCCCCTACATAATAATTTTACGTCCCACATATAAATATAAATATAAAGAATAACATGTATTATGTATCTTGAGAAATACATATAGTACAGATGTTCAAACATAAAATAAAGAATAATTAAGATGTTTGAATTATTCCTATTCAATTACACAATTTTTTTTGTACTTTTAAATTTTTGTTGTTTTAAATAAAATTTTAACATATTTCAATTGGAAAAACTCTATATTTTACAAACAAATTTTATAAAATTTATAAAATTATTTCAAAGATAATCCGAAATTGTATAAACTTGATTGGAAAATTAAATCCAAATCATCCATATATTTTTTAAGAATCAAAATTTAAAATTGATAAAAAAATATTGGGTGGATTAGATCCTATTTACCACGATACATTTGATCATATGCATGACATAGAAATTAATAGAGAAATACTTGGTAGATCGAATCTAATTCACCACGGTATGTTATATCAACTGCATAATATAAAGATAAATTTAAATCTAACTGAAGAATTAAATCCATATCAAACATATATTTTTCAAGAAGATAAATTTGAAATCAATAGAAAAACATTCTTTGGATCATATCATATTCAACATAATGCATTAGACCAAGTACATGACATGAAAATTAATAAAAAAACACATGTTGGATCGAATCCAATTCACCATGATATGTTAGATCGACTGTATGATATGAAGACAAGTACAATTTTGACTAAAGAATCAAATCCAGATCGTTCATATATTTTTCAAGAATCAAAGTTTAAAATCGATAGAAAAATATCTAGCGAATCAGACACTATTCATCATGATGCACTTGGTCAGATGCATGATATAGGATAATGAGAAGCACCTAATAGATCAAATCTAATCCACTATGGTTTATCAAATCAACTGCATAATATAGAAAGATGTATAAAGTCAACTAAAAAATCATATTCAGATCTTTCATATATATTTTTTAAGAATCAAAATTTAAAATCAATAGAAAAACACTTAGTGGATTAGATCTTATTCATCATGAAGCACTAAGTCAGATGGATGACATGGAAGTTAATAGAGAAATACCTGGTGGATCAAATCTAATTCACCATGGTGCACCAAACTCCAATGTTCATAAATAAAGAAAGCATTATGCAACAAACATCTTCATATTGCCACTATTTGTATATGATTCTTCAGCTGTACCTATTATGTAATATTAAATTACAAATATTCATATATTACTTACCGTACTAACTCGTTTAAGAGTGAATATGTTTTTGCTACCTTAAGATCATTCTCATCAACATCTAACAATTATAACTCCATATTTTTGCCAGAAGCTCTTTTATGATCAACTTACGCTTTCTAGAATTTTTTTTAATATTTACACATGTAATAAATATTTTTATAAGTAATATATATCAATTGACCTGTAACGACTCCGGAATTTTCAAAGGAAATAAATCATAAATTAAGTACGGAAGTGAAATGATTAGTTAGGGTTTACATTCCTTACATAATAACTTAAAGTACCCAATAGTGCTACGAGAATTACATTTTTGAAGAAAATACAAAAAATTAAGAAAATAAACATAAAATAATTAAAACTGGCATCCTACTCGCAACCCTCTTGTGGATCGGGCTCTGGATCTTGGTATTCTTGATATGAAATGATTAAATTTGAAATGAGCTACACTAGCCCAATAAGAATATCATATTACTCACCGACACAGAAATGAAGGTTGGTAGAAAAATCAAAATAACTAATAGAGCTCTTAATTAAACAAATTCATTTATCATAAACAAAATCTTTTACTACCTACTTACAGTAGTGAGATTTACAAAATAACTTATAAAGACAACAATATAACACAGATCATGATTTCATATATAATTAATTTGAACAACAATTTTATCATTTATCAGTTTACTGGTATCCATGAAGGTTTATAGGGATGTCCTCACAGCGCGTGAACCATTTTTTTTTAATATTTCAAATTAATGGGCCGTCCCCACATCCCATCCGGTATGAGCGCCAACCTACTAAACCTCAATACCCTGTCCGGTATGAGGGTGAAACAGGTTGTCCCCATACCCCGTCTAGTATGAGCGCCAAATTACCAAACCTCGATACCCCGTCCGATATGAGGCAACGTTCATGGTAGGGTTCCCTATGTACCCGATCCATCTACCATCTCCTAGAATATCCAGTAAGGCTGTCGTTTCATCCATTCACTTAATCATGCAATTTTTCATTTTCTTTTAATCTCCATTTCCCCCTATTTCAATCGTAAACACATAAAACAAACAATACATGCATTCAAAGCTATAAAATCGATCAATCAGATACTATCATGTATTCAAACCATAAAAATAATTAACATAAATAATAATAGATAATTTTCAGTTCTGTCTCCATTAGTAACCCGTAATTAATTAGGAATATTTTCTAAATTGTACAAAATACCATATTATTGTTAATTTGACTTCAATTCTATAATAAAGAATAGAGTGATGGATTCTTACTCAAATTGATGCCCGAAAAGTTAAGCTTGTTGACTGCACCTACTGGCGGTCCCCGGGTTCCCTGAATTTTTTCTTCGGGGATTAAAACGCGCAACAATTACCTATAAATATCCCAAAAAATCCAAAATAAATGTCAGGACCCCTCTTTGACCAATTCTAAAATTCTGGCACGGTGGCTCCGCCATGCTCCAACGACGGCGGTCTGCCTCGGGTTGGCTATTTTTGATCATATTTGGCTAAATTCGGCCGATTTTGCATCAACCCCTGAGAGAAGACACGTTA
Source organism: Carica papaya (assembly GCF_054855325.1). Classification (NCBI taxonomy): domain Eukaryota; kingdom Viridiplantae; phylum Streptophyta; class Magnoliopsida; order Brassicales; family Caricaceae; genus Carica; species Carica papaya. Next base: position 2,896,574 of record NC_142312.1, on the reverse strand, counting down.
AGGGGCCTTGGTTGGCCAAAAAAAATGAAAAATTGAAACACACCGGCGACGAGGCTATTAGGTGTGGCGGCTCCACCGGCTCACTTTTGCGGTTGAGTATTTTGCTTCGGTCAACCTCTTTTAACAGTCGGAAGTGGCTTCCACGGGTGGCAGCGGCTTCCTTCCCGGTAGCTAGGTCTTCTTCTCCTGCGAGGGGGTCTAGCGGTTAGGGTTAGGGTTTGGTGTGAAGATGGTTATTTATATCTGTCATCATTTAATATAGACCGTCCATCGCGTTTGATTTGAACAGTTCGATTGCGAAGAGGGAACGCATCTGGGTAGTCCGTATGCGCAGAAGCGAATTTGGGCCGTTCGATCGTAGGTACGCGGATCGCTCGCATGGCCTCTCGTATGGCACCGCGTCAGCATCCATTGCCACACGGTGTGTTCTGGTTCGTCGGGACTGCTGACCGAGCATCCTACGTGGCACAACTTTTTTAAATTATATTTTAACCTCCAGTTTCTAATTTTTCTTTCAAAAATACCCCCAGACCCCAAAATTTCACCCATTTTTTCCAAAATATTTTTTAATTTTATCCTCCATCAAATTTTCTTCATTTTTACACTAAATTAAAATTAAAAAATTATATTTATAAATTAATTTAAATTGCATAATAATTAATTTGGGTATTAAAACTCTCCCCCCGTAACAGAAATTTGGTTCCTCAACTTTGTCTCTCTCACTCTCAATCAAACAATTAGGAATATTGGGCTTTGAATTCTGATTCTAGCTCCTATGTAGCCTCTCTCGGTGTGTGATTCTGCTATAGAACCTTAACAATAAAAATTTCCCGGTTGCGGAGTAATCTGCTCTTTCGGTCCATAATACCGACTAGTACTTCTTCATAGGACAGATCCTCCTGAAGTGAAAGAGACTCGTAGGCCAAGACGTGAGAGGGGTCCGAGTTGTACTTGCATAGCATGAACACATGAAACACATTATGGACCTTAGACAGTTCTGAAGGCAGTACCAGTCTGTAGGCCGCTGTACCAATTCTGTATAAGATTTCAAATAGCCCAATAAACTGGGGATTTAGTTTCTCCCTCTTGCCAAACTTGCTGATTCTCTTGAAATGAGTGACCTTAAGGAATACTCGATCACCTTTCCCAAATTCTAAATCTATTCTCCAGGTGTCCGTATAACTCTTCTGCCTGCTCTGAGTCGTCTGAATGTTCTTTCTGATCTTAACTATTTTGGCCGTAGTCTCCTCTACGAGATCTGGACCGAACAATTTTCTATCACCTACTTCTTCTCAATAGATCGGCGATTTGCATGAGCGACCATACAATGCCTTGTACAAAGCCATACCAATACTTGCTTGGTACCTGTTGTTGTAGGTGAACTCTATCAGGGGTAGATAGTCATCCCAATGGCCTCCAAAGTTAAGAACACAAGCTCGGAGCATATCCTCAAGTGTGCGGATCATTTTTTTTTACTGTCCATCTGTTTGAGGGTGGAATGCAGTACTAAGGGACAGTTTCGCTCCCATGGCTTGTTGAAAGCTATACTAGAACCGAGAAGTAAATCTGAGGTCCCTGTTGGACACTACTATCACTGGCACTCCATGTAATCTGACTATCTCCAGACATACATTCTTGCTAACTTGTACAAGAGATCGGTCATCTTGATGGCCAAAAAATGAAAAGACTTGGTAAGCCGGTCAACAATTATCCAGATGACATCATGTCCTGAGAGTGTCCTAAGCAATCATGTTATGAAATCTATGGTGATATGTTTCCACTTTTACTTTGAAGTTGGTAATGGCTGAAGTAGCTCACCTGGGCGTTGATACTCTACCTTGACCTGCTGATATACCAAACACTTAGAAATAAAGTTAGCTACATCTCTTTTCATCTCGTTCCACCAAAATCGGGACCGCATATTTTGTTACATCTTAGTGCTTTCGGGACACATGAAAAACTTTGAGCTATGAGCCTTTGTCATGTTGTCTCTTTTCAACTCACTGTCACTTGGAATACACACTCTGTCCTGGAATCTGAGCAACCCATCGGTAGAGACTCAGAATTTTGAGTTAACTGCTTATTCTGCATCTTTCTTGAGGGTTGCTAGGATGAAATCGGCGAACTGAGCTTCCTTTATTCTCTGGATTAACTCAAGTTGAACAGCTAGGTGACCCAAATATGTGACTCTCTTCAGGTCCCGAAGCCGTATCTGTTGTGTGACCCCTATCTTCCTGCATTCTAAAACCATCAAATGAGCTAATGTACTTGCACTTTTCCTGCTGAGTGCGTCGGCTACCACTTTGCCCTTACCCAAGTAATATAAGATGTCGTAATCATAGTCCTTGAGGAGTTCTATCCACCTCATCTGAGGTATGTTGAGATCATTTTGAGTGAATATGTATTTTAAGCTCTTATGATCGGTATAGATCTGAAAGGTCTCCTAATATAAATAATGGCACCAAGTCTTCAAGGCGTGGATAATTACGGCAAGTTCTAAGTCATGGGTGAGGTAATTTTTCTCATGACTTTTTAACTGCTTAGACCCATAGGTTATGACATTCCCATGCTACATCAAAACACAACCCAACCTTAGGTAGAAGGCATCACTGTAAACTGTATATCCACTTGATTCGCTCGGTAAGGCCAACACAGGTTCGGTAGTCAACCGTTTCTTTAGTTCTAAGGAACTTCTTTCATAGTTCTCGTTCTATTCAAACTTGATGTTCTTCTTTATGAGCCGAGTTAAAGGAGTAACTATGCTAGAAAATCATTCCACAAACTTGGAGTAATAACCTGCAATCTTAGAAAGCTACGGATATCCTTAACCAAGGTCAATTTTTCCCAGCCTAGCATTGCTTCAACTTTTTTGGAGTTCACTGACACTCTATCCTTTGATATGATGTGTCCTAAGAAGGTAATCTGCTCAAGCCAGAACCCACACTTATTCAACTTTACATACAACTTCTTCTCTCTAAGAACCTGCAAAACTTGAGTAAGATGGTGAGCGTGTTTCTATCTACTTTTTGAATAAACTAAGATATCATCGATAAACACAATGACAAAGTGATCCAGGAATTATCTAAAAATCCTGTTCATCAAGTCCATGAAGATGGTTGGAGCGTTGGTTAGTCCAAATGATATGATCAGGAACTCATGGTATCTCTATTTAGTTTGAAAGGCTGTTTTGAAAATGTCTTCTGCTCTGATCTTTACCTGATGGTAACCTGAACGTAGGTCTATCTTGGAGAAGACCTGAGCACCCTACAACTGATCAAAGAGGTCATTGATCCGGGGGATGGGGTACTTGTTATTGATCGTGACCCTGTTCAGACCTCTGTAATCAATACATAACCTCAATGTCTCATCTCCATTTCTTGCAAATGTGACTCTAGCACCCCAAAGGGACACACTATGTCGGATGAATCCACTTTCCTGCAATTCAGTGATTTATTTCATCAGTTCCTCCATCTTAACACGACTCATGCGGTAAAGAGCAACTGAAATAGGTTGGGTGCCAAGTTGAAGGTCTATGGTGAATTCGACTTCTTTGTTCACTGACAGTCCTGGTAGTTCATCCGCAAACACATCTGGAAAGTCTCGGACTACTAGAATCTCTTGAATACAAATTTCTTTCTTGGGTTTGCCTAGTTAGAGAAAATAACTGGGTTAAAGTACTTGATAATAAGAAAATTTGCCATGAGGGAACAAATGTTAAACGATTTTATTAATTTGTAAATGGCTCTTCATTATGAGGGTTGAATACAACCTTCTTGCTAAAACAATCTACGGTGGCGTGATACACCGCTAGTTAGTTCATTCCTAAAATTACATCAAAATTCCTAATGTCTATTTCTAGTAGATCCACACTCAATTTTCTATCTGCGATATCTATAACACACACTCTGTATATAACATTTTCCAATAGTGTCATACTCCCAATAGTAGATACAAACAACACAAAATTGAGTTTTTTAGATAATATATTTAATTTTGATGCAAAAATATATGAAACAAATGAATGCAATACACCAGTATCAATCAAAACATGAGCAAGATGGTTACAGATAGTGTACATATCCTGTACAACGTTCGGGTTGGGTTCTGCATCCTACTGAGTGAGATTATAAGTCCTGCATTGGATAGGAGGTCTGGCCTAGTTTTGGTTCCTTGGGCACTCCCTTGCATAATGTTGGGCACTACCACATATGCGACGTATGTTGTTGAGGTGATAGCAGGGTCGGTCCCCATGATCCTTGCCACAGTGTTGACATGTCTTACCATGTCCTGCTGCTGGAACCTGAGGGGGAGCTTGAGTCATCAGCCTGGGTCACTTATTCTATTGAACAGGTGCAGTAGGTACTGGTCTACAATGTAGAGCCGAGGGCCTGAGGTTCCCTACTACTGGAGATAAAGTGTGGAGGTTCCTCTCCACTAACTGTGCATTGGCTAGAATAGCCGAATAAGTACTGAGCTCGAGCACATACAACTACTGTCTAATATCAGAACGGAGTCCCCACTCGAACCTTCTAGCCTTCTTGCCTTTATCCATCATGCTCTCAGGGGAATATCGGCCCAACTCTAGGAACTTGAGAGCATATTCTAATACAGCCATGTCCCCCTGGACCAAGTGCATAAACTCCCTCTCATTCAGATGTTGGAGATGCTCTAAAAGGCACTCTGCATGAAAGACCGTCAGGAACTATTCCCAAGTGACTGGAACGGTAGGGTGGCCTACTTGAGTATCCACCAACGATCTACTTCTCCCACCAGCATGTAGGTAGCAAGGATGAATTTCTGTTCAGGAATCACCCCAAGGGTCGTGAAGGCCTTTTCTGTCTTAGCTAACCAGTACTCGGCCTCTTCAAAGGAGGATCCCCCTGCAAAAGTAGATGAATTTAGTCTTTTATACCTTTCTATGTAGCTTGGGTCCATTATGGGAGGAGTTGAGTCTCGTGGAAGAGGGACTAGACTGTGCTGAGAATTTACTGGATGGCCCTGCGGTGGTACTTGATAATACAGTGGAGGCACCGGATTGTAATATGGTGGTGCCAAGTGATGCGGTTGGGGCACCAGGACATACTGTCGTGGTGCCGAGTGGTACTGTGGTTGAGGCACCGGATCTTACTGTGGTGGTGCCAGGTGGTACTGTGGAGGAGCAAGGTCATAACAGGGTGGCTCGTGATCCTCTCGCTACAAGGGTGGCCAACCTGTGGCAATAGGGAGGGTCATGTAACTCCCTCATTTCCTCCTGGGCCTGTTGGGCAGCAATGAGTCTCTCCATCTTAAATAACCAGTCAACATCCTCTCTAAGTGAACCATCCCAGACTGCTCGATTTAGTGGGGGTCTTCCTCTCCTCATCTATCTGTACCTGCATTTCACAAGGAATGGTTGAGTGGTAATTTATTATTTTTGGTGTTTCTTAAAGATTTTGTGTAAGGAATGGGTATGAAGAACCTAGCTCTAATACCGATTGTAACGTCCTCGGAATTTTCAAAGAAAATAAATCATAAATTAAGTGCGGAAGCGAAATAATTAGTTAGGGTTTACATTCCTTACACAATAACTTAAAATAACCAATAGTGATATGAGAATTACCCTTTTGAAGGAATACAAAAAATTAAGAAAATAAATGAAAAATAATTAAAACTGGCATTCTACTCGCAACTCTCTTGTGGATCGGGCTCTGGATCCTGGTCATCTTAATCTGAAATAGTTAAATAGGGAATGAGATACACTAGCCTAGTAAGAATATTAAGCTACTCACTGACACAGAAATGAAGGTTGGTAAAAAAATTAAAACAACTAATGGAGCTCTTAATTAAATAAATTCATTTATCATAAACAAAATCTTTTACCACCTACTTACTGTAGTGAAATTTATAAAACAACTTATAGAGACAATAACATAACACAGATCATGATTTCATATATAATCAATTTGAACAACAATTTTATCATTTATCAGCCTACTGATATCCATGGGGGTTCATAGGGATGTCTCCACAGTGCGTGAACTATTTCCTTTAACATTTCAAATTAACGGACTGTCCCCACACCCCGTCCGATATGAGCACTAACCTACTAAACCTCAATAACCCGTTCGGTATGATAGTGAAACTGGCCGTCTCTATACCCCGTCCGGTATGAGTGCCAAATTACCAAACCTTGATACCTCGTCCGATATGAGACAACGTTCACAGTAGGGTTCCCTATGTACCCGGTCTGTTCACCATCTTTCAGGATATCTAATAAGGCTGTCATTTCATCTATTCACTTAATCACGCAATTTTTTATTTTTCTTTAATCTCCATTTCAACCGTAAACACATAAAATAAATAATACATGCATTTAAAGCTATAAAATTGATCAATAAGATACTATCATGCATTCAAACTGTAAAAATAATTAATAAAAATAACAGTAGATAATTTTCTATTCTGTCTCCATTAGTAACTCGTAATTAATTATGAATATTTTTTAAATCGTACAAAATACCGTACTATTGTTAATTTGACTTCAATTATATAACAGAGAATAGGGTGAGAGATTCTTACTCAAATTGATGCCCGAAAAGCTAAGTTTGTTGACTGCGCCTACTGGCGGTCCCCAGGTTTCCTGAATTTTTTCTTCGGGGATTAAAACACGTAACAATTATCTACAAATATCCCAAAAAACCAAAAATAAGTGTCAGGACCCTTTTTGGCCAATTCTAGAATTCTGGTCGCCGTGCTCCGGTGACAGCACCGCTGTCCGCGGCAGCAGTCGGCCTCGGGTTGGCTATTTTAGACCGAATTCGGCTGATTTTGCATCAATTCATTCGAGAAAATACATTAAGGGGCATCGGTTGGCAAAAAAAAACCAAAATTCACCAACAGTAGGGATCTTCGGTGCGGCGGCTCTATCGACTCACTTATGCGGTTGCGTGTTTTGCTTTGGTCAACCTCTTTTGGCAGTCAAAAGTGACTTCGGTGTGGCGGCGAGTGGCGACGGCTTCCTTTCCGGCGGCTGGGTCTTCTTCTCCGGCAGGGGGTTCTGGCGGTTAGGGTTAGGGTTTGGTGTGAAAATTGTTATTTATATCTGTCCCCATTTAATATGGGTCGTCCATCGCGTTTGATCTGAACCGTCCGATCGAGATTAAATAGAGAGTGAATTTGGACTGTTCATCATGATCTAATCTGGGCTATCCGATTGTGTTTAAATAGAAAATAGATCTAGACCGTTGATCGCGTTTAAATCTGATCGTCCGATCACGTTTGGGGAGGGAACACATCCGGGCCGTCCGTGCTCGCTGGAGCGAATCTGGACCCTTCAATCACGGGCACGCGAATCGCCCGCATGGCACCGCGTCAACATCCGTTGCCACGCGGTGCGTTCTGGTTCGTCGAGACTGCTGAGTGGGCATCCTACGTGGCACAACTTTTTAAAATTATATTTTGACCCACAGTTTTCGATTTTTCTTTCAAAAACACCTATAGAACCCAAAATTTCACCCATTGTTTTTAAATTATTTTTAATTTTATCCTCTATCAAATTTTCTTCATTTTTACACTAAATTAAAATTAAAAATTAAAAAATTATATTTACAAATTAATTTAAATTACATAATAATTAATTTAGGTATTACAACAACTACTATGATCTCATATCATGTGAATATCTCTTCATTAACATTTGTAACATATCTTGAGCTTTTTTTATTAGCGTTACTTGTGCTCTCCTTTTGCTTTTCTTCTTTTTTTTTTTTGTAATTAGAAAAAAGAAAAGAGCAAGAAGAAAAATAGAGCTGAATATTAACATTATTTATCTTTAAAAAAATTACGATGTATATTTTTTTAATTTCTTTTGCCTTTAATTACGTTTTTTTTATTTCATATATATAATAAAGAAAATTAATTGTGGTAATAATCAATTCTGTTATAATTTTATAATTACAATCCGAAATTTATAATTGGACTTAATTTAGTATATAAACTATCTGAATCTCATAAATAAATCACACTATGTAAGAATTCTAAGTGAATCTAAAAAATTAATAATAAATCATATGTTTTGATTCAATTTTTGTAATTCAATTGAATTTAATAAAAACTAAAATATATAATCAAATAAAAATATTTGATTGTATGATAATATTTACACAAATTTGTTTCAAAATCAAATATCTCTTTAATTTTTTTATTAGTATAAATTTTTTTTTTTTGAAATGTTTTAATTTCTGATGTTCTTCCTCAAACAATACATTATAAATGATAATAAATCTTAATTATTGAACTATGTCCGGATTCTTCTACTCAATTCAATTCATGAGTATTTATTCAAAAAGTTCGCTTTTGGTTCACAACTCAAATCACAATTCAATATATATATATATATATGCAAATATATATACCCAAATTAATTAATTAATGTGTAGATTTTTCTCTATCCGCAGCAATTTAAGTAGATCATGCATGCATAACTGTGATGTATGTAGGAACCACCAATTTATAAGTATATTATGACATGCACAGGAAATCTAATTGGTGGATTCTCTTTTCTGATTTTTTTTTTTTTATTTAATTATAAGTGGGTGATGGATATATACACCAATCTAAGTAGAAATGATATTGGGGAATATATATTTATGAGGGTTCTACGTTTCTAATAATAATGACCTTAGGCCTATATAAAAGGTTTATTTTGTTATGTGAATCTCCTAATTTAGTTTATGAATTTTAGCAATATGATTAATCTCAGTAGCTATAAGTTAACTATACTTATTATTTTTTTGATCATTAATGTTTCTCTGTCTCTTAAAGATCTTCAGGTACAAAATTATGATCATGTCAGTAAGAAAATGTCTGCCGGATCTGATTCTTCTTCCTATTATGCACCTAGTCAGGTGCATAATATAAAAAGTGACAAAACCTTAGTCGAAGAACCGTATTCTGGCCGCAGACATCTTTTTCAGAAATTACAGTTCGAAATCCATAGAAGCTCACCTGCAGGACCAGATCCCAGACATCATGGTGCACCAGGCAAAATGCAGAATATGAATGTCGACTCAAACTCAATTGCAGAACCAGATCTTGATCGGAAACATCTTCTTCAAGGACTGGATATGAATAAATGAACATCTTCTGCAAATTGAGTTGCACCTGTTTAAGTGTTTAAGTTCTGTATTTTTAATTAATGTCGTTAATAAAACATATGAGATTATGTTGATATATGCTTGCTATTAAAACTTATTATTATATTTAATTCAAAATGTGTTTTATGTATTTGTATATTGAAATTGCAAAGACTCGTTGAAATTCAAACGGAAGATAATTATTATAATGTGAATTCATTAATGGAATGGATAGGATTTGAAATGGAAATTCGGAAGAGGGGAGAAAGCATAACATAACGTGAATTTAGCAGGGAGTGTAAAATGTTGAATACATGCATTTGTATTTTATATTCTTCGGAATAATATGTAATTGTGGGTGAGACGTGGTCCGAGGGAGAGAGCTCGGATGAGATTTGGTAGATTGAGGCTCCTGGTTGTAAAATCCAAAATAATGAAGTGGATTTCCTCTGAATCGTGGTCAGGGGAAGGAAAAATCTGGAGATAGTCATGGAGGTCGTCAAAGGAAAGATAAGCAACTGAGGAGAGAGTGAGAAGGGGTTTCTGGGTACGCATATCCAATTGAAAGAAATCTGACAACTAGATAGGAATAGAAGTCTGAAAAACTGGGCGAGTAGAAGTAGAGAGGGGGAATGGAAGGCTTACAGGATGATAGAATAGCAGGGAGCGGAATAGAGATGAGTTGAAGAACTTCCAAGTGATCCATATAATTAGGTCGACAAATCTGTATTGGGAGTGATACCAGAAGTGAAACTATAATGGCAGAACATGAACGGAGTTGAGTGTTGAGCCTTGAGTAGGTTGGGTAGCAGTGTGATAAAATGGGAATGACAGATGATATGAATTAGAGAATAAATGTAAAATGGAATTAAGTTGAAACTGATCCTTCATATTCTTCTTTTATGCTGTCATCTCTTTTGTGGTGAGTGTGTGGCCTGTGCTGGCCGGGATGATGAATTGAACCAGCTGACTAATGATCAGTTGTGCAGAGAGGACTGGATAATAGATGGTCCGAAGGGGAGGAGAGCTCCCAGATGTATGCTGTGATTGAGGCCAGAGACATGGCCGTAAGAGGAGGCTCTTAGGGGTCGGGTACGCGTGCTTAAATGAAAGCTGTGTGTGTGTGTCTGGCCTTGCGGCCGGTGTGGGTGTGTGTTATTCCGATATGAACAGTACTAACAGAGAGCTGTAAATATGAACTGAGTGAGTAAACTGGCGTGACTGAGGTTAAAGAAGAACAGGCAGGAAAGAGTGTAATGATGGGGATGAAAAGCAGATATATAGTTGGGAGATTTAAGCTTGTGCGTTGAGTTTTCTGTTGATAAGTATTTTCTGTGATGATAATTAAGTTGCTAGATGAATGTTGCATTCAAAACTACAGAATGGGTGAGAAGAAAACTTGCAGGTAAGTGGTTTAGTTCTGCAGCATGGGTGGGGATTTAAATAAGCTAATTGTGAGTCATTCCGATTTTGATTGTATAATCTATTATAATAATTATAATGTTTGAAAGTGCCTGGAAGAAAACGGCAGAATGGATAGAGGAAAATTGCAGGTAAGTTGTATAACTCGAGGAAAACACCCACCAAGGTGGATGAGTTGCTGCACTTAGAAGCAAATTCTGGTTGCCGGAAATGCTGACTTGAAACTTACTGAGCATCTTATGCTCATCTTATTATTTAATGTTGTTTTTTCATATCAAATAAAACAGGAGGGTGATCCCAATCGGGTCAACATAATCCCATACGTATAGAGGAAAAAGAGAAAACTAAAGCTATCTATGAGTGAAATTAGATAGAGTTTCATGCAGTGTAGAGGAATACAAGAACAATGCTGCTGAAAAAGGAAAACAGTGAGAGGCAGTAGACTAGATAGAGAATATTTATACATTTAGTTGGTAGGATTGGAGAACGATACAAATGTATGAACATTTTTTTTTTGGATCTTCTCCAATTATGTTTATCTTATATATATATATATATATATATAAAAGATATGAAAGATTATGAGCACGTACATATGAATTTTCGGATTGAATCATTACAGTTAAAATTTTAATATAAAAATCAAAAGAAAATTATGTAACACTTGAGGTCGAAAATTTGGCATGAGATAATTTTACATTAATAAGATAATGTATTAAAATAATTTATTTTTTATTTTAATGAAATTTTTGAAGAAAAATAGATTCGGGGATAAAATTAAAAATAATTTTGAAAAAATAGGATGAAACTGTAAATAAGGGGGGGTGTTTTTAAAAGAGGAAATTAAAACAGGGGATTGAATTACAAAAAGGTGAAATATGATCACGTGGGACAACCACGTCAGCTGTAACGGCAAGTCAAAATGCGCTGCGTGGCGGACACACTGACACTGTTCCACGCAGGAGGTCACGCCGGCGATTCGCATGCCAACGGATCTAACAGCCCAGATAGTATATTGTGCGCACGGACGGCCCAGATGCGTTTTTTTTAGGCGCGATCGAACTGTTAGATTTGATCAGATTGTACAGTTCAGATTAATTCTCAAAATAAGAGAAATCCAATGGCTACCAAAGGCCCATGTCGCCTCGAATGGACGATCCAGATCTAATGAAGAGGAGTATTTAAACTCCTCTTCGCACGGAACCAAAACTCTAGCCGATAGAGGGGTGACCATAGAAGAAGAAGAAGGGCGGCCGAGAAGTGAACCAGACACCGGAGAATGAGACTGGCCACCGTCACCGCCACACTAGAGCCACTGCCAATGCCGAAAAGGTAAGATTTTCCTCCCCTCCGCTTGGAATTTAATCCTGAACCTCTCTACGCCCATATCAGAGCCAAAAGGTTGGCGGGTGAGACGAAAAATACGAGTGGAGCTCGATCGAGCCGCTGCGGTTAAAACCCGAAACCTTCTCCAATAAGCCTCTTCCCATTTTTTGTTTTCCTCAATTTTTTGACCATTGTGATCCTCATTTCCTTTTATTGCAGGTTAGCCGAAGAAACACCCCGATTGCAAAAGAGGAACGGCGGAGCTACCACACCCGGAGACCCTTCCGCCAGTAAGGTATCAGTTTTCTCCTTTTCCGACCGATAGAGGCCCCTTAACATTTTTTTTTTGTTTCCATACAAAACCAGCCAAAATTTGTCTAAATTGGCTGAAAATGACTAGACCAAGAAGAACCGCCATTGTGGGCAGTAAAGCCGATGCTAGAGTACAGCGATGCTGCCTTGTCGAAACCTTAAATTGGCCAGAAAAGTTTAAAAACACTTATTTTTGCCTTTTTGGGGTATTTTTGGATACGTGATGCATATTTTTTAATTTCACAGAAAAAATATGGGAAATCAAGAACTACCAGGACGCCCAATAAAAAATATAGTATTTTAAACATCGATCCGGGGTAAGAACCCCTCACCCTTCTCCCTGTTATGACAAATTAAAGCTTAATAATCAATAATATTGTATTTTGTGAAAATTAAAAAAAATTTAACATTAATTACAAGTCACCAGTGGAGCCGATAACTAGTTAGTATAAAATTACCTATTTTGTCGATATTGTTTCTCTACTGATAGGGTATGTTTGTTGGTTTGCAGCGTGCACTTGTATTATGGATTTATTGTCATCTCGGTATTGATTACCTGATTGTTTCTCTTATTTGCATATTGATTGAAATAAATGTTATAATCATGTTTTTCTTAATTTACGCGTTGTCTATTTTTATGGTTTACTGTTAATTGGTAAAAAAATAAGATATTGGTATGTGATGTGTGATTGGTTGATGATGTGGATCTATGGATGAAAGACTTATCGGGTACCCTAGAGAAGGGTGTACACTCAGTACATAAGGAAAATCCTACTGTGGATATTACTTTAATCGAACAGGGCTGAGAAGTTCCATATCGGAAGAGGTTGGGAGGTATAGTTCACCCTCATATCGAACGAGATATTGAGGCAGTGGTATGTTTGACACTCATTACTGGATAGGGTATGGGGACGAGCAGTCAATCGAGAAATTGGATATTGAGTTTACGAGTAGGGTGATATCCCTATGGACCCCTAGAGGTACTGGTAATCAGGTAACTTTATTGTTATTGCTCATTTGAATATGTAACCAAAATACAACTAGGGTTATTATCTTCATAGGTTGATTTTGGAAACTCATAAGAGTAAGTATGAAATAACATTTTTTAAGTTAAATGAATTTATTTAAGAAAATAAATGACTATATTGGTTGTTTTATGATTTTTTACCAACCTTTGATTTTCTGTTTCGATGTTAATTGTGATATTCTTACTGGGCTAGTATAGCTCATTCCTCTATTTAATCATTACAGATCAGGAAGACCAAGATCCAAATCCTGAAAAACAGCAGGAGGGTTGCGAATAAAAGTTATCTCCCGAACCCAATTGGAGTTACCTAGCGAAGGTCAACCCTATAGGATTTTTATTTTGTTTAGTTTTAATTATTTATTCCGTTACTTTTAACTTCTATAAAGGGACATTTCTGTAACCCTATTGGGTATCCTGATTTACTGTGTAAGCAATGAAAATCCTAAATTCTAAATTGCTTCCGCATATAGTTGATATAATTTAATATTTCTATTTCCTTAAGTTTTAGATCTTTACAGCTGGTATTTGAGTCGCGTTTCTCGGCACCATTTCTTGCACAAAGATTTAAATTACTAAAATACAATCTGACACTCAACTCTGTTTTGTGAAGTGCGTGTATAAGGATATGGGGAAAAAAAATCCCCACTAAACTGAGTAACCCTGGATGGGTCACTTTGAGAGGATGTCGATTGACTCTTTAAGATGCTGGAGAGACTTGTCTCCATCCAACAGGCCCGAGAAGAGAGGAGAGAGTTGTCTAACCCTCCACTTTTGCCACAGTATGAGCCACTCCTACAACGAGAAGATCCAGTGCTACCCCGATACAACCTTGTTCCTCCACCATATCATTTGGCATCGACACAGTACAATCTGGTGCCCCCACCATACAATCAGGTGCCACCACAGGACCACCCGGTCCCTCCCCCAACATAATCTAATCCCTCTTCAATGGGACCCAGTTCTACCCATGATGGACCCAAGCTACATTGATAAGTACAAGAGACTAAACTCATCTACCTTTGTGGGGACATCCTCATTTGAAAAGGCTGAATATCGGTTAGCAGAGACAGAGAAGGTCTTCGCAACTCTTGGAATGATTCCCGAACAAAAGGTTGTACTTATCACCTACATGCTCGTGGGTGAGGCAGGTTGCTGATGACAGCTGAAGCAGGTCACTCTGTCCATTCCAGTCACTTGGGAACAGTTTCTAGTATCCTTCAATGTAGAGTACCTCCTAGAGTATTTTCGATATTTGAAGAAAATAGAGTTAGCGTAACTAATCTAGGGTGAGATAAAAGTGTCTGAGTATACCCGAAAGTTCCTAAAGTTGGGTCGGTATTCTCCTGAGAGTATGATGGATGAAGGCAGAAAAGTAAGAAAGTTTGAGTGAGGCCTCCATCTTGAGATCAAACAATAACTATATATATTCGAGCTCAGCACCTACTTAGTAGTCCTAGTTAAGACATAGCTAATAGAAAGGAACCTTCGTATATTTCCTCCAACAGTGGGAAATTCCAGGCCTACGGTTCTACACCACAGACCAACATCTACTACACCGATTCAACAGAACAAAAGACTTAAACCTATGACTCAAGCTCCTTCTCAGGCTCTAACAACAGGACGCAGTAGGACTTATCAGCATTGTGGCAAGGATCATGGAGACCGACATTGCTATCGCCTCAACAATACCTGCTGCATATATGGAAGTACCAAGCACTATGCGAGAGAGTGCTCACGAAATTAAAATCAAGCCAGACCTCCCATCCAGGGTAGAGCTTACATCCTCACTCACCAAGATGCTGAAGCCAACTCGAACGTGATATAGGGTACGTACACTATTTGTAATTACTTTGCACATGTTTTTATTGATATTGGTACTTCACATTCTTTTGTCTCACATGTTTTTGCAAAAAGTTTGAATGTGTTACTTGAAAGTTTTAATTTTGTACTATTTGTGTCTACTCCTAGGAATGAGACACTACTAGGAGAGGTCATATACAAATCTTGTATCATAAAAATAACAGATAAAAAATTGAGTATAGATCTGATAAAAATAGATATAGAAGATTTTGATGTAATTCTGGGGATGAACTGGTTGGCGGCGTATCATGCCACCTAGATTATTTTCATAAGAATATTGTATTCAATCTTTCTAATGAAGAGTCATTCACAAATTAATAAAATTTTTAGATATTATTCTCTCATGGTAACTGCATTATTTATATAATGCTTTAACTCGATTGGTTTTTTCCTACATTAGGCCAACCTAAGAAAAAAATTTATATTCAAGAGATCACTGTGGTTTGAGAATTTTCAGATATATTTTCCGATGAACTACCTGTACTGTCAGTGGATATAGAAGTTGATTTTACCATAGATTTTTAGTCTGGCACTCAGCCCATCTCAATTGTCCCTTACCGCATGAGTCGTGTAGAGATAGAAGAACTGAAAAAATAGATCAAAAAATTGCAAGATAATGGGTTCATCCAACACAATATATCTCATTAGGGTGCTGGATACATGTTCGTAAGGAAAAAAGATGGGTCCCTGATGTTGTGTATTGACTATAGGGGATTGAATAGAGTCATAATCAAGAACAAGTACCCCCTCCCCAAGATCGACGATTTTTTCGATCAATTACAAGGTACTCAGGTTTTCTCCAAAATAGACTTGCATTCAGGTTACCATTAGGTAAAGATCAGGCAGAGGACATTCACAAGACATTTTTCAAAATCAGGTACGAACACTATGAGTTCCTGGTCATGCCATTTGGCTAACTAATACGTCAACCATTTTTATGGACTTAATTAACAGGGTTTTCAGGCAATTTCTGGATCAGTTCTTCATAGTATTTATTGATGATATCATGGTCTGCTCAAAGAGTAGAGAGGAACACGCTCAATACCTGACTCAAGTTTTATAGGTCCTCAAGGAAAAGAAGCTATATGAAAAATTGAATATGTGTGAGTTTTGACTCGAGCAAACTACCTTCATATGGCATATGATATCAAATGATAGTGTGTTAGTGAATCCCGATAAGGTTGAGGCGATATTGGTTTGGGAGAAATTGATTTCGGTTAAGAAGATTCATAGCTTTTTGGGAATGATGGGTTATTACCACATCTTTGTAGAAAGATTTTCAAGCTTAGCTGTTTCCTTGACTCAGCTTATGAAGAAGAACGTCAAGTTTTAGTGGAACAAGGATTGTGAGAGGAGTTTTATAGAACTTAAAAAGCAGTTGACTATCGCACTAGTTTTGGCTCTGCCGAGTGGGACAGATGGATACACAATGTATAGTGATGTTTCCTACCTAGGGTTAGGCTGTGTTCTGATAGAGCATGAAAATATTATAGCCTATGGGTCCAGGTAGTTGAAAAATCATGAAAAGAAATACTCCACCCACGATTTGAAACTTGCCGCTATCATCTACGCCTTAAAGACCTAGCGTCATTACTTGTATGTGGAGACTTTTGATATTTATGCAGACCATAAAAGCTTGAAACATATGTTCACCCAGAAGGATCTCAACATACATCAAAAGCGTTGGATAAAACTTCTCAAGGACTACGATTATAAGATCGTGTATCACTTAGGCAAGGGTAATATGGTAACTGACGCGCTCAACAAGAAAAATGTAGGTATGTTAGCTCACTTAATGATTTTTGAATGTAGGATAATAGGGGTTGTGCAACAGATACGGTTTTGGGATTTGAAGAGGGATACATGTCTGACCTATCTAGTTGTCCAACCTGAGCTGATTTAGAGAATAAAAGAATCCTAATTAACTGATTTCACCGTATTAGCTCTTAGGAAGAATATAAAACAAGGGTAAATTCAGAATTTCGAATATCTGCCGATTAGTTGCTCAGGTTCTAAGATAGGGTGTGTGTCCTAGATAACAGTGAACTAAAAATGGAGATTATGATAGAGGCTCACAGCTCAAGGTTCACCGTACATCCCGAAAGTACTAAGATGTATTAAAGTATGAAACCCTAGTTTTAGTGGAGCGGGATAAAAGAGAAATTGTCTATTTTATCTCCAAGTGTCGTGTATGTCAGCAGGTTAAGAATGAACATCAAGCTCAAGTGGTTTAGTCCAGCCATTACCAATCCCGAAGTAGAAATGGTATCACCATAAATTTTATAATATGATTACCTAAGGCACGCTCGGGGTATGATGCCATCTGGTAATTATTGACTGACTCATCGACTCTTCTCATTTCTCGGTCATCAGAATGACCGACCTTTAGACAAGATAACAAAAATTTATATCCGGGAGATAGTCAAGCTATATGAAGTTCTTGTGACAGTGGTATCCAAAAGGGACACCAGGTTCACCTTTCGGTTTTGGTTAAATTTTCAGCAAGTGATGAGAACAAAACTGCCTGTCAGCACAACATTCTCCCTCAAACAGATGGACAGTTAGAACGAACCATTCGCACACTAGAGAATATGTTCAGAGCTTATGTTCTGGACTTTGAGGGACATTGGGACAATCACCTACCTCTAATAGAGTTCGCCTACAATAACCGTTACCAAGTAAGTATCGACATGGTCCTGTATGAGGCATTATGTGGTCGACCCTATAGGTCATCGATATGTTGGGAAGATGTGGGTGATAGAAAATTATTTGGCCCAGACCTTGTAGAGGAGACCACAACTAAAACAGTTAAAATCAGGAAGAACATCCAGATAGCTCAGAGTAGGCAGAAGAGTTATGCGGACACCCGAATGAGAGATTTGGAATTTGAGAAGGGAGATCGAGTATTTCTCAAGTTCACCCCCTTTAAGGGTATTAACAGGTTTAGAAAGAGAGAAAAATTAAACTCCCAGTTCATCAGACCGTTTGAAATCTTGGACAGGGTGGGTATGTTCATCTACAGACTAGTACTACCTCCAGAACTATCCAGAGTCTATAATGTATTCCATGTATCTATGCTACACAAGTACAACCCAGACTCCTTATATATTTTATCTCATGAGTCACTTTCACTCTAGGAGGATCTATCCTATGAGAAGGTACCAGTAGGTATTTTAGATCGGAAGAGTAGAGTGCTTGGCAACAGAGAAATTCTCTTCTTCAATATCTTATAGTAGAATTATGCAAAGGACGAGACCACTTGGGAGCTAGAATCAGACTTTAGGACCTAGTACCCTAACTGTTTGACTAGTGAGAGAGTGATAAATTTGAGGAAACAAATTTCTTCTTAAGAAGGGGAGAGTTGTAATGTCCTGGCCAGAAATTTAGTCCGAAATAATTTTACATTAATAAGATAATGTATTAAAATAATTTAATTTTTTATTTTTATGAAATTTTTCAAGAAAAATGGATTCGAAGATGAAATTAAAAATAATTTTAAAAAAATAAGGTGAAACTGTGAATAAGGGGAGGGGGTTTTTGAAAAAGAAAATTAAAACAGGGGGTCAAATTATAAAAAGGTAAAATATGGCCACGTAGGACAGCAATGTCAGCAGCAACGACGAGTCAAAATGCACTGTGTGGTAGACACGGTGATACTGTTCCACGCGGACAATCCACGTGCTATGGATCCAACGACCCATATTGCATCCGGCGCGTATGGACGGCCTAAATGCATTTCTTCTTCAGATGTGATCAAATGGTTGGATTTGATCAGATCATGCGGTCCAGATTAATTCTCTAAATAAGAGAAATCCAACGGTTATGGATGTGTCACGTCATCTCAAACGAACGACTTCAATCTAATGAAGAGGAGTATTTAAACTCCTATTTACAAGGAACCAAAACCCTAGTCGACAGAGGAGTGACTAGAGAAGAATAAGAAAGGCGGTGGGGAAGTGAACTAGACGTTGGAGAAGGAGACCAGCCACCGTCGCTGCCACTCCGAAGCCACTAACGACGCTGAAAATGTAAGATTTTTCTCCCCTCCGCTCGGAATTTAATCTGAACCTCTCTATATCCATATTGAAGCTGAAAGGCCGATGGGTTTATCGAAAAACACGAATGAAGCTCGACTGAGCCGCCGCAATCGAAACCCAAAACCCTCTTTGATGAACCCTTTTTCCTTTCCTGCTTTTCTCAATTTTCTAACCATTATGATCCTAGTTTCCTTATGGTGCTGGTTAGTCAAAAAAACACCCCGACCACAAAAGAGGAACGACAGAGTCGCCACACCCGAAGACCCTTCCACCGGTAGGGTCTTGGTTTTCCCTTTTTCCAGTGGACAGAGGCCCCCTAACGTTGTTTTTTTATAGGTTTTCATATAAAATCAGCCAAAACTGGTCTAAACTGGCCGAAAACAGCAAGACTGAGAAGAACTGCCATCAGAGCATGGTGGTTGTGCTGTGTCGGAACCCTAAATTGGCCGAAAAAGTTCAAAAACACTTATTTTGGCCTTTTTGAGATATTTTTGGATATGTGACGCATATTTTTTATTTAAAAAAAAAAAACTCAGAAAACCCAAGAACTACTAGGAGGCGTAGTAA
The DNA here is from genome assembly GCF_054855325.1 of Carica papaya. NCBI lineage: Eukaryota > Viridiplantae > Streptophyta > Magnoliopsida > Brassicales > Caricaceae > Carica > Carica papaya. The sequence goes on along the minus strand of NC_142312.1, from coordinate 2,876,910 downwards.
AAAATACGATATTTCGAATATCGATCCGGGATAAGAATCCCTCACTTTTCTCCCCATTATGGTAAATTGAAGCTTAATAATCAATAGCATTGTGTTTTGTGAAAATTAAAAAAATTTTAAAATTAATTACAGGTCACCAATGGAGCTAGTAACTAGTCAGTGTAAAATTACCTATTTTGTCGATACTATTCCTCAATTGGTATGGTATGTTTGTTGGTTTGTCGCGCGCACTTGTATTATGGATTTATTGTCCTTTCGATATTGATTACCTGATTATTTCTCTTATTTGCCTATTGATTGAAATAAATGTTATAATCATGTTTTTCTTAATTTACGCGTTGTCTATTTATATGATTTACTGTTGATTAGAAAAAGTGAGATGTCGATGTGTGATGTGTCATTGGTTGATGATGTGAACTTATGGATGAAAGGCTTATCGGGTACCTTGGAAAAGAGTGTACGGACTCGGTATATAGGAAAAATCCTACCGCGGATATTATCTCAGTCGAAGAGGCTGAGAAGTCCCATAACAGAAAGGGTTGGGAGGTACCGTTCACCCTCATACCGAACGGGGTATTAAGGCGGTGGTATGTTTGGTGTCCATTAGCGGACGAGGTATGAGGATGATCGATCAATCAAAAAATTGGATACTGGGTTCACGCGTAGGGGAATATCCGTATAGACTCCCAAATGTACTAGTAAGTAGGTAAGTTTATTGTTATTGCTCATTTGAATATGTAACCAAAATACAATTAGTGTTATTGCTTTCACAGGTCGGTTTTGAAAACTCATAAGGGTAAGTATAAAATAACACTTTTTAAGTTAAATGAATTTATTTAAGAAAGCAAATGACTCCATTAGTTATTTTATAATTTTTTTACCAACATTTGGTTTTTCATTTCGGTGTTAAGTGTGATATTTTTACTGTACGAGTGTAGTTTATTTTCCTATTTAACCATTTCATATCAGGAAGACCAAGATCCAGATCCTAGATAGTAAGAGGGTTGCGAATAAAGTTACCTCTCAAATCCAATCGGAGTTGCCCAACGGAGGTCAACCTTATAGAATTTTTATTTTGTTTAGTTTTGATTATTTATTTCGTTACTTTGAACTTTTATAAAAAAATATTTTCGTACCCTATTGGGTATCTTAATTTATTATATAATGAATGAAAATCCTAAATTTTATATTGCTTCCGCTTATAGTTGATATAATTTGATATTTCAATTTTCTTAAGTTTTGAGCATTTACAGATTAAGTCTCATTTGAAGTAAGAACAAGTTAAAATAAAAATTCAAGGACAAACTTTTTCCCTCAACTAAAAAAAAAATTTAAGGAAAAAAAGTAAACTAATATTGTTTTTTTAAAAGTTATTCTAATAATTTAAGTTATTCTAAAATATTTATTTTATTTAATATAGATCTTAATTTAAATTCTTGTTCTTTAATTCTAATTATTTAAATTCATTATAATAAATATAAAATTTTTGATGGTGAACTAGTATTATATATTTTATAATACATATAAAATTCTATTAATATAAGAAAGCTTAAACTCATTATTTTAATTTCATATAAATTTTTAAATAGAATTGATTTAAGTTGAATTTATATATGAATTTTACAATCTATTTTACTTTTTAAAAATAGAATTAATGGTTGTGACATTTAGGCGTTCATTTTTTGAAGTAATTAAAGTAAAATTTTTCATGAAATTATATACCTAATAACTTATACATTACAAAATGCAATCATATTTTTATACAATAAGTGCACGCATGGAGAAAATTTTTACTCAATTTCTTTTCAAATTATTTTAAATTAATTATATAATTGGTTTACAAAAGAAAATTCATTTTTATTGGTATCAATAAAATGGTTTAATTGAATGATTAAAAAAAATTGTAACTATATTATAAATATCAATATATATATATATTTTAATATTTAAGAGATATAGAGGTTAGTCACTGTTAAAATGAGTGAAATAAATAATTATTAAAGAAAAAAAATAAAAAACAATTGAGTTAGATCTCAATAAAATTTGTAAGTTTAAAATATATTTCCAAAGTTCCTTTATAATTTTCTGTGGACATTTTTCAGTTTCATAGATTCATTCTGGTAATCTAAATATATACATAAATCAATCTAATTAATTAGTACATTAATTTTTTGAGTATCTACAATAATTTAAGTAGATATATGATTAATTAATGTACTGATTGTATCATATCTGTACTAATTTTGATATATTATATGTTACATGTCTATGTGAGATATGTTGTGACTTATAAGTTCAAATTTTAAATATTTAATGTGGTGTATCTACCATAATTGTTCTAAATATATTAATTTTTAAGTATCTACAATAGTTTAAGTAGATACATACATCATTTAAGTATCTACAATAAATTTAAACTGATTGTTTTATATTTGTATTAATATAAATAGATTATCCATTGCGTATCTTTTTTTAAAGTATTATTGTAACTTATATAGATTCAAAATTTAAATATAGAATATGGTATATCTGCACATAATATGATTTTTTTTTTTTTAACATAGTTTCTGCTACATTCAATGTACTATCCAATTATAATGGATTGTACTCTCCATTTAACAATGACCATATGCTCTATATAAATGGCTTATCTTATTACATTAATCTTATAACTTAACTACAATATCTTGTGTAACATGGCTAATTTAACTACTTGTAAACTAATGTTCATGATCATTACTTCCATTGTTAATATTTCATTATTATATGAGAGTACTTATGCACAAAAACTTAGTGAACATAGAGAAATACAAAGCATCAATAACCAATACCTTATACAAGAACCAGAATTTGATGTTAACAGAGAAATACCTAGTGGATCGAACTCGATTCACCGTGGTATCTCAAATCAACTACATAATATAAAGATAGGTATAAGCTTGATTGAAGAACCAAATCCAAATCTTTCATACTTTTTTAAAAAATCGAAGTATGAAAATGATAGAAAAACACCCAGTGGATCAGATCCTATTCACCATGATGCACTAGATCAGATACATGACATAAAAGTTAATAGAGAGACACCTACTGGATCGAATCTAATTCACAATGATATGTCAAATGAACTGCATAATATAGAGACAACTATAAACTCAACCGGAGAATCGGATCCAAATCATCCATATATTTTTCAAGAATCAAAATTTCAAATCAATAGAAAAGCACCCGATGAATCAGATTCTGTTCACTATGATGTGCTAGATCAGATGCATGACATGGAAGTTAAAAGAGAAATATCTAGTGGATCGAATCTAATTCATCATGGTATGTTAGATCAACTGCATAATATAAAATTTGGTATAAACTTGGTTAGAGAACCATATCCACGTCGTCCATACATTTTTCAAGAATCAAAGTTTAAAATAGATGGAGAAACATTCATTGGGGCAGATCCTACTCACAACGATGCACTAGTTCATATGCATGACATAAAAGTTAATAGAGAAACACCTAGTGGATCAAATCTAATTCACCATGGTGTACTAAGTCAACCGTACGATGCAGAGACAAAGATAAGTTCAACTAGAGAACCAGATCTAGATTTTCCATATAATTTTCAAGAATTAAAGTTTAACATTGACAGAGAAATACCTAATGGATCAAATCCTATTCACAATGATGCATTAGGTCAAATGCATAACATATACGTTAATAGAGAAGCAATTGGTTGATCGAATCCAATTCACCATGGTATACCAAACTCCAATGTCCATAAATAAAAAAGCATTGTGCAACAAACTTGATTTATTGTTATTTATTCAAGTGTTTCACTTATGTTGTCTAGTATATCATCAATAAAAGTCTTTGAATTAAGTTAATAATTCATTATGTGCTTAAGATGTTTGCGTTTATAAATTATAAATACATGTTTGTGGTACTTATTAAAATTTAACATAAGACAATTATTATTTTATTATTAGTTGGGCTATGTGAAATGTATCTTCTACCTTTTTGTTTAAAGAGCTCAATATAGGTAATTGATAAAAACTAAAATATGTATTTAAGATTCATTAATTAATATCTTATGATAAAAATATATTTTTTAAAATAATAATTTTTGGGTAAATTATATTTTATATAACGAGCAAAAAGAAAATATTTTCATGTACCAAACATAATATTATCTTCTATACAACTTAGAAATTGAAAAAAAAAAATTTAAAAGTTACAAGTTTAAATCTGATTGATGATATAAGCTTGCCACTTTATGAATATATTATAAGTTGATATTAATTAAATTAAAATATTTTGTTTAACAACTAATTTTTTGTAATTGGATAGTTATAACCAATTAAAAAATTGTCATATTTTTATTTATTTATTAAAAAGAAGTGTCAAATGACACATGGTAGCTACAAAAAATATCACTCACAATATCTACATGTCACTAATATTCGTATATGATTATTCAATCATACCCATTATATAATGTTAAAGCACAAATATTCAAATATTACTTACCATATTAACTAGTTTAATACTGAATATGTTTTTGGTACCTTAACAACATTCTCTTCAACATCTTACAATTATAACTCTATATATGCTAACAAATATTATTTATAAAAATATATTTTTAGCTCAAAAATAATTATATTTAATCAAAACCCTGCTTTTAAAAATTTGAAAAAGAAATTTTTTTGTCTTATTTGAATAATTAAAATTTTAAAAAATAAAGAGAAGGAAAAAATAGCTGCAATATTTATTTTTTTTAACTTTGTAAAAAAAAATAATAAAAATAGTTAATAATACTATTTATTTATAGGATGACAAGTAAGCTGCTTACCTGTAATATAGCAATCAAAATCCCAACTTTATATAATTGTAGTTGTGTATATATTTTCTCTTGATTTTAAATAAAATTCATTCAAATTAATAATTTAGAATTTTATAATATTAAAATTGTAACATCCTGAAGATTTGAGTGGTGATCCTAGGGGTATTTTTGTAACAAATTTTTAATTATTAGAAAAGGTTGAAAGAAAGGACCAAATCGCAAAGGCTTTGAAAGAAGAGGGGCAATATGGAACTAAAAGTAGGTGTTGGGTAGTAAAGGGAAATCCAGGAATTTTAAAAAAGCAAGGAAGCCAACGGTCCAGATCTGTTCCTGAGATCGAACGGTTCCAAAAACCCCTATAAAATGTTCCTCTTCTCAGCCATTTCAAAAAAAAAAAAAAAAAGAAGAAAAAGAAAGGAAAAAGAAGAGGGAATCCTAGCTGCAATTGAGAGTCGCGGAGGAAGAGAGAGAAGTGAGATTCGAAAGGCCAAAGGAAGAGGTTGTGCGGCGAAAGGCTGGAAGCAGAAAGCCATTTCAGCATGCGAGCTCCGACGCGAAGAGAGCTCAGGGAGAAGAAGACCGTCACCGCGATCCAATTCCATCACCGCAATCGATAATGTAAGTTGTATTTGATTTTCTTAACCCGGATATGAAATTATGTGCATCACATTCTCTTCATGAAGTACCGTAAGTGCTGGGTAGAATTATGGTGGAAGAAGTAAGGTCAATTTGATCTTCTTAACCCGAATTTGAAATTGAGTACGTTTACCTTTTTGTTGTGTTTGGTGATTCTGAGCAGTGAGATATTGCAAATGATGATGTAGATTATAAATGCATTCATGCATCTAAGTGGTATTCTGCGTTCACTGTCGGAAATAGGGGATAATCAGTAAATCTATTGGATGTGCGTAGCTAGGAACGAGAGGGCATAGAATCCAACTGGCCAAGCTGGAATGGCTTGAGCCGAGATCAGGAGATGTTTGACCGGGGAGTATGTTTTGTGATGGAAAAGTTGGCTGGGTGGGTTGTGATCCTGCTTGGTTGAACCCAATTCAAGGGCCGAAACACGGAGGGGACTGTGGAGGGAAGAAAAACAGCTGTGTGAAATTAACTGAAAAAGTATATATAGAGTGAGCTGACTGCAGGTAAACAAAAATTAAAAAAAAAAAGCGTGAGAGAGTGTAAGAACCTGAATGACCAAATTTAGGGGTGAGAAATTGTATGCATAATGATTTAGGAAGGGAATGTTGAACCAACACCAAATTGTGAAGTAAGCAGTGCCAGGTGCTATACTTGGAGGGGACTTCTAGGGAGGCCAAGACAAACAGAAATTGAAAAGTCATTAGGAACTGGTCAGGATTCGTAGACGAACAAGAATGGAAATTAATGGGGAGAGCAATGGAAAAGTATAGTAAACCTATATAAGCAACTGAAAAGAACTGTTGGGAGTTATCCTCTCGCAAACAAAAGAGGAAAAAGAGTTGAATAGCAAAGGAAAAAAGTGATGGAAGTAGAGCTTCCAGGCAGGGATAATGGGGTTATGTTTACCTACATGAAGGGAAATATCAGGCAGAAATATTGTTATTGGCCGAGGGAAGGTGAGTAGTTAATAACGAGAGGGGAATGGTGATAAACAAACAGAAATAGCATTATGTGTAACAATTCCAAAAATCCAAACGAAATAAATAATAACTTAAGTGCGGAAGCGAAATAAAATGGTTAAGATTTATATTTCTTACACAATAACTTACAAGTACTAAACGACATTACGGAATTCACTTTTAAAAAAAACAATACAAATAAGGAAATAAACGGAAAAGAGAAAATATCTAGCATTTACTCACAATCTTCTTGCGGATCAGGTTTTGGAACCTGCTCCTTTTAATCTGAAATGGTTAAATAAGAAATGAGTTATATTAGCTCATTAAGGATATCACCCTATATTACCGATACAGAAATAAAGGTGGGTATAAAAACAAAAACAACTAATGGAGCACTAAATTTAGCAAATTCATTTATCAATCATGAAATCATTTAACGCTCACTTATCGTAATGAGATTTATAGAAAACAATTTACAGAAAACAATAACATAACACATATCATAATTTCATATGCAATCAGTCGAAACAACAATATAGTGCATATCATAAATCTATACACATCGTCAATAACCAAACAATAACTGTCACATTTTCACTAGTTTACTAGTATCCATGGGGGTTTATAGGGATGTCCCCGCTACACGTGATCCATTTTCTTTAACAATCTCAATTACGGACAGTCCCCATACCCCGTCCAGTATGAGTACTAAATTATTAAACCTCAATATCCCGTCCGGTATGAGACAACGTTCACGGTAGGGTTCTCTATGTATCCGGTCCGTCTATTATCTCCCAAGATATCTAGTAAGGTTGCCGTTCCATCTGTTTATTCAACCACACAACTTTTTCGTTTTCCTTTAGTCTCCATTTTCCAAATCAACCATGATCACATAAACAAATAAACATGCATCAGGAAATGCAATCATATCTCAATTTCCCAATCAAACAGTAGTTACATAAGACAATAATTCATGCATTCAAATCATAAAAGTGATAAATCAGATACCATCATACTTTTAGACTGTAAAATAAATTAACATAAATCAATAAAGAACAATTTCCGGTTTGGGCTTCATTAGCAATCCGTAATTAATTATGCACATTTATTTAATTTGCAAAAATATCATATTATTATTAATTTAAACTTCAATTCTATGATAGAGAATATTGTGATGAATCTTTACTCGATTTGACGCTAAAAAAGGTAAGTTGTTTACTGCACCTATGGATGGTCCTTAGATTTCCTGAATTTTTCTCCGGGAATCGAAACATGCTAATAGTACCTACAAATATTTCAAACAAACCCAAAATCAGTTCTCGGGGCCCATTTGGCCAATTTCAAAATTCCGGCACGGCGACTCTGCTGTGCTCCGGCGATGGCACTGCCGCCTATGGTGGCGATCTGTCTTGGGTCGACCGTTTTTGCATCGATCCCTGCAAAAAAATACGTTAAAGGGTCTCGGTTGGCCGAAAAAATACGAAAAATTGAAACTCACTGGCAGTGGGGCTCTCCAGTACGGCAGTTCCTCCGGCTCACGTTGCGGTTGAGTGTTGTGCTTTGGTCAACCTGTAGAGAAGAAAACATTGATCACAATGGTGAAAAAATTATGCGAAACGGGAATTGGGAAGGGCCTCATCGGAGGCGTTTTGTGAAACTTCTTGCAGCGGCGCCGTCGTTTTCCGGCCAATTGGCCGATTTTTTTACTCCGATTTGGACATGGATGAGCTTAAAATTGAATTTCGTGCAAAAGAGGAAGTTTTTACCTTTTTTGGCGGTCGGAAAGGGTTCCAGTGCGGCGGCAGGTGGCAGCGGTCGGCTCCCCGGCGGTTGGGTCATCCTCTCCACCGAGGGGTTTTGGCGGCTAGGGTTAGGATTTTGTGCGGATGAGAGTTATTTATATCAATTTGTTTTTTATCTGAACCATTCATCGCGTTTGATTTGTACCGTCCGATCGCGATTAAATAGAAAATGAATCTGGACCGTTCATCGCGATTCAATCTGAACCATCTATCGCGATTCAATCTGTACTGTCCGATCGCTGAGATTTTACTTTACACAGAGATAATGTTGGTATACATGTGACAGAGAAGACTTTTTCTATCTTGGTGGAATTAGTGTTGAAACTTTACTAGATAGTGGATATATATATATATATATATATGTAGGTATGTTTATTTCGTATGTGAAATGGAATCCCTCGTATGGGTTTGCGCATGCCTATGCATTTCTACAAAGGGATGAGAAAGGTGAAGGAGAAAGCTTGGGAATGACATTCTGTCTCACCTGGGATCCGGGTTGTCACAAAAATGACATTCTATCTTCATATTTTTCTGCATTAAATTAAAAAATAATTTAATGAGCTCAGCTCAAAAAACTTTTGCTGCATTTAATTGGCCAAAGATTATTATCTTTTTATTGTCTACTAAAACAAAATTATTTGGTTACAAATTTAATTATAGGGATTTCATCCAAAAAACATGTCAAAATTAATTGGTCCAGAAATTTATGTTCCTACAAACACATATAATATTAAAAACTTAGACCACTGAATGGCTATAACCAAGTAAAAAATAAAATAATATTTAATATTTAATTAAATAAGTAGTACTTTCATTTATTTTTTAAAGTGCCAATTTGAATATTAAACGGTGTAACTCATAAAAAATGAAAAATAAAAAAATAAATTTTGCCCTACACAAAATTTTATTTTTAGAAGACAAACTAATACTATTTTTCTAAAAGTTATTCTAATAGTTTAAATTATTTAAGATATTTATTTTATTTAATATAAATCTTAATTTAAATTCCTGTTCTTTACTTTTAAAGTAAAAACTTAATATAATAAATATAACGCTATTAAGATGATTTAAATTATATTTTCATAATACATATAAAATTCTATTAAAATTAAACTATTATTTTAGATCTATTTTGACTTTTTTTAAAAATAGACTTAATGATTGTGATTCCAGCTTTTCATTTTTAATGAATTAAAAACCCTATAAAATTTCTATTATGTTAATTTCATTGTAACAAAATCAACTAATAAAAATTTCTTGACAAAATAATTCTAATAATCTAAATACACTCAAAACTCAATTTAATTAATTAATATGTTGATTTTAAGTATATACTGAAATACCTAAATTAATTTTTATGTAATTTAAATTAATTTATAAATATAATTTTTTTAATTTTTTAATTTTAATTTAATGTAAAAATTAAGAAAAATAGGTAGATGAGAAAATTGAAAACAATTTTGGAAAAAAGATGTGAAAATTTGGATTCCGATGGTATTTTTGAAAGAAAAATCAGAAACTGAAGGTTAAAACGCAATTTAAGAAATTTGTGCCACGTAGGATGCCCAGTTAGTAGCCCCGACAAACCAGAACGCACTGTGTGGCAAGGGACGCTGACGCGGTGCCACGCAGGCGATCCGCGTGTCCGCGATCGGACGGTCCAGATTCACTCTTCCGGGCACGGATGGCCCAGATGGGTTCGCTTCTCAGACACGATCGAACGGTTAGATTTAAACGCGATCAACAGTCCATATCCACTTTCTATTTAAATGCAATCGAACGGTCCATATCAAATTGCGATAAACGGTTTAGATTCACTCCCTATTTAATCGTGATCGGACGGTACATATCAAACGCGATAGATAGTCCATATTAAAATAGGACGGATATAAATAACCATCTTTACACTAAACCCTAACTCTAGCCGTCAAACCCCCCCCCCCCCTTCCCTTGGCTGGAGAAGAAGACCCAATCGCCAGGAAGGGAAGCCATCGCCACCTGCCACTGTGCTGGAGCCACTTCCGACCGCCAAAAGAGGTAAAAAAATTTTATTAGCTCGAAATTCAATTTTAAACACCACCATAGCCAAATCGGAACAAAAAGACCGACGGATTGGCCGAAAATCGCAGGTAATGCCCGGCGACGCCACTGCAAAAATTATAAAAATACCTTTGATGAGGCCTTTTTTTATTCCTGTTCTACGTAATTCTTTCACCATTGTGATCACCGTTTCCTTCTCTACAGGTTGACCGAAGCAAAACACCCAACTGCAAAAGTGAGTCGGTGAAGCCACTGCACCAGAGAATCCCACCGCCGGTGAGTTTCAGTTTTTTATTTTTTTTGGGCCAATCAAGCTCCCTTAACGTATTTTCTTGAAGGGATTGATGCAAAACTGGCCGAAAACAGCCAACCTAAGGCAAACCACTGTCACGGGTGGCGGCACCGTCACCGGAGCATAGCGGAGCCGCCGTGCCAGAATTTCAGAATTGGCCAAAAAGGAGTTCTGACACTATTTTTGGATTTTTTGGGATATTTGTAGGTACTTGTAGCGCATTTTAATCCATGAAGAAAAATTCAGGGAACCTGGGCGCCTCTGCAGGAAATTTCACAAACCGCCTCCGATGAGCCCTTCCTGATTCTCGTTTCGTAAAATTTTTCCACCGTTGTAATCACCGTTTTCTTCTCTACAGCTTGACCAAAGCGAAACACCCAACCGCAACGTGAGTCAGAAGAGTCACTGCACCGGAGAGCCCCGTTGCCGGTGAATTTTGATTTTAAATATTTTGTTCAGTCAACCGAGATCCTTTAACGTATTTTCTCACAGAAATTGATGTAAAATCAGTTGAATTGGGCCGAAAATGGCCGAAAAAGGCCGACCAGAGGCATGCCGCCGCCACGCGCGGCGGCGTCGGAGCACGGCGGAGTCGCCGTGCCAGATTTTTAAAATTGGCCTAGTTGGTCCTGGGACTGATTTTGGGTTTATTTGGAACATTTGTAGGTACTATAAGCACGTTTCAGTTCCCGGAGAAAATTCGAGGAACCTAGGGACCGCCCATAGGCGCAGTAAACCGTTTAACTTTTCGGCGTCAAATCGAATAAGGATCCCTCACCCTATTCCCTATCATAGAATTGGAGTCTAAATAAATAATAATATAGCATTTTGCATAAATTAAATAAATGTGCATAATTAATTATGCATTGCTAATGGAGTTTGAGCCAGAAATTATTTCGTGTTGATCTATTTCATAGTTTAAAAGCATGATAGTATTTGATTATTCTATGTTATGATTTGAATGCATGTATTGCTGCCTTACGTGACTACTTTTTTATTGGAATTTGAGATATGATTGTATTACTTGATGCATGTTTATTTGTTTATGTGATTATGTTTGATTTAGTAATGGAGACTAAAGAAAAATAGAAATGTTGTGTGATCAAATAACAGATGGAACGACAGTCTTACTAGATATCTTGAGAGATGGTGGATGGATCGGGTACATAGGGAATTCTACCGTAAACGTTGTCTCATACCAGATGGGGTATGGAGACTTGGTAATTTGGCGCTCATACCAGACGGGGTATAGGGACGACCCGCTTCACCCTCATATCGAATAGGTATTGAGATTTAATTTTTTGGCACTCATACCGGACGGGGTATGAAGACGGCTCTATAATTGAGATTGTTGAAGGAAATAGTTTATGCGTAGCGGAGACATCCCTATGAACCCCCATGGATACTAGTAGGCTGGTGAAAAGGGAAATCGTTATGATTTGGTTTATTGTTAATGGATATGGATTTAATGTATGTTCTATGTCGCTGATTGTTCATGAAGTTATTATTTGTATGGTATTATTATCTCTATAGGTTGTTTTTATAAATTCCACTATGGTAAGTGAATGGTAACTAGTTTTATGATTGATAAATATATTGGTTTAAACTTAATGCTCAATTAGTGATTTTCGATTTTATAGCAACCTTTGCTTCTATGCTGGTGATATAGTGTGATATCCTTACTAAACTAGTGTAGCTCAACATTTATTTAACTATTTCAAATCAAGAGAACCAGGTTCCAGAGCCCGATCAGCAAGAAGAGTGTGAGTAGATGCTAAATATTTTTTATTTTCTATTTATTTCCTTATTTCTTGTATTTCTTTTAAAGAATTAATTCGGTAATGCTGTTAAGTACTTTTAAGTTATTGTGTAAAGAATGTAAACTTTAACTTTTTATTTCGCTTCCACACTTAACTTATTATATATTCCCTTTTGGATTTCCGGGGTAGTTACACGCTATGTAATATTCGGACTCGAAATTTGGCCTGAGATTAATTTTAAAATTTTAAAAATGTATAAAAATATAATTTTAAAGTTAATAAATTTTTATTTAATGTGAAATTAGGAAAAAAAATAGGTTGAAGATGAAATTAAAAATAATTTTGGGAAAAAATATGCGAAAATTTAGGTTCAAATGGTGTTTTAAAAAAAAATCGAAAACTGGGGGTCAAAACACAATTAAAAAAATTGCGCCACGTAGGACTGCTTAGTCAGCAGCCCTGACGAACCGGAGCACGCTGCATGATAAGGCATGCTGACTCGGTATCACGCGGGAGGCCACAATGGTAATTTGCGTGCCCACGATCGGACGGTCCGGAAGCGTTCTTGCACGCGTGTACGGTCCGGATCTGTTCCCTCTTCAAACGCGATCAGACAGTTGCGATTAAACGCGAACGGTCTAAATTTGTTCATTCTTTAAATGCGATCGAACGGTCGAGATCAAATCGCGATGAACGGTCTAAATTCATTTCTTCTTTAAATGTGATCGGACAATCAAGATCAAACGCGATGAATGACCCAAATTTAAGGGAGATAAGTATAAATATCTCGCATCACATCGAACCCAAACTCTAGCCACTAGCCTTCTACCAGAGAAGAAGAACCAGTCGCCGGAGAAGGGAGCCAACCACTGCCCCCCGCCGTGTCGGAGCCACCTTCGACCATCAAAAAAGGTAAAATTTCTCCTATGAACTCGAAATTTGATTTCGAGCACCTCCATGGCCAAATTAGAGAAAAGAGAATAGTGGCACTGCTACGGGTAAAACCCAAAATCACTTCCGATGAATCCCTTCTCGTTTCTTGTTTCATGCCATTTTTTCACAATTGTGTTCATTGTTCTTTTTTCTACAGGTTGACCGAAGAAAAACACTTACCCGCGAAGGTGAGTTGGCGGAGTCGCAGCACCAGAAAATCCCATCACTGATAGATTTTTATTTTTTGACTTTTTTCGGCCAACCGAGACCCCCTAATGTGTTTTCTCACAAGAATTGGTATAAAATCGGTCGAAACTAGCCAAAAATGGCCGAAGACGGCCAGGCTGAGGCAAATTGCCATCGTGGGCGGCGGTGTCGTCGTCGGAGCATGGCGTGCCGTCGTGCCAAAATTTTAAAATTGATCGAAAACGTTTTTAACACAAATTTTTGGTTTTTTGGAGGTATTTTTAAGTAGGTGAAGCGTGTTTCAATCTCCGCAGAAAAATTCAGAAAATTCGCAGACCGTCAGTAGGCGCAGTTGAAAGTTTGATATTTCAGACACCGATTCGGGTAAGAATCCATCACCTTATTCCCTGTTATGGAATTGAAGCTTAATAATCGGTAATATGGTATTTTGTGTAATCTAGAAAACTTTGAGAATAATTATAGGTTACTAATAGAGCCGAAACTTGATTAGTCATTTATTTATTATCATGTTTATCTGATTATTGAATTTATAGTTTTAAATACATGATGATATACTGAAATAATTAATTGATTCAATTATGCTTTCTTGATATATATATTGTTTGTCTTGCGTGATTTACGGTTGATTTGTGAAATTGATAATTAATATGCAAACGAAAAATTGATTGGTCATATGAATTAATGAATGGTAGCCTTACTGGATATCCTAGGAGATGGTAGATAGACCGGGTACATAGGGAACCCTACCGTGAACGTTGCCTTATACTAGATGGGGTATTGAGAATTGGTATTTTTGGCATTCATACCGGACGGGGTATGAGGACAACCCGTTTCATCCTCATATTGAACAAGGTATTGAGGGATGGTATTTTTGGCGCTCATACTGGATGGAGTTTGAGAACGGCTAGTTAGTTGATAATGTTGAATATTGGTTCACGCGTAGTGGGACATCTCTATAGACCCCCAGAAATACTAGTAGGCAAATAAAAAAGGAAAGTTATTATTCTTACTCACTTGAATATGAGATTGGAATGTTATTTGGGTTATTGTCTCTATAGATCAATTTTGAAAATCTCGTAACGGTAAATATATACAATAAATGGTTTTCTTTATGATAAATGTGTTTACTTAAATCAAGAGCTCCATTGGTTGTTTTTATGATTTTTACTAACCTTCAGTTTCTGTATCAGTGAGTAGTGAAATATTCTTACTAAGCTAATATAGCCCATCCTTTCATTAACTATTTTAGATCAAGAGGACCAAAACTCAGATCCCAATCAATAAGAAGGTTGTGAATAGTTCACCACCCGGACTCCCTTCAAAAGCTAGTGAAGGTCGTCCTAGAATACTCAGCATATTGTCTTTTATTTATTTCTTTAATTTTGTTTGTTCTTTTAAAATTGTCATTCTCATAACTCTATTGGACATTCTAAATTATTGTGTAAGGAATATAAACCCTAAACTCTATTGTTTCGCTTCCGCATTTAATTCATGACTTTATTTCCTTTTAAGTTCTGGGTCTTTATAGTTGGTATTAGAGCCGTGTTTCTCAGAACCATTCGTTACACAAAAATCTTAGGAAATACCAAAAAATGAATTATCACTCAACCATTCCTTGTGAAATGCAGGTACAGATATATGATGAGAGGAAGACCCCCACTAAACTGAGCAGTCCGGGAGGGTTCGCTTTGAGAGGATGTTGACCGACTATTTGAAGTGCTGGAGAGACTTATCTCTGCACAGCAAGCTCAGGAGGAAAGGAGGGAGCTACCTGACCCTCTCCCGCTGCCACAGTTTGAGCCACCCTTGCAGCGGGAGGATCCTGAGCCACCTTAGTATGACTTTGCTCCGTACCATCCGGCACTACCACAGTATGGTCTGGTGCCCCAACCGCATCACCCGACACTACCATAATATAGTCTGGTGCTCCAACCCCATCACTAGACACCACCACAGTACAATTCAGTGCCTCCACCATATCATCTAGTACCACCACAGGGCCATCCGGTCCCTTCCTAGCACAATCCAGTCCCTCTTCCACAGGACCTAGTTCTACCCATGATGGACCCAGGCTACATTGAGAGGTACAAAAGATTAAACTCATCTACTTTTATAGGAACATTCTCCTTTGAAAAGGCCAAGTACTAGTTAGTTGAGATAGAGAAGACTTTCACGACTCTTGGAGTGATTCCTGAACAGAGAGCTATACTCGTCACCTACATGCTGGTGGGAGAGACATGTCACTGGTGGCAACTCAAGCAGGCCACCTTGCCCGTTCTAGTCACTTGGAAATAGTTCATGATGGCCTTCAATACAGAGTACCTCCCAAAACATCTCCGACAAATGAAGAAAATAGAGTTTGCACACTTGATCCATGGTGATATGACTGTGTTAAAATATGCCCAAACATTCCTAGAGTTAGGCCGGTATTTCTCTGGGAGCATGATGGATGAAGGCAGAAAGATAAAAAAGTTCGAGTGGGGCCTCTGTCCTAAAATTAGACAGAAGCTTTATGTGTTCGAGTTCAATACTTACTCACCTGTTCTGGGTAAGGCACAACTAGTGGAGAGGAATCTTCGCATCTTTCCTCAAGTAGTAGGGAACCTCAGGCCTTCGGTTTCACACTGCAGACCAGCACTCACTGCACCTATTCAGCAGAACAAGAGACCTAGGTCAGTGACTCAGACTCCTCCTCAAATTCTGGCAACAAGACGCGGTAGGACTTGCCAGCATTGTGGCAAAGATCATGGGGACCAACCCTGCTATAACCTCAACAATACATGTCGTATATGTGGAAGTGCCCCAGCATTATACGAGAGAGTGCTCGAGGAATCAAAACTAGGTCAGACCTCCCATCTAGAGTAGAGTTTACAACCTCTCTCAGCAGGATGCAGAGGCCAACCCAGATGTGATATAGGGTATGTACACGATCTGTAATATTCTTACATATGTTTTGATTGATACTGGTGCCTCACATTCTTTTATACCAAACTTAAACGTATTACCTGAAAGACTTGATTATGTGCTGTTTGTGTGTACTCTTGGGAGTATGACACAACTAGGGAAGGTTATATACAGAGTCTGTATCATAGATATTGCATATAAAAAATTGAGTGTGGACCTAATAGAAATTAACACGGGGGACTTTGATGCAATCCTAGTAATGAACTGGCTAGCAGCATATCATGCCATCATAGATTATTTTCACAAGAAACTTGTATTCAACCGTCCTAATGAAGAGTCATTTATAAATTAATAAAATTCTTTAAACATTATTTGTTCATGGCAATTTTTCTATTACCAAGTTCTTTAACTCGACTATTTTCTCTAATTAGGCAAACCTAAGAAATTTGCATTTAAGAGATTCCGGTAGTCCGAGACTTTCTAGATATATTTTTAAATGAATTACCCAGACTGTCAATAGACAGAGAAGTTAAATTCACCATAGATCTTCAGTCGGGCACCCAGCCTATCTCGATTATCCCTTACTGCATGAGTCGTGTCGAGATGGAAGAGTTGAAGAAACAGATGAATGAATTACAGGATAGTGGATTCATCCTACATAGTGTATCCCCTTAGGGTGCTGGAATCACATTTGCAAAGGATGATGGGATGTTAAGCTTATGTATTGACTACAGAGGACTAAACAGGTCACAATCAAGAATAAATATCCCCTCCCCAAGATCGATGACCTTTTTGATCGGTTGCAGGGTGCTCAAGTCTTCTCTAAAATAGACCTGCATTTAGGTTACCATCAGGTAAAGGTCAAGGCAGAATACATTCCCAAAATAGCTTTCCAAACCAGGTACGAACATTATAAGTTCCTGGTCATGCCTTTTGCACTAACCAACGCACCAGCCATCTTCATGGATTTGATGAACAGGATTTTCAGACAATTCTTGGATCAGTTTGTCATTATATTTATCGATGATATCCTGATCTATTTAAAAAACAGAGAGGAATATGTTCATCATCTAACTCAGGTTTTGCAGGTTCTCAGAGAAAAGAAGTTGTATGAAAAGTTGAGTAAGTGTGAGTTCTACTTTGAACAGACTATCTTCCTATGGCACATCATCTCAAGAGATGGAATGTCCGTGAACCCCAAAAAAGTTGAGGCAGTAATCGATTGGGAGAAATTGATATCGGTCAAGGAGATTCATAACTTTCTAGGGATGACAGATTATTACCGCAGGTTTGTGGAAGGATTTTCTAGCCTAACTGTTCCTTTAACTGGGCTCACAAAGAAGAATGTCAAGTTTGAGTGGAACGAAAACTGTGAAATGAGTTTTTCAAAATTAAAGAAGTGGTTGACTACTGCACTTGTGTTGACCTTGCCGAGCGGGACAGGTAGATATATAGTTTATAGTAATTCCTCTTACCTAAGGATGGGTTGTGTTCTGATGCAGCATGGGAATGTCATAGTCTATGGGTCCAGTCAGTTAAAGAGTCATGAGAAATACTACCCCGCCCATGACTTATAACTTGCTGCGATTATCCACGCATTGAAGACTTGGCGTCTTTACTTGGATGGGGAGACTTTTTAAATCTATACCGACCATAATAGCTTGAAACGCATATTCACTCAAAATGATCTCAACATGCGTAAGAGACGATGGATAGAACTCCTCAATGACTACGAGTATAACATCTTGTATCACCCAGAAAGGGCAACGTGATAGCCGACACACTCAACAGAAAAAGTGTAGGTACATTAGTTCACCTAATAATTTCAGAATGCAGGGTAATAGGGGCCGCACAACAGGTACAACTTTAGGACCATAAGAGAGTTACATGTTTGGCTCACCTGACTGTTCAACCTGAGTTGATCTAGAGAATAAATAAAGCTTAATTCACCGATTCCACCCTAGCAACCCTAAGGAAAGATGTAGAATAGAGAGTAAATTTAGAATTTCGAGTCTTTGCCGATGGGTTGCTCAGATTTTAGGACAAGGTATGTGTTCCATGTGATAGTGAGCTAAAAATAGACATCATGACATAAGCTCATAGCTCAAAGTTTGTCATACATCCTGGAAGCACTAAGATGTATCAAAGTATGTGACTCCGATTTTGGTGAAACATGATGAAAAGAGAGGTGGCCGACTTTGTTTCCAAGTGTCTGGTGTGTCAGCAAGTCAAAGAAGAACATCAACGCCCAGACAGGCTACTTCAGCCATTACCGATTCTGGAGTAGAAGTGGAAACACATCACAATGAATTTCATGACATGATTACCTAGGGCACACTCGGGACATGACGCCTTTTAAGTAATTGTTGATCGGCTCACCAAGTCTTTTCACTTCTTGACCATCAAGATAACTGACCTCGTGGATAAGTTAGCAAGAATGTATATATGGGAGATAGTCAGGTTACATCGAGTGCCAATAACAATAGTATCCGATAGGGATCCCATGTTCACTTCTCGATTTGGGTTTAATTTTAAACAAGCCATGGGAACGAAATTGTCTCTTAATACTGCATTCCATCCTCAGACCGATGGACAATCAGAAAAGACGATCTACACACTAGATGATATACTCCGAGCTTATGTTCTTGACTTCAGGAGTCATTGGGATGATCATTTACCCTTAATAAAGTTTGCCTATAATAACAGCTACCAAGCTAGTATCAGCATGGCTCTGTACGAGACGTTATATGGCCACTCATTCAGATCACCGATCTGTTGGGAAGAGGTGTGTGATAGAAAATTGTTCGGCCCAGATCTTGTGGATAAGACTAAAGTCAAAGTAGTTAAGATCAGGAAGAACATCCAAACAGCTTAAAGCAGGCAGAAGAGTTATGCGAACACCCAGAGAAGGGATTTGGAATTTGAGAAATGTGATAAAGTGTTCCTTAAGGTCACTCCTTTCAAGAGAATCAGTAGATTTGACAAGAGGGAGAAACTAAATTTTTGGTTTATTGGGCTATTTGAAATTTTAGACAGAACTGGTACCGCTGCCTACAGACTGGCACTACCTCTAGAACTATCTAGGATCCATAATATGTTTTATGTGTCCATGCTATGTAACTACAACTCGGACCTTTTCAACATATTGGCCCACGATCCCCTTTCACTTTAGGAGGATCTGTCCTATGAGGAGGTACCGGTAAGTATTGTGGACCGAAAGAGTAAAGTATTCCGCAACCAAAAAATTTCATTCATTAAGGTCCTATGGCAAAATCACACATAGAGAGAGGCCACATTGGAGTTAGAATCAAACTTCAGAGACTAGTATTCCCAATTGTTTGATTGAGTGAGAGAGATAAATTTGAGGGACTAAATTTCTTTTAAGGAGGGGAGAGTTGTAATACCCGGACCCGAAATTTAGTCTAAGATTAATTTTAAAACTTAAAAAATATATAAAAATATAATTCTAAAATTAATAAATTTTTATTTAATGTGAAATTAGGGAAAAAATAGATTGAGGATGAAATTGAAAATAATTTTAGAAAAAAAATGTGAAAATTTGAGTTCGAATGGTATTTTTGAAAGAAAAATAAGAAACTATGGGTCAAAATATAATTACAAAAATTACCCTGGGAGTTTGTTACAGCCCTTACCCATACCCGAGTGGAAGTGAGAACGTGTCTCCATGAATTGATGACCGAGTTGCCAAGTAACCGTAAGAAATATGATAGTGTTTGGGTGGTGGTTGATCGTCTAATTAAATCTTCTCATTTCTTAGCAACGAAAGTGACGGATTCAGTGGAGCAATTGGCTAGATTATATGTCAAGGAGGTAGTAAGGTTACACGGCATTCCCGTATCGATTGTTTTCGATCGGAATTTCTGATTCACCTCTAGATTTTTGAGAGGGTTGCAACAAGCTTTGGGTACTAAATTGAGCTTTAGCACAGCTTCTCACCCACAGATGCATGGTGTCGTTGGGGCGTACGGGAGATCTATGAGAGAGAGAGAAGAGGTTGTGTGCGGTGAGTGTGAGCACCGAGGGAAGCTCATTGAGAGGAAGAGGGAGTGAGCAGTTTGGCGTGTGTGGGGAAATCCGAGATGACGAAGGGAGTCATGTGCAGGAGCGGGGGTGCGGAGAGAGTCGCGAGCAGAATGAGCAGGAGGAACAAATTCGGTGAGTGTCCAGTGAGAGGGGTGAGTGTGGGGAGTGTGATAGTGTGAGTTCGGACTGTGCGAGGGTGAGAGGGACGTGCGTGGTGAGTGGGACGGTGTGAGTTTGGACTGTGAAAGGGAGGGGACTATGGAATAGAAATTGACATGTATGAAAAGTTTCGGGTGAGGGAAGAGGCTTATGGAACCATAGGGAGAGGTCGGTTTAGCGAGGGATAAGAACATAGTTGCTGGAGATTGGGATGGTATAGGAGGGGACTATAAAGTATGGTTTAGGGCGAAAGAGTAGGGACGCGTTGGTAGGGGTATAACGGGAGTGTGGTGAGGGGAAATGGTTTGGTATAGTTACTATAAATTTAAAAGTTGGTGAGGGAACATCGCCGGCGTGGGTGTGAAGTCTTGGTGTGCGTGTGGCCTAATAAGGTCGAGAGGTAGTGGAGGGAGCATGAATCGCCGATGTTGGTGATGTGCGGATTGTATGTGTGTGTGTGGCCTGTTTGGGTCGAGGTATGGACAGATTATGTGTGTGTGTGGCCTGTTGGGGTCGAGGTATGGACGGATTGTGTGCGTGCGTGGCCTATTGGGGTCGAGGTATGGATGAATTGTGTGTGTGTGGCCTGTTGGGGTCGAGGTGTGGACGGATTGTGTGTATGCGTGGCCTATTGGGGTCGAGGTGTGGACGGATGGTGTGTGTGCGTGGCCTATTATGGTCGAGGTGTGGGGTAGTGAGCATGAGTCATCGATGTTGGTGACGTGCGAGAACGGATTATGTGTGTGTGTGGCCTGTTGGGGTCGAGGTGTGGATGGATTGTGTGCGTGCGTGGCCTATTGGGGTCGAGGTATGGACGGATTGTGTGTTTGGGTGGCCTGTTGGGGTCGAGGTGTGGACGGATTGTGTGTGTGCATGGCCTATTGGGGTCGAGGTGCGGAGGAGTGAGCATGAGTCGCCGATGTTGGTGACGAGCGAGAATGGTATTGTATGTGTGAGTGGCCAATGGGGTCGAGAGGTAGAGATATGAGTATGAGTCGCCGATGTTGGTGACGTGTGGTAATGGTATTCGTGTGCGTGTGTGGCCTCTTGGGGTTGAGGTGGTGGATATGAGCCGCTGATGTTAGTGACACGAGATGGTGGTGTGTGTGTGTGGGTGGCCTATTAGGGTGGAGTAAGGGAGAAGGGCGTACGAGTAGTTGATATTGGTGATGAATGTGAACCGGGGCGCTTAGGGTGTGACTTCGGTCAGGGAGTCACGTGGGATAGGCACCCGAATAGTCTACCAGGGTAGGGGGCTGGTGTTATACTAGAGTAAGGTTAAGGTAGGAGGTAAGTGGTATAGACAGGGTACTTATGGGGGTACTGGAGTTGCTGTTGTTGTATGTGTTATTGAATAGCTGGTCTTTCGGGGTAGGTACATAACAGTTAGTTGTAGGGTGGTTCTAAAGCATGACTTGGGTAGTGTAAGAGAAATGCATATAGATATACTAACTGTCTTGTCACTGCATATTATACCTGCAACTTGGTTTTTATCGTATTGAGTTATGTGAACTCACTTCTTGTCATTTTTCAGATGAAGTAGGGATAGAGCCAGGATCTGAGTTGCTGGGTACGGAGCCTAGTCTTTAGCGCCATAGGGCCAGGGTTTCCTTGTGGCGGGTTACCGCCTGTAAAAGTTTATATTAGTATGGATGTTAACTTGCTGGAAGGGTATGGTATGGGGTGTCATTGATGTATAGGTAGAACTACAAGTTTACCTTGAGTTAAAACAATGAACTGTGGACAAGTTTTGTTTATGGGGAATGCTATTGGTATGAAATTAGCGTGTTGGGTCATAGGATTGTTGATCGTACGTCGTTGAAAAAAAAAAACGGGGCGTTACAGTGCCCAATCAGCAGCCTCGACTAATCAGAGTGTGTCGCATGACAAGGTACGTTAACTCGATGCCATGTGGGAGGCCATGCTGGCAATCTGCGTGCCCACAATCAGATAGCCCGGAAGCATTCCCGCACATGTGGACGATTTGGATTTGTTCCCTCCTCAGGTGCGATCGGACGGTCGCGATTAAACGTAATGAATGGTCCAGATTTGCTCCCTCTTTAAACGCGATCGGACAGTCGAGATCAAATCACGATGAACGGTCTAAATTCATTTCATCTTTAAATGCTATCGGATGATCAAGATCAAACGCGACGAACGGTCCAGATTTAAGTGAGATATGTGTAAATATCTCTCATCACACTAAACCAAAACCCTAGTCACCAGCCTCCCACTGAAGAAGGGAGCCGACTGCTGCCCGCCGTCATGCCGGAGCCATCTCCGACCGCCAAAAAAAGTAAAAATTCTCTTATCCGCTCAATATTTGATTCTGAGCACCCCCATGACCAAATTGTAGCAAAAAGAATGGTGGATGAGCCAGAAACTACGGGCAAAATCCAACATTGCCACCGCAGAAAAAACCTGAAACCACCTCCAATGAACCCCTTCTCGTTTCCTGTTTCGTACAATTTTTCTACCATTGTGTTCATCGTTCTATTTTCTATAGGTTGATTGAAGAAAAATGCCCAGCTGCGAAGGTGAGTCGGCGGAGCCGTCGCACCGAAAAATTTCACGGTTGGTAGGTTTTTATTTTTTGACTTTTTTTTTACCAACCGATGCCCCCTAACATATTTTCTCGTAGGGATGAATATAAAACTAGCTAAAACTTTCCAAAACTGACCAAAAAATGTTTTTAACACCGATTTTGAATTTTTAAAGGTATTTTTAGGTACGTGAAGCGTGTTTTAATCTCTGTAAGAAAATTCAGGAAACATGGGGACTGTCAGTACGTGCAGCTGAAAGTTCGGTATTTCAGATACCGATTGGGGTAAGAATTTTTCACCTTATTCCCTGTTATGGAATTGAAGCTTAATAATCGGTAATATGGTATTTTGTGTAATTTAGAAAATTTTGAGAATAATTACATGTTACCAATGGAGTCGGAAACAGGTTAATCATTTATTTGTTGTCATGTTTAACTGATTGTTGAATTTACCGTTTTAAATATATGATGATATACTAGAGTGGTTAAATGATTCAATTGTGCTTTCTTAATATATATATTACTTGTCTTGTGTGATTTACGGTTGATTTGTAAAATTGATAATTAATATGCAAACGAAAAATTATTTGGTCACGTGAATTAATGAATGGTAGCCTTATTAGATATTCTATGAGATGGTGGACGGACCATGTACATGGGGAACTCTACCGTAAACATTGTCTCATATCGGACGGGGTATCGAGGAATGATATTTTTGGCACTCATACTGGATGAGTTATGAGGACGGCCTGATTCACCCTCATACCGGACCAGGTATAGAGGGATTGTATTTTTGGCACTCATACCGGAGGTATGGGGACGGTTAGTTTTTTGATAAATATTAAATATGAATTCACGTGTAGTGGGACATCCTTATGGGCCCCCAGGGATACCAGTAGATAAATAAAAAGAAAGTTATAGTTCTTATTCACTTGAATATGAAGTTGGAATGTTATTTGAGTTATTGTCTTTATAGATCAATTTTAAAAATCTCGCAATGGTAAATATATGTAATAAATTATTTTCTTTATGATAAATGAATTTACTTAAATTAAGAGTTCAATTGGTTGTTTTTATTATTTTTATCAACTTTCAGTTTCTGTATCGATGAGTAATGTGATATTCTTACTGGGGGTAGTGTAGCTCACATTTTCATTAATTATTTCAGATTAAGAGGACCAAGACCCAGATCCCACTCAATAAAAAGGTTGTGAATAGTTCACCACCCGAACTTCCTTCAAAAACTAGTGAAGGTCGTCTTAGAATACTTAATTATTGGTTTTTTGTTTATTTCATTAATTTTTGTAATTTCTTTTAGAATGGACATTCCCGTAGCTTTATTGAGTATTCTAAATTATTTTCTAAAGAATGTAAACCCTAAATTCTATTATTTTGCTTCTGCATTTAATTCATGACTTTATTTCCTTTTAAGTTCCAGACCTCTAGAAATTACCTTATTTAAACCCAAGTCCATTTACATTTTAAAATATTTTCATCCATTTACAAAATTTAATTTAAAACCCATGAAAGCCCACCAAACTACCAAAACCCTTATCCGATCTCTCTTTTATCTAAAACAACACAGTTTCGAAATAGGTATAAAAAATTATTTAGGGTTTTTTAGTTTATTTATTCTTCCAAAATCAGAAGGGGGAACCACAATAATGGGGTGACTATGAACGTTGAACAAGATGATGTTTGAACAATAATGATTAATCGTTGTACAAATATATATAAAACATAAAATTAAAAGTCCAAGAAACTTCAAGAGAATATAACTAGCAACCGAAACAATGAGAAGAATATCTATTGTATAATACCAAAAATACAAATATTCAGTTAGTACTAACCATGTTAACTCGTTCAAGAGAGAGCTCATCTTTACTATCTTAGCATCATTATTGCGACCAAACTTATAACTTCATATATTATAGAACATGAGACAAAAAGAATTGGATTAATATACCCACTCTGAACTCTTAAAATGTTTCTCTTAATTTTATTTCCTCTACAATTCTTTTAATAGCTTAAGCTCCATAAAGAGGTTTTCTCCAACATTTAAAATGAAATAAGTATTTTACTAATTGATTGTAGATAAATTGACCAACGACAAAACTATTAGAAATATATTAGGTCACAAGTATTCATATGTAACTTACCATATTAACTCGTTTAATAGTGAACATATTTTTGCAGTCTTAAGATCATTTTGGTAAACATGTAACAATTATTGTAACACCCATAAATTTTTTGGGGCAATTAAATAATTAATAAATATAAATTTTATTATTTTATTGTATTTTATTTTATTTAATTTAGAGAAAAAAATGAAATAAAATTGATGGAGGATTTAATTGAAAATAATTTTGAGGAAAATGGGTGAAAATTTAGGTTTTGAGAGTATTTTTGAAAGAAAAATCGAAAAACAGGGGCCAAAATACAATTTTAGGAAGTTTTGCCACGTCAGATGCCTGGTCAGCAACTCTGACAAACCAGGACGCGCCAAGTGGCAGAGACGCTGACATAGGAGGCCAAACGGGGGGCCATGTAGGTGATCCGCGTGCCTGCGATCGAACGGCTGATGTCCGTTCTCGCGTGCATGGATGGCCTAAATGCGCTCCCTCCCAAACACGATCGAACGGTCAGATTCAAACACAATCAGACGGCCTAGATTGGATCACAATGAACGGCCCAGATTCACTCCCTATTTAATCGCGATCGGACAGTTCAGATCAAACGCGATTGAAGGTTCAGATCAAAAGCAGATTGATATAAATAATCCCCATCCACACCAAACCCTAACCCTAGCCCCCAGAACCCCTCGTCGGAGAAGACAATCCAGCTGTCGGAGAGCCAACCGCTGCCACCTGCCACCGCACCGGAACCCTTTCCGACAGCCAAAAAAGGTAAAAACTTACCTTTTTGCACGAAATTCAATTTTAAGCTCACCCATGGCCAAATTGGAGTGAAAAGACTAGCCAATTGACCGAAAAATACGGACAAAGCTGCCATAGAGAATTTCATAAAATACCTCTGATGAGGCACTTCTCGATTCCTATTTCTTGTAATTTTTTCATCGTTGTAATCACTGTTTTCTTCTCTACAGGTTAGCCGAAACAAAACACCCAACCGCAACGTGAGCTAGAGGAGCCGCCGCATCGGAGAGTCCCACCACCGGTGAGTTTTAATTTTTCATGTTTTTTCAGCCAACCGATACCCTTTAACGTGTTTGCTTGCAGGAATCGATGCAAAATCAGCTGAATTTAGCCAAAAATGGTTAATCCAAGGCAGACCACCGTCGCGGGCGATGACGCTGTCGCCAGAGCACAGTGGAGCCGCCGTGCCAGATTTCTGAAATTGGCCAAGTGGGCCATGAGACTTATTTTGGGTTTATTTGGAACATTTGTAGGTACTATTAATGCGTTTCAGTTCCGAGAGAAAAATTTAGGGAACCTAGAGATCGTCCGTAGGTGCAGTAAATCGTTTAGCTTTTTGGGTATCAAATCGAGTAAAGATCCCTCACTCTATTCTTTATTATATAACTGAAGTTTAAATAAATAATAATGTGGTATTTTGTGCGATTTTAGTAAACATACGTAATTAATTACGGATTACTAATGGAGCTGGAACTGAAAATTATCTACTGCTATTTGTTGATTGATTTTACAGTTTATATGCATGATGGTATCTGACTTATTTTATGGCTTTGAACGCATGTATAGTTTAATTGATGTGTTTACTGCTGAATCAGGAAAAAGAAAATGTTAAACAGTAAAGAAATTGTGTGATTTAAATAAATAGATGAAACGACAGCCTTACTGGATATCCTGAGAGATGGTGGACGGACTGAGTACATAGGGAACCCTACCGTGAATGTTATCTCATACTAAATGGGGTATGGAGACTTGATAATTTGGCCCTCATACCAAATGGGGTATGGGGACGGCCTGCTTCGCCTTCATATCGAACGAGATATTGAGGTTTAATGATTTGGTGTTCATACCGGACGGGGTCTGGGGACGATCCTGTAATTGAGATTGTTAAAGGAAAGGGTTCACGTGTAGTGGAGACATCCCTATGAACTCTCATGGATACTAGTAGACTGGTGAAAAGAGAAACAGTTATAGTTTGGTTTATTGTTAATGGATATGGATTTGTAATATGTCCTATGTTGCTGATTGTTCATGAAATTATGATCTGTGTGGTATTATTATTTTTATAGGTTGTTTTTATAAATTTCACTATGGTAAGTGAACGAGAAATGATTTTATGATTGATAAATGAATGTACTAAATTTAATGCTCCATTAGTTGTTTTTAATTTTATACTAACATTTACTTCTGTGCCGGTGATATAGTGTGATATCCTTACTGGGTTAGTGTACATCATCCTTTATTTAACCATTTCAGACCAAGAGGACTAGGTTCCAGAGCTCGATCCGCAAGAAGATTGCGAGTAGATGCTAGATATTTTTTATTTTCTATTTATTTCCTTATTTCTCGTATTTCTTTCAAAGAATAAATTCTGTAATGCTGTTAGTACTTTTAAGTTATTGTGTAAGGAATGTAAACCTTAATCTTTTATTTCACTTTTGCATTTAAGTTATTATATATTTTCTTTTGGATTTCTGGGGTCGTTATAGTTGGTATCAGAGTCGCGTTCCTCGGACCCATTCCTTACACAATAATCCTTAGGGAAACACTAAAACAATGAATTATTACTCAACCATTTCTTGTGAAATGCAGGTACAGAGAGATGAGGAGAGGAAGACCCCCACTAAACCGAACAGTACGGGATGGTTCGCTTAAAGAAGATGTTAACTGAATATTTGAGATGCTGGAGGCATTCATTGCTGCCTAGCAGGGACGAGAGGAGAGGAGAGAGCTATCTGACCCTCCCCCACTGCCACAGGTTGAGCCACCCCTGCAGCGAGAGGATCCCGAGCTACCTCGGTACGACCCTGCTCCTCCACAGTACCAGCCGGCACTAGCACAGTATGATCCAGTGCCCCAGCCACAATACCACCTGGCACTGCCACAGTGCAATCTAGTGCCCCCACCGTATCAGCAAGTACCACTGCAAGGCCACCCAGTCTATCCTCAGCATGGCCTAGTCCCTCTTCCCCAGGACCCAGCTCCTCCCATGATTGACTCATGCTACATAGAGAGGTATAGAGATTAAACTCATCTACTTTTGCAGGGGGATCCTCTTTTGAAGATGACGAGTACTGGTTAGTAAAGACAGAGAAGGCCTTCAAGACCCTGGCAGTGACTCCCGAACAGAAAGTCACCCTTGCTACTTACATGATAGTGGAAAAAGCAAACTACTGGTGGGAACTCAAACAGACCACCCTACCTGTTCCAGTTATTTGGAAACAGTTCCTAGCAGCCTTTCATGCAGAGTACCTTCCAGAGAATCTCCGACATCTGAAGGAGATAGAGTTTGTACAGTTGGTCCAGGGAAACATGACTATGTCAGAATATGCTCGCAAGTTCCTAGAGTTGGGCCAATACTCCCCTGAGATGTTGTTGGATGAAGGCAGGAAGACTAGGAGGTTCGAGTGGGGTCTCCACCCAGAAATTAGACAATATTTGTTTGTGTTAGAGCTCATGACTTATTTCGCCGTTCTAGCCAAGGCACAATTAGTGGATAGGAGCTTCCGCACCCTCTCTCAAGTAGTAGGGAACCTCAGACTCTCAGCTTCACCCTGCAGACCAGCACCTACTGCGCCTGTTCAACAGAACAAGAGGCCCAGGCCGATGATCCAGGCTCCCCCTCAGGCTCCAGTGGCAGGACGTGGTAAGATCTGTCAGTATTGTGCCAGGAATCATGGGGACCGACCCTAGTATCACCTCAACAATACCTGTCGCACATGTGGTAGTGCCCAACATTATGCGATGGAGTGCCCAAGGAACCAGAATCAGGGCAGACCTCCTACCTAGGGCAGAGCTTACAATCTCACCCAGTATGATGCAGAAGCCAACCCGGACGTGGTACAGAGCAAATCCAAGAAAGATATTTGTATTCAAGAGATTCTGGTAGTCCGAGACTTTCCATATGTGTTTCTGGATGAACTAGCCGGACTGCCAGTGGACAGGGAAGTCAAAGTTGTATGCAAAGTTGAGTAAGTGGGGACTTTGACCTGAGCAGACCACCTTCCTGTGACACATCATATCAAAGGATGGAGTGTCAATGAACCCTGAAAAGGTTGAAGCAGTGCTCGGCTGGAAAAAATTGACATCAGTTAAGGAGATCCGTAGCTTTCTGGGGATGGTGGGTTATTACCGCAGGTTGGTGGAAGGGTTTTCTAGTCTAGCTGCTCCCCTGACTCGGCTCACAAAGAAGAATGTCAAGTTTGAGTGGAATAAGGACTGTGAAAAAAGTTTCTCAGAGCTAAAGAAGCAGCTGATTACTGCACCTGTGTTGGCCTTGCCGAGTGGATCGGGGGGATATACAGTTTTCAGTGATGCCTCATACCTAGGCCTAGGTTGTGTTTTAATGCAGCATGGAAAGGTCATAGCCTATGGGTTCAGACAGTTGAAGAGTCATGAGAAAATTATCCCACTCATGACTTAGAGATAGCCGTAATCATACACGCCTTGAAGACTTAACGCCATTATTTATATGGAGAGACCTTTCAGATCTATACCGATCACAAGAGTTTGAAACACATATTCACTCAAAAAGATCTCAATATGCGTCAGAGAATGTGGATAGAACTTCTTAAGGACTATGATTGCGACATCTTGTATCACATGGGTAAGAGCAACGTGGTGGCCGATGCACTCAGCAAAAAAAGTGCAGGTATATTAGCCCATTTGATGGTTTCATAATGCAGGCAAATTGGGGCCACAAAATAGGTACGGCTTCAGAACTTGAGAGTCACATGTTTGGGTTACCTAATCGTTCAGTCTGAGTTAATCCAGAGAAGCTCAGTCCACCGATTCCACCCTAGTAGCCCTCAAGAGAGATGCAGAATAGAGAGTTAGCTCAGAATTTCGAATCTCCGCTGATGGGTTGCTCAGATTCCAGGACAGGGTGTTTGTTCCAGGTGACAGTGAGTTAAAGAGGGACATCATGACAGAGGCCCATAGCTCAAAGTTTTCAATGCATCCCGAAAGCACTAAAATGTACCAAAATATGCGACCCCGATTTTGGTAGAACGAGATGAAAAGAGATATAGTTGACTTTATTTCTAAGTGTTTGGTATGTCAGCAAGTCAAGACAGAGCATCAACGCCCAAGCGGGATACTTCAGCCATTGCTGATGCCAGAATGAAAGTGGAAACATATCACCACAGACTTCGTGACATGATTACCTTAGGCACGCTCAGCACATGATGCTATCTGGGTAATTGTTGACTGGCTTACTAAGTCTTCTCACTTCTTGACCATCAGGATAACCGATCTCTTGGACAAGTTAGTAAGAATGTATATCCAGAAAATAGTTAAATTGCATGGAGTACTAGTGACAGTAGTATTCGATAGGGACCCAAGGTTCACTTCTTGATTTTGGAATAGCTTTTAGCAAGCCATGGGAACGAAGCTGTTCCTTAGTACTGCATTCTATTCTCAAACCGATAGATAGTCAGAAAAGACAATCCGTACACTTGAGAATATGTTCTGAGCTTGTGTCCTTGACTCCGAGGGCCATTGGGATGACCATCTACCCCTAATAGAGTTTTCTTACAACAACAACTACCAAACGAGTATTGGCATGGCTCCGTATGAGGCGTTATATGGACGCCCATGATCACCGATTTGTTGAGAAGAAGTGGGCGATAGAAAACTATTCGGTCCAGATCTAGTAGAGGAGACTACATCCAAAATAGTTAAGATCAGGAAGAACATTCAGACGGCTTAGAGCAGGCAGAAGAGTTATGCGAACACCCGGATGAGAGATTTGAAATTTGAGAAAGGCGATCAGGTATTCTTTAAGGTCACTTCTTTCAAGAGAATCAGTAGGTTCGGCAGGAGGGAAAACTAAACCCCCGATTTATTAGACTATTTGAAGTCTTAGACAGAATTGGTACCACCGCCTATAGACTAGAACTGCCTCCAGAACTTTCCGAGGTCCATAATATATTTTATGTGTCCATGCTATACAAGTACAACCCGGACCCCTCTCATGTCTTGGTCCACGAGCCTCTTCTACTTCATGAGGATCTGTCTTACGAGAAAGTGTCGATCGGCATTGTGGATCGAAAGAGCAGATTACTCTACAACCGGAAACTTCTTTTTGTAAAGGTCATATGGTAAAACCACACACCGAAGGAGGTTACATGGAAGCTGAAATAAGACTTTAGAGTCCAATATCCCCAGCTATTCGATTGAGAGTGACAGACAAATTTGAGAGAATAAATTTCTTTTAAGATGAGGAGAGTTGTAACACCCACAATTTTTTTGAGGTGATTAAATAATTAATAAATATAAATTTTATTAATTTATTATATTTTATTTTATTTTATTTAGAGTATAAAATAAAATAAAATTGATGGAGGATTTAATTGAAAATAATTTTGGAAAAAATGGATAAAAATTTGGGAAGTTTCGCCATGTTAGACGATGGGTCAGTAGCCCTGACCAACCAGGACGTGCCAGGGAGCCGACCACCGCCACCCGCTGCCGCATCGGAACCCTTTTCAATCGCCAAAAAAGTTAAAAACTTACACTTTTGCACGAAATTCAATTTTAAGCTCACCCATGACCAAATCAAAGTGAAAAGACTGGTTAATTGGCCGAAAAATACCGATAAAGCCTGGCGGCGGCACCGCGGGAAATTTCATAAAATGTCTTTGATGAGGCCCTTCCTGATTCCCGTTTCGCGTAATTTTTCTACTGTTGTGATCACCATTTTCTTCTCTATAGGTTAAATGAAGCAAAACACC
Organism: Carica papaya; assembly: GCF_054855325.1. Taxonomy (NCBI): domain Eukaryota; kingdom Viridiplantae; phylum Streptophyta; class Magnoliopsida; order Brassicales; family Caricaceae; genus Carica; species Carica papaya. The sequence continues at coordinate 2,844,902 of NC_142312.1, read as the reverse complement.
CAACCGCAACGTGAGACGGAGGAGCCGCCGCATCGGAGAGCCTCGCCGCCGGTGAGTTTTGATTTTTCGTATTTTTTGGCCAACTGAGACCCTTTAACGTGTTTGCTCGCATGAATCGATGCAAAATTAGCTGAATTCAGCCAAAAACGGCCGACTCGAAGCAGACTGCCGCCGCGGGCAGTGCCGGATTTTCAAAATTGGTTGAGTGTGCCTTGTGACTTATTTTGAGTTTATTTGCAACATTTGTAGGTACTATTAGTGCGTTTCAGTTCCCGGAGAAAAATTCAGAGAACCTAGGGACCGCCTATAGGCGCAGTAAACTGTTTAGCTTTTCAGGCATTAAATCGAGTAAGGATCCCTCACCATATTATCTATCATAGAACTGAAGTTTAAATAAATAATAATGTGGTATTTTGTGCAATTTTAATAAACATGCATAATTAATTACGGATTGCTAATGGAGCTGGAACCGAAAATTATCTACTGTTGTTTGTTGATTGATTTTACAGTTTATATGCATGATGGTATCTGACTTATTTTATGGCCTTGAACGCATGTATGGTTTAATTGATGTGTTTACTGGTGAATCGGGAAAAATGAAATGTTAAATAGTAAGAAAATTGTGTGATTTAAATGAATAGATGAAACAACAGCCTTACTGGATATCCTGGGAAATGGTGGACAGACCGGGTACATAGAGAACCCTACCGTGAATATTGTTTCAAACCGGACGGGATATGGGGACGACTCGCTTCACCCTCATACCGGATGAGATATTGAGGTTTAATAATTTGGTGCTCATACCGAACGGGGTATGGGGACGGCCCTGTAATTGAGATTTTTAAAGAAAATAGTTCATGTGTAGCGGGGACATCCCTATGAACTCCCTTGGATACTAGTAGGCTGGTGAAAAGAGAAACGGTTATGGTTTAGTTTATTGTTAATGGATATGCATTTATAATATGTTCTACGTTGCTGATTGTTAATGAAATTATAATCTGTATAGTATTATTGTTTTTATAGGTTGTTTTCATAAATTCTACTATGGTAAGTGAACGAGAAATGATTTTATGATTGATAAATGAATGTACTAAATTTAATGCTCCATTAGTAGTTTTTGATTTTATACCAACCTTTACTTCTGTGCCGGTGATATAATGTAATATCCTTACTGGACTAGTGTAGCTCATCCTTTATTTAACTATTTCAGATCAAGAAGTCCAGGTTCCAGAGCCCGATTCACAAAAATATTGCGAGTAGATGCTAGATACTTTCTATTTTCCATTTGTTTCCTTATTTCTCGTGTTTCTTTCAAAGAATAAATTCCGTAATACTGTTAAGTACTTTTAAGTTATTGTGTAAGGAATGTAAACCTTAACCATTTATTTCACTTTCGCATTTAAGTTATTGTATTTTTTTTTTTAGATTTTCGAAATAGTTATAATTATAACTCAATACTTTATCTAGAAGCTCTTTTATGAATAACTTATGATCACTAGAATATTTCTAATATTTACACATGAAATCGATATTCTTAATTTCTTTTGCCATTACTTTTTCTTTATTTTATATATACTAAAGAAAATTAATTGTGGTAATAATCGATTATGTTATATTTTATAACTATAACTCGACTCAATTTAATAATTAAACTATCTGAATCTCATAAGTAAATCACTCTATGTAAGAATTCTAAGAGAATCTAAAATTTTGATAATATATCATATGTTTTGATTCAATTTTTGTAATACACTTGAATTTAACAACTAAAATACGTAATCAAATATTTTTATTTGATTATATGATACTATTTACACAAATTTATTTTAAAATCAAAATTTCTTTAATTTTCTTATTAGTATAATTTTTTTTTGAAATATTTTAATTTCTAATATTTTTTGTAACGGTCCGTGAACTTTAAAGAAAATAAATCATAAATTAAGTATGGAAGCGAAATAATTAATTAGGGTTTACATTCTTTACACAATAACTTAAAATACCAAATAATATTACAAGAATTACCCTTTTGAAGGAAATACAAAAAATTAAGGAAATAAACGAAAAATAAATAAAACTGGTATCCTACTTGCAACCCTCTTGTGGATCGGGCTCTCGATCCTGGTCCTCTTGATATGAAATTATTAAATAAGGAATGAGCTACACTAACCTAGTAAGAATATCACGTTACTCACCGACATAGAAATGAAGATTGGTAGAAAAATCAAAACAGCTACTGAAACTCTTAATTAAACAAATTCATTTATCATAAAAAATATATTTTATCATCTACTTATATAGTGAAATATACAAAACAACTTATAGATACAATAACATAACTCATATCATGATTTCATATGTAATCGCTTTGAACAACAATTCTATCATTTATCAGCCTAATGGTATCCATAGGGGTTCATAAAGATGTCCCCACAATATGTGAACCCTTTCTTTTAACATTTCAAATTACGGGCCGTCTCCATACCCCGTCCGGTATGAACTGTAGCAGCCCCGGTAATTCAAAATGGAAATTATATTATAAATATTTAATGCGGAAGCGAGATCAAAATTTCGGTTAACATCCCTTACACGAAAACCAAAAACGTACTTAAAATATAAAAAATTAAACTAACTAAGAGAGAAACTCGAAAATAAAACTATGAGTATGACTACAGAGTCTCTAGACATCCCCTTCGTCGTCCTCCTGCGGAACGGGCTCGGGAACCATGTCTTCCTGATCTGAAATGGTTAAATAAGGAGTGAGCTACACTAGCCCAGTAAGAACATCACGATATCTCACCGTCACGGAGGTAAAGGTGGGTAGAAAAACACAAAAGACCAATGGAGCATGATTTACAACAAATCCTTTTTATTTATGATAAAACCTTTACCATCCACTTACCTCGGTGGAATTCATGAAGCAATATAAGAAAACAATAACATTATCACAATCATGGAATAATATAAGCTGTAAAACATAGCACTTATCACGCATTTTGTAATTCAATCATTATACAACATATCATTTTCTCATTTACCAGCCTACTAGTATCCATGGGGGTCCATAGGGGTCCCGCTACCCGTTAACCTTTAACATTCATAATCGGTTTCCAGGGCCGTCCCCATACCCCGTTTGGTATGGGCGCCAAAACCATAAGATCTTCATACCCCGTCCGGCATGTGAGACCACAATCCCGGTAGGGTTCCCTACGGACCCGGTCCGTCCACCATCTCCCAGGATATCTAGTCAGGCTGACCCCATCATACAATTATCAGTCTACACAATCTTTCATTTTCCTTTTCCTCAATAAGCATCATCAATTCACATTTAAACAAGCAAATTGTAATTCATGCCAAACAGACAACATACAGTATCAGTTCTTCAGTCATTCAACCCATAATTAATAAAACAGTAATATATGCACTCGAAACTATAAAATGAACACATCAAACCTCATAATGCATTTAAAGCTGTAAAACAGGCCAAATAACAGTAAATCATCAATCACACTAGACTCGAGCTCCATTAGCAACCTTAAGTAATTTCACACATGCGTTAATTCAAGAAATACCGTTTTATCATTTTTGAACTTTAATACCGTGATAGAAAATAGGGTGAGGGGTCCTTACTTGTTTTCGGGATCCAAATACGATTCACAGTGCGCCTACAGGCCGTCCCTAATTTTCCCTGAATTTTTCCCGGGGAACTGAAACACACTAACGGTACCTGCACGTGTTCCAAAAAAAACCCAAATTAGGCCCAGGGCCTCTTTCGGCCCAAATCGCAACTCCGGCACGGCGGCTCCGCCGTTCTCCGGCTACGCCGCCGCCGCTGGCGGCGGCGAGTCGCCTCGGGTTGGCTGTTTTAGGCCGAATTCGGCCACACTCGCATCAATCCCTGTGAGAAAACAACCCTAGGGCCCTCGGGGGGGCCAAAAAATCACGGAAAAACAGAGCTTACCGGCGGCGGCGCTCTCGGGTGCGGCGGCTCTCCGGCGAGGTTCGTGTTTTGGTGATTCAGCTTCGGTCAACCTGTAAAGAAAAGAATGGTGATCACGTTGATATAAAAATTGCATCAAACGGAGGCCGGGAAGGGCCTCGTCGGAGGCAAAAACCGAGAGGGGGCGCGGCGGTGCCGCTGGTCTTCGGCCGCATATTCCGGCCGTTTGACCGGGATTTTGGCTTCGATTTGGCCATAGGAGGAATCAGCGTGGAAAAACAAGTCGGGGGTATGAAATTTACCTCGATCGGCGGTCGGAAATTTCCCCGGTGCGGCGGCGGGTGGCAGCGGTCGGCCTCTGGTTCGTCTTCTCCGGCGAGCGGCAGGCGGCTAGGGTTTGTGGTCTGGTGTGGGGGTTCTATTTATAACCCCTTGCCCTTTGATCTCAGCCGTCCATTTTGTTTTAATCTGGGCCGTCCGTGCGATTAAATCTGGGCCGTCCGATCACGCGATTGATCTGGGCCGTCCAATCGCGCCCACGCGGATCGCCAACGTGGCCCGTTCAGGAGCGACGTGGTCTTGCCACGTGGCAGGCCCCGGTTGGCCGGGACTGCTGACCGGGCCTGCTGACGTGGCTGCCGACGTGGCTTTTTTTTTTTTCCTCGGTCCGGGCGCTACATGAACGCCAAACCACTAAACCTCAATACCCTGTCCGGTATGAGAGTGAAATGGGACGTCCTCATACTCCGTCTAGTATGAGCACCAAATTACCAAAACTCGATACCCCGTCCGGTATGAGGCAATGTTCACGGTAGGGTTCCCTATGTACCTGGTCCGTCCATCATCTCCCAGGATATCTAGTAAGGCTGTTGTTTCATCCATTCACTTAATCACGTAATTTTTTATTTTTCTTTAATCGCCCTTTTTTCCAATTCAACCGTAAACCCATAAAATAAAAAATACATGCATTCAAAGCTGTAAAATCGATCAATCAGATACTATCATGCATTCAATTTGTAAAAACAGTCAACAAAAATATCAGTAGATAATTTCCAGTTCTGGCTCCATTAGTAACCCGTAATTAACTATGGATATTTTTTAAATTGTACAAAAATATCATATTATTGTTAATTTAACTTCAATTCCATAACAGAGAATAGGGTGAAGAATTCTTACACAATTCGATGCTTAAAAAGTGAAACTTGTTGACCGCACCTACCGGTGGTCCCTGAATTCTCTGAATTTTTTTCGGGGATTAAAATACGTTACAAGTACCTACAAATATCCCAAAAAAATTCAAAAACAGTGTCTGGACCCCTTTTTGGACAATTTCAGAATTCTGACACGACGACGGTCCACCTCGAGTTGGCTATTTTTGGCCGTTTTAAGCCAAATTCGACCGGTTGTGCATCAATCCCTATGAGAAAACACGTTAAGGGGCCTCAGTTGGCCGAAAAAACTAAAAAACTAAAACTCACCAGCGACGGGGTTCTCCGGTGCGGCTCTACCGCCTCACTTTTGCGGTTAGGTATTTTGCTTCGGTCAACTATAGAGAAGAAAACGGTGATTACAACAGTGGAAAAATTTTACAGAACGAGAATCGAGAAGGGCCTCGTAGGAGGCGATTTTTGTAATTTTCTGCGGCAGCGGCGCTGGACTTTGCCCCCAGTTTTCGGCCAATCAACCGGTCTTTTTGCTCCAATTTGGTCATCGGTGTGTTTAAAATTGAATTTTGAGCTACCTTATTTGGTGATCGAAAGTGGCTCCAACACGGCGGCGGGTGGCAGCGGCTCTCCTTCCCGGCGACTGGGTCTTCTTCTTTGGCGAGGGTGTTTAGCGACTAGGGTTAGGATTTGGTGTGAAGAGGGTTATTTATATCCATCTCTTTTTTATCTGGACCGTCCATCTTATTTGATCTGGACCGTTCGATCGCGATTAAATAAGAAGTGAATCTGGACCATTCATCGCGATCTGATCTGGACTGTCCAATCGCGTTTAAATAGGAAGTGGATTTGGACTGTTGATCGCGTTTAAATCTGACAGTCTGATCGCGTTTAGGGAGGGAACTCATCTATGCCATCTATGCACGTGGGAGCAAATCTGGGCCGTTCGATCGCGAGCACGCAGATCGCCCGTGTGGCACTGCATCAGCGTTTGTTGCCACACAACGCATTCTGGTTTGTCGGAGCTGCTGACCGGGCATCCTACGTAGCATAACTTTTTTAAATGATATTTTGACTCCCAGTTTTCGATTTTTCTTTCAAAAATACCCCCAGAACACAAATTTTCACTCATTTTTCCTAAAATTGTTTTCAATTTCATCCTCCTTCAAATTTCCTTCATTTTTACACTAAATTAAAAAAAATACATTTATAAATTAATTTAAATTATAAAAAATTAATTTGGGTATTATAACTCCCCCCCCCCCCACTTAAAAGAAATTTAGTCCCTCAAATTTATCTCTCTCACTCTCAATCAAACAGTTTGGGAGCTTTGAAGTCTCATTCAAGCTCCCATGTAGCCTCTTTTAGTGTGTGATTTTGCCATAGGACCTTAACACAGGGAATTTCTCGATTGCGGAGTAATCTACTCTTTCGGTCCACAATACCAACCGATACTTTCTCGTAAGACAGGTCCTCCTAGAATGAAAGAGACTCGTGGGCCAAGACGTGAAAGGGGTCCGAGTTGTACTTGCATAGCATGGACACATGAAACACATTGTGGACCCTGAGAAGTTCTTGAGGCAGTATCAGTCTATAGGCGGCGGTAACAATTCTGTCTAAAATTTTAAATGGCCCAATAAACCAGGAATTTAGTTTTCCCCTCTTGCCAAACTTACTGATTCCTTGAAAGGAGTGACCTTAAGGAACACCCGATCGTATTTCTTAAATTTCAAATCCCTCCTCTAGGTGTCCGCATAACTCTTCTGCCTACTCTGGGCCATCTGAATATTCTTCCTGATCTTAACTATTTTGGTTGTAGTCTCTTCTACGAGATCTAGGCCGAACAATTTTCTATCATCCACTTTTTCCCAACATATCGATGATCTGCATTGGCGGCCATACAACGTCTCATACAGAGCCATGCCAATACTTGCTTGGTAGCTGTTGTTGTAGGTGAACTCTATCAGGGGTAGATGGTCATCCCAATGGCCCCCGAAGTCAAGAACACAAGCTCGCATCATATCCTTAAGTGTGCGGATCATCTTTTCTAACTATCCATCGGTCTTATGGTGAAATGCAGTGCTAAGGGACAGTTTCGTTCCCATGCCTTGTTGAAATCTAGACCAAAATCGAGAAGTGAACCTAAGATCCCTGTCAGACACTACTGTCACTGGCACTCTATGTAATCTGATTATCTCCCGGATATACATTTTTACCAACTTGTCCAAGGGATCGGTCATCCTGATGGTCAAGAAGTGGGAAGACTTGATAAGCCGGTCAATAATTACCTAGATGACATCATGTCTTGAGCGTGCCTTAAGCAATTCTATCACAAAATTCATGGTGATATGTTCCCACTTCCACTCTAGAATTAGTAATGGCTGAAGTAGCCCACCTGGGCGTTGATGCTCTATCTTGACCTGCTAACATACTAAACATTTAGAAACAAAGTCAGCTACATCTTTTTTTATCCCGTTCCACCAAAATCGGGGTCGCATACTTTAATATATTTTAGTGCTTCCAGGATGTATGGAAAACTTTGAGCTATGGGCCTCTGTCTTGATGTCCCTTTTCAACTCATTGTCACCTGGAACACACACCCTATCCTGGAATCTGAGCAACCCATCAGCAGAGACTCAAAATTCTGAATTAATTCCCTATTTTGCATCTTTCTTGAGGGCTACTAAGGTAGAATCAGCAGACTGAGCTTCCTTTATTCTCTGGATTTACTCAAGTTGAACAGTCAGGTGGCCCAAACATGTGACTCTCTTTATGTCCTGAAGTCATACCTGTTATGCGGCCCTTATCTGCTTGCATTCTGAAACCATCAAATGAGCTAATGTACCTGCACTTTTCCTACTGAGTGCGTCAGCTACCATGTTGTCCTTACCCAGGTGATACAAGATGTCGCAATCATAGTCCTTGAGGAGTTCTATCTATCTTCTCTGACGTATGTTGAGATCCTTTTGAGTGAATATGTGTTTCAAATTCTTATGATCAGTATATATCTGAAAGGTCTCCCCATACAAATAATAGCGCTAAGTCTTTAAGGTGTGGATAATTACAGCCAGTTCTAAGTCATGGGTGGGGTAGTTTTTTCATGACTCTTTAACTGTCTAGACTCATAGGTTATGACATTCCCATGCTGCATCAAAATACAACCCAACACTAGTTAGGAGGCATCATTATAGACTGTATATCCACCCGATCTGCTCAGCAAGGCTAATACAGGTGGTAGTCAACCGTCTCTTTAGTTCTGAAAAACTTCTTTCACAGTCCTCGTTCCACTCAAATTTGACGTTCTTCTTTATGAGACAAGTCAGGAGAGCAGCTAGGCTAGAAAACCCGTCCACAAACCTACGGTAATAACCTGTCATCCCCAGAAAGCCACATATCTCTTTAACCGAGCTCAATCTTTCCCAGTCGAGCACTGCTTCAACTTTTTTGGGGTTCATTGATACTCCATCTTTTGATATAATGTGTCCTAGAAAGGTAGTTTGCTCAAGTCAGAATCCACACTTACTCAACTTTGCATACAGCTTCTTCTCTCTGAGAACCCGCAAAACCTAAATCAGATGGTGAGCGTGTTCCTCTCTACTTTTTGAATAAGCCAAAATATCATCGATGAGCACAATGACGAACTGATCCAGGAATTATCTAAAAATCTTGTTCATCAAGTCTATGAAAATGACTGGAGCGTTGGTTAGTACAAATGGCATGACCAGAAACTCATAGTGTCTATACCTAGTTCAAAAGGCTGTTTTAGGAATATCTTCTGCCCTGATCCTTACTTGAGGTAACTTGAATGCATGTATATCTTGGAGAGGACCTAGGCACCCTGCAACTGATCAAAAAGGTCATTGATCCTTAGTCGAGGGTACTTATTCTTGATCGTGACCCTGTTCAAACCTCTATAGTCTATACATAACTTCAACGTCCCATCTTCCTCTCTTGCAAATGTGACACCAGCGCCCCAAGGGGATACACTATGCCAAATGAATCCACTGTCCTGTAATTCAGTGATCTGTTTTCTCAGTTCCCCCATCTCAACACGACTCATGCGGTAAGGAGCAACTGAAATAAGTTGGGTGCCTAGTTGAATGTCTATGGTGAATTCGACTTCTCTGTCCACTAGTAGTCTAGGTAGTTCATCCGGGAACACATCTGAAAAGTCTCAGACTACTAGAATCTCTTGAATACAAATTTATTTCTTGGGTTTGTTTAGTTAGAGAAAACAGTCGGGTTAAAGTACTTGATAATAAGAGAATTTATCATGAGGAAAATAAATGTTAAAGAATTTTATTAATTTGTAAATGACTCATCATTAGGAAGGTTGAATACAACCTTCTTGTTAAAATAATTTATTGTGGCGTGATATGCCGCTAGCTAGTTCATTCCTAAGATTACATCAAATTCTTCCATGTCAATCTCTATTAGGTTCACACTCAATTTCCTATATGCTATATCTATGACACAGCCTCTGTATATAACTTCCTCCAGTAGTGTCATACTCCCAAGAGTAGACACAAACAATATAGAATTAAATTTTTCAGGTAATAAATCTAATTTTAATGCAAAAACATGTGAAACAAATGAATGCGATGCACTAGTGTCAATTAAAACATGAGCAGGATGATTATAGATAGTGTACGTACCATGTACCACGTCTGAGTCGGCTTCTGCATCCTGTTAAGTGAGGTTGTAACCCCTGCCCTAAATAGGAGGTCTGGCCTGATTCTGGTTCCTCGGGCACTCCCTTACATAATGTTGGGCACTACCGTATATGCGGCAGGTGTTGTTGAGGCGATAGCAGGGTTGGTCCCTATGATCCTTGCTATAGTGCTGACAGGTCTTACTGCGGTCTGCTACTGGAACCTGAGGAGGAGCCTGAATCATCGGTTTAGGTCTCTTGTTCTATTGAACATATGTAGTAGGTACTGGTCTGCGGGGTAGAGCCGAGGGCATGAGGTTCCCTACTGTTAGAGAGAATGTACAAAGGTTCCTCTCCACCAACTGTGCCTTGGCCAGGACAACGGAATAAATGCTGACCTCAAGCACAAACAATTGTTGTCTGATCTTAGGACGGAGACCCCACTCGAACCTTTTAGCCTTCCTACCTTCATCTGTCATACTCTCTGGGGAATATCGACCCAACTCTAAGAACTGGCGAGCATATTCTGATACAGTCGTGTCCCTTTGAACCAAGTGTGCAAACTCTATCTCCTTCAAATGTCTGAGATGCTCTGGAAGGTACTCTGCATGAAAGGCCGTCAGGAACTGTTCCCAAGTGACTGGAAATGGCAGGGTGGCCTGCTTGAGTTGCCACTAGTGGCCTGTCTCTCCCACCAGCATGTAGGTAACAAGGATAAGTTTCTATTCGGGAGTCACCCCAAGCGTCATGAAGGCCTTCTCTATCTCAGCTAACTAGTACTCGGCCTCTTCAAATAAGGACCCCCCTGCAAAAGTAGATGAATTTAGTCTTTTATACCTCTCGATGTAGCCTGGGTCTATCATGAGAGGAGCTGGGTCCTGTGAAAGAGGGATTAGATTGCGCTGAGGATGGACTGGGTGGCCCTGCGATGGTACTAGATAATACAGTGGAGGCACCGAATTATACTGTGGTGGTGCCGGGTGATGTGGTTGGGTCACCGGGCCATACTGTGGTGGTGCCAAGTGGTACTGTGGTTGAGACACTAGATCATACTGTGGTGGTGTTAGGTGGTACTGTGGAGGAGCAGGGTCATATCGGGGTAGCTTGGGATCCTCTCACTACAGGGGTGGCTCAATCTGTAGCAGCGGGGGAGGGTAAGATAGCTCCCTCCTTTCCTCTAGGGCTTGCTGGGCAGCAATGAGTCTCTCCAGTATCTCAAATAACCGGTCAACATCCTCTCTAAGCGAACCTTCCTGGGCTGCTCAGTTTAGTGGGTGTCTTCCTCTCCTCATCTATCTGTACCTGCATTTCACAAAGAATGGTTGAGTGATAATTCATTATTTTTTGTGTTTCCTAAGGATTTTGTGTAAGGAATGAGTCCGAGGAATGCAGCTCTGATACCAACTGTAAAGGCCCGTGAACTTTAAAGAAAATAAATCATAAATTAAGTACATGAGCAAAATAATTAGTTAGGGTTTACATTCTTTACACAATAATTTAAAGTACCAAATAGTGCTACAAAAATTACCTTTTTGAAGGAAATACAAAAAATTAAGAAAATAAACGGAAAATAAATAAAACTGGTCTCCTACTCGCAACCCTCTTGTGGATCAGGCTCTGGATCCTGGTCCTCTTGATTTAAAATAGTTAAATAAAAAATGAGCTACACTAACCCAGTAAGAATATCACGCTACTCACCGATATAGAAATAAAAGTTTGTACAAAAATTAAAACAACTAATAGAGCTCTTAATTAAACAAATTCATTTATCATAAACAAAATCTTTTGTCATCTACTTACCGTAGTGAGATTTATAAAAAAAATTATAGAGACAATAACATAACTCAAATCATGATTTCATATGTAATCGATTTGAACAATAATTCTATCATTTATCAGCCTACTGGTATCCATGGGGGTTCATAGGGATGTCCCACAACACATGAACCTTTTCCTTTAACATTTCAAATTAACGGGTCGTCCCCATACCACGTCCAGTATGAGCGCCAAACCACTAAACCTCAATTCCTCATCCGGTGTGAGAGTGAAATGGGTCATCCTCATACCTCGTCTGGTATGAGAAATATTACCAAACCTCGATATCTCGTCCGATATGAGGCAACGTTCACGGTAGGGTTCCCTATGCACCTGGTCCGTCCACAATCTCCCAGGATATCCAGTAAGGTTGTCGTTTCATCCATTCACTTAATCACGCAATTTCTCGTTTTCTTTTAATCTCTTTTTTTTTCAATTCAACTGTAAACCTATAAAACAAACAATACATGCATTCAAAGCTGTAAAATCGATCAATCAGATACTATCATGCATTCAAACAGTAAAAATAGTCAACAAAAACAACAGTAGATAATTTTTCAGTTCTGACTCCATTAGTAACCCGTAATTAATTATAGATATTTTTAAATTGTACAAAAAAACTGTATTATTATTAATTTGACTTCAATTCCATAGCAGATAATAGGATGAGGGATTCTTACACAATTCGATACCCGAAAAGAAAAACTTGTTTACTGCACCTACCGGTGGTCCCTGGATTCTCTGAATTTTTCTTCGGGGATTAAAATGTGTTACAAGTACCTACAAATATCCCAAAAAACCTAAAAATAATTTCAGCACCCCTTTTTGGCCAATTTCGAAATTCTAGCACGGCGGTGGTCCGTCTCGGGTTGGTTATTTTTTGCCATTTTCAGTCAAATTCGGTCGGTTTTGCATGAATCCCTACAAGAAAACACGTTAAAGGGCATTGGTTTGCCAAAAAAATTGAAAAATTGAAACTCACATGCGGCGGGGCTCTCTGGTACGGTAGCTCTGCCAGCTAACTTTTACGACTGGGTGTTTTGTTTCGGTCAACTTGTAGAGAAGGAAACGATGATTACAACGGTGGAAAAATTTTACAGAACAATAATCGAGAAAGGCCTCATCGGAGGCAGTTTTGTAATTTCCTACGGCAGGGCTGCCAAGCTTTGCTCGCAGTTTTCGGCCAATCGGCCAGTCCTTTTGCTCTAATTTGGTCATGGAGATTTTTTAAATTGAATTCTGAGCAAAGGGAGAAATGTTTACCTCTTTTGGCGGTCTGAAATGGCTCCGGCGCAGCGGCAGGTGGCAGTGGCTCTCCTTCTCGGCGGCTGGGTCTTCTTCTCCGATGAGAGTGTCTGGCAGCTAGGGTTAGGATTTGGTGTGAAAAGGGTTATTTATATCTGTCTCCCTTTAATCTGGGTCGTCCCCATACCCTGTCAGGTATGAGCACCAAACCACTAAACCTCAATACCCCGTCCAATATGATGGTGAAACGGGCCGTCCCCATACACCGTCCGGTATGAGCGCCAAATTACCAAATATCGATACCCCATCCAGTATGATGCAACATTTACGGTAGGGTTCCCTATGCACTTGGTCTGTCCACCATCTCCCAGAATATCCAGTAATGCTGTTGTTTCATCCATTTACTTAATCACGCAAATTTTCATTTTTCTTTAATCTCCCTTTTTTCCAATTCAACCGTAAACCCATAAAACAAATGATACATACATTTAAAGCTGTAAAATCAATCAATCAGATACTATCATGCATTCAAACTGTAAAAATGGTTAACAAAAACAATATTAGATAATTTTCAGTTCGGCTCCATTAGTAACCCATAATTAATTATAGATATTTTTTAAATTATACAAAATACCGTATTATTGTTAATTTGACTTCAATTCCATAACAGAGAATAGGGTGAAGGATTCTTACACAATTCGATGCCCGAAAAGTGAAACTTATTGACTGCACCTACCGGTGGTCCCCGGATTCCCTAAATTTTTTTTTGGGATTAAAACGTACTACAAGTACCTACAAATATCCTAAAAAATCCAAAAACAATGTCAGGACCCCTTTTTGGCCAATGTTAGAATTTCGGCACGGCGGCAGTCCGCCTCGGGTTGGCTATTTTCAATCATTTTCGGCTATTTTCGGCCAAATTCGATCGATTTTACATCAATCCCTGCAAGAAAACATGTTAAAGGGCCTCGGTTGGCTGAAAAAACTGAAAAATCAAAACTCACCAGCGATGATGCTCTCTGGTGCGGCGGCTCCGTTAGCTCACTTTTGCGGTTGGGTGTTTTGCTTCTGTCAACCTGTGGAGAAAAAAACCGGTGGAAAAATTTTGCAGAACAGGAATCGAGAAAGGCCTCATCGGATGCGATTTTTGCAATTTTTTGCAGCGGCGCCACCAAGCTTTGCCCATGATTTCTGGCCAATCGGCCAATCCTTTTGCTCCGATTTGTCCATAAGTGTGTTTAAAATTGAATTTCGAGTAAAGAGAGAACTATCCGTTGCCACGCGGCGGGTTCTGGTTCGTCGAAGCTGCTGACCGAGCATCCTATGTGGCACAACATTCCTAAATTATATTTTGACTCCCAGTTTCTGATTTTTCTTTCAAAAATAACTCCAGAACCTAAATTTTTATCCCTTTTTTCTAAAATTGTTTTCAATTTCATCCTCCTTCAATTTTATTTTTTTTTTTACACTAAATTAAAATAAACTAAATTAAAAAAATTACATTTACAAATTAATTTAAATTACAAAAAATTAATTTAGGTATTACATTCTTCCTTAAACAATACATATAAATGATGATAAATCTTCTACTCAATTCAGTTCATGAGTATTTATTCAAAAAGTTAAATTGTTGGTTCACAACTCAAATCACAATTCCTATAACGGTAGTATGACATATGTATATATATGTATACCCAAACTAATTAACTAATGAGTAGATTTTTCTCTATCCACAGCAATTTAAGTAGATCATGCATGCATATCCATTTACTTAACTGTCATGTATATATAGGAACCAATTATAAGTATGCCATCACATGCACATGAAATCAAATCGGTGGATTCTCTTTTCTGATTTTTTTTTTTAAAAAAATTATAAGTGGGTAGTGGATATATACAACAATCTAGGTACTAATGATATTGGAGGATATATGGAGTATTAACCAAGTAATTATTGGGGTTGTACCTCCTGATAATAATGACCTTATGGCAACCAAATAATTATTATATTTTTATAATACATATAAAATTCTACTATAATTTTCATAATACAAAACAATTCTAATAATCTAACGACACTGATAACTCAATCTAATTAATTAATATGTTGATTTTTAAGTATTTGCAATAATTTAAAAAGATATACAATTAATTAATATACTGATTGTTTCATATCTGTATTAATTTAAATAAATTATTCATTACGTGTTTATTTTTAAAGTATTTTTGTGATTTATATAAATCTAAAATTAAATATACACACATAAATTTTTGTGACACATAAATGCCGATAATCATTTTAAAAACTAATCACCGCTAAAATGGATGAAAAAATTACTATTAAATAAAAAAAAATCAGAAACCAATTCTTGAGCTATATAGATCTTAGTAATTTTTAAGTTTAAAATATATA
Source organism: Carica papaya (assembly GCF_054855325.1). NCBI lineage: Eukaryota > Viridiplantae > Streptophyta > Magnoliopsida > Brassicales > Caricaceae > Carica > Carica papaya. The sequence goes on along the minus strand of NC_142312.1, from coordinate 2,829,678 downwards.
TATATATATATATATATACTTTTTAATTTTTTTATCATTTATCTTGGGACATTATACATTTTTATATATAAAAAAAAAAGAAAACAATAGTCAACAATCAAAAAATATACAGACATAATCAAATTAATTAATATGCTCACTGTTTTATATATTTATTAATTTAGATAGATTATTCATTGCGTGTCTATTTTTCAGATGTTTTTATTATTTATATAGATCTAAAATTAAATATATAATACAATGTATCTGCACACAAAATCTTTGTAACACGTAAATGATAATATCTTTTTAAAAAGATACATTATTTAATAATATGTTTAGAACATGTAAAAACTAGCCACCACTAAAATGGGTGAAAAAGTTATTATGAAATGAAAAAAAATAAAAACCTATTAATGAGTAATAGATCTTAGTAATTTCTAAGTTAAAAGTATATTTACTTTTAATTTTTTACCAATCATCTTTGGATATTATCCATTTTTATATATAAAAAAAAGAAACCAATTATGACCTGTCAAAATATATACAAACATCAAATTAATTAATATACTGATTTTTTTCATATATATGTAGTAATTTATATAGATTATCCATTACATATCTATTTTTAAAGTATTGTTGGGACGTAAATAAGCTCAAATTTTGAATATGCGATATGTTGTATCTGCATATAAAATCTTTGTGATACGTATATATCAATAATCGTTCTAAATATACAAGATTTTTTGAGAATATGATTTCTTAACACATTTGTCACATTTAGAGCACTATCCAATTATTATGGATACTACTTTCTATTTAACCATAGCCACATGCTCTATATAAATACTTTATCTTATTACATTAATCTTACAACTTAGCTTCAATACTTTGAGTAACATGGCCAATTTAATTACTTGTAAACTAATGTTCATGATCATTATTACCATTATTAATATTTTATTCTTTTGTGAGAGTACTCATGCACGGAACCTTGGCGGTCATAAAGAAATGCAGAGCATCAATAACCGACGCCTTATACAAGAATTAGAATTTGATGTTGATAGAGAAACACCTGGTGGACCAAATCCTATTCACCATGCACTAGGTCATGTTGATAGAGAAACACCTGGTGGACCAAATCCAATTCACCATGCACTAGGTCAGATTGATAGAGAAACACCTGGTGGACCAAATCCTATTCACCATGCAGTAGGTCAGATTGATAGAGAAACACCTGGTGGACCAAATCCAATTCACCATGCACTAAGTCAGATTGATCGAGAAACACCTGGTGGACCAAATCCGATTCACCACGTATTAGGTCAAATTGATAGAGAAACACCTAGTGGACCAAATCCAATTCACCATGTATTAGGTCATATTGATAGAGAAACACCTGGTGGTCCAAATCCTATTCACCATGCACTAGGCAAGATAAATAACATGGAAGTTGATAGGGAAACACCTGGTGGATCGAATCTAATTCGTCTTGATGCACCAAACTCCAATGTCCACAAATAAAAAAGGCATTGTTCAACAAACTTGATTTGTAATTATTTATTCATGTATTTTCACTTATTTTTCTTATATATCATCAATAAATTCGTTCGAATTAAGTTAATAAAGGTTTGTCATCAAAATTAATTCTTCAAGTTCATTCTTAAGATGTATGTGTTTGCATAATACAAATGTATGTTTATGATATTTATTAGAATTTAGCATAAGGGAATCATTATTTTATTATTAGTAGGGCTATAGATCCATAGAATATCCACCACGTTGACTAGGCTGAACTTATGTGACAAAAATCGATAAAACAATAGCTGGTATACTACATCTTATTCATAATAATGCCACTTGTTAAATTCGTAGTATAAAAATTGATAGAGAAAGACCTAGTCGGTCATATCCTACTCATGAGGTCAAATGTATGACATAGAAATTGATAAAATAATATTCAATGGATTATATCCAAGACATGATGATGTACCAGATATAATATCCTATTGTTGTCCAAATTAATTTTGTTTTATTGGATAAATTTTAGAAACATATTATTATTATTATTATTATTATTATTATTATTATTATTACTACTACTATTATTATTTTTACATTGAATTTTTTAAAAAAAAAAAGAAAAGAAAGATAAAAATCAACAAGAAAAACAGAGATATAAAGTGAAAAAAATGAGAGGAAAATGACTAGAGAAAAGAAGTAAAGAAAAAAAGAAAACTAAAAAAAAAGAGCAAAAAAGGAAAAATTCAAACACAAGCACAAGCCAACTCCTTTTATCTTTTTAGTTCATTCCTTATTTGATTAAAACACATTCAAATTAAAGCCTAACATTATTTAGTTTCAATTAAACCCAAACTCATTATACTCAAATCATGTTTTAGCCCGTACAGGTCGATTACCTTATTTAAACCCAAGTCCATTTACATTTTAAAATATTTTCATCCATTTATAAAATTTAATTCAAAACCCATGAAAGCCCACCAAACTACTAAAACCCTTATCCGATCTCTCTTTTATCTAAAATAACACAGTTTTAAAATAGGTATAAAAAATTATTTAGGGTTTTTTAGTTTATTTATTCTTCCAAAATCACAAGGAGGAACCACAATAATGGGGTGATTATGAAGGATGTATGAGATGATGTTTGAACAATAATGATTAATTGTTGTATAGATATCTGTAAAACATAAAATTGAAAGTCAAAGAAACTTCTAGAAAATATAACTAGCAACCGAAACAATGAGCAGAATATCTATTATATAATACCAAAATACAAATATTCAGTTAGTACTAACCATGTTAACTCGTTCAAGAGAGAGCTCGTCTTTACTATCTTAGCATCATTATCACGACCAAACTTATAACTTCATATATTATAGAATATGAGACAAAAAAATTGGATCAATATACCCGCTCTGAACTCTTAAAATCTTTCTCTTAATTTTATTTCCTCTATAATTCTTTTAATAGCTTAAGCTCCATAAAAAGGTTTTCTCCAACATTTAAAATGAAATAAGTATTTTACTAATTGATTGTAGATAAATTGACCAATAACAAAACTATTAGAAATATATTAGGTCACAAGCATTCATATGTAACTTACCATATTAACTCGTTTAATAGCGAACATGTTTTTGCAATCTTAAGATCATTTTGGTCACTATGTAACAATTATAACTCAATACTTTATCTAGAAGCTCTTTTATGGACAACTTATGATCACTAGAATATTTCTAATATTTACACATGGAATCGATATTTTTTAATTTCTTTATTTTATATATTCTAAAGAAAATTAATAGTGGTAATAATCGATTATGTTATAATTTTATAACTACAACCTGACTCAATTTAGTAATTAAACTATCTGAATCTCATAAGTAAATCACTCTATGTAAGAATTCTAAGAGAATCTAAAATTTTGATAATATATGATATGTTTTGATTCAATTTTTGTAATTCGCTTGAATTTAACAACTAAAATATATAATCAAATATTTTTATTTGATTATATGATACTATTTACATAAATTTGTTTCAAAATCAAATATTTCTTTAATTTTCTTATTAATATAATTTTTTGAAATATTTTAATTTCTGATATTCTTCCTTAAATAATACATATAAATGATCATAAATCTTCTACTCAATTCAGTTCATGAGTATTTATTCAAAAAGTTAAATTGTTGGTTCACAACTCAAATCACAATTCCTATAACAATAGTATGACATATGTATATATATGTATACCCAAACTAATTAACTAATGAGTAGATTTTTCTCTATCCACAGCAATTTAAGTAGATCATGCATGCATATCCATTTACTTAACTGTCATGTATATAGGAACCAATTATAAGTATGCTATCACATGCACATGAAATCAAATTGGTGGATTCTCTTTTCTGATTTTTTTTATAAAAAAATTAGAAATGGGTAGTGGATATATACAATAATCTAGGTACTAATGATATTGGAGGACATATATTTATGGAGTATTAACTAAGTAATGACCATGCACTAGGTCATATTGATAGAGAAACACCTGGCGGACCAAATCCCACCATGTACTACGTCAGATTGATCGAGAAACACCTGGTGGACCAAATCTTATTCACCATGCAGTAGGTCAGATTGATCGAGAAATACCTGGTAAACCAAATCTAATTCACCATGCACTAAGTCAGATTGATTGAGAAACAACTAGTGGACTAAATCTTATTCACCATGCATTACGTCAAATTGATAGAGAAACACTTGGTGGACCAAATTCAATTCACCATGCACTAGGTCAGATTAATAGAGAAACACCTAGTGGACCAAATCTTATTCACTATACACTAGGTCAAATTGATAAAGAATCACTTGGTGGACCTGATCCTATTCACCATGCACTAGGTCAGATTGATCGAGAAACACCTGGTGGACCAAATCATATTCACCACGCACTAGGTCAGATTGATAGAGAATCACTTAATGGACCTTATTCTATTCACCATGCACTAAGTCAGATTGATCGAGAAACAACTAGTAGACTAAATCTTATTCACCATGCACTATGTCAAATTGATAGAGCATTACCCGGTAGACCTGATTCTATTCACCATGCACTAGGTCAGATTAATCAAGAAATACCTGGTAGACCAAATCCTATTCACCATGCATTAAGTCATATTGATAGAGAATCACCTGGTGGACTAGATCTTATTCACCATAAATTAGGTCAGGTTGATAGAGAAACACCTAGTGGACCAAATCCTATTCACCATGCACTAAGTCAGATTGATCGAGAAACAGCTAGTGGACTAAATTCTATTCACCATGCACTAGTTCAAATTGATCGAGAAATACTTGGTGGACCAAATCCTATTCACCATGCATTAGGTCAAATTGATAGAGAATCACCTGGTGGACCAGATCCTATTGACCATGCACTAGATCAAATTGATCGAGAAACACCTAGTGGACCAAATCCTATTCACCACGCACTAGGTCAAATTAATAGAGAATCACATGGTGGACCTGATCCTATTCATCATGCACTAGGTCAAATTGATCGAGAAACACTTGATGGACCAAATTCTATTCACCACGCGCTAGGTCAGATTGATCGAGAAACACCTGGTGGACCAAATCCTATTCACCATGCACTAGATCAGATTGATAGAGAAACATCCGGTAGACCAAATATTATTCACCATGCACTAGGTCAGATTGATCAAGAAATACTTGGTGGACCAAATCCAAGGTGCAGTAGGTCAGATTGATCGAAAAACACTTGATGGACTAAATCCTATCAACCATGCACTAGGTCAAATTAATGGAGAAACACCTAATAGGCCAAATTCTATTCACCATGTACGAGGTCAGAAATATAGAGAAACACCTAATGAACCAAATATTATTCACCATGTACGAGATCAGATTGAGTGAGAAACACCTGATGGACCAAATCCAATTCACCATATATTAGGTCTGATTGATCGAGAAACACCTAGTGGACCAAATCCTATTCACCATGCACTAGGTCAGATTGATTGAGAAACACCTAGTTGACCAGATCTTATTCACCATGCACTATGTCATATTGATTGAGAAACATCCGGTGGACCAAATCTTATTCACCATACACTAAATCATATTGATAGAGAAACACCTAGTAGACCAAATTCAATTCACCATACACTAGGTCAAAATACACTAGGTCAAATTGATCGAGAAACACCTGCTGGATTAAATCCTATTCACCATGCACTAGGTCAGATTAATAGTGAAATACCTGGTGGACCAAATCTTATTCACCATGCACTAGCACATATTGATAGAGAAACACCTGGTGGACCAAATCTTATTCACCATGTACTACCTCATATTGATAAAGAAACACCTGGTGGACCAAATCCTATTCACCATGCACTAGGTCACATTGATACATAAACACCTGGTGCACTAAATCTAATTCATCATGCACCAAGTCTGATTGATAGAGAAATACCTAGTGAACTATATCGTATTCATAGTAATGTCGTTTGTTAAATTCATAGTGTAAAAAATGATAGAGAAAGACCTAGTCGACCATATCCTACTCATGACGTTAAATGTATGACATAAAAATCGATTAAATAATATTCAATGAATTAGATCCTACTCGTGATTATGTTTCGGATATAATATCCTAATGTTGTCCAAATTAATTTTGTTTTATTGGATAATTTTTAAAAACGTATTATTATTATTATTATTATGAGTTTTTTTTATAAAAAAAAAAGACAGAAAAAAAATTTGAAAAAAAAAGAGATATAAAGTGAAAAATAAAATGAGAGGAAAATGACTAGAGAAAATAAGTAAAGAAAAAATAAAAAATTAAAAAAAAAAAGAGCAAGAAAGGAAAAATTCAAACACAAGCGTAAGCCAACTCCTTTTATCTTTTTAGTTCATTCGTTATTTGATTAAGACACATTCAAATTAAAGCCTAACATTATTTATTTTCAATTAAACCCAAACTCATTATACTCAAATCATGTTTTAACCCATTCAGGTCGATTACCTTATTTAAACTCAAGTCCATTTACATTTTTAAATATTTTCATCTATTTACAAAATCTAATTCAAAACCCATCAAATCCCACCAAACTAACAAAACTCCTATCCGATCTCTCTTTTATCTAAAAAAAAACACAAAATACGTATAAAAAATAATTTTGGGTTTTCTAGTTTATTTATTCTTCTAAATCAGAAGGGGGGGAACCACAATAATGGATGATTATGAAGATTGTACGAGATAATTTAAACAATAATGATTAATCGTTTTATAGATATATGTAAAACATAAAATTGAAACTCAAATAAATTATCAAAGAATATAGCTAGTAACGGAAACTACTGTGTAATATACTAAAATATGAATATTCAGTTAGTACCAATCGAAGTTTAACTATAACTTCATATATTATAGAATATGAGACATAAAAATTGTATCCCTGTACTCACTCTAAACTCTTAAATTGTTCTCTTACTTTTATTTCCTCTACAAAAGGAGCTTAAGCTTCATCAAAAGATTTTCTCCAATATTTAACATGAAATTAGTATTTTACTAATTGATTGTAGATAAATTGACCAACGATGAAATTATTAGGAAATATATTTAAAAGCGAAGAAGAGAAAAAAAAAAAAAAGAATCCAATTGAGCTGCATTTTGAATCATAATCCTCCGGGCATCACTTACTAGATGTTTGCCCCTCCTTACTCATGTTACATACTAAGGAACATCAAGATACCATTATATCGAGACTAAATGCGAAACAATTACTTAGATGATACTGCGACGAATCGATTCGACCACACTTTGAAATACATTAATTTTCATTCTCATTCAATTTGAATGCGAACACCTAAGGATCATTCTTCTCACTCCAAATCAAGGGTGTCATTAGAGATATGAGATTACAGGAAAGAAACAGAGAAGAATCCCCAAATTAATCAATTCGGTCATTGATACACTTTAAAATATCCTAACTAGCTTGGATAACATCATTTCGTCAAGCATAAAGCTTCAAAATCAATTTCATTTATTGTCAACTATTTCAGGCGTTCGTATTAAACATAAGAAGGATTGGGATATACACATATCCCAAACAGAATCTGGGGCTCGCTCCAGTTCCTTTACCAAAAGAACCCTGTGTAAACACGACTCCTCTTCTGCGTTGGATCCGTCTTCTTTCCACTGCTTTGCCGAGAAGAGGAAGGACGACTCGCCTCTTCCTCGACACACCCACCTTTTCCTTCACTCAACGGGCACTGGATGTTCCTCTCTTTGCTCTTGATTTCTTCTTGCTCTTTGTCTGCTCACTGTTTCTCTTCTTTTCTTTCTCACTCTTTTTTTTTTTTCTTCGTCTCTGTCCCTTCTCTGTATTTTTGGTTCTTTCACAGCATTCCACTCCGGATAAACGATTATCCTCATCTTCTGCTGCTCCTTTCTTCTGTCACGTAATCACCCGGTCCCCCCCTTCTTCCTTTCTTCATCAACCGACGCCATTCTTCTATTTCTTTCTTCTTTGCAAATTGCTCTCTGGACTCGTCTTATCTTTCTACCTTGAGTCATCAGCTCTCAACTATCATCATCAGTTCTCTGTCAGCCCATCTCACCTGCCCCCTCTCTTTCGATTTTTTCATTTTCCCCCCCAGCCTGAACATGCCTTCTATCGACGAGAAGGAAGAAGTTGATCCCAAACGGCGCCGTTTGAGCCGAAGAAGGGGATGGGCTGGATTTGAAAATGGGATTAAGCTAAGTTTTAGAGATTAAAAATCTACGGTGGACATTTTGGGTTCGGCCGGTTTGGGTTTTAGATCATGGAATTGGGCTTGTCTTCTCTTCATCCTTCTTTTTTACTCTTTTCTTCTTCCTTCTTCATTTCCATTTCTCTGTTTCTCGATTTTCTTTTCATTATGTTTGCCATCTCTTCCTCTCTTTATGAATTGTTATTTTTACTTTAAACAAAGTGAATTGAGAATGAGCATGCAAGAGATTAATTTTCTTTTCATTATTTTTACTTGAAGGCAAAACACATTTCCAAACCATGAAAGTCAGAAAGTCTGCTTCCAGGGGGGAGATGCTCTGACCAACGGCATAATACACATATAGAACTACGGACTGTCTGGAACCAAACAATAAAGCCATAAAAGAGTTTCCAATCCTTAAAAATCTCTGATTCTCTATTAAAACAAAAAAAAAACAAAAGTGAAGAGCTTGGGTTGCCCAAGCGGTTAGGCTCAATGGCATATGGGCCTCTTGGGACCATTTAGTCTGGAATTGTGAAGCTCTTTAAATGGCTAACCCAAAAAAAGCTGACAATTGATCTTAGATAAGAAAGCCAGTGGATCAGCGGAAATCTTCGGATTTCCCTCATCATACAAAGAGAAGAACTGAAGTACAAAAGCAAGAAAAGATACAAGGCCAAAACTTGTAGTCCAATATCAACAATTTAAAAATAAAAAAGAAATAAGGGTAAGTCGAACTTTTATCTTGTTATGACTATTCTTATTAAGAAAAATTACTCGCTATATAATGTTCTTTTCATTTAAATAATTCATGACTCACTGAAAATAAATTCAATTTAATCATTATAATTCAACAAATATATTAATAAATTAAATTATTCATTTTGTTAAATCAAATATTATAAATTATTTATTAATATTTTATAATACACTAATAAAATGACGAGTTTTATATCCTTAAAGAAATTTAATTTTGACTCTCAAATAAAGTTTGAAATAAACTTAATTTGATAATTGTAACTGAACCAACATATTAAAAAGTTAAACTTTTAACCTTACTTTATCAAGTATTATAAGTTGGTCACTCCTATTTTATAATACACAAATTTTTATTCTTACTAAATCAAATATTATCAGTTGGTCACCGTTATTTTATAGTACACCCATAAATTGAAAAATTTTATATTCTAAAAGATGTCAAAATTCTAACTTTTAAATAAAATACAAATTAATTAAAACCAGTAATAATATTAAAATTTAGAACATACTCAATAATATACTCAAACTTGCACGTCTTTAGCACATATGTTAAATGTCCGACAGCTATTGTGTGAAGTTGTTGAAAATTTTACTAGTCTCATTTAACACTTAAATTGCAGATTTCAAAAAAAAAAATCTCTGAATAACTTTTACTTTTTTTCTTTTTTTTTTCAAAGATAAAATATAAAAGAATAATAACGAGAATAAGTGGTTCTTAATTTTTAGTGAGTCCAATTTGATTTCATCTAAGCTTACATAACAAATACAAGTCATGTCTCTCAATCTCTTCAAATAATTGCATGATATCTTATCCAAACATATTCACGCCACAAATTTATTATCATCTTTGAATATTACATTTTAATAGTTAATAGCTCTTTTAACATACCTAAAAAATAAAATAAATTTACGTCGAATAAAACCTATATTTAACAACAAGGGCATAGCAATTCACTTGATTGGTGCGGAAACCTCATACGTCTACTGACTCGTATCCTTGCAAATAAAATCGCAACTCTTTTGGGGGCATTCGGAGATTTCCTTCAAGGATGTCCCTATGAAAAAGTGGTTCTCATGATTATACCGGCTAATGTCGGGACCAAAAGTGAAAAGAGAAGTCCCTTTATTATTGAAAAACTTTGTGGTATGTTAGCCCCCAAACAAACTTGTAGCAATCAACAAATATCACTCTCAACTTATCAGAATATATTCAAAACCAGTGAAAATGTCTTTTGCTCTTTATTGTGTTTGTTACTAGAGATATCATACTATGAAATTATTTTTTCACATTTTACAATATACTTAAATATTTTATAATATTAATTGATCAATAAAAATTTGTTAATTAATCCACTTAACTGCAAAAAATTGGAACTTAACCAAGTCTCTACAACGAAAATTCAAGAATCCAATTGCTGAACTTTTAATTGAGGCGGACATGAGGAGATTAAAATTCCATATACTTATCACAAAGATACGTACTTCAAGCACCATCGGTGGTACATATTCTCCCTTCACAAAGGTGCAAGTCTCTCTCATCCAATCATTAAATTCCAATCCTATACCCATCTCCTTTTTTACAAGCCAACAAGTCAAGAAAGAATCAACAATATGTCAACTGCGTTTCCATGTATTAGTGGAGTAAATAAATATAATGACCATTAGGCAAGTTGAGAAAGGAGCTTAACATAGCACCAGCAATGGGCGTGGAATGCAAATTTCAACTAACAAGCTCTCTACATGATCAAGCTTAATTATATTACAGCATCCATCAACTTAAGTTTAATGCAACTTTATAAAGCATATAACAAGTGGTTATAGAAAAGAGGATTTTTCAATTTTCTGTACACTCTGTACTAGCAAACTTTAGCCAAGAAAGTATTTTCTAGACTCTGGCGTGGAAACAAAGACAAGATAACACAATTCCACTTCCAAAAGGTCAGCATATCTGCCAAGATATTATCTCTCAAGCTGAGAATATACCTCGCGTTACAAGCAGCTACACACTTTTTGGCGATAAATTTAGTCCATATCTTGGATAGCATCATCTCAAGTGGAGGAATCAAGAGCTATAATGTGCTCAAAGAGAGAAAAGAAAAGAAAAAAAAAAAAAAAAACCATAAAAAAGGGAGCCACAGATGCTAGATTCAACTATGCAAAGATATTCAAAGATTTGGAAGCCGACCATTGAATTGAATGCCCATTGCCAAACCATCACTATTTCCATCCCAGTAAAAAGACTAGATCACCAATCTATTACGTATGATGTCCCAGATAAATCTAAGCCTAATACCATCTATAATGGTCAATTATCACAAGAAAATTCGAGTCTATCCAAAATTACAGCTTTGCTGTTGAACGAGAGCCATGCCCCAAAGGAAGAAAATCTAGAAAACAAGAAAACATTTAAAAAAAAAAGACATACATATACAACATCACTGTATTTATTTACCTGAACGGCATGGGCAGCTACCATGTAAGTGTAATAGCATCTGTTATGTCAGAGTCGGGTATTTATTTGTGCCTGAAGCATCTATTATGCTACTGTTAATAGCAAGACAACAGACAAAAGTAATTTCATGCTGTATAATTTAAAGCGTTTACTGTCAATAGCAAGACAACAAACAAAAACAATTTTTTTCTGTAGAATTTGAGAGTGTTCAATAATTGAAGAGAAAGATTCAAAATGAAAGATAGGGTGCACTAGACTTGCTTCTTCAATTTCAGTTATTAATTACCGTAATATTGTCTATCAGTTGTAGCAATGTTACCAGGCTTATCCCATCACCAATCAACTGTCTGATCATTCCTATCCATGCTTGTGTTTGAGATATCTAAAGTGAAAGTGCTTAAAAGGAGGAAGTTTATGCTACTTAAAACCATGTAAATTTTTATTTGAAAAATGAAGTAATTAGGCATTATTTAGGTAACATACTAATTGCAAAATATATATAATTTTATTTATAAAAAAGTATCTTTATTACAATTATTTTCTATTTATGTTGTTTTGTCTATATATATATATATAGAGAGAGAGAGAGTTAATCTTAAAGGGACATCAAAAGAGTAATTAAGTAAACTAATTTGATTAAAACAATTAAAAATAAAAAATTTATTATTGCAATGCTTATTTTCTTCATTATAAAAGTCATTTTTAAGAACATAATAAGCAAACTATATTTTTTGTTACCAATGAGAATATTGGAGTAAGATACTTTAAAACTACTCATAAAACCAAATAAACAAATCTCAAACACCCTCTTGATATTCTATGAAATTCCTCCTAAAAATTGTCAGGCACTTAGTCCCTTCACCGAAAGACTCAATTACAAAATCATTTTACGTAAAGCTGATTTTCTTTTCTTTCATTTTGTAGCCAATCGGGCAACTATTTCTTCGTTTTGAACATTTCCTACAGTCAAGGCCAATATATGAATTCTCAAAGATACTCAAAAGTGAAGCTGTGCCATCAAAATCAACACTGAAAATACAGATAAGATGACTTGCCCCCAAGATGAATTCTCTCCAAATCAAAATCAACTTTAAAACAGAGATAAGGAGACTTGGCCCCAAGATAATCCTCTCCAAAAATAGAGAAAGAAGTAGTAAAGTTACCACTGGATAAATGATAAATTTTCTAACTTTTTTTCCTCAAGCACATACAGAAACATATATATATATACAGAAAAAAAATTATCTGAAAATATATGGAGAGAAACAAAAAAAAAAACATGTTTGTCAGCATGTAAGTGTATTATATAGATAACTAAATATACATAAAACCATTTTTCTAGCAAATATTAAATAATTTTTTATTATTTTAAATATTGTTTTTACTTTCAAATATGAGCAAACATCTCTTTATATAAAATAAAACTAAAAATATTTTTATTTATTAATAAAGTATTTATTTCTACTTTTTGGGTTACAAGATAAACTAGTTTCTCCTTATCCAAAAGTCCAGCTGCTATAATTTCAAGAAATGCCTTGTATATGAATGTCTCTAGAGCGTGGTCTTAATTCGCTTAGTGGTATTTACAGTAAAAGTCACGGATCAGGTCCTCACGCTAGTGAAAGGATAAACAACTCTTATTTCTCTTGCTCCAATTTAATCCACAGATTCCATCTTCAGAAACTAACAGGGCTCGGAAAGAACAATCCTAAGAGGCTTATAATTGATATCAAGATGAGAAGGTGCAGCAATAAGCAGGGTCAATTGGGAAAGTTACCATCTTACACCAGTTGAAAGGTAAGACGTGCAGTCAAGTAATTTCTGACCAGCAATAAGCACCTTCAAGTTCGATTTATTTTCAGGGTTTACTAGGCCACGCTAACGTGGACTATGAAAATGAAAATAACCAGTTATATCTTGAGATATTTCAATCCAAGGGAACTGCCGTATGAGCTTAATTGATGCAATTTTTTAGGATAAAACAAGACAAGTTCAACCAGCAAAAAGTATATGCAGCTGATCTTATATCCACAAACTAATAACTAAAAAAGGGAAATCCCACTTGCCACTTATATAATCAAGAATCTTGTTTGGTTAAGAAAATAAAGAGCCAGCCGTGGATACTGATTCTTCACTTTCACTCGCTGTTCCTTGTCTTTCTCCATTTTGTGGTTCCTAAAGGAACGGGTCACTCCATATTCTGCCCTTTTGGAGGATATATTCTCCCAACTGGCTGAAACGCCCAGCCTTTTCCTCCTGCTTATAAGGAGCTCCCTTCTGTGGCATTTGTACCATACCATAACTTGACTTCAATTCACCTTCCTGGACTGAAACACCTACCTTTCCTTCTTTTCCTTTTGTTAGCACTCAACCTACTAATTTTTCCTTTCATATTCATCTTCTGACCAGGTTTCCGGCTTTTTGGTGTGGCATTTTCCAAATCCCATAAATATATTCTCTCACAGCAGTAAATTGTACTTATTTATTTAGGCTACACTAATGGCATCCAACTCTCTCACTTCTTCACGTAGCTCTAGCTCCTCTTGGACCCCAAAGCAAAACAAACTATTTGAAAGGGCCCTTGCTGTATATGACAAGGACACCCCAGACCGCTGGATAAATGTTGCCAAGGCTGTGGGTGGGAAATCGGCAGAGGAAGTCAAGAAGCACTACGAAAAACTCATTAGAGATGTAAAAGACATTGAGTCCGGTCGGTACCCATATCCTAGCTATGGTTCAAGTGGAAACGGCATCTAAATTATTGGGCATGAATAGCACAGGTAATGGACAATTTACTCTACCCAAAGCTAAAAACAATTTCAACATTTCTTCCCTGCATCATTCAGTATTTTTGTGTTCCAACCCGTGAACTCTACATACAAGAATACAGGATAATACTAATTTAAAAAATCTTAAATCTTCCATTTTGAATGCCGTGGCAGCAATGCTTTTGAAAATAATGACAAAAAGCTAATCTTTTTTTTATTTTGAGGAATGCAAAAAGCTAGTCGTTCTATAGTAAAATGACATTAGATTGAAAATATTGCACGAGATTGACCTTAATGATGGATATCTTTATCTCCTTATCTCCATATAACCATATAAAAACTCAGAGTCAGATAGCAAGCTGTCACTTCCCATCCTCTGAAGCCAGTTGTCCCTGCGGGGTCATAGAATAAACCAAACAAGAAGAAACGTAGTTTTTTGTGGTCCATCAGTTTCTCTTACTGTAAGTAGGCTAATATCCTGCACACCTGACTACTTAATGTTTACATCCAAAATCAATAGAATAAGGCATTTCGTGACCGAACTCCCATTCAGTCTCTTATCCTGTTCCTGAATCAAAGAAAGCCCACATGAGATCCAATCCTACACGTTTTAAATTGTATAGTAATGGTCCTATGCTAATTAGCTCAAACAGCCCACATGTTAGATGCGAAGCAATAGCCTCACTTTTTAGATTTCGATCAGGATTCTCTTGCAACTTCAACTCGGAATTTTTTTGTCTTTTTTATAGTTTCTTGACTTTTCATTGTGCTTCAGTTTGTCTTTAGTCATGACTGGATCTTCTCCTTGCCTATCTGGAACTCTTGGCCGCATACTTAAAATGTATTTAAGGTACTGAAAATGCACAAACACTGGATCTTCGCCTTGCAACTTCAACTCGATATTTTATTGTCTTTTTCTAGTTTTTTTAACTTTTAATTGTGCTTTAGTTTGTCTTTACTCGTGACTGGTAATTTTGTTTTGTTTTGTTTTGGATCTTTTAAGTCAGGTACTGAAAATGTATATATCTCTAGTGTTTGTGCAAGCTAATACTGCTTCTTATGCGTTTTTTTTTTATATATATATTGCAGTATCCTTAAATATTTTATATCAACTGAAGGTCAGATGCAACTAGTAGACTTAATCAGCAACAGATGCGTGAAAATCACTCCTCCCCGTACGGGGGAGGAGAGACAAAAATAGTTGATAGATGTGAAAAGACGTGAGTGTTGCCCATGCTATGTCTTTGTCCATCTTCATATTCGTCTTTTATGTATCTTTTTCTTCGTAATGTTTCCTAGCACCTCGTGATTAAATTATAGTGCAGTGTAACTGTATCAAGCATATATTAGTCCTGCTTTATTACTCGGTTAAACCATCTTTCTTCCTCCGAAACGCATGGAAATCGGATCAAACGCCATTATCAGAACTCGCGATTAAAGAATTAAACATATCGATAATAGAACCACAATTGCCAAAATATTTATTGCCAGCAAATCCATTCTCCAAAAACAATCGAATTGAACTGAAATTGATCGTATGAATGCACTAATATTGATATCAATCTATAAATGAATAACTAATCGGTACTATTACGAATTAAAGAACGACATAGTAAATTACAAGAAAGCGCGTTAAGTACTGTTTTACTAACCTTGTAAGAAGCATCCCTTATCATCTGTTCATAAAGAAAACTTCAAATTAGGTCAAACAGATCTGAGATTTAATTGATTAAGGGAAGGGAAGAACTATATCCACAGGAGGTTGAAGTGGAAATGAGGATGAAATTCGATTCACATTGAGAATCATTGAAGTAGAAGGTTGGAGAAGCTTTTGGATGTGTGATCGAAAAGTTGCGCGCGTCATCCAAATAAAAAGGCCAAAAGTGGCGGGAGCTTTTTGTTCTTTTGATTACAGTCCGGAAAACGATAATACAAATTTTGCAACAAATTTATAATTTCTGCAAAGCTTATTTATAAATTCATATTTCAATGCAGTGTCGGGAAAATAAATTTAAATTTGTGTACAGTAAATAAAATTATATTTATTTAAATTAAAATATAGTAAATTTAATTTTAGATAAAATTATATACTAGTTAATTTATTATTTTTTGATAAATTTTATATTTATGTTAAATTGAAATAAATATAAATTCACAATTTATAAAAAGTAAAATTGAAGGAGATTTATGTAAAATTTGAGCAATAAATCTCAAAATCCCTCAATTTTATTGAATAGATTTGTTATTCAATTTCTAAACTAAATTTCATATGGAATCGTAATTTCTTATCCTAGTGCGATGCATATATTCTCCTGATTTGAATTAATTATATTTTCGTAAATAAAATTTTTAAATTTGTATGTTTGCGGAAAATGGAGAATAATGTAAGCCGCTAGTAATTTAGTATCAAATTGTAACAAATTCATTAATTTTTAATAATTATTTAATAATTTCATACGTAATTCATCTATAAATTACATATCACATATTATTTTACCCAAAAAAATTATACAAATTTTAAATATAATTTGATGTAAAATTTGTGATAGTGCATAAAAAATTACTTAGTAATTAAAATTATAACATAGAATTTGAAAATTATAATTTTGAAATTAACTGAACATATAAAATTTATAATTTTTAAATACATTATAAACCGACAGATTATTAGTGAAATAGTCATCAGGGATTAATACTCAATTTAAGAAAATTATTGTCAGGGAATTTTTTTTTTTTTTTTTTTTTAAATACAGAACTTATTTTGAAGGTGGAGAAGAGGAGAAGAGGCCATGCCCAATTAATTGACTGGACTGGATGTGTCCAAGTGACCAAGGCCCATTGGTGGGCCCTCTTCAAGTTTTAATTGCTCGCCAAGAAATTCCTCTTTCCCTCTCTCGGGTATGGACGGTCGTCGGCGTCTGGGACAGTCAAAATTATTCCGCTTAAACCCTAGAGGTTAGGGTTTATGGTGGCGCCAGCCACACGATGACATGATACATCGACGCTTCGAATTCAATTTCTCCATCTTCAACACTCAAATCTCGTAACTTATTTTTTGTATTGGTTATATTCATGGCTGCTTCTAAATTATCATCATGTGCTGCGATAGCTGCCACAGTCGCTTCATTCTCCACGATCCAAAATATCGTATACGCTGAATCGCCTTTTCGTTTCCCTTCTTTTTATAACTCGTCCTCTTCTTCGTCGTCGAACAGTATTCCCGACCAATCTTCGGATGGGAAAGCCGATACCAAAGCGGAATCGCAGGAGTCGAAAGGCGGTTTCGACCCCGAAGCTTTGGAGAGAGGTGCCAAAGCTCTCCGAGAAATCAACAGTTCTACGCATGCCAAAGAGGTTAAGGCTTGTTTTGCATTTACCTTCATTTTCGGTGTTTTAAAGTCAGGAGTAGCCTGTTGATTGCTTAATTTTTTGAGCTCAGGGAGAAAATGACGTTGGTATGCTCCGTTTAAATAAAGATAAAGCGAAAACGAGCTGTAGGTTACTGGTTCAAATTCGGCGTGTGTTGTTTCTGGAAGTATGAAAGAACATACACCATAAAGCCGGCAAATTTTTTATTGTACTAAGCAATTGTTAAAAATGTGGTGCGACCTAGATCAGTGATATACATATTTGTGGGATATGTTGTCTTCTCATTACTTCTATTCACCAGGTTTTCGACGTCATGAGGAAGCAGGAGCAGACACGGTTAGCTGATTTAGCAGCGGAGAAGATTCATTATGAAGCAATTCAAGCTCAAATTGATGTTGTGAGTGATAAGAAATCTTGTTCACTTCATTCCCTGAAGAATTCGTCTCTACATCTGATTATCGTCATTACTTTCTACTGGTCTTCCATATGAAGTGAAGGCTTTGCGTTTTTTTTACCTTTTCAAATATGAATGAGCAAAGGTTTTGTAATAATTAAGGGCATCTGTGTATGTTTGTACTTGCAATGTTGAACATTCAGAGTCCACTTTAGAAATATTTTAACTTACCAGGCAATTGCTTTATTTACACCCTTCTTATAAATAATTAAGGGCATCTGTGTATGTTTGTACTTGCAATGTTGAACATTCAGAATCCACTTTAGAAATATTTTAACTTACCAGGTAATTGCTTTATTTACACCCTTATTATAGTCATTTTATTTTTTTACTACTTTCTTCGTTTACACCCTGTTTGTTTTGACTACATTCTTCATTGTGCTTGTTGTATTTTCATTTAGTTTTTTTCGGCAGCAATAATTATTGATGTTCTCCTCATTGAGATGTTTAAAAGCTGATATTGCTTGTATAAGGTGGCAATGGAACTAAGCTTGTTTGGATAATTTTGAATTTGTCTTAATATTCACTCTCAAATATTCAATTTAATTATAATATTTGTCTTGGCAGGACAGACAGAGGAAGGTAGCTGAAGAGCAAAGAAATCTAGTGCAGCAACAAGCACAGGCGAAAGCTCAAATGCTTCGTTATGAAGACGAACTGGCCAGGAAAAGAATGCAGGTATAATTGTTCAAGTGTGTTGTTTTGACTTCATGATGTGTTTATAAGTTGATTTGAAACTTTTCTTTGCTACATCATTAGTAAACAATAGGTTATTATTAATTGGTGCAAATATGCTACACTTCATTGACACTTTTATTTTACCCCTTTCACTCTTAAAAGAAATCTAAAAATGCAAATAGTTTGAAAAGAAAATGGCAAAAAGATGGAATTGACGACAAACTTCCATCAAAGAGTTTCACCTTACCATCAAAGAGTTTCACCTTGCAGACAGATCATGAAGCTCAGAGGCGTCATAATGCTGAACTAGTCAGGATGCAAGAGGAGTCATCTGTACGCAAAGAACAAGCAAGAAGAGCTACTGAGGAGCAGATTCAAGCTCAGCAACGGCAGACTGAGAAAGAGAGAGCTGAGATCGAACGGGAAACGATACGAGTTAAGGCCATGGCTGAGGCTGAAGGCCGGGCCCATGAGGCTAAATTGACCGAGGACCACAATAGGAGAATGCTTGTTGAACGGATAAATGGTGAAAGAGAGAAATGGCTTGCTGCAATCAACACAACTTTTAGTCACATTGAAGGTATGCTGCTAAGTAACAGGCTTTGCTACCACCGAACAACCCTCAAAATGTAAATATTGATCTTGCTATGGATTTTCATTCTTTTTCTCATATTCTTATTGTATTGATACCGTAGTACTAGCCCACCCCGGATCATGGCATGTTTTTGAACTGATTGTAGTGAATAATGTTAATTGTAGTTTCACTCTGTTCAAAGGTTTTGCATTTTGGATCCTGATTCTTCCTAACTACATCTCATTTGCATGTTTAGAGTGGGTGCTCTGTAGAATTGCACATTCTTGTCATTTCAAGCTTTGCTGTTATTGGCATTACTTTTTTTCTAGTTTAATTTTGTTTGAAAACTTTGTATAGGGGGTGTTAGGGCATTATTGACTGATAGGAATAAGTTGCTTATGACGGTTGGAGGAGCTACTGCATTAGCTGCAGGCATTTATACAACTAGGTATGCATTATTTCAATTTTTTTACTTTGCTTTCTTTTGTTGGCTGGATATTGTACTTGTCTTTGCGATGTTTAAGATTTTCTATTTAATTGTCAATATACCTTCTTAGCAAAAGGTCTCGATAACGAAGCTGGCATTAACAACTGATTTATGTATGTAGCTAAATTCAACTCTATCAACTGAGCTTTTTATATTAATTTCTTGACATCAAGGTTCTTACAAGTGATATTTGCAAAGTTTCAGCCTAGACATTAGAAGACACTTCGTTAAGTAGGAAGGCAATGTCAAGAAGCATCTAAAGGTGTTTTATAGGAGAAGGGTAAAAAGGGGAATTCATGTACAACAGTAAAATGGGAAAAATACATACCAGGATAAATGTCATTTCACCCATAGAAGAATCTGGGAGGTGTTGCTAGGATTTTGGTAGGTTGTTTGCTAGCTGTTGTAACGAAATCCGTTGTGTAGGTTGCAACCGATGCAACCAATCTGTAACGGGCCAGTGCCCCTAACAAATCGTCACATCCGATCATTGATTACGCCTATAAATAGGCTTGTTTTCATGAAGAATGCATCGAAGAATTGAAATACAAATACTCTCTGACGGTCTCTCTCTGTCTCTCTCTCTATCTCTGTTTCTCTGTTCTCTCTCTGTTTCCATACACTTCCATATATACCTCACCGAGTGGGAATAATAAGCAAGGGTTCTGACAGGCAACTAGCAATAGAGTTCTGTGTCACTGAATCAACACTGTTATTCTATGTTGCTACAATGCCTCTGAACACCACGTCACCCTCATTGTATCTGCATCTACTCTAGTTAACTCTAATGAACATTCTTAGTACTGTGCAGTAAGCGCAGACTAGTTGTACATCATCATACTGTTTGATAGGAAATATGAATTATTGTATATGGTGAATTCAAGTTATATCTAAAGTGGTGCATTTGATGCATAAGGGACAAAGTTGGTGCAATTTGACTGACACTTAAATTCTTTTCTCATTACCCGAAAAACATTGCGGAATAATTTTGACGTGTCTTATTATGTTTACAGAGAAGGTGCTAGGGTTACATGGGGATATGTTAACCGGATACTGGGGCAGCCTTCACTTATTAGGGAATCATCTATTGGAAAATTTCCATGGTCAGGGATGATGTCCCAAGCTAAGAACATAGTTTCGAGATACACCACAGCTGCAGGGCCTGCCGATGGTAAAAAGGCTTTTGAAAATGTGGTCCTCCATCCTTCATTGAAGAGGAGAATAGAGCACCTGGCTAGAGCTACGGCAAACACCAGGACTCACCAGGCACCATTTCGCAACATGTTGTTTTATGGGCCTCCTGGTACCGGTAAAACTATGGTTGCAAAGGAAATAGCTCGAAAATCGGTATGGTGTTTGTTCATTGTTTTATTTCATATTTTCTTTGTCTTCTTTTTTTCCCTGAAAAAAAATGTCTCTTACCAACTTCAATATGAGCTATCAAATTTCTGGCAACGGGAACATTGTCTCTTGAGTTAGGACCCTAGGTAAATGATATTAACATCCAGGAATTATATACATATATACATATATTTAGGGCCGGCTCTAGCAGGTCTATTTGTCAGGCCATTCCACCTCTAGGTCAGGGTGCACAGATTCGAGACCCAAAAAATCAAGGTTACTCCTGCATTACTTGTAAAAATGGTATCCAAGTACAATGATGTCTCAAAAATTAGAAGAAAACATACAAAATTATCTGAAACACATGGGAAGACATGGTCTGGAAATTAATGATGTTTTGTATCAACAACTTGTTTAGATATGTTTTTGGACCTCAAGTTAGTTATACGTTTCCTATGGTCCTTGTTATTGTCTCTTTGTTTCAGATGTTTTTTATTTTTAAAAAAAATGTCTTTTTGTTTTGACATTTTATCAAGAGCTTTTACTATTCTTTTTTCTCCCACGGACTGGAAATTAATAATGTTTTACATCAGCAACTTGTTTTGATATGTTTTTTGACCTCAAATTAGTTATGCAACTTTCCCTATGGTCCTTGTTATTGTCTTTTTGGTTCTGATGTGAAGGAAAAAGACATTAATCAGTTTGTTACTAGCTTTGACTATTGATTATTCTACCACAGTGGTTGGATTATGCTATGATGACAGGAGGAGATGTTGCACCCCTAGGTGCTCAGGCTGTTACCAAAATCCATGAGATATTCGATTGGGCTAAAAAGTCAAATAAAGGTTTGCTGCTTTTTATTGATGAGGCTGATGCTTTCTTATGCGAGTAAGTTATGTTAACTCTAACATATCTGAAATAGAATATCATATTTTTTGTCATCTTATAATTGTGTTTCATGAGGGTATAGGAAAACCTAACTATTCATGCAGATGCACAAACGAAGAAAATGGAGAAGTAGGATTGCTATATTTTTACTTTCTAGGTTTTTTTTGGAGTACTTTCTAGGGTTTTGATCTCAGGGGAATGATTAAAAAAAATTTCGTCCTAAATATAAGTTAAGGTTATGTCTGAGAGAATTCAAATGGAACTTTGTGAAATTCATTTGGAAAATCTGCCGACTTCAGTTAGAAGAGGACCTTAAATTTTATTTATATGTTAAAAATTTATCTTACGTCAAATTTCATTAGGAATTTGAACAATGTATTCCAAATTTCCTTCTAAAAGTGTGGATTTGCTAATAACTAAATTTGTTCCGAATAATTTTTTTTTTGAAATACAAAATATAAAATATAGTATTAATAACAGCACCAAGGGGTGCTGACCTATGTGCAAGGCATTTTACTGGTAGTAAAGATAGTTTCAAGTCACAATTATTGTTTCCTCCGAGAACTGGGTAAATGCATGATAGTTTTCCTTTAGCTTGCTATCTGAGGTCCAAATTTCATCATCCTCAACACCATAATGTTCAAAATGGATAGGATGACTACTTGCAGTATCTTACAACACATTTACATATTGCTGATGTTATGCAGGCGTAACAGCATGCATATGAGTGAAGCTCAACGGAGCGCCTTAAATGCACTGCTCTTCCGAACGGGGGACCAATCAAGAGATGTGGTTCTTGTCCTTGCTACTAACAGGCCAGGGGATCTCGACAGTGCCATCACGGATCGAATTGATGAAGTAATTGAGTTTCCACTTCCTGGGGAAGAGGAGAGATTCAATCTTCTGAACCTCTACCTGCGTAAGTACCTATCTAATGAAGGTGAAAACACATCTAATATAAAAAACAACCCATTCAAAAAGAAGCCACAGAACATAACTATAAAAGATATCTCCGAAGACGTGATCCGGGAGGCTGCCCAGAAGACAGAAGGGTTCTCTGGCCGTGAGATAGCGAAACTTATGGCTGGTATTCAAGCAGCAGTTTATGGGCGCCCGGACTGTGTTTTGGATTCCCAGTTATTTAGAGAGATTTTAGATTACAAAGTTGCAGAACATCACCGGCGAGTAAAACTAGCTGCTGATGGCAGTCAGCCGGCCGTCAATGTAGGTTGATTAGTAGGGTTCTAATTGAAGCATGATGTATTGCGGGAATTTTGTTTTATCCCTTTATTCACTTATCTGCTGGGTTATACCATTCAAATTTTGTCATGTTAGATTTATATCTTTGGTTGATGAAGTAGATGTTATCTCTAGATTGACTCTTAAGAGATGGCAATTTAGGTATTGTGTTCTTTGGGATTCTAAATTAGGGCAATTGGGATTTAACAATAGGGTTTTCCCCCCTTCAAATGGGAAAACACATGATTCTGTTTCATCCTGCAATTTATCTTAAATAATAAATACATAATAATGTAATATTTAAAAATTTAAATAATTTAGTTTATATTACCTTTATTCTTTATATTTTGAAATATTTTTCTCTTTTATATTACAAAAAAGTTTTATATTTATCCCATTCATTTTAGTCAATCGTAATTAAGATCAATAAATTGTTTAGTATCATCAAACGTTGACAGATTTTTCAAAATATCTAAAATAAATATAAACATAAAAAATAAAAAAAAAAACTAATATATTAAGAAATTTAAAGTTAAATATGAGATACTATATTTTAAATTATATAAATATTACTTAAATTAAATAAATATCTTATTTTCCGGGTACTTAAAATGTCTCCCGGCAATACATCAGTTTGGCGCTTCAACCCCATTGACGCTAAGCAATAACATATTTTTCAAAACCATAAATGGCGCTAAACTTCCGCAGAAGATTCACTCTCCGTCTTCTTCTTCCCTGCAATTCAGGGTCAGAAAGTCGGAGACCAACTGCACCCATACATCAGTACAAAGCGACGCAAAATATGCGGCCAATCACCGGCGCGTGTCCTTGTCTCCCGGACATGTGTTGCAAATCCAGAAACCGACCTTTCACCGTACACCTCTCCCTAAACCTCCACGTAACCCTCGTTAAATCAACGTGGCAACACCAAACGCACTTTATCCGTTAAAAAAAAAAAAAAAAAAACAGACAGAGATAGTTCCCGCACTATAAGAAGGGTCTTGAGGCTTCTGTCTGTTCATCAGAGCGATTGAATTTGCACTCGGTTTCTCGATCGTTATTAAATTTGAGTTTGAATTTTTCCACGGCGAAATATGGAGAAAAGAGTGTTCATGATAGTGGTGCTCACGGCGTTGGTATCGGCGGAGGTGTGTTGGGGATGGGCAGAGCATGATTTAGAAGGGAGGAATCTGGCGGAGGAGGAAGCCAGACTTAAAACTCAAGAGGCCAAGGAAGATGCAGAGAGATTCGACGCTTGGTATGAGTGGGCATATCACAAGTTCACCGAGTAAGTGAAATGAATTATCGTTTAGTTAGACTTCCATCGATTTCTTTGGCGTCTTCAATTTGTTATGATAGAGAATGAATTTAGTTTAGACTTCGACCGATTTTCTATCTATCGCACCATGAACTAAATAATTTTCAAGTGATTCTATTCTGGGGTCTCATTGATGTAATCTGCATTATCTTTTTAAGATTAAAGAGTGACTTTTCGGGCAGCACTTTGGTTTTTCGCCTGCAGTCGCTATATGTATTATATATATATATATATACATATATGTACATGTATACATGTTACATATTTTACTCTTGGAACTGTGTTACTGTTACATCTCATAGAGTACTGTAATTGAAATTTGAGGGAGAATTACTACGGGATTTTTTCAGCTTTCTTCCTTTGTGAATCAGATTCACTTCTTTTATACTTTGATCTGTTTGCTTTTGCTTAATTTGCAAATCGCGTAGAAATTATTTTCCATTATTTTCAATGAGGGAAAACGTTGTTCAGCCATCTGACCTTGGCTATGCGACTATTCACTGCATGTGCTATAACTAGCAAGGGAGAATATACTAGCTATAACAATCATCCGTTGAACTTTGAAAGAAGAAGTCGTCTGAAAAAGATAAAATCTCTCCTACAGAGCTACAGGCTTACGACATGATTTTGATTATAGTACATCAATCCTAATTCTTATTCAACTAATTTGATGCATGAATTCGCATTTTGTTTGATCAAGAAGAAGACAAGGGCTTGCAAAATATTATTGTATAATGTGGCTGATGACAACCTTTCTTTCAATGGTGCTATCAGAGAATTTGGAGATAAACCAGAGGAGGCAAGAGAAGCAGTTTTTCAGATGATGAGAAGAGCGGCATCAGGTACCTGTTTATCCAGTTCCTTCCCTTTTATATTGCACTAAACAAAGATCTTATCTGCACAGTGTTGTAACTTGATTATCTCTCTCGTTTTGCAAGATTAAATATCCATGTTAACTAGCATCTTTGAGCAGGCAAAGGAAGAGACTCTGGTTTAGGGTTCTTCCGTTGTTAACGGTCATTTGCTGACATCTATCCTAGTGTAGGAGGTTCATATGAGTTGTAATTTTCAGAATTCATTATAATGATCCTGACTTAATTCTTCCTTCCTTTATTTTCTCTGCGTTTATTCTATTGCCAAAATTTATAATATCAGATGACAGACAATTGTGTGGATTCTTTCCATTCATTTGACTGGATTTTGTGTTAATTCTTCCAGAGGGATCAGGTTATGCTTCCCAAATGGCTGAACATGCCAGGAACAATGCCCGTGACAGAAGGGACTTATCCAATCCAGATGAGCCAGAACATGGCAACCATGACGGAATGGACATATCTGATCCAGGTGAGCCGGGAAATGTCATTAGAATGTCCATTGATAGAGATAGCGATTCCGGAGAGCAGGCAGATGAAGCAATGGAATATGGAAAAGAGAGAGCAGGCAGTGATGGCAAAGAAGCTTCAGAGAAGGCTAGTGATGCCAAAGAGAGAATAGCAGAAACTTGGCAATATGGAAAAGATAGAGCAAGCAATGCATATGATGAAACTAGAGAGAGGATGAAAGATGGAGCAGCCAATGCTTATGATGCAGCTAGGCAAAGAATCAATGAAGCTTCAAATTTTGCTAGGGACAAGGCATATGATGCCCAAAATAGAGCTGCCAATACTTATGATGATGCAAAAAACATGGCGGAGGAGACCTACAGATCGACCAGGTCTAGTTACGAGGCTGCGAAGGAGAAGGCGTCTGAGGCTGCCGGGAAATTAGGAGAGAAGATGAGAAGCCGCCCTGGCGGAGAGCTTTAAACGAGATTTTTCAACAGCATGAAGCTATTTCAGTGAGTTCTTGTTATCTGTATGGTTAATTTCTTGTTCTCATAGTTTGTCTCTGAAATAATTTTAGGATCCCAAACATTGTATTCAAGTTTTTGAAATGCAAATGCAAATGCAAAAATCTTCCTGACAGACTGGTAGTGTTTTTAAGTGTTAAATTAATCTGGGTACGTAAAATCACATCATAATTTTCTGAGAGAATGGTAATGCAATGCCTGATACAACCTAATTATTTTCATATTTTCTTGTTTACTTGCCCAAATTTCTAGATTTATGTTTTTCTTCTTTACATATATATCTTGTTACTTACTTTGCAAGGCTTCTTCTTAGAATCCCGGGATGAAAGTGAAATTTCTCCCTTCTCTCAAATAAGTAAAAAATTCTGTAATTATAACCCTGGCCGGATTGTAACTGTGTACCTTATTAAGGACTAAAAACATTTCTCAATGTCCTCATCAATTTACCATTTTTATATCTATATATGGGCATATGTGTATATATATATATAGGGGGAGAGAGATATCTTCTTCTAGCACGTCTCCTTCAGTCTATATCCTTGCCGGGAGAGGCAACATACTTTTGGGACTATTTTCAGTCAACGTTCAAACACGAGATTCACTCAAACTGGTTTGCCATGTGCAACTTTGATTCCATTATATATAACATGCATGTAGATATAGATATTGCAGCAAATGTGTTCTCCCTCTAGACATGCATATATATGTCTTTAATTTCAAAGAAATAATAGTATTTTCATGTCGGTTTAGTTAAGTTACCTTCTTGAGGTCTCAACATCAGATTTTACTGCTGGCTTTTTTGCCCCGCAAGAAATTTGTGTTGTAAGTTATGAGTTTCAATGTTATTTGAAAATATAAAATTTATAATTTTTTAATTGTATTATGAACTGATAATAATCTATTATAATATTTAATTTAATAGAATTAATAATTTAATTTATCAGTGCAATGATAGATTACGATAATTAAATTGAATCAATTAATTTTTCTTAATAATAACTACAACAAGATACAAAATTAACTTAATTAACATAGGTTTAAAGAAAAAAAAAACACTAACTATTTTCTCTGGCTAGTTATACGTATTGAGAGATTTCTTCTATACTGAGGTAGGGTTTTAAAGATTAGGAACCAGATACCATCTTGTATGTGACAATGGAGGGGCCGAAGAGATAGATCATAGCTGGTACAAGAGACCAGCATACAATGTAGTATTAAATAGTCAGAAAGATAAATAACTCATTATAATTAATAGTAACTTAATTTAATTACGATGTAATATTAGATAATTACATATACAAAATTACTAAATTATTATAAAATACTAAAAATTACTCAAAAAATATGTCATCTTTCTTGCTTATTGCCTTTCCATTAACATTGTTTGTTTCTAGTTCTTGTCATCTTTTGTTCTTATAGCACGACAAAAATATATAAGTATATCTAATTATTGCATAATTAAAATTTAATTTTTTTAAACTAAAAATGTTTTTTTTTTTTTTTGGGCAAAAATTCTTGTGGGTTATGATAATTATCATAGAATTTGTACTTTATTGTCAGAAGAAATAGAATTAAGGAATATGCATATACATATGTGTTGATGTTATAACAAAGATTACTGAGAAAATTCAGAAGAATACTTCATACTAAGATCAGTTCCAGTCTCTCAAATCTTTTCTTCTTCCTCTAAGCAACTATTTTGGTTTATGCATGTGTTTGTTAGGTCATTAATCAATTACTACTTAACTCGGTAGTTGTTGTTTTATAAGAGATTATAGACTTGGATCAAAAATTGTGTTATAATTAGTGTATATATGTAATCTAATTAATAAATATATGATGTTATACAAGAAGAAAATAATTAACATCTAATATCTACCCATCATTAAGTTAACTCCTAGAAAATTTCTCTGAACTAACATGAAGGAGAAAAAAATTAAAGCCTTACATAATCTGCTTCTTCTTCAACACGACTTGCTTATTGTTGTGCATCCATACCTTGAAAACCTGTTTTGTAACGTTCACCTGCGAACAAAATTGCTGCACCTCCTTCTCGTCTTGCTTCTGTATCTTCCACCCCAATTTCTCTGCGAACTCCAACATTTTGTCCTTCTGTTCTTGACTGAACTTCGTTCTAAATCTCTTCTTCGACCGGGAGGTCTTTCCTACTGTGTTATTATTAGACTGTAACATGTTTAGATCTTCGCTGGAGGACTCGGCTGCAGTGCCTCCACCGCCGAAGTTCATCATCATCGGAGGAAGTGGGCCGGCCGGCAGCGAAGGACTGGGTAGTAAACCTTGTGAGATTAATCTGTGGTGATGACGATGATGGTATAGTTGAGGAAGTTGATGAGGTTGAAGATGAGGAGGAGGTAGGATTATGGTGTTGTTCCTTCTCGGTGTTTCGCCGTCGATTTCTTTCCTGTGGAAGTTCCGGTGGCAGTCGCAGGCGGCGCATTTCAAAGATTCCAGCGAGCCCTCTTCGCCGCTGGGCATAAACTCTCCGCAGCCATCCACAACGTGACCGCCCATGCTCGCCGCGTGGTTCTTCAGGCATTCTCGATACTTAACCACCACCGGAGCAGGAGCTGCACTGTCAATGGCGGCTGGAGTTGGGGAGGGTCTCTGCGGCGCTCGAGGGGGGGAATCTTGGTTCGATTTGCTGCTTGTTGGTGAGCTTGTTGGAACTCGGTCTGGATCTAATTCTGGTTCTGGGTCTGGATCTCTTCTGGGTGTGTTATGTATTTGCTGGTGATTTACGTATTGCAGTTGATCATGGCGGAGAAGATGATGGTGATGATGATCTAGGGTTTGATGAGGTTGAAAGACTACTGAATCGCCATGAACAGGATGATGATGATGATGATGATGATGATGATCTCCTCTTCTTCTTTCTGCAACAGGAGAATTATAACTAGGAATTCCCATCTGCTTATCCTGGCTTCTGACTTCCATTAAAATCTGATTTTTCGGAAATTTCAAGAAGAAAAGAAAAACTCGATCTAACTCTTTACATGACCCATGAATCTTTCTTCTTCAGACCATCATGATCATTTTCTTGATCGTGATAAATTTTTTTGCGCCCATGAACCTTATTCCCTTAATCTTTCCAAACCCAGAAAAAAGAACAACTTAACCAAAGAACTAATCACTAGCTAACTCAGAATTATTCTCTCTCTCTCTCTCTCTCTCTCTCTCTCTCTCTCTCTCTCTCTCTCTCTCTCTCTCTCTCTCTCTTTCCTTTCTCTGATTATGATTTAGACATTTTGGTGCTAAATCCACCAACCCATTTCACTAATTTAAATCCCCTATTACTCAGACGTAAGCCAAGTGATAAACAGTTGATTTACAAATAAAACAAATATATAAAGGACTAATAAGAACAGCTTAATCTCATAGGCCCCACAAAAAATAAAAGACCCTCCCAAAGCAGAGTTCACTAATTATACTCACCTTTGATTTGAGAAAGAGCTGTAACTGCACCAGATATTGTAAAAAAGAAACCAAAAGGGTTTGATTTGTTTCCTAAGCAGCCATTTTTATGAGATTAAGCAACAGGTGGGTTGTTGAGTAACCAAAAATATAGATGGGTGGGTAAAGAAAAACTTTTCTCAGATCAAGAGACAAGGTCATGTTAGTTCTCCGTCTTGACCTGCATCCTGGTCCAGCTCCTAATTATTATTGCCTCCTCCATCTCCTTCCTCCCTCTCCCTCCACCGTTGATTCTCACTGTGACTTGTCTTAAAGAGAAAGAAGAAGAAGAAGAAGAAGACTTTTGACTTAACTTTGCCTGGAATCTTCCTGCTAAAACCTGATCAAGTTCCCAGATTAAAAACAGTGCTTTGACTATTGACAAAATCTTAAATTACCCACAAGGGTTTTTGCTTAAGATATATATAATCAATGAGAGAGAGAGAGAGAGAGAGAGAGAGAGAGAGAGAAGGAGGGAGAGAGGGGGGGTTTTAATTTTTAACTGGTGGGGGAGAGAGGAATTAAAGCGAGAGAATGCTGGTCCACTGCGACAGAACTTGTCTTTATAGTGTGTGTCAGATTCTCTCTCTTTCTCTCTCTTTCTTTCGCCATGGCAGACATGCTTTGTTTCTCTCTCTACTCAACAGCTGTGTTTTTCATGTTGGTGGGTGGTGCGTCTGCAGAAATCTTTCTGCAACTCCACTCGTTTCCTTTTCCCTGACCACCCACTGACTTTAGTCTCTCTCTCACTGATGCTCTACGCTGCCGTTTTTAGCATCTTCTCCGCTTTATCCTCCTTCGCACGTCGGCTTTGTGTTTGGTTTTACTTCGGCTGCTCACCGTAGAAAGCCATGGGACACAGAGTGAGTTGCATTGACGTTTGACTCTTTGTTTTCTACGTTTCATATCGTGTAAATTCAACCCATCTCGAATTGCAATCTATTTTTTTTCTCATGTTCTTATAATCTTAATATTTGTTTTTTAAATAAAATTTTAATGTTTTAATTTCATTTAATTATGAATTAATTGTTTTTGTATTTTATCTAATTGCTCTTTGTAAATCAAAGTGCATGCCTTATTTTAATTTTTGGTTAATATATTTAAAATCTCCAAATTATTGAACTCATAAAGTAGTTTTATAGTATACAAAAATTTGAGTAATCCAATCGCATCTATAAAGTGTATGATTTCAAAAATAATTATAATAAGTTGAGTTCGAAACGAGTTTTTTAAAATTTAAATTTAATTCAATTGTAAATAATAAAATTTAAATTTAATCCTCGAATTATTTTCTTTGCTTGAGTTTTGGGTTCATATACATTAAAGTTAAGGGGAGGATTGAAAGACCTATTCAAATGGTTTTTTTAAAAAATGTGTGCAATAATTTCATAATTTTAATTAAAAAATTTAAACATATAATACTTTAATATAAAGGTGGAATGGGTTTAATCGTATTTTTACTTTTAAATTCGAATTTGCTCCCTTCTATTTAAACACTAACTAAACCTGCTTAAATTTTATTTTAATTAAAACCAAAGCAAATGTGTGTTGATTGGTTCGGTATTATTTAAAAAAATTAAATAATTCGCTTATGAATAATTATTAACAAAAACTCTATGTATAAATATTAATTTATTATTAGTTAATTCTTTTAAATTTTTAAGAATATAATGTCAACTTATATTATTAAATTTATTGAAATACGAAAAAATTTTATATTTAATAAATAATTTTTAAATATCAAATACTATTTATGATAAGTAGTATATATTTCAATCCTATAAATCTTTATTAACTAATATAATTTTATTAACCATATCTTCTTAAACTATTTTTTTACTCTCATTTTCTCTCCATCATCATTATTATTTGGATTGTTGGAAGGTTTATATCAAGGAGAACAAAAAAATGTCTATATTCCACTAATTCCTTATTTCCTTTACAAGTTAAGGGCTTAGAAGTTTTTACATTTTAAATATTAGATAATATTTTACATTTTACAATATCATATATATTTATGCTTTTATATAAGCGCTTATCTATGACTTTCCATATATCATTTTTAATATTAGATATACATAATATAATTTATTAAAATTTGACTCCACTACTAACCCATTATATTATCAACTTATCATTTCTAATCGATCTATCGCATATATATATATATATATATATTTGTGTTTGTAAACATATATATATATATATTATTTCATAAAATCTTAGTACATTAATTGGATAGTTCACATATATATAAATACAAAAGGGTATTTTTGTCTATTTAAGTAGAGTCCAAAAATAGTAACGTCTTCAATTTTTTCTTTTAAAAAAAGTCCAAAAACGGCGTGTATGTATGTGGAGCATCGAACGTGGGTATAATAAAGAAATAAAAACAGCTTTGTCTGCTAATCACATCATTAATTGAATCATATATATACATATATATATATGTATATATATAGTGTAGGAGTTTGAGTTCATGTATTTGTTCATTGCGGTCTGTACGCTAATTAGTCACCTTGCATGCACCTTAATTTCATATAAATTAATCTCCTGACATGCTGACACTAAGCTTGCTTAATTCTGTATAGCATTTTGGGGAACAAAAAGCCTTCACATGTTGCCTATATGTGTGTGTGTGTATATATATATATATACACATACGTATAGTCTATATATATCTGCCTTATTTTAATTATTTAAATGGGGTAGTGGAGATTGAAGGGTCTAAAGTAACTTTATTTAATAAACTAATTTATAAAAGTTTATTTAATTTAATTATAAATTTATCTCCACTGCGAGAAGTTAATTATAAGTTTACATTTAGTTTAATTAAAAAAATGTAAAATTATTAATTTTTTAGAGAAAAAAAAAATGATTGGGTTATCTTATTTTCTTGGACAATTTAAAATAAATAAAATATATTTGTAATTTTTATTAATTATAAATTTAATAATACAATAAATTTAGTCTAATTAAATTATATAATTAATCTCACATTTTAATTATTTAATTAATTTTTATATTCCACTTTTATATATATATATATATATATAAGGCACCTTCTTATCAATTTTAGTGTGTATGTCTGGAACAATTTCCGAGTAGTAATAATTAGGGTTAAACTAAAGTAATTATGTAGATCAATGATTAAATTAATTGAACAAAGCTGTCTTCTTAATTAATTAATGCTTGACCGATTAATCGCAGGGGCTTGACCACGTGGCAAAAGTCTACCCAAGTGTCTCTCACGTTAATTATTACTACTCATGTTTTCTTACCTTAATATAGAACATGCTTAATTAATTTCTTTTTAATTATTAGTATTTTAATTTAAAATTCGACTAATTATTTTTTAAAAAAATATTTTTTTTAATAATTCTGCAAATATTATGTTAGAATTTTTAGTGATTATTATAATTTATAACATAATTTAATATAAAAAATATTATAAATTAATTTTTTATAATAATATGTATATAAACATAACGGTGAAAAAATCGCACGAAACAGGAAATATGAAGGTGTTCATCAGATGCGGTTTCGAATTTTGTCCGCGGCGGCGCCGCCGGGCTCTACCTACGATTTCTAGTTCATCTGTTGTTTCTTTTGCTTCAATTTAGTCATAGATGTGCAATTTTTACCTTTTTTGACGATCAAAGGTGGCTCCAGCGCGACAACGAGTAGCAGTCAGCTCTCTTCTTCGGCGACTTGTAATAACTGAATTATTATCGGAATAAATAAATAAATAAATAAATAAATAAATAATAGTAATAATATATATAAATATAAGAGGGGAAGAGTGAGGAAGGATGGTTCAGATTAAGGGATGGGAATGGACAATTGGGATGATTTAGCATAGTAGGTATAAATAGGATGGAAAAAAAAAAGAAAAAAATAGGGGGAGAAGAGAGAAAATGAGGCAGTCGGTCGATGATTTGAGAAAAAAGCCAAAAAAAGAAGGAGACGAGAAGAGAGAAGAGAAGGCAGTCAGTTAAGGACTTGAGAGAGAGCCAAAGAAGGAGGAGACGATTAAAGATTGAGTGAGTTGGGGTTGTGTTGAGGACAATGGAGACAAGAGGTATTGCAAATTCGAATTTCAAACACTGAAATGGAAATTGTAGTTAAATTTCAATCCTGGAAATGCATACTTATGTGTTAGATGATAGGGATTTGATCACAGAGAGGATAGGGAGCCGTAAAAGAGAAATGACTCTTCTATGAGAGTAGGTTAGGAAGTGAATAGAGAGTGGGAAGTTTGGTAGGCAAAAGCGTAAGAGTATTGTACAGGAGGTACAAACGGGAATTGTAAAGGAAACAATTGTATAACTCTATATTAGTATATATATATATAGTAGAATATTATGAGCAGGAGAGGAAGTTCGAAGGATGTAGGAATTATGCAAGGAAATGTATAAATATGTAGGGCATACCGAACAGTCACAAAAAAGAGTGGAAGCTTAGAGGCTGCTAAGGTTATGCTGTGAATGGATTTGTGAACAAGATTGTGACAGTGGAAGCTGTAACGGCCCCGAAAATTTAGAATGAAATATGTGTAGTAAAAATGTCAAATGCGGAAGCGTAATAAAAATTTTGATTAACATCCCTTACACTAAAACCAAAAACGTGCTCAAAGTATAAAAGAACAAACTAACTAAAAGAGATACTCGAAAATAAGAACTATAAATATAACTACGGAGTCCTTAGGCGTCCCCTTCGCCGTCTTCCTGCGGAACGGGCTCGGGAACAACGTCTTCCTGATCTGAAATGGTTAAATAAGGAGTGAGCTACACCAGCCCAGTAAAGACATCACATTATCTCACCGCCACGGAAGTAAATGTGGGTAGAAAACTCAAAAGACTAATGGTGTAGCACCCGGAAAGGAGGAGAAAAAAAAAAAAAAAAAAAAAAAGGGCGGCCACGTCAGCAGCCACGTCAGCAGGCCCGGTCAGCAGTCCCGGCCAACCAGGGCCTGCCACGTGGCAAGACCGCGTCACTCCAAAAGGAGCCACGCTGGCGATCCGCGTGGGTGCGATCCGACGGCCCAGATCAATCACGCGATCGGACGGCCCAGATTCAATCGCACGGACGGCCCAGATTCAATCAAAAACGAACGGCCCAGATTAAAACAAAATGAACGGCTGTGATCAAAAGGCAAGGGGTTATAAATAGAACCTCCACACCAGACCACAAACCCTAGCCGCCAGCCGCTCGCCGGAGAAGACTAACCAGAGGCCGACCGCCGCCACCCGCCGCCACTCGCCGCCGCACCGGGGAAATTTCCGACCGCCGATCGAGGTAAATTTCATACCCCCGACTCGTTTTTCCCCACTGATTCCTCCTATGGCCAAATCGAAGCTGAAATCCCGGCCAAACGGCCGGAATACGCGGCCGAAGCCCAGCGGCACCGCCGCGCCCCCTCTCGGTTTTTGCCTCCGACGAGGCCCTTCCCGGCCTCCGTTCGATGCAATTTTTATATCACCGTGATCACCATTCTTTTCTCTACAGGTTGACCGAAGCCAAATCACCAAAACACGAACTTCGCCGGAGAGTCGCCGTACCCGAGTGCGCCGCCGCCGGTAAGCTCCGTTTTTCCGTGATTTTTTGGCCCCCCGAGGGCCCTAGGGTTGTTTTCTGACAAGGACCAATGCGAGTGTGGCCGAATTCGGCCAAAAACGGCCGAAAACAGTCAACCCGAGGCGACTCGCCGCCGCCAGCGGCGGCGCCGTCGCCGGAGCACGGCGGAGCCGCCGTGCCGGAGTTGCGATTTGGGCCGAAAGAGGCCCTGGGCCTAATTTGGATTTTTTTTGGAACCCGTGCAGGTACTGTGAGCGTGTTTCAGTTCCCCGGGAAAAATTCAGGGGAAAATTAGGGACAGCCTGCAGGCGCACTGTGAATCGTATTCGGATCCCGAAAACAGGTAAGGACCCCTCACCTTATTTCCTATCACGGTATTAAAGTTCAAAATGATAAAACGGTATTTCTTGAATTAATGCATGTGTGAAATTGCTTAAGGTAGCTAATGGAGCCCGAGTCTAGTGTGATTGGTGGTTTACTGTTATTTGGCCTGTTTACAGCTTTAAATGCAAAATGAGGTTTGATGTGTTCATTTTACAGATTTGTGTGCATGTACTACGTTTTTATTGATTATGGGTTGAATGACTGAAAAACTGATACTGTATGTTGTCTGTTTGGTATGAATTACGATTTGCTTGTTTAAATGTGAATTGATGATGCTGATTGAGGAAAAGGAAAAATGAAAGATTGTGTAAACTGATAATTGTATTATGGGGGTCAGCCTGACTAGATATCCTGGGAGATGGTGGACGGACCGGGTCCGTAGGGAACCCTACCGGGATTGTGGTCTCACATGCCGGACGGGGTATGGAGATCTTATGGTTTTGGCGCCCATACCGGACGGGGTATGGGGACGGCCCGTTTCACCCTCATACCGGACGGGGTATTGAGGTTTATGGTTTTGGCGCCCATACCGGACGGGGTATGGGGACGGCCCGTTTCACCCTCATACCGGACGGGGTATTGAGGTTCATGGTTTTGGCGCCCATACCGGACGGGGTATGGGGACGGCCCTGGAAACTGATTATGAATGTTAAAGGTTAACGGGTAGCGGAACCCCTATGGACCCCCACGGATACTAGTAGGCTGGTAAATGAGAAAAAGATATGTTGTACAATGATTGAATTACAAGAGGCGTGATAAGTGTTATGTTTTACAGCTTAGATTATTCAATGATTATGATAATGTTATTGTTTTTCTCATATTGTTTTCATAAATTCCACCAAGGTAAGTGGATGGTCAAAGTTTTATTATTGATAAAAGGTTTTGTTGTTAATAAACGAGTTTATTGTAAATTATGCTCCATTGGTCTTTTGTGGTTTTTTACCCACCTTTATCTCCGTGACGGTGAGATATCGTGATGTTCTTACTGGGCTAGTGTAGCTCACTCCTTAATTAACCATTTCAGATCAGGAAGACATGGTTCCCGAGCCCGTTCCGCAGGAGGACGACGAAGGGGATGCCTAGAGACTCTGTAGTCATACGCATAGTTTATTTTCGAGTTTTCTTTCTTAGTTAGTTTAATCTTTTATATTTTAAGTACGTTTTTTTTGGTTTTTCGTGTAAGGGATGTTAACTGAAATTTTGATCTCGCTTCCGCATTCGATATATTTAAATACTCATTTCTTTTTAATATTTTCCGGGGCCGTTACAGTTGGTATCAGAGTCAGGTTTCCTCGGACCCATCCCTTACACTATAGTCCTTTAAAGAAATACTCACCGATTGGTCGTTACTCAACCATTCCTTGTAAATGCAGGTACACAGAAATGAGGAGAGGAAGGCCCCCACTAAACCGAGCGGCCCAAGATAATTCGCTTCGGGAGGATTTGGACAGATTATATGAGATGGTGGAAGCTCTCGTAGCTGCTCAGCGAAGGCAAGAGGAGAGAAGGGAGTTACCCGGACCTCCTCCGCTAGCGCAGGTTGAGCCCCCGTTACAGCAGGCTGATCCCGAGCCACCCCGGCAGGAGCCTGTTCCTCCACAGTACCACCCGGCACCACAGCCGCGGTACGACCCGGTACCACAGCCACGGTACCAACAGGTACCGCCACAGCACATTCCAGTGCCCCCACCCCATCAGCAGGCGCCACCACAGGGTCCCCCAGTTCACCCTCAGCCGGCCCCAGTTCCTTTACCTCGGGACCCCGCTCCCTCCTTGATCGACCCTGGCTTCATAGAGAGGTACAGGAGACTGAACCCTTCTACTTTTTCGGGGGAATCCTCTTTTGAAGAGGCCCAATACTGGTTGGCGGAGACTGAGCGAGCCTTTGAGACCTTGGGAGTAATTCCTGAGCAGAGGGCTGCCATTGCCTCCTACATGCTGGTAGGGGAAGCAGTACGCTGGTGGGAGCTCAAGCGGGCCACCCTGCCTGTACCAGTTACTTGGGAGCAGTTCCTAGGGGCTTTCCATGCGGAGTATCTCCCTAAGCACATCCAACATTTAAAGGAAATTGAATTTGCTCAGTTGGTCCAGGGTAATATGACAGTGTCGGAGTATGCCCGCAAGTTCCTGGAGCTGGGCCGACATGCCCCGGAGACATTGTTGGATGAGGGCCGAAAGGCCAGGAAATTCCAGTGGGGTCTCCGCCCGGCGATCAGACAGCACTTGTTGGTGATGGAGCTCGAGACATATTCGGCAGTCCTGGCAAAGGCGCAGATCATAGAAAGGAGCTTCGACACCCGCCCTCAGCTAGCGGGAAGTTCCCGACCTTCAGCCCCGCTCCGCAGGCCAGCGCCTACCATGCCGGTCCAACCCAGCAAGAGACCCAGGCCTGCCGCTCAGGGCCCTCCTCAGGCTATGGGGGTAGCTCGTGGGAAGATCTGCCAGTACTGCGGCAGGGATCATGGGGACCGACCCTGCTACCGCCTCAACAACACCTGTCGCATATGCGGCAGTACCCAGCACTATGCGAGGGAGTGTCCTAGGAACCAGAATCAAGGGAGGCCTCCAATCCAGGGCAGAGTTTACAACCTTACCCAGAAGGATGCCGATGCAGACCCGGACGTGGTACATGGTAAACCCAAGAAGGAAGTTTGTATCCAAGAGATTCCAGTAGTCCGAGACTTTCCAGACGTATTTCCGGATGAACTGCCCGGTCTACCAGGGGACAGAGAGGTCGAGTTCACCATAGACTTACAGCCAGGAACCCAACCCATCTCGGTAGCTCCTTACCGAATGAGCCGCATCGAGATGGAAGAGCTAAAGAAACAAATCACTGAGCTACAAAACAGTGGCTTCATTAGACACAGCATTTCCCCATGGGGTGCCGGGGTTACTTTTGCAAAGAAAGGAGATGGAACATTGAGACTGTGTATTGATTATAGAAGGATAAACAAGGTAACAATTAAAAACAAGTACCCTCTCCCCCGGATTGATGACCTTTTCGATCAGTTGCAGGGTGCACAAGTCTTTTCTAAAATAGATCTACGATCAGGTTACCATCAGGTAAAAGTGAGAGCAGAAGACATCCCCAAGACGGCATTCCGAACCAGGTACGGACACTATGAGTTCCTGGTTATGCCGTTTGGGCTAACCAACGCCCCGGCCATCTTTATGGATCTAATGAACAGAATCTTCAGAGAGTTCTTGGATAAATTTGTCATCGTGTTCATCGATGATATCTTAGTCTACTCAAAAAGTAGAGAAGAACATGCTCATCATCTTGCCCAAGTCCTCCAGGTACTCAGGGAAAAGAAGTTGTATGCAAAGTTGAGCAAGTGTGGATTTTGGCTCGAGCAAACCGCCTTCCTAGGACATGTTATATCGAAGGAAGGGGTGTCGGTGAACCCCGAAAAGGTTGAAGCGGTACTTGGTTGGAAAAGGCTGACAACAGTTAAGGAAATTCGCAGTTTCCTAGGGATGGCGGGTTATTACCGCCGGTTTGTCGAAGGGTTCTCCAGTCTAGCGGCCCCTCTAACCCGACTCACAAAGAAGAATGCAAAGTTTGATTGGAATGAGAACTGCGAAAGGAGTTTTTCAGAATTGAAAAAGCGACTGACTACTGCACCCGTGCTGGCTCTACCGAGTGGATCAGGAGGGTATACAGTTTATAGTGATGCCTCCTATCTGGGCCTGGGTTGTGTCCTGATGCAGCATGGAAAGGTTATAGCATATGGGTCTATACAGCTAA
The DNA here is from genome assembly GCF_054855325.1 of Carica papaya. Lineage (NCBI taxonomy): Eukaryota > Viridiplantae > Streptophyta > Magnoliopsida > Brassicales > Caricaceae > Carica > Carica papaya. Next base: position 2,790,045 of record NC_142312.1, on the reverse strand, counting down.
AGAATCATGAGAAGAACTATCCTACCCATGATTTGGAGCTTGCCGCAATCATACACGCCTTGAAAATCTGGCGCCATTATTTGTATGGAGAGACCTTTCAGATCTACACCGATCATAAGAGCTTGAAGCACATCTTCACTCAGAAGGATCTCAACATGCGTCAGAGAAGGTGGATGGAACTCCTCAAGGACTATGATTGTGACATCCTATACCATCCAGGTAAGGGCAACGTAGTAGCCGATGCCCTCAGTAGGAAGAGTGCAGGCACCCTAGCCCATCTGATGGTTTCGGAATGCAGGTCCATTGGGGCTACGCAGCAGGTTCGACTGCAAGATCTGAAGAGGGCCACATGTTTGAGCCACCTAGCAGTCCAACCCGAGCTAATCCAAAGAATAAAGGAAGCCCAGTCAATCGACTCCGCCCTAGTAAACCGCAAGAAGGATGCAGAACAGGGAGTGAACTCAGAATTTCAGATCTCTGCCGACGGATTGATTCGTTTCAAGGACAGAATGTGTGTCCCAGACGACAATGAATTAAAAAGAGACATCATGACAGAGTCCCATAGTTCAAGGTTCGTCATGCATCCAGGAAGTACAAAAATGTACCAAACTATGCGACCCCGATTCTGGTGGAATGGGATGAAGAGAGATATAGCCGACTTTGTATCTAAGTGCTTGGTATGTCAGCAGGTCAAAGCAGAACATCAACGCCCAGGGGGGTTGCTTCAGCCTTTACCGATTCCAGAATGGAAGTGGGAACACATCACCATGGACTTCGTATCGGGACTACCCAAGGCACGATCGGGACACGATGCCATATGGGTAATTGTTGACCGACTCACTAAGTCTTCCCACTTCCTGGCCATCAGAATGACTGATTCGTTGGACAAGTTGGCAAGAATGTATGTCCGGGAAATAGTCAGACTGCATGGGGTCCCAGTAACAGTGGTATCCGACAGGGATCCCAGATTCACTTCTCGGTTTTGGAATAGTTTCCAGCAAGCTATGGGAACAAAGCTGTCCCTCAGTACTGCCTTCCACCCCCAAACCGATGGACAATCAGAGAGGACAATCCGTACGCTGGAGGATATGCTCCGAGCTTGTGTCCTTGACTCCGGAGGCCATTGGGACGACCATCTACCCCTGATAGAGTTTGCCTACAACAACAGTTACCAAGCAAGCATCGGCATGGCCCCATACGAGGCGCTTTACGGGCGTCCGTGCAGGTCACCGATTTGTTGGGAGGAAGTGGGCGATAGAAGATTGTTTGGCCCGGATTTAGTGGAAGAAACCACGTCCAAGATAGTTAAGATCAAGAAGAACATCCAGACAGCTCAGAGTAGGCAAAAGAGCTATGCTGATACCCGAAGGAGGGACCTGGCCTTTGAGAAAGGTGACCGGGTGTTTCTTAAAGTCACCCCCTTCAAGGGAATTAGTAGGTTCGGCAGAAGGGGAAAATTAAACCCCAGATACATTGGACCCTTTGAAATCTTAGACAAGATTGGTACCACTGCCTACAGACTTGCACTGCCCCCTGAGCTCTCCCGGGTTCACAATGTGTTTCATGTATCTATGCTGCGCAAGTACAATCCGGACCCTTCTCATGTCGTGGCTCATGAACCGCTCTCACTCCGAGAGGACTTGTCTTATGAAGAAGTACCGGTCAGTATCACGGACCGAGAAAGCAGAATACTCCGTAACCGGGAAATATCATTTGTAAAAGTCTTGTGGCAGAACCACACGCCTAGGGAGGCGACTTGGGAGCTGGAATCAGAATTTAGGGCCCAATATCCTCATCTGTTTGATCAAGAGTAATGAGGCAAATTTGGGGACCAAATTTCTTTATGGGGGGGAGAGTTGTAGCACCCGAAAAGGAGGAGAAAAAAAAAAAAAAAAAAAAAAAAGGGCGGCCACGTCAGCAGCCACGTCAGCAGGCCCGGTCAGCAGTCCCGGCCAACCAGGGCCTGCCACGTGGCAAGACCGCGTCACTCCAAAAGGAGCCACGCTGGCGATCCGCGTGGGTGCGATCCGACGGCCCAGATCAATCACGCGATCGGACGGCCCAGATTCAATCGCACGGACGGCCCAGATTCAATCAAAAACGAACGGCCCAGATTAAAACAAAATGAACGGCTGTGATCAAAAGGCAAGGGGTTATAAATAGAACCTCCACACCAGACCACAAACCCTAGCCGCCAGCCGCTCGCCGGAGAAGACTAACCAGAGGCCGACCGCCGCCACCCGCCGCCACTCGCCGCCGCACCGGGGAAATTTCCGACCGCCGATCGAGGTAAATTTCATACCCCCGACTCGTTTTTCCCCACTGATTCCTCCTATGGCCAAATCGAAGCTGAAATCCCGGCCAAACGGCCGGAATACGCGGCCGAAGCCCAGCGGCACCGCCGCGCCCCCTCTCGGTTTTTGCCTCCGACGAGGCCCTTCCCGGCCTCTGTTCGATGCAATTTTTATATCACCGTGATCACCATTCTTTTCTCTACAGGTTGACCGAAGCCAAATCACCAAAACATGAACTTCGCCGGAGAGTCGCCGTACCCGAGAGCGCCGCCGCCGGTAAGCTCCGTTTTTCCGTGATTTTTTGGCCCCCCGAGGGCCCTAGGGTTGTTTTCTGACAAGGACCAATGCGAGTGTGGCTGAATTCGGCCAAAAACGGCCGAAAACAGTCAACCCGAGGCGACTCGCCGCCGCCAGCGGCGGCGCCGTCGCCGGAGCACGGCGGAGCCGCCGTGCCGGAGTTGCGATTTGGGCCGAAAGAGGCCCTGGGCCTAATTTGGATTTTTTTTGGAACCCGTGCAGGTACTGTGAGCGTGTTTCAGTTCCCCGGGAAAAATTCAGGGGAAAATTAGGGACAGCCTGCAGGCGCACTGTGAATCGTATTCGGATCCCGAAAACAGGTAAGGACCCCTCACCTTATTTCCTATCACGGTATTAAAGTTCAAAATGATAAAACGGTATTTCTTGAATTAATGCATGTGTGAAATTGCTTAAGGTAGCTAATGGAGCCCGAGTCTAGTGTGATTGGTGGTTTACTGTTATTTGGCCTGTTTACAGCTTTAAATGCAAAATGAGGTTTGATGTGTTCATTTTACAGATTTGTGTGCATGTACTACGTTTTTATTGATTATGGGTTGAATGACTGAAAAACTGATACTGTATGTTGTCTGTTTGGTATGAATTACGATTTGCTTGTTTAAATGTGAATTGATGATGCTGATTGAGGAAAAGGAAAAATGAAAGATTGTGTAAACTGATAATTGTATTATGGGGGTCAGCCTGACTAGATATCCTGGGAGATGGTGGACGGACCGGGTCCGTAGGGAACCCTACCGGGATTGTGGTCTCACATGCCGGACGGGGTATGGAGATCTTATGGTTTTGGCGCCCATACCGGACGGGGTATGGGGACGGCCCGTTTCACCCTCATACCGGACGGGGTATTGAGGTTTATGGTTTTGGCGCCCATACCGGACGGGGTATGGGGACGGCCCGTTTCACCCTCATACCGGACGGGGTATTGAGGTTCATGGTTTTGGCGCCCATACCGGACGGGGTATGGGGACGGCCCTGGAAACTGATTATGAATGTTAAAGGTTAACGGGTAGCGGAACCCCTATGGACCCCCACGGATACTAGTAGGCTGGTAAATGAGAAAAAGATATGTTGTACAATGATTGAATTACAAGAGGCGTGATAAGTGTTATGTTTTACAGCTTAGATTATTCAATGATTATGATAATGTTATTGTTTTTCTCATATTGTTTTCATAAATTCCACCAAGGTAAGTGGATGGTCAAAGTTTTATTATTGATAAAAGGTTTTGTTGTTAATAAACGAGTTTATTGTAAATTATGCTCCATTGGTCTTTTGTGGTTTTTTACCCACCTTTATCTCCGTGACGGTGAGATATCGTGATGTTCTTACTGGGCTAGTGTAGCTCACTCCTTAATTAACCATTTCAGATCAGGAAGACATGGTTCCCGAGCCCGTTCCGCAGGAGGACGACGAAGGGGATGCCTAGAGACTCTGTAGTCATACGCATAGTTTATTTTCGAGTTTTCTTTCTTAGTTAGTTTAATCTTTTATATTTTAAGTACGTTTTTTTTTGTTTTTCGTGTAAGGGATGTTAACTGAAATTTTGATCTCGCTTCCGCATTCGATATATTTAAATACTCATTTCTTTTTAATATTTTCCGGGGCCGTTACAAATGGAGCATAATTTATAGTAAACTCGTTTATTAACATAAAAACCTTTAATGTCCACTTACCTCGGTGAGGTTCATAAAATAACATATGAAAGCAATAACATTATCATCATCATGAAATCATATGAACTGTATAACAAAATATTTACCATGCCTTTGCATCTCAATCATTAAACAATACATTTTCCTCATTTACCAGCCTACTAGTATCCATGGGGATCCATAGGGGTCCCGCTACCCGTGAACCCTTAACATTTATAACCTGATTCCAGAGCCGTCCCCATACCCCGTCCGGTATGAGCGTAAAACGGGTCATCCCCATACCTCGTCCGGTATGGGCGCCAAAACACAGAAGGTCTTCATACCCCGTCTGTTATGAGAGACCACGTTCCCGGTAGAGTTCCCTATGTACCCGGTCCGTCCACCATCTCCTAGGATATCTAGTCAGGCTATTTGCATTATCCGTTTATCAATTCACGTAATCTTTTATTCCTTTTTTTCCTCAGTCATCATCATCAAATCACACACAAACATGCAAACCAGTAGTTTATGCCAAACAAGACAACACACAATATCGGGTTCTCAGTCATTCAACCCATAATCAATAAAAAAGTGATATATGCACACGAAACTATGAAATAAAAACATCAGACATCATACTGCATTTAAAACTGTAAAATAGAACAAACAACAATTGACCGACAAATACACCAGACTCGGGCTCCATTAGCGACCTTAAACTATTTCACACATCTATTGATTCATGAAATACTGTTTTATCATTTATTGAACTTTAATACCGTGATAGGAAATAGGGTGAGGGGTCCTTACTTGTTTCAGAGTCTGAATACGGCTCTACAGTGCGCATACAGACTGTCCCTAATTTTTCCTGAATTTTTTCTGGGGAACTGAAACGCACTACTGGTACCTGCACGTGTCCCAAAAAATCTCAAATTAGACCTAGGGCCCCATTCGGCCAATATTGCAATTCCGGCACGGCGGCTCCGCCGTGCTCCGGCGGTGATTCGCCTTGGGTTGGCCGTTTTCGGTCGAATTCGGCCACGCTTGCATCGGTCCCTGCGATAGAACAACCCTAGGGCCCTCGGTGGGCCGAAAAATCGAAACTTACCGGCGGCGGTGTCCTCGGGTGCGGCGGCTCCTTCGGCGTGGGTCGCGTTTTGATGTTTGGCTCTGATCAACCTGTAGAGAAAAGAACGGTGATCACATTGGTATAAAATTTGCATTAAACAGAGGCCGGGAAGGGCCTCATCGGAGGCAAAAATCGAGGAGGGGCGCGGCGGCGCTGCTGGGTTTTGGCTGAGTTTTCTGGCCGTTTGACCGGTGGTTTGGCTCTGGTTTGGTCACAGGCGGACTCAGCGTCAAAAAACTAGCAAGGGGGAGAAAAATTACCTCGATCGGCGGTCGAAAACTTCCCCGGTCCGGCGGCGGATGGTGGCAGCTGGCTCCTCCAGCGTCTGGTTCTTCTTCTCCGGCGAGCACTGGCGGCTAGGGTTTCTTTGGTCAGGTGTGGGTGGGGGTATTTATACCCTTTGCCTTTTAATCGTGACAGTCCATCAAGATTGAATTTGGGTCGTTCGATTGGGATTTAATTGAGATTAAATCTGGACCGTTCATCGCGATGTAATCTGGGTCGTTCGTGTGCATGATTCTGGGTCGTCCGTGCGCACGTGTGATCTGAGCCGTCAGTGCGCGCGGGAACGGATCTGGGCCGTCCGATCGCGCGCACACGGATCGCCCCCGTGGCCCGTCCCCTGGTCAGCGTGTCCTTGCCACGCGGCGCATCCTGGTTGGCCGGGGCTGCTGACCGGGCCGCTGACGTGGCTGCTGACGTGGTGCTGACGTGGTACAACTTTTCTAAATTACGTTTTGACCTCCGATTTTTGATTTTCTTTTCAAAAATACCTCCAGAATCTAAATTTTCACCCCTTGTTCCCAAAATCAATTTCAATTAAATCCAAATAATATTTTTACCCAATTTTATCATTATTATTATTTTTATTTTTATTAAATTAAATTAAATAAGAATCAAATAAATAAATAAAAATAAAAATAAATAAATAATTTTTTTTATTTTTTATTTTTATTCAGGTGTTACAGAAGCAGTCTGAGAGGGATGAAAAAGATGAGAGAGAGAGTTACCAGTGAGAGGGAGTGGCATGATAGGGACACTTGAGGAAGATGAGAGAAAGAGATACGAATGAAAGGGAGTGGTCTGATGAGGTACTGTTGGGTGAGATGAGAATAAGAGATGCAAATGAGAAAAAGATAAAAATAATGAGTGAGGACGTGGTGAAAACGTGCTTTAACAATGTGTGTATGTGTGTGTGTGCGTTATGAGATAAGTGTAATGAGTATGTGTAGGAATTCTATTAGTTGAACATGTGTGTGGATAGTGAAATAAACTGGTTTATGTATTTGTTGAATATGTGTGCCTGTATGAACTATTTTGCGTGTTTGCTGAATATGCATGTATGTATGATGATTGACTCTGATTATGGAAATTGTATAACCATACTTGTACTATTGTCGTGGCTGGATACGCTGATGTTGGTTATTGATAGTTGTTGGTCCAGGGGGAGGAGTAGGACCGCCGATGTTGGTGACGGTTAAAGGGTTACCAAAAGGGTAACGGTATGAGTGTGTAGCCAGTTTATGATCAAGACTTGGTGAAGGTGGGGATGAGTTGAGTCATCGATATTGGTGATGGAAGGAATGGATAACAGTATGAATAGGTGGCCAGTTGGGGTCGAGTAGTAACAAAAAAAAACAGTCACCGATATTGGTGATGGCTGGGGGTTTGATCTGGGAGGAATAGTGTAGGTGTGTGACCAGGTTAAGTTCAAGTGGATAGGTACGTCAGGTATGTGGGGAAATGTTAGGGTGGCCTATTGTGGTGACTTCACGTGGTAATAAGTGGGAATGGTTGACGATTTTTCTTCGAAAAGATGTTGTAATTATAGCAAGGGGTAGGGGAGTAAGAGGAGAAGAGTGTGGGTAGGAGGGATGACATGACTAATTGAAGTGGGGACCTAGGAGGCATTTAACTGAATTTTCATTCTATGTTTATGATTTGAATTTATTCTATCGAGCTTGTGTATACTCATTAACTATCATTTACAGATGATGTAGCAACGGAAACTGGACCAGAGCTGCGTTCTTCCGATCTTAGCATGTAGAGGAGACAGAACAGGGAGTATGGATAATAAAACGGAATATTTGTAACGACTCCGTAAATACCCAAAGAAAATAAATAATAACTTAAGTGCGGAAGCAAAATAAAAGGGTTAAGGTTTACATTCCTTACACAATAATTTAAAAGTACTAAACAACATTACGGAATTCACCCTTTTGGAAGAAACACAAGAAATAAGGAAATAAACGGAAAAGAGAAAATATCTAGCATCTACTTGTAATCTTCTTGCGAATCGGGCTACGGAACCTGGTCCTCTTGATCTGAAATGGTTAAATAAGGAATGAACTATACTAGCCCAGTAAGAATATCACATTATATCACCGACACATAAATAAATGTGAGTATAAAAATAAAAATAACTAATGGAGTATTAAATTTAGCAAATTCATTTATCATGAATTAAACTATTTATAGTTCACTTACCGTAACGAGATTTCCAAAAACAACCTATAGAGTCAATAACATAACACATATCATAATTTCATATGCAATCAGTCGGAACAACAACATAATACATATCATAAATGTATACACATCGTCAAATAACCAAATAATAACTGTCACCTTTTCACCAGTCAACTAGTATCCATGGGGGTTCATAGGGATGTTCCCGTTACATGTGAGTTCTTTTCTTTAACAATCTCATTTACGGACCGTCTTCATATCCCGTCCGATATGAGCACCAATTTATTAAACTTCAATACCCCGTATAGTATGAGGGTAAAGCGGGTCGTCCCTATATCTCGTCCAGTATGAGGGTGAAGCAGGCCGTTCACATACCACGTCCGGTATAAGCGCCAAATTATCAAGTCTCTATACCCCGTTCGATACGAGAAAACATTCACGGTAGGGTTCTCCATGTACCCGGTCCGTCCACCATCTCCCATGATATCCAGTAAGGCTGTCATTCAATCTGGTTATTTAATCACAAAAATTTCTCGTTTTCTTTTAGTCTCCATTTTTCAAACCAATCATGATCACATAAGCAAACAAACATATATCAAGGAATGCAATCATATCTCAAATTTTCAATCAAACAGTAGTCACGTAAGGCAGCAGTTCATGCATTCAAATAATAAAAGTGATGGACTAGATACCATCATGCTTTTAGATTGTAAATAAATCAACAGAAATCAACAGAGAATAATTTTCGATTTCGGCTTCATTAACAATCCGTAATTAATTATGCACATTTATTTAATTTGTACAAATACCATATTATTATTAATTTAGACTTCAATTTTATGATAGTGAATAGGGTGAGGGATCCTTATTCGATTTGACGTCCGAAAAGTTAAGTTGTTTACTGTGCCTATGGGTAGTCTCTGAGTTCTCTAAGTTTTTTTTCAAGAATCGAAACGCGCTAATAATATCTACAAATGTTCCAAACAAACCCAAAATCAGTCCTAGGCCCCACTCGGCCAATTTCAGAATTCCGACATGGCGGCTCCGTCACCTACTGTGGCGATCGGCGAGCCGTTTTCAGCCAAATTCGGCCGATTTTGCATCGATCCCTGCAAGAAAACATGTTAAAAGGCATCGGTTTGCCGAAAAAATACGAAAAACTGAAACTCACCGGCGGCGGAGCTCTCTAGTGCGGCAACTCCTCCGGCTCACGTTGCGGTTGGGTGTTTTGCTCTAGTTAACATGTAGAGAAGGACACGGTGATCACAATTGTAGAGAAATTACACAAAATGAGAATCGGAAAGGGCCTCATCGGAAGCGTTTTGTGAAATTTCTCGCGGCAGCAGCACCGGGTTTCGCCGGCATTTTTCAGCCAATTAGCCGGTCTTTTTGCTCCGATTTAGCAATGGATGAGCTTAAAGAAATTTTGTACAAAAGGAGAAGTTTTTATCTTTTTTGGCGATCAGAAAGGGTTCCAGTGCGGCAGCGGGTGGTGACGATCTGCTCCCCGGTGGCTACATCGTCTTCTCCGGCGATGGGGTCTGGCGGCTAGGGTTAGGATTTAATGTGGATAGGGGTTATTTATATATGTCCACTTTTGATCTGGATCGTCCATCACGTTTGATCTGGACCGTTCGATCGTGATTAAATAGGAGGTGAATTTGGATCATCCATCGCGATTCACTCTGGACCGTCCGATCGCATTTGAATATGATCGTTCGATCACGTTTGGGAGGGAGCGCATCCAGGCCGTCCGTGCACGCGGGAATGGACCTGGGCCGTTCGATCGCGAGCACGCGGATTGTCCGCGTGGCTTCCCATGTGGCAGCACATCAATGCCCGTTGCCACATGGGACGTCCTGGTTCGTCGGGGCTGCTGACCAGGCGTCTCACGTGGCAGAACTTTTCTAAATTGTACTTTAACATCTGATTTCTAATTTTTCTTTCAAAAATATCCCAAGAACTTAAATTTTTACCCATTTTCTCCAAAATTATTTCTAATTTCATTCTCACTCAATTTTTACTTTATTTTTACCCTAAATAAAATAAAATAAATTAATAAAAAATTACATTTATTAATTATTAAATTAAAACAAATTTTTTGTGGGTATTACAATATTCATATAGTTAGTAGAAAGTAGCTCTTGTTGAAATGAGAAATTGTGAAATTTTAATATATAATTGATGAATATACAATAAAGTAACTTTAGAAAATTGAATGATTTGATTTGAACTTTTTCTATGTGGTATGACTGATTGGTTACGAAATGATATATGTTATGCTACGTATGCTAACAGGGTCGTCGTATTGCTGCTGTGGCTAAATTCGGGGCGTTACACGATTGGTTCTTCTTCTCCAGTAGGAGGCTGACGACTATGGTTTGAGTTCAGTGTGATGTGAGATATTTATACCCGTATCACTTAAATCTGGATCGTTCATCGCGTTTGATCTCGACCATTCGATTGTGTTTAAAAAAAATAAATTTGAGCCGTTCATCGTATTTAATCACAACTGTCCGATCGTGCATGAGGAGAGAATTGATCCGGACCGTCCACACGCACGAGAACGTATCCAGGTCGTCCTATCGTAGACACACGGATTGTCAGCGTGGCCTTCCTCGCGGCACCGAGTCAGCATGCTTTGCCACGCTGCGCGCTCCAGTTCGTCGGGACCGCTGACTGGACGGTTTACGTGACACAATTTTTTTAATTATATTTTGACCTCTAGTTTCTTATTTTTCTTTTAAAAATATTATCCGAACTTAAATTTTCACCAATTTCTTTTAGAATTATCTTTAATGTTATTCTCAATCTATTTTTTTCTATAATTTTACATTAAATAAAAATTTATTAATTTTAAAATTATATTTTTATATATTTTTTTTAAAATTTAAAATTTAATTCCGTATCAAATTTCAAATCCGATTATTCCATAATTGTTAAATAGAGATAATCTAATTCAAATTCACATAAAATTTTTAAAAAATATAGATACTTTTAATAATGAATTTTACATGAGGTTTAATTTGTTGAAAAATTCATTGGCCCGTAGGGCAGGTACGCATGTGGGTAAACAGGACCGTCAGATTTGACTTTGAATTTTTATATTAATTATAATGTTTATAAAGGGTACAAATACAATGCTTTAGTTCGTTGATATGACTCATGACTCGCGCAATTAATTATATCGGATACTATCAAACTATATATAAATCCATCAGACATCAGAGGGAGAAGAACATGAGACCGTTAACCTTCAAAATAAATATCATATGATTTTTTTAGTATAAAGTACTTGATAATCAATTTGGCCTAAAAACAATGAAAAAAATAATTGTAAATATTAAATTTATGTAAATTTTAAAATATATTTATATGATCCAAAGATTATTGGGTGCAATATTATGTTAAGTTTTAATTAATTATGTATATTTATATGTAAAAAATATTGTGTATAAAAAATTATTAAGTTCATTTAAAAATAACATGATGTGGGTCAAGTCCATCTTAAACTTTAATACGTTAAATAAAATATAAATTTTTATGTATAAAAATTAAAATATTATAATAAATTAAATTATAAATAATAAAAATTAAAGTTATAAATATACAATTATAATTTTTAAATTATATGTAATATATCTTTTTATTTTGAATTTTAATAATTTAAAAAAATTAATCTTTAACGTGAGTCACGTCCATATGTATATATATATATATATATATATATAAAGAGAAAAGAAAAAGAACAAATCAGAGCTTTGCTGGGCTCTTGAGTCACATCAAGAACTGCACGCTTGGTACGTTTTGAAAATGGATTGGTGGAGTTGGTATTTCACACTATGCTAAGCCCATAAATTATGTTCGGAATACATTTAGATGTTTTAAAATTAAAAAAATATATATATATATATTCAATTTTACATAAAAATTAATATGTAATTAAATAATATTTATAAAATTTTACGTTTATTTTTTTTATTTATTTATAATTTTTGCAAAAACGTAATGGGCTTGATTAAATTATTTATTGGGTAGTTTAAATTTGGTACCAAAATAATTAGTAAAAATAGCTTCACGTATAAAATTAACTTATTCTTATCCCATTTTCAAATTTACCAAAATAAATACACATTTTAAAATTTTATATGGGATTAAATATAATTACATTGCACACTGATTATTTAATACGTCAATTCATTTACTTAAACTCTTCCAAAATTACAAGCACCAACAACCCACCACCCAATTGTACCCTCATTTTCACGAATGAACTCATAATCTTCCATTAATTTTACATAGTCTTTAAACAAATCATTGACTATTTAAACTTTATGAATTATTAACTTGTTGTTTCCTAAATTGAAAAGTTATATTCTCATTGTCTGTTGTTTAATTTTATTGCGTACGTAATTTTTATAATCCAATGTATATGATTTAAGTTTTTTTCATTTTATGAAATCATTAACTTTCTTATATTTATTGAGCTTTAAAAAATTTCACATAAAATAATAAGTAAAGACTATAGTGTTGCTTGAATATTTAAATTAAAAAATATCAGAAAAATACAAAATATTTATGCTTTTAGTAGATTAATTTTTTTTAAGAAATATTTTTCTTTTAAAATTTAATTTAAAAAATTAATTATACTCTATTATGAGAACCCACTCTGTCCTTTTTTAATTATTGGTCTTTTCAACGGTGATTTTTTTTTTTTAAGGGTACTAATTAATTTACTTTTATCAAATTTATAATAAATTATCAAATTAATTGTTGAAATTTGAGACTTGTTGTAATTTAATTTTAATTTACAATATTTTCTATTTGCTTGAATCACCAATTTTCTTTCAAATTTTTGACGAATTAAACAACATTTGAATATTTAAAAAAAATAATTTTTACTAATTTTTTACGTTGATAAATTAGTAAGGAAAAAAAAAAAAAAAACAGAAAAAATTATTATTTATTTTTCAACATATTAATTTAACTAATTAAATTTATTTTTTAAAATCATTTTTTAAAACATCCAAATATTATTTGACCATTTTATCTTGCTATGTTAAAAATAAAAAGAAAATAAGTGTTTAAAAAATGTTAATGATCAAATTAAAAAAAAAAATATTAGACCTCAAATAATAATAAATGTCAAACGTTTAAGATTAAATTAATAATTTAATTATATATCATTAATTTTATATTTTCCCCACTAGTGAAAAGGAGGGCTTGGTTGATGGAGTATTATGACTATTTAGTTATGATATGTTTGGCTATAAGTGTCACATTGTACAACTAAAGAAAGCTTTAATCTATCATGTTCTTGTTTAATAGGTTACTCTCTCTCTCTCTCTATATATGTCCCTTTCAATATTATTGCTCATCTTCTTTTAAATTTATATTCGATGAATAGTTCTCGATTTTTTGTTTTAATAAATATAATGAATATTTTTTATTTTTAATAGTAAATATATACTAACTTCGACTTTTATGCATCAAAATTAAATTATTTTGTGAAAATATATTTTAAAAGTTGAGGAAGAAGTCAAATGTTCCTTCGAGTTTATTGTGTTAATTAATTAGTTGATAATGACGCAACAAAGCCGAGTCGTTGTAGTATAGTGGTGAGTATTCCCGCCTGTCACGCGGGCGACCCGGGTTCGATCCCCGGCAACGGCGGCTTTTTGGTAATTTTATTTTATAGTAATTACTTAAAAATTGGAGGAAAAGAAAAACAAAGCCCAGGAAGTAGCCTTCAAAATGGGCCCTAAAGGCCCATCTTCCAATTCAATGGCATTTCCAAATTAACAATTTTCTATCACACGCAACAAGATTTACCCAGAATCAAAGTGCATTTTAACATTTGCAGAAAACAAGATTTAACTTCAATCAGAGTTTTACACAACGAAACGGTAGAAATTCAAACACCAAATCATCATTTTGCCATCAATGAATTCTGAGCTTAATTCTGTTCCTGCAAATTTGCTCCAGACGCCTTGTTACCTTCCACCAAACGCCACATATACCAGGACCCAACGGACCTGTAAGGCCTCCATTTCTCGCAAATCTGCTCCATCTGCATAGGACCCGGCAGCTCTTTAAGCCCGTAAAGAAGCTTCACCCCTTTCCTCACACCCAGGTCACCCACCGGCAACACATCAGGTCTACGCAACGAGAAGATCATGAACATATGCACTGACCAAACCCCTATCCCCTTAACCGCCGTCAACGCCGTCAGAAGTTCCTCGTCGTTCATTTCTAGAATTGAAGTGTCCGACAACGTTCCTTTCACATACCTATCTGCCAGGTCATGGAGATAGCTGGCTTTTCTGTTCGAGACGCCGGCTTCCCGGAGCTGTTTTGCGGTGACGGAGAGGACGGCGTTGGGGAGGACCCCAGATTCTTCGCCGGAGAAGAGTGCGAGGAAGCGAGTGTAAATTGAGTTGGCAGCTTTGGTGGCGAGTTGCTGGTAGAGGATGCTTCTGGCTAGGGAGAGGAATGGAGGGTTGTGAGAATCGAAGGTTGGCGCGCGATGGGCGGCGATTATGGAAGCGAGAAGGGGATCTGAGTCGCGTAGATGGTTGAGAGCGAGGTCGATCTCCGATTTGGAGGATAATTGTTTCGTGATTTTGGGGCCAAGAGAGGGTTTGACGGCGGCCACGGTGGTGGCCGAAATGGGGTGTTTTGAAGAGATTTTTCGGATTTTGCGAGGTCGAAATGGGATTTTGGAGGAGGAAGAGGGATTTTCAGAAACTTCAATGGAGATGTTGGTGACTGTTCGGGAAAGTGGTTTCATGGCTGTTGGGGTTTTTCCAAAGGAGATGGCAACGGATGAGGTCGTGGATTTCTTTTTCTCCGGCGGGTAAATTGACCGTTATGAACTTAACATTACGCTTTAATAAAATGAGATGTAGGTTTAGTGTTCGAAGCTGACGTCAGCAAATACGTATCATTAGGTACTAATATATATATATAAATATATATATTTAAATTTTAATAAACGCACCCCAGATTTTCAAAGATATTTATTCCTCTCTATTCTCAAATTATGAATTTAATTTATTTTTCCTTATAAACTTAGTTGAAAATTAGAAATGCCTTTCATAATTATTATTTTTAAAATATAATATTACTGTAAGTTCAAATTTACAATCTTAAATTTATAGAAAGAGCCACTGAGTCCTCTTCTAATGAACTTGTTGAGAAGTTGAATAGTTCTCCTCATGATCCTTCCTGCAACCGCAAAAAATGGGTAAACAGAAAATCGATGACAGTCTTCCGTCTTCCTCGGATCTGACCTCTTCCATGAAGAAAACCCACAAGATATCACAGGATAATCTTTAGCAACTCAGTTTTTTTTTTTTTTTCATATCCAAAAATGGCAAAGACCCACCACGTCATCCGTATCTTCCTCAGCACAACCGAGTGGCTGAGTCCCAATCATTACCACCCACGAAACGAAGAAGAAGAAAAAACCAGCTTGTTTTTCTTCGAAAAGAATTCCATGGTCCTGCTGCAAATACAGAGCATTGCTTTTCATTGCTTCTATTTGCCAACCAAGAGTTCCTTTGTCGATCAATAAGCGGAAGGACACAGAGAAGGAATCATGAGTTTCAGGGAGGAGATTGATGATGGGAGGGACCTCAAGAAGCCGTTCCTCCACACGGGGAGCTGGTATAAAATGTCGTCAATGAGGCAATCAAGTATGTTGAGCTCATCGGCTCAGATTATCCGCGACGGCGCCATCTCTGTCGTGTTCTGTGTTCTCGTCGCCGCCTTGGGTCCTATCCAATTTGGTTTTACTGTAACTCCATTTCACTATTCACTCTGCATGTAGATATACATATGTATATGTCTATGTATGACGCATTTGACCATTTTCATTTTCTTCGCTTCATCTGTAGTGTGGGTATTCTTCTCCCACGCAAGCGCAGATCACAAGGGATCTCAACCTTACCATTTCAGAGGTATGGCTTTGGGTTTTCTTCTGGGTCTTTGGCTTTGTATTGGGAATGAGCTATGTGCTGTTTTTTTCTTTTGGTGATTAATTCAAGTCGTGGTTTATTGGGCATAGTTTTCTCTGTTCGGTTCCTTATCAAATGTGGGTGCTATGGTTGGGGCGATTGCCAGCGGCCAGATTGCTGAATATATTGGTAGAAAAGGGGTATGATCGGATTTTCCATTCATTAGTTTTTTTGTCCTTATTATCATAGAAAAAAGATCTTTTTTTTTTTGAGAAAGCATAGAAGAAAGAAATTTATAGTGACCCATGTAATCTATTCTTTGTTTGGTTTACTAGAAAATTTGATCCAAAAAAAGAAATGTTGGGCCGTTTGCAATTTGTGTTTGCCGTTTAGTTCCATAATGGCGCATATTTTATTTTTGCAGTCACTAATGATTGCTGCAATCCCTAATGTCATAGGGTGGCTTGCTATTTCGTTCGCCAAAGTGAGTTAATAACATACTCTAGATCCTTCTTTGCTAATATTCAAGGCAAAGTTCTCAAAACATGTAATTCTTGGTGCTTTTGTAGGATTCTTCATTTTTATTCATGGGACGATTGTTGGAAGGATTTGGTGTGGGTATAATCTCATACACGGTAACGAGCTCAAAATCTTTCTTTCGTTGATCTTTTGTAATTGTTGTTGATATTATTGATAGTATTATTTACGTCTAGGTGCCTGTGTATATAGCCGAAATATCACCTGAAAATTTGAGAGGAAGTCTTGGATCTGTGAACCAGGTTAGACATGCTTAAGTGCCTCCTAAACCAGAGTTACACCTTACTTATTGTAAATATATGCATATTTAATGATTCTTCGGACTAATTGAATCCTTTATTGAGTAGCTTGCAATCACTCTTGGAATAATGCTTGCTTATTTGTTGGGATTGTTTGTCAACTGGAGACTGCTTGCAGTTTTAGGTAAGATCATAAAATAACTAATGAAACAACTTATTTTCTTGGAGAAAAGAATCTATTAACTGCTTTGAAGAACTCCAATAAGATTTAAGATAATGATACCTCTGGAATCTGAGGATAGGATGGTGGATATGTATGAAGTTCCTTTAAGTATTTCCTTTCAAACAGCTGTAATAATTGGGGAATGCTTCTTGTTCTCTTCAAAGAAGTGAATTCTCAAGTAGAAAGACAGCTGTTAACCGATAGAATTTCTCCTCTTTTGGAAGTATAAGATTATTATTAACTACATCAAACTGGTTTTTGCTCGATTCTGCAGTAGCAATCAAGTAAATTAGTTGACCCATGCTTGGTTTTGATTGTGCTATTTACTTCATATCTAGGAATTTTGCCATGCTCAATATTGATACCTGGCTTGTTTTTCATACCAGAGTCTCCTCGGTGGCTGGTATTATTCATTTTCTGAATCTCATGTTGGCAAGTTTCTGTTTTATCATTTATTTACTTTTGCTTACTTTTCTCTTCTCACCAATTTTCTTCTTTTTGCTTCTTTTGTTTTTCTTTGGTTGGACTTGGTTTTTGCGTCAAGGCCAAAATGGGGATGATGGAAGATTTTGAAGCTTCTTTGCAAGTTTTACGGGGATTTGATACTGACACTACCACTGAAGTGAATGAAATCAAGGTGATCGTCTTATCTTGAGCTAAATGTATTTTGATCTTTCAACCAGACTTATACTATCCAATCTAAATTTTGCATAGTTGTGTTCACTAACCTAGTTGTGCATGTAATCCTGATGTTCTCTTAAGGTGCCGTCGTTTCTGATACTGGTAGTTCCTGCAGAGATCTGTAGCATCCTCAAGCAAAAGAATGACAATCCGATTTGCAGATCTCAAGCGAAAAAGATATTGGTTTCCTTTGACGGTAAACTGATTTTCTTTAAATTTCTCATTCTAAAATACTGTTTCCTTGTCCTTGAAACTGAACCACCAAGTTAGTGGCAATCACTATTGTGCAGGTAGGAATTGGATTATTGGTCCTCCAGCAACTCAGTGGCATAAATGGCGTTTTATTCTATTCCAGCAATATCTTTGAAAGTGCTGGTCAGACGAAAGACTTCCACTTTGAACTATTATTTTATGGTTTATTGAAGGCTTACATCATTGATATATATATAATACGTGTGTGTGAGTGTGTGTGTTCTGTGTGTGTGTTTGTGAACTCCCTTGCTGGTAAGTTCCCCAATGAAACATATGGAATGTATGCTGGACAGAGACCTTCCTCTTCCAGTATATGCAAGAATTTCTCCATAACTTCTGCATTTTAATATTTTGTTCATTGATTATTGATTTGCCTAATCTCACTAGAAAAAATCTTGTTTAAAACGGACCATGTTAACATTTCTTGTGTCTTTGATCATTTTAGTGCCTTCTGTATCTACCACTTTGTTATAATTTGTCCATTTTCCTTTTCTTTTCCCTTCTGATAATTTTTTTTAACAGGAATTAAATCATCTAATGCTGCAACTTTTGGTCTTGGGGCGATTCAGGTAAACTAGCACATAGCACGTGTGATTGGAATTGGATATGGGGGTATTTGAATGTTGCAAAAGCACTGGTTGTATTCATCTTCTTATGAATATTAACCGAGAAGAACCTTTGGCTTTTCTCAGGTTTTTGCCACTGGTCTGACCACATGGTTGGTGGACAGAGCTGGCCGTAGACTTCTTCTTATGGTGTGTTTGACCAAATTCTTAACTTCGTCTTCCCCCCTTTAGTTTTCCCCTTCTTTCTCAATGATATACACAGCCAGGAGTGGAAACAATAAGTAACATCACAACATAAAACTCTTATGCAGATATCATCATCTGGAATGGCTCTTAGCCTGCTCCTTGTTGCAGTTGCATTTTATGTGGAGGTCTGTGATGTCACTGACCTTATGTAACATTCTTTGAATCTTATGAATGTAAAAAACTATTGTTTCTCAGGAATCCTACGTGAAGAAGTCTTCCATTATCTATTACAACTGCCTAAATGATTTCTTCCTTCTCTTTCCTTGATGGTGACAGGGCAGTCTCTTAGAAGATTCTACTTTGTATAGTATAATGGAAGTGCTGTCACTTGTTGGGCTTGTGGTAAGCATCACTGCAGCACATAATTTGATACGTCTTCTCTATAGTGTGAGAAAGGATTTCAGTCAGCTTAATCATCAAGTTTTATCTTAGGCCTATGTGATTGCCTTCTCTCTGGGAGTTGGTGCTATTCCTTGGATCATAATGTCTGAGGTATGCAAAATCTGGATTTTCTTTTACCACGTAATTGAGATTCTTATGCAAAGCTATTTGATGATGACAAACGAGAAAAAATTGTGTTGGCAAATTTTTTAGTCTAGTTCCTAGGAGAGTCTAAGAACTGTTCCATTGATGATAGAAGGTGAATATCATTTTAGATGAGTTTGTTCCATTAGAGTATTGTAAATGATTGCTTTTCCAAGGGGTTATTACTTATTTTCATGAGAGAATTTAGGAAGTATGGGCTGCAGTTGGGATAGTTCATATTTGGCTTCTTTAGATTAATGTGAATGGAAATGAAGGGTTTAACTTGGTTTGAGTCCAAAGGTAAACGGTCATATGATTCATGAACCAGAAGGGGCCTGTGTCCTTGCAGCCCTTATTGTGACAAATTATGGCGTAGGCTCTTCCTCTTGGGGAGACCTTAGACTAACCATCATTCTTCAGTGTAATAAAAGTCCATAGCCTTGACCATTAGACTTTTTGGTTGTCCATTGACCCCGTGCAGGTAAGTTATGTTTTGTTTGAGTTAATTTTACTATAAGAGTCCTTGTGTTCTTCTTGGGTCGATACTCTTTATGGCTGATTTCTTGGTCTTGGTTCATCTTCCCATTCAGATACTTCCGGTGAATATTAAGGGCCTTGCTGGGAGCATAGCAACTTTGGCCAACTGGCTGACATCTTGGGTAGTCACAATGACTGCAAACTTGCTTTTGAGTTGGAGCCTTGCAGGTTTCTCTCTCTCTCTCTCTTTCTCACTTTCTCCCTCTCTATATAGGTCTATATATTCGTATATATGTATAAAATTGAATCCTGTAATGAGTTTGGTCACTTCAATTTGAACAGGGACTTTCACCATATACATGTCTGTGGCCATTTTGACAGTGGTTTTTGTGGCATTATGGGTCCCTGAAACAAAAGGAAGAACACTGGAAGAGATTCAATCATCCTTCAGATAGAAGTCTTTGCAGCTTTTCCATTGGATCCATGATTTTCTCAGGTACAAATCACATGCCTTTTGCCATGTAGAACATATATTCTTGGTCTATAAGCTGATGAATCCTGTATCAGATCTCCATGGTAATTGATTATAGAGAAGAAAAAGTAAACAAGGAAAAATGAAGGAAATGTTGGTAATCAAATTCATCTAACAATCATCTCCTTCATGAACGAAGAAGTTACTTAAGTGATTATTAGAGCTAGAATCTGTCTTACTGAAACAACAACGAAAGAATCATAGGAGACAAATAATAATATAATCATAGCTGTGGAACTGTCATTTTTTAGCTGTCTCTCCATGTACGGAGGCAAGGAATTTTTTAAGACACCTATTGTAAGCACAAGGTCTTTCCAGGTGAACCAAATGGCCTCCTTTCTTTATGCCCTGCAGTGTTGCATCTTCTCCTAGTTGCCTGTAATTTCATCAATCAACCAAAATCAGCTTACATACTGGTTCCCGACAACTCAAGATAAAGGACTCATCTCTGTGTTTGTTTGAATATAAATAACATATTCAATCATTTCTTTATCAGCTTAAGCTTTTTACTTGGTTGATAATCCAATCATTTATGAATTCACTCTGTTTTACAGTCAGAGGGCTAGAATTTTGGCCTGACTACCATCCCGTTTCCGTTAATTAAAGTTCAGTAATCTACAGTTTCAGCATATTTGCGTTTGAAAGAGTGTGTTACACAACTAATAGATTAAACTCTTTTTTAACAGTGTAGGTTATGGAATAATAGATTTTACTATGTTCTATTTAACTTAAAAAATTTTAGATGAATTAATAACTCAATCAATTATTTAACATTGTTTAATCGTTGACAATTTTTCACATTATTGACTCTTGATTCTTTAGTAAAAGATTAAGAAAAAAAAAAAAATTGTCTGTGACCTAAAATTTCAACTAATAGATCCCGGTATTATGTACATACTGTTTCATGTTTTGGGCAAATTCCAGCCTGAAGATTTGATCATTTTCACCCCAGAGGAGATGTATTCTCTGCAAGACACAAGACAAAAATGTAAATTTCTTGAGAGACAAGAAGTTTAGAATTGCAATAATGTGTAAGTAAAATAATCAGAACTAACCAACCACTATTTCTTAACTTACAAAAGAGAGATTATAGATTTGAGTCGGACTGTCACGGTTATATATATTTAAATGTAAGTGTTATATGTCTTTTACAGTATGATTAATAAATGTATATCATCTAATTAATGAATATATAAACATCATAACAGCATGTGTATGGTGTTATATTATTTGTATTCTAACAGACATTACGTGTGAGAAGCGAGGGATCGCGGTGTTCTCGTTGCTGATGACTAATGCTTGTAGGAGTTCATCCCTCTCCTTCCTGTTGGTAAACATTACCTGCAACATTCATACGGGCTTCTGTGAGATTTATAAGCATTAGATTTTAACTGTCAAATTATAATTTTTAAAATTTATTATTTTCTGAATTGTGACAAAATAATAATAATAAGCAATCCTATTTTCCCTCTATTGGTTTTTATAAAGCATTAGAAATAATATATAGTACTATATATTAATTAGGTAATGTTAGGTGAACGAATAATGTATATAGTAACCATGCAGGTGTATAGAAGGTCATGGTTCGCATGCATGCAAATATGAAGAGTATTTATTCTTTTTTATCTGCTTATCTTTTTTTTTTTTACTGTGCAAATATTAATTTTTTACTTTTAGATTTTTATAAGATATAGTTACGGAGTAAAAAATATTTATGGGTCGTCTTAATTAATTTAGAATTTGGCTTAATATATACACATATTTTTGTGTGTATATATGATATAATATGTTATGTAATTTATCCTTTAACTACTTTGATTAAGTAATGATTAATTAAGAGAAGCCTGTGATTATTTAAATCAAAAATATATATATCATCATCAGGTTGATTCCTTCATTTGAAAATTCTAGAAACTGTGTTGCAAATGTAAGATCTACCTAACTACACCCATATACATATATATATATATATATATATATATACCTAGTAATATATATATATATATATTAATTAATTAATCAATTAACTAATTAAATCCTACACACAGAATCTTAAGTCATGCAAATGAAAACGGCTTACATCTTCAAACTTAAAAACTTTATATTTTTTCATGGCCACTTCTGATCACCTCCGTGAAACTGTTAAAAAGTTTTAAAACCATACGTATATATATATATAATATATGTGTATAATACAGAAACGCAATTAATGTAAGTACGAACCTGGAGGTAGTCTTTGTAAAGTCTGTTAGGGAACCAGAATTTCTTATGAGTAGCAACAGATAAAAGAGTCTTCAACCCCTTAACAGAAGTCGGCAAAAGAAGCTCCGAGGAAGAAGAAAACCCCAGCTTCGTCATAACTTCTTCACTCACTGACTCATTCATGGCAAATATCGACCCGGAAACCACCATGGCTCGGACCAACTCGGGGTACAACTCAGCAACCTTGAACGCCACCATCCCTCCATAGCTAAACCCGACGAGGACGCACTTATCTACCCCGAGTTTTTTCAAACCCTTGACCAAACACTCGGCCTGGAAAGTCGGAGAACGGTCGGGGTTGTCGGTGACGGAGCCACCAAAGAAGAGAAGGTCGGGGACGTAAACGGCGTAGTTTTTGGTCAA
Source organism: Carica papaya (assembly GCF_054855325.1). Taxonomy (NCBI): domain Eukaryota; kingdom Viridiplantae; phylum Streptophyta; class Magnoliopsida; order Brassicales; family Caricaceae; genus Carica; species Carica papaya. The sequence continues at coordinate 2,767,346 of NC_142312.1, read as the reverse complement.
GGCGCCGACCTGGAACTGCCACGTGACGATTCCATCACCGGCGAAGCCATGAACAAGCACCACCACTGGTTTTTTGGGAGAGTCCGAGGTGAGCGTGTGGACATGATGGTCTTTCTTGGATTTTTTGAGGGTTTGTTTTGGAACCCAGAAGTTCATGGTCGTGCCTGGTTCGATCTCGACGGTATAGGGCTTCACACCGGCCTTGTTCATTAACCAGTGCAACAATGGCTTCTGTGCTGCTACGAGATTCACCATTGCTTAGTTTGTTGGGAGCTTTTTTGGAAGAGTAATTGAGCAAATGAAGTTAAACGACGGAGTTTTAAACAAAGAATTAAAAATAAAAAATATAGAAAAACAGTAAGTTTGGTGTTAGGTTGCTATCTTATCTTTTATCATTAAATTGGAGGAAGAGCAGATTTGGTCAAAAATAAAATCTATTTAAAATTTATTTAGCTAATCGAATCAGATTAAAATAATCATTAATTATAGGTTAATTACTATTAATCATTTAATTAGATTCTGAATAGAAAAAACCGAGCTCCAAAATATTTTTTTCTTCCAACTTTATATAATTAAATTTTATACACTAATTGGTTTCTTCCATTTTATTTTATTTTATTTTTCTCTATAGAAATTATGGATTTCAGTCTTTAATGTAATACTATTACATATATTTTTAATAATAAATTATGTTATTATTGTTATATAAGTAATTTTTATTTAATAAAATATTTGGGTTTTTATGTTTAGTGGGTATGTATGAAATACATCGGAATTATATTGCTTAATTAATCTTTTTATATTATACGTGTTGATTAAATAAATCGAGTGGTGATTAAAAAAATAAGATATCAATCTAATTAAATATTATTGAAGGAATTTAAAAATCAAGTTAATTTTTTTTTTATATAAAAAAGCAAGTGTGTGGAAATCTGATTATCTCTTTAATTTACATGTCAGCATCTATAAATGGGAGACAGCACAAGTGTGTGTGTGTGTGTGTGTGTATATATATATATATATATATATATGATGAGTAAATTTCAAGTTTATTTTTAGGTTTCATGGTTTTCACTTTATCTCAATTTAATTTTTTGTGATAATTTAATATTTCATTTTTTATTTATTTAAAACACGTTTCAAGATCATAATTTAATATTTTTCTCATAAATTATTTAATTTTAATTTGGGATAATTTTTTTTTTTTGCTGTGTTTGTTTCAAAAAAATTTTGATTTTTTGAATTTCTTTCTGCTTTATATGAAATTAATAATTTTATACCATCATCGTATTTTTTATTTTTTAAAATAAGAGAAAATGAATTATGTAATTCTCAAAAATATTTGTGTAAATTAAATTATAATAAACTTAAATTACGAAAATAAAAACGAATTTATCGTATTATATTAAAACCAAATATGGTACTTAGAATTTATTACTAAATTATAATTAATATAATCCAAATATATATATATATATATGGTTAAGTAATTTTGTCAACTTATGAATTAAGGTAGTTGGGTTTTGATCACCTGCACCGCCTACTTTCATCCGCATGTATTCTTATGAAATGTCGTCCCCCTACCTCAGATCTTCTTGTCTAATAAACACGATTTTCATGGTTGATCAAACTCTACTTCTTTAAGGAAAATAAATTAATAAATGAATTTCCTATATATGTAGATGTTGATTGTGTGTTGTTTTTGTTTGATTCCTTGGCCACACATGCGTATGTATATATATATATATATATATATATATATTATGTACAATTATATATTAAAGTTATAAATAATTAATATTCTTTTTATAAGTAGTGTAGATAAATTTATAAATTCCTTGACATATTATGAAATTTTTTTTATAATGCTCTTTAAAAATTAAATCTAAAATATAAATGACTTTTCTTTTATATTTACACTTTATTTAACGTGATAATATTATTTTAAATTTTAATCTTATATTAAAATTAATAATTTAGTTGAAGTAGCATAAAAAAAATATAATTAAATAAAAATAAATATGAGTTCTTAGTTAATGTTTGTATTCGTAATTGAAAAAATAAGGATTTTGTTAAAACGACATAAATTTTTTTTCCTTTCTAAATATACTTAATAAAAAAAATTAATTACTTTTTTTATTTAAGTCGTGCATGTAATAATAACCATTAAGAAATAAAAAAAATATATATGTATGTAATTATGATAGTTTTTTATTTTTTAAAAACTGAAAAATAATATAACTTATAATTTATAGACTAAATTAATAATTTTTCAAAAAATAAATTAAATTGATAATTTACCATAAAATATTATGCAAATCAAGATGGTTTGTTCGGAGCCCAGAAAATGAAATAATAAAAAAGACCTATACTCAAACTTTACTCTTTGGGTTCACATGGGCCGGCTAGGATACAAGGCCCAATATCTAATTTTTTTTTTAAAAAAAATTACTTATAAAATAATATTATATATTTAAAATATATTACCAACAATTTTTAATATAATAATATACATATAGAATAAAAAATATATTATTTATATTGCTATCTATGATTTTTATACTCAATTTAATATATTTACCAAATCGAACAAGCTACATAACCTTCTCATGGCCGAATGGACTGGTTTAATTTAATTTTTTAATAAATATGATAAATTTACACTTCAATCAATTAAGAGATGATAAAAATTTTATTTTAATATATGATTTTAAAAAAAAATTGAGTTTGTATGTATTTATGGTTGTAGTTAGCCACCTATTATTTCAATTTTATTTATGGTTATAATTAGATAAATTTGAAATTTGAATAGAATAATTATTTTAATTAAAAAAAATTCGTGAAAGTCCTAGTAAACAAGATCAAGTGTGAATTTACAAATTAATTGTATACAAATTTTGGATTAATTATTTCAAAGGTAGTGTAAAAATATTATTTTTATTATTGTGAAAATTTAATCACTTTATTATAAATTGAATAAACTTTAACAAAAACTTAATAAAATAATAACAACATTGAAATTTTATTAAGTTTTGGATTTTAAATTTAATTTTTGGGTCACATATGAAAGATGCCCTGAGTACAGTAAGGAAGAGACAGGGTACAGTAAAAGAATTGGTAAGAGTACAAATGGCAAGCTGGGTATTTTCTGGAGTCAAAATCGAATCTGATGGTTTCCATGTTAAAAACGTTAAGGCGGTGTGACAGGTTAGTGTACTTTGGCTTTTTTTACACACACACACATATATATATATATATATATATATATAAAGCTACCCTAGCTTATACATATATATATATATATATGCGTGTGTTTGTGTATAGCTACGTATTAAAAAAAAAAAAATCGAAGATAACGATTCTCATTCTGGCATATGTCACGTTTTTTACCAGAGCCAATAAGCATACAGGACAAAGCCTAGGAGGTGATATAATAATTTGGTGTATCTATTTTCAAAGCTATTGCAGGCTTTTTCGCCTTCTGCAATCTGAAATTTTCAAACTTTCATTCTTTCAACAACAATACATATCCACTCTACAAGTATCAGTATACTGTTTCATTTGTCCATTTCCTTTTGTTTAAGTATTAGTTACTAAATTTCATCTAAAGTATATACATAAAGTTAAAACGGGTATATGTAAATATATATATATATATATATATCAGATCCTTGTTTAAATTTGATGTTTTTCTAGTAATAAAAATAAAAAGAGTCTTAATTTTTATTTACGTTTATTTTTTTTTAGAAATATGTATTTTGAATGTTTTTGAAAAAATTTTCAGAAATCATATACAAACTGTAAATAAGATAAAGAGTACAATTGAAAGAAATCTAAAAAAATTGGATTACTTTGCAAATTAAAAGAAATGAGTCACGTAAAACGGCCACGTCAGCAGCACGACGAGTCAGAATGCGCCGCATGGCGGGCACACTGGCATGGGCTCCACGTATACTATTTACAACCACATTGCACATATTTTAATTGATACCGGTGCTTCACATTCTTTTGTTTCATATACTTTTACTCAAAATTTAAATGTGTTACCTAAAACTCTTAATTATGCATTGTTTGTGTCTATACCTTGGAACGGAATATTATTAGGAAATATTATATACAAAGTTTGTATCATAGAGATAACATGTAAGGAATTGAGCATAGATCTAATAGCATTTGACACGAGGAATTTTGATGTAATTCTGGGGATGAATTATTTAACAGCATATTACGCTACTGTAGATTGTTAGCACAAGAAGCTTGTATTCAACATTTCTAATGAAGAGTCTTTCACTAATTAATGAAATATTAAATATTATCATCGCACGGTGATTGTATTGTTTATCGAATGTCTTTAATTTAACTATTCTTTTCCACGTTAGGAAAACTTAATGAAGAGATTTGCATTCAAAATATTTATGTTATCCAAAGCTTTCTGGTCGTATTATCTAATGAACTATCGGGACTGCCAATAAACTGAGAAGTTGAATTCGTCATAGATTTTCAGCCTGATACCCAATCTATCTCGGTTGCACCATACCAAATGAGTCGTATCGAAATGAAATAATTAAGAAAACAGATCAAGGAGTTATAAGATAGTGGGTTCATACGACATAACATATCCCTATGGGGTACCGGAGTTACATTTGCAAGAAAAAGTGATGAGTCTCTGAGATTGTGCATAAACTACAAAGAACTGAACATGTTCACAATTAAGAACAAGTACTTTCCAGAATTGATGACTTTTTTGATCAATTATAGAGTGTTCAGATTTTCTCCAAGATCGACCTGCATTTAGGTAATCATCAGGTAAAAATCAAGGCAAAAGACATTCCTAAGATGACCTTTAGGACCCGGTATGAGCATTACGAGTTCATTGTTATACCATTTGGATTGACTAACGCACCTACAATTTTTACACATTTGCTAAACATGATCTTTAGGCCATTATTGGATCAGTTTGTCATAGTTTTTATTAATGATATCCTGATTTACTCTAAGAACTGAGAAAAACACGCTCAATATTTGACTCAGGCCTTATAAATACTTAGGAAAAAGAAATTATATGTAAAGTTGAGTAAGGATGGATTATAGCTTGAACAAACTTCATTCTTACAACATATAGTACCGAAAGATGCAGTGTTAGTAAATCTTAACAAGATTGATGTAGTGATGGGTTGGAAGTAGTTGATCTCGATCAAGAAAATTAGAAGCTTTTTGGGTATGGTAGGTTATTATTCCAGGTTTTTAGAAGGGTTCTCAAGTATACCAGCCATCCTTATGCGACTTAGAAAAAAGTCAAGTTTAAGTAGAATGAGAAATGTGAAAAGAGGTTTATAGAACTAAACAAAGAACTAACTACTGCACCAGGGTTGCATTTTGATGCAGCATGAAAAATTTATAACTTATGAGTCTAGACAGTTGAAAGTTCATGAAAAAAATTACCTCATCTATAATTTGGAGCTTGCCACCATTATCCACACTTTAAAGATATGATGTTATTACTTGTTTGAGGAAATATTTTAAATTTATACAGAGCATAAGAGCCTAAAGTATATATTCACCCAAAACGACTTCAACATACATTAGAGGTGTTGGATAGAACTCCTTAAAGATTACAATTGTAAGATCTTGTACCACCGAGACAAAGGTAATGTGGTAGCTGATACCTTCAATAGGAAGAATGCATGTATGTTAGCTTACATAATGTCTCTGAGTGTAGGATGATAAAGGTCACACAATAGATATAACTTCAAGACTTAAAAATGGTCACATGTTTATCTCACTTAGCAGTCCAATCTGAGTTAATTCAAAAAATAAGAGATGCTCAACTGGTCAATTCTACTCTAGTAACTCTTAGAAAATATGCTAAACAGGATTCAAATTCAGACTTTTAGTATCTGCAGATGGGTTGTTTATGTTTCAGGATAGATTGTGTGTTCCTAGTGATAACAAGTTGAAGAGAGATATTATGATAGAGACTCACAGTTATAAGTTCACTATGCACCCGAGAAGTACCAAGATATACCAAAGCATGCGGCCCCGATTCTGGTGGAGCGGGATGAAAAGAAAAATTGCTAATTTCATCTCAAAATGTCTTACATGCCAACAGGTCAAGGCATAGCATCAACATCCAGACAGGCTACTTCAGCCACAGATGATTCTATAATGAAAATGGACATATCACTATGGACTTTGTAACATAATTTTTTAAAGCATGTTTAAGACACGATGCGATTTGGATAATTATCGATCGACTCACTAAGTCATCCCATTTCCTAACTATTAGAATAATAGATCTTTTGAACAAATTAGCTAGAACTTATATTTGGAAGATAGTCAAACTGCATAGAGTTCCGGTGACAATGGTATCAGAGAGGGACCCCATGTTCACCTCAGGTTTTTAACAAGTTTTCAACAAATAATGAGAACAAAATTATCTCTCAGTATGACATTTCACCCCCAGACAAATAGACAATCAGAACGAACTACCTGCACACTAGAGGATATGCTCAGGGCTTTTATTTATAGATTTCGGAGGGCACTGGGATGATCACCTGCCCCTGGTAGAGTTCACTTGTAATAATTGGTATGAGGAAAGTATTGGTATGGCTCCGTATGAGACATTGTATGACTGACTTTATAGGTCACCGATCTGTTTAAAAAAAAGTAGGTAAAATAAAATTGATTGACTCAGATCTTATACACCACAGTAAAGATTGTCAAATTTAGGAAAAACATTCAAATGGTCTAGAGTAGATAAAAGAGTTATGCGGACATTCGAATGAGAAATTTGAAATTTGATAAAGACGATCGAATGTTACTTAAGGTTACCTCCTTTAAGGGCATCACCAAATTTGAAAAGAGGAAAAAGTTGAATCCCCAGTTCATTATACTATTTGAAATTTTGGACATAATTGGGATATCTGCCTACAGACTAACACTGCTTCCAAAACTATCTAGACTCCATAACGTCTTCCATATATCAATGATGCACAAGTATAACCCTGACCCCTCACACATTTTGTCTTACAAACCACTTTCACTTCAGGAAGATTTATCTTATGAGAAAGTACTTGTTAGTATTTTGAACCGAAAGAGTAGAGTGTTTCACAACAGATAAATTTTTTTTATCGAGGTTCTATGGAAAAATTACTCATAGAACGAGGCCACTTAGGAGTTGGAATTAGATTTCAGGGCTAGATATTCTCAATTGTTTGACTAGGGAGCAACAATTTCAGAGACCAAATTTTCTTTAAGGGGAAGAGTTGTAACACTCCAAGTCCTAGAATTAGGCTTGGGATGTTAAAATTTGATATTTTTCCAATAATAAAAATAAAATGAGTCTTAATTTTTATTTACGTTTATCATTTTTTTTAGGAATATGCATTTTGTTTGAAATAATTTTCAGAAGTCATGGTCAAACCTTAAATAAGAGAAATAGTATGATTGAAAGAAATATGAAAAAATGGGGCCACTTTGTAAATTAAAAGAAATAAGCCATGTAGGATGGCCACGTCAGCAGTACGGCGAGTCAGAACGCGCCGTGTGGCGGACACGCTGGCACGGGCTCCACGCGGAAGTCACGTAGGGGATCATTACCGAAAGGGGTATTGAAGCGGTTGTGTATTTTGGTGCCCATTACAGGACGAGGTATGAGAATGACCGTTTAATTATAGAATGAATGTTCGTGTCCATGTATAATGGGGATCCTTATGGACCCCCAACGACACCAGTAGGAAAGGCAAAATGATAGAGATGAATATAGTAAAGAATACAGTTTTGGGAAATAGCTTAAGGTTAATTGTTTAATATCCTTTAAAATGCTTATTGTAGATTATTATTTTGATTATTACCATAATAATTAACATTTAAGAATTTGAAAGTGAGTTGAGAAAATATTAACGTTTTTAGTTAAACAAATGATGAATGCACTAGTGTTCGAGTTTTATTAAAAATAAGATTCATTGGTTATTTTACGTTTTCTACAACCTTTTGAATTTTTGTATCAGTGGTAAGACGTTGATATTCTTACTAAATTAGTGTAATTCACTCATTTATTATTAACTATTTTAGATCCGGATGACCAAGACCTGTATTCTGAATAATAAGAAATTAGTTAGGAGATTGCCTTTTTCGTTTTTCCATTTTTGAGTTGAGTTTAAACATATTTATTTTTTATTAAAGTTTTCAATGACATTATCGTAACTCAATTGAACATTTTAAGTAAACTGTGTAATTAATATAATTCTAAACTCTAATTCTTTGTGCTAAATTATAAACTTCAGTATTACTTGTTTTACTATTTTTAGATTGTAAGCTCAGAATCCTTGATAGAATGTTTGAGTTTTTACAGATATATAACTAATTACTTATATATATATATTAAAATTTCAAATGATGTATTCAAACTGATAATATTGTATTAGTTAAGTAATGATTAAATCATAAATACTAAAATTACTAAAAATAAAATCTTAAATAAATCATAGACAATAAGATATCAAACTCTGGCATATCATATTATTTATAATATATTATGAATAAATTTACATATACTAGTTTCACTAATAAATTTTATAGACATTATTCATTATTTCACTGACATGTCCATAATCATTTTTTTTGTTCTTGCCTCGTGTCTTTTAAGAATTATTCTTTTATATATATATATATATATTTTTTTTTTAAAAAAATTGAATATTAGTTTATATTTTATATAAAAAAATTTCTTCAAATCTCAATTATAAATTTGAGTTAAATCGTATGTTGTTATCGGTTTGAAATTTTATTTTGATGGATGTGAATGTATTACCTAATTAAAAAAATATATATCCATTTCTATTAAAAAAGATATTGCATTCAGTCAGGTAAGTAATCGTTGAAACACTGTATTATACTTAATTAATTTGGTCAAAATATTGTGGAATAGAAAGTAAAAGAGTGACCGTATATGTATATAAAAAAAAAAAAATTTGAAAACCCATTAGAAAATGTGTTTGGTTGAACAGAAAAAGAAGTGGGGGAGTTTCATGGAGATTCAAAGCAAATGAAAGAGAAAAAAAGAAGGTACCAGCTAGCATAGAATTAGAAGAAGAGAAAGGGGATTGGTTGAAGTTATGCATAAAAGGAAACGTACCAAGTGACAACACAAGAACTGAGTCAAAGAAAGAGATACCTCTCCCAATCTTGGGGGCATTCATCATGTTCATTTTTAGTGTTTCACTTTCTTCCTTCTAAGTTTTCCCTTATATATATATATATATATATGTATGTATGTATGTATGTATGTATGTACACACACACACACACACCTTATAATCTGCATATAATATATTATATATACATCCCTTTTGGCGACAAGGTTCTCTAGAAACCTATATGCGCAAGAAAACTTCATCTTTTTCCTTTTTGTTGTATATACTGATTATTACTAATTAAAAATGGGCCAACTTCAATCTACCCAGAAGAGTTATATATAATCAAACTCGCATAATTAAATACAAAATTACTAATTATGCTAAAATTTATTTGATTTTAACATTTTTTATCATAATAGTGTTCTTAATTTTGATGTTGGTAATTACTTTTACTTGTATTCTTTTTATTGATTAAATTGCTTTAATATTAATCTAATCCTTTTTTTTTTATTTTACGAGTAAAATTTTAAATGCATCGTATTAAATATAATATCATACGGGTATTTTTAAGAATTTTTTAAAAAATAATCTGAGTTAAATACGTAAAAATATTTCAAAAAAAAAATTCAATTTACAACTAAAATAAACAAAAGAAGCACAAATTAAAAGAAAACTAAGAAAATCATAAAACACAAAGTAAATTTGTTGTTATTATGACATGGAAGCATATATATATATATATATTATATAATATATATAGGTCTCTCACCTTATCACCTATTTAGAGGAGACAAATGGAGGTTTACAGAATATGTTTTCTTTAGTTGTAGGTCAAGAGACTGACACAGAAAGAAGAAAACTCATCTTTCATAGGATGATGGCTTATTAGGGGCTTCTCCCCCTTTTTCCCATATGTCTGGTCTTCATTCTCTTCCTCTTTTTTTTTTTTTTTTTTTTTACTTTTTCTCTACTAAATTAATAAATAATTATTTTTATAATTACTTGGCAAAAGAAGATCCTGTCAACAACAAAATCACTAGACCGATCCCAAACCCACTTTCAAAATTACCCAAATTCATAACCCGAAACCCAAAAAAGAACCCGACTCCCCAGTACAATAAAAGAAAGTGAGACTGAGACAGACATTCCCAGTTGTATCTCGTTGCTTTTGAGGAAATTTTAAATTAATTAATTAATTTTTATGCGCTCAACACAATATTTATTTGATATTTACAAGGCTATCTATATAATTATTATATGGATATTTGACATAAATTAATTTTAATTACAGATCATATGTCCTTATTTCCTAAAAAAAAAAAAAAAATATAACCCTTAAATTAATTTTTTTAAAAATATTTTGTATTTTTATTTTAAAACAAATTTTATGTGTGTTGTTACGAAAGAAAATTAATTTATTACTTCTTTTAACATCCAAAATTTATTAAATTAATTGATACAGTCGTAGTTAACTCCAAAACTCACAAACTATATATTATAATTTATGTTTATATTTTAACACACACAATTTATTTTGCTTTTGCATGCATGCATGCATGCAAAAATAAAAAATGTTTCTTGCACCAACGAAGCCCACGTGGCACCTTGATTAGTGATAAGGATTATTGTGAGGGTTTTATAAAATAATATTATTTATGAGGGGGAACAGAACAGATACGATCTGCCCGCTACGCTACCTTGGAAAAGTGGAAAGCCTCCTTCCCAAAAGACCAACTGGGTCCCACCAAATCCAACGACACCACATAACATCATAATTAATCCACCCCACGTTACAAATTTTATTTTATTTTTTCAATCTCATCATTTTCTTTTTCCAGGTTCTTTAATTTTAAATTATTAAATATATTTATTTAAAATAAAAAAATGTGGTGATTCCTATTTTTTTAATAAATTAAAAAAAGGGATTAATATATTTAGAGTACTTAAATTGATGATTAAGCAAATCCCAGAGTTTGCATTAAAAAAGGGCATAAACCAGATTCTCATTAATTACTCGAATTTATAGGGCATTACCCACTCTCCACAAGAGAGCGTGCCCTCCATCCTTTCTCCACGAGTTCACGTAACATTGACGCGCAGATATTTAGAGTGGGAAAAGACTTAACGTGGGTAAACGCTAATGGCTGTTTGTTTTGTCTTGGGTTAATAGCTGTTTGTTTGGTCTGAGTTTATACAATTGTTTTTGCTTGGGTACCAAGTGAATATATATAATATGTATGTATGTATTGATTAGAGGGGAGGGGAGGAGGAGCATCTTTTGGAAAGCGGTGGTGGTCGTCCCGTTTGTCGAACTGAGTAAGGCGCACCAATCTCGATACGATCTGATTCTTTTCTTTTCTCTCTCTCTCTCTCTCTTCATGTTGGTTTTTTTTTTTTGAATCTTTTCATCATATTCTCTAGGGGCAGTCTGTTTCTTCCGGTTTAGCCATCATGAGTGGGTCCCATTTTATTATTTTTTATAATTAAATTATCCTCTTAAATAACTTATAAATTCGAGTCTTTGGACACTAATATAATACGTTTTTTATATATATATAATATATATGTATATATATAGACTTTAAAAATAGAGTAGAGGATGGGTTAAACTTGTTAGTTTTGTTGTATTTGGAGCTACCATCAAAATAAATTATTTTTTATTATGTTAATATGTCGTAATATTTGTCTAGTGTTCTAGTGTGACATTACCAGTCTCTTAATTTTATATATAATTGTGTATATATATTTTATTGTTGTTGTTCGAATAATGAAGTAATAGTCTAAGTCTAAGTCTAAGTAGGAAGGAGTAGGAGTAGTATATTTTGTTTTTGACCTTTTCTTTTTTGAGTTTCCATCTTTGACTCAAAGGATCTCTCTCTCTCTCTCTCTCTCTCTCTCATCTTAAGCCAAGAAGTGAGCAGGTGTTGTTTTGATGATTGCAGAGTATCTCATTTGGATACCTTTATCCTGCTTTTCCCTTTTTTCTTTTCATGTTATAAGTATACATATATATATATACACACACACACACACACATATATAATATTGTTGGCTTTTATGTTTCTGAAACAAAATCTCCAGATCTTCTACTTGTTATCGTGTTTGCACTGTTACTACAACTATTACTCCTACTAAAAACCAAAACTGCTTTTTGGGTTTGGCCAAGAAGAGTGAGTTTTTGGAGTGGGGGAACTTGAGATGAGAATCAGGTGGTGATGATCATGACTCTATTGGCTTTCTTCTTCCCTGCTTCACGTGATTCCTACGGTACTGCATGATCATGTGTGCCCATATATATATATATATATACATGCGTGTGAGTCAAATAATATTGACACGCTTTAAAATAAAATTCTATTAATTAATTATTTTATAGTGATCTAATACGTTAAAATCTAATTCATAGATAAAAGAAGCGAGCATGTTAATCACGCATCAAACAACTTAAATCTCAAATGACTAATTATGTAAGTACTATTTTCTGTAAAATATATATTATTCATTAATCGTCAATAGTAATTGTGATTATGTAGAATTTTAATATCTTCCGTATATAAAGATTAAAACATATTCTATATTCTTATCATTACAATAAAAAATTTAAAAATAAATTTTCTTTTTTCAAAAAATATTGTTTAAAGTCATATATATGTATATATATGCAATGAAATTTACGCATGACTTAAATTAAAAAAAATTATTATGTAATTATGAAATGTGAAAATAATTAACTTTCATAAAATAAATTACATAGAGTAAGAGAGAGAATTAGAACGGTTCTTGGAAACTCAAAACTGATCGTTTTGATTTGGAGCTGAGAGAGTCTGAGGGCGTGAAGTTGAGGGTCATAGGAAGCATGGAGTATAAGATTGACGGATTGGATGGCCTACTATAACTACTAACGAGAGTGGGCAAATCCTACTACTCGCCCTCCGCTTCTCTTCCCAGCTATATCCGTACTCGCACATCACTCTTCTCTCTATTTACCATATTTTTAATTAATAATTATTTAATTTAATAATTAATATAATTAAATATATATTTATTATATTATGATTAACGTAAATAAGTCCTGAAGTTTATTATTTGCTAAAATAAAATTTTGAGTTAATGTAAAGTACGCGATGAGAGTGGCGCGTGGGGGAGGTGGAGAAAGGAGGTGAACTATTCCATTTTCCTTGGGAGGGTGGCAGTGACAGAGGCAGAGGGGCAGAGATACGGATACGGACAGAGGTTTTTGATGTGTTGGGTTCCAGACTCAATACTCCCCCCTCCTCCTCGTGATCGGAGAAGGCAGAGCCATGGAAGACTGTTCCCTCTAGTCACGTGGGTTCTTTTGACTACCCAATCACCCACCCCTCCTCTTCTCCCACTTTGTTATGACCACTCCCCTTTTTTTATCCTTCCACAATAAACATTATTAATTAATATAATAAACTATTATATTAATTAATTACCTCTTTCTCTTCTGGGTGTGTAAATTCAGTTCCATGATCAACTCGTCCTCTGCTTTAGAGAAGCAGTGGTATCAATTTACGTACACAGACACATATGTATACCATATACGCTGACTGTACTTACAGTGTAGTGTATAATATACATGTGTGTGTGTGTGCAGATATTATTGTAATATAGATAGATGTTGATGATATAAAAACATTAAAACCTGGGTCCCTCCTTGTCTGTGTCTCTTTATATCTCTCTCTTATTATATTGGTTTCTGTAATCTCTCTCCATTCGCATTTGACGACAACGTGGACTGCAGGTGCTGACTGGTATTTCGCCATTTTATTAGCTTATAAAGCTACCAGACAACAACTCTTCTCACCCCTCCTCTCCTATACTCTCTTACCATTCATCTCTCTTTCTCTCTGAGCTTCTTCTTATTCAAAAACTATATTATTACATTTCATATCCCTCTCAGTTTACTATTTGGCTTCTTCTTCTTCTTCTTCTCTCTCTCAAACCCTCTTGAACTATAAACTCATATCAATAATATCGATAATATCCCCTCATCACCACCCCCACACTCCTGCTCTCTATCAGTCCTCTTAGCAATCAGCTCCTACTTTGTTCATCTTTTTAGTTCGTCCGTCAATCCTGTCTATCGATATCTTGTTTTTGTCTTGATTTGGCCGGTACTGTTGTTGTTTCATTCGTTTTTTCGGGTCAATCTGATTGATCTTTTATTGGAAATAGAGTTTCTGATTTTGTGGGTGAAGGGAGATTAGGTAATTACCCATTTGCACGAGAGAGGAAAGAAAGAAAGATTTCGAGAGATGATGCACAGATGCAGTAGCTCTCATGGAAACATGGTGGGTCCTTGTTCATGTGGTCTGTTTCATACCCAAAGCAACTCTTTCTCCATGTTGTTTTCTATGCCCAACCAGTACCACAAATCTTTTGATGAAACAGACATGTATCCCTTTACGACGTCGTCTTCCCCTTCTTCCTCATCTGGAGTTGACTGCACTCTCTCTCTTGGCACCCCGTCAACTCGTCTAAGCGAAGACGTCGACGAGAAAAGAATCCGCCATGAAAAACGCTCTACTGCTTCCTGCATGTCAAACTTATGCTGGGATTTATTGCAGCCCAATAATAAAACTGCAGTCTCTTATGCACCGCAGTCTTTTAAGTCAAACAGCCGTGGGAACAACAGCAATGGCGGCGGCTCCGGCAGCGATCCGCTCCTCGCTCGCCGATGTGCCAACTGTGACACCACTTCTACACCGCTTTGGAGAAACGGACCTAGAGGCCCTAAGGTACTCATTTTTATTCTTTTTTACACGTACGCCGACATTGTAGTCTTTTTTTTTCATTCTTTTCCCTTTTTTGACCGCCATGGAATTCGTGTTGCAGAAGAAGAACAAAAAAAATGATTAGCTCTTCTTTTTCTCGAGTTGATTTTGCTTTTTGCATTAATGTGTTTTCTTTCATTGTTTCAAATTATTTGCAGTCACTTTGCAATGCATGTGGAATTCGGTTTAAGAAGGAAGAGAGAAGAGCTACGGCTGCAAATGCCAACGCTACAGCTGCACCAGGAGTAATAGACCAGCACCATGCTTACCACAATAATGGTGGCTCTTGGGTTCAGCACCACACACAGTCTCAGAGAATGCCGTGCTTTTCTCCGGCGAATGAATTCAGGTTCATCGAAGACGGCGATCGAGAAGCTGCAGACACCGCCATTCCTTTCCTTTCGTGGAGACTCAACGTTACAGACAGACCAAGCCTCGTCCATGATTTCACAAGATAAAAAAAAAAAAAAAACACAGAAAGAAAGAAAACGACGTTGGTCAAGACTCCAGATATATCATAAATCATATATATATATATATATGTGCTGCAGTGCATTACGTAGTAGTACTAATTATATTCGTGACCACAACAGAGTTATATCATTACGAAGGTGACGGTGACATGGCGATCGATTTCGTTTGAATTAGGTTCGAGTGATGACGATGGTTAATGTGGTCTAGTGTCGTCGAAATTCTTTACTTTTTTTTTTTCTTCGTTTTGATTTCCTTTTGATTAACTTCTTTATTTTCTTTTTCCTTTTTTAATTTTCTCCATAGATGGAGTGAAAACGGGATAATTCTATGTTCCTTAAGCTTGCTTCTTTTTTTTTTTTTTTTTTAAAGATTTCCTCTCTTTCAGTTTCATATATGAGCTTTCCTGGTTGTTTTCCCTTTTATTTAGTTAATTCATATTGAACGTCAGCTTCCTTGTGAGATGACTGTATATCGCGGCGATGATGATGATGATGATGAGAGAACCGTTTGATCAGTTATATAATATTACGTCGTACAGATCGTACGGTTACTATCATGTTTCCTCTCGTAACCTATATGTACATGTGTGTGTGTGTGTACAAGAACTGGGAGTTTACTTCACTTCATTTGGGAAGTGAAACTATACATGTTTTCTCTCTGATTTTCAAAGTGCAGTTTTTCGTAAAGGACAAGATTTTAACTGAACAATACTTTTGCGTAAATACTGGGACGTTTTTGTCAAAGTTTTACTGTGAATAGGCTATCCATAAACTTGCAATTTAGAGGGGGTAGATTAATTAGATAAATTTTCATTGGTGCCTAATTTAAATTAATTTATCTCTTAACGTATCAGTTAAAATTAAATAATTTTTTTCCCCTCTAATTATCTCTCTTATACTTTAATTATAAAATAGTAATATGAAACAACTTCAGATTTCGTTTGTAAAACTTAGTCATTTAATTAGCGTGTTGTAAGTTATAGGCAGTTATTATATAATGCTTAATTCACTACATTAAAAGTTTAATTTATAAATATATTAATAAATTAATAATTTATCTCAACTAAACATGATATATCATATTAAAATAAATACGTCTCTTTAACTAAAATAATTATAACCGAATAAACAATTTGGTATAATTTTTTATTAATAAAAAAATAATAATATAAGATATTTGAACCAAATGTAATATTAGTTTATTATAACTCGTTTAAATAATGTAAAATATATTTAGGTTTATTTATAAGAACAAGTCAAATGAATTTGAATTGTTAAACCTTTTTTTTAAAAAAAAATTATAAATACTATATTATATTTTTTAATTTATTGTAATTATTACGATTAAAAAAATTTAATAAATATGAATATATTTATTTTGTTCCTATATGTCATAATTCATCAAAACAAAATCGAACATAATTATCACAATTTTACTAACTATAACGTATTTGTACACTTTTATAAAGAATATTACCTTAATGTTACTAATAACTATATTTTACAAAACTAAATGTTTAAAATAACAAATTAATTTAACTATATTTATGCAAATAAAAATTCTTAAACAAATATAATTCTTATAAAAAGAGCTTACATATCTTTTCCAAATAATTAATTTATATTTTTTATTTAACCATTACAAAATATTTTTTTAAAAAATATCATGACGTGCATATTTGTACAAAATTTAAATTAATTAAAATAATTTTACTAACACACAAATAAATTAAATTTATTATTTATTTAATTAAATATTACAATTTAATTACTTTAAATTTATAATTTTTAAATATAGTGCCATGTTAGCTTCAACGTGTTTCTGAACCGGAGAAGGAGTGCGGTTCAGTACGTAATTAATAGTTTTGTCATATTATGCTCAGCTGTGTTTTAATCTTGACCGTCAAATTTTTATTTTTCAAATTTAAGAAAAGAACGTATCGTAATTAATTTTCTTCTCTGCTGTGGGAATTTTTTTTTATGGTCAAACCAGAAATCATTCCTAATTCCAGCATAAAGTCCCCACATGGCAGATGGAAAAGATATACACCAAATGTTTTAATACTTGGTAACATATTAAAAAATTCATGTGCTATTTAAAATTTTAAAAAAGTAATTTTATAAAAGTAAAAAAATTAATATTATTATATATGAAAAAAAAGGTAAATAAAGTTTTTAACTGGTTACTTTAACTAAATAAATTTAACTGCTATGAAATATATTGCTAGTAAATTTTTTTGGGCTTCGTGTAAGTTTAGGCTGTAAAATTTGGGCTTAGTTACCGTCAAGTTAGAAAAAGGCCCAAGGACTTTAAGCCCATTCTAAAAATTTGCGCATAATTTTATATATATTTTTATATAGATTTAATTTAATTTTTACGTAATAAAAAATTATTGAGAAATAAATAAAAATAAAATGTATGACTTAAAAAATCGACTTTGAATGGAAAGAGAAGTGATATATATCATAGAAATTAAAATTTTAAAAATTAAAATCGAAATAAAAAATTATAATTAAATTAAATATTTAATAACAATATAATTGTTATTTAAAATTTCTTTAAAAAGTAATTTCAATAAACAAACTCGCTCCCTTTTACCAACGAATTTACGGATTTAATTGTTAAATTTATCACAAACTGTTTCATGGCACCGGCCCTGAACACTGGCCTTCTACTTCTGCCTCTAATAAACCCCTCACCCGCCACCTTTTACTCTGTTAAACCCTAATTACCTGTTGGCTAACCGGGCAACCGTTACGCTTCGCTTAAGCTCAAATCTTCACTGCGGAGCCAAAGAGAAGAATAATGGATGCTGATGCTAAATTCGCAGACTCGTTGGACTTGAAAGTGACAGAGCTGCTCAAAGAGGTCCAGTTCGACTACAGTTCTGCTTTCACCAAACTCGTCGATGACACAGTTTCATCGATTAAAGAAGTAATCGATAACATCCCCGAAAATTTTCAGGTCTGTCCATCCTCTCTCTCTCTCTCTCTCTCTCTCTCTCTCTCTCTCTTTCACACACGCACACACCCCTTAATTCTCACCACTGTTTGGTTGCCGAGAGAAACAAAAAACAATGGAGGTTAAATACAGTTGTTTATTTACTTTGTCAGGTCACGGGGGATTTGGCTCCGGGTTTTGTAAGCGATATTAGCGCAGATAAAGTAGAATTCAACTTTAAGAAGCCAAAGTCAGTTGAAATCGGTGGTAGTTATGCAATACGTTGCATTGCAAAGCCTCATGCCACTGTAGATCTTTTAGTTCGTATGCCAAAGGTAGCTTTGCAGCCATATTGTTATTTTAAATGTTTGCAAACTGAGCTGGTCAAGTTCGTCTAGAAGTAATGCAAAGTTCTCTGTTTGTTCTTTTTTGGAACTTAATTTGGGGCAGGAATGTTTCAATGAGAAAGACTATCTAAATTACCGGTACCATGCCAAAAGATGCCTTTACCTATGTGTAATTAAGAAACATTTGATGTCATCTTCCCCCATTCAGAAGGTTGAGTGGTCTACCCTACAGAACGAGGCTCGCAAACCTGTTTTAGTAGTCTATCCGGGTTTGTTTATCTCTTAGCTACTAATAGTTGCTTTCTTTGTTTCTCCATATTGTCATAAATGATGAGGCTATTTTTGCTATACTGCCACTAATTCTGTTGTTTTAAAAATGATTGTCAAATGGTATTGTAGTCAAGACATTGGCTGATGTTCCTGGGTTTTTTGTGAGGATAATTCCTACGGCAACATCATTGTTTAATGTTTCAAAATTGAATTTGAAGCGAAACAATGTCCGAGCGCTAAATCAAGGTGCTAGCTAATCTCTAGTCCCAGCTTGATGTTCTTTGTGCTGATTTTTACACAATGTTCTATTATGCAATAGCCATGTAATATAATCTCATTTCTATTATGCTGTATCTTAAAGGGGGTGATCCTCTACCTACCCCAAAGTATAATAGTAGCATTTTGGAAGACATGTTTATAGAGAACAATGCAGAACTTCTAAAGAAAAACTTCTTGGGGTGGAAGGAACTGAGAGAGGCTTTAATTCTGCTGAAGGTATGCAATTAAACCTTTTGATAATTGAAATCTTCCTGCAACTGAAATAAACTGGGACTAAAAAATATAATTTCCTACTTGTTGCAGATTTGGGCTCGGCAGAGAAGTTCAATATATTCCTATGATTGCTTAAATGGGTTTATAATCTCTATTTTACTTTCCTACCTTGCAACTCAAGATAAGATTAACTGTTCCTTGAAGGCATTTGATATATTTAGAGTTGGGTTGGACTTCATTGGTATGTTTATTTTCACTTCTACTTTCTTTCTCATTTTCTTTACCGTTAATTATTACAATTTTTCTTGTCATAACTGAGGATTCTTATTCCTTAATATTAATTGTTAAAAGAAGAGTAACTGTCCATTAGTTATGTGGAGGCTATGATGTAATTATTCTATTGCCAATTGTAAAAGTTTATGTCAGACAAGAGACAAACTCATCTAGTTCAACTAGTTAAAGTTTTTATTTAGTGATGTATGCAAATAGTGGATGTACTTTTACTATCAGCTCTGTTGAGTTATGAAGTGTCATATTTTACGTTTCTTGGTCAAAAGAAGAACTGAAAGCAACATATCTGTATGCCAATATTGCATTTCTGTTTGGCAGTTTATGGAGAGTTTGTGAATTATGCTTTTTCCTCCTTGTTGTTCCATGTACTACTTGGACAGAATTAGTATGGTGCCTGATTTCTTAGATCTGATATCAGCAATTGGATGCTTTCTTGTGGCTGTGTAAGAATGTTAATACTCTTCTCATCAAATGTAATGCTAATTACCTTTCGACTATGGGGTAGTAAGCTTTTCTGTGAATTACAGAAAATAAACATGGCTAATTACTACCAAAACGAGAAATATCTTAGGTTTATGAGCATGAGTTCTGTCATAGAAACTTACGTGTGTCAAATAATTTGATTTGGAAGGGCTATGATTGACACGAGGCATCCTCTTCTTAAAAGAAAAGTTGGCTCTTCCAGATTTTAAAACATAAAATTCTTTTACGGGAAGTTAAAAGATGGGAATTATAGGAGTTGGTGCCACACTGTTCAATTGTTTCTATCATTACATTTACTATTGTTATTCTTGGCAGCCACTTCCAAATTATGGGAGCGAGGGCTTTATTTTCCACCACAGGATCAGAACCGCGTTCCAAAGGAGGTATATTGGTTCCTGATTCTTTGTGATACTATAGTGTTTTTATCTCACTTTTAATTGTTTCAATGATATGCCTCTAATGCCATTCCTATTCATGTTGATGTTGCTCCCTCGTGTCCTTCACCTCCCCTCATCTTGGAATTAACATTTAATTTAATTTATTAAATGAGATATTAATTGCCAAACACAAAGAGGCATTAAAATGACTGATTAAGTATGTTTATCAGGTTTTAGATGTGGCATCAGAATTAGTTGTCCATTAGAGAAGCAAACTATGGTTGATGAATGGGGCAATGCTTGGAAAATTATTTTATATCATTGCAAGTACTTTGCTGAGTTTCCTGGTTATTTTATGTCGTTCAAATGTGGGATATGCCATTCTATATTTGCATTTGTAACGTGTAAATATAATTGGGACCTTTATTTTCCAGGAAAAGAAGCAACAAAGGGAATCATTTCCAGTGGTTATATGTGATTCTTCTACACATATGAATTTGGCTTTCCGGATGACCAGAATTGGATTCTTGGAGGTAATGTTAGCTGCCATGGGAGCCCATTTGTCAAACTAGTTAAAATACAAATGTTGGATTCGTTGCTTCAAAGTATTTTTATTTATTTTGTGTATTCCTTTCCCTAACATGTAGCTCCAAGATGAGGCTGCTTTGACACTTAAATGCATGACGAATTGTAGAGATGGGGGCTTTGAAGAGATTTTCACGATGAAGATTGACTATCCTGCAAAATATGATTATTGCATAAGGTATGTTGTTTGGTATGGTTCTTCTATTTGTTATCGGTTGCTTGATGGCGATGAAAAGAGGCGATTTAGATTGTAGCGTAGATGGATGGTCCCTTTGCCCCCCATTTGTTTTTTGATTTAATCAGATGGACTGTTGTGCTTGAGTATCTTTTCTCTCTTACTGGAAAATCAACCTTTCTTTCATGCTTCAATTGTTGTTACAGCATGGCTTATTTGTTGCTACTGTAGCCATAATTGTTGCATAATATTTTTGTGTGGAATAACTCGCTTGCATCATGACGTGATGTCCTAATATCATCATTCTTTTTGATTCAACAATTCCTTTTTTGAAACTAGCTGATTCACAATGAATTTTAAATTCCATGTAATCTGACCTCAGTAATTCCGACTTGCATTTTAGCTAAAGTTTGTCCTATTACCATTCTATGGGTTGCTTGAAAATGCTGTAAATGCATTGCTAAATAATAGAGAACTACAGTTTCTGTTTTGCAAAATAACTAATTCTTCTTGCTAGTTGATTCCATGACATTGTTTTGTTGGGCCACTCTTTGGCATGCTATTTTGCCATGGTTGCCTTTTCAGATTGAATCTCAGGGAAAATCGTCAGGTCTATGCATCAGGATTTTGTTTGGACGATGAATGTTGGAGATTGTATGAACAGAAAGTTCATAATCTGCTATGTCAAGGGTTGGGAGATAGAGCGAAATTGATTCGTGTTATCTGGAGAAATAGTATCGCTGAATGGAATGTAGAAGATGTATGGAAGCAATTGTAGCATTTCAACGTGTGATTTTAATGATATATATTATGTTTCAATGCAACTTGTTCTAATTTTTGTTTTTAGTGATTCAGGGTTTATCAACACTTGATAGATCACCATTACTTGTTGGAATTTCTATAAGCTCCATAGAGAAAGCCTTTAGGGTGGTTGATATCGGGCAAAATGCAGAAAACAAAGAAGAGGTAATTGTGATGTTTTAAATTGATTTTGAAGTTACTTGACTCATGCTGATTACATGTACTATACTAGGCTCTGAAGTTCCGGAGGTTTTGGGGTGAAAAGGCAGAGCTTCGGAGATTTAAAGATGGTACCATTGCCGAAAGCACAGGTGTGACTTTGATCATGCTTCTATTAGTTGTTACAATTTGGTTTGGTTGTGCGAAGTTGATTACCTGAAAAGTTTACTTTCTGACTTTGTAGTATGGGAGACTGAGCAATGGTCAAGGCATCTTATTTTGAAAAAAATCGTTGAGTATGTACTTCTGCGGCATCTTTCTCTCTCTAAAGAGAACATTGTTCAAATAGTGGATCAGCTTGACTTTTCTTTGATATATGGTGCCAAAGGTAATGCTGCTGGCCACCATATGCATAGTTCTTGTGATTCTTTATTTTATGTTTGTCTCTTTTTCTTTTTTTGTTTTTCATCCTCGTGGAACTATAACAATTTAATGAAGTAACAATGTTATTACAAATATCAGATCCTGTATCATGTTCTGGAGCTTTAATTGGGGCATTTGAACTTCTTTCAAAGCGCTTGCGGCTTATTGATGATATTCCCTTGGGAGTATCTAGTGTTCAGCCTTTAGATTCAGGTATTCCTTTTAGTTTTTCCTTTTTTGCAGGAAAAACTTCTAACTTTCCTTCTTCCCTTTGTCAAATTTGTTTTATTTAGCATATTTTCTGGATGATGTGACGGTACTGTACTTGTGCCATACAAGCACGTATACATGTGTACTCTGATGAATTGTTCTTAGATTTGGTAGACCTGTTGTCTCTGCTTATAATTTAGTGCTAAGGTTCTGAACTTCTTTAACTGGCTAATAGAAATGCTGCATCTTTATCATTTCCCACAGCTTTCAGGTTTACATCTGTCTTCCCTCCTGAACCTCATCCACTGGCTAGGGAGAAGGTTGATACATCGAGGCTGCATAAGCTCCCTCAGTCCTGTATTCAGGCACTGGATGTTATGATTCAGGCAGGACATACTGCTTACCAGTAAATGTTTGCATACCTTATTTATATGTTTTTCTAAATAAGGATTCTGAAAACTTTTTTGCTTGTTCTGATGCAGTTGGAAGGTTCTGGTAATTGGCCAATGGATGATTTGGCAATTGAGAAAACTAAATCTGCTTTCCTTCTTAAAATTGCAGAGAGGTGGGTAAGGCTGTTGCTTTGTTTTATGTGGTATCTCTTATGCAAAACTTGCTGTATCTATATTTTTTTTGCTTGCGATAGCTTAACTAAGTCTGGTATTGTGACAGTCTTCAAAATAGTTGGGGGATAACATGTTCTGCAACTGAGGATAATGTTGTTGTTTTCATGTCCGGGTATGCGTTTTGCCTTAAGATTTGGCACGAGAGAGGCCTGAATTTGGTGAAGAAAGAAAGTAAGATATCTCATTCTGCTTCATACAAGTTTTTATTTTTGAATATGCTGATTAACCCACAAAAGCTGTCTTATTAAACTTATGTTAAAATGTAGCTGGAAATGGTCCGGTGAAGAGGGTTCCTTCAATGGATCGGAAACTGTTTCTTTGTAGTCAGCATGCGAGCATGATCAATGGATTGCAGGGTCGTTACCCAGTGTATGGGCCAGTTGTTAGGTAATGGTTTGATTTCTTTCTCTAGGTTATTCCGTCAACCTGGCAATTTGTTTCTAATTTTCTTATGGTTCATTCTTAACTCTGTGTATCTCTAACATTTATGAAGGCTTGCAAAACGCTGGGTTTCTTCACATCTCTTTTCGGCTTGCTTAGCAGAGGAGGCTATTGAACTGTTGGTTGCTTACCTCTTTTTGAAGCCTTTTCCATTTACTGTTCCTTGCTCACGTATCACTGGATTTTTAAGGTTTGGCTTTCTTTTTATGTGATACACGTAATCAGAATACTACATTGGGCTAAAATTTTATGTTGTAATACATAGCTTGGCGTTTTCTCATTTTATACCATGAATACTGAACTTAATTATGGAGTTGTTGATGATCCTCTCAACCAGTGTGTATCATTAGCTTTTCTGGATGTGCTATGAACCTGTTTCTGTGTGTGAGGACCAAATCTGGTGGAAACTTTGGAATAATGGATTTTTCTCTGTCCAATCATACTACAAATTCCTATATAGAAAGAATGGTGAGGGTAGGGTTATTTTCCTGGCAAACCAAATCTGGAAAACAAAAGCGCCCCCCCTTATTGCTTTCTTTGCTTGGGAAGCTTGTTGGCAACGAATTTTAACAATTGATAAACTGAAAATTAGAGGAAGGATCCTGGTTAATGGCTGCATCTGTTATCTTCAAGCTGAGGAAACTTGCAATCATCTACTTTTGTGGTGTCCGACTGTGCGCAGTTTGTGGTGTATGATTTATGAACTGTTGGGGATTGAGTGGGTAATTGCTGGATCTGTTAGAGAGGAAATTTGGGCTTGGGATGGACTATCTGTAAAAAATAAAAC
This sequence comes from Carica papaya, assembly GCF_054855325.1. Classification (NCBI taxonomy): domain Eukaryota; kingdom Viridiplantae; phylum Streptophyta; class Magnoliopsida; order Brassicales; family Caricaceae; genus Carica; species Carica papaya. Next base: position 2,742,530 of record NC_142312.1, on the reverse strand, counting down.
TGCAAACTTGATTCCATTGACAGTTTTTTGAGTCATATGGAATGAGGGAAATAGTAGGGTTTTTGATAATATTGAAAGTAGTATTAACATACTAAAAGATAAGTAGTTACATTATTTTGGGTCAATATTGTTACGTCATGACATTGTTAGTGATGTGGATTTTGAGAATGTCATTAATATACTAACACGGTTGTAAATCCTTTTTGTAAATAGGTGGTACCCCTCACTTGGTACCTTGTTTATATATATATACCTTACTTTTTTATTTAAAAAAAAATGAACCTGTTTCTTTGTTGCTACTAGTAACAGTTTTGTGCTCTGGTAACTGGCCTTTTCAAACAGGTTCTTGCGGCTATTAGCAGAATATGATTGGACGTTTTCTCCTCTGGTTGTGGACATAAATAATGATTTGAGCAGAAATGATGAGAAAGAGATAAATGTATGTCTTCAGTTTTGCACGTTATTATCCTGGCATACATATTTTACGTTTTTCCTTTGGGCTATAAAATTTTATTTAATGACCGCCTAATTTCATTTTCATTATTTAGGATAATTTCATGTCCAGTAGAAAGGCTAATGAGGAAAATAAGCAAAATATAAATGCACCAATGTTCTTGACTACGTCTTATGACAAGGCATCTGAAGCTTGGACAAGTTTCTCGCCGAACTCATTGGTTAGTAGTTTCTAGTAACTGAATTTGGCTGCATGATTTAACAAAATAAGTGTTGGGACCTTCTCTCTTTCTCTCTCTCCCCTGCCTTTGTCTCATTCCCAGGTGTTTTAATCATTTTATTGCTCTCTAATTTCTCCCCTTCTTCCTGACCATCAATGTCTGAGAATTCTGTAATACTGTTATCTTTAATGTTCAGGTCCTTTGAGACATCAAATTCTATCGTTTCATATCAATATTTGCTTTGGTTTTTCTGGTCTGTTCTTTGCTGACATATTGTGTATTATTGATGTAAAAGGAGCTCAAGAGGTTGGTGGCTTATGCTCGAAGCAGTACGAACTTGTTGAGTAATCTTGTATTACATGACCAGAGTGATTCTTATGGATGGGAGGTGAGATATACTTGACAGATATCATATTATGTATATGTTTCTTCATCAATGACTTCTAATGGCAAATTTTTCTGGCTTGCAGTGTCTTTTCCGGACACCTTTAAACAACTACGATGCAATAATTCTTCTCCACAGGGACAAATTACCTTATCCTCAACGTCTTCTCTTCCCATCAGAGCTGAACCAAGGTTGAGTTGGCAATGAATATTTTCTTTCTTTTATTTTTCACCAATATACATAAATAATGATAATCATGTGCAAAAATTTGGACAGGGAGTCATGTGGCTCATGGGAAAGCCAGCAAGAGTTTTCATCACTTCATATTACCTGGAGATTTAAAGACGAGCTCTGAGGAGTTGAAAAGTAAGCTCATGGTGAACTTTGATCCTCTGATGTCCTTTGCTGGGGATTTAGAGGTATGTTTGAGCACTTCCATCTTTAATTTTGGTCAAAGTACAACAAACCTGTGTTTTTTTTTTCCCAGGACACTTTGATCCCTGCGAGTTGGTGTTTTTTTCATCTAACATAAACTATTAGTTCTTTTTGGATGATATATCTCCACTTTGTTTGGGCTTGTAAGTATAATCATGTGAAATTTTATGTCTTAAAAAACTAATGGTTCTCTGAAAAATAACAAACCAAATCACTGAAACCTAATTGTGACACAAAAAGCTTCTGGATTGTAATGAGGCCAAACAAGAGGGGAAACTATAAATTTTCCTTTAACTTTTTTCTATGAAAACTTTATTTTCTTCACTTTCGCATGCCAAATATCTGCAGAAAGAGTTCATTACATTGAAGCTGTGGTATGATTCTCTGGGTGGTGATGCTATCGGTCTAACATGGGATGGAACTTATTCAAAGGTAAAATGAGCAATTATCCCAAATATCTCCTGCCAACTTAACCTGGATTCCTTCACAAAGTTTATTTAAAGGGATCGTGGAATTCACTACATGCTTATTGTTTCCAGAAACGAGAAAGAGACGAAGAAGGTGGAGAGGGGAAATATCCCATTGATGTTCTAAAAGCTGTGGGTGAAATTGGGAAAGGTTTTGTGAGAGAGATTTATTTGCTCAAAGCTCCTCGTCTCATGAAATAAATCTCTACTCTTACCGGCAGCCATCTTATTGACAAACCTGTTGTGATCTTTGATCAAGTTTTGACGTCGCTGATGTTAGCACAGAGGAGAATTGCTTTACACACGATTTTGCGGAATTGTATAGATGAAATAACCACTAAATGTATCATTTTTCATTATTTACAGGAAGTAGCTGATTGAGTTGAAACTATATTTTGCAATAATCAACAGTTTCCCAACAGAGAATCTTGCTGGCCAACATTTTCTCTGCTGCTTTGTAATTCCGTCGCGATTATTAGGCTATAATATTCAGCCTCCAGGAACTTTTCAAGGTGGGTCAAGTAACAATATGCCATGATAATGCTGTTGGTAAGTTACACATATGTTGATGTATATAATTAGATTCAAGAACGACCATGTTCAAATTTTTATACAAAGTCAGAATGTTACAATAAGCTTAATCTCACAAACACTGATTTATTTTAGTTTTCATTTGAACTGAAAATAAATCGAATGTTTGAAATAAATAAAAAAATGTTGCGAACTAAATTATAATTAAAAAAATATTAAATATTAAACTTAATTAATTTGATAATTTTTTTTAGTTATTGATAAATAAAAGTTAGTTATAATAGTTAATTCATAATTAAATTAATTTAAAATATATCTTTAGTTTAGAATAAATTTATATTTTATTTGTTAAGAAATAAATTTAAAAAATATTTAACTTAAATTTAATCATGAAACTATAATGTTATTAATATTAAAACTTTTATTTTATAAATGTAAACTTTAAATCTTTAAAAATTTACTAGCATGGGATATTTTAAATAAAATTCAAAATGTATTAACTTAAATTTTTATTAAAATTTTATAAGAGTTTATTTATGAAAAATACTAAATGTTTATTTTGAATATACATTTCTCCACTTTTTGACTAGCGATCAAATATTTATTTTTAATAAATTTAATAAAAAAATTAGTTTTAAATATAGATTTAGAGAATATTAATTTTAAAAATTATAATTTAACGACTAAAAATATTGTTAGGAGTTATATTTTAAGTAATATTATTCGAAAATACTCTGGTGGGAGAAAATAAAAAATCTTTTAATTTAAGTAAAAAAAATTTTGGGGGGTAATTATAACCTTGATAAATGTTTTCTTCTTATTTATTTGAATCAATTAATTAGAAATGAAAAGAAAAAAGTGGAAATAGATTAATTATAAACTTCCAGTATTTCTCTAACATTTCAATCAATTACCGACTGCTATCCCCACGAAAACACCAATCATTCTCAACCAAATAGCAAAATTGTTCGCACTCAACTCTGGTTTCTTGTTTCTCTTGCTATTGTTAGTTCTTTAATTTTCGGCAATAAGTTTATTGTGTTCAATCTCGTCTACAAAATACACGGAGCTGCTGTTCTTCTCGGCAGGTAATCACTCAAGACTCCAAATTTAGGATTCTTCCTTTCAGTATTTGTTAAGAGTCATAAACGGATCTCTTTGAGATTCATAAAGCCATTGCTTGGCGCCATTCTGTTTCGGTACACGAATTTGAGTGAGAATCATGTCGAAGATTTCAACAGTCGGATAGTTTCGAGATTTTGTATGTAATACGTTTGATGAAATTCCTGAGTGGCGAAATGCTACATTTACTAAAAATCCCACTGAAAAATCGGGCTGCCGATTTGCTTCCCATACTCTGATACTAAATCTCTGCTTCTGGTTTATTTATGGCTTTACATTGTTAAGATTTCAGCTATCCGTGTATATTCTCAGCTATTTCCATGTAATCGATTGTGCTCAAAGAAAACAATTTAATACCTGATCGATTGGTTTATTGCTTTAATCTTGTGAGTGATGGATTCTTGATACCGCAGCCTGTTTTGCTCCATGATCTCTTTTAGTTGGTTATTTGGTATGAATCTATGTTGAGAGACTGCTCCCTTGATTTTGTTTACTTGACTGAATTCAATGGATTTTCTTTTAGCTTTTTTTTTTATGAAAGCTAACAAGATTGTTTGAAGGGATTGATTCCAAATATTTCGAGGAAAATTTAAATGGGATTGGACAAACTCTTATATTGATTTATCAGTTTTGTTCATTGATATTTTGGCCTGATCTTTTATATTGGCTGGTACTCACCTTAGCATCTAGGAATTTGTAGTTAAAGTCTGTGTACATTGGCAAGCATTCATATGGATTGTCCATTGCATTTCGTAGGAGAATTTGAAACTAAATATTGATTTCATTAGAAAAAAATATCTAGTAACAAAAGAACATTGTAAAGAAAAAGACAATGCTCATGCTTATACTTCTAAGAGTAAAACACACATTTTTTTAACCAAAAATTTGACCTAAAGAAGATGATGACAATTTGATAGGGACCATCCTTATTAAGACTTTTTTCTCTAATTATTGTTGATTTGTCAATATGAACAAAACAAAAAGAATCGCCAGCCTGAAGGTTCTCCACTGGCATCTAAGGTGTCGAGAATTGTGGCTTCTGTTTTTAAGTGCCAGTAATGGGGCTTCTCCGTATTATCCGAAAGATCAAGAGAAAAGAGAAGGAAATGCGCATACTCATGGTGTATGTGACCCTTCTATATGTTTCAACTCTTTTCTCAAATACATATATTTACACCACAGAACTAAATGTTGATTTGCAGGGGTCTTGATAATTCAGGCAAAACAACTATTGTTTTGAAGATAAATGGGGAGGACACAAGTGTCATCAGTCCAACACTAGGCTTTAATATCAAAACTATCACCTACCAAAAGTAAGTTCCCTGTTCTTGTCCTGTATATGTTGAATCTAGCTTGGATCATTTTGAAATTTTGTCATGAAAAGTTATTCAACTGGGGTAATAGGTGTGATTTTTGGGCAGGTATACATTGAACATATGGGATGTTGGGGGACAGAGAACTATAAGATCATATTGGAGGAATTACTTTGAGCAAACTGATGGATTGGTGTGGGTAGTTGATAGCTCAGATCTTAGGAGATTAGATGATTGCAAAATGGAACTTGATAATCTTTTGAAGGAAGAGGTATATGACTTCTGTGTATAACTTGCTCGCGTTTCAACTGACAGGCAAAATATTACAGTTCTGATTAATGGATCTTGTTATGATGTTAATAGTATGGGCTCTTTAAGAGAACTCAACGATTTCTGATTTTTTTGTTAATAGTATTGCTCGTTAAGAGAGAACCCAACGATATCTTGAATAAGAAAATACTCAGCACTTTTTTTTTATAAATTTTTTCTTGTCTAAAAGCTGTCAAAGAAGACAGCCTGTATATATACAAGAGAAACAATAGTTTTCTGAAAGTTATTTCCGGAATTAACTACCTCATTGTCCTTATTTAAACTTATTCTCCCTAATATACATGCTCACACTTAATTCATCATTTTACATATGGCCTGTACTAGCCTATTCTACCCAGTACACTTGTCCACCCACTTAACACATCATTTTTTCTTCCTAATACACATGAATATCTTTTGTACTGTAAGCAGCAGTGTCATGCTTTCAGTTTGTTGGTCATGATGAATTGACAGTGACTCTGCCTAAGCTTTGAGGTTGGTCATCTTTACTGCAGAGGTTGGCAGGGGCATCGTTGCTGATACTAGCAAATAAGCAGGATATTAAAGGTGCTCTCTCACCTGCAGAAATTGCTAAAGTAAGCTTTATTGGTACCTTGACAAGATAGAATTTCCTTGGTCTTTTGTATCTGTAAATCTGCCACATGTATTACAGTTGTCCTTTCAGAATGATGCTCTAATTTGAGGTTTTTTATTCATGTAATTTTGGTTGCCAAATACCCTGTTTAGTTATGGAAATTGCATTGAGTTTTTAAAATTCATATACATTTGTGTATAAACACATGTATAGATGTTGAAAAAATGAAAATAAGACTCTGGGAATAATAGTGAAAGTAAGACATGAGTATAAAAACTATTTTTCATTTGTTTGTGTTATATTTCACTATCATTTTCCGAAATTTGAAAATTATAGTGAAGAAAAGCCATATTTTCGATCAGAATAAATTTCTACAACTAGACATAAGTTACCAAAGCCTTTCCTTGGGGAGATTAACAGCTCCATAGACCCTTAAATGGCCTTGGAGAATAGAGGGATATCTGGAAAATATAACTTTAAACTTGTGTTTGCAGGTACTGAACTTGGAAGCCATGGATAAAAGCCGGCACTGGAAAATTGTGGGATGCAGTGCATATACAGGTGAAGGATTGCTCGAGGGATTCGACTGGTTGGTTCAGGATGTTGCATCCAGGATCTACATGCTTGACTAGTTCATGTCCAAGCCATTTCACTGCAGAAGGCTATTACATCCAAAAGAGGATATTTGATTGAGTTATTATGCAGCTGTATTTAACTTTTGCCTTAGCTATGGTTTTGTCGTGGGCCGCATATAGCCAAATTCTGGATATCTGTTTGTGTGGGGTTGCTGACTCATGATTTTGATGCTTTTGGCTTTTGGTTGTATAAGACAATTTTGAAGTGAATGAATTAATTTGAGGACGAAATATTCTGTACAATTTGTATTTTCAAATAAGTTCTTGCATCAATTTTTGTATCCATTTGGTAATTTACTTTCAATTTTTTTAAAATAAATTTTTGTAAAAAAACTGTCATTTAAAAAACCCGATAAAGTTATGTTTACGTGAATTGTTAGTAAAATAATATTTATTATTATTATTTTTTTTATTGTTATCGATGACTAATTTAAATAATTTTAAAAATTAAATACACATAAATTTAAAAAATAAAAACTAGAAAGCATTAAGATAAAAGCATAAGCACATGTTTTAACAATTAATCATTTCATAGGTAAGATATCTATTGTTAATTATTTAATATTTTAATTATTATTTCTCTTTTTCAATTTAAATTTCTTGGAAAAAAAAATTAATACTTACAGTAATTAAATTAAATTAAATCATAACTAGTCTATTATGTTTATACAACAAGAATGAATATTTTGTATTAATTAAAATTTTATAATTAAAATAATTAAATTAAATTAAATAATAGGTGAAGTTAATGAACACTTAATTAATTGAGTGACTAACTTTTTCTCCCCCTTATATTCTTCATAGTCTTGGTCTAGACTCCCATTAATTAATAAGTGGCATAAAATTAATAATGTGATCAACAATTACAAGTCTTGTTTCTCAATCTCATATACTTGAATTTATAGATGTATATGTTAAAATGAACAATCCCATAACTTGGACAGTTCAAGGGCACATGTGGAGATAAATGGATATGATATAACCAGATTATAAATAAATAGTTAGTATCAAATTCCCAACTATGTTCCAGTTAGATGAACGAAATTTTCAAAAAAAAATTTGCATGTATATAGCAATGAATACAAATATCTCAACAATTTCTTTGCATGTATTACTTCATAATATTATAAAAAAAAATATTATGTTCTAAATACCGAAATACTTGTCAATAGAACTACTAGCCTAAATGGCAGAATCGAACTTCACAATCAATCATTCTTGTTTTTTCCCATTTCTTTATCTTGGATTCTTTATCAGTTATCAACCATAAGGAGATGACAAAAAGGGAATGAAGAGGATTCAGGAACATAAACTTCATACATTAGGACTTGCAATGAGTGCAGTAAGAGCTATAGAGCTTCATCAATGAGGTTTTCTGTGAGAGCTTTAGTAAGTCCCATCACAGTATCAGCTGTTCCCACCTGTCAAAACCAAATTGATGCTCATCTCAGATGAAATTCTTGTATAAATATTATGTACATATATATATATATATATATAGCTTAATGCACGATCACTTCAACAATTTTAGAAGGATCACAGATAAAAGAGAAAAAAAACCTTCAAAGCTCAATGAATGAAACTGCTGTTGTGCCATATGAAAATTGAACAAATAGATCAAAGAAGAAAAGACATTAAAATTTTTATATAGCTTGATTGACATAGCCTCCTCTATATCGGGAAATGAAATCAATTTCACTGTAGAAAATTTTAGGGAGTATAATATATTTCTCTTTTTCAAACCCTAAAGCCTAAAACTCGCATGTTTAAATCTCACAAACTAGCAGTGATCGAGTTTTAGAGGTAAAATACAGATATATATATATATATATGTACTGATTTCAAGAAAATACTTAAAATACACTACGCTGTACCAGTGTATGAAAAATATCTTATTGAGTTGTATTTAATCTTATAAAATTAAAACACAATAGAATAATCACAAAAATAAAGTTCAGCTAAAGCTTTTCACAAGCACTAGTTTGACAGCCTACAGTCTGCAAAGATGGGAGAAAATTGAAATGAAAATTCAGAAACTTGTTTATACCAACAAGGTATGGATCTAGTATAGCAAAAGAAATTTGAGTATGAAGATGAAAATAGCAGGAAGTAATAAATGAGCAAGTGATTTAAGCAGATGGAGAAAGGAGGAGCTGACCACAGTGTCAACAAAGGGCAGTGTTAATGGATGCTCCAGCATCAGACCTCCAGCAACATTGAGTGAAATTCCCTCCTCAATCTAGTCAAAGGCTTAAATCAATTCACTTGTTTACAAATTATTCAATCTGTGAAGATGGTGAAGTGAAATAAGAGAGTTTATTACAGAGTAATTTACCATATTGTCAATGACCTCTTCTGGTATGTCGTGGAAATAAACCTGCAAAACTCAAACTACCAACTGATAGCTAACTTCCAAACCCAAGAAAATAGCTAATATTTGAACAGTTCAGCCAAACAATAAAGGGAAATTTTGAACTGTGGTTAAATTAAAATAGTCATTTTATGTATGAAAATGCATTACTTTACAAAAGAAGAGCAAAATCTACTGGATGCGCTCAGACTTTTTAATGTAAGTGTGCACCAGTGTCAGACGCAACATGAAATTGGTGTGGCTATATGATCGATGTCTGGTAGCTGATGTACATGTCGGACACTTAATATTTTAGAAACGGAGATTATGATATACTACAATACAAAAACAATGATGAAAATTCATGATTTACAAGTTGAAATAGAACAAATAAAACAACATAGATGTTCTTGAATGTCTAAATTCTTCACATTTTTGTATAATAGAGGTTTAATCAGTTAAACAAGTTGTTCTAAAGACTGTATTTTGTTATGTATGTAACAACTTTTAGCTTCCAAAAAACTTATATTAGTTCTATGACTTTAATATCAAATAAACAGAGGTAGCCATATCAAACGTTTGCACTATTAGACTGAATATATTTATCTTTGGTTATAAAAATTATAAATTCTGACTTGGATTCATACCCGTACAAAGTACTTATTCGCGAGTTCAAGCAACATAGACCATTTTAGGATGTCCCAAGTTAAATTACTTGGACAAATTGAATGAAGGTCCTAACTGTTGTGAGACTATTAACTTAAGCACCCTTAAGCATCTAATAGATATTTTCAAATAAATTCTAACAGAATACGTAAAGTTACTTTTAAAGATCTGATAAGTATTCTAATAGCATACTTCAAGTTATTTGCCAAATGAAGATCAAGCAAGCTTGAAACATACCTCTGCCTTATCCCATCCTCCTTTCTTTATTCCAGTCTTCAAGTTGGTCACAAGTACAGATCCCACAACTGCTGCATGACCACCAGAATAACCTGCAACCACGTACAAATTTTATGCTGCATCCAAACTATAGTGGACAACAGAGATGTTATAAGATGAAACCCATCAAGAAGAAGAAAAAAAAAAACCTTTGATAAATTCTCTTGCTTCTTCCTTGCTGGATGGCTTTTCTCTGATCATCCCTTTGTAAACCACCACCTCCAAATCCATTACATAAAGTGATAAGAAACAAAAAGTAACAAAGATTGAATTCATTAATTTCATGCGGTAATCACTTGAATTGTAATACAGCTAGCTCTAAGCTGTTTTCTGATATACTGAATTGGGGTACTTTTCTTTTGAGATAAGTAAAAAGGACTGAGCTGGACTATTAACAAAATGGCAAAAAAGGGATTAGAAAAAAAAGAGTAAAAGCAATTACTGTGTCTGCAGTAATTAACAATGTGACATGACCATCATCCTCCTCCTCCATTTCACTAGTCTTTTCCAGTCTTGATATTATAGCATCTGCCTAGGAAAAGAATTCAAGGTAAGCCCATTATAGAGATAACTGAAAATCATTTTTTGGGTTCTCTCTGAATCATTTTTTCAAACATTTGGCAGGAACCACAAATGGCACAAATCAAAAAGTTCCTCCAGTTGATAATCCAACCGTCTATAACCTAATTTAAATACAACTCCATGTACCCAAAATCACAAATGAAGCAAGTCTCAAGTATCCAGTAAAGAAGCCATGTATACCTTGGCCTCAGCCAGAGCCATTACCAAATCTTCAGGCTTTTCTTTTCTAATTTCTTTTTCATCTATATCTGCAGTCTAAAATCCCTAAAAACCCAATTAGGATATTACCAAGAAATGGAAGATAAAAACAGAAAAAATAAACATTCAAAGGAAAAATTACAGGGAGAAAGAACATACCACGACTGTGAACTCATATCCCATCTCAGCTAGAATTCTTTTCCTAGCCATTGATTTTGAACCAAGCACAATCTGTTCAAAAAAAAAAAAAGGTACATTTAAATAATATTTTCACAAATTTTTTACAAAGATATAAACTCTCCTAAAGGATTTCTCACACTAATTTTACACTCAGAATCCCATCATGTAAACAGATTGTAAAGTGTTTCTATATATCTATAAAATATATATTTATACATAACATTAGTTTTTCTTTGTCGCTTCTAGCTTTAATTAACTATAGTATCCAACCAAGCACGCCACACAGAAGTGCTTATTAGCTTGTTCCAATAATTATATCATTTGGGTTTTTAGCTTTCAAAAATAAAAAATAAAAAACTCTGACAGTTGACTAAAAAAAATTGCGGCTACCTAACAGAAAAAGACATGAGTGGAAAGTAAGAACCTTAAACGGGTTTCGGTTTCTGGTCGGGGCCATGTCTCCTCTGCTACTCGGTCGGAGCTCCGCTTTGTTCGGAGAAAGATGCTGTGTCGTGTAGATGGGCTGTGCATATTTATATACTAATACGGTATTTACACATGATAATCGGCCTTTTCATTTTTTGACATCTACTGTTAAGTGTGCTGCGGTGCTGACTTTTATGCTAGTTGGCCAATGGTAGGATGACACGTGGTTATTACCACAATTATCATGCGCATAACTGTAATATGTTTCACCTTACATAACTAACGTACTTTTAAAATATTTTAATCTCGTATTAAAAAAATATATAATTTTTAAATTTTATATAACAATTTAAATCATACTATTAATAATTTTAACTTAAATTTTTTAATACAAATTATTTGAATCCAAAAAATTATTAAATTAATAATATTTAAATTCAAAACATTATAAATAATATTAAACCGTGTGTTAATTCAGTAATTTTAATTAATATAATTTTAAATTTTATAAATTTTTAATATATAATTTATGATTATATAATGTGAGTAAATTAAGTATTTATGGAGATATTATAATATTTTAAAATTATAATAAAAAATATATAATTATTAAGTTGTATATAAAAACTTAAACCATATGGTACAAATAACTTAGAATTTAGACTCTTAAAATTTAGTGGTATGGATTAAAAAAATTATTGAATTAATTTATGTTACCATTTTACTTTTCTCATTTTTTTAAACAATAATTATTGATAAATATTTAAACTCTCAAGGGTCCCACCTCAGCTACCTTAATTCCGTCATCCTGATTCCTGCAAAAGAAAGAAAGCAAAGAAAATGAAAATGCTGACGGTGACACCCTCTGTCACTATGAAACGATACTCCATTAAAGGGCCAGTCAATGAGCTCGGCGTCGATTACAGACCAACAAAGCTTCCTTAGGTTCAGAAATGTGGCGAAGTTGCTCTAGCAACAGTAGCGCCGGTCTCACACGCGAGCTCAAGGAAAAGAAATGGGACGCACTGGTGATTGGCGGCTGCCACAACGGTTTGACGGCCGCCGCTTATCTGGCTCGGGGCGGCCTCTCCGTTGCCGTTCTCGAGCAGCGCCACATTGTTGGCGGAGCGGCCGTCACCGAGGAGCTCATTCCCGGCTTTAAGTTCTCCCGCTGCAGCTACCTCCAAAGTCTCCTCCGCCCTTCCGTTGTTAGGTATATACATGTATATATATATATACATATATAAACTAATATATTGTGTTTAAGAGCTATTTGTAAAAGGTTCGTATAAAATTTTCTTTACGAAGGGAACTGGCGCTGAAGAGGCATGGATTAAAGTTGTTGAAGCCAACTGCTTCGTCGTTTACGCTGTGTTTGGACGGGAGCTATCTCCTTTTGGGGTCAAACAAGGAACGTGACTACTTGGAGTTATCAAAATTCTCCAAGCGCGATGCAGAATCTTATCCACGCTACCTATCTCTGCTTGTGAGTATGATTTTAGCAGCCCCGGAAGTTGAGAAAAGGAGGCAAATATATAATTAAAGTAGGCGTGTTAATCGATACAATTTTCTGTAACTTCAATACTCAATAGTCTGATATCATTAGTTTCTAATATGTATGAACTTTTTATTTTTTCCGAGCATTATTCATGTTGCCGTGCAATTCTTCTTCTTCCTGCATTGCAGATACGAAGCTCAGTTACACAAATTCTGTAAATTGATGGATTTTCTTTTAGATTCACAGTCCTAAAACTCTACGTGAAAGTTCGTCTGTAAAACATCTGTTGAGAGATAAGTTGCAGAAATCAGTATTTTGGGCTCAATGTCTACAGCATATCCTCGCCTTGGGACAAAAAGATTTGGTGCAAGGGTTAATCTTTTTTAGGATAGATCCTTTTATCCATTTATCTTTTTTGTTATTGAATCTGTTGTTAGGCCTCTCGTTCAGTCATTTTTATCCCATGATTGAGTTCCTTCAGGGACCCGGTGGGAGCGGTTTGTGTGAGGATAGCAGTTATATAAGTTATAGTGAATAGGTTATCTACTAGCTTAATTTTTTGGGAGAAATGGTTATAAGTTATTCCTCATCGATTAGGTATCCATTTTACTGCAGTATCTGCCTAATTGTTGTTTTTCCTTTTGTTAATATGTGTTACAATATTTCTTTGGACAGGGAATTCATGGATTTTCTTTTGTCCCCAACGTCAAAGATTCTGAATAGTGAATTTTTCCTAGTCCTGTTGGTCTGTTTAATGTGCCTGGACTGTTAAATGGTAGCATGACATTAATGAATCTCTGTATTGAATTTCTTTTCTATAAACAATGTGAAACTGAAATTGGATTTTAAACTGCTCTGCATATTATGAGTTGCACTGTTATTTTATAGTTACTTCATGATCTTGTTGTCTTAAAAGACATTTCTAGATTTCTTGAATACTATAATTATCTTATTAACCATTCATTTTAAGCAAGCCACTCATAAACTACGTTAATTTTATTAATTTCATTTTCTTGGTTTATTTTATAGACTGATGTCCTGAAGGCAACCCTAGCAGCAGATGCTATTATTGGGAGTATGGTAAGGCTTTATTTATTTGCAAGGTACAAAACTTGAACATGTGAACAACCACATTTTAATTTAATTACGGTATGTTTTTCCAATTCTGTAAACTCTTCTTACCATTTTAGATACAGTTGTCTGGTGGATATAGCTTTTTATCCTGCCTGCTAGTTTAATCTCTCTCAAATTTATTGTCTTGAAGGCAAGTATTCATACACCTGGGAGTGGCTATGTGTTGCTACATCATGTAGTGGGTGAAATAGACGGTGAACGCAATATTTGGATGTAAGTATCCTATATCCACACTCTCAAACTGTGATCAATTGGGTTGTTGTATATCACCAAACACTGTCAAACTTGAACTATTATCCCCACACTTTTTGCCATTTTTGTTCCTGTTATGAACTTGATCAATACTATGGTTCTCTTTTCTTGTTCTTCCCAGAACATGAAATTGATGATTATATAAGACTTACACCAATTTCTGTTTTGACAGCTAGATACACCTATCGATGTTATGAACCAATTTAAATTCATGATCTTCATATCACTGTTTAGAGGTGCAGCATCAATCATGTTCTCAAATTCATATCTGTTGCCATTTGAACATGAGCTTAATTACTGATATCAGGCACTGCTTGTAGGCATGTTGAAGGTGGCATGGGTTCAGTATCCCAGGCCATAACTAGTGCTGCTATGGAAGCTGGGGCATACATTCTAACAAACATCGAGGTATATTGTATTCTTTCCGTAATTATACAAGTTTCTCATGTTGCATCAGAATGTTTAGACTCTCAGTCATCCCACTTCATATTAAGGATACTTCCATGCAAAATAACTTAATTTTCGATCTTTCACATATTTCTCAATGAGACCATCACAAGATTGGGTAAATTTTGTAGTTTAGTTGGTACAGCAGACTGACATAGAGGCTTAACCAAAATGCTAATGTTTTCTTCTTGTTTAACCCTGTTTCATCTCTGTCTGGCATCTAACAGGCTAGTTCAATATCTCTCTCTCTACATATATATCTATCTCTTAGTAGTCTTATGAGACCTGCTTGCATTGGCATTTTATGAGGTATCTATGTTTCTCTTTTTGAGAATCTTGCTAAATAGGTTTCAAAAATTATGACTGAAGACACCGGCATTGTAAATGGGGTTAGTTCATTTCTTGAATGACCAGACTTGGTAAATGATTTTAGTATTTTGTCAAAGTTTCCAGATGTCTTACCATATTAAGAATGAAGGTATTACTGGCTGATGGAACAAGACTCAATGCTTCAGTTGTTTTGTCAAATGCAACTCCTTACAAGACTTTCATGGTAAATGCCTAGTTTTTTTGTCTTTCTATGATCTGATGGAGCATTGGAAAACTATTGATACATTTAGAAAGTATGCCTTAAAAACATTTTATCAGTATGATGAAAATATAGATTTATATAAGTTTCTCATCTTACCTCTGTTAATGGCCATTTCTTTTTAAGAAAGTTATTCTTATGACAGGACTTGATGCCTCAAGATGTCCTACCTGTTGATTTTGTTTGTGCAATCAAGTACTCAGATTATACATCTGTAAGATTAGTTATTTCCAATTGTTCGTCAGCGTTAACCAGTATCTGTCATAGTTTCCCAGTTTGGTCTTTCATCAAGCAGCCAAGTAAATATGATTTTTTAAAAAGTTTGTGTGTGTTTGGGGTGATATAGATCCTAATATGAACAAAAAGGAGGTGTATAATTGCTATTAACACAATGCTTGAAAGAGTTCTATGGAGAAAACTGGTAAAATAAGAAGGGGGTGGAGAAGTAGGGGTAAGGATGAAGTAGAACGGGTTGTTTAAGATGTACTGACTATGGTCTATTGCTGAACTGGAACAGGGAACTACAAAAATTAATGTTGCTGTGGACAACTTGCCTCAATTCCAATGCTTAAAGTCGAGTCACGAAGAGGTGGGCCTTCAGCATACAGCTGTTATTCGCATTGCTTGTGAAAGGTACATGCTAACATATTCGCTGAGACCTTTTGATACTCATCAGCTCTAAATCTTGTTGGATCCACGTGTTCAATACACTCATCATGGAAAACATAGAATCTCCTGCTCTCCTCTGTATTTTAAACTTGAATGTCATGCTCCTATGCTGTATTTAAACTTGCTGCAAGTTTCTATACCTCACAGTATATTTCATCTGTCTGCATGAACTTCTATACGAGCTGCCACTATGTCACATGGCTATCAATTTTGGGACTTTACAGAAAATCATCCCCGAGCTTTCTAAGTGTATATTGTATACTTATTAATTTTTTTCAAAAGACAAGAATAAACTCATTGACTTTATAGCTTCGCTCACTCTTAATTTTATATATCGTCTTCAATTACAATCCATTAGCATTGAGGAGATTGGCTCAGCTTGTCGAGATGCTTGGAATGGCTTGCCGTCAAGAAGGCCTATTATGGAGACGACAATTCCTTCTTCAATGGATAAAACTATTTCTCCTCATGGTATAACTACCATTAATCTTTTCACGGCTTGCTTGATATTTTTAGTGTGACTCCATATGCATCTTGTCTATGAAGTCTGAAATTTTATTAAACGTGCTTGATAAAAGATGGAGTAAGACCAAAAGTTATGTCCTTATTCAATCCTGAGTTGCATAACTAAATTCACCTGCAGTATGACCCCATATTTATTTTCTGTAGGTAAGCATGTTGTTAGCTTATTCACACAATACACACCCTATAAACCCTCAGATGGTAGCTGGGAAGATCCTCCATACAAAGTCAGTTATAAGTCCAATTGACAGCATTATATATTTGTATGCATGCAGCTGTGCTTTTTGTATATGCAGTAACTTGCCAATCCCAATTATTTATGAGGTTGTCCACGTTTATCAGTTACTAAATGATGATTCTTTGTAGGAATCTTATGCGCGGAGATGTTTCAATTTGATTGATGAATATGCCCCTGGCTTCAGCTCATCGGTCATTGGCTTTGACATACTAACACCACCAGATCTCGAAAGGGAATTTGGTTTAACAGGCAGTTTATTCCATCCATGGTCAAGACCTCTATATTATTACATCCATGAGTGACAACATAGATGTTTTTGTATCTTTTAGTAACAAAACTATTTCAGCATAAGGAAATATAAAATGAACTTGAGATAGAATAGTAATAACAATTGTGAACAAACATATTTTTGGCTGCTAATATTGAATTTGCTAACCTTTCTATTTATGCAATAGGGGGTAATATTTTTCATGGTGCCATGGGTTTAGACTCACTTTTCTTGATGCCCCCTATCAAAGGATGGTAATTTCTAACATCTGAAACTCAAAGTACCTATTGACTAGGATGATCTGGGGTAAAAATCAAGATTCAATTAAAGCTTCCTCTGTATCTTTTAGCCCTTGTAACACTGAAATCTGGTTTTATTTTAATATACAGGTCAGATAATCGGACACCAGTAAGAGGTTTGTACATGTGTGGGAGCGGAACACATCCCGGAGGTGGAGTGATGGGTGCACCTGGTAGGAATGCTGCCCGTATTGTCCTTAAAGATTTCAAAAAACATTCTGGTTGAGGAATTTTTTCAGGCCAGTTCTGGAAATTGCTAATATTAAGTGCCTGTTTCGTCCTTGCTGGGTTTATAATTCTGTACTCTGCATGTAAATATATGTAGTAATGTTGGTATCCAGTTGCTGCATTGCTACAAGGCTGTCCATTTTATATGTACTAAAGATTCTAATTCCTAAATCTACCTGTAGGCAAAGTGCAGAAGTTATTGCTACTAGTTTTTGACGACCCAATTTGGATAACAATATTAAGAAAATGTTATTTACAACACAATTCAAATCCATTCAACAATGCTCTTAGTTATGTTAGACAATTTATTATGGTCTAACATATTAGAACTTGATACTGTAACTATAACAATTATTCGATGACATTAGACATTTTGAGCAGCATGACATCACCGGCGGTGCAATCGTGACTGAAGGAGCTTATTCCTGGCTTCATGTTCTTCCGCTGCAGCTCCCTCCAAAGCCTCCTCCGCCCTTACATCACCAGGTTCACTAACCCCAATTTTGTTCCTTTCTTCTATATCAAGCTCAGCTGTGTATTTGTTCAATGTGCTGTTTGTTTGTCTTTCTTTTTATTTCCTTTTAATGGAGAGTTGGCTGCAAAAGAAAAACCTTCCCTGTTCATGTCCTGTTTGGATGGCGCTCTCTTATTTGGGCTGAATCAGGAGCTTAATCATTCTGAGATTTCCCAAGTTCCCAAACTAAACCCTGATGCTTATCCAAGGTGTCATCCTTCCTGTTCTCTTAATTTTGTGATCATGGCAAGTCTTTAGGATTTAGTATTTGATGAAACTTGGATAAAACCGATGATCGAAGTTCTTAGAGAGAATGGAAGTAAGGCTGATTACATCAGTTGTTTTATCAATATTCTCTATCTTTTTTGGCAACAGAAGAGTATGATTTTGTGTTGTCTGGGGTGCAGCTTACGTGATTGATACTGAAATGTAAGTAAACTTGCGTATGACTGCAGCAGCTCATGGTGGTTCAACTCTTTAAAATAATTAAACTCTACATTCAATTTGCTATCTTAAAATTAGTTGAAGTGTTACACAAATATACATCTCTTATACATACAAGATTACATATGAATTTAAAAAATAAAACTAAAAGATATTTTCATGTCCCAACTAGAATAATTTTCCATTCCCTTCCCCTTTTCAATCTAATCCACTCCATCCAAGGACACCCTAGAAGAGCAATTGTAATATGTTTAATTCCTCAATAAGTGTAGAGAGAATGAGTACCGTTTCATGCTTAAGATTAGAAGCTCACACGCTAGACAAACTCTATTGAAAGAAACAGCAAATCCAACAATCAATCTCTGTATATTAATGTGTAGATGCATAATCTGTCCACCAGTACAAGAAACCAATTTTTCAGTTTTCACCAGTCTAACAAAAAGTTCTACCGACTTTGCCAACGAGAGCGTAAGGAATATAAAGATCATTTCACAGATAAGATTACAGGCTCAGTTGCTGAACAAGCTCCGTTGAAAGAAACAGTATATGATACAACAAAATCGACTCCATTGATGAGAATATATATCATCTATGCACAAGTACAAGAAAAACATTTTTATAAAGCAGAATTCCTTATTTCATTGGTAATGGAATGCACTAGCGACCTCGCCAACTAGAGACAGATTTGGAAACAAGTGAAATGGCATTGGAAGATGCTTCTAACCTGCATAATATTAGAGACCTCATGCTGTTAAGTCCATATAAGCCATATCTGATAATACAAACCAGACACCACCAACCTCAACAAACAAATACACATGCATGCAGATGCACACATACAAGTGCACACACACACACACAGAGGGAGAAGGGGAGAGACAGAGAGAGAGTACTTTGATATTTCTTCAACAGCCTTCAAAACTTCTGTGGAACTTGTTTCCAGCACCTGACCTCCAAATATGATCTCATCTAGTATAGTATGCATCTACAAAAGATTCATGAATCTTAAATTCACCTATATTATAATTGTAAAACAGATGGGACTCGGATTTTAATATCCATGTTCCCTTTACCAAGGAAATAGAAAAGAATAAGACCTTGAAAATTGAGATCCACCACAGAATGAATCAAACTAATCAGACAAACCCAGAAAAGAGTAGACATTTAACCAGCCCAATTTGAGAACACATCAAATAAGCATAGAAATTAGACAAAATTAATTACCCCTTTGTGATGATAATTAACATAACATTTTTCACTTTTTTAATGTTAATAACATAAATTGTTAGCACTTTTAGCAGTTATTATTTTATAAATAAATTTTTGAACCAGTGGTTCCAGTACTAAATCACTAGTCAACTATTAAATCAGGGCCTTGATTAGTTTGATGATTGGTTCAGTTTTAATAACATTTTACTGAGAAAGAACTAGAGAGAGGAATCCTTGCATCTATCGAGCAACATGAACAAGGAAGCTCATCTCATGATGACATATATATTGGAAATGAAATCCCTAGTTCAACTGCATATCATGAAAATACTGCAGTAAATTAGCAGCCATAAACAGTGAAGCAACGCACATGATTATTGCAATATTATTGCTACTAATAAATGAAATGAATTCTCAACCTTGCTATAATTGAACACAATATCAAGCTCGCACACGTTCTTGAAGCATTTGTCCAAGGTTTCAACAAAAACTGAAGGAGATAAAGTCGAGTCAGCAAATCTTCTAATCAAATAAACAACTTAAAAAGAGGAAATACACGAATTAACATAAACAATGTTATCCATGATGGACCTTGCTTGTCAACAAAACATGGAATGATAAATTTGCAATTTAAGACATGAACCCTGCCTTTTCTCTTTGAGGGAGAACCTATAGTGATTCGGAGACATTGTGTAACTTTCTAACAATACTATAATTTTTATAGTAATCATCTAACATTGTGTAGTAACTTAATTACACAATATTGGATTATTACACAAAGTTACTTATTTTGAAACATTAGAAGATTTGCTTGTATGCATTATGCCTCCAAGGCACCATGGTAGAACCCATTATTTGAGTTGTTATAATAATCCCAAACTGCCTATAGAACTATGGTTGCCTTAATTGGGCCTTATCCACCAAAAATATCATGGATATGAACAGATTAAAGAACATGCTCAATAAAAAGGAAAAAGCTGGATTTAGTAACAACATGAAAAGCATGCAAATAATGAATAGTGATTAGTGGTCCATCATTGTTTCATATTCTTGTTACTGTGATGTAGCCATTCCTCAAACTGACAGATAACTCAATTATCAAAATGATCCTTTCTAAATTTATCTCCCACGATATGCATATCAGGTTGTAACCAACATTGCATTCAATCATGCAGATATCCAAAGGAAAATAATTAAGTTTTAAAGGAAGGATCAACCATGAAGTAGCAACTGCATGTAAGATTACCAATGAAAATCTTACATTCAGTATCCCGGATAGTGTCTTATTCATGAATCCTTAGTAAATGAGGTACCAAATTTACCTTGTATCAGGTCAAGCATTGCTAGTTCATTTTCAGAATTATCAAAAATAAAGACAAAGTAAAGAGTTGCGAAATGCTTGTACACAAGGCGAGAATTCTGCAGAAAGATAAGATAGATGAGTATAAGTTTCTTGCATATCCTATACTACTAATACAAAAGCACACAAGGATGCTACACAACACTTTTTTCCACAAAAAGCTTCACAGATGAATTCATACCGGTAGATAAGAATTACACCACTTCCATCACAAGCATGCTACTCAAGTTATCCAGTTTCTCAACAGTATTAAAAAAAAAAAACGTGCAGCGTGGAACAAATGAATTTTATAAAATGTAAATTGATTCGAAAATATTAATTTTTATACACCAGTTGTTCCAAACATGAATTTTTAGTTTCAGATAAATTCTAAATGAAATAAGAATAATACATATGAAATTTCACAAATAAAAGAAAAAACTAGTCTATGACAACCAACATTTCAAATTCTATACAACTTTAGAATTAGTTGGGAGAGAATACCGGGCCAAAGACTGAATCAGCCTCCAGAAAATTGCTTACATTCTCGGCTCGACTGCACAAGACTGTATGAGGATCAAGAATCAAAACCGAAACGAAAAGGAAGAAATTAAGCATAAAAGCGACCAAAAGAAAACAAAAACCAGAGTGGAATCTAATTTTAGAGTAAATCATAATTGCAACCGTGATAGCTATTAACGAACACTTTCATCTCATCCGAACAAAGTTTTGAATCGACTGGAACAGATTTAACCTCAATAAAATCGTGCTTGTGCGGAAGAGAAAAGAGAACCTGAAAAGATACCGCGCATAAGTTCCTGCTGCTTCTCGAAAGGCTGAATTCACACAACAATTGAACTCAAATTAATCACTGAAATGATATTTACGGGAAAAAAAAAAAAAAGATCGTGATATTACATATAACATGTACAAAGTTTCGACAGACCTGAAAATCATAAAATTTTGCAAGACGGGGCTTGCCTTGGGTGTTCATCACCATCACGGCTTTAATCATATCTGCTTCTCAGTGAATTGCCTCGTTCTTCCCGCTCCCCACTCTCGTGGCTTAGATAATCGCAGTCTCCCAGATCAAACAAGAGTTCTTCACATTGCATTCATATCCACCGGAACTATATAATTATGACTTTGCCCATAAAATATTGAAAATGCCATATTTTTACCATGTCGCCCCAAAGCCCACTGGGCTCACTTAACTAGTTACTGAGCCTGGTGTGTGGTCCTTCAAATTTACCAGCAGTTTACATTGGAACGAAGCGAGGGCGAAATTGGAAATTCGTAGGAACCGAAAATCCCTAGTCAGAGACTGAGTCGTCCATTTCTTGTCCTAGAAAGCGGCAATCTGAAGGGAGAGAGAGAGAGAGTATACATCAGACTGTACTCGACTACAGCTGCTCACTCCAGATCATGGCGAGCCAGGAAGGCGATGAAGACGACGTAGATCCTCTCAAAATTCTGCTACCAGAAGATCAAAATGGCGGTAATAGTTTGTCTACAGTACACAGCGGTGAAGGAAACCTGCAACTACAGCGCCACTACCTCCGTTCGATCCAGTCAACGGTGGTGATAAGGCAGCTCCCATCACGAGGCCTCTCCTTCCAGCTCTGGCCAGCAGCTACAACTCTCTTTACTCTTCTGGACAACGACCACTGTGACCCTAGCAACAGCCCGCTCGCCTCCACCCTCACCGCTATATCCACTGGCTCAAGTACTCGGCCTCTCAAAATTTTGGAGCTCGGTTCTGGCACCGGCCTCGTCGGGATCGCCGCAGCGGCCACGCTGGGGGCTGACGTCATGGTGACAGACCTCGCCCACGTCATCCCCAACCTCCAATTCAACGCCGAGGCGAACGCCGACGTATTGGCCAGTCGCGGCGGGAGGGTCAAAACGGCGCCGCTCAAGTGGGGAGATCCCGGTGACGTGGAAAGGATGGAAAAGGAGTTTGACTTCGACCTTGTGCTAGCATCTGACGTCGTGTATCACGATCATCTGTATGATCCTCTAATCGAG
Organism: Carica papaya; assembly: GCF_054855325.1. Lineage (NCBI taxonomy): Eukaryota > Viridiplantae > Streptophyta > Magnoliopsida > Brassicales > Caricaceae > Carica > Carica papaya. Next base: position 2,719,708 of record NC_142312.1, on the reverse strand, counting down.
ACACTGCGCTTGCTGCTTTTGAATGGCGGCGGTGATGAGAATAAGAAGAAGGAAAGGGTGTTCGTTATGGCTCATTTGAGAAGATGGAAGAAGGATTCTTCGTTCTTCAAGAAGGCAAAGAAGCTGTTTGTTGTTGATGTTATACACGCGGATCGGCCAAGTGAGGGATCCAGGATTGGTGTTGTTGTGTACCGATTTTCTGGGAAGAAAAAGAATCTGAATTCTGAGTTACCAAACAATCCTTGATCATTGCAACAAAATGGGATTTTCTTTTTTTCTTTGTTTTAACGAAATCCTGTGGTTTCTTAATGGATTCACAATTCCTGTTTAAAGATTGCATTTAGATGTTATTGTATGCCATAACGTTACATTTGCACATAAGATTGCATAAATGAGAACTTATGTAACCAGAGTAAAAACTTTTGATTTTAATTAAAAAGTAATTTAAAAGTTTAATAACTGAATTTTAAAAAGTGTGTAAACTTAGGCTTGCTTCTGCCCATTAAATTTTTTTCAATGATCTCTCTGAAATTTGATCCCAAATTTAAATATGTTTAAAAAATCATATATTAAATTCTGAAAAACAAATGCAACAAATATTTAAGGAAAAAAAACTGTGACATTAGAGTATAAATTGATAAACATATATAATTAACTTGCAAAAAAAATGCCTTTAAGCTCCACATATAAATGCATTAAAGAGTTAATTTTAAATAACTAATAAAAATTTTGAGATGAGCTAACAAAAGTAAAATTATATTTCGAAAAATGAATCATAATGATAACATTAAGGAAATGGCCCGGAGGCCGGAACTGAAGTTCCGGGGTTAGAAAAATGAAAAATAAAAATCTGGTCCCGGCGGGGCTCGAACCCGCGACCTTCGGCTCATAAGACCAACGCTCTAACCAACTGAGCTACGGGACCTGGCTGTCCACTTAAATCCAACTTATAAAATAGGAAAATTAAGGACATGAATTTGGATGGACAATAAAATATTTATCTATTTGTTATCTGTTTTGTAAATTTGACGTACATATTTTATATTCTAAAAAAAAAAAAAATACGTGGCTTCAAATTTATTAATTTTAGTTTATTTAATATTCATACATATTATTAATGAATTTATACAATGTATATGATAATATTCAAATTATAATATTTTTAATAATTATAAAAATATATTTAATGTATTTAAATTTAATCATCTTTGTTATCATATTGAACAGTGTTAGCATATTATGATTAATATATATATATAATCATAGGTAGGGAGTTACGTATAGATATTTGATTTATTTGAAGAAATTTAAATTATTTTGAATGTAAAAAAATTCAGTACCAAACAATATAAAAATTATTTAAATATCGTTGAATTATTCTAATATATATGTTTTATTGTTTAACATTAACATTTCCTAATTATTTTGTTCACATATTTATTGGCTATTTTTTATTTCAGAAGAATATTTATATCTTAGTTTTTAAATAATTACAAGCATTACTTTTGTAGTATATATTTAATAAATTTAACGTATATTTTGTTGTTTTAAAATAAATTTAAATAAAATATATATTAATATATTTGTATTAATTATATATTTAAATAAATGACAAACAATATGTGCTATAAAGAGGCTAATTATATATTTAATAATTTGCCGTGCTTTTGTTTTATGATAACACGATTTTTTTTATTAAAAAAAAAAGTAAAAAACTATTATTAAATTCAGACGAATCAAGTACGGCACCGGATTGACGTGGCAGGTTATGGTGAGACAGAGACGAAAACAGCCAATCATTCCTGTACCAAGTACAGTCAACTTTGAGACCGCGGCTCGTGAACTTAAGAGTCAGAAAAGAAGAACAGACGGAGACGAGAGAGAGAGAGAGAGAGAGAGATGACTCTGGGACTGATCAATGCGAACCCAGTGGTTCACGCCAAAAAGGAAAGAGTAGCTCGAACTGAAGATCCTCACGGAGACGACGCCGTTGATCCCCTCGAAATCTACGATATCCTTTCGTTTATTTCTTTTTTTTCTTCACAAAATCAGTTTGTTTCAAGCAGTACTACTGCTTTCTCTTCTTCAAATTTAGACGGGGCTTTTTTTTTTTTTAGTCTTGTCGTCTGTTTAGATTCTAATTATTCGAAATTGGGACTGAAATTACTGATTCGTTTCGCTTGATCGTTTAATTGCTAATCCGAGTTGTATGTAGAGGAAATTTTGATATGAATTTGCGATCCTTTACTCAAATTGGTACATTTCGTGAGAGATATAAGAGATCCAGAGCATCCGTATTCATTGGAGCAGCTTAGCGTTCTTTCTGAGGAGTCGATTACAGTTGATGAGAAGCTTGGGCGTATTTTGTGAGTATTACTAAGCTTTGGTTTTTGTTTATTTTTTTTTATTTTTTTTCTAATAAGAATTTGAACTAACTCTATGTTACTCAAAACCTGAAGATTGTGGAAGTAGATACCAGCTATGGTTATTGATTTTCAATTGTATTACTTACATTGCTAGCTCAAAACCTGTCTCTTTTCATTTTATCTTTAATGGATTTGGTGTTTTATCTGTTAATTTAGATCAATTGAAGCCAATTTAAATGGGATTTTGCTTTTCTCATCATCCTCTAATAGATGGTTTCTTTTGTGTGTTTTGTTTTTTCAAGGATAACCTTCACGCCCACAATTCAGCACTGTAGTATGGCGACCGTGATTGGTCTATGCCTGAGAGTTAAGCTAAAAGAGTGTTTCCCGCCACATTTTAAGGTCAGTTGTTCTATCATTTTTTGTATAGATTATGGGATTTTTATTTAGATTAACTGTTTGTTCTCTCTGGATTATTTATGTGCTTTATTTGAGAAATGAATTTGAAACTAACACATTCTTGGAGACATTGATGTGGATAGTTTGGTGAAATGCGAAAAATTACTATTCATCTTAGTAGAGTGTTTGTGTTAACTTGAATGAATAATTTTGGTTGTCATTGTAAGACCTTTTTATTTTTTCTAGATTCATGGGGATATTGAATTGTATTTCTGTTTGTCACACCCGTCTACGCAAATCATTCTTATATATGGTGCTAAAAAACTGCTAATTTCACTTGAGGATTGAGTTTTTATTGAACACGATTTGAAATTGTAACCATTAATATTTATTCCTTTAAACCTCTGGACTTGGCAGGCTGAGTTTTAAATTAATCCAATTAGCTTAAGTTTGTTTTGTCTACTGATGGTCAAGTGCGATCTCAGGATTGGGTTTTAAATTTACATCTAAAATGTAATATTTGTTTCTTTATTTGGATCAGATATTCTGATTATCGCTTAGATGTTAATATCCCGACCATGTCATATTTATAAGTTGATTTAAGTACCTCTTTTCCAGTATTCACATTTGGTAACATAAAGCACAAGGTGTCTATTAGGTTCATTAAAGAGAATCTAAGAAGGTAGAAAATAAACATGGCAATAGTAACTTTTTAGATTCTTATAGAATGTTTGGTATTCCTTTTTTAATGTTTATAAGAAGTTTTAAGCACTCATGCTTCAATATTCATGTTTGGTAATAGAAAAAGTAGTGTGTTTGGTAGATGTTTAGTGATTTTAAGGATATAGAAAACAAACACCTCGAGCCCAACTATTTTAGGTTCTTATTTTTCTTTATCTAACTAATTTACTTAATTAGCCTCTTGATATCCTCTTAAAATTAGTAGTATGTGAAACACTTTATAATAAATGCTTGCAGTATAAATATATATACATCTTTGTTATTTTTTTAAATAAAACACTAACTGCTTACCTTAATCCGTGGTCTACCTAAACGTATAACTATGTATTTTTTAAAATATGAATTTACATACTTAATAACTGCTTGAAAAGTAACCCCAAACGCCTAGAGAGTGTTTTCTCACCACCAAAGCTATAGAGAAACCTATGAAATTCTATCCTTCCTGCCTTGTGTCTGCACTTTTTGATGGGATAATTTTGTGTTAATTGTGTGAGATTTGTTTCATCTGGCATTACTCATTAATTATTATCATCAACCTGTTTTCTCGTACTTTTGTTCATGGCCTGGTTGTACAGCTTGACATTAAAGTGTCTCCTGGATCTCATGCCAATGAAGAATCAGGTAAAGTTGCATAAATCCTATTAAGTCCATCATATATCGCATATTCTTGAAACTTGATCAGGTGATTGGATTTTGAATTGGAATTGGATAATATGGATTATGAAGAACCAAGAGAAAATGGTGACTTCTCTTAGCCATAGAAGAAGAGTAATTTCATTAAATATTGCATACCTAGGAGCTAGAATCATCTTATATTTTTTTTCTCTCCTTTTCATTCCATTATTCGTTTCTCGGCGTCTTACCTGAAGGATTACACAGATTTAGTGATTTGAATAAAAAGACAGTAGAAAGAACCCAGCAAAACTGCAGTTGGTCATTTCTCCAGCATGTAGGGTAGATTTGGAGCTTTTCATTAACACAATATGACTAGGACTATTGTTGATGTTTTTCTTCTTTTAACATCTGGAGAACTGAATAGATTAATGATTAAACTGGAAATAGAAAAGCGAAAGCTGCAGATAAGCTATTCCTCTTTAACACCATAAAAGGAAAAAACCCCTCTTGTATTTTTTGAGTTCCAATTCATGAGACAAACTAATCATCTGATTACATTTAGCCAATGTTCTCCTCCTGAAGTCTGACTGAAATTGTCTTCTCTGCAGTTAATAAGCAATTGAATGATAAAGAAAGAGTTGCAGCTGCCCTGGAGAATCCTAATCTCCGTCAACTTGTGGACGAATGCCTCTACTCCAATGAACTGTGACCAAAGCAGACTCGATCACCCAGATCACTGTACAGTTAGTGCAGTAGTTGTTGATGGAATGAAAGATGATTTTCTTGTGATGATGGTGATAGTATGTCTTGTTAGGTGGGTGTATCTAGGAGTTCCTGTTCTTTACTATACCAAAGTTAAAAGAATTGGGCTTGCTTGCTTGCATATTTATATCAAGTTACCAGCGGATCAAACTAAAAACTTCTGCAAATTTTGTTTGGAAATTTATATTTAGGTTAACTAATAGAGGGTGAAAACTCAATTCAAAATAATGAAATTTGAAGTGGAACAAAGAAAGTAGTTTAATTTCAAGTTTCATATGAGCTCATTGTTTGTGATTTTTTATAAAAATTGTGTAAATTTTCAAGTAAATGTTTTTAAAATTTTATTTATTCCAAACCCCATTTATTTTGAAATTATATTTTTGGTTCCAAAACATGGCCTTAATTTTGAGTAAAAGAAAGCCTTTTTGTATAGTATTGATCGCAGGTATTGTAGCTTGCCTCGCATGGTACATTTCTTTCCAGAGGGGCAAAGTTGTCCAATCTCAGCTTATTTTTCAAATTCTCATCTTGGTATACTGATTTTTCTACACATGATTGCATTTACTACTTAGTAACTCCATATTTAGACCAGCTGGTTAGAATAATGCCTACAAGAATACAATGTTTTACCAAACATTCAAGTACAAATATAAAAATACCTAGAAGCTAAACAGGACCTAGTTTAATGAAGCGAAGTAACTCTCTTCTCCTCCAAGGATAAGGTAGAGAAATTTATAGATAGAGAACAAAGGGCGTCAATGTACAGAACATATCTTTTTCCTGTTGTTAGCAGTAAGCAGCAGAGCAAATGAATGCTTATTCTCCCTCAATGGGACTGGAGTCAATTACAGTGAAAATCCAACACTAGACTTACAAATAAATTAGTTGATTCAGTCCATCCTGAATTGTACAGAGATTGAGGCAGGGCTGCTCAGCTAGCCGGCGGTGCAAGAGGGGCTGGCTCTGGCGCAACGCCTGCACCCGAATGAACATTATTGAAATGATAGGATTTCTCATCCAGACCCCAAAACTTGGCTGTCTTGACATCATCCTCGGCCATCAACCGAGAAAAATCTTCATGGTCATACTTCAGAGTGGCTTTTCCTCCAAACTCGCTTGGCAGATTTTCAACATCAAAGAACGAAGTCGTTAGGTCTACACTAGCTTTATTTTTAGGGTATACAAACTTCACCTTCTGTGCTGTTTTGGGATCCAAAAAGTACTTGACAGCCTGAAAAATAAAGAAAAGAAGTTAGCAGCAAATCTACCAGATTAAGTCATGAGAAATAATGTTATGTTTGGGACAACTGGATTTTTTGTGAAATTTATTTGAAAAATTACGCTTTAGAATAAATTCAGAAATTTGTAGAATTTATTTGCAAATTTATACTCAGTTCAACTATAAAATAACAAAAATTCTTTTTAAAATACAAAAATTGATTTCATATGAAATTCTATGTGAAATTACAACAATGCACTCCAAATCCTATCAATAATGAATTAGTCTAATTCCACACCAAGTTCTACATTAACTTTATTAATTTAGGAAAAAAATTTATCATCTTGTATCTACACTGAGTTTGACTTTGTAAATAAATTTCAGAAAATTGCGATTGCCCTAAATATAATAACCTTAGTTTTGATAGAAAGAAATAGAAATTCTGCTAAAAGAGGATGAAAAATGAAATCCGAGAAAATTTGAAGTGAGGCAGATCTAATACATTCTAGATTTTATCCTTTGTTATTGTTTTAAATAACATTTCACTCTTCACTAAGTGTGGATTTTCAACTAAATTCAAAAAGAATTTGTTTTCTTCCAAACGCAACCTAACTTAGTGGTAACAGTTTATGTTGTGCAGTAAAATGATAAAAAAAAAATTGAAGGAAGCAAATCGGACGCCCCCAGGGAAATTCAACAAAATGGTACCCAGGAGAGATACAAGGCAGGTATTTTTTGTACCTTATAAAATGTTTCGAAAAGCCTCGGTGGATTATATAAAAATGCAATGGCCAGTCTTTCAGGATAGTGGTTCTGCAAAATGTGGATGATATCCCGAGCTGTTCTAATTGGGATGTTGGTATTCAATGACCATCCAGTGAAGTCTATCAACCATGACATTTGTTCTTGACCCTCAGCAAGGTTAAGAATTGCATTTTCTAAAAGATAAACCAGATGGCGGATATTGTCCTCTGCTGATGTTGTGTTCTACAAATAACAGAGAAGTCAACAAGAAAGCTGGTAATAATTGGACTAGCCACAAACAAGTTTATCATTAAAACTTATCCGATGCAAAGAAGTGATCACAGAAAATAATAGTATGTACCTGCATTCCTGGCCTCATTATAAGCACAGTCCTCCCCGATCGATCATGAAAATTTGCTCTAGAAACCTTTCCAGTCTCACCTTCGTGTGCTACTTCATGCTGGCAAAAAGTTTGTACATGGTTAGCTTCCATCATTAAACCACTGAGCAGACTGGAAATTTAAAGAAGGGAAAAAAACAATAGAACAATGGCTTGCAGTCAAATGCAACAAGAACATTTAGGAGGCTGTGAAGCATTTGAGATTATGAGAAAGATTTAAACTTAGACCATTTCAAAGTTGCACAAAATAGATGAAGTAAGCTATCTGAAAATGTTATTTAAGCAATCTATCCTCCAAAAGGAATTAAAAATTCTTTATGCTGTAGAAGGTTAATGTTTCCAGCCTAAGAGAACCACAAACAAGGTCCAGATTCAGAAGCCATGCTTGGACTTGCATACTCTGAACTCCATAAAAGATACTAAAGATACTTGGATCCAAATGCATAAGTTTCTTTGAAAAACAGAGAGCAATCCAATATTATGATTGCCATCTAACCATGTCAAGAAACCGAATAGGCAGCATATACATGTGAGGAGTAATTTATGAGTCTACCAATGATAACGAAAAGATACTAAATCAGTGTGTCTGTCGTACAAAATAATTCTTCTTAGGTTCAGATATGTGTAGTTTAACAGGGGACTGAATCAACAGTAAGTATTTCTTTTCCCATCCAAGTGAAAGTGTAAAATCAGGCAAAGCCTCCACCAATATGAATTACGCATGGAATTGAAGACATGTGTTTTGTTTTATCTAACATACCCAGCGGATTTCTTCAGGCTTATAAATTGATCTCCATTTAAGACTCTCCTCCAACATCTTTTTTGCCTTGTCAACATTCCAGTTCCGAGCTTCCAAATATCTCCTCAAGCATGCGTCAGTGCAGTATTTTAAACTTCGACCTGATAGAGGTCCCAGAGCAGCTCTGAGTTCACTGACCTGCACATGTAGCATGTGTAATGTATGTTTCAGAAGCATATACAAATTATCTCGTTCAGGTCAAGGAATCAAAATTTCCCAAATGTTCCCTGAACACTGGAATTATACTATTGTCTAATCATGATGTTGAAGCAAAAAAACCAAATTGACAGTCAGTAATGACTAATGAGCCAGTTTCGGCGGATAATCAACAAAAACAAAAGAGTGATCAAATATGTTTTCTGGAAAAATTCGAACAAAGGAACCCATTGGAGTTAAAAGCAATTAATTGAAAACAAAAAAAAAAATGAGTTTGCATCTCTGTACCTTGGCATCTCGTTGCTCAGAATCATCCCCTGGACGATGGGGTGTCTTTCTCCGGAGAAACATTTTTACTCTCCGTGGAGTTCCACTTGTGACAGACAACCTTCAAGAGAAGGATATATAACATATTAGTGACTATTTTCTCGGAGGTGGAAAGTATGATTTGTCTAAGATACAAAACAAACAGAAAACAAAATATTAGGCAAATTAAGATATTTTTCTACGGCATTTTTAAAGGCTAAACACAAAGAAAGCCAACTTATGTCTGCAACAAAGATACTTAATATGGTGCATTATTTAAAGTGGCAGACTGGCAGTGTCTCCTCACCATTCAGAGCTTAATTTATTTCACTTGAGCTTTTCATTTATAAATTATGTCTCAAGGGAATAAAGCCATTCTCCTGTCATCTATGCCACGAAATTTTGACCAGATATGAAGCCATCTTGCAGAACAAAATTTATTTTTAAGTCTGTATACGGAACCTTCTCAGGTTCAGTATTATTTCTGAATATTGACAGACTGACAGTGCCTCTTAATTGAACTAACTGTTTGATCAACACATTCTACTAATCAAACTTCCATAAAACCTCTTCTTGTTTCAAAAATTTTGACGCCACCGCAAGAAGTTCGGCAACAGCATCCCAAATGACTACTTTAAGATCTGTATGGAAACTTTACATTGAAGTTCCTTGATTCAAACGCCAATACGAGTAAACAAAAACAGATTTTACCCAAAAGTCAAACACCGATCCAAAGCTAAAAAGAGCTGACTATTGTCAAAGGCACCATAATTGACTGATAATGAAACAAAACTATAGGTTCTCAGACTAGGAGCTAAAACAATCCAAGCAAAGAAACCACGACTTCAACAAAAATGTAGAAAACATTAAAATCGATTTATAAAGAACTACGTCTGTCAAACCATAACCAGATAATTTCGTCCACAATCCGTCAAAACAACAACGGAAATAGAGAGAGAGAGAGAGAGAGAGAGAGAGAGAGAGAGAGAGAGAGATCTACAAATAAAATAGGATCGCCAAAAAAAAAAAAGAAAACACCACATTCCTTCAACTCCGTAAAAACTAAAAGAAAGAATTGCCACCGGAGAACACAAGTCAAGGCCAGTAGATCTAATCACAATCAACAGAAAACCGGAGAATCAATTTTAGAAACCGAAGAACTTGGCCAGTTTTCGAGCAGAGAAAAACTGAAAGTTTTACCTGAGAGAGCTGAAGAATCAAGGCGAAGCGTGTAGATAGGAATAAAGAAAGTAAAGATATAAGGAAGAGTTTACGTTTGGGGAAGGAGCTAAAATCTTCAAGACAGCGGCATTTAGTGTTTGAAGGCGACAATTGCGAGGAGAAAGAAGAAGAAGACGAAGAAGAAGAGAGCAGAGAGAGATTAGAGAAGAAGGGAGTTGGTGTGACTTTAAGTTTCCTACTTACACCGGAGTTGTTGGTGAGAATTCCACTGCGAATATATTTTAAATAAACAACTAATTTTTTATGACATCATAATATAAAATACGTTGCACACATCCAAAAGTCAAAATTATAATTTCCATCTTAAACATAATTGAAAAAATCATAGCTCAAATGTTCTAGTTTAAATAAATAATTAATTAATTATCAAGTACTTTAGATTTGGTAAATTCACAATAGTTTTTTTTTTTTTTTATAGACTATATATATAATATTTATGTATATACACATATATGTATAATATATTGAGGTGAGTGAGAAATCGCAAATGGGGCCGAGACAGATTTTTATTTAATTGATTGTCCAACAACAATAAATGCATAATGTGGATTTTTAGAGGATTTGAAATATTAACTATTTTTATGAAATTCATAATAATTTTTTTTTTTTTATAAATTATATAATATGTATATATGTATAGTACACAGACATGTGTGATAAATTGCAAATGGGTCCGAGATAGATTTGCTTTTAATTAATTGTCCAACAATAATAAATGCATAAACTAAAGTTTGGAGATGAGGTGATTATTATGTGGAGTATAAAATACCAACCATTTAATCATTAATTACACTAGTTTTTTCTTTTATAAATTATATAATATGTTTATAGGTATAGTATATAAGACATATGAGAAATCGCAACCGAGTATTGAGATATTTTTAACCCAATAATAATAAATGTATAATCTATATAATTATAATTTTTTATGTTTAATTTTTTTGATGAAATTTCTTAATTAATTAATTATTAAAATAATTAATTTATCATTTTAAATAGTAAAATAAAATTATTTCAAAAAAAATAGAATTAATAGGGGTTAATTTTTGGCATTATTTATATATAATGATGATTATGTAAGACAAATTTTATTTTCTATGATTAATAAAAGCTCAATAATCTACATCAGAAAAGAGCAAGTAATATTAATTATCGTGACATTAATGACGTAATTATTATGCGTGATGGTTATCACAAAAACATTCCAACACTTTCCTTTTCAATCCAAAAGTCAGCCATGCAAATATTTTTCTTGGAAAATTATTTTTTTAAAACAATTAAAAAATAATTTTTCACCTAAATATATAATATAAAATTTAATTTAATTATCACAATAAATGTAAAGACACAAAACTTAAAAGAAAATAGAATCAAAAATTGACTGCGGAAGCAAAATAATAGAATTATGATTTACATTCCTTACACAATAGTTTAGAATATTCAATGAGGTTACGGGAATGTCTCATAAAAAAATAAAAAAAAATTAAAAAAATAAACGAAAAGTAAATGATTGAGTATCCTATGACGACCTTCATTAACTTTTGAAGGGAGCTCAGGAAATAAATTATTCACAACCCTTTTATTGATCGGGATCTAAATTTTAGTTATCTTGATCTGAAATAGTTAATGAAATGGTGAGTTACACTAACCTAGTAAGAATATCACACTACTCACCGATACAGAAACTGAAGGTTGTTAAAAATTATAAAAAACAACTAATGAAGTTCTTGATTTAAGTAAATTCATTTATCATAAAAAAAAAATCATTTATTGCTTATATTTACTATTACGAGATTTTCAAAATCGGTTTATAGAGACAATAATTCAAATAACATTCTAATCTCATATTCAAGTGAGTAAAAACAATAATTTTTCTTTTTATTTGCCTACTGATATCCCTGAGAGTTTATAAGGATATCCCACTACTTGTGAACCAATATCAAACCTTGTCAACTAACTGGTCATCTCATACCTCGTCCGGTATGAGCACAAAAAATACAATCTCTCAATATTTCGTCCGGTACAAGGGTAAATCGGGCCGTCCTCATACTCTGTCTGGTATGAGCACAAAAAATATCATTATTTGATATCTCGTCCGGTACGAGACAACGTTCACGAAATAATTTTGTATGTACCCGATCCATCAACCATATCGCAGGATATCCAGTAGGACAACCGTTTCATTAATTTACTTAACCAAATAATTTTCCGTTTACATTTTAATTTCCAGTTTCACAAATTAACCGTAATCACGCAAGACAAATAATACATGCATCACGGAAGTACAACTAAATTATTTAACCATTCCAGTATGTTATCTTGCATTTAAAGCTATAAAATCAATCACATGTTAAATAGGACAAATAATAAATAACTAATCAGTTCTGCCTCCATTAGTAACCTGTAATTAATTATTGAAGTTTTCTAAATTACATAAAATACTGTATTATTGATAATTAAACTTCAATTTCATAATAGAGAATAAGGTGATGGATTCTTACCCGAATCGGTGTCCAAAATACCAAACTTCTACTGCGCCTACTGACAGTTCTCAGGTTTCTTGAATTTTTCTGCAGATATTAAAATATGCTTTACGTACCTAGAAATATCCAAATACTCAAAATCAGTGTTAAAAATTCTTTTTCGGCCAAATTCGGGGTTCTGACATGATGGCACCGCCGTGCTTTGTCAATGGTACTGACGCCCGCAACGGTGGTTTGCCTTGCCCTGGCTATTTTCAGCCGGTTTTATATCCATCCCTACGAGAAAACACGTTAAGGAGTCTCGATTGGCCGGAAAAAAAAATCAAAAAATGAAAACTTACCGACGATGAGATTTTTCGGTGCGGCGGCTTCGCCGGCTCACCTTCGCGGCTGAGCATTTTTCTTTGGTCAACCTGTAGAAAACAAAACGGTGAACACAATGGTAGAAAAATCACACGAAATGAGAATTGAGAAGGGGCTCATCGGAGGCGGTTGCGAGTTTTGCTCGCGACGGTGCCACTGGGCTTTGCCCGCGATTTTTGGCTCACCTGCCGTTTGTTTTGCTCTGATATGGCCACAAGGGTGCTGGAATCGAATTCTGAAGGGGTGAGAGAATTTTTATCTTTTTTGGCGGTCACAAGTGGCTCCGGTGCAATGGCGGTCGGCGGTCAGCTCCCTTCTCCAGCGGTTGGTTATTCTTCTTCGGTGGGGGGGCTGGTAGCTAAAATTTGGGTTCTGTGTAAAGCAAAATATTTATACTAATCTCGCACGAATCTGGATCGTTCATCACGTTTAATCGCGGCCGTCCGATCGCACCTGATGAAGAAATAGATCCTGACCGTCCACGCGCGCAGGAAGACGTGTGGGTCGTCCAATTGCAGGGCACGCGGATCGCCAACATGGCTTCCCGCGTGGCACCGAGACAGCGCGCCTTGGCACGTGGCGCGCGATAACTCGTTAAGGCTGTTGACTGGGCGATCCTACATTATATAATTTTTTAAAATTGCACTCTAACTTCTAGTTTCTATTTTTTTTTAAAAAAAAAAATACCATCTCAACCCAAATTTTCACTTTTTTTTCCAAAATTATTTTTAATTTCATCTCTAACCAATTTTTTTCATAATTTCATATTAAATTAAAATTTATTAATTTTAAAAAATAAATTTTTTTACATTTATAACTTTAAAATTAATCTAAAATCAAATTCAGATTCTGGTGTTACAATAAAATTAATATATCAATAAAATAAATCTTAAATCGCACTTTATAAATTGATCACAACTAATTTATATTTATTAATAAAATAAATAAAATTATATTTTCAATTTTAGAAAATGGCTTAATGGGGCTCAATTCCTCTAACTGATTTTTTTCGTAAATAGATATTAATTTATATATTTTGCTAAAGTTTTATTCTGTTAATATAATGATAATTTTGTTATTTAATATAAAAATAAAAAGTTTTGTTTTTATTTATTGATATTATAAAAATTAACCCTAAAAATATAATATTAATACCAGTCAGATTTATGATCATATCATACTTAAAAGTATATACGATATAATTATTATTTTTCATATATAAATCATTTAAGACTTAGTGTAAGATATATAATAAATAATTTTAATTTACAATACTAATTAATACCAGGATTATATATTTTGCAATCAAAATTATGAGAAAAATTAATCAATTTAAAACATTAAAATTAAAATTATATGACAATTTTATATAAGCAATAAGGCATCATAAAACTGTCAAATATTATAAAGAAATTATATATTTTTATTAATAATATTTTTGAATTATTTTTTACATTAAAATTACATTTTTTTTTTTAAATTTCTAGCAAAAATTGAACTTGAATCTTATCTATAAGTCGAAATTCGTTTATAACTAATATATTGGAAAAAAAAAATGAAGTAATGAACTTAGCAAATTATTAATTTGTATATTTAATTGTTAATTATTTATTTTAAATTAAATATTAATTTATATTTTTTAAGTATGCTTTTAGTTAAATATAAAACTCCAAGTGCATGAATCATGTTGGGTTGACCAAATAAGATTAAGACATATGATTATGCTATATGCCCTACTGTGTGAACATGCATTAAAAAAAATACAGACAATTATTTATATTTCAATAAGTAATACAAATTATTAAATATTTTATCTATGAACTCAAAATATAAACATGTAAGCAATTGCCGACATTAGGAGGCTTTGATTTGAAAAGAAAAAAAAGATTGGACAACAAGTTCATCTCAAAACTAAATTAAAAAGTACCAACAGCTTTGTTAAATATATAAATGAAACACTCATTTTAACTACAAGGTAATATACATTTTCCTTCTGTTAAAATTCTAACCTTCAACACCGTTCGTTGGGTCTGGACCAAATTGGACAAATGATATCTGATCTAGCCTTCAGTCAAAAAAATTCCAATATATTTTTAATCCAGATTTCTGAATCAATTAATTTTAGTATTAAAATTTTCATAGTAAATATACAAACATTATAATTAATTATACAGACTGATATATAAATAATATATTTAAAAAGTTAAAATTTTTGAACAAATTTCTGTCAAACCAGATTAAATTAAAAAAATTTCTTCTGATTCTGTTCAAACCAAAGTTCTCTCTGTCTAAAATCTTCCTTCCAAAAAATTTTTTCCATTTAATTTTTTCCCCTAAATTTTTAAAAAATATTCAATAAAAACTTATGCGTACATTATTAAAAAATATAAAATAAAATTAAAAACTGAACGGAATTGAAATACTTGAATACTTTTAAAATTTGATAAAAAAATTTAATTGAAAAGGTCGAAATTCCAAGAAAATCGTGATATGTTGACAACGCATCAAAATAGTTTTTTTATCTAATAACTTCTGATAGGGTATATAGATCTGGGTGGGTTCGAACCACCAGCCTCTCAACCCGTTCGTAAGGGCATGAGCGCTCTACCATTTTGAGCTTACAGATCTTTGACACATTCATCTCCACAACCGCGTCTCATACGCTTCTTACAATTCAATTAGACAACTCACTGAAAACACATCAAAATTTCACTGTCATTTAAAAGATAATCCTGCAAATTTAAGAATATTTTAAGAATATTTTTCAATTTCACTGTCGATTCTGTCATTTAATTTAATTTTAATTTTACTTCATAGAAAGTAATCGTTTTAATTAAATGCTTTGTTGGGAAAAATGAGAAATCTTCTTTTAAAAGACAACTTGCTTTTAAAAAAGTAGTTTTAAATCTTACAGACCTCCGGCTAAATCAAATTAATATATCAATGCAAAAGAGACTAATATCATCACTCTCTTTAAAATAAGTTAAATATTACTTCAGAATTCTTATTCCTGTTCATACTCCGTACATAATGCCCCACATTAGTAATTCCATTAATCACTTTACTAGCCGTTAAAACTCTTGAATCATCTACACATCATATGTACCCGATGTGATTTATTTTACTCGGCAATTATATGAACAGAACTACTGAAAAAAATACCTTAAAACCAAAAAGTTCGAAAATCCTTCTAAAAAGATTCGTACCTTAGTTTCTTATAACATTTTTCGAGAAAAATCCACCACAAAATACAAATGGGACAAATGACAACAATTGCCACTACTTGAAAAGGACTAACAGAATGAAGATTTATAACAAATAAATTAATCTTAAAACATATAATAAAATTTTCAATATTTAAAGCACACACATGCATAAACTCCGCAAGGATTATAATACATAATACTGAAAAAATCCCACTTTAACTTATAACACTCAAATAGTACAAAAAAGTAATCGCAGAACTAGAAACAGATATAAAATTTAATAGCAATTAATACTGAAATCAATACTTCATAATATTGCATCACCTCGTATTATTTCTCGCACACGGACATCTAATGACTATCTGAAACTTCTTAAACATGACGGCGAGGAAAATCCATAAAACACCAGCCCGACAAAAATATTGATGCTTCCCCAATTATCGACTTGGGCAAGTATTCCAATAAAACCATCAAGAACCATTGCATCAGCTTCTGCCTCCATATACGGTGAGGCTGTGTTCAATTCTGTTAAAAGATAAACATGTTACAAAGCCCAAAGACATCCTTAATTTTGCATATCGCATTGAAGCCAATACCTTCGAAGTTCTGAACACCAATAAATTTGGGACGCCAAAATTTTCAAGTTGAACTTGGATCCGCTGCATTTGAAGATTGCCAGGGAGTGCTCTCACTTCAACGAAACGAAGGTTTGCTTCACATCTTCAACCAAATACTTCATCTACTATCAAAGAACTCCAGCCAGGACAACGGGATGGCATGGAGATTTATACAACTTTCAAACCAAACAAACTAGGGGTACAGAAACAAGGCCTCAAATCTACTTATAATACACAAGTTAATAATATGTTCAACAACTACTCTTAAACCATAAAGGCATTAACAATATTAAATCTCATAAATTGAAGAAACTACTACGTCAAAAACATACCTTAAAGATGGTTAGTTAATAATTATATAAACACAAAAGCCTTAAGGATGCAGATGGAACATTTTACGCTCTGTTTTATGCTAGGACTCGTTCATTTTTTTTCAATAATTTAGAAGTGCTCTTTCGGGTTGCTTACTTATATCCACCTCTTCGGAAAATAGTTGGGATGTTAAGACATAACAGTAAATAGAATGATTCCACAGTATTTGCCTCATTTATTAATTAAATAAATTCTACGACAGATATACGCATTAAAACTCATTTATCAATTTTTTTTATGAAATTAATGGAGCTCCAATTATTAACGCCTGCAAATGTAAAAGAGTCTAAAACATGACTTGGTTTTCCAACTTCAAATATAACTAGACCCGGTTTGAAGTCTGACGCCTTGGATGCAATTCTGAAAACATATAAATAAAACGATTCTAGCCTTCTAATTATTGGATTATTTAAAGTCGGAAACTAATTGAATGTTATCTATAAATAGTTTGTTGGAAGTTGAAAATATACCTGAATCCGCGAAAGTAGTTGTGAGTAGATCAAATTCTTTGTGATCATAGCGCTAATCCAAATCCAATCCGTTATCAATTTGGTGAAGTGGATCTCGCGTGCGTGACGATTGAGATATTGGAAAGAAAGGAAAGAAGAAAAAAGAGAGCACACAAAACACACCCACACGCACACACGAGGGGAAGAACCCGGGCAACCCCCGTGCGATCTCCCCTCGAAAACCAAAAAATATTTCTTTTATTAAAATATTGGTGACCTGCCATGCAAGCGCACCTGACATGGCAAAGGTCGGATGACAAAGATAGATCAGAACTCGGCCCCCTGAAATTAGGCCATCTCGTCCTGATACATCTCACACATCCATAACAAATAATTAGACAGATCCTGGACGTCGTCTTCTTCTCTTCAATAAACTCGATCGCCCTCGTGAACGACGAATCCGGTACAGATTTTGACAGTGATTTGATCAACACTTCACGAGAAGAGAGAGAGCAGCTTCGCACTCCATCGGGCCACCAGCATCACCATAACCGCAATTCCCAAGGAACGACTTACGCCTGTAAAATTTGTAGCAAACGAGAAAAGTAGTTACAAAAGCAGCCTCGCAAAACAATTAAGCAAGAAAGAATCACATAATCAGATCTCTAGCAAACACAGAAACATAATTGATTTCTCAGTCTCTACAAACAAATAAATATCTAGATCTGGAACAAAATTATCTTCGGGATACAGATCTGTAAGAATCTGTAACACGATCTGTAGAAATCGAAACGAACAGAAAAAAGATAACGAAGTACGAAACGGAAATCACGAAAACTGGCAGAAGACCTACCGGAACGAAGCCATGGCTATCTCCAAGGCGTAGGCTGCAGATCTGGTAGACATATACGGTTTAGACAAGCCTTATCAGCTCATCCAAGGTCGAGCCATGAAACCTCAAGCTAACATCATCCGAAACTGGTACCAAATCGTAGATCAGGAGACGATCTACCCGATCTCAGGGACGACCAAACGAGATTAGAACCCATGGAGAATAGATCTGGAGGGAAAGATATGAGATCAAGAAAAGCTACACGGCAAGAAGAATGAGACTGCAACCGATACGATTGAAAAATAAAGCGAACCCTATGTTCTTAAATAGGGTAGTTGTGGGAGATGGACGGTCGAGATTAAGATCTGTTTTAAAGATCAGCGGCTAAGATTGAATTACGTGGCGCATTAGAGTCCTTAGTCGGCTAAACCTTATCGCAAGAAAGGCGGTTGAAATATGGACGGCTACAGATAATACCTTTCCCATCACGTTTTTCTTCTAATTTTTTTTTTAAAGTTGCGTTGTTTCCACGAACAATGATTCCATCGATAACCCTTCTGACACGGCGTTGTATTCTAGAACCTACCTTTATTTATTTAAAACAGAAAATTAGCTATTATCAATTTCTAAATTTATAATTTTTGAGTTTAATGATAAATTATAATTTTAACTCTTTTATTTTTTTTATAAAATTTGATAGTTTTAATCTATTGTAAATTTGGTGATTTTAAATTATCATTTTAGTGCTATTATTTTAAAAAAATTATCGAATAATACGAGACAAATATGTATCTTCACTTTATTCTAGATTTAAAAAATTTAATTATTATAAATTTTAAATTGCTCTTAGTTTTAGTTTAGAATTTAAAATTAAAATATTTGGGAATTTCAAAATTGAGTTAGAACCATAATTTATTTTTATTAAATCTTTAAAAAAATTGCACCTCTAAATTTTGTATGCAAGGAGGAGTACCGCCGGTAGTCCAAATAAATAAATTTATACAAAATATATTTTAATTGAACGTATATTTATTGTATGACAGACAACCACATAAACACTATCTATTTTTTAATGAAATTTTTATTCAAAATAAGTTGTTATTTAATATAAATATTTTATTAAATTTATAAAAGTATTTATAAAATAATTAAAATGAAGCAATAACTTTAAAAAAAATAAGATCATCCATCGAATTTACTTTGAAAATTAACTTGAAAGTTTAATAAAATATAATATTTTAAATACTAAATATTCAATAACGTGGGAATAATAGAGTGATTATTTTAGAGATTTGTTTAGGACAAATATGGATTGTTCTTATTTTTTTTAATATAATTATTGATATGATATCTACACTAAAAAATTGACTGCCTATAATTTTTAACTAAATTAATTATAATAATTTGTAAAAAAAAATAATATTAAACATATTTTAATAATTTATAAACAACTTTAAAATTACATGTTTGCATATTATATTGTTAAATAATAATAAATGACATGAATATATAGTTTCAAACATCAAAATTGAATCATAAAATTTAATTTCAAATTTTTCGTAATTTACTTTATTTTTTAATTAAATTGTGATACACCCATGTAATTTGATATGGTTTATTATGAAATTAAATCAAAACATAAAATATAAATAACAAACTATAAGGTTTTAACAACAATATTTGTAATCAATTAAATGGCATGTGAGTTGTGAGTTTTAGCTAATTTAGCTGCGTATAAACTATTTTAATATTTATATTGCATCTTATTTAAATTACTTGCCTAACATTCCGTATAATTTAGTGTTTAATTTTTAAGGTGTTTTATAAGAATTTTTAGATAATTCAGGGATTTTTTATAAATTTAAAAAGGTTTAGGAACTTAAATAAAAAAAAAATTAAAATAAAAAAGTTAACTCCTAAATCCAAAATCAACCCACTAAGTTACAGAGTGCAAACTGGAAGGGAGGAGAGTGCAAACTGAACGATCAACCAAATAGTTAGCAGGCGAGGGGGGATTTGAGCTCTTTGATTAACTGAACACGGATGAATTGATGTGTTAAAATTTTATCAGATAACGCTACCATAAAAATTCTCCAATTTTTTTGTTGTTGTGCAAACTACCTTTTCTAGTTATCTTCTCCACACTTTTTCAAAATTTCTACACCTGTATATATATCATATACATATATATATATATATATAGGTGACATGAGTGGAGGAGTTTTGGACTCTCCTTGTAGACATCCAAATTTATTTAGATTCATCAATTTTATATATATATATATATATTTCATATATGTATATAAATGTTTATCCTTTTTAATTATTATTATTTAATAAAATAATTTTATAAATTATTTTAATTTTAAATTAAATTTTATAATAATCTCAATTAATATAACAGTCATACACATTATATTATTACACTAATAATATAATAACCAAAATATAAATATTAATTTTCTATCTTAAAAATAAAAATTTTAATTTATCTCAAATATTAATTATATTATCAGTGATAATAAAAAATATAATAATATTTTATTTAGACCATAAATTTTATTTATTTGATTAAATTAAATTCTTTAATTTAATTTTCAAATAATTAATCTATTCAGTAAAAGCTAGAACACTCGTTATTGTGCGACTCCATAGGTTTAACACCAAATCGGTAGTAAATTAGTCAAACTAATTTAATAATTAAGGTTGACATATAACAACACTTATCAACGACCGGATAATATAAAATATACAATTACTCTCAAGAATTTGCTAAAGAAATATGTAATACTTCTTTCTATCGTTATTGCTCCGGGTTAACCCTAATATATGGTTTAACCGTTAAATCTAAATAGATAACAAACTATTTTTCATATCAATTATAATTGACTAATGAATGACGAAATAAACTTTTTTATTCACTCATTCAACTGTCTAACCCAAATTCTTACTTTAGTCATTATGATAAATGACAACATAGACTTTAAACTTATTACCCAAATTAACAGATTCCGTATTGATCAATAATTATTTTTATAAGTATTTAATCACATTCAATATCCTTTCAACTACAGTTCTATGATTATGTACAAAATCAAAGTATAATAAGTGACGTATTAATTACTATGATGATATCAGGTATAAGAAAATTATTACATCTTATCAATATAAGAGAATACTCTATTAACAGTTTAAGGTAATATTAACCATTATAAATTCTCAATTGAGTCGGTTCAATGATCATATCTTCATATGCATTATCTATATATGCGATTTAGTTAATGAAACAACTAATTTTTATCTTATATAAACTATCACATATATATTAGTCTTACCATAACATTAACGTATCATTTTGATGATCAAACGACTAATAACATTTTAAATTAAATCATAAAATGTTTTACTCTCATTATCAATATTTCTATTTTGATATAAAACATATAAATTTAATTAAGAACTTTATCACATAAATTAAATGATAAGATAATAAATATGATAATAAAATACTATTTTCATATATTAAAATAAATTATCAAATAATAATGTATTCAATATATTACACGAATAATTGGATCGTGGATATACTACTTATATCCCCAATAAAATGATGTGATGAGATGATCTTGTAGGACAGGGGATCGTACATCATAGATTGATATATATGTATATACACATATATAAGATGACTTAACTATGAAGTAGGGAAGTAAAGAGTGAAATGATCGCGTAAAGGCAAGCTGGGGTTATGAGTGGGATCAACTATAGTTTAAAATAGAAAATGATGATCAACTGAAATTAATCTTTGGAGTGACCAAATCTATTGAAGACTAACATGAATAACTTAAATAGAATAGATGGATGAAAAGAGAGTATGAATGAAATTGGAAAGCCGAGAAGAAAGTGTGCTGACGGGTTCAGATTTTTAGGATTAGTGAGAGGAAATGGCCAGATCTAGGTCCTAAATAGTGATGAGTGGGAGTATGAAACTGAAGAAATGGTGGTAGAAGAATAGGAGCTAAACGAACCTTGTTTTGGGAAGGTTAATGGAGAGAAATAAAAATTGGATAAAAGGAATATAAGGTATAATGTGGAGGAGAGTGTGGTCAATTATGTGGAGGAATTGAATATATATGAAAATAAGGCAAAATGTGGAGGATAACCTGGTTGGATCTGTAAAGGGTTTGGTATAAATTAAGAAAATTTAATCTGAAAAAATTTGCTTGCAGTTTTGGTGTAGAGGGTAACTCGATGTGGGTGTGTGGCCCATTGGTGGCCCAAATATGCTTGATAAATGGGCACTTTGTGTGCTGACCTGTATGTGTTGGCTTGATATCTCATATGCATGTTGCGCGGGTTATGTAAAATGGTTTGAGTGGCCCAGTAAAGGTTGTTTATTTTGCATTATGTTTTGATTATGTGATGACATCTGATTAAGTGGTAACGTAAGGTGAGAAGGGAATCATCGAAAGGTCAGTAGGTCTAATGCAATATGTTATGAATGATACTCAATACTATTACCTTGTCTAACAATTTATCTACAGATTATAAACCAATTGAGTATGGGTTTATAGATGAAAAATGAAAATTAATGTATGGGCGTGTTGTAATAAAAGAAATGGGTTAGGTATAGGAAGGGTGCAGAGGTTCTAAAATACCAAAGGAGTCATATGGCTACTGAAGGTGGGAGCGGAGCAAATTGGGAAAACATGAGGGGTTTAACTTGCTGTATTGAGAGAATATTATGTTGACAGAAAATGAAGACTACTCCTACCTATTCAAGGGGTCGGTCTGGGTAAACAAAAGGCAGGAAACGTAAGGGTTAAGCGTTGGGAAGTCATGAGGTGCATGTTGATTGAACAACAAAGATGATCATGGTGGTGAAGTTTTGAAAATCTAGCATAAAGAAAGGCTAGTGACTATTATGAGTAGGAGAGCATGTAAAGAGATTTTGTGATGCTCTAAAAGCATCACAGAGAAAGGGTAACAGGTTATTTGAGTGAGAGAGGCATCAAAATAATTATGAAAAAAAAAAATTCGAAGGTATAATAAAAGAGAATAAAACACTGTTTTGGAGTAGGATAGTCTTGAGAGGGGATTCCGATATAAGAATTATACTAATTTTAATACCCTGATTCACATTCTAAATTTAATTTACTGGGCATGTATCAGTTCATTACTTCTTATTGACATACATGGTGAAGTAAGAACAAGCACAAGAATTACCCTAGCAAAATCCAACACATAGCGAGATGCGTGAAGTGACTAAACGACATCACTACCATTATACGCACTTACACAACAATTTTAAATGCATGTAATAAAAATAATTATATCTAAGTAATACGGAATTAGTAGATAAAATACTATACATACATGTTAAAAAAAATACAGAGAATAATTTATGTTTGACATTTAACTTAAAATTATAGTTACACAAAATATAATGTTTAAATATATGATTACTGATAGACAATAACAAGTAACATCGACGCCTCGTCTAGTTAAATTTTAGAATGTTACAACTTGTCATTTTATTAAAAAGTGATTTTATATTATCCTTAAAAATTATAATTTAAACAAAACTAATCATTTATAAAATTTTCATCATTTGGTAAGATTTCGTGGTTGAAAAATGGCAATTTAACTGAAAATATACCTAATTTAATTTATAATTTATTACTTTTTTAAAAAACTGTAACTGCAGTAAAAAATTTAAGCTATTCATAAAACACAGAGAAAAAGAAGGCTTTCGTAAGAAGTTATCAAGGCCCAACCTTATCAAGAAGTTACCGGCCCATTACCTTTATGACGCACTGACCCGGGGATGTGACGATTGAGGAGGCTTATTTAACCCGAACCGAAACTGACTACATCAATCCCGGATCCAAAATCGACGTGTAATTAAAAATTCATGCAAAATTTGACCTAGCGTCATTAGAACAACAAACAAAAATGGGGTCTTGAAAGCATTAAACAAACAGAAAACACAGAAAAAAAAAAAAAAAGTATATAAACAAACAGACAGAATCAATTCTGAAGACTCATTTTAGACGGAGCTTCTCTCTGTTTTCACTCTTTATTAGTTGCTAATGTGGATCTGGTTCCGTGCTTTCTCCTTCTCCTTCACTTCACTTCCCTGTGTCCTGTCATAAGCTTCATTTCCCAATCATTGAAAGACAAAATCAACATGTTAACACACACCAGGTTAACCATAGAAAAGTAAGAAAGTGTTTGACATTAATTTTATTAATGAACTAATTACCCTGATGGTCTACGTGGATCTCCTTGTCTATATCAACTTCAGGCATCCTCTGGTTTCCTCCATAGATTCCACCAA
Source organism: Carica papaya (assembly GCF_054855325.1). Classification (NCBI taxonomy): domain Eukaryota; kingdom Viridiplantae; phylum Streptophyta; class Magnoliopsida; order Brassicales; family Caricaceae; genus Carica; species Carica papaya. The sequence goes on along the minus strand of NC_142312.1, from coordinate 2,695,297 downwards.
ACCCTTCTTCATCAGATCTCGTTGCATACCCTTCTCCAAACGAAATCTCCATCACATCCCTTCAATTTCCAAATCCCGCCAAAACACCCGTTAGTGAAAAAATAGATCCATACAAATTGCAATAAAGAAAACAAGGATGAATTCAATAGTATTAATTATACGAAGTAACAAATGCATTTTTCTCTTTTGGATCTGTCGATCTGTCCATGTCGCCCCGGTTTTCTGCCTGGCTAGGCACAACGTTGTGAGCTAATCGTACCAAAGGAGTTAAGCGGCTGCCGGCGATGTAACGAGGAACGGGCGGCGAGCGAAGAGTGATGGCGGGAAATGGCTGAGCTATGACCGACTTGAAGGCGTGAATCATTTTAGGCGGTTGAGTTTGTACAGAGATTTGCTTAAAGCAGCCCAAAGGAGGACTAACCGATAAATACAAGACAGTGAAGGGGGCCGTTGATAAATTTGGACACTAAATTATCATTTTCGCGCGGTTCGTTTGGTTTGATTCTAGTTTATCGACACGTGGATTTATCAGGACGCGTTTCGACCTCTTAGCGAAGGAGATGACACGTGGCAACCTGCCGTCGCCCCAGCTGCTCCGCACCTGTTAAGGGAGTGGATAATTTTGTTTCAGAAAAAAATGAGCAGATAAAATTAATCTTTTTTGTTTTTTTTTTAAAGGAAAATTTTAGGTATTTATACAATTATATTTAACGTAATATTTTGTAGTCAAATTTCACATATGATTAATTTTCTCGGGGTCGTATTCACATTAGACTTGTTTGGTCAAGTTTTAAAAGTAACGGGCCTGGTAAAAACTCAAATGGGCCGGTAAAAAGTATAATGGGCCTATATGGTTCAACACGATAAGTTTAATCACCGGGCCACTGGAAGCCTGATGATGTACCGAAAGTTCTACGTTAGATGGGCAATTGTGTAATTGTAATTTTTTACTTTTTCAACAGTCGGAAAAATTTCATTGACAGGTAACTTTTACGGAGCAGTTGCAGAGTCTGTCTATGCGTCCTCCGACTGGAGCTTGTGGGGACCAGTCGACCGTTGCAGAATCACATGACATCAGCAACTGCAGTCCTCCTATGGATCTGACAGCACTCACCACCTCAGTGCGTGGCTGATGTCAGACTTTGCCTTGTGCTCTTGACCTCCCAACTGGCAACAGCCAGTAAGTAAATCCAAGGTCCAAGCTTCGTAGGTTGGGAGAAGTAGCAGAAGATTAGAGGGAGGACCGGATCTGATCAGATGCATGAATGGTAGAAGAGAAGAAACATGTCTCCGGCAGGGTCCATTGGGACAAGATGACCGCATTACAAAACATTATAACTCCACTCTATTCACCTACGAGGTTAATTGGTCCCATTCATAAATTGATTTTAACACGATTAATTTTCATTTAGAAGATAAGATGTCATGTTTAATAATCTTTTTTTTTTTTTTAATTTTTAATCTCGATTTCAAGAAAAAATTTAGGTGCAAATATTGAAAAAAATGTGACTTGAAATGGACCGCTCTGAAAGATAAAACAAACATTCAATTATAATTCATATTGAGATTTTGATTTTCTTTTCTAAATGACACCAGGATAACTTATAACAATAGGAACATACATAATATTTTCATTGATTTATTAATTTAAATAACTAATTAAAATTATTGAGTTATTTTTTTTGTTAAATATTTAAATATAACATAATTATTTAATTTTTTTTTTTTAATCTATTATAAAATAAGAGAAACTTGAACATTTAGAATAAAGAAAAAATATTAAAAAACAAACTGTACCAAATGTCAGATTTTAATTTACTAATATGATTGTTGGAGATGAAAGTGACAAGCATTAAAGGTACGATTAAGATACAAGACCGAAAGACAGAGGAAATTAGATTGAGAGGAGGCGAAAATTAACAGCGCGGGTCCTTCTTTCCATTCACAGATTAAAGGAAAACGATGGCTACGCTCAGCGGCAGAATCAAAAACAGCCAGTAGCCGGGAAAGCCATAAAAAATTTGTGCATGTGTGGCAGAATTAATCACTTGCGTAAACACTCTGCTTTTTTCTGCAAGTCATAATCGACATTTTTCAAGTAAGAAAATTAAAATTATTTATTGTATTGGTCTTAATCAGAAAACCCAAGTAGAGAAATTTCACCCAATTCCAGAAACTGAGAGACACTGACTGCTTTGCTTGCTATTTCATGTTCTCGTTTTCATTTTTTTTGCAGGAAGAAATTGGCAGAATGGTAGGCCTTTCTGCAGTAAAATTTTAGGGGTGAAGTAATGATTGATAGCTAGCGGCAGAACAATTCAATAATAAAAAAAAAAAAAAAATCAGTGGGAAAAGAAAGTTACAGGGAGTGTATTATTATTAATCAGTTCTTGCTATTATATGGAAAGGTTAAATTGACACCAAATTTTTGATATCCAAAGATTCAAATTTTATATACAGAGTTACAATTACCACCAAGGGAAAGAAATCTCTGTTTTCTTTTCAATTTCATTTCCCTCGTCTTCTTCTTTTTACAATTTGAAGGAGAACCCGAAAAGAAAGTTTCAGAACCAGTGACAAAAACCCAGCGGAAAGCAGAAGGGAAACCCATAAAATCTAAGAAGAAAGTAAAAATCTCCAAACTGTAGAATCTAATAAAAGCTAGTGACTCCATTAGTGCACTTCTACAATGCTTTTAATTAAAAACAATACCTTCTACTAATCAACACTGATTAGGACTATCATATTTTTATCTAGCAAGAGAGGAAAAAGCACCCCACAGGAACATCAATGGCGTATCGACACTGAATAATCCGTTTTGCTTCGCACCGAAGAGAAAAATTACCAGGTGGAAACTTTATATAATTTCGGCCAAAAAACCATCAACGCCATGAAGAAACAGTGAGGAGAGGGACTTCGTTCCAGGCTAGGGAGAGAAACCCAGGTTCAGAATCGATCAGTGAGTAGAGAGGACTGTAATTATAGTTCCACAAAAGTATCTTAGCTTGACTCATTGCGTAATGGCTGAGTGGGACCGAGTCAAAGCCGCAGCTTTCCATTAAAACCCTCCATTGCTCCTTGTCCTCCATGCGTTCTCTTCTGGTTTCCGGTTCCTCTCGTCCAATCACGCCGGAAATCCTCCGGCCAAGTAACAATCGCTCGACTTGGAGCCTCTCAGGCGAGTCTCTGGTCAAATTTGGCTCGAGCGATTCAAACACCGCAGCGTAAAACCTTAATGCGTTATTGAACCGGCTGGCAAACCCGACCCGATTCAAGCTCGCTTCGTGCTCCCCCAGCGTCACGATTTTTGGTTTCAGTGATTTGGCCAACCTTAGCGCAGCCTCCACAGCAGCTGTAGTCTCGTCCAACAGATTATATAATTGAAGCATGAAGTTCACAGCCAAAACCTCGTCAGGCTCAACTCGGAAAGTCGCTTCGTTGAGCTCCTGAATCGGGGAAAGAATTGGCTCGAACTCGAAGTTCAAATCAAGAAGCTTTGCAAAATCACGAAGACGATTTCCAGTAGCCAGTAAAGATGAACCCGGGGATTTCCCGAGAGCGGGAGCCGGAATACCCGAGATCCGGATTCGAGCGGGTTTTCCGGCAGTCCTGGTAGCCAGAGCTTGCAGCAGCGCCGCCCACTGAACCCCTTGAACAATCCCAAAATCGACTATGTGAATCATGCTCGCCGTCTCCGTCGCCTCGAGTATCGCCTGGTTAGCTGTTAAATGAGCAAATTTGGCGTAAGGACAGGCATCGTTTAGGGCTTTATAAGACAGAGTGAAATCCTCGCAGGAAGTCTCCACAATGGTCAAGCTTTTCTCTGCTTGCAGGGATAGCCTACTGTGAAGAGCCTCAGTAAAATAAAATCCTACTCGCTCAGTCGGATTTCCTTGGTCGGACACCGATTCACGGAGACAAATCAGAGATTTCACCGCACGATCGGGCTCTGACTCCGCGAGTCTGGCACAGTCGAGTAAGGCTTTGAAAAGCGGAGGTGATGATACAGGTTCCGGTGAGCTCGAAGAGACCCCAACGGGGTCGTTTTTGAGAAGATTCAGGGTTTGGGAGTTAGTGGTCTTGGTGTCTTTCAATAACGCTTGCAGAGGCTGCGGCGAGGGTAATTGTGGCGGTGAAGGAGCCCACGCAGTGACCTGAGGCTGTTGAAGAGTTGCCGCCGGACTCTTCTGGGTCTCGGTGAAGATAACTGGGTTCAGATCGGAAGGCGGAGAGCACGCCACACCGAGTCGACTCGGGCCGGTGACAAACGGATCAGGCCCGTAGAGGCTAAAATCAGAACTATGCTGCCAAGGTTCGCAACCCGAGGGCAGATTTGAACTATCCGTCGAATCCCCACCACCCATCAAACTATCCATCCACTCATCAGAATCAAACTCGCCGCCAGCACCACCCCCGAAATCAGAGAAACGGAACCCGGTAGAGTGATGCTCTATATGCGGGAACTGAAAGCCTGACTCCCCCGCATCTCCACCGCCGGCGACCTGAAAAGGGTCGGCAAAGCCAGGACCCGAAAGGGAATAACCCAAATTTGAAGCATTTGACATGGGGTGGTGAGTAGCACTACTGGGCCAGGGATTAAGAGAAAAAGGATTAAGACCAAGAAGCTGCTGTTGTTGATTATGCTGCTGCTGCTGCTGTTCTTGCTGTTGCTTTTGCTTAATCACTTGCTGCGCTATTGCCATTAGATTGCCACTGTCCGCACACATATATGCCATTCTCCGGCCAAATCTCGCCGGAAAAAAGAACAGAAGCAGCTGCACTCACATTACCCCAAAACACGTTAGCAAAAAACTGCAGAGACTGAACCAGTGTTGCTCTAGCAACATGCAGAGTGCTCAAAAAGATAGTAGAAATTTATAGCGAAGAGGGAGAGCGAGTACATACACGAGTAAAGGCCCAGAAGTAACGGGATCACAGGCTTATAGCTTGGATTTCCTCGAGCCAGCAGCAAGCTACAGAGGGAGAGAGATGGAGAGAGAGAGATGATAAGAATAGCTTTAGAGAACGAAAGCTCTTTAAAGTCCCTACAAATGAACAGTGGGTCCTACATTTTCCATTTCAGATCAAAATAAAATGATTTTTTAATAAAAAAATTACTGCTATGCTTATTTAAAATGTTGGAAGACAAAAAATAAAAAAGAGATGTGGAAATCTCGAAAGACTCGAAATAGTGGAAACGCTACTCGCTCTAATCTGGATACATATAACTACACTCAAGCCTGCTCTCCGCTCTGCGGCCTTTCTTACTTTCTCCAAACATGAAAGACGCCCAGTTGATGTGGGCCCATGATGACGTGGCACTCAACTGATCGTGATATGACTACACTAGATCACAAACGTCCACGTGTGCTCTCATTTTTTCTCCATTTCCTTCTTTCTCCTCCCGCGCTGTTCGGGGACCCTTTGGCGAAGACGCCAGGGCCCACCATCAACCTTCGTCCCGGGACGCGTCCATTTCCTATACGGCGCGTCGATTTCGCCGCCGCTCTATGATGTCATCATCCGTAATCCACTCGAGAAACCGGGGACGGATCCTGACCGTCGGTTTCAAAGGAGGACCCCAGGTTCAGCGCTTCCCGCTGCATTCATGTACTGTACTGACACAAACAACATTGGTTTTCTCTTGTCCGCCGCGCTAGGACAAAACGACTATTCACGTTGCGTATTACCCCCAAGTTACTATTGCCTCAATTAGTTGACACGTGTCCACTATATATTTGTTTATTAAAAAAAAAAAAACTGTCACCAATCCACCTGTGGGTCAGTGCCTTGAGTGTCGCCAGTGTACCTGTGCAGCAAATTGGCAGCCAGTGGTGTTTTTAGTCGATAGCCTACAGGCTCTAGTCTACACCAACCTTTGTTATCTTTATTTTTTTCAAATGAAAGGTTAAAAAAAGTAAAAGTGGTAGGGAGTAAAAAAGTGAAAACGGAAAGGTAAATAAAAGGCCGAAGGGGGGGGGGGGGGGGGTCTCCAGAGGCTTTTGATCTTTTGGATGATAAAGTGGAGGGAAGAAATTTGGCTGATACAGTCCGTCCCTTTTGGGCGGTTAATGGGCCCACTAGGGACCACCTTCGTGGGGCCCGCATTGCCGAGAACCGGTGAGGAAAAGAGTGGTGGATGGTGGGGCCCATAGGAGAAGGGATTGTTGGAGGCGGATCTTGACCAACCGAAATGCCAACAACCGAAAAGAAAAGCAACGGTGCAGGATATTTTGACGGGCCACGTTGGCAATTGGGCTCGGCGACTGACGAGGAAAGAAGTTCATGTCCCGCCCTAATTTATTCAATTAATATAAATAAATAATTTTGTATTTATCAATTGGTTCATTTATGATTAAAAAAAAAAAAATTAAGTGTAATTACAAATCAATCAATGAATTTTAGATTCATAGTTATTTAAAATAAAATTAATATATATTATGATATCTTTTTTAAAAAAAAAAATATGAACGGTAATCATAAATCAAACTATGAAAAAATAATTCTTTTAAATTTTAAATTTGATGTGAGAAATTTGGGCAAAAAATATTTTTTTTTAACTAAAAAAATAATTTAATGGAGAGAAATGATTGGTTGAGAAGATTAAAAGATTAGACAGGCATTTCAACAAGGCCCACTCGTAACTCCGCAGTGCCTTATCCCAACTCCATGTTTCTGCTTCAATCCCAAGCTCTATCCTGTCTAATTCAACGGTCGAGCCTTACTAATCCAAAATTATTTTTATAAATTGATTAATTAATTCTGCATTAAAACTTTTAGTCGTTTATTAAAAATATTGTACAATTCTGCACGTTTATATATACAGATTATAAATAATAATATAATATTCCAGTAATTTATTTATTTATTTCAAAAAAATGGTAGTTGTATTTATATAGTTTTTTTAAGTGCTTAAGATATTTTATATTTTTGTATTATTTAACTTATATATTCATTTTAAATTTTATTACTAATTTGAGTTCCGCATGAAATTGTATGTATAATCTATTTTTTATTATCATAATATAATATACATATTTTCATAATTGAATTAACTCTAAAGTTTACCAATGAATTTTACATTATTTATAAATTTGTTCCAAACATATTTTTTACATTATGCTTTTCATATAAGTGATAAATTAATTGGGTTAATTAACACACACACACATATATGTAACTATTCAATATTTAAGGAAATTCAATCAAATATGAGAGAGATGCAAACAGTCTTGTAAATTGATTGATTTCATTGAGGGGAAACATGTAAAATGAAGCATAAAAATCAGCGGAATGATCTGATGGATGGAGTTCATTAATTTATCGGTCCCCGTTGATGATGCCGACTAACTTGTATTTTATTAAACACCACATGTTTCATGCTAACACTATCACTTCAGATTACCAGATAACCACTACCCTCTTACATATATATAATCTTTATTAGCTACATATAGTAATTGGATTTCAACATTTTATTATTATTATATATATATATATTTATAATAATAAAAATACCGACTCATGTATTTCACTGGTTTGAACCCCAATGATTATTAATTTTCTGTAATATATATTAAAAGTTTATAAGAATAATTTTAAATAATAATATTATATTATTTACTGTAATTATGAATGTGGAGAAAAAAGAAAAAGAAAAAGATAAGGCATAGTCTATAAATTTCTGTATATCATTGAATTATTATCAATTATGGGACCACATTTCGCTAAAAACTCATTATATGTATCGTTATATTACATTGAATTTTGTTCTTAACCAATAAATCCTATTATAATATATATATATATATATATATATACACATGTATGTATATATAAAAGACAAAATTTTTAAATTAGGATCAAAATTATGTATCTCTCCGATAGAATTAAAATCAAATCATTTATATGTAAAAACCAGGAAATCTTTTAATACGAGTGACGGCATGGATAGTTGGTTCTTCTGAAATTCTCAAATGGTTTGTGTCTAGGTTCTAGGGATGGGCGGCTGGGGCACAGCAACCGGGAAAAGCCAATATATGAAATCTTTTTTTTATTTATTTCTAATTGATTAGACTTGATTTTTTTTTGCTATTTAGTTTAAAAATAAATATATTTTTATTTATTTTTAAAATTATCACTGTTAATTTATTAGATTATTTTGATATATAATATTTTATTTTATAAATATTTGATGTATAAAATAAAATTTTTGTAGGCTCACGGTGAAATGATTAAGTAGAATATTATTCATCCGTATTTTATTTTATTTACCTCTTGCTTGAAAGAAATATGTAAATGTATCATCCGTTCGTCAATGCATTGACAAATTATCATGTTTATATATATATATATATATATATATATGTATGTACAATAATTATGATTCTAATATATTAATAATACAGAAATTTATATATTATTAAAATTAAAAACTTAATTTATTAACACGTAGAGTTACGTTTCGATTAATAAATTAACTAATAATATTTTTAATTTCTCCCACTTTGATTATACAATGTGTATATATTTATTTATTATTTCATTAAATGAATGTTATCACTTACTTTGTCCACAACAATGGAAGGGTCCAAACTAAAAATTTATAGGTTTCAATTATTGGTTTTTTGGTTTCTTTAATAATAGTAATAAGATAAACTAAACCTAATCATGATGTTGCAGTTAAGTCATCTTGATCATCATCATCATCATTGTACACGTGTCTTCTTAGACATATTAAAAATATATATAGATATATATATATATATCTTAGCTTTTTATTTATTCAAATATATAATTAATATAATTATTTTAAAATATACACAATTCAATTTATTTTGAAATTTATAGAAAGTCTGAAAAGAAATTTTTTTTTTTTGAGTAAAGATCATCATAAACAGTAGTTGTTAATTATGAATCATATTAACTAATTATTTATTTGATGTTGTGATTATTAATTCCTTTAATTTAATTACAATTATTTAAAAGTTTAAAATAAATATTTTTTTAAAAAAATTCAAATAATTTCCATTTCAAGAGAGATTAAAATATCTATTCAAAATGTAACGCTCCGAAAATTCCAAAAGAAATAAGTTATAAATTTAGTGCGGAAGCAAAATAAATAAATAGGTTTTACATTCATTATACAATAATTCAGATTACCCAGTAGGGTTACGAGAATGACCATTTTGAAAAAAATAAAAAAAAATCAAAAAAATAAATAGAAAATAAACAACTGTGCATCCTACTCGCAATCTTCTTGTGGATCGGGTTATGGATATTGGTCATCTTGATTTGAAATGATTAATGAAAGAATGAGTTACATTAATTCAAGCAAAAAATTACGCAGATCACTGACACAGAAATGAAGGCTGGTATAAATAATAAAAACAACTAATGGAGCTATTAATTTAAGTAAATTCGTTTATCATTAATAAAATCATTTACAACATACTTATTGTAACGAAATTTCTAAAAAACAAACTTATAAAGTCAATAACATAAATAATATCAAAATCTTACATTCAATCAGTCAGAATAACGACTTTTTCTTTTATCAGATTACTAGTATCCATAAGGATCCATATGGATGTCCCCATTATGCGTAAACATTTATTCAACATTTTCAAATAATGGGCCGTTCTCATACCTCATCCGGTATGAGCGTCAAAAGATATTATCCCTCAATATCCCATCTAGTATGAGGGTGAAACGGTCCATCCTCATACCCCATCCGGTATGAACACTAAATTACCAATCTTCGATACCGTCGTCCACGGTAATGGTTTGTCTCGGGTTGATTTTTTCCGTCATTTTCAGCTTATTTCGGCCGGTTTTGTACCAATCCCTGTGAGAAAATACGTTAAGGGGCCTCAATTGACCGAAAAAATCAAAATACCGAAGCTTAATGGCGGCGGAGATCTATAGTGCGGTGGCTCCACCGATTCACCTTTGCGGTTGGGTGTTTTGCTTTAGTCAAATCGTAGAAAAAGGAATAGTGATTATAATGGTGAAAAAATTACACGAAACGGGAATCGGAAAGGACATCATTGGAGGCAATTTTTTATTTTTTCCTGCGGCAATGTCACCGGGCTTTACTCGCAGTTTCTGGCTCATCCACCGATCCTTTTGCTTCGATTTGGCCATGGGGGTGTTCAAAATTTAATTTCGAGCGAATGAGAAAATTTTTACTTCTTTTGGCAGTTGAAGGAGGCTCTAGCACGGCGGCAGGCGGCGGTTGACTCCCTTCCCAGTGATTGGCTTTTTTCTCCGGTTGGGGGTGGGGGGTCTGGCGGCTACGATTAAGGTTTAGTGTGAAGAGAGGTATTTATATCCATCTCCTTTTAATCTAGGTCGTTCATTGCATTTGATCTGGACCTTCTGATCGCGGGCACGCAGATCGCCAGCTTGGCCTCTCGCGTGGTACCGCGTCAGCGTGTCTTGCCACGTGGCGTGCCCTGGTTCGTTAGCGCTGCTAATTGGGCGTCTTACCTGACACAAATTTCTTAAATTATGTTTTGATACTTAGTTTTCGATTTTTCTTTCAAAAACACTTATAGAAGAAAGGGAGGCCTGTAGAGCGTGGGTGTGAGGTATCGGGATAGAGGTGTGTTGGTGTAGCTGTGTGGTGTGTGGGTGTGAGTGGTATATAGGTTGGTATAGTTGCTGTAAATTTTGTAGTTGGCAATGGAACATTACTGGTGTGTGTGTGTTAAATGTTAGTGTGTGTCTTATGGGGAGACACGTGTAGTTTCGGTATATAGGTTAAAGGTATAAGAGAGCTTCAGGACAAGGTGGTGGAGTGAGAAGGGGATGATATTGTTTTTGAGTTTGTAGCATTAGGGGGACGCCGATGTTGGTTGTCGTTACCTAGAATGAGTAAGTTAATCGCTGATAGTGGTGATGGTTGGGAAACTCCAACGGAAAAGTGGTTGGGTCGCCGATATTGGTGACGGGAAATAATGGTATCTGTGTGTGTGTATGTGGCCCGTTAAAGGTCGAGAGGTAGAAGGTTTAGTGATGGTCGCCGATACTGGTGATGGGTGAGAATATTTATACGGTTGGGGGACGTCGGGAGACGGTCACACTTGACATACATAATATTTAAATTACCAGGGATATGTATTAGTCCTGAGTAGTCCCAGGGTGGTCTTAAGGTATGACTTAGGTTAAGTAGATAGAGTACATATAGAAATACTGAGTTTCCTATTATTGCATATGATACTTGTAACTTAATTTTTACTGTACTAAGTTATATGTATTAACTCTTTATTATTTACATATGAAGTAGGGATGAAGTCGGGATCGAAGTTGCTGGTTTCCGAGCCTAGTGGATAGAGCAACAGAGCAAGAAATTTTTTTATTGGGCAAAACTAAGTGTGTAAAAATTAGTAGTAGTATAGATAGTGTGTCTGCTGGGAGTCTATGAGATTGTATTTCACTGTGATGTTACATATAGGGTTGCAGGTTTATATTGACTTTGAATAATAGATTGCTGTAAAGTTTCTATATGTGTGATTAATTTGGAATGGAACTTTCGTATTTGGTCGTTGAATTATTTTAGACTACGCCATTAAGAAAAAAAAAAAGGCGTTACACCTATAGAAGCGATAACACAAACAACATCATAATTCATTTTTAATTAGCTAGAACAATAACTTCCCCTTTTATCTGTCTATTGGTATTTATGTGGATCTATAGGGATGTCCCCACTACGCGTAAACCCTTATTCAATATTATCAACTAACTAGCCATCCCTATACCTCGTATGGTATGAGCGCTAAAAATACCATCTTTAAATACCATGTTCGGTATGAGGGTGAAATAGGTCGTTTCCATACCCTGTCCGGTATGAGCGCTAAAAATATCATCCCTCAATACCCCATCTAGTATGAGGGTGAAATGGACCGTCCCTATACTCCGTCCGGTATGAGTGCCAAAATACCAATCATCAATACGCCGTCTGGTATTAGGCAACGTTCACGGTAGGGTTTCATATGTACCCGGTCCGTCTACCATCTCCTAAGATATCCAGTAAGGTTATCATTCATTCATTCATTTTATCAAATAATTTTTCGTATTAATTTACAGTTTCACAATTTAACAATAAATCACGTAAAATAAGCAATACATGGATCCAGAAAACACAATTGAATCATCTTACCAATTACAATGTATTATTATTCATTTAAAACTGTAAGATCAAACAATCAGTTAAAATAAGATAAACAGTAATAAATAACTTGTTCCGGTTCCATTAGTAACCTATAATTAATTATCGGTGTTGTCTAAATTACTTAAAATATCGTATTATTTATAATTAAACTTCAATTTCATAACAGGGAATAAGATGAGAAATTCTTACCTGAATCGGTGTCAGAAGCACTAAACTTTCAGCTGCGCCTATTGGTGGTCCCCGAATTTCTTGAATTTTCTTTCGGATGTTAAAATACACTTCAAGTACCTAAAAATATTCAAAAAAATTCAAAATTGGTGTTAAAAACTTTTTCTGGCTAATTTAAGAATTATGGCATGGCAACACCGCCATGCTTCGGCGACGGGCGATGGCACTGCCGCCCCCGGCGGCAATTTACCTTGGATTGGTTGTTTTTGGCCAATTTTGACCAATTTCAGCCAATTTTATACTCATCACTGCGAGAAAAGACGTTAAGAGGTCTCGGTTAGTCGAAAAAAGTTAAAAAATAAAAACTTACCGGCAGCGGGATCTTTCGATGTGGCGGCTCCGCCGGCTCACCTCCGCGGTTGGGTGTTTTTCTTTGGTCAACCAGTAGAAAATAGAATGGGGATTACAATAGTGAAAAAATCGCACGAAACGAAAATCAGAAAAGGGCTCATCGGAGGTGGTTTTTAATTTTTTTTAAGACAGCGTTGCCAGACTTTACCCACAGTTTTCGGCTCATCCACTGGTCATTTTGCTCTGATTTGGTCATAGGGGTATTAAAAATCAAATTCCGAGCAAATAATTTTTTTTTTACCTTTTCTGGTGATCGGAGCGTTGGGGGCTGGCGGTTAGGGTTAGAGTTTGATGTGAAATGAAGTATTTATATCCATCTCCCTTTAATCTATGTCATCCATCGCGTTTGATCTCGAATATCCGATCGCATTTAAAGAGAAAATAAATCTAAACCGTTCATCGCAATTTGATCTAAACTTTACAATTGCCTTTAAAGAGAGAACGAATCTGAACCTTTCGTTGCGTTTAATCGCGACCGTCTGATCGCGTCTGAGAAGGGAATGGATCCAGATCGTCCAATCACAGGCACTTGGATTGCTAGCGTGGCCTTTTGCATGACACCGCGTCAGCGTGCCTTGCCATGCGGCATGCTCCGGTTCGTCGGAGGTGCTGACTGGGCGGTTCTACATGGTACATTTTTTTAAATTATGTTTTGACCTCCAGTTTCTGATTTTTTTAAAAAAAATACACCCCGAACCCAAATTTTCACCAATTTCTCCTAAAATTATTTTCAATTTCATTATCTACCTATTTTTTCTAATTTTATCTTAAACAAAAATTTATAAAATTAAAAATTATATTTTTATATATTTATTATTATTATTATTATTATTATTATTTTAAACAAATAAAATTCGGACCAAATTTCGAATTCGAGTATTACAATTTGATTTTATAAAATTAATAATTTAATTTATTGGTATGCTGGTAGGTTTAAATTTTTTTAATTGAGTAAGCTACTATATATTAAAAAATTCAAATAATTTTTTATCTTTTGGCATATTTATTTATTATAATTTTAGTTTTGTATAATCATTCAATTGTTTCTTTTTATAGATCACGGCTAAGAGATGATTGTTGGTCTTGGTCAAGTTGCAATTAAGTGCCTTTTGATTCAACTATTGCCTTTTGGTGTGATGACTAATACTAATAAGGCTACTCATACAATACAACCAGGCTGCCCAAGTTTCTCAATCGGACACTATCTTGCCAAAGACAAAAAAAAAGTATTTTTTTTTATTCTTAAAAAATACGTTAGATAATTTGAATGTTATTTTTTAAAAAATTAGATAATAATTTACTTATGGTCTCATTATTTTTATATACTAGATTGCATATAAATTCTACCCAAAAAATTATATATAAATTATATTTAAGAAGAAATCAACACGATAATAAATTTATAAATCAAAATCTAATAATACATATATAAGTGATGATTGATCAATATACATCTTAAAAAGAAAAAATTAAATATGAACTAAATGAAACAATATATATGCATATATATATATATGGTGGTGAATAACCTATTTTCATATGGTAATGATGGTTATAGGATTACAATATTTACCTTAAACAATTTATTTTGCGAGACGATTATTGTGCTTCTAATAATTCTACCGGAAAATTATAATATTATAGTTTTAGTTTATTCAGCAAATTAAATATAAGAAATCTAAATTCACTAGGAAAAAAAAATATATAAATTGGGTTTGTGTTTCTCTTGACACCCAAATAAAAACTAGAAAGGACAATCAATATAATATAATGTTTATATATGTGTGTAAGAAAGACGTTAATAGTTGGTAATGGGTAAGACTGTAGCTTTGACAAATGAGAGAGGCTACTCATTAGTCTCATCTTTTTATTCAAATTTGTGTATTTTTATATACAACAAAAACCACTCATTAGTCCTCGAGGCAATGATTAAAGCCTTTAAACAATACAACAACGTCTCCCATTTACAATATCAAAATGGTTTAGTTGATTCACCTTTGTCTCTCCGATTGTGATGTCTATACGTGCACACAATATTTAAAACACGTATTACGCGACCCATGACAAATGTTTACATCATTAGGATTTGTTTGAAATTAATTAATATATATTTATAATAAAATAATTTAATTAAAAAAAATGTAAAAGTTCTTTTCTAAAATAATAGAAGTCAAATTTTGTCAAAATTTTTAAATAAAACTAAAAGATTGAATTATATGAAAAAAAAAAAAATTAATGAAATGTTGACCAATCATACTCAAAATTTTCTATAAATGCTACACTCCACTGATTAAATTAAATACAAAATTTGAAATAAAATTATTTCAAATGGAGTCCTGTGAGTAAATTTATAGCCTTAATATACATGAGGCTTCCCGTAGTTTCGTTGTTCTACGACTAAGGAGGAAGACGCTATCATACAGAGTGAAGCATTCGTGGTCCAACGCAAATCCGGACTCCAAATAAATATTTGGTGATTTTTTTTTTTTAATTATTTCTCTGTCATGCTGTTAATTTCACGTTAATTTTTTGTTGTATAGTCAAAATAGTTGTATATTTTGATTTAGTTTTTAGATATTATTTTATGTTAATTTTAAATCAAAAACTAATTTTTCAAGAACAGAAAAGAAATACAAAGAGTGTACAAGACTGAAGGCTAAATCATTCCAGCCTTCTACTAGGAAGTTTTTCATTTTTTTATTTCAGTTGTGGGTCTCATCCAATTGAAACCGAATAGACACTCTCTGGTATGGCAAAGTGACAGGAGTTACCCATCAGTTACACAATTCATGAATTAACTGAAGCATTGAGGAACAGTCATAAACTATTTCACTAACATGAAAAAACAAAAAATTAAAACTCTTGATGGAAAAAATTTTTCGGACTTCCAATCATAAAAATTGATGGAACATTGAGTAATGCAATAAATATTTGCCGCCCAAATGCTGTAACAACAGTTTATTGCTTTTTTTTGCTCTTTCTTATTTGATGTGAATTATTGCATTCTAGCGAATCATGAAAGGAGCCGCATACCGGGATTCTCTAATCAGCAGATGTATCAATACACACGAGCTTTAGGAGGGAATGATTCAATTTCGTCGTCCAAAGTGTTCATGTGAACTGGCCTATAATCTAGCCGCACCCTCTCATTCTCCCAATATCTGTGAAATAAAGCACAATAACACTGTTTAACAACATAAATTAAAGAGAAGTACGACCATTAGATATTTCCAACAGTCAAATAGAACTTCGTTGCAATTCAAGGATTTGTGAAGGCTGTTAAAATTTCAGTAAATCACTATTCAACTCAATGCTACTTGTGGAACTAATGCTTTCATTTTCTGATTAATTAATCATCATTTTCTAGTTCTGATTCTCATATTAATCTAACTCAATCCTACCTTTCATAATTGAATTCCTACCATCAAGAGGTTCAAAGTGAAAATGACAATCGATTCAAACAGATTAAATTACATTATAATTATGAACATAAAGACTAATATTAGGACTAAAACTAGGAATTGGCTGTAGATTGAATCTCTAGAGGAAAAGGAACGATAAAGACTAATGAACCAAATACAGCCCTAGAGGAAAAGGAATTGAATGTCTATCCTCAATTTTCAAAGAAGGGAGTAGATGGTATTTTAATTTACATATTAAGATTAATTGAGTAATTAAAGGAAAAGATGGAAACTGAATCACATGGCCTATTAAGGTTATTCTGGGATTGTTACAATTTTGCTGACTGCAAAATAGAATCCAATCAAAACCACATTGAGGTAGCTTCTAGAGCAAATACTCTGAAGCTAATCAACTAGATTTTTTTAAAAAAAAGAAAAATACAGCACAAAATAGCACCGCAAGTTAAATATTTTAGAATTTGGTTAACTTTAGTCGAAGATTACTGACTTTGTTATAATCAACTCAATTTGGACCTACTCTCCTGTTCTTTTGGGTTTCACATTAAAACAGTACATCTAAAATACTAATCAAATCAAAACTTGCTTGGCCAAGAAGAAAACAGTGACTTACCCCAGTGTGTGCTTCATCCAGTTCTCATCATCTCTTTTCTGCATAACCAAATAAACTTGCTTCATTTACAGAACATTCCCAAAAAGACAAATCTGTTGATATGAAAAGAAAGAAAACCAACCGTAAAATCTTCCCGGGCATGTGCTCCTCTGCTCTCTTTCCTGGCTTCAGCAGAATGCATGGTGATACAGGCATTTATCAAAAGGTTTTCCAACTCCAGAGTCTCTATCAAGTCAGAGTTCCTGCAATGAGTTTTAAAATTAACTTCTAGAACGAACAAAATCAATTACAAAAGAGCTTTGGATCATCAATGGTTACCATATCAAACCACGATCTTTCAGCTTCACTTCATGGAAACTCTCCCATGCTTTGTCAATTAACTGACAACCTGCAGGGATAAACAAAGTGCGAAAGAATGTGAATATGGCATTCAGAGAGTAATAACACAAGTATCAATTCCCCAAACATGTCAAGAGGAAAGGATTAAAATAGATAAGTAAACCCAGTAAGGAGAAGTTATAAACCTTCTTCTAATGTTTCCTGTGTACGGAAGACAGCTGCATTAGTTTGCATCACCCTCTGCATATTCAACCGGATTTTGGAAGTTGGAATTGAACCATTTGCATTTCTTATTTTGTCCAGCCAAGCAATTGTTTTCTCACCAGCATCTTTTTCCAGAGGTTTCTGTTTCTCCCCTGAAAAATAACATATACACATTTTGACATAGAAATCAGAGTAATACTTAATAGGATCCTACAGAACCTGACCATCTTACTTACCTGGTCTATGTATCTCAGCAACTCTGTTAGCACATGCTCGACCAAAAACAACAATGTCAAGAAGGGAATTAGCACCAAGTCTATTAGCACCATGAACTGACGCACAGGCTGCCTCCCCAGCTGCCATTAACCCAGGAACTACAGCATCTGGATCATTGCCTCTAATAGTAACTACCTAAAAGTTTTAAAAGAATGTTGACTGAGAAAAGGAATCATTAAAATTGAAGGAAGAGCTCTGTACACCATATCTAAAAAAATCAATGAGGAACAAAACTAATTCAAAACCAAAACCTCTCCACTCTTATGTGCGTGAGCACTAATCAATTAAAACAGACATCAGATCAACCCCGACTCCACGAGAAGCATGCATAAATAGCATCAGCATACCCTCTTCTAAACATCATTCTCACATTTGAGGCATATTGTCATAACTTTACTAAGGTAGCAACCATATAATTTTCCATCTGATATTAGGGTAAATTAGGGCTAATTTGCCAAATTAGGTATTTGGAACAAAAACCATTAATATTATAGCTAGGATTTCTTAAACATCCATCTAAGAAGTCTTAAGCATCCAATCAAGTGTTATAACTAGAACAAAAGTTTTTATATTTAAGCAATCTAAATTTTATCCTCTCTGGACCACTATCTCACCTCCCCATGGTGATTTGTAGGAACTCCACCCATATTATAGTGAACAGTGGGTAAGACAGGGATGGGCTCCTTTGTAACATCCACACCAGCAAAGATAGCGGCAGTTTCAGAGATTCCAGGAAGCCTTTCCTTGAGTACCTCTGGTGGTAAGTGATTCAAATGGAGATAGATATGGTCCTTCAGAGGTCCTGTTAGATTCCAACATCAACATCACAAATACCAAGTTTCATTAGAAAACAATTATTAGAAAAAGCAATCATAGTTGTTGATATGAAGAAAGCAGCTTGGGAACATATGAAAAAGCAGGTAATTACACATATTAGGAGTTGTAAAAACCTACAGCACAAATGATAAAATTCTTCAGCAACTTGGTTAAGAAAGATTTTTGTTAGGACTTGACATTATGTGTACTGGTGAGAGCAGATTTCATGAGACAAGTTTTTGGGACCACTATAAGTGATTTGGATGACAATTTAAACATGTTTGGTCAAATCTACCACCTATATCTGGGGAATGAACATCCTCTTATCATTCAGAAAGAACAGAATGTCAGAACTGCTTGCAAGATCAAAATATAATTTCCTAGAATGAGCATACCTACACCACGACCTTCCCTAATTTCCATAGTCATAGACCTCGAGACAACATCTCTGGAAGCAAGATCTTTGGCTGTAGGGGCATACCGCTCCATGAATCGTTCACCTTCGCTGTTTCTAAGAATGCCACCTTCACCTCGAGATCCTAGAAGTTGCAGTGAAAAAAGAATGGAAGTGAAATTTTCTACTTGAGGTGAAAAAGTATTGAGATTATACGTGATTGGACCAAATACACAAAAAAAAAAAAAAAAAGAAAAAGAAAGAAGGAATAATTACATGAAACCAAAACTAATAATTTCAGTGAATATAAACTTGAAGTACCAACCTTCAGTAATGAGACACCCAGCTCCATATATGCCTGTTGGGTGAAACTGAACAAACTCCAAATCCTGTTGCAAAAGAATCAAGTTGTAAAACAATCAAACAGAAACAAATGTCTGAAGCACATGCTTCGCCATGGAAAAAAGTAAACCTGCAGAGGGAGCCCAGCACGTGCGACCATGGCATTGCCATCTCCAGTGCATGTATGTGCGGAAGTTGCAGAAAAGTAGGCTCTACCATACCCCTGAAGGAAAGCAAACGTAAAGAAATGAATATTGTCACTACCTTATATTAAACAAACTTCCAGAATAATCATAATACCCCTGTAGCCAAAATTGTTGAAGCAGCATGGAAACGATGTAATGTGCCATCCTCCATGTTTAATGCCATTACTCCTTGGCAACTACCTGTACCTCAGGTACCAAAAAAGTCAACCAACTTTGTTCATGTTCACTCCAATATACAAAAAGGAATTTCTCAGTTCTCATCAGAAGATCAAAGGAGAAATGGAATATAAAAATCAAATAAATACATGATTCATGGTTGCAAGAAGTTCTCATGTATTGGCCTAATAAGTAGATTTTATCTTAAAATCAAAAGGATGCGTCATGCGAGATACCACAATGCCACAATGATAGAGAAAACCACAATATTTTTCAACTTACCATCACTGCTCATTATCAAATCCAAAGCAAAATATTCAACAAAGAACTGAGTATTATGTTTCATTGCTTGGCCATAGAGTGTGTGCAACAAAGCATGCCCAGTTCGATCAGCAGCACATGCACAACGGTATGCCTGTCCACCTGGCATGATAAAACAGTGACGAAGCTGAGACAAGAAGGCATGGAAAACATGTAATTAAGTACAAAGCCCCAATTTAAACTTGCTCTTTTTTAATTGTTTACCTTTTCCAAAATCAAGGCTCTGACCACCAAATGCTCGCTGGTATATTTTCCCATCTTCTGTTCGAGAGAATGGTAAACCATAATTCTCAAGCTCAATCACTGCTTTTGGTGCCTCCCTACACATGTATTGAATGGCATCTTGATCACCTACAAAAATAGAATACAATTGCATTACAATTAAGAACACATGCAACGCCAGAACAAAAGAAGTCATTACTATCAAACAAGGACGCACAAACACGTCCTTCCACATACATCTACTCCATTGCCTAAACTGCAAGCCCTATTGCCTTTTTACATGGAAAAGGGTAAAATAGAAGCTCAGTTGAGACAAAGGCAGTTGAAGTTCTTGTTACTTAATCAAGAGAACATACCTAGCCAATCACTCCCCTTCACTGTATCATACATGTGCCATCTCCAGTCATCTTCAGTCATATTTCCCAATGCAGCATTTATACCACCCTTCACAAGTTTGGTATCAGAATGAGATACTTGTCAAGTCAAGAACAATAAGATTTACATGATGCCACAAAGCAACGAAAGCTAGAGAAGATCGTTAATACCTAAAGGAGAAATGAGTGTAATCCACCATTTAACTTTTAAATGTTCTAGGCAGAATGAGAACAGTTCAAAAAAAAAATTATTTGAAAGCTAGAGGTTTTAAGTATACTATAAAGCAGAGATGGAGATATCATAGCCTAGTAAATAACGGGTTTGACAAGTATGCAATTCTTTTTAGTTTACAACAGATAACTGAAATTTTGCATGGAATTGAAGCGTGCAAAAAAAGCAGTGGTAGTTGCAAGGACATTTCCGCTAAGCAGATAAGACAGGAATCCATAACCTTAACAAAAAGCAACTAACCCAACTTCAAGCCATGAATTGGATTATATGAAATTGAATTTTTTTTATGGGTTAACAAACAAAATTTATTAGATGTAAATTTTCTCATATACCTGGGCGGCAACAGTATGTGAACGAGTTGGGAAAAGCTTGGTGATGCAAGCAGTGTTAAATCCATGCTCAGATAGCCCTATTGCTGCACGCAGTCCAGCACCACCAGCCCCAACAACGACCGCATCATATGTATGATCTACTACTGTATATGAGGATCGTCCCCCAGTCTGGCACCACACATTCAAAAGTCAATATACATATATCATTGTTGACCCTTCCCCCCTCTTTGAAAAAGGAAAACCACCAAATGCAGTTAGTAGATAAACATTGGCATTGAACATGGATGAAGATTAGCAGGAGGATAAAATAATAATTCAAGACAAAAACACGATTAAAGTCAAATTTTTTTTTTTTCAGTTTGAAATTTTAAATATTAGGAACTTGTACAACCGAAATATCAGAAACTGTTAGCAAGGAATTGAGGGCTTGGTCGGGTATATGTATGAGAAAAAAATATTTATTACTTGTTCTGCCGATCATTTTTGGGTCGTGTGGAAGAAACGAAATGTTGAAATTTTTGAGAGTGTTGAAAATGATTTTGTAAAAATTAGAGATAGATGGATTAACATTTTTTATTCTATTTTATTGGATCATGATATGAGAGATTTAGATGAGATTGGGCTGGTTATTTGACCACTTGATATACATGTAATTATTTTGTATACGAGCAGTAACCCCTTAGCAGATTGTCTATAATAACACACTTCTTTTATTTAAAAAAAAAAAAGACAACCTAAATATGGAGGCCGTGATTGGTTATCCGGAAAATGAAGAAGTAGAAAAAAGAAAATAAATTAAATTTCAGCTGTAGATTAGCAATACCTACGGCTTCTCAAAAATAATAAACTAAAATCAGCTAAGCAAACGAAGAAGCTACATTCGTTTAATGTTAATTCATGTATCATAGCAGAGAAACTTTTTTAAGAACTCTTATAGGTTCCGGTTCTGTTTCATTTCGCGCATTTTTTTCCTGCCGCAAACACGTTAAATAGCAAAAATGAAATCTACAAAAACCTCCAGAAAATAGCTCATATAAATTATTCAGATAAACAAAGCAGAATCCACAAGAAATCTACAGTAATCAATGAACTAAAAGAGCAGAATCGAAGCTCATGCTTTCAACAAAAGAGATTTTTTGTTGTTGAGATAATTCAGCAAAAGAGATTATACGTACAACTATGAAAAATATATTAATAAACCTTAAGCGATTGAAAAAAAAAAACGACAAAGATAAAGATCAACAGAGAAGGCGAAACCGAAAAACAAAAGAAGCCGTACCGAATCAGTGCAGAACAATCTGGACATGCGAGATCCAAGAGAGTCATTCGCGACGGATCTCCTAGAAGAAGGAACTCGAAGGCTACGAGAAACGCAGCGCCACATCTCTCTTTACTCTCTTATCAATCTGAAATGTCCTCCTATATGAGATTTCCTCAGTTGAAGACGAGCGTGTTCAAGCTCTGATTCTCCTCTTCGCTGCTAATGTTTTCAGAGATCGCAGGAACTGAAACGGGAATAATGAAGGCGAACTGGAGAAAAGGTAAAAACACGCACGATTTTTGGAGGTGACCAATCTGCTGATGCATTTGGGTACTCAACCTAAAAAAATACCCTTAACTTTGGAGGATAACTACGAGAATGCCACTGTGAATTTGATTGCACAAGGTGGTAAAATTAATAAATTAACTTAATTCAAATTGGAAGCTAACAAAATAAATCAAACGGATAAAACATAATTTTTTAATAAAAATATATATTTTATTAATTAAATTATATATGTACTTCCATTATAACATAATTTTTATTAATTATATATAAAAATATTTAAGTCGAACCAAACTTAATTTCTTGGTCGATAAAATACAATTTACTAGTAAGTTATTTATTTTAATATTTTGAGACTATTTCTAGGTACTATTTCTTCTTATAAAAAGGGCAAAAAATTAAAAGCCATATTATTAATCACCCGTTTAGTAAAAGTGCCGGTGTAAAGTCAGGATGCTAATGATGCCACGTACAGTAGAAGTACCGGTGCTCTATTAGCCACGATGGGTTCAATTTTAAGACGTACACAACGTGGCATTAATCTCTCCATTTAGCTCACAAGAGATAATTAATATCTTGTAATTAATAAAATTACACAATTTGTCTTCGCGTTTTATTTTTATTTTTAGGTTTTATTAAGTAATATATAAAATTTAATCAAATTAGTTCTATTCATAATTTCAATTTCATGTTAATGTATTTATACTTTTAATAAAAACAACTATAAAGATATAAATCAATTCCAATACAATATTTTATGTTTATGAAATTGGATATATAAATAAATTATTTGATTATTTATTAAATGTATAAAATTATCATCATATGTCGGTCTAATAGTAGCTCGTAATTATTATTCTGAATACCATAGAAGAAGACCATCAATATCTACTTGGGTCTACAGTAAATCAGAATCGGCCCAATGAACTTTACTTGTCGAGGAAAATAACTCAATGGGCTCGGTGAAATTCAACAATAGGCTAATTTAATTGTTGTATTGAAATAACTCCTACAAATAAATGTAAAATAGTGATCCTCTATAGACATTTTAAGTATAACATTTAAAAATTAATTATAAAATATAAATTTTAGAAAAATACACAAAAAAATTAATAAATAAAAGTATATATATATATATTTGAAAATAAATGAAATAACGCAAAAAAATTTCAGTAATTTTATATAAATATTCTAAATTTGCAAAAAAATAATATATTAAATTGATAATAGCAAATAATTATTGGAGCTCATGTTTGCCTACAATCCAAAATAAACATACTGTGTATCTCAGTACGCTTGGCTCAAACATCCATACATTTCGAGGCCCATTTATTTATAAATAACTTTTCATTAAAAAAAATGACAAATTATTAAATTAATATATGAAATTTTTATCTGTTTTAGATATTAAATTTTCTTCAATTTCTAATAAAAAAAATCAGAATAATTAGATAATATTTTGAAACTTAAAGAACAGTTTAAAAGAATAATTTTTACTATTTAATTAAATTAAATTAATAAATTAAGAATATTATTATGTTTATTTTTTATTATTACTTTATTAATTGAATTAATTAATTAAAATTAATTTTAAATTATTTTCTTAAAACATCCAAACATGACATCTGTTTAGAGAATTAAAGAAAAATGAACATTTAATAAAATAAAAATGTCAACTACTAAATTATAATTTAAAAAATTAATAAATAAATTATAATGAATATCAAATATGGATAACTAATTTTATAATTTTTTTCAAAAAGAGAATTATAAAATTGTGATTAGCCTAAATTATAACAAATTTGTCATTATAAGCCCATTAATAAAATTAAAATATAAAATCATTATTGTAACGACCTCAAAAATTTCAAATGAAATAAATTATAAATTTAGTGCGGAAGCAAAATAAAAGTTAGAATTTACATTCCTTATACAATAACTGAAAGTACCAAATATGGCTTACGATAATAACTATTCTAAAAGGACAATTAATAACCAAGGAAATAAATTAAAAGTAAACGACTAAACGTTCTACTCGCAATTCTCTTGTGGATCGGGTTCTAAATTCTGGTTCTCTTAATCTGAAATGGTTAATGAAAAAATGAGTTACATTAATTTAGTAAAAATATCACATACTCACCGACACAAAAATGAAGGTTGGTAGAAATCATAAAAATAACTAATGGATGTCTTAATTAAGCAAAATCGTTTATCATAAATAAAATAATTGACCATCTACTTATCATAGCGAGATTTTCAAAAATAATCTATGGAGGTGATAACATAGCATATATTATAATTTTATATGCAATCGGTTAAAAACAACAACTTTCCCTTTTAATTAGCCTACTGGTATCCATGGGGGTCCAAAAGGATGTCCCTACAATGCGTGAACCATTTCCTTTAACATTTTCATTTAAAGGGCCGTTTCCATATCCCGTACGGTATGAGTGCTAAATTACTAAATCTCGATACCCCGTCCGGTATGAACACCAAATTACCAAATCTCGATACCCCGTCCGGTGTGAGGGGAAACGGGTTGTCCCCATACCCCGTCTGGTATGAGCGCCAAATTACCAAAGCTTGATATCCCATCCGGTATGAAGCACCGTTCACAGTAGGGTTCCTATGTACCCAGTCCGTCAACTATCTCCTAATATATCCAGTAAGATTGTTGTTTCATCCGTTCATTTAATCAAACAGTTTCCCGACTTCCTTTAATTTTCAGCTTCTCAATTCAACTATAATCACATGAAACAAGCAATACATGCATTCAAACTATAAGATCAATCAATCATGTATTATCATGCATTCAAACTGTAAAATAAATCAGCAAAATTAACAGTGAATAATTTTCGGTTCTGACTCCATTAGTGACATGTAATTAATTATGTATATTTTCTAAGCTACCCAAAATAATGTATTATTATTATTAATTAAACTTCAATTCCATAACAGAGAATAAGATAAGGGATTCTTACTCAATTTAATGCTCAAAACGCTAAACTTATTGGCTGCACCTACTGACGGTCCCCGGATTCCCTAAATTTTTCTTCGGGGATTAAAACATGCTTCAAATACCTAAAAATATCCCAAAAAATTCAAAATTAGTGTTAGGACCACTTTTTGGCCAATTTCAGAATTCTGGCACGGCAGCTTTGCCGTGCTCCGGGGACATCACTGCCACCTGCGGTGGCAGTTTACCTTGAGTCGGCTATTTTCAGTCGGTTTTGTATCAATCCCTGCGAGAAAACGTGTTAAGAGGTCTCAGTTGGCCAGAAAAAAAATCAAAAAACCAAACTCACCGGCGGCGGGGTTCTCCGGTACGGCAGCTCCGCCGGCTCACCTTTGTGATTGAGTGTTTTATTTCGGTCAACCTGTAGAAAAAAAACCGTGATTATAATTGTGGAAGAATTACACAGAATGAGAATCGAGAAGGGCCTCATCGGAGACCATTTTTTTTAATTTCCTACGGTGGCACTGCCGGACTTTACCCATGGTATCTGGCCAGTCCACCGGTCCTTTTGCTTCGATGGCCATGAGAGTGTTTAAAATCGAATTTCGAGTAAATAAGAAATTTTTTACCTCTTTGGCAGTTGGAAGTGGTTCCGGCGCGGCGACGGCGGCGACCAGCTTCTTTTCTGGTGGCTGGGTCTTCTTCTCCGATGGGAGGGTCTGGCAACGAGAGTTGGGGTTTGGTGTGAAGAAGGTTATTTATATTCGTCCCCTTTTAATCTGCACCGTCGATCGAGTTTAATCTAAATCGTCTAATGGTGTTTAAATAGGAAGTGAATCTGTACCGTTGATCGCGTTTAAATCTGACCGTCCAATTGAGTCTGGGGAGGAAACGCATCTGAGCTGTCCGTGCACGCGGGAGCAGATCTGGGCCGTCCGATCGTGGGGACGCAGATCGCCAACGTGGCCTCCTGCATGGCACCACGTTAGCGTCCCTTGTAACATGGTGCGCTTCGGTTCATCAAGACTGCTGACTGGGTGTTTTACATAATACAATTTTTTAAAATTGCGTTTTAACCCCGAATTTTTTATTTTTCTTTCAAAAATATCATCAGAATATAAATTTTTTTTCATTTTTTTCAAAATTATTTTTAATTTCATCCTCCACAAATTTTCTTTCATTTTTACATTAAATTAAAATTTAAAAATTAAAAAGTTATATTTATAATTGGGTATTACAATTATAGTTTGTTTTTTAATAAAAAAATAAAATAGTTATAATATATATATATATATATATGTAGTTATGAGAGAGAGAGAGAGAGAGAGAGCCCACACCATAAAGTTAAAGTGTGGAAGGTGCAGGCTCCCGGACCACAGGGGGGGATTGTAGAGACCATAACGGGGAAATGCAGAAAAGAGCAGGAAGGAGATGAATGATTGATGAAGACAAAAAAGATGTCATTGGAAAGCGAAAGCCAACCTAACTGCAGAGGTGGTTTGGTTGTTACTTACCCTCCCTCACTCCTTATACAAATGCAACAACCCCCTATTTCTTGATAAGGGATTATATGGTCTTCTTTTTCTACCATATTCAACTTTAATTTGGTTGGTGCATCCCCTTATCATTTATATACATACACATATATACTTATACTCGTGTGTATGTAGCTGGTGTGCTCCACTTTTTTAGGAGATATTAAGAACTTTGGGTCTTATGGATATGATTTTATTAAATTTTTTTATTATTTAACAACTAATAATAATAATAAAAAAAACTATACTATTTTTAATTGACGAAAATTAATAATTTAATTTATTAATATATTGATGTAATTAGAATAATCAATATATTTTTATAATTAATTTTATTCATGTGCGTTATATGGCATATAAATTACTTAATTTTATTCATGTGTCCTGGTCTTTTTTGGTCCACATATAATACATAATTGAGAGACACAAATACTAATGATGTGACAAAACGTTATTAGAATCTTTATCGCTATGTATACGCATATAAAGAAAATCACAATCGATATATGTAGATAAAGCTATGGATCAGTTTCAATAAATAGCATACTAAATTTTATTAATTTATTGATATATTTTAATTTTAATATAATAAAATCAATTTATAAACAAATTTATCAATTAATAATTATTTATTAAAAATTTAATTTAATAAATTTATTATTTTTTAAATAAAAAATATTTTATAAAATTAACATAAAATTAATTGTATAAACTTATATATGGGATAGAGATGGTGGATTCAGTAATTAATGATGGGACCGCACGAAGAATCAACGGGAGGCAAATCGGTTTCACACGTACAATAATAATGCAAGCGTGCTAATTATATTACGTGGCCGACATTCTTATTGTTAATCAACTAACTCGTGTCATAAATTGATATTAATATATATATATATGCACCTACGTATATCTATGACTTTCTGACATTTTTTTCGTTGAAAATAATTGTTGATTAGTTTTTGTTTTAAAAAATATTTTAACAAATAATATTTGGCACCATCTTTGGATTTTTTTTTTGTAATTCAAATAATTAATTTTAGGTTCATAATTAATAATTAATAATAATGATTAACAGGTGTATATTGATTATTGTGTTTGTGTATATATATACCTAATTGGCGGGATATGGGTGATTTAATATATATATATAGATATTATATATGCATGATCAGTCTTTTGGAGATCTTAAATATGACCGATCAACTGTTCTGGCATGGTAGTATGTCTGTCACATACGAGTACAGCATTAGATCTACTTAATATCATATACATATATATATATATAATATAAACATAAACAGGCACACTTACGCACACACGTGTGTATATGATTGGTAGAGAGGAAGTTATACCGTTTACCCATAATATCTATATCTATATATATATATATATATTCATAAATGCACGATCATATCAGATAGTGTGGATTTGCGTGATAATAGTCAACTAATAAAATATTAAATATTAGTTATTGTACCAACCAATTGAAAATATTAATAATAAAAAAAAATATTAAGTATTAGGTTTGTACATATTTGAATTATTTTATAATTAATAATATTGTGAGAACATGTTCCTACGGGGAAGGAGGGAAACGGGACAGCCCCCCCCCCCCAACCGTGCCATACGACAAAACAGCCTTTATTGATCTCTCACCGTCAGTCCGTTATATACAATATTGCGATGGATAAGGAAGTATCACTTTCCTAGATAGTAACAAGATATCTGCATTTATATTTTATATTCGTACATTTTAGACATTTACATATATATATATATATATATGCATGTAATTAAATATATATCTGTACATACGTAAGCAACAAAACGATAATGTACTACGAGAGCCACAAGCATCGAAGACGATATATAAGAAATTTTCCTTTATATTTTCTTGTTTCTTTCTTTTAATTACAAAGATCCTTTATATATATTTTATGATATTTGCTAATCAAAATTTAAGATAGAAATTTTAATTTTAATTTTAATTTTTATGTAAAATTAAATTAACATATACCATCGTGGGAAAAAAAAGATTTATACACGTATATATGTATATGATTGTGAAGGTGCGTGTATGTATGTGCATAATTGCATATTTGTGGAAGCTACCTAACGTAAAATGCATGATGAATGGTGTAATAATTATTTTTAGTGACGAACATGTGATGTTGTAATGATTAAGTACATGGAGAGTGACAAATTTTAATTTTGCTATTTCCCGTGAAGCTTAATGCTCTAAATCATAGCAATACACGGAAATAATTTTCTCGATCATCTTAATAATTTTATTTTATAAATTAATAATATCAAAACTAAATCAAAATAAAATAATTATTCAAATTATAGATTAAAAAAATAATTTAACAATTACAATAAAGTTTTTAAAAATATAGATTTTAATTAGTTAAATTCGAATTAGTAAAAAAAAATTGAGGCCGATCGGAGTGGGTTTGAGTTTGATATCCTAAAATTCGTTATAATTCACCCTGAACCGACTCCATTACTGGTAATTAATTAATATTTATATGTAGTTTTTTTTTTTATATATACGAGAGATAAGAACGATACTCTATTGTGTGTAATTTTATTATTTTTCATGTGGGAGATATGACAATAACTTTTTGAATCAATTCATTTAATATAATTTATCTAAATACAGTTTTTTAAAGTCAAAATATAGATTTTGATTGGTTAAACGCACTCCATTGTCATTATTTAATTCACTATGAACTCAGTTCGTTGTCATCCTTAATAATATAATTGAAATTATAAAAAATACATTAAAAATCTATTGAAAAATCCAACTTGAGAGGCTAAAAGTTAAAGTGAGGGAGGGATATTTTGATTTCAACAAGTATCTTACCTATTTAAACTATTGTGATCTCGTTAAATATGACTATCAATAGTTATTATAAAATTATATTTTGTTACCATTTTTATTATTATCTATACCATATTAATTAATAAAGTCGCAAAAAAAAAATATGATAACGAACGATAGATAAAATAATATTTAGTATAATGTTTATCTATCATTTATTATTATTTTCATAGGATATTAAATAATATTTAAGACGGTAACAAAATATAATTTTATAATAATTATAATTGTCAAATTGGTAACTATATAACAAAATACTATAAAAATATGTACGGATACCTTCAAATAGGTATAATTAATTTAGAGAATATATATATATATATGTATGGGGTGGGAAAGATTTATTTTAATGTGTGGTGGTAGACTTTGATGGGTAAGCCTTTGGGAAAATCAACGAAGGGGAAAGCAAAGGCTTGATCAAAATCAGCCAAGTCCCAGTGGAAATTGAGGACCAAGTGGTGGATGAAAACGGCCATTTCTAGCTTAGCCAATTCGGACCCAGCACATAGCCGTGGTCCTCCCCCGAATGGCATGAAGTAATTGCTGCTTGTTGCGCTCGTGCTCGGCCAACTTGAATTTGACACACGATCTCCGTTGTTATTATTATTTTGCTGTACAACAAATATATAGAAAATTATTTTAATTTATATTTATTTTATTTTTTTAATAACTAAAGTAGATTATATAATTTAACACGAATTAAAGAGAGAAATTGAGGAGCAATTTAGCAAACAATAATAATAATAATGATAAAGCACTCATCATGCACGTGCATGTGAGAACCCCACAAACCCACATGGGCTTTAATCATCTCATTCCCCCACACCTCCCCACACGCACGAGGGACATTGTTGATCTTAATTACTGCTGCTTTTTGTGGGACCCACTCAAAGACGGTACACTGTAAATTTTTCTCCATTATATCTTACATATATATATATGATTTCATTAAATTATTGTTGTTCTATATAACTGTTAGAAATGAAACAGCATAAAACATTTTTAAGGATTAGGATAATTTAAGGTAAATTATCAGTCGATGAGATTAAAATTTTAAACTTTAAACTGAAAATCATTTTTTTTTTCTTTCTAAAAAGGTAAAACTAAAATTTTGGGTCAATCCCTCAAAACTTTTCATATCAATAGCGAAGGTTTTGTCTTCATCCAACATATACCACGGGGTCAAAAAACGACGGCGTAATGTTATCATTTATTTAGTTAATATAAATGAAACTTCAAATAATTTGTAAACGCTGTCGTTTAATTCGTAGAGACTAACCTGCCATCTCCATGGATTGAACTGCTGCGGCTCCTCGAAAAGTGACGGATCTAGGTGTACCGCTGAAATAACCGGCAACACTTTCCACCCGCATGGAATGTCATATCCTATTTCAGTAAATAATAACATTTGTCTTTTCAGTAAATCACAGTAATTTTCAAGTAATTTTCCTCATGCAAACGATATTAATTAATGTTACCTTTGTACCTCACGTCTTTAAGAGCCTTTCTGTGCAAAAACCTGACTACGTTTCCAAGCCGAAGGGTCTCACTGATAACCTTCGTAGTAAGAACACAAGTACGTATAAATATAACGTATGCCAGAGTATTTATAATATTAATATTGATCTTTTACTAATTAATTAGATTAAAGAAACGAATTAATTATATTTGGTAAAACCCAGGCTTACACATTGAGTAAAATCCATTTTTTTGTAATCTTCCCAATCCAACTCCACTTCCCCTGTTTGCTTCTTTGCTCTCACTATTTCAAGATGTTCTTCCTAATAAAATAAAAAGTAAATAAAAATTAATCTTCTTACTACTCAGAAAATTATGACTAATTAAGCTAAGTACCCATGATTAGTATTACCTTTAACTGCTGAACAGCACGGGGACAAGCCTGCAAGAAGTAGATGGCCAAAGCTATGGCGACAGATGAAGTTTCGTGGCCCGCAAAGAGTAGACTGAGAATCAAGTCAAGAATTTGCTCAGTTGAGAGGTCCGAATGCTTCAAGACCCACCCGAGAAGATCGTCTTCCTCCTTGCTTTCTCTTATCCTCTCCTCCATTTTTCTCTCGATGAACCTCAATATGGTTGACCGAGACTGAAAAAATAGAGCACCCGACAAGATGAACAGAAGCTCGTAGTGAACGATAATGGAGTTTTCTGAGCTTTACCTGCAAAGCTTTTCGATATGGAGTTCCAGGAAAATTCAATGGAGCAGAAACAACTCCTTTCATGAAAGTAACGTACTCTCTTTTAAGCTGTTCTGTTTCGGGGTGCCCAGGGTCCATGCTCATGATATGCTTTGCCATTAAGTTGAACGTAAACTGTGGACAGCAAGAACAGTTTCTCTCTTGATTCTCTCGAAGTTAAATTGGATTAAACGAAGAGGATTTTATAAGTTTTCTCAAAATTTCTCACCTTTTTCGCTTCGTCTTGAGCTGAAAACACAGAGTTCTCCTTCCATAAATTCAAAACCAGAAGGGTCTGCTTCTCAACTTCTTTCAACAGATGAGTTCTGAGTCTCGCGTGGCTGAGAAAATTCAGCGATATAATCCTCATATCTCTATGCATGTCTCCGACAAGAACCAGCATCGACCATTTCCCAAGAATGCCGCCGATGCTTCTCGGGTAACTGCATTCGAATAATCTTCCTTCGTTCTGCAAAATAAATCTGTTCAGCCCCGCATCTGCCGAAACTATCGTCGGCTCGCCGAACAAATTCGACTTGTAGATTTTCCCGTACCTGAAAAGTCACGCAAACCCAGAAAAAAGCAGTCAATTTCTCAGATGGGTCCTTGATTTTTAGCTCGAAAATCAATTAATCCATCCATCAATCGATCAGTCCTGTTACCTCGATATGTGTTCCGACATGAATTCTCCGATGGAAGTTGCAGAGAAAGGCTTCAAATATCCGATTGTTTCGCCGATAAATGGCCAGCCCATGTTGCCTGGCGGCAGATTTAATCTTCTCTGCTTTCTTTTAATCAGAATTAAAACGAGAACCAGAACTAAGAAAGATGGAAGAAGCAAGAGAATATGTTCTATATTAGACATGGTAGCTAAGATTAAACTTCTCTTTCTCTCCTCCCCTCTCTCTCTCTCTCTCTCTCTGTGTTTTGAGTTGGTTCCTCGCAAAAATCAAACTATATATATATACTGTACACACGGATACATATACACAGAAAGCATATATATATATATATATATATAATCTAAGGAAAAGAGAGTTCCATTTCGGTAAGGAGCTTTTAAAAAATGCAGGTGGTTTTGGTGAAATCAGAGCTAATGAAAGGTTATAAGCCAATGGTTTGTGCTTTTAGAGTTCTTTTAAGCGAAAAGAGCGGAAAGTTAGTACGGAGAAATTGGATTTACACTTAAAGCAAAATGACAAAAATACCCTCGTCTTCATCAATCTCTCCATCTCCTTGCAGTTCTGTAGGTTAATCTGTGTTGACCCGGGGGCCCCACATAGTATAAGCGACAGCGGTCAAAGTCAAATTTCGATAATTTGTAATACCACAATTGATTGGCTAAAGAGATGATAAAATTAATTTATCTTTAGCGGCGATTTTTAAGATTGTTTTTTAAAATATTTAGAGAATGCCCCGTGAATATTTCATGATACCAAAAAAGGAAATTACAGTTCTCTCTATGACATATATATTTATATATATAGATATAGATTCATACGTATGTCTTTTCATTGTGATCTAATTTTCTTAAATTGATAGGGACGGTGGTTTGAATTCCATTTTGGTACAAGAAGAAAGGACATGTCTCTTCACAATAAAATTATTATTCCAAAAATATTTTTATTTTGGTTATTTTATGTATATATATAGATTTAATATAATTATTTGTGTGACAATTCATATCATGTCCTGTATACATTAAAATAGAATATATATTATCCTGCACCAATGTAATGAATCTAAATAATTCAACAAGGTGAAAGTTTAACTATTATTTTAACACGATTAGTTGTACTATTATATCTCAATTTCAATATTAACATCCTATCTCCGTTAGGTACCATTGCTAAACATTCCAGTTTCAGTTTCTATTTCAATGTATCTGAAAATGAAAGTAATGAATATGCATAATTTAATAAAATAAAATTTAGAATTGAAAACTAAAGTTTGACAATTAGTTAAACTTCCTCCCCAATATTTTATATCTACTTCATTCTACACCCTATTTCTCCTCTTTACTATTAACCACACTCTCTCCCGATCATTACTTTCCTCACGCTCACACTTATTCCCGATCGTTACCTACTACTTCCAACACTCTACTTTTCCCCATCTTATGCCAACATATGACAAAACTTGGCTCCCTCCTACCTCCTCTAACCCTCAACAGTTAGCCTCGTCAACACACCAACCACAGAACGCAAAACACATCCGCACTTTTGACAATAATACCACACTAATTCACTACCAACTAATGTAATAACTGGGGAAAATGGAAAGAGAAAAGAAAAAAAAGAAAAAAAAGAAAAAAAAGGAAAAAATAACAGAGGAAAAAGGGGAGCGGGAAAGAGAAAGAGGAGAGGACGGAAGGTTCCAGAAGGAGAGAGAAATGAAGCGAAGCGGAGAGAAGAGGAGACCGCGGACGGTGATAGCGCGATCGACCAAAAGAAGGAAGATGGAAGATGGAAATGGGAGGTACGGTAACAAACTTCAAATACGTGTGTTGATTTGAGTTTGAAATGTTTGGATGTGTGGTGTGCGTGGTGACGGCTTATGGAAGTAGCGGTGTACGGAGGAGGCCGTGTAGGGTGAGTGTGTGGAATAAGGCAGGTGGAAGGAAGTTGGTCGCGTGAGAATCGCGGGAGGAGAGAGGGAGAAGGTGACGGTACGAGCGAAGGCCGAGAGAGAGATAGGAGTGTGGAGTGAGTGGAGGTTGGAAGAGAGGAAAATATGTGTGAACTGTGTGAGAGGGAGCGGGTTGTGTGAGCAACGCGAGAGGAGAGAGGAAGATGTGTGAGGTTAATGAGCGGTGTGAGGAGGAACGAGTTGTGTGAGCAACGCGGGGGAGGATAGGAAGATGTGTGTGAACTGTGTGAGAGTGAGCGGGTTGTGTGAGCAACGCGGGAGGAGAGAGGAAGAGGTGTGAGGTTAGTGAGCTGTGGGAGAGGGAACGGGTGGAGTGAGTAACGCGGGAGGAGATAGAAAGATGTTGTGGCGGGAGGATATTATCCGAGAGAGAGATAGGGAGAGGCAGTGAGTGAACGCTTGGGAAGGGAAGGATCCGCGGGGTGAGTGAGGTGCTTGAGGGAGTGGAGTGGGGTAGCTGGAGCTTTGGGAGAGAGCAGGACCGAGGGAGGGGGGGGGGGGAGAGAGAGAAAGTGTCGGTCGAGTGAGTAAAGTTCGAGGCGGCAGGGGAAAGACAGTGTGAGTAGGGGCACCTAGGGCATGTCATAGGTAGTGGGCGAAGAGGGGCAGTGGGAGAGAATGAGTAGTGTGTGTGTGTGGCCCGATAGGGGTCGATAGGTGGACGATGGTCACCGATGTTGGTGACACAAGTGAATAAAAATGGTGTGCGTGCGTGGCCTGGTATAGGTCGAGAGATGGTTAGTGGTCGCCGATATCGGTGACGGGAGAGAATGATCAGAGTGTGCGTGAGTGGCCTGGTATAGGTCGAGAGATGGCTAATGGTCGCCGATGTTGGTGACGTAAGTGAATGAAAACGGTGTGCGTGTGTGGCCTGGTATAGGTCGAGAGATGGCTAGTGGTCGCCGATATCGGTGACGAGAGAGAATGATCAGAGTGTGTGTGAGTGGCCTGGTATAGGTCGAGAGATGACTAATGGTCGCCGATGGTGGTGACGGGAGAGAATGATTAGAGTGTATGTGTGTGGCCCGATAGGGGTCGGTAGAGGAATGATGGTCGTTGATGTTGGTGACGAAAATGAATGAAAAATAGTGTGCGTGCGTGGCCCAATAAGGGTCGATAGGTGGTTAATGGCCGCCGACCTTGGCGGTGGGTGGTATCATTAGCACGTTTGGGGTGCCGTCGGGGAATGAAAACCCTAGGTAGGTGGGATTGTAGGTACTGGGGGGGGGAGGGGGGGGGAACTGGGGTTCAATAGTGAACTGTTGGTAGATGCATGAGGTTTATATTGTTGTATTTCACATATGTATTTTGAGTTTTACTGTACTGGGTTAAATGAATTTACTCTTTTCTCTTTACAGATGATGTAGGGACGGAGTCCGGATCGAAATTGTTGGCTTCCGAACCTAGTGTGTAGAGTAACAGGATAAAAATTTTAGTTTCTTTTGATCGAATGGAATGTGCAAAATTGATGGTAGCATAGATATTGAGTATGGTTGTATTGTGTGCGATGACTTGTACATGATTGTAGGTTTATCTTGATCATTGAATAAGGGATTGTGATAGTGTTTCCTTGTGCATGACCGATTGGTTATGGAATTGGTTACTTTGTTAATTACGTCCAATGTGAAAAGAAAAAAAAGACGGGGTGTTACAACTAACCAGTCAAGACCACTCACGTATGCAACCTCCCAACACAAACAACTAGTTCCTCACATTCTAATTTGCAAACACTGGCCTAAAAGGACCACACACACACACACCATTGTTGCATCCTGGGTCTCACCCCAACAACAACCACAACAAACAAATGTCAGCCACAAAGTAGCCATGTGCACCAGCACCTCACATCATCATATTGGCACCCCCGACACACCACCATCCCAGCATCAAATGACCATTGAATGGCCACTTCGGAACCTGCCAATATCGACCAACGGCCTCACACATACCTGACCAGATGAGTGCCTTATCGACCACTGAGTGGCCATACACACACTGCGTGCCACCACTCACCACATCGGCATACCAAAACCTACAAGCATCGGCCAAATGGCCTCACACACCCATGCATCAATATATACACACACTACATGCCACTAATCATCGTACCGGCACACCAGAACCTGCAAACATTGGCCAAATGGCCTCACACACCTGCGCACCTACATAGCTAGCTACTGACCAATGAATGGCCACTACTTCATCTACCTTTCTTCTTATTTTCCAATTTCCAATGTGTATAGACCTCACATCCCCCTTAGCTCTCGGTTACTCACTGATTCCCCTTTCAAACACTCTGTTATAGCCTATACAACTCTAACTCGGAATCCTTTCCACTCTTCACTCTCTCACATACGGTACACCCCTACCTATTAGAACCGTTGTTCATCCTTATGGTTCAATCGACCCGTTCTTTCTTTCTTTCTTAGGTTTCAACCTTCAATCACACCTCCACATTTAAATCACCTCACTACTTCTTTCTCTCTATCTCGGTGCACCTTAACTAACATGAAACAAAAGAATACACAATGCATTGCCATAAATAATTTTGAAATTCCAAATTCTTCTTACCTCTCGCTTCTATGCTACTCTGTCTCACAAAATCTATTACGACCTCACTTTTTCCAGAAACTTCCGGTCAATCGTCTCTCACTGTAACTCGGTTCCTTCTCTTTCTCGTGCACTCCCTGTTTTTCCCTTCTCTTTGTTTTCCTCTCTCTCTCGTTCACTCTCTATTTTCCCCTCTTTTTCTTCTCTGCCTGACCCCCTTTTTATACCCAGCCCAACCTCAAAGCTTGACGGTTGAATGCCTATATAATCCCAGTCGTCCATCCTACCCTCCCTCATATATCTAGGCTATTACAATTTGTATCCATTAAAACTATAAAATTTATCACTTCACACAGTTATCCATATAATAGTAGAAAATTCAGCAGTTATCACAGTCTCTACTACCTCGGACAGAACTCCAATTTGAAGAGTTATCTGGAATGTTACTAAAATATCAATATTTTTGCTTTGAAAGTTAGTATAATAAGTTAATTTATAATATGAATTCAAAACTTATTTTAATCTTCGTTTGTAGTTACATAAGTTCATTAAATTTATTTAAGGTAAATAAATATAATAAATTAGATATAATATAAAAAATGAAAAAGATAAATAAAAGTTTAAAGTTATGTTTGTAGTAAATTAAATTTATTCAGAGAATTCATATAAAAAATTATAATTTTTAATTAAAAAAAATGGTTTAAACCCCTTAAAAAAACTTCGAATTGGCACGGTATAATATTCTAAATTCTATTAAATTAAATTTAAAAATATTATCTCGGTTACATTTAAAATGATTCAATAATTCAACTTTTATTATTTTAAATATTGATTCAGCTCAAATTTTAATCATATGAGATAAGAACAAAAATATAATAGAAATTCAAATGAAAATGTAGACTAATTTTATTTCAATTTTATATCTAACTCTAGTTATATATGTTTATAAATTCTTTTTGGTACGATAAATAAAATTTGTGATTGCATAATTAAAATATAAATAAAATTAATTTAATTATGTATAAAATATGTAAATTATCTTAAAAATCTTAGTATTAACTAATTATATCTAAAAAATAAATATAAATATTATATATTTGAATCACATGTAACATAAGAAAATTAAAAATAATAATCTAATTTTTTTTTCATTTGTTTGCTACAAAAATAAAAATTACAACAAATAGTAGCATATATATATTCTCTTATTTTTACATTAATACAATTATATTTGACTTCTATTAAAAAGTTAAATTAAACTATACTTATAACCCAAATTTTAAAGAATTATATAAAGAAAAACTTTGATGCATATTGAAGATTTAATATATTATATATATATATATATATATGAATTGGTGTAATTGAATAATGATTAGGGTTAGTAGCTCCTAATAAACTCCATTATTGATGGAAATTCTCATTGAGTTGTTCTAATCATGGAGAAATCTAAGATTTGCTGACTTCAAATTAAAATGGGACCAATCTCCAAAAGGAATATATATATATACAATGCATGAAATGATGAAAATATTAATTCAATTTTCTTTACTTTCTTTAGTTATGTAGAAATTGTATATAATATATTTTTGAGAAATTCAACAATACAAAATAATTTATTATGAATATAAAATTATTAATTTTTAACATATAGTTAATAAATTATTAATTTAAAAAGTAGTTTTATAAAATTAAAATAAGAAGTACCTTTTAAAATTATTCATATTTTTCTGTATATGTGTGTGTATATGTATGTATGGACATATGTATATAATAAAAAAGTAATTTTAATTTTAAATGAAAGAAATCATTAATTTGTAGTTGTTAAAGCAGATTAAAATTTTGAGAAGTAATGATGTAAAATCTGATACACTTCATCACGTGCTTGATGCATACTTTAACACAAGGCCCCAGTAGCCGTTAACTAATTGGGTCCAATTACCTTTTCGAAATTCAACCTTTGATATGGTCCATTCAACTATACTGATAATAAGTCATATATAAAATCTATATATATATATATATTGTAAAAGAAAAATCATACATTCTTCCTTAGTCAATTAGTCAATACATAAAATCAATAATAAAACAATATAAGAATACAGTTCGATTTAAACTCATAATCTCTTGTTAAAAAAATATTATAGTAACCATTCAATTAAATAGTTAAGTTTTTTAATGTTAAGTTCTACGACGTTTAAGATTTACTCAAGCTTGCTTAAGGTGCTAGTATTAGAAAGCTCATTGTTAAAGGATATGCTTGACCTAATTTGAATTGATGCCCTTATAGGTCAAGCCTCTCCTTCAACATCTTAATATCTATCACTCTATATCTTTTGATACAGAGAAACATATTAAAGACCGTGTAACGGCTTAGAACTTGAAAGAAAATAAATTATAAATTGAATGCGAAAATGAAATAATAGTGTTAGGGTTTACATTCCTTATACAATAATTCAGAATACCCAATAAGTATACGGGAATGACCATTCTAAAATAATAACGAATAATTAAAGAAATAGATGAAAGTAAACAACTGAACATCCTATTCGCAACCTTCTTGTAGATCGGGATATTGATCTTTGTTTTCTTGATCTGAAATAGTTAATGAAAGAGTGAGCTACACTAGTCTACCAAGAATGTCACACTACTCACCGATACAGAAATGAAGATTAATAAAAATTATAAAAACAACTAATGAAACTCTTAATTTAGGTAAATTTATTTATCATAAGTAAAACTATTTGTTGTATATTTACCGTAGCGAAATTTCTAAAACTAACCTGTAGAGGCAATAACACAAACAATATCATAATCTCATATTCAATTAACTATAATAACAACTTTCTCTTTTTATCTGCCTACTGGTATCCATGGGGATCCATACAGATGTTTCTTATTCAACATTTTCAAGTAATTGGCCATCCCTATACCCCGTCCGGTATGAGCCCCAAAAATACCATCCCTCAATACCCCGTCTGGTATGAGTGTCAAAATACCAATCCTCGATACCCCGTCCGGTATGAGGCAACGTTCACGGTAGGGTTCCCTATGCACCCAGTCTATCCACCATCTCTTAGAATATCTAAAAGACTACCATTCAATCATTCACTTAATCAAATAATTTTTTGTTTACATTTAATTTTCAGTTTCACAATTTAACTATAAATCATGCAAAACAAGCAATACATTCATTAAAGAAACACCACTACATCATCATACCAATTTCAGTATAATATTATGCATTTGAAACAGTAAAATCAATCAAATATGATTAACAGTGAATAATAATCGGTTCTACCTCCATTAGTAACTTGTGATTAATTATCGAGATTTTTTAAATTGTAAAAAATACTACATTATTTATAATTAGACTTCAATTCCATAACAAAGAATAGGATGATAGATTCTTACCCGAATCGATGTCCGAACACTAAACTTTTAGCTGCACCTATTGACGGTCTCCGGGTTCTCTGAATTTTCTTTCGAAGATTAAAACACGCTATAAGTACTTAGAAATATCCCAAAAAATTCAAAATCGGTGATAAAACTCTTTTCCAGCCAATTTTGGACACAGCGGCACCACCGTGCTCTGGCAACGGCATCGCCGCTCGGGGTGGTGTTTGCCTCAGGCTGGCCCTTTTTGGCTAATTTCGGCTGATTTCAGCAGTTTTTGTACTCATTCCTATGAGAAAACACGTTAAGGGGTCTCGGTTGGCCGAAAAATTCGAAAAATAGAAGCTTACCGGCGGCGGAGTTTTTCGGTGCGGTGGCTCTGCCGACTTACATTCGCGGTTGGGCGTTTTTCTTCGATCAACCTGTGGGAAACAAAATGATGAATATAATGGTAGAAAAATTACACGAAACAAAAATCGGAAAGGGCCTCATTGGAGGCGACTTTTGATTTTTTTTGCTACTAGGCTTTAGCCACAGTTTTCGGCTCATCCGTTGATCCTTTTGTTCTAATTTGGCTATAGGGGTGTTTAAAATTAAATTTCAAGCAACTGGGAAAATTTTTTATCTTTTTTGGCAGTCGGAGGTGGCTCCGGCATGACGGCGGGCGGCAGTCAACTCTCTTCCCGGCTACTGGTTTTTCTTCTTCGGCGGGGGGGCTGGCGGTTAGGGTTAAAGTTTCGTGTGAAGTGAGGTATTTATACCCGTCTTCTTTTAATATGGGCCGTCCATCGCGTTTGATCTGCACCGTCCGATCATGTTTAAATAGAAAATGAATGTAGACCGTTCATCGCGATTTGATATGGATCGTACGATCGCGTTTAAAGAGGGAACGAATTTAAGCCATTCATTGCGTTTAATCGCGACCGTCTGATCGTACCTGAGGAGGGAACGAATCCAGATCGTCCACACGTGCGGGAAAAAATCCGGACTGTCTGATTGCGGGCGCGCGAATTGTCAGCGTGGCTTCCCGCGTGGCACCGCATCAGCGTGCCTTGCCACGTGGCACGCTTCGGTTTGTCGAGGCTGCTGACTGAGTAGTTCTACATGGTACATTTTTCTTAAATTGTGTTTTGACCCCAAATTTTCGATTTTTCTTTCAAAAACACCCACAGAACCAAAATTTTCACATTTTTTTTCCAAAATTGTTTTCAATTTCATCATCCTTCTATTTTTTTAAATGTTTACATTAAATAAAAATTTAAAAATTTAAAAATTATATTTTATACATTAATTTTAAATATTTTAAAATTAATTCCGAGTATTACAACCTAATTTAAATTGATTAAAATATTTAAATACCTCATATTCACATAAAATGAAATACTTATATCGATTAATTGACATAGTTAATTCAACTTATCTTTATAAACAATTATATTTCGTTAAATATTCTTACAAATCTCCACACCCTTTTTATTTATATCACTGTGAATTTTGTAGACTCATTTAATCAAATATAGTTTTTGTTTTTTTTACTTTATATTTTCTCTTGGAGTGCAAAAAAAATATATATATAAATTTCTAAATAAATTATATATATGATTTATGTCTTTGAATATAACTCAACAAGATAGAAAGAATAATTAGTATAATTATATAACACAGTTTTCTTTTCTA
This sequence comes from Carica papaya, assembly GCF_054855325.1. Taxonomy (NCBI): domain Eukaryota; kingdom Viridiplantae; phylum Streptophyta; class Magnoliopsida; order Brassicales; family Caricaceae; genus Carica; species Carica papaya. Next base: position 2,652,906 of record NC_142312.1, on the reverse strand, counting down.
GAAAGCTATTTGTATTTTTTCTTCAATACTTCTTATGTAGTTAAAAAGTTTTCTTTTTATATTATTAACAAAGTTCAAATTCATTATCTTCAAATAAAAAATAAAGGTCTTAATTGCTAAATTAATGTGTTATTGATATAACATATATAAGTTGTTGTGTATATATAGATGTTTATACGAAACATATGTAACGCCCCGTTTTTTTTTTCTTTTCACGTTGGGCGTAATTAACCAAGCAACCAATTCCATAGTCAATCGGTCAAGCACAAGGAAACACTATCACAATCCCTTATTCAATGATCAGGGTAAATCTGCAATCATGCATAAGGTATCGCAGACAATACAACCGTACTCAATGTCTATGCTACTATCAATTTACACATTCTATTCGGTCAAAAGAAACGAAAATTTTTATCCTGTTACTCTACACACTAGGTTCGGACGCCAACAACTTCGATTCGGACTCCACCCCTACATCATCTGTAAAGAGGAAAGAGTGAGTCCATTTAACTCAGTACGGTACAAATCAAAATACAGGTGTGAGATGCAATAATATAAAACCCCAAGTTCCTACCAACAGTTCACTACTGAACCCTAGTCCCCCCCTGTATTCCTACAATCCCACTTACCCAGGGTTTCTGTCCCCCGAAGGCACCCCAGGCGTGCCCGTGATACCACCCACCACCAAGATCGGCGACCATTAACCACCTATCGATCCCTACTGGGCCACGCACGCACATTATTTTTCTTCATTTTCGTCACCAACATCGGCGACCATCATCTAGCTATCGACCCTTATTAGGCCACACACACACACTCTAATCATTCTCTTACGTCACCAACATCGGTGACCATTAGTTACCTCTCGACTTATACCAGGCCACACACACACACACACACTCTGATCATTATCTCCCGTCACCAGCATCGGCGACTATTAGCCACCTCTCGACCTATACTAAGCCACGCACTCGGATCATTCTCTTCCCACCAACATCGACGACTATTAGCCACCTCTCGACCTATACCAGGCCACACACACACACACTCTGATCATTCTCTCCCGTCACCAGCATCGGCGACCATTAGCCACCTCTCGACCTATACCAGACCACGCACACACACTCTGATCATTCTCTCCCGTCACCGACATCAGCGACCATTAGCCACCTCTCGACTTATACCAGGCCACGCACGCACACCATTTTCATTCACTTTCGTCACCAACATCGGTGACCCTCGTCCACCTATTGGCCCTTATCGGCCACACACACACATGCTACTCATTCTCTCCCACTGCCCCTCTTCGCCCACTACCTACCTGCGACATACTCTAAGTGTCCTTACTCACACCGTCTTTTCCCCACCGCCACGAACTCTACTCACGCTGCCTATATTTTCTCTCTCTTCCCCCCCCCCGGTCCTGCTTTCTCCCAAAGCTCCAGCAACCCCACTCCACTCCCTCAAGCACCTCACTCACCCCGCGGATCCTTCCCTTCCCCGGCGTTCACTCACTTTATCTCCCTATCTCTCTCTCTCGGACCATATCCTCACCGCCACAACATCTTTCTCTCTCCTCCCGCATTGCTCACACAACTCATTCCCTCTCACACAGCTCACTAATCTCACACATTTTCCTCTCTCCTCCCGCGTTGCTCACACAAACCGCTCCCTCTCACACAGTTCACACACATCTTCCTCTCTCCTCCCGTGTTGCTCGCACAACTCGCTCCCTCTCACACAGTTCACACACATCTTCCTCTCTCCTGGCCTCTACTCACTCCACACCCCTATCTCTCTCTCGGCGTCTGCTCGCGCTGCCCACCTCACTCACTCATCCGACCTCCACTCACTCCACACTCCGTACTTCACTCTCGGAGTCCACTCACTCTGCCAACCGCTTTCTCTTTCTCGACCTCCACTCACTCCGCCAATCACTTTCTCTTTCTCGACCTCCACTCACTCCGTCAATCGTTTTCTCTCTCTCGGCTTCCACTCACTCCCCGCCCCTACATCTCCCTCAGACCTCGCCTATACCATCTCCTTCTCCCTCTCTCCTCCCGCAGTTCTCACGTGGCCAACTTCCTTCTACGCGCCTTATTGCACACACTCACCCTACACGGCCTCCTCTGTACACCGCTACTTCCGTAAGCAATCACAACGCACACCACACCTCCAAAATTTCCATACACATTTCAAATCTCAAATTAACACACGTATTTGAAATATGTTACCGCACCTTCCATTTTCATCTTCATTCTTTCGGCCGATCGCGCTATCACCTTCCGCGGTCTCCTCTTCTCTTCGCTCCGCTTCCTTTCTCTCTCCTTCTGGAACCTTCCTTCCTCTCCTCTTTCTCTTTCCCGCTCCCCTTCTTCCTCTGTTCTTTCTCCTTTTGTTTTTTTGTTCCTTCTTTTTCTTTTTTTTTCCTTCCTTCCCCACGCATCCTATTTATATCACCCCAGTTTTCTCAAAACGGCATCGTTTTCCCCCTTGCAGAATGACGTCGTTTTCTCCCATCTGCAAAATGACGTCGTTTTTTCCTCTTTAAAACGGCGTCGTTTCCCTCTCCTCTCTCTCTTTTTTTTCCCCAGTCATTACAACATACAATTGCAAAAATATAAAGTTAACTATTATTCTTTATTATATTACGTATTGTAGTAGTACTTCATTAAAATTTTAAGCGTGTTTATCTACCATACTATTTAACTTATATAGAATCAAACAACATAAATTAAGAAACATATTCAGAAACATGTAGTAACAGTAAGAAGAACAGTTGAATTGGATTTAATTTTTATTACTAAAATTATTGGTTTTTTGAAAAATCTTTATCCCATTTTAATTTGAATATTTGAGAAAAATAAGTCACATTTTTTTTTCCAAATAAGACACTTTTTAAGAAACAAAATTTTAATATAATAATATTTCATTTAGACTCAATAAATTTGTTACCATACAAAAATTTATAAAATTTGATTAATCATTAAAATAAAATTATCTTGAGTGGTAAATTTATGAAATTGTGAAAAATTGTGCACCGGACTCGAGCCCGAAGCCATTTATCAAACATCCCATTCCATGTGTGTGCATTATTGGCCATCACATGCATGCTCGGATCTTTCCATCCTCTCAAATAAAAATCAACCAATACTTACACATTAAATTATATAAAGACCCTCTAAATATTTGTGTGTGTATGTATATATATATATATATATATATATATATGTATATAAACACACACACGAAGAGATATAAAAATTTATGTTTAAACGAGAAAAAGAAGATAATATGAGGTAAATTGTCACACGCAATAAATTAAGTTGGTAAATTATGTACTTTTTCTCTAATCAAATTGGTTATGATATATAACATTTTTTATCATGTAAAATTTACATAGAATTATTTCACTTTATAGATTGCTATTTCTTATTATAAAATTGATAGAAAAATATTGAAACCATATTTTTGATAGCACATAATATGTTGGAAAATAGATAAGATATGTAGCAATGTGATTTTAGTAATAAGCCATCTTTATGAGTTTGACTTCAATTCGAGTATAGTATATAAATAATTCATATATATATATACATATACATATTTTAATCTTAAAAAGCGACAAATATAATACAAATTAAGAAAATTTTTATATATTGAGTTTGCCAATCAAGGCTAGGAAGATATCTCAAGTGAGAAAATTAATTCATCTTTATGTGTTTTGTACACATATATATACATATATCCATTCCTTAAAAGAAAAGGATGTAAATTAATAAACAATTGGCTCAATTAATGTGATTAGATCATCTTCTTTTATTTAAATAAGTTATTTAACGAATGTATATATATATATGTATGCATATATATGTTTGTGTGGTTTAAGAGGATGATGGTGCGGTCTATATGATCATTATAAACAAGAGAATTATAAAAGAGAAATATAATGAGGATGGTCCCTATTTAATGAATCGATGGAGCCCCCAGCATCCGCATGCATGTAGTGATGCGTTGACCTTCTTTTTATTTTATATATATATATATATATATTATCATTTATAAAATAATTATAGTTCATTATTTCGAAATTTTAAAATTTTTTAAAAAAGTCATATTATCTATGAATTTTCGAACAAAAGAAAATTAAAATAAAAAAGGGAATCCAAGCAGAGAAATTAACACGGCCAAAGCGAATGAGGCTAAGATATGAGGCAATATGCATTGCCATTTCAGGAATCCAAATTATAAAGTGAGAGCAAAAAGAAGCCAAGAGAATTTAGCCTCTTCAACTATCTTATCCACAATCCAACTGAGAGCAAGAACCTAAATGAGAAATGAAAGAGCATTCTAGCTATTGACACCCAAAAATGCCCTTCTGACGTTTTCTTTTTTGTAAATAAAAATAATCTATCAATATTAATATATAATCATGTATAATACACACTTAATTTTCACTGAAGTATTGTTGATTGAGTAATTACAATGTTTAACAAGCTTAATTACTTAATTCAATTTTTTTTACTAATTTTTTCTTCAAAAACATTTTAAAGCAAACATGTAACTACTAATTATCATTATATTTTACACAAGCATCTTCAAATGTATGTGTTTAAAGTATTTATTTTGACAATTATTAATGTTCTTCAAAAATTCTCAAAAAAATTTCAAAATAAAAAAAAAAAGTTAGCGCAACATAGAAAATGAAATAGAAAAAGGAGTATTATCGTGTCAATTACCAACATTTTAAGGAATTTATGACAATGATAAAATATAAGATAGAATATAAAGTTATTATTAAAAGAGAAGTGGAGATTATCGTGTCAAGGTTTCAAGAGATATCAATTTTAGAATTAAAAGAGGTGGGGATGAAAAAAGTAATATGAGAAGGTCCGTCTGCCACTTCCGTCATGATTACTAACCAATGATTGATCACGCGCGGGTGCAGCGAAGAAAACGTGGCCGCACGATGCTCAATGAGTTCCTCCAAAGCTCTTTATGATGGCAAATTTTTCTAGTCACAATCTTTGACCACTTCTCTCACATTTCTATTTCTGTACTATAAATATATATAGGCCAGTGATTTTTATTTTTTGGAGGGAACCTGTAAAAAATCATTATGCTTTTCAAAGGTTGGATTACTAATTATCATCTCTCCCTCTCTCTCTCTCTCTCTCTCTATATATATATATATATATTTACTACTCTGAAAATCATTGTTTGATATTGTTATTCAGGAGCCATTGCTAATATGATAAAAGGAGGAAATTCGGTGGTACTGCTGGCTCAACGTGGCAATCAAAATAGCACGCTTACAGTACAAGTAGTACAATATGGTCTAGAAGGGTAGTGCAATATACATCAATAACATACACCATGAGTAATGTCTCCCTATCTTCACGGAGGGTAAAAATTCTGAAGTTACGGCTTCCCTCTGATGGCTTTACAGCGCGGGCAAAAAAGACATTATGAAACTTCAAAGCTAGTAAAGTCACTAAAATTTTAAAACCTAAAGTGATAGAATGTTTAATTCCTGTTGAATAATCAATGTAATTTTTATGTTGGTTAACTTAATAATTTACCTGCTCTGCACCTATTCTGCCCCATTATACATATAATCAATAAATTTTTAATTTTATTCATTTAAATTAATTAAATTTTGATCAATAAATATTTAGTATTGTATATTTATAATTTTAATTACTTGAATACTATTTTAAATTATATTTTATTTTGATAAATATTTAATATTTTTTTATTAAAATTATTTAAATATTTTATAATTTTTTTAAAAAATTACAAAAAATAAATAAATAGGACGTGACAGATGACAAATAAAAAAATTTCAATTTACTTTGGATATAAGGTAAGTATGGATTTATGAGACCGAGTATGACAGAAATTTACTAATAGGATAGCTATAGAGACTAACGTGTTTGTTCCATACCTATCCGGTGCCCATCCCAACAAATAATTAAAGTTTAAAAACATCAATAATAATGATAAAATAAGAAATGGGTAATGATCCAAGGAAAAGTTTTCAGCATATTATTAAGAATAGGTGCAACAAAATGATCACTGAAACTAAATTAGTTAGTCAAAATTTCTTTTTCTTTTCTAGCAGATAAAGCACCAACAGGTTAATTTAATATTAAATAAAGGGGAAGCCACAAGTGTACCAGAATCACATGGAGCACGATTGCAGCATTTTGGGAAGGCAGCCTAGGCCTACCAAAGCTCCTTAAAGTTGCAAGAAACCGAGAAGTCAAAAAGAAGCAGTGTGTGGCTTCAGGCAGGCCAACATTAGTGAGTTTCAGATTTTCTGACCCCTCCATTGAGGGGTGTGCCTACTAAAGTTTCTTTGAACTGCAAATAACAGAAACTTCCTTGAAGAAAAGTGAGATTACTTTTTTTATCATGCACAAAATTTAGAGTTATATGTACACATAATTTACATATATTTTAGGCAACAGTGAGGACAAAAAAATGACTCATCAAACTTTTCCTTTCGGCTGCGTTGAATCAATTGGATGAGTAACCATGCGTGAAGGCAACATCAATATTAAATTAAGTGAAAAATTTTGTGCTTAATAATAAATGGTTAAAGGTTTCCATTATGTGGACTTATAATGCTAGTACAACAACCAAAAAGACAATTAAAACTAAGAAATAGTTTTCTAACTTACTAGTGGGAGATGTCAGTCTCTGGCCGGGAACATTGCCCTTTAGTTGTCCTGTTTTATCAACAAAAAGTGGAAGACTACAAAAGATTAGATATCTTAATACAGCAAAACCGAAGGCAAAGTGGAAGATTACAAGACCAACTCAACATTACGGTAAAGACGTTAATTGCCCAAAAAATAAGCTTTTATCTCGTTTTGGATAGATCACCTACCACCATCAAGAACGTGACAACAAAAAAGGAAAAACTAAAAACCCAGTATTATATGAGATTCTCCCTTTCCAACCTGCAGGATTTTCCTTTTCTCACTTTCTCCTTTATATAAACTATACATTAACATATACTTTTTAAAGCAAGAAGAACCTTAAAGATATATACATAAAGCCTTACTGGGTAAAAAGTGTTGAACTTGAATAAAAAAAGCATCAACACCTCTGATCAAAATACTCTTAAAATCAATTGTTAATTCAACTGCATCAACTCGTAATCCTTTCTCAGAAGAGTGGTGGTATATATACATACACATACATAAACATACATATATATATAAAGAGCTCTAGAAAATCTATATAGAAACTGAGATAATAATTGTGTGGATAACATTAATTAGTTTAATTAAGATAAAGTGAGAGCAACCACATAACGCATGAGTTTTCCATAAATTTTTTTATACATCTAGTATTACTCTTTTCCATATTTATTCTGGGAGGAAAACAACACTAACTAGCACGCAAAGTTTCTCTTCTATACAATCTGCTTCAGCAAATATAATAGTCCTTTCAAAACCATATTTTCCGTCCAAACAGAGCATGCTTCCATGCTTTTACATTGAGTCACACGACAATGAGCAGAAGGTTTCCTACATCAGACTGGAGAAGAGGAAAAGAGAGAGCAGAGAGAGAGAGAGAGAGAGAATAAGAAGAAGAAGGAACAGAAATACACATGATCCAATTAAACTATTCAGTTAAAATTGTAACTCAAGTGGACAGCATGTTTCATAAAGCCAGACGTGCTTTCTACTTTCTAGTGCCCAGACCTTCACCTTTTCCATATACAAAAGAAATGCCATACACAAGTAATATGCTCCGTGAACAGCTAATCCTATCATAATGTACCATAATATGTAATATAACCATTAACTATACACAGCTCATCAATGATAGCATGAGGAAAATATCCCACTCACACTGTGACTGCTTTCCATGCAGCCTATATACTTAATGCCACAAATGATAAGTTGATTAAAAAACATGCCACCTGTCCAATCAGAAGCTCTCCAGGTTGCTACCAATGGCATTAAGGAATCTTCAGAAAGTGTCCGATTGATAATCTAATATTTGGAGAGACAGATATGACAGTATCCACATTCTCCAGAACTATTCCTATTTAACCAGCCAGGCTCAGAAGTTTGTGAGAATAGAAACTGAACAACTGAGTCTTCGGTGTACAACGATAATTTATGTTTACATCGCTATAGAAGGGAAAGAAAAGGTTTACCCCTATGTTTTGGTGTTAGAGAGCCTTATACTCATTTACTAAGAGTAATTCTATTATCTACATTAAATTAAATTTACTATAACTTCACACAAAAAATTTGGTACCTTGAGTCCTGAAAAACAAGAACAGCACAAAATGGTCCATTGGGGGACCATAAGAACACTTAAGAATAATGTAAAGAAGCTAAAGATGCGATCATCACGGGCTCATTGGATTATCCAATACTGACGGCTTCTTATGCACTTCTCCATATGTGTGTGTGTGTGTGTGTTTTGTTAATATATATGAAGGAGGAGAAGATTCAAAGTTGATAGAACATGTACAATCTAGTTACATAAATATCCACAAGCACAACAATGGAGAAGGTAGCCTAACAGGATTTGAAAAAGTATTGTTATCTTATAAAATGGGCAGAGGAAAAGATATGCATTACGCAATCGGTACTGAAATTCCAGTACATTCATATCTCCAAATGATAAGACAAGATTCTTCATAAAAGCAACATAAAATTCCCAAAATAATATAAAATCTAAGAAAAAATTTCACACGTGAAGACATTAACACCATCCAGTTTTTGATCTCATTACAATTTGCCAAATTAAAAAAGAAATCTCACTACAGTTTTATACCATTTACATTGTGCGAGTTTCACTTCAATACTTCTACCAATAGATAAGAGCATTGCAAACCTCAACAAGTATTTCTATCAACTTTAGACTTCAGCACCTAGAATATGGGTTGAATTATATCATCTCGGAAAAGTGGTCTTATATGTTAAAAATTTACAACTTTGTTATCTGATTCCATTTTCAGAAATTAAAAAAAAAGCTTAAAGCTCACAACTCTTATAGTATGTGGAATTTTCACTTCAATACTATTAACAATAAATAAGAGCACGCAGACCTCAAGAAAGATTTGGTATCAACTTTACACTTAAAGCACCTAGATGGTTCAAATCATGTCCAAGAAAATTAGGTGTATACATTAATATGGTATCAATACCATTGACTGGAAGATTACATTTTGCCTATTTCATCCATAACTAGTAATTTCATGACACAATAAAAAAAGATGATCCAGGTTAAACTTCCTTGTGATAATGAGATACAGTGCGCTTCTCAACTTTATATCTCATGTTTCTGGCAATTAAGGGGCTTGTAACTTACAAGGGAAGCAGGACAGAAAAAGAAGTCATACGATAAAAAATGAATTGGTCCTTATAACCACTTAAAGGTTAACATCCTACATATTGACCAGGCTTGTTAAATCCCATTGTTATCAACTTTTGTTTCTCCAATTGACCAAAAAAAAAAATCTCCCTACACTGGTTTTCACCATAAATTCCTTAACAGTACATGCTTGATAATCCAACCCAAGGGAAAACATACATACATATCTTGTAATCAACTTATTCTGAAGAACTATCATCTTCTTGATATGAACAGAACATACAAGCATACCTTGTAGGTCTACTTAATAGCATGTTGCCCCTTAGCTTGGTCAAATCTATGCTGTTCAAAAAGTCAAAGTATGAGGACTGTTAGTAAATTATTGCAGCTTTGCTCTATGTTTAATGGAGGTTTAAAAATAAGCATATCATACAACCTTTGGGAAGCAGGCAATCTAAATGTTGATCAGGATCACTGTTTCAAGCCTTTTAGCACTCAGCATGAGCCATATGTATCAGTAATGAAAAATGAGCCCTCATTAGCTAAGTTGCAAGGCTGCCGTGAAAGGTCCAATAGAGGACGATTAAGTAGTAACTTCTCTCCCTCTTCTTGGAGATGGGATGTGTTTAACTTCTTAATTTTATAGGAAGAAATTACCAAGGCTAGAAAAGAAAGCCACGAATTCCTGAAATAAATGATCACATTATATGACACGGGAAGCATACTAAACACCACAAATGATAGTCACAGCAAAAAATCATCCCTGCAGAAAAAGAAAAAGTAGCTTCAATTTGAGAGCACCAAGAACATTTGAAGAACTTAATATTCTTCAGGAGTGAGAATGAAATCATAACCCTTGATAGATACAAATATTGGCAAAAAGTTATCATGAATTATCAGAATTATTTAGTTAAAGCAGGATTTTAAGTGAAAGCAATGAGGAAAATAAGGAAATCAAACTAAAAAAAACGGTGTATGATCAAAATTTCTCATGTGATGATGAAGAAAATTGTGAACAATAAATCATTCACAAGATTCATTATATGAACGTGTGTCTATATAGACAGCTCAACAATCAACAAGAAACTGACAAATGTGGAAAGAGGCCTGAGATTTTTCTAGAAAAGGAAACATTCCTTAGCCATCAGTTTTGAATTAATTCATTTGCGAGAGATTTTGCATTGTAAAGTGGCTAACCTTCACATCTTCCAAGCCAATCAATGAGGATTTAACATTTTTGAGCTCCCTCCATTTGCTTATCTCCATGGAAAGTGCCACCCTGTCATAGGGATCCATGTCTCTTTTCAAGATTAACAACTTCAATTATGATCCAATTCCAAGTACATTAATTGTGTATTTGAAAGATATGTTAATGATGTGCAACACCTTTCCTCAAGTAGCTTGAGCCAAATGTCCTCATTTGCATGGATAATGGAATTCATTCCAAATTTCCCACTTCAGCAATTTGGTATGAGAATAAGGTTGCGGAATCAAAAGAGGACCAGAAGCAGAGTTCTAAAAAATAAAAACGTGCAATCACAAAGTCTTTTACTAGCAGAAACACATAAAGACAAGATATGGACTCTGGCAAGCAACTTTAGTCAACAATCTAACTTCATCATATTTTAGACCAAATTCTGACCAGTACCAGATTGAAAACTATTTAGTACAAATAGTATGGACCATTTTTATATTTCATAAAAGCAATTCATCTATTCACAGGATCAATATACAATGGATGTTGAAGGAAGAAATAATTAAGTTTTTGTATTCCCGAGGGGAATAAAAGTTAGGTCAGTACAGGGGGATTATCAGGAATAAAAGTTAGGTCAATATACAATGGATGTTAACAGGAAAGGAATTCCATTTGCAAACAGGTGAGATGCACTAGCAGCATAGGTTGTGAGAGTACTCTAAAGATACTGGATCCCCCAAAAAAATCTCCAAAAGGTATGATAACATTCTGATTGCTTATTGTGGTTCCCAATAGTTCAACTCCCCCAGGAATATCTGATTTCTGTTTCAGCTTTATGGGAAAGATAAATTCTCAAAGTAAGAAAGCACGGACCCGTTACTTTCAATCACAAAGAGCAAACAGAGGAAAAACACTGTAAACAAAAAATAAGGTTACTATGGGAAACACTTCAAAAGCTCTCCTCCAATATACCAATTTAAACTTAATTGTTGTCCTTACCGTAGTCACAATTTCCACAAAGCATTTATTATATATAACTTAATTCCACATGTAAAATGAATAATATGAACTAAACAAGAAGTCTTTACTAAGAACGTACTTCATTCTCATACTAGCAGGCAAAAAAGGACTCTGCTAGCATACAACTACATACTCTGTTTAATGTTTGGCCAGTTTTTCCATTCATCAGAATAACTGCTTGCCAATATTTCTAACGTTTTCTTTTAGCAACAGATTAAAACAATGGCCAAACTCTTGAAACTCAGGTAGAATTATTAGAGAAAAAAAAGTATGATGCACAAGAGACTATGCGTATTCAGGTTATCCTACTTATTAAAATTCAATCATTTTAGTTGTTTTAATGGCACTTTTGATGCATATTGCAATATGGTCCCACCTTATTTCCTTCTAATAAAGAACAATTTTCTTGGGGCAAGTTGCCCGAGATTTCTAAGTTATGATCACCAAATAAACTACTGCTACAATCAAGATTCCTTGAGGAGAAGCTTAAAGAGTTGTCTGATGAAAGTTCGCTAACATTCACTTCCAAATTTGAAACTCACGGGGCAAAAAACAATATAGAACGCAAACTCTTTAGTATACGAAAAAGTTCTTTAAATTTTGTTTTCTAAATTTATATATATTTCATTCATTTTTCTCATAACTACGAAAAATGAAAATGATAATGAAATTAGAAAATTTTAAGATATTGATTGTATTTTAAAAAAAATATATATATTTTACGTAGAGTTTTGACTACTCCACGCATATACAATATTTGTATTTTTCAATGAATTAAACAAATGTATAAACACATAATTTAGAAAATCAAAACTAAACACCTGTAAAAAAATAGAGCCATTGGCGGAGAAAGACAGTTTCACGTTTTCTCATTCTCTCAGTGTGGTTAAAAGATCTAGATACTGAAACTGATATGATTTTGTATAGCCGAAATGTTAATAAAATAAAAATATTATATCTAACAAATAATTCAAGGTTAGTCTCCCAACAAGGATCAAACGAGGAAACGAGTAAAGCAAATTTAAGCTATCAATTCAAATAAATCCTCCATGTGAATATGATAACACAATCAAATGTATCCACACTGCGAGAGAGAAAAATACCAGAAAGTGAAAGAGCAGACCACTTGTGTTGAAAACGGATCTGGTAATCAATCCCTTTCTCAGCGGATTTGAACGGAGTCATCATTTCAGTTCACGTCACCGAATGTGCTGTCTTCTACTACGTCGTGAACAAACAGAAGCAAACTTCCTTCTATCCAGCGATGAGCTTTGTGGTAACGAAATTGGAATTTAGCAAAGTAGCGACAATGGTGATCAATCTGCGAGCGAACTGGAGCAAAACAGAGTCATAATAAACTTCTAATTTTGCTATTCCTGGTCCAGACAGAGATTGAAGACGATGAGAGGATCAGTTCTACATTGCTGGAGTGATCAGTGATTAGGTTCCGGGAATCAACAATCTTGTGGCCGGTTTGGACTCCTGTTTCGCTAATTTTGACGCGAACCTAACTGTCACTAGAACAGAATGATCACGTAACCAGATTGCACTGATGCAAATTCAGAATTGACGACATGGTAGGCCCAAAATTATGAGCCAACTGCTTTTTCAATGATTTCGTAATGGAGGTATGAAATCGGTCAGACGGAGATTTATTTGGGCCCTTCGAGTAATAGATTTAATTAAATAGCTAACCGAGGCGGGTTTAGCATGATATGACCCGACCCATTAGTAGCTCGATAAAATAATAATAATAATATAATTATTTAGAAAGCAAAAGAAAAAAGTTCGTTACTTGAGAAGGAGAAAGCCAGCGTACATTGACAAGAGTTGGTTACTTGGAGCTTTAAGAGAAAAGCAGAGAAGAGGAAGAACAAGAAGAAGAAGAAGAAGAGCGAGAATGGGGTCGAGAGATCTGGAGCGATTGATTCCAATGCCAAAGCTCGGACCAGACAACCCTGGCAGCCCAGCAGATTCATCAGCTTCGGTTTCACCTGTAGCTTCCTCTTCTATCCATGCTCCAGGCAAAGAGGTTCTTATTTCTTTTATCCTTTCTCTCTGTCTTTGAAATCTTTCGACGAGAATTCCCTAATTTAGTATGGGAACGCATCATTGATGTCGAACGAAGAGAAGGTAGAGAACATATACAGAGATCACTGGTGATCGATCATCAGTGAACGCGATAAATCTGGCCTGTCATTTCTATTGCTTTGCTCTAGAAAAGAAACCAATTGGATCTCCGAGTTGCGGATCAGACTATCGTTTATTCCTTCTCATCAGTTCACGTGATACTTTGCCAGTCATTTGTTACACTAGAAAAGACAGCAATTCGATTTATGAGTCGTGAATTAGTCTGCATCTTTTCTGTTTTTAGGTCACAAGGACTCTTAATAAGATTGTGCACATTGTTGGCATTTTAAACCAACATCACATGAATTTGTACGTATCCCGTTGTGATTTCTTAAAACAGTATTATTACAGGATTTCTAGAGGAACAAGATATCGGAAGAAGTTTGGTTATTTAGAACAACATAGATTTATTTACTGATTAGGTTAGAGACTCTTAGACATATAGATGACTCTTGTCTCCATGAAGTTAGATTTTACTTATATATATTACCTTGCTATGATAATTTATTCATCGTTATATTTTATTTTTGGAATGTATTTTTGAGAGTGACTAAATAATGTTGAATCAAAACAAATCAATTCCATGCTTTTATTGGGTTTTTATGCTCCAAATTAATGTATTTAAATCTAAGGCAGGATCTTAAATTACTTGGCTTGGGAGCATGGTGAAGTTGGCTCATGATTATATTGGAAGCTGTAACATGTAGTATTAATTTGTTTATATATTCTTGCAATCATCCAAAAATATGACTCTGTTTAGTGATGAGCCTGCCTTTTGATATAATAACTGTGTATAACTATGTTTATAAAGTTTTGTTGAAATCCTTACGAGCTTCTATTGTTTATTTGGTGCAGGCATTTTGCAAAGTCATTCGGAGCTGGGCCTCAAAAAAGTTCATGACTGGATGGTTAGTTCTTACCTTCCCAAAATGGTTCTCCTTTTTATTTGTTTAAGCTCAAATATGCTGCATACCTATTAACTTGCTCCTTTTTCATCCTCTGGAATATGGATTATGGAGTATTATTTTTAGATATTGCCATGATGGCACACCGTTATACAACAGGGGGTTGGATCACTATTTAATTCACTCAGCTCTTTGCATCTTGTATTGATGCTTTTTTGTAATTTGCAGTTTATATATTTGAACATGATTTATGCCTCAATCCTTTACATCTTTTAGACATGATATTGAGACTGTAAGAGCATGTAAGACTAAACAACTCAGGTTTGATCTGATAATTATGCCTCAAAGTGGCTTGGGTTCAGACTGCAGGCTAGTAATCCTACATTTACCATAGTTAAGAAAATGAACGCACACAATAATGTGCTGATAATTTTAGTGAATGGCAACATCTAATTGTTTTGCAGTGTCATTTTACTCCCAATGGCCATCACATTCTATTTCACCTGGTGGTTCATTCATTTTGTGGATGGATTCTTCTCGCCAATCTATACTCATCTTGGGATCAATATGTTTGGTTCGTATATCAATTTTTCCTTATTCTGTTATGACATTAAATACATATTTATAGAAATGGTAACAGATCCAAACGGGGGCAACATAAGGTGGGAGTTGAAATGGTGAAGCCTACTATCAGTGGGTAGCATACTCAGCCTGTTGGTATCTGCATTCATATGAGGTGTGATAAGAATAAGTTATCCCAAACGAGGAGGTTTGATGAACAAAAATCAAAGATACTTCTTCTTGATGATATTATATGATCCCAAATTTAAGACTTGTGTTTCACACACCGAAGAATTCATCTTATTTTCAATTTTTTGTTCTTGATGCCTATGATTCATTGGAAGTGATAAGGAAACATAAGACATTTTCTTGGAGTTAAGGATAACTAAGGATGTAGAAGTCATGACAAAGAAACTTTTCCTGTTGTACAGCTTGGTGCAATACTGGATAGGCTTACAAAATGAGAAAAGGTCTATTATTTCAAAAGATTCCTAAAAACCCACCTTCAGTACTATTTTACAGTCAGGTACTTACGCAATAAGTTTCTCCATCATATTTTATTTGTCAATTTAATTCGCAGGTCTTGGATTTTTGACCTCCATCACTTTCATCTTTCTGGTTGGTGTATTCATGTCCTCATGGTTGGGAGCTTCTGTTCTTAGTTTGGGAGAATGGTTCATCAAGAAGATGCCTCTGGTCAGTTATATTTACTCTGCTTCAAAGCAAATTAGTGCTGCAATATCTCCAGGTAAATATTATATGCATATAGATTTAACGATAAATTTTTGGCATAAGACAACCGTAGTTCCTTTTTTCCAGATCAGAACTCCCGTGCCTTCAAAGAAGTGGCCATAATAAGACATCCACGTATGGGGGAATATGCATTTGGCTTCATAACGTCGACGGTTATTCTCCATGGTCGTGCGGGTGGAGAGGAACTTTGCTGTGTTTATCTGCCTACCAACCATCTTTATCTAGGAGATGTTTTTCTCATTAGCTCCAAGGATATTATAAGGCCTAATCTCTCCGTTCGAGAAGGCATTGGTAAGATCCTCTTAACTGATATGCGGCTAAAGTATATTCCTATTCTAAAAATTTAATATAACTAAAACAGAAATGAGATAAAAATTGAAAAAAATAATATTTTAATTTCATGTTTGTTTAAAATTAAGTAGATATTAAGAATATAATACAGATAATAGATTAAATTACATTTTGAGTTTATGCTTTTGGATAATTAGTATTAGTCAATTATTTAATCCAATTTCCAAGTTAAAACTATTTAAACTTCGCCTCCCCGTCCTTATCTCCTTTTGACTTGTATGTTCTTAATTGTTTTCAGACTTTTGTTCTTTTGTACTAGGCTTGAAAATCTTCTGATACAGGTGAAAGGGTGTGTAAAGATTATAGCATTAGTAGTACATTAAACTGCTTTCTATTAGTGATTGATTGCAATCAATTATTTAAGAGTAGATTTGGGGTCTTGTTATTATGATTATAAGATTCATAAGCGTTGTGTTAGTTCAACTATCAATCAAAATAGTGTGGAAAGGAAATAAAAATTAAACAAAAGGGCCATTTAGGATACTTTACTATTATGTTTATATTACAGGTAGATTGTGTTAAATCTACATAAATAACCACATCTAAGAAGGTTTATATACATACATACACAGGCATAAAAAGAATTGATCATGTTCCTTTTGATTTGTTGTGCAACAGAAATTGTTATTTCTGGTGGCATGTCAATACCTGAAGTATTGACTACCCTAGATGCACAAGCCATTCATGCAGCAACACTGGGAAAATTTTCTGTACCACCAGTCTGAGATGATTTTCTGCATCATTCAGCTTCTGAGCTCTGACCAGCCTGTGGGTTGATAGGCTTGATGAGTTCGGGATCAAGTCCGTTAAAAAGATGTGGCTTCAATTAGAGGAGCCAACGGAGAAGAGTTGCAGAAGATAAACAGCAAAAGAAATAGCTTGAGCTTTCAATGACTAAATATGTGAATGGATCTGGACATATGCACATATACATTTATTTATTACTAGGTTCTTTTTCTTCAAAAAAAAAAAAAATATAACTGTAAGAGCTTTAGTTGTGAGTAGTTGCCCCCGTAGACATCAGTTTTTCCCAGTGTTTATATTGAGCTAGACATGAATTAAGCTGGAAAAAAGCTTAAGCTGTGATGATGAGCAATGAGCACTTTAATTGTAAATTACATATTAGTTGGTTGTCTGTTCAAACAGCTGGTAGTTTCAGTACTAATCTTCCAGTGAGTGATTTTTATACCGCGTTCTACAGGCAACATCAAATGATGAAAGGAGAAGGGTAGGGCAATGGCTTCTTACAATACACATGCCGAACAGAAACTAACTATGAACATATAAATGTGTAAAAGAAGATTTGAAATCAAGATCACAAGCTTTGATATTATTATGATACAATAAATTATAACCCATCTTTGCAAAAACTCAGAACTCTTGGAAACAGTTCACTATTATCTATATTGTATCTTAGTGTGATGATTAATGATTAACCTATTGTTATATAGTTAATTTTGAACTCTTCTGATTATAGATAACATTTCAAACACAATTTTGAAGTACAAAGCAGTACACACAGTACTTTACTGGTACAATGGTAGTACAATTTTACCACAGTGAGTACTCATCAATACATTTATGTATCAGTTAATACTCCTACCAACTATGAATGTTTATGTGAAAAAATTTAACACGTTCCCTCACTTAGATTAAGCTGTAAATCTATTTCTTTAATATTATGTAAAATAGTTTTTCTGCATCTAATTATATAAAAAAGAAAAAGTGATAAAGAAAAGAGCTAAAAATTATCTCAAGTTAAATTAGTCAAAAAATTTAATTTATTATTGATATTAATAAAAAAAAATAGAATTGCTGGTATTCAATATTAATTCATATTTATTCTGAAAAAAAAAAAACGAGGGAGAATAGATAAATTTTCTTGGGAAAATTATTATCGACTTGCATTGCTTACATTGTTTCCAGCGGTTAGGGTGTGCGCGTTTCATCCAAGACGCAAAGGGAATGAATATATAAATTTTTATAACCTTTCAAACGAATATGGTCCGTTGTCGTCCAGCGGTTAGGATATCTGGCTTTCACCCAGGAGACCCGGGTTCGATTCCCGGCAACGGAATGATTTCTTTTTGTTTTTTTTTTGTGTTTTCTCCCATGTGTTAATGTTATTCGAATTTATAACCTATTGATCACGGTTATAATTCATGGAAGTACACAAAATCAAGCATCATGGTGTGAAATTAATTGCAGATGTATATATATATATATATATATATATAACAATCTTTTCAAATTTCAGATGTATTAATTGCAGATGTATATATACACTAAAGGTGGGAATGGTTAGTAACAATCTTTTCAAATTTTTCAGATCGTGTTTATTTACAGGTGATATCCTAGAATAATTTTCTCGTATAAAATTTAAATTAAAAAAAAAAAACTCTAAATATTATTGAAATTAATAGATACATGTATATATATTTTTAAAAAAGATCAAAAGACCTATTGTCATATGGTAAAAAAAAAAAAAAATTGTTTTATTTTACATTATAATTACAAGAAAAGATTCTTTTCATAATTAAGTTTTAAATCTAGTAATGTTAACATTTTCCAAAAGATTAATTGAAAAAGATAACGTAAAAGTGTAGGATTTTCATAAGGCTTTCATTTGGTTTTATCATTAAATAACCCACATATCATTCACGACTTAGAGATGGCAGCCTTGGCAGACTGAAGGGTGGACTCCACAGCTGCTGCAGCTCCTGCCAAGAGACCACCACTTGTGGTCTGGTTTTCTTGGGGATGAAGTTGGTGGATCACCTCCACTGTCCTCTTCTCGACACCCTTTCCAACCGATGATCGGTATTCCGTTGTCATAACCCTCCGCTCCCCTAAACTATTTTGTTCGTCGATAGTTTCTGTCACCTATAAATATAATACACAAACTTTTAATTTTTCGAAATCTGAAAAACAAAACAAAACAAAAGAAAATAAAAAGGATGGAGACAAAGAGACAAGAGTACTTGTGTTTACCTTCCTCATTTGTGAATTCATGTTGGATTTTGCTTTGTTTCAGTGTAAAATGTCAAGCTGATAAAAATTTTTGCAAGATTAGATTTTTTTACTGGGGTTTTTAAATAGGAAACTTCTGTTCTCTTCAGTGAAGTCTCTCCGTTGGTTGCTAACTAAATCTTGAATGGTCAGGCTGAAGAGGAGGACCCTTAAATCATGCAAAACACTTGAAACCCCTTGTGAAGTAATTTTTGGCTGTTGGTCATAAACATCTGCTAAAACAGTATAATCCACATGATAAAGCATTATTATTCTACCCACTACATGAGATTTTTCTAATTCGTTAATCTTTTTAAATCCATATATAGAAAAGCATTTTATATAGGTTCTCTCCATAGGAGAACAATATCTCAACTGACTATTCAACAGTACTCCTGAAACAAAAAGGAGATACATATAGTTCTTTTATATTTCTCTAAAAATGACACGACATAAGCATTCTCTATAGACCATTGCTTCTCATGTCTTTTCTTTCCAAGTATATTTCGGACAACAGACAGGCCTACGGGTCATATAGGCAAAGGCAAAATACTCGAGGAAACCAAGTTGAAGCTCGGGAGGTGATGATCAGTACGTCATTAATGGTGACCCACTGCAATGGACATCAGAAGCATCAGAGAGCCTTTGCCTTGGGGACAGTGTTGCAATGGCGGCAACATCAACGTCGAGGTTCAGAATGTTTTTCCTCTTCTGGGCTTCAGAGTTGGTCTTTTCTTCAGAGACCTCGGCAATGGGACTCAAGGATTCTGGTTCTTTCTGGTTAAGAGACACCATGGCTTGTGCTTCTGCCACCACTGATGCATCGTCGTCTGTTGCATACATAATCCTTTTGATTGCAGAAACAATCTGTGGAACAGAAAGCGTACAACAATATTAGCACTTCGTAGTATTAGCAAGGTTTTCAATTTTCATGCAACCATATTCAGACCGAGAATTAGACAGTACCGGTAAGTGTTCAATCTCGGGGCTTTGGCACAAAATCTCAATGTCTCTCAACTTTGCGAAGTAGAAGTCCCTCTCCTTCTCAAGCCTGTCTACTGATAGCTTCAACTCCATTATCTGCAAACAGAAGTAGTTTTATTTCAGTCGTTGGAGTCCGAAGGAACTCGCATAACCCGTAATATATGTATATATATATATATATATATATACACACCCCCACACACATATTGCTGATATAATGTACCTGTTCCTCATAAGCAAGCACGGGGCTAGGTGGTTTAGCAGCCTTAACAGTTTGATTTGCGATATTTGCAAAAGCTACATCATTCTTTCGAGCATTGTGGGAAGATTGAGGTCGGGGAGCAGCCGAGGAACCTTTGGCGGACGATTGCGTCGTTGCACCCTTCTTGCTTGTTTCTTTTCCTCCCTTGGAAGTCTCTCTCCTTTCCAGCGGATTGTAACTGACCATAGACAGTGAATAAGAAAATTCAAGACATGCCTCTGTAAAAATATTAAGAGGGCGGCCTTTGTACTAATCAAAAATCTTGTTCATCATTATGGCACAACTGTATTCAAAATTAGACATTTTTTAAGGCACAACTCTCCTGCAGACTCTAAAGTTAGATAACCGCTTCACTTGAATAGAATCAAATGAAAACAGTTAAACCGGAAACTTAGCAATCCAATTAAACCAGAATGGCGAGAAGACCAAAAGAACAGATAAAAATCCTTTGCAAGTCAAAAAAGCAAGTAAAAGACTACATAATTTGCATTAGAGAAACCATGATAATGAGTATAGACCTTGGGGAGCCCATATTTTCCAGCTGAATAAAATGTTCTCAAAGCTTAACCTTTTAAAACAATTACAATATAGTTGTCTAAAGTGCCACAGAACCATTTAGCTTCCATCAACATTCAAACAGCACCAGCAAAGTGCGTCCATCAGCCCATCAATAACAAGGTCACAACAAGCTCAAAACTAACAGTTTTATTTCAACAAATGAAGAACAACGTTTAGAGAAAAATTAGATTCCTGCTAATATGATCTCAAGGCAACAAATAACAATGATATCTGAATGAAACCAAACTTGGAAGAAAGGGGAAAATACTAAGGGAAGAAGAAAAAAAGGGAAAAATTCCAATGGAAGCAGCCAATCGAAGTCAATACAGAGGTAAATTCGGGCTTAGGTTTACCTGTGCAAAAGGCCTCCGTTAACAGAATCGCAGTATCTCTTCATCCATTGCATAAATTCCAAATTATCAAGCGGTCTTCCTTTGATAAGCTTGTTTACCTCTATGTGCTGTAAGGAACAAAAAAAAAAAAGCACCAGAAGCTTTGAAAAAAACTAGTACGGAAGGAACTAGAAAATAAAAAGCTAAATCTAAGCGAAAAAAAAGTACTGATCTGGTAAAATCTGAGCTTATATTCAACAAAATTTTGAAAAGAAAACACGAATATTATTTAAAAAATAAAGTAAGGAGAGAAGGAATACCTTGGTGATCTTGAGTTTGTTGAAGACATCTTGAAGGACTTTGTAGTTCTGGATCATTTCGTACTCGCTCTTTGCATCGAAGTTGACCTTGTGCATCGGCACCATCCCTGGGTGAACGGCATCCATCAGCTGGCAATGAACCGCACCGGAACACGCCTGCGATTTTCAGATCCAAACAAATCAATTCAAAAGCGAACAGACGATTTAACTGTTCTACGAGCAAAAATCAGTTTTCTAAGTTTATCTATTCCACGAAGGACAGAAGAGGACGTAAAAATCAATAAATAAGAGGCTAAGCCTTGAATCTAGAAATTCAAAAAAAAAAAACAAGAACCTCTTCGACTTTGGAGACAGTAAGTTGAAGAGTTGAATTGATCCAAGCGAGAATTTCAGATCTTCCTACGAAGTAAGCGGAATCCATCATGCCGATGTTCGTCGCCATTCCTGATCTCTCCTTGTGTATTTTCTAATTCGTATTTCTTTCTCTTTCTTCTTTAGGCTTTTCTACAGAGGGAAAAAAAAAAGTGCGTGCTGTCTAACGGCTCTCTGTTTTATATACAGAAAAGGTTAGGTGCGTTTTAAAATGATAGAAGAGCGGGATCTGTTGAATTCAAAAACATAATCAACAAGCCGGGCCCACTCAGGCTTCCGGCCGTACTGGTTCCTGGATCCATTTATGGGCTTTCTGTATAATTCCTTTGGGCCCAGGCCTTTCTATACTACTAGCCCCCCCAAAAAATCTGTTTTTGTTTTTTTAATTATTTTTTTATTTTTTTAACTAAAGTAAAATTTTACTAGTTTGTAGTTATTATCATTTTACGTGAAATATTAATTTTGAACATATTGTATATCAAAATTACAAGAAAAATGAGAAAAATATAGCACGATAATTTAAAAAGCTAAGTTAAAGTAACATATAAACTCTTAATTAGTTAACTTAAACTAAATCTAACAACATCAAAATAAAGTACCAAGTTAGGAAGGAACCAAAAACGGATGCCTGGCTGAACCTAAAATTAGCTCACTCTCACACAAACCAACCCCATTAACAAAAAGCAAAAAGAAAATAAGTGATTTTTGTCATCAGTCAAGAATCATATTCATAAATACATACATACATATATATCTCTCTACGAGCTCTCCAATTGTCAATACTCATTATTCACTAGTGACCATACTGATATGACGAACAACTTGGGAATTTCTCCAGCACTTGCAGAGCTTCTTTCATGGCCGGTCTCTTTTGAGGCAACGGACAAGCACAACTAAAACCTAATTTCAGACAAGCCAGCAAGGCCTCCTCTTTCCCCTCCACCTCTGCCCGGATCGCAACATCAGCCATTCGGATGGCTCGGGCTTTGTCTTCTACCGCAACCCCATTTCCCTGACCCAACTCATCAACGACTACTACCTTACCCGTCAGCAGCTCAAGTAAGATCACCCCAAATGAGTAAACGTCCCATTTCGGGTTCGGCTTTAGACTTCTCAGTGATTCAGGGGCATGGTACGGCGATATGCCGCCCAACGAGCTTGGACTCGGACTTGGACTCGGCCCTATTGGGATATCTTGAAAGCTGTCTCGCGAAGCGGTCGATCTCTTGCTTCCAAATATTCGGGCTGACCCGCCTGCTTTATAACTTGTTTCGCCTGTTAGAAGTCTTTCAAGCCCGAAATCCCCGATTCGGGGCTCCTTTTCGGGGCCTAAAAGGATATTACTGGGCTTCAAATTTCCATGCACGTGTTTCTTCTCGTGAAGATAGGCTAGCCCACGGGCTACTCCTTTGGCAATCTTCAGCCTGGCCTCCCACGGCAGAGGACACGGCGAGGACCCCACTTTTCCTGAAATCCCCAAAGGCCCACAATTAGACAATCCACTAACATGCGCAAGTTAGCAGAGAGAAAGAGGATGTAGATACGATAACAACGGATTCGTCGCTTTCAAAATAATCAATGCCCTTCTAGAAATTATGCACCACGTACACCGCTTATCGTGCGCCGTGGGGCTAACGGTAGGCAGTCTTACCGTTGACTATTTCATGCATTAAACAACAAAGTGTCAGTTACACCTGCTCCACCGTCGAAACTTTCATTGCGCGGCGTAATTTAGCATGCGGATTCTTAGTATTGCTAATTTGCGCATATAAAGAATGTCGGAGAAGATGATTATGAACAGAAAGAGGAGAGAGGGAAGGACTTACTGTAACGAGCATTAGCGAGGCTGCCATTGGGAACAAAATCGTAGATGACGAGCTTCTCGTCGACGCCCCAATAAAACCCACGAATACGAACCAGGTTGGGGTGCACCAGCTTGGCGATGACACGGACCTGGGTCTCGAAATCTCTGAACCTGTCCACACTGCTCTCGCCTATCCTTCGTACGGCGAGCGCTGTGCCATCTTCGAGCACCGCTTTGTACATTATACTCGACCCAGTGGCACCGAGAATGTAAGCCGATGCTTTGAGCAGATTCTCGAGCTCGAGCTCTTTCTCGCCATCGACGGTCACCAGTGTTCCTTTCTTATCGGGATTCTGCTCTTTTTGCCGTTGATTTTCTTGACTCGTTTGACCACTCTGATTTTCTTCTATGTCGGAGTCTGTGGTATCGGATTCTTGTTCTTCGTCTCCTCTCTTCCGTAAACATGACCATCTGGTGAATCCTCTTGATTCCGACGACGAAGATGATGATGACCAGCTTTCCTTCGCTGTGTTAGCTTCTTTCTTCAGTGTACTATCAATGTTCTTCCTCTTCTTTACTTGGTATACGTAGAAAAAAACAGTAGCAAGAATTGCGATTCCTGCAATATCTCCGATCACGATTCCTATAATGGCCGCTGGTCTGAGCCCACTTTGTCCCTGTTCGTGCGGTGAACCAGGCGGTGTATTTTCTGGGGTTGAATCTATAGTGTTCGGGAAAACAGCAATTGCAGGAGGACAAGTGGGAGCCGAGTCATTGGGAGAAGAAGATGAGGGAGAAGGGATTGGACATGGCTTCTTCGTTGGTTCACCACAGAGATCAGGATTTCCAGAAAACAACTCTGTTTTCTGGTTCATGAAGACGGAAGACTCCGGTATTTCTCCTGTTAGATTATTGAAGGAGAGATCGATTGTGGCGTTACCTGGAATTTTCTCCGCGAATTCTGCTTTAATCTCGCCTGAAAGCCGGTTGTAGGAGATGTTGAAGTAACGGATACCGTCGCCTCCGAAGTCAGACGGCAGAGACCCATTGATCAAATTGGAAGACAGATCTAAATCCTGCACAGCTCGAAATCCACCAGGAAGATTACCAGAGAAGTAATTGTTCTTCAACGAAACAACAGTTAGATTGCTAAGAGTTGTTAAACCGGCGGGTAAGTTTCCCGCCAAGGCATTATCAGAAAGGTTAAGCAACTGGAGACTTCGTAACCGATCCACAGTCGCTGGAATATCGCCGGAGATCAAATTGTTCGACAAGTCAAGATACCGAAGCTCCGAGGCGTTGAAAAGCGAAACCGGAAGAGAGCCATTAAGAGAATTGTTGGATAGATCGAGGTGCTGAAGATGCTCGATCATACCCAGATCAGCCGGAAGTGAACCCAGAAGCTGAGCGTTGGGAAGCGATAATCGCGCGACGCGGAAATAGCCATCGCCGGACTCCGGAGCTTCACAGCTGACTCCATTCCACGAACATGGCGTCTCGTCGTGGAAATTCCAGCCGTCTAGCAGGCGCAGAGGGTCACTGATAATGGCAAACTTGAAGGACAGCAAGAGAATACCATCAGTGTTGAGGCCAAAAGACTGAACAGAAAGAAAAAGAAGAACAATTTCCAGCGATCTCCACCAAGAATGGAGACTGAAACCGGCCGAGCTCATGATTTCCGAAACAAATCATCCCACATTTCTCCTTCAAAAGAATGGAGAAACAGAGAGAAGAAAACAGAGAAAGCAACTGGGATTTATCAGGGAAACAATGCGATTGGAAGTTGATTAATTAAAAAAAAAATTAATAAAAAAGAATTTGGGAAGTACGCACAGCTCACCAAATCAATCTCTCATAGCTAACAAAATGTACTGTGCAGGGCTTACAAGGATTTAAAAAAAGGAATAAAGAAATTATTAAATGCTTTCCCAGTTGTCTAAATTCCTCTCTTTTTCTCTTAGCTCTGTGATTATACATTTAAGGGAGGAGGAGAATAGCATCTTTGCTACGAGACACGTATATGATGTTGGAAAGTTGCAGGGTTCTCACTTAGATTGACTTTAGACATCAACGCTTCCATACCATATTGTTCTTTCTTTTGCTTAATATTAAATAAACTTGTGTAAAAATTATAAAAGTAGAAGAAATATACCACCTTATTTGATATAAGTACGTTAACAAGATTTTACCATGCAGTAAAAAGGAAAAGGTGAATAGTAATAAATGAAGGAGGAATTGATTTAAAAGGCATATGAAAAAGATTAGAATAAATTCCATTGGATGCTTTAAGATGCCCAAATCGAAGTCATGATTTTATTACTAGATTTAAAGTGGGTAAAGTTGTATTATTCACCACCACCTTTAATTAAGGTGATTAATATGAGCTGGACCTTACAACATATATTATAGGCAATTTTTGTTTTCAGAGTGGGGACAATGTGATTAGCTACTGGCACAGTAACTCTCTTTTTCATATAGTAAAATATATATATATATATATAAATTAAAATTAAAATTAAAATTCCTTTTAACCCCACTTAAAATTTTTATGTAAAATGAACCAAAAAGAAAATTAGTAAATTACTTAATTATTTTATCAGTAAAAATTTGATTAATTTATAAGATTTTAAGCTTGCAAAATATAAATTAGTGAATGTGCTAATTTCGTAAATAATTAAACTATATATATTTTATAATTAACAAGATATAGAATTTAATGGCAGCATTATTGTTGTCGAGGGGTCCATGAAGGCTCCTCATACTATCATCTCGATACAATAACATAATTATTAAATTCTTGATCGTAAATTCTGGTCTTCATTTAATTCAATCTTCTACTCTTCCCAAATTTTGACTGTCGACCCTTCTGGGTACGCAATGTGAAATATCAAGTCGCATTATTTATCTCTATATATATATATATATATTTATGTATGAAAAATATTAAATGTGTATGTACATATATAGTTGGATTGGTTCAATATTATTTGATGTGTATGTGTATATACATATACAGTTGCTTGCATGATCTTATCCAAGTAGGGAAAGAGAATTTGAACCATGCAAGCGCCTTTTTTTTTTTTTTTTGGGCACTGTTTTCTCTCTTTTCTTGTTTGGTTACCAAGAAAACTAAGTAGAAAGTGTGACATGATTCAAAATTCTATGTACTGGAAATGTAGATGTAGGGCCAAAATTAATTAATGCATAACAGTAACTGGTCTAAAAAAAACCAGCCGCTGCTGCGCCTTTCCGTGCATGGAGTTCTTTCTCCTTTCTTTTCAAAAAAGAAAAAAGAAAATTAAGTTGAAACATTATAAACGTTCGTATAATAACAAGTTATCTAACGCTTCTCCAGTGACTCGAGATCTTCAAAGGTAACGCCACAAGTCAGACCTGCAAGGATTTGTAAACATAAGATAAAAATAGAGAAAAAAAAGCAAGGAAGGCAAAACAAGTATTTGAGAGCAGCGACATAGAAAAACCCTAGAATTTTGAGAGAATGAAAATATCGTTCAAAAAGCATTTAGGATGAATTTGAAATATTTATATTTCTCACAAAATTCAAGTGTACATACATTTTTAATTTCATGAAATTATTTCTTTATTTAACCCTAACATATACATACATACGCGTATACACACACACGCGCCTCACACGTACTTCCTTCTCTTCAATGTGCGGTTTGCATCTTTTCCTCATTGGGTTAAGGCCACGAGGTGTGGAATATAAGACCCTTTTTAAGAGTTCTACCATATTTGAATCAGATACTTTTTTGTGAATGAAATTTGACATTATAGTAAATAAAATAGACATAAAGTTAAATATAAATAAAACCAACGTACTCATATCAAGTCAATAGAATTAAAAACTAAATACAAATGTACTTAAATTAATAGCATAAGAAATTTACACGTTTTAGGATAGATTTTTTAAATTAGTATATAATTTTGTGGAGTTATCTTACTCTCTCTATTTCTAGTGATAGTATGTCAAAATAGAAAAGAAAATCGTACGTGTAATTTGGAGACCATAATCACATATTTATATGTAAACTGATTTTTTTTATTTCAATTTGACTCATCACAAAATCAAAAATTATAAGCACATAAAAATAAAGTTCGTACTTTAATTTGATATATTAAAACTCAATATACCTGTAAGTATATTAGATCACTTTTAACTTGATTCAATTAATTTAACAGTATTTTATGCACAATAATTTACATATATAAAGTTATATATGTTAAATTTAAAATTCAACAAACATAACAAGACTTTTATTTGAATTTTAATAAGACTTTATCAGACATTTTTAAAAAAAAACAATTTATGAGATTTAATTTTTCAGGACGTAAAATTAAATTTATTAAAATATGAAACTTGCAAGATATAATATGTAAGTAGATGGTCCCCAATCATTTAATATTAGCTTCCAGCCAAAATTAAATTCATTATCAACGAGTTAAATCCTCTATAGGGTCTTAACAGGGCATGTTACGTATGTCACTTAAAAGCACCTGAAACCCATTTGATTTAGTTTGCGTAGCAGAACAAACGTTGTCCTGGTTTGACGGTGGACAAGAACAACCTCAGTGTACTATATATCCAGCCACTGCAATTCTTGTTCTTTGCTTTTTCGCAGATCTTTAAAAAAAAATTTGTACAGGCTGTAGATATATACATATGTATGTGTATATGTATATATATATGCGTGGAGATCTACGATTGCCTTTATTGGCACCATTTTATGTTTCACAACTAACCCTTCATGTATTTTCATATGACTAGCTAATTATATATGTATATGTCATATTATATAGTTAATTGGGTATATATACATATATATTTTCGGCTACGTAATAAACTATATTAATTATTTTTTTACTCTCCCGACATTATTTATTAATGTTTATGTATTTATTTATATAACCCACATTATCTTCGGAATGTGATAATTAAATTATAATATTATTAATAATAATGGAAATTATTTTAATAATACAAAAAAATTGTGAGAGTAGACGATTATTACCTCATCCCCCACCATCAGCATCCTCTTCTGTTTTCTTTTCTTGTCATTTTCTTTTTGGCAGCTTTAACCCAATTTCATTATTAAACAAATTAATCTTTTAATGAAAATTAAAATTAATTAATTGATATTTTGTGAGTATTAAAATTAATTAATTGATAATTAAAAGTATGTTAGTGGTAGTACCCTTTTTGGTGGGTGGGGGGGGAGAGAGGGATGATAATAAATCCAAGAGTAAAAAGCTTTGATGGCTGATATGATTTGTTTGGTTGGACTATTTACTTTGCATGTAAAATGTACCAAAATTAGGAAAAGTCTGTATCTTTTTGAATAACCCTCTTGATAATGCGACCATCTCATAGATGTTATGATCATTGAAATATATATATATATATATATATATATATACACACACGCACACACACACTGTAGTTATATCTATATAGAAAATGTCTTTTCTTCATGTAATTAAATTTAATTTAATCTTTAGTATAGCTAGTATTAAAATGTACAAAAAAAATGTACTAAATCAATAAATAAAAGATTAATCCACAATTAAAATTTGATCCGAAGCAAAATCTGAAGGCATCAATCGTTAGTTCTCATTTATATAATTTTAAGATATATATATATATATTTTTATAAATTACATACAATACATGCATACATATATATATATATATAGATTGCTACTTTTCTTGGGTTTTTAAAAAAAAAAAATCATATCCTCGGAATCCTTTGAAAGTGAAAAAGAGAAAAAGAAAAAGCAGTTGAAAATTAAAAAGCAAAACTTTTTCTATTCTATACAGACAAGTATTTACCAAAAAGGTGATGCGACGGAAGTAGCCCATTCATGTTCCTTCTGGAAAAAATGTCAACCCTCTACTAAGATTTTTTTTTTTTTTTTTTTTTTAATAACCCCCCTTGAAACTAATTAATGATTAAATAAATTAATTATTGGTTTTAAAAGTTAATTAAGAGTTTATTATGTTTTAATTTAAATTTAAAGTACTAAATACAAAATACTTGGAAGGGTAAGTAAAGTCGCGTTTGGGTGCAGGTTTTTCTTTTCCTTTTTGACCTTTGAACTTTCTCCTCCTCCACGGATGAACGGGTCATGTTTTGTTGGGGACATAATTATGGAGGTCTACAGTATTATCAGTTTCTGGTGCTCTACATGCATCTCTCATTTCACCCAAAAAGAAAACACATACATATACATATACATATACATATACATATACATATACATATACCATGCATGCAATATTTTTTTTTAAAAAAAATAAAGCAATTATTGGAGAGAAACAAACATGACTGGACAAGAATGTCAAAACATTGCTTTCCATTATTAACACTGTTTTTTTTTCCTCAAAAAAAAAAAAATCTTTATAATTTCTTCATTTAATATATTTTTACTCTCATAAATATAAAAAAATTATAAATTTAAATTAAATTGTATCACTTGTTATTATTAGTGCTTTAAGTATTATTTAATAATTAAAGTATATAGTTTTTTTTAAAAAAAATAAATTAAAGATTTTAATAGTTGCCCAGACAGACAACCTTTGTCAACATCAACATGCATGGCTCTGTTGCCGTTTTCCCCACTCCTCTCTGCATTTTTTCCTCGATGGGGCGCACAACCCTTGTTTTTTGTCCGCATCCAATTTTCTTTCTAAAATAAATTGTTAAAAATTAAGATTATCTTCGCTTTTAATTTTAATAGAAAATTCTTAAATTGTATATAAAAGTAAATTAAGGTTAAAAACTTTTGTTAATTACAGCTTTCATCTTATAAATTTAAATCTCATTGAATAAGTAAATTTATTATTTTATTTTGTAAGTATATTATAAGTTAACGATTATTAAATTATTTTATTTAATTTAATAAAATTAAAATTTTAATTAATTATTATATTAATAAAGTTATCATTAGGTTATATTTAGAGATTTTTACTCAAGATAGTCATAATATGTAAATGTTCTTACTTAATTTTTATAATTTTTTAAAAAAATTATATTTAGAAGCTACTTTAAATTTTTTTTTTTTTTTTAAAAAGGAAGGAAAAGAAAACCTTCACTTATATATATATGTATATATATAATTAAGAACAGCCTTGATTTTCGACTAACCTTTGTGTAAAGTTCCAGGAAATACCTTTAAAATTATATAATTAGCGGGTCATAAGCCGGGGTTTAATTACTGTCTCCATCTAAGATTAATAAATTACTTATCTGCTAATTATTAATTTAACTATTTGTTAATTGAGACTTTTGCAGCTGGTCAATAGCAAGGTTTAACGTTTATTCTCTGTAGTTTGTCTTAAGTAATGTCCTTAGCTTGGGATTAGGAAACATGGGATATGCAGTGCATTATAAGGGAATATTTATTTTAATTTTTTTATATATATTATTAAGAAAATAAGTGAACATTGTGACTAGAATGCGCCTGTGTCATTAGTTTAATTAAATAATTTATCAATTAAGAGATACTTTAGGGTCTACTGCCATAAACCCACCCAAGATATAGTTTTGGAACCTGAACGTGGCACAACTGGGCTGTTTATAAATTAATTATCCATATATATAGTGTATTAAAATGGTAGGTAGATTAAACCTTAATCATGAATTTATATATTTTTATCAATAATTAATTAATATTAACATAATTATATGTAAGAGGAAGATCAGCGACTATCCCATTAAAATTTATTTTCTAATAAATTATATAGGGAATTTACAGTTTAATAATAATTTAATAAAAAAAATTTATTTATTTTATTAAAAATGCTTAAATTATATAATATTTATCTATAAATTTTAATTAAGAGATTGATGATGTATGCAATAAATAAAATAAAATTAAAATAATAATAGTTGTAATAATTACCTATTAAAAATTTTAAATAAACAAATATAATTTAATTTTTAATTGAGTAAGTATCTACAATAGTTATATTCTAAAATTATGTAGGACGTAAATTATTAATTATATAAATATATTTTTTTACACATAACTTGTTATACAAATCTTTCAAAAAAAAAAAAAAGGTAAAATAATTTTTTATATTTTTATATAACTATTTTAAAATTATGTAATGTGCATAGTATATGTTAAACCCAAGTATATAGTGAAAAAAAAGCATATATTTAAATATATGAACTATATTCTTTTATTAATTTAATGTGTATTCAATATGGTAATACTATATTACTTTGACTCCTTGATAATATAAATTACGTACGTATCTTTATAGAGAAATATATAATTAATGTGCATGAATGTTTAAATATGTTACTGACTTTTGAATGCTTAATTCTTAAGGCTCATGTGGCTGGGTGTCGACTTGGCATAAGCAATTACTATTAAAAAATAAAAATAAAAACGTAATAACGAATCTTCATTTCTCCCACAGGCTCCGAGATGCACTTTACATATCTTGAATTGCAAATTTATTGTCATTTACATATAATTTTCTTTTAAATTATTATAAACTAACATATTTTTAAAAATTATATTTGATTATATCTAATTCAAGTGAATTAACGAAAATTATCCGCCAATTATGAAATTTTAATATAATTGCATAGTTTAGTATCTAAATTCAAGGGAATCATAAATATTAAGCTACGTAGTTTATTATACATTTTTAAGATTCATTCATGACTAATTATATATTATAATTCACTCATAAAATTTAAAATCATTTTTTAAATCAAGTCTAATGGTGAAAAATCGGATTGTTGATTTAATTCTTCAGATCCGCAAGCTCTGTTTTAGACTTTTAGTTGGGCTGTATAAAAATCAAAGAAATGGAGCTTTATGCATGGGCCTCAAATTCTCGGGAAACAAACAGATAAATGGGCCGGACTTATTAATTTCCGACTTTCTTCAACATACATATATATATATATATATATATATATATTTTTTTTTGGTACGATTTCGTGAAACAAATCCTCTCCGCAAAATCTATCGCCTCCCAGTTCTCCCTCCCGCAAATCGGGCCGGACTAAATCGAGAAACATCAACAATGGTGGCTCGACCATCCATTACAAGTTCCGCAATAGCAGCTCCCGTGGCCGGACCATTCAAGATTCCCCAGCAACTGTGTCCGGTGGCCACGTAGCAACCCTTCACGCCCGGGATCTCCCCGATAACTGGATTACCATCTTCCGTGCAGGGCAAGAAGCAAGCTTGCTCTGCTTTAACTCCTGCCTTTTCTTCACTTAAATGGCTCGACACAGTCCTCGCAACTCTCTTCAGCACGCTAATGGCTTCCGGGTTACCCGTTACCTGCTCCGGATCATCCGGTACCTCCTCCCTCGATGACATGCCGCACAGGTACACCTCACCTGATTACCAAAACCCACCATTTAATTCTCACAATCAAAACTCCGTTTCAAAAATGCACCATTAGAACAGAGTAAGTTGAAAGAGAATCCGGATTGCAGTTATATTTTCTACTTGTGGTTTCGATTTGGAATCAAATTGTTCAAAATCTTGCATGCTCGGAGAGAAAATTATTCGAACAGTTCTTGAATTTTTCTGGGCATGGCGAACTTACCGGTCGGACGAGGATAAACTTCAGGGTCCATGGCTTTGCCGCCGCCAGAAGGTAGATAACTAAGAAAAAGCGCATGAGGAGTTATAGCACCAGATTCTCTGGGTTCCAAGACGATGCTGTGAGCTTTGAGCCCGTACACTGAAAACAACGATGCCAGGAGCTGGAACTTACCAGACCATGGCCCCAGTGCCAAAACCACCGAATCCGACTCAATTACTCGGCCACCCTCGAGCACCACCGAGCCGACTCGCCCTCCCTCCACCTGGACTTGCTCCAATTTCCCTATCACCACCTCCACCCCATACTTCTCAATAGCTGTTGACAACAGAGTCCTCGTAAAAAGCTGGGGTTGCACTTGGGCTGTCGTCTGGGTCGACCCGATTTCTCTTGGGCTCCCAGCCGGGCCGTCGATCCAGGAAGGGAGACGGTGATTTTCGACGGGTTTGAATCCGGATTGATGGGCTTCCGATTCCGTTACTGTGACAGAGAGAGTGGTTACGGGTCTGTATCCGTATGATTCGGGACCATTGAGTTCCTCGGCAAGTGAACGGTGGAGATTGAAACTGGCGCGAGCGAGGGGCGCGAGGGACCCGCCGTCGCACCAGTCAAGAGCGAGGAAGCCGCCGGCTTTTCCAGACGCGGCGCATGCCACGGAGGATTTCTCGACGAGAGTGACGGCGGCACCCTTTTTGGCTAAGAAATAAGCCGCGCAGACGCCGATGACTCCTCCGCCGCAAACCACGACTCGCTTCGCTTGATGCTGATGGTCCATGGGCGGTGACGGTGATGAGGAGCAACGAATCAGGGTGTTGATTTTCGGGGTTGTCCGAGTTTTGCTACAGTTACGGGGAGGTCGGAGAAAGAGAGAGAGCGGTAGCTGGCGTTTCGATGTCAGTGGTAATGGTGTCTGTTTCACAGTCATATCTGAGATCTAAGGAGTTGACACGTGTAGAAAATGAGAATAAAAGATATATTAAGGACCGTGGCCCAATGGGCCCTCTTTTTGGACGAGGCCCGATTGACCATATAATCCAATCGAGAAGATAGACTGTGATAATTTAATATCAAAAATATAATTTTACTTATTTTCTTAATTTTTAATGTTTATTTATCCTTTTCAGTACATAAAAATGTGTCTAATATACGATTTTATATTTTAAAAATTATTATTTCTTCGTGTTAAAACCAAAATTCTTATATATAAATTAATTCGCACTTGTTTATATCTCTAAAAATTGAAAAATTAATTATTTTAATAATTATTATTTTAACAATAATTTCTTACGGTAGAGATGAAGTATATTTCAATAATAAGTTTGGTAATAAATTTTCTGATATCCATAAATTATAAAAAAATAAAAATTCAAAGTCTAATTGCTCTATATTTACTAATATAAGATACCACAAATTTGAAATTTTACTAAAACAACATATATTTATTGCTAATTTTAAGGTAGTGTAGGTGTTGGATTTTTCATTAAAAAATGTAGAAAATTTAAAATAAATTAATAATTTATCATATTAAATATGTATTTTTCTGATTGATTAAAAATAAGTATATGGGTAATTGGTGGCACTGAATTTGAAAGCTGAATCGCACTGATGCACACCATAAGTTGTGATTGTGATTGTGAGAGCAGACTTTTTCACCTCATAATTACACTGGCTTTCCTCATACACATACGTAACTTGCATTTCACTCTTCCCTCTACACTCTCCACTAAAACATATCCACCAATCACAAATATTTTTTTCCTTTTTTATTCACACTAATTGAATTAAAAATTTAATTGAAGAAAAAATAAAAAATGGGTACATAATTATGATTTTTTTTAAAATTCTTAATTTAATATTGGTACATAAAAATAACAATACACTTTCTGGTAAAAAGAAAAAATAATGCACAATATTCAATGTAAAGTCCTGGAACTTAAAAAAAAAATAAAAACATGAATTGAATGCGTAATCAGAATAATAGAGTTAAGATTTACATTACTTACACAATAGTTTAAAATATATAATAGGGTCATGAAAATATCAACTCTAAAAGAACAAACGAAAATTAAAGAAATAAACGAAAAGTAAACAACTCAGCATCTTAGTACGACCTGAAACACTGACTTTTGAAGGAGTCTGGGTGATGAACTATTCACAACTCTCTTATTGATCGAGATCTGGATCTTGGTTCTCTCGATCTGAAATAGTTAATGAAAGGGTAAACTACATGTAGCACCCGGAAAGGAGGAGGAAAAAAAAAAAAAAAAAAAAAAAAAAAAAAAAAAAAAAAAAAAAAAAAGGGGGGGCCACGTCAGCAGCCGCGTCAGCAGCCACGTCAGCAGTCCCGGCCAACCAGTGCCTGCCACGTGGCAAGATCGCGTCACTCCGAAAGGAGCCACGTTGGCGATCCGCGTGGGTGCGATCCGACGGCCCAGATCAATCACGCGATCGGACGGCCCAGATTCAATCGCACGGACGGCCCAGATTCAATCAAAAACGAACGGCCCAGATTAAAACAAAATGAACGGCTGTGATCAAAAGGCAAGGGGTTATAAATAGAACCCCCACACCAGACCACAAACCCTAGCCGCCAGCCGCTCGCCGGAGAAGACGAACCAGAGGCCGACCGCCGCCACCCGCCGCCGCTCGCCGCCGCACCGGGGAAATTTCCGACCGCCGATCGAGGTAAATTTCATACCCCCGACTCGTTTTTCCCCACTGATTCCTCCTATGGCCAAATCGAAACCGAAATCCCGGCCAAACGGCCGGAATACGCGGCCGAAGCCCAGCGGCGCCGCCGCGCCCCCTCTCGGTTTTTGCCTCCGACGAGGCCCTTCCCGGCCTCCGTTCGATGCAATTTTTATATCACCGTGATCACCATTCTTTTCTCTACAGGTTGACCGGAGCCGAATCACCAAAACACGAACCTCGCCGGAGAGCCGCTGCACCCGAGAGCGCCGCCGCCGGTAAGCTCCGTTTTTCCGTGATTTTTTGGCCCCCCGAGGGCCCTAAGGTTCTTTTCTGACAAGGACCAATGCGAGTGTGGCCGAATTCGGCCGAAAACGGCCGAAAACAGCCAACCCGAGGCGACTCGCCGCCGCCAGCGGCGGCGCCGTCGCCGGAGCACGGCGGAGCCGCCGTGCCGGAGTTGCGATTTGGGCCGAAAGAGGCCCTGGGCCTAATTTGGAATTTTTTTGGAACACGTGCAGGTACTGTTAGTGTGTTTCAGTTCCCCGAGAAAAATTCAGGGAAAATTAGGGACAGCCTGCAGGCGCACTGTGAATCGTATTCGGATCTCGAAAACAAGTAAGGACCCCTCACCCTATTTCCTATCACGGTATTAAAGTTCAAAATGATAAAATGGTATTTCTTGAATTAACGCATGTGTGAAATTGCTTAAGGTTGCTAATGGAGCCCGAGTCTAGTGTGATTGATGATTTACTGTTATTTGGCCTGTTTTACACTGTTTTACAGCTTTAAATGCATTATGGGGTTTGATGTGTTCATTTTATAGTTTCGAATGCATATATTACTGTTTTATTAATTATGGGTTGAATGACTGAAGAATTGATACTGTATGTTGTCTGTTCGGCATGAATTACGATTTGCTTGTTTAAATGTGAATTGATGATGCTTATTGAGGAAAAGGGAAACGAAACATTGTATAGACTGATAATTGTATGATGGGGTCAGCCTGACTAGATATCCTGGGAGATGGTGGACGGACCGGGTCCGTAGGGAACCCTACCGGGATTGTGGTCTCACATGCCGGACGGGGTATGGAGATCTTATGGTTTTGGCGCCCATACCGGACGGGGTATGGGGACGGCCCGTTTCACCCTCATACCGGACGGGGTATTGAGGTTTATGGTTTTGGCGCCCATACCGGACGGGGTATGGGGACGGCCCGTTTCACCCTCATACCGGACGGGGTATTGAGGTTTATGGTTTTGGCGCCCATACCGGACGGGGTATGGGGACGGTCCTGGAAACTGATTATGAATGTTAAAGGTTAACGGGTAGCGGAACCCCTATGGACCCCCACGGATACTAGTAGGCTGGTAAATGAGAAAAAGATATGTTGTACAATGATTGAATTACAAGAGGCGTGATAAGTGTTATGTTTTACAGCTTAGATTATTCAATGATTATGATGATGTTATTGTTTTTCTCATATTGTTTTCATAAATTCCACCAAGGTAAGTGGATGGTAAAGGTTTTCATGTTAATAAACGAGTTTATTGTAAATTGTGCTCCATTGGTCTTTTTGTGTTTTTCTACCCACCTTTACCTCCGTGACGGTGAGATATCGTGATGTTCTTGCTGGGCTAGTGTAGCTCACTCCTTATTTAACCATTTCAGATCAGGAAGACATGGTTCCCGAGCCCGTTCCGCAGGAGGACGACGAAGGGGATACCTAGAGACTCTGTAGTCATACTCATAGTCTTATTTTCGAGTTCCTCTCTTAGTTAGTTTAATCTTTTATATTTTAAGTACGTTTTTGGTTTTTCGTGTAAGGGATGTTAACTAAAATTTTGATCTCGCTTCCGCATTCGATATATTTAAATACTCATTTCTTTTTAATATTTCCGGGGTCGTTACAGTTGGTATCAGAACCGCCTTTCCTCGGACCCATCCCTTACACAATAGTGCCTTAGAGTAATACTCATCGATATATCGTTACTCAATCATTACTTGTGAAGACGAGTACACGGGAATGAGGAGAGGAAGGCCCCCACTAAACCAAGCGGCCCAAGATAATTCGCTTCGGGAGGATTTAGACAGACTATTTGAGATGGTGGAGGCTCTCGTAACTGCCCAGCAAAGGCAAGAGGAGAGAAGGGAGTTACCCGGACCTCCTCCGCTAGCGCAGGTTGAGCCCCCGCTACAGTAGGCTGATCTCGAGCCACCCCGGCAGGAGCCTGTTCCTCCACAGTACCACCCGGCGCCACAGCCGCGGTACGACCCTGTACCACAGCCACGGTACCAGCAGGCGTCGCCACAGCACATTCCAGTACCCCCACCACATCAGCAGGTGCCACCACAGGGTCCCCCAGTTAACCCTCAGCCGGCCCAAGTTCCTCTACCTCGGGACCCCGCTACTTCCTTGATCGACCCCGGCTTCATAGAGAGGTACAGAAGACTGAACCCTTCTACTTTTGCAGGGGGATCCTCTTTTGAAGAGGCCCAATACTAGCTGGCAGAGACTGAAAGAGCTTTCGAGACCTTGGGAGTAGTTCCTGAGCAGAGGGCTGCCATTGCCTCCTACATGCTAGTAGGGGAGACATTGCTAGGAGAGGTTGTCTACAGGGCATGTGTCGTGGAGATAGCAGATAGGAAATTGAGGGTAGACCTGATAGGGTTAGACACATGGGATTTTGATGTAATCCTAGGAATGGATTGGCTAGCGGTGTATCACGCCACTATAGATTGCTTTAACAAAAAGATTGTATTTAATCCTCCCAACGAGGAGCCATTTACAAGTTAATAAAATTATTCGGTACTGATTTTCCCTAATGACAAATTCTTTTCTTCTTAATTCCCAGTGCCTTAATATTGTATTTTCCCTAACTAGGTAAACCCAAGAAAGAAGTTTGTATCCAAGAGATTCCAGTAGTCCGAGACTTTCTAGACGTATTTCCGGATGAACTGCCCGGTCTACCAGGGGACAGAGAGGTCGAGTTCACCATAGACTTACAGCCAGGAACCCAGCCCATCTCGGTAGCTCCTTACCAAATGAGCCGCATCGAGATGGAAGAGCTAAGGAAACAAATCACTGAGCTACAAAACAGTGGCTTCATTAGACACAGCATTTCCCCATGGGGTGCCGGGGTTACTTTTGCAAAAAAAAAAAAAAAAGGGGATGGAACGTTGAGACTGTGTATTGATTATAGAAGGATAAACAAGGTAACAATTAAAAAAAACAAGTACCCTCTTCCCCGGATTGATGACCTTTTCGATCAGTTGCAGGGTGCACAGGTCTTTTCTAAAATAGATCTACGATCAGGTTACCATCAGGTAAAAGTGAGAGCAGAAGACATCCCCAAGACGGCATTCCGAACCAGGTACGGACACTATGAGTTCCTGGTTATGCCGTTTGGGCTAACCAACGCCCCGGCCATCTTTTTGGATCTAATGAACAGAATCTTCAGAGAGTTTTTGGATAAATTTGTCATCGTGTTCATCGATGATATCTTAGTCTACTCAAAAAGTAGAGAAGAACATGCTCATCATCTTGCCCAAGTCCTCCAGGTACTCAGGGAAAAGAAGTTGTATGCAAAGTTGAGCAAGTGTGGATTTTGGCTCGAGCAAACCGCCTTCCTAGGACATGTTATATCGAAGGAAGGGGTGTCGGTGAACCCCGAAAAGGTTGAAGCGGTACTTGGTTGGGAAAGGCTGACAACAGTTAAGGAAAATCGCAGTTTCCTAGGGATGGTGGGTTATTACCGCCGGTTTGTCGAAGGGTTCTCCAGTCTAGCGGCCCCTCTAACCCGACTCACAAAGAAGAATGCAAAGTTTGATTGGAATGAGAACTGCGAAAGGAGTTTTTCAGAATTGAAGAAGCGACTGACTACTGCACCCGTGCTGGCTCTACCGAGTGGATCAGGAGGGTATACAGTTTATAGTGATGCCTCCTATCTGGGCCTGGGTTGTGTCCTGATGCAGCATGGAAAGGTTATAGCATATGGGTCTAGACAGCTAAAGAATCATGAGAAGAACTATCCTACCCATGACTTGGAGCTTGCCGCAATCATACACGCCTTGAAAATCTGGCGCCATTATTTGTATGGAGAGACCTTTCAGATCTACACCGATCATAAGAGTTTGAAGCACATCTTCACTCAGAAGGATCTCAACATGCGTCAGAGAAGGTGGATGGAACTCCTCAAGGACTAAGATTGTGACATCCTATACCATCCAGGTAAGGGCAACGTAGTAGCCGATGCCCTCAGTAGGAAGAGTGCAGGCACCCTAGCCCATCTGATGGTTTCGGAATGCAGGTCCATTGGGGCTACGCAGCAGGTTCGACTGCAAGATCTGAAGAGGGCCACATGTTTGAGCCACCTAGCAGTCCAACCCGAGTTAATCCAAAGAATAAAGGAAGCCCAGTCAGTCGACCCCGCCCTAGTAAACCGCAAGAAGGATGCAGAACAAGGAGTAAACTCAGAATTTCAGATCTCTGCCGACGGATTGATTCGTTTCAAGGACAGAATGTGTGTCCCAGACGACAATGAATTAAAAAGAGACATCATGACAGAGTCCCATAGTTCAAGGTTCGCCATGCATCCAGGAAGTACAAAAATGTACCAAACTATGCGACCCCGATTCTGGTGGAATGGGATGAAGAGAGATATAGCCGACTTTGTATCTAAGTGCTTGGTATGTCAGCAGGTCAAGGCAGAACATCAACGCCCAGGGGGGTTGCTTCAGCCTTTGCCGATTCCAGAATGGAAGTGGGAACACATCACTATGGACTTCGTATCGGGACTACCCAAGGCACGATCGGGACACGA
The DNA here is from genome assembly GCF_054855325.1 of Carica papaya. NCBI lineage: Eukaryota > Viridiplantae > Streptophyta > Magnoliopsida > Brassicales > Caricaceae > Carica > Carica papaya. The sequence continues at coordinate 2,611,890 of NC_142312.1, read as the reverse complement.
TGCCATATGGGTAATTGTTGATCGACTCACTAAGTCTTCCCACTTCCTGGCCATCAGAATGACTGATTCGTTGGACAAGTTGGCAAGAATGTATGTCCGGGAAATAGTCAGACTGCATGGGGTCCCAGTAACAGTGGTGTCCGACAGGGATCCCAGATTCACTTCTCGGTTCTGGAATAGTTTCCAGCAAGCTATGGGAACAAAGCTGTCCCTTAGTACTGCCTTCCACCCCCAAACCGATGGACAATCAGAGAGGACAATCCGTACACTGGAGGATATGCTCCGAGCTTGTGTCCTTGACTCCGGAGGCCATTGGGACGACCACCTACCCCTGATAGAGTTTGCCTACAACAACAGTTACCAAGCAAGCATCGGCATGGCCCCATACGAGGCGCTATACGGGCGTCCGTGCAGGTCACCGATTTGTTGGGAGGAAGTGGGCGATAGAAGATTGTTTGGCCCGGATTTGGTGGAAGAAACCACGTCCAAGATAGTTAAGATCAAGAAGAACATCCAGACAGCTCAGAGTAGGCAAAAGAGCTATGCTGATACCCGGAGGAGAGACCTGGCCTTTGAGAAAGGTGACCGTGTGTTTCTTAAAGTCACCCCCTTCAAGGGAATTAGTAGGTTCGGCAGAAGGGGAAAATTAAACCCCAGATACATTGGACCCTTTGAAATCTTAGACAAGATTGGTACCACTGCCTACAGACTTGCACTGCCCCCTGAGCTCTCCCGGGTTCACAATGTGTTTCATGTATCCATGCTGCGCAAGTACAATCCGGACCCTTCTCATGTCGTGGCTCATGAACCGCTTTCACTCCGAGAGGACTTGTCTTATGAAGAAGTACCGGTCAGTATCACAGACCGAGAAAGCAGAATACTCCGTAACCGGGAAATATCATTTGTAAAAGTCTTGTGGCAGAACCACACACCTAGGGAGGCGACTTGGGAGCTGGAATCAGAATTTAGGGCCCAATATCCTCATCTGTTTGATCAAGAGTAATGAGGCAAATTTGGGGACCAAATTTCTTTATGGGGGGGAGAGTTGTAGCACCCGGAAAGGAGGAGGAAAAAAAAAAAAAAAAAAAAAAAAAAAAAAAAAAAAAAAAAAAAGGGGGGGGCCACGTCAGCAGCCGCGTCAGCAGCCACGTCAGCAGTCCCGGCCAACCAGTGCCTGCCACGTGGCAAGATCGCGTCACTCCGAAAGGAGCCACGTTGGCGATCCGCGTGGGTGCGGTCCGACGGCCCAGATCAATCACGCGATCGGACGGCCCAGATTCAATCGCACGGACGGCCCAGATTCAATCAAAAACGAACGGCCCAGATTAAAACAAAATGAACGGCTGTGATCAAAAGGCAAGGGGTTATAAATAGAACCCCCACACCAGACCACAAACCCTAGCCGCCAGCCGCTCGCCGGAGAAGACGAACCAGAGGCCGACCGCCGCCACCCGCCGCCGCTCGCCGCCGCACCGGGGAAATTTCCGACCGCCGATCGAGGTAAATTTCATACCCCCGACTCGTTTTTCCCCACTGATTCCTCCTATGGCCAAATCGAAACCGAAATCCCGGCCAAACGGCCGGAATACGCGGCCGAAGCCCAGCGGCGCCGCCGCGCCCCCTCTCGGTTTTTGCCTCCGACGAGGCCCTTCCCGGCCTCCGTTCGATGCAATTTTTATATCACCGTGATCACCATTCTTTTCTCTACAGGTTGACCGGAGCCGAATCACCAAAACACGAACCTCGCCGGAGAGCCGCTGCACCCGAGAGCGCCGCCGCCGGTAAGCTCCGTTTTTCCGTGATTTTTTGGCCCCCCGAGGGCCCTAAGGTTCTTTTCTGACAAGGACCAATGCGAGTGTGGCCGAATTCGGCCGAAAACGGCCGAAAACAGCCAACCCGAGGCGACTCGCCGCCGCCAGCGGCGGCGCCGTCGCCGGAGCACGGCGGAGCCGCCGTGCCGGAGTTGCGATTTGGGCCGAAAGAGGCCCTGGGCCTAATTTGGAATTTTTTTGGAACACGTGCAGGTACTGTTAGTGTGTTTCAGTTCCCCGAGAAAAATTCAGGGAAAATTAGGGACAGCCTGCAGGCGCACTGTGAATCGTATTCGGATCTCGAAAACAAGTAAGGACCCCTCACCCTATTTCCTATCACGGTATTAAAGTTCAAAATGATAAAATGGTATTTCTTGAATTAACGCATGTGTGAAATTGCTTAAGGTTGCTAATGGAGCCCGAGTCTAGTGTGATTGATGATTTACTGTTATTTGGCCTGTTTTACACTGTTTTACAGCTTTAAATGCATTATGGGGTTTGATGTGTTCATTTTATAGTTTCGAATGCATATATTACTGTTTTATTAATTATGGGTTGAATGACTGAAGAATTGATACTGTATGTTGTCTGTTCGGCATGAATTACGATTTGCTTGTTTAAATGTGAATTGATGATGCTTATTGAGGAAAAGGGAAACGAAACATTGTATAGACTGATAATTGTATGATGGGGTCAGCCTGACTAGATATCCTGGGAGATGGTGGACGGACCGGGTCCGTAGGGAACCCTACCGGGATTGTGGTCTCACATGCCGGACGGGGTATGGAGATCTTATGGTTTTGGCGCCCATACCGGACGGGGTATGGGGACGGCCCGTTTCACCCTCATACCGGACGGGGTATTGAGGTTTATGGTTTTGGCGCCCATACCGGACGGGGTATGGGGACGGCCCGTTTCACCCTCATACCGGACGGGGTATTGAGGTTTATGGTTTTGGCGCCCATACCGGACGGGGTATGGGGACGGTCCTGGAAACTGATTATGAATGTTAAAGGTTAACGGGTAGCGGAACCCCTATGGACCCCCACGGATACTAGTAGGCTGGTAAATGAGAAAAAGATATGTTGTACAATGATTGAATTACAAGAGGCGTGATAAGTGTTATGTTTTACAGCTTAGATTATTCAATGATTATGATGATGTTATTGTTTTTCTCATATTGTTTTCATAAATTCCACCAAGGTAAGTGGATGGTAAAGGTTTTCATGTTAATAAACGAGTTTATTGTAAATTGTGCTCCATTGGTCTTTTTGTGTTTTTCTACCCACCTTTACCTCCGTGACGGTGAGATATCGTGATGTTCTTGCTGGGCTAGTGTAGCTCACTCCTTATTTAACCATTTCAGATCAGGAAGACATGGTTCCCGAGCCCGTTCCGCAGGAGGACGACGAAGGGGATACCTAGAGACTCTGTAGTCATACTCATAGTCTTATTTTCGAGTTCCTCTCTTAGTTAGTTTAATCTTTTATATTTTAAGTACGTTTTTGGTTTTTCGTGTAAGGGATGTTAACTAAAATTTTGATCTCGCTTCCGCATTCGATATATTTAAATACTCATTTCTTTTTAATATTTCCGGGGTCGTTACACTACACTAGTTTAGTAATAATATCACATTACTCATCGATATAGAAACTAAAGGTTAGTAAAAATCATAAAAACAACAAATGGAGTTATTGATTTAAGTAAATTTATTTATCATAAAGAAAAATATTTATTGCATGTATTTACCGTTTGCGAGATTTTGAAAATCGACACTTAGAGACAATAACCCAAATAACATTCCAATCTTATATTCAAGTGAGCAAAAACAGTAACTTTCCTTCTTTATTTGCCTATTGGTATTCCTCGTGACTCATAGGGATGTCCCACTATATGTAAATCATTATTCAATATTGTCAACTAATCGGCCGTCCCCATTTTCTATAAGATATGAGCCCCAAGAATACTATCCCTCAACACTCCGTTTGGTATGAGGGTGAAACGGGCTGTCCTCATACCCCATCTGGTATGAGTGCCAAAATACCAATTCTCGATACTCCATCTGATATGAAGCGACGTTCACGGTATAACTTCTTATGTACCTGATTCGTCCACCATCTTCCAACATATCCAGCAAAACCCTCATTCATTCATTTACTTAACCAATCAATTTTTCGTTTACATTTAATTTTTAGTTTTACAATATAACCGTAAATCAATGCAAAATAAACAATACATGCGTTAAGAAAATACAACTGAATTAATTTACCAGTTTCAGTATATTATAATGCATTTAAAGTTATAAAATCAAACAATCGGTTAAATAAGACAAATAATAAAAAAAAATCAGTTATGCCTCCATTAGTAACCTGTAATTAATTCTCGAAGTTTTCTAAATTACGCAAAATATCGTATTATTGATAATTAAACTTCAATTCCATAACAAGTAATAAGGTAAGCGATTCTTACCCGAATCGGTATCCACAATACCAAACTTTCTACTGTACTTACTGGCGGTCCTCAAGTTTCTTGAATTTTTCTGAAAAGATTAAAACATGTTTTACGTACCAAAAAATTTTAAATCAGTGTTAAAAATTATTTTCGGCCAATTTTAGAATTCCGGCACAGCGGCACCACCCTGCTCTGGCAACGGCACGGCCGCCCATGGTGGTAGTTTCCCTTGGCTTCGCCATTTTTGACCGATGTTATAATGTAGTAATTGAAAAAAAAAAGAAACGACATCATTTTGAGATGGACAGGCAGGAAGAGAGGAAAGAAAAGAAAAGAAAAAAAAGGAAAAGAAAATAAAAGAGAGGAAAGAAAATAAAAGAGAAAAGAGGAAAGAAAAAAAGGGAGGAAAGGAAAGAAAAGAGAGAAGAAAGATTGGGGGAAAGAGAAGGTTCGAGAGAGAGAAAAGAGCCGGAGCGGAGATGAGCGAGAAAAGAGATGAGGAGACAGAGGACGGTGACGGAGCAAGCCAAGGAAAGGAGGAAAATGGAGACAGGAGGTACGATAAAATTTTGAGTTCTTGTATAGGTGTGGAGTGTTTTCGAATCTGTGATCTTAAGTTGAGAAATCTAGGTCTCGTTTAGTATGTAGAGTGATAGACTACAAGGTAGAGACAAGTGGTTGTGGATGGTAGGTGGAATCGTGGAGGTGCTCACGGAGGAGGTCGCAGGAAGAGAGAGAATGAATACATTGGAGAATGGGAGAGATCCGTGAGAGAGTGTGGTTATTTTACGTAACATGAGTGTGAGTACATGGTGAAGGCAACGGGAGGAGAGAGTGAACGAGGAGGTCAGTGAGTGGGTGAGATTTGTGAGGGCGAGGTGACGTTGTGTGTGTGCGAGCGGGGGGCACGGAGGAGGCCCCGAGAGGAGAGAGAAGGAAGAAGGAAGTTGGTGAGTGTTTTGTGAGAGAGATGAGAGTTGTGATTGTTAGTTCGTGATTGGAGAGTGGGAGAGATTCGTGATAGAGTGTGGTTATTTTGTGTAACATGAGTGTGAGTACATGGTGAAGTCCGTGGGAGAAGAGAGTGAACGAGGAGGTCGGTGAGTGAGTGAGATCCGTGAAGACGAGGAGACGTTGTGTGTGTGCGAGCAGGGTGCACGGAGGAGGCAGTGGGAGGAGAGAGAAGGAAGAAGGAAGTTGGTGAGTGTTCTGTGAGAGAGATGAGAGTTGTGATTGTGAGTGTGTGAGTTGTGATATTTTGAATAGGTCGTGGGAGGTAGAAGAAGAAGGAAAGCGGTGTGTGAGTTCTGTGAGAGAGAGGAGAGTTCATGATTTTGCAGGGGGTCTTTAGAGTGGACTGTGGAAGGAGAAAGAAGGATGAGTTCGGTGTATGGGAAGAGATTCGGGTAAGAGGAGAAGTGTGGTATGACCGTAGGGAACGGTAGATATAGAAGGAGAGGATAGTGTATATGCTGGAAATTTAGGAAAGGAAAATAGAGGCCAATAAGGCATGTTTTAAGGTATCGGGATAGGGGAATATTGGTAGTTGTGTGGTGTGAGGGTGTGGGTTGTATATAGGTTGGTATAGTTGCTGTAAATATAATGGTTGGCGAGGGAACATTACCGGCGTGTGTGTGAAATGTTAGTGTGTGTTCTAGGAGGAGATGTGTATTAGGTTGGTATACCAGGTAAGGGAATAGGAGAGCCTCAAGATAACATGGTGTAGCGAGTACGGGATGGTAGGGTCCTTGAGTTGGTAACATTGGGGGACGCAGATATTGGTAGTCGCTACCTAGAAAAAGTAAGTGTATTGCCGATGGTGGTGATGGTCGGGAGTCTCTAACGGGAAAGAGTTTGGTCGCCGATATTTGTAACGAGAAATAATGATATTTGGGTGTGTAAATGGCCTATTAGGGGTCGAGGGATAGGCGGTTTATTAGTGGTCGCCGATACTGATGACTGGTGAGAATGGAATCTGTGTGTGCATGTGGCCTACTAGGGGTCGAGAGATAGGCGGTTTATGGGTGAGCGTCGATACTGGTGATAGGTGAGAATGGTATGTGTGTGTGTGTGTGGCTTATTAGGGGTCGAGGGATAGACAGTTTATTGGTTGTCACCAATAATGGTGACAGGCGAGAATGAAATCTGTGTGTCTGTGGCCTATTAGGGGTCGAGAGATAAGCAGTTTATTAGTGAGCGCTGATACTGGTTGTAGCGCCCGGACCGAGAAGGAAAAAAAAAAAAAAAGCCACGTCGGCAGCCACGTCAGCAGGCCCGGTCAGCAGTCCCGGCCAACCGGGGCCTGCCACGTGGCAAGACCACGTCGCTTCGGAACGGGCCACGTTGGCGATCCGCGTGGGCGCGATCGGACGGCTCAGATCAATCGCGCGATCGGACGGTCCAGATACAATCGCACAGACGGCCCAAATTCAATCAAAAACGAACGGCCCAGATTAAAACAAAATGGACGGCTGAGATCAAAAGGCAAGGGGTTATAAATAGAACCCCCACACCAGACCACAAACCCTAGCCGCCTGCCGCTCGCCGGAGAAGACGAACCAGAGGCCAACCGCCGCCACCTGCCGCCGCACCGGGAAAATTTCCGACCGCCGATCGAGGTAAATTTCATACTCCCGACTCGTTTTTCCACGCTGATTCCTCCTGTGGCCAAATCGAAGCCAAAATCTCGGCCAAACGGCCGCAATACGCGGCCGAAGACCAGCGGCGCCGCCGCGCCCCCTCTCGGTTTTTGCCTCCGACGAGGCCCTTCCCGGCCTCCGTTTGATGCAATTTTTATATCACCGTGATCACCATTCTTTTCTCTACAGGTTGACCGGAGCCGAATCACCAAACCACGAACCTCGCCGGAGAGCCGCCGCACCCGAGAGCGCCGCCGCCGGTAAGCTCCGCTTCTTCGTGATTTTTTGGCCCCCCGAGGGCCCTAGGGTTATTTTCTCGCAGGGACCGATGCGAGTGTGGCCGAATTCGGCCGGAAACGGCTGAAAACAGCCAACTCGAGGCGAATCGCCGCCGCTTGCGGCGGCGGCGCCGGCGCCGGAGCACGGCGGAGCCGCCGTGCCGGAGTTGCGATATTGGCCAAAAAGGGGCCCTGAGCCTAATTTGAGATTTTTTGGAACACGTGCAGGTACCGTTAGTGTGTTTCAGTTCCCCAGGAAAAATTCAGGGAAAATTAGGGACGGCCTGTAGGCGCACTGTGAATCGTATTCGAATCCCGAAAACAAGTAAGGACCCCTCACCCTATTTCCTATCACGGTATTAAAGTTCAAAATGATAAAACGGTATTTCTTAAATTAACACATGTGTGAAATTGTTTAAGGTTGCTAATGGAGCCCGAGTCTAGTGTGATTGATGATTTACTATTATTTGGCATGTTTTACAGCTTTAAATGCATTATGAGGTTTGATGTGTTCATTTTATAGTTTCGAGTGCATATATTACTGTTTTATTAATTATGGGTTGAATGACTGAAGAACTGATATTGTATGTTGTCTATTTGGCATGAATTACGATTTGCTTTTTTAAATGTGAATTGATGATGCTTATTGAGGAAAAGGAAAATGAAAGATTGTGTAGACTGATAATTGTATGATGGGGTCAGCCTGACTAGATATCCTGGGAGATGGTGGACGGACCGGGTCCGTAGGGAACCCTACCGGGATTGTGGTCTCACATGCCGGACGGGGTATGGAGATCTTATGGTTTTGGCGCCCATACCGGACGAGGTATGGGGACGGCCCGTTTCACCCTCATACCGGACGGGGTATTGAGGTTTATGGTTTTGGCGCCCATACCGGACGGGGTATGGGGACGGCCCTGGAAACTGATTATGAATGTTAAAGGTTAATGGGTAGCGGGACCCCTAGGGACCCCCATGGATACTAGTAGGCTGGTAAATGAGAAAAGGATATGTGGTATAATGATTGAATTACAAAAGGCGTGATAAGTGCTATGTTTTACAGCTTATATTATTCCATGATTGTGATAATGTTATTGTTTTCTTATATTGTTTCATGAATTCCACCGAGGTAAGTGGATGGTAAAGGTTTTATCATAAATAAAAGGATTTGTTGTAAATCATGCTCCATTGGTCTTTTGTGTTTTTTTTCTACCCACATTTACCTCCGTGACAGTGAGATATCGTGATGTTCTTACTGGGCTAGTGTAGCTCACTCCTTATTTAACCATTTCAGATCAGGAAGACATGGTTCCCGAGCCCGTTCCGCAGGAGGACGACAAAGGGGATGCCTAGAGACTCTGTAGTCATACTCATAGTTTTATTTTCGAGTTTCTCTTTTAGTTAGTTTAATCTTTTATATTTTAAGTACGTTTTTTGTTTTCGTGTGAGGGATGTTAACTGAAATTTTGATCTCGCTTCCGCATTTTATGTGTTTAAATACTCATTTCATTTTCACATTTCCGGGGTCTTTACACTGGTGACATGTAAGAATGGTATATATGTGTGTGTGGCCTATTAGGGTTCAGGAGATAGGTGGTTTATTGGTGATCGTTGATACTGGTGATGGGAGAGAGTATTTGTATGGTTAGGGGACGTCGAGGAGCGGTTACAATTAACATACATAATTTTTAAATTACCAAGGGTAGGTATTAGGTTGAGCAGGTGGAGTACATATAGGACCCTTGAGTTCCCTATTGTTGTATATGATGCTTGTAACTTAATTTTTACTGTACTGAGTTGTATATACTCACTCCTTATTATTTACAGATGAAGTAGGGATGGAGTCAACATCGGAGTTGCTAATTTCTGAGCCTAGTGGATAGAGAAATAGGGTAATAATGTTTTCGTTATTTGGCATAATTAAGTGTATAATAACTAGTAGTAGGGTAGATAGTGTGTCTGCTGGGAGTCTATGAGATTATTTTTCACCGTGATATTACATGTAGGATTGCAGGTTTATTGTGACTTTGAATAATAGATTGCAGTAAGGTTAATATGTTTGTAGTGGATTTGGAATGACGCGTTTATATATGATCGTGAAATTGTCTTAGCTTACACCATTATGAAAAAAAAACGAGGCCTTACATATACTCATCCCTAAGAAAAAATACGTTAGAGGATCTCAGTTGGCCGAAAAAAGTCAAAAAATAAAAACTTACTGATGGCGGGATTTTCCAATGCGATGACTCTATTGGCTAACCTTCACGGTTGGACATTTTTATCTGGTCAACCTATAAAAAATATAATGGTGAACAAAATGGTAAAAAATCGAACTAAACAGAAAATGGGAAGGAGCTCATCAAAGGCGATTTCGGGTTTTGCCTGCGAAAGTGTCACTAGACTTTATCCTTAGTTTTTGACTTATCTGCTATTCTTTTTACTCTTATTTCGCAACTGGGGTGTTCAGAATCAAATTCTGAACGGATAGGAGAATTTTTTACTTTTTTTAGCAGTCGGAGGTGGCTCCGATGCAGTGGTGGGCGGTGGGCGGCAGTCAGCTCCCTTCTCCGATAACTCGTTATTCTTCTCTGGTGGGAGACTGGCAGCTAGGATTTGGGTTCTGTGTGATGCGATATATTTATACATGTCTCCCTTAAATCTGGACCGTTAATTGCGTTTCATCTCAATTGTCCGACCGCATTTAAGGATAAAATAATTATGTACCGTTCATCCTAGTTTGATCCCAACCATAAGATAACTTTTAAAGAGGAAATGAATCTGCACCGTTCATCGCGTTTAATCGTGACCGTCTGATCGTGCTTGAGGAGGGAACAGATCCGGACCGTTCACGCGTGCAGGAACGCATCCGGACCTTCCGATTGCGGGCGCGTGGATTGCCAGTGTGGCCTCCCACGTGGCACCGTGTCAGCGTGCTTTACCACACGGTGCGTTCTGATTTGTCGGGGATGCTGACTTGGCGGTCGTATGTGTTGCAATTTTTTTAATTACGTTTTGATCTCTAGTTTCAGATTTTTCTTTCGAAAATACCATCCGAACCTAAATTTTCACCCATTTTTTCTAAAATTATTTTTAATTTCATCCTCAACATATTTTTTTTTCCTAATTTCACATTAAATAAAAATTTGTAAATTTTAAAATAATATTTTTATATATTTTTAAAAAATTTAGAAATTAATCTCGGATTAAATTCTGGACACGGGTATTACATTCATGGTTTTTTAAATTTTCAACTCTTAATTTTTTTACTTGGAAAAAATGAAAAAAAAAATTAAAAATTAATGATGTATTATGTTTTAACTTTCCAATGTATAGTTTTCATTTTGTTAATAGTAAAAATATAATTAAACCCTAAATCAACGAATATTACATGTTTTTTTAAGTAAAATTATTTTATAATCAGGGTAGCTTTAAATACCCAAAACCTTAAAGAAATGAATATATATTAAAATAGCGAAAGTAAATAATAGTTAAGGTTTACATTCCTTATAAATTAAATTATGATACCCAATAGGATTACGAAAATATTTCTAAAAAGAGTTAAAATAACATAAACATAAATAAAACTAAAATCTTACAGGGCTAACCTTCGCTGACAACTTTGATAGGGTCCAGGAGGTAATCTTTACTTGCAACCCTCTTGCTGTTCAAAATCTGGATCTTTGTATTCTTAATCTGAAATGGTTAAATAGGGAGATGAGTTATACTAACTTAATAAAAATATCACACTAATCATTGATACGAAAAACAAAAAATTGATCAAAATATAAAGAACTAATAGAGCCTTTAATTTCGGTAAATTCATTTAACATAAAATTGTTTATTCCACATTTACTGCTACGAGTTTTCAAAATCGATCTATAAAGATAATAACTTAAATAACATTATGATTTCATATATAAGTGAGTAAGAATAATAACTTTCTTTTTTACATCCTTACTGGTACCTCTGGGGATCCAGAGGAATGTTTTCCTATGCATGAACTTACTATCCAAATTTATCAATTAATCAATTATTCTCATACCCTATCTGATAATGGGCGTCAAACACTATCATCTCGATACCCCATCCGGTATGAGGGTGAATCATATCTCCCAAACCCTTATGGTATGAGACTTCTCAGCCCCGTCCAACTAAGATAATGTTCACAATAGTATTCCGTATGTACCAGGTCCGTCCACCATTTTTTATGGTGCCCAGTAAATCTTTCATACATAAATTCACACTATTAACTAATTATGAGTTACATAATAATATCTCGTATTTACATATCAACTGTAAGTCGTGCAAATAAGAGATACGTACATCAAGAAATATTATGGAGACATTTATTACAAAATAATTCAATAAAGGAGGACTTTGCAGTTAGTTAAACTAAATAAACGAGAAAGCAATTTAAACTAACAATTTAATGTATACAGTATAAAAGTAAACATTTTAAACAGTACGGAAAAAATAAATAATAAATTACGACAAATATGTGTTCTGACTCCAATAATGACCTGTAATTATTTTTAGAATTTTATAATTTTTATAAAATACAATATTATTGATTATTAAGTTTAAATTTACCGTAACAGTAAAAAAGGTAAGAGATTCTTACCCCAGGTTGGTGTCTGAAACACCGCACTTTTTACTGCGCCTCCTAACAGGCTCCAAAGTTCCTTGACGGCAGTTCACTGCGGCTTGGTCGATTTCAGCCTATTTAGGCTGATTTTGGTTTATTTTACACATAAATCTTTAAAAAAATGAGTTAGGAGGTCTTGGTTGACCGAAAAATTCAAAAAAACTGAAACCTTACCGACGGTACGATGACTCAACCAGTCTTCCTTTGCGGCTACAGTTATCCTTCGGCTAACCTATACCAAAAAATGATAGTGAACATGGTGGTCAAAAAATTACGTGAAATGAAAAACGGAAAAGGGGTCATCGGAAAGGGTTTTGAGTTTTAGCTCCGACGGCTCGGTCGAGCTTTATTCGTAATTTTTCAGCTTACTCGTCGACCTTTTTGTTCCGATATGGCCGTAGTGAGACTCGGGATTAAATTTCAAACGGGAAGAGAAAAATTTTACTTTTCTCGGTTGTCGGCGATGGCTCCAGTGCGGCAGTGTTAGCGTCTTTTTTGCAGCTGATCTTCCCTCCGGCTGCCTTCTTCTTTTTTTCTGACTAGGTGTTGACTAGGGTTTGGTTTCCTGCGAATAGGAGTTTAAATTCTCCTCTCAATCTGATCTAGGCCGCTCATTCGAGTCGACGTGGAGCGAGGAGGACCGTTCGATTATTTTTCATTTCGGGCGATTGCACGAACGAATCTGAGTCATCCATCGTGATCAATCTCGTCCGTCCAGTCGTGTCTAAAGAGGGAATGCATCAAGACCATTCGTGCGTGCGAGATGCGATCTGGATCGTAGAATCGCCTAGGCACACGAATCGTCTGCGTGGCCTCCCACTTGGAGCCTATGTCAGCGTGCCTGTCACGCGGCGTGTCTTAATTCGCCGTGGTTGTTGATGGGTCGTCCCATGTGGCCAAACTTTCTCTTTTTACGATTTTATTCTATGTTTTCAAGTTTTCTTTCAAAAACATTTCCCATATTCACACTTCCGTCACTTGTCTCCATAATTATTTTTAATTTCGTCGTTAATTTATTTTTTCTCAGAAATAATTTATCATACAAACAAAAGAAATATGGAAATTTCACAAAACTGTGGTTTATGTACAAAGTTTATAATGGATCCAAGTAAATAGAGTATTTAATGTTCTTAATTTCTTAAAATCCGAAGGTGCTAACTTTTTATTTTTTTGTATTTCCCATGTATCTTTTTTTTTTGGTTAATTGGTTATCTTTTAATAATATATATTCATGATTTAAATTGAATACTTGATAATGATATGATAGTCTTTAAAGAAAAATTGGCACTGGAATAATATTTCCCACTAATTTGTCTTTAAAATAAAAGAATAAATCAATAAATTGGGCACGTCTTTTGCACAAATGTTAGGTGGATAATAGTTTTGTCGTCGCTAACTGTTGAAAATAGCATTTGAAATCAATTGGTGCCACCCAATTCAATCATATCCACTTCTCTAAAACTGTATGCCTAAGCTAATCCATATATTATTTCTCATTAGTTTATTAATAAACAAGTCACAAAAATACAAATTACTTTATTGAATTATATAAAAATTTTGAAAATTTTTATATAAAAAAAATGAAATCAAATTTTTGTGCTCCCTTAAATTTTTTCTGATGCTATTTTGGGTGATACGTCAAATTAAATTAGTTACCGAGTTTATATTTGTAACTCAGACTTCAACTATTATTATTTATTCTTTTCGATTTAATCTCAATCGGGACTACTCGTTAAAGTTAATAAGAACTAAATTTGATATCGTAATTATTATTTTAACAACTAAGATGAGAGAAGAAGTTCTTGATTTTTTTATGGTTGGAGTGTAATCACATCAAGAGTTTATCAACCTAATAGTCACGGCTTCAATTTTCAACTTAGAAGACCCGGTCAATTTACTTTCATTTCATAATAAAATCAAATCATCACATAACAATTTCAATACAAAATAGCTCAAACCCTAATAATTAACGAAGACCCACATACCACTAAGCAACAAATTAATACCAACAACCCTAATATATATATATATATATAATATAATATAATATATAATAGACCCCTACGTTATTCTCAATCTAAAATTATAATTATAAAAATGTCATAATAAATAGAGGTTAATGTATAATTTCATTTGGTTGTAATTTTTTTGTAACATTTTAATATCACCTGGTTTATTTCTTTATTGTATTACATAAAATAAGTAATTTTTTTAGAATATATATTTCTAAATTTTAAACACAGACGCGTAAATTTTAAAAATAAATAGAATTAATATATAAAACAAAAAACTTTGATGTATGTATACTAAATTTGTGTAAAATAAAATTAATCTATAATAATACTAATTTTTTTTAAGTATAATAAATATAAATTTTCACACAATTAAAAACTTACGTGCATAAGAGGAAGCCAATAAAGACAATGACGCATGACCTAACTACAAGCCAGAAGAGAAGGGAACATACGGTTCCACCGTGTTGACAAATATGTCCTCTTCATTTTGTGTGGCTAAAGAAAATTTATATATTTATTATTTTTATTAGCACAAATATTAATATACATTATATATATACATAAAATGTTTAATTTGAGTTATTATTATTAAATTTAAAATTAACCCAATAGTATAACTTTATTAAAATTTTATTTATTATATATGTAAAATTATTATGTGCAAAAAATTTTGTATTTTTCATATGGATCAAAAGCCAAAAATCAATAGTGACAGTCTCATGAACTTATTTTAAATATTTTTTAATTTTTTTTTATTTATATTTAAACATGACCCAAACACTATATTTATACGGGCAAATACATACGAATTTAAATTTTAAATATTTATATTTACATATATAAAATGGAGAGACCAATTTTTCAACTAATTGTCTTATAATTAAACAATAAATTTCATCCCAATAGTCTGCACGTTGAAAAAAAATTAATTTTGATTGATTTTCTATATAATTTCTCTAATATTGTTTTATACTAAAAAAATTATTTTGATAATTATTTTTCAAAATTTATGTGTGTGTGTGTATATATATATATATATATATAACGTGTGTATGTATGTATGGCATAAAGCATATCTATATATAAAAATGAAAGCAACTAGTGTTGCGTAGATCCCATCAATATGGCTTTAATTGCTTTATACTTTGATGGAATTTGGCACTTATTAAGTTTAATTAAGTTGGAAGTAAAGAAAATAAATCTTAATTAATTAATTGATTATCTCCACAATTTAATTAATCATTTGATAAGACTTGCACTTTGCAATTTATATAAATAATTTTATATTAAACTTAGTGTGGTTTTAGTTAATCATGTTTTTTTTTGTTTTGCATATTTTATATTTTATTTTATCTTAAAGACAAAAGTTTGTCTGCGCCCACATTCTCTTTATATGACATGGATGCATGCATTATATGTATGTATATATATATATATATATATATTTAGTGGGGAATGATTAAAGTACGTCAAAAAAGAAAAGGGGAAATCTTATTCCTCAATATCACATACATCTATATATACACACAAAGAGATATTGCCATACAACTATAAAGTTGGATAAATTAATAAATAAAAAATATTTATTTAATAAAAATTAATATTATCACTCAAATAATTAAACACTATGGTCAATTTATTACATAAATTATCATACGGGGCATGTCATCTCCAATATTTATGATATATTTACCATAAAGGACATGATATATACGTGAGTAATCAGTGATTAAAATTAATTTACATTTAATTGATTATATATATATATGTGTATGCACAAGAAATTTTAATATTGTTATCTAATTTTTCTATATGAAAGTTGAAACATTATTCGAATTTGATTCGTCATCAAAATTAATATATATTATGTTGTATTTCAAAAAATATATATATTTTATAATTTGAATTAGATTTTTTTGTCATCTAAACATATTAAAAGTTAAAGTTTTATTATCTTTTAAATATATTTTTATTATACGTATAATTACGAACGTACGCTAGATGTGCATACTTATATAATAATAATCAAACACAATTAAATATAAATGTTTTAGGAAATGCTAAAAACAATATTTAAAATTTTCAAAATTCATTATTGTTTCACTATAATTTTATCAACTGGTAATTAAAATGTATGTTTTTTTTTAATAATAAAATACATATAAAGTAAACAAAATTATCTTAACGAGACCTAATTTTTATAGAACTTTATATTATAATATAATTTACGTGTTCTTTTTTCTTAATTAAGAAAGTAGATCATTTGATATATGAACAAATGATCCTGCACATTATAATATTATAAAACTATATAATATACAAGTTGATATACTTTATTTGCTATAAAATAACATTATGGCAATTTGATTAATCAAATGAGCCTACTACTTTTAATCAATATTTTAGTTTAAAAATAAAAATTATTTATTTTATTTTTATACTTGAACATATTTTTATGCATAAATAATATAATAACATCTTCTTTTTTTTTTTCTTTTAAATCTTTTGTAGTACTGCAATCTAAGCTATATGTATATCATATGATTGAATTACCAATTATGAATTGATAACAAATTAAAAAAAAAAAAAAAGTATATTATATAAATATGGTATAGATATTATCAAACAAAAGTTGAACGTGTCTAACCGATGAGCCAATTTCCTTGAACTGTATTTCCATCTAGACTTTAATGCTTTTGACCAACCATGTCAGATTAGTTTCTACTAACTTGTCACAATTATACAAGTCATGTAAGCTTGATGTAGACTAGTTGAGGCACATAGTTTTTGAGATTATTGTAATTAAGTCATATTAGGCGTAATTAATTAAAATTAGACGAGAATAATATTTTTAATTATGATGGAGATATAACTGGGAGCGTGAGGGTGGTCCTTGGTTTTACAACTGTTATATTGATTGCCAACTCGATTTCTTCAACGATCAAAAGATATTACAGAGTCGTACAATTATTGATATATTGAAAACAAAATGTCAAACAGAGAAATAGTTCATTCCTCCTGGTGAAATATTAGAAAATTGCTTGGCGAGAGCACTTTTGGGTTTCAAAATTAAGCTAATATAAAGGTTTAAGTATGTGGATAAACATGTGAAAAAGAAGAAGCTTCGTGTAATTAATTAAACTAATTAACTAATTAATTCACTTTGCTTTCTGGACGGAAACAAGGAATGAAAAGGGTTGGAGTGTTGAAATGAAGAAGAAGAAAAGTTGAAGAAAAAGAGACTGACTGGGTGGTGTAAGTTGAGTCCTCTATAAGTTGCCATTAAACGATGGCGTATCATGTCCTCATTTTTTGGCGGTAGTCAGTTGGATGATGGATCTTCCTATTTAAAACCCACCTTTTTTTAAAAAATATATATATATATATATTATTATTATTATTATAGATAAATTAAAAAATAGGATAATTTAATGAAGAGCAAAACGACTTCGTTTGGGGTGAGTGGGGGAGGGAGGGAAAAGAAGATACGAAGAGAAGACGGAAGCACACGACTCAATAATTGAAGAAGGGTGAAAACTGGTACGACGGATGCATACGGCTTACGATAGCGGGAATCATGGGATGGCGAAGGGATCATCCTAAACGAATCCCAAGCAAACCCAAAAAGAGATGCTGTCTTTTTCGATTAACTCAAAAATATTATTGTTTTTTTTTTTAATTTATAAAATAATAAAAAAGAGTTATGCGTTATAGCTGGCATACTGGCTCTGTCCCCATTACGTGGCCCTCCCCATTGGCTTATCCCATTGACGGTTCAAAAGGAGACAACAACTGATTACTATAAAACAATTGCCCCCCCTCCCCACACAAATTATTTTTTTACGACCATTATAATTATTAAAATAATTATTTTATTAATTAAATTTTTTAGTTTAATAAATAAGATCTCAATCTCAATTGGTGATTTGATTAAAATTTGGCAAGTCAGAAATTTAATCCAATAATACCAATAACACACAAACCATGGAAACCAAGACCGCGCGTTGTGCTATCTCGGGCCCCCAGAACGGTGACGTTTGATTTGCCACGTCGGATTCAAAGCGACAAAGAGAGAAAGGGGTTGGGGGTCCGCTTCCCAACAAACTTATGACGTGGCCTGAACGGGAGGGAGAAAACGCAAAACAAGACAAGATTTTGGGCCAGCAGAGCGCCTGTGTCTGAAGGTGAACTATCAATTCGTTCTCTGCCTACGTGGCACCTGTTAGAATTAAACATGTGTAGGTAGCTTCCTGCGTTCTCACAACTGTCATCTTTTGTCCGTTACTGCAAGAGGCGAAGCGTGTTTTACCACTTTACCCCTTTAAAATCACCCACGTTTTCCACGTGCCCCTCTTCCCCGGGGTTGCGACGATAATAATTCATGATTGAGGAGTCCTCTGCAAAAAAATTGGACGGTGCGTTTTATGTCTTTGTTTTTTTATTTACTATATTTTTTTTACAATGCAATTCTCGTGGGAAATGATATGAACGTGGTAAAATTAATTTACCACTTACCCTTTACATCATTTTCATATAGTTTCTGTAATTTTTATAAATCACAAAAAATTATTAAATATGAAAGTTTTCAAATATTTAAAAAATAAATTAATTTGTCAATACAAATTCTGATCTCAATTTTTGTTTGGCCATGAAAGAGTGAGCTTTTTTCTTCTCCCATTACGATATATACTTTTAATTACTACAACTTGCATTTTTTAATTAAAATTTCAATTTCTTAAAAAGCATAATAGGACAGGTAGAAATTGTATTATAAGGAATATGACCTTAGACGTATGGTGGTGGTCCTCCGATGGTGCTTCTTCTCTTTTATTCCACACAAATTTTCCTGACATTCAGATAATAAACATCCTACGTGTCAATTTTGCAATTTATTTATTATTATTATTTTGACGAACCGACAATTTCGATAATTAAAAAAAACCATGTACAAACTTTGTACTCTAACCTCAAATCGGGTTTATCCCCGAACATTAATATAACCAAACCTACATTTGTGTATTTTCACGTGATCTGAAATGAGTTAAATTACTCTATTACCCTTATTGTATTTTCGAGAACGAGGGTGTGCAAGTGGTCAAATTTGTCAGCTCACACGTGGGATTATATTGGGATCTGCCGTGTCCAGAGGATGCAAGTCGCACGTGTGTCTGCTATCGGCTTGGCTCAGGCACGTGATCAAGCCTCTTCCCGCACATGCCGTAGTAGCGGTTTGAAAATAAAAAAAGAAAAACGGTCTTTAAAATTTAATTAAAAAAAAAAAAAAGAGAATAAGTGGTTGCCCGACACCTGTCCCCATCTAACGGTTACAAAACAGAAAGTACGATTTATCCGTATCTCCTTTACTTTTTTAAAAATAAAGAACGAAAATGAAAAAAAAGTACTGGGAGTCTTTTTTTTAAACTCTCTCTTTTTTTAAAAAAAAAATATATTTTTATATAAATTATAAATTATAGAAAAAGGGTGAACAGAAAAAAGCTGGGTTAGCGATGAAGGTTCATTCATTCCTGTGTTGAATATTCAATTATGCTTTATATATTTTACGTATATGTGGGAACATGTTATATTGCAAGAACATGAATTGGATTTATGTGAGTATATGTTTATATACATAATTAAGAATGGGTCCATACGATACAATATTGCACATATCTATGTGTCGCCACTAGACAGCTGCATCTATATAATTACATATACCTTAAATGTGATAGAATTTTTAGCCCATTGAATCCTTACCCATGAACCTACGGTTCCTTGCCCATTAATTTATATGTATTTATGTGTTATTAATCTTATTCCAATTCATATAGATTGTTGTTGACCATCCTTAAATTTCACTTGTCAATCTTGCAATTGGGAATTATTTTATGAATATCTCCACCCTGTATTAAATCTAGAAGTTGTTCCTGAAAATAATTGTGCACGAATTAATTCTTAATTCTTAATTTATTATAATTTGACCCAAAAAGAAAAATTGAGACCATATAGTAAATTAGTATCTTTTTTTTTTTTTTTTAATTTTTTGTATTTTTATTTTTATAGTTGTCATAAATTTGTGGCAATTGCATAATTTAATTGAGAACTTTTAAAGTAAAAATTGAATAATTTAATTTAAATTTTATATCGTCAAAATTTTAATTTTTAGCTGCATATAATTAAATTCATTCAATTGAGAGAGAGATATATATATATTCAATTAATAAATACGTTCATGAATTAATAATTATAATTAATTAATAACTAATTTCCATTTATTAATCTAATTCTCTTGGATAGAAGGAATGCGAAGCAGAATATTGGGATAAATCTCGCACCGACTGTGGAAAATAAAAATAATAATTAACGAATACCCGACCCTCACACCAAACAACAGGTTATTAGGTTAGTAGGTACGACGTACGAGTAACAGAAACGGATACGGATCTCTTGGCCATATCCCCTCCATTCAATATATCACTATTCCCAATAATCCGCACCGTTTTAATTAATTATAACTTTTTATTAATTAAAATATTGTTTAATACTGTTTTTTTTTTTAATTACTTAATTAGTTAAGGGGACGAGGAAGGTTACGGGAAGGTCACACGAGGGGAGAGAGAAGGGGGCGGGGGGGGGCTTTACCGGTTCCGTACAGGTGGAGTGTTGGGGGAGTAAGGCTTGAGGGAGGGAAGGGTGACTGCCAGGTGTCAGTTATGAGGAAGGTGGGAAGAAGAGGCCGTTATAAGGTGGTGGAAGGTTTACAGGCTGGAGTTTGTCAGAAAAGCAGTAATGATTCGCACTCCGATTCGGCGACCAATCTTGTCGTTTTGTCCCACGTCACCCAATTCTCTATCTGCGGCCGTTCCTTGTTTATTATTATTTTTAAATAAAAAAATTTAAACTTTAAGTTGTTGGATTAAAGAACACTCACATTAAAAATAAATAAATAATAATAATTAAAAAAAAGGAGAAAAAGGAGAAAAATCCATAGACCAAAAAAATGCTCTACAGGCTGGCATCCTCAGTCAAACTCAGACTCAAAGGAACCTCTACCCAACCGTTGCCATCCTTATCTCAGATATTTTATTATTTTATAATTAATAATATTTTAATAAAATTGTTGTTTATTCATTTTTTATCGTTACAGAGTTTTTTGGTTTTGTCTTTATAACTTCCACAACAGTGAATTTTACGCACCATATAAAGAAGTTTATCAGGAGATAATCTACCCCCACGACCTCTTGGGTGCGTGCCCTCGACGCTCCTCCTTACGAAGCTAAATTAATTAAATATTTTGTTTAACGAAGCTAATCAAATTAACGAACATAATTAAGATTAATAATAATCAGCGGGGACGCTCCGAAAAGTGTAAAGAGAATAATTTTATAAAAAATTACGAGGAAGAGAGGCGCTCCCTCGGGATAGTTGATAAGGGCCAGGGCAGGGAAGAGAGTGGTGTAGACGCTCCAGGTGACAGAGTACAGAAAAAGTTTGGAAGAAGAAAAAATAGTTACAAATAGTGTAATTAGGAAAAGAAGAGAGAGAATTTGATGAGACAGTGACTTATGTAAATCAGTGCGTGCAGGATTCGACACGTGTCCATTTCGACAGCTGTATCCCAAGCCCAACCGCTTGCCTGGAAGAAGCGGTGCCCATAACGTCTCCACCGGCTATCCCGGTCACCCTTTCCTTCTATATATTTTCCCTACTCTCACCTCCTCCTCTGTCTCTCCTCTGAACTAACAAAATACCAAACCACAACCCTCTTCTCTTCTTCCTCTTCTTCTTCTTCTTCTTCTTCTTCTTCAATCTCTCTCGTACCTGAAACAATCCACCTCTCATCAGGAGAAATATTTTCTTTGACAGATTCATCGTATATGATCTGTTAACCACAGTCGGCGAAAGATGGCTTCAACGAGGAAAGAAGTGGATCGGATCAAGGGCCCATGGAGTCCCGAAGAGGACGAACTGCTACAGAGGCTGGTGCAGAAGCATGGACCACGGAACTGGTCGCTGATCAGCAAGTCGATTCCGGGTAGATCCGGCAAGTCTTGCCGGCTGAGATGGTGTAACCAGCTGTCTCCCCAGGTGGAGCACAGAGCCTTCACCGCGGAGGAAGACGAGACCATAATCCGGGCCCACGCGCGGTTTGGAAATAAGTGGGCCACGATCGCTAGACTCCTTAATGGCCGCACCGACAACGCCATTAAGAATCACTGGAACTCGACCTTGAAGAGGAAATGCGCCTCCGTCGTCCCTGACGATGGTAATCTCCTCGGTTGTGGAGTCTACGATGGTAATTTGGCCGACGACAACCAACACCAGCAGCCTCTGAAAAGATCCTACAGTGCGGGTTCGGGTCCACCCGTATCCACGGGTTTGTACATGAGCCCGGGGAGCCCTTCAGGGTCTGACGTCAGCGATTCAAGCGTACCTGTCTTGTCCTCCTCCCACGTGTACAGACCCGTAGCGAGAGCAGGTGGAGTCGTGCCTCCTCTAGAAACGGCGTCGTCTTCTAACGACCCACCTACCTCGTTGAGCTTATCCCTTCCCGGCGTCGACTCCGGCGAGGTGTCAAACAGGATCAACGAGTCAACCCAACCGCCTGCCGCCAATGCAAACTCGAATGTGATCACGAGCGCGAATGTGGTGCCCTTTTTGCCGGTGGTGAGTCGTGAACCGGCGGGGAGGGAAGAAGTTGGAAAAGGGTTTTTTGGGTTCAGTACGGAGTTCATGGCTGTGATGCAGGAGATGATTAGGAGTGAAGTGAGGAACTACATGGAGGGGCTTCAGCCGCAGATACAACATAGCAATGGCGGAGTCGGTGGCGGGGGAGGTGGGATCGGAGGCATGTGTATGCAGAGCTTGAGTGGTGGCCGTGATGGTGGGTTCAGGAATGTTGTCTCTATGAATCGGGTTGGAGTTGGGAAGATTGAGTAGTGATTGCAGATGGGTTGTTATATTAGCCTGTAACTCAAATGAACACAGTAGAGAAAAAGAAATGGACGGAGAGAGAAAACTGGGCTTTTGTTTTTTCTCTTTTGTTTTCTTTTTAATTTTCTAGGGAAAATAATTTTGGTTAATGTACAGTGAGAGAAAGTAAGGCGAAGAAGGCAAGTAAGACAAGACGACACCTTCGCGAAAATCCGATCGGAAAAAAATCCAACTTTTGAATTTTGATCGATCGATCGATGGCCGTTGGTTGCTATGGACAAAAATTGTGCAATTAGCAAAATTAAAAGTTAGAAAAAGAAGGGGGAAAAAAAAGAATTTCCATAATTTTCAGCATCAATTTTTAAGTCTGTCGTAATCTAAATTCTGATAAACTCTGGCCTCTTTAGTTTCTTGGGATAAATGATGTTTTTATCCAGAAATTTTATTTTTATTTTTCAAAGAATATTGACTTTTAAAGGTTTACGATAAGTATCACGATGGGCACTTGGGTTTTAAAAAATCAAAAGAAAAATCAGGACGGGTTTTAGTAGAAAGTTGAAATTCTAAAAAAAAACAAGCAAAATTGATGGGTTACGTACGTAGTTCAGCAATTTTGGGTATTTTATATTGAAGTTAAAATTGCTAAAAATCTGAAGTTTTAATATATATTTTTTAAACACTTGATGGAAATTTCTAACTATTTTTAATCAACATATTCGCATTGTGTGGGTAAATTATGATACATGGTGAGGGTGTTGTATATATAAAATACATATAGGTACACATATATATATGGATGGAAGAAGGCATGTGGGGGGTGTCTGTATGCTTTATTTGTGTAAATATATGATAGGGAGGGGGGCATGTCATTTGTGGGTTGAAGCAGCAGCTTTTGAAAACCGAAATGGATTTTTAAGCTAAAAAACGCGTAGAGACAGTCACGTGCTGGTATTAATGAAACGGGTTCTTAAAAAAAGGAGATGGACAGGTGGTTGAAAATATTTAGTAATAATAATATTTCTAATTTTCAAAATTCCCATTTATGCATTTTCCTATTTAGTAATAATTTTTTTTTTAAAAATTTATAACAACCAAGCCTCGTTTAACTATTTTACAATTGTATCTCATCTCCGACGAATTTGTTCGCCAATTATCATTACTGGTTTTACACTAGTTTCAATTTTCATTTAGTTTGCATTGTGTTTGAGTTAAGTTTGGTCGTCATGCATTTATTGAGTTTTGAGTGTACATGCTAAAGGGTTTTATTTACGTTAAAAAAATGTAGATTATGGTTAAATAATTAAAATACAAAATAGGATGAGGAACCTAAACTGGGATAAAAGGTGGTTGGGAAGTTGTAGTAATGGCAGTTGGCAGTTAGCGAATGAAAACGCGTGTTTGGTTGATCTTCAAACTCAGAAACTTGTTTAAACCTGGAAAACGACTTTTAATCGATTAACTTGAAATTTGACTCTTTTTGTGTTTTACTGATTTAAAACTAACTATCTCATTGCTGGTTGCTATTTAACCAACTTCAACTAACTGATTTAAGTGGTCCGTGAATTTACAGTTGGGTGATTACAACCTCCAAGCCAGTTGCAGTTGATACAAACTTTTCTAAACTTACCGAGAACAATGAAAAACAGGGTGAACTCTGGAATCAAGAGTTATTTTTTATTCAATTTATATGGATTACATGTATTGTTGTTTTGTGCAGTATATCACTAATAATATCTTATAAAGAAAAAATTTCAAACACTAATTAGTGCTTTTTATATTGAATTACAAAACGAGGCTAATGAATTAATCATCTATCAAGGTACTATTCTGTAATATTTACCTTTGAAATTTATTTTAGAAATTATTATTATTTTTTTATAACCCAACAAATGAATGGAACTTCTTTAAATGATAAGAAATCATTTTTAAACTTTACCAAAAATTGAATTTTCTATAAAATTAAAATTTATATATATATATATTGTAAAAATAATTCATCTGTTGGCAATATACCTTAAATGGAGAGGAAATGAGCATGCATTTAGAACAAACATCTTAAACTTAGAATGCTTATAGTTTAACTACATATCTCACTTCAGAAATCTCAAATTTGAGTTTCTTTCTTTTCAATAATTCATGAAGTTAAAAACTCCTCCTTCATCCATCCAATTTGAAGAGAAAGAAAAACCAATACATTTACCAGAGTCTCTAAGGGCTAGTGCGGTCATAAAAACCTAAAGAAGAAGAAGAAAGGCATTTGATGGATGATTGTCAATTTTGTACAGTGTTTGGGAAAATCAATTTCTCTTCCAAAACTACATGACTTGCAATATACCTTAAGGATTCTCTACACTTCCTTTATATGAACAACCAATCAGAATCGTGGCTCTTTCTTTCGCCTATATCAACCTCAAAAAAGAATGGAAATTATGTAGAAGATAACCAACCTAAAGGTGCTACAAAGCTGCTGGTTGGTTGGTAGAACTGCTGGTAGGATTCTTTGTTGGTGGCAAAAGCCTGGATTTGAATTCATTTACTACATGGCCCAAATCCTGCTTCCAAGACCATGAAGGATCATTAAGGGCACGAACTGAATTAAGACAGACAAGAAGAGTCCCACCTTCATGTAACAGAACCTGTGAGTTTAAACAAAGAAAAGCATTCACTAGGGCATAGAGCAGAAGTTTGCAGCGTAGTATCTTAAAAATAATTGCATAATAGAATGGTTATTACTAAATAAAAATATTTTTAGTTTTTATTTCCTGAATTTGCATACATAAAAGCTTGTTGAAACTCGTGTTATATTTTTCTCGTCATTTTCTAAATTCTCTTTTCATTCTCAGAAACTTTTTTTTTTTCATGTGCATATATATATATATATATATAAATTTAGAAAGTATCCTGTGTATGAAACATGGCTAAATTTTTTAAGTTATAATTTGAACATTTAATAGCAAATTAGAATTTTTGACAGCATGGTCTTTTTTCTCGCTAATCATTTTGTACCTGAAGACTTATTTGGCAGGATAAAGTTAGGAATAAACATTCCAGTGAAAACTTTAGGAACTTACATATAACATGTAAAAACTTGTGAACTAAAGTTTTGCTGTGGGCTTTGGAAGGCATGAATACGAAAAGAATGATGCCTATGGAGCATCAAATTAGCAAAGTTCATACCGTCAGCCACAAGGGAAGAAATCCCATAACAGATGGAAGAGAGGCCAAGACTATGGCAGATAAAGCAAGGGCCACGTTTTGCTTGACCTGCAAATCAATAAGCACAAGTCAACAGCACTGAAAGCAGGGTCAAAAAAATGACATCATCATGAATGCAGGCAGGCACCAGGGAAGTTGTCTGGCGAGACTTTGCAATACAGAATGGAACACCAGAAATATTGTCTCTTAGCAAGAGGACATCTGCGACAGCTATAGCGGTTGCACTGGCACGTTGAGCAAGCACAATCCCAACTGTTGAAGCTGCAAGTGCTGGTGCATCATTAATTCCTTCACCTACCATGATCAGACCTCCTCCTGTGATAAATTTCAAAACCTGTTAAACTAATCACTTAAAAAAAAAAAACCACAAGATAACTTCACAAAAGAGCATGACAGAAGAGCACAGCAAGAGAAAAAAACATGGATGCTTAAGTTTCATTTGAAAATGATGTTCTCAAAAAAAGTATTTCTTCAGAAAGCAAAACAATTTCTCTGGTAGCAGTTTAGAAAATATTTTTCAGTGATTGAGATACACCGGAATTTTTTTTTTTAATTATGCAAAGTATGAAACTTACACCAGGCAAACATGTCAAAAATTTAAAACAAAATAAAGAAAACTTGGATAGTACGTATTCCTTCAATAAGCCAATAAGATAATTTTTCATTATTTTGATAGGTCTACGAATGTAAATATGTAGATAGCTAATCATATTCACAAATAAAATGTTCTTGAGTTTAACAAGAAAAATGGAGCATTGAACAAAAAAAGAGAGACAAAGAAGATGATATTTCATGGGTTTTGTGAAGTAACTGACATACAGCTTCGTCTTTTCAAACTCTAAAGTCATTCTCGCTGTCATCATTTTCTACTGTGTGTTTGAAGTGCCATTTCCTGATATAACAGCAGAGGTCTCTGCCGTACTTTTTAAAGCAGTAGTGATAAACTTGCATGTTAATCTTATTAACTTTTTAAGAATGAAAGGTATGTTAATCCAGTGACAAACTTGCATGTTAATCTAGTAACTTTGCTTTAAGTGCATCAATTCATTATTGCCTGTATGTGTATGGCTACATATATCTTTTTTTTGAAATAGTGCATGGGTACATATGTCAATCTATTTAAGACACAAAATGACAGGTTATTCTGAAGCTTTGGAGCCAATACGGTATTCATCCACACGGCTAAATTTTCAGGTACACACTAAAAATGATGGTAGGAATTACTAGATGCAATTTTTTTAATAATTTTCTATCTCCAAATCCTCCATGAAAACAAAATAATAGAAATTGTAAAGATGATGCCACAGATTTTCCTTATTCTTTTATCTGCTTTCATATGCTCCTGCAATCTAACATCTAAAAGATTAGTAAATACTTCACATGAATAAACTCACCCATATCCCTCGAGATACTCTTCACATGATTAAGTTTGTCCTCAGGCTTCAGGCTGCAGTAAACTTCATTGATTCCCACAGCATTTGCAACTCTCCATGCACTTGACTCATGGTCACCAGTTAACATCATTAGACGAAGTTTTGCTTGATTTTTCAATTCTGCAATAACATCTGAAACCCCTGGGCGAGGTCTATCCTCAAGGTGAATCAATGTTACCTAGACAGGAAGTTATGGCTAGTTATTGTTTACCCTGACAACAATATGCTGTTCCCAATCTACAAAGAACTACTCCCTCTATGTAGGAAAAATGTCCAATTTATGGTCTAAAGCTAAAGTATCAGAATAGACAGAGAAGTAAAATAAATAATCCCAATTAATGAAAGTATACTTTTTTTTCTCTCTTTAAAAGAATAGACACCTTTTTGTCAACAGAAAGAGCAGCATGGACAAGGTCACTTCCATATGAAGAAGCATTTACAGCTTCCTTGATCCTTCGGGATTCATCTTCAGATTTGCAAAGTGAAGTGATGAACTCTACAGAACCAAGTGTAGCTTTTAAACTTCTAACAGCTCCAGTTCCTGACTATAATAAAGTAGTGTTCATTATAATAAGCCAAGTGAGTGGAGAGAGATGGAGCACTCCATACAAAAGAGTATGAAGACTAATGCCCAGGAAACCATGCACTTGGAAAAACTACTTCTGTGAATGACAACAAAATTTAGAGTATATAAGCAGGGGATGGGATAAGATTTTGATATAGCTCCCTCACGATATGTTCTATTATTATTTCCTTCTCTCCTTCCTGAAGCAGCTAATTTTTTTAAATGGAGAGCGGACACAAATTAAAAAACACTCAAGGAAGATCATGTACTTTGCAGATACAAATCATACAACCTTTTTCTATCTTGTCATTTTGTTTTGAGAATAAATTATTTTTATCTTAGGCAAACCATAGTAATAGCTAAATTTACTTAAAGAAATTAACAGCTCCAGGAACTTGATCATAGAATATGTTCACGTGTTACAAACAGATATGTAAAACATATAACCAAAGGACTAATCTGCTTGAAATGCTAAAACAAACAACCACCAGATTTTCTGGGCAGAACACAGTACCTCAGCTCCAAGTAGAGTAGCAACAAGACCCTTTCCAGGAAAACATTCAAAACTTTCAACAGAAACAGAAGGTAGGTCCTTCCCTATGCTATGGTCTACCACAGCCCTGTAACAGTAGAATTATCAATGTCACAAGAAAAACGTCTGAACCATGAAAACCTATCCAGTACTAATATAAAATCCTTAAATTTCATAAATATGGGAGGGTGAGTTATTGTTAAGAATTCATCCATGGATCTGTATCTATAAATATTCACTTCAACATCATAGGCCAACCACCCTGGATAAGGAGATACATTTCATTAGGTTGGCAATGTTGTCTTCTGAAGTTGAATTTGAAATGAGAAACGATAATGCCAGGACTGAAATACTGTGAAAACCAGAGGATCATTTGAGCATTAACATGAACTACAAAATGTAAATGATACCACAAAATAAGGTCCATCACAAAAACAAAACGTAAAGGGAAGGCTGTTCAGATCTTGAGTGAAGGCACTATTTAGGTTTTTCCCCGGAAACTAGTCTAGAGTACCTAACAGATCTCATACGATCTAACTGCAGAGGTGGAGGTTGAGACTTTGTCTAGATCAACTCATTATTTTGGTTGTCAACAAAAATATTACAGATTTAATAGGCCAATGTCAATTACTCTACAGAGCAATATCAAGCAAATGTATTTTACAGGTAAGGGTTACGAGGGAAAAATGCGTTTTATACAATACCTTCCAATAGGATGAGTCGTACCCTTCTCCATTGCAGCTGCTACTGCCAGAGCTTCTTTTTCACAATCAGGAGTGCAACAGGCTGTGAAGCTTGAAGCATTCTTTCTGATATGATGTCCGTAAATTGGTTCTATTGCTTTAAACATAAGCCCTCCAGTTGTCAGGGTCCCCGTTTTATCAAATGCAATAGTATGACAAGATGCTAGAGCATCTAGAACCTGACCACCTTTAAGCAATATTCCCTGTAAAAGAAGAAAAAAACAGTATCATGGTTACCGGGAGGTCATCATCGCAAAAGTTTGGATTATAACAAGTTACACTTCATTTCAACTAAATTTTGGAATCTTTGATTGTTTTCAGACATTTTAGGACGAGTAGGTGGTTGAATTAATGCGACGCTGTCTCGTCTGGCTGTGCGCCCTGTGCTCACGGGCCCCCTAGCGTACCCCTCCGGGGAACGCTCGCACCGCAACCCCAGGTCAGGCGGGACTACCCGCTGAGTTTAAGCATATCAATAAGCGGAGGAAAAGAAACTAACAAGGATTCCCCTAGTAACGGCGAGCGAAACGGGAAGAGCCCAGCTTGAGAATCGGGCGCCCCCGGCGCTCGAATTGTAGTCTGGAGAAGCGTCCTCAGCGGCGGACCAGGGCCCAAGTCCCCTGGAAGGGGGCGCCGGAGAGGGTGAGAGCCCCGTCGTGCCCGGACCCTGTCGCACCACGAGCCGCTGTCAACGAGTCGGGTTGTTTGAGAATGCAGCCCAAATCGGGCGGTAAATTCCGTCCAAGGCTAAATACGGGCGAGAGACCGATAGCGAACAAGTACTGCGAGGCAAAGATGAAAAGGACTTTGAAAATCCTCTTTTTTTGTTCACCAATTTCCCAGAGGAAAAAATTTTTAAGATTTGGTCCTTCATAAAGTTTAAATGCTTTACACCATCTAATTGAAGAATATGTGAATAGTTCAGTGGTAGATGAGTTTAAACACCAAGATGGGCGGTACAACTTGCTCAAAAAAATCTTTTGCTTTCAACTATGAAGCGCTAAAAATAAAGGTCACTTTCTTGTCAAGCAACTTCCAATTGCTCTCATAAGTTCTTCCATCGAAGAACAAACTTTTTGTATTAAAATGCATCACACATACTTCTGAACGAGTTGTTTGACATTAACAGACAATAAATAGTTGAACAGAATTACAGTTTACGTATGTGCATTCACTGATTGATTGGAAAAATTTTATATCCATGACAGCTCATGGCAGGCAATTAGTGGAGTAATACCTTTCTGGCACAGGAACTGATAGCAGTAATATATGCCAATGGAGCTACAGCCAGGGCGCAGGGTGATGCTGCCACCATAAGTCCTAGTGCTCTGTAGATTGATCCTCTGGATGCTACATGAGTAACTCAACATCAAACAAGATAAAGTACGAAATTAACTCAAAACGGTATATAAAGAGATAGACACATGCAATTTCAATGTTGAAGACAAATACCCTCTAGTGGAAAGATTATGGTATTAAGAGTTACTTTTGTGATATGAACTTTTATATACTATTCAAGATATTTAGTTTATTTAGGAACTTATTTACTAGTTTATTTACTATTTATAATAGGTTTATTATGTGGTTGTAATTCTATCCAATTTAGACCTTTTTTGTTAAAGAAAAAAACAGCGACTGGGGTAGAAACACTTCTTGCACATGGCCATAAGAGTTCAATTATTCAATTTGAACTATAACATCTATACAAGAAAGAAACTTGCCATGGCCTACTGAACCCCAAGCAAAAGCGTTCCCTTCCACAACAGCTAGAAATACATACTGTTATCTTATCAATTGGATTACCACCTCAGTGGCATTCCATTCTATTAACTTGTTATTTCCTATTTCATATTTAACATAATATGCTATTCCAGAAATCCTATAAATGCCAAGATGACTCTTCTATGCTAGGCTCTTCATACACTGACACCCACGTACAAACCATTTGAAGTTAGACATGCACTAAATAAAATCAGATCCTATGATTATATGGTTGCTGGCTTAGATCCTGCTTATAATAAGCGGGCACATATTTGGCTTGATAGACCTTCTCCATATCATTCCAGTTAGGGCATAAAGAAAATGCTCAATGCAACTACGCCAATATGAAACGATACCTGGATCCAAGCTGTCATAAAATGGTGTGTCATCAGCATTGACCTTTCTACCATTGTCAAGCTATCCTTCTTTGGCAAACTAAGGGTCCTCCTGATAATGTAGATATGTTACAAGACCATGTCTAGGCTTATATTGCCAATCTCTATGGGGATGTGGTCTAGGCTTATATTGCTAAACTCTATGGGGATGTGGTCTAGGCTTATATTGCTAATCTCTATGAGGATGTGGTGTCTTCCTATCATGCCTTGGGTTGTATATAACAAGTGATTGCCTGAGGCTTCTATAGAGGAGTCTTAGGATTGAGATCATTTTTTCTGAAATAAAAAATACAACGCATCATTAAATCATAGCACTAAGCGAGTGCCACTCATGAACAAAATTATTTATAAATCAATTAGTAAGTCAATACAATCCCCAAACTCGTAAATAGAAGGAATGGGGTGCCTCAACACCAAAAAACCTCAACACATGGAGCCATCTATCTCTAACTCTACCCAGCTCCTCTTCCTTTCCTTCAAAAGCTCTCTTATTTCTCTCATTCTACACAACTCAACATATTGTAAGAGGAATGAGCTCTACATGCTTCCTTCCTTTGTTAATTCCTTTCCAAGCCCATAACTCATCCTTGACTGATCCAGCAATTGCCCAGTTTATTCCCAACAAAACGCAGGCTGTGGTCCATAATTTAAACGTATATGGACACTGAAGAACTATTTGATCGCAAGACTCAGCCTCCCTTTTACAGAGAAAACATCTGCTAACCAGGATATTCCCCCTCAGATTATCTATTATCAAAATACACCCACAACCTTAAGATTGAGATCACGGATCACAAGCTCCTACTTCCTGTCCCTAGAGGTTTCAACTCTTTGAAAGACTAAAAAAACCTATCTGAATCATTTCTACAAGAGCATCTATTTCTGTAACGAGTTTTCTTAATTCAGCCTGAAACTTGGGTAGGACACTTTCAGGTGGTAGAATATACATTTAACAAGGATGAGAGAAAGAAACAACCAAACTACTGAAATTATGTAAACTAAAAAAATACTGCAAATTATAGCCTAACCTCCTTTAATTTCTAATATTTTTCCTCCCTTCGAAAAGATTTGCTTTTATTGAAAAAAAAAAAAAGAATTCTCTCAAAGATTACCAGATGTGCTGATGAATGGCCACTTAAAAAGAAAAGGCCCAAGAAGGGCAACAGCTACTGATAGAACGACTACCACCTTGCTGTAATTTTCACCAAATTCATCCAACCATCTTTGAAGTTTTGGCTTATTTGATTGTGCTTCTTCAGTCAACTGCACAATCTTGCTTAGAGTTGAGTCTTTCCATGTCTTTGTTGCCTGTGTCAGAATCCATGGAAAAAAGTTTAAGGAAAAAAAGATAAGAACAAGTAGTGTAAATTAGCAAATGAGAACAAAAAAATTTGAAGGTTTTTTTTTTTTGTGTATAGCAATGAAGAAGAATTAACAATGAATAACATCAACAGAAAATTGTTGTCATTTACATGCTCACAAATTACAGGAATTATAAAAAATTGACATCAAGTTGGAAAAGATTCAGACATAAACAACGTTTTAAAATACCTTCACAATCATTCTACCATCCAAATTCCTTGCACCTCCAGGAATCCTGTCTCCAACTTTTGCTTCCAATGGTTTGATTTCTCCAGTTAAGTGTTCAATGGTAATGGTTGCACCACCTTGATAAACTTCACAATCTACAGGCACAGCCTAAACACAGTAACAATCTCCACTATCAATTTCCATATGTAGAACATGAGTTAACACATCTTAAACCTACAATTTTTGAGGAAACGGGTTGGCAAAGATATTTACTTCTCCATAGCTATTGAGGTTGCAGGAAAATAGAAAACAGCTTAAATAGCAGCGCAGAGGGAAAAATGTGAATGCTACATTTCTTTCAATCAGGCAAAGAAAGGTTCATTTTCATTTTATTTAATAAGAAAGAAAGTTAATTTTCATTTTATTTAATAAGAAAGAAAGTTAAAGATAAATTATAATCGTAGTAAATGCGAAACAGATGAGTTATCACAGACCTCACCAGTTCCGACCAAAATATAGGAACCAACTTCCACATCATGCACCGGAATGCTTCTGTAAGACAAATCAGAGGTATTTGGTAAATTTTCATCATTCACATCTAGCACAAGGGCAGAATTAGGGTAATTTTCCTTCAACTCTTTAACATCCACCACAGACCGGCTGGTGAAGAACTCTTCAGCTGGAGGAATGACAACAAACAGGAGCAGGAAACTTATAAGCTTTCCCGACAAGAATTATCACTCAAGAGCTAAAAGCTTTACTGGCTCACCTATATGAGCAAGATTGAACATTGCTAGAAGTAATCCTCCTTCAAGTGAGTTCCCCATGAATATGGAGGCAAAGGCCGCTAATGCCATCAAGACATGAATGTTAACTTTACCACCAGCTAAATCAGTAAGTGCATCAAGAGCTGCAGAGACCTAATTTTTAAATGATAGAATAATAGAATTTCATTAATAATTTCTATGCATATCAAGAAACTCTAAATTTCACATGATAACAGACAAAAGTTAGATAGAGAACCGCAGATACTTCTGCAAAACCGAGTAACATTCAGATAAAACATACGCGTAGAAAGAAAACCTTACTCCAACTAACGGGAAACCGATAAAAATGAAGGTTTTCTGTAAAGACTTGACGGCCGGTTTTGGGACCAAGTAAGGGCAAGCAGCAGCGGCGAGGAATAAAGCTGTGGCACAGCAGCAGAGCTGAAGGTGCTCCCTCAAGAAATTTGCTAGGTGAACCCATCCTATGGTTCTCGCAAACCCAATCAACGCTCTCTGCGGCCCCCTCAGCTCCTGCGTGCCACCATGATGATGGTGATGGTGATCGTGATTGTGATGATTATGATGAGCGCCAACGTGATCGTGATGCGTGTGTTCGTGACTATGATGTTGGTCGCGGTGGTTGTTTCGGTGGTGATTGCTGGCCTGGGCTACGCAATGGACTATCAACCGATGAAAGTTAGGAGAATCGAAGTGAAATTGGGGAAACTGATGGTGCAAAACGAGTTTGGGCGAGTTAACTGGGCTGGTTCGTGCGGGTCGACTTAGAGAAGGGAATTTGGTAAGGCCAATTGGATGATGGAGCACCGCGGTTTCCATTGACGCAACCTTGCTTCATCAACAGTCCCCTTTGCGAGTCATTGCAAAACGTCGGATTGAATAGAGAGCGAACTTCCAATTTTACAGACAAAAGAAGACCAACTTTTTGAGGTGTTGTTATATTAACCACACCATGAGCTCATTTAGTGGGCCCATAATTCTTTTTATTTTTTATTTTTATTTTCTTTTAAAAATTCTAATTTCTTTTATTTTCGAAGTTTGTGGTTTATACTCTTTATCCTTTATAAATTACCTTATTTTGTTATTTAACTTTAAAAGTATAAATATTATACATATATACATTTATTTATTTCAGTCCACCAATCTCATAGGAAAATATTAAGAAATGTTTTTAAAAGTAAGTATAATAGCTTAAAAATGTTACAAAACTTTTTCAAATATAATAATTTTAGATTTTCTTTTTAAATTAGACATGAAAAATGTGACAAACTACTTCCTATCCTACAAAATAAGAATAAGATATTCCACTAATCTATATCAACGCATCGTATCGAAAAAATTCAACCAACGCTGTAAAGACTTTTACCATAAAATAAAAACAATTATTTACAAGATATACAACATTTAATCCAAAATCAATCTAACGAATACAAACAAACACATGAGAATCATCTATTACTTTAACATAATTAATTGTAACACTTCATATCAAGTTCAATACTACTATTCTATCTCCCTCAAGTATGGAGTCCGTGGCTAAGCATTCCAGTTTTAGTTCCTGTTGCACTGCATTTAAAAATTAAGATGATGAGTATACATAACCCAATAAAAATAATTTAGAATTTAAAACTAAAGTATAACAATTAGGTAGACTCCCTTCCCAACATTTTATTCCACACTCCATCTTTCTTCCTTCCTACTCAGTACACTTCCTCTCCACCCATGCTTCTCTCACACTCACACTCACACTCACACTCACACTCATTTACTACCTACTGTCTCTAACTTCGTCTCTAACCTAATACTTTCCTGCGGCCCTAGCGACTCCTAGATACAGAACACATTCAGCAATACCGCCACACCAAATACTATAACAACCCAGAACAACTAATAGTCCTCACAAATACTACCACTCAACCATGTCTCTCTTTTTCCCACATTCCCACCACCCACTTTATACCACACCTTTTGGCGCAAATAATGACCCTTGAAGGCCACCCACGAACCCATGTGCCGCATTCACTGTCTCACCACAATAGTAGACGCTCCCTAACACATATCAACCCCTTAAGGGCAACACTCACATAGTTATCGATCCCTTAAGAGCTACACTCACACAACTGTCGATCCTTAAGGGTCACACTCACACAACCGTGCCTCTTCACTCTACTAGCACCTCCATACACCACCACCTGCTTCACTCCAACCACATCCCAGCCACTGAGTGGCCATATGCACAGGACGTGCCTCTACACCCTATCGGCACCTTGCACACCCGAAAACGCCCAGGCACCCACCGACCACTGAGTGGCCACGAACATACACACACAGACTCGCATTCTCAACACATCGGCACCCGAAAATCCCTAAGTATGAGCCAAAGGCCTCCCAAACACATGCCTGAATCAGAAAGTGTTGGCCAATAGATGACCTCATCCCTTTTCGTCTCCCTCACCTCTCGTTTTGCTCAGTTCTGTTCATTCCTAACAGTCCTCTCTCCCCGTAGATCCTAACCGACTTCACCTATAACCTTCTCTAATCCTCCTCATGTACTCATAGAAATCCCTAAATATCGGATTGCTAAAACTCCTCTCTCTCCCCTACAGCTCATGAACATATCATCTCCTTGCCCGTTTACTACTCCCGAATATAATTCCACCTCAAAGTACTTCCTTAATCCATATTCCCTACATCTGTAACCATCGGTTAACATGCAATATAGAAATTCAACATGTATTGCCACAAATCAGTTTTGAAACTCCAAATTCTTCTTACCTCTTGATTCCATACTCTTCTCTCTCACCAAATCCACCGTGACCTCACCTCTTTCAGAACTTCCGATCAATCGTTTTCTGCACTCGCCTCCGATCGCTCACCTCTCGCAATCGCCTCTCTCTCTCTCTCTTTCTCGCACTCGCATTCTCTGTTTTTCCTCATTTCCTTTCTTTTCCTCCCTGATTTCCTTTCTTTGCCCGATGATACTCCACTCAACTTCACATCCTAATTGTTGATTTTTCCCATCCCATCCCGTCCCATCCCGACCATCCATCCTACTCCCATACATACCTGACTATTACAAGAAATTATTATTTTTCATGCATTTTATTAAAACATTATTTTGAAATTAATAATAAATTAGAGTTTCACCCTTTATGATTTTGTCTAATAAAAATAAAATTTTATAAATTATTTTATAACAATTTATGATTTCATAGTTATCAATATAATGATTTTATTATTTTTAATGACTGTTGAGTAATAATACATGCTTTTAATATTCTGGTTAGATGAATTTTGTGGTGGGTAATTAATGTATGGTAATAATACAAAATAATAATAATAAAGTTATACCATATTTGTATATTAATGTTTGGTAATGACAACTGTTTTATTTAAATTGATACAATGGTATGATTGTATATTCAATCAAATTACTAATTTATTCATATTTTATTATATGTAACATTAAATAAAAAAATATATATAAAAAGAATACAATAAAAAAATAAATTATATAAAAATATAATTAAATTTATATTTATATAAATAATTATTATACATTATCACATTTAATTATTATATTTGATAATATATAATTATTATTTACATTATCGTATTAATTTTATTTTAATAAAATTAAAATTATTTATATATAAAAAATGAATAATTATACTTATATATTATTATATTAAATTTAAAATTATTTTAAAAAATAAAAAATTAAAAGGTATTTCAAATAATTATAGTAGTAAATAAATAAATAAATAATTAGAATAAAACAGAGATTAATAAAATTTAATAAGGATATAACTGGAACAAAAATATGAGTTCATCAAAACTACGCATAATTTTAAAAATTCACCTAAAACTTGTCTTTCAGATACCGTGAAATACTTTTAAATAATTATACCAGGAAACAAAAAGATTTCATCATCCTAATACCATACCCTATTTTAATTAACCATGAAATACCACAATTCAAAGAGAGATTAAATTTGTTATTGAAATAAAAACTAGAAAAATGTTTGTTTTATTTTTTATTAAGATAAATAATTATGCACTCAACATAATTTAATTCGAATAAATCATTTTAAATTTTATAAAATTATATTTGGATTTGTTTATTGATCAACAATTTAAATAATAAAAAAATTATCAAAATCATGAGGTAATTACTAGATTCATTAAAATGAAGTAATATTTTTTTTTAATCTATAGTAACACTTTAAAATTTTGAATTATCTTAAAATAAATATATGATTTTATTTTCAAATTAATCAAATTAGAATTATAGATAACACTTTAATTTACTTAATTAAAACCCATAAAAAGCACTAATTCAATTTAAATGACGTGACAAATCTTGAACAATAATTTCTCAAGTATGTGTTGACAATTTCATGACGTATGTGATGACCAAAATAATCACTGACGCATAAAGGACAAGTAAGAAAATGTTTACACAGGCGATTTAATTTGTTTTATAAAACAATTATTCTTTTGAATGGATTATAAAATAAATTAATTATATAGTATATAGTATAGGCCGCCGCCACTACAAGTTTAAAATAATTTGCATGCTTTGTTAATTTAACTTTTGACTTTTTGACTTTTTCTGATCTTAATTTAAAAAATAAAAAATACTTAATTAAACACAATAAAAAAAGAACCTTGATCATATAAAGATCCTTCCCAGTTGGATATAAAATCCAAAGCCCAGACACCACAAACCTCCACACCTTCTTCGTTTACCATGCAAATTTGCTGATATACATTTTGTTGATCCTTTAGATTTGATGCGGAGAAAATGGAGGGAGGAAGAAAAGTGATTGGTTGGGCTGCTAGGGATTCATCTGGGCATCTCTCACCTTATTCTTTCACTCTCAGGTCTCTCTTTCTTCTTCAAAATGATTCATAACTAATATAAGGAACTGAACAAGTGAGAAGAATGCTAGATTTGTGTATTAAATGGTGTTAATTCTACATTAAACCAAATTTAAAACTCCATAAGAACCTGTATGTTTGTTAGTCAATTTTAGAAGTAATATTCTGTTTTGGTTCCATAACAGAGAAACAGGACCAGAAGATGTAATGTTTAAGGTGCTGTACTGCGGTGTCGATCACAGTGATCTTCATCAAATAAAGGATGAGGTTCACCCCGCCAACTACCCTTTAGTTGCAGGGTAAGCATCATGCTCTTCTCCAATCAATACATATACATATATATAAGAGAATACACGTGCGTGCATGTGTGTGAGAATTTGTTTTATGTTCGTAAGGCATGAAGTGGTGGGAGAGATTATGGAGTTGGGTTCAGAAGTGAAGAAGTTGAAGATAGGGGAGTTGGTTGGAGTTGGATGTATAGTTGGATCTTGTGGGGATTGTTTGCTCTGCAAATCAAATACGGAAAATTACTGCAACAACAGAATATTCACATATAATGGCATCTACAAAGATGGAAGACCCACTCAAGGAGGCTATTCTTCTGCCATGGTTGTTCATCACAGGTAAACCAGAAAAATTACTGCTGCTTGTTCTTTTTCTTTTCCCTTCATAGGTATTAATGGGTATATTAAATAAATGTACTAAACTAGTACTAATTTAAACTATGTTTCAGATTCGTAGTAAAGATACCAAAGAAGCTAGCACCGGAGCAAGCAGCGCCACTACTATGCGCAGGGGTGACAGCATACAGTCCCTTGAAGCAGTTCATGAACAGTGATAAAGTCCTAAAGGCAGGAATATTAGGATTGGGAGGGGTAGGACATCTAGGTGTTCTAATAGCAAAGGCAATGGGACACCATGTGACTGTTCTAAGCTCTTCTGATAAGAAAAGGGCAGAGGCATTGGAGCATTTAGGGGCAGATGCCTTTGTGGTGAGCTCCAATGCAGCAGACATGGAGGCAGCAGCCAATAGCCTTGACTTTATTCTTGACACAGTCCCTGCTGTGCACTCTCTCGACTCATACCTTCCACTTCTCAAAGTTAATGGGAAGCTCATCTTTCTTGGGGTTGCCCCAAAACATTTGGAATTCAACAATACTGAATTAATTTTAGGTATATCACTCTCTCTCTCTCTCTCTCTCTCTCTCTCTCTCTCTTCCCCTTTAAGGTAATCATATGTGTATAAGGATAATTTTATGGGTAGATCTGTAAAAGGGTTATGATTGAGTATTATGTTTGGGAAACAGGGAAGAAGGTACTAACAGGGAGCTTCATTGGGAGCATGGAGGAGACACAGGAGATCTTGAATTTCTGGGCAGAGAAAGAACTGACATCAATGATAGAGATAGTGAAGATGGATTATATAAACAAGGCATTTAAGAGAATGGAAAAGAACGATGTGAGGTACAGGTTTGTGGTTGATGTGGCTGGTAGCAACCTCCAAGAAGTCACTTGTGAATGAATTCATAAAGGATTGGAGCATTATAAGTAATACTCTTCTTTTCAGTTCTTAAGATGTTTCAGATAATTTTCAATTGATTGCTTGAATAACAAAAGAGAATTTCTCCAGGCCTTCTCCAGTTTTTGTACTCTGGTATTAATCAATTATGAAGTTTATTTTTTATACTAATTGTTGGAATCATTTGAACTTATATGAACTTCTTAAATCGGAATCAATACTTTATTAGTAGCTAATGTCAAAAATTTCTAAATTGTAACAGAAAGATTTAAAAATTTCTAAGATCATATATGAATATTACTTTCAATTATATTCTTGAATGATACAGTGTTTTTAAATATATGATTCAATTTTCAATTTTATAGAATAAAAATAAACTGTAAATGAAATATTTTTTTTAAAAAATAACACTTTTTAATTCTAAACTAATTATTTGAAAAGTTCATGTTAGATATTTGTACCATTCATTTTTTGATAATTGATAATATAACTTTATGATTATAAAATTGAAAAATATGACTTAATGATTACAGAATTGAGTGTATGAGTTATTCATTAAGTCATGTATCAAAAACATAAAAATTATACTTAATTTTTCACCCATCAATTAATTATAATTCAAGAATTAAATGAAAACATAATGGATTTCAATTTAACACAGGGAGAGGCATAAAATTTATCAATTTTATAGATGATTCTTACAGTTCAAAACCTAGTTGTTCTAAATACACAGTAAAAGTCCATGCACTGAAAAATTCAATTGTAAGTACACAAATTCTAAGTATATATTTGCATCAACTGAACCCTGTAGAGTTTATTCAGATATCCAAACTTAATTTCAACATGGTGAAGATTCTTTACAAAATGATTTTTTTAAAAAAGAAAAAATTGAACTCATGAACAATTTAAAGTAAAACTGTCTATAAGCTCAGTTGGTCTATCATTTTGTAAAGAACCTTCATCCTATCACAGTTAAAACAAACCCCGATCTTCAAAATAAATCTCACAAATTAAGTTAATTTATTCTAGATATAGCTTCAATCTATCGACAACATTCAGATCTGGTCCTATAATGCGAATTGGCTATTATTATCTTGTCTCCGCAATAATTTGACATGGAACAAACTCGGGTGCACACGACAAAGCTGTCATTTAGGGTGAACCTTAATGCACCAAAATCAACATTGATCTCGGAACTCAAGAGGTAGCCAATTTTTTGTTTGAACATTATACCTCCAGTTACAACTCTGGTTACAAGATCTCATTTCTCAATACTCAAAGGTAAGACTTGCATATTCCCATTTCACATAAGATTACAATAAATTATGACTCAGTCCGTCACATGTAAACCTCAACGGTATACAGAATTTATCCCAAATGAATGTTACATTAATACACCTACCTTTGGAAACCGGGGGGGAAAAAGATAAATAATAAATTTTAATGTTACAACAACAACTGGATTGTTTCTTCCTGGAATTGTAAGAGGGGAAGAAAACATACCAATTGGTCATGAAACTGTAGCATTACCGCCTCAATCTGGTGGTAGAGATTGTGACGATAAACCACTGATTGTACAGGTTCAATCGCCTTTGTCTTTGCCTTTACTTTCAGAACATCTAGAAGCATCATAAGCAGAAACAAAGAAGGTGCTCTGGTTCTTCTGCAGAAATCTGTACGGAATTAGGAACTATTAGTAGGGAATCTGTGCTGAAATAAAAGCCTACAAATTTAAAAATTTATAAAACAAAAAGGGAAAACAATCTGCCTAGTGATACCTATTGACTGCAGCCTATAGTCAACTAAAGAACAACCTAGAAAATGTAAAACTAGAATTCAAACGGGTATTTTTTAAAAAGATTTTAGTGTAGGATGAAAGACTCGGATGATACTTCAGAAGGTCGAGTAACTTCTGCTGCAACCGGGTCAAAGTTTCCTCTTCAATGTTCACATAAGCCAGTAGCTCAGGCAGCTTCACTGCACAGACAAGGATACTTCAATGCTTGTTCAAGTATAGGAAGGAAAGTAAACATAATTCATAATAATTAAATACTTCTTTGGGTTTCTGGTATATAAATCTGGAAAAAAAAATTCAACAACAAGGTCCAAAATACTAATCATGGATTGACAAGGTAATTACTCATTTGAAAACTGGAAATTACTCAACTCTGGGAATTATGCCTCTTTGGAGGTCAATAACCTTACTTGCCCAAAAAAATTGTTAACATGGGATTAATTACCTCTAAGGTCCTACTAGAAAAATCCTTTGCTTCCAAATTGAATTTGATGCAAGATGAACAAATAAATTACTGAAATATGATAACTACACATGTGGCAATATCATTTCTCATGTTTTGTTTTGTTTTTTTTTTTGAGGAAATGCGATTTCTCAAATTACATACACTTTTATACAATGAAAAGGTAAACCAACTGTGAGTACTACATTAGACACATACCAAAGAGGCG
Organism: Carica papaya; assembly: GCF_054855325.1. Classification (NCBI taxonomy): domain Eukaryota; kingdom Viridiplantae; phylum Streptophyta; class Magnoliopsida; order Brassicales; family Caricaceae; genus Carica; species Carica papaya. Next base: position 2,569,291 of record NC_142312.1, on the reverse strand, counting down.
TAATAAATGCTCAGCACCATATACAGTTGATGGAGAGACATCATCCCCAACTGTTTCTTGATATTGTTGGCGTTCCTTTTTGTACAGGAGTATTACAGGCAATGCTTTGTCAAAATAACATCGTATCCCCTTCAAGATTTCTCCAATTGAATCAGCCACCCTGTCAGGGAAAACATTCATTAAACAACCATCAAAAGTATAGCTACATATTCACGTACATAGATAGATCCCAATTTGTAATTACTTGTAAGTTCCGGAAATTCGGGGATGCAAATCTCATGGGGTAGATACATGGATGCATATATGTGTTGAATTCACATGCACATTCAGATAGAAGAAAACCTTAACCATTGTACACCCTAATCCAACATCTAACACGACATAGTTTTTCAAGTTATATAGGTAGGGCTACTCTGCTAGAACTATTACCCACTTTTTACAACCCTCCCCCATTGTCCTCGTAACTTATAGGGTATATTACCTTACAATCTAGTCCTAGAATTTCTTTGTTCACAATTGATCCTTGAACGAATAAAACTATTTCAATTTGTGATCTTCTTAAGCAACTTTCAATATTTTAGTTTCTAGTAGAAATTCTATCTGTTTTCCCATAATTTTGTTTTTTTATAGAGTTTAAAAGTTATAACAATTAAAGATTAACCTTATAAGAACAATGAGATTGTTTTATTTAAGCCATGCAAATGACAGTAACAGGAAATCGGAGAGAAGGATATGTCTAATAACAACTTTTTAATTTTTTTTTTTAACCATTAGTCTTAAATAAGAGAACTAAATTTTGAGTTATTTTTGTCACCCAAACAATACAAAAACTTCTGTTATTTCTGTTAAAAAAGACCTCTTTAAAAAATTACATTTTAAAATAATTTTGCACGTTCAGATTCTAAATTGTTAAAAAAAAATTGGGACTGAATTGCAACATAGCTAAGAGCTCAGAAACTAAATTGGTAATTTGCTTTTTTCTAAACTAAGAGGATATCTCTATTTAGCTTACACTTCACTGAATAAAATGTGCCTACCAAATTCATCCCTTCACAAACCATAAAAACTAATAATCCTTACTAACTATTTTTCAAGCATGAGAAAAGAATTGCCTCCAAATGAAGGTTAAGACCTTGAGAAAAAGCCATGGGTGTAGGTAGCCAAAAAGTGCCTATAATCATCTAGTTCACCAAGATCCAAAAGTTGAAGTGCATTGTTGAAGTTTATCTGAGCTACCAATATTACATTAGAGGAATCATGGGAGAAGGATAAGCAAGATTATCAGAAACTGATCTTAAAAGGAAAACTTACATGCCATCTTTCTTTGTCCTGTATTCAAGATACTTGGTCAAAATATCATCAATACTAGGTGAACGAGGAAGTTTAACAAGCTGCAGAGGGAAAAGGATACCCCACCAAATCAATGTGAATGTTTTCTTAACAAATAAAATTATTGAAAATGGAATAAGATTGTAACTCAATCAATCAAAACCTGATTGAAAGGTAGCTGCAATCATTCCATGAGGAGATTCCAGAAATGAAATAATCATAATTGCTGTAGGTCACTAAAACTCTTGAACTCAAAATATGCAATAGACAGAAAACCTATGTGTACTTAGGAAATGATATGAACTCAACTAAATGCACTTTGCAGGCCAGAAAATAAAAAAGAGTATAGTCTTCATGTGGTCCAGGATTTTTATTCATGTGCCTTGATTCTACTAAAAATGCAATGGCAAACAATTTTGTAGCATATCCCTGAATGGATGAAAAGGTGGTGCATGACATCTTCTGGTTGATTATTTAGATAGTCTGGATTTGCTGAAAAGGTGATCGCCAACTAGCGTTGTAATATATCCCAATGATCAAAAAAGGTCTAATAAGACATATAGGACAATAAAAAAAGAATCTTATCCACCATATTCAACTGCTGAGAAATTCATGGAAACAATTAAAGCATGCAAATATAAATAACAAACAGTTAAACAATTTACAACCATAGCATCCATGCCCCAATTCAACTTGAATAATCTTCAAGAACTAATGCAATAATGCTAAGGCGATCAGTGAAACAGTTCATAAAAATACACCTTATCCTGCTGAGTTACAAATTCCCAATCATCAACAAGCTGCTTCTTTAGTGTTGAAGGAATTTGAATCTTGACGAGCTTTTCCACAGAAAGATTATCCTTCTAAAAATAATGAAAAGACATCCAGTTCAGCAACGTCAAAGCAAAATTCAATCAAAACCTTAAGAACCAAAAGACTCCCAGCTTGAAATATGTCAATCCCATGCACATATGCTGCACTAATATGTATGTGCAACTCCACCTTGTGCATGGAATAATTTTAGGTATAAAAAACATTTCCAAGCTTAGTCTTATAGGCCCAAAGTTAGGCATATTAAGCGGAGCAGGAGTCTACCATAGGGCAGTAAAGAATAAAGAAATAGAAAACGGTAGATATGGAAAACAAGAATATTTTTATCATCCAGTGCAATGTTAAATAATATACAAAGCAAACCTCAATGCCTGATTCAACCTTCCGCTTCTTCCCTTTTGCCACTGCAATAAATATTGACATTTATGAAAACAATGTTCACTATTCACTCAATACACCATTGAATATACGCAGAACGGAAACAAGAACACAAACGTTTCTTTGAAAACATAAAATAATGGTCATCATTTTCTGTTCACATTGCATTAAGAGGAATAGTCCTGGAAGTGAATGACGTCATTGAGGACAATGCATAAAACCAAGACACTGATCTTAGTACGCACTCAATTTTTGTGTATCTATTGAGAAAAAGAAATGCTTTTAAGAATCCTTGTTCTGACCCTCCTCTCAATTTCTATAGGACTCCTGAGCCTGTTAAGCAAGTTTAACAATCATAATATTGGAAGATGCATTAACAGAGATAACTGTTCATGAAATAGCGCCAGTTCTTTCAAAAAGACAAAAGAATGACAATATTTTTATGCAACACAGTCCTGGAAGTGAATGACGTCATTGAGGACAATGCATAAAACCAAGACACTGATCTTAGTACGCACTCAATTTTTGTGTATCTATTGAGAAAAAGAAATGCTTTTAAGAATCCTTGTTCTGACCCTCCTCTCAATTTCTATAGGACTCCTGAGCCTGTTAAGCAAGTTTAACAATCATAATATTGGAAGATGCATTAACAGAGATAACTGTTCATGAAATAGCGCCAGTTCTTTCAAAAAGACAAAAGAATGACAATATTTTTATGCAACACAGTGCACAATGAAATCAAAGAGAAAATTAGGTGTTAATAGATGGGAAAATCAACATCAGAATAACCTAAAAATTTAATCCAAATGTTTAAGATATTTGAAAGGTGTACCTAAGAAATGTTATGCATTAAGCTCTCTTAAATGATCAAGCGCATTACTAGAAGACCAATCACAGAGAGTTCAATTTCAATGACATATCTCAATGCATTTGTTACTAGACTACCTGCAAAGTCTCAAGCTTCTTTTAGCACCTATACCTTGGGTATTTATATCGAATAGCAATTTATGCTGCTAGCAATAATGAAAAATATCTAGCCATATTCAGGTTGACTCTCAACCAGACACTGCATCCACCATAAGCATTGCCCATTTACGTGTTAAGTCCACCAAACTTGGACATGTTTTTACTCAACCCCAGAAAATTACTTCCACATGTGATCTTTCAACAAAATTTCATTCTTTATCAGTAATTACTTTAGGTAGTTTTCCTATAGAAAAAGAATACCTTTCAGTAGAAAAAGAGTGGTACATGCACACACAAGACTCAAGAAAGTAAAGCTTAAAAGAAAAGCAACAAATTTGTTGAACAGATAATGAAAAAAGAGGGAAATGAAATGCTTTTTGAAGGATGACCAACCTGTTAACTGATTATTATATTTTAATGGCATCCCTAACAAAATAAACCAGAAGTGAAGCTGAAACAATTTCCTACGGCAAGAAATTTAATTTTTTTAAATGAAAATCTAAATCCTGCCCTAGGAAGAGAGCTAGTTGGTCGCCCTGACTTAACTTCAAGGTATCAGCTCAAAGTCCCTTACCAAACTAAAATTCAGAGGCAACAAAGTGTAAAATTGACAACATACCATTGCTCTTAAGGTCCTCTTTATCCACTTTTGCATCTATAAAAACAAAAGCAAAATACGTGGAATCAATAAACATAAAATTATTAGACCACAAATAGAAAAATTGGGCCCCTTCCCATAAACCTAAATTTTGAGATGAAAGGTCTGCAACCAGTGGTTAATGTGATATTTGGTACAAGTGCTAAGCTCAAACCTTAGCATCATAGTGCACAACCCATTGAGAGTTTAGGTTGTTTAGTTTTAGACATTACATGGTAAACTTGCTATCTTGCTTATACATTAGAGGACATGCAACTGTAAATAGTAAAGTTGAGCCATTTCCTATAAACTAAAGCTTTTAGGAAGCCAAAAACCTAACCAAAAGGTTCAAGGCAGTTCTCTGGCCCAAATATCTACATGAATTTAAAATAAGAAATACCAAAATATCAAGCTCACCAGTAGAACTTTTTGCCTTCGCTTGTGCAGAACGTGCAGACTTTGAACTCTTGTCGACTCCCAACTTTTTTTCAAGGGCTTGCTGCTTCATTATATTCTCCTCGTTATGTTTCATCAGCCTATCAGCACTTACCCACTCGTCCCAACTGTTGCCAAGATGCCCAAGTAGTAATCATTGCTGTATCCCTTCTTGAGAAAGGGGTCATATATCAATCAAAATACACTATTCCAATATAGAATATGAAACTTCTGCTAAACCTTTCAGTCTGCCACAGTAGGAAAATGTTGAAACCAAAATTTTCATCATATAAGACTGCATTAAGAATGAATTAAAGACATTTGCTCCACTTGTTTAAAGTATTAATTTATACTCTACATTCTCTCACTGAAGCATCCCCCCCAACCCAAACCGGGGGTAATATTTTTACTATATTTGATCGCATTATGAATTAAAGACATTTGCTCCATTTGCTTAAAGTATTAATTTATACTCTATATTCTTCTGCTGAAGCACCCCCCCAAACCCAAACCAGGGTAATATTCCATTTTCATTATTTATCTAATTGAATGATTACACTTTTTTCTAATGTTATTTACGAAAATAACCAAAAGATTAAAATGTTATATCTATATGGATATAATGTTCAAAAGATTTTAAGTTTTTTAATCCTAAACTAACAAAACATGGTAAAATAAGAGATAAACCTATTCTTTTTAAAATTGACTCCTATTACGGGACTAGGGAACATTACCGTATAACTTTGCAGAAGGGAAAAGTAGAAAAGGAAATATTAAGTCACTAAATCATTTTTTACAAAGGAATCTGGTGTAACGTATAAGACAATCCAATTCCATATGCAAGACTAATTTTGAAAAAAGAAAAGGAAAGACAGAGAGGGAATGGCCTTTCAATCCTGTGTTTTCTACCTCCTTAAGTTTTGATATTTGAACTTGACACTTACAGAAAGGTGGGAGAGCAGAAGCATACTCACTTTTTGTTCCAACCCTGCAAACACAATTTTCAAATGCTTAGTATTATAACATATTGCCGGATCAAGAAAAGGATTCTTAAATAACATTTCAAAAGTAACATATGCCAGATCAGGAAAGCACTTACAAGGTAATGAACAAAGTATTTCCATTCCTTCTTCCGAAGTTCAGCTTTTTGAACCTAAAAACATAAAAGCAATAAACAGAACAGGCTTATAAGGACAATAATTTAAAGTACCAAGCAACAGAGTAATAACAATTGTCACTTTACAAGAGTGAGCATACTAATTACTCCAAAGACGGATTGGAAGGTAAATATAGAACAAGCTTCTACATCAATAATATCACATATCACTTAACAAAAACAAATCTCATGTTCAAGAACACCCAAAATCACATAGCCTCAATTAAACATAGGGTACTCTACTCAACTGTGATAATAAAATGCCAGAAGTGAACTGCCAAAACTACACTCCCAAAACAGACACCAAGATTGTACTTCTAAATCAATCCCTTAAAAACGTAGAGTGCAATGAACAATCAAGCATATAAAGTAACAACGTAAAATAGCAAGATTACCATGCATTTCAAACCGAGTGATAGTTAACCTTGCGTATATTATTAGGATAAGATTAAAGTGCAGCTACAAGTCTACGAGAAACTGAAGATCTCAACTTCAGAAACCAACTTGATTCCCAATAAATACACATTTTTGTCTATACTAGAATGCACCACTTGATATCTTTTTTTCTGAAAGGAAAAGTATAAAATGTATAACTATAAGCACCAAAGGGTGGTGCAACCCATTTACAGAAATTTACAAAACAGTCTTCAGGGGCCTAACAGAAACGATTCCAAGACCTCCTTTGGATGACCCAGCAACAAAAACTCTAGGGTCTTTACCCATCTATTTTTTAGAATATCAAAACCCTTATCCATGTCTACCCCCATAAACGCTCTTCTATTCTCTCCTTCCAAACAGTCCACCAAATAGTGAACGGAATAATCTCCACAAAGGAGCATCTGTCTCCCAAAAAATCTCAGACCCAAAGTTCATCCTTGACAGTACCAGCCATCACCCAGTCAACCCCCAACGCTCTGTACACCAATGGCACTCCTTGATATCTTAATGCCGGATTTTTCTGTAATGCACTTTTAGATATCAAATACACCCTTGTTGAGAACAATCATTTGACTGAATTTAATAGAAGCAATCAGTGCATAAACATAAAGTTTGGTTTGTTTGAAAGGACTACAATTGAACCCCACAACATCAACAGAAAAATAATTTATGCAATGAGCAATGTATAACATGTCAGTCTCCTGGTTAACATGAAATCAAGAAATAATATAAATAATAAAGAGCAGTTTCCTATAGTTTAAGCTTTGAAGCTTTGAAGAAATTGTTCAGCCAACCTATTTTCACAAATGGATCCTCCCTAAAAAAAAGTAAAAAAAAAAAAAAACAAAACAAAACTATTAATATCACCAATATTTCACAACTCCAACTCTCAAGATATGTGAAAACAACCTCAAAATTGTTGGCCATTTCGATTAAATAAAAGCTTTCAAGAAAATCTTGTGTATTAAATTGATCAATTCCATTTTGAAAACAATGTAGGAAATAAAGTCGGAGAGAGCATAAACCCTAACTCTATCACAGAGGTTGCTGAGTGAATGCTAATCTAGGGTCACATCATCGTCCTCTTCCTCAAAATACGTCAGCATCGAACGAACCCTAAGTTTAACGAATCCGAACTACGTAGCAAGCGAATCAAACTGTGACTCACAACAGCAACAGAAACAAGCTAAATCAAGTGAACAAGGAACAAAGAACTAAGCAGAAGTAGTGAGCAACAGAGATGCACAGGACGGAATGAAGCAGAAGACGACACCGAATTAGAAGAATTATAACGCAGAGAAAGAAGACACTAACCTTGGCTTCGTAAACGCGAGGGCCATGGTAGGCAAGCACACGCTCACCCTCGGAGAAGAGATTGGAATTGGCGGGGGCCGTGTCGCCGCTGGACGTATCGCCGTCAGTTCCGGCGTCCTCCTTCGACGAGCTTCCCATTTTTCCTTCAGCTGATACAGAGAGCGAGAGAGGACAAAAAGATGGCACTCGTTTGAAACAAAAAGGTGGGAACGAGAGTTGCAGTCTGGTCCGGACTCTACTCTCAGTACTAATCACTTTCAAAACTGAGTTTCCCTGCTCCCACAACTCGAGTTCTGAACTATAAACCGGAATTTCGCTCCGGTAATCAAAGTATTTAGATATAAGACTCAAATTTGAATCCATCCTAACTATAAATGTACAAATTCTTAACTTTTCCTCCATCTAAAACGAGTTTACTAAATATATTATGTTTCCTGCCAGATTCGATTTTTGGTGAAATTCAACCCAATCAAATTCGAATTATATATAAATATATATTTATATTTTTATTAAAATTAAAATTATATTATATACACATCGAATTAAAAATATATATATTAAATATTTTTAATTAAAATTTAAAAATATGTTATATAAATAAATCATCTTCAATCATTTTTTCCCCTAAACTTAAAATTAACTTAAGTCGTATTTAATCGAAAGTTAAACTAATAAGATTTAACTTAAATAAGAAAATCAACAATAATGATAAGTCAATTCCAGTTTATTGGATCGCTATATTTTTTAATTATTTTTATAAAATATTTCATAAATAAATAAAAAATATTATAAATTATCTTACTTATAAATTCGTATTATAAAATAAGATAAAAAAAATTCAAATAAAATTTTTTATAACATAAATTATTTTTTGATTGGATAATTAGTATATTCATTTTTTTTATGAAATTATAGATTTTAGCATTGAGTCGGAAAATTTTTATTTTATTTTAATATTGTTTTGACTTTTTGTTCAAAAAATGTATATTTTGTGTCATTTTTAGAAAAAAAAATATAAATTTTTGGTTATGCTAAAAAAAATTGAAAATAGTATGAAATTTATTTATAAATCTATAGTTATTTTAGTTATGAAAAATACGAAATAATTATTTTTGTACATAAAAGCATTATATGAAATTTTATATAGATTGCACCTTAAATTTGTTAAAATTTAAATGAAATTCTACAAGTATGCATATGCATATTTTTAGCTATATGAGTTTTGTCTCTGATTGTCATAGAATTAAATTTTGTCTCAACTATTCTCAGCGAGTTTAAAAATATAAAAATTTTCTAATTTGCTAATGAACGAAACTTATTAAAGTATTTCGAAGTGTCCTTTAATACTTAAAAAAAAAAATTGCTATTTGTCAAAATAAATTGAGGGGAATGAACATCCAAATGAAATCAATTATTGCCAAGTGCAATTATGAGGCCATGTATGTAAACTTTCATAAATTCTAATGATTGACATGTGCATAAAAACACGAGACATTAGTTGAATTGTTTTATTGTAAAGGTTATGTTCTCTTTACATGAGTTCGAATTTAAATTGATGTCAATAATTCGTTGATACGATATGTAAAATTAGTATCAATTGATAGTGTTCGATGATTTCTTGTTCATTACGAGTGTCTACCTAATTTATGTTATGAATGTAGTTGAATTTAACATAATAATCAATTTTATTTATGGTTTAATTTATGTTAACGCGAGTGATTTGTTAGATTTATGAATGATATATAGGGTTTTGGGATGACAAAAATCTTGTTATAGGGATGATAAAAGTTTCATTCCCATCCACAATAAAAATTGCAAAGGCTTTTTGCATTACTATTTGAACTTCAAACAACCATGATTTTCAGTTTGCAATATTTACAAATTAGTTTACTAATTGACGATGTTTTACGTTTACAGTATAAATTTTCTTCTATTCGATTTAGTTAGATATCTAAAAGTTATAATTAGATAGAACATTGTTTTACTGAAGAGACAAGATATCAGTCTAATTTATTTAATAGTTATTTAGGAGTCTTATGCATTTTTTGCTAATTTGTTTATGTTGGATGTTATCAATCATTTATAATATTGATGTGCTTTACTTACACAATATTAATTAAAATTGGAACCCAAAATAATGTTAGTATAGGTTTCTTTATTATCAATACTCTAAAACGCACAAAAACTAGTTTCGCAAGAGACTTGTAATTCACAATCACCCTAAAGGAATCTTTGGATTTAGTCATTAATGGAGGTATTAGGGCTAATCTTACTAGTTTTAGTAAATCAAACTTTTGATAATACAAAAAGTCAACATTCACAATAAATATTAATAAAATATTTAAATATACATAACCCCCTTTGTTAAGATACAATCCTCTTTTTTAATTAAGAGTTGATTAAAATGTATATTTACAAATATAGCTAAGTCCATTGGTTTTAAAAAAATTATGAGTAAATTATTAAAATTAGTTTCTAAAAGTTGATATTTATTATAATGTTTATTCATAATATTCTTTATTTATAAATTTATCTATAAATATTTTTATTTATTTCAAAATATTTAATTTTTTTTCAATTTATAGTTAAAAAAAAAAACTATAATTTTTAGGTAATGTTTAAAAGTTCTAAAAATATAAAATAAAATAAAAAAAACAGATTGAGTAATTGATTAAATTAATTAAAATAATAATAATAATAATAATAATAATATAGACCTAATAAATAACAAATTTGGAGAAATCAATCTGGTAATTTGTTCAAAAAATAAGAACATTGCCATTTTATTTTTCAATATTTTAATGATTTATTTATATAGTAAGCCCTAGAACAAATTTCTTATCTTTCTATACTTTCACTGTCTAATTTACATAAAATTGATTGTAACTAAACTAGATAATATTCATTTTTAAATTGAACAAAAAGGAGAGTCCACTAAGCACATACACATGTGTATATATATATAGTGACACATTTATGATATAATTATATTGTACCATAATCAGAAAAGTAGAATTCAATTGAAAGAGAAGAAAATAATTTCATCAGAATTTATTTCACCAATACTTAATATATATATATATATATATATATATATATCTCTCTCTCATCACTTGTGACCTTGGCCGGGGCTTGGACCAGCTTCAGCAAGAAGTCTGGATCTACTGAGCTTAGCTCCTTGATTATGGTCCAGACGATACGAAGATCGATCCTCAATGATTAATCTTGAGCCGATCATCTTGTTTCCCTCACCAGGGTTCGGTTCGGATTCGACTCCAAAACTCAAACCTTCAAAGTAATTTTTATTAAAATATCGACTTGAATCTGATACGAAGATTAATGGTCGAGCCTCTATGTTGTTGTAGTTTATAGTAATCAAGAATAAGAATAGAAATAGAAGGAACGAGCGAGAAGTTATAAGGTTACCCTCACTTCACATGTTAGGCATGAATTGAAAAAAGAATGATATTATATATATATATATATATGTGTATATAAATGCTTGCCTTGTTCTTAATTACTTAAGAGTAACCGGGTGAGGAGTGACGCGTTATTTATAGTGTTGTTGGTAAAGCCAGAAGGCAAAAAGTAAGTTTCAAAACCATGTGATATAAAAGAATTTTGGGATCGTACGAGAGGAAACAAGCAAGGAAATTCTTATGTGGTAAAAGAAGAGGAAATTAATTAAATATATATATTTTTTGCCATTATGTATTTTTTAGTAGATTCATATATATATTTAATCGTATTTATTTTATTTTATATAATTTGAATTGTCAAATGGTAGATTAAGTTATTAAAAAATTTGACTTAATTGGACATTGAATTGAGGATAGCAAATTACCCATCTGGCAGTGGAATGTTAGAAAAGTGGAAGCAAAGCCTGACTTAAAATCCCCAAACCGTCAACACAACTACAATTTCTTCTACGCCTAAATCTCTTTGCTGGTCCCGATTCATACGGAATATAAATAATAATTTTATTATTAAAAAAAATACTGTAATTAAAAAATATATATTTATTTTTAAAATGGGTAATTTATAATAATTAATTTAATATTAATAAAAATTTAATTTATTAATATAACGATGGAATTACAATTATCAAATTATTTCTTTTTATTAAATTAATTTTCCAATCATATTTTCACACGTGGGGTTTGCGGAACTCATGCGGGGAGGGGTGGGTGCTGGCATTTGGAAATAGTCAACGGATATTTGTTTATTGTTGACCACTAAGTGAATTAAAGGCGGGACGGGGACGGCTTGGATCTTGATGGTTTTGGACTTGGAAAAGCATTTTGAAGGCATATTCAGATTTTGACTCGAAGAAAATTGCGAAAGTGGCACTCCCGCGAGTCAGGATGACAGGACGGTGACTTTATCATTTCCAATTGCCTTTATTCTCGTGTAGAAATTCTAAATTATGTACATTAATACATATTATCGCCAACTCCAATCGAACTCTTTTTTATTTTTATATAGCCATTAATTAAATAATTTTTTATTTTTTATAGCAATGATTATTTTCGTAGATTTTAATATAATAGTGCAAGCTCAAAATGGGTGTATTTGATTAATCTTTATAAAAAAAATTATTTTTTGAATATAATTAATGAACATTTTTTTCATCTAATTAAACATATATGTTGAGAATGTGTATTTGATTTTTTTTAAAAAAAAATTAAGTAACATAAATACATGCATTTGAACATAAAGCGAGTAATTTACGTGCACAATCAAGTCGGCAGCTAACTAGGTTTTCCTTTATATGAAAAAATAAAATAAAATTATTGGTACATTTTTGCAATTTTGTACAAATTGACATTTGAAATTTTAGCCAAAAAGACTAAGCACGTAATAATTAGTCATTAGGCAGATCTTGCAGCATCGGAATCTTGACAATTTTAATGGCACTTGAAATCGACAATTTTTAATATTTGATTTTTTTAACTTAATATAAACATTATTTTAAAGAATTAGTGCTCGTTAATAAATTGAAAAAAAAAAATTATATTTAATTTTTTTTAAATTTTATTGTCGAATTTTTTTACTATTTATTTTTTTAAATTTCAACGCGAGATAAAATTTATTCGCATTTTAAAAATTACCAAAATCAAATACCTAAATTGCTCAAATGTAGAAAATAATATCAGTAAAAACATAAAAATGTCGGATTCCACAAATTAATAAAGTATAGCCTAGTCGGACATACTTAGTGTAGTGATATTAATTAATTAATTAATGAGAAAATGAAATAAGATTGCTTAGATGATCAATCGGACAGCCTCCATGGTTGAAAAAATGGTTCTAAATTTGAGGGGACCGTGGAACAATGTTGCTCGTTGAAATTTAGATTTTATTTTTTCTTTTAATTTTTTTTCTTAATATTAATTAATCATCAATGAAATAAATTACAACGTTTTGAAAAAAAAAATCAAAAGCTTGCTACATGGAACACGTCTCTTTTTATTCCGACATGATATATATTTTTTTCATTTTAAAAAATAAAAATATTTATTTAATAAATTTATTTTATCTTACATATTAAAATTAATTTAAGTAAGTGACGTGTATATTAAATAATAAGGTTATTAGTAGTAAAATTACTTTTTTTAAAAAAAAAAAACACTCTTTGTTATAGTGTCTACTTACCTAATTAAATAAAAATATTTGGTCTTAGCTCCACGAAAGTTTTGCAATCTTCAATAATAAACTCGAAGTTGGATTCATTTGCAAATCTAGATTGGAGGGTTGTCACCACTCTTAAGGCATCTAGCTTGAGGGTACCCGATTCTTAAGCGTTTTGGATGCAGTGTTGCAAAATTGATATGTATGTTAACAACTCTGCTAAAAGCGGTAAGCGGCAGCCCAACAATCGTTCAGAAATTTCTACTAGAGTCCTTCCTAATAAGTACGTGAAAGTTCGAAAAAAACAGACTGATATGACGATATTATTGATATTTTTGTTATATTATCTACTGACCTAGTTAATTGAGATGTCTGATTTTAAATCCACGAGAGTTTTGCAATTCTCAACAATTATATTAATTTGTAATAATTAATATACCGTAAAAATGATATATTAAACTGTCTATATAAATAAATTAATCACTTAAAAAATCATAATACATCGAATATAAAAACTATGTGTAATCCTCACATATATACAACAATTTTTAAACTATATATAAAATTTTCATCAATAATAAATTTAAAAATACTGTGGAATAATTTGTACTTGGTTACAAATATTAGTAGAAGATAATAAAGTAAACTTTTATATTAACAGTAAAAGATAACTTATGAATAAGAAAGTACAAGGGTTTTTATAATTGCAGTTTAGTGTATATATTATAGTACTTTTTTTTGTAATTCTATATATTATCATTTGTAATTTTATATTTGTTTTTTCATAAAATTACAAACTTTGAAGCCTAGTTTATTGAGAATTTAATATTTTTCTTTCCTAATTTGGATTTATTTACGTTGAATTACATGTTTTTTTTTTGTTTTTAAAGTTCAAACAAGTGCAAACATTCTTTAATTTAAAACTAATTACTTTACTTAAAATGATAAAAAAAATCAAATTACCGTTTTAAAAAAAATTAATTTTCAATAGAATCATATAAAAAATTTTATTTATTCCAAAATAAATAAATAGGCATATTAAAAATAGCCATAAAATTTTATTAGTAAAAAAAATTATTGAACAAATAGTACTTCACTTATAGCCTAATAATTTAATTTCTTCTCCTTTATTTATTTTCCTCTATTTTATAATTAAGTACAATATATTTTTCCAACTACAAACAATTTAAATCTTAAACAAATAATCCCTTCACTAAAAAAACCCAAAAATAATAATAATAATAATAATAACAATAATTAATAAATGAACCAAATGAATTAGATTAATTAAATGCTGTCATCTACTTAATTAATAAGCACACGCCCGCCATTAACGTACTTAATGTCCTTCCCCAGGGCTCGAACCCGAGGCCTTGATGCCACCAACGGTCCGTCCATCCATTAACTTGTGTTTTTGTCCACGGCTTTCTGCGAATCTATTTCCCTGCCCGGGACTGGGACCGGAATCCTTCATCCCGCCGAGACTGTAACTGTTCGTAAATCTATGCCCTCCTCCGGGACTGGGGCCGGAATCTTTAATCCCACCGAGACTGTAACTCTTCGTAAATTTATGTCCTTGTCCGGGACTGGGACCGGAATCCTTAATCCCACCGAGACTGTAACTGTCAGTGAATCTATGTCCTTGCCCGGGACTCGGACCGGAATTCTTAACGCTGCCGAGAGTTTTGGAGTCGACGTACTTGTGTCCCTCGCCGGGACTCTGACCGGAGCTCTTAATGCCGCCGAGAGTTTTCCCGTCGGTGAACTTGTGTCCCTCGCCGGGACTCGGACCCGATTGCTTGATTGCTCCCAGAGATATCCCATCAAAGAAACCACTACTAACCCCTTCATGGGGTGTCTTTCTCCATGACAGGACGTTGAAGGGCCGTGCTTCTGACTCAGTTGAAACTGAGTTGATCCACAAGATCAGAAAACCAAAACCGAGAGCTCTGAGTATGTTCCTCATGTTCTTGTTGGGAATAATAGGCTTAATGTTGTTGTATATGCACATGCAGGTTCTGGGTCTGTGTTATTTATAGTGCAAATTAAATGAAAAAATAAATAAATAAATAAATGAATATATTGCGCATGCAATTTCAGGTGGACTTTTGACTCAGTTAACCCAGGAATTTACATCATAAAATACGTAAACAATGTATAAAGAATAATAAGCTTGGATATGGCTGATGGAGCAGGAAGCATCGAGGGAGATTCATGGAGCCAATACAAGAAATTAAAGGCATGGAAAATTGAAAACTAAAGAAGACTAAAAGAGAAAAAAAAATAGAATAAGAAATTGCGAGTCCAAATTGGAAGGTGTGTGGAAAAAGAAAATGGGGGAAGGTAGTGGGCAGTTAGTATTTAAATTGGTCGTATCGAGTTTAACTGAGTGGCGGCCGAGTCAGCTCGGCGGACGCACATTATTTTGGTGTACTAATACCTGAGTCGGAGGGCAGAGCAAAGGAGGCTAGATAGAGACCAAAGACCCTTACGCATTAAGTTGTGTGTTTGAATTCTTACTATGATGAAAGGCTTATTATTTTTCTTAAGTGAGATTTGACTTAATGGGCATGTAATTTGACCGGTCAGTTTGTCAAATTGCTTTTGATTAGACTATTATGCTTTGTTATTTAATATATATGTACATATATATATACATATATATTAATTTAAATGTAAGAATAATAGCCAGATCTCTACAGTTTTTTAGATGAACTGTAAGTACTTAAATGGAAGTATTCATATTTTTAAATATTTAGTATATCACACAAATAAAATACCAAGAAAATTAATTACAATTTCCTCATTTCTCAAATTTCTGTTCCTAAAAAATTACCAATAATTTTCAACTTAGCCAATTAATTAAGCACGTGTAAATATACATACAAATCTGTCGTATGTAATATGTCCGCATGCGATTAATAAAAACTATTTTGTTGGGATGTACTAATGAACTATAGATTTTCGTCTTTACCACGTATATAGAGAATATAGAATATTATAATATATATATATATATATATTAATTTTAATAGTTGGTCTTCAAAATTGTTACATATAACTTTGAATTAGTAAGTTTTTATCGTATCAAATTGGGAATAAAAGTCAAAAGTTTGACCCAAAAAATTAGATGATTTTTTTTTTTTTTTAAAAAATTATATTAGGCAATAACAAATTAGAAAACGTGTTTTTCAGTTTGAAATATGATTTTATAATAAAAACTTAGACCACGAAATGGGAAAAAATGTAGAAAACTTTGACGGTTTTATGTTTGTGATGAGGGAACTACATTTTCTTGATAATAACATAAATTGTTTAAATTTTATTGAACCAAATTTACTATATATATATATATATATACTTCTTCGTTAAAAAAAATTTAATGTTGATTTTTTAATTGTGATTTTTCTATTTAATAGCACTTAGTTTATTTTTAAATATTTATTTTGTTAATGAATGTAATATACTAGTAAATAAGTTAAATTTATTAATACATTAATAAATTAAATTATCGATCTAATTATATCAAATATCATATGTTAATCGACATCATTTATGATATACTGTGATACCTCGAATTTAGCCTCAACGGCGTTACGACGACTCTGTTAGCATACGTAGCATAACATATATCATTCCGTAACCAATCGGTCATACCACATAGAAAATGTTTAAATCAAATTATTCAAATTTCTAAAATTACTTCATTGTATATTCATCAAATGTAGAATACAATTTCATAATTTTTCATTTCAACAGGAGCTACTTTCTACTAATTATATGAGTATTTCGTTTCATTATCCATACTTCCTATTTCGTCTTCTCTACACGCTAAGATCGGGAGAACGCAACTTTGATTCAGTTTTCGGTGTTACATCATCTATAAATGATAATTAATGAGTATACACAAGTTCAGTAAAGTAAATTAAAATCATAAACATAACATGAAAATCAAGTTAAATCTCTGTTCTCCTAGGTCCCCACTTCCATTAGTCACTCCATCCCTCCTACCCATACTCTTCTCCTCTTACTCACTTACTCCTTGCTATAATTACAATATATCCTCGAAGAAAATTGTCAACCATTCTCACGTCTTACCACGTGAAGTCACCACAATAGACCACCCTAATATTTTTTCACATATATGATGTATTTGTCCACTCGACCCTAACCCGACCACACATCCACACTATTACTCTCAGATCAAACCCCCAGCCATCATTAATATCGGTGACTTTTTTTTTTGTTACTATTCGACCTCAACTGGCCACCCACTCACATCGTTACCCATTCATTATATCATCAATATCGGCGACTCAACTCATCCCAACTCCACCAAGTCTTGACCATAAACTTGCCACACACTCACACTGTTACCCTTCCGGTAACCCTTTAACTGTCACCACCATCGGCGACCCCACTCCTCCCCTGGATTAACAACTATCAATAACCAATATCAGCATTTTCAGTCACGACAATACTATAAGTATGGTTATACACTTTTCACAATCAGAGTCAATCATCATACATGCATGCATATTCAGTAAATACACGAAATAGTTTATACAAGCACACATATTCAACAAATATATAAACCAGTTCATTTCACTGTCCACACACATGTTCAATCAACAGAATTCCTACACATACTCATTATGCTTTTCTCACAACGCACACACACACACACTGTTAATGCACGTTTTCACCACGCCCTTACTCACTGTTTATATTTTTTTCTTATTTTTATCTCTCCCTCTCATCTCACCCGACAGTACCTCATCAGACCACTCCCTCTCACTGGTATCTTTTTCTCTCATCTTCCTCAAGTGTCCTTCTCAGGCCACTCCCTCTCACTAGTAACTCTCTCTCTCATCGTCTTCATCCCTCTTATACCGCTTTCGCTGTCACTAATTTTGTTCATAAATCTCTTCACAACCTAACCTCAGCGGTCTTTAAGCTTCTCCTCTTTTTGGCGATTGTCCGGTATGCCCTACATATTTATATATTTCCTTGCATAATTCCTACATCCTTCGAACTTCCTGTCCCGTTGATAATATTTTGCTATATATATACCGATACAGAGTTATACAATTATTTCCTTCGTAATTCCTGTTCGTACCTCTTGCACTATACTCTCCCGTTTTCGCCTACCAAACTTCCCACTCCCTATTGACTTCTCGACTACTCTTTTAGAAGAGTTATTTCTCTTTTACGGCTCCCTATCCTCTTTGTGATCCAATCCCTCTCATCTAATACACAAATATACATTTTTAGGATTGAAATTTAACTATAATTTTAATTTCAGTGTTTGAAATTCGAATTTACCATATCTCCTGTCTCCATCGTCCTTAACACAGCCCCAACTCACTCAATTCTTAATTGTCTCCTCCTTCTCTGGCTCTCTCTCAAATCCTCGGCCGACTGTCTCCTCTTCTCTCTTCTCATCTCCTCCTTCTTCAGCTTTCTCTTAAATCCTCAACCGACTACCTCATCTTCTCTCTTCTCCCTCTCTTTTCCTTTTCTTTTCTTTTTCTTTTTCTTTTTCTTTTTCTTTTTTTAAAATCCTAATTATACATATTCTGCTAAATAATCCCAATCATCTATTCTCATTCCTTAATCTGAACCGTCCCTTCTCACTCTTCCCCCATTATATATATATATATTATTACTATTATTATTTATTTATTAATTTTTTCCTATAGTAATCCAATTATAATATATACTCACAATGTATCAAATTTTATGTACTATTTAAGTTTCAAATTCATAACCTTAAAAAATACAATAATTTTAACTATTATACCACAATATTATTAGTAATATGTATATATATATATATATTCTTATTGTACGAAAATGTTCCGGACCTGATTTAAGTCATGAAGATTTATAAACAAAATAGAGAACCAAAGTAAGAAAATGTAAGAACAATCAAGACAACTTCAAGAGGATGCAATGAGTTAGAAAAATCCTAATAGGGTTTTATTATCTATTTGATCTCATATTGTTTGAATAGTTAAAATAAAGTATTTATTCATCTAATAGAACGATGATGCACGTGCACCTTAACATAACACACACATATATATATATATATATATATATATATGCACACGCATACCACACGTGCTACATCTAAAAAAAACAAGATGAATTTGATTGATTAGTAAGTAATTAGCAAACATCACCACAACAATATAGGCTCATATTTTAAAACCCATTTAAGCAAATTAGGAAACCATCTAAGACCACCTCGCCACCTCTTGTAATTACACACGGGCTCGCATTAAGGCCAATCCAAGATCAAGTCTGTAATTTGATTGGAACCAAAAAGTTTAAACAGAACCAGGAAAAATTAGACTGGATATTTGGCCTGATCTTCTGTCCAAATACGGGAGGATTGCGATTAAAAAAATATATTTTAAAAAAATCATTAGTTTAGGTTAATATTAGATAATTACTGACTATATTGTTAATTTTATTAATTATAGATTTGATAAATGATTAATTTATTGATCTATTACTTAATTTTAACATTGCAAATTAATTTTAATTAGAAAGATAGTTTAAATAATAAATAAAAAAATATCCATCCAGTTGGGTGTGATGTTCCAATTGGATCAGCCTAGTTGAGTTTGTTCGAGTGTATATATATATATATATATATATATTGTGAGGTTTTCTATATAAGTTTGGTACAGTGAAAAGATTTGTCTTGGATATACAGAAAAAAGAAAGATGTTAACATAAATACAATAATTATATATCAAACAAATTTATATCATTATCAAATTTTTATAATTTATAGTAGCAAAACATTATTTTTTTTAAGATATATAGAATTAATGCATGGTTGGATTTGCTCTATCTTTATCTATTTAATTCACTAAATACTAAATTTAAATATAAATCCATTTCTACTATAAAAAAAAAAATACTTATTTTTCAGTTCAAAAAATAAAATCTGAATTAATTATGTTTCCTGGTGAAAATAGATCGTGTCATTTGATTTTTCTATTTAAGTAGCACGCCGTATTTGATCCCCTCAGCCCAAAAAAAAAAATCTGTTAAAAAATCCATACATTAATTACTAAGAGATATATACAAATACCCTTTTTTTTTTTTTTGTTTTGCTTAATTATATATATATATATATAACCAACCAGTAAATCTTAAATTAAGCTTATGTTCAATCTCAATCTACAGAAAACTTAATCAGCCATGGGATCAACTGGAGAAGTTCATGTTCTAATGGTGACATTCCCAGCGCAGGGTCACCTCAGCCCACTACTCAAAATTGCCAAACGCCTCGTGCCAAAAGGAATTCATGTCACCATAGCCACCCTCGATTACGTTCGCGACCGTCTTCTCCGCTCAAACAACCACTCTGCAACCCTATATACCACCGCCGCCGCCAGCGGCTCAATCGATTTAAAGTTCTTCAGCGACGGTTTCAGCCTTGACTTCGACCGCGAAAGCAATGCCGAGCGCTGGTTCGAAGCTCTAAAAACAAATGGGCCTAAAAATCTCTCAGCCCTCATCGCCAACCTCGCCAAGGAGAGAGACGTTTCTTTCTCGTGTATCATTAGTAACAATTTCATGCCATGGGTGACGGATGTTGCAGAGGAGCAGAACATTCCGTCGGCAGTGCTTTGGATTCAGGCTACTGCCGCTTACTCCGTTTATTATCGTTACTATAAAAAATGTAACGATTTTCCGCCGCTCGTCGAAAATTCACGTGAGAAAATTGACTTGCCGGGAATTCCAGGTCTAGAGGTAAGAGATTTTCCGGGGTTCATGTTCCCTGTCTATGCGAATAGTTTTGGGAGATTAGTTTATGATTTTGTTCAGAAATTGGATAAGGTGAAGTGGGTTTTAGGGAGTTCGTTTTTTGAGCTGGAGGAAGAAGTAGTGAATTCCATGGCGTCGCTGAAAGAAATCATCCCGATTGGGCCAGTTGTCTCCCCATTTCTTCTCGGCGAGGAAGAAAAAACAGTGGGGAATTTCGAGATGTACAAAGCTGAAGATTCGTGCACTGAGTGGCTCGACAACCAGGCACCGGCTTCTGTGGTTTACATCTCGTTTGGAAGCATTCTGCTGTTGAATCAGCAGCAGGTGGACAGTATATCGAAGGCGTTGAAGAACACCGAGAGACCATTTCTCTGGGTTGTGAGGTCTCCGGCGCAGCCTGAGAAAGACAAAAAAGATTCCGAGAAAAAAGTTGGCGAGCTGTCCTCTGAGTTTCTGAGAGAGACTAAGGATAGGGGTCTGGTGGTAACGTGGTGTCCGCAAGAGAGAGTTCTGATGCACCCGGCTCTGTCTTGCTTCTTGACGCATTGCGGGTGGAACTCGACGATGGAGAGCGTGGTGGTCGGCCTGCCGGTGATTGCGTATCCGTCGTGGACTGATCAGCCGATGGACGCGAAGCTTTTGGTTGATTGTTTCAAGATTGGGGTGAGGATGAGAAATGGGGACAACGGGAAGCTGAGTGTGGAGGAGGTGGAGAGGTGTCTGAAGGAGGTCTCAGATGGGCCGCAGGCGGCGGAGATGAAGAAGAGGGCGGCGGAATTGAAGGAAGCAGCGAGAAGAACGGTGAGAAAAGGTGGCTCCTCTGATCGAAACTTAGAAAAATTCATAAATGAAATCAGTAGCAAATCAATTTAATTACTGTCCATTTTTAGGCATTAATGTAATCTAGTAATTTTTTTAAATAATTACTTTATTTGTCAATATAAAAATAAATTATTATTTGACTCGTATATTATCTTGTTTATAAGAGATTATACATTTTAGTTGAATTTTATTTTTTATATTTTTATTATGTTATTATTAATATACATGTAAACAAATAAAAAATAAATAAATTTTTATTAAAAAATTAATAAGTTAATAAAGAAATTCTTCCCAATAAATAAATAAAATCAGATGTTTTTTTTTTTTTTTCTGTATTGAGCTTAAATTTTTTTTAGTAATACTTTTTGATAATTAAGATTCCTAATGGGCCCAAAGTGGGATTTTGAAGCCCAAAAAACTGGCCGATTACATGGATTCTAGAGAGCCCAATTCTAAAACCCTAGTCAGACGGTCATATATATATATGTATATTGTATAATAAATATCACTATTTTTCTGTTGTCAAATGATTAGACTAATTAATATTTTTTTTATAATATAGTTGGTAGTATATTTTTATTTTATAAAATATTATAATTTCAAATTTAGTCTGTTTCTCATGTTACATTAGACTTAATATGAATGCGTCGCTTAATTAATAAAATTTATAAAAAATTTTATTAAAAAAATAATTAAATTAATGAGTGAATTTTAATTTTATTTATAAAGGGTAAATAAATAATTCTTGACATTATCTTACAATATTACAAATAAAATTTAATTAATTTATAAACAACTTATCCCCCCGTTGAATAACACCTAATATTTTATATAATATTTTATTTTCGTATTCTGTCCACACCCACCGATAATACTATTGAAATTTTCCCATTAATTATTTTTCTTTAATACATTGAGATTCCTAAAGCAAATAATTTATTATTATTATTTTTTTAATAGAAAAATCTAACTTAGTATTGACATTTGTATTGATTGTATCTAATCATTTTCACTCTTATAAGTTTAATTTGGGAAAAGAAAAAACTAGAAAAAAGGAAGGTTACGCGCACACCTACAGTTTTGGAGCATAAATGGTGTTTGGTTCTTCAATGTTATCCTCTCTTTTCTTTCCACTATAAAAAGTATCAAGAATATATATATACATATATAATAATATAATTGTTTACTGGTTTGAATTCCTTATAATTTCCACCTCCCATTTCATATTTATGCAGAACCAATTTAAATTTGAAGCTTAACCAACACATGAACTTACTATAATTAATTAATTACCAAGATCTATTAGTTGGTAACAAATAACAAAGAAGCTTTTTTTTTTTTTTAATTTGATAATTGTCATGTAAATATTTAAATAAAATATTTTAAAATTAATAATTAATTTTGAAAATTTTCAAAAAATTTATTTGAAATCAATTTTGGGTATTCTTATATTTTTTTTAAAAAAAAAATTATAAACTTTATTATTTCGAAGATGTTTTGACAAGAAAATAAGTTTAGTTACACGAATAATTTCCTGATTCATATTCCTTATATAAATAATAAAATTACCTTATATAATAATTATAAATTATGAGATGATTCCAAAGTCAAAAAATACCGACAATTACTAAAGTGAAAGTAAAATTTTTTATAAAAAAAAATTAAGAAATAAAACTTCAATCACAAAATTAAAGAAGTCGTAGTCAAATAAAACTTTCTGCTTAAGTGGGTCCCCAACCCAAAAAGCCACAAACCGTTCTTTTGCTTATTTGCCAACCAAACCGGCCCTTATATCACCACCGGTACCTCATTCAATGGAGATTCGTCCAGCGGTCAATCTCCTCTCACCTCCATTCATTCCCTGTAACGAATATTTCACTGCACTCCTTATTAACGCACCCTTTTCGATCTTTTTTTTTTCCAGAGCAAAACACTCCATTATCCACCACCAATGAGAAACTTCTGCTTCCTCTTGGTGGTGATCATGGTGTTGTCCTCAACCTCTGTTTATTGCAGAGAGCTCCAATGGGCGGCAAGGAAAGAAAAAGACAGTGGAGGAACTGGGCTTGGAGAAGCATTTCTCAAACTGAGTTCTTCAGTTTTCAGTTCGTCGGCGGCAGCCATTAAAGCTCACACGAGAGCTCGGGTGTCGTGGGCGGTAGGAGGAGAGAAAAACAGGGGAAGACGTTCTTCTTCCGTTTTCAGGTTTTCCTCAATCGGAAATACGAGAAATCGGGTACTGTTAGGCCAAGAAATGCATACGTTGGCTGCAGGTCCGAGCAGGAAAGGGTCGGGTCATTAATCGGGTCATTATGGATTTGTTGATGATGATGGCGATGCAGTGAACGTAAGTTGGAATTGATGATGTGGGTTTGTTGGTTTCACACACATGTAATTTTCTGTATATGTAGAAGCTTATTCAATTTCATCAGGCTATATATATGTTTATAAAAATTAATGCAGAGAAATATTCTTTGATTTTTAATTTGAATGGTAATTTTAATATCCTAAAATCAAAAGAGCAAATTAAATTGCAACATTTTCAGGTTATTTTATTATTATTTATTCTTTTTTTTTTTGTGTGTGTATGCGGAGATCTCTAGATTATATGGCATACTAAATTAATTAACAATAACTTAGATATCTAACAAAGACCAGGGAGCTTCCATGGGAGTTTGCAGTTTGCACGGTTGAAGAGCAGAAAAGCCAGTCTCGTATATTTAATCAAATACAGACAATAAATATATACATATAAGCACGTATAGGTGTATATCGGGGTTTCGAAGCACTGCATGCATGCAGCCTGATTAAGTTTATAAGCTTAATAGGCCTTCCTCTTCTAATGCAGCAGATGGGCCTGTCTTTTTCTGATATCTGTGCATATACTCATGAAAAAAATTATAGTCTAATTTTGAAATGCTTATATATATATATATAACATATATATAGACAATCATAATACTACAACTAAAATAATTTTCAGATGATAAGCAAAGGAATATAACACCAATCCAACCAATAACCTCTTTATAGAATGAAATGTAGTAATTATTAAAGCAAGTAGTGGTTCCAATATTAAATAATAAACAATTCTATTTGAAGTTAACATAAATTATTATTTAATTAAGTTTTATATAATATTTTACCTAACTTAATCGTGCTCTAAAAGTAAAAGTAATTATGCTGGTAATTTCTAATTTTTTTAAAAAAATTAAATTCTAAAAATTAACTCCATGGCATTATTACAATAAATCTTCAAAAATTAAAGAAATGAAAAATAAATATAGAATTATTTAATTGAAATAAAAACAGATTATTTAGAGAGAAATTAAAAAAATTTAAAAAGAAAATGGGCCAATAGCCCGTTTAGGACAGATCAGGCCCATTTGAGCATTTGCACTTGTATATAAATTCACATGAAGCGGGCTCGAACCAAGTCAATGGCGCCGAAAGAGAAAGCAAGAGGCACCATGGCGAGGCAGGGGCATTCGGTGGTGACCAAACCAAGCAGGAGCGACGAGGTGTTGGACGCCGATGAACAGATCAAGATCGCAAATGAGGTTAGGGCTCACTTTGATAGCTTGGCCCCAAAACGACACACCAAACCCAATCGGAGCGAACAAGACATGGCGGATTCAGCCATGCCCCTTCTCCGCCACGACATGCCCGAGCATGACCGGTTATTGTCTCTCCAGTCTCAATCTTATGTATCTTGTTCTTCTCTCTCTATCTCATTTCTATCTTCTGATTTCTCGGCCTTTTGCGGTATTTCATGGCTGTCCAATTTCCACAATTGGTTTTCAGTTTGTGTCCGGTCATCGCGTAGTTTTGCAGGATGAATATGTAGAGACGCAGTATTACAAGGAGCTGGCCTCCGTTGATAAACAACATCACACGGTATCTTTTCCGATGTTCGGTGTTGGTTATCGCTAATTAGTCTCTTTCTTCTTCTAATTAGATCTGCGTGTTCTTTGTCTGATTGTAACAGACAGGAAGTGGATTTATAAGAATGGTGAGAGGAGGAGGTGAAGAAGAAGAAGGATATGGTGGTGTGATTCGGTTGGGGAGTGGCCATGTCGGCGAAGGCCTTGTTGAGAAACGTACTTTTAGGAGCAATCCTGCAACAAATGACTGGATATCTACTGTTGAAGATGATGATCGGGTGTTCATTTCTTCGAAGCCAAATCGAAGCGAGAGTTCTTAGAAGGTATTTTCATGTGAATATTCAATTACTATTTTCTTATGATTCTGAGATTGGTTCCTTTTTCGCTTTCGGGTGAAAATGATAGAAGAGAAGAAAATGGAGTAGTCTCTAATGAAATTATCAGTAGCTAAAATCAAGTAAAAAACTAAATGCTAAAATAGATTAACGATTTTAAAAAAACATATAGAGAACTTCATTGATAAAATTATGAATACATTAAATTAATGTGAAAAATGTATAAAACTATTCAAAATACTATTCTTTTAGAAACAAATGGAGGGAAAGGACAGTCCACACAAATCAAGAACTAATACTCGTTAACTAGAGTTCAAACAGTATTGTAGTAATTAAGGTAGAGGAAAGGTGTGGAGGTCCTCCCGAGCATAAGGCAGGCTCGCGTAAGAGACCGAGAGATGATGGACTCAAATCGCTAAGTTAACAGCGCAAGGATTATCCTCTTTGTGCATATGGATAATTTGGATATCCTAGTGTTGGTTTAGGAGCTTTTTTATCTGGGCTTCTATCTTAGTGGTAGAAGAGTCACTACGTCTAAGCTTCTGCAAGAGATGCATGAGATAAAGAGAGTTGACTCCCACAATAAGCTTACAAATTCAAGTCCTCTAGACGAGCTTGATCCCTTCGAGGACCCCATGAACCTTAGCCAACATACGGTTACTGATATCGAGATTGCTCATGAAACCAACAGCCTATTGACCATAGTTGTTTCTAATGATGCCATCGGTAGTCGCATTATTACTCTGAGCAGAACCATGACTGTTGAGTTCGTACTAATTTGCAGGAGCACGCTTGTCCACACACACATGGGAATCTAGTAGAGTTATCCTAACTAATCTGTAACAGAGTCTTATTATGAACAGCTTGGCAGTGGAGTGAATCATCTCAAAGCTGGTAGGGAACTTATTGTGATTCCCATTTTCCAAAATGATCTCGCTCCTTTTCTTCTGCAAAATCCACGTCATGGTGGGGAATCCTTCTGTTGGAAATACCATGCGTGCTCCCATTAGTTTTTTAAATCTTAACTGATCAAATCAAAAAGAAGGGAGAAAAAAGAACAAAATTCAGTGTTTCTCTGTACCTGTCTTGCCATGGGGGTGTCATGAATCCGCATGCCTTGCATTAAGTTTAGAAATTTTTTAATTTCAGTCTGTTTTGAAAAAAATATCTATAGGTTGATTAAGTTCTTATGTTATCCTACAACCAAAAAATTATATTCATCATCAGAAAAAATTAAATGTAAGGAGATTATATATGCTAAAAGAAAATTATTAGGTGGTATTATAAATGCAAATAAAATGAAGAACTTCATAACTATTATTAATATGTTAATTTTTAATTATAATTTGAAATAAACTAATTGCATTAATTGGATACTAAAGCGCTAAAATTTTATTTTTTATAACCATCTAAAGCTCCTCCTAATAACCATTCATATTTCAGTCATCCCCTTACATGAGAAAGGGTTATAGAGTCTGTTTATGTATTTAAGAGAAAATTATAAATCTACCTTGTTTGGTTTGGTTAAAGTTTGCTTTTATTTTTTTTTTTCATATAATTCAGAATTCATTATTTAATATGCTGCTATTTTACATAAAACTTCTGTTATTGTCTTCTTATTTTTAAATTTTTTCTGATATAGTTTGTTTGATCTTTTATTATTTTGCATACATTTTAAAAAATCAAACACATGCAAAGATCTTTTGAAAGTTCAATTATTTTTATCGAAAATTTTAAAAAATAAATAAATAACAGAAACTAAATTATCACAATAAGAAAAACCCAAAATTTTAAAATTACAAGAAAATTTAATAATATGTATTTTACATTATATTTAATTATCAATTAATTATTCTCAGGACTGGTAAATAGAAATATGAGAAGGTTCAAAAGAACTTATCCAACACATCACGTGTTTTGCACATGGCAATAAGTGGATGGGCTTTAGGCATGGTAATTCCTTTACCTTCACCCTCACCCATGTCTATTTCCTCCTCCCCAACTCTCTTCCACTCAAAGCACTGAAGCAATGACCCCAAAGCCCAACCCAACCATTCGAACCCCCAACACCATTCCTGGACACGCCCTCCCCCACACCCCAATAGGCACTACCTTACAATGGGCACCGCTGTTGCCATCCTCAAATCTTTCTGGTCTAAACGACGTCGGATCATTCCAAACCTTTGGGTCACGATGAATCCCCCATGCACTGACCAGTATCATCGTCCCACGTGGAATGTGGTATCCACTAATCTTACACTCGTCGGACGATTCATGAGGGACCAGGAGTGGGGATGCCGGGTACAGTCGTAAGGTCTCCGAAATTATAGCGTTGAAGTAAGTTAGATTAGGATGATCCGACTCGTTGATCAGGCGATCGACACCTACGTAAGTATCCGATTCAGTCTTCGCTTGTTGTAGCACATATGGATGGTTAAGCAAATTGGACATCGCCCACTCTAGTGTTGTTCCTGTCGTGTCCGTGCCAGCAATTAACATTATCTGCACCTGTTAAAATAAGAGTCTAAGTCAATACCTTAAAAGAAGAATAGAAACCCAATAATTGAAACAGTCAAAGGGTGGCGGGGGCGCCAAGAGCAAAGAGTTCACTAACCGAGACAAGGCTTTTGATAATCTCATCCGTGTAGTACTCCGGATTCGATTCTTGCAGAGACAGCAGATGGCTGATCATTGTATTCTCAACTCCGGCAAACCTTTTTCCTCCGATGCTCGTCGACTAAACCCAGCAAGAACGCATCTGTTTTTCTACCCAGCCGCTCCGATCTTCTCGCTATACCTTGATAATCGACTCACCGGAGCACCGGCAAGAAATCCGCCAGATTCGTCGCCCCGGCGAACTCTACAATCTCGTCTATCAGCTCCCTAAACTCGCTCATTTCTTCCACGCAACTCAAGTTTTCGCCGGAGTACCGTTTTCCGGCCAGCGTCCTAATCAGTGTGTTGAACATAAGCTCTGTAAACATGGGTCGGAGCTCCACCCGAGAGAAGAACCCGCTGCCAGACGAGGCTCGCCGCAGCATGCGCAGCAGGAACTGGTTGTCGTCGTTTCGGGTGCTTGACGATGCGTTTAGGCGAGTGGAAGAGAAGATCTCGATGGCACAGATGCGTCGGAGGTTGCGCCAGTGATCGCCGTATGGCGCGGTGATGACTGAGCTGTTGTCGTAGGCGAAGTCCTTGCCCATGATGAACCGTGGGCGGTTTGCCAAGTTTGCCAAGATGACGTCGTTTGTGGTGAAACATTCCTCGACGGCCGACGGCGAGGATTCCACGACGACGAAGCGGGAACCGAGTTGGAGAGAAAAGACTGGACCGAGTCTTTGGGAGAGAGACCAGAGGGTTCTATGGAGAAGGGATTCTCGGAGACGATGGAGGTGACCGAAAAATGAAAGAGAAAACGAGCACTTGGCGGCAGAATTTTGTTGCCGGCGATTGCGTTTTTGTTACCTTGCGTAAGAAATTGATGAAGAAGAGAAAAGTAATTAAGGTTACTAAGAGTTGAAATAGCCAGGTAACTTCCATCCTTGGTCCAGATTTAAACTGAGTTAAGGTGTAATGCCTATACAAATGAATGTCTACATTATATATATAGACACGTATATTCTTGGTTAGCTATTAGCTCTTGGGAAGAAATTAGCGAAAAAGTATTGCAATTTGAAAAAAATCTAATTTAATTGATTTGTTAGTTCTTATTATTTATTTTTTAGTTAACATCTACGAATATATCATTGAAGAGTCGTCAATTTAACTCATTTTGACGAGATACCAACAAATCTTAATTTAATTAATTTTTCAACTTTAATTATCGTAATTTATCTTCCCACTTACGTAAAATAGATGTATATATACTGTACCTATATATTTATATAGTGTTCATCAGATATTTTTAACTGATTTAATGAAGACAGAACATAAATTTTACATACGATTTTTTTTGGAAGTAATTTAAGTAAATAATGATGGCTGCTATCTTTCATTATTTTATTTTTGTACTACTTTTCTTTTTATGTTGCGTGATTAGTAAGACAAAACATCCAAAGCAACTAATAGTTACCTTCTTTAAAAAGATACCCCAAGAAAATCACATTTGGCAATACCCAACCCAAACGACTTGTTAATTTCTGAGCTTCTACTTTACTTTTCTCAAATCTTTTTGACTTAAAACTTGTTGGATCTTCTCATATCTTAGGATCTTTGTGTATAGTTCATGCTTAATCAATAAGATTATATTTGTTAGCATATCATAACTATTAATAACACAATAATCAGATGACACGTGAGGAAGTAGCAGAGGAGCTAGTAGGTGAAAACGCAATGTCTCAAATATAATATGTTGAAGGTATTCAAGTTTGGAGAAATTGTAACACCCATTAATTTTGCCATTTATTATTATTATTTTTAATTAATTTTTTGAATTTATTTTGAGTTATTTAATTTAATAAGAATAAAAATAATAATAATAATTAAATTGGGTAAAAATATTATTTAGATTTAATTGAAATTGATTTTGAAAAAAATGGGTGAAAATTAGGATTCTGATGTATTTTTGAAAAGAAAATCGAAAACCGGGGGTCAAAACGCAATTTAAAAAAATTGTGCCCCGTCAGCGCCACGTTAGTAGCCTCGTCAGCGGCCCAGTCAGCAGCCCTGGCCAACTAGGACTTGCCGCGTGGCAAAACCACGTCGACCCGGGAACGGGCCACGTGGGCGATCCGCGTGCGCGCGATCGGACGGCCCAGATGCGTCCCCGCGCGCACGGACAGCCCAGATTAAGCGTGCGCACGGACGGCCCAGATTAAGCGTGCGCACGGACGGCCGAGATACAAGCGCACGGCCGGCCCAGATACACGCGCACGGACGGCCCAGATTTAATCAAAATGGACGGCTGTGATCAAAAGATAAAAAGGTATAAATAGAACCCCCACACCTGACCACAAAAACCCTAACCGCCTGCCCTCGCCGGAGAAGACGAACCAGAAGCCGGAGGAGCCGGCCGCCGCCACCCGCCGCCGCACCGGGGAGTTTTCCGACCGCCAATCGAGGTAAATTTCATACCCCTGGCTCGTTTTTTCACGCTGAGCTCCCTTGTGGCCAAATCGAAGCCAAAATTCCGGCCAAACGGCCGAAACCCAGCGGCGTCGCCGCACCCCTCCTCGGTTTTTGCCTCCGATGAGGTCCTTCCCAGCCTCCGTTTGATACAATTTTTATATCACCGTGATCACCATTCTTTTCTCTACAGGTTGATCTGAGCCGAATCACCAAAACACGAACCTCGCCGAGAGCCGCCGCACCCGAGAGCACCGCCGCTGGTAAGCTTCGGTTTTTCGTAATTTTTTGGCCCCCGAGGGCCCTAAGGTGTTTTATCGCAGGAACCGATGCAAGTGTGGCCGAATTCGGCCGGAAACGGCCAACCTGAGGCGAATCGCCGCCGTGCCGGAATTGCGATATTGGCCGAAAGGGGCCCTGGGTCTAATTTGGATTTTTTGGGACACGTGCAGGTACTAATAGTGCGTTTCAGTTCTCCGAGAAAAATTCAGGAAAAATTAGGGACAGCCTGTAGGCGCACTGTGGAGTCGTGTTCGGACCTCGAAACAAGTAAGGACCCCTCACCCTATTTCCTATCACGGTATTAAAGTTCAATAAATGATAAAACGGTATTTCATGAATCAACAGATGTGTGAAATTGTTTAAGGTCGCTAATGGAGCCCGAGTCTGGTGTGTTTGTCGGTTAGCTGTTGTTTGGCCTATTTTACGGTTTTAAATGCAGTATGAGGTCTGATGTCTTCATTTCATAGTTTTGTGTGCATATATTACTGTTTTATTGATTATGGGTTGAATGACTGAGAACCCGATGTTGTATGTTGTCTTATTTGGCATAAATTACTGGTTTGCTTGTTTGTGTGTGAATTGATGATGCTGATTGAGGAAAAGGAGAATGAAAGGTTATGTAAATTGATAACTGTATAATGTGGTCAGCCTGACTAGATATCCTGGGAGATGGTGGACGGACCGGGTCCGTAGGGAACCCTACCGGGATTGTGGTCTCTCATACCGGACGGGGTATAGAGATCTTATGTGTTTTGGCGCCCATACCGGACGGGGTATGAGAACGGCCCGTTTCACCCTCATACCGGACGGGGTATTGATGTTTATAGTTTTGGCACCCATACCGGACGGGGTATGGGGACTGCCCTGGAATTTGATTACAAGTGTTAAGGGTTCACGGGTAGCGGGACCCCTATGGATCCCCATGGATACTAGTAGGCTGGTAAATGAAGAAAAATATGTTGTGTAATGATTGGATTGCAAATGTGTGATAAGTATTATGTTATACCGCTCATATGATTTCATGATAATGATAATGTTACTGCTTTCGTATATTGTTTTATGAATTTCACCGAGATAAGTGGATAGTAAAGAGTTTTATTATTGATAAAAGAATTTGTTGTAAATTATGCTCCCTTGGTCTTTTTGTGTTTTCTACCCACCTTTACCTCCGTGACGGTGAGATAGTGTGATGTCTTTACTGGGCTGGTGTAGTTCATTCCTTATTTAATCATTTCTGATCAGGAAGACATTGTTCCCGAGCCCATTCCGCAGGAAGACGGCGAAAGGGACGCCTGAAGACTCCGTAGTTATATTTATAGCTTTTATCTTCGAGTTTCTCTTTTAGTTAGTTTGTTTTTTTATACTTTGAGCACATTTTTGGTTTTACTGTAAGGGATGTTAATCAAATTTTTA
This sequence comes from Carica papaya, assembly GCF_054855325.1. Classification (NCBI taxonomy): domain Eukaryota; kingdom Viridiplantae; phylum Streptophyta; class Magnoliopsida; order Brassicales; family Caricaceae; genus Carica; species Carica papaya. Next base: position 2,536,585 of record NC_142312.1, on the reverse strand, counting down.
TTTCGCTTCCGCGTTTGACCTTTTTAATACATATATTTCATTTTAAAATTCCGGAGCCGTTACAGAAATCATATTCATCAATTAAACTATCGTCATCAATTTCATCATTAGTGTCTATTTTTGTCTTATTTAAAATGTCAGGATGATTAAGTAAATTGGATAATGTCCATTTTATTGTAACATTCGATGTATCAGTCCTTATTATTAGAATTACCTGTATTTATGCTTAATTTAATATATTAATTATTAAACAATATAATCCAACTGATTATTCAAATTGGAAAAGATAGGTAAATTACAATAAACAGTTATAAATTAATTATTACAAAAATCTAAGATGAGCAAAATATCTTTTCCGATATTTTGTGTTGATTATCGTTAATTATTCTCGTTCTTTTTCTAATTAGATCAGTGTGTTCTTTTTCTGATTGTAACAGACAGGAAGTGGATTTATAAGAGTGGTGAGAGGAGGTAAAGAAGAAGAAGGATATGGTGGTGTGATTCGGTTGCGGAGTGTCCATGGCGGTGCTGGCCTTGTTGAGAAACCTGCTTTTAAGAGCAATCCTGCAACACATGACTGGATCACTACTGTTGAAGATGATGATCAGGTGTTCATTTCTTCAAAGCCAAAGCGAAGCAGAGGGTTCTTAGAAGGTACTTCCATGTGAATATTCAATTAGTTAATTTCTTATTATTCTAAGATTGGTCCCTTCTTATTTTTTGGGTAGAAATGATAGAGAAGTAGAAAATGGAGTAGTTTCTAATGAAATTATTGGCAGCTAAAATCCAGTAAAGAACTAAATGCTAAAATAGATTAATCATCTTTGAAAAACTTATATAGAACTTGTTATGAACAGTTTATTACTCTAGCAACAAGTGAATCATCGTCTCAAAGTTGATAAGAGACTTACTGCGATTCCCATCTTCCACAAATCCACATCATAGTGAGGAATCTTTCAGTTGGCAATACAATACGAGCTCAATTGGTTCTTTAAATCCTAACTGATCCTTCGAAAAGAAGGAAGAAAAAAATATAAAAAAATTTAGTGTTTTCTCTGTACCTGTCTTGCCATGGGGAAAGTCGTGGATCGCATGCCTTGCATAAAGTCTTTCTATTTTTTAGAAATTTTTTAATTTCAGTCTGTTTGAAAGAAACATCTGTAGGTTGATGAAGTTATTTATTATTTTTCGTATAACAAAAAAAATGATATTCAGCATTAGAAAAATTAAATGTAAGGAGATTATATATATTATGTTTTAAAAAAATTATTAGTTATTATTGTAAATGAAAATAAGGTGGAGAACTTCATAACTATTATCAATATGTTAATTTTTAATCATCATTTGAAATATATTAATTATGTTAATTGAATATTAAAGCGCAAATAATTTTCTTTTACCGTCCAAAGCTCCTAATTACTGTTCATACTTCTTTCGTCTCCGAGCATGAGAGAGGGTTATAGAGTCTATCTATGTATTTAAGTGAAAATTATAAATCTACTTTCTTTGATTTTATGAAAATTTACATTTATTTTTTCATACAATTCAGAATTTTTTATTTAATATTCTATTATTCTACATAAAACTTTTGTTATTGTCTTGTAATTTTTTAATTTTTCCTGACATAGTTTGTTTGATCTTCATTATTTTACATACAAATATCTTTAGAAAGTTAAGTTATTCTTATCCAATTTTTTTTTTAAAAAAATTAAATAACAGAAACTGAAGTATCACAGTAAAGAAAACCCAAAATTTTAAAATTATAAGAAAATTAAATCATATGTTTTTTACATTATATTTAATTATCAATTAATTAATCTCAGGACTAGTTTATAGCAATATGAGAAGGTTCAAAAGAACTTATCCAACACATCACGTGCTTTGCACATGGCAATAAGTGGATGGGCTTTAGGCATGGTAATTCCTTTACCTTCACCCATGTCTATTTCCTCCTCCCCAGCCCTCTTCCACTCAAAGCACTGAATCAATGACCCCAAAACCAACCCAACCGTTCGAATCCCCAACGCCATTCCTGGACACGCCCTCCTACCCGCCCCAAAAGGCAATAACTTATAATGGGCATCACCTTGGCCATCCTCAAATCTTTCGGGCCTAAACGATGCCGGATCATCCCAAACTTTTGGGTCACGATGAATCCCCCATGCATTGACCAGTACCATCGTCCCACGTGGAATGTGGTACCCACCAATCTTACACTCATCGGACGATTCATGAGGGACCAGGAGTGGAGATGCCGGGTATAGTCGTAAGGTCTCCGAAATTATAGCGTTTAAGTAAGTTAGATTAAGAAGATCCGACTCGTTGATCAGGTGATCTGCGCCTACGTAAGTATCCAGTTCAGTTTTCGCTTTCTGTAACACATATGGATGGTTAAGCAAATTGGACATCGCCCACTCTATTGTTATTCCTGTCGTGTCCGTGCCAGCAACTAACATTATCTGCACCCGTTCACACGAAAGTAAAAAAGAAGTCAAAGTCAACATCTTTCATATACCCAAGAACAATAACAGAAACCCAACAATTGAAACAGTCAGAGGGTGGTACGACCCCCTCGAGCGAAAAGTTTACTGACCAAGACAAGGCCTTTGATAATCAGATCTGTGTAGTAGTCCGGACTCGATTCTTGCAGAGACAGCAAATGGCTGATCATTGTATTCTCAAACTCCGGCGAACCTTTTTTCCTTCGATGCTCGTCGATTAAACCCTGCAAGAAAGCATCTGTTTTTCTACCCAGCCGCTCCGATCTTTTCGCTATACCTTGATAATCGACCCACCGGAGGACCGGCAAGAAATCTGCCGGATTCGTCGCCCCTCCGTACTCTACGATCTCCCCTATCAGCTCCCTAAACTCCTTCGCTTCTTCAACGCAGCTCAAGTTTTCGCCGTAGTACCGTTTTCCGGCCAGCATCCTAATCACTATGTTGAACGTAAGCTCTGTAAACATGGGTCTGAGCTCCACCCGAGAGAAGAGCCCGCTGCCAGACGAGGTTCGCCGCAGCCGGCGCAGCAGGAACTGGGTCTCGTCATTTCGGGTGTTTGACGATGCGTTTAGGCGAGTCGAAGAGAAGATCTCGATGGAACAGATGCGACGGAGGTTGCGCCAGTGGTCACCGTATGGCGCGGTGATGACTGAGCTGTAGTCGTAGGCGAGGTCCTTCCCCATGATGAACTGGGGGCGGTTGGCCAAGACGACGTCGTTTGTAGTGAAACATTCCTCGACGGCCGACGGCGAGGAGACCACGAGGACGAAGCGGGAACCGAGTTGGAGGGAAAAGACTGGACCAAGTCTTTGGGAGAGAGACCAGAAGGTTCTGTGGAGAAGGGGTTCTCGGAGCAGATGGAGGTGGCCGAGAAATGGAAGAGAAAACGGCGGACTTGGCGGTAGAATTTTGTCGGCCGGCGATTGCGATCTTCTTACTTTGCGTAAGTAATTGATGAAGAAGAGAACAGTAATCAAGGTCACTAAGAGTTGAAATAGCCAGGTGACTTCCATTTTTGGTTGAGATTTAAACTGAGTTAAAGGAGTAAGGCCCTATACAAATGAGTATGTGTATTATATATGTAAGCATATAGATATATTTCTTTTCATAAAAAACTGCGAAAGAAATTTCCTTTAGCCATTAGCTCTTGAAGAAGAAGAAGATAGCAGACAAGTTAATGCAATTTGTTATTCAAAAGTATTGCAATTTGAACAAAGTCTAATTTAATTGATTTGTTATTTTTTAGTATTTATTTTGAAGTTAACATCTTATGACTATGTCAACGAAGAGAGTTTAACTCATTTTAACGAAACACCAACAAATCTTACTTCAATTAAATTGTCAAATTTTGTAATCTTAATTTATCTTTATACTTACTTATAATATACATATATACTGTAGCTATATATTTTTAACTGATTTAATGAAGACTGACGTAAATGATGTCTGCTATCTTTTGTTCTTTTATTTTTTTATACTATTTTTCTTTTTATGTAAGACAAAATGTCTACGGAACTAATAGTTATCTTAGTTAAAAAGAGGGCCCAAGAAAATCACATTTGGCAATACGACTATGAAGCATCCAAGACATATATATATATATATATGTATTTGTTTCGATATTTAATTACTTTTTAAAAAGTAATCTATTTTTCACATTATTAAATATGAAACCAAAATGTAATGTTTAAAGCTATTTATAAATAATAAAATAAATAATTTTGTTTAACTATTTTCTATTTCTTAATACACAAGAATTAGTTAGGAAATATACCAAATCTAAAAAATAATGATAATAATTTAACATGATACAATATGAAAAAGCATAATGTTTTAGTATGCTTTTACCTTTGGTTATTGTGGGCAATAATCCAACTGAACTAAGAGTCACAGTTAAAATAGACTTGAAAAATCAGATGGAAGAGAACTGCATCAGCTCCATAATTCCCCTAATTAAACCTATCTGGCGTTTTAATATTACCAATTTTGTAACATATCCTCTGAGCGATTCGAATTTCTATTATCAGTTTGTGATTAAACTAATCAAAATATAATAAATATTATATATAAAATATTAAGAAAAAAACTTATATAAAATTTTATCTGAAATTATTTTATCACATTGAGTCCTATATTATTTTAAGTTTTAGAACTTAATACAACCGTACATAACTTTTGAATTATTTTTTTTAGAAAAATAGTGAAACTAGGTTTTTGAATTTTAAAATTCTACTTATCATGAGAGGTTAAATTGAGTGTAGCTCAATTCAAAACACAAACTTCTAATCAATCAATTTGCTCTAGAATTTTATCTATAATTGGACGGGCTCTGCACATAACTTATAGCGGCTCTAACTTAGGCATTATGAGTCCTTTCCCTTCTCGCATATTAATTTCTTTTTCACTCACTCTTGAATCACTAACCCTAATACCAAGCTCACCACCCTTTGAACTAATCCTGAACCAGGACAAGTCCTCCGTTCTAACCCAAAAGTCATGACTAATTTTTGAGCTTCTAATTTATTATTTTCAAATCTCTCTAGCTTAAAACTTGTTGGGTCTTCCTATTTCTTAAGATTTCTGTGTATAGCTCATGCGTTGATCAATGAAATTGTATTTGACGGCACATCATAACCACGGATAACACAATGATCTGATGACATGTGAGGAAGCAAGAGAAGAGCTGGTGGGTTAAAATAAGTATCTCAAATATAATATTTTGAAGGTATTCAAGTTTGGAGTGAAAAATTAAAAAATAAGAAACTGAAATGTGACGGATAGATAGACTGCCCAAATCAAAACCCTAAAATAGATAGCCAAAATTTTTTCTATTTTAAAATTGGTTAGGTTGTTGTGGACAACTGGTGGTCTCGGTAGATTCTAGACACTACCTTTCTATTTTCCCTCTTTACTCTCTTGAATGTATAAATATTTCCAATGGCCTTTACACAATTCAAAAGATAAAAAATTAAAAGCATTAAAATCTCATTTACACCCGGTTGGATATTTACATGATATCAGAGCAATGCCAGTGATAAGCATTGATTTTTCTAATTTTTACACTACACTATTACTCTACTACTCAATGGCAAACCCTAATACAGATGTGTTGACACTCATAAACTCATATCAACTTGGAATGCAACTCATCACAGTCACCCTTGATGGCTCCAATTATTTGTCTTGGAGTTTGGAGTCAAGCCATGGTGATTGCATTGAGAGCCAAGGACAAGCTCGCTCTCATTGATGGCAGATGCAAGAAGCCTGAACCTGATGCATCAAAATATGAACAATGGCACAAAATAGACAGCATGGTGGTGTCCTAGATCCTAAGCTCAATGAACAAATAGCTTGCTAGCGTCTTCTTGTTCATTACATTAGCAAAAAACTTGTGGGATGACATAAAAAAAAAGGTATAGTGAAAGTAACGGGTCTTTGTTGTATTAATTAAAGCGTAAAATAAGTTCTATCACATAATCTAACATTTTTGTCAAAACCTATTATAAAAAAAACTTAAAAGGCTAAGGCCCTCACCTGCTTGCACTTGTCATGCTACAATACAACACAATGAAATCGACAACACCGACAACCTGATCCAATTTCTAATGGGTCTTAATGACTCATACGACTATGTCAGAAACAAAATTTAATCATGGAACCTTTACTTGCTGTGAACAGAGTTTATTCCATGGTAATTAGTGTTGAAAAACAAAGGGAAGTACATAATATCAACTCACCGAAGGTGCGACCGTTGCATTTTATGCCAACCTAAAAGACAATCCAAAAATTTCAAACCGAAAAAAGGAAAAAACCAGCAGAACATGCACCTACTGTAAAAACACATGGCACACGAAGGACATATGCTTCAGGCTACATGGTTACCCATAGTGGTTTGCAGAGCTCAAAGGAAAAAAGAACAAAGAAAAAGCCAATGCAATGGCAAATAATGCCCATGATGGCACCAAAACAGAAGCATCCAACACAAATTGGGGTACAGAAATAACCACACATACAACAAGAGATCAACAAGTATATGAAGAACCAAGGAGCAAACACGGCAGAATCGGCAAGATGCATGGGCTACTCTGGCCTCACTGGTAAGCAACCTAAATGCTATTTTTTACATACGTATAATGATATAAGAACTTGGGTAATAGACACAGGTGTCGCATCTCACATATATCATGATTTTAAAACACTTTCAAAACCTGTAAAACTAGAACCTACCATACCTGTCTCGCTACTATATGAAATCACAAGTCATTCAACCTACAAAGGAATCATAAAATTTTGTAATAATCTAATTTTGCAGGATGTCTTTTATATACCAAAATTCACTTGTAACCTTATTTCTCTCAGAAAGCTAACCCAAGTTTTAAATACCTACATTTTCTTTTATGTCAACCACTATTTTGTGCAAGATTTGACAACTAACAAAATATCGAGGAAAAGACAAATAATGAAGGGCTTGTACACCCTGAGTGAAGACAGATTCTAACAAAGCATGCATCAGCCACACTCAAAAAAACAACCTACAATTATGGCATAAAAGACTTGGCCACACATCCATAAAAAAATTGATTCACATTCCTAACCTAAAGTTATCAAATAGTGTAGCTTCACATGATTGTGAAATATGCCCATTGGCAAAACAACAACGTTTGTCTTTCCCTAAAAGTTCCATTAATACTAATGATATTTTTAGTTCGATACATGTTAACATTTAGAGACCATACCCCGTTAATTGTATTTTTAGAGCATTCTATTTTTTAACTATAGTTGATGATTTTTTATGAGCCACTTGGACTTATTTATTAAAAGAGAAAACAAGTATACCAAATATCTTAAAATGTTTTTGCAATTTAATACAAAACCAATTTCAGAAAACAATCAAAACAGTTTAAAGACAAATAATGACATTAAATTTATAAACATCTCATGCAAAAATGTTTTTCAAGAAAAGAGAATCATGCATAAGAAAACATGTACATACACACCACAACATAATGGTGTGGTGGAAAGGAAACACAAATACCTACAGCAAGTTGCTAGGGTGTTGATGTTCGAATCAAAATTACCAAAAAGGTTTTGGGGCGAAGCCATACTCACAGTCACACACATAATAAACGATTTGCCAAACTCTGTTTTAAAGTGAAAAAATTCTTATAAATCTCTACAAAAAACAGCCAAATTATTCAAACCTGAAAGTTTTCAGTTGCTTATGTTTTGCTACAAAAGTTAACTGCCAAAAGGACAAGTTTGAACCCAGGGCTTTAAAATGTGTTTCTTAAGGTATGCACCCAATGCCAAGACCTACAAATTATATGATATAATAAAGAGAAAAATAGTTTTTTCAAAGGATGTCATATTTCATGAGCATGTTCACCCATACCAAACACAAAATCCTAAACTAGATTATCATGACATATCACTGCCAATACCAAGCATTGACACAACCACCATACTTGAAAACTAGTTACAAAGCAGAGAGGAAATTTCCTTACCAGACATCATCCCCCAAGAACCTGAAACGAGGAGGAACACCAGGGTGAGAAGCAGGCTTGCTTGGATGGAAGACTTTGTTGCCCATATCACCGAACAACCTGTGCCCGAACCACTATTCCTCATGTCCACCTCACCTGCATACAATCATGACTCTGTTAATTTCATTGCACAAGTGTCTATTACAAAAAAACCAATGTCATACAGGGATGCTAAAGAAGACAGCAAGTGGATTGAGGTCATGCAAGCCGAGCTGTCCGCACCAGAAGACAATAACACTTGGGAACTAACAACACTATCAAAAGGGAATAAAGTAATTGACTCAAAATAGGTGTATAGAATAAAATACAATGCTGATGAATCAGTTGACAAATACAAAGCAAAGCTCTTTGCTAAGGGTTACAATCAAGAATTTGGCATAGGCTATCATGACAGCTTCTCACCGGTGGCCAAGATGATCATGGTTCGACTACTTATAGCCATGACAGCTGCAAGTCACTGGCCAGTGTATCAGTTAGACATCAATAATGCATACCTACATGAGTTTGTGGAAGATGAGCTATACCTAAAATCCCCAGAGGGCTATACTCCAAGGCCAGTGAATGGCAAGTCTACCGTTTAACCAAGAGCCTGTACGACCTGAAACAAGCATGTCGCCAATGGAACAAGGAGCTTACTTTAAAGCTCCAATCCATCGGCTTCACCAAGTCAGAAGCCGACCACTGTCTATTCACAACAGGAACAAAAGAAAACTATATTGTAGTTGTAGTATAGCTCCTTGACTTACTTGTTACGGGTCTTGATAACAAAGAGATTTGTAAAGTCAAAAGCGCCCTAAATGAAGCCTTCATGGTCAAGGATCTCGGACAAGCAAGATACTTCTTTGGAGTAGAGATAGCCAGGTCGAAAAAAGGGATCTACATCAACCAAAGGAAATATGTTAAAAATATTTTACAAGATACAAGGATGGAAGACGCAAAAGGAAGACACTTTCTTTTGCCTTCCGGACTAAAACTAAATGTAGAAAAATGAGAAATCTTACAAGATCCGGAGAGATACAGACGTCTAATTGATCGTTTGCTTTACCTCAACTTTACCAAACCCAACAAAACATACTCCACCCAACATCTCAGGCAGTTCATGCAATAGCTCAGACGGCCGCATCTCGACGTTGCACTACATGTTGTCAGGTACCTAAAACAATATTCGGAACAAGGTATCTTCTTCCCGAAAAGGAATGACCTCAAAGTCCAAGCCTTTTATGACTCGGACTGGGCATCGTGTCCGATGACCTGCAAATCCCTCACGGGCTTCTGCATTTTCCTCGAGCTAGCGCTAATCTCCTGAAAAACAAATAAACGAACTACGGTGAGCAAGTCTTTTGTAGAAGTTGAGTACAAAAATATGTCATTCACAGTGTGTAAAGTTCAGTAGATAACTTACCTCATTTGAGATTTTCGAATAGTACATCATTTACCCGTAATATTGAACTGCAATAACAAAGTCGCCGAGCACATCGTAGCAAACCCGGTCTTTCACGAATGAACAAAGCACCTCGACATTAATTGTCATATAGTTCGCAACCAGGTACAAAAATGTTTCGTCAAAACAAAGCACGTCACCTCGAGAGAACAGTTCGCCGATTTGCTCACAAAACCTTTAGGGATCTCAGCACATCACCGACTTCTGTTCAAGATTAAGCATTTACAACAAGAAAACACAAAGAGTTAAAGAAATGATGCAGAGCTCGAAGAGTTGAAAGTAATCGGACTTCATCTTGAGGAGCGGGTGAAAAATTATGAGTGAAAAACAAGAAATCGAAAGGTGACGGACAGGTGGACCACCCAGATCAAAATCCTAAAATGGAGGGTCAAGATTTTTTTTATTTTAAAATTGGTTAGGCTGTTGTGGACAGCTGATAGTCTCGTTAGATTCCAGAGACCACATTTTCATTTTCCCTCTTTACTCTCCGGCATGTATAAATATTCCCAATGGCCTTTACAAAATTCACAAGACAAAAAATTAAAAACATTAAAATCTCATTTACACCCGGTTGGGTTTTTACACGGATTCATCAATTAGACAATCTTCGCCAACTGCATTATTAATCTCTATTCTCGCCTTATTCAAAATGTCAGAATGATTAAGTAAATTGGATAATGTCCACTCAATTGTAACCACAGATGAATCAATCCCTACTATTAGAATTACCTGTAATTTACACTTTATATAATATATTAATTTTTAAACAATATAATCCAACTGATTATTCAAAAAAATTCATGTTATGTGAGATAGCTAAATTACGATAAACAAAATTAAATTTGATTATCATAAAATCTTAGGTGAGCAAAATATTTTAATATATTTATACATTAGTATATATGGCCCCACCAGACAAACTCTATGGATTAAATAGAATGCCTACTATGTCTTTTTACTGAAATAAATTAATTGAAACTAGCAAGTATAAAGTTTTGTACATTAAAATTTTCAATTTAATACTAGGCCAACTCTGTAGATTCATGTGTTCTAATAAAGTTAATTAATGTCAATTAGCAAAGTAGACAAATTTTAGACATTAGATTCGCGGTAAGTCGGGTATATTTGGTGCAAGAGAAAACGAAAGGACTAACCATTATGAGACCTTTGATAATTTGATCGTTGTAGTTTTCTGGTTCTGACTGTTGAAGAGACAGCTAGTGGTTGATCATGGAGTTTCCTTCTTCATTTCTTCTATTTTCATCAGTCAAACCTTGCAAGAATCGATCCATTCTTTCCCAGTATTCTTCACATTTTTCTCGTAGTTATGACCGAGCAATGCGACGCACCGGCAAGCTCAAGCGCCGCCGATATAACCTCCTTAAACTCATTGGCTTCTTTCTCATTGCTCGCACCTTCGCCGCAATACCTCTTCCCTGCAACCATTCTCATCATATTATTGAGAGTCAAGTCCGAAAAAAGAGACTTCAGCTCCACCTTCGTGAAACCCGGGCGCGAGTCACGGGCGAGTCGGCAGAGGAGCCGCCTAACCTCGTCTTTTCGAATGGACAAAAACATGTTTAGACGGTTAGAGGTGAAGATCTCGATAGCACCGATTTTGCGCAAGTTGCGCCAATGGCTGCCGTAAGGTGATGACACCATGGTGGTGTAGTTGTAGCCAATGTGCTTGCCAACGAGCAAAGGTGGGCGATTGGCGAGACAGACGTCGTTCGTGGTGAAACACTCCTCCGCGATTGATGGCGAGGAGACTATAAAGACGAGGCGGGAGCCGAAGCGGAGGGAGAAGATGGGGCCGTAGGTTTGGGAGAGTTTATGGAAGGTGCGGTGGATGGGTGGCTTCAGGAGGTGGAGATGGCCAACGAAGGGAAGCCATGGCGGGCTTGGAGGAAGCTTTTGGTTGGATCTAAAACCTGAAAATTGGAGAAGGAGGCGAAGAATTGGAAGGAGAACGATTAAAGTTAGAGAAGACTAGAGTGTAGCTGTGCTTTCCATGGCAGGTCGGATCTGCGACTGCGATGCAGAGAAGATGTTCGATAAAAGGTTTATATGAAGGGCTTGAACATGGATAACGAGCCCGCATATTTGACCCGAAAATTTTCCACAAAAGCATGTGCTGCATGCCGATACTAGTGAGTTTTTTATGATAATAGAAAGACATGTGCTGCATCTGTCCCTATATTTAATGTAGTTATATTTAATTATTATTATTTTCTTTAAATTATTATTTTTATAATTAAAATAAAATATCGTATAGGATCTATAATCAAATTAAAAGCACGCATGTGCCTTTTTGCATTACACTAAAGTCGGTTTGTGAATAGAGTAGGAGCAACTTGACTTCATTTCCAAATCATACTTCACCAAATCACATTGTGTCCTTCTTAATTTATTCATTACATATACGTAATATACAATCTAACACATTATACAATATGTATTACATATAAATGCATACATCTAACTATTGTACATTATGCAATTTATATAAATACACGAATGTAATATTAAAAAATTAATTCAAAGTAAATAAATTAATCTAACATATGTTAGATTAATTATGAAAAGAGTTAATATTTTTTATAACATAACCTGATGTAGTGAGATTTACAACATAAGACGAATCATATGTTTTTTTGACTATAACTTGGTACATTTCATTAGTTAAATTGCATGTATATATTAATAAAAGTGCATTTAATAATAATTAAATTAGTAAAAATAATAATTATTTAAATAAATAAATAAAACTTTTTTAAGAAATCATTACCATATTCTTATAACGAGAATCCATTCTTCAATTTAACAAGTGTTCTTTTCTCTCTTAAATACAGGCTTGATATTTTTTTTTTAATTTTCAATTATCAAGTTGGTTGCCTTCTTTAGGTATGAAAGACTAAAATAATTTTTTATGAGAAGTAAAATATATTATGGATGATGGAAATTTATAAAATCAAAAATTGGCCAACAAAATTCATGGGAAAGCTTATATTTAAAAGTAGACTAAGTGATTTTTCCGTTTTGTATAATACTAAGTAAGGTCAAAGTAGAATATGTCTAAACTTAGTTTATGTAAATCAAAAGACTATAACAAATTGAAGCACACCCATAAGTCATTAGCTTATAAGTAGGAGAAAAACAGTTATACTACCTTTTAATTTTAAATAGAATTTGATATTTATTTAAAATTTCATACAAAATCTTACATTGTATTGGATTCTCAATTTTATTACAATTTTATATAATTTTTAATTTTTTTAAAAAAATAATAAAACTAATTATTTAAAATTTCAAATTCTACTCATTGTGAGCTTCTGGATCAAGTTTATTCCGATGCAAATCACGTGAATTTATAACTAATCAGCATACTTTAGAACTTTATCCATGATTGGACGAGCTCTGCACATGGCTTCTAGCGGCTCTAATTTGGACATTGTGATTCCTTTCCCTTCTCGCATATCAATCTCTTTTTCACTCACTCTCTCCCATTCAAAACATTGAATCAAGGATCCTAGTACCAAGCTTACCAATCTTTGAGCTAATCCTGCACCGGGACAAGTCCTTCGCCCTAACCCAAATGGCATGATCAATTTAAGAGCTTCTTCTTTATTTTTTTCAAACCTCTCTGGCTTAAAACTTGTTGGATCTTTCCATATCTCAGAATCTCTGTGTATAGTCCATGCATTGATCAATAAAATTGTATCTGATGGCATATTATAACCATGAATAACACACTGGTCAGATGACATATGAGGAAGCAAGAGAGGAGCTGCCGGATACAAACGAAATGTCTCAAATATAATATTTTGAAGGTATTCAAGTTTGGGGAGATCAAATTCATCAATTAAACGATTTTCACCAATTTTAACATTAATCTCTGCTCTTGCCTTATTCAAAATGTCAGGATGATTAAATAAATTAGACAGTGCCCACTCTATTGTAACCATCGATGTATCAGTTCCTGCTACTAGTATTACCTGCAATTTATACTTAATATATTAATTATTAAATATTATAAATCAACTTATTATTAAGACATTAAAATTATCTTTTAAGAGTATATCAATTAATACATTTTTATAAAAATTATATTTTAGTAACACAAAGTTTCTTCTTCTCAAATACCGTATATTTTAGTGACATGACAAAATAGTATTTAATAATTAAGAAACGTCAAACGATTAAGTATTAATTTTTTAATGTTGTTTTTGAAAAATAGGTTTCTAGAAATAACTTACGGAATAAGCTTCAGTTTAATAGAGTTCGTTCATGGTATATTTGCTAGAAGAGAAAAAGGAAAGGACTAACCATTATGAGGCCTTTGATAATTTGATCGTTGTAGTATTCGGGTTCTGACTGTTGACGAGAGAGCAAGTGGTCGATCATGGAGTTTCCTTCTTCTTCATTTCTTCTCTTCTCATCAATCAAACCTTGCAAGAATCCATCCATTCTTTTCGCAGTATTCTTCACCTTTTTCTCGTAATTGTGACCAATCCATTTCAGCACTGGCAAGAAATCGCCTGGATGCGACGCACCGGCAAGCTCATGCACCACCGATATAAGCTCCTTAAACTCATTGGCTTCTTTCCCGTTGCTCACTCCATCGCCGCAATACCTCTTCCCTGCAACCATTCTCATCATATTATTAAGAGTCAAGTCCGAGATCAGAGGCTTCAATTCCACTTTTATGAATCCCCGGCGCGAGTCACGGGCGAGTCTGCAGATGAGCCGCCTGACCTCGTCCTTTCGAATAGAGGAGAACATGTTGATACGGTTAGAGGAGAAGATCTCGATAGCGCCGATTTTGCGTAAGTTGCGCCAATGGCTGCCGTAAGGTGACGTGGCCATGGTGGTATAGTTGTAGCTAATATGCTTGCCGACGAGCAAACGTGGGCGGTTGGCGAGAACGACGTCATTCGTAGTGAAACACTCCTCCGCGATTGACGGCGAGGAGACTACAAAGACGAGGCGAGAGCCGAAGCGGAGGGAGAAGATGGGGCCGTAGGTTTGAGAGAGTTTATGGAAGGTGCGGTGGATGGGTGGCTTCAGGAGGTGGAGATGGCCGACGAAGGGAAGCCGTGGCGGGCTTGGAGGAAGCTTCTGGTTGGATCTGAAACCTGAAAATTGGATAAGGAGCCGGATAATTGGAAGGAGAAAGATTAGAGTTAGAGAGGCGTAGAGTGCAGCTGTGCTTTCCATGGCAGGTCTGACTGATCTGCGACTGTGATGCAGACAAGATATTTACATAATTATGCCCATAACGTACCTCAGTGGGCTTTTAATATAGTTGTTTTGTTTTGTTATTTAAAAAAAAAAATTATTATTTTATAATTAAAATAAGATTATCTTATTGCTATCCATTTTCTGGCATAATGGTATCCACACATAAACTAAAATAAAATGCTCGTGAATCACATGCGTCTATAATTAAATTAAATGAATTAAAAAAAAAAAGCTAAAACAATTTCCAACACACTTAGAAGCGCTTGCCTTACCAGTGAGGGGCCAAAAAAAAGCTATACTTCCTTATTCCTTCACCATTTTAAGAAAAAAATATTACATTATAATACATTTCTTTTGTCATTTTTTAACAAAATATATTTAATTCATGCACAACTTATAATTTACAATTTCACATCAAACTTATATTATCTTAAGTTCTATAATTTAATAAAATTCAACATAATTTCTGAATTTTTTTTTTTGAAAATTAATTAACCAACTTGCTCTAGAACTTTATTCATGATTGGACGAACTCTGCACATGACTTCTAGCGGCTCTAATTTGGGCATGGTGATTCCTTTCCCTTCTTGCATGTCAATCTCTTTTTCACTCACTCTCTCCCATTCAAAACATTGAATCAACGATCCCAATACCAAGGTTATCATCCTTTGAGCCAATCCTGCGCCCGGACAAGTCCTTCGCCCTAACCCAAATGGCATGATCAATTTATGAGCTTCTCCTTTATTTTTCTCAAATCTCTCTGGTTTGAAACTTGTTGCATCTTCCCATATCTTAGGATCTCTGTGTATGGCCCATGCATTGATCAATAAAATTGTATCTGGCGGCATATCATAACCATGAATAACACAATGATCAGATGACATGTGAGGAAGTAGAAGAGGAGCTGCTGGGTACAAGCGAAGTGTCTCAAATATAATATTTTGAAGGTATTCAAGTTTGGAGAGATCAAATTCATCAATTAGACGATCTTCACCAACTTTATCATTAACCTCTATTTTTGCCTTATTCAAAATGTTAGGATGATTAAGTAAATTGGACAATGCCCACTCTATTGTAACCATCGACGTATCAGTTCCAGCTGCTAGTATTATCTGCAATTTATACTTAACTTATTAGTTATTTAATATAGTAATTCAACTTATTACTCAAAACATACGAATTACGAGACATGATTAAATTACGATAAAAAAAATTAAAATAATAATAATAAAAATCTAAAGAAAAAGTATTCTAATCTATTTATATATTGGCATAGCCCCATGAGGCAAACAATGTGGATTAAATAGAAGTCTGCTATGTCTTCTTACTAAAATTAATTTAATTTAAACTAGCACAGTAAATAAGTTTTAAACATTAGGCTTTTCAATAATATAATATTAGGCAAACTCTGTGGATTTATGTGTCTTAATGAAGTTATAATTTAAGTACAACTAGCAAAATAGACAAGATTTGAACATTAGGTTTGTTAATTTGATATCACTACATGGAAATTGACATCTTCTTTTTGCCAGTTTGATTCCTCTGGTGTGTATAAAGTTGAAACAATTATCACCTAAAAGTAAACTCATATAAACGAATTCAAATCATTATTTACAATAAAAGAATGCTTGGTTGGTTTGTCTTGTTGCTTTTTTTGAAGTTGACAGAAACAGAGGAAGAAAAAGATGCAGAACGTAAACTTTTCTTCTGATAAAAGCTATTAATTTTGATGAGCAACAGTACATATAAATGGCAAAACATAGAGGATAAAAACGTGGTCCTAGGATAAGGCTACAAACCAGGAACCATATTCTCAACAATCTAAAGACTAGGTCTGCTTTTTGACTGAGTCCAACAAGGAGAGAAAAAAATCACGTGCAGTTCAAAAATACTTTTTTAACATGTCTAATCTTTTGGGTCAATGTTTAAAAGTTTTTTGACAATATGTTTAAATTTTTGAAAGCATTTTGTAAACAGTAAGAATCTGTAAGTTATTAAATAAGATAAGTAAAGAATGATCATGCTAAGTCGGGTACATTAGCTGCAAGAGAAAAGGAAAGGACTAACCATTGCGAGGCCTTTGATAATTTGGTCGTTGTAGTATTCGGGTTCTGACTGTTGAAGAGAGAGCAAATGGTCGATCATGGAGTTTCCTTCTTCGTTTCTTCTCTTCTCATCAATCAGACCTTGCAAGAATCCATCCATTCTTTTCGCAGTATTCTTCACCTTTTTCTCGTAATTATGGCCAATCCATTTCAGCACAGGCAAGAAATCGCCTGGATGCGATGCACCGGCAAGCTGAAGCACCGCCGATATAAGCTCCTTAAACTCATTGGCTTCTTTCTCATTGCTCACTCCATCGCCGCAATACCTCTTCCCTGCAACCATTCTCATCATATTATTGAGAGTCAAGTCCGAGAAAAGAGGCTTCAACTTCACTTTCACGAAACCCCGGCGCGAGTCACGGGCGAGTCGGCAGATGAGCCGCCTGACCTCGTCCTTTCGAATAGACGAAAACATGTTGAGACGGTTAGAGGAGAAGATCTCGATAGCGCCGATTTTGCGTAAGTTGCGCCAATGGCTGCCGTAAGGTGATGACGCCATGGTGGTGTAGTTGTAGCCAATGTGCTTCCCGACGAGTAAACGTGGGCGGTTGGCGAGAACGACGTCGTTCGTAGTGAAACACTCCTCCGCGATTGACGGCGATGAGACTACAAAAACGAGGCGAGAGCCGAAGCGGAGGGAGAAGATCGGGCCGTAGGTTTGGGAGAGTTTGTGGAAGTTGCGGTGGATAGGTGGCTTCAGGAGGTGGAGATGGCCGACGAAGGGAAGCCGTGGCGGGCTTGGAGGAAACTTTTGGTTGGATCTGAAACCTGAAAATTGGAGAAGGAACCGGAGAATTGGAAGGAGGAGGATGAGAGTTAGTGAGGAGTAGAGTGCAGCGGTGATTTCCATTGCATGTCTGATTTCCAACGCCGATGCAGACAAGGTGTTCGATAAAAGGTTTATATGAAGCGCTTGATTATGTGCTGCATACCGGGAATAATGAGTCTATCACAATTAACGGAAAATAAATATAAATCTGCAAATAAATATATAATCATTACCCCAAAAAGCGTGATTAAAATTATAAATCTGTAGACAAATTCACGACTGTCCAATTGTGAAGTAGACACGACCAGATGTGTCACTGTGTGGTCTTCAACTGCGAGGCATGATAAGAACAAAAAAATTTGCGTCATTGCGCACGCAAGCCCATGTCTTAGTTGTGTTGTTATCATTTATGTGGATTTCGCACCTGGATGATTCGTAAGCTGCCAAATCACTGAGAAGATAAAGCAGTGGATGTTCGAGTTGCGTTTCCTTTTTTTTTTTTTTCTTCTTTGAAATTTCTTTTTTCCAATTTAAAACAAAGGAGTAATCTTATCCTTCAGTGTTGAATTGTAACATCTTGAGATTTATATGAAAAATATGTAGTCATATTTTCACTT
Source organism: Carica papaya (assembly GCF_054855325.1). NCBI lineage: Eukaryota > Viridiplantae > Streptophyta > Magnoliopsida > Brassicales > Caricaceae > Carica > Carica papaya. The sequence goes on along the minus strand of NC_142312.1, from coordinate 2,518,368 downwards.
TTAAGAGTTGTTATTATTAGTTACAACTGATACTGTAATTTAATATTGTCAGTATTATATAACTTTTTACCTGATTATTACCATCAGTTTTTGTAAAAATTATATATATATATACACGTATATTAACCACTCGCACAACTTAACTACAAAATTAAAACACTAATACTTTGATCAGTATATTAGATATGATATATGCACGAAATACATTAAATATCGGCTGATAATTAGAAACAAAATACATATATTCATCTTATAATAATATGCTTTCATAAGTTTATCATACATAAAAAATTTTAATTTATTTCACTAATGTTTTTAGCTATTAACATTCAATTAGTTGAATTCATGTGATTAATCAACATCTCCCATAAATTCATTTACAATAGGACGGGCTTTACACAAGGCTTCTAATGGCTTTAGTTTCGACATGGCCAGCCCTTCTTCTCCTTCCATGTTGATCTCGTCCCCACTAACTCTCTCCCATTCAAAACATTGAATCAGTGAGCCTAATATTAAGCACACCATCCGTTGAGCCAATCCTGCACCTGGACAAGTTCTCCTCCCTAACCCAAATGGCATAATTAATTTATGAACATCTACTTTATTATTTATGAATCTATCTGGATTAAATCTTGATGGTTCTTCCCAAATTTCTGGATCTCTGTGTATAGCCCATGCATTTGTTATCAATATTGTATTTGGTGGCATGTCATAACCATTAATGACACAATGACTAGATGACATATGGGGTACTAAAAGAGGAGCTGTTGGATATAAACGAAGCGTCTCAAATATAACATTTTGGAGGTATTGTAGGTTTGGAATATCTGATTCATCAAGCAAGCGATTTTGACCGACTTGAGTATCAATCTCAGTTTTGACATTGATCAATACATCACGATGGTTCAGTAAATTTGATAAGGCCCATTCTATCGTAATTGATGTTGTATCGGTTCCACCAACTAATATCACCTATAATACATGATTGAATTAATGTTATTAATTAATCATAAATATTATTTTAAAAATCAAAATGATTAGTATAAAATAATTAAAAAAATTGACATGAAACATAAATTCAATGAATCTATGCACTAACTAATAACAACTATTTTTGTAAAGACAAAGAAAAAATGACTTGAAAAGTGATAAAAAAAATTAAAATAAAATACGAAATAAAAAACTTAAGAAGTTGATTAAATACAACTAATTCTTCATGGCATCATTATTTCATATATAGTACATAAATATACCTCTTTTAATTCATAACAAGTATCACTATTTCAATAAAAGCAAATTGTTTTCAAGCATTTTTAGAATTTTCTTAACTATTCCTAGAAAATTATTTCTCTATAACGCATTCTTTTAGTATATTAATATACTCCAAACTTGACAACTGTATAATAATTTTCTATAAGATTTAAATTATATATCTTTATGTATATAAATAATATTTTTACTATTTATTCCAGCATATTATTGTTTATATAAAATATAAACATTATACTTAACTAAAAAATTAGAAAAAAGGGGATTCTCTCAGCATCCCTATACGGCTGTAACTTTCCATACCCTTGTTCTTAATCAACCTACATCCAATTTTTAACTGCCTCCTTTCTACGATGTGTGTACATATATATATATATGCATATACACATATATTCACTCAAAAAACACATATATAAATATAGACACACATATAATAAACTTACCCGGCCGCTAATAAAATTATCCAAAGAGATAAACCAGAAAGATATGTTAGCTAGAAAGGAGATGAAAGTAAATTGACTAACCAAGATGAGCCCTTTGATTACTTTATCAGTGTAGTATTCAGGTTCTGATTGTTGCAGAGTCAGCAAGTGATCAACCACGGTGTTTCTCCCTCCATTATTTCTTCTCTCATCGATCAAACGCTGCAAAAATCTATCCATTCTTTCTCCCATCTCCTTCAACTTTTTCTCAAAACTATGCCCAAACCAGTTCAGTATTGGCAAGAAATCACCCACATTCGATGCACCGCTAAGCTTAAAAATTCCCGCCGCAATTTCCTTGAACTCGATCGCTTCTTCCTCATTGTTCGTACCATCATCGCAGTACCTCTTCCCTGCAACCATTCTCATCATATTGTTCAGCGTCAGGTTCGTGAACAGAGATTTCAGCTCCACCTTCGTAAAACCCTCGCGCGAGTCACGGCCGAGTCGGCAGAGGAGCCGCTTGAGCTCGTCTTTGCGGATCGACGAAAACATGTTGATGCGGTGAGTGGAGAAGATCTCAATCGAGCCGATTTTGCGCAAATTGCGCCAGTGGCTGCCGTAAGGGGCCGCGACCATTGTGGTGTTGTCGTAATCTATGTACTTGCCGCTGAGATGGCGGGGGCGATTGGCCAGAACGACGTCGTTCGTAGTGAAACATTCCTCGGCGATAGACGGCGAAGAGACGACGAAGACAAGGTGGGAGCCGAAACGGAGAGACAGGATTGGACCGTACTTTAGGGAGAGATCATATAGAGTGCGGTGAGTCGGGTGCTTTAAGAGGTGGAGATGGCCGATAAGGGGAAGGCGACCATGTGGACTTGGAGGAAGCTTTTGATTGGTTCTGGAATTTGAAAATTGCAGGAGTTTGCGGAGGAAGAAGATGAAGATAAGAGTGAGGGAGGTGTAAAGAACAGTTGAGTCTTCCATGTTTGGGTCCCTCAGTTGATTATATTATCTCTCTCTCTCTCTGTGTCTTTCTCTCTTTATTTCTGAATGATGTTTGGTGGATCCATAAGCTTCTTATACCATTTCTTTGCTTGTTAATTTTTTTATTTTTTCTAAGAACAAAATTCTAAAAGCTTTGAATTTTCTAATAAGTGCAACTTTTTTCCACAGCTTTGATTTATTTCCACTTCTGGTAGGATTAATTTTCATATATAATTTATTATTAATAAATATATATCACTTATAATTAATATTATGTTATAATTAATGTTAATATATCATTTATTAATAAATAAAGAATATCACATATGATTTATTTTCATATATCACTTATTAATAAATACATATAATTTATGATTTATGTTCATATATCACTTACTAATAAATGCGTATCATTTATGATTTATGTTTATGTATCACTTATTAATAAATGTATATCATTTATGATTTATCTTCATATATCACTTATTAACAAAAGTATATCATATATGATTTATGTTCATATATCACTTATTAATAAATGCGTATCACTTATGATTTGTGTTCATATATCACTTATTAATAAATGCGTATCACTTATGATTTATGTTCATATATCACTTATTAATAAATGCGTATCACTTATAATATTCATATATTACTTATTAATAAATGCATATCACTTATAATTAATGTTCATATATCACTTATAATTAATTCAAAATAATTACATGTATAACTTGATGTCTAGTAGTAAATTTGTTAACAATATTAATAGCATTTACCGGGTAAAAAATAATATAAATATTTTTTTTTTAAAAAATAAACTAACAAAAAATAATATAAATACTAATTATAATATTTAGAAACAATACAATTACCAATTTAATATTTAGCCAGATATATACAGACGAGTGCAGGAATTAAGTTATAACTAAAGTTGATCCCAGAGCAAAACTTGGCCCATAAATGAGCCTGAACCAGAACTGACTACACCATGGTGGTGTAGTAGTAACTAATATGCTTGCCGACGAGCAAACGTGGGCGGTTGGCGAGAACGACGTCGTTCGTAGTGAAACACTCCTCCGCGATTGACGGCGAGGAGACTATAAAGACGAGCGAGAGCCGAAGCGGAGGGAGAAGATGGGGCCGTAGGTTTGAGAGAGTTTATGGAAGGTGCGGTGGATGGGTGGCTTCAGGAGGTGGAGATGGCCGACGAAGGGAAGCCACGGTAGCCTTGGAGGAAGCTTTTGGTTGGATCTGAAACCTGAAAATTGTGATAAGGAGCCGGATAATTGGAAGGAGAAAGATTAGGGTTAGAGAGGAGTAGAGTGCAGCTGTGCTTTCCACGGTAGGTCTCATCTGCGACTGTGATGCAGACAAGATGTTCGATAAAAGGTCTGTATGAATGGCTTGAACGTGGATAAGGTTTTTGGCAAATCATGTTCTGCATTCCCTTAACAATGATTTTATTATTAAAATAAAATATTGTATACGTATCTATTTTCTATTATAATAATATTTATGTTAATAATATACATATATATATTTTTTTTATGTAAGGGATGCGATGGCACTCAAAACTTGAATTATCAATTCTATAATTCAAATTGAAGTTGACTTGTAAATAGACTAGAAAGAACTTTGCCAACTTGTTTCATCTCCTAAATCTTAATTCTCCAAATGACATCCTCACGTTTTAATATATACACTATACATACATGTATAATTAATATATTATACAATATACATTATATATAAATAAATGCATCAAATACTAAATATTATTATACAATGTATAAAAATCAGTACAAATACATATTTAATATTAAATTTATTTAAAGTAAATTAATTAATTATATCACTTGAGTTGAGTTAATTGCAGACTCGTGATAAAAAACAAAAGATGTTACGTCATCGCTCACGCAAGTCACAGATATATCTTAGTTGTGCTGTTATCGAATTGTCATGTGGATGATTTGTAAGCTGCCAAATCACTATGAAAATAAAATGTAATATCCGAGCTCAGAATTTAGTTCGATATTAATTTTTGTATTTATAAAAATAATTAAAAATATTATTTTAATTTAATTTTATTAACTTATTTGAAAAAAATGGGTTATGGACGAAATTGAAAATAATTTTGGAGAAGAGATATGAAATTTTGAGTTTGATAAGTGTTTTTGAAAGAAAAATTAGAAACAGATGGTTAAAATGCAAAAAAATTCGACCGCGTGGGATGACCCAGTCAGCACCCATGGCGAACCAAAGTACGTCGCGTGGCAAAACACACTGACATTAGCGCCACACAGGAGGCCACTCGGGTGATCCGCGTACCCAGCAATCTGATGGTCTAGATTCAATCTTGCGCGCGTGAAGGGTTCAGATCTATTCCCTCCTTAGGCGTGATCGGACGGACGAGATCAATCGTGATGAACAATCTAAATTCGCTCACGTAACAATTTAAACAGGCAACGATTGGACAACTCTCCTCGCTCTACGTCGATGTAAATGGATGACCTAGATCGACACGAGATAAATATATAAACATCGCGTCGTAGGGGAACCCTAACCCTAGCCGCACCGCCTTCGCTAGAGAAGAAAGACCAGCTACCGGAGAAGGAGATCGACACTCGGTCATCGCCGCACTAGAGCCACCGTCGACTGCCAAAAAAAGGTAAAATTCTCTCATACCTGCTCAAAATTCGATTTTGAGTCTCCCTGTGACCATATCGAAGTAAAATGGACGACAGGTGAGCTGAAACCGCAAGTAAAGTCCGGTAGAACCGCTGTTACTGAAACCCTAAAACTCCTTCGATGAGCCCCTTTTTGTTTTCTGTTTCATATAATTTTTTGATCATTGTATTCACCATCCCTTTCTGTACAGGTTAGCTGAAGAAGAACCGGCGGAGTTGCTGCACCCAAAGACCTTCTCGCTAGTAGGTTCAGTTTTTTTGTGATTTTCTGGCCAACCGATGCTCTCTAACGTATTTTTTCGCATGGATATGGAAAAATCGGGCAGGCCGAGGCAAACTACCATCATGGGTGGTGGAGCCGGCGTCGGAGCACGGCAGCGCAGCCGTGCCAGAACCCTAAAATTTGACAGAAAGGGTTTTCAACACTGATTTTAGGATTTTGTAATATTTTTAGGTACATGACAAGTATTTTGATCCTCTCATGGAAAATTTAGAAAATTCAGGACCCGTTAGGAGGTGTAGTAGATAATACGATATTTCGAAATACCAATCTGGTAAGTACCCCTCACGTTATTCTCTGTTACAGTAAATTGATGATTAATAATCGATAATTGTGTATTTAGTAAAAAATTAGAAAAAAACTCTAAAAATATTACAGGTCACTAGTAGAACCGGAACTGGTTAGTTCACATTTGTCTTACTTTCCCTGTTTATTTTTTTTTATACTGACTATATTTGCTTACTATTATACGATGCATAATTGAATTGATGATTTTTATGGTATTCTCAATTATTTGGTTATTTAGTTCCTCTTGCATTGTTTATTCGATATTCTGTTTATTAGTTATTTAGCTATGCTAAACAATATTGCTTGTTTAAGTGTCATTTGAATTAATATGTGAGTATAAAATGAGATGTTGGTATATTTTGATGGTTTCTTGGATGATGAGAGTCTAAATAAATGAAAGTTTACTGGGCATCCTGAAAAATGGTGGACAGATCCAGTACATAAAGAAGCCTACCGTAGACATTGCTTTAGTCCGATAGGCTGAGAAGTCCCATATTGAAGGGTTTTGGGAGATACAGTTCACCTTCATACCAGACGAGATATCAAAATGATGGTTTTTTTTGTGCCTATTACCGGATGGGGTATAGGGACGGTCGGGTTAATTGTCAAATCTTGATTCTAGGTTCACGAGTAGAGGGATATCCCTATGAACCCCTATGGATCTCAATAAGTAGGTTAAAAAAGGATTGATGATCTTATGCATGAAATTGAAATGTTATTTACTTAATTGTCTTCATAGGTTGATGTTGGGAAAAATCATAATGGTAAGTATCACATAAAAAGTTTTAAAGACAAATGTATTTATTTAAAATAAGAGTTTCATTAGTTATTTTCTGATTTTTACCAACCTTCAGTTTTTCGTATCAGTAATTGGTTTTAGAATACCCGAGCCCGTAATTAATTTAATATTTTAAATATATAAAAAATTATTTTAAAATTAATTTATTTTAATTTTTAGTTGAATTTATGAAAAAAAATAGGTTATGGATAAAATTGAAAATAATTTTGAAAAAAAGTGATGAAAATTTGAGTTCGGTAGGTATTTTTGGAAGAAAAATAAAAAATTAGGAGTCAAAGTGAAATAAAAAAATTTTGCCATGTAGGACCACCCAGTTAGCAACTTCGACGAAACAGAGCATGCTGCGTGGCAAGGCACGCTGATGTCGATGCCACGCAAGCAATCTGCTTGCCCCGCGATCGAACGACCGAGAATTGATCCTGCGCACGTGGACAACCCGGATTTGTTCCCCCTTTAAACATGATTGGATGGTCAAGATCAAATCGTTATGAACGGTCAAAATTTATTTTCTCTTTAAATTCGTTCAGACGATCGAGATCAAACACGATGAACGGTCCAGATTAACGCGAGATAGGTATAAATATTTCGAATCACACTGAACTCAAACCCTATATGCCAGCCTCCCGTCGAAGAAGAAGAACAAGTCGCTGGAGAAGGGAGCCGACCACCGACCGCCGCCACACCGGAACTACCACCGACCGCCAAAAAATGTAAAAATTTTCATATCCGCTCGAAATTTGATTCTGATCAACCCCATTGATGCGGAACCCCAAAACCCTTGCTTGAACCTTAGAACTCTTCAATCGGTTTAGAATGGAATTTAGATCACAAGTAAAAAAGGAATCAAATTTGTTCAATCACCCAAATGGTAGAAGTTAAAGAGAACCCAAAAAAGATAAATGATATCACTTGAACCCAATCCAAACAAGCACCAAGAACAATTGAAATAAGAAATCAAAATTGAAATATAAGTGATATTAATTATATTCCAAATCATCACCTTGTGCATAAAGTGAAAAGAAAGCCAAAATACTCTCAACTTAATTCTTAAATATTTGATTACAACTCTTGATGTCCACAAAGAAGAGTTCTTTTGGTATTTATAGCCAAAGAAATCAATGATAAGTTACAATACAATAACTACAATTGTAACTCCCACAATAACTAGGTTAATTATGTGGTAATTACAATTGTAACTTCAACAATAATTAGACTAATTATAGGCATGTAATTGTTATGTAACTCCTTGTAACTCCAATCTTCTTAACCAACACCACTAATTGTTTGTGGGACCATATAGTTATGGGCTCATTCTTGTAATAACACTAAGACAAGACTTAAGCCCAAAATGAGTTATACTTAACTATATGGGCTTAATTAACTCAAACTAAAATAAAACAATCCAAAATACTTAAAACAACTCAACTAATCCAGCCCATATACAAGGCTTATTCATCCATTATCAATAAGACTCAAACAAGCCCAAATTATCCCAAATCACTTAAATCCAATTAAAGTTACGAATTTGGGCTATTCAAAAATTTCATGTTTGAACTTTCCACAATTGGCCAGCTCATCATCCACATGTTTTTGAGTAAAAACTTGGAGCAACTCTTTAAACTTCTTTGCCTTTGATCTTATTACTGGTCTGCTATAACTTTCTAGGTTTGGAACTGTATTTGTGTTTACAATATTTGAAATTTGCTCCAAGTCACTTTCTGATGCTCTTTGAGTATATTGAGTGTTTTTACCCTATTTGCATCATTCTCCCTCCCCTCAAAAGGATTCGTCCTCGAATCAATTCCTGCATCAATTTCAAAAGGGGATAAATCAGATATGTTAAATATATCTGAAACACTATACTCACCTGGTAGGTCCACTTTGTAGGCATTTTCATTGATTTTACTTATGATTTGAAATGGACCATCCCACGAGCATCCAACTTAGATTTCTGTTTTGATGAAAATCGTTCCTTGTGCATATGAACCCACACCCAATCTCCGGGTTCAAATGAAATCTTGCGCCTTCCTTTATTGACATGGGATGCTACTTGTTCATTTTTCTTCTCAATGTTCTGCCTTGCTTTTTTATGAATTGCTTTAACCATTTTTGCTTTCTTATGTCCATCCAAATTAGAAATGTCACTTATAGGAATAGACAACAAATCAAGTGGAGTTAAGGGATTAAAACTATACACAATTTTAAAAGGAGAAAACTCAGTAGAAGAATGTATACTCCGATTATAAGCAAATTCAACAAATGGTAGCATATCTTCCCAAGTTTTAACATTCCTTTCAATTAAAGCACGTAATAATGTACTAAGTGTTCTATTTATTACTTCAATTTGACCATCCATTTATGAATGTGAAGTAATAGAAAATAAAAGTTTAGTCCCAAGTTTGGACCACAAAACTCGCCAAAAGTGGCTTAAAAACTTAACATCCCTATTGGACACAATAGTTTTAGGAATGTCATGCATTCTAACAACTTCGCGAAAAAATAAATTCGCTATGTGTGTGGCATCATCTGTTTTGTGACATGGTATAAAGTGTGTCATTTTAGAAAAACGATCAATAACAACAAATATTGAGTCTCGGCTTTTTCTAGTCCTAGGCAAACCCAACAAAAAGTCCATAGAAAAATTAACCCAATGATGTGTAGGAATGGGTAATGGAATATATAATCCATGTAGTTGAACTCTATACTTAGCTTGCCTACATGAGATGCACTGCGCACAAATTTTCTCAACATGTTTGCGCATATTAGGCCAAAAGAAATGTTCATATAAAATGCTCAAAGTTTTGCCAATCCCAAAATGTCCCATTAAACTACCATTATGTGCTTCACGAACAAGCAACTCCCTAATAGAACTATTAGACACATATAATTTTTTCTTTTTAAATAGAAAACCATCATGCCTATAAAAGTCTTGAAATACCGCATGTTCACAAGCCACATAAACATTTGAAAAATCACTATCATGCACATACAATTCTTTGAAATGCTCAAATCCCAACAATTTTGTAGAAAGAGTAGAGATAAGACTGTACATTCTTGAAAGCGCATCAGCTACCACATTTTCTTTTCCTTGCTTATATTGGATCACATATGGGAAGGACTCTATGAATTCTACCCATTTTGCATGTCGTTTATTGAGTTTGCCTTGCCCTTTCAAATGCCTCAAAGATTCATGATTGGTGTGAATCACAAATTCTTTTGGTAACAAATAATGTTGCCATGTCTCTAATGCTCTTACCAAAGCATAAAACACTTTGTCATAGGTGGAATAATTCAATTGTGCACCATTGAGCTTCTCACTGAAGTAAGCAATGGGTCTTTTATCCTACATAAGAACATCACCTATCCCAAGCCCAGAGGCATCACATTCAGTTTCAAAAGTTGAATCAAAATTAGACAATCTTAATAAAGGCACATTACATAACTTTTCTTTCAATAAGGAAAACGCATGTTCTTGTTCTTTTCCCCAAACAAACCCCTTATCTTTTTTCATGATTTCAGTTAAAGGGACAGCAACGATACTAAAATCTTTTACAAATCTCCTATAGAAACTTGTCAAACCATGAAAACTACATACCTCACTTACACTTTTAGTTGTCGGCCACTCTTGAATAGCCTTTACCTTTTCACTATCTATCTCAATTCCTTTTGTACTCACGACATATCCTAAGAAAATGATGCGATCAATGCAAAATATACATTTCTTCATGTTAGCATATAGTTGAAATTTGCGCAATGTGTCAAACACTTGCCTCAAATGCATGACATGCTCATCAATAGATTTGCTATACACAAGAATGTCATCGAAGTAGACAACCACAAACTTTCCAATAAATTCACGTAAAACATGGTTCATTAAATGCATGAAAGTACTTGGCGCATTAGTTAAGCCAAATGGCATAACCAACCACTCATATAACCCTTATTTTGTTTTAAAAGCATTTTTCCATTCATCTCCTGGTTTCATTCTTATTTGGTGATAACCACTTTTAAGATCAATTTTAGAAAATACACAAGCACCATGCAACTCATCTAATATATCATCAAGTCGAGGTATTGGGTGTTGATATTTTACTGTTATTTTGTTGACGGCTCTACAATCAACACACATGCGCCAACTACCATCTTTTTTGGGTACTAATAAGACGGGTACTGCGCATGGACTTAAACTTTCTCGAATGTGCCCATTTTGTAAGAGCTCCTCCACTTGTCTTTGAAGCTCTTTGGTCTCCTCAGGATTGTTCCTATAGGCTGGTCTATTTAGTATGGAAGTCTCGGGAATGAAGTCAATTTGATGCTCAATCCCTCTCAAATGTGGTAAAACTTAAGGTAGATCATCGGAAAAAATATCGCTAAATTTATGCAAAACTTCAACCACAACACTTGACAAAGAATGGTCAAGTTCGTTAGTTGAGAAATAAGCTTCCTTGTACATGAGTATAATAATTGGCTTGTTAGAAAATAAAGCTTTCCTTACTTCTCTCATTTTAGCATAAAAGCTCATTTTTTTTCCTCATTCTTTTCTGTGGTCGAATGCATCTCTCTTTCTTTTTCCTTTTGATCTTCATTTTTCCACTCTAATTTTCTCTCACTCTCTTTTCTTTTCTCTTTTTCTCTTTCTTTTCTTTTTCTCTCGGTCTCTCTTTGTGCGAATTCATCATGGAACTTTTCAAGTTGCATTTAGTCTTTAAAAACTTGTTTAGGGGTTAAAGGAAGAAGAATATACTTTTTGCCCTCTTTTCCTACCATATACCTATTGAGATACCCATCATGCATCAATCTCCTATCCCATTGCCATGGTCTACCTAGCAAAATATGACTAGCTTGCATAGGAACTACATCACATATCATTTCATCACTATACTTCCTAATAGTAAAAGGCACCCTCACTTGCTTATTAACTCTCACATCCCCACTATTGTTAAGCCATTGCAGCTTATAAGATTTAGGATGTTTTGTAGTTTCCAACCCCAGTTTATCAACAAATAAAGTACTAGCCACATTTACACAACTACCCCCATCAATAATCATGCTATACAATTTTTCATTTACTAGATATCTAGAATGAAAAATGTTCTCTCTTTGCAACTTAAACCCCTCATCATCATTCTTTACTTGCATATTCAAAACACGTCTAGAAACCAACAATATACCTTCCATAGGCGTTTCCCCATTACTACAATACTCCAAATGAGGCATTTCATCCTCCACATCATTCTCATCATCCGTTTTAACACCATCGCCACGCATCACCATTACCCTTTTATTTGGGTATTGAGATGCAATATGACCAAAACCTAAGCATTTGAAGCACTTTATATCTCTATTCCTAGGAGTTTAGGAGTTAGAAATACCTTTATTTTTATTATCATTAACATCTTTTGTCTTGGTTTTGTCATCTCTTTTGAATTGGACAACCTTGTTATCTCCCCTCCAATTCGGTCTCCAATTGGAATTTTGGGCCGAGTAAGTGTTGGTTTGCCTTGTGTTTCCCTTTATCTTTAATTGTCTTTCAATTTTTATAGCCATATGCACCATATCATCAATCTCCACATAATGTTGAAGCTTTACAATGTTGACTATGTCTTTGTTAAAGCCATTTAAGAACCTTGTCATAGTAGTTTCCCTATCCTCGTCAATATTAGCCCTTATCATGGCTATCTCCATCTCTTTGTAGTAGTCTTCTACACTCTTGTTCCATTGTGTAAGGCCTTGCAATTTTTGATGTAACTCCCTATAGTAGTGAGTAGGAACAAAACGCCTTCTCATGATAGCCTTTATTTCAGCCCAAGTGGAAATAAATCTCTCTCCATTTCTCCTTTTACTTGTGATGAGTTGATCCCACCACACAATGGCATACTCTCCAAACTCCACAGCCGCAAGCTTTATCTTTTTCTCCTCCGAATAATTATGGCACTCAAAAATAAGTTCTACCTTGCGCTCCCATTCAAGATAAGCATTCAGATCATTCTTGCCTAGAAACGATGAGATTTTCATTTTGATGCTCCCAATATTTTTATCAAGATCGTTTCGACCCCTACCATAATTTCGACCTTCATTTACCAAAGTAGCTTGGTCATCAAATTCTTTCTCCAATTCCTCATCAAAAAGTGGTGTTGGAAGTCTTCTTGCCCCTCTCATGGAATTTAACTCACGTTGTTGTTTCTCTAATTTCTCATTCATGTTGCCAATAGTTAGTTGAATCCTCTCAAATTGTTATTGCATTGCTTTGAGGATGAATTCTTGATCTTTTGATGTTCTTTCACTCCCTTGTGGCTCCATCTTTAAATCTAAAATTTTAATGACAAACAAAATAGATTGCAACCTCACAAATCACTCCCTCACGTGTTTACTCTCGTAGTATGGGCACTCGTGTTTCACTCAATTTTGGCTTTTACCCTCTTTTGAGCTCACACTCTCTTGTTTTTTAACACTCAAGCAATCTTTTATAGCTTTATACAAAATGACCAATTCAAACAACAATTAGTTATCATTATGTACTCAATTTTAATTAGAAATAACAAAGAATTTCTAAAGAAACAAGATACATGAATTCAACTCTAAAAACAAATTAGAACAATCTAAACAATGAAAAACACACACTTGATATAAGTGTATGATGATTTTTATGTTAATTAGGCAACAATGAATCAATATTATTACCTCAAGAGGTAATAAGAAACAAATGGGCAGAAATATTAAATGAAAACTAAATATGCAAGAAAAAAAATGGTGAATATGGAATTTAATGCACGAAACTTGTAATTCTCTAATAGAACTACAAATTATCACCCAAAATACTCAAATTAAGTGAAACAAACAGTTTTGGATGAAAACAAACTCAATTGAGGTGAGTTGTTTCCAAATAGCCCCAAAAATTACACAAACAATCTCAACCAAACAAGCAGCCTTGAAACGAGTTTTCCTTTTAAATTTTAAATGTATTTGAATGTTATATGAGATAAATAAAAGGAAAATAACAGCAGCTGTGTCAATTACACAAGGTAGAATATGTGGAAATATGTTTTGCACAATTAAGCAAATTAGGCTAATCTGATTTTTTTTTTTGTTGAATGCAAATTTGTCTCTTTTTTTTGTAAGAAATAATGAAAATAAAGACAACAAAATAAGGATCGACTAATTTACTTAGTGAACCAATGCTCTGATACCAAATGATGCGGAACCCCAAGACCCTTGTTTGAACTTTAGAACTCTTCAATTGGTTTAGAACAGAATTTAGATCACAAGTAAAAAAGGAATCAAATTTGTTCAATCACCCAAATGGTAGAAAACCCCACTACCGGTAGATTTTCATTTTTTAATTTTTTTGGGCCAACCGAGACCCCCTAACGTATTTTTTCGTAGGGATACATATAAAACCGGCCGAAAACGGCTAGGCCATGTCAAACCCTTGTCGTGGGCGGTGGTGCTGTCGCCGGAGAACGGCGATGCCGCCATGCCAGAACCTGAAATTTCCTGGAAAGAATTTTTTTCACTAATTTTAGATTCCTATGGTATTTTTAGGTACATGACAAGTGTTTTAGATTCCGCATGAATAATTCAGGAAACTCGGGAACTGCTAATAGACGTAGTAGAATGTTCAGTATTTTGGACACTGATTCAGGTAAGGATTTCTCACTATTTTCTCAGTTACAGCAAATTAAGACTTAATAATTAATAAATGTGTATTTTTATAAAAAATTAGAGAAACTTAAAAATAATTACAGGTCACTAGTGGAGCCGAAACCAATTAGTTCAGAGTTATTTTGATTTCCTGTTTATTTTCTTGTATTGTCTATATTTATTTATTATTATATTATTTGTAACTCAATTAATGATTTTTAGGGTCTTTTTGATTATTTTGTTATTTGTTTTCTCTGCATTGCGTGCCGGTATTCTAGTTATTGACTATTTGGCTCTGTTAAACTATATTGTTGTTTAAGTAAATAGTGAATATAAAATGGTACATGGTTATTACATGAGTGATTGTTATACTGATGGAAATCTGTATAAGAAAGACTTACTGGATATCCGAGAAATGGTGGATAAGCCTGGTACATAGAGAACCCTACCGTGAACGTTACTTCAATCGGATGGAGCTGAGAAGTTCCTTACTAAGAAAGTTTGAGAGATATGGTTCACCCTCATATCGGATGGGGTATCGAGGTGGTGACATGTTTGGCACCCATACCGAATAGGGTATGGAACAGCCGGTTAACTGTTTAATTGGATATTGGATTCACGAGTAATATGACATCCATATGGATCACCAATGGTACTAATAAACGGGTAAAAATATAAAATGATCATTTATTGTTATCTTTTATGTGATAAATAATAGTGTTTGAATATGAGTTTTCTTAAGTTATTGTTATGAGAGACTTGTTATATAAATATGAAATAAATGACTTTCTTTATAGTAAATGAATTTATAATAAATTAAGGAATCTATTTGTTATTTTTCTGATTTCTACCAATATTCAGTTTTTCGTATACGTGATTAGTGTGATATTCTTACTGAGCTATTATTGCTCACCTCTTTATTAAATATTTCAAATCAAGAGGATCAACATCTATATTACGATCAACAAGAGGGTTGTGAATAGTTCACCACCCAGATTCCCTTCAAGAGCTAGTAAATGTCGTATTATGATTGCATAATTATTTGTCTTTCATTTATTTCTTTAATTTTCGTTTATTCTTTTAGAATGGACATTCCTCTAGCGTTATTGGACATTCTAAATTATTGTGTAAGAAATGTGAACCCTAACTCTATTATTTCGCTTCCGCATTTAATTTATGACCTTATTTCCATTTAAGTTCTGAGCATTTATAAGTTTGATATTCTTATTGGGGTAGTGCAGCTCACCATATCATTAATCATTTTAGGTAAAAAAAAATCAAGATCTAGATCCCAATCAATAAGAGAGTTATGAGTAGTTCATCTTCCAGATTTTCTTCAAATGCTAGTGAATGTTGTTCTAAGATACTTATTTATTCGTTTTTCTTTAATTACTGTTTGTCTTTTATGAACCACATATAAATAATATTTTCGTAACCCTATTGAACAATTCAATTTATTGTGTAAGGAATATAAATGCTAATGTTATTATTTGTTTTCGTATTTAAATTATAAATTCATTTTTTTTAAGATTCCGAACCTTTACATAAAACGTTTAGTTTTTCTTATGGTGCTAATGAATTTTTCTTTTGTTTTTTTCTTTTCCACTTTCCACTTAAAACTACAAACGCGGTCGTATAAAACAAAGGAGTCATCTTAGCTTTACTGCCTTTGTTGTAATTATTTTATTATTATTATTAGAACTACAATTGATATTATTAGTTGATAATGTCATTATTATATATATATATATATATATTTTACATGATTATTACCTTCAGTTTTTGTAAAAAATTATATATACACAAAAATAGGTCAATAAAAATATTAACCATTCACTCAACTTAATTACAATAGTTAAAACTAGTACTAAAAAATATTATACATTACTAACATAAATATTATAGTAGTAACAAATAACAATCTCAAGATTAAAAGATACTAAAATATTAGAGACAAAATAGAACTCTGAATATGATATATGCGCAAATTACATTAAATATCGGTTGATAAATAACAATAGAAAATATATATTCATCTTATAATAAAATATTGAAAAGTCTTAGTTATTATACATCAAAGTTTTAATTATTTCACTCATATTCTTAGTAATTCACATTAAATTAGTTATCTTTCATAAGTTTGTTTATAATAGGACGAGCTTTACACAAGGCCTCTAATGGTTTTAATTTCGACATGGTAATTCCTTTTCCTTCTTCCATGTTGATCTTGTCCCCATTAACGGTCTCCCATTCAAAACATTGAATCAATGAGCCTAATGCTAAGTTCACAATCCGTTGAGCCAATCCTACACCTGGGCAAGTCCTCCTCCCTAACCCAAATGGCAATATCAATTTTTGAACTTCTACTTTATCATTTATGAATCTATCTGGATTAAATCTTAATGGTTCTTCCCAAATTTCTGGATCTCTGTGTATAGCCCATGCATTTGTTATTAAAATTGTATCTGGTGGCATGTCATATCCATTGATGACGCAATGACTAGATGACATGTGAGGTACTAAAAGAGGAGCTGACGGATATAAACGAAGTGTCTCAGATATAATATTTTGAAGGTAATGAAGATTGGGAAAATCTGATTCATCAATCAAACGGTCTTGACCAACTTGAGTATCAATCTCAATTCTAGCCTTGATTAGTGCGTCACGATGATTGAGTAAATTGGACAATGCCCATTCTATTGTAATTGATGTTGTATCGGTTCCAGCAATTAATATCACCTATAATACATAGTTAAATTAATGTTACTAATTAATCACATATATTATTTTAAAAGCAAAAATAATTAATATAAAAAAATGACACAAAAAAAAAATCAATGAATCAATGAACTAATTAACAACAACTATTTTTGTGAAGACAAAGAAAAATGACATCTAAAGTAATAAAAAAAATTAAAATAAAAAAGGAGATAAAAAATTTAAGAAGTTGGCTAAATACAGTACATAAATATATCTCTTTTAATTTATAGCAAGTATCAATATTTACGTAAAAGCAAATTATTTTTAAGCATTTTTAGAATTTTTTCTATTTATTAAATAAAATAAAATAATCATTTTATTTCTTAATTATTCCTTAAAAACTATTTCCCTTGAATAGATAACTTGTTTTTTAATATAGTAATATACTCCAAATTTGAGAACCGTAGAATATTCTATAAGATTAAAAATATATATCTTTATATCTTATTTTTCTTTTTATATGTATAATACTTTTACTATTTATAAATCATATTCTGGCATTTTATTGTTTACATAAAATATAAACATTATATTCTCTAAAAACTAAGGGGAAAAAAAAAGGACTCTCTCCGCTGGCCTACCCTATCAATAGTCAATCTAAATCCAAATTTTAACTGCCTCCTTTTTATAATATATATATATATATATATATGCACACACACATATATTCATTCAAAAAACATACATATATATACACACACATATATATAATGAAAATTGATTTGGGATTTTATCAAATAAATTTACCAGGCCGCTAATAAAATTATCCAAAGAGATAAACCAGAAAGACAATAGCTAGAAAGGAGATGAAAGTAAATTGACTAACCAAGATGAGCCCTTTGATTACTTCGTCAGTGTAATATTCAGGTTCTGATTGTTGCAGAGTCAGCAAGTGATCAATCATGGTGTTACCCCCTCCATTATTTCTTTTCTCATCGATCAAACGCTGCAAAAATCTATCCGTTCTTTCTCCCATCTCCTTCAACTTTTTCTCAAAACTATGCCCAAACCAGTTCAGTATTGGCAAGAAATCACCCGCATTCGACGCACCGCTAAGCTTAAAAATTCCCGCCAAAATTTCCTTGAACTCGATCGCTTCTTCCTCATTGTTCGTACCATCATCGCAGTACCTCTTCCCTGCAACCATTCTCATCATATTGTTCAGGGTCAGGTTCCTGAACAGAGATTTCAGCTCCACCTTCGTAAAACCCCCGCGCGAGTCACGGCCGAGTCGGCAGAGAAGCCGCTTGACCTCGTCTTTGCGGATAGATGAAAACATGTTGAGACGGTGAGTGGAGAAGATCTCAATCGAGCCGATTTTGCGCAAATTGCGCCAGTGGCTGCCGTAAGGGGATGCGACCATTGTGGTGTTGTGGTAGCCTATGTACTTGCCGCTGAGAAGGCGGGGGCGATTGGCCAGAACGACGTCGTTCGTAGTGAAACATTCCTCGGCGATAGACGGCGAAGAGACGACGAAGACAAGGCGGGAGCCGAAACGGAGAGACAGGATTGGACCGTACTTTAGGGAGAGGTCATGTAGAGTGCGGTGAGTCGGGTGCTTTAAGAGGTGGAGATGGCCGATAAGGGGAAGGCGACCATGTGGACTTGGAGGAAGCTTTTGATTGGTTCTGGAATTTGAAAATTGCAGAAGTTTGAGGAAGAAGATGAAGATAAGAGCGAGAGAGGTGTAAAGAAGGGTTGAGTTTTCCATGTTTGGGTTTCTCTTTATTTCTGAATGATGTTTGGTAGATGTCTTCAACTCCCTTGTCTATTTTAACTTCTGCTATGAATATTGTTTATATATTTCTTGTTAATAAATGTATATCACTTATAATTAATGTTGATATAATAACAAATATATATCAGATATGATATGATTAATGTTCATATATCACTTATTAATAAATGTATATCACTTATAATTAATGTTCATATATCACTTATAATTAATTCAAAATAATTACATGCATTAGATTAGGATTTGAGAGAGATAATGTATGTATATTTTAAATTATTATAGTTTATACCGTTTGTAAAATTATTAAAATATTTTTTATTAGAAAAATCATTACAAATGTTTACCCAAAAGCTTGATACAAATATGTAACATCCTGGGTCCGGAATTTAAGCTCAAAATGATATAATTTAATTTTTTAATAATAATAAAAAAAGTTAATTTTAATTATTTTTTAGACATATAGATTTGGAATGAATTTAAAAATAATTTTAGAAAGCATGACAAAACTATAAATAAATGGAGTGTGTTTGAAATAAAAATTTGAAAGCAGGGGTCAATTCGAAAAAAGAAGAAGTACAAGGCACGTGAGACAGTCACGTCAGCAGCACGAGTTAGAACGTGTCGCGTGACAGACACACTGGCACGGGCTCCACGCGTGACAAATCTGTTTCCCTAATAAGTGCAATCGAACGGCTAAGGAGGATCCACGCGGACCTGGATGGACGACTTAGATCGAGGGAGGGGAGTATTTAAGCATTTATTCCACTGAAACCCGAACCCTATCTACACATCCACTCGTCGGAGAAGAAGAAGAAAGACAACCAGAGAAGAATCTCAGTCATCAGCGCTGTCGCACCAAAGACCTAATATGCGCCGGTGAGTGCGATTTTTCTTCTCATTCTTCCTGTTTCTCCACCCTTTAACCACCTAACACATTTTTTATGTAGAATAACTGAGAACAACTGCAAACTGCAAAGAAGAAACGGTGAAACTCTACTGAGCCACCACATTATAGACTGGAAAACGCTTCGGTAAGCCGTATCCTCTTCCCGTTCATTCCATTTTCTCCAACTTTTAGCCGCCTAACATGTTTCTGATGTAGGGTGACCAAGAAAGCCACAAACCACGAGAGAGGGATGGTGGAGCCTGGCTGAGCCACCGCACCGAAAAGTTAAAACAGTTAGTAAGCTTCAATTTTTTTTGTCTCTTTCCGTCGATAGGCACTTCTTAACCATGATTTAAATAGTTTTTCACCGAGATCCGACCAAAACCAACCTGACCGAGAGGAGGAGCCGCTAGAGAAGGAGGACCCGGCGGCGGAGCATGGCGACGCCATCGTGCCAGAATCCCAACCCCACCCTCCGGTGAGATTTTGTCATTTTTTGGTCGTTTCTCGCGTATTTTTGCATTATCTTAATGTACATTTTGATCTTAACAGAAAAATTCAAGAAATTCAAGAATAAAAAATCGTAATAAAAAAAGACGGTGTTCTTGACACCAACCTATGGTAAGAATCTATCGCTCTTTTTTTATATTACGATTAAATTGAAGCTAAACTGATAATAAATGAAAATTTTAATTAATTTGTGGTCCTTTGATTGATTAAGGTACATGTTTACGCTTATTTTGAGTTTTAATTATAGTAGTTATTTCTTCATTCATTTATTATGCTTATCCATTCACTATATTATTTACTTTAATTTATTCGTTTTAATTCTATGGCTAACATGATAAAGTTTCTTAATCTATATTATCGTATTACTCTATTGTGTGTATAATACATTTCTATCACTATAATGTATGTTTATTTCACGTGCATATTCTAAAATATGAATTTCATACTCATGTGTTGTTTGGGATACTGATATACGTGTCCCTTAAGGCAAAATAGTAAATAAAAGTGAAGATATGCTTGAATTAATGGCGTTGAATAAAATAGGCTTACCAGGTCTCTTAGAAAAGAGTGTACGTACTTAGTGAATAGGTTAAATTCTATCATGTATGTTATCCTCAATCGTACGGAGCTGAGAAGTCTCATACTATAAGGGGTTGAAAATTGTTTTAATTACTCTAATGCTAGATGGGGTATTGAGACGATTATGTATTTTGATGCTCATCACCAAATGGGGTATGAGGACAACCGTTTGATTATAGAATGAATGTTCGTGTCCACGTATAGTGGGGATCCCTATGGACCCCTAATGATACCGGTATGCAAGAAAAATTGATAAAGACGAATATGGTAAGGAATCCAGTTTTTGAGAAATAGCATAAGTGTAATTGTTAAAAGTCCTTTAGAATGTATATTGTAGATTGTTATTTTGATTTTTACTTTAATAAATGACATTTAAGAATTCACAATTGAGAAAATATTAACATTTTCAGTTAAACGAATAATGAAAACACTAGCGTTCAAATTTTATTAAAAATGAGTTTCATTGGTTGTTTTATATTTTCTACAACTATTTAATTTTCCGTATCAGTAGGAAGGTGTTGATATTTTTACTAAACTAGTATAGTTCATCCTTTTATTATTAACAATTTCATATCATCACGACAAATACCCGAATCCTAAACAATAAGAAACTAGTTAGGAGATTGTCTTTTCCGCTTTTCCAGTTTCAAGTAGAGTTTAATCATAATTATTTTCTCTTATGCTTTTCTATTAAAATTTTCAAGAGCATTCTCGTAGCTCTATTTGATATTTTAAGTAAATTATGTTAAGTAATGTAATCCTAAACTCTAATTGCTTTCACTAAATTATAAATTTCAGTATTATTGAGTTATACGCTCGGAATCCTAAATAAAGGGTTTGGGCTTTTACAAAATATGTATTTGAGTGGACTTAATTGCGACTTATACTAAGAACAAAAGATGTTACGTCATTTCGTACGTAAGCCACCAATATATCTTAATTGTGTTATTATCATCTACGTGAAATTTGACACATGGATGACGTTTAAGCTTATAAATCACTCAGAAGATAAGTAATGGATGTGTAAGCTACCGAATAATTAAAAATATTACTAAAAGATATTTTTATTTGTAAATATATTTATTTAAATATTATTTGAAGAAAAATTATAATATTATAATACATTTTTTTTTTGTCATTTGACAATTTTTCAACTTACAAATTATTTTTTTAACCAAATATTTCTAATTCTTATAAAGTTTAAAAGTAAGAAGAAAAGAAAAAAAACAATTTATTTTTCACACAACGTTATAAGTCATAAGTCATGTAATTTAAGTATACAATTTTTATTTAATATTATAGACTACTGACATTCATAATAGCGATAGCATATTACAATCTTAAAATGAAAAAAATATTAAAATATTAAAGTCAAAATATGACTTTAAATATGATATATGCACGAATTACATTAAATATCAACTGACAATTAACAACAATATATATATTTATCATATAATAGTATGTTTTGAGAACTTTAGTTTATCATACATCAAAAGTTTTAATTTATTTCACTTATATTTTTAGCAATTAACATAAAATTAGTTGAATTCACGTAATTAATCAACATCCTCCATAAGTTCATTTATAATAGGACGAGCTTTACACAAGGCCTCTAATGGCTTTAATTTCGACATGGTAATTCCTTTTCCTTCTTCCATGTTGATCTCCTCCTCGTTAATTCTCTCCCATTCAAAACATTGAATCAATGAGCCTAATGTTAGACACACCATTCGTTGAGCCAATCCTGCACCTGGACAAGTCCTCCTCCCTAGCCCAAATGGCATAATCAATTTCTCAGCATCTACTTCATCATTTCTGAATCGATCTGGATTAAATTTTAATGGTTCTTCCCAAATTTCTGGATCTCTGTGTATAGTCCATGCATTTGTCATTAAAATTGTATTTGGTGGCATATCATAACCATTGATGATACAATGATTAGATGACATGTGAGGTATTAAAAGAGGAGCTGGTGGGTACAAACGAAGTGTCTCAAATATAATATTTTGGAGGTATTGAAGATTGGAAAAATCTGATTCATCAATCAAACGGTTTTGACCAACTTGAGTATCAATCTCAATTCTAGCTTTGATCAATGCATCACGATGGTTGAGTAAATTTGATAAGGCCCATTCTATCGTAATTGATATTGTGTCGGTTCCAGCACTTAATATCACCTTATAATACATGATTAAATTAATATTACTAGTTAATCACAGAAAAATATTGTAAAAACAAAGAAGATTAGTATAAAGTAATGAAAGATTGACATAAAACATAAATTCAATAAATCTATGTACTAATTAATAACAACTATTTTTGTAAAGACAAAGAAAAATGACTTGTAAAGTGATAAAGAAAATTAAAATAAAATACCAAATAAAAAACTTCAGAAGTTGATTAAATACAACCAATTAGAGAAAAAAAGGATTCTCTCCTCATCACTATATGGTTATAACTTCCCATACCCTGTTCATGTTCAACCTACATCCAATTTTAAAATGCCTCCTTTTTACAATATATATATATACACACACACACACACACACATGCACGTACACATATATTCACTCAAAAAAACATATATATATACACACACACATATATGATGAAAATTGATTTGGGATCGAGTCAAATAAATTTACCCCGCCGTTCATAAAATTAACCAGAGATAAACCAGAAAGATCTGTTAAACTAGAAAGGAGACGAAAATAAATTGACTAACCAAGATGAGCCCTTTGATCACTTCATCGGTGTAGTATTCAGGTTTTGATTGTTGCAGAGTCAGCAAGTGATCAATCATGGTGTTACCCCCTCCATTATTTCTTTTCTCATCGATCAAACACTGCAAAAATCTATCCATTCTTTCTCCCATCTTCTTCAACTTTTTCTCAAAACTATGCCCAAACCAGTTCAGTATTGGCAAGAAATCACCCGGATGCGATGCACTGCCAAGCTTAATAACTCCCGCCAAAATTTCCTTGAACTCCATGGCTTCTTCCTCATTGTTCGTACCATCACCGCAGTACCTCTTCCCTGCAACCATTCTCATCATGTTATTCAGTGTCAAGTCCGTGAACACAGATTTCAGCTCCACCTTCGTAAAACCCCCGCGCGAGTCGCGGCCGAGTCGGCAGAGGAGCCGCTTGACCTCGTCTTTGCGGATGGACGAAAACATGTTGATGCGGTGATTGGAGAAGATCTCAATCGAGCCGATTTTGCGCAAATTGCGCCAGTGGCTGCCGTAAGGGGACGCGACCATTGTGGTGTTGTTGTAGCCTATGTACTTGCCCATGAGCAGGCGGGGGCGATTGGCCAGAACGACGTCGTTCGTAGTGAAACATTCCTCAGCGATAGACGGCGAAGAGACGAGGAAGACAAGGCGGGAGCCGAAACGGAGAGACAGGATTGGACCGTACTTTAGGGAGAGGCCATGTAGAGTTCGGTGAATCGGGTGCTTTAAGAGGTGGAGATGACCGATAAGGGGAAGGCGACCAGTTGGACTTGGAGGAAGCTTTTGATTGGTTCTGGAATTTGAAAATTGCAGAAGTTTGAGGAGGAACAAGATGAAGATAAGAGCGAGGGAGATGTAAAGAAGGATTGGGTTTTCCATGTTTGGGTTTCTCATTATTTCTGAATGGAGTTTGGTGGATCCATAAGCTTTTTACAGGAACAGTTACTTGTTAGTCAATAATTTTAGTAGAAATTTCTTTCCTAAGAACAAAATTCTAATATGGATACAAATTTTCTTGGTTGAATTTTTCAATGGCTGCAAATTTTTTCCACAGCTTTGATTTGTCAAGACAAAAATAAATTTCTTGGAGTCCTTTCAATTATTTTTTATTATATTATAATTAATATTTACATATCATTTATAATAAATATTCATATTTCACTTAATTAATTGATATTTATATGTCACTCATTACTTAATATAATAACTTACAATTAATATTTTGTTATGATTAACGTTCATACTTCATTAATAAATATGTATCACATATAATTAATATTTACAATATCACTTATGAATGAATGCATATCACTTGTAATTACTATTTATATATTATTTATATAATCAATGGATATCACTTAAGATTAATAAAAAATAATTACATTTATAATTCGATGCCAAATAGTAAAAACAATATAAAAATAAACTAATTAAAAAATAAAAAAATAATATAAATACTAATTATAAAATACTTAAAAACAATACAAATAAGTGGATGAATTAAGTTATAAATAAAGTTGATCTAAGAGCAAAACTTCGGCCCATAAAAAAGGCCTGAACCAGAAGTCACAAATCCAAATGCAGACACGAAAACCCTCATCCGACCAGGGCATTGGGCCCAGAAATACATTTGGGCCGTGGGCCCACTATGAACAGACTTTATATATAATATATATATTTTCTGATTCCTTATTATTATTATTATTATTATTATTATTATTTAATTTTTCAGACAAAAAATAAAAAATTAAAAAAAGAAATTGCATGAGCTAATCATGCTCTTCGTAGTTGGGATATTATTTTATTATTTATTATTATTATTTTGTTTTTAACCAATTACGTGCTTTTAATCTAACTCAGAGAGATATACCGCTTCCGGAGCTTCTCCGCCTCTGAGAAATAAAAATCACCGTGCGGCCTCCCAGACAAACAAGTCTTTCTTTTTTCCTCTCTCTCTCTCTCTCTCTCTCTCTCTCTCTCTCTCTGTGTAATAGTCTCCACTGAGTCACATATGATTGTTTTCGTCCGTTGAATACGGCGACTCTGCAACAATGACCTCAATCACATCCGTCGAATTAAATTACCTCGTTTTTCGGTACCTTCAAGAATCAGGTCGGCTGCAGCTTCCAATTAATTTCTCTCGTTTTGTTGTTTTTATAGCTACAAGTTCTGCTCGTTCTGTTTTGTTGAAGTAATGTCATCTTTGTCCCTTTTTTCTTGGCATGTTTAGACGCATTTTAGGGCTTCTTTTGGTGGATTTCGGGTTTGAATGCTGTACTTGGCATGTCGGCGTTACTTTTGCTCTTAATTTACCTACATGCAGCTAGGGTTTCATCAAAAGACAAGTTTGGATTAATTTTAATTTGTTACCGTGCTTAAACGACCTGATAGCTTGTAGATCTTTGAACGTTGATGCTTTTCCTATGCTGGGCTTTTGCCGTTAGGGTATTTGTAGAAATTTATGGTCTCGTTTGCTGATTATGTACGCGCCTCTGCCTTTCACATGTTGAGGTGGTGCCCGCCTTAATTTTTGTTCATTATAATTGTAAATTGTAATTTTCAAATTTAGGTAACTTGTATACATGAGTAAGTATATGGGTAATAACATGGCATTTTTCTCCAGAATATATTTAGTTTCGAGGCTAGACATCAAAGTTTTGAAGCATTTTCGGCCTGGGTTATTTTGGGATAGTTGTTTGCAATATGAATAAATCTACTTTCAGTTTTAAGTTAGATCTACAACCATACCTTGGAAGTTATGAGTAGGTTCTTCAAATAAAGCACACAAATGTTTTGGTGATAACTTAGTTACAGGTAAAATTATCTGTGTCATCTGCAGCTAGCACCTAGCGATAATTTTCAGTTGGTAATTGTAGAACAGGATCCCCAAGTGTATGATAAATCCATGTAAAGTTCATATGTGTATGTTTTTAGTTATATTTTGCATACAAGAAGCACCAACTCTGCTGTGATCACAATATGTGCTTGCATTTCTTACCAAAATATGTCCATTATGTTTCAGTTGTCAGTTAATACATTATGGTAATAACTGTGTGGTCTAAGATCTACAATGGCACACGATGTGGTTTTTGAAGTTGAGAGTTCCTACTTCTGACAAAATAAAGTAGGACTATATTCTAACTTGTTCGCTTGTAATGTTATTGTCTTGTAGGTTTTATACATTCAGCGTTTGCTTTAGGATATGAGGCAGGTATTAATAAGTGCAGTATTGATGGGAATTTGGTCCCACCTGGTGCTCTTATTACATTTGTACAAAAAGGACTTCAGTACCTGGAGATGGAAGCAAATTTGACTAATGTTAGTATGTTTCTTCTTTCTTTCTTGATCATCGATGTTCAGTTATGTGTTCAGCATGCTTGCATTTTAGCTCACTTAGATGCTATGTTGATCAAGGTTTTTCTCAAGTGTTTTGCAGAGCGATGCAGATATGGACGAAGATTTCTCATTCTTGCAACCCTTGGATTTAATTACAAAGGATGTCCATGAATTACGACAAATTATAAGAGATAAAAGGAGAAATCTCCAAAGGGACAGAGAAAAAGATAGAGATAAGGAGCCTGACAGGGAAATTGAAGGGGATCGTGGACGAGTTAGAGAGAAGGAAAAACATGAAAAGGAGAAGGACCGAGAAAACCGGGAAAAGGAACGAGAGAAGGTCAAAAAGGAAAAGGAGAAGGAGCGAGAAAAGCAGTCTGAGGATCATGCTGATAGAGAAATGGTAATGGACCAAGAAGAAAAGGATACTGTAAAAAATGAAGAGAACGTACTTCCTGGAGGTAAACTTTTTTGGATATTATATATTTTTTGTATGCATACACACACACACATATATTCCCTTTTGTTTATTTGCACTAGACTTGAAAGTTAAGACTTCCTTTAATCGTGTGATATAGTTCTACATGAATTAATTTCCTTGGTTTTTTTTTTTCTTGAGATATCTGTTACTTTTATTTTAAGTTTGTTGTCAGGATCTTTCATTTTGTCATGTAGAAGCTGTGTAACCCCTTTTGTTACATAGCTCTTTGTTTGGTCTTCAAGGTGGGCATCTGTGTTAAATGGAACGCCAATCATCAAAATTGAGTGACATATGTGAGCTTGATGTCACATCAACCATGTGGTTAAATAAGATTTGTTCTTGATAGAACTGTAAACCCAAACTGCTGGTGCTGCACCATATAACTGACATTTCTTTAATGTTATATAGCTGATGCTTATGGTAGTTTTTATGTTGTTAAGAACTGGTCCTAACATCTTTCTGGATTTTAATCAGTCTGTGTTGTAATTAGAATTCATTAGGTTTCATTTACTAGTCATAGCTTTTGGTTTCCTCCCACTTTTAGGTTAAGCTGAGATGGTCAAAGATTTATGAATATCTCTTCAGTCTCCCTCTCTCTTTCTTATGGGAAAATCTTTCTTTTGGGATATTACAGTTATTTTTTGAAATAATGGGATATTACAGTTATGGTCTATGCAATTTGCCTTGGTATTTTCTTGAATTGCTTCTCAATTTCTTTTTCTCGAAACGAATATATTTATTTGCTCGGACAGCAATATGAAACCTCTGTCTTTTTGACAACAACATGTTTTCAAAAAGTTTCTGATAGTTTCACAGTTAGATACTGCAGATTTTCTCACCTCTGTCAAACCTTTACCCACCAGTTAACCTGCCAGTAAGCAGCATGAATCTATTGAGCTTTCTATTTCCCTCACTTGTTCCATTGTTTGCTAATCAATCATTAACTAATTCTACACCATTTTTTTTTATGCAATGGAAATCCTAAATTTACCTTTCCTGCAATCCTTATTTGTCATTGATTGTTATTCCAGTGCAAACTTGAGTGTTGAGAGAGATCTCTTTTTATGTTGTATATCAGAGTTAGTGCTTCCAGATCTTTTAGAAGGTTAATATGAAAATTAGAAGCCATTCCAACATAAAGAGAATGAAGGGAAAAGCACGAGACTGAGTCAGTATATTCATAAAGAAAACTTTGGGGAAATGGGTGGGTATAATCTATGCATGGAAGCCAGATCAAACTGCGGAAACTAGCAAGATTTGCAACCCAAGAATGTTGTATCTAGGAGATAAAACTGTACAGAAACTATAAAATTTCAGTTTCAGACAAGGAAACTGATTTTTTCTATTTAACTCATTGGAGGTTAGATTGGTTTCTAAACAAATATATTGAACCTTTTAAATTTCTTTAATAGGTCCGGAGCCCATGGATGTTGCTACAACCTCAACTTCACAGTCTTGTGAAATCCCTAGTTCTGACGTGACCATTTTGGAAGGACATACTTCTGAGGTTTTATAATTTTTTTTCCGAGTCTCATATTTATTTGTTTTTAACATATCTATATAAAGATATATATCTTATCTATATGCATTTTTTTCTGTCCTTTTTTATTGTTAATCTTCTTTTTAGTTTAACCCTGTCTCCTGGTACAACGCTGAAACTCCTACTTTCTTCATCTCCTCTATAGGTTTGTGCTTGTGCATGGAGTCCAACAGGGTCACTTCTTGCTTCAGGGTGGGTCCTTCTTTTCCAAGGAAAAATCTTAACTCGTGTAGCATGATTTTTTTTCTTTGTTTACCTTTCAGTTCACCCCAGGAATTTGTTAAATTTTTATTGTACTACTCTAATTCATTGTTGCTTTGCTCATTTAGTGTTCTCTAGATTTGATTTAAAAATTTGAAATTTGATGTATTGTTCTGTGAAACCATTTTGATGCATATAGTTTCTTACCTTATGCTAACTTTCCTCCAATAGGTCTGGGGATTCAACAGCCCGCATTTGGACAATAGCTGATGGGCCCTCCAGATCCAGTGTGCAGAATGGTCCTTTAAATGTTCTGGTGTTGAGGCATGTAAAAGGGAGAACAAATGAAAAAAGCAAAGATGTCACCACTCTTGATTGGAATGTGCGTTCTGTTCTGCTGGACTTTTGGTCATTTTTTGCTCTTATTTTGCCAATTGTTGCAAAAAGCTAGAAAAATCAATTTTATAATTCCTATCAAGGTGATACATTACCTGCAGGCTTATGGAATTTTCTTTTTTTTTTTTTTTTTTGGTAAATGCTTTATTATTTTATTTTCTGTCTCCGTGAAGGGGGAGGGCACATTTCTTGCAACAGGTTCATACGATGGACAAGCAAGAATCTGGACTACAAATGGTAAAGTCCCATTAAGTCTAATTCATAACGTTATGTTCATTGTAGCGAAAGCCTGTAGCATCAACTATTTTAGTGCAGTAAAAAAGTCAATGTCACTGTCACTTGGAAACTTGCATTTATCTCCCGGATGTTGTTTTCCTTGTTTGTATCTCAGGCGAGCTGAAGAGTACATTAAGCAAACATAAAGGACCTATATTCTCACTTAAATGGAACAAGAAAGGCGATTATCTTCTTACTGGAAGCTGTGATAAAAGTGCAATAGTGTGGGATGTGAAGGCGGAGGAATGGAAACAGCAGTTTGAATTTCATACAGGTGACATTTCGGCATAATTTTAATCCTATATGGTTTTTACTGCTCATCACATTTGGAATTTGACTTTGGCATTTGCAATTTTAGGCCCGACACTTGATGTTGATTGGCGGAATAATGTGTCATTTGCAACAAGCTCCACTGACAATATGATATATGTTTGCAAAATTGGAGAAACCCGTCCTATTAAGACTTTTGCAGGGCATCAGGTTTGCTTGTATTGACTGCCCCAGTGTTCTTTTCTCCTTTTATTTTATTTTAGTAAGTTGTTCGTGCTTCTAGTCGAGTAGTTTTTATGTATTATTTTCTTCGTATACAAATGACCAATCCAAGATAACTACAGTCTCATATTTATGCCGGCACCAACTCATCATTTCAGTCTTGTTCTTTGTATGTTTTAGGTAAAATGATCTTGAGAAGCTTGCAATCATTTTCCTTTTCTATTCCAATGAAACAGACATCTGAAAGGGTTTTTTTTTTTTGTTTTTTAATATGAATTCTTCTATTCCCTTTTTATCAGAACGAAATGAATGAAAATTTCAGACTAACCCTTTAAGTTGCTAATCTGCTAAAACCCGTGAAGATTTTGAGAGTAGGAAAAATTTCTTTTTTCATCTTATTTCATCAATGGTTTTGTGCCTCATTTTATAAGCAAAACAGAAAGAAAAAAAAACAAAACAAATTAACAACCTTCCCTACTAAATGACAGAGGTAGCATTCTGTTACGGATGCTTGGTTGTCTAACAAGAATAAAATAACAGTGAGCAGTAACAGTAAATATAACTTGTTCCTAATATTTCTACAGTCCCCCACAATATAGGTTACATAAATGTTGAGTAAGTTTAGATTGGATATCAATTCGTTGAAGGATTTTTTAGGAAGTGCCTTTGTTAAAATATTTGCAGTTTGCTGACTAGTAGGAACATGGAGTATTATAATAGTTTGATCTTCAATCTTCTCTCTGATGAAGTGCCGATCTATCTCCACATATTAAGTTCGATCATGATGTACAGGATTTTTAGCTATGCTGATTGTTGATTTATTGTCGCACCATACTTTCATAAGAGTAGTAACTGAGAATTTTATTTTCATTAAAATCTTTTTTAACCAACCTCACATATTCCATGAGCAAGTGACCGAAGTTCAGCTTCTGCACAATTTCGTGATATAACAGATTGTTTCTTGCTCCGCCAAGTGACTAAGTTTCTCCAAACATAAGTATAATACCCAGATGTGAATCTTCTATCAGTTATAGAACCCACCCAATCTGCATCTGTGTAGATTTCAATATTTCTGTTTATTGTTTTCTGGAAAAATAGTCATTGTCCTGGAGTCTTTTTAAGGTATCTTAGGATCCGATATGCTATATTCATATGATCATTAGTAGGTTGATTCATGAATTGACTTACAATACTAACAGCAAAACTGATGTCAGGTCGAGTATGAGCGAGATAAATAAGTTTGCCTACAAGTTTTTAATATCTTTCTTTATCAACTGGCTTGCCATTGGTCTTAAAACCAACTTTTGTAGTCGTTTTCATGAGTGTTTCTGCTGGTTTACACCCAAGCATCCCTGTTTCTTTCAGTAGGTTAAGAACGTATTTCCGTTGTGACATATATTCCCTTTTTAGAACGAGCAAATTCCATTCCCAGAAAATACCTGAGTACTCCAATATCTTTTATCTCAAACTCCGTGGCAAGAAAAATTTTGAGTTTCTGAATTTCTTCTATGTTATCACCTGTTAAAATAATATCGTCAATATAAACAATTAGGATTGCTTTCTTACCTGAGGCACTGTTCTTGACAAATAAAGTATCATCAGACTGACACTGCACATACCTCATATGTTTGACTGCTTTGTTGAATATGTCATACCAAGCTTTTGGAGATTATTTTAGACCATAAAGTGCCTTTGTGAATTTGCACACCTTGTGAGATTCATATGTGGTCTCAAGGCCTGGAGGGACTTCCATATATATATATTTTTTTTTCTAAATCACCATTGAGAAATGCATTCTTTACATCAAGTTGACAGAGAGATCAATCAAGATTAGAAACAAGAGAGAGTAATACCCGAATAGTGTTGTGCTTAGTCACTGGGGCGAATGTCTCCTGATAGTCTATCCCGTGAATTGAGTGAAGTCTTTTTTAGCCACTAGACGAGGTTTGTACCGATTCACACTTCAATCAGGATTGTATTTTGTAGTGAATACCCATTTGCACCCCACTTCATGTTTTCTAGGTAGAAGTTCTGTCAATTCTCAAGTCTTGTTCGTTTCTAGAGCCCTGATCTCTTTTTGAATAGCACCTCTTCACTCTGGTAGTACAAGGGCTTCTTCAATTGTTTTAGGTTCAGTGGAGCTGCCATCAAGCTTACTTACAAATGCATGATACTTTGAAAACAAGTTGCTGAATGGAACATAATCCTGTATAGGGTGTTTAGTACAAGATCGAGTTCCTTTTCTCAAGGTAATAGGTAACTCAGTATCATGGTCTGTAATAGTAACAATATCAGAAATTGTGTCTGAAAACTCATTACCTGATGTGTTCTTATTGCTCGGAACTGGAATAGACTCATGCCAATGTGTAGCTGGTTCAGAATCTTTATCAACTGGAGTTTTGTTTCTCCTAATATAGACATGTAACTCTTTATTGATAGTAGTAGGTACAGGTTCAAGTTCAGACTCTTTGATACTGGTTTCAGGAAAATTTGATGAAGACTCAGGAATAGACTGGGGAAGAGAGGTGAGAGGTGGTGTACTTATATCGCATACTTGATATTGCTGATTAATACTGTCCTCCAGAAGATCAGTAGTGAGATAAAATGACTGGTTTTCAAAGAAAGTAACATCCATAGTGTTGTAGAAATGACAGGTCCTGGGACAAAAACATTTGTATCCTTTTTGATTTGGTAAATATCCAACAAAAACACATTTAATGGCCATTGGGTCAAGTTTACTCATGAGGTGAGTATGAACATGAACATAGGTTGAACAACCAAAAACTTTGTAGGGAAGGGTATGAAGGATATGAGATTGTGGAAAGGCCTTTAAGAGTGTATCATAGGGTGTTCGAAATGCGAGAGTTCGAGAGGGCATGCGGTTTATCAAGTATGCAGCGGTGAGAACAGCCTCTCCCCAAAGGAATTTTGGAACATGGGTAATGAACATGATTGATCGGGGTACTTCAAGAATGTGTCTATTTTTTTGTTCGGCTACGCCATTTTGTTGTGGGGTATTAGCACAGGAACCTTGATGAATAATGTCGTGGTCAGAAAAATATTGTTTTAAAGTGGTTTTAAAATATTCATACCCATTGTCTGATCTCAATACTTGAATTTTAATGTGAAATTGATTTTGAATCATAGTGTGAAATTTTTGAAAAATTTAGCCAACTTCAGATTTTTTGTTCATGAGAAAGATTCAAGTGATTCTAATGTGGTTATCAACAAAGGATACAAATCATTTTGTCCCGGTGATATTAATAACCCGAGAGGGACCCTATACATCACTATGGATTAATGACAAAGGTTCTGTGGGTTTGTAAACTGAACTGGGAAATAAATTTCAAATATGTTTGGACAGTTGACATACTTCGCACTGAAAGGAAACTGGATTTTTATTTCGAAATAAAGTAGGAAATAGCTTTTTCAAGTATAAGAAATTAGGATGTCCTAAACGGTAATGCCATAACATGATAGGGCATTCCCTATTTAAATTGTTTACAGATTCAGAATTAGTAGATACTGCATGATGAGTTTGTCTACTAAGAGAAGAGTTGTCAACTTGCAGTAGATAAAGTCCTGAATCCATACTAGCATTGTCAATCGTCTTTCCCGAGTTCAAGTCCTGAAATTCACACAGTTTAGAGTTAAATGTAGCTACAAATTCAAGTCCTGTGATAGTTTGCTTATTGACAGGAGATTGCAATCCAAATTTGGAACGTATAGCACATAATACAAAATTAGCTTGGGTGACAGTGCAATTATTCCTATTTCTTCGACTTGGGAACTGGAGCCATCAACAATATTAATTGAGAAGTCACCACATGCTCCTTTTTGAGGAATAAGTTGAGAGACCAGAAAAATTACCTTTATGAGTTGTGGAAGCATTACCAAGAACCATATTGGAAGAAAACATTTTCTGAAGGAGGCTGATATGTTCAGGACTAAATAGAGGACTTTCGGTAGGAACAACTGCAGCTGATTCCTCCTCAGTTGAGATAAAATTGCCCCGATGAATCTCCTACTTTGGTGACTTCTTTTCAGCTGGCTTCCCGTGAAGTTTCTAGCATCTTCCACGAATGTCCCCAGGTTTTTGACGGTATTTGCATCATGGCCGTCCCTTCCGCTCAGTCATCCGACTTGTGAGAGCTACACCAGCCTCGGGTAGAGAGAACTGCTTTCAGCAAGGTTAGGGCTGAGTTGCGATTCACTCATCATCACCTTCTTCCTGCTTTCTTCGCGTCGCACTTCAAAGAACACCTCTTTGATGTTCGAGAGAGGTTTGGTTCCAAGGATGTGTTCTCTTACCTCGTCGAAGTATTTGTTTAATCCGAAGAGAAATTTGAATATTCGTTTCTATTCCACGATGCTTCGGAATCTCCTGGCGTCATCGGGACAGCTCCAAGCATGTTCCTCAAAAGCGTCAAGTTGCTGTCATTTTCGAGTAAGAAAATTGTAATATTGAGTTACCATCTTTTTTCCTTAGTGTAGGTCGTGACAACTTGCTTCGACTTCGAATATGGCGGAAATGTTGTCACGAGTGGAGTAGAACTCACGAATTGTGACCCAGATAACATGCGCAGTCTCATAAAGGAGAAATTTTTTTTCAATTTCGGTGGTCATTGAGTTCACCAACGAAGACATAACAAGATTGTTCTCTACTTTCCATACCCGAGCATTTGGATCATTCGCGGGAGGTGGTGAGAGCTCTCCAGTGAGGTATTCGTCCCGGCTTTTCCTTAGGATGAACATTAACACCTAGGACGACCATTGTAGATAGTTACTATCATTTAGTCGATGGCCAATAACCAAAGAAGGAGCCGAATCAGTGAGAGTATGGTTGTCAGGCACCGGAAGATAGGAGCCCGAAAGGACTTCGGGCGGAGAAGAAATATGTTCATCCATTGCCTATTGAATGCAAGAGGGATGCTGAAGATTTGGATCAGGTTTGCTCTGATTTCATGAAAATTTTGAGAGTAGGAAAAACTCCTTTTTTTATCTTATTTCATCAATGGTTTTGTGCCTCATTTTATAGGTAAAATAGAAAGAAAAAAAACAAAACAAATTAACAACTTTCCATACTAAATGACAGCTAACATTCTGTTATGGATGCTTGGTTGTCTAATAAGAATAAAATAACAATGAGCAGTAACAAATGTAACTTATTTCTAATATTTCTACAACTCGCTATCAGATAACAATGCTAGGTCTTTTTAATGAAAAGAAAAAACGTTGAATCTCTAAATTATTGATGAAAGATATTTCTTTGGGTGAAGAAAGTAGAAACATTTCAAAGCTCCACAATGCTGATCTTTTGGATTGTTATTTCAGGGGGAGGTTAATTGCGTAAAATGGGATCCAACAGGTTCCTTGTTGGCCTCATGTTCGGATGATATCACTGCAAAGGTTATAATGGGCTGTCTTTGCATTTTGTCTTACCTGATCTTAATCCTTGAGATCTAAATGAATGTTGGTTTATAATGAGATCTGCTTATCCGTCTCTACTTATTTTTCTTTTTTTTTTTCAATATATTTTTCACTTTGTTCTTTCTTTGAGTTGCCAATTCATATAAAATCATGGTTCAGATATGGAGTATGAAGCAGGACAAGTATGTTCATGACTTGAGAGAGCATGTAAAGGTGCTTAAGATTTTCCTTGCCCAATTCTGGTTTAATTGTTTATTTTTATCTCAGCATTTAACAACCATTGGATGGTTGTGTTCCAGGAGATATATACCATCAGATGGAGCCCCACTGGACATGGGACAAACAATCCTAATCAGCAGTTGGTTCTTGCTAGGTAAAATATGTGCTGCTTTGATCAAAATGAATTCACATTGCACCTGTTTATATATTTTTATTATGGACATCATTTTGAAATTTGAACGTTGGTGTCCCTTGCTAATTTAAGAAAAAACTGAAAAGTTTGTTCTCTGCATTGAACGCAACCCCAAACATTTACCATGTGAATCATGTCGTGGAACTGAACCCATTGTTTGCACTTATATTCAGCTTAAAATTGTTTGGCAATGTGAATGCCATCTTATTCTTTAGGGGCTATAGAATGTAGTAGTCATTTCAAGCCTACATGATTTTAGGATGGTTGGGAATGTGAAAGTCACTATTATGATCATGTCTTATATTTTGTTAGGTCATGACATTAATAATTGAGAAGATATTAGTTTAGTCATTGACCACTTGATAGATATGTAACTATTTTGTATACGGGCAGTACTCTCTTGGTACTTTTGTGCATAATAATACTTTATTTTTATTTTTTTTAAAAAAGATCCTGTCCTCTATCTTGCTTTTGTCTTGGCTATGCTGGTATAACAAATGCAGCTAAGGTGTTTTAGTTTCCTCTTTTAGGTTTGTGAGAGTCAAGGGAACAGAGGCATCTTGGCTGAACATTAATATCTGTATTTACCACATCCTTAAATATAAAAGACACATGCAGGGCAGATATGTTACGCAAGTAGTATACTTTAATTTTTTTTATGGATCTGTAGTTGTTCTTATGTTATGTGCTTTTGGTTTTATGCAGTGCATCATTTGACTCCACTGTGAAGCTATGGGATGTGGAACTGGGGAAACTTCTTTACAGCTTAAATGGACACAGGTATAGGAACTTATCTCTGAGCAGTTTTATGACTACGAAAAAAGAAATTATTGTGAAAATTGATTATGGAATGAGCCCTAAGCAGATTTGGTCATGAAATTTGATCAAACTTATCCCATAGTCTTACTCAGCATCTTTGTGATTGTTTCCTAAGGCTGTCTCTGGAACAAATGAGCTTTATCATTTGGAAACTTACCTGCCTTTCAAAATGATAAAAAAATTGTTTAGAAGTTTTTATTCATTTCATAAAGGATTGGCATATCGTATGTTAACATAAGTGTGAATTTTCAAATGGATTCCCACAGATAAAGTTACATTTCTTCTATTCATAGCAAAAGTTCTTTGCTTGATCCTTATTGCTTTTCTATTGTCAAACTAAACTGGTTACTTAATCCTTATTTTCTCGCTGTTTTATTATCAAACTAAACTGGTTTTGGGATTGTCATCAGTGATTTTTTTTTTGGTTTATCTAAGTTTCATACTATGTGGTTTTGATGTTTTTTCAGATTTAATGTGTTTTAGTTTTAGTAGTTTCAGTATTTGCAGTTTATATTGAGCAGTTTCAGTAATATAATATTGCTAGTGGAACATGTGAATGATATTAAGATTTGAAAAGATGTATAGTCAACTCAAATTAAACTATCCGAAACTAGAAAAAAATCCAAATTTTGTATAGTTGTAATACGCACGAACCTTTCCAAAATTTATCCACTCTAGTTTTTTTTTTTTTTTTTTAAATGTATTTTAATATTTGTTATTTATTTTTTTTTAGAAAATATTTTTAAATGTTAGTTTTTCAGTTCTAGAAAGTCAAACACGAGCAATCCATATGTCAGATTTTTTTAAATTTTAGACTGTTTGTGTTCAAACTGATGGTATTATATTGCATGGCTAATGATTAAATTATCAGTGGTAATTGCTAAAGATAAACCAATCTATTAAATCTTAAAAAAAAAATCCAAGCAACTGGATACCAAACTGTAATTTATCCTAAAAGTTTGTTCTTAGTTTATGGTAGTTCAAACCTTGATTGTTGTTAACAATTGTTTTTATTAAATAACCAGGGACCCTGTATACTCTGTTGCATTTAGCCCTAATGGAGAGTACCTGGCTAGTGGATCTCTGGATAGATCGATGCACGTCTGGTCATTGAAGGAAGGGAAGATTGTCAAGACCTACACCGGTAATGGGGGAATATTTGAAGTCTGTTGGAACAAGGAAGGTGATAAGATTGCTGCGTGTTTTGCAAACAATACAGTTTGTGTTTTGGACTTCAGAGTGTAAGGACTGAGAAATTCCTAAATGATATAAATATGACTAAGATTACTTACCCAAGCTTTTGGAAAATATTGAAGCTGCTAGTTTTTCCTGAAAACTAGACACGCCTCACTGGCATAGAGAAATATGTCATTTATTGAGTAGGTTTGAGATTTTCATAACTGTAGCATTACCTGCTAATTTCATTATTATTATGTGGAAGGTTCTTTCTTACAGCCGTTGTAAGCTTTTCCAGGAAGGCTCTTATTCTTTAGGAGGTATTTTGGTAGAGGAATTGGAGTCCTGACTTATTTGCAATTACCCTTAACCAATGACTTGTTTCACTGTTTGCCTCCAGTGACTGCTTTACAGGAATATGAATATTCAGCAAAGAATTCAATGAGCTACACTTAGAACAATGATCTTTTGGTGTATTTCTTCTATAAACATAAGGTTTATCTATCCATCTAGAAGTGATGCTGAAAGGGATCTGGTCCCAACAGGATCCACAACTCACAGTATATAGGGATTCACCAGTCATCTCCACAAGATCATGACCCGTTCTTAAAGTGGTGAAACCAATTACGGTCTGTCATAACAATTTTCCGTCCACTGATCTTCGAGATCAACTTGGTCACAGCATGGAAATCTGCACGAAGCGGAGATTCTTTACAATCTTTGTTGTTGTGCCTGGTTAAGTACTAATAAGCCCGAAAGCAATTGGGAACTTCTCACTATGAACTCAAAGTGATTGTTCGTTCTTCTCTTCCTCAATATCATGCGGTATAGTATCTGTTTGTGGAACTTAGCCATGGACTTTAAGCCAACCATTGATCTCCTCCAACATTTTGTATATCTCTTTACTTTTAGGGTGTCTCAGATCTCCTGCCAAGAATTCATGGACTTTATTGTTCACCTCAATTGAGCTACAACCAGACTCCTTCTGTACTCCACTCTCCTTCATCAAGCCCCTCACCCACGCCACACCGTCCCAGTTGCCTTCTGCTGCATACAGGTTGGAGAGTAGGACGTAAGTCCCTGAATTCACAAGATTGTGGCTACTGACAAACTCTGCAATCTCCTTCCCAAGAGCAATATTACCATGTAGCCTACAGCCCCCAAGTAAAGCTCCCCACAAGACTGGATCTGTGTCCATCTTCATGTTCTTGACAAGCTCATATGCCTCTTGTAAATGCCCTGCTCGACCAAGGAGGTTTACCATGCACCCATAATGCTCGATTTTTGGTTCAATACCATATACATCTTTCATTGCGTTGAATAATCGTCTTCCCTCATTCACCAAACCAGAATGAGCACAAGCACTGAGCACCCCAATGAAGGTAATGTCAGTAGGCTGTAATCCCATTCTCTGCATCTCATCAAACAAGTTCATTGCATAATTGACAAATCCATGCATTGCGTAACCAACAATCATCGAATTCCAGGCAACAACATCTCTATCAGTGATTCTATCAAACACTAGTTTTGCATCTTCTAAACTCCCACATTTACTGTACATATCAATCAAAGCAGTACCCAGACGGGCATTCACTTGAATACCTTGATTCTCAATATGCGCATGGAGCCACCTACCTGATTCCAGTGCTCCAATCTGTCCACAAGCTGATAGCGCAGCCAAGAATGTCGCTTCATTAGGCCTCACCTTCGCTGTCAACATTTTTTGAAAAAGCACCAAGGCCTCAGTAGGCATCCCATGCTGTGCGTATCCATCTATCATGACGTTCCAGCAGATCGCATCCCTCTCCTCCATACCATCAAACAAAGCTCTTGCCAGTTGAAGCTCGCCGTGCTTCGCATAGCAGGTGATCATCGCCGTCAAAGAAACTAAACTCTTCTCAGGCATATTATCAAACACCTTTCTTGCAGACCGAATATCACCCCCTCTCGCGTACACATCGACGAGACCCGTTGTCACGTACACATCCGACCCGAATCCCAACTTAACCACATGGGAGTGAATTACTTTTCCGCTATCAAGCGAGCAAGATTTCAAAATGGACGAGAAGGTGAACTCATTCGGGTGCACCCCCTGAACCAGCATTCGCACGTAAAAGAAAAAAGCTTGATCATGGAGACCGTGAAGAGCGTGGGCGTTGATAATGGCAGTAAAGAGGAAGATGTTCGGGTCGGGGGTTTGGTTAAAAAGGTCGACAGAGTAGCGAAGGCGACCGAGTGAGGTATAAGAGCGCTGGAGCTTGAAGTTGAGGACTGGGTAGTGGTGGGGAAGGAGGTTGTGGCGGAGGAGGGCCGCGTGGATTTGGAGGATCTGGTGGATGGATTTCGATCGGTCGATGAGGAAAGCGAGCTTA
This sequence comes from Carica papaya, assembly GCF_054855325.1. Classification (NCBI taxonomy): domain Eukaryota; kingdom Viridiplantae; phylum Streptophyta; class Magnoliopsida; order Brassicales; family Caricaceae; genus Carica; species Carica papaya. The sequence continues at coordinate 2,477,845 of NC_142312.1, read as the reverse complement.
TCCGGCGGTGGCAAGTGGTAGCTGGTGATCGTCGTCACCGACGGAGACGACGAACGGACCATGGGAGTAAATAGACATGGCGGTGGTGATGATGGCGTGCTAAAGAGGGGAGTTGAAGACACGGACATGATGGCGTGGTGAAGTGTTCTTTTTCAAAATGTTGTTATTTTTCTGGAAATAAATTCATTAGAAATATGACGTATTAAAATAATTGCAATATAACGTAGAGCTCATCGATCCTCTTAATAATTTGCCTTATAACAAATATCTTTGCACTAATTATTATTTTTATGTATGAATCATTTACCATGTTATAATTAGATTAAATATTTTATAATACAATTTGATTCCTAAATTTATAAAATTATTTTAATTTATAAACTTTTATAAAACAATAAAAAAAATTTATTAAAAAATGACGTGATATTTTTATGTTTTTACAAAATATGTTTTTGAAGAGTTTAAAAGTTATAACAACTAAAAGTTACCTTAAGATTAATTAAAATGATTGTTTTATTTCATCTGTCCCCCAAATCACAGTAAGAAAAAAATAATAGTAAAGTCTTGTAATCACAATTTGTTGAATTTTTCTTTAATTATTTTTTATTTACAATCGCAAACTCATTAAAAAAGTGTATTAAAATAATTTTGTGGGTTAATGACTAAATTATAACCCAACAAAGATTTTAAACGGAATTACAAGACGACCCACAATCCAATTATTTTCAAGTAATATTTTTTTTATATTTATGATAGAAAACTCATTAAAAATAATGCATTAAATAAATGTGGGTTGCAAGACAACCAATAATCTACAATACAAAAGGTAATATAAAAAAAACGACACATTTTTTTTAAAAAAAATTTCTGAAATAAAGAATAAAATTAATAGACTAATCTTAATTATAAAGATATATTTTACAAAGATAAAAGATAAAATTTTAAATATAATTCATTTATAATTTAAAATATAAAAATATAACTTAATTTTAATTAATTTACAAATAATATACTCTATAATTTTTAAATATAAAAATAAATATGATAATATATATAATTATTATTTATTTAATTTTTTTAAATATAAAAAAGAATCTAATTTGTAATTAACTATGTAAAATTAATTTTAAACTTAAATGTAACACGAATAGAAATCTAATATAGTCCAATAATTACTAATGAAATTCGACTAAATTGTGAAGGGGTTGTTTACGCCGTTCTCTTTTGTCTCCAATGCCGGGTAAGAAAGCTTTGATTCTTGAACATGGGCCGAAATTATGGAACTTCAACCCGATCCATTCTCGCAATTCGAACGAGAAAGCCAAACGGTGTCGTTCCTTCTCATCAGGGTCTATTCCCGTCGGTAAAAACCTCTCTTCTGTGTCTCATCCCAACGAGTAAACAAGCACATAGCAGATGCGAATGGCGGGGCGCTACAGATCTCTATCGAGGTCAGTGCTTTCCGAGGCCAGAGCCTCATCGATCAGGTCATCTTTCTCTCTTATCCACCCTACTACTCTCTCTTCACTCCCATAGCCTTCGGTTTCGGAATTCCATCTTACTCTTCTCCTGTTACAGACGTACACTTGACATATACACACTCTCTCTCTCACAGGCACACATAGATACACCGACACAGAGATATACAGCACACTGAGACATATACACAATTATACATCTTCTCTCTTTTCGGTTGTATATATAAATTGTATGTGCGTGTTCTTTGCTAATTTGAATTTTGATCTCGATCGAATACTGCAACGGGGGCATTGAGCTGCACTTCCCTTTTTTTGTCGCTCTCCTCATGATCGCTAGTGCCTTTCTGTCTCTCTCTCTCTCTCTCTCTCTCCATATATACATTACATATATAATTCTTTTTGCATATAATAATAGTTATCAAGCAATTATTCAAATGCCTTCATATGAAGCTTTGTATGGTAGGAAGCGTTTCATACATTACATATATAATTCTTTTTGCATGTAATAATAGTTATCAGACAATTATTCAAATGCCTATATATGAAGCTTTGTACGGTAGGAAGCGTTTCACCCATTTGTTAGAATGATGTGGGGGAAAGAAAGATATTTGGTCCTGAACTAGTGAACAAATGGTCGAAAACGTACAATTGAACAAAGAGCAACTTCGAATTGCACAAAACAAACAAAAGATTTATGCAAACTATAGGAGGCGAGCACTTGATTTCCAAGTAGGAGATTATGTTTTCTTGGAAGTTTCTCTTAACAGAGGTGTCAGGAGGTTCGGGATCTGAGGATGCGATTTATTTGAAGTTTTTGACAGGATAAGAGAAGCTACCTATAAAATTACCTCACAGCTTGCCTTAGCAGGAGTTCACAAATGTACTTCATGTATCCATATTAAGAAAATGTCTCACCTACCTGGATCAGATAGTTGAGCTAGAACAATTGCAACTACGGCAGGATTTGTCATACAAAGAACAAAGTATTGGCATCATGGACAATAACAGATCAAGTCCTGAGGTAACAAACCATACCCCATTTAGATGTACTCTGGAGCTACCATGCTGAAAGAGATGCCATTTGGAGCTTGAGAATGATATGAGAAAGACATACCCAACTTAATTTTCTGATGAAGGTGCCTCAAGTTTAGAGATCAGGACTTGCACGTGTTAAGTTGTAAGTCCAGTGCGAAATAAGAAGCCAGTACGCTCTTTATTACTGGGGCAACTGTTTGATACATCTCATCTTGGTGAGGGGTCACAAGAAGTAATTTCAGAAAATTTATGGAGTAGAATTTTTAATGTTTAATCAAATAGGATAGGGCTAGAATGGGCATCTATTTCTTTTCCACATTGAACTCATAGGGTTTATGTATTATCCATAGATATCTTGATCAGTACAGAATTAATTTGACAAGTTCGAAGTTTGATCTGTAAGCAGCGAATGGAATGATGATTTTATCAAGTTAAAACCTCAAATCTAGAATTTTTTAGAAAATTGACACAGTTGAAATTCTCGAAATGCTTTACTATCCCTTGTGCCAAGGGTTTTTTCCTTCTGTGGATGACTGAACGAAATTCTTCTTGTCCAGGTAATGTCATTGAAAAGAGTAACCAAGTTTAACAGAATCATCTATGGATTAGAGGGTTTTGCATTATTTGCATTTGTTACATCTGGCTAGTATTTATTCTTAAAGTGACAACTAGGTGAAGCTCCTTTTTATCCCCAACTCCCCCTTTCCCTGGCTTATCCATGTTTAACTCCTAACAGGCAAAACAACTGAATCTTTTTCAGTGGATTGATTTTTATCGAACAAAGTAATTGCTTTAACAGAAAGCAATGAACTATGCTGCTTTTATAGGGTCAACAAGTGTTACATTATATTTAGATTTTCAACATGTATATATATATATATATATCTCAATAGGTATCCATGACTGAACTACTAATTTTATCTAGTTGAGAATACAGGTAAATTCCTCACAAAGCCGTAGTATATGAGAGTTGGTGATGTTACTGAAATGGGAAGTAAAGATCCACTTGACAAGTATGAAAATAGTAGTCCACTGCCAAGAGTTACTCAAATCAGATGACACCTACCTTAGGCTCTGTTTGGCACTTTGGTGTAGTAGATTGGGGTATTTGAATGTGGTAGTAATCTACTCAGTGCAAAATTCTTACTCTATTATATATTTTAAGTTCTTGAATAGAGAAATAAGTTGAATAACATATAAGAATGTATTGTTTTCCCCTTACTTTACATTAATAATGGCGGTAGCGTTGGCAGCAGCAAAAAGGGTTTTGCTGACAATGTTAGCAATGATGGTGGGAATGGTGGCGGCGGCAGCAGCAGCAGCAGTGATACTTTCATCAAGTTATAAAGGTAGTAAAAATAACATCAGAAATATTCTCTATTTAATTTTTAATAGAGTGAATAAGATTATTAAACTAACTCCAGAAAGAAACTACTCTACTTAAAAACAAAAGGGGTAATGAACTATTTTATCGAAGAAAAGTTTTTTTAAAACATTAGATAGAATAGAGCAAGGTCCATTATTCACCCGATATCTTATCTTACCTTGCCAAACATAAATTTTGCGAGTTATCTTACCATACTAAACATGATTTCAGCTGGTTACCTTCTGGCTTTTTGGTTCAAGCTCAAGCCTCATGGAGTAGACAGAATTCATATACCTAACAAATAACCTGAAGAATATTACAGAATATGCCTATTACCACTAATATTCTTTGGTCCATTTATGAGTTCCATAGAAACCACAGAACTACCCAATTAAATCAAGCTTTCTAAAAGCTACTAAATTTGGTTGATACTTGATAGCCAGATTATATTGTATCATATAACAAGTTGTAAGCTTTTTAAAAGTTAGTACATTTGCTTGATACTTGATGGAGTCTTCCACAACCTGATTGTATTGTATTATCTAACAAGTTGTCAGTCACTATTTCCACCCCCTTCCCTTCTCTCTTTCTCTCTCCTTATGTATGTATAATATATATGTATCTAGGTACATACGTGTAATTGTTGATGTTACTCTCGAATCTGCAGTTTCATGATGTCTATTGTTGTTTGATCACTTGGGTTCTTTATGAAACCAAGTAGTTTGGCTTGATATGCTAATAAAATGGGGGTATGAATAGAGGTCTACTTAGCCAATGGTAGCTTCATATTACAAGTTAATCACATCAATCTTTGATTGACAAGACAAGTAATGATATTGCCATTGACTACCACAATTTATTATCACTTTTTTAGAAAGACAACACAGAGTCAATAAATTCAGTAAACTTATAGTTTGTTTTATAATAAAATTCAGTTTGTTGAGATGGAAACTCAAAAACTACTAGGGTTTTATTCCCAAGTTTTTTCAAGCACTGTTCTTTTGGAACTAATTGCCTTTAAAAACAGGGGATTCTTGTAGTGAACTTCTTGGGTTTTTATCTTTTTCAAGGTTTAAACTAAAATTGGCAAAGAGTAAACTGACATTATTTAATATATCTAAGTACAGTAAAGTCTAAATCTTCGTCACTAATTATATTCTTTTGGTATTTTTAATTACTAAGTCGGCTGGTATATGAAAACTACTAGTTGATAGGACAAACCCATTGCTGTAAATGACTCAGCATTCCAGCACTTGAAATTATTAAATCAAGCAGAAGCTTCAACATCACACACACCTCCAATGTGGGGAAACCTTGAGCTTTTGTAATTTACAAAGTGTTGCTATATAGAACAGAAAAGATTCTAAGAACAAGAACAAGTGGGTCTTCAATGCTCTTCTCCTATTGTACATTACATTATCTCCCACTTCCTGAAGACAACCCATATTACATACATCCCTCTTTATTGTATTGAGAAAAACCCAATTCAAAAACAGACAATCCACCTCTCTTCCCCACTTTTTTTTAAAAAACTCTTTTTTATATTATCATTATTGGAATAATCTGTCTCCACATAGAAAACCCATTAAATAATTGGATCCAATTCGTGTCATAAATTTGTTAGTGATTAAGATTTTGCCAATAGATATTATAAACTAAGAAAAAGGTACAGTTTTACTTTATCCAATTCTATCTCGTCGTGATTTAAATTTTTATAATTTATTTAAAGATAACTTGATGGTCATTATTAACGTCATATATTAATATCAATTAAAAGATAAGTTCGGATATACTAAATACACATTCTAATTTGAACTATAATTTTTATATAAAATGAGTGAAATACTAACCATATAGTTAAAAAAATAATTATATTGCAATAAAAATAAATTATGAGGATAAAATAGTAATTTTAACTCTTTTTAAGTATAGGCTTATAGTAGCATCTGTAGACTGTACTTACTCCATTGTTGTGATGGGAAGAAGATTATTGATGTTAGTCGTTCCCTGTAAAGTCCATTTGTACTTGAAACCTCTTGGAAGCCAAAAGTGGAGGAGATTGAAGATGATAGTTCTGGTAGTGGTGTGAGTCAATAATGAATCTGATGCTCACATCTTGCCCTGCCAACCTTGGTCCACTTTGATTCACTCTCACATTTCAATTACCATTCTTTATTTTATTTTTTTCTCCCTTTTATAGTAATTATCTCTTTATTTAGATTAAAAAATAATGATCTTTAATCTTATAATCTAAACCCACTTTTTCAAAACTTTCGTCTAGATAAGGATCATAAAATTTTGTTTTGTATTTTGTGAAAAATTTGAAACAATTCTATGCCTGTTTTCATCTTTATCTACACAAATAATGGGGGGTAATTGAAAAGTGGGAATATTATTGTCATGTTACACTACTATTACACTACATAAATATATGCAAATGTTTTCAAACAACACATAGACGACACGTTTGAGACTTACTGGTAATGGCCATTGTTGTCAGTTAAAGCTTCTGTTACTAATCCGTCCAACACACAGAATAATATAGCTTCATGTTTATATACATATATCTTGGAGGTGTTAAGAAAAGGTGAAAGATATTAACAAAGAATCCTAAGCTTGACATGGATATTACTATTTTTTATTTAACTGACATAAGCACTGCCCCTCTAATCTCCTGCCTGTATTCTTATATATGTATATATATTATATACACACACACACACATATCATAATTCATAAACTTCCCGAATACCCATCTGCTCTGAGCAGTGTGGTATAAACTGCTATGACTAATTTCCAAAGAGAATATGAAGATGAAGAAGAGGCTACAACCCAGATGCAGGCCATTAATGATCAAGAAGCTGAACCAGAGGCAAAAAGTCAACATGAAGATGGTCATGATCACAACCTAGGTGAATTATTGAGTTTAGGCCTCAACAATTATTGCGGTGATGAAGATCATGATCATCATCATCACCCTCTTGATTACCACTTGGATCATCTCCAAGCAAAACCTGCAGGTAATAATAATAATAATAATAATAATTACAACAAAGTTTTCTCTTGCAACTTCTGCATGAGAAAATTTTACAGCTCGCAAGCTCTGGGCGGTCATCAGAACGCTCACAAGCGAGAGAGAGGAGCGGCCAGGAGATTCAATTCTCAGAGGACAATGATGATGATGATGGCGGCAACGACTACGGCAACTGCGTTTCCTTTTTCTCTCCCAGTTCGATCACTCGGCGTCCAGCCTCACTCGCTGGTGCGCAAGCCCCGCCGAGGAGGAGCAGGTGGCGGAGGAGGATCGTCAATGGTGGCACGGTTTGGTGATGTGAATCCAGGGTTTGGGATGATTCCATGGACGCCTGAGGATGGAATGGATTTGATTTGGCCAGGTAGCTTTCGGTTTCAAGATTTGCCTAATTTGTCATCACCGTCAGATGATAGAACCACTGACTTGAATCTTCGGCTTTGATCTGAGTTTTGTATGTCAATCTGAGTTTTTTTCCTTCTTTCTTTTTCAAGCCTATACATATACATATATATATATATATATGATCTATGTAATACATGGTTTTACGAAGCAAATAAGGTTCAGAGAAACCTATCTGTTATATGTATATGAAGATGAATGCATAGTGACCTTTGAGATATACTTAAACGATAATTTTATCGTTGATCATCTGGATGTTTGAATAGATTCATAAACTATGAGCTTCTAAATTATTTAAAGATTTTAATTTTTTTAAAATGATTTTCATAAATACTGAGTTTAAAAAATTATGAAATTAATTTATAAACTGTACTTAGTTTAATTAATTAAAGAAAAAGCAAACCGAAACTTTTCTAGGATTAGAACAACAGCATTACCTTTTATTTAATATTTTTAATTATCTTTTTTTTTAAAGACATAATTAATGTTATATAAAAATTAATAAAATAACTTCAATTGTAAAATTTAATAATAATTTGTGAATTTTATGTCCTAAACTTTATTTAAAATTTGTAATCCAATAATAATTTAAATATTTTTTTGAGTATTTAAATAAAATACCAGCTTAAGAATGTAAACTAAAATGTATTTTTATTTTTATCTACATAGAAACTTAAATTTTGATTTTTTTTTATTATAGAGAAAGCAAGATTAATATTTACCCTAAAAAAAAACTTTAAGTACGTTGCTCTGATTATATTGGAATTTATAAATAAATAATTAAAAATTAAATGTATATATATATGTATATAGTTTAAGAAAAGTAAAACGTAGGTGGGCTTCTGTATTGCTCAACCTGAAGCCCAATTATCAGTACGCTATTTATACAAAGACCCAATGGGCCACTTGTCACTGTACTATTGGGCCTCAAAACTAGTAAATAATTCACGACTTGAGGCGTTGAAATTAATTACAAATATTTATAAGAATTGAAATTTATAATAAAATAATAATTTATTTTACAGATTCATTTATTCTAAAAATCTATACATGTATATATATGTAAGTAGCATTAGAAATAGATACGTGTCAATTCTTATTTTTTTTAAAAAAAAATATTTTATTTTATAATTTTTAAATATATTATGATAAAATTAATGTAATAATAAAAATATATTAAAAGAAATTATATGTATTAACGACTTGTATCCAATTGGGTAGATGTAAATATTTTCAAAAAATAAATAAATAAGAAATATTCTTCTCCAGACATGAAATATATTACAGCGATGCACATAAAATTATTTATGAGCCTATGATTATATCCTACCGTACAGCAGCCATGTGATGTTTGACATAAGTTCCTTTAGATTCTCTAATCATAGCACCTCCCCCTACAACTATAAAATTGTTAAAACTATAATTATCACATGTATATAAATAATTTTAAATGTATATATTATATTATATGATACTTTACTATTAACAATATTTCACCCTTTTTAAATCTAAAAAAATTTAATTGTTTATTATGGTTAATAAATTTAATTATCATAAAATATTTATTTTTTTAGTGGGAATATAATCAACCTATGAATATAAATTCTAATCCTGATTAAAATCAATATTAATATACATTATCTTGTTAATTAATCTAATAGGAGGGTATTACTCTGATAATCAATATAAAAAATAATTATAATTAAATAAAATTTTGCAAATTATAAATAAATTAACTAATAATTTTGCGGCCATGGAAAAATAAAATCATGCGTGTTGGTCAACAACAAATAATAACCTAACATTTTTTTATTGCTTTTGGAAAATATTCAATACATTTGACTCTTAATTTGTTTACACTAATTTTTTAGTCTTTTACCATTCGTTGTTCAACTTTATTAGCATTTTTTAAAAAAAATAATTTCTTTTTTCTATAATATTTAATTCAAACAATAATTATTATTTTTTTAATAAACTATCTATCAGTATAATCAAAATTAAAATACAATACATAATTTTTCATCAATAATTCAACTATAATATTAAAATAAAAGATCATGATTTTAAATTTTATTTTAAATTAATTATTTATAAAATCTCATTGTAATAACTGAAAAAGGGAAAAAGAAAAAAAAAGAAAATTTATTTGAAGAAACGACGTCGTTTTGAAGAGGAAAAAACGACTTCGTTTTGGGAGGGGGAGAACGACGTCGTTTTGGGTAAATTGGTAGGATATGAATGGGGGTCGGGAAGGAAAGGGAAGAGAGGGAAAAAAAAAAGAAAAGAGAAAAACAGGGAAGGAAGAGAGCGGGAATGAGAAAGGAAGAGAGGGAAGAAGGTTCCAGAAAAGAGAGAGGGGAGTCGGAGCAGAGAGGAGCGAGAAGGGAGAGAGAAGAAAGCCGCGGATGACAAATGGTGCGATCTGCAAGAGGAAGGAAAGTGGAAATGGAAGGTACGGTAAAAACTTTAGTTGTGTAGGTATTGGGTGAGTTGTGATGCTATTTGCAGGTTGACAAGGCCAGGGAGTCCGTAGGTAGCTGGGCGGAGCTGAGAGGTTGAATGTAGGACGGAATGATAGAGACATTCGTGGAGGAGGCCGTGAGAAGGAGATGATGGCGTCGTTGGGGCGTACGGGAGATCTATGAGAGAAAGAGAGAGAGAGAAGGTTGTGTGCAGTGAGTGTGAGCACCGAGGGAAGGTCACTGAGAGGAAGAGGGAGTGAGCAGTTTGGCGTGTGTGGGGAAATCCGAGATGACGAAGGGAGTCGTGTGAAGGAGCAGGGGTGTGGAGAGAGTCGTGAGCGGAATGAGCAGGAGGAACGAATTTGGTGAGTGTCCGGTGAGAGGGGTGAGTGTGGGGAGTGTGACAGTGTGAGTTCGGACAGTGCGAGGGACGTGCGTGGTGAGTGGGACAGTGTGAGTTCAGACTGTGAGAGGGAGGGGACTATGGAATAGAAATTGACATGTATGAAAAATTTCAGGTGAGGGAAGAGGCTTATGGAACCGCAGGGAGAGGTCGGTTTAGCAAGGGATAAGAACGTAGTTGCTGAAGATTGGGACGACATAGGAGGGGACTATAGAGTATGGTTTAGGGCGAGAGAGTAGGGACGCGTTGGTAGGGGTATAACGGGAGTGTGGTGAGGGGAGATGGTTTGGTATAGTTACTATAAATTTAAAGGTTGGCGAGGGAACATCGTCGGCGTGTGCGGGAAGTCTTGGTGTGCGTGTGGCCTAATAAGGTCGAGAGGTAGTGGAGGGAGCATGAGTCGCCGATGTTGGTGACGTGCGAGAACAGATTGTTTGTGTGTATGGCCTGTTAGTCGAGGTGTGGACGGGTTGTGTGTGTGCGTGGCCTATTGGGGTCGAGGTGTAGACGGATGGTGTGTGTGCGTGGCCTATTGTGGTCGAGGTGTGGGGTAGTGAGCATGAGTCACCGATGTTGGTGACGTGCGATAACGGATTGTGTGTGTGTGTGGCCTATTGAGGTCGAGGTGTGGACGGGTTGTGTGTGTGCGTGGCCTATTGGGGTCAAAATGTGGACGGATAGTGTGTGTGCGTGGCCTATTGTAGTCGAGGTATGGGGTAGTGAGCATGAGTCACCGATGTTGGTGACGTGCGAGAATGGATTGTGTGTGTGTGTGGGGCCTATTGAGGTCGAGATGTGGACGGATTGTGTGTGTGCGTGGCCTATTAGGGTCGAGGTATGGAGTAGTGAGCACGAGTCACCGATGTTGGGGACGTGTGAGAACGGTATTGCATGTGTGTGTGGTCTACTAGGGTCGATGTGTGGACGGATTGGATGTGTGCGTGGCCTATTGGGGTCGAGGTGTGGACGGATTGTGTGTGTGCGTGGCCTATTGGAGTCGAGGTGTGGAGGAGTGAGCATGAGTCGCCGATGTTGGTGATGCGCGAGAATGGTATTGTATGTGTGAGTGGCCAATAGGGTCGAGTGGTAGAGATATGAGTATGAGTCGCCGATCTTGGGGTCGAGGTGGTGGATATGAGCCGCCGATGTTGGTGACACGAGATGGTGGTGTGTGTGTGCGTGGGTGGCCTATTAGGGTGGAGTAGGAGAAAATGACGTATGAGTAGTTGATATTGGTGATGAATGTGAACAGGGGCACTTAGGGTGTGACTTCGGCTGGGGAGTCACGTGGGATAGGCACCCGAATAGTCTACTAGGGTAAGGGGGCTGGTGTTGTACTAGGGTAGGGTTGAGGCAGGAGGTAGGTGGTATAGACAGGGTACTTATGGGGTATTGGAGTTGTTGTTGCTGTATGTGTTATTGAATAGCTGGTCTTTCGGGGTAGGTAAATAACGGTTAGTTGTAGGGTGGTTCTAAAGCATGACTTGGGTAATGTAAGAGAAATGCATATAGATATACTAATTGTCTTGTCATTGCATATTATACCTGCAACTTGATTTTTATTGTATTGAGTTATGTGAACTCACTTTTTTTCGTTTTCCAGATGAAGTAGGGATGGAATTGGGATCTGAGTTGTTGGATACGGAGCCTAATCTTTAGCGCCATAAGGCCAGGGTCTCTTTGTGGCGGGTTACCGCCTGTAAAAGTTTATATTAGTATGGATGTTGACTTGCTATAAGGGTATGGTACGGGGTGTCATTGATGTATAGGTAGAACTACAAGTTTACCTTGAGTTAGAACAATGAACTATGGACAAGTTTTGTTTATGAGAAATAATATTGGTATGAAATTGACGTGTTGGGTCATAAGATTGTTGATCGTATGCCGTTGAAAAAAAAAAACAGAGCGTTACACTCATGGTCAAATTTTTAGTTTTGTATATATTTATGGATTAAAATTTTTAATAGTTGGTATCATTTTTATTTTTTTTATAAGAGAGTTTGCGAATTTAAATTTAATAATATTTGTCATTATTATTATTGTATAATGTATCATATAATTTTAAAGCTTTTCAATTTTAAGAAAAACAGGAATTTTGAGAGGATTGTAAGTAATAATGGTGCACTTTATTAGAGCTATTGCATTCGTTAGCTTTAGGTTTATCATTGACTATTCAATTAGTGTAAGTCAACATCGACATTGTTCGTGACCAATTGGATTAGACTTTTATATTTTTTACGTCATAAATATTAATAAATAATGTTGTTGATTATGGATGGGAATTTGACCATCGCACTGGGTTGAATTATACAGAAAAATGAAGGGACGTTATATATAATATATACATTTTTTTAATATTCAAGAAAGTTAACTAAATAATTGAAATATATGAATCTCTTAGTTTTGTAGTCTTTTACATTATGTTTGTTGTTGAACGATGAGAGTAATTTCGTGTTACATCTTTATATATTGAAATTGAATATGTATTATATTTGAATTTTTACTTACTAATAATATTTCAATGATAAATTCCTAAAATTATAAGTTTAATGAGGTTATTACACCTTTAAAGTTCGATTTAATCTTATTATTGCGAAAAAATTCAATTTAAAAATATGTTTAACATTAAAATAAGTATGTATTAAAACACTTAAAATTAATAATTAAATGTACCATAAAGCACCTTAAATTGACCCATTGGATCCAATATGCATTTGCGCCTAACATTTTGATGATTTTGAAAACAAACTAACATATAAATAAAAATATATAGTTACATATATATGAAATGTCAATGTCCACCTAAATTAACTTACCATAAATGTGAATCATTCATGCAAAGAACAAAAAAAAGTCATTGTTTTTTCCTCAAATTATTTCAAATTCACCCGTCATGCCACTTGCTTCTTTTCTTTTCTCCCTTTTACAATTGTTCATTGAACCTCCGCGTCTTTCGTAATTATGTTTTTAAAGAAAAATTAGTTTGAAGAAAAAATAAGTTATTTTTTTTTTAATTTTTACTTTAGATAAAATTAAAAAGTAATATTTTCTTTATAAATAAACCAGTTCTAACTGGCTTATTTTAAAAGTCTACTATAATTTTTATGATAATTGATCAATTATTTAAGTTTATAGTATTAGACAAAATATTTAATAAATATACATATATATTGAAGAATATCATACCACTTGCTTCTTTTATTTTTCTTCTTTTACAATTGTTCATCGAACTTCTGTGTCTTTCGTAATTATATTTTCTAAGAGAAATTATTTAGAAGAAAAAATAAGTCAGTATTTTTTTCTTATTTTTATTTTAGATAAAATTAAAAAATAATAATTTTTTTTTTTTACAAGTAAATCAGTTTTAACCAGCTTATTTTAAAAGCCTACACCGGTTTTTATGGTAACCAATCCATTATTTAAGTTCATGGTATTAGAAAAAATATTTAATAAATATACATATATATTGAAGAATATCATACCACTTGCTTCTTTTACTTTTCTTCATTTACAATTGTTCATTGAATCTTCGCGTTTTTTATAATTATGTTTTATAAGATAAATTATTTTGAAGAAAAAACAAGTTCAATTTTTTCTTTTCATTTTCGTTTTGGATAAAATTAGAAAGTAATATTTTCTTTACAAGTAAACCAGTTCTAACATGCTTATTTTAAAAGTTTACTTTGGTTTTTATGATAATTGATCCATTATTTAAGTTCATGGTATTAGAGAAAATATTTAATAAATATATATATTGAAGAATATTAAATCATATTTTACTTAATTAGATATATATATATTAATTATTGTTGAATTAAATAATTATTATATTTTTTCGTATATTAAATGTTATGTGTTTAAGTTAAATTGTACTCTTATATATATATTTATTTAAAAATTATGTTTTATACGTTATTATTATTATTTATATAACGTATAAATAATAATATTTTTAAATAATTTCCAATTGTAATTACTAATTTCTCTCATTGAATTTCTAATTGCTTATTTTTTTTAAAGGGTTTAACTTTTATTAAAAAAAAAATTTTACTTCTTGTCAAATAATAAAGAAAGAGTCAAAAGGTATACATACACACATATATCTAACATCATCAATAATGTTACACATACAAAAAAAAGAAAAAAAAACATATAATCTAGTATGATAATATAGATGAATAAATATTATTATAATTTAATTTTTTTTTAATCTATATCTACCACTTATAAAATCTATTTTATGATTATTATTTATATACATACATAGATATTGATATATTTATAGATATTTATATACATGCCAACAAAAACAAGCTAGCGTGCATGCATGAATTTGCCGATCCAATTACAATGTCTTTACGTGCATAAATAGGCATATACGGATAAAGAAGAAAAAGACGATGTCTCTCAATAAATAAGACAATGCAAAAGGACACAGTGTTATTAAAACGACATCAAAACATCCGTTTCATGACTCTTCAAAAAGAACCCATGTCTTTTTTTTACATGCATGAACCCGACTTAATCCAAGATTTGTAAATAAAAAAAAAAAAAGACATATCACATAATTTACTCTAAAGATTTATAAAGCAACAATAATTGTAAGTACATGTACCTTTAACATATGTTGAATAATAGTAATAATAAGTAACCTGTTAGTACGATAACGCTCATAAATCAATTTTTATTTCGAAAATCAATAATTTTTCTTATATACAGAATAAATTTATACATTTTTGTGCGAATTTTATTATAATTAGTTTATGTATTATCATTCAATTTATAAAATATATAAATTTTGATTTGAAAAAAAAATAAAATTGCCCCCAACTCACAGGTTACACCCATCAGCGAACACTGATTTACTAGCAGAGCCCCGGTAATTAAGCATATATATATATATGTAATATATAATAATCTGTTTTGAAAATTTCAGTGCAGAATTCCATCCAAAATTTTATTTTAAATCGAAACCAAACTTTGATGAAGTCAAATTGAAATGGGCATATATGTTTTTGATCAATTTAATTATATATGTATATATATGATCCTAAAAGTCTGCAGCCTAGAAGGCAAAGAAGATGGATTTTGTTTTGTATCATAGTGTTAGGGCTTAGAAAGAAGAGAATGGGGGACACATGGAGGGGTCAAGCTGGATCATGTTTGCTTCCACTCTCATTTGATGCCTAACCCCCCTTTAGGGACCACTCTTTCTTTTGCATTTCTTCTTCTACTCTTGTCTCCTCTACCCCCCCCCCCCCCAAAATAAAATATATCAATACATATACATATATTTACATAGCTTAGATGATTATAAATTGGATTTTGATTAGGTGGGACTAAATAATGATTAATTCATCTTAATTACTGATTAGTGGACGACCATTCATCTTTAAAGTTTAGGAGCATGGATACGATTTGAAAGATCTTGACTTTTGGCACTTGGGAGTCGAAAGCATACATATTTAAACCATGGATGTAATAGAACACCATGTTTGGAAGAGTTGAATTTTCTATTAGTCTGTTTATATAAGTGTATGTAAAATAAAATTAGATACTGGTATAATTATTTTTTATGTACTTATATTAATATATATATATATATGTAATATTGAATTAATTACAAACCCATTGTTTTTAATTAATAATAATAAAATGTTATCCAATTTCGTATATATTCAAAAAATTTAATTTTTTTGTAATTTTCTTGAAGACAACAAACAGTAATAGTGGGAGATATCTAAGACGGTGACATACATAACCCTGGTATTTTGACCATGTTCCCTTGACTGCAATCAAATTTAGCAAAAGTCAATTAATTACGTGAGAACACGATAAAGGCTTCAAGTCATCTACGCTTTCCTCATGACTAATTAAATTTTATGTTTTTCTCCTTTTAATATTTTCTACTACATATTTTGTACATATATATATATATTACTTAATTAATAAATATAAAAATTTATTAAAAAAATTATACATCTTATTATACATTAAAAATTGATAGGAAAACTTATTAATTATAGTCTAATTGAAGGAGATCAGTTTATTAAAAAGAATGATAATGTAAGTAATTATGTAATAAATTCAGAATTTTAAATTTATTAAAATAATAAAAAACTAATTCTATGTAAAATTATAATAATAAATTTTAAATTCTATTAATCATAATAAATTTAAAAAAAAAAACGTATTGTTTCAATTTTATTGAAAATTTTATACAACTCTTTTTCGGCCCCGAACTTATTCGATTGGTATTACTATATTTTTTTTTTAAAGAAACAAAAAAAAACCCATAAACCCAAATGCCTATATACTAAAATGAAGGAGCCAACCCAGTAACATGTACATATACATATATATATTTATATGTCGTGCAAATTATTTTGATGTGGTGAAAAAATGGAAATTAAATTCATAATATTAATGAAGCTTCGTTTAAGTTGATTTTATTCCTATTCAATAAAGGGAAGTCTTTTTCTTTTCCTTTTATTATTATTATTATTATTATTATTTGTTCATGTCAACATCCTTGGTGAAGAGGTAGTAGTTGGACCGTCCATGTCCACGAAACTTTATTTCTAGAAATGCCTAATCACGTAATATTTTTCAAGAGGACAGTTTCCTTAATTAAAAGAATTATTAATTAATCACGTTTATTAGTTTTGTTTTTTTTTAAATTATTAATTATTACCTCAATGCATGCAATATACATATATATATATATAAATATATATAGAGTGAACAAGCTATATTTGAAATTGATTAACATGTGAAAAAACAGTAGTTTTTATTTTAATTGTAGAGTAGACTATATGCACACATATATGTGGAAAAAATGAGTTGCGTATGATTTAAATCAATGGACTTTTCCTGCATTTACTACCGTGGTGCCTAGAGATTATTGGGTTAATAATAATAATATAAATATAAGTAATTGTTACATATTTCTTTAGGGTTAACAATTAATAATTAATTAATTATAGCCTGACTCCTATATATATATTATACATATATAATGTGGCATTTTCTAACTAGCTGGAAAGCAGTATGCTACAAGTAACAAAAATTTAAGAGGGAAAAAGAGACCGTGTATACATCAAGCATGAAATGAGCAAACACATAGTAAACCCATAAGTACTTCAAATTAGCCTTGTTTTTCCCATTTAATAAATAAACCAAACATCATTCAAAAACTTTGCCAAACTTATTATTACATATATACACAAAAATGGGGATTAGAATCGAAATTGGTTGAATTATGAGGGGTGCAAATGTAGGATAATGTCAAATATGAAAATGTCTAGATTTATACATATATTTATATGTGTGTGTGTGTGTGTTGGAATAAACAGCCAGTAGTAGCTAAAATAGACTAAACAAAATTAGGGTTTTGGGTCCACCTTATGATGATAATAATAGCAATTATATAAGCTGTAATTACATATGTACATATCAACTTTAGCAAACTTAAATATCAATTGATTTTTCAATATCATTGGCTACGTCAAACCATCTGTTGAGCAGCATACAAAATACATTCATTGACAATTATTGCCAAAATTTTTAGGTCAAATTATATAGAGTACTTCGTTCAAGAACAAAACTATTGGATTTAAGGATCTACTTTAGTAAAAGTGCTTGATTCTTCTCGTATACCTTATGATTTAAAACACTTTATGGTTCGGTATATAGGATAAGATAGCTCGAAGCATTATAAAATTATCTTCTAATTAAGATAGATTTTTACTTTTACATATAGAACTCGGTCCCTGAAATTTTTTACTATAGAGGCGACAAAAAGAATATCAAGTCCGTGTTAGCTAACTCTTAAAGGAATACCTAATTGTCACGGAGGAAGAGATTTGTGTTACTACCAAGTAACTTCATTAACCAAAATGCATCCCGTGCGCACCCTAGACATGTGCGATCAAATTTTTTGAGAAATTAATTTTTAATCATATAATCACTCTTAAAATATAAATTAATTATTTTAATGTCTTAATTATCATTGAGATTTTAATTTAAATTGCGATATATTTCATTTTATATCTGAATAATTTTATATTGCAATTAAGATCAAAATTTAAGTAAGAAGATTATAATCTCCTTCAAACAAAATATTTTTATCATAAAGAGAAAGAAAATTAAAAACCTTTGGATATATGGATGTTGATACGCCATCATTAACTTAATTAATGTAATTATTCAATTAATTATTGTTGATTATCGTATCATCATCTTTTAAACCACATCCAATCAAATATACACAGATTTTGTTAAATTAATTATTATAATATTATTCGAGAAAGATGGTGAGGAAAACAATGTCATTTGGGCAAAATCAAATGACGTGATAATTTAATTTAATTTAATTTATTTAAAATTTTAATAAAGAAAATAAAACCCACCTACCCTCTCCATCGCTGCTTATATTAAAAATTGTTACTATGAACCTCGACACGAAGAACAAGTACAAACAGAAATTCTAACCCAAATTATAAATATCATAAAATCAATCGTAGTCATGTACACGTGATTGCTGCAACATAAATCTTCTCCTTTCAATTACTTTATTTTATTTTTATTTTATATATCACCATATTAATTATATATAGGTAACCCCACCTTCAGATACATATCATAAAAAATATATATATTATAATATGTAAGCATACACAATATTTATATGACCAAACTTTGTTTCTATTTGTTTAATTTTAGGAATTTAATTTAATTTTAGAAATTCGAATCTTAACTTTTCTTTTCTTTTCTTTTTTTTTTAAATAACTATCCTCTTACATCAAATTTAATTTCAGCAGAAGACCCAACAAATTTGCATGTGATGTAAAGGAGAGTACATAATAATTTAATCCTTTTCTCTAATCTAAATTTTTTAGATTAATTGATCTTTTAATGCATCTCCATAATTATTTAAAAGAAATGGTTCAACCTTTACAACGGTTTATGAAATCATGCAAATGGGGTATTAATTAAATAATTAGTTAATAATCAGAAAGTAATTATATAATAAGCTCATAGTTATCAATTTGACGGGTATAAAAATTATATATTTAAAAAAAAAAAATAAGACGAATGAGTTCTTTTTTATTTTATTTTAAAAAAAAAAAAAAAACAAGTGAAGCAATGCGGAAATAAGCCGGCAGAGGTCGCAATCGGAACCCAACAGATTCACCAGAAAGGGGCCGCGTGGTCAGGCTGACGCGGAGGCTAAGACAAAGGCCAGAGCTGAGATGGCATCATCGGTGGACCCCACATGTCGGATGTTCTCACGATATCTTGCGTGTCGTGGGACCCACTTGTCCCCTAGCCTCGCTACAATTCCTGAAACAATAATATTTTCAATGTCGCAGCGGCTACACTACTACAAACTCCGTAACAGTCTTTGGATGATCCGGCGGTTCACGTAAACCCCTCGGTGACGTTATCATTGCCCCCAAGCAGCAAAGGCTTTCCCTATTGTCATCTATCACTCTATAAATACCACTCCCATCTTCTTCTCCCTCGCACCACCACCTCCATAGTAGTAGTACTCGTATTTCTCAAAATCTTGACAGTCAACTGATTTCTGATCAATCAACCATGGCCGTAGATTCAGCTCTCTCTTCCCCACTCGGCCCACCGGCATGCGAGAGAGACGCCAAAGCTCTCCAGTTCATTGACGAGATGACCAGGAACACTGATGCCGTCCAGGAGAGGGTTTTGTGTGAGATACTTAGTCGAAATTCGGAGACGGAGTATCTTAGACGATTCCACCTCAACGGAGCCACAGATCGGGACACGTTCAAATCCAAGGTTCCTGTTGTTACCTACGAGGATCTGCAGCCGGATATCCAGCGTATCGCTAATGGCGATCGCTCTGCTATTTTCTCTTCTTACCCGATTTCCGAGTTCCTCACAAGGTACTAAAATAAGCATTAAGCATCTGTGACTCAATCTTCTCCGCCTCTGACTCATTTCTCTTTCTCGGTTTTCGATTGTATTGGATTAATTATTGCAAACTGATGGATTAATTTGCAGCTCTGGGACATCAGCTGGAGAAAGAAAACTGATGCCGACAATCCACGAAGAATTAGACCGTCGGTGTTTACTGTACAGTCTGCTCATGCCCGTAATGAACCTGTACGAGTATATTCATATTTTTTTTCTTCTACTACAAAAGTAGGATTACTGTAAACGAAGAGTTAAATTAACGTACGTGTATATGGGTGCAGGTACGTTCCAGGTTTAGACCAAGGAAAGGGACTGTACTTTCTGTTCGTGAAGGCCGAGACGAGGACGCCAGGGGGCCTCCTTGCACGACCAGTCCTCACAAGTTACTACAAGAGCGAGCACTTCAAGGCAAGACCTTATGATCCTTACAATGTCTACACAAGCCCCAACGAGGCCATTCTCTGCGCCGACTCCTTCCAGAGCATGTACACACAGATGCTCTGTGGCCTCCTCATGCGCCAGGAGGTCCTCCGAGTCGGCGCCGTCTTCGCCTCCGGTCTACTCAGAGCCATCCACTTCCTGCAACAAAACTGGAAAGACCTCGCTCACGATATCTCCACCGGAACATTAAGCTCTAAGATCACAGACCCTTCCATCAAAGAATGCATGAGCAAAATCTTGAAGCCGAAGCCAGAGCTCGCTGAGTTCATTGCCAAGGAGTGTTCGGAGGAGAACTGGGAAGGGATTATCACTAGAGTTTGGCCCAACACCAAGTATCTTGACGTCATAGTCACCGGCGCCATGGCTCAATACATTCCCACCCTTGAATATTACAGTGGCGATCTGCCGATGACCTGCACCATGTACGCTTCATCTGAGTGTTACTTTGGGCTTAATCTTAAACCCATGTGCAAACCCTCTGAAGTCTCCTATACCATCATGCCAAACATGGGCTACTTCGAATTCCTTCCACATGACCCATCTTCTCCTTCGCCGCTCTCCCGTGACTCGCCTCCACGCCTTATCGACCTCGCCGACGTCGAGGTCGGAAAGATGTACGAGCTCGTCATCACTACTTACGCAGGACTATGTCGGTACCATGTTGGTGACATCCTCCAAGTAACAAGCTTCCACAACTCGGCTCCGCAGTTCAGATTCATCAGGAGAAAGAACGTCTTGCTGAGCATTGACTCGGACAAAACCGACGAGGCTGAGTTACAAAAAGGAATCGAAAACGCTTCATCTCTTCTCGAGAAGTACAACACCACGGTGGTCGAGTACACCAGCTATGCAGACACCAAGACAATCCCTGGACATTACGTGATATACTGGGAATTACTAGCCAAAGACCCGGCTAATTTTCCAACTCATGAGGTGCTGAACCAATGCTGCCTAGCCATGGAAGAGTCACTAAACTCAGTATATCGACAAGGCCGAGTCGCGGACAACTCGATTGGTCCGCTGGAGATACGAGTAGTAAAGAGCGGCACGTTTGAGGATCTAATGGATTACGCCATCTCAAGAGGCGCGTCCATTAACCAGTACAAAGTCCCAAGGTGCGTAAGCTTCACTCCCATAATGGAACTCCTTGACTCGAGAATGGTGTCAAACCATTTCAGCCCCGCTCTGCCGTTCTGGACCCCAGAACGACGCCGTTAATTGCATTAACACGGCCGGACATAAAGGATAATAAAAAGAAGAAAGAAAAGAAAGATCCTGATATTGGCAGAAACCAACCCAGAAAACAAAAGCAAGTTGGAAAGAAGAAGAAGAAGAAGAAGACGACAGAGATGTGTTAATATCAACTAGGGTTTGTCGAATGAGAATTTTAGCTTTTAAAAGTGTCTGTTCTTTATTAGTTAGTTGTCCTTTGAAAAACATTTGCAGCGACTCTGCTCGGTTTGTGTAATAAGTTGATAGTATAATTAGCTTTATTGATGTTTGCTTGTTAACGGTGTCTCGCTCTGTAACTCAGCTTTTCAGAAAGCTGAGTTTAGAGAAGGAAAGGAAAAAGAGGTGTTGAAAAAGAGTGTGCAATCTCTGAGACGTCTTCCGTGTAATTTGTAAATTTGCAGCTTGTTGTGTAAAAATTATTCACTTGTAATGTCTCCTCTAGGCTTTATATGCATGGATTTTAGCGCACGTGATGGATATTCCTCTGTCTGCTTTAGTTGTTAGATTAGTAAATTTTAATTAATTGAAATTGATTATTATATTTTAAGAGAATTTATGAGATAATATTAATTACTATAATAATTAAGTTTGATTAGATTGAGAGATTAGACGGTTATCACGAGGTTGTAGGAGGGAAGATGATGGATGCAAAACGCATACGTAATTAACAGTAGGTGCTGTTTGGCAGCCTTATTTTTTTTGGTTTTTTGTCTTACCTGATTCGGGTACAATTTCGGCAGCCTTATTCCCTTTTCTCATCCAATTTGTCTTTTGTTAACTCTTTGCCAAACACTGCCTATCATTTATTTCTCTCTCTCTTTTTAACTGAAACCCTTTTCTTCTCTCTGTCTCTAACGGTACTATACATATACCATTGATTATAACTGGCACTCATTTTCTTTTTTTTTTTTTTAAAAAAAAAAAAAAATTTGATCGTACTAATAAATCATCTTTAAAATCAATGAAAGCTGGAGTTTTGTTTTAAGTTCTATTTTCATTATATAAATATTAATACACATTTAAATAAAATAATTTCGAATTCTCTATTAAGGAAACTTGTAATAATTTGTTTTCTAAAACCATATAAAATAATTACGTATAGCTAAGTATACTAAAAAATAGTTTTATAACTTTATTTTTTGAATGTATATGTGTTTTTATTTACAAAAATTATATAAATTAGAAAACAATAGTAAAATAAAAATGTGTTGGAAAATTTTAAACTAGATAAATATACACCCAGTACATATTTTTATGAATAAAAAATACATGTAAATTTAGAAAATAAAATTAAAATATTTTTGTGTATTAAACTGAAATTATGATTAGTAAAAAGTGATTCTTTCCCAATCTTTTTGTCGGAAAAAGATCTCATAAAAATATTTTATTTGTACTCAGACAAAATTAAAATTATATCATTAGTAATATTAATAAATATTTGATTTCTTTTATTAAATCTTATGAATAAAATATTTTTTATATTTTTCAATGTAATTTTTTTATTAGTCCTATGTTAAGAATGAAATTCAAATCTCACATTACCTTTTTTATTTACCGTAATTAACTCTAAGTTAGTCTACTTTTAATTTTTTTTATGTTATTTTAAAAATTCAAACTTGGTTTTTTTTTTTCAAAGAATTTTGAAATATACTTTTCCATAATATATATATATATATATATATATATATATATAATATCATTCTCCAATGCGATCAAATCACAATTGAAATTTCTTCAACATAACATAATCTCAAGAAAACATTAGGTTTAGGTAATTGGCTTGACAAACATGAAATGTCGTTATGTTGGTCGACGTATAGGGCAGGGAAGGTTGCTTTTGGCGAAATCCCGGGGAGCTTGTGGGAAGATCCGGCTAGATTTCTATGGATTATCAAAAAGTAAATTAGTACTAATTACATATTAAATTCACTAATTTACATGATTTGGACGGTGATCCCGTAATAATTTGCCTTGAAGTTATTACCTATTACCTTGT
Source organism: Carica papaya (assembly GCF_054855325.1). NCBI lineage: Eukaryota > Viridiplantae > Streptophyta > Magnoliopsida > Brassicales > Caricaceae > Carica > Carica papaya. Next base: position 2,454,044 of record NC_142312.1, on the reverse strand, counting down.
AATTCAAAAGCTACCAAATCTTCTCGATTGAGACGACAAGTTTCCTTTAATTTTTTATTTATAAATAGACTAAATTAAAAATCTAAATTATCTAAAACATAATTGTAGATTAGAAAATTAATTACAGTACTTAATTAAGAGCATTATACAATTTTAAAATACGAAATTAGTTATATATATATATAATAAATATAAAATCCTATCACTATATAGTCTTTAGGAGGCACCAATTGGCTAAAAGTCAACTTCAAAGTATCTTAGCAAGTTGGTAAAGGAAACATCACTAATTAAATATTAATTATTCACTAATCAAACATTTAATTTAGTTTATTTGTCTAGTAATTTACAATTAAGTAGACGGCTGCTACATAATAACTAATCACAGAAGAATTCCATTCGAGCTTTGGTTGGATCCCGATTGATGACGATGTTGTCTCCTCAATCTTGGACATGATGATCCATCTCTCTTCATATTTCGCCATTGTAGACCAGTATTTGGTCAGCGACGACTCCATTGTTGGTTGTCATCGGTGCCGTTTTGCTTGCTGACGATGTTGTTTCCAGAAGCTGCCACAACATATATATATATGTTTCTGGAGATCACTATGGCATATCATATGTATATAATATATTTCCAAGAACTTAGAGATTAAAGAAATTATCACTCTAAAATAGTTATATGTTATGATGCAATTGATGAATGTGTTGAAGAAATAATGAGATCAACACATTTTTTTTATATATTAAACGAAATATAATATATGTTTTGAAATTAGAAAAATTATTCAATAAAGATGGCTTTTATTTTTCAAAAACTATGTAAAGAAAACAAATTCAAAAATATTCATGGGTTAATCTTAAAATTTTAAATCAATAATTTATTATATATAAGTTAATATACCTCGCTATTTATAATTGTACTAAGTTATTGCGTAAAAAATCTAAATTATCGAAATAGATAAATATATTATTTATAAGTTAACATATTCTCCTATTTGCAAGTATGTTAAGTTTAAAATATAATATAAGTAAGAATAAGATTCGAAATCTAAACTCCTCGCCTAACATAATTTCAAATAATTGTTTCTTATAAACATTTCTAGAAACTTAAAAAGGGATGGTAAATAATTAAATATTATATTTATAAACAAAATAAAATAGACCTTAACATGGGCTATTTAATGCATTAACTTTGATTTTTTTATCTTGATAAACGTCAAAATAATGAGAGTGAAAAACAAAACATTTACCTGGTTGGAAGTCATTGTTTTCTGGCGTAGGTAAACAGCTAGGATTAAGATTTCTCAGTTGTCCATGCCCTAAAAATTGTTCCACATATCTACTGTCTTCATAGCCACCATTATTAATCCCATCATCGTTGCTCATAGTGTCGCCACACAAAATTTCACCATCAAAATCTATATGAGCAAGTAGTTGCTCCAGTAACTGATCATCATCGTTACTGTTATAATTATTTATGTTATTAATATTATTATTATCATTATTCTTCGCTGGATTTTCAAAATTTCCACCGAGAGAGTAATTATCAATGTTGTGATAAGAGACCATTTCAGGAAAATTAATCTTTGTCTGCTGCTGTGTTGGTAATTCAGGATTTATAGCATTTGAACTGTAATTCCCTGTTTGTTGGCATTTAAATCCACTATGTTGATCATCATAGCCAGGATAATATGGAACCATCTTATTGTCTTGATCATGATCACCACTAGATGCAAATAGTATTGATTGATTAATCCCATTTCCATAATTACCATTGACTAATGATGGAAACCCATGTAGTCCCATGTAGCTTGGAATCATTTCATGATTATCAACTGTAAGTACTGTTTGTATTGACTGATCATTACCAGCAAATGATGAAATTCCATTTGGTGTAGTATATGGAATCATTCGATCACGATGATGACCAGCTGATGAAGAAGGTAAGATTTGATTGATTAATCTAGTATTGTTTCCATAAATAGAGGCTGGAGCTAACCCAATAGGAAAACCATTATAAGTGTTAGCAGCATAGGAGGGAACGGGATGATGAGTTTGATTAGCCAAAGCTGCTGGTTGATGATAATATGATTGCAGAATATTATCACTTGTAATGTTTCCAGCACTTGAGGATCCAACATCGAACTTCAAATTATGAAATTGAAGGCTTTTTGCTGAGCCTGCACAGCGTCGTGCTTGAAGATGACTGTTACTATTTGCATAATTCCTTAGTTGGTTTCTAAGGATTCCACCACCATCACTGTTATAATTTAGAAATTAGACTTTAACAACTTTCTTAAAATCTTAAACTAATATCATGGTATTCGTTAACCTAATATAGATGATTTTCTAATTTTATGATGATATTACAATACCTACTAACATATCACATGCAACATAAATGTTAAATTTTATACGAGAATATAACACACTTAATAATAACTTTAATTTTAAAATTTATTGGCTGAAGTTATAGTTAGATCAAGATATTACATATATAATAAGATCCATTTTTTTAGAAAAAGAAAGAAAACTTTATTAATTATAAATATAATAGGATTTGATCTATTATTTATACCGTAAATAAAATCAAGCTAACGAGAATTATTGTGTGGTAATTGATAAATATGAAAATAGACTTAGAATGTGAAAAAATACCTACGAATTTGAAGTCCATGATGATCAAAATGAGTTGAAGCAGCAAGCATGCGTTTCCATTGATTACCATCATCATTTTGTGAATCAAGCCAGCTGATGAAGTTATTGATAGAAATTCCATCTCCTCCCATGGAACCATTGGGTAATTGCAGCTATTAAAGTCCATATAATATTATAATAATCAGTTATGCAAGCACAAATATACATATATGTGTGTGTATGAATATATATATATATATCTCAACTCATCACTTGTTACATTTTCATCGAGATCATAATTTCCTCACTTAACAACAGGATATTGGTAGCAAAAGAATTGGTGAATATATAAACAGGATTTGATTTCTATTTCTTGATGTTTTGAACTTAATATCTTACACCATCAATCAAGTTAATAAAGCTTATAGTGATGCAGACATATATACATATATACTTATATAAATCTACATACCCCAATAGCTGCAAGCTGGGTATCATCATCATCATCCTTTTCTAATTCTTTCTTTAATTCCAAAACTTTCTGCATAATATTCAATAGCTTTCACTTGTTAGAAATTCCCAAACAACATATATTATCAAAATTAGTAAGTAATAATATGAACAATCCAAAAAGTATAATTGAATAGTTTGTTGGGAAAATTCTTTAATTAAAATTCATGATAGACTAACGTATAAATAGAATAAATATTGTACGCCCCAAAAATAATTCTAACGTATATAATTTACTAATTAAGAAAAAAAAAACGGATATACCATGATTACGACGTGCATGCATGCACGCATTTTATTCTTGTTCAGGATTCAAATACTACTCGATTCAAAAATTATAAATTTTTGAAACAATTGATTTATTAAACAAAGTAAATATCTATACATACACATAAACAATCAATTATTCGCAAAGACCAGCACATTTTTACACGTAATTGAACTATAATATGGTAGATATTCTAGGCCTAAAAATAACTCTAACATATAAAATTTTCTGATTTAGAAAAAAAAAAAAAGATATACCACGATTACGACGTGCATGCATGCAGTGTGTTCTTATTCAGGATTCAAATACCACTCGATAAAAAAAATCGCACATTTTTTAAAATAATTTATTCATTAAACAAAAGTAAATATCTATACATACACATAAACAAACAATTATACGTGAAGACAAGTAAATTTTCAGATATATGTCATGCCGTCAATCAAATTAGAACATAACTTGTATTAGTCATCTAAACTAAAAAACTAAAGATCGGGACCATATAAATAAATAATTTGATTATGATCTATAATTTCAAATCTTACGTTGGTTAGATTTAAATCAAAATTATGTATTCACTAATTATGCTTACCTCTTGTTCACAAACAAGTTTTAGACTCCTGTACAAAGTCTTCTCCACCAATTTGCATTCTCTTATAGATTTGATGAAGCCTGGTTTTTTGAAGTAGGGCCTGTGACCAATACATTTTCCTAATATTGTTTAGATTTTGATGTTGAAAAACTAATTGACAAGATTATTTGATCACATCTATATGGTATATATGTACGTATATATGTACGTATGTATTAGATTAAGAACATGTAAGGCTAATAATCCCTACTCCAAATGTTTATCGACGTTCTCTAGCTCTTGGTTGTATTCGTTCAGTTTTCTTCTATGCTCCTGCAACACAAATGAGATCTGTTTAATTCCCTTCATAATTAAATCAATGAAAATCCAAGGCATTTTATTCGCATACATACTACACATATATGTATACATGTATATGCAAACACAAGCACGTACGTACCTCCAACCTCCTCCGATTCCGATTCATGGCTTCTATAACAAAGCTACAAATGATAAAATAATTGATTAATGACTCTCTCTATATATATATATACACACACACACACACACACACGTAATGGAAGTTTTATAAAGATTAATTAAGTAGAAGTTAGAGAAAATCCAAACCAATTTTTTCGTTGTTGATAGGAACTAGATTCCAGTTTTATACGATTAAGAGCCTCTTTCATCATCTGCAAATCATTTTTCTAACATATTTAGATAACTTCATCGATAACAAATGTATATATATATATATATATATCTCTATATTACAAACAGCAAGTAAATTTACTGACCTCTTCATTATTCACGCTACCATATTCATGAACCGCCCATGATGAATGTGTTCATGTTAAATTTAAATGTTAGTAGTATTTATTAAAAAATTTTGCGTAGATATTATAATCTTATAATAAAAAATTTGAATGTTTACGATTAAAATGTTTATAACTAAAATAACATAAAACGAGAAAGCATAAGATAATAGTATTGGATAGACTTATTTTCAATAGTATAAGATCGAACTTTACGGTGTATATATATAACTATTTTCTTAATTATTGTTATATTTATTGCTTTATATAATTCAATCTCATTTCCCCTCCCTCAAAATGTACAGCATACCTTTCTCTGCAAGGTGGTGGAAGATTAAGATAACGCTCGAGAGTTTCTTCTACACTGTAAAAAAATCAAAGTTTAATCTAATCAAAATAATCTTTTGTTAATTCCCTAAAATTCGTAATTAATCAGTAATCAGGAAATTAATAATTCAAATATAAAAATTAAATTAACCTGCTTTTTCCATCGAAAAGAGAGAGCTTCCCGGTTGGGGTAAAAAAGATGAGAGCAAGGTCTATCTCGCACAGAGTTGACAGTTCATAAGCTTTCTTGACAAGACTATTTTTCCTATGGGAAAAAGTAATAGACTTATTGGCTTTGTTCTTGCCTTCTCCCAATTTTGTTTTTGGCCTCCCCATTTTGTCTCTCTTCACAAAATGGTTTTTTGCTCTTTGTAAAATAGCTTTTTTTCTCTTTTTCTCTTCTCTCTACTCTTCTGCTTCTCTGTTTATCTGCCTTTTTATAATGTGTTTTTTTCACTTTTCACCTCACCCATAGTTTTTTTTTTTTCTTCCCTTATATGGGTAATTTCATATATATCCAATTGTTAATTAACAATTGTATACTAATAAATCATAATTTGGGTTAAATTCAAAATTCAGCAAATATTAATAACACAAATCCGAAACATCTGTCACTTTTTAAATATTGATATATAAAGAAAATAATAAAGCTATGAAGATTTTTTATATCTGTACTCTCATATTTCTTCATTTGTTTGGATTTTTTTAATTTAAATATTCATTTTAAAAATTTTGCTGAATTTTAATGTCATAAAAGCAAAAAAAAAGCTAACCCAATCTCAATATGTTGTGGATAATAAATTTCGTATCTATTCATAAATTGATATATATGGAAAATAGAAATTAATAAGATTTGATATCAATATTCTTATATTTCTTCACATTTTTTAAGATTTTTTTAGATAATTTTTCTTTTTCTTCAAATTTTGGGTGAAATTAAATTGACTTTGCCCTCTCAAAATCAATTTATAAATAATGAAATTAGGTTAAAATAATCAAAAGGGTTTGAAGTCTTACTCGAAGAACACGATGGAAAGGAGGTGTTTGGTTGGAGAGGAATTTATAAAAAGGAGCACCCCTAAATACAAGGGATTTTGGTAAATTTGCGTTAAACAAAAGCGAAGCCGCATTGTCAAATTCTGCTACTACTACTGCTGCTGCTACACCGTATCTTGTACGTAAAGTTGACCTCCAGTTCAAACTCCATATTTAGTGGGTCCCACAAGTCTAAAACTATGTGGGCCCGTCTATATATTTTTTATATTATTTTATTGAAACAATTTTATTATGATTAATACATGTTTTATTTTTTAAATTTGTATTTTAAGTTGATGACGTGATTATTCTTTGGTGATAATCTATCTATTTATTTTAACGTAATATTAATTTAATGATTAATTTTTAAGAGATCATAGATTTAATTGCAACAATTGAAAATTTGAAAACCAATTTAAGAAAAAGTGAAATGTGGAAGTGACTTAGAATAAGATTATTATAATCTTTTTATTTTGTACAATTTAAAGCAAAATAATTAACGATAAAAAGATTATGAACTATATCATAAAATGATAAAATACATATAATTGGATTCAGTTCAAATTTTTTAAAAATAGTAAGAATTAATTTATAGTATAAATATAAATATAAACTCGATTAAAAATAACTGTTAAGTCCTAAATCAATATTCGTCTCGAATTTTTTATTTTATTTCTGTAATATATTTTTTTTGACATGCCAAAAAAAAAATCTTAACATTAATACATTATATTATCAAATATGATTTATTATAATTTTAATTTGAAAAAATATGAAGGCCCATTAGTTTAAGCCCAATAAATAATTAATTTCAGGCCTCTTATTCTGATCCGAGGAAAAAGAAGCAGCAGTTTTTGGGCTTACTTTGCAGCCCATAGGTTCATATCTCACTTGGTATGTATGTATATATATATATATTTTTTAATGTTTTTCCATTATAAATATAAAAATGTACTTATAGTTATAATATATTATATTAATAAATATAAATATAAATATATTAATATTAATATAATAAAATATTATGTTTAAGTTTAGACTCGTTATCTACAAACCTAATAGTCTTAAAAAAAATAAAAATATTCAAACTCACTCTAAGTCTGGAGCATATTTAAATTTATTGTTTGTAGAGAATCTAAATCTCATTTTAATTATTTATTAATTAATAAAGAAATAATTTTATTAGTTTTAAAAAAATTGGAAATCACGTGATATTTAGAAGAATATATATTTAAATTTGCGCCCATGAATTTTATAATTTTACCATTCTTCTGTACCTTTAAATTTCTTAATATATATATATATATATATATGTATATGTATTAAAATATTTGTAAGGTTTTTAACCTAACCTTCCCGCCAAACCTTCAAAGATATTGGTTGGATCGCGAAGAGCAACCAACAACTACCATTCTCTCTTTAACTACTTCTTTTAAAACCCAATTTCTAATTTATTCTTTTTTCTTTTTTGTTTTTGGCTGAGAAATTCAATTGCTCTATAAACAAACCAAATCCTCTCTCTTGCTTTTCTTTCGTATCTGAATCGAAGTACCTCCATAGCTTTGACTATGGAGATTGCATTTAAGAGTCTTCAAGAGGTAATGTCATTGATATCTATCTACCTTCTTCTCTGTTGTTTTTTTGAATTTTTCAACTGATCTGAAAAGCTTCTGCTATGGAGATTACTTTTAAGATGTTTTTAGAGGTGCGAATCTGATTGCATATATCCATACAAACATATATATGTAAATACATTTCGAATGTTTTGACTGAGCTATCAATCTTCTGTTTCCTTCTTCTTGACCTTTCAGATTAATACCTAATTGAACTCCATATAAATTAGAGAGAAGACGGCGAGAGGGGAAACAGAGAGATATATTCGCCTCGTAAAAATTTGATTACAGGATGTATAAACAGAAGTTACAGATAGTAAATCCTCATGGAGATTTGAACTTAAGCAAGACTAATGGTGAAGTAAGAGGCCAATTCGACTGATTTGATTTCTGCTACTTTCTCCATAATTATTTACCGGCCAATATGGTGATGTTGATTTGTTTATGGGGTTACAGGACGATTTGGCTGAGTGGTCGGTTACTCTTGTTCTCGTTTCTCGTTTCGTTGCTTGTATTATAGTAATAGGTAAGTGGCCAATTACACATTTGCTCAATAGAAAATTGATGTTTCCTACTTGTTATCCATTATTTACTCACACATTCTTTGGATTCCCTCTTTTAATTTACTATTTAATCCCTTGTATTACAAACTAATAATGATTTGAATGCTGAAGCGTTAATCATGATGGTGATTTTGATGATCCTGAAGTATCTGGGAGAACTCGACAGTGAAAGAACAGGTGAAGATGCAAGAACTCAAACCAATCTTTTACCGGCTACAAAGACTGCATCATCATTTACATATGGAACGATGTGTGACCAACATGATTGTAGTACAAGTTACAGCAACACAAGTTATAACTATTCAGAAGATTTGTATGATAAGAAATTATGTATAATTTGCTATGATGAAGAACGAAACAGCTTCTTCGTTCCATGCGGTCATTGTGCCACCTGCTATGACTGTGCTAAAAGGTATATCTCTATTTTCCAATTGAGAAAGGTCCATCTCTATTCCATCATAGATATATACATTATTACATATTTGAGGTATAACTATTTGAAATATGAACATGGGTGAATATATTTGCAATGAGTTAAGAAGTATAATTAGAAATTGGGTTTGTGAAAGCTGATCACGAGTATTGGGTTTTTTGCAGGATTTTTAATGTTGAAAACAAGGCATGCCCAGTGTGCCGCAGATTCATTGGAAAAGTAAGAAAACTGTTTGCTCCGTAAGGAAACAGATTTTGCCTCTGCCATTTTTGGTTTTTCAAAGCACTTAAAGAGTTCTATTAGTACATGATTTAGATCGTTTGAACCCCTAAATTTTTTGGGAAGAGGTAAAAATGTACTGGCCTAAATTCTAATTGTGCCTCTTATTTTTTCTTTTTTCTCTTGTATGATGGGTTTTGCAGAGCAACATTTAAATATAATTACTCAAAAATATAAATATATAGTTTATATATATACATATATATATATATATATTTTACATTACTGCTAATAAGGCTACATAGCTTATGTGACTGTCACATAATCATCATCTTGTATATAATGTAATATATATTTTTTATTTGAAAAATAATAATTAAATATATTAAAAAAATAAAAATTATTTTTTCTTTTTGTTCTTCATTCCGGTTTGTCTCTAGCCTTCTCCGTCCTCCCTGCTTTTTCATCATCATCTTCTTCTTCTGCTTCTGCTTCCTCTTCTTCTTCTTCTTCTTCTTCTTCTTCTTCTTCTTCTTCTTCTTCTTCATGGTCCCCCCCAAGAAACCCCTTTTATTTGGTGTTCCAATTTTGCCTATCGCAATCTATGTCCGCAAATAGGTCCCTCTTCCCCTCCTCCCTCTCTCTCTCTCTCTCTCTCTCTCTCTCTCTCTCTCTCTCTATATCCTTTTCTTAAGCTTTTTCGCAGCTGCAAAAGAGCTCGAGAAAGAAAGAGGAGTTAACGACCGACTTAAACTGTGATAGATAAAATTAAAGCCTTGAAGATATGGTCAATTGGGAAGACCGCGAAAAAGAAGAAAAAGCAAAAAGAGGATGGTGAAGCACACAGAGAAGCCGAAGCTGAAAATAAAAAGAAAACATTTATTTTTATTTCTTAATAAATTTAATTATTATTTTATAAAAAAATTATATCATAATATTAGATGCCAAGTAACGGTTGTGTTTCGCATGTATATTTTCTGAAGTCACATAATTAAGTTAGAATTTATGTGAAATAAATACAGAGGGTATTTAAATCCGTTAATTAAAAAAATTACTTTGAAAGTTGGTTCAATTTCTTCTGTCTTCACCTACTGTTGATGAGTGCGCGACAAGTTGCAGTCAACCATGTGGTTCCGACCCAACCCAAATTAGAACCAACCAGAGACACCCACTCCAAATTAGAACCAATACAGAAAGCTTAGTTTATGAACAGTCCTTTTCCAAGGCGTCTCTCTCTTTTTCTTAATCCCCCATTTCAATGGACCGGTTGCTCTCTTATCACTTGTACAGGTACTGTGCGGGACCATTTCATTTTTAATGTAAATAATAAATATTAATATATAGTATCCTCATGCAATAATTTATTTACCAAAAAGATTGCAAGCGTTTTTTTTGCATTTTAAAATGTAAACCGGGAATGAGATGCGCGTGGGGAAATAACATATGGAATACAGCAGAGTGATGAATAGTTTGAGAAGGGGTGGGGGGCAACAGACGGTGGCACATAAATTCATGCTATCACGAGCCATCCACGACCAAAACACGTGTTGTCTTGTGGCCCGCACGTACATGGCGACATCCGAGCCCTCTTTCCTCGCGCTTTCTTCTCGCCTCGTAAGCTTCCGTGACCATTTAATTTCTCCTACTTTATTTGGTACATAATTAATTATTTTTCTTTAAGAAACAAAAGGGAATTCCGTGGTCCCAAGACATAGATTTAATGTTAAGAAAATTCTAAATATTTAAACTAATAATATCGGGTGCACAAAATTATATCTGTATAAATTAATTTTAAAGAATAAATAAAAAAATAATAATATATTTGTTACAGAACAGAATCTTTATCATGTCAGTTATCACAGTAGAAATAAATAAATGATTCAATGTGTAACAGGCCTGTTTAATTTGTCCGAGGCATGGGGCGGGCGTGCATATATCATGATTAATTGAAATTCGAAATGTCACTATTTAATGACGTCATTTTCGAATATATTTACAGAAAACATAAAAACAAAACGTCTCTCATTTTTCAGACCTCATTAATAATAAATTGATTAAAATTATTAAAAAAAAAATTTACTTGATTTAATTAAAACAAATCGATTTATATGGTCATTTTAATTTAATTTAGTTTTTGATTTTATAATTTAAATAAAATTAATTTGAGTCGATAAATAAATATTTTCTGCCAGTTTGGTAATTGATCCGGTTTTATTAATTTAGGAAAATGATAAATTAAAAGGAGAAAGGTAAAGAAAAAGAGAAAGAAAAAAGAAAAACAAGCCTATAATTAAGAGGAGTAAGATGTAAGGAAAGAGAGGCAAAAGAGCTGGTCTGTTACTGGTTTATTCATTTAGTGACAATTGTTTTTAACAGATTTACAGGCTTACAGCGGTTTCGAAGACGATAAAACCAGGAGCAAAGACTTAATCGCACCAATCGACACTTGACAGCAGCCAAGCATGCCGGCGGAGGAGAACCAGCTGCCGCTTTTGGCGGAGCCCCATGAAGAGGTGGCCTATGATGAGGCCGAAAAAGTGCACATAGTCGGGGTCGGCGAGGAGTCGGAGCTCGAGGGCGGCTTGCTGGCGGCTCCGCCGTTCTCATGGAGGAAGCTGTGGCTCTTCACCGGGCCAGGGTTTCTATCGAGCATCGCGTTCCTGGATCCCGGGAATCTGGAAGGGGATCTCCAGGCAGGCGCGATTGCTGGGTACTCCTTGCTCTGGCTTCTCTTGTGGGCCACGGCCATGGGGCTTCTCGTTCAGCTGCTAGCGGCGCGGTTGGGGGTAGCGACTGGGCGCCACTTGGCCGAGCTGTGTAGAGAGGAGTACCCCACTTGGGCTAGGTTGGTGTTATGGGTAATGGCGGAGTTGGCTCTTATTGGAGCTGATATCCAGGAGGTTATTGGGAGTGCCATTGCTATCCAGATACTGAGCAACGGGGCTATCCCTCTATGGGCTGGTGTTGTCATCACTGCTCTTGATTGGTAATTTTCTTTTTATAAAGAAAATGCGATTGTCTTTTGATTTTTTTATTGAGTTTGATCTGGTTTTGTTTTCTTTTACTTTTTGTTTTGTTCTTTTGTTTTTTAGTTGGATTTTTTGATAGTAAAGTTCATGTAGTGGAGTTCCTATTTGGGAAAGTGCATCAACTATTTTCTGAAGTCTGTTTGGTTCCCAGGAAAATTGTGGGAATGAAGTTCATGTAGCTCTATTCAACAACCTTGAATGGGATTTTACTTTTACAATTTCTGGGATTAATTTTTTTTTTCTCTTAATGGGCTTAATACGATTTATTTCCAGAATTCTCTTAGCAAATTGGACATAGGTAAGTAATCTTTGCTCCCTCCTGTTTGACTCAGCATTTTCTTCCATTTCTCGTTGCAGTTTTCTCTTTCTTTTTCTCGAGAACTATGGGATAAGAAAACTGGAAGCTGTCTTTGCAGTTCTGATAGCTACAATGGCAGTCTCATTTGCCTGGATGTTCGCCCAAACAAAGCCCAGTGGCACTGAACTTATTGTTGGTAATGATAATTTCATTTACTGAAATGAGTTAGTTTGTCCATAGTTTCCATTTTACTGTCTTCTCTGTGTAAAATCTGTAATTGTGTAACTCATTTCTTGACCCGGTGAACGAGTGGAATTTTTCAGGTATGTTGGTTCCAAAACTAAGCTCTAAAACAATCCAGCAGGCTGTTGGGGTTGTGGGTTGCATTATTATGCCTCACAATATTTTCTTTCATTCCGCTCTTGTGCAATCAAGAGATATTGATCACAGTAAGAAAGGTCGTGTTCAGGAAGCTCTCAATTACTATACCATCGAGTCAAGTGTTGCTCTTACAGTTTCATTTATAATAAACCTTTTTGTTACTACTGTGTTTGCAAAGGGGTTTTATGGCACAGACCTAGCCAAGAGTATTGGCCTTGCAAATGCAGGGCAATATCTTCAAGAAAAATATGGGGGTGGGCTTTTTCCGATTTTATATATATGGGGTATCGGGTTATTGGCAGCTGGCCAGAGTAGTACGATTACTGGCACTTATGCAGGGCAGTTTATCATGGGAGGTTTCCTAAACCTGAGATTGAAAAAATGGGTGAGGGCAATGATCACGCGGAGCTGTGCAATCATCCCAACCATCATTGTTGCGCTTGTTTTTGACTCCTCAGGAGAATTGCTAGATACTCTAAATGAATGGTTGAATGTGCTCCAGTCTGTTCAGATTCCTTTTGCAATTATTCCCCTTCTCTATTTGGTGTCCAAGGAGGAAATTATGGGAACCTTCAAAGTTGGGGCCCTTCTCAAGGTATACTTATTCCTTCCTTTCACATCTCGGTTATGAGTCTCTTGATAACCATTGGATAATATCTCCACTATTACATTGTCGTATAAAGTTTTATCTTTTAAGGAGTCCTAATCGCCAATAGCTTGTGAGTGGAAAAAGAAACACTTTAACAAACTAAAACATTTTGTATCGGAAATAATGAGCTACTTTTTTTATTTTAAATCAATCTGTTGATTATATCAGGACTAACTTCAACAGTTTGCAACAGTTGAACACTTTTAAGTATAATTGTTTTAGGAGTTCTTGTTTATCGTTCATAGTCTTAGTAAATGAAAAATTTAAAGAATTACTCTTTTGATTTGTAGCCAGAGAAACATTCTTTTTTTGAACTTCCATAAATGACTAACTACCTGTTGCATGATGTCTCGGTTTTTATTTTAAGTGGGAATCATCCCAGAAATAGTCTGTGCCTATCTGGCCCTACTGGTAATTGGCTTAGTTGTCATCCTTCTTTTTTGACACTGGACATACTTTTATCCTGGCATGCTATATACAGCAAAGGAATTTGTGGTTTTCGACAGTAATATAGTTTCTCTTGTATTTGCAACTCCGATCCTGAACTCAATTTGATCGAAAAAATTTTTAAGTGGATGTGGGCGGTCAAGCAGGGTCTTTCCTTCTGTATTTGTGGGGAAGTGGGAAATGTTTACGAGGGTTGAAAAACTCAATTGCTGCCCAACAGTTTCACCATATGTTTGGCATATGGCTTGTTGGTTCAAATCAGCCATTTGTTTATGCATTCATTAAAATCTTTTCAGGAGAGATTCTGCTTCTTTTACATAGGTAAACATGACCTTGGTGTTTGTTGCTGATTTATAAAGGCTATCACTCTAAAATTTGTTTGCTGATGCGTGTTCCAGATGTTAGGCTATACGTAAGTTCTTATCATTCAATAAAAAAGATGTTTTTGTCTAGATTTTCTTTTTCTTTTTATGAGTCAAAAATTGTTTTTCCTCTCTATTTTTACTTTGCAATATGAATAAGGAAAGGCAATTGTTGATAGGATTCACAGAGATGTCTGTCATAACTTGAAGCAAGTATCTTGCATATATCTTTGGAGAAAGGGAAGGATGTAACAATTTCTGTTCTTCCTTTATGCAGACCATATCATGGCTTGTGGCTGGATTGGTGATTTTGATTAATGGGTATCTTTTGCTGGAGTTCTTCTCTTCGGAAGTGAGAGGGATACCATTCACCGTCACTGTATCAGGTTTTATAGGGGCATATCTAGCCTTCATAGTTTACCTTATCTCCCGCGACATTACCTTTTGCCCATGGCGCTGCTTAGCACAATCCAAACAAGCACAGATAAGTTGAATAAACCAAATCTTCAATGTCAGTGGCAAAATATTTCAGCCACACAGTACCATGGCGTATCGCCTACAGATTTGTTTCAGGGAGCTGCCATTCATTTGTGAGAAATGATTAGGCCTTTCTGCAAAGTAGCTTTGTAAAAAGTCTAGTCAAGTTGTTTACCTTATCAGATTCCAGGCCACAGAGGGTAGTTGTTTCTGTATGATAGAACTTATTGTTGTATCTTCTGTGGTATGGGAACTTAGAAACAGGAATCACGACCTGAAGTCCTCTTGAAACTCAGAAGAGCTTCCATTATGTATTTTGTTTCTTGAATTCTTATCTCGGGTTAATAGTGAAGTTGGCTATATTTATGCATATTAGCTCAGCAATCTCTGTAGTCTTTTTAACTTACTTTGCAGTCTGGTATTTGAGGCCGTACTCTGTTCTTCTTTGCTATATGAGCTTAGATAAATTGGTAGATTCCAAGAATTTATAATTATATATTTACAAATTTTTACCAATAATTTGAGATGAAATAATCAGATTTGCCAATTTCCAAGTATTCCCGAAATATTTAATTATTCTTTCATGTGAAAATAAATTGAGTATAAAATAATGAATTATTATTGCAACGATGATATATATCGGTATTAATATGCGATTTTGTAAATTTAGAGAACATTTTTACTTATAAGAAGATACCATTTTTTTATTTGAATTATTTTTATAAGGAATAATATTTTATTTAAATTTAATAAAAACTATATCGGTATTAATATGCGATTTTGATTATTTAAAAAATAAAAACATTTAAGAGTTAAAAAAAGTCCATTAAATTTACATTTTTGTATATAGGTACAAATTTTTTAGGCTAAATATGAAAATAGTAGATAGTAAAAATTAAATTATATTTTTATATTTAAAATTTTGAGTAAATAATTATTAAATATAAAATTATATATATATATTTTTTTAAAAAAAAACATGAGACGCAATAACTTCCGATATTATAAATTTTCTAATGGCATTGTGATCCATTTACGAATACGGTGGCCCATTGTGAAAAAGCAGGTTAGCCCAAGAAAAGGGGAGATGGCACCACCAATGACCGAGATACCAGAGCCCTAGCAAGGATTCATGCTCCCTGCAAGAACACTGACAAAGAAGACGACGGTCTTTGCGCATTCATTTTGCTCTTTTCACGCTAAGAGCTAGCTGTAGTTTTATATTCCCGTTCTTCGGCACTTTAATTGGTATGCTCAGTTACTCAATGATTTCTCTTCCTGGTAATTTTTGTATAAATTATTATTTTTGTTTCATTTTATTATTCATCCGTCTGTTCCTCTCCTTCTTCCTTGTGACTTTTTTGGTTTTGTTTCATCGTCAATCCGGCTTCTTTTCGAGCTTTTTCATTTACTTGTTGCAGATTTTCTTCTAAAATTTTTGCCTCTGAATACGAAATTGCTAGTATAGATTATTGTTTTTTGGCTGGGGTTATGCTGGGAAGCGCTTTCTTAAGTTTACTAATTGGGAAATGGAATGCGGAGGGTAATTTTTTTTTAATAGCATAATTACCGGCGTCAATTTCAATTTTTTAGCCTTGCATTTGATTATTTCCATTTTATAACCACTTTTCGAATTCATGTAGGCTTTACTTATAATTTTCACTTAAACAGTAATAGAGTCATACAGGTGTAGAATTGGTGGCAACGGTGGTCATTTGAGTTTCTTCATATTGCGAGCATAGTTTTAGGGCTAAATGAGCGGAGACTATTAAAACCTGGACCCTGAACTTGGCTCAATTACTTTGAAGGCTGTGTTTGGGTGAGGATGAAGGGGGGGAGAGGGGGAACATAAAATATGAGGAGGTTAGTAACTGGTAATGGAATTGAAGGTGAATGAGGGGGAATATGCATTCTAAATTGACAGAAAGAAAAAGGAATTAATGCCCAAATTGTGGAAGAATGGATAGTAAGGAATAAGAGCTAATATCATTTTTTTGCAATGACCAATTAATTCGTAATGATTTCTTTAGAATGCTATTTTCCCAAGTCATCTTCTTACAAAGGAAAAGGATATTATACATCAATTATTTCCATTCTGTTCCCTTTCTCCTCTTATTAAAACAAGAAAATATATTTTACTCTCAGTTCCCTTTTACTGGTTCCCATATGAAGTGAAGCACATTGCTGTCAATTGTTTATGTTCGTTCCTGTCATTTTCCTTTCCTGAACAGATCCTAAGTTTTTGTATCCTGTCAATTTCCTTTCCTGAACAGATTCAAAGTTGTTTTTTTTTTCGGTGTAGCTTAATTAGGCTATCTTTTTCAGCGAAAAGAAGTTGATTCTGAATTTGTTTTTGAACTCAAACTTGAGTTACAGATCCTGGTTTGATTTTTATTTCAAATGTCAAAAACAGAGGGCACAACCGTCTTTGGCAAACATAATTTAGAAGTCAAATATGCTACCATAGGTGTTCTTGTTTGGAATATTACTTACAATTTTGTACACCTCAAGTAGGAAAAAAAGTATATGAACTATTTGAGGAGTAATTCATTACTGCATGAGAACTCCTCCGATGGTTGATTTACACTGATACTGGTATAAAGTTGAAGAAGCTTTATAGATTAGTGGGAATAGGTATCCTAAAAGTCAATGGTTGTAGTTTTGGCATCTGGGGCAATACACATACGGTTGCACTTAACACTTTTTTCACAGATGTTGCTTGCTTATGGTTTCTGTTAGGCGTATCTGTATAAGTCCTTTTAAGTTTTAAGGCTTTGCAACCAAGTGAATATTGTTTATTAGCAGCACCCTTGACATGACTGTGATTGAGGTTCAGTGTCTTCAAATTACGTAAGAGAATGATGCATTTGAAACAGAAAAACCTAACAACTGTTACTTTGAGTCCCGAGGTTTAATGAAAAAATATTTTGTGTGCTGTGTGTTTAAAATAATCCAGCCTGGCTTGTGTACTAACTCATATGGAAATCTGGGTTGTAGGTTGGTGGTACAATTGTTGGGTGATTTAATGGAACTAGCTGTAAATGATGAATGTTGGAAATTAGGAACAATTGGGGAGGAACCTAAGAAATTCACGTTTAAAAATTGGCTTATACAGAAGATTGACTTAGTTTGATTTCCCTTCCAAGTATAAACATGAACAAATATAAACACTAGGAAAAGCAGTTTTACCTTCAATTTTTCGAGCGAGAGAGAGATGGTATAAAAAGCAGACCATGTTAGTTCTGCTGACTAAATTCTTCAACTAAATATTGATATTCATATGCTATCCTTGGTCCTCTGATATATAGTCATATAAGTAAATTTGATGGGTTTGCTCATGTCTTTTTTGATCTTATAATATCTTGTGTAAATCATGCTTGAAACTCCAGGTCTTCATTGGACCATGTCTGATACTGAGCTAGTTGTGCAAAATGATAGTGCTTCCTCTCTCATAGAAGAGCTCGGAAAGAAATTTCTTGAACTAGAAGCTCGTAAAGATACTAATGCTGACAAGGTGCAGTGGATGGATATTGAAGCACACTTTCGAGATCTTGAGACAAAGTTGAAGTTAAAATATGAAAAGCTAGAAGCTAGGGAGAAGGAATATGAGGAACAAGAAGCTAAAACCCTTGCGTTGTTAGCGGAGAGAGAAGCTGCTGTTGCTGCTAAAGAGCAAGATCTACTAGATCGGGTGCAGGAACTTAAAGATGCTGCTGTTGCTTCCATCACCGAGGCGCGGGCAAATCACCAACCAACTTTATTGGAATCTGTTGATGGTGGAAACAGCAAAGACAGCAAGGTAAGCAGCTCTCTTGGTGATACAAATTCCCCAGAGGAGGACTTTCCTCGTAAAACAAGTGAAAATGCTGCAAATGTGGCTGCTGATATTAAGCCACGCCCAGAACTGACGCAATTTTGCGAGCAGATGGATGCCAAAGGGCTTTTGAATTTTACTATGGAGAACCATAAAGTTCTGTTTGCTATTCGTGAGGAACTTTCTGTTGCGTTAAAAAGTGCAACTGACCCGGCACGTTTAGTGCTGGATTCATTGGAGGGATTTTACCCTCCTGATGAAACTAACCTACCAATTGATAAGAAGGATGCTGCCCTTCTGGGCAAGCGAAAATCCTGTGTTGTTTTTATGGAAGCCATGGCCGCCTTAATGGCAAGAATTGACCCAGGTGCTGATAACCTTCTGAACCCTGACACCAAGCAGCAAGCCAAGGCAATTGCTGATGAGTGGAAGCCTAAGTTGTCTAGTGGAGGCATTGATGCTGCCAATGGAAATTCATTGGAAGCAGAGGCATTCTTGCAGCTCCTTGCTACTTTTAGGATTGCTTCGGAGTTTGATGAAGAAGAACTCTGCAAGCTTGTTCTTGTAGTTGCTCGCCGCCGGCAGGCACCTGAGCTTTGCCGTTCTCTTGGGTTAACACACAAAATGCCAGGTTGGTGTTCTTTTAATTAACTGACCTGATGGGGTATGGAGACTGGGATGCTGTTTCCGTGAGATGTCTCATACATGTATCCCTTTAGGGTATCGTCGGGATGCTGTTTCCATGAGGTGTATGCAGGCCTTGTCTAAGTATAGCCCTGCTGTAGTGGAATAACTATTTTTATGTGGGACTTGCTAACACTCCATACCTTATGCAGGTGTTATTGAAGCATTGATTAAAAATGGGAGACAAGTAGATGCTGTTCATTTTATTCAGGCCTTCCAGCTCTCTGAAAGCTTCCCCCCTGTGCCCCTTCTCAAGACATACTTAAAGGACCTAAGGAGAAACTCCCAAGGAAGGGGTGGGAATCCAGCTGGTGGACAGGTATATGTGTGCTTGGTCATGATATGTAGTTGATACTAGGGAGTTCCTATGTTCATTTAATGAATAATTCCTTGCAACGGGAATATGCTAATATGTTGTCTCTTTCCATTATTGTTGGTCCCGTTTCCCTTTTTTTTAATGTCAAATCAGTGTAGACCTCTTTCACAAAATAACTTCTCTCATTACGAAATATTCATTGGCAGTTTTATTTTTGTCTACAGGGTGATGCAAATGCGCAAGAACTTGCTGCATTGAAGGCTGTAATCAAATGTGTTGGGGAGTATAGCCTTGAAGCTGATTACCCACTTGATTCCCTTCAAAGAAGAGTTGCTCAACTAGAGAAATCAAAGTCCGAAAGGAAGAGAAATGGAGATCCTGGTAAGTATCAAAACCAAAAGAAAGCAAGACCAAATGGGGGATTCCGAGGATTTCGTACTCCTGGTGCAGCTCCTTCTGGTAGACAGCCTCCACCTGTTTATGGAGACAGGGCAGCATACACCGGGATGTCATCAGAGAGATATCCTCATGCCGGTCTAAACCCTTACGAGTACCAAGTTCCCGGGCAATCTGCCTATCCTCAGCCAGCTGGTGATCAAAGATTATATTACTACCCTCAAGAGGACAGGCTATCCGCGGTTTCTTATAGCGCACCTTCGTCAAATTATGGTGGTTACATCGGTAGTGGGCTGCAGCCTTCTCACCAGCCTTATATGTAATTTTCACTCTGAAGAGTTTATATAATAGGGAAGTTAGATCAAAGCCAGATGCATGACTCATTTTTGGGAAACCTACTCCCAATTTGCGGGAATGGTGCTGATTTTCCTTCTTTTTTTTTTTTTTTTTTTTTTTTTTTTCCTTCTAAAGCTTCTATTAGCACGCAACAATCAGGTGCTTGGTTGGATCCATAACCCTTGTAAAACGAGGACTTGTATGAAAGTTAAACAGAGAGCCTTTATCTTTTGTCTCTTTCTTTTGCCCCCCTTAGTTAGATACATGCAGGTTAGAAGATAAACTACAGTTTCAGTATTTATACTTGTGTTTTATTACGATTTTATTTTGTCACAACTTAATTTTTGTGATTTGTTTTCTAATTATCTTAATGATATTTTCCCAATTTGTAATTTGTTTACTACAATAGTTAAATTAAATCAATTTATAAAGAGTGAAATTATATTCCAGTGAAAATTTCGTGGATTTCTGTTTGGTTTGAATATTAAAAAATTGGAAAATTATGTTTATGCACCCTGTAATTTTGAAGGGTATAACAAGTATCACCCATTTACAATATTATTATTAGTATTATTTTCTGTTTGGTTTCAAATTTTATGAAAAGTAATGTTAGAATAAAAATTGCGCACTTATTACTATATAACTAATCTAATATTCAACATAATAATTATTTTTTGTTATAATTTATTGTTATTTTTAATCAATTTTTAGTAGATCAATGCTTTAATATTATATAGTTAGTAATATTGAAGGTATATTAGTAATGATGTTAAATTCATAAACAATCATTATTGATGTACATAACATAAGAATTAAATTTTCTTAAAATTTGTAAAAGAAGTTGACCGTTCTTTTTTAAATAAAAAATAAAAAATTAGTAGATGTCCATATATAAAAAGCAAAAATAAATTTGAAAAAGGAATAAAGAATTGTCTAAAATCAAGAAATACTTGGTAAAAGTCAACTAGCAGATAATCAAATATTATGCCCAAAATTATAATAATTTAGATAGGTTAATTACTATTTCATTTTTCGTTAAAACAAAAAATAAATTTAAAAAATGTTGTATAACATAAATAAATTACAATAATGATTGATTTATAATATTTAATTTTAAAATTTTAAAATTTAATTCATTAGTTTATTATTGATATTGTTAAATTTTATCTTAGAATAATTAGAAATATATTAATATCTTATTTAACATTTTATTTATATAAAAAATAATTAAAAATATCTGGCTCATGTACTAAAATATTTTTATTATAGTATTTAACTGTCAATTTTATTTTAAATTGCTAAAAACAATATATAAAACGACTAGTTAAAAAAAAGCTAAAAATATCTGTGTTGGATAACACTTTTTATTTTGGAATTTATTTGCTCCTCTTTGGAAAAAGAAAAACAATAAAGGAAAGAGAGGCTTGTCGTCTGTAATTTAAAACGCAACTATACGACGTCGTATAATTGATCCCGAATATTAAGTCTGCAAGGCCAGGTAGTCGTAAAAAAATTCGATTTCTAGCTCTTTCGCTGAGCTGATATTACCTCCCCTTTCTTCTCTCTCTCTCTCTCTCTCTCTCTCTCTCTCTCCCCTACCCCCCGGAAGAAGAAGAAGAAGAAGAACAAGAACGAAAGAAGGAGAGAGCTGCGAACTTCGTCATTCATCTCGCATTTTCCTGTATCTGATTCAATGCCGTTTTCTACCGCTCTTTAACAACATTCAATTAGTCCTTTCTGAATTATCCGAGCCAGGAGAACAATGGCGTCGGTACCGATTCCACTACTAATCACCGCTGTCTTCTTCTTTGTCCCTCTATCATTCTTCCAATCAATTCCTGCCTCTGCACCCTCCCCCTCCACCAATCATCTCCTCCTCCAGTCTCTTCAGGGCAGGGCCTCTCGCTCCATGGTGTTGCCGCTCTTTCTATCTCCCCCTAATTCCTCTAGAGCCATCTCGAACCACCTCCGCCTTCAGAGATCCGACTCCAGATCCCTTCCCGAAGCTCGCATGAAACTCTACGACGATCTTCTCCTCCACGGGTACAATGCCGTCAGTTTCTGTTCTTGTTTATCTTGGGAGAATTGTTTTTTTCCGTTTTTTCTTTTTCAAATGAGATTGAGACCTGAGAGCTTTGGCTTGAAATTCAAGGTATTATACTACAAGACTGTGGATCGGGACACCGCCACAAAAATTTGCGCTTATCGTTGATACTGGGAGTACTGTTACATATGTCCCGTGCTCCAACTGTGACCAGTGTGGGAGGCACCAGGTGATGCTTAAACTGATTAATCGTCTATCCTTTTGGTTAAGGCAGATTCTTTTAATCTTTTTTTTTTTTTTATTCTCTCTTCTGTTTCTCTTCACTTTTTGTTCTTTTTTTGGTAATATTTCCATTAGTCCTGTTATTGGATCTACTTGATGCGAATTGATCATTGAAGAGGAGAAGGTTAGTAGGTGCTGCTTCGTTGCCGATTACGTTGATATATCAATTATGATAGATCTTTTGCGTTAGCCTTTGTTGCTTCTGGGGGGCTTTCTTTGTAATGTTTGCATAATGCTTCGTATAGTAAGTTCTTTTTAGCTTGCATGCAATGCAAGCAACTAGAAAAGAGTTGGAATAAAGAAAAGCTGGTTCAGTTGATGATGATAGGACGGGGAACAAAAGCATATGAACTGAGAAATTTATTTTAGTTGAATTTCTAAGCTAACTGGGAAGAAATAAATGTGTTTGTGCGTATACGTATACATGGAAACCATATGAAAATAGAAAGCGTGGGTGGCCAGCAACTAGAAAAGAGTAGGAAGGAAGAAAAGGTAGTCCAATTGATGGTGATAGAGCAGGCAACAAAAGCACAGGAACTGGACAAAACTGGACAAATATATCTTAGTTTGTTGAATTCCTAAGCTAACTGGAAAGAAATAAATGTCTTTGTGCGTGTACGTATATATATATATAGAGAAACCACATGAAAATAGAAAGTGTCGGTGGGAAAGCTGAAAGTGTAAGGAAAGAAAAACGACAGCTTATCCTTCTTTAAATGACATCGTTTAATCCTCTGTGCTTATCTTATTCTATTTTAATGCTATGAAGTTTTTCTTTTTTCCTTTGGTTGTAATGAAGAATGAAATAGGCATGCCATCGATTAGCTGTTATACATTTTAAAGTTTCTGGTGAATATGATAAACTGGATATCTAATTCTCTGAGATGCACTGCCAATAATTTTGCTCATTTACTGCACTTTTTAGACTCCAAAATGGTTGTTTTACTAATGTTTATATTTTAACTAGGATCCAAAGTTCCAGCCAGATTTATC
This sequence comes from Carica papaya, assembly GCF_054855325.1. Lineage (NCBI taxonomy): Eukaryota > Viridiplantae > Streptophyta > Magnoliopsida > Brassicales > Caricaceae > Carica > Carica papaya. The sequence goes on along the minus strand of NC_142312.1, from coordinate 2,430,545 downwards.
AAGTACGTACAAACCTGTGAAGTGCAATATAGATTGCATTTGTGATAGTGATAGAGAACAATGTGTTTATGAAAGACAATACGCTGAGATGAGCACTAGTAGTGGTGTCCTTGGTCAGGATATTGTATCTTTTGGAAATCAAAGTGAACTTGAACCTCAACGTGCTGTTTTTGGTTGTGAAAATGTGGAAACTGGTGATCTCTATAGTCAACATGCCGATGGAATTATGGGACTGGGTCGAGGTGACCTTAGTATTGTGGACCAACTTGCAGATAAAGGTGTAATTAGTGATTCATTTTCATTATGTTATGGAGGGATGGACATTGGTGGGGGTGCGATGGTTCTTGGTGATATATCTGCCCCATCCGACATGGTTTTTGCCCATTCAGATCCAGATCGCAGGTGTGTTTATACAAAAGTTTTATCTCTTATGGACAAAATGTATCATGAGCTTTCTAACAAATACATTTGATACATCTCACACATTTACTTTAGTTTCGGGATGGCAACAGTCCATATTACAACATTAATTTGAAGGAGATACATGTTGCTGGGAAGCAGTTGCCTTTAGACCCAAGCATCTTCGACGGCAAACATGGCACTGTTCTGGATAGTGGTACAACATATGCTTACCTACCCGAAGCAGCATTTATGGCATTTAAGAAAGCTGTATGATCCAGTTACTCTTGATTCCAATTTTTTTTTTTTGTTCCAAATAACTTCTTAGACCATCTATTGTTTTTAAGTTAGAAAAAATTCTTAACTATATTCTTTCTGGTTTCATTTCTTTTGAAGCTTCCCATACTAAATGGCATGTTTAGTTGGGGTTGATGATTTTGACTTACTCAAGAATAAATGGTTTCAGACTCTTGGTTTTTTGTTGTTGGGTCATCCTTTTCATTCATTAGAGGATTTAGGAAACTTTACTGACACTTCAATTGAATTATAAATTTTTGTACATGGGCAGGTACTCCCTTAGTACCCATGTTAATACATACTACACACTTTTTATTTTTAAAAAAGTTAAAAATAAAAATAAATACACAAATTGAAACCCAAAAGCTTCTGGTTTTCAGTGTGTATGTGTTTGTGTGTATGTATAAACTGAAACCCAAAAGCTATTGTGTTTCAATATTGAATCTCGTGGTGGAGAGAGGGGAAGGGGCAGGGGAAGGGGGAGGAGGTTGCCAGGGCAGGGCAGGTGGGTTTAACCCGTAAACCGTATAGATCCGAGTAAAAATTATATTTTTAAACCTTAGGGCAGATTTGGGTTTGTATATTATAATTACAGGTTGGGTTTGGCTTTCATGAAACCCATCCTGAACCTGACTTGTTGCCCATCCCTAATAACTGAGAATAGGAAGCCTCAGCAACTGGATGGCTGGAGAAGCAACCCTCGTGTTTTCTGGATCCTTCTGGCTTTAAACTTTTTCATATTCTGTCTTGCTTTGGGCCATATAGATTATGGTGTGATACTTATTTTGAAAATCATATTTGACATGTTTCTTCAAAGGGAGTCTAAATGGTACATATGAAATATTATCAGCACCTAACACTCTTCCCTGTGATGCTTAAAAATATTACTGAGGCTTAAATGTCTATCAGTGAAGATCATGTCTTCTCTGCTATAGTTATTTAAAATAAGAAAGAAATAAGGCTGCCAGGTTTTTCCTCTCTTCTTTCTTCTTATTGCTTTTATTTATTTATTTTATGGTAGATTATGAAGGAACTTCAATCCTTGAAACAAATACATGGTGCTGATCCAAATTTTAATGATATATGCTTCTCTGGTGCCCCAAGGTACTGGCTGTGGGAAACTAGTCGTGAGTTACATTGATTGGCTGCTTATATATGCTCGTAATTAACATTAAAATTGATTTTGGCCTCAGTGATGTCTCCCAACTCTCACAGATATTTCCAGTGGTTGAGATGGTACTTGAAAATGGGCAAAAGTTGTCACTGTCAGCTGAAAATTACATGTTCCGAGTGAGTAAGAAAGTGGTTTGTTTATTTTACTTCCTTTTCTCTTTTCTCCTTTTATTGTCGGGGGAGAGGGGAAGGGGAAGGTTGTCTCTCTCGGCTTTTTTCATGTGACCATTCGAAAGAGATCTACAATTTATAATTATGGATTTTGTCCACTAAGTGATGAGTTGTTCTTTTTCTTAATTTAATTTTTTGATTCGGAAGCATGCAAAGGTGGATGGTGCATATTGCCTTGGAATTTTCCAGAATGGGAAGGACCCAACTACTCTACTAGGAGGTATGTTAGGCTTCATTGAATTTGGGCTTTGAGTTCATTATGCTATTTTCATTCTTTTGAAACAATTGAAACATGTAACCTGGTTCTTTACTCTCTATGTCTCGCTAAACAACCATATTTAATTTAATGTGGTTTTTGATGTCTCTCTCTTTCTCATTCTCTCTCCTCCTAACCCCCCCTCCCTCCTCACTGCTTATATTCTTTTAACCTATGGTTCTGCTGCAAATATATCTTTTTAACAGGCATTATTGTTCGGAATACTCTTGTAATGTATGACCGTGAACATTCAAAGGTTGGTTTCTGGAAGACCAATTGTTCCCAGTTATGGGAAATGCTTCGCATCACTGATGCCTCAGCACAACTTCCTCCAGCTCCAACTCCAACTGAGAATGATGCATACTTGGGCGAAAGTAATTCAACCATTGAATCATCAAGCAAAATTCTCCCAGGTATACAAGCTGCAAATTTTAGATTTTCTATATGATTCTTTCTTCTAACCGATCATATTAGGATAAGTCTCATCTTACGTGAGCCCCAGGAAGTTCTTTGACATGATGAATGAACTGCAACATTGTGAACAAGAAAAGATTTTTGGCATGGCGATGGATAAGCTTTTTCACACCCTATCTTGATTATATTGTTTCTCTAGAAAATAATATAGACAATCATCTTGGTGCTTTACCGTCTGCTTTCTCTCTATAACCTTATTATTTTTTGGCTGGATTAAGATGCTTTTCGATAATATTTTCCAAGAACTTTGTTTCAGAGGTCTACATTGGTCAAATAACATTTGAGATGTTACTGAGGACGAATTACTCAGATCTTAAGCCTCAACTTGCCGACCTTGCTATGTTCATTGCTAAAGAGTTAGATATTGATGCTTCACAGGTTAGACAAATCCAATGTGGAAATTCTTGTGGCTTTATTAAAATATCTTTGCAAGATTCAAGTCATTTATTGATAGAAGTTTAGAGAACAAATTAATCAAAGGACTTTATCTCTGTCTCTCTTTATTTGGGTTTTTGGTGGATCGTCTTCTATTCGGGAGTGGTTAAATTTGGTAGATGATTCCAGGTCCACTTTTTGAATCTTATATTGGTGGGAAGCAATTCTCTCATAAAATGGGCCATTTTCCCGCTGGAATCTGCTGCTTACATTTCTAATGTCATTTCTCCCCCCGAAGTTCTTGTGACTTTATTAAAATATCTTTGCAAGATTCAAGTTGTTTATTGATAGAAGTTTAGAGAACAAATTAATCAAATGACTTTCTCTCTGTCTCTCTTCGTTTGGGTTTTTGGTGGATCATCTTCTATTTGGGGAGTGGTTAAATTTGGTAGATGATTCCAGGTCCACTTTTTGAATCTTACATTGGTGGGAAGCAATTCTCTCATGAAATGGGCCATTTTCCCCCCAGAATCTGCTACTTACATTTCTAATGTCACTGCCATAGTAAGTTGTTTCTTTTCCTGAAAAATTTAAGTTCTATCTTATGAGAGAGCAACTTATCTATACTTTTTGCATGTAAAAAAAGGATTCTTTTTGATAATTTTTTCCCTGCTTACAGGGTATAATTTCCCAGCTTGCTGAACATCGCATGCAGCTTCCAGAGAAATTTGGACCTTATCAGTTAGTTAAATGGAAAATTGAGCCTCCTTCAAAAAGGTACATCACTCTTCCATCTTCCACTTTTGGAGGAATTGCCATTTGTGCAATTCCCTGGTTTCATTTCGTTCTTTTTACATCTATGCATACTTTTGGGCCTGAGGAAAACTTGAGATTTGTTTTTTGTGGCTTCCTTTTGTTATCGAACCTTAAACAACAAGAAAATATTTAAAATCTCTCTCCACAACCTTTTCTTCTTTCCATTTTCTCTAAAACTCTTGCATTCTCACCTGGAACTGGGGAAGAGGGAAAATATTAGAGTAAGAAGAAACCTGACTGGTTTAGATGTTTTGTGCATTATCCTTGCTCCCCTGCTGCCAAGCTCGCAAAGAATTTTGACCTTGCATCATTTTGTCCATTCATATCTGATAGGATTTTCTCATGTATTTGTTTTCTCTGCTCATTATATTATGAGTAACGAGATCTATCTGAAAAATGACTTCTTATTATCTTTTTAACTATCTTTTTTCAAACCTTAAAATATTTGCTTCAAATGTGGCATTGTTTTTTTTTTCTTCTTCGAAGAAAAATGTAATCATGCACTTCCAATGCAGGACATGGTGGAAGCAGCATTACTCGGTGGTGGTTTTAGCAATTGTAGTTACAATAATTGTTGGATTATCAGCTTTTGGAATCTGGTTTATTTTGAGACACAGACAACAAACAGTCAATTCATACAAACCTGTTGATGCGGATGTCGCAGAGCAGGAGCTTCAACCGATATAATACTAATAATGCCTTTACTTGTTTATTTTTCGAGTGCCATCTTTTGGTACACGAGGGATTTGCTTCATATATTACAAGCTTACCAGGCCTAATTTTGTTTGTCAATTGATTGAACTCTCTTTCGCAATTTTTTGTATTTATTAAACTCCGGATAGAGAGAAATACGAAACGAACTTCTATGTGATAGAATATTCACATATGAATGTGAGCTTCTTCAATGCTCAAGAAGTCCCATAGTCCTTCACTGGTGCCAACCTGTGCTCTCTACTTTCATTGTTTTGGGCAATAAGATTTCCGTTCAGTGATAAATACAAAAGGAGTATGAAATGATCACTTTCTAGTAGATTCTGATTTAAAACCACATGAGTGAGTTACCAAAAAGACACCTGACAAGTGCAGTGTAATTCTCACTACATCAGATGATACGAATGGAGCTTGTAAATCAATTGAAAACTATTATTGAACAGATGTACGTACAATCATTCACCTTCAATCTGTCAGTTGCAACATGCAGTGTCAGCAAACAAGAATGGTACCGCTGTATTGACGAATGGATAGTAGCAGGGAAAAAATTTAAATTATTTTTAGATATAATCACAGTTGGTTAATTAATTATTTTTAAATAACTTAATTAATACAGATACACACACATATATGTCGACTTCTGTCTAATCATTATACATTAAATAATTAGTATTTAAATATTCGTCAAAAAAAAAAAGGGCGGTAGTACACCAAGTGATTGATTATATTTAAAAATATAAAAATATTTTATAAGTAATATTTAATTTATAGATATTAATTTATAGAACAATCAAAATATCCATTTATGAATAAAAATAAAGTATCCTATGTGACTTATTCCACAATGTCGTCGTTTAATGTGGTTGGTTTACATGATGGCTTAGTTTGAAAAAGGGGGAATAAAAAGGCGTACTCTCTGTTCTTCCTCCTCGGGCCACAATTATTATTATTTTCTGATGCTTTTGTTATAATTTAGTGGGACTATATATTTTCGTTTTTATTTATATGTATATTACATAAGAAATTTTAAATAATAAATTAATTTTTAATTAACAAATAGTTTTGCTTTTTTTTTTTTTCTATTTTTGACGTCTATGTTTTCTAGTCAAATATTCTAATAAGATTTTTTGTTCACATATTTTATTGTTAAATATTAATTATTTATGTGAGTTCTGTAAGTAAATAGAATATTTCATGTTTATTAATTTGGCTGGTACTTATGGAAAAACTGAAATTTATTCTCTTACAATTAAAATTTCATTCCCACGTGATCAAATCAGTACTAAATTTGAGTGTCAATATAAAGTATTGAATATATGAATTAATTAAAGGAAAAAAAAAATACTTTTAAATGGTATGGTGATAAGTTGCTTTTTCAAATTTGGTAAAATGGTATTTAAGTTGAGACCAACAGAAATACCAAAAGTTGATCAATTATATTTGTCTTTAAAATTTGTTATGTATAGAAAAAAATATATAAAATTAGAGAGGGATACAATTATAAATTTATCAATTCATATATTAATGTTCGAAATAAGTAAGTTTGTATACCCATTTAAACAAATAAAATTAGATAGATAATAATTCTCAAAATGAAAAAGAAAAATAGTAGTTGGGTGTTTTTTTTTTTTATAATTTAAGTAGTTTTTTAATTAATTTTTGATATATTATATACTACTATCAATGTAATTATCATATTTTAAACATAATATGATAAAAAAAAATATATAGTTAAAACTCGTAATATTTATATATCTTCTTTAAAATAAGAAAAAAATTTATAACGCAAAAAATATTATAAAAAATAAGATTTTTTATGGAACAAATTATCATATCCTAACTTTAAACTTAGAGATATGACTAAAAAATAAAACCCATAAAATAGTTATTAAAAATCTCAAAGTTGTTATTTGAAAACAAAATAAAAATTTCATAGATGAGGATTTTATTGATTATGATTTGATATAAAAATAAACATAATTTTTTTGTATAAACAGTGAAAATATTTCTGAATATTTTAAAATTAATTATTTTTTTGTCACCAACTTTATTGAGAAATATTTTTTCACCAACTTAAAAAGTGACAGCTTCTCTAATATTTGCTTGTATTAAATTTCATAATTAGTCTTTGTTGAATGATTTGATTATTATTATTATTTTTTCCTAAACTATTTTATTTTTAGCACCGGTCATTTTGTTGGTTTTTAATTGTCTTGTTGAGCTTCTTCTTCTTCTTCCTCCACCTCTCAGCATAAAAAGAATAAATTAATTGAATCTGATTTTTCATAAAACCTTGTTCATGTTCTTATAAATCTCAAGTGATCGAGAGAAGGCAATTCGTTTATTGATTTGTAATTCAAGGGTAAGTCATTTCTTTTCTAATTATCTAGGGTTTGTGCAGGATTATGAATGCACTTCATGTTGATTGAGAGAGAGAGAGAGAGAGAGAGAGAGAGAGAGAGAGAGAGAGAGAGAGAGAGAGAGAGAGAGAGAGAGAGAGAGAGATCGGAGAAGAGTAGAAATGAGAAAGATCTTCCCATAATCTAGTTTTTTGGTAAACAAGTTTTTCGTCTTGATTCTTAAATTTCTTCAGGTCGCTATTGATGTCGAGAGAGAAGAACCTGTCCATTTGACCTTCAGAATATTCAATGACGGTCCTTTCTGTTAATTATTCTTCGTAATTTTCAGGCACTTTCGCTCTGTAGAATAGGCAAATATGCGTGTATGCCTCTCTCTCTCTCTCTCTCTCTCTCTCTCTCTCTCTCTCTCATTTAAATTCATTTTTTAGGAATTTGTTGCGCAACCCTAAAAATTTGGAGCATTTCCAAGTTAGCTTAGGTTTGGTTTCCAATTTTGACTCTTGTTTCCTGCGTTTTTTTGGAACAAAATGATCAGCTTAGTCATCCGCATGCACATATGTATATAGACCATATGTATAGGTGAATTTTCAGAATGTTACATGGACTTCGTTTAGTTTTTGGTTAGGGTACAGGAAGTTCTAGGCACACGTTAACCTGCCTATTCGTGTTGATAAGATCATATTTCACATTGCAGGGATGTTTTCCTTCATGTTTTCCAATTGTATCTGTAAAGATGATTTTATTTATTTGGATTCTATGAAGCTTATTCGTGAGAAGATATTTGTTCTATTTGTTTCTTTAGGTAGGAGGGAAATGGTCCAAGGGCTTACAAGTTGCAACTTACGATAACCTAGTCATTTGACGCATTTAGGATTCAGATCCCAAATGTGTTTTTTTTCCTGGTTTCCAATTATTTTGATAAAAATGGATTTTGATTTTAATTGATTTTAAAATGATTAAATTATAGGAAGTGGGGAAATTTTACGTATACTATTTTGTTGTGCATTTTATAATGCTGATTAGGATCGTTACTTACTAAATATGCTGCATATTATTTTGTTGTGCAGTTATAGTGCTTTGGATTGAGGTCATTACTTACTAAATTTGCTGTGTTTGTTTTATTCCCTGCTCCTAGTCAATCATGTTTCGGAGGATGAAATGAAAGTAATATTCGCAGCATAGATATATTTACTGTCATTTATCCAATCAATGGCTATGTGAAGAATTCAATCCCTCTATAATTCTTCTGGAATAGGGTATCAAATAAGTAATTTAACCTCTAAGATGTTTTTTACCATTTTAATTAAGAGTAAGTCAGTGGATCACCACATAGACACTTAAATATGACAACAATTTACATGCTGACCTGATTTCCTTTTTCAAGATACCGGCACTTCTGTGCATCATTGATGCTGCCTTTTCATACGTGTGCATGCATTCATGTTCCACATGTGCATTTGTTTAGTTTCTTGTTTGTATTCTTATGGTTACTGGCAGTACCTAAGGAATTCTTTTTTGGCTTATTTGCAGGCTCAACTAAAACTTACATATTAGCAGACTTTTCTTAGGAAATATTTCTGGACTATCGAAGGATGCTGTAAAATATTTAGACCGGAAGGTTTTAAGAAGTATGTTTCTCCATTCTGTGTCTTTAAAGATCATAAGGCGTTCTGGCATATCTAGGTTATCAGTTTTGTGGATTGTAGTTTCTAATTTATATGAAGAATTAGGGTTACTGTTTAGTAATAAAGCAAGTTTAATAAATGATTAGAATTGGCATATGATTTCCTGGATTTGCATCTAATATCGATGTGCTTACTAATATCTTAATACACACAACCATTTGAAATTAGACTTTAGTGTTCGAAACTGGAGTGCTGTTGGTGCTTCGATTACAATCACACTTCCGGATTCTATCTAAGCAGAATGGCCAATTATTTTTAAAAGTTGTCTGTTAAAATTCTCTCTCTCTTTTGTATTTGGGTTGGATCTCCTTGGTGCTCCCTAATGAATTTCATCTTTTCTTCTCAGAACATGTTATTGGTTAAATTATTTTAGCAATGTTCTTGTTATAATTTGGTTGATTAATTATGAGATCTTCATTATTCAAAAATACATGCTGTTTCTGGTTCCTCCTGCCACCTTGATTCTAGCATTGGACCACATAATGTCCATTTTATGTTATAAATAAGGAGTATGTGATTTTCTTTACAAATGGATTTGATGTAATATCCAACCAAAAAGCTAATCGCAAAACGACGTTTTAAAGCTTATTTTATGGATTTATAAATTTGGAAGATATTTATTGAAAAGATTCTTTGTTTAATGGGTGAGGGTCGATTTTCAAGGTGTTCTATATAGACAAAGAAATAACTTACTATTAACTATCAACCAAAAGTTAGGTTTTCATGTAATAAATTGGTGAACGTGGTGGAGTTTTCTTTATGTTTTGATGAAGATGATAAAGTTATGTTTATTTCAAAAAGAAAAAAAGAAGATGATAAAGTTATGTTGTTCAAGTAGGACTAGATTCTTATATTCTTAACAGTAGCTTTTAAGTAAGCTTAGAAGCTTTGTGTGCTTCAATTGTGTCTACAACAAAAATCATTGGGTCAGATAATAGCTTAGTTCAGTTATTCTGAAAAAAGGGCTTAATTCAGTATAGCTTGGATGATTAAGATATTAAAGGGCCTCACTTAAACATTAACCATAAAATTGGAACAAATTGAATGATTTCTCCAGCTTTTTTTTTGGGGCGGGGCTGAGGAACCGACAATAGGATCCAAGATTATAGCAGGTGCAATACATGGTCCTAATATATTCCCGTCTAATTGAAACTCCTGAATTTCACACTTTTTTTGGTTTTGTTCAGGGCTAATATTAGGAACCCTAGAATGAAAAGGTATGATTGTCTTTGATCTTTAAAAATGCGGGTGCCTAGGTTCTTTTGTTGGTTCACTTGTACATCATGATATGGTTGATCAAGGATCACTAACATGAGAAATGCTCAATGGTGTCAGGAATTACAGGTTCTGGTGAAAATGGTGTTTTCGATTTTTGTTTTCGTCATTTATATTGGCCATCTGCATATTGGCAGAAAAAGAAAAATAATAGTTACTTTAATTTCTGATACACTTGACCTCATACCCTTGTAGGCCCAAAAACATAGTGCTCTACAAAGATTGGTCCTGTTTCAACTCAGAGAATAAAAGATCTTCAGATAGCCCAATGAACTGGGCCGCACCATTGATCTGGTTTGCCAGTGATTCTACAGAGTTTGCTCAGATTTTGAACTCTAACTCAAGCAAATGTGCTCGCTAATTGTTTTAGCTAATTTTGGGCTGGCTTCAGAAAGAATGCAGATAGGGAAACAATGATATTGGGGTGCATGTAAGAGGTTATGGTTGCTTGAAATGCTGGTTGAATAGATTTTATAATGGGAATGAAGTCTGTTCAAGCCGTGGAGAAGGAATTTGGTCGATGGGAAATGATCATATCATATTTGGAGAGCAATAAAAGATCCAATGTTAGCAGGATGAAGAATCTGACGGTGGTAGTGAGGATATTGTCTCAACTAATGCTTCTGTTTAGTTTGATGAGAGGTTCAATGAAGAGGATTTTTTTTAATGAGGAGAATTTTATTTCTTAAGTTGAAAAGGATTTAAGCTGCTTATTTACTATTGGAGAATGAAGCTTTGAAAGCAATACTTGGTTCAATAAGAGAGAGGTATCCATGGGGGTAACACTGTCAAGAAGAGTGTTAGTCTTATTCATTTGGCTACATTATTATTACTTTGGAAGGAAAGAAATAGAAGAGCTTTTGACCACATATAATTTTCTTTTGATAGAATCAAGAATACTTGGCTTCAGAGTCTAAGTTTTTTATTGAGGTAATTCTCTCTAATTAGGATTTAGGGGATTTTATTGACATGTTGGTAGACTTGTAAAAAGTTTGTATTATGGGTTGCGTCCTCTTGGTGCCTTAATACTATAGCTTTTCATTAAAAAAAAGATGATAAAAATTGAGCTATAAAGATTGGTAAGCATGATTCATTATGTTGGCCTAAAATTTCCTTGGTAATTTTGTTGTATCATGAGGATTGCCACTTGGATTTTGAATGGTTTAGGAAATTTGATGAATTAGAGAAAAGTTAAAAAAGGTATCCTTAGGGTGAATAATGTGGTTATTTTAAAGGAGACTAGGAGGGATTGCATGGATATTATTATTGATAGAAGCTTGTGCAACTCTTGGCTCAAGGGTTGGGTTTGGTGTCCTTCTACTAATGTTTATGGGGTTATTTACTAATTTAGATCAACAGGTTAGGCTCGCTCGGAAGCACCATCGATGATTTCTTTTTATGATTAGTCGTTTAATGTTAGAGGTAGTTCACTTATGTTTATGGTCCTATGTCACTAAGATTGAGGGTTTTCTTATGGGAAGAGTTGTCTTTAACTGGGCTGCATTTCCTTTTTAGTTTCTCAGGGAAGATTGCAATGCTTGTGGGAGTTTTATTTAGAAGCTAGGGGTTAGGTTCATTGTTAGCATGGGACTCTTTATTAAGTTTTTCTAGAAGTGAGTTGTAGGATCTACATGCTCCATTTCTATGGTAGGGTCATGTTTTTCTTGGAAGTATCATTCACAGTTGTCTCATGTATGGGAAGAGAGTTCTCTTGATTTGTTTCTTGAATCTCTACCTTGTGCAATGTTGGATCACTTCTCAGTCCTTTTTAGAATTTAGTCTTTATGTGAGTAGTTTCTTTAAGAGGGTTGGGAAGAGTATATCTTTGAGAAGGAAGTTGAAAATATTAAAAAGTTAGAAGAGTGGAATAAAGTGGTTTTGGAGACACTGGAATTACGAAACAGGATCTCCTTTTTTGAGTTTTTCTGTGTCGCCTATAAGTCAAAATGCGGCTTTCTTTCTCTCCTTTTGGCAGGTGAAATCTCTGTGTAAGGTTAGAGTTTTTGTTAGACTGCAGTCCTAAGTAGGATTGACAATAGTGACTTTCCGCAGGCTCATAGGCCTTGTTGAGTTTTATTTCCAAGTAGTGGTTTGGTGTGTGTTTTAAGCTCAGATTCCTTAACTTGGATATCTTGATATCTACTACTTTGTGCGGTTTTTGGAGGAATAAGATTCTGCGAAGGCGGGCCATTTTTGCTGAGTACTAAGTTCTAGGTTGGAATAGAATGCTAGAACTTTCAAGTGATAGTATTTTAGTCACTAAATATGCTTTGCAACAGGATGGTGTTCTTTGGCCAAAAGCTTAGAGTCAGGTAGGGAGGTGCTTAACTACTTTGTAAAGGAGGATGTCTTTCGTTACTTAGCTAAGGGATCAAGTTACTTTTTGTCTTGATTTTATTTCTTTTTTTTTCCTTTTCTTTTGCTGTTTTTGACAGGATATCTTAGGTCTTGATTGTATAGCATTAAATGAGCTTTAAATTGTACAATGTGTTTGCTATTGCATCTATTTTAGTTTGGTTAGTATGTGCTAACTTTCTCCCTTACCTTCTCTTCTGTTTCAAGTTAGTTATGATTCTTAATGTCACAGGTTTAATGGAGCTATCATTATTAAAAGTGCTTCTCAGTAACATTTCCTCCTTTCTACGTCTCTCATCCTTGGACAACATCAATGTCGACCCGGTTCAGAAGTATTACCAGAGAGTAGAAGAGATACTGAAGTTGTTGAAGCCCATACTTGATGCCATTGTTGACTCTGAAATTGCTTCCAGTGAAGTGTTCAACAAGGTGTTTCAAGAATTAGCTCAATCTATAGACGAATTGAGAGAAATTTTTGAAAGCTGGCAAACGTTGTCTAGTAAAGTTTACTTTGTAAGTTAAAATTACATTTTAGCTGCTGTTTGCGATTTGAAGAAGAGCTAAATTTCATGTGAATTTGAAGAAGTTCATTGCTTATACAAGATGCTTGAGCAACATAATAATATTTTATGCCTCTGCTCATGTTAAGATAATTGTCTCTTTTCCTGTTCCCTTTTGCATTACATTACTATCCCACTTTGTGCATGTACTTAATAAATTAAGCTATTCATCTTCCTCTGCCTATTGTTTAGCTTGAGTAAGAAGCTTAATAAATTGTTATGATTTGTTACTAGTTGGTACTTGGTAGTTATAGTTTCAAATATTCTCTTCATGATGGTTTCGATATTGATGAGTTGCGGGTGGATACCAAGTTTTCAAATAGGACAAAGGTGGAGATGGTAGGGATTGTGATTCTCATAATGGTGATGAATAAGGTGCTAAAAATTACTTGGAGATGGAATTCATGGGAGATGTGGTACTGCAACTGATGGTGGGTAGTTTTGATTGTTCATAGTGAGCATGAGAGGGAGAGGTGAGGGATTAATTAAAAATCTTGGGAGAAGGGTTTAGGACCTCCACTGGATGTTGTATACAACTGAAGGGAATTGCTCTAAAAGCTTGAAAAGGATTTAAAACTTCTAATGGATGTTAGATGTGATCGAGGTGATTTCTCTAAAAACTTGTTAAGGGTTTAATCAACATACTCTTTGTTGAGTTACCTCATTATTCTTACGTGAAAGCACCTTAAACTCTTGATTTTCGTGTTGATGATTGACGTTTAATTTGGTGTTTTAGAAACCAACTAGAATCTATTTTTTTTCTGGTGTTATGATAATTTGCCTGATGATTCTGCATATTAAGGCTACAAGCACATGAGTCCTAGGATAGAGGGGCTGATCCTTAGGCCAGACGGGGCAACTCCTATTGAGTAATAGATTTTAGTTACATTCAGATCATACTTGAAAACTGACTTCTTGATATATCTCTTCAACCTGTGAGTCAATTATCAAATATTTTGGGATATATGCCTTAACAAGATCGTAGATGCTATATTTTGGAATCATGCAGCCACTTAAAACTTGGGAGCCATTAAGAAGGATGCTTGTCAGTAATTATTTTCACTTCCTTTTGAGGATTAAGAATGGAAATCTCCCAGCTCTTACTTTGGTGTCTTGTCTAACGTTTAAAATCTTGTATAGTGCACCAAAGTTGGTGTTAGGAATAATATATTGTGTACTTATTGAATATCAAGTTCCTATATATACAAGTTTTCTGAAGTAAGAAAGGAAATAATTAATTGATTACATAGAATATATTTTACCACAATGCCTTTTAACCTAATTTTCAGAGATTAATTACATATAAAATACATTCTTTAATATCCCTCTCAAGTGGGAAGTAGATATTAACCAATCCCTAGCTTAGCAATGATAGTCCAGAATGGTCAACACGTATGCAAGTTGTCAGTTGGTAGGCATGTATGGTGTACATTTCAGGCTACTGTCTAGCTTCTGTTTAATGAGATGCCTATCAGCCTCAATATGTTATGTCCTATGTGCTACTAGGTTACAGGCGATGCATATGGCCTATTTGTTGTTACAGTAAAGACGAACGAGAACATCTCATTTAACTCTTAGGTTCTCTCCTCTTCAACCATAGTGGCTTGCATACCTCTTGGGACATTGTTCGGAATTCTGACTTTGCACTTGATCTTACAACAGCATCTCTAAGTGCTTTCGTTCTGCTTACAACTGCATCCAAACGTTCTGCTTTTTGCTTCTCTTGTCTTTTCCTCATTGCTCAAGTGTCAATAAAGGAGTTGGTGAAGCCATTCAAGTGATGCTTTTGGCAGGATAGTCTTTCTGTAATGATCTTATTTTTTTTTAAATTCTAGGTCCTCCAAATTGAATTACTACTATCAAAGATTCGGAGTTCTGGGCAGGATATTTTTCAGCTGTTGAAGTCTTCACGTGAGCAACTACCTGTTGAATGCAGTTCAGCATCCCTTGAGGTACCTTTGGCTTATTTGAAGTTTATAAATTCTTGTTGTATCATTAGTTCAGCTTAACCTTCAATTTTTGAATGAGTACCTGCAATGTTGAATCTTGCATCGGTTAGATGAAGTTGGCAAGACCCTTTACTGGAATGTCCATTTTGGTTCCTAACAATTGGCATCAATAAATTGCAGCAATGTATGCAGAAAATCAAGCACGTGGGATTTGAGCAAGTTTCACCTGTCATTAGAGGAGCTATAAAGGAGCAAAGGGATGCTGTTGGACCTAGCTCAGATACCCTGATGAAAATTGCGGAGTGCCTTGGTTTGAGGTCAAACCAGGACATTCTGATTGAAGCTGTGGCCCTTGAAAAGTTGAAAGAGAATGCTGACCAAGCTGAAAAGACTGCAGAAGTTGAGTATATGGATCAACTGATTGCTCTTGTAACTCGCTTGCATGATCGTCTTATTTCTATAAAGCAGTCTCAAACATGTAGCCCTGTCCCCATACCTCCGGATTTCTGTTGTCCTCTCTCTCTTGAGTTGATGACAGATCCAGTAATTGTGTCGTCAGGACAAACATATGAGCGGGCTTTCATTAAGACATGGATTGATCTTGGACTCTCAGTTTGCCCAAAGACAAGGCAGACTCTGGCTCACACCAATCTGATTCCTAATTACACTGTTAAGGCCCTAATAGCCAACTGGTGTGAATCTAACAATGTCAAGCTGCCTGATCCTACGAAATCTACTTCTCCTCTTCTTCTGCATGGAGATTCTGTTGCATACAAGGATTCACATCTCTTTCCTCATTCCAGGAGCAACCAGGCAATTTCTACTGAGTTGGCTCGTTCTACTGCATCCTGTGGTACTCAACAGGATGGAACTTCTCCTTTACATCCTCATTCCTTGGAAGGTTCCTTGTCAGGTCTACCTGGAAATGGGCAGGCTTTGGATATTGGAAGAATATCAATAAATAGTCCTGAAGATAGATCTAACTCTGAAGAAGGACCGGAATCAGTTGGCCAGCCATCTGTTTCACCCTCTAGGACAGAACCTTCTAATGCTGTTGGAGTTGCACAGTCATCGCAGAATCATAATAGATCTAGTTCTGCCTCTGGCAGCCTTTCTAACACAGATTTCTCTCGAGGGGAAACAGCAGATGCCAATGAGAACTCAGAGGCTCATGCTACAGCATACAACAGCGATACCTCTGGGGAGATGAAGTCAGAGCCACAGACTCCTTCGCCCTTGGTCACTCCGCAAAGAGGACCAGACTTCTCATCTCGTGGGGAAACACGGTCTCGTAGCCAAACAATCTGGCGTCGCCCATCAGAGAGGTTTGTTCCAAGGATAGTTTCTTCCCCCGCCACTGAAACAAGAGCTGACCTTTCTGGAATCGAGGCCCAAGTTCGGGAACTGGTTGAGGAATTGAATAGCCCCTCAATTGATACTCAAAGGAAGGCAACAGCTGATCTTAGGCAACTTGCTAAGCATAACATGGATAATCGGATTGTAATAGCCAACTGTGGGGCGATTAGCTTGTTAGTTAATTTGCTTCGATCATCAGACACAAAAATTCAAGAAGATGCTGTTACAGCTCTCCTTAACTTGTCAATTAATGATAACAACAAAACTGCAATTGCTAATGCTAATGCAATTGAGCCACTGATCCATGTCCTTGAAACGGGAAGTCCTGAGGCTAAAGAGAATTCAGCTGCCACTCTCTTTAGCCTTTCTGTGATTGAGGATAACAAGGTCAGGATTGGAAGATCTGGAGCAATTAGACCCCTCGTGGATCTATTGGGAAATGGAACTCCCAGGGGTAAGAAGGATGCAGCAACTGCTTTGTTTAACTTGTCAATATTTCATGAAAACAAACTCCGGATTGTACAAGCTGGTGCTGTAAGACATCTTGTAGAGTTGATGGACCCGGCAGCTGGGATGGTTGATAAGGCTGTAGCTGTTTTGGCAAATCTTGCTACAATTCCTGAGGGGAGGACCGCTATTGGTCTCGAGGGTGGGATTCCTGTTCTAGTTGAGGTTGTTGAGTTGGGTTCTGCAAGAGGAAAAGAGAATGCAGCTGCTGCTCTTGTCCAGCTTTGCACAAGCAGTGGTAGGTTTTGCAACATGGTGCTCCAAGAAGGTGCTGTTCCTCCTCTAGTGGCATTATCACAGTCTGGCACCCCAAGGGCTAAAGAGAAGGTAAACTTTTGATGATAGTTTTTCCTGTTCTTCCTTTCCCAATTGTAGAATGTTAAATAACCTCAAAGTTTAGAACATTAGTTTTGGACATATATTTTCAACAGGTGGATGCTAATATTTAGAGAATATCAAATTTGAAAAACAAAATCTAACTATTGAAAATCTAATTCTTATAACTAATGTTGTGAGCTCAAACTTAAAAGTATTCATTTTCTGTATTCTGCAAAATAACATGATTCTCTTCTGTTGAATGCAGGCCCAGTATCTTCTTGGCTACTTCAGAAACCAGCGGCATGGCAATGCTGGGAGGGGCTAATTTCAGGGCATGCATTCAACGCAATCTGCAGTTTTGAGTCAAAATGTGTATATGTGCTGTTGCAAATAATGCATATGATGTTTTTTATGCTTGGGTTTTACATGATTTGTAGAGGAAAGTAATTTAGGGAGGATTTGATTGAGTCTGGCATTGATTACTGATATTTGTGAATGTGGAAGAAAAATTTATGCATGCAAGTCTGGCAGTGAATTGAATCTGGCAAAGATGATGATGACCCATGAATAATCAATGCTGTTTGGTGGATGTTTGAATGTTAATTTTCTTACTAGTGGTTAACAGATAATTAATATCCAGACTGTTTGTGGATATGTGCCCTTTGTGGTTGTGATTTTTGGGTAAAGATTTTGAAGAACGTGAAGTTGGGCATTCAAAAATTGACCACTTCCGTTTCTGGCATTCGTGATCTGGCGTCGAATTGTTTCTCATTTGAATAGTACTGAATATCTAATGCCTGTCTAAACTCACATTACTTCTAGCTGAATAATGAATCATCTCTTCCTCTCTCTATGTTACATGTATATGTCACTCCCTTTATGTGTTAATTTCTCTCTTTTGAAGGATTCTTGATGATATAATTAGTATCAAAGAGTGGTATCTGAACAGAATGGTGTATTGGATAATCGAGCAAATCGAAGATATACTTACATAAACATTAATAGATAATGTGGATAAACATAAGTCTTTTTTTCTAAGCTTGAATCTGATTCAAAGTTAAAAATGCGAGAATAAGAAAAATCATAAAGAAATTCAAAATCTGTAAGTCAATGTTACAGAAACTAACAAATATATACATAAAATTTCTTATACTCAATTTTAATTTACCTAAATTCAATTAGATAATCTGAAAGAATATGCAAAATAAATTTTGAGATTAAAGAAATTTATTAAAAATTGGAAGTCAAGATTGCAACAATTTATTTTGAATATGTATATACAATGCAAAACTTTAAAAAATTAGTTCAAATAAAAGGAACATTGATAGATAATGTTGATGAACATAAGCAGTTTCTCCTAAGCTTGAATCTGATTCAAAATGAGAAATACGAGAATAAAAGAAATCATAAAAAAATTCAAAATCTGTAAGTCGATATTACAGAATATGCACCATCATGAACCAACAAACATATACATAAAATCACTTATACCCAGTTTTAATTTACCTAAATTCAATGAGATAATATAAAAATATATTCAAAAATAATTTTGAAATTAAAGAAATTTCTTAAAAATTTAGAATCAAGGTTGCAACCATTTATTTTGAATATGTACACACAATATAAAATCTTAAAAGATTAACTCAAATAAAAGGAACATTAATAGATAATGTTGATGAACATAAATAATTTTTCCTAAGCTTGCATCTGATTCAAAGTGAGAAATGCAAAAATAAGAGAAATCACAAAAAAATCCAAAATCTGTATGTCAATGTTACAGGATATCCACAATCATAAATTAACAAACATATACATAAAATTACTTATACTCAATTTTAATTTACCTAAATTCAATTAGATAATCTGAAAGAATATGCAAAATAAATTTTGAGATTAAAGAAATTTCTTAAAAATTAGGAGTCAAGATTACAACAATTTATTTTATATATGTACATACAATGCAAAATTTTAAAAGATTAGTTCAAATAAAAGGAACATTAATAGATAATGTTAATGAATATAAGCAATTTCTCCCAAGTTTGAATCTGATTCAAAATGAGAAATGCGATAATAAAAAAAATCACAAAACATCTAAAATTTATAAGTCGATGTTACAGAATATGCACCATCATGAACCAACAAACATATACATAAAATCACTTATACCCAATTTTAATTTATATAAATTTAATGAGATAATTTAAAAGTATATTCAAAATAAATTTTGAGATTGAAGAAATTTTTTAAAAATTGGGAGTCAAGATTGCAACAATTTATTTTGGATATGTACATACAATGTAAAATTTTAAAAGATTAACTCAAATAAAAGGAACATTAATAGATAATGTTGATGAATATAAACAATTTTTCCTAAATTTGAATCTGATTCAAAGTGAGAAATGCGAGAATAAGAGAAATCACAAAAAAAATACAAAATCTATAAGTCAATATTACAAGATATGCACCATCATGAACTAACAAATATATACATAAAATTATTTATATTCAATTTTAATTTACTTAAATTCACTTAGATAATATGAAAGAATATACAAAATAAATTTCTTAAAAATTGGAGCCCAAGATTGCAACAATTTATTTTGGATATGTACATACAATGTAAAACATTAAAAAATTAGTTCAAATAAAAAGAATATTGATAGATAATGTTTATGAACATAAACTGTAACAGCCCCGAAAATTCATAATGGAATGTATATTAAAAATATCAAATGCGGAAGCGAAGTCAAAAATTCGATTAACATCCCTTACACTAAAACCAAAAACGTGCTCACAATATAAAAGATTAAACTACCTAAAGGAGAAACTTGAAAGTAAAAGCTACAAATATGACTATGGAGTCTTTAGGCGTCCTCTTCGTCGTCCTCCTGCGGAACCGGCTCGGGAATAATGTCTTCCTGATCTGAAATGATTAAATAAGGAATGAGCTACACTAGCCCAGTAAGGACATCACGATATCTCACCGTCACGAAGGTAAAGGTGGGTAGAAAACACAAAAAGACCAATGGAGCATAATTTACAACAAAACCTTTTATCAATAATAAAATTTTTACCATTCACTTACCCAGTGAAATTCATAAGACAATATACGAAAACTATAACATCATTATCATCATGAAATCATGTATAAACTGTATAACGTAATACTTATCAAGCCTTTCGAAATTCAATCGTTACACAATATATTTTCCTCATTTACCAGCCCACTAATATCCATGGGGATCCATAGGGGTCCCGCTACCCGTTAACCCTTAACACTTGAAATCATATTCCAGGGCCGTCCCCATACCCCGTCCGGTATGGGCGCCAAAACCATAAACCTCATTACCCCGTCCGGTATGAGGGTGAAACGGGCCGTCCCCATACCCCGTCCGGTATGGGCGCCAAAATACATAAGATCTCTATACCCCGTCCGGTATGGGAGACCACAATCCCGGTAGGGTTCCCTACGGACCCGGTTCGTCCACCATCTCCCAGGATATCTAGTCAGGCTGACCACATTATACAATTACCCATTTACATAATCTTTCATTCTCTTTTTTCCTCAGTCAGCATTATCAATACACATACAAACAAGCAAGACGATAATTTATGGCAAACAGACAACATAAAGTATCAATATCTCAATCATTCAATCCATAGTCAGTAAAATAGTAAAATATGCACACGAAACTATAAAATAAAAACATCAAACCTCATGCTGCATTTAAAACTGTAAAACATGCCAAATAACAGTTAACCGACAAACACACTAGACTCGGGCTTCATTAGCGACCTTAAGCAATTTCACACATTCGTTGATTCATGAAATACCGTTTTATCATTTATTGAACTTTAAGACCGTGATAGGAAATAGGGTGAGGGGTCCTTACAAGTTTCGGAGTCCGAACACGGCTTCACAGTGCGCCTACAGGCTGTCCCCAATTTTCCCTGAATTTTTTCTGGAGAACTGAAACGCACTACTGGTACCTGCACGTGTTCCAAAAAATCCCAAATTAGGCCCAGGGCCCCCTTTCGGCCAATATCGCAACTCCGGCACAGTGGCGGTTCGCCTCAAGTTGGCCGTTTTCGGCCATTTTCGGCCGAATTCGGCCACACTCGCATTGGTTCCTGCGATAAAACAACCCTACGGCCCTCGGGGGGCCGAAAATTTACGGAAAATCGAAGCTTACCGGCGGCGATGCTCTCGGGTGCGGTGGCTCTCCGGTGAAGTTCGTGTTTTGGTGATTCGGCTCCGATCAACCTGTAGAGAAAAGAATGGTGATCACGGTGATATAAAAATTGCATTAAACGGAGGTCGGGAAGGGCCTCATCGGAGGCAAAAACTGAGGAGGGGCGCGGCGGCGCCGCTGGCTTTCGGCCGTGTTTTCCGGCCGTTTGGCCGGAATTTTAGCTCCGATTTGGCCACTAGGGAAATCAGCGTGGAAAAACGAGTCGGGTGTATGAAATTTACCTCGATCGGCGGTCGGAAATCCCTCCGGTGCGGCGGCGGGTGGCGGCGGCCGGCTTCTGGTTCGTCTTCTCCGGCGAGGGCAGGCGGCTAGGGTTTGGGGTCTGGTGTGGGGGTCTTATTTATACCCTTTTGCCTTTTGATCTCAGCCGTCCATTTTGATTTAATCTGGGCCGTCCGTTTTTGATTAAATCTGGGCCGTCCGTGCGATTAAATTTGGGCCGTCCGTGCGCGCGATTGATCTGGGCAGTCCGATCGCGCGCACGCGGATCGCCAACGTGACCCGTCCCCGGTCGACGTGGTTTTGCCACGTGGCAGGTCCTGGTTGGCCAGGACTGCTGACTAGGTCTGCTGACGTGGCTGCTGACGTGGCGCACACCTTTTTTTTTTTTTTCCCCGGGCGCTACATAAACAGTTTCTCATAAGCTTTAATTTGATTCAAAATGAAAAATGCGAGAATAAAAAAAATCACAAAAAATACAAAATTTGTAAGTCGATGTTACAGGACATGTACCATCATGAACCAACAAATATTTACATAAAATCACTTATACTTAATTTTAATTTACCTAAATTTAATAAAATAATATAAACGTATATTCAAAATAAATTTTGAGATTAAATAAATTTCTTAAAAATTTAGAGCCAATATTACAACCATTTATTTTGGATATGTACATACAATGCAAAACATTAAAAAATTAGTTCAAATAAAAAAAATATTGATAGATAATGTTTATGAACATAAACAGTTTCTCCTAAGCTTTAATTTAATTCAAAATGAGAAATGCGAGAATAAAAGAAATCACAAAAAAATTTAAAATCTGTAAGTTAATATTACATGATATGCACCATCATGAACCAACAAATATATATATAAAATCACTTATACTAATTTTGATTTACCTAAATCCAATGAGATAATATAAAAGGATATGCAAAATAAATTGTGAGATTAAAAAAATTTGTTTAAAATTATGAGTCAAGATTGCAATCATTTATTTTATATATATACATATAATGCAAAACCTTAAAAGATTGATTCAAATAAAAAAAATATTAATAGATAATGTGAATGAACATAATTAGTTTCTCCTAAATTTGAATCTGATTCAAAATAAGAAATGATAGAATAAAAGAAATCAAAAATAAATCTAAAATTTGTAAGTCAATGTTACAGGATATGCACCATCATGAACCAACAAACATATACATAAAATCACTTATACCTAATTTTAATTTACATAAATTTAATGAGATAATATAAAAGTATATTCAAAAAAATTTTGAGATTAAAAAAATTTCTTAAAAATTTAGAGTCAAGATTGCAACTATTTATTTTGAATATGTACATACAATGTAAAATTTTAAAAAATTAACTCAAATAAAAGGAACACTGATAGATAATGTGGATGAACATAAATAATTTTTTCTAAACTTGAATTTGATTCAAAGTGAGAAATGCGAGAATAAGAGAAATCACAAAAAAATTCAAAATCTGTAAATCAATATTACAAGATATCCACCATCATGAACATATAAACAGATAAATAAAATTACTTATACTCAATTTTAATTTACCAAAATTCAATTAAATAATCTGAAAGAATATGCAAAATAAATTTTGAAATTAAAGAAATTTCTTAAAAATTGGGAGTCAATATTGCAATAATTTATTTTGGATATGTACATACAATACAAAATTTTAAAAGATTAGTTCAAATAAAAAAAATATTGATAGATAATGTTGATGAATATAAGCAATTTCTCCTAAGTTTGAATTTGATTCAAAATAAAAAATGCGAGAATAAAAAAATCACAAAAAAATCTAAAATTTATAAATCGATGTTACAAAATATGTAACATTATGAAGCAACAAACATATACATAAAATTACTTATACCCGATTTTAATTTACTTAAATTTAATGAGATAATTTAAAAGTATATTCAAAATAAATTTTGAGATTAAAAAAATTTCTTAAAAATTTAGAGTCAAGATTGCAACTATTTATTTTGAATATGTACATACAATGTAAAATTTTAAAAAATTAACTCAAATAAAAGGAACACTGATAGATAATGTGGATGAACATAAATAATTTTTTCTAAACTTGAATTTGATTCAAAGTGAGAAATGCGAGAATAAGAAAAATCACAAAAAAATCCAAAATCTGTAAATCAATATTACAGGATATCCACCATCATGAACATACAAACATATAAATAAAATTACTTATACTCAATTTTAATTTACCAAAATTCAATTAAATAATCTGAAAGAATATGCAAAATAAATTTTGAGATTAAAAAAATTTCTTAAAAATTAAGAATCAAGATTGCAATCATTTATTTTGGATACGTACATAAAATGCAAAAGTTTAAAAAACTAGTTCAAATAAAAAAAATGTTGATAGATAATGTTTATAAACATAAACAAGTTCTCCTAAACTTTAATCTAATTCAAAATAAGAAATGTAAAAAAAAAAAAAAATCACAAATAAATTCAAAATCTATAAGTCCATGTTACAGGATATGCACCATCATGAACTAACAAACATATACATAAAATTACTTATACCCAATTTTAATTTACCTAAATTCAATAAGATAATATAAAAATATATTTAAAATAAATTTTGAGATTAAATAAATTTCTTAAAAATTGGGAGTCAAGATTGCAACCATTTATTTTACATATGTACATACAATGTAAAATCTTAAAAAATTAACTCAAATAAAAGGAACATTAATAGATAATATGGATGAACATAAACAATTTTTCATGAATTTGAATCCGATTTAAAGTTAAAAATGCGAGAATAAGATGAATCACAAAAAAATTCAAAATCTGCAAGTCGATGTTACAGGATATGTACAATCATGAACCAACAAACATATACATAAAATCACTTATACCCAATTTTGATTTACTTAAATTTAATGAGATAATATAAAAGGATATACAAAACAAATTTTGAGATTAAAGAAATTTTTTAAAAATTGTGAGTCAATATTGCAATCATTTATTTTGTATATGAACATACAATGCAAAATCTTAAAAGATTAGCTCAAGCAAAAGAAAAATTGATAGATAATATGGATGAACATAATCAGTTTCTCCTAAATTTGAATCTGATTCAAAGTAATAAATGTGAGAATAAGATGAATCACAAACAAATCTAAAATCTTTAAGTCGATGTTAAAGGATATGCACCATCATGAACCAACAAACATATACATAAAATTATTTATACCCAATTTTGATTTACCTAAATTTAATGAGATAATATAAAAAAAATATACAAAATAAATTTTGAAATTAAAGAAGTTTTTTAAAAATTGTGAATCAATATTACAATCATTTATTTTGTATATGTACATACAATGCAAAACCTTAAAAGATTAGTTCAAATAAAATAAATATTGATGGATAATGTAGATGAACATAATCAGTTTTTCCTAAATTTGAATCTAATTTAAAGTGAGAAATGCGAGAATAAGATGAATTACAAACAAATTCAAAATCTGTAAGTCGATGTTACAGGATATGCACCATCATGAACCAACAAACATATACATAAAATTAATTATACCTAATTTTGATTTAGTTAAATTTAATGAGATAATCTAAAAAGATATACAAGATAAATTTTGAGATTAAAGAAATTTTTTTAAAATTGAGTCAAGATTGCAATTTTTTATTTTGTATATGTACATATAATGCAAAATCTTAAAAGATTAGCTCAAATAAAAGAAACATTAATAGATAATATGGATGAACATAATCACTTTTTCCTAAATTTGAATCTGATTCAAAGTAAAAAATGCGAGAATAACATGAATTACAAAAAAATCTAAAATTTATAAGTCGATGTTACAAGATATGCACCATCATGAACTAACAAACATATACATAAAACCACTTATACTCAATTTTGATATAGTTAAATTTAATGAGATGATGTGAAATGATATACAAGATAAATTTTTATATTATAGAAATTTTTTAAAAATTGAGAGTTAAGATTGCAATCATTTATTTTGAATACGTACATACAATACAAAATTTTAAAAGATTAACTCAAATAAAATGAACATTGATAGATAATGTGGATGAACATAAGCAATTTCTCCAAAACTTGAATCTAATTTAAATTGAGAAATGCGAGAATAAGAGAAATTATAAATAAATATAAAATCTGTAAGTCGATCTTACATGATATACACCATCATGAACCAACAAATATATATATAAAATCATTTATACCCAATTTTAATTTACCTAAATTTAATGAGATAATCTGAAATGATATGTAAATAAATTTTGAAATTAAAGAAATTTCTTAAAAATTGGGAGTCAAAATTGCAATAATTTATTTTAAATATGTACATATAATGTAAAACTTTAAAAAATTAACTCAAATAAAATAAACATTGATAGATAATGTGGATGAATATAAACAATTTTTGCTAAGTTTGAATTTGATTCAAAGTTAAAAATACGAGAATAAGAGAAATCATAAAGAAATCCAAAATCTAAAAATCAATATTACAATATATGCACCATCATGAACCAACAAAAATATACATAAAATTACTTATAATCAACTTTGATTTATCTAAATTCAATGAGTTAATATAAAAAGATATGCAAAATAAATTTTAAAATTAAAGAAATTTCTTAAAAATTGTTAGTCAAGATTGTAATCATTTATTTTGTATATGTATATACAATGCAAAACTTTAAAAGATTAGCTCAAATAAAAAAAATATTAATAGATAATGTGAATGGGCATAATCAGTTTCTCCTAAATTTGAATATGATTCAAAGTGAGAAATGCGAGACTAAGATGAATCATAAATAAATCCAAAATCTTTAAGTCGATGTTACAGGATATATATCATCATGAACCAACAAATATATGCATAAAATAACTTATACCCAATTTTGATTTAGAATTTAATGAGATAATCTGAAATGATATACCAGATAAATTTTGATATTAAAGAAATTTTTTAAAATTTGGGATTCAAGATTGTAATAATTTATTTTGGATATGTACATACAATACAAAATCTTAAAAGATTAATTCAAATAAAAGGAACATTGATAGATAATGTGGATGGACATAAGCAGTTTTCTCAAAACTTAAATCTTATTTAAAGTGAGAAATGCGAGAATAAGAGAAATCACAAACAAATCTAAAATCTGTAAGTTGATCTTACATGATATACACCATCATGAACCAACAAACATATGCATAAAATCACTTATACCCAATTTTAATTTACCTAAATTTAATGAGATAATCTGAAATAATATGTAAAATAAATTTTGAAATTAAAGAAATTTCTTAAAAATTGGGAGTCAAAATTATAATCATTTATTTTAAATATGTACATATAATGCAAAACTTTAAAAATTAACTCAAATAAAATGAACATTGATAGATAATGTAGATGAACATAAGCGGTTTTTTCTAAGTTTGAATCTGATTCAAAGTTAAAAATGCGAGAATAAGAGGAATCACAAAAAAATCCAAAATCTGTAAGTCGATATTACAGGATATGCACCATCATGAACCAACAAACATATATATAAAATCACTTATATTCAATTTTGATTTACCTAAATTCAATAAGATAATATAAAAGGATATGCAAAATAAATTTTGAGATTAAAATTTTTTTAAAAAAATTGTGAGTTAAGATTGCAATAATTTATTTTGTATATGTACATACAATGTAAAATCTTAAAAGATTAACTCAAATAAAAGAAACATTAATAGATAATGTGGATGAACATAAACAATTTTTCCTAAGTTTGAATATGATTCAAAGTGAGAAATATAAGAATAAGAGAAATTACAAAAAAATTCAAAATCTGTAAATCAATGTTACAAGATATCCACCATCATAAACTAAAAAACATATTCATAAATTTAATGAGATAATCTGAAATGATATATAAAATAAATTTTAAAATTAAAAAAATTTCTAAAAAATTGGGAGTCAAAATTGTAATCATTTATTTTAAATATGTACATATAATGCAAAACCTTAAAAGATTAACTCAAATAAAAGGAATTTTGATAGATAATGTGGAAGAATATAAACATTTTTTTTAAAACTTGAATCCGATTTAAAGTTAAAAATGCGAGAATAAGATGAATCACAAAAAAATTCAAAATCTGCAAGTCGATGTTACAGGATATGTACAATCATGAACCAACAAACCTATACATAAAATCACTTATAACCAATTTTGATTTACTTAAATTTAATGAGATAATATAAAAGGATATGCAAAATAAATTTTGATATTAAAGAAATTTCTTAAAAATTGTGAGTCAAAATTGCAATAATTTATTTTGTATATGTACATACAAAAAAATTCAAAATCTGCAAGTCGATGTTACAGGATATGTACAATCATGAACCAACAAACCTATACATAAAATCACTTATAACCAATTTTGATTTACCTAAATTTAATGAGATAATATAAAAGGATATGCAAAATAAATTTTGATATTAAAGAAATTTCTTAAAAATTGTGAGTCAAAATTGCAATAATTTATTTTGTATATGTACATACAATGCAAAACCTTAAAAGATTAGCTCAAATAAAAGAAACATTGATAGATAATGTGGATGAATATAATCAGTTTCTCTTAAATTTGAATCTAATTCAAAGCGAGAAATGCGAGAATAAGATGAATCACAAACAAATTTAAAATCTGTAAGTTGATGTTACAGGACATGTACTATCATGAATCAACAAAAATATATATAAAACTACTTATACCCAATTTTAATTTTATTAAACTTAATGAGATAATCTGAAAGAATATACAAGATAAATTTTTAGATTAAAGAAATTTTTTAAAAATTGGAATTCAAGATTGTAATAATTTATTTTATATATATACATACAATACAAAATCTTAAAAGATTAGTTCAAATAAAAGGAACATTGATAGATAATGTGGATGGACATAAGCAGTTTCCTCAAAACTTGAATCTGATTTAAAGTGAGAAATGCGAGAATAAGAGAAATCACAAACAAATTTAAAATCTATAAGTCGATCTTACATGATATACACTATCATGAACCAACAAACATATATATAAAATCACTTATACCCAATTTTGATTTACTTAAATTTAATGAGATAATATAAAATGATATGTAAAATAAATTTTGAAATTAAAGAAATTTCTTAAAAATTGGAAGTCAAAATTGTAATCATTTATTTTAAATATGTACATATAATGCAAAATCTAAAAAAATTAGTTCAAATAAAAGGAATATTGATAGATAATGTGGATGAACATAAGTAGTTTTTCCTAAGTTTAAATCTGATTCAAAGTTAGAAATGTGAGAATAAGAAAAATCACAAACAAATCTAAAATCTGTAAGTCGATTTTACAGGATATGCACCATCATAACCAATAAACATATATATAAAATCACTTATATCCAATTTTGATTTACCTAAATTTAATGAGATAATCTGAAATGATTTGTAAAATAAATTTTAAAATTAAAGAAATTTCTTAAAAATTGGGAGTCAAGATTGTAATAATTTATTTTAAATATGTACATATAATGCAAAACTTTAAAAGATTAGCTCAAATAAAAGAAATATTGATAGATAATGTGGATGAACATAAATAGTTTTTTCTAAACTTGAATCTGATTCAAAGTGAGAAATGCGAGAATAAGAAAAATCATAAAAAAATTCAAAATCTGTAAGTCGATGTTACAGTATATGCACCATCATGAACCAACAAATATATATATAAAATCACTTATACCTAATTTTGATTTACCTAAATCAATGAGATAATATAAATGGATATGCAAAATAAATTTTGAGATTAAAAAAATTTCTTAAAAATTATGAGTCAAGATTGTAATTATTTATTTTGTATATGCACATACAATACAAAACTTTAAAAGATTAGCTCAAATAAAAGAAACATTGATAGATAATGTAGATGAACATAATCAGTTTTTCCTAAATTTGAATCTGATTTAAAGTAAAAAATGCGAGAATAAAATGAATTACAAAGAAATCCAAAATTTGTAAATCGATGTTACAGGATATGCACTATCATGAACCAATAAATATATACATAAAATTATTTGTACTCAATTTTGATTTTATTAAATTTAATGAGATAATATGAAATGATATATAAGATAAATTTTTAGATTAAATAAATTTTTTAAAAATTGAGAGTCAAGATTGCAATCATTTATTTTGGATATATACATACAATACAAAATCTTAAAAGATTAGCTCAAATAAAAGGAATATTGATAGATAATGTGGATGGACATAAACAGTTTTTCCAAATCTTGAATTTGATTTAAAATGATAAATGCGAGAATAAGAGAAATTACAAACAAATCTAAAATCTGTAAGTCGATCTTACATGATATATACCATCATGAACCAACAAACATATACATAAAATCACTTATAACCAATTTTGATTTACCTAAAATTAATGAAATAATTTGAAATGATATTTAAAATAAATTTTGAGATTAAAGATTTTTCTTTAAAATTAGGAGTTAAGATTATAACCATTTATTTTGGACATGTACATATGATGTAAAATTTTAAAAGATTAATTCAAATAAAAAGAGTTTTTGAAATGTTTGAATTTCTAACACGTAAAAGTGGCATATAATAATTCAATTACTTCATTCCACGAGACTTCAAAACCTTCAATGCTTAATAAATCAAGTTTTATTACTTAATGAATAACAACTAAGTAAACTACTAATTAATATTAAATCTAACTTTGTTTTACCTTGGAATCAATCGACTTCATTTACCAAAACTCAACACCAAAACAACGAAATTCACTCTCCAAAAGTTTCACTAACGCAAAATATCTCTTATTAGAGTAAATATATATTTTTCTCATCCATGTTTAATTTTTCTTTTAATTTAAATGATCAATCCGGGTAAAATTAAAAAAAATAAAAATCCAAAGACAACAAATTATCACTTGTTTCATTGTAAATTAACCTTATGAGTTTTTAATGATAATTAATAATTTAATTTTTTATTTTATATAAATATATTTATGAGTAGATGAAATTTGCACTTGAATTTCTAGTAGCAAATAATTTTATCTGAAATTAAAAAATAATAATCTTAAAAATAAATAATTTGTTTAACCTGCAAATAATTAAATTAATTGTTAAAATTATAATTTCTTAAAGAATAGCAATAAGAAAAAAAGGAGAGATTACAGAAAAAAA
This sequence comes from Carica papaya, assembly GCF_054855325.1. Classification (NCBI taxonomy): domain Eukaryota; kingdom Viridiplantae; phylum Streptophyta; class Magnoliopsida; order Brassicales; family Caricaceae; genus Carica; species Carica papaya. The sequence goes on along the minus strand of NC_142312.1, from coordinate 2,399,749 downwards.
AGGGTGACTGGGCCCAAGCGAGCCCAAAAGACGGAAGGCAACCCCACTTATGGTGGAAAATATATCGAACGGCCGACCATTAATATTTATTTTTTCCTTCTCTCCTATTGCCATTCACCCCCCAGACCAAATCAAGACAACCTCTGTAACCGCCTCTGCTAACGTCAGCCGACGGTGTCCGTCGCATGCTTCTTGTTGCTGCCACCTGAGATAGACATCCAGAAATCGGGGCTCCGAACTCGAATCCTCAACGCCATCCCCAGGTTCTTTTATTCGTTTCTTTTATGTTCCGGGGTTTAGGGTTTTGCCATTCCATGTGAATCATCAATTTCTGCGGAGCAGTTCCTTGGTTCTTTTATATTAGTTGTATTTTTTTCCTCCGAAATTTCTCTTTTCTTCTTTTTATGTTGCTGGATGTTTCAATTTTTTTTTTCACTGGGTTTAGGCTGGAATTTCTCTCTCTTGATGCACTGATTGGTTTTCAAACACATAGCCAAAAAATCCCGTATGCGATTCATTGATAAGGTGGTTAAAGTGACAGAGAAGAGAATGGGGTGAATAGAAATAAGCGATTTTTCCTTCTTTTTTTTTTTTCAAGAATTTCCCCAGTACGACGACATTTAATGTGAACCCTGCATCCTTGTGTCTTCTCTTACCGAATTTAGTCGTTAACAATTAAAGTCAGAGAATTTTTTCACATTTGTTGGTTTGGTTAGATATTGGCCTGAAAACAGATTTTTTTTTTGGATTTCCTAACATTCTGCTGATAATTTCTTTTAGACGGAGGAGTCCAGTGTATGTACTTGTATTAGTAATGTTAATTGAACCAGTTTTATTAGTAATTGTGTTGAAATGAGTGTGATCAATCTTATAGGTACCACTAAGTTGTTGATTAAGAGAATGCAAGAATGAGTTGAGGTTTCAGGATCTTAGTATGGGCCCTCACTTAGAGCAGAAAGGGGAGACCAAAACAAGGATGGATATTTCTGATACTAGGGAGAATGGGACAATACCTCAAGATCCAGAAGATAAGACTATGCTATGTGCTAGTAATTTTGAAGATCACAGCTTTGATGTAGAAGCTATAATTGATAATGTTCCTGGTGGAAGAGAGGATAAGGAGCTTGATATAATTGGCTGTACAAGTTCTGGTGATCCTGGGATAGTTGAGGCTGAATGCCAGGATGCAACCGAGAACTCTAGTTCATTTGATGACACAGTATCTGGCCCAGAGAATGGTTTAGTTACAAGTGATCATGAAGTTGAGTCGCCATTTGATGACACATTGCCATTTGAAGGATATGATGGAGTTCTTAGGATGAGGTATTGTTTATTGTAAAAAAGTTGAGAAATTGTTTTTCATGTTTAAATCACAGTATTACGCTGCTTCTGAATTTCCAGGAAGAGAAGGTTGACAGATCATTGGAGGAGATTCATACGTCCTCTGATGTGGCGATGCAAATGGATAGAACTGCGAGTTAAGGAATTTCAATCTCAGGCATTAAAATATGATAAAGAACTTGCAGAGTATGATCAACAAAAACAGTCCGAGTTTGAAAAGTTTGCAATAGATGGAGTAGACACAAGATCACAACCATTTTCTGGCGAAAGACAAAAAATTATGAAGAGGAAAAAAAGAAAAAGGATTGAAGAAACTACTGATATTGCGTCGTATATGTCACACCACAATATGTTTTCCTATTATGGTATGTAGTTCGCATAATTCCTGCTTAATGCAGTTTTATTTGCTGATCAAGAATCTGATAAGTTATCTCTTTTCTCTTATGCTTTGCTTTTTTGCCCCCAGAATCTAGAAAGTCTGCTGCTGATGGTGCTGTAGTTGATGATATTTGCGGTAAAGCAGGTAATAAGTGAGAATTCTTTTACAGCCACACCCATTTGACTTAACTAACTAGAGTAATCATCTATGAAGTTCCAATAGTATATTTTATGATCAACCTGCTCACAAGATTCCTGCATCCTGAATCCAAGCCAATAATAATTGGCATTGTATTTTTTAATGATGAATAAGGCTTTCTCTCCCTAAAAATCTCTCTACACTCGTTACCTGCACAGCTCACCCAAACCCTAATCAAGACCCTCCCCACCTCTTATCTGACCATTCCAACATGCCCTCGGGGTACATCTCATGGCAAGGCCGACCAGATCTCCTGTCCTTCCAAAATGTCCCATGAGAACTCCAAGCGCTTTATCCTCATAGGGAGAAAATCGTTTGACATCGTCTGTGAAGGAAAAAATCTCGATGGATTAAGAATCTTTGCAAATGGAAGAGGAAACAAAATCTCTATCGGTCTCAACAAGAAAGAAGTAGATTAGTTAGTCGAATGCCTCAGTGATTTTTATTGGAATAAAGGTGGTAAAACTTGCGGGAGAAATTTCACAGGACATCATTACCATCTCTTCCTTGCTTTAGTAAGGAACAGAAGAGGTCGTAACCTCGTGCTTTCAGAGGAAAAAAGTTGCTTTGTTAAAAGAATCTTCTTTCTTGACGACCATAAAGCGGGCAGCTGGTGGTGAACCTTGAAAGCTATCTTGGAGCTAACAGACACCCCCCTAAAAAATCCTTTCACTCAAAAACGTGTACAAGCGGCCCCTATCTTCGAAGATGCATGTACTCATCAGGTCCAAGCTGAACCCACACACTTCTCCTTATTTTGCCCGAAATGTTAGTACAGTATCTGCATCGTTCTCACAACTCTACCTGAGAAGTCGTTCGTTGATGTCCTGGCTTCTTCCTCGATCAACCCTAGTCGAGCAATGAAGAAGACTCCTGACCCATCACTGGCCCCAAAAAATTTGGCTTTTGAATTTCAAATCCGCAATGGATTTCGCAGGCGTCCACATCCACTGCAGAAACCCATGAAATGAGTTTTCCCCAAACCGGGCCAGACTAAGCCCATCATTATGCAAAAACCTAGATATTCGAGGGAGGAAAAAGGAAAATGGGTTGATCACATTGGACCCAGCAAGGAGGCCTCTAAATTGTTCGCCCGTCCAAAGTCCAAACATCAAACAAACTTATGGCAATGGAGACCTAAAAAGAAAGCTGCTACATCCTCGACTAGAATAAAATTCATTGACCTGGAACCACTTATGGATAAAATCCCTCGAAACTCAGACTCTCCTCAAAACCCCTCGCAAACTGAAACCCTAATTACTGATGCCCCTGCTTCCTCCCCACTTGAGCAAGCTATCTATCCTGTTTCGGTTGCCGAACCCGCCATTGTGCTCAACACTCTCTTGTTAAACTTTGATTCTACACCTGGTTTGGGTTCCTAAAAGCTGCCCTTTGAACACAAGCCCTCCATCAGATATATCTTTACCTGATGACATGGAAGCAAAGTTTTTCTACTCCTCATGGGTGCGAAGAAACATCCTTAGAGTTAGTAAATTGTTGGGTGTCGCTTTCGAACGCTATGAATTCCAGGCCATGGCTCTGTTTGCTGAACTTGAAAAAAGAACGCTTAAGAAAAAAAAAGGGACAGAATCTGAAAAGAAGAAGAAGATGACAGCAAGTGGTTGCAGAGAACTAAAAAGACTGATCAACTATGACGGTAAGCAGAGGCACGATAAGGTTTGTGGGGACTCTCTAGCCATTGATCTATGATTGATAAAATCATCTCGTGGAACGTTAGAGGCCTGAATGATTCAAAGAAAAGGAACATCATCAGGGGCTGCCTTAGTCGATGGAAGCCTGATCTAGTTTGTTTCCAGGAATCAAAACTTGACTCAATCAATGACTATTTGGTGAAAAGCTTATGGAATTATAAAGAGATTGGCTGGTTATCTCTACCCGCTAACAATAAAGTGAGTGGCATACTGATCATGCGGAAGGACATCTTGACCTGCATTGACCATCATCTGGGGTTTTGCTCTGTCTTGCCACTTCTCAAACACAAACAATAGTGAATGATGGTTCTTCACAGGTGTTTATTGCTGAGGCGCCAATGACGAACACTCCCTATGGGCAGAACTTTCTCATTGTCATGCGTTGTGGGGTGTGAATGGTGTGATTGGTGGTGACTTCAACATGGTCTTTAGGCACTGTGAAAGATCGGGAAGCCAGTTCTCGACTCTCATATCTCAAGAATTCAAAGTGTATTGACAATCTCGGTTTGGAAGACCTACCTTTAAGTGATGAACAATGGACCTGGAGTAACCAGAGGGACGTACCTTCATTCTCCTGCATTGACCATTTTCTTGTTTCCTCTGATCTATTTCACTCCCTTCCGGGTCTGCAACAAAAGGTAATTCCCCCTCCTCTCTTTGATCATTTTCCAATTTGTTTGGCTTCTGTGGTATCAGGTGGGGACCGGTCCCATTCCATTTCGACAACAAATGGTTAAAGACGGACAACTTTAGAGCTATGGTTTCCAAAGTCTGGATGGAAGTTGTTTTTTAGGGGACGGCAAGCTACTGTCTTAACTCCAAACTCCGCCATTTGAAAACTGAAATCAAAATCTGGATCAAAGAGGTGGGATTGAAGGAGCAGACTCGGATTAATGATTTATTATATGAGTTGGTGGACCTGGATCACTTTGAGGCTACAATGGGTTTGAACTTTGATGACAGGGATAAAAGAAACGTACTCAAAGTGGAACTAGTTAACAAAATGCATTGGGAAGCTATCTCTTGGAAACAGAAAGCAAGGGAGAAATGGATCCGCGAGGGTGATAAAAACTCCAAATTCTTCCACTGTTTGGCCAACCATCGAAGAAGAGCCAATTACGTAGAAAGTTTTGTGGTCAACAATAAAATCATCACTGGTAACGAGGCTTTACAAGAAGCTGCTAAATCACATTTCCAATCCCTCTACACAGAAAATGTATGTGACATGCCAAAGTTGGATCATATTTGTTTTGACAAAATCGGGGAATCGGAGCGGTTACTATACTGGAAGCTGAATTCACCGAGGAGGAAATTTTTTCCTGCTTGAAGGATTGTGATGACGATAAAGTCCCTAGCCCTGACAGCTTCAACATGACATTTTTCCAGAATTTTTGGCACGAAATTAAATCGGATGTACTTAAGTTCTTCAATGACTTCCACAGGCATGGCTCTTTTGTGAAACCATTAAACTCCACTTTCATCGTTTTGATTGCCAAGAAAGATGGTGCCGATTGTATCATTGATTTCAGGTCAATTAGCTTAATTAGTTCTGTTTACAAACTACTATCAAAGGTATTGGCCAAAAGGTTCTCCAAGTCACTCAAATGCATTATTTGGTAACAGTCAGCACGCTTTCATCGATGGAAGGCAAATCACCGACGCAATTATGATTGCAAACAAGGTGGTCGATGATCTATCCCGTACTAAGAATAGTGAACTTTTATGTAAATTGGATATGGAGAAAGCCTTTGATAATGTCAGCTGAGAATTCATTGACTACATGCTCGAAAGAATTGGATACAGAATCAAATGGAGGAGATGGATAAGAACCTGCATTTCCTCTACCAGTTTTTCTGTTTTGGTAAATGGCGGTCCTTCATTTTTCACTGCCTCCAAAGGTTTGAGACAGGGTGACCTTCTCTCCCCTTTGCTTTTTATTTTAACAATGGAAGCTTTGAATAAATTGCTATTGCAAGCCAGAACACTCAATCTTATCAAAGGTATCACAGTCGGGCATGAGGGAAAGATGGAGATCTCGCATCTATTTTTCGCTGATGATACTTTACTTTTCTGCCAACCAGACATCAGTACTCTTCTTCACTTAAGGTGAATACTTCTCTGTTTCCAAGCGGTGTCCGGTCTACGCATCAATTTGGCTAAATCTGAGCATGGTTGGTTTGAGTCTTAACACCTTTACAGTGGCATTAGCCCAGGTACTAAATTGCAAAGTGTCACAGCTCCCTATTAAGTATCTTGGAGTCCCGCTCAGTGCTAACTACAAAGACAGTGCTTTGTGGGATACTGTCACCAATATTTTTTTAAAAAAACTTGCAATATAGAAGAGGAAATTCCTCTCCAAAGGTGGGAGACTCACCCTCATAAAAAGTACACTTGCCAACCTCCCAACATACTACCTCTCTGTCCTCACTATTCCGGCCAATGTTGCTAACAAATTAGAAAAAATTCAATGCAATTTTCTGTGGGGCAGTGAGGAAAATAGAAGAAAATTTCATCTTGTAAAATGGGAGGATGTAAAACTACCCAAAAATCGAGGGGGACTCGGCCTCAGATCGCTGATCATTATGAATAAAGCCCTGCATGGCAAATGGATTTGGAGATTCTGGAATGAAGGTGACAACTTGTGGAAAAAAATTGTTGACTGCAAATGGAACATCAATGGAAATTATCCACACCGTAGAGGGAGCTATATCACTTATGGAAAAAGCTTATGGAGAGTCATCTCTTGCATCAACAATTTGGTACTGGATTGCTCATCTTGGGCTGTTGGCAGAGGAAACAAATGTAGATTCTGGACTGACAAATGGTGTGGTTCTTCCGATTTTCAACATCAATTCCCTCTCATTTTTGCAATTGCCAAAGACAAGATGTTGGTTGAGAATGCTTTTGACAGGGCAAATGGTGGTAGCTGGAATATCGCGGTCTCTAGGAATTTGAAGGATTGGGAAATTGCTGAATATGAAAGCTTATTAACTCTTATCTGCAATTAAACTCGCCAATAATGAGGACAAACTTCTCTGGAATATTGCCAACAATGGTATATTCTCAGTAAAATCCTTCTACCATTATTTGACTCCATACAACAGAATTAGATGTCCGGATTTCCCCACCAAATTGATATGGAACAGCACGGCCCCTCCGCGGGTCTCTTTTTTCACATGGGAAATTGCCAAGGAAAGGATTCTCACTCTTGATAACCTCATGGAAAAAGGTATTACTCTGGCTAATAGATGCTTCCTGTGTAAAATTGATGCCGAATCCTGTAATCATCTCCTACTACACTGTTCTTTCTTCCATCGGCTTTGGTCCATGGTTTTGGGGCTGCTTGGCATTTGCTGGAGCACTGGACAAAGGGAACTAAATGCTTGGGAATTTTTATTCAAACGAAACAAGAGCTATCGACTTATCCCTCTCACAATTTTTTGGATACTTTGAAAAGAAAGAAACAACCGTGCTTTTGAAGACAAAGATGATTCTTTTGTAAACATCAAGGACAAATGGTTTCACTTTTTTGGGTCCACCTTATTGGGACATCACCTTTGTAACCTTGATGATATTGGTTTTATTGTAAATATACTCTTAGATTTGTTAATCTTTTGTACATGGACGGCACCCCCTTGGTGCCTACTCTATTATATTTTCCTACTTTTTTATCTCGAAACAAAAAAAAGATTCCTGCATCTTGTTGACATTGTTATTTGACAATATTGTTCTCCCTGTTGCTTCTCAGAAGAAGCCTGCTAAGCTAAGGAAATTGTCATCCTTTTGACATTCTTTTGACATCTGTAGGAACTTTTTACTTCTGTTTAAAACTAAAGAACTTGTCAAATTTTTCAGTGATGATTTCTACAGATCATAAGACTATCAATGGAAATGATGAGATTGGTGTTAATCATCATGGATCGCTTCTTGAATTCAAAGATTGTGATAGTTACTTGGATCAGATCCTTTGGAAGATTGAAATGGCACAGTCAGAAACTCGTAAACTGAAGAGCCGAGTGGATAAGGTGTTGAGTGAATATCCTGGAAAGTTCTCTTCCGTTAATAAATTGAGCTGGTTTGCACCATGTGATGCATTGACCAGTTCTGATCAAAATCCTGCATCTCCTCCCAAAAATGGAGACAGAATGCCGGTTACATCTCTTTATACCTCATCCCAGCATGTATCTGAGGGTAACGTTGGAGATATTTTGATGCCCGAAAGTGCAGTTTCAAGTCATGGAGAGGTGACCCCTCTTCCTGATATGATGATCCGAAATACAGGACAAGGTTTTGCAGGGGCTTCATCTGAAGCTGTAAGTTATTTTCTGCTATTGCATTATTTTCCTGTGGATGTAAGAACAAATTTATTTTCAAATATCTATCACTGTTAAGTTTGGCATAATTGTATTTTATAGGTGACTAATATTAGTTGATACTAGACCTACATAAATTCTTTTTGTGTGTTTGTGCATCATATGGAGGTGTTGAACGACCTCTTCTGCAACCAAAACATGTGAACTCTCCCACCCCGTCCTGACCGTAGGGAAGTGCTATACTGACTGGTAGGGAGCACTTTTCACTAACTTGCTCCTTAATCATGGACCCACCCACTTAGATGGTGGCTGCTGATACTAGTTTCCCATAGATTTTGTTATCAATGGCAGGATCTAGGCATGAAAGCATTTATTTGGTAGGCACTTTTTCTCGAGAACAAATAAGTACTTGTTTTTTTTTTTTTAAATAAAAAGTGTGAAGAATATATATTAACATGGTACCACGAAACCAGAGGTATCACTCATTTACAAAAACTTTGCAATGTAGTGAAAGAGTCAATGACATTCCTAAAATACATATCACTAATAATGTCATGTCTTAATAAAATAAACCCAAAATAATGCATCTATTTATCTCTCAATCTATACATATCTGTCTCTTTACCCTCAAAAGTTTTAGAATTCCTCTTTTTTTCGAAGAACCCAAAAAATGGTCAATTGAATAAGTTTAATCAATCTACTATCTAAATGCACACCTTCCCAAGCCCACAATTCCTCCCTTATAGACAATAAGTACTTGATTATCAACATGAAATAATAAAAAGTTTCCTTCCTATGTGTATCTTATTTTCCTGAAAGTGTAGTCGCTGAAAAATTAGTTTACTGTTGCATCTTTATTTATTTCGTACAATGGTGCAAACTTGGAATTTCCTTCATGTGCTCCTTGTGCCTTTCTTCTGCCTGGCAGTCTGGGAACTTATCAAACTATGAATGCTATAGCATTTCCATTTCATGTCTTATTGGAGATAAGAATCCCGAGAGTTTGAAAATAAACCTGAGTTGAAGAAAATAAGAAATTAGTCTGCTGTTGCATCTTTCTTTCTATTCATTTCGTACTATGGTGCAAATTTGGGACTTCCGTTATGTGCTCTTTGTGCTTTCTTCTGCCTGGATGTCTGGGAACTCATCAAACTGTGAATATTATAGCAATTTCATTTCATGTCTTATAACCTCAGTTGAAGAAGAAAAGGCATTAAATTTCTTTTACATTCTTCTGCAGTGATTCAATTTTCAAAAATAAAAATGCAATTGTTTGAACTTCCATACCATTCCTTAATTAACAAATACAGGCTTCATTATTTTGTTTCTTTGGGACAAGTGGAATTGACCATCTATCACATGACATCAGCAGGCTGAGGAAGGAATTCCGTTACATCATCAGGCAACGAAGGAAGATTTGCACAATTTTGAAAGAGTTATCAATCAGCTTACTGTGAAGCCACAAGAATCAATGGAAATACTGACTGTTTCTCCACCTTCTCGGTCTAGGGTTCCCACTAAGAAGAGGAAACAGGGAAAGCGGAAATCAGGCCCATGGAGACGGAAATCCTCAGGTTAGCCGGATAAGGGTGTTTGAAGAAAATGGTTTTCCCCCCAGAAGTAGAATAATCAATGCTGTGAATTATATGTACATGCTGTTAATTCTGATCCACATTTTCTCTACTCTCTCCTTTTGCACATAAGAGATACAATGCTCCTGCTGATTTTTCAAGCAAAGAGAAGGAAAGTATTTCTATTGCAATATGTAAATGCTACTCTTTCAACACAGTATTGAGATCATTATGTATCTATCTATTTTGCATTTCTTGGGGTTCTTTTAGGTACAGGCCTTTCTGTTTTATTTGGGTGATTGGTTTAATATTTTAAGTTGGTCCCAGCAACAAGATAGATCTGACTTGTGATATATTTGCATCATTTTCTTCTTTCTATGTGCCTTTGTTTAATAAGTTTTTTAAGTTATTGTAAGAATACAATTATGATATTGTATCTGAGGCTACATTTGGAACAAATGAACTTATTCACAGATGATATATATATGTTCTATTCTTTCATAGATAAAAAGCATGGACTTTTAAATATTGAAATAATTCACCAAATGCTGAGCTTTAAACTAAAAAAAGTAAAAGCAAACACAGGATAATTGTTTCAAATTGGAAGCCAGCATCAGGTGAGATTACTATAAGATGCTATATTTCCCAGGAAAACCCTTCTGGAAAGCTTAGTGGAAACAAGAGCCAAGACAGTTGCCGATGGCACAAAGATAACATCAGGTACAACCTTCAATAACTTCAACTGCGGTAAACTCTCTCCTGCTCTTTTGGCTGCCATGGCTGCCGGGGGTGTTGCTATTCCTGTCATCATGGTCGTATTATCTAGCTTACTCAGCTGTATGCTCTTCTTCATGAATTCCATGAAAACTTGCTTTTTTCCTGATTGTTCAGCTTCTTTCCATTTTCTGAAACATGCCTGCAAGGTGCTTGATTTTATGTCGCCTTTTTTTTTGGTATGGTTTAAGAAGTAAAAATATTAAAAGGGTCTCACCTCAATTTCCTTTCTTGTTGGGGCATCGTAGTGTTTGCCCGGCAGAGCTGAGTTAAAGTTGCTGGACATGGTGTTTTCACAGGCAAGAATCAGATTATTTCCCAAGGAATTTTTCATATAATACATATATATATACACACACACACAAAGACTGGAATCTAAGATCTTTTGATTCTGATAATTTATTATGTCTTGTTGGGAGTGGATCCTACAGAATGTTGTAGATGAAAGTTAATTGCTCTGCATTTTCTTACTTGAGGATATCAAGAATAGCAATGTGGAAGTCATCGAAAGTATTGATTTCTTTTTCTGTGAATTGCCTGTAGAGTGACGCCGTTAAGAAATTTAACATCTGCGTTGACGGTAACCCTGATAATGTAAACAATCATTCATCAGTTCACGTTGAAAGTCACCGTTATCCCAACTCCTAGTTTGCTTTTCATCGCCATTTGACTGGACATCATTCATGAATGACATATAAATTTTTAAGTTAAAATCATTTTATGCTGTAATTTTATATATGACTTACTTTTTACAGTTCCTTCAATTTATTTTTCACTTTCATTTAAATTAACTTTCAGTTATAATATATTACTCGGGGTAATAATATATATTTACGTTACAACTTCTTTTCTGCTTAAACTACCGAGACTCCTTTAGGTTCTTTAGATCTAAAATTTCAACTTCACTGGGTACATTAAAATATTTTTCAATATAAATTTTTTTCTAAAATTTAAAATTTTAACATTTCACAAAATTGCAATTCTTATTTATTTTCAGAAATAAATAAATATATAAATACCCATTAATCTAGAAAGATAAAAAAAAACTAAAATCTAAATAGAATCTCTAATGCTTATTTCTTAAACTATGAACTCAAATCTTATTTCCGAGGAGTTAAAGAGAAAACTTGAGAGGAACTCAAACATAGCTTAAGATTAGTACAAAAACTTGGAATAAGAATTAACTAAAAATCTATAAATACATAAATAAGTCAACCATGATCAGGTTAAGAAATTAGCAACCCAAGAGAAATAGAGCAAACCTTTTCCCATGAAACTCATGTAGGAACCCATTTTGCAGACACTCCGTTCTAATCCAGTTAGATGAAATTTGTCTATTGTGTCTCTGTGTGTTTGTATATATGTATATGTATGTGTGTGTGTGTGTATATAGGAGATGAGAAGAAGAGCATATCTTTGCTAGCCTGCTTTGTCAGAAAAGCAAGGAATGTCTTCAAGAGGGGGAAGTAAACAAGGAGAAAAGGATCATCTCCTTTGTAGTCTTGAACCTCTTCACTTCCTTTATACTTGCATGATCTTTTCTTGATAAAACAAAAGGCAATCATTTCTTTATTTAAATCATCCAAATCATGATAACAGAAATCGAGAAAGAAGAAAAGCATAACAATGATGAACTATGAAATGCTCTGTTCTCCTAACCTGGATAAATAAAGATATCGAACTCTGTTCCTGATGAATCTATGAACAGATTACAAGTCATCTAATCTTTTTCATGAATTGATGAACATCACATAGTCATGTGCTTTTTATAAGATTGCTTACAATGCCAAATACATATATGGCCGTGTAATTATACATATAGTGGGTAAGATAGAAAAACATGTAGTTATATACATATGGTATACATGATACATGTACATGTAATTATACATATATGGTACATACAAAATGAGATATCAACCTCCCATACCGTATGAAGAATGAACATTTTGACCAGAAGAGTATTCCTCGGCTCGGTGATTGGAAGCAAGCAAGTTGACCTGCGCAGACAAGGTCCTAACTTGTTTACTCTTCTGAATAACTCAATATGGTTTTTGTCATACAACACTATCACTTTTTTAGGTGTTTACTCATGTCTAAGCTTTTAAACACGAACACGTAAAAGTTCAAAATTAAATAACTCAAAATTAGAGAGAGAATATATGTATACCTAAAAGATAATAGCCTAAGAAATTTAATGATTTTATGTAAAATGACAAACATCATAGTTGATTACCTCCATGATCTCCCACTTTGAGCGAAAACGTGTGGAGGCTGCTAAAACACTCATGTGAAATGGCTGCTTTCACCAAAGATAACTAGTCATTTTTCTATCAATGAATAGTCAATGAATACAAATAATCACTGAACATAGATAGTCATCTTTTTCATTTATCCTTGGACCGGATAAAATTGGTATTGTTGTGAAAATTAGTCTAGAAATATGGACTTTAAATTGTGTTTCTCTTTTTTTTTTTTTCTCTTTTGGTGTTGACTAAGCTCATTATTCAAGAAAATTATTAAGCTTATACATGCACCATGTATGTAGACTGTAGCTAAAAATCTTACCCTGAAAGGATCACCCCGTAAGGACTGCACGAACATAGGATTTCCCGATTCCCTATCCTGCAATCAAGTGACAAATATCTCACAGTTTTAACAAGAGGAGGCATTTAGAAGACAATGAAAGGAGACGAACCTCCAAATAAACATCCCTCAGTCGCCTTCCAGTTTGAGTACAGCATATGTGAACGGCATGCTCATCGCAACTCCCACTGATAATATAATCTCCTCCATTGATGTAGTATGATCGGGTGTAGTTATGAGCACTTCCTGTTGAAGTTATGTCGAACTTCGTATGGAGCCTTCCATCTGCTGCATAAAGTTGCTTGACCTAACACCATTTTTACAATTATTCACCATCTTGAACCAACTAAAGAAGCAACAGTTTCATTAACATTGACCAAAGGAGAACAAGTTTGGCCAATTTGAGAGAGTAATTAAAAAAAGTATACCTATGAATTGATTCCAGATTGGATCAACCTCATATGGGCAAATATTTAGAGAAAAATATTGCAAATATATTGGAACTTATTACAAAGTAAATAACATGGAGGTTATAATTACAAATTAGTCATCGTATAAAAAACATATTTCTCAGTTCAATCCAATTTCTAAAATATATAAATGATAGTTTAATATGTATCACCCTATAGTTTTATGTATATACCAAGATTATATCATTAAGTTTATAAGATGCTTCTATGGATAATAGGACATGATATTTTCTCGATTTGTCTAAATTTCATCCAGCATGTTACAGTATTGGTATGAAGAATCTACATCCAGGTACCTCATTGTCAATTGATGAGACGAGCAAATAGTGATCATCAGGAGAAAAGCAAACCATCACGTTTCCTCTTGAGCTTGAAGCCGTATAGCAAGGCTGTGTAGGTTTTTGTCTCAAATCCCACATCTTCACATGATTATCAAACGACGAAGTGGCAAATAGGAATGGCGAGTGGTGAGCAAATTTAGCAACGTTGATGGGTTCCTGATGCAGATTTGTGAACAACTGTAGTCGTTTTCCACTACTAACATCATAGAGAGCAACATTTTTCGAGTATCCACTAGCAAGAAACTGATCATCGGTTGAATTGACATGAACAGAAGTCAATTGCTCGAAATCATCATATGTTACTACATCTGCACTTCGGCTGATCTTTGCAACTCTTGGTGGCATGCGACTGATGTCAAACAACTTCAAGCAACCATTATCTGAACCAGCAACAAGCTGATTATTCAACAAAGACAAAAAAGCCATCAGTGATTGTCTACCAGGAACAGGCATTTCATTACTTGAACAAGATAATTATATGCATAATACATGTGTATATACATATATGTATTTGTTAAGATAATTAAAAATAAAATTCCCTAGAAGTAGATAATTAAAGAAGAAATGCTGTATGGTACCACATACTTTTGATGGATGTTTCTTAAGCCAACAGAGACCAAGAACACTGTTCATAGCCCCTGTAGAAGGAATATAACTGACAACATTCCCATTTTCATGGTTGATAACAACTACTTCTCCATCCAGAGTTCCAAATGCCATTAGCCCAGAGTTAGATGGATGATACTCGAACTGCCTTGGACGAAGCCTCTTGTTTTCTTCTTTGTATATGCAGTTAAAGCTAGATAATGGACGCAATTGCGGCCAGGCAGAAGACCTGAATTTGGCACCAATAAGAGATCTGGAGAAGGAAATTTGACTCTTTCCAAAAGGAGATGGCACATCTGACTTTGAAGAGTTCTGGAAGGAGATACCATTACCACTTGTTCCTATTTCACGCTTTTGCAAAATACTTGTAACACTTTCTTTATGTGACCGTTTATATGGTAATTGCTCATAATACTTTGAAAAGATAGTCCTGGCTAGTTCCCGCTCCTTCATTTTGATAGGCAAATTATCTAAAACTTCCAAACGCGTCAATGAAGCAACAAGATATTCCCTGTAATGTTTCTCAAAGCAGATGGGAGAAGGATGATGTGAGCTATACCCCTTTGGTGTTGTAGTGGCATCTCTCAAATCCACCAGCTTATGTACTCTTACAAGCAATTCATCTTTCTCTTGAGTCTATAAGTCACCAAAAGAAACCAGTTAGAATAAAGTTTCCATCACTAGTAAATGATGATCCTTTGCCTTTTATTATACATTAATATCTTAAGCATCTCCATACCTGATCATACAATTTGTCATGTCCATTCGAAGTAGGAAGGACAGTAGATAACTTCAGCAAATCAATCTTCTGAAGGTAACTTGGAAGTTCAGTTCCAGTAACAGTTGGTGAATCATCTGTTGTTTTATGAACCTCACTAATGACAAATGACTCTTTGAGAGAAAGCAAACCCCCTGCTTTTTCGTCAGTGCCAAATGTATGAAATTCGGCATCTCCAGGACTTATAAAAGGTGTCTCATCATACAAGCAGATATTCAACTGAGATGAAAAAGTCTTACCTACAAGCTCTTCCTTCTCAGAAGGTGATGCAGGACATGCCCCAGTATCCGTGCAACACAAGCAATTTTGAAATCGTAGTTCCACCAGGGAAGGAAGTTTTGATAAGGCAGCAGCCGTTGTCCACAGATTCACAACTCTTGTCTCACACATTGAGAGACACATCAGATTTGGCATGCAAGAAAAACAGTCCTTTTGCAAACTAGCAAGTGAAGTACAAAAATCTAGATTGAGGGTGTGTAAACGGACAAATCTCCCAACCATGTTGAGACTCTTGAGAGTATTTGATCTTAAGTGCAAGACATGGCAAGACAAGCCTTTCCTGCAGAGATCCCTGGTGAGAACTGAAATAAGTCAATAACTGATGCACATCATCATTCATCAAATCATAGATTCACTAAGAGCAGTATTATACATACAAATGCTAGGACAGGAATGTTGGAAAGCCAATGAAAAATGCCTAATGCATTATAAGAATTACCT
Organism: Carica papaya; assembly: GCF_054855325.1. Taxonomy (NCBI): domain Eukaryota; kingdom Viridiplantae; phylum Streptophyta; class Magnoliopsida; order Brassicales; family Caricaceae; genus Carica; species Carica papaya. Next base: position 2,383,960 of record NC_142312.1, on the reverse strand, counting down.
AAAAGACTAGAAATCTGTAAGTTCTTTTTGCTTTGATTCTGCTCTATTTCTATTCTATTCCGTAATCTCAGTTTCTTGATATTTAGGATTAGATAATTCTCTCTAAATTGGGATGTAGTTATGGATTTATTGCGGAAACCTTTGTAAAAAGAACTTGTTAAGAAAAAAATATTCAATCTCTGAGTTATAATAACACTTTTTAGACAAATTCTTCTTCTTCTATTATTCATAGGAGCTGCAGATTTATTTGATGCAATTCATGCTGTTGCACAAAACCCCATGGAGGATTTAGAAAACCTGCTTTTAGCAAGGCATAGATTAAAGTCTAAACCTATTCCTCCAACCAATGCCCTTGATAAGTAAAAGATCCATATGAAAGCTACACATTGCATGACCAAAAGCTTTTACGATTAAAGTTGGACGCAAATGTCATATGTTAGTGTAGCATAACAAAAAATTTAATAAGCTTTTTGTAATGCCTTTTAAAAGATGACAGGTTCATGTTTCACAGTCAAAAGTTTTTTTTTCTTTTGACAGAGCGAAGGAAATGAGGGAAAATCTACACTGATAATCTACAATCTGTCATAATTAAAGAAAACGAGTTATCAAGTCAGAAAATGTGAATGCATACCCCAAAAAATCTTTCCCCGGTGACATGTTCCTGAGATCAACAACACGGAGCTTTAATTTGACTGCATTCATCAAACACAGAATATCCTCTTCACTCAGGATTGAAGGAGATTCATGAAGTACTATGTCAACCGCATCAAGTTCAGAAGAGTCCACTGCACCCAATGTATCAATTAGTGGAGAGATATCAGCATCATTTAACTGGTCCAACCAAACCATAATGCTGCGCTTATCTCTTTGGAAGTTTTGAACCCTGGCCTGAAAAATAATAAAATAGATGGTGATGTAGGCTTTTTTTGTCTTCAACAGCTTAGAATGCAGGTTCCACAGAAATTGAAGAACTAATACAAAGCTTTTGGAACTGAATGAGGAAAATGGATGCAAGTGGCAACTATATAAGATTGCAGAAGGCCATCATTACGTTTAGTAGAAGACAGTTCACATTGCTCACAAAAGAAAAAAGGAAAGGAGAAGATTTGCTAGTGAAGATTTCATTAAAAGGAAGGGGATGATAAAATCGTCTCTTTGCTTATGGGGAACGCAGGCAGAAACTTTTGTTCCAATCTCGTTTCCAAATATATTTCACTAAAAGCATAAATTAAAATTATGAAGCAAATCCCTTAAATAAATTAGGAAATTTATAGCAGTCAATTTTGGTATTGACTGCCATAGAACTGCATTTTAAGTAACTTAATTTACTCTGAGATTATCACAAGTTATACTCTTCGCTGCCAGCATATTTGTCTCATGTAAATGGTGGATATGCATTAATTTTTTAAGTTTGCTTTTTTTTTAAGTACTGATCATACAACACTGAACGCTTCTATCTTCTCCAACCACCACCAATTTCTACCTAAAAACACCAGTGTCCTTTGTGGCTCTAATATTCTTATGGCCCAATCTCTAGAAAGTGCTAAACATTTTTCCACCACCAACAGTATGAGTAGTATGAAACATGGTTAAAACCAATAACAAACCCAATATAAAAAAAAAATAATAATAATAAAAAAACCTAAGACGACGAAACCAGGTAAACCTTAATAAACTGACCTTAGAAAACCAGGATAATACTGCAGAATTTGGTAGCACCTCGTGCTGCCTGCAAGAATCAAGATACCTAGTGCCCAGAGAGAAAAGAACAACATAATTAGCAAGAATAAACAGGCTAAACAAAATCAATTGGTCACGTATTCGAACAATCAAGACCTTAAATAAAGATATTAACACTACTACTTATAAAATCTATTCCTTTCTTTTCCACCTCCAAAATGTGCTAAAAGAACTCAGTGAACTGGCAGGGAACTTGCTATATAACAAGTTACCGAACTTCATCTCAGCTCAGAGCATTAGGAAAATTCAGTCTGTACATTAACAGTAACAACCTGTAGAAATAAAATTTGTGCCACACGAATTTCTATGATTCAAGAATTATAGCCTTTTCACCGTTTCAATCACACAAAGCCCCTTTCTGTAATGAGGTGTGAGTGATATTCAATTGAACTTATCATTATATTTAAATATATATATATATATATTATGCCAATCCACAAACAGCTCGAGATCATTAAATCGAGAGTCATCATTTCTACTTCCCATCCATGATTCAATTAAACAAAGTTGACATCCTTGACTCCAATTAATAACCAAAAAAGAAAAAAGAAGCCAAAAGTACAGAAGAAAATTCCATACAGTGTAGTCGACTGTTTCAGCTGTGAATTCAATTATACCCACGACAACTTTCTCTCTCAAACTTTCACGTACAAATTCTCCAATTCCAGTCACAACCATCATTAAATCCAACTAAACGGTCCAAAATTAGCAATTATACCCATGTTCATACCCAGATGCTCAATAACCCATAATTTGCAGCCAAAATTAGCAACAACAACAGCCATGAAAGGAGACAGAGATCAGAGAGGGAAAAACACAGAGAGGTACCTAGCTTCTAAGCAGGAAATATCCATGATCTCGATCTTGGAGCTTGCTGTGATTCACATTTGCAGGAGTAGAGAAGTCAATGGATGGAAGAAGCTTTTAGAATGTCAGAAATATCCAGGTCCCAAAAGGGGAGTTTATGGTAGGAAAGGAAAGTTAGTTGACATTTTGTGCCATATAAGTGAAGTTGCTTCTCACAAAAACACATGCGGAAAAAGGATAAACACAAGAGGAAGAAGTTGAGACATATCATCAGCCTTGTGTGTTTAAACAAGCAGACAACGATGTTTCAACAGCCATGGGGTCTCTCCATATGTTCAATTTTTTGTTCATGGCAGATTTTTCTTTAGATTTTTTTGTTTTTTTTCTTCGAGATCACACACAATACCTTTATTTTTTAAATTTTTCTCTTTTTTTTTTTAAAAAATTATGAATTAAAATATATTAGCAATTTTTGAGTTAAACTTTAAATTGCAAACAAAAAATTACCAAAATTTATCATATAACTTAAGATTAAAAATAGTTTTTGGCTTTTTAAAATTGTAAATATTTAATCACAATAGTAAAATTTTAACTTACAAATGTAATTTTTTTGAAAAGTAAATGTTGAACTTAAATTATTAAATATGACTATCTTCTAATTATGAAATATTACTTAAAAATTCATAAAATTTAACTTAAATAAAATTTGAAAAAAGGGCAAAACTTTAATTTAGCATATAATTTTGTAAAAAAAAAAAAAAACGGCTGTTGCAGGTAGAATAAAACTTAGAACAATATAAATTATGGAACAGAGTTGATTGACAAATTAGTATAAAAAATATATATAAATGAATTATCAAAATCATTATCCCAAGTTTTGATATTACATACATATCAAAACTATCTCTAATTGCGTTTGAAAATATTAACGTTTGTATCATATCTTATAATAAAAAAAAATGTAAGTGAAATCAATTGAATATTTTCAGTGTCAATTGAAAATGAATTGACTACAAATTTCCGCTTTTTAAATTTTATAAAATATTTAAATAATTTAATAAAAATTAATCAAAATAAAATATTATTTAATAAAAAATAAAATAGTATTTAAAGATTTATTATTAAAATTTAATTAATTTGAATATAATTAAGAATTTAATAGTTATATATATAGCGAGCATGATGAATAAATTACTAACTGGATATTTGCTCCGTATTCGTTTCGAATTCATAATTTTTTATCTACATCCATTTCATAGCCTGTAATTAATCAAAAATAGGTTAAATTTTAAGTTATTAAATCACTCATTCTGATATCATCACAAAATATTCATATTACATGTGTAAACGACCCGCTTTCCTATTGAGAAAGGAGCGCGATTCCACACGCATAACCTGATAAATTTACACAGCAATAAGTAAAAATTTAATATTCAATCATCCTCTATACGGAATTACAAGTTATGAAGCTTATAAAATTCTTTACATTATATCATTATAATATAATTAAGTCGACTTTACAAAACAAATTCTTACTATTACTAAAGGTTCTTTAAAGTATTTCTTCGACTTTGACCTTACTCTTGATCTGAACTAATCTGCATCGGGGATGTGAATTAGAGTAAACTTCACAGACTCAGTAAGGAAAAGAGGTAGTGCCCATAATAAAGATATGCACACACTTAATCACCAAATTTTCTAAATCGGTTTATTCAGTAAACATTCAGAATTCTTTATTTCAGTATTATAACTCAGGACATCAACAATTCATAAATAGTACAATTTAGCATTCAGTATCATAATTTTAAGTAGTAAACAGTTCATTAGATAGTAGTTCAGTATGTTAGTATCGTAAACTTTACCCATGGCTTTCTATTCATTTCTATCAGTTTATATCATATTAAATATAGTTTCACTGCGCGATGTCTGCTGATATCAACAAGAGCAGTAAAGATCCCCTCTACCACGTGAATACGTTATAGTTCAGTTCACAGTTTACAGTTTGCAGTACACAGTATTCAATTTACAATTCTTATCGCTTTGCCACGTATGGGTAAAACCGTATCCATGGTTAGAGTTCACCACAGTCACATACCAAAAGGCTACACACACACACCCACCGCTTGGTGATACCGGTTAAACGAATTTTTGTGTTTTTTAAAGATTCTTATATTATTCTTTTATTAATCAGGTTCACTTCTAGATGACCTACTCAAACATGCACCTACTTTTATATTATATATATATATATATATTATACATCAATAAGTCTACACAATATATACATTTTATATGTACAGTTATTGGCTCAATTAAGTATATATAAACATACAACACATACAACATGAATATACTTGTATATTTACACAGGACATATATGTATTTTATAAGCAGACACGTACAAGTTGTTCACTCATACATACACACATTGTATAATCTACTATTATACACATATATATGCGTCACACACACCTATAACTCGATAACTAGCATGCATAAAATCTGTATATATATACAAGTAACAATATGAATACATAATTATATGTCATACATAACATCATGTAGGTTCCCAATCAATGCAATTGCACACGCACGAATATAATGAGTTCGCATAATTCGTGATGAAAAACGTGAGCAATTTGTAAATTCTGTAAACAAGTCATTTCAACAGAAAATAAGGTTTCATAAAAATATGGGGGTCTTTGAATGAGACTAACTCAATCCCTTACCTACAGTCGAGTTGAAAAAAGTGTTAGAATCCTTATTGGCTCGGGTATACGCCCTTCTTTAAATCTTCACTATCACTTGGTTAATTTCTTCGTTCACAATTACATAACATGTGTATTAAATGATGAGAGATTTTTAGAAACGAACCCAACAAAAAAATTAGTTTTACCTTGGGCATGCGATGCCACTCGCCGGAGTCGCCACGTGCCACCACCAGTGTGCTCCCAGTTCACCACGCACCGCTGCCAGAGTGTCATTCACTGCCTCACACACAGCCACCAGAACCGGCACACACCACTAGAACCAATAAAAAACTATTGCATATCGATTGGAGATCCCCACGGAACCACTTGCGCATCCAAATCTAGCACGGATCTTATGAAATCAGGTCGGGAACGCACCACAGATCACGAGGTCGCACCTGGGCACCGAGCGTGTCTCTTTCTCCCACTGCGCACAACTACGTTATTCCCTTTCTGGCTTTCTATTTTCAGTGTAGACGGACCGGTCTCTTAGATTCGGCATCTAGTTTTGCGCACTGGACAACCCTTTCTACCGCAAATTGGTCTCCTTCTCTGATTTACTCTCTCTCTACATGCGGCTTTCTTTCTCCCCACACACAGGATCTCTCCTCTCCATGGCTCGCTCTCTCTCTATTTTTATAGTCGGAGATAGGAGAGCCTCATACAGGCCATCCTCCTCTTTCTTTGGTGAAGGGAATAGGCATATATGCCTCTTCTTCTTCGGCAACCCGAGGCACATGCCTCTGGTTGCCTATTTTTTTATGTCACCAAAACGGTGTTATTTTGATACTCTCAAAACGACGTCGTTTCACTTGCTTCTATTTTTCCTTCCTTCATATCAAAATGGCATCGTTTTTGGAATTTTTTAAAACAACGTCGTTTTGGCTTTTTCTGCTTCTAAGAAGCAAGTGGGTTGGGTTTGTTTCTCTCGAGCTGGATTGTTACAATCTCCTCTTATGAAATCAGGTCGGGAACGCACCACAGATCACGAGGTCGCACCTGGGCACCGAGCGTGTCTCTTTCTCCCACTGCGCACAACTACGTTATTCCCTTTCTGGCTTTCTATTTTCAGTGTAGACGGACCGGTCTCTTAGATTCGGCATCTAGTTTTGCGCACTGGACAACCCTTTCTACCGCAAATTGGTCTCCTTCTCTGATTTACTCTCTCTCTACATGCGGCTTTCTTTCTCCCCACACACAGGATCTCTCCTCTCCATGGCTCGCTCTCTCTCTATTTTTATAGTCGGAGATAGGAGAGCCTCATACAGGCCATCCTCCTCTTTCTTTGGTGAAGGGAATAGGCATATATGCCTCTTCTTCTTCGGCAACCCGAGGCACATGCCTCTGGTTGCCTATTTTTTTATGTCACCAAAACGGTGTTATTTTGATACTCTCAAAACGACGTCGTTTCACTTGCTTCTATTTTTCCTTCCTTCATATCAAAATGGCATCGTTTTTGGAATTTTTTAAAACAACGTCGTTTTGGCTTTTTCTGCTTCTAAGAAGCAAGTGGGTTGGGTTTGTTTCTCTCGAGCTGGATTGTTACAATCTCCTCCCCCCCCCCCCCCCCCCTTTGGTCCTTCAAATTTTCTGTGATCAGGTGGTTTGAAGACATCTCTACTCATTTTCAAGTTTCCTCTTTAATCTAATAGTTTTGTTATAATGTTTTTACTGGTGGGATCTCTTTAGTTCGTAGTTATTTCTTTTCTAACTCCCATAAGTAAGGTACAGTTGCTAAGAGTTTGTTTTATAAATTCAATATTTTATTTTATTATTATTATTTTTTTTGAACATTTACTCTAGCTACAAAGAATGTCATCTAGGGCTACAATGATCCTCGAAGTTCATTAATGTTCTGCAACTTCACATGTCTGAATTAAATTATAGTTTTTCAACTTTTGAGAACTTAATATGTGGTTACTTGGAATATACCTCCTATTGGATTTAATAGAAGATATTAATACTGAAACGTTCGTGTCATTCCTAAGAACTTAGGATTTTATAACTTTTAAATCTTGGCTCGTGAATTTTGCAAGGTGTTATAGTTTTCAAGAATTATTCCCTTCCATACTTGATGACTTGATGTCTACTTAGATTATCCTTTAACTAAGTCGTTTAGTTCCTCTAATTTCCTCAAAGACTGAAAATTTCTAATACACTCCTCATTCTCTATTCTTCACAATGATGAGTTTTTAATTACTTGAACACCCCAACACTATAGTATGCTTCCCTTCCCTCAAATTTTCTATGTTCTAAGTGAAAATTATTTGTTATCTAATTTCTAAAAATTACTTTTAGAATTTTTTTAAAAATATTTTAGTACCGAGACTTCCTCCTCTTTCCTCAATAGGTCTGGTGTCTAACTAATGCCCTAGCTAAAATTGATAATATTCTCCACCTATTCCATTCCTTTTATTATGAGTTTTTTGTATAGGAGTCATATTCTCATTTAGTTTATGTTGACTTGAAAAACATTTCTTCATGTGTTTAAATTTTAATTTAAGAATGTCTACTTTGAAGATCCATCTTGATATATTTGCATAATGTACAAATTTTATATTCCAACTTAGGAATAAACAAACAATATGGGAGGGTTTATTCACACTTAACGGTTTTGTTATTAAAAAATATCATCACAACTAATGGCTAATGAAGGTTTGGTTGGGTTAATTTTGGTCATCTTCACCGAGCATACCTCTATCAATGATTGATAAAATTTAAGGTCTTTTCTAGATGAGAGAGTGGGGAGATTAGGTACTTTCGTATTGGAGCCAGTCTGTAGCAATAGTAGGGTTGATCATAGGATTTCTACTATGTTTAGTCCACTTATAGTGATTCCTAGATGGTTTAGAGAGAAATCTTTCATGTGTGGTAGTTTATGGACCCATACCACACTTCTACTGCGCCACTTTGAATAGTGTTTACTTTAAAAGTTTATCTGGGTGTATTGCATCATTTTCCTGTTACTTTTTGGCATAAGAGAATTATGTTCTGCGTTGTTATTATATTATTAATGATTTGTGGTTAAAAGATGTTTTTAAGACATCCTCATCTCCCATGGAAATTTAATTTATGAGGGATAAAGACTTTCGGAAGAAGAGTACTAATTAGGTATACTCTCATCATCCGATACAGAAGTTTTTTATCCATCAAGAATATGATGATTTAATGCTTAAGGGTTTCTGAAGTAGTATTATAACTCCCATGCAGTATCTCAATAAGGATTTAGAGCAGCTAAGGTATTCGTTCTTCTTAAAGAAGGTTCACAAGGAATTTTGTATTTTACCAAAGTACTAAATAGTTATTTGGTTTCCCAAAAATGCTTCTTTTTTAATTTACTTGTTTTAAAATTTCTTTCCTTCTTGGTCACTAGCGAATTTAGGAAAGACTCTTCCATTTCATAACGAATCAATTGGAGGTAAATTACCGACTGACCAAAATATTTTCAGTAATGGTTATTGCTGAAAATAGTCATATTGAAGCATTAAGAACCTAAGCATTTGTAAAAACATAGGTAGGGGAAATAAGAGGCTAAAAGCTTTCTCAATTTGTGAGAATATCTATTATGATGAAAACTCAAATAATCTCCCTGTGATAAGTAAATCAAGTAAATAGGTCATGTCGAAGCTCTCTAAAATGAAAAAATGGTCCAGACCTCTAAACTCTCTATTATGTCATGATTTTGATGCAAACCATGATGTTATTACCAATAGCAAACTCCTTTGTCATTTAGTTCACAACATAACAAGTTTATAACTTGTAGTACTATTTGTAATCTTACATTCAATTTCCCTATGCAACCTAGGTATTGGTTGGGTGATGGGATATGGTTGGTTGTGAAAAATAAGAATTATCATAAATAATTATGAAGAAAAACAAGTGTATCAATAAACATTAATGAAGAAAACTTGAAAGACATTATTCCACAATGGACAAGGTAGCATAACTATCATAAGCAAGTGTAATGGTAGCAAATGTTTAAGCCCAAATGTCTTATATTGGTTCGAAAGTGCATCTAAACAAGTCCTCAAACTAAAACTCAAACTACCTCTTTGAATACATTATCACATTGTTAGAAAGGGATGATTGGGAACATGTCAACATTGTTCAAGAACTAGACACTCCCTAAGGTGAAGGTAGTTGGCCTCAAGGATGAGAAAATGTTCTTATTCCTTCAAACTTTTAGAATATTACAGTAATTATCTAATTACAACAGAGGACTCTTCTAAGACCCACTTACTTGGGGGGTTTTCTCTCACCAAAGGTTATTCTCTCATTCGAGGGATTTTCTTCTTGCTTTAGGGAATCTTCCTCTTCTAAAACTCATTTCCCAACTCGAGGGAAATTTATAGTCCTTCCCAAAAATTTATTCACTTGCTCCTAGTAGGTAATCTCTTTTGATAGTATTTAAGCTTTTTATGGTTTTATGTAATATGATAGATTATGGTTATTACGTATTCGCCATCTCTAGTTAGCTTCGGAGTGAGGCCCTAATTCTTGGATCTCTAGATTTATCACATTCTAACTCTTATAACTTCTATCTTTTTAGGTTTTTAGAACTATAATCCTACTTTTTCAAAGCTGCAAATGTTTTAGAGAAAGTTCTAAAACATCTCCTAAGGTGTGTATTACATAATTTATTTAGACTCTAAATCTCATGAGAATCCTAAATCTCATGATATAAGGGATGGTTCTGAGGAACATAGGCTCTGATACCAATTATAACGACTTACTTTCTCTTTTGAGAAAGGAGTGCGATTCCAGACACATAACCTGATAAATTTACGTAGCAATAAGCAAGATTCAATTATTCCCTATACAGAATTACAAGTCATGAGACTTATAAAATTCTTTACATTGTATCACTATAATATAATTAAGTCGACTTTATATGATAAACTCTTACTGTTACTAAAGGTTCTTCAAAGTCTTCCTTCGACCTTGACCTTACTCTTGATCTGAATTAATTTATATTGGGGGTGTGAATTGGGGCAAGCTTCACGGACTCAGTAAGAAAAAGGGCCAGCACCCACAATAAAAGTATGCACATACTCAATCACCAAATCTTCTAAATTAGTTTATTCAGTAAACAGTCAGAGTTCCTTATTTCAATATTATAACTCAGGGCATCAAGAGTTCCATAAATAGTATAATTTAGTATTCAAGATCACAATTTAAGCAATAAACAGTTCAATAAATATTAGTTCAATATTTCAGTATCGTAAACTTTACCCATAACTTTCTATTCCTCCCTATTAGTTTATATCCTATTAAAAATAGTTTCACCGTGCGACGCTATTTTTGTCAGTATTTACGAAAGCATTAAGAATCTCCTCTACTACGTGAATACGTTACAGTTCAATTCACAGTTTACAGGTTGCAGTACACAGTATTCAATTCACAGTTTTTATCGCTTCACCACGTCTGACTAAAGTCATATCCACTATTAGGGTTTACCACAGTTACATGCCAAAAGGCTATACACACATACCCACCCCTCAATGATACTTGTTAAATAAATTTTCTCGTCTTCTAAAAATTTTTATATTAATCTTTTACTAATCAGGTTCACCACTAAATGACTTATTCAGACATACATCTACTTATATATCATATATATTATACATCAATAAGCCTACACAATAAGCATAATATATACATTTTAGACGCACAATTATCAACTCAACTAAGTATATATAAACATGCAACACATACAACATGAATATACTTGTATATTTACATAATGCATATATGTATTTTATAAGTAGACATATATAAGTTATTCACTCATACATTACATATGTTGTACAAACTATAATTATACATATATATATGTGTCACACACACATATAACTCGATAACTAGCATACATAAAACCTGCATATATATACAAGTAACAATATGAATACATAATTATATGTTATACACAACATCATGTAGGTTTCCAATCATATGCAATTGCACACACGCGAATATGATGAGTTCGCATAACTCGTGATGGAAAATATGAATAGTTTGTAAATTCTGTAAATAAGTTATTCAACATAAAACAAGATTTCATAAAAAACATGGGGGCCTCTGAATGAGACTAACCCAATCTCTTACTTACATTCGAATCGAAAAAATGTCAGAAGCCTTATTGGCTGAAGTCTGTGCTCTCTTTTAAATCTTCATTGTCACTTGGTTGATTTCCTCGTTCACAATTACATAACACGAGTATTAAATGATGAGAGATTTTTAGAAACGAACAACAAAAAAACTAGTTTTACCTTGGGCACACGATCCCACTCGCCAGAGTTGCCACGCGCCACCACCCGTGTGCTCTTGGTTCACCACGCACTGCCGCCGGAGTGCCACCCGCTGCCTCACGCACTGCCGCTGAAACTGGCATGCACCACCAGAACCAATCACAAACTACTGCGTATTGGCTGGAAATCGCCACGGAACCACTTGCGTATCCAAATCTGACACGAATCTTATGAAATTGGGTCGGGAACGCGCCACAGATCATGAGGTCGTACCTGAGTGCTGCGCGGGTCTCTTTCTCCCACCGCACACAGCTGCATTATTCCCTTTCTGGTTTTTTATTTTTGGCACAGACGGACCGGTCTCTTAAATCCTACATCTAGTTCTGTGCACTGGACAACCCTTTTCGTCGCACTTTGGTCTTCTTCTCTTATTTACTTTCTCTCTCTACACGAGACTCTCTTTTTCCTCACACATGGGATCTCTCCTCTCCATGGCGCTCTCTCTCTCTCTATTTTTATAGTTATAGAGAGGAGAGCCCCATACGGGCCTTCCTCCTCTTGCTTCGATGGAGGGAAGAGGCGTACACGTCTCTTCTTCCTCTTCTTCTTCGGCGACCAGAGGTGTACATGCCTCTGGTTGCCCTAATTTTTTTTTCTGTAACTCAAATGACATCGTTTTGATGCTCACAAAACGATGTCGTTTCACTTGTTTCTATTTTTCCTTCCTTCATATCAAAATGGCATCGTTTTTTAGGTTTTTCAAAATGACATTGTTTTAGCTTTTCCTGCTTCTACGAAACAGGTGGGTTGGGTTTGTTTCTCTCGGACTGGATTGTTACCACATATTATCTCCAATATTTTAGAATCAGAGCATAAGTTAAAGCTCTTTCATGTGCTTAGGCCCATGTGGCCTTTGTGATTCCAATTAAAAAGCCGGTGAATTTGAGAAAATTTTGAATGATTTTATTTATTTCAATTGTATTTTAAATATTGAATTAAAAAATTTATAATGAATTTAAAAGTCTTTCCTAAGATTTTATTTTATTGTAAAAATTTTTTTTTTTGGTGGGGGGAGGGGATTTTATTGCACATTTACAAACAATTTTCATTATAATACAAATTAAATTAAGTAGGGAATTTTTTTAATTAACCAAATATAGTACAAACTTACTATAACTTTATCATATACTATTACATTATTGACAGTAGAATATGTATAAATTAGGCAAATTATTAAGAAATAAATGATAATGATTAGGGGAAAAAGAGAAGGATGGAGCTTGATGAGAAATGATTAACGAATAAATTGGAGGAGATCATTAATATTTTGAAGTTGGCAGTGGGCCCAAATGCCGGATAAGATAAATAAACACGTAAGATTGTCATGGAGACTAGCTTGGTGGGCCCAATAATTATGAAATTTATTAGCCTTTAAGAATTTAATTTACGACCTTTTCTTACACTAATCATTTCTTAATCAATGTTATTTTTGGCATAATTTAATATTTATATAAAACTTATTTGTGGGTTTTATTATTGAAGTAGATTTGGGATATTGTAAAATCTGAAATCTGAAATCTGAAATATGTATATGTATATAATTATTGTTTATATAAATGGTTGGTCTTTTAATTATTTAGCTATGAAGTGTTATATATACATATTTATATTAATTTAATTCATTAATTATATTATGGTCATATGGTAGCAAAACTTTAATAATTGGCATGTGACTACGCACCAACCAGAATATATATATATATATATATATATATATTCAGAAAATAGTTTGTTGCTGTTATTATTTGGATGCCAATCAGTCGTTGATGATCAAATTCATCATGACTTTGTGATTTACTTCATAGAACTATCTACCAACCAAACAGTTTATTCTAATATTTATGTATATATATATATATATAAAATAAAAGTTATTTCTTATTAATTTCAAATAAAATAATTGACCATAATCAATTATGTATTTGACAAGATGAACTTAAATTCAATTCTTGAAATCATATATCACTCAAAAACCGACATACATAATACAAAGCTATATTTGCCATCCGAAAATATTGTTTTATTTTTATTTTTTTAAACTTGTAAAGTTACTCATATATTCATATATATATATATATATAATTTGTATATTTTTATAATAATTCATATAACAAAATAATTTCTAAAAATTATTTATAATAATATTTTAAAATGATCGAAATTAATCATGTAATATCTAGGTATGAAAAATCGGCCTGGGATGATTTTCTTGATTATTTTATTTATAAAAAAATTTTAAATAATTAATTTTATTTTTAATTTAATTTTATTGAATTTTTAAAAAAATTAAATAAATTATGGACGAAATTGAAAGTAATTTTGAAGAAAATGGGTGAAATTTTGAATTTGATGTATATTTTTTTAAAAAAAAATTAAAAACAGGAGGTTAAAATGTAAAAAAAAAAGTTCGGCCATGTGGAACAGCCTAGCCAGCAGTCTCAGCAAACCGGAGTACGCCGCGTGGCAACCCCACTAACATCGGCACCAAGCAGGAAGCCATGTGAGCGATCTGCGTGCTTAGCGATCCGACGGTTCAGATCTCATCTTGCACGTGTGAACTGCCCAGATGTGTTCCCTCTTTAAACGTGATCGGATGGATAAGATAGATCGTGATGGACGGCTTGGATTCGCTCATGCCATCAGCCTAAACAGAAAATCATCGAACGGTATTCCTCACTCCACGTCGACACAAATGAATAACTTAGATTGAAGAGGATAGAATATTTAAACTCATCTTCGTAGGAGCACCTAACCCTAGCCGCCAGCCCCTGCTAGAGAAGAAGATCGGCCCCCAATCGCCACCACATCGGAGCCACCGTCGGCCACCAAAAAAGGTAAAATTTTCTCATTCCCGCTCAGAATTTGATTCTGAGTCTCCCTGTGGCTATATCGAAGCAAAAGTGACGATGGGTAAACCGAAAATTGCGGACAAAGCCTCGCGAAGCTGCCACAGCCAAAAACCCTAAATCCCCTCCGATGACCCCCTTCATGTTTCCCATTTCATACGATTCTTTGACCATTATTTTAATCGTCTCTTTCTATGTAGACTAGCCAAATGAGAAACCCAAGCTGCGAAAGAGAACCGACGAAACTACCGCACCCGAAGATCCCCCACGGGAGGTTTGATTTTTTAATTTTTCTGGCAAACCAAGGCTTTTTAACGTATTTTTTGCAAGGATAATCGGCCAAAATAAGTTAAAACTGGCCAGGCCAAGGCCAACCACCACTGTGAGCGGCGGAGCTGGGGCCGAAGCACAACGAAGCCATCGTGCCGAAACCCTAAAATTGACCATAAAGGATTTTTCAATACCAATTTTGGATTTTTTAGGTATTTTTGTATACGTAACAAATAGTTTGATTCCTAGAGAAAAAATTCGAGAAACCCGAGGCCCGCCAGGAGGCGAGTGGGTAACACAGTATTTTGAAATGCCAATTCCAATAAGGATTCCTCACAATATTCTCTGTTATGATAAACTAAGACTAAATAATCAATAATTCCGTATTTTATGAAAATTAATAAAATTATAATAATAATTACAAATCACTAGTGGAGTCGAGATCGATTAGCGTACGATTGCTCTAGTTTACTGTCATTTTTTCATGTATTGCTTAAAATGTTTACTATTAAATTATGTGTATTAAATTTTTAGTTTGAATTGTGTCCTCAATTATCTAGTTTATTTGGTTTCCTCTGCACTATTTATTTATTTATTTGGTTACCAGGTTGTGATAAATTGTATTGTTTGCTTAGACACCTTTTAGGTTAATTTATAAATACGGAATAAAGTGTTGGTATGAGATTGGTGGTTGTCTGAATGATGAGAATTTATATATATGAAAACTTACTGGGTATCTCGAAAAATGGTGGACGATCTCGGTACATAGAGAACCCTATTGTGAACATTACTTCAGTCGGGCGGGACTGAGAAGTCTCATACTGAAAGAATTTAAGAGATATAGTTCACTTTCATACTCTACGAGATATTGAAGCGATGGTATGTTTGACACCCATTACTGGACGAGGTAGTTGGGATGGTTGGATTAATGGTTAATCTAGATGCTAGGTTTACGAGTAAGGAGATACCCCTATAAATCCCCAAAAGTCCCAGTAAGTAGGTTAAAAGGAAGAATTATTGATCTTATGCACTAAATTAAAATGTCACTTGATTACTTATCTTCATAGGTTAATTTTGAAAAAACTCATAACAGTAAGTATAGAATAAAATGTTTTAGAGTTAATTGTATTTACTTAAATTAAGAGTTTCATTCGTTGTTTTGTAATTTTACCAACCTTCACTTTTTCGTATCAGTGATTGGTGTAATATTCTTACTAAACTAGTGTAGCTTACCATTTTATTAACTATTTCAGATTAACAACACCAAGATCCAGATCCCGATCAACAAAAAAGTTATGAGTAGTTTACCTCCTGGACTCTCTTCAAATGGTAGTAAAAGTTAACCCCTATTATATCTATTTATTTATTTTTAATTATCGTTTGTTTTTTTTTTTATGAATCAATATAGAATGGACATTCTTGTAGTCCTATTGAGCATTATAATTTACTATGTAATGAATATAAACTCTAACTTTATTATTCACTTCCATATTTAAAAAAAAATCTTTTTCTTTTAGTTTCGAGCATTTACAAATCATCATTTTATTTATCATACATATAAATTTAAAAAATAGAAATTCGGAACATTTTTATGTATTAAAGGGAGCATAAGATATTGTAATAAAAGTACATTTCAAATATGTAAATCTGTAAACCTGTAAAAATTAAACACACAATTTCGTACTGAATTAATGAAAAAATGTAATCGAAAGCATACCTTAATCCATCGTGGAAGAATTGTTCGTGACCAGCAGTAGAATCTTCCGAATCAGCACGGTGCTTAAAAATTAATTTTTTTTTCTAGTGACATGATTTCAGAAAAATAAGAATGACAATATTATGATTCAGGGATCATAACTATCTTTTACATCAATAAATTTTACAATTTTCATTTTACCCATAATAAAATAAGAATATTACAACAATAGTATCTGCACATTATAAATTTATATTTAAACCTGATGCATTAAATTCTAATACTGTTTAATCATATTTGATCACCTTTAAACGAGTTTATTGAATTGATAGTTTGTTACGTATAATAAAACTCACGTTAAGTTCACATGTAAAAAAAAATTCAATATAAGATTTTCTGAAAATATATTTTGTCCGAATAAAAATAAAATTTTTGTGACCATTATAAAAAAATGATTGAACAATTTTTTTTTTTTTCAAAATTTAAATGGATGTATATTATTGAGCTTTTTTCAAAAGTGAAATTAAATCATGATTTGCTTTAATTTTAAATGTTCATTTACCAATAAAATATATATGATGTATGATAAAGGGATATTGAATGATTTGCAGTTGCAAGGCAAAAGATTCCTTTCCTCTATGTGCAATCTAATTCACTGTTCATATGGTCCCCAAGTACTTTTTGAAGGTGATATTAGATGGTTATATATGTACTATATATATATATATATATATATGTGTGTGTGTGTATATTGGCATTCTCTTTTGTCACCTTATAGGTTTATGTGTTCGTATATATTATCGATATATAGTAATTACTTCAACAAATTCCCATATAATAGAGGAAATTTTTACAGTACCCGGTCAAGTTATTCATTTTCCAACTCGACCTGAGTTATAAAAAAGTTAAAAAAGAAAATTTTATGCGAAGAGTATATATGGTACCTTGTGAAGTACCCTAATCCTCTACTTGTACTTGGCTATGCAAAGTTACTACATGCCCCGTTATTACCACCTTACATTTCCTCATATATGCATTTTTTTAAAAGTTTGGAGAGTCCACTATAGTCTAATTTGTCAATAATCAATCCTAATTTTGGGATTTTAAGACACCATAAAGTATTTAAAGGTATAATAAATAAATTAAAAGATATACTTTCCTTAATCCCTAATAGAATAAATAAATTAGCAAAGTGAAATAAATATGTACATAAAGTTAAAGGCAGAACCAATACTGTTTGGGAAAAGTGCCAAGGGTAACAGATTTAATGACCAATTTGCAACATATTTTCATACAAATATTTAAATTTTAATAATAATTTTAAGTACATCCTAATTAGTGGTATTCCTAGAAAATTGAGATATATTTAGAAGTGGTAACTTAACTGGATGTTTTCAAATATAGTGGTAAGTTTTTTTTTTTATTTAATAATATATGAAAATATAAAGGGAGGAAATAAAGCCCATTCTATGTACGAAGAAAAAAACAAAGGCAAAATGTAGCAAAATGACCAGAGCAAAAGCCAGCTGGCAAAAATCAATAAACAAGAAGTACACTATAGAGTACCACTATTCATAAAGGAAACAAATGGTGGGGGGAAGGGGGTAAATCAATAAAATCAAATATCAAATGTGTACTCATAATGATAAACAAAAGATAACAAATATAAACTTATGGAGATGATGGGGGCCAAATAAATAATAATACAAAATGATCAAAACAATGACAGCCACCGATACACCATATTTTCTGTCTAGAACACCAAAGCCATACCACCCCATGCCAACGCCAATCCTACAACGAGTTTCCGCAGGCACAACACTGTCTCTGCTCCATTCTGCAATTTTTTTTTAAAAAAATAATAACAAAAATGACAATCCAAATCTATTAAAAATAATAAATAGATTCTTCCAATTTTATATTACTTTTTTCCATAAATGCAGATTTATTTTTAAATTTTCGTCTTAGATCTGATGGTAATAATAATAAATAAATTTTATCAATGTTTATCCCGTGCCACGCGCTTACTGTAAAAATTAGTACACAGCAGCCTGACATTGATTTGCAACCGGACTAAAATCTCGGCGCACACTTCAAGATTTTACTCTGTTGAACAAACCTATCGGGTCCGCTGCCTTGTCGTTTCGCCCTCAAAACATGACCGCCAGACACCATCGTCTTCCGTACTATGCAAAATGCGTCAATAAATGGCTCTTCCGCCGGTATCAGAGCTGGCGCGTGTCTCACACGCTCCGCATGCGCTCGGCTTTCGCGCTTATAGAAACAATACGATGCACGTTGTGCACGCAGCACATTGCGCACTTACCGGAAGGTAAAAGTAATAGTTCACAGTTCATTGTAAAAGTACTTTACACTATTCGGACAATGTACTTATTAGAAGGAAACGGTGTCGTTCAGTTCGTTTAAGGAGGTAAATATGATTAAATCTTAGTATTGTATTTTGGAACCGTCATAGATCTTCGAGGTTATAGTGTAGATCTGGGTGGGTGCACATTGCGATCTGGCCGCATGTTAATTCCTAAAATCTAAGGCGAAAACGTGTGGAAAAGAAATATGAGAAAGTACCTCATCGGAGATCACGGCTGGAGCAGGAGAAGTTGATTCGAGGCTTGGAGCAGGAGATTCGGTCGGCGGAGCAGGTGGACTAAGCATGTCTGGACCTGGAGCTGGCGCAATGTGCTTCTTTGGCTTCTTCTTGCTGGGAGTTGGAGCTGGAACATCGGCACTTGGAGCAATAACCGGAGCCGGAGGGGCCCCAGCCGGAGGAGAGCTTTCGGGAGGAGTTGTCGGTGCAGCTGCGGGTGGAGATCTCGCCGGAGGAGTGCTCGCGGGAGGAGAGCTCGCAGGTGGAGTGCTCGCTGGAGGAGAGCTTGCAGGCGTTGAAGCTGGTGGAGAAGTAACCGGTGCAGCCGCCGGTGTTGAAGATGTCGGCGCCTTCGCAGGAGCTGGCACCGTCTGTTTGGACGGGGAAGCCGCTGGAGAAGAAGCGGGTGGCGATGATCCGGTAGGAGTGGTGGGAGCCGGCGACGTAGGTTTGGCAGGTGCTGCGGCTGGTGATGTCGCCGGAGTGGCGGCTGTAACCGGGGCCTTAGTAGGAGCAGCGCCAGGAGACTGACCTCCGACACCGGCGACAATAATGCACATAAATACAACTGTAAAGACGTTATTCCGTTCCATCGCCAGAAGCTTATTTAGGGGCTGAGAGAGAGAGAGAGAGAGAGAGAGAGAGGAGAGAGAGTGAAGAGTGAAATAGTGGCAGGGATGAGAGCATAGATATAGGCCTGTACCAAAGCAACGGAGGGGCATTTGGGTAGATCTGGTCCGTTGAGAAGCAAGTGGGGACCACATTCACATGGGAGAAAGTAGCCGTTGGATCAACGTGTTAGAACCGTTTGGGCCCACCCAAATAAGGAAGAAAACAAAGAGACACTAGTGTGTAATTTGGCAATTGACACTGTTTTGGCTGAGCTGGGTCCCATTTGGAGGCCAATTCGGTGCATGTGATAAGTCTACTATATATGTCCGCCTCAGCCAAAAAGATAATTAATCGCCACTAAAGGAGGGTTAGTGCAAAATGGGAAAAAGCTTATTTTGATTAAGGGTATAGTCGAAATAAAGTTATATTTTATTAAATTTAATACTTTTTATAATTACTTAAAAATTTATATTTATTAAATAAATAATTTTTTTACTTTAAAAACTTCAATTCAAGTAACACTGAATTCTATTTGTTGTCCAGGTAATTCAAAAATATTAATAAAAAACATTTAATCAAACTAACAAATAATAATAATAATAGTAAATATTTAATTAGTAATAACAAATCTTGCTTTAGTTAAGTTAAAAAGCATTGATGTGATTCTGTTATGATCTGTCTGGCTTTAGGCTGGAGAGACAGCTGGAAAATTGCAATGAGACAAACCAATGGGAGGAGCCCACGTGGGGATGTTAAGGCAATAATTACGGAGCGAGTGTACGATAGAAGTGGTAACTTTAGTGGCCCACCGCCAAAGAGGTCCTTGGAGTTAACTCTCTTCTGTGTTTTTCTCGTCTTACATGGAAGAAGTGGTGCGTTGCGCGACAGTCTATTTTCCTGCATTTTTTTCCGTGATGGAAAATATATTTTTCTTACTTTTTGTTGCCTTGATTTCTATGGCCTATGTTATATATTATTCAATAAAGTAAATGTATTTTATACATTTAATTTGTACTTAGTATATTTAAATGTATGATTGGTTAACAGTGATTTTATCGTATTAATTGAATAATTAGATGTAATCATAATTAAACATTAAATAATATAAAAAATATATATTTGTGATCATTTAATTAATTAATTAAAATTATCATTTTAAAAATATATAAGTCGTCAATTTGTGACTAATAAATATTAAAAATTAAATTGTACTAAATATTAAATTTTAATTTTAATAATTTATCTTAAACTTTAATATCATATCATACATCAATATATCTATTTTATGAAATAAATTCCTTGTTAAATATGTGAGTGAGAGATATTGGATATAATATTTCAATCCATTTAATGATCTAACTTCATCTATGTCATAAAGTTATTTTATTTTATAATAAAGTTCTAAATTTAATTTTATATACAAATTGATTATATTACAGCTCTATATGATTCTCTTCTAAGACTATAACCAGCTTTAACGCGGTATAGCTTTAGATTTACCAATGGAAGGAAGATTTATGCCACCAATTGCGCCTATTTTATGTTCTTCTAGAATTGGTTAGTCCACACTTGCTAACGAAAAGAATAAAAGCATATTAACAGAGAGCTGGAACCGCAAGCGAAACTCGTTTACACAATCATCACACTTACAATTGACTTCCAATGTGAATACTTGATGCTTGAACCATTGATGCGACACCGTTTAATGGGCTAATGGGCCGAAGAAGTAACGAAAATGGGCTTTTTGGATATTTAGTTTGGGCCGGTTGTCTGAGAAGATACGAACGTATTTAATTGGTTCACTTGGGCCCAAGCCCTACGCGACCCACATTACATAAAATAAATATAAAGTGGGGATGGATCACAAACTTTGCAAAACCCCCATATGTATTATTCATATAAAAGAAAATTAAAAAATAATATTAATAATAACATGTATTAAGAACACAAATGAATTCCCAAACCTTATATATATATATATATATAATGGATGCAATTTAAATTTTACTCTAATATATTATTTTGACAAAAATATAATACGAATAAAAAAATTGATTTATAAATCAGGTTCAAGCTCCATTCTTATGATATCATATAGCAAAAGAATTATAATAGGCATACGAATTACTTAAATAATATACAATATATCAGTCTCAATTTCAAATAATAACTTAAGTTATGCATTATTAGTAACTTAAACTTAAATATTTGAAGTACAAAAAAGTTATTAAGGAATTAATAAGTAAGTTTAAAATATTACTAATATTCATTTAATTCAAAATTAAAAGAATTTAACTAAACCAGAACCAGAATATCTTGACCTTAATCATGCGGTAAAGGTAATTAAATATTTATTAAATCGTGCATGTATGATATTGAACTAGCTAGAGTCATGCCTTTTATATATATGTGTGTGTGTGTGTGTGTGTAAGTAAACTTTGATTTAGTAGTAAATTAATGGTGGCCGCATTTTCTTGAGACCAACCCAGCTTCTACTTTCATCATATATATATATATATATTCACGGTCTGATTGTGGTGCTGTAATGGAGACTGAGATGGAGATCATCATGACCTAGCTCGTATCCCTTTGCAATTTACATGCTCTGGAGTACAATGTTACTGCAAACCTGCATTAATTCCTTTGCTTTTTTCTCAACTTCAAAATATGTTTATATATATATATATATATATATGTTGAAAAGTGTTTTTTCAGTGTTTTATTTATGAATCGCAAATGGCTGACTGCTACCTTCAACTCTAATAACGGGTTTAAAATAAACTTAAGATTTTTAATCGTAGTTTAATTAGAAATTAAAAAATATAAACATCTATTAAAAACATCAAAAATAACATCATTCTATTAGTTTAAATAAAATTTAGAAATTATTATTATAGTTATAGGTAAAATTTTATATGAATTTAATTGTTATTATTTTAAAAAGAATTTAATTTTTATCATCTTTTAATTAAATTGGATATGAATTGTGATAGTGATTTTTTTTTTCTTTTGTTACTAAAAGTTTAAAAACTAAAAGTTTTTCAGGCGCATTGTAGATAAAAAACATTCGTGATAAGTTGTTGGAGATCACATGTTACACGAACATAGTTATGAAGACCAAATTGTAATGAGAAGTTAAAATTTATCAATTAATTAGCGTATTTATTCTTTTCGCAATATACATGCTAAATTTTAATACACCAATCATTCAATAATAAGTATATGATATAACGTACAAATGTAATATAAACATTAATACAGTAATTATTCTTGATAAGTAGTTGCACAACCAAAGAACTATCGATCTCAAGAATAGTGTTTCAGTCTCTTTGGAAAGTGATTATTGTTATTCTTTATTGTATTGTTGATAAATCTTATTAATTGAGAAGATTGAAGGGTAAATAATGATTTGTTACAGCTTTAATTATGAACAAGAATTAGGAAGTTAATATTTTTATAAACAAAAATTATTATTTTCATGGAGTAGAATTTAAATAAATATTCAAGAACTAATAAATGTAATTATTTTATTTAATTTAATAAAAAATTACAAAAATAGAATTTAAAATGAACAATAAACAAATTTAATTAGTATTGTTTAACTCAACAATAGTAAGTTAAGTCTTCTATAAAAAATTATATTTTTGACTAAGAGATATGTATTGGTGTATGTTCTTAGTTAAAAATTATATTTTGTCTTATATTCCAATTATATCCACATATAAATTAATTCATAAAAATATAAATTTATAATAGAAAGTATATAATAGCAAAAATTGGACGATGGAGAAAAAACTTTTATGTATACCAAATCTTTGTCTTCTGTCGGATTTATAATATCGTCCATCTGTGCAGCTAATTCTAACCCAATTTCTCTCGGCCATGGATTCACCAGGACAGATCAACAGTCCTACTACTACTACTACTACTACTAATTCTAATTCTGACTCCTCTTGTTTTTTCTGCAACGTGAAAGAGCCAGACCCATCTCTGAGAAGACCTAAAATTGCTCAATTCTTCAAACAAATCCCTATCAGAGACGACCCAGAACTTGTCTTGGTCTTAAGCGGACTCTGGAACATCGCCATGATTAACCCCGACGACTCTGAATTCCCATCTCTCGGCATCTTCGACTCCATGGCTAAACTCATCCACAGAGGCGTCGACAACAAGAAATGGCTTCGCAGAGATCAGAATATTTATATTCCCTACTACGCAGCCCATATAATCGGTTCTTATACCATGAACAAATCTCAGTTAGCAGAAAAAGCTGTCGAGTCGGGAGTGGTTTTGGCCTTGATGGAGCTTTTGAGAGGTAAAATCAGCTGGGTTGAGCAGCGAGTTGCGGTTCGAGCACTGGGTCACCTTGCCAGCCATGAGAAAACTTTTGAAGCTGTTGCTGTATATGAAGCAGAGCTTGTGAAACTAGCCATGGAGATTTCTTGCAGTTGTCTTGACGTGGTTTATGAAAAGTTCATCAGAGTGGAATATGGAAAAAGATCGAAGTATCACTGTGATTTGCTCACGAGAGGACTCGGCGGTGTCGAGACAGAGAATAAAAAGGCGGAAGAATGGGCGAGCCAGCTTCAGTGTTGGTCTTTGTATCTTCTAAATTGTTTTGCATGTAAGGAAATGTCTCTTGATCTTCTTTGCAACAAAGACTTTCTCAAAGTTTTGAGTGGAATCTGGGGTGGATTGGTAAATAGAGCTTCACCCGGTGGAATTGGACTGATAAAAACCCTGTGTTGCACCAAAATCGGAAGAGAAAAAATTGCAGATTTGAGAGAAGTCGTGGATAGTCTCTGTAATCTTTCAAGGTCTTCAGACGATTGGTGGGAAATCGCCATTGATTGTCTTCTGTTACTTCTTAAAGACCCAGAAACCAGATTCCAAGTCATGGATACTGCAGCTTTGTTTCTCGTTGATTTGGTCGAACTCGGAAATCTTGGAGATAAAATCACGCAGGTTATGTTACAGGACTTCCATAAAATAAGGTACGGTGACCTGAGGTTGAAGAACAAGGAAGCTGAGAAAGCAGTGAAAGAGATATGGGATTTGAAGGTGGAGAGAAGAAGAAGAGAGAATCTAATGTCTGATCGAGAGCTTAAAGAAAGAGAATCCATGGCGGGTGTTTTGAAACAGGAAGGAAACCAGAAGTTCTGGCCAGGTTACGTTGAAAATTCTTTGGAAATATATTCAGAGGCATTGGAGTTATGCACAGTGAAGATGAGAAAAGAGAGAATTGTTCTGCACAGCAATAGAGCCCAGTGTTATTTGCTGCTGAGAAAACCAGAGGCCGCCATCAGCGACACAACGAGAGCTCTGTGTTTGTCAAGTTCAGGGCGTCCTCACGGTAAGAGCCTGTGGAGACGATCGCAGGCTTATGCCATGAAAGGGTTTTCCAGAGAAAGCCTGATGGATTGCATAGCGTTCATCAATGCACGAATGAAGTCCGTGGAGAAGAAGAGAGTCAGGATTCCATACTACGCGGTGCAGATGATCAACAAGCAAATGAATGCCACGTGGCTGTTTGCAGCTGCAGAATCTAAAAACTGCAGCAAAGAGAAAGTTGAAAAATCTAAGAGAAAAAAACCACAGAATCAAAATCAATTACCACGTAATAGTTGTTTACATGAATAAGAACTTCCTGATCTAACGAGCGAAAGTTTTACATCTTATAAATTTAATCTCTAATATAATTATAAAGTTCAATTTATTGTGTGCAGTATTAAAAATTTTAGCGAAAGAAAATTGAGAATGAAAAATAAAATGACTACAGAATTTATGTAATTTAACTCAATGCGACTTATTTTACATGAGAGATGAATCCAAATTTAACATAGAAAATTATTAATATTATAATATATATTTTTTATTCTTAAATTTTAAAAATTAAGATACAAATTTAACTATGAGAAAAAGTTATAAATATATACGAAAAAATAAAAATATTACTATAAAATTTATATAGAAATATAGAGAGGATCACATTGTAAACATTAAAAAAAAACAAACTAACCCTAACTAACTTCGTTTTTTATTTGAGTAGGGATGGTTATGTATAGTCTATCGATCAACCACTATCTTTTGTTTTTATTTGTTATTTTGTCTCGTGGATATGAGATTAGATTTCTGATTTAACCTTTAATGATTTGTTTAGTAGCTAATTATCTTGTCTAATCTTCATGAAGCTTCCCTAGAGAGTTAAAGACCGTGCGTGCGGGAACATTTATAGTTGGCAAAATGTCTTCTTCAGATTAAGATCCTGCCACCTGGTCTCTGAAATTAATAATAAAAATTTCCTACAAAGTCTTTCAGAATCTTTAGCATTACCCATCTAGATTTGGAGCATATCATATCCCCCCCCACCTAACGCACTAATTGCATAAATAAGAGTGAAGGCCAAAACTTTACAAATACAGACAAAGCCAATTGGTGATACAGAACCAGAAGGTTTAGTCTTCCATTATCATTAAAAATTATAAATTGGTTACGAAATTCTCAGTCCGGAATTTACGTTTCCTGATACCTCGTGTGTTTTATTTTTATTGTATGTATCTGTATATTCATCTTCTTTTGGCAGAGGTTCAAGTTTCATATGATTATTACAAAATAAAACCCCCCCAAAAATATTACGAATAGAAAAAAGATCACCGAAATGACAGACAAGTTAACCTGCCATCAAAATTTCTGACTCTCAGAAGCTCTTATCGAATAATCTCCAGAATCTTTTAAATAAGGTGCAATGTGATTGCAAAGCCAAGAGGGTTGGGTTCCATTTCTTCCACACACGAAATTACTAGTTCAAACCCAAAAATTGTGGTGACAAATCCGCTAAAAATAATAGCTATGATTCAAACTAGACATTCCACAGCTATGGAAAATACAAGTCCAAAGAAAAATTATATACTGTAGTAAATAACAAAATAAGACCCATCAACTATGTCGCTAAGTATTTAATTTAATTGTAAAGGCAACTTCCTGAAACACTGAGAACAGTTAATGATAATTGGTAAAGGATTCTAAGGTTTTTTTTTTTTTTTTTTTTTTTTTTAAAAAAAGAAAGAATTGCAGAAAACCAACCCCAACAAATTTCCGAACTAACGATAAACTAATCCAACGACTAATCCAATCTATCCTGTTAAAAAGTTATTGAAACACAGTGAATAGCTGAAGAGAATATAATTAAAAAGGAAAATCCTGAAGAAAATCATTCCAACTGTAACAGCCAATGCAGCAGTCACTTTATTTGATTTGTGACCTTAACTACAACGGAGAAAGTACTTGAAAATTCTATTATGGTAAAATGCTGTACAGCCAATGATGGACAACATACATTTTGATAACATTATAAGCCGGTATCTGTAACAAGATATACTGTCTCAAATGGATCCATTTTCTGTTGCCAACATGAGCATAGATAATTTATGCTCACACGTTCTGCATCAAAACATTAAATTCGGTCAGCTATATGTACTATTAGGAGTATGGTCCATATAGAGACTCAGAAAGAATATGATTCATATAACACCACTAGATGAGATAATTTATGATTTTAACATCAATGTCTGGAGCTATTCACTTGTGAATATATGGAGTAATCATTTTCAAGGTGCCTTTGGCATACAAACATCTTGCCTCAAATGCAGCTAACTCACCTTTTGAAGAGTTGAAAGGAGCTTAATCATCGTAAGAGCTCAGTGCAGCAACAACTGATCCTGTTGTTGCAAATGTTGACGACACGTCAGGGTAATCTTTCCAAGATGTTGTGACCTTGAGTGATGGATACAACCAACTCTTAACAGCATCAGCAAAGGTGTTTGGATCAGAATTCAAAATGGCTTCCCAATCTACCTGAACTCCTGGGGGGATGTTTTCTGCAAACTCCATATTAGCGGCAAGAAGCAATCCAAGCAAAACTGTGAATCCAACAGCAGCAGTGCCTCTGGACAATGGCATAAAATTGTACCTAAAAGCCAATTCACTCTCACTTGTTCAAGCAGTTCTAAGTTGCCCCAAACTCAAACCAACCATTTTCATGAATTGACAATTAGGTCATACCAGTAATATGCCATCCTTAAAATAGCATCTCTCACATTTTCAAGCGCACTAAAATCAGTAGATCCATACTTTTCACCACAATAAGCATTGCACAAAGCCTGCAAATCCATCGCTTCGGGATTCAGAAAAAGCAATAATAATATCCAATCATAGTTGAGAATGGAAGAATTAACTTTATAAGAATT
Source organism: Carica papaya (assembly GCF_054855325.1). Lineage (NCBI taxonomy): Eukaryota > Viridiplantae > Streptophyta > Magnoliopsida > Brassicales > Caricaceae > Carica > Carica papaya. The sequence continues at coordinate 2,356,080 of NC_142312.1, read as the reverse complement.
ATACTAAACTTCAGCTATCATGCAACAATAACTTACTGGCCTAGTGGCTAGCTGTCTAAATGCCCTGGTTAAGAAAATGAGAGGAAATAGTGGGGAGAAACATGAGCATACAACAGAAATTAGGATTAGTGAAAAGAGTACCAATGAAGCTTCTCATGATTCAGATGCATTGTCCATATAAAAGTTGCTTCCACTACAGAGAATCAGTTGCCTTACTAGGAACACATATTGGTACCTGAAGGACTTAAGCATATCCAAAATGTAACATGATGCAGAACAATCCGTTTTTGGTCAGCAAGTCATAAAACCATAATAATTCAAACTAACTGAGCCTATAACAACTATGATAACATAAAACAACTCCTCAAAAGGTCTTTTCCTTAGGTTCTTTATCTCCAAGTGGATGCACTTCCCTCTAGATAATAGGTAAAAGTTGCTGTGCCATTTAAGTTGATAAGAGCATATTCAAGCCATGAATCCCAAGAAAATGCATAAGTAGGAGTCGCACATTAATGCCAAATTAAAGCATTATTACATGGGAGAAAGAACATATGCCACCAGAGTTAACATCATCACAAATTATAGGCCAAGCTAAAAACTACTCTAATCATGTTAGGTTGCAACTTACTTCCCATGCATTCTTCATTTCTGCATCAAAATCTTCCCATCTAGAAGGTATGCAAGGTGTTCGAATTGCAAATTCTAACCCGCGCTCTCTACAAGATGATAATTAGTGTAAGTATAATTGAAGACGGAGTGTTTTTAAATGAAGAGAAAATGCTGCAACCAACGATAGAAGCAGAATAGACTTTACCTTTCAACTAAGGTGATTCTGGTTCCTTCAAGCTTCTTCCTGAAACAAGGATAAACACCAGAAACCAATCAGAATAAAGACTTTTAAACGCAAGGACGTTATCCTTCAACTTCCTGGAAGATTACCCCTCAAATGCCGTACTGTTGCAATGAGTAGCCAACCAGAAATCTTCACCAACAACTTTGTAAAGATCATCACATGTTTTTGCATCCATAAACTGTGTTAAGTCTTAAACATCAGCAATTACACAATGAACATGACAAATTATACAAGATAGGCATTGAAACCATGAAAAACAAGAAATATAAAGGATTCTGAGTGATTTGGAACAACAGGAAGAACCAAAATATCATGACAGGAGAACCAAAAATATGCAAAATTACTTACATCTTGCAATTTCCCATTTTTAGACAGATCAATGATATCATCTGCCTTATTGTGTATGCAGAGTTCTTCCTTCACAATGCTCTTGGCAAAGTTTAACGTTCTGCAGCATCAACTGACATGCATTTAACCACCAAAAATATGGGTTGCTTAAAGATTAATAGCATACAATCTGCTTCGCCAGTATTTTTACCTTTCGAAATTTGGGAAGTAGCGAACTACTTTTGCTTGTCCAATTCTCATCGGTGTATTAGACCCAAAACCAGTATGGAACTCCTCACTGGAAAAGCAGAAATATTAAATTCAGAATAAAACATTATCGCAATAAAAATATTTCAGTGTTCCACCATTTCATTCAGACTTAGACTCTCAAGATAAAGTTACATTCATAAATCATTGTAAATCAAACTTGTTTTGGGGATATGATTGTGGTAGAGGATGATCAGCCAAGAATATTTCCAAGTATAGATTTCTTGTGAGAGTACAATGGAAATCTTTTTTAACTAAAACAACCTAAAGCATACAACAAGATATAGGAAATTTCAATTAAAAAAGATTTTACTCATATCTTAAATATAGGTACCGTACCTTAATTTGTTAACCCAAACAACTGGATCACAAGGTTCAGAAATTTGTCTCCATCTGACAGCCAATGAATAAACATCATGCCATGACATCATTGAACGACATGATGCTCTTTCTTCTGTTGTGCCATATGAAGTTGATGTTTCTGAGGAACTGCTTGTACTACAGCCAGCACCACCTCTATTTTGACTGAGCATATTGATTCTTTCTTTTCTCCGGGCTCTTTTCCCATGCTTTGATGTGCTTTTGTTAGAACATTTCCATTCTGACTGCAAAGAACGCCAAGCTTTTGAAACCTGCTGTGCAATTTCAATTGCAGCTAATCCTGCCATACGATGCTGGGCATGTAGTGGAAGATGAGAAAATAAAAAATTCAAGCTGCATTCAAAATTAAGAAAGAGAAAACTGCAATTTTATGAACTCAACAACAGCCAAGAGCATAATCTCCTTCACTCTTCCACAAGTTTAGGATGATTGATTTTGCACTGTAAACAAATGTATAAAATTGTTGCTGGTTTATGCAAAGGAGAATGAGCAACGCGACCACATTTAATCTTTTGTCCTGTATCTAATATAAATTGATTTTTGTATGCAGGTAGCACCTCCACTGCCTTGGAAATTATTTTGTCATTTTCTCTTCTTTGAAATAAAAGGTATGGTATATATAATTAATTACAAGCACCAAGAGGGTTATATACAAAATTATTTACATGTCAACTACGATGTTAATAAGGTCCCTAAAACCCTCCATAGAATACTTATGACTCATAACAAAAAAAACATCTGGAACCATTTATCTCTAACTCTATTGAAATCATCTTCCATCCCCTCAAAAGTTTTTTTGTTTGTTTCTCTCCACGTCACTCAAAATATAGCAAGGGAAATAAGACTCACATGTTTCTTCCGACCATTGATACCTTTCCAAACCTAAATCTCATCCTTTACTGTACCAGCCATTACCCAACTTATATCTAGAAACCCATATGCCATGGTCCATAATTTGTATAAAAGTGGAGACAAAAGCATAATATAGTTACAAGAATCCTCCTCCCACCTACACACAAAACAACCGTTCACCATAATATCTTCAATTCTCATTAACTTGTCAGTGGTAAGATATATCCACGCCTGCTTCTCAAGCAAAGAAAGTAACTCTAGGAGAATATTTTCCAGATTTATCGCAAAGAAAAACTAACCTCTGTGGAATCATTCTTGGCTAAGTAGTTATACAAAGACCTAACCGTTAACGTCCATGCTAAGTTGAGCCTCCAAACGAGTTGGTTATTACTCCAATTTGGAGATGTAAAAGATAGTCAACTCATAAGAATCTCATAGTCAATTATTTCAGTCACTAAGATTTCTCATCACCTCCACATGCCACTCCCTTCCCCCCCCCCCCCCCCCCCCCCAATGTCTCTGAATGACTCATGAACAGAGATATTCTTGTACCATGCAATAGCAAAAATATGTGGAATCCGGTCACTAAGAGCTCCCCCTCCAAGCAAAGAGTCCATCCGAAAGCTTATTCTCTCCGGTTGCCGACTCTCCACCTGATACATTCCTAAAATTTACCCTTTCTCATGTATTTTTTTTCCACACCCCCTTCCCATGCGGTCTTGACAATGCTCTAGAATACTATCCTTTATCCATAACATCAAAATTAGCCTCTACAGTTCTCACCATAGAATGTCGTTTTCTTTAATGAATCGCCAAATCCACTTGTCTTGTAGAGTCTGGTTCATTGCTACACCAGATCTCAATCCCAAACCATCTTGATGTAATGGTCTTTTGATCTCATCCCATGCCACCAAATGAAATTTTCTACTCTCTTCAAAGTTGTCCCAAAGGAATCTACACTGAATTGCTTTCGATCTTTTAACAACACTCATTGGGATTGCATAAAGTACACATAATAAACAAGAAGGTTAGCCAATGTACTTTGATTGAGTGTAACTCGCCTACCTTTGGACAGTAAATTGCTCTTCTAACTAGCCAGTCTTCTCTCAAAACCTCGCCACAATAGGGTTTCACATCCTCACATCTAAGTAATTTGCCCCCAAATGCATATCTAGGTACTTAATCGGCAACTCCACCCTTTTGCATCCAAAGACTTTTGTCAATCTAGTAGCATCACTTCCATCACCTGATCTCACCAATTCGGACTTAGTTACGTTAATATTGACTAGAAACCGCTTGGAAGCTAAAAAGAACACATCTACGATTGAGGAACACACCTTTGTCCGATTCACAAAACACTAAGATGTCATATGGAAAAAATAAGTAGATTACCTCCTCTCTTTCTCTCCTCCCACCTTTGGTTCTCTGAACAAATCTAGTCCCCTGGCCCTCAACAACAATTTGTTCAATGCTTCCAAAACACCTATAAAGGGTAAATAAAATAACAGATGCTCTTGTCTAAGACCTCTAGATGCCTTGAAAAAAGAAGATGGACTCTCATTCATCATGACCGCAAAATATATTATAGTAATGCAGGAGTTGATCCATTTATACTATTTAGCTCCAAAGCCTATTCTCGTTAGCATATATTCAATAAATCCCAAATTTATGTGATCATATGCTTTCTCCATATCAAGTTTGCATAGGACTCCTTTCTATTTCGAAATAGCAGGTCATACACAACCTCATTAGCCACCAATAATGCATCCATTATTTGTTTTTTTTTTACAAAAACATGTTGACATTCACCTACTGCGTTACCCATCACCTTTATCATTCTTCTGGATAACATCTTTGCAATGAAATTGTATATACTCTCAACTAAGTTAATAGGTCGGAAGTTCTTAATATTAGCTACCCCTTCCACCTTAGCAATTAGCACCGAGAAAGTGAAATTTAAGGATTTTAACAAAAGACCAGCTTCGTATAATCCTTTAAAAAGCTCTTAAGATATCCTCTTTCATTATATATCAAAATTTATGCAAAAAGCCCATGTTAAAACCATTGGAACTAGGAACTTTTTCCTTACTACAATGAACAAATCCCTCAAAGATTTCCTCTTTAGGAACCCTATTTCCAGAGAAACACGTCTCAACTTATCTAGGGATCTAAAATTGATACCATCAAACTTGGGCCTCCAACTAAACTCCTTGCAATACAATCTACAGAAAAAATTTCTAACCCCTTGCCTCAAACTATTGTTACCCTTCGCCTATCATCAATCTACAGAAAAAATTTCATCTCCTCTATATAGTTAGTCTTTCAATAATGATTTGTCATACTATGGAAGAATTTGATGTTTCTGTCCCCCTCCTTTATCCATACGATTCTTGATTTTTATCTCCATGATATCTCCTCTACTTGCAGTTTGTTTGCAATTCAAGCTTCAAAAATTCCCAGCAAACCAAATCTTCAGTAGATAAAGTATCCTCGCCTTCCATCCCATCAATTGTCTCGATTCCCTGAAACAAAGCTTGTGCATGCATACCTTCCATTTGCCCCTCCTCTTTTCACCACTTCTTGATTGTGGTTTTCACTGCCTTCATCTTTTGAGCAATTCCAAAATTTGGCTTTACCATTCAACCATTAACCATCTCCACTATTCCCAATCTTATTACAGAAACTATTAGTTTCTAAGTATTTATCCTCAATTCTGAATGGACAAGGGCTTCACTTGATTTCATCTGATGCTAGACAAATAGGAAAGTGACCAGATATGACATGTTGGAAAAGATTTTGGCAAATACTTGTAGCTTGAAGTTGGCAAGAAACTAACACTAAGAACCTACCAATTCGGGAGCATGCTGGGTTGGTCGAGTCTCTGGTCAGTCCAGGTCCATTTACCTCCCATTACAGATAAATCTATTAAATTAAGTCCATCAAGAGTTTCCTTAAATTCATTAGCACAAACCCTTGAAAAGTATCCAACAAACCATTTATGTTTGTTCAAAACCATATTAAAATCACCTCACACAACCCATGGGAAATCCCATTTCTGTTTACAATCTTCCAAATCCTTCCATATCGAGTCTCTCTCTCTCTCTCCCTTCACCTCTGCTGTAGACGCTAGTGAAAACTCATTTCTTCCCACTTCTACAGTTTTTAGACAGACATAATATAGAACGCTCTCCCATCATAACCTCCTCACATCTAAAAGGCTCTACTTCCATAAAACTAGAATCCCTCCAGATGCTCCTCCAGCTGGTAAGTCTCTCTAGTCTACCTTTTTTGTCTTCCATAAGCTCCAAATAATCCAGACAGAAACGGATTCCATTTTAGACTCCTACAAGTAAATGACATTGTGTTTCCGTCTACCCATGCACCCCCTAATCATCTATCTCTTCTTGTGGCTGTTTATAACCCTAACATTTCAGAAAATGAGACGACCAAACATAATTTAAGCATCTTTTGTGATTACCCCTCCCCCCTTCTTTCCTTCTTTCATCAAGTTATTCAGCTCTCTCAACTCCCTAGATCCTTCCACCTCCTGTTTATTTTTCTCCTTTGTTTTTAGCCTCTCTCCTCTCACCTTCTCCTTTCTTATATTCTCTATCTCCCTGAACAACTTTATAGCCCATTCCTCTAAACCATCAAAAAATACCCCAATATGCTACTAATTCACTGGATATTTTGGAGTATCCATCTAGAATTTTCTTCTTCAATGAGGTCCATAATTCTCTCTCCCATCTCCTCCATTTGTGTCCCCCCTTTCTGCATCAACCCCATTTCTTTACCCCCCCAGGTAGTAATTTCTACTCCTTCCTTGGCCGAAACCACCGCCAAGGGTTAGGTAGACTCTTCCTCCTCAATCTCAGCCACATCGCACCCTCTACAAATTCAATGACTCCTCTCCCCTTCTCATTGCCCGAGACTACCTCCTCCTGGTCACCATTGGTCTCTCCCAATCCTCTATCATCCTCCTCACTCTCAGAATCCAAAATCGCCTTCTCTTTCATTTTCGACAGCCTGAAAACCCAGTCTTGCCCTCTACCAATCATGAGTTTCTGCAGGTTCCTACGAGTTACGGGTTTCCTTACTCATTTCAACTCGTGAACCGACTTTTTGCCCCATCTCACTAATTCGGCCTACTCAACTCATCTGCCTTTCTCAATCCATGAAAACCATTTTACCTTCGACCCAAAAGTCCTTGTAAAACTGGGTCCTCCTCGATGAGCCTCGAATCGAAATAGATTTTTTGCCAAAACGACTGTGTTTCTCTGCATTTTGGGCTTCATTAAAACAAACTTCCCCCCCGCATTTTGGTTGTTAGTGCTTTGAAATTTGAATTACACTCAACCCGCCTTGTTAGCGGGTCTCGTCTTCCCTACTCTACTCACCTACCCCGAGCTTCCTTTCACAACTTCAAAGCAATTTTTCTCTCTTCGCTTCCAGGCTCATCATCAGCTCTGTGCGACATCTGGGACAACATAAAAATGCTGAAGCAACATTGCTGCCTTCTTTCATCCTCTTCTCCGGCTTTTGTCTAATCAATTCGGCCTCTCTAGACTTCTCGGTGCCTCACACTTTCATCCTACCGGTTCAAATACCGCAACCATCATCCTCCACCATCCGCCTATCTCTGTTCCTTCGTATAAAAAGATCCACCTCACTGTCTGCCCCTTCTCCTGTGTAGGACTAGAACTCTTTCCCTCCTATCCCTACCTAATGCCACCCACAGGTTATGTTTCCTTCCCTTCTTGTTCCGACCCCAAAGCTTTCCTCCATTGGTCCAATAAAACTCTTGTAAGACACCCAACAGCCAGCCAGCTCCATCTTTCCATAATGAAATTGACACTCTAAAGGCCTTGTTATTCTCACTCAACCTTAATCCTTCTGATCTCTTCCCCTCGTAAATGACATAAAATGCTTTTCTCAATGGCCAAAAATTTCCCGTCAAGAGGGACCATTCTGATCATCCCAACATACCACGACGTTGGCCACACAAGTTCATTCGGCCTATGTCTGGATGGCTGCTCCTTGGACAGTATGAATACCGGTCAAAGTTCGTCCCTCTCCCTCTCTCTTTGCTCCATCAGTCATTAACAGATCACTGCCCTTTCGCAAACAGATCAGTGCCCTTTCAGCTAACAGATCATTGATACAACACTGCCCTTTCCACTCACTTCAGAGGCTACTGACCGGCTCCTCTACATTTCAACCTCTACCATCCAAAATCCTCCTCACTAGCCATAAACTTGCCAGGCCTTTGCTGCTATCACGAGATCTCCTCTTCCTGGCAGCAACAAAATAACTCCAACCCCAGATCTGTTGAAAGGAACTAAAATCCCTAACTTCAAGTTGAGTTGAACTAGCAACTTGAACTTAGATAGGGAGATTGCGAGAGAGAAGGAGAATACAACAGTTTGAAGGGGGATCCAATTGCATGCTTTATTTTGTCTTTTTCTTTTCATGAAAAAGAATTAATTGCAAGCTCTATCTTATCATAATTTCTAAACTATAGCTTTCTGCTTCCTTCAGTCGAAATCATTAGTCACGAAGCATATTAGGAAAAATAATGGAAAAGGAAAAGAATGCTCCTCCATAACCATAAATGACAGTCTTTATTTTCTGTTAAATATTAAAATAATAATAAATTCAAGCTGTACTAGGTGAAGAAGATGATAAAATCAAAAAGCTGTATTCAGATTCAGAATCAAATTACAAGTAAAAACAATCAAAAGCTTGCTCTACTTCACCCTTTGACAGGCTTTATGGCTAGCCTATACCAATGAGAAAGAGCTAGGTGACCTCATTGATCCTTAGTCTTCTATCTAATATACATCATCCTTCATACACAAGTTCCATGGTGCCTTCTGGATAATATTATGGGTTTTTTATTCTTAACAAGAAGTAAATGAATGCAGAGTCTAAATGTTTATTCATGTGATGCAGAACACAAAGATACTAAAGTGGACATATTTTGATAATAAGATACATTTTTATGTAATTGCTATGTTAAAATATTACTAAAATATTTAGCTTATTTAGCAACTAAAATCTATAATCTTATGAATGGTATAAGTTTATTACTTTTCCTACTTACTTAGGATCTAATTTAGTTATCTATTATAGGTTATTCTAATCAATTAGTTTATTTTCCTATTTAGTAAAACTCCTGCATAGACTCAAGAATTTCTATTTTGAATGTAATATAGTACCTATAAATTGGGTATCATAAGCCAATTATTTGGTCCATATGACTATTATACAAATACTGAGTTACAGATTTGATTGTCAAGATCCTAGATATCTAACTTTAGTTCTTATAGATGTCCTTGGAAGTATCATGCTCAAGCCGTCTCTGTCCTACATCATCATGGATTATAAATTTTTTTATACTTCTTTCTTTCAGTTGAAACCAATAGTTATTAAGTTTGAAAAAATATATTTTACAATTTTTATTGTTTCACTTGTTCAAATGTTATCTAACATTGTTCTATTTAGTAAAACAGGATTAAATGACAAAAAAATAGGCTCCCTTTGGCAAATGAAAACATTTTCTAGTCTTCATTTCCTAATTTGTATATGTTTATGTACAGAATGTGTGGCAGTTGAAAATAAAAACAAACTTCCAGAAAATGATAGACAAATGTGACATGAATTTGAAATGAATTACGAAAAATATCTTTAATGTTTTCTAGAAACTATTTTCATTCATACCAGCTACTATTACAGATAATGATCCTGTCATACTGCTTTTGCATAAATATGTGCAAATTAAAAAACTAACAATTAAAAAATATCTTTGAAGTCCTAGTTTTCCAAAAGACAAGATGGAAAAGAGTTTATTTTTCCTAAATCTTTAGGAGGTTAGCAGAATTTTCCCAGTAAAGGAACAATCATAAGTAGAGTTAGAAAATGGAAAATGTTTAGCATGATAGATTAAATGATCAGAAAAAAATTATTATTTAAATAAGTAGAGAGGAGAGAAAACAGAATATCCAAAGAAAAGTAAAAAACCACAGGAAGAACAGAAATATTGAAGTCATTGCAATAAATGAATCACCTGACGTTTGTTGGGTAAGAAACCAGGACAATCATATTGGATCTTTTTCCCAATCAAGTCAGCAGCCAGGACAAGAGCTGTCTTCTGCTTGGTAACAGCAAAATCTTGCTTTTTAAGCTTACCCTTCTTCAGAGAATCACGTAGATGAGGCTGTCTGTAAACCTTTTCACATACATTCTTGGGGTGCAACCTTTTGCACCAGTATTCCTGGAATTTCCCAAAAAAAACTCAGTGATTGTTTGTTAACAAATGAAAGGTAAACAAAGCCTCTAGCACAAGGACATACTCAATATGAAGTCATTTTGCTTTCATTATATGTTTAGCATAGTACCTTTACTTCATGGCTAAATATCATTAAACTAAAATGAAGGGTCAGTTTCCAAGTTACTTAGCTTTTGGTATCACACACTTATCCCTGTTCTCTTAGCTTCCATATATAGCATAAGTTCACATAATATCTTAAGGACTACTGAATTGGTTTCCCATAACTTGTAAAAATTAAAATATCATAGTCTATTAACATCTTGTTCTTTTTTTTCCCTTTCTTTTTGTCGACTCAAAATGAAAGCTTCCTTAAGCAATATATAGTATCAAGCTGAAAAAGTAAAAATCAAAAGAAAATATAGTATTTGCTAAGTATTACCTTGAAAAGAGGATCTAAATCTCCATCAATATCAAACCAGCAAAATTCACTGTTAGCCTTAGAAGCAGTATATAGAGCAACCTCTTTCTGCAATAGAAGGATAATTTAGAGCCCCTATGATGAATAAACAAAATCCAGCAACAAGATTTTCAAACTAAACTAAGAGCATCAAGTCACCATTTTTCATCATAAGTAATTATGTCCCAAAGAAAATTGTCTTCACAAAAGAAGAATGTTATTACCATTGAGTAAAATCTGGATCAAGCGAGTACAAACCAAAAAGCCATTTTGAATAGATAAATATAACAATACAGCAATATAAACATAAATTATAGCATAATAACACAGATGAAAAAGTACATGACCCTCTAAGTAAATGACATATTCTGTCATTTGCTATTTTCCTTAAACAAAGACGAAGTTTGTGCCTGGATTCATGTATACGATCTCTGCCCTTTTTTCTAAGCCGGGATCAACCAGTTGCATAGAATGATAAATTTTATACATAACACCAGAGCATTATGCCATGTCAATGGTTATATTGGATTACCATGAAAGAAACAAATCAAAGGTAAGAAGGATGGAATCTGTAAGGTGAAATCATACTGTCTACCACACAGTTCTGAAAGCTAGCCATCCTAGTTTAAGAAAGATTGAACTTTGCCTGTAAGAAAATTTTGGAAGTGTCCCCCACCTGCACCATGTTGCCTCTATTTGTTTGGAAGCAGGCTGGGAACAGATTTTAACTAGGGGTAATGTTTTTATATAGAGAGAGAGAGGAAGAGAGAAAGAGACAGGAAAAATGCTGGTTAGTAGATGTTCTCTTTTAAGAAGGATAAGGAATCTCCCAGTCGTCTCCTGCTATGTTGCCCAAGGTCCTGTCAGCTGTGGAAGTCTGCCATAAGCTGTTGAAGCTTAGGGTTATTGCCCTTATTCTTCTAGATATGTTCCTGGTGATTCGAAGAAAGAGAGACGAAAGCTCTTCAGGCTGCTGCATAGGGTCAGAGATACTTGGCCTTTGGTTTTTGTCCCGCTATTTAAGATTCCACGAGTTAGGGCACCTGACAGATTTTTCTTCTGCTCCTTATGAAAATTTCTTCTCCTGTTCATGGACGGTATCCCACTTGACGTGTGGACAATACAAGTTATTATCTTCAAAAAAAGTCAAGGACAATATACATGTTATTATATGATTGCCAGTATCATGCAACACTTGGAACCAAGGATAGAGCTAGAATATTCTGATAGTGGGGTCAACAAATAAACAAAATAATGTCTGAAAGGGTCAAAATTATCAATATAACTATCAACCGAAATCATCTTTCATTATGACCCACATACGCAAAATTACCATTTATTATGACTCATGGAGTCAAAATTACCAAATGATAAATTTAGAATTATTTTTTATCAACTGAATTAAACATGTCATATATTTTTTTAACATCAAATAGAATCAATTGCCCCCATTTGAGGTATGGAGAAGATGCCCCATCTTGGAACTGCTACGATTTATTTATCACACCCAAAGTAAAACAAGAAGTATGGATAAAGCAAATATTTATAAGGAGCGAGCTTTGATTCATATCAGAAAGATTATTATTCATAGTAGTATAAGTGTTGATACAGTACAGTATTTTGGGCCTGGTCCATTTTTTTCAGTTGTGAAGGATATTTTTGCAATTCTAAGGTTTTCTACTCAAGGCACTAAAGGGCGAAAAAGTCCTAGTTGTAAGATCAAGTTCTTCAATTGTGAAAAATTCAAAGGTAGCCTAGAGATTATCTAGAAATTCTCTGTTCTCGCCTAATCCTCTAAAAAGACCCTAATTGTGAATTAAGTTCTTCAGTAGTGAAATTTTCTAGACAGCTTCAAGATATAGGGACATTAATAAATGATAATGCACACACTTTGTTTTCACTTTTATGTCAATTTGTGTTTGTCACGTGAGGATCTTCTCCTCACCAACATGCACTGAATGCTCAACATAAGCACATAGCCAGTAACATAAAGTATAGTAGTCAGATTATGATAGCAACAAAAGACGTTTAAGAACACAGGTGAAGGCCACACCATGCTTTTTTTTATTTATTTAAGAAGGTCAACAATTTTTAATATGAGATATTATTCAACATGAAACCAACCTGATAGAAGGCCAAACATTGAAGCACAAACTTCTCTGCTGAGTCAAGTTCCACATCCAATGCAGCATCATAATCCTTCACCTAAGGATATAAAATCGAAGGTATAATTTTAAGAGTGGGAAGCAATAAACAGTAACATATCTGACAATAACCGAAATCTTCTTCACAGAAGAATATTTACCGCCTCTCCATATTCCCCAATAGCATGGTAGCAGGAAGCCCGAAGGTACAAACTCTCTATGTTTGAGTTCTCAAAGCTCAACGCAGTAGATAAATCCTTGATTGCTTTCCTAGAATTTTCAATTTTGGATATGAGTATTGGATTACCAAACCTTGGAGTTGATAAGTAGCAGCTTTATGCAGAAGATCAGGTAACAGAAGTTAGACTGGAAAAAGTAAAATATGGTATGGATTCACGAGGATCCTTGTTTAAGTTTGGAAAACTAAACTACTCGTAAGAAAGAAACTCATCTCATCACATGATCCTAGTTGTACTCTATTCAAAATATAAGGCAGATAGTATCAATTTAAAGGCACTTATCTTTTAATGGTATAACAGCTTTTACAACCTTCAATATTCCTTTAAGATATATGTGTATTGTTAATTGACTCTCTTTCCGGGCTAGAAATCAGCAACTACTCAGGTAAAGCATCTGCCCCTTTTATTCTAGATAATCCAGAAGTACATGTAAAGTTCGTTCGATCTACAAATATATACTCCCTATTAATTTTTTTCATTACTATGTCCTCTTCATTGGATCTCTTCCAAGGCTAGAAATCTGAAACTACACAGGTAAAGCATCTGCCAGAAGTTCAAGCAACTATTTGGTATAAAAAAAGGTAAAACTGAATCAGAAGGAAGCAAATTATTCATATCCAAACAAAAGGCTGCAGACATCATACCTGTGCTCTCCCATTCCATGCAACAGTAACCCGCGCAAGTGATAAGCTCTAGCATATCTGTTAAAAAAGGACCAATCATTACCTTGGTGAAACAGTACTTGCACATCAGAATGAAACTGGCCATGAGAAATGAGCACAAAATACCCATAACACAGAAAATGATTTGACAAAGAAAGACAACATTACCTATTGTCAATTTGTAGAACTTGTTGTAGGCATTCCAAAGCCCGTTTATAGTTTGCCAACTCTTGATAGAACTGCCAGAAAATCACACATTCATAACAACAATACATATTAAAGCCACTTGACTCAGTTCACTGATAATCTTATTTATATCAGAGCATTTTTTATCTAAAGAAATCCACAACAGGGGAAGAAGGATGCTTGCTTTGAAGATTACAGAAGTAAAGTTTCATCTTCTAACTCTTTTTCTAGGCAAGTTTCAACATAAGAACTCACTCAACAAAAATTGACAGATAAAGGTCTCCAGTCAGGCCATGTTTTCTAGGAGCTAATTTCAGAAGCTTATGCACAATATAATTATAACTTCCCAACATTTCATGATGATGGTAAACAGAACTTCCATGTCTAACACTCGCTTATGACGTGACACAACCACTTGAAGTATAAACACTTTTGTCCCACATTCTATAAAGGATGGCATTCACTCAGCCGAATGCAAAAGGTTATTCCACAATAGGGTGAATGATGAAAGTTTGCCAAAAACATTCCCATATATCTTAATCTATTCCCTTAAACCATGGTGGAAAAGCTCAGTTAGCTCCTCTTCTCAGAAAATGGCACTTTGATATGGCTGTTGCAGCCTTTTTAAAAGACAAAAATATAAGAAAAATTAAAAAAAAAACCATCTATTCATAAGCACCAAGGGGGTGCAAATGGCTGCAGCAGCCTTTATATGTAATTAAAAAAAAAAGAAACCTATTCCCCCAGGACAAAGATGGTAGTCGGCGGTTACCTGGGTAAGATGACCCCATCCTTCAAGAAAGTTCTTATCAAGTTTGATTGATTTTAGATATGCCTCTTCAGCCCTTTTGTATTCACCAATTGATGATAGTGCCAAACCCTGTCAAGATCATAACCATTTAATTGATATAGAAGCACAAAAGCATACTAAATTCAAAAAGTTGCTATGTTTACAGAAGTTTCATGCTAACCAGATATGTATATGCAGACTGGTTATCTTTATCAAGCTTCAGACATGTAGATAGGTCTTCAATGGCAGCATTGAAATCCTTAAACTTGAAATTAACAATTCCTGCATTAATTTTTTTTTTTGAGATAAACAATTCCTGCATTAATTAAAATCTTAAGGATAACCAGTACATTACGGAAGTCTTCTTTCTAATAGAACATACTAAGGATCTTTCCTATCACTACCATGTTGCACAGTAATTTCACAGGCAATGCAAAATATGGAGTATCCTAGAATGGCATGTTCTTCTGTCAAGTTGTGATACGAACAGCTGTTGCAAAAATAACCAGAATTTATAACTCTGATACCTAGAAACTAGTCTATATTCATGACCAAAAAGAAAAACTTGCAGATAGACGCAAATAATTATAATAATTGTTTTCCAGTGAATTAGCAAGACACAAAATTGTCTTTAATGGATGTAACAAAGAGTACGATGAAGCTTGGTACCCAGATCTAGATTGATGCAAGTTACCTCTTTCATGTAATATATCAGCTGAATTAGGTTCAAACTCCAACGCCTTTGTCAGGTCTTCAATGGCCTGGTAGCAAGTAGGTAAAAATGTCAACTGCATAATTCAATGTTCATTTAACGAGAAGTTTTAAAATTTTCCAGTTCTTTCTTCAAGTTTTCATAAGTATAGCAGAAAGCTGTTTTATTTCATAGCTAGCAAGCACATGTTGACACCATGCATCACTTTTCAAGTTCTTATGACGGATTCTATAGAGCTTAAGAAAAGTTCATTCCATGAGCAAATTTGCAGGAAACTCCATTGCATAGAGAGAATAAGCAAGTAAAAAACATTGCTGAAGGAAACATCTAAAAAACAAATTTTTCTGCCATCTGGATTGACACAATAAAATAAGGTAAAAACAACCCACCTGAGTAGATTTCCCTAAGGCAGCACAGGCCTGTCCTCTCCTCTTCCAAGCCTCACCAGCTGAAGGGTTTGATTGAATGGCCTGAAATAATATAATCATTTAACCCAGATACAGTAGGAATTTGGTATAATATTTATATCAGCAATAATGCCTTTTTGGACACCTTAGTAAAATCCGAAATGGCCAATTCAAGCTCCCGTTGGAATGCATATGCTGTCCCTCTTCCTATCAATGCCTCAGGATAAGTAGGATCTTCTTTCAGTATCTGTTAAATATTGTTTAAAAAGCCTCATATATTTTGCAGCTTGATGTGAACATGGGTTCCTAGCCTAGCCTAGCCCTATATTTTCCCCCATGTCCACCATCCAATATAGAGAAGTAGACCACCTAGAGAATAGGAAACCGTCAGGATTAAGATTACAAAAAAGAGCCGAAGATTTTACCCTGTCAAAGATAGATATTGCACTTGCATACTTCCCTTCATTAACCTGCAATAGAGCAAGACTGTTATGCAAATGGTAATACATGTCTCAAAAATATTTACAAGGAAATGCAAACTATAATGGCAATCAACAGAAAATTGTTACCCAGACATACCTGAGAAATACCCCTTGAAAGTCTGAAGTCTACGCTTATTGACTTGGTCTTTGAAATCCTGGAAACACAGAACTTTCTGTTCTTCTTTGCCTCTTCATTTATTCCATCTTTTATGTCAGCTTTACTAATTGACTTGCCGCTCAAAATTGCAGATGTGTTACTTGAGTTGCTGCTAACCATTGATGACTTACTTAATCGGTCAGATTTATCACTTAAGTTAAATGCAGAATCAGAACATTGCTTATTGACAATATCATGAATTCCATTGATTTGGCAAATAGACTTGTCATTCCCTCTACCCTCATAACTTAATCCATCCGTCACGTCAGTCTTATCACCCCTTAACCCTATGGTTAATTTGAACTTGTCACTCAATTCATTAGGATTTATAGAAGATTCACTTGATTTTACATTGTCATGGGGTACTGATAACAATGGATGCATAGACGATATACTGGAGGCCTTCTCTTTCAGTCCATTTAGCATCTCAAAACTATCACTATCATTGCACGCAGAGAGCTGGTGTGATTCATTACATAACTTCGAGATATCATCTTTATTCTTGTTCCTAAAAGCTTCAGTTGATTTAACATTGACAATAGATCGTACACCAGGAGCAGCCACCAATGTTCTATCCATGGTCACAATGTTATTAGATGCAGCACTCTCTTGTTTTGCAGCCTTCAAGAGTTCTTCCAGCTCTAGCAATTGCGTCAGATCTGCAGATCGATGCAAGGCATGCTCATAGCCTTGCTCCCAAACTAAAATGGCATCCTCATTTCTTGACAAAGCCGCCAGTGCACGGCCTAAGCAACAAAATCACGGTACTAAGTTCCAAAGATGAATGAACCTCAAGCATGAGATAACATTCAAACCATTATTTCAAAAAAAAAAAATCAGACCAATCCCAAAGAAATTTGTTTGTGATAAACTAAGACGTATCCAAAAGAAAAGCATACATCGACAGACTAACCAACATGTAATTCACAGGATAACAACATGGACTATCCAATCCAACAAAGCCATGACATTGTAAACCAGTTTTTTACCTTGTAATTGAAATCAAAAAGGAAAAAAAATGCTTAGTCTATGTCTTGAAGGAATGAACTTCAATTGTAGAATTTATTCGGAGAACATACTTACTTTAACTATGTGAGGATGCAAAACCTTTACAAAATAATAAAAATATGACATCCTAAAATATTTCAAATGGAACTGAGACAATATATTTCAAATTCCACCAAACTTTTCCAGAACTTCAATTTTTATTATTTTTCACGGGCTATGCATCCTCTATAAATGTAGTTTTTTTTCAAATGAATTCCAAGATAGAGTTTATAACAGTTTTCATCTATCTTTCATTGTATACTTATCAGAAAATACCACAACATCATAATACTAATCACCATTTTTTACACCACTGCATGACAACCGAAAATAACAATAATGCACAAGTAGATGCTTAGCTCTTATTCCACAATGCAATTACAAATACAATTTGCATAAATCACAAGTTCATACAACACCAACAGATGACTATTGAAACTAAATCCAATAAATAGAACTTATACACTTTCCATTTCATTATGAGGAATAACCCTAATCATCAAATTTTAACCCTGATAGAGGAACGGATATTTCAGTTTAGGGATATAAGCTCCTGGATCAAATTAACCTGTGTACATTGTTTAGCTAAGGAGAAAACAAACCTTTGAGGATATAAGCTTGAAGAACCATAGGGTCAAGTTGGAGTGCCTTGTCACAGTCCTTTATCACATGTTTGTGGAGCTCCAATTGGCTGTAACAAAAGGCTCTATTGCTGAAAACAAGAGAGAACCAAATTCGTGCATTAATCAATAGAATTTTCAACGGAGAAATCAAGGAAAGGTCATTTAAGAGTAGAAGTACAATCAGCCATTACCATAGGTCTTGTATCGCGCATGACTGGGCGAGGAGCGAGTCAAGGACTCGGATTGCCTTTGACCAGTCTCGGGAGCTGCAGAATTTGGCGAGCTCGACTCGCTTCGAGATAGCTGACACCATTACTGAGCCACACGAGCGAGCTCGCAGATTGATTGAAACGGATCAGGTGAAACACCGTATACAGTTCTCTCTCCCTCTCCGTCTTATTCCTTCATTTCCAGCTTTTGGCGCTCCTGGGGAAACGAGGAAGAATGAGAAGGGCAAATTGGTAATTTGATAGAAACGATGAGTAGAAGAAAGTACAGGCGAATTCGGAATGAAGAAGGAGACCAGCGAGTCAGATACGCTGAAGAAATCAAGTGGGGTATATGAACAGTAAGCGTCTACTGCATATGACAACGTGTCATAAAATGATTGGCTGGAATCTTTTCTTGCAACTGCTCTGGGCTTGACACGAAAAACGCCCATCACTCGCTTCCATAGCCCTTCTAGGATTTTTGGTAATGGATTTCTTTGTCACGATTTAATGGGCTTAGTTGCCAAACACATTTTATGATAAAGGTACCGGAACATGAAAATAAATTGATTAATGTATGATTTGGTCTTATTATAGTTTTAATTTTTGTAAATTTTTCTATAATTTTACATTAAGTTTTTATTGTTTTGTACAAAAATATTTAGATCTAACAACATGTAGAAATTTTAAAAGTTAAATAAATTTAAATTTTAAAACCACAAGATAATAATAATTTAAAAGTTTCTCTATTGGCTAAAAAATTAGTACAAAGTGACTTTGATTGAGTTATTAATAAAAAATATAAAATCAATATGTTTTACAAATTTATTTTTCTTCCTATCGCACGAAAAGATGAGTCTTATATGAAACTTACTTCTACCGGGGGTGGAATATCATAATTTGTTCTAAATTCGAAAATTAAAACTTTTATAAAATAATAAAATATTACGACTAAAATTATGGAGAACCCAATCAAATAATTAAATCTATAGTTGATATATAATATAAACATACACACCCACATATATATATATATATATATACACACGTTAAAACCCCTTATTGCTTTTTTCAGAATTTATTTATTTCGTACATCTAATCATTATTTTATCAACATAACATTAACTAATGTCTGAAAACAAGAATGTTCTTCAACTTTTACAAACACAATCTGTAACGGCCCCGGAAATATTAAAATGAAATGAGTATTTAAATATATCAAATGCGTAAGCGATATCAAAATTTCAGTTAACATCCCTTACACGAAAACCAAAAACGTACTTAAAATATAAAAGGTTAAACTAACTAAAAGAGAAACTCGAAAACAAAGCTATGAGTATGACTACAGAGTCTCTAGGCATCCCTTTCGTCGTCCTCCTGCGGAACGGGCTCGAGAACCATGTCTTCCTGATCTGAAATGGTTAAATAAGGAGTGAGCTACACTAGCACAGTAAGAACATCACGATATCTCACCGTCACGGAGGTAAAGGTGGGTAGAAAACACAAAGGACCCATGGAGCATGTTTTACAACAAATCCTTTTATTTATGATAAAACATTTACCATCCACTTACCTCGGTGGAATTTATGAAAACAATATAAGAAAAACAATAACATTATCATAATCATGGAATAATATAAGCTGTAAAACATAACACTTATCACGCCTCTTGTAATTCAATCATTATACAACATATTTTTTTCTCATTTACCAGCCTACTAGTATCCATGGGGGTCCATAGGGGTCCCGCTACCCGTTAACCTTTAACATTCATAATCAGTTTCCAGGGCCGTCCCCATACCACGTCCGGTATGGGCGCCAAAACCATAAACCTCAATACCCTGTCCGGTATGAGGGTGAAACGGGTCGTCCCCATACCCCGTCCGGTATGGGCGCCAAAACCATAAGATCTCCATACCCCGTCCGGCATGTGAGACCACAATCCCGGTAGGGTTCCCTATGGACCCGGTCCGTCCACCATCTCTCAGGATATCTAGTCAGGCTGACCCTCATAATACAATTATCAGTCTACACAATCTTTCATTTTCCTTTTCCTCAGTCAGCATCATCAATTCACATTTAAACAAGCAAATCGTAATTCATGCCAAACAGACAACATACAGTATCAGTCTTTCAGTCATTCAACCCATAATTAATAAAAACGTAGTATATACACACAAATCTGTAAAATGAACACATCAAACCTCATTTTGCATTTAAAGCTGTAAACAGGCCAAATAACAGTAAATCACCAATCACACTAGACTCGGGCTCCATTAGCCACCTTAAGCAATTTCACACATTCATTAATTCAAGAAATACCGTTTTTATCATTTTGAACTTTAATACCGTGATAGGAAATAAGGTGAGGGGTCCTTACTCGTTTCGGGGTCCGAACACGGCTTCACAGTGCGCCTACAGGCTGTCCCTAATTTTCCCTGAATTTTTCCCGGGGAACTGAAACGCACTACTGGTACCTGCACGTGTTCCAAAAAAAATCCCAAATTAGGCCCAGGGCCCCTTTCGGCCCAAATCGCAACTCCGGCACGGCGGCTCCGCCGTGCTCCGGCGACGGCGCCGCCGCTGGCGGCGGCGATTCGCCTCGGGTTGGCTGTTTTCGGCCGTTTCCGGCCGAATTCGGCCACACTCGCATCGGTCCCTGCGAGAAAACAACCCTAGGGCTCTCGGGGGGCCAAAAAATCACGGAAAAACGGAGCTTACCGGCGGCGGCGCTCTCGGGTGCGGCGGCTCTCCGGCGAGGTTCGTGTTTTGGTGATTCGGCTCCGGTCAACCTGTAGAGAAAAGAATGGTGATCACGGTGATATAAAAATTGCATCAAACGGAGGCCGGGAAGGGCCTCGTCGGAGGCAAAAACCGAGAAGGGGCGCGGCGGCGCCGCTGGTCTTTGGCCACGTATTCCGGCCGTTTAGCCGAGATTTTGGCTTCGATTTGGCCACAGGAGGAATCAACGTGGAAAAACGAGTCAGGGGTATGAAATTTACCTCGATCGGCGGTCGAAAATTTCCCCGGCGGGTGGCGGCGGCCGGCTTCTGGTTTGTCTTCTCCGGCGAGCGGCAGGCGGCTAGGGTTTGTGGTCTGGTGTGGGGGTTCTACTTATAACCCCTTGCCTTTTGATCTCAGCCGTCCATTTTGTTTTAATCTGGGCCGTTCGTTTTTGATTGAATCTGGACCGTCCGTGCGATTGCATCTGGGCATTCCGATCGCGCGATTGATCTGGGCCGTTCGATCGCGCCCACGCGGATCGCCAACGTGGCCCATTCCGGAGTGATGTGGTCTTGCCACGTGGCAGGCCCCGGTTGGCCGGGATTGCTGACCGGGCCTGCTGACGTGGCTGCCGACGTGGCCTTTTTTTTTTTTGGCCCCTTTTCTCCGGGCGCTACACAATCACTTTTCCTCGTATAGTATAGTTTATATTATACTTTCTTGACAAGTACTTGGTTTAATATTGATGCAGTATAAATTGTAACACCCAACATTTATTTATTTATTTATTTATAAATATAATTATTTATTAATTGAATTTAATTTAATTTATTTTATTTTGATTTAATAAAAATAATAACAATAATAATTGTGAAAAATTAGTTAAGGATTTAATTGAAAGTAATTTTAGAAAAAAAATGGTGAAAATTTGGGTTCTGGGTTATTTTTGAAAAAAAAATCGGAAACAAAATGTCAAAACGCAATTTAAAAAAATTGTACCACGTCAGATGTCCGGTCAGCAGTCCCGACCAATCAGGACGCGCCAGGTGGTAGAGGCGCTGATGCGGGAGGCCACGCAGGGGGAACCACGTGGGTGATCCGCGTGCGCACGATCGAACGATTGAGATCCAGTCTTGCGCGCACGGACGGCCCAGATTCAAAACGCGCATGGACAGTCCATATTGGATCGTGCACGAACGACAAAGATTAGACCACGCACAAACAGTTCAGATTGAATCGCGATGAACGGTCCAGATTCATTTCCTATTTAATCGCAATCAGACGATCCATATTAAAAGCAATGGACGGCCCAGATCAAAAGTGGATGAGTATAAATAACCCTATCCGCACCCAAATCCTAACCCTAGTAGCCAGAGCCCCTCGCGGGAGAAGATAACCCAACTGTCGGGGAGTCGACCGCTGCCACCTACCGTCGCACCGGAGTAATTTTTTACCGCCAAATGAGGTAAAAATTTCTCCTCTTGAACAAAATTCAATTTTAAACCCACTTATGGCCAAATCAGAGTAAAAGAACTGGCCAATTGGCTGAAAAATGCCGCCGAAGCTCAGCACCGCCGCCGCGGGGTGTTTCAGAAAACGCCTCTGATGAGGCCCTTCCCGATTCCCGTTCGATGTAATTTTTCTACCATTGTGATCACAGTTTCCTTCTCTACAGGTTGACCGAAGCAAAACACCCAACCGCAATGTGAGCCAGGGGAGCCGCCGCACCAGAGAGCCCCACTGCCAGTGAGTTTCGAATTTTTACGTTTTTTCTGCCAACTGAGGTCCCTAAATGTGTTTTCTCACAGGAACCGATACAAATTTGGCTGAATTCGACCGAAAACAGCCAACCCGAGGTCGGTCACCACCGCGGGCGGTGGCGCCGTCACCGAAGCACGACGGAGCCGCTGTGCCGGATTTTTTAAATTGGCCGAATAGGCCCTGGACTAATTTTGGGGTTTATTTGGGACATTTATAGGTACCGTAAACGCGTTCTAGTTCCCGAAGAAAGATTTAGAAAACTCAGAGACCGCCTTTAGGCGTAGTAACCATTTAGTTTTCGGCGTCAAATCAAGTAAGGACCTCTCACCCTATTTTCTATCATAGATGTGAAGTTTGAATAAATAATAATACGGTCTTTTATACAAATAAGATAAATATGCATAATTAATTACAGATTGCTAATGGAGCCTGAAATCGGATATTGTTCTCTGTTGATTCTTGTTGATTTATTTTACAGTTTAAAGGCATGATGATATCTAGTTTTAGAGTTTTAAATGTATGTATTACTATTTTACTTGACCACTGTGTGATTTTGGGATTTAAGATATGATTGTATTACCGGGTGCATGTTCATTGTTTATATGATTATGTTTAATTTGATAACGGAGATTAAGGATAAACATGAAAGGGATGTGATCTAATAAACATATAAGGTGACAGTATCACTAGATATCCTAGGAGATGGTGGACATATCGGATTCATAGAGAACCCTACCGTGAACGTTGTTTCATACCGGACGGGGTATGGAGACTTAATTATTTGGCGCTCATACCGGATAGGGTATGGGGACGACCCGCTTCACCCTCATACCGGACAGGGTATGGGGGCGGCCCTGGAATTAAGATTGTTGAGGAAAATAGTTCACGTTTAGTGGGGACACTCCTATGAATCCCCATGGATACTAGTAGGCTGATGAAACAAGAAACGGTGATGATTAGTTATTGTTAATGAATATGAATTTATGATATGTTTTATATTACTGATTGTGTATGAAGTTATTATCTGTATGATGTTATTGTCTTTATAGGTTGTTTTTACAGGTTCTCCAATTGTAAGTAAAATGAAAATTTGTTTTATTTTTAATAAATGTATTGGTTTAAAATTTGTACTCTATTGGTTGTTTTTTGTTTTCTACCAATCTTTACTTTTGTTGTGGTGATATAGTGTGATGTCCTTACTGGGCTAGTGTAGCTCACCATTTTTTTAACCATTTTAGATCAGGAGGATCCGGTTCCCGAGCTCGATACTTTATAGTTTCATTTATTTTTTTCAATTTCTCGTATCTCTTTTAGAGAATTTGTTCCGTGATGTTTGTTAGTACTTTTGAGTTATCGTGTAAGAAATATTAACCTTAACATTTATCTCGCTTCTGCACTCAAATTATTATATGTATTTTTCTTTAAATTTTCGAGACCGTTACATAAATAAACACTAACGAGTTGAATACCAGACATAATCATAAATATTAGATATATCTACCATAAGAGTATATAAATTTTTAAAATTAAAGTTACTTTTACTTGAGAAAATTGATTTTTTAAATGTTTAATTTAAATATATTTATATTTATTTTAATTGAATACTCTTTATTTTGTAATTTAATTTATTTAATGTAGTTACAAATTAAATATTTTAATGTATTTGATTTATTTTGTCAATAATGTATTATTTATATTAAATAAATTATTAATTTAAATAATTTGTTAAGATTTTAATAATAATTATTATGTGGGTATATATAAAATAAAAAAATAGTAATAAATTCAGTACGATTACTAAAAATTTTATTAGTATACAAGTACATATTGGCTGAATCTTAAAATTAATGTAAGTTAATATTTAACAGTATTAATGATTTAATTTGTCAATGTGTTAATAAAATTATAATAATTAAATTGTGTATCTTACGAAAAAAGAATAAATAAGTAATGGAGAGCGGACCGGACAGGTGTTAGGAACCAGGGTCTTTGCCTGCCACGTGACATGGTGTGGGCAATTGTGCACGCAAGATGCTTCCCTGCAACGCAATAAAACTTCTCTCACCCCGTGAACAAAAATAAAAATTCATTACCTTTCAATATTTAAAAAGTGCACTGTACACAATTATCTTTTAAACTAAAGTTTTAGCAATTCAGTCAAGTATGGTGGAATCATCAAAGATTTTATCTTTTCGAATTATGTATGTAACTTATTATATGCTCGTAAACAAATAAAATATGTGTAAGAACTCTCGAAACTTTTTAACAATATTAAATATATCGAAATCAATTATAATTTATTTATTCTAATAAATTATTTATTTAAATAAAAGAAAATTATGTAAATATTTATTTTAAATTTCACTATCAAATTTTACGAAGAGTAAAAGATATCAAATTGGAATAGGGTGGGGGCCCCCAAAATTTTCTTATAGAAGTAACATAAGAGAATGATCAACTATGAAACGAGTTGCAGTGCTCTTTACTGATGTTGCACCACGCCATGAAAAAAGTGGAGTGAAAAAATTTTCAAGGCTGACGTCAATAAATTTATAATATTTAATTTAAAGAATTTATAATTTTAAAAAATATTCTGCAATAATTAATATTCAATCTATTTACGGTAAATTAAAATAAGGAAAAAAAAAAACTTACTCCACAAATATTTTTTTGAAATATGAATAATAATAAAAATGCATCTGAAAACTTGTTTGATATGCAGATTATCAGTTTATTTATCTTACATTTTGTTTATATAAAAATATATTAATTTAGTTGTGTATTCATTTTTGTATTAAAATATTCAATTTTAAAATTTATTTTTTAAATAATTGAGTATATATATAAGAAGCTAATTTATTACATTATAATAATAATGTAATAAATTAAACAAAATTACTAATCATATAACTTGTAATTTTATATGTTTATGGTGGTCTAACTTATTATATTTTATTTAATACAATAAATTTAATTTATTAGCATATTATTAATTTTATTTTAGTAAATTTACTATATTTATAAAAAAATATTTTATAACGAATAAATTTTTTAACTTATAGTAATTACAATAAATTATAAATTTTTATTTATTATTGTTTATCTTTTACTTCAGTTTAAGGAGATTCTCTCATCCTTCATTGATAAACTCTCTCTTTTCCTTACCCTAATAATGTCATTTCCATCCCCAAAAAATCTATATAAACAGTGATATGTATCATAGCTAACCTGCACATACAAAATAATTTAGGGAAACTCTAAAGATCTATTACAACAAGATTGTAAATCCGGACGTGATCTTAATGGTAGAGAAGAAAGACAGAAGCTACAACACAATGGTTTTAGTGCAACACCACTCAGACTGAAACACAGCCAACATCGAACTTAAGACCAAAGAAAAGCCCCCTTCCTGATTCTAGTCTGCCTAAATTCATAACACTAACTACAAAAATCAAACCGAACCTAAAAAATTAAAAGAGAAACACGTGTATTTCCTACAGCATTTCTAGGTACAGTAGTCAAATAGGAAATCAGAGAGAAACGGACCTTAGGTGGGAGTAAGACGTCGAGGTCGGCATCGGAAGCTCGAGGAAACTTATCGCGGAGGTTCCGCTTGAGCTTCTTCCTGAGTCTCTAGTGAGATTTGGTCTCGACTGCCTTCTTGAACATTTTGAGTTATTATAATTGAGATAATCACAGTTAAGATTGTTTTTGATTATATAATATATATATATATATGTATATAACCGGCTTATAAATCAAACAGAACGTGTCCACTGCTCGCAGTCGATTTAAGGAGAGTGAAGCTTAAGGGGGAGAGTTCAGTTGTGCGCGTTTTAGGAGTCGCGAAGCTTCTGGAGAGATGTGTATTTGCAGTACCTGCGTCCTGTGCTCACCGCCGTGTGCTAACCACTAGGCACTTAGATATATATATATATATATAGTCTCACGAGTCACGACTCTCGTGATCTTGATTGAATTTCGTTTCGGTTCTTTTAAAAAGGTTATAGAGAAAAATGTAGAATGATATTGGTTCTTTAATAATAATAATAATAATAACGGAATTTTTTTTTTTTTTTTTTTTACAATTTATGAAATCTTTAATCTACAAAATCGTCAAAATTTAATGATTTTTTGGGAAAAAAAAAATCAAGGGTAAAAAATTACTTATCCTTAATTCAATAACTTATTTATTCACTCATTATATAATATTATAATAATAATATTTAGTATTATTCAAATCTAGATCCTGTAATTTTTATATTATATATACAATTCAATTTTTATTAATTTAAGTAAAAATATTAATTTTGTGTTATGATATTATAGGTTTTTTTTAAGTTCTTCTTAATTTTAAATTTAAACATTCATGTTTAGAGATATATTTATTAGAAATCAACAGTTTTTGTATAAAATAATTAAAAAGACAAAGTATTGGGTTGTTAAAAAAATTATATATTTTAAATTATAGTAGAACTGATATTAATAATAATTTCCTAAGCTGTTGTTGTTATAAAAAAAAATTCAAATCAAACCAGATTTAATAAATTCAAACATACAATCTCATACTGAATCAATAAAAAAAAACAAAAGTGTACATGATTCTATTATAAAAATTTTAATTACGTCATATAGTAGATACTTCTGAATCAACACACTGTCTCAAAAATTATTTTTTTCTAGTAACAAGATTTTAGAAAAATAAAATAAATTCGGAGAACGTAACCGCCTATTTATTTTGACATACTTTTATATTTGTCATTTTACCAATCATAAAATAAAAAATTATAAAAATATTATCCATACAAATTAAATTTATACATAAAATCCGATGCATTAAAGTTCAATTCTATTTAATCGTATTTGATTACTTTTAAACGAACTTATAAATCGATAACTTATTATTATATATAAGAATGTCATAAATCTCCATTCAAATTTAATTTTCAGCAATTTAGACGATAACTAAAAAAAATTTAATATTTTATCAGTTATTTCACATATAGTAGAACAAATGTTAAGAGAGGCAACAAAACCGAAATTGAAGATTATAAGCAAAAAGATATCAGGCGGAAGAAAATTAATGGAGTTCAAGTTTAGCCTGAAATTTTTTGACTCCCTGCTTGGTAGAGCGTTCAAGATATTTTCACACATTTCTATAAACTGCCAATTCCGTGGAGGGGTAAGAACTCTATACTGATAGTAAGTAAATGGTAACAGTACAGCTCAGTAGTAAGAAAATCATGGAAGAGCTTGTACAACAAAGCCTCGTGAGAGCCAAGATTCCAAAACTTAAGCTTACAAGAAACACTGCAATACCTCTGTTCTCCATCGATGAATGATTCTCCTCCATCTTTTCAACCTTAAACCTGTAAAAGTTTTAGCACAATGATTAACACCTTTGCATAGATAAGAAAAAGGAACTTTCACAGGTGCAGAAAAAAAAAAAACCCTAGATCCACCCACACCAAACTCCTTTATTTCAGGAGAGGAGATGTAGGTTAGGGATTAGGTATTCCAATTTCCGAGCAATTACTCAATATTTTTTCATATTCCACTTTTCTGTTCATATTGTCCCAGCCAATCGTTTCCCAACGTTCTTGAAAATGTTAATAGAGAAGCCAATCAACTTAAAACAATCAAATTATGAATGTTTCGTACTTGCTTGATAAGAATAATTAGACTATTTTCATATATGCCATTAGCCATTCAAAAATTACTGTGGGTGGTCAAAATCATAAGATTTCACAGACCATGTAGAAAAACAATTATTCTTACGGTTTTGATCTTCAATCTTCATGGTTGCCCGTTTTCTTTGGAACGGTATCCTGTTATACCCTTTCAATTTACTTTTAATAGGCAAACACTGACAATAAATATGTTTTAAACAGATAGATGTCGAAGTCCTAGAAGACAATTAATTCATTTCCTTTAATTATTAAAAGAGATTTCGTAAAGAAATTTCAAAAAGAGCAATAACTAGTACTGAACAAACTCAAATAAACATGTATGCTGTGATAATTAGATTTCTTCACCAAAATACTTCCATTGTGTAAATAAAATTGCCATTAGTAGACAAGAAGATCAAGAAACCTGAGAAGGGCAATGTCCTTGCGAAGAGTATGTAAATCAGAAGAATCACGCGATTGCTGGGCAATAAATTCATCAACATCTTTAGCCTGCAAAGAGGATAACATCAAGAATTGAAAGGGAAAACAGGAAAGAAACCAAACACCCAAAACCAAATTAAATCATAAATTCACATACCATGTTTGCCTGAGTGTCGAAAATATTCTTTACATCCGATCTTATCCTTTTTAACAGTAAAACTTCTTCTTCTATATCTTTAGCTAGTTCTGTTACTATATTCCCATATCTGGAATTCAACTCTTCTATGTATCTCTCCAGCACAGACAAATTTATGTCCAGGGACCGGACTTTCTGCAGTAGTATTTTAAGAACAGCATCCCCATGCATCCTACTAGCCTGTTGATGATGAATTTCCTCAACAGGATCTGGAACATTATTCGTCTTCCCAACATCATGTTTAGTAATTGAACTTTCCACCGAGTAAACAGACTCTACTTCTGCACACAATTCATGAGAATGTACATCACTTTTCGTGGACTCCGATGGGAAAGATACCTGCTTATTGTCACCAGTTCCTTCTTGAGGTCCAAATAAATTATTTTGAGCAGATATCAAATCCTCCAGCATGCGCTCAACAGCATCCACCCCATAGACTTCAACAACACTTAGTGTACAATAAAATTCTGACCCATAATGACTCAATAGGTTGAACTTTAAGTATCTCACCCATTTTGGCTCTTGGAGAACAAACCTCTGAGCATGCTTCACATTTGCAGCAGTAAAATTCCCAAGACTAACCCACGTCTCTGTTGGATAAACCAGACTGCCAAGCAACTCGAAATCTTCTAAATTAGAGGAATAATGTTCAAAATTTGCTATATCAATTGCGTCTACTAAAGTTTCCTCTGAAAGTTCTATAACAGTAAATTTCTCCTCCGTCGAGCATGGATTTCGAAGGTACTTGTCTTTGTCTCTGCATAGGATATTAGAGGCACCCTTTGCTTCCTTGTTAAATGACAAGACCTTCGCTCCCTTTGAAGAAGAAGCATAATTGTACTCTTCCCCACCAGGCTCCACTCTGTGTATTACACTCCCAGGCTGTCCGGTTCCAGATTTTCCTTTGGAACTGAATGTTTTGGTCCTGAATTCATCAAGTCCAGTTGGCACAGCACGAGACAGCCTATCAGACTTCAGAGCATTCTCCTCCGAGTTAGTGCCCGACATGGCACAGTCAACCATATGATTTGTGTTTCCTTCACTGGCAATTGGTTCACCACTCCTGGAACCTTTATCTTCATTGACTTTTGCACGGGAATCTTCATTGTTTTGGGGACATGCAGTTCCTTCTGATGGATTTTTATCGGCAGGATCAGAATATTTTTGTGCCAGCTGAGACCCATGCCAAGTTGATGAACCAACTGGAAGCACTGCAGATGCATCTATATTTAAACAAAAGAAATTAGTGTCTGATAAAAACTAAACAGACTGTGAGGAAGAATAACCTGAAAATGAATCACACGAGTTCATTAGATTTCCTAGGCAAGGGAACTAGACAAAGAACAATACGAACATGATAAAATCAACAAGGAAAAGCAATCTTTTAACAAAGTTTCTCTTAAAAGGGGCAGAAGAAGAGAGGTTGGTCTCTTATTTGGGAAACTGAAATGCATGCTTGGAGTATTTTATTGCAATCTTACCTCTGTAACCGTCACCATAACTGATACATAAGCTCAAACCGAACACAAGGCCCCATAAAACAAACACCGAGGAAAGAGATACTTTGTACAAGCGATTTCTTCCGGTATTAGCCTTTTCCAAAGCTCTTCGTTGCAGAAGAGCTCTACATGATCTTTGCATCGCACTTCAATCCAGTACAGTGCAGACTATGGAATTCTGAGAGAAAAGATTTCCCTCCACGTCACCTGTAGACGAAGCCCCTGGTATTTAGATTAGATGCTCTTCAACATGAAGAGGAGCGAGAAATGTTAGCTTGTACATTCAGCTAACTAGTTGTAAAGTTGAAAGGTAATGAAACTGACTGAAAGAGTATTTTTTCAGCTACAAATAGCAGTAAATGAAGAAGGAAAAAAACAGAAAAATTGTAATATTAATTAACTTACAAGATATGAGCCCATAATAAACCATGTTTCACAACAAAATGAAGTAATTGGTAAAAGAATTCAAAAAAGGTAACATGAAAGACATTATCTCTAATTAAGTTAAAATTAGATTGTAAATGAATCAGGCATCCATAACCAACTACAACATGGACTAGTCAATACCGTCAAATCATCACCAGAAGCGAAGCAAAATCATACTAACCAGCAAGAATAATGTTCCAACAAACTGATAGTCAAATACATCAAATAACAGCAAGTGTGAACTTAATCCTAATAATGCCAAGAAAATTCAAAGAAAAACACTGAAGTTCTAAATGAAGAAGTTTCCACTATATTGCATTTGCACGAAGAGTAAAAGAAGACCCAAAATGAACATATAGAATAAACCCCCCGTCAAACCCAATTCAGAATCACTTAGGCTAACTTTTTTCTTCGTCTACTCAAGTGTAACAAATAAAATTAACAGATATTTATTGATAGATAAAAGAGCGACAAAGACAGATTCGAAACTTGGTCAACTTCGAAACAAAATCGAGTTTAGGATTAACGCAAACCTTGAACTATCTACATGAATAATTCAACAAATTCAAGTGGTGATTGAACAGAATTCAAACGCCAAATTTTAGAACCAATTCAAGACGATTCACATAAGAAGAAAAAAACCGAAAGAGAAAACATACCTAAACAACGCAGATCAAAATTAGGCTAAATCCAAACGGATAAAACAAACAGGCAATAAATTCTCAACCGTAGATAGTCGAGGGAAAGAAGAACTTCTCAAAGCACCTGAAAATCTGAAAAAACGAGTAAGTCAAATTATCTTCAACCGTTTTCAGAGTGAAAAAAACGGAGATCAGCGAACAAATCCAGAGAGAAAAAGAAGCGCCCCCCATCGAAACAAACGGCGTCTGTCGGTCGATTCTCTTCTCCGTCCGGGATGTCTTCAGGACCCTTCTGATGGGGTCTTGGAATAACGGCATTCTTCTCCGTCTCCCTCTCGGATTTGAAAAACACTAACCGCCTTCCGGATACTTTGTTTTAACTTTTTAACTCGAATTTCACTTTTTACCGCTCTATTCTTTCTTCTGTTATTGGATCTGGTGAGCTGAAAAGCGGTAAATTTGCGACTGTTTTTTAGTAGTAGTTTCGCTTTTGGCATTTTTATTATTTTTATTTTTATTTTATAAAATTAAAATTTGCATAAATTGAACCTTAAATTATAGTTTTGAAATCACTATATGAAAGTAATTATTTTATTTCATCCAGAATCTAAAATTTTAATTAATTAATTAAAATTAGTTTAAAATTATTCGTAAAATATTCTAAACGTTTTATTTTAAATTTTTATTAAAAAAATTAAGTACTTGAAACAGATAAAAATATCATGAATTAAATATTAAATTATAATAAATATCATAAAAATTAAATTAATAATGTAGTTTTTATTTTTATCATCGTAAAAATCTTCTTTTTTTTTTTTAATTGTAAGTTTAAGTGCAAAACCTTAAATAAAAAATAAAAATAAAAATATTAACTGACAAAAGGACAAAAAGAAAAATAAAAAAGAAATTGTATACGTTCCGAGACTTCTTTTAAATTTTGAAACACACAAAAGGAGAATATTTGCGTAACGGTTCAAGGTCGGTGACGCGCCACGATGATGTAACAGCATCAGTTTGGCGCGGATTTCTGGTTAATTTCGATTGGGGAAATGCTAGCGTAACATGTATGGTATTTTATGCCCTAATCTATTTAATTCAATTTAATATATTTTTTAAAAAATTAAAATACGTGTTTAAATCGTATCAAATTAAAATTCGTCTGAACTCTACCTTTATATATATATATATAATGAAATTTTTTTCACAATTCTATTCTCATTAACTTAATTTATTCCCTTCTTATTTACAGCCATTTTTTTAATTAATATTTACTTAAACATTTAAACGACCATTATTATTATTATTATTATTTATAATTTTTTCAATAAAAATGTAATATTTTAAAATATGGGTCTAACCCAATTAATTCTAAATTCTTTAAAATAGTTGAAATAAAGTCCGTTATGATTTAATTTATAGTGATAAATTTATTTGAAATATAAATTTATATATTTTAAGATATTAATTTATTTTCGTATTTTTATTAATAACTTAATCAGAATTATGTTTGCTGAATTTATTGGTCGTTTTAATTTTTTATTATATTATTAATAATTATACCCTTCACATAAAATAAGTTTTTATATGGGAGGGTGCATAAATATCATTTGTTACAAGCATTCCTACATTGAAACTTCCCAAAATATGTCGTATAAGAAAAGTTCGAGAACCTACAAACTTTTGGGAACTTTCCCCATCAAATGAATTCTTGCCGGGCAGGGTGTAATTTATGATTACACACACACGCGCATACATACATACATATATATATATATATATATGTTTGGAATACTTAAAACATTAAGTCCATATCGAAAAGCTGAACAATTATAAATTTGTTTGACGTGGCATTTTCATGTAGGCTTGTTTTTGTTCATTAGATATTTTCTCTTCCCATAATTGTATTGACGACTTTTTTTTTCTCAATATTTCAAAAAATACATTATGTCTTAAAATTTTTATTATTATGAATTCGGAATATACTATTTAATTTCAGAAATATCAAGTATTTTTAATTAAGTATCAAAATCTATTCAGTTAACTTATATTCAATTAACATATAATTTTTTATACTATTTTAAACTTACATATGTTATGTTAAAAGTTAATTAAATAAATTTTTATTTTTATTTTTATCGCATCTCATCAATAAGTAGTAGATCTTAACACTTTAAAGTTTTTTAGAATTAAAAATATTTTTCACATTGCGTCTTAAATTATCTTTTGAATTAGACAATTTTAATCTAATATAATTCGTTAAATTTAAAAAAAAATAAATGACAAATATATTTATGAAATACGCGAAATAAACTAAATTTACATTATTTATATGATATCAACACGCAATTCAAGGTTCCAAACTATAACTTTGTACTATTGATATATAAATGCATAATTCAATACTTCAATACACAATATTATATAAAGAAATAAAAATACCAAATGATTTGTGTTAATTAGATTAATATATTAAGTAAATTGACCGCATACCTACTCATCAAATTTTGTACGGTGGACTCAGTCGGAAATAGAAGATGAAGTTGGAGATTTTTATCAGTCATAAAATTTAGGACTTTTCCAAATAGGAAAACAACGTAATCAAATTCATTTTCGCATGAACTTGGAAATTCTAGATTACTCTTCCAGTGGATTCTCCATACAGAAACTCAGTAGCATATTATTACAAAAATATTTTTATGTAATATTTATATAATATTACTATCAATTACTCATATTTCAGTAATAACATTTCTTATTCGTTAATGTTTTAGCCTATTATAAGGAGTGCTGCTTGCAATTTGTTAAATGCCAATTATTTTTTGTCAAAATTTAATTCCATCACCATTTTTGGAAGAAAATTTAGGGATCGGGGAAGAACATATGAAAATATTTACTTCTACTTTCTTTCAATTTGATTATTAAATAATTTTTTGGAGACGAATTGATTGTTGAGAATATTTTATAGATTTAGAAAACTATTAATTTTTTTGAGGTAAATAATATACAACTTTGTAATATATTTTTATGAATAAATACATAGGTAATAACCTTATGCCGAAGCTAAGTATCATAGTATGTAGAAAATTATTTCGACCTTTTATTTTCTAAATCGTACATATATTTATTCATGAAAGTAAGAATTGACATTTGATAATTTTCTATACAATATTGGAAATTGGTTTCAAATTTTTCTCTACAATCGTTGTCGACATTATCGTTTTAATCTAACTTAACCTAGTGGGAACTGAAATTCATCAAGTTGAATTTGAAGTACGGGCGACTACTGCAATATGAGCATTACAGTGGTGGGTGAAAGTGGAAAATGCACTAAAACTGTGGATTCGGTTGCTGTATCAAATTTCGTACAGACTGGTTTAAAGAAACCCAGATTCTTATTTCTTCATCAATTAAAACTACCATTTTAAGAAAATACAATTTCCAACTTCAAATGCACGTAGAGAATCTTACAGTACAGTACAGTACAGTACAGTGATAAACTAAATACGTTGCGGAAAAATGCAGACTTAAACGACGATTAACATTAACCCCCACGTGTAATTTGCTGACCATCTTTACACCCATCACGCCGCTATATCATGCTGGATATGCCTGAGAAGAACCGGGATGACGATATCCGGCGAGCTCAGCTGCGGGAGGTGGCCGTCCGAGGACATGACTTCCACAATGGAGTCGCCACCGAGGTTCTGGTGGAGATACTCAGACACCACCACGGGTACGGCCAGGTCCTTGACGCTCTGCACAATATGGCAAGGGACGGTGACAAGGCCCAGTATCTGTCTCATGTCGCTCTGGAAAATGGTTTGACCGACGCTCAGGGCTATGTCGGGCCTCATGTTGAAAAGGGTTCTGCTGAACTCCTGCACCGCCAACGAGTCCATGTCGCCGCCCACCGCTAGTGGCGCGAACCCAGAGCACCACGCCTTGTAGTTCTCTCTCATTGCTTCGAAGAGTTGATCTAGATCCTCTTGATCAAAGCCCCCCAAGTAATCTACATCGTTAAGGTACCTGTTTGAAATAAACAGATGTAGGAGACGATGATCAGAACAAAACAATAATTAGATTGAGAATAAAATATTGAAGAACTAATATTATATATTAGTTTAAATGGCTAAAAACGACGGGAAGATCGTCAAATATTAGTTAAAAATTTGTTCTAATGATTTGGAACAGTTAAAAAATACAAGCTGACGCGCAGATTCCTTCTATGAATTTAATCGGTTTCTAAATTTGTGCAGAGAGTCTTACCGAGGAGAAGCAGAGATCATGACGATCTTAGAGAACAGATCGGGACGGGTAATGGAAGCTATGGCTCCTACCATGGCCGAAACAGAGTGGCCGACGAAAATACACGACTCGACTTGCTGGTCTTCTAAGATAGCGAGAAGATCATAAGCGAAGCCTTCGAGAGTGGCATATCGTCCGAAATCGAAGTAGTCGGGGTTGGTTGTGCCGGCACCCATGTTGTCGTACAAGATCACGCGGTGGTCGTCGACGAGGTGCGGTACGAGGTGCCTCCACACCGACTGGTCCGTGCCGAAGCCATGTGCGAGAACTATGACCTGCTCGCCCGAGCCCAGCACCCTGACGTTGTGAGCTTCCTCTACGATTCCCATCTCTGCGAGCGGGTTTTGGTTTTGGTCTGTGGTGTGAAATCCAGCACGCACACTTATTCTTCTATTGGATATTTATTTATTTATTTATTTTCATTTCGTCTTTGAAGTGGCTTAAGGGGAAGGGATTGTTTAGGACCACAGATAAGATTTTAGAGTTTTAATCCAGTGGATCGTGGTGTACAGTAAGTCCATCCATGTCATCGGAATCAACGGTTGCGAATGTATTGATCGGGGACCGAGATGAAATGATACGGCGTCGTCTGGCAGATCTCTCTGAGCACGATGGAGATATTTTGACGCAACGGTGTGCGTTGGTTTGGCGTTGAAGTGGCTACGTTATTAACGAAGACATAAGACGATACAGAGATTATAATTTTCATCAAAGAAGAAGAAAGCAGCCATTTTCGCATTAATTCGGCGCCAGTTCATACATTACAGAAATAGACAAGCATCTGTCCGAACGGCAACCTGTTCCAACTTCCGAATGCAATCTGGCAGCTTGGTCGAGGATAAGGAGAAAAATATAAAATAAAAATAATTATTAAAAAAAGCGCAGCACGGGTACAAGTAACAGCAAGAAGTCCAATTGGTTTACTAAACTGCGTCGTTTCATTAAACGATTGACATTTTTTTTTTTTTTTTATAACAATTCTGTGTTTAAGTCCATTTTATTATTTTTGTATCTCCTTATTAGACAATTACATTATAAATAGTGTTTATATGTAACATAGAGATTCATTTATTATGTGCTTATGGTAAATTATTGAGTCAATCTTTCACTTCAATTAAGGTAGTAAATAATTTCTATACCATTAGCCAACTCTTTTTTTTCTTTGTTGGGTTGAAAAATTGTAGACGGGATAAAAGAGCATCGAGAACATTTTATATTTGGATATTAAATTATTGCTTAACCATCAATTAAATTTTATATTATTGATTAATCTATTTAAATCTTTTTTTAGACTTACACAATTACACGTAATAAAAAATTATTTATAATAATTATAAATTTACTAATATATTTTTAAATAATTTAATTTGAAACCCATGTAAAAAAACAACAATAAATAAGATATTGCAACCATAATAATATAAGTTTTTGCCTCAAACAAGCTCTCCATACATAATCTTGTTCCTCCATTTCCAAGTACAATCAAAAGGGCTGAAGCATACAGTAAGAATTTTTAACAAAGTTTTATTCGCTCTTTGCCTTTACATTGTTATTTTAGTATGCTATTAAATGAATATAATTAATTACAATCTCTTATTTAGAGCTAAAACCATAATAGCTTAATGAAAATTGATACGCCGACGAAATTATACGTAACTAGTAGAACCTTTTGGCTTACGAATAAAACCATCAACAGTTTAAAGATAAATTTTTTTATATATTTTAATCGAGGTATCACTCCCTACTAAGTTACAAGCTCATTTTCATGGACTTTCTCTAGTTTGTAGATACCTGTAACATTTATTTTAATTATAATATGATAGCAACTTTTTTGTCTAAATCAAATACCGACGAGAAATTAGTATTTTTAATTATTTAGATCTAAAATTGAATTTAATTAAATTGAGTTTGTTTATTCTTTTTTTTTTTCTATTTCATTGTTATAATGTTTTAATTTTATAATATTAAATATTAGTGAACATTGTTCTTAGCATGTGACATAGTGGGACTTACATATATTTATATATTTTTTTGACCTACTAGTCCATTTTCTTTTCTTTAAATTACTTAATGAGATCCCGCGTTGAGAGGGAATAAATTGTAATTTTATGTAATGCCTAAGTTTAAATTTAATATAAATTAAATTAATTTAAATATAATTTTTTATCTTTTTTAATTTTAGTTTAGAGTAAAAATGAAGTAAATTTAATAGAGAATGAAATTGAAAACAATTTCAAGAAAAATTGGTGAAAATTTGGGTTATATAGATATTTTTGAAAGAAAAATAAAAAATCGGGGATCAAAATATAATTTAGAAAAATTTTGCCACGTAGGATGTCCGGTCAGCAGTTCCGACAAACCAGGACGCGTCGCGTAGCAATGGACGCTGACGCAGTGCCACGCGGGCGATGGGTGTGCCCGCGATCGAACAGCTCAGATCCATTCTCGCGCGCACGAATGGCCCGGATGCGTTTCCTCCCCAAATGCAATCGGACGGTTCAGATTAGATTGTGATGAACGGTCCAGATTCACTCCCTATTTAATCGCGATCGAACGGTCCAGATCAAACGCGATGAACGGTTCATATTAAAAAGGAACGAGTATAAATAACACTCTTCACACTAAACTCTAACCCTAGCCACCAGTCGCCCTTACCGGAGAAGAAGACCCGGCCGCCAGGAAAGAGAGTTGCCGCCACCCGCCACCGCGCCGGAGCTACTTCCGACCGCCAAAAGAGGTAAAAATTTCTCATTTTGCTTAGAATTCAATTTTAAACACCCTCATGGCTAAATCAGAACAAAAAGGACCGGCTGATTGGCCGAAAATCGCGGGCAAAACTCGGCAGCGCTGCCATAGGGAATTTTATAAAACGCCTCCGATGAGACCTTTTCCGATTCCCGTTCAGTGAAATTTTTCTATCATTGTGATCACTGTTTCTTTCTCTATAGGTTGACTGGAGTAAAACACCCAACTGCAACGTAAACCGGAGGAGCCACCGCACCGGAGAGCTCCGTCACTGGTGAGTTTCTATTTTTTGTATTTTTTTTAACCAACCAAGGCTTCTTAACGTGTTTCTCGCAGGGATTGATGTAAAATCGGCCGAAAACAGTTGACCTGAGGCAGACTGCCGCCGACGGCGATGGCGTCATCGCCGTGCTGGAATTCTGGAATTGGCCAAAATATGCTGATTTTGGGGTTGTTTGGGATATTTATAGGTACTTATAGCGCGTTTTTAATTTCTGAAGAAAAATTTAGGGAACCCGAGGACCGCCAGTAGGTGCAGTCAATAGTTTAGCCTTTCGAACATCAAATTGAGTAATAATCATTCACCATATTCTCTGTTATAGAATTGAAGTCTAATTGACAATAAATATGGTATTTCGTTACAATTTAGAAAATGTTCATAATTAATTACGGATTACTAATGGAGTCATAACCGAAAATTATCTACTATTGTTCTATTGATTATTTTTACAGTTTAAATGTATGATAGTACTTTATTGATTGATTTTATAGTTTTGAATACATATATTGTTTGATTTATGTGATTGCCATTGAATTAGAAAAATGGAGACTAAAGAAAAACGAAAAATTATGTGATTAAGTGAATGGATGAAACGACAGCTTCACTGAATATCATGGGAGATGGTGGATGGACCGGGTACAATAGAGAACTCTATTGTGAACGTTGTCTCATATCAGATGGGGTATCGAGACTTAATAATTTGGCGCTCATACCGGACGGAGTATGAGAACTGCCCGTTTTACCCTCATACCGGACGGAGTATTGAGATTTAGTAGTTTGACACTCATACCAGACAGAGTATGAGAACGACCCGCAATTGAAAAATGTTAAAAGAAATGGTTTATATGTAGCGGAGACATCCCTATTAACCCCCATAGATACCAGTAGGTTAATAAAAATAAGCAATTATTGTTTTGATGATTCGAATATGAAAGTATAGTATAAACTATGTTGCCGTCTATATATGAAATCATGATATGTATAATGTTATTATTTATATAGGTTATTTTTATAAATCTTAATACAGTAGATGGACGTTAAATGATTTTATTATTAATAAATAAATTTGCTTAATTAAATACTCAATTAGTTGTTTTGATTTTTTAACAATCTTCATTTATGTGTCAGTGAGTTGACGTAGTATTTTTACTAGGATAGTGTACCTCATTTCTTATTTAATCATTTCAGATCATAATACTATTTGGTATTTTAAGTTATTGTGTAATGAATGTAAATCTTAATATTTTATTACGCTTTCGCACTTAAATTATCATTTATTTCTTTTAAATATTTTCAAAACTATTATATTTTATTTTTCATAATAACTTAAAATTAATCGATCTAGAAAAAAATATTACCTTGTCGGAACAACATAATTTTATT
Organism: Carica papaya; assembly: GCF_054855325.1. Classification (NCBI taxonomy): domain Eukaryota; kingdom Viridiplantae; phylum Streptophyta; class Magnoliopsida; order Brassicales; family Caricaceae; genus Carica; species Carica papaya. Next base: position 2,315,945 of record NC_142312.1, on the reverse strand, counting down.
TTGCCCAAATGAAATCATCAAACGACAAACAATAACACGAATCCTACAGCACATGGCTCCCTAAGCGAGGAAAAATCAAATTTCATCGCAGAGCAAATCTCCAAGCAAACTGGAATTACAGTATAAAAAAATAATTATTAACATATTAAATTACCCACAAGGCTCATAATTAAATTAAATAAACTAACAAAATGAAATCAGCATAATTAAATGTGCTGTAGATTCAGAAGATGTCAGATAACTAAGTCAGAAAATAAAAAAAAATTAAAGAACCAATTGATCGGTTCATATAAATCGATACAACAGACAGAGCACGGCTCACGTTAGCAATTCTATTCATCTATACGACGCCGTTTTACTCGCCCCCTCAGTCATTTCAGGTTTCTACGAGGCAGGCAAAAAAAACAAAGTCATAAATGAACCACGTGATCATCTCCACAATAGACAATTCGGAAAGTGTCATCTACTGAAATAATTATCAATAAAAATATTATTTTTATCACATAAAATACGTGCAGTATCTAATATGTAAAAAAAAAAAAAAAAATAATAATAATTTGAAAAACTTATTTTGTTAGTTGGCCAAAACAAAAACAAAAACAAAAACAAATGGTGAGTCACTAAAGTAGTCCCCAAATAATTGAAAGCGCCGTAACTAAATTTGATAGAGTTTTAATAAGATATAGAAAAAATTAATACATTAATTTTATATGAAATTGTATCAAACATTAAAAAAATTATTTCAAATTATACTAAAATTGATATATTTCGAATTTATAATTTAAATTTCAGGTATATATTTTGTTTATTATTTTATTTTTAAATAAATTTAAATAAAGATAATAAGAATAATTTTCAAGTCAATACATGTATAAAAGCACAATAAATTTTATTTATTACTTTAATCGAAGTAACTATAGTTCAAATTGTTTAAAAAAAATACAAAATTTATTAATAATAATTGAAAGGTAGAAGTTTATTTGTCCTATAGTTAATTTCCAATTGGACATTCTGAATTGCGTGCACATATTTTCGACCATATCTTATTTTTTAATAATAATTAAAAGGCAAGTTGGAGATTAAAAATGGGTATACGTACCTGCCCCATTATTTGGACGTGACAACAATTAATAAGTTCGAGTTCTTGTAACAGTCGGTTCCACCCGGCTTTAAAACCTCACCCGGTTAGGCGGTCTGTCACCCAAACAGGCCAAAAAGTCAACAGATTGACCAAACCATGTGGCAACTTTCTAACAACAGAAATAGAATTACCAATTTCTGATGAAAATACAAAATTTTTATATTTTTATATAAAACCAACTAAAATTGCAACTAAATTTAAAATAAATACAAAATTAAGAATTATAAGTGGATAGCTGACATTAAGATATTATAATTATTATTATTATATTTTTGTATATTTTTTTTTGACAATGTCAATAAAATAAAGAATTCTTAAATTAAAGTAAATATGACAGATATTTTCTTACTGAGGAAAAATTAGCCATAAAAATAATTACATAAAAATATATAAAAATTTAATCCAATCCAATGGAACCATTGTCATTCCAGTAAAGCATACAAAGTTAACAACTGGAGCAGCCAACAAGCAAGTAACCATTAGATCAGTTTAGTTCAGAGATTCAAGAATGGTGAAGTAGCTCCGATTCCTCTATTCGCATAATTATATACAACATAATCCTCTTCAAAATTATCTTCATTTATTAACAACCTTAATTTTAGTTAATTAATCTATCATATATATATATATGTATATATAATTAACAAGAACATAGACAGTAGAAAGGGTTAAAGAGTTCAGTTCAGAAACTTCCGGGAAGTGGTTCATTTGCTTGCGTTGCGTTAAGAGAGAAGATATCAACAGGGGCACTAGTGCAACCAACAAGGTTGGATCCAGAATTTGAATCAGAATGCGACGGATGATCTAAGTAAATTACAATCACGGTAATGTCGTCGTGGAAATGGCGCCGTACCCCTTTCTCCATTCTCTTTATGTCTTCATATTTCATCTCTCTCTTTTTTGCAGCCTTGTCTAGCGCGGCTCTTACTAATCTCTTTGCTATTCCCTGCGCAACAAATACTTTCATCAGTGTGTCTGGTCACAGATTGACAATGCAGCAGTACAATTACACTCAAACTTAAGAACCTTTGTGTAATTTGTCAGTAAATTAATTAAAGTTCAGATAACTTGAATAATCCAAAATTTGGAACTTGAGTTTGTAATTATTGTTTTAAGTGATAGTTTTAAGGTGGTTGATCATAGTTTCTTAATATTGTTTTTAAGTGTTAAAACAAGCAAAACATGAAAGCAAGATGTTTTGTGTGGGAGGCTGCTTACCGCTCTTGGGCTTTTTAATACGATTCCAGTAGCTTCTCCATCACTTAATTGCTCCCAAAGTCCATCAGATGCAAAAATCAAGAACAAGTCTTGAGGCTTCAGCTTTCGGATTAGTATGGAGGGCTCTGCTGTCATCACCGGCCTCTTTAAAGGAATGGGTGATGCAAACTGCTGAAAAAGAGGATCTCTATTGAACTCGGGCTTCTTTAGATAGACATCTCCAATAGACCTCGAAACCTGAGAAGGAGAAACTGTTTGAGAAAAGCATAGGAATTCATATCACACTGATGCCCAGATGTTTTGACAGCAACAGATATGCATGTAACACATTCGTATATACATACATATGACATTGATAAGTGTATACGTATGCATGTATCCTGAGAAGGCTTCTTAAATAGGTGAAGCATGTGATTCCTTAACTTCACCAGAATGTTCCAGATATAGAAATCATTCTATCTATTTAAAACTTTCATATTGTAGGTCCAAATTCAATAGAAGAAAAAGATGAAAAATTTAGAAGGTTATGCTTTTCATTTACTCTCGTTCATGTCAGCGGTCATTCTTTTAAAGTGGCCGAAAAGGCAGAAACATGTAATTTACAGATGGATATCAATAGGGAAAGAAATATAGACAGCACAGATGTGATTGGATGAATACAGAAGACAACCAGTTCAGTTTCAAAGATTTCTATTTGCCATTCTTACAAAGAACTGACTGTTAATCTTTTATAAAAAAAAACGTATGACCATGATCTTCCTGTTGTCATGAGTCACTTGAATTGCAAGGGCTTTTGAGATCAAGGAACAAAGATCAAATACCTTATTGTTTTTATCTAATAAAAGAATGAACTGTTTTAACCCTTTTCTGAATCTATGCTTCTGTCTTATTTTCTCATATAGAAGCTAAGAAGCTAGTTTTCAACCAATATCAATAATGTCCTAAAATTCTTTCTGAAAAATATCAGCAGTATGCATCTCAAGACAAACATATCTTCAACATACTTGGACACACTTGAGGTAAGATGAAAATATGCAGGAAGTTAAAAGTGAGAATTATGGAACATTGCAACATCAGGGGGAGCTAGCATGTAGGAGGTGAGATATAACCTTATAGCAAGAATCTCACGATCTCAATAATTTTGAAATATCAAACAGCATAAAACCAGCTTCTAAAAGAAAACAAGAATCTGAATCTGTCACATAGCAATCATATAATGAAAATAGATGCCTAATCCTTAGATGGTAGAATTCAAGTCAAGAACAAATTAAGTGCTTAATCAAAAAGGGGGACCATTTCTGCATTGCAAAAGAATAATGGATAATTGAGTACATGATGCTCATGCAATAACAGCAGAGTTAAAGCTTTCGATTTTGCAAATAACCAACATTTTAATTTTTGTTCTAATGTGAAGATGGATATATATAACTTGCAAAAAACCTGCTATAAGAATTTCGAATATCAATTCAATCCAGTCTAATTAGCATGTACAAGAAATAGATGTCAAACACCTGAAGCATAAGCTAAAATCAACTGAAGACTGCCCAAAGTTGCAGGATCAAACTGTAATGAACTCTGCTACAAGGTAGGTATAACAGGAAAACACATCTAAAATTATGCATCTCAATTGAGTTAAACTTATTCCAGTTCCCTTGCCGTCCGTCTGCTTCAATTCCCATCAATAGTATCAAACCTAAATCTCGAATTAGCTAAAATGAAATGGAAATTGAATCAAACAGGAACTTTTTGGTGTAACCAAACATCATTAATCTTATTTGAAGAACGAAAATGGCATTAAAATATGCAATTATAGTATACGAAACCCTTAATATTAAAATGATACCTGAATTATCCCCTTTATTCGCCAAACTCCGCGTGTATAGACAACAATGTGTGAATCATCGGGATGAAGAGCTTCAACCTCCTTCCTCACCTCCTCAACACAGACATTATGATCAGTAGATAAACGCTCAGCAATCACCGGAGAGTTCATCTTATTTCGAGATTCTCGCCGGCCAAGCACTGCCCTGGAGTCACCCAGATTGGCCACGTAAAGAACATCGTTGACAATGGCCCCAACCAGACAACATGAACCAACTGAAGCAATCTGTGGCCGCGCCGTCCATGATCGCTTCACCAAATGCAAGAACTCCTCTTCTGTTTTATCAAATGCTTTTCTTATCACGTCTGCTGATATTCCACCATGCTCTGATGCATACTCTGAATATAAAGATTAAAATTAGCATTTTAATTGAATATAAGAATAGAAGAAGACAGAAATGAATCAATTCTTAGAAAATGTTTACCAAAATTAATTGTGCTGCACCTACTAGATTAAAACAACTAAACTTCTCAGTTCACAGGCCTCAAAACAATAATTGAAAGAACATGAAACACAGTAATCAAAATCTGATCTAATTTTTCTCTCCCATTGTCTCAAACTTTCTCGGGAGCCAAACAGAGTTGAGAGAAGCAATGAAGCAGCAATTATACTACTCACCGTGGAGAAAAGGGAACAGATGTTGCGTAATGAAACGAGAAGCCTCTGGACCGCCATGGCCATCATAGACGCCGACGTAGGTGGCGGAAGGTGTAGTCAAGACCTGCCCCTGGTCCTCGAGAGAAGAATTTGCTTGAACCACCGCAATTGAGTAATCCCCGGAAGCGTGTGGCCTCAAATCCATGTGCCATAGCAATCCATCCCCACTCCCTCCTCCTCCAAAACACCTCTCCAGCGGCCTCGTACACATCTCCAGCATCGTCACTTTCCTTCGCTCTGTTTCTCAACTCCTCTTTCTGTGTGTAAAATCTACGATAACGTGTAGAGTGCTTGGGAAGAACCTATATGATAAGTTTGGTTGATGGTTGACAGAAGTCTTTGACGTATCTGTTGGGTTTTCAGGGCGAGAAGAATTTTGAATAAATAAATGAGGTTTCAAATAGTTGCTTGTTAGCAACCAAGGAGAGAGAGAAAGGACGAATTTTCCCGGAAAATTAATGTGAATAGAGAATGATAGTGGAGATAATTTTGTTCTGTTGCTTACGCACTTCTTTCTATGTTTTTAAAAACTATTTTTTATTTTACAAAAAATAATATAAAAAATATATAATTGATTAAATTATATGAAAATTCAATCTAAAAATAAAATATTAAACCTTAAATAAATTTCAATAAAATTGAAGTAATTAAATCGTATTAAACTATTAAAATGTAAAATATTATATTAATTTAACCTAACATTTATTAGATTAAGTTTTTATTGGTTAAGCTAAAAGTATATTTTAAAGATAAAAATCCTAATTAAATAAATAGATTTTAAGCACGATAAAAAAAAAAAAAAAAACCTTATAAATTTTAAAGTAGTTAGCGCGTGAGTGGGTGGGAAAGGGAACGGTTAAGGGAAGGCCGAATGGTTCAAAGTAAACGGTTAGTAATAGACAAAATGTGGAGCTGACGTGGACGGAGAAAGCTTATCCACTGCCGTGTCAGACCGAACCTGGTTCTTCGATGCGCATTCAGCGGCTGCCAAGTCAGCCCTCATTTTTTAAAAAAAACATTTATTTGCACGTCTTGTAAATTTATTATAAATATCCTACGTGTACTCTATTTTCTTATTAAATTAATAGAGAATTTTTAAATTTGTTCATTTTTAAATTAATTTTTAATTACTTTAAAAGAAATAAATTTTATTTGGATCTCGGAATGTACATTTGCCAAGTCGTGTACAAGTTTCTATATGCATGTATTTTATCCCTATATATTCTTATGAAATTCTTTGATAGATAGTTATAGATGTCAAAATATTGTGTATGTTTATCATGTATTTATGAAATGCATGAGTGTGTATATGAAATAACTAATTCAAAATAAAGATATTTTTTTATAAAATATTTAAATGGTAATTTAAAGAACTTCTATTTTATTATTAATTTATCATTATTTTCTCATATTTTAAAAACCCAATGATTAAATATATACAAATTTAAAAATATTAGTAATACTATTATGAACTCATAAAATAAAAACTAAAATAATATTTTCATTTAATAAACAAAATCTTAATTTCTTGTGGGAAGTCTAAATTGGAAAAAAAATTTAAATTTGCATATAATTTATTTACAAATTAGTTACATTTATGATCGTTTATTTAATTAATATAATTAGATAGATGTAAAGGCTTAGAACTTAAATAGAAATAAAATTATAAATTAAATGCGGAAGCGAAATAATAGATTTAGAGTTTATATTCTTTACACAATAATTTAGAATGTCCAATAGGGTTACTCTTCTAAAAAAAAACTAATAAAAATTAAAGAAACAAACGAAAAGTAAATCACTAAGTATTTTAGAATGACTTTCACTACCTTTTGAAGGGAATCCGAAACCCTCTTATTGATTGGGATATGGATTTTGGTCATCTTGATCTGAAATAGTTAATAAAAATGTGAGATATACTAGCTCAGTAAGAATATCAAACTAATAACATATATGGAAAACTGACTATTGATAAAAATCAGAAAAATAACCAATTGAGCCATTAATTTAATATAAATTTATTTACTATAAAGAAAACTATTTATTCCATATTTGTGTAACAAGTATTCCCAACAATAACTTATAAAAATTTATATTCATGTATCACTATTTATCACATATAAGATAATAAGAAATGATTATTTTATATTTTTACTCACTTACTGGTATTTTTGGGGGTCTATGGGGATGTCCTCCTACTCGTGAACCTAATGTCCAATTAAACAGTTAACCTATCTTCCCTATAACCCGTCCGGTATGGGCGCCAAACATGCCACCACCTCGATACCTTGTCTGGTATGAGGGTGAACCATATCTTCCAAACATTATTGGTAAGGGACTTCTTTATCCTGTCTGATTGAGGTAATGTTCATGATAGAATTTTCTATGTACTGCCGTTCGCACTTTTTCGAGTATCCAGTAAGTATTTCCTATACAAATTTCTATTAGCATAATAATCAACAATGCAATAACCATATCACATTTTAGACTCACCGTTCACTTAAATAACAATATAGTTTAATATAGTCAAATAATCAATGACCGAAATACCGGCACACAATGCAAGAAAAATAAATAACCAAATAACCAAAAAGTTCCTAAAAATTATCAATTGAGTTACGCATAAAATAATAGTAACCAAATATAGGCAATACAAGAAAATAAATAGGAAATCGAAACAACCATGAACCAACCGATTCTGGCTCCACTAGTAACCTGTAATTATTTTTAAAGTTCTCTAATTTTTCATAAAAATAACATAATTATTAATTATTAAGCCTCAATTTGCCGTAACGAAGAAAATGGTGAGGGATTCTTACCCGAATTGATGTTTTAGGACGCCGCGATATCTACTATGTTTTCCAATGGGTACCAAAATTTCTAAATTATCCATGTGAAATGCAAAACACTTGTCACGTACCTAAAAATACCATAGGAACCCAAAATTGGTGTCCAAAACTTGTTATGGCCAATTTTGGAGTTCTGGCATGGCAGCACCTGTGCTCCTGCGATGGCACACCGCCCGAGTGGCAGTTTGCATCGGCCTGACCGTTTTCGATTGGTTTTGGCTACCTTTATACATATCCATGCGAAAAAACATGTTAGGGGGTCTCGGTTGACCCAAAAAATCAGAAAACGAAAACCTGCTGGTGGTGGGATTTTCCGAGTGTGGCGGTTCTGCCGGCTCACCTTTATGGCTGATATTTTTTTTTGGTCAATCTGTAGAAAATATAACAGTAAATATGTAGTAACTGGATGTAAGAAAAAAAAATTGTATGTATGTATATATGTGTATATAGTGATGATTATAGAAGTGAAACGGTGCCGTTTGGAGAAGAGGAGGAGGAAACAGCATCGTTTGGAGAAGTGGAGGAGGAAACAACGTCGTTTGGAGAAGATGGAGTGGATGGTTGGGATGAGGTGAGATGAACGAGCAGGATGAGAGACAGGTGGGGTATAAATAGGAGAAGGGAAAAAAAAGGAAAAGAAAGAAAACAGAGAAGAGATATTAGGGGGGAAGAGAAGGTTCGAGAGAGAGAGAGAGAGGAGCTGGAGCGGAGAGAAACGAGAAGAGAGAGAGAAGGAAAGAGGACCGTGACGGTGCGAGCCTCGGGAGGAAGGAAGATGGAGATGGAAAGTAAGGTAAACTTTAATTTCTTGTATAGGTGTAGTGTGGATTTGAATTTGTGACTTTAGGATGAGAAATCTAGGTTTTATTTGGGATATAGAGCAGAAAACTACAATGCAGGGAGCAAGCGAGTGTGGATGGTAGGTGAGATCATAGAAAGGTGAAGGATGTTCACGGAGGAGGCCACGGGAAGAGAGAGTGAAGTAGTCGGTGAGTGAGAGAGGTCCACGAGAGAGTGAGGAGATTCTGTGTAAGATGAGTGGAAGTACATGGAGGAGGCCACGGCAGGAGAGAGTGAATGAGGAGTTCCGTGAGTGAGTGAGATCCATGAAAGCTATGAGATTTTGTGTGAGTATGAGCGGGGTGCATGGATGAGGCCGCGGGAGGAGAGAGAAGGAGGAATGCAGTGTGTGAGTGAGGTCCGTGAGAGAGAGGAGAGTTCGTGATTGTGAATGGAATACTTAGAGTAGGCCGCGAGAGGAGGGAGTATGAGGAGTTCGGTGCGTGAGGAGGTTCGTATAAGAGAAGAAGTGCAATGTGGCTATGAATAGAGGTAGGCATGAAAGGGTGGGGTGTGTGTATGCTGGAAAATAGGGAGTATGAAATGGAGGCCTGCAGGGCGTGGGTGTGAGGTATCGGGATAGAGGTGTGTTGGTGTAGTTGTGTGGTGTGAGGGTGTGAATTGTATATAGGTTGGTATAGCTGCTGTAAATTTGGTAATTGGTGAGGGAACATTACTAGCGTGTGTGTGTTAAATTTTAATGTGTGTCCTATGGAGAGACACGTGTAGGTTCGGTATACAGGTTAAAGATATAGGAGAGTTTCAGGACAACATAGTGAAGCGAGAACAGGATGATATTGTTCTTGAGTTAGTAGTATTGGGGGAACGCCGATATTGGTTGGCACTACCTAGAAGGAGTAAGTTGATCGCCGATAATGGTGATGGTCGGGAGACTTCGATGGGCACGGGGTTGGGTTGCCGATATTGGTGACTGAAGAAAATGGTATCTATGTGTGTGTGTGTGGCCTGTTAGGGGTCGAGAGATAGAAGGTTGATTGTTGGTCGCCGATATTGGTGACGGGTGAGAATATTTATACGGTTAGAGTGATGTCAGAAGACGGTCACACTTGATATGTATAATAACTAAATTATTGGGGTAAGTTAGTCCTATGGAGTCCCAAGGTGGTATTAAGGTATGGCTTAGGTGGTGTAGATAGAGTACATATAGAAATACTAGGTTTCCTATTGTTGCATATGATACTTGTAACTTAATTTTTACTGTATTGAGTTATATGTACTAACTCTTTATCATTCACAAATGAAGTAGGGATAGAGTCGAGATCGGAGTTGCTGGTTTCCGAGCCTAGCGTATAGAGCAATATGTAAGGATTTTTTTATGGGCAGAATAGAGTGTATAGAAATTAGTAGTAGTATAGATAGTGTGTCTGCTGGAAGTGTATGAGATTGTATTTCACTGTGATGTACATGTAAGATTGCAAGTTTATCTTGATTTTGAATAATAGATTGCGGTAAGGTTTCTATGTGTGCGATTGATTTGGAATAAAATTTTCGTATTTGGTCATGGAATTGTTTTAGATTGTGTCGTTAAGGAAAAAAAAATGGGGCGTTACAAAATATAACGGTGAAAAAATCACACGAAACAGAAAACAGGAAGAGCCTCATCAGAGGAGGTTGCGGGTTTTACCCGCGGCACCGCCACTGGGCTTTGCCCGTGGTTTTTTGCTCACCTGTCGTTCGTTTTGCTCCAAGATGGCCATATGGGTGCTCGAAATCAAATTTCAAGCGGGTAGGAGAATTTTTACTTTTTCTGGTGGTCGGGGTAGCTCAGGTGTGGCAGTGGTCGGCGGTCGGCTCCCTTCTCCGGCGACTGGTTATTTTTCTTCGACAGGAGGCTGGCGGGTAGGGTTTGGGTTCAGTATGATGCGAAATATTCATACATATCTCACGTTAATTTGGGCCGTTCATCATGTTTGATTTCGACCGTTCGATCGTGACTAAGGAGAAAACAAATTTAAACAATTCTTCGCGTTTGATCTCGATCGTCCGATTACGTTTAAGAAAAAAATAAATCTGAACCGTTCATCATAATTTGATTTAAACTGTGCGATCGCGTTTAAATGAGGAACAAGTCTAGTCTGTCCACGCACGCGAGATCGATCCTGGATCGTTCAATTGCGGGGCACGCGGATCGCTCACAGGGCATCCAGCGTGGCACCGATGTTAACATGCATTGCCACGCGGCGAGCTCTGGTTCGTCAAGGTTGCTGACTGGGCAGTCTTACGTGGTAAATTTTTCTTTATCTGCACTCTGACTCCTTAGTTTCTGATATTTCTTTCAAAAATACCATATGAATCCAAATTTTCACACATTTTTTTTAAAATTATTTTTAATTTCATCTCTAACTTATTTTTTTTTCTATAAATTTAACAATAATTAAAATAAATATTTTATATATTTAAAATGTTAAAATTAATTATGATCCAAATTGCGGACCCGGGTATTACAATAAAATTGTAATATTATTGTGTAAAAATATAATAAACTCATATTAAATAATGATTGTGTTACACTCTTTTATTTCACAAATATGAATATTTCATTGTTACGTTTAATTTCTTTGGTTGTAAATAAAATTAGAATAGATTTATAAGTAGATATACATAACTAAAATATTATTTTATGATATTTAATTGAAAATATATTTTAAACCATTTTATATTTTTATAATATAATTAAAGTAATTGATGAAAAATATAATTAAATGATTGTTAAAAATTATAAAATTGCGTAATAATTAAAAAAGTTATAATTATAAATGGTAACTCATTATACATGAATTACAATCATAGCATCTTTGTCATATCACAAATTTGTTTAAACTATGATTCGATGAATCAAACGTGATAGTAAATATATTTGGTATAATAGTGATTACATTACATAAAGATATATTCAATCAATATAAATCACCTTTTTAGTTCAATTGAAAAGATATTATAACTTATATTTGAATATATATTTTACTTGGGATTGAGAAATACATTTCAAAATTCACAATTGAAGAATGATTTTTATAATTTTTATAATTAAACTAACATGTAATACAAAATTCTTATGTGCATCTTATATAAACTGTACATTTTTTATAATCTATATTTTTAATGTTAATTTCTTTTTTACCAATTTGTCTTTTTGTTCTTTTTATATATAATAATTTATTTTCAAATATTAATTAGTTGATTTGTTAGGATCCAAATTATAGATATATATATATATATATCTTTTAACATTTCCAAACACTTTCTTATTGCATAACAACACATGACAATTATATTTTTAAATAAAAAATTATAGTAATTAAATTATCTTACATAGATAATTATTGTGGATTAAAAAAATTAATCTATTTTTTTTTTTGGTTATAAAACCTTTTTTTTTTTTGGTAAAAAAAAGAAGCTTTTTATATACTGGAAAGAAACTTATTCCCTTTATATGTTCTTCGCATCTATTCCAAAAAAACACACTTCCTCTCTCTCTCTATATATATATATATTCACACACACACACACATAAATATATATATATATATATATATGTGTGTACATATGCGTGTTGGTGCGCGCGCGTGGGTGTTCTCTGCATCTATACGTTAATATATCTACACTGTATACGTGTGTGTGTTCTTTGCATCTACATATACGTTAAAAAAGGACAATAATTTATAATCATATCGGTTACAGGCTTTTACAGCTATACATATGTATAAATATTAGTTTCCCCATGCCCGTAATCGTATTGTTTGCTCTTATTAAAGTATGTAGTTGATGTAATTTTCTTAAAATATACCATATCTGTATCATATACTATGTGCATAATATAATTTTATAAAAATTTATAACTATATAAAAATAATACAAATTTATACTCAGAATATAGAAGAATTTATCTAAATTTTTTGTGTAAGAAGAACAATATGTAATCAAATTCAAGAGTTTATACATATTACATAAATGAATATTATTTAGTTTTATTTTAATGTATTTGAATATTATTTAATGTGTAATTTAGAAAAATTTATTTGATATCTGATAATGTTTTCTAATTTCAATTTTTAAATTTTATTCACAACAATATAAGCTACTTACGAATAAGAAAAACATTATAAATTATAATGACAGAGTACAAAATTCTTAAAATACTATTTTTAGTAAATTATATTTGATTATTTTCCAATCTAAACTTTTTATACATTTTTATAAATAAGCACATAAATTTTAAATTGCTTCATATCCAAAAACAAACTTAAATGTCAACAAAATTATTAAAAAAATAATAATAAGTTCAACTACTTGCATAGAGGTGTGGCTTGAGTTACAATAAGATTTAAAATCCATGGTTAGGGTTGTGACATGTTACATTCATTGCTTAAATAGCTTCATCATGTTATGATTACAAATACATAGAATTTTTATAAAAATATATATTTTTAAGAAAAATTGTATCCACATATTTATCTAATTGATTAATCGGGCAAATAATGTTAACAATTTTTTTTTTATGTCTCTTGATAAGTGGAATGTTTGAAACTTATACATGGAATTTAGCACATGTTATTACGACCTCCAGAGCTATTTTTTTTTACTACCATTTGGATCCTATGGAAGAGAAGTGAGTTTGTGTTTAATAATAGAGAACATTCAAGGTCTTGGCTAACTCTGAAATCATCAAATTGACTTTATGGTTTTTGAAAGTCAATTGTTATAAAAAATAAGACTATTATGAGTAGTCTCATCGACTCACTTGGTTAAGTTTAACATAAATATCTCTATTTATGGAGACCATGACAATATAATATTAGTGTAGTAACTGAAAAAAAAAATTAGAGGAAACAACGCTGTTTTGAAGAGGGAAAAACGACATCGTTTTGGAAGGAAAAAAATGACTTTTTTTGAGTAAACTGGTGGGATATAAATAGGGGTCGGGAAAGGAAAGAAAAGGGAAAGAGAAGAAAAAAAAAGAAAGAAAAGAGAAAAGTAGAGAAGGAAGAGAGCGGGAAGGAGGAAAGAAGAGAGGAAAGAAGGTTCCAGAAAGAGAGAGAGGAGAGTCGGAGCAGAGAGGAGCGAGAAGGGAGAGAGAAGAAGGCCGCGAACGGTGACGGTGTGATCGGCTGGAGGAAGGAAGATGGAAATGGGAGGTACAGTAAAAATTTCAGTTGTATAGGTGTTGTGTGAGTTGTAATGTTGTTTGCAGGTTGCGGAGGCCAGGTAGTCTGTATGTAACGTGGTGGAGCTGAGAGGTGGAGGTAGGCGGTGGAGTGTATGACTGAATGGCAGAGACGTTCGCAGAGGAGGCCGTGGGAAGGGAGAGGATGGCGACGTTGGGGCGTACGGGAGATCCAGGGGAGAGAGTGGAAGTTGTGTGAGGAGAGTGTGAGCACAGAGGGAAGGCCACTGAGAGGAAGAGTGAGTGAGGAATTTGACGTGTGTGGGGGATCCGAGATGACGAAGAGAGTTGTGTGCGTGAGGGGGGTGCAGAGGGAGTCGTGCGGGGAAAGAGAAGGAATAATGTCTTCGGTGAGTGTCCAGTGAAAGGGATGAGTGTGTGATTATGACGATGTGAGTGGGGATGCTTCGAACAACCCTTGGGGAGGCAGAAGAATAAGGGAAGCGGGGCGTGAGGGTTGTGAGGGAGATGAGAGTTCCGGACTGTGCGATGGAGGGGACTATGAAATAGGAATCGATGTGTATGAAGAGATTCGGGTGAGGGAAGAGGCGTATTATAACAGTAGGGAGAGGTAGGTTTAGATGGGGAGGAGAGTGTAGTTGCTAGAGATTGGGATGACACAGGAGGGGATTGTAGAGTGTGGTTTAAGGTGGGAGAGTAGGGGCGTGTTGGTAGTTGTGTAGTGGGAGTGTGGCGAGGGGATATAGGGTGGTATAACTGCTGTAAATTTAAAGGTCGGTGAGGGAACATCGCCGACGTATGCGTGAAACGTTGGTGTGTGTATGGCCTAATAAGGTCGAGAGGTAAAGGGGTAAGTATGGGTTGCCGATGTTGGCGACGTGAGATAATGGTACTTGTGTGTGTGTCTAATAAGGTCGAGAGGTAGAGGGGTAAGTATGGTCACCGATATTGGCGACGTGAGATAATAGTACTTGTGTGTGTGTGTGTGTGGCCTAATAGGGTCGAGAGGTAGAGGAGTGAGTATGGGTCGCTGATGTTGTTAATGTGAGAGAATGGTATTTATGTGTGTGTGTGGTCCATTGGGGTCGAGAGGTGGAGGAGTGAGTATGAGTCGCCAATGTTGGTGACATCAGGTAATAGTATTTGTGTGCGTGTGTGGCCTATTGGGGTCGAGGTGTGGAGGAGTGAGTATGAGTCACCGATGTTGGTATTGTGAGAGAATGGTATTTGTGTGTGTGTGTGTGGCCCATTGGGGTCGAGAGGTGGAGGAGTGAGTATGAGTCACCGATGTTGGTGACGTGAGGTAATGGTATTTGTGTGCGTGTGTGGCCTACTGGGGTCGAGGTATGGAGGAGTGAGTATGAGTCGTCGATGTTGGTGTCACGAGATAATGGTGTCTGTGTGCGTATGTGGCCTATTAGGGTCAAGGGGTAGAAAATTGGGTATGGGTAGTCGATATTGGTGATGAATGTGAACAGGGGTGCTCAGGGTGTGACTTCGCCTGGGGAGTCACGTTTGATATGCAATACGAATGGTCTACCGGGATAAGTGGGGCTGGTGTTGTACTAGGGTAGTGTTGAGGTAGGATGTAGGTGGTATAGATAGGGTACCTATGGAGGTACTAGATTTGCTGTTGTTGTATGTGTTATTGATAACCATAACTGATCTTTTGGGGTAGGTTAATGACGGCTAGTTGTAGGGTGGTTCTAAGGTATGACCTAGGTTGTGTAGAAGAAATGCATATAAACATACTAAATTTTTTGTCACTGCATATTATACCTGTAATTTGATTTTTATCCTATTGAGTTATGTGAACTCACTTCTTGTCATTAACAGATGAAGTAGGGATGAAGCCGGGATCTGAGTTGTTGGTTACGGAGCCTAGTCTTTAGTGCCATAGGGCAAGAGTTTTCTTTATGGCGGGTTGTAGTATGTAAAAGTTTATCTTAGTATGGATACTAATTGCTGGAGATGTATGATATGGTGTTGCCATTTGATGTATATGTAGAATTGTAAGTTTACATTGGGTTTGAATAATGAACTGTGGACAAATTTTCTTTATGTGTGATTCAATTGGCATGGGATTTGCGTGTTGGGTCATGAGATTGTTTTATCTTACGCCGTTGGAAAAAAAAAACGAGGCGTTACAATTAGAGCTCTCATTTATGATAAGTACGATAATTGGGTGGTGATGTTCATGCATCACCTTAGTTATAGTAGCTTACTCATATGTACTCTCGTATGTTTGAGAGTTTCAAATTAGTTTGGGAAAAAGGGATTAGGAAGTTGATAATTAGTGTCGACTCTCTTGTCCTTGCCCAGTGACTACAGATGATTGATCAATTTGGCTTGTTAACCACGCATGTCAACCACCAAATTAGGGAGCTCCTCTTAGGAGATTATGATATTCATTTTTTTATATCTTTCGATTTATTAACGTGACCCATAATTTAACCCCGAGATAACTAAACCTCAATAATAAAATAAATTAGAAAATTTTATTTTTAATTTTTTTATTAAATTTTTGAAGAAAATTGTATTTTAGATGTATTTAAAAATATTTTCAAAAATCAGAATCAAAGTAGAACTAAGGGATGACTTATTTGAAAAGAAATATGAAAAATTGGGGTAAAAGTAAAAATAACAAAAATTTAGCCATGTGGACCGCCACGTTAGTAGTGCGGCCGGTCGCTATGCGTCAGTGGTAGACATGCGGACAAACGTCCATGCGGGAAGCCATGTGAGCGATTCGCGTGCCAGCGGATCCCATGGCCCATATCTCCTCCAGCGCGCACGGACAATCCAGATTTGTTTCCTCTTCAGGCATGATCGAATGACTATATTTAATTAGATCATGCAGTTCAGATTAATTCTCCAAATAAGAGTGATTTAAAGACGGAGACTGGGCCACGTGTCTCTGCACAAATGGCCCAGATCGACGCAGATAAGATATGTAAACATCACGTCCTAAAAACCCTAGCCCTAGCAGCACTTGAGCCCGCCGAAGAAGAAGAAGAAGGACGGCTATAAGGAAAATCGACTGTCGTCACTACTGCACCAGAGTCGCCGCCGACACTGGGGAGGTGAATTTTTTCCCCTTTCACTTTAAAATTTGATTTTAAGCCTCCTCACACCCATATCGGAGCCAAAAAGCCAAAAGAGAAGTCGACAACTGAGAGCAGAGCTCAGTCAAGTCACTGCAGCTGGAAACCCAAAAACTGCTCCGGTGAGCCTGATCCCGTTTCTCGTTCTTTTCAATCTTTCGACTGTTGTGTCCCTAACCCTTTTCTAGTGCTGGTTGATCGAAGAAAATCCCCAGTCATGAGAGAGGAACGGCAAAGCTGCCGCATCAAAAAATTCCTCTACCGGTGAGTTTCGATTTTTTCATTCTTCTTGTAACGGCCGCAGAAATTAAAAGGAAACGTATATATAAAAATTGTAAGTGCGGAAACGAAATAAAATATTATGATTAACATCCCTTACATAATAACTAAAACGTATTAAATGTATGAAAGAATAAGCTAACTAAAGTAAATATTAGAAATGAATACTATAAGGAAAACTATAAAATCTTTAGGCATCTACTCGTCGTCTTCCTGCGGAACGGGCTCGGTAACCAAGTCCTCATGATCTGAAATGGTTAAGTAGAGAATGAGTCACACTAGTCCAGTAAAGACGTCACACTATCTCACTGTCACAGAAGTAAAGGTTGATAGAAAACAAAAACGACCAATGGAACATAATTTATAACAAATTCATTTATCAATAATAAAACCCTTTTACTGTCCACTTACCTCGGTGAGATTTATGAAAACAACTTATGAAAAAAATAACATTATAATATCATGAAATCATACGCACTCTGTAATATAACACATGTCATACTTTTAATATTTCAATCATCGGGCAATAAATTTTCTCTTTTACCAGCCTACCAGTATCCATGGGGATCAATAGCGGTTCCCGCCACACGAGAGCCATTCGTGTTAACAACTTAATTCCAGGGCCGTCCCCATACCCCGTCCGGTATGGGCGCCAAAACAATAAATCTCAATACCTCGTCCGGTATGAGCGCCAAAACATTTAAAGTCTCCATATCTCATCCGGTATGAGAGACAACGTTCCCGGTAGGGTCCCCTATGGACCCGATCCGTCCACCATCTCCCAAGATGTCTAGTGAGGCTGTTAACCTATCCATTTATCAACTCAATCCCATTCCTATTTATTCTTGGTCTCAGTTACCCAATCAAACATGAATACTTAAACCAGTAACGAACGCCAAACAAGGCAAACATAATATCGGGTTCACAATAATCAAACCATAATAAATTAAACAGTGAATCATGCATACGAAGCCACATAATAAACAAATCAGATACTACACAGCATTTAGACTGTAAAATAAATCAAACAGGAACTGACCGAAAAATATATCAGATTCGCGCTCCATTAGCAACCTTAATTAATTATACATATCCATGAATTCATAAAATACCGTTTTATCATTTATTAGACTTTAATACAGTGATAGGAAATAAGGTGAGAGATCCATACTTGATTCGAAGTCTAAGACTGGTTTTTCACTGCACCTACGGGCAGTCCCTAGATTCCCTGAATTTTTTTTTTTAGAACTGAAACACACTTCTGGAACATGCACATGTCCCTAAAAACTCCAAATTAGACCCAGGGCCTCTTCGGCCAATTTTGAAATTCTGGCACGGCGGTGATCCGCCTCGGGTTGGCTGTTTTCGGCCGTTTTTGGCCGAATTCAGCAAAACTAGCACCAGTTCCTACGAGAAAACACACGTAAGGCCCTCGATGGGCCGAAAAAAACTCAAAAAACTGAGATTTATCGGCGGCGGCTCCTCCGGCGCAAGTCGCGATTTGATATTTTGCTCCGGTCAACCTGTAAGGGAAAGGACGGTGGTCACTGTGGTGTAAAAATTACATCGAACAGGAATCGGGAAGGGCCTCATCAGAGACAAAAACTGAGAAAACCTGCGGCGGCGCTGTTGGGTTTTGGCAGTGTTTTCTGGCCAATTGGCCGGTGGTTTGGCTCTAATTTGGCCACAGGGGGCTCAGCATCGAAATTCGAGCCAATGGGATAAATTTTACCTCGTTTGGCGGCCGAAAAGTGCTCCAGCACGGCGGCGGGTGGTGGCGATCGGTTCCTCCGGTGGCTGGGCTGTCTTCTCCGGCGAGGGCTCTGTTGGCTAGAGTTTGGGGTTGGGTGTGGATGAGATTATTTATAACCTTTTCCTTTTAATATGAACCGTCCATCATGATTTAATATGGGTCGTCCATCGCAATGCGATCTGGACCGTCCGTACGTGATTCAATCTGGACCGTCCGCACGCGTGCAATCTGGGCCGTCTGTGCGCGCATTTGATCTAGGCCGTCCGTGTGAGTGGGAACGGATCTCAGCCATCTGATCGCGTGCATGCGGATCGCCCACGTAGCCCGTTCCGCTTGGCCTTCCCGCATCAGTGTCTCTGCCACGCGGCGTGTCCTAGTTGGCCGGAGCTGCTGACCGGGCTGCTGACGTGGCACAATTTTTTTTAAATTGCGTTATGACCCCCAGTTTCTAATTTTCTTTTTAAAAACACTTCTAGAATCTGAATTTTCACCTATTTTTCCTAAAATTATTTTCAATTAAACCCAAAAAATAATTTTACCCAATTTTATCATTATTATTATTTTTATTTTCATTAAATTAAATTAAACTAAATTAAAACAATTATATTATTACTTAAATAAATCAATTAAAACAATTAAAATAAAATAAAATTATAATAATTCCAATAATAATAACAAAAATAAAATTAGAGTGTTAAACTTCTGGCCAACAATGGCTGCCTAATCTCATTTTTTGCAGGTTTTCGTACAAAATTTGCCGAAAACGGTCAGGCTAAGAGGAAACACCGCCATGAGCACTGGAGCCTACGCTAGAGCAAGGCAGCGTTGCCGTGCCGGAACCCTAAACCGAGTAAAAAATTTAAAAATTCTTATTTTGGCCTTTTTTGAGTATTTTGAAATATGTGACACGTTTTTTCTTATTTTCGCAGAAAAGATCTAAGAAACTCAGGAACCGCCAAGAAGTACGGTAAAAAAAAAACAGTATTTCGAACACTGACCCATAGTAAGAATCTCTCACTTTTTTTCTCCTTATGGTTAATTAAAATTTAATAAATAATAACGGTGTAATTTGTGAATATTAGAATTCTCTAATGAGTTAAATACAAGTCATTGGTGGAGCTGATAATCGGTCAGTAAAAATTATTTATTTCATATATACTATTTTTTGTAGATTATTACTGTTGCTCACCGCATGCATTGTAATTCATAGACTCACTTGCGTTCTCGTTTATTGATTGCTTAAACCATTATTTTTCTCTGTTGATTGATTTGAAATAAATACTCTAATCATGTTTTCTTAATTATTTAAGTATCAATTTATATTTTTTGTTTAAATACCATTTTATTGATATGTAAATATGAAATGATTGTGTGTAATCGGTGGCTAGTTAATGATGTGAATGTGTGAATAAAAGTTTTACAAGGTATTATGAAAAATGGTGTAAGGACCCGGTACATAGAGCAAATCCTACCGTTGACATTATCTCAGTCGAACGGGACTAAAAAATTCCATACTGAAAGAGGTTGAGAAGTATTGTTCACCTTTATACCGAACGGGGTATTGAGGTTGTATGTTTGACATCTATTACTGGACAAGGTATATGCACGACCGGTTAATTAATAAATTGGATATTGGGTCCATGCGTAGGGGGAACTCTATGGATCCTCAGAGGTACCGGTAAGTAGGTAAAGATGTAAAATTTACTAATATTGTTTCTTTAAATGTGTAATAAATTGTTATATTGATTATTACCTTCATAAACTAAATTCAGAAATTTAAAAAGGGTGGGTATGAACTACGTATTTAAAATTAAATGAATTCATAAAAAGAAAAATGACTCTATTGGTTGTTTTATTATTTATATCAACCTTTAATTTTCTGTGTCGGTGTTAAGTGTTGACATTCTTATTGGGGTAGCGTAGCTCATTCCTTATTTAACCATTTTAGATCAAAGAGATCAGGATCCGGAGCCCAATCTACAAGAGGGTTGCGAGTAGGATGCCAGTCTTATTTAATTTTTATTTATTTCCTTTTTTTTGGGTATTTTTTTTAAAAGGTTAATTCTCATAACATTATTTGGTATTTTAATTATTATATAAGGAATGTAAACCTTAATCTTTTATTTCGTTTTCGCACTTAAATTATCATTTATTTCTTTTGGATATTTATGGGGTTGTTACATCGAAGCCACCGCCGACATTGGTGAGGTGATTTTTTTTCTCCTTTTCATTTCAGAATTTTATTTTAAACCTCCCCACACCCATATTGAAGCCAAAAAACAAAAAAAAAATAAGTCAAAAATCGAGAGTGAAGTTTGTTCGAACTATCGCGGCCGCAACCCAGAAACCACTCTAGTGAGCCCGATCCCGTTTTTGTTCCCATCACTCTTTCGATCGTTGTGTCCCTAACCCTTTTCTAGTACAAGTCGATTGAAAGAAATCCTTGGCTGCGAGAGAGGAACGACAGAGCTGCTGTACTGAAAAACCCCTACGTCGGTGAATTTCGATTTTTCTCTTCTTCTGGCCAATAGAGATCGCCTAACCTCATTTGTTTTACATATTTTCGTATAAAATCAACCAAAACTAGGCCAAAATGGCCAAACTGAGAGGAGATGTCGCCGTGGGCAGCAGAGCCGGCACCGGAGCACGGTCACACCACTGTACTGGAACCCTAAACTAGCCAGAAAATTTAAAAATCCTTATTTTGGCATTTTTGGGGTATTTTAGAATACGTGACGTGTGTTTTAAATTTTTGTAGGAAAAATCCAAGAAACCTGGGAATTGCTAGGAAGTATGGTGAAAAAGGTAGTATTTCGAACATCTATCCAGAGTAAAAATTTCTCACCCGTTTCTCCTGTGACGGTTAATTAAACTTTAATAAAGAATAACGGTGTAATTTATGAATATTAGAATTCCCTAATTAATTAATCTGTGAATATAAAATGAGATGTTGATATGCTTTTGTGGTTGTTTGGATTATGAGAATCTAAATGAATAAAAGCTTACTGCGCATCCTGGAAAATAGTGGATGGGTCTGGTATATAGAGAACCCTATTATGAACATTATCTCAGTCGGACGGGGCTGAGAAGTCCCATATCACAAGAGTTTGGGAGATATGTGTTACCCTCATACCGGATGGGGTATCGTAGCGATGGGTATGTTTGATGCCCATTACCGGACAATGTATAGAGACGGTCAGATTAATTTTCAATCTAAATGTTGGGTTCACGAGTAAGGGAATATCCCTCTAGACCCCTATGGGTCCCAGTAAGTAGGTTAAAAGAAAGAATTACTGATCTTATGCACGAAATTAAAATATCACTTGGTTACTTATCTTCATATGTTGATTTCGAACAAATTCGTAACGGTAAATATAGAATAAAACATTTTAGAGTTAAATGTATTTACTTAAATCAAGAGATCCATTAGTTGTTTTGTGATTTTTACCAACATTCAATTTTTTGTATCAATTATTAGTGTGATATTCTAACTATACTAGTACAACTCACCATTTTATTAATTATTTCATATCAAGAAAATTAATATTCAGATCTCGATCAGTAAGAGGGTTGTGAGTAGTTCACATCCTGAACTCTTTTCAAGTGCTAGAGGAGTTTAACCCCGAAGATATCTATTTATTTATTTTTATTTATCGTTTGTTTTTTTTTGAATCAATATAGAAAGAACATTCTCATAATCCTATTAGTTATTCTAATTTACTGTGTAAGTAATGTAAACTCTAACTTTATTATTTACTTTTGTATTTAGATTATAAATTTTTTTTTAAGATTTCGAGCTTTTACAACTATTTTATTGATTTAATATTTTCATTCAATTAAATCTTGAATCTTTACAACTAATCTTTATGTCAATTGACTTATTCATTTTACACATGTAACACCCCGTTTTTTTTTTCTTAACGGCATAAGATAAAGCACTCCTACGACTCGACACGCAAATCCCATGCCATTCCAATCACACATAAGAGAAACTTGTCCATAGCTCATTATTCCAAACCAAATGTACATACAATTCTACCTCTACATCACATAGCAACTCAATATCATACATTTCCAGAAATCAATATCCATACTAAAACAACTTTTACAAACTACCATACGCCACAAATAAAACTTGTGCCCTATGGCACTACAGACTGGGCTCCGTTACCAGCAGCTTGGATCCCGGCTCCGTTCCTACTCCATCTGTTAATGATGAGAAGTGAGTTCACATAACTCAATACGATAAAAAATCAAGTTGCAGGTGTAGTATGCAGTGACAAGAAATTCAGAAATGTCTATATGCAATTATCCTACCTAACCCAAAACAAACTATAGAACTCCCCTACGACTAGCCATCAAGATCCTACCCCAAAAGAAAAGTTTTGGCTATCAATAGCCCACACAAAACAATAATCCAACACCTCACATCATCAACATCGGCTACCCACACTCACCACGCTACTTCACAACCTTACTAGGCCACCCACACACACAAGTACCATTAGCTCACGTCACCAACATCGGTGACTCATACTCTCTCCTCCACCTCTCGACCTCACGAGGCCACGCACACACACAAGTACCATCATTTCACGTCACCAACATCGGCGACTCACACCCTCTCCTCCATCTCTCGACCTCATTAGGCCACGCACACACACAAGTACTATCATTTCACGTCACCAACATCGGCGACTCATATTCTCTCCTCTACCTCTCGACCTAATTAGGCCACGCACACACAAGTACCATCATCTCACGTCACCAACATCGGCGACTCATACTCTCTCCTCAACCTCTCGACCTCATTAGGCCACGCACACACACAAGTAGCATCATCTCACGTCACCAACATCGGCAACTCACACTCTCTCCTCCACTTCTCGACCTCATTAGGCCACACACACACATAAGTACCATCATCTCACGTCACCAACATCGGCGACTCACACTCTCTCCTCCACCTCTCGACCTCATTAGGCCACGCACACACACAAGTACCATCACCTCACGTCACCCATATGGGCGACTCACACTCACTCCCCCACTTCTCGACCTTCTCAGGCCACGCACCCACACAAGTACTATCATCACACGTCGCCAACATCGGTGACTCCTACTCTCTCCTTTCCCTCTCGACCTTATTAGGCCACGCACACACCCAAATACCCTTGCGTGCATACGCCGTCAAGGATCCCTCGCCCACCTCCAAATTTACAGCACCTATACCACATATTTTCCTCCACACGCCCACACTACACCTCACCGACACGCCCCTACTCTTCCATCCTAAACCACACGCTACCATCTACTCTTGTGCCATCCTAATCCCAAGAAACTACACTCTCCGCCCCCTCCAAACTTACCTCCCCCTACTGTTATGTTACACCTCCTCCCTCATCCGAACCTCATCACCCCCCGATTCCTATATGTTAGTCCCCTCCATCGTACAATCCGGTACTCTTCTCTCACTCACCGCCCTTATGCCCCACTTCCCCTATACTTCTGCCTCCTCCCGCTTCCTTTATACTTCTGCCTCCATAGGGCGGTTCGAAGCCTCTCGACTCACTCCGTCTCAATCCCTATACTCACCCCTTCCACTGTCCGCTCACCGAATACGTCCCCTTCCGCTCGTGACTCCCTCCGCGCCTCCACTCACACACACAACTCTTCCTGTCATCTCATATCCCCCCCCCCCTACACTCACTAGATTTCTCACTCACTCTTCCTCTTAGTGGTCCTCCCTTTGTGCTCCTCGCACAACTTCTATTCTCCCCCACGGGTTCCCCATACGCCCCAAACATCTACATCCTCTTGCCTCCCACGGCCTCCTCCGCGATTGTGCGGAATAATCCCACATTCTACCCCCGACCTCCACCTTTCAGCTCCGTCGCACCCCCTACGGACTCTGCAACCTGCAAACAGTTCACAACTCGCACCATACTAAAGCAACTGAAATTTTCCCCGTATCTCCCATTTCCATCTTCCCTCCTCCTGCCGGTATTGTTGTCTGTCCGCGACCTTTTTCCCTTTCCCTTCTCACTCCCCTCCGCTCCAACTCTCTTTTCTCTCTTTCTGGAACATTTCTTCCCCTCTTCTTTTCCTCTTTCCCGCTCTCTTCCTTCTCTCATTTTCTCTTTTTTTTTTCTTTTCTTTCTTTCTTTCCTTTTTTTTCCTTTTCTCTTCTCCCTTTCCCGACCTCTATTTATACTCTACCAGCTTACTCAAAACGACGTCGTTTTCCTTCATCCCAAAACGACGTCGTTTTTTCCCTTCCAAAACGACGTCGTTTTCTCCCTTCTTTAAAATGGTGTCGTTTCCTACCTATATTATTATTATTATTATTTTTAGTCATTACATATACTTCCCCCCTACAAAGAAAATTTGGTCCCTCAAATTTTATTACCTTACCTCCAAACAATCTCGGTAAATTTTGTCTCATTTCGTCTTCCCGTTCCCAGGTTGCCTCTTCATTGGCATGATGTCTCCACTGTATCTTCACCATAGGTATCACTCTGCTCCTCAACTTCCTTTCTTGTCGCTCGAGAACTCATATTGGCTCCTCTTCATAAGACAAGTCATTCTCCAATGGTAACGATTCATACTTTAGAATGTGATTGGGATCCGGATGGTATTTCTGTAGTAGTGATATGTGAAACACATTGTAAACTCCACTGTACCGAGGAGGAAGCGCTACCCTATACGCAACCACCCCTACCTTCTCCAAAATCTTAAACAGCCCTATGAACCGGGGACTTAACTTCCCTTTCTTCCCAAACCTCAATAAACCTTTTATGGGAGATACTTTCAGGAACACATGATCCCCTACCTTAAAGCTTAACTCTCTCATGCGATTGTCTGCGTACCCCTTCTGTCTACTTTGAGCAGCTTGTAAATTCTGTCGTATCACCCGCACCTTAGCCGTGGTTTCCTCTACCATTTTCGGCCCCAACAACTGTCTTTCCCCCACTTCGCTCCAACACACCGGTGACCTACAGGGTCGACCATACAGAGCTTCATAAGGAGTCATGCCGATGCTGGTGTGATAACTATTATTGTATGTAAATTCTATTAAGGGTAGTATGTCTTCCCAATCTCCTCCCGCGTCGATGACACAGGCTCTCAATATATCCTCCAATACTTGTATCGTCCTCTCCGTCTGTCCGTCCGTTTATAGGTGAAAAGTTGTGCTAAAGCTCAATTTAGTACCCAAAGCCTGTTATAACCCTCTCCAAAATCTGGAGGTGAATCGAGAATCCCAGTCGGAGACAATCAACATGGGAATGCCGTGTAACCTCACTACTTCTTTGACATACAGTCTAGTCAACTGCTCCACTGAATCTGTCACTTTCATTGCTAAAAAATGAGAAGATTTAGTTAGACGATCAACCACCACCCAAATATTATCATGTTTCTTACGGTTACCTGGCAACCCGGTCACAAAATCCAAGAAGACATGTTCCCACTTCCACTCGGGTATAGGTAAGGGCTGTAACAAACCCCCAGGCTGCTGATGTTCTGCCTTGACTTGCTGACATATCAAGCACTTTGACACATACTCAGCCACATCCCTCTTCATGCCCCTCCACCAGAAGCTTTTCTGTAAATTTTTGTACATCTTAGTACTTCCCGGATGTATAGCAAATTTGGTGTCATTTGCCTCACTGAGTATCTCTTCTCGTATCGTACGATCATTGGGAACGCACATTCTGGTTTGAAATCTGAGTATCCCATCATCCTTTACCCCAAAATCTCTTATTGTCCCTTATTTCACTCCCTTCCGGATCCTCTGTATTTCAGTGTCCACCAACTGCCCCTCTCTTATTTTCTGAACCAAAGTAGGTTGTGCTCTCAAACTAGCCACATATCTGCCATTGTCCCCCTCTTGAATACTCAATCGTTGCATGGCTTCCCGTACACACCATTCAGACACCATCAAGTGAGATAGCATCCTGGTACTCTTACGACTGAGAGCATCTACCACAACATTTCTCCGTCCAGGGTGATATTTGATTCTACAGTCGAAATCTTTCAACAGATCCATCTATCTCCTCTGCCACATATTCAATTCCCGATGTGTGAACAAGTATTGTAAACTTTTATTATCTGTGTAAATTTCAAATGTTTCCCCGTATAAGTAATGTCGCCACAGTTTTAAAGCATAGACCACTGCAGCCAGTTCTAAATCATGTGTTGGATAATTCTTCTCGTGTGTCCTCAATTGTCGAGACCCATACGCTATAACTTTTTCCTGTTGCATCAATACACAACCTAACCCAACATGAGATACGTCGCTATACACTGCAAAATTACCCTCTCTCGATGGAATGGCCAATATTGGAGTAGTAGTTAGTCTATGTTTCAATTCTTGAAAGCTACCCTCACACTTTTCATTCCATTCGAACTTCACATTCTTTTTTGTCAACTTGGTAAGAGGTGCCGCAATACTCGAAAACCCTCGCACAAACCGGCAGTAATATCTTGCCAAACCCAGAAAACTCCTGATCTCTGTGACAGTCTTTGGCCTTTCCCACTTTACCACTGCTTCTATTTTCGCTGGGTCTACTGATACCCCATCTCTCGACACAATATGGCCCAAGAAGGCAATTTGATCAACCAGAACTCATATTTACTAAGCTTTGCATACAGTTTAGCTTTCTGAAGCATCCCTAACACCATAGTTAGATGTTCTGCATGTTCTCCCGAATCCCTTGAGTAAATCAATATATCATCTATGAAGACAATGACATAGCGATCCAGCAGGGGTCGAAACACCCGGTTCATCAAATCCATAAACACTGCAGGAGCATTCGTTAGTCTAAAAGGCATCACCAGAAATTCATAATGCCCATACCTGGTGCGGAATGCTATCTTAGCAATGTCTTCGGCTCTTACCCGTAGCTGATGATACCCCGAACGTAAATCTATTTTTGAAAACACTTGTGCCCCTTGCAATTGATCAAATAAATCATCGATCCTGGGTAACAGATACTTATTCTTTATTGTCACTTGGTTCAGGTCTTATAATCAATGCACATTCGCATAGTTCCATCCTTTTTCTTAACAAACAATATCGGGGCTCCCAAAGGTGATACGCTCGACCGAATAAATTTCTTATCCAGTAACACTTGTAACTGCCTACTTAACTCTATTAGTTCTGATCTCGCCATTTTGTATGGAACCTTGGAGATTAGCTGGGTGTCGGGCTGGAGTTCGATGGTGAATTCGACCTCTCTATTGTGTGGCAATCCCGGAAGGTCGTCCGAAAACACGTCTAGAAAATCTCTTACCACTGGTATCTCTTGAAGTGTAAGTCTTTTACCCTCGTCACCTATCAATACATAGATAAACTTGTAATCCATATACATATTCCTTCTAGCACATCATTTTAATATAAAACTCATTTATTCATTGAAAATTTTTCTTTTTTTCCATACAGAAAAAGGTTCTTCATTAGGCATCTTAAACACTACCCTCTTATGGAAACAGTCTACATGGGCATGTTGGGAAACAAGCTAATCCATTCTCAATATTACATTCAAAGTCTTTAATGTCTAATAAAATTAGATCTACTTTTAACTTCCTCCCCTCTATATCTACCTTATAGGAATTAAACATTACATCAGTACATAAAACGCCATTAGTTGGCGTAGATATTACTAACACACGATGTAACACCCGAGGTTCTATACCTATTCTAGATGCAAACATAGGCGATACAAATGAATGTATGGCACCAGGGTCAATTAGTACTTTAGCAGGAATATCTGAAATGTAAAGTATACCTTGTATTATTTCGGAAGTGGCAGCTGCCTCTGGCGCTGTCATGGCAAACACCCGTCCTTGAACCCACAGTTTACCTGGCTCCTTCGGCAAAGGGCAATCACACACAAAATGTTGAGTGTTCCCGCACCGATAACAGCCCCGACCGCCGCTCATAAATGGTCAATCCTCGTTATTTTTACCGCATTGCGCGCAGTTTGGTTTACTCTGGGACACCTGATGACTTGGGCCGAAATCCGGTGCCATTCTCTGCCTTTTCTCTGTTTGGCTGAAGGGGGGTGGTGGACGTCTATAGCTGGACTCCCTTTACCGTTCTCAACTTGTTCTTTATACAGTGCCTCCACTAACTGTGCCTTTTCTAACACCATCTGATATGAGGGTAATGTAAACACAGCCATCTGACGATACAGTTCTGACCGTAATCCTTTTTCAAACCTGTGAGCCTTCTTTGCCTCATTCATCATCACCTCGAGCGCAAACCGCCCCAAATCTATGTACCTCTCAGCATATTCCACCACCGAAAACCTTCTTTGTCTCAGTTCGGCAAACTCTATTTCCTTTCGTTGCCTCAAGAAGTCCGGAAAATACTCTGCATTAAAGGCTTCAAGAAATACCTCCTAAGTGATTGGGGGAATTAGGGCTCTCCTTTTTAATTTCCACCAACGCTCGGCAGACCCTCTGAACATGAACGTGGCTAATTGTACCTTCTGTTTGGTGGTCACGGGGATCACTTCGAATAGTTTTTCGGTCTCCTTTATCCAATATTCCGCCACCAATGGATTAGCACCCCCATTGAAAGCAGGAGGGTTTAACCTTTGGTATTTCTCAATATTGCTGATATCCACTACACCCTGATGAACCCCCGGTTGTGAGATCGAGGCTGCCTCCGCCTGTAGTTCTTTATCTCGAATTATAGTGGCCAGACTCTCGACTACCCTGTAAAGTCGGTTAAAGTCCTCCTGTTGAACGCCAGGCGGTCCCACCTGGGTTATCGATGGACCAGGAGCGGGCCTCGGCTGCGTGGGAGGGGGCACTGCATGATACGGGGGTGGCCCGTGAAATACTGTGAGTGGCACCTGGTGATGCCCTGGTGCTCGTCGCAGAACTCCCGGTGAGTCTTGCGGCCCCGAAGCAGTTTTGCGACGAGGTCGGCCCCGTCCTTTCTTCGTCACCTCCCTTGATCCACCTGCAGGATAGTTATACCAATTAGTAGGTATTCTTAGTTTGCTTTGATACCAATTGTAACATCCCGTTTTTTTTTTCTTAACGGCATAAGATAAAACACTCATACGACTCGACATGTAAATCCCATGTCATTCCAATCACGCATAAGAGAAACTTGTCCATAGCTCATTATTCCAAACCAAATGTTCATACAATTCTACCTCTACATCACATAGCAACTCAATATCATACATTTCCAAAAATCAATATCCATACTAAAACAACTTTTACAAACTACCATACGCCACAAATATAACTTGTGCCCTATGGCACTACAGACTGGGCTCCTTTACCAGCAGCTCGGATCCCGACTTTGTTCCTACTCCATCTGTTAATGATGAGAAGTGAGTTCACATAACTCAATACGATAAAAAATCAATTTGCAGGTGTAGTATGCAGTGACAAGAAATTCAGAAATATCTATATGCAATTATCCTACCCAACCCAAAACAAACTATAAAACTCCCCTACGACTAGCCATCAAGATCCTACCCCAAAAGAACAGTTCTGGCCATCAATAGCCCATATACAACAACAATCCAACACCCTACATCATCAACATCGGCTACCCACAGTCACCATGCTACTTCACAACCTTACTAGGCCACCCACACACATAAGTACCATTAGCTCACGTCATCAACATCGGCGACTCATACTCTCTCCTCCACCTCTCGATCTCATGAGGCCACGCACACACACAAGTACCATCATTTCACGTCACCAACATCGGCGAATCACACCCTCTCCTCCACCTCTCGACCTCATTAGGCCACGCACACACACAAGTACCATCATTTCACGTCACCAACATCGGCGACTCATATTCTCTCCTCCACCTCTCGACCTAATTAGGCCACGCACACACAAGTACCATCATCTCACGTCACCAACATCGGCGACTCATACTCTCTCCTCAACCTCTCGACCTCATTAGGCCACGCACACACACAAGTAGCATCATCTCACGTCATCAACATCGGCAACTCACACTCTCTCCTCCACTTCTCGACTTCATTAGGCCACGCACACACATAAGTACCATCATCTCACGTCACCAACATCGGCGACTCACACTCTCTCCTCCACCTCTCGACCTCATTAGGCCACGCACACACACAAGTACCATCACTTCACGTCACCCATATGGGCAACTCACACTCACTCCCCCACTTCTTGACCTTATCAGGCCACGCACCCACACAAGTACTATCATCACACGTCGCCAACATCGGTGACTCCTACTCTCTCCTTTCCCTCTCGACCTTATTAGGCCATGCACACACCCAAATACCCTTGCGTGCATATGCCGGCAAGGATCCCTCGCCCACCTCTAAATTTACAGCACTTATACCACATGTTTTCCTCCACACGCCCACACTACACCTCACCGACACGCCCCTACTTTTCCATCCTAAACCACACGCTACCATCTACTCTTGTGCCATCCTAATCCCAAGCAACTACACTCTTTGCCCCCTCCAAACTTACCTCCCCCTACTGTTATGTTACACCTCCTCCCTCATCCGAACCTCATCACCCCTCGATTCCTATATCCTAGTCCCCTCTATCGTACAATCCGGTACTCTTCTCTCACTCACCGCTCTTACGCCCCACTTCCCCTATACTTCTGCCTCCTCTCGCTTCCTTTATACTTCTGCCTCCTTAGGGCGGTTCGAAGCCTCTCGACTCACTCCGTCTCAATCCCTACACTCACCCCTTCCACTGGACGCTCACCGAATACGTCCCCTTCCGCTCGCAACTCCCTCCGCGCCTCCACTCAAGCACACAACTCTTCCTTTTCATCTCAGATTCTGCCCCCCCCCCCACACACACACACACACTCACTAGATTTCTCACTCACTCTTCCTCTCAGTGGTCCTCCCTTTGTGCTCCTCGCACAACCTCTATTCTCTCCCACGGGTTCCCTGTACGCCCCAAACATCACCATCGTCTCGCCTCCCACGGCCTCCTCCGCGAACGTGCGAAATAATCCCACACTCTACCGCCTACCTCCACCTCTCAGCTCCGTCGCACCCCCTACGGACTCCGCAACCTGCAAACAGTTCACAACTCACACCACACCAAAGCAACTGAAATTTTCACCATACCTCCCGTTTCCATCTTCCTTCCTCCTGCCGGTATCGTCGTCCGTCCGCGGCCTTCTTCCCTCTCCCTTCTCGCTCCCCTCCGTTCCGACTCTCTTCTCTCTCTTTCTGGAACCTTCATTCCCCTCTTCTTTTCCTCTTTCCCGCTCTCTTCCTTCTCTCATTTTCTCTTTTTTTTTTCTTTTCTTTCTTTCTTTCCTTTTTTTTTCCTTTTCTCTTCTCCCTTTCCCGACCTCTATTTATACCCTACCAGCTTACTTAAAACGACGTTGTTTTCCTCCATCCCAAAACGACGTCGTTTTTTCCCTTCCAAACCGACGTCGTTTTTTTTCACTCTTTAAAACGGTGTCGTTTTCTACCTATATTATTATTATTATTGTTATTATTATTATTTTAGTCACTACAACACACTACATAGAGTAGAGATTGATAAGGCTTGATTAATCCCCATTAGCTCTCCATTAATACCTTTATCTTGATCTTTATGATACTTCTTGAGATAAAACTCAACATCCATAACATGTAGCATTGTTTGCATGTTATTTGTTTTCTCGCTTTTTAGCTAAAAAAATTGTCTCTATCCCGTATTATACATGGGTCATAATTTTAAAAATTAAGTATATAATATATGAATTATAGTTAACTTATTGGAAGTCTATTTTTATATTTTAAATTTTAAAATAAATAATTATTATATATATTATCCAAATTATTTTGTATGTAAAAACTATTGAGTATATGATTTGTAATTAATCAAAATCAAAATCTATTTTAATATTTAAAGATTTTAAATACATTAATATTATATATAATATTACATTAATTTTTTATTTTAAAATTTCATCTTATATAGTATATATATATATATATATATTTATTTATAATTGTCATATTACATTTATTTTTATAATTTAAAATTTTAGTAAATAACACTTAATATCTTATCTTTATATAATATTTTATTTTTATTTTTATTTCAAAAATTAAGAAAACACCATGGAATATTTTTTGGTATTTCACAAAAACAAAAAAAAAATGATGTGACAATTTTCCGTATTTCTTTTACGTATATATATATATATTGATTAGGACTCGTGATTAAGAAAATAACGTTACAAAATTAATTAAAAAGAGTCTTGAACAACAGTCTATTTTCTATATTTAGTATTAATCCAGTTGTATTAATAAATTTAAATTGGTTTATTAATTAAAATTAGTTTCATTAGTGCTTATCATTGCTTGCTGGGAATGATAATTGAGTCTCAGATTGGAGTGGCCGTCTTTGGAACACGGATCATATAATATATATATATATATATATATATATATTGAGTGGGGATCACATAAATATCTAAACCAGCTATATATAATCAATACGACACGGCACCAGAAAATATTGATCAACATTTCAAATTTTAAAACGCACCAAAATAGAGATATAGAATTTTATTAATAAAATTTTATATATGTTATGTGAACGAGAACTTATGTTATACAAAAAAAATACAATAAGTCGTAAATTAGGATATTTAAGTATAAAAAAATCAATTTAAAGTTTGGAATATATGTGTGTACATATCTTAACTTCTATATTAATTAATATTACTATAACGACCCCGGAAATATTAAAATGAAATGAGTATTTAATTATATCAAATGCGGAAGCGAGATCAAAATTTCAGTTAACATCCCTTACACGAAAACAAAAAATGTACTTAAAATATAAAAGATTAAACTAACTAAAAGAGAAACTCGAAAATAAAGCTATGATTATGACTACAGAGTCTCTAGGCATCCCTTTCGTCGTCCTCCTGCGGAACGGGCTCGGGAACCATATCTTCCTGATCTGAAATGGTTAAATAAGGAGTGAGCTACACTAGCCCAGTAAGAACATCACGATATCTCACCGTCACGGAGGTAAAGGTGGGTAGAAAACACAAAGGACCCATGGAGCATGTTTTACAACAAATCCTTTTATTTATGATAAAACCTTTACCATCCACTTACCTCGGTGGAATTTATGAAACAATATAAGAAAAACAATAACATTATCATAATCATGGAATAATATAAGCTGTAAAACATAACACTTATCACGCCTCTTGTAATTCAATCATTATACAACATATCTTTTTCTCATTTACCAGCCTACCAGTATCCGTGGGGGTCCATAGGGGTCCCGCTACCCGTTAACCTTTAACATTCATAATCAGTTTCCAGGGCCGTCCCCATACCCCGTCCGGTATGGGCGCCAAAACCATAAACCTCAATACCCCGTCCGGTATGAGGGTGAAACGGGCCGTCCCCATACCCCGTCCGGTATGGGTGCCAAAACCATAAGATCTCCATGCCCCGTCCGGCATGTGAGACCCCAATCCCGGTAGGGTTCCCTACGGACCTGGTCCGTCCACCATCTCCCAGGATATCTAGTCAGGCTGACCCCATAATACAATTATCAGTCTACACAATCTTTTATTTTCCTTTTCCTCAGTCAGCATCATCAATTCACATTTAAACAAGCAAATCGTAATTCATGCCAAACAGACAACATACAGTATCAGTTTTTCAGTCATTCAACCCATAATTAATAAAAACGTAGTATATGCACACAACTCTGTAAAATGAACACATCAAACCTCATGCTGCATTTAAAGCTGTAAACAGGCCAAATAACAGTAAATCACCAATCACACTAGACTCGGGCTCCATTAGCGACCTTAAGCAATTTCACACATTCGTTAATTCAAGAAATACCGTTTTATCATTTTGAACTTTAATACCGTGATAGGAAATAGGGTGAGGGGTCCTTACTCGTTTCGGGGTCCGAACACGGCTTCACAGTGCGCTTGCAGGCTGTCCCTAATTTTCCCTGAATTTTCCTCGGGCAACTGAAACGCACTACTGGTACCTGCACGTGTTCCAAAAAAATCTCAAATTAGGCCCAGGGCCCCTTTCGGCCCAAATCGCAACTCCGGCACGGCGGCTCCGCCGTGCTCCGGCGACGGCGCCGCCGCTGGTGGCGGCGAGTCACCTCGGGTTGGCTGTTTTCGACCGTTTCTGGCCGAATTCGGCCACACTCGCATCGGTCCCTGTGAGAAAACAACCCTAGGGCTCTCGGGGGGCCAAAAAATCACGGAAAAACGGAGCTTACCGGCGGCGGCGCTCTCGGGTGCGGCGGCTCTCCGATGAGGTTCGTGTTTTGGTGATTCGGCTCCGGTCAACTTGTAGAGAAAAGAGTGGTGATCACGGTGATATAAAAATTGCATCAAACGGAGGCCGGGAAGGGCCTCATCGGAGGCAAAAACTGAGAAGGGGCGCGGCGGCGCCGCTGGGCTTCGGCCGTGTATTCCGGCCGTTTGGCCGGGATTTTGGCTCCGATTTGGCCACAGGAGGAATCAGCATGGAAAAATGAGTCGGGGGTACGAAATTTACCTCGATCGGCGGTCGAAAATTTCCCCGGCGCGGGCGGGTAGCGGCGGCCGGCTTCTGAATTGTCTTCTCCGGCGAGCGGCAGGCGGCTAGGGTTTGTGGTCTGGTGTGGGGGTTCTATTTATAACCTCTTGCCTTTTGATCTCAGCCGTCCATTTTGTTTTAATCTGGGCCGTTCGTTTTTGATTGAATCTGGACCGTCCGTGCGATTGCATCTGGGCCGTCCGATCGCGCCCACGCGGATCGCCAACGTGGCCCGTTCCGAAGTGACGTGGTCTTGCCACGTGGCAGGCCCCGGTTGGCCGGGATTGCTGACCGGGCCTGCTGACGTGGCTGCCGACGTGGCTTTTTTTTTTTTGGCCCCTTTTCTCCGGGCACTACAACTCTCCCCCCCTTAAAGAAATTTGGTCCCCAAATTTGCCTCATTACTCTTGATCAAACAGATGGGGGTATTGTGTCCTAAATTCTGATTCCAGTTCCCAAGTCGCCTCCCTAGGCGTGTGGTTCTGCCACATGACTTTTACAAATGATATTTCCCGGTTGCGGAGTATTCTGCTTTCTCGATCCGTGATACTGACCGGTTCTTCTTCATAAGACAAGTCCTCTCGGAGTGAAAGCGGTTCATGAGCCACGACATGAGAAGGGTCCGGATTGTACTTGCGTAGCATAGATACATGAAACACATTATGAACCCGAGAGAGCTCAGGGGGCAGTGCAAGTCTGTAGGCAGTGGTACCAATCTTGTCTAAGATTTCAAAGGGTCCAGTATATCTGGGGTTTAATTTTTCCCTCCTGCCGAACCTACTAATTCCCTTGAAGGGGGTGACTTTAAGAAACACCCGGTCACCTTTCTCAAAGGCCAGGTCTCTCCTCCGGGTATCGGCATAACTCTTCTGCCTACTCTGAGCTGTCTGGATGTTCTTCTTGATCTTAACTATCTTGGACGTGGTCTCCTCTACCAAATCCGGGCCAAACAATCTTCTATCGCCCACTTCTTCCCAACAGATCGGCGACCTGCACGGACGCTCGTATAGCGCCTCGTATGGGGCCATGCCGATGCTTGCTTGGTAACTGTTGTTGTAAGCAAACTCTATCAGGGGTAGGTGGTCGTCCCAATGGCCCCCGGAGTCAAGGACACAAGCTCGGAGCATATCCTCCAGCGTACGAATTGTCCTCTCTGATTGTCCATCGGTTTGGGGGTGGAAAGCAGTACTAAGAGACAGCTTTGTTCCCATAGCTTGCTGGAAACTATTCCAAAACCGAGAAGTAAATCTGGGATCCCTGTCGGATACCACTGTTACTGGAACTCCATGCAGTCTGACTACCTCCCGGATATACATTCTTGCCAACTTGTCTAAAGGATCAGTCATTCTGATGGCCAGGAAGTGGGAAGACTTAGTGAGTCGGTCAACAATTACCCATATAGCATCATGTCCCGATCGTGCCTTGGGTAGTCCCGATACGAAGTCCATGGTGATATGTTCCCACTTCCACTCTGGAATCGGTAAAGGCTGAAGTAACCCGTCCGGGCGTTGATGTTCTACTTTGACCTGCTGACATACTAAACACTTAGACACAAAGTCGGCTATATCTCTCTTCATCCCATTCCACCAGAACCGAGGTCGCATAGTTTGGTACATTTTCGTACTTCCTGGATGCATGGCGAACCTTGAGCTATGGGACTCTGTCATGATGTCTCTTCTTAACTCACTGTCATCTGGGACACACACTCTGTCCCTGAAACGAATCAATCCGTCGGCGGAGATCTGAAATTCTGAGCTCACTCCCTGTTCTGCACTCTTCTTGCGGGTTACTAGGGCGGGGTCGACTGACTGGGCTTCCTTTATTCTTTGGATTAACTCGGGTTGGACTGCTAGGTGGCCCAAACATGTGACTCTCTTCAGGTCTCGCAGGCGAACCTGCTGTGTAGCCCCAATAGACCTACATTCTGAAACCATCAGATGGGCCAGGGTGCCTGCACTTTTCCTGCTGAGGGCATCGGCCACCACGTTGCCCTTACCTGGATGGTATAGGATGTCACAATCATAGTCCTTGAGGAGTTCCATCCACCTTCTCTGACGCATGTTGAGATCCTTCTGGGTGAAGATATGCTTCAAGCTCTTATGATCAGTGAAGATCTGAAAGGTCTCTCCATACAAATAATGGCGCCAGGTTTTCAAGGCGTGTATGATGGCGGCAAGCTTCAAGTCATGGGTAGGATAGTTCTTCTCATGATTCTTTAGCTGTCTAGACCCATATGCTATAACATTTCCATGCTGCATTAGGACACAACCCAGGCCTAGATAGGAGGCATCACTATAAACTGTGTACCCTCCTGATCCACTCGGTAGAGCCAGCACTGGTGCAGTAGTCAGTAGCTTCTTCAACTCTGAAAAACTCCTCTCGCAGTTCTCATTCTATTCAAACCTTGCATTCTTCTTTGTGAGTCGGGTTAGAGGAGCTGCTAGACTAGAGAACCCTTCGACAAATCGGCGGTAATAACCTGCCATCCCTAGGAAACTGCGAATTTCCTTAACTGTTGTCAGCCTTTCCCAACCAAGTACTGCTTCAACCTTTTCGGGGTTCACCGACACCCCTTCCTTCGATATAACATGTCCTAGGAAGGCGGTTTGTTCGTGCCAAAATCCACACTTGCTCAACTTCGCATACAACTTCTTTTCCCTGAGTACCTGTAGAACTTGGGCAAGATGATGAGCATGTTCTTCCCTACTTTTTGAGTATACTAAGATATCATCGATGAACACGATGACAAATTGGTCCAAGAATTCTCTGAAGATTCTGTTCATTAGATCCATAAAGATGGTCGGGGCGTTGGTTAGCCCAAACGGCATAACCAGGAACTCATAGTGTCCGTACCTGGTTCGGAATGCCGTCTTGGGGATGTCTTCTGCTCTCACTTTTACCTGATGGTAACCTGATCGTAGATCTATTTTAGAAAAGACCTGTGCACCCTGCAACTGATCGAAAAGGTCATCAATCCGGGGAAGAGGGTACTTGTTCTTAATTGTTACCTTGTTTATTCTTCTATAATCAATGCACAGTCTCAACGTTCCATCCCCTTTCTTTGCAAAAGTAACCCTGGCACCCCATGGGGAAATGCTGTGTCTAATGAAGCCACTGTTTTGTAGCTCAGTGATTTGTTTCCTTAGCTCTTCCATCTCGATGCGGCTCATTCGGTAAGGAGCTACCGAGATGGGCTGAGTTCCTGGCTGTAAGTCTATGGTGAACTCGACCTCTCTGTCCCCTGGTAGACCGGGCAGTTCATCCGAAAATACGTCTGGGAAGTCTCGGACTACTGGAATCTCTTGGATACAAACTTCTTTCTTGGATTTACCTAGTTAGGGAAAATACAATATTAAGGCACTGGGAATTAAGGAGAAAAGAATTTGTCATTAGGGAAAATCAGTACCGAATAATTTTATTAACTTGTGAATGGCTCCTCGTTGGGAGGATTAAATACAATATTTTTATTAAAGCAGTCTATGATGGCGTGATACGCCGCTAGCCAATCCATTCCTAGGATTACATCAAAATCCCCTGTGTCTAACCCTATCAGGTCTACCCTCAATTTTCTATCTGCTATCTCCACGGCACATGCCCTGTAGACAACCTCTCCTAGCAATGTCTCCCCCCCAGCGGCAGATACAAGCAATAATGAATCAAGTCTATCAGGTGGTACACAAATTTTGGAAGCAAGAACATGTGAAATAAAAGAATGTGATGCACCAGTATCAAACAAAATATGAGCAATGTGGCCAGAAATAGTATACATACCATGTACCACGTCCGGGTCTGCGTCGGCATCCTTCTGGGTAAGGTTGTAAACTCTGCCCTGGATTGGAGGCCTCCCTTGATTCTGGTTCCTAGGGCACTCCCTCGCATAGTGTTGGGCACTGCCGCATATGCGACAGGTGTTGTTGAGGCGGTAGCAGGGTCGGTCCCCATGATCCCTGCCGCAGTACTGGCAGATCTTCCCATGTGCTGCCCCCATAGCCTGAGGAGGGGCCTGAACGGCAGGCCTGGGACTCTTACTGGGTTGGACAGGCATGGTAGGCGCTGGCCTGCGGAGCGGAGCTGAGGGTCGGGAACTTCCCGCTAGCTGAGGGCGGGTGTCGAAGCTCCTTTCTATGATCTGTGCCTTTGCCAGGACTGCCGAATATGTCTCGAGCTCCATCACCAATAAGTGTTGTCTGATCGCCGGGCGGAGGCCCCACTGGAATTTCCTGGCCTTTCGGCCCTCATCCAACAATGTCTCCGGGGCATGTCGGCCCAGCTCCAGGAACTTGTGGGCATACTCCGACACTGTCATATTACCCTGGACCAATTGAGCAAATTCTATTTCCTTTAAATGTTGGATGTGTTTAGGGAGATACTCCGCATGGAAGGCCGCTAGGAACTGCTCCCAAGTAACTGGTACAGGCAGGGTGGCCCGCTTGAGCTCCCACCAGCGTACCGCTTCCCCTACCAGCATGTAGGAGGCAATGGCAGCCCTCTGCTCAGGAATTACTCCCAGGGTCTCAAAAGCTCTCTCAGTCTCTGCCAGCCAGTATTGGGCCTCTTCGAACGAGGATCCCCCTGAAAAGGTAGAAGGGTTCAGTCTCCTGTACCTCTTTATGAAGCCGGGGTCGATCAAGGAGGGAGCGGGGTCCCGAGGTAGAGGGACTAGGGCCGGCTGAGGGTGAACTGGGGGACCCTGTGGTGGCGCCTGCTGATGTGGTGGGGGCACCGGAATGTGCTGTGGCGGCACCTGTTGGTACTGTGGCTGTGGTACCGGATCGTACCGCGGCTGTGGTGCCGGGTGGTATCGTGGAGGAACAGGCTCCTGCCGGGGTGGCTCGGGATCAGCCTGCTGTAGCGGGGGCTCAACCTGCGCTAGTGGAGGAGGTCCCGGTAACTCCCTTCTCTCCTCTTGCCTTCGCTGGGCAGCTGCGAGAGCCTCCACCATCTCGAATAGTCTATCTAAATCCTACCGAATTGAATTATCTGGGGCCGCTCGGTTTAGTGGGGGCCTTCCTCTCCTCATTCCTGTGTACCTGCATTCACAAGGAATGATTGAGTAACAATATATCGGTGAGTATTTCTCTAAGGCACATTAGTGTAAGGGATGGGTCCGAGGAAATGCGGCTCTGATACCAACTGTAACGACCCCGGAAATATTAAAATGAAATGAGTATTTAATTATATCAAATGCGGAAGCGAGATCAAAATTTCAGTTAACATCCCTTACACGAAAACCAAAAACGTACTTAAAATATAAAAGATTAAACTAACTAAAAGAAAAACTAGAAAATAAAGCTATGATTATGACTACAGAGTCTCTAGGCATCCCTTTCGTCGTCCTCCTGCGGAATGGGCTCGGGAACCATATCTTCCTGATCTGAAATGGTTAAATAAGGAGTGAGCTACACTAGCCCAGTAAGAACATCACGATATCTCACCGTCACGGAGGTAAAGGTGGGTAGAAAACACAAAGGACCCATGGAGCATGTTTTACAACAAATCCTTTTATTTATGATAAAACCTTTACCATCCACTTACCTCGGTGGAATTTATGAAACAATATAAGAAAAACAATAACATTATCATAATCATGGAATAATATAAGCTGTAAAACATAACACTTATCACGCCTCTTGTAATTCAATCATTATACAACATATCTTTTTCTCATTTACCAGCCTACCAGTATCCGTGGGGGTCCATAGGGGTCCCGCTACCCGTTAACCTTTAACATTCATAATCAGTTTCCAGGGCCGTCCCCATACCCCGTCCGGTATGGGCGCCAAAACCATAAACCTCAATACCCCGTCCGGTATGAGGGTGAAACGGGCCGTCCCCATACCCCGTCCGGTATGGGCGCCAAAACCATAAGATCTCCATGCCCCGTCCGGCATGTGAGACCCCAATCCCGGTAGGGTTCCCTACGGACCCGGTCCGTCCACCATCTCCCAGGATATCTAGTCAGGCTGACCCCATAATACAATTATCAGTCTACACAATCTTTTATTTTCCTTTTCCTCAGTCAGCATCATCAATTCACATTTAAACAAGCAAATCGTAATTCATGCCAAACAGACAACATACAGTATCAGTTTTTCAGTCATTCAACCCATAATTAATAAAAATGTAGTATATGCACACAACTCTGTAAAATGAACACATCAAACCTCATGCTGCATTTAAAGCTGTAAACAGGCCAAATAACAGTAAATCACCAATCACACTAGACTCGGACTCCATTAGCGACCTTAAGCAATTTCACACATTCGTTAATTCAAGAAATACCGTTTTATCATTTTGAACTTTAATACCGTGATAGGAAATAGGGTGAGGGGTCCTTACTCGTTTCGGGGTCCGAACACGGCTTCACAGTGCGCTTGCAGGCTGTCCCTAATTTTCCCTGAATTTTCCTCGGGGAACTGAAACGCACTACTGGTACCTGCACGTGTTCCAAAAAAATCTCAAATTAGGCCCAGGGCCCCTTTCGGCCCAAATCGCAACTCCGGCACGGCGGCTCCGCTGTGCTCCGGCGAGTCGCCTCGGGTTGGCTGTTTTCGGCCGTTTCCGGCCGAATTCGGCCACACTCGCATCGGTCCCTGTGAGAAAACAACCTTAGGGCCCTCGGGGGGCCAAAAAATCACGGAAAAACAGAGCTTACCGGCGGCGGCGATCTCGGGTGCGGCGGCTCTCCGGCTAGGTTCGTGTTTTGGTGATTCGGCTCCGGTCAACCTGTAGAGAAAAGAATGGTGATCACGGTGATATAAAAATTGCATCAAACGGAGGCCGGGAAGGGCCTCATCGGAGGCAAAAACTGAGAAGGGGCGCGGCGGCGCCGCTGGGCTTCGGTCGTGTATTCCGGCCGTTTGGCCAGGATTTTGGCTCCGATTTGGCCACAGGAGGAATCAGCGTGGAAAAACGAGTCGGGGGTACGAAATTTACCTCGATCGGCGGTCGGAAATTTCCCCGGCGCGGCGGCGGGTGGCGGCGGCCGGCTTCTGGTTTGTCTTCTCCGGCGAGCGGCAGGCGGCAGGCGGCTAGGGTTTGTGGTTTGGTGTGGGGGTTCTATTTATAACCCCTTGCCTTTTGATCTCAGCCGTTCATTTTGTTTTAATCTGGGCCGTTCGTTTTTGATTGAATCTGGGCCGTCCGTGCGATTGCATCTGGGCCGTCCGATCGCGCGATTGATCTGGGCCGTCCGATCGCGCCCACGCGGATCGCCAACGTGGCTCATTCCGGAGTGACGTGGTCTTGCCATGTGGCAGGCCCCGGTTGGCCGGGATTGCTGACCGGGCCTGCTGATGTGGCTGCCGACGTGACTTTTTCTTTTTTTTTTTGGCCCCTTTTCTCCGAGCGCTACAATTACAATATAATTTGCATTATTCATTTTTTAGATGCAAAAAGAAAAAAATTATTTTATGCAATAATATTATCGACGTAACTTAAAATTTTGAGATATTTTATTTATATTTTAGAAAATAATTTATGTTTATCTTAATGAATATATTAAAAATATTTTATATTTATCTTAAAAATTATTTAATATATATTTTAAAGAGTTTTTGTTTGAGAAAAACTTATAATCCTTTTATATATAAGTTTACTAATTTATTAGTGATGTACGCTCAGATTATTATAGCATAAATTTTTTTTGTCGATTTTATCTATAAATATAAATACATTGTCTGTAACGGCCCCGGAAATTTAAAATGAAATATGTGTATTGAAAAGGTCAAATGTGGAAGCGTAATAAAAATTTTGATTAAACATCCCTTACACTAAAATCAAAAACGTGTTCAAAGTATAAAAGAACAAACTAACTAAAAGAGAAACTCGAAAATAAAAGCTATAAATATGACTACGGAGTCTTCAGGCGTCCCCTTCGCCGTCTTCCTGCGGAACGGGCTCGGGAACAATGTCTTCCTGATCTGAAATGATTAAATAAGGAATGAGCTATACCAGCCCAGTAAAGACATCACACTATCTCACCGTCACGGAGGTAAAGGTGGGTAGAAAACAAAAAAGGACCAATGGAGCATAGTTTACAACAAACTAGTTTATTAACATAAAAACCTTTACTATCCACTTATCTCGG
Source organism: Carica papaya (assembly GCF_054855325.1). Lineage (NCBI taxonomy): Eukaryota > Viridiplantae > Streptophyta > Magnoliopsida > Brassicales > Caricaceae > Carica > Carica papaya. The sequence continues at coordinate 2,272,419 of NC_142312.1, read as the reverse complement.
TGAAATTCATGAAACAATATACGAAAGCAATAACATTATCATCATCACGAAATCATAGAAACTGTATAACATAATACTTATCACGTCTTTTGTATCTCAATCATTACACACATATTTTTCCTTATTTACCAGCATACTAGTATCCATGGGGATCCATAGGGGTCCCGCTACCCGTGAACCCTTAACACTTGTAATCAGATTCCAGGGCCGTCCCCATACCCCGTCCGGTATGAGAGACCACGATCCCGGTAGGGTTCCCTACAGACCCAGTCCGTCCACCATCTCCCAGGATATCTAGTCAGGCTGATCACATTATACAATTATCAATTCACATAACCTTTCATTTCCCTTTTTCTCAGTCAGCACCATCAATTCGCAAACAAACAAGCAAACCAGTAATTTATGCCAAATAAGACAACATACAACATCGGGTTCTCAGTCATTCAACCATAATCAATAAAACAGTAATATGTGCATATGAAACTATGAAATAAAAACATAAGATCTCATACTGCATTTAAAACCGTAAAACAGGCCGAACAACAGCTAACAGACAAACACACCAGACTCGGGCTCCATTAGCGACCTTAAACAATTTCACACATCTGTTGATTCATGAAATACCGTTTTATTATTTATTGAACTTTAATACCGTGATAGGAAATAGGGTGAGGGGTCCTTACTTGTTTCGGGGTCCGAACACGGCTCCACAGTGCGCCTACAGGCTGTCCCTAAATTTCTCTGAATTTTTCCCGGGGAACTGAAACGCACTACTGGTACCTGCACGTGTCCTAAAAAAACTCAAATTAGACCCAGGCCCCTTTCGGCCAATATCGCAATTCCGGCACGGCGGCTTCGCTGTGCTCCGGCGACGGCGCCGCCGCAAGCGGCGGCGATTCGCCTCGGGTTGGCTGTTTTCGGCCGAATTCGGCCATACTTGCATCGGTCCCTGCGATAAAACAACCCTAGGGCCCTCGGGGGGCCAAAAAATTACGGAAAACCGAAGCTTACCAGCGGCGGTGCTCTCGAGTGCGGCGGCTCTCCGGCGAGGTTCGTGTTTTGGTGATTCGGCTCCGATCAACCTGTAGAGAAAAGAATGGTGATCACGGTGATATAAAAATTGCATCAAGCGGAGGCCGGGAAGGGCCTCATCGGAGGCAAAAATCGAGGAGGGGCGCGGCGGCGCCGCTGGGTTTCGGTCGTGTTTTCCAGCCGTTTGGCCGGGATTTTAGCTCCGATTTGGCCACAGGAGAACTCAGCGTAGAAAAACGAGTCGGGGGTATGAAATTTACCTCGATCGGCGGTCGGAAAACTCCCCGGTGCGGCGGCGGGTGGCGGCGGCCGGCTCCTCCGAAGTCTGGTTCGTCTTCTCCGGCGAGGGCAGACGGCTAAGGTTTTTGTGGTCAGGTGTGGGGGTTTTATTTATACCCTTTTGCCTTTTGATCACAGCCGTCCATTTTGGTTAAATCTGGACCGTCCGTTCTTGATTGAATCTGGGTCGTCCGTGCGCGTGCATCTGGGTCGTCCGTGCAATTGCATCTGGGCCGTCCGTGCGATTGCATCTGGGCCGTCCGTGCGCGCGGGGACGCATCTAGGCCGTCCGATCGCGCTCACGCGGATCGCCCACGTGGCCCGTTCCCCGGTCGACGTGGTCTTGCCACGCAGCAAGTCCTAGTTGGCCAGGGCTGCTGACTGGGCCGCTGACGTGGCTGCTGACGTGGCGCTGACGGGGCACAATTTTTTTAAATTGCGTTTTGACCCCCGGTTTCTGATTTTCTTTTCAAAAATACCCCCAGAATCCTAATTTTTACCCCTTTTTCCCAAAATCAATTTTAATTAAATCCAAATAATATTTTTACCCAATTTTACAATTATTATTATTTTTATTATTATATTAAATTAAATTAAAATAAACAAAATAAAATAAAATAAATAAATAATAAAATTAATAATAATAATAACAATAATTTAAAATTATTTGGGCATTACAACTCTCCCCCCCTTAAAAAAATTTGGTCCCCCAAATTTGCCTCTTACTCTGGGTTGAACAAATGGGGATACAAGGCTCTAAATTCTGATTCCAATTCCCAAGTAGCCTCCCTAGGCGTGTGGTTATGCCACACGACCTTTACAAATGATATTTCTCGGTTGCGGAGTATTCTGCTCTCTCGGTCCGTGATACCGACCGGTACTTCTTCATAAGACAAGTCCTCTTGGAGTGGAAGCGGTTCATGGGCCAAGACATGAGAAGGGTCCGGGTTGTATCTTACGTAGCATCGATACGTGAAACACGTTGTGAACTCGGGAGAGCTCAGGAGGCAGTGCTAATCTGTAGGCAGCGGTACCAATCTTGTCTAAGATTTCAAAGGGTCCAATATATCGGGGGTTTAATTTTTTCCTCTTGCCGAACCTACTAATTCCCTTGAAAGGAGTGACCTTAAGAAACACACGGTCGCCTTTCTCAAACGCTAGGTCTCTCCTCCGGATATCTGCATAACTCTTCTGCCTGCTCTGAGCTGTCTGAATGTTCTTCTTGATTTTAACTATCTTGGACGTGGTCTCCTCTACCAACTCCGGGCCGAACAATCTTCTATCGCCCACTTCCTCCCAACAAATCGGTGACCTGCACGGGTGCCCATATAGCGCCTCATATGGAGCCATGCCGATACTTGCTTGGTAGCTGTTGTTGTAGGCAAACTCTATCAGGGGTAGATGGTCGTCCCAATGACCCCCTGTAGCACCCGGAAAGGAGGAAAAAAAAAAAAAAAGGGGGCCACGTCAGCAGCCACGTCAGCAGGCCCGGTCAGCAGTCCCGGCCAACCGGGGCCTGCCACGTGGCAAGACCGCGTCACTCCGAAAGGAGCCACGTTGGCGATCCGCGTGGGTGCGATCCGACGGCCCAGATCAATCGCGCGATCGGACGGTCCAGATTCAATCGCACGGACGGCCCAGATTCAATCAAAAACGAACGGCCCAGATTAAAACGAAATGAACGGCTGTGATCAAAAGGCAAGGGGTTATAAATAGAACCCCCACACCAGACCACAAACCCTAGCCGTCCGCCGCTCGCCGGAGAAGACGAACCAGAGGCCGACCGCCGCCACCCGCCGCCGCACCGGGGAAATTTCCGACCGCCGATCGAGGTAAATTTCATACCCCCGACTCGTTTTTCTCCGCTGATTCCTCCTATGGCCAAATTGAGGCCGAAATCCCGGCCAAACGGCCGGAATACGCGGCTGAAACCCAGCGGCGCCGCCGCGCCCCTCTCGGTTTTTGCCTCCGACGAGGTCCTTCCCGGCCTCCGTTCGATGCAATTTTTATATCACCGTGATCACCATTCTTTTCTCTACAGGTTGACCGAAGCCGAATCACCAAAACACGAACCTCGCCGGAGAGCTGCCGTACCCGAGAGCGCCGCCGCCGGTAAGCTCCGCTTTTCCGTGATTTTTGGCCCCCCGGGGGCCCTAGGGTTGTTTTCTGACAATGACCAATGCGAGTGTGGCCGAATTCAGCCGAAAACGGCCGAAAACAGCCAACCCGAGGTGACTCGCCGCCGCCAGCGGCGGCGCCGTCGCCGGAGCACGGCGGAGCCGCTGTGCCGGAGTTGCGATTTGGTCCGAAAGGGGCCCTGGGCCTAATTTGGATTTTTTTGGAACACGTGCAGGTACTGTTAGTGTGTTTCAGTTCCCCGGGAAAAAAAATTCAGGGAAAATTAGGGACGGCCTGCAGGCGCACTGTGAATCGTATTCGGATCCCGAAAACAAGTAAGGACCCCTCACCCTATTTCCTATCACGGTATTAAAGTTCAAAATGATAAAACGGTATTTCTTGAATTAACGCATGTGTGAAATTGCTTAAGGTTGCTAATGGAGCCCGAGTCTAGTGTGATTGATGATTTACTGTTATTTGGCCTGTTTTACACTGTTTTACAGCTTTAAATGCATTATGGGGTTTGATGTGTTCATTTTATAGTTTCGAATGCATATATTACTGTTTTATTAATTATGGGTTGAATGACTGAAGAACTGATACTGTATGTTGTCTGTTCGGCATGAATTACGATTTGCTTGTTTAAATGTGAATTGATGATGCTTATTGAGGAAAAGGGAAATGAAACATTGTATAGACTGATAATTGTATGATGGGGTCAGCCTGACTAGATATCCTGGGAGATGGTGGACGGACCGGGTCCGTAGGGAACCCTACCGGGATTGTGGTCTCACATACCGGACGGGGTATGGAGATCTTATGGTTTTGGCGCCCATACCGGACGGGGTATGGGGACGGCCCGTTTTCACCCTCATACCGGACGGGGTATTGAGGTTTATGGTTTTGGCGCTCATACCGGACGGGGTATGGGGACGGCCCTGGAAACTGATTATGAATGTTAAAGGTTAACGGGTAGCGGGACCCCTAGGGACCCCCATGGATACTAGTAGGCTGGTAAATGAGAAAAGGATATGTTGTATAATGATTGAATTACAAAAGGCGTGATAAGTGCTATGTTTTACAGCTTATATTATTCCATGATTGTGATAATGTTATTATTTTTCTTATATTGTTTTCATAAATTCCACCGAGGTAAGTGGATGGTAAAGGTTTTCATGTTAATAAACGAGTTTATTGTAAATTATGCTCCATTGGTCTTTTTGTGTTTTTCTACCCACCTTTACCTCCGTGACGGTGAGATATCGTGATGTTCTTACTGGGCTAGTGTAGCTCACTCCTTATTTAACCATTTCAGATCAGGAAGACATGGTTCCCGAGCCCGTTCCGCATGAGGACGACGAAGGGGATGCCTAGAGACTCTGTAGTCATACTCATAGTTTTATTTTCGAGTTTCTCTCTTAGTTAGTTTAATCTCTTATATTTTAAGTACGTTTCTGGTTTTTCGTGTAAGGGATGTTAACTGAAATTTTGATCTCGCTTCCGCATTTGATATATTTAAATACTCATACCATTTTAATGTTTCTGGGGCCGTTACACCCCCGGTTTTCGATTTTCTTTTCAAAAATACCCCCAGAATTCTAATTTTCACCCCTTTTTCCCAAAATCAATTTCAATTAAATCCAAATAATATTTTTACCCAATTTTATAATTATTATTATTTTTATTATTATATTAAATTAAATTAAAATAAATAAAATAAAAAATAAAAAATAAAAAATAAAATTAATAATAATAATAACAATAATTTAAAATTATTTAGGCGTTACATTGTTGAATTACGTTAAATTTTATGTTTTTTTTTATTTTTGTTCTTATTTTATTATAATTGTGCATAATTTAGTGATTTATTTCTCTAACACACATATATATATATATATATATATATATTAAGTAGTAGAAAAAAATGGAGAATAATTTCTCCCCATTTATTTACTAATTTTTCATAGTAATAAAATCTTTTTCAATTTCTATTTATAAAATTGGTAGGTCAAGTCTAGTAAAATAAATTCCTTCACGTTAATATTTTCAAAACGGTTCGTTTCCAAATTTGGTCAATGGCACAAGAAGCAAAGTACTGCCAGTAATAGACTCTGATGATGGCAATGATGTTCGAAGGTATTTTACTCGTTTAATTCAATTCTGTGGATTACAACTCCACTCGTTTTCTTTGATTTCAAAGAAGACAGACAGAATTTTCCATAACAATCAGAATTTTTGTTTACGATTTTCCCTAGGTCAAAAGTTCAGGCTCTGAAAGTCAGTCATGCTTTCTGCTTCACTTTCTTCATACGTCTATATATACATATCTCTCTCTCTCTATATATATATATATGTATGTGTAAACACGCATATATATTATTATTCTTTTCATGGGTCGTGTTTAGCAATACGGGATGTTGATTTTTCCTGTTAAATTTTCGTCTTGCAGTTAAAAAAAAAAAGAAAAAAGTGATTTTCAATATTCACAATCTTTACTAGAAAGGCTATGGTGGGTGGAGAACAAATCATATACATACAGTAATAATATTTAAGAAAATGAAAGGGAAAATATAAAAATAGGAATTGATGTTGAAAATGTATATATACATATTCTTGGTGACGTGAGAGTGAATTCCATGTTTTAAAAATAAATAAAGAGAAATTGTGCGCCTATATTTGTGTTTATATACAGTCACTTGTATATATATTTTTACCAAATGAAACAATTAATTATACTTATTAAGTGTATTAGGGTTAATCATCAGCTTTTATAATTTTTAAACTCTATAAAAAAAATAAAATAGAAAGAATTTATGTCATTTCTAAATTTTTTTACAATTGTATAAAAAAAAATACAAATTGCAATATAATTCAAAAATTAAAACAATAATTTATTCCAAAACATGTTATACCTCGATATCATGTAATATTTTCAGTCATATATTTTTGTTTTACTTAAATTAATAAAAGTTAATATTATTTACTTATATTATCATATTACTTGGACATTAATTTTTATACTTTTTATATACATAATAGTTTTTGTAAGGTTATACAACATTAAGTATAAGGTTGGTTGTTAACAATTCAATTATAATAATAACATTTAAAAACTACAATTTTAAAAATAAAATAAAATATTATCATAAAATAAAACAAAATTTTGGGTTTGACTAATATTATCCTACTACACATTTGGGTAAACTCAACCTAACATAAGTTTGAAGTCCTAATCTTTGTTCAATGGTTTTTTAAAAAACCTTTAATAATATACGAAACTCAACTAATCCCAAGGCTTTGTTTATTGATCACGATTAATTAATCTCGAAAAGGACTAAGGGAATGGATTCTTGAGGCATAGTTGACCAAACTTATACAAATTTGATGTTAAATGTAGTTTATAGTTTATGAGAAATAAGTAAATTAAATAAAATGATATGATAAATCATCAAGTCGTTCTATTTTTTCAATTATTATAGTATAACACTACGTGTATTTGAATTGAAAATTCTCAAAATATTATGTTTGTTTTTTACTATCTAAGACTTAGATATAGTTTAGAATAAAGAAATTTGTGATATGATGAATGCTATACAAGAACAATTAGATTATTATATTTATATATGTTTAATAAAAAAGAATAATCTTATACATTGAGGAAAACAAAACAAATTAAAAATGTTTAATCGAAAAACAAAATGGTGACTAAATTTATCTTTATTACTCTTCAAGATAGATTTAGACGAGGGAGAAGAGTTTTTTAAAATAAAAGATTTCGATGACTTTAAAAAGATCGAATAAAAAGTAAAAAAAGGTAAAAATTTCATGTACGACAAACAAAACTCCTTGTAGTATAATACATATTGTATTAGTCCAATATATCATAGATAGATAGAGAATAAAAAAATTTATGATAATTACTCTCAATATATATTACTAATTTAAACTTCCGTTGTATTAATAATTTTAACATAGTTTCTGTAGTTTAACTTTGTTGTTAATATTTTCTAATAATATATCAATTAATTGTAGATATTACAAATTATTTTTATCCATAAAATTAAATTAGAAAATAATCTACTTTACCCATAAAGTATTGAGATAGTAATATTAGATCGAAAGGTAATATTTTTTTTTTAATATTTTTATCATAAATGCTTATGTTTCTATATAATTATGTTTATATAAAATAATATATTTATTAATTTTTTATATAATTATAAAAGTTTCCAAAAGTAAAATGAGATGGCCTGGTTATGGGCCCAAATTGTTGGCATGAATGTGCTGCTCGGCTTGGGTTCTGATAATTCCAATCATCCCATGTGAAAAAATAGGTCACGCCAAACAGGACCTAATCATTTTGCAACCCACTACTGCAGGCCAAGCCCACAGCAAATACACTCAATTCAAGCTTTATGGACCATTAAATTACAATTTTACCCTTTACGATTTCTTCATTATAATTTAAGCTGAATTTTTTATTATAACTTCTTAAAATATTATTCATAAAACATATTTATTCAATATTAAAAATCATAATTTTTAGTGCTGCTGAATCATTTAAAAAATTGAATTGCGATAAATTAAGTTTCCTTGAAACGGTATTTTACTCCACCCCCAATTAAGAAGAGTTTTTTTTCTTGTGAAGGAACGAGAAAATGCCTTTTTTTTTTTTTCACATACGATTGCTTCGGTAAATACAAAAAGAAAAGTAGTATATATACAATACATGGAGATAAAGATATATTGTAATACTTGGGTCCGGAATTTAGTTCGGGTTAAATTTTTTTATTTGTAAAATATATATATAGATAATTAAAATTTATCATTTTAATTTAATTTAAATTATTGAAAAAAAATGAATTATGTACGAAATTAAAAATAATTCTAAAAAAAATAGGTTAAACTGTAAATAAGATGAGTGTTTTTGAAAGAAAATTCGAAAACAATGGTCAAAATCTCAAAAAATGAAAGTTTAGCAATGTAGGATGGCCAAGTCAGTAGCCAAGCAAATTAGAGCACGCCGCGTGGTAAAATACATTGATATTGGTGCCACGCGAGAGGCCACGCAGGCGATCCACGGGCCTGGCGATCTGACGGTCCCAATCACGTCCCGTGCGTACAGACAGCTTGGATGCATTCCCTCTTTAGACGTAATCGGACGGACGAAATCAATCGCGATGAATAGTCCAAATTCGCCCACGCAATCGGCCTAAACAAACAACGATTAGAAGACTCTCTTCGCTCCACATCAACACGGACGGGCATCTCAAATAGACACAAGATGGATATTTAAACATCGCATCATAGAGAACCTAACCCTAGCCACCCAGCCCTCGCTGAAGAAAAAGAAGCAGACGCTGAAGAAGGAGGGCGATCCCCGACTGCCGCTGCACCGGAGCCACCACTAACTGCCAAAAAATGTAAAATTTTTCCCTCCGCACTCGGAATTCAATTTCGAGTCTCACTATACCCATATCGGAGCAAATGGGACGACGGGTGAGCCGAAAACTGCGGGCAAAGTCCAGCTGAGTTGCCATAGCCAAAACCTTAAACCCTCTCCGATGACCTCATTCTCGTTTTTTCCTTACACACGATTCTTTGATCATTATGTTCACCGTCCTTTTTTGTGTAAGTTAGCCGAAGAAAGAACTCCAGCCGCGAAGGAGAACCAGCGGAGCCGCCATACCCGGAGACCCCCCTCGTCGGTAGGTTCGATTTTTTTTTTTTATTTTCTGGCCAACTAAGGCCTCCTAACGTATTTTTTCGCAGAGATATGTATAAAATTAACTAAAATCGGCCAAGCTGAAGCGAACCGCCGTCGTGCCGGAATCTTAAAATTGACCGAAAAGGGTTTTCAACACCGATTTTGAATTTTTTGGGGTATTTTATGTATGTAATGAGTATTTTGATTTCTCCAGAAAAAATTCAGGAAATTTGGGACCTGTTAAGAGACGTATTAGATAGTACGATATTTTAAAACACCGATCTGGGTAAGGATCCTTCACTTTATTCTCTGTTATGGAAATTGAGGCTTAACAATCAATAATCTGTATTTTGTGAAAATTAAAAAAATTCTAACAATAATTACAGGTCACTAATGGGTTAGAACTGGTCAGTATACAATTTTTTTAATTTACTATTTATTTCCTCATGTGTTGTTTAATATGTTTACTATTTTATTATATACATTAAATTTCCAGTTTAAAATGTGTTCTCGATTACTTATTTTATTTGATTTCCCTTGTACTGTTTATTGTGTTATCTGGTTACTTAGTTTTTCGGTTATATTAAATTGTATCATTTGCTTAGATGCCGTTTAAATCAATATGTGAATATGTAACAAGATATTGGTATGCGATTGGTGGTTATTTAGAAGATAGCAATCTATATATATGGAAGCTTACTGGGTACCCTGAGAAATGGTGGATGGATCCGGTACATAGGGAACCTTACTGTGGACATTAACTCAGTCAGACAGGGCTGAGAAATCCTATACTGAAAGGGTTTGAGAGATATGGTTTACCTCATACTGGACGGAATATCAAAGTAAAGATAATAAATTCATTTTCTTTTAATTTCGGACTTTTACATATATATTTTTGTTATAAAAGTCATTTTTGTGATATACATACACACAACACATGCTTATATATATATATATATATATATATATATATACACACAACAAAAACTTAAACTTGGTGGAAGGCGTAGACACAGATCCAACTTATAGCAATTGCAAGTGGAGAGGCACAGAGCAGAAACTGTGACAGTAAATCAAGCTCTAGAAATAGAGAAAAGTATCGACAAGAGATATTTAGCCGGAGGGGATAACCGGCACTGATAAGAATTATTTTTACAGTGAAAAAACTGAGAAGGAGAGGCAGCTTAGGTTTTTCAAACTTTCATATATTGATTAATAAAAAATTATTATACAAATATTAGAAAAATTAATTCTGAAACATACATAATCACCAATTCTTTAAATATGTTTTTTTTTTAATATAATAATTTGATAGTCTATTACTATGATTATAAATTTTTATATAAAAAATTCAATAATTTTTTCACATAAAAAAGTTTCAAAATATCATCTAAAATATATATAAAATATCTTTAAAATCAAATCACATCAACAAAAAAATAAATTTTTATAAAAATCGAGTTAGGGTAGAAGGGTTAATTGGGTCGGGTCGGGTCTTGCCATTGGTGGATAAAAAGGGATGACGCATAACATCATGCCTGATGAAACCTGAACAAAGTGGACAAAAGAGAACAAAAGAATTGTTTGGATTCTTCGTTTACAATAATTATATTATTGGATTCCTGATCATCACTCGCCTTTCTTTTTTCCTCTAATCCAAACAGTACCTGAGACAGACAGGGAAACAATTACACCTTCGAAATCATTAAAGCAACCAAAAGAATAAAAATAAAAACCACATGGAAAAACAGAGAGAGAAAATTCAACTTTTCCATTTTTTTTTTTTTAATTTGTCTCCAATCTCTTACCAATTTGCTTTTTTTTTTTTTTGGTTTTTGTTTTAATCCAATGCATGTTTTCTTTTTTATATATACGCATATATATATATATATATTATATATATATATATTCAACTAATGATTCTTTTTGTTTGTTTTGATTATAATTCAATTCATAAATTTAATTTATTTAATATACAAGATTTAATTGTTAGTAGCCAATCATATTTCACATATTCACTTTAATATACAGTTGAATTAATTTTCCTCATATATTAAATTCTATAATAACGAATTTTTGATCCTATTTATGATTTGGGTTGAAAATTACAAACAAAAATGTCTTTATAATAATAATAATAGAGGTAAATTAATTTACTTATTGATAATATATTATAAATTTCAAATACACTTTCTATTTTTACTTATTGTAACGACTCCAGAAATTCTAAAAGAAATAAATTATAAATTTTATGCGGAATCAAAATAAATAATTAAGGTTTACATTCCTTACACAATAACTGAAAGTAACAAATAGAGTTTACGGAAATACTTTTTTAAAAGAACAATTAATAACTAAGAGAATAAATTAAAAATAAACGACTGAACGTTTTACTCGCAATTCTCTTGTGAATTGAACTCTGAATCCTACTCCTCTTGATCTAAAATGGTTAATGTAAGAATGAACTACACTAACCCAGTAAAAATATCACGCTACTCACCGACACATAAATGAAAGTTGGTAAAAATAATAAAAACAACTAATAGAGCTCTTAATTTAACAAAGTTGTTTATCATAAATAAAATTATTTATCGTCTACTTACCGTAACGAGATTTATGAAAACAACCTATAGAAGTAATGACATAGCACATTTTATAATTTCATATGCAATTGGTTGGAACAATAATTTTGTTCTTTATCAGCCTACTGGTATCCATGGGGGTTCATAGAGATGTCCTACAACACGTGAACCATTTCCTTTAACATTTTCAATTAACGGGCCGTCTTCATACCCCGTCCGGTATGAGAGTGAAACGGACTGTCCCCATACCCCATCCAGTATGAGTGCCAAATTACTAAATTTCGATATCTCGTCCGGTATGAAGGTGAAACGGACTGTCCCCATACCTCATTCGGTATAAGCACCAAAAAACCAAACCTCGATACCCCGTCCGGTATTAGGCAACGTTCACGATAAAATTTCCTATATACCCGGTCCGTCCACCATCTCTCAGGATATCCAATAAGGCTGTTGTTTCGTCCATTCACTTAATCACACAATCTCCCATTTATCTTTAATATCCAGTTTTCCAATTCAATCACAATCGCATAAAACAAACAAAACATGTATCAGGGAATGCAATCACGTCCCAGTTTTCCAATTAAACTGTAGTCACATAAGGCAGCAATACATGCATTTAAAATTGTAAAATCGATCAAACAGATATTATCATGCATTCAACTGTAAAATAAATCAACAAAAATTAACAGAGAATAATTTTCAGTTCTGCCTCCATTAGTAACCCATAATTAATTATAGATATTTTTTAAATTGCACAAAATATCATATTATTGTTAATTAGACTTCAATTCCATAACAGAGAATAAAGTGAGAGATTCTTACTCAAATTGATATCCAAAATGCTAAACTTGTTGACTGCACCTACTAACGGTTCCCGAGTTCTATAAATTTTTTTTTTGGATTAAACCGCGTTACAAGTACCTACAAATATCCTAAAAAACCCAAAATCAGTGTCAGGACTCCTTTTTGGCCAATTATGAAATTCTGGCACGGCGGCTCCGCCGCCTGCGGCGGAGGTTTGCCGCAAGTCGGCTATTTTCAACCGTTTTCGGCCGAATTCGCATCAATCCCTGCAAGAAAATACATTAAGGGGTCTCGATTGGCCCAAAAAAATAAAAAATTGAAACTCACCGACGGCGGGGTTCTTCGGTGCGACAACTTCGTTGGCTCACCTTTGCGATTGAGTATTTTGCTTCAGTCAACTTGTAGAGAAGGAAATAATGATTACAATGGTAGAAGAATTACGCATAACGGAAATCGGGAAGAGCCTCATCGGAGGTAATTTTTTGCAGCGGCAGCGCTGGGCTTTGCCCATGTTTTTCGGCCAATTCACCGGTCTTTTTGCTCCGATTTGGTCATGAGGGTGTCTAAAATTGAATTCCGAGTAAATGAATAAACTTTTACCTCTTTTGGCAGTCGAAAGTGGCTCCGGCGTGGCGGCGGCTTCCTTTCTTGGCAGCTGGGTCTTCTTCTGTGGCGAGAGTGTCTGGTGGCTAGGGTTAGGATTTGGTACGAAGAGGGTTATTTATATCTGTCTCCTTTTAATCTAGACCGTCCATCGTGTTTGATCTGGACTGTTCGATTGCAATTAAATAGGAAGTGAATCTGAATCGTTGATCGCATTTAAATCTGACCGTTCGATTGCGTTTGGAGAGAGAACGCATTTGAGTCGTCCGTGCGCGCAGGAGCGAATCTGGGCCGTCCGATCGCGGGTACGCAGATTGCCTGTGTGGCCTCCCGTGTGGTACTGCGTCAGCGTCCCTTACCACGCGGCGCGTTCTGGTTCGTCGGAGTTGCTAACTGAGCATCCTACGTGGCACAATTTTTTTAAATTACGTTTTGACCTATAATTTCTGATTTTTCTTTCAATAATACCACAAGAACCCAAACTTTCACTTTTTTTTTCTTAAAATTATTTTCAATTTTATCATTCACCTATTTTTCTTTATTTTTACATTAAATTAAAATTCAAAAATTCAAAAATTTTATTCATAAATTAATTTAAATTACATTAAAATTAATTTAGGTATTACACTTCTATTCAGATTCTTAAGATATACGATTAAACAATTAATATCTAAATCACATAAATTTAAATTTTTTTTAAATATTTTGACTTTCTTCAAAATTATCTCTATTTTTTATTCTATTTTTTCATATATACAAAAATTTATTTTTTTTATATAAAAAAAAGATATATTTTCTCCTACATTAATAAGCTAAGTTTAGAATTTTAATATCAAAATAATAATAATAATCAAAGTCAAGTGATTAGAACATAAAGTATATATCTTTATGAAGTAAAGTAATTCATTGACCAATAATTATTCAAACCACAAGTTTTTACCTATTAGAATTAATTCAACCTCTTATAATGAATTAGGAAACAAGTCTCTTCCCATAGCTCCTTGACTGAGAAAAAAAAAAAAAAAACAGCACACGGATTGTTTAAAAAGGAAAACACTTAACACACGGAATTGTTTCCTTTTTCAAAAAATGCAATTAATTTTATTTATTTATTTATTTATTTATTCACTTTTTTCTCTCTTCCTTCCTGTCTCTTATTAGTATGTATGAGTGACAGTCACGAATTGCCGTTTTCATATAAAGTTTCAACAACTCACACTTTAATCATGAACGCCACCACCTCCACCCATCATTCTTAATTTCCCACGCATCACCATTTCAACTTTCTTCCATTTTTATTCACTAATAATATAATTATCATGTTCAATACTTCTAATTATTTTCTTAATAATTTTATTTTGTTTTGTTTTGTTTTAATTTTAAAATTGTACGTATATTTTGTATAATTTTAATATATATTATTAAAAAAAAAATTAAGCGGCAAGAAAAATGTGACTACAAAATCCAAGTCTTAATATGAATTGTTACTTGATATATATATTTGTAATTGAATTATAAATTGAATAATACAGTTATATATGAAATAGTAAAATATTAAATTATTTAATTTTTTTTTTGGAGAAGAATGATTAAATTTTAATTTTATATAAAAAGGTGATTTATTTTTATATTATGTTATGAAAATTGGAGTCAACAAGCATGAGAAAACAAAACAATCATCACGTAGTGGATAAAATATTCAACTATATGAAAAACATGAATCTAGGAGACAGAGTTCTCCCCGGAAATATTTTTTATATTTAATTGAAAATTACAAAAGACAAATTAAGATTAAAATAAACAGAAAGAAGAAAGTGATTGTGGAAGAGAGAGTGATTGAAGAAATTGTTTTTTTTTTTTTTTTTTTTTTCCTGAAAGCATGCGGGCATAGAGCTAATGGTAACTGCTAAGCTTCATGATCGACATAGCCTGCATGTGGAAGTTCCTTTAACCATTCAAAAGTCCTGTGACGTGACAAAGCTTGTTTTCCTTCTTGCTTTTCCTTTGATTTCTTCTTTATTTTCAGCTCTTGAAGCTTCTCTTCCATGACGGCTATGATTCTGTCGTTGCTCTGCTTCTTCACCTGATCACCCTTACAGCTTTTAATGATGACGATGTTGTTTAATGGAACTGTTTCGACTGCACTGACAGAACATTTACAGCCATTAAACAACGCTTTTCTCTTCTCCATGAAACTCGGTCCCCTCTGTTTCTCTATTCTGAATTCTCCCTGACTTGTCCTGTTGGAATTCTTCACACTCGAATTGCTGTTACTGCTGCTCCAACTGTTGTTACGACTCACTGAACCTCTGTTTATGTTGTTGGTGGTTCCGCCGGCGGTTCGCAGTTCAATTTCCGGCGCACGAACTAAACCGAGTCTGAAAAAATCCCACATCGAAAACTTTTGGATCCGCGCGCTGACAGGATTTCCATTTCTAGCAATGGAAGTTCTTAATTGCGGTTTGGGACTCGGGTGGGTGATGATGAACTGGTTTCTGATTCGCGGATTGGAATTTCTCGCGTTGTTGTTTGTTGAGCTCGCAGAGCTGCTTGAAGAAGAATAATGGCTTCTGCAACTGCTGCTTCTGCTGGTTGCACTGCTGGTGAACGGACCCGCCGATAAGCAATGGTCCATGGATTGAGACCTGGATACGCACCGGCTAGGGTTCCGGTGGAACTCGAATAATCCTTTGTCGGAACTCACCGAGTGACGCAGTGGTAGAATTTGGCCTTTGAAGAACACTTCGTCGGCTGCGCACATCTCCGCTTGCTCTGCCGAAATAGACCCGACCCATGACCCGAAATCAAAATCTTCACCCGTTTCAACTCCCCGAGTTTCTTCTTCATGTACGGATTTTTTAAAATTTCCATCTTCTTCGATCAAATTGACTGGTAAGTCACACAGAGACAACGCTTCTTCTTCTTCTTCTTCTTCTTCTTCTTCGTCCACTTCTCTTGACCCAGATTTGACATCTCCTTCATATTTTCCTTCTGTTTCCTCCACAGTCAACATTTGAATCTATCTAACTCTAGATTCAAAAAGTCTCAAATGGGTAACTCCGGATTCGAAAACTCTCTCACGGGTAAGCTATGACTCCGTGGAAGAACCGAATAAGATGAAAGAAGATATTTGAAATTGAGAGAAAGGAGACAAGTGGAACATAAAGAGAGTAAAGCCCCTGCAAAAGGAGGAATTAAAGAAATAATAGAAATTGAGAAGTCACTGCAGGCAACCCAACCAGGGGGGACCCTTTATTGTTTCAAAATGAAAAAAAAAAAAAAAAAAAAAAAAAACACATTACTGAAGAATCATCGAGCCGGCTAATCAACAAATGATCCAGAATTTTTGTGGTCCGGCTTTTCAGTAAATATAAATTATTGCGGAGCACAGGAGGGTTTGGTCTGCGCAGGCTGTGCTCTAGTGGGTTTTAAAAAAGGAAAAGGGAAAAATAGTAGCTTCGCATGCAAAAAGTACTGTGGAGAAATTTTACATAAATTCCTTTTTTCTAAAAACTAAAGGATTGCTTATTTATTTATTTACTTTATTTTTAATTCTATGGTAATTAGGGTTTTAATGTTATTTAGTTTATTCTTAATTCTATGGTAATTAGTGTTTTAATGTTAAAATATGAAATAATTTGTTATTTTAATAAAAATATTTTTTCTCTCTTGACTTTATTTTATTGCAATTCTATTTTTATATTTCTTTATAAAATTTAATAATCTTATGGTTCTTTTAGATAGTATTAAATAATATAAAATTATGATATTGCGATTATTTGATATAAAAATTATAAAGTTGTATTAAAATTATGACTACATTATGTTCTTCAATTTACAGCTAATAACAATTCAGTACAATCCCATTGCTACAAACTATATTTTAGTGCACTTCTGTAATATAATAATATAAAATAACATAATTACACAATAATTAATTAACCGTAATATAATTGCATACTATCAATTGAATCAATGTAATACTTGACAAAATTAAGAAATTAAGTTCTTAGATAATCTAAAAAATTTACATTTAAATCCAATTCCAACATGAATTTTGATTTAAAAAGTTATGCTTCTTTCGCTTCTAATAGTACGAGTTTTAATAATATTGTTTTGCTAATACAATTTAGTACGAATTTTAATAATATTATTTTGTTAATAAAATCTACCACAAAATTATTAAGATCACCATATATATTTAAAATTTATAATATGCACATATATATCATTTTACATTAAGATTATTTAAAAATATATATTAGTTATTTTAAAATTTTATCTTTAAGAAAATATCTAGATTTTATGAACTCGTTAAAAATTAAAAAAAAAATAAAATATTAAGAGAAAATAAAAATTGATCAAATTATAACGTGAAACTCATGCTAAGTATATAAACTTGAAAATTTAATTATTAAAGTGCTTCGAATTAAAACTGTAGAGGTTCGAAACTTAAAAAGTAATAAAGTTATAAATTAAATGCGAAAGCGAAATAATAGAGTTTAGAGTTTACATTCCTTACACAATAATTTAGAATGACTAATAGGATTACGAGAATGTCAATTCCAAAAAAACAAACGAAAATCAAAGAAATAAACAAAAAGCAAATAACTGAGTATTTTAGAACGACCTTCATTAATTTTTGAAGGGAGTCCCGATAGTGAACTTATTCACAACTCTCTTGTTGATCGGGATCTGGAGCTTAGTCCTCTTGATATGAAATAGTTAATGAAAGGTTGAGTTACACTAAACCAATAAAAATATTACACTACTCACCGATACAGAAATTGAAGGTTGGTAAAAATCATAAAAACAACTAATGGAGCTCTTGATTTAAGTAAATTCATTTATCATAAGGAAAACTATTTATTGCATATATTTACTGTTATGAGATTTCTAAAATCGACCTATAGAGATACAATAACTCAAATAACATTCTAATATCATTTTCAAGTGAGCAATAACAACCACTTTCTCTTTTTAATTGTCTACTAGTATTCTTAGGGGCTCATAAAGATGTCCCACTATGCGTGAACCAATATCTAACATTGTCAACTAACCGGCCGTCCTCATACCCTGTTCAATATGAGCGCAAAAAATATCATTCTTCAATACCTCATCCGGTATGAGGATGAATCGGGTCATCCTCATACCCCGTCCGGTATGAGAGCTAAAATTACTATTCCTCGATATCTCGTCCGGTATGAGGTAACGTTTATAGTAGGGTTTTCTATATACACGGTCCATCCACCATCTCTCAGGATATCCAGTAAGACTACCATTCATTAATTCACATGACTAAACAAATTTCTATTTGCATATTAATTACAAATTTCACAAATCAACCATAAATCATACAAGACAAGTAATATATATATATATATATATCAAGGAAGCACAACTTGTAGCGCCCGGGAAATTGAAGAAGGAAAAAAAAAAAAAAGGTGTGTGCCACGTCAGCAGCCACGTCAGCAGGCCTAGTCAGCAGGCCTGGCCAACCAGGACCTGCCACGTGGCAAAACCACGTTGACCTGGGACGGGCCACGTTGGCGATCCGCGTGCGCGCGATCGGACGACCCAGATCAATCGCGCGCACGGACGGCCCAGATTTAATCGCACGGACGACCCATATTTAATAAAAAATGGACGGCCCAGATTAAAACAAAATGGACGGCTGATATCAAAAGGCAAAAGGGTATAAATAAGACCCCCACACCAGACCCCAAACCCTAGCCGCCTGCCCTCGCCGGAGAAGACGAACCAGAAGCCGGCCGCCGCCACCCGCCGCCGCACCGGAGGAATTTCCGACCGCCGATCGAGTTAAATTTCATACCCCCGACTCGTTTTTCCACGCTGATTTCCCCAGTGGCAAAATCGGAGCCAAAATTCCGGCTAAACAGCCGGAAAACACAGCCGAAAGCCAGCGGCGCCGCCGCGCCCCTTCTCGATTTTTGCCTCCGATGAGGCCCTTCCCTGCCTCTGTTTAATGCAATTTTTATATCACCGTGATCACCATTCTTTTCTCTACAGGTTGATCGGAGCTGAATCACCAAAACACGAACTTCACCGGAGAGCCGCCGCACCCAAGAGCACTGTCGCCAGTAAGCTTCGGTTTTCCGTAAATTTTCGGCCCCCCGAGAGCCGTAGGGTTGTTTTATCGTAGGAACCAATGCGAGTGTGGCCAAAAACGGCCAACCCGAGGCAAACCGCCGCCGCAAGCGGCGGCGCCGTCGCCGGAGCATGGCGGAGCCGCCGTGCCGGAGTTGCGATATTGGCCGAAAGGGGCCCTGGGCCTAATTTGGGATTTTTTGGAACACGTGCAGGTACCAGTAGTGTGTTTCAGTTCCCCGGAAAAAATTCAGGAAAAATTAGGGACAGCCTGCAAGCGCACTGTGAAGCCGTGTTCGGACCCCGAAACGAGTAAGGACCCCTCACCCTATTTTCTATCACGGTTTTAAAGTTCAATAAATGATAAAACGGTATTTCATGAATCAACGAATGTGTGAAATTGCTTAAGGTCGCTAATGGAGCCCGAGTCTAGTGTGTTTGTCGGTTAATTGTTATTTGGCCTGTTTTACAGTTTTAAATGCAGTATGAGGTTTGATGTTTTCATTTTATAGTTTCGTGTGCATATTGTACTGTTTTATTGATTATGGGTTGAATGACTGGGATATTGATACTGTATGTTGTCTGTTTGGCATAAATTACTATTTGCTTGTTTGTATGTGGATTAATGATGCTGACTGAGGAAAAAGAGAATGAAAGATTATGAAAATGGAAATTGTATAATGTGGTCAGCCTGACTAGATATCTTGGGAGATGGTGGACGGACTAGGTCCGTAGGGAACCCTACCGGGATTGTGGTCTCCCATACCGGACGGGGTATGGAGATCTTATGTGTTTTGGCGCCCATACCGGACGGGGTATGGGGACGGCCCTGGAATATGATTTCAAGTGTTAAGGGTTAACGGGTAGCGAGACCCCTATGGATCCCCATGAATACTAGTGGGCTGGTAAATGAGGAAAATATGTTGTGTAACGATTGAATTACGAAAAGTTTGATAGGTATTATGTTATACAGTTTATATATATGGTTTCATGATGATGATGATGTTATTGCTTTCGTATATTGTTTTATAAATTTCACCGAGATAAGTGAATGGCAAAGGTTTTATTATCGATAAAAGGATTTATTGTAAACTATGCTCCATTGGTCTATTTGTGTTTTCTACCCACCTTTACCTCCGTGACGGTGAGATATCGTGATGTCTTTACTGGGCTAGTGTAGCTCATTCCTTATTTAATTATTTCAGATCAAGAGGACATCGTTCCCGAGCCGGTTCCGCAGGAGGACGACGAAGGGGACGCCTAAAGACTCTATAGTCACATTCGTAGCTTTTACTTTCAAGTTTCTCCTTTAGGTAGTTTGATCTTTTATATTTTGTGAGCACGTTTTTGGTTTTAGTGTAAGGGATTTTATTCAAATTTTGACTTCGCTTCCGCATTTGATATTTTTAATATACATTTCATTATGAATTTCCGGGGCTGCTACACAACTGAATCATTCAACCATTCTAATATATCATCATGTATTTAAATTTATAAATTCAATAATCAGTTAAATAGGACAAATAAATAACTAACCGGTTTCAGTTCAATTAGTCATCCGTAATTATTCTTAAAGATTTCTAATTTACACAAAATATCATATTGTCAATTAATAAACTTCAATTCCATAACAGAGAACAAGGTGAGGGATTCTCATCCGAATTAATGTCCGAAATACCGAACTTTCTGTTGTGCCTACTAGTGATCTCTGAATTTTTTAAATTTTTTTATGGAGATTAAAACTCGCTTCACGTACCTAAAAATACATCAAAAATTCAAAATCGGTGTTCAAAACCCTTTTCTAGCCAATTTTAGGATTCTGGCACGATGGTTTGCCTCGGCCTAGCCGTTTTCGGCCAGTTTTGGCCAGTTTCAACCGATTTTATACTCATCCCTGCGAGAAAACACATTAGGAGGTCTCGATTGAACGAAAAAAGTCAAAAAACAAAAATCTACATGTTGTGGAATTTTCTGTTACAGCGGCTCCGCTGGCTCACATTCGCAGCTGGACTTTTTTTTCGATCAACCTGTAGAAAACAGAACAATGAACACAATAGTAAAAAAATCGTACGAAACGGGAAACAGGAATGGGCTCATCGGTGGCAGTTGTACGTTTTGCCCGTAATTTTCGGTCAATCCGCCGTTTCTTTTGCTCCGATTTGACCGTGGGGGTGCTCGGAATCAAATTTCGAGTGGATAAGAGAATTTTTACATTTTTTGACAGTTGGAGGGGGCTCCGGCGCGACGATGGACGTCGGTCGGCTCCCTTCTCCAACGACTGGTTCTTCTTTTCCGTCGGGAGGCTGACAGCTAGAGTTTGGGTTCGATGTGATACGAAATATTTATACTCATCTCGCATTAATTTGGATCGTTTATCGCGTTTGATCTCGACCGTCTGATCGCATGTAAAGAGGAAATAAATTTGGACCGTTCATCGTTATTTGATCTCGACCTTCCAATCGCGCTTGAGGAGGGAACGGATCCCGACCGACCACGCGTGCAGGAATGCTTCTGAGCCGTCCGATCGCGGGGCACGCGGATCGCTAGCGTGGCCTCCCGTTGGGCACCGAGTCATCATGCTTTGGCACGCGATGCACTCCGGTTTGTCGAGATTGCTGACTGTGCGGTCTTACATGGCTTAATCTTTTAAATTATGTTCTGACCTCCAATTTCTGATTTTTCTTTCAAAAACATCATTCGAACTCAAATTTTTACTCATTTTTTTTAAAATTATTTTTAATTTCATTCTCAGCTTATTTTTTTCTTAATTTCACAATAAACTAAAATTTATTAATTTCAAAAATAGGTATTTATACATTTTTTTAATGTTAAAATTAATTTCAAACTAAATTCTGAATATGGGTATTACAAAAATACCAATTAAATAACAAAAGAAAAAACAAATATTTTACTATTTTAAACATTTTTGTAGCATACGTTATTTTTTTAAAAAAAATTGTTTAAAATAATTAAAAGAAAATAAACATAATATTAATTTATAAAATGTGATGTGACGCCCCCATCATGGGTGGGCTATATTTGACCACATGAAAAAGAAAAAAAATTATTTCATGAATCAAATTCCAAAAACATTTGAACTTTTCTATATGCATGTTTCTAAGTAGTGAGCAATTTTAACGTGTCGTGGGACATCCATGAGTTAGTTGAATTTTTAAATTTTATTGATTTATTTTAAATTTTATGAACAATACAAAAAAATATCTAAAATATATTAATCATATTTATAAAATTTTTGTTTATCATTTTTTAGATAAAAAATTTAGTATTATATTTAAAAAATGTCACAAAATAGCAAGTTCTATGCATATGTTCATGAATTGTGGGACACAATACTTTATGGAGATATACACATACAAAGGTATGTATACTTTAAGATTGGGACGAGAGAGAGGGGAGTTGGTATGATTTTAAATAAATAGAGGGGTGTTTATAATTGCTTAGATAGAGTCGGTGGCTTTTTTCATTTTGTGATAATAGACAAATATGTGGTTTTCGTGGATACCCCCAATGGAATGTTACATGAACTTAGACCATGATTGATAGAGTGCGACTTAAAGTTGATTTTGCCTTGATATTATCTCATACGAACCAACAAAAAAGGAATGGCTTGTATTTAATCACGGTGCTTAATTTTTGATTAATGGGTTTTAAAAGGGGTGTTTAGCAAATCATAATCTTGATCTCATAACATTATCTTTTTATTTAATTAATGGTTTTGTCCATGCTTTGTTATTTGGACAAAAATGTGTTACATAATTTGAGACAATTTTATCTTTTCTTTTAAACATTAAAAAAAATATTAAATATTTTAACCAAGTATAGCTGTCTAATTCATATAATTTACATTGCATTATTTTAATGGATACATTAAGCTTTATTATACTAAAATTTGATTTTATTATGGACTCAAATATTATAAATTAATTATTTTTATATTTATATTAAATAAAATAAAATCTTAATTACCTTATTATAATAATAATTTTATAAATTTATTTAATATTATAATTTTATAAATAAATATAATTTCTAATCATTTTTTTTTTTTAAGAATCGTATGAAAAAAAATTCTCTTATATGTCTACGAAAGTAGTATTCATCAATATCTATCATAATAAATAAATCGATTATTTATAAGAAGAAGTAACATTCATCTACATCTATTCCATTAATATATTAAAATAATAAAAGTATCTCAAAAATAATAATATTATATGTAAGATAAAAAATAAGGAAAAAAAATAACCAAAAATAAGGAAAAAAATCACCAAATAAAGATTTGGCGAGACTGCGTTACAACTTGTATTTTCTTTTTGAATATTTAACTTTAAAACACAATCTCTACCAATCTTGTGTGGACGCGACCAAGTTTTGGTTCGGCCCAACCAAAAGGTTGACGAGACTACCCCAGCTAAAGCCCGTAACATCCGGACAAGGTTATCCGATCCGGTCCAAATCCAACAGTGACACGAGGCTTTGACACGTGCGTCTTGACTGCCCGATGGGTGACACGTGCCTAATTATGATAGTTACACGTGTCAAACACTTTGACGGCGACAACATTGGCCCGCCGAATTAATGAAGAATAGACGAGAGTTGAAATTCATTTTCGTGTCAAAATCACTTTCGTCCTTAGTCTGTGTATCGTATATGGTTTTGTGCAATGTGTTTTGTCCGAGTTCGGAAATACTCTTCACGGCAACCAGACTCTTATCCATTTGCAAATCACTAGTAAATTATTATATATATATATATATATACATGTATATACACACATACATATAT
This sequence comes from Carica papaya, assembly GCF_054855325.1. Classification (NCBI taxonomy): domain Eukaryota; kingdom Viridiplantae; phylum Streptophyta; class Magnoliopsida; order Brassicales; family Caricaceae; genus Carica; species Carica papaya. Next base: position 2,248,380 of record NC_142312.1, on the reverse strand, counting down.
TTATGGATTCTAAATTTAATTAGAGAACCGAATTTATAATTAAAATATAAAATTCACCCACTTAGTTTCAAACATGTATTACAATTTAATCAAGTAAATTTATAGTGTTAATAACATAACTCAATTAAATGTGCTAACTATAAAATAAATTACCACTCAAAACATAAATTAATATTTTCGAGACTAAAAACAAAAATTTCAGAGAAACTTTAAAAATTTAACCATACGCAAATATATTAGCATGTCACTTTTCCTAATTTTAATTATTTTTTATTCAAATTTTATATCTTCTATTTTATTCTTATTATCTTAAAACAAAAAACACATTATTTCATTAATTAATAAAGTTCATAAGAATAAATTGATTCTCAATTATCAAAAATGAAAATTCTTCTAAATTCGAACATTAAAATTTAAAAAAGCCCGAACTTATTTAATACATTAAACTAAAATATTTTCTTAAAATAGAAAAATAACAAAAAAACCTATTATTTTTTATAGGGAGAGAAAAAGGACAATTATATTCAAATTAATAAAACTAAAAGCTATCTTAATTAACCGTTAAAACCATATTTGCAAAATTTTTATGAACTAAAACCAAAACATAAATTTTCATAGTAGCTCTTTAGTAATGGCATTTTAGTAATTTTAAACACCTAATCCAACAGCAAATTACGGAACTCCCAAAGGTTAACGGTCTTGAGTGGCGGCGAGAGTGGAAGTGGGAGCATCGGTGGAGGCCGCAGCGCCACGGCCAGGCTTGGGCTGAAGGTGGCCTTCAGTTCCGTACGCTTTCCGCTTGTAATCTTCCAAATCTTTGTAGTTGACGTAAGGACTTGCCTCTAATGGCACCTCCTCTTTCCTTTCTTCATTCTTATTTTCTGTCTTCTCCTCCTCCGCCGTATTTTCTGGTTTCTTCTTCTCCATGTTTGAAAATTCTGAAGCTATGCTTGGTCTTTATATTACATTGTTGGATCTCAATGTACGTGCAACGTGTTATGCCACGTGTTCGCTTTTGAGTTCCACGTGTCACCATTCAAACATTGGTGGCCACGTGTCAAACACTCATCTCTCCACGTTTGCTTTTAATTATCTAATTATATATCCATATGCTTACAACTACTAGTATTCTATATTATATTAGAGAGTTTAGGTTATAAAGTCAAAATTTGTGCTATATATAGTTATGGTTTTATTTGATCATAAAATAACCAAAAGTATATTTAAAAATAATAAAAATTAAGTTAATATAAGCACTTATTTTTGCTATTTTTCTTACCACCATACTTCATTCCTCTACTTTGATAACAATAAAAAATAGTGTTCAATTAAAATATAAAAAAGTAATTGATTTTGCTCTAACGATTTAAAATTTAATTGAATAAAAATATTAAATTAATAAAATATCAATAGAAAATACTTAAAAATATAAGATTTATATTTTTTACACAGTTAAATTAAAATATTTAATAAACTTAAGAAAATATCTCTTAAAGAATTAAAATAACTAAAATAAAAATATAACTAAAAATCTATAAGATCAACCTCTGCAACACAGTTGGTGAAAAACGATAGACAATCTTTAATCACTAATTTTCTTACTGTTCAGAATTCGAATTTTACTTGTTTTGATATAAAATTGTTAAATAAGAATATGAGATACACTAACTCAATAAAAATATCAACATTTTACAATCGATATGAAAAATTAAAAGTTTATAAAAATTATAAAATAACCAATAGAGTAATTTTTCTTTTTAAGTAAATTTATTTAATTTTTTTTTTAAAACATTAGTTTCATATTAATTTTTTAGGTTCTAAAATACACATTGTGAAAGAGGAATCAAGATAGCAATCTATTAAACATTTTAAGAAACCAATAATAATCAAACTTTATCTTTTTACTTATTTACTGGTATCCCTAAGGGTCCATAGGGATTCTCACTACATGTGAATTTAAAATTTAATCTATTTAATAACTGGTCGTTCACATACCTTGTTTGATAATAAGTGTCAAATGTAATTGTTTGAAACAAGTTAATTTTCAGAATATAGTGAAATAAGAGAAAAAATTAGCGAATGAGAAAAAGGATCCAAATCTCTAATTCATTCTGACTTGTTGTTACTAATAATTATCTCTATTTCAAACCTTATTTCTAGAAAGTCATTTTATTTTAATAATTTTTATTTATTCTATTTAATTACGCTTCTATTTGAAATAGTGTTTAAATTATTATACATTTTATACAGATTATGTAACGCCCCGTTTTTTTTTTCTTTCGAAAGCAAAAGATAAAACAATCTCATGACCCAACACGTAAGTCCCATGCCAGTTTAATCACACACAAAGAAAACTTGTCCACATTTCATTGTTCAAACCTAATATAAACTTACAATTCTACATATACATCAAATGACAAAACCATATCATACACCTCCAGCAAACAGTATCCATACTAATATAAACTTTTACACACTACAACCCGCCACAAAGAAAACCTTTGCTCTATGGCGCTAAAGGCTAGGCTCAGCAACCAGCAACTCAGATCCCGACTTCATCCCTACTTCATCTATTAATGATAAGAAGTGAGTTCACATAACTCAATACGATAAAAATCAAGTTGCAGGTAAAATATGCAATGACAAGAAATTCAGTATGTCTATATGCATTTCTCATACACAACCCAAGTCATACCTTAAAACCACCCTAGAACTAGCCATCATTAATCTACCCCGAAAGTCCAGTTTTGGTTATCAGTAACACATATAACAACAGCAAATCTAGTACCTCCATAGGTACCCTATCTATACCACCTACATCCTGCCTTAACACTACCCTAGTACAAGAAGAGAGGAGTCGGTCGAGGACAGGAAAGGGAACTGGAGAAGGAGGAGACGAGTTAGACGACGGAGTGAGCTGTGGCAATGTGGAGGACGATGGAGACCGAAGGTATGATGAATTTAAATTTCGAATATAGGATGATGGTGAAATACAGATTTGATTATGCAAATTTTGAAATAATGTATAGACAGTAAAGGAAATGGAAATAGGAGATAGGTGACTGATGGAATAGGAGAGTGGAGAGAGACGGTAAGTGGCAGAACAGTTTGGTTGGGATCATGAGTGGAGAGTGGACAGAGACGATAAGTGGCAGAATAGTTTGGTTGGGATCGTGAGTGGAGAGAAGTAGAGAAAGCTGTGGGAGGAGAGGTCGATAGGTACTGAAGTGCGTTGTCGGGACAATATAAGGAATTAGAAAAGGAAGTAGATGACAGAAGAAACAAGAGAGTGAATGAAGGATTTCAGTTGCGAAAAGGTGGGAGGAGGACGGTGAGTGAATAGCTAAAAAGGAATTCGTGGGGAGGAGAGGTGAACTGGTACGAGAAGGGTGAGTCGGAAGAAATGGAAAATGAACAGGAGAGTGGGAGGCAAAATATTGAGAGAAATAGGGAGGCAGGAAGGGAGAACGGCTGCGGATGGTCGAGTAGGGCACAGAGAGTGGGTGAAAAGGATAGAGAGTAGGGTGCTGTGAGCCGAAGAACACAGAGAGGAGGGAAGAGAGCGGGAAAGTTTGAAAAGTGATAATGATAGAGAGTAGGGTGTTATAAGCCGAAGAACATAGAGAGGAGGGTAGAGAGGGACTGAGAGCGGGAATGTTTGGAAAGTGATAATGATAGAGAGTTGGGTGCTATGAGCCGAAGAACACAGAGAGGAGGGAAGAGAGGGACTGAGAGCGGGAATATTGGGAAAGAGTGCCGTGACAGGTGTGGTGAGGGGTGACGTGAGTGGGAGAGAAAGGGGATTGGGATGACGGTTAGGGAACATTGAGCATGCGTATGTAAGGTTTGTGTGTGTGTGTGTGTTTGTATAGATGTGTATTGGTGTTGGTGTGTATTGGTGTACACTATAAAAATATGCTTGTAAATTTGAAAACTGTATGAAAATGTTGGTTGTTTGGCAATAACTGAAGTTGGAATGACTGGTGTGTGGGTTAGGTATGCATGTATGTGTGGCATATTGAGTAGGGACAGGGTGAGGTGGCATTAGTTATGGTCGAGGTTAGGACACCGATATTGGTTGTTGTCACCCAAGAAGTTAAGCCGGTCGCCGATATTGGTGATGTCTGGGAGTTATTAAATTGGAAATGAGTTGAGTCGCCGATAGTGGTGACGAAAGGAAATAGTAACAGTATGTGTGTGGGTGGCCAATTGGGTTGTGTAGTGAGAAAAAGGGGTCATCGATATTGGTGACGAATGGGGGTATTATCAGGAGGTAACAGTGTGGGTGAGTGTCCGGTTCAAAAATACCCCCAAAATCCAAACTTTCACCTATTTTTTTCCAAAATTATTTTCAATTTAATCTTCTATCAATTTTATTTCAATTTTTACTCTAAATAAATAAAAAAAATTAAAAAATTATTTTATTGTATTTATAATAAAATCCTAAATTACAAAAAAACTAATTTAGAGTGTTACATCTCTGCCCAGCAAACCAAGGAGGAGATAAGGGAGTTGTTTGATCCCCCTTCACCATTTGTATAGTATAAGGCCACCTCCATACCGAGTGGATCCAATACCACCATGGTGTAACCCTACTTCTCCACAATATCATTCAGTACCGTCACAGTACAATCCGGTGCCTCCACCATATAATTTGGTGTCTCTGCAGGGCCACCTGGTTCCTCACTAGCATAATCCAGGTCTCCTTCAGCAGGACCCAGCTCTGCCCATGATGGATTCCGGCTACATCGAGAGGTATAAAAGACTTAATCCATCTACTTTTGTAAGGGCATCCACTTTTGAAGAAGCTAAGTATTGGTTAGTAGAGATAGAGAAGACCTTTGCGACTCTTAAAGAAGTTCCTGAACAAAAGGTTATCTTTGCCACTTACATACTCGTAGGTGAGGCAGGACGTTGGTGGCAACTAAAGCAGGGTACTCTACTCACTCCAGTCACTTGGGAGTAAATTTTTACAGCCTTTAATGCTGAGTATTTTCCAGAACACCTCTGACATCTGAAGTAAATGGAGTTTGCTCACCAGATTTAAAGAAATTTATCAGTATCAGAATATGCTCAGAAATTTCTAGAGTTATGTTGATACTCTCCTGCGAGCATGACAAGTGAAGGCATGATGGCAAGAAGGTTTGAATAGGGTTTTCATCCTGAGATCAGACCACAGTTGTATGTCTTTGAGATTGACACATATTTAACGGTATTGGCTAAGGCACAGTTGATAGAGAGGAACTTCTATATTTTTTTCCCGACAGTGGCTAACTTTAGGCCCCTAGTTCTACATCGTAGGCCAGCACCTACTGCACTAAGCCAGCGGAACAAGAGACCAAGGCCTGCAACTCAGACTCCTCCACAGGCCCTGATAGCAGGATATGGCAAGGTTTGTTAACACTGTGGTAAAGATCATGGAGATCGACCTTGTTATTGCCTTAACAATACTTGTCGCATATAGAGGAGTGTCCAAAACTACGTAAGAGAGTGTTTGAAGAATTAGAATTAGACCATAACCATAGTCCAGGGCAAAGTCTATACACTCACCCACCAGGATGCTGAAACCAACCCCGATGTGATACAGGATATATACACTATCTGCAACCACCTTGCACATATTTTTATTGATATTGGTAGTTCACATTATTTTGTTTCACATGCTTTTACTCAAAATTTAAATGTGGTACTTGAAAGTCTTGATTCTGTACTCTTTATGTTTATATCTAGGAATGGGACATTATTGGAGAATGTTATATATAAACCTTGTATAATAGAAATAATAGGTAGGGAATTGAGTGTAGATCTAATAACACTTGACACAAGTAATTTTGATGTAATTCTAGAAATGAATTGGTTAGCAGCATATCACACTATTGTGGATTGTTTCTAAAAAAAAGTTTGTATTTAACATTTCTAACTAATAATATTTCATGAATTAATAAAATTTTAAATATTGTTGACATATGGTAACTGTATTGTTTATCGAATGTCTTTAACTTAGCTATACTTTCCACGCTAGGTAAACCAAAGAAAGATATTTGCATTCAAGAAATTCTTATTATCCAAGATTTTTCAGACGTATTCCCTGATGAACTATCAAGACTGCTAATAAATTGAGAAGTCAAATTTGTCATAGATCTTCAGCCCGATACCTAACTCATCTCAGTTGACCCCTACAGAATGAGTCGTGTCGAGATAGAAGAACTGAGAAAATAGATCAAAGAGTTGTAAGATAATGAGTTCATCTAACATAACATATCCTCTTAAGGTGCCAGAGTCACGTTCGCAAGAAAAAATGATGGATCCTTAAATAACAGAGAATTGAACAGGGTCATAGTCAAGAACAAGTACCCCCTCCCCAGGATTGATGATCTTTTCGATAAATTGCACGGTGCCTAGATTTTTTCCAAAGTTGATCTGCATTCAGGATCCCATCAGGTGAAGATGAAGGTAGAAGATATTCTTAAGACGTCCTTCAGGACCTGGTATGGGCATTATGAGTTTCTTGTCATGTCGTTTAGATTGACTAATGCGCCTACAATTTTTATGAATTTGATGAACAGGATCTTCAAGCCATTCTTGGATCAGTTTGTTATAGTTTTCATTGATTATATCTTGGTTTACTCTAAGAGTAAAGAGCAACACACTCAACATCTGACTCAAATTTTATAGGTTCTCAGAGAAAAGCAACTATATGCAAAGTTGAGTAATTATGGAGTTTGGCTTGAGTAGATTTCCTTCATAAGACACATAGTATCAAAAGATAGAGTGTTAGTAAATTCCGACAAGATTGATGCAATGATGGATTAGAAGCAGTTGACCTCTGTCAAGAAAATTAGAAGCTTCTTATATATGACATGTTATTACTGCATGTTTGTAGAAGGATTCTCAAGTATAGCAGCCCCCCCCCCCCCCCCCCCTGATACGACTAACAAAAAAAAATGTTAAGTTCGAGTGCAATAAGGAGTGTGAAAAGAGTTTTATAAAATTTAAGGAACGACTTACTACTGCACCAGTATTGGCTCTGGCAATTGGAACAAGTGGGTATACAATATATAGTAATGCGTCCTACCAAAGATTGGGTTGTATTTTGATACAATACGGGAAGATCATAGCTTATGGGTCTAGAGAGTTGAAATTTCACGAAAAGAATTACCCCACCCATGACTTGGAGTATTCTGCCATTATCCACGCCTTAAAGATCTGACGTCATTACTTGTATGGGAAAACATTTAAAGTCTATACGGACCATAAGAGCCTAAAACATATATTCACCCAGAAAGACCTAAACATGCATAAGAGGTGTTGGATAGAACTCTTTGATGATTACCATTATAAGATCTTGTGCCACTCGGACAAGGGTGATGTGGAAGTTGATGTCTTTAGTAGGAAGAATATAGGTATATTAGCTCACATAATGATCTTTGAGTGTAGGATGATAAAAGCCACACAGTAGATATAACTCCAAATTTTAAAAAGGACTACATGTCTAGATCACTTAACAATCCAACACGAGTTAATGCAGAGAATAAGGGAGGCTCAACTGGTCGATTCTATTCTAGTAGCTCTCAGAAATAACATAGAACAGAGTTTAAATTTAGAGTTTCGAGTCTCTGTAGATGGGTTGCTCAGGTTCCAAGATAGATTATGTATTTCTAATGACAACAAGTTGAAGAGAGATATCATGACAGAGACTCATAGTTTAAACTTCTCCATGCACCCAAGAGGTATGCAGATATACCAAAGCACGCAGCCTCGATTCTGGTGGAGCGGAATAAAAGAAAAAATTGTCGATTTCATCTCCAAAAATTCCTTATATACCAACACGATGGGTTACTTCAACCGCTGCCAATTCCAAAATGGAAATGGTAACATATCACCATGAACTTTATAATATGATTGTCTAAGTCATGTTCGAGTCACGATTCTATCTGAGTAACTATTGATCAACTCACTAATTCCTCCCATTTATTGGCTATCAGAATAACATATCCCTAGGACAAGCTAATTAGAATCTATATTCGAGTGATAGTCAGACTGTATGGAATTCCAGTGACAGTGGTATCAGATAGAGACTCTAGATTCACCTCTAAGTTTTGGACAAGACTTCGAAAAGTAATGGGAACGAAATTATTTTTTTAGTATAATATTCTACCCCCAAACATATGGGCAATCAGAACGAGCTATTCGCACACTGGAGGATATGTTCAAGGCTTGTATTCTAGATTTCAGAGGGCACTGGGACGACCACTTACCTTTGATAGAGTTTGCCTACAGTAGTAGTTATCAGACAAGTATTGGTATGACTCCGTATAAGGCATTGTATGACTGATCTTGTAAGTCACTGATCTATTTAGAAGAGGAGGGTGACAGAAAATTAATTGGCCTAGATATTATAAATGAGACCACAATGAAAATTGCCAAGATCAGGAAAAATATATAAACGGTTCATAATAGACAAAAAAGTTATGCAGACACACGAAGGAGATGTTTAGAATTTGAAAAATGCGATTGAGTGTTCCTTTAGGTCACCCCCTTTAAGAGAACCACCAAGTTTAGAAAGAGGAAAAAGTTGAATCCCTGGTTCATCAGATTATTTGAAATTTTGGATAAAATTGGGATATCCGCTTATAGACTAGCACTATCTCTAGATATATTCAGAGTCCATAACATTTTATTTGTGTCGATGTTACGCAAGTATAACCCTGATATCTCGCATGTTTTGTTTTATAAACCACTTCTATTTCAGGAGGATTTATCTTATGAAGACGTACCGGTTAGTATTTTGGACCGAAAAAGCAGAGTATTTCGCAACAAACAAATCCCTTTTACCAAGATCTTATGATAAAATCACTCTCAGTACAAGACCACCTGGGAGTTGGAATCAAACTTCAGGCTCAAATTTCCTCAATTGATTGACTAGGGGCAATAATTTGAGGAACCAAATTTTTTTAAAGGGGAAGAGTTGTAATATTCTGAGCTCAAGATTTAGGTTCGAGATGACATAATTTAATATTTTTTAATAATAATAATAATAGTTAATTTTAATTTTTTTAAGAAATATGAATTTTGAATGAATGTGAAAATAATTTTAGAAAACATGGCAAAACTGTAAATAAAAGGAGAGTGTATTTGAGAAAAAAGTTTGAAGACGAGGGCCAAACCATGAAAAGGAGAAATGCAGCCATATGGGATAGCCATGTCAGTAGCACAATAAGTCAGAACACGCTGCATGGTGGACATGCTGACATGGGCTTCATACGGGAGCCACGCAAGCTATCCGCATGCCTGGCTGATCCAATGGCTTGTGTTCAGTCTTGTGCACACGAATGGTACGGATTGACTTCCCAAATAAGTGTGATCGGATGGTCCACACGTCTTTGATTGAATAGCCCAGATTTATCCCCCTATTAGGCGTGGTTAAACGGCTGAGGAGGCACCGTGCGGACCTAGATGGACGACCTAGATCGAGGGAAGGGGAGTATTTATAAGCCTTTTCCATCGAAACCCTAGCCCTATCCACAATCCTACTCGCCGGAGAAGAAGAAAAAAGGCAAGTGGAGGAGAAGCCTAGCCACCGACACCGCCGCACTGGAGACCTAAATCACATCCGTGAGTGCAGTTTTTCTTCTCTTTCTTTTCATTTCTCTGCGCTTTAACCCTTTAACATGTTTTTTATGCAGATTAGGCAAAAACAACCACGACCCATGAGGAAGGAACGACGGAGCTCAGCTAAGCCGCCACACTAGAGACCAAAAAATGCTTTAGTAAGTTGTATTCGGTTTTTGTTCACTTCGTTTTCCTCCCTTTCAACCGTATAACTTGTTTTCGATGCAAGGTGACCGAAAAACCCACAAACCACGAGAAAGGAATGGCAGAGCCTAGCTGAGCCACCGCACTAGAGACTGAAATACACTGGTAAGCCTTAATTTTTCCCCTTTTTCCATCGATAGACACCCTTAATCATGATTTAAACAAGTGTTTATGAAGAACTAGTTTAAAACGACCTAACTGAGAGGAGGAACCTCCAGAGAAAGGGGACCCAACAGTGGAGCATGGCAGTGCCACTACGCCAAAAACCTAATCCGACCCCCCCGGTGAGATTTTTTTGTCCTTTTGGCAGTTTTTTTTGCATATTTTCACTTTTTTTTTCGTAAGCTGTAATTTTAGCAGAAAATCCAAGAAATTTAGGAACTGAAAAATCATTGGAAAACGTAGTGAAAAAGACGATGTTCTGGACATTGACTTAAAGTAAGAATCCCTCACCCATTTTTCCTATTCGGTAAAATTTAAGATAAACGGATAAATAAATGGAAAATTTAGTTAATATGCGGTCCTCTAAGTGACTAAAGTATAGGTTGCCAATAGAGCAAGTAACTGGTCAGTTTACATCTATTTGAGTTTTAATTGCAATAAATATCTCTACTATTATTTATTATGCTATTTTGTTCACTGTACTATTTATTTTGATATATTTGTTCTGAATTCTACAGCGAACGTGGTAAGATCTCTTTATACATTTTGTCCTATTATTCAATTGTGCGTTTAATAGATTTGTATTAGTATGATGCATGTTTATTTCATGTACTTACCCTAAAATGTGAATTCATTATTCACGTGGTTGGGATACAGATGACGTGTCTCTTAGGGTTAAATAACAAATAAAAGAAATCATATGCATAATTAATAGTGTCAAATAAAAAGCGCTTACCGGGTGTCTTGGAAAGAAGTGTACAGACTTGCTGCATAGGATAAACCTTACTATGGACATTACTCTCAGTCGAACGAGATTGAAAAGTTTCATACTAAAAGGGGTTGAGAATTATTTTTAATTACGCTCATATCGAACGGTATATTAAGGTAGTTGTGTGTTTTGGCGCCTATTATCGGACGGAGTATAAGGATGATCGTTTAATTATAGAATGAATGCTCGTGTTCACGTGTAGTGGAGGGACCCTTATGGGCCCCTAAGCGGCACCGGTAGTCAAGGTAAAATGATAAAGATGAATGAGATAGGAATTCAATTTGGAAAAATAATGAAACGTTAAGTATTATATGTCATTGGAATACGCGTTGTAGGATACTATCCTGATATTTACCTCAATAAATAATATTTAAGAACGTACGGGTGAGTTAAGAAAATTAACATTTTTAGTTAAACGGATTTTATTAAAAATGAGCTTAATTTGTTGTTTTACGATTTCTACAAATATTTGATTTCCATATCAATGGTAAGACATTGATATTTTTACTGAGTTAGTGTAATTCAACTTCTATTATTAACCATTTCAGATCAAGACGACCAAGATGCGAATCCAGAACAACAAGAAAACTAGTTAGAAGATTGACTCTTCGTTTCTCCAGTTTCGAGCGGATGTTGATCACATTTATTTTCTTTATTATTCTTTTTCATTTATGTCTTCCAAAGACATTCTTATAACCCTATTAAGTATTTTAAATAAACTGTGCAAGGAATGTGAGAATAAACTCTAAATTACTTCTGCTAAATTATAAATTTTAGTATTGTGCTATTCCACTATTTCTAGGTTACAATGTAAGAATCCTTAGGGGCCTGAACTTTTAGATAAAATTAAAAATTTTAATTTGAATAAAAATTTGATCAAATTTATCTTATACTCACATAAAAAGAAAAAAATATTATAGATAAATAGTTTGAATTATTATATTATATTAAAATAAACAACTATTAAAAATATGCTTCTTAATTGATTTTAATTATATATTAAAATTTTTAACTATTGTACATATTAATGGAAAGGCCTTCTAATTATTAGATTTATTTTAATATCTATTGAAAATTAACATGAATAAAATGTAGAATTTAGTAATTATGTTTACGAACTAAGCATTTTTCTGATCTGCATGTATAGTAAAAAGCTAAAGGGCTCATCATGTTCTTGCTAAAGACGACAAACAGCTGTAATTGCTATGTAACGAATGAGGGGTCTTATTCTTTTTTTTCTGTTTGTACCCACATAATTCAATAACACTACTATGCTTTCTTAGTTTCTCTCTTTCGGGTTAAAAATTCTTAAACAAATTATTTGACTGAGAAATACTATCTTTAAAATTTTCTTCTTTTTTTTTTTTAATAATAAAAACAAACTGTAGTAATTTTTTAAACCCTAAAAAGAAAGTAGAATTTGAAATCAATAACAATTTAGGAATTATTAGAGCAAATTCTTGACTTAATTATGAGGACTTCAAACTATAACAATCAACTAAGCATGCATATTTATAGTCGCATACAAATTGTCATCATCTGTACACTGAGCAAGAAAACAGACCAATTTCAATTTCCTGGTTTTCTTCTTCTTCTTCCTCTTCTTCTTGTTTGTTCTTTCTATGTTTCCTTTCTCAGAGAACATAATCAAACCTTAAAAACCAGCCACCACTATCAGCTGGATGATAAAAACCAATAACATCGAGATTCTGTAAAACTAACAGTACACATTTGATTACATTACACTCTTCTCTTTTGAGCCGAGTGCAGAACCAAATTCATCTTGAAAACCTATTATTGTCTTCTCCTTCCTATTCAAGTCCAGCTAAACGCAATTGGACTACCAACAGTCCGTTTCCCATCTGACCATTCTAGTCGACCGAAGGAGTTGGTATTAGAAGCCATGGAGCTTGCACTGAAGGTGACGGTGTATGTTTTCTTCTCGTTCACTTCCCCGAACTGTAAAGTCGGCGGCTCGACGGAGATCTTGACAGCTGTCGTTTCCGATGACATTGAAACTTTGTACGTTCCTGGTGAGCCTACGTTTGTAAGAGTTCGCGTGTATTTGAACACGCTAGTGCCACCACTGCCCATCCGCGTCGGGTCGATGTTGACTGCGAATGATGGGTAATTAAGGTCATTCACACTGTATTTCCTGCTCGCGTCACATGTGAATTGTCTTCTTGCTACGCTGTTGATCTGTGATTCTGTGTAATTCAATGCGCAGAGAAAGCCAAGATAGTCATCGGCGGCGAGATCGTAGACCAGTCCTGGGTTTAACGCCGCCAGAGGATCGACGTGTCCGGCGCCGTGGTCGAATGGAGTAGACGGTTTCCCGGTGGCGATGTCTTGAATGCTGTTCCCGTTCTTGTAGACTATGTAGGCGGTGGTCATGAGGGCTGACCTGATTGCCGCCGGGCTCCAATCTGGGTGAGCGCCTTTGACCAGAGCTGCGAGGCCGCTCACGTGAGGACACGACATGGAGGTGCCGGAAATAATATTGAACTCCACGCGCCGATCGTCCGTTGCCAACCCTGTGGGTCCCACAGATCCCGACCATCCTGCTAAGATGTTGACTCCTGGTGCGATCAAGTCCGGCTTCAGAATTTCCGGCGTGATTGAGTTGGGTCCTCTCGAGCTAAAGGCAGCCACCACCGGCGACGGCTCAATCCCCACTTTGGTCCCTTCAAAGAGAATTGTGACGGTTGGGTTATGATCTGACATTAAATACTTTCTAACTGCGTCGCCGGATTTTTGACCCACTGCCGTCGCCGGCAATAAGTGGGCGTCCGCCACTAGCTCTTCACCGTTTGCTGCAGTATTGGCTAAAACCATCCCGGTGCCACCTGCGGCTTTGACGACAAGTCCTTTTTGAACTCTAGCGTTAACTCCTCGATCGCATAAGACAATTTTTCCGGCTACTTTCTCTGGAATCAAAGTACCCATCATGCACAGGTTCCCATTTGTCGCATTGCTCGCGTTGCCGGCGTAAATAAATGGCAACAGCTTTCCGGGCAGAGACATGCCTTTGTAAAGGGACACGCCGGAGTAGTTTTGGCCATTGCCGAGACTTACAAACGCCGGGAAATCACGATCCAGTGTGCCTGCACCTACGGTTGTGATCCATGGCGCCACGTTCGATAAACTGTACGGGCTCGGACCAGCATTCCCGGCAGAGCAAGAAACCAGGATCCCTTTCTCCATCGCCGCAAAAGCTCCAATCGCCACACTGTCCCTGTAATAATCAGACATGCCTCCACCAAGCGACATGGATAAAACATGAACGTTATCCTCGATGGCCTTGTCCATGGCGGCCAATATATCGGAGCTGAAACAACCACCCAGCCAGCAGACCTTGTAAACCGCGACCCTTGCGCGCGTCGCCATCCCACGCGCCGCCCCTTCAGCGTACCCGAATAGGCTGGCTCCGGATACCGCCGACCCGCCGACGGTCGTCGACGTGTGGGTACCATGACCGTCGTCATCTCTCGGTGACCTCGACTCCTTGGATTCATCAATCGGGCCCATCGTGGCCTCGTAACCTCTGGCGAAGAACCTTGCACCGATCAATTTCCTGTTACAATTCGAGGCACTGAAGTTGGTGCCTGACTCGCACGCGCCTTTCCAGGTACGTGGTATAGGATCAAGTCCTGTGTCATCAAAGCTCTTGCTCTCAGGCCATACACCAGTATCCAACACGCCAATAATCACTTCACTCACTGAGTTGGACTCGGGAAACGCATCGGCGTTATCTCCAAGTCCAAGGAACTGAGGGGTCCGAGTCGTGTGCAACTCGTACTTCAATTCAGGCAGGACGGAGAGAATACCAGGCTGAACCTCAAGCAATCGCGCTTCTTCCGAGGTTAACCGAGTTGAAAATCCATGGATCACGTTGTCGTACGTGTAGAGCATCTCGGCTGAGCCGGAAACCGATTTGAGTGACGAGTCATACCAGTGCGACTGGTGGGTGAAACTCTCCGGCATCTGGGATTTCGCCATGTGTACTATGTAAGTCGTCCTCTTGCTTCCATTACTCCCCTCCGCCTCCACCGCCGCCGCATCGAACACGTTGCAGAGACCCAGAAGAAGAACAACTAATACATTAATCATAACAGAGACATTAACCCATTTCTCCATTTTTTTTTTCTCTCTGTTCTTCACTCCCTCCGAGTTAAGCGAGGAAGAGACCCAGAGAAGACGAACCAGGAAGATTGTTAAATAGAGAAGATGGAAGAGTGTGAAAGAGAGAAGAGAAAGAAAAGTGGGGACGGTGGGGAGTTGTCAGGTTCCTTGAATGATTGCTTTGAGACAAAAAGACGAGAAATTATATAGTAATTACAATTTAAAGAAAGCTGATTTTTTAGCCTTGAACAAACATGTGACACTCCAGCTTTTATCCATAAATACCAGATCTTCTCACTCACACAGTCCCTTCATTTTCCCCCACTGTTATCTTATTTGCTTTATCTTTTTCAGTTTTCCTTTATCAGATAAAAGAAAAGCATTACAGAACCAGACAACCAGTAAACCCACAAGCCCCATTACATACCCTTTATTGGGTATATATATTTTTATCATTAATTTTTCTTTTAAGAGTTGCTGGCACCATTAAAATGTTTTATTTTTTTGAAGAAAACAAATTATTGATTTTTACAGGTTCTGGTTCACGGGTGCGTGTCCCTTAGCGTATTATTCTTGCTTTGTTTATTAATTTCCATGTTTTACTTTTAAATTAATTTCAATTTTCCAGTAACGGGTGACTCGCCATTATAATTCACTGAATCACTAACATTAACGTGTTAGCTATTTGGAGGTTTACCTGCCAACTAACCTTTCCCTTCTCCAAATAAACGTACCAAAACGACTTCACGGGGCGACTTTCAGACTCCGCGTTTTATTTTCTTCATATGCTCTTATATCCATTAATTAAATAATAAAATTTTTAAAACTATAATATACATGATTTGAATTTTTAATTTTTTTTTTATAAAACGCATAATTTCATTTAAAACAAAACTGCAAAACTAGCTTAGACAATAAATTTTGTATTATAAGATATTTGACTAAAAACCCTCTTGCGCGTCAATACACTGATCAATATTAAATTATCAGTCCAGCTGCTTGTTAAATTTTGGAGTAGCGTGTCATCTCTGAGTTTTTTGGGGGTGTGGGCCGGGGTTCACGTGCACCCTTTGAGCGGTTCTGATTAATTTATTATTAACCGTCCGATTTTAAAACTTTTTTTTATCAAACGTTTTGTCCCTGTCTCGCCAAAATATGACCTCGAGTCAAGATCGGCCGTATCAACCGTTCAACATTATTTTCCTAGTTGTGTCTGGTTCACACTATTAAAGACTATGCTTTGATTTGGTGAGCTCGAGTAAGTGAACTTAACTCACCGCACTTTCTATCTTAAATAATAATTTTTTTTTATCAATATATTTATAATAATAAGTTATTATTAAGTATTAAATATATAAAATAAATAAATATTTAATTAAATTATTTATTATCGTAAATTGAAACTCTAGATATGCTGTTCGATATTATCTCTCAATAATTTTAGGCGTCCACGTCTAAGATTAAGATAGACTTTATTTGGACGATTTCATAATTCTTTTTTGGGTCAAGTTTTTAAATTTGATGTACGCAATCTGCCTCTAACAAAATTCGGGCATATGCATCTTCTTTTTTATATTAAAATAATGGGAATTGATCCCATTAATTTTTTTTTAAAAAAAAATAATATGTCATGTATGTAATTTAAATTAATTAAAATAAAATATTTAGAGCTTTAATTATGATAATTTGAATTATCTTCTCGAGAATAATTATTATAATACCAGTACAATGACCGAACACTTTCCAAACCACTTGATTTGATGACCGTGCATTTAATGAGCCATGGTGATCTTAACAATCGTATCAATATTTTTTACGTTTGATTTTATTTTTATTTTTTAAAAAAAAATTAGTTATTTAGTATATAAAATGAATCATTAGGTGAATTGCACCTTTGTCTATTAATAAATAAATAATAATAAAATATATAATTTGAACTAGCTATAAAATTAGTGTAAAATTAAATTTCATTTTAAGTTCCGTGTTGGTACTCCTCTTTGAAAGCACCTCCTTTTTAGTTTGGGAATTAAATATTGTAGTAAAATGTGAGTCTTGTAAAAGTCAAATAATAATAATTGAATAAATTAAAACATCAATTACTACTCACTCCGTATATATTATTATTTAAATGTTAATATTTACTTATTGAATATATATTATCTAATTAAATATATTAATTTTTTACTTTTAAAAAAGAGTTTAAACTCTACAAATAAATTGATAGGAGAATATTGTAATTTAACTTTTTTTTATGGGTAAGTGCGTTTTTTTTTAAATTACTTTCTACACATGAAATCTAAAATTTAATTTTATCCAAATCGTCACATGCTGTGACTATGGAATTAAAAAACAAAAAATTAAAATGTGGTGTTTAAAATCCCACTCGAAATTATAATTAACGGACGTATATTAAAACTATATAATCACATGGTTTGATTATATGTATATTAATTAATTAATTAGTTAATTAATCACTCTGTTAAATGGTCAACCTCGCAGTTTAATTAATTAAATTCCCAAAGTATCTCCTGTAGGATGGGGACAAAATTGCAACAGCCAGTTTCTTTCACGAATGTAGACCAGATAGTCTCCTGCATGTGCACCCCTTCATAAGTTTATTTATTTATTTATTTATCTATTATTATTATTATTATTATTATTATTATTTATTTTTTCATTTCCAGCCTACTCTAACCACCTTGTCTTTTACTTCTCTTTATTATCTTTGTTAACTTTGTAACGGTCCCGAAAATTTAAAATGAAATGTGTATTAAAAATATCAAATGCGAGGGCCGTCCCCATACCCCGTCCGGTATGGGCGCCAAAACTATAAACCTCATTACTCCGTCCGGTATGAGGGTGAAACGGGCCGTCCTCATACCCCGTCCGGTATGGGCGCAAAAACACATAAGGTCTCCATACCCCGTCCGGTATGAGAGACCACAATCCTGGTGGGGTTCCCTACGGACCCGGTCCGTCCACCATCTCCCAAGATATCCAGTCAGGCTGACCACATTATACAATTATCAATTTACATAATCTTTCATTCTCCTTTTCCTCAGTCAGCATCATCAATTTACATACAAACAAGCAAACAGTAAATTATGCCAAACAAGACAACATACAGCATCGGTTTCTCAGTCATTCAACCCATAATCAATAAAACAGTAAAATATGCACGCGAAACAATGAAATGAAAACATCAGACCTCATACTGCATTTAAAACTGTAAAATACGCTAAATAATAGTTAACTGACAAACACACTAGACTCGGGCTCCATTAGCGACCTTAAGCAATTTTACACATTCGTTGATTCAAGAAATACCGTTTTATCATTATTGAACCTTAATACCGTGATAGGAAATAGGGTGAGGGGTCCTTACTCGTTTCGGGGTCCGAACACGGCTTCACAGTGCGCCTACAGACTGTCCCTAATTTTCCCTGAATTTTTTTCGGGGAACTGAAACGCACTACTGGTACCTGCACGTGTTCCAAAAAATCCCAAATTAGGCCCAGGGCCCCTTTTTGGCCAATATCGCAATTTCGGCACGGCGGCGATTCGCCTCGAGTTGGCTGTTTTCGGTCATTTCCAGCCGAATTCGGCCACACTTGCATCGGTCCTTGCGATAAAACAACCCTAGGGCCCTCGGGGGGCCAAAAAATTACGGAAAACCGAAGCTTACCGGCGGCGGTGCTCTCGGGTGCGGCGGCTCTCCGGTGAGGTTCGTGTTTTGGTGATTCGGCTCCGATCAACCTGTAGAGAAAAGAATGGTGATCACGGTGATATAAAAATTGCATCAAACGGAGGCCGGGAAGGGCCTCATCGGAGGCAAAAACTAAGGAGGGGCGCGGCGGCGCCGCTGGGTTTCAGCCGTGTTTTCTGGCCGTTTGGCCGGGATTTTGGCTCCGATTTGGCCACAGGAGAAATCAGCGTGGAAAAACGAGTCAGGGGTATGAAATTTACCTCGATCGGCGGTCGAAAATCTCCCCGTTGCGGCGGCGGGTGGCGGCGGCCGGCTTCTCCGGCGTCTGGTTCGTCTTCTCCGGCGAGGGCAGGCGGCTAGGGTTTTTGTGGTCAGGTGTGGGGGTTCTATTTATACCCTTTTGCCTTTTGATCTCAGCCGTCCATTTTGATTTAATCTGGGCCGTCCGTGCGATTGCATCTGGGCCGTCCGTGCGCACGCTTGATCTAGGCCGTCCGATCTCGCGTACGCGGATCGCCAACGTGGCCCGTCCCCGGTCGACGTGGTCTTGCCACGTGGTAGGTCCTGGTTGGCCATGACTGCTGACTGGGTCTGCTGACGTGGCTGCTGACGTGGCACGCTTTTTTTTTTCTTAATAAAAATATTTAATAATAATAAAATAACAAATTTTTCGGGCGTTACAAACTTTCTTATGGTAAGTAACGAAAATATAAACGAATGCCTTCGTGAATTTTTTAGATCGATTTTTTTTTTTTAAAAAAAACTTATATCATAATATATAATAATTTTAATATAAATAATATTATATCATAATACATAATAATAGTAAAAAGAGTTTTATTGGTTATAAAAAAATATCTAGGGTTTAGATTTCATTCTTTTAGGAAGAGAGCTTGTCACCTTTTATTTTCGGAATAATATGTTATTAAAATTACGACGAAAATTTAAGAAATTAAAAATTTTTTGATAAGTTTAAAAAATATGAAAATAATTTATTTACTGAATAAAATAGATAATGTTATGAAGAAAATAAAATTCAAATAATATTTACATTTTTATACTTCAAGAAAATATAATTTTGTATCAACTTTTGTAAATTAAGAACATATAAATTTTTTAGTAGAAAATAGGTCATTTACATAAAATATTAAGAATATATATATATCTTTGTATCATATATACATCTTGTAATAACTGGAAAAAAAAAGAAAAAAAAAAGAGAAAAAGGGAGGGAAAGGAAAGAAAGAAAAAAAAAAAAAAAAAAAAAGAGAAGGGAGAGAACAGGGAGGAAAAAGAAAAAAAAAGAAAAGAGGAAACAGAGAAGAGAGAGAACGAGTGAGGGAAAAGAAGGATCGAGAAATAGAGAGAGAGGAGCCGAAGTGGAGAGGAACGAGAAGGGAGAGACCAGGGAGGAAAAAGAAAAAGAAAAGAGAAAGCAGATAAGAGAGAGAGCGGGGAGGGAAAAGAAGGTTCGAGAAAGAGAGAGAGAGAGAGAGGAGCCGAAGCGGAGAGGAATGAGAAGGGAGAGAGAAGAAGAAAGAGGACGGTGACGGTGCGATCAGCGGGAGAAAGGAAGATGGAAATGGGATGTACGGTAATTTTAAGTTTCCTTTTAGTGAATGTGTATTTGAACACTTGCCGTAGGTGGAGGAGTTGGTAGGAGTGTGAGTGGAGGTGTGCGGAGGAGACCACGGAAGGAGGAAGAAGAAGAAGTGTGGTGTGGGAGAGAGGCCTGTGAGGGAGAGGTGAGGTCGTGTATGAGAGGGGGCGCATGGGGGAGATTAGGCCGCGGGATGAGATGAAGGAAGGAGTGCGGTGTGTGTGAGGGTGGTCTGTGAGGGAGAGGAGATGTGGTGTGTGAGCAGGGCCATATGGAGGAGGCTGGGTCGCAGGTGGAGAGAAATGAAGGACTACGATGTGTGTGAGTGCGGTCGGTGAGAGAGAGGAGATGTTGTGCATGAACGGGGGCGTATGGAGGAGGCTAGGCCGCGGGAGGAGAGAAATGAAGGAGTACGGTGTGTGCGAGTGCGATCGGTGAGAGAGAGGAGATGTTGTGCGTGAATAGGGGTGTATGGAGGAGGCTAGGCCGCGGGAGGAGGGAAGGGAAGGAGTGCGGTGTGTGTGAGTGGGGGCTGTGAAGGAGAGGAGTTGGTGAGTGTGAATGGAGGTCTATAGAGGGGGGTCGCGAGAGGAGAGAAAGGGAGATGTGTGGTGTGTGAGTGAGGTTCGTAAGAGGGAGGGGATGTTGTGTGTGAGCACGAATGGAGGTTTGCGAAGGGGATCACAGGAGAAGAGAGAGGTGATTTCAGGATTTGAGAGTGGAGTATATAGAGTAGGTCGTGGAGGGGGAGATAATAAGAGATTTGGCGAGTGAGGTGGATATGGGTAAGGGGCAGTAGTATGTGTGGATGTAGAAGATTTGGGAGGAGAAAAGAGAGGTTGTAGACCAAGGGAATGTAGTGTCGGAATAGAGGTGTGGGGGTTCTCTGTGTAGGGAGAGGGGATGAGTGGTGTAGCTGTGTGGTGTGAGAGCATAAGCTGTATATGGGTTGGTATAGCTGCTATAAATGTGAGAGTTGGCAAGGGAACGTTACAGGTGTGAGTGTGTGAAGTGTTAGTGCATGTCTTATGCACGAACAAGATGACATTGTGTTGAGTTGGTAGCATTAGGGGATGCCAATATTGGTTGTCGCTACCTAGAAAAAGTATGTTGATCGCCGATAGTGGTGATAGTCGGGGGACTTTGACGAGAAAGGGTGTTTGGTCGCCAATATTAGTGACAGAAAAGAATAGTATTTGGGTGGGTGCGTGGCCTATTAAGGGTCGAGGGTTAGACGGTTTGTTAGTGGTTGCTGATACTGGTGACGGGTGGGAATGGTATCTGTGTGTGTGTGTGGCCTATTAGGGATCGAGAGATAGGCAGTTTATTGGTGGTCACTTATACTGGTGACGGGTGGGAATGGTCTCTGCGTGTGTGTGTGGTCTATTAGGGATCGAGAGGTAGACGATTTATTGGTGAGCAGTGATACTGATGACAGGAAAGAATGGGGTTTGGGTGTGTGCGTGGCCTATTAGGGGTCGAGGGATAGGCAGTTTACTGGTGATCGCTGATACTGGTGACGGGTGAGAATAGTATCTGTGTGTGTGTGTGGCCTATTAGGGGTCGAGAGAGGCGGTTTATTGGTGATCGCCGATACTGATGACGAGTGAGTGTATTGGTACGGTTAGGGGACGTCGAGGGGCGGTCACAATTAACATGCATTATCTTCTAAATTACCAAGGGTAGGTATTAGGTTAAGTAGGTGGAGTACATATAGGATCTCTGAGTTCCCTATTATTGTATATGATGTATGTAACTTAATTTTTACTGTATTGAGTTATATATACTCACTCTGTATCATTTACAGATGGAGTAGGGATGGAGTCGGGATCGCAGTTGCTGATTTTCGAGTCTAGCAGATAAAGGAACCGGGCAATATTGTTTTTGTCATTTGGCATGATTGAGTATGTAATAACTAGTAGTAGTATAGATGGTGGGTCTGCTGTGAGTTTGTAAAATTATCTTTCACTATGATATTTCATGTAGGGTTGCAGATTTATTGTGATTTTGAGTAATAGATTTGCGGTAAGATTTTTATGTTTGTGGTAGATTTGGAATGACGCTTTCGTGTGTGAGCGCGGAATTATCTTAGATTATGCCCTTAAAAAAAAAAACAGGGCGTTACACATCTCCCTCTCTCTATATATATACATATGTGTGTGTATGTGTCTGTGTGTGTTTACTTTGTATCCACTATTTGTGCACCTTATATAATCATGCACGAACAGCATAAATTGATTTTTCACGAAAATCATTACCTTATACATCTTTTTCACATTTGATATAAATGTCTACATTTATTTCTATTGCATCATAATATATAATAATTTTATTCTAAATAATAATCAAAATTTAGAATTCCAATTTTAAATTAAGATTTAAATAACAGCTTAAATAAAACTCATTAGTAATGCTTTCTCCAATTAAATATATAATTATAGTAAATATTGTAACAACTGATTCTAAAAATTAGGCCCGAGATAATTATAATAATAATAATAATAAATTAAAGCAATTTAAATTTAATTTTTTATGAATTTTTGGAAGAAAAATTTATTTTGGATACATTTAAAAATATTTTTAAAAATCAGTGTCAAAATAGAAATAATAGAGGACATATTTAAAACAAATTCTAAAGAATCAAGATAAAAATAAAATTAATGAAACTTAGGTCACGTGGACCGTCACATCAGCAGCATGACAGGTCGCCGTTCCCAGGCGTGGCAGACACGTGGGCACGCGTTCATACGGGAAGTCACGCTGGCGCCGCGTGCCAGCAGATCCAACGATCCAAATCTACTCCTGCGCATACGGACAATCCAAATATGTTTCTTCTTCAAATGCGATTGAACGACTAGATTTGATTAAATCGTGCTGTCCAAATTAATTCTTCAAATAAGAACAATCCAACGATGGAAAGTTGGCCACATGTCCTCGAACGGACGGTTCAGATTTAATGAAGAGAAGTATTTAAACTCCTCTTTCAAAAGAAACCTTAACCTTAGCCACCAGAGAGGAGGTCAAAGAAGAAGAAGAGGGGCGGTTGGAAGCGAACCAATCATCAGAGAAGAAGACTGGTTGCCGTCATTACCGCACTAAAGCAACCACCGATGTCGGAAAGGTATTTTTTTTCCCCTTCTCATTTGGAATTCAATTCTAAACCTACCCACACCTATATCGGAGCCAAAAGATCAGGGGGTAAGCCGAAAACAGTGAGCAAAGCTTGACCGAGCCGCCACGACCGCGACCCAAAATTCATTCGATAAGCCCTTTTCTATTTTTTCGTTTCCTTTGATTCTTTGACCTTTGTGTTCCTCATCTCTTTCTAGTGCAGGCTAACCGAAGAGAAGCCCCAACTGCGAGAGATGAACGGCGGAGTCGTCGCACTGGAAAACTCCTCTGCTAGAATAGTCTCAATTGTTTCGCTTTTTGGGCCGCCAAAGGATCTAACACTATTTTGTTATAGGTTTCCATACAAAACCAGCCAAAACATGCCGAAACAGCCCATGCAGAGAGGAAACATTGTTGTGGGCGGCATAACGGGCACCATAGCACGGCGGCACTGTCGTGCCAAAACCTTAAACTGACTAGAAAAATTTTAAAATGCTCATTTTGGCTTTTCTGGGGTATTTTGGAAAATATAACGCGTGTTTTTTATTTCTGCAGAAAAAACCCAAGAAATCCGAAGAATCACCAAGAGGTGTAGTGAAAAAGACAGTGTTTCGAACACCGACTCATGGTCCCTCATTATTTTCTTATGTTACAGTAAATTAAAGTTTAATAACTAATAACAGTGTGTTTTATAAAAAATTAAAAATTCTTAAATTAATTATATAGGTCACCAGTGGAGGCATAACCAATCACTGTAAAATTGTCCTAACTGTGTTATTCATTTACTCATATACTTCTTAAATTGTCATTGTTTATTGATTTTAATCGCTTTTTCGTTCATTGATTGTTTGGCTTGTATTCTCATCTATTGACGGATTCAAAGTAAATGCTTTAGTAATATTTTTTTTTTATTTTTCTATT
Organism: Carica papaya; assembly: GCF_054855325.1. Lineage (NCBI taxonomy): Eukaryota > Viridiplantae > Streptophyta > Magnoliopsida > Brassicales > Caricaceae > Carica > Carica papaya. The sequence goes on along the minus strand of NC_142312.1, from coordinate 2,224,173 downwards.
GTCTATTTGCATGCCTTACTATCAATATATAAATATGAAATGTTGGTATACAATTAGTGACTGGTTGATGATGTGGATATATGTATGAAGGATTTATTGGGTACCCTAGGGAAAGGTGTACGGACCCGATGCATAAGAAAAATCCTACCATAAATATTATCTCAGTCGAACAGGGCTGAGAAGTCTCATACCGGAAGAGGTTGGGAGGTATATTTCACCCTCTTACCGGACGGGGTATTGAGGCGGTGGTATGTTTGATGCCCATTACCAAACGGGATATGGGAACAATCAATTAATTGATAAACTAGATATTGGGTTCGCGTGTGTAGGGAACCCCTACGGACCCCCAAAGGTACTAGTAAGTGGATAAGAAGGTAAGTTTACTGTTATTGTTCATTTAAATGTGTAATAAAGTGCTATCTTGTTTATTATCTTCATAGGTCGATTTTAAAACTCATAAAGGTGAGTATGAAAATAATATTCTTTTATGTTAAATGAATTTATTTAAAAAGAGATGATAGTTTCATTGGTTGTTTTACGATTTTTACTAACCTTTGATTTTCTATATCAGTGTTAAGCATGATATTCTTACTGAGTTAGTGTAGTTCATTTTTCTTACTTAACCATTTTAGATCAAGAAGACGAAGATCTAGATCTTAAACAGTAAGAAGATTATGAATAAAAGTTGTCTCCTGCATCCTTCAGAATTGCCCAACGGAGGTTAACCCTATATAATTTTTAATTATATATATATTTTATTTATTTTGTTATTAGAACTTCCTTAAATGGATACTCTCATAGCCTTATTGGGCATTCTGATTTATTGTGTAAGAAATGTAAACCCTAAATTTTTAATTACTTCCGCTATTATAATATATATTCATTTTTTTAAAGTTTTGAGCCTTTATAGTTGGTATCAGAGTCGCGTTCCTCGGTTCCTCGAAATTATTCCTTGCATAAAGATTAGAATCATTCAGTATAACTTGACGCTCAACCATTTCATGTGAAATGTATGTACAAAAATATAAGGGAGGAAGACTCCCACTAAATAGACCAGCCCGAGATGGGTCACTTCGAGAGGATGTTGATCGGCTTTTCAAGATGCTGGAGAGATTTATCTCTACCAGTAAGCGCAGGAAGAGAGAAGGGAGTTGCCACCCTCCACTACTGCCACAGTATGAGCCATCCCTGCAATGAGATGATCCAGTGCCACCTTGATACAACCCTGCTCCTCTACCTTATCATTTGGCACCGCCACAATACAATTCGGTACCCCCATCATATAATCAGGTGCTACCACAAGGTCACCTGATCCCTCTCCAGCATAATCCAGTCCCTCTTTAATAGGACTCAGTTCTGCCCATAATGGACCCAGGCTATATTGAGAGGTACAAGAAATTTAACTCATCTACTTTTGTAAGAGCATCAACTTTCGAAGAAATCGAGTATTAGTTAGTTGAGATAGAGAAGACTTTTATAACTATTGGGGTGGTCCCTAAATAGAATGTTATACTTGCTACCTACATGCTCGTGGGTGAGGTAGGTCGCTAGTGGTAATTGAAGCAGGTGATCCTGCCCATTCCAGTCACTTGGAAATAATTCCTAACAGCTTTTAATACAGAGTACCTCCTAGAGCATCTTCGGCATTTGAAATAGATAGAGTTTGCACACCTTGTCCAAAGTGAGATGACGGTGTTTGAGTATGCCTGAAAATTCCTGGAATTGGACAGATATTCTCCTAAAAGCATGATGGAAGAAGGCAGAAAGACAAAAAAAGTTTGAGTGGGGCCTCCGTCCTGAGATCAGACAATAACTATATATATTCGAGCTCAACACCTACTCAGCAATTCTGGTCAAAACATAGCTGATAGAGAGAAACCTTCGCATCTTTGCTCAAGTAGTGGATAATTCCATACCCCCAATTCCACATTCCAGGCCAGCACCTACTGCATTGATTCAGCAGGACAAGAAACCTAGGCCCGCGACTCAAGTTCCTCCTCAGGTCTCGGCAACAGCACGCAACAGGACTTGCATACACTGTGGTAAGGATCATGGAGACCGACCTTGTTATCGCCTCAACATAGAAGTACTCAACAAAACACGAGAGAGTGCTCGTAGAATCATAATCAACCAGACTTCTAATCCAGACAAACCCTATACCCTCACCCAATAGGATGTTGAAGCCAATCCGGAAGTGAGACATGATATATACACTATCTATAATCACCTTGCACATGTTTTAATTAATACTAATGCTTCTCATTCTTTTATTTTATATATTTTTGCAAAATATTTGAATGTGTTACCTGAGAACCTTGATTCTATATTGTTTGTGTCTACACCTAAGAATAAGACACTATTAGGGAATGTCATATACAAATCTTGTATCGTAAAAATAACAAGTAGAAAATTGTGTATACTTGATAGTACTAGACATGGAGAATTTTGATATAATTATGGGGATGAATTGGTTAGTGGCGTATCACGCCACTATAAATTGTTTTTATAAAAAGCTTATATTCAATCTTTATAATGAAGAGTTCTTCACAAATTAGTAAAAGTTTAACATATTATTCCCTCATGGTAACTGCATTGTTTATATGATATTTTAACTCAGTTGTTCTTCATACATTAGGTAAGCCTAAAAAAAAATTTGCATTCAAGAGATTTCTGTGGTTCGAAAATTTTTGGATGTATTTTCTGATGAACTACCAGAACTACTAGTGGATAGATAAGTTGAATTTACTATAAATCTTCAGTCTGACACCACACCCATAAATTAAATTTTTGAGAAAAAATAAATTAGGGACGAAATTGAAACTAATTATGGGGAAAATAGATGCAATTATGAATAAAAGGGGTGTTTTTGAAAGAAAATTTGAAAATAGAGATGAAATCACACACAAAAAAATATGACCACGTGGACGGCTACATCAGCAGCCACGATGAACCAGAACATGCCACATGGCATAGATGCTGACACCAGCTCCACGCAGAAGGCCACGCGGGCGATCTGCGTGCTTGGACGATCCGACGGTCCAGATCGTATTCCGCGCGCACGGATGACTTAGATATGTTTTCCATTCAGGCGTGATCGAACAATCAGATTCAATCCGATCGTGTAGACCAGATTTATTCCCTGAATAAGAAGGATCTAATGGAGGGGAGAGGGTTACGTGTCTCCGCACAGACGACCCAAATTGACTGGGGAAGGGTGTTTAAACATCGCATTCTAGGGAACCTTAACCCTAGCCGCACTAGTCCTCATCGGAAAAGAAGAAGAAATGTGACCGAAAAAAAAAACCAACCGCCATCGCCGCCGCACTAAAGCCACCACTGATTCCAAAACAGGTAATTTTTCCTCATTCCCACTTGAAATTCGATCTCAAGTCTCCCTATGCTCATTTCAAAGCTAAAAGGTCGAAGGGTGAGCCAAAAATTGCGCGTAAAGCTCAGCTGAGCCACCGCGGCCAAAATTCAAAACCCTCTCTGATGACCTCCTTTCCGTTTCCCATTTCGCGTTATTTTTTTACCATCATTTTTACCGTCCTTTTCTGGTGTAGGTTAGCCAAAAAGGGACCCCAGTTGCGAAGGAGGACCGGTAGAGCCACCGCACACGGAGACCCCACATCGGTAGGTTTCAGTTTTTTTGCCTTTTTGGGCCAACCAAGGCCGCCTAACTCATTTTTCGCAGGTTTAGGTATAAAGCTTGCCAAAATCGATCAAAATTGGCCAGACCAAGGCGAATTGTTGTTGTGGGCGACGGAGCCAATGCCGGAGCACGACGGTGTCGCATGCCAAAACCCTAAATTTGGTCCAAAAGGTTTTAAAATATCTATTTTGGTCTTTTGGGATATTTTTAGGTATGTGATGGGTGTTTTAATTTTCGCAAAAAAAATTCAAGAAACCCGGAGACTGCCAGGAGGTGTAGTGGAATGTATGGTACTTTGGACACCGATACAATATAAGAATCTCTCACCCTTTTTCCTGTGACGATAAATTGAAGCTTCGTAATTAATAATACTATGTTTTATAAAAATTAAAAAAAGTAAAAAAAATTACAGGTCACTAGTGGAGTCAGAACCAATTAGCTCATATTTGCCATAGTTTACTGTTTATTTTCTCTTATACTACTTAAAATATTCACTATTATATTGTGTTCATTAAATTGCTAGTTTTAATTATTTTTTTGGTTATTTAGTTCATCTAACTGCATAGCCCTCATTTATTGATCCTATTTACAATAAATGTCTCAATCGTGTTTTTTGATGTACGTATCGCCTATTTGCATGACTTGCTGTTGATTTATAAATATGAGATATTGATGTGTAATTTGTAATTGGTTAATGGTGTGAATATATATATGAAAAACTTACTGGGTACCATTGGAGAGGGTGGACGAACCTGGTACATAATAAACCCTATTATGGGTATTACCTCAGTCGGACGGTGCTGAGAAGTCTCATACCGAAAGAATTTAAAAGATGTGGTTCATCCTCATATCAGACAGGGTATCAAGGCTATAATATGTTTGATGTCCATTACCGGATGGAGTATGAGGATGGTCGATTAATTAAAAAAATTGGATATAGGATTCACACGTAGGGAGACATCCCTATGGACCCCATGGGTTGAGTAAATAGGTGAAAAGAAAAGTTATTTTTCTTGTCATTTGTATATGAAATTATAATGTTATTTAAGTTATTGTCCTCATATGTCAATTTTGAAAACTTGTAACGGTAATTATGGAATAAACGGTTTTATGTTAAATGAATTTATTTAAGAAATCAAATTGTTTCATTAGTTATTTTTATAATTTTTACTAACCTTCAATTTTTTGTGTCAGTGATTAGTGTGATATTTTTACTGGGTAGTATAGTTCATCCCCTTATTTAACTATTTCGGATCAAGAAGACGAAGATCCAGACTCTTAACTGTTGGACTGTTACGAGTAAAGATTACCCCGCAGACCCCTTCAAAGTTGTCAGTAGAGGTTAAACTCATAGGATTTTAATTTTATTTATGTTTCTGTTATTTTAACTGTAATACCCCAAAATAAGATTTTAATGTAGTTTAAAATTAATATATATATATATTTTTTTTTAATTTTTCTAATTTAATTTAGAGTAAAAATGAAGTAAAAATTGAAGGATGATGAAATTGAAAACAATTTTGGGGAAAAGAGATGGAAATTTGGGTTCTAGAGGTATTTTTGAAAGAAAAATAAAAAACCGATGGTCAAACTGTAATTTAAGAAAGTTTAGCCACGTCAGATGCCTAGTCAGCAGGCTTGATGAATCAGGATGCGCCGCGTGGCAGCGGACGCTGACGTGATTCCATGCGGGTGATCCGCGTGCCCGCGATCGAACGGTCCAGATCCGTTCCAACGCGCACGGACGGTCCAAATGCGTTCCCTCCCCAAACATAATCGGAAAGTCAGATTTGAACGCGATCGGAGGGTCCTGATTAGATTGCGATGGACGGTCCAGATTGCATCGCGATGAAGGGTACAGATTTATTCTATATTTAATCGTGATTGGACGATTTAGATCAAACGCGATGAATCGCCTCAATCAAAAGTCGACGGATATAAATAACCCCCATCCACACCAAACCCTAATTGTCAGACCCCTTCATCAGAGAAAAAGATTCGGTCGCCGGGAAGGAGACCTCCACCACCTGCTGCCGCATCGGAGCCCTTTTCGACCGCTAAAAGAGGTAAAAAAAAAAATTCGGAATTCAATTCTAAATACACTCATGGCCAAATCAGAGTAAAAGGACCGACCAATTAACTGAAAAATGCAGACGAAGTCTAGCGGCGTCGCGACGAAAAATTTCATAAAACACCTCCGATGAGGCCCTTCCCGATTCCCATTCTATATAATTTTTCCACCGTTGTAATCATCGTGTCCTTCTCTACAGGTTGACCGGAGTAAAATACTCAACCGCAGCGTGAGCTGGAGGAGCCGCCGCATCGAAGCGCCCCGCCACCGGTAAGTTTCGATTTTTTGGGTTTTTTGGGCCAACTGAAGCCCCTTAATGTATTTTCTCGCATGGATTGATGCAAAATTGGTTGAAAAAAACTGACTCAAGGCGGACTGCTGTCGTTGGAGCACGTCGGAGCCACCGTGCTGGAATTTTTGAAATTGGCCAAGTGGGCCCTGAGACTGATTTTGGGTTTGTTTGGGATATTTGTAGGTACTATTAGTGCACTTTAATTCTCGAAAAAAAAAATTCAATGAACTCAGGAACCGCCCATAGGCCTAGTCAAACAGTGTAGCTTTTCAGATATCGAATTGAGTAAGGATCCCCACTCTATTCCATATCATAGAACTTAAGGTCTAAATAAATAATAATATAATATTTTGTGTGAAATTAGAAAATGTGCATAATTAATTACGGATTGCTCATATCGGACGAGGTATGGGGACGTCCCACTTCACCCTCATACCGGACGAGGTATTGAGATTTGGTAAGTTGACGTTCATACCGGATGGGGTATGGGGATAGCTCAGAATTGAGAATGTTAAATGAAATGGCTCACGTGTAGCGGGGACATCCCTATGAACCTCCATAGATACCAGCAGGCTGGTAAAAAAAAAGTGATAGTTATTGTGGATTTATTGATGATGGGTATAGATTTATAATGTGTGCTACAATTGCTGATTATACATGGAATCATTATCTGTATATTATTATTGTCTGTATAAATTATTTTTACGAATCTCACTACAGTAAGTGAATGGTAAATTATTTTTATGATCATTAAATGAATTTACCAAATTTAGTACTCCATTAGTATTTTTTGATTTTATACCAACATTTACTTATGTGTTGGTGATATATTGTAATATCTTTACTGGGTTAGTGTAGTTCATATCTTATTTAACCATTTCATATCAAGAAAACCAGGTTCCAGAGCCCGATCCGCAAGAGAATTGTGAGTAGATGCTAGTTTTTTTTGTTTTCTGTTCATTTCCTTATTTCTTGTATTTCTTTCAAAAGAGTGAATTCCATAACACTGTTTGGTACTTTATGTTATTGTGTAAAAAATGTAAACCTTGAACTCTTATTACGCTTCCACACTTAATTTATCACTTTTTTTTTTATATTTACGAGATCTCTACATTAACTCTTTTTATGGACATTTTTGTAGCCCTATTGGGCATATCAAATTACTATATAAGGAATGTAAATCTTAAGTATTATTTGCTTCCGCTATTTTAATAAATATTCATTTCCTTAAGATTTTGGGTCTTTAAATTACTATTATTGTTCATTTAAATGTGTAATAAAGTGTTATCTTGTTTATTATCTTTATAGGTCAGTTTTTAAAACTTATAAAAGTGAGTATGAAAATAATGTTTTTTTTATATTAAATGAATTTATTTAAAAAGAGATAATGACTCCATTGGTTGTTTTACGATTTTTTCAAAATTTAATTTTTTATATCGGTGTTAAGCGTGATATTCTTACTGGGGTATTATAGCTCATCCACTTTATTTAACCATTTCATATCAGGAAGATAAGATACAGATCCTGAATAACAAGAAAGTTATGAATAAAAGTTGTTTTTCGCATCCCATCAAAGTTGTCTAGCGAAAGTTAACTCTATAAGATTTTTAGTTATATTTTTTTTATTTATTCCGTTATTGAAACTTCCTTAAATGAATATTTTTGTAATTTCATTGGGCATCCTGATTTATTGTTTAAGAAATGTAAAAACTCTTAATTGCTTCCGCCATTATAATATATATTTATTTCCTTCAAATTTTGGGCATTTATACAAATTTTGTGTATCATAATAAATACATATGTATAACACTAGTAATAATGCAGCTTTCACTGAATTTTCCAATTTAATTGGAAAAAAAAAACCAAATTATTTAATTTCTTAAATATTTATAGTTTTAGTATGCAATTTATGCGTATGTAATATTATTGCCGCTAAAATCAAAGATATATCTGTCCTCCTGCACTATATATATATATATTTATTATTAAAATCTTATAGCAATAAACTTGCCATTCTGTTTTATTCTCGTGTTCAATTATTGAACAGCAATAAACAAATAATTTTGTGTCATGGGGGCAATATTGTAGCATATGCTTATGAATCTTATACGGGAGCTAATTGAAATATTTGTATTCATAAATTTGTCTTTTTCGAATTCAACTTTCTAGATTAGTTTAGGTGTAGATATTCTTTTATGGATCCATGAATAAATCAATATATATATATATATATATAAAAACTGATTTGATTTTTTTAAAATATTTTTGTAATAAATTTTTGCATATCTGGAACTAAATCACATCCCATATGTACTAAACAAAGTAAATTGAAACGGTATTTTATAAGTGGGTAATTATCTTGAATATATTAATTATTTTTTTAATAATTTTTTATTTATAATAAATTTATAAACAGAATTAAAACGCATAAAAAACTCATCATCAATCATAAAAAAGTAAAATTAAAGATTTTTATTTGATTAAAAATAAATTAGAAATATAAGAATCAAATATTTACAATGACATAAAAATCAGAGATTTACGAAAAAAAAATTTATTTTGATGCTTAAAAAAATGCTTTATATATGGGTATTAGATTATTTAATTAATGTGTTGCTCAGTTGAAGGGAACAAAGCAAAGCAAAAGTTAAAGAGGAAAAGCAAATGATGAGGAAAGGAACCCCAAATACTGAAAACAATGGATGATTGCAATTGTGAGTGTAGGAATCTTCAATCTTTTGGCTATGCAGAATAGTTGAAAAAGTATATATAGTGTTCTCACCACTCAAGACAGTGAGATTATATGTTGTGTATATATATATATATAGATTCTCTCTCCACCATCAATCATCTTGGTTCCCATTCTATTTGATCTATATATTTGGATGTATATCTAATTTTATATTTACATATAAAATGGAATGTCAATTTTATTAATTTTTACACTATATTTATAACACTTGTATGTTTATATCTGTTTTAATTAAAAAGGATGATCGTGAAAATTTACTTTTAAATATATTAATGTGAAATTTAAATAATATGTTTTAAAAATCACTAAAATTAGCAGATTAAGTTATTATAATTATATATATCAAATTCAATACTAATTCGAATATACTCTATCGATAAATACACGTCGGAAGGTTAATTATAATATAAGATATTGAATAATTTTTTTTAGAGTAAGGAATGCATGCATTATTAGTTATGGAATATACATACTCTAATATCATTATAATGTAACACAAAAGATCTTAAAACGTATTAATTAAATGATAATAAACAGTAGTGATCCAATTAAATTAAGTGTAACAAATTTATTATATTTTTAAATAAAATAAAAATTATAGAACAGTTAGATTAAATTATATAGTCATAATGCAGTAGTTGTTCAACACTGGCTGGAATTCAACTTCCAATTGGAGAAAAAAATGCCAATCAAGTCAAACTTTGTCTTTGATCTAATCAATTAAATGTTGATCCTCTTACCAATCTCCCTCACATCACTCACCTGTCATTAATTTTCTTCTTTAGTCATACAACTGACTGCCCCTAATCAGTCATAGTTTGGAAAAATTGTTTTCTAAAAGAATATGTATGTGTATATATAGGTTTAAAGCACAAAAAATGAGAATATTACACGGAGGGGAGTCATGAATGGAACGAAAATCAAACTAAGAAAGCAGCAGCTGTTGACTATCATGGTCTTCACCGATTGGCTTCATCCGCGGGCGGTGGTGGTGCAGATTTAACGAACCAAATTTCTTTCCACGGTAACCAAAACGAACAAATTCCAAAGACTCGCGTGTAGGTAGATGACCAGAAATATAATTAGTGAGATTGTGTGGATCAATTAGCAAAATTCCTATTTATATCGATAAAACTTAAATTAATCTAATATTTAAACCTGTATGCAGTAATATAATTATACACGTTTAAATATCTCAATACATATGTGAATGGAATTTATGATTTTCAATTAATTGAGAAAAAAATTAGTGTGTGAAGCAAAAGTCAGATGTTATATACTGTAGTAATTAATTTAATAATTATTGCCACTACGTTGAGAACTAGTTTCAAATTTCAATTAATGCAACTACACAAGTGAATAATGATTATGGATGGACCAATACCTTCAAATTCCAGTTGGGTGTTAGAGAATTTTTTTTTTTTTCTCTCTCTCTAAAAAAAAATTGAAATAGAGCAATAGAAGAAACGTGAAGATGGATCCATCTGATCCGCCCTCCATGCTTTGAATTGCTGTTTATGTATGTGTCATTTGGCGGGGAGCAGAGCCGGCACATGATGCATGTCGCGTTGGAAATGCACTCCCAGCCCCACCGGGCCACCGTCACTGACTCATTACTAAAAACAATTTGAGATTGAGCTTTTCAAAGTTAGTGGTTATAAATCTAAAATTGATTATAAATTTGTTATACCAGTAATATTCTTAAATTTATAGCTTTTGAAGATTAATGCTTTTTTTTTTTTTTAATGAGATAATCATAAGCAATTGATATTGGGTCATTAACAAACCTCCTGATTTGCTCAAAGGCGCATTTTGGACTTTTATTTTTTACTTTTTTTTTTGTTAGATCAGACTGGACCCAGGATTAGGCGTTTGCTTATAATGGACCAGGTCGGGTGGAGTCTAATAAGATCAAACGTGTCTTATCCGTTTCTTTGGTTCAGTCCAATCCAACCCACTACTGTACCAACTCAGATCTGGACCGTTCAGTCACTAGTTGGACAGTGCCTGACACGCTCTGATTCGTGTTGAGCTAGGCCATAAAGCAAGCGGTTCAGTTCGTTTTTGGGCTTTGTGGCTTCGCTAACGTCCAGGGAATAGAGAAACGTTTCATTATTATTATAAACGAAAAGGAAACGTTTCGAAACGAGCGGGAACGGAGATTTTTATCTCGACCTGACGCTTGTCTATCTTGCCTCATCACTGACAGGAATTCACAGTCGATGTTTTCAGCGCCAGGTGTAATATTTCCGCCAGAAAATTGAGTCTTCCCTTTCCCTCTGGAAGCTGACACGTATCAGATTCCATGCACTATTCGGACATTTTAACTCCGTTCCATTCCGTCGTTCTGTCAGCTTTTCGGTCCCGCTGTTTTCTTCGGCCCGCGGCGTCGTCTCCGGTTTGGAGGAAATTTAATTAGGTAGATAAAATGGCATTTCTCGTCGGACTAAGACGGCACTGTTCAATTACGTTACCTGTACTTCGATCGAATGATAGCTACTCATGGTGCCATCTATTGAATCCAAATTATGGAACCCAGTGGTTCAGTAGCCGTAGTGGATCGAACGCGACTGAGTTCCCGGCAGAGAACGCATACGAGATCTTGGGAGTTTCCGAGACAAGTTCATTCGCTGAAATTAAAGCATCGTTTCACAAGCTCGCCAAAGAAACTCACCCGGACCTTGCGGAGTCAAAGGATGATTCGTCTTCCTCGAAACGTTTCATTCAAATCCTTGCTGCGTATGAGGTGTAGCGTTATTCCTAAGTTCTATACATTCTTATCTAATTGTCTGTTATGGTCAATTGTTTTCATGCATACCTGAATTATTGATAAGCTTTGATATAATTTACAATTTCTTTTTGGTATTCTACATTTTCTTTTTTTCATCGAATTTCGATCCTAAGGTTGATTATGGCCTTTATCATCATGTGCTTGGCTAACCTTAGGAGCATCTGATAGGACCTGAATATTACATTTAGGGCTTTGCTTTCTTACCCTAAAATTGCAAGGATTACCCAACGGTATCTTTACACGAGCGATGGACTAAGCTGCATTTCATGTATGAACATCCCTCTGATGGCTGTATATAAAATTACAGGACGGTGCTCGCTTTGAAATGTTTATGGTACCATTTTAATAGATCTTTTACTTCTTATCTTTCTTGTTTTCTCTCACACTATGTTTGCAACAGATGAATTCCATAGTAAACGGTAATTCTTCTACAAATTTATATTTTTCTATTTAGCATTAATAAAAAATGAAATTCATTTTGAAACGAATTCCTTGTAGGCTTGAGTGTATATATTTCACTTTCTATTAGATCTGATATTATTTAGAAATGAACTAGAGTGTGGAAAAAAAGAAAGACTGGTGTACAATATCTAGTTTATGTTTTCCTGAATATAGTACTCGATTAAATTCTATAAAACATTTTAAGATACCACAATTTATTCCAAGCATCCAAATCCATTTAGAAATAGATTTCATGTTCATTATGTGGTTGCATCTATTGGAAGTACTCTTTTGTATGTAATCCATTGCCAGGGTAACATAATTCTATCTCGTAAGGTTTCCTGACTTTGAAGCATGATCAATAACGATTTGCAGATTCTTTCAGATTCTGAGAAGAGGACATGCTATGATATCTATCTGTTATCTCAGAGAAAGATTATGCAGAAACCTTCTGGCCATTGTTCGACTTTGCACATATACAAATCCCATGCAACTATAGATAAGCATATGGAAGTTGTTGAATGGTTAAAGTGGTACAGAGTTGCTATAAATGACATATTGGCAGAGAAGAAGGTAGTGGTTGGAACAAGATATCTTGATGTACTTGAGGCAGATTTTTATTCAGCCATACATGCAGCATATTACGGTCCAGTAATAGAATCAATGGACCTTCTTCCTGATCGTTTTGAAGCTGAGGAGAGGTCTGTGTGTGAAACAACAGAGGTACTGCACTTGGTTTCGGGACAAGATCTTTTTGGGATGGTCTGCCTGGTGGACAATGTTCCTGAATTATCTTCTTCCCGGAATGATAAATTGACTTTTTTTTCCTCTTTGAGTTCAGACTTGTGTCAGTCAATTGAAAAAGCAAGTTCTTGCCCTGAATCTGATGGAGCAAGTGATTTTCAAGTTTCTCGGATGCAAGGTTTGAGTATTAAAAGTCATGTTTCAGATGCATATAAAGATTTGGAATTGCATTTGTGTGGAAAGGTGGTTGCTATGGCCACTAGAGTTCCCCCTAAAAGCTGTCATCATGGGATAACAAATGAGGATGATCTAGACCATATACATGTTTTTCTTAATTCTGGTGAAAATTCTGTTCATTTTGGTAGGTTGTATTCTAATTATCCTTCATCAGATGGACTTAGATCAAAGATTCCACTCGGAACTATAAGTGGATTAGGGACCAGTCCTGAGGAGGGATCATGTTTCATCTATGACATCAGTGGTACAAAAACCCATGTGATAATGAAACACAGAACATTGATGGTATATAAAACTGATCTCTTTTGCTTCTGATCTTTTCTTGCTTTCAGACTTGTTGAGATGCACCCTCTTCTTTCATGATGGTGCATTTGCATCCTTGGTGTTGAACTGTTTAATAAGATTGAAACATGATGACAAAGTTTAGTTTCAGTTCCAAATGTTGTTGCTAGTGGCTTCTTATATGCTGGACATTGTATTTATTGCTTGTGATGGAGACAAGTTCTTACGGTCATAATCATAACCGCCTAAGTATTTATACATTGTTGAGTCAAGGTACTTGCTGCATATATACCATTATTGATTCTAGGGTCTTAATGATATTGTTGCGTAATTTGAATAGTCAAGAATCAATTGTGAGCATTTGAAAGTTTATATGCAAATTGTCTTTGCTATGACTTGATACTAAAGGCAACTTGTTATTTTTATTTCTATGGTTTTTGACTGAGTAAAAGGTTTCAAGATTGTATTGCGTGCATATAATCAATTCTTTTGACAGTTATTCACCTTTTGTGATCTTGTCAATTCGTGCATTTTCTCCTTTTGATAATTGCGCTTGCACTCTGGCAGATTTCTAGAATCAATTGAATTACCATATTGCTTGTGTGCCAGCATAATTCTTCTATTTTCATGCTTAAGTGTGCACTGCTTTATTTGAAACATGATTTGAAGGTGGGTTACCTTTTATTCTCATCCATTATATGACTCGAACGTTATCAGTTGTTGTCAGCTATCCCTTATGTGATTACAGATTCATCTTTGCATTAGTGCCATATATGTTGCGAGGTTGATGGGTTTTAAGCTTTAAGTAAAAAGTGGATTGCTTTACTCATCTCCACTTTCAAACTTTTAGGTGAAGCATATGCACTGGTATCGAATGGTAGATGATGTTTGTGTATGTGAGTGTAGATGCAGTAGAGCCCGGCTACCACCAAGCAAGTAAGCTTGCCTTTTATGTTCTTACATAGGGATGCAAATTTACTCTTTTCCTGATTTTTTTTTAAGAAACTATCAACTTCTTAGCATTTTTTCTGAGGAACCATTATGTTTTTACAATTCTCTCCAATTAGTCTAACCCAAATTTAATTAACTAGGGTAACATGTTCTCCCTGTCAGTTTGTTTTTGCACACCTTTTTTAAATGTATTTTCTAGGAGTTTAGTTTTAGACGTAATGAAATAGTTCTACTCTCATTATCTCATGGTGGTTCTTTTGCATGCATAACTATGAGATGCTTTGCCTGTCAATGCTAATGCCAACCCTCTAAATCATGGAAAATACAGTGATCACATCTTAGTTAAACAGCCAGGGCCACCTGCAAGCATGATTCGATTAAACATTTATTTATGTTTTTTGGGCACTTGAGTGTGGGACTTTCGGCTAGTGCTGTTATTATTATCTGGGTCATTGCAGTGTCATTGTTATTATCATTAGGTTGATTTTATTTCCCTGTTCAAAGTAACTATCTTCCAGAAATTATGTCAGGCCAACAATCTAATCTCTAGATGCCAGGAACTTAGTTGTTGACCTAGCATGGTGGATCTGAATTTTGATGGACTGTCTGTCATTTCTATCATTTGATTGGATTTTTTATCTGACATTTTAAATTCACATGAGAAGTTAGATGCATCATTTCTTGTCAATAGAACTCTCGGTTTGTGATTTTATGCATTTTGAAATGGAATTCAATACCACTACACAGTTAATATCATTATTGTTGGAAATTACATGCTAGTAGCAATAGAATAAATTTATTTATTCTTTACACCCCTCAGGGTTTTAGGTATAAATTCTTACATGAATTATTGTAACAGGTTTTGGTTGTTTGAGCCACGCTGTAGCTTACATGATATAGGTGGTTGGTATATTGAGACATTTGGCAGAGATAAAAAAGGCCAGACAGTCCCATCCCAAAGGTATTGGGATGGGGTTGATGCAGGTGCAAAATTTGATGAGTAAGTCAATCTCATGCAGGCTGATTTAGAGTTTTGAGTCTTCTAAGCATCTGCTGATATTTATGAAATAGCACATTTGAGCACTAAATGAGATATATTTTTTTTTGAAATAAGAGCACTAAATGAGATATAACGAGAGCTATCAAATACTCTATGACCTAGACTATTCATTTGGCATCAACTTCTACCATGCTAGGCACTATAATATTTTGATGTCATAGAATGAGAAAATTTGGAATAGTTTCTTTGATCCAAACTATTCTATTCGTACATCCAGCTTTCAGTATCTCAGTTCAATGTTAGTTGTTTACTACGTTTCTTGTCCTGTTAGCCATTTGATTTACATGGAGTTACGTTTATCTACTTTCCTGCTGGTGTTCTTTAATAACATGTTATATCTCATGCCTTAACAATTTTGTTATGAGTTTAGTTTTATTTTCATAGACTATGAGCTCTGCAGTGACTGAAGATGTTCGTTACTGCTTGCTCCTGATTCTAACTTAAAATATATAAGAAAACATCTGAGGTTTTTAGGTTTACATTGAGATACTTAAGTATTTGTTTCTGAAGTAATCTTATGTGTTAAATTTTATTATCTTCAGGAGACTACATCCAGCAATTTACTTGCTTGCTCTTGCT
The DNA here is from genome assembly GCF_054855325.1 of Carica papaya. NCBI lineage: Eukaryota > Viridiplantae > Streptophyta > Magnoliopsida > Brassicales > Caricaceae > Carica > Carica papaya. The sequence continues at coordinate 2,208,321 of NC_142312.1, read as the reverse complement.
TACCGAACTCTAGATCTTGAATATGCAAAAAGAAGGAAACAAGCAACTAGAGATTTTATTGAAGGAAAACTACTTAGGGTTCTTAGTTGGTGCAAGAAACTTGTTTAGAAGGAACCTCCTTTGAGGGCTTTATGGCACACTACTTATTGGCTCGCCATCAAGAAAAATATTTTGATCCTATGGTTGATGAATTAGTTGTTTATACTGTTCACCATTTGATGGGTTGAAATCGTATCCAAGCTAAGTTTTTCTTTGTGGATGTAACGGAAGACAACACAAAGAACAAATCAAACAAGGGGACCATGCCAACTGGTCCAGAACTTGCAGCAGCCCGGGTTAATCAATACCAGCCATATCCATCTCAAAAGCACCGGTTGCCTCCTGGTTGATTATAGAAGTTCACCAGAACACCTTAGATCCTACAGCTGAGCGCAGGTAAGCATGGTCCATGATATGCACTTAACCTCAATCTGTTCAAATCTCCTCTAGAGCTCCCTGCAAGCTACAGCCATATTCAAGCTAGGTTGCAGTGTTAATATTCTTTGTTTTGGATTAAAAGAAATTATCATGAGGGTAGTGGTACCTGTAAACCTGATTGAATAATGCGCCAGATCTATGGATAACTAATGTGGGTACGGTTTGTGTGGACTGAACTTATGCATGGCATTTTACTATTTACAGTTGTAGCTGGTGTTTTTTCAGTGATACTTTTGGTTGAGTTAAGTGGAGAAGTTATGGTATTTGAGCTAGTGTTAAATTTAAACATACTAATACATGTTCGTGGAGTCAAAGAATCTAAACATGCTAATACATGTATGCTGAGTCAAAGAATCTTTCATTCTTTATCTTGTATCTTCAGATTGATGTTCATAGCTTTTGATATATCATGGAGCTTCCATAACAATAAGGATTTTTTGGAGCGGGCTCTTTGGATGGTATTAAGAAGGTACCTCTTCAACCAGGTTACTCCACTATTGTCCAAAAGCAAAATTTTGTGCTTCTGCTTTCGTTGTTGTTGGATTTTGATGATTCAGTGTAGGTATTCAAGTGCCGGCTCAACATCTTTATATAGTGTCTTGTTGAAGTGATTGGCCTCCTTGTTTCTGGCAAGGTGGATTTTCATTTTCTCAGAAGGGCTTTGTATGAAGGCAAGTTGCAAGATGGTCATGTTGCCTCCTGCTAATCTGAAATGCTGTATTTATTTTCTTAAGTTTCTTTCCAATGTTTTCATATTGTTCTAGTTTCTGCTTTTTAGATCATCTATTGTTTGTTTCATTAAGATAATGGCATGAACCTTTAAATGTTTCTGACATTCTGTTTCTGCTAATACAAACGAACTCAGTAAGCTGACTATTGTGAAATTGAAAACAATTGGTGTCCTGTCTTTTAATGTTTCCGTCATCTGTTCATTATTTTAATAGATCTTCCCATTTGCAGTACTGCCCGCCTGCTAATGCACGATAATATCTATCTCTACAGTAGACTGGCCTCCCATCAGCAGCCTCTGCAGCTGCAGCTGCCAGATCATCATCAGCCATCACCTCCACAGGCAACTGAAGCAACTCCTCTTTCCTACAATAATTAAATGGAAGAAATATGGGAATGTATAAGTATGGATACTTGGTGGAAAATGGGACTCTTTGAATCTCTATATGGTTAGCTATATTCTATACCTTATATTGAACTTTGAGTTGCTTTTCGGAGATGTAACTTCTGGTAGGTTCCCTTTTGTAGAAAAGGTGGTTTGGAAGAAATCCTGTACTGGTGTGGCAAAGACAAAGAGGAATACTGCTGTAACAAGTAGTGCGCCTGTTCCGACCAGTGTCTGCTTCAGCATCTTGATGACTGGTTTGACCTAGGTATAAAATTCCTTGTGAACTTAGTATTCAATCAAAGCCTAAATATCAGCTCCATAAAGCATTTGTGATCATGTCGATTGGTATGGATTATATGTTTCTCTCTCTCTCTCTCTCTCTCTCTCTGTGGATGTGTGTTGCGTGTGCAAATGCATAGCAAAACTCGTGCAGATTGTGCTTTGTGCTCTACGACCAAGGGCTTTCATTAGAAACCCTTTGCAAAAAATGAAATGTGCATCAGTAAATGACTGAAAACATCAACACAAGTTTCCATGTGCAACGTTGAGATGTACTAATAACTTATGTTGTTAGCACCTTGTAAGCCCCCAACAATCTGTCTCGAGCCAGGACCTGTCAAGGAGATGACCAAATGAATAGTTATTTGTGGTATAATATGACAGAATATGTAGATATTTTAATGTGTCTACATGATCTTTTTCCTTTTACACTAAGGTTACACTCAAAAAGGGAAGAAAAAAAAGAACTGTTCTCCTATCAAGTATGGACCTTGGTTCAAGAGTTGATATTTGACTTAATTCTGTGTTATTCTCTCTTCTAGAGTTGTTGAGCGGCAGTTTTGAAAGATATAGTTGTGGTAAAGTGCCAAGTTATTCTCCTCATAATCGATATCAAGTAATGCTTCTCATTTTGATATGTGATATTTCCTTTCACATGGTTTTTTATCCCTTATGTTCTTGGCATTCATACACCTTTTTGCCTAGCACAGTTGTTTGGTTGCTGAAATTTGTATTTCTAGTGTCAGTAAATAATATTTGAATATGCTTTATTCTCACATCTGAAGAAAACAATTCCTTATCTTTGTCATTGCTAAGTTTTGCTGTCATTGTCGAGGTCTCAATTTGATTTTTGTGTTTCCCTAAAACATCAAGGTGGTGATTTTAATTTTATGTTTTTCTGTTGCACCTTAATTACAAGGTGTCTACACTAGATAGTCATATTTATTTTCTACAGGACAAATGAAAAAAGACTTGGGGCTCTTAATTTAGAAAAAAAACTTACACACTGTACTCACACCTATATTCATATGAATGTTATGGATTGGGTCACAGATCGATTGGCCCAAAAGTCTTTGAGCAAGTGTGAAGCTTGCTTATCAGATTTGTGCCTATGGTGGCCTGTGATTGGGCTTGTTAGAGAGAACTCAGACAGTCTCTTGGAGAATACTTTAATTTATATTGTTGGATTCTTTATTTATTACTAAGATAAGTATTTATGCAGGAGGTTGCTGGTGGGACTCCTGGAGGCTGCAGTTTCTCTTCTACTTTTCTTCTGGAGGTCCCTCTCTGATACACCTGACCCATAAACTGGTTAGGTTTGTATTAGGGCTTTCACGCATCACAAAGGTGAGTCAAGTGAGGTTGTATTTAAACCTTGCCCCTATAGTCCAGTCATTCTCATGAAACAAACAAATGCAAAAAATTACTAGAATTACTAGTGTTTATCCTTAACTATGCCCTCAGGATTCCTCCCCATAAAGAACCTGAGATTCAAAATGTACTCACCTCTGGTGGTTTGACCCACATCTGTCCGTCATACCATCCGCTCTCTTCATATGGTATTACAGCTGACAGAAGTCTATCACCAACATAACTCCATCCCTGTAATATCCTTTTTGTAGTTGGTTGAACCATTTCAAAGTGACTATAAAAATTATTAGATGAAATGTTACATGCAGGGAATTGTTGTCACTGGAAGAAAGCAATTTCATAAACCAAGAGCTCTTCAAAAAAAAAAATCATAATACAATTAGATCTGTTCAAAATGAGAACTTTAGGATATATATAGTTCTTTTATCCTTCGTGGTAATTCCCTTGTCTTTTTGTTCTGGTAGGTCACTTTTATTGCAAGTAACAAACTCAAAGTCCAAAGTTCATTGCTATGTAGTTCTAGGAGCTATTTTAGTTGTATTGGTAGAAGATTTGTATTCATTGCAGTACGTAAATTATTGGTAGGAGCTATTTTAATTTATGGAACAATATTCCATAAATTATTTCTTTTTTTTTTTGCAATGACCTTTCCAGAAATAATTTCTAATCCAGTAGTCAGGCACAAATATAAAATATTGGATGAGGTAAGGGGAAGAAGATTGGTCATACCAGATATATTCTTAAAACAATTAATGACACGAGGAAAAGCGTTCCTGTTCCTGCAGCTAGCATAAATCTTAGAGGTTCCTGCAAGATTTGAGAAGGAATATAAAGTTTGGATACATAAATTGCAATTGTCACTGGTTAATATACCATAATTTGTTGCTTATAAACCAATAGTAGAAGTCTATACTGCCACTGGTTAGAACCATGATAGTTTTTTCCACCCAAATGTTTTGTATTGAAGCAAATATGTAATGAATATCTAATAAAAAACCAACCACCACAATTTAGGACAGGGCCAATGAATTGGCTGAGCGAGTGGGGATTGAGCTCATTCTCGCGAGATCAATGATGATATAAGTTGAAGGGTCACTCACCATATTCTAGCATGGATTGGGGGATTTAATCAATATTTTGATTGATATGTAAAGGGTCTAGCATGGACTGTGTACAAATTGTACCTTCCTTGATGCTCTCTTAAATACAATTTCCACCTTTTCATTTTTTTTTTAAAAGGTTCTGATGATTTTCTAACATTATATGTTGCCAATCTATGAATCAGGTTTGCATTTGCAACTCACTCACCCTTGAGGGATTAAAGCTGGCTGCTGCAATTGGAATTCCAAGAACTGTGAAAGTTGCCAACCATAGACCACCGAGACGAAGGAAGAAAGGCCCTGGACCCAGTTCTCCCCATGAATATAAAACTCCATCTTTCAGGGACGAGTACTCGTTCACCTAATATTGAACAAAAGAACTCTTAAGTGTTAACTATTGTGTCATATTTCCTACAAGTGATATCGTTTACTCAGTTATATTTGAATTAATGAACCAAATAAGTAACCAAGTGTAGACGACTCTGGCATATTTTTCCTGCTAGACAATCAATGTCCTAAATCCATCTGAATATATTGATTCCTTATATATATATGTGTGTGTGTGTGTGTATATATATATATATATATATTTTGCTCTATTGGTTCTAAATTTTACAGTTCTTCATGTTCTTTTCACCTCTCTAATATCAAGAATCAGGAAATCGGAGGCTGGAGATTTTCTGGGTCAAAGTGCTGATAGTGCTAACCAGTACTCAGTAGTAGTACATAAACATACCGGTCTTTGTTCAAAAGGAACCTCGATTTCTAACCCCGGATCCCAACTCTGGCCTGAGAAGCTGCTGGTGCCCCCATTTCTATCATCTTTCAGAGCGTTGACATAAATTCTCAGAGACAACTTTCGAGCTGCTTGACACTTATTGATAGGCGAGCCATGCCAGCTCCCAAGCTTAACATGGTTTGCACTTGGAATCAGAGAGCAGTGAGCATTTAGTCTGAGCATTTATTGGCAGAAGTAAATCCTTTAAATTTTTTGTTGCAGCAGATTTCTGTTGTGAAATTCTGATGAACATTTGTGGCGAAAGAGAAGGAAGAAGGATCCGGAGCTTTGCCTCTTAAAGAGATAGTAGCAGTTTATATGGGGTCCGGGGTCCATCGATTTTTTACGTGGAGGAAAACAAAAGCATACAAAGTTGATTTTGTTTGGTTGATTGAAGATGCAGCTGGCCACGTCGACAGTACCAGTAGCGAATCAGACATCGCCATTTCACATCCAACGTAAGATTTAGTTGACTCTGACCCTCAGTCTTCTTGCCCGCAGCGTATTATTAGATATTGTTATTATTATTATTTTATGATATGCTCCTTTTTTTGTGTGGTTGAAAGGAAGGGGTTTGTAGACCTACGTTACTCAACGTGGCAGACTGTTGTGTTGCCCGCGAGTCTGCGAGTCTGTCTCATGGTTCCACGGGCAAAGAGAACGCGGTTCTTTGGTGAGTTCTTGTCCTTTCCTTTGTGAGTCAGCGAGTCTCCTGACACAGCCTTCCCAAAATCCCTAACCTTCTCTCTTGTTCGTTTTCGTTTTTTTCTGTTCCTATGCAATTTACTTTTTTACCTTATAAAAAAAAAAAAAAAGAATTCCATTAATCTCTTCTTACCTTCTCAACTAATGATTGCGAAGGAAATGCGGGATTTGGAGATCCCAACAGCATCCATTGACGTTGAATTGAACTTTCTGTGACGGAAGTGACGCCGCTTAGAAAAAAGTTTTTAAGTCTTAACATGATTTTCATTTGTGTATGATTTGATTTCGGCTGGGCAATGAGTGGGAGTTCCATTGTTAACCAGTTTATGCATGATTTTATGCTTTTTTTTTTTTGTCTTGTTTCTAATGCTTAATCAAATATTATGAAATGATATGCCTTTCATTTATACAGACTGCCAATACCCAACTCGTGTAATACATCCCAAAATAAAACACCAAATTCCAAAAGCAGACTACTCAGAAAAAAAAAAAAAAAAAAAAGTCCAAAAAACAGAAGAAAAAGATACCTATAATTAATGTAGAAAACTTCTCTAATAACCCCTGTGAAGTAAGTCACTATTTCATTTTTGTTTTATTGTTTTATCTCAAAAGAGACAAAAAATCTTATCACGTCGATTTACAATCATTGTATGATCGGTCTTAAAATAAGGGGCCTGGTAGTAAATCAGGCAAGGACAGAAAAACTAAATGTAATTCCCGTTAATGTTGACTGCAGGAAGCAGAAGGAAATGGTAAAATGTCGTTTGTATTGCAAGCATAGTGCAGTCCAGCAAAGATCCAGCAATTGAAAACACGCGCCTGTCTCTCTTTTTTTATCTTTTTTTTTTTTTTTTTTTACTGTACTCTTTTAACCTTCATCAGATTCTAGCTTTCACATTTGATTTTTCACCTCGAAAAATAAAATTGCAACTTTAATTACTCTTGCTGATATAATCTTAGTATTCTGACTTTGATTTCCCATCAGGATGTAGGCTTTTTACCTTCACGTCATGTTCCATCAATAATCTCTGAAGAGTAAAGTAAATATTAATTTTTATGCTAAAGGTTTTTATTTGACTCTGTTTTAATGTAAGACAACTCTAGATTTATAATTTCACATGTCAGATAAAAGTAAAATGCAAAAATATAAATTGAATTAAATATAAAATTAAAATTTTACTTTTTATTTAAATTATTTGTTATTTGTATTATATTCACATTTATATTCTATAAAATTAAAATTAGAACCAAATTCAAGATGAAACTAAAATACTAAAATATTTGAATTTGATATAGGAGGAGCATGGCTGAAACCAACATCTAATTAGCGTGAAATAAATTTTTATGGCAATTTTTATTAAATAATTTAATTTTCTGATGGCAATTATTTGTACAAAGAGTAAAAAGGTTAAAAAAGAAATAAAATAAGGAGGGAATGAAAGTAGAACGTGAATCCAGTTAATTCTGTGGGTTACGAGTACACGTTTCTTTCTAAAACCGAGAAATAAACCCTTCTTTCTTTTTGAGATGAAAGTGTTGTTAAAATATTTTATTACCACTTTTACCCCCTCGTAAACCTTTTTATTACCAGTAATACGCGTACGGAACATCGAGCTAACCTTTAAATTATCCCGCTCCAGTCAGTAACTACCGAATGCAACAACCTCTATTTCCTTTTTTGCAATAATATTTTATCCAATTCCTAAAACACACTAATTTTCTGAGGGAGAAAAAGAAAAAGAAAAGAAGAAAGTCGTCTTAAACTCTCTGCACGTTTAGAAAAATTCCCGCTGCGTACGATTGCTTTGATGATTGAAATGCCCAAATCGTATGTAGTCGAGATTGATTGACTTCCAAACACTGATTTGAAGTCAGGACACACTATTTCAATTTCCAACAGTGCATTAAGAAGGAAGGAAGTAAATGAAGAGAGAGAAAAACAAAGCACAGAGCGTAATTTTGTTTTGATTGAAAGCTTGACGACGATCAACGACTGAAATGAAAGCAAGAGGCAAAGCAAGTTGGAGCTTGAAGATCAAGCTGAGTTTACCTACTTTCTTCCTTGCATGTCTCTTCTTCTTCTTAGCTGGTGTTCTGTTTGGCTCCAATATCATATCTCAGGTTATATTTGTTTTGATTTTTTTTTTTTTTCATTTGCAAAATTTTGTAACGAATTTCGATCTCGTGTTTACTCTTTTTTTTGGTGGACGGATATCTTCTTTTGGTTATTCATTGATTGAACTTGAGTTCATCATGTACTGGCAGGACATTTCTGATGTTTGGCCGGGATCAAGAGTGCTGAAATCGGTGGTGTCGGAAGAATTTGATTTAATGCCACATGGAGAGACGGGAGATGATTCTGTTACTACGATTCCTTTTCAGGTTTTTCCTTTACTTTTTAAATCTTAAGCTCTCTGCTTAGTCTTTAAGTTGATTATTACCAGAGTTAGTTTTTATTTGTTATTTTTTTGGAGGATCTGAAATATAGAATGTCTTTAAATCTTTCTGCATTGCTTGATGAGGTCGCTAAAGATTACTCGCCTTTTTTGTTAATGAAATTAAGATTTCTCAATAAAATCATTAATGGAAAAGTCACTCATATTTTACTGCCAGATATAATTAATTAATCAAGGGATGTTTTATTTAATGTTATTATGCTATGGAGTCTTTGGTTTTCAATTATGATCGTGGTTGAACTCTTTGGATACCTTGATAATTTAGTTCCCTTAAAATGTATATCGCATCTTTCATGTGATTCCGGTGGCTTTAGGTCAAAAGCAAAAGCAAGGATTTTCTATTAGCTGAAGGCTGTGCTTCTAACCTGCTTTCGCAAGTATAGGACATGTGAAGTTAAATAAATAAATAAAAAGGCCAAGTGCTTTCTCTTTCTTTTTTCTTTCTTGAGAAAATTAATTGCCTAAAACTTTTGTGTCCGCATTCTTGAGCTTGAGTGTGTACGAGTTCCCGTGTCTGTAAGGTAGAAAGAGAGAGGTACAAATAAAATTTTCAGTTATTGACATTCTGAGGACGGGAGGTCTGAACTTGGATGTCATTAAAAGGTTCTCAACTGTTATCATTGTTGTTAATTTATATTAAATTCTCATTATCCAGGCATAACTTAAAGCATTGGGACATTTTTTTTTAGTGTTTTTATGGAATTCTTTTGATTTCTCCTTCTATTTCATGCATCGGATCTATGTAATGCAGGTTTTAAGCTGGAGACCACGTGCTTTGTATTTTCCTAATTTTGCAACGACAGAGCAATGTCAAAGTATAATTAATATGGCAAAGAAGAAGCTTGCACCTTCCACCTTGGCTTTAAGGGAGGGAGAAACAGAAGAGAACACCAAAGGAATTAGGACAAGGTACAGTCTAATGTCCATGTGCTTACCAGAAATCCTAAGTCTTATATTGATGTATCATATACAGCTATTCTTCAAGCATATGATGCTTTGCTACAATTAGTGAAATTTGACCTTAACACATCTTCTATCACTTCTTCCTTTATTTATCTTGCTAACACTTTGGAGCTTTGGAAAGGGAAATGAGAAAAACTTATTCTAACAATCTAGTTTATAAATCAGTAGTCCAACTTAAAATGCAGCAGCTCCTCAGATTCTGAATTTGCTAGCTTACATTTCCATGTCAAACAGTTCTGGCATGTTTATCAGTGCCTATCAAGACAAATCTGGCATTTTAGATATCGTTGAAGAAAAAATCGCAAGGGCCACAATGATTCCAAGAGTTCATGGAGAAGTAAGTAAATTATTTTGACAAGCTCTGTTTTTAAACTAGGTTGATTTTTGAAATGATACTAATTCTTGCGCTTATAACTTTTGCCTTTTCGATTAGCCTGGGATCTTGATGTATGCAGAATCACAAAAATGCCATTGTTAACTAGTAGTTGAATGATATTGATGTTATTGTTTGCATGTGAATACATTCATCTAACTACACAAAGATACTTAATGAGTTAGATATGAGCAATTAATGTGGAAGGCTGTAATGTGCCATGAATCAAGTCAGTGGTGTCTGCCATGCAATTTTTTCTTTGTACCTGCAATATCTTTACTGGCCTTTTCTTGACTATAGCCTGTAACCAGCAATATGTTTGTTGGCCTCAGCTTTATTAATGTTGGACAAAACAAGCTCAAAGAAAACTTAAAGAAATTTTATTAAGAACTAAAATTAGAGATCTCGAATCTCAATAATCAAAGTAATATCTCAGCATTTGAATAATAATTATGAATAATTTATTTAATAACTAACCTTATATGTCTCATTTATAGGCACAAAATATAATTAAAAGTATAAAATTTAAAGAATTTAGTAAATAGGAAAACAAGCTAAATAGAAAGAAATATAAAACTACTTGGGAAACGAAAATTAAATCTTTTTATTTTTTAATTGTAAAACTTTCTCAAAACTTTTATTTCCGCTAGAAAAGGAAATTAATCTTCCTATTTTTGTTATTGTAAAATTTTGCAAAATGTTTATCTTTTTTTTATTAGTTCTGCATTATTTATACCTTCACCTTTTCATTTAGCTTGTATTCTTGATGTTTGTAGAATCATAGAATGCCATCAATATCTAATAGTTGAACAATATCCAATCACTGATGTAATGGTTTACATGGTAGATACAATAATCTAATGAAATAAACACCGGCTTGATGGGTTAGGTAAGCTCAATGTAGAAAATGACTTGGTTATAATCGTATGCCCATGAAACAAGTCAGTGATGTTTGCCATGCAATTGCAACTTTGAACCTGCTATATCTTCGTCTATAGCCTGTAAGAATAATGACTTAAATCTCCAGAAATTTTGAAATTTGGGCATGGACCTGGTTCATAACATTTGGGTGAAGGTTGATTGCACAGTTCACTAGAGATAAAAGATTAGATTATGAACAGCAAAGCAAATTAAGGATCACAACATAGAAATACTATGTACCTGGCAACTATCCTTTTAATTATGTGTAATGGAAACTGGCGCATCTGATCCGCTTTCGAGATCCTTTTCTGTTTTCCAATTCACTTCTTAGTGCAGTATGTAGCATGATGTGTGGGATACTCTGATATCATATCTGAAGATAAATGTGATTGTTAAGTTTTACACAATAAAAATTTGAGCAAGCTTTTGAGTGTCAGTGACTTAGATTTAAATATCTTTGGGTTAGTGGTGCTAAGAATTGAAGTGTTACAAACAATTTCAGAGCACGTACAATGTGGTGATACATGGTTGTGATCTTGAAGCTTGTAAAGTTTTGAATTTTGATTTGTGATTGTGGTGCTGAATCCCATACGTTATGACATGAGTGTGAAGGAGACACTAAATTGGATTATTTTCAGTAATTAAAATTTTTAAATTGCAGCAAGGGAACTGGTAAAGAAAATTCAGTAGAAACAGATATGTACTTTAACTCATCCTTCATTTAAGTAATATTTTTAGTTCACTAGCACTGTATTCATGCACAGCCGTCATAACCTCTGCCTGTTAATATATCGTATGGACTGCAATTCACAGCTACGAGTCGTTTACGTGAAACTCTATAAACACAACAATCCATTCCTGCATTATAATATTGGCTGCTTTGCGTTTGTCTAAGGTATTATACAACTTCAATAAAAATCTGTTAAATCTTTCTAAAGCACCAGACCGGCGAGGTGTTATACAACTTCAACAAAAATCTTTTAAATCTTTTTAAAGCACCAGACCTAAAATGTCTGAGGTTCTACTAGATTAATGGGCAGAGGTAGTTATGGAGATATTAATGTTGATACACTGAACCATGCATGATTCCTGCACTCTTACATCCTGAAATGTTTATCGTAGTTGTTGAAAGTACATATCTGCAATTTTGAGATTTTTTCTTGCGGACAGTTGGGGTGTCATATATTCTTATCTCGTGAAAATTATCATGAATTTGCAGGTATCATCATTCTGAACCTTCTAAAAATCCTCAATTGTTTATTTTTCACCCAGTCAGATCATTTGACTATTTGTTTGTTTATTCGTTGCATTAGTTAACGTTTCATTTCAGGGCAATTTTAAAAATTATCTGAGTCTATCACCATGTTTCAGGCATTCAATGTCTTGCACTATGAGCTTGGCCAGAAGTATAACTCTCATTATGATGCATTTGATCCTGCTGAGTATGGCCCACAAAAGAGTCAGCGGGTAAATATTAAGCTAGACGAATTTTCTTTTGTCATTGTTCTCTCTTGGTCATGGAAAAAGACGTTTTATATGACACACGTGCAAACACAGTCTTTGTCTCATAGATGTTAAACATGCCAGCTGGTCCTCTTAGGATGCTAAATGATGTGGGTCCGCAACAGTCCACAATTGCATGTTTTTAGTTAATTATGAGCTAAGAGCTTGATTATAAAAGTTGCATGTTGGTGATTACCATACTTGATTATGATTTGTCGGATGTTGGAGAATGTTGCTAAAAGCTCAAAATTTTGAAAATTAATTTTAATTATTAAAATTATACAGTCAGTTTTTTTTTTTTTCCTTAAAATTATGATGTAGCAATTATGAGATTAGTACTTGTAAGTAGTTTTCTATCTTCAAACTTACGGTAAAACAATCCATTCATAATCAAATATTGTCAAGAACTGCAAATGTCGATCTTTACCTTTGTTCTTCATTGAGGAACAACTGATCCAATCTATTAATTTTTGCTTCAGCTTGCTTCTTTCTTGTTGTACTTATCTGATGTTGAAGAAGGTGGAGAAACTATGTTTCCGTTTGAGGTAAGATCTAAGTCTTGTATTTTAAGTCTCTTGTCTAGTTTTATAAAATCTCAACATACTGATAAGCCATTCATCTTTTTATCAGCAGAGTAGCATGAACCTGAATGGAACCTATGATTACCGGGAGTGTATGGGTTTGAAAGTCAAGCCACGTCAAGGTGACGGCCTTTTGTTCTACTCATTATTCCCAAATGGCACGATTGATCCTGTAAGTACGTGTTTATATTTTTGTTATGTTTTACCTGACGAAGCATAATAGTGATGTTGAGGTTGCTTTTGCAGACATCGCTTCACGGAAGTTGTCCTGTGCTCAAAGGAGATAAATGGGTTGCTACAAAGTGGATCAGAGATCAAGAACAGGCGGATGATTAGTGTGAATCCAGATGCGTTTGCTTTTAAATCTTAGCATGAGGCTTTATCTACCCCCACACCTCTTGTTTTTCGGTTGAAATTAGCTAGTCTTTTATTTATCCTGTAATATTGGCTGAAATATATTTGGAAATAATCAAGAACATTATCTAATAATTAAAACAAAAACAAAGATAATAAAATACACAAGACGCTTGAATTTCGATTCTAGGATCTCTCAGTAAAAGTTCGAGTCGCTTAGGCCTTGATTCAATATGCCTTAACCTTTTTAAGAATAAGCTGAATTAATGTCTTTAGTCAGACAAATAAACAAATCCTTCGTTTAGGCTATTACCCACCCCTGTGAATTGGTTAGCTCTATACCATCAATCTGCAGCAAGAAAATGAAAATCTGATAAAAGATAAAAAAGAAACTACAGCTTTTCCCCTTATAATTCAGATGTATGTTTTTCCATTGAATAGCTTATAGTCACGAGCTTAATTGTTCTATAGTTTTCCATTTAACAATTAGTTCTGTAAGTTACTATCTTTTATTCTAATTGTTTTAAATTTACGTTTTAAAATTTTATAAACATTCTCTTAGAAACTAAGAGAGTTACATAAAATAACAAAAAATCAAACTTATAGTTTGATGGTATTAAACTGTTAAAAGAAGTTGAGAAAAAATTCTTAACCATTTAAAAACAAAGCAATATTATTAATTGATGAATTTCTCTTCCAATACTTGAGGAGGCATCATGCCTCCAAAACAGGGTAAAAGTTTCCACGAAATTATACTTTCGTTTTATTTTTTATTTTTAAAAAGAAAACAATAAGACTAAGGTATATCATTCAAAAGAAATAGTTTTCAGGCTAACACTTACCAGAGGATGCAAATGACGGCCGTTCCAACCAAGAAGCATATTGAAACTCACATAGGCAATTAAACCAACTTGCAGCATGTAACTCAAAGTTCATTCTAGTTCATCCCTCTGTCTAACTAATTGCCTCAACTAATAATCTTCCCTTCATTGGAGGAGATTTCTTTAGTAACTTCTTAATTTCCCATTCTCAATCAGGTATTAGGAGTTTGGGCAGGATTTAAATTAATAACATAAAGGCGATCTTTATATTCTACAGAAAAAAAAAAAAGATGCCAATTAAAAAATCTAGAAAGAAGAAATAAATATGAATTTCCTTATAAAAATGAACCTTAGATCCAGCGTTGCTTTCCTCCCACTGCTGCGTCAGTGCAGTACCTTTAAAATGCAGCTATTTGCCATTGGCTCATTTTGCTAATTGGCCTAGTTGGATCTTCAAAACTCTACCTGAACAGCAGTAAAAATATCTATATCCCAATAAACAACTGAACACTGCATGGTTCTTCCTCTTCGCTCTCTTAAACCATTGACAGATTAAGGTCGCCTCAGAAATATAATTTTTGTTGTTGTCACCGAGTTACCTACTGGTCACCTCTTCTAGTAGTTCTGAACGGATATTTGTTTGATTTTTTCCTTTTCCATTATGTGTATCTCCTACCAGGCTCCGATCAAAACTTGGAAGGCTTGGAATTTGTTCACCTGCATCTTGAATTTCCATCAAATGAGAGACTAGTGAATTTAGACTGTACTCTGAAGGCATCAACTTACTGAGTTTTGATGGAAACTAGTGAATTTAGACTGTACCCTGAAGGCATCAAATTACTGAGTTTAACAAGTACGTGGGCGTGAAATCATAATTTATGCCAGTCTTGATGTGGCTGTTTCCCCCAACGCTTTAATACATGCATGCATCCAGCTGATATGAATAACCCAAGGGCGGCAAATGCCATTATCGTGGAATTCTCAACACTATGATAGTAGCCTCTCTGCAATGTAAGTTAAGAGAATAATATTCTAATTTTATTTCCGACTCAAGTAAATTTGTGATTCTTACACATAAGTAAAAATATAAATCTACCACATCATAGAATTAACATATTAGTGCAATAGTTCAATTGTCAGTCAGATAAAGATTATACTTCAATCATGTATATCAAGTAATAAAATAAAAGAATAGAATACCTAACCTTTAAGTCAGGTGGTTAGAGGTTGGAAGTTCAATTCTTGTCTACGGCAAAAATAAATACATATTACATTGCCTCAAAAGAAAAGAAACAAAAAATAGAATAAGAATTGAAACAAACAGGTCGTTAGTACTAATGCTAACATATCTTGAAACTTATAACTGTTTGCTTAGGATGAGTATATTATAGTTACTTGACGATTCAGGTATTAAATTGGAAGAGTCCATTTTTCCTAAAGATCTTTTCAACAATCTTAACCTAACCTAGTTATCACCTTCAACCCCAGATATTTTCACTTTTGTCTATAACCATCACAAAAAATAGCATTTCAATAACAAATAACTTTACAGGCCACGATATAAATCTAAGATTTTCCTACACCGGAAAAAAAGAGAATTATCATCGGGCACTAGCAACCCGTACCAAGCAGCATATGCATCCCTTAACATGGAGATGTCTTGTGTTCCATGTGTCCTGGCCTTTTAGGTGAAATTATCAGCATTCATGTGCTGAAGTTATCATAGATCTACATAGATACTAAACAATCATATATTTTTTTAAAAAAAAAAAAACTAAACAATCATATATTAAACCAACAACTCCTAAACATGGTAATCTGGTGTGGAGGGACAGACCTGCATCAGAAAAAACAACATTGCTGCATTAGAAGGAGCTAACGACAGGCTTATCATCCCTCCGCGCAATTCGTTTGGAACATACCTACCAATTACAATAGATTAGAATAATCAAACCTTTTTTCACCAAACAAGAATATCAGAAACAGTAAACAACTAAAAACAGAGCAACTCTTTATAAACATACATGGTCCTCAATTTTGCAAGTGAAGGTAGAATCAGGCCTAGGCAAGCATGGAATAAGCAGAATAGGGTCACTAAGACTCTTATTTCCTGTAGCGCAAACAATATAAATCCTTAAAATCTAGCACCAGAACAGCTGACCATTAGTTCTTGCATTTTCAGATGAAAAATTTCAATACCTGATAATCATAAGCAACTATAGACAAGACAAACCCCAGGACAGAGAATGCATACACAAGGCAATCTTCACTACGAAGTGCTGATGGTCCACTAATAAGCCAAGGGAAAACAGTGCTTCCAAGCATCCTTGCTCCCAACAAAAATGGATAGATCAATCCAAGATATACTTCTCGCCCATCAGCCTGAAACCACATGAAACACAGTATATTTCAGAGATAAGCTACAAAAGCAACCTGCCTTTTGTTTGTTTTGTTGTTTTTTAAAACATTTTTGCATATTTGTAGTTTTGAATATCTAATAGGTCAGAGGGGCATAAATTTTAACTCAAAATTTCCATATCCTGAAAAGCCAGACAGTAGAAGGAAGTTACTGGTAACATCTCCTCAGAAAACAAACAACTAGATCAGCAGGAAGAACTAGGATGCCATAAATAAAATATAAGTCATAGATCTGAACATACCACCAGAGTTGGAGCCCAAAGAATCCAGAATGTTGCGATTGAGAACTGAAGGCAACTTTGTCCTGTTACCAACAGCCATATCCTTTTATCTGTCAATCATGAACAGATAAATGATATTGGTAGGATGTCTTTATGCTTAATGATGCAAATTTGACAGGACTGTATGACCAACAAAATATCCAGGCTAGAAATGATGCCATTCTTCAAAAGTACACAAAGGTAGCAACTACAGTAAATGCAAACACAAGTTCTAAATCCATAAATCTTAAAAGACTTGGTAATAACAATGCAATACTGCATATTATTCTGAATGAAAGTGAGGCTTTCAAAAATTTAAAGCAAAAAATAAAAGGAAATATGAAAGATCAAGGTCACTTCACTATTTCTGAAGCAATACTGCAAGATCTGCAAACTGCTTAATTTTTATATGTCAGAATATCATCTCAATTTACACAACCTTTCCAACTGTGAAGAAAAATTGGTGTATTTTCATGTAGCAAGAAAAAGAAAATGCCAATGAAGTACTTATTTTTCTTCATGGAAGAGATGGCTTAGCAAAACGATATAGGTACAACAGATACAAAAGAAAGGCTGTGAAGAGAGAAAAAATTATATTATCTTGAAAGAGGCTGTTCCTCGTTTTATCTACTAACATGCAGGGATAGCAACACCAAGATAGAGAGGAGAGACGGAAAACTAAATTTTGAAAAAATTCAAAAAATACCTCATTTTCAAACATTAATCAACTAGAGGATGTAAATGTTTTTTAGAGGAAAAAAAGGACTTAAACTTAACTCTTCCAAGGTTGAGTTATGCACCTACTACTAGGTTAAGCCAGTGAGTGCAAGTAAAGGATGTGAACTGTATGACACTAAATAGTTCACCCATTATCTGAGTTTTTAGCTTCAAATTACTTTCCAACTTCAAAAAAATCTGATAACTTAAGGTGCCCTCATTTCAACATGACACCCAAAATACAAAGTGTTCTTTTTTTCTTTGAAATCAAAAGTACAAGTGTCCTTTACAATTTAATAGATACTCATTCCAGAAATGTTTGATAGCAAAAAGTTTGTTCCTTGAAATAGAAGAAGGCAAATGTTACAAACATTAAACTCTCACCACTAAGAACATATGTATAGAAGGCCATCCTGTAGTCCTTTAGTGAAAGCGTCTGCATAGTTCCATTCCAACATCTAGTAACAGCAATGATGCCTATCACTGCAAGGATGATGGATAAAGTGGAAGCAGATGCCATGCCTTTTTCCACATTGCTGCCTGCCAGCCAATTTGCTAGCATCTGACTTCCAATTAAAGATGAAGACTCAAAGAAAGTCATTAACCAAAAGGTGTCACTCAATGACTCCTTCCTCTGACCTTGCTGAAAAGAGGAGAGACAAGAGTATAAAATTTTAGTAAAGCCTTTTGTGCTTGATATCTTTGCAATGCAACACATAATTCCTACAAGTCTAAAAATATGGCAAAAACAACAAACAAATGAGTAACTTGATGTGGTACGAGACATCTTAGTTCAAACAAACCTTTTCATGTTCAACAGCTGCCCATGTTTCAAAACTCACTGAAAATATGGATGTGGCAAGGGACAAACAGATATTTGCTACCCAAACACTTGGATTTGTGGTAATCCTCTTCCATATGCCAACAAAAAGGTGTAGGATGCAAAAGATCAAACAAACTTTCTTTTGGCCCCTACCAACAGGCACGAGAATATCAGAATTTTCATATTTATGGCACTGTATGATGCAAAAATCATAAGATACAAAAATGCATCATCAGAATGTAATCTAAGAGTTACAAACTGGTATATGGGGCAATACAGAAAGAAATGAAAGATGAACTATTCCAAGCACAAAATGGAGAAAAGTGCCTTCATTTTACACAAATATAATAAAATTCTATTTTCATTTTTGCGATTATAGTTTCTTGATCAAAATATTTAGATTATTAAAATAGTTTGCACTGTATATTAACTTCTATGTTCAAAATCTATCATCAATTTCCATTAACTTGTTTTTACAGAAGTGCTGGACATCGTTCATGCATATTATTGCATTAGCCATTGTTGAATTGCTTGGTGCAATTATTATTCGTTATAAATTTTTCCATGCAAACCTTTCCATTGTCACTATACTCACCACTATTAGATGAACCACTTCCACTACCATAGTCCATAGAATCACTTACATCAAATCAGAAAGCATTCCTACGAAAGAACCAACAAGGAGAGCAGCTGCATATCCCACACAAAGATAAGACACGATTTGCTCCTTAGTGATTCCATAGTAAACAAGCTCAGCCTCTCCGTAGACGGACCACAGGCCTTCCATCACTGAGAGCAAATAAGCAAAAGACACCAGATTCTCAATCCACTACTGAAAAAGAAGGACTCAACAAAAGCATACGACGAAGTTCACCTGCTTGGCTATGAGTAATGGAAATATACAAAACAAATTGCAATCCATCCTTTTGATTCCTGAACCTAAGACACTCCTTTAAGATACATTATAACAAGAAAAACAGATTTCCTCCAAATTCTCGCTTCCTCTGACAAGCAAATCGTTATCGCACCATCATGTGGTTATGAGTCAAAGACACTCGTGTGCATATGAATCTACATATATATATACGTATTTACGAACGTATTTATGCAAGTACCAACCTGAAGAGAGGGAATAGAGGAACAGGAAGTATATTTGGAAGATAAGAAAGGAAGATGAAATTCCATGATCAAAGGTAGTGATGGCTCTGTTCTTGGAGAAGTAAGGAAAGAGCGCTATCGACAAGAAGCAGCAAACGAACATGAAGATGAAAAGAGAGGGAGCCGGCTCCCAAACAGAGCTCTCGATTACCACCCCCATTGATTTCAAAAAGAAAATGAGAGAAGAAAACTAGAATTTAGATCTCCGGCAGAGAAAATAAATCAGTAGAAGCTGATTGGCGATTTGTTGGGGTTGCTCTGAGATCTGACTCGGAGAATTTGATGAAGATCGTAATACCCGCCTTTGAAGCTCAACTGTTGTTTGGCATGGACGGAATCACTGGCCATGCCTATGTAAGGGAAACTGAATCCACCGGGGTAAAAGAAAATCCTTAGTTATGTAGATGCAATACGCACCGTTTTAGGGAGAGCCCTCTGGCAGCGTTTCCGGTGGACTCAAATCAAAATTTTATAGCATATTTTATATCATTTCTTTTAAATTATAAACTTATGACCAACGTCAATTTATATGGAGTTAGTTCTAAATTAAATATTAAAAATCAATCCTTCAATCGTTGGTCCAGACTGAGGTAATATGAACGATATTACAATATCATACTAAAATTAAATAAATACTAAAATCAAATGGACGAAATAATTTAAATTTTTTATTATTTATACAAATAGAATATGAGACCAATCATCAGAGACAAACTGAATCTGTGTAGTTTGAATTTTTTGCCCACGTAATTTCTTAAAAGTGTTTTAGTTTAAGTAAATTAATCAGTTGTGAAATATTTAGTCATATTAATATACAATATTAATTGATTTTTCAAATAAACATTAATTACAACCATTGCTTTTGTATAGACAGGTGGATATAGACACACTCATCTGATAATTGATTTATTTACCAAAAGCCCAGCCCTTAAACACTGATTAATTACCTTAATTCAAATAACAACCCTCGGACCAAACAGGAAGCCCAATATGGCAAAACATGGTCCATGTTATCTTGGTCCGGTAAGCCCAAAAAGGTATTCACCACAAAATCAACGCCTAATACATAGCGGCAAGTAATTGGAGAGTGACTGAGCCGCGGGTGACATTATCATTTGTCCTCCTTGTGCCGCATAAATCCCTACTTCCTTCTGCCGAAACCAATTGCCTCTTGACGGTCGCGTTTCTATCAGATTAGCAAATTAGGATTGTATTCGGATCCCCTTCCGATAAGTGGATCGGAGATGGGAGGAGGCAATGGCCAAAAGTCGAAGATGGCCCGTGAGAAGAACATGGAGAAGCAAAAAGCTGCTGCTAAAGGTGAGAATACCCCTTTTTCCTGGTCTTTTCTTTTTTCCAGCTTCTGTTTGGTATGTGAGGAACAGAACGGAAATCGAGAGTGATTGTCCGTCTTATGGACCTGTTTTCTATCTAATCGATGTTGATTTCTTGAATTTAGAGTGATTAGGACGAATTCAGAATCTGGTGTTCATTTTGTTTCTCTCGTATTTTACTGTTGTATACGAACCAAAAAGATGCCTTTGGGGATAACTATAAATGTAATATTTCATATATTTGTAGAATCCGGTTCTTATGCGGAGCTTTGATCATCTATTTGATCATTTGCAGGAAGCCAGTTGGATTCGAACAAGAAAGCAATGACGATCCAGGTAACCTTGTTGTTTATTGCTATTGTTGAATGCTGTTCATACTTTTAACTGTTTTACTTGCTATATTCGGTGAAAGATAGATAGTTATTTTGTTCTATTTTTTTTTTCCATACTTTGTATAAATAGTTAGCTAGTTAGTTTCTACCTTGTTAAGTTCATTCTATATTATATCTAGGATACCATGGATTGAGGATTATCTATAACCCAATCACGAGTTTTCATTATACTTGCTGAACAACAGTATTTATTATTTGGGCAAGAAGCCGGTCAGATGAGGAAGGAATTAGAGCATGATGGAAATGACTAAACATATAGATTTAATTTTGTTGCCAATGATGCTTCTTTCCTCCTGCATTTCGTGTTGCATTAATTGTTAATTGTAATGGCTGGTTATTTCATATGTATTGATATTTTTGAGATAGAATATCTAATGTTGGCAGATTCTTTGACAGACATATTAGACGTTTCCTAAATGAGATTATTTTTGGAGTGTCTTGTTGTTGTGTGGGTTCAGTTCTTTTTACGAGATGGAATGGAAGAACTAGAAACAGACCATGGCATGGTGGTTTGTGCATTTTTTTTTGCTATTCTGTCTGTAAATTTTCACATTAATAGGATCAGTGTAGTCTGTTTCTTTGTCTTGTGCATTAAGTTATGTTTAGGAGGGATGGGGAAGAAAGAAATAGAAAGAGAGTGGCAACTGCTTCTGCATTGAAAACAGCAGGTTTGTTAGCTTAAAAAGGTCGTTTGATTGTAGCCTTTTCTGTTAATTTGAAATAGTGCTTTAAATTGGAACTGATGTCTACAATCAGAGATTATGAATCGAGAAATATATATTTATGTAACTGAATTTCAGTGCTAGAGTGGTTGTGCCTGTATTAGTTGATCACTCTATAACAGATCACTGGATTTTGATTGCAGTGCAAAGTATGCATGCAAACATTCATGTGTACAACTTCAGAGGTGAAGTGCAGGGAGCATGCGGAGGCAAAGCACCCCAAGTCGGATATGTACGCATGTTTTCCCCATCTTAAGAAATGAATGAAAGTGGAGGGTTACTTACAGATAGGTCGGGGCACTATGTTTACTTATGTAAATCTTTATTATGGTTACCCCAAATACTTGCAAATCAATTAGTTAGACAAATGTGTTTTATCTTTGAAGGTGAAACTGGTTTGATCTGTGTATCGTCAATCTGAGTGTTCGAACATTCTGTCTCTTTGTTGAGGTGGAATACTAAAGTTCAGCCAAGGGCTAATTAGTAACACCTCAATGAAGTACATCTGCTGTTGTTTGGACGAGAAGGATCAAGTATTGTTGAATTTCTTAATGTTCCTGAGTATTAAGTATAATAGCTCATCGATTCAACAATAGTCTAGATTTTTTGTTTTTTATTTTTCAAATGAGGAAAGGCCTACAGAAGTGCTATTTCTCTTTGCTGTTGAATGATAGCAACCTTCCGCTGTGGATAATTTTTTTTCTTTGTAGGAGTTTGTTACTCCCAGAACAGAAACAATAATAACAATTAATATGGATTCTCCAAATACAAAGGAAGGTTTAGGGGTTACCTGAATCCTTATGGGGTTTCCTTTGTGTCTACTTTCTAGGCATAATTGCAGTTCCTAATCATAAACAATTATACGATGAACTGATTTTATCAGATAATGAGCTGGAAAAGGACTTTGAGTGTCCAGGACCTCATCTTTCTCGTGTGCTATGTAGGGTAATGCCATGATTTACTATAGCAATAACTCCAACTTTAATTATACATGGAACATGGATGGCGCAAAAAGCCTCCTAATGGAAAATTTTATAGACAAGAGTCTTGAAAATTCAAAATACTAATTGTTCTCTCACGGACAATGATCACGACTTCAAAAGATCACGCTGCAAACCTCCAAACAAATGTGTCAACTGAAAACGCTGACAATCAACCACAATGTTTTTCACGCAGGTATTACAAGCAAAATACATTTCAAAACAGTAACAACTTATGTACAAGCGGGCTGATGTAAAGGCTACTATGACCGCATCCTGCTATTTTCTGCTGCCCTCACTTGAGAAAAATATGGGTGAGCCTGCAGCATAAACACAAAAATGGCACCAACTTATAAGCAAACAGACCAACAAGAAGACAAGAACTAGATAGATGTCCATGTGTAATTTGAAAGATAACTAAGATAACAAGATATATTACATATTTTTACTCTAACCAATGCACAAAAATTCTGATCCAATTCAACAAGGACAAATCATATAATAGAGGGGGAAAAACATATATTAGAGAAAACAATAGGCCAACATTGAACAAAATAAATTCAATTTTAAGTAAAAGACCAGAAGAACATGGGAAATAAACTTGTAGGCAATTACCATTGCTTCTCTTGCAGTTAGCCTGTCCTCATGATCATACCGTAGAAGCTTATCAAGAAAATCAATGGCCTGTATGGTAGACACCTCAAAGAAATTCAACACAAATAATTGGGAATAGAAGCAGTGCAAAATGATATTACGGTTGAGTTTCTAAATGTCTCAAGGGAAAAAGAAAATGACCTCCTGAGACACTAGGTGCTGGTTATCTGCATTGATGAATTTGGACCAAGGTCTTCGGCTATGCCTGCAGTATTGGCAACATATCACAACATTACCAAAACCAGTTTCAAGCTATTTCATTTAATGTTGATGTCTATAATTTGAAGCTGCAGACGTGCAGGGAAGAAAAATGAAATCACAGTATTTCAACATTAAGAACACCCTTGTTTCACTGGATATGGTAGGATAAATAAAAGGGTGAACACGATCTTACCCAGTATTTGGCAAGCAGAATTCACCTGGATAGGGTAAGCCAATACCCTACCCACGGTGGATAGTTGTATTTTTATCTAACTACTCTGATTTTGTGGATTTTTTTTAATTTCATTTTTATTAAATTCCTGTGGTATTAGATTAGATCATGAGAAATCAATTTACCTCCCAACAAGTGCATCTAATTGTGGATCAAGCTCTAAGCGGTATTTGTTCAGATATGCATTTAATTCATCTGTTCCCAGTACCTGAAACAAGATCAATAGTTTAACAGAATTATATGGTGTCCACTAAATTTGTCAAAAACTTGAATTTCTAAATATTTTTTTTACAAAAAACTGGAACTAGTTGTTCAATGACTACATTTTGGCAACCACTATCACCAACACCATGGCAGTAAATCCATGCATATAATATAATATGGTCCTTAGTGGAAATATAATATGGTCAGTGGATATCCAAGCTTAAAGAAGATAAAGCAGAGCTCCCGCATACAGCAGCGACATCTCTCAATAAGTGTTGCTAGTTGAGAGCTCATTCTTTTAGAAGCAATCTAACTGCAGATCGGAACTATTTATATCTCTTTGTCTGAGAAATACATGTCATAGTTATAGAACTGTTTTCTAATAGTATAAAATTGGGAAAAGCGCCCTTAGTAGCCTCCTTATGCCTTATAATTTTCATATAGATACAATAACAGAACCAAATAAAAACAACTAGGAACTCAGTATTAGATGCTGATATTTTTTCTTATAAGATTGGCCTGATTAAGATGCAAGAAGTTGCATGAAGTAGTCAATACGAAAGTCTTCAACAGTTATACCACCATTCCAACCATAAACTATGGTAGCCAATAAGCATAGCAGATGTCAAAAACTTCAATGAATCAGTATTTAAAGAGATGGAGCACTATGATATAGACACTGGAAGTCATATCTTATTTGGGGCAAAGATAAAACTCATACCAAATATTGACAAAAGAATCTTCTGCATATAGAAAAAGTATAAAATATGGAATAATCCAAATTTCCTTTGTAAGGATAACTATATACTTCAAGTGCAAAATGTTATTCCAGACACATGCGAGAAGCTTGATTAATAATTAATAAATTCTGAACTGCAAAAAAAGTTACTTTGCCAACTGGCAAGAAGCTTGATTAAACAACCATAATATGACAATGGGATTAGTCAATCGGTCACTCTATGGAATCAGAATTACCTTTGCAATTTTCACAAGCTGGTCATGGTTGTCATGACCATAAAAGAACGGTTCCTTCCGAAATATCTGCATGAAGAACACATACAATGTAAACACCAATCCAAGACAAGTATCCTCCAACGAAATCAACATAAGAAAAATAAAAATGCTCCATGTAACTTGCACTTCCATTTCTTATAATGCATAATACATTATTAAGATAAAAGACTCAGTAACAGTAATCCTTACCATACCAGCAAACATACAACCTAGGCTCCACATGTCCAAAGAATAGTCATAATCCTGTAAATCAACCAGAAGTTCAGGCCCTTTGAAGTACCTGGAAAACAAGGAAGAAAAGACACTCATACTTCAATCATAGGATCCATAATTCAAACTGGCTGAGTCTGAAAAGACTTTCTAAAGGTGACATGATAGAGGGAGATCCTACAACTCAGCCCAACATAACCCCATCAAACAAGTACGCTATCTCTTTATCTCAACTACTTGCTTTTCTCTTTCTCCTTTCCTCTTTTTCATATTCGCGCTGGACCACTAGTCATTCATGTATTCAGTAATATCTCTGAATCATTACCTAGAAGCCACACGAACATTATATTCTTTTCCAGGATGATAAAATTCAGCAAGACCCCAGTCTATCAAGCGAAGTTTTCGCAATTCATGATCTATCATTACATTGTGAGGCTTGACATCCCTGTGCATTATTCCTTGTGAATGGCAGTAATCTAATGCCTGTAATGTAATGAGAAGAAAATTATAATGAAACAAGCCTTAAAACTAAAAAGTAGACACCAATATAAAAGATTTTGGAATTTCCTTCCAAAAAGGAATAATCAAACACTACTTATTTGATGTGCAACAATGGAAACAATACAAGTCTAAGCAATAGATGCTTGGATGCTTAGCAGCAATATGAGAACACCCACATAAGACTAGGAATTTCAAAGATATACCATGTCTTTCCTGAAAATCCAATTATAGCTTGTTGGAAAAGAGGATATCCAATCAGCATTAACCATACATTTATTTCACATGGACGTAAAATGAAGCAGTATGAAAAGAAAAAGGAAACAGAAAATACGAAATTACCAATAAGAATCGCTGAATGTTCACACACAGAAGCATGTGAAGAAAACCAGTTCAACCAAGAAGAGTAAACAAACTTTTCGAGCAAAATAATGTATAGTGCATGCTAGAGATAGCTGATTTTAACAATGGAAATCCAATACATTAGTAAGAACTGAGAGTGATTGTATCTTCACAGAACTCAACACATGAATGTCAATTATCACGAGTGCTGCAAAAAGAAAATCTAAGTCCCTGAGTGGTATTGTACTAGAAGGTGAGTAACCAAAAGCACCTACATTATTTTGAAGGAACACCTCATTCTAACTTTTCTTTTTCCAGTATTGGAAAGATTAACCACCTACATTTTGATACTGGAGAATTATACTTAGGCTTTTTAAATATATTAAGAACTGCATTTGTTGCAATATGGCATTAATGTATAAATACTAAATTATATATTTTACTATTAACCTAAGCTTTTGGGATGATCAATCACAATCTATTATTTAACACGAGGAAGATCATGATTTCATTTATGGTTTACCTTCTTTCAACTTTATCGCTGGAGTTTCTCATTCCAATCAGAAGGTTAAATTAGAGCAGACCATTATTTTTTCTTTCACAATGAATAATTGTACAAAGAATTTTCTGAGACTTTTTTCTGCATGATTCTGTGATACATCTAAACCTTAGTTCTGATGCTTAAGGGACAGTTAGTGTGATTCTTTTGTTACTCAATTTCTCAGTGTGATCCAAGCAATCCCTTTTTCTGAACTATGTCGATTATTGATGTGAAATACATTAAATTTTTCTCAAGTCAAATTCATGAATGAACATGGCAGTGCAAGTTGAGGCATATAATCTAAAATACACCCACTGCAAAAATTTACCTTGAGAAGCTCGTATATATAGTAGCGTATATCATAGTCGGTCAATGTGGGATACAAAACTTTGAAGTCTGTGCTGTTCACATACTCAAATATCAAACTTGGGGTTTTTGAATGCTGATCTCTAACAATATCGAGAAGCTTGACAATATTTGGCCCACCACAGAGGTTTTGAAGTATTTTTATCTCCCTTTTTATCTGTAGAAAAAGACCATAAGATGTTGCAGCCACGGGAATAATACTGAAAACATAAGTTAAATGCTGATACATTAACCAACCTCCCCTCTTGTCTACAAGAATGAATGATATAAAAATAAGTATAGAGAAAACGGACCTAATCCGGTAAAAAATAATTTTCTACAAGATTTCTGCAGAAACATAAAATAGTCACCTTCTTTTTCTTAACAGGCTTGAGGATCTTGATAATGCACCTTTCATTGCTGTTCACGTTTATACCCTCAAACACTTCACTATATTTTCCCCTTCCAACTTTACGAACAACCTCATAATCATCTTGATCCCTGAAAAAAGAACATAAAAAGAAATGCACACAGCTCCAATCAACAATAGAAAACCCAAAAGTAGGAAACAGATCTCACAACCAAATTCACCATGAACGCCCCTAATACTTATATCGTTAGAAATGGTACCATAAGGGAAATTCACCATTAAATCTTGTTGTTTTTGTGTGTGATTATCATTAAGTTTCTGTCGACAATACAGTTACGCGAAGGCTTTCGATATCAAGAATCAGGTAAGAAGCTAAAACCTGATCCGATAACTGAATAGAGAAAAAGAAAAGAAAAAAGAACCGGTAGTCCCTTCCTGTCTGTCTCGATATGTAACAGAACGGATGCCATTAACATATAAAATTAAGAAGAGAAGAGAAGAACTAGATAGATTAGGCCTAGGGTTACGAAGGAGAAGCAATTACCCCCATTGAACGGTAAGGGACTCATAATCCCAGTACTCCTTTGGGCGAAGAACGTTCACGTCTGTATAGACTCGTGCCTTCGACATTACGCGCCGATTCGACCCCGAGATCTCGACGAAACTGGGACCAAAACTATCAATCTTATGATCAGTATTGCCGCTCTTATCAGTGTGCTTATAATCCTCGTCGTTATCGACGATTTCGAAGGCGATGGGAGCGGGAAGGATCGGACTGTGAACTAGCGGCAGATGCAACACAACGAGAGCGCACAGTAGCAAGAAGCGGGGAAAGAACAGTAGACAACTAGTAGTGATGGCCTGGTGCGAGCATCTTTCGTTCATGCGGGGATTTTACAATAAAGCAAGGCTTTTTGAACATGTGTTTTTGGGGAAACGAGAAAAATATATATAAATAAATAAAAGCTACGGTAGCTGTTGGGTTGTCGTCTGGTCTATGGGCGTTCGTTGGCTGGGACTTTTTTGGGGAGAGGGACGGGTGCGCACCGCGCTGGTGGGTGGGGACTTCTTGTGCTTGTAACATTAGATTAAATAAATTAAAATTTAAATTTATTAAATTAAATATTATACTCCCATAATTAATAATTTATAATATAATTATAAAAAAATATATTTAATAAAAAAAATTTATTATAATTAAATATTTTTTTTCTTAAAAATATAATAAATTAATGAAGACTTTGTATTTTATGTAACAAAGAAAATTATTGCGAGTGAATAATATGGTAAAAAATCTTGCCTTATGATTAATTGTGATTTGTCATTATTTACATTTTATGATTATATGAGTGCAATCTCCGATCTCCATCAAGTTTAGAATTGAGTTAAGCATGAAAATCATTTAATAATTTATTTAATTAATTTAATATGATTAATTTTAGTTTGTAATTCACAAACCATTCTCATTTTAAGAAATTCAAATTCTTATTTATTAAAAATTAATTAGATAAATACAAATAATCTTATAACATTAGTCACGTTATCAAATAAGAATATAAACAGACATTATATCATAGTAATTTAATTAATTTAATGTCTTAATTTTTTTTTTATAAAAAAATATTATAATCAACATCATGAAGATGTGCCAAAACTGCGTGGTCTGCTGGGTTTAAACATTATAGAGATATAAATTATGAATAAAGAAGAATGTGTTACAACTTATAAAATACCACTAATGGTAAATTCCTGTTAGAAGAAGCAGGATGAAAAATTGCTCCATAAAGAATTCCAAGGTTGAAGAAGAAAGTAACAAAGCTTTCACCGTTTTCCTAGACATATTCACACAGCTTTAGGTTGGATTTGCTCAAAATCAAAAACCTCAAACATGAGGCGCCTCACATCTGGCTTCCCGTAAACAGTATACGAGAGCCCGTGAAGGGCTTGCTGTACAGCAGTTGTCGCAGGGTTTCTCAGTCTCCGATTATGTTCAAATGCATCTTGAACCTGTTCGGAGTAGATGATAAATTGATGGAGTTGTTTTTCCCTCAAATATCTCCCGCAAAACTTGTTCATAAGAATTCGCCGGTGCCTCTCCTGTAGCCACCTCCCAGGAGCATCCAGATGCTTCATCAGCAACCTCTCAGCCATTACAAGGTCCTGAAATTGAGAACATTCCATGATTATTAAGGTTAAGTTTGCTCAAATTTAACCCTTTCCATTCTTTCAAGAGAAACTTTTACAGTTTTATACGAAAATATTTTCTAATCTTTCATTTCTAAGTTCATGTCTGTGTTGAACAATCAAAGAACATACAAATAGTTTTCTAACCAACATTTCAAAGTTTTTTAATTTTATCATCATTTTCATTATTATTTTCTCCATTATTTATTAATTAACTTATACTATTTTGTGAATAAACTACGTATAAATTTAAAATAAAAACTAGAAAAGGTTTTTATATACTACTCAGAACCTTAATTTTATATAATAATATTAACACAATACAAATTGGATAAACATTCAAATAAAAAATAGTATTATAATCTTAAAGAAATTACAAGTGCAACTCAACTTGTATCATTATAAAATTGAAGATATGAGTGAATGTGGCTCAATTATACATTATATATATTATGAGTAAATTCTACACATCAAGCAACTAAAATCTAAGAATGGAATGAAAGTAGAGTAAAATTGAACTGAACAAATATAAATTGATTTTTCTAGGAAGAAGTGTATCTGACCTGAGGAATAAAAATGAGATAAAGAAATTAACAGGGAGGCACTTACCTGTATCTTTTGGCCCACATATTCCAACCGCTCATAGCAAAACCGAGGATGCTCAAACTTATATTTCGACGGATGCAAAAAGCAGAGCTGTAATTGACAGGCAACAGATCAGAAAAAAAAATACCAGCAAGTTTCTTAACAAATTCCAGCAAGTCATATGACCGACTGAGATTTTACAAACTCTGAACCATATCAAATAGTTGAAAGTTTAGTTAGTCAAAAGGTTAATCTTGAGAGCATCCAAAACAAGTGCTAAACCACTCGTAGCCGTAGAATCTAGTAATAGCAAATGACAACTGAAACCAGTTTGGAACAAATAGAAGTTATCATCTTCTATTGTTGTATACAGTCAGATTGAAAAATATCCTGTTAAATGCACGTAAGGATCACCCTCAAGGTAGTTTAAGTGGGAAAGCCTACTTCTTTGGCAGGGAGATCATGGATTAGAACCCGCAGACAAGCATACAATAGTAATACATACTTCTAAGCCATTCTAGAGAGGAAGACCTTCTGTTTACATCTAAACTGGACTGCAATGACAGTCTCTATTTATACTACCTACGACTCAAACCATATATTCCAGAGTGGGTGAAAACCACTATGGACATGTCCAACGAGGTGTGACTATACCAGTCACTCCTTCCAACCCTTCAATTAAAAAAAAAGAATGTAAAGAATCACCTGTAGCCCAAGCCCCAGTTCAATATTCCTAGCTTCTGTAATCTCCGGGATTCTATCGGTCATTGCCAATGGATATCCCAGCGTCTGCATAACATGGGGTTTGCTGTCGTAATCCCAAATATTTCCTCGGAATCGGTGCATGCCTGGAGGAACACAAGCCCTGAATAGCCTTGGGTGTGCAAACAGAGCATCTTCAGGAGGCTGTATGCAGAATAAGCAAGTTTTTGACAAAAAAATCAGCTTTTCCATAGTACTTTCATGATCAAGGATAACCAAATCCCCCTGACTGAACATTCTTTTTAAAGTAGGGAGTGGGAAGAGAAGAACCAATAAAAACTATAACATACTCTGTACGCAGCAACATCTTGCCAGCTCAATTTTTTGCCTTCAAACTCCACAGATACGTAATCTACATCTTCTAGCTGTCTTCTCAACCTTGGCTCACAGTCCTCAGCCTCTGGATCCATTCCGAATACCTCGAAAAGAACACGGTATACTTCTGGCATACCATAGCATAAATATATAGCCCCAAACAGAGCCCAAAACACAGACCTGCCACCAACAGAAATAAATATCAAGCACGTCATAACTCTATTAATCATGACATATGTGACATTAGAAGATCTACAGCAAAGCTGGGAGAAAAAAGTAAAGAATTTTTTGTACAATTCTTGAAGTTTTGTCTAAAATACCTACTGATCTAAATTGAGAATTGCAGAAGGGAAAAATGGCTCCTAGAGGCTAGTAAATACTAAATAGAGGGGACATGTGGTCTTGTGCCATCCACAACGTAATTATATTGGAATAAAGATAGCCATAGAAAAAGAGGAATTTAATCAGGCATGAACCTGGATGAAGCAGCAAAAAATTCAGAAGTCGTCCACTTTTGTTCTTCCACCGAAATCATATGTCCAAGTTAGAATATTTGTTCACATGATTCCACACACACAAAAAAAAAAAAAAACGCTCTACCATTGCACCAAGATTTTCTGACCATTTTTAAATGCCATGCAAATTAACTGGATATTCTAACTTCATCAAAGTATCAAAAATTATACAGCATTAAGGTTTTGAAATGCATGGCAACCCTCTAACTCTTATGCTTCCTGTAGGCCCTGCTGGGAGTAACAAAATCAAGAAGGGGAAGAGCCATCTAGGAAAAACAAATTGCAAGGTCAAATAATTCCCGATGTTTTAGCTCTTTTGAGGCCTCTTTCATTACTCCTTGAACAATAAGACTATTTTGGAACAAATTAATATTTGGAAATCCACCTAATTTACCCGTGATATGGTGAGAAATCTCATCTAAGATGATAAACATTGACATCAGAAAGAATTCCAAGTGAAAATAAAACAATCCATTTAAATCCCATCAAAATTTACAAAATCTGGAATGCTTTCTTCTAGTTCTATATTTAATAGAATTTTTAATCAAGCTTTAAATATGCATGCCCTGCTGAGACATTGCAGAACAAAAGCTACGTAGCAGACCACTTTCTAGGCTACCATGTTTGTTACATAAATTTCTGAAAAAGATCTAAATCGAAACTGTTTTCCAGTTCATTTATATTTATGGTGAACTTAACAATTCATCTGCTCCCCATTCTACATATAGATGTTAGCAACAAAATAAAGCTGAAACCTTTTGACCTGAAGGTAATTAGTTCACCACCTTATTAATTGTATTCAGTTTATATGAATTCAGAAGGCAATCAAATTCCTGATCAAAGAACTTCGAGATTCAGAAACAATATCTGATAGTATAGAGAAAAGCACTGGCAAAAACTTACTTCACAGTTGGCTCACGCTCCTTCCTAATCAACTTGTCAATGTCATCATAAGGAAATATCAAATTCTGCAAGCTCGCAGCTTTAATCCACTTGGGCAAATTCCTCTTCCCAATCAACCCAAACACTCGCTCCCTCATCGGCCCTGGAGATTCTCTCGGATATCTCTGCAAGAAATACTCCGCAAGGGCCAGCTCAAGCACGTACTGACCCAAGAACCAAAGCCTCGAATGCCCATATTTCACGTGCCGCGCATTCGCCCTGTCGCAGGACGGGTGCTGAAACGCCAAGTACAACAATGTATCAAACTGCTTGGCTGGGTTGTCATCACCCAATTGATCAGACGGTTCTAATGGGTAGCCTAAAGCTTGCTTAACTTCAAGCAAGTACTCGTCAATCCAAGTTTTATCAGCATTGTTGAGTCGCGAAGACGGCAAGCACGAACTCAGCAGAGGGAACGATTTGAGCGACAATTGCGGGCTATTGAGGAATCTCTCGGCTAATTTCTTGTCATCTAGTGGGGGTTTCAGTATGAATCTCCTCGGAGGAACCTTCTTCTTTGGACCAGTGGCTCTTCTACGCTGCGCTAGCTCTTTCAGCAGTCTCTGCGGGCTGTTACTGGGCAGCTCTTGTGGGTCGACAGCGACGGCGAAAATACGGAGATCCTGAGAAGTGGGTTTTACGAATTTTGCTGTTTTGGTGTGGAAATGGAGGGGAAATTGAGATAAAGAAGATGAGAACGAGAAATCAGGGAGAGGAGACGAGCGGCTTGGTTTTGGGACGTGAATGAAAGAAGAAGAAAGCTCCATGAGTGAAAAGAAACGGAGATGTGAAGTGGGTGTTCCTGGAAGGAAGATGAAGAAACATTTAGGAATCCGAATTTAAGAGAATGGGGCCTGTGGTTCTATGCATCGTGAGCTTAGCTCTTGCTTGCTGCCATTAGAAGAGCAGGGTTTTGCGTGGGCGTGTTGCAGGGGTTTTGTGGGGGGAAGGATAAGGTAGTAGCATAAAGAACGGGCGCAGTTGGCAGATATCAGCCGAAAAGGATATTATTTTGCTATTACGACATCGTTTCGGTGATGGAAATAACTTAAGGCGGATTTCAGGGATGAAGCTGCAACCTTACTGGGCCTAGTTTTTACTTCTGTTTGCTTTTGAAGCCCAATAACTCAACAAACGGGCTGTCCGCTGGAGGCCACGAAGGCTACTTCGACTCATTGTGATTCCTTTACATTAAAAATTTTAAGTATTGAATTTGTATTACTAATAATTTAAATTTAAATTTCTAAACACAAATTACTCTAAATTCAATAATTATTTAATGAGTAGCACTTAGATTCATAATATAATTATAAAGTTTAAAATCATGATCTGTGATTATGATATATATATTTTATGAAGAGATTTATTTATTATATTTGTACAGAAATTTTTGTAATGTTTAGTAGTGTTTTGTCTATAAAATCTCATGCACAAATTAATTTTATATATCTTTTCATT
The DNA here is from genome assembly GCF_054855325.1 of Carica papaya. NCBI lineage: Eukaryota > Viridiplantae > Streptophyta > Magnoliopsida > Brassicales > Caricaceae > Carica > Carica papaya. The sequence goes on along the minus strand of NC_142312.1, from coordinate 2,174,346 downwards.
GACTGACCTCAAATTTGATTTCCTGCTAATTTATTAGTGTCTTTATATGTAGATATCTACGAATAATTGATCTTAAATCTCGCTTTAATTATTAAATTACTTCATCATATCAATTATATACAGTGATTAATTTTAAAGACCGCTAATTTTGCAAGCTGTATGTGTATACATACATATATGTATAATGTTTGAAGGTGGAAATATTGTAACGACCCCGAAAATTTAAAAAGAAATGCATAAAATAATTTGAGTGCGGAAACGAAATAAATATTAAGGTTAACATCCATTATATGATAATTCAACAGTATTAACAAACATCACAGAACAAATTCTTTGAAAGAAATACGAAAAATGAAAAAATAAAAGAAATTATAAAGTATCTAACATCTACTCGTAGCCCTCTTGTGGATCGGGTTCGAGAACCGGGTCCTCCTGATCTGAAATAGTTAAATAATGGATGAGTTACACTAGTCCAGTAAGGACATCACAATATACCGCCGTCACAGAAGTAAAAGTTGGTAGAAAAGCAAAAACAACCAATGAAGCACAAATTTTAAACCAATACATTCATTAAAATTAAAACCATTTTTTCTTTTTCTTACCCTTGGAGAACCTGTGAAAATAACCTATAAAGATAATAACATCACACAGATCATAACTTCATGCACAATCAGTAACATAGAACATATCATAAATTCATATTCATTAACAATAATTAATTATTAACGTTTCTCATTTCACCAGCCTACTCATATTAATGAGGATCCATAGGGGTATCCCCACTACACGTGAACTCTTTCTATTAACAATATTAATTCTAGGGTCGTCCCCATACGTCGTTCGGTATGAGTGTCAAGATATTAAACCTCAATACCCCGTCCAGTATGAGGATGAAGCGGGTCATCCTCATACCACGTCCGGTATAAGCACCAAATGACCAAGTCTCTATACCCCGTCCGGAATGAGGATGAAGCGGATCGTCCCCATACCCGTCCAGTATAAGCGCTAAATGACCAAGTCTCTATACCCCGTCCGGTATGAGACAACGTTCACGGTAAAGTTCCCTATGAATTTGGTCTGTCCACCATCTTTCAGGATATCTAGTGATGTTGTCATCTTATCTATTTATCAGATCACATTCCATTTCTATTTGTCATTAATCTCCGTCACCAAATTAAACATAAATACATAAACAAGTAACGTGCATCCAACAATGCAATCATATCTTAGATTCCCAAAATCAAACAGTAGTGAAGTAAGCAGTGATACATACGTTTAAAATCATAAAATAGATAAACCAGATACCATGATGCATCTAAACTATAAAATAAATTAAACAGGAATCGACAAAGAATAATGTCCGGTTCGGATTCCATTAGCAATCGTAATTAATTATGCATATCTATTTAATTTGTATAAAATACAGTATTATCATTTATTCAAACTTTAATTCCATGATAGAAAATAGGGTGAGGGGTTCTTACTTGATTCAACGTCGAAAACTAGATGATTACTGCGCCTACGGGCAGTCCTTGGGTTCTCCGAATTTTTCTTCGGGAACTGAAACGTCCTTACAGTACCTACAAGTGTCCTAAATAACTCAAAAATCAGACCCAAGGCCTACTCGGCCAATTTTAAAATTTTGGCACTGCGGCTCCGCCGTGCTTCGGTGACGGCCGGCGACGATCCGCCTTGGGTTGGCTGTTTTCGGCTGAATTCAACCGAACTTGTACCGATTCCTACGAGAAAACACACTTAGGGTCCTCGGTGGGCTGAAAAAACGCAGAAAATCAAAACTCACCGGCGATGGGGCTCTCCGATACGGTGGCTCCTCCGACTCACGTTACGGTTGGGTGTTTTGTTTCGGACAACCTATAGATAAGAAAACGGTGATCACAACGGTGAAAAAATTACATCGAACGGGAATCGGAAAGGGTCTCATCGAAAGCATTGTTCAAAACACCCCGCGGCGGCGCTGCCGAGCATTGATGGCATTTTTCGACCAATTGGCTGGTTCTTTCATTCCGATTTGGCCATGAGTGGGTTTAAAATTGAATTTCGTATGAGAGGAGAAATTTATGTCCATCCGCTTTTGATCTGGGCCGGCCATCGCTTTTAATCTGAACCGTCCGATCGTGATTAAATAGTTAGTGAATCTGAGCCGTCCGTGCGCGATTTAATCTGAGCCGTCCGTGCGCCATGCAATCTGGGCCGTCCGTGCGCGTTTTTGATATGGGTCGTCCGTGCGCGCGGGAACGGATATCAGCCGTTCGATCGCGGGCACGCGGATCACCCACGTGGCCTCCTGCATCAGTACCTCTGCCACCTGGCGTGTCCTGGTTGGTCGGGGCAGCTGACCGGGCAGCTGACGTGTCGTAACTTTTTTAAATTGTGTTTTGACCTCCGGTTTCTAATTTTTCTTTCAAAAATACCCCTAAAACCCAAATTTTCACTCATTTTCTCCAAACTTATTTTTAATTAAATCTTTAACCAATTTTTTTACCCTTATTATTATTATTATTATTATTTTCATTAAATTAAATTAAAATTATATAAATAATAATTATATTTATATAAAAATAATAATAATAATTAATAAAAATAAAAATAATAAAATATTGGGTGTTACAGAAATTATTAGAGAAAAGAAAAAAGGAAATAAAAGATGAAAGGAATTAAAAAAAAAAAAAACCCAAATAAAATTTTCATAATTTTTTAAAATAAATAAAAAATTACAAATTTAATTTGACATAAATTGTAAATTTATTATCTATAGGGTACCTTAACGCCCAAGAGCAAGAAAAGAAAAGTCATTTGGCTGCGGCAGAAGCCATGTGAGATGGGGACAAGTTCTTTTCTATGGTCATGCTTTTGCTGTGGTTTTATTCTTTTTCTTTCTGTAGAGTTCACCTTCTTAATTTTGTGGCTGAAACTCTTAAAAAAAATATATATATATGTAATAAATTTATTAAAATTATATTAATTTAGATACTAAAAAAATTATGTCAGCATACTAATAAATTAAGACTCATATTTATTGGTCTTAATATTTTGATAAAATTAGATTAATTAATATTTGTAAAACAATAATTTTCTACTCGGAAAAATATTTTTAAAATTCAATTCAATTCAATTTATTAATTTGTCATTTTATTCTCCCTCAGTGCCATACAGTTGTCCAACCCACAATAAGATTATTCATTTCGCTTTTTGTTCTGTCCTTGTTGTGAACTTGTGACTTCAAAAAACATACCCACCCGGCATCCGACCCACACACACAGAAAAATGTTGCATGGAATTTTTTTTATTAATCAGATAATTAGTTTATATTTTAAATTTTAAATTTATTTATAATTTAACTTAACGTAATAATATATTTTATTATTATTATTATTTGTGAACGTTTTTAATTTTATTCAACAATAATATGTTTAAATAATTAATTATATTATATAGTTTGCATTATTAGGAATCTGATCCAAGGAAATAACGAGACACGATATTATCCACGAATTCATAAAATTGATTTTCTGTCTCTTGAACAATCAACGTTGGGTTGGGGACGTTTATTTTGCAGGATGTGAAGGGGCTTCTGATGCTTACATGACACCACCGGTTCTATAACCAACCCCTAGCCATAATTTTATAAATTAATTATATTATGAGCTTCTACTCATTTTTGTTTTTTATTTTATTTTTTTTGGTTTCAGTATTAATTAATATTGCCGTGAGATAATTTTAGAATTTAAATTAAAAAAAAAAATTACTTATTCGTTGATTGGCTACGGAGTCAAGAACCTTAAAAATCATTTAAAGCTAATGATTACCTTAATTAGTTTATTGCGGTGGTTATAGACTAAATTAATCTTTAAAGAATATTAGTTGGAGACCAACCAAAAGTCTCACATACATAGAAGGAGATGCCTACTTTGTGGATATGAGTACTTGCCACGTGGCAACGACACCATTGGCTGCCACTTACTTATCTCATCCTTGGAATAAAAGAACTATACAATTCCAACACCACACACTCTCTTTTTCATTTCTCTAATTCTAAATTCACCCTTCTATTCTCCCCCACAATCCCCAAAATGCCACTCTTATCCAACCAACTTTCAGAAGAATTTTTTTTTTTTTTTTTTTTATTATATATAATTGGTGTGTCAAACTAGTTTGAATTATGTCCTAAGCGAGGTTTTATTGTAATTTCGTGTTAAAATTGGATTATGTTAATTGGGTCTTGTCAAAAATTATGAAAAAAGGTAATATGAGGAGGGTTAATATGGTTATTGAGCAATGGTTGACGAGTGTTAGCGAGAAGTTAGAGACTGAGGGTTGATCTTCTTTTCTTTCTGATCATTATTACCGATGAACATTCTCAAATTTTTTTTTTTTTTTTTTTAAAGTTTAGCTTCTGATTGAGAATTTGAAAAAGATACCAGAAAGAAACAGAGAAAGAGTACGGAAGATCATGGCGTGGGAGGTGGTATATACCATCATATATGACCTCTACTCTATGTTTCAGTACAGTGGTTTGTGAAGGAAACTGCATCTAAATTTTCTTTCCTCTCTTATACTTTTCTTTGGCATCATCATTTACTCTATGATGGAGACATGATCATGATCATAAAAGGCCTTGAAGCTCTGCCATGGCGGATCATAATCAGAAGGAAACTTCACCCACCACAGTTACAATCAACATGTCCTCCAAAAAGAAAGAGCTTCTGTCCACTGCCATGAAGAGAACCAGTGAATGGTAATAATTTTCCTTTCTTTGTCTTCTTTATTTTCTTTCTAAAAGCCTCTGCAGTCTGTTCTCTGGTACACTTTGAAAAATTGGCTATTTGCTTTTTCTTTTCTTAACAAAGAAAAATCTGAAAATGGCAAGGAGAATTATCGACATGATATCTTGAATTTCTTTTCTTTTTTCTTTTTTCTTTCAGGATTTGCTCTCAGGAAATTCCAAGTGATGTCACTGTTCATGTTGGTGGAGCTTCTTTTTCATTGCATAAGGTAGAAATTTCCAATCTCTTATCCAGCTTTCCCAGTTTCAAATCACTGTTTGTCTTATCCTTTTTTAAGACCTTACCTATAAAAATAGAAAAGAATAATCAATGAAAAAGAACATACTCGATTGCCAATTGACTTGTTATTTTTAGTTTAATAACATATCAGACTCTAGAAGCTTAGTTAAGAAATTCTCAAATCATGATTATAGTATTACAGTAACTCTTGTTTGGATTAAATTTTCTCTCCTCCATGGACAAACCAGGTAATATCACTAAGCATATTAACATTGTTTCAAGCATGAACTTAACTATAATGCATACTCTATGCAGTTTCCATTAGTCTCAAAGTGTGGATACATAAGAAAATTAGTTTCAGAATCCACTGATGCTGATATTTCCGCCATCGAAATCCTGGACATCCCTGGTGGAGCGGAATCATTTGAGCACACTGCAAAGTTTTGTTACGGAATAAATTTCGAGATAAGCACCGAAAACATTGCCATGCTCCGATGTGCAGCTGAGTACCTCGAGATGACAGAGGACTACTCAGTGGGAAACCTGGTAGAAAGAACCGAAGCTTATATAAATGAAGTGGCGCTCAAGAGCCTTTCAGGTGCAGTCACTGTTTTGCACGCTTCAGAATGTCTCCTTCCAATTGCAGAGACAGTGAAATTGGTGAGCAGATGCATTGATTCCATAGCTTATATTGTCTGTAAAGACAGCCAGTTCTGTTTATCTGGGAGGGCAACAGGGAATTCTGCAGGCAATGAGGTTGCGATTTCAACAGGTTCTCATCATAAGCCAGTGGGAGATTGGTGGGCTGAAGACTTAACTATTTTCAGAATTGACATATTTCAGAGGGTTCTCATTGCAATTATGGCAAGAGGGTTTAAACAATTTGCACTTGCCCCCGTCCTCATGCTCTACGCTCAGAAATCCCTTCGAGGTTTGGTGAGATCCCAACTTCTGAAAGTTCCATTGTGTAATCTTGAAATAGTTCGGTTTAATATATATTATGGGTTTTTTTTTTTCTATCAATTTAAATTTTTTCAGAAAAGTAAACTCAGAAGTGTAAGAGTTATAGTTTAGTTTAATATAAATTATGAGCCTTTTTCTATCGGTTTAAACTTTTCAGCAAATTAAACTCGAAGTGCAGGATAGATAATTCAGTCTAATATATATTGTGGGTCTTTTTCTATCAGTTTAAACTCTGAAAAAAATTAAACTGGAAGTGCAGGAGACATTTGGGAAAGGGAGGAAGAAGATGGAACCGCGACAAGAGCACGAGAAGAGAGTTGTTTTGGAAACAATAGTGAGTCTTTTGCCAAGGGAGAGGAATGCAATGTCTGTTAGTTTTCTTTCCATGCTCCTCCGTGCTGCAATTTATCTAGAGACAACGGTAGCCTGCCGTCTAGATTTGGAGAAGAGGATGGCATTGCAATTAGGCCAGGCTGTTCTTGATGATCTTCTCATTCCTTCTTATTCTTTTACTGGAGACACGTTGTTTGATGTTGATACCGTACAACGGATCATGATGAATTACCTTGAATCTGAAGTAGAAGGGAATCGACTAGGCTATAACGAAGGGGATGATTATGTTTCCCATCTGGCAAATGATATGGAAAGGGTAGGGAAGTTAATGGAGAATTACCTTGCAGAAATTGCTTCTGATCGGAATCTATCTGTCTCGAAATTCATTGGTTTGGCTGAAATTATCCCGGAACAATTTAGGGTAACCGAAGATGGGATGTACCGAGCGATAGATATTTACCTCAAGGTATGTTTTCTTAAATGAAATTGTATAACATCATAAATAGCTTGTATAACATTAGCAATTTCCACATATCAACTTGTGGTTTCTTGAAATTGAGACTAACTCCTAGAATTAAAACTAAATCCTTATGTTTTTATGTTTAATGAGCTAGATTAATTAGGTAAATAGTTAATTAGAGAATTTGTAACTTGGACAAAATTAATTTTTTATTTTTTATTTTTGGTTGTATTATCTTGGTATTTAATTACCTGTGAATGAATTTGGTTTATAAGGGTAAAAATGGTAATGAATTTCAGGCTCATCCCCTGCTGAGTGACATGGAGAGAAAAAAAGTATGCAGCTTGATGGACTGTCAAAAGCTATCAAGAGAGGCGTGTGCTCATGCAGCTCAAAACGACAGGCTCCCAGTCCAAACAGTCGTTCAAGTCCTCTACTACGAGCAGCAACGTCTCCGGGATGTCATGAACGGCAGCGTTTCGAGTGAAGATTCTCCTTCAACCCTTGCTTCCAAGCTGAATTCATACCCAGCTGAACAAAACCGTCCGGTTTCAGATGAACTCTCCAAGCTAAAAAGGGAGAATGAGGACCTGAAAATTGAGCTGGTTAAGATGAAAATGAGGATGAAAGAGATCGAAAAATCAGCTATAGTTAAATCAGCAGTGAACAGTCCAATGGGAATCATTCCGGCGTCGGCTGACAGACCTCCTCTGCCTCGAAAATCGTTTATCAACACCGTGTCGAAAAGGCTGGGACGGCTTTATCCTTTTGTACGGACAGATGGAGTCACTACAGGATCGAAAACTCGGACCAAACCCAGCAAAGATAGGCGGCATTCAATTTCTTGAAATGAAAGTTGAAATGCATTTTGTCAAGAGAGTTAAATATATATATATATATTTAGTGTTCTTGTCAGTTTGATTTTTTGAGGCTTGGGAAAACATATATAGCTTTCCTTTCTCCTTGTTTTCTCTCTTTTTTAATCCTTCATGTGTTTCTTTTTTGTGTGATGTTATGTTGTAAATATACAAGTATATAAAATTGAGCAGGCTGGTTCTGTAAAGTGGTATTGTGGGAGTTAGTACTTTGAAGCTATATATTTTTTTTGTTTTTAAGTCTGAGCACCATGGAGTTTAATGACAATTTCTCTTATATTATCTTGATTTTTTGTGTGAATATATATCGATTGAGCAACTTTTAGACTTGTCGGCTCAATTTATTAGTATCAGATATTTTTTTAATCACATTATTTCAAGTTGATCATACGAGAATATTAATTATTATTCTTTTTAACGCATAAAAAAATTATCGGATATTATTATTTAGAGTTGCATAAAGTATTCTTTTATTTTTAAACAAAACTTTGACGCAACAACAATACTTTACATCAATTTAGAAAACATAATCATGTATTAATGTTATTCAACAGTGAGTTTAAAAATATATTGGCATGTAACATACTTTTTGACAGTATAAAACTTTAATAGGAAACATTAATAACTCAAATTTTTGGCAACAATAATTTTATAAGTATTCTGAAATAATTAGATTAACGTCGTGATAAATTTAAGATTTTGAGGGTTAGCGATTTAGATTCACGAAATTTTTAAGTCGAGATTATTATTTTAATCAAAATTGTTCCATCTGGTGGTAGAGCTGCTAAGGTGTCATAATTTTTACTCTTTAACATTGTTTGTTTTACCTTCAAAAAAATACAACCGAGTCAGACCCAAAACTAATATTTACAATTGAACATGACCAGTTAAAACTAGCGAACCATTCTTTCCTTTTTTTTTTTTCTGTTCTTTCTCCCTTGGATTATTAGATTCTGAGCCAGTTGAGGTATAAATGGAAGACAAATGGTTTTCATTACTCTGTTTTCCCAGACAGGTTTATGTATATATATGCACATATATACATACATTTCCTGCAGGTGGGTTAAAGTTTCATTCAACAGTATATATAAACCAAGTCAATTTGAAGGTAAACTAACTCTTTTTCGGGGGTTGAAATGCAGTACCTGGTGAACAGCAATGTGGGGTACTGGTATCAAAATTATTGAATTCTTTTACATAAAGAGCTTTACGAAAAGTAAGAATAAGCTTTGAAGGACAGACAGGCTGCCATTGATATGCATGTTCTTGTCTGGGGGGGGGGGGGGAATCACAACATTATTGAACCTAAAAGATGGTGCTCTGTAATGGGAAATTTTGTTAGTAATTTTGCACAGTAATTTATCTATCTTTTTTCATTTTTACCACACAATTAAATTACTATAAATTGGTAAAAAAGATTAATTCACAACATAAGCTCTCCAAGAAATTATAGTTCTGATTTGTTATGCATAGTTCATTAGAGGATAACACCAGATTAACAAGCTGTTAAGTCAATATATAATTGTAGTAACAATGGGTTTTGCAAGCCAAGAAAATACAAGAAAATCTTTATACAAAAGACTTGATCACCCATTAATCTAAAAACAGAGGAAATAGAAAATTTCCCAAACATTTGGAGATCGCATGATCATCAGAAGCAGCCTAAAACCTTCTCGATGTCGACTTAAAATCCGAGAAAATTATCTGGAGAGAAAATTTAATCTGGAACAAGGTTCCAAAGACCCCCCTTTGTCCAAAAAAACAATTCTCTTTTCTTCTCTTTTTCTTTTTTTTTTTTTTTCTTCCTAAGTCATGTTCAAGCTCAAGACTTGGAAAAACCAAGGAGGCTGTTTTAGTCTCTCCTGTCTCAACTGATCTTCAAGATTAACAGTACTGTTATTACTATTACTTCCAATTTGGCATCCCAAGTTCACCTCCGGAACTTGCCGGAGATTACTCAATTTCCGGCCACCGACGCACTTGCCGGCGGATTCTTCTCTTGTTTCCCTAATCTTACTTGTCCTGTTTATGTGACTAGACCCTGTGGAGGAGGAGGAAAAACTTGGGGAATCAGATTTTGATGGCGTCTCGGATGGTTTCTTTCTTCTGGTACTGTAACAGGATGGGCCCAGGGTTAATTCAATCTCACTCTCGTCTAAAATCTCTACTGCTCGATCTGACCTGTTTAATGCTGCAATGTACTCGTCAGCTGGTCTTTCCAGATCAAGTTTCAGTTTTGAGCTTTGACTAAGAGCATTAGTACTCTTCAAACTCCATGGATTCTGTTCCAAGTTCTTCATCAGTATCTTCTGGATTTCATATAGGCGATGAAGTTCGGATACCTGCAATTATATAAATTGATTCTCAAGCTCTTTTTTTTTTTTTTTTTTTCTAAACTATATTTCCGAATTTCGCTCCATGATAAAGTTAAAAACTTGAAAAGAAAAAAGAAATTTTACCTGCTCTCTGAAAGTTTCTTCGTGCTTTATCATTGCCATCCTCATGTACTCTTTATCGTAAGGATTAAGAAGCTTCTCCATTGACAAAACTAGTCCTCAGCTTCTGCAATCTATATATATAGATATGTATATATATATATATAGATGCACGTATGTGTATGGAGGCTCAAACCCAGAAGGAAAAATTTTTAAAGAAATGAAAGTTGAATGCTTGAAGGAAAAGAACTCATGAATTGATTTGACATATGTTGACGAATAATTAGCACCTGTTGAATGAGAAAAAAGTAATTAGTGAAGATCTAATCAAAAGCTGAAAATGCTTCTTCATGTACGTATAAAATATCTATATATCTATGTGGGTGTAATACGAGAGCTGTAGTATCAAACATTATTAATAAGAAGGCATATATATATGTGTGTGTGTATATGTATTTATAACATCAGCTGCCACATAGATGTAAATTTGTCTGGTAGTTTGCTGCGATTTTGTTTTTCTCATATCACAGTTTTCATTTTGGGCCACAACAAGAATATCGTAACTAAAAATATCTTCAAACATCCAGCACTGTAGCATACTCATGTTATTATCGATCGTGTGTGTTTGATCAAAGACAATTGTTCTTTTATTTCTGTCCTCATTTCCAATATATATATATATGAATATATACACACACACACACAGAGACAATTATTCTTTAATTTCCATCCTTATTTCATATATATATATATATATATGTATATCAATTTCCAAAGTTACCAATCAATACAACTCAATCTGGAATAGGGAATAAATAGAGTTAGTTTACCATACGACTCAAACTAGTTTGATTCAACACAAAATAACATGTTCTAGCTAGAAAAAAAAAAAAAAATTTTAAATATTAAACTTATTTTGCAGCACCCATATTTTTGTAATTAAAAATTTGTTTGAATAAATTTTCAGACACCACTCCTATTACTAATCTAGCTATGAATCATGGAATGTGAAGAATTTGACTTTTCACTTTTGTCTAATTTTAATTGTATTTATGTGGGAAATTAGTAGAGCAGAGTGGTTGGTCGTGCTTAGAAAATATCTAAAATGATCTGGAGAGAAGACAAGTTATAACAGAAGATTTGTTTTTAGATTTTCAAACGCATATTCAAAGTCTTGTTTAGTAATCATCGTATGGCAATTCACAATTGCTTGGTACTATATATATATATATATATATGTATACACACACGCATAGATATTGCAATATCTCCAATTAGATTGTGATGATCTCTATATAAGTCACCCATGTATTTTGGTACTATATATATATATGTATATGCATAGTACTCAACAATCTCTACAAACCAATCAAATAATCCAAGTACAAGGAATTAAAAGACAAAGAGAGAGAGAGAGAGAGAGAGTACATTAACGAAGTTATTATATATATATATATATATGTATACGTATATAAAGGAAAAGACTCTTGAGTTATGTATATTGGACAAAAGGAGAGGTTAAACCAAGAAAACAAAACCCATAGTCTCTAAGAGATGAAATTTATCGAGTTCAAAAGGATTGGAAGCAGAAAAAGAATCGCCAAACAGTAATGGAAAAAGCTATTTGCCCAAAATAAATCCCTGCATGAACCAAAGATGTTTTATTCTGTGTGTATATATCTATATACATATATGTATTACATATTTGTATGAGATATGTATATATATCACGGAATTCATGGGAAGATAAAGTTGGTGAAGAAATATACGTAGAGGGAGAGAATCTTGTCTGACCTGTAGGAAAATCTTGAAGAGATCATGCTGAGAAGCTACAGGAATTTATGCTGGTAAAATTATCGAGTTGGGAGAGAAGTTCTTTTGAAATCAAAAGCACAGCAGCACTTGGCGCATATATATATATATATATATATAGAGAGAGAGAGAGAGAGAGAGAGATGGAAAAATTTTCAGGCAGAGATTTCTTTGAAGGAGAACAACCAGACTACCACCTTGCTCTCACATTTTCCATCAGTATATACTGCAGAAAGTTTCAGATTTTAAAATAAAATAGAAAAGAAGAAAAAAAACTGTAGAAGGAATTTATAGAGATGCTCTCTCTCTCTCTCTCTCTCTCTCTCTCTCTCTCCCCCCTTCATACACAGAAATCAAAGCTTGTTCTGCTGCTGCATCTGGGGTTTGAGGCATGCCAAACAAATCCCAGTTGCCGAGCCAATGCCGTTTAAGTTTTGTGAAAGAGATGGACTCAGACAGGTCCAGCAATGCAGGTTTTATTTTAACTAATTTAGATGTAAATATATTATTAAATTTATAATAATAATAAAAATGTGCCTATATGTATACATTTCCATATATGTATTTTGTATTTTTATAATTAATTTTTACATTATATATATTTATAGTGTGTTGAGAATCACAAGGGGGCTTACACTGCCCCAGACAAATTAGTTTTTTTTTTAAAAAAAAAAAAAAAAACAACTTATCTTAAATACTATAAGCATCAATCACATGCACCCATGAATTCAATATCACAGTTAAACAGTTGTCTGATCAATTATTATTTAATTTTTTATATACTAAAATTATTTTTTTTTTCTCCTCTTGTATTACGAAAGCATTAAAATCACTCATATTATAATTGAAAATTTCACCAAAAAATAAAATAAAAAAATCAAATTTTCGATTCAATTAAAAGAATTAACACATCAATTCCTTGAATTTGACCATAAATATTTTTTTTATTATTAATTGTCATTAATGATCACTAAAAATAATAATAATAATAATAATAAATACTTATGATACTGGTATTAGAAAAATATCTCTGTAACAGGGACTAAACGTGGAACATTTGTGTATAGTTCAAGAAAAATAAGGAGGAGTCTTTGGCCTGCCCCACCGACAAACTGATCCCCGCCATTGGATAAGAGTGACCAATTTAAATGTATATATAATAATTATCCTTAAAAATTAAATAATTATAAAATATAAATTTTGGAAAAAGAAAAAAAGTTCTGATGCGTTATGGCCTGTGGGTAATACGTATCATGGATTTCATGTGCATAATGTCATGTTACATTATTATATTATGTGTAGGTTGTTGTGGATTCCTTTCCATCGCGAAAACCGAAGAACCCAACACAATGATTATCGCAGTTAATTGGCCACGTGGTGAGGGAGATTAAAGGAATCAATCAGATCAGATATCAAACGGTCCAGATTAGCGGACCCCACTAATGTAATAAATAAATAAATAAAACGGTACACATTAAATGTACTTGAATAATCTTCTCCGCTGGTATGTTATTAGATACATCTCCTTTTGTTTTGGATTGTAACTTTGGGAACAAAGAAAATTTTAAAATTTTATTTATTAATTAAAAACAAAAAGTAATTTGTCATTTTTATGTTTTATTTGTACACAGTACAGACAGACTGTGAGAGGATGATCCTAGACCATTCTTTAAATATGTTATGGATTTTCTTCTTTTTTTCAATATATATATATATATATTTTTTTATATAATTTAGGTTTAGTAATTTTAAATTTATTCAGATTAGTTTATTAGGCAATATTAGTAAGCAGACATGCCTAGGATAAGTATAAAATTTGATTCTATTGAAGGGATATTTCCAATAACTTTTTAATTACTCAATTATTAAAATAATTATATTGTTATTTTAAATAATAAAATAAAATTATTTATCAAAATAGTATAATTTATACATGCCAAAATTATTTTTACATATATATATATTGATTTATTAATTATAGAAGTTTTATTAAAAATATTTGTTAATAAATAAATAAAATAAAATAAAATTAATGTCTGCTGATACTTATCAAGAGAAGAATATCACATGCATGTTGGGCTCATGTGCATACAGCATATACTATATATCTCTCTCTCTCTCTCTCTTACAGGCAGGGACAGTTGTCAGAAACTAAAATAATTCAATGAAAGAAAATATTTTTTTATAAAAAAAATAATAATAATAATTAAAAAATAAAACTGGGTTGGGGTCTGGAGGAGGAGAGTGACAAGGGCGCACGCGTTGCCGGTGCGGGGAGGTGCAGCCATATGGGACGGTGGGTCCATCGGGGTTGCTGAAAAGGCTGAGCGGAGGGGGGCTCGCGTCGTTGGGAGTGGTGGGGGTGAGGGAGTCTAATGGGTCCCACTATGGAAAAGAAATTTCTAAAATCATTACACCGGAACCACCAAAAGAATTGTCTTCGCTATTTTCTAACAATACACGCCGCACAGTGTATACGCATCTTCTTTTGTACATGTACATAAATACACATATCCTGTATTGTGTGTGTATGTAGATATAATATCTTACATGCATATATCTATATATATATATATTTTTTTTTCAAATCAAGTTGATTTTTGTGAATATAAATTATTACTTCATAATCTCTATCAAACTTGTATGTAATATATTTATAGAAATACGAGAGATATGATTTATGACTATATAATACATTGAGTAATAATTTATATGTTTAACGTATGATTCAATTGATTATGCTCGTGTATCTGATTCTATAATTATGAATTTATATTTTTAAACATGTAATTTGAAGGGAATATAAAACCGAGTTTGGAATTAAAATATTGTTTTTATTTAATTTTATAAATTAAATTAATAGAAAAAAAAAAAGAGAAATAATTATTTATATTTTAATATATGATTTTGAAAAAACCCACTCGTGTTTCGGGGTTTCAAAACAGCACCTCATTGAGAAATCTGACCGCAGCAGCCTGTCTGTGCTGATTTTAGTGCATTTTTTTTTTTTAGTAAATATAAAATTGCGCATGAAATATTTGAAGTTGCTCACGAACCCAAAAAAAGCATATATAAATTATACTATTGTTTTAATTATGTATTCTAAAACAACAATTATGCTTTCTGTCCTACTCGTGCTGCATGCTCCAAGGTTATATTATAATAATTGTAACTAACGAGTTTTAACCACAACGATTATTTATGGTTTTTTAAAAAAACAAAATTAGAGATTTCAATTTTAACATTTATCTAAAGTAAAATTGTATATATTATATTTTTTAGTACAATGTTTGTATGATATATGAGGTGCAATAAGTAATCAAATATATATATATATAGTGGATAACTTCAAAATTTGTAATCATATTTTTAAAATTTTGAAATAAAATTTTGTAATCAAGGTTGGTCTTAACCAACACGGTTTTTATATAACTGGTATTCGAGTGAATCTGTTATATATAATAAATGGGTTTTGACCAAATAATTATTTATGTTAATGTAAAATTAACATATATTATATTGTATTAAAACATCAAATATATATAAAAATTTATTGCACTCTTTCTTTTACCGTACTTGTTGAACATGCATGTGTAAGAAATGTGAAACAAAATGTATGAACAAAAAAATTAAATTTATTATTGCAAGTGAGATTTCTTAAAATTTCCAAACATGGAAAATTAAAGAATCTTTATGTGGAGAAAAAAACATTAATTTTTTGTTCTATAAAAAATATAAAGTGAAATTTTAAACTAAGAAATTAAGATTAATCACTAAACGATTTCTAAAAGAAAATAATAAGAAGCTACCATGCACCAATAAGAATAGTAGTTGTTACATATATGTGCATATATATATATATATATATATAATAATTTTAAAAATATTCTCATTGGATCAAGAGTATATCTTTACTCTTTCCATGTGAGACGTGCCCATGTCATGACCAATTTATCTATGCATGTTGTAATATATATATATATATATAATATCTAATTATTATTTGCAGAAAGATTATGTTAAATATTTATTTTCATTTATTCAGAAGGTCAAGGTTTATATATATATATAGATATATATGTAAAAGACCAATCTGTCTTTTATGAATTATTGATCACAATCCTAATATATAGTAATCACTGTAATATTCAACTACGTATATATAGGGGACAGGGCAGAACTAATTAATTAATAATTTTTGTCATAATAATTAATTAGAGTTAATTAACTCTTATTAGATCGTACTTGACAGCAACAATGATGACTGGTGGTGGAATCTCGAATCTGTCGACGATAATTATAATTAATTAAGATTTGTTTAATTTAATAAAAAATTAATTACGTAAATGGAGTTAGTGGAGAAACACATGGTGTTCTCTTTTGCAAGTTATTATTATAAGCTGTCTCTAATTAATTATTTAAGACTATTTAATAAGTGATTTGGTGAGGCTTAATTGTCACAGGCAGAATACATGTTATGTTAATTTATTCACATCTAATACATATTCAAATTTTTATTAATAATAATAATAAAAAAGTAAAAATATTTAGTTTAATTAATTAATTAATTATATTAACATAAAAAATAAAAATAAAAGGAAGCATTATGAGGGATTACGTCAAAAAAGAATCGTACGAGGGTCTTGTCTGATAGCATTAAGCAGCGTGGTAGTTTTGGACGGGAGCACTTTTCGAAAGCCAATGTGATGATGTGTTGGACTTCAATTTCTCAGTCTTTGCTTTTCTGTGCACGGCCGTAGCTCTTATTTTATTTTATTTTATTTTATCTTTATCCTTCTTCAAAATTCTGAGCTTGACTTTTCCCAGTACTTTTTTTTTTTTTTTTTTTTTTTTTTCTATAAAAATTAAATAATAATAATAATAACCTCATAAATCTCACTTGAGGATTTAAGATTCGTATTTGTGGACCCAATTCACAAATCCAAAATAGATTTACATTTATTCGCATATTCCATTTCTTGTCTTTTATTTGATATATTACAGAAAATCTTTTTAATTTTAATTTTAAGCCGAGTTTAAAACATGTGGTTTTACCGAACCAAACGTAGTTAACCGGGCCTAGCCCAATCATATTCTAGACCCAAGGCCGGCAGTTAAATGTAGGTGCATCCTGGCCCAACCCAATTCTGTACGCGGTGGTCTACCTTTTTGCCTTCGTCCGCTTCAGTGGCATCGGAATAATAATTTAAGTAAAATCTAATTTACTAAAATTTTCATTTTATAGGAAAAAAAAAAAAAAATCACACGATAAACATTCAAATAAAATATAATTAAAAAATTTATAATTAGGTCGAAGACATTGTTTTGTTTGTGGTCGACAATGATATTACACAATACCAGAAAGAAATGTCACACGAAAATTTAATTGGAGGAATTTTCCAATAAAGAGGGTTGATGGGAACGTTTAAACCGCATGCACTTTTTTTTTTGAAGTCCAAGGATGGCGATTCATGGAGTATCTAAATTAGTAACATATTCTGGGTTTTCTTTTTTTTTTTTTTAAGTTGGAAATTTCCAAGCAATCAATGCAAGTTTAATAATTAGAAAATTTTGTGTTAGGACGTTCAAATTCCTGTTAAAAGTTATATTTTTAATAAAAATACACGTTTACCCCATTATAGCAATAAATTTATTTAAATTAATTAGTTAATTAATTCAAACGTTTATTATAGATTCAATTTATTGAATAAATACACACGTCTACGCTACTACTAAATACTTTTGGAACAATCAATACATACATATATGTGTGTGTGGGTGTAGTAACATTATTTTTGTTGAAAACACACACAATCACATGTGCATGTGGATTAAGATCTTGGGGATCATATGGTATCAATTATCGTATGATTAATTAATTAATTAATTAATAGTAATATCAATCGTCGTAACATTAAAAAAAAAAAAAAAAATTGAATTTTGAACTTTTTATTATAAATTAGAATCTGAATAGCTGCAGAGTTAAAGTTTATTAGTTCAAAATCCAATAATTAACCGTCACATATAAAATTTAATTCATAATTTTATGTATATTGTAAGTAATTAATTAATCTTTATTACAGGACCAGAGATTAATTTATAAGTCTCTGTGATAAAACTTATTTTACATTCCCAGTCACGCCAAACGCACTATTTCTTCTCTTTCTCGCATGCACATAATTACCATCATTTGGGTAAATTTTAACTGAGATTATACAAAATCGTTAACAAAAAGTTACTTGGCAATTATATAAATTTTCATAGTTGATTAATGCGAACATACATTCACCCTCATAATTATTTTTGGAGATCCCTAAACAAATCACCCTATTAATGATTAAAATCATTTAAAGATTACAATATTATCTTATATTACATTTAATTATATAATATATGATAAAAAGTCTTCTTAAAATATAAAAAAATAATAATAATTTAACAAGTATGGTTAACGTGCATACTACGTTGGCTTACAGTTCCTATCTTGGACCACGTTTGGAGAATATTAATGAAACTCAAAATTAATCCCATTTTATATTTGACGACGAGGGGAGCAGTTACGAATCAGACGAAGGCGGCCATTGACACACGCGTACTCATCCACCAATCAACTCCTCTTTCTACATTACACACACACATATATATATATACACGCACATATATACGTACACATATAGACAAAAAGAAACACATTACCCTTTTCGCAACATAAAGTAAAAATTATAAAGCCAACTGGCACACTTCTAATCTTTAATTTTTAACGTACATTAAAACCCATTTTACACTTACAGATACATTTATGCACACAAATATATATATATATATATAGGTATGTGCAGTTTCTGGGCATGTTTTATGTTGGACTGAAAATCAAGAAACATGGGTCGTTTCAGTTGGGTGGTAGTGGTGTTGTCACTTTGTCTTTACGCTGCATCGGCTCAGGTGCTTAAACAGAACTTTTACGCTAATGTCTGTCCCAACGTTGAATCCATTGTAAGAGGCGTCGTCCGACAGAAGTTCCAACAGACCTTCGTCACTGTCCCCGCCACTCTCCGGCTTTTCTTCCATGATTGCGTTGTTCAGGTATATTTACATATACATACATACATACATATATATATATATATTGAAGAACAATTCTCACCATATCCTTCATTCCGTATATTTCGAAAATATTGAATTCAACAGGACTTACCCTCGGGTTTAGTTGTTATTATATAATTTATTATATATCCCAATTACACTTAAGTCTCTTTCTGATTTCGGCGATAGAGCAGTACTACTAAATTATTTGGTGATTGACTTATTGGGTTTGATTTATTTACTGTTCGTTGATTAAGTTAAGGATTTTGTAAACTAATGTACTGACTCTGGAGTTGGAAATAATGAAAATGTGCAAGGGGTGCGATGCTTCGGTAATTGTTGCATCGACGGGAAGCAACACGGCGGAGAAAGACCACCCGGATAATTTATCGTTGGCCGGAGATGGATTCGATACCGTGATTAAAGCCAAAGCTGCTGTAGATGCAATCCCTAGTTGCAGAAACAAGGTCTCTTGTGCTGACATTCTCGCCATGGCCACCCGAGATGTCATTGCTTTGGTTCGCACACTTTACTTTCTCTTCCCTGTTATTATTTAAGAACTTCTGAATAATTTTTTTTTAATAAATGGACCTGGGTACCTATTTAAAAAAAAAAAAAACTCATAATTTTGTTTAAATTAAAAAATTTGTGGGTTTTGAAATATATAAATAAAAATTGCAGGCTGGTGGACCGTCGTATGCGGTTGAGCTGGGAAGACTTGACGGGCTAAGCTCAACGGCTAAAAGTGTAAATGGGAAATTGCCGCAGCCTAACTTCAATCTCAACCAGCTCAATTCTCTCTTTGCTGCTATTGGCCTTACCCAAACTGACATGATTGCCCTCTCCGGTACGCCTCCTCTAAAATCTAAGAACTGTTTAAATAAAATATGCAAATAATTTTTAAAATAAATTTCTTTTCTTTTTACTTCGTATTTAACTTTAAAACGAATTATTTTGTGTAAATCATAACATAAACAAAAAGATTTTCCTACTAATTGTGATTTTTTAGTATTTAATAATTAATGTTGAAAAAGGTATCATTTAAAATGTTACCGCTTCCAGGTCAGATTAATCTGTCTCGTGGTTGGGCATCTTGGTTCCTGTATGATTGTGTTTGAGTGGGTCCCAACCGAGGAGACCTGTCCTGTTGTCTTATGATTAGGATTTGACGAATTTACCCTCTACGAGTTGGCACTGACACCACTGCGCATGATTTGATTAATTGAAAAAGAAAATGTAATTTTAAGAATGTTTTTTTTTTTTGTGTTAATTCTCACGTGCGTAAATCGGTCAAGAATAAGAAAAAATAGGAACCGTCTGATCAGATTAATTATCGAGGTGAAGTTTTGACTTTGATTTTTTTTATTTCCTGCAGCCGCCCACACCCTTGGGTTCTCTCATTGCAACAAGTTCGCAAACAGAATATACAATTTCAGCCGTCAAAATCCGGTGGACCCTACACTAAACAAGGCTTACGCAGCTCAGCTTCAGGCGATGTGTCCCAAGAAAGTGGACCCCAGGATAGCCATAAACATGGATCCAAACACCCCCCGAACTTTTGACAACGCGTATTACAAGAACCTTGTAGAGGGAAAAGGCCTATTCACATCGGATCAAATCCTCTTCACCGACCCGAGATCCAAGTCCACCGTGATGGCATGGGCAGGAAACAAAGCGGCCTTTGAGAAAGCCTTTATTGCTGCCATGACTAAATTGGGTCGGGTCGGAGTCAAGACCGGAACAAACGGAAATATTCGTCGTAATTGCGCTGCTTTTAATTGATCGGGACCCGAAAAAGAAAAATTTCACATATGGTGAGACTTTTTCTGACGATAAAAATATTTAATCTGCAATTGAAAATTTGTAGTTATTATAATAATAATAATCATTAAGGCGTGTTGGCAACTGAGGAAGTTGAAATTATTAAAAGATAATTAATAAAATAAATATAAACAATGCGATAATTTTAATATTTTATTTTGTATATATAATATTATTAAATTATAAATAAATCTTGAAAATAAAGACTAACAAAACATCAAAATCAAACCCTGTTGGCAACCTTATCTTTCTATGAATCTCAACAGCTATATCAGTCAAAAAAAAGCTGCTGGAAAACGAGCTTGTTGCACATAGCTTTCTTTGGTTAGAATTCTCTGACTTGGTATGTGAAGGATTCTTCCCCAGAAAATGACCAGCTTTATATACAGAGACCCTGTATAAAAAACCAAGATCATCAATACTGATGAAGTTACTGTCACCTATAGTACACATGCAAAAACGCACATATATATAATACATGTAAACATGCTGTGAT
Organism: Carica papaya; assembly: GCF_054855325.1. Taxonomy (NCBI): domain Eukaryota; kingdom Viridiplantae; phylum Streptophyta; class Magnoliopsida; order Brassicales; family Caricaceae; genus Carica; species Carica papaya. Next base: position 2,153,044 of record NC_142312.1, on the reverse strand, counting down.
TTCTAAACAGTATGGTTACTCGTAAGCTTCTGAGTCATGGGTATGAGAAACTGTCCATTATTGATAATGCTGGATGGTCGGTAGCAAAATTTATATTAGTCTTTACAATAATAGCTAGAAGATTTAAGAGTTGAAATTCATGCGGTAGGTTTCTGAATAATTTATAGTGAAAATGAAATATTCTGTGGAATCATGCTAGTATGCAATCTAATATTATAAGAAAAGCCAAAACTGAATAATCCCAGCCAAGCTGTCGCAATCTAATTATTTCCACACATCACCACGGATCATCAGTTCCATCCAACAAGTTGATCTAACCAATTTCGGCAAATAACTTGACTACGGATGTTCTACTATGACATTAATGATTCAGTATTTTGACTAGTAAATTTACTATAAACTCACTAAATTATTATTAAATATTAAAAAAGTTACTATAGAGATATCATGCCTCCAAGATATCATAGATTTTCCTGGACTAGGCGCTCATTTTGTATCGCGTGAATCATGACCCTGCAGCAGATTGAAATGATGAAATAATATCAGATCTCAGATCGCACATACATTTCTTCCCTAACCTAATTTATCTGACAATAACTCAATCTTACATCGGCAATAGTAACCAATAAAAGAACAAACCAGCAAATAAAATGACTGCTTCTACGAGACTTTAGTTTTACCATCAAATCTTTGCTTCTTTAACTCCTCTGTGCAGGCTCTTGTGTAATTGGGCATATAAAAAGCATTTAAAACTTCATAAGCCATGTTTGAAACATCTAAAAGTGGAGAAGATCAAGACTGGAAACTTGCATCCTGCGAAGGAAATCATACATTTGCTTCTTCATTTGCTTCTTCTCTGAGTTAACTACTTGTGAGTAATTCGTGCATAGAAGCCAATATTATGAAAGCATCAAATTCAATTATATAAAGCTTTTCTAATCTGATCAATAAAAGCATCAATAAATTTATGTTCCCTAAGCAATCTCAATCAAAGATGTAAACAGATGGACCATATTAGCAGCTGTGAAAAGCTGGAAAATGGTAGAACATTTTGCATCGTAGACATTTCAGCGATCTTTCTTTACATTACAATTATCAATTACAATGTCAATCCAAAGGCTGTCTCTGAATCCAAGATAAGAAAATTCTCTTGCATTAAATTTTAATAGTAGTTCCTAGTAAGAAGTACTAGAATATCATACCATCATGTTCTGGACTGGCAAGCATATGGTTTTTCTTGTTATCATTCATCAGCTTAAAGATATGAAGGAAAACAAAAAAGAGCTACACAAAAAAGGGAACTTAACTTAAGAAGTCGCAGGCTCTGACAAGCTTACCATCTCCCTTTTGGTAAACCAATTAATGTTAAAGGCAATAGACCACACAGGTAAAGAACTGAATGTTGATGAAAAAAGTACAAAAATATGAAGAATACGTGTAAAAATTTACATACAATAAAACAAAGTTAACCACGTAATCACAACATATCTATCTGCCTCTATGCAGCACTCTCAATTTCAAAAGAAGGTTACAGAAACTTGGCAAAAACCTGCATCATACTGACATGTAACATCAGAAGCTTAGATCTAAGGGTAATGCCCACTAAGCCTGGCAGCCGGCTGCATCAATCTGACTATTGTGGTTGAGGTTAATCAACAGAAAGTCCCTGCATAAACAAAAAATCAAAAAAAGAAAAAATCCAACCAGATTATATCTTCGCTTGTACCATAATCAAGAGCAGAACATCCAGCCTACCTTCAATCACATCCTGAAGGGAACCAATATCTCAACAAGAAGCTTTCTTGATATAGATTGGTGATTCTTTGCAGAGTGAGCCAGAGGTATAACTCTTCCTCCATTCATTAAAGAAAATAAAGAAGTTGTTTGCATTTGGTATTAAGAATCTATCTTTACATTTGAAGAGAGTCAATTTCACTTTTCAGAACTTAATTTCTTTTTCCATAATAGTTTCTTTTTCCATAATAGTAGAAAATAGTATCATTTCCATTGATGAAAAACATACAACACTTAAGTAAAAAATAGAGGAAACAAAAACCTAGCACCACCAGTATATATGCCGTGAAGCGCAATTCATTTCCTAATCCATCGGCCAAGTAATAAAGGAAAATTCCAAGTTGCAATCAGAATGGACCTGCTGGACATGTAAAAACAGGACTTACCATTCTGTCGAAGATTACCCAGTGAATAATGACTGAATTTTTGATGTTCAGCATATTCATCTAATCCCTTCCCTTTTTTAGGCACTGCAACTGCATAAATCTGTATCTTACCATTCCATGATGTCAATGTCACAGTCAATAATTGAAAATTTGGGCACAATCTGAGAATGAATTTTCCTCCACACGCATTGAAAAGGAAAAGAAACAATTCCATGGATAGTAAGAGCACGAGTAGAAAGCACCAATTATGCAAGCTCATGAGCTAAAGAATATACCATATTAACGTAATGCAAATGAAACATGTCCCAGTAAATGGTTTATATAAACCTACTAAATAAAAGAGTTCTGTAATATAAAATACTGTCACATGATACAACTGGAACATTTATGACGCTTAAATAAAATATTGACTCAAGTAATGCTTTTGCAATTTACAAGCACCTAATACTTGACTACTATATGTCCAAATGTGGTAAGAACAAACATGGCTGATGATCAGAACACAAAGAGAGAGAAAGAAAGAGAGAGAGAGAGAAAGAAAGAGACAAAGAGAGAGAGAGAGAGAGAGAGAGAGAGAGTACAGAGTTGATGAAATAGGTCAGCACTGTTTTCAGGAGAAAAAAAATTCAACTAAGACTCCATTAATCAGGAATTCAACAACTACACCGCTGAAAATTTTATAGCCACCTTTATTAACAAAGAAGAACTTTATGAATTAGATAAAACCACGGCCTACTTGTAACTGCTAGATTCTTACAAATGTTTAACATTTCATGATGTCCCACCCCCAGGAATAATCAGCACTACGATTTATATACAATCTAAAACCTGAACCAAAACTTCCTCTAGCTTTATGCTTATATACTTCTGCTTTGCTCACAAGAATATCGTTGTCAAGATCAATGTTAGCAGGGAATCTACAATCTCAAGAATACTTAATCAGTCTTTGTGTTTCTTTTTTCGTTTATGGTCGAGGAAAACGAGTTCCGAGTCCATATCCAGAACATGTTGAAAAAGCCCCCATCCATTCTTCTGACGCATGCATCCGAATCCTCTCAAGTTGTGTTGGCCAATCTACCCCTAGGATCGGAGGATCTAAGTCCAATGCAACTTGCAAATCTAAACTGGACACACTTGGCTTTTGTACATATGTCACAGGTATCGAACCAGGCACCGAGGAACCGAGTCGGTTTATATGTTTGTGCCCTGACCTTGAACCAGCTAACTTCAAACAGGGCCTAATTAATCTCTTCACGAAAATATCAAGGGCATTATTCAGTAAATTGGCAGAGTCAGCTGAAACTTGCAATCCCTGCATTTGTAATTCCTGCTCCAACCGCTTCATTAAGGAACTGGTATCAGGTAGCTCACCACTTTGGTAACATGTCTCAGTACATTGACTAGAGAATAATCTATTACGCAGTACTTTCCGTTCCTCCTTTGTCTTCAAGCTGATGCCAAGAGGAGCTCTAAGAGGGCTTCTACTATAAATGCCAGGGCTTCCAGTAGACTGATCAACCTCTTCTCCGTCTTCTACAGAGAATGGGTGTCTGCTAGCCAAAGAAATCAACTCATTAGCACCCTGATGTTCTTGAATCTTAGTTAATACATCTTCACATGCAGCACTATGGCCCTTCCCATAAGGCCCTAAAGGGCTTGGGCGGTCCTTGAATTTGCGATCACGAAGATTGGGTGTCCTTCCTCTACGAGGAGATTGAGGAAAATCCTTGCACAGGGACTGAAGACTACTTCTACTTCTTTGATACCCATTTGCCACTTTGACACTTGAACAACTTTCTATTTTGTTCAACTTTGACGGAGGAATCTTTGACAGTGATGCGTTTTTTATAATTGCTCTGAGGAGATAGTTATGAAGCCGAATATTTTCTCTCCCAATGGTGGCAATACATAGTTTATCAAACTCTGTTTTACTCATCTTTAGGTTTAAAAATCTTGCGAGGATATTGAAATACTTCTCCACTCTAGCATGGCCAAGCTTCCTTTCCAACTGAGATTTTAGCTCTGAAGTGTCTACTGGAGAAAAATGCTGACCCCCTTGCATTTCAGTTTCTAAATTCCTCGCCATCATCAAACCCAAAATTTCAGCCTACTACTCAAGAACCCATTAGTACGCAAATAACATTCTCGCCAATAGTCTGTTGAAAAAACAAAAAGAAAAAACCAAAAACCAAACCCTAGCATCATCAATCTTTACTATCAAAGTCAATTTCAGCGAAGAAAGTCAACACTCGAATCAGATATAACTTGCATACTAAAATTCAAACCAAAATAAGCAATACCCAGATAGAAAAAGATCCAAATAAGATTGTAACTTCGTTTCGCTCATTAATCCTTCAATTCCACGAACCCAATAACTAAAATCAAAAGATAGAAAATCCACCAAATTCCAATCCCCAATTTCTATTGCATTGAACCCCAGTACAAAGAAACAATTGAATCTTCAAATTCTAAATCTAACAAAAACACAACAATCGCATTTGCCCAGAAGTAGAAACCCACCAAATAAAATGCGCGGACATTCGAAGCAAGAAAATATAGACCAGAAAAAAAATTAGAAAAAACAAAAAAAAAAATGAATAGTAAAATACTAACCCTGAAACTGTCGCTGTTGAATATTCCGTTAGATTCAATGAATTCACTGCAACGACCTTCGATCACTGAGTTACTAGAGAGAGAAAGTAGAGGGAGAGAGAGATTAGGGCTAGCAGGCAAGGAGGCTTTTTAGAAGCTTCGGTCGAGTCATCGGAGTCAAAGGAGCACGTGCAGTTTTTAGCAGAGCGTAAGCTGCTTAGTTATAAACCAACCAGCCAATCATGTTTTCTTTTTTATACGGATCTTGACTTGAGGTCACACCATAAAAACACCGCCCACCAAAAATTTTGTACCCAAATTTCCTGTTTTAGGAAATAATATGACACAATTCTTGCTCGCTCGCTAAGGTTGACTTTCAAACTGATTACATTCCACCGGGTCGGGTCGGATTGGGTCATATCAGAACTTTTACAATTTTGGAAAGTGTTTTTTATTTCGTTCGTTTAGGAATTGACGTTGTTATTGTTTTTCTAATGTTTCAATTTGTGGGTTTCGGTGTTTGTAACACCTACATGTACATTTAACATTCCTCAAAATTAAAATAAATAATTTATTACTTAACTAAGTATGTAACCATATTAAATACAAAATGAGGATGCATTTTCTAATTTTTCATGTAAATGCACAATTTTTTTATAAAAAATAAGTGAACTTTATTTGTATTTTATTTAAATATTGATATTTTATTTATTTATAATATTATAAAAATTATTCGAGATCATAATAATATAATGTACGTGTAGAAAATATTCGAGATAATAATAATAATATTTGAATTTATCATTTTAAATCCATTTCAATTTTTATTTTTTAAAACAAAAAATCCAGTTACATAAAATAGCAAGATAATACATTACATGATTCCAATAAATTTTTTAGTGGAAACAATATTCTTACTTTAAATAAATTTTATGTACAATTTAAGTTAATTTTTCTATAATTCATTCATTAATAAGTAAAAATATAAATTGACAATTAAAAAATCAAATAATCAATGGAGTTGTTTTAATAAAAAAAAAAATCAAAATGACTTGCTTTAACGTCATATTCTCTTTATACAGTAATCTCTATATAAATAACGAGCACTAATAAATAATTTAATCAGTATAATTTCGAAATTATTATCAGGGAACATCTTAATCTACTAATATTTTATTCTACCATGCTTATAGGTGGTGTAAGGGGGTCACAATTTATTATCTTATAGTTGTTGGGTCTCATTTTCAACTTTTGTCTTATATTTCAAATATTGTGACATTTTGGATATATCATCCCATATCATAGTTTTGTACTTCTTATTTTATTATCTATATTATATGTTATTATTTATATTATATGATAAACTGATACATATTACATTTCTATTAAATAAAATATTTATTACTTTTCAAAAAAAATAACCATGAAAAAAAAATTTATTCACTATCTACAATGAACTCTTTTTGTCTTGCTATGATAATTTTTCAAACGATATGCTCTAAATATAAATGTAAGAGTCTTCAGTGATCACATACCGATTCGAAAATGTCTAATTTGATTGTATTATTATGTTTCGTGCATAAACTTTGTGAAACATAGACAATATATATTTTAGTTAAATTATTATTTACAAAAATTAATATAAATTTATAAATAAATTATATAAAAATTTTATATTTATTTCCGACTGTCTTAATATAAAAAAATAAAAAGAAAGGAAATTTTCTTATTTAAATAATATATTATATCTAAAATATATAGAAGATTTTAAGCTTTTAAAAGGTTAGTGAGATATAAGTAGTGTTAACAATGCAAAAAGCTTAAATTGTACTTTCCGTGGCACGAGTAGCATGTGGGCATACGCGTTAACTCTTAAATTGTACTTCCTATGCCACGAGTAGTCGTCAGTGCTTTGGAAATTACAGTTTATTAAGCAGCATGCTTATTTAACATATAATTAATTATATAATTTATAATTAAAATTTGTATAATTTTTTAAAGCTTTTGTAAATTTTTCTTAACATATGCTTAATATTTTTAGCTAGGATAATCTATCATATTCTACTGAAACCAAAAAATATATATATATATATATATTCCACTTGACTAACAATTGTAAAGAGTGATCAAAATTAAGTTCAAATGTTAAGTTGCTACATATAATTAGTCAAGAATACATACCTTAATTAGATAAATTACTTGAATTTTAGTATTACTTTAATATTCATCTTATATATTAAAGATTAAAACGTAAACTAATCCCCTAATTAATTGAAAAAGAAATTAACCCAAAATTAAAACAAAAATCAATTTTTTTTTTTAATTTTTGAATAAATTTATACATTTATTAAATAAATAATCTACATATATCAATTATTGTATAATATTATAAATAAATTTTAAACCAAAATATAAACAAAATTAGAATACAATTCAAATTCACACCCATTTGTAAAAGAAGAGAATAGTAAACATTTAGTTAATTAATGATTAGTCTTTTTATGCCAATTGAAAGAAATTAAATTAAGTTGTATATGTCCCAATTAATTAGTACTAATTAAAATCAATGAAATATTAAATAGTCTAAACGATAAGAAATTCGCGAGAACTAAAAAAAAAAAAAAAGAGATTAATTAGATTTTAAAAATTAATAACTAGTTATAAGAGATTGAAATTAATTAAAACTAATTAATCAGGTAGGAACCCAAACAGTAGCAAATACAACATTGTGTCCTTTCCATGTGAGCACAAGATCGTCCTCTTCCCTCTTCAATCCCCACCCAGCTGCATGCTCGTCAAGCATGGTTTTCACCTCCGACACCGCCTCTTCCCCGAACCCAAGCCCTCTAAAACTTGCATTTCTCATTCTCTGCACCCACCGGCTCTTAGGTTCCACCCTCTCCACCCTCTGCAAACCCTCGTGCGCGATCACATTCTCAATCTTCCAGCATATATCAGCTTCGTACCATTGCCTGTGTTTACTGCCGCGAGGAAGAAACGTGTCAATGGTGTCGTATGGAATCCACATATAGTTGAAAGCGGACCTTAGTCTGCACACGAGGTTATTTGATGTGAAATCTGCGTCTTCATCGACGACGACGACGACTGTGGGGTCTAACCCTCGGAGTTCTTTCAGAAAAATTGTTCGCAGTGATGTTGCAGTAGTTGGGTTCGTGGTGTTGGGACTGATCAATGGAGAAAGAGTTTCTTCTGCTATGTAGTGAAGCATCATATGGCAGTTTATAACCAAAGCCTCGTTGCTTTCTGGGTATAACAAATGTTGCACTCTGAGTTGCTCGATCAGAGCTGAGTAGCCGTCTGTGTAACTCGACGGAATGGCTCGGAACTCCAGCATTATGTTGCGGGACCTTGCGAAGTTAACCAATTTTGACCCTAATTCTTCGTAGGAGAGGTCAAGCATAGGCGGCGGAACATCCTCTATCCCACCCGCGACGGTGAGCTTCACCAATGGCGGACCCTCTAGCCGATTGGCAATGGCGTCGAGCAAAGTAGGGATTTGCATGCAATGTGTCAAGCTCAAATCGACAATGTGAATAGCGGCGTACCCTTCAACGGCGTCAAGAATTGCCGCATTGGCTGCGGTGAAGCCGAATCGATGCCACGGGGTTAAGTCGACGAAGCTAGCAAGCTCGATGACGGAGAATTTGTGGGTGTCAGTGGCGAGGTTACAGCTGTGCGCGTTGGCCATGGCGGCTGCCAGCATGGTGCAGGATCCAGTCTTGGCGGCGCGGGCGATAAGTGCTCGGAGAAATGCGCACGTGAGGCGCTGGTTGGAGTCACCGTCCGGCGGTGCAATGTTGTTGAGTACCCAGAGGATTTGCTGTGCGAGAGTGGCGTCGTTGGAATCGATGGCGTTGGCACAGTGAACCAGGAGCTGCTCCATGCAGTTGGCGTCACCAAAATTGCCAAAAGCTTTGGAAGTTGGAAAACCCGGCCATGGCCGAGTCCGGTGGAGCTGGTTCTTGTTCATGGTTAGTAAGTTTGATAAGTGAGTGATTTGGTGCAAGGGTGGTGGTGGGGTTTCAGAGAATTGCATCATGGAGAAGACACGCACAGAGATCAGAGAGAACAAATTTGAGAGAACCTACAAAAGAGAATAAAACGAAAAGATAAAAGAAAAGAAATCAGGAAAGCAGAACGAGAGAAAGAGACCAGACTAACAGTGGGTACCTAGCCATTGGGAAACGATCCGTGAAAGATCAAAAAATTGTTTCTTTACTTTTTTTTTTTTTCTGGGGAAAATTAGAATTAGTTCTGCAAAATGAATTAAGGATTAAAAATGGTATAAAAACTGGAAAATCGAAAGAGACAGTTCAGCTTTTGACTGAGGATTTCCTTTACTCTGCTCCACACGAGAGAAGAAGAAGATCAAAAAGGACCCATCAAGAGTAAACTCTCATCCCAATGAAGAAAAATAAACTTAGTTTGAGTCAATTCGGGAAAAAGAAAAAGACCCATCAACAAAACCTTGCTTCTCTCTCACACAAACTCAGCCTTTTTCCTTTGCAAATTATATTCAAAGAGAGCTCTGGCTATGGGGATCGGTGACTCAGTGACTCACAACCTTTTCATGGCTACAAAAAGGGCCTATCTATTATGTCTAAATCCAAATGAAACCTCATAATTCTCTCTGTGCTGCTTCTGTTTTTGATCACAAACAGAGATCAGAGAGAGAGACAGTGAAAATATAAAGAGAGAAAAAGAAAAGGGTGGGCTGGTTTCTGTTGGATTTTGGTGGCATGTGATGCGTGTAGCCGGCTGGGAGCTTGTCTGTATGTGAAGGTTGTGGTTTGTCATGTATCGGGTGGTGGGGATTTAGGGCAGGTGGAGGGGAGAAGTAAGTCCTTAATTTGCTTCACTTCACTCTCTCACAGGATTATATATATGTATATATCGTCGTCATCATCACCAAATGATTCATTTTATCAGATCATCATCATTAACAAATTATTCAATTTTTTTTATCTTTGTCCCTCTCAACTTATGATTTCTTTACCATGAGAACTAGTTTTGAGTTCCTTTAGCCACATAGGTTTTTCCCTTTTCTTAATGAAAATATACATTAATTTGTACCGCATATAAATCAATTATAATATAATATAAATAATTTTTAAATAAATACTTACTACATAATTTAAATTTATAATTTTTTATTAAAAAATGACGTAATAATAATTAAAATAAAAAATTGTAATAGCCACCTTTAAATTATTATATAAACGTACATATTCACATACATTTTGCTTAACTATTAGTTTGTTAATAAGTAAATATATTTTTTTAAAAAAAGTAGAAGAAAATTTCAGAAGATGCAATAATTTTATTGAAGACGATAAACTCGGATATAATACAAGAAATATAATAAGATTTTTTTTTAAAAAAAAAGTGTATATATATATATATAGATATAGATATATTACCAAGTGAGATAAAAAGGGGGAGAGAGAATTGTGAAGGGACTTCCACTCAAACGGGTCATACGTATAAAAGCCAGAATCTCTGCACTCCATGAATAAGACAAAGATTTTATCCTCCTATCCAATCAAATAATCGCAAATTATTTTTTTAATTTATTTAAAAATTCAATATATATTAACTAATTATTTATTAACTCAATTGTTAAATTTAAATCCAATTATATTTTTTTATATATATATTCTAATTAAAAAAATTATGTCAATAATAATTTATCAATTGAATTACTAATATATTCATTTATTTATAAGAAGTCTTTGATTTAAATAAACTGTATTTTCGTGTGTTTAATAAAAAATTAAAAAATTATTACATGTATTATTTATATTATATTATGATTTTTATATGTACGTCGACTAATTAATATATAGACATGTTTTTATCATATTTGTATAAAATTATTAGTTTTTTTTTTTTTTTTTTTTTTTTTTTTTACGTACAAAGCTAATATGTATACAAGTAAGATTAAATAAATTAAAATTAAAGAAAAGTATAATACAAGAGTACAAAAAGTTAATTATAATTTTGTATATAATGAAAAAATAAATAAGAGCAAAAAATATTGAATTATTACAAAAATTAAACTATAATAAAACCAACCACAAAGAATAAAATTGTAATATTCCTTCCTTGATGTTATATGTTTAGGAGCTTAAGGTAGCAGAGTGGTATAATATTTATACCACATTGATAAAATAGGGCGTTGCGTAACACACATATATTATAGCCAACATAATAAGTACGAATTAATTAGATATAATAAATTAACATATTTTATTTATTATTTCAAAACTATTTGTTTCCAATAATAGAACTTTAACTACATAACATATGTCTATTCTAAAGAAATTTAAAAAACAGAAAGGATACACACGAGTTTGCGGGTCCTATACGGATATATATACACATATATATATATACATATATCCAGGACATTTTATCTCCTCTCATTTTCAAATATCGTCAGCCAACCACACACATATACAAATGTCTATATCTGTATTATACTTTTAGACATTCTTCAATCTTTTCTACTGTAATTTCTCTCTCTCTCTCTCTCTCTCTCTCTATATATATATATATATACATATATATATTGGGTTGAGCCAAATTTGTTTTTGACATTTAACTCTAGAAAGATATTATCCAGGACCAGTTTTAGATATCCACAGGAATTTTTAAATATTTTGTTTATGTTTTTGTATATATCGTAGGGGAGTTACTGTAGAAGCGGTCCATGTATATATATATATATATATATATATAAGCATGATAGATGATGGTAAGATATATTGTAGAGGATCTTGTGCACGTGATAGGGTCGATCTGCCTTGTGTTCCCTTATTGAAGAACTGTAGAAAAGTTGTCCTAAATCCCTCCTCCGACCAGCTCCCAACCCCACCCCCACCTTCAAAAAATAGACCATTCGATCACGCCACCCACCAAACTGGACGCACTACATTTCCACCTCCCAAATTTCCATATACATATATATATATATATATACATCTTCCTTACATTTACAAATATATACAATACGTACACGCATATATATTTACGTATGTAATGTTAATGCAGATGATTTCGTTTATAAATCTCACATGCAAATGCTAAAAGGTGTGACCCAGATATGCTGCAGACAGCTAGGTTTTTAGTAGTACTACCAAAGATAACATGTAATTACAGTATGAACTTAAGATAAAATTTCTTTAAAATTTAAAATTTTGTAATTTTAAACAATAGTTTGTGTGAAAAAGGAGAGTGGCCAATCTAATTATAAGTAAGAATATTCTCCTACGTTATACCCACTTTTACACATGTATGTGTATATATATACATACATTTGCAGTGTGGAATATGTTTGCATGTGTTATTACAGATGGGGTTAAATTCAATGATACAAAAGGTTTCACCAAACAAATGAATAAAATAGGAGTCTGAGCGGAAAAAAGCTGTCTCACTTTTCCCTCCTACCTTTTAAAAAGGATTGTATATATTCCATCTATGATATACATATATATATATATATATATCATAATATACGTGGTTGTCTTTTCGAAATTACATGTCTTCGAAATGCATGAAGGCAAAGAAAAAAAGATGAGGGCATAAGAAGAATCTTGAATAAGGAGAATCATATAAGTTAAATCAGAGTTTGAATAATAATTAATGAGTGAGAATTTTGAGGAGGATTCCTAAGCTTTGAGATACAAGAACTAAAAGACATGGGTCCCCTATAAAATAAAATTATAAAATTTTTTGCATAAATTTTTTTAAAAAAAAATTAATTTTTTTTTGGGAATTCTCAAGTCTGGAAATATTGAAATTCTCTGAGCCAATTCTTGCTCTTTTGGGTTCTACTTTATTAATTGACAAAGTATAGAACAAATTGTGTAAGAATGAAATTAAGGAATTAATCCTAACATGTGCTTAAGATGCCTATTTATAGTAGTTCTATTTTATTTGTATATAAAAATATGTTATAAGTACTGTTTGGCTAGCTCGGATTATAGTGAGTTTAATTACCTCAAATCAGAATTCGAAACTTAATTTTTCAATCAAGTAATTCAAAGTTAATGCTAGGTTTGGATCAAACCTATAATTTTTGTGAATTAATTCATTTGGAAAAATTCATACTTAATATAAATAGAAAATACATAATAAAAATTTTAAATAATATCACGTACGAAATTTAAGATAGTTATTTCAAAATTTCATTAGAATGCTAAGTTTTGGATTTTAGAAAGTTTCTTCTTTATTGATAAATACAAATATATCAATTGTACTAAAATTAATTTTACTAATTTTTTTTTAAAAAAAATGAATAACTTACCAAGTATAAATGAAAAATTATGAGAAAAATTTTTGCATATTAACTTGTTAACTTGTGTATGAATATAATTAACAAGCAGCGTGATGATTTTCTGTAAGAGATTGTACGTTCGAGATATTTTGCATAACTTCGATTTGTTCTTATTTAATTTTATTATGATTAATATTTTATGTATCGCCTATTGATAAATGTATAAATTTTTAATATTAAATTATATACTTTTAATTTTTAGGTTTTCGAAATTCATAGAATGCGACACAACAGTCAAAATCTTTTATTAGATTCACCGCTTAACGGGCTTGCTTCTCAATGGCCCAATATTGGGAAGAAGAGGGGCTTAACTGAGCTGAGCGAGTCACCTCAAATGAAAATTGGTCTGAATTTCTGATCATGAGCGAGAGAGAGGCAGATCAAAAATAGTTTCACTCTCTGCAACTAATGGACTAAAAGCTTTAATTTATTTGCCACATCTTGCAATCAAGTATATATGTCACTATAATTTTAAGCCATAGCCCATTATAGAAGCCCATCCGGCCCAAAAAAACCCGATCAAGAGGTCCGAGTATTTTTAAATATCAAATTTTCATATATTATTAATTATATAAATATGACAATTATACAAAATAAAACGCTGTATTCTTTTCCTACTAAAATTCCAAAAAAAAAAAAAATGTATAGCCAAAATAACTCATAGTATGTGTATATATATATATACATATCTTAAATGCAGCATAGAATATAAGAATACACATATATATATATAAGTAAATATATATTCACACACGCACACACTATAATTTTAATATCCGCTGATACTAAAACTTTTCTGAAAAAAAAAAAAACATATAGCCACTTAAAGATATATACCGATATATATATATATTTATTTTATAATGTCTTAAGAATATTATTTGTTTATAAATAAATAATAAACAAACATATCAATCAAAATTAATCGAAGCAGAATAGAATGTTTATAGAAATTAAAAACACAAATCAGTCGGTCTAAATAAATAATATTAACATATAAACAGATCGATCATATTCAATAGTAAATGGGCCTGAGTCTACAAATAAGTTGGGCCCAATAGACTGTAATGGGCTCAGGGCTTATCTCCAATTCAATTCAAATTAATGGTGAAAAATAATTTTAAATTTTTAAAAATTAGTGGGGAGAAAAAAAAAAACAAACAAACAAACAAACGGAAAGGAAGAAAAGAGTGTTGCGGTCAACGATCTCAGGCTGGTGGGGGGAGTGGCCCGAGAATTTTCTTGAGGTTCCGCCGATCTGGGGAGCAGTCACGTGAACACCCATGCCCGACATCATCCCATGTCGGATCCCTCTCTCCGTATATATATATATATATATATATATATTTGCTTTTATTAAACTTATTAATATATTTATTTAATATTTTGTTATGTGAAAAAAAATAATATTTTATGCCTTTAAATTAACCTAATTATATAATAAATATTCTTACTCATTATTTATAAGTAAATGAAACGGTACAAATTGCAGCGTTTAATGAGTCAGGTAGGGTAGGTGAGTAATCAATTCAGTATACCCAGGTTTAGGGAAGCAGAGTAGGGGAACCTGATACCTCAAAAAGGAAAGCAAAAAAAAAAAAAAAACAACACCACCACTAAATTTACTAATTACAGCTTGCTATTTTTAGGGTTCGATAGGAGTAATTAATTCGTAAGTTCTCAAAAAAACAATAAATAAAAATATCATATACAATAAATTATATTAAATTTTAAGTATAATAATTATTTTAATTAAATATTAATTGTTTGAAAATCCACATGGGTCCTTTAAATACAAGCAGTAAGTGTCCATTAGTGCTACTTGCATTTTAATGTGTGTATATATTGATATGCGAATGGTTGTCTTTTGTATGATAAGTGATAAGGAACCTGAATATAAAATATGTATGTTATGATAAATATTATAAAATGTAAATACGCCTATAAAAATTGTTGAAGGGCCAGGTGTCTCTCGTAGAGAGGTCAGAAGTGTGGCCCTCGCAGTAAGGGCTATATATATATATATATATAGCTTTATATCCATACCCATTCAAGAACAGCAACAAGCAAAGAAATATTAAATCATGAAAATGAAACACTGACTTTTTTTTTTTATATAATTTATTTAAATTTTTATTTGTGTTTTTATATAATAATAATAATAATAATATGCCAACGTTCGGAGAATCTCAAAAGCCAACAAACATTTACAAGGGGATGATAACGTCAGCTTCATCAACTTTCAAAAGTAGACCCCCCCCCCCCCCCCAAAGTTTCCACTTGCTTCCCAACTTGCCTTTTAATTTAACTTCTAATTTTCTTTTTTATTATTACTCAAAAATTAACATTAAATTTTTTTAATTTAAACAGGAATGTGAATAATTATAAAGTTAATTTAACTTAAAAAATTTGTAACTCAATTACCACTAAAATAAATAAATAAATAAAGCGTTAAAAAAAGTAAAAATAAAATTTTTAATAAAATTCAAATAAGCGCATGATTAATTCATAAAATTTTAAGTTTCATTCCCAATAATTTACTTTTGATTGGTCGAAAAAATTAAATTTTAGTACGTAAAAATGTTACAGCTATTAATAACTTTAGTTAACTGATTATTAAATTTGTTAATTTAAATAAAATAAATAATTAACAACCATTAATTTAAATATTTGTATGTATGTCATTTAACCCTAAATTAAGTAATTTTTTTTTATTTATGAAATAACAAAATTTTATATTTGGTAAACCATAAGGATTAAAAGTAATTTTTATGGGTAAATTTGCAAATGGAAAAAAAATATAATGTAACTTAATTTAATATATAATTTATTATACGGGGAGAAATGGGGTCCCACATTTGGCTACCAAGAAGCTTGGAATTTGTCGTGGCTACCTAATTTCATTGACAGAGAGATAACGTTGGTGAAATCCGCGTCACACATCTTCTAATTTTCATCTAATTCATTAATTAATTAATTATAATATTTTCTCCTTCCTCGTGTTATGTCTAATACTTTATTGCCTTTAATTTTTGTCTCGTAGTTTAAATATTTATTTAATTCTAAAATAATCACTTAGCGAGATGGAAGGCATGAGGCATGACGTGGTAATTACTCATGACCATGTTATTTATCCCCATTTTTTTCATTAATAAATGAGACACACATATATATATATATATAAATATATTTTCAAAAAATTAATATCACACGCCTCGTGTCAATTATATCGACAATTGGTTTAAATTAACTATAATTTTAAATTACCTAAATCATATAGTTTAAGAAAAAAAATTAATTTTTTAACTTTTATTTAAAATAAATTTAATACATATTACGATGTGCTCAAATTTTAAAATATATTATACTAATTAAAAAATATTAACACGTGTAATAATATTTTATATTAAGATGCTAAATTTACATTATTATTTAAACATATTATTTATTAATTTAATCAGTCAAATTACGTTAATGGAATCTAATATACATACCAACGATTATGAAGTACTAATTGCGAGAGGACTATGAAGTTAGGTTTATTGGAGAACTCTAATATATATATATATATATATACACACACACACGTAGTAGGACTCTTCAAACAGCTTAATTCCACATATATACACGATAAGCAAGGTGGGAATGAGTCAAAATAATAACAGTAGTAAAAACCATGGTTGACATAAGCTCTTGGCCATGTTATATGCAACTTTATTTTTTAAGTCATTTGAAAAAAGAAAATGTAACAAGTGCAGATAATACTCATAATCATGTTGATTTTTTTAGTGGCTAGTAATTTACAAAACTATATTGGTGAATCGTATAAATGGTAACCAATCATTTAATTTAGTTTTGACTATGGTTGCACAGAGAATCAGCGGCACGATAAGTGAGGGTATCGAATAGCAGCGAGCAAGTGGGTGGAAGATGAGGTGGTAGTGGGCCCCAATTTGAAGTGGAGAGGTCCGGTGGGGCCCGCGCCAAATGCGGCGAGACGCAGCATTTCTCAGAAACGCACTTCCTATTGGCCACTATATCTTCTTCTTCTTCTCTCCAGTATCTTCCCCCATGTTTAATTTTTATAATATTAATAAAATTTATTATTATTTTTTGAAATGTTTTTTAAAAATTATGATTGTTCATTTTATTGGGCTTCGTTAATTCATTTTGATATTTTAAATTATTTATTATATACTAATAAAATTTTAAGTTTTCTTATTTTAATTTAATACTTAAATTTATAAAAACCATTTTAATTCGTTCATATTTTTATAAAATTACGAAATTTTCAACATTAAATAAAATATATAAAAAAAATTGTATATATTGGGGTATACTGTTCTCAGCATTATTTGTAACAATTAATGGAAGTTGATGTCATAATGTAGACCCCACAGCTTCCCAAGATGGAAGGAGATGATATTATCAAATTAAACAATTTATGTACAATTATAATTAAATTCATTATTAATTAAAAAAACAATAATTTAATTGTTTTCTTCTTTTAAAAATTCAATAAATTGAGTTATTTTAATTAATTTTTTTAAGTTTCACATATTTTTTTTTTCAATAACTAAAATTCAGGTAATTCACATAATGATTGGAGAATTTAAGAGAGAAAAAAAATATTTATGACTTCAACCAAGATATTCGAATCACGAACTTAGTATTTAAGTTAATATTTAATTACGTATTAGTGGACTAATTTTCTATACTTCAATTATGTTTGATGTATAATCTTAATTTATATATTTAATATATAATTAAATTAGATATATTTGTACATTTAACTTTACAATAATCTATTTATATTTTAATTTATAGATAGAATAATCATAAAATACGTATTTAATTATTATTTAATATTTATAAGTTAAAAAACTTTTATATAAATAGTTTAATAAAAATGTGTGAAAAAAATAAAAAAAAATTAAATAATATTTTAAAAAATATTTTAACTTGACGATAATGGTAAATTTAAATATCACAAACTTAATACAATAAATATATTTTTTTAAAAGTGATAATAGATATATCATATCAAAATAATAAAGTTGCAATCGTAAATAAATTAATAATTATATAAAATTAACATATTTTAAAACTTAATAGCCTCTCGTACCATATAACCAAAATACAAACATTTAAATTTTAATTTATACAAATTAACTATAAGTGAATATGATAAAATATTACAAAATTCTTTATTTATACTTGATTAAACTCGTAATTAGTTTTCATATGGGGGAATGACATTGAACTCTAAGTTACTCGAGAGACAATAACATCATGAATTCTTTTACTTTCAACGAGTTTGCATCTCAGTTTAATGTCTAACTTTGATGCCTCGTCGAATTTGTGTAAGCAATATGCTCAAACCAAGTCTTGGTTGGACACCATCATTCTTCTTCGTAATAGCCATTATACCTAATTATTTATTTTATATAATAATATTTAAGATAACATTGATAATAATTTTTAACCATACTTTATTATTTAAAAGTATTTACTAAATGTTACTATTACTTTGTTTTAATTATTGATTATTATTATATTAACTACATATGTCCTATGAAATTTATATTATATATATATATATATATATCAATTTAGCATATTAATTATGAGATATAATCAAATATAATTACAAAACTTGAAGGAAACAAAAGAAATCCAATTAAACCAAAGAGCAAGTAGGGAAGGGGAAAACAAAAAGGACAGGCCTAAAGCAACGCTGACAAGGAGCCGTACACTTTGCTTGCCATTGGATGAATGAGACGTAGAAACCGCAAATATTTGTAGGACCCACTCTCCTAATCTCAAGGCCGTAGCCCACAACACAATCCCCCAAAATATTTCCCTTATTTTATATATAATTTTAATTTTCTAAAAAACAATAAAATGCATGAATTTATTAATTATATTAAATTAATTTGATACTAATTTAATTTAGTAAAAAAAATAAAAAATAAAATAAAAAATAAAATCAAGAATAATAGAAAGACAAACCTCAAATATTTAATAGATTCCTTTTCTATATCTATACGCCTCTTTGTAGTCTCCAAAAGCCACCCCTTCTTCTCCCCAGCTGTACGCCGAAAGGTCTTCCTCTGCCCTGTCCACAATTAATCCCCAACTAAACAAAACGCTCGCTTACTTTTTATTGATTTATTTATTTTTAAATACGTAATAATTAAATTTTGGAGGGGGAGGGGGGGTGGGTTTTCATTTCAACTGTTTGTCAACCTTGACAATTATATCTTTGTTCTGGATAACTACGAAGTCGGACAACAAAATGAGAATAGAGAAAGATGATATCATCATAAAATCCATAAGAGCTTCCGCATGTTTTTTTTTTTTTTTTTCGAACGAAAATCTCCCACGCTCCGCCTGCTTCGTGAGAGTCACGTACGGTTGGATCTTATCATTGCCGGAAAATGTTCAACCAATCAAATTTAATTATTGAGAATATTTGTCCCAATTTTAATGTCTATTTCGTATTTAAAATTTATATAATTGATTAATATTAAAAATAAAAATCATATAATATAATGATAATATTTTTTAAAAAAATATTTTGAATTATCGACAGAAAATTCCATCATGGTTCCATAAATTAAGATCAAATCATCCATTAATAAGTAAATAGAATTATTCTTTTTCTAATTTTAAAAGAAAAATTTCCAATTCAATGAACGCACTAAGTAACATATATTCTTGAATATTAAGTAATAATAAAAAGTCTACTTTTTTATTATAAAAAAATTTATAATAATAAGTGATATATTTGAGTAAATAATGAAATATACGTATATATATCTGCACATTTTACATGATAATATATAGAAGTTTATCAGCTTTTTTTTTGGTCTGAAAATTTATCAATATCTGAATGTCCAGAGACAGCAACAAACAACGTTGTTTAACAATCTATCAGAAATAAACTAAAAGAATCAATGGAGGATAAAAAGAAATATATTCCGATTTATTCATCTCATAAAGTTTTTTTAAAAAAGTTTACACTAAGAAAGGATCACCGACAAGCCATAATCATTCTCTCCTGAGAGAAAAGAGAGAAATCATGCATGTGGCTGCCGGAAAAGTTACAAAAACTCGCCGGAACATTATATTTTCCGGGAAAATCTGTCCCAATGAGGAGAATCTGGGGGAGGGGGGGGGGGGGGGGGGGGAAGAGAGAACAAAAATAATTAACAGAAGATTAAAGAGAATTAAGAAGAATAGTACACCGTGCTAAGCTCGATCATGGTGAACGTCTGATTCACGAAAGGAGAAATGATTTTTTTTTATTCAAAGGAAGAGGTTCAATAACCTTGTCTGTCCTCCTCCGTTAGCGTACTGATCGCCAAGTCCGCTATCCCAGCAAGATGTCGTTACGGACTCTTCTGAATTCATCGACGGAGTTCCCGGTCGTCTGGTCTCCGGCTTGTATGCTGCTGAATTCGCAGGAAAGCTGGAAGTGAGGCCGAGGTCCAGATCCGAGAGCTGCAGGGGTAGTTTCTTGGGTTCCTCGGGTGATCGCTTACGTTTCGTTGGCGACACCTTGGATCTGGAATTGGAAAACCGGCAAGTAGGGTTTTGGTTGGTCGAACTTCGTAACATCCACATATCTGTGCAGCTTTCGGATGCTTCATCGGCCAACGGCGATAGCCCTCCACTGCCGCCGGAGAGAAGTTCCGGCACCGGCCTCAACGTGCCGCCGCGCAGAACAGTCTCGACTGCCGCTTGGCATATATGCCAGTTCCCAGTCCAAAGGAGGCCGACGGCTCCGTTCACTGGATTCACCGTTCTGCCACAGGCCTCGAACAGAAGAGATTGAAACAAAGCTAAAACCAAAAAAAGAAAAAAAAAACAATCTAAGCATTAAATTATCAAACAAACAGTAATCATTATTTTCACCACAAGAAGAAAATTAATCAGACAATGAAGAAGAAGACAAGAGTTTGGCAGTTACCAGGACGCTGCGTTTCAGGGACGGCGGAGATGAAGGACATAAGACCAGCGCGACCAAAAAACTTGGCCACAAATACGGTGGCGTGACCTTGAGCTTCAGGACTCTCGATCCACTGCAGACAAGGACGTAGAATGCACGATTCGCTGCATCCTTTTCGTAGAACTCGACAACCGTTGCAGCTCATATCCTCGGCTGATTACCAGCTGAAATGACTTACGACGTCGTTTCTTCCTCCGCCTTCAAAGTTTAAACATCCAAAACTCAAACTCACATGAAAATGAAACGCCCGGACCGAGATCTTTCACTGGTACTCTGAGACTCGCGCTTTTGAAGAAGAGAAGCAACAAGAGAGATTTTGAGAGGTAGATATGCGTGTGTACATATATGTGATTGTCTGTGTAGTGTATGTACAGACAGGTAGAGAGAGAAAGAGAATGAAAACAAGGTTGCAGAATCAACGAGAGGGTGGTATAAATATAGATTGAATAGAGGAGGTGAGTTAACTCGGGGTTGTGTTAGGGTTGGTTTGGTTAGTGGGTGGGTGGTTAATGTTGGTTTAGGGGTTAGATTCCAAGGTCCTGGGCGCAAGCGGCTCCGTGTCTCCGCGAATGGCTGTCGTTCCACCGTTGGATATATATATATATTTTTTCTTATGACTATAAATTATATATGTGTATGTATAATAATTAATATTAGTTAACATATCATATAATAAAAATACAAAAAAATATCACATATAATTCATAATATAATTGTCAAAGGATTAATATTATTAATTAATTAATATGGATGATGACGAGAAAAACCGTATGGTATGCACATGTATTGGAGGTACAAAATGCATTACTATATGTTATATTATATTTGGTAGTTGGGTGTTAATATAATTATTTGTTATTGAATAACCATTCGTTTAAAAAATATATATATATATATATATTGTGAGTGGTTCCATTTCCATTAACAATTTAATTTTTTTTACATATAATAAATTAATATTTTAGTTTCATCAATATGGCCACTAATATATATGTGTATATATCCTATTCGAGTGAAAATGTAAAGGAAATTAAATATATATATGTATACATATGTTGCATGGGACATTTATTGTAATAAATTATTTCGAAGATTAAACTCTGACATACATACTTTCGCATGTGTAAGGTCTGTGGTTTTGAAGGGTAACTTAATAAAGTACAAATTCATTAATGTCTTATATTTCATAATTATTTTACGATAAAATTTAAATTTTAGTTAATATATGAAATTATTTTATATTTTCTACTTTAAAAATACGATAAAAAACAAGTATAGTAGAGTTTGAAAATTTTTAAATATTGCTTTTATTATTTTCGAAAAATTCATAACATTACTAATATATATATATACTTAATTTGCTTGCATAAAATTAATAAAATTACTAATAGATGATAATTAATTATCAGCTAGATAATTCATACGCATAATTAATTTAATTATTAGATGCCCAAATGAAATGAACTTGTAGAATTCTTGTCATAATTCATCACCTTATCTTATATAAATATTTGTATTCCTCTGTTGGCATAAGTACCTCTGGCAAGGCAGAAACCAGATTATTCACACACACACATATATATATATATATATATACATAAATATATTCATATATGTATGTTGTATATAGAATATTATCCTTTGTTTGCAGTCATATATGATTTAGTTATGGGTGCCGCTACCAAAGGTGGCAGAGAGCATCAAAATGGTATCGCATTTTCTAAATTTATTAATTTGATATATAAATTTAAACCCAATTAATTCATTGTTAACTATATTTTATTATCTTGAAAATAAAATAAAAATAATGTATTTATCTTCAGTAAATTTTATTAATTTTAAACCTTGAAATTTCATTTATCCTAATTGTTTTTTTTTTTTCCCCTGAATTTATTATTATTGAGAGGTAAATCTATAAGGGGTAAGTAAACGCAGGTTTGCATGGCGAGAAGCTGACGCAGCTTTAGAGGTCGAAATAGGAGAAACTGATTGGCTTGGGCTTGAGGCTTTAGTTTTAAGCACTTAATCAAAAGCCGAAAGTCGGGACCCACTTTTTTAACTCCTCTGAACGATCGTCTTCCCACATCGGCTGTCAAGAATGATGATTAACAAATTTTTTATTTTTAAAATTATAATTAGATTTATTATTTTCTTTATAATATTTTTATTTATTTTGAAATACTATTTATTATTATTCTACGTAATAATAAAATTTATATATTAAAAAAGAGAGAGAGAGGAGGAGGAACCTGTGCGGCGCGTGAAGAGAAGAGGGTGGGGGGGGGGGTTGTTGCGGACGTGGCCTCCTTATCCAACTGACATCCTTGTCGCCCGCCCACTTGCAAATTTCTGTATTTAACACCATTTGTCCACAAAATAAATAAATAAATAAATAAAATAAAAAGGAGATTAGAGAATTGACTTCCTCATCCATGGGGAGTCATTTTCTGCTCACCAGTGAAATCATTACGTTATCTTTATTTATTTATGTCTTTTTACTCATAAATAATTTTTATATTTTAAAATAATTCATAATAATTATTAAATTTTCTTAATTATTATTTTTTTAAATGTACCATTTACTTTATCAAATTTAATGGGCTTAAAATACAATCATTAAACGGCATGTATATTATACCG
Organism: Carica papaya; assembly: GCF_054855325.1. Lineage (NCBI taxonomy): Eukaryota > Viridiplantae > Streptophyta > Magnoliopsida > Brassicales > Caricaceae > Carica > Carica papaya. The sequence goes on along the minus strand of NC_142312.1, from coordinate 2,129,259 downwards.
ACGAAAGTTATAGTTTTGAATCGTTTAATATAAAAAATGGGTTATTGAAGAACATTATACATTTTGCTGTAAATTTCATTTATTCTAAACACGATGCAATTTTTATTAATTAACTTAGAGTGATTTTTTCGGATAAAATATTTGCTAGTTATATCGAGAAAAAATTTTATTTTGATACGTCGAATTCGTTTCGAACTAATTCAATTATTAATTTATAATAATTTTTTAAATCTACAATAAATTAAATTTGTTGGGTCTTCAATAATTTACATTTTCAATTTTTTTTTCTTAATTTTTATTTTTTAAATATAAAAAATTATAATACTTCAATAAATATTATATTATTTATTATTAAATTCTTTCTATCAGATAATTCGATTTTTTAAAAATCTATAATCAATTTGAACTTTAATCTTTTTTTTTTTTAAAAAAAAAAAACGAATTAACATTAAATTAGACTCTCAATCAATTACATAGTATTTATTTAAATTACAGAATACCCAGAAGAAAGATAAGAATAAATTATGTTTTGTGCATAATTTTAATTCCTCAAACAGGGAGATCCAATTATAGAGGTGGTAGTATTTGATTAATCAAGAGAAATTTGGAGGTCACAGAGTTAGGTAATATTGTAATTAATTAGACAAGGGAATCATCATGCCACCTTTTCCACTTAAGTTATAATTTAATTATAAAAATAATTTCTACTTACTTGTTCAAACTGGCAGGTGGGGAGAAATGTACTATTGGCCATGTTAATTCACTTACCTAACTCAAAAAGATGAACTTCTTTAATTTAACTTAAATTTTATCTTAATTTATAAAATACTCAATCAAGATAATGTCTCAATGCCATTCATTCACCTTTTTTCCACCCCATCTACTCTATTATATATTATATATTACATATATGTATGTATGTATGTATGTATATAAAGCTATGCCTAATTGCCTGGTTATATAACTTAGGAAAGGAGTGCGGGACTGGTTAAAGCAGCACAAGGCTTGTTATTGGTAGAAAACCTTCCCCTATACAGAAAACACCCATAATGGCTGGTTGAAATTATGTTTGTTTTTTGGATTTGATCTTTGGCTGGGATGATTAGACTCTGACCCTCAAATCTAAATCAAGAGAAAAAAATATATATACATATGTCATCATAATTCCTTTTTCCCTATTATTTATTTTCAATCTCATCACATTTTCCTTTCAGTATCATTAATTGTTTTCTTTTGAATACATAGAACTAAAGATGTGGGGGAATAATACCTAGCCAATACCTCAAGCAATACCTGATTTTAAACTAACCCAGAAGATTTGATTGAGACAGAGAGATAATCTGCTACTCAAATTATGTGTCTCACAACAAACAACTGTGTTCTAAATTATTATTTAGTAAAATCAAATTTCATATAAGATGTTAATAAAATTGTTTATTCTTTTTGAAAATTTTAACATATTTTGAGAAAAAAAAAAAAAATCTGTTTTTTAACCTATAAATACCCTCAATCATGGTAAGAAAATACTAGATTTTTAATTTTCATTCTCAATTCTCACTTTCGATCCAAACCATGTAATTTAATATGCCCTCAATTCTTGTTCTAGTAAAAAGAAAAAAATCCCAGATAAGAAGTAAATAAAATGAGTTATGGGCATATCGTGTACAGCCTTCTGATGAACAGCTACTTGCTTTTGGGACCAATCCCCTTGTTAAAGCAAAAGGGAGTGGCAATATTTTCTCCATAAGAACAAACAAAAGATCAAATCATAATGAAATGCAGGCAATATCTCAAAGATTCCGATTTGTGGGTCATCCATGAACCAATTTTGGATTAACCTCAACTTTGTTTCCTCCCTAAATGATGAGAAGCTATACCATGATGCATTTTCTCTATAACCGCCCAAAACTCTTTTTAAGTCCTTTGGGTTTTCACCAATTATACACTTCAATTAATCAGCTTTAATATAATACACAAGTACACCGACTTCATTTCAAAACTACCCGACTCACATCTCAGAACAAGTTAACAAAAACAACGGACCTCAATCGCACCATTTCATCGTCTTCTTTCATTCGTTTTGTTTTACTTTTCTTCATAACCACACACAGAAACCATGAAGTTATTCACTTGCTCTTCATTGGTGCTAAACTAGAGATACCAGAAATGATTACAATAGACGTACGATGTTAAATCACAAAGCAACCAAATCGTAATTAGAAAAAATAGCGTTCAATGAGAAAATTAAAGGTTCGATGACACAAGAAAATTCGGGCACAATTTAATTAACCATGACTTTGACGATAATTGTTAATCAAAATAAAAAAGTTAATTATGTGTTGAACTAAAATCAAATAGGTGAAGGGTAATCAGATTTAATAAATTATTTTCAACAAGTTCAATATATTTATTATCAGTAAAATTATATAATTAAAATTTAGATATTTGAATTCAATTTACTATGTTTAGTGATACTACGAGGAAAATCATAGATTGTATCAATCTCACTTGAAAATCATTTTTCTATATTTCACACTATAAATTTCTAAATGAATTATAATATGATTCAGAGAGGAAAAAATGATTCATTTATTTCACAGATAACCTAAGAATAAATGTTACTATTATTTTCCTCTAATAACCATGGAAGAAAAGTTGCCCAAGTCAATTTCTAGGCGGTCCATCCTCTCAGCCAGAAAAAATCACAATTGTAGTTCGAGCAATGGCTGTCAATTTTCAATCTGAAGATGATAAGCTGCTTTAGAACCACAGCAAATCAGGGGAATCTCTTTCTTCTTAGAACATACTAAAAAGCTCTGCCATCAAAGAACTGTGCTAAAGTTTTAAAGTAAAAATGGAATATGGCCCGCGATTGGTAGTGCCAATAGACCTGAAGAAGAAGCCATGGGAACAAAAGCACCCATTTCACAACAGGTGGCACCCGGAGATTCCTCCAGTTGCAGACATAAAAGCTGGAGAGGTTTTTAGAGTCGAAATGGTGGACTTCACCGGTGGAAGAATTACAAAAGATTACTCGGCTGACGACATCAAGCACGTTGATGTCTCTGTGGTAAGTTATTTTACTTATATTCTTCTAGATTTTGCTTGTTCTATCGGTATTCTTTTTCAATCTCACCGGATCTTATAACTGCTAGCTTCACTGATTAGACTTATACTGTGGTCTTTTCTAACTAGTTCAAGGTACAGGTTCCATATTATTAAACAATAACCAACACTCGTGAAAGCAAAAATAATTAAGCATCATGAAATAATAGAGAACACACATGTAGGAATAATTATCAGACAAAAAGTCAACAGTAACATGGATATCCTCTGCTAGTTTCTGAAGGAATAATTTAAAATGCTAATCCCGTATAAGCACAGAGTAACCATGTTTCCTAAATAAAGTATTCTCGGATGCGAGGTCATAATTATGGATGGGATAACAGAGATTTCCAAGGGAGTTCAATCTTTCCTGCTAGAAAACAGTCTAAGTTAAAACAAAAAGGCATACACAATCAACAACTTTAGTCACTGTAACATAACATGGGATTGCCTTCCATTATTTTCCACCTTGGCTATAATGGCATAACTGTTTCTTGCTTTCCTAGACAGGTTAGCAATCTATGATGCATACATGAACAGAACTTAGCAAAATCCTCTCTTCTGCTTGATCTTATTAATCATGTAATGCATTTTTCATTCAGAAGTACACCAGTTATACCCTCACAAATGCTACAACACCCTAGAAGTTTTACAGAAAAGACTTCAAGACCAAACTATTTCGTTGATCTACTTTTTCAACACGCAAATCTTGTTTCCTAGCTTCTACTACAAACTTTCATATATTGAAGATACCGGCCTAGTTTTGGCGATAAGAGAGAGAAACTTTGACAAGTACTATCCAATGGCCTGGAGAAAGTAAATGGGGACCATCCCCAAAATTTGTCACTCCCATTTGTCAGCTAATAATTGTATGGGATTCTAATCTACATCCTTTTACTATTTGGCTAGACTTCAGTATAGTCTACAAACAGGCCATCCCTGTATTCCTTGTACCTCCACAGCAGCACCCATGGCTCCTCTAACTCCAAGAAGAGTGGTGCCAATAGATCTGAAGAAGAAACCTTGGGAGCAGAAGCTGCCCCTTCACAACCGATGGCACCCTCAAATACCCTCTGTCGCTGAAGTTAAAGCTGGAGAATTTTTTAGGGTAGAGATGGTAGACTGGACAGGAGGTGTTATCAAAGATGATGACTCCGCAATTGATGTAAAATACTTAGACCTTTCCGCAGTAAGTACTAAACTGCAATCTCTCAGAGAAAGAGTGACCATATATTTACTGTAAATCAGTATTTAGTTCTAAAGTAACAAGTGAATTGAAAACATTTCAATATTTATGTAGCTGTCGATACTTAAATCTGCTAGGAGAACATGTTTAACTTTGACAACCAAGAATTGGATAAACATCGGAGTTGTTAACTAAAATGCTATATGATTGGACAGGTCCATTACCTGAGTGGACCAATCAGAGTTCTAGACCAGGATGGCAATCCAGCCAAGCCAGGGGATCTTCTTGCAGTTGAAATATGCAACTTGGGTCCTCTCCCAGGAGATGAATGGGGTTTCACTGCAATATTTGACAGAGAAAACGGCGGTGGCTTTTTGACAGACCATTTTCCTAGTGCAAGCAAAGCTATTTGGTATTTTGAAGGAATTTATGCTTACTCCCCTCAAATACCAGGTGAACTTTTTTGCATAATTCTTTCTTTAACCAGTCATGCTTGTAAATGATTAATAAAGCTTCCCAACAAAAAGTGAAAATTAAGGACATGAATATGTTGCTGCGATCATATAGTCCTATGTATACCAGGGGTGCGATTTCCAGGTTTAACTCACCCTGGAATTATCGGAACTGCACCGTCGATGGAACTCCTAAGTATATGGAATGAAAGGGAAAGACAAATAGAAGAAAATGGTCTACAGACCTCGTCTCTGTGTGAGGTTCTGCATCAACGACCATTAGCAAACCTACCATCAACCAGAGGATGCTTCCTAGGAAAAGTAAGTACTATCAATGCCGAAAGGATGTCGAAACCAAGTTTAAGTTTCTCCAATTCACATGCAATCATCTACTGCATAGTTTGGCATTATAATAAGTATTTACATATTTTGTTGCCTGATAAAGATTTCTAACTAGAATAGCGTTAAATTTTTTTTCAAATATTGCCATCACGCATGTAACACATAGTTGTGAACTTTTAAGGATTTGGATTCAACTATTATAGCAGGTTTCTGATAATAGGTCAATATCTTGTAGATCCAAGAAGGAACCCAAGAATGGGAAAAGATTGCTAAAGAGGCTGCAAGGACTATTCCGGGAAGAGAAAATGGAGGAAATTGTGACATCAAGAATTTAAGCAGAGGTTCCAAAATTTACCTCCCAGTATTTGTAGAAGGAGCAAATCTTAGTACAGGTGACATGCACTTCTCTCAGGGCGACGGTGAAGTCTCATTCTGCGGGGCAATAGAGATGAGTGGTTTCTTAGAACTCAAGTACATGCTCTACCCCTTTTTTTCACATTACTGTGATATGTTAAAAACTTTATACACTATATTGATAAGCACCCAATAAAATCTGCAAGAAGAGAATTTGATTATACTTCCCAAGATATCAAGATGAACAGATCATCCAGATTATTTTGAAGAAAGCCTTTCTTCCTAACACTACTTTTAAATATTTGAGGAACAGGTTGTATCACATACTAGTTACATACCATAAATATCCTGACACAGACTATGCGTATCCAGTTTATCAGAAGACACAAGCAATAACAAAATAGTATTTCAGGGAGATCATATCTATCCAGAGAAATCTCTCAACAAAAGTTATTAGGCTTCTACTTGTGTTTAGAAGCTATATCCATTCCCAATCCAACTTTTCTACAGAATCCAATGCAACTGCTATATTTACAATTCAAATTTCAAATATCCAATAACAATTAACTACTTCATTCGCTATCAGGTGTGAAATCATAAGAGGTGGAATGAAAGAGTACCTTACCCCAATGGGACCAACTCCTCTTCATGTTAATCCAATCTTTGAGATAGGCCCAGTTGAGCCAAGATTCTCAGAATGGCTGGTGTTTGAGGGCATCAGTGTTGATGAAAGAGGGAGGCAACATTATCTTGATGCAAGTGTTGCTTATAAACGTGCTGTACTCAATGCCATTGATTACCTCTCTAAATTTGGCTACTCAAAAGAACAGGTTTGATCTTTCCTCATATAAAAAATTTCCAAATTCAGACAATCATCATATGACTTCAGAAAATAAACTGCATCTGATATCAAAGATATGATGGTCATCATCAGATGTATATACTGCTATCATGCTGTCCATGCGAAGGAAGGATCTCAGGGATAGTTGATTCTCCTAATGCTGTTGCAACCCTTGCAATTCCAACTGCTATCTTTGATCAGGTAATTAATTCCCAAATTTTTCCATGCAAATATAACTAACCATCCTAAACATTCAATTCTTCAATTAAAGCAAAGCTTCTAATGATTGAAAGAAGAAAGAATTTCAGAATAATACTATATTTTGATTCTAAAAAAAAAGCCTATGCTTGTATATAATGCCTATCCATGGAAAAATACTACTCGTACTTTCCACATAAGCAAGGAAATAAGGAACATTTTCTGCATGTGAATGTTTATAGATACCTAATCTGTAATATTAGCCAAAATGTCGTTAAGTTACTAGTTTTCAGGAAGAAATTTATCTAATAGAATTTTCTATACAATACATAAGCTACTTGAAAGTTGAACGAGCATTCAGGTCCTATCAACAGCAGTTAAATATAAACATTTTGAAATATAAACAAGAAATTTACCTATATGGTTGAGAAGCGGACATATCAATGTGACAACTCAAGATGACTAAAAAAGAATGCTCAATTTTTTAAATTTGAGATTTTTCATTAAAAAGTGAGAAAGAATAGGCAGTTTAAGTTTTGATTATACTCATACAGGATATTCGACCAAAGACTGGCAAGGTTCCAATTGGTCCCCATCTAGTCCGGAAACCAGATGTCCTGAAATGCACCTATGATGGTAATTTACCCACCACGAAGAACCTGGGAGCCTTGACATAGCAATAAAAAGGGAGCAAATTAAGACAAGCAAATAATTTCCAGTGGATGGAATAATAAATTGCAGCTATGATGATTTCTCCTATGTGCCAAGGTAAGTATGTACCTCAAATGATAAGTAACATCTTTAGGAAGGAGATACGAATATCCTGTAAGAAGTTATATTTCAGCCAGTGCCCGCCCAATGTAATGATATATATGGAATGATCTTGCTTAACCTCTTTTGAAGGTATAGCCAAGCACAATTACCATCAAGGATGGAGTTACGACTCTAGAGAAGGTTTAAAATTTTTCAACCGTTACGCAAAAAATTAGTGCTTCATTGAATAGTTTGTCCAGCATTATAGCATGCCATGCTTCATTATTAGAAGGGATCTAGATATGCAAAAAGACATTATTAATTGTATTCAGAAAGAAAAACCGTTCCTGTAATGAGGGTAACCTGCAGTTGGTTAATTGTTAATTCACTAACTTGATCTTATTAGCTTGGCAGAACTACCTAATCAGAATTAGGCCAGCACAATTAAGTTGTCCTCAATGAATTTAAGATTTAAATCCCATACTTCGGAGGTGATATCAACAAAAAATAAGCAATTACTTCGAAATTTATCCATGGGTTCCAAAGAACAAACTTGAACGGTTGCTTAACATACAGTATAAGCTGTAAATCTTAGCAAATCCATGTCCATATTCTAAATTTAAGAGACTATAAGTATTTTAAGGAAGCAAATGTTTTCTTCCCATGGAACGTGATCTAATTATCAAAGAAACCTTAGTTCTATTTGCTAGGTGACTACAGAGCCATCAGTTCCTAGATGTTCATGCAACTAACGAAAAGGATAAATGGATGGTTGACTACAGTCATTTGCTGGATAAAATATTTCATCTACTAACTAAATATTGACCGATTTTTATAATCCTAGCTATAGTTGTGAAAAGTATAAAAATATAGCTTTTCAAGGTGGGTGCACGAAGAAGAATGTCACGTCTAATTTCTCAATTCTCCTCTGTGATTACCTTCTTCTGAGCCAAAGCTCCCTCCTTGGGAGATAAACAATAAGAAGGCAACTGCAGCATACGCTCCACTCAGTAATATATTGAGAGAGTACGATGATGTTGGAGAGATTTGCATTGAACACCAACAGACCAAAGCCAAAGGTCCAACTCCACACTCAATACCTGAAAAGATAAGTAACACGATTAAGAGAAACGAAGAGGATAGACATTGCATATGAAATTAAACCAAGTCCTTTCCTGAATTCAACTGAAGAATAAAATAAAAGGACCGTGCTTTGAATTAGACCCAAAACCAATGCTCAACTAAGAGGAAAGATAAGTTTCATAAAGTATTAAGTTAAAAGAAAAACAGAAGCACCATACTGAATAATGGTTCTGAACAACATTTCAGTGAAGAAATTAGTCTAAGAATTCAATGATAAAAGTTACAAGATATTTAGACAGGAATAAAAAATAAAGGTCTTAGCCGATGAGCAGATAAATAAAAAAATGTAATTCTCTCTCCACCTATCTAGTTCAGCCTCACCTGCTTTCCTGATTTTATATTGAGCAACTCCCTCATTTTCTCCACAGCATATACAGAGCAGGCTCGTAGTTCAACCTCCTCTTCACTGCCAGGAACTATTTCACTACTAGCCTCAATGGTGCTGGCAAGGCTTGAACTATATTTAAGCACACCAAGCTGCTGAAGAACGGCAGGCACAATATAATCCGCAAACATAGTAATTGAACCAATATCATAAAATTCTCCATAACTCTGGCCTTTGAATGCACCCCATAAATCTGCAGAAAATATCTGTGCTCTTTTATATAAGAATACCTGCCTGCCCTTATACAGTGAGTGATCCCGGAAACCTAAATGATTTTATTTACATCAGTGATTTGAAATCCAGCTTCTTTACAAGAAAACCATTAAAACTTTACATACAATCATGTTAGGAATACCCGGGAAATGACGTGTCACAAGAGCAACAAGCTGTGCAGCTGATTTTCCACAGGATTCCACAATATTGGACGCTTTGCCCCCAAAGCTTCGTTCCAGTTCCTGCCCAACCTACATCACATAATTCGTAACCATGTCAAACAACCGGTTTGGCAATTTAGTAATAGAACTCCACGCCATCAGAAGTAGAAAGCAGGTGAAGGACTGGAACTTCAAGCAACTAGACAAGTAATATCAGTAAAAGACATCAATTTACAGCTCTATGACAGGAGGATATCTTCTACCTCATGAAGCAAGCGTACTCGTTCATCCTCCAAAGGAAGTGGTCTTGGCCATTTCAATAGCTCACGTAATTCACAACCTAAAAAGCAAAATTGATCTCATTATTTTGCAATCACAAACTGAGTTAGGCATTTTAAAAAATTTAATTAATAGGATATAAAATGATTTTACAATTTTTTACGTTCTAATAAATGCATAAATCGAAGGAACAATATACAAATGCTTATTTTGCAAAAATTTATGACCTTTTGCAATCCTGTTTTCCCTCTCAAATATATATCAAGGTTGTTAATATTCCTCCACTGTTTCTGGAGCAATCAAGTTAAATTTGATATAAATTTTGTTCAGAAAATATTAAATTATCTAGGACTAACAAGCGCTCTCAAGAAGTATAACATGGAAGCCCATAATTCCTATCTGACCTTTTTGTCTAGCCAATCAGCATTTTTCTTTGGTCTCAAATCTTGCTTCTTTTGGTCTACACGCAATTCTGAAATAATTTGTTATGGCCAGTTATCCCAAGACTTTAAGTTAATAAAAAGATAGAAATTCTACTATTTTTACTCTAATACGTTCCTCATATACATAACTATTAGGATGGAAAATCCGCAAAACTCTATACTTCTGATTCCAGTACATGTGAAATAATCAATTATTGTCAATCATCCCTAAAGTTTTGAGCTGATAAAAGGGTCCAACCTATTATTTATAATCTAATAACAATTATTAGGTTAGCGTGCTTTAGTTGTCTACGTGAAAAGACTTCTGCATATCCTGGAAAATATTCAATTCCAAATAATAGAGATCCAAGAAACAGAATACCAGTGTACTTTTGGAGACGATCAGCATCAAACGCGGATTTGTCATTCTGCAAAGCAATCTTCAGGCCCAACGCCAAATGATCGTAATTCAAATCCTCATCTATAAAGAATAAGCAACACGGGAAAGGAACAGAAAAACAAAAATAGGCCCCTATAAGACATTTTGACATCAAGTTGTTAAATCATATAAGCCACAAATACCCAACAATGAGCTGAAGTCAAATCAGTCTAAAGAGAGCATCATTGACGCTATTGTTAAATGACAGCAAAAGACAGAAAATCATGAGGTAACAAGGACCAATAAAATAACAAATTCAAGGCGTAATGCACAAAACCATGGGAAGCTTTCATTTGACAACCGCAGGAACAAAACACAGTATGAAATGGCGATGTTAGTTTATCTACTTTTGGTTAGAGATACAAACTAAACACGGTTGGGTAGTTATACGTACTCCAGAATTAGCTTGAAGTCAAGCAAATTCCACATTAACGTTCTCAAATTCAATCAGAGACAGCCTCGTTTAAACAACAGCCTTACCAGACACCGTAAAACTAACCAAATGCCCAACAACGGGGAACGAACAAGCAAAAACAACCGTATAAGAATATACGCATGCGGACGCCCATGCACGTGTATGACATACCAGGCCAGAAGCAGAAATTCAAAGCGTCCAAGACAAAGAGGTACTGAACAGTGAGCGGGCCGTTATCAAAGTAGTGAATCCCTTCATAATCCCACTCCACTTTAGGGATCGAACCATTGATATCCTCGACAACCTTCTCAATCCCTACACGTACGAAAACACCATTCGAGGTTACATAAGAACCAAAATAATATTTTCCAGTACGCTCGAACGTAAAAACAGAGCGCGGAATGCGAACTTATCCGAACGTAAATTTGCAGAGAAACGGACCTGAGGAGTCAACAGTGACATGAGAAGAGCGAGTCGCTACCCAAACAGAACTTGCCCTAACCTCATCCATGGCCGCTCTCTCTCTGCCTCTCGCCTTTCCTTCGGTTCCGAACTTGGAGGCTCCTCAATTTATTCCGTTGGAAGTTATTTCCCTTTTTTATACAAATAAAAAATTAAATATATTTAAACCCTAAAAACTTCATCCGCTGAACAATCCACTTTCTAGTTTTCCCGCGTTGTTTCCTATATTGGGCTTTGCCCCTCCTGATACGAATACATACGGGTCGGATCCAACCAAAATTTGATCTTCAAATCTTAACGCTTCCTGCCTCCCACTGTTTGGATTTTTTATTTTAAATTTTCATTTTTATACTAAATTCAAAAATTTTATATGAAAATTTACGTAATCTGCTTTTTACTATTACAAATATATTATACAATAATTAATTAATTGAACTTTAATATTTACAAATTTATTAAACAAACATTAAGTTCTGTGTTTATATTTTTATTTAATTTTAAAAAATTTTTATTTTTTTTAGTACGTCATAAAATATAATCATTTTATTTTAAATTATAATTCAACCTAAAATCAAATTATTTATTTATTTATTTATTTATTATTGCTGGTCAATGTGTGAGGAGGCAGAAGAGCCAACTCTTTTTGACCCTGAAGGAGATAAGACGTGGACATTGGATTGGCCCGTAATTTGACGGTAGCAGCCAATGGTAGTTAGGCTTTGGTTACGTCTTTGACTTTAACTAACAGCAGTGGTCCATGGTCCAGCATGTTCTCCTGGTTAATAAATTGGCCAGGCCCACTTACGGTCCATTTAATAACTAAAGATGAGTACTAATACTTTGATTATGGAAATTGTAGGACTAACACCTAGATGCTTATGCATATCATATATATAATAAACAATGAAATAATTATTGGGTTGTATTGAAAGTATATTATAAAAGTTTCTAAGTTGGACCCAAATGAACCGGCCGTCAATTTTCTATATAAACATATAATTATTTCATATATTAATTAAAATGTATGTTTGTGGATTATTTAAAAGCAACTAACCTAATAGAACCATAGGATTTCTTGATGGGCAAGGCATGTGCTTTATTTTACTTTTCTTTTTGGGGGAAAGAGATTCTTTCCATTCGTTTAAAGAAAGGGAAGATTCATTAGAAGCTCCCAATTTAGAGTGACAAAACAACTGGTTCATATTTTATAACGGGTAAAATTTGTATTTGTATTATTTTTTTTTAATTTTATTTTATTATAAATACTTTTTGATATTTTTTTTATAATTTATATAAATTTATTATTTTATGTTAGTTATATTAATTTAATAGTTTATGAATAATTATATAAAATTTTTAAAATTTATATATTAATTAACTACCTATTTAAATTCAATTATGGCAACAATGTATGTCACTAAGATACTACCTTCCCATACAACTTTCTTTTTTAATTTTGTCCCATCATGATTTTTGTTGCAATTCTAACTCTCTTTTTTTTTTTTTTTGGATTCGTTTATAAGATTGTTTTTTTAATTATTATGTATATATTTTCATAATGTATGCATTTATATATATTTGTAAATATAAAAAATACCAAGGGTTTTTAACAATTATTTTTATATTTAAATACAAAATTCCATATAATTATTTAATTTTTTTTTTCTATAAAATCATTTTTTAAAAACAATCATCTACTCGTAGCTATTTTAACTTATATAACATAATCAATATTGAATGTTCTTTTTATTTATATATAATATTACTATTTTAACTATACTTAAATTCATTATTATAATTGTGTTAATACAATAATAATTTAAATTATGATATTCGTTGAATAAAATATTATACACTGATCATCATTGGTTTATAATACGTATATAAAATAGCGAATTCTATATTATTAACGATATCTAAATTTATAATATTTAAATTAAGTATAAAAAATTTAATAATTAAACAATCATAGATAATTTTTAAATCAAATTTTAATTCACTATTTAAGAAAAATAAATTATATTATTTAAAATAAAAATATGCATATATAAGATGTGAATATCATCCATATCATTTTATTTATAAATGACAAAAATAATATTTGATAATTATCTGAACTTTAGTCATACTTAATTAATAACATATGATATAACACAGTTTTATCGAACAAAATAATTATCTTTTAATTAATTTCATATAATTATCTGTTTATATAAATTTAAATTTAAATTGTCCAAAGGAGTTTAACAAATATAAATTTATTAAAAGATAAATAATTAATAATTAAGTAAATAAAATAACTAAAAATTTATAAAATCACACAAATAATAACAAAAAAGATCTAAAATAGTAAGGAATTAAAGGATTTTTTTTTAAATATAGATTATGAGGTGGGGTCTTCAAAACTAAAAACGTTATCCCAATTGGTAATTCCCTGGGAGTTAGAAGCCTTAAACGATGCCGTTTCCAGAAGTACGTAAAAAAATCAGAAGAGGTTGGTGAAAAAATGGGAGCGCGAGAAAGAGAAAAGAGAAGAAACGGAATCCTCCGTTCCGACTAGTTCCCCAAATAAAGAATTGATGGCCATAGGGCCCTTTCAATTCACAATCTCTTCCTCTCGCCATAGCAGCAAGCTCCTATCCCTCTTCGTCTTCTTCTCTTTTTCATCCACAAAGGCGGCACCGAAGCAACCGCTTCCATTTCATTCCTCTCCTCGGATTGCGTCTCTTCAAATCCTGCGTGGAATAAGCTCTAGCGCATCGATTCATCACAGGCAGTTGCGGCAGCAGCAGCAGCAACAGAGTCAGAGACAAAACCGTCCGACACAGTTGGCTGCAACGCCCGAAACACTGGCGCAGAAGATCGGCAAATCGGTTAGGCGCCCTGGCGCGCCCTCCAAGGCTAGGGTTTACTCCGATATCAACGTCGTCAGGCCCAAGGAATACTGGGACTATGAGTCCCTCACTGTTCAATGGGGGTAATTTCTCGCTCTCTTCTTTCTGTCGCTTTTAAGTTTTTCCCCTTTTATTGATTGTTTTTATCCATTTGTTTGGTTGGCAAGAAAATGCAAAAAAGCTTAGGGGACTTCACAGTTAGAGTTATTTTGTTTGGTATTGAGGATATCGGGGGTAGAGTTGAAGATTGTGGACTTTAATCGAATATTGCTTGTCTCATTGTTTATTATTCTAGGCTAAGATTACTGTTATGGCTTGGTTGAGGGGCTTTTTTCTTTTTTTCTTTTATTTTCTTTTGGGTGGGGGGAGGACTGAATATCCTTAAACCTTCAAAGAAAGAATGCGTCGTTTCCCTTTTGAGTTCCAGCATTTCATTCTTATTTAGTATGATTTACTGGACTCGGAGTTTGTTGGGTTAGTAGTTATACTTCAGCTCATTTCTGCATGACCCTTTTGTTTTCAGACTTTTGATGGATCACCGGTGATTCAAACTCGAAGTTCTTCAATTTCTTCATGTTTTATTATCAAATGAATGAATGATAACAAGGTTGTTTCTATGATGATACAGGGAGCAGGATGATTATGAGGTGGTGCGGAAGGTTGGGAGGGGGAAGTACAGTGAGGTGTTTGAGGGTGTACATTGCACGGGCAATGAGAAATGTATCATCAAGATCCTCAAACCTGTGAAGAAGAAGAAGGTGAGTCATGCACCAGTACTCTGTCTCTTTGATATCCAGCATTTCATTCTTATTTATTTTGATTTATTGGATTTGGAGTTCGTTAGCTTGTTCTTGGAATGTGCACGTCAAGTGGCACATTGTTTGGTATGGTTGATTCCCCCATGTTTGACCAGTGATCCTTGATTGCTGATTTTGTAGGATTTTCTTTCTTGACACATGTTCTTGGGCTACTGCATTGCTTGTCTATATAGTTTGTACATGGAGAAAGAGGATATATCAAGCCTTAGAGCATGTTATAACTGACTTTTGAGAACTTAAATTTTTTCTTGTAAGAAAAGTGCTCTTTGTTAAGGAAGATGAAGTGAGGGGAGAGCACTATTATTATTTTTTTTTGAGAAGAAAACTTGAGTATTTTGAAGAGCATAAACGAGGTGCAACTTACATAAAAAATAGTTATATATCTTACAAGATATCTACTAGACCCCTCAGATTCTTGCTAGAATGTAGCGGTTAGTTAGCTCCTTATCGAAAAACTTAGGATATGGAGTCAAGAATCTTTAAATCTATCCAAAAAATAGATTCTAACCCCTTGACTGCTCTCTTATTCCTCTTTTTTTTTTTTTTTAATGACTCAAAAGATAGCCAAAAAGATAGCTCATAAAGATTGCTTATCATTTTGAGTGCCTTTTATGTCCACAACTCATTTCTCATAATAACAACAGCCCAACTTAGACCCATAGGGTTAGAAGCCAAGGACCAAATTAATGAACATACATACATTAAAAGGGTATGATTGCATGTTTTTGCATCATTTTACACAAATGGCAACCACTTAGCAGGTTTCTTCCCTCTTGATTAGCTTGTCCATACTTAGGATACACAACAAAGCAGCTTGTCCAGCTTGAAAGATGAGCCACTTTCAGTTTCCGAATTAGCCTCGAGAGGAACCTTTCACTAAGTCTCTCTCTCTCTCTTAGTCAAGTGTAAATACTATGACTTTGTAGAAAAAAGTCCCTGAGAGTTGAGGTTCCATATAGGTTCATTTTTGGACCCTCTGAAACCACCACTTGAAAAAAGGAATTAAGAAGGTTTGTGAGGTCATTAATCTCCAAGTCATTCAAATTCTTTGTTAATTTAACTGTCCAAACCCCTGTCTTGCCGTAGGTCTTGAGTCTATGAAATAATCCTTAACTAAAATTTTCTTTGAGCAGTAGCAAAAATGGAAGGAAACTGCAAGGAAAGAGGCCCATTTTTTAACCAACCATCCCTTACCCTCTTCCTTCGATCCCACTCTCCATTTTATGCTGTTCTAAAAAGCCTCTTTATCTGTGCTAGTTTTCTTTTGCGATCCAACTCTATATGGTCTCTTGGGGCCGTTTATATACCAAACAAAGTTGTCTAAGCCAAATTTGGCTACAATCACCTTCCTCCATGGACTATCCCTTTCCCTCATAAACCTCCAAAACTGCTTTCTTTGAAGAGTTGTATTGAATTCTTCTGAGAATCTCACACCCAATCCCTAGAAGCGGTTGTTTCACCACCTCAACCATTAAGTGGTATCTTATTTCATCCTAATCACCCCAAGGGACTTATGTTGGATTGCCACAACCTCTTAACCACATTAACTGAAATCATGGGCAAAGACAACTAAATGGGGATATTAGCTATGGCACTTTTAATAAGAGTCAATTTATCACCTTTAGAGAGTAAGCTGCCCGTCCAACTTTCCAAACGAGACTCAACATTGCTCATCACTAGATCCCATGACGAGGTATTCTTGAATTTCGCACCAAGAAGCAATCCAAAATATTTAATTAAAAGGCTCTAAATTCTACATCTCAAAATAGTTGCCAAATTGCTTGCTTCCCTATTTACACCAAAGTTGACTTGCTCAAATTTTGCCATATTAATATTCAAACCTGAAACTATTTAAGAACATAACAAAACATACATGATATTCATAAAATCTTTATGGTTTAGCTCATAAATAGGTGAGTGTCATTAACAAAAAATAAGTATGTCACCTTCACCTCTTTCCAGCTATTTTCACCTTCAAGCTTCTGAAAAGCTTCAGGTCCTTGGCTTTGGTGTGCAATTTATTACAAGTCTCCATGACTTATGATGAATAACAAAGTGGAGAACTTACGGGGTCCTGATTGATATGGTGATAGACTTATAAAGATTTGTAGATGGTTTAGGTAAGCTCTTAGGGTGGTTGATATCGGGCCAAATGTAGAAAACAAAGAAGAGGGTTTCTTAAAAGTGTCGGACATTTGTTGTTCTTTGGGCAGGACTGGTGCTGTCGCACTAAGCGGCTGTGACATTAAAGTGACATTACATTTTGTTAGAGGGTGAAGGAGGTGAATATGCAACAATGTAGAGGAGGTTTTTAGTGGTGGAAAATAAATCTTTTGTTGTTTGTAAAGGAAGGCATGCTAAAGGAGTTCGACTAAGCGAGGACAATTAGGGCTATTGAATATCAATCTCCTACAACAAGGAGGACAAGCAATGGTTGTTGGAGGCTTTGAAGTACTTTTATTGGTCAAAGGGAGGCGGTTATGGGGGAGAAGCAGGAAGGGGAGACAAACGCACTTTGTAGGTGGCGTTAGGGCACAAAAGGAGGGTTCGATTCTTGGTGCTTTTAAAGGAGGAGAGAGGTGGTTCGCCAACTTTGTGCCAAAAGGAAGAGGGGCAGTGGGATGGTGGAGCATGATGGTGGCGGTGGTGGACGTAGTTGGATGAAAATGGGAGCTGATGAACAAGGGTGTGCAGCTGACTTGCGAGCAGGTGAGTGAGGGCAGATCGAGTGTGGACAAGGTGCACGAGCTTCCATGGCTCTATTGCTCGAGTTGTTGGATGGAGCTTAGGATACAGGTTGAAGAGGTG
Organism: Carica papaya; assembly: GCF_054855325.1. Classification (NCBI taxonomy): domain Eukaryota; kingdom Viridiplantae; phylum Streptophyta; class Magnoliopsida; order Brassicales; family Caricaceae; genus Carica; species Carica papaya. Next base: position 2,111,589 of record NC_142312.1, on the reverse strand, counting down.
AAGAAGAAAAGTTTTGTGGAGGTGGTCTGCGGATTTGCAAAGGAGAACGATTGGGTGAGGAAGATAGGACCTAGATGGAACACGAGTCGGAGGAATTTTTAAATTCAAGCACATGGTGACCAAAACGACAGGAGAAAGATGCATATGTAGATGGGCCAAAACGACGGAAGAGGTGTCTGTTTAGAGTAGCCCAAAAGTGTGTAGGCCAGTATGGATAGGCCTAGACGAATGGTTGTTGGAGGCTTGGGGATCAAAAGAGGTATGGGTTTCAGAATACGACTAGGCCCTTTGTGGATAGGCTTGGATGAAGATTAATTGGAGGACTGGGATTTAGAAGAGGCCTGTGGGCTAGTCAAAGGTTCGGGCCCGATGAGTTGATAAATTAAAAGGGCCCACGGAAACCTCACAAGATGGTCAGGAGGCCGAGCTAGGGCTCGAAAACATTCAGACTTGTGAATCGACAACCCATGACGCAAGCAACATGCAAGAGTGGTGAAAGTCGAGGATCTAAGCATTGGATGACGGTGATCATGTCAGAGATGGTTACAAAGGAAGCCGGGTAGGTCGAGGGGACGTTTATTAAAGGTTGAGGGGTTCACACGAATAACATTGTAGTAGATTGTATTGGGGACGGGGAGAAGCTGAGGAACAGAGAGGGGAGTTCAATCCAAAGGAAGGGGAAGAAGAGGAGCACAATTAGCCATGGTGCCAATGGGGAAAGTCAACCGGGAAGAAGAGCTGGAGGGTGGAGAAGGAAGCTGGGTCAGAGTGGGGAAAATTGGGCAAGGGTGGAGAATGAGGAGACAATTGGGGAGCTTATAGAGAAAGAAACTTCCAATTGGATAATTCAAAATAATTAGAAATTTAGTTGAATACTGGATGTGTCATTCGACAGGTTAAGGGATCGGGCCATAGACCTCTTTATGGAAATCAAGCGGAAGAGAGGAGAAGACGGGATGTGAAAGATAAATGTCGAAGCAGAAAAATAGATAGGACGTTGAGGGTTATAAGGAACTATGAAGATTGCAATCCAACATAAAATATGATGTAGGGAGATGGGGAGAGAAAGGGGGGGCACTGAAGCAAATAATTAAAACATGATAGAAAGGATCATTCCATCGAATATGAGGAGCATCAATGATCATAAGAAGAGACAAGTGATCAAGGATTGTATGAGTAGGTGGAGGTTGGATATTATTTGTTTGCAGGAGACAAAAAATGTAAAACATTCAAGATAAGATCATTCGTAGTCTCTGGAAAGCCAAGGAAGTGGATTGGAAGGGATTTCCTCGCTATAGGTACGACATGTGAGATCTTGATTATGTGGAAGGAAGATAGAGTCAGATGCGTGGAGTACATTATGGGTGAATGCTCAATTTCTTGTTTGTTCAAGAATAGGAAGGGTAGTGAATGTTGGGTGGAGAGATTAGAATTAATAGATCTACCTCTAAGGGGAGGAAAGTAGACATGGTCCAATAAGATGCAAATTCAGTGTGCTCTCGTATTGATAGATTTCTAGTGTTTACCTCATGGCATCTTTAAATTGCAGGTGTCAGAAGCATTTGCAGAGGATAATCTTTTATTATTTTCCTATTAGCCTGGAGTTTGATGGGATCAAGTGGGGTTTGTACTCTTTCAAATTTGAAGACGGATGGTTGAGTGTGAATGACTTTTGTGAAAAGATAGAGGAGTGGTGGAAGAGTAATGAGATTAATGGAAAGACTAGCTTTAGAATGGTGCGAAAGTTAACGGCGATTAAATTTGTGACAAAGAAGTGGTGCAAAGAGAAAGATCAGAAACAAAGCATTGATACGCAGACATTGTTTCATGATATAATAGCTATAAGGGAATGGAAGCTGAGGAGGACTTGTCGCCTGAAGATATTGCTAGAAAGGAAGAGTTAAAAATAGATTGGCGATCAGATTGCAGAGGGAAGAAGTAGATTGGAGGCAAGAGATGGATCAAAGAAGGGTGTCACAACACAAGATTCTTTCATTGTATGGCAAATCAGAGTAGGAGATGCAATTATGTGGAGACTACGAACATTGAGGAAAGGGAGGTGCAGGGCAATGAGGATTTGAGACGAGGAGTCAAGGAGTACTTCAAAAATCTGTATTATGAAAAATTTGATTCGAGACCTAAACTCGATGGTATCAGTTTCAGCATGTTGGATGAGATGAGCTGGGACTTTATTGAAAAGGAATTTTCTAAGGAGAAAGTTTATGAGAGTCTTATGGAATGCAATAAGGATAAAGCTTTCAGCCTAGATGGTTTTAATATGGGGTTCTAGTAGAAATTTTTGGTACGTGAACAAAGACGATATTTTGGAACTGTTCAAGGAACCTCCTGAGACGTGTGCATTTGTGAAGATCTCAATTCCACATTTTTGGTCCTTATTGGTAAGGTGGAGGGGCCAACAAGCATTGAGGAATACTAGCCTATAATTTTGATGAGTTGTGTTTATAAACTTATAGGGAAGGTTCTTGTAAGAAGAATGATTAAAGTCTTGAACAAAGTGGTTGGGGAGAATCAAAATGGGTTTGTGGAAGGAAGCCAAATCACGAATACGTTGTTGATTGCTAATGAGGTGGTAGGTGAATTATTACATAAGAAGAGAGATGAGGTTTTATGCAAATTGGATATGGAGAAGTCGAATGATCACGTGAATTGGGGTTTCATTGATCACATGTTGGCTAGAATAAATTTTGGAATTACATGGTGACAGTGGATCAATGCTTGCATTACTACGATATCTTTTGCAATTATGGTAAATGGTGGTCCATTGCTTTTCTTTAAAGCATCAAGAGGCATTAGGCGAGGAGATCCTTCATAATTGTAATGGACGCACTAAACAAGTTGTTACTATGAGATAGGGAGTTGGGTTTGTTTAGAGGGCTCAAGATAGGAGAAAGAGAGGCGACATAGGAAATAACACACTTATTTTTTGCAGATGACACCTTGTTATTTTGTCAACCAAATGAGAGGTTGCTACTAAATCTTAGATGCATTCTATTATGCTTTCAAGCTGTGTCTAGCTTCAACATCAATTTCATGAAGTTTGAGATGGTTAGATTAGGGAGTGGGAGCAATATTAGAAGACTAGCAAGGATTTTGGGATGTAAAATTGTGAATCTTCCAATCATGTATTTGGGTAAGCTGTTGGGTGCTAACGATACAGATGTGAAGACCTGGGATTCTGTTGTTGCCAGATTTGAGAGAAGACTTGCAAGGTGGAAGATAAATTTACTCTCCAAAAGTGATTGCTTAACACTCATCAAACGTATACTGGCCAATCTTCCCATATACTATATGTCTCTTCTATCTATTCTAAAAAGTTTTGCCAAGAAGCTGGAGTTGTTCCTATAGGATGATTTGATGGAGAAAAAGAAATATCATTTGGTGGCTTGGGACACAATTAAAAGACCACTAAATCAGTGCGATTTAAGAGTGAGATCTACCTTTGAGATGAAACAAGCTCTTCAAGGAAATGGATATGGTGATTTTTGAAGGAAATTGACATTTTGTGGAGAGTTATGGAGGCGAAGTTTGACAAATGGACATATGGGAGGTATTCAAGAGCATCGCTGAGGCCATATGGGACAGGGTTGTGGAAGAGGATCTACATAAAGGAGACTTTTACGAGTGCCTTAAATGGCGGTTGTGAGGTGGGGAAAGAGTTTTTGGTAAGATATTTGGATGGATGGAGGAGGGGCTATGAGAGAGCGAGGTTCTCACAGATTTTTGCTACAGCACGACATTATGACATTTTTGTCAGAGAGATGTTCACCGAAGGAGCAGGTAGGAGAGAGTGGCACGTTGAAGTATTTTGTAATTTTATTGACTAGGAGATAAACAAATATGAATAGTTGCTAAGAGCATTGACTTCAATTTCACTTTGTGAGAATCGAGACCTACCTATATGGACTTCCATTGTTATGGGGCAATTCACTGTTGGGACCTTTTACAAATTCTTGACCAAGAAAGAGCCAAACAAAGGAAGCTTCCCGTTTAGACAAATATGGAGACTTAACACACCTCCAAGAATAGTATTTTTCACTTGGGAAGCAATTTGTTGGAGCGTTTTGACTATTGATAAGCTTATGATAAGAGGGAAGATTATGAAAAAGTGGTGTTGTTTATGTAAGAGAGCGGAGGAAACATGTGATTACATCCTCTTTTAGTCTCCCATTGCATACAACTTATAATCTACAACTTTTGGGATTCTAGGGTACAATTGGGTCATGGCGGGCATAGTCAAAGAAGAAATTTGGGCATTGAAGGGAATAATGAGATGGAAAAAGTATTTGGAGCTCATTCTACTAGCTATTTTTTAGATTGTCTCGAAGGAAAGTAATAAGAGAGTTTTTGAGGAAGTGAATGAGAGTATTGATAAAATTAGATGGAGATGGTTTCAGTCCCTTAGAGTATTGATAATGAAACAAAATTTGTATTCCATAGAGAACCTAGGTGAACTAATTGGTATGCTAACCGATATATAAATTCATTTTGTACATGGGTTTTGCACCCCCTTGGTGCATGTAATTAGTACTTATCATACTTTTTTTGTCAAAAAAATAACAAAAAAGACAAGGGGTTATCATGCCTTAGGCCCTGGAGGCCTTGAAGAAAGACAAAGGGTCACCATTAACCAAAGTTGCAAATGATGAGGTAGAGATGCAAGTCGTGATCTATCTATGCCATTTTGTCTCTAAACCCATTCCCTCCAATATGTAAAACAGGAAACTCCATGCTACCTAATCATATGCCTCTTACATGTCCAACTTACATAAAACCCTGTTATCAACAACCTTGTTCACTATTAAGGCAACATCAAGGATTTTTCTTCCACCCACAAAAGTATGTTGACACTCGTCCGCCATGTTACTCACCGCCTTTGCCATTCTCCTTGCTAGTACATTTGCAACAAGTTCATAAAACCCCTTCCACCAAACTGATTGGTATAAAATATTTGATGTTAGATGTCCTTTTTACCTCTAAGATGAAAACCAAGAAAGTGGATTTCAGGCTTCTCAAAAAAGATCCAATTTCATGGAACTTGTCAAAAACAGCAACAAGGTCAGCTTTTAGGGTCCCTCAATTTTCCTGAAAGAAGTTCATGTTGAACCAATCAGATCTCGGGGCTTTGTTGCCCTTACAGCTCATAAGAATTTCATGAATTTCCTCTCCTGTAAAAGGTTGCTCTTGGTGTACATAGTACTGCTTACTCGACCTACTGAATTCGACACCATCCAGAGTAAGTCTCCATAATGCATCTCCAATGTATAACTCTTCATAGAAGGACTTGACACTCTCCATTTTTTATTTCCTTTAACCACATTACCATTAATCACCAACTCCTTAATCTACTTGCATCTTTTTTGCTGATTTGCCATGGTGTGGAAGAATTTTGTGGTCCTATCCCTTCCTTTATCCGCTTTGAGAGCACTATTTTCTGGACGAATGGATGCACAATCTGTAAGTGTTTCAGTTCCCTAATTTTATAGGGCAAATACTTTTGCTTGAGTTGTTTGTGGAAAATTTTCAATATTCGCCAGTGGAGCTTGGGCAATGGTGTGCTATTTAGCCATTATTCTTCCAACTGTAGGTAAGTGCAAGTCATCCATATGTATACTAAGAAATTACTGCTGAAGGATGTTCAGTATAAACTTGTATGTACAGCTGGATGACTTTGTGGTTTTTCTTGTATATTTAAGGGAAGCTTTTTTTTCTTTGGAATGAGTGCATTGACATGTACAGACAAGATAGGACATGATATGTGCATAGTCTTCATTTGCTTTTTACTTCTGCCTTTTATGTTTGAGAGACGTCTGATAAGATATTGTCTTCATGGCTCTTAGTGCATTTTTTTTGTTTCTGTTTCCTCAGTTCCTTAGGATTCTTATGGCCGACTTTATTTCTTGTGCTAAATGTAGATTAAAAGGGAGATCAAAATACTTCAGAACCTCTGTGGCGGACCAAATATTGTGAAGTTGCTGGATATTGTTAGGGATCAGCAGTCAAAGACACCAAGTCTGATATTTGAATATGTGAATAACACTGATTTTAAAGTGCTTTACCCGACACTTTCAGACTATGACATTCGATACTACATTTATGAACTCTTGAAGGTAAACAATTTTGTTTTCTCCAGCATGATGATAACAGGATGCGCATAAAGAATAGTTTAGAATGTATGCTGACAAAATATCAAAGTAAAATCGGCAATATATTTTGTGTTGTTACTTCAAACTTCTTTGTTTTTCTTTCCATTGGTTCTTTTATTAAACTCCCTTTTATCTATTTGAACCTTCTTTTGGGGTGGGGGGAGGAATTTATGGAGATTTCATTATTTTGATTACATTAGTATTTTCATAATCATTTGGAAATGAAATCTGATTTCTAAGTGCGTTGAAGGACCTAATCCCTCATAGGAAGCATGATTGTCTCCTCTGCTCAAAGAAATCAATGTTTTTTTGGTCGGGCATGGTTCTTGTTCATGTTTGGAAGATTCCCGTCTGTTTTAATCAATTTGATGTTTTCCCCTTGGGATCCGGAGACAATTGCAAATGTGTTTGAATTTCAGGGTGGATAAATGTAGTATCTATAGAGGTTTGTGAGTATCTATACTGGTAGGTGAATATACGCCATTTGTCACTTTTATTTCAGACTTTCATCAGTTACAACACTATCACAATCGCATTTTCAGTAATTAGAATTTTCTGTTATGTTTTGAGTTCAAAAGCAGCCACTTTTTTTAAAGCTAGCCTTGCACGGGGTAAATGTTTGTACAGGCATTGGATTATTGTCACTCACAAGGTATCATGCATAGAGATGTGAAACCACATAATGTAATGATTGATCATGAGCAACGAAAACTTCGTCTCATTGATTGGGGCCTGGCTGAATTCTATCATCCTGGGAAAGAATATAATGTTCGTGTTGCTTCAAGGTTGGCTTCTTTTTTGTTGAAAGTTCTTTTTCTTAACTTACTCTTCTAATTATTTAAGTGAGCCTTTTGTTTGCAATTTACTTGTTTGCCTTAAACATAGTAGAATACTATTACTGTTTCTGTCATCCCGTAACAAGAGGTATTGGAGATCTGGATTTGCGGGGAACTTAGATTTGTTCCATGAAGTGAAAATTAAATGTTCTATTCTGATAAAAGCTTAACTATTTTGGTGCTGCAGTCTCTTTTTGTGTCTGAATTTAGTTTATGATATTAGGATTACAATGTGGAATAGATTAGTTTTAAATTTCCTATATAGATTAAAAAGTATAATTCTTGTATATATAGAATTCCTGTATTATTCTAAGATTTCATTATTTTCAAGTGTTTAGTTTTTCTATTTTTATTAGTATTAATAATTTTAATTTAATCTTTTTTCAGAAAGTTTATTAGATCACTATAAATACCTTTCGTAATTTCACTTTTGAAAAATGGTGTAGAGATCCAAGAAAGAGTTCTTGTTTTTTTGAGAGGATATTAAATAAAGAGTTTCTGAGGATTTTCTCAATCTTTCTGGTTGTGTGATGCAGTTACTCTTAAGTGTCATGCTTACGAATTCTTAGGTCAAATATATAAGAAGCTCTAGGTGTGATACCTAGTTTTTATCTTCAAATGCTGAGGAGGTAAATTAAGGCTAGTTTTTCCAACGTCAGTTTAGTTTACTTATCACTTTTAAACAAACTGGTCTGTTATATTTGGTACAGAAGCTTTTCTATTAATTAATTTGGCTGTTATTTGCAGTAGAGCTTCATGCTTGAGGCAGTTCACATTTCATCATTGTGGTTTTAACAGTTAGAATTTGGGCATTGTAGGGATAGTATCTCTTTGGCTATTTTGCAAGAGATTTGGCTGCAAAATACTGATTTTGTTTTCTCTTTTTACTTCTTTTTAGGAGAATCTATTATCCTCCACTGATATACTTCCCTCTTTTCTCTTCCCAATTATACTTCTCTCTCTAAAAACAATTAAGAATTTAGAAATAGAGCTTCACTTATTGGTATCTTACCTAGTTGCAAGGAACTATTTCTTGTAATATAAGATGAACATTTAATAGCTTAAATTTGTTTTGCTTCAAGCCTTTGTATCACATGTTATCTATATCACTCTGCTATCTATATTTATGGTTTGCAGATACTTCAAAGGTCCTGAGCTTCTTGTTGATTTGCAAGACTATGATTATTCTTTAGATTTGTGGAGCCTTGGTTGCATGTTTGCTGGAATGGTGAGTATCTCAACCAAATTTATTTTAGTTCAGTAGGCCAAATATCGTTTCTTTCCAGAGATAGGCTTCCATACCTTGGAGCATGGGACTATACATCTGTTTCTCCTCCTGCACATTCATGATGTCTATGCAAGTGGTCCTGGACATGTATTTTAATAGGTTTCATAACTCTCAACCGATAAGTTGCCCCTGGACTATATGATTATCGATCTCTAGGAATTCACATGCACTTTTATGGACTTTCCCTGAGTGGTCTGCATGGACTATTTCCAAACTATTGTCATATATTTATGGGGTAGCGTGTGTTGGTGCACAATAGATGTTTGATCTTGATCTGCTTGCATATTCATCCATGGGTGACAGATGGTGAGGAGTATCAAAATTTGATATGTGATGCTTATTCTTGGGGCTTGTGATGTACAGATATTCCGCAAAGAGCCATTCTTCTATGGACATGACAATTACGATCAACTGGTTAAAATAGCCAAGGTATCGAGGAATTTAAGTTGTTTATGTAGCAAGTATCTGTTTCTGCCTAACACATAGCATGGAAAAGAATTCTTATTAATCCTTTTTGTCTAATTTTTTTTATGTATTTATGTGACGGTGTTTCCTGGTACACTATTACACATTCTCTCCTGCTCTAAAACGATCTCTCTTCTGGTTGGTGCATGAAATGAGAAACCACCAATCTAGTAAATCAAGAAATTATGTTTGTGTAGGTGAATGCACAAGTTTAGGGGTATACATTCTGACTTTTGAGAGTTGGAAGGTGGGGGAGGAGACACCTTCCAACTCGTAGATTTGTTCTTTTGGATAAGATGATAGAAAAGTTACAAGTTTGATGTTTCTCTGAAAAACAGGTCCTTGGGACAGATGAACTAAATGCTTATCTGAGCAAGTACCGAATAGAGTTGGACCCACATCTCGCCGCCCTTGTTGGCAGGTTAGTGTATGTTTTTGATTCAGTTGATTATACTATTAATGCATTTATCTGAACGTGATTGCCCTTTGTTCTCTACAGACATAGCAGAAAACCATGGTCAAAGTTCATTAATTCTGACAACCAGCACTTGGCAGTTCATGAGGTTAGAACCATTAACAATATGTGCTCCAAAATTGTGTCAAAATTTCCCGTCATTATGTTTATTTATTGTTATCCACCTTTCTTGAAGGCTGTTGACTTTCTTGACAAGTTGCTGCGGTATGATCACCAAGAAAGGCCAACTGCAACAGAAGCAATGGTAGATTCTAAATCTTTATGATCTCCTTAAGCCCTTCAATGCACAGCCTGTATTTCTGTTTGAAAAGTGTACTTGTGTTTGTTTTTGATACTGAAAGTTGAACGTCATCCCAAAAATAGACAAAAACTAAAAGTGGAAGTGTTTATACATAAAAATTGTAGTAGTTGAAAGCTGAAAACAATGTTTTGGAAATAATAATACAAACGTGATTAGGTTTGAGAATAATGAAGAATTTATTTTTATATTTCTTAGAAGACTTTTATTTATATATTTTTTTTATTACCGAAGATAAATACACCAGATATTAGATAAACCATGTGTATGCACATCTTTTGAAAATAATTTCTGTTGATTGCTGAAGGTGTATGCTTTTGTTTTCGTACACTATTCACTGTTATTTTACTGTATAAAGTCCTTTAAGCAGAACCATTTATGTTACAATTTTTATCAATCTACAATCACAAGATTGTCATGTACCGGATATTCAACTATAATTTAACATCTTTTAAGAAATCGAACTAAAACATACAGATTGTTCCTTTTGGAGGGACTGTTTGTTGTTTTTTTAAATAGTGAATCTAGTTGTAGTTATATTCAACTTCCATAATATTAATGCTATATTCTATTTATACATAAAATGCAAATCAATTTACAGAATATAACTTTAAGATATCTTTCATCTCTATATTTTTTTTTTTTTGTGTGGAGTAAAATAAAAAATGGTTTCTAAGATCGTATATCATGCAGGCCCATCCATATTTCTACCCAATTAGAAATGCAGAAAGCAGCAGAGCACGAGCTCAGTAATGGTGAAGTGCAGTATCTTCTTTCAAGGTAGTCAGTCAGTCACTAGGCAGAGCTTTCTACTGTACTCTTGACTGAAACTTGTTAATTTTTGTGTTTGGGTTTAATTTGTTTTTTTTTTTTTTTAATTTTTTTTGGATTCAACTCAGGTTTTATATTTTTCCGTGTGCTTATGATTTGTGAACTATCTTCGTATAGTTTCTGCCTGCCAGAAATAGTTGTCTGGCTTCTTCTTTTTTTTTTTCTTTTTGGTGGTCAAATGTGTAACAATCTAGACCTTCTCTTTTCTCCCTCAATTTGCTCCTGCCTTTTACATTGGAAATGATCAACAGGTGAACAGAGGATTCAAGGGAGTATATTCAAGAATTTGGATGATTTAAAAATAACAAGGCAAATTTTAAAGCAGTATTTGTGTTCAGATCGCCGTATTTTCCGTTGAACGAATTACCATTATTGTTATTATTACTATTATTATTATTATTATTTCGTTCGTATTGAAATGAGTTGGAACATGTATATTGGTCAATGCCATTTGAAATGGACTTGTTTTGGATAATTATAAGTACTTCTAATGTATACGTACATATATAAATCCTTTCTTTTAAGATGATTTTAAAGGCGCACTTACTCCCTGCATATATTTGGATAGTTTGGCAAATCACTCAGAGAAGATAATTGCGAGAATCAAACCCTAAATTACCCAAGAAAGAGAATTTATAAATATTTTAACAGTCAGATTATAGTTTTGTTTTTTTTTAAAAAAAAGATGAATTATATTTTTTTTTTAGTATCTTCATAAAAAAAAATATCTCACGTCAAAACAGATCTTGATGGTTACGAATTCCAATGGGATCATCCAATTTGGTAGAATTTAGAACATAGAATTTTAATTTTTACATAATTTCTTTTTGTTAATCTACTTAATTTCTTTAATCAATGAATTAAGCAAAATTAATTGAGTTTGTTCGTAAACCAAATAATAAATAACTCTTATCGTTTTGCCGATTTATGGTGAGGAAACAGCAAGAAAACGGGGGGGTCTGTCACCGTCATCTCATCTTGTTGTTGGGGTTTTTAAAGAGGCAAAATCGTCAAGAGCAACGGAACCCTAAATTTCATTCGCGAACGTATTAGTTGACAATAACTCACATGCAGACACACCGGCCATTGTTATCCGCTGCATCAGACATACGTCTCTACCCAACGGTTCCTTAACCCCCATCCCATCCCTATATATATCTACGTATATACATATATTTTTTACCAGATAATATGTAAAAGAAAAGAGATTGTTTCATTTCATCCATTTTAATGTAAGCCGTTTTTTGCTTGCTTTACATGGTTTCAAACTGTCAGTTAAATCTGGAGTCCTTCATCCATTCAAACATATATGTTGCTTATAAATGTATATATGTGTGTGTGTTTATTACATGCCATATTTTGTGATTCGGAGTTAATCACTTGAAAAATTTTCTCTCAGTGCTCTAGTTTTGCCCGTAGATATCTTATCTTTATTGAAGTCACATACACAATATTTTTTTTTACAATAATATATATATATATATATAATATGATTAAATATCAATTATTCTTTTAATTAGAATCTTATAATCAGAAGATAATTGATGACGGAAGGAATTATACTCTCCGTGATTTCAATTTAATTTGAAATCTTCAATTCAATAAATTAAATTTCTCCTCTCCTAGTCATTTCAAACATTAATACTTGCTCGACATAAACTAACTTTTTTTCCTTAATTAAAAAATATAATGTGAAACATAATGAACATTCTTAGAATTTTTCTATATTAGGCGAGGATATAAATATATTTACATGCCCTATTTCGTCCATTAATATTTTAATAATAACATTAATTTAATGACATTATTACAAGTTTTTTTATTTTTCAACTCGACAGAAAAAAGTTCTCTTCACTTTGAGGTCATATCGGAATATAGAGAGAGAGAGAGAGGCGGGAGAGTTGACCCATAAAGACACATTACTCCCAATATATATATATATATATATTGATAATTTATATTCATAGTTCTATTCACTATGCTTGAAAATTTAGATAATTTTTTAGTAAATATACTGATACTTCATAATTTAGACTACCCACTTGGTTTTTTTTTAAAAAAATAATAATTTAGAGACATTTTTATAATTTTTCCTTTTATCAAGTTGGTAAAGAAAAGTTCAGAGTGTTTTTAGGTCAAATTGAGAAAGTGGGTAGGAGGGTTGACCCATAAAAAGACAAAGATCCCCCATCTCCACCAAATTATGGAAAGGGGAAAAGACACTTGGCCTCTTCCCAATTCTCACTTGAGGGACAAGTGCCCTTAATGAGCTTTCTTTAATTAAATAGAAAGGGAAAACACATTTGGTCTCTTCCCATTTCTCATTTGAAGGACAAGTGCCCTTAATTAGCTTTCTTTCCTTTAATTAATTGGCCCGCCCTCGTGCCTCTCCTAACAATCCCTTCCCCCCTCCCCCAACTCAGCGCTTTACTATAATTTGTTCATTTAAAAATATTTAAATTAATATTTATATATATATTTTTTATATTTTAAAAAAATTTAAATAAAAATAAAAGTTTAAACTAAGTTTACCTTTGTTGGTAGGGTAACCCCTCCTAACTCTCCCACAAATCCACTCAACTCAAGGGATATGTCCCTGAGATTTTAAGGGTATACCTTTCAAAAATCCGAACCTGAACATCTCCGCGCAACTCAAGGCGGCGCGTGGGCAACCACGTGATCAACACGCAGAGTTAAAACCCACATGTAGTGATGTAAACTGTGGAACCCACGAAAGAGGCAAAATCAGGGGACGCGGCTAACCCACGCGCGCCGCTATTGGTCGGATAATAACCGGAGACAAAGTTAAGACATAAGAATCGTTAAAAGCTTTTTTAGTTAATTGCTTTCGAGACATTTGGGATATAATCCCGTGTAGAGGATCCACCAATAGGGGACCGTCCGCCTCATTTTTCACACATTTTATTTATTTATTTTTTTAAAAATAATTAGACAATTTTTAATAATAATTAAAAATATTTAACTTCATTATTAAGAAATAATGATAATAGTAATAATAATAATAATAATAACAACATAAAACGACAGCTCCAGGTTACACATCAACTTTATAGATCTCACGGGGCAAAAAGAGATTTGCATTTTTGGTTCCCTTCACGTTTAAACCTTTATATATGTATATGTATATGTAGAGAGAGAGAGAGAGGGTAGATTTAAATGCATGTGGAGGAAGATATTTACATGAGACCAATTATACCATATCAATCATGGATGACATGCATGTATGATGATGTATGGATGTGTATTATGATGGATGGGGTGAAAAATGATGATGATTGAGATGAGGGGTGATGTTGAAATTGATGGGACCTAAACGACAACGTACGTGGCAGGGCTTGTGGTTTTGGTCTTATCCTGGTTACACCCATGCTTTCCGATTCAGTATCGTTTTTGTCTTTTTATACCTCCACCGATGAACGTACAGAACTGGACAAATACTACGTACTAATACTACTGCCTACATGTCTTACCAAGGGCATTCTTGTACATTCACATTTTATTTTATTTTATTTTCGAAAAAATGAGATAAATAATCAAAATTAACAGTTGCCGTTTGTCCGTCGTCAGACATCATAATACCTCCAAAATTATTAATCTTCCTTTTTTTTTTTTTTTTAAAGCATAATAATTAACTAATTTTTACTCAATAATTATTCATTAGAGATTTTAATTTTAATTTTTTTTAAATAAATTATTAAATTTTGTTCTAAAATAAAAATTATTGTGAAATTTTTTGACTTTTTTTTAAAAAATAGAGACCAAAAACTGACATGGGTGTCTGAAACTTACTATATAACCCATTAACTCAATAAGGAGGAAAAGGACACGTAAGGACTGATCCTACATGCCAATTTGCAAAACAAAACGCTGCACTTCGGCAAAAGTCCCATCCTTGATAAGAAAAAAAAAAAAGATGTTGATAATTAAAATGATCTAAAAAATTGGACGGTTGTGATTTTGTCTTCACGCCAGCTTACTCACTAGTCAAATGCATGTTCCCCACGTGTCACCATTACATGATTATCAAATATGATTTCAATCACAATGTTATATCATCCGCACGCGTGTGCGCATATACATAAACTCATAATTTATTTTTGAAATTATTCATTGAAATACTGAAATTATCTAGCGAAATATTTTAATAAATAATGTGTTATAATATACTATTTATATATATATATATATATGCACATATGTGCATGCATGCATGTAGATATAGTGGAAGGATGAGAGATGGGTGATGGGGGCAGAAATGGCAGGTATCGATGAAGAGACAAAGGCAAATAAAGGGGGATAGGGGGGAGCCGTGGTGGCAGCCAAGTGTCGGAGACCAAAACCAAAACAAGAACAATTCTGCTAATCATCTTCTCCAACCACGTTCCATAGCAGACCTTATTTTTCATATAAATTAATTTTAACAGGCAGCTCTACCCTATCTCTGCCCTTTGTCTCCTATCTCTTCCCAAACTCTCCAACATTCAAAGCTGTAATCCTTAATTTTAAACTATTCCCACCTCATTTACACACACACACACACGCACATATATATATATATATATTTGTATGTATGTATGTATGTACGTATGTATGTATGCCTATTTGTATGGATACATTGTACGTAGAAAGCTTTTTGTTATTGTACATATTTTTAAAGGTCTTTTAATTTCAAGTCAATCCCATTAGCAATTATGATTTACTTCTAATTATCAAATAACAACAAGCAAGGAATGGAATTATAATTAATAAGTTTAAATTAAAATCAACCTTAATTATTTCTTAATTTCTGGGTTAGATATTCTTGTGCTTTTGCTGTTGAAGGGGAGAACTCTGACCAAATATTAAAAAAGATAAAAAGATAAAAATATTTTATTAACTTTTATATTTTTTAAATTAATAAACTAAATATTTTAAAATAAATATATAATATTAATTTGTTATTAATAACTTTATGTTTATTATAATTTATTAAAAATAATTTAGTTTATTAAAATAATTTATAAAAAATATATCATCAAATACGTCTGATAATTATTTTTTAAAAATATAATATTTATCTAATTACATCATCTGTCACATAAGCATACGTTAAATTGTGTTTTAATATACCATAAACTATATTATATTTGAAGTAAATATTACTTTAAAGTGTAGCAATGTGAATTTTTTACAAAAGGACTATATATCCCGATGTATATATATACGTATATATGTATGAAGGATTTTGCATAGATTATATTATTGTCGAACTGCTATGACGGATACGTAAAGTGACAAACACAAGATGGTGATTAGGTCATTATTATATATATAGCTTTTTTGTAGAGAGGTCATTCGTTAGGTCAATGAAGCAGCTTGTATTATGTCACCGACGATCCTGAAAACATGTAACCTGCAGAAGGAAGAAACAGGGCTTCTGCTTCACACCTTTTTATATTTTAATTATTTTTTTGCCTTAAAATATTATTTTCTTTAATATTCAGCATTTAAAAAATAAAAGAAATTGCAATAATTAAGCATCGGTTTTTGCCGGGGGGGTCAAGTTTGAGTTTCTCAATGCCAAAAGAAATTTAACGAAGCTGATATGTCATGCATACAGGATCAGGCAAATCCTCTGTAGTTCATACATATAACTGGCAACAAGCTGTATCTATTTATATATAGAATACAACAATCAAAGACCAGACCAGAAGATTTATTGTGAAAATATTGTTCATACATGTATATACATATTGATTTAGATTGCATAGGTAAATTATAGTCCATCATAAACCTTTAAGTGAATCTTTCCTGGAAATATATATATATATATATATATGCATATAATTTTTTTATCTAATGAACTATATATAATCTCAAATATAGAAGAAAACTAAAAAAGTTAATGTAATATCATTCCTCGAGCCACTCCATGCATGACCAACCAGGGATTTTCTACTCATAATATACGCACACATCATATATACATAAATATATATATATATATATATAGATGGTGGTCAACTTGCAGCATAATTAAAAATAATTAATTAACTAATCATACCCATTTATTAACGGTCCTGTTATTTCTTAGCTCCCACTAGACAAGACAATTTGCAAGATAATCCTGAACATGTTGCCTAATTAATTATTACAATAATACACTCTTAATTAATTTAATTACTCTCCTTTTTGTTGGGTCTCTACACTTTGCGAGGCTTTTACAATAATAATATAGTCTTTTAACATTTCTTTTATGGAGAATTTCAACTAATCGAGGCTACTTTTTGTCATGTGATTAGGGTTTTGGCTTTGTTTTTCTCTGGCCCTACATTGCTAGTTGTATTTGTAAACTTACATACATACATACATATATATATATATAGAGAGAGAGAGAGAGATAGAGATAGAGAGAGAGAGAGAGAGATACGTAAACATGGTGAACATCAGTAGTGAAACTAGATTTGAATGGGTAATTGTGCTGGTACGGATTATAAAAACTAAATTACAATAAAGGGAACATGATCATCACTAGTATGATTCTTTCTAGGAAATTGTCATGGCATTTGTACTCTAATTGTCTGTGTGATTTAATTTATTTATTTTTAAATTAAACCTATGTAACATGTTTCATATACATGTCAAGGACCACATGTTTTTCTTTTTGACTAGAATGATATTTATTTAATCATATTTATATTAAAAATATGTGACGTTAAATATATTTATATATAAGAGGTGAGGTTGTGTGTGTGCATATATATATATATATATATATATATAACAATAGTACTCTTGGTATTAGGGTATCTATTCAAACGATGATATGGTGGTCCTATATGAATCCAGAAACCCTAATTTATACAATGTTTAGGGAAAATTATGTATTTGATTGGCCAAATTCGACAACTCAAAAAACTTTTGGATCTTTCATTGACCAAATCAATTTTTTTATTTTTATAATATAATTCGACATTTTAATCAAGACGGGAAATGATGCAACAGAACGAAGACAAAAGCCAAAATCTCCGCGCTAATAATGTGTTTTAATTAAATTTTCTTGCTCGAAAGGTTCCTTATGATTGCGCCATCATATAATTTTGGATCTAATTGATATTCCAAAGCTTAATTTATCTAACCAAATTTAATTGTTAAATGAGAATCTTGAATACATATCCATGTATCAAAAGGTGTAACTTACGAGAAGTATTCAATCTCAAAGTTGAATTAATTAGTCAATTAATTAATCTAATATTCTTGCTTTTAATTAATTAGGGTTTACAGATTTCTCCTATCTTTTTAATTTGATTCCAAATCTCATGAAAGAAACTCGACTGGCAAATCCTCGAGACAAAGAATAATTAGTTGAAGCTGTAAAATGCTCGTGGATCTTAGGATATCATGTAAATTTAATTAAAGGGTTAAATAAAGATGAAGAAGAACCTTCATGATCGTCACTAATTATTTATTTCATGGTCACTTTAATTATTCTAATCTCAATTAATATATATATATATATATATGTATGTATGTATGCATATGTTTGCAAAAGAGAGAGTATATTTGTAAAATATGCTTTCCATATTTTGACTACCAATCATTTGAATATATTTATAGCCTTTATAAAGTTCTTTTGGTTTTTTTTTTTTTTAAAAAAAAATTTAATTAATAGTTACAATTCAAACTAGCTAGTTCATGATGTAATTAAATAATCATAATTAATTAACATAATATTCCTTATTAGATTTCTGCCAATAATATATTTATAATTTTATACATACAAATGCAGTAGGGCATGATGTCATCATAATCACTTTATCCATCTCATTGTATATATATATATATATATATATATATATATATATATATGTGCCATCTAATCAATCTCATAACTTCGCTCTCTCGTTAATTGTATCTGAAGTAAATAGATACCATTTACCAATATAATATATCGTTCCTTTATGATTATTGTTTCAATTTGACATTGTTAATTCATGTTCAGTATATATACATACAAACATGTATATATATATATATATATTATAGCACATGTATTAATGTTAATTTAGTATGTAAGTGGAGATCATGAAAGGCACTATTTCAGAACTAATATATCTTAAATGATTTCTACAATATCAGTTTATTAAAATAATCATTATGATTGTAGGCATTCAATTCAATCAAATATTCACGTAATGAGGTTAAGGATTTGACTCCTTTAAAAGTATTAGTAGTTAAGTACGATGTAATTAGCATAATTTAAATTAATAAATTACATTTATAGATTCTAAAAATCACCTATACTTTTGGCATAATTTTATAATTACCGGGAGCACTTTATAATTATTCAATTAATTGATCATAGCTCTAAATTAATTGAATGACAAATTTATAGGTATATATTTGGAAAAAGAAATATAAACGATATGTTGAACTTCTCTAGAGATATGAAAGAATATATTCTAAAGTATAAATCATATATGTTAAGATTATATTATCTTAAATTATTTTAAACTATAGATCATAAATTCTTCATTTAGTACATAAAAAAAACTATTGTTTTATTTTCTAAATCTACGATATGCAAGTGTGCTTTAGAGTTTTATTTACAATATGTTCTATATTAAATGTCTGATATAGTTCGATATTTAAATATGTAGTGTTGTCTTGTTGTTGAAGTAGATTTATAACAAGGTTCTCGAACTCTACCGAAGTCGAGTTGACAAGTAACAGTTTTTAGCCATTTTTATTTGTATTTGTATTTGTATATGATTGACCATCTACTCGGTAATTTTTTAAATAACATGTACGTATATGTATATAAATTTAGGAAATAAAAACCAAAAGAATTTTCATATATTGAATGATGCTTAATATACCCAAAACATGATATCATATCGAAAACAAATACGTACAAAATTTTGGCACAAATCTTGCTTGGAACAATTTAAAAGATTACTAAAAGCAAAAACTAAGACCTATAAATAAATCATCAATAGGCAAAAAGCTATTGATGATTAGAAAAAAGAAACCTTGTATATGACCCACCCATTTGCGAAAAGATTGATATATATTGCTAATATAAGATCTTAGCAAAAATAATTAAAGCTAGAACTTTTCATATATTTGAAGAAACCTTGAAGAGTGAAAGAAATCAAAGATGTAGTGGCAAAAATAATTTGAAGCTACGATAGAAAAATCAACCTTATATGAAGCATCGTTCATACAATCCTCGAACATTAATAACAAAAATAACTTGAGAATCACAAAAAAAAAGAATTGTGAGATAAAACAAAAATTCAAGAACATCAAACAGATTTTGATGAAATCGAATTGGATTCAAACCAATATTTCTTATTTTTGATTGATTTTGATTCATGTCAAAAAAAAAATTGAAGTATAAGCTTTTTTTTTCATTTTCATGAGTCGGCGCTTTTATGTTAATTCGTACTGTACAATTCCTTTGTTTGTGGGATCATTTTCTCACAAGAGGTAATGAAAAGAGTTATGGAATGGATCACTACCTATGCCTAGATCGCGTATAAATGGAAATTTTATTGATAAAACCTTTTCAATTGTGGCCAATATCTTATTACGAATAATTCCGACAACCTCGGGAGAAAAAAAGGCATTTACCTATTACAGAGATGGTGCGATTTGATTTTGGTTATCATTATTTTTTTTTTCTTTATTTACCGCTCCCCGTCTTAGGAATAGGAAAAAGACATATGATTCGGGGTATAAAATATAGTCCAACCTTCTAAACTAAATGAACAATGTCATGCTAAGAAAGAAATTAAGACAACTTCTTAGAAAGAGAGAAGTTATAAGTTTAGGAAATTCATAGTTTAGCGAACTTTATCAAAACCCGAACCAAGACCATTGCCCAAGCTAGGTTTAGGAAGACTTAATGCCACCAAAATTCATAACAAGCTTTTCAAATTGTAATTTTACAAGTACTTTCCTTCAATTATGATACTCTATATCCATTTGAAAAGATGAAGTACCATTTCATATATGATGAATTATGGATTAAGAGTGATAATCAAAGATGGGCAAATTTCAAATGTAAGGTTAATTAATATTAATTTTTGTTATAATCAAAGATTTGAGTATAATTGAATGTGAATGATGTATGTAAATTGAAGATTTGAAACTTATTAAGAACTCATTAGACTAGTTAATAACTAAAATAGTCAAACATGTAAGTCAAGATTTGGGTTAAAAACTGCCATATTTATAACTCTTTTTTTAAATTACTTAATAACTAATGATTGAAAATTTATATATTGTTTGTAATTTTTATAGTAGATATAAATCAATAAATAAATTTATTTTCTCTACAAATCATTTAATTGTTAAAATATATTAACTATTTTATGCTGTAAAAAAATTTGACAATTATGTAATAGAAAAAAAAAACGTAATTAAACTAATTATGGTACATACAGTTATATATTATATAGATGAATATATATATACATATAGAGAGAGAGAGAGAGAGAGAGAGAGAGAGAGAGAGAAACAGAGGATTAGCTCGTGGGAAATTGTTATTTTTTAAAGTGTATTATTTCGTCCCAACAGAAAATACATATTATAAAAAACGATATTATATAATGTTAAGTGACAATAATTGCTAGCTTCCAGTTAGGAAGAGTCAAAATCAAACCCAATAATCCCCCCCCCAACCAATTCCCCCACAAAGATATTTCAAAGGGCCCCACTACCCTACAAATGTGGGACCATCCACACAGTCCTACGGAGTCTCCATATTATTTGTACACATTTTTCTTAACATAATCCTCGTAATTTTTGTTAGATGCACCCCGTTAACTTACAAATTTGTCTTACTTAAATTCCTATACAAACTACAAACTATATATTATTAAATTTTTTGTAACATTTTTTAAAAATAATAAATCTGTCTTTCTCCCAAACTTTGGAAACTTTATAAGTTCAGCATTTTAAAAATACCCAATAATTTTGTACATTACTTTCTATAATTTAATTAATTAAATATCGGCATGATTCTTATGCCCCACTCACTATTTAATTAAATAAAATCAGTTATGTATTAAGTGAATTTATGTGGGTAAATAATGGAGTAATAAATAGTTTATCATAAAGTTCAGTGATGATATAATTAAAAGAAAATTTTAAAAAATAATTTTACTTTTTGGTGTGCTCTAATTAAAAAAAAAAAAAACCAGTGAGATATTAATTAATTGCAGAACAATTGCTATTCACACTCCTTTTTTCACTACTTTTCCAATTTGGTTTAAAAAAATAAATTAAATGAAACAGATCCACTGCAGCACGGCTCACTGTAGATTATGTGGATGCACGTTAAATCAACGTCTATATGTAGAATTGGGTGAGATAGTAATAATAATTGTAATAGTAAATGTAAAAAAAAAAAAAGACAATTATCATTATCAATTGTTGAGTTTTGAAAAATAAAATTATTTTTGCAGAGTACTACTAGTACTTTTAATTAACAGTCAGGAAGAAAGATCGTGAATTGTAATGGAAATCAACGACCGAGATTCTTAAAAAACTAACGGTA
Source organism: Carica papaya (assembly GCF_054855325.1). Classification (NCBI taxonomy): domain Eukaryota; kingdom Viridiplantae; phylum Streptophyta; class Magnoliopsida; order Brassicales; family Caricaceae; genus Carica; species Carica papaya. The sequence continues at coordinate 2,089,666 of NC_142312.1, read as the reverse complement.
GTGGTTCCGCCGCGTTGCTATTTTCACATAATTGTATGTTGAATTCATGTCATGGTGGCATGAACATGAGTAGATCGAGCACATGATCTAGAAAGGGTTGAGAGTGAGTGGAGTCAGGAGTGGAGAAAGAAATATAAGGAACAAAGAAAAGCATGATCGGCCCACATGGAATATGACATGCATGCTCACGACATGATGGTCATCGTCATAATAATTATTATTTTTTAATTATATAAATTAAGTATTTAGATAATTCAATTTAAGTAAATATGGTGGGACAAAATTATAGTTTCTTTTTGTAAGTTGTCACAATATAATATTTAGAATTTATGATTTTATGATTTTGAATTAGTAACTAAATGAATATTAAAATCAATACATTGGAATAAAGTTTTTACTAGTTTTATATTCAATAAATCAGTAATTTAGTATTAAATTTATGGATCAATTTAGTGATGGATTGGGTATAAAATATTAATGTTATGGTGTGACATGTTAATAACAGAAATTAAAAATTTAATATTACAAATAAAACCAAATTATTAAACCATAATTTACTGTATGATTATGATGCATGGATGTATGGATATGGAAGATGGAAGGGAAGAGATATGCAAAGGTTATGTGGAAGATAGAGCTCTAATGATTACATATGGGGTCATGATGGCAACGCCTCCATCCGTAGGAATGAAATGATTAATATCAGTATAAGAGAGAGAGAGAGAGAGAGAGTGAAAGCATAAGTCTGCGCAGCCACAGCCGCCATTTCCACTTCCTCTTATTTATTTATTTATTTATTGTTATTATTATTACTATTTATTTATTTTTATTAGAGAGAGAGAGGGAATGAAGATAAATTAATTAATTAAAGTTATAAATAAATAAATAGATAGATAGAAAGAAAAGATAAGGACTTTAAAAAGAACATTTAATTATTTTTTTTAGAGAGATAATAGTGGATGGGGATTCTAATACGAGAGAATTTTACAGTTTAGAATTATGAAAATAGAAGGGGGAAAAAAAATAAAAGAATTTACCCAAAATCCAGATACCCATATTTATATATATATATATATGTGTGTGTTTATATCTATCTATTATATAGGACGTAGGAGAAGTTGTAGCTACAAAATTCATTAATGGTGTGGACTTATATTAGTAACCAGAAGGAAGAAGAACCAGAAGCCTAACGGCCTCTTTCTCTGTTTTCTCTCTTCTTTTCTAATTTGACCCCAATATATATATATATCCACTAATTACTAATATATATATATATATATACACAGACACATCTATGCGTTTTGCCGTAATATATCTCTGGTTTGGAAGCCTACCCTTCTCTTCTCCGTTGCTTATATCACACGCTATGCAGTCTGTAATTTTGCATTAACCTTGAAACTGCTGCGATTTACCCTTTCTTCCTACAGTTCGTTGTTCTATATAAACCCCTCGTTAGTGTCTTCTTCCACTACCAAAACCAAGCCTTCTCTGTTCACTGTTTTGCATCTGGGTTCTTGTTATCTTATCCCTTCTGCTCTGTTTTTGCCGAGTTTGATCGAAACAGAGAGGAAATATGGTGGACGAGAGTGTGATAGTGGTGAGGGAGTTTGATCGAAATAAGGACCTGTTTGGCGTTGAAGATGTGGAGAGAAGGTGTGAAGTCGGTCCCAGCGGGAAGCTATCTCTCTTCACCGACCTATTGGGAGACCCGATTTGCCGGGTCCGCCATTCACCTGCTTTTCTCATGCTGGTATACCCCATTTTCGGCTTTGTTTATTTATTTCTTGATTCGCTTTTGAAAAACAAAACTAAAAAGAAAACGCGGCAAAACCCACTTTGATAAAAATGGAAACCGGTGAAAAGGATGCTCTTCTACATCGTCAATCTAGTTTCCCATAAACAGAGTCCTCTGTTTTTTTCTTTACACCGTAGCTTCTTTCTTTCTTTTTTTTTTTTTTTTTTTTTGAGGGGTTAAGTTTCAAACTAGCAGCGAAAGGTGCTTCTCGCTGACTCTGGCTTTCTTCTCTTTATTTTTCTAAAAGCCTGCAAATATTTATCGTCTTTTCTTCCTCTATCTTTTTGTCATTTTCTTCATCACCAACCCCATCCACTAGTACCATGATCTTATCTCTGCACACCAATACCCCGTTGGCCAAGAAAAAGATATTTCCATTGTCTTTTTCCATTTTGTTTTCGGTATCAAATGCTGTAAAATTTTTGTACTACTTTCTGGGTTTTGCTTTGTATTGTTAGTTGTTGTTAAATCAAATATGCATGAAAGAGAGGAAAACCAGAAGGGACTGATAGTGTTTTTTAACGGCTGCCATTGTTGTTTTCTGCGTGAACTTAACAGGTGGCTGAGATGGGCGAAACGAAGGAGATAGTGGGAATGATCAGAGGCTGCATCAAAACCGTTACGTGCGGCAAGAAGCTCTCTCGAAATGCTAAATATAATAACTGCAATGAACCCACTAAGCCTCTCCCTGTTTATACCAAAGTCGCCTACATCTTAGGCCTCCGAGTTTCTCCTACTCACCGGTTAGTCCGAGAGTCTTCTTCTCTGTCTTCTTTAATCTTCCATTACTGCCCGTCGCTAACCATGTAAACTGGTTTTATTGTTTCCAATTATTGACTCTAATGGTGCATAAAACAATAATTAGCTTTTAATATATATAATAATGGTAATGATGGTACTAATTATGAGTTTGTTCTTAATTAATTAGTTAATAATTATTTATTTATTTTGTCTGCAACAGGAGGATGGGAATAGGGTTGAAGCTGGTTCAAAGAATGGAGGAGTGGTTTCGTGAGAGTGGCGCAGAATATTCTTACATGGCCACTGAAAACGACAACCACGCTTCAATTAAGCTTTTCACTAACAAATGTGGCTACGCCAAGTTCCGTACACCTTCAATCCTGGTCAACCCTGTTTTCGCTCACCGACTCTCCGTTTCTCACCGGGTCACCATCATCAGGGTCGCTCCGTACGACGCCGAATTACTCTACCGCCACCGCTTCTCCACGACTGAGTTCTTCCCTCGCGATATTGACTCGGTCCTCTACAATAAACTTAGTCTGGGAACCTTTGTCGCCGTCCCGCGTGGATCGTATACTGAAGAGTCGTGGCACGGGTCTGAAAAATTCTTGTCCCACCCGCCGGAGTCCTGGGCAGTTCTAAGTGTCTGGAACTGTAAAGACGTGTTCCGACTGGAGGTGAGAGGAGCATCGCGCATTAAGCGCACGCTAGCGAAGACAACGAGGGTGGTGGACCGGGCGTTTCCGTTCTTGCGGCTTCCGTCGATTCCGGAGGTGTTCAGGCCATTCGGGTTACATTTTTTGTACGGGCTGGGTGGCGAAGGGCCACGCGCGGTGAAGATGGTTAAGGCGCTTTGCTCGCACGCGCACAATTTGGCTAAGGATGGCGGATGCGGAGTGGTGGCGACAGAGGTGTCGAGCCGCGAGCCGCTGAAGTTGGGTATTCCGCACTGGAAGATGCTATCGTGCGACGAGGATTTATGGTGCATCAAGCGGCTCGGGGAAGACTACAGTGACGGCGCTGTCGGTGACTGGACTAAGTCACCACCTGGCTTGTCCATTTTTGTCGACCCCAGAGAATGTTAAGAATAGAGAATCTTACTTGGTAGGAAAATGAAAGGATAAAAAGGAAAAAAAAAAAAAGGAAGACAAAACAAACAGGGCAGTAAAAAAGAAAGAAGAAAAACTTTTGTATTTATTTTAGTTGATGTATTTTAGGTGGAGGGTTTAACGGTTTTTTTGGGAAATTAGAAAATATATGAAAATGGTGGGTCTTTTTTTTTTTTTTTTTGGGTGTGTAAAAGGGAATATCCTCACTTTCTTTAATGTTGTTTTGTCTCTGGCTTTTTTGTAAATGGATTTTGCTTTTCCCCCCAAACACGGCCTTATTTTGTTCTTCATTTCGTTTTTTTTTTTTTCTTATGTGGGGTTGGAAATCTTTTTTGGGTCTTTGTTCTTGCATAATGCATTCATATATTCTCTCAAATCCGATGAGAGGGTGTATTATTAAACTTTGGATTAATACTTGTAGTGGCAAAATGAAGAATTTTATGACTTTTTATGATTTAAAATTGGGTACGGTACTAATTTAATTATGTAAGTACGTAGTATTCCATACTAACAACTCCAAACTAATTCTAACACAAACAAAAATTATATACTCTTAATGAATATATTAAGATAGTTTATGTTTAAGATGTAAAGGTTATAGCAACTATTATTGAAGACTAAATTTCTCTTTGCACCTATTCTAGGGCTAATTAATTTCTCAAATAGATTTCAAAATTTTATCAAATTTATTTATAAACCCATATTTCTTTCAACTTAAAAAATATTAAAATCTTATTATATTATGGAATTGATGTGAATTTAAAACGATGCATGAGTTAATAAATATATAGAATATATTTTTAAAACTTTAGTAATAAAGACAGATTTCCTCGATGAAGATTTTAAAGATGCTAGATTTTTTATGTATATATATAATTTATAGGTAAGAACAAAAGTAAGGATATTATTTAAAACGGATGAGGAATTTGGAAAAATCAAGCAAATATAATATGAGAATATCCTAATTCAAAATGAAGGGTGTGCTTGCATGAAATCTCTAGTGACCTTTTTGTTCGAATCGTTTTTATATGCTTTGATTATATGCCGTGTATAAAAAGAGTATATATATATATATATGTATGTATGTATGTGTAATTAAGCTAGTAGCTACTTACCCTTATCCTACTTTTTGATTAATTTGATTGTTCTTAGTAATTAAATAATGGAGGACAAAAAAAAAAATGTATAGGCTTTATTTTGCAAAATTGGACCACCACAGTGTCCTATTGTTTGTGGGTCATGAGTCCTAATCGAGACTCTTAAGTTGTCCTAAAAACATATATTCATTAGACAAAGATATGTATATATATATATATATATATATATATATAGGTCCCTAATGGAGCAACTTTTTGTGGATCAACTTTGGTTTTGTTGGGGATTTTTTTTCTAATTAATTAATTAATGGGGTTGCTTTATAATTTGATGAAATTGATGGGAATTTTGGATTTTAGCTGCTCTAATTATTATTATTTTTTTAATTTTGGAAAATTAAGAGATGATTCTAGTGATGTGTTTCGAGGTATTTTAGATTTTTTGTCTTTTTCATGAATCAAATGCAATTGCTTTTCTCACTAGTTTTGGTGGCTTTAGCTTGGATTTATGGGCCATCATGGAGGTTCTTGGATTGTGACTGCATAAACACATATATGTATATTATATATGTGATAAATAATTACTTTTATATATATATATATATATATTTAAAAGAAATTGATTGATTACGTTTCTTCTAATTGACCATTTTTTAATTAACTTAAACCAAATAATTAGAGAGTATATATTTTGTTTTATATATGCGACAACGAGTTGAATTGAATCCAATCAATCAGTTTGCTAATGTATTTAACTCCCTACCAGTTATTATATATCTTCCCAAGTTGAGTACACCATACGTAACCAACAAAATAATTAAACCTTAAACCTAATCGAATATTAATTTATTATATTGAAAACACATACACACACACACACACACACACGTCTATATGTATATATGTGGAGCTTTCACTGATTGCCCTTCTCCGCGTGTGTGTGTGTATATGTGTATGTCTATGTATTGCAGATTAAGTAGGCAACAAATCTTAGGGAAAAAAGAGAAGAATGGAAAATGGGTGATCAAACTATACATTGTGCATGCACTTAATGCCCTTTATGGTAGTGAAGGTAAGTAGCAAGTCACTAATCCAAGCTGAAGAAAAAGTACACACACACACACACACACACATATATATATATATATGGCTTTTTGAGTTGGGTGTTAATTTCACGAGATCTTGTAGATTTTATTGAGGAAATATCATATGACTCACATGAGAAGAAAGTGAGAGCATTAAAGCACTAAAAAATAATGAATTAGCTTGAGTAGATAACTATATTGTTATTTTGTTTTTTTTTTAGTTGAAATTTATTACATCTTTAAAGTTTATTATTTAATATATAAAAATTAGTTTAGTTTAAATCATTAATTATTTTACAATGTTATATTATAATTTATCAAGAAAATTATATTGTTATTGAGTCTATAATAAAAGTAAAGTTATTAAGTAAAACAGTCCAAATAAAATTAACATAATATAATAACGAATTTATTTGATTTAACTTAATTAATTAAAGAAAATTTTTGGGTTTTAAATGTACTAATGCTATATTGTACAATTACTTCGTAAGAAAGGAATGAACTTATCAATCAATCGGAGTTTATTTATTTATTTTTATTGAATTAAGACAATAATATGATTAGAGACCCATATATTGGATATTTGCAATAAATTATATATTTATTGATTAAATCTTCTCAATATTACATGTAATGACTCCGGAATGTCCAAAAAAATAAATTATAACTTAAGTGCAGAAATAAAATAAACGGTTAAAGTTTATATTTCTTACACAATAACTTAAAATGTCAAATAGTACTACGGAAATTACCGTTTTAAAATAAATACAACCAAATAAGGAAATAAGCGAAAAATAAATAAAACTAGTATCCTACTCGCAACCATCTTGTGGATCGGACTCTGGATCCTGATCCTCTTGATCTGAAACGGTTAAATGAGAAATGAGCTACATTAGCCTAATAAGAATATCACGTCAACTCACCGACATAGAAATAAAAGTTGGTAGAAAATCAAAACAACTAATAAAGCACTTAATCAAACAAATGCATTTATTAATAATAAAATCATTTATCGTACACTTACCGTAGCGAGATTTATAAAAACAACATATAAAAATAATAACATTATACATATCATGATTTCATCTGTAATCCTCAACATAGCACATATTATACTTTCATATCCAAATAACCGAAACAACTGTCACTTTCCATTAGTCTGCTAGCATCCATGGGAGTTCATAGGGATGTCTCTACTACGCGTGAACCATTTTCTTTAATATTCTCAATTATGGGCCGTCCTCATACTTCGTCCGGTATGAATGTTAAATTATTAAACCTCACTACTCCGTCCGGTATGAGCGTCGAATTATTAAATCTCGCTACTCTATCCGGTATGAGGGTGAAACGGGCCATCCCTATATTCCGTCTGGTATGAGTGCCAAATTACTAAGTCCCAATACCCCGTTCGGTATGAGACAACGTTCACGGTAGGGTTCCCTATTGTACCCGGTCCGTCTACCATCTCCTAGGATATCTAGTAAGGCCGTCGTTTCATCTATTTACTTAATCACACAATTTTCTATTTTTCTTTAGCTTCTATTTTTCCAATTTAATCGTAATCACATAAATCAAATAATGCATGCATTCAAAACTATAAAATCGACTAATAAGGTACTATCATGCATTTAAACTGTAAAAATAACCAACAGAACAACAACATATAATTTTCAATTTTACCTCCATAATTAATTATGAATATTTTTTAAATTACACAAAATACCATATTATTATTTATTTAGATTTCAATTCTATAATTGAGAATAGGGTGAGGGACTCTTACTCAATTTGATACCTGAAAGGTTAAACTATTAACTGCGTCTACTGGCGGTCCCCGGTTATTCTGAATTTTTTTTCAGAAATTAAAACGCGCTATAAGTATCAACAAATATCCCAAAAAATCCAAAATTAGCCTCAGGGTCCAATTTTGGCCAATTTCAGAATTCCAGCACGGGGGCGACGATCCGTCTCGAATCGACTATTTTCAGCCGAATTTGCATCGATCCCTGCAAGAAAATACGTTAAGGAGCCTCGGATGACTGAAAAAATATAAAAAATCGAAATTCACCGGGGGCTGAGCTCTCCAGTGCGGCGGCTCCTTCAGCTCACGTTGCGGTTGGGTGTTTTGCTTCGGTCAACTCGTAGAGAAGGAAACGGTGATCACAATAGTGAAAAAATTACGCTGAATGGGAATCGGAAAGGGCCTCATCAAATGCATTTTGTGAAATTTCCTGCAGCGGTGCCACTAGACCTTGCCCGCAGTTTCTGGCTATGAGGGTGTTTAAAATTGAATTCCGAGCAAATCAAAATTTTTTACCTTTTTTGGCGGTCGGAAGTAGCTCCGGCATGGTGGCGGGAAGTAGCGGTTGGGTCTTCTTCTCCGGCGAGGGTGGCTGGCGGCTAGGGTTAGGGTTTGGTGTGAAAGATGTTATTTATATCCATCCCCATTTAATCTGGGCCATCATTGCGTTTGATCTGGACCGTCTAATCGCGATTAAATAAGGAGTGAATCTGGACCGTTTGTTACGATCTAATATAGGCCGTTCATCGCAATCAAATCTGGATTGTCTGATCCTGTTTAAATCTGGCTATCTGATCGCATTTGGGGAGGGAATGCATCCAGGCCGTCCGTGCGCGCGGGAACGGATCTGAGCTGTTAAATCGCGGGCACACGGATCGCCCGTGTGACTTCCTGCATGGCACTGTGTCAGTGTTCGTTGCCACGTAGCGCATCCTGGTTCATCGGGGCTGCTGATCAGGCATCCTACGTGGTAAAACTTTTTTAAATTATATTTTGACCCAGTTTCTGATTTTTCTTTCAAAAATACCTCAAGAACCCAATTTTCCACCCGTTTTTCCCAAAATTGTTTTCAATTTCATCCTCCATCATATTTCCTTCATTTTTACACTAAATTAAAAAATTAAAAAATTATATTTAAATTAATTTGAGCAATACAACTCTTCAACCTAAAAGAAATTTGGTCCCTCAAATTTGTTTCTATCACTCTCAATCAAGCAGCTGAGGATATTGGGCTCTGAATTCTGATTATAGCCCCCATGTGACCTCTCTCGGTGTGTGATTCTGCCATATGACCTCAACGAAGGAAATTTTTCGACTGCGGAGTAATATGCTCTTTTGTTCCATAATACCGACCGGTACTTCCTCGTATGACAGATCCTCCTAGAGTGAAAGAGACTCGTTGGCTAAGACGTGAGAGGGGTCCGGGTTGTACTTGTGTAGCATAGACACATGAAACACATTATGAACCCTGAAAAATTCTGAAGGCAAGGCTAGTCTATTAGCGATAGTACCAATTCTATCTAATATCTCGAATGGCCCAATAAACCAGGGGCTTAGTTTCCCCCTCTTGCCAAACCTACTGATTTTTTTTAAAGTAGTGACCTTAAGGAATACTCGATCATCTTTCTCAAATCCCAAATCCCTTCTCCAGGTGTCCGCATAACTCTTCTGCTTGCTCTGAGCCGTCTGAATGTTCTTCCTGATCTTAACTATTTTGATTCTAGTCTCTTTTACAAGGTCTGGACCGAATAGTTTTCTATCACCCACTTCTTCCCAACAGATCGGCGATCTGCATGAGCAACCATACAATACCTCATACGGAGCTATGCCAATACTTGTTTGATAGCTATTATTGTATGCGAACTCTATCAGGGGTAGATGGTCATCCCAATGGCCCCCAAAGTTAAGAACACAAGCTTGGAGCATATCCTTAAGTGTGCGGATCGTCCTTTCTGACTGTCCATCAATCTGAGGGTGGAATGCAATACTAAGGGATAGTTTCGTTCCCATTGCTTGCTGAAAGCTAGATCAGAGCCGAAAAGTGAACCTGGAGTCCCTGTCGGACACTACTATCGCTGGCTCTCCATGTAATCTGACTATTTTTTGGATGTTTATTCTTGCCAACTTGTCCGAGGAATCGGTCATCCTGATGGCCAAGAAGTGGGAAGACTTGGTAAGCCGGTCAACAACTACCCATGTGGCATCATGTTCTGAGCGTGCCTTAGGCAATCCTGTCACAAAATTCATGGTGATATGTTCCCACTTCTACTCCGTAATTAGTAATAGCTGAAGTAACCCACCTAGACGTTGATGTTCTGCTTTGACCTGATGACATACTAAACACTTAGAAACAAAGTCAACTATATCTCTTTTTATCCCGTTCTACCAAAATTGAGGTTGCACATTTTGATATATCTTAGTGCTTCCGTGATGCATGACAAAATTTGAGCTATTGGCTTTTGTCATGATGTCTTTTTTTAACTTATTGTCACCTGGAACACGCACTCTGTCCTACAATCTGAGCAACCCATTGGCAGAGACTCGAAATTCTGAGTTAACTCCTTGTTCTGCATCTTTTTTTAGGGTTGCTAGGGTGGAATCGGTGGACTGAGCTTCTTTTATTATCTGAATTAACTCCGATTGAACAATCAGGTGACCTAAACAAGTAACTTTCTTCAGGTCCTGAAGCCGTACCTGTTGTGTGGTCCTTATCTGCCTGCATTCTGAAACCATCAAATAAGCTAATGTACCTGCGCTTTTCTTGTTGAGTGCGTCAGCTACCACATTGCCTTTACTCGGGTAATACATGATATTACAATCATAGTCTTTGAGGAGTTATATCCATCTTCTCATACGCATGTTGAGATCTTTTTAGGTGAATATGTGTTTCGAGTTCTTATGATCGGTATAGATTTGAAAGGTTTCCCCATACAAATAATGGCGTCAAGTCTTCAAAGCGTGAATAATTGCGGCAAGTTCTAAGTCATGGGTGGGGTAGTTTTTCTCATGACTCTTTAACTGCCTAAACCCATAGGCTATGACATTCTCATGTTGCATCAAAACATAACCCAACCCTGAGTATGAGGCATCACTGTAAACTGTATATCCACCTACTCCACTCGGCAAGACCAACACAGGTGCAGTAGTCAACTGCTTCTTTAGTTCTGAAAAACTTATTTCACAGTTCTCGTTCCACTCAAACTTGACATTCTTCTTTGTGAGTCGAGTCAGAGGAGCAGCTAGACTAGAAAACCCTTCCACAAACCTATGGTAATACCCTACCATCCCCAGAAAGCTACGGATCTCCATAATCGAGGTCAATTTTTTCCATCCGAGCACTGCTTCAACTTTTTTAGGGTTCACTGATACTCCATTCTTTGATATGATGTGTCATAGGAAGGTAGTCTGCTCAAGCCAGCACACACACTTACTCAACTTTACATACAGCTTCTTCTTCTTGAGAACCTGTAAAACCTGAGTCAGATTATGAGCGTGTTCCTCTCTGCTCTTTGAATATACCAAGATATCATTGATGAACACAATGACAAACTGATCTAAGAATTGTCTGAAAACTCTGTTCATCAAGTCTATAAAGATGGCTGGAGCCTTGGTTAGTGCAAATGGCATGACCAAGAACTCATAGTATCAGTACCTGGTTTGAAAGTCTGTTTTGGGAATGTTTTTTACCCTGATTTTTACCTGATGGTAACCTGAACGCAAGTCTATCTTGGAGAAGACTGGGCACCCTGCAACTGATAAAAAAGGTCATCGATCCTAGGGAGGGGATACTTGTTCTTGATCTTGACCCTATTCAGACATCTGTAATCAATACATAACCTCAACATCCAATCTCTCTTTCTTGCGAATGTGACTCCGGCACCCCAATGGGACACACTATGTCGGATGAATTCACTGTCCTGTAATTCTGTGATTTATTTTCTCAGTTCCTCCATCTCAACACGGCTCATGCGGTAAGGAGCAACCGAAATAGGCTGGGTGCCTAGCTGAAGGTTTATGGTGAATTCGACTTCTCTGTCCACTAACAGTCTAGATAGTTCATCCAGAAACACATCTGGAAAGTCTCGAACTACTAGAATCTCTTAAATACAAATTTCTTTCTTGAGTTTTCCTAATTAGAGAAAACAACTGGGTTTAAGTAATTGATAATAAAAAAATTTGCCATGAGGGAACAAATATTAAATGATTTTATTAATTTATAAATGACTCTTCATTAGGAGGTTGAATACAACCTTCTTGCTAAAATAGTCTACAGTGGCATGATATACGGCTAGCCAGTTCATTCCTAAAATTACATCAAAGTCTCCCGTGTCAATTTATATTAGGTCCACACTCAATTTTCTATCTGCTATATATATGACACAGGCCCTGTATACAACCTTCCCTAGTAGTGCTCTACTCCCAGGAGTAGACACAAATACCACAAAATCAAGTTTTTCAGGTAACACATTTAATTTTGATGCAAAAATATGTGAAACAAATAAATTCAATGCACCAATGTCAAACAAGACATGAACAAGATGGTTACATATAGTGTACATACCTTGTACCACATCCGGGTTAGCTTATGCATCCTACTGAGTGAGATTGTGAGCCCTACCCTGGATAGGAGGTCTGGTCTTATTCTACTTCCTCGGGCACTCCCTTGCATAATGTTGGACGCTACCACATATGCGACAGGTGTTGTTGAGGCAATAGCAGGGCCGATCCCCATGATCCTTGCCACAATGCTGACAGATCTTACCGCATCCTGCTGCTAGAACCTCAGGGGGAGCTTGAGTCATCGGCTTGGGTCTCTTGTTCTGTTGAATAGGTGCAGTAGGTGCTGATCTGGCGGGTGGGGTTGAGGACCTGAGGTTCCCTGCTGCTTGAGGGAATGTGTGGAGGCTCCTCTCCGCTAACTGTGTCTTGGCCAGAATAGCCAAATAAGTACTGAGCTCGAGCAGAAACAATTATTGTATGATCTTAGGACGGAAACCCCACTCGAACCTTCTAGCCTTCTTGCCTTCGTCCATCATACTCTTAGAAGAATATCGACCCAACTCTAGGAACTTGCGAGTATATTCTAATACAGTCATGTTCTCCTAGACCAAGTGTGCAAACTCCATCTCCTTTAGATGTCAGAGATGCTCTGGGAGGTACTCTGTATGAAAGGTCGTTAGGAACTGTTCCCAAGTGACTGGAAATGGCAGGGTGGTCTGCTTGAGTTACCACCAGCGGTCTTCTTCTCCCACTACCATATAGGTAGCAAGGATGACCTCCTGTTCGGAGATCACCCCGAGGGTCTTGAAGACTTTCTTTGTCTCAGATAACCAGAACTCAACCTCTTCAAAGGAGGATCCCCCTACAAAAGTAAAAGAACTTGGTCTTTTATACATTTCTATGTAGCTTGGGTCCATCATGAGAGAAACTGGGTCCCGTGGATGAGGGACTGGGCTTGGCTGAAGATGGACTGGATGGCCCTGCTGTGGTACTTAATGATACGGTGGAGGCACCAGATTGTACTGTGGTGATGCCAGGTGATGCGGTGGCTAGGGTGCCGGGTGATGCGGTGACTGGGGCACCAGATCATACTGTAGTGGTGTCGGGTGGTACTGTGGAGGAACAGGGTCATATCGAGGTGGCTCAGGATCCTCCTGCTGCAGGGGTGACTCAACCTGTGTTAGCGGGGGAGGGTCAGATAGCTCCCTCCTTTCTTCCCGGGCCTGCTGGGCAGCAATGAGTCTCTCCACCATCTCAAATAATCGGTCAACATCCTCTTTAAGCGAACTCTCTCTGGCTGCTCGATTTAGTGGGAGTCTTCCTCTCTTCATCTACCTGTACCTGCATTTCACAAGAAATGGTTGAGTGACAATTCATTTTTTTTTGTTTCCTAAGGGTTTTGTGTAAGGAATAGGTCCGAGGAATGCAGCTCTGATACCAATTATAATGACCCTCGAATGTCCAAAAAAATAAATTATACCTTAAGTGCGGAAGTGAATAAATAGTTAAGGTTTACATTCCTTACACAATAATTTAAAGTACCAAATAGTGCTATGAGAATTACCCTTTTAAAAGAAATACAACCAAATAAGAAAATAAGCAAAAAATAAATAAAACTAGCATCCTACTCGCAACCCTCTTGTGGATCAAGCTCTGGATACTGGTCTTTCTTGATCTGAAACGGTTAAATAATGAATGAGCTACACTACCCCAGTAAGAATATCACACTAACTCACCGATACAAAAATGAAGATTGGTAGAAAATTAAACTAACTAATAGAGCACTTAATCAAACAAATGTATTTATTAATAATAAAACAATTTACTGTTCACTTACTGTAGTGAGATTTACGAAAACAACCTATAGAAATAATAGCATTATACGTATCATGATTTCATATGTAATCGGCAACATAGCACATATTATACTTTTATATTCAAATAATCGAAACAACAATTGTTACTTTCCATCAATCTGCTGGCATCCATGAGGGTTCATAGGGATGTTCCCGTTACGCGTGAACTCTTTCTTTTAACATTCTCAATTATGAATCATCCCCATACCCCGTCCGATATGAGTGTTAAATTATTAAATCTTGCTACCCCATCCAGTATGAGGGTGAAACGGGCCGTCCCCATACCTCGTCTGACATGAGCGCCAAATTACCAAGTCTCGATACCCCGTCCGGTATGAGACAACGTCACGGTAGGGTTCTCTATTGTACCCGATCCGTCCACCATCTCTCAGGACATCCAGTAAGGCTGCCGTTTCATCCATTTACTTAATCACACATTTTTTTATTTTCCTTTAGTTTCAATTTTTCCAATTCAATCTTAATGACATAAATCAAACAATGCATGCATTCAAAACTATAAAATTGATCAATAAGGTACTATCATACATTTAAAACTGTAAAAATAACCAACAGAATAACATTAGATAATTTCTAATTCTGGCTCCATTAGTACTCCGTAATTAATTATGAATATTTTCTAAATTACACAAAAGATTATATTATTATTTATTTATACTTCAATTCTATAACAGAGAATAGGGTGAGAGATTCTTACTTAATTTGATGCCCGAAAGGCTAAACTGTTGACTGTGCCTACTGGTGGTCCCCGGCTTCCCTGAATTTTTCTTCAAAAATTAAAATGCGCTATAAGTACCTATAAATGTCCCAAAAAAATCCAAAATCAACCTCATGGTCCAATTTTAACCAATTTAGGAATTCCGGCATGATGGCTTTGCCGTGCTTTGGCGACGGCGTCGTCGCCCGCGACGGCAGTCTTCCTCAAATCGGTTGTTTTTGGCTAATTTTACATCTATCATTGCTAGAAAACACGTTAAGATGCCTCGGTTAGCCGAAAAGATACAAAAAACTGAAACTCATCGACAGCGGGGCTCTCCGGTGCGGTGGATGCTCCGGCTCACGTTACGGTTGAATATTTTGCTCTGGTCAACCTGTAGAGAAGGAAACGATGATCACAATGGTGAAAAAATTACACCGAACGGGAATCGGAAAGGGTCTCATCGGAGGCATTTTGTGAAATTCCCTGCGGCGACGCCATCGGGCTTTGCTAGTGATTTTCAGTTTGATCGCGGGCACGCAGATCGCCCACGTGGCCTCCCGTGTGGCACCACGTCACTGTCCGTTGTCACGCGGCGCGTCCTGATTCGTCGGAGCTTCTGACCGGGTATCCTACGTGGTAAAACTTTTTTAAACTGTATTTTGACCTCCGATTTTCGATTTTTCTTTTAAAAATATCTCCATAACCTAAATTTATACTTTAAAAAAAAATTATTTTCAATTTCATTCTCCATCACATTTCCTTCATTTTTACACTAAATTAAAAAATTAAAAATTTATATTTATAATTAATTTAATTTACATTATATGATATTTGGGCATTACATTATATGATATTTAATGTATATAATCCTACGTGAATCAAATTTTATAATTTAAAAATAGACCTAATTAAAGTGTAATTAGACAATTAACAGCTGGAAATAAAGGGGGGTTTATGTCAAAATCATATGATTAAAAAGAAAAAGAAGGAGAACCTTCCTAAGCACCTTTAGTTCAACTCCACACAAATTTGACCAGTTGTATGGTAAATAGTAAACTACTTTTTTCATATATATATATATATATATATATATATATATTAACAATTATATTAATAAATAAATTAACTAAAAATATAAATTTAATTAATTAATTAATAATAAAAAATCAAAAAAATATATGAATTGACTAATGAGTAATGTAATTTCATAAATTATTTTTAACTTTGTTTAAAAAAAAAAAAAAAAAAAGGTACATGGCACACTTATCATCTTTTGTAAAAAAAGGTGTTCATTATTAACTATTTACTGTTGTATAATAATTAATTATAATTAGTCACAGTAAATTCAACTAATTAATGATATATATTGAATTAGGGATTACAGCTAATATGCTGTAAGTTGAGAATTAGTAAGCAGTAGTTCGCTTTTTTTTTTTTTCTGATTTGATTGACACACACACACATATATAGACATACATATAAATGATACATAAATATCTGTCTTACATTAATTTTTTAAAAATAATTTTAAGATATATATGTATATATATGCTGTCACACGTGGATAAGGTGTAATGAAAATTTTATTCATAAAAATATGTAAAGTATATTTGTAAAGAAAAAATAAAAGTAAAATATATGAAAATTTTAAAAATATAACTAAAAAATGTTATTATATATATAAAATAAACTTTAAAATATTACCCACAAATTCAAAGTATAAATATTTTTATTGTAATTTATATATGGATTCATCATTTGTAATTCTAAACATAATTTTTTTTTTTTTTTAATTTGTATCTTCGAGACACGATGTTTAAAAAAATTCATGTCAAAATAAAAAATGGACATTTCGTGCGTATGTATATATATATATACATATATTTGTGTATTATATACACATATGGGATTTTTCAACCTATTCATTTAAGCATTATATATAAATTACAACTGGAAATTTTAAAATTACAGAGAAGAATATGTCATTCATGAGGCAATGTCATTGACGATGATGTACCTCATACACTGAACAACAAATTACTTTAAAAAAAAAAAAAAAAAATTCTTGAAGATTACTTTGGATTTAAATGGATAAGAATTCTATTTCTTTTTAGTTGAATCAATAATAGAAGTTGTTCCTTTGTTAATCCACATTAACTTAGTTGTAATGTCACTAACAAAAGCTTAAATTAGGTAAAAGTAGGTTAGTGTGAATGTGCATTATAGCCAAAATTTTGACTTAGATTAAGTTAATTTAATCACACTAAATTAAGCATAATCATGTGTATATAATAGAGTATCATATCTAGGTTTGAAAGCTCTTCTAGTTATTCAACTTTTTACTAAAACAAAAGGTGTTTCCCCTTGGAAAAAAAAGGGTTTCCAATATAAATGAAATTTGCCAAAAGCTTCAGTGTGAGTGAGCGAGTGGCTTTTATTCATGTTTTATTTGTTTGATAATGTGTGTGTGTGTGTGTATATATATAGATGTGTATATATATGAATATGGGTATGTAGATATAGATGGTTTAGGTATGAAAGAAAAGAAAAAGATGGTAGGGGAAGATTTTTTGTGTTGGTGATTCCAAAAATAATTGTAGTCAAATCTGGTTGGTATGTTCAAATATTCTGCCTTTCTAATCTTTGCAAGTCTTCTTGGCAAGTCAATGGTTTATAATTCATTGCTAAATATTGAATATTTTATTTTTGGATCTTTGAACATGTAAAACATATGATACATCAAATATATATACATATATATACACACACATATATTGTTCATCTTTCAGTGGTTACATTCCCCATAATTCTTTTCTACAAATTTAATTATATTTGTTTTTAAGTTTGAAAGTTTTATTAATTTTAGATTCAATATGAGAAATATAAACACCATTCTATTTATTTTATTGATGTTAACTAATTCTAATTAACTAACCTTCAAAACATCCATTAATAGATTCAATTTAAATACCATAATTTTAATTTTAATTTTAATTTTTTTTTTGCTAAAATCTTAAAATTTATAAACTAAAATTTCATGGTAATCAAAGTTTAAACAACATAATTTACCTTTTTATATAGAATAATTACAATTTTTTTACCATAAAACAAAAAGAAAAAAAAAAACTTAATTATATACAACCCTGTTCCTAGGTTATATATGATTAGACAATTGTTAGGTATAGTGTTTGATGTGAGAGAATATGATAATTATAAACTAAAAGTAAAGTTTTATAAAATAATGTGGGAGCATCTTAGAGGTTGGTGCACTTGGTTATGGTAAGTGAAAGTCTTTAGTCTTGAATGGAAGACTATAGAATTGGACAAAATTGAGACCAACCCACATTGACCCAAAATATGTACTCTTTTGAATTTTTAGCCTTAATCATGTGTATGCATGTGGATTATGTATATGTTTTACGTGAATGTATCTTAGATTTCTTTCTCCTTTTTTTTTTTTTTTTTTTTTTTTTTTTGTGTGGTGTAAGTATAGGTTTTTCTTTTACTTTATATGAAGAAAAAGAGAGAGGCTTTTTAAGTCAAGGCCCAAGGACAGCATTTGAATTCAAGGGTAACTTTTTATTTCTTGTCTTTTTGGTGAAGGAATCGAAGGCAATTATATAGTAAATATATATAGTTCAAAAGGAGAATTGGGTGGAACCCTATTTGAAAAAATTCAGTCAGTCATACGGTCAAACACAGACTCTCTACCACTAATTCACTCTAAATTCGTCTGATTAAAAAAATTAATGTAGTTTAGTGGGCTTAATTTTTCTTTTATGCATAAGAATATTGTAGAATTTATTGACAAATTAGTCTATACTTAGTTGGATTCTAAGGACGTAGAAAATTTATGTGTTGGGATCACAAAAAGATGATTCATATTGAAAATTAAGGTGAAATTGGAGTAACACATTTTAAATTTCATTAATAAATTTTTATACGAAAATGCTTTTTTTATTTTTTAAGAGATTTTTATTTCTTTTTAATTAAATTAAGCACAAGTTTTCAAATAAAGACTTGGCTTTAATCTATTGCATGATAAAAATAATTTTTGTCAGATTTTTATTTAAATAAATTAGTAATAAATATGTATTTAAAATATTAAATAGTAAAGCAAGCCAGTTGACTCGGCCCATGAGGAATCAGATCAATCAAAACCAATTGACCCAATTATCTGACCCAGTTCCGTCATCACAGACTGGACCTGACGGGCCCAATTACTTTTATTGACCGGACCAATCTTAACCTAGGCGGCCTGCCCAAGACCCATTGGCCAACAAAAGGCACCAAACCAAATTCTGCATTTCATTCCTGGCTATGATACAAGAAAACTACGTCGTTTTATCGAACTCCATTCTAGAGTTCACAACAACAATACTCCAAAATTTTTTGGAACTCATTAACTGGGGATAAAACGACGTACTTTTCTTGTACAGGTCAGTTAAAAATCTCACGTACAGGTCAACTCCTAACCCTCCAATCTTCCCCAACCTGCCTGTTTTTGTCTTTTGCTTCAGTTATCACAGTGGAGAAATCACCTAAAGAAATGTTAGCAGATTAATCTACTAATGTCAATCATGTAAGATACAAAGTTTAGAACCAAAGAAATCCAGTTTATGTTATTCAAGATAATGACTGCCTCCTACTTCTCGACAGGGTAGACTTTGTTTCCTCGGCATTGACAGATCCCGGACTCTCCGATGTATCGGAGCTGCTAATATCACCATTTCTCTCTTTGGCAGACCAGAGCTTGGAAAAGATTTTTGACATGACCAAACCTTTCATTTTACTGGGAGTGGCTTTTTCTGCATCATATTTTGCACTCTCATTCCCACTTCTTTCGCTGCCTCCAGCCCCAAGCCTGAGAGTAGCCAGTTCACCTTTGAGAACCTTGATATCTTCAGCCGTTGGTAAAGCATCCCAGTCCTCTTCAGGGTTAGTTGTAGTAGACCTCGAGCTCCCATTAGACCCACCAGGGAGTAGTGCTGTGATTGAGCCTGGCAACTCAGGTGTGCTGCAGCCAGCAGAAACTGTGGACCTTACCTGCTCAAAGAAGAGGACCTGCACAACAACTCGTAATGGGAGTCGCTCGTTTTGCACTGCATGAATGCAGGCTTCTGCTGATAGCTTCCTGCAATCCATCAACCTACATATTCGCTTTCTTTCGCTCTTCGTGATACCAGGATGTTCCTGCATTAGTTGAAAGCTCAGTTGCATTATCAATTCTGAACAACTATTCAATCGTATCAACTAATCTTTCAGGGATACAGTAGTACTTTGCAAAACTTTTGGCTTGTTAATCAGATTACTGCATCCTTTGTCTCAAAACATAAAATAAAGCACTAGATAAAACAGAACATGATAGAAAAAGCACAGTATTTGTTTAGGCCTTTGTTTAAGTCATTGAGTGAACTTCAGTTTAGCTTAATCGAAAAATAGCTAATGTACCTTTAGATACATATCAATGGCACGATAAAGCCCATCGTGAGATGGTCTTGAGAAGGTTGCCACCATGTCAGCAAGACTGACAAATTTTGACAGAGGTAAATTGTGATCTCTTGCAATTTCGGCAAGATATCCGTCAATGAGCTTTGCCACCATGGCTCTGGAAGAATCCGGTGCAAATTTGGGGCTTCTACTTTCCTGGAATTCATTTTCCAAGGGAAGCATGGAGTCAGCCTTCTGCTCTTGAGCCACAAACATCTCAACGAGGTTTTGCACTATGTCAACATCATATACTGTTGTTCCCCCTGCTGGAGCTCGAATCAAAAGATCAGTTACTGTAGCTTCATCAAGCTGCTGGCTTATTCTCCTCATCAGCTCATTGCGTTCTGTTTCTCCACAATCTAGCAAAATTGCTGCTCTCAACAACTTAAGCAAGAAGCTAGAGGAAGCAGTGTGTTTCTCAGTGGGCAGAAGCCTGATAATGTTCTCTACCAATGATCTATATTTCCCAAAATCATTACCCTGGACCATACCCTTACTAAATCCAGGCAGTCTCCTAAGGGCATATGCATTTAATGCCTCTCCAATTACATCACCTGAAACCCTGCTCTTTGTCTTGATGGTTGTTATTATCCGCCTATATAGATCAACATGAAGCTCACAAAGATCTTCTACCCACCAGTCTTTTGGAACCGTCAGTGGTTTTCTCACACCATTCCAGTGTGGATCAGTCCCGTTTTCAGATGGGAGCTTCTTCCTGTTGTAGGTGTATGACCACTCCACCTTTGAAGTATCAACAGAAGCCTTGGAAGCAATGGAATCAAGGCAGTGGCTAACAACTTTAAGCTCTTCAGACCATGGAAGAAGATACCTTGTCGTTTGAAGAACAATGATTGAATCCTTCCAGCTTCTAAAGATGCTAGAGTTGAGGAAGACTTCAATCTTGTAGATAAGGTTCCCTTTTTCAACAGTTTCGTACATCTCAAGGTACTCAGCCGCACACCGAGCTGCAACCACATTATATGCATTGAGGGTGACAGTCATACCATAACAAAACTTCGCACATATCTCAAAAGCAGCAGGTCCACCAGGAATATCCGGGATGTGGATTTCATCACTATTGTCATCATTAGTGGCCGCAAGCTTCTGAAGACGTGCACTCTTGGACAATAGAGGGAACTGTACAAAAATTTTAGAAGTTAGTAATATTTAATGATTTATTATGTAGTTAAGAGAACATAATTTTTGATAACATAATCAAACTGTTGCCTAGGGCCATTGGCTTCAGCGGCAAAAGTGCCTCTCGGTGAATAACTGTTTGTGGGTTCAAATTGCAATCTCTACCAAATAAAAGGTAGGTCAACAATGCAAATTGTTTGCCTGGTCAACTAAGTCAGCCAAGTAGCAGAAACTCAAAAGAGTTAGCTGTTCTTAACTAGTTTGGTTCAAGAGGAATGGAATTTTAGAAGCTATGCTTAGTCCCTGTTTGTGACTTGTATGAGAACATGATTCTCATGACAGCATTCCTTAGTTGACACACCTTGATTAACAACAGGAAAATGTTACTAGATAACCATTTAATGCAATAATGGATTAATATTCATATTAATGGAATCATATGCCAAGTTAGTCAAGGAGATATTCCATCCAGTTGAAGATCATACAATTATAAGATTCATACCTTATGCAGATAGAATTTCACATCCCCAACATTTACAACTACATCGGTTGCCAACTCAGTTGCTACATACCTGAGACAAATATTCCTTCCATCACGTTAATGAAAACTCAAGTGGAAAACAATTACTTAATTGAACTGGAAGGAGGCACTTGCAGGACAAGAAAATGAAAGAATATAGCTGAGTTGATTATGTCCTCCACTCTTTACTAAGAGAGTGAGGGTTCGACTCCTTACAAAGGCCTTTGGGGCCGATAAAAAAATGAAAGGATATTTAGTGAAAAAGATTGTTAGAGCAAGCTTTTAGACTTTTGAAACTATAGTACAAATATTTAACTGATTGGATATAGCACCATTCTATTGCAAAAAGATGTTTGTGCTAATTATAGCAGGCTTTTATACAGAATCCAGGGAAAAACAACAGGAGAATAACAGAATACAAGCATAGTGAAAGTTTCATGGAAGACGAGTCCCATTAATTGAGAAGAATAGTGTGCAAAAACCTATTGCATACCAGGGCTCGAAGCCAAATGATCACAACCTCTCCGACAAATGCATGGACAAGGTTACCATACTGTTCCAAATTTGCAGTTAGGAATTATCTCCTCCAAATTCTTAGGACAGGGATAATATGGTTTATTAAATCAAGACAGAAATAACTGTTGGGAAATCAGCAAGTTGAATAAGCACCAAATAGACATTCAGTTGAGAAATAATTAATGGTTTCCAATACAAATTCCAATGTGGAGATAATGAAGATATCTTTTTTCATTATGTCTTTTGGCAGTTGCTTCAGAGGTCAACGCCTTACTTGCCAACTAATTTTGTACTTATAGGCACAGATAAACCAGGAACAACTCTGCAATCTTCATATGGTGATAAAACCAAGCTAGCTCATAAGATTAGAAAAGATCATGGCTTTTCAAAAACCATAGTGCAATCTTGGTATTATGGATTAAATGAAAAGCCCAAAAAAGTAAAATACGCGGAGGAAGAGTCTTATCACAAGAAAAGCCAGGCATCCATAAGAAAACTAATTGGAAAGATTAAATAAAAAAACAGAGTTAGAGTAAACCATATGATATACTTTCACCAACAATATATATGTATGTGGTTGTGTTGACAATAGTTAGTTCAAAAAGAAAATCCATGAACTCACCTAATATGTTCCCCATCAGACTGAAATGAATCAGGTTTGGATCCAAGCTTCATAAACTTCATATTGCCAAAAGAATGATCACTTCCTGAATTTTCTTCCCCGCAAAATTTCACTCTTAAATCAAATCAACTCCACAAAACTTACCACCACAAAAACTAAAATACCAGCAGATTTCTCGATTAGATCTCCACAAAATGAAATCTAATTCCTGAAAGTTACCGATATTCTGGTGTAGCGGTAATTGATGCAATTAAAATATGGATTGAAGGAAAGATTAGATGATTTTCTTAGTACGACCGAATCTTTCTCACAAGCCGATGCCAAAAGAAAAATAAGGGATAGGAAGTAAATGGAGGTAATGTGATTTTTAACAATTTCTGCTTCCTCACTTAGTAACAGAAACCAAGAACTCCGGGCAAAAAGACTGAGTTAAGGAGACAATGTTCTTGCATTCTCTCTCCTCAAACAAAAATAATTCTCAAAACCAAAGACACACCCACTTGCTCAAAACTGACACCACCGCCCTGCACCTATTTCTTTATGTATTCTCTGTTTCCTTGTTTTCTTTTTCCAATGGACTTTACACACACTACCAAGAAGACTTTGTTTCCAGTCCGCTAAGACTCAAAAGCCAAAATTCTGAATCCACGTAACCCTTTTTACAAAATCTTCTTTCACGCTTGCTCCGTCGAAGCTAAAACGCCTGGCACAAAGAAACAGCATTTCTCGGTATGAGCTAAATGAACCACAAAATCAGTGGACAAGAAGCATCGAAGTTTGGAGTTTTCTAAAGGAAGGTTAAACAAAAGGAACAAGTAAACATCACTAGCAACAAAATTGTTTCAGAAAACAAAATATCTAATCAGGAATTACTATGCAAGAATGTGACACAGGAATCAATTCAACAACACCCGCATGTTCTTAATTTGATAAGCGTCAAAATCCCCATCACAAGATTTCATTCTCTTCTCGGAAAACACAATAAAATACATGTAAAGTCTGTCATTTATGCACCAAATGCAAGAATTTGGAAAATACCAAACAACAAAAATGGCATCATCACAAGAACAAGATTACCTTTAAATAGAGTACTGTCAAGTGGAACCCAACCCGGGCACAGAATATAATAAAAGCAACAAAATATGAACAAAAAGCCTGAAAGATAGAAACCTAGAGACTTCAAAGATTAAGCAAAGCAAACAATATTTGATGAAAAAAATCATCAAAGATAAGGATCTAAATCCTGGCAGACCATTCTCTCAAAAAGAAAAACAGGAACCAAGCACGCCTTATCTTTAAGAGAATGTATTAAAGCAATCTAAAGGCAAATAAACAGAGGCAACCATATTGATGGGTAAAAACCTCAAGATAAAGGTGAGGGGAACTCTAATACATGTTAGCAAATATCATCTCTTGCAGGATATGCCCCAAAGCAACTCCTCCTTTGCTATCACTTTGCAGAGTACGAAGAATCAAATATCCATATCCAATGGACACAAAGCAACACAATGTTATTGATATCGTTCAGTGCATGAGCACTATCTCTACAGTGGATCGAATAAACCCAAAATCCAAGAAACCCCACAAAGCACAAAAACAACCCAAAAAACCAAAAGACCAACCCATCAAAAATATGAGCTGTTCCTCATCTTTTGACAGCCACCACAGCTACAAATAGATAAAGCCAAACCTCAGAATGTTCCCCCTCTCTCTCTCTATCTATCTATATATATATATATATAATATCTCCTTTGAATCAGCACCATCGTCCCCACCACCACCAGAACTAGACGTCCTTTCTACGAACACCTCATGTACAAATTTTCACCTCCCAATTAAGAGAAGCCCAAAACTTCCAGTAACCAAAACCCAAGCGGTATTTTTCACTCCAAAAGCGAAGCTTTTTTCTCTACCTCCAGCTCCAAAGCAGAGTTTTTTTATAAAAAAAAAAAAAAAAAGTGAAATGGGCATATGATCTATAATGTCTATGCAATGAGAAACACCATGAGGCCCCCACCACTAACACGACCCATCCAGCTATGGCGAGCAGTAGCCAGAGTTACTCACTCTAGAAGCATATTTGTATTGGTGCTTACCTTCTCTTTCTCAGTCTTTCTGAATGTCTGCTACAATATAATGCACGCCATTTCTGACAGGCGCGACTTTGGTGCTCCCTTTATGAAATACAAACTGACTTTACCTTCGTCTTGGTGTGTTGGTGAAAGAGAAGAGAGCAGCCCCCTTTGTACCAGAAAACGACCAATCCACACCCATTCCCCCTTCTCGTACTTCGATAATAATGGCCTCCATCTCATTTTCTTTTTATCGATTTAATTTTATATTTATTTTTCATCTTCGTCTCCATTGTTTTCTTCTTCTCCATTATATTTATTTTTCATTGCTTCCATTTATTTAAATACATTTATATATTCATCAAAAACACAAAAAAAGCCATACATGATTCGGCAGATTCTGAACAGCACATGGATTAGTGATAGCGTCCTGCTCGGAACTTAGAAGTTGGCTACACCTTTCTTTTCTCTATTTTTTTTGCATTTTTTTAAATATTTATAAAATAATAAATTTATATCTTTATCTGTAAATAGTGATTTGTAATAATACATAATTTGAATTCGACGTATAACTAATATTATTTTTATTTAAATTCTCATTAACTTGTATTATATTATTGTATTTATTATATAAAACTTTAAAATTATCGGAATTAAGCGTCAACAAGCTAATTGATAGTTCAAAATATTTAGTTCCATGTGAATTTAATAATGCTTGGAAAATCACGAGATTAATTATTTGGATTATGAGGGTTCAATGAATCTTAAGAATGTGATGTGTACATATATATATATATATATATATGTATGCGTGTGTGTGTGTATGAAATATAGATATATGTATATTAGTGAAAAAAGTGGAATGTACCTTGACAGTCTAATGTAATGTATTAGTAGCCCTACGTTCATTACAATCATGTGATTTATTTTATATTATTATTTTAGTCATCTTTCCTCATAATTACGTTTTTGGGTTGCTAATTTTTTTTTTAAATTATTTCAAACAAATTTATATATTAAATTTTATTAAATTAAAGTAATTAAAGATTAATTTATTAATTACTAATCCAATCCCAAATTAACGATCCGAGTGGACTAAGTGTGACCACAACCCCCTTTGTCTCTTATCCTATCTTTTTTTATTCTCACATGCAATGCTCCAATCGACAACACCACCCAATGTTAATTCAAATTAAACTAACATTTTTATAAACACGTCCCCATGATAATGCTAATTAATTTTTATTAATCTTCTTAAAATATTGATTAATTATTTATTTAATCATACTTTTGCATTAAGAGTCTCATTATTCGTGCATGCAATTCTAAGCATATGTGTGGAATCTATGTAAGAAGATTATGGTTGAAGAAATTTTGGGTGTTAATATTTGAGGCACAATCTTTGGAAAGATCCTATCCACAAGAACCGGTCGGAATCCGATGGGAAATATTTTTGTTAGTATTTATTTGTTTGGTAACACAAATATATTTTTATTTTCTTATGATATAGTCAATCACTAATTATTAAACCACTATAATAATATATATATATATATTATGTTATTTTATATACGTTTGAAATTTGAGTACTTACTTTTAATTACTTACCCATATAATATTTATCAAGTTTTTATATGAATTTAAACTATTATATTTATTTATATTGTTATAGACATTAACTTATCATATAAAATATATTTAATTTAAAAATTAATTTTTATGAAAAAAAAGTATTTTTTTTTTCAAATATATTTAGCAATGGATAAGAAAAATTAAATATAAATTAAACTCGATTAAATTATTAAAAATAGATTATTCAATTAAAATAATGATAATTAGTTGTGGCCTTTGTAGTTTTTGTAGGGTATATGTCCATTAAAAATGAGATAATATTTGGTGGATGTCACTTAGTGTTTGGCCTATGTGACCTTAATTTGTCCCATGCCCATGTGAATTTGCTACTTGAAGGATCTAATTGTCCCACATCATCTACTTACTAGTTTTTTCATTATCATAAATTTTATCTTTACAGCTCGAATGGAGATTTCATGAATTCAATGGGAGGGGAATTACACACACAATATATGTCAAAGATAATTTATTATTTGTATTCATAAATTATTGATCATATTATAGCTATATTTTTATATTTTTACTTACAAAATTATTTTAATTCATAAAAGTGTTTATAAATTTATATTTAGATTTTATGCATTTTTTGAGAAGTTTAAAATATACATATATTTTATTTAAAATTATAAAGCGTCAATTTTATACTAAAAATTTTTACAAAATTTTTATCGGTTTTTAATTAAATAAAATATAACTTTCAAATATAAATATTCATTTGTTATATAGAATATGTAATTTTATTTTTGTAGCTACAACACATTTAAGTTGTCATCAAATAATTAATTTTTATTAATTAAGTTTTTAAAAATGACTGTGACTCTTGGGTAATTATAGCAAGCACATGGCCTCAGATTCTCACGTTGCAGTTCTCATTGGGAATCAACCAAAATACTGATTGTGTGTGTGTGAGGACCACGAACCCACCGTGATTCTCAATGTCTCATTTGCCTTCAACCCAAGACTTTTCTATACATGCATCTTACGTACACATCTTTATTAAAATATATATGTGTATATATATATAATTGTATCATTAATTATATTATTATCGATGTCTAAGTGTTAAATAAGTTTAGTCATAAATTAATCATCTTTGTGATTTAATTTTTCTTGCATTAAATTAAATATATTTAAATCTCAATTAAATATTGACTTTTATTGAATTTATACAATTATTTATTAATATTAAAGATTAGTGTATGTACATTGTATATACCAAGTACGTAATGAATAATGATTATGGTAACTATATTGATCTTAATTATGATTACAAATATTAATAAACAAATTACCGAACTAATACATTGTATTATGAACTATATGCCTTTGGCTAATCATGCCCCAACATGCCCTTGGGAGCGATTATGAAAATATTTTTGTTACCATAAAATTAACACATTCAGCTTTTATAATTTTATAGTTTTTTTTATCTCAAAACTCTTAATAATTTATTTAAATAATAAAAAGATACAAAGATTAATGTTATTTTTTAATAAAAATATCAAATCAAAATTTTAATTAAAAAAATTAACCATCACATAAATTTTTAAAAATATTTAAATAATACTTTTTTAAAAAAAGTTAAAAAAATTCTTTGTGATTAGATGAATGATGAAAGGGGATTATAAAAAAATATTTTTGAAAAAATAAAAATAGATTTTTAAATTTCACTATTATGGTTACTATAATTAGAGAAAATTTTATTTGTCAAAAAAAAAAAAACTGAAATTTAATAATTTAATTATTATATTTTTATCTATATATTCAAAAATTAAATATTTTATATTTGAGTAAAATTAAGAGAATTTAATTGGGTTTTATCCATACATAATATATTTTATGATAACAAGTATATATATATATATATGCACAGGTGTATGCATATTCCACTACAACTCTTTATGGAGATGATGTGACAGTTAGAAGGTAAGCTGTAATCATAATTATTTTTTGACAGAAGTCAATTAATGGATTCCTTAATAGTGGTTCATGTCCTCAAAATTAGGCTTTTAAATATTCTTTCAATCCTTGTATTCCTTTAAATATATTTTTAAATTATACTAATAAAAATATATATTATTTTAAAAATTAATTACGATTATTATTATTATTTTATATTATAAAGAGAAAGAATATTAAACTGTACGTAAGAATCTTAGTTGCACATGATGACAAAATGTGGAAGGGGGAAAAATATGGGAGAAAGGGACAGGCGTTTACTGGCTGCCTGAATAAGTTCGTTTCTGGTTTATGATTATGAGGGAAGAGTTCTGAAAATTACCCGATGAAGCTCCTTCATGCTTCTCTCATATTCATTTAAAAACAACCAAATATATATACATACATACATACATACATACACCATATACATATATACATATACATATACGTATACATACACATAACATGCTCAGTCAGTCCATCATCATCTGCTGCTGCCGCTTCTCTTTTCTGTATGTACGCATCAGTACTAATGATTCATTGGAGTAGTTAGTTCCTGCCAATTTCCCAGTTGGGTAGGGGCCTTTCAGTAATTTCATATTAGTTTTTTGTGTATCAAAAAGTTGATGGGCTGGGCTGGTTGTTGGTCAATATTAATTATGGACCCAATTTTAATTATTTCTTTTTATTTTCCTATACATATTTGGATAATTTATTTATATAATTAAAAAAAATTATTCAATATTGTATTGTTATAAAAATATTTTTATTAATTTAAAAGTATAACAATTATTTGAGTTATGAAATTGTCAAAAAAAAAAATTTAACCCTCAGTCACCAAATTATTAATTAAGTAAATGTGAAATAGAATGGTATTTTCATAATTATAATTAAAATTAAAAAATGCTTATAAATTAACAATATATATATATATATATATTATAGAAATGCAAAATAAGAGCACAAACATAGCCCATATAGAAACGGGCCATGTCGTTCCAGCCGAGTGAGACATTCATAAAGTGTGTCCTGCAGATCCGGCATTCTGTTCATTAGAGAAGGGAAGAAAAAACAAAAACAGAATATTATTTTTTCTAAAAAAAATGTGACAAAAATATTATACTTTAGCTTCAAACCATGACTGTGTATGTATATGTATATATGTATATATATATATATAGCAGATGAATTCTGAAAATAAATAATGACCTTGTTATTTAATTCAATGGAGCCAGAGAAAATAAATTATGCCATTGACCGAGTAGATAGGTGGCCGAACCATGTTAGTCAATAGATCATGATCATAAGCTTTGATTGGTGGGTGCTTTGGGAGGAGGCTGATCAAGTGGACCTCGCGGTGGATTGTAGATTGGAACTCAGCAAAATGCAAGTATACATATATAATTATTTTTGACGTAGTCAACAAAAAACAATTTATTAAACAAATTTTAATGACAAAATAATAATAACATGAAAGTCCCACTTATTACGTCGTGAAAACTGAAATCATCAGCCACGGTATGAACCATGTGGCATCCGCCTCGCCGACGAAGATTTCTCAGCTTAACTTTACTCGAACCGTTGACCTTTCCGATCCTGGTCAGTAAGAAGATAGGGCGGTGAGAATCCCGGAGCCGGCAAATTCAAGTCAAAGTCACGTTGACTCGTGGAGCTCGGAAACTTGATAGTACCTCCTTCAAGTAGTACTTGATTGTAATTATCGTCACCACAGCTCCCATCACCATCGAAATCACCACCGCCCGCCTGGTTACCAGTGGCATCGTAATGGCATCTCTTGTGTCCGCCGAGGGCTTGACCAGAGGGAAAGGTCTTGTAGCAAATCGAACAGGTGTGTATCTTCCCACTTTGATTAAATGTAGTCGTTTTGAACACACCCCCGTAACCAGTACTAATATCAGTGGCGGGGTTGTTGGTGGAGGATTGGTCATGATCAGCTCCGGTGAGCTTGCTCCTGTGACTGGTCTTGTGCCCACCAAGCGCTTGGTAAGACGAAAACGCTTTGTTACACACCTTGCACTTGTAAGACGGCGACGGAGGAGCAGCATGAGAGTTATACCGGTCGTCGGCGGTGGTTGTAGTAGAAGTAGTGGTGGTGCCCTGAGCGAGCATGAGGAGGCAGATAGCGAAATATTCATCTTCTGTAGGAGGGTTTTCGAGACGCGGACGCTTGGTTCGTTTCCTCTTGGCCCATGGTTCGTGAAGATAATACTGGAGTTCTTCAAAGTCATGATCATGGCGTAGCAGTGGAGGAGCTGAGGTTGGAGAATTCAACATTTCGAGAGCCATGAAAGTTGATTGATAGCAAATAAGAGAAGATGAAAGTAGAAACTTAAACTGAACTATGAAAAGGGTATGTATTATCTTGAGTGTTTATATATATATGTATATATATAATATGCGTATGTAAGTGATGTTTAGCGTGGAGATTAAGATGTGTGCACGTCTAAATTAAGTTGGTAGGAGTGAATTGTGGGTGATTGAAGAAATGCGGTCATGTGGGAACGTGGAGAAAGTGGTGACTTACCACTGTTCTTCTCCCCTGCTTCTTCTAAGTCAACACTAATGCATTCCTCTTAATTGTTTCTTCTAAGTCAACACTAGTGCCTTCATGCCAATTTCATTGCCCCCCACCCCTCACCCCCAAAAAAAATAAAAAAAAAATAACTATTTAAAAAATTTAAAAATTATGGTTTATTCTCAATTTAAAATACATTTTATCTAATTTATTTTGATTATTTCATATGAAATCCAAGCAATTCTAATGGTTTAATATTGATAAACAGTATTTGTTCGGCGTGAGTCATGGTGGAAATTAGTTGAACAGTTGGTGACGGTCCCTCTAGAGTATAATGAATAATTTATTAAATTAAAAAATAAGTAATTCTGAGAAAAATATAATTAACAATAAATTGGCAGGCTTGACACATTCTCTTCACTCACCATTCAAGCCCCCATGGAAGATGACTGGAAGTGTTATTGTAAGACTGAGCTCGTGAAATTAATTGCATCGTTTAAATTATAAATTTTTAAAATGATTACTAAAATAATATTATTTTTAATTGAATTTAAGCAGCATTTCTTGTTTTTGTTTTGTTGGGCTAACCCCCCCTAACTAAGCCGAGGATTGAATTGGGCGTTTTCTACCCAAGCCCTAATTTCCTTGATAAAAATGGATTGCGAATACTAAGAGGAGCAACCCAGCCCAACGAGAAGAAGATTTCGAACCTCCCCAAACCCCGAAGGAATTGTTTTCAAGGAGCCCGTGCCCAGACCAAAAAAAAAAAAAAGAAAAAGACAACGTGTGTTCTTCTTCTTCTTCGTCTCCCTTGTGTGGTTCGTTGAAGAGGAGGATCGAGGGGTTTGTTTCGAATTTGTTCAGCCTAGCAGCCTTGGCGGGATTGAGGCTTTGGTGCCCCGTGATTCTGTTCTGAATCGATATCTTTGGAAACAAAGCCAGGTTTGCTATTTCTCCCTCCTTTTTTTCCATCTGATTGCTCTCTAACTATTCTTCATCTTTCTCTGGAGAATTCTGGCCTGCTTGGAAGTACGGAGGGGCTGAATCTTTGTAGAAAGATTTATCTGAGACGGTTGAGCGGATATTTTTGGGCGTTAGCTTCGAAAGGTTAGAAACCAGATGTACGAGTTGTTTAGAAGGTCGGAGGAGCGTATCTCGGTAGATAGAATCTCGAGTAAGGCAAAAAGAGGAGGTAAGCAGAAAAAGAATAGTGGTAGTAGAGAACTCAAGAGAGTAGAATGTATGGTTAATTTGCAATTCTTCTTGATTGATCGTATTCTTTTTGGAATACGAGAAGCATCAACGATGCCGGGAAGAGAGCTATTATTAAAGAGGTTCTCAGTTAGGAAACTAAAGTGGTGAAGATGTATGATTTTCTAGTGAGTAGCAGATGGGGACGTGCATGAAGTAAGATGACTTGATTTTCTACAGGAGGAACGACTATTGGTATTTTGATTTTTTTTTTTGTAAGATAGTAAAATGTAGTATGCCAGAAGCATCAGCATAACAGTATCTATTTCTTGTGAGCTCCTTCTTAGGGGCTCAAACTTGTGCTGGATCTTCACCAATGTCTATGGCGGGGGTGAGGATGTGGAATGACCTTAACCTTGTCAGACAGAATTGGAATAGGCTGTCCTGGTGGTGATTTTAGTATGGTCCTCTTCCGGTAATAAGAGTTTCAGTGGCATTGCTTTTGCTGTGTGTTTCCGGGAATTCCCTAAGACTCTGTATGATCTCAAACTTAGGGGTCTGTTCTTGAGGTAGAGTCTAAGAAAAGCTTAGATTGGTACGGGGAAGGCATACGTGTTTGGAATTCAGTTGTTAATCATATGGAAGTGGTATCCTAGTGATGATAGTTCCTGGAGATAGATCTTGAGGTACAAGTTGAATGGACTTAAGTGATGATTACAAGAGGTGGCTGCTTACTAAGTGGAAGTGGTATTTATTTGCGTGATGTCTATTTTAGAATTGCATCACTTGCAAGAAATTGAGCAAAATATCATTTTCTATAAATATCTGGTTGATGGGTAAGTAATAGAGGATTTGAGGGTGACGATTTTAGGAGTGTCGATCTTTTTTAAAACTTGATTCATATATATATATATATGAGTAGTGTATTTTTTTTTTCTGTGTTTTCATCTTCAGATTATTTCTGCCACTTTATTTTGTAATGATTTTCTAAATTTTAGGATCTTCTTGTTTATCCAGTGTATCATGTCGCACTATAAATTTCTCATGGTTGATTTGTTGAAAGATACATTATTTTTTTTCTGTGGCATCCACTTATAGACACCAATCTAATATCTTTTGATTCCAATGCAGCTTTGATTTTCTGAAATTCTCATTGGTGGTGAGCGACATCTATTTTTAATCTTTGCATATTGACACAACCAAAAATCATAGATGGATCCACGACACACTGGAGACATACTGAAGTAGGGTATCGAGACAGATTCTCATTTATTATAGAGCTCTCTGGTGGAATTATATTGCCCTAATTTTGATTTCTATGTTTGCAGGCATTTGGAGATGCAGAGTGAGTTGCTTAGGGAAGCCCATAATTCAATGTCACATGAACTGCATAGACTTCAGGTTTTTCTCTTTATTCTTTTATCTGGTTGTGGTTAGGTCACTGGTCATGTATGAATTTTAAAATTCCTGACTATCATACATATCACCTTTGTAAATGCTTTGAGGAGGAATGAACAAGTGAACATGAATGATAATTAGGTAGAAAACTCGTAAATAAAGCTGAATGAAGAGAAACACCAAAATTTCTGCTGATGTTTAGTAGTGGCTTATCT
The DNA here is from genome assembly GCF_054855325.1 of Carica papaya. Taxonomy (NCBI): domain Eukaryota; kingdom Viridiplantae; phylum Streptophyta; class Magnoliopsida; order Brassicales; family Caricaceae; genus Carica; species Carica papaya. Next base: position 2,055,697 of record NC_142312.1, on the reverse strand, counting down.
AGTGATGGATATGATAGTTAAAGTTGAATCTTGTGGAGCAACTAGTACCTATGCAATATTTCAAATGATAAGAGCATGAAAATCGAGTTCATAGTGAGTGAAACTTGTATCATTTTTATGCAACTGATAACTTCATTTTTTTTAATATCTGATTTATAGGTAGAAGAGGCAATGCTTATGCGTAAGTTTTATGAGCTTATGACTGCCCAAGGTCTTAGTAAAAAGGTTTGTCTTCATCTGACTTTTATTTCTTCATAACTTAGTTCCTAGACTTACAATCCTCTAATTATTATCGTGTTCAATTAATCAAAGGCAGTACAAAGGATTTAAAGAAGCCAAAAGTTTGGTCTATTTTTTATATTACTGCAAATTATCTAGTTGTTATGATTAAGTTTAAGCAAACCCAAAGGACACAAGTAAAAATATTCTCGAAAGACATCTGTCGTTTCTCTCTTACATTCAATGTCATTATTGTCTACGTTATCATGATTGAAACTGTTAGTGATTAGTTCTGAAAAACCTTCATTTATGACTTGATCACGTGTGAGCTACTTTGTGATTTTAGTGAAGCTTACTCTAGTATACTGATAATTTTAGTACTTATGGAACTCTATGGTTTTAAGCATGGTGTAAGGGGTGTTAAAGGGAAAGGAAAAAGAGAATTGAAAGAGGGTTGCATTTATTCTCACTAATAATGATATTTCATTTGATTTTTTAACTTGGTCTAGAGGTTGATGGAGCATTTTAGGTTTTCTTTAGGTCCATTGGACTTATATATATTAAAGATGAAGGGTTAACTTGAAGGATTATATATTCTCTTTAAAATTATGTCTCACCTTCTATCAGCTGTTGATGCTTCAAAGTTGTCAATTTCTGGTTATAATGATCTCAAAATGTGCATATAAACTGGAAATACGGTACAAGGGATAGAAGTGGGAGGACGAGGGTTCCTATAAATTTCTAGAAGCAATTTTAGAGTACAATATTGCCTTATTTGTAAGTTATGCCATATATAGTAAGAGAGAGCAATGGCTGGCTCCTATCTTTGCTTTGGCTACTAGCATTAGCTTTAGGAGAGGAGCAATTCTCTTGTTAAGAAGGGACATATACACGCACACATAGACCATTGGCTGGCTACTATCTTTGCTTTTGCTACTAGCATTAGCTCTAGGAGAGGAGCAATTCCCTTGTTATGAAGGTACTTATACACACACATACATAGAGCAGTGGCTGGCTGGTATCTTTACTTTTTCTACTAGCATTAGCTTTTGGAGAGGAGCAATTCTCTTGTTAAGAAGGTACTTATACACTTATTTAAAAAAAAAAGAAGGTACTTATACACACATACACTTGTATATGATGTTTCAACCAACGGGTCTGATGGATCACAATAGGGATCAAGCAATTTGCCACAATTACGAAAGCCTAAAGACTTGGTATTATGGCTTGAATAACCCCTCCGTGGTTAACTTTGGAGAGCAAACTCCTCTTGTCAGGCCAAACCATATTGGGTTCTCGTATTGGGGGCTGGGGAATCTATGGTGCTTCAGATGTCAACTCTCCCTTTTTTTTTTTTTTGGCAATAATTCTGTACACGGTATAATAATTTGGTGATGTTGTGTAGTAAAAAACCAGTATTATAAAATATAACCAAATTACTGTACAGTAGGTTTAATCTGCTGTCAAGAACCTGGTTGTGGACTTGAGAAGAGAGGGAAATAGAGAAAGGGAACAGAGAACAGAAGTAGAGAATAGAACCTGGTGGTCCAACAACAACTGGGAAACAAATTTTGATTTAGATTTTGAGGAGATTTTAGGGTTGGAGGAGGCAGAAAAGAGAGATCAGCAGAGGAAGAAAAGATAGGAGAACGAGAAAAGCTGAGAGGATAGAAGAATAATTTTAGAGAGGAAAGATGGGTTTTCTTAGATATTTTCTTGATAATTCTTTTAGAATCTAGGTACTATATACTGCTGTACCAGAGAGTTTAAAAAAAAAATAACATACTAGGTACCAGGTGTAATGACAGCTGGCTCATTTGTCCTTGTACTGGATATTCTCTTACTGCTAAATTAATAACAGGAAACCGAATATGCTGAAATAAATTTCCTGCTACTAGGCTGGTTTGTGACATCTGCTAAATTACTAACCGTGTTAAAAGTTTAGAGATAAAGACATATCATGCAATAGAGCCACCATTGTAACACCCCTATAGTGGGTACTCGAAAAAATAATAATAAAGTTATCTCCTTTTCATTTTGCCCTATAGTGACTTGTATGCATATCTTGGTCACCCTACTTTCTGAACTTTGCAACATTTTACTGTTCTGTTTTCTTTTTGTTTTCTAAATTACCTTCTGTTGCAGAAGGGAGAAGGTCATAAGGTTTCAGATGATGGTGAAACTGCACCTGATGACGCCTCTGGTAGTTGCCAATAACAAAGACCAAAGCTGAAGATATCGGGTCTTTCCGAGTTTCTGAATTGCATGGTCGTTTTATAATATATTTTTTATAACTACAGTCTCAATACAATGTTTTATTTGCAGGAAGTTGATGCATGTAACTTACAAGTGAAAGAGATGGTATTTATAACTTACAAGAGATGGTATGTGAAAGGGGTTAAGTCCAGGCAAGGATAAACTGGTATTGGTTTCTTATTACAAGAAATGTTAGTTGTAAGAGAAGGTGGTTGTTAGCTGGTTGGTTAATAACGGTCAAGCGGTACACACAGCCAGGAAGTAGGTTGTATAAACTGAGTTAAACCTCTTAGCATAGGCTAGAAGATAGATTGATCACCATTTTTAGAATTTTAAGAGACAGTAACTTACAATTCCCGAGTTCATTGGGGTAATATTTTTTTTAATCTAAATTTATGAGAATTATACCATGGTAGTAAACTTATGATAAGTTAAAAATTTTATATATATAAAAAAAAAAAAGTTCATTGCTTAGACTACGAACAATAGCTTACAATTATTATAATTTTAAAATAATGTTACATTGAATTTTAGAGTTTGTAGATGCACAGACAGTTGCGTTACCCATACATAATATTAGAACAGTTAAATCTTTTGCAAGTTTACATAAATTCATGATGTTTGTAACTTTTAAAGACCATAATAATAAATTTCCAAGCTATTTAGAATAATATTTTTAAAAATATATAAACTGATAAAATTCACACAATAATGTTAGGATAAGAAGAATTTGCAGCCGGTTTTAGTCATAAAAAGAAAATCCTAGTGGGTTAAAGCAAAAGAGGCACAAAATTTTATCTTGATTAGTCATACGAGTCAAAAGAGTTGTTCCTTTTTTTGCATAAAATTACTCACCCACTTACCTACAACGGTTAAAATATTCCAAAAAAGTAAAAAAGAACAGTAAATTTTCTACTTGGTACTCGCAACGAATATTTGTATTCGGAGAAAAGCAGACAACTTCATCTTTCAATCAGACCCCACCGCGGTCCGACTCTCTACCAAAACATCCCGAACAACAATATTCTCCATTACCACCCTCACCTCAGAACAAACCGACACTCAAGATAACCTGTTCAAAATATACAACAAACCCATTATAATTATACTTTTTAAAAATAAATTAATTAATGAAGCAAAAAAACTTACTTGGGTCAGCATTGATAATCATGGCGGTTCCTCCAAAACTACAAGTGCCTCCATGTCTCTTCGTCTTCTGCCAGTAGCTATTGAAAGCATATGACGCATGAGCAACAAGTGTATCTGGGTAGAAACACTTGCCTTCCGGCTTTATCCCTTCGCAATCAACCCCTTCATAGCCGCATGCATAATCTAATCCCTCCTGCAACCTTTCCGCCGGAACGCTTGGTTTCGCCACGCACCATAGCCTCTGCACTATCTCCGCCACCGCCGGCGCCGGCGCCGGCGAGTCCACGGGGTTACAAGGAGGCAATGAGAAGCTGTAAGGAGAATCTGCTGGGGGAATGAACATCGGCGGTGGAGAAACAAGAGGGAAAGAGAGCGGCGGTTGGGGAATTGGGGCCCCGTGTGGGTTTTTGGCGATATTGGCCGGAGCAGAAAAGCCAATGGAGGAATGAAGAGGAGAGATTTCGGGTAATGGACTTGGTCTAGCTAGGTATGGGTCTACAAGCTTGGTTTCCATGAAAGAAAGCTTCCTACTCTCGAGCCTTTTCTCTGCGTGATTTTCTTCGGCGATTATCACATTTACGTTGTTGAAAGATCCAAGCTTTTTCATGGAAACCAAGCGAGAAGACAACAAACGTACATTCTCCTCCGATAAAGGGAGAAACTTATCCAGTGGGTGCACGGAGAAAGTTGAGTTTACGCTCTGGAGAAACTGTAACAGAGATTTGACAACGTTCCCTGCAAATTCATCTTTGAAGAAAACAGAGTTTGGATTTAAACAATCAAAAGAGAAATTTACAGAGACCTTGATATCTTTCTCCAATCCCCACCTTGTAAGAGAATGGTAAAGGTTCTTCAACGACGTTAGAACCAGACCTAAGTTGTTTTCTTGGTCATTATGGCAGAGAAGGCTGTGACTCGCGACAATGGTGGTGATTTTGGAAGAAGGGTAGTGAGCCAGAACGTAGTTTCTGAGCCAAGTTTCAGCCATTAAAACACTGGTGGAGACCTCTCGAAGATTTTTATCATCCAATGAAACGGCGATTGGACGACGATAAGAGCCGGAAGACCGTGGTTGAAGCATGTCTGAGTTTGTGTCGTAAAGAGTAAGAAGCTCGAAAGATTCTTGACCTGCACCTGCTAAGAAAAAGAAGCATGGAAACTCAAAACAAAAACTTCATTTTCATGGCCCATTGTTGCTTAGCATTTGCAACTATCTATTAGAAGAAAAATGGGAGACCGTAAAACAAGAACTTCCATGAAAATAGTATGGGCGTTGCTTACCAGTGAGACCCAGAAAACAGAGGAAGAAAACCTGAAAGACATACACCATCATCAACATCTCCATTGTATAGAAGTTAAGGTCAAGAACTCTCATCCTAAACACCTATCCACCCTTAACTAAGTTTCTCTCCTACCTTCTCTCTATGCAGATTATGAGCAAGAGCATTTTATGCCTAGGCTTCATCTGTACTTTTTCTATACTACGGTGGAAGCCATTGGTGAGGTAAAAAGTTCATCTGTATGTATGCACACATTACAATTACAACAAAAGGATTGTACCTTGTACCCAATTCAAGAAAAAGTAGTTTTCTTCGCTTTAAAAGAAGAAAAAAAACTCAAGAGTACAAGGTGTTCAAAGCAGATAATTTCATATGGGGGGTACTCTACATGAACACACAGCGTATAAAAATGGGGGTGATTTACCATGTTCTGCGAGCCAAGGGGACCCATGAAATGAGAAGAAAATACCTAAAGATAGGTTTGGGAACTGTGAAATTTGAAAAGCACAAGGCCCACCGAACAGGATGCATATCCAAATCAAAATTAGCCAAAACAACGTCGTTTTGCATTTCATAAATTTTTTGACGAAAACGACATGGGGTCTTCGCTAAGCATTGCCGTTTAATATTGAGAGAGAGAGAGAGAGAGAGAGAGAGAGAGAGAGATGGAAAGGAGTACGAACAGACACTGTCGCACTGGGTTCTGTTCTGTGGTGGCCCACTAATGTGAAAGCGCAAAAAGGTAATACAGGCTTGTGGGGTCCACACTCGCGATTGACTGGACATGTTGTCAGATGATCAGACGATGGAGACCCTCCATAGTCCATCATGATGGAATTGGTTAGTGGCTAAGATGATTTACTCTTGCTATTTAGTTACGTGATGATGATTGGTGAACGGTGATGAGCCGGCGAGGTGACAGCTGAGTCAACACAAATCGTTGACTAGTTACCACATTATATCTCGGGCTTGAAATAAATAATTTTGCAAATATCATTGACATAAATTTGTATTTAGAATACTGTTTTTTTTTAAAAAAAATAAATTAAATTATATAACACGCAAACATGCACAACTAAATTTTGGTATAATAAACTAAAAAAATTTAGTTAGACGCAATGAAAATAAAATTAACTAATTTATACATTTTTTTTTATTTAACAAATGAAAATGCGAAAATATTAGCAAAATAATATAATTATGCATGGGATATATATATTTAATTAATTTCTACATATTAAATAATTAAATCTAGTAATTTTTCTCTGTCATTATGAGGAAATTCTCCTCTCTATTTTATCTCTATATATGTTTTTTTTTTGTGTGTGTGTGTGTATATATATGTATATGCATATAATATAATCGTATAACAAGCTTTACTACTTAAATCAACTTATATTTTTGTAGAATATTTGAAAGTCTAATTTTGATATTCCCCTCTAAATTTTGTGTTTGTGACCTTGTTTGGAATCATACATGGATATTTAAGTTTATAATTGTACCATTTGGGGTGTGTGTGTGTCTATATATATATATATTGTCTATAGACATATATACATATATATATGTGTAGGGTGTATGATGGAAAATGGGAAAGAAAGTCGTGTGATATATTCAAATTAATACTTCATCAATCCTAAACTTTTCAAATCTAAGTCCATGAAAATAATGAGATAGTCAACTCTATGAGAATTAGTTTCCTTTTTTCCTTTTTTGTCGTCTTGCATCACAATATTTTTCAACTTCTTAATTTCATAACCTAGTGATGATGTTTTTTGAAAAATTAAATCATATTCTACAATAAAATTTATGTATTGTTCATTGAGAAAGAGAATGTAATGAACTTTTTTTAATTAAAAAAAAATTATGATTAATTTTCATCTATTTATAATTAATGAATTTAATTGTCACGTAACATTTTTGTTTCTCCGATATGTTCTAACTCTTTATAACTAAATCTAATTTAATTCGCATAACTTCATTAATACACTAATAAATAGTTACTAATCTCGTTTAATTAAGCATTATAGGTTAGTTACCACTAATTTATAATTAGTCCTAGGTTAGCTACAACAGACTGACAAACTCTACATCATTTTGTGAAATTTAAACTTGTTATCTTTAAATAAAGTGCTAATATCTTAACTATTATTCATGTGTTGGCCGTAAAAATTTAATGAAATTACTACCAAATAAATATGACATAATTTTTAATTTTGTCAAACTACTATGGATGATACTGTTAAAAAACGAGTATATTTTTCATTTACGTGTTAGTGACTCATAAGTAGGACTATCGCTAAATTATTGATAAATCTTACTATAATTTCTTTTAGTACCTTATAGTATTTTATTATAAATATATTATTGATAGTGTGGTTACATTGATTGTAACTTTTACATTAAACTCAAAAATACTATTAAAATAACTATAAGAGTAATAGCACTTTTAATAAGAAATTGTTAAAATTTTAATAAAAATAATTTGTACAAAGTGTTGTCACTTTAAAAAATAAAAAGATGAGTACTTAGTTAAAATAATTATTAATGTTAAAATTATTAAATAAATAAAATAAATCGAAGTATAAATTATGTCTGGTGTATTAATATACACACCCGCAATATTATATCATACATAACGTAATAGGTACACATATAATATATATAATTTTTGAGTAAAAGTATTTTTAGTTATAAACTGATAAGTATTTAAAAAAAATAATTATAGAAAGTGTTGTAATTTAAAAATCATAATCTATAATTGTTGATATTAAAATTACTGAAAATTGTATAAAAAGAGAATAAGTGAACATACAAATTTTGTGTTTGGTATATATAATAGATGTAGTTAAAAAATTAAAATTAAAATATTGTTTTTATAATTATTTTTTAAAAATTAATTAATTAATTTTTAATTTTAATAATAATTAAAACTTTGATAATGAAAGGGCAGCAGGCAGTGATCGGCATAGACTATAAAAATTCGGCCGGGATTGGAGGAGGCAACTGGTGAGTAACCAATGGTAGCAGGTGGCAGATGGGGGCGGTAGCAGCGTACGATTAATCCACTAATAATGTTTGATAATTAAATTTATGATAAATAATGAAATATAATAAAATTATGAAATATTAATATTTCGAAGTAGTTGAAGTTACAAAGAAAACATAAATGATATATCAAAAAAGTATATTTTATTAGGATTAAATTAAAATAATCACTTATAATCAACTATTTAAGATAAGTAAAAAATACAGTAATATTTGTCAAATTTTATTATATATCGTAATTTGTAGTAGTATATGTAAAAGTTCGGAATTTAAATAGAAATAAATTCATAAATTAAATGCGGAAGCGAATAATAAAATTAGAGTTTATATTCCTTACACAATAATTTAGACTTTACAATAAGGATATGAGAATGTCCATTCTAAAATAACAAACAAAAATTAACGAAATAAACGAAAAACAAATAATTAAGCATTCTAAAACGACATTAACTAGCTCTTGAAGGGAGTTTGGGTGGTGACTTGCTCATAACTCTCTTGTTGATCGGGATCTGGATCTTTGTTATCTTGATATAAAATAGTTAATAAAAAAATGAGTTACATTAACTTAATAAGAATATCACACTGTTCACAGATACGAAAAACTGAATATTTGTAAAAAATTAGAAAAATAACTAATAGAGTAATTAATTTAATGTAAATTCATTTAATATAAAGAAAGACATTTATTACGTGTTTCCGTAACAAGTTCTTTCTAAAAACAATTTATGAAGACTCATATTCATATACTTTTTATTTTCACATATAAGATAACAAAAGACGATCACTTTTTATTTTTTATTCGCTTACCGGTACCCCTGAGGATCCATATGGATGTCTCCCTACTCGTGAACCCAATATCTAATTAAACAATTAATCAATCGTTCTCATACCCTATCCGGTAATAGGCGCCAAACATTCCACCATCTCGATACCCTGTCTGGTATAAGGGTGAACCATATCTCATAAACCTTACTGGTAAGGGACTTCTGAGTCCCGTCTGACTGAAATAACATTCACGGTAGGGTTCTTATGTACTAGACCCATCTGTCATCTCCTGGGTACCCAGTAAATCATTCACATTAAGATTTTTATCAATATAATAATCAACCACGCAATACCAATATATCATTTTATATTCACATGTTAATAAATTTGTATTTAAGCAAGCGAATAAACTTATCATAACCAATAATCGAGAAATCAGATAACCAGATAAACCATGAAAGAAGGAACCAATTAACCCATATAATCTTGAAGACTATACAAACTATTAAGCATGCATAGTGCAATAATGAGCAATTTAGGCAGTAAATAGAAATCAACAGGAAATTAAGATAAATGTGAATTAACCGATCTTGCCTTTACTAGTAACCTGCAATTATTTTTAAAATTTTTTAATTTTTTACAAAACACACAATTATCTATTATTAAGCCTCAATTTACTGTAATGCAGAATAGAGTAATGGATCCTTATTTGAATCGGTGTTTCAAGATGTCATGCCGCCTACTACGTCTCAACGATTATTGAATTTCCTGAATTTTTTCTACAGAATCCAAAATACTTGTTGCATACTAAAAAATATTTCAGAAATTCAAAATTGGTGTCCAAAACTCATTCTGACCACTTTTGGAATTCTGGCACAGCTGCGGTTTACCTAAGCCTGACCAGTTTTTGGCTAATTTTGGCTGTATTCTTGTAAAAAAATATATTAGGGGTCTCGACTGATCGAAAAATTACAAAACATTGAGCCTAACGGCAGGGGAGACCTCCAGGTCCAGCGACTCCGCTGGCCCTCCTTCGCGGTTGAGGATATTTATTTGGCCAACTTGCGCAAAAAAGTACGTTAAACACAATAATCAAAAAATTGCGTGAAACTGGAATTAGGAAGGGGTTCATCGGAGAAGTTTTGAGATTTTGGCTAGGTAGCTCCGCGGGCTTCGCACGTGGTTTTCGAATCACTCGCCGTCTCTTTTGCTTCGATTTGGCCACAGAGGTGCTCAAAATTGAATTCCAAGCGGGTATGAGAAATTTTAACTTTTTTCGCAGTCGGCAGTCAGCCTTCTTCTTTGGTGTCTGGGTTTTCTTCCCCGACGGGGACTGACAGCTAGGATTTGAATTCCTGTATAATACGAGGTATTTATATCAATTCCGCGTTGATCTAGGCCGTCCATCGCGATTGATCTCGTCCGTCCAATCGTACCTAATGAGCAAATGAATTTGGATCGTCCATTGCAATTTGATCTTGGTCGTCTGATTGCACTTAAGGAGAAAATCAATCTTGACTATCTATTGCAATTTGATCTCGATCGTTCGATCGCGTTTAAAAAAAATTTTGGGCCATTCACGCCCGCAGGATCGATCCTTGGCCGTCTAATTGTGGGGCACGCGGCTCACTCGCGTAACATTCCCCGTGGCACCGACGTCAGCATGCTGCACCACACAGCGTACTCCGATTCATCGAGGTTATTGACTGGGCGGTCCTACGTGACACAATTTTTTTTATTTACATTTAGACCCCATGTTTCTAATTTTATTTCAAAAATATTCTCCGAACCTATATTTTCACCTATTATTTCTAAAATTATTTTCGATTTCATTCATAACCTATGTTTTTCATAATTCAACAAAAATTAAAATAAATTAATTTAAAAATAAATTTTTATATATTTTTTGGAATGTCAAAATTGATTCCCGGTCAAATTCTTGGCCTAGGTATATTACACTAGGTACCAGTAATTCTTTTACATAAAGATTTCCATCAATAAACACAACCAAAAAACACATACCAATATCTCGTATTATATTTACAGATCAATTAGACGACATTTATGCAAACGCTATAGTTTATCATAACAAAAAATCGAGTAACTAAATAATCAAATAAATCGAATAAATCGATAAGACCATATAAACTATAAATTAAGAACATCCACAATATGATAACAGACAAGTAGGACAGAACAGGAAAACAAACAAGAAATTATGACAATTGTGAACTAACTGGTTATACATCTACTAGTGACTTGTAACTATTTTTCGGATTTTTTAAATTTTTAAAAAAACACAAAATTATATATCGCTAAGCCTCATTTTACCATAACAGAGAATAAGGTGAGGGATCCTTATCCAGATCGGTGTTTCGAGATGTCGTACTGTCTACTATACCTCTTAACAGGTCTCAGATTTTCTGAATCTTTTATTTAGAATCCAAAACACTCATCATGTACCTAAAAATACCCAAAAAATCTAAAATCAGTGTCCAAAACTCTTTCTGACCAATTTTACGATTTCGGCACGGCGGTGCTGTCATGCTCTAGCGTCGACTCTGCCGTTCATGGCAGTGTTTCACCTCGCTTTGGTCGATTTTGGCAAGTTTCAGTTGATTTTGACTGGCTTCCGTCAATTTTACACGTATCATACGAAAAAATACGTTATGGAGCCTCGGTTGGCCGAAAAATCACAAAAAACTAAACTACCGGGGGGGGGGGGGGGGGGGGGTGTCTCCGGGTGCGGCGACTCCGCTGGTCCTCCTTCACGGCTGGGAGCCCTTCTTTGGCTAACCTACACAGAAAAGGACGGTGAACACAATGATTAAAAAATTACATGAAACGAGAAGCAAGAATGGCTCATCAGAGGAATTTTTCGGTTTTAGCTGCGTCAACTCCTGTAATACTCATAATTAATTTTAATGTAATTAAAATTAATGTATAAATATATTTTTTAATTTTTATTTAATGTAAAAATAACAAATTTAATTGGATAACAAAATTGAAAATAATTTTGAAAAAAAGAGATGAAATTTTGGGTCTTATGGGTGTTTTTCAAAGAAAAATTAGAAATTGGAGGTCAAAACACAATTTAAAAAAATTGTGTCACGTAGGATGTCTAGTCAGCAGCCTCGACGAACTAGAGCGCGTCGTAGAGCAGCCGTGCTGGAATTTCAGAATTGACCAAAAAAGGTTTCTAACACTGATTTTGAATTTTTTAGGGGTATTTCTAGGTACTTGAAGTATGTTTTAATGTCCGAAAGAAAATTTAAGAAACCCGAGGACCGTCAGTAGGCGTAGTAAAAAACTTAGCATTTGGACACCAGCTCGATTAAGAATCCCTCACCTTATTCCCTATTATGAAATTGAAGTTTAATTTTAAATAATATAGTATTTTATGAAACTTAAAAAATATTCGTAATTAATTACAGGTTATTAATGGAGCCGGAACTGGTTACTTATTACTATTTGCTATATTTAACTGATTGCCTGATTTTACAAATTTTGAATGTATGATAATACACTAGAATTGCTTTGATGATGCGATTGTGTTCACTTGATGCATGTATTGCTTGTTTTATGTGATTACGGTTAAATTGAAAAACTGAAAATTAAAAGTAAACGTAAAATTATTTGATTAAGTAGATAGATGAACGACGGTCTTATTGGATATATTGGGAGATGGTGGACAGACCGGATACATAGGGAACCCTACCGTGAACGTTGTCTCATACTGGACGAGGTATCGATGATTGGTAATTTGACACTCATACTGGACGGGATATGGGGACGGTTCATTTCACCCTCATATCGGACAAGGTATTTAAGGGATGATATTTTTTAGTGCTCATACCGGACAGATTATGGAGACGGCCCGTTATTTGAAAATATTGAATAAACATTCACATGTAGTGGGGATATTCTTATGGTCCCCCATGAATACCAGTAAACTAATAAAAGAGAAATGTTGTTATTTTGACTGATTGCATATGAAATTATGGTACTGTTTATGTTTTTGACTCCATAGGTATATTTTGTAAATCTCGCTATAGTAAGCATGCGATAAATGACTTTATTTATGATAAACAGATTTTACTTAAATTAAGAGCTCAATTAGTTATTTTTTATAATTTTTACCAATATTTATTTTTGTGTCAGTGAGTAGCGTGACATTCTTACTAGGTTAGTGTAGCTCACTCATTTATTAACCATTTCAGATCAAGAAGACCAAAATTTAGAACCCAATCCACAAGAGGGTTACGAGTAGGACGTTCAATTTGTTTACTTTTCATTTATTTATTTGATTATTAGTTGTTCTTTTATAAATGTCATTCTCTTATCCCTATTAGGTATCATGAATTATTGTGTAAGGAATGTAAACCCTAATTTATTGTTTTACTTTCGCATTCAATTCATAATTTATTTTTTTTATATTTCACGGGCCGTTTTAGCTCCGCTGGGCTTTGTCCGCGGTTTTTCAGTTTACCCGCCTTTCATCTTGCTTCAATATGGAGGGTCAGAATCAAATTTTGAGTGGGTAGAGAGAAATTTTACTTTTTTTTTTGCGGTCGACAGTGGCTCTGGTGTAGTGGCGGTCAACGATCAGTCGTCTTATCCGGTGCCTGGTTCTTCTTCTCTGACGGTGGCTGACGGCTAGGGTTTGAGTTTTTCTGCGATGCGAGATATTTATACCCATCTCGTATTTATTTAGACCGTCTATTCATGTCGACATGGAGCGATGAGGGTCGTCAGATCTTTGCCTGTTTAGGCCGATTGTATGAGTGAATCTAGACCGTTTATCGCGATGATCTTATCCGTCCGATCGTGCCTAAAAAAGGAACCAATTTGAGCTGTTCACATGCGCGGGATCAAATTTGGACCGTTGGATCATTGGGCACGCGGATCGCCTGCGTGATGGCGACATCAGCGTGTTTTGACACGCGGCGTGCTCTAGTTCGTCGGCGTTGCTGACTGGGTCACCCACGTGGCCGAATTTTTATTTTTTTGTACTTTGACTCCCCTATTTCTAATTTTTCTTTTAAAAACACCCTTCAAACTCAAATATTCACACATTTTTTTTAATATTATTTTCAATCTCGTTCTTAATTCATTTTTTCTCAAAAATTTAATTAAATAAAAATAAAATAAAATAAAATATAAAATTATTTTTATATAATTATTAGATAATTAATCTAATAAAAAAATTATTCCGAACTGATTTTCGGACCTAGGTATTACATAAATAATCTTAATATTTAATTTTGTTACTAGTACGATAATTCATCAATATATTGATATAGAATAATTGATGGTCAAAACATTTGGAAATCAATAAAGAGTTAGAACATATCGGAGGAAAATGCCAAATAATAATGGACAAATCTTTCATTTTATGGTCACATTTTCGTTAATTAAAAATCATTTTCTACTTTGTCTGCTCCTTGCTTAATCATTTATTTTTAGCATCCCCTTATTAATTTACTCAGTTATTAGTGTCCTACCAATAAATATAAGGTAGTTTAATTAGTACATTATTTCTAAACTTTATTAGTATATTATTTACATCCCGTAATTTAATATTTTTTTCACTATTATTTCATATAATTTTTTATTTTTAATATTACACGACACAAATTAACAAAATACAAGTGGAGAGAAGTAATCGAAGTTGCAATTAACTTTACGCGTTACCAATAACATAATAAATATTACATCATTATATTTTATTTCAATATTATAAATTTAAAATTCATTAATAATATAAAATTTATTATTTTATGAATGTATTATAAGATAACAATAATTAATTTATAATGTTTTATTTAATAAAATTTAAAATTTAATTTATTAATATATTAATAAAATTAAGATAAATAAATTAAATTATATTTAAATAAATTTAGTATGTTTTTGACAAAATAAATATCATATGCCCTCGATATGAATAAATTTTTAAATATTTATGTGGGTTTGTGTATATACATCTATTTATAATAAGCTAATGACATATTTTCTAATCGTGGCATTACTAATTACTAAACAACAATTTGATTTAAACATCTTTTTCAAGTTACAGAAAACTTCAATCATGTAATGATAATATAATAATTATGATGATTATGTACTTTATAATGATTATGCTCCAAATATTCAGTGATTATAATTTAAGCATTAATCAAATAAGAAACACAAAATAAAGTAAATTAGAACAAACAAACTTACCCAGCAGTAGAAGCCAAGACTGAGTAAATTACATTCAAAATTGTCTCTCTATATAATCCCAATTATTTTGAGAAAAAAAATAAAAAATTAGAAATGTAAATATAAATTAACTATAAAATATTTATTTTTAATAAAATATTTAAAAGTACTAATTATTTAATTCATACAAATAACTTAAACTAATAAATTACAGCATTAATTTAAGTAATCTCAATAATTATCTTCCATCATTATTATTAAGGTTTTGGTGAAATTTTTTGTTTTAGAAATTTTTAGTCATATAATTGCATGATGTTTTGTTTGCCATAAAACTTTATTACGTGATTGATGCAAACGTTCGTGGATCCCACTCCACCAACAATTATTTGATTATTAATCTACATTTATAAAAATATTTATTTCAATAATACCCTTTAATTAAATAATTTAAAATAAATAAATAAATAAATAAATACTTTTTAAGAAAAAGTAAAAAAATAAAAAAGCAGGTAACGTATAAATGTGGTTCATAAATTATACCTTAACAAGTATCTTTTCATAATTAAGTTTTGGGGTTGTGGAATGGAGACCCAGTTGGCAAGAAAACCCAGGTGCTTTGCTTCCCCCACTCATTGTGTCCCAAATAATCTCCCACCAAAATTAAGCATCTACTTATACTTTTAAATATATATATATATATATTTTGTTTTTTGTATTTTAAAATTATATTAATTTTTAAACTTTCAATTTTAAACAAGGAACAAAATATTTTAAAAGTAAAAAATAAAAAATAATAAAAAAAAAGCATTGGGAATTGGGAAATAATATTAATAAAAGCTGCAAGAGGAATATCTGGCTTGGAAAGAAAAGTATCACGTTGGGAAAGAGAAACTGTGGTGGGATTAGTGTTAAACGTTTAGGGTGTTTAGCAGCGTTAATCTGGCAGATTAATGTTTTCTAATTTAGTTTAAGTTATTAGATTATTATTTTTAATATAAGAATTAAGTTGAATATTTTTTTTAAAAGGATAATATTGTCTTTTTGTAAGGTGGTGAGAGTCTCTCATTAAGAAATGTGGAAGGGAAAGGGAAAGGCAAAAAGAGAGGAGATGTGAAAAAATGGGCGTGTGCGCCGACCAAAGGCACTCACTGACAGACAAGGTCGGTGGTAGATTAGTCTCACAGCACGTTAACTGGCTCATCTCCTCTTTATTACGATTTTACATTTTTACCCTTTCTTTTTTACTGTATGTAATAAAATTGACTGATGAAATTTTTTAAGTACATTTAAAAAAAATAAAATAAAATCAAAGTTATTCATTATAACCTACAATATGTAGCTATGTGCTTCAACACGATCAAACCCATATTTTAATTTTAGTTGTTATTAAAATTATAAATAATTTTAAGGAGGGATCTAACTTTACTAAAATTAATTTTCACATTGCGTTGCAAAATTAGCGGGGCATCGACGCAATGTATAAAAATATACAATAAAAAAATTTAAAATAAAGTTATTTTATAAGTAAAATACAAAAAATTAACTACCGAATTTGGATTATATACTTGATTAACGTGTAAACAAATTGGAAGAATTTATAAGTTTCGAGTACATATTTCACTAATGGCATCTAAATTTTTTTTTTTTACCCCCTAAAAATTTCGAAACTCTCCCTCAAAATGCAAATGGTTTATTGTTTTATTATCACAACGAGATTAGTTTCAACGTGCGTGATATTTTCTTATTATGCGGAAAAGTTTCGACGTGAATTATCGAATAAAAAGAGACGCATGACCCAAAATAGTATTTCTGTCTATTCCTCATCATGTCTTTTGGTGATGGAAAAATGCGGTGTGATTTTTGGTCCACATGGTATGATCAGTGGTCCTGCATGCAGAGGATTGAAGAGCAATGAAAATAAAAAAAAAAAAATAGGGGCTCAGAGCAATGCACCGAAGGGAAAATTTGATGGGTTTACTTTTTTGGTCATAAAAAATAATTAAAAAGGGGAAAAAAAAAAAAAAAAAAAAAAAGAGAGAGAGCAGATCAGCTCACGTCTCGGTCTCCACGAAAGCTAAAATTAATTGTTTATTGACTAAAAAAGGACACGAACATTTTTCACACAACCAAAATTATTAAACATAAATATATTTATGTATAAATAATAATTCATATATTTTTAGAAAATTTAGTTTAATCTTATTAAAGTCACTTATTGAAACTAATTATTTACGTGTTCGGGTTGACCAAATTTGCATTTACAAATTATATTTTTCTGAAAGTTTAAATTTAATAAATTAATAATTGTTATAATTAAGTTACATTAAAGATTAGATAAAAATAAATAAATCAAAAAAAAAAAAGCGGCTATTACTGCCAACGTCAGCTACTGGAGCATCCAGATCTTACAGCCAAAAGAAGCTTCCCATCTCACACTCTTTCTTTCTCTCTCTCTCTCGTTCTTTTTTCTTTTCTTTCTCTCTCTAACTCCACTGAGCATTTTCCAAAAGAACCCAAAAGAGACGGAAGAAGAGAGAAAGAAAAAAAAAAAAAAAAAAAGACACAGAAGATGAATTTAGTGAAAGAAAATACCACAAGATTATCTCTGCAAAATTCACCATGAAAGCTCCTGCGCATCATCAATTCAATCTCTTCTTTTTTGTCTTTGTTTCATTCACCATTCCTACATCAAGAACCGGCAGCAGTGCTCTTATCCTCCCACTTAAAGAAACAGTTCGGAGTGCTGAATTCCACAGGAGAATTCTGCATCAGCCGTTGTTTCCGGCTAGTTCTGCCCCGCCACCTAGCACAGAGTCATCGTCTCCTCCTCCGCCGCCGGACAATTCGGCGTTTCCTAACCCGAACCAGCCGTTTTTCCCAGAGGTTCCATCCGGGCAGAACCCGGATCAGAGCCAGTCACCGCCTGCAGCACCGGCAAATGGCAGCATACCTATCCCGGCGGCCACGCAGCCAGCAAAGCCGGCGAAGAGAGTGGCGATTGCCGTCTCAGTCGGGATCGTCACTCTCGGTATGCTCTCTGCGCTAGCATTCTTTTTGTATCGTCACAGGGTCAAGCACCCCAGCGAGACACAGAAGCTCGTCGGAGGAGCCATAGGCAATTCCCGTAGCTCCCATGAGGATTCTAGGATTCCGCCATCGAGTTTTCTTTACATTGGGACTGTTGAGCCCGGCAGGAGATCGGTCAGTGAACCCAACGGTGAAAGTACTGGAGCCAACGGGTCGCCATATCGTAAGCTAAATTCTGTCAAGAGATCGGATCGATACCGTCCTAGTCCCGAGCTGCAGCCACTTCCGCCGTTGGTTAAGCCCCCGCCGACAGGGAATTCTCCGTCTGCAATGTCGTCCTCCGACGAGGAGAGTCACGACACGGCGTTTTACACGCCACAAGGCTCGACAGTCAGCAATGAAGAAACTTATTACACGCCAGTTTCGCGGTGTGTTAACGTGAATAACGGTGTTCATGTCAATAGCTCTGTCCCTCACTCGAAGAGAACTTCGCCGAAACAGAGATTTTCAGCTTCCTCGCCGGAAATGAAGCATGTTATTATACCCTCGATCAAGCAACCACCATCAACACCGCCGCTTCCGCCACCGTTGCCACGAGCAACAGCTCATGCACCGGCGAGCCCACTAGCAGCTACTTATTCACCCAAAAAGCCGAAGTTCACACCACCACCTCCTCCACCAAACATGGCGCTTACCAACAGCAATATATCCACACAAGTCACCAAAACTCCAGCTCCTCCTCCTCCTCCTCCTCCGCCGCCGCCACCACCGCCTGCTCTGTTATCATATTCACATAGGAAAATTGTGAACAGGCAGACAAACGTTTCTACAGTGGCTGTCAATTCGTTGCCGAAGCAACGGTCCCAAACACCGAGCCCCAAGAGCAGCAGCAGTTCGGGTTCGAGACCAACAAGACTTGTGGAAGACATTGAGAAAGTACCCAGTTCGTCGGAGAGGACTGAAGGAGACGACCCAGATGGAGGCAAACCAAAGTTAAAGCCTTTGCACTGGGACAAAGTACGGGCAACGTCAGACCGAGCCACGGTGTGGGACCAGCTCAAATCAAGCTCGTTTCAGTAAGCAAAAATCTGTTCCAGAAACAGCTCTTTTCATATATAAGCTCTGAGAAATACAGAGATTCTGATTCTGGGATTCATATTTCCATGTCTCTGCAGATTAAATGAGGACATGATGGAGACTCTTTTTGGCTGCAATTCCACCAATTCAGTGCCAAAGGAACCCATAAGAAGATCTGTTCTACCTCCTGTTGAGCAGGAAAACAGAGTGTTGGATCCAAAGAAGTCACAGAACATTGCTATACTTTTGAGGGCATTGAATGTAACAAGAGATGAAGTGTCCGAAGCACTTTTAGACGGTAAGCAATTTTTTTTACCATTTTCTAAAGCATTTCTTGTTATATTTATATCAGTAATTAAGTTCTACATCTGCATAGACAGAGAAAAAAAAAAGAATAAGCGCGGTTTCGTTTCACAGTTTCAGCTTAGCTTTACCAGTTGCCATAGATATGATTTACTTTTGGCCATCCTGGGTAAAATGCTCATAGATCCTTCAGCTAAGAAAAAGTAATTAAACAGACAATTGTTGAAATATCTGTAAGATGGTTATTAATTTCTCACAGGGGAAATTCTGGGGCCAGGAATAATTAATCTTGCATCTTCAATTTGAAGCATGAATATGTTGAAGATAGAAATAATTGCTGGGAAGCTTAATTAATACACTATAATCATTCGTGTTACACTATAAAAGCATTTCAGCATTTTCATGCTATAAGCATCATTATGATAAATTATTTATGAATCAATGGTATAAAGAGGAGAACGAAGCACCAAGGTTGTAAGTAATACACCACAAGCAAAATAACAGTCTTACAAACAAGCATAAAACCAAGGTTGTAAATTTTGTATCCTCTACTAACCAACATTGCGTTTGGATGTCTAGCCAGATTCCAAAACCCAAATGGCTTCCAAAATGGTTATCCACGTTAAGATTCTTGAAGCAGCCCCATTTTTTCTTTCTAAAAAAGAAAGATGCCTGGACAGCCACCAATCAAATAGACACCTCTTTTTAGTTATCTCCTAAATCATTTCCTTAAATATCTGTTACACCTCTCCTGCTTCGAGCAATAGTTCCTAGATTCTTCCTTTTTTAGGAGGAAACATGGACCTGGATTATCACTTTTGTCGGGTTTATCGGGGTTATTTATACCTAGAACGTTGTTTGTTGTAGCTCTTTCTATATCTCTTTAGATATTATGAGGCAACCTTGAAATAGCTTTTATTTAATTCAAAAATTCAAGTCTAGAAACCTTCATGCAGTACAATGCCAGTAATCCGATTTATGACTGTCAAGTACCATAGTTATACATCATATTGGGATTTGATGAAACTTTATGGTGTAGGGCAAGAAAATGCAAAATAGAATTTATTTGATCTCAGTCAATATTTGTGAAATTGTTACTTGATATAATCCAAGCTTAAGAAACCTAGAATCCACTAGAAAAATTAATTGGAGTCCAACAAAAGATGATAGTTATCAAATATAACATTATTAATTGACTGGCTTTCTTGCTAGTTATAGCATTAGAAATTTATAATGCTCTAAAAAAAATTCTAACACAAAAAGAAAGTCACAAGTTAACAAATTCAGTGCATATAGAACTAGGTCATATAATCTAAATACATATCCTAACTAAGCTAATAAAAACAGTAAAATATTATTCATAACTAAACAAAACTTAATACTTTAATTTATAATTATACTAGTAATATCTTACTTATTTTCCTCAGCATCAATTTATCCAACAGAAGAGTTTGTTTGAGAGTTAATGTTACTCCTTCCCCCCATCCCTCCAAAAAAGTGAAATTGTTATCATGGTAAATACTGCAGATCCAGATTCTTCATCTATGTTTCATAAACAGCAATGTCCATTTCCTTGCAACAGGTAATCCAGATAGTTTGGGTGCTGAACTTTTGGAAACACTCGTGAAGATGGCTCCCACAAAAGAGGAAGAAATAAAACTTCGGGAGTACAGTGGTGATATCTCAAAACTAGGATCTGCAGAACGTTTCCTCAAGACAGTTCTTGATATCCCATTTGCTTTTAGAAGAGTAGAAGCAATGCTATACAGGGCCAACTTTGATACAGAAGTTAAATACCTCAGAAAGTCTTTTCAAACCCTGGAGGTATGCTGCCTAAAATTTCATCGTAGATGAAGTTTAACTTTTTTCAGCTAACTTGCCAAGCTTATTCCTTTTATGTCCTATTTCTTAGGAAGCAAGCGAGGAACTGAAGAACAGCAGGCTGTTCCTCAAACTCCTTGAAGCTGTTCTCAGGACAGGAAACCGGATGAATGTTGGCACCAATCGTGGTGATGCCAAAGCTTTTAAGCTTGATACACTCCTGAAACTTGTAGATGTAAAAGGAACGGATGGGAAGACAACACTGCTCCACTTTGTTGTCCAGGAAATTATTAGATCTGAAGGTGCAGGTACTGACTCTACAAATGAGAACCTTGAGAATAAAACACAGTCCAGCATGAAAGAGGATGATTTCAGGAAGCAAGGATTGCAGGTTGTGGCTGGGTTGAGCAGGGACCTAAGCAATGTGAAAAAGGCAGCAGGGATGGACTCGGATGTCTTGAGCAGTTACGTATCAAAGCTTGAAATGGGCCTTGAGAAAGTACGACAAGTTTTGCAATTTGAGAAGCCAGGTATGTCAGGGAAATTCTTCAATTCAATGAAGATATTTCTCAAAGAGGCTGAAGAAGATATTGCTAAGATCAAGTCTGATGAAAGAAAGGCTTTGTTGCTTGTGAAAGAGGTTACTGAATATTTTCATGGGGATGCAGCAAAGGAGGAAGCCCATCCTTTCAGAATTTTCATGATTGTTAGAGATTTCCTCTCCGTGCTGGATCATGTCTGCAAGGAAGTGGGCAGGATGCAGGAAAGAACAATGGTTGGTTCTGCAAGATCCTTCAGAATATCTGCCAATGCTCCCTTGCCAGTTCTCAACAGGTATAATGTGAGACAAGATAGAAGTTCAGACGAGGAAAGCTCATCACCTTGAAATTATGTGAATATGATGCATTGCTTGGAAGACATCCTATCACCCGTACTCCCATGGTTTATAGATACGCTCATTTTCAATTGAAGCAACAGCAGAGTTTTTTTATTTGTTTTTATGTTACAAGTACATCAAGGAGTAAGATGATGAAGAAGCAACGAAACCCACGTAAGAAGTCTTCGTTTTATGAAGAAAGTCCAAATTTACACGGGAAGACAGACATTTTATGAACAAGTTCCAGCTTCTTCCTGAAAGAAAAGCTCATGAGAATTGCAGACACATACTGTTCACATACAATAAGAAGACAGAATTTGTTTACCAAGAATAGACAAGGACAATGAAAGATATTGTTGTTGAAAGATGGGGAAATTTTGGCAGGTATAAACAATGTTTCCTCGGTGTAATTCTTTCTCAAAAAATCGGAGGGAAAAAATATACTTTATTCTTTTGGGTCTGCTCCAACATATGCATTAGAGTAGGTTTCCTCGTTTAGATCATATAGTCTTATACATGTTTTGATGGTATTTATGAAGTTGAGACATCTGCAATTATTTTATCATTTACTAATAAAAGACTAGAAGCTTTTGAGGATTTTCCTCCAGCTATCTATCTAAAGCTTGATGCTTTCTTTTTTCCCACTTCCAGATGGTTTTCTGTGGTAGGTTCCTATAATTTTTGGTTGTGGGTATTTATGAAGTCAATAAATGTAATGTTTGTTTATTGTAGGCAAAACAGAAAACAAGACATTAACATTATGACGTTGAAGCATGTTCATCAAACACTAGAAGGTTGCTGCAAGTTGGTCTACAAATAAATGCCCGTGAACCTAATGTACGCTAAGACAAGAAGAAGAAGAAGAAGAAATTAAATCCAACAATAAACAATTACAGCACAAAATGCTGAATATCCACAGTGGATATGGCCTTGCCAGACTGAACCTACCCTGTATATAAAATACTATTCCATCGATCTTATGAGCAGCAAATGATTGATAAAATGCCATTGTTAAAACCATACCCGAGAAAGACAAGAAGGATGTGCTTCCGTCATCTCCATTCCGCCATTACCGTTTGCGCACGGTTAGTGTGGGACTGCACAGAAGAAAACAGGAAAACTATTGCGTTTTTTTGAGTAAAACGAGCCGCGTTTCAAGCTGAAAACGACACGGCATTATCGCAAACTAGCATCGACTGCTCACTTTTGTTTCTTAATCAAAATACCTTCATTGAAGTCTTAATATTTTCTTTTTCACTCGTTTTCGACAATGGCTTTAAAGTTTTAGAACAATACATACGATGGACAGGCAAAGATTTAAGATTCACTCAACTCTGAGGCTCTGCATCTCGAAGTCGACAACGAAGACATGAATGAGTAACTGGGTATGAGAGTAGGGTGGGTTAGCCGATTTAGCATTTGGGGTTGTGGGTTTTGTTAGGGATGTGGGCTGAGCTAAGCTGGGTAATCTGGAGGGCATAGAAGACCAAAACGAACTGTGTAGTCTAGTCCTATCTGGTTTTTTTAGTCAAGTTTGGTTGCGACCAGAAGTATTCATTAAGTTATAATTGGACCAAAGATCGAACCGAAATTAACTGAATTTATTTTTAATCTGCTCATTAACAATTAATAAAAAATAAAACTAAAATAATTTTTTTTTTTATTTTTTATATTTTCGATCTAAACTAGTTTATTTAAATACAAACTAAACTCGAAAATATACATCCCTAATTTTGATTAATTTTTTAACACCTTTATTAGAAAATAATAAAGGTAATTAAACTATTTATATAATCTATTTTCTCTGTTGTTCCGGTTAATTATTTTTTATCTCTATTTTCTTTTTGTATTTTTTATAACAATTTACTATAATATGAACATAAATTTCTTATATTGTATTACTAAATGTAAATATAAAATGAAAATTAAAAAAAAATTAATTTATATTATTGAAAATATAAAAAAAAAAAAAATTACAAGACGATTTCATATCTTACAAGAGTTGGTTGAAGTTAAGTTTGAGAAAAGTATCACAAACATTTAGAACTGAAAATAATTAACATAAAAATAAATATTTGAAACATTATATATATATATATGTATATAAATCTCTTTGTCATTTTTCTGAACTTGTTATTAACATCATATTCTTAAACGTCTTACGATGTTTGTCAGCTGATGAATTTCCTGGTTGACGACAGCGACTAATTTGTCTGCAAACGGCGCCACGTTACCGGTGCTGAATCGCCAATCGTGGATCCAGCAAAAACAATTAGCAATCGACAAAAACAACTCGATGTATAGTGTTTCGTTACAAATATCTGGAGAAGATATTTTGTCTCATATGAAAATTGAACAGGGTGATCAAACCAAACGTGGGTCAATGTTGGATTCCATTCACTTAGAAATAAGGTGATTTGGATTCTCTTCATTCATGATTTGGCATAATGTAAGTACAAAGAATACAGTCAATCAAACTGCCATTTTTCTTCTCTTATAGAAAAGGCAATTTACAAGAAAATCTAC
Source organism: Carica papaya (assembly GCF_054855325.1). Lineage (NCBI taxonomy): Eukaryota > Viridiplantae > Streptophyta > Magnoliopsida > Brassicales > Caricaceae > Carica > Carica papaya. The sequence continues at coordinate 2,031,145 of NC_142312.1, read as the reverse complement.
ATTGAAGCTGGTCTAAGAGATTCAGGCCTTCACTATCACAGAGAGATGGAGCTTGCCAATGAAAAGAATGGCGACCCACCTATTCCCTTTGCTCTCAGAATCTTTTTTACAAGAATTTTCCACTTAATTTCATCTTTCTTGCTCTGTTTTTTAACCCTCTCCTTGAAATTCCTGAAATGGTTAAATCCAGCCGTTTTTAGTAATTATCAAGTCTTTCGAGAACACAAATAAATTATAAGACCCAAAAGATGTATTGATTCGTTTCAAATATTTATTAAGAAATAAGAAATATCTAATAATTCTTCAAGGTAAAGTTCGGGAGAAAAATCATAAATCGGCTCACCTGCACAGAGGAACTCTGCAGAGATCTGAATCGGCACAAAGACGAGAGTGTAGCTCCAGGAGTTGCCACATTCTCTTGCAATGAACACAACCGCCGGGAACTCTCAACTTGCAGCCAGCAAAATGGCGTATAAGCAATTCCAGTCCCTTGCAGGCTGCGTGCTTACAAGGTGCCTGATCCAGTTTAAAATCCTTATCATGTGGTCCTATTGTCTTACACCCATCTCTGCATATATGGACAAGAGCTTCCATTGCATCGTACAACTGCAAATACATTTTTCTTTCATTCAGTTTTCTGATCCTCTCTTTTTGCATCTAAAAATACATTCAATCAAACTCCGTATCAGAATCTGTAAGGGGGGTGCAGGAGGGGAAATCATTAAAGAAGAGCTACTTAGAGTGAAATGGGAAAAAGCTTACCTTTTCTTCATCAATCATAGACTTCAAAAGTTCTTTCTCAAGCACTGGATGGCTCTTCTTCATCACTTTCCAACCTTCGGTTGCAGAAACATCCCTGAAGTTCTTTAGGATCATACGATGACAAATGATGCCAAGTCTGGGAGCATCACAGAGCAATGCAAGTTGGAAAATATCAACTACATTCTCTGTGGTAAGCAAACCATGCTCTAGGTGCCATTCGCAGATTCGTTTCAGTTGAGGAACTACGTACACATGCGAAAGAACCAGCAGAGATGTCACAAATTCCTCCATGTCTTCCTTCTCATAACTAGAAAAGATGGACCAGAAAAAGATTAGCTCTCAATTTGAAGCTGACATGAACACTTAATGCCAAAACTGGAAAGATTGTTCACAAATAACAGCCACATAGGTTAAAGTTTTACCAGGAAGAGTATAAGAACCGAATGAAAGCTCGAACTGCATCTTCTGGAACGCCACGGATTGAAATTGATCGCCAGCGACCTAATCTATTTGTTTGCTTTAACATGCCTTTAATTACAAGAGAAGCCGTTCCCTGTCAGGCAAAATCCAGATTAACACAGAATATGATTATTTTGCTCAACATAACATGTGGATTTGCCAAATAAATACCATAATTTCTACATTTAATGACTCAACCTCCTAGATAGGGCAAAAAAGTAGAGGAACTAATCAGAGAAGTAAATGAGATGCCTTCAGCAAAAGAGGTTGTGTGTGTGTGTGTGTGCATAACAGACAAGATCTCGCATTAGTTACAGTATCATGTTTAAGTCAGCAATACGATCATAATCAGGTGGATAATAAAGTGGTGCAAAAACACCAATGTTTTATGACCAAGTTTTTCCTTGCTTAATTTACATGACTTTTCACCAGTTTGGGGGTCATAATCCAGTTTTTTGAACATAAACCCCACCAATCAAATGAAGTAGATTTCTAACTATCATAAAAAGAGGTACAATAACGTACAATGATATTAGCATGTGCATAGATGACGCCACCATTATCAGTATTAATAGTGACATCTGCTCTGTATCCTTCATTGAAGAGGCGCTCACATAAATCTTGTGTGGCAGTGGAGGCAGAGCTATGTCCTCTTCGATCTGATGGATTGATGATCAGCCCCTTTTTATGAACATCAACTTTTGATCTAATAGGTGATGGAGGAGGCAAAGGAGGTGAATTCTTGACAGGTTGGGAAGATTGTTCACAAAAATTCTCCATCTTTATAGCACCAGTTTCTCAGCTTTCTTTCTGAAAAAAAGAAAAAGAAGAAAAAGCAAGCATAAATTTTCTGTTTTATAAGAAGGCATGAAATCAGAATCCGTTCTAAATCGGCGTTAATTTCATATTGAACATAGATTAATGGACAGGATGCGAATACAACTTCTAAATAAAGCACATTTGCCATTTACATACAAAACAGATCAGATTCGCATTGCAACCAGATCAGATTTGTGAAAAGCAATTTTTGACGGGGAGGAAAACCTTCGTAATACTTATTAAATTATCATCGAACTTTTAGTTTGAAACAACAAATTCTATCCAACAACGACCAGCTTTCATATAGTTATTAAATTCTTATCGAACTTTTAGTTTGAAACAACAAATCTTATCCAACAACGATCAGCCTTCATTAAAGGCATTAATTAAGCTACCCAGAACGAAATTTTCAGCTTTATCTTCTTCCACTTACCAATATTAGATCGAGTTGCCAAAAGAGACGAAGAAGGGGAAAAAAAAAACACAATCCAGAGATTGGAGAAGTGTAGATTATTAGAGACGCAGGCTATAGAGATGTATCGAACTTGGGAACTAATCGACAATAGAACAGAGCAAATGCCACTAGAAATGTGCCGCCTCAAATGAAATCCATCCATCTTATATAGTCATTTCAATTGCCTTTTTCCCCCACATGTGCAATAATTTAGAGTTAATTTCAGATATTTCTTTTTCAATCCGAGAATTTTTAACCATAATTAGTTTTTGGAAGTATCCGCAATTTGACAATTCGCGTACGCAAGAAAAAAGTAGCCGTCCAGATATTTTCAACAACATCACCGTCACCTCCATCACCTCAAACAACTCAGAAATTTAACAACCAAACAAAAAAAAGAAAATCATTTTGGCCATAGAGAATCATCAAGATTATAGCAGGAAAACACCAAAAAGCATTAAAAATCAAACGAATAACATCATTAGAGAGAGACTTAAATCTCGCTAAGAGATACCTGTTCTCTTATTTGAGCTCCTAATGCGCAGCAGATCGAGAGCAAAATCGCGAGAATCACCTCCTCCTTAAATCAATCAATCAATCAATCCACTAAATACTGTCGGCTCGCTTCCTTGCTTGCTTGCTCCCTCGCGATTTTAAAGACGATATTCGATATCCGGAAAACAATAATTATCCAAACACAAAAAAATATCGACTGCAATTTCTGGTGCAAGCAAGCTTCACGTTGTGGGAGATTTGTAGGAGAAAGAGAATTGCAGAACTCCTCCTTTTATATGTTGTTGCGATTTTTAAAACTTTAAAAAACAAAAATTCGTTTTTTTTTTATATGTAGAATGGAAATTTTAACAATAATTTAATAAAATAGAAACGAAATTTACACCGCCGATCTGTCAGTCGTCATATGATGACGATCCAGATAATCAAAACGAGCGTACGAGATTTATCCTTCTTTCCGCTGATTCATGTACACGTCGGATCATCGTTGTCATCATCGACTCACGCGCTTTCCCGCGTTTTATTATGTTTTCCCAGCCTTCACTTCGACGATCGTTATCCGTCCCACGTCAGCTCCTCCTCACTCAGTCTTAATTTTTTAATTTATTTTTTAATTGTCGTGCCACGGTGAAATTTACACGTGGATAATGTTAATTTCCTTCTTTTTTTTTTTCACACTGCCATACTGGTAAAGGAAATAACGGGGAAAAAAAAAAATTGTGGTGTAGACAGCTAATATTTATCTGGCAGTTTTGGATGTGTGTCAGTTTTTGTCTGCCTAAAATTCGGTGGCTAATAAATATTATCCTTAATTAATAATTATTATATAAAAAAAGCTTGTTAAATTATTGTTTCTATAAAAAACTTCAATTAAAATCAAAGAAAAAATTTATTTATAAATTATGAGTATATATTATAAAATTTCTACAAGATATAATTTTAAGACTAATATTTTATTTCAATTCAATTTATTATTTCAGAAATCACTTTTTTAAGTTCTTTAGCCAAAGAATTTTTATATTTAAAAACTATATTGTTAATATACGAAAAGTTATTTTATTTTTACTTAATTAAATTTATGTAATTTATTTATTTATTTTTTAAATGTAGTTTGGTGACATCGTGATTCGTTGGGAATTGGGATATCAACAAAAGACACGCGTTGAATTATAAATGCACGTGGGAATTATCTGTTGGCGTACACGTGTCAGTAAAAGGAAAAATCTTCTAACTGCTCGGTACAAAGCATATGACGCTTGAGTGGGTTAGTGTTGAGGGATAAATTATGAGGCGAATTAAATCTCAATTTGTTACAAACATATTTGATTGCGTTACATTAAATTGATAATTTGGGCTAGGTCAAAAAATGAATTTATTTTGGGAACCATTTATATATACATACTTAATTCAATTAATCAATCATAAAATATTTTTTAAAAGTAAATTAAAATTAACCTCATATATAATTATTAAGCATAAAATTTTCAAACATTTAAATTTATTTGGAGTACAATGTTTTAGTTCCATTGAATTTTTTTTTTTTACTAAATATAATCTTAAAATCACTTACATAATATAGTTTAAGATTTAATTCGACATAAGAAATTTTAAAAAAATTTATAGCACATTTGCAGAATGTAAATTCGGAACGATTATAAAAAATTCGTAGGTCAGGGTACTATTTATGTTTTTGAAGCGATTCGCGAGTTATAAGATCACTATACTTGGCTGAGCTATGAGGTTGTCAATGGGATCAGAAAATTTCTAAAGATCATATATAGTTGAAGTGGATACGCAAAAAATTTATAGAGCGGTGGTTGCAAGTGAAGATAATCGCTCGTAATTCAACCTCATTGTTGCATACTGTCGCGCGTTACTTCAACGACAATCGAATGTGGTACTTCAAGTTAGCCGAAACCGTATAACGAGATTGCGCATAGCATAACAGAGCGAAAGCAACCCTGAAAAGAAATTCAATATTTACTTTTCTGGTCCAATAAGACCCAAATGCGATTTCCATTTCTAGCCCAAAAATAAATTTATTATTCGCTTCGGCCCAAAAGTTAGGAACCATGTCCTGTTAACCAAAAAACATTTCTTTATGTGGCCCAGTAGAAGAATAAAATTTAAAATAAAAGATGGCGTCGCCCGGACTCGAACCGGAGACCTTCAGTGTGTTAGACTGACGTGATAACCAACTACACCACGACACCTTGTTGTTGACAAGATGGGTATATTTTCCTAATTTAAATTAAATTGTCATATTTAATTATTTATTTACATACTATTTTCACATATACAACTATCAATAATTTTTACTATTGTTGTACTTTTACCATATCAAGTGAAAATTTTATTTTTTTTTATTTACTTAAAAGTAAAATCATTTTCACCATTGCTCATTTTTTATTATTATTTTACAGTGACATAATTATTACATGGTAACATATGTGACTATTATTTTAACTTTTTATAAGAATTAACATAAAATTTACACATATTATTTTATGTAATACTTTTATTGTTAAAAAATAATATATTCAGCAAAATTCAAACTCAAATACATAAAATAATCAAGTTGACTCTAAATACTTTTCTTAAATTTCTTTGCGGCTTCAAGTACCAAAAAAATATAGAGCGAGACATTATTACATTCCAGCTGTTTGCCTTTGCCTTTTTTTTTTTTTTTGGCGGTAAAAAAAGTTTTTAACTGCGTATAATTATCTAAATAAGATAATATAATTAACACATAATATTTTATTTTTTTAAAAATGTGAGAAACTCATTAAAAATTAAATTAATTTAATTATAATAATTTTACTAACATATTAATAAATTAATATTTATATTTATTATAATTAATTTATAACACTTTTAGAAAATAATAAATTATATTTTTTAATAAAATTTAAATTGGTGATAAATTTATTTAACTAATTTAAAACTATCATCGCCATTGTCAACTGCATTATACTTCTCCTCGCAAGCTAATATATGTATATATATATATATATATATATATATTTTTATATATAAGGAATAAACAATAACATATAATAAAAATCACTCTCAGGCAGTACACATATATCAGAGAAAGAGAAGTGCTGTAAGTGATAATTTTTAGAAAATCGATAAAAAGTATGATTTATCAAATAATCAGTACATTAATTTTTGTTACGATTGATATGTTGTATTTTGATAATTAAATTTTTTATAAGTTAAAATTTGATTGTTAAAATATAATTAAAATTAATATTAATGTAAATTATTTCATTAGTAATAATTTTATTTAAGGTCTGAACAGCAAGAGTATTATCCGTCTCTAGAACTATATTGCGATCTAAAATTTCATACTAAAGCGAATCCATCTATCGCATTCCACAGCTCAGTCTGAAAGAACATAATATATATTAATGGAAGAGTGAAGGCGGTCGAGTAAGCAGGAGTAATAAGCCTCTGCTACCTATAATTTCGAAAACACACCGTGTCAGTCCCCTCACCAATTTGACACACCAGTCGGACATCGAAGCCTTTCCTCAAATTAACCTTCCTTACTTGTCTTCCTAGTAATTATTTTCTACTTTCTTAGCATGCCCATTCAGGAGCCCGGTACTGCCCAAAGATTACAACACAATCATTCACACACACATATATATATATATATGTATATTCATTCTGACATATACATACATACACACAGGTGAATTTGTATTTATTTCAGAATCTTCGAGAAACTACTGATAATATCAGTTAAAAAATTGTGAACTGACTTCTTGGTGGGTCGGATGGCGCAGCCACTTATCCCTTTCAGATCTCTCCGTCTTTCATCAGTTACGCGTACTACAGAGCATTTGTGCCAAGTTACAGGAATTAATTTAAGTTATAATAAAATAAGTTTAATTAATTAAATCTTCTTTATATGGGTATGTTCAGAGGCAAACATCAAATTTGATGCCATCCAAATCCAATATCATTTAGGAAACCATGATTTTCCCCACCCAGTCTGCAATTTTGGCAAGCAAAGACACCAGATCGTATCCCAGTCAAACCGGTTGACCATCTCGGGTTTCCAAATTTATTCAAAGCTTCAGTCTTTGCACTCGGACCCGAGCATACCCACACCCACCAAACTGTTACACATTACACGCCCATGTATATAATATATAATCTAATATAAAGAAGGAGTCCAAGTCCAAACAAAATGTGTAGTATGAAATGAATATATCATGCTATCCAAGGTCAACAAAAGTATAGTATAGAAAATATAAATATTAACATATAATATATTTCGTTACATATATTTTTATTCAATACCGAGTAATTAAAAAAATAGTGTCATATTAATAAGTATAATTATAATAATAATATGATAATACAATGTGGGAGGGAGGCCAACTTTGGGAAGTAGATAGAGGAGGAGCGTCTTTGTTGTTCATGAAAGCAGAGTGGAGTGGGGCAGGGTTTCACACGTGAAGACGCTCCTCCCAGTCCCCCCACCCCCTCCCCGCAATTATCATCACGTGCATTATAATACCATCATCAATATTCAATTAATTTAATTTTTTTTTTTCATACATAAAATTAGGGATGGTCCTAACTGTACCAAATCTTTTTGTCCTACAAAATCTCATTAACTCTACCAAAATTGTAGGTGGGCCCTTTTTTATTTTTCTTAATTATATTAATTACTATAAAATAATTATAATGCATAAAAATCCCATTTTTTTTTATTTAAATTTAAAATATTTTTTTTTTATTTTAATATATATATTATTTTAAATATATTATTTAAATAATAAAATAGATTATTTTCACGTTAATTTTTTTTTTTGTTAAATAATAATAATTGATTGTGAGATGTATTGAGTTACAATAAACTGTTAAATAGCACGAGACTTATGACAAACTTAAAGCATGTTTTTCTTTAATAATATAATAATAATAATAAATAAATAAATAACTTATAATGAAATGATAAAAGGGGGAATAAATTATGATGGCATTGTGGGCGTCAATGAACTATTATTACTTTTCCCCTTTGTTTTCATTTGGTATTATTTATAGTAACATTAATATAAATTCATCTATAATTAATAGTTTGTTAATTTTTCATTATAACCTATTTTTTTTTTTTTTGAAAAAAAAAAAATAGATGGGATGGAAGTATGACTGAAATTTAATTATATATAAAACAGTGATTTTTTAATTTTTAATTTCATATAAAACATAATAACACTTACTAATTTAATTATATACGTGAACATAATTTGTACTGTGTATGGCATTGTTAAGGTACTAATTCACTTTTTAATTACAAATTCTTCATATATAGTAATTGAAAATGTATACTCTTCAGTCTCTATATACATATATATATTACCAAAAGTATAATTTGATTATGTTTGAAATGAATTAGTTCCAACAGGAATTTATATTTATTTTTTGTTTAAACATTAAAATATTAATATCAAATAATTTAAATAGCATAAAAGTAATTTATTTATTAAAAAATATATATTCGAAACTCTCACATAACATAATATATGTTTGTTTGATTTAAAATCTTACTCAAACTTAAAAAAATTCAAATCAAAATTCTTATATTTTAAACTATGCTTTATATACCTTTCAATCTAAATAATGTAAATATATTTGATTTAATTTTATCTCAAATCATTACGATAATGGCAATGCGAAAAAGCCTGTTTACTTTAACAAATATGTTAATTGATGAGAATATTTTAGAAAGAATAAAAACAAAAAAAAAAAAAAAAAATTGGAGGACTTAATTGAAAAAACTTAAAATATTAAACAATAAATTAAAAATAGTCAAAAGGTAAGGGTCATATTTGCAATTTTCCCTTTGGAAAACTTTAATGACACTGTACTACGGGAGTTAATTAAGGGAAAAATTAGAAAATTCAGATTAATTAAATATAAACAAAAATTTTAACAATTAATATGATTACAATTACCAAAATCATTATAACTTAAATGTATATTATTGTGGTCATAACCCAACACATGTGTATTGTGATTATTTAGTCAATTTTACTGTTTACAGTAATTATTAAATCAATATTACCAAAAGTTATAAAGTCAACATCAAATTTGATTGAAAATTTTAATTATAATAATAAATTATTTATTTTTCCTTTCAATCTTAAGTGGAATTAATTGCTCCCAAAATATTAAAAAAATAGTCAAACATCTAACTCATTATTTATTTAAATTCAATCCGAACTTATTTAATTGCGTTATTATTGTCTCATATTTATACTATCTAAATTTATATATGTCGTATAAAATTAAAAATGTATACAACACTCTTTTATAAAAAGATATAACTCTTCGTTAATGTATAAGAGATAAATTCTTATTATAAAAAGATACATATTTTGGTAAGTACATAATAAAAAAATTACTTTTTTTTTAAATTAAAGAAGAAAATAACATTTATAAAAAAAAATATATTACTATTATTTTTTTCACATTAAGTTAAACCATAAATAAATTTGAATTTTATGGTAGGAAGATTATCTTAAACTCTAGTAATATTCGGAAGAAAATAAAATGTATTAACAATTAGTAGAAAAACAAGAATCTAGTTTTATTATTTTTGCATTAAGAGTAATTTTAATTTTTTAATAATATTAAAAAAAATAATGTAAAATTATAAAAATTGATAAGTAAATGATAAAATTTTTATTTATTATTTAATTACATACATGATAAGTTAAAAAAATAAGCTAAAAACCACGAAGAATCTAACACAATCTTCAAATTGTATGAAGTGATTCGTTATGTTCTTTTTTGGACCATATATATAATAGAGTTTGTATATGCATGGATTCTACTCATTTTTACTAATTATATATATATATATATATTTATAGTCCAGTTTTCGGATCTTGTGTCCTCTCATCTTCTATATATATATATATATATATGTGTGTGTGTGTGTATATAAAACCTCATAATCCTAAAAGAAAGAAAGAAAGAAAAAAAAAAAGCTTCATGAGATTGATTCTGGCATAAGTTAGAGTCACCTGCACCATAAATTCTCATATGTCTAGTAGTATATATATATAAAAAAATATATGTGTAAGCATGGAGTATTTTTTAAATATTAATTTACATTTTAGTTTGTAATTAAAAATAAATTAGTTAAGAGTTTCAAATCTGAAAATCAGCACGTGTTGGTTTATTTCATGCAAAAAAAAAAACAAAAAAAAATTTCCAAAAGTACTTATTGAACACACAATTTTTGACAAATTTACAATTGAGCCCCTGAATTACTAATCCCGTTCTAAATATTTAAATATTAATTTTAAAATAAAAACATTAATTAATTTGGTTCGGTCAAAGTCACCACTCACCAAGATGCCACCGAAGCAGTACAGTATTCTATCTTGATACACAACCAATTAAAAACAAAAAATGTAATATTAATTTATTTCTTAATTTAAGTACACACACGCACACACACACATACATACATACGTATGCGTGTGTATATATATGTGTATAACATCACAATAGATAAAAAAAAAAAATAATAATAATAACTAATATATTGTCTTGTATTGCAGTTTATCATATGATTGCACTCAAGTGCCTTATTTGTTTATAAAGTGGGGATTTTAAATATTTTTAAATTAATAAACCTTTTTATTAGAAAATATTTATTAGAAAATATTTTTGAATTCTATTTGGGAAATATTAAAATAATAATATTTTTCATAATTGTACCATTAAATTAATTAAATATTTAAGGGGGTGGGGAAAAAAAAAAGAAGAAGAGAGAGAGAGATTTTGGAAAGACAGCTGTAGTTCATAAGTCGTAAGACTATTTATTATATACACCAACTGTAGCGTTATACTTAATAGTTTTCAAGGTAACCGCTAAAAATAACGCCCTTCTTCTCTTTTTCTCATCCGCTTATTTTGGCGGCACCAAACCCGCACTCTTACCCGGATTTCACTCTCTTCTTCTCTCAATCCTATCTCTTCTGTCTCCACTCGGTCCTTGATTCCTACAAATACCAATTTCTTGTTTCGCCTCTTAGATTCTGAGTTTCCTTTATGTGTGCGGAGGAAAGCTTCGATGGCGGACGCTAATAACCATTCCTTTTCTCCCTCCAGTCTCTTCTGCCGAGAAACCGAAGCCTGTTTCGATGGCGAAGATGAAGAAGAAGAAGAAGAAGAAGAAGAAGATGATGATCGACCCGTTTACAGTATTTATTGTGATAATCCGTGTTTTGTTGTGGCGGAGAATGAGGGTGAGTTTATTGAGAATTTGGTTCAGAGGGAGACGATGAGTTTCGGTTCGAGAATGAAGGTCGATGATTGTTCGAGAACAAGCCTTAGCTGGCTCAAATGTGCTCGTTTGGATGCAATTGAATGGATTTTCAATGTTCGTTTCTCTTCTTAAATCCTTTTTTCTTCTTGTTTGGGGTTTTATATAATCGAGTTCTGTTTGTAAAAGTTTGTGGCCTTTTTTTTTTTTTTTTTTTTTTGTTTTTGTTTTTGATCCAGACAAGAGCAGTGTTTGGATTTCAGCACCATACGGCTTATCTTTCCATCACTTTCCTCGATCGATTTCTATCGAGAAGATCCATTGAAGTAAGCAAAACAGAAACAGAACTAACTCAATGTAATGCGGTTTTATATTTGCCTATGATTGGGTGATTATTGGATGATGTTATTGATGTTGATATAGGATGGGAAATTGTGGGCTATTCGATTGTTATCGGTAGCATGTTTATCATTAGCAGCCAAAATGGAGGAGTGCAGAGTACCAGCCTTATCAGAATTTGCAGTAGATGATTATGTTTTTGAAGACAAGGTGATTCAAAGAATGGAGTTATTGGTGTTGAGTACTTTGGAATGGAAGATGAGTTCAGTCACTCCTTTTGCTTATTTGCATTTCTTTATTCTCAAGTTCTGTGGTGAAGAAGCTAGACTAAAAGAACTGGTGTCTAAAGCTGTGGAACTTATCCTGGCTATTCCAAAGGGTAATCCTTAAACATATATCTAGATGTTTGATGATTGCTTTAAATTGATTAAGTACTTAATCTGGGTCACCTTGGTTCAGAGATTAATCTTATGAATCATCGGCCATCGGCTATTGCTGCCGCTGCAGTTCTTGCTGCATCTTCCAGGAAATTAACAACAAAAGAAATGAAGGTCAAGATGGAAGTGATCTCATCGTGGGTATCTCTAGAAAATGTGAGCTTTTCTCCTCGGATTATAAAGTACTTCTCTTTTGTAAACTTGTCTTATCTTTTTAAAGTAAAGAGTGAAGAGGCTTTGTTAAATTGTTGATAATGGCATTTTGTTCTTTAACTAATACAAATTCATCTTACAATTGAACTTGCCGCAGGAACGTGTGTTCTCCTGTTATAATCTAATGCAGGAAATAGAGATGGGGGAGTACAAGACACCTAAAGTTTTCTCCCCAAAGTTGTCAACACTACACTGTAGCTCAACTGATGTTCTTGAGAGTTCTTGTTTAGCATCTGGAGCCGGGTCTAAGAGGCGGCTCACATTCAGTGAGTTGGATCAAAACAGCCCGGTAAAGAAAATCTGTCGGACGTTGGACTGATTGGAGTTTGATGTTTCCCTCTAAGGAAATATTTGGTGTGTGGGTTTATTGACTTGGTTACATAGCAGCCAGCTTTTTTCACAGGGAAAGGAATTTAATCCTTTGTTATTAGATTTGATTATAGGTGTTAAATGGATTTTATCTACCATGTCATGGTATAGTTTGGAGTTGGTGATTGAGGTTCCATTTTCCAATACCAAACAAAAATTTTCAGCCCGGTGACAACCAAGAAGACAAGGATGAAAAGGGAAAGTAAATAAATAAACAGAAGAAGTGATAGCTTTAGCCAAAAGAGTATGATGATCATATGAGAGAAAGAGAAAAAGAAAGAGACTTAGTGAAGTCTAAAAGCCATTAAGGAGGGAAGAAGAGAGGCGAAGAGATTGCTTGCCAGAAAGCCATTGAAGACTGTTTGTTTATAGTCAATTCTTTGTAGTGTTTGCTTTCATGAATGCACCACCTACTATATTGCTCACCCACTCTTCCAATCTGTTGTATTTCTTTTTCCCTTTGATTTTTTTTTTTGGGGTTTTTTCTTTTTTAATTTTTTCATGTCGTGACAGAGAATATATATTTATGTATACATCAGTTGAAGCCCTACCTTTTGATGTGGTGGGGGGTAGTGAGATGCTTCCCTGTGTCTTTCAAAAGGCTGAAAGCATTGAGGAATGAAAAACTGTTTTGTTTGATTTTGGTACATCTGTGTTACATTCTGGGCCATTTTGAAAAGTATATATAAAAGGTGAATGTGATTTGATTTTGCCTGGAATATTTGAGGGTTTTCTTTTTGATGAATTTGCTGCAAAATAACAGTTAAACCCAATTTTTGTTCGTTGAAAAAAAGTAATATCCACCCTTTCGAGTGAAACATTATTGCGTGGTTTTAGTATTCATTAGTGTCGATTAAGTAATCTTTCGTATACTAAGATAATTTGAAAGAAATCGTTTAGTATCAAATCGAACTTTATAATTTGTTAGTATTTATTATCTAATACTATAATTTTTTCCGCATTCATGAATTTTTTTAATCTTTGCTTTTCGTCAATGTGACTGACGAAATTCATATTATATTTAGACATAAAGGATAATCCAACGTATAAACACTAAAAATTTTAGATATAAAAATAAAAATTAACAAAATGAAAGGAAGAAATTAATTGAGAATGTTGTTGCAATTGATGGGTGTAGGACCCAAAAAGGCATATGATGATGGATTTAGGAGTTGGTAAATTTTGTTTTTGAGGGGGAAGGTGAAGTATGGCTGGCAATGGCATGAGATTCATGGCAAACTGGTGTCAGACCCTCCCCCACCTCTCTCACATGCCTTCATGGAGTTCTTAGGAATTCCAGTCTGGCATACTACATGCCATTTTATTTTTAGTCCTCTGCATTTACTCTCTACTTCCCCTCTCTGCATACCCTCCTTTTTTTTTTTTGCATCTTTCATATATGTATACACACACAGACATACAGACATACAGACATACATACATACGTACGTACATCATGTATGCATATAACGCGACATCTATATGTAAGTTGGCTAGAAGCATAAAGATATATATATATATATATATATTTGTTTATGTCTATGTTAAGAATTTTTTCATGTAACACATATTAAAGATGGGTGTCACTCAGTGTGGAAGTTACTTCTCCCAATCAAAACAACAATCATAATTCCAATGACAAATGTATTTATATTTGGGTCCATTTCCTCAATAAATTCCTAGTACATTTGGTTCAATTTGACAATTGAATAATGGAATTGTAATTTTCAGAGTAATTTATCAAATTGATTCATGAAATTTGATATTTATAATAATTTAGTATATGATATTTTTTTAGTTCTAATTTAATGTCTTATGTTTGTCCATTTAGACGTCTAATTTTTTTTTAAATAATTATGTTATATTTAAATATTTTTAAAAATTACCATTACTTAATAATTAATTTGTCAAAATTATTATTTTAAATTGCTTTTTAAGTATAAAATATACTATAATTATTTTGTATTTTTTATTATAAAAATAACAAAAAAAATTAGATGTTTGAAACAAAAGTTAAGGAGCCAAACTATAACAAGAAGAAATTATGGACTAAATCGTAATAATTATTAAATTTCAAAAATTAATTGTAGGGAAGGAAAATAGAATGAACCAATTTTTGCATAAAGTTGATGAAAACTATATATTTCAAATAAATAAAAAATATTATTAAGGGTTTAAAATGTAATACCCGGATCCAGAATTTGGCCCGTGATTAATTTTAAATTTTAAGAAATGTATAAAAATCTAATTTTAAAATTAATAAATTTTTATTTAATGTGAAATTAGAAAAAAAAAAATAGGCTGATGATGAAATTGAAAATAATTTTGAAAAAAATAGATAAAAATTTAGGTTCAGATGGTGTTTTTGAAAGAAAAATCGAAAACTGGGGATCAAAACGCAATTAAAAAATTTTTTGTTACGTAGGACCGCCCAGTCAGCAGTCCCGACGAACCGGAGCGCGCTGTGTGGTAAATTGCGCTGACTCGGTGCCACGCGGGAGGCCACGCTGGCAATCCGCGTGTCCGCGCACGTGGACAGTCCAGATCCATTTCCTCATCAGACTCGATAGTACGGCCGAGATCAAATCGCGACAAACGGTTCATATTCATTTTTTCTTTAAATGTGGTTGGACGCTTGAGATCAAACACGATGAACAATCCAGATTAACGCGATACTTATATAAATAGCTCGTATCACACCGAACCCAAACCCTAGCCGTTAACCTCCTGTCGGAGAAGAAGAACTAGTGCTGGAGAAGGGAGCTGACCGCCGCTCACCGCTACGCCGAAGCCACATCCGACCGCTAAAAAAGATAAAAAATTATCATATCCGTTTGGAATTTGATTTCGAGCACCCCCATGATCAAATCGGAGCAAAAACAATGGTAGGTGAGACAGAAACTGCGGGCAAAGCCTGATGACATCGCCGCAGGCAAAACTCGAAACCTCATCCGATGAGCTCCTTTCTGTTTCTCGTATCGTGCGATTTTTTCACCATTATGTTCGCCATTCTATTTTTTATAGGTTGATCGAAGAAAAACATCTAACCGTAAAGGTGAGTCGGTGGAGCAGCCGCACCGGAAAATCCCACCACTTGTAGGTTTCTGTTTTTTGACTTTTTTCGGCCACCGAGACCCCCTAACGTGTTTTCTCGTAAGGATGGGTATAAAATCTGCCGAAATCGACCAAAATTGACCGAAAACGGCCAGGTCGAGACAAACCACCCCGTGGGTGGTGGTGTCGTCGCCAGAGCACGGCAGTGCCGTTATGTTATAATTTCAAAATTAGCTGAAAAATATTTTTTTAACTGATTTTGAATTTTTTGGAAGTATTTTTAGGTAAGTGAAGTATGTTTTAATCTCCATAGAAAAAATCAGGAAACCCGGGGACCATCAATAGGTGCAATAGAAAGTTCGGTATTTCAGACACCGATTTGAGTAAGAATCTCTCACCTTATTCTCTATTATGGAATTGAAGCTTAATAATCGATTATATGGTATTTTGTGTAAATTAAAAAACTTTGAGAATAATTACATGTTACTAATGAAGGTGGAACCAATTAGTTCTTTATTTGTCATATTTAACTGATTGTGGAATTTACAGCTTTAAATATATGATGATATATTGGAATGGTTAAATGATTCAATTATGTTTTTTTGATATATATATATATATATTATTTGTCTTGCATGATTTATGGTTGATTTGTGAAATTAGAAATTAATATGCAAGCTAAAAATTGATTGGTCATGTAAATTAATGAATGGTAGCCTTACTGGATATCTTGTGAGATGGTGGACAGACCGGATATATAGGAAATCCTATCATGAACGTTGCCTCATACCGGATGGGGTATCGAGAAATGATATTTTTCGTACTCATACTAGATGGGGTATGAGGACGACATAATTCACCTTCATACCGGACAGGGTATTGATGGATAATATTTTTGTCGCTCATACCGAACGAGGTATGAGGACGACCGGTTAGTTGACAATATTGAATATTGGTTCACGCGTAGTAAAAAATCCTTATGGGTCCCCAAGGATACCAGTAGACAAATAAAAAGAGAAAATAGTTGCTATTCCTCACTGAAAATGAGATTTGAATGTTATTTGAATTATTGTATCTCTAAAGGTCGATTTTGAAAATCTCGCAATAGTAAATATATATAATAAATGATTTTTCCTTATGATAAATGAATTTACTTAAATTAAAAGTTGCATGAGTTATTTTTATGATTTTTACCAACATTCAGTTTTTGCATCGGTGAGTAATGCGATATTTTTACGGGGTTAGTATAACTCACAATTTCATTAATTATTTCATATCAAAAAAATTAAGACCAGATCTCGATCAACAAAAAGGTTATAATAGCTCACTACGCGGACTCCCTTCAAAAGCTAGTGAAATTCATCCTAAAATATTCAGTGTATTGCCTTTTGTTTATTTTTTTGATTTTCATTTATTTTTTTTAAAAAGGACATTCTCGTAACTCTATTGGGTACTCTAAATTATTGTACAAGAAATGTGAACCGTAAACTCTATTATTTCGCTTCTGCATTTAATTCATAACTTTATTTTTTTTTAAAGTTTTGATATTTTTCATAAAAACTAATTTTAAAAACTAATTTATTAAATTATTTTAATTTTTATTTATATAAATAAAAATTTATAAAGAAAAAATTCAAATTAAGGGTGTCTAAGAAAATTGATTTTATTTATACTAAAAATAAAATCATTTTAGCATTTTTTTATATTGTTATTTCTGTTTATAATTAAGGGTTGTACTACATCCATATATATATATATATGTATGTATATGTGTGTGTGTTTGTAATATATAAATATACATGCATAAGGATACAGACATATATTCTTACCAAATAATTTACCTTTTCTCTCTTCAAGCATTCACGACTTACAAATTATTGAGCACCTCAAAAAGTGTTGTTGTCTAGACCGACGATCACCTATGTATACACACATATAAAATAATATGTTATATATTAAAACATTTAACTACTAAATTCTCAAATAAGCACTTTAACATCATTTAATTCGTAATTTAATAATACAAGTTTTATACCATGCCAAAATTTATATTATGTTCATTTAAATATATAATATCGGTAGTATATATAAATTTGTATTGAAATAATAAATTAACAACGAGATGTCACAGTAAAAATTTAGCCATGAAATGACACAAAAATTATGATTAATTAACTTCAATAAACATGATAAAATTACGCGTGTGCGGGTTGAATTATGTTTCTGTGTGTATTCTCATTTTGAAATTATTTTTCTCATATAATAATTAATAAAAAATTATGATAAAGTAACTCTAATAAACATTATAACAAATTAAATTTACTACTTAAAATAAATTGTTGGTACGTATTTATTTTAAGATTATTTTTATTACATAATAATTGATGTATATATATTATTATTTAATTAATAAATTTTTAAAAAATTATACATAACACCCGAACTCTCGCGCAAGGGTATTTGACTAGCCTAACTACCGGTCAATTTATTCAACTATAAATTTGGTTATCGGTTTTTATAGCACTACATTTGGTATTATTATGATATTTGATTATTGTACCTTCATAAAATTCATTGTGTTCCTAACTTTAAAACCTTTTTAATTTTTTTCGTTTTGCACTTGTTAAAAGTGAATTGATCATTGAACCTGATCACATTACGTAAGGAAAAATTAAAAAAAACCTATAAATATTTTTTATAAATTAAGTATTTATATAATTAATTTAAATTATTGAAATTTTATTTTATTTTATTTAAAAAAGAAATAAATGGTTTGTGTTGATTGTATTATCCAATTGGACTGATAAAATAAGCCCAACTTCTTAATGGGCTCTGTTTCTTTTACTTTTTTCCAACAAGGCCCAGTGATATAAAAATAAAAAATGAACTCCTAAAGAAAAGCGCGCCAACAAACCATTTGAAAATTCTCAAATCTAAAGCCACCTGCCTGTTCGATATTGGAAACGACAGCCAATCATTGTTCCAGAAGTTAAGGAGTCTCCCGGGTTGACTTCCTTGACATCATTATACCCGTGCTAGCAATTGGTCTGTCAGGAACAATTACATCACAGCAGGTACTAAGAACGAGCAACGATTCTCTCATTTTTCGTTATCCATTTCTCATATTCTTCCTCGAACTGAAACTCTGCCAACAAGAAAATGGAGAAGAAACTTCGGTCTTCTCTTCAATCTTCTGCGGAAGACTTTATCTCTTCAGTCACGAAGCTCAGCATTAAGACCTCAAAGCCCGCCATTAAAAACCTAATCCATGGCATAAAGCCCTCTTCGGACATTTCGTCCTCTCTCCCGCTCGCCCTGCACCGCTCCGTATCTCAGTTCATCGTCTCCTTACTAAACCTTGGAGAAGATTCCTCCCCTCCTCGTTCACCTGCCAACTCCCCTCCCGTCAAGCGCCTCCGAAGATCCTCACGCCAGTCCCGCAAATCCAAACCCGAACCCGGAGAACAAAGCGGAGAGTCCAACTTCGCTGGAAGGAAGCAACAAATTCTCGATTCCCTCAAAGTTCTTGGCTGCATAGAAATATTCTGTGTTTCTCATCCTAAAAACGCGTTTTCACCGCCTGAGTTGCTGCCCTCCGTTCAATCGCTGCACGATAATTTGATTGTCTTCGAGTCGGATCCGGTATTGTCAAATGAGATTGCGAGCTTATGCGAGGAATGGTGGAAGAGGGATCTACCGGGTAGGGAAACTTTGATATCTCAGTCGTTACCCTTCCTGCTGTCGCGGTCACTCACGTTGAAGAAGAAAGTGGACGTGCACAGGGTTTATACGCTCCGTGATGCATTCGCTTTGTTTGATTTCGAGGACGAGAGCATCGAGGACCTGAAAATGTTGCTGATGCGGTGTGTAATATCGCCTCTATATATGAAGACGGATGATGGGAGGAGGTTCGTGGCGTTCGCCTTTGGGCTGAGCCGACAGCTGTTGAAGGAGGCATTGGCAATGATAAAGGCGCAGATCCCCTTCGGTAGGAAGTCGGTGCTGGAGGGTTACGGGGAAATTCTATTCAGGGCTTGGAAATGGGTGGAAGGAGACCTTAGGGGAGAGATAGAGGATGGGTTCTTGCAGAGCCTTGTTGAGGGTGCGATACATGCAAGTTCTGCTGCGTTTGCGGCATCTGTTAGGAGGGTTTTGGGAGGGTTTATCACTCAGCGTACCACTGATGGGGTTGAGAAACTTATCTTTCGGCTTGCTGAACCCGTGATATTCCGGTCTCTGCAGGTACTGTCCTCATTCGTCAAGCCTTAAAGTCGAAGAATATGATCATTTTTATGTAGTTTTAATGTGTTTGTGGCTATTCACGTTTCTTGATAAACATTAGAATTGTTAGTATTTTCCCAATCATAATTTTGATTAGCCGCAAGGTCAGTGAAAGACTGTAAACTAGTGAAAGGAGATGAAGGTAGCTGATACTTCGTTCATGCGTGTTGACAATATCTTTAGCCGTCTTGACTTTTAATTGATTAATATTTAAGATAGTTATCTTTGTCTACTCATCTTCTCGGCTTTTGATTTTTATTATTGCTGAGAAATGGGAAACAGAAGGCAAATTTTTTGTGTGCTTACAAACTGACAAACATGCTTGAAGAATTACCGTATTCGTAAATTTAACAAAAAAGCATGCAGTTGTAGATGCTAACCTGATTGTTGAAACTTAACTATGACCCTGTGTTTTGCCTTGGGTTATAACACTTGGGAAACAAATGGATAAAAGCTCCAGTCTCTGGACCATAAACTTAACTACGAGTTTGTTGAAATTGCTGTTCGCAATTCTGTTAGCTCATCTAAACATGCAGTCCTATTAACGCATTTGCATACATTTTGAACATCTTCATCAAAGCCCTACATAATGCAGGTTGGTATTTCTGCAGGTTGCAAATTCAAATGTACGTCAAAATGCATTGCATTTGCTCTTAGATTTGTTCCCTCTTGAAGATCCTGATGCCACAAAAGAAGTGAAAGATACACTTCTTGATAGACAGTTCTTCCTCTTGGAGAGATTACTCCGCGATGATTGTCCAGATGTGAGACTAGTTGCAGTGGAAGGTGGTTGTCGTGTTCTCCATCTATTTTGGGAAATTATTCCTTCAGCAACTATAACAAAGATCATTACAAAAATCTTTTATGAAATGTCACGTGATAGGTGCAACGAAGTTAGGGTTTCTACTCTGAATGGCATTGTTTACTTGCTTGGTAATCCTCAATCGCACGAAATTCTTAAAGTGCTGCTGCCAAGGTTGGGCCATTTGATGCTGGATAGTTCTATCTCCATACGGGTTGCTCTCGCAGATCTTCTCCTCGTTCTTAGGGATATAAGAAATTTCCAATTTAACAAGGTAAATAAAATTTCAAAAGTTTTAGTGTGCATTAGTAATAGCTAATTGTCATCCTTTCATATACCGTGAAATGTTAAATTGTTCTTTGTTTTCTGCTGCAGGTTGTGGGGTATGATGTTTTATTATCTACACTTGCAAATGACCAGCCTCAGGTTGCTCAGAAAATTACTAGATTGCTCATGCCATCATACTTTCCCTCGAGGGTGACTACTGAAGAGGCATGCAATCGGTGTGTTACACTTCTAAAGAGGAATCCGATGGCTGGTGCAAGGTTTTGTGAGTTTGCTCTATTGGAAGGGGCATCTCATAAATCTCTTGTAGAACTTGTCAGAGTATTTGTAGATTTAGTTTTGTTGAATGATAAGCTGGAGGTGGACCAAATTGAGGGTTTTATAATTGCTATTGCTGGCCTTTGCAAAGCTCTAGCAAGTGAGTCTAGTTGTGGGAATACCCTTAAAGAGTTGTTTACTGGTGAAAATATTAAGTCCTTGTTTGCTGCTGCATCTACTTCACGTGCTCGCTCATCTGTACTTGATATCATTGGCACCACTTCTCTAGATAATGCTACTGGGATTCTTGAAAATTGCATGGCCCTGGTAGCCAATTGTAGTGGCTTGCTAGAAAATGACGAAAGGCAAGTTGAAGTGAGGTCCGCCCATAAGTTATTGCTATCTTGTAATGCCTTTGATGACATGCTTGGAACTTTATTAAGGCTTTTGCAGAAAGCTGCCTATCGTTGTCATATTAAGTTTGGCACAGAAATAAACAAGCAAAGAATTTCTTCTGCAAAAAGAAAGAACTGCAAATTGTCTAGTAATTTTTCTGCTAAATGGAAACACTTTAGCAAGAAAGCAGCATCCACTTTTGAAGAAGATTATGCAACTGTTGTGGGAATAGCTTGGCAAATAAAAGATTTGCTTATATCTGAGGATACTCGGAAGGCCACATTAGGTCCTCAAACTCTAGAACTTTTCCTTGCTCTAAAGGCTGTTTCAGAGGCCAGTATTGTGCAGTCCATGCAATATGAATATATGGATGCATATCCTGTATTAGCATACACGGCCCTTGCCTTGCATATGACTCTTCAGAATCTAAGCAGCACAAATGACTCTGGTGGTGAGAAGAATGATAGAAATTATTCATCAAGGCCACTTTCAGAGGCGAGTGCTGTTCTTCAGCTATTTTAATAAATTCCTTTTCTTTACAGTATTTTTACTTAAGGCTTAGTTACTGTTGCATCTATCTTAGTCTTATACACATTTGAAATACTCTTTGAGTTTCATTTTAAATACTGCAGTTTGTTGAAATGATATGCTGATCTTAATTACTACGCTGAAACGATTGGTGGAGCGTTATATTATTTGTTTGAGCTCTTGAAGTTAAATCAATCTGGAAAAAAGATCTTGTCTCTGGACCTAATTCTAATTATATGGAGTACTTTCTTAACGTTCTTGTAGGAACTCACATTGATCTAATGTCAATCTTTCCCAGAGGTTGATCAAGTTTGTTGGATCTTAATTACTTCGTTCTATTAGCAGTTTTTGTATCACAGCCTTGGTGGGAATATGAATTCTATAAGATTATCTTCCCTCTGTCTCACCTTTGCCCCTGCCCATCCCTTCAATCTCTAGAAATTTATAGTTCCTTTTAATATCAATGGTGCTCTCAATCCAATTCTGGTTAACCAGCTTACTGAGGATCTTCCAAGTTCCAAACCATATAAGTAATCAAATTTGATCTATTTGAATTTTCTTAAGGGCCATTGCAGCACTCCTCTAAAAGTTTAGTTTCCCATGTGTCACTATTTACTTCTGAATCTTCTCCTTTTCAATGTGTTATTTAGGAAAGATTAGTAATTGGACAGTCAACATTTTCCCTGTTTTAAAACAAAATTTTGCAGACACTCGTGGAGCAGGCAATGGATCACTTGCTTGGTTGTACCGAGAAGCTGTTTGCAGCTGACTACTCAGGAATTTGTGGTGAATCATGTCCAAGATCTAATCAGGATAACATTAAGATATCTAATCGTCACAGAAAAAAGCATCAGGAGCCCCTAAGAGATGCTCTGCACTCAGGAAATGACGGTAAGTCTTTGTTAAGAGGCCACTACCTCATAGGTAGTAAATTGCATTCAGATTAATAGTTTGCAGAAGTAAGTTGGTATATCCTGTATACTCTTGTTCTCCCTTTGCTTAATTTAGCTTTCTTCCCTGTTCTTGCCATTGTACTCTGTTATTTGCGTGAAAGAAGTCTATGTCGTGCATAGTGCATAGTTAAATGGTTATTTTGAATAATTAGATTTAGGGGAACTGTGTTGCTGGATTTGGTTTCAGGATCACTGGAAGGCTTTGTCATCTATTGACATTTAACATTGGCATAGGCATTTGAATGTGTATGATCTGAAGTATCAATTGCTGAACCTGAACCTTATTGTATACATTTGGAACACTGCTGTAATTAAAATATAACAAAATTTAGTCTTCAAAAAGCTAGTCAAAAAAGTTTAGTTGATATATAAGATGTGAAGCTATGAAGGGACTTTCACAATTGAACTGTGTTATCCACTTGGTGGTCTAACACCTGATTTATTTCAAATTCAGCTAATGTTAATTGTAATATCAGAGACTACAAAAGTAATTTTGTTCTTAATGACTTACATGTAACTTTTTTCTGAATGATAAGTTCCCATAATTTATCGGGTTTGACATGGTCCCATATTTTCCTGCAGAACATGTCTGGGTCATTATCATAATTGAATACTAGTTGCTAACTTTTTTTCCTCTCATGCAGGGTGCGACTACAGTGAACAAAGAAAGATTGTTAGGACGGTGAAGATACTAACAGCAATTCTCAAGTTCATAGTTGACTCCACCATAGTGGGTTTTGTTTCTCACCTTCGTCAAAAATGCTTAAAGTTCACATCTGCCTATTTGCATTATCACATCTCCACTTTAGGGAGACAACCTGGTGATAAATTGCGGTTTAAGGAGGAGGATTTGAAGGACATTGCTACGTGCCTCAAGAGCTCGTTCAGTTATGCAGCAAAGTTCCTTAACGTAGTACTTACAGATACCAGTGAAACTTCATCACCTCCAGTTGAAGTTTTTGACGTTGCAAATGACCTGCTTGATCTGATCACATCAATTGAACTATCTTTGGGCGCTACTTATGCATCGCACCTTGTTGCTGTAGCTAACTCATGGCTTCCTGATCTGATTCTCGCATTAGGATCTCTTAGTATGTTCAGGCAGACTGAAGTGGAAGAGATGTCCCTATATGCAACTGATCACATAAAGTTCCACTTTCCGTTATGGCCTTTACGTCTGGCAAAGTTCGAGCTTCATAAAATGAGTGAAGTTATCCTGGAAGAGGATGACAAAATTTTGGAACCTGAGAAACTTCCAGAGTTTAGAAAACTTATGGGAGTGATGGTTTCATTGCTAAAAGGAAATCCTCACATACTGGATGCAGTAGGGTCACTTCTTTTGATTTGCTCGGATGTTGGTCTAGAAAGGAAGGATTTTGGGTTAGTGCTGGGTCTGCTACAGTTCCTCTGTGTGCAGCTGGTTGGACAAGAAGACAAGCAGTGGAACGGGCTTGATAAGATGCTGGTGTGTCTTCCAGACATATATCCTCGTATAGAACAAGAAATTGCTGAACGAAACGAAGATGACGATGAAAGGAAGAAATTGTGTTTTGCAAGAGAATTGCTGGAACCTGTTTGGATGTATCATGTATATGAAACTGAGAGATTTACCATGATGGACGAATAGATGGTATTGAAACTTTAGTTTAGAAGTTCAATTATATTGTTGAGCTTGGGGAAGGAAAATATGGAAAAGATTAACAACTTTTGTTTTTCTTACATATATATATATATGTATATATATGGAAATGTAAATAAATTTCTTTTTGACAGCAGATGTACCTACTATTGTACATGAGTTGGAATTCGTGGGTTTTTTTTTTTTTAAGGATATTTAGACACCATTTGTTATATAACATTTTTTTAATCTCTAATTGTCAGGATCTAGAGACATCAACATAATTATAGAACAGAACTGAGAAGAAAAAAAAGAGAGATTTCCATATATATGTGGAACAAAACTTACAAAATTTAAGGAACCTTGTTCTCATCCTACAGTTACCAATCCAGAATAATGCTTGAAATTTTTTTAGCATTAATTAGACAACGCAGAAGAAAGTGTATGTGAAAGACAGTAAAAAGATCCCAAGTTGTTGATGCTTCTTTTTCATGATAATTCTACCCTGACTGTTAGTGTTTCTTCACTTCACAAATCTACCATTTTAAGGAGGTGTCTCAGAAGCTTCTGTACCTGAGCTTAGGCATCATCTTAAGGGTACTTCAGAAAGATAGTCCTCCTGGCTCTTTTCTATGCCGGAAACATCTTCAAAATAGCAGAAATTGGCATGCCCAAGAAGCCAACGAAGACACTCGCGAACCACTGTGAGGAAGTAAGAGGTGATGTGTTTGCAAATGTGCCCAGGAACTCAATGATTATGATCTGGAACAACACTGTGCAGCCGAGAACACCCACAAACACATAGTTATCTAAGATTCCTCTAAAGACATTGATTTCCTCCATCTCACGTGAGCTTATTTCATTGAAGATCTGCAGAGCACAGTCAACCACATCAGTCTAGTTCAAAGCAAAAGTGTCATGCTGCGCCATAGATATGTATCGCATGCATACAATCATATGCGTGCATCTAAAAGGATAGTTCTCTTCAGCATTTAAACATATATTGCATGGTACTTGAAACATTCTCTGAAAGATCTGAGAAGAAGTTACCTGACAGAAAACGAAGGAGTTGAAGATAAGTGTGTTCAAGATCAGATCAGAATCGGGTCCATCAAGACCAAAGTATGCCTTTCCTTTTGCCTGAAGACACCATATGATGATAAACTGATAAAGAGATTGTCCTAAGATATTCCTCCACATGGCATTGCTGATAAAATTTCCTCTCCTTCCAACAGGAGAGCGCTTCATCAGTTCATCATTTGGAGGTTCTGTTGCTAACGCAAGTGCTCCCAGAGTATCCATAATCATATTGACCCACAATAACTGAACAGCTGTGAGAGGAGCACTTCCTGAATGATGGTGCAAATGCATTAGCAAAAATGGTCAAAACATTAGATAAGTAAAACGAACCATTAGCAAAATATTTAGTCTTACCTGTGAGACAGGCTGAAGAGAAGTTAACAATCAATGCAACCACATTTACTGTTAGCTGGAACTGTACAAACTTTTGAATGTTTATGTAAACGGAACGTCCCCACTTGGCCACAGTTGCAATTGTGGTGAAATTGTCATCCAGAATGATAACATCAGCACTCTCCTTAGCCACCTGATGTTTTCAAAAAGAAATTAGTTGATAAAGCATTCGCAATGACTTCCAACTCATATTCTTTCATTGGATATGATCAGTCGATCAAACATTATTCTAGCACATTTAAACTCCTCGATCTCACTATGAACTTACAGAAACTGCTCTCTGTATCCCTGCAGACAACCCCAACTAATCCAACAAGTTCTGTTTCCGTAGCCAAGGTTTTTATTAAAAAAAATTCTCATTCTGATGTATCTGAACATAATTTTATCTTAGAATTTCTTTTTGTACATCACAAGAATAAATCGTGTTGACAGTAAGGACATAGGCAAAACACCGAAGTCTTTTGATATGATCTTACAAGGGTTGACATGCAAGATAGAGAAGTAAATGTTTGGAAAAGAAAATCCCAACTGAGTAGTCAACAGGTTTTTCACTTAATGACACTTCAAGTTTACAATCATACAATATAATGAGCTCACGACCATATAAGGAATGATGCACCTCAAAAGCATAAAAGCAGACTCACCTCAGTTCCAGCAATGCCCATTGCAAGTCCAATATCTGCTTCATGAAGTGCAGGAGCATCATTAGTTCCATCACCAGTCACTGCAACAACTTCATCAAAGGTTGTTCGCAAGTGCTTTACGAGAGTATGCTTATCCATTGGGGCAGATCGAGCCATCACCTACAGATAGAATAAAAAATGTTCAGACAGAAGGAAGATGAATATGATACTAAAAATGATAAAATAATGCTGCAGTAAATAGAAATTTAAAAGCACCTGAATCTTAGGAATTAATTCAAGCAATTGCTCTTGAGTCTTCTCTCGGAAATCTGGACCTTCAATAGCAATACCATCATCAGTGAGAATCCCGCATTCCCTAGCTATAGCTTTTGCAGTATTTATGTTATCTCCTGTAACCATCCGCACGGTGATACCAGCTGCACGGCAGACTGCTACAGATTCTTTGACACCAGGACGAACAGGGTCTTTTATACCCACAATTCCTATACATGTATACCCTGAAAGAGGAATAGGATCTTCTGGAGAGAATCCATTCTTCAGGTCCATATATGCAAGACAAAGAGTTCGAAGAGCCTCACTTGCAAACTGATTGATGGTAACATTTAGATGGTTCAAGGATACTTCATCAAGGGGAACAACCTCACCATTTGAAATAAGCACCTTATCACAAGCAGCCAAAACTATTTCCGAAGCACCTTTGCAGTGGGCTCGTAGACCTCCTTCCGGGAGCTCCAGTACCACCCCCATCCTTTTCTTTGTAGAGTTGAAAGGCTCAACTTTAATAATTTTGTATGCTTGTCTCTCAGCCAAGAAATCTCCACCAAGAGACAGTCCAAACTCTAGTATAGCAGTCTCTGTGGGTGTTCCCAGAATCTCAAGTTTCTCGTCTTTGTTAACCACAACTTCACCCCCAGTGTTATTGAATATTGATTGCAGCAGAATTTTTCGAGCAGAATCTGAGATTTCAAAACTCAAGTTTGGACCTTTATTTTCTACTTCCTTGATATCCATGCAAATGCAGGATTTTACCACCGTCATGTGATTGGTTGTTAAAGTCCCAGTTTTGTCACTGCAAATACTAGTTGCTGATCCCATAGTCTCACAAGCTGCAAGGTGCCGGACAAGAGCTTTGTCATTCATCATCTTCTTCATGGCAAAGGCAAGACTAAGAGTGACAGCCAATGGAAGACCTTCTGGAACTGCAACAACAACAATTGTAACTGCAATAGCAAAATACTCCAACAACTGTAGTGCCTCATCCCCAGCCCAGCTCCAATGAGTCCCCTCTTGCAGTTTCCGGGTAAATAATCCTTGCACCAAAACGGCAAAAGTCACAACAGCAAAGAAAAGGCCTATCTTCCCAATAATGGTTGCAACTCCGTTCAATTTCACCTGCAACGGAGTTTCATCATCACCCCCTTCACTAAGAGTTGCCATCAATTTCCCCCACTGAGTCCTCATCCCAACAGTGGTGACCATCATCTTGCATGACCCATCTTGAACCTTGGTTCCAGAAAGCAGAAAAGGATTTTCAGCATTCACCATTACCGGTTCACTCTCACCCGTCAAACTTGATTCATCAATAACCACAGAAAACCCTGAAACAAAAAGCCCATCTGCAGGAACTTGATCTCCAATTGCAAGATGAACAATGTCACCAGGAAGCAAATCATATATGGACATTTTCTGCCTGAATCCATTTCTTGTGACCTGAATAGTAATCTTCTTTTTCTCCTTGTCCAAATCCTTGAACTGTAAGGATTGGCGGTAATCACTTGTTGCAGTCACAAACACAACCAAGAGGATACTTGCAACAATACCAAGACCATCATGAGCTCCCTTTGGCCATCCTTCCATTGCTAGGCCAACGATGAGAGATACAAAAGCACACACACCAAGGATCATAAGAGTCATGTCATGAAGAGCTTCCCAAACAAACACCCAAAAGCTTCTAGATTCAGTCTCAGCAAACTTGTTGATTCCAAAAACCTCTTGCCTGCGATGGAATAGATCCCCTTCTGTTGTAAGCCCGCTTGTCGTTGACGCGGAAAGCTTTTTTGCAATTCCGGACACTCCATCATGAAACTTTAGTTTCTTTACATCATGGCCTTCAACTATGGATCCTAGCTCATCCGCACATATATCAAATCCAGCAGCTTTGACTTCCTCTGGTACTTTATAGTCACTTGGAGATACACCTGCAGAAATTTAGAGATGAGTTGTCAGAAAGAATCTTGGTAATGCACAAAAATAAAGTCCATCTGAAATCTAAAGAATCTGACCTTGGATGAACTGAAATGCAGCTTTTGATACAAGAACTGCAATCCTCAACTTCTCCTGCAACACACCAGGCGCAAGGGAAGTAAGTTCCATATACTAACTACCAAGTTGACATTCATGGCAGAAACTAACATACCCACTTTAAAATCAACTCAGAGAATACCAAATTAAGCTCTGGTTAGCCAAAGGAAAAAATTGTTATTGTTTCCGATTGGTAAAAAGTAAGAGCAAAATTTGAAAACGAACAAAAGAAGGGGAAAATTTTTCTTAAGATTTCAATCTTGTTGGGAGTAAAATAATATATCAATAGCTACTTTTTAGCTCACCTTTCAACAAATCTCGACAAAGTAAAGTAAATATAAACCACAGAAGTCGTCAAATACAGATTTGTGCAATGAAACAAGAAGATGACCTGATTGGTTCGGCGCATAGCAGCGGCTTCGTAACGCTTTGATAGATTTGCAGTGAATCGAAACCTCCGCTTTGGGTTCTTCACCACTCCACAAAGATTCCTCCATTTCTGCAACACTTCCTCGGAGGAGTGCTTAGGCTTCACTCCTCCAAAATTCTCATTCAAGTAACTCTCCATCACCACCTTCCCTCTGGATCCAAACCCTCCAGTTTTTCTCCTCCTGCTTATCCTCTTTCTTCTTCTTATTATTATTTTTTTTCCTTTCTAAATAAGTACCTAAAAAAGTAGCGTTTTCTCCATTGAGAACAAGCGTGTTATATCAGAACAACGAAGGAAAAGATCAGAAGGCGCGAAGACAGTAGGAGGAAGCTTCAGGAATCCAAGAAGGAAGCTACAGAGCAAATGTAAACCAGAAAAAGACGAAAAAGACGCTTTGAGATTTCGGTGTTTGTTTATTCTACCTTTCTCGGTCTATTAACTGCATGTTTGCGGGTTGGTAGTGAATGCAAGAGAATCGAAAAGGAGTGGAGGCTGAGAAGAAAGAGAAGAAGCCTGCGATGATCCGAGGTGAGCTCCCGTTAGCGGACTTCTTTCTCTGCTTTTCCCGTTTAATTTGAAGAAGAAGAGAACGAGTTATTCGGGTCAAAGTCAATTTTTAATGGCTCCCTTCAATTATTTATTTCACTAATTAATTTCCATAAAAGTTTTTTAAAGGAAGTAATTACTGTTGTTTTTTTTTAAATGTAAAATTTACGTTGATATCTAAATCATCATAACATAAAATAATCATATAAAACTGTTACATAAATTAACATTATATTTTCTTCTAAATACTTTACTGTATAAAATAATTAAATTCTTATTATCAAGAGAAAAACGTCACGTGAAAAATTCATTACGCGCATCGTACGCGGTGTCCTAGAAAAAAAATTGACCAATAAAAAATTAACGACCACTTTATTTTTATTTTATTATTTAGAAACCTTGTTGACATGTTTCCAACCTAGGAAACTGCTCTCTTGTTCCAACCAAACCAAGAATAGTTGGATCACTGGGTCAAGTCCGATGACTTGAGACTTAGTGGGTCGTTGGGGCCCATGGGCAGTTTCCACACATTATGGGCCTATTTTCTAATAACAATTAGAAACAGGTACAGAATGCGATTTGTTTATTTTCATGCCCCTTCTGTTAATAAAAATATAGTTCTCTAATTGCGAGAGTTATGGAGAGCCCTTGGAAGGCTTTGAGCTTGTTTGGAATCTCGGATCGCGCCGTATTATCCCGGATACGGATAGTAACATTATTGTTTAATTACCGAACAACGTGATTAATAATGAGACGGTTGTCATAAATACTAACTCCAACCTGCTATTAGTATTTGACTTATAAAAAATTGAATTGTAAAAATACAACATACATATCGAAAAAAGTAACAGAGGTGTCGATTACCTGATATTTGATCTTCGTGAGGACATCGTTGGTGTTTCTTGGACCAAACTATATAACATTCGTATATCGTATTTTTCATTAGTTGTATTGATTTTTTATTATTTACATGCCGTTCTCTTGTAGCTACAATTTTTTTTTTAAATTATTTGTTTTATTTACTTATTATTTAAAGTATAACATAAATTTTAATAAAAAATTAAATATTATTTAAAATAAAGTAATTTAAATTAATAATTCATTTTTATCCCATTAATCCAATCTAAAAAATAATAATTAATTGCCTCCCGGGTTAAATTACCTCACGCGATCTTAAAAGAATACAAATGCGTACTACAAATGTAATGATTTAATTATTAAAATTTATGTACTTGTTATGAAAATTAAAAAATTAAACCTCGTTCACATGTATTATAGACTTGATTTAACGAAATATATAATTTAAAATTATGATATTTTTAAACGAAATAAATAATTTATAGTAAAAAATTCAATTAAGTTTTTTCAAACTATAAATCATACGAGGCAGTTCACAACACGAATTTTCCAGCCTAGCTTTGCAGTACATCAACACTCGTAATTCTACAATCAAGAAAGTCAATGATCATGCCATGGACGACATCAAATAATTGACCCACGAATCAGGAACCAATCAAAAGAAATCAACGGTCTATAACAGTCTGTTACTGATCAAACGTCACAGCCGATAATCACACCCCACTTTTGGGCCAGTTTTTAATCCTCACTTCGGCCACCAAACAACCCCTTCCATTCTCATTTCTCTTTTCCACCGCTTGCTCTCTCCGAAACCTCCACAGATCTCTCTCTCTCTCTCTCTGCAAACATGAGCAAGGGACCGGGACTGTTCGCCGATATCGGCAAAAAGGCTAAAGGTAATTGCTGATCTCTCTCGTTCTCATTTTCCGGTGCTATTGGTTTCGGGATTTTGGGGTGTGTCGATGTAAACGCACGTGCTCGTGAACTGATTTGCTCTAACTGTTAACTTTTTGGTATATGTAGATCTTCTCACGAGAGATTACAGCTCAGATCAGAAATTCGTTGTCACGACTTACAGTGATTCAGGAGTGGTACGTACAGAAATCTAATTCTTCATAGTTTGGAGGTAGTAAAAATGGATGATATAATGCTTGTCAGTTAATGTTTCATTTGAGTGGGGGAGGAAATTGCAGTAACATAGATCATTAATCATTAGTTTAGTTTCTTAGCTAGGAAAGAAAACATCAATACTAGCTTTCTTTTTTTTTTTTTTTTTTTTTTCTGGGGGGAGGGGGATTAATGTCGTGGTTCCAAGATTTTGGGCTCCATTTCGTAGTCATTTGCTTTTGGTCATTGAGTTGATGCTGCTTTGTTAATTGTGACTGAATCTGGGTGCATTACTTATTGTCAGTTCCGCAATGAGAGGTCTGTAATTTTTTAGATTTAGAATATGAAGAAAGACGTTAATTTGGATATGAATTCTTGTGTATTTTTTATATTTAGAATATGAAAAAAGACTTTAGCTTGGAAATGAATTCATATTTTTTCTTTTCCAGAATTCATGTTTTCCAACTCCAAACCGTAGTCTAAACTAGAGTTATTTTAGGAGAATGAG
Source organism: Carica papaya (assembly GCF_054855325.1). Taxonomy (NCBI): domain Eukaryota; kingdom Viridiplantae; phylum Streptophyta; class Magnoliopsida; order Brassicales; family Caricaceae; genus Carica; species Carica papaya. The sequence continues at coordinate 1,998,439 of NC_142312.1, read as the reverse complement.
TAATCTTGAAAAAAATATACAGATGTTTTCATGAAATTTACCAACAATATTTGTTATACGATACTTTTTACCTGTGTTTCTTTCTCTTTTAAATGCTTTCGTTTTCAAGAAAAACCTTGCTTATTCATAATGGTGAGGTCCATATGAGCATTAGAAAGTCATATAGGTTGAAAGAGGTAGGGAATAACTTATTTGAAATTCAGATGCATTACTGGTTGGATAAAATACTTTCTTAAACCAAAAGAAAAGAAAATTAGTGAGATGGTTTATTATCATGAAAAAAAGAGCAATGAAGAGCAGTTTGGGGGAAAGTAAGGCATTTTTGAGAACAATGGAGAGAGCAAGTAGAATTTTAATATAGTCCATGATTTCTGGGTTAAGGTAGTTGTCTTCTAATAATTTTGGTTCATGTTCTCTTTTATCTGGTGAGAGGTTGGATCCTTCTATTTGTCATTAATTCTCATTTTTGTTTCTATTGGTAATATTAGCTGAATGTTGTATTTTGTGCAACACTTCTTTTGTTGAGCATGCATGCCCAACCTTTCTGAATTCTACTTTAGGATGTTGCAGTTGGACTAGGACAATTGCAATGTATTTTTTTGGGTTTGTATTATATATGTTGCTTGGGTCAGGAACCATTCTTGGTAGGCCATCAAAGTAAGAAAATATTATAAATTAGCATGCTTAGAACTATATCATACAGTCAAGACTAAACACTGTGGTTGGAAATCTGTTGTAGTAGTAAACCACCATATTTGGGCCATTTTTTAATCATAATCTTTTATTTGTTTCTTTCTTTATCCAGGCCCTCACATCCACAGTTCTAAAGAAAGGAGGGCTTTCAACAGGAGATGTTGCTGCCCAGTACAAATACAAGAAAACTGTTTTTGATGTCAAAGTTGACACAGAATCCAATGTGAGACTTGTTCCTTATAAAAATTATTTATCAGTGAATTGAGCTGTTTGTATAAGCACCTGATATGCCACTCTGTTTTAATAGATTTCAACAACTGTCACATTAACTGAGCTCCTTCCATCCACAAAGACTGTTGCTTCGTTCAAAGTACCTGATTATAACTCTGGCAAGGTATTAACTTCATTGTTCCTTGGCCTTAAGTTGTTGCATAATGTTTAATGCCTTAATGATTAAAAAACAATTTCTTTTCAACCACAGCTGGAGGTTCAGTATTTTCACGATCATGCAACATTCACTACAGCAGTAGCTCTGAATCAAACCCCGGCCATTGATTTCTCAGCCACCATTGGTACGCCAACTATTGCATTTGGTGCAGAAGCAGGATATGATACTACTTCTGGCAATTTTACAAAATACACTGCTGGCATTAGTGTGACAAAACCAGATTCATGTGCTTCAATACTTTTGTAAGCCGTTGCAAGACAACTCTAAATGGATTTAAATTCAAAGAGAGTAGTATTTTGGTGCTGTGTTCTGATTTTTTTTTCTTGACTGACTTACAGGGGTGACAAAGGAGACACCATTAGAGCATCATACGTGCATAATCTGGACACATTAAAGAGAAGTGCTGCTGTGGGAGAGATCACAAGGAGGTTTTCCACAAATGAGAACACTTTTACAGTTGGCGGGTTGTATGCTGTTGATCCCCTAACAACCGTGAAAGCTAAGCTAAACAATCATGGAAAGCTTGGGGCCTTGCTGCAGCATGAGGTTATTCCAAAATCATTGGTGACAATTTCTGGGGAGATTGACACCAAGGCATTGGACAAAAATCCCCGTTTTGGTTTGGCCATTGCTCTCAAGCCCTAAGCAGCTTCTGTTTTCAATGGTTGCATGGTTGGGTAACGATAAATTTTAAAGTCATTTTTTTTTTGGAGGCACTTGAAAGGGGCTGTCAATAAGCAGTTCCACAGATGTTTGTTTCTAGATTTCAGTGGCTGTGGAAGGATATGTTTTTGTCGAATAGGCCTTACAACTGACTCTTTTCTTTGCATTTTCCTTTATCATTTTGAGGTGTTATAGCGTCTACTTAACCCCGAAAGTGGAGGCAATTCATCATTTTGACAGGGAGCAATATTTGTTAGTTTCCCATTTTATTATTCTTGTTTTTAGCAGTGTTTCAGCCCTGGATTTGCTTGAATGCTTTGTGCTTGTCCACCTCCTGAAAGCAACTTCAATTTATAAACCTTTTGGTTGTCATGCAAGCATAAGAATAGATAATTGGACCCTGATCTATAAAGGGAAATCAATTAGTTCGTTTGAGAATGATTTTATCATGCTGTCATTTGCTATTATTTTCATGTATATAAACAGGAATCAGAGTTTTCAATTGGAGGAACATTTTCTTCAATTTCCATTTCATATCCTTGTGCAAGTCGACTACTTGAATTAGCTTCACAATAGCCACGACAAATTTTGATAACCGTAGCTTGTTTTCGGTAGGAAAAGGGCAAATGGAAAAACACCCAATATGAATTGGAAGTACAGCAGTCTGATTCTACCGTAATGCTATTATGAGATTAGCATTAAAATTAATTATTAGAAATTTCTTCCCTCATCTCTTCTTGAAAAAAATTGTAGAATTTAAAATGTAATAATCACATTTATGAATACTTGTATTCTTGACACAATTCTTTTACTATGCGATACTCTATAACTTCATACTACTATACTAGAAGTCCAACATGTTGCAAAGGAAGAAAGAAACCAAGAATAACTTACCCAAAACATTTCTCAAGTGAAAGGAATTAAGACATTTGGCATCAATGGGTGGTACCATAACCCATTTTGAATCTGTCAGTAATCAGCACCATTTATATATTCACCTCAGCAGAAATTTGAATGCTATGACATGGAGGCAGGATTGGTTGGAAACCAAGTACAGACGGCATTCAGTGATAGCTAGAATGATTGCACCCATTGCAAACCAATGGCAGAATTCAAGTTTGGCTATCAGGAGAGAAATCAACCATTGTGTCATTATCAATGCAAACAGAAATGGTTGATTTGCTCCAAACATAGCCGGAGTTAGAGATGAAACACTTAATCCTAGCTCAATAAAGTGAAAGCACTGAATAGCGTTAATGCAAGAAGGGTGTGACACATAAATTAAAATCTTTAAACCCAGAAAGCGTGCATAAAGATGGAACCCTTTGAGTAAGCTTATGAATCGGTTCAAGTAACTCCCATTATGCAACCATACATAGAGCTCGAAATATCTACAGACTTCTAAATATCAAAATTTCCTATTATTTTCATGTTAAGGCAAACATGGTCTTCCCAAAAAGTAGAAGGAAGAATACAGACCTCAAGAACCAGCAGAAATGGCAACATAGAGAAACCCATAAGATCGAAAAGGCAAAAAAAAAACAAAAACTATAAGCATAAGCTTCAAAATATAGCATTAAAACGTCACAAAATCCATGAAGGTCGTTAAACCCCAGGTAAAACTTCCAGATCCAATACACAAAATAACACAGTAAAACTAAAACGAAGCAAAAATAACCCATTACTCGAATTGTTGTCCTCCATATCAAAAGCATCCTAGAAAATAAACATAACAAGTAATAATCAATGAAAACCTCAAAAGGCGGAGCGGGGGAAGATCAATCGACGCTCTGCATAATATCCTCAGCAGTGAACTTGGTGCCCTTGTCTTTGTCGGCGGCAGCGCGTCCCTTTGCCTTCCTATCGAGCAAAGACTTGCGGTCCTTGTCGAGTCTGAGTTTGGTGATGACGACCTTCGAAGGGCAAATACCGACGTTGACAGTGGATCCGTTCACCTTCTCTCTGGTTATGCGCTCGATGTGGATGACCCACTTGCGTCTGTAGACCTGGACGACCTTGCCCTCTCGACCTTTATATGTCCCGCGAACGACCTGCACCTCGTCGTCCTTGCGCACCGGCATCGACCGGACGTTGTACTTCTGTCGGAGGTCACCAGAGAGAGGCGCGCTCATCAGAACACGGCGCACGCTCGAAGGGGCCGTGAAATGGGCCTTCCTGTTCTTCCGGCGGGAAGAGCTTACGCGAGGGTTGTACTTCATTCTTGCTGTCCGCCGCTGCCTTTCTTCTCTCCCTCTCCCTCTCTGCGTGTGACAGTGGATTCTAGGGTTAAAGTTGATTGAATAATGTATAGAGGGTGATCAGACCGAACGGTGTCGTTTGATTGAGAAATTAGGGTTTTGTTCGGTGGCTGTGGGCTTTTTTCCGTCACACCCTGAAAGGCCTAATTTCTGTTAAATGCATTTTTTTTTCCAATAAGTTTTGGGCTTTGTTAATTGAACTGGATTTTCACAGCTTATTCTGGTATTCAAATGGAAATATATCCAATCTGATTTTATATTGAATTAAATTAAAAAAAAATTGTCACAATACATAAAAACTAATTGAACATGAACATGAATATAAAATCAAATCAAATATATATATATAATAGATTAAATTTAGTTGATGATTATGGTAGACAGTACCCATAAAAGTCCAAATCAGATTTCCTAAATCTGTATCAAAATACAGTTTTGATGGAGAAGGAAGGTTAAAGGGATTGAATTGAGCAGAAGGTTAAAGGGATATAGCATTTAAGAGGCATCACATGTCACCATTAATGCCATCACCAATTTATAACCCCATCAGAGAATTTCTCACCCCTTTCAAAAGAAAAAAAAAAAAAAAAAAACCCTCCTCCCTCAATTTACTACTACAACTCCCTAGAAAAAATCAAATTCTGATCTCCCAAACAGATTTTACAGAGGAAAAGATTTTTTTAAAGAGAAAATCAATGAAGGGTTCTTGGAGGAACTTGGGTGTGGTGGATACTATCTATGAAGAGGATGAGTACTCATCTTCCTCTCCTTCTCTCTCCCGGAGTCTCTGCTCCTCTCCTGATCATACTCCTGATCTCCATTGCAGAGTTGAAGAATGGTATGTCTCTCTCTCTCTCCATGTATATATACAAATATGTATGAAGCTTGAATTTTGCACTTTAAAAACATGAAATCTTGGCATTGGGTTTACATGGGTTCTTGGATGGAATTACTTAAAGACCTTGGTGAACAACCAGTTGCTACAGTAGATTTGCAAGAAACATGAATTCTCCAGTCTCAATAATTAACTTCTGAAACTTAGTTTTATATCACATTTATTCTTGAAAAAGATTAAAAAATTTAAAACTTAATAAAATTCTTACTCCCATAACTATTATATATAAATTCCTTGATAATGTTTTATTATCATTAATTTGTGGTTAATCAGGTCATTAGCGACCGGGCATGAACCAGATGTGTTAATACATGTTCAAGAAACAAGTTTTCGTCTCCACAAGGTAATTTACCAGTCTATAACTCATCAAAAGTTCAACGGCGTAGGATGTTTTTGTGTAAATATGTGTGTGTGTGTGTGTATATACACATATACAGATATAACTCCATTATAATAGACCATATGGTATAAGAAGGGAATTTCGTCATATACAAATTTTAGTTCTGTTCAATTTCCTGAATTTTGGGTCATCAAGTTTATGTTATTAGACATAATTTTCCATTAGTTACATAATAAAATCCTATATAAAACATAGTTCGTGTTCAAGATCTGTTTGGGGCACGAATTAAGGAATGAGATTGGCGAGATCTTTGTATATATTTGTTAATTGTAAAGTCTTAATTGCTCATAATTAAAAGAAACGTTTCGGTCAGCTTTTAATGTGCATGATAAATGCCTATTAAAAATTCCTTCTTCGTACAATCCTTTCGATCCCCATATTAAACATTCTCATGTTAAATGTGATTATGGTGACAGGAAATTAATGCAATTAAATTTTTTTTAAATTATTTCAAACATAGTTGTAAACTAAGAGTTAATTTAAATATTATTAAAAATTAATAAAAAAGTGGCTCTGAAATCTTATAGTAAAAAATACATAATGTTAAATAAAATATTTTAAAAATATACAAATTAAATTACTATAAACATCTTATTAGTAACATAATTCTGCATGGCCTTTCTTTAACGTTATAAAAATTTCATTTATTTATTTATTTTTTTTCACCAGGATCTTCTGTCAAAACGGAGCATTTATTTGAAACGGCAGTTATCAGCACTCTCCGAGTTAACCCTCTCGCCGCCGTTAAACATAACGGCCGCCGCGTTCTCCCTCGTCGCTGACTTTTGCTACGGGACGGACATTACCATTACGCCGTTCAACCTCGCCGCTCTCAGGGTCGCGGCGGAGTTGCTCCAGATGACCGAGACCAAAGGTGACGGCGAGGAGAATCTGAAGCAGGTGACTGAAGACTACTTCAATGGTTTGGTCACCGTTAACCAAGACTTCGCGTTGATGGTTCTCCGTTCGTGCCTTGTTTTGCTCCCCGAGGCCGAAACGACGGCGTCTTTGGTTGGCAGGTGCATCGAGGCGTTAAGCCTGACGGAATACGGTGACGCCATTGACAGTTTTGTTGACGACGTTATGACGTTGCGACCCGAGGATTTCAGAATCGTAGCCGAGTCCATGAATTGCAGGTTTTCGTGCCATGATTTGCTGTATCGGATCGTTGACATTTACATGAAGGTAATCCACTCGAACTCTGACCATTGACCTATTTTAGGAATTTCATTACTTATCAGCCACGTGTCCGTAGAGCATTGGTTGAAAGAAATCAAACAAAATCTGTCGTGCAGAATTGTATCATTTTCTTAATTGACAGGAACAAAATGGGAAGAAGATAAGTGAAGAACAGAGGACGAAGATATGCAACTCCATAGATTGCGTCAAGCTCTCGCCGGATTCCTTAGTCCACGCCGTCCAAAACCCTCGAATGCCGGTCAGGTTCATAGTCAGAGCCATGTTAGCCGAGCAACTCAACACCCGCCTCTCCATCTGCTCCGCCGCCAGCAACCATAGACAACACCTCTCACTGACCGAAGGACAACATCACCGCACCAGCAGCAGAGACCCCTTAACCCTCGGCGCTATCCTCCAACGCGACTCCGCACTGCGCCAAGCTGCGCAGCTCAAGGCTGTAATGGAGGCCACAAGCTCCCGTATAGCAAACCTGGAGAAGGAGCTGGATACCATGAGAAAACTCTTGCGTGAATCTTCAGAGCTCGAAAGGAGTAATCACAACGCTAGTTGTGTTGTGGGTCAATCTAGAAGTGTGTTGGATTCGGGTCGGTCAGCGAGCTTCCACTACGCTGCGAGGAACAAGGTAGAGAAAGGAGAGCGAGGGTCGAGTTCTTTATTAAGTGTGACGTTTGGCCGAGAGCACAGAGCCGAGAGATCAGCCACAATAATGTCGCCATTAACAGAGAGGTCAAGCTGCAGAGAGAGCCCAAGAGGGAAGATGAATATTGGGAAGATGTTGTTTAGAGGGTTGAAGTATGCGTTTGGGGTATCAAAGCAATACAAACACAGCGGCACTGAGCAGAAAAAGGAGGAGATTGCCGACTGTTATAAGGTTGATGATAAGGTGAGAATTGCAGACGGTGTTGAGTTCGATTATGAACTTGAGGATTTTATTGGGCTTAAACATGATATACCTGCATACTTGAAGAGCCGACCTCTACGATGATTATTGACTATTTTTTTTTAAGATTAATTTTTTTTTTTAAAGTGGAAAATGCCAATTAAATTAGTTTTGATTGACTCTTGTATTTATTATGTTTTTGTATTACATTTTACCCAATTAAAATAGTGTTATTATTACAATTGACTTCATTAATTCGATCTAATGTGTCATTATTTAATTTAAAACAATTACATTTTTTATTGTATAATTAATAAATTTAATATTTATTATTTTTATTGAATAAATAATTTATTTTTAATAAAAATCAAATCATAATTGACGTGTGTAATTTATTATTTTCTTTTTTCCTTAAAGTTTATGGTCCTTGTAAAAAAATGAGCATTCAACCGATGATGCTTACTAATTCGGAATTAGATTACACCTATTGAATCCTATCCAAAATTTTATTTTACATACATGATAATCCTTGACTTTAACTTCCCTTCTCTTAAGTCTCATATGCCCTCTCGTCTCTCAACTAAATCTTTTGCCCTCTTTCGGGTATCGACTCCTCTTCCTTCAACTTCCATCGAACCACTTTCATACTCCAATTAGCCGCTCACTCGCTTGAGTTGTAGATCTCATTAACTCTCTCAACCCTCCAAGTCGAAGAATCTAATCACTCTACTCGACTTCAATTGTGCAATTCGAATCTCGCTCTAGCATCTCCTCTTAATTTGCAGATAAACACTAATTGTATTATTATTTTCTTTTTAAGCGTACTTTTTTTTTTTAAAAAAAATTGTATTATTCTAAATTCAAACTTTATTAGACCTAATCAAACATTAGGATCTAATCTTCAATCTATATTTTATATATTTTTTTTGAATTCTAATTCCGTCTAATTAGATTTTAAAGTAATATATGTAACACCCCAAAATAGGATTTTAATGTAATTTAAAATTAATAAATATAATTTTTTAATTTTTCTTATTTAATTTAGAGTAAGCATGAAGTAAAAATTGAAGAATGATGAAATTAAAAATAACTTTGGAGAAAAAGAGTGAAAATTTAGATTCTAGAGATATTTTTGAAAGAAAAATCAGAAACCATAAGTAAAACTGCAATTTAGGAAAGTTATGCCACGTGGGACGCCCGGTCAGCAGCTCCGACGAACCAAGATGCGCCACGTGGTAGAGGACGCTGACGTGGTGCCACGCGGGGGGCCATGTGGACAATCTGCGTGCCCGCGATCGAACGACTCAGATCCGTTCCCGCACGCACGAATGGCTTAGATGCGTTCTCTCCCCAAACACGATCGGACGGTCCAGATTAAATCACGATGGATGATCCAAATTGGATCGTGATGAACGGTCTAAATTCACTCTCTATTTAATTGTGATTGAACGGTTCAGATAAAACGCGATGGACGGTCCAGATCAAAAGCGGATGGATATAAATAACTCTCATCCACACCAAACTCTAACCCTAGCCGCCAGACCCCCTCGTTGGAGAAGAAGATCCGGCCACCGAGAAGGAGACTGCTGCCACCTGCCGCCGTACCGGAGCCATTTCCGACCACTAAAAAAGGTAAAAATTTTCTCTTTTGCTTGGAATTCAATTCTAAATACATCTATGGCCAAATCAAAGTAAAAGAACTGGCCAATTGGCCGAAAAATGCAGGCAAAACCCGACAGCGCTGCCGCTAGGAATTTTACAAAACACCTTCGATGAGGCTCTTCCTGATTTCCATTCTGTGTAATTGTTCCACCATTTTGATCACCGTGTCATTCTCTACAAGTTGACTGGAGCAAAACACCTAACCACAACGTGAGCCAGAGGAGCCGCCTCACCAGAGAGCCCTACCGCCGGTGAATTTTGATTTTTTATATTTTTTTGGCCAACCGATACCCTTTAATAAATTTTCTCGTAGGGATCGATGCAGAATCAACTGAATTCGACCGAAAACGGTCGAAAATAGCCGACCTGAGGCGAACCGTCGCCGTGCCGGAATTCTAAAATTGGCCAAGTGGGGCATGTGATTGATTTTATGTTTGTTTAGGATATTTGTAGGTACTATTAGCGCGTTTTAATTTCTAAAGAAAAATTCAGAGAACCCGGGAATCGCCCGTAAGCGTAATCGAACAGCTTAACTTTTCGGATATCAAATCGAGTAAGGATCCCCTCACCTTATTCTCTATCATAGAATTGAAGTTTAAATAAATAATAATACAATATTTGTGTGAATTTAGAAAATGTGCATAATTAATTACAGATTGCTAATGGAGCCAGAACCAGAAATTCTCTACTGTTGCTTTGTTGATTATTTTACAATTCAAATGCATAATAGTACGTTATTAATTGATTTTATGGCTTTGAATGCATGTATGATTCATTCTATGTGTTTACTGCTAAATCGGAAAAAAATGAATGTTAAACAGTAAAAATTATGTGACGAAATGAATATATGAAACGACAGCTTTACTGGATATTATGAGAGATGGTAGACGGACCGGGTACATAAAGAACCCTACCGTAAATGTTGTCTCATAGCGGACGAGGTATGAAGACTTGATAATTTAGTGCTCATACCGAACTGGGTATGGGAACGACCTATTTCGCTCTTATACATGACATAGTATTAAGGTTTAGTAAATTAGCGCTCATACCAAACGGGGTATGAGGACGACCCGTAATTGAGAATGTTAAATGAAAGAATTCACGTGTAGTGAGAACATCCCTATGAACCCCCATTGATACCAGCAGATTGGTAGAAAAAGTAACAGTTATTGCTTGATTTATTGATGATGGATATAGATTTATAATATGTGCTATGATTGCTGATTATACATGAAATTATAATATGTATAATATTATTTTCTGTATAAATTATTTTTATGAATCTACTACGGTAAGTGAACGGTAAATGATTTTTATGATTGATAAATGAATTTGTTAAATTTAGTACTCATATTAATGTTTTTGATTTTTTACTAATATTTATTTATGTGTCGGTGATATAGTGTGATGTACTTACTGGACTAGTGTGACTCATTTCTTATTTAACAATTTTAGATCAAGAGAACCAAGTTCCAAAGTCCGAACCGCAAGAAAATTGCGAGTAGACGCTAGTTTTCTTTATTTTCCGTTTATTTCATTATTTCTTGTATTATTTTTTTTTAAATACTGAATTTTGCAGTCCCGTTTGGTTCTTTTAAGTTATCGTGTAGAGAATATAAAGCTTAAACATTTATTTCATTTCCGCACATAAGTTATAATTTATTTCTTTCGAATATTTCCGGGGTCGTTATAATTTACACCGTCTTCAATATGGTTGCACATACATCTATAAACATTAAACATGATGGAAATAATTTATTAATTATAATAAAACAATGTCCATTGCTCATCTCTCTGACTATATATACACATCTGAGACGAACTCAAAGCTGTAATTTTTCTTTTTAGAAAAAAAAAAAGAAAAATTATTCAATTAATTAAATATTCTCGCCTCCTTTACAAATTCATTTAGATATAAAAAAGAATAATATACACGTGTACTTGATTAAGCCAAGCAGAAAAATTATATTTTGAAGTTGTTACTTATCTGTACTCCATTTTGCCTACCTAAACTTTTGTATTCCATCCTCTCTAATTTATTTATTAAACCTAATTTGGATTTTCATGGATGTCCACGAACCTGATTTGACAAGAAGCACGTATTAAGTCTATGTTTGGATGTCAGTTTTTCTTGTGTCCTATTGGTATTAAATGTATAAAGTATAAAATAATATTTTCACACATTTATCTTTAATTATATTTACTTTATTATAACATTTTTATGCATTAAGTAGGTGCATGCCATGTAAACTCAACTTTTCTAAAGCTAATATTAATTCATAGAGTCCTAATCACCCTCCTTTTTTGCTAATACTTAACTTTAAGAATATTATTTAAATTAAATATAAGTTAGTGATGTTTATGGTACAATACTCAGTTGTTTGGTCTAATAGTATAATGTTTTTATTATTTTTTTTGCAGTTATTTTTATATATGAACGAATCATAATTTACTTAATAAAAAAATCAGTTTGTAATTTGGTAATCTATGTTTAATTTTTATAATTAATATTTAGAAAGAAAATATATAGAAAAAAAATGATAACTTTTTAATTTTATTTTATAAAAAATGTGTCTTAAGATAATAAATAAGTTACTAAATTAATAAAGTTTTATTTTATTTATAGAAATAACCGACGCTCTCCCGGAAGCGCGTGAAAATTGCAAACCGTTGATTCCTTTCCCCCCTCGCGAACTCTCACTTTCATTTGGCAATGGAATTCGTTGGTTTTAATTCTCATATATTCTTAATAAAATATAAATGATTGGGATCAGTGAGTGGATCACTGATCGGGATCTCCAGTATCGAGTTGTCATCGTCTGCCATCGCTCTGGTCAATAACAAAATCAAACCAGCTTTTCTCCAAAAACTGAAATCAAAATCAAAACCCTGCAAATCAGAGGTTCATCTCACTTTCTTCTCACTCAATCTAGCTGTATGTACACACACGCATATAACGAGTATACGAGACGATAAATATTTTGTTTTTGTTCTGTACTATATTCAACAGAGACCGTTAAAACCGCTGCCTCCTCCGTGAAGACCTCCCGACGCTCTCTTTTAATTTAAACGAAGTCTCCATTGAGATTTTAGCATCATCTTCTTCTTCTCTTTGGTGTTTGACGTTTACTGTCGATCGTGGCCATGGAGGTGGCGGGCGTCAGAGGAGCGCGATTTTTTATTTCCTGTTCGTTGCCGGATTTTGAATCTGGGATGTTGCCTCTGCCGAAGAATGCTTGTGTGAGACTGCCGGTGTCTAATGCATTTAATTTGGATAAGGGAGGGAAGCTGTTGGGACTGCTTGGGGTTAATGATGGCGGATTGAGCTCCTTGCAGCCGCTCAAGGCTACGGAAGAATCGATCACTTCGTTCTCTACTGGTTGTGCCGGCATTTCTGGTAACTTTTTCGTTCTGTAGTTTCTTCTTGTCTGATCATCTGCGAGTAAAAACTATGTGATTTGTTCTGAAAAAGAGGTCGTCTCCGTTTTAGAAGGGAAAACTTCTGAAACATTTCTTCTTGGGAATATTTGCTGAGTTGCTGCCAGTGAAAACGGTTTAGAGATGAGTTACGAAGTGCTTGCCTTCTTTGCTAAATGCCAAACCAAGTTATGGGATTACTGAGATTGGTTCTGGCTCTAAGAATTGACTATGTCCTTCACTGGCAAAAATGAAACTATGGTGTTTCGAGGTTAAAATGTGTGGCGGACTGTATTGGTGCTTGAATTAGAATACTATGTCATTCAGAACTGACTTGCGACTTCCATTGCACTGAGTAAGGGCGTGTAGTCTAAGATCTTCCCAAGAGGGAGAGTGCACATCATAATTTGTGGTAGTATAGGCTTTTGAGTGCAGGAATCAATTGCTATAGATGTTAGTCCTACTTGGTAATCTCGCACGAACTGGTTTCTTGTTCTTGCATATTCACTCTTTTGTGTCGTTCACAGAGAGAAGTTTGAGATGAGCAGAAGTTGTCACAGATTGTTCATTTTTCATTTTGGAGCATGTACGATTGAATGCAGGAAATTGGACATTTTTCCAACTCTAATTTTGTTGTAAATGCTATAAGTTATTCTCTGAAGTGACTCCTAAAAGATTATCTGAATGATTTAACAATTACATGTTGCTGGAAGTCAATCAATGCAAAATTAACTTATATGCTAAATCGAGGCAGTATAAATTCTATAATGGTTCTTTAGATTGTAAATCTTTTCTATGTGAATGTAATAGCGCAATTATAATTAATCAATTTTAAGATTTCTTGTCATGTGGCTCTAGTTAGTTTTCTAATTTTAGCGATCTAACTAGGTGAAAATCTTCGCCAGATGTCTCCCACTGGGTCAACAAACATTGTGTGGCATAAAAGTTCAGTTGATAAATTTGACAGACAAGAGTTACTTCAGCAGAAAGGCTGTGTCATATGGATTACCGGTCTCAGTGGTTCAGGTTTGTTGATTCTTTTACCTCTACATGAATTTGTGGATGTTTGATCTTGTCTTACAAGTCTTATGGTATATGATTAACATCCTGCATATAAAATAAACAGCTATAATTTATGGTCATCAGTATAGGGTTCATGTTTACCTTCTAACATTAAAATTGAACTAATTGTCTCTTGGTCGTGGGAGGACACTGATATTTATAAAGGTTCAGTGCAACTGGTTCACTGATATTCCCTAACTCTGGAAATTTCTGCTTACAGAAAAAATCTATAGAAACTTCCTATTTGCAGTGATCAACCTATGATTCCTAATGATACTTATCAGAATCATTGATATTTGTGCTAACTGATCGTTTTTCTCTTTTTGTTCCCATACTTATCATCATCCTATCTGTTCTGCTCCTAGATTCATCTTTTCTGCGCTTATTTTTTCCCCAAGTAAATGGGGTATAGAAAAGAATTATGCATTTCTCCTTTGGCTACCTTACTCCTATATACAGTTGTTGGGAGGATTAAAAACTGAAACTACAGTGTAATTGTCCATAAGACATTCTTTTTTGCAACTAAAATGATGAGGGACCTCATCAGTTCTGGTTGTTTAAGTTTGATTGGCTATATTCAGATCAAGCTCAATCCTGGATAAGAGTCGTTTCATGTTTTGCTTAAACTTGGTTGCTTATTCCTAGCTGTGTCCCCCTTGACTTTAATTGTGTCTTTATATTAGAGAACCAAAGAAATCACAAGATATTGAAGTTTATTTTTGTATCTATGGCTCTTTCTTCATGGACCATAATTTTAGGAAAAAGCACTTTGGCATGTGCTCTGAGTCGAGCATTGCACTCAAGAGGAAAATTCACCTACATTCTTGATGGCGACAATATCCGGCATGGTTTAAACCAGGACCTTGGATTTAAAGCAGAAGATCGAGCCGAAAATATAAGGAGGATTGGTATCTACTGCTTCAGTTCGTCATCTATGTTTTGTTCTTTTCACTTCTTTTCCCTTCTTTACTGATGATTCCAAGTTGCACGTCATTTCAATCTTTTCAGGGGAGGTGGCAAAGCTATTTGCAGATGCTGGCATTATTTGTATTGCTAGTTTGATATCTCCTTACAGGAGAGACCGTGATGCTTGTCGTGCACTATTGCCAGAAGGAGATTTCATTGAGGTATATGGGTTTTGCATGGATGAATGAAGCTTTTGAATGGAGCATAAGACTTTTGTTACTGGTGTAAGTTGCTAGCTCTTGCCCTTGACAGGTGTTCATGCATGTCCCACTCCATGTTTGTGAAACAAGGGACCCAAAGGGTTTGTACAAGCTTGCACGATCTGGAAAGATTAAAGGTATATATTTGGAAGAAGTAGATTGACTATTGCCATGTTTTTGCCTTTCCCCCATTTTTTATTCCATTGATCGTGTCAGTGATTGTTTTTCTCAGTTCACCTAGTATTTTTGTATTAGTTTGGACTTTTAACTTGGTGGTAATATGACTCTCAATCTCGCAGGTTTTACTGGGATTGATGATCCGTATGAGCCACCTCTGAATTGTGAGGTATATTTATTCATGGTGGTGGATAATGCCTTTTCCTTCTTTTCTTGTTTCTTATTAGAAGACTGGTTTTTCTTGTAAACTTGAACTTCTATAAAGATGGGCAAGAACACTAATAAGCAGATGTTGCTCTAAATAGCATTGTAAATTCTATTACTTCCCAGTTATCTGCCTATGTTCATAATTAAGTAGTTGACATGAACTAAGAGCAGTTCAGTTGTGGTAACTGGTGATATAAAACCAATTCAAGAAGGTGCAAAGTTCTGTTTTTGTTTATACCTTCACCTTTCATTCGTCCTTTGAACATGTCCAACCCAACGTTCAGCATAGAGGAACTATCCTAATTATGGAAAGTTAGTCTGTGTTCCATCAGTTATGGTTTTACCTTACTTTTCACAACTTCCTCAAATAAATAACTAGCTACACAATAAAATTAATTTTCCAACTGTCATGTTTTGCAGATAGTCTTACAAGACAAAGGAGACAATTGCACGTCTCCATGTGATATGGCTGAAATTGTAATATCATACTTGCAGGAGAATGGATACCTTCAGGCCTAGCTTTCAAGTACAGTTCTGTTGCCTAGTTGCTGTTGCTTTATCAATGGTAACTCTTTTTGTTTACTTCTGAAAGCAGGACCTTTCAAGGAAATTTCTCGCATTTGTCCAGTTCTAGATAAATAATTTTCTACTCTGAGATTAGTCAGTCTATTTGCTCAGTAATATTATTTGTGCTCTCTGCTCTCGCATAATTTAAGTTTTCCGAAATTCAGCTGATGGATGGTGGATTTGATCCTGGCTTTGATTACATAACCTGTATATAGTTTGTACCGGGAGGCGGTATCATGTTCATAATAAAAGTTAGTCCAGAAGTTCCTCGACGACTTGTACCCAAAATAAAAGACTTGTATTTATGGATCTATACTTCTCCAAGATTTCAAAGCAAAAACTTTCAATTATATG
Source organism: Carica papaya (assembly GCF_054855325.1). Classification (NCBI taxonomy): domain Eukaryota; kingdom Viridiplantae; phylum Streptophyta; class Magnoliopsida; order Brassicales; family Caricaceae; genus Carica; species Carica papaya. Next base: position 1,982,390 of record NC_142312.1, on the reverse strand, counting down.
TGTAATTTATAATGTATCAGTGCCAAATTCAGTTTCAGTTCAGTTTTGAATTTGTTAGCTGTAGTCTATAGTGGCTTCCGAGCTTTTATTAACATTATACATCAGAATGCAGGTTCGTGTTTCCCGAGATGGAATTAGGATTCATAATTAGGGCGAATTATATGCTATTTATTGGTTATCGTGGAAGAGGGATGGGATGCAGGAATGAAGTTTGTGGTATGATAACTTCTAATCACATTTTTGTACAATCATTATGTAAACTTGGTAGAAAAAGGAGCAAGATTGGAGTCTATTGTAAGCAAGAAAATTACAAGAATATTATTGATTAAAATTCAAACTTACTATCTGCCTGCATGCACTATATGGCCATACATGACATTTTATACATCTCCATATATGTACATATATATATATATTATGTTTTTAACCCATAAGTTCTTTTGATGATTCGGGCTAAAACAAACTCACAAGAGATTGATTACCTGGTGTCAAAACACAAGTCCAATTACATGTTATTGAAGGTTATAACAGGAAAAAATTAGTTCTGTTTGGATAAGATTACCTACCGCGAATACAGTAGTAGTTGAGTGAGAAGTGACAGGTGACTGACTCCTCCTTTTATTGCAGGATTTAAATGACATGTCACACGAAACTCTCTTTCTTTTGAAGGCAAAAAAAATCAGAAATTATGAGGTTAAAGCTCCAAGAAAGTGCAGGTAGTCGACTGGTGGAGTGGAGCCCCGCGGCACCCTCCATATTATCAGGTCAATGTCACGATTTTTTTAAAATAAAAATATTAATTTTATTTTCTAATACTTTAAATTATTTAAATTGACCTTTATATTTTTATTTTTTTTAATTTTAATTATGTACTTTCAATTTTTTTTTTTTTTATTTAGTCTTGATAGTTAGTTGAACGAATTTCACGTTTAGATGGTATTCTAATTTTTAATACAATAAAAAATTAAAATTTTAAAAAAATAAGACCCTAAAACCACCTACATCCTCTTCTTTTTCTTTTTCTCCTCCACCGTAGACACGACCGGTTCTACTGTCGGCATTGCTGCTTCTGCGACGGGCTCCTTTTGCCCGCCGTGTCTAACCTCGGAGAGCTCAAATGGAGTTTTAGTTGCCTAAAGTCCTGATGAACCTAAACTGGATTTTGGCTAAATTCGAAATCTACCTAGAACCAAATTCTAATAATCAGATCAATCCATTAAATCAGTTCATACAAGAAACTATATATTATCGGAGGTTCAAAAGCAAGAGGAAAGCGTTAAAATAATCATTGAAAAACACAAGAAAGCAACCAACTTCCATAAGTGGATCAAGAAACTTTGTCATCCCAGAAAATAAAACATTCAAATTTCGTACTTTTGAGGGCTTGGTAATGGAGCCTCATTGACTAAATCTGACCAGACGGGCAAGCTAGCTAACCTCACCACGCAACCCTTCCTACCACCGACTTTGTCACCATCTCCAGTGCCGTCGTAACAAAAAGAAAACATATCAGCCCCTTACGAGCGCCGATGCTGCTAAATCGCCTCGAATATCTCCGAGAACCTCGATCGAGCTCTCACCTTCATTCAGAAGCGCAGGCACAATGGTCTCCTCCGCTCTGTCTTCTTCACAACCACCACCGTCGATTTCCGTAGGGTTTCAATCTCCTGAGTCATCTATCTTCTGTTTTTGTTAAAGAATTCTGTGGTATATGACATAAAAACTCATTATAAAGAGACATTTAACGCTTTCATTAGCGGTGATATTGTGTCTTAAAAGGTCTGAATTAAATAAAAAAATTTAAAAATAGTATAAAAATTAAATTAAATATTTTATTTTATTTTTTTAAACAAAATTCATTGTCATTGTGATGAAATTTTGTATTAACGGACAGTATAATATTTTTTTTTTACCAAAAAATAATAATATAACATGTTCATATCTATAGTTTTCTATTTTTATGTATACAATAAGATAATTTTATATATATATATATATATTTCCTTAAGAGAAGAGATTGTAACTACCTTATCCATAATTCGAAGAGAAATTGTGACATCCAACATGTGTAAGCGCAAATGCACGGTGCTGGTTTTTCATTTCATAGAAACTCAGAACTGAACTATATTCGATGCGGACGGAGATTTACAGAGACCAAGTGATGGCGAAACAGGACAATCGAATGAAGTACCGAAAGTAAAAACACAAACAAAAAAAAAAACCTACGGCAATTGCGAAATTGAATTTAAATGAAGGCGAGAGCTATTTCAGATCTTCGATGGCTTTGAACGGATAAGAAACAGAGCACCAGAGCCGTAGTGACGGAGACCGCGACGGAGCTGACGGTTTCGAAAGTAGTGGAGAATCGGCGTTCTTGCAGACTCCAGAGAGTGCTAGCGAAGGAGACCAGACCTTCGACAACCATTGCTAGGACTAGCGCCATGAATCAAATTTCAGAGAATGGGAAACCGGAGAATCATAAAGAATAGGGTGAGTTCTAAAGGGAGAAGAAGGTGGCGCTGTAGTTGGAAGCTGATCAAACGAACAGTGGAGGGGATTAATGGCGTTGATGGAGACCTCTCTCTTTTGGTTTTTTCATGAAAATAGTAATGACCATACAGTGTGTGTATGCATCATTATACGTGTGTCTGACAGAGAATTGGTTAATAAATGATTTAACGGTCTTTCGGCAGGTTGCAGACAAAGGGAAAAGAGGGGTTATTTCTGCGTTCTTTCTGGTTTCACCTTCCCTCCATTCCTGCAGTTTCTGCTCATCATAATAAATGCGTTATAAGTTCAATATATATTTTGACTTTTCAGTTTGATTCAAATTAATCTAATTATTAAATTATTTATCAAAACAGTTATTATAATTTTATCTTTAATTTCTTTTTCATTACAATTTCATTTCTTACATTTTCTATTTATTTTTATATATTCAGTTTGCTTTCAATTTTTAATTAAATTGATAATAATAATAATAATAATAATAAATTGAAGAATATTTTTATTAATTAATTAAAATTATTTTTTTAAAATTTCTTTTTTTAAAAATAAGTCAACCATATTGATGTATCTTGAATTGCGATAGTATTTATTTATATTTTAAAAATAATTTATTTAAATTTTTTTGTATTTATTATAATAAAATTTAATATATGTTTTATAAAAATTTTATTTACAAAAAATTCTACTAATTTTTTATAAATAAATTTACTAACCTATTGATAATACACTATCAAATTATAGAGTCAAATTTTTTTTTACCGATTTTATCCGTAAAAGTAAACACACTAACAAATCACGTAAAATCTTTGTTTTTTTTTTCTGCTTTCGCTATGGCGTAATTATAAATGCTTCAAAAATTAATTTTTTTTAACAAAATTGATTATTTTAAATATTTGGCGAACATATATCAAATTATAACAAAAATAAATATTATGAACTAAATTGTGATAATTATCAAAATTCAAAAAATAATTTGATAATTTATCATCTAAAATTCATTGTTTTAAACACAACTAAATAAGTTACTGAGATTTATAAATTACAATCAGAGAATTACAGCTGCATCGGCTTATTTTAGTTTATTTTTAGATTTTCACTTTTACCTTTATCAAAGTGAAAAATAATTTACCAAATTCCAACTTTTTAACTGCCAAAACAGAAAAAGAAATCCAACTAAATAAGCATAAGAAGCTTTTTAAGTTAGTTTTATGTGTTAATTTTCTTTTAATAAAAAAAATATCATTTTTCGATAAAAATAAATACAAATAAGTGTTAAAAAAATAGGTAATTCATACTAATATCGAAAAAAAAAATTAAGCAAAATGCGCATTATTACGGGACAAGTAAACTCGAGCAGAATATTTAAGGTTGATAATAAGAATATAAAGTTAGAATAGAATATCTAAGATTGTTTATAAGCATATAGTAAGAAATTAACTTTAATATTTTTGCTATGTACAAATGATATTTCAACAATTCTCTATAAAGGGAAGAAAGGGGAGCAGGGGGATTAAGCAGGAAAAGTGTAGGGCAGGGGGTAATTAGGAGGAAGAACAAAGAAGATTAGAAAGATAAGCAAGGAATTAAAATGATTGTCAGCTAAATAAATTTTAGGATTAATTATCATGATGCGGCTCATCTAACTTACCACTAAATCCTCCATGTATCTAAAACAATCTACTTCTCATCATCACTATCTCCAGAAGGCTTTCGCCTTCTCTCCCTCTTTTCTTTAGTAGGGTTTGTTTATAATCGTGTCATAATGATTATCTTAGAGTATGTGGCATAGTAGACACTGGTAAAGAAAATATTGAATCAAACATATGTAACTTACCACTAACCATATTAGGGAAATTATACTTCTCAATAAACCACTATATATGTTTTCTAAGATAAATTCAATACCAGACAGGCTATGAGTTGTGGTACAAGTCAACCCAGAAGTTCCTGCCAAGACTTGTCTGGTTTTAAGCAACAAGCAAGCCCTTCGAGATATCATTTCAACCATTGAGGAGACAAAACCAGGCCATCGGTTTCAAGTCTAAGCTCGTTTCTTCAGATTTTGATTTAACCGAGCAGAAAGATTAAATAAATAGTGAGTAGTAGTACTTGGCAAAGCATGTATTGATAACTTTGGGCAAGCAGAACCTCGCATTACGAGCGATTAGATAGAAATTGAAGTTACCTGCATTTCTCTGGCAATAGAAGGGAGCCATCTCTCCCCCCTAATTCTTCTCAGTTCTGCAACTCTTTCTTCCTCTTTCTTGGCTTTTGCTTTTGCTGCTCCCTCTTTAGCTTCCTGTCTAGCCAATGATTTTTGACATGCATCTTTGGCAGCAGCCAGTATATCAACCCCATCTAAAGCAACTGATTTGAGCTTTTTTCTAAACTGCAAACCAATGTAATTTTCAGGCAAAACAGAAATATACACAAGAAAAGTAAAAAGTACATCAACAATCATAACGGAGAATCTACACAGAAAAAAGCATACCTCCTTTGATTTCTCATCAATTCTGCTCCCAGGAAGGATTTTTGGTCTTTTTCTGGGTCCTTGAACTTCATCTGGTAGTACAAACATAATCTTCGGTCATCAACTCAAAATGGCATGAGAGAAATAGAGAGGGAAACCCCCCGCAAATCATTCAAATTCCTTAAGGCTATTTTTGGACCAAATTTACAAATACTATAGAATTCATATATAGCTACACAATTCAGTTCTGAGAAGTTGTATACTGTTATTAGGATGACAAAATTTTGAATTGTACAGGTTTTCACCTGAAGTTGAAAAAATACATTTCAAATTGTATTAAAATTGATATAATTAGAATTTGTTGTTCTAAAAAAAATTCCATATGAACTCATTTTTGGTTTAGTTAGGACGACTTTATTTATCTGATAGTCAAAAGAAGAGTATATTTTTATAAAAATTCTATAACACTTAAAATTTACTCCAAGAATAGTCTAATTTAACAGATCAAAACTTCTATAGATTGGTTCGATAACTTAACTAGAGATACAATGACTGGATCATACATGCACCTAATAATGCCGGAGGATTTCTCTCTTGCTCACATGAAGGCATGTGGACCTAAAGAAAATGAACAACTACCTCCACTTCTATGGCCTACAAGTCCCATGGCCTCCAATGGAGGAAAAAAGAGAAGATCCATATAGCTCATGGAAATGGAAGCCAGTACTTTTTCAGAAGCAAGGCATGCTTGCCGGCTTTTTTTGGTTCCTTTGCCAATCACTTACAGCAACTTATTAAACTAAATAATGGTGATAATAATAATACTAGCTGCAATGGGTGATGAATTGATCACGAATACTAATCAGAAGCCTCTGAGACATTTATGGCCTCCAACAGTTTCAGTCTTTAAATTAAATAGAAAAGATCCTGACTGTTTAAAAATAAAACTATTCTAAATCATCCATCCTCCACAGGCATGTTAGATTTTCACCATGACCACACTGTGGCTTTGTTGCCACTTTGAGAGGGTGTTGAATCGTATGTAATCTAACCTACAAGATCCCACAATGGTAACTGAAGAAGGCATCCAAAAGTTCATTGTGAGAGAAAAAAGGCAGAATGAATAATTAGATACACTCACCTACGCGATCAAATACTATACCGGGGGAAGAATATTTGAACAATCGAATTCCACCTTCTTCTTTTTCAGGCTCATCCTCTATCAAAGGAATATCCTGCTTTACAAACACTAATGTCTTCTCTAGGATTTCATCCAAAAGCTTCTGTCCCTGAGAGAAAGAAAACCAGTGAAGACAAAAACCAACTATTATCATACGGTTAGGCCAAAATTCAACCCCAATGGCCATTGGAAAAGACCATAGCTTCTTGAGCCCCGATCTTGGGTTTGGCCTTTTCCTGTGAATTATTAATTAGGTGGAAGGTCTTTGATTGGTTCCTGGCAAAATTTAGCTAGTTAAGAAACTGAGAAAACCACGAAGTCCATGGCATGGTTAATTGAGATTGAGAGATTAAGCATTGACAGTGATAATTGTTAATTTAAAGGAAAAACTGCAAAAGGCATGTTCAATTCACTTTTGCTAGTAAAGCTATAGTACTCGTCGGCAGAAATTCATGGAGGAAACCGAAATCATTCCCCGAAGAAGAAAGATTTTTGTTAAAGAAGTCAGAGCAAGAAAAAAGATTATATGAATATATAAAGGAGAGCAATGACCTTTATTTGGTAATGCTTGAGCTTCTTTGGCTTAAACCAGTAGTCTTCATCATCTTCTCTACAAGTCCTCGCGGTTGTCGTTGCAGTGGATGTCGACGTGCTTAAGGAACCATTGCAGGTGGAGCCAAAAGTGGTGGTGGCAGCAATTGATTGGATGGCAGATTTCCACTGGGGGTCTTCGTCTTCCTCTCCGCTACTGCTATCATGACCATCCATTGAACCCCTCATTTTCACTCCTCTCCACAGTGCAGCTCGGGCGAGGTTTTTGCAGAAAGAATTCAGGGTTAGACAGACACCCGAGGCGAGACCCAGAAAAGAATGGGCTTGACAGCCCAGTTATCATGGCCCAATGGGCTTCCGTATATATTGTAGTTTACATCTTAATTTGTCCAAGCGCTCAAACTTTCGCTTAAATGGGCTAGATGGTGATCCACGTCATCACATCACATCGGCTCCGGGTCGGAGTCGGCATGCTCACCGTCTCAAGAAAGGTCAGAGAAGAAATTTGGTTGCCCATCCAACGCCAAAAATATAACGGCAGCTTTCCTATCTTTCTCCCTCTTCAAGTAACCGAATCAAAGACATCAGCTTCTCGTTGTTCAGTGTTGGAAAGTACGCAGTCGCTCAATTAGCGAGCCAGACTACCAAAACCAGAATCATAAACCCTAATCAAATTTGATCAGGAGTTGATTTGCTGGTAATCTTGAGGAGAGCAAAGGCGAGACGGCGAGATGGGAAAGAAGCAGCATAGCAAGGACAGAATGTTCATAACCAAAACGGAGTGGGCAACAGAATGGGGTGGCGCCAAATCCAGAGAAACCCGTACCCCTTTCAAACGCCTTCCCTACTATTGCTGCGCGTATGTCCATGTCGTTTTATATTTTCATGTTTGCGTATGTATATACAGTATTTTATAGTTGCATCCTGCTCTTATAATTTTTATCTTTGTAATTGGGATTTTTTGGTGCAGACTTGCATTTACGCCGTTTGAGACTCCGGTATGCACGATTGACGGCAGTGTATTCGATATAATGTTCGTGTCCCTGTATCTTTTCTTCATAGTTCTCTGTTACTTCTCCTGCTTTGCAATTTCTCTTCCTCTTAAATATTGAATCATGGAGTCTTATTGGGTTTGTTGGTTTTGCAGGAATATCATGCCTTACATTAGAAAGTACGGGAAGCATCCTGTTACTGGAGCTCCATTGAAGCTAGAGGACCTCATTGCACTTACTTTTCATAAGAATGCTGAAGGTTAGCGTCTTCTTTTCATTGAGTCCGGTCTGCATTGCATGAAAGTTTTTGTTTTGGTTTGCATGCTTGATTTCGGGTGGTAGGGATGTTTTTTGCTTCAGGTCGTGAGAGTTCGCTGCTTTATTCATTTTCACTGAATAAGCAGAGGTAAAGGGTACAGACAGGAGAATGAAATAAAAATTACTACTGAATGAGTGCTTTGATGGAAAAAGATTTGTCCTTTTGACTAGCATATATGTGCATGTCTTCTTTAATAGGGCTGATGTTAGTAAAAACGAAGCTGGAGGTACCTTCATTTACATGAATCTGTTATTTGGTATAGATCAATTTGTAGAGTCGCTAAAAGTTTTCTGTGTGTATTAATGGTTTACTTGGAATAGTTCTAAGATGCAAGCACTCACTGGGGAATCAATATATTAGCAGCACAATTGAAGATATTGTTGCTTCCTTTCAAGGTCACTCTAGCTAATTTAGACATGTTTGGGTAGTATCTGCGTTGCTTTTAGGTCCTTAGACAAATTGCCAACAGTTGCAGATTAGGCTAGTATCTATCTTGCTTGTGGGTCCTCCTTCCACAAGTTGCCAATTGTTTTGGAAGATTGAACTTTTTTTGAATGGGATCTAGTCCAGATCATATGTATGGAAAAACAAGCAACTAATTTCTAGATATTTTTTTTTTAAATAAAAAAGTAACTAATTTAGGATATGTCTATGAAGTGTTTCTAACACAGTTCCAGTTTATTTAATTTAGAATATGTGACTTCACTAAAGTTACCTTGAATTTGAGTAACTCATTCTTTTCACTGTCGAGAGTTTTCCTTGTTTTCCACAAAACTGCTTTTCTGCATGGAAAATGCATGGTTGTTTGATTAGTGGTGCATGTTGGATGATTAGCTCAGCAATCATTTTGCCTGGTTGCTCAACGAGTAATCCCACTAGTTTTTTGAGGTAGGATAGGACTGCACATTTTTCCCATTTCAGTATTGTGCAAGGAAAAAGCACAAGGGATGGCCATACATGCATACGAAGGTATTAGAAGTCCCAAGGTGAATATTGATGTGATGTCTAGTGTTTGGTAACTTTGGCTACAACTTGCAACCTTAGAATCACGAAATATTTATATGGATGGAAGTGTTTGCTAGCAACCTTCTTCTGATGGTTTTATTGCTGGCTATGTTGGAATGTGATCTGAGTTCTTGCTGGTCTTGTCTTTAAATGCAAATCTTATGCTTTCTCTTTGAGTTCTTTTTGGTTCTACCTTATTTCTAATAGCTTCAGTATACTGAAACTCTTGGAGACCTTCTCTGTAGGAGAATACCATTGTCCTGTCCTAAACAAAGTTTTTACTGAATTTACTCACATCGTTGCGGTGAAGACTACAGGAAATGTCTTCTGTTATGAGGTTTGTTTTCTCTTCAATAGTCAATGTGAGTCATTTTCTCTGTTCTATATGTACAGTGTGGGAATACTATAAGCTCCTTGTTACTCTTTTTAGGCAATTAAAGAGTTAAACATCAAGACTAAGAACTGGAAGGAGCTTCTAACAGATGAAACATTCGCAAAGGAAGACCTTATAACCATTCAGGTAGTATATACAAACTGAATGATCTGCATCTAGTCATTCTTCTGGCTAGAATGTAAATGACTTATCTACCCATATTTTTCTGTTGTGTTTTTCAGAATCCTAATGCACTTGACATTAGAGTTACCCTGGAGTTTGATCATGTCAAACATAGTCTGAAAGTTGATGATGAAGGTGAATAGCCTTTTCCTAACTCTAGGACCAGATTTTAAATGTTCATACTTAATCTTTTTTATTGTCAATCTTAATAAAATTTTCAGTGATAATGACAATTTCAATATCTGTTTTTCAGAACTGAAAAAAATGAGCTCTGACCCTGGGTATAACATTAATATTACTGGGGATATCCAGCAGATGCTTCAAGAGCTTGGAACTGAGAAAGGGAGGCAAACTGCATTGCTCGGTGGAGGTGGCAGTAAAGCACAAAATGAAAGGGCTGCTGCTCTCGCAGCCATTTTAGAAGCAAGGTCACGCATCAAAGAGGGTCCAAATTCAGATTCAAAGGGAGAAGCTAAAGCCCAACAAGCTTTTAGTATTGTAGATGCTGCATCTGCATCAGTACATGGAAGAAGTGCTGCTGCAGCAAAAGCTGCACCAACTGATAAAACTGCTGCACGAATAGCTATGCACATGGCTGGTGAGAGGATGCCTGTGAATGCTAAGATGGTAAGTTTTCTCTATGTTTAACTTCTCTTAGGTGTCATAACTCCCTTCTCACCCCACTGAAAAAAAATGCACATCCTTGAGCAGCAGAAACAGCCATGGATCATCAGCTTGGAGTTCATATATTTCATTTGAAGTAGAAATGATTTTTTCAGAACATGAACTGTGCATGTTAATTGACATTAAGTATCCAATTGATATTTTTGTTCTGTTAGTTTTAACTTCAGTATCCAGTTTCTACAAGAATTCTATATATTGTTTATAATTTAATTTCTATCTAGTGGAAGAAAATTAATTCTTATGTTCTAGGCGATAGATTTATTTTCTGGGTCAAATCTAAGGATCTCATAGATATGAATATTATATTTACATAAATGTTATTGTGCAAGAATATTATTTTTAGGTATCCAATTGATACTTGATATTCTAATAAAATTCTAGATAATTTTTAATATAAATTCTTTACAGTGGAAGAAAATTAATTCTTATGTTCTAGGTGATGGATTTTTTTTCTTGGTCATATTTAGATATCTCATAGATGAATATTTTATGTCTATAAATCTTAATGTACAGTTGAACTACGCGTGGTTAGTATTAACGTGAGTTTTATTTTCAGGTAAAGAGCCGTTTTAGTTCTGGCGCTGCTTCGAGATCATTCACTTCAACTTCATTTGACCCTGTCACCAAAAATGAGTTTGAATATATTAAAGTGGAGAAGAATCCCAAAAAGAAAGGTTATGTTAAGTTGCACACAACACATGGTGATTTGAACATTGAACTTCACTGTGATATAACTCCCAGGACGTGTGAGAACTTCATCTCTCTCTGTGAACGTGGTTACTACAATGGGGTGGCCTTTCACAGAAGCATCCGGTACATTACGTGTTCTTATTTTGCATTGTCTATCCTGAGTTATTTCTTATAGTATAACTGTAGGACTAAGCCTACTGCATATAGGAACTTTATGATTCAAGGAGGTGATCCCACCGGTACAGGGAGAGGAGGTGAATCTATATGGGGAAAGCCCTTCAAAGATGAACTGAACTCGAAGTTACTTCATTCTGGAAGAGGTGTTGTCAGTATGGCTAACAGTGGTCCGCACACAAATGGTTCCCAGTTTTTCATCCTGTACAAATCTGCAAATCATTTAAACTTTAAGCATACAGTTTTTGGTGGAGTTGTTGGTGGCTTGACTACACTGGCAGCAATGGAAAAGGTTCCTGTTGATGACGATGACCGACCTCTGGTGAATATTAATTTCCAGTTTTCCCTTTACATTTAGTGATTATTTGAAACTTTTTTATCTACAGTGCATCCTCAACAATCTGCTTACTAAATGAGAGTTTTCTGGAATGATGGCAAATGTAGCATTTAACAATATATATTATCTGTTTAGTCTGACACAGTTTGAACTGTCAACATGTCTCTTTCAGTTGATATTTTCAGTTTCTATTGAGAATGATTCAATCTTTGTTAGATGCTGTTTGAAAAATGTGAGCACTGGAAATTATGTATTCTAAGTTTTATTGCAATATTCATCTTGTAGCATATGAAAGCCATAAGTTGGAGACAAAAATCAGGTTACGTGTGTGCATGACACGTTCGGTTTGTTTGGTTTTGTTTAGGAATTTCTTCCCTCATAATGTGTTCTGGAACTTTGACCTCAAAATGCTTGGACATTTCCCTTCTCATAAAAACTGTTAGCTTGAAAGAAGCTACTTCTATTCACTGTCTAAGCTTTTCTTTGGTTCTTGTGTAACTTGTACAGGAGGAGATTAAGATAAATAGCGTTACTGTTTTTGTTAATCCATACTCAGAGCCTGATGAAGAAGAAGAAGAAGATGAAGAGAAGACCAAAAATGAGAAGAAGATAGATGATGAAGAGAATGTCTGCTTCTACCCCCTTTTGTATTAGGGCATTGTTTTTCTCCTTTTTGTTTAAATATCTTTTTTCCTGATAATCACTTGTTTTTCCTTCTCTCACATTTCAGGATAAGGTTGGGTCATGGTATAGCAATCCTGGAACAGGAACAACAGAATCTGGTTCCTTGGGTGGTGTTGGTGTTGGAAAGTACTTGAAAGCAAGGAATGCTCCAGCTGGATCTGGTCCAATTACCAATGCGATTGACACTAGCTTGGCAACGAATGCGACATCAAAGAAAAGAAAAGTGGGGATTTCAACGGGAGAATTTAAAAACTTTTCTGCCTGGTGAGAATTCCCTAATCTTGTACCATAATGGCTGAATTTTGAAATATGCTTTGTATTTGGTTTAGTTTGCCTTAAAAACTACCCTTGTAGAAAATTATATATGAATCAGAGTAAAAGGGGCATGTTATTGATAAAGTTTGTTGTTTAGTCTGTATGTAGTATAAGACTCATGGAGCACAATCCACAGTAGTTCTGAGGCATATTTGGTCCAAAAACTTCTCGTGGTGAATGGTCATAATCTTATTAAAAGATGAGCAATTCTTTTCGTATCTACCTTTCTCATTTTACTGATTCCACTCTAAGGAAACACACTAATGGTTTTTAGTGTGAAATTCTGTTGATTGTTTGTTTGGAACCAGAATTTGGTTTGTATTTCTCGATTCTTTTTTAGAGGTTATACACGTAGACATAATTGAGAATAAGGAAGAAAAAGAATTTGGTGGATAAAAAGTTAAAACCCAGAAGACCTGAACCACAATGTTATGTGAATGGGCTAAGACTTGAGTTACCATACATGCCCAGCAAAGTCCAAATTCCTGAGCTGACATGTCGAGCTGAGATAATTCTCTCATTTAAAGATTCGCACAACAAGTGATATGTAACACTAATAGGCTTGGATCACTTACAAATCCACTTACAACCTCTAGCCACAGGAAAGAAACAAAAGATTTAGATATTCTTGCTCTTTACTTTCAGTATCTTTCACTGCTCACAAGTTTTCCTCCAAGTTTTCCATCTCAAAAACTTGTGGATAAGCTTTTCTCCCTCTCCTTCCCCTCGCCTTTTGGAACTTAAGTCCACCTTTTTTGTCAAGTTAAGATTTGAAAACTAGAGAGTGGAAAAAACTTCCCATGTGGCTGGCATGCATTTCTTCCTAGTTCTGCCAATAAAGGTGTGAAAAATCTAGTAACAGATATACTTTCTCTGTTAATATCATATCCTTAAGGAAAAAAATAAAGGAAACTTCTGTGCTTAGGATAGCATGCGCAAAACGAGGATGGTCCAACAATGTTGAAAAGCTGAAACTTTTTTGGAAGTTTCTTGCAGTTGAACCTGCCTGCTGTGGTTCTGAAATCGGCGTGACTAATGCCTTGAGTAGATTCAGTTTTTTCCCTACATGTGTACTTCTCTTCTATTTTGTGAAATAATTTGTGTCAAGAAGGGAAATAGTTGTTGGATGGAAGCGTTAGGGGCGTTAGAGGGAGACCTTGATAGTAACAACAGCTTACATTATGCTTGTTAGGAGTTCTCTTTGCTCTGGTTCTTGTGTTGTAACTTGTACACATGCTGCTTTTCCATTAGCTAGAAACAATTGCACAATCGACCCAGATGGAAATTCTATGCCTCTAAGTTATCTATTAGTTAATCGTGAGTACTAACTTTGTAATGTGATCGCTGATTTCTGCAGAATATTACTAAAAACACTTTTTTTTTTAAGATGGAATTATATACTGCTAAAACTACTGCAGAATGTTACAATTTGAAATAAAGTTATGTTGTTTGGAGGCACCGCAGTAATATAATAGCATTATAAGTAGATTAGATATATATATATACAGGTAGAGAGAGAGAGAGAGAGAGGGGGGATGATGAAATGAAATCCAAGTAAGGTTTGGAGTGAACGGTGAGAAGAGGGAGAAAGAGGGTGGTTCCAGTGGAAAATTCAGACTGGAGCAGACACTCATTTGGTGTGGCAGTGTGCACTTTATAGGCAAGGCAGGATTCAGAGGACAATTTACGTGTTGTTATGTTGCATAATGATTGATGCAGCTCTGCATCAAGAGCAAGACAATATGATCATATGGCAGATATCAGATGCATACATATGGGTGGCCCATCATTTGGACACACCCCTTTCATCACAACACGACACTTTTTACACTCTTTCCCTTTGGTGCTGAATGAATTGTTTTGGACGCTTTCTCTTCTCCACTGGCGTACATTCACCTTGTTTATGCATTTAGCTGGTACTCTCTGCCTCAGTGGTTTTGTCCCGAAACCAAAAATTCGAACTGTATAAACTCGAAAATCAAATTGACCAATATATTAAACTGAATTTTAGTTGACTTATAATTTGGTTCATGTTTGATGTGAAATATTTATTCGTGGTGGTCTGAGCATTTTTGCTGAAGCTGTGTTTCAGGTACATCATACTTATGGCAAGGCATCGGCCACTCACAAATAATTACTAAAATATAAATTTTTATTAAAAATAATTCTGGCTTATAAGTATATTTTATTATTTAAATAATCGTATACAAAGCAAAATATAAAAAGATTATATTATATGCGAGAATGTAATATGCTTCGGGATTAATGGTCCCCAAAATAAAAACATTAATTCGGAATGCACATATATCACCTAGAGCTGAGTGAGTTATTATTAATTACTCTAATGGCATCATGCCCACCACATGATTTGACCGAAATTAAATATTAGTTTCTACAAATATTATAATCCCTTTTTTTTTAAATTTAATTTAATTAAATTTACCATGATTAATAACGTAACAGCAGTGAATTAATAAAGAAAAATTATGTAACCCAATTTAATTAATATGAAATTATTTTTGAAAGAGTCAAGGTCCACCACGACACATTAATATACACGAGGAATGATCTTATTGCACCAATTGGGAAAAGAATAAATAAATATATATATACAATTGTGTATAATCAAGTAATACAATACTATTGATGTTAATAATATTGATTTCTGAAAAGTTGTATTGAATTCAATATTAGCTTAATTTATTAGATATGTCAATTCATTTGTAATTTTATAACATTTAACAATTTTTTCTTTGATGTAACATAATTTATATATATATATATGTCAACATAATTATTTAATTAAAAATTTTATATTTTACCCAAATATTATGATTTTAAATTTTATTAAATACATAAAATTTGTTAGGACTGATATTGTTGATTTATAATATTTTATTTAATTTATTAATACGATGTTAAGTTACAATAATTAAATTATGTTAAATTTTTATGAATTTATTATATTTTTTAAAGTAAAATTTATTTAACTATAGTAGTTATAATTAATAAAAAATTCAAGATAACTTTTTTCTTTCCTAAAAGAAGGCTGACAATTATTTTATAAACCTTTCATTTTAATATTAATTAAAATAGTTTTTGTTGCAATTAAGCTTATAAAAAAGAGAAGATTAAACAAAACAACAAAAAAGGGCAAAAAAAAAAAAAAAAGCCAGCAAATGAGGTCTAGCAAAAGATTAATTAATAATTAGTAATTAGTAATTAATTATTAATTATTTAATGAACAATATGCAAAAACCGTCCCAATCAGAAACCAAAATTGATGGAGCGACATTTCATCTAATTAATGTCTTATCAATCCTACCTTTTTTTTTTGTTTTGTTTTGTTTTTGCAACATAATCCTGACAAATTAAATTAATATTAATTGTGATTAGCATAAAGTTTTAATTAAATTCCTTTTATAAAGTCTTTGTCTTATCTTATCATGTGGTTCTGTTAGTCTAATTAATTAGAAAATAATTATTAATTAGTATAAAATTATAGAGTTGTTATCAATAATCTAAAAGCGTAGGGGAGTTTCTGATAGCATATTTTCCACATTAAAACATATATGTTTACTAATCAGACTACATTTTATTAATAATTTAAAATTTTAAATAATATAATACATAGTAGAGTACCAGCTACTAAATATTTAATATAGTGTTATGAAAAAATAAATTTATAGTTATTGATATTTTTAACAATTAATTACAGCTTTCCCCTCCACAACTGCAATTTTGTGGGGTTGGAATTTGAAAAAGTTGGAATATTATTTGTGGGGAATATTTATAAATAGATATATACATATATATATATGTCTCTGTGTGTGTGTGTGTGTATATTTGTGTGTTTTCATCAGGTATAATTCTTGGAAAATGGGCAATATGTATAGACTCTCTCACTGCTTTGTCTTCTTCAATGACAAGCTCTTCAAGAAACACCCTTCCTTAAAACCCAGATTTCAACAAAGGGTCTACTACCCAAATAGTCCAACACCATGGAATTACCTAATCATTGACAAACAAATATATATGTCTATGAAACTCATAAGAGTCAGACAAAATACTAGATACACACACACACACATATATATATATTATTAAACCAACACAAACTTAAGAACATACCTAAAAGGCTAAATCCTTAAATCTGTACAATCAATATTCTTAAAATGCATAAATTTTTTTTTTTTTTATATTGTCTACAAAGATTATATAGTTCATGTGCATTAAAAACTAGTTTGGAGAAAAAAAAAGATTGGGTACGTAAAAAAAGATTATGAAAGCAAATCAATATGGAAAAAATGAATTAATGGAGATGCACATAATATTTGAGAAGCATTACCTTACCTTATATAACCCACAACACAAATATATATAATTATATGTGCAAATTTTGGTTATAAAACAAAGATTGAGATGGAGTAGATAGATGATCAAAGGGAGATTATTGGAGTTGGGTAAGTGTGGGATATTATATATATATATATATATATATATATAGAGAGAGAGAGAGAGAGAAGGGAAGCTGGGAGAGAATATAAGTTACATGGATAGTGGAGTAGTGGTATATCTAGAGAAGTGGCCTAAAGTTGGATTGATGCAAATGTAGGGGGGTTAATTAGTGGGTATGGTTTTATATACGAAGGAAGGAAGCGTGATATGGGAATGTGAAAAAGAAAAAAAAGGTAAGAAAAGCACGGTCTGGAAATTTGGGAATTGGGTATAAAATTTTTTATAATTAATGAATGTAAAAAAAGGAATAATCGAGCAAGTCATTCATAGCTCTGACTTCTTTTTTCTTTTTTTTTTTTTTAAAAAAAAAAATGAGATTGGTAATGATCATGAGATTAGTATTATGTGTGTGTGTGTGTGTGTGTGTATATATATTATAAAATGAGAAAAGGGGTGCATGGTATGGGTGAATGTAATTAGTATGGAAAAGAGGGAAAGTGTGGGAGAATTTTGGCAGTGTTTGGAGAGGGATTAGGGAGCAAGGAATGTGGTATGAGTGAGTTTTGATGGTGGGTTTGATGATGGTGATGCACGCCGGCAGCTTTATATATATACCCTCTCTCTCTCTCTCTCTCTCTTTTGTATATACAAAACCCAATTGGCACGCCTGCTCCCACTAAAACCTATCACTCTCTCTCTCTCTCTCTCTATATATATATATATATATATATATACATATGAAAGAATGAAAAAGCGAACCCACTAACCCATTTTCTCATTTCATTCTCCCCCCTTAATTATCTTTTTTTTTTTGTTTAACCTTTAAAAATGATAAATAGTAATCTTTTTGTCGAAGAGATCACCAAACACTTTGTTAGCTAACTAGTTCATATCCCCACTTTTATCTTTCTTATTTTTCAAGGAAAACTCGGATTACCTTTTGTCTACCTATATATTTTATTTAATTCTTACAATAATGTTTGCATTACATCTAAAATGTCATGACCGGCAATCATACAAGTCAAGTAAATGGGTAATTATAAATCAATACGTACGTATTCTCAATACATAAATGAACGATTTAGAAAATCATATATAAAAATGGAATCTTCAGTAGCCATCAAATTTTAATTTTTGAAAAAAAAAAAGAAGAAGAAGAAGAAGAAAACCCCATTGTTTGGCAACTTAATCTTTTGCTAGCTAGTTTTATAAACAGCAAAAGAGGACTATATATAATATATATATTAGTCAATTCCCCTCATCAATATTTTAAAAAGACACGAACCCCACTCCATATTATTCTTCATCGGTTGCAGGAAAAAAGAAAAAGCTCACTTCATTTTTTCTCTTTTTTATTTCATAATTTGCTTTGATAGTTAGATTCCTCTTAGCTTCTTCATCACACACACACACACACACACTGTCTCCCTCTCTCTCTCTCTCTAATAATTTTTTTTACAAAACCCAACTAGTAAAAATCAAATCTTAAGATCCTGCCTTTAAATTTTAATCATTCCAAATTCCCAATTCCCCTCTGTTTAAAATCAAACTTATACCACCATACCCACCATTGACTCTTCTTCTTCTTCTTCTTCTTCTTCTTCTTCTTCTTCTACCTAACAGAGGGACATATCAGAGCTTTAAAGTGATTTATACTAATCTTATTGATGTGGGTCTCTGTTTGGTTAAATGGATACCTTGTTTAGGCTAGTCAGTCTCCAATCCGATCAGTCTTTCAACTCCTCTAGCCGAACCTCTAGCAGCTCCAGATCCTCCAGACAAAACCACACCTATCACCACCAACAAGACCAAGACGAAGAATGCTTCAACTTTTTCATGGATGAAGAAGACTTCTCCTCGTCTTCTTCTAGGCCTCACTACTATCCTTATCACCAGCCCCACCCCTCCACTACGCCCACTAACACCACCACCACCACCACCACCACTCAATCCCACCATGCTTTTTCCCAGCTCGACCCTTCTGACTTCTCCTTTTCCCCTGCTCCTGATCTCAATTTCGATTATTCGCCCAACTGGGCTACTACTCTTCTCCTCGAGACTGCACGCGCTATTGCGGACAAGAACAGCGCAAGGGTTCAACAGCTCATGTGGATGCTCAACGAGCTGGGTTCTCCCTACGGAGATACTGACCAGAAGCTCGCTTCTTACTTCTTGCAGGCTCTCTTTAGCCGCATGACGGATTCCGGCGACCGCTGCTACCGGACTTTGGCGTCTGCGTCGGAGAAAACGTGTTCCTTCGAGTCGACGAGGAAGACGGTGTTGAAGTTTCAAGAAGTAAGCCCCTGGACAACGTTCGGTCATGTTGCTTGTAACGGTGCAATCATGGAAGCTTTTGAAGGGGAGACCAAGCTTCACATAATTGATATTAGCAATACATATTGCACCCAGTGGCCTACTCTGCTTGAAGCTCTCGCCACTCGTACGGACGAGACTCCTCACCTCCGGCTCACCACTGTCGTGCCCAACAAATCCGGCGCCACGTCGTCGGGCTCCGCCGCCGTGCAAAAGGTGATGAAAGAGATTGGAAACCGAATGGAGAAATTCGCTCGCCTCATGGGCGTTCCCTTTAAGTTCAACGTCATCCATCATGCTGGGGATTTATGTGATTTGAATTTATCAGAGCTTGACATCAAAGACGACGAAGCTCTTGCTATCAACTGTGTGGGCACGCTGCACTCGATCACAACCGTCGGTAACAGTAGAGATTCGGTTGTGTCGAGCTTCAGGAGACTGCAGCCGAGGATAATCACTGTCGTTGAAGAGGAAGCCGATCTTGACGTGGGCGTCGATGGGATGGAATTCTTCAAAGGTTTTCAAGAATGCTTAAGATGGTTTAGGGTTTACTTGGAGTCGCTGGAGGAGAGTTTCCCGCGAACAAGCAACGAACGGTTGATGCTGGAGCGGGCAGCCGGTCGATCCATCGTGGACCTGGTGGCATGTCAGCCTTCTCACTCCATCGAGCGGCGAGAATCCGCCACGCGCTGGTCTAGACGCTTGCATGCAGGCGGGTTTAGCCCTGTGGCGTTCAGCGACGAGGTGTGTGACGATGTACGCGCCTTGTTGAGGAGATACAAGGAGGGGTGGTCAATGGCACAGTGTCCTGACGCCGGAATATTCTTGTCGTGGAAAGACCAGCCGGTGGTTTGGGCCAGTGCATGGAGGCCTTCAGGATAACGTACGGCGGTTCACACGCTTGATTTGAGTGAGTGGTTTTCACACGTGTGACGTGTTTTTTTTTTTTTTTCTGGCACGTGCTTTGGAGGACGAGGGTACTACGGATTTTGTGAAGTGTGTATTTTTAGAAGCCTCAACGGTGGCGATCTTAAAGAAAGCATGGAGAAATTTTAAGTATAAAAAAAAAAAAAAAAAAAAAAAAAAAAGAATTATTGATTTGGGTCTGATTTTTAATTAATAGAAAATTATGGGATTTTTCCGAGTAAATTAAATCTTCCTTCCTCTTAATTTTGCGATTATTTATTTTCAAAGGAAATTAAAGAATTAATGGCCTTTTTCTTATCCTAGTCTTTAATAATTATTCTCATTATATTATTTTCCACGTAAAACACCTACTCCATTATGAATAAATTGCTCAACAACGTAAAGGTCCTATATGTGTGTGCGTGTGTGTGTATATATATATATGTATACGTGGTCCAAATTAGCAATCAATAGATTAAATATTTAAAATTTTGATAACGGGTATGGTCTATAATTTAGATTTGAACAATTGACCTTCCTAAATTGTCTCTATATACGTCCTATTGATTACCGGTTGTGATGAAATTATAAATACTTTGAATGAATGATCATACCCTAACCCACCAAGATACATAGGTTCGTATATATATTATTTATACCGGTCGGTGTTAATATAACAAATTAATATGAATGATACACTAATTTATAATATTAATATGTTCAAATGGAGTTGGTATGTTGTGTAATTGTCTAATGTTTTTTTTAATTGGTAATTTAATTAATTAATTAAAATTATTACGAGTTAAGCAAATTAGCGAAATAAAATGTCGTTATCTAGTTATGTTAAGAGAGGGGGGGGTCCTTCAGAATCTTGGGACGGCCAATGGGCTTGGGCTGCGTTTGGAGAATCTCAAAATGTATTTTTTTAAAAGTTGTCTAGCTATTAGTGGCGTAAGGCCGCTAAGAGACTTAGTGGCCAGCATGTATACGTATGTGTGTGTATATATGTGTGTGTGTGTGTGTATGGATATATCAGCATTCATGGGTCACCTTCCATTTGAGAGAGAAAAAGAGAAAGTTAGCTTTATATTTGCCTAGTTATATCAATGGCCCCCACCGAAACTTCTATCAATACCTAGAAAAAGAAGAGGTTATTAATTAGCTAATTAATTGATTGATTAAGTTTAATTAATTTAATTAATTACTAACAAAAGAACAAAAAATAAATAAATAAATAGAGTTTCATGGTGCTGTAGCAACGTTAACAAGTGTCGTACTTTATAGCCAACGAAAGATGGGGGGAAAAAAGAGTTATAGTGGGAACTGCTTTTTAGGATTCAGATCCTAATCTTTTCATCAGACTCTCTTCCCTTTATATATATATATATATATATATATACTTATATATGTTTCTGTTTATACACACACACACACACACATATATATATATATATTATAATAAGAAAAAATTAAAAGAAAGAAGAAGTTGGCCCATATGTATCTGCTTTAAAAAAGAGATTAAACTTTGGGCTGTGTTTTGTACCATTGACGATGACCAGCTATCTTCCTGGGGGGGGGGGCGAAAAAAGCTCGACCGGAAACATGTTACAAAAGAAAAAGATATTAATTATATGCTAAAAAAGATGAATATAATAATTTCTTCCTTTTCTCTTGTTTAGTATGTGTGTGTGTGTGTGTGTATATATATATATATATATATATTTATGTATTGTTAGCTTAACGTAATACCATTTCTTCAATTCTAAATTTTCTAATTAATCATTGTGGTTACACCTAATTAATATCTAGCTAATTACACTTTTCAAATTGTGGTCACGACATAATCTAATTACTAATCATAATTGTACCCGTATATATATATATATATATATATTTCCAACTTCAATATTTTTCATAGACTTGTAGCCAATTTGGTAAATTTTGATGATGAACCCACCAAGTTAGTTTAATCAAGTGTTTCATTAATTTTAAGTAATTATATATATATATATATTTATTAATCAGTTTATAAATATATATTAATTATAATACAATATAAATGATTTTAAACTCAATAGCTTTTGTTACTGAAAAACCTATAAAATATTAATGTTGATGTGGTTTAAAAGTATGATAATTTTAATCACTAGAATATATGTAATTATTTTATAAATTAATATTATGTGCATTATGAAAACATAAAAAAAAAATCCTAAAAATCTCCTTCTATATAAGTTTGCTAGCTTATATAGACTATCGTAATCTATAAGAATAAATTTTTTAACTCGAACTCATATAATCGATGATTTTAGAAGTGTCACGATAACGTTAAAGATTGAGTATTTTTATTTATATTTTTTCGCAAATGATTAATCTGATATTTAACACAAGAATCATTCTTATTATATGATTTATGCATTTTTATTTTTTAATTATTTTTAGTATTGTTATTCTAAATTTTATGAATCCAAAAGAGAAGGATTCTGTAGCAGACTCGTAGTCTCACACTTTTGAATCTTTGATTATGTTGAATCATTTATTGATACATACATACATACATAAAACATATATAGAGAATATGCAATTGACATTTTGGGCAGGCCTGAAAATGGAGGGGGCTACAGCCTTTACCCAAAACTTAGGCCATGCCAGCTTTATGTAAAGACCCAGATCAGATCAGATCAGGTTCAGTCACCTTACATGGCCATACCATACCCTCTTAAAATTCATCATAGTCCCCTAGAAAAAAAAAGCTGCCCTTTTCGTAACAGATACATATAATAACATGCCCCGGAGGAATATTATATGTGTGTATATATATATATAGACATATATTGTAGAAAGTTAAATCTCAAAAACATTGGCCGCATTCAAAATTTAGGTCACTCATTCATTTCTTACACATCTGAGAAGTAGGGACTCCAGTGTACCTTCTTCAGTAAATGAATCATTTTCTTTTTTTTTTTTTTTTTTTCCAGAGTCTTCTCCAGTTTCCTTTTTCAAAGTTTTCTTTTCTAATTTTAGTTTTAATTTTTTTTCCCCCTCTCACATGCACCCAAAGCAGTAAAAGTCAGTACTACAGCCACATCATGCATGACTGAAGAACTATAACAATGTTAGATGGAAATTATTTTAACAATGTACTAGCCTAATTGCTTGGGAGAAATGCTAGCTCCTCAGTCAATAACTCCTGAATCACTGAAAAGAAATCTTGACCGCTTATTGTTTTATTTTCTTCAAGTCCATGGTCAGAATTTCAATGATTTGGTCCAGTTGCTCAGAAACTATATATAGAAACTTTGTATAACTGAGATGCTGATATCGATGGCTAAACTTGTGAATAAGTTCCAGCAGGTGGGTTTATCCATAAAGATCCATCCTCCTAAAAAGTTATATTAACAGTCACCTAACCAAGTAAGTATAAGTTTCCACTGGAAGTGTTTGACACTTAACCCATCTACATCATGTTATCGTGCTGTGAGAGCTAAAAACCAGAAGCTTTAAAATTATGGACAAAACAATGAAGACCAGTGTAAAAGTAACCAAAGAACCTCAGCATATATGATACAGTACGGCTAAAATAAGGGGAAAGCCTAGTATCATTTCGAGACACTCCACCCAGGAGGAAGTCTCCACTTTCTATGCCAATATATCGACACTCTTGACCATAAAGGGAATCCAAAACTATAATCAAATGGCCGATCAGCGGGTCCCCCAACTACTAAAGGCAACCATACATACCTTGAATCCCTCAGGTCAGCCGGATTCCACCGGTCTGCCATGAAGATAAACGAACCTGGAATCCCCGGCAAAGGAATTACATACGTACTCTGTGCAAAAAATGTAGTGAGCCGAAACACTTTATTCCCTCCAATACATGGGTTCCCAATTGTCTCCCATGGCCCCATAATAGACTCAGCTGCATGAGCCAGTGCTTCGTTTGGAGCCCATCCAGTGCATCCCGACGTGATCATGTAATAAGTGCCCCCGTGCTTAAACAGGGCTGGAGCTTCCCGGTGCTGTCCCACGAGAATCCTTCGTGCACTATGAGTTACATCAAGATAATCTTCGGTGAGTGGTCCAATGTGGAGTTCACTATTATCCTCAGAGGAATAAATGAGGTACGCCTTGCCATCATCATCTCTGAAGATTGTCATGTCCCTGCTATCACATCCATGGGGCCTTTTGCCATATAGATAATCAAATGGACCAGTTGGGTAGTCGCTAATTGCAATGCCAACTACAGCTTTAGTGTAGTTTGCATCGTCAATGTGCATCCACATTACGTATTTTCCAGTCCTCTCATTGTAAATCACTTTTGGCCGCTCTAGTACATTGGATTTGTGAAGATCATGAGTTTCATTTGCCTCTTCTGCTGCCAACACAATGCCCTCATTTTTCCATGTCCACAAGTCCTTTGAAGAGTAGCAACCAACTCCTATTATGTCAACCTGAATAGAAGGGCAAACACATAAGAACTTAATTGGAGTTCTTCGATCTTAGGAACTAAAAATGTGAATCACTGAACTATATTGTTCAGGCTGCGGCTGAAGAAGAGAATAATAGCCTGAGTGAAAGTTCAGTAGCAGGTGATGATATCCTCATAAGGTAAACCATATTAAACCATGAAGCAGCTTAGGACAAGAGAAAATGTAGTATTGGTTGCTTGCAGATTCAACCAACTGAAAGAATCCCCCAGTTAATTGGGTCCCTTGCTTCCTTATTTTACATTAGTATCCAACAGAAAGCATTAAGTTATGAGATTTTAAACAAAACAAGAAAAACGTTTCAGTAAAATTTACAATGTAAAACCCCCTTTGATAACATTAATTTGATTCTGGCTAGGGCCCAACAGTAGTTTCTCACTCCTCTGATGCTCAAGTCTACCAGAAAATAAGTGTCCTTGAAACAGCGCACTGCATAAAAATATATGCTTTAAAGCATTACGCACAAGTCTAATGGACCCCATCATTTATACCATTGCTGTAAAATGTCAAGTCCTACTAAAATTATTTCTGAATAGCACTCTTTTATAATCAACTAATAAGGAGTAACAGAAGCATCTTAGAGGAAAACAAAAGAACCTTCTTGTCAGAGTTTAGCAGTTGCTATTTAGCTTGACAAAGAATAGCAGATCCTATTCAGTTAATTGTGTTATTTTGATTTCATCAGTTAATTTATCAAGACCAGAAACCAAGTAGCGCAACTGGTAATTACAATTTTCTGTTAATATTTTATAGTGCATTTTCTTCCTTTTTAGGTGCATTCTTATCTAAAAAATGGTGATCTCACCCCTAGAATTTTTCTTATAAAACTATCTTTTTAATGTGGTCCTAACCCCAGGTATTTTTGTATGAACTGACCATCAGGAAATAAATTGAGCAAAAATAGAATTGATGAAGCAGAATTCTGCCACTGCATTTGATCCTATGAAGGTATTAGATGGTGGTCTGGACCTAGAAAACCAATTATCTAAGCACCATAATTGGAGAAGAATTCCAAGAAAGAATCAAACTAAAACTTCAAACTTGCCAACACCAGGATGTGCTTAACTACCTTTCTTACAACAAATAAATTTTTAAATTTCGTGCCATTGCCTTTGGCATTGCAGATATGAACACCTTTTACTGATAAGTTCAAACAGTAAACATGTTTCTCGGTACATGTAGATGGGCGACATAAAGAGTGTGTTTCCAAGGTACACAGATACCCAGCAAAATAAGTAGGTAGTCCATCCAAATATTCAGAAAAATAAGAAAATTAATCCATCCAAAGTTAATTTGGCCCAATTGACAGCTAGTGGAGAGAATCTTGCCTCATTCCTAAGAGTCCAAATTTCATCAGGTGATTCTCTTGTGATGATGACTTGCCGCCTTGTATTTGTATAAACTATGAAGGCGCAATAAGTATACACATTCATTCGAAGATGTGAAGAAAGTAAGTCACTTCTCAGCCCATGTATACAGTTCAGATCTCTATTTTCCATGCCATGCATGAAGTTAATATCAACGGCTCTGATTTTCTAATCCTACTGAAGAAGTTGAAAAATATTCTCTTAATTGATTTTAAGTATTTCAACTAGTTATATATTCTGAGCATTTTGTACTTGTTCTGATACATTAACTGGCCATAATTACACCACCTATTCCTGAAGCACATGTAATCTTAATTTTCCAATAACATTTATACAGTATCATCATGCTTCCAAGTCTAATCCAAATTCCTTGATATGAATGTACAAGAATCAGTGCACTGTTTTTTTTTTAGATAAAAATTAGAAGGAAAAATTAAGAATCAGTACACTGTTAGGTATCAAATCTAGGAATACCAAAGTGATGTTTTTCTGATATGCATGGAATAGAAACATAAAGGTTGCAATGTTAAGAAATTCTCACAGACAAGTTTATGCAGAACTCAAGAAAAGTAAACCCATTTCCTCTTGGATGGTAACCAATTAGGAAAAGGAGAGACACAGACGGTATCAGAGCTTAAATTCAATCCATCACGTTTCCCTAAGTTCTCAACATTAACTTCCCAAAATACTCCATCTACTTCTTGCAGATACATCCTGTCTCTCATTCATTTAAAAAATAAATAAATAATAATAATAATAATAACAATAACAACAATAATAATAAATAATTTTTTTTATAAAAAACCTAAACCAGAAAAGTGGGTCAGCTTGTTCGCCAGCCACCACAAGGAGGTGGTTGACACCACCTCCAGCATTAGTCTCAGAAGTTCCCGATAGGTGAAACCCCAAAACCACTGCAAAACAACTCTCGAGGTTTCTAAAAGTGCCCTTTCACTTTTTATTCACTTTTACAAATTGATATTGGACAAAGCGTGTTTGGAGTAAAAGGAAGATTAGATGGACTTGAAAAAATGAGCAAAGTTCTTCTAGTTACGTTCTATCAAGTATATAGTTCAATTACAAATAATTGTTTACAATCCGCTTTATGAAACTTGATCAATACAGATAAGTGGAGAAAATAAAATCAATCGACACTCTGCAAGGTTGCGATCTTTTGTAACCTATAAACTTTATGAAGATGCTATTTGGACTCGAAATTCTCTCCAAGGAAACTTATATGATACATGTTATCAAATGGTAACCCAATATTATCTTCCGATGCCTAGAATAGTAAAACAAAAACTCTATAGGGGAGAGAGAGAGAGAGAGAGAGAGGGAGAGCGACAGAGCCAACGAGAGAGAGCGAGAGAGAGAGAGAGAGAGAGCGAGAATAAGAAAACTTAGATAGTTGAAGGAATAATTTATGCTTGTTCATGTCATACAGATTCGGGCCTATTTATAGGCTGAGTCGGAAAGGAGAAACCGCCGGTTTGTTAGGCACTCCTCTCTATTACAACTCCTCTCCGATTTGTGGGGAAGGAGATTCAGGCCTATTTACCCTTTAGTATTTTGCATATTTATTCCATTTTGCCCTTGTATATTTATTCCATGTTGCCCCTCTACCTAACATATCCTTTTAGTGGTTTTGTCATAGACATTTGTTATTCTTATAAAGTTTGAGGACAAAAAAGAAGCTATTCAAAATTGAAGTAATAAGATTGATATATATATGAAATGGAGACGAAAAGAAGTAGAGAAACTCTTGAATCTTCATTTACACAAAAATTGAGTATATCTAAAATGTCGATAGAACCTAAAGAACAAATAAAAGATGAAATGGCGAATGAATTGGTGACTAAGAAAAATCTTATGGAAGCACGACAACTTAATGATCAAGAGCTAAATAATGGTATTGAAGGTACAAAAGAGGTATTTGAAATATAAGAAGAGATTATGAACAAGATTGTTATTCCTGCTGATCAAGTTGAGTTTTCTAGTCACAAATCTCTTGATTTAGCTGTAAGTAACGATGTTGTTGACATTGAAAACAACCATGTTCTCGTTAAGAAGAAAGAGAACCCATCTAAAGATATTGCTTCACCTTCTTTGGCTCCTAACAATAATAAGCAAACAACAATGAGGAAAGTTTGGTTGTTCTCCCTTTTATGGATTTTGTTATTCTCAATTGGTTCCGTATGTGTTCAAAATTCCTAATTTCGGAATTATTCATGTTTTCTCATTACAATTTCAAGTTTCACAAGCTTCGATTATTAAGAATACAAGTTCTAAATTTGATATTCTTTCTACTTCAACATTTCAAAACAAGTGGGGGAGAATGATGCATAATAGAAAACTCCTAAAATGGATATATTTTAATAACATAAGATATAAGTCAAAATCAATAAAAGAACATAAACGTTTTAGGAAGTTAACTAAAAGGAATAGGAAGATTTAATATCCTTATCTAAGTTTTGGAAAGTTTTATAATGAAGGAAGTAGGATAATTTTTTTCCTATTTCCTTTTTTCTAGATTTCCTATTTCTCTAGTTTTTTCCAGTCAATTTATTTTTCTATTAGCTAGGTTTTTAAAATTTCTTTTTTTTTTATGTACATTTGGTGCCTATAAATAAGGTAACTAGTTTAGTTATTAGGTAGACTATTTGTAATTATCAAATACTAAAATATTGCTTTGTTTATTGAGATCCGAAATCTCCAAGTTTGGTCCTCAATAAAATTGAGATTCTAGAATTTCTTAAAAAAATTAAACTAAGAACAAGACTTGAAGATTTTGAATCTCAACAAGTGAAGTAATATCTTAATATTTGCCTAATAATCATAAATAAATTACATAATAACTAAATTAAGTACCTCATTTATAAGTACCAAATGCATTAAAAATAGGAAATCTAGAAAACCTGGCAAATAGGAAAATAAAAGAAATTAAAAAGAAAGAACTATAGAAATAGGAAATAGAAAAACAAATCTTTTTATTTTCTTTATTATAAAACTTCCCAAAACTTAGAAAAAGAAATTAATCTTCCTATTCTTTTTAGTTAACTTTCTAAAACTTTTAGGCCTTTTATTGATTCTGCATCATATTTTCTGTTTTTGAAATATGTTTACTTTAGGAGCTTCCTATTCTGCACCAGGGAGACACCAGCTCTATGAACTGAGAGATTGAAATGAAGTAAACGGTGGAAGGGCCCTTCCGAAAGGAGTGAATATAAATACCATTTTTATACCAATGAAATATGTCATTGCATGCTATATTTACAATCAGTTCTGTCTTTGTTGCAAGGGAACATAATATGTCTTTCAAAATTGGGATAGTAGGAAACTTAGAATCTACAATACAAACACAAATATTCCATTTGAATCATCAATTACCAAACAACATTGAAAGGCATACAGAAGTTGTGCATGAGAATATGGTCACATGACCTGTGTCATTTGTTTTTTCTGAAATAAATAGTATTATTAACAATGGCACCAAAGGCTATGCCAACTCGTATACAACCCGTATCATACTCCCAAGTTGAATCTACCTAAGTTATTCTGAGATTTCTCAAGGAAATACCATCAAAAGCAACTAATTTGCAGAGCATAGAATTAGAATCAGGCATCCTATTCTATACAAGGAGCAACTCAAGTCATCTTAGCCTAAGCTTTAGATTCGTGAAGAGCAAAAAAGCTAGACAGAAGGAATTTCATGAACTAGCATAAAAATTCTTTTAATATCTAGTCATGCAAAGGGAAATTATGCAATATACCCATAAAGGCCTAAGGCTAGTAACATAGAATCAAGCTACATACCAAAACATGATTATCATAAAAAATAAATACTTACCCTTGCTGCTCCCTTTTTGTGAGCATGGTAGGTGGTTCCATCTTTATACTCTCCATACCAATAGTAAGTCCCAGATCTCTCATCATATAGAATGCCACCTCCATGAGCTTGAATAGGATTTCCTTCAGTATCCAACCAAATTCTACCAGGGAAGTAGTGGAAGCTATCATTTCCTGAAGCCTTCATTGGATCTAATGCAGTTTTGATACCTGGGAAGAAAATGTGCCGAAGTTGGGAATTCTCATCAAGAAATTCATCGATCAGTGTGGTTGTCCTCTTAGGTCTCCGCTTAGCTGCACGTGGGGAACGTTTACCCTTTGGTGGCGGAATTCGGATATTCTCTTCTTCCACTTGTTCAAGTTCACGGAATAGTGGGTGCCGACTCACTTGCAACTTAAGATCTCCACGCACCCCATCTTTGTTGCTTAAGAACGAGTATACATGAAGAAAAAGAACCAATCCCACCAAGCTCCATACAACTACAGAAAATGAACATCTACTCCCTGCATTTAAATTGAAAGTGGTTGGTTTTCTGTATTTGTTCCTCATCGTCATTTTTCTCTTCCTTTTTATCTCCAAGATAATGCTGCAATTAAGAAAATGCAACCTATGCAGATCCAACCCAACCAAACATAAGTATATAACTAATTTACTTTCTTGTCAAAAGATTTTATTGGATGGAAAATTTTAAGGAAAAACTCTGTCAAGACATGTATGTGGGATAGCACAATACAATTGAAACTGCACCAAGTTAAAAGTCAACCCATCAAAAACAGGTAGATGCTTATATAACCCCAAATTTTTTCATGCGCAACCACTGAGGCCATGTTCGGAATACGAACAGAAACTTACTTGGTTCAACTAGGAGAGTGAAAATTCTAATAAAAGAGCTAAAAATTGATCTTACAAAAAATTCGAAGTAATTGGAAGAACACATTTTCCATTTGGAGTTTCTTGTCCCAATTCCACATAAAACTTCCTATCAACTCAATTTTGTACCATTTTTCATAGGATTTCCAGCATCTGTGTGGATTTTCATATGAATTTTATAAAAAGAATTCCTGATTTGTTCCAAACATTGCTTAAATATACACGTAACTTAAAATGGAAACACACATGGAAAACTGATGGTAAAGTATAGTTTATTTGCTACCTGAAAAGAAAACGTTCCTAAATTTACAATTACTAACTCAATAGAACTATCAGTTCAAGAATCAATCATTACCAATACGGAAAATCCATTTCATAACGGATTTCAATCTATCATGACATCCACCATTATATCTCAAACCCTTATAAGGGATCCACAACAACAACCCCCCTTCCCCCCAGACCCCAAGCCTTAAACCCAGAATCAACAAATTTGAGAAGCCCCAAAAAGATCAAAAAACACGAGCATTCACAGAATCAAATTGTCCAGAAAACTGAATAGAAACCAAAAATCAAGCAACTTACCAGACAAAACCCGAGGGACGATGACCTGAGGCAAATTCCGCGACATGGGTGTCTCAGCATAAGCTCTTCTGAGGTCCAATAACACAAAATCACTTCCAGCACTACCACTGTCCGGAATCAATCAAGCAATTCTTCATAACACCAACCTAACTGACCACACAGTGAAACTTGAACAACTTGGTCAGGTCCCCAAAATCTACAGTGAAATTGAACAACTATACGAGAGAAACGGGAGAGACGAGAGAAACGGGAGAGACGAGAGAAGGAGGTTGCGTGGTTAACTCCTGGTTAAGTTGGATCTGAAGAAGTTGATGATTATGACTGGGGACCAAACCTTATATACAAACATCACTCTCTCCGTCGCATGCGTGTGGGGATTTAGTTGGGAGCTTCAACTTGGGAAAGTTGAGAACTCCAGAGTATTGCAAAGATTTGGATTTTGGCAGTTGAGTAAACCATGAACATACAGAGCGTATATAGGAGCAAAAAACAATAAATACTGTAAATCCAATTCAGTCGTAATGTTTTCCTCTTTCGTTGGTTGAATATAGAGTTGTATGCTTTAAGAAATTGGGATTTTTCTTTAAATATTATTCTACATAAAACCAACAAAAATGGAAATCCAAATCACAATTTTCTTATTATTATGGATAAAATCAATAAATTTATTTACATTAATAAAATTATTATGGAAAATCCAAATATATTTTCAACTTATTTTAAATTTTTCTTTATTTATAGATAAATCCATATCACCAACATTTATTTTGTTGTCAATTTATCACTATATATAAATATTGACAATATATAAAATTATTAAGGACAAGAATAATTAAAAATCAGAGTCGAAAACCACTAAACTAAAATTTTAAAAGAAAAATATTGTATATAATCTTTACATATTTCTTGTATAATGGAAACTCGTGTATATAGAATATCAAAGAATGTTGCATGGTAATTTTTTTTTATTTTTAAATATAAAAATGCTTAATATATGATAGTTATTTAGTTAAAATTTCAAAACATAAAAATAAATTTTAATTTCTAATTTACCATAACAATATATTTTATAATTAAATTTTGTGATCTAATCTTATATGCTGTGTCATAAATTTTAAAGTCAGCTTAGCTAATTAAATTAATCATTAACGTCAAATTAAGTTGGTGGGAACTTAAATCAAGCCAATTAATTGTATCTTGAGATTTAATAGAACTACGGATGAGGTGTGGCATCTAGAAATTTGTTCAGAGTGGTTGACCAAAATAAGATACACATTAATTAATAGCATAATTAGATTAATTAATGTAATATCTAATTAATCCCACATTAAAATCATAGATTAATTATTGATTTTAAAGATTCATGAAACTTGTCATTTGTCATATTAGCCGTTACTGCGACTAGTTGGTGTAATTTTGTCTGAACCAAGATCTAAAAATTTATATATATATATAATAATTACAGTAGTTGATAGTCAATTTGTTTAACATAAAATAATCGATTTATATGAACTAAAATTTTTAATATAAATGGAATGTTGTACTTGCAATAGTAACTACAAATGTGTATATACATAATTTCCAAAGCAACAATATTCTACTATCATTTAAATTAATACAAAATATTTTAAAAAAACATATAATGTTTCTCATTATATACATTATTCATTTGAATATCTTACAACCTTTGCAAAATATTGAAGTAATTCTTTAAAAATAAGTATAAACTGCTATATCTCTCTGTTGTCCTATAATAAGTTTATCTTCATTTATATTTTCTTTTATATTATGTAATAAGATAACATCCAAAATTATCTAATTTCTTTATCAATTTTTCAAAAGTAATCTACAATTTATCATGGTCTCTTCATTATATTCTCATACCTGAACTCTGAATGAACACCTAGAAAAAGACTTTCCATTCTCTTGATAAGCTTTAACCACCCAAAGCAACACTAAACCCACTGTTGATGTAGAAAGTGCCAACATAGATGCCCACAAGAATCTATAAGAACCCTTAATTGGCGGACACTGGTGCAAGGCAATATCTGAAAATGTATTTTTTACTATTTCACACTCTGTTAAATTCTGTAAATCTGTAAATACATTTAACATATTTTGAATAGATTGACTGTAAGCTTGAACTTCATTGTAAGATGACCGAGGAATAAATTTTCCTTCACCAATGCAAACTTTTGTTAAGTCCTGATTGTAACAGGTAAACTTTGAAAGAACCTGTAAATAGATTTTTAAACTAAGTGAGATTTTATTGTATTTAATCAAAACTTAAGAATAAGAATTTATGTTATATTTGTGAACAAATAGTTTTTTTAAATACAATTTATGTGAAATTTCAATATAATAACTTTTGTTTATAATTTTGAATAAGAGTTTTT
This sequence comes from Carica papaya, assembly GCF_054855325.1. NCBI lineage: Eukaryota > Viridiplantae > Streptophyta > Magnoliopsida > Brassicales > Caricaceae > Carica > Carica papaya. Next base: position 1,948,695 of record NC_142312.1, on the reverse strand, counting down.
GTCTTAAATGCAATACAAATTAATCTCGAAAAGATATTCAAAGTCGAATGAAACAATATATTTCATTCTCCTCTTTGAAATAATTTAAAATGTGTAGTTTTACATCTTTTTAAAAAATTTTATAAAGTTAATTTTCACGACTCGAAAAAATTTATATAATTTAATAATTAAAATAAGAATAAAATAGATTTCGTTAACAAAGTTTTTCAACTGCCCTAAAAAATGGTACCATAATCTTTTTGAGAGATCAATTTCGAGCCGAAAATCAACTTTCAATACTTCCAAATTTGAAATCAAACTCTTTTATAATAAAAGGTTCAAAACATGTCTAAAATCAACCTCAACTTCAATTCAAATTCAATATTGTCAATCTTAACTAAGATTAACCTTTAATCTACTAGAGTAGGATTCAAGCAAGAAAAAAAAATCAAATCAAATCAAGCTTCAAAATTGAGCTTAAACTCACTACTACTCAACCAAAGTGAGCTTTAGCATCTATCTATTTGGCTTAACTTGATTCATTTTCTCATCTAATGGTTAAGAAGATGTACTTACATTTGGTAAATCACCGATTTGAATGGCATTCTTTGAGCAGCTTTCTGGCACATAGCTGTAGTTAGGTGCTCCAGAAAAAGGGTCACATACCATTTCAACTCCAAAAAAATCATTATGTTCTTTCATCTTAAAGAAAAGTCGACCATATAACTCTTTTATTTTCAAGTTCAACTGCAAACATAGGAAAAAGAAGAAAAATAAATAGCAAAGAACCATCATCTTCTACCTTGCCAAACCAAAAGCATGCAAATAAAAAATAGAGTACAGTATAGTTTTTTGTTACTATTTAGTCACTGCGATTTAATTTTTTCTTCTTTTCCCCTAAATCTGTTTAATTTTTTAAAATATCTACACGTCCCAAACACAGACAATGATAATAAACATATGACTGAATTATCACAAACTACGGACTTGGATATGCAATAGACTACACCGCGGAGATAAAACTATAAGTATCCACATGTGAGTTTCGTATGAATCAATTTAGTACCTCAGTTATGAAATTGTGGATGGTGGAGCCAATTCCTACACGGATTTTATCTGCGTAGAGCGAATCCATGCAAGGAAGTATAGAACTTAAACTGTTGTTTTGGGGCTTCTGCATAAACCCATCAATTGCTGAACAAGTATCTTTTGCAAGACTGCAGATACCAATATATTATCCATTGTAAAATTTATGTCATATCACCAATTGTAAAATGGAATATTATCATCATCACCGAGAAATTTACAGGTCCCTATGCAATATTTACTCACGTATGAATGAAGAAATCAACTCCCGTCAAAACCCAGAACAGAGTTACTAAGATCCAGCACAGAAAAATAACCCTGAAATGCAAGAATAGACAATTAAAGCAGTTTACTGTTTCAAATTCTCAAATTTTACTGAACTACAGGCTATGTTTGGACCAAGCACAATTTAGCTACCATGTCAAGCTAACAGAGGAATATATGAATTCTACTTACATGACAAGTCCAGGGTGCCAATGCAACAGGAGCAGAACTGAACCAAATTAACCAGCAACCCCTTAGTCTAATCAACTTAGTCTTGATGAACTACTTGATATACATGTATATGTGTATATATGTCTGCAAATACAAACTTACTCACTGCAGCAACCAAGAGTGCCAAATTGATCGATGCCAACACAAGATGTGATATGTACCTGTATAAACACAAAGATCATATAACACAGTTTGAAAAAAAAAAATGAAATGAAGGCTAAATTAATTTGGTTAAAGGAAATACAAGGTGGATTTCTTTGGCTTACAGAGTCTGGATGGCTATATCAATTGTATGCCCATTTTTCCTGACAAAACGTTTGATGGTATTGTATTCCTTTCTTAGCCGATGAGTAGTAACGTTCAGTCGCAGAACTGTTCGTGAATCATAAGGCACTAAAAGATCTTCAATACTTGTCAACGCGTCCATCACTCGGCGGATGCTTTTCCGAGCATCGCCTCCGGCTCCCATAATGGTCTCTTTCAAATTCTTCGTCCTCTTTAAGCTCGTCTGGTTCGCTGCCATCGCGAACCCAGTCGCAATTCTTTGAATCCAGACCATGAATTACATTTTATCAGCTTTTCTGCCTAAGTAAATAAAATATGAACTTGCTCATTTGGTAAAAGCAAATGCAAGCAGGGTTCCAAGTTGGGTCGGCAAGCCATGGATAATAAGAGGGCGGAAATATCCGGTCCGCTTCGGTTCGGATATGGGCCGGATCACACAACAAAAGAATGGCCCAATTTTGGTCCATAATAATTGGCCCATCTATTTTCTTGGGCCAGACTAATCTGTGCCGGCCCAATCTGTGCCTCTATATCATTAAAATTAAATTTATGCGGACCCAACAAATCTAAAAAAATAAATTCATGAGAAAACAAATCCGAAGGAAGGGAAAATGTTTTGATAACGAGTAAAGACATTATGGGATCTTTGTATTATTCAAAAAAATTTGCGTAATTCTAAGTCTAAAATAAAAGGAGAAACAAGTTTAAGCAACCTACAAATTTGTAATTTCGAGCTTTTGAAATTTAATACGTTCTTATACTTCCGAAACCTTAGTAACAAAAAATAACGAGATTTCAAACTCGTTAACTAACCCTAATCGTAATTGAATAACTTAAGTCTAAATTAATAATTTTTTTAGAAAAAACTTGGATTAATTAATGAAAACAAACAATTCAATTCAATCTATCATTTGTATTTTAGTCGTAACATCATTCCATATATAGTTGATGAGTGTTGAATGATACTCCGTATAATCATGTCTGGAAAAATATCCCCAACGTTTTTTTCCCTCTTAAATTTCTATATATTTTTGGGAAGCTTGTCATCTTCTGATTTAACTTCTACTTACGCGTCTTTTGAGAGCGAGAAGAGAATGTGAACAGTCGAAAAGGGAATCAAAAAAGAAAAAGTGCAGGCACTTACATGGCGAGAAAACTGAAGCAGATAACCAGCAAGAACAATAAGAAATAGTGATTATCGGAGCGATTAACATCTCGATCTGGGCTTGAAGGAGACCCACCTCCGAAATGCTTAACAGCCAAGAAAATCCCAAATCCCAGCCCGCACAACATCCAAGCTCCGGCAATGGCGTAACCATGAACTCCTGTAAATGCCGCAGACTGAAAAAGATGATTAAAAACGAAAACACACATTATCAATATTCACGAGGAACTCGTATTGTTGAGTGGACCCAGATTCAGATTTCTTATCGATCAACGAAACGTCATAAGAAAAGACAATATTAAAGACCCAGGTGTTAATTTATGATTAGTTAATTAATCCACGAAATTAAACTCACAGCCCAATAATGCTTGTCTCCGATGTCGTATCCGCCATGGTAGAATTTGAAGTGCTGCAGAGGATCGGGTCTATTGAAACGGTGTCCTTCTTCAACCGGTGACGACGACCCGTAAACCAACGTCGTCCTTTGCGGCATCACAGACGTGAAAGCCAGAAGAAAAAGAAGCGGATAAACAAGTTGGTCTCTTCCATTTGATCCCGACATTGCAAACCCAGATTGTAAATTTTCCGGGAAAATAGTGAAAAGGTATATACATAATGTTTGTCTGGAAATTGCATGAACTTTTAACTGATTATTGCGGTGCTTGGGCTGGATGTTTGGCTTAGTGAGGAAGATAAGAATAGCTTGTGGTTATGGATTTAGTAAAATATATTTTTTCTTACATTGAAGGAAGGAGAATATGATGAGTTAAACGAATCGGGCGGAGTTGAATTTCTACTTCCCCGGAATTCTTACAAACTTTTCTCTCTCTCTCTCTGAAAAAAAAAACTATTAATATTAAATTTTACAAACATTTTTCTTTTAAATGTTGTTATATTTTAATTTCTTTTTTATTAGCTTCTTACACGTATACACTCACATTGGTATTCTTAATAAAAATATAGTATAAATATAATAAAATTTTTTATTTCAAATTAATTTTATATCGATTTTAAATTATATTTTTTACTTTTTTATTAATTTATTTGTTTTTGTGTTTTTAATTTTTTCTTTTTTGGAAAAATCAATTTTGATCATGATTATCTTAAGAACAAAAATAAACCCACGTGACATATATAATTAATAATTAAAGGGTAGTGTATGTTATATTAGAATGATAAACAAGATAGATCTTCTCATAAATTTTAATTTACTTTGATAAATTTGAGAATTCATCGTTTTGAAATTCCATATGCTCAATTTGTATACTTATTTTTTAGTTAAATTAAGTATAAATTTACAAATAAATTCTACACTAATTTTGAATTAACAAAATTTCAAAGTGTACTAATTTTTTTATAATTACCATTTTCTCTCTTTACTCTCCAATCAATTCTAGGAAAATCTATGATATAATAATTTATTATCTATATTACTTCATACATTTTCTTAAAAGTGAAAAGAAGTATACTTTTTCTACATATTAATTGAATACATTCTCTCTCTCTCTCTCTCTCTCTTCTTTCTTTTCCTTTGGGTATTGGGATTCACACACACGCATATACACACACACACACACACACACACACATACACACACACACACACACACACACACATATACACACACACACACACACACACACACATATAATTACTTTTATGCTGTTTTTTAGGTGATCACATAAATTTCCACCCATCCCTTTTGTCACCCAAATCTTTGACCACAATTTTATGGTTTGCACTTGAGAGAGGAGAGAGGTGGGTTTTATGGTGGTGATTAAATATGGCAAGGCAGGATGTGATTAGGTCAAACCCCTAATTAACCAGTGTACAATTTGGTGTTTAGTTAAACCCTAAGAGATTAAATAGCTTGCTTTGAGTTTTCTCTAATTTTCTAATTTTATGTTTTTGACGAATGTCACCTGACAATCACAATATTAAATTAAATGAGATTTTGTAGTGGATTGTTCGTTTTAACTTTTAATTAAATGATAGATGAATTTAACTGTTAGATATTAATACTTAAAAGATAAATTATTTTAGTGTTTATATTCTAATACTTATAATTTGTTGTCAAAACTCAACTATTGTCTTATTTATTATATTACATAATATTTTTTACTAAAATTATTGCATAACATCATTTATAAAATAATTAAAATTAAATTTGATGCAGATTATAATATAATAAAATAAAAATTATTCTAATACTTATAATTTGTTGTCAAAACTCAACTATTGTCTTATTTATTATATTACATAATATTTTTTACTAAAATTATCGCATAACATCATTTATAAAATAATTAAAATTAAATTTGATGCAGATTATAATATAATAAAATAAAAATTAATTTACGGTACAACTATTATAAAAAGTTTATATAAAAATAGTATTAAAAATTCGATTCAATTAATTTTATGGTTAAAACTTAATTACTTCGTTGCTAATGTTAAATAAATTATAATAAAATTTGATATACTAAATATATCACAAATGAATGATTTTAAATCAAATATAATATTATACTTGATGTGCACGAAAGTTAATTTAAAAATATTATTAAGATTAAAATATAAAAAAGCATTTAAAATATGACAAAATTATATGGAACGAGGACGCTTTTCCCTTTTCTTATTCAATTACTTTACGTCATTGTCACAAAATCATTGCGTCCAACTTTATAATAAATATACTAAATATTTTTTATAATAAATATTTATTTTTTTAAAAAAGGTATTTAGGCCCATTATAATAAAAATGGGCCAGCTTGGCTATAAGTGGGTTGGACCGAATTAAAATGGGCCGGGCCCAAAGCCCATTAGTTTTGGTGTCAGCCGTCCACGCCAACTAAAATCCTCCGTACGTGTCGGATCTCTTAACGTGCACAGTGGATAAGCAAATCTCACCCACCAATCAACGTCAACCCATAATTTAGACTCCGAGTACAGTGCGGTTCACGCGCCAGCCCCTGAAATTGGTGATTCCATTTAATGATTGCCTCCGAATTTCTCTCACTTCCCGTGGAATCATCCTCCGATTGGTTCGTATAAAATATATCGCAAAAAAACTTGCGGCTTTTGGCCCGAAATGTTTTAGTGATTTCACCACCTGACAAAATCTTAATCACTGATTTGCTTAATTTAGGGGGGGGAGGGGGGGAATCACTCGACGTGGACGGTCCAGATTGATCCTAGATGGGGTCGTATTGAAAATTAAGAAGTAAAGCATGGTTACCGGATTATTACCCACCGTAATTATATTCCTAAATATTTTTTTTTAATATTTTGTATCTGTACGAATTCTAATTATTGTACAATTAGAAAATTTGAACTATAAATCACATGATGTACGAATTACGGTAATCAGTAGCTAAGGAGGGAAGGAAAAGGAAAAAAGGGAGGAGGAGAAGTTTCCGTTCTCCAGAGGTCAATTCAAGGACGAAGGAGAGCGAAAATAATCTCTTCTTCTTCTGGTACAGAGATTAATTTATTAGATCTCTTCTCTCCCTTTCTCTGTGATTCTCTGTATCTGTTGCGGGTTCTTTGATCATCAATGGGTTTGTGGGAAGCTTTTCTCAATTGGCTCCGAAGGTCAGTTCCTACTTTCTCCGCTCGATATCGTCTTCTGTAAATCAATTGTGTAGATCATGTATATGTATATGCGAATATGTTTTTGGCATTTGATGCAAGCTGCGTTGTTATAAAATTCCTTGTTTCACATGTCGTCTGTGGGGATTTTATTACCTTCTGCTCGAGAGATTTCTAAGCAATTATTTTTGCGCCTTTCCAAATCTTACTTATGAGCTATGGAAATTGTGGGAATTCAATCAATTTCCGGTTTCGTTTTCCTGGAGCACTTCAATTTTTTTTAGTTACGATTACTCCTCATACGGAGCGCAATTCTTTCTGGGTTCCGCAAAAATTTCCTACCAGTTTTTCTTTGGTATGATTTCTTTTGTCATGTTTCACAGTATGCTAAATTATATTCTCAGTCTGAATATCTTTTTTTTTTTTGGTTTGATTGTGGCTGACATATTGAAGATAAGTAAAAACATATACGGGATGCTTCAATCATGATTCTGGTTCTTCTACTCGATGACTTGTATTAGTTTATGGGAATGGAACTGAATATGATGACATCACCCCGGGACTAGGGACATGGAAGGAACACTTAAAATGAGAAGACCGAGGATAAAAACGACAAAGGAGATTAGTTATTGTGGGAGCAAAGGAAGTTTCCTTGCATTGATTGAAGTCTGGATAGAGTTGTTGGAATTTCTGCTTAGCGGATATGGATAGTAGAACCATGATGGAGGTTTTGCGAATCATTTACGTCATAAATGGAGAGAATTGGAGATTTTGTGAATCCTTTACATCCATTAAAAGGACGTTAATATTACATGTCCTTGTGTCTTATCTTGTTTGTCCAGGGTGATGTTTGATCCTAGTTTATGATCTCCTTGAAATGTTTAGGTAGCTTAATTTTTTAACTCCACCTGCAGATCAAGTAGTACTATTTGAATAACGAGCTTTCAACTAAAATTAGGAATTTGAAGACTTTTGGTGCTTGGTATGGGTTGTAAAAGGAATGAATTTTTGTTTCTATATGCCTGGAGGGAAAAGATTCATCTTCAGGCCTTCATTAATTTGTTTAATTTTAAACAGATGGGTACACTTGACATGTGGCACAGGTGGCATTTTATCTCAAATCTCATGCATATCACGTGGGCGCTTTGGATTCATATTCTTTTATGTTAGAGATGTGTATCTGCCTCAACAGAAATAAATAGTATGGAAACTAGCCATTTTGTATGAATAAAAAAGAAGCCATTAAACTTATTTGACATTTTTTCATACTTTATTGAGAAAGTTTATTTCCGGGATATTTCAACTTCAAAGAAATAGTTTTCATTCTGTAGTCTTCAGAAGTGGGATAATGCTATGTACAACAATCTCTGTAATTGATGAACTTATTGGAACAAAGGGCAGTAGTAGCAGGCTAATAGTTAGGCTTGTCACAAATTTGTTACTTTTGTTATATTATTTGAGGTGTATCCCTGTTCCTGTGGAAGCCAAAGGATTTTTGTGCGTATCCATCACAAGAACAAGATCTCTAAGAGCAATCTTCATAAAAATGTTTATATGAAGGGAGATACGGAATACACTGGATTTTTATATATTACTACTTCTAGGACGTAGGTATTTGTATGGTTAGTAACTGTTAACAATGATGATGCATTGTTTTTGTAAGATCTATACGTGGCTATTCAGCCGCCAATCGTGGAATTCATGTACTTTGAAATTGCTATTCCAGGAGACATGGCTTCTTTAGTATTATCTCATCCTTGGTTAACTTGGTCATCATGAAAATTACATAACCTCAACTTTTTTCTGTTTTTACTGCAGCCTCTTTTTCAAGCAGGAAATGGAGCTCTCCTTAATAGGACTTCAGAATGCTGGAAAGACCTCACTTGTAAATGTTGTAGCAGTAAGTAAATCATGCCTAAAAGGTCTTCTAGTATCTTTCTCTATTATTATTATTTTCTTCAGGCTGATATGTGAAACTTGCTTTTCAGACTGGTGGGTATAGTGAAGACATGATCCCTACGGTCAGTTGAACTTTTTAAGAAATTTTTCCTTTATTTTTCTGGAAAACATACAATAATGTTCTCATTCCTTACTTCGTGTCTATTTTTTAGGTTGGATTCAACATGAGAAAAGTAACAAAGGGAAATGTTACAATTAAGTTATGGGATCTTGGTGGTCAACCTAGGTTTCGCAGTATGTGGGAGCGGTACTGCCGTGCAGTATCTGCTATTGTGTAAGGATCTCATTTCCCATTTTAATTGACTAGGCGTCAGGATAGCTTTCTAATAAATTGGTTTAATCTACAGAGAATTTGCCTTTTGTTAGCTCCCCATTTAATCGTTGTTTGCATTTTTTAAATTCAACGAACCTTCTTCAGTGTTGATACTGATGATCTTTTTTTCTTTTTAAATAACCTTGTATTTAGGTATTGTAGTATTGCATTCTCTTTCTAAATTAGATTTTTAGTTTTTCTTCCTTGTTTTACCCGGGGTAAAACACAGTAGTTTTGAGTTGCATGCACAATTCTCAACACATTTGGCAGCTAGAAAAAATCCGTTTTAATCTTGAATTGTTGTTCTGGAGCTGATTTATTTAAATTTTGACTTTTGTTCTCTTCACTTAGGACAAATGTTTGCCTTTAATCATGGATTGGTTGTTGCGAACTTTTGGTGAGATTTAATAATATATCTTAGATTGTAGAATTGTTGCATAGCTATGTTTGCAATATTGATGAAAGTGTGAAAATCTCATAAATTTAATACTTTTCTTCTGAATTAAATTTGTATTTATTACAAAAATCTTTCTGGATCATGTTCTTTGTTTCTTGTATAATCATTGCAAGACTGCCAATCAAGTTCTATTAAGTGTTGGGTGAATTTACTGTTAGTTTTTATGATTTGTAGTTATGTGGTCGATGCTGCTGATCCTGATAACTTAAGCATATCAAAAAGTGAACTTCATGACTTGCTGAGCAAACCTTCACTTAGTGGTATCCCTTTACTGGTGCTTGGCAACAAAATAGACAAGCCAGGAGCTCTAACAAAACAAGCTCTGACTGATGAAATGTAAGACTTCATTTACTTCACCAGTCAGTAAAAGTAATAATCAAATTTGGAATATAAAGTTTGCTTTACCACATTATACTGTAAATTTGGTAATTAAAATGTTTAACTATGCTATCCAGGGGGCTCAAGTCAATAACTGATAGAGAAGTTTGCTGCTTCATGATCTCATGCAAGAACTCGACCAATATTGATTCTGTTATTGATTGGCTCGTGAAACATTCTAAATCAAAGAGCTAAGAACAGTCTCATGTTCTGGAATCGCTGTGCTATATCTCCTCAGTTACTTGCTTCGCGGACAAACAATTTTTCCTGTCTACTTGTTGGTTATTGGTTAATTGTTTATTTTCTTTTATGTGCTGCTATATTCTGTAAATTAGATATTTATAATTGAGGAAGGACCTAATGGAGCTTTTTGAATGCTTAATGCACTCTGTTCCTGTTGCACTGTTGAGATGTATTGTATATTAGATTGTTTTCCCTTATGTTAGTGTTGCTCTTTCATCCTGATGCTTTCTCCTTGTTAACAATGCTGCAGTGAGAAATTCTGATATGACGAGATGAGAAATGTTAGTCTTTCTGGTTTGGCCTTTTTCGCAGATTTGACATTTGCCGGGTTTGAAAGTTGAATGAGGGAGGCTGTAGATTATCTCAGCTCCTCTCAGATTCTTCACTGGTTGCATTGTCTGATGAAATGAGTGATGAGCTGATGATTCAGCTTCATTTTCCGAGTCTCACAACATGAAATAAGAAATCACAAGGCACTTTGTAGGTTTTACTGAAGCAAAGGGTGAACATTGTGGTACTGTTAAAATGCAGATTGAAACGTTTCTAGAATTGGTACGTTTATTGTAGAGATGTTTCGAGGGATCACTGTGATTTTTTCAGAAAAAAACAAAGGAATGTCTAGCCTCTTGAAGATATTTTTATAATGAGTTATGTGTATCTTGATTTGTAAGGTTTGGAATTTTAATAAAATATATACAAACTTTAAAATGTTGTTAGAAAGTTTATAAGTTGAACACCAAATAATTTTTGAAGATAAAAAATTAAATTTGTTATACTATAATGTTTGCATTCTTATTGCAAATAAGACAATAGGAAATTTAGGCTTTATGGGTATATTTAGAACTAACAAATACTTTTTTTACAAAATTTGGATTTTACTTATAAGTGTATTATTATTATATATAGAATTAGAAAAGTATAATTTTTATAAATTAACAAATTTAAAAATATTTTTAAAACTAAACTTGTAAGTAGAGTTGAAACATTCAAATTTTTTTTAAAAAATAATTTATTTATTTAATAAAAGATATTTTTCCACGCTTAGGCCTTAGCCACACGACACTCAGATTACGGCCATAAAATCCTCGACTCGAGGGGGAAAAAGAAATCCCACTGGACGGTCACTTCCAGTTCATGGACGCTTCAACGGCCCCCTCGCCTCAACTCCCGCTAAATCCTCCACCACAACCGCCATTGAAGTTTGAGCCGGACACTGAAAAAATCAAACAAACTCTTCTCAAGAAGGGCGTGCATCCAACTCCCAAAATCCTCCGAGCTCTCCGCAAAAAGGAAACCCAGAAACACAATCGCAAGAGTAAACGCCTCGCGTCCGAAGTGGACTTAGCAACGCCGCTCACCGAGTCGCAGCGACAAGCGCTTGCAGAAGAGTCCCATTTCCAGACCCTGAAACGCGAATACAAGCGCTTCAGCAAAGCAATCGCCGTTAAAAATGGCGATGTTAAGAGCGGTGGTGGTGTTACGCTGATGGTTGGGAAGCCATGGGAGGGGATTGAAAGGGTGAGACTGAAGGAGCTTGCGAGCAGCAGAAACGGAGAGTTCAATGGCGATAAGCTGAGGAGAGAGAATCTAAGGGAGTTGATGGAGATGCTTGAGCGGGATTTACAATGGGTTTTGGAGGATGACGTTGATGTTGAGGGAATTGATCGTTTTGGGAGCGAGAACCGGGAGTATGACCCGGCTAAACGGTGGGCTAGCGAGGGAGAGTCCATCCGGGTTCTTGTTGATAGGCAAGTCTCATTTTTTCCCTTGCGGAAATTCATGGACTTTCATGTAGAATTTCAAATGATTTGGTGGAAATTCCTGTTCAATTTCTGTATTGTGTAGGTTGAGTCGTAGGGAGATTACTGAGACGAACTGGAAATTTGTGAGGATAATGAAGCAATCTGGTTTGCAGTTTACTGAGAATCAGATGCTTAAGATTGTAGAGAGGCTTGGCGGTAAGGGATGCTGGAGACAAGCTATGGCCGTTGTCCGTTGGATATATGCAGACAAGGAGCGTAGGCATTTTAAGAGCAGGTAACTTTTGGCCATGTTAATTTTCTGTTTTTTTTTTCACTTCTTTTTGAAATTAAGAATTCAGGGATTGATTTTTAGTTTCAGCAGTCTAAGATTAGTATATGGGTCTTGCACGCCCTAACTTTAAGTAGATAAGGTAGCTACAAGTATATTAGAATAAAACATTTGCATTAAATTTTCTTACATAAAAACGAACCTTAATTTAAAATCTTAACTTTTAATTAAAAGAGTTTAGAAATTTATAGTTGGTACCTGCCGGGAAAAATATTGGCTGGTAAGCTCAATATTGACCGGTATTTGACCTATCATAGACTTTTAATTATACTGTATCGGTATTGGATGAATATGATACAACACTGACCACACCGATTTGCAATATCATCATCTTTCGATTTATTAAATACAAATTTCAGCGATTATATTTGACATAGTTTAACTTGGTAAGTAACCAAGTTACCTTAGAATTAACTCATAGTGTGAGAAAAGTATTGATTTGGTTTATAGATAATCATATTAAGAGCTGATATATGTTTGTTTCCTGTGGGGTACATAATTTGGTCAAAATGAGGGTGGGAGTGGGAGCTTTTAGATCTAAACTGATGGATGAAGGCATCTTTGGTTTCAACTTGTCTTGTTTGACATTGCTTTGATGCAAAACCTCAAGGGTCTTTCCTTGGCTAGATTTGTGTACAAGTTCCACTTTGTTGGAAGGTAGCAGAAGCACAATCTATGTATCAATCAGCTAATCCATGGAACAGAATTGTGAATTTGAGGTTGAGAGCTGAATTCAACCTGGTACTTGAGTAGATCTTCTTTGGTTTTTAGGGTAACTAACATGCCACTCGAATGTAATCTGTTATGTAATTGTTTAATGGTAACTAATACACACCCTTCATGCTAGAGACTTTCTATGTCCTGTTGGCTTTTCGCAATTTCTTTTCCAATGAGCTATTGTTTGGTATCCTCTTGTCTGCTGTTTTATTTTCTGTGTGTGTGTGTGTGTGTGTAATACACACACATAGATTACATGATTGGAAGTTCATATGGTTGAAAGTTTGAACTACATGCTTCTAATGTCAGCCAATTATCTTAAAACCTTGCTTATGCTATGAACTTAATTTTTCCTGTAGGTTTGTTTTCACAAAACTCTTGTCCGTTCTTGGGAGTGCAAGGAGACCCCAGGAAGCTCTGCGCATTTTCAATCTGATGCTTGTAATAATGATTTGATCTTGTTATGTTTTGCTATAAGATTCTTATCTTTCTCTTTTGGATGTTGCTTGGTTGACTCTTACTCTTCAGTCCTGCAGGGAGATTGCAATATCTATCCTGATATGGCAGCTTATCATAGTATTGCTGTTACACTTGGTCAAGGAGGTCTTCTGAGGGAGTTGCTGAAAGTTATCGAGTGCATGAGACAGAAACCTAAAAAGATTAAGCATATGAGAAACAAGAATTGGGACCCTGTGCTGGAACCTGACTGCGTTGTGTATAATGCTGTAAGAGAGCATCTTTATCTTGAGCTATTTTTGCAAGTGATGCTGGATTTCCTGGCCAACCATGCTATAGCATTTATGTTTCTTGTGCTTTGGCATAAGTTATGAGACCCAGTAAATTATTTTGCCAACCTTGTTTAAAATGTCTGGGCTTCGCCTAAAATTAGTATTTTTTGCTTTCTGCAATGTTTAAAACATAGAATCACAAATAATGAGAAACCATAGATAACACATGGTCAAGGAAGCTGATTTTGTTTCTGGCCTTTTTCAAATCTATTAAGGCTGATCTCTAGTCCTGGCTGGGGTTACACTTGACAGATCTTTGTTAGCATTAAGACTGGTTCACACCCAAATCAGTCCAGCTCATTACCACCTCTACTTTGCATTCCGTGGCATTTAAAAGATCTGCATGAAATTAATTGCACTTAGTTATGGTGGATTGAATACCAGGTTCTAAATGCTTGTGTTCCATCACGCCAGTGGAAGGGTGTTTCTTGGGTGTTTGACCAGCTGAGGAAGAGTGGTTTGAAACCTAATGCAGCAACATATGGACTTGCAATGGAGGTAACAACTTGAATTATAAGCCTAAAACTTCTTTGGATGAGTTACTTTCAGCCATTGGTTTTTTAAAAGAAATAACCATATATTGGATTGGGGATCTGAGGGCAGAAAATAGTGGAACCTAAAGCAGAATAATCAGGAATTGCCTATATCTGAGAATCTTTCTATCTTTTGGCATCACCTGTTTCTCAAAAGAAAGGTGACAACAGGGTCTGCACTCAACATGTGTATAAATAAGTACAAGCATTCAATTGTTTCTACGCTGAAGCAGGGTCAAATATTAAATTGTGGTTTTTGGTTCAAATTGTATGGCAACTGCTGTACCTTTACGGAGTTTACATACTCTTTGGAGGAACTTAGATATATGCCTGCGGCTGATGTTTCAGTATCTGGTTAAATACATAAGCATCATATTTACTCATTGGACCTTTATTTTCTGTAAGATTATTTTAATTAAGTGGATTTCACTCTATGCTCTTATTATGGAGACAGTGCCGTTTGTAAGTATATTGTTCCTTGTCAAAATTATACTTGGATCAAAGTCTTACTAGAGGTTTTTGTTGAAAGGTAATGCTGGAATCAGGAAAATACGATCTTGTTCATGAGTTCTTTAGGAAAATGAAAAGAGCTGGAGAAGCTCCCAAAGCACTCACATACAAAGGTAGCTTCATTTTTCCTTTCCAGTGGTGTTCATGCATGTGACTCATTCTTGTTTGTTGTGAACTTTCCAGTTCTTGTCAGAGCTTTTTGGAAGGAAGGCAAAATTAATGAAGCTGTGGAAACAATTAGGGACATGGAACGAAGGGGAGTAATTGGAACAGCTAGTGTATACTATGAACTAGCTTGCTGTCTTTGCAACAGTGGGAGATGGCGAGATGCTATGGTAGAGGTAAGTTTCTTTTCCTCTGGTTACATGTTTGCATTTTTGCTGATCTTGAGAAAGCACAAATGAAATGCTGTGACAATGATTGGAAAGCATATTTACATTCACTAGTTACATTATTATTTATTTTTGACCTACTCTTAATGCTGCAGGCTTTATATTCACCTTTTAGTCGTTTCTAATATGGATTCAATGTGGAAGATTTAATGGTGTAATCAAATATGCCTGCAGGTGGATAAGATAAAAAAACTTCCTCACGGTAAACCTTTGGAGGTTACATTCACTGGTCTCATAAGTTCTTCCATGGATGGTGGGCATGTCGATGATTGCATAGCCATATTCCAGTACATGAAAGACCATTGTGTGCCAAATATAGGGACAGTAAATACCATGCTTAAAGTTTATGGCTTGAGTGATATGTTTTCTGAGGCTAAAGAGTTGTTCCAAAAGGTGAATAAAGCCAGATCAAGTCGTCAGACTTGTCAGGATGATGGTTACATTCCCCTCATCCCAGATCAGTATACATACAGCTCAATGCTTGAGGCTTCTGCTAGGGCTCTCCAATGGGAATACTTTGAGTATGTGTACAAGGAGATGACTCTTTCTGGGTACCAGCTAGATCAAACAAAACATGCATTGCTCCTTGTGGAAGCATCCAGAGCTGGGAAGGTAGGCCTATTCTTCTTATTTTAAGTAAAAAAAAATATATTTTTTTTTAAATCCTAAAAAAGTTAGGTTGGGCTTTTAACATATTGTGGACAACTCTAACTAATGGAACCCATCCACCACAGAATGTTTCTTATGTCCAGAAATGTAACAAGTTTGCTGAGACTTAGCCCAAATTGATCACTACAGTCTCATCAACATACTAATGAGTTAAATTCTCATTTTGACTGAGTTGGACATTATAGATTGACCGCCACTATCTCGTACTATACCTGTAAAGTGGTAAAATTTACATTTTTAATAAGATTCGAACTAATAACTTTTAAGTAATTCACAAAAATTTTAACGAATATACCACCATATTGATAGTCTTTCCAGTAAAATACTTAAGCGAGGGAACTATATCTGTCAGTCTCCTGACTGAACTGAAATTGAATTGCTAGACAGTTTATGTGACTTTACATTTGCAATATTGAAATGTCCTCTTAGATAATTTTTCTTTGTGCAATTGGCAATTTTGAAGTTCAGACGTATTAATAAGCCTTAACCATGAATTCAAGGTTGATTTACTTGGCTCATTTTGTTCTCAATCTAGCGGTATATACTAGAGCATGCTTTTGACTCTCTTCTGGAAGCTGGAGAGATCCCTCATCCATTGTTCTTCACTGAGATGATATGTGAAGCTACTGCTCGAGGTAATTATGAGAGAGCTGTTTCCTTGATCAGTACCGTGGCTCTTGCCCCTTTCCAGATCAGTGAAAGGCAGTGGACAGATCTTTTTGAGGAAAATAAGGACAGGATTAGACAGGAAAATTTAAAGAAGTTGCTGAATGCTCTTTGTAAATGTGATGTATCATCCGAACCTAATATGTCAAGCTTATCAAGATCATTGACATCTCTATGTAGAATTGACCCTTCAATAGAATCAATAAGCTCAGTTTCTTCTGGTAATGGAGCAAGAAGGTCATCTTCCATGGACAGTAATGATGAGGGATGTGATGATAATAAAATGGAAAGTTTATCCTGTTCTGCAAGAACTAGCATGGTCTGTGTCAACACTAATACGTATGATTATTCACTTTCTAAGAATGATGGTGAAATTGCCAGTAGCAACTCAAGTGCCAACAAGGATGATGCTGCCGCAGAGGTGGTCATGAGGTCATCATCAAATCATGATTATAATAGAAATCATTTGTCCGAGCTTTGCTCCAAAATTGAGGTTTTTGCTATGAGTGAAGAAGCATCACATGAATCTACAGAATTTTTCGACAGTGATCCTTCAACCTTTAACTTGGATCAATTTGAAATCCCAATGATGGATGGTGGATCTGATGGATCTACCTTGCCTTCCGCCGAACAAATACTGGAAGAATGGAAGGAAAGCAGGAGAAAGGATGGGATAATTTTTCCTTTTCAGCTTGGACAGAAATGACACACAAGCTCTATTCGGCATCAAAATGCGAAGCATTGTTGTCGATGTATGATCACGATGATATCTTGATGGAGTGGTTTTTTCCATAAATAGAACACATGAAAGGAGATGATCTGTTGATTTTCACTTAGACCAACTCTTACGAATTTTGGGGTGCAAAGTTGCATATTGGTCTGAATTTCTGGTTACTGATACATTATCTGAACCTCTTGCTCCTCTGAACAGTAATTGGTCTGAAATTGTTGTTGCAAAAACAGCCTCTCTCTCGCTCTCTCCTGAAATCCAAACTCCAGATCTTGAACCCTACTAAATTCTGGCACGAAATGAGTTTAAACTTAATATATCTTTATTTACACATTGGATCACGCCAGTGCCTATGACATTAGGTAGCACGTTCTGTGTTTGATGAAAATGCTATGTATATATTTGGATGATTTGTAAGTTTGAGATGTAAATTATACTCATTACCTTCCATTATAATCCCAGCTTCATCTGCCATTTTGTTTTTCAAATTCGTTGTAATGTTCAGGAGTAAGGTTTCTTTTAGCCCTCAGAAAAATTCTCTGCAATTCTACAGTTTACTAAAAGTGAAAGATAACAGTCCATGCACAATTAATATTTTTAAAATAAATTTTCTGCACCAAAATTAAATCTTTCTTGAGAGAGAAGATTGTAAAAGCCCACTTCTTGAAATCTATATGATACATTTAAAAATTTTATTTTTAATATATACTGTGCCTACAAATATCAACATGTAATGATTAATATTTAGTTCTCAAATTTTCATCGCTGTGAATAAAAGGACCTCGACCTGTACTCATCACTGACTACCATTCCCAACCTAGGCACTTCCCCCACCATCACTGACTACCGGTCGCAAATGAAAATCACACAAAAAATTTGACCTTTGTAAAACCCCAATAAACCTCTCATCTCTCTCCAGCCTTCCCCTAAAAATGTCCTCCGCAATCTCCAAAATCAATGCTAGATCCCTACTCCTCCTCCTCAGAACTAAACCTATCAACGCACCCGCCGGCGCCGTCACGCCTAATTCTGTCTCTCGCTCTCTCTCTACAACCCCCGAGACCCGTTCCCAGAAACTAGAAAGGATCGCCGACGAGCTTCTCGATCTTACGAAGCTCGAGCGACACGACTACTCCATCCTCTTCCGCCTCAAGTTGGGGCTTAACCGCTACGGGCCTGCCGTGTCGGGTCCCTCTTCACCGGGCCCAGCCGCCGATTCCGGGTCTGCTGAAACCAAGGCCGCAGAGAAGACAGCTTACGATATCAAACTGGAGAAGTTCGATGCAGCAGCGAAGATCAAGATCATCAAGGAAGTAAGGACTTTCACTGATTTGGGTTTGAAGGAGGCTAAGGATTTAGTGGAGAAGGTTCCTGTCGTCGTAAAGAAGGGCGTTACAAAGGAGGAAGCCGATCAGATTGTTTCGAAGCTCAAGGAGCTGGGTGCCACTGTGGTATTAGAATGATGAATTTCCGATTTTTGGTTTAATTTTTTTTTTTTTTGCTGTAGAATAATGGGTATTTAGATAAACGATTAATGAATGGGAATTTTGGGGTTGAGTATAACTGACATGTTCTCTTCTCTGTTGACATCTTCACCTTTTGGGAATTATCAATGAGTGATGAATTTTAGGGTTCATTTCTAACCAGAACTTCCATTGTTTTGGGAACTAAAAGCTTGGTAGCGTCAAGTTGTTATTCAGCTTAGATGTTAGATTAGCTCATAGCTCAATGAAAAAGGAAGAAAGAAAAAAAAAAGAAACCTTGAAAGGAGTAGGCTTTACATTTGAACATATGATTTGTTCTTGGAACATTTGTTGTCTTGCGAGTTGCAGAGTCGTGTTCTAGGATTGTGGCAGAACTACATATGGGTGGATTTTAATCATTGCGCTTACTGATTGTTCAAAGTAGGGTATGTTTGAAATGAATGATGTTTCTTTGTGTAATTGGTTCAGAAACTCACATATTATAACCATGAAACGATGGAAATCTCATTCAAAATGATAAAAATTGGCACTATAGACAATTTTTATCAATTTAGAAGGGATTTAGATGCTTTCATAGAGCAAATAAGTGTAGATCTACAAATGAATTTCACAAACAAATTTCATTTGTTCCAAACATCTTCTTAGATGTGGATTTAACTCAGAGAAATTGCATATGAACTTGCGTGCATCTTAAGTTATTTGACAATGAGAACACCAGTGGTTGAGGTTGGTTTATGTATCATCTACTTAGATTATCTGAAAGAGGAACCTTTCTCTGTTATAGTTTACAGACTCAATAAATGTCTTGAAACATTTAATTGGGAGTTGGAGGTTACTTTCTTATTCTCTATTCAGGACATGCCAAGAGCAGTTAGCTCAATTAAAATCCAGCATTCTAAATCTCCCTTTTTAAGTCCTGGGTTCAATTAAGTGAAATTACTGCTTCCGGTTGTGAGGCAATTAGGACATGCCCAGAGAAGTCCGAGTTTCGCCCTTTAACCACATTAAGACATGCCAAGAGCAGTTAAGCTCATCTGGCATTCAGTGTCCTAGATCACCCTCCAAGTCTTGAATCCATGTCCCGTTGAAATTATGACTTCCTTAAGTTAGAAAGAAATTAAGACATGTCAAAGAACTAAAAGACAGTGCCCTTAGCAAAACCCAACATTGTTAGGCACAGACCTAATTGAAAACATGGTTGTTGAGCTGTGTATAACAGCAGTCGAAACTTGAAATCTTTTCTTTTTTTTCTTTCTCTGTTTGATGAACATGGATATTTTGGTCTACATGGCTGATTCTTGTTCCAAGTCCTTGAATCTTTGGGTATACTGTGAGAGCATGATTTTTTATACCAATCATGAAATTTTAAGCTTATAATTATAGTTAAAATACAATTGTTATGATCGTTGAATTATAAGTTTCCAGAATTATTATTATTCTTTGAAGATTTGCATCGAACGAGTTAAAAGATTAAGTGCTTATTATTGATAACTCGAGTTTGCACTTTTTACTATATTTTCATATTCTTAAACTACCAGTTGGTACAGGTATTGAGCTTCAAGTATTTTCATTTTCTAGTATCTAAAGGGCTTTAATTTTTCTTAACTGATTGGATCTTCGCATTCTCGTAAATATTGCAGGCAACTTTTTATGAGTTTACATATTGAATTAAGGATATGTTTGGAGTCATGAGTTATTTTTTGTGAAATTTGTTTGAAAATACATAAATTTACTTCTAAAGGAATGACAGTTCAATTCCATTTAACTTCTGAAGTAGAGATTGAAATAAAGTTCACTTAAAATTTATTTGAATATAAGCTTTCATCATCCCCTTGACGATTGAACATAGTGTTGAATGAACTCTGTCAAAATAGGAGAGTCTTTGAAGGGGATTGTTTCTTATTTTCTTAGCATTAGAGACTACTAACGAGTTTTATTGAATTTGTTTTTCAAATGTTGAAAAAACATAATCAAACTACACTCCAGTCGACTCAGTCTCTGAGTAATCAAATCAAAACTTACACCCTTAACCAAATGCCACGCTTGAGGTTGGCTTATTTTGAGCTGTAAGCATTTTGAGCCCGTGTTGAGATCATCACATGTTTGGTTCATATAAGTCAATCAATCCAACTTAAAAATACTCATATATTACAAACAATTTCCAACAGGGATCAACTAAATATTGTAGATCGACTCCGGTCTCTTTATTTCTTTTTTGCCGATTGTATTATTTATTACTCGTTGCAAAAAAAACGAAAAACAAAGGAACAAAAGTTTAAAAATTACTTCGAAATACAACTTTTATGATTTTTATGTAAAATGATTTAAAAGCTACGAAGTTTCTTTAATGAATTAAAATTAAAATTTTAAAGAATTTTGAAATGATTATACTTCATTAAGAAATTTTTATTTCAACATGTTTAATTTTGTTATTTTTGTCAAAATTTTTATAGTCACTTACAAAAATTATGTTTCCTAACAATTTTGTAAGTTTGATAAAAAAATCATAATGGAAAAACCTACTGCTTAATTGTAGTATAATACATAATTTAATTATTCTTTCCTGTCATCAAGGAGAACAAATCAACAAAACTTACGCCACAACAAAATTCTACATGCCAAAGGCCTGGAGTTAAATCCCTAACTCTATTTAAAAAGAAAACAAAAAGAGAACATTTCTAGTAAAGAAACGAACGTAATAAAATCACTAATTTCCAGTATTAACACCGCACAGAAACCTTTCATATTGCTTCCAGAAAGTCATTTGTGAAACGACAGTTTTCAGTATTCACTCTTCCTCGTCATGAACTGTCAGTAATACATTGACCATAAATCTAATACGACATCACAATCTTCTATTTCTTCTACTATTTCCTTACTCCCTCATCATAAAAACTTTTTGAAATTAAGCCTATAAGAAGCTCCTATGGAAATCATTCCACAGAAACAAAAACTGTATCCAGAGATTAATCTCACATATTCCACATTTACAAGCCTGATGATATATTTACAGTTAACTGACATGGTGTCCTTAGATATGTATGTATCATGCCAGTTAGATTTGACATCTGCACCTTGTGCATTTCACATGCTGTACCATCACCTAAGACAGGATATCCACTTCATGCCATCTGCATCAAATTTCCAAGACAACAAGAAGATCAACCACTAAAAGTACGATGGCAATTTTTCCTAAGGTTGTGTCTGATTCAATTTCTACTCAATTCTCCACGCTAAGAATTGGATTCTCGCAGTGAAAAGAATCAAAGCGGGAGTTATGGAAATTAAAACACAAACAATTACGTTCTAATTATTTATATTACAAACTGAGGCTGTTCGTAGCAAATTTTTAATTTTTGCAAGATTTCTTTGCAAATCTATATTTACTTCAACTAGAAAATATTACAAATTCTATTAAAACTCCTCATGAAATTCCATATAAGGCTAATTTTTGTCATTTTAGTGAGAAATTTTTCTATTTCCTAACTGAACTAGCCTAACATGGAAATTAAAACTAGAAATTGTCCAGAAATCCAATGAAAAATGAAACAACAGTAGCTTATTATTGCACATCTAGACAATGATTCTTATCTGGGAAACTCATTTTATTGGAGGTCGAGAGGAATAGAAGGTATTATGCTGCTTTTTCCCTTTTCCATCGAAGTGTGAAATTAGGCTGACAAGCTGACTGACCAATATACCTTGGTTCTCTCTTTGTTACAATAGAGAGAACCACCTTGATTAAGGAAGTCAGGAAGAGAGGGAAAAGACGGAGCGGATGGCAAGAAAAACAGCTACCTGTTTGACTTTATCAAATTTGCTGGAATACTTTGGTTGTTCAGCCGATGCATAGATCCGAAAAAATAAACTTTGAAGGCTCTGACTCTTGGGTGAGACTGAAACTGAAGTATCTTAAAATATACACTATGACCAGCATTTCAAGAAGAAAAAATGTCCCAATCCGTATGCTAAAGAGCACTTTTAAGAAGTAAGTCAGTGAAGTGGGGCCTTACCAGGTACGAAGTGTCTTATATTTCAAAGCCTTAAATGCTGCTTTGGCAAATATTTGTGCTGCTTCTGCCTCTGCTTCTGCTTTCTCTGCCTCCCTTGCCGCCTCTTCAGCCTCCGCAATTGCAACTTCTGCCTCTGCAACTGCTCGTGCAGCGGCTGCTGCAGCCTCTTGAGCAGTCATTCCCTTTATCTTTAATAGCTCTCCATCAATCTGGGATTTAGTAAGAATGTTGATACTTTTCTCTTGTTTCAAAGAATCCTTCTGCCTTCCTTCAAAAACCAATGGAGGAGACTTCTTTTTAACTCCAGCAATTGCTGAACTGGGGGCAATCCTGTACTTGTGCTTAATCTGTCAGCACAAACAAAGATAACCTAAGCACAGATTATGACATCCCTGCCTTTCCATAGCTCTTAGAAAATGAAATGTACTAGCCCTTACAGACATAAATGGATGCATGTCAAAAAATTCACTACCAGCATTACACCCATGAGAGAGATATCAATCTCAATGAATACCTCATCTGTATATAATGTGATTTTTTAATTTTTTCCCCAACATCCAAAAATAGTAGTCTATAATATCTACACTAGGTTAAAAGCATTTTCTGCAATCACCTTGAAGAGATATCTTTTGTCATTGCAAAGATCCAAGCATTTCGTTCTATGCTATGTTGAAATACGCACAATTTTTTTTTTTTTTTTCCACCCCATGGATGTTTGTTATCAGTTACTGTTATGGCAATGCAAAAAAATTAGTATTATCTTTTTGCCCCATGAATTCTTGTTGTCAGTTACTGTTATTATTGAAATGTGGCAAAGTCTGGATATTGTAATTTGTCATAATTCATTATGCAGAATAATACCTTGATCAATGTGCCATTTGCAGTTAAATGCTTCAATTTTGTAGCCACCAGCCTTTTAATGTTTGTTGGTGTTCGATAGTGCTCCTGCAAAATAAAAAATTAATAGGGAAATTGGGAAAAATAATGAAGCAACTACAAATAAAGACAAATACATCAACGCACACAACCATCTATCAAGACTTACTTCTGGAAATTGTCTCACTTAACTTTTTAAATGGGTTATGTGCTTCTTCTGACGAAAAAATAAAGTTCAAATTATGAGATGATACTTTTTGTTTTTTGCTATAACAAGATGGAATATAACAAACAAGATACCAAGAGGGTGCACAGATAGAGAAGTAGAAATTTACGGCCCAGTCAATATATGAATTAGGTCATCAAGGTCTTCATCAGATTCTAAGACAGAAACTTGATAAGAGTGACAAGAGAAAGGAATGGTAGAAGCATTTTTCATAAGCAATATGGTAGCTTAATACTACGTTACCAAAATTCTTAATATCGTTATTATTATTGGATGTCAATTGTTATTAACATTTTGAAAAGGAAAACTAAATATAACTTTGATGTCAATTATCTTATTATTATTACTTTCTAAACAAGAAACAAATTCATGAAAAAGAAAAAAAAAAAAAAGAAATGCCAGAAAGGAGGACACCTACTCGAGAAAGAAATTGAAGAGAAAACCTTCACAAAATGTAAGTATATGCACCAAAATCTCCTGCTATTTGATTAATTCAGTATTTATTTCTGCAAAACAAAGTTTGAATCCATAACCTCAGGAAAAAATTTAGTACCTCTATATATTCAAAAATTGAAGCCCTGTCAGATCCACGTAACTCCTTCAAGTTGGTGATGGCATCTAATACAAGATTATCCAAACTACGACATAGAACTCATCAATCAGCATATTGCATAAAATAAGATAAACAGGCTTAATTGTTTTTTATGCTGTATAACAACTGAAAATTTCACTGTATCTTTGAAAAATAAATGTAGCTTCAAAACATAGACGTTTTTTTAGCATAGGAGTGTCCCACAATGTATCATTTCCTTAAAGTGTAACGAGCTAAGTGCCATGCTTGGCTGTTGTTTGTTACTATCTTTGCTAAGATAAACAGGCTTCTGTTAATTGTCTTTTATGGAGTAAAACAACTGAAAATTTCCACCGTATCTTTGAAAAATAAATGTAGCTTCAAAACATAAAGGCTTTTCTAGCATATGAATGTCCAGCAATGTAGCCTTTCCTGAGTGCATAAAGAGCTGACTAAGATGCTAAGCTGTTGTTTGCTACTATCTTGCTATTTCCATGTATTTCTTCATAGTTGGAGTCAACAAGCACATTATTTCATCCACTCACTTTATAGTCCCCCTTCTGGTAACTAGTTAGTATGATATCAAAAGTGGATAAGTAATTATTTAACATCATAAGGTTCATGAACAATAAACACCGAATTTACAAGACTTGGATGCACCTCTAGAAACTAAGTTAAATGATCTGGAGAAGAATTACAGAACTACTATTACCATTATTTTTAGTATTAATATATATATATATATTATTTATATCACTAAACATGCTGGTGGTGTTGTATTGTTTATAGAATATCAGTAACTTAATTATGATTTATTTTCGTATTTGGTCAGGAGTAATATCAGCTCACTTAGTTTAGTATTAGTTTTTCTTTTCTACTAATTATTGTTATTCTAGGTGAGTGTTGAGAAAGCTATAAATATGTACATTCTATGGGTTGTAAAGAGTATTGATTCCAGTCAATCCATATTTTATGCTTCAATGAATAATTTATTCTCTTTTGTCTTTTTAGTGGATTCCAAGAATTTCTTGTTTTTCTGGTAGATTCCAGTAAAACCAGGGGTTTTTCTAGGTTAAATTTCTAACTTAGATTATATTAAAGCAAATGCATACACGCTTCAACATGATCAAGAAATCTAACCATGCTTCTTTCCTCCATCAGTAAATTTAATAATATTATCTACCACAACACTGAAACGACAATACTCAACTACATGCCACCCACAATAATCTAAATTGACTAACACAAAAATTAGTCCAAAATAATTGGAGAGGATGAAATATAATGTAAGAAGAAGAGATAACCTCGGAATTGGTTTCTTCAAACCATCAGCTCTTGATGTCCCACTAGAAATAGCAAGAGGCTTAGCATCTACTATTTCTTCCGCATTGTGGGATACGTTGATCAAAGTCATTGCATTTTCATCTTGTTTAGGAATTGGAATCCTTTTAAGTGCAAGCTTAGCCTTCTTCCTAGATCCCCATATTGCTGTGACATTTATATTTCTCCATTTATCCTGTTAAGAATTGCAACGTCCAAATTACTACGTCACAATTCACCATGAGATGTTGTTTGAAAACAAATAAGTATATATTATATAGTTCGATATATTTGGCAACTGATATAGCATGTCAAAGTCCAAGCCATTGCCTTAAGATCCACATTCGAGCGAGACTGCAATGTGGCACTAAACACGGGATCTGAAAGTATTGTACGCCATTTGCCAGTCCCATGCTTAAGTACTCCAGCTTTAAGTGCTGCTTCTTCTTCTGCCGTCCACTTCTGCTTAGGGGCACCCATTAGTAGACTATAAATCCCCCCACAGAATCTAAGAAACTGATTTCTTCTGCCTGCAGGAATAGGCCCAGAAAAGGATCATCAAACACCAGTAAATATTAGTTGAATACGTGCAATATAACAGAGACTAAATGATAAATAATAGAATTTGAACTGAATACAAGAAGAACTCCCAATATAAACATAATCACTGAGGAAAGGAGAAAAAATGGAACTAATTGCAGAAAATGCACACGTGCTTCGACTTCAAGATTACATGGCAAGGTCTCGATTCACATTGATTTGGGTCACATCAAAGTCCCTACTATTAGACATCCAATGATATGACATAACCCTATTATTTCAACAAGAGAGACATTTTTGAAAGTCCCTACTATTAGACATCCAATGATATGACATAACCCTATTATTTCAATAAGAGAGACATTTTTGAAATGATTCAACAAGAGACATTTAATAGTAAGAAATTCGAGCTCAGAAGCCTTCTAATCCTATAGCGCAATCAGCAATATTCAAATCAGCATAAACAACATGGCATGAGTTAACAAAGGCTTCATTGCAAATGGCATTAGGAGCTTCAGATATTTGACAGTGAAAGCAAACAAATCACAAGCTTTATGTGCCCAACTAAAGGAACAGAAGTTGAACTTCATAGAACTGATTTACCAACTACAGCTTCACAACTTCCTATGACGAATCACATAGCTCAGCTTCACAACTTCCTATGAGAATCACATAGCTCATTCGCCCAATTAAGGAAAAGACATTAGAACCAGAAAGATTCAGAACCAAATTATATGTTAATCCACAAGTTGACTAGTGCTCTCACGATCTAGCGATATAAATACCTTCGCTCCAAAGTTAGATAAAGCAAGTAAATCAACAAAACAGTTTTGACTGCAGAATTGGCACCACGAAATTCACCAACCCCGCATCTTCCTGGAGAGAAAAATATCGTAGAAGATGCGAAGCAGAAATGCAAAATAAAAATTAATGAAACGAAAAAACGCAAAACAGAAAACAAGAAAACTAACCATTGTCGTAGATACACCTAACTACAGATAAATCAAATGAGGTCATATAGTAACTCAAATAAAACAAAACCACATCATCAACTTATTAAATGAAGGAACTATAACAGAAACGGAATACGCACACATATATGCGTGTGCGTGTGTGTTTATATACGCGCAAAAGCTTTTGCCGATAAGGAACTGAAGAGAAACGGAAAAATAAGGAGCAAGCCTTACCTGATCAAAGACCAGAAGTGGTAAATCGGCATTTGAACGTGATAATTAGAAAGAAACCGACATCAATTTGATCATTTGCTTAAGGAAAATGCCCGAATATAATAAAAGGGAGACGAGAGTGAGAGAGAACCATTAAATTAAAAAACTCATTCTGCAATATATTGCAGCAGGCAGAAGGACACTTCTCTTGCCGCCCCTATTCTTTTCCAAAATATCAAAGTATCCCGATATTAGAGGTATTTATCAATTTGCGCTCCTCTTTTAAAATATTACACTGCGGCCTCGCTTATTACATATTTAATTCATTTTACTATTTTTTTAAAAAAATATATAATAATTTTTAATTAAAATTCATATATTTTATTAATTATATAACAACTATACAATAATAATAACATAATACTCTAACAATGGCATGCACGATGTAATTTTTAACTACCTAGTGTATTATTCAAACTCATACTTTTAAAAAATTAGTGGAATTATTTATCATACAAATAAAAAATCAAATATCTTTAAAAAATAATAATAAATATTTCGATTTATGTGATCTTCTTTTTTTTATTATAAAAAGTTGGATAATAATAAAATACACATATAAATCTTATAATATTATTTTTCACTATGCATAAATCATTACATAACTAAATTTTAAATATAAATCTCTAAAATATAATAAGAGTATCATAATATTTTTATTATAAATATATATATTAAAAAAATAAATAACATTATAATGCTCGGTGCATAAAATGTAATATAAAAATTATTTAAAAAATAATAATATAATATTTTTAATTTTTATGTAAATTATTTCTAATATATTAATATAATAAATTTTTAATTTTTTATCTAAATATTTTTATTGCTTTGACATTTACTCTGAAATTACAGTAATATTTTTTTTTTTGTTATTTTTTTTTCACTATTTCTCAATATTTATTTATTTTTTTAAAAAGCCACACTATTTTGTTGCAACTATCTTTTTTTTTTTTTTTTAAGAATAAAAACTATTATTATATAAGAAGGTGTATAGTTTTAATTGTTATATCTATACGCCTTCAATCTAAAACCAAGTATTCTCTGAATACTTCTCCTTCTTATTTTGTAATATTTCTTAAAATAAAAAAATTCAAAAAATAAATCCATCTTAAAAATTAAAATTCAATTTCAAAATATTATAATGTTAAGATATATTTTATATACTAAACATAGGTTTTACTTATCTCGAATTTCAATAATTTATAAAATCGTATAAAATATTTTTGTAATGTCATCATAGTTTAAGTATAATGCACAAATTATGGATTCTATATCAATTTGTAAGATAATCTCTTGAAATGCATATAAATTTTTGTGTGCATAAGAAATCATATATGTTGGGGGGAAAATAATATATTTTATTAAGGAGGGGAAATTATTGATATCAAATAAGAATGAGGACCGTTTGGAAATATTCAGAAATGAGAGGGTACTTCGTAAATATTGGACTAAAAAGGGAAAGTCTGTAATTCCGAAAAATAGCAATTTCACAAATCGCAAAAGGCTGCAAGTAAAAATTGTAATTGAAGAAAAAAAAAAAAGTTGCAAATTCATCTTTACATTTTCAAGGGCACTGGGTGGCAGAACTCAATCGAACTCACAGATTAGCTTGGTACGACATGGCTTCGAGCTCTCTGCAACGAATCACGGGCCAAGGGTACCGGGCTCTGCACACTGCAATGCGTCCTCTTGCTAGACCTTTCTCAACGGACGCATTGGTCGAAACCGAGATCAAGTCCGGTGAGATCGGCATGGTCTCTGGGATCCCTGAAGAACATCTTCGCAGAAGGGTATACCCTTCCTCTCCTCCTGCTTTCTTCGACGTCTGCGAATTTGTTTATTCTTTAATTTAGTTCTCTTGATTATCCTTTTTGTTTTCCCGATTCTATGTGCACGTATGTATTACATTCAGATATTTTCTGGGTTCATACTACAGTCAAATATGATGAATTAGGACATATAATTTTCTTCGATTTTTTATGTCAGGCAGCATTGAAGTTGGAAATATTAAGAACAAATTGATTAATTTGGGCTTCTAGTAATTTGCGGTTTACTTGAATTATTTGACGTCTACGGCAGGTGGTAATATATTCACCTGCTAGAACTGCGACTCAGCAAGGATCTGGAAAAGTTGGAAGGTGGAAAATCAATTTTCTGTCAACACAAAAGTAAGTTCATTTATCTTAATTTATATTTAATATCGCTGAAAGAAGTTGTATTGGCTTCATTTTTATCCTAAAAGATTCACATGATGGTATCTATGGTCTTCTGTTATGAGGGTTTTTGCTGGCACCGTTCTTACTGCTTGGGCTGCAATTTCGTTCTGCAATGTCATTGCATTAGGTTCTTGTTTAGCAACATCATTCGTCATAACGGTGTCTGCTAATGCTAGTATTAACTTCATTTGATTTGTTCACCGTGTTTTGGTTTCTTTGTTTCCTTATCAAAGAAAAGAAATATTAGTATTATCTTCACAGCAAATACTTCCGTTTAAAATGTTTAACTAGAAGAATTTTCTTGGTTATTTGATCAGTTTGGATTTACTTGTGAATGTTCTCATGTAATGAATAAGATCTTAATCATATTGAAAGTTTCTTTGTCAACCATTGTACCATAGGTGGGAAAATCCTTTGATGGGTTGGACATCAACGGGAGACCCTTATGCCAATGTTGGTGACTCTGCTCTCAGCTTTGACAGTGAAGAAGCTGCAAAGGCATTTGCAGAGAAACACGGATGGGAATATGTGGTATGTTGTATTGTATTCTCTCTGCAGGCTTTTTATTTGTAGGGCTTAAATTTTAAGAATCGTTTTGATTTTCAGGTAGATTTAGTGTATTATCTTTCCAGTGGCATTTTGTTCAGGGATGTGTCTGTATGCACACATCTGCCCATCTCTTCCTCTATTGGCTAGGCCATCATTCAGGGAACCTTTTGGTAATCTCTTGTGAAGTATCAACTCTAGTGTCTTCCCTCCAAGTGTTCTAAAAAATTAGAGTTTTACGGTACCTTTGATGTTAATAGGAATTATCCTAGCAAACTTAGCCATGCTGAAGCGTTGTGTGAGATGATGACCATTGATCCAAAGCTCGCAGCTGTTCTTGGTTCAGTTTTGCTTACCATGGCTTCTCTCTATCAGTCTCTTTCACCGCCGTAGTTTTTGTATACTCTCCCTGTCTGTCATCCTCTATTCACAACACTTCCTGATTAATCTGCAGGTGAAGAAGCAGCAGACACCATTGTTGAAGGTTAGTAACTCTTATCTGAGAATTGTTGTTGCTCATCACTCTTATCATTTGCATGAGCTTTCAATTGGTTAGGTAATAGTTCATACCTTTGGTCATAGAAGAGTAACATGCTTGAGTGTTTTCAGAATGCTTTTACTCTTAATAGTTGCTTTTTAAATAAGCATTTTACTTTGAAAACCAATAGAACATAATTATGGATATCTGATATAAAAACTAAGAACTGTATTTCTAGCTAATCTATAAGTGTACTGGTATGGATAAGATTAGGTCTTTTAGTAATATTAGGATTTCATTTATAGTTTTAATTTTTTTAAGTCAATAAGTTTTCGAGTCGGATGCTTTCATCTCAGTTAGATTAGGATTTTATTTTTAAGCATTGTGGATACCTATCTAAGTTTACTTATAAGATCAGGTCACGAGTTAGTAGATTATGGTGAGATTCCTCTCAATACTTCAGTTGTGACTTAATCATGTTTTTTAAGTGTATTGCCTACAAACCCATCTTAGATGTGATGCTTGAGGATCCAATGTGTGTCTCCTAGTTATTTTCCTGTTTTTCTCCATTTTAGGTGTGACATCTAAGAATTCTTTGAATTTGTCCCAATTCCTAAGTAGACAAATCAATACTCAACTCCTAAGTCTAGTTGATATAACCAGGCAAGACACAAGTGAAGTGAACATGTGACAGAGAGAGAGAACAATAAAGAATTTACTGGAGGTTGAGAATGTACTTACATCCAAGAGTTACCAGCAAAGTTTTCAAGATGAAAACTTCCATCTAACAACTAGGACTTTTTCATGTGTATTGGATTAAGAAGAAAACACAACCTTGCCAGAATACCCATTGATGAAAGAATGCCTTGGGTAAAAAATACTGTATTGCATCCCTCTGGGAATTTTTTGTAAGCAGTAATCTCTCTAAATACGAGTAATAACTGAATATGGCTTGTATGGAAATTGTTAAATTTCATTAGCTGGGCAGTGGCATTTAGTTGCGCTATTCAAAACATTGTTTTCTTTTGAAATTTAGACTATGGTAATCATTGTGCCTACGTAAACTGCATGATCATGACCACAATTTTCAGTATGTACAAAGAGATTCGAGTTTCGGAGAACAATCTATCAGCTCTTTGGCTAGTACTCTACTTCTATGCTAGTAGTCTGTGGCCTTACATGTATGTAGATGTAGATGGTTCTCATTCAGTTTTTGCCAATCTTGCTTTGGGATCATCTGTTCATATCCAAGTGCTAATGAACAAATTCATGCTTCTGTAGAAGTGGGAAATGTCCCCTTGCAAACCATAATCTATTGAAACACGCATCTTGTGGTTGCAGGTGAAGGCGTATGCAGATAACTTCAAGTGGAAGGGCCCTCCCAAAGCTGAATAGGGCTAAGTTTATTGCTATTCTTGTCTCCTGATTCTGTCATAAGAAGCAAGGTTAAGGCTTGCAGCCTTTTTTTTTTTCTTGTCTAGTTGCAAGTTTCTACAAGTCAATACTCTGTAACATCTTATGGGATGGTTTCTAAGTGAATTCTTCTGATAATAATAACGGACTGAGGGGTTGTACTCTTTTGCCTTTGTCGATAACTTGTAAAATTTGCTTTACTTCTTTTTTTCTTTTTAAATTTAAATGTACTGATTGGCCGAGCAGCCAGCCAGCTAGGCTAGCCACCGGCAACAGGGCCCTTTAGAGGACTTATGGCCCCACTCGGCCATCCCTCAGCTCTAGAGATTGTTTTCTCTTGCCTACTCGAGTGAAAAGATTACGTGTTTATAATTATCCTTATATTTATAGTTTTCTTAAGAATTAAATTAAATTGGTCACGAGCATTAAAAGAAGAAATATTGAGTAAGAGAGTGAGAAAGTAACTTGATTTTCTAGATCAAAATTTACTTTGTGCATGAAACTTATAAAGATTTAGGATCTTAAAGAAAATAAATTTATAATTTAAATACGGAAGCAAATAATATGTTAGAATTTCTATTTCTTATATAGTAAATTAGAATGTTTAATAGAGTTACGAAAATGTCTATATTACTGTGACTCGTAAAAAAGAAATAAATAAATGATTTAAAATAAATAGATAAATGTCCTAGAGTTAACCTCCACTAGCTCTTAAAGAGATTTATGAGGTAAACTACTCACAACTCACAACCTTCTTACTGATTAGGGTCTAGATTTTGATCCTCTTGATCTGTAATAATTAATGTACTAACTCAATAAAAATATCATACTATTTACTAATACAGAAAACTGAAGATTGGTAAAAATTGGAAAACAACTAATGGAGCTCTTATTTTAATTAAATACATTTAACTTTTAAAACGTTTTTTTGATATTTATCGTTACGAGTTTTTTAAAAATCAACTTATGAAAACTTATATTCATACCACTTTTCATTTTCACGCACAAGTGAACAAAAAATAACAATTTTTTTTTCTTACTTGCGTACCGGTACCTTTGAGAGTTCATAAAGGTGTCTCCTCTATGTGTGAACCCAATATCTAATTTTAATAATTAATTGGCCATCCTCATATCTCGTCCGTTAATGGATATCAAACATTTTATCGTTTCAATACTCTATTCGGTATGAGGGTGAATCATATCTGCTAAACCTTTCCGATAAGAGACTTCCCAGCCCTATTTGACTGAAATAACGTTCACGACAGAGTTTTCTATATACCGAGACCATCCGCCATTTCCCTAGGTGCTCAGTAAGTTTTTCACATAAAGATTCTCATCAACAAAATAACTAACAAATGCATACTAATATCTCATATTATATTTATAAATTAATTAGATGACATTTATATATACGATATAACTTATCATAATAAGAGATCGAGTAACCAGATAACCGAATAAACCAGATAAATCAATTAAGAACATACAACATTTAATAACCAGCACGTAGAGCAGTATAAAAAAATAAACAAGAAATTAGGACAATTGTGAATTAACTGGTTCCGATTCCATTAGTGACTTGTAATTATTTTTAGAATTTTTTTAATTTTTCACAAAAATACAAAATTACATATCGTTAAACTTCAATTTACCGTAATCGAGAATAGGGTGAGAGATCCTTACCTGAATTATTGTTTCGAGATATTGCACTGTCTACTACACCTCATAACGAGTTATAGATTTTCTAAATTTTTTATGCGGAATTTAAAATACTCATCACATACCAAAAAATACATCAAAAACTCAAAATCAGTATCCAAAACCCTTTATGGCCAATTTTAGGATTCTGCCACCGTGCTCCGGCACTGGCTCTGCCGTATAAGGCGGCGATTCGCCTTGAGTTAGTCAGTTTTGGCCGATTTTGGTAAGTTTTACATGTATCCCTGCAAAAAAATACGTTATGAGGTTTCGATTAGCCGAAAAAATACATTTGGTTCTTCTTCTCCGGCGAGGTGTTGGCGGCTAGGGTTTGGGTTCCCCTACGACGTGAGGTATTATATCAATCCCGCGTCAATTTGAACCGTCCATTCGCATTGACGTGGAGTAATGAAGGTCATCCAATCTTTGTTAGTTTAGGCCGATTGCATAGGCGAATATGGGCCGTTCATCGCGATTGATCTCGTCCGTCCGATCACATCTAAGGAGAGAATGAATATGAGTTGTTCACATACGCGATATTGAACCTGGATTGTCGAATCGCTGGGCACGCAGATCACCCATGTGGCCTCCATGTGGCGCCGACGTCAGCGTGTTTTGATATGCAGCGTGTTTCGATTCGTTGGGACTGTTGACTGAACCGTTCCACATGATCAATTTTTTTTTTTTTGCATTTTGACCTATTATTTCTAATTTTTCTTTTAAAAATACCCATCGAACACAAATTTTCACTTATTTTTCTTAAAATTATTTTTAATATCATCTTTAATTCATATTTTTTTAAATTTAATAAAATGAAAATAAAATAAAATAAATAATTATTTTTATATAATTAATCTAATAAGAAAATCATCCTCGGCCTATTTTTAGGCTCGGATATTACAAAAACAGACTGAGTATATTATTATAAAGAAAAAGTCAACAAGGAGAGAGTTCTAACCGAAGTTTGGGTGAATAGGTAAAAAAATTAGGTCCAAAAGCAGACTGAGTATGTTATTTATAAAGAAAAAGCCAACAAGGAGAGAAAGTTCTAACCGAAGTTTGGGTGAGTAGGTAAAAAAATTAGGTCCAACCCACGTACGTCCACAAATAAACATTCTAAAACGAATAATAATTTTTCATAATTCTTATCTAAAACCATAATTACATTTCCTCTCTGAGTCATGGAACATATCACCTCTCTAGTAAATAATCCAGGAAAAGGATAATACTTATCATGAAGACCACGAAAGGCCTAAAAGTTAGCATCAACCTTATAATTTTACGGTAGATGCTTTACATCTCTTAGAAGCCCTTGTTTTTGTAGCTTTAGCATTATGCCGCTTCAGCCACCACTGAAAGATAGTCGCTTCAGTCACTGCCAAACGATATTCTATGCTCCCTTACCTCAACGAAGATGTTTTATTCGATCAACAGTAATTCCACTCATATCAGGTAGTAACTTCTTCATGTAATATTTGGACCTACGAGATAAATTGATCTTCTTTCTCCTTCGCTCTGGTACCATTTCAATGGAACATTCTTCAAAGCCACGTCTCACAAACCTATTAAGGCCAGAAATCCGTGCTACAAGTTAGCAGTGATTTACTCGAACATTACATACAATAGACATACAATAGGTTTAATTGCCACAGGAGCATTTGATAAAACTAATTCCTGTATCTTATTATTGAGACATTCAGAGGCACAAAACCGCCTTAATGGATCTTTTGTTAACGTGCTTGGAAGTAGAAATTAATATTGAAGGCTGCTAAAGTTTATAAGTGGACTAATAGTGCTTAAAAAGCACATTTTATTTCTAGTAAGTGGTAATCCAAGTTCCAATGGATAAAACAGAATAAGTGAATCCAGTCACTGCATCATGAACAGAACAAATTTAATCTACAATAAAAAACATTACAATTATACACTATTTTCCAGAACCATTAGCTAATATAATATCTAAAAGCACACATCAAAGTTTAGGTCACAGGAGATTGAAAACAAACCAGTCTGCAGTACGAGTTGTCAGCAGAAAAAGCATCTCCAATCCAAGTGAGGATGCCTTCTTCTCTATG
The DNA here is from genome assembly GCF_054855325.1 of Carica papaya. Taxonomy (NCBI): domain Eukaryota; kingdom Viridiplantae; phylum Streptophyta; class Magnoliopsida; order Brassicales; family Caricaceae; genus Carica; species Carica papaya. The sequence continues at coordinate 1,912,963 of NC_142312.1, read as the reverse complement.
TAATCTGCATATATTTAGATGCTGGTAATTAGGAAGCAACAGATATCAAGGGCTAAAAAGTTGCATTATCAACAGAACAAAAAACTAGAAATAAGCAATCAAACAAATTCCACGAGTTTCATCATGATTTCCAGGGGAGAGACCAACAACCATAAAATCCATTTCTCTTTCTCTCTCCAGCACTACTACTGACATATGAAATCAAATTTATTCACCACAACCGAATCTTTTATGCTGTCTGAATTTAGCCATTATTGCTAACTGGAGAGAAAGATTCAAGACATTGTCATTTAAATCCATTCTTCAGACAGCTGTAACAGTTGATTGAATTGAGAATTCAAATTCTTTTTGCCAAAATGCAGACTTTCAAATCATACACAATGAATCACTTAATTTCATGCTGTCATTTTGTGCTATATGTCAATACTTGATTTTGTTGGCTAACAACAAAACAAAATTCCCTCTCCCTTGAAAACAGTTCTTATAAAGTAACTAAAAGAAAAATGGTGCATTTGCATTAATTGTTATAATACTTGCAGTACGGAAGTTAAGAGACATTGCGAGAGATTAATCAGTGGAGTGTTGAGTAACAGCATATATATGGACATCTTTTATGACAAGCCAATACTTCAGGAAAAATGTACATTTATAGAGGAATTCAATACTGTACCAAGTAATTTATCTCCTTGTCCTTGTCCACGGCATTCAGGGGAAACTGCAATAGCAGCAACCTCCCCATACTTCTCCTTGAAGAAAGGAAAAAGAGCAGCACAAGCAATAATTTGACCTTCTCTTTCCACAACAATGAGTGAATCCAAGGCTTTAAGTAGCTGTATTCCAATTAAAAAAATAAAAGAAAAAGATCAGAAGCAACTAATCATTTGCTCCCTTCAAGAAATAACATTTACCGTCCTTATTTTGTAATTTTTTAAATATATATATATCTTCCAAAAAATTTGTACCTAAGACCTACTTCACCTCCCAAATATCCTAACTCTGCTAAGTATGGTTTCAGATTAAATTACAAACTTACGATAGTTGAATCAAACACAGAACAAAAAATCTAAAAAGTTAGGAGTGCAAACCTCGCCATCAGTTCTATGTACCAATGTCCCAGATTCCTCCAAAGGTTGTATTATTTCTCTTATTCCAGCCAGATCTGTCACCTTGGCCATTCGGGTTCCCTCATAAAGGTCACTGAAGAACAATACCAACTCCCAAGTCAATAAATTCCATTAAGCAGTTTGACTAATTACTTGACCACTGTCTCATCCAAACTTTGTCATTAAGTTACTTCAGATTCCCAGATATCTGGAATAAAATTCAGACAAGGACCCTGCCAAACATTTGCATACATAACACAAGAACAAAGCATGTCCCATAATTTTTCACAGGGTATTCTTTGCTTCTGCTTGCTTGAAGATCTTTTACCATAATTCTCTCACTTTAAGAAAAGGAACTTTTATCATAAGACCTGGAAATTCGAGAGTCAGGTTCATTTAATATCACTACAATTAAAATTCAACTTTATAAATTAATAATTTTTAGAACTTTGCAAACAAATGATTATAGTTAAGGTTATAGGAAGTACCTGATTTTGATCACCAGGACACCGATTGAAGCACATTTTTAAAAAATAAGGAACAGAAAACCAAAAATATTCTGGTAAACCTTAACTGCTCTTGTCAAAATTAGTGCTAATATGCTCTAGAATTATGCCATGCCGTTTGAACATTCCTCAGAATGCCAACCAGGCAATTGATATATTATACTTCACGAGATTGAATGTGCAAGTGCACGCATGTGCATTTGTCTTGTAAAGATTTTAGAAAGTAAGTCAATCAAGGAACAGCAGCTATCAATGAGAAGCGCAGTCTACTGTTGTGAAAATGGTCAATTAACAAAGAAAATTAGAACCTAAAAACAATTACACTTGTAGCTGAAAGAAATAAAGAAATTGCTGCAGGTATACCTGGCCACCATTGTCCCCATTCCATCTCTTTTAAACAATTCTAACAACAAAACTCCACCGATAGTGCCATCTAATAAATGAACTCTTTGAACTCCTCCCTGATAACAATAAGTAAAATGATTGGCAGTGATACAAACTAAAGGTAGAGCACTTGAAAGTATGTACATCATGTGGAGTGATTGTTTTAAGCATGCTACTCAAGCATCATACCAAGGAAAACTGCATATTAAACCATTGGAGCAACATCTAGCACAAGATGAAAGTAAACTCTTTTTTCAATCTTTAACAAAAATAGACACAATAAGAAACCAGTAGATAATATTTTCAAACGAAAACCCAATAGATATACAATTTCACTTTATATCAGTGGAGACAAAATTTTGACAACTGAACTTCTCAGGTCCAGAAATCAGGATAAGCAGCCTCACTAGAAAAAGACACATGTTCAACTGAACCTTTTCACTGGCTCCATGAATCCCACAAAAAAAAGTAAATATAAGTATCTATTCAAAACAAGATCCTTTTGAGTGAGTTCATGAAAAGGTTGCTATTTAAGTACAGGCAATGATTGTTTAATGCAATCAGTATCTTTTTGGGTTCACCATTCTTGATATCTGACTTCTGGCTCTCAAACACGTAGTTGATATCTAAATCATGCAAAATGTTGATGAGAAGTAAATAAAAAGGACCAGATTCAAAATGGGGTTTATCCATTTGTCAGGAGAACACATCACGAGACAGAGAACAAGATCAGTTCCACTCAAGTAACACATTCTAATAAATAACTAAAGCATGATGAAGAAAAATGAAAATGCAGGAAAGGAAAGCATCAATATTTATGAAAATGGACACCAATGAATTAGCCTATCAGATACTTACTCTGCAAACAAAAGCTGCTGCAGCTAATTCTGAAAGGTAACCATTCAAACGACTTAACCTCTCCTGACCTCCAATAGCAAAGCCCTGCTCACCAGACCACATGCCATCACCATTATCAAAACCAACACCATTTTGAAAGGTTACACTACTCCTTTCGTGAAGAGCACTTCCATTCTGAGAGGAAAGCACACCCCCATTTGAATCATCATGTCCAAGACAAGCGAGATCTTCTTCACCAACAGCTTCAACATAATTAGCAGCTATCTCACTTTGCTTGGCCCGTTCACGGATTAACATATCTGCTTCTTGAAGAGTCAAGAAACGAATAAGGTGTCCATTCTCATCCAGGATTGGACCATCTATAATGCAAAGAAGCTTATCTGCTCCAATGGCTAAAGCGCATGCAGTAGCAACCTCATATGTGCTGAAAATGCCAAACAATTTTAGGAAGAAGTAATTAACCTCATGTAAGAAAGTACCACAATTTAGGAGGCGAATCAAGCTTTTGAGGTGGGGTCATGAACATGCAGTTGAGGTACAATACGATCATGTAACCAATCACTTATGCTCAGTAGATTAGAATATCTAATGCAAAGATCTCTTGTAGTTACAACTTCAAATCCAAATCCTTTGACAAGTTCAGGACAAATAAAGCATTAACTTCTTTGCTGAAATGAAGACCGAGCCTAAAACCAAAGGAGTAAGAAGATGATGACTGAAAAAAAAAAAAAGTTCCATTAGACAGTACAGATTCAGAAGGTGATTGATTATGTCAATTTTAGAGAATGATACAGACTAAATAAGAAAGAAAATCTTAGACAGTATGGAAAGAATTCCTCCTAACTACAGCAAATTCAGTAGAATCAAAGTCAAATAAAGCTCATTTAGTCAAAATGACATAGACTCTATCAGCTTAGAAAAATCAGAGATTTAGAACAGCTGTAGGACTATTACGCAACATTTTTTACTTGAACAAATCCAGTCTCAATAACCAAAAAAAAAAAGGAAAAAAGCAACAGTCCACCAGGGATTTTTGCATGTATTTTGAAAGGTTTCTATCACATGTTAGCCTTGGGGAATAAAAAAAATCAATACTACACGAATAATCAAGTGCATTGTTTGTCATCAAAAAGGCCTTAGGCGTACTTGCAATTTAGAACTTCACCAGAGCTGGAGTGGCCCAGGTTGCTTAACAGAACTATACAACCACCATCAAGCCTCTCACGCATCCTAGTAATGTCAACCTTCTTTACTTCACCTGTTGCTCCAAAATCAACCCCTTCAACAACTCCTCTCCTCTGCAATAGTCAGAGGACTCACATTGGGAATGGCAAGGGAACAGTCATGGAAATGTAAATATAACAAGAACAATTTTACAGGGAACTGAACCCCGCACACTAGATAACTAATACCAGACTCCAAGTAACGTCAACTCTTGAAGAAAATTTCCATTTCTATAAAACCTTACTTTTGCAGCAAGGAAGTTACCACTGGCAACACTAACACCAACTTCATGCCATCGACTGCTATCACCATGTCGACGGATATTGCATATTGGAGGTCCTGGAGAAAGTTTTGCCTCAATCATTGTACGAATTCCTCCTGCAGCTTCCATTGCTGCCTTTAGAGATTCGGAATCTGTTATTCTGTATCGACCTACGTACTTGGGCTCATGTCCTACAATTAAAAAAATATGAGGTTAACTGCTACTCAAGCAACTCATGCGATAGAAAAGGCACAAATGGAATTTTCTAGTAACTGTAGTAATGAAATTGCAATTATTAATTGCAGGTATGCACAAAGAAGCAAGAAACTCATAGGTCTGCTAGTTGTATTCTCAGTCACCTCTCTCAGCTAAAAGCTTGTCAATTTGCACGTGCGTCCCGGGAACCAGAACGAACTTGATTCCCAAGTGATGAAGAAAAGCAATGTCCTGCATCCATAGCCAAGTTTAATCTTTGAGAAACTATAATATGTAATTTATATTATTCAAAAAGGAAAATATATAATTTAACATGCACATAGAGAGACAACTACTCTCTTATTTTCTCACAATACACACAGAGAAGGAAAACAACGTCTGCTAAGGAAAAAACGATTGAAGAGAAGATTTTTCCTTCAGAAGAGGATCCAAGAAAGGGCCAGAGATGATTTCGCCGGAGATAATAACGATGAAGGTTGCCCCTCTGTGGGCCCACAAGTACGGCCACGCCTCACGAAACCATCGCACAAACTGCTTGTCATCCACCGCACCATAAGTATCGTCCAAGCCGCCGCCATTTTCTGTGTCGCTAAACACATTGCATTTAACCACAGACCGTTGCAGAATTCCTGCGTTGCACCCATCTAACGGTTTTCGCGGCCGGAAGTGGAATTTCAGTCGCGGTTTTTCTCTGCCGCTGCTTCTCAGTTTATCACGAGACGAGAAGAGCTCACCTTTCTGAATGCTTTTAAGAGGTATGGAGTAGCTTGAACAGGAAGTGGCCATCGAAATGAAATCTAAACAGTAAATAGTGTCTATTGTTATTGCTCCTTACTCGAATTTGTGCTGGAACTTTTATTGTCATAGAATAAATTAATCGAGTGGGGTAAAAAGAATAAATAATGAAGGATTAGGGAGAGAGCAGAGCAGTCGGCAGCAGACATGATTATTTTGACCACGCGCCGCCGCCAGACAAATGGTGTAGGGTTGTTTCTATTTTGTCTCTCTGTTTGAAGTTGGTTTTCCTGTTCGGGCCGGATCTTTTATTGGGCCTAGTCCACTTCAGAATTTTGGCTAGGTATTAAAATTTTTCATATATTTTTATTATTTAAATAAATTATTAATATTATTTTAGTAATTTCAACATTAAATAGGAGACATTATAGTAATTCTATTATTTTGAATTAATATAAAGTATTTGATATAATAATTTTATACTACTCGACCGAGTTATTCTTTCCCATTTTGCTAAAGAATAAACACGCATATACCGATATTTACTAACTTTGGTACTTTACTCCAAGGAGAACGTTAAATAGCAGAAAGGCAAATGAATATCGAAATACCTTGAGAATGGTGTCCAAGCCCCGACAACCGGCGATGACTTCACTAGACAAGGCGACGACGAAAGTACTCCCTCTGTGCAAATGAATATAAGGCTGAGCCTCCCTCAACACCTCCACAAATTTCTTGTCTTCATCCCCTCCACTCCCACACTTTACTCCAAACCCATTTACATTTAACCCGCGACCTCTCGCCACCATCGCCCATCTCCTCTCCCTTTTTACTCCCGATCCACACCCCACCACACCCTTCGAGTACCCCGACTTGAAGAACCCCGCCCCGCCGCCGTTCTGCTCGCACGACCAACACCGTCCGATTTGCACTGGAATTCTCGGCCTCGAACTTGACGACTTGCAAGACGCCATACGGGTTTCTCTCAACAAGAAAAGAGGAAATCGACGGATGGATGGAGAAATTTATAATAGGACAGATGGGTAGGTAGTTGTGCGGCTAATGGTGGGAGGAGGGTTTGGGGTAAAGAGGACAGAGACAAAGCGAGAGTGATTAGTGAGGTAGGGAAGTCGTGCCAGATCGGCTTCTGGATTACTACACGTTGATCGTCTGGTTTCTCGCAGAGTGGCCAGACGCCATCGTAGATCACGAGTCATATTTACGAGCAGTTTCGAAAGGAATGAGTCATCAACTCGATCTTGAGTGGGAGTAAATCGCAGATTAACGAGAACCCAGAAACCAAAACAAGTCTCTTTTGAAAGAATGTTTTACGCATATGTAGATCATCATAAAAGATACAGAGAAGACGACCATTCTGGTCTGGTCTGGTCGGGAGAGCCCCTTTTTCTTGTGGGACAGGGGAACCTAGAATTAGCTGTTGACTAAACGGTGTATGAGGAAATGTAAGGTGACAAAACTAATTTGAATTTGAAGCCTAATTATATATATATATATATATTTAATGATATAATACAATTTTGAAGGATTGCCGAAAGAAGAAACTCTGTGTATTTAATATTAAGGTGTAAATTGAGGATGGATGTTTAAAAGAGAAGCAAGTTGAGTAATGACGATGTCGTCGTCTCCTCTAAAATATCTAACGGTGCTCTTCCTGTCGCCAAACCAGAGCCACCAGTGATTTTCACGGTGGGTCACCTCATACGCTCAATTATGCAAACAGAAGAAGATTCTAAACATTTAGTCTCTTCGTGCAACTTAAAAGTCGTAAGCCACCGGTGGTAAACCTAAGAAAATAAATAGTGCATGCTTGAAATTAAGATAAATTAACAAAAATTACAGGCATAATATTGGTTTAATAAAAAATAATTTTTATATATTATTAGAATTTTGTATTTATTTACTAGACTGATATTTTTAGTTTATAACATTCAAAGTATTCACCAAATTAGCTTTTATGTAATTCAATGCATCAAGTAATTACTAATTTTTTTTGTTGCAAATCAGGTATGTTACTTTTTAAGTACTAAGCTTAAAAATTTCGTGTATATATATGCCGTTAACATGTAAAACGTTTATATTATTATTTTAAAAATGATTAATGATATTAAAGTATTTTAATTTAAAAAAACATTATAACGTGACACTATGGTTTGTCTTAAATTTAAATTAATGTACCTTTTTGAAGCATGAATTTTTTAAGGCCACAATTTGGCGACCGTTTTATTGCATGAAGAGATGTCGTTTAGGTTAGGACAACGTTAGATTGAACTTGTTTAAGAATATTATTGTTAGATTCGTTGGCGGCTTCAAGTCTCGGGGAGAACGTTGTGGAAAATCCTGCACGCTAGAAAATCGAAATCGCAAAGTGGACTAGGGATTGGAATAGATGACGTGGATTGTGGAATTATCTATATTTAATTTAATATTTTATCTCCATTTTCAGTCTATTTTAAATATTATTTATTATATTTGTTTGAAAAAAAAAATACTTTTTACATTTAATATAATAATATAACTTGATTAATTTGTTAATAAAAATATATTTATTTATTTATTTTGATGGTATGTCTCATTAACCCAAACCTTTATTTTATAGTGTTTTAATTTTACCCAAACACATACAACTAATTTAAAAATAAATATATTTCTTTTTATGTTTAATGTGGGCTGGACCCACTTAACAAATTATATACATACACACATAGTATATGAATTTATGAAATAAAAAATAGAGATATTCGTTTCCTATTTCTCCATGATTATATAGAAGGAGAAACAAGTCTTTAGCTTCATACTAAAGCTAAGGTTGATTCTCAACAGACATATATATCTTGTTGGTATTTTCCACGAGTGGTAACTCATGATAAGCTATGAACCGTCGATTATGATCAGAAGCTAATCTTGATCGTACAATCAGAAGCAAGCATCCAATAGGCAACAACAGCAAAGTGCCGCCAGGCTGAACACCAAAAAAAAAAAAAAACAAAAACAAAAAAAAAAGAGCTGATTGATTTTGAAATTCATTAAAAATGTATGTTGTTGTAAGAGATGAGGGAAGTTTTTTAGAAAATAATAAAAATTAAAAATTAAATAATTTTGAGTAAAATTAAGAGAGTATAAATAAATTTAATTTTTAAAGAAAAAGAAGTTGACGGGAGTACGTACCATCCCTCGAGAAAGCTAGGCTCCTGCCTTGAAGGATTAGAATAATAAGATGCAGGTGGAGGTGGAGGTGGAGGTGGAGGTGCTGGGTACGGCTGCTTTGGAGGATAGCCCGGTGGATAACCTTCCACAGGGTATCCTAACGGTGGATAACCTTCCTTAGGGTAACCTACAAGCCGTCATTCAAAAAAAAAAAAAATACAAAAATCAGCAAAAACCAGCAACGAAAATCTCAACAACCAGTACTTGAATCCAAATAGGAAAGAGATTAATACATATGTATACACAATATAAACACACACACACACACATATATATATATACACACACACCTAGAGGAGCAGGAGGAGGAGGTGGAGCAATTGCAGGATTGTAATTGCTCATGTTGGAATACTTCGGTGATGTTGTCGATGAGTAAAGAGAAATTAGATGGATACGTTGAAGGGGATGAGGAGTGTGGGGGTGGTTTTATAGAGAGCGGAGCTCCTTTTGAAGGCGGCAATGGCGAGGCGTGTCTGGATTCGGAAGCTTCGAGTTTCAGAGAAAAATCCCCAAAGTACAAACCGCCAAACGTGGTATTAAGATAGAAGAAATTAAGCAAGTAGATTAGCATAAAGAGTCTTGATTCAGAGCATAATTTGATAACTTGTAAAGTTCCTTACCCATTCAGAAAGCCAAGCATATTCTCTCTGCTTTTCTCTTCTTGCTAACGAAAGAATAACAATGCACGTTCATGCTGTAATTTCCACGTCAAAAAAGCGGGAAAAGAATAATACTTTCAGAATCATTATATGTTAAAATTTATAATATTAGAAACTGAATTTCGTACTTTTTGAAAATTAAATTTTATAAGTTTATTAACTTTTATTTAGGAGAAATTTCTAGTCATTAATAAGAAATTTGTATTACTTTAATATACATAGTATTTTAAAATATAAGTAAGTATTTATTATGTAATTATGAAGTGTTGGATGATAACTCACCAAACCAAATATATACGATTGATTAGACAAGTCCATGGTGAGAAAGAACCTTGACAGTGGAGAAAATGAAGGACAGGCTAGAAAGTCAACACTCGATGTAAAGATAAATACATTATATTACTGTAATCACTCAACTAAGTACTATTAGAATCAATCAACTAAAAATGCTTGACGAGGTTTACAAACATCTCCAGATTACGAAGTGTAAATACTCTGGGTTACTTGCTACACAAATTTGAAAAGGATGAGATGATAAGAAATTGGGGAAGACATCATGGCAAACAGAGTTACTGGGCAGGCATCTGTATCATCTTCCGGATTAATACACACCCCTGGAGTTCAAGCCACTCATTTCAAACTTCCTCGCAGTAAAAATGATGAAAGGCTCGGTAGTATGCACAGACTAAACTAAGATCCTAACTGTTACAACATCAGGCTGATCGTGTTCCTTTGTTATTGACTTCGAATCGGAAACTAGAAACCCGTTATGATTTTTTTCTTTCAGTTTCAGCAATTGAGTGGCAACTTCCTCAGAACATTGACTTTCAACGAGATCGTATTGGCTTGCTCAGAAACCAAAGGAAGCAAAATTTGGTTATGTTAACTCTCAAGAGGCTGATCCAAACCAAAGGAACCTCCATCTTTTACGCTGACGAGAAGTAATGGGAGTTACACTTATTCTTTCGGCATTTTTGGCTACCCATTTTCCAAAATCAGGGGAAGAAACAAGTTCCTCAACTGCCTTTTCTGTGGAGTCTCTAGTGAATCTTTCCCACTCATCTTTGGAAAAATTCCTCCTCTCAGGCGTCTGATGGAAGGTAGAAGGGAAAAAACCAGGACTTGAAAGCTGACCAGGTGGTGTCCTGGTTATACCTGAACAAGTAATGGCGTATATAGGTAAACAGCTATATTGTTGTAAAGGGACTATGATCGGCATTTTAGAAAAAAAAATAATAATAAAATAAAAAATAAAAACATTATCATGCAAACCTTGCTTAGGAGAACTGCATGAATTCAATGTTAAGTGCTTGTATCGGTGTCTAAGGAATTTTGAAGCTTCAGGTCTCTCGTACAGAAATTCATCGAGATCATCAACTGGTGATAACTCAGGGGCATGAGCTTGAACTCCTTTGAAGCCCTTTTTCACCAATTTGAATAATCTCCTGTAAGAGTACTCCAATATTATCTTTCTATTAAAATGCATACTACCATAAAAACTGGGATAATAAGACAGCAGAAAATCTAAAATATGTTATATATACAAATATAGTAGGGACTTAGGCTACTTTTGGAACAAATATAAAAATCTAGGGAATTCCTTCACAAATCAATACTTAGTTCAATCAGAAGATGGTGAATATTTTTTTTTGAAATACAGAAGACGATGAATATATTTTCGAAAATGATAAAAGGTAACCTCAAAAAGAAATCATATGTGGAATTAGGAAAATGCAATCTGATTTCCATGAATTGATCTAATATGGAGTTCGTTCTTTTAATTCCAAACCAAATTCCATATTAAATCAAATCTTTTGTCAGCATTTACATATCCTTCTAGTTGAACTTAGTGTGAAGTTGCAAATGAATTTTGCAAAATTTCTAGATTTACTACAAACATAGCCTTATAATTTGTAAATTAATGGAAAAAGATCACCGTTGATAGTCGTAGACTTACTTGAAGATCCTGCGCAAGAACTTCAGCCTAAATGTTTTCTTTAGTATTAGTGAAACTACTACTGCAGATATAAATGCTCCTCCAGCCAGCAAAGGATCCAACGAGCTCTGGGCACAACACAATAAAATTTGCAAACCTAAATTAACACTCATGACTTCTAAAATTTTTCCCTAACTAAAAATCCTACAGAGATTTACAAGAACTTCAAAGGTGACAAACTTCAAACCTGAAGAACCATAACTCCAGCCAGAATGCGGATGGACCATGCAACAAAAGATGATGTGCTGGTATCAACTGATCCATCTTCCATCAAAACAAGCTTGCGGACAACCCAAAAGCCCAACCATGCTCCAGCCAGAAAAAGAAATGCAAGCAGAAAGATCGCCAACTGCAGTAATATTTTAATAAAACGTTTAGCTAATGAAAGGGAATACTAAGATAAATACCACGGTTTAGTTCCACAAACTTTGGCATATGGCATATGGATCACGAAAACAACTGTTTACAGAAATTTTATGGAGTTTTCTATCTTAAGACAAATAAAGATAGTAACACGAAAACAACAAGCACCAATTACACATGCCAACAAGATGTAGCAAAGGGAAAAAGGGACATGTAGTGGAAAGCATAATAGACTTTATAAACTTTTCAATTCTCGATTGCAAGACCACTTATATAACTAAAAAAAAGTGAAATGGCAGGTCCCCTGTACAGGTAGTCACTACAAGGGAAAAAGGGAGCGAGGGGGGACTTCTGTCATATGCTGTAAAGAGGACTCTGTGAGGCATTAATCTGAAATGGGGTAAGTTACCATATTTAGATTGCATCTAATCCCGAAGAATTTACAGTCCAATTATCCCTAGCAGTTGATCTCGAAAAAAATAGTAAGAAAAAATGATTATATGCTGTAAAGAGGGCTCTCCCAGGCACTAATCTGAAATGGGGTAAGTTACCATATTTAGATTGCAACCAATCCCGAAGAATTTACAGTCCAATTATCCATAGCAGTTTATCTCAAAAAAATAATAAGAAAAAATGAAGATCAGGATGTAACTTACTGTTCAACTACCAAAAGGGTCACAGCATTCATAAATGAGATTTTTTTTTAATACAGTGCTATGCAATATGCATTAAGGAAACTGATGAGACCATTTACAACTTACATACAGGATTGTACATATCTTCACTGATTCCCATCTCCCTAAGAATTAGCCGCAACAGCCTCGGAAAGTAGCCTAGGAGAAAGGATCCAAAACCAAGCTTCACAAAAGAGGAAAAAAAAAAGATGTTTAAATAAACTTAATTTGCAATAAAGTTTCTTTTCAAGAAAGCCCTCACAAAGAAGGGGTGGGGCGGAGGGGCCGGGGTTTATAGCTAAGTTATCAGAGACTTGATATTTGTACTCACAAGAGATGAATATAGAACAATGGCAAGTGAACTCTTCCGTCCAGTTGGGAGAAGCTTCATCCCCTGTGGATCCATTGAAGAATGTAATGGAAAATGGCATAAAATAGATCAGAAGAAAATATAACCATAGACTAAATTATAGCGCCACATGAAATACAGCAAGCAAAATATATACAGAAACAACAACCGAATAAGTAAGGTGTTTCAGGTAGCTAGAAACTCCATCCTTGACTATACAAAGCCAAATGTAAAAAAAAAAACCAAACTAAGAACTTATAACCAGAATTCAAGCAATCTATTAGTAACTAATATTACCAAAGAACTCAAAGAAAAAAAGGCATTGCAACAAACACCACCAATATGAAAAAAAAAGCTGGTTCAGCATAATCCAAGTCAAGTACCTCCACATGTTCATTTATTTCAACAATTAATAAGAAAAAGAATTCACAAACTGGTAATTTTTGACAAATATTTATACGAAAACAATCTATCGTTTTACATTCAATAAATCTTGTAATAAACTGCCTATCCATAGATATCAATGATAGTTTACAAACAATAAAAATTTAAACAGTTAGTATAGCATTGAAAAACGTACCTGAAAAAGGACTATCAGTACAACAAGGATGATTCCAACAGCCATGGCACTGCTGTAGTAAAAGACTAAGGATTTGCTCAGGGCAGAAGCCAAGCTCAATAACACAGTGCCCAGGATTAAAAATATTAACCGGTATACGAAAAATTCTGCAAAAATAAAAGAGTGGTGTAAATGAAAGAACCATCTGTACCAAAAACCAAGTAAGATTAAAGACAATTTACAGATTATATTACGAAAAGAATTAAGCACCTTCTTCAATTGACACCTCAAGGGTTTCCGAGGATAAACCAATCACCCGTACATCTAAAATTTTGTGGTCAAAAGGTGACATGGCTCGAGCCCATGAATCCTGGGAAACTTTCTCCCACCTCCATTGAGGGCACATTCCTATCCCAAGAGATCTATTCCTGCCAACAAAAAGAGAAGAGTCATGAATCAGAGTAATAACACTTCCACTTGCCCCTGGCCAAAACAAGAATGCATAACTCCAATAATTTTGCATTCAACAGAAGAAACCAGCTCAGTTGAGAAAATACAAAACTTTTCCATGTCTACCTCCTTGAAAACCTTAAGATGATCAGAGAAAAATTATTACAGCATACCAATTGTACAGATGAATAAGTTATTAGCTTTGTAAGTTTGGTTGAACAATCACATAACATACTCACTCACCTATGAAAACAAGCTTCAAGGAGTGGTTGTCGGATGATTGAACTATTTTGAGTGACTTTCACCTTCGCTGAATGCGCATACTTATCCAAATGTTTGAGCCTTGAAATTCCCTGGATATGTACTCTTTCACAAAGCACGGCTGTGCCTGGCTTCAGTCCAGGAGAGTTTTTCACTAGCAACCTAGGAGATATTTGCAGTGTACTGGACTCACCAACAACTACAAAAACCAAAAATATTGAAGGCAGAGTAAATAAGAAACAGCTACAGCTTCGATTAGTTACTGCAATTTTGTTTCACGTCTTGTTGCAAGACTGAAATATCAAAATTTCCCCAATTATAACATTCCAAGTAAACAACAGAAAATCCACCACCCTAACTAAAATTCTAAACCTTTTTCTTCTTTTAAAAAACTAACAGTGTTAACAACCCGATTTTTCATCGATTTCCCGTTCAATGCCTAGATTTTGCAAATAGAATCCAAGATACTACGCGTCCAATAAACTCGTTTTTTAGTCATCATGAAACAAACCAAACCCTATATTTCAATCGCAGGAGACGAGGAATAAAGATAAGATAAGAGAGTACCTAAAGAGAGTTGTTCGGCGGAGACAGTGAAGACTAATACCGAGAAAGCCACTAACAGGAACCGGAGAGTGAAAACGGAGCTCCGTACCCGGTAACCCATGATTTCCGCTTCTCGTCTGGGTCTGCAACTGACGGGAGGAGAGAAGAGAGGAGGCACACATTTGAAAATACAAAATATAGATTGGGGTATTTCTGGTATTTCAGAAATATAAAATTTCATCGGTGCCTGACCCATAAATTAGCTGACGTGTAAAAACAACAAAATTAATTTTTACATTTATAACAACAATAAAAACTTCCTTAGGTGAATCTACCCAAAAATAAATAAATAAAAATTCTATAAAAATTTATGGGTTAAATCGAATAATTTCTCAAGAACAATAACTAAGAGACCTGATACTACCACTTGAATCAAGAACCTACGTGCAGATGCTCACGATTGGGACGGTCATACGAGTGATTTGGAAGAGGTCTCGAAAAGTACTTAGCGCTCATTTCAACCAATTCTCCATAATCTTTTCTCTTGGCTGTGTGGCATGACTAAGCGATTCTGCTCACATCGGACGACCTATATGCAAATGAGAAACAGCCATCAAAATTGAATTATCTCTGTACCTTTTAGAAATCAATAGCTACATCAAAATTTATTACTTATGGACTTACACATATGTTTTCTCAAAAGGGAAAAGAAAAAAAAAATTAATCTTTGATTAGTTTTGATAATGAAGATTATTTGGGGTAGGTAATTTTAATTAATTACTTGAAAAAAGTTTTTTTTTTTTTTTTTTTTCTTTTGAATCAAAATCCCTTCGTCCTACTCAAGCAATGATGAGAGGAAATTGGGTCTGTTTTTGTCTATTTGGATGAGAATGGAAAAGAGGCCACATGTAATGCATTCTACGTGTTTGATAAAATGCCAAAAAGAGGTGGTCTCTCCATCATTATTCACTGTCATCCTATAAACGAAAGCAACAGGTCAAGTTGTTTGTAGATAAAAACATATTTTTATTGCCAATTTTGTTGTAGGCGTAAAATGTCTTAAAACACCTTTGCTTTTATGGGTTTTAGAGGAAAGAATGTATGGTATCATCAGTTCATTATTGTCTACAATTCCAATTCCGTATAACCACACATATGATTCCCCATTTGATTAAGCAAACATATGAGCAAGGAAACGAGGCAATAATTTGGAAAAGCTATTGAATTTAACGCATGAGGCTGTAATTTGAGGCCGGAAATTCGTTTAATAAAACATTAGGTACACATAATATTCCGGTATACAGAGTCTGATCCTCCCAAATGCCCGTGGCTAGGCCTTACATATAAACATGAACCAAAAAAAAAAAAACGGAAAAGATAAAAGAAGGGCGAAGAAGAAGAAGAGGGTATTGAAAATAGTGAAAGGCTATGGGGCGGGAGGGGTGGGATGATGAGAAAAGTTGTTTGTTTTTATTGGAGAAATATTAGAGTGGTTTTTGATTTATAGGGTTTGTGGGGAATTCAAGTTCCAAGCTCTGCAATGCTCTGTAAGGCTGGTCTCCATTGCCCCCCACCACCATTATGCTTTCCTATATTTCTGCTGCTGCTGTTGCTGTTGCTGTTTCCTGGTCGATGAATAAGCTCATCTTCCGCCTGTGCAAAGACGATATGTATAAAAGAAAATCCACTATCACATGTACTGACACAGACACTGACAATTTCATATTTATTAAAAAAAATTTCTAAAATTTTTTGCTTACCCTTTATCCCCAACAAATGTAATAATGACAATATATTCATATTAATATTGAATAACATGAATCCATGAATCATTGCTATAATCTGTTGCATGCACTTTTTCTCATGCATACAAACAAAGTACTGCACACGCAATTCTGAATGGAAAATCTACTTGGATAGATTTTTTCCCCATATTTCTTCATACATGTTCCTCACTTGCACAATAAAGTACATGCATAAAATTATTTCCTGGTCCAATCCTTCTAATCTAACTTTTTACCCAACCAAAAAAAAATCAGTGTTTTGATAATCAGTCTGTAAAAAGGAAAGATAGTTACCTTTACAATCAGTTTACAATTTATCAACCCATGAATTATAGATTACACTAACTTATTCTAAATATCATTTACTTTAAAAAAAAATACTAAGCAGTCTAGATTACACTAACTTTATATGTTTCAACCAAGAATCATTACAAATAGGTCCCAATGCAATCTTACCGAGGGAAATTACTTTTCACTGTAGTTTTGAATCAGGGAATCATCATCAAATACTCAATTATTTCACAATGCAATCTTTTTTTTTTTTTTTTCACTTTCATTTACTGTTCTTCCAAGGGAATATTATCTGATTGACTAATTAATTTACCATCATCAAATATATATCAACCAAATTTGTATGTATAGGATGATTAATATTCTCATTACGGCAGATGAAGCAATAATAATTTCTGATAAAAGCCTCCATCTAGTCTCTTTACTCCTAATCCCACTCCCTCATCTTTTGTTTAATAGCCAAACTGTACACTTTTCATGGTGAAATTAAGCAAACTGTACTTGCAGGACTTAATCATGACCCACTTTCTTAAACACAGAGAAGATGTTTGATTGTCATGAATTAAGTACGACTAATGAAATATAAATTAGTCTACAACAATGTAAAAATATAGGGTAGTTTTTTTTTATTATGTGACCAATATAATAATAGAATAAACACTTTGAATTGATTTAAATTACTTATTTATTTTTGTATTATTTTTATTTGTAAAATATAAGAAATAATAAACTTTGCAAAAGTATATTTATTAATTTTTAAAAAATTTAAAACAAATTTATTCCCCTTTTCATTATATATATATATATAAAAGAAACTTATAACCCACTGCCTCTCCCTTAATCTTTTACCTCTCTACTGTTAACAACAGTAAAGTCCAGTTGACAGAACAGAGGAGAAGCAGAGTAAAAGTAAAACGATAAAGATACAGATCAAGGTCATCAATCAATTAGATCTGCAGTCACAAATTTACAACTCTCGAAATCTGGGTTCCAAATTATTTCACGTATCACCATTTAAATCTTCATTAATTTACCCTGACAATTGCTGTTTTCAGTAATTTTCTTTTAATCTTTTGATGGAGTGTCTTCAGTAATTGTAAGAATACTGATGTACATCAGAGTTGTTTAGAGTTTTCTGGTAGAGTAAGGTGACAATCAATGATGGGATAAACTATTTCTTACCTTAACCGAACTGCAGTTCTCGGATTTCGACTTCGGGTTCGTGTTGGGGTTCGAGTTTGGGTTCGGGGCACCCATGTCATTCTTCTTCACCTCAAGCGCAAGAGCTCCTCTGTCTCTCAACAGCTTCCCTAGTTTCACGCTCTTTTTCGCTGCAAATTCCTTCAACACATCTGGAATGAAAGAGAGATTGTTTAGTCTACAGAATATGTTTTCTTAGTTTGCCAACGGGTGTAATAAAACCTACCTTCGAAGCTTATGAGACGATAAACATGGCCGATTAACAGAGTATCGTCGGGTCGCAAGAGCTTAAGCTGCTTCAATGGCGTCCCGTTTTCGTTCTTCAAAGTCGGTGATGTCACAACTAAAGCAACATAGTGGCCTGGATTCGAGCTCATGACCTCATTAGCGCTAACCGACCAGTAAACCCTCTCGATCTTGTTCCCTGGATGTTGAATCACCACAGTCGCCGCCTCTGCCGCTTGACAATTCCCCATTGACGCTCACAACACACCAACTCTCTCCACCGAACAAGAACCCAACGCTATAAAACGACGGTAATGAGGACTCGAAGATAAGATTTCCGATTAAGTACCGATGTTTTAAATGCTGGTTATGTGAGTATACTTGAAGTGTTAATCAATGGCAGCCGACGCTTGCTCTTGTAAAGTAATACACACAATCCAGACGATGTGACGAAGAGATCACTGTAACCCAAGACAGAGACCAACAACAAGAAAAAGAAAAGAAAAAAATCAAGAACAGAGTGCGAAATGATTTCTCCTGGGATTGAAATAATTGGGTTTGGTGTTCCTCACGCCATTAGAGGTGGCTTGAAGGTGAAACTAAAGCGGTGAGACGGCACAATTTATTGAGAAATGATGAAAAAGTGATGTGTGAAGGAGATGGAATGGTCTCTGACTTGTTGAATCAATCAGTTACCACACACCGCCATTACGAAAGAACATCGAGGAAGCGTAGAGGCTAATAAATCACGCTACTAATAACACCGGTTTTCTGGTACTGAAAGGTTATATATATAGACATATAGTATGATGGAGTTGTAATGGAGACGTGTTAGATCTGCAAGGCCACGTTGGTTTAAGCCTACACGGAAGAGGAAGAAGAGGAGAAAAGTGTGGGGGCCACCCATCAAGCAAACTAGATCATACCGAAATCAATGATCCGATGGGCCTGATCACCGTCTGATTAAAAAAAGTTGGTTAGGTTTTAAATGAGGAAGGAACAAAAATTCTAGCTCCAAACAGTAAGCTAAAACCTGATACCCGGGCTTCCGGGTCATTGACTAATTAATTTGACATGGTGGGAGTTGAGCTGATACACAATTTGCGTACAGATATTATTTTTTTAAAAAAAATTAATTAATTTTTTACACACATGATATTTAAAAATTTACATGTAAAAAATGTAATTTAAATATATCAATAGGAGATTAATTATATATAAAATATTATCTGATTATTATCCAGAGCATTGTTGGTCAAAACGTGGGTGGGAGGTTGAAAGAGCACTTTGATTTGCGGTAATGAAATTGCGCCAAATCGCTCGTTGCATGCTGCACTGCATTTTCAACTGAATCACCCACTCACATCACGCTAATACTTTGCATGCCGTCACATTAATTAATTACCTGATAATTCACTTACTTAGCCGTCACTAATTGATTTAATTACTCCCTTAATCTAATTCTAAACCCAATCAATCTCATAAACTCGCTAAGGCCCGGAAAAAATTTTGAGTTTCTTTTTCACAACTTTTGTGCACTGATTTTAAATTATTTAGTATATTTAAATTAAAATTTTAATTCATTAATATATTAATAAGATTGCAGTAATTAAATTAGGTTATGTTTAAGTAAATTTATTATATTTTTATAAATAAATATTTCATAGTAATTAAATTTTTTAGTTAAAATTTTTTTACTTGAATAGCCCGACCCGCCTTCAAGTCTGGGCCTGGAATGGTCCACACAAATTTTCTTGGTCGACAACAGTATTTTGGGCTTTGGACTTCATTTGATTTGGACCCAGATTTCTCTCTTTGGAAGAGGCCGATGAATGTTTATTCGGCCTGGCATACATGCAAAAGGCCCATAGTTAAATATATAATATGATTTTTTTAATAAAAAGTAAAAAATAATAGGATGGATATACAAATTATAGTGTAATATTTAATTGTTTTAAAATAAATAAATAGAATTAAAATGAAAATTGAAAAGTACACATGATTCATTGGACCCGGACCCGGACCCGGACCCGGGCCCAGACCCTCCATTCAGTTTTGGTTTCAGTAGTTCCCACTACTTCCCAGGAAGTTTCCTGAAAAGAACTCTGGACCCCACATATACCCCACGCCAGTATCAAACAGATGCATATGGGTCCCACATTGATGAAAACGTGATTTATGCATCCACTGTTTGGTTGCTCGGAATTTATATATAAAACTAAAGAAAACACCACAAAACACCGCAGAACCTCTTTTATCTTTTCTGGCCAACAACAAAGTACGATGTCTGCATCCGACGAGTGTAGAACTCTTCTTCTTCTTCCTCCTCCTCATTCCTTGTACTGCAACGAAACAGCTTCCGATGTCTTATTAGACCACGTGTCATCGTGCGGTACTGACACGTGTGATGGTCATGGTACATTAGATACACTCGACGATGAAGACGAGGATTCTGTAGAGTGCATGTTTGACTCGGAGCTTGATCGAATGCTGTCAGTTACCGAGATTTCTGATCTCCGAGAGGTTGTTGCTGCTGCTCATCGAGACGACGCCGTCCACTGGATGTTCGAGGTATTTTTATTATTAATTAATTGTTTACGGTCTGAAATAATTAATAGTTTGATTTATTGATTTTCGGAGGGATTGGGTTGTTAATGCTGCGAGTACTTTGAATTTTACAGGTTCATTCTTACTACGGATTCAAGCCTGAAACCATATATCTTTCTGTAAACTATTTAAATCGTTTCCTCTGTTCTAAAACTCTGCCGGTAATTAATTCCGTTCTGGCTAATACGGAAAGAACTAAGACCACCGAGAAGAAGTTAAATTATTAGTTAATTACTAAAATTAAATTAACGTCGTTCGAGTAAATTATATTTGTACTCATTTTCACAAAACGTAAATTTAAATTTAACTGTGTTTTCGTCTAAATTTCGGGGTGTACGCAGAAAAATAAAGCCTGGGCGATACAACTAGCGGCAATAGCATGCTTGGCAGTGGCAGTAAAAATGGAAGAAAGAGAAGTGCCATTTCTGTTAGACTTGCAAATCAAGAAACCAAAGTTCTTGTTTAAACCGAAAACAATTCAACGAATGGAACTTGTGGTTATGGGGAACCTGAAATGGCGATTGCGCATCATTACACCTTTCAATTTTCTACCTTATTTCACTTCAAACCTACTTTCTTGTTCTCTTCCCACCAAATCTTGTTGCTTCACATGCATTCTCTCCCTCGCTTCTCATCTCATTATCACCACCTGTACAGGTAATTATATACACGTATTATGTTTCTTTATTATATATAATTTACACAGAAAACTTTGACCTGGGTTAAAAAGCTTGATTGGGATTTGTGAAGCAGAGATTGATTTCTTGGAATATCATCCATCCACAATAGCAGCATCTGTGGTGCTGTGCGTGACAGATGAAGTTGTTGACGATCAAAAATTAGGATGCTTACACAAGAGAGTCAACAAAGTAAGCCTAACAATTGTCTCAATTTTTTAAAGCAATATAAAGTTTCACTATACATTTCTCTATTTATAAAATGCAATCACAAGGTAATTAATCACATACATACACGATTTGGTCGAGTGTTACAGGAAATGGTGAAGAGATGCTGCAGCCTTATAAAGAGGGAGTATGTTGTTACCGCCAACCACCAGATGACATTACACAGCATGAGTTGCCAGCACCCAAATTAGGAGTCAACTTTTGCCTACAAAATTGATCTTTTAATGTTGGTATTGAATGGTGTAATTAAATGTAACGATGGTGTAATTATTATTTATTCCATATAAAAATATTTTTTAAATTAATATTTATTTACTACAACAATAAAAAATATAAAAATAATCAATTTTTTCACTATTGAAATACTATAAAAATTTAAAGACCGTTTTATAATTATATTAAAGTGTAAAAAAAACAATAGAAAAAATGAAAATCGAAAATTAGAGGGGCTTTTATCGAATAAATAAAAAGGTGAGGGGTCCACTATAAAATCGACGAATTGTTCCCATCTATTTGGTTCGGCGGGGTCTCACTGTCGCCATAAATCGTGCCAAAACCGCAACTTGTTGCCTACAAAAAATGAAAAGCTTTGGCTCCTCCGCGATTTTATTAACGATGCGTTCTCTTCGATAAATTTCTTTCGCTTGCGTTTCTGATTTGCAGAACTTCCAAAAAATTTCCTTGCTTTCCGAGTGCGTGACCTTGTCTGTTTGCTTCTATAGTTTAAGATTTTTCTCCTGTTTCCTTTTGGCGTATTTTCGATAGTCTCTTCTTTAACGCTTTCTTGTTTGGATTTGCCTCTGTAATCTCGCCTGATAATATTCAATATACAGCGACTTCGCTTGAAGGAATTCTCATCTGGGTCTCTTCTCGACTGGTTGTTTGGTGAGTTTTAACGTAATTTTATCTCCGGTTCCCCTTAAATCTTCATTTTCTTTAGTAGTTTTTTTCTATGATTCTCTTTTTATTCTTTGTTTTCCATCACCATTTCATTAGACGAATGGAGAGAAAGGTTTGGTTTTTAGCTTTGTTTTTTGAAAGATACTTTTATGCGTACCCTTTTCTTGACCTGTGAAGATTTTGGACTCTTTTTCAATCAAAGAAGCTGAAACGTTTTTGCCTTTTCTTTTCTCTCCCAAATTGAGCTTGAGTTTAGCTGGTATGTCTGAGATTTAAAAGCTAGCTTAGACGAATTTGTTTTGAGAGTTGTTAAGAGGGGCTTGTTCTATTGATTATATTATGTAGGTTTGTTTTGAGCAGAGGATGGCTGGTGAGGGAGAAAGTTTTACGAAAGTATCATCCGAAACTGTTGAGAAGCACAGTTTATGTTCTTCAAAGGGAGGGAAAGGGAAGAGATTGTGGAAGAAGGTGAAGTATCAGCTGGTAGAGTACCATTCTTTACCTGGTTATCTAAGGGACAATGAGTACATTGTTGGTCATTACCGATCGGAATGGCCATTGAAGCAAGTTCTGCTTAGCATTTTCACCATCCACAATGAGACATTGAACGTGTGGACGTAAGTTTTTTTCTTTCTTTTTTTTTCTTTTTCTTTTTTCTTTTTTAAAAAACACTAGGCACTATCTCCAACTTTTATCATAGTGGTTTGTTATCCGATCTTTATGTGGGAATAATACCCTGCTTATGATATTGGATTCCTTGCTGTTAAACGGACTGATGCTTTGTGCTTCTTTCTTTTTGTGGAGAGAAGCATATGTTGCGTATTTAAAATGGTAGTTCTGATCTGATCTGATCCTAGCTTTTATATGATCTCTGAAGGAAATAGTTGAATTGAAAGAAATCCTTTATGTTTATTACTGAAATAAGGATCATAAATTTAAATATTGTTTGAAGAAAGAAATCTCAAGGTGGTTGTATTTGCTAGTTGAAATATTTGAGTTAGAATCAAATTTATTATCCTAGTTGATAGCATTTCACTGATGGGAAGGTATATGAGTATGAGTTTCTGGTGGTTTGTAGACCTATAATTTATTGCTTGCACGTTAACTATCAATGTAGTAGGCACTGTTGATTCTTTCTACTAATCTAACGTACATGCAACTTTGTGAATCCATTTGGCTTATTTAAAATTTCAGTCTTGAATTTAATTTTTGCTGATTGTTTAGTGGATAGAAATAGGTTAAACAATCTTGTCTTCATTTTCGTGGCAGAGCACTTGGTTGTTCCAAATGATGGACATAAGCTCTTAAAAGGGAAAGAAAAAGGATTACAAAGTGATTTCTCATATACCCAGGAATTACTTTCTTGAGCAAAATATGCTATTCATAGATATAATTTCTCCCTTCAGGACAATAGCGGGCAATATAACTCTCCCTTGGGCTTTCTTGTTAGTCTTCATGGTCCCTCTGTAGGAGGAATGGAAATTATATGAATGTAATATAAAAGTTGAATAAAAGAAAGACAAGGGAAGGGGATTTGTCTTTACCTCCACCTGTTTGGTTATGCACTATGGGGGAATCATATTTGTGACATATTTAGTGCTGTTATTAGAATTTTTGGAAATTACCTGCAAATTTAGTCTTTCCTTATTGTAAGAGACACAGACATGTAAGGATATTCCAAAATTTGTGAAACTTTTGAAGTGTGTTTTTTGTGTAGCTTATTGAAAATAGACTGGTATTCGACTTGACATTGAAATAATTTTTGTTATCATAATGGGTTTAGGACTATGTCATATTCTTATATTTAAACTTTATTTGGCCTCTTGTTTTTAATTGTTACTTCTTTTGTCTTTGTAGGATTTAGGGTTTCAAAAGCTGGTTACATGCATACAAGAACTAATACTTCATGCATGTCTTATTATATTTATTATACCTTCTCATTGTTGAAATAAACTGCAGCTGGCATTTGGATACTTTTGCTGAGGCATTGAGTGTAAAAAAGATACCATTTTGGAAATTGAAATTTAAGTTGAACTATCTTGTTGCGCCTACAAGAGATGCTAATATTTATTTTTGTTTCTTTGTGTAATAAGGAAGCTTTAGGATTTTTTTTACTTTTCCCTCCTCAGATGATATGTTGCTAATTTCAGACTTTTGGAGAATGTTATATTAAAGCTCATGCTCATAATATTAATTGAGTACTGGCTTTTCAACCAATTTGATGTTAATGATTGGAAGATAATAGCTTTTAAAATAATTTAAATGGTAAAACTCTGGTGGCATGAATATTAGCTTTCACGGTGTATCAGTATATCTTGGTATTTTCTCTATAGAGATAAATAATGTACTCCTTTGACAAACATACATTGACATTATTTGAAGGCATTTACATATAGCTCTTCATATTCCCAGCAGTCGCCATTGATGAAGCTTTAAAAGATTATAAGCTACCGTGTCACTGGATTTCAGTATATGTCTTGGTTCTTTCCATAGAAAAATAGATGAGCTGCTGGTATTACATCTTTAACAAATATTTTGGCATTGGTTGCAGGCATTTAATAGGGTTCTTCCTTTTCCTTGCACTCACCATATACACTGCAATGAAGGTCCCTAAGGTTGTTGATCTTCAGTCCTTACAACATATCCCTGATGTTTTAAGAAAGGCTGATCTGCACAAATTGCATTCAGAACTCTTGACATGCCTCCCTTCCTTGCCAAACATCCCTGACAGATTTAGGTCAGGCTGGCATGTTGTAGATCTTCTATATAATTGTTTGCCAGAGCGATTTTCCAGTGGCAACCACACTGATGTTTGTGTTCTGGTAATGCTCTCTTTTATGATGTTTATAGAATGTTGCCAACTCTGTTAGTCAATCATTGCAGGACTTAAATTCTTTTATATCATTTTCTTTTTTCGGTTGAAAGAAGTATCATTAGAAAGATTTAATAAACCAGAGTCCTTTCTGCAGATGTCTTGATGTTTCAGGAAACTTGTGTTTTGTAGTAAAAACATTTCTACTATATGCAGAATGGAAAATAAATCAACAGAAATTTACTTCTGTTTAATTCCTCTTTAGATTTTTTTTCATGTATTAAGAACTTTGCAAGGCTAATGGCTTTTATGCCTTTGACTTTTTGCAGCATACAGTGAAGGAGGATTTGGCAAACATAATAGCACCATTGATGGTGAGACCAATAACACGCTGGCCATTTTTCGCTTTCCTTGGTGGGGCAATGTTTTGCTTACTGGCAAGCAGCACATGTCACCTTCTTTCGTGCCACTCGGAGCGCCTGTCGTACATCATGCTCAGGCTTGATTATGCTGGAATTGCAGCCCTTATATCTACTTCCTTCTACCCTCCTGTCTACTACTCCTTCATGTGCAATCCCTTCTTCTGCAACCTTTACATGGGATTCATAACCATATTGGGAATTGCCACAATCTTGGTTTCCCTCTTGCCTGTGTTTCAGAATCCGGAATTCCGTAGCATTCGTGCATCTCTCTTCCTCGGTATGGGCTTATCTGGTATTGCACCTATTCTGCACAAACTTATCTTGTTCTGGGAGCAGCCAGAAGCACTTCACACAACCGGGTATGAGATCCTAATGGGACTTCTATATGGGCTTGGAGCAGCTGTTTATGCAACAAGGATTCCAGAGAGATGGATGCCCGGAAAATTTGACATTGCAGGGCATAGTCACCAGCTCTTCCATGTTTTGGTA
Source organism: Carica papaya (assembly GCF_054855325.1). NCBI lineage: Eukaryota > Viridiplantae > Streptophyta > Magnoliopsida > Brassicales > Caricaceae > Carica > Carica papaya. The sequence goes on along the minus strand of NC_142312.1, from coordinate 1,886,958 downwards.
GTGGCCGGAGCATATACTCACTATCAGGCTGGATTGGTTTACCTGAAATGGCGCGACCTGGAAGGATGTTGAGCCGCAAAAATTGGATAAATAAAGTCAGACTAGAGATGTCTTTAGCATTTAGGAGGGATAGAGGGTAGAAATGCAGTGTTTTGGAGGTTTCTACCCCATCGCCACTCTTTCTGATTCATTCATAAATATGGACTATTAATGATTTGTCCACACACACTGGAAATGTAAATCTCTGTACTCAAGGGATGTATTAGGCAGAAATAGAACAACCAGTTACGCTGTTTCTTATAGAAACCTAATGGTGTATTAGCATGACAGGTAGCTGATCTCAGAGTAAAAGGAAGAAAGTAATAGAGTCTGACGGTTCTGACCTTATATTTTATGCTTGATCTGCCAAGAAACTTGCAGGACTTGAAATTATGATTTTGGCACTTCAATCGGTCTGGTGTTGTTTCTAACAAGAGTTGTTTCTTCCACATTGGGATTAAAAAAAGAAACTTCAAACCCAATAACTATCTGAGCCAGGAAAGCAACCAAACATTTACTGATGATTCGTTTTCTCACAGTAATACGAAAATTATTTTGGAGGAAGAATGAACACGGCAGGAATTTTCTTCCATAAAAAATAGTAAAGAAGATGACAGAAGTACTTTCACAGTGAGAAAAAAGAAAGAGTAAAATGATGCTTTCGTTGAGAGTCGAACTCAAGACCTCCCGCTTACTAAACGGGTGCTCTAACCAACTGAGCTACGAAAGCTTGGTGTTAAGTTTCTGCCAACATAAAATAAACTAGGAGAGACCGTGTCAGGATCTGTAATGTCAGAGCATCACATGAAAGGGTCTGGGGTGTTATAAACTCATACTACGAGTCCCATTCTGTCTGTTGTTGATAAGTCCTGTTCAGTCTGCAATTTAATGGCAGCCACATGACAGTAGGGCTGCCTCCCTTCATCTCCACAAGTCTTACTTTAATCATCCCCGTCTCGTATCTTTTCACGTTACGAAATCAAATTATTTGTATTTCCTCAATTCTCTCGAATTTCAATTCTAGGCGTACATTTCCAGATCTCATTACATGACAAAACTCTACTAAAAAGCTTGTCTTTCATCTTCACCTTATTGTGTTTTCCTTCGCCTACTTTTCTTTCACATGGGTATTACAAAATTCAATACAACATTTATATAAGCACCTCTTTTTTGTAACCATTTGAAGAAGACAGTAACAGAGGAATTATTTAGTAGACTCCCCCCTTGCTGTCACTGCTTTTCAGAACACCATCGCTTTAGCTCATATTTGTCAAAACTACTGTTTTTTGTGTTTAGATTCGGGAGGTTGAACCTCCTTAATTTCCAGCGTAATTTGCTGCCAAGAGGACCGAACCAATTAATGAAAAGACAGAACAAATTTATTAATTAATTTCTAATATTAGAAAATTGATAATCGCCTTCGGTCCCATCAAACCGTCAAAACTCAACCAATTTTTTTCTCTTATTAAATTTTTATTTATTTTTAATTGTATTTCGTACGTGTTGAATTATATACCCGTATCTGATACGATTACATTCCTAAACTAAAATTTTAATTAATTAATTAATATTTACCATTCTTAATTCAAAGATAAACAGACAATTAAACGGAAATAACGGAAAATTTGCAGGGGAGTCCAAAAGCAAAGACAGAAAATCTAGCCCCCCAAAATGTCGGTCGCATCTCACGTGTCATAATCCACGTGTTATTTTCAAATTCACACGTAAGACGCATGTCGGGGCCCACTCAACCGTCGTAGTTCACGCCTAATCTCGCTTGAACATGCACCGCGCATTTTAGCATTACCGGCGCCAAGAAGCCGACGCCTCGTTTTTATTTATTTTTTATTTTAAAATCAAAGCCAAACGCTGCAGCGAACACATTAGCAACGAGGGTCACTGTAACGCAGACTCAAAACGGCCATTACTCCATTAAAGAACCAACAAATTACGGTGGTGGTGTTTGTTTTGGCTGCACTATCTGTCTCGATTTAAAACGTTTCGGGCAGTTTAGGAAAGCGGGTATTTCGTGATTATACAGTGTAAATTATAGAAATTAAACTTTTGACTGATTTGCATTTAAATGGCTAGTGATTGACTAGGAAGAAAGAGACAAACAAGGCACGGTGGTGGTAGGAATCAGTTTTCTGCTTGTGAAGTAGAATGGTCTCGCCTGAGGTGTCACATCTACAGATATCTTCAATGGTGAAACATGGCGGTTTCAGGAACAGAGCCTCTTTCTGTTTGGCTGATGGGTTAATGTTTCTCGGTGGAGCATTTTTGGCTCTTTTGCTTGTTTGGTCTTTCTTCTCGTTTTATAGCTCCACCCCCAATTTCGATCCGACAATTGGCGATCCGAAGTCAGTACAGAAGGCCTCTCCCGGGTCGGCACCCTGCGGGCATGAGCTTAACCGGCATTACGACCCGCTGGAGGAGACATTTTACGATGATCCAGGATTGAGTTACTCGATAGAGAAACGGGTGACGAACTGGGACGAGAAGAGGAAGCAGTGGCTGAAGCTTCATCCATCGTTCGCCGCCGGTGACAGGGAGCGGGTGCTGATGGTGACGGGGTCGCAGCCGTCGCCATGCAAGAACCCGATTGGCGATCACCTTCTGCTGAGATTTTTCAAGAACAAGGTGGACTACTGCAGGATCCACGGGCACGACATATTTTACAACAACGCTTTGCTGCATCCTAAAATGGGTTCGTACTGGGCCAAGCTGCCGGTGGTTCGCGCGGCGATGCTGGCGCACCCTGAAGCGGAGTGGATCTGGTGGGTGGACTCCGACGCGCTGATCACCGACATGGAATTCGAACTTCCCTTGCACCGGTACCGCCACCATAACGTGGTGGTCCACGGGTGGGCCAAGCTGATATACGGTAAGAAAAGCTGGACCAGTCTCAACGCTGGGGTTTTTCTAATCAGGAACTGTCAGTGGTCCATGGACCTCATCGATGTCTGGTCGAGCATGGGGCCAATCACCCCGGATTACGCAGAGTGGGGCCGCATCCAACGGTCTACTTTCAAGGACAAGCTCTTTCCGGAATCCGACGATCAGTCGGCGCTCGTCTACTTGCTGTACAAGGAGCGAGAGAAGTACTACGACAAGATTTATCTTGAAGGCGAGTACTACTTCGAAGGCTACTGGGCGGAGATAATGGGTACCTTCGATAACATCACCGAGCGTTACCTGGAGATGGAGAGAGGCGACAGAGATCTCCGACGACGGCACGCGGAGGTAGTTAGCGAGCGATACGGTGCGTTGAGAGAGGAACGGTACCTGAAGGGCGAACAGGGAGGGAAAGGGAGCCGGCGGCGACCATTCATCACGCACTTCACGGGGTGTCAGCCGTGCAGTGGGGACCACAACCAGATGTACTCTGGGGAGTCGTGCTGGGAAGGAATGATCCGCGCCGTTAATTTTGCAGACAATCAAGTTATGCGCAAGTATGGATTCGTGCACCCTGATTTACGCAAGAGTTCCCCCGTTGAACCTCTGCCGTTCGATTATCCTGATGAAGGGCCCTGGTGAAAAGAAAAAGGTACAGTTTGGTCTGACTGCTAACATAACCTGTTGCGTGCGTTTTTAATGGACTTGGGTTATTATTATTATTTGTCTTCTTTTGCTTTTTCCTGACGTAATTATTAAAAAAAATATCACTTTAGGAAAAGAAAGTAACCATCTTTTTCTTTTGTTCATTAGTTTGTAGTTCAATAGCATGAAATTTTCATTGATGATTTAAGTTGTATTCCCACTTTTATCCATAAAAGAAAAAGGTAAAACATACAAGAAATCTGTTCTGAATCATTGATTTGAAAGATAATTCTCTGTTCTTGACTTTTCAGTAGAAGAATGATGTTGTTTGGTAAGTGGGTTTTTTTTTTTCTTTTCCTTTTTTTAAGCAAGAGATAATCAAACAGAGAATCTCAGAAATCAGAATTGGGTTTCTAGTGGAAGGAATTTATTGACTTGCTTTTGACTAAAATTAGGTTGGTTTATTAGCGGCGCCATCAAAGGGTGTTTGGCAATTGGATTCTGAGTGTAAATATCATATAAAATTGTTTAGAATAAGAGTGTCGAGTATCTCTGTCATGGAGGCTAGCCTAAGTATAATAATTAGTATTTCTGAAACATTGTTTTTATTCTCAGCAACTTTTTTTTTTTTAGCTTATTAATTGGGTTATAATTGACTAATCACTACTACCTTATATACTTTATGGTAGTGAATGTGCAAAAAATATAGTATATGTGTGTGTATGTATATGTAAAGTTTGGTAATGATTGTCTTCTTCTGCATTTCAGAGAAGGGAAACAAGGCATGATATGTGAAGATCCAAAGTCTGTTTCATCCATGGCATGATATAAAGATGATTGAGAGTATGATGAGGCCCAGCTGCTGCTGTTTGAATCATATTGGCTTCATATACCCCATAAAAAAAAGTGGCTCCTCAAGAATTTATTACTTCATTCCTCATGTTTTCTTTTTCTTTCTCTTTTTCATTGCTTTAGCGGTTTACCCCTTACTGCGTAGTAATTTAGAGTTGAGAAAGAGGCAAGGAGCCTAAGATGGGTAAAGCCATTTTTATTTCTTAAAAGATAAAAATCTACCATACAAAATTTTCCATCCCAATGTGTCAAATGGGAAGCCTCAACTGTGACTTTCCAGGTCTTTTCCCAGTTAAATTATTACAATGGAGTTGTTGAAGGAATTCAAAGAAAATATTGACTCCAATCTAAATATATATTGTTTCATTAACAATACGAAAATTTAAAATAAACTCGAGCATAAAATTAACCATTTACTGAAACCAAATAATACACTCTCCTACTACAGAAAGTTCTAAAATTTGTCATTCTGCCATTACACTAGACATGGATCAAATTGGGCACAGATGACAGAACCCTGTAGCAACATTGGCAACTACACGTTCACTCTGCACAAATGAAACGATCAAACCAATTTTCTTTCCCATGGAAAGACGCAATCGCTGCTATCCCACTTGGGCAGGTTGTTTGATGAAGTCAGAGGTTTAAAACTCGTCATCAAGATGGACGAGAATGGTATTCTCAAGATTGCATTGCATTGGCATTGGTGTCATCTTCTTTATCATCAACCTCACTGAACATATACTGACTCTGAAAATCAATCAAGTACTGCGATGATCTCTTCACATCCAAGAACAAACTGTAAACACGGCGAATATCCTCAATCTCTACAACCTTCCCCTTTCGCTTCTGGCATGCCAATCCAGAGGCTGTTATGAGATGAATGGCATACCTCAAGGATGTATCACGCCCTATCAATGTCAACAGTTGTTTTCCATCTTCAGACATCTCTACGTCTTCCTCTTGGCACCTGATGTCCAGAATCTTTCGAATTTCTTCATCATTAAAGGGTTGTGTAGTGATGATGAGAAGACGATCAAGAAAATCAATTGGAATACCGTGTGGGGATCTGTAATTTGTTCCTCGGATTGTTGTGATCCCTCTGTTGGTGGCAACGACTAGTATTGGAGCCATCTCATTCTCAAGGGCACGGTTTAAGAAAGAAAAGCACTCAATGTCAAGCATGTGCACCTCGTCAATAAAGAGGACACCTGGAACAATCTCGGCCTTCCCTTCCTCCCTCCATTCTGCCACCTTTGTATCAATCTGTTCCCTCACTTCTGAACGAATTTCACCTGTATCACCAGTGAAGAGAGCTAAAAATCCCTGTGTTCTGAAATTAAAAGGTGAAGCTACAGTTAGCAATGCCAAATAATTTACATACTGTAGAAAGCCACAACTTAAGCAATAAACATAAAGCAAAGCGAGTTGCATGCATGTCTATAAGCATAGAATGAGTGGGGTGGCATCCCGCGTTTCAACAATATTAGCAGAGGACAATTTCCTCCTTCTGGCCCAAAGAAAGGAGAAAAAATAAGAGAACAAAACATATTAACCATAAAATATGTCATTCTTGTCTTGATCCAAAAGAAGGTCAATTTCTTACATCTTAACAATAAGATATAACATTCTTAACTTGATTCGGAAGAATATCAATTTCTGCACCAAAGGTACTGCAAAGAACAAAAACAATGTAGTCATAAATAGGAATAAACTCTTGTTTTTTCTCCTTCCAAGAGGAACAACAACATGCCTTCAACTTCAGCAAACTCTTCTTTTTTCTCAAGAGGAACAGCATCTTCATGTTCATTAGCTTCAATAAGACTATAGGTTGGTTGACTTTCTATCCTATCTATTTAACTTTATTACCACAACATTCTTGGAATGGAGAATTTAGTCACATTTTTAGTGTTCGATTCACAAATCACAGTTGACCAATCCTGCTCCCATCTCAAATTCCTTGGAGTTGGATAAAAGGTAGAACTCGAATACTTCTTCTTGTCAACAAATATGAGAGAAATTTAGTAATTCTTATCTTTCCAAGGGGAAAGAATTACTCCTGTTGAAAGCACTCAGCAAAAACTTAAGGTTTATTATATGCCTCTTTTCACATTGAAAGGAAGATTCTAAGAGGTTGGGGAAAATTCAAAGTGGTTTCCTTCGTGTGATCTGGAAGGTAGTAGGAAGTTCTGTCCTGCTGGGTTGGATTCAATTAAGTCGCCTATCAATAAAGGCAATATGGCCTCTAGTTTACACTGAAATTTGATGCCTTTGCGGCCAAGTGCTCAGGAAATTTCTTTGGGAGGAGAGTCTAATTTGTCAAAGAGTTCTAATTGTTGGATATTGGCTGGAGGGATGATGGTCGATTTCTGATGAAGTGTTTGAGCCCCATGGTTCAGGCGTGTGGAAGTGAATTAGAAGGAATGGAGTATCTCTAGTCAAAACTGCTTTTGCAGCAGAGTATGTAAGCAATCTTAACTTGAAAGGACCCTTTTTGCACCAATCAATCATTGATGAACCAATTTCTGGTCCTTTCGGATCTCCATTTTAGTGACTGGAAAGAGGATCAGTGCTTAGTTTCTTTGTTGCTATTCATGGGTAAAAATTCAGGCATGTGGGAGGTACAGGGCTGTTTGGAGTGTCTCTAAGAAAGGGGTCTTTAAGGTTGGAAGCTGCCACAAGGAGCTTACGAGAAATTTCATGAATGCAGACAAAAATAAGTTTTCCTGAAAAGCCATTTGGTAAAGTACTGCTCCCTGTTGAGTTGTTTTCCTTTTTGTTGGGCAGCTGCTTGAACATAGTTTACAATAGACAGTCTTATTAAAAAAGGAAAAATCTGGTTACTGGATGCTTCTTGTGTAAAGTGAAGGAGAATCCCCATGCCATTTACTTCTTTGGTATAGCTGGACTAGAAGGTTGTGGAAAGTTGCATTAAATATTTGTACCATAGAGTTGGAGGTGGCTGGTTCCATTCAGGAGGAAATTTGGACATGACAAGGCATGCTGGTTCTAGACAACAAGAGTACCGTTAAACCTTACGATTTTCAAGTTTGTCACAATTCAGAGAGATATAAAGCTAGGAGCCTTGAAAGAGAGGCTTCTTAATTTCACAAAGTTCATGACTTCTGGTTAAAGAACCTAGTTTTTTGGGTTAACGGCCAGTATGTCCAAAGAAGAGAAGTTTAGATCTTAGAAAGATCCTGAAATAGAAAAACATTAGCTTTTGCACTCTTATGTACATGGTTGGCATCCCCTTGGTGCCTTATCTACAATACACTTCTTTTGCCGGAAACAAAGCAAAATGCTCAACACCTAACAACTAAAAAGGAAGAATCCAAAAATAAAAACTTCATTATGTTTCTTAAAAACTTCTGCAACAATCAACTAATTCATAATTCATAAACACTGTAACAGCGTAATATGACATGGAAATTATTGTGGAATACACAATGTATTACATGGTAATCTGCATTGGACTATTTTTACAGCATGGATATGCCAATTGAAGCTAAAACACCAAACCCAGGAAAATCAAAACGACGGATTCTCTCAGTATCAAGCTTATAAACTATAACGCATGTCACAAAATGATCATTGTATACTGTAATCTTTAATATTTTAATCTGAATTTCTTCCAAAGCTTTCATAATTCATATGTACCACTCAGCTGAATTTGACCACCTCCATCTGAAAAAGCTAACAACTTCCCATGAACATGAACTACTAACTCAACACTGGCATCATCATAAGAGAAAAGAAGAGATAAATACCTGCTGTTGATGACATCGATCTCGTGAAGCGTGACACAGTGCACAACCTCCTTTCGCTTTTGCAACTCTCCGTCGGGGCATTGCACAAACTTGGTCTGAGGGCCCATGGCATCGTAGTCTCTGGACCTCGTAAACGACCTACCCAACTTCGTTATCTTTCCCGAGACCTTGTCTATGGCAATCACATCTCCACTCTGCACCTTCTCCTTCCCCAAGGCCTCTATCATCTTGGCGCCAAGGTCGTAAACAGTCTCCATCTCAGTGGTCTTCAATGTCAACTTACCGGTCTTCGAGGCTGCCCCTGATACAGCAGGTCGGTCGATCTGGATCTCAACCACCTCACCCTCGATGACTTCGGTCTCTTCTTTAATTCGGACCCCAATGGCTTTGCGGAAAGCTTGGGTTAGGGCTTCTGTTTTCGACATTTCCAGGGAGAAGAGCTCGCTGCCGGCTATCATGGCGAAAGGGGTCTCCAGGCCCAGCGACTTAGCCATGCCCATGGCAATTGCTGTTTTGCCCGTGCCTGGCTGACCAGCTATAAGAACGCCACGTCCCGCAATTTTTCCTTCCTTAATCATCTGGAGGATAAGGCCGGCGGCTTTTCTGGCAGACGACTGACCCACCATGCCCTCCGAGACCGCTCGGGGTTCCAAGGCGGAGTCCAGGCCCAGGCCACGGATGTGAGAGTGTGCGCCTATGCGCTCGATTCGGGTTAGGTCTCGGGTCTCCGACAGCTTTAGTTCCGCCATTTTTTAGTGGCTTAGTTGGAGATTCTGGAAGGAGGCAGTAGGGTTTAGGGTTTTCACCAGAGATTTTTGGTTTAGAAGGTGGAGGAGGAGTAGACTAAATCAGAAATTTTATGCCGATTGGTTGGGCAATATTGTAATTTCAGATTCTCCCGATGTCAAGTTAAAACCTTTTTCTAAGGAAGCAAACCGAAGCTTTCAAGAATCAAAATAGAAGCTCCAAAGTCCACTTCACTTAAAAAAAAAAAAAAAAAAAAAGCTCCAAACTTTATAATTACATATTTCAATTTTCATCTGTCTTTTAACAACGGACAATTTCTTCGAACTTTAACTCGCGAAGTTTTTACATTTTCAAGTGAGTTTCTCAAATGACAATCGTAAGTGGTCGACCATCTTGTCAGTCATAAGAAATGTTTAATGAAATTTTAACCCTTTTGTTTACAAAATCTCCAAAAGATAAAAACAAGAAAGGTAACAACTTTGGGACAAAACAGAGAACAAGGGAGCGGTTTGGCATTTTACACCAACTCTTAAGAAAATCATTTCTTTTAACTATCAAATTTAATAACTGATAGATCTTGTTGAGCATTTTCTGCACTGGGAAGCTCCAAATTTTTTTGGTCACAAATTTCTGCTTCAAAGGACTTGAAGCTTTCTTCTTGACCGCAATTTTCAGCTCTTTCTTTGGCAAGCCTCTTAGCCATTCTCCTCTGCTTCAGCTTGTTCTGATTACTACACCCATCTTTCTCTTCTGAACATCAAATTTACAGACTTCTCCAGATTAATTGCCATAGCCCACGTAATCATATTCAAATTTCGAAGAGGAAACAGTTGAATTGATCGTAGAATCAAACCTGGCTTCTCGCTAGCATTTTGTCGAACAGATTGTGGACCATCATGTTCCTCATCCGCATTTTCTCGAATAGATTGAGACTCGTTTCCAGCTATGTCGCTCGGGCCGCCATCATTGCTGGTTGATGAAGGTAACAGAGGGCCAATAAGCTTACCGCGACGAGAAGCTTCTTCCTTGAGCTTCTTCTTGCGAAGTCTCTTCCTCTGGGCTCTACTCAGATTTTGATGCTCGGTTTCATCGTCGTTTGTACAGATATCGCCCTTTACAAAATCATCTGAATTCATTCAAGGTCCAACAATTCTCAAATGAGTATACTTCATTTTGCCAACCAACAAAAACTATAAGCAATAAAAGCCAATACCAAACCTGGGTCTATAGCTTCCACATCAAACAATTCACCTGGTCCAGACTCCGGCTCCTTGTCGTACTCCGGCTATAAACAAAATATTACGACGAGTAAATGACGAAACCAAGGAGAAAAAGCAAGAAAAATAGCAGGACAGAGACAGTACTTGTGGTGACGTTGCAGGATAAAGCGTATCGAGAACAGCTTCACGGAACTTTCGTCTTCTTTCTTCGCGTCGCATTGATGGAAAATTGGCTTTTTTTCGTTTGGCGATTTGATCTTCAGCTTGGGGAATGATCAGATACTCCAATTACTTTTTCTAATTACTTTACCTAAAAAGAACTCACTCTTATTCTAATTAAATCACTTTCAAGTTTATATATATATATTTATACAAAATAAAACTAAAAAAGTACATTTCAAATTAAACTTTGAAAATAAGACTATTATTCAATCATATATTAGAATTAGAATTTAGAACAAGTAGAAACTGATGCCTTGCTACGAAATAATTATTAAGATTTTCAGCTAGCTTTGTTTGTTCTAAACTTTTATAAAAAATAAAATTTAAAATGTATTACATATAGTTTTCAAATTTATTATCTGATTGATGCGAGTATGAACCAGTAGAACTATTCAAAAAATCAGTCAAATTTAGGAGATCCCAGCTTGGACCCTTCGAGTCTAAGATGTCATGGTTTGAACTGTCGAAGGCAACTTCAAGCGGCTAAACTCGTTCAGAGGAAACTCCAAGCATTCAAGCATGTCTAAAAGAAGATACAAACAGAGAAGAGGAAGATTCATGGGGAATTGTGCATGCGTGTGTTTCGAATTGTGTCGTTGATCCTGAATTTCACGTAACTAATTTAACATATCAAATTTTTATTTTCAAAATTTATTAAGTAAACCATAGATATGATATGCGAACAGTTCAACGAAAATTAATTCTGGGCACGGCAATATTTGATTGGCACAAGGCAGAGAGGTATCTTCTTGTGAACAACAAGTCCACCTTCATCTTCCATGTTAATATCATCTCTCGTCATCCCACCAGGCAGCTCCCAATCAAACCAGTACAACAAGTTAGCCAACGTATACTCAACGTTGGCAGCTCCCATGGCCAACCCAGGGCAAATTCTACGACCGGCACCAAATGGCACCAACTCAAAATGATACCCTTTGAAATTAACATCAGTATCTTCAAATCTCTCCGGGTAAAACTCGTCTGGGTTTCGCCAGCTTTTCGGATCTCTTCCTATCGCCCATGCATTGACATAGATTCTTGTTTTAGGGTACACATCGTAGGCACCTAATTTACAGTGGCGCATGGTCTCTCGAGGGAGTAGCAGAGGTGCTGGTGGATGCAATCTGAGAGTTTCTTTTGCCACCATTTTCAGGTACTTGAGCTCCGCGACGTCGTCTCCGCTCAACACTTTTGGTTTTTGCAAGGTGCAAGTTCGGATTTCAGCTTGTAATTTGCTCATCACCCTTGGGTTCTTCATTAGCTCTGACATTGTCCATAGTATTGTGATTGCACTAGTGTCTATTGCGCCAAGAAATGTATCCTGCAGGAAACAAACAAGAGAAGTTAAGGAGCCAAGAACTATGCAAGTTAAACTCTAACCTGTGTTCATATAGAATTTACTATAATTTATCATAATTTACCAGGAGAATTGCCTTGACATGATCAGCTGTAAGATGAACTGAACTGGTTTGATTTCTCCAAAGTTCAATCAAAATATCAACCAGATCTTCTTGTTCAGGTTTAGATCTGGCTGGGTCAAGGTGCAAATCTAGCATCTTCTGTAAGTAAGCATCGACCTGGACGAAGATCTTCTCTCGCCTAGCACTGAGCCCTGTCAGCTTATCCACCGATCGCCCTGTCAATGGAAAAAAGTCCTCGGCGGAGAAGCTACCCAGTACATCCATGACTTCATTAAGCACTTTCTGGAACTGCTTCTGGAACTTATCTTTTCCATATATCTTCCCGAATGCAACAGTGCCAATTACCCCATCGACAAGACCAAATATTTTATCATCGAGCTTAACTGGGTTTCCCGATTCTTGAGCCAAAGTATCCAGCAGTTTGTCAACTTCAGCTTCCCTGGCGAACCAAATAGACTGAGACCTCTTAGGGCTCATAAGCTCAAACATGAAGAGCTTGCGCATCTCTTTCCAGTAATCATTATAAGGAGCAAAAGCTATGTCCAAATAATTATAGCTGAGTTTCTTCGGACCCGGGGAAGCTGGCCGCGTACAACAGTCAAGATCGTTGGTCTTCATGACTTCTTTAGCCATGGTAGCTGATGATACAACGACTGCCGGTACGCTGCCGAGTTGCAGGAGCATGATAGGACCATGTTTTTGGCTCAGCCGGTGAAAAGATCGGTAGGCTAAGCCGCCGACGAGTTGGTGCAAGTTGCCGATGATGGGAAGTTTAGGAGGGGTTGGAGGCAGGTTAGAATTTGTTGTTTTCTTGTTTTTGAGAAGAAGACAGAGGAGAGGAAGGAGGAGGAGCAAAATGGTGGGAAGTAGCCATTCATGAGAGTTGCTGTAATTGGCCAACATTCTACCTATTACGGTAGCCATTGATGAATATTGATCGATGTATTTCATTTCAATTTCCCTACGTATACATAGACAGAGAAATGTAATATTGCCTATATACAGTGTACATACCAGAGCCTCGGATTAAGAAAATCTTCAAATAAGGTAAGATATCCTCAAATATTATCTTTTTAATTTTTCAGATATTTTTCTATAATTGGACCTTCTAATGTAAAGGGTAATAATTATAAGTTAATTCAATATATTATTTTAAAATTAATTTTCATATGAACCCACTTAACATTTTGGGAAATGTACAATAATATCATAAGAACTATAAAATCAAAATTTGAAGCAAAGAAACCTATATTTTAAAATAATTTTATCATCTATTATTTTTTTAATAATTTTTTTTGAAACATTATATTTTTTAAAATAAATTTATGAAAAATTATATCTTTTCAAACACATTTTTAAGATTCGACCAAAAAAATTTCTTAAAAATTATAATCACAGTTTCTAATTTATATTATAACTTTGCATTTGAATTTCTATTTTAAAAAATTTTTCTTTTGAACTTAGGAAACTCATTAAATTTTACAGATTGTATTAAAATAAATATAATCCTAAAATAATATACTATAATTCATATAATGTGTTAAAAACTTTATATTAAACATCATAACTTTGCACTTTAATATCTATATAGATTTTGAAGCAATTTTTATTTTGAATGTTCATAGCTCTCTTTACTTATAGGTAAATTATTTCTCAATATTTGATACTTTTATAATATTTTTCCTTACATTTTGTTTTTCTATTTTTTTTAAGTTGACCTTGACCAATTTAGTTTATTGATTAAATTTAACTTATATTAATTACCATTTTGAGGAAAGTAATTAAAGAAAAAATGGTTAATTAGGAAAGGTGAAAGATATTTATACACATAATTTATATTTATGTAACTTTTGATAGCGTGCAAATAGTAAAATATAGGATTAAAATGATAAACAAAATGTAATAGTAATGTTTCTTAATTTGATTAAATACACTTAACTCTATATATAGCTACTAATAATCAGTATGATGACTTGTGGGTGACCATATATATATATATATATAGGATATTTGATTAAATACACTTAACTCTATATATTTACTAATAATCCACATGCTGACTTGTGGGTCACCGTATGTATATATATATATAGGATATTAACACCACAAGAAGTAACCCTATATATAGATATACATACATACATATATGGGGGGAGGAAGGTGGAGTATCTCATTATATTTGTTCTATAATTCAATTGAGTGAAAAGAAATTTCTATTCATCTCTGCTCCCATCACTCCACTGCATAAACAATTTTCTATTAATCTCTATCTATAAAAAAATTCTATCGATATATATATGTATATATACATCAATTCGTACTTGATTATTTATAATTCTTTTGCACATGTATATTTTATTGAACCTTTGGCTGGAATAGTAATAGCACTCCTGTGTAAGCTATAATATTATAATGAAGATGGATTCCAGTTTGCTTTTATTTTTATTCTGACCAAAAACTAATGTAGCTATAAACAATGAATGCTGGGATGACTTTACAATGCTCATAAAAACTTATGTATTGGCGATAAATAATCGCAAACCACACACCTTGGGAAATCTCCTTCGTTGGAAGAAATACTAAATGTGAAACTCTCATTTAAAAATAAACTCATCAATAGTCATTAGGCTGCTAACAGTCGAGATGAAATTGAGATGAGAGACAGGGATATTAAGTTTGACATGGAGAATGGAATAACAAAAATTAATTTTTCAGATAAAGTGCATAACCTCCTAATACAAAATATGAAATTTATAGTGATTATTCAACTGCTTGGGAAGTCGATTGGGTATAAAGCACTTTGGCCAAAACTTCATAGCTTGTGGAAGCCTTATGATCGATTACATCTAATTGACCTAGATAATGATTACTACATGGTCAAGTTCCACTCAATAGAGGACTACCTACACGTTCTTACGGATGACCCATGGGTTATATATGGCCATTACCTCACAGTGCAGCCTTAGTCCCTTAGTTTCTCTATTACAAATTCGGATGTCACTAATGTGGTGGCCTGGGTGCGATTTCCTGGCCTGTCCATCCATTATTACCATAAAAGTGTGATCAGAACTATCTCTAAGGTCATAGGGAAGATATTTCGCATTGAGTATAACACTGAATCCACTGAATTGGGCAAGTTTGCTCAATTGGCGGTTGGAATTGATTTGACCAAACCACTCATTTTTAAGTTCATGTTGGATGAGCGCTTACAGAGAGTGGAATATTACCTTGTTAGAGGCTTGTTCTCGAAGTTAACAGCTACTGTGATTACTCAATTGGAGTATGAGATAACAAACCATAAAATTTATGATACTTTATTTAGCATGCATGTAACGATCCCGGAAATTTAAAAAGAAAATTTATATAAAAATTTTGAGTGCGGAAGCGAAATAAAAAGTTCTGATTAATATCCCTTACACAATAACCGAAACGTACTAACAATATGAAAGAATAAGTTAACTAAAGAAAATATTAGAAATGAAATACTATAAGGAAAAGTATAAAATATTTAGACATCTACTCGCCGTCTTCCTGCGGAATGAGCTCGGGAAGTAAGTCTTCATGATCTGAAATGGTTAAGTAAGGAATGAGCTACACTAGCCTAGTAAAGACGTCACACTATATCACTGTCACAGAAATAAAGATTGGTAGAAAAACAAAGAACGACCAATGGAGCACAATTTTTAACAAATTCATTAATCAATAATAAAACCCTTTACTGTCCACTTACCTCGGTAAGATTTATGGAAACTACCCATAGAAACAATAACATCAAAGATATCGTGAATTCATACACACTTTGTAACATAGCACATGTCATACTTTTATATTTCAATAATCAAACAACAATTCTCCTCTTTTATCAGCCTATCAGTATCCATGGGGATCCATAGAGGTCCCCGCTACACGTGAACCATTAACTTTAACAACTTGATTTCAGGGCCGTCCCCATACCCCGTTCGGTATGGGCGTCAAAACAATAAACCTCAATACTCCGTCCGGTATGAGGGTGAAGCGGGCCGTCCCCATACCCCGTCCGGTATGAGCGCCAAAATATTTAAAGTCTCCATACCCCGTCCGGTATGAGATAACATTCCCGATAGGGTTCTCTATGGATCCGGTCCGTCCACCATCTCCTAAGATATCTAGTGAGGTTGTCAACTTATCCATTTATCAATTCACATATTTTTTTTTATTTTTCCTTAGTTTTCTGTTTCTCACATAATCATGAATACTTAAACAAATAACGAGCATCCAATAAGGCAAACATATCATCAAGTTCACAAAATCAAGCCGTAATGAAGTAAACAGTGATTCATACATTCAAAATCATAGAATAAATAATTCAGATACTATACTACATTTAGACTGTAAAATAAATCAAACAGGAACTAACAGAGGAATACGTCCGATTCGGGGCTCCATTAGTAACCGTAATAATTATGAATATCTACTTAATTCATAAAATACAGTTTTATTATTTATTAAATTTTAATCCCGTGATAGGAAATAAAGTGATGGGTCCTTACTTGATTCGAAACCGAAAACAGGATTTTCACTGCTCCTACGGGCAGTCCTTAGGTTCCCTGAATTTTTTTTTCAGAAACTGAAACGCGCTTACGGTACCTACATATGTCCCAAATAACTCAAAAATCATACCCAACGCCTATTCGGCCAATTTTGAAATACCGGCACGGCGACGATCCGCCTCGAGTTGGCCTTTTTCGGCCGTTCTCAGCTAAATTCGGCCAAACTTGCATTAGTTCCTGTGAGAAAACACCCCAAGGGCCCTCAGTGCACCGAAAAAAACACTGAAAACTGAAATTTATCGGCGGCGGGGCTCTCCGGTGCGGCAGCTCCTCTGGCTCGAGTCGCAATTTGGTGTTTTGCTCTGGTCAACCTATAGAGAAAGGAACGATGGTCACAATGGTGGAAAAATTACATCGAATGAGAATCGGGAAGGGCTTCATCGGAGGTAAAAATTGAGAAAATCTGTGGCGGTGCCGCTGGACTTCAGCAGTATTTTTCGACCAATTGGTCGGTATTTTGGCTTCGATTTGGCCACAGGTGGGTTTAGAATCGAATTCCGAGCCAATTGGAGAATTTTTACCTCGTTTGGCGTCCGAAAAGTGCTCCAGTGCGGCGGCGGGTGGCGGTGGTCGGTTCTCCAGTGGCTGGGCTGTCTTCTCTGGCGAGGGCTTTGGCGGCTAGGGTTAGAGTTTGGGTGTGGATGAGATTATTTATAACCTTCCGCTTTTAATCTGAGCCGTCCATCGCGATTTAATCTGGGTCGTCCGACCGCGATTAAATAGGAAATGAATATGGACCGTCCGTGCACGATTCAATCTGAACCGTCCGTACGTGTGCAATATGGGTCGTCCGTACGCGCTTTTGATCTGGGCCGTCCATGCATGTGGGAACGGATCTCAGCCGTTCGATCGCGCAGACGCAGATCGCCTATGTGGCTCCCTTCTGCGTGGCCTCCTGCGTCAGCATCTCTGCCATGCGGTGTGTCCTAGTTGGCCGGGGTTGCTGACCGGGCTGTTGACGTGGTGCAAGTTTTCTAAATTGTAATTTGACCCCCGGTTTTTAATTTTCTTTTCAAAAACCACTCCAATAACCCAAATTTTCACCACTTTTTCTTAAAATTATTTTCAATTAAATCCCAAAAATAATTTTATCCCTTTTTATTATTATCATTATTATTATTATTTATATTTAATTAAATTAAACTAAATTAAAACCATATATTATTACATAATAAATCATAATATTCATATAAAAATTACAAAAAAAATTAAAATAAAATAAAATAATAATAATTTGGGGTGTTACAATGCACCCGTTAAAGACCCCCAGAGTGAATGACCTTCATGCGGCGTTCTTCTAGAACTAATGAGAGACTGTAGGTGAGTCGATTTATGCAATAGTCAATGGTATCTTCCATAGCGAGCAGTTACCTGCTGAGATTAACAAGACCCTTATTACCCTCATTCCTAAAGTTGCTATATCAGAGACTATTAAAGAATTTTTTTCTGATTAGTTTATTAACAGTATTATATAAAATCGTTATTAAACTCATTGCCAATAGACTTAAAAACCTAATGCTTTTTGGTTAGCCCTACCCAAACTAGCTTTGTAGCTGGTAGGAATATTACGGATAATATTATTATTGCCCAAAAAGTGGTCCACTCTATGCGACATTTACGAGAGAAAGACAAGTGGATAGCCATTAAGGTGGACTTAGAAAAAGCTTATGATTACATCCATTGGGAATATGTGGATGACACTCTGCTTGATGTTGGTCTCCCTCCTAACCTTATTAGAGTAATCATGTAGTGTATCTCCTATTGCTTCATGTAATTGTTGTGGAATGATTGTCTTACCCAGGAGTTGCGACCTACTAGATGCATTCGACAACGGGACCCATTTTTATCTTACATATTTGTGTCATTCCCCTAGGAAAAAAATGATATGTGGAAGTTGATCCACCTTAGTAAGAATGGTCATGCCCTCTCATACCTGTTTTTTGCGGATGACCTAGTAATTATTGGGAAAACCACTGAGGACCAGACTCAGGTTATAAAGAAGGTCTTAGAGGATTTTTGTACGAGCTGGGGCTACAAAGTGAGTGCGACCAAAACACTTACTTTATTTTCTCACAATGTTACCAAGGGTGAGGCTTGTCGTATTAGTAAAATATTTAGTTTTCAAGTCTCTAATAATCTTGGTAAGTATTTGAGAGTTCCATTGTTAAATGATAGGGTCAACAAAAATACTTATCATTACATCATTGAAAAGATCAACCAAAAGTCATCTAGCTGGAATGCTAACCTTATTTCCTTTGCAAGTGTTTAACTTTGTCCAAGTCTATCCTCATGACTACCACTACTTATGCTATGCAGACCACGATCTTATCTAAATCCCTATATGATCATATTGAAGCGGTGGTCAGGAAGTTTCTCTGGGGCTAGCCTTATTAGTTAGGATGACATGTGCATGTTTTACGATGCTGGGAAAAGCAACCTTCGATCTATCCACAAGAAAAACCAAGCTTTCTTAATGAAACTGGGTTTTGCTATGGTTGCGATGCCCGATCTCCTATGGGTCTAGGTCCTCATCCACAAGTACAGATGGTCTGACTTATCGTAAAATTATAAACCTATGGGACCGATCTCCTATCTTTGGCGTAACCTTAACCATCTTTGAATGGACCTTCGAGTTGGCATTAAATGGTCCATTGGATCGGGAAGAAATGTTAGGTTTTGGGAAGAATACTAGTTGCGGGATCTGGGATTGGGAGGCCCTGCACCGGGTATTACTAATAGGTATACTACTCTATATGGCAACAATACCGACCCTTGGAGATGATAGTATCCCAGACTCTTACTTTTAGAGTATGACGAGCTATGGGTGCTTCTCGGTTAGCTCGACTTATGCCTTCCTGGAGAGTAGTCATTGACCCCCGGAGGATCAGAATTGGAGAGATATTTGGTGTTGGCTACATGCTCAACGGGTGCATACGTTTCTCTGGTTGGTTGCTAAGGGGAAGCTTTTGATGAATTGGGAGAGATACCGACATCACATGTTCTCTACACCACATGTTCTCTACTGTGAAATGCAGTAGGTGTGGCAATCCTATTAAGGATGTGGATCATGTCCTTTGTAATTGCAGCGTGGCTAAGCTGCTGTAGTTGAAAATCATATCTGCTGAAGCCCAAACAATTTTTTTCCATGGTATTGTGGATGAGTGGTTCGTTCTAAACCTAAAAAATGAATTGATCCTAGTGCAAGACATTTTAGGATTGGAGAGTGACCTTTGGTCTTACTTGATGGAGTTTATAGAACCATAGAAATAAATTTTTTTTTCCAAGAGAATGAGGGCAGTATCGATGAGCTTGTTAAGAATGTGTTCCTCATGACTAATTATACTTTTATGACTAATAATCTGAATTTTTGTTTTCTTTCAGGTATGGTGCATAGGTTGGAAGATCTTGTATCTTGGCAGAAATCACCCAGGAGTTGGTAGAAGGTGAACACTAATGGTGCTTATCGTACTGCAACGAATCTCACTTGTTGTTGCGGACTTATTAGGGATGAGGATGGTGCTTATCTGAGAAGCTTCAGCAGGAAGATTGGCAAATGTTCTGTTCTTCAGGCCAAGTTTTGGGGTGCTTTTGATAGTTTTCAATTCGCTTGAAACTTTGGGTTCCGTAGCATTATTCTGGAAATGAATAGCGCTCTGGTAGTGTAGTTACTTACTAAAGAGGATTACGGCACTAATGCGCATGCCGCCTTCGTTTTTGAGACCAAGTACTTGATATTGCAGGATTAGCAGGTTCAGATCCAACATGTCAATCGCGAATGAAATAAATGTGCTGACTGATTGACGAATGCTGACTTCTCTCTACCGATGGGCCTCCACTTTTAGGTTCAAGTGCCGAATGAGCTCCAACAGCTTTTCACTGACGATTTCATGGATGTTTCTTGATCTCAAATGTGCATGACGATTTCTTAATTTTTTAAAAATTTTTGACTCTCCTTGTACCAAAAAAAAAAGTATGTATTTCACTTGAATTTAGTTTGTAAAAAGATTATATCATAATTAATTTATATTGTATTGTTTAATTCATAAAATAAATGAATATGTTCCTAAAAAGTTTTATTTTTTGATGTTATTATATAACAAAGTCTGTTAATTAACAACATTATACATTTTCAAACTTAAAATCACCTTACATAAAAGCAGATATATATATATATATACAACAATTAAATAACAGGAGATCATGATCAGAAATCAATCTAAATCAAAACAAATAACAAAAATAACAATTTTTATGAATCTTAATATGGATTATTGATGATTAATAATCAATAGAAACCATTATTTGATCTCTTTCCAACAGCATGACTCTTGCATCTTGGAAAAACTTGTGCCAAAACCTTGCCATCATCTGCTCCAAAATCACAAGCCTTCTCTTCATCAATCCTCCCAATACCAACACTGTAACTTCTCTGCATATTGTTGTTCATCGCCGCTGGAGACTGGTTATAACTATTCTCTTGCTGGGTAGCCCGCGACGACCTTTTGAGAAGATCAACCTGATCAATCCTTTGTGCATCAGATTGGTGTTTGTGTGATGATTTGCTAGAAGTGTTATACTGACTTTTCGTGGAGGCAGCTCTCACAAGTTCCCGGAAATCTTCATTGCTGGTGCTAGATCTTGTCGAGCCCGTGCTGAAGCTTTTTGGCAGAGTGGTAGGGTACTGAACGGCTTGGCCGGTGGGGAAGCCCATGACTGAGCCATAGCTGATCCGATCCGAGCACTCTGCCATAGTACTTATGTATAAGTCCTTGGCTTTGATCAGGATTCTAATGGGTGCTTTCAGGTATTTGCTTAGCTTGCTTTCTTTGCTTGTCTTCTTCTTGCTGCTCATCTTCTTATAACTCTACTGTACTAAATCAGCTTCTCAGTGATCTTCTTTTTTTCTCTGTGATATTCTCTGTGTGTGTGGGTGTCTATATATGTGGGGTTTCTATCTGATACAAAGATTTTTATGGTTTTTGATGAAGATGGTGGGTTTATAAAGGGAATAACTTTAACAATTATGGGTATTTCCTAATTTTTTTAATTAATTAATATATAATTAGAGAAGATTTGTTTATAATATATACGTGCATACATACATACATACATATATATATATTGAAAGGTCTTTGAGCACTGAGGGAATCATAATTTGGGGTAACATCCAAAACAAAATTAGATTTGAATATTGTTTGGAAATTGTCAAAGTAAAATATATAGTTAAATTAATAAAACAACGTACTAATAGATTAGTATGAAGAATGACGAAAAAAACAAAATTCAGAAAACAAATATATACATATACACATACATATATATATATATATATTCAAAATAGAAACAAAAAATAATTAAATGGACTGAAATAGTCGTTGGATTGATCAGTTAGATAATAGTAATTCATGTTTGAATCATTATAAATATATTTTTTTTATGTTAAACTTTTTTCTCGATTAAATAAATATTTAATAACCTATCCTTAAACTAAATGGGTAAATTAAACTAACAATCAAATCAATAATTAGCAATTATGAAAGATAATTAAACAGTTTGCCACTCAATTAGCATAAAATTATAAATAAATAAAATTTAATTTATGAATTAAGCTTAAATTTGGTTTTTCTTCTTAATTTTGATAATTTTCTTTTTACTTTCGATGTAAATAGTTTGCAATTTTTAAAAAATAATAATTTCAACAAAAATTTATCCCAAAAAAAAAATACTGTAGATTTGTATATGGGTTTTACATAATGGACATGGAGCAGTAAAATAACTCGGCCACGGCCGGCAAATGGAAATTTAATTTTTCTATTTGGCCCCTCGTAAAATCTGAAATTATTAAAATAGCCCCTGCTTACTTTTCTCATTCAATTAAGTCTTGATTTTTTTTTTTTTCATTTTCAAATAAATCCCTCTACAGTCAACTAGTGAATTTTCTTATCTCTTTATAAACAATGATAATAACATTTATTAATAAAAACATACAATTTGATTCGAATTTATAAATTTTTTTAAAAAAATACAAATAAAATAACTAAATCAACGAACAAAATATCATCATAAAAAAATTTCGTACAACCGTAAAAGTGGTGTCGACTTTGTCAAATTAATATTATTTTTATTAGTAATAAAAATATTTTTAAGTAATTTTTTTTTAAAAAAACTTGAATACGACCCTTGTTGATGAGTTGTTCCTATCCCAATCAATTATATGCGTAATATATATTGAGTTGTATAATTAAAATTATCCAGATTTTAGGCACGATTGAATTGATAGTAACCAAGTCAATGATGTAGCGAGTTATATATTTCGATGATAAAAAATAAAAATACAATATATATTCTCTACTAAAGTTGCTTTGTAAATGAATATATATACCTTTGTGTGTGTGTGTGTAAATTAGCATATGTGTACGTACATATAAATGTTATGATATTAACACATATTATTAGTTATTTTTATTTGAAATATTCAATGAAATCATCAAATAATTTGCTCAAATTTACACTCAAGTAATAAATTTTCTCTCTCTAAATCAGCAGCATATGATATCTTCCAATTCACGTTGAAAGGACTCCTGATTAATTAAATTAATTAATTACGGATTACATTAATCGAACACCAACACTTCTTTGTATGAAACTTTTAATCTTACGTACATAACTAAATATGATAACAGTCAACCCTACCCAATTCAACAGTAGGAATCATTCAAAATTTTGCATTAAAAGTTCCTTAGTTCAAATCAAATGTGAAGAATCCTGAGGCCCAAAAAAAGCTGTGGGCTAATTCTTATTATCATAGCAATAAAACAACAGAAGAATATACAAACATATATATATATGTGTGTGTGGGGGGGGAGCTTGAAAAGGGTAATGGAATAAAATGGTAAGTTGTTGTTATGGAGAAAAGCTGATGGTGGTCAACCAAGATTTGGTTCTTCGATCGCAATCAGCATGAATAACGAGAAACAACACCAACAGTGACTTAACAAATGCCACCCAGCATCTTTAGATCCCAGAAAATAACACCACATTCCCCCCATTTGAATTTGGAGCAACGAATTTAAAATTCACATCATTATAAGCATTGTTTTAGTTCCAAGATTTTAAGTCTAAACTTCGATAATTAATTTAATTTCTTCAATTATTTAACAATTTTTTGCTTAATTATAATGCTCACGTGACAGGGACAACCCCATATAATATGATGCATGTCATATGCTCACACCAAAATCTAGATTCAATCACCTTCTTGGAGTTTGTACCCTTCGGTCTAACTAGGTTAAGGGCATGTTTGGAATATACTAATTATTCTTTTAAGAATTTATTTTGAAAATTTTAGTTCCACAAAATTCATTTTTTACGATGGTTTTGTACGTAGAAATCAAATTTTCTTTTAGACTATAATAACTATTTGTTTAATTATTAATTATTAATTATATAAAAGAGTGTAAAGAAAAACCCAATAATCAGAAACCTGTTCGATCCAGTCTGTAACCTACTCAAGATCTTAATTATTCTGATTCAAACTTAATTTCTTAATTAATTAAAATAAAAAGTGATTAGCATCAAATCAATTGCATCTCCATCGAGATTTTTCATCACCAAACCCCCCACACCCAATTCAACACCACACACCAAACACTTTGCAGTTCTGCACTGTTTTGTTACCCATCGCACAAATTTAAAAAATAAAAAATTTTATTTTAAAACCACATAATTCAGATATTATCTTCTGATGTTTTATTGATAATTAATTTAAATTTTAAAATTATTTGGACAGTGCGGCCCAGTCGGAGAATAATGTAATATCGGTGACGTGGCGGTTTTTCATTGGTTACGGGGAAAGACGTATGGGACCGCGAAGTAGCGGAGCAAAGTAATGGGCGGGTCAAAGCAAAGACCGGATAGGGCCAAAGGCAAAGCCAAAACACGAGCCTAGCGTACAGTCAAAGCAAAAGAAAACTGTCACGGTCAAACGCTTAGCTGGCACTTTTTATAATAATAAACGAGCCCCAAGGTGGACCCCTGCGTTTCCCCTCTGTATCTCTTTTGTTTTTAATTTAAATTTTAATTTAGACTCTTTAAATACTAATAATATTTTTCTTAAAATAAAAAATGGAGATGCGGGGAGTGGATTTATAGCAATTTCGTGGGATCTGACTTGCTTGATTGAAATTGAGACCTTGTATTTTGTTCGTGCGGGCACTTCTCTTTTGGGTCAAATGACTAATTTGTCCCTGGTAAATTTTTTTTTTTTTTTTTTTTTAACATCTCACTTTTCTTTAGCATATGGGCAAAAAAGCCCATTTGAATTTTTGTTTTTACTGCTAAAATTATATGAGTATATAGCTTTTACTACATAGTTCACTTCACTTAATTTTATTCTTCTTTAAATTCAAATGAATTAATGGATAGGGTGGTGTGTGCACGTGTGATAGGCGGGTCAGAAGGCTCAATTACCTGCTACGACCCGAAATTTCAACTTGAAGGCTGAAAATTTACTAATTAATAGAAATTAAAAAAAGACTTTCTTGTTTATAAAAAAAAGTGAATTATTTTTAAAATGGTATATTACTTTTTATTATTTTCCGTGAAGAGTTTTATTTATTTATTTTATTTTTTATTAACAAACAGCTACTTCCCCAAAAGAAAGCAGCAGCAGTAGGGAAGCCTTTGCAGGACATGGCTTTTCTCTGCTCTCTCTTTCTCTCTCTACGGTGGTATGGCCTCTATTATTCCATGTTTAATCTCTATTCAATCCTCATAATTTCATAGTTTCGTCATCTGGGTCTTTAATATTTTTTCTCAAATTCTGTGTACCCACTCATGAGTTTTCAAAAAGCTAATTGATTTGCTCGTACTGTATTTATTCACTGTTGATCTTTTGAGTGGTCGAGCTAATCTCCTGCTCTGTTTTCCGCTGCTGTTTTCGCTTTGGCATCTTCACTGTTTTGTTGTCGGGTTGATGATTCAACCCTTTTAGCAGCTTGAGTGAGAAGTGAGAAGATGGGTAGGGAGCTTGATTATGTGTTTATGATGTGAGTTATTATTAGGAGGTTAATGAGTTTTTTTTTTTTTACCATGGAAAGAGATCGGAAAAGAGGAAAAAGAACAGGAGGAGGATATATGTGTTTGTTTACTTGTGGGATAAAGTAAGTGGTGGTGATTCTTGCTTGTGAGTTGTGATAGTCAATGACAGAGAACCTGAGTAGACAAAGAAGCTTTCGTTCTTTTCTTCTCCCTTTTCGCACCTCTCGTGTGCTGGCAACCGTAATGTGTCTCCATTTCTGTTTGTCTACGTAGAGAAGCAGAGGGGATTTTTCTGTGTCCTTTTTTCTTTTATTTTAATATCGTGTTGTGTCGTTTGTTGGATTGTCCTCCAAGTGTTTGTGAAAATGCCTATGTTTCAGCCCTCAAAGAGGGATAGGGTTGTTGGGTATGAAGCCGGTGGTGATGGGCAAGTCCTAGATCTGGACACAGCCGTGAAAGATGGAGTTTTGGGTGCCGTGGGCAGTGGCGTTGTTGGCGCCGGCTTTGGTGAGAAATTGGATCTGAAGAAGATGATTGAGGAACTTGATATACCAGATATCCCTTCCGTCTTCATCTGTCCAATCTCGCTTGAGCCAATGCAGGACCCTGTTACCCTTTGCACCGGCCAAACCTACGAGCGGTCCAACATTCTTAAATGGTTCAATTTGGGGCACTACACTTGCCCCACGACTATGCAAGAGCTTTGGGATGATTCCATTACCCCTAATAGGACTCTTTACCATTTGATTTACACTTGGTTTTCTCAGAAATACTTGCTCATGAAGAAGAGGTCAGAAGATGTTCAGGGAAGGGCTAGTGAGCTTCTTGAAACATTGAAGAAAGTTAAGGGTCAGGCTAGAGTTCAAGCCTTGAAGGAGCTGCAACAAGTTGTGGTGGGACATGGCACTGCTAGGAAGGCTGTAATTGATGAAGGTGGTCTTGCTGTAATCTCGTCATTGTTAGGTCCATTTACCTCTCATGCAGTCGGTTCGGAGGCAATTGGGATTCTTGTAAATTTGGACCTTGATTCAGAATCTAAAACCAATTTGATGCAGCCAGCCAAGATTTCGTTAATGGTGGATATGCTGAATGAAGGTTCTGTCGAGACGAAGATTAATTGTACATTATTGATTGAGACGTTGATGGAGGAGAAGGATTTTCGACCTGAAATTGTCTCTAGTCATAGTTTGTTAGTTGGATTGATGAGGCTGGTGAAGGATAAGAGGCATACTAGTGGGATCTTGCCTGGACTTAACCTGCTTAGAGCAATATGTCTGCATAAACAAGTTAGGACCTTGATTGTTAGCATTGGGGCTGTTGGTCAATTAGTTGAATTGTTACCCTCTTTAGATCCTGATTGTTTGGAATTGGCTCTGTTCATCCTGGATACTCTGTCTGATCTACAAGAGGGGAAAATGGCACTGAAGGATTGTGGGAACTCAATACCGAATATGGTCAGGCTACTGATGAGAGTTTCAGAGAATTGTACTCAATATGCATTGTCAATTTTGTGGTCTGTATGTAGACTTGCTCCTGAGGAATGCTCATCTATTGCAGTGGAAGCGGGTCTAGCAGCGAAGCTACTTCTTGTGATCCAAAGTGGTTGCAATCCAGTGGTGAAGCAACGAGCAGCAGAGCTACTGAAACTTTGTAGTCTAAATTATACAGATACAATTTTCATTTCTAAATGTAAGCTCACAAGGACAATTCAATGAGGGGGAAATTTTATATGGGTGCAATTCAAGTTCCCTCTGATATGTGTGGGAAGGGAAGCAAGGCCTCCTGGATTCAAGATGGTGAATTCTCCTACACCTAAAGACCATATGAAGTGGGAGTTTGAGGTATGATTTGCTCCTCCTGTACATATTCAAGCAGTTCAACTCCAGCAATTGATTCAAAATACTCTTAAGGAAAAGCATATAATATGGGTATTAGCAAGGCTTGAATGCTCCAGTAGGATTCTACGTCCTCTGCCCAATGGCCAATGCCTCTTCTCCAATAAACCCCGTGCAGGAAGTTTTTGTAAAACGTGTTGTATATTGAGTTTATATGGGGATTGTAGTTATTGGATAAGAATACTTGTACGGGGAGAGAAAAACTAGTAAAAGCACCTTGGAGCTTGCAATGGAAAATTGGTGAGATTGTAATAGTGAAGGAAATTGTTTTCCTCCTCCATGGTCCTTTCTACCACCAAATTTGTTCCTTTGGATCTCGAAGACCATCATTTTTCCTTTTTTAAGTTTAGTGGGAGTTTTGATGGTGACCCCACATTTATAGAGACTGTAGTGCTCGACCTTTTACCTTTTACCAATTCAATGTGTACAACGAAATCAACCCATTTTCGTTTCTTTCGTCTGATCTTGACCTGCACCATGCAATTGGGACTATTCTTTTCTTGTTCTTTTACATCTTTATTGTTTGTATTATTAACAATTCTTCGAGATTACTAGTATATCTACTCGGTTCTTTCTCATTCAATCATGGGTTCTATGCAAATTACCTATGGGTTACAAGATCTCACACACCCACATATTTACGTATCAGGAGGGAGACAGGTCATGTACCGAGTTTACTCGTACTCAGTTCTCTCTCGTTCAATGATGGAGATTTGTGCAAATTACCCATCTGTTACAATATCACATACACATTTACATAGAGAGATGGGAAGTGGGGGAAGGTGATGAACCGATGGTTGGTGGCGCAGAGAATTTGGACATCTGGTCAGCATGATGTACTTTTGTATTATCCTTTTGTGGCAAGACTTGAGACAGGTCCCATTGTTACTTCTCACTCAATCACTGTTGTGATGAAAAGAAAGAAAGAAAGAAAAGAAAGTTGACACCTTCCACTGGGTAATGCATTGAATTGCTATGCTGCATTGTCTGAGTGTGTGTGTGTGTATATATATATATATATGTAACAGCTCCAAATTTGTGAAACAACCTTTCCAGTGATATGCAACTAATGCTCGGCGCAGAACATGGGGTGAAGAGATTTTTATGGATTCTATCTTCCTTGATTTAGATGCAAGTACCTTGATTCTATAGCAACATGTTTCATAGTTCTAAAGTTTTACGTTTTCCCAAGCTAAAATTATCTTTGATTCAGACTGATTCCAGTCTATTCATTAAAATAGTCTTATATAAACATGTGTAAGCCTGTGTTGGCCTGTGTACTTCCTTTTTAGGCCGATTATACTGATGGGCATATTTTTCTCCAACCCTTTTCTTAATATACTATTTTCTTGTAGTTAAAAAAGTATAAATTGTTAAATCTGAAGATCTAAGAACATGAAAATGCAGAATGAGCTTTTGAATGTTTGGGTTTAGCAACCTTGTTAGGACAGTTTATAGGGTACCCTATATTTCCTGGGCCGTGTTGAATGGCCCAATTGGCTATTTTTCATGAACTCTTTTTTTTTTAATTATTATTTTTTTTAAAAAAAATTTCTCTTTTACTTGACTGGTGATGAAATTTATAATTAATTTTGCAGTTATTTTTTAAAAAATTTTATGGTGATGTATTTTTAGATTAATTTTTTCATTAAAAAAATTTAATAATTTTAAGAAAGCATTATTCTATATCGGTTTAAAATATTTAAAATTTAACTTGTAATATATTATATGTAATAATTGAATCCCAGTAATTAAACTTAAATGTCAATCTAATTACTATTCGGGAATTAGTCTCCACAAATTTTATGATTTATAAATCAATTAGTATTTAATGTTTAATTAGTTGAATTTGATTTCTAAACTATTTTATCTAAAAAAATTGCAGTGGGTAGAATTTACATATACATGATTTTCATTGAATAATTTATAGGTTAAAATAATATGATGACTTTTGAATTATTAGTAGCCATTATCTTTTTTTTTTTTTTGTTAAATTAACACTTTTATTTTTAAAAAATCTTCAATTTAATACCTTCTTAATACTATTTACTTAAATTTATGTCATGTGTAAATAAATGTAACATCTTTTAATAGACTATTAACTACATCAGATCTCACATAGCGTTTGATATGGTAGCTGAATTATATTAATTTAGATTGGTTTATATCGGTCCAAATTAGAGAAAAGCAAAAATCTCTATCATTAATGCTTCTTCTGTTTCTTCCTCCCATATTTTCCCCATTCTCTATTTCTGTCTAACTCAATAATCTAAAACATAGGAGCACTCGAAAAATAATCAAAGCACCACAAGAGCATTCTCAACTTCAACAACGAGTTCAATTGCATGATGCAAATGAATGTGAATGGCATGACTTTTGGGAATCAAGCACACCACTAGAATCATGATTCCTAGAGGCTACAATTGCATAATCAATGGAGAGTATAGCAAAAGTTATGGTGGTCACATACAGAGCATCAAAGCACATTGTTGTTGAGGTTACAAAGAACACACTGTGTGAGTTGGGTGGTATCTGATTAGGGTAAATTGTATTTGGGGTGTGATATTGCTGTTGGTAAATGCGTGGAGGAGAGATGATGAATGTTGGATGACATGTTATGGATTATTGAGATTTCGAGTGCTCTGTCGAAATCGAAGTTTTGTTCATTTAGGTTTAGAGAGAAAGAATGAGAGAACCTTAGCTAAAGTTTAAAAAAATTACACAATAGAGATGGAAATAAAGTGTAATATCCAAATTAATTTTTATGTAATCTAAATTAATTTGTAAATATAATTTTTTAATTTTTTCAATTTTAATTTAATGTAAAAATGAAGAAAATTTGATAGATGATGAAATTGAAATTAATTTTGAAAAAAAATGTAAAAATTTGGATTCTTATGATATTTTTGAAAGAAAAATCAGAAACAGATGATCAAAATACAATTTAGAAAAGTTATGCCATATAAGATGCCCAGTTAGCAGCTCTGACGAACCAGAACGTGCCGCATGGCAATAGATGCTAACACGGTGCCACCAGAGAGGCCACGCGAGCGATCCGCGTGCCCTCGATTGAACGGATCAAATTCACTCATGCACGCACGCACGGTCTGGATGTGTTTCCTCCCCAAAAACTATTGGATGGTCAGATTTAAATGTGATCAATGGTCCATATCTATTTTTTATTTAAACGCGATCGGACAGTACAGATTAGATCGCGATGAACGGTCCAGATTTACTCCTTATTTAATCGCAATCGGACGGTCTATATTAAATACAATTGATAGTTCAGATTAAATGGAGTCATATATAAATAATTTTCTTCACACCAAACCCTAACCCTAGCCGCCAGACCCCCTCCCTCCTTCCCCCCGGCCGGAGAAAAAGACCCAGCCGCTGCAAAGAAAATTGTCACTGCCAGCCACTACGCCGAAGCCACTTCCAATCACCAAAAGAGGTAAAAAAAAATTTTCTTTGCTCAAAATTCAATTTTAAACACCTCCACGATCAAATCAGAGTAAAAGGACTGGCGGATTGGCCAAAAACTGCGGGCAAAGTCTGGCGGCGCCCCTGCTAAAAATTGCAAAAACCGCCTTTGATGAGGCCCTTTTCGATTCCCTTTTTGCGTATTTTTCAGCAGAGGTGATTATATCGGACGGGGTATGAGGGTTTTAATCTCCGAAAAAAAAAATTCAGGGAATCCGGAGATTGTCAGTAGGTGCAGTCAACAAGTTTAGTTTTTCGGGCATCAATTTGAGTAAAAATCTATCACTCTGTTCTCTGTTATAGAATTGAAGTCAAATTAACAATAATACGGTGTTTTATACAATTTAGAAAATATCTATAATTAATTACGAGTTACTAATGGAGACAGAATTAAAAATTATCTACTGTTATTTCTGTTGATTGCTTTTATGATTTGAATGCATGATAGTATCTGATTGATCGATTTTATAGTTTTGAATGCATGTATTGTTTGTTTTATGTGTTTATGGTTGAATTAGAAAAAATAGAGATTAAAGAAAAATAAAAAATTGTGCGATTAAATGAATAGATGAAACGACACTTTTACTTGATATCTTGAGAAATGGTGGACGGACCGGGCACATAACTATAAACATTTCCTCATACCGGACGGAGTATCGAAATTTGGTAATCTAGCACTCATACCTGACGGGGTATTAAGGTTTAGTAGTTTGGCGCTCATATCGGACGATCCGTTAATTGAAAATGTTAAAGGAAAAGGTTCACGCGCTGTGGGGACATTTTTATGAACCCCCATGGATACCATTAAGTTGATAAATGATAAATTGTTGTTCAAATCGGTTACATATGAAATCATGATTTGTGATATGTTATCATTTTTATAAGTTGTTTTATAAATCTCACTACGGTAAGTAGATGGTAAAAGATTTTATTTATGATAAATGAATTTGTTTAATTAAGAGTTACATTAGTTGTTTTTATTTTTCTATTAAAGTTCAATTATGCGTCGGTGAGTAGCGTTATATTTTTAGTGGGGTAGTGTAGTTCATTCCTTATTTAACCATTTCAGATCAATAGTACTAGAATCCAAAGTCCAATCCACAAGAGAGTTGCGAGTAACATGTTAGTTTTATTTATTTTCTATTTATTTCTTTAATTTTTTATATTTCATTCAAAAAAGTAATTCCCGTAATATTATTTGGTACTTCAAGTATTGTATAAGAAACGTAAACCCTAATTAAATATTTCGCTTTCGTATTTAATTTATGATTAATTTCTTTTGAAATTCCAGAATCGTTATATAAAGGGAATGAACATGGGAGGAAAAAGAAGTATAAAGAATAGTTTTAAAATTCAGTTGTTATATTAAATATTATGTAATATTTAACGTGAATTCGTGACTTATCAAAAAATATCGTGTATAAAATAATTTTATTTATAAAATATAAAGTTAATGGTATTACTTTTATTAACGAGAGAGATCAATTAAATTTTTTTTTTAAATGTAGAGATTAATTTAATTAAAAATTAAGATAAAGATTATTTTAACCAAGAATTAAAACAAAAATTAATTTTTAAAAAATAAATAATACAACAACAAAATCATTATTTTAACTTTAATTTATGGCTTGCGAATTTGTAAAATTTTAACATCAACCCGTGACTTTGTTTTGATTGAATTAAAATTAGAAAATAATTAATCGTTGAAATATAATGGAATCTGGATCTTTTTGGATATCAAAATATATATGTATATATATATATAAATTTACTTTTAAATTTTTATAAAAATAGAAAATTTTAAATTAAAGAAATATATATATATGTACGGGAAAATCTGTCGGGTTATATTATATGCAATGGCCGTCCCGTGTTTGATTCACGAGAAGTTGGAGATTGACCTCGCAACTCACGTGTTCTCATGATTGGCGACGCACAAATATTTTCCAAAAAATTATATTAAGAATATGTAAGTATGTTAAAACTGTAAAAATATTTTTAAAACATTTAGAAATATTTCTAAAAATTGAGTTGAATCAAATTTAGTTTATAATTCAAAATACTTTTCTACTCTTTTTAAATGTTAGTCAGACTTAATATAATTTAATTTTTTATTGGGTCAAGTAATTTTAAATATTTAAGAGATTAATTAGACTTAAATTTAAACTTACATTTGACTATTTAAACTTATACTAAATTAATTATGGTATTTTCAAAATATTTTGTGAATTTTTTTGAATATTATTATATTTAATAAACAGTATACATATATTTTTTTATTTTCGGCGTATATCAAGTATTAAATAAATATTATGAAACTTAAAATATATTAATTTCATTGAATTTCATCATCTACTAAAAAAATAAAGTTGACTCCTACGTATTTTTTTTAATAAGAATTTCTCTGCTTAAAATCTAGGGTGAATAATAGAGTTTAATTGAGAAATCCTTTTTTTTAAATATAGTTTATGTTTTAAAAAAAATGTTTATGACGTCACTGCTTACTGAAAGAAATAGTTCCGAAAACAATTTTTTTCTGAAAATAATTTAATTTGTATATGGATAATTTAATTTATTACATTAATAATAAGAGATACTAAGAATAAAAAAGATTAAAAATGTCGACATGTCTTAAATTTTAATGATATTTATTTATATTTTAAAAAATAATTTATTTAAATTTTTTTTTATATTTATTATAAAAAATATTTAATATAATATTAAAATAATTTTATTTACAAATAATTCTGTTAATTTCTTTATAAATAGATTTACTAATTTATTATAATTTTTTTTACTGGTTTTGTGTATGAATATAAATACACTACCAAAATTATATATATATAATTTTAATATAATTGTGCATACTTTAACAATTAATTTTCTTCAATAAAAAAAAGTATAAATAAAACCCTAAATCATCACTGGGAAAAGAAAAAATGAATTGATACTCCAGAAACTTTTTATATGTATCTTCAACCATGTATATATATATATATCAAGTTGCTTGTAATGGTTCTAACAGAGTTTGGATAATATCAACAAATATCTGGAATCTTCTGAATGAACTTTCGATTTCTTTATATAATATTTGATGTTATGTATATTTTATATACGTTGTCGTTTAGTCGCCCAGCAGTTTAGATTTAATTTCTTCTAAAACTATACACCACCGACAGCTGCTGAGGAACTTAAGCACACCCAATTTGAAACTTTCTCAGCTGCTGATGTTGCTTCTTCTTCTTTTGAATTTAATAATGTTTAAATTTTTAATGACCAAATGATGAGATGGAAGGTGATATTCCACACTGGAACGAGAGAAGGAGGGGGGGAGGGTAATTTTTTTTTTTTGTACTTAAATAGTTAATTAAGATTAGGGAAATTAAAATACTTTTAAACTACCTCTTCGCGACGTGTTTTATTGGTCAATTAAAATATTATTACAATAATAAATATGATTAATCATACTGGGTTTTGTCAAAGACACAGATAATCAATAATTGAACGGAGATGGAGACATGTTGTCGCGCCAGGTGATTGCAAGGAGAGGCGGCTATGTCTGCCCGCACCCAACCTTTCGTTCGTTACATCTATTAGTACTTTGTGTGCATCCGATGCATCGAATCCGTCTGGTGGGGTCAAACTGAAAATTATTGTAAGCTACCGGTTTATATGATTGATGGAGATTATTTAATAAAAAAACTATGGTTAATATCATTATTGCATTACTATAATTAAAATATTAAATGTTTGTAACTAATAAACTCGTAATTTTCTTTTTATCATATTGTTTACAGAATTCACGATGAGGAGAAAAATCTTAATATTAAATTAAAATAATATAATACAAAAAAGGGTCAAATTTTTAGCACTTGACCACGTCATCTCCATTGAAGCAACAGTCGCTTTACATCTAACCGCCCATCTCCATATCACTTCAATTTCTTTTTCCCCTTCTCTCTGCCTTGTCCGTTGCTTGATCTCCCCGGCGTTGCCCTTCCCAAATAAAACTTCCCTTTTCAACTCCGTTGTTTTCATTCCTACTCTTCACACCTCTCTTCTTCATCAACCTATCTCACCTTCCCCTCTCTAGGTATTTGTATATATATATATATATATCCTACCCACTTCATCAATCTTTCATTTCTCATATCACCCTTACAAGACGACACCGTTTCTTCCGCAATGAAACCTCATACACCTTTTTATTCATCTTCCTATCTACGTGTCTCTGATGACATGCAAGAGGGAGATCATGGCAAGGTGACAGGGGTACCTGCAGAGTTACGCAGGGATTATTCTTCCGCTCTCCATTCGGTTCGTAAGCAAAACATGAAGCCATGGAAGCAGCCGATAGCACCAATGCCGCCTGTTCCGCCCAAGGTGTACAAGGTAGACGCTGCGGATTTCAGAGACTTGGTGCAGAAGCTCACTGGTAAGCCGGCGGCCTCGTCAAGCTTTCGCCAGCAACATCTGAAAAGCACGGAGGCAGCGGACTTCACCCGGCCACCTCTCATCGTCAGACGCCCATTGTTTTCTAGAGCTAATATAGCAGAACCCCTGGCCCAGAGGCCGATGTTTTCGTCTATTTACCAAGGTTTACTTGCTGAAACATCATGTGATGCTAATAAGCTGACAAAGATGCCAACTGCAGAGAGCATGAATTCTCACGGAGTATCAAATTTCTCATCATCTTCGTCTTCGTCGCCATCTTCTCAGAACTGGTATTCTTTCCCGCTTCTGAGTCCGGGAACTCTGTCCAGTCTGGAGCAGACAATACACCTCTAAGAATCTTCTCCACTGTTTGGGAGTTTTAAAGTATCTTTCTTTTATGTATCTTAAGTACTGCAAACAACATGATCAGGCAACAAGAACGCAAATCTTTTTTTTCCATAACCATTAATATCATTAACGTTGTGAAAGTCTGGATCAGATAAAGCACTTGACGCTTAGGCCTCCTCTGTTTTTGGTTATATATAACTGTGTAAGTGTTTGTGTTACATTTAGAATCAGTCGTCTCTTTCCAGGCAACACAGAGACCAGATATTGCTTCTGGGTCGCCATAACCAATTACTGTATTGCTGATCCTTTACCCTGAATAATGATCATTGCATGTGGTTTTACTTACGACATTAATATAACGTTACTGTAATATAATCCTGTTGGCCAGCTCTCTGCGTTTTTTGGCAGTAATCATTTAATTATAATTAATATTAGTAACTAACTTACGTATATAATAGAACCTTATTTTCAACAAGTTTTTCTTCCGCTGGGTCAATGCTCGAGCGTCATGGAAAATGGAGACACACGTGTGCAGGTACTGTTTACACACGTGTAAAGTGCACGTGCTCGTGTCAGAAAATAAAGAAAGGGTTTCAATTTTGTCGTGTAGCGGCTGCTGACGATTGAGACAGTCGTTGACGAGGTTTTGTAAAGGAGTATGAGATGAGCATGGAAGGAACTTTTAGAGAGTATGAATTTTGAGTGGATTTCTTTAATAAAAAATTATAAATTTATGTACTTTTATTTGGAGGTATATTATGATTAATATTTTAATTAAATTTATTAAAAAAGTTTTTAACGGTTTAATTTCTTATATATGTGATTTTAAAAGATTATATTAAATATAAAAAAAATTATAATTAAATAATTATATTAACTTTGAAGAGAGAATATTTTATTCTACTTTGTCCTGTATATTTTTTTGGATAATTTTTTAATATTATAAGATAATAATTTGCATTAAGATGAAACAAAAACTTCCCACGTATAAAATTAAATAAAAAAGAACATTCTAAATTTCATCAAATATGTATATGCATAAATAAATTTATTAGTAAAGTATTTATTCAGCTAAATAGTTTATGTTAGAGAGTTCTCGAAATACAATTCTATATTTAATGTACGTATGTATACATATCATGCTACAAATCATGTGAATCCCAAAACAGCACTTCGTCACGTGACTATAAAACTGTAGAAGGTTGCTTCATTTCTATAATTACATTTCATTTTTGTCAAAATAAAATCTCAAAATTTCCAGACCAGAAAAAAGAAAGAAAGAAAGAAAGAAAATACAGCTCAAAATAACTATTGATCCCAGTAGTTCCTTAACTGTGACATATGCAGAAGCAGCTCATCTCTCCCCAAGCCAGTGACACTGCTAGTCATGATCCAGGGGGGATGTTTCTTGTAATTCTCTCTCATCAGTTCTTGAAATTCTCTGATGTTCTCATCAGGTCTTTTTCCTTTGCCCGCCTTCATTTTGTCACATTTTGTGAAAACGAAAGTCATTGGTATCTGCATTTTTCCACGAATAAAAAGGGATCAAAATGGTGAGAAACCAGGGAGAAAATCAAGCAGTGATAAGATGAAACATTCAAAAACTAGAAAGCTAAACTACATTGTTGCGTCCGAGCCAATTAGCACAGTCGAAATCTATCTTTTGTGGAGGAACACTTGCATCGATGAGAAGAAGAACACCAACAAGAGTTTCCCTATTTAAGAAGTAACCCTTTGTGAAAGAAGACCAATCTACTCGAACAGTGCCTGGAGCTTTAGCAAAACTGCAAATCAAGAAGAAAGCCACTAAACATTTTACGTTTAAGGCATACATATTATAGTGCAAAATACAGAATGGGTTCTAAATGGTTCCTTGGAGGCACATGCCTCGGAGAATATGTCTAACATTTTGTGGTAGTTTAATAATATAGTGCAGCAGGATTCTGTAATAAATAAATATGCAATGTAAATTGATTACTATATAAATAAATACATCAATGCCTGTAAGACATAATTTTAAGACATGATCATAATATGACTTTGGGATCCAATTGCCATATGATTTTGGGTCAAGTATAAAAGTTCATGACTACAATATCTATTGTAATTTGCAACAATCTTTCTTGTATTTAATTTATTTTCCTTTATTATTTGATATATAGTTGACATTCTATTAGGTTTGTACTAATAAAAATTGATGTAAAAAATAAGTAAAGGACACAATTCTCAGTTTAAACAATTCAAATATAATTCTCATAGTACCAGAGTGCCGGTTTTATATGATTTTGTGTCAGCTACATAAGCATATAACTACAATCTCTTTCGTAATTTGCTATAATCATTCCTGTATTTAGTTTATTTTTCCTTTATTATTTGACGTATAATTGACATTCTATTAGGTTTTCATTGTAAATAGCAATGTGAAAAATCAGTAACAATAACAATTCTCAGTTTACTCAATTCCAATATAATTCTCAAAGGCACCCTAGAAAATCTGTCTGGCTAAAGCATCAATGTATCAACTTGGCAAGGTTTCATAATGGAAGTGATGTTTCTATAGGATTAATCTAATTGGAAGAATGATTGACTATAAGTAATTTTATTGTTATAGACCATGGAGAGATAATTCACTGGTCTAGTTAATCCCGGTGATTCATCAATAAATTGTGTACAGCTTCATCCAAATCAAACATAGTACACATATGGCATTAAACATAAAAGCAACAGTTCTGTAGCCTCCATAGAATATCATTCTATGCAGCCATGAACTGGAACCCAGTTAACTACCAAAGCATGTTTGACACTGTATCTGCAGAAAACATTGAACGCCAGCCTACCATTTCAAACCGACCATTTGAAACCATATTCCTGAAGCCAAAAAGGTAAAAGCTGTAGAATTTTGAAAGTAGAAAGTAATTCCGACCCTCCATTCTCACTTTGGAGACCACATAAAGTCTGTATACACGTATGCAAATTGGCATAATTCTTTTTCTTTTTTCCTTTTTTTTTTTTGACGAAGGACATAATTCTAAGTTTCAAAACCTAAATCGAAATCAATTTTTTCTCCTCAATTACTTCCAATCACAATGAATAAGTCCCTCCTAAGCTCCTAACTTCTACTATTCATGCCACTTATCTATAAAGAAAATTGAACTTACCCATAACCAGGCAAATCCACGATATACCAGCTTTTATTCACCAAGAAATGATTTATAAGCTGAGTCTTCCCTGCAAATTAGAATTAGATGACAACAAAAAACCCTCCAATCAAAGTGGAATCTATAGCACTGCTATGCAAACCTGGTTTTTTAGAAGTAAGAGCAACTTCTTTCTTGCGAACCAGAGCATTAATTAGCGACGACTTCCCGACATTAGAACGACCCAGAATGGCAAACTCGGGACGGTCATCTTTCGGGCAATCTCTAGCCCGACCGCTGCTTTTCACGAACTCTACCTCTTTAATCTGGGAATGACCCGCATAGGGTCCAATTACGATGTTGGACCCGGGCAATATCATCTCGTCAGTGACTTCGTCAGGCTCAACCCCGGGCGGGACGAAAAGCACAGTGCGCACGAACCGGACGGCATCGGAGATTGACCGCTTCGATGTTTTTGAAGCTGAAGTCGAGATTTGACGATTCTGGTTGGAATGTTTGTGGGTCGAGAAAAAGAAGTAAGTTCTTAGACAGTGCGTGAACGGATGAGACTGTGCTGATGGAACTGATGAAATAGATTTGAAATTAAAAGTACAGAGGCGATTTCGGAGCAGCATTCTTACAGAGATACGAGGGTTTTAGAGAATTTCGGGTGGGGGGGTTTCAT
Organism: Carica papaya; assembly: GCF_054855325.1. Taxonomy (NCBI): domain Eukaryota; kingdom Viridiplantae; phylum Streptophyta; class Magnoliopsida; order Brassicales; family Caricaceae; genus Carica; species Carica papaya. The sequence goes on along the minus strand of NC_142312.1, from coordinate 1,847,537 downwards.
GCTGGTGAAGCTAAATCTCATGCCTTTTGTGGGCTTAAGCTGTGGGCTTAACACTCTGTTTATTTAGTACTAAATGGTAATCAATCCTATTTGTTTTTACTTCTAACATGATAAGATGTTGCCGGTTGCATTCAAATGAGAAATTTGATATAGATTTTAAAAATTGATGATATTTAAAATTTTTTGTTATTATATTTTTATAAAATATGTTTAATTTTCATTATACTTTCTTAAACAAAAATTTTATTTTAATATAAATAATAATTATTTATTTTATTAAATATAAATATTTATTTAATTATATTTTTATATAATTTATTTTTTTCATTATATATTTTTATATAACATTTATTACTATTAAATTAATTATTTAATTAAAAATATAATTATACTATTTTATTATTTAAATAAAATATTTATTATTAATATACATTAATACATAATTATTTAAATATAAAAAAAATTTATATTTTATGTCATTATTATTTAATTATTATCATTATTATACATTAATTATCTACTTCTACAATTCAATCTAAGGCGTAAAAGTTAAGACTGAAAAAATAGTAAATAAAATGGAATTAAATAAAAATACAGAAATACAGAAAAAGGGAGAAAAGAAGTGAAACGATGTCGCTTCCAGACCACTCAGAACTCCCCCATATCCTTTCCTGACTTCAGCTCTCTGCAAGTCACGATTGCAAGTGCAAGGTCCAGATGTCGTGGTTAGCTAGATCCATAGCCAACTCTCTCAAGCTTGATGACGATGAATATGACGATTACCGTAATAGCTCCAACGACAATTCTACAAACCAATCAAAGCGGGAAGATCAAAACCAAACCGATCCACAATCACCATCATCATCGCCTAATATTCCCCGAGGCGTCAAGGAGGATCTCTCGGAGCTCAGCAAGACCCTAAGCCGTCAATTCTGGGGAGTCGCCTCCTTTCTCGCTCCTCCTCCGCCTGAACAAAGTCAGCCATCTGATCGGCCGGATAAGGAACAGCCTTCCGATCCGGATGCCTCCGACGAGGCTGTGATTGCAGGAATCCGCAGTGATTTTGCCGAAATTGGAGGCAGATTCAGGTCAGGCATATCGAAGCTGTCTAATAACATTGCTGTATCAGAGATTACTAAGATTGCTTCGAATTTCCTCCAATTCGGATCTGAGGAAGAGGGTGTCGCCAATTACCAATTCGGGAATGCGGTTGGTGTCTCCGAAGAGGTTGTGGCGTTCGCTAGAGATATCGCAACGCATCCTGAGACTTGGTTAGATTTCCCTTTGCCTGATAATGATGATTTTGAGGGTATGTATTTTCACTTGCTACAATATATTATATTTTACTATTTTCGATATAGAAGATTGATTTAGCAAAAAAATGTACATTTCTAGTACCTGGAGGTGGAGGAGTTTTTGTCGGTAGATATGGGATGTGGGTTGGCTTGTTGCTCTCAAGCTGCTGCTCACATTAAACGTATTTGTTTTTTTTTTCCTTTTTGATTTTGTTTTCCTCTAGTAATTATACAGCTCTATGGTGGACTTTATCTCTAACTGAGTTTAGGAACCAAGTCTACTAGTGGACAAATTTTCTGAACTAATTGTGTCCTGAGAGAGGTATATTTAAGCTTAATATCTTAATTTGAGTAATGGAGTGGTATAGTTTCAAATTGACGTCTGGCTGTTGAGCTGTGTCGTAGTTGCGTCGATCTATGCACTCTAGGCAAGACTTGTCACTTCAATCCTTCTTGTACATGTTTTTTGTTGAGATTAATCTTGATTAAGGATTCATTTGTCTGGACTTTTTTTTTCCATATGCATATTTGGCTTACATTTTGATGTGCAGTTGAAATGACAATGTGCTTTCATATGTTTATTCCTGTTATGATTTATCGGATTTTGCTCCTCTTGAGAATGAAAATCAAGCTGATATCAAAGATCTTTTTCGTTTGATTTTCACAGATTTTGACATGTCTGATGCCCAACAAGAACATGCTTTGGCAGTGGAACGACTTTCACCAAGATTGGCAAGTCTTAGGATTGAACTTTGTCCTGGGTATATGAGTGAAGATTGCTTTTGGAAAATTTATTTTGTACTTGTGCATCCCAGACTCAGTAAGCATGCCGCAGATATTCTGTCGACTCCTGATGTAAGTGAGGTTTTGTGTAGGATTAGCAGTCACCATCATTTTGTTTCTTCTGTCCTTCATTCGTTTTCATCTTTTGTACTTTCTGTTCGTCCATTTTTTGCAATTGTTGCTTGTTGAAATATTGTGGCTAGTATGATGCAAAATGGGTTAGGTTTAGATTTTCTAAATAGATTAGAAATGATAAGTTTTTAAACTATAAATTGTTATACTATTTAGGAGTCTCTTATTGTAATTTCAGTATTTTTGGATTTTATTCTTTTTAATATCTAGTTTTCCCATACTTATTAATATTCGTATTTCTGAACATAATCCTATTTGCGAAAGATTACTTAAGAAGTACTGTAAATACTTTTGGAATCTCATTTTTGAGAAAATTCAGTTATATAATGACTTTGAGAATTGTCTCAATGCTTTTTGGTTGTATGATGTAATCAAACTCTTAAATATAGTTTTTAAAATGTTTAGTTAACAAACTCTATATATGATACCTAAGTTTTCACTCCTAAATCTCTAAATAGGTAAATTAGCTATAATTTATCCTACATCAATTGATATGAGAGTTAAAATCTTACATTGAAAACCCAAAAGTCTATTCCCAACATAACCACCTTCTTACCAAACAATAGGAAAAAATAAATAAAAGAAAACCCTTACTCCCATAAAACAGCAGCCAGTTCAGGTCAACCACCACAGCAGGCAAATAACTGACACAGCCATACTGCCAACAGCAGAACCTTCCAATCTGCCAGCATCCAAAGCCCTGCCTTGAAACTCTTTCAAGAATTCGTCACTTGCAGTTGCAATAGCACCCCCAGCCACTGCTTCTCTCAGTCTTCAGCCTTTTTTGCAGTCATGTCTCACACTACCACACTACAACTACCATCTCCTATCGTGCCAATTGCTATGAGGCTTGCTCTGTTAGGTGAAAAAAAGCTTGGCCATGAGCCAAATGCATGCTTAGCTGTGAGTAGGACTCACCAATCTGACCTATTTTGACTCCTTTACTAGCTGAGCTTGACTAGACCAGGTCCTCTTTTACCAGTTCAGTACTGGTTCAAAGATTTTGTTTTTTGTTCCTCTCTTTAGATTGCAGAGTCTAGCTTCAACAATGGCAAGTAATGTTGAACTAATAATAGACAAGATGCACGAGGCAGACACTAATACCATTTTTGGAATAATGCAAATACAATTAATTTAAATTTGAAAAAAATTAAGAAACTTGTGTGCTGCACAAGTAATCCTGCCAATTCAAAACTTAATAAGTTGCACAAGTCCTTGTAGCTAATAGGTGACATGTCGAAATATTGCTGGAGATATCAAGAAGGTAAAAGTTGAAGCTCCTGATTTTGAGGGAAGAAGGGATTCTTGTTTCTTCCTCAATTGGCTTAGTCCATCAAAGAATGTTTCAATTGGTATGTTATATTGGAGGCATAGAAAGTTAGATATGCCAACATGAAGCTTGTGAGTCTGAAAAAAATATGATGATACAATATTGATGAAAATCTGATGAGAACAGAACAATCGGCTATTGAAATATGGGACGAGAAGAAAGTTATTATTCATGAAGATAAATACCTCCTAATTACTTCGAGAAAATCTGTGAGAAAGTTCATACCTTAATATTTTCACTAATTGAGTGTATAGATAAAAATTAAAGAATTAAACATTTGAATTTAGTTGGTATGAGATGATAACATCAATTTCCGACCCTCCTTCCAAAGATAACAAAATTGTGCCTTTCAAGTGTGAAAAGATTAGATATATGGGTTAATATTGCTCAAAGAAGAACAACCTACATGTTGAAATGGAACAAAAGGAAGAGATGCAAGGGAGAGGGAATCATTATATGTCTATTGATGAAGATGATTTAGGTGCTGAACAAGTAGGCCTTTTTTTCACCCTTTAGGGAGCTGCATCTTAGCAATGCCTAGGGTGGAGAAACAAGAACTACATATGAACTATTGCTCAAGATCGTTCCCTGAAAAGGAGCTCTATGGAAGTTATACAGGAAAAACTTGCTACTGATTTGTCAACATATTGAAGAAAATGCTGATTTCACACTTTTAGACAATTTTGTATTTCCATTATTTTTGGTATTGAAGAAATGACCAAGCGCAGAGTTTGCTGAATTTTCATGATGAAGCCCGAAGATCAAGGTTTGACATCCTTTGTCACTTCAAAAATTGTGGACGAGTTTTCTCCAACAAAATGAGAATGGTGCAAAATGGATTAGATTTAGATTTCTGAAATAATTCAGAAATTATATTCTTTTAAGTAAAACTATTATATTATTTACCAGTCTACTATTATAATTTTAGTAGCTTCAGAATTTTTGTTCTTTTCAACATTTAATTTTTCTAATTTTTACTAGTACTATTGTTTTATAGTTTAATCCTACTTGGTAAAGGTTGCTTAGGGGAAGCACTGTAAATGCCTTTGTCTCACTTTTTAGACAATTCAGTTGGCAAAAGGAGTTTTTGAGAATTTTCTCATTCTTTCTATATTTGTGACATAATCAAATTCTCAAACATAATGCTTAAGAATTCTTGAATTGGAACTTAAATATACCACATTGGAGCTGTCTGGAGAAAAGTTTTACTTTTTCTTTATATCTAAGAAGAATATTATATGTTCCAAGAAGAATAAAGGAAATTTCAACTGTCTAACTGCTGCAACATCTTGCTATATTTGATGTTGTGTGCAGATTTTAGAAGCCAGAGCTATGCTGTCACACGTGTTGTGGAAAGAAGCCAAGCAAAATCCAATGACAGAACAAAATGAGTTAGAAGTTGGTCCTTCCCATTCCAATGAAGTTCCCGAGCTACCACGTGGAGAGTCTCTTCCTGTGCCTTCTGGTCCATCTCATGCTCCATCTGAATCAGTGACACCTGGGACATCAACTGGTGAAGAAGCCCCTTCAATTGATTCAGATGACTTTGAAACAGAGAAGCACCCGTTTCAAAGTATGGAGATGCCAGTTATTGATAAATCTGTCATTGAGGAAGAACCAGTGCATCATCAAGGCAAATCGCAACCCATGCCTTCTAGTTCATCTAGTATTTTAGATGAGAAGTTTGAGGATGATGGTGATGGTGATGATTGGTTGAAAGAGGAAAATTCCGAAATAGTTAGTATGGGTGGAACCCCGATACCTCTTGCCAACGATGAAGATGTATCATTCAGTGACCTTGAGGATGATGACGATGTGCCCGTAACTTACAAGAAAGTGACCTCTGGTTCTGATTCTTCAGCAAAAGACTCCCGAGATTGGGTTCAGCTGGGAAGAAACTCCACAGGCTCAACTAAGGATATTAACCCTGTTGGTGAAAAAACTACTGGTTCTGAACAGGTAAGTGTCCATAACTCCGAGAACAAGGAATCAAGTGACTGGCTTGATCTGGATGACATAGATGAGATGTGATGATGTCATGAAAGCCTTCAAGGTGTTTTATGTGTTTTATAGGGTAGTGTTGTCCACACTTACCCAATTGATATCTGACAATCCTCTTTTCCTTTTGCAATAATTCATTTACTACGGAGAGGGGAATGCAAATAGCACTTACCAGTTAATACCTTTCGATCTTGTTACCTCATTGTGAATAGCCATTATATCCTGAATTTCATTGCTTCAGCCTGAGTTTGGTTTGGAGACTATATGTTTTGTACATAATGGCCAGTTGAGTTGGATGATAATGTGAGCATGAAGTATGCGCTGTAATTTGCAGCGCATTCAACTCTATTTGATTTCGTTTATACAATTCATCCATTTCAAGAGTCTGAGCAGTACAAAACTTCTCTAAAGTTTTTTCTACATAATATTTTTATTGCAAAAACTGACATAAATACAATTTTTTTTTAAAAAAGAACATAGATGCATTCTTAGAATAGAGGGCATAGATAAATATAATTACGCTAGGTAGTAACTACTAATAAAGTGATAAACTATCGAGCTTCTATGTACAAACCCTGTGTATACCTACGAGTACAATACAGAAGAAAATCTAACAGATCCCAAGTCCCAAGTTACTTGTCAGGGCCGGATGGAGCTGAAATTGTGAGAAAGTCTTTCGAACTGTGACCAGAGGAGGCTGCCAAAAGAGAATCTCGGACTCTCTTCCGCCCTACTGCCACTGTTTCTACCGAGACTCGTCGTTGAAGTAAAACAAGAACTCCTACTGGAAGACTTATTCACCACCGAAACAGTTCCTCCAAGCTCTTGCCTCACCCTCTCCACTGTGTTCAGATTCACATCCTTCCCTGCAGTATCTGTTACATAGAAGGATCCCGTAGCTCTGTCTCCCTGTACGCCGATCTCTGCTCTGGCTATCGACAGGCCGTTCTCCCGAAACACTCTTGTAATATCAGATAACAAACCAATTCTGTTCTGGGTGCATACATCCAACCTCAATCCCTGTATATATTGGTTGATATTTGATCAGTGTAAATTTAAATTGGAGTATTATTTTTATTCAGACATGTTTACCTGAGAGGTTCTTCGCTCGATTGCAGCAATTAAGGATTGGGTAAGCTTATGTCTTTCCATCTCTGAATCCAAAATGCAACCGTCTTTCTGCCTTATAAAATACTCCTATATGATAATACACAGATTAGAAAATGTCAACAACACAAAAGGGCTGTAAGCCAAATCCATGATCTTGTAATTTGGTACCTGATCGGCCAGCGATCCCTTTGAACTAACCACGGCATGGAATACGTCGTACTGCAAGTCAGTCAACGCGCAGACTGTATCAAACAACAACTTTGGCCGGTCTCTGCTTCTCACATTCACCACCGAGTATCCTTTCTCCTTACATGTCTCGATGGATACATGTGTGTTCGTACACTCATTCAAGTGACCGTACCAGCCATCGCCGCAGCTCTGACACTGCTCGTAATCCCTGTTGGCGTACATTAATTGATGCAACCTCCGTTCTGTCTGAGTCCGGTCAGCGGCGGGCATGGCCAACCCGACGCTCCTCCTCTCCTCCTTCCCGTGATGGGACTCGACAAGATGTTCTAAATGCTCGTTCAGATGGGCTAAGCATTTGGAGTCTGAAATGGGTCCGCCATTTAACCCATTTTCTATGTAGATTATGCATGCGGCTTGGCTGTTGTGAGTCCATGCCACAGCTGCTGTGATGTGGTATCCTAAACCGGAGATCGTTGCCGATATCTCCGACAACAAACCGGGTCTGTTCGAACCGGTCAACTCTAATGCCGTGTTCTCCGTCGACATGCATCTTGACCTCACCTCCTTCCTGAGGCCTTTTGGTATGTCCTTCGAAATCCCTCCTCTTCTCGTTGCACACAGACACTGTACAAACATCGAGATATATATCCTCAATATACGATGTAAATTATATAGGTATACGTATATACAAAGAAGCTGAGATGGATTACCTGTTGAATGTAAAGGAGGAGGCTTTTGTCAGTAAGCTTACTCCCGAGATGATCAGTTACGTGGAACACTAGAATCGAAACAAACCCACATGAATTTTAGCCACCGCGAGCAAATATGAATTTTCATAAATATAAATATATATATTCACATATATATAGATATATTGGAGAAGATAATAAATGAACTGACCATCCATGAACCATCCGCCATCAGAAGAAATGTATGATTTGGATATAACAAGATCAAGATCTGTTAACACCTGAACCATCTCTAGCAAAATTCCATGCCTGTTTGCACTGTCAACCTGTCATTAATGCAAAATTTCAAAAGCAGCCTGGTATTATAATCATGATAATCACCGTTTCAAACCTCATATTTTTGGGGGATTGATAATTTTCATTTGAAAAAACTGTACTGGTAACTAAAGTATTTTCACGTGAATTGAAATTCCTACTAAGTTATCTTCTACTTGTTTAATTAACCTCCGGCATCAGCCATATCGATTTCCACTAAAAATATCTGCGTTCTGCAACTTGCTAGCCTGATTACGTACGTCAGTCTGGTTGGTCTCGACCCATGACCCAAAAACAGTTTTATTTTTATTTTTTTTACGGATATGGAGAATTGAGATTAATAAAAAGTGATATGTGCATATACATTATGTATATGTATATATTAGACAATAAATAAAGAGACCTAACCTTAACAAGTGTGGCGTCCGGGCATGCATCATTATCAATACAAACTCTGCAGCATCACCAGAACCAATCAAAAAACCTATTTAAGCCATGCAAACAGCATTGATAATTTCATGTAAAATTAAATGACGATCAATTATAAACCTTAAAAAATAAAAAGAAAATAGAATCGAGTTACCTGGGTGGGTGAATTCTTTCGAGGAGTGATTCAAACTCAGGATCGAAATACGGCTGGTATGCTGAAACCTCCATCTTTTCTTTTTTCCTAATTAGTTCCTTTTTGTTCTAGCTCAATGGAGACCCCTTATGATCAACACCACCTTCCACATTTATATAGCTGCTATTACATTAATTAAAATTATATATTTATATATAGCAAATGTATATGGAGGAGATAAGGAAGCGGCGTTGCTGTAGTGTGTTTCATAAGTTAGACAAAAACCTAATACACCCATATTCCAGATATATATCGTTGACAATTTTTTATAAATTCAATATCTCTAACGTTGAATATTTGTCAGAAAGAAAAAGAAAAGGAAACAAATCAAATCAAATAAAAAATATATGAATATTAATTAAGAAGTGATCGATGAATATTAGCTTCAGAAGAAAAACACGAAAAAGGATTTTTGATCGATTTGATGATTATTTCTTCCTTGAACGACAAAGGACGATATACTTAGAACAAAACGGCTCTCAATCGAGTAAAATTAAGTTCAAAAAATTGAAGAAAAAGAAAAAAGAAAACAACGAAAGTTACCTTATTAGAATTAGAAATAGAGGAGAAACAGCTGATGAAGAAGACGACGACGCAGAACAGAAAGCTGATCAGAGGCTGGCTATGGCGTCGAGTGCGTGGCAACCTTAACACTGGGTACTGAGTTTTGTGGGAGAATCCACTCCCTATATGGACGTTATATATATATATATATATATAACAAATACGATACGACTCTTCCCCAAACTTGGAAACCGAACCCAATTGCACCTTTTAATTTTCTTTTTCAAATTTTAAATTATTTTCTGGTATTTATTAAAGGAAAATTTGCATATATATAATGATTATATCATAGTTATTAGTTAATAAAATAATAATTGGAATCGCAGTTTCCTTTCCACTCTGCCACTGCTACTTAGAATCACGACCTGATCCGGAAAGGCTTGGTTTCATGACCAGAACTTTTGGAACGCGGCTGAGAGTTTGGCCACGTGTACTTCTTGTCTGATACGTGGCCATTCCGTCATGGTCTCTATCAGATTAACGCCACGTGTCATGTTGAAAATCCACGAAGGTTTCTTCTGGATTTATCATTACACTGATTTCGTGGTCAAAAATAAAGTAATTAGATAAGCTTGTGAATGTGCGTGTATTTAAGTCTGTCCCCTCTGAAGCTTCTCAAAACGCATCGTTTTTATAATATTATTATTTTTTTCTTAATATTTATTGAATGTATAAGAAATAGACTTTAAATTTTAAAAGCTATTAAACATTTATTTTTTTCTATACCATTCTTATGAAATTAAGTATTGTTTGGTTTAATCTATCTTTAATTAATTTTTAGATTTAATTAATATATTCTGTATATATATATATAAATTAATTATAATATGATTTTGTGTTAGGAATTATTACTTTGAACAAAATTCTTTTTTTTTGTTAAACATAGTATAAATTATTTAATAAATTTCATAAAAATTAACAGATATGTTAATCCAAATATAGTCTTCAACTATGATTGTATTTAATTTAGATATATTCGTATTTTATTTAAAAAAAACATACAAATTATTTAATAATAAAGGATTATGAAAATAATTTTTTAAAAAAAAAAACAATTTGTTTGTGCTTAATTATTATACAAATATATAAATTTTGGATTATTCATCAATAAAGTTATGTATATACATATATATATATATATATAGATTTAGAAAATAAAAAGTAAAAAATATGTTTAGGTCAGAAATGGAAGTTAAGAATCCCTTCAATCTTGGAGACGACAAACTTATTATACATTTTCTTAAGCTGCACACAATTTGTGCTTTTAGGCCCATAAAATTACATCTCCACCTGCCCCACAACCCCTTTATGTTTCAGTTTCAGCTTTTCTATTTTAAGCCATTAAATTAATTTTATCGTGGCGGTTCAACCTTGAACAAGACTAAACTGATCATCATCATCATCATCATCATCGTCAAATTATATCCTCTGAACAAATAAAAAGATGATATGGATAATACAAAAGAGTTATGGAATTTATATAATACATTTATTTTGAAATTTAACATTTTCATTTCCTGCACGAGACGCCTCTTTCTTCTCTGCCAACAGCTTCGACGTCATTTCCTTCCTCTTCCCTCTTTCAGATTTCTTTACTTCTTCTTCCTCTTACTCTTTCCCTGGTGATCTCTGTTGTGTCTCTTCTTCCATGATTCCGGACCCAGTAAAGCTTTCTTGCTTTCATGGAAGACACACTCGATAAAAAGCAGGTCTTTGCTTACCACTATCACTGAGCTACAAAGGGTTTTGCTGAGGAGAAGTTACTCGTTTCCCCTTCTTTGAAAAGCCCAGAAATTTTCTTAATCTATTCTGTCTTCCCAGTTCCCAAGCAAATATTTGGCGTTGTATTATATGGACCTGCAATTGGTTAAGAAAGGTTTGAGTTTTGCCCGGAAAAACAAGATGTGGGTTCTTCTCTTGACTGCTTTTGGGTTCACCAGTTATGGCGTCTATAATGTTTACTACTCACCCGAAGTGGCTCAAAAGAGGAGAAGAATTTCTAAGCTGTTCGAAGCTATGATTTCGTTAGCAGAAGCAGTCTCGGAATCAGCGGGGGCAATCAGCATCGTCTCCAGAGATCTGAAAGATTTTTTACGATCAGAATCCGATCAAATTCCAAACAGTCTGATACAAATTTCAAAGGTTACAAACTCAGACGAGTTCTCCATCTCGTTAACAAGGTTTACCCAAGCTTTAACCTTTGGGCTTTTGCGTGGCTATCGATCAGAATTAAGAAAAAATGACAGTATAAAAGCAGATTCTAGCTTTTTGGATCAAGCCATAGATAAGCTTTTTACAAAAGCTGGGTCTGGTTTTGCTTCTGTTGTTGTTGGTAGCTTTGCCAGGAACTTGGTCATGGCATTTTATTTAGATGGATCAGACTCAAATTCAACCAATTCAGTTGGGTTAAACTTGGATTCTGCTGAAAGATGGGTCAATTTGGTTTCGAGCAATCAGTGTAGAAAACTGATTGTTGAGTGCATTCAGATGTTTGTGAGCACAGCAGTTGCTGTTTACCTTGACAAGACTATGCACATCAACACCTACGACGAATTCTTCGCCGGCATGACGAATCCAAAGCACGAAAGGAAAGTGCGAGACATGATGGTAACAGTCTGCAATGGAGCAATTGAGACACTTGTAAAGACATCTCATCAAGAAATAACAAGCTCCATGGATGGAGGACCAGTTGCAGACAAAGATGAGCTACTGGTCTTGCCTGAACTGAAAGCAAACCACTTAGTTAAAAAAAGATCTTTGGTTGGGAAACTATCTTCTGCTTTAGCATTGCCAAAAAACAGGAGAGTTTTGCTTGATTTGGCAGGGGAGATAACATTTGAAACAGTGAGATCTTTTCTTGAGTTTTTGCTGGAAAGAATCTGTGATGGGATAAGGAGGATTTTGAAGCTTGTTCATGAGACTGTAGCTGAAGCTGGAATTGAAACAGTGAGATATGTCAATGCCAAGTCCTCTGCCATGGTTACAGTTTGTCTTTCCATGTGCTTGGACATTCTTGATGGTGCTTGGATTTCGATGCTTGCTTAGGCTTAGACCTCTTCCATGGATTTCATGCATTTGATTTGATTCATGGGGTTGATTAAATTTTGTTTATTCCATAAATATCCTAAAAGTATACTTGTATTTTGTTAATATAACATTATTACTGCTTTGTCACGTAATAAAGCATTTCATTCAGCTTGCAAAAAACTACCATAAGTTTCAAACTCATGAAGTAGGAAGATAATAAGAATTGATCTCGTGATATATAGTCTTTACTCTTTAATTCTTAGGATAATAACTTTGATTGTAGCACTAAATAGGGAATTTCCAAACACATCAGTTACACCTAACACGTGAAATGGATACATAAAAATGTTGTGCTCAGTCTGAAATACAATAATCAAATCGAAAGTATCAGAGATTTCTAGAATTATATTATTTAATAAACTTTCATAAACAATTTGGTCGATTAAAAAAACAACAATAGTAACTGCAACAGAAGTTGAATATGCAATAATAAGCTATGGCCACATACTCAAATGAAAATTAATTAACACTCACGACTCTCGTATAAGAAGCTAGACCAAGTAAGAAGTGTAGAATAATTAATTCATAAAAACTGTCATTATATAATAATCCATCCATCAACATATGTCACTTCCCATATCGAGTAAAAGTGAAATTCTTTAGTGTAGTCAAGAAGAATTGGTTACGTCATAGTCTGTTATTAATTTTTATTTAGAGAGAGCGAAAAAAAAATTAGTTTTAGACTTTTTCCATCTGGAAATTGTTGAGCTAAATTACGTCTGCTGGCGCCTGTGGGCTGCGGGTGGGGGAGGATAGGGTTCCATGAAACTTGCTTGTTTGTATGGGAGTCAGCTTAGCGGTTAAAAGCTGCAGGCCAATAATACGTCTAGATGCTGCCAATTTGTAGATTTACCTTGTTTAGTTTGGTGGCAGCACATGACTTCTTTTGGAAATTTATGGGCAACTAATGGTCCATCCTTGTTTGTCTCATCAATTTTACTTCGAATGTGTTTTATCCTTTTGTGAAACCATCAATTTTATACTTCCAAATGCCTTATGGATTTACACCTGCAAATTATTTTTTTGAAAGATTTTGACAGCTTTTTGTACAAAGAAAGTACGGAGGATTAGACCAGACCAACCAACCGGAAAATACATGATGCTTTGGAGGCGAAAAATTCACTCGAAATTCAGTAAATTTATGCAGCAACAATATAATATTTGAGGCAATCTAGAAATTACTGGATTTCTATGAAATGTTAGAAGAATAACTTATGCCTTCAAAGTACCATCTTAGTATGATACAAGGAAAAACTATCTAAACAAAGCTGCCAATCCGGAACAACATATTTTCAGTTGGAATGTTGAAGATAAAAAGAAAAATATTACAACCAGAAAATATCCTTACAATTCAGATTCATTTTTATCCTGCAGCACTACTATTTTTGAGCCCACGATGACATGTAATACATTTTGCCTCGTTTCAGATTCTCTGTCGTAAATACACGCAGAAGAAATTAATTCTCCAGCTCAAGTCTCTTCCATATGAAAACTGGAAAAAAAGATCCCCTTCTTGAACTTCTGTGTAACAATGAATCAAGAGAGAGATTGCAAAAGAAGATCCTCTAAGCTAAGTTGAGCTTGTATCGATCTCCTTTGCAGCTGCCTCTTCCTGAAGCTTCTTTTTCCAGTATTCATCTAGAGGAGGTCCAAATATTGCCTTCCCAGAAACAACTCCAATCCTACAATCCCAAATATTGAGTATATTAGCTCACTTTAATCACGTGGCAAACACATTCTTTAAGATCATTAGACTGCAGATTAATGCAAAATGTGAAGTGGAACCCTTCGTGGAACAGAATCACAGAAGATCAAAGATTGGAAGTTGCAGAAAACTCTTGTTTTGCATAGAAATTGTCAAAGAAATAACCTTTTTTGTCATTAGCTTGCATGATCAAGCTAACCTAACATGTCTGTCAAACAAAGAAACTAAGAGTTACTAATTTTCTCTTCTAGACACCATCTTAACTAAAATCTTTAAAATCTTGAAAGACAAACGCTCTGTGCCCTGAGGCCTGAGCTCGACTACATCAAAATATATGATCTTCAAGCTCCAAAATTAAGAATGCACTTGCACCTTACATTGCTTGAACTGTTTTAAATGAGCCTGACCAACACTTTTGTTCTCATTATATTTATATATATATATATATATATGTCAAGTTAGACCATATATCAAGTTATGTTAAACCATGTATCAAGTTAGATATTTTGAATTTTGTATTGCAGTTGCTGAAAGCAACTGACCAGGGAAAACCCTGACATCCTGCAGGCTTTAACCACCTTTGAACTTCAACAAAGAAAGAAACCATGGTTATACAGTAAATTTGCCAAAGTGGAGGATTCAGTCTTTCAACTGCCATCAAGACTGGCATATAAGAGAATTATGATCAGAAAACACTTTGCTAAAACATACAATAGGCAAAACCAAACCACTAAATATAATGAAATTTTTTTCTAGTACTTGTGTATGTATGAAGTAAATAAACATGACCCTGAAGGAAAGTGCATGAATCAACTTGAGGCAATACCCATAGAAGCTACATTTAAAACTCTGAGTTTTCCTTGTAAACTTCCTAAATTCATTGAATTCGAACCATTTCAAGAAATAGGATGCCTGGTTCTTATCACAAGACAGAGGCAGCCAGAAATTTCATGAATTTAATCTCAAATACTGCCACAACATTCAAATCAATCAAACAAAAGTTGTGGTTAGTATTAAGTATAAACATAGTATTCCAAAAAAGTGAACCAAAAAAGCTTTTACATTAACTTCCCTTCCCTTTTGTTATAATTTTTAGCTTCTACTATATAATTCTGCTATTCACATTATTGAGAACTTTATAATTATTTAACAATCACAAACAAAAATGCAAGAACACAAGCCAACAAGACTCAGGTTTCAAAAGTGAAAAATAATAGGGTGTTTTGAGATTGCTTAAATAAATATGCTTAAAGCACTTGTTTCAAGTTAAACACTTACTCTACATTTGATTAAAATCTATTTTTTTCTTATTCAATTCCTAAATCTCAATAATTTAATATGTGAAATTCACAGTCATAATTCATATATTTTAAGTATAATTAAACTAATTTCACCAAATCTTCAATTCCTAATTGTGTTTTCAATTGTTAAGTAAGGAAATCATGAAAAAACCCTAACTTGAATTCGATGTAAGATTAACATGAAATTAGAGGATTAACCTGTATGATTACATGTGTGCTTGACCAAAGATGTTTATTGTAAAAAAATAAATATTTATTATTTTGTAAATCTTGAACTGCTTAAATCCAGCAAATCGCTTATAACTTGAGCAGCAAACGAGCAATCTCGGAAACTTTCTAAATACCTAAATTAAGTATAAAAACAAGTCTTGGAGCTCTATACTGAATCAAATCAATGGGGTAATTCCACTATTGTATGAATCATACCACATATGACACTGTAAATTTCGATATTCCATATAAGGGAAATTAGCATTATTAATACCAAACAACCCCATTGATTAACCAGAATTCTCTCGAACTGGGTCCTCCAAATTTCATGTTATTAGAACCAGACCAGGAATAATTACGCATGCGAGATGCTTGTGAGTAAAAAAAAAATCTGAGGAGCAAACACAGGAGCGAAATCAATAGTTATGGAAACCAGAAAATAATAAAGAATAAAGGAAACTTACACGACAGCTCCAATCACCAAAGGAAACGAGAGAAACCTACGTCGACCAAACATCTCTCTCTTTCAGGTGTCTTCAATCAAAGAGCTCTGTTATTTCCTGCTTGCAATCTCAAGGTTTTCCGGTTCTTGAACTGGATAAATGGCTGCTTTTAAGCCCAGAACACGCCCCTGTTCTGGTCGGCCCAATCGCACTCGCTGTTTTTATGGGCTTGGGTTCCGTTAAAATTTATTTATTTGTTTACCAAAAAAATTATTTGAAGTTTATTTAAAAAGTTAAAATTTTAAAATATATTTTTTGCCTTAACAAATAATTTCTTAGTTGAGATTTTAACTGGGAGTAAAGATTGATTTTTGAATTACTTAACTTTTAGAAATATAGTTTATTAATGAAAATTTATTATCATATATGTATTATCTGTATTTTAAAAATAAAATATTTAAGAAAACTATACTAAAATTACGTAAAAGCTCGAAAACATTTATTATCAAATAAAATTTTGTAAATTTTAAAATGTTTAGGTAAATGAAAATGAGCTAATTAAATATTTGATTTAATTTATTTTAAAAGGAAAAGTCAAAGTTGTGAACTAGTATGAAAAGAATCAGTACTGTGTAAAACTCTAAATATCAACTAAACACAATTTGAAAAACCAACCAATAAAATAAAAGGTTTGCCAACTACTAAATTCTGTTTAACAGAGGTTGGTGGATAACTAAATTTGGCTAGAGGCTGCACACGTGTGACCGAGTTAGTTGGATTTTTTTATTTTTTTATTTTAAAATACAAAATATTTAATAACATACAACTATTTAATTTAATAATTATTACGATTAATATTAATATATTATTTAATTAATAAATATATGAATTTTTATTAAAAATTAAAAATTAATATTTTAGTTTGTGGAAGTTCAAATTTTCTAGTTACTAACTCCAATGGTTTTTTTTTTTTTTTTTTTCCGGTCAAACAGCTTTGTTGCTCCTTTAAATCCTGTTTGGTCAAACACAAATTTTCTATTCAATTTTTAGTGCTGGAAAATTCATTGTTCATGGTGTTTGGTCCAACACCATATTTATAACATTAACTTTAGTCATGATCCAACACCCCTATAATTTTTTTTCTCTTTTTGTAATTAATTGTTAGTCGCGTAAGTTATATAAATCACTTATATTTTTAATAAATAAGGAGGTCTGCTGGATTTAAGTTTTCTTATTCTGTGTGTTTAAAGTACACAATATTTTTTACCTTGTCATCTTAATATTATGTAATAATAATATTCAAATATACAATTGATTTTTTGTTGAGTTTCGTTAAACAAGAGGTAGTAAAGTTGGAATGTAATGGTTAGTACAAAAAAGGGTTAAAATATTCTTTTGAACTATTTGAAGATGTTCAAAATTTATTTTGAATTTTTTTTTTTTGGGTTCAAATTTCTCACTAAACACCTAAAAACATGATAAAATTTTTCTTCTTTATTAACTTTCTCTAACGGAATATGTCATCAATGACAAAACATATGAATGGAGAAGTCGTGTCGTGTTTATTTATTTATTTATTTATATTCAATTTTTTTTACTATTTTCTTTTTAATTGCTAATTCGTCTACCCTTCTCTATTCCTTGCCTTCTTTTCTAATCTTTTTTTTTTTTTTCAATTTTGTAGGCCTTTTCTTGATTTTTTTTAAACTCCATTAGCCCAACCTTCTTCCTCTTCCCAATCGAACCATTCGCCTTTTAAGGACAACCCATCCTTTGCCCGACTTAGAATAAGCTACCACTAGAATTGACTTTTATCCTCGTATCACATACAACTCTTATCTTTATTTTTATTTATAACCATCTACCTCGAATGAACTCTATTTGTTGTATGGGCATTTATTAAGTTTTTCTTATTTTAATACCCTTTTCATTTTCTTTTATTATCCATTCCACACTTTTCTTTTTCTTTCTTTTTGTTTTTCCACATTTTAATCTACTTTGAGGCTATAAGCTTTTCTTTTTTTTTCCTTCTTAAAGTCAAGTCTACTTTTTTTTTCTCTGTCATTTCCCTAGTTAAGCATTTAAGAGGCCCTATAACATGATAACTTCCCCGAGTGACTCCTTTTTTCCTCTACTTATTTTCCTTGATGCATTGTGTTTTATTTCATACTCTATTATCACCACGCCTTCAGAGCCAACCAAGTGGATTGATCAATAATAAGCATTAAAAAAGATCTAAGGATTTTTTTTCACAAAATGGACCCTAATTGTAATCACCACTAGACTTAGCTATAACCGTTTAAGTTTTTGTTTGTTGTTGATCTCTACCACTTCTTCTATAAAACTGTTAAATGCCTTAAAAGATTTTGAGACCCAAGCTTTCAGTGGCATCTGTTCCACTTTAATCTTATCTATTTAATCAATGTATTCATTCTCATTATCTTATTTTTGTAAATTGTAAAACCATATCTCTAAGCATGCTCTCCCTGACGTAAGAACTTACGTGACATGGATTTCAAATTTAAATAATAACAAAAACTTGCCATTATACAACCTTATGATCTTTTGTTCTTTTTTTAATTTGATTACAACTTTCAGTCTCGAGACTTATAAATCAAAGTCATTCTTAAGCTCCCCTACCACATATGTATGAAGCTAAGTATACTCCTTAATACAAGAATTGAAGCGCATGAGACCCACCTTAGTTTCTCCTTTTGTTGCAATTATAGGTCTTTCTCTTGTACTTACAGTTTTAAAAATTATCTTTGTCATCCATCTCCTTTGAATTTGAGTTTCTCGTTTACTTCCTATTAACCAATACTTCCTTCTAGCCTTTTTTTTCCCCCTCATATGACACTTGTTATCTCATCTTAACCAATACTTTCCCTTCTATGTTTTTTTAGATCTCACAAATGTTTAAAAAAAAAAAAGGTAATCCTATATGACCTTTATTTTATTTTTTTATAATAATACACTTTTAACACAACATAGTTCATGAAGTGTAACGTCCTGTTTTTTTTCTTTCAACGGCGTTATCTCAAACATATTAATATAGTTCTAACACCCAACATTTAAGTATTTTTATTTTTATTTGATTATTATTATTTTTTATATAAATATAATTATTATTTATATGATTTTAACTTAATTTATTTTATTTTAATTTGATTTAATAATAATAATAATAAGGTTAAAAAAATTAGTTAGGGATTTAATTGAGAATAATTTTGGAGAAAATAGGTGAAAATTTGGATTCTGGGGGTACTTTTGAAAGAAAAATTAGAAACCGGAGGTCAAAATGCAATTTAAAAAAGTTACGCCGTGTCAGCTGCCTGGTCAGCAGCCCCGACCAACCAGGACACGCCAGGTGGCAGAGGCACTGACGCGGGAGGCCACGCAGGGGGAACTACGTGGCCGATCTGCGTGCGCGCAATCGAACGGTTGAGATCCGTTCCCGTGCGCACGTACGGCCTAGATTTAAAATGCACACGGACGACCCAGATTGCATCGCGCACGGACGACTCAGATTGAATCGCGATGAACGGTTCAGATTCACTCCCTATTTAATCGCGATTGGATGAACCAGATCAAAAGCGGATGGATATAAATAACCCCATCCACACCCAAACTCTAACCTTAACCACCAGAGTCCCTCGCCGGAGAAGACAGCCAGCTGCCAGGGAGCCGACCGCCGCCACCCGCCGCCGCACCGGAGCAATTTTCGATCGCCAAACGAGGTAAAAAAAATTTCTCTTGCATGAAATTCAATTTTAAACCCATCGATGGCCAAATCGAAGTCAAAGAACTAGCCAATTGGCCGAAAAATGCCGCCGAAGCTCGGAAGCGTCGCCGCGGGGTGTTTCGAAAAATACCTCTGACGAGGCCCTTCTCGATTCCCGTTCGATGTAATTTTTTCACCGTTCTGATCACCGTTTCCTTCTCTACAGGTTGACCGAAGCAAAACACCCAACCGCAACATGAGCCAGAGGAGCCGCCGCACCGGAGAGCCCAACTGCTAGTGAGTTTCAGTTTTCTACATTTTTTGGGCCCACCGAGGACCCTAATATATTTTCTCGCAGGAACCAGTGCAAGTTTAGCTGAATTCAGCTGAAAACAGCCAACCCGAGGCGGATCGCCACCGCGGGCGGCGGAGCCACCGTGCCGAAATTTCAAAATTGGCCGAATAGGCCCTTGGTCTAATTTTTTAGTTATTTGGGACATGTGTAGGTACCGTAAGCGCGTTTCAGTTCCTGAAGAAAAATTCAGAAAACCCAAGGACTACCCGTAGGTGCAGTAACCATCTAGTTTTCGGTATTGAATCAAGTACTTATTTCTTATCATGGAATTGAAGTTCAAATAAATAATAATACGATCTTTTGTACAAATTAAATAGATATGCTTGATTAATTACGGATTGTTAATGGAGTCCAAATCGGACATTGTTTTCTATCGATTACTGTTGATTTATTATACAGTCTAAAAGCATGATGATATCTAGTTTATATATTGTATGGTTTAAATGCATGTGTTATTGTCTTATTTGACTACTGTTTGATTTTGAAAATCTAAGATATAATTGCATTATTGGATGCATGTTACTTGTTTATGTATTTATGTTTGATTTGGTGACAGAGACTTAGGATAAATAAGAATGGGATATGATCTGATAAATGGATAAGATGACAGTCTCACTAGATATCCTGGGAGATGGTGGACGGACTGGGTTCATAGGGAACCTTACCGTGAATGTTGTCTCATACCAGACGGGATATGGAGACTTGGTCATTTAGTACTCATACCAGACAGGGTATGGGGACGGTCCGCTTCACCCTCATATCGGACAGGGTATTGAGGTTTAATGTCTTGACGCTCATACCAGATGGGGTATGGGGACGACCCTAGAATTAAGATTGTTAAGGAAAATAGTTCACGTGTAGCGGGGACACCCCCTATAGATCCCCATGAATATTAGTAGGCTGGTGAAACGAAAAACTGTGATAATTAATTATTGTTAATTAATACGAATTTATGATATGTTCTATGTTACTAATTATACATGAAATTATGATCTGTATGATACTATTGCTTTTATAATGTGTTTCCATAAATTTCACAATGGTAAGAAAAATGGTAAATGGTTTTATTTTAAATAAATGTATTGGTTTAAATCTACTGCTTCATTGGTTGTTTTAATTTTTTTTACCAACCTTTACTTCTATGACGGTGATATAGTGTGATGTCCTTACTGGGCTAGTGTAACTCATTCTTTATTTAACCATTTCAGATCAGGATGACCCGGTTCTCGAATCTTATCTACAAGAAGGCTACGAGTAGATGCTAAATACCTTATAGTTTCCTTTATTTTTCCATTTCTCGTATTTCTTTCAGAGAATTTGTTTCGTGATATTTGTCAGTACTTTTGAGTTATCGTGTAAGGGATATTAACCTTAATTTTTATTTTGCTTCCGCACTCAAATTATTATATGAATTTCTTTTTAAATTTTCGGAGTCGTTACAATATGACACACGTATCTCATTCTATAAACCAATTCAATCATACACATAAAGAAAATACTAAAAACTAATTGTTCAATTTCTAAAAATTTCTCAAATGTATATGCATCAACATAGTAGCTTACGAATTTTATAAATTCCCGTGTTAAACATGAGTTACATTGCTACCAAATATGTAATTATCTCGTTTTACTAGTCGTAATCTTTGCTCTGTCTCCTCTATATGCTAGGTTCGAAAACACACAACTCTGATTCAGTCCCCGATCCTACTTCATATGTAATTGATAGAGAATGAGTACATACAACTCAGCACAGTAAATTTAAATCACAAATATAGCATGAAAATCTAATTAAAAACTCATTATTCTATGTTCCCCCCATCTCCCCACTCCCCCCCCCCCGGTTACATTGGTCACGCCTTCTTTTCTACCTACACTTCCCTCACTACTACTCATCTAACTCTAGTGTAATTATCACATCTCCTTGATGATAAAGTGTCAACTCTATTAGGTGTACTTACCCTAAAATACCATCCTCTCGGCCCTGACCCGGCTACTCACCCATACTGTTATCCCCTAATAACACCCCCTATCCGTCACCAATATCGGCTACTCCTTTTCCTTTTCCACCACTTGACCCCCAATTGGCCATCCACACACACACTGTTACTGTTTTCTTTCGTCACCAACATCGACAACTCAGCTCGTTACCAGTCTAGCAACTCCCAGGCATCACCAATATCGGCGTTCTGCTTACCTTTTTGAGTGACGACAACCAATATCGGCATCCCAACCCCAACCACCACTAGTACATCATCACCACATCCATACTCAATACACCACACATACATGCATACTTAACCCACATGCAAGTCATTTCAACTTCAATTATCGATAAACAATCAACATTCCCATGCAACTTTCAAATTCACAATCATATTTACATAGCACACATAAATACACACACATACAAATACACACACATACAAACACGCACATACACACGCTCACTGTTCTCTATCCTACTTCCCAATCCCCTTTCTCTTTCGCTCAACTTCATCCCTCACAACACCTGCATCTCTTTCCAACCACTCTCTGCTCTCAGTCCCTCTCTTCCCTCACCTTTTTGTTCCTAATCTCACGGCACTTTAATCTCTCGATCACTATGTAATGACTAGAAACAAAAAGAAAAGAAAAAAATATATATTTATAATAGGTAGAAAACGACACCGTTTTAAAGAGAGGAGAAACGACGTCGTTTTGAAAGAAAAAAAAACGACTTCGTTTTGGGATGAAGGAAAACGACGTCGTTTTGGGTAGGCTAGTAGGGTATAAAGGGAGGTCGGGAAAGGGAGAAGGGAAGGGAAAAAAAAGAGAGAAAATGAGGGAAAGAAGAGAGCGGAGAAGAAGAATGGAAGGAAAGTTCCAAAAGGAGAAAGGAGAGGGTCGGAGCGGAGGGGAGCGAGAAGGGAGAGAGAAGGAGGTCGTGGACGGACGACGTGACCGGCAGAAAGAAGGAAGATGGAAACGGGAGGTACGGTGGAAATTTGAGTTGTTTTGGTGTGGTGTGTGTGTTGTGAATTTTAGTTGCAGGTTGCGGGGTCTGTAATGGCGCGATGGAGTTGAGCGGTGGAGGTAGGCAGTAAAGTGTGGGGTTATTCCGCACGTTCGCAGAGGAGACCGGGGGAGAAACGAAAGTATGGCGATGTTGGAGGCGTACGGGGAGCCGTGGGGGAAAAATGGAGGTGGTGCGGGTAGAACAGAGTGAGGAAGAGTGAGAAGGCAATCGAGGGAGTGCGGGTGGGAGAAAAACCCGAGATGACAGAAAGAGGTGTGTGCGTGGGTGGAGGCGTGGAGGGAGTCGCGAATAGGAGGCGACGTATTCCCCGAGTGCACGGTGGTAAGGGCGTGTGTATGGAGTGAGACGGTGCAAGCCGAGAGGTTTAACCGCCCTAGGTAGGCGAATAGTGTAGAGCACTTGGGATTAGCATGGTGTAAGGGTAGATGGGAGCGTGCGGTTTAGGATGGGAGATTTGGAGCACGTTGGTGGGGTGTAGTGTGAGCTGCCGATGTTGGTGGCGTGAGGAGGTGATACGTGTGTGTGTGTAGCCTAACAAGGTCGAGAGGTGAAAGAGAGTGTATGAGTCACCGGTGTTGGTGACGGGAGGTGATAATGCTTGTGTGTGTGCGTGGCCCAACGAGGTCGAGAGTTGGAGGAGTGAGTATGAGTCGCCGATGTTGGTGACGCGAGATGATGGTACTTGTGTGTGTGCGTGGCCTATTTAGGTCGAGAGGTGGAGGAGTGGATATGAGTCGCCGATATTGGTGACGTGAAATGAAGGTGCTGGTGTGTGTGCGTGGCCTCTTTAGGTCGAGAGGTGGAGGAGTGGATGTGAGTCGCCGATATTGGTGACGTGGAATGAAGGTGCTTGTGTGTGTGTGTGGCCTCATGAGGTCGGGCGATGGGGGAGAGAGTATGAGTCGCCGATGTTGGTGACGTGAGCTAATGGATGGTTGTTGTGTGTGTGCGGTTGCTTGGCCGTACTGTTTCCTTGGGGTAGGACCTTGATGATTAGTGTAGAGAGGGGGGTTATGAGTTGTTTTGGGTTGGGTAGGATAACTGCATATAGACATTTCTGAAAATTCTTGTCACTGCATACTGCACCTACAACTTGATTTTTATCGTATTGAGTTATGTGAACTCACTTCTCATCATTCACAGGTGGAGTAAGAACGGAATCGGGATCCGAGCGGCTGGTAACGGAGCCCCGTCGGTTATACATAATTAAATTAAATATTTATTATACATAATTAAATTAAATATTTATATTTAATAAAATAAATAATTATTATTTATATTAAAATAAATTTTTATTTAAGAAAGTATAACAATATCGGCATTCTGCTTACCTTTTTTAGTGACGACAGCCAATATCGGCATCCCAACCCCAACCACCACTAGTACATCATCACCACATCCATACTCAATACACCAACATATATGCATACTTAACCCACATGCAAGTCATTTCAACTTCAATTATCGATAAACAATCAACATTCCCATGCAACTTTCAAATTCACAATCATATTTACATAGCACACATAAATACACACATATACAAATACACACACATACAAACACGCACATACACACGCTCACTGTTCTGTATCCTACTTCCCAATCCCCTTTCTCTTTCGCTCAACTTCACCCCTCGCAACACCTGCATCTCTTTCTAACCACTCTCCGCTCTCAGTCCCTCTCTTCCCTCACCTTTGTGTTCCTCATCTCACGGCACTTTAATCTCTCTATCACTATCACCCACTCCGTGCCCTACGCGACCATCAGAAGTCGTTCCCTACGTCCCTTCTTGCCTCCCTCTCTCTCGGCCCTCCCATTCTCCCGTACGTATTTTGTTTCCTATTGATTCACCCTTCCCGTACCAATTTACCTCTCATCCCCACGGATTCCCTTATACCTCTTCACTCACCGTCCTACTCCAATCTTTTCGTAATCGAAATTCTTCCTTCACTCTCATATTTCTTCCGTCACTTACTTCCTCTTCTAATTCCTTACATTGTCTCAACAACACTGTTCACATACCTATTGACCTCTCCTCCCACGACTTCCGCAATTTCTCTTCACTCACATTCCTAATCGAACTTTTCTGTCACTTACCACCTCTCTCAGCTCTCCTATTCCATCAAGCACCTATTTCCTATTTCAATTTCTTTCACTGTCTCGACAACAACTTAGAACCTCAAAGGCCAGACATCGTTTTAAGGTTTGCAAGATCAAATCCATATTAGATAATCATCCTATATCTTAAATTTAAATTCACCATACTTTCGGTCTCCATCGTTTTTTGCACCTTCGCAGCTCACTCAGTCGCCTTGTTCGTCCCTCCTTCTCCTGCCCTCTCTCCCGTCCTCGACCGACTCCTCCTTTCCTCTCTTCTCATTCCTTCCCTCTCCAACTTCTCTATCTCTCGAATATTCTATCACCAGTCTCCTTTTTCCCTTTTCGGTTATCCCTTTTCTTTCGTCCTCTGTTTTTTTTTTCTTTTCTTCTTCCTATTTATACTCCACCTACTACTCATCATAGCCGTCCATTCCATTCTACAATCTACACCCATCCTAACTGTCCATTCCGTCTCCCAAACGACACCGTTCACCCCTCTCCCTCTCCCATATATATATATACTATTATTACCATTTCTTTTTTTTTTCTACCCAAAACTCAGTTACTACATGAAGATAGCTTTTAAGTTACCGTAGGAACTAAGTCTGGATACCATTAATAAAAATATAGAACAATTATTTCTCATTCAGATTTGTACTTCCCTAAAACCCAGCTAAGAGTTTGCCATTGACGTTCACTCTTAACCTTGTTCGTTACATGCACACGTCTAGAGCTTGAAAAAACTCTAACCCATTTGCTTGATTATGGAGTTTCTCTCTCTACTTTCTCATTCATTAGGTTCATTTTTTCTTCTTTTTTCCACTAATTGAACTGAAAAATCATATAGATCTCAACAATACCTAATTGATTTATTTTATAAGTAAAAAAGCTTCAATTTGATGCACATAAGAGTAATTTAATACATTTTTTTTTTGGAGCACTGAGACTAATTTATATTTAAAAAAAAATTAAGAATTGTTTAATACATTTAAATTTTCGCATATGAAATACTATATATAAAAATGACTTATATAAGGAAGATATAAAACACTTCTTCTGCCCGGTTATTAAGAGTATGGCTTTCTCATCCCTGAGTTTTGAAAAATCCCAATTAATGTATTTTTTTATCTTAGTTCAAATTTTGGTGTGGATTTACAACAAAACCTGTGATTAATTAGTATTTAATTGTAATTTCATACATACACGTGCTAATTATCCTCTAAACAACAAATAAACAAAAAAAAAATAGCACATATATATATAGAATTTATACAAAGTAAAAATGATTAAACAAAAATATAACTCTCAACTCTGATTGAAACGTACATGAACTAGTTTTTTCTTCTTTTTTTTTTTTTTCTTCAGACGACCATCAATAAAACATAGAAGAAAATTAAACAGCAAACTCTATAGTATTGAATAAAATTATGTTAATATTCTGATAAATTATAGGTATTTCACACATATTTATGTATATAGCAAGATTATATATATATATATATATATATATATACTACTAGAGATATAATCATCTCTCAAGGCTTCTGCTTCTGGGTATATATGTAATCAGTATGAGCAACCAGAGTTCTTCTCATCAAACACTCTTCTTCTCCAAGCCCTTCACAGCTTTCTTCCGCCATTTCTCCTTCAACACCCTATCCAAAACCAAATAAACCCACAAATATTCGATTATTAAAAAAATAATAATAATAACAGTTACCCATAAATCAAAATCAGCGGTTGAGATCGAAAATAGAAAAGAAAAAGGAGAAAAAGTAAAGAATCAAGCTGACCTCAAACTGGGTTTTTACAGGAGAAGCGGAGGATGCAGAGAAGAAGACGGGGTCTGGGCGAGCGGCGTAGCTTAGCGTGGCACAGAGTAGGAGGGCTATCATGAACAGGGTTGTGAACTTAGCCATAGCTTGTGTAGATATATGGAATTAATTATATATATATATATATATATGGTTCTCGAGGATGTATGTACGGAGGGGAGGCGAAGAAGATAAAAGTTTTTAGAGGGTGAAGAGAAGAGTATTGGTGTTAGGATGAATTTATAGAGGAAAAAACAGAGGAGACAACGCTCGTGTGAACTCGGAGAAAATTGAAGGAAGACAAAATGATTATCAAGAGGAAATTAAATAAAAAACATAAGAAAATAGCAAAAAAGGAGACAAATATTACAAAAATTAAAAAAATAAAGGTGACAAAGAAAAGTTCGACCGGAGGAATAAATCTAAAAAAATATTAAAAAAAAATAGATCTGTGAAACGTTTTACATGTTATTTTATAAGAGAATTTGATCTTGCTAAGAGAATCATAAGGTTAAAAGTATTAAATAATAGGATGGAGTTAATATATATATATATATATAATTAAGTTTTGAGAGTATTTTGCAAAAAAAAAAAAATTTGTTTTCAAAGTTTACACTTCTATTAGTTGAAGAAAGTAGAAAAATAATTACCCAAATTAGTAATAATTGAATTACTATGAAATTTTCGATGAAATTCAATTTATATTTCTAATAAAATTTAAAACATATTAATTGTTTTAGCAATAATAGTTTTGTGTTTTAATATATTCAAAATTTTATTTATAAGAATAAATTAAAATAATCAAAATAAATAACTACATTATTTATTTTTGACTTATTTATTGTTTAATTTTCACGGGTCATATTTGTATAGAACGGAATATAAAATTATTGGAATTTAGGAAATTTTTTTTTTCAACTTGTAAGATAAAAATTTTAAAAAGGAAACGAACCCATATTAGCCACTTTGATGCTCTTTCCTTTTTGGATTAGGAAATTAAATCAAAGTTTTAGTCTATAACCTTTTTATTCTATGAGATTCCATTTGCTTGATTGTCATGTGATATTGCTTGCCCATTTGCAATAGTGGATTTAGACCTACCAATTTATCTTGTAAGATCCAGCTAACCAAAAATCACTACTTCCCTTCAAATTATTAATTCGAAATATATATATATATATGTATAATTTATAACTATATGAAGTAGAATAAGCAAAAATATTATAAGAATAATAATAATAATAAATATATTCTCGATACCATATACACAAATAATAAGCTCCTAATTTTTTAATTACCAAGAATTTATTCCGACACAACTAACATATTCCGTATACAATATATATAATTCGATCATCCAACACCCACGATTAATTTCTTCCTCACGAGTGAGATTTAATTAAGTATTAGTTTAAGATTAATTAATCATGTAAACGGTGCAATTTATGTTACCATCATTTTTGATAAAATAAATTATGTATGTACGTAAACATCATGCTTACAATGTTTCGTTGTAATTAATTATATTCAACATCGATCTTGGTCAAATGTTTACTTCTATTTATATTTATAGCTGTTCACAAAAATTAATATTTTTTTTTTAATTTAGAACATGCTGTCACCTTGCTATGTACTAATTCAAACATATACGGACAAACGATCCATGTATCCGTGTATGTATATGTGCTGTATAAACATTTATATGATATTAATTCATTAAAAATCAAATGTACAAAAAGAGACAAGATGGGCGAAATCCATATAGATATTGTTCTCGGAAAGAGCTTGAGCTTAGATATATATCGTGGATCCATATATATGCATGAACAGATTAATGTATACCTTTCAATATTATATAACACATGTAATTATAAAACTAATATTTATAAATGAGCTCTTGGAAAATAATATTGTATGAAGTACGTAGTTGGTGAATCATGATCGACCTTCATATTATTGTTTGCACTTATTTTTGTTTATGTCACGAACTATACCCTGTCTTATAGGATAATAAGTATAACATATTTACTTAAATTACATAAATTCAAGTTAAGTCAGATAACTTAATTTTAGTAATTATAAAAGAATTGTAGAAGTATTACATTCTTTAAATATAAAATATAAAAATATGTACGAGACTCTAAATTTCTCTATTTACATTACTAAATAAAAGTACGAAACAATAACCTTAATATCAGAGTTTAGCTTCAAAATTTTTTTCCGTATCATCGTTCACTCTACATTCAATATCTAGAGGGCGATAGGGGGTGAGATAAAATATCTTGATAAGTGATATTATGAAATCACAACATAATACATACAATATATAGTTTCTTTACCCATACAACAAAATATATATCATATAATTTTTTTCAAAACAAATACGAATCAGAAGATGAATGCACAATTCAAAAAATATATTCATGTTGTATATTCATCATTATTATAGAGGATCAATCAGTTACTATACATTATACGTAAGCACAAATACTTATCGTTGGTTCTCTATGTACCTGAATACGGAACATATACATGAATACGTTGAAACATTGCTGCCCCCCGAACACAGAATGGTTAAAGTACGCAGATTAGACTGTTTTTCTATACATCCGAACACGGAATGATTATGTATGGGTACACATGTAACGCTCCTTTTTTTTCATATTGGACGTACTTAACAATCAACCAATTCCATAACAAAACGGTCATGCACAAGGAACCACTAGCATAATCCATTATCCAATGATCAAGATAATCCTACAATTATGGATAAGACATTGCACACAATACAACCATACTCAATATCTATACTACCATCAATTCTACATATTTCATTCAGTCAAAACAAAACGAAACTCCTTATCCTGTACTCTACACACTAGGTTCGAAAATCCAACAATTTCGATCCAGACTCCATCCCTACATCATCTATAAAAAGGAAACACTAGCACTATCCAATGATCAAGATAATCCTACAATCATGGACAATACATCACACACAATACAACCATACTCAATATCTATACTACCATCAATTCTACATATTTCATTCAGTCAAAACAAAATGAAACTCTTCATCCTGTACTCTACACATTAGGTTCGGAATCCAACAACTTCGATCTAGACTCCATCCCTACATCATCTGTAAAAAGAGAAAGAGTGAGTTCATTTTACTCAGTATGGTAAAACTCAAAATATATGCGTGAGATGCAACAATATAAAACCCTATGCCTCTACCAATAGTTCACTACTAAACTCCAATTTTTCCTCCTGCACCTACAACTCTACATACCCTAGGTGTCCGTTCCCTAACAGCATTCCAGGTGTACCAGTGGTACCATTCACTACCAAGATTTGGCAACCATTAACACCTATCGACCCCTAGTGGCCACGCATGCACACGAGTTTCAATCATTTTTGTCACCAACAGCAGCGACCATCATTCACCTATCAACCCCCTATCAGGCAACACACACACACTCTAATCCTTCTCTCCCGTCACCACCATCGGCAACCGTTCAACATCTCACGACCTATACCAGGCCACTCACACACACCTGATTTTCATTCACTTGCGTCACCAACATCGGCGACCGTTAGCTATCTCTCGACCTATACTAGGTCACTCACACACACTCTGACCATTCCCTCTCGTCACCGATATCGGCGACCACTAACCATCTCTCGACCTATACCAGGCCACGCACGCACACCATTTTCATTCATTTGATTTTCGTCACCAACATCAGCGACCGTTAGCCATCTCTCGACCTATACCAGGCCACTCACACACACTCTGATCATTCTCTCTCGTCACCGATATCGACGATCACTAACCATCTCTCGACCTATACCAGGCCACGCACGCACACCATTTTCATTCACTTGCATCACCAACCTCGACAACCATCGTCTACCTATCGACCCCCGTCGGCCACACACACACACACCACTCCTTTTCGTCCACTGTCTCTCTCTCCGTCCGCTGTCTACGATATGTCCTAATTGCCCCCACTCACCCCGTCCTTCTTCCCCCAAGGCTCCAGCTACCCCACTCCATTTCCCCAAGCATCTCACTTACCCGCTAGATCCTTCCCTTCTCCAACATTCACTCCCTGTCTCTCCCTAACTCTCTCTCGGGCTACAACCTCCCGCCACACCATCATGCCACACCATTCTTCTCACCTCACTCACCCCGCGGATTCCACCCTTCCCTAGCGTTTCCCCACTGCCTCTACCTATCTCTCTCTCAGACTACGTCCTCACACCACAACATCTCCCTAGCTCCTTCCGCGTTGCTCACACAGTCCGCTCTCTCCCACACCGTTTTCCCGCCCGTACCGTCACCTTCTCTCTCTCTCCTCCCGTGATTCTCACGCGGTCACTTCCTTCATTCGAGCACCTCTTTTCTCTCTCCTGACCTCCACTCACTCCGCACTCTTATCTCTCTCCCGACCTCCACCCGTACTGTCACCTTCTCTCTCTCCTCCCGCGATCCTCACTGGGTCCGTTTCCTTCCACCCGCCTTACTACATATCCTCACCCAGCCTCTTCCGTATACCCCTACCTCCGTAAGCCGTGGCCACGCACGCCACACATCCAACCATTTCACAATCAAATCAACACACACATTTAGAGTTTGGTACCGTACCTCCCATTTCTATTTTTCCCTCTTTCGGCCGAATCTGCTATCACCGTCTGCGATCTCCTCTTCTCTCCGCTCTGCTTCCTTTCTCCCTCCTTCTGGAACCTTCCTTCCTCTTCTCTCTCTCTCCCGCTCCCCTTCTTCCTCTGCTCTCTTTCTTCCCTCTTTTTTTCTTTTCTTTTCTTTTCTCTTCTCCTCTCTTCCTTCCCCCGCCCCCTACTTAAATCATCCTAGTTTTTCCTCAAAACGGCGTCGTTTTCCCCCTTGCAAAATGACGTCGTTTTTCCTTTTCCAAAACGACGCCGTTTTTTCCCCTCTGCAAAACGACGTCGTTTTTCCCTTCCCTCTCCCTTTTTTTCTCTTCTCTTTTTCCAGTTATTACAACACACGTATCACTTCGCCAATATACCTGAATACATAACTATTATGTACGGGCAGATTGAAGCCTAGTATAATATTGGTACTTTCGGAATAACTTCCTTTTTTTCCTCCTATTTATAGGGGAGGGAAGTCACGAGAAAAAAGTTGTCACCATTTCGTCATACCATTTTATTTAAAAGTTGTCATCTTTCATTATGTCACTTTATCTTAAATATTAACACTCTTCATACGTCGTTTTATCTAAAAAAATTATCACTTTTCATAAGACACTTCATCTAAAAGTTACAATTTTATGTGATGTCACATCATCTAAAAGTTAACACTTTTCACATGTCATTTCATCTAAAAGTTATAATTTTTTGTTATATCATTTTATCTAAAAGTTACCACTTTTTATTACATCACTTCATTTAAAAATTCTCACATTTTTTCGTGTCTTTTTACAGTTATTCTAATTATTTTATCCTTATCAAATTTTTTTTTTGTTTGACTTTAAATTATATTTTTAACCTATTTATATATTTTCAAACACATATAAATGCTAAATTAAATATATCAAACATATGAAATTAACTAAGATGTATTTTCAATGTATCACAATTAATGTCTAAATATTCTTTAGTCAAAATATCAAATACATTCCTAAGTTGAAT
Source organism: Carica papaya (assembly GCF_054855325.1). Lineage (NCBI taxonomy): Eukaryota > Viridiplantae > Streptophyta > Magnoliopsida > Brassicales > Caricaceae > Carica > Carica papaya. Next base: position 1,815,073 of record NC_142312.1, on the reverse strand, counting down.
ATCAAAAATCAAACCTTTAATTTGAAATTTGAATGTCAATTAAAAAACTTTTAAGTGAGGTTTGTTTCAGTTTTAATTAATTTATTAATTACTGACAAATATATATATATATATATATATTTTTTGTGCTGAACAAACTGAGATAAATAACATTCAACTATATTATCTTGTAGTATGATAGTAATAAGCCAAAAAACATAAGTATACCTTTAAGGAAATCAAATGTTAAAAAAAGGAATCTGATTTAGGAAACAAAGAAATGCAATTAAACAGTAGCAGACATTAAAGCCGACAATACTCATGCATGCGTATCCAAAAAGTAGATTATATATATATATATGTAGATATAAAGAGGGAGTGATATATGATATATAAGAAAACTTGAAAGTAGAAGGCAACATTCAAATAATGCAGCAAGGAAAATATATTGGCTTTAAATCACATGATCTGCTTAAACCCAAAGATTATATAATCTTAATTGAATCGGTCAAAAAAAAACAAAAAACAAAAAACAAATCCAATCTACAAAAGGCTGCTGCGGCTGTTCTTTTTTTTTTTTTTTTTGTTAAAGAAAAAAAATAAAAAAGGGATTTATAATATTTGACTGGTAATTATAAATAATTTATTAAAATTTCATTATTCAATAATAAATAATTTATTGTTATTTGACTTGTAAAATTTGGTAAAAAAAATTCATATAATTTGGTATATTTGCCTGACCATCACCCTCGGCCCTAACGGATCAAGTGTTGCTATCCATCTCGTGGCCCCAAATTTTGTTACAGTTGTGTTTTATTTTTTAAAATTTATTGTTACTGTTTTCTATATTTATTAATTATTAAATTTTAATTTTTTAAACTAATCTTGGGTTATAACTTAAAGTTAAATGTAGATGAAGTCTGATTTCAACATTGATTTTTCATATATCTCAAATTTCAAGTTCACGTGGTAATTAATTTTAGTTTGATAATTATGGTCAATTTTGAATTTGGAATATTCAATAAAAGCTGATGTTATATTTCATCATATATTTTTAAGGATTAAAATCTTTATACTGTTTATTTTTACTCAAATTATTTTATGTCTCTTTTTTCAATCAAATTGGTATTTATGTTTTTATAAAATTTAATTTAATTTCTTTTATTAATAAAAATTAAAATCTTTAATTTTAAATATCATGTATCAGTAAAATTAATAAATGATATTTTTTTTATTGGTATGAGTATTAATAAGTTAAAATCGATAACTCTCTTAGCCCCCTCAAACTAACTCTCGATTTTGACAATAAATTATAATCGTGGTAATAATAATCATGATAAATTACGAAAAAGTATAGAAAAAAATTTCTTGTGATTTCTGTTAAGTCTTTAACTTACAAACTCGCTCTATCTCATCAAATCGATCGAGGGGGAGGGGAAGTATGTGACGAAGAAGAAGAAGTGATCTCAAGGATGAGAATTTAAAGATTTTTATTTTTAGTTAAACTAGTTCAGACCAGTTTAAATTTAAATAATTATCAGGTAACATTTAACATGACATTTAATTAATACTCTAATTAATAATAATGTGCAACGTGTCGATCAATAAATAAACGGTGTTAACTTCTTATGAAAAGAGATTAAATAAAAAAAAAAATTTTAAAGTACAAGAACTAATTTGATTAAAAAATAATAAAAAATTAATTTAAATAAAAATAAATAATATAGACATTAAATAATTATTTTAGACTTTTTTAGTAGTAGTTATATTTTTTAAAAAAAAAATTATGTATTAAAATTAAATCTTTTGTGAGACAATCCAAAAAACACACTCAAAAAAAGAGTGTCGATATTAATTATTAACTAGAGTAATTAACGTATTTTATAATTCGGATATTAAGTTATATAAATACTTAATTAATTGTACTAAGGAAATGTTCAACTCAGCTTTTGATTTCAATTTTTGTGTTTCAAATATACTTTTGCAATCAAATTGGTAAAATACAAAGTGAATTTTGTGATTATTTTGACCGTAATTTGTAATTTTTAAAAAATTATTAAATTTTTATTAAAAATTTATACTTATATTCTAAAAATAATTTTACTGAACATACAACCTTTATTTATTTAAAATAACAAAAAAAAATTATAATTATTTTTTTTATCAAATATCAAGTAACTTTTAACTAAACATAATTTTAATTCACAATTATTTTAATTAACACTTTTAAAAAGTTTATGATAGAAACTACAACGCTACAAATCCTATTAGTTCTTATATATATATATAAGAACAGATTTCTACATGAAATGATTCCGATGGATCTGATTATTGCAGTTCTATCACAAAACGATGGTTTACTCCATATTTCTCGTATAATTGATTATACTGCTCGTGGGCTCCATGACTGGAATCTCTCCATTGATGATGCCTCATTAATTGACCACTTTTCTAGTCTCTTCTTCCCTTGCATGTCAGAATTCAACTACGGAGTTTTGATTTTGACTCTAAACGTGTAAACACTACCTCCACTGTATCACATTCTCCGATAACTATATCATATGGATCTTCATTAAGAGTTATGCAATTAGAGTCAGAAAGACTCCAAAATTTTCAGTAAACTGATAAATAAATATCGATCTGTAAGTTATACTGTTCACGATCTGCTTTTTCTTGACGTAAACTTTAAATGTTTTGTTATAAATGTTTATTTTTATATAACTTAACACGTTAATAATAGCAGACTTTTTGCGTCTTTCACCTTCACCTCGGCACATGCATGTCTTTCAAGGGGCTGGATTTGTCGGTCCGAAACACAGACTTTCTCGTGTCCCGTTTTTTGGAGATTGAGACTTGAGTTATTATTGCCAAACAAACTAGAGCCATATATGTGTGTCTGTTTCTGTGTGTGTGTCTGTGTGTGTGTGTAGATCAAATCAGAAAGACCCATTAAATGGGGAAAAGGAAAAGAAAACAATAAAAGAAGGAGGCTTAATGGGGAATCCAGATTCAATAATTGATGTTGATGATTGGGGTTTTGGATGTGAAAGACTGATGTCTATGGATTCAGAGAGTCAAAATTCCAAAAGATGTGATCAGAATATGTGGGATTGCATGATCTGAATGTGGGGCGCTGCATGTAAATCGACAAAACATCAAATAATCTTTGCTAGGGTTCCCTCGAGTTTAAGTAAAATACTATTGGATTATATTTGATCAAACCATTAATAGTTTAGTAGACTTACGGTTGATACGATATATTTTTACGTATTGAAATTTCTCTAACCTATATAAAACTACATTTTGTGGTGTAAATTACAAAATTTACTTTCTTTAAATCTATAATTGAATACCCAAAATATTCTTTTAAGTTAAAATTATAAATTAAGTGCATTTCATTGTTACTCGTGCTAAAATACAATGCTGATGCAAAAATCAACGGTAAATAAAATTGATACTAATTAACAAATAGGGTGACCGACAGCAGATGATCTAATGAATAAAATTTTTTAACTTAATCGAATTAAATCTCAACGAATTTATTATATTTCTGAACAAAATAAATATTTTATTATAATTAAATTTTTAACTGTAATAATAATAATAAATTAAAATTTTGATTTAATATTTTCTATTTACGGAAAAAAAAAATGTGTGAAAGCGAGATATTCAATTAAAATAATTAATGCTAAAAACTTGAAAGTTGACGAGCGTGATTGTTTGATGAGAAAATGCACAGGAGGCAGCACCCCCACTAAGTTGAAAAATCAGTTGTGTGGTGTTTATTATTAGGACTCAAAAAAGTTGTTGTCATCATTTTGATACCCACAAAATGTATGAAAGGCAGATTTTTTGCAGGAGAAAAAATTACCCACGAACCAACCTTGTCAATGCTTATACCATTTATTTCATGTCATGACATACCCTTTTTTTCTCTTTTTCATTTGAAAGAAAATCTTTTTCACCCAAGAATATTTGGTTCAGATTATTGTGTACGGTACAAAACACTTTACCAAAGGTTGGTTTTCTGGAACTGGCTTTGTGGGTTATAATATTTAGACAGTGCTCAATTCCACTTAATTCAATTGGGGAGTTCTTAGAACTCCCCAACACTCTTTAACAACATGAATGCATTAATGAATTTGAATTGGGAATCTCGAACTTAGAAATGTTCAAAAGATAATTCATTGAGTATGTTGAAATAATTTTGTATGCAAAAGTCAAATAATGGTGGGTTCACAGAGTACTATTTTGAAAATGGAAATGGGAAGTAGACTTTTGTGACACGAGTAACGTGTCATTAAAGTTTAGCACAAAGCAGAATTGAGGAAGATGGACTTAAAGACAGCGTAGGTCTTGACTTACAGCTTAATTAAGCTGTAAGTTATAAGCTCAAAGAGCCTTAACTATATATATAACTTTTGCTTTTTGGAAAATGTGAAGACTGCATCATTACCATATATTTTTCTTTTTCTATCTCTGTCTTCTTCGTTTATTTTATTTATTTGAGAAAGTAGTTCATAAACTATCTTGAAAATTACAATTTTCTCCAAATTCGTTTGTTAATTATTATTATTATTATTATTTTCATACATTATATGTTATTTTAAAATAATAATAATAATAATAATAATTGCAAAAAAATCAATGCTAGAAAATTAATTGCGACACTGAAAATTTAATTATTAAATTGAAAAAATATAGTAAAAAATGAGAGACTATTTTTTACAACTAAATTTTCTAAAGATTTATAAAAATAATAATTGCCTCTCTTTTTAGAAATTAAAACCCCGGGTCTTGGAAACAGAGAGTATTCTAATTAGTTGATTCTCGGTTATATTTATTACTATTTTCTCTAAATTATAATTAATTTATTTAAATCATTTCTAAATGTAAAAAAAAATAATAATCATTCCGTTGCCGGGACTTGAACCCGGGTCTCTCGGGTGAGAGCCGAGTATCCTAACCAACTAGACTACAACGGAGATGCTTTACGCATTTGTATTATAATACTTAAACAATACACAAACCAAAATCTTTATCTCTCTACTTCAGTGTTTCTCTTAACACCTTGTTCTACTGTTCCTCTATCAAATTAAAAAAAGATGAATCATATTTCAAGTACATCAGAAAAAAAAAACATGTTTGTCGATAAGTTCATTAACCTATGGTGAGAGAAAATTAAGCTCGTGAGCGCGGGCGGGGGGACACCGTAGTTAATCGATTATCACACACCTAGCCCGTTGGGCCATATTTACTTACAGTCCAAATAGTAAAGAGTCACTTTCAAAAATTATTCAAATTCAAACCAAAACCCATTTTTCCAAAATCTCAAATTTAAACACAGATATGTGCATTAAACACAAATACACATATGTATATGTATGTACTTAATACACATGCATACACAATAAAGCTTTACGTATTTTGACCAGTCTCTGGCTACAATGATATAATTAATCACGATCTTTGACCATAGAACCGTCCAATCATAGAAGATGACCCAATTCTCGTCATCTCAAGTTTTGCAAGAAACACTACAAATGTAGAATCCTTAAGTAAAAATTTGGATAAAGAATTGCTTGGAAATCATCGAGTTGATTATGTCCCAATTTACTAATTTAAGTGTTTAGATTCCTCAAGTAATGCAATTACTTGGACTTCAAACTTCAATTCTCAATCTCATTCATAATAAAAAAAAATATTTTACATAATAAATATATACTCATAAAATTATTACATAATTAAATTGAGTTTTTTTCAGTCGATATAGAATTTGATTTTCAATTTCTTCGTAAGTAAAGCAATTACTTGCATTTCAATTTTTCAATTTTATTCATGTTCCATTTGAATTTCTTCGTAATAAAAAATATTTTACATAATAAATGCATATTCATAGAATTATTACATAATTAAGTTGAGTTTCTACTGTTGATATAGAATTTGATTTTTTTAAAGATAAAATTGAAAAAAAAATATCTTGAATTTTGTAATATTAATATTAATAAAGTGGAAATCACAATAATAAATTACATGTGGTGGGTAATCACTATATATATATATATATATATATATTTGTTCTATTTTAGTTCAAATGATTGTGAAAGCTTTCTTTTTTTAGAATGGTTTTGTTCACATGAAAGATATTTCTCACCCACCCCAACATTGAGAAACATTATTTCTTCCCCATATATATAATTGATGCGCTCATGTCATATAACCTAGAGGTGGCAAAACGATTCGTATTAATACATTACATAAATAATTATTTTTTATTTTTGTATTCTTTGTATATGTATATATATATATATATATATATATACATACACATACATAATTTATTCAATTAATTGTGACACCTTTACTTTGTTTCTTTTATAGTTGGGTCAGTTTTTAACATTTTTAACTCGAAGATAATTACAAAAATAAATTATTAATTACTTATTTTATTATAAAAATACTCTCTTTTTTTTTGTAAATTTTTTATATATAAAAACTTTCACATTTACTGTATATCATAATTATCTTATAATAATCGATCATGAAAGTGAACATTAATATAATAATCTAATATAATTACAATTTAAATAAATTTTAGCTTTTTTATACATGGGAATATTTAATTCTCTCTTTCCTTCTTGTTTTAGGCAAAGTATATATCCTTAGCAAAAAGTAGCATTAACCTGTTAAAACACAATTGAGAAGGATTAACATTATACAACATGCAAAACAATAATTTCTGTGGCATCTATTTTCTTATCAACTTTTGCTTTTAGACATATATATATATATATATATATGTAATCGATATTGATAATTCATTACAGTATTACCATTGTGAAAGTTTAACGATTAGTTCTCATCACAATTATATGAAATTGTGATTAACATGAAATATTAATGAGTAATGGATAGTGTAATTATCTCTAGGGTTTGCACAAAATGGTGTTTTTGTAAGGCGAGGCCTGTCGTGAGGGAGATGGACCAGACCAGGGCCAGGCCACCGAGCTGCATGGGTGCATGCAAGAGGCTGGACGAGGTGGGTTTGTGGCTCATGCATGGTGTTGCGGCTGTGTTTTTCTTGTCTCTTGACCGGTGCTCCTGCATTCGAATTGACACCAAAGAGGATCAGCACGACAATGCTGCTATGCTAATCCATTATGGCTAACTTGTGAAGACGATGAACATAATCAACAGCAGAAAAATAAATCAAGGTGACATCGGAATTCTTGGATGGTTATACAAAGATCAAGTACGTGTGTGTGTGTATATATATATATATATAATGATGGTGAACTTTAAAATTGTGAACATGCTATTCATTTATTTGTTAATTTTAGATTATGTAAGTCACGAGATGGAAAATTTTCTATCTGGGTATGTCGATTAATTATTATGTTCATCATACGCTAATTTGATTCCTTCACTTATGTAATAATTAAATATGTATGTACGTATGTATGTATGTATGCATACGTTGTCCAGAGTATCAACTTCTTCCTACCCATACCACAAACTATGAATCAACTCCAAAAGCAAAAAGAAAAAGTCACCTTTAACTGAATTCTCTCTTTTGTTTTCTCCATTAATTCAGTTTTATTAAGAGCAATTTTCTTTATTCGTTGTCATTAATTAATTGAAGCTTTTTATATGTCCACCAAACATGCACTAATTTGTAAGCATGTTCCTCCCACATACCAAGTGTACATACACCTGTTCAAATTATAGTTTACAAAAAATATTTTCTTCTACTTAAAAATCTAATTATACAAATGTTATTTATTTAATCACAATTTATAACTACTTTCTGATCCGTCAGTAATCTGGTAATTGATTATAAAAATTATCTACAATCTTATAATTATATTTGATGATTATTGTAATATCCGAAACAGAAATATAGTCTGACATTAATTTTAATATTTTAAATATATAAAAAATTTATTTTTAAATTAATTTATTTTAATTTTTGTTGATTTTATAAAGAAAAAAAATAGGTTATGAATGAAATTGAAAATAATTTTGGAAAAAAGTGGTGACATTTTGGGTTCGGATAATATTTTTGAAAGAAAAATCAGAAATTGATGGTCATATGACAAATAAGAAAAAATTTGTCACGTAGGGCCGCGCAGTCAGCAATTCTAATGAATTGGAACACACTGTGTGGTAAGGCACGTTGACGTCGGTGCCATGCAGGATGTCACACGGGCGATCTTCATGCCTCGCGATCGAACAACCCAGGATCGATGTCGCGCGCGTGGACGGTCCGGTTTTATTCTCCTTTTAAACCCAATCGGACGGTTAAGATCAAATGAGATATTGTAACAGCCCCGGTAATTCATAATGGAATTTGTATTATAAATATCAAATTCGGAAGCGAAGTCAAAATTTGAATAACATCCCTTACACTAAAACCAAAACGTGCTCACAAAATATAAAAGATTAAACTACCTAAAGGAGAAACTTGAAAGTAAAAACTACGAATGTGACTATGGAGTCCTTAGGCGTCCCCTTCGTCGTCCTCCTGCGGAAGCGGCTCGGGAACGATGTCCTCTTGATCTGAAATGATTAAATAAGGAATGAGCTACACTAGCCCAGTAAAGACATCACGATATCTCACCGTCACGGAGGGAAAGGTGGGTAGAAAACACAAAAAGACCAATGGAGCATAATTTACAACAAATCCTTTTATCGAAAATAAAACATTTACCATTTACTTACCTCGGTGAAATTCATAAAACAATATACGAAAGCAATAACACCATCATCATCATGAAAACATATATATGAACTGTATAACATAATACCTATCACACTCTTCGTAATTCAATAGTTTCACAACATATTTTCCCAATTCACCAGCCCACTAGTATCCATGGGGATCCATAGGGGTCCCGCTACCCGTTAATCCTTAACACTTGAGATCATATTCCAGAACCGTCCCTATACCCCGTCCGGTATGAGCGCCAAACCATAGACCTCATTACCCCGTCCGGTATGAGGGTGAAACGGGCCGTCCCCATACCCCGTCCGGTATGGGAGACCACAATCCCGGTAGGGTTCCCTACGGACCCGGTCCGTCCACCATCTCCCAGAATATCTAGTCAGGCTGAACACATTATACAATTTCCATTCACATAATCTTTCATTCGCTTTTTCCCTCAGTTAGCATTTTCAATCACATACAAACAAGCTAAACGATAATTTATGCCAAACAAACAACATATAGTATCAACACCCCAGTCATTCAATCCATAATCAATAAAACAGTACAATATGCACACGAAACTATAAAATGAAAACATCGAACCTCATGCTGCACTGAAGACTGTAAAACAGGCCAAGTAACAGTTAACCGACAAATACACTAGACTCGGGCTCCACTAGCGACCTTAAGCAATTTCACCCATTCGTTGATTCATGAAATACCGTTTTATCATTTATTGAACTTTAAAACCGTGATAGGAAATAGGGTGAGGGGTCCTTACTCGTTTCGGGGTCCGAACACGGCTTCACAGTGCGCCTACAGGCTGTCCCTAATTTTCCCTGAATTTTCCTCGGGGAACTGAAACGCACTACTGGTACCTGCACGTGTTCCAAAAAAATCCCAAATTAGGCCCAGGGCCCCTTTCGGCCCAGATCGCAACTCCGGCACGGCGGTTCCGCCGTGCTCCGGCGACGGCGCCGCCGCTGGCGGCGGCGATTCGCCTCGGGTTGGCTGTTTTCGGCCATTTCCGGCCGAATTCGGCCACACTCGCATCGGTCCCTGCGAGAAAACAACCCTAGGGCCCTCGGGGGGCCAAAAAATCACGGAAAAACGGAGCTTACCGGCGGTGGCGCTCTCGGGTGCGGCGGCTCTCCGGCGAGGTTCGTGTTTTGGTGATTCGGCTCCGGTCAACCTGTAGAGAAAAGAGTGGTGATCACGGTGATATAAAATTTGCATCAAACGGAGGCCGGGAAGGGCCTCATCGGAGGCAAAAACCGAGAAGGGCGCGGCGGCGCCGCTGGGCTTCGGCCGTGCATTCCGGCCATTTGGCCGGGATTTTGGCTCCGATTTGGCCACAGGAGGAATCAGCGTGGAAAAACGAATCGGGGTACGAAATTTACCTCGATCGGCGGTCGGAAGTTCCTCCGGTGCGGCGGCGGGTGGCGGCGGCCGGCTTCTGGTTCGTCTTCTCCGGCGAGCGGCAGGCGGCTAGGGTTTGTGGTCTGGTGTGGGGGTTCTATTTATAACCCCTTGCCTTTTGATCTCAGCCGTCCATTTTGTTTTAATATGGGCCGTCCGTTTTTTATTAAATCTGGGCCGTCCAATCGCGCCCACGCGGATCGCCAACGTGGCCCTTTTTGGAACGACGTAGTTTTGCCACGTGGCAGGTCCCGGTTGGCCGGGACTGCTGACGTGGCTGCCGACGTGGCTTCTTTTTTTTTTCTTTCTCGGTCCGGGCGCTACAGATATGGTTATTGCGTGGTTGATTGTTATACTGATAGAAATCTGTATGGAAAATATTTACTAGATACCTGGAAAAGGGCATACGGGTCCAGTACGTATGAAATCATACTGTGAACGTTACCTCAATCGAATAGGGCTGGGAAGTCCCTTACCAGTAAGGTTTGAGAGATACTGTTCACCTTCATACCGGGCAGGGTATCGAGGTGGTAAAATATTTGGCGCTCACTACCAAACAGGGTATGGGAACAGTAAGTTAATTATTTAATTAGATATTAGGTTCATGAGTAGTAGAACATCACTATAGACCCACAGAGGTACGGGTAAGTATGTAAAAATGTAAAACGATCGTTTCTTGTCATCTTATATGTGATAAATAATAGTACATGAATATGAGTTTTCATAAATTATTGTTAGTAAAGACTTGTTAACAAATATGAAATAAATGATTTTATTTATAGTACATGAATTTATATTAAATTAAGAGTTTCATTGGTTATTTTTCTGATTTTTACCAATTTTTAATTTTCAATATCTGTTATTAGTGTTATATTTTTACTGAGTTAGTATAGTTCACCTATTCATTAACTATTTTAGATCAAGAGAACTAAGATCCAGATCCCGATCAATAAGGGAGTTATGAATGGTTCACCACTCCCACTCTCTTAAAAAATTAGTGAATATCATTATAGGATTACTTAGTTATTTAGCTTTCGTCTATTTCTTTAATTTTCGTTTATTCTTTTAAAATGAATATTCCCGTAATCCTATTGTGCATTGTAAATTATTTTATAAGAAATATAAATTTTAACTATTATTTCGCTTCCGCATTTAATTCATGACTTTATTTTCATTTAATTTTCGAATCTTTACATAGTCAAATGTTTGTATTTTAACTATTTAATAAAATAAAAAAAAAAGTATTTCTCAGTTATAATATTAAAGAGAAAAGAATAATTGATAAATTGTGGACTACTCTAAAATTCACTTCTTAAAATACCCACTTTGATGTTTTATTTATCTATATAAATACACACAGATATATATATATATATATATATATTTGTATGTATAATAGATTAGATGAAAATATGGAAAAAGCAAAGATACATCTTTCATTAGGGTATCTTTCACATGAGCCCTACTCCAACTTTCATCGATAAGTAAGGCATGCAGATCATGCAAAGTTTCATTCCTTGTCTCTCTGCCACTGCTTTTTGCTGTACTATATATATGAGTGTGTGTCTGTGTATATATATATATATATATATTACTACCATACATATATGAGACAGCTACCGTACTTGAACTAATAAAAAAATTTTCTATCCACCACCGGCTCCATGGATAAAATTTTTTACCCATTTCTCATTTCATATATATTTTTTTAAAAAAAATAAATAAAAATTTTAATAGAATGTTTAAATAATTTTAATTAAAAAGATCAAATATTAATGAAAATAAAATATAATCTAAAATAATATTTAAAGAATACACAATAACAAATGATAAACTAATAATACAAATATACAATATACATTTTTAATTTAAATAAAATTACATAAACAGCAAGGTGGGTATGGAGCGGGTATATTAAATCTATATCCACTCCTTACCTGTTTTGGATCTGTAATTTTTTATCACATAAAAAATATTAAACTATTTTTGCGGATGCAGAATTATGTTATAATTATTATTATTGTTACTGTTATTATGATAATTATTATTATTGTTTATTATTATACACAAAAAGACTGCTATATTAAGCTCAAGTTTTGAAGTATTAATTGTAAACAATAAATTTTTATGCGTTAAATATTAATATATAAGAGAAATATTTTTACAAAACTTATAATATATTATTATTATTGCTACAAATACCCTTTTGCTCATACATATTATATGATTAGGTAGAGGCAATAACTTTTCTAGTGTCGGCCTCATGCGAACCATTTATCTTGCAACATATATAGGAGAAGCTTTGCTTTTCTCTTTATCTTTATATCTTCTTCTTTCTCATTCAGAGTTCTTTGGGGGGGTTTTGCTTTTGCAATTCCAGTGAACCCATTACCTATATAACCTACGCATACATATTTATATATGTATTATATATTCCCTACTGAGCTTTAAATTGGACTTAGTTAACTTCAATTTTTTTATAGGACGTATCTATAAATAGTCACATAATGAAGCAATATTTTTATACCAAGATATTAGAAACTGTATATAGATATAAATTATACTTACTTATCCACTACGTAGAATGCCAAAAGTAAATTATTAATTAGGTTCTTTTCAAATCCCAATTACTTTCACTAATCGGGTTAATTAAAAATTAATTAATTAATTAATTAACTTGGTCTTTACAAGTTGTGTCTTTCTCTACAATTCGTAATTTCTACTTAAATGTTCAGTGAATTGACAGCAGCAGCCACTCGACTCAGCCTCTAATTACCTTTTTGACGACAACTGTTGACTTTAATTGCTTACGATACTTTTAATTTCTGGTATGTTAACATCACTTTATTAAAGTTTTAATTATAATTACTTGTCTAAACTTCTAATCTTTCTTATTAAAAAAAATTATTAAAAAAGTTAAATCTTGATAAATTTTTAAAAGTAATTACTTATTAACTAGGTCGTGATCAATGTACTATAATCAAGTATGACATGTTAATTAAGCACATATAATAATCATATATAATTTTCAATTTTTACATTCAAATATGCAATTAATGATGATACAATATATATATATGTACGAAGATTGTATATATGAATCCACTAATTAATCATCCATGATAATTTTCAATTAAATTTCATGATCTAAAAATATGTATATATATATATATATGCATTCGTCTATAAGGCAACTAGGCCGTAAGTGATGTGTGATTCACTAATCAACTAGCAATAAACTTTGGCAGGCATTTTTGCTTAATCGAGCTTCTCCATTTGTTATGGAGATTTTCTTTTCCTCACTATTTCTGTGTAACATAATATATACCTATAAACATATATGTATATGTACACATGATACTGTTTTGCGCAAATTGCGATGATGGAGAAATAACTTTAGAAAGCCAATACATAAAAGGAAACAAATAGGTTAAGCGGTTAATTAATTTCATATAATTTACTTTTATGGAAAGAATATGTTAGAATTATTATAAAAATATCAAAAGATTAATTTTTATTCTCATTTACACTCCAATATTAATTTGTTCTAGAGTACATACATTATATGTAAATACCTAAAACTTAAAAAAAAATAAAGTCAAAAATTAAATACGGAAGCGAAATAATAGAGTTTAAGGTTTATTTTTCTTTATAAAATAATTTAGAATGTCCAATAGAAATACGTAAATATCTATTCTAAAAAAATAAACGAAAATTAAAGAAATAAACAATAGACAATATACTGAGCATTATATAACGAACTTCACTAGCTTTTGAAATGAGTTCGAGTGGTAAACTATTCACAACCCTCTTGTTGATCGAGATTTGAGTCTTGATTCTCTTAATCTAAAATAGTTAATGAAATAGTGAGTTATACTATCATAGTAAGAATATCACACTACTCATCAATACAGAAACTGAAAGTTGTTAAAAATTATAAAAATAACTAATGGAGCTCTTGATTTAAGTAAATTCATTTATCATAAGAAAAACCATTTATTATATATATTTACCGTTGCGAGATTTTTAAAATCGACCTATAGAGACAATAAATCAAATAACATTCTAATCTCATTTTTAAGCGAGCAATAACAATTATTTTCCCTTTTTATTTGTCTACTATTATCTTTGGGGGCTCATAAAGATGTCTCACTACGCGTGAACCAATATCCAACATTGTCAACTAACTAACCGTTCCCATACCCCGTCTAGTTTGAGTGCCAAAAATATCATCTCTAAATACCTCGTCCAGTATGAGGGTGAATCGGGTCATCCACATACCCCGTCCGGTATGAGCATCAAAAATATCATTTCTCGATACCTCGTCTGGTATGAGAGAATATTTACAGTAGGTTCTCTATGTATCCAGTCTGTCCACCATTTCTCAGCATATCCAGTGAGACTACCATTTCATTAATTCACATGATTAAATAATTTTTCGTTTGTATATTAATTTTTAATTTCACAAATCAACCGTAAATCACACAAGACAAGCAATTTATATATCAAGAAAGCACAACTGAATTATCCAACCATTCCAATATATCATCATGTATTTAAAGCTTCAAATTCAATAATTAGTTAAACATGACAAATAAATAACTAAATGGTTCCGGCTCCATTAGTAACCTGTAATTATTCTCTAGTTTTCTAAATTACATAAAATATCATACTATTAATTATTAAGCTTCAATTCCATAACAGAGAATAAAGTGACGGATTTTTACCCAAATTTGTGTCCGGAATACCGAACTTTATAATGTGCCTACTTGGTCCCCACTTGATCCCCAGGTTTTCTAAATTTTTATGTAGGGAATTAAAACATGCTTCACATACCTAAAAATACCTCAAAATCTAAAATCGGTGTTAAAAATTCTTTTTCGGCCAATTTCGGGGTTCCGGCACGACGACATCACCTTGCTCCTGCGACGGCACAACCGCCTGCAGCGGCAATTTACATCAGCTTGGCCATTTTTCGGCCTGTTTTATACCTATCCCTACAAGAAAATACGTTAAAGGACCTCAGTTGGCCGAAAAAAGTTTTAAAAAAAAAGAAACTACCGGTGGTGGGATTTTTCGGTGCAACGGCTCTGCCAACTCAACTTCGTGGTTGATTTTTCTTCTTTCAACCTATAGAAAATATAACGATGAACATAACGGTATAAAAATTGCACGAAACGAAAAACGGGAAGGGGCTCATCGGAGGAGGTTGCGAGTCTTGCCCGCGGCAATGCCACCAGACTTTATCCGCAGTTTTCAACTCACCCACCCTTCCTTTTGCTCCGATTTGGTCATGGGAGTGCTCGAAATCAAATTTCGAGAGAATAAGAGAATTTTTACTTTTTTGGCGGTCGGATGTGGCTTCGGCGCAGTGGCTGACAGTGGTCGGCTCCTTTCTTCGATGACTGATTCTTTTTCTCCGTCGGGAGGCTGGCAGCTAGGGTTTAGGTTCAATGTAATGCGAAATATTTGTACTCGTATCGCGTTAATCTGGACTGTTCATCGCGTTTGATCTCAATCGTTCAATCGCATTTAAAGAAAAAATGAATTTGGACCGTTTATCGCGATTTGATCTCGATCGTTCGATTCTGTTTAAAGAGGGAACGAATCTGAACCGTTCATCGAGTGTGATCACGACCGTCCGATCACGCCTGAGAAAGGAATGGATCCAGATTGTCCATGCGTGCGGGAACACTTCCGAGTCGTCCGATCTTAGGGCACGCGGATCGCCAGCGTAGCCTCCCGCATGACATCGAATCAACGTACCGTGTCACGCGGCGCTCTCCGGTTCGTCGAGGCTACTGACTGCACAATATTACGTAGCTTAATTTTCTTCAATTGCGTTCTGACTCATAATTTTCAATTTCTCTTTCAAAAACACTATCTGAATTCAAATTTTTACTTTTTTTTTTCAAAATTGTTTTCAATTTCATATTCAACTAATTTTTTTTTTCCATAATTTCACATTAAATTAAGATTTATTAATTTCAAAAATAAATTTTATACATTTTTTAATATTAAATTAATCCCGAATCAAATTTTCGGGCCCGAGTATTACATTATACATAAATTTATATAAAGGGTTTTACATGTAAATAATTATTAATTGAGTTTAATTAATTTCATGATAAAAAAATGATATAATTAATTAAATTTAATTTCTAAAGCTTTTTATATAGTTCAAATATAAAAAATGGTTAAATTTTTTTAGATGATATTTTACATTATCATTCTATAAGTTGATCAATTAACTTAAATAAAATTAATCTCTATGTTGCACCAAATTAAATTATATTTATTTAAGTCAATTAATTAATTAAAATCCTTTTCATAAATATATATATTTATATGTATGTCATGATCCAAGTTGGTATTTGTTTTAAATTAATTTGGTGCTCAATACTTGCGTGCATGCGTCATGACAATTACAAGAGATTAATAAAACTTTTGATCTTTCCTTTCCTAAGAAAACAATGACATTAACAAAAGATTTTTACTAGTTCAAAATGCATTATTTTTGTTGTCATAATATATAGTCTTCATTCAAATTTGGGGTGTTATAAGAATATTATTTTAAAATTTAAGAGTATGATAATAATTTAAATTTTGAAATCGAATTTAACTGAAACAGGTAGATTGGCAGAATATTCTATAATGTGAATGTTTAATTTTTCTTTTTTTTACTCTTACAATAGTAAATTATAATAATTTAATTTAATTTTTAATTCTTATTTTTTTACAATATACATTATATTTATTTTTTTAAAAATTAGAATATTGTTTATATATATAAAAATGTTAAAGATTAATATTTAAATAAACAATCAAACAAACTGTACGTCACTGATCTTGATGTGTAGCCATCGATTTCACCGATTAGTGTTTTCTTTTACTCTCAATCAAACACAACTTCAGTGTTTATTATTTTATTAATTATTATTTCACTCCCATTCAAATAATTTACGCAGTAAAAACTTTTTACCCCCAAAAAAATTACTGGATTCTCACACTGTCATCGTACCCCGTCACGACACGTATCCATTTGGATCCTCCCCCCTGTTTTTGTTTCTTCGCGAGTAAGTTACAAAATCAAGCCACCGTCGTGGACCCCTCGCGGTGACGTCACCCCATAATTTTTGAATTGTCAAAAAAAAAAAAAAAAAAGAGTATCTTATGTTTATTAAGATTACGATTAAACCCCACCCAAGTGCCCCCTGACTCAAAAGCTAAATACGGAGAGAGCGCTTACCACGTTTTACTATCTCCAGTATTGTTATGAATGTACTAAAATACCCTTGTTGTGGGTCCCATTACTACCCCTTCTCGTTGCCCATAAATATCAGCCCCCTACGCTGCATTTCTTCCCTTTCCTCCTCCGCTCTATTTCCTATCTCTTAGCATAAAGCATTTTCCATTTGTTTCCTGTTCGTTCCTCTTTTTTTTTTTTTTTTCCCTCCCTTTAATTTACTATTATTTATATGACCATGTTGTCTGCTGTTATGCCACCTGTTTCTTCTTTTGACCCGGCTCTTGACAACCCGTTTTCGGCTTTCGAATCCGGGTTTACCCCATGGGACTTCTCGGGGTCGGACCTCTTTTCTCCCATGCACTCCCCATCTCCTAAACCCGTGGAATCCAACTCCGGTTCCGATGACCCTACCCCTAAACACACAGCTACCAAGTTGAAGTCAAGCTCCGATGGAACAGCTGGTTCGACCAAGACGGTGTCGGTGGTGGACGAAAGGAAGTTGCGGCGTATGGTGTCCAACCGGGAATCGGCCCGCCGGTCCAGGATGCGGAAACAGAAGCACCTGGAGAACCTACGGAACCAGTTGAACCGGCTAAGGATGGAAAACCGGGAATTCTCCAACCGGTTACGGTTCGTCGCGTATCACTGCCAACGCGTGCGTAATGAAAACGATCGGCTTCGATCGGAGCACACCTTACTCCGACAAAAGCTGTCGGAGATACGACAAATCTTGCTCCTCCGGCAGGTCCAACAGTTGTCTTCCTTTGCTTGGCCGTGCAATTCAACCGCCGCCAGTACAGTGACCAGTATTAACGAACAATTTACAGCACCATTAATCAGTAATCACGTAATCTTGAACACATAATAAACGGCGTCGCTGGATCAACTCCTAAAACAAGAACCGAACAAGACCAGATTCTCTCTTTCAATTCTCTCCGTAATTACAAAATCATTATACTATTATATATATATATATATATATAGTTTATATATTTATGTAAATTCATTAAAAATGGTAGTTTGATAGGCTGAGAAATTATTGGTGTGATTTTTGAAAATGGTGAAAATCAGCGGTTTTTTCTTTTTTAAAAAAGAAAACCGGTGTTATTATTATGTAAAAAAAAAAGAGGCTTTAATTAGTGGGTGGTTTATTAAATTATTTTTCTCTGCCTTGTTATTATTAATTAATTAATTAATCACTAATTTACCTACAAAATCCTTAGTTTTTGATAATTAATTAATAATTATTGTAAAAATATTAAGGTTGGCAAACAATGAGCCCAAGTATTTCTAAGTGGTGCCAAGTCCATCAACTTTGCCGGCCTTGACAAATAGTAAATTAATAAAGGAAGTGTAATGTCCTAAATGTCCTCCGATGGCATCTAATCATTACCAAAATAAACAGGGATAATATTGTAATTTCTCTCCCACCCCCTCATATTTTTTTGTTGTTTATATTTGGGATTATAAAAGAGGAATATGCTGAAACTAAATGCTCAACAACATTACATTACTAATCATAGTCGTTAGTATTTGACAAATAAATCCACCGGCCAAAAAGCAGGGGCAATAACTACAATGACAAATGTTCATTTTGGGCTGCTTGTGAAATATTCTGATATAATTTGATTGTGATTTTATTATTATAATACCTTTATATATATATATATATATATTTTATTTAAATTAATGTTTACGATAATTTATGAAATCAAATTAATTATTATTTCACGTTTACTTTAAATTTATTATATTCTAATTTAATATGTAGAACTCAATAATTATTTTTTGGGTCATATAAATTATTTAAATTTTAAATTTTTTGCTTAGACGTTCAAAACAATAATAAACTAAACCTACAATTTTTTTTTTTTTTAAAGAAGTAAAAATTTTAAGTAAAATAATGAAAAAAGTTAAACCGCAGTAATTGAATTTTTACAGTCAGATTAAAATAAAGTTAGACAACATGGGTGAAAGTAGATACACTAATACACATACGTAAAGATACTTCATCATTGAGATTAAAAATTGGTAGCAATGTAATGTCAAAACGTGTTAAAATAATAGGTAATTAGCTACCTCATTAATTTACTAGAAAAGTTAATTACATGTCAAACAAGATCTTAATTTAAATGATTGCTCAAAATATAAAGCAATTAAGAACTAATAGCCTAAAGTTAATTACTTTTCTTTTTTCTCTTGTGAGAATGATTGGGTTGGGAATAAGTACAAATGTGAAACAAGCTTTAGTGTGCATATAATTATAATAATAATAAAGTGACGTGCGACTTTTTTTATTTAAAAATTTAATTAATTGGGCCCTCTAAATTTGTGATCAAAGACGTAATCCAATTTATATATATATTTTTTTTTTTAAAAAGAGAGAGTAGATTTGAAAATTATTATTTTGTGGGCAGAAATATTCAATTTTATTTTCTAATTATTCGATTTTTTATACGTATTTTTTAAAATATGGTTTCCATTGTTTAGATAAACCAAACTTCATTGTTATATACTTGCAAAAAAATTCTAACGTGTAATTATATTTTTACTAATGAGCTAGTTTATTATTATTAGTATTTATAATTGAATTATATAAAATATAAATATGACATAAATTTGAATAGAAATAGTTGGTAATTCTAAGTTAAGGGTATGACAAATTTAAATTAGATATATGGGTAAATTATTTTTTAATAAATAAAAATACAAAACAAAATCTATAATTATAAAATTAAATACACAAATACTATTTATTTTATATTATATTGAATACGTAAAGGATGAATGATTTTTCTATACTAACTACAATTTACGAAAGTAAAATAAATTTGAGGCAAATATAGTTACATTTTTATTACATGAATTCTTAATTATTATAATTAACAAAAAATGTTGTGGATAATCATAAATTTGGTCAAACGTAATCCAATCTTATAATAACCAAAACTTTAGCCAAAAAAATTATATTGTTAAAATGAATAATGGAAAACAAAAGGAGTTTGCCTTCGTCACTCGCATTTTAATTACTTTCCTAATAATAAACTGTTAATTTAATAAGCTTGTTGGATTTTTTTTAATTAGCTTTTGGTGGAATATATATACACACACACACACACACACACACATATATATATAAGAGCGCATTATCAAGTAGTGCAATGGATATTCCTCGCATATTATCTTCAATAAGAGTATAAGACAGAGCTGAAAGAAAATTTGAAAGTAAAATTTAAGAATATGTACAATTTTTTTATAGGTTAATATAAAATTTTAACTTGTCTACTTTTTATTTCCCCTCAATTATAAATTTAATTAAATTAATTATATATTTTTAAAAATATTTGAATTAATTAATCCCTATCATTAACCTCTAACATTATTAATTTATCTACTTTTACGTGATATTTTTTAATATATACAAAATCTTTATATCTACCAATAGCATTTAATTTCGTAATAATTCATTCAAGAAATCGTGCATGAAGAATATATTCTTTGACATACGATTATCGAATTGAGCAAACATGATCAATAGTTAAAAAAGAGGGCAAGGAATGCTTGTTCGACCTTTAGGATAAACGTTATTTGTATGGTTTCTTCGATAAATTATCTTTCCACTACACCATTTGCCTCGACTTCAAAATAACTACGGATACTAACAGGTTAAAATATGCTATCATGTTAGTAATATTTAAAATACATTTTATTTTTTATTTTTTAAAATATTAGACTAATTTCAGCGGACACATATATAAATTTTTGTTGATCTAAGAAACTATTAATTTATGAGATAGTATCTTATGAGAATCAATTACTTACTAAAAAATGTTAGACATCAAAATTAATTACGCATAACATTAAATATTAATGATATTATATGTTTATAATAAATATAAACTAATTTAAATGTTTAACGTGTTATTTTACGTGATTTAATAGTTTATCAAAAAATGATGCGTGTTAAAATTAGTTAACACGACATCATATATTAACATTAGTAGATGTTAGTAACATAAAGTGATCGATACATCAAATAAATATAGCAAAAAAGAGTAATGAATACAAAACTTTTTAGTCTCCCACCCTGGTCAGATGGACACGGGCAAGACATCCCACCCATCTTGGCTTCTCATATATATGTATACATTCATTCTCCTACCGCACGTGCTAAGTATTTTTGTATGTTTGTATATATATATTTTGTATTTTTGTTTATTTTAATGATTTCTTGTTTGATTTTTCTCATCACATAATTAAATTGGAGTTTTATTCTAATTACTGTAGATAATTTATTTCAATTCTCAAAAAGTAGCCTTAAAATATATTAATTAATTAAATATCTGAAATAACCCTAACTAATATTTAATTTTCTAATATATGACTACAAATTTCTTAACAACATATGTGTAAAAAATGTTACTTTTAAATTATTTGAGAACTAAAATTATAGGACCATATATATTCTTATAGTCAAAATAAATAAATAAATAAATAAATTCAGATAAAAATTTATTTGTTCAAATATAGTCCTAATTGAATGAATCACATGATTTGATTCAGACTTTATAATATGCGATATGTGTATATATATATATATATGTATCATATTATACAAAAGTAAAAACAAAGTTGGAGTAGGTAGAGATTAGAACCCATATCGAATCACCTGTCAAATAAAAAAAGGGTTCTTAGAAGTTTACGACATGATTCGTGAAGGTGCCGTTGCCTTGTCTTCTTTCCTTCACTCCCAAGTTATCAACCACCGGGTGTTGGGTGCGGAGGAGCTACGTCTCCCGGGTTCGATCCCTGTTTGACACAACAATCGTGTTTTCTTTTAAATATTTTTAAATCAACTTTGTATGTTGAAATTATTTTCCAATTTAAATTTCAATAAGATGATTTGGTAGTCAATTATGGAATAAACCAGAAA
Source organism: Carica papaya (assembly GCF_054855325.1). NCBI lineage: Eukaryota > Viridiplantae > Streptophyta > Magnoliopsida > Brassicales > Caricaceae > Carica > Carica papaya. Next base: position 1,792,786 of record NC_142312.1, on the reverse strand, counting down.
ATTTGTAGGTACCACTAATTTTAATTACGTGTTACAGCAACCAAATCATTTCTCTTTTTTTAATCGCGTCAAATTTTTGGATGAAAACTGACCCACCCACATCCAATAAGATATTACACCCTCACCTATCAGTTTGCTTTTTCTTTTTCTTTTTTTTTTTTTTTTTTTTTAATTTTTAATTACACAATTATATTTTTTTATAAATATTTTTAACGGCAAAAAAATTATATTTAATTATTATGAAAATATATTAATTTTTTAAAACAATTTAATTAATTTTATCAATAAACAAATAATTTTAAAGAATATAAAAAGTAATTTAGAGTTACGGATGCAATTTAAACAAATATATTTTGAATGAATTCAATTTTTATTAATTCTTAAGACATTTGAACAAACCAAATTTTTGTTAATTATTTAAATAATAAATTTTAACTATTTTTTATATTCCGAGAAAGTTCGTTCACTATGTATATATATGTGTGTGTGTATGCGTAGATACACAAATATATATATATATATATATACACAGACATATGCATATTAGCCCTTTTATTCATATGAGAATTCGTAACTTTCCTCCAAATTTAGAAGTCATATATAAGAAGAACATATCAGCCACATGATAATATTATATGTTTAAAATTTCACTCCAACATATTACCTACCTGCAAAACTAAAGTAGAATTAACAAGAGATTGACAAAACATTTCTCCTAACTCTTGTGCATACATCATCAACATCTTCAAAAAATTATAGAAAAAGAATTTAATGTCTGTGCTTCAAAGACGACACCCGAATTTGATCCTTATGAAGAGAAGAAAAATTTGTAAAATGCATCATGAAACTATCGTCTCTAACTTCACAAGAATTCTTGCAAGAGAAAATTGACCGTGTGCTCCTCCTTCCTTTATCACTATTACAAATTACATTACTTTTCTTTATTTTGCGACTTGACTTACCATTTGCAACGATACTACTCTTTGTGCACTCCTTGTAAGCTGCGAGAAAGGGATCGCCATTGTAATCTTGTTGCCACCACTTCAGAATTTTCTTAGATGTGCTTCGATGTAGAGTCTGTGATGATAAACATGGTGGGAGAGGAATACTTTGTTTTTCTTGATCGGTAACATTTGAACACCTAATTTTATTTGAACCGTTTATACAAGTGATACTAGAAGGTAAGTTTGGAGAATGTGGTAGTGCTAGCAAGGATGATAATTTGAGATTAAGGGTATGAAGTCCTAGACCTATAGGGCAATCTTGATTGGTTTTGTTCTTGGAGACACCGGGTTTGTCCTCCCAAGAAAAGGGTATGCTCCATCGTGAGTGAACATTTTGATAAGTCATGGCTTTGTTGAAGAACAACAAGTGGAGATTGCATACAGAAAGACACACATATACATACATGCATATATGTGTTTTCTTATAGAGGAAGTGGGTTATGGAGTTATATTAGAATCCTCATGCAATCCACACCGTACTACCGGTTAAAAGCAAGATTAATATGAGGGAAGCCAAACAAGGAAGAAGTGAAGGGGAAGATTGAATTTGTTTTGGAATGAAAAATTGAAGGGGAGATACGATCATGAAAGCAAAGGAAATAAGGCAGTGTTTGTTATAATTCATTGTTATTAATATATGGCAAATAAGAAATGCTAAAACAGTGTGTGCCTTTAATTTTCACTAACGCATGGATTTGTGACTACTCACCAATTTAACTAATTAGTTGGGGTCTAGTCTATGGTAGATGAAGTTGATTAATCAATAATTAATTAAATCAAATAATTTATTTTATTATATAAGTCATGGAAATTATACTTCTCTCTTAAAAAAAAAAAAAAAAAATCATTTCCATTGTCTTATTAGATCAGTCAAATCTTTTTTAGTATGAATTATTATAAACATTTTGTATATAATATATGTCCTTATATATTTTTCTAATATAATCTTAATTTCCCTTATTATTAATTAATCTTTAATTTCTTTTTTAATTTGGTGTTTTAGCATTAGTATATACCCATTTCCTATGTAGTGTAGTGCTTAATCTCCTAAATAGTTCACGATGTCATCTTTAGGTTATTTATTTTTTTCTAATCATATAATTTACAAATAGTTATATATATATATATACAAGTAAAATAAAATAAAAAAAAGTTGACGGCAAAGAAAAATGAAAATACATATTAATTAGTAATATACTAATTTTAAAAATAAAATCAACGAACTTATTTTGGTCAACATGGTCAGTTACTGATGAGATGCATGAACTGTGGGCAATGGTGCTAACTCACCAACACGGACGTAATTGGAAATATTTACGGTGGTAAAAGTATTTTTCACTTTTTTCTGACTTCAGTTAAAAAACAAAACATCTACAATTAAAATAAAATAAATTTATGAAAATATTAATAAAATGGAAATGTAAACTTTACGTATAAATTAATCTTAATGGGCTTTAAACCTAGCCGTAAAAGATCCAATCCTAATTCTCACTGAAAGCAAATTGGGCTTTGCATTAAGCCCATACAAATTTGAAGTTCATTTTCCACGGTGTCGTTTTACCCCAACCCAGTTTATACAGGGACAGGAATGTCATTTCATTTCCATTTTAGGGTTTCGTGGTTGTATATAATGCCATAAACCCTTTTGTGCTTCGCACTTGTCGATTGTGGCATTTCTATCCTTCTCCGGCCGTCTTCATCTCTCTACGAATCTGTTTTTTCGTAGTCCTTTCCGTAGTTTTTTGGTTGATGTCGGTCTTTAGGGTTTACTATTTCTTTTTATTTTGGCTCTTGAGCAGGCGATGATGACCGATAACATTTCTCGATGCTGAAATTGGATGGACCAAAAAGCGATATGCAAATGGTGTATGTATATGTACATGTGTGTGTGTATTGCTATTTGATGACTGCGTTTGTGCGTGTCTGAGCCTTTCTTTTTAGCTTAATTTTATCTTCCATTAATTTCATGATTTTGTATTTTAAATTTTGATAATTGAAATTTGAGTTTGGGAAGATTTGGGGTTCAGCGATGATTATAAAAGAATTCCTCGATCTGTAACGCTCGATTTGGGCATGACAGACTTCTTTTACACCCATAGAATATGAGCTTCCCCCACTCTTCCACCAATTTTTTAAAAGAAGATTTGTGTGTTTCTGCATCTGTTTTTTTATCTTAACTTGTCTTGTAAGTTCCAAACATGGATTTGAATCAGTCCGATTGTGTAATCCAATTAAAATAGCAGCATGGGAATTAATCAACCATGCAGGATAAGGTTAAGTGGAAAGATGTAAAGTGAAGATTGAAGAGGCAAGAAGCGTCGAATGCAGAATGTTGACGTTTTTATGCACTGAAGAATAATTAATTAATCATGACTTGAATTGCTTTTTTATGATTTTCTTCTCTCTGTATTTTGTAAAAAGTAACAGAGAAAAATGTAGTTTTCGTTTGCTGGATTTGGAAGATGGAGGGGGTTACAGCGATGATTATAAAATAATTCCTCGTTCTGAATGCTGGATTCCGGCATGACAGACTCCATTTACACCCATAGAATATGAGCTTTTCCCCCGAATCTTCCTTTTTCAAAATAAGTTTTTTTTCTCGGGTTTAACTTTTCTTCATTTTAAATAGCAGGATTTGAATTAAAGAAAATGGTAGGATTAGTAAATTGCAAGCACACTACCATGGAAACCTCAAAGATGACATAGATGTTGGAACAATGAACTATACTGGAAGCTATTATTTTTTGAAAAGCTCAAGTAACTGGAAGAATGGAAAATGGAAAAAGAAGAAATGTGCTAGAATGCTGAAAAATTGAATGCGGAGGAAGAGGTGGATCGGATCTCTTACAGGGACGATTGGCTAACTAGGGGGTTCGGAGGCTGGAAAAATATATATTCCATGAGATGGAAATAGCAGAAGCAAGATATGGAAGTCGCATTAGCGGAGAGGAAGACGCTGTATCGAAGAAGTAAAGAGTGAACTGCTGACGTAGATGATGATGGATTAATGACGTGCAAATGAAAAAATAAAAAAGAATTTGTTCTGTTAATGATATTTTATTAAAGTTTAGTTTGGATAGAAATTAATAATAAAGAATATTAAAACTTTTTATAACAAAATTTTTATACTTCCTTCCAAAAGTAATAATATATTTTCCTCTCTTTTCTAAAAATTAATATACTATTATATGTTACTAAATATCTTTTCAATTTCTACACGTAATAAAATAATTGAATTGAATTTAGATCAAATAATTCGTTCAAAATTTTTTTAAAAAAAATTCAAACCTGCTATGAATTAAGGACGGATTAGGATTCAAATCAAGTTTTAGATTTGATAAAACCTGCCCATTATCAAAAATAAGTTTCTGCATAATTCAACTTCTTAATTCATAAAGATAGCAAATTCTTGTTTTACCCAGATAATTTAACTTTATTACAGTTTAAAATCTGTAGTTTACACAAAATTATCAATGTCTGTTAATCTCATTTTGTTTAGTTTTGCAATATGTTTAGATGGAGTGAAGTTCTTTGTTCCAATATTTAGGTGGAAGACAGATGATGATGATGGGCAGATTGTCTATGAAACATTTATTCCATTTGAAATTTGAGGGACCAACAGTTGGTCCCATGGTTTTAAGAGGACAGGAGTCGAGTCAATGGTATGGTCCGTGGCTAGGACCCCAGATGGGGCAGGAATGGGCTAATCAACTCAAGTGGGGGCTGTGCTGGGTGGCCAGGCCACAAGGGTGCCTCCTGTCTGGACTCCAGGAAACTCCATTCCAATCTGCTTCACTCATCTCAATTATGCTCATCTCTTACTCATCTGAAAAAACCTCTGTCACATTATAGCCCAACATTTAATCAATTACAATATGTATTTTTGGAACTTTATGTGTATTTCTCCCCAACTAACTTATATGTATATATACAATTATGTTCATTTCTTTGAAGCTATCTTACCCATCTGAAAAAAAACTTGTCACATTATGGCCCAACATTTAGTCAATTATCAATATGTATTTTGGAACTTTATATGTATTTCTCCGCAACTAACTTTTATGTATATTATATATATATATATATATATATAGATCATAAAGGAAGTTTCATCTCCATATTGATCATTATACGACCCCACAGATTTTGGGTTCCAGCCAGTAAAATATCAATCCTTATAATTGTATTGAAACATCAGTTTCAGCTGTCATTTCTTTCCAATAATGCAAATAAAACCAACAAGTATAAGACAACTGAAAAATAAGAATAAAAGAAAATAATAAAAGGGTATTAATTAGTTGCTTCAGATTCACAAACTATAGAGAGATTACTGAGAAATCGAAGATCAGTCAGAACGGGCCAACGCATATTCTCGATTGCTTTAACCCAAGTCCCTAATCCGAAAATTCTAAAAATTCATACACTAAAACGTCTTGAAACAAAGACAAAACAACCAAATTGGATCAAACAAAGTTACAACAAAGCCTCTTGTTTGGTCTCTGACTTTCTGATTGTTCAGCATCACATAGATGGGATGGAGGAGCTGGCTAACGAAGAGCCAAGCACGTCATCGCAGAGGCTGGCCCCCTCATTGCCTTTCTTGTTCTCAGCTATTGAGCTGCTCCCTGAGCTGCTGTTTGAGAGAGAGCCAAATGCTGACTTCTGCAAGACACCAGTTGGCGAAGAGCCTAACTGTGGACTGCCATCCCAGCCTTCGCTAATCAGGTTAAGTGCTGCTGATGAGTTCTTGATTGTAGCCAAACTGTTGCTGGTGCTGGTTAAGACCTCTCCCAAAGGACCTCCCATTGAACTTCCCCAAGAGATCGGTGGCACCATGTTATTTCGCTTTTTGCTCAGCTCACCAATGTTGCTGTTCAGCCTCAAACCCATTTGTATTGCTGGATCTAATTCGCGAGATAACCTAAGTGGTGAGAGGGCAAGTTTCTCTTGCGTGGGGGAGGATGTAGATGATGAAAACTCCGAAGATGGCATAGGGATTGACATCGAGAGCTGGGTCCAGTCCGATTTTAGCTCTTCATGCCAAGTAATAACAGAATGATTAGATTGATCTTTTGGCCAGTCATCCATAAATTGGTGAAACGGATGTTGTTCTTGCGTTTCTTGATCTCCGAAGTCAAGGTATGACACATAGTTTTTTGAGCTCATGTAACCGCTCCTTTGCGAAGGGTTAAGGAGGGAATCCGACGAAACAAGCCCAAACTCTGAGTGAGATGATTCTTCCAACAGGATGTCTTGTTTTTGAATGCTAAAAGCAGTGTTGTTAGATTTCCCATTGATCGCGGAAGACAAAGTTGATAGATCGCACGGATCTTGTACTCTGCCAAACAGATTCTATATTATTTACGAAAACGACAACTTACCGATGTCGAACAACAACAAAATGAATTTAATAAACCAAGATATGGTTTCTAATTAGGAAAATGGATCAAGATAAGCTGTGATCTTGCGGAATTATGAAAAGAAAATTGAAATACAAAAAATGTACCGATGATCATAATTTCCCAGACATGGAATCCAAAGTTTCAAGTTCTACAGGACCAGTCACCATCACCAAAGCGATGAGAGAAAAATAATGGGGTCCTACTTCAAAGTAAAGGAAAAGGAAAGAAAACAAAGCTATGCAAACAAACAATAATAAGAGATTAATCATAATGCAAACGAAAAAAAAAACAATGTGATTTTTCACCTGTTGATGAGAGAGTCAGCAGAAGGATTGGGCCGATTGGCCACGACAGGCTTCAAATTCTTGAGTTGGTGCTGCGAGATTGCAAGACTGTTGGGTGCGCCGCTACTGGGTACTATCGCCGATGTTGATGACATGGAAGAAGTCATCGGCGGCACCACTGCCAACTTTGAATTGGCAGCAGGACCAGTTGCTGCATGGCCGATCTGGCCTTCCACAGGCTTTCTTGAACGATGGCGGCCCCTGTTTATGTGCCTTTCGCAGTACTTCTGATCGGCAACCGCGTCTCTGGAGCACCGCCATTTCTTCCCATCAGTTCGTCGGCACCGCCCTGGCTCAGGGTCCGTGCTGCCGGAGAAACCCAGATGGAAAGACCCCCATCCCACTGCGTCCATTTTTTTTAAAGTAACAAAATTAAACTTAAAAACGATCATGATCATAGAATAATTAATTATAAAGATACACAAGGCAAAAAAGAACAGAAAAGAGGAAAAAAAATGAGAGAGAATTTAGCATCAAATTTCAAAACCCAGTTTCACTTTACAGCAGAAAATTCACTTTTACATTTGGGTATATCCTGCTTGTGGAAAAAAACTTTGAGATTACACTGTACAGAAGCACCGATGTGAAGACATGATTGGATAAAAAAAGAATAAGGAAAAACAAAAGAGACAAACCCAGAAAAAGTTAGGAGCTTACAGGAATTTGAAGACAAGGATCCAGCAGAGGAGCCGGTCAAGCTAAATGGGTAAAGGGACTTTTTGAGAGACATGAGCAAATTCGAGGGTACAGGCACATTTGCTGTGATGTACTTGTAGATCAAGGCTTGATGTTCTAATTCAATCCACTGAGATGGACTGAATGGGCCTCTGCCTCCAGCAAAATGCCCGTGCATGGTCGCATTCAAGCTTCCAGAAACATAACCTGAAAGTAACAGAGAAAAAGAAAACACTTGACTTTAATATTCATGGAAGCGGAGCATATACGCTGGAGACTTTCTTCAGTTTTGACCAAATGGAAAAGAGAAAAAACTCAAAAGAGGAAGGAAAGAAAAGTAAAGAAACAGAACCAAACAGGTCTTATATGGTATAGACTATAGTCCACAGATTTTCTTTCCTAATCCTTACTGTAGCAGCAAATTTTGACAACATTACACCGAGAAAATCGGCATAAGTGTGTATGAGAGTGGAAAATAAAAATAAAAGGAAAAATAAAATAAATAATCCTTTTCATGACAAGACCCAATAGTCCTCAAAATTACATTTCAACAAATTTTCCCCGTGAAAAGACAATCACACAGAAGATTGAAACGAGAAGCATAACAAGAATGTGGCTAACTAAATTCGTTCCTCCCCGAACTCAGATAGATTCCTTCAATACCCATCTCTCTAAGTCAAGCATCAAATAACACTCATCAAATTTGACTAAATCCGAACCACGCAAAGATCGACAACACAGACCTGCATTTCTAGCATAACCAGATGCAGTAGCAGCAGTAGGCTGGTGGTATGGAGGAGTATTCTGCGAGCTTCTCTGCAGCAACATTCCGCAATCTCTAGTCAGAAATGGAACTTCAGATTGTGCGGAAGAGAAGCTCAGCATATGCCCTTGTTGGCTGGATGTATCAGCAGCGACGGCGGAATTAGTATTAGATCTCAAGAGAGGAGAAGTTGTTGCCAGGTGCAACGGCATTGTCTTAGCGACTTTGGAGGTCCTCCAGTCATCTTCGCCGGGCCTAGATCTCTCTTGCCTGACAAACCCAGATCCGAGAACGTTGTGATTTGTGTCGGGGGCCGGCGGCGGTTGAGATGAAGCGCCGGCGCTCTCAGGACCCACCAGACCCTCCAACCCGAGAACACCGAAATCCATAGCGGAGACAAGAACAATCTAAAAATAGTCTTCAAAAAGCATGAGTTCATGACAAGGAACATAAAGTTGAAGCCTTGAGCATGAGTATGAAGAAGAAGAAGAAGCAGAAGAAGAAAGAGAAAGAAGGGGGCATCTTAAAGAAAGGTTTGGTTTTGTACTGTTTGGAATTTGATTTTAAAGGAGCGATTTTTAAGAATAGCTAAAATAATTGGAGAGAGAGTGAGAAAGGGAAAGAGAAAGAGGAGTTGAAACTGAGGGGGGAGAACAGACAAGGCTAGGAGACGACGACTACTTCTACTCCCAAACCAAACACGGTCTACATCTCGAACATGCTAGCACATATATACGCACACACACACACACACACACATATATATATATACCCATGTTTTTTTTTCCAAAGTGAAAAATAAATTAAATAAATTTAGTGGTCTTTTTTTTTTTTTCTGTTTTGCGGAAATCACGAGGTTAAAATTAAAAATATTTTCAGCTTGTTGGATTTTGTTTTTATTTGAGAGCCTTCCTCTTTCTTTATGGAAAATTTATAAAGATACTATTTTCTTGCCAAATTTGTCTTTCTACTTCAAAAAATAAATAATAATAATAATAATAGACCAGTAAAAATGACAACAGCGAAAATTAAAAAATACATTTTTTTTCATTTTAATATTTAATAAAAAATTAAAATATATGTTTTTATTAATCTTAAATTTCTTTTTTATTTAAAAATTTGTTATTTGGAATTTGGTAACGTAATGCAGGATTGTAAGAGATAAAGAGGAGTTAGAAACACAGATTGTTTGTCCTGTTGCACAAAACAAAACCATGTTGGGTTTGTTAAACGGCGTCGCTCCCGGTTTCCCGTCCGCTCTATCAGTCTCTCTCCTCCATACGTTATCATTTAGCATTTATGAACATTTGTCCCCAATATATATATATATATATTTGGTAAATTGCACTAAAGTATTTGAAATTGGGTGGAATTATAATGAGATCTATAAATGTTAAATTATGAAATTCAATCATTACTTTATAAATATGTGTGTCAATTCAGCATAATTCAATAGCATATATTATTGTTGGTTAAATTGACTCATAAAAGTTTATATAATATGTTTTTATTTACAAATTATTAATTTGAATAATAAAAATTTAGTAGAAAATTACTGAGAAACTTTATAAGTTTTATAAAACAATAATGATTTGGTTAAAAGAAAAAGAAAAAGAAAACCCCCAAAAAACACCACTTCCGACCTTGTCAAATCAAAATAAAAAAAAACATGAAAAAATAATATATATATATATATATAAAGGTGGTTAGTTAAGAATGATTTAAAGATACTGGTGTTCCGAATAAAAAATTATATAAATTTTTAAAACATTATTAAATTATTTTTAATAAAAAATTATATAATATTTAATGAGAATAAATGTGAAAATATTGTTTAAAAATAAAAATTATATATTTAATGAAAATAACTTTTAAAATTTTAAATATAAAGTTTTAATAAATTTTGGTTTTTTAAAACAAGATTATGACTTCAATTTTTTTATTTTAATTGTTTTAATTTTTATCATTTTAATTATTAAAAGTATTCTTAAAATGCAAAAGTTAAAAAAAAAAAAACACCTATAAATTTATAAAAATATAATATGAGGTATAGATTGGATACGGTTGAATAATTTCCAAAGTAAATTTAATTAACCGAAATTTTAAATATGATAATTAAACCAACTAATTCAATAAACCAAAAAAAGGCGGTCCATCGTTGGAAATGAACGAGACTTTTAAACTCCTTTTCTACCATTCCCGCGACATCAAAATTCACGGCATCTCCCATCACATCTAAATATTATTATTATTATTATTGGTTTTATCATTTTCAATAATTTAGTATCTAATTAAGGTTGTTTATCGTTTTATTTTAAATGATTAAATTTTATATGACATTAATTGTTTTTAACCCTAAGTTCATCCGCATACATGATAAAACAATAATAATACTTTTAAGTATTTAATTTTCATTATTTTAATACAAATTATTATGTGATTTGCATACATGACATTTTAATATTTTCTATAATATTTTTAAGAAAATATTTTTCACATTCAAATTTTTCATGAAGAATTTTATTTTATTGTGTTTAACTAAATGATATAGTTTAATATATAAATAAAATATACATAATTTTAGTATATTAATTATTTTTTATTCTTTTATATTTATATTATTATTTTTACATAAATTAAACGATTATGTATGTTTAATTATAAATTAATCACATACGGGTGGTCTACTTAATTTGCATATATCTAATAGCATACGCGTCTTCTTCTCTTTCTGTATAAATATTTGAATAACATTATAATTTCTCATATCACATATTGGTAGTGCTATACAAAAAAGTAGTATTTTAAATTTTTTTAAAAAAATCAAAACATAAAAAATTAATACTTTTGAGCAAAAAAATCGAATATGTAATAAGTTTGTTGTAAAGAATCAAAACCTTTGATAAAATAAATTTGAATTAAAGATGCGAAAGCGTATAATAACATTAGGGTTTACATTTCTTACATATAAATTAGAATGTCCAATAAGATTACAGAAATGTCTCTTTCATAGTGGTTCATAAAAAATGAAATAAACGTATGAAAATAGTAAATAAATGTTGTATGAAGGTTAATCTCCACTAGTTATTGATAGGATCCGGGAGACACCTTCTCACAGTCCTCTTGCTGATTAGGATATGAATATTGATATTATTGATTTGAAATTGTTAATATGGGTGAAGTATACTAGTCCAATAATAATATCACACTATTCATTGGTACATAAACTGAAGGTTAGTAAAAAATATAATATTTTAAAAATTGACCTATAAAGACAATAATTATAACATTATGATTTCTTATACAAGTGAGTAAGAACAACAAATTTCTTTTTTATCTACTTACTGGTACCTCTGGGGGTCCATAGGGATGTTCCTCTACGCGTGAACCCAATATATAAATTTGTCAATTAACCACCCGTCCCCATACCCCGTCCAGTATAAGTGCCAAAAATATCATATCTCAATACCTCGTTTAGTATGAGGATGAATCATACCGTCTTCATATCGTGTCTGGTATGAATGCCAAAAATACAATCTCTCGATACCCCATTCGGTATGAGATAACGTTTACGGTAGGGTTCCTTATATACCTAGTCCATCCACCATCTCTCAGGATATCCATTAAGACAACCATTTACTAATTCACATAATCAAGCAATTTTTCATTTGTATATTAATTTCACATTTCACGAATCAACCATAAATCACGCAAAAAAACCCATATATGCATTAAAAAAACACAAAAAATTATTTAACTACTTTAATATATTATCATGTATTTAAGGCTGTACAAGTAAATAATCAGTTTAATAAGACAAATAAATAAATAATTGATTCTAGCTCCATTAGTGATGTGTAATTATTCCCAAAAAATTTTAACTTTCACAAAATATCATATTATTGATTATTAACCTTCAATTTTATAACAGGGAATAGGGTGAAAGATTCTTATTCGAATTTGTATTCGAAATACCGTACTTTCTACCGCACCTCCTGGTGGTCCCCGAATTTCTTGAATTTTTATGTGAAGATTAGACACATTTCACATACCTAAAAAAATACTTCAAAAACTCAAAATCGGTGTTAAAAATCTTTTTTGACCAATTTTAGGATCTCGGCACGACGGTGCTGCCGTGCTCCGATGACAGTACTACCGCTTGCGATGGTAGTTTGCCTCGGCCAGGCCGTTTTCGGCCGGTTTAGGCCAATTTCAACCAACTTTACATGTATTACTGCGAAAAAATATGTTAGGGAGCCTCGGTTGACCAAAAAAATCAAGAAACTAAAACTTATCGGTGGATTGTATTCGGGTGCGGCGGCTCCGTCGGCTTTCATTCACGGCTGGAATTTCTCTTTTAGTCAACCTATAGAAAACAAAACGATGAACACAACGATAAAAAAATACACGAAACAGAAACTAGGAAGGGCTCATTAGAGGAGGTTGCGGGTTTTGGGCCGCAGCGGTCCCGTTGTGCTTCGCCCATGGTTTTCAGCTCACCTATCGTTCGTTTTGTTCCGATATGGCCACATGGGTGCTTAGAATCAAATTTTGAGTGGGTAGGAGAATACTTTTACCTTTTTTGGTGATCAGAAGTAGCTCCGGTGCGGTGGTGGTCAGCAGTTGGCTTCTTTCTCCAGCATCTGGTCCTTCTTCTCCAACCGGGGGGGAGGGGGGCTAGCAGCTAGGGTTATGGTTTTGTGTGATGCAAAATATTTATATTCATCCCACATTAATCTGAACCACTCATCATCGATCTCGTCCGTCTGATCATGCCATTAATTTTGACGATAGGGTACTTGTTCTTGATAGTAACATTGTTTAATCCATTGTAATTAATACACAATCATAATGTCCAATTCCATTTCCTTGTAAATGTGACTCTGGCACCCTAAGGAGATACATTATACCGGATAAACCCACTGTCCTATAATTCATTGATTTGTTTCCTCAATTCTTCCATATCAATACGGTTCATGCGGTAAGAAGCCACCAAGATAGGCTGGGTGTCAGGCTGGAGATCTTTGGCGAACTCAACTTTCCTGTCCACCAGCAGTTTAAGTAGTTCGTTAGGAAACACATTAGAGACAGATTGCCAAAATCTCTTAAATGCAGACTTCTTTCTTAGATTTGCCTAATATAGAGAAGATAAGATAGTTAAAACCCTATAAAATGAGGAAATTACATTTAAAAATTTCATTAACTTATAAACACCTCTTCATTAAGAGAGTTGAATATAAATTTATTGTGGAAGTAATCTACGGTGGTGTGGTACGGTGCTAACCAGTCAATCTCCAGGATTACATCAAATTCCCCCATGTCAATCTCTACAAGATCCACACTTAATTTTCTATTTGCTATGTCTATGATACAAGCTTTATATATAACATCTCCTAGTAGTGTCATATTTACAGGAGTTGACACAAACAACATAGAAATAAGTCTTTATGGTGATACATTTAAGCTTTGTGTAAAAGTGTGTAAGATAAACGAATGTGAAGCACCAGTATCAATCAAAATATGTGCAAGGTGATTACAGATTGTGTATGTATCTTGTATCATGTCCGAGTTAGCTTCAGCATCCTGTTGAGTGAGGTTGTAAGCTCTGTCCTAGATAAGAGGTTTAATCTGATTCTGGTTGGCGGGTACTCTCTCGCGTAGTATTGGGTACTCACGTATATGCAGCAGGTATTATTGATATGATGACAAGGTCGATCCCCATTATCCTTATCACAGTGCTGGTAAGTCCTACTGCATCCTGTTACAGGAGTCTAAAGAGGAGTCTAAGTCACTGACCTAAACCTCTTATTCTGCTGATCTGGTGCAGTGAGTGCTGGTCTAGGTTATGAAACTAGGGGTATGAGATTCTCTATTACTGGAGGAAAGATACGAAAGTTCCACTCCAGTAACTGTGTCTTGGCCAGAACGGCTGAGTAGGTACTGATCTCAAATACGTACAGCTGCTGTCTGATCTCAGGGTGGATACCCCATTCGAACTTCCTTGCATTCTTGCTTTCATTCATCATGCTCTCAGGGGAATACCGGTCCAACTCTATGAACCTTTGGACATACTTCGAGACAGTCATCTTACCTTGGACTAGGTGTGCAAACTTCATCTCATTAAAATACCGGAGGTACTTTGCATAAAGGCCATTGGGAACTGTTCCCAAGTGACTGAAACTAGCAGGATGGCTTGCTTGAGCTGCCACCAGTGGCCTGCCTCTTCGACAAACATGTAGGTGACAAATATAACCTTCTGTTCGGGAACCATCCCAAGAGTCGCAAAGACCTTCTCTATCTCAGTTAACCATAACTCAGCCTCTTCAAAAGAGGATGCTCCTGCAAAGGTAGATGAGTTTAGTCTATTGTATCTCTCAATGTATTTTGGATCCATCGTGGATGGAACTGAGTCCTGTGGAAGAAGAATTGGATCGTACCGGGGAGGGACCGAGTGGCCCGGTGGTAGTACCAGATGATATGGTAGAGGCACCGAGTTGTACTGTAGCGATACCATATGTTACAATGGAGACACCGAATTATATTGTGGTGGTGTCAGATAGTACGGTGGAGGAGCAGAGTTGTACTGGGGTGGCTCCGAATCTTCCCGTTGCAAGGGTGGCTCAAATTGTGGCAGCGTAGGAGGGTCAGGCAGCTCCCTCCTTTCCTCTCGACCCTGCTGGGTAGAGATGAGTCTCTCCAACATCTCAAAGAGTTGATCAACATCCTCTCGAAGTGTGCCATCCCAGGCTACTCGGTTTAGTGAATGTCTTCCTCTCCTCATTCTTGTACATGTTTTTCACAAGAAAAGATTGAGTGATAATTTTGTATTTAGTGTTTTTAAGACTTTATGTAAGGAATGGTTTTGAAGAACGCGACTCTAATACCAATTATAAAGACCTAAAATTTTGGATAAAATAAATTTAAATTAAATATGCAGAAACGTATAATAACGTTAGGGTTTACATTTTTTACACATAAATTATAATTTCCAATAGGGTTACAGAAATGTCCATTTCATAGTGGTTTATAAAAAAATAAAAAAATATATGAAAATAGTAAATAAATATTGTAGGGAAGTTAACCTCTACTAGCTCTTGATAGAATTCGGGGGACACCTACTCACAACCCTATTGCTGATTAAGATATAAATCTTAATCTTTTTGATCTGAAATGGTTAATAGGGGTGAGTTACATTAGCCCAATAAAAATATCACACTATTCGCCAATACGAAAATTAAAAGTTGATAAAAAAAAAACATAAAATGCCTAATGAAACTCTTAATTTAAGTAAGTTCATTTATCATAAAAAAAATTATTTATTGCATACTTATAGTTAGGAGATTTTAAAAATCAACCTATAAAGACAATAACTTAAATAACATTATAATTTCTTATACAAGTGAGTAAAAACAACAAATTTTCTTTTTATCTACTTACTGGTACTTGCAGGGATTCATAGGGATATCCCTTTATGTGTGAATCCAATATCTAAACTTGTCAATTAACTGGCCGTCTACATATCTCATTTAGTATGAGCATCAAAAGTGTCATCCCTCGATACCTCATACGGTACGAGGATGAATCGAGCCGTCTCCATACCCTATCCGGTATGAGTGCCAAAAATACAATCGCTCGATACCCCGTCCGGTATGAGGTAATGTTCACGATAGGTTCTCTATGTACCCGGTCCGTTCACCATCTCCTAAGATATCTAATAAGACAACCATTTGTTAATTCACATAATTTAACAATTTTTTGTTTGTATATTAATTTTACATTTCACAAATCAACCGTAAATCACGTAAAAATAAATGATATATGCATCAAGAAAACACAACTGAATCATTTAACTATTTGAATATATTATCATGTATTTAAGGCTGTACAAGTAAATAATCAATTAAACAGAACAAATAAATAATTAACTAGTTTTGACTCTATTAGTGACCTGTAATTATTCTCAAAATTTTTTAAATTTCACAAAATACTATATATTGATTATTAAGCTTCAATTCCAAAACAGAGAATAAGATGAGAGATTCTTACTCGAATCGATGTCCGAAACACCGTACTTTCTACCGCGCCTCTGGCGGTTCTCAGATTTTTTGAATTTTTATATGGAGATTAAACATGCTTTACATAACTAAAAAATACCCCAAAAACTCAAAATCGGTCTTAAAAATCCTTTCTGGCCAATTTCGGGATTCTGGTACGGTGGCGGCACTGTGTTCCAGTGGTTTGCCTCGGCCTTGTCATTTTCGGCCGACTTTACACGTATCATTGCGAAAAAACACGTTAGGAAGCCTTAGTTGGCCAAAAAAATTAGGAAAGTAAAACTTACCGGTTCCGGGTGCAGCGGCTCTGTCAGTTCTCATTCGCTACTGAGATTCCTCCTTCGGTCAGCCTACAGAAAACAGAATGGTAAACACAAATGAGAAAAAATTGTACGAAACGGAAACTAGGAAGGAGCTCATTGGAGGAGGTTTCAGGTTTTGGCTGTGGTGGCTCCGCTGGGTTTTGCTTGCAGTTTTCGGCTCACCTACCATTCGTTTTGCACGTCATGGGAAATATGGCTACAAGGGTACTCAGAATCGAATTGCACGTCATGGGAAATATTTATACCTATTATGCGTTAATTCGAGTCGTCCATCGCGATCGATCTTGTTCATTCGATTGCGCATAAGGAAGAAACGAATTTGTACCATTCATCGCATTTGATCTCGATCGTTTGATCACGTCTAAGGGGAAAACGGATATGAACCATCTATGTGCACGGGATCGATCCTTGGCCGACCGATCGCAGGGCACGCGGATCGTTAGCATGGCTTCTCGCGTGGCACCGATGTCAGCGTGCCATGCCACGCGGTGCGCTCTGGTTCGTTAATGTTGTTGACTGGATGATTCTATGTGATCGAACTTTTTGTATTTATACTTTGACCCCCTTATTTCTAATTTTTCTTTCAAAAACACCCATAAAACTCAAATTTTCACAACTTTTTTTCAAAATTATTTTCAATCTCATCTCTAATTTATTTTTTTTAAATATAAAAAAATTAAATTAAATTAAATTATAAAATATTCTTTTTTTATACATTTTGAAATTGCTAAGATTTATCTCGAATAAATTTCCGGACTCGAATATTACATTTGTTATTTTATATATGATACTAAATTTTACTTCGTACCCACTTCAGTAGCGAATGATATATTATGTTTGAATTATATTTGATATTATATTTAATTTTATTTATTTAATAAATATAATGATATAATTCATTTAAAAATATAATTTTATAAAAAAAAATTATACATTTTGTATGTTTAATCTCAACAAAAGTATAAAAAAATATAGTATATATTGAGCATTGAGATATGACAATAATAAGTTTGAGATTTTATGAATTTTATTTACTTATTTTTTTAAAAAATTATTTTTCAACTCATATTGGAACTTCTATTTTCTATGAAATCCAACATCTACTACTTCAATCTTTAATCTTTAAGGTAGAATATATCAAATTTTAGCCTTTTGTTTTGATCCTACATTTTTGTTATGCTTTTTAACAATGATTAATATGTTTTATACTCTTGGTGATTTAACTTAATTTTGGTGAGATTTTCACTTA
Organism: Carica papaya; assembly: GCF_054855325.1. Lineage (NCBI taxonomy): Eukaryota > Viridiplantae > Streptophyta > Magnoliopsida > Brassicales > Caricaceae > Carica > Carica papaya. The sequence goes on along the minus strand of NC_142312.1, from coordinate 1,774,972 downwards.
TCTTTGTTCTCTTTCCCATATTTATGATAGTTTTATTGAGTAAATTTATTAAAAAAATAAAAATAAAAATTGTGCATATAAATATTAGTATTATTATAAGCTTAGAATTAACACATTGACTGTAACATATTACAAAACTTTACATTATTTTTAAATTTTGTATTTTTTAATTCCTTCAAACTTTTTCTAATATTATTTATTTATTTTATAAATTATGTTACACAAATATTTATCCAATAAATTTGAGAAATATAAAAACTATTTATTTATTAGTACGCAATTGATTCTCGGAATATATTTTGCTGGATGGACAAAGATATCGTGTTGGTAAATAATAGCGGGGGCATTTTGGGGATTTGGAATTGTAAATATATTTTATTTTCCATCGGAGCTTATTAATTTTTGTACCAAGAGGATCCTTTTCTTGGATATCCTACGGCTTTGTAATTGTAGCTAGGGGGGCCAGACGCCTACCCACGTGATCATATTGTCTGGAAGATATTTATACCTATATAAAGTATAAAATATTGTTTATATAATTCTATAATTATTATAACTCTTAAGTAATTTTAAAAATGATACCCAACATTTATTTTATTTTCCAGAGTGAGAATTTTATGTTAAATTTGATTATAATTATAATTACACGCAATATCTGTCCAAAATATTTAAAATATTAAACAATGTTATCCTTATTAAACTACTCGAAGTTCTTGAAAAGTAAATTATTGAACCACTCAAAATTGATACATAATTTTATCACATTGATAAACGTACCCATATATAAATATATATATTAAATAACGTAGCATATAAATAATAAACTAGCATTTAAAGGAAATAAATTAAAAACCCATAAAGGAACTTAAAGTAAATAATTTTGAAAAAAATTATAACAACCAAAATTTAAATTATATCATGTCATAGAGTCATCTGCCATCATCAATTTTGGATATGCCATTTCCATTTCCATTTTTAGAAATATATTAATATTAATTAGCTAAATGAACCTTTTTCCCCCCCCAACAAAAAGAAAAAAAGAGCTGAGTGGGAGATATTCAGTCGTGAATTCCTGATATAGCACGTTAAGAATGATTAATGTTCAAAATTAATTTTTTATTAATAAGTATATTTATTTTTAGGCATCGAATTTGAGTAAAAATATATGGGGAAATTAGAATTTAATTTTTTAGAAATTAAAATTTATAAACCGAGGTACTTACGGAGTGACATATTGATTTACCTTACGATTTCTACCTATCAAATTCGACCACGTAGGCTTCTCAAAGCATCCACAATCCAAGTAATATCCAACGCAACGTACGCCGTACGCGTGTCCTCTCTGCTTTATTCTCGGTGTTTTTTGTTTTTGTTTTTTTTTTAAATTTTTTGGGCTCGCTTGGGTTGGGCTGAAGAAAAAAAAAAAAAAAAAAAAAAGACGGGAGTGGTCAAAGCGGGCAGGTTGACCCGTCGTTTCATTGATGCGATGACACGTAGACAGCGATCACGTGATGTACTCACGTGACATTAACAACTCTCCTGATTGTTTTAAATAAAATGTGATTTAATCCATTTAAAAGTACTAGCATTAAAAAGCTAATTTTAATGGCTTATAAATTAATTAATGTATTTATTGTGGTTATTATACGGAAAAGGCTTCGAAGAGATTAATGGGGGAAAGAAGCGAAGTGGATTGTAGTTAAGTGTCCACGAACCCAAGCATGTCCCCTACTACTTGGCCGTGGGGGGGACCTCTCACGCTCACAACCTACTTTCTCACTAATTCACCACGTGCCCTACCCCACATTAATTAACAATAAAGCTACCCTGCCGCTATAATTATACTAAAAAATCTTAATTATTTATTACCTATTATTTACAATAGATAAAATTTATTATTAAATTTATAGCATAATTTATTTAATATTTACCTTAATTGGAAACCATTTGCAAAATATTTAATAGTACGTGTCAAGCGTATCAAATGGGGTTGGGCCCGACGAACAAACTGCATGGGGATGCCTTGTCGTTTAATCATGTTTGCTTGTCCATTCGAAGATTAGATAACCTGGTGTCATCAATTATTATTATTATTATTTATAATATGAGTAATACCCACAAATTTATGCTCATAGTTATATTATGTAGCTAAATGTATATTTATTTATAAAGAGAAGAGAGAAAGATCGAAACCCATGAAAGGATGCGTTGCCCATCCAGCAAGCATTCGAGTCTTTCTGTTCAATCCACATTGTGTTCAAGATGCTCCAACCGAGCAATCCATGGACTTCTCAGTTCGTACTCAATTTGCTTTAAATTTTTTTTTTAAAAAAATATAATTCATAAAAATATATAAGCAATATAATAAAATGGCCACCCAATTTGAAATTTTTATGTCATTTCATGTGTATATTTCTTTCTCCAACTTTATTTTAATTTTTCTAAGATAAAATCTTTTCATAAATAAGAGATTCAATTTGATTTCTTGTGATTTAATATTTTTCAGTTTTAGAACTTTACGATTTTTCCTTTAATAAATAATTCACTAACTTGTTATTTAGTTTTTTTTAATGATGTTTGAATCACAAGATAATCAATTATAAAAAAAAAATCACAAAATTTAAAATAAAAAAATCTCAAATTATAATAAGTTAGTATAAAAATATGACAATAGTATATTAAGTACTTGTATAATATGGGTTGTACCTAATAATGTTGAATTCATATATATGCATGATGGGTGACAATAAATTTATCATTGTACAAAAAATTGGGGATTGCACCATCAAAGTTAAATTGATTCAAAGAGGTAATTTGTAGAGTCTTGTGTAGTAATTTTTTGGAAAATAATCTTGCATCCTCAACTTCATATTCTCCGGCAAACATAAGTTCCATTGCTTTATAAACATTAAGCATGGCAGTGGAGAAACTCTAACAATTAACTTCAATGTGGTTCAGAAGTTTTTCCTCATTTAAGAACCAACAGAACATTCCTATAAGTACACAGATATTTATTGGTAAAAGTTTATTTCTTACCATTATTTTAAATGTTCAGTTATAATAAATATAACATACGTAATGATACGTCTTACCCTTGCATCCGTAGTATTCTAAATGTTAACGAGTTCTTGTATAGTTGCATTGCGACTAAACTCATTGTCGTTATTGTAAATGCTCAAAACTTAAAAAAAATGAATATGTATTGTAATAGTGGAAGCAATTAAGAGTTTAAAGTTTATATTCATTACACAATGAATCAGGATGTCCAATAGGGGTACGAGAATATCTCTTTGAAGAAGTTTCAATAACCAAATAAATAAATAAAAGAAAACACAATTAAAGATCCTATAGAGTTAACCTCCGCTGGGCGACTCTGATGGGATGCGGGAGACAACTTTTATTCGTAACCTTCTTATTGTTTAGGATTTAGATGTTGGTCTTACTGATATGAAATGGTTAAATAAGGGGGAATGAACTACACTAATCCAGTAAGAATATCACGTTTAACACTGATACGGAAAATCAAAGGTTGGTAAAAATCTTAAAACAACCAATGGAGCCATTATCTCTTTTTAAATAAATTCATTTAACATAAAAATCGTTATTTTCATACTTACCCCTTACGAGTTTCCAAAATTGACCTAATGAAGATAATAATCAGGATAACATTTTATTACACGTTTAAATGACAATAACAGTAAATTTACCTTCTTACCCACATACCAGTACCTCTAGGGGTCCACAGGGATAACTTCCTACGCGTGGACCCAATATCCAATTTATCAATTAACCAACCATCCTCATACCTCATCCGGTAATGGACGCCAAACATACTACTACCTCAATACCCATCCGATATGAGAATGATCTATATCTCCCAACCTCTTTCGATATAGGACGTTTCAGTCCCATTCAACTGAGATAATGTCCATGGTAGGATTTTTCATATGTACCGGTTTCGTACACCCTTCCCTAGGGTACCCGATGAGCTTTTCATACGTATATCAACATCATCAACCAATCACCAATTACATGCCAACATTTCATATTTATATATCAACAGTAAGTCATGCAGATAAACAATACGTAAAAAAAAATGTGATTATGAAATTTGCTTCGGATCAATCAATAGGTGAGAATAATCAGCCAAATAATCAATGGACAAGACAGTAATTTAAATCAATAAATATAACAATTTAGGTAGTATAGAAATAAAAAGATAACACAGCTAGGACAAATATACATTGACCGATTACCAGCTCTACTAATGACTTGTATTCAATTAATTAGGAATTTTTAATATTTATAAAATACATAGTAATTCATTATTATATTTTAATTTACTGTAACTAGAAAAAATGGTGAGAGATTCTTACCCAGGATCAGTGTTCGAAACACCGTCTTTTTCATTGCACCCTTTGGCAGTTCTCAAGTTTTTTGGATTTTTTTTCTTGCGAAAATAAAAAAATACTCGTTACGTATTCTAAAATACCCTAAAAAGGCCAAAATGAGTTTTTTTTTTGATTTTTTTCGACCGATTTAGGGTTTCGGCATAGCGGCGCCACTGTTTCTCAGCTTGGTTATTTTTGGCTACTTTTATAACACTCGGGCCCGAAAATTGGCCAAGGATAATTTTACAAATTATGAAATATATATAATTAAAAAATTTTTATTTTATTTTAATTTGATTGAAATTTTGAAAAAAAATGAATTAGGGATGAAATTGAAAATAATTTTAGGAATAATGGGTAAAATTTGAATCCATTCTTAGTTGTTGGATTTCACTTATTTGAAGAATTAATCTGAGCTGCACGATCTGATCAAATCCAGTTGTTTGATCGTGCCTGAAGAGGAAACGGATCTGGGTCATTCGTACACGAGGGATGTGATCTGGGGCATTGGATATGCTGGCACGCAGATCGCCCACGTGGCAGACATGTGGACATGGAGACTGGCTATGCTGCTGACGTGGCGGTTCACATGACTAAAATTTTGTTAATTTTATTTTTACTTCAATTTTTCAGATTTCTTTACAAATACATCCTCTTTTATTACTATTTTGGTTCTGATTTTCGAAAATATTTTTAAATGCATATAAACCCTAATTTTATTTAAAAATTTACAAAAAAATTAAAAATTAAATTATTTTAATTTATTATTTTATTAATATTAAATTATTTCGGACTAAATTTTCGGACTCGAATGTTACAGTTATAATTACATTTGATTCTTTATTCTTGTAATTCCTACTTTTTCCCCACATCCAAAATTAAGCATGTAAATTAATTTAATTACTATACACCCTCAAAGTCCATATATGTATAGAAATTATTATTTTAACAACATTTGAATTTAAGGTAAAAAAAATAAATAAGAAATGTTTTTATTACTCAATTAGTTTACCTGTAAACTTAGTTTTAAAATTCTTTCAATCTCACATTTGAAATGCTCAGTTAATCCAAATATTTGTAATTGATTAACCATGCATAGGTTTATCAACTCGTTGTCCATTGGATGAACAGGTGGCACTGCAATTTCCCAACAGTAACCCATGGAAAACACAATTAACGATTTAAATCTACTATACAACCAATGAATTAAGCTTACTTCCATAATCAGAAGAATTTCGAAGAAGAGATTTCAAGTAGGCTAAACTCTTCTTATTCCCAGTAAGCATAAAAACTTTTGCGGTGGCTGCGGGTGATTAGAATAAAGATCCATCGTTACTTAACCAAGTCTTTTTTATTAATTTCATATGTCCAGGGCAATGCTTCCTAGTATGATAATAGAGGATAATCATACTGCTCGCATTCATCTAATTTCTCAATGTAAATTATTACTAAAAAAGTTATATGTACTCAACATTTGTGTGTATATATATATATTTATATATACAGTATAATGAAATGCATGAGAACCTGTCGATAATTTGTTGTAATTTATAGATCATCTCCATTATTAACACACTGAATTTACTAGTAAAAGCAAGAGTCAGACTAATTGAATGTGTAATTTCGATAATTCCAGGAAAAATAATGGCAAACCAACGAGGATAGTACCTCTCATAAATTTTCCCAATAAGCTTCTCTGCATTTTTCTCTATGTAAACCAACCTTGCAAATATTGATCAATTATATTATATAAAATTATAATTCAGTTATAATGTGTACATGTCTTTCTATAAATATACGTAGATGAACTTAGATGTGTGTATATATATATATACCTTTCCAGACATTAGATTTGCCAGTATTCCATTTATGGAGTGCAAGAATGCAGGCAAGAGTTACAGTAAAAGACTCAACGGCGGGGTTTCCATGAGTATCTCGCTCGCCCCAAAACCCTTCTTCTGTCTTGTTGTTGAGCACCCAATTCAAACAACCAGGAAACATGGGTTGAGCCGGTTCACTATCTCCATGGTCAGGGTCTTCAATCATGGCTAACCATGCAGTGTCATAAGCAGAAGCTGCAATGAACCGTTGAGGATTCTCCGTCAAGTCTTGCAACATTTCTTCTTTCACCTCTTTAACCAGCGCCTCCATACCCCTAAAAAGGTTTGAAGATATCTCCGCAGTCGACATGATTTGCCCAAAGATTGTGATGCAATATTATTCTTGTGTGTGTGTGTGTGTGTATATATATATACTTATAATAGGAGTGTTTAGCTAGTATATCTACATCGTCTAGATTCAGTATAGATTTATATATACAGTGAGAAAAAAATGTGAATATAATGATACGAAAACATGAATTCACTGTCCTTAATTACTACTAAGATTTTCTTTTTTGATCAAAATCACTACTTAGATATTTAATAAAAAGGCATTTTTTTATTTAGCATTAGTAAAGAAAACAAAAATAATAATGGTGATTATTTAAAAAATTTTAACGGCCAATTAGGAAGTCCGATATAGAAAAAAATTCTATTAGTAGACTAAAAATTTATATCATAATTTTTATCATTTAACGTAAAAATTACAATATATAGTATAATTAGTATGTAATATTTCTAAAGTTTCGTATTTAATTTATTTAAAATTAATATAATTATAAGTCACAAGATAAATAGTGGCTCTTTTATCATGTCTAAATATTCACACAGGCACTACATGGGGGCGATAGGGATGGAACACAAGCTTACAAAGCTGCTGACGTGGTGGTGGGGTCCACTTTGGAAATATTACGCGTTTTAAATATAACGTTTCTAGTTATGTGTCACAAATGATATCTACCCATTTAAGAAATATTGCTACTTTATGCTACAATACAAGTAGATGTCAAGAATCTGGACTTGGTTTGTGAAGAAATAAACGAAAAAGGAAATATTTGAAGAAGAATAGGAAATATGTACAAAAATTACAGAGAAATTTGAATTTTAAATTTGATTTATATTGATTTTGGATATTTCACAATTACAACATTTTTTTTTTATGAACCACATGTCTCACTAATATAAAAATTGATAGTATTCCATTTGTTGACGGCTACATAAAGTCCCTAATGAGCTCTTTATTGTTTTTCTATAACATTCACGACTTATATCTATGAAAAAAGATTTAAAAAGAGAATACAAAATCTTGTAGTTGCAAAAAATTAGAGGTACAAGAAGAGAAATCAGATACTTCAATAATGATTAGGGTTGATTGAACTGAGAATAAGTAAAGGAGAGTTGTATTGATTTGAGAATAAATTTAGAGAGGCTGTCAACTGGGATTTTTATTATAAAAGAGAGAAAATAGAGTTTTATTTTGGAAGAAGAAAAGAGAACCAACTACTTGAGGTGTTGATGACAGAAAAAGGAAAGAAAAACGATTTAAGTTGAGAGACAAAAAGGTTAGGGGAAGAAGATAGAAATGGGGGAAAAAGTCATACTGTTGGATATCATCTATTAAGAGCTTAAGCCTAACTTAAAAATAAATAAAGGAAGAATGACCTTTATAGTCTCCTTAACTCTACTATGACCTGTAATTATTTATACCAATCGACATTGGAGTTCGAGCTATTACATACTAATACTAGCTGGTCCAGACCTTCTTCACTTTGAGCTGACAACATTAAATTTTTCATGCCCTTTAAGAGGTAAATTCAGTTCATAAAAGACGAACATAATAAGTTATTTTTTGAATTCTAATTATGAAAGTAGCAATAAATAAATTATTCGTTCATATTTGATTTGATTGAGAAATTCATCATGCAAGCTTAATCATAACTATATAAATATATTAATCAACATATATGGTCTTAATTAATGTGGAGGTTAATTTTATACTCCAGAGCTTGAAAGTCATTAGTGTTAATGTCATAAAGCCTTAAGAGATGAACCAATATCTATGCCTATAGGTGATTTAGACTTAATAAGTTGAGAGACATATTTTCTAATAAAAGTACGATTAATGACCACTTAACACTATTAGAGAGTCGATTAATGACCACTTAACACTATTGGGGAGTCTAAACTTTTGCCAATTGGACTTTAATTTTGTGGATGCCAAAGTATGTACAACTTTCATTCTTAGGTTTATTCATCTTCCTTCTTTATGGCCTTGCGTTATAGGTTTGTTCACTTTTCTCATCTTTCCAATGTCATCTACCTTTTCATTTATTCACTTGCCCCCATAGGCTTATCCTCTTTTTATTTCTCTTTCCCTCTCATATCTTTTATTTATCTCCTCTTCTTTGCATTTGTTGTACTTATTATCGTAAGATGTGCAAGCACTTGATTTCTAAATATAAAGGTACATTAGTTGTTATAATTATTTTGTAAAAAACCAAGAAAAGTGTGAAGGATAATCAATCACAAAATCATTCTCAAGATAACATGTTATATATCTTAGTTCAATTTATTATCATTATTTTTTTACATTTATTATAGTGTAAACTTTGCTTTTGATGGATTTGTATAAGATTTCTTTTGCTTATAGTAATCATAAATATATATTTTAAATTATTAACAAGTTAATAATAACTATAGTCATGACCATTCAGGTGCAAGTCACACACACTAGTAGTTGATAATAGATATATATTGTGATTTAACTTATATTATAAGTTTATAAGATATTATAATAGAATTAGATTTTGTGAAACTAAATTAATATACTATTTTGTTTGTATATTGTTTTTATGGATGGTGAATGAACTTTTTTCTTTTGTTTTTGAAAGTACATATTTGAGTATATGAAAAGTGTAAAATTGAATATATAATATTATATTGTAATTTGGAAATAAAACAAAAAGTATAAAAATCATATTTATTTTGTTGCACTTTAATAGTAGTGTCCCTAAAATATATTAACCACATAATTACATGTAACATTTTAAATGTAGAATTTTTTTAAAAACACCATTGAAATATACGAACTATGAGTTGGCATATGGCATCACTTTTAATATAGGCCCTAAAAGTCAGAGTAGCTATAAGTTAGTACTAGTTTCTTATATAGAACGGTGTAAATAGTAATGGTTGAGGAAATTACTTAAATTATTTATTTAATGTAGACTAAGTTCTACTACCTCTTCATTAAAAAAATTATTGCTACCTTAATATTTTGAAGTGCTATTTTTACTTGGTTGAAATGTAAATTTCTAATTTGATCAACAATATAAATTATCGTTGGGTCAAACATTGTTGGTTATTAGAACATTTATATAATCTTATTACATATTTATCTTTTTATTGCAGTGTCCAAAAGTTGTGATTTAATAATTTGGCAAACAAATATATGTAATATGTGATATTATTTGGCATAAATTGTGGGATTCAATCAACCCGAGAGGACCATAAAATGGAGAGTGGATCTTTATTAAAAATGATATTTAAGTACTATATATATGTATATGTATTACAACTTTTCTCCTCTAGACGACATGTAAAAGAATAGAGAGAGAGAAAAATGAAAGTGTATAACCCTATTTGATGACTCACTTGTTTTTTATGTTTCTTGTTAGATCTTGTTAATCTCCTTTAATAAGTATGTCTCAGATCTTACTTGAGCAAGTTTGATTGTTCGAGATTACACACTTTCAAAAATCTTATTCATAAACACAGATATGTTGATATTAACTCTTGTGATTAGAATTGGTATATAATATGTTGAGTTTTCTTTCTTTTTTTGTAAATATTGCATATATTCTTCGTAAAGGCCCAGAACTTAAGAAAATGAAAATATTGAATTAAGTAACTATAAGCGTAAGAAATTTAAAGTTTACATTCCTTACTCAATAAATCATGGTACCCAATAGAGTTTCAAAAATGCTTTTTTAAGGGAGTTTTTAGCAACGAAAGAAATAAATAAAAGAAAAAGCAACTAAAGGTCCTATGAAGTTAACCTCCGCTAGGCAACTCTGATTGGATGTAGGAGGTAGTTTTTATTCACAACCTTCTAGTGGATCAAGATCTGAATGTTGGTCTTCTTAATCTAAAATAATTAAATAAGAGGGATGAACTACACTAGTTCAGTAAGAATATCAGACTTAACACCGATACAAAAAATTAAAAGTTGGTAAAAATCTTCAAATAACAAATGGAACCATTATTCCTTTTTAAATAAATTCGTTTAACTTAAAAACCGTCATTTCATACTTACCACTATGAGTTTTCAAAATTGACCTATGAAGACAATAATCTGAATAGCCTTTTTATTTCACATTTAAAAGAATAGAAATAATAAACTTACTTTTTTAGCTGCTTACCAGTACCTCTGGGGGTTTATAGAGATATCTTCCTGCGCGTGAACCCAATATCCAATTTATCAATTAATTGATCGTCCCCATACCCCATCTAGTAATGGACGCCAAATATACCACCATCTCGATACCCCGTCCGGTATGAGGGTGATCTATACCTCCTAACTCTTTACGGTATGAGATTTTTCAGTCCCGTAAGTAACCTCTACGGTAGGAGGATTTTTTTATACACCGGGTCCGTACACCCATGCCCAGGGTACCCGATGAGTCCTTTAGCATACATATTCATATCATTCATCAGCCATCAATCACACACAACTAATTCATTCCATATTTACATAAAAATAGAGTGATAATTACATGAGTAGTATAAATTAATAGGTTAACAACTAAGGGAGATATGATCAAGGTATTTATTACAAACCAATCAACAGATGAGAACAACATGGGTAGATAAACTAAATAAACGAGAAAGCGATTAAAATTAATAAATTAAAGCATACGATGTAACAGTAAGCATTCTATGCAGTATAGGAGAAAATAAACAACAAGTTAAGACACATATACACTGACTGGTTCTAGCTCTACTGGTGACCTATAATTAATTTAGGAGTTTCTATTTTTTTTTTACAAAACACATAATTTATTGATTATTAGACTTTAATTTACCATAACGAGAGAAAATAGTGCGAGATTTTTACATCGGATCGGTGTTTGAATTATCGTTCTTTTCACTAGGCCTCCTGGTGGTTCTCGAGTTTCTTGAATTTTTCCTGCAAAAATCAAAATAAGTGTTTTTAAACTTTTCTAGCACGACGGCACTAGCTCCATCGCCCACAGCGGTGGTTCTTATCGGTCTGGCCGTTTTTGGTCAGTTTTGACCGATTTTGTATGGAACCTTACGAAAAACAAGGTTAGGGAGCCTTTGTCGGTCAAAAAAGGGAAAAACCAAGACCCTACCAGTGGAGGGGTCTCCCGGTACGGCGGTTATGCCATTCCTCTTTTGTGGTTGGGGTTTTTCTTCGACTAAGCTGCACCAGAAAGAAACAAGGAATACAATGGTAAAAAAATCAAGAGAAACAGAAAACGGGAAGGGGTTCATATGAGGGAGGTTTTGGGTTGCAGCCGTGGCGGCTCGGTCGAGTTCCGCTCATATTTTTCAGCTCACCCGTCAGCCTTTCGGCTTCGATATAGGTGTAGGAAGGTTCAAAATTCAATTTTGAGCAGAAGGGAGAAATATTTTATGTTTTCGGCATCGGTAATGGCTCTAGTACGACGACGACAGTGGTCAGTCTCCTTTTCCGGTATCTGGTTCACTTTCTGGCTACTCCTCTTCTTCTTCTCCGATCACTTTTTTGGCGGGTAGGGTTAGAGTTCCCTGTAAAGAGGAATTTAAATACTTATCTTCATTAAATATAAGTTGTCCGTTTGAGGCAATTTGATATATCTTCAGCCGTTGGATCTCTCTTATTTGGAAAATTAATCTGGATCGCACGATCTGATCAAATCCAGCCGTTTGATCGCGTCTGAAGAGGAAATACATCTAGGTCATTCGTGCACGCGGGATGCAAACTGGGTCGTTGGATTCGCTGGCACGCGGACCGCTTACGTAGCCTCCAGTGTGGATGCGTGTCCACGTGTCTACCACACGGCATACGGTGACTGACCGTGCAGCTATCGTGGTGGTCCACGTGGCAATACTTTAAAAAATTCTATTTTTACTCAGTTTTTTAGATTTCTTTTCAAATAGATCCTCCCTTATTTTTACTTTGTCTTTGATTTTCAAATGAATCCAAAATCCAATTTTCATCAAAAATTCATAAAAATTAAAATTAAATTATTTTAAAATTATTTTTGTCACAAATATTAAATTATTCCAGACCAAATTTCTGGGTTCGGGTGTTACATTCCTCAATTCTAATGTAAAAAAATGTAATGTCTCAAAAAAAAGAAATTATAAATTTTAGGATTATTTATATATAGAAAAATTTGAAGACTAATCTTTCATATTACCATTTTTTTAATCTTAATTCAAGTCTTCGTATTCTGCTAATATTATTATATATTCCTTGTAGAATGATTATATCTTGCATGTTGTGATTAAGAACATGATATGCATCGGGAATATGATAAGTTGACAACGTCAACTATGCCCCATGGTATGTAAATGAATCATTGTATTTAGCTTTTATGAAAATAAATTATTTTATTTAGCTTAAAAATAATTGATTATGTAAATAACCTTCTTTCTTTAATTTTTTTCTTAAATCTTTGAAAAATTACTCTTATTTTTATTTTTTAACTAGTTTGAGAAGTTAACATGATATAGAGGTGAGTAAGATTAAAAAATGGACCATACCAAACCGAAGGGGACAATTAAGTGAATAAAATAAAATATTAAAAATAAATATTTAAATTAGATTTAAAAATAGTCAATAAATATATTTACGAAAAATATTTATTTAAATATTTATAAATGTTATAATAAAATCAAGCTGAAATAAACTAGATCCAATAACACATGTTCAATATATTATAACGGTCCAGGAAGTAAAATAGCCTAATAAGAAAGAGAAAATATTGAAAAATAAACAAATAAAAAAATACATCTTTGAACTTCGAAAAATGATAAAAGTAGGAATCGAATTAAAGTTAGCATGTCTATATATAATAAGATCGAGAGAGGTACCCACCAACATAATAGTACCCGCTCTTAGTGAGAGAAACATTGAAGTTATTCCTTCCACTTCGATTTGATTCAATTCGATCATCGCAAATCTTCTCTCATATTCTCTTGATTACGATTATGATCACTCCATGATCTTGTTCTTTGGTTCTTGTTTTTGTTTTTCTCTTTAGTTTCTTGTTTTCGATTGTGAAGAGTTGTTGTTATTAAACAAACAGTAGCAAAATGAGTTGATGTTTTGATTCATCGATTGAGTTTCTAAGATTTGACTTTGGAATATCAAGAAGGGGAAAAAAACTTAAAGAAAGTTGTGAAGCCATTATTTCTATTATTTTTTCGGGGTTTGGAGATCTGTGTTCTTTGGTTCTTATTTTTATTTATTTTTTTGTTTCTTATTTTTTATTATGAAGAGTTGTGGTTGTTAAATAAATAGTGGCAGAGCGAATTGATGTTTTGATTTACCGATTGAGTTTTAATATATGATATTTTAGAGTTTAACTTTGGAATATCAAGAAAGAGAAACAAACTTAAAGAAAGTTATTGAGTCATGCTGGTTATAATCAGCTTTTTGATAGGTGATCAGCTTTACCTCAATTTTTGTCTTAAATATTCACAAATTTTCTTTGTAAAATGAGATCTATAGTTTAGAGCTCAAGGTTCTATGCTAACAGATTGGTTGGCAATGCAGGAATGATGGATGTTGGGCTATCACTTATTGATTTCTTATATTATGCAGGCAAATGCCAAAAATGATAGTTTTTCTTGCTTCATTAGGATATTGAGTGACTCTATGGATAATTTTTGTCAACAACTGAATAATAGTTCAGGAGAATTCTTTCCACTCTTTGACGTATATAAGAGTTATTAAAGGTAAATGATGAGAAATTAAGACGGCATCTTCAATTCACATTAATGATAAACTAACTAAAACAGAACTTAGAATCTTTCTACCTGCTTATAGATTGTTTCTGTTGCAAACTGACAATAGTATATTGTTGTCGACTATATTTTAAAGTGACGAAGGAACTTATACTAGTTTCGTGATGAGCAGGTGATGATAAAGTATTATGCATTCAAGTGTATCATATTTGCTTCTCACCTAATAATTCAATTTGCAACGCATTATAGGAATTTAAGATTCTCTTTTAAGTAATCCTTTTGGTATTTAGGTATCTTTTTGCTATATGTAAATAATTTGCATACATGTTGAGATTTCTTTATTGTATGTTAATATAATCCATATTTTTTGTTCGAAAATTAATTAAGTAAAAAAAATGTAGTTAATAAAATGAACTATATATATATATGATATTTTAATATGATTTTGGAAATTGATGAAAAAAATACAATTTTTCTTATACAATACTTAAAAAAAGAAAAGTATTAAAGTATATCAATATTCAACATAGTCAAAGTAAAATCTACATAACAGTATACAACACTTCTAATTCTTTATATAGCCATGTTCCATAGTCTGCAACGATATCCATCACCATCAACTATCAAAATTAAAAATAAATTGCCACTAAAAAGTCACATATAAAGCCAAAACCCCCAGTCAATAACAACATAAATCTTCCACCAATAAAAGGAGCCGAGGCTGAGGGGTTGGGTGCTTCAAAACCTGCTTAATTGGATGATACCCAAATCCGAGGTGTAACACACAAGAAAATTTTTGCTTTTAATTTCATTATTTTTTTTTGTTTATGTTAATTTAATTTAATTTATTCAAATAAAAATAATAATAATAATAAAACGGGGTAAAAATTATTTAGGGATTTAACTGAAAATAATTTTGAAAAAAAGGAGTGAAAAATTGGGTTATTGGGGTATTTTTGAAAAAAAAATTAAAAACCGATGGTCAAAAAATAATTTTAAAAAATTGCACCACATCAGCTGCCTGGTCAGCAGCCCCGACCAATCAGGAAGCGCCGCGTGGCAGAGACGCTGATGCGGGAGACCACGCAGAAGGGAGCCACGTGGGTGATCCGCGTACTCGCGATCGAACGACTGAGATCTGTTTCCGCGCGCACAGACAGCCTAGATCAAAAACGCGCACGGAAAGCCCAGATTGCATCGCGCATGGACAGTCCAGATTGAATCACGCACAGACGGTACAGATTGAATTGTGATTAACGGTCCATATTCATTTCCTATTTAATCGCGATCAGACGGTCCAGATTAAATGCGATGGACGGCTCAGATCAAAAGCGGATGGTTATAAATAATCTCATCCGCACCCAAACACAAACACTAGCCGCCAGAGCCCCTCGCCGGAGAAGACAACCTAGCCCCCGGGGAATCGGCTGCCAAACTAGGTAAAAATTCTACCCTTTGCTTAGAATTCGATTTTAAACCCACTTATGGCCAAATCGCACCCGAGAGCCCCACCGCCGGTAAGTTTCAGTTTTTTGTATTTTTTCGGCCCACTGAGGGCCCTAAGGGTGTTTTCTCACAGGAATTGATGCAAGTTTGGCTGAATTCGGCCGAAAACAGCCAACCCGAGGTGAATCGCCGCCGCCGTCGTCGAAGCACGGCGGAGCCGCTGTGTCGGAATTCCAAAATTGGCCGAATAGGCCCTGGGTCTGATTTTTGGGTTATTTGGGACATGTGTAGGTACCGTAAGCGTGTTTCAGTTCCCGAAAAAAAAATCGAGGGAACCCAAGGACCGCCCATAGGCGCAGTAAAAATCTAGGGTTCGGTGTCAAATCTGATAAGGACCCCTCATCCTATTTCATATCATGGAATTGAAGTCTGAATAAATGATAATACTGTATTTTATACAAATTAAATAGATATGCATAATTAATTATGGTTGCTAATGGATCCCGAACCGGACATATTTCTCTGTCAATTTCTGTTTGATTTATCTTACGGTTTAAATGCATTATGGTATCTGGTTTATTTATTCTATGGTTTTGAATGCGTGAGTCACTGCTTATTTCACTAATGTTTGATTTTGGGAATCTAAGATATGCTTGCTTTGTTGGATGCACGTTACTTGTTTAAGTATTCATGTTTGAATTGGTGACAAAGACTAAGGAAAAATAGGAAAATGGTGTGATTTGATAAATGGATAAAATGACCGGGTTCATAGGGAACCCTACCGTGAACGTTGTCTCATATCGGATGGGGTATTGAGACTTTAATGTTTTGGCACCCATACCGGACGGGGTATGGGGACGACCCTGGAATTAAATTTGTTAAGAGGAATGGTTTACGTGTAGCGGGGACCCCTATGGATCCCCATAGATATTAGTAGGCTGATAAGAAGGGGCAATTGTTGTTTGATAATTTAAATATAAAAGTATGACATGTGCTATGTTACATATTATATATGAATTTATGATATTTATAATATTATTGTTTCCATGAGTTGTTTTTTATAAATCTCACTGCGGTAAGTGGACAGTAAATGGTTTGATTATTGATAAATGAATTTGTTTAAATTTACTGCTCCATTTGTTGTTTTAATTTTCTACCAACCTTTACTTCTGTGACGGTGAATAGTGTGATGTCCTTAGTGGGCTAGTGTAGTTCATTCCTTATTTAACTATTTTAGATCAGGAGGACCTGATTTTCGAGCCCGATCTACAAGAAGACAGCGAATAGATGCTAGATGTCTTATAGTTTTCTTTATACTTCTTTCATTTCTAGTATTTCCTTTAGATGACTTATTCTTTGATATTGTTTAGTACTTTTAAGTTATTGTGTAAGAAATATTAACCTAAATCTTTTATTTCGCTTCCGCACTCAGACTTTTATATGCATTTTCTTTTGGATTTCTGGAGTCGTTACATGAGGGCTCTCATTTGGCATCACCTCCATGTGTAGCTTCAGCACTTTCGTGAAGTTGTTTGGCTTGCTATTTAGAAGTACTAGATCCATTCCTTTACTAGTGCGATCACTTCTAGTCCGTCTGTATACATCTTGACAGGGTTGCTTAGATCACACAACTCATATTCCTCATTGCTTTTTACCTTAACAATTCTCCCCTTTGCTGCTGAATCTTACCCACCCACATGAGTCTCGTGAATAAAGTTTTGCTTCCTCGCATTAATATTTTTTTAAAAAAATTATATATTTTAATATTTAAATAAAATTTATTAGCTATTAATAATATAACTAATAATTTCATAATTTTTAAATAATATACAATTTGATTTAAATTTACAATTTAAAAAAATAGTAGAATAATTAATCATCATACAGAGATATTGATGATCTTATTTAGACAATCAGTTTCTAAATAAAAAAAAAAAAGTATAAATAGAAGTGAGATGCTGTGCATCATATTTACTGTTTTAAAGAAATGAAATATATTGACTATTTTTTGAAGTTGAGTAAGAAGTTGGAATAATTATTTAAATTCCAAACTCGAAATCCTAATTATTCGGAAAAAAAAAAATTTAATCTTTTTTATTTAGACATTGTAAAATAAGCTTTTACTTTACTTATTTATTATTATATCCGTTAATTTATTTTGATATTTAATTTGTTTATATTTATCATGAAAAAAAAATTGTTATTTATTATACAGTAGCTATATTATTTTTTATGTTTTTATTAATATTTTTTAATTAAAAAATAAAAATAAAAACAAAAGGTAAAATCCCCTAATTTTGCCTCTAATTAAATATAATTTTAAATTAATTTTATTATATTATTATTGTTGTTATTATTATTGTTATCATTATTATTATTTTTTTACTTTAACATATTTTCAAAATTAACTACTTTAAAACTAATTTCTATTTAATCCAATAAATTCTAAAAATTAAAGTGCAACCTCAACATAACTGAATGCTTCAGTTTAAAACCCAAATCCAAACATAACAAAAGTCCGTATCTGTAAAGCCCATTTTACTTCAAAATTAAGCCTAAATAAAAGCCCAGCCCATGCACCTATTCCCTCAACCAAAACACCACCGTTTGAGGCTTCAAAAACACGTGAAGAAATTAAAAAGGAGCGGGTTAGAACACGTGAGGAAATTATAACCGTTGAAGCTTCAATAGAACACTGAAGAAATTGAAAGAGGGGAGAGGGGAGCGGATGCAGAAATTTGTGAAGAGGGCTGGCGAAGACATCACCTCTGGGCTGAGAGCAGGGTGAAATAGCGCTGCGGTAACGAGCCGTAAGAAAGATGTGCAGAGCATTCCTTCCGCCGGTCTTTATAGGAGTAAGGGACCGTGGTGAGCGGGTTAGAACATACATACATACATACGGGAAGGTTTGCAGAGCGATGGAAAGCGGCTACCGGCAAGATCGTGGCACCCATCTCCATGAGGATGACAAAGGAGTGCCACCCACTACTCTCCGCGAGGTTTCTATCTCGCGTACGCTTTCTCGCGATCCACAAGCCGTGAGGTAAACACCATATTTCTCTCTCTCTCTGCTTGTTTTCTTTTCCCTTTTCCTCTTTCTTTCCGCATCTGCGTTGATTTGCTTTTTTCGGAGGTTCTCGGTTTCTTTGATTTTGCGGAACTTCTTATGTTTTTTGGTCTTCTTGGTAGCGCTGCTTGTTCAACCTAACACGTCAATGATGTCTTACCGTAAAAGGTCTGAAAATGATTCCACACTGATGGATCGTCATTGCTTCGGTTCAAGATGCGTGAATACATATCAAGCCGGTAGAGTACTTGTGGAAACTTTAGGCTTTGTTAGATTTGATAATTCTGGATTTAACATGCCTTCTTTTGCTTGATTAAATACTTAGTTTTTGTACCATTTATCTATATTCATTCTGTGCATTTTTTTGTGACTCATGTTGCTACCAGATCATCGTGGGAGAAAATTGGAGAAAACTGAAGCTTCCAAGTAAATTGTGGGAGTTGAAATAAGAAGGAACACTTTCTACAAACTATTTGACATCATACTGTGAGTTTGTGTTCTTCGGAAATCTTTAACTTCTTCTTGGTTGTCTCTTTTTACCTCAAATACATAGGTTAGATTTAGATACTATTCCAGACATTCTGACTAACTTGTCTCTTATGCACGTTGGTGCTCTTTGCTTCTTGAATTTACTAGAGAGAATAAAATTAGGTATCTGGAAAGAAGAATGAAGTCTGCAAAATGATCGTGTAAGTGGGTGTGCGTTTACTTAGTCGTGCATAGGAGAATATATTTCAGAATTGGTTTAAGCTAACACGTGAATGATGTATTGTAAGATTTCCTTTGTTTAAGATATATTATGGCATGGCAATCCAGTGGGTACTGGTGGGTGCAGGGATGAACTGCTCAGCTGATCATTTCTCGATACATGGAGTTATACAGATTCCTATGTTTTGGTCATGCCTTTCCTTTTCTTGAATGGACGCTGATAGTTTTTCCTATTATCATTTAACCTTTGATTTTCTTTACATTTTTTCTGGGACTCATGCTGCAGCGAGATAACAAACGCCAAAATTGCAACAAACTGAAATTTTCATTTAGATATGCTAGATTTAAATGAGAAAAAAAGCATTCCAAATTCTACTTAATCTCTTGGGAGTTTATTATTAATGGTTCAAGTTAAACTCTTGATTTCTTTTTGGTCATAAATGTAAATTGTTTTGTTTATCAAAATGAGATACTTGCAATGCAATCCCTTTTGGAAAGTAAAAGAAAAAGAAACACTTTGAAAGATTCATTGAACTTTTAGAGAGGCAGAAGTCGAGATAAGAACAAATTCTTTTTACTTTTGATTCTCTCTCCTTGCTTGAATTGACCTGGGTATAAAAATAATCTTGCAATTTTTCTGCCACTCTATTGCAGTGAGATCAAATAAGTATAAATGGTGCTGATGTTGGAGCGGGTGGAACGGATTGACATGACATAAAGGAGTTGAAATTAGAAGGAAGGCGTTCAAAGTTTTTGTGAATTGCTTGTATTGGGTCCTCCTTTTTTCTCCTATATGCTTCCTTTTTGAAATCTTCATTTCTTTTAGGTTTAAAATTTACATTGTCATATTAACTCAGAAGGTGTATTCTTTGTTGACTAATTAGGTGGTGCCAAATAATCGAGGGTGGTGGAAGGATGATAGAAATTAAAGGTTCCCTGTGCACGCGGTGATTGGTATGTTATTTTGGTTGATAAAATTATGAAAATCAATTTAATCTAATTTTTAATTGTCTACCTCTTGCTAAGTTTGTAGCTAGTTGGTGGATTTGGAGTTCAGGAGATTCGTTTCAAGTGTATAGCGTCTAGGCTTGATGTCTACGGTAGTCACTAATATGTTTCGATTTTTGACAGTCCATGCTAATAATCTCCTCTCTCTGATAATTTTTCTGTTGATATCCTTAATGAGATCTTGTTATCTCGATTTTTTTTTAAAATATTGATTACATTATATCTATTTTACGTTTAAGGCATATTCCTTGGCCGATCTTATGCAGTTGGTGCTCATTGCTTCATGTATTTACTTGAAGGTATCTACTTAGACGCTGGAAAGAAAAAAGTAAAGTAAGAGTAATGTGCAATTTTAGACAGCAAACCAATTGGATACTTGCAGGCCCAGAAATGAATGACTACATTTCTTAATGATGCGAAATTTATCTGTCTTCCTAGATTTGCTAATCCCTTTCTTCTGCTCTTGAATGGACTATGATAGTTGTCATATTATCATTTGATTCTTGTTCCCTTTGCATTTTCTTTTTGATTCTTGCTGCAGCCAAATCATTGGAAGAATAATAAGATGCTTATGTTGCTGCAAACTGAACTTCTTATTGAATTGCTGGAGTTCAAATATGAAAGGCTTTCAAAATTTTAATCAAATCTCTCATGTTTGGAGCTGATATGGATTCTGTATACTTGGTTTGACTCCAATAGTTCTCATATAATCTCGGATAATTTTTTTGCCACTCTGCTGTCGTGGGATCAAATAAACATAAATGGTGCTTATGTTGGAGCGGACGAAACCTATTGAGGTACAGGGGTTGATGTTAGAAGGAAGGCATTCTAAGTTTTAGGGAATTATTGGGTCCTTATTTTTTCTCCTATATGTTTTTTTTTTAATTATTCATTTCTTTTAGGTCTAAAATTTACATTGTTATATTAACTCAAAAGATGTATTCTTTGTTGAATAATTAGATGGTGCCAAATGATTGACGCCGATAGAAGGATGGTAGAAAATAAAGGTTCCCTGTGCACGCTGTGGTTGGTATGTTATTAATGGTTATTGAAATTATAAAAATCTATTAATCTAATTTATACTTATCTACCTCTTGCAAAGTTTGTAGCTAATGGGAGGATTTGAAGTTCAAGAGACTTGGTTTTGAGTGTATAGCCTCTAGACTCGATGTCTATGGTTGTCACTAATATGTTTCAATTTTTTACGGTTCATGTTCATCATCTTTCTCTCTCTCTCTCTCTCTCTTGCTTTGAGAATTGTTTTGTTGGTATCCTTAATTAGATCTCGTTACCTTTATTTTTTTGGAGCACTAATTATATTATATGTAGTTGATGTTTAAGGCATATTCATTTTCAAATCTTATGCTGTTGGTTCTCTATCTTCACTCTTTCTTAGTCGCAGTGACCTTAAGTCTCACCTCTTTATGGATCGATAGACAATGTCGCTTATGATAGCAAATTTGGGGTTATCTTGGGCATTTATTCTTCTAATAAAAAAATACACTCATGAGGTAAAGTTTGTTTCTTTATCAACTGTCTTACTGTATGCAAAATATAGTATATTCAAATGTTGGTGAATTTATGGGTGTCTTTATATTTCTATAAGATTTTAGCCCTATGATACATCTGCATACATACATACATGTATTCATCAGTACATACATGCATGCTACATACATACATATTCATTATGCATACATACATACATGTATTCATTAGTATATACATGCATGCATACAAATATACATACATACATTGAAACATACATGCATACACATACACACATACATACATATGCATAAATACATACCTACATATTCATTATGCATACATACATATATTCATCAGTACATACATGCATACATACAAACATACATGCATACATTGAAACATACATGCATACATTCATGCATACACACATATGCAATACAAACATACATACATACATTGAAACATACATGCATACATTCATGCACACACACATATGCATTAAATGCATACATACATATGTGCACACATATATATATGCATACATGCATATGCATACACAAATGAATAATCCACACACATATATACATATAAATGCATAGGTGCATGTATATGCATACATTTATACATACATACATATGTACATTCATAGATACATACATATGCATACATATATATATATATATATATCTAAAGTGAGCACTTAGGAGCATTTGTTACAACTTTTCTGCACCCTCAAAGATACTAAATCTTTTCAATTTAAAGAATTATATATTTATGCAAGAATAAGTTCTTTCTCCCCCACACCCTCTCCCCCTCTCTTCCACTCTCTCTCTCTCCCTTTCCTTCTTTCTCCCTCTCTCTCTCTCTCTCTCTCTCCCTCTCTTCCTCTCTCTCACTCTCTCTCTCTCACTCTTTCTAAGTCTCTCCCAGTCTCTCCCTCCCTCCCTCTCTCTGACTCTTTCTCTCGCTATCCCTTTGTCACTCCCCCTTCCCTCTCTCTCCCTTTCTCCTTCTCTCACATTCTCACTCTTTCTCTCCCTCTCTCTCTCTCTCTCTCCCCCTTTTCCTCCCTCTCTCTCCTTCTCTTCCCTTCTCCCCCCTCTCTGTCACTCTCTCTATCTCTCCCTTCCTCTCTTTCTCTTTCCCTCACTCTCTCTTTCTCTCTTCCTCCCTTTTTCTCTCCCTGCTTTCTCTCCCTAACTCTCTCTCCCCCTTCACTTTTCCTCTCCAACTCTCTCACTCTCTCCCTCTCTGTCTCTCTCTACCCCTCCCTCTTGCCCTTTCTTTCTCTCTTTCTCTCTCTCTCTCTCTCTCTCTCTCTCTCTCTCTCTCTCTTTCACTTTTTCTCTCTTTCCCACTCCCTCCCTCTCTCTTTCTCTCTTTCTCTCTCTTTCCCTCTCTTTCTCTTTCTCCCTCTCTCTCCCCTCCTTTTCGCTCTCTCTTTCTCTATCTCCTCTCTCCCCTCCTTTTCGCTCTCTCTTTCTCTATCTCCTCTCTCCCCTCCTTTTCGCTCTCTCTCTCTCTCTCCCTATCTCTCTCCCCCTCTCTCCCTCTCCCTCTTTCCCTCTCTCTTTCCCACTCCCTCGCTTTCTAACTCTCACTCTCACTCTCACCCCCTCTTTCTCTTTATATCTTTCTCTCTCTCTCTCTCTCTCTTTCTCTCTCCCTCATACATAGATATATAGATACAAACATATATACATATGCATTATGCATATATACGTACATACATACTTACACGCATTAGTGCATACATACATACATACATGCATACATTCATCAGTAAATATATGAATGCATACATGCATATATACATACATTTATCAGTACATACATGCATGCATACATATATTCATGCATACTCATGCATTAAATGCATACACATATATACACACATACATATGCATACATACATGAATAGTACACACACATACGTATAAATGCATACATGCATGCATATGCATACATATATACATACATATATACATATATATACATCCATACATACATATATACATACATATATACATATATATACATCCATACATACATATACATACATGCATACATTCCTAAATATATACATATACATACATACATATAGTTAAAGGGAGCTTTAGACACTGATCTCAAGAAATTGATTAAGAGCTACCACTAAGCTGGAGAGAGAATTCCCGCAAAAACGATGAAGGCATATACAATTTCTGATATCATGTTTATGTTTTCATGAATTTCAAACTTGTAAGTTGATACCAAGAATTTTAACGAACATTTTGCAAATCCTGGTGTACCAACTTTATAAAGGTGTTGCTTTTACCACGTGCATGCAGTGTTACACAGGTATTTTCTTCAATCTCCACTTAAATCAAACACAGAACTTGTTCTCTATCTTGCACTCTTTCTTCGTTGCATGGACCTTAAGCTTCACCTCCTTGTGAATCGACAGACAATGTCGCTTATGATAGTATATATGGGGTTAACTTTGGCATTTACTATTCTAATAAAAAAAAATACACTCATGAAGTAAAATTTATTTTTTTGTTAACTATTTTACTGTATGCAAAATATAGCATCTTCAAATGTTGATGAATTGTGGGTGTCTTTGTATTTCTACAGATTTTAGTTTTTTAGTACATGGCTCTTAAAATCTTTTCGGAGGTTATCCATTACTCAACTGTAATAGATGTGTGGTCTGTAGGTTGTATATTTTGTACATATCATTTCTTAATTTATTTTTTAAGCTTTTTTCATTAGTATGTTGGATTAATTGTTTCATTTTATTATGAATTTTAGTAGAATTTGTCACTAACTAAATATTTTTCACTGGAGATTTTTAACTCCAACAACTCCTACATATTTTAAAGTAACATGCATACACACATGCATTAAATGCATACATACACATGTACACACATAGATATGCATACATACATACATATGTATATATACATGAATAACACACACACACACATACATATACGTGCCTGCATATGCATATCTACATACATATGCATATATATATACATACATATGCATGTTACATACATATGTACATTCATAAATACATACATATGCATACCTACATACATATACTCTAAGGGTGCATATGCATGTATTTATGTATGTATGTATGAACATGTATATATATTTACATACGTATGTAGATACATATATGTATGTTTTCATAAATTTCAAAATTTAAAGTTAATACCAAGAATTTTTACAAACATATTATAGAGTTTGGTGTACCAACTCTGTAAAGGTATTGCTTTTACCACGCACATACAGTGTTACATAGATATTTTCTTCAATTTTTACTTAAATCAGACAGAATTTGTTCTCTATCTTGCACTCTTTTTTCATCGCAGGGACCTTAAGCCTCACTTTCTTATGGATCGACAGACAATTTTGCTTATGATAATAGATCTGGGGTTAGCTTAGGCATTTAATCTTCCAATAAAGAAATACACTCATGAAGTAAAATTTGTTTCTTTGTTAACTGTCTTACTGTATGTAAAATATAGTTATCTTCAAATGTTGGTGAACTCCGGGTGCCTTTGTATGTTTACAGATTTTAGCTCTTTGGTACAAAGCTCCCAAAATTCTTTTAGGGGCTATCCATTACTTAATTATAGTAGATGTGTGGTCTGTTAATTGTATATTTGGTAGACATCATTTCTTAGTTTATTTTTTAAGCATTTTTCATTTGTATGTTTGATTAATTGTTCTCTTTTATTCTGAATTTTAGTATACCTTGTACAAATCTGATACTTTTTAATAGAGATTTTGAACTCCAATAGTTCCTATATATTTTAAGGTAACATGGTTATTTTGATGATGAAAAGAAAGGAAAGATGAAGAAAAGAAAGGAAAAGAAAAAAAAAGAAAGGAAAAGAAAGGAAAGGAAAGGAAAGAAAAAGAAAAAAAAAAGAAAGGAAAGGAAATGACAACAAAGAAAAGAAAGCCAAAAAAGAAGAAAGGAAAGGAAAAGAAAGGAAAAGAAAAGAAAAGTAAAAAAGAAGAGAAATATACATATACATGCATGCATGCATACATATATTCATTAGTACATACGTGCATGTATACATTGAAACGTACATACATACATTCATGCATACACACATATGCATTAAATGTATACATACATATGTACACACATACATATGCATATATACATACATACGCATTCATACGTGAATAGCACACACACACATATATACTTATAAATGCATGCATGCATGCATATGCATACATATATACATACATATGCATGCTATTATATATTCATAAATACATACATACATACATGTATCTAAAAGGAGCACTTGACACTAATTTTAAGAAATTAATTAAGAGCTACTGCTAAACTGGAGAGAACATTCCCGTTAAAACAGTCAAGATATGGACAATTTCGGATGTTATGTTTATGTTTTCATAAATTTCAAATTTTAAAGTCGATATCAAGAATTTTAACGAAGATGTTGTAGAGTCTAGTGTACCAATTCTGTAAAGGTGTTATTTTGGTCACGCGTATGCAACGTTACACATGTATTTTCTTTAATCTCTACTTAAATCAGGCACATAACTCGTTTTCTATCTTGCACTCTTTTTTCGTTGTAGGACCTTAAACCTCGCATTTTTATGGATCGATAGACAATGTCGCTTATGATAGTAGATCTCGGGTTAGTTCGGGTATTTACTATTTCAATGAAGAAATACACTCATTAGGTAAAGTTTGTTTCTTTGTTAATTGTTTTACTGTATGCAAAATTTAGCATTGTCAAATGTTGGTCAACTCTGGATGTTTTCGTATTTTTACATATTTTATCTCTATGATACGGGCTCCCAAAATTCTTTCGAGAGGTATCCATTACTGAATTGCAGTAAATGTGTGGTTTGTTAGTTGTCTATTTGGTACACATTATTTTTTAGTTTATTTTTTAATCATTATTTATTTGTATGTTTAATTAATAAATAATTTATCAATTTTTCTTCGGAGATTTTGAACTCCGACAACTCTTACTATTTTAAGGTAACATGACTATTTTGATGATGGAAAGAAAGGAAAAGAAAAAAAAAAGAAAGAAGAAGAAAAGGGAGGAAATGAAAAGAAAGGGAAAAAAAGGAAAAAAAAAAGTAAGGAAAGAAAAAGCAAAGAAAGTAAGAGAATAGAAAGGAAGAGAAAGGAGAGGAAAAGAAAAAAAAAGGAAAAAAAAGAAAAGAAAAGAATGAAATGGAACGGAAAAGAAGAGAAGAGAAAGGAAACGAAAAGAAATGTAAAGAAGAATGGAAAAATACATATACATACATACCTATATATGTATGCAAATATATATATACATATGCATACACATACACATATGCATACATAGATACATACATATATACATACATATGCATATATACATAAATACATGAGGTAAAGTTCGGGCATTTACTGTAGCGCCCGGAGAAAAGGAGCCGAAAAAAAAAAAAAAAAAAAAAAAGCCACGTCGGCAGCCACGTCAGCGTGCCCGGTCAGTAATCCCGGCCAACCGGGGCCTGCCACGTGGCAAGACCACGTCACTCCGGAACGGGCCACGTTGGCGATCCCCGTGAGCGCGATCGGACGGCCCAGATCAATCGCGCGATCAGACGGCCCAGATGCAATCGCACGGACGGTCCAGATTCAATCAAAAACGAACGGCCCAGATTAAAACAAAATGGACGGCTGAGATCAAAAGGCAAGGGGTTATAAATAGAACCCCCACACCAGACCACAAACCCTAGCCGCCTGCCGCTCGCCGGAGAAGACAAACCAGAAGCCGGCCGCCGCCACCCGCCGCCGCGCCGGGGAAATTTCCGACCGCCGATCGAGGTAAATTTCATACCCCCGACTCGTTTTTCCACGCTGATTCCTCCTGTGGCCAAATCGGAGCCAAAATCCCGGCCAAACGGCCGGAATACGCGGCCGAAGACCAGCGGCGCCGCCGCGCCCCTTCTCGGTTTTTGCCTCCGACGAGGCCCTTCCCGGCCTCCGTTTGATGCAATTTTTATATCACCGTGATCACCATTCTTTTCTCTACAGGTTGACCGGAGCCGAATCACCAAAACACGAACCTCGCCGGAGAGCCGCCGCACCCGAGAGCGCCGCCGCCGGTAAGCTCCGTTTTTCCGTGATTTTTTGGCCCCCCGAGGGCCCTAGGGTTGTTTTCTCGCAGGGACCGATGCGAGTGTGGCCGAATTTGGCCGAAAACGGCCGAAAACAGCCAACCCGAGGCGAATCGCCGTCGCAAGCGGCGGCGCCGTCGCCGGAGCACGGCGGAGCCGCCGTCGCCGGAGCACGGCGGAGCCGCCGTGCCGGAGTTGCGATATTGGCCAAAAAAAGGGGCCCTGAGCCTAATTTGAGATTTTTTGGAATACGTACAGGTACCACTAGTGCGTTTCAGTTCCCCGGGAAAAATTCAGGAAAAATTAGGAACAGCCTGTAGGCGCACTGTGAATCGTATTCGAATCTCGAAAATAAGTAAGGAACCCTCACCCTATTTCCTATCACGGTATTAAAGTTCAAATGATAAAACGGTATTTCTTGAATTAACGAATGTGTGAAATTGCTTAAGGTGGCTAATGGAGCCCTAGTCTAGTGTGATTAGTGATTTACTGTTATTTGGCCTGTTTACAGCTTTAAATGCAAAATGAGGTTTGATGTGTTCATTTTACAGATTTGTGTGCATATACTACGTTTTTATTGATTATGGGTTGAATGACTGAAAAACTGATACTGTATGTTGTCTGTTTGGCATGAATTACGATTTGCTTGTTTAAATGTGAATTGATGATGCTGACTGAGGAAAAGGAAAATAAAGGATTGTGTAGACTGATAATTGTATTATGGGGTCAGCCTAACTAGATATCCTGGGAGATGGTGGACGGACCGGGTCCGTAGGGAACCCTACCGGGATTGTGGTCTCACATGCCGCACGGGGTATGGAGATCTTATGGTTTTGGCGCCCATACCGGACGGGGTATGGGGACGGCCCGTTTCACCCTCATACCGAACGGGGTATTGAGGTTTATGGTTTTGGCGCCCATACCGGACGGGGTATGGGGACGGCCCTGGAAACTAATTATGAATGTTAAAGGTTAACGGGTAGCGGGACCCCTATGGACCCCCACGGATACTAGTAGGCTGGTAAATGAGAAAAAGATATGTTGTATAATGATTGAATTACAAGAGGCGTGATAAGTGTTATGTTTTACAGCTTATATTATTCCATGATTATGATAATGTTATTGTTTTTCTTATATTGTTTCATAAATTCCACCGAGGTAAGTGAATGGTAAAGGTTTTATCATAAATAAAAGGATTTGTTGTAAAACATGCTCCATGGGTCCTTTGTGTTTTTTACCCACCTTTACCTCCGTGACGGTGAGATATCGTGATGTTCTTACTGGGCTAGTGTAGCTCACTCCTTATTTAACCATTTCAGATCAGGAAGACATGGTTCCCGAGCCCGTTCCGCAGGAGGACGATGAAAGGGATGCCTAGAGACTCTGTAGTCATAATCATAGCTTTATTTTCGAGTTTCTCTTTTAGTTAGTTTAATCTTTTATATTTTAAGTACGTTTTTTATTTTCGTGTAAAGGATGTTAACTGAAATTTTGATCTCGCTTCCGCATTTGATATAATTAAATACTCATTTCATTTTAATATTTCCGGGGTCGTTACATTTACTTTTCTAATGAAGAAATACACTCATGAGGTAAAGTTTGTTTACTTATTAACTGTTTTACTATATGCAAAATATAGCATTTTCAAATGTTGGTGAACTCTGGGTGCCTTTGTATTTCTACAAATTTTACCTCTATAGTGCAAGCCTCCCGAAATTCTTTCGGGGTCAGTCTACTACTTAACTAAAGTAGATGTGTGGTCTGTTAGTTGTATATTTGCTGCACATTATTTCTTATTTTATTTTTTAAGCCTTTTCTACTTATATGTTTGATTAATTATTCTATTTTATTCTGAATTTTAATAGAGTTTGTCATTAAGCAAACACTTTTCACTAGAGATTTTGAACTCCAACAGCTCTTACATATTTTAAGGCAACACGCCTATTTTGATGATGAAAAGAAATAAAAGGAGAAGAAAAGAAAAGAAAGGAAAAGAAACGGAAGGAAAAAAAAAAGTAAAGAAAAGAAAAGAAGAGAATAGAAAGGAAGAGAAAGGAAAGGAAAAGAAAAGAAAAGAAAAGAAGAGAAAAAAAAGGAAAAGAAAGGAAAGGAAAGGAAAAAGAAAGAAAAGAATGGAAAGGAAAAGAAGAGAAGAGAAAGAAAAAGATAAGAAAAGTAAAGAAGAATGGAAACATACATATACATATATACCTACATACGTATGCAAATATATATGCATACATACATATATATATACATACATATATACATACATATACATATATAGATACATACATACATACATACATATGCATATATACATACATACATATTCACTGTACATATATACATACATATATATATTCATCAGTATATACATGCATGTATACAGATGTACATACATACATTCATGCATTCACATGTATGCCTTAAATGTATATATACATATGTACACATATATATACATACAAACATACATATACGTACACAAATAATACACACACACATATATACATATAAATGCATACGTACATACATATGTATATATATGCATACATATATATACACATGCATACATATATACATATGCATGCATACATACATATATACTTACATATGTTCATAAATACATACATATGCATACATACAAATATATACCTAAAGGGAGTACTTGAAGCATTTGCTACAATTTTTTTGCACCCTCAAAGATGCTAAATTCTATGTCAATTTAAAAAATTATACATTTGTGCAAGAATAAGTTCTTCTTTTAAAGAATAGCCTTAAGTACTGGAAAAAAAATCTATACCTAAAAACATTAAGTGAATACAAAAAATTGTGGTAATTTTATTTCTAACTTTTCATACATAATAAAAAATGGAAAAGATTGATCAAGAGTCTAAAGCCCCACTCTCCATTTCTCCCCTTCTCCCCCTTTCTCCCACTCTCTCTCTCTCTCTCTCTCTCTCTCTCTCTCTCTCTCTCTCTCTCTCTCTCTCTCTCTCTCTCTCTCTCTCTCTCTCTCTGTCTCTCTCTCTCTCTCTCTCTTTTCCTTTATCTTTCTCTCTCTCCTCATCTCTCTCTATTTCTCTCTCTCCCCTCTCTCTGTCTCTCCCTCTTTCTCACTCTCTCTCCCCCTCTCTCTTTTTCTACCCCTCTCTCCTTCTTGCTCTTTCTTTCTCTCTCTCACTCTCTCTACATCTCTCTCATTCTCTTTATCCCTCCCTCTCTCTCTCTCTGTCACATACACACAATCCCTCTATTTTTTTCTCTCCCTCTCTCTCTTTTTCTCTCTCTTACTCTCATTCTCTTTCTAACTCTCTCACTATCCCTTTCTATCTCACTCCCTCTCTCCCTCTTTCTCTCTCCCTCTTTTTCTCACCCTCTCTCTCTCCCTATCTCATGTTCACTCTGACGCCCTCTATTTCTTTCTCACACACTCTTTCTATCTCCCTCTCCATCCTTCTCTACCTCTCTCTCTCCTTCTCTCTTTCTAACTCTCTCTCTCTCTCTCTCTCTCTCTCTCTCTCTCTGACACTCACTCTCCCTCCCTTTCTCTCTCCCTCTCTCTTTCAAACACTTTATCCCTCTCCCTCTCCATCCCTCTTTCTTTTAACCTCTCTTTTTCTCTCACTCACTCTCCCTCTCTCTTCCATTCTCTTTTGTCCTTCTCTCTCCTCCTCTCTCCCACACTCTCTCTCACTATCTCTCTCTCCCCCTCTATTTTTTGCCCTCTATCTCCTTTTCTCTTAATAACTCCCACTCCCTCTTCTACCTCTTTCTTTCTCCCTCTCTCTCTCTCTCTCTCTCTCTCTCTTTTGTCTCTCTCTCTTCTCCCTCCCCCTCTCTCTCTTTCTCTCTCTCCCTTTCGCACTCTCTTTCTCTCTCACTCTCTCTGTCTCTCTCACTCTCTCTAACTCTTTCTCTCCTTCTCTGTTCTTCTCTCGTATTCACTCTCTCTCCCTTTCTGTCTCTTTCCCTCTTTCTACCTCTTTATCGCTCGTTTTCCCTCTCTCTGTTTCTCTTTCTATTCGTCACTCTTATTCTCTCTCCCCCTCTCTTTCTGTCCCTCACTCTCACTCTCTCTCCTCTCTCTCACTCTCTCTCTATCTCTCTTTCTCCCTCCATCTCCCTCTAACACTTCCTCACTCTCTTTCTCTCACATATTCTCTCTTTTTCTCTTTTTCTCTCTCTTTTTATTTTTTTCACTTTCTCTTTTTTTTCTCTCTCTCCATCTCTTTCCCTCTGTCACTCTAATTGTCTGTTTCTCTCTCTCTCTCTCTCTCTCTCTCTCTCTCTCTCTCTCTCT
The DNA here is from genome assembly GCF_054855325.1 of Carica papaya. Lineage (NCBI taxonomy): Eukaryota > Viridiplantae > Streptophyta > Magnoliopsida > Brassicales > Caricaceae > Carica > Carica papaya. The sequence continues at coordinate 1,742,545 of NC_142312.1, read as the reverse complement.
CTCTCTCTCTCTCTGTCTCTCCCCATCTAATTTATTAAATTTTTCATGGACCTACGCGAGGTGGAATTATAAGGCTATCTAAACTCACTTTTTCGTTTGATCAAAAACTTATGTAGCTTATAGATTTGATCATTTTGGATCTGATGTGCGGTCCCATTGCTTTGTTTGACTATGGTGGTTCTCCTTTAACCTTATTATGCATTTATTTTATATTCGATTTGTTTTGCATTCGTGCTTCATAGAAGAGATATATCATTGAGAAATTTAGGTGTATCACTTTATATGTTCACATTATGAGAATTTACACTGCTAGCTAGAGTTGATTGATCTGAGTACAACATGTCTTTCCTTCAATCAAGCTGACTCAAGTGATTTTCTATTGATCTTATCACCCATTATTTCCTTGTCACACTTTATTTTTCCTGCAATTTATTTGGCACTCCAACTGTAGCCAAATCATATCAGGATTAAGTGGTGTTTATATTGGGGAGGACAGACCCTACCAAGGTATAGGAGTTGAAATCACAAAGAAGGCTTTCTAAGTTTGATTAAATATATTATAATTTTTTATGTTGTTAATAGTTTATAGAATTATGAGAATCAAATAGTTTCAATTTATAATTGTCTATCTCTTGATAAGTTAGTGGCTGGTGGCTGGATTTGGAGTTCAGCATATTAGTTTCAATTGTGTTGTGTTTGGGCTTTATGTGGATGGCAGCATAGTTTCTTTATATTTTATGGCTCACAAAAATCATCTCTCTCTCTTACTTTGAGGAACTTTTCCATTAATATTCTTAATGATCTCATTGCCTTGATTTTTCTTTTTAAAACATTGGTTAGGTAAGAGTTGAGGTTTAAGTCATTGTCATCGGCATGTCTCTTTTTACACTTGTGTGCTTTGCTTCATTTGTTTGCTGGGAATGTAATTATACAATCGAAAGGAAAAGATAAAGCTTGAGAAATGTGTTTTTAACTGGATATATCTTTTAGTTACTCGGTCTCCATATGACAATGTCCAAAATTAGTTTCACCTATAATACGAGTTACATACTGTAAGAGTATTATATCAATCTATCTTATAACATATACTCATGTATTTATTGGGTAAGTGGAGGTTTATTGGCAAATGGGTACACATACATTATTTTGACAATGAAACTCTTTCCATGCACAAAATTATTTCTACACAATTACATTCTAATAAGCGACTTAAATATAATAACAAGTATTTGTGTTTATTTTATTTGCTAAAATTTTAGACATCTTAGATTTCAAATTATGACATTGTTATAATCTAGGTTGAGATTATTTGGAAAACCCATTAAGAACATCCAAATTAATTTTGAGAGAAATTCTAACAACTACATAAACTTCCTTTATGTTTCTGACAATATATTTTCATTTAATTCACATTATAACATTCAAGATGGTTGACGTGGTTATACTTTTAGTGGTGTATTAGACTGAAGATAATTAAGTTCAATTTAATCTATAAATTATAATCAAATTTAAATTTTTTTGGCTAATTTTTTTCAAATGTAAATGTACATAAATTTTTATGAATTTATAATTAAGTAAATAAAATAAAATACTAAAAATAAAGATTTAAATTAAATTTAAAAATAGTCACGAAATATGTTTACCAAAAATGTTTAACTTAAATATTTAAAAATACTATAATAAGACCAAGCTAAAATAGGTTGGGCCCAATAACACAAGTCCAGTCCTTTATAACGGTTTAGGAAATAAAATAACTCAATAGAAAAAAAGAAATATTGGAAAATAAATAAATAAACACATCTTTAAATTCTAAAAAATGATAGGAGTACTAACTTAAAGTTAACATGTCTATATATAATAAGATCGAGAGAGGTACTCGTCAACATAATAGTACCCCCTCTCAGTGAGAAAAACATTAAAATTGTTCCTTCCGTTTTGGTTCGGTTTCATTCGATTCAATTCAATCACTGCAAATCTTCTTTTATTTTCTCCCAGTTATGATTACGATCACTCCCCGATCTGTGTTTTTTTGTTCTTGTTTTTGTTTTTCTTTTCAATTTTTTGTTTTTGATTGTGAAAAGTTGTGGTTACTACCAAATAGTGGCAGAGCAAGTTGATATTTTGATTCACCAATTGAGTTTATAATATATAATATTATAGGGTTTGACTTTAGAATATTAAGGAGAAAGAAACTTAAAAAAAGTTATTGAGCCATTATTTCTGGGTTTTTTTTGGGTTCGGAAATCTGTGTTCTTTAGTTCTTGCTTTTGTTTTTTTTTTTTAGTTTCTTATTTTTGATTATTAAGAGCGAGTTGATATTTTGATTTACCGATTGAGTTTGTAATATCTGAGATTCTAAAATTTGACTTTAGACTATCAAGAAGAAGAAAGAAACTTTAAGAAAGTTGTTGAGTCATGCTAGTTATGGTAAGCTTTCTACTAGGTGATCAACTTTACCTCAAATTTATATTCACAAATTTTCCTTATAAAATGAGATCTATTGTTTAGATTGAAGGTTCTGAGCTAACATATTGGTTAGAAATGCAAGAATGATGGATGTTGGACTATCATTTATGATTTCTTATATTATGCATGCAAATGAGAAAACTGATATTTTTTCTTACCTTGTTAGGACGTTGACTGACTTTATGGATTATTTTTGTCAACAACTGGATTATAGTTCAGGAGAATCTTTTTTACTCTTTCATATATATCAAAGTTATTGAAGGCAAATGATGAGAAATTATGGCATCATCTTGAATTCACGTTCAGGATAAACTAACTAAAACAGAACTTAAAATCTTTCTTTGTGCTTATAGATTGTTTTTGTTGCAAATTGACAACAATACATTGTTGCCAGCTATATTTTAAACTGACGAAAAAACTTATACTGGGTTCGTGATGAGCATGTGAAGGCGAAGTATTATGCATTTAGGTGTATCATATTGCTTCTCACCCAAGAATTCAATTCGCAACGCATTTTAAGAATTCAGGATTCTCTTTTTAAATAATCTTTTTGGCATTCGAGTATCTTCTTGCTATATATAAATAATTTATATACAGGTTGACATTTTTTTGTTGCATGTTAATACAATTCATACTTTTTACTTAGAAATAATTAAGTAAAAAAATGTGGTTAATGAAATGAAATATATATATATATATGATATTTTAATATGATTTTAGAAATTGATGAGAAAAATACAACTTTCCTTATACAATACTTTTAAAAAAAAATTAACAAAGGGCATCAACCTTCAACATAATTAAAGTAAAATCTACATAACACTTCTAATTCTTTATGTAGCTCTGTTCCATAGTCTGTAGTCATATCCATCACCATCAACTACCAAAATTAAAAAGAAACTACCATTAAAAACCCACATAGAAAGCCAGAATCTCAGCTAGTAACACCATAAAGCTTCCACTAATAAGAGGAGCCGAGGCCGAGGGGCTGGGTGCTTCAAAATCTGCGGAGTTAGCTCTCCTCTGGCATCACCTCCAGGTATAGCTTCAGCCATTTCTTGTAATTTTCTGGCTTGTTACTTAGGAAACACCGGATCCCTTCCTCTGCTAGTGAGATCACTTCTATTCTGTCTATGTACATCTTGATAGGATTGCTTAGATCACATGACTCGTATTCCTCCTTGCTTTTCACCTTAGAGTAATTCTCCCCTTCATTGCTGAACTCTGTCCATCCACACGAGTCACGTGAATAAAGTTTCATTTTATTACATTAATATTTTTTAAAAAAATTTATATATTTTAATATTTAAGTGAGATTTATGAGTTATTAATAATATAATTAATAATACTATAATTTTTTAATAATATTCAAAAAATAAATAATTTAATTTAAAAAAATAATAAAATAATTAATCATCATAAATATTAATGATCTTATATAGATAATTAATTTCTAAATAAAAAAATATAAATTAAAATAAAATACTGTAAAACATGTTTACTCTTTTAAAAAAATAAATTATATCATCGACTATTTTATGTTCAGGGGAATACCTGCCTCCTCATATTATACAACTACTTAATATACTAACATGACTCTTTCAGTCTTTTCCCCTTCTCTCTGGTTGTCAACCTTTCATTACTTCCTCTCCATCCACAAAGCGGGTTTCGTTCTCTCTGGTTCGGGCCCTTTTAGGGTTTACTCGCGCCAAGAAAATTATCCATGGCTACAGTGTATCCACAAACCGCACAATCTCTGCGGTCAATCTGCTTCTCTTCTCCACAATCTCCTAAACGCCCTTCCCAGTTCCCCTCCATCAGGTCTCCTCCTCCTCCTTTACTCGCTGCCATTTCCTCTCCAAAACTTCCGGCGAGAAACGGTGCTCTTCATAAGATTAGTCGACCGCGTTTCGTGGCCAGAGCCTCCACTACTGAATTCAATGAAAACATCGGCGATATCCTCGGCGATGTCAGCATTTTCACTGCTTATGGTCGGCCTGTCTTCTTTAGGGACCTCTGGGACCAGAATGAGGTATATTATATCATATATGTATAGTTGGATGCGTACAGGGATATGGAATGATGTTCGTTGTTCTCTTTTCTCTCAGGGAGTGGCGGTTGTGGCACTTATGAGGCATTTCGGGTGTTTTTGCTGGTAATTGATTTATTAAATTATGGTTATTAAATTTATTTTTCAAAATTGAAAGTCTAGATAGTCTCATGAGTGTCTGTGCCTATTTCCCTAGTTGGGAACTCGCATCGGCGCTGAAAGAGGCGAAAGCAAGATTTGATGAAGCTGGTGTGAAGTTAATTGCAGTGGGTGTTGGTACTCCTAATAAAGCTCGTATCCTGGCTGAGAGGGTAGCACTTTCTTTCCCTGTGGATTCTTGCTTAAACTTCATTCCTGCATCATTGTTTCTTTTTCATTGTTCTTAAACGTCGGCGAGAAGGAAGACCTCGTCATTTGGGATTTAATAGTGAAAGTGGTCAAACACAATAACTTGACTGTGGATGCTGATCTTTTAAGTACCTTCTGCAAAACAGGACAAGATTGATTTTACACTTGTTCAAGCATGTGTATCTTATGGATGCGATGTTTAAATAACCATGCCATGTGACGTGGTAGCAGTTGACATATTATTATTTCCTTTTTTTAATGAATAAAGACATGTTATTTCATGTTTTCAATCAAAGGTAAAAAGTAATGTGAAGGAACTTTAGTCAAATGTTAAGTTGTGAAAGTTGCGCAGAAAGATAGCTAATTTATTTGTTAAGGATATATTTAAACTATAGGGGTCTTGAAAATTGTTTATTATACATTTTAATATATTTACTTGCTCTTACCGAAGCAATTGGGCTCTTGGCACTTTTGCTTGAGGGTTGGATTAAGTGGGCACATTTCAATTATTATTAGTGACAATAAAAGGCTATTCCTAGAGTTTTTGTGGAAAATTTCATGGTTTAGGAATAAATTTCTAGGGTTTTACTGGGGTCATCTTCATGGTTCTGGAATCCCCTGTTTTAACATGGAGAAGTAGGGTCTATAATAATGTCTAATGAGAAGACTTGTGAAGATGGACGATTCTTCAAATTTAGGCTGTTGATGGATTCGTGGAACATTTAGTTACAAAATAATTATACCAATCTGTATATATGTTACGGTTTATATTAATATGTCTGCTCTATTTGTTTAAGTTAGCGTGTTTTTCTTTTGATGATTCCTTTGAAGTTTTTGTGATAGTCAGATTACATATAAACTCAGTCAGAATTCCTTGATTTATATGAAAGCTTAGCTGATTAAAACTTTTCGGAACTTAACTGATTAAATTGCTGGAATTTGACAGGACATTGCATTTTTAGTGGTCATCTTCCAGAATGCACTTTTATCTAATCCCTTTTAGCTGATTGACTAACACTTATTCATTGTCATTCTGCTTTTAGTTGCCATTTCCAATGGACTGCCTTTATGCTGATCCCGACCGCAAGGTAATATATTTCATTGATTCTCTGTTAAATTTCTCTTTTCAGTAATTGCAAACTCTGGATGACTACATCTTTTGTTTCAGGCATATAATCTTCTGGACCTATACTATGGTTTAGGACGCACATTTTTTAACCCAGCTAGCGTAAGCTCTTTTTGTTTTCTTCTCACATTATTATTTGATACATGATTGTGTTCTTGGTGTATAAATATCTGCATTTTATGAGCAGGCTAAGGTGCTTTCTAGATTTGAAGCGTTGCAGAAAGCTATGAAAAATTATACTATTGAAGCCACTCCTGATGATAAAAGTAGTGTCCTGCAGCAGGTTTAATGCTTTATTCACTTACGGAAAACTTACACCGAACACTTCCCTGCGATTGCATTGTGCTAATTTCCATTTTTTTTTCTTGTTTTCTTCTTCATTTTTCAGGGAGGGATGTTTGTGTTCAAGGGGAAACAATTGCTGTATGCACGAAAGGACGAGGGAACAGGTGATCATGCTCCTTTACAAGATATCTTCCATGTCTGTTGCAAAGTTCCTGTTTCATAACTTGAGTAGCAAAGCAAAAAATCAAGTTTCCAGGCATTTTATACAGGCATGATTCATTTGCTTCTAGTATTTCTTACTACTTAAAAGTGGAGCATAAAGGATATCCTCCCAAGTATTGTCATTTTGCCAGCTTTGTGTATATGATCCTATATAGCTATATTGCACTGTATAGTTTAATATGTAAACACTGTTGTAAATGCTTCGTCCTCATATCATATTATTACGAAAATACCGAATTTTATGCCATTTCGTATTTTATTATTACTGTAATCAGAATTAAAATAAATAATAAATTCAATGATCTTGTAGAAGTTTATCCCTTATTTCTTGTTTTTTTTTTTGGGAAAGAAATTTCTCATTTTCTGCCTTGTCCGTGTACGTGAGCTAGTTAACATGTTAAAAACCCTAGTTCCCTGACATGAAAATTTAGCTCTTGACAAAACAATTGTGAACCAGAAGGGGGATGGATATGTTGACCACTGGAGATGGCTTGGTTTTCACAGTATAATAACGGACATATATATAAATATGTAAACATAAAATTCGTAGTCACGTAAATTACTCAGACATCTGTATTAAGCATATTCAAACACGAACCCTGACATATATATATATAAACATATATTTCTACGCAGTCTAATTTTTTGGGCAGATCCTAATTTAACAATGGACCTCGATGCGAGAGTCCAAAACCCGTGAGGTATGGTATGTTATTTGGGCCTCCAGTAGTACTTTTCTTCGACGCATGTTAATTTTGAAAGTGTCGTGTCATGGGTGAGCATACGAGCTAAGATAACAGCCCAGTTGGTTTATTTTAGGCCTCTTTGTGCACAATTAATTTACTGAACAAGAGGGAGGCTTGTCTTGTCGTTTTGGAAAAGTTTACATCTTTTATAGTTTAGTTGATGAAATTTTCAACAAAGGTTAAGCTGTCTTCCATATATGAATTGTTGTTTAATTTAATTTAGTTGGTTGCCTATCCCTTTCAATACATTCCGAGTCAAATATATGTCTCACATCAAGAAAGAAAAAATTAATAATAAAAAAGAAGTAAATGCCATAAAGAAAAAAACATCTCTCTCAGTCTCATTCCTCGTGCTTTTATGAGGGCAAAGCAAAAGTGGGAAATTTTGCAAATTTTAATCCATGTTTCCAGGGACATGAAAGGCACCTCCTTGTCAACAATGTTGGATTATGGGTTTGGATTCTTCTTTCATTTAAACCCTACCCACCTTCCATATTTATATATATATATATATTGATTATATAGAATTCTTATAACAGAAAACTTTCTCTGTTTGCACTCTCTTTCAGACAAGATAGGGGTCCTAGGAATATGGGTATTTTTGGTGATTGGTGTGTTTGTTTTTTAGGGCTTTTAATATTTGTGAATATAGGGTTTGGGCCATTGCTTTTTTCACTTTTCTTTTCTTTTTTTATCTTCAATGGCAAAATCTTCTTTTAGGCATGGGCTAGAGTTTTTTTTTTTTTTTTTGGGAGCTTTTTTCTTTAAATTTTTCCAATTTACAACTATTTTGGATAATGGAAGGAGAATTACCAAAAAGAGAAGGTAATCGGGAGAATTTCTGGGTACCTCGTGTCTTCTAAAGCAATTCTGGAATAAATTTAGAAATGTTTTAGAGTCCATTTATGAAGGAAGGCTTAGTTTTAAGTAGGAGATGATACAACTAAGAGGATAAAAAAAGGTTTGACTTGATATCGCATTTTATTTGAGATTACAAGATTTGATAAGAGTTTCATCAAAATTTTCAATTAATTCCCCACAACAGCTTAAACTCAGAAAGTTGCTTGGTTTTAAATTTGTTAAAAAAAAAAAAAAAAAAAGAGCAATTAATTAGGATATATACAAAGAAAAAGAAAAAAGAAAAAAGAGAATCGTATTGTTTGAATGTGACATGACGTGTTTTTATTTTTAGGTCATAGAGCATGACATTTCAGAGAAGAGAATGCATACAGGAGAGAAGGTAAAGGAAGTTAATGATGTTAAGAGTCTCTGCAGACTGCAGGGGGGGGAAATAAAACTGGCAATCTGGTGAGGTTGAGAAGAAACCACTTTTCTTTTTTTTTTTGTCTTCAACACACTTTTCTTTTCTTCTTCCCCTTTTATTTCTTCTTTAAATAAGTTTTTAAGTTTACGTACATACATATATATATAATCATAGAAAACCAAATACAAGGTGTGATGTGCAGTCAGGCTAATTTTGATTTGTTTAACTTTAAAATACTAAACGAAGAAAAAAGCATGCATAGAGTGTAAACACAAAATGGTTAAGAGATTGGTTGCTATCCATAACTTGCTTTTTGTTGACTCTGCTGTTGCCTTCTCTTGTTTTAGATTTTGCTTTGGATTTTTATGATCCACGTGAAATGCCAAACAACTCCTCTGCAATCTTCTTCTTCTTCCTCCTCATTTAATTCTGTAACTTGCCTTCCTCTTTTTTCTTTCTTTTGGGTCTATTTTTCCTGCCCTTTTCAATAATAATAACAATAATAATGTCTGCCTAGGTGGTCCTTCTGCGATTTTGCACTGCTTCCAGGATCTTTGTTGGGAAGAATTAATTGTTCAACAAATTAAATTTCATTTGAAGAAATCCATTTGGTCTCATTATTTCTCAATGATTGATTACGTCCATAAACATATACCTTTCACGTTTATTGTTATGATGAGTCTTCATTGTATTTAAGATGTAAATAAGGTTAACAACATCTTTCTTTTCTTTTCTTTTTTTTTTTTTGGGGGGGGGGGTATAATTTCTAATTTTTCGGGTTATCGTATTTTCGTATTAACTATATTTTACTACCTAGTAAAGACATGCTTCCACAATTGTAGTATAGGATGTTTCATATCTTAGAAATATTATTCATACACCTAATAGGGTAATTTTTCTTTTTTTTTTTTCTTCTTCCTCCACTTTCTTAATTGAAAACCTTTAAACATTCCTCAAATAATTACTTACCGTTAATATTTATTCGAAAATTTATGTTATGTCATTTTGTTTTTATATAGTTTGAATTATTTATATTTTAATCCATTTTCATACTCTTGTTTGAAAGATTGTTGAGTTTTGTGCAATTTTTTGTTATTACAAGTATTAAAGAAATAAATAAAATTTCTTCACGACGGCTTTGAAAAAAAGACACATAGTTTAGGACATGTATAAGAAATTAATCACATATAATATATATGTCTTTTTGTAGCAAAACTTAGCTAGAGCCGGCTAATGTTTATCATAATTAAGCATATACTTATTCTGTAGCATATTCGAATTAGGGAACTAAACTCTAGATCATTAACAAACTTAAATAAGGATTAAGTAAACAAGAAAGTTGATCAAACAAACATGAACAATCCTAAGGTGGTTTTGATCACTGGTTGTGCCAAAGGTGGAATAGGTTATGAATACTGCAAAGCATTTGCTGAGAAACAATGTCGTGTCTTTGCTTCCGACACACCTCAGAGAATGAACAACATGTCGGATCTTAATAGTTTCGACAAAATTAAGACGTTAGAGCTCGATGTTTTATCCGATATAAGTGTCTCATCAGCAATTAATACCATCATCTCCAAATATGGTCACATAGATGTGTTGATCAACAATGCTGGCATAGGCAGTGTCGGTCCATTAGCAGAGCTTTCACTAGACACAATAAGAAATGCTTGGGAGATTAACATGTTAGGGCAATTAAGAATGATCCAACAAGTGGTGCCTCACATGGCGGAAAGGAGAAGTGGGTGCATAGTGAACATAGGCAGTGTGGTGGGGAAAGTCTCAACGCCATGGGCGGGATCATATTGTGCTAGTAAAGCTTCTGTTCATGCTATGTCCGACGCCTTGCGGGTTGAATTAAGGCCTTTTGGGATTAATGTGGTGGTGGTAATGCCCGGTGCGGTTAAATCCAATTTTGGCCGAGCGAACATGGAGAGATTAAAGGACCCAGATTGGAAACTTTATAAGGGTTTTAAGGACTCCATTGCTGAGCGAGCCGGAGCTTCGCAAGGAGCTTCTGCGACTGATGCCACCATATTTGCTAGACATGTAGCAGAGAAAGTTTTGAGAAGAAAACCACCACGACAGATTATGTTTGGTCATATGACTGGTTTGTTTACTGTGCTTTCATGGTCTCCTATGTGGGTTAGAGATCTTTTTTTCTCTACTCGTTTTGGATTAAACAAGAAGATGTAATTAATTACCTCTAAATTATAATAAATTAGTAATAATATTATGTGGTAGTTTACCATAAATAATTTTCTGAGAAACATGGTAGAACCCGTGAAGGGAGAGTTTTTCAAAAGCAGACTAGTGATGAGAAAAGTAAAAGAGAGTATTGATATTGAAAGAAAGCAGGAAATGGTGAGGCAGAAAACAGATGTGTTTTATTAGTCTATCCACTATTTCTAGTAAACCCCTATTGGCTTCTAGTGCTTGTTTGGGCGACTGGAAAATTTTTTTTCAAAGAAAAAACATTAATTCATCATTACTGCAATCAAAAAGAAAGGAGATGGTGGATCCTGCCTTCTTTCTCGGTAGCCAAACAGACCCCTTAAAACCCTCTTTTCAAAAAACAAAATCATTCTCGATAGAAAATCTGTCTCCATGCAATATTTTACATTCAACACCCACTACACACCCCGCGCGCGCCCACACACAAACTCATATATATGGATTTATATGTTTTTCTTATGAATTCGATACATTAATTTAAGTAATAGTAATAATAATAATTGGTTTGAAATGGTACTCCAAACTATATTGGGATGTATATATATATCTATATGTGTGTGTGTGTGTGTGATTAATGCATGCACGTACAGTGTTTGCGTGTATATATGTATACATATCCCAAGATACCAATGAGTACAATGCTAAGAGCCATATTTATATCATAAACTAACCCTATATTTTTTTCATCAATTTTTTTTTTTTAAATTTCTGATTTCATTATGTTGCTTCCGGTTTCAGTTTTGTCTTTTCTTGAATCCGAAGAGTACTCTCCTTGGTAATAGAAAATAATATTTTCTAACTCACATATATTAATTCAATTAACAACAGTTGATAAATTAAAATATCAAAATAACACTGCACATACAGTCAAGGACATTTTGTATATATATATATATATAGGTGCATGTGTGTGTGTGTGTGTGTTAAAGTCAAGGTAGGCAACAAAGGAAAAGCCAGAGGAGTTAAATGAGGCATGTTTTATTGTTTTTAGTACGACCCTGTGAGGTTGACAAAACACAATACACGTAGCTTGTATCATAAAAACGCATGAAAAATTTTTCAGACTCGTTTTCGAAAAGCTTTCGTGATCTTTGTCAAGTCATTATCTATATATACATACATACATATATGCTTACAGAAATAAATTAATAATGATTATAAATTAATAATTAAATAGATTCAGAATGGGTTTTGAATTAATTGAAATTAATTCCGCTTACTTTTTCATTTTACAGAACACCAGTTTTAATTAAAAATATATATACATATTAGATTTTTCAAAAGCATGACAAATCTTTATAAAAATTCAAAATGAATAAATTATATTTATAAAATTAACTTGTAAATTTGAATTACGTAATAATTATTCTTTTAATCAATTTATAGTTAAACCCATTTTATATAATTTTTGAATAGATTAAATATACATTCATCAATTAAATAATATATAAATATTAAATAATTTTATAGAAAAAAAATATGCAAAAATCATTAAATTAAGTGGCTGTCAGTACTTTTATATAATTAAATTAAAAGCAAGTAATGTAATGATAGGAAAGGAATCGTTTAATTCGGTTAATTAATTAAGAACAAGAAGGGTTTAATTAATTAGCAAAAAGTAATCATGTTAATTAATAATTATAATGGAGGATATAAAGTGTTTGCGGCCTACAAAAAGCATGTTCTTTTTAAGGGCCCTTCGGAGGAATATCAACTTTGAGAGCAAGGCGGTCCCTTTTAAGTAATTAGTGTTTACTTAATCAACACCTGCCCTGTTCATTACAAGATTAGTTCTTAATTTTCAAATAAATAACCAAATTATTAACTTTCTTAAAATAACATATAGATTAAACAAATTATTTCAAAAATATAAGCCGAATATAATTATAAAAAAAATTTAATTATTTATTTATATTTTTAATACACTCTTTCGCATATAAATTTATACAGTTATTATTCAAAAATTTTAAACAGATAAAATAGTATTTAAAAATTCGTCATTTAAAATTATGATAAAAATAATTTCTGGGTACGTTTATATTTTTTTTCAATACAAAACAATTAATGGAGGTAAATTTTAGTTTGAGAATGTAGCACCCGGAAAGGAGGAGGAAAAAAAAAAAAAAAAAGGGGGGGCCACGTCAACAGCCACGTCAGCAGGCCCGGTCAGCAGTCCCGGCCAACCGGGGCCTGCCACGTGGCAAGATCGCGTCACTCCGAAAGGAGCCACGTTGGCGATCCGCGTGGGTACGATCCGACGGCCCAGATCAATCACGCGATCGGACAGCCCAGATTCAAACGCACGGACGGCCCAGATTCAATCAAAACGAACGGCTGTGATCAAAAGGCAAGGGGTTATAAATAGAACCCCCACACCAGACCAAAAACCCTAGCCGCCAGCCGCTCGCCGGAGAAGACGAACCAGAGGCCGACCGCCGCCACCCGCCCCCACTCGCCGCCGCACCGGGGAAATTTCCGACCGCCGATCGAGGTAAATTTCATACCCCCGATTCGTTTTTCCCCACTGATTCCTCCTATGGCCAAATCGAAGCTGAAATCCCGGCCAAACGGCCGGAATACGCGGCCGAAGCCCAGCGGCGCCGCCGCGCCCCCTCTCGGTTTTTACCTCCGACGAGGCCCTTCCCGGCCTCCGTTCGATGCAATTTTTATATCACCGTGATCACCATTCTTTTCTCTACAGGTTGACCGAAGCCAAATCACCAAAACACGAACTTCGCCGGAGAGTCGCCGTACCCGAGAGCGCCGCCGCCGGTAAGCTCCGCTTTTCCGTGATTTTTTTTGGCCCCCCGAGGGCCCTAGGGTTGTTTTCTGACAAGGACCAATGCGAGTGTGGCCGAATTCGGCCAAAAACGGCCGAAAACAGTCAACCCGAGGCGACTCGCCGCCGCCAGCGGCGGCGCCGTCGCCGGAGCACGGCGGAGCCGCCGTGCCGGAGTTGCGATTTGGGCCGAAAGAGGCCCTGGGCCTAATTTGGATTTTTTTTGGAACCCGTGCAGGTACTGTTAGCGTGTTTCAGTTCCCCGGGAAAAATTCAGGGAAAATTAGGGACAGCCTGCAGGCGCACTGTGAATCGTATTCGGATCCCGAAAACAAGTAAGGACCCCTCACCCTATTTCCTATCACGGTATTAAAGTTCAAAATGATAAAACGGTATTTCTTGAATTAACGCATGTGTGAAATTGCTTAAGGTTGCTAATGGAGCCCGAGTCTGGTGTGATTGATGATTTACTGTTATTTGGCCTGTTTACAGCTTTAAATGCAAAATGAGGTTTGATGTGTTCATTTTACAGATTTGTGTGCATGTACTACGTTTTTATTAATTATGGGTTGAATGACTGAAAAACTGATACTGTATGTTGTCTGTTCGGCATGAATTACGATTTGCTTGTTTAAATGTGAATTGATGATGCTGATTGAGGAAAAGGAAAAATGAAAGATTGTGTAGACTGATAATTGTATTATGGGGGTCAGCCTGACTAGATATCCTGGGAGATGGTGGACGGACCGGGTCCGTAGGGAACCCTACCGGGATTGTGGTCTCACATGCCGGACGGGGTATGGAGATCTTATGGTTTTGGCGCCCATACCGGACGGGGTATGGGGACGGCCCGTTTCACCCTCATACCGGACGGGGTATTGAGGTTTATGGTTTTGGCGCCCATACCGGACGGGGTATGGGGACGGCCCGTTTCACCCTCATACCGGACGGGGTATTGAGGTTCATGGTTTTGGCGCCCATACCGGACGGGGTATGGGGACGGCCCTGGAAACTGATTATGAATGTTAAAGGTTAACGGGTAGCGGAACCCCTATGGACCCCCACGGATACTAGTAGGCTGGTAAATGAGAAAAAAAGATATGTTGTACAATGATTGAATTACAAGAGGCGTGATAAGTGTTATGTTTTACAGCTTAGATTATTCAATGATTATGATAATGTTATTGTTTTTCTCATATTGTTTTCATAAATTCCACCAAGGTAAGTGGATGGTAAAAGTTTTATTATTGATAAAAGGTTTTGTTGTTAATAAACGAGTTTATTGTAAATTATGCTCCATTGGTCTTTTTGTGGTTTTCTACCCACCTTTATCTCCGTGACGGTGAGATATCGTGATGTTCTTACTGGGCTAGTGTAGCTCACTCCTTAATTAACCATTTCAGATCAGGAAGACATGGTTCCCGAGCCCGTTCCGCAGGAGGACGACGAAGGGGATGCCTAGAGACTCTGTAGTCATACGCATAGTTTATTTTCGAGTTTTCTTTCTTAGTTAGTTTAACCTTTTATATTTTAAGTACGTTTGTTTGGTTTTTCGTGTAAGGGATGTTAACTGAAATTTTGATCTCGCTTCCGCATTCGATATATTTAAATATTCATTTCATTTTTATATTTTCCGGGGCCGTTACAGTTGGTATCAGAGCCGCATTTCCTCGGACCCATCCCTTACACTATAGTCCTTTAAAGAAATACTCACCGATTGGTCGTTACTCAACCATTCCTTGTAAATGCAGGTACACAGAAATGAGGAGAGGAAGGCCCCCACTAAACCGAGCGGCCCAAGATAATTCGCTTCGGGAGGATTTGGACAGATTATATGAGATGGTGGAAGCTCTCGTAGCTGCTCAGCGAAGGCAAGAGGAGAGAAGGGAGTTACCCGGACCTCCTCCGCTAGCGCAGGTTGAGCCCCCGTTACAGCAGGCTGATCCCGAGCCACCCCGGCAGGAGCCTGTTCCTCCACGGTACGACCCGGTACCACAGCCACGGTACCAACAGGTACCGCCACAGCACATTCCAGTG
This sequence comes from Carica papaya, assembly GCF_054855325.1. Lineage (NCBI taxonomy): Eukaryota > Viridiplantae > Streptophyta > Magnoliopsida > Brassicales > Caricaceae > Carica > Carica papaya. The sequence goes on along the minus strand of NC_142312.1, from coordinate 1,726,987 downwards.
CCCCCACCCCATCAGCAGGCGCCACCACAGGGTCCCCCAGTTCACCGTTAGCCGGCCCCAGTTCCTTTACCTCGGGACCCCGCTCCCTCCTTGATCGACCCTGGCTTCATAGAGAGGTACAGGAGACTGAACCCTTATACTTTTTCGGGGGAATCCTCTTTTGAAGAGGCCCAATACTGGCTGGCGGAGACTGAGCGAGCCTTTGAGACCTTGGGAGTAATTCCTGAGCAGAGGGCTGCCATTGCCTCCTACATGCTGGTAGGGGAAGCAGTACGCTGGTGGGAGCTCAAGCGGGCCACCCTGCCTGTACCAGTTACTTGGGAGCAGTTCCTAGCGGCTTTCCATGCGGAGTATCTCCCTAAGCACATCCAACATTTAAAGGAAATTGAATTTGCTCAGTTGGTCCAGGGTAATATGACAGTGTCGGAGTATGCCCGCAAGTTCCTGGAGCTGGGCCGACATGCCCCGGAGACATTGTTGGATGAGGGCCGAAAGGCCAGGAAATTCCAGTGGGGTCTCCGCCCGGCGATCAGACAGCACTTGTTGGTGATGGAGCTCGAGACATATTCGGCAGTCCTGGCAAAGGCGCAGATCATAGAAAGGAGCTTCGACACCCGCCCTCAGCTAGCGGGAAGTTCCCGACCTTCAGCCCCGCTCCGCAGGCCAGCGCCTACCATGCCGGTCCAACCCAGCAAGAGACCCAGGCCTGCCGCTCAGGGCCCTCCTCAGGCTATGGGGGCAGCTCGTGGGAAGATCTGCCAGTACTGCGGCAGGGATCATGGGGACCGACCCTGCTACCGCCTCAACAACACCTGTCGCATATGCGGCAGTGCCCAGCACTATGCGAGGGAGTGTCCTAGGAACCAGAATCAAGGGAGGCCTCCAATCCAGGGCAGAGTTTACAACCTTACCCAGAAGGATGCCGATGCAGACCCGGACGTGGTACATGGTATGTATACTATCTCTGGCCACATTGCTCATATTTTGTTTGATACTGGTGCATCACATTCTTTTATTTCACATGTTCTTGCTTCCAAAATTTGTGTACCACCTGATAGACTTGATTCATTATTGTTTGTATCTACCGCTGGGGGGGAGACATTACTAGGAGAGGTTGTCTACAGGGCATGTGCCGTGGAGATAGCAGATAGGAAATTGAGGGTAGACCTGATAGGGTTAGACACAGGGGATTTTGATGTAATCCTAGGAATGGATTGGCTGGCGGCGTATCACGCCACCATAGACTGCTTTAATAAAAAGATTGTATTTAATCCTCCCAACGAGGAGCCATTTACAAGTTAATAAAATTATTCGGTACTGATTCTCCCTAATGACAAATTCTTTTCTTCTTAATTCCCAGTGCGTTGATATTGTATTTTCCCTAACTAGGTAAACCCAAGAAGGAAGTTTGTATCCAAGAGATTCCAGTAGTCCGAGACTTTCCAGACGTATTTCCGGATGAACTGCCCGGTCTACCAGGGGACAGAGAGGTCGAGTTCACCATAGACTTACAGCCAGGAACCCAACCCATCTCGGTAGCTCCTTACCGAATGAGCCGCATCGAGATGGAAGAGCTAAGGAAACAAATCACTGAGCTACAAAACAGTGGCTTCATTAGACACAGCATTTCCCCATGGGGTGCCGGGGTTACTTTTGCAAAGAAAGGAGATGGAACGTTGAGACTGTGTATTGATTATAGAAGGATAAACAAGGTAACAATTAAAAACAAGTACCCTCTCCCCCGGATTGATGACCTTTTCGATCAGTTGCAGGGTGCACAGGTCTTTTCTAAAATAGATCTACGATCAGGTTACCATCAGGTAAAAGTGAGAGCAGAAGACATCCCCAAGACGGCATTCCGAACCAGGTACGGACACTATGAGTTCCTGGTTATGCCGTTTGGGCTAACCAACGCCCCGGCCATCTTTATGGATCTAATGAACAGAATCTTCAGAGAGTTCTTGGATAAATTTGTCATCGTGTTCATCGATGATATCTTAGTCTACTCAAAAAGTAGAGAAGAACATGCTCATCATCTTGCCCAAGTCCTCCAGGTACTCAGGGAAAAGAAGTTGTATGCAAAGTTGAGCAAGTGTGGATTTTGGCTCGAGCAAACCGCCTTCCTAGGACATGTTATATCGAAGGAAGGGGTGTCGGTGAACCCCGAAAAGGTTGAAGCGGTACTTGGTTGGAAAAGGCTGACAACAGTTAAGGAAATTCGCAGTTTCCTAGGGATGGCGGGTTATTACCGCCGGTTTGTCGAAGGGTTCTCCAGTCTAGCGGCCCCTCTAACCCGACTCACAAAGAAGAATGCAAAGTTTGATTGGAATGAGAACTGCGAAAGGAGTTTTTCAGAATTGAAGAAACGACTGACTACTGCACCCGTGCTGGCTCTACCGAGTGGATCAGGAGGGTATACAGTTTATAGTGATGCCTCCTATCTGGGCCTGGGTTGTGTCCTGATGCAGCATGGAAAGGTTATAGCATATGGGTCTAGACAGCTAAAGAATCATGAGAAGAACTATCCTACCCATGATTTGGAGCTTGCCGCAATCATACACGCCTTGAAAATCTGGCGCCATTATTTGTATGGAGAGACCTTTCAGATCTACACCGATCATAAGAGCTTGAAGCACATCTTCACTCAGAAGGATCTCAACATGCGTCAGAGAAGGTGGATGGAACTCCTCAAGGACTATGATTGTGACATCCTATACCATCCAGGTAAGGGCAACGTAGTAGCCGATGCCCTCAGTAGGAAGAGTGCAGGCACCCTAGCCCATCTGATGGTTTCGGAATGCAGGTCCATTGGGGCTACGCAGCAGGTTCGACTGCAAGATCTGAAGAGGGCCACATGTTTGAGCCACCTAGCAGTCCAACCCGAGTTAATCCAAAGAATAAAGGAAGCCCAGTCAATCGACCCCGCCCTAGTAAACTGCAAGAATGATGCAGAACAGGGAGTGAACTCAGAATTTCAGATCTCTGCCGACGGATTGATTCGTTTCAAGGACAGAATGTGTGTCCCATACGACAATGAATTAAAAAGAGACATCATGACAGAGTCCCATAGTTCAAGGTTCGCCATGCATCCAGGAAGTACAAAAATGTACCAAACTATGCGACCCCGATTCTGGTGGAATGGGATGAAGAGAGATATAGCCGACTTTGTATCTAAGTGCTTGGTATGTCAGCAGGTCAAAGCAGAACATCAACGCCCAGGGGGGTTGCTTCAGCCTTTACCGATTCCAGAATGGAAGTGGGAACACATCACCATGGACTTCGTATCGGGACTACCCAAGGCACGATCGGGACACGATGCCATATGGGTAATTGTTGACCGACTCACTAAGTCTTCCCACTTCCTGGCCATCAGAATGACTGATTCGTTGGACAAGTTGGCAAGAATGTATGTCCGGGAAATAGTCAGACTGCATGGGGTCCCAGTAACAGTGGTATCCGACAGGGATCCCAGATTCACTTCTCGGTTTTGGAATAGTTTCCAGCAAGCTATGGGAACAAAGCTGTCCCTCAGTACTGCCTTCCACCCCCAAACCGATGGACAATCAGAGAGGACAATCCGTACGCTGGAGGATATGCTCCGAGCTTGTGTCCTTGACTCCGGAGGCCATTGGGACGACCATCTACCCCTGATAGAGTTTGCCTACAACAACAGTTACCAAGCAAGCATCGGCATGGCCCCATACGAGGCGCTATACGGGCGTCCGTGCAGGTCACCGATTTGTTGGGAGGAAGTGGGCGATAGAAGATTGTTTGGCCCGGATTTAGTGGAAGAAACCACGTCCAAGATAGTTAAGATCAAGAAGAACATCCAGACAGCTCAGAGTAGGCAAAAGAGCTATGCTGATACCCGAAGGAGGGACCTGGCCTTTGAGAAAGGTGACCGGGTGTTTCTTAAAGTCACCCCCTTCAAGGGAATTAGTAGGTTCGGCAGAAGGGGAAAATTAAACCCCAGATACATTGGACCCTTTGAAATCTTATACAAGATTGGTACCACTGCCTACAGACTTGCACTGCCCCCTGAGCTCTCCCGGGTTCACAATGTGTTTCATGTATCTATGCTGCGCAAGTACAATCCGGACCCTTCTCATGTCGTGGCTCATGAACCGCTCTCACTCCGAGAGGACTTGTCTTATGAAGAAGTACCGGTCAGTATCACGGACCGAGAAAGCAGAATACTCCGTAACCGGGAAATATCATTTGTAAAAGTCTTGTGGCAGAACCACACGCCTAGGGAGGCGATTTGGGAGCTGGAATCAGAATTTAGGGCCCAATATCCTCATCTGTTTGATCAAGAGTAATGAGGCAAATTTGGGGACCAAATTTCTTTATGGGGGGGAGAGTTGTAGCACCCGGAAAGGAGGAAAAAAAAAAAAAAAAAAAAAAAAGGGGCCACGTCAGCAGCCACGTCAGCAGGCCCGGTCAACAGTCCCGGCCAACCGGGGCCTGCCACGTGGCAAGATCGCGTCACTCCGAAAGGAGCCACGTTGGCGATCCGCGTGGGTGCGATCCGACGGCCCAGATCAATCACGCGATCGGACGGCCCAGATTCAAACGCACGGACGGCCCAGATTCAATCAAAACGAACGGCTGTGATCAAAAGGCAAGGGGTTATAAATAGAACCCCCACACCAGACCAAAAACCCTAGCCGCCAGCCGCTCGCCGGAGAAGACGAACCAGAGGCCGACCGCCGCCACCCGCCGCCACTCGCCGCCGCACCGGGGAAATTTCCGACCGCCGATCGAGGTAAATTTCATACCCCCGATTCGTTTTTCCCCACTGATTCCTCCTATGGCCAAATCGAAGCCGAAATCCCGGCCAAACGGCCGGAATACGCGACCGAAGCCCAGCGGCGCCGCCGCGCCCCCTCTCGGTTTTTACCTCCGACGAGGCCCTTCCCGGCCTCCGTTCGATGCAATTTTTATATCACCGTGATCACCATTCTTTTCTCTACAGGTTGACCGAAGCCAAATCACCAAAACACGAACTTCGCCGGAGAGTCGTCGTACCCGAGAGCGCCGCCGCCGGTAAGCTCCGCTTTTCCGTGATTTTTTTTGGCCCCCCGAGGGCCCTAGGGTTGTTTTCTGACAAGGACCAATGCGAGTGTGGCCGAATTCGGCCAAAAACGGCCGAAAACAGTCAACCCGAGGCGACTCGCCGCCGCCAGCGGCGGCGCCGTCGCCGGAGCACGGCGGAGCCGCCGTGCCGGAGTTGCGATTTGGGCCGAAAGAGGCCCTGGGCCTAATTTGGATTTTTTTTGGAACCCGTGCAGGTACTGTTAGCGTGTTTCAGTTCCCCGGGAAAAATTCAGGGAAAATTAGGGACAGCCTGCAGGCGCACTGTGAATCGTATTCGGATCCCGAAAACAAGTAAGGACCCCTCACCCTATTTCCTATCACGGTATTAAAGTTCAAAATGATAAAACGGTATTTCTTGAATTAACGCATGTGTGAAATTGCTTAAGGTTGCTAATGGAGCCCGAGTCTGGTGTGATTGATGATTTACTGTTATTTGGCCTGTTTACAGCTTTAAATGCAAAATGAGGTTTGATGTGTTCATTTTACAGATTTGTGTGCATGTACTACGTTTTTATTAATTATGGGTTGAATGACTGAAAAACTGATACTGTATGTTGTCTGTTCGGCATGAATTACGATTTGCTTGTTTAAATGTGAATTGATGATGCTGATTGAGGAAAAGGAAAAATGAAAGATTGTGTAGACTGATAATTGTATTATGGGGGTCAGCCTGACTAGATATCCTGGGAGATGGTGGACGGACCGGGTCCGTAGGGAACCCTACCGGGATTGTGGTCTCACATGCCGGACGGGGTATGGAGATCTTATGGTTTTGGCGCCCATACCGGACGGGGTATGGGGACGGCCCGTTTCACCCTCATACCGGACGGGGTATTGAGGTTTATGGTTTTGGCGCCCATACCGGACGGGGTATGGGGACGGCCCGTTTCACCCTCATACCGGACGGGGTATTGAGGTTCATGGTTTTGGCGCCCATACCGGACGGGGTATGGGGACGGCCCTGGAAACTGATTATGAATGTTAAAGGTTAACGGGTAGCGGAACCCCTATGGACCCCCACGGATACTAGTAGGCTGGTAAATGAGAAAAAAAGATATGTTGTACAATGATTGAATTACAAGAGGCGTGATAAGTGTTATGTTTTACAGCTTAGATTATTCAATGATTATGATAATGTTATTGTTTTTCTCATATTGTTTTCATAAATTCCACCAAGGTAAGTGGATGGTAAAAGTTTTATTATTGATAAAAGGTTTTGTTGTTAATAAACGAGTTTATTGTAAATTATGCTCCATTGGTCTTTTTGTGGTTTTCTACCCACCTTTATCTCCGTGACGGTGAGATATCGTGATGTTCTTACTGGGCTAGTGTAGCTCACTCCTTAATTAACCATTTCAGATCAGGAAGACATGGTTCCCGAGCCCGTTCCGCAGGAGGACGACGAAGGGGATGCCTAGAGACTCTGTAGTCATACGCATAGTTTATTTTCGAGTTTTCTTTCTTAGTTAGTTTAACCTTTTATATTTTAAGTACGTTTGTTTGGTTTTTCGTGTAAGGGATGTTAACTGAAATTTTGATCTCGCTTCCGCATTCGATATATTTAAATACTCATTTCATTTTTATATTTTCCGGGGCCGTTACAGAGAAGATGTAAAATAATCTTAAATTAAATTGTATTATTCTTTAAACTAATTTTTTATTCATTAAATTAAACGTTTATTCTTGATAATTTTAAAATATTATCCTATAAAACCAAAATAAAATGATAAAATTAAATATCTCTATATATATATATAAACTAAAGTAAAATAATTTGAATTGGAGAAATGAGATTAGGATTTGAAATATATAAAAAGTGACCCACCTCCCCACATTTTTGTCTGGAACCAGGTGTTGACTATTATATTTTAAGACACATACATACATATATATAGTTAAAGCTGTATATCCCACATCAATAATTTTATATTTTGTCCTTCACAATGTTTTTATAATGGGACAATATGGGTAAATAAATCTACATTTGGGGCCATGTTTGGTTCACATCATGATCTTTAGATTCTGACCACCGGACTCCTCTCCCTGTCAAAAACAAATTTGTGAATTTTAGTCCACTAAATATTCTCTTACCATGGCTGTTCTCATGATCACCTTTATTTTCTTTTTCTTTTTATTAAATTTTTCCTAAATTCTTATATTATATTATATATATATACACATACTATCCATAAAAACCATTTAAAGTAACTAAATATATACATATATATATATATATAGTGAATCACATTATTTTATTTATTAATTTCCAATGTTTTTCTTCCCTTTTATATAATTTGTGAAAGACAGTTTTTGTTAAATCATAAAAAATAAATAAAAGTAAAATTACTAAATTAGTGTATGATATTTGTTACAATTTGATTTTTAATAGTTTTTTTATTTATTATAATTTAGTTTTTAACGGTTTTTTATATAATTTGGTAACGCGTGCTTTATATTTATTTTAAATATTCAGTTTTTTTTTTTTTGCATTTCTAAGAGAAAAAAAATTAAAATGATTATATTATGTTTGGATAATTTAAAAAATAATAATTTTGAATAATTAATTAAATGAATAAAATTAGTAATAATACAAATTATTTATAATAGTAACATTAATTTATTAAATATTAATTTAATTAATTAATTATAGTTATTTTAAATTTTATTTTTTACACTACTCAAATACAAATGAACTAGTTTACTTTTTTTTATTATTGTTAAAGAATAAAATAAAATTGGGATCTAAAACAACCTGAAATCATCATGGATCAAATTATAACAAATAAATTATAAATTAAATTATAACAAATGTCAAATATCGACATCTAATTTGATAATTTGCTCAAAAATAAATATTATTGAGTTCAAATATAAGTAATTCAAAAGGATTAAGATCCGTATTATGCCTAAAAATAGATTTTTGATTAATTAGTTAGGTTACGTATACAATAAATTTATAACTCTTATGATATTTATTGTAAATCCAACTTAACTTAGTTATAATATATTGTAAACTACATTAAAATGACGAAACTTAATTTATTTTAAATTATATGTAAAATTTGAGCTACATATTTTAATTATATTCAAATTGACATAATTTAAAATGTATTATTTTAATTTTACGTAATTTTTTATATTAGTTCATTTTTTATATTTAAGTAGAACTATCATAATTTTATAATTAAAATAAATATAAAGTTTAAATTTAGTCCTGATGACAAAATTAATGAAATAATCTATATTTTTATTGGTAGCTGAGATATTTATTTGGTCATTGTATTGTTTTTTGTTATTCGATTTCATACATATTTTTATTTTACATTAAATTAATTCATTTATTTTTTAAAAAATGTTTAAACTAATCACTCAATATTAGTTAGCTACTAATATTAGTAACACCTTATGTTAGGTGTCTATAATATTTGCACGTTATATTATTTTATTGACTAATTTTTTACGTCGCATGATATCTTACCTAAAAAAAGTTTAAATATTGATCGATCTAAATTAATTTAAAATAAAAAAAATCGAATCGTATAAATTAATTTATATTTTTTTCACATCATGTGCCAAATTAATGACACTTGTCATCAATTGTTAATAATGTTAGTAGTATCTAAAGTAAATAAATGAACTAATTTGAATATGAAACTAAACTTTGATGCAAAACAAAAATAGAAACCGAACCAAACCAAAAATAATATAAGGATAAAAAAGAATATTCTATTTGGTCCCAATACTATTAAATTTTTATTTAATTTAGGTCATATCTTAATTTTATATTAAATTCATTTTGTAATTTCTGAAAATCTTTCGATTTAATTCATCTTTGTTACTAGTTATTAGTTCCATTATTTAGTTACAATATGTTAAATTTATTGACAATGTTAAAATTTTATATTAAATCGTAAAAGTATATATATATATATGGAGACCATAAATATATTTTAACGTTTAAGCCTTTTATTGGTTAATAACTTAAATAATTATTTATTTAAAAGACTAAAAAATCATATATATATATATATAGACGACTCTACAATCAAACTATCCACACAAAATGGGATTATCGCAAAGGACATATAACAACAGGGAACGAGCTAGTCAAATGTGACTATCCAACCCAAGACTTGCCGTGGTGTCCAACCATTGTCTTGGAAAACGGCGTCGTGTAAGGGCTTGTCGTAACTACAGAGCTCAGGACCTCAGGCTGAGACGGCAGATAGATAGATAGATAGATAGGTCCCCTCTTTTAAGCTGCTGCTGCTGCCTCTGCTGCAAACGGGTAAGCTCAGCTGCACAGAACCTGCGTTTTTCTACAGTAAAATTACTAGATACCCCATACTCTCTCTGTAAAAGAAAACTCTACTGCCACCAAATTAAAGCCTACGGGACAGATGATTATGCACCGTTTTAATATGGATCACCAACTAACCCGACCCATTAAACTATAAATAAGAGGCTGCGAGAGAGAAGGCACTTGATTTTAACTGCTGGGTCTTTTTTGGGTTATGAGCAGCATATTCTAACTTCTACCCACATGAGAAAATGAGGTTTCTTGAGTTATAATATATAAGCTCTGGTATTATTCTAGTTCAGATTCTGATTTTCTCTGATTCTGACCCGTCTGAGTCTTTTTTTAAAAGGTTTTTAATTATCCTTTAATGGGGTTTAAGAGAGGTTTTCTTTAAAGAATTTCAAAGGAAAAAGAAGAGGGAGCGTAGGATAGCACAGTAAAGTAAAAGAAGAGGTCTTTCTCATACACAGATCCCTATGGAATGCAGCAACGATGCCCGGCATTGCTTGCTGGAATTTCATTCTTTTTGTTTAGTTTAAAGGAAATTGCTTTGTTCTCTTTAGAAATCTTTTCGGGGAGAGAGAGAGAGAGAGAGAGAGAGAGAGAGAGAGAAAGAGGCATATAGATTGAGTTGCAGGAGTTCGGATTTGTTTGGATGAGTTGTTAGATTTGGTCCAATCACTTCTGCAGCTACAAAACAAAACACCCTTCTAAACTTCTTTTTCAAAATGAAGTGATCGAGAGAAGAAAAAAGGAAAAATGGAGTTGGCGAGGAGAGGGTGTCTTCGTGTGTGAGCATATATATATGAATCTACATGCATATGTATATGATTAGTTTATTAGTTTCCCAATGATTGACTTGTTGCCTTGCGCCAAGAGAAAACTTGCCTAGAATCTCTGGTAAGTTTTGGAAAGTAGAGCAACATAGAGAGAAGATGAAGTCCATGTGCAATGATGATCACAACAGTAATAGCAATAATAACAATAATAATAATAATAACTGGTTAGGCTTCTCTCTTTCTCCTCAAATGAAAATGGGTCTTGTTCCTCATGACCCACAACATCACCACCATACCCAAACACGCTCTTCTTCTTCCCCTTCTTCTTCTGCTGCAAGTTCTGGTGTTAGCTGTGCAGTTCCATCAAACTTCTTTAACTCCTCATCAAATCATCTCAACTATGGCATTTGCTATGGAGTTGACGGAGATCAAAATCTCGGGCTTTACTCTCATCAACTGCCTGTGATGCCACTCAAGTCTGACGGCTCGCTTTGTATAATGGAAGCTCTCGGTCGGTCACAGCAGCCACAAGGTTAGTCGTCCTGTGTATATCTATATTCTTTTTTCTTTGGGTGCTGTTTAGTTTTTCTACCCCAAAACAAGCACGTTTTATTCAAAAATTTGGTGGACTCACTGGTTTTTTTTACTTTTCCGTATGAAGCAGCAACATTGGTAACAAGTTCAACTCCGAAGCTCGAAGATTTCTTTGGTGGTGCAACAATGGCGACCCATCACTACGAAACTAATGACAGGGAAGCCATGGCTCTTAGCTTAGACAGTATGTATTACCATCAGAATATTCCTACCCATGAACCCACCAATCTAAATTGCCTAAGCCATCTTCAAGAAAGCTCCAGATCACCACATCAACAGCAACTTCAGCTCCAGCAATACCAGTACTATTCAGCAATCAGAGGCCAGGAAGACACCCAAGTTGCAGACTGCAATCTTCAGCTCCCAACAATTGCGGCTCCTGATGGGTTGCCTGACATGAAAAACTGGGTTTCAAGAACGTCATCATACCCAACCGACCATGAAATGCAACAGAAGATTCTCGGTTGCATGACTGATAATGGATCTGAAGCAAGGTCAATCAGCGCCATGGCATATGGAGATTTACAGTCTTTGAGCTTGTCCATGAGCCCTGGCTCGCAATCAAGCTGCATCACTGGCTCGCAGCAAGTTTCGCCCGCTGTCAATGACTGTGTAGCGGCCGTGGAAACCAAGAAAAGAGGTCAAGAGAAGGTGGACCAGAAGCAAATTGTTTATAGAAAATCCATTGATACATTTGGGCAAAGAACATCTCAGTACAGAGGTGTTACAAGGTAAGTTTTCTTCCCCGTCTGTATTATTCTAAAAAAAAGCTTCCGTTTTTCTGGGTTTTTCACTTAAAAAAGAAATATTAACTGTTTTGTTTTCTTCAAGCGTCTAACCTGTTATGATCTTTGTTAACCAGACATAGATGGACCGGAAGATATGAAGCTCATCTTTGGGATAATAGCTGCAAAAAGGAAGGTCAAAGCAGGAAGGGGAGACAAGGTTAGGGCCCTAAACATGGAGTCCAATCTTACACAATCAAATAGCTCTGTCATTCTTTCTTCTTCACCCCGTTCCTGCTATATTTCTGACATTTCAAAGTTTTTGTCTTTGTTTTTATTTTGTTTTTTTTTTTTTGGTTGGGGTTTGGTGGGGATGCTATTCATATCAAAATGATGAATTTCAGTTTATCTGGGTAAGCCTCTCTTTTCTTGTTTTCAGTACAGTAATGATCAAGTAATTTATGTAATTGTAATTGTTCATCAAGTCATTCCAAGAGTTTGATTTCAGGGGGTTATGATCTGGAAGAAAAAGCTGCAAGAGCTTATGATTTAGCTGCACTCAAGTATTGGGGACCCTCCACTCATATTAATTTCCCAGTAACGATTTCTTATCCTCTTTACAGATCCTACTCTTAAATTATTTTTCTTTTCATTAATTTTAATTGATATTATATCCTATTGGCAGCTGGAGAACTACCAAAAGGAGATTGAAGAAATGAAGAACATGACTAGACAGGAATACGTTGCACATTTGAGGAGGTTGGTAACTTTTTTCTCTATTCATTTCCTCATTATGCTTCATGATGAAAAAATTTTTAATGTACTGAATTTTATGTGTACAAACAGGAAAAGTAGTGGATTCTCAAGAGGGGCTTCTATGTACAGAGGAGTAACAAGGTCTAAGCAATTAGCTCATTCTTATATGAAATGATGCAAGATTCAAAATGGGTAATCTTCATTTTACAGTAATAACTAATAAAATCTCTGTTTTCATCTTCATTTTTCTACAGACATCACCAGCATGGAAGATGGCAAGCTCGGATAGGCAGAGTTGCAGGGAACAAAGACCTTTATCTTGGGACATTCAGTGAGTTCTTTAATCTTTATGACCGGAATAGATATGTGTTTAATTATAATTGGATAACACTTTCATTCCTTTTTTGGGTATTTAAATTACTAACTGGGTATCTTGAAATATCTGCTATGACCTTAAAAGGGTAAATTTTTAATGGCATTGGTTGGTTATATGAATTCTGCCCAACGACTGGTCATTTTTACATAAGGCTGTTGATGAGGCATGAGGAGCCAGCCACTTTGAATTTGTACAGAGAGACTGATAGTCTTAGACCTCACCTTTTTAAGACTACTCACAAAAAGAAAAGAAAAAAAGAACAAGTAGAAAAAGGCTTTTATAAGGCTGTTCTTCACATGGAAAAACACACAAAAAAAATCTTGAATCTAATCGTCACTAACTTCCACTATGCCCTTTGTTATGATAATGAGTGGTCTTTAGCTGCCACTTCACTAATTTACAATAAAATTGCAGGCACACAAGAGGAGGCGGCTGAAGCATATGACATTGCAGCCATAAAATTTCGCGGTGTGAATGCAGTAACGAACTTTGACATAACACGATATGATGTGGAGAGAATCATGGCGAGCAATACTCTTATTGCCGGAGAACTAGCAAGGAAAAACAAGGAGATAGGGCCTGGAAACGAGGGTACGAATCAAAATCCTCCTGGCAATAGCCACAAAGCAGTTATTCATCAGGACAATGGGAGTAATACAGACTGGAAAATGGTCATGTACCAGTCCTCCCAACAAGCTGATCATCAGCACAAGGCACATACTTTATCATTAACACAGGACAATGTGAGTGGTATGGACACAATGGGCTCATCAGTTCAGCAAGAAATGGAGAATGCAGCCAAGATTAATGGGACTCATGTGTCAAATGCTTGTTCATTGGTAACAAGCTTAAGCAGCTCACGAGAAGGGAGTCCTGACAGAAACTCCAGGTCAATTTTATTTTCAATTCCTCCCACAAGGCTATTCAACAATGCTGTTGGCTCTGCCAATTCTTGGAATATTCCTGCTGCTGCTGCTGCCCAAGTGCGACCTGCAATTTCCATGCCTCAAATGCCTGTTTTTGCAGCTTGGACCGACGGATAGTTTGGTTTCTTTTTCTTTTTAATGGGTAATTTAGTTGCTTATCAAGTTTTTTTTTTTTTTTTTTTCGATTGGCATGAAAAGAAGGAGAAGAAGAAGAAGAAAAGGAAACTGGGACTTGGAAAATTTGTTGTGTAAGGGTATAGTGGAAGAAAATTGTGGGGTAATCTGGAGGAGGGTAGGCCTAATTAAATTTGTGGGACAAGGTGTAAGCAAGAACAAATTTGAAACTCATATCCTTTTCACCAAATATCTTATGAAGATGATAGGGAGGTGGGGAAACTTTAAAAAGACAATATGATTGAAAGTCTACAAAATGATTTTGGCAATATGGGGTGAGACCTGATCTGATCCCCCCCTCCACTTCCTTATTTTCATAATTACACTCTGCTTTATTTAGTCCTCTTAAGTACAAATAATGCAGATGACCTCTTTTGCTTTGGCCATTTGACTATATAAATATACATATATATACATGTGTGTGTGTGTATGTATGTGTATATGTATGTGTGTATTTATGTGTATGTATGTGTGTGTGTAAGTATCTGAATTCTGATCTCATCTATTTGCAGTTTGTTCTCTACATCCATAACAACATCATTACATGTGCCTTTTTGTCATCTCAGCTTTGGAGAAAGCTGAAAGACATTCCACATCCACAATTCAAAGAAAAAAGGAGATTGGTGGGGTTAGATCCAATCCTCTTAATGGGGTTTATATCTATGTATATATATGTATATCTCAATGGGGTTTATATATATATTTCCATTAATCCAAAAGCTATCTTTGAAGTAAAATAAGAAATTGTAAATTAACTATGGCAATTTTTATAATAAATTTAAAAACAATATATTTCAAAAATTTCATCAATTTTAGAAGAATTTAGAATATAATATTTTAATGAATTCCATACATACTTAAAAGATTTACAAATAAATTTCATATTATTTCTGAATTTATTCCAAGCATATAACTTAAAAAGATAGTGTAAATTATATTAAAATGCGAAATTGAAATAGTATATCAAATTATTTGAATTTTAATAAAAATCCAAAATGTGTTATTTTAATTTTTATTATAATTTGATACATATAATGATCCTCTTTTTTATTATTTTGTGGAGGATATTTATCTTTTAAATTTACGTGAGACTTTATAAAATAATTTTATAAAAATGCTAATTTTATTTTAAGCATAGCCTTAACAAAGTAAAATATTTATTTTTTTTAAATATTTTTACTGGTAAAAATATTTTTTAAGTCACCGTTTATTATTTTAATTAAATATTTTTCTAAACAATTTTAAGAATATATTGTTTTACATTAGTTTAATGCATTCAATGTTTTATTTTAAAATATTATTTGTAAAAATAAATAAAAATAATTAAGGTAATACTTGTTAATTTTATTATTTTATATTGTGTCAAAATTTAAAAAAAAATAATAATCAAGGTTTCAAAGCATAATTATCCCATATTTTTTCAGAATTAAATTTTTTTAAAAAAAAACTTTCAGTTAAGTAATATTTTGGGCTTTGAATTTTGAAACAAAAATAAATTAATTTTTTATGACTTGAAAGTTTTAAAATATTTATTTTAACCAGTTTAATATATTTCTGAAAGAAAAGAAATTTTTTCTTCATAATTACCACATTTATCATGAAGTAAATGTAATGATGCTGGGCATAAAAGCCAGTCCATGTCCAAACCCGAATGTGGGCTTCTGAGATCAGTCAAATTTCATCATTGCATGCTCACACGTGTGGGTTAGTTGGGCATTTCTCGCACGTGTGCAGGCTCTACTGTTCTTGGCGTTGGAGTCTGTTAATTTGGCCAATATGAATGCTGTTATTTTTAATTATCAAATAATGTTTCACTGGTTTGGAACTTTTTTTTTTTTTTTACACCGGTAAAAAATTATAAATTTAAGTTATAAAATATTTATATATATATATATTAATTCAACAATAAAATTTATAAAAAGTTATATTTCAATAATTTTACGAAAGATCGATAAGAAATTCATTCGTTAAATCTTATAAAGTACAAAACCGACAAATGTGGGATCATGATAGATAATAAATCAATCGAAGAATTTCGAATTGAGTTGATTAATTGAAAAAGAATTTGTTACAACGATATCGAAATTGGGGTTTTGTACTCAATTGACATGAAAGTTTTGACAAAGACGGGGATCTCAAATTGTGAATTTTGTCAAATTTTGTCTGCGCAACAAAACAGCCACAGTTCTTCGGCTGTCTAGCGTGTTGCCATACAGCTTACCCACATCAAATAAACCCTAGTATTTATCTTTATGTACGTAATATATTGGTAGTTGTAGATTTGAATCAAATTATAAATTTTTTTATAGTTTTATAAAAATTTATATTGTAATAAATATATGCGTTTGTTAAGCATGAAATA
Source organism: Carica papaya (assembly GCF_054855325.1). NCBI lineage: Eukaryota > Viridiplantae > Streptophyta > Magnoliopsida > Brassicales > Caricaceae > Carica > Carica papaya. The sequence continues at coordinate 1,710,898 of NC_142312.1, read as the reverse complement.
CGTATATATATATGTATATATATTATTTGTAAAGAAAAATACTACTGTGAGATAAAAAAGGTTTTAGCAAAAACAATTTCTCTACGCGGTATTTTCAAAGTGAAAAAAGTGGAAGATGGAATTAGTGGGCTACAAAGCTGACTCTACTTGAAAGAAGACAAGGGAACAAAGAAGCATGCATTAAAGGAATATATATATATATATATATCTAATGTGATGTAATATGTGCGTGTGTGTGTGTGTGTGTATATATATATACACACACACACACAGAGAGAAAGGAAAAAGAATAACAGTAGAACAAAACAAAAGAAGCATGCAAGGGAAGGTCAAAAGGGATGAAAGTTTAATTAAGACATGATAATTTGTCTTTAATTGGCTGCCATACTTGAGAGGCTACTTTAATTGTGCATGCAAGTTGACTCCATTTGAACATTATTAAAATTTTTACAAAATAAATAATAATAAATTTAAATAATAAAGCATATAAAAATTATTAATTAAATTAATAATGGATATTGATAGAAATCATCTTTCTCTCCGTCTTAAATAATTAATCATAATGAATTATTCAGGGACTAAATGCTCAATACATACATACATACATACATACATATATATATATATATATATCTTACGAGATGCAGGTTCCGTAATTAACATGGTCCTGCTTAATTAACCCATCGTTAATAATGCAACTCGATGTAAAAGCACTAAGCAGGTTGTATCAATTTAATTTGTTCGTAAAATTTAAACATAATTAAAGCGTGGATTAAGATTAATCAAATCATGTTTCAAGTTCGATTGCAGTCACTTCATGACAGCTTATTGACAGATTCATCTCGTGCAAATTGACAGTACAAAATAACGTGTTTCCGTGTGTCTATATACATACGTGTGTGTGTGTGTGTGTGTGTGTGTATTTATCCATAACATATACATATATACATATATATATATATATATGCATTTGTTTTCGTAGGATAAGACAGAGACTTATTGGTTATAAACAGCTGTGAATGAAGATGAAAATTGTTTCTTCTGAGAAGAATAAATCATGTGTCAAATCCAAAAGATTTTGAGCTTGAGAGATCATCACACCCGCCAGTAGATTAGACGGAGGGCCCGGCCCATATGTTTAATGGGCCAAAAATTGGGCTTCCAACATACAAACACTTAGCGTTATAACCCTATAATTTATTGCCCCGTGCTTTTTTCTAGGACCTTTTTTTTTTATTTATAAAAATCTAATTTGATAAATAAAAATTAAAAATTAATTTCATTCATTAAAATAAAATAAAATTACTCGAGTTAAAAAAGTTTCGGAATCATGAAATATGTTATTAATTAACGAATTTATTTTTCATTTATTAGAAATTAGTTTTTTAATTTACAAAACTACTACGAAAAATAGAGTAGGTGCAAAAGTTGTTTTGGAATTTAGGCGTAGGAGATATTCTGTCTTGGTTTATTAGAAGAATGTTGTTGTAGTCCGACGGAGGACAAGCCCAAAAGAGAAGAATTTGTCGGGCACACGGACACCCTTTTGATTTAATTTGTCCCATATCTTTGTGGGCATATTTGACTTGTGATACCTAAAAATTAAGGGTACGATTGTTTTGGGGAGGACCCATATGATCGATCCGAGACCACCTCTTCATTATTAATATAAAGTTTTGGTTGAAATAAATTAAAGGGTATTAACAAAAACACAATAAAAGTAGCAAATAATAGAAGAAGATGAAGTGTGTATCTAATGATGCCAAACATTAAGTGAAAAGACAATAAGCATGTGTCTTATTCATTGAGCGTGTTTGGTATCCTCTTTACATCTCATATAAAATATGTGGTATGTACATAGTATGTACCACTAAAGCAAGATTGAAGTGGCCCAAATTTAGATATGATTCTTTGTAATAACATCACCGTAAACATATGTTTTTAATATCAGTTTATCACTATAAATATATATTCTAAAATTGTAGGGAGTAAGATGGAGGATATTTATAGTTGTGATCTCAAAAGTAAAGAAAAATTGGGCTATGGAATTTTGTGGTTGGCCTAATAAATTTAGGGTTTTAGGCCCCGTGAGAAAATGACGGAGGGGGTTTTATGGATGTTTCACTTTCATTTGGGTCTACTACACTTCCAACAGTGTGTTGGTTAGTAGACACCCATGTTGGGTCCATTGTTGCCCGCACGAGGGGGCCGATGTGCCCTTCATTTCTGGGACCAAAAGCAAGCCCAACCTCACTATCTTCTGTCTACGGACTACTCCCCTTTCGTTTTTTTCTATTTACCACTCGTTTGGGATCTGGGAGATAAAACATATACATATATATATATATATATATCCATATATATACTAAATCATTAAAAACAATAAAATTTGAATTGAATTAAATAGAATTACAGAAAAATAAAATTACAATTTACCCTTTAATTAAGTTGAGACAATGAGATAGCCCCATCATTTTACCCGTTATCAATCTACCCTTTAGATTTATTTTCTTTCAAAAAAATATAAAATTTACCGGAATTTTACCCAATGTAATATGTATTACGGAAGTGTACATATACATACATATATACACACACACACACACAAAGAAAGTAAGAGAAAAGTATAATTAAAACCAATACATATCATCATATAATTGCTTTATAGAGCACGCCTACACCATCACCAAAAATATATTACCTAAACCAAACTACTTATTTTAGATTACTATTATTATTATTATTATAAGATTTGGTGTTTTACCCTAATTGAGCATGACCATAGGTACAACATAAGACAAATTAGGACACAACATCGAAAACTATGATATATAAAAATAATAAGCAATGAGAATTCCATTTATACCTAAAAAAAACTAGCATTTAAATCTTATTATAACACTAAAATATAATTTTTAAAGTTTAATTTATTTGTTCTTAACTAGAAAGTTGCCATAAAAGGAGTTGGCTTTAGGGTCTTCTTCTTTTGATCGCCTTTCTTGTACCTTAAAAGGGGAGAGATATTAAACATACAAGAATCAAAATATTAACACTTGAAATTAAATAAAATATAAAATGTATAAATATATTTCAATGAGACATTGAGGTACGAATTGACTGTTTATTGGACCGACCCATTTTTTAATTTTTAAAAAATATAAATTAGAAGAATAAAGTGTAAAAAAGAAGAGTTTGAATATAATTTTAACGTAATCTTTTATTTTGTCACACATTATATTTAAATTTTAATATTATGGTGTTTTTATTTTAAATTTAATATAATCTATTTTAATTATTTAATATGTATCATTAATTATAATTTTATATACTTCGTTAATTTTTATTTATGTTATTAATTTTATAACTATGTATTATATTTATATTTTTCAAAAATAAGCGCATAACCGTAGTTACACTTTATATTTGTTAACAACAATCCTAATTAATTTTTATACTTCCTTATGTATCATAAGAAAGTCAACGACAAAAAGAGGTTCTGCCATGCGAACTCCTAATATTATATAAAATAAATTATATAAATCAACGTAATAATTAAATAAAATGAATTAATTTCATATTTTTGTAACAAAAGATTTATAAAAGTGCAAATATTTGTTAATATTTTTTTAGCCTTGATGGATAATTAGTGATGTATAACATTAAATATTTACAGTAATGGAGATCTAATGCTTCGATTTTTAATTTATAAAGTTAAAAAAATTCCTCGACAAAAATAATAAATATTTAATTAAAAAAAAACAAGCAATTATACTCCTCACCACCCCCTCCCTCCTTTTCTTCTTCTTCTTCTTCTTCTTCTTCTTCTTCTTCCCCCCACATTCATGAATGCACAAGTCAAATCCCAGATCGACAGCGCTGCAACAGAAATGCATGATGGTTCCTTAGAATTGTATATTGATAAAATTACCAAAATGCCCCTAACACACCCATAAGCAGAGCTTTCTCCTTTCCTGCTCCCTGCTCCTCCTCCATCTCCTCCTCCACCCCCGTCCCTGTGTGTTGTCACTTTCGTTTGTACATCTTGTATGTGCGGAGTCACAATTCACAAACCCCACCTTGCAAACTCCCTCTGTCACATTATCAAATAATTTCGTTTTCACCAAACCCCAAATTCCCCCTCCCCATCTCCTCTCTCTATTTTTCTTTACTGTCATGTCTCCTCCCTAAAATCCAAAACCCATAACCAAGAACTGAGCTATCTATCTCCTCCTGCCTCCTCTCATATCTTTTCCAACCGTGTCCTCTTCTTTTGTAACCCAACAGGAGTTTTTTTCAAGAAACGGATACCATTCTCTCTCCGTATTTTTCATTAATTTCCCCGGTATATTCATAGTCACGATTAAGGAAAACAACAAAAGGATATCACGAAGAGGATCGATGCTCCTATTTTCTTGCTGACTTTTTCTTCTTCTTCTTCTTCAACAGTATCAACTAGAAAGCACCTAGAGTCGCCTCTCTCTCTCTCTCTCCCTCTATAATATATATATATATATCTGTTTAACTATTAGTGGGTCGCCATAGCTGGAGTTTGAAGAGCTAGAAAAGCTGAGAAAAAACCAAGTTCGTTTATAGATGGGTGGGCGGGATAAGCTAATTATCTTGCTGATGAGTTTATTCTGTGCGGCGCAGCTGCCAATTTCGACTTCAGATCCGAGCGACGAGGCATGTTTAACCCACCTGAGGGAGTCTCTAGAAGACCCACTAAACAATCTTCAGAACTGGACTAAGTCAATCTTCGCCAATCCTTGCAGCGGCTTCACCTCCTACCTCCCAGGCGCAACCTGCAACAATGGCCGCATCTACAAGCTTTCCCTCACCAACCTCTCTCTTCAAGGTTCAATCTCTCCTTACCTCTCCAACTGCACCAATCTGCAGACCCTCGACCTCTCTTCCAACTCCATCACCGGACCCATCCCCGCTGAGTTACAGTCCCTCGTCAATCTCGCCGTCCTCAACCTTTCGTCCAATCGGCTCGAAAGCGAGATCCCCCCGCAGCTCACAATGTGTGCGTACCTCAACGTGATTGATCTCCACGACAATTTGCTTACCGGGCAAATACCGCAGCAATTGGGTTTGCTCTCGAGATTGTCCGCTTTCGATGTGTCGAACAACAAGCTGTCAGGGCAAATCCCGGCGTCTCTGGCGAACAGGAGCGGGGGCTTGCCGAGGTTCAATTCGACGTCGTTTGAAGGGAACAAGGATCTTTACGGCTACCCTTTGCCGCCACTGAAAACCAAAGGGTTGTCCGTTCTGGCCATTGTTGGGATCGGATTGGGAAGTGGGCTTGCGAGCTTGGTGCTCAGCTTCACCGGAGTTTGCATCTGGTTGAAAATCACTGAGCAGAAGATGGCTGCCGAAGAAGGCAAGATCAGTCAGCTCATGCCTGATTATTAAGCCTCATTGCTACCTAAATTAATTTCCAACCACGGGTCAATTCCAGATTATTAAAGGTGATCTTAATCTTAAATCAAGAAAATTGAAATTCAATCAGGTATGCAGTTCTTTCCTCAGGGTGTGATCTAATCTTCGATTTTCTTTTTTCTCCTTAATGATTTTTAGAGGGATTTTCCCCTTTCTTTCCCTTTCTTCTTTTCTTTTTCTTAAATTTAAATTTATTCCCAACAATCAACAGTGTAAAAACCAGATTCAAACACGAGAAAAAGCTTCAGTAAAAATCAGTGCACTCCTTGTTCTCCCGGTCTGTTTCTCTCAACAAATTAATTTTTAAATTTATTTTCTTGCTCAGATTATTTTATTAATTAAGCTATTATTAATTAATAAAATTACTTTTCACTTTTTTGAGTGCTGAGTGAGTCTTTCAGTATTTAGCCCATAGGGTGAAGAGCTGCGCCGTGGAATTTTGGCTGTTTTGTGCTAAAGTACATAGAAAAGCAGCGGTGTGGTGACTGGTGGGGACTCATAGAGTCAGACCATAACAATAATTAAATCATAAATTTTTATAAAAATAAATATGCAGATTTATCATATTTATATACTATAAAATTAAAATTCGAGCCAATGGGTATCATAATTTTTCTTCAAAAAAAAAAAATCTGAGGCAGGTGCGGATATATTAAAAGTGGGTTTTTTTTTTTTTTTTAATTGTATTTTTTAAAAATTTAATTCGTATAATTTTAAATTTTCTTAGGTTGTGGGGTTTATAGTGGTTTGCCAATGTGTGAGGTGGTGGGAGACAAACTTCACCACATGCTTTGATGAATTTGTAATTAATAATTATTTGAGGTGTGGTCTACCCAACATTCTGCTCTGCTTCCTGCTTTTGGCTTTTGTTCAATCAGACTCCATCTCCATGGCCATCAACCATCTCGACTACTTCAATTCTTATTATTTAAAAGAACAAAAGTAATTAATTGGTAAAATGTCAGATTTTGTAAGAGTCAATTGGGATAAATGGATTGGCATTAACAAGTTTTACGTGGGAATGTGGTGTGTTCATTATTAGTAACATGGGCTTGTGGCTTTCATTATTGAGTTTTGTGGGTTTTGTTACAGATATTTAATCTGTTTGTCTCATTAAACTATGATATATTAAGGAAATTGAAAAGGGTCAATGTAAAATATAGTATTTTATGAATTCATTTTCAATTTTTTTTTTTTTTACAAAAATTCAATTTTCCTTATGGGTATAATGTAATTTTATCATGTTAATTTTTTTAATTATAATATGAATTATGTACCCGATCAAATTAATAAGAAGAAAACATATAGGATCTTAAATTAACTCAAAAGTAAGGTTAAAATAATTAAAATACACCAAACCCATATGAAAATACATCAATCCAAGTGAATAGATACGATGGACTCCTATCTTGTTGTATAATTTAGTTTGGGTAAAGACACAAACATAAACCCTTTGCCCACAATGGACTGTTCCTCAATTATAGCAAAATAACCTTAAATCACACGTATCAAAAAAAGGGACCCCATTGCAACCAATTCATGAGGAAGAAAAATAAGAAACCTTATTTTCCAAAAATTTTGGGGGAAAAATAACTTATAAACTTGTTTTAAGTCAAACCCAATTAGACAAAAAGGATCTAATTGGCTACTGTGATTATCCAGTTTTTTTTGTCTTTAAGGCTACACCTTTTTTTTTTTTTCCTGCCTAATTATATATTCTTTTCCTAACCTTTGACTTGCTTTATATTTTTAATTTTTTATTTATAAAATCCATTTAAATTTTAGTAAATATTTATGCACAAAAATTAAATTTAAATAATTAAAATAATATAATATAATTTATTGTCATATATTAATACAAATTTGGTCTTAGATTAAGTGGTGTATTTTAAAAAAAAAAAAAATTCCCAAAAAGTTATGGGTTCGATTGATTATCGTTCGTAGATAATAAGACAACTTAAACCAAAAAACAAAAACTGATTAAGGTTGAGCAGGGTGCGGGGTCCACCTCACCTTGATCGGAGAGATCTGATTAACGGCTGTGATGCTGCGAACAAAAGGATTGAATGTTGATTAGATAGCAGGAGATAAAATCAATCAAGTGACACCGAAAGCAGAGATGGTCAAACGTGCTTTCATTCCCTCTCATTAATGGGTCCTCCGAGAATGGCATGCACATCATCATGGGCTGGGCCCCATTCTCTTCCCCTCAACCCACCACATTCATTTTTGCCTCTTAAAGTTTCCCAGTGCTTTTTTTTAAAAAAAAAAAACTTTAATTCATTAATTTCCTGAATAAATATTTTCTTTTATTTTTTATTATTATTGTAGTAAATATATTTTAATAATTTTACATTCAGTAATAATATTTTTAAATTAAATTTAAAATAAATTACACTTTAAATATTTATTAAATATCAATATTTCTTTATCGATAGATCATGAATTAATTATATATTTTTTAATATATATATATAATATATATAAAACGAAAACTAAAATCGATTATCAATCGAACTAAATTCTGTATATTTTATTTTGAAAATATTATATTTACATATCGTATTTTATAGGGTGTAAATGTTTGTTGAATGAATTTTGGTCACATGATTTTTGTTTTTTGCTTTGAATTCCATGTCACACGGATTATGTTTTTGCTTTGATTGTTCTAGATTTAGAGACATTGGCTAATGAATAATTCAACCGCTTCGTAAAGCCACAAAATTCTGGTTAATTAATTCTTAATCAAAGTCAAAACTTTGACTAAAGTTAATTTTTTTTTTTTTTTGCTTATTTCACCCAAGAAAGAAAAGTAGAAAGTATTTGGGTATCATAATCATTTGGTTAAAAAGTGATTTGTGAACAGTTTAGATAAATGTAGTAATAATTCTTATGCGCATAAATTACGAGACTAATTGAAACCAATTACTTAATTAGATTATTCTGAGTATGAGTTAGAAACAATCGAATGCAGCTTTTTAAAAGTAAAGAAAGAGCATGCTTTATTTCAAACTTCCAGCTAAATTAACTAACAAGTTTAATTTGATATTACATATATATTTTTTTTCATTTTTAACCCACAAATCATTATATTATGTTTTAACTATTTCAATTAAATAAATTTAATGGTAAAGAAAATATTATTTTAATTATAGCTGTGAATAGTTCATTACGAGTGAAGTAATCGCTGCCAACTTATAATTTATTTACAAAATGATAAATTTTATGTTTTATGTGAGATTCAAACTCGTGACGCTAAGAGTTTTAATTGGTTATATCGAATATATAATTATACATTAAGCATTATTGCCATATTGGTCTTACAAGTAATTTTTAATATAACTTTTTTTGCATGCAATCATTTCCAACCCACCAACAAGCCCAAATTAGATTTTGATATTTTGACATAAAAGCTAAAAACCCAATTTGTTTCGTAATGGACGTTAAGGATTTCTGAAACTTCTGTCCATAAGGATTTATAAAGGGCAGCCCTAGCCCAACCCACCATTTTTTTTTGAAAAAAAAGTAAAACAACCCATTGAATTTCATGATACGAAGGCCAAGCCCTCGTATAGAAAGGTAAATCCTCTGTTTTATTTGACGTGACGGTCTGATTGATTCTCAAATTAATATAGAATTTGGTAGTAGGTTTAATTAATTTGAGATACCATAAGCAGCAATTCTCCAGCTCCTACCAACCCAATTCGTATTTAACGTAACCAAATTAATTGATTAATACATGAAACGAAATAATGAATAAAAGGTGGACAGATGGCTAGAGGGTCCCAAATTAATTTCCCTATTTAAAGATTTCCCCGTCGCTGGGACCCACCCACTTTCCCTAGAAAACTAAAAAAAAAAAAACGTTGAATTTATATTTAGTATTTACTTGTTAGAATAAAATTTATTAGGAGTTGGAAGAGTCATATATAAACTATTTATGCACGTTAAATTATATTTTCATAATTTTTTTTTTTATAATTAATTTGTCAATTTAACTGTTATAATATAATAATTATATATTATAAGTGGAATGTAAAAGAAAATTCCTCTTTTTTTTTTTTTTTTTGCTAGAAACAAATCATTATTTTGCTTTTGAATTTTTCTTGTAATTATTAAATAAAAATTGTCTAGGTTCACGGGTTTATGAGGTCTACAAAATTTTCTCCTAAATTTTTTAGCCCTCAATATAATTTTTTTTTTCTCTTAAAATTTGAAATTTTATTTAATTTTTAACTAACAAATTTATAAACTATTTTGAAATATTTATATATTTATGAAAATATGTGTACCTTATTTATTTATATTTATATTTTTAAACAAAATAAATAAATAAATAATGAAAATTGGAAGAGGCTTTCCTTTCTTTCGTCCGCACCCATCTCATCTTTCCGCGTGTTTGATTACGACGTGTCACACCCCATCTCATGCTTTCGGGCTTCAATTAGGTATTGTTATTTAATTTTAATTGAATAAAAACTTCTAAATTAAGAAAACAATAATAATTTTAAACACGAAAATATCTATTTAGCGGAAGATAGCTGAATCTAATTTTGTGCTTATATTACTAATTTATATATAATTAAAATTTTAAAATATTTAATGAGTTAGGCGTGCTTATTAATTAATTAATTTTTAAAATTATAATTTAAATGAGTTTTTAGCTACATATAATAAATAAAAATGTCACTTTCTCACTAAATTTTGTTAGATACCATTCTGTCGTTGCTTACTTTTATATTTAAATATTTGTATGAATATATAAAAATTAAGAAATTCAGTAATTCTAAAAATTTTAAATAATTAAAATTTATATTTTGTCCAATAAAATAATAATAATAATAATATATAAATTTAGCGACAACAAGGTAGTTTGGAGATCAACGTATATACTACGAGAAAATTATTTTTCACATGGGTTGAACGTATATGTTATTCTCCATGAAAATTATAATGAAAAAATTGATTAGACATAATTTCCGTTGAAATACTAAGTCATAGTTTTCATGATGATGACCATATTTATATCTATATGCTGCTTAATTTGTATAGTTACGTATTTATATAATTATATATATAGTTACGTACGCGTAAATACACGTGTGTGTATATATATATATTTCCTCAAAAAGATTATACATATAATAATTTAGATACATGGGGCATTAGCATTTTAGTATTTTGGGTACACACACACACACACACATATATGTACATATATGTATATATAGATAGTTTCTTAACATTGTAATAGATAATAAATTAATTGAAAATAATATTGAAATTAGTGTTGAAAATGAGAATAACTATATATCATACTTGCTTATATAATTCAAAATTATAAAATTTGTAATCATAATGTGAATTTGTAATTTTAATTTTAATTTGGTTGTTACGTGAAATTTAATATATTATTACTCTAAAATTTTTTTTTATAAAATAATTAAAAATAATAAGATGAGATTTGATATTCATTTATACACACATATATATATATATATATATATATTGATGGAACGAAAGATGTCCACAAACTAAAAAGGGTTGATTGATTTTGACTTTTAGTTTATTCATAATAAAAGAGTTAAAGTAAAGACAAATAGTTGCCCGGGTCCAAAACGCCGTATCCTTGGATTTTCGTAACTACCAAAGTGCATGCTTACCATTCACTTTTACTCTATATATATATATATATTATATTATATTATTATAAATTACAGTACAAAAATATAATTCAGTTAATGAATTTCTTAAATATCTAATTAAACTAATTATGTAATATATAATTATATTAATACGTCACGTTTTGTTTTATCGTATACAAAAATAAGAAGATGATTCAGATTATAAAATAAAAATTTGATAAAAATAACATTATTTAATTTTAATTAAATTTGTGTTTAATTTAATTTACGTAATTTACAGTTTAATTTGAATTAAATAGGAAAAGTTTAAATCTTTGTAAGATTGCAGTCGGTCCGTCCAAATTCAGCATGAGGGCAGCAGTTTTGACACACACGCGTACACAGTATCAACCCGTTTTATTTCTTCCTCCATATAAATCGTTTCTCTCCCTGACAATATATTTCCAAGAGAATTCGAGAATCCCATTGACAGCCGGCAGCATTTCTCATCCTCGAGAGGCGAAGAAGAAGTCGGAGATCCAGAGACTGACTTGTGTTTCCTCTTTTGGATCGCAAGCATTCAGTCGGCCGGAGAAGATGATGGTCGTCATAGATCAGTACATTCTCGGCACTTTCTTCGCTTCTCTCTTTGCTCTCGTTTTCATCTACATTTTGCGTCACAATAGTAGCAACGACAAAAGCAGGGGAAAGAAGACCGTTAAGGGTGGGAATTTGTTTCTGAAGACGCAAAACGACAGCGCACGTCCCTCTGACGACGTCGGAAACGCTGCACTGGATAATGCCTCCGGCACCGATGTTATCATCGTCGGTGCCGGCGTTGCCGGAGCCGCGCTCGCGCACACTCTTGGCAAGGTTAGTTCCCGATTAGTCTCTCTCTCTCTTTCTCTCTCTCTCTCTCTCTCTCTCTCTCTCTCTCTCTTTCTTTCTCTATCTCTCTCTCTTGTTTCATTAGAAATATAGCCATTGAATATTTTTTATTGTGACTAAACTTTTGTAGCTCATCGTCTTCTTCTCTTTTTTATTGGAAAAAATTGTTTTGTCCTTCTCTCCCCGACTCCTATCGAGTTTTCATTGTCTTGGTTTTGTGGGAATTCTGTGTGTATAGACACTTATGCATATGCATAGGCATATACCATGTATCCATACTATATGCATACATAGATAGTATATATGGATTGCGAGTTACAAGGGCGCTTTCTCGCAGTATAGCCAAAACCAGTTTATGTTTGTTTGAATCTTGTACGTCCTGACAATCTGGTTTAACGTGGCTTGATTGTGTTTTATTCTTTGACATAGTTTTTTATTTGCGATCCGTGGAGTTGCAATTGCCAGGGAAAGGCACGCGGGTTCCTTTAATTTATTTGTTTTCATAATTTCCACGGATTATCTAATTAACCATCTTCTCGATGAATAGTAAGGGAGATAGAAATCAGTGTCTGATCTTTCAGCAACAGATCCTTCTTCAATGTTGGTTTTACGGTCCGCTTAAAACAATAAGTTCTACAACTAAGACTAATGTGATTCATGAACTGATTCTTTTTTGAGTTTGGCAATTGCCTTATTGTCAAACAGTTTTGTGTCATAGTTTATTTTGGAAAGAGATACAAGTGAAGTAACCTGTTGTTACTTAATGCAGGAAGGAAGAAGGGTTCATGTGATAGAGAGAGATTTGAATGAACCTGACAGAATTGTAGGTGAATTGCTTCAGCCAGGGGGATATCTGAAATTGATTGAATTGGGTCTAGAGGGTATGGATCAATCCAGAGTATTTCTTCAACTTAATCCCATCAGGCTCTGGGTGGGTACTAAATCTTCAGTCATCATTGATAGTGATATTTATATGTGCATGTTTCCTTCTGTGTTGGTTGTAGATTGTGTTGAGGAAATTGATGCCCAGAGAGTTCAAGGGTATGTTGTCTTCAAGGATGGGAAGACTGCTAGGCTGTCATATCCTTTGGAGAGTTTTCATTCAGATGTTGCTGGGAGGAGCTTCCACAATGGGCGTTTTATACAGAGGATGAGAGAAAAAGCTGCTAAGTTGCCAAAGTAATCTTTGATTCAATGCATAAGAATGAATAGCGTTTATAGATCTTCCAGATTTTCGTGCATTTGACTTTCTAAGTATTGAATCAAGTATAATTGCTGCTAATCTGTTTGAGCCCGTTTCCTTTGATATTCAGTGTTAGACTAGAGCAAGGAACAGTTACATCTTTACTCGAAGAAAATGGTATTATTAAGGGAGTTAAGTACAAAACTAAGGGTGGTCAAGAAATGAGAGCCTGTGCTCCTCTTACTGTTGTATGCGATGGTTGTTTCTCAAATCTGCGACGCACTCTCTGCAATCCTAAGGTGATATTTCCATCATAATTATCAATTTAGTTGCCATCTTGTTTCGATTTTCTATTATTATTGGTGATCAAGTTACACCATGTTCTTTAGCAGGCAAGATAATTCTAGCTTTAGCCATATGCATCATATTATCATGCTTTACCAGGAAACTTATTGTTAACCTTTCAACAGGTGGACGTCCCATCTTATTTTGTGGGTTTAGTCCTAGAGAAATGTCAACTCCCTTTTGAAAATCATGGGCATGTTATTTTGGCTGATCCTTCACCAATCTTATTTTATCCAATCAGCAGTACAGAAGTTCGTTGTTTGGTTGATGTACCTGGTCAAAGAGTACCTTCCATTGCTAATGGTGAGATGGCCAAGTACCTAAAAACATCAGTGGTGCCACAGGTATCTGTTAATCTACCTGCTGATTTTAGAGATTACAACATAATGATTGTCCTGATCACATTTAAATTCACAAATATTTGCATTTCCTTCCATCATTTCATACTTTCGCTCTAAAAAGAGTCTTTTCTATCTACTTCCAAGAGTACCGCTGTTTAATCAATTATTATTTTCTTTTCAGATTCCACCTGAACTTTGTGACGCTTTTGTATCAGCAGTTGAGAAAGGTAACATCAGAACCATGCCGAACAGAAGCATGCCGGCTGATCCTCATCCTACTCCTGGGGCTCTTTTAATGGGTGATTCTTTCAACATGCGCCATCCATTAACTGGTGGTGGAATGACTGTGGCGCTATCTGATATTGTTGTACTCCGGGATCTCCTCAAGCCACTGCATAACCTTAATGATGCAGCTTCTCTTTGCAAATACCTTGAATCTTTTTACACCTTGAGGAAGGTAAGTTGCACAAATGTTCTGGTGTTTGTTTTTGACTTGGGGGGAAATTGATCGTGCATCTGTTTTCAGCTTTATAATTGACTTCAAAATAAAATGCTTAGTAGGCATGATTTAAAAAAAAAAGTTAAAATTCTTTAGGTGCTTGCATTAGTTTCAATTTCTATACTTTGGAAATAAAGATAATGTAAATGGATAGTGATTATTTGATGCATATTTCTTACTATTTGATAGGAACTATAAGATGGTCAGAGATAATTTTGTCTTGTTGGCATATTTAGATGACTAACAGATGCTATGGATGTCTTGCAGCCTGTAGCATCTACTATAAACACTCTTGCTGGTGCTCTCTACAAAGTATTTTCTGATTCCCCTGATCAAGCAAGAAAGGAAATGCGCCAAGCATGCTTTGATTACCTCAGCATTGGAGGTCTTTGCTCATCTGGTCCTGTGGCTTTACTTTCTGGTTTAAACCCTCGCCCATTAAGTTTAGTTCTTCATTTCTTTGCTGTGGCTGTATATGGTGTTGGTCGTCTGCTGCTGCCATTTCCATCCTTTAAGCGGATATGGCTTGGAGCTAGATTACTTGCAGTGAGTATTTCACAGCCTTTAGAATTATCTGATTAGGACTTGTGCTTCAAGTTGCAAATTTCTTTCATCTTCGTGCTTTTAATTCTGTGGGACAATTAGTTCTAAGATCATAAATGTGAGGTGAAGAAAGATTTTGATTTAGCCAGACCATCACATCATTTATCTTTTTTTCTCACCTTGTCATTGACATCATACCGGAATTTGTAGGTCTCTCACGTTCTGAATGTGGAATTCTGTAGCTTTTCCGAGAGTACCTAATAATGTGTTTATGTGGAGAGAGAGTGACTAATTAGGCACTTAATAAAACTGTGAAACTGCTTCATCTCTCATGTTGAAGTTACTTCTTGATCTAACTGTGACCTGAAAAGCTTTATTTTTTGATACTCTTGGTGTATTGAATATTTCTTTTTCTAAATTTTCCTACACTAAGCCCAGTAATTCCTTTTTACAGAGTGCATCAGGGATTATTTTTCCAATCATCAAGGCAGAAGGAGTGAGGCAAATGTTTTTCCCGGCTACTGTTCCAGCCGTGTATAGAGCTCCTCCTGTTAACTGATGTTTAAGAGGATTCAAGAATATGACCAGGTGTAGTTTTGGCTTTTAGGTCTGTCAAAGTGAATCCCGCTTGCATTCTAAACTCTATTGAACTGACAATGGGTCTCATTGCCTTGTATGCAATCAAACTATATATTTCTAAAATCAGTTTTGTTGTATGAACCCTTAGCTTCAATATAATTAATAATATGTATCTTGATCGTCATTTTGAAGCAAATGCTCCTTAATTTCAAGTGCATTCAATTGCCAAAACAAGGAGTTGGATGGATAGTGGTGGACGCATTAATTTTGGGTCCCAGTGGTTGCTATAGAAAGAAAAATCCCTCAATGCAATAAATGTTGACTTCATTTATTATTTTCAACTTTTGCCCGTATGGTGTAGAAGGACTTGAACAGGTGCTGACAGAAAACTCGATTAGGAGATTTTAATTCTTTATTTTTTTTTTTTAAAAAAAGAATAAAAAAATTTAAAGTTGGGAATAATAATATTTAAATACAATAACTTATATTTTAATGATATATATCAAGAGTAATACGAAACTCCATCTAAAAAAATGATAACAATAATATGAAACTAGAGTTAGAAATTTATCAAGAACTAAATAGAAAATGATCCATAGACAAAACCTAGGTTGTTTATCATATTCAATTTGCCTCAAAAGATATGGTTATATTGTAATCCAACTACTGTATTGAGAACTTACCTGGTTTTATGATCTGATCCAACTACTACCCCGTTTCTTCTTTACACCAATGCTTTTCATTAGTTCCCTTACATGGGCTGCTTCTTTCCACTGTCCCACCGATGCATAAATATTTGACAGAAGAACATAAACAGATGGATTATTCTTTTCTTGCTCAAGAAGAAACCTGGCAACAATTCTTCCAAGCTTTAGATTTCCATGAGCTGCACAAGCACTGAACAATGCCCACCAGAGGTTGGATTGGGCTTCTATTTCTTGACTGTTTATTATGCTTTCAGCCTCATCAAGAAACCCTGCTCGAGCAAGGAGGTCAACCATACAAGACATTTGGTCTACCTCAGGGATATAGCCGTAATCATTCACCATTGAATTGAATATCTGAGCACCCTCATCAACCAAACCTGAATGGCTGCAAGCGGAGAGAATGGCAGTAAAAGTGGCACAATCAGGCTTGACCTTACCTTCATTTTGCATTGCCTTGAAAGAATGGACAGCTTTCATTCCTTCTCCATGTTGCGCATAAGCTGAAATCAGGGCATTCCAGGAGACTATATCCTTTTCAACCATCTTGTCAAATACTCTCAAAGACCAGTCAAGAATGCCACATTTAGCATACATTGTTATCAGGGCATTGCCTAAAGAAGTCTCGAAAAATTGATGTCTGAGAATATAACCATGAACCTGTTTTCCGATTCGTAAGCTTGAGATGTTAGCACAGATGCTCAAGATAATACTGATTGAATAAGGATTTGGTTTGAGTTCTGATATGAGCAAATTAGAGAACTGCTCCAAGCCGTGAATTGGTAATCCATTTAGCAGGAGTCCAGAAATAATAGTGTTCCAAGAGATCAAATTCTTCTGAGAAGTATGGAATATTTGATAGGCTTGCTCTATCTCTCCATGCTTAGAATATGCTGAAATTAATGCATTAGAAACTTCAATTTTTGAAATAAGCCCATATCTAAAAACAAGGGCTTGAATCATCTCCACAGTTTCTATGGACTCTGTGCTTACCAACAGACTCCCGAAGGTAAACTCATCTGGCTTGATCCCTGTTCTGTGCATTTCCTGGTAGGTCCAGATTGCTGATCTACCTGATTTCCCTATAGCATAACTTGATATCATAGTATTCCAGGATACAAGGTCCTTCTCTTCCAAACACGCAAAAACCATGTAACCTTCTCGTAAGTTCCCACAATTGGAATACATGGTTATGATTGCATTGCCTACAGAAGTACAACCTTTGAAACCACTCTTTATCACTTGAGCATGTACTTGACGTCCAATCTTTTCATTGGAGCATGAACCCATAAGACTTATAAAAGTGAGCTCAGTGGGCCTCAGACAAGCCTCCAGCATCTTCCTCCACATCATCAATGCCTCTTCGACTCTTTCTAAGCTACCCAAACCATCTATCATCACATTAAAAGTAATCTGATCACGCACCAAGGCATCTGCTCCTTCAAACACCAAAAATGCACTCGAGGCATCTTTACAGTTAAAAGACATAGTAATAAGCGCATTGATCACAGAAGCTTTTCTCAAAAACCCAGTCTTAATCACCATGGAATGCACTTGCTTTCCAAAGTCCATCAACTCCACGGTACACGCACTCAGAATACTACCAAAACTATATTTATCATGCCGAACACCCAGGCAATGCATTTCTCTGAACAAACCAATCCCAATCTCCTCACACCCGTTTTCCATGCAGCCCGTGATCATTGCATTCCATACCGCTACATCCCTCCTCGGCATTTCATCGAACAACTCACGTGCATAACCAACCTGCCCCATCTTCAGACACGCAGACAACATTGTCGTCCAGGAATACACATCCGGGTTATCGATCTCTTCAAAGACCTTTCTCAGAGAAGTCGAATCTTGCGCCTTCGCGTAAAACGAGAGAAGCGTGTTGGCGACGTGGGGGTGGGACTTGAGGCCTGCCCGAATCGCATAGGCGTGGAGTTCTCCACCGGAAACGACATCCCGGAGATGGGCGCAGGCGGCGATCGTTGTAGAGAGCGTGTATTGATCGGGTTTGATGGCGTGGGGAAGGTGCGAGGGAGAGGAGTGAATTTGGTCGAACAGATGGAGAACATCTTTGTAGTAACATGAGCGGGAAAGGCTCGCAAGCTGACAGTTGAGTTCGATCAGTCGTGGATGCTTACTTAAGGTTTTGGTTATGGCCGCTACTGATTTGTGACTACATGGGATCCTTCTCATCACTCATTGATACAGGACTCAGGAGTTTATTTGGATAATACGCAGGAAGATGATGAGGAATTGATTTTTAGTTGGACCAAGCTCAAAGCTTTTGAAAAAATTATATTTTTTCTTTAAAAGTGGATAAATGGATCCAAAGTTGTTAAATTTTCTCTATTTTATTCAATTGTTCAAAATTTTATTTAAGCAACTGATTGATCAATTCTAGTACTCCGATATTTTTCAAAAATTTCGGGTATTTCCATTGATTGAATATTTGTATTAATTATTTATTATAGCTTTTAGGGAAAAGGAAAAAAAAAAAAGGGAGACTCAAAATCAAAACTCAGCCCAAGTCTCTTCCCAAACTCTGGCCAACATGTTAGCCCAAAAGCATTGGGGGAAACGGCGAGGTTTCACCTCATAAAACCCTCCTTTTCTTCTGGTATTCTCGATAAAGAAAGTGGGGGAGGAAGAGAACAATGGCTGGTTCTAGAAGCTTCAATCAAGAGAAGCTTGGTCGATGATGATGATGATGATGAAGGCAGGATACATGCGAAGGAGTTTTCCCTTCATTTCTTCTTCATTAAATCATGGTTAATCTGGAAAGCATTCTTTTAATTTACCTCATTATAAATTTGCATCCTTTTCAGAAATTTTCTCCGAGAATATTTGAGACAAGGAAATGGAGTTTAAGGAAATGGAGTTTTTGCGTTTAGCGTAGTGAAAATTATTTCCAGCTGCAGCCTAAGAGAAGAATGCGCCGAGTGTCTTCTATGACTGCTTCTCTTCTCTACGAACACCGTTTTCTCTCAGTTTCTTCCTTACCGACCAACTCGTTGTACCGTATTTACAGGCGATATCAGAAACCCACCACAGTGCGCAATAGCGGCGATACTGTTCTGTCGAGTGACGGGAGAAATGGATTTGGCCTAGTTTGCCTCGAAACTAAACAGGAGCACTTTACGGATAGCAAGGAGTTCGACGAATTTGCTATTGATGTTGAAAAGGTGTACAGAATCCTAAGAAAATTTCACTCCAGGGTTCCAAAACTGGAGCTCGCTTTGCAAGAATCCGGCGTCGTCTTGCGCCCTGGATTAACGGAACGTGTCCTGAATCGTTGTGGTGATGCAGGGAATTTAGGGTACAGGTTCTTTTTTTGGGCATCGAAGCAGCCGGGATATAGTCATAGCTACGAAGTGTACAAAGCAATGGTTAAAATTCTGAGTAAAATGAGACAATTTGGCACTGTTTGGGCTCTAATTGAAGAGATGAGAAAAGAGAGTCCTCAGTTGATATCAACGGAGTTATTTATTATTTTGATGAGGAGATTTGCCTCGGCAAGAATGGTGAAGAAAGCAGTTGAGGTTTTGGATGAGATGCCAAAGTATGGATGTGACCTTGATGAGTATGCGTTTGGTTGTTTATTAGATGCATTGTGCAAAAATGGCAGCGTCAAGGAAGCAGCAAAACTGTTTGAGGATATGAGAATGAGGTTTACTCCGAGCTTGAGGCATTTTACTTCGTTGTTGTATGGTTGGTGTAGGGAGGGGAAGCTTATGGAGGCTAAGTTTGTGCTGGTGCAAATGAAGGAGGCAGGTTTTGAGCCAGATATCGTGGTGTACAATAATTTGCTAAGTGGATACGCACATTCAGGGAAAATGGGGGATGCTTTTGATTTGTTGAAGGAGATGAAGAGGAAAGGCTGTGAACCGAATGCAACTTCTTACACCACTTTGATTCAGGCCCTTTGCCGGATGGAAAGAATGGAGGAGGCAATGCGGGTTTTTGTTGAGATACAGACTTCTGGTTGTGATGCTGATATTGTGACTTATACTACTCTAATTAGTGGATTCTGCAAGTGGGGGAAGATTGAAAGAGGTTATGAGATTTTAGATAGTATGTTACAGCAAGGACTTAGGCCAAATCAGATGACTTACTTGCATATTATGGTGGCTCATGAGAAGAAGGAAGAGCTGGAAAAATGCTTAGAGTTGATGGAGGAGATGAGGAAGATTAGTTGTGTTCCTGATCTTAGTATTTACAATGTAGTTATTAGGCTGGCTTTTAAATTAGGGGATGTGGAAGTGGGCATCCAGGTTTGGAAGGATTTGGAAGCTAGTGGGTTTAGTCCTGGGGTAGATACCTTTGTTATTCTGATTCATGGTTTTCTTGCGCAAGGGTGTTTAATTGAAGCCTGTGAGTACTTCAAAGATATGGTTGGGAGAGGTCTTTTATCTGCTCCTCAGTATGGTACCCTGAAAGTGTTGTTGAATTCTGTCCTGAGAGCCGGGAAGCTTGAGATGGCAAAAGATGTTTGGAGTCATATTGTCACTAAAGGATGTGAGCTTAATGTGTATACATGGACAATATGGATCCATGCTCTGTTCTCAAACGGCCATGTGAAGGAGGCATGTTCATATTGTTTGGATATGATGGATGCGGATGTAATGCCACAGCCAGATACCTTTGCTAAGCTCATGAGGGGTCTTAGAAAGCTCTATAACAGGCAGATTGCTGCAGAGATTACTGAGAAAGTGAGGAAGATGGCTGCTGACAGACAGGTAACCTTTAAAATGTATAAACGGAGAGGGGAGAGGGATTTGAAGGAAAAAGCCAAGACAAGACAGGATGGGAGGAAAAGGAGAGCTCGTAGACGCCGGTGGGGTGGTGGTGGGCGGAGTAGAGCTAATGTTTTGTAGTTAGAATGCATGGTCATTGTCAAGCAGTCAAACTGTAAGGATAAATTGCTTCTCAGCTACTTGTACTCGTTGCTTCCTATCAAGTTTCCTTGGGCAATTTTCCCCCTTTACTGCTGCATTTCATTTATTGTCCACTGTTATAGATGCCTTAGTCCATTAATATAGTTGTGCTGTCGCCTTTCTGTCCTTAAAATTTCAAGGAAGACTATATTACTTATTTTCCTTTTAAAGTCTGTCGCTATTATATTAATTGATTTCTATGAAGGTTTTTGGCTTATTGTATCTCAAAATGGTTGCTTGGATCAAATTGTTCCATGGTCTTAGTCATACTTGCATGTTGAGGAATGAGGCAATTTATGTAAATCAATTACTTCTAGAATGAAAGTTGAGCGCTTGCTTCACTACTTGCCATGCTTCAGCTTTAACAGAGACCTTCTTACTGCAAAAAAGACTGTTTTGCTAAATCTGATGTTTTTTTTCTCTTTTCTTTCTGAATCAATCCAGATCACGTTGCTTTTCCTCCAACCAAAAGAAGCTAGCTTCAGTACCCACAAGATTTGTACTTCTTCTTGCTTTTGTCACGGCCAGAAGTAACAAACCACTATTATGGCTTGAGGCTTACACTCTTTTGGAGGAACAACGCATGACAGAGGGCCAACTGTGCAGTCAATCTCGCTCGGGCTCTCACTATTTTTCTTGAGACAGTTATTTTCCAAAGATCAACGTGTGGCGGGGATCAATTGGTGGACTAGAGGACAATCCAGCTGTTACTGCTATCACGTGGCATTTCTCAAAAAATGCTACCCGTGTGGCCTTGGGTAGCATTGCCTGAAGGTATGCCTTCAAGGCATGTAATCACAATTTTATGTTATTGATAATCTTTTTGTTATTTAATCAATCAATACTCTTTTGTGTTTGTCGTGCTATTGCTTAGGTTTATGCCAAGAGCACAATTGATGTACTGCAACATAATATAGTTTAGAAAGATAAAAGAAAAGATAAATTCAATCCATAATCATAGGATTGACAACAACCACAATCATGGTGTTGTCACAAGTCATAACCATAATCACTAGGTTATTAGACACTCAATTAAAATGAGAAAAATCAATCTTTTATACATAAATAGACTGTTTCATAATGATGAACACCCATTTATTTTTAGTGTCTACACATTCCAATATGACTAGAACCCTTAAAAAGGAGAACAAGAACAAGGTAAGACTACTAACTGAACAAGAAATAAAACCTCAATAAATATAGTATCTTGCTAAAATATAATAGTTATGGTAGTTTTTACATTAGTAAAAACTACTAGATGGCCCCGCTTTATTCGCCCCCTCTTCAAAAGAATTCAACTTGATGATGAATCCTGGATAGTAGGCATCATCAAGTAGGTGTTGGTCCATCATACGAAATAGCTCTTGTTCATAGAGTATTTGAACTTTTAGACCACCTTTCCATCTCACAAGGACTTGATAGATGTACATTAGGTTGTTATACATGTTAATATCTTGATTCCAAAGACAAAGGAACAACATGTAAGAATCATAGGTGCTTGTTGATAAATAACAGTGCCCTCTGAATAACCAATCAGACCACGTTCTTTTTGCTAGTCATTTTCTAGTTTCTAGTGTCCAGTCAATAGTTCCATCAATTTTCATTAGTTAAATCGTCTGCGTAGTGCTTAGATGAATTTTCTATGTGGATGGGAGCCAACAACTTGCAAGGTGAATCTTGTATATATCTGTCTTCTTAAATTTTTTGGTTACTTGTTTATAAGTTACGATGCTTATTTATTTATTTCTTGTCCTGTATGCAGATGCATATCTTGGTGGAGGAATATTTGATATTTGGGAGTATTAGATTTTACCTGCGGAGAACTTCAAGGATGCAAATAACGTGGAAAGTATTTCATACTTGTCAAAATATAGCGTTTGTCATAAATAGATATTAAGGGCCTCAAGAATCAACATTATGCTGAATAAATAAGAATCATTGGTGATTCTTGTCCAGTTGTTTGTTGGAGCACCCAGCTAACAAGAGCTTCCTTCTTACCCGACCGTTACTAGGTTGTGTATTTGATAGTGAAAGACCCACTAAATTTACCATACCCCGGTTATGAAATTTGTATTGGCAAGAAATATAACCTTTTTGGTCATTACCAGTGTTGTAATCGAATTACACTTGTTTGAGTGCTTTGGTATATTCATAGAATTCTATATATCAGTCAAGTCAGTGATTTTGCCTGGCTTCAAAAAAATTCTTGTTTTTTTTTTCCTTTTTCTCACCATTGTACATCATTGACTTGTATACAGGCTGTGAATAGCTAACACATAATCCCTGCTCAACAGTTCAGGTTGTAAATCTTCTTCCTGTTTGCAGACTTTTCTTTGTTGTTCTGATATCTTTAACTTTCATCGCGGTAATCCGTCTCATCAAAGATCTCTTCCTACATGAACAGAATTTTAACACAGGTAAGTCTGCTGGGCACAAAAGCAAAACGAACTTCATTGAAAAAAATGTATTATTGCACATACTTGTAACAGTTCTTCAATAACATCTTCGAGTGTTATTATCCCAATGGCTTCCTCTTGTCCAGTAGTTACTAACAGTGGGCTGTCGTCGTGGTTGATTTGCAGGATGTCTGAGTGGAAGTCCCTTGACCATTTCTTGCTTCTGGAGCCTCCTTTATGAGCATTTATATCGTAAGACAAACTCTTTGCCTTCTTGAGCGATCTCTTGCTTCTTAAACATTTCTCCACTGGATGCTTTTCACCATCAATGTCCACCCTCACATCTTGCAGTGCTATTCAATTTTTAAATAACAAAAAATATGGTTCTTTAAATTTTATCACTGGCAGTTTAAAGATACACCTTGGGATAAGGTTAGTGTCCTTACCATCAGTTGAGTTTTCATTGGCTTGCTGCTCTACGTCATTCTTTTGTTTCACAACTACAGCCATATGGCTATGGCCTTTCTGAAATTCATTTAAGATGTCATAAAGAGGCATGGTCTCTTGAACCCTGGAGCAGATCTTCACTTTAGTTCACACACGCTATACAGTTGATTATGTTAATTGTTAAACAATAGATTTAGTTTTTTTTACCAGTTTAATCTTTTAGGATAATCTCATAATTGATTATTTTCAAGTTTCAAAATTTCAGAAGGGTAGAGTTTCAATTGTGATTATCATCTCATTTCTGTTAATTAATTTCAGCACTGGGTAGAATAAGTTTGTGCTTGATTTACGCTTACAGCTTCGGAGATTGTGTAAGGAAACCTTTAAAAATAATGCCATGACCCATTTTGTATCAGCGCAAATTTGATTTACTAGTAGGTTAGATTTCTCTGAAATTAAGGTACCCTTCTCTTCACTTCTATATATAATACAGGAACACTAAGCGTATGGTGAGTGTTTCCTGGGTAGAAGACTAACCTATAACAGATAGAAAGTATAATACCTTGGGATCTTCCTAATGGTGACATTCTTTACAGGTACCTCATCTTCTGGATGGATGGGTAACAAGTTCTTCACCTACAAGGAAAGTTCATCAGGTACTATTATGAACTCTGGGAATTTTAATTGTCAAACTCTTGCAAAATCAAATTGTGCACCCAGGTAAAATTTTGAAACGAGCCAGTTATCCTTTGAAAATGTGAAAATTAAATGCATAAGCAAATTACCAATATGAGTCCAATTATGTTCCTTGGGTGCTGATAGTAGACTGGCACTCTGCTATGCCCTTTTTCCAAAATTAACCTCATCAGATCCCTGCATGTTTTCGTCAGCAAAGAGTAGATTCTTACTATGCCTTTGTGATGTAGGACGAATAGAGTTTGGGGATAAAATTTAGAGAAATTTTATTAGAAACAAAAGCTTAGAGGTCTTGGATCTCAATAATCAAAACAATATTTCAAGATTTTGAATAATTATCATGAATAGTTTACCTAATAACTAAGTTAGGGTATCTGCCTTTGTGATGTAGGACAAATAGAGTTTGGGGATAAAATTTAGAGAAATTTTATTAGAAACAAAAGCTTAGAGGTCTTGGATCTCAATAATCAAAATAATATTTCAAGATTTTGAATAATTATCATGAATAGTTTACCTAATAACTAAGTTAGGGTATCTTATTTGTTATTTCTGCCTCCCATCTCCTACTATTGAAATATGCCCACTTCAGAAGCTTCTTATTCTACATCACTTTTGGCTTGTGTATTTCCAATTATTAAACCCAGATTTGTCATACCTGTCAAGTTTGTCATTGACATCTATTGCAAAGGTCTCAGATATAGGAGTCATTGCATCTCTAGCCGTCTTCTCAGCTAGTTCTAGTGCTCCTGCAATTATTGTTGTCTCATCTCGCGTCAGTTCTCCTCCTTTACCAGCCTGCAAACCCGTCAAAACAGGTGAAAAAGAGAAGGAAATTGAGAGAAGGCATAAGAAAATTATCCAGCAGTATCTATCTAGCTCCTCAACTGAGTTAGGATACTTGATTCTGCTGATGATCTTAACAGAATATACCTCATTACCATGCAAATCAACTAATGTTTTCAACTCAGCTCGACGAAAGAGAGCATCATGTCCTTCTCCCAACAGAAAGTCCAGTAGCTGGTGAAGCACCAAACCAGTAATCAGATATTCACCAGAAGAATCAAATTCCTGGTTTAATAAAACTAAGCGGCAAGGAAGTGAAAAATTGAATTTCACCTTGCTTATTGGATATGCAACAGGAAAACAAATCCAAACTAGAACTCGAACAAACGGAGCCAGTTTTGCTCCGATTGCTAGGCCATATCGAGAACAGACAGCCTGCGGGATAATCTGCAGATGTGTTGATCAATTAGACAATGGTGAAAACAAAAGTTTTCCAGTCTTATTCGCTAGTAACTATGGATAAATACAAAACATGAGTGTGCATATTTGTATGCTTGTGCCAGAAAGGATGAAGAAACTAACCTCACCAAATAAGAGAATCAAAGTCACTGAAATTAGAATAGCTCCCCAAGCTGCCACCAAGCTGTCCAGGAAGATGGGGAGGGCCTGAAGGCAATAAACGTGAAAAGTATAATTGTTACATTCCCAATATCCAAGACCTTTTCTGGCATGAATTCAGCAACATAGCTTCTTAATTTGGAACGATGGAAGAAAAGCCACCGAACTAGACTCACCTCCATTGCAGCGGCATTGCAGATTAATAGAGTGCAGAGCAATAAATGTTGTCTTCTCACTACTGGTAATATCTTTGCTGTTGTTACAAAATTTCAAGAGATGCGGTAAACGTATTTAGATGGACTATATTATTCCTAGTAATTTAAGTTTTATGAAAAAATTATTTCAACTTTTATTTAATTTGGTATTAGGATGAGAACTTCAGAATTTTAAATCTTGGTCATTTTATGTTGTTTAATTAAATTTCAACCCATTATACTAATGACTTAACACATCTAATGTTTAAGCTTCTTCTACATAGTTTGCTATCAATTTTCAGAATTAAGCCTCAACAATGGAGATGATCTTAGCAGATCGAAGAGGAGCTCAAGAAATTAAGATCATGTTTGGAACAAGTGAATTCTACAAGAAAATTTTAGACTACATTTTCAACTATAGCTTGTGTTCCGACTGTAATCAACAAATAAAGAACAGAAAAGCCTTGTCTGAAATAAAAGAAGGAAGAAAAGTACTGGCATGTTTTTGGTCGGTTGGCGTTCCAGACTTGGCAAGGACTTCAAGATCAACAAGGCTCATGGACATGAGCCCTAGGGTTAAACCAGACATCAATCCAGCAAACAACACCAAGCCGGTGACTATAACAATCCAAATAAAAAAGCTTGGCTCGCAGCATCTGTATTCTACTGCCATTCCCTTTTTTCTCTTCTTGATCTCTGTGGTATTTGATCAGTTAGCTATCTAATAATGATATGAATTGTATAGAAATAAAGCTTCAGAAAGCATTTTTGTGTATGACTATAAAAGTAATTGCAACCATCACCAGCTAATTTAGCTTGGGGAAGAAAGCTTTTTAAAGAACAATGATGGAATATAATCTGATTCCAGACTTTTTAATGAGCCTTCTGAGTGAAACTTCTCCAACTTGACTTTCTCCCTATCTTAGGTTCCTTCAATAGCAAGCACATATGGATCAGATATATGCTAACAACATATAAATTGATATAATTTTCTAAATTCAATTTTTAATAAGCTAGGAAAACTTGTAGATTACTTAAAAGTAGCTAAAAATTTAATTTGAATTTTAAATAATTTTACAAAGAAATATGTTTGTATTAGTGAAGTTTTTTGATAAAAGGCCCAGCAATCAGAGGCTCTAGAAGTCCTGTCACAAATAAGCCTTAATGGGCCATGACCTTGTGGGCCTGAGTGTACATCACCCACATGTCATTATAATTTTCCCCCAGTATGGTGTTGTTTATGTGATAATTTAGAGGAATAGAAGAGAGTAGATTAACCATTTCATGATTTATGATTGTTGTATTTACATAGCACCATCACATGCTATCATGTATTTTATGCTCAAATACTACTTTTCCCTTTTTATTATGTGCGAATATAGTTATAGTTGTCTTCCGTATTAACAAAAATTAAAAAATTTTATCCCGTAAAATTTTGCAGAGAACGAGTAAAATAAAATAAAAAATCTATTTTCGTGTACATTTATTTTTAACCGTCATATCAAATTCATCTTCTATTACTTTTTGTTTTAGAAGTAAAATTTTTAAATTATTTATTGAAGTAAATATATTTTAAAAAAACATCTTTTTGATGTTTTCTGTTACTGTTTGAACCTGTTATCAAGTTAAATTTTAAAAAAATTATATAAAAATTACTTTTTAGAAACAATAATTTTATAATTCATGTATACTATTATTATTTAAAATAAATAATAAAATAAAAATATTAGGTCAAAATGTACATTTTTAAAAATATTAAACAAAGAAGAGTAGTTTATATTTTTATAGGAAATTAAAAAACAAATATATAATAATAATACATAAGTTTGTGATTCTTGAAATTAAGAATATATAATGTATAACTTCTGAAGTTATTATTATACTCCACGATCTATAATTTATACATTTTTGAGTTATAAAATTAAGAGAGTAATAATTTGTCCCGTGATGTTTCCAATTGAGCAATTAAGAAAACTACCACGTCACCTTATGAATGATGACGTGGCACATAGTTACCATAGTATTTTTCCCGGTTGATCACGAGCTAGCCGTTGACTGCCACTTGTCTGAACAGCAAAGAACCAGAAGGCTAAACCCTAACCCGTACCCAACAAATTGTGGAAAAACCTTTTCCTCCCCCGTTTACTGAATCACTGCTCTGTTCTCTCTCTCTCTCTCTCTGATTCACTGGACCACCAAATGTTGAGGACGCTGTCTCTGGCACGGAACCACCTCAGGTATCTGACCAGACTCTCGCAATTGCCACCATATTCCTCCCCGAACTCCATTTCCTCTTCAGCATTTTCATCGTCGTCGAGTCATCAGAAGAAGAACAAGGATGAGGAAGAAGACACGTCGAACGACTTTGTTACGCTGTTCAACAGAGACCCTACAAGCCCGCCAAGGTTATTCCTCGTTCAGCCCCGGCTCAGACCCCAGACCTTCTTGCAGGCGAAGTTAAATGAAGCTCTCTGTCTCGCGAATTCCTTGGAGGAACAGAGAGATGGTTATTTTGACACTGATTTCTTCGACAAGGAATTGCCTCCACATGTCATTGTTCAGAACCCAATTCTTAAATCCGTCAAATCTCGAGCAGGTTTGTCAGTTTCCTCGTCTGCCTTCTTGGGTCACTTTCATTTCTGCTTATTATTGTGCCGTACACTTCAGCTTATCATTATTTATGGATCTTTGAACTTTATTTAAATGTTCTGCAAATAACAATTCTTGTTACTGCTATTTGGTATGTTCCTTGTCTATTAACAGACAGAAACACCTGCTGTTGCCATGTGTAGATACATACTTTGGACCCGGGACTGTAGAAAATATCAAATGCCATCTGAATGCCGAGGATTCTAAGGCAAGGAATTATTTTTTTTTTCTTTTAATTGCTTGAAATTAGTGAGTATATTTGTGTATTATTAATCTCTTAACAGTGCCACTGAAGGCCATGAATTTGAAGTTTGGCCATTACTTAACTTTAATAGGAAGAAGTGGATGCTGTTTTTGTAAACGCAATTTTGACAGGAATTCAGCAGCGGAATCTGGAGGCAAGTCATGGCTGCTTTCTTTTCTTTTTTTCTTTTCAGGATGATGTTAAGTCGACCTTTGTTTGCTTTCTTTCTTGGTTGAAAATTTTCTCACATTTTCATTACTAATGACAGCGAGCATGGGGAAAACCAGTACTGGATCGTGTGGGCCTTATCATAGAAATATTTAATGCTCATGCACACACAAAAGAAGCAAAGCTTCAGGTACTATTGGTTGCTTGGACCCAGGTTACTTGCCTATATTTCAGTTTGTCATATGTGAAACTGCTCTGGTGGAATTTGTTTCTATAGTTTTCTTTCTTTGGGCCTTTGTAGGCTGAGTTAGCAGCTCTCATGTATAAAAAGAGTAGACTTGTTCGCGTTCGTGGTCCTGATGGTCGCCTTACTTTTGGAGCAACTGGAGAGGCTGAAGTTGTCAGCGCACGAGGGTGAGTTAGTGAGCTTATACTAGATGATGTTTACACATCAAAGTCTGTGAACATCTCAGCAAGTAGAATTGAGGGTAAAATATTTTTTTAGCAATTTCGTTTTCTGAGCATATATTATGGATTTATATTATAGTTGTTTTAGGTTGAGACATAACTTAGTGTTTTTCACTAAGAAAATTGAAAATTGAAAATTCTTGCTTAGTGTTTTACTCCATAATTTGGTGTCTTTTGATGTTTGGAATTGATTTTACACAATGTAAGCCCGTCTCAATTTAGTTATTTCCCTGGTGAACATTATGCTGTCTTTTTATACTTCCATGATGTGGAATGAATATGTGCTAAATTTTCTAAATAAATTAAGAATTGTATGTCTGGCTAATCTACAGTTTACTGTAATAGTATGGTGAGATTAAGTGTGATGATTAAGAACCCTAGTTATGATATTTGAGTTTCCTA
Source organism: Carica papaya (assembly GCF_054855325.1). Lineage (NCBI taxonomy): Eukaryota > Viridiplantae > Streptophyta > Magnoliopsida > Brassicales > Caricaceae > Carica > Carica papaya. Next base: position 1,680,739 of record NC_142312.1, on the reverse strand, counting down.
AATAGGTAATCAATCGTAATTTATCCTACATCATCTTAGTTTACCACAGAAAAAAAATACATGCTAATTATTACTAAGAACAGTTTCAGTGAACCTCTAGTTGGAAGAAGCAGTACTGACAGAATGACCAAATCCAGGAATTTTTTTGTTTGGCTTGATCCCAGTTTGGAAGTGGGACGTGGTTCTAGCAAATGATTGTTTTTGGATAGATGATGATGCAGTCTCACTCTGTCCCTTCCACCTTTTGACTACAGTCTAAGCACCCTTGATGTTGTACTTGGAATAATGAGTCATAAACCCTTAAAAAATGCTGATGTGGATGGTTTTATTTTCTTTTGCAGGAGAGGAAGTGGGGGGCGAGGGTTTATTAGTGGTGCTGGAGAAACCGAACTTCAGCTTCAGCGACGAAGGTGCAAACCTTGATGCTAATTCATGAGTTCTTGTGATTCTTTAGTTATTTTTACTTGGTGCATGAAAATTCATTGCTGTAATATACTTGTCTACCTTACTTGGTAAATTGAAAGGATATGTCCCTAGTTTTATTTCTCTGGAATTCTGGGATTTTAGCATCACTACTGAACAAGTATCTACAACCTTTGTGGTAAGTAATATCTGAAAATTTATGGGAATATATATATGCAAGTGCTGGCATTCTCAACTGTCTGTATGTAATGTGATTCTTTGGCTTTATGTAACGTGCTGAGGGTGCTGTTAAGAGAAGTACTTGATGATCAAGCTTTTTCTCTAATTTTTGCAAACTAGAATTTTAACGAGTAATTATCTTAGAATTACAAATTCAATGATTCTGTGCTTGGTTGGATTATATTTATGTTTTGACGAGCAGTTTTTGTAATATTTTATGGTGCTATATGATTGCCTGGTAGTATCTGATATGATCTTATCTTCATATATGTGGTTTTCCAATGACCATGCTTACTTCTTTGTAATCAAAACTTACTAGCCCATTACAGTGCTATTTATTTATGGGTTTGAAGTGGATATCAATCACCATAATATGTCACTAGCATAGGTTTTAATCTTATGTCACGGACACTGAAATAACTCTGTTATGTCAGAATTTTAGAACGGCGGAGTCATTTGTTATCCCAAATTGAAGAGGTTCGCCGCACTCGAGCCTTGCAGCGCGCTGCCCGCAAGAGGCGGGGTGGACTAGAGGGCCAAAGCTTAGCCACTGTTGCTGTTGTAGGTTACACAAATGCTGTAAGTAGTCTGGATATGTTCCTTTTTGACATGCCAATGAATTGCATATTTGCTCATTTGAAATAACCTTTTTCTTCTATTGATAGGGGAAATCTACAATGATAAGCGCATTATCTGATTCTGATTTGTACAGTAATGAAAGGTATTTCTATCTCTTTAAGATTTTTTGGTCCTTAGTTTAAAACTTAGTTATTATATGCTATCTTGGATAGCTTGTTTTTGCCTAATTGGTGTGGCATGGACTTTCAATACGTGCAGATTGTTTGCCACATTGGATCCTAGACTGAAAAGTGTTTTTCTTCCTTCAGGGTAAGGTGACTGACAATGGAACAGGTCATTTTTGCTTTGCCTTAATATTTCTAAACATAAGAATTTATTTCTGTATCTTTCAAGATAGTTATCTTTCAGATGAAGAAATAAGATCTTTGCTTTTTTCTAATTTAATTGTATAATGATTAATATCCAGGAGGAAAGTGCTTCTTAGTGACACTGTGGGATTCATCTCGGATTTGCCAGTGCAGGTAATCAAAAAGCTTCTGCAGTTGGTTTGTTGGTTTGTTTACTTTCATTATTCTTCATCCTAATCGCTGGTGAATTTATTTTATAGTTAGTGGAAGCATTTCAGTCAACTCTAGAGGAAGTGGTTGAAGCTGACCTCCTCGTGGTATGAATTACTTGTCTGCCCTATCATCTGCCGGACAGTCAGAATTTTTTGGTTGATCTATATGTACAATTTAAAGAGACTTTGTTCACGGCAAATCCTTTTTCTTTTTGGTTCATGTAGAGCAAATTATACACATTTGATGGGTTACCTAATATCTGTGCAGCATGTAATAGACTGTACTGCCCCTAATCTTGGCGAGCATCGATCAACAGTATTGCAAGTTCTTCAACAAATTGGAGTATCAGAAGAGAAACTTGAGAATATGATTGAAGTCTGGAATAAGGTACTAAAAGTACAGTCCTTGCTTCCAAAAGTTAAAAGGTAGTTAATAAAAAGAAGTAATTATGGAGTAAAGTAGCAATAATATGCTTCCATCTACTCAGATTGATTACCAAGAAGAAGAAGAAGAAGAAGAAGAAATGGATTATAAATATCTAGAGGATGGAGAGGATGCTAGAGCCAGCAGCTTCTCAGCAGAGGAAGAAAATGACATGGAATCCAAGAACTTAGAAGGCAAATTGATTAATAATTGTAGCAATGATAGTGCTGATGGTAACACTGGGATTGTGTCCGAGCTTTCTGCTGGCGATTCTAATGAGAACCCAAAAGAGGATAATAAGGAAGATGATTATTCTGATGGCTGGCTGTTGTCAGGAGATGACGATGAAGACACAAATAATCAAGATGATTCTCTCATGTGTTGGGAAACTACGGATGGCAAACAGAGTGACTGCTCTGTTTCTCCTTCCATAGCAAAAGATTTGCATCCCCAAGCTCAACACACTCCGCACGCCAAAATATCTGCCCTAACGGGAGTTGGTCTGCAAGAGTTATTGGAAGTCATCGATGAACAGCTAAAGGATCAGGACAGGAAGGTCAAGTCCCAGAGAGTGGTGGACTGTACAAGTATATTTGATCGAAAATGGAGACCCCCTCGGAATCAAGATGTGGAAGTAGCTGTTAAAGAGTGAAAGATTGTTACGCTCGTTCCTGCACAACTAGAACGACCTGAAACCAGAGCAAACATGTTTACTGGCTTTGTGTATTGCTGTAAACCTATCAGAAGCACAGGGCTGAAGAAGTGGCAAATTCAGATTCTCAGAAATTCCTGTCACGATTTTTGGCTTAGTCGTATGTATCATTAGATTTGTTTCTAGTTTAATATTTTAATTTCGTTGTTATTTTAAAATAAGTAAATTAATAATTTACTCTCTTGAAAAATTATATATTTATCAAAGTATAGAGTATAATGTACCACGATTGAACTATGAGAAAACAAAGAATTGTAAGAGAGCGCGGGTTTGAATAAATTTTTTTTAATAGTAATACTTAGAAATAAGAAAAATAAGAGGATCTAATCATTTTTTGTAATTTTTTTTTATAAATTTGATAAATATTGGTTAATTATATATTTTATTATAATTTTATAATTTAAAATATTATTTTTTATTTAATTTCTTTAAATTTTATATTTAAAGTTCCGATTAGATTTATTTATTAAAAAGAAGTTGATTCAGTGAATTTTTTGTATTTTTTTCAGTAGTATCGGATTTAATTCAATACATAACATAATGTTAATTTTTTTATAAAAAAATTGCTCAAAGAGTATTAAATTTTGAACATTATTTAATAATAAATTTTTGAATTAATTTAAATTTTTTTTTGTTTTGGATCTACCCTTCTTAATATCTAAATTATGATTTTTTTTTAATAAAAAAAAAACCATTCATTTAAAATGAGACCTATAGATTTCCCAATTCCCATTTTTTTATAAATTTTAATAACAAGGTTGTCTGTTTTGTTATTACATTAAGCAATTGTAACATGTGCGGGACACGTGATTTTTGTTAAACGACATCGTCTGGATGCCATCGCCGACATACAGGTGCACGCGCTAATCAGTAGTCGCATCTCGTGACGCGCGTTGTTTGAGACTTCACGGCCACAGCATACTCATTACTTTTTAAGTTATTATTAGTTCATTACTCCCTGACGCGGAGATAAAAAGGTCGTCCTCCGCTTTGTAGTGGATAAAGGCTGAGCTCAAGCTGAAACAGGCTTTGACTCAGATCCTAGATCCAAAACACATTGGATCCTGAATTGAGTCGATCATTTTCTTGATCTAAGGTGAACTCCTTTGTTTCCTCAGCTTTTGATTTTGTCTCTCATTTTTCCCGTTTTATCTTTGAATTCGTACTTTTAGATGCTTGAATTCCATCTCCTCTTCTGCACTAAGATTGGTTTGTCGGATCTGTTCGCGCTTTCTGTTTCCATTTCATTTCTTGCGAAATTCGGCTCTCTCTTTGTTCAATTTTAGTGACCTAAAAAAGCTGAGAAGCATTGCATAGAATCTGTGGTTGAACTAGTATATACTTGTCTTTTTGGGTTTGTAGTTTAACTTGTTCGGGGCTATTGCAGTCATGTCGAGGAGGCAGGTGAGCTCGACGCGCCGTTTCGTGGATAGTGGTAGCTTTCCATTTTCAGGAGCCTTGCACTCCAAATCGCGATCTTCTCCTTTATTATCAGTTTGCCTTGTCCTTGTCGTACGTTATTTCTGATTTGGTTTCTTTATAAGCTTTGAAATTATGGTTGTTGAGTGCTAGATCAGCAGAAGAATGATGCAATTGTAAGATTATGTTGTAATTTCTTTTTCATTTTTTTGAACTCCCAGGGAGGATTGCTTCTGCTTGGTTATGCTTATAGTGGACCAGGTTTGTGGATGGTTAATGATTTAAGTTGGCTTGTTTCTGTATTATCTTATTGGTTTGAGATTTCTACGTGCTCGGTTTGCTATTAGCATTATAGTCCTGTTATTTATTGATGCAGGTGTGTTTGGAGGTGGGAAGGAAGCAGTTAGCAAGGTTGAAGGTAAATCAAGTTTGCCTTTACTTCCCAAAGTATTGGAGCTCCTCAAATTCCAATATTGTCCTAATAGGATTTGGAAGGCTGCTTTTTTAACTGGCAGAAACTTGAAGACCATGTATATATCATAAGGTTTCAGTTTAGTATAGATAACTAGTATTCTTTTAAAATAGTAAGGAGGTCAATGGGAGAGTATTGGGTTGTCAAATTGTAGCTTTCTGTAACCTAGCAAATCCTGAGGTGTGCTTAGGCATGAAATAAACTAAATAGTGTTTGTCAATTAATAGAAATAAGTAGTTATTCTTTGTTAAAGTGAGGTCAATGATAGGGCATTAGTGTGTGAAACTAAACCTAAACAGGATAAGGTTTGTACTTTATTATAAATATGTAATTTTTTTTTGTGTGAATAATATGGTCAATGAAAGAGTATTAGAGTGTGAAAACGAGGGCTTCTTGGAACTGAGGGAATTGAGAGGTTTACTAGGGTTTAATGGCATATGAGGATTTTTCTCATAGAGGAATGTTGAAGACTAATTGTAAACTAAATAGTGTTTTTCTGTTTCATATGCATAGGTGGCTATTCTTTGTGAATAGCAAGGTCAATCAGATAGCAAATACAGTTTCTTGTAGCCTAGGGAATTGAGAGTATACCAAGGTTTACGGATGTGAGAGAGAGTTTCTAAATGGTTCGTGGTTATTTTGCTGTGTCTTATTTCTTTAGTTTTTTAACAATTTCCAATCAGTTATTACTTGTTCTGAATTTAGGTTGTCCATTAGGCTATGTTTAGAAGACATGTATTCTCTCAAAATAAGTTGAAGAAAGTGTGAATTTCCAAATCTATTTCACAAGTAAAGTTTATTTGTTCTGAACGTATACTTAAGGTCGCTTTATTTCAAAAAAAAATATATACTTAAGGTCCCTCTATATTTTGGTCTTTGTTAATGCTATAAGATGTTGGAAGGACTGGGCATGATGTTCTCCAAAGGTGGTCCAATAATTTTGTGTGTTTTGCTGCTTGAAATTTTTAAACCATAATATCAGGAAGTTGAAATTAATTTTTCTCAAGATCTTTTTTAATCATGAAAGTATGATTCTGAAGGGTGCTAAGCACCTAAATTATGAAACCTAATTTCTTGATCCAGGATCTATATTGATGTTTCTTAGTTGATAATGGAATGTTCATCTCGATAGTCTTTGAGTTCCCTCCACATTCCCTGTTGGGATGAAGGGAAGTAAGGGACATCTTTCAAACGAACAAAGTCAATGAGACAAGAGGTTGGTGCTTCCTTCTTGATCAAGGATTTGGACTTATGAAGTAGAGAAATCTATTGACAGAAAAATCAGAAGAAGTTGCTGGTGTAAAATCAAAACATTGTTGCCTTTACATTGGTAATGCTTTTTAGAAAAATCAGACTCTTTAGATAACCAGATACAAATTTTAATAACCAGGTCAAACTCTTCTTAGAACTAAAATTCTTTCATTTTTTAACTTGGGGGAGTGTAATGTTGTTGGAATAACACACACACATATTAAGCTGGAAATGCTTGAAGTTGAAACTTGCCTGCTTCAAAAAGATTAGCCTTCTAATAAGTAGCAAAAAATCTTGATAAATTGGTGAGATTTAGTCTCCTAATTATTCAAGAAGCAAAAGTAACTAGAGGAAAGATTCAAAATTCCCAGAAATAGGAAGATGTTACTTAGGTTTAATTGTTAATAGAATTAAGCACTTAATTCTTTTATCAATAAGTTTACTGTCTGTCTGGTCATTTCTTTTCGAAGTGTTAATAGGAGTTTTGAAGTTTTTGTTTCTTTCACAACATTAATTGAAAGTTATTTACCCTGTAGGTGACTATTCATGCACATTAGAAGTTCAGAGAGCAATACCTATTCTAAAGAAAGCTTATGGGGACAACATGCGCAAGGTTTTGCATGTGGGTCCTGATACATGCTCAGTGGTCTCTAAACTGTTGAAAGAAGAAGAAACAGAAGCATGGGGCGTGGAACCATATGACACAGAGGACGCAGATGCACAGTGCAAAAAACTTGTGCGCAGAGGCCTTGTTCGTGTTGCTGATATTAAATTCCCGTTGCCCTACAGATCAAAGTCATTTTCTCTTGTTATAGTGTCTGATGCACTGGATTACCTGTCCCCAAAGTACCTGAACAGGACTCTTCCGGAATTGGCTAGGGTGGCTGCTGATGGTCTTGTTATTTTTGCAGGTAATTCACTTTAATTTTAAAGTTACCTCCAAACCTATAGGGGCATGTGAATCTAATAATCTTTATCAGTATTTTTTCGGTAATGGCAGTTTTTTATATATCTGGATAGAGATGCATGTTCTTGGTCCTACAGTTTGTGGAAATAATCATGATAATCTTCTTCTCCTCTTTCCCTTTGGTACATAAGTGAAAACGTTATTTCAATGCTGGGAACCTTAAATATAGTAATCCTGTTGTTAGCCCATGCATCAACAACTTCAATGGCCTCTTTTTTTTTTTTTAATTTGGTTTGCATATGTGCACACAACAGAGCAGCCAAGTGCCTTCATACTATTGCATTAGTCCTGGATTATCCTTCAAAAATTGAAATCAACTGTTGATAGTATCTCTTATGGTTAAAGAGCCTTTTCATAGGCTTTAGGAAGAGTCAGAGGTGCTGACCTGAATTATCTTTTAAATGGATACAGTATTTTTTTCATAATTCTGCTACTCGTTAAAGTTTTTTTAAAATAGTATTTTTAAATGTTTCAAGATTTTGGTATGTTTAAATCAAAGTAACACAGTCCATCAATCTCTCCCCTTCTGGAGCTTGAATTACTGGTTTTGAATTATCAAAATAACTATTTTTGCTATTTCTATTTTAGGTCACCCTGGTCAACAAAGAGCTAAAGTTGCAGAGCTTTCCAAGTTTGGTCGACCAGTAAGTTCATCTACTGATTTTATGATTTAATTTTTCTTATTGGTAGTCCAACAGAGGTTAAAAAAGGACCATGACTGAGTCACTGAACATCTATCATACTTAATTGATGTTTGGTCTTTCCTATTTTTGTTATCCTTGATTATTGTTCATATATATCAGTCTGGTTAGTTTGCAACTTAGGTTCTGTCACATCAGGCCTAATCTAGTGCTTTATCAATGCAAAATCTAACTAGATATTGTACTCAAGTGTTATAATCATCCTTAGACTTAAGTTGCATGGTGTTCTTCCATTAAAATCGGACAATGAATTCCACAGTTGTTCTGAAGTGGCTTCACTTTGATGCTCTTGTTAATAATCATTTCAGTATTAGCATCTTGTCTTCTTCCAAATTAACGATTATGCTTGATTTGCGAAGGCTAAGATGCGGAGCTCGTCATGGTGGATTCGCTTTTTTGTCCAGACAAGCTTGGAAGAAAATGAAGCTGCTATTAAGAAATTTGAGCAGACAGCTACCAAGAGGTCATACGTACCAGCTTGTCAAGTCTTCCACCTCAACCCGTACCATTAATATGAAGAAATATTCCACAAGATGAAAGAACGTCCATAAATTTTTGTGCAACTAATTTAAAGGGAACAAAATGTTTCTGCGCTGGTACAAACACACCCTTCTTTCAAGAAATTAAATTTGGTAAAGATAGCTGTGTTGATTCTGTCACTGTCAGCTTATGTTAGTCTTTATAAAATTTGCAATCAAATATTTAATCTGTTGATTTTTCCTTACATCAACATCATTTCCATGATTAGTGCTATATATATTTGTCGAGCAGAGTCAGTTACTCTTTCTAATGGAACATTCATAATGATTAGGCCATTGTTAGTGAGAAAAAAATAAAGATTTGGTGATTTCTACATGGTACATTTTGAATATTGTATGTAGTACAGAATTGGTGAAAATTACAACAATTCTATGGAATCATATTCTCTGCAGTGCAGATGACAAGAAGATTTGCTAACTTGATTCTTCACAAATTTCTGACAAGCTCTTGCAATGGGCTTGGCTGACTGCCTATGCACGTTGTTTTCTTTAACTAAGACTAAGACTTGGCTCTCTCATGAACTTAAAACTGCTTGATTTGAATAATCCATTCTATGTCATCTGTAGCATGCTTCATTTTAGCACTCGGGATGATGATGCTCACTAAATAGGTCAATTTTAACTAGAGAAAATCTTCATGACCCATAAATCACCAATAATCCCCGCACGAGCACTTTCCTTCCTTGAAGCTATGAAATCTATGGGCATCTCTGACAGTGATTTCCCTTCCAGAAATAGAAGAGATAAACTTGATAGCATTATGGCAATCCCCACAAATTCTCAAATTCTTCACTACAAGAATAGGTTCTCCATCTTTTGTTGATAGCAGCCCAAATGCAACCGCTAGTTTCTCACTGTGATATCCAAGCCTAATCTCTTTTTCTCCTTTCCCCGCTTCATCATCTTTAACCAAAGCCCATCTCACATCAGGAACATACCCAGCTTGCTTCATCTTCCTCCACATCTCCTCCAAATATTCATGTATTTGCTTTATCATTGGGTGCGAGCTATCCTCAGCAACAAACACATGAACCCTTTTCTTCACTTCAATCCAACTACAACCCGGTTTCTTTTTCACACCTCTGTCTCTCATGAGCTTTCTAACTGTTGCTACATCTTCCCATTTGCCTGCTTTAGCATACATGTTTGCTAGCATGACATAAGGGGCAGCATTTGATGGTTCCAGGAGTAAAAACTGGTTGGCTGCTTTAACTGCCAACTCCATGTCCCCATGCATTCTGCAGGCACCGAGCAATGCAGCCCAGCCAATGGAGCCAGGGTTGAATGGCATTGTCTCGATGAGTTTCTCAGCATCAGTCAGCTTGCCTGCTCTTCCAAAAAGATCAATCATGCATGAATAATGTTCTGCTTCTGGTTCAATCCCAAATTTCTCCTTCATCATGTTGAAGTACTTCTTGCCCTCGTGAACTTTTCCTGTGTGTGCGCATGCAGAGAGGACTGAGATGAAGGTTATACTTGTTGGGGCGAGATTGACCTCCATCATATGTTCAAACAGAAGCAATGATTCCATTCCAAGACCATGTTGTGCATAGGCTGCAATCATCGAATTCAAAGAGACAGTGTTGTGCTCTGCCATCCTGTCAAACAACCTTCTTGCATCCCAAAGGTTTCCACATTTGGAATACATGGCAATCAGTGCGTTATTCACTGAAATTCTGTTTGAAGGAATGTCTGATTTGATTGATAAAGCATGAACCTGTCTTCCCTGAGAAGGTGATGACAGATTAGAGCACGCACTGATGACACACACGAAACTGCAATCATCAGGGCGATAGCCAACTCTTTGCATCTGCTTGAAACACTCAAGAGCTTCCTCGGAGAATTCCTCATTCTGCGAATACCCAGAAATCATTGTGTTCCAGAGAACTAAATCTGGCCAAGGAATCTCTTCAAACACCTTCTTACAATTCAACATACTACCATTCCCACACTTTGAATATAAATCAATCAAACCACTGCCAACGTGAGAATTCTGGTGAAACCCAGTCTTGATCAACTTTCCATGGAACTGAAGCCCCCCAACGAGATCAGTCAAGCACGTAAAAGCAGTCAAAACACTCGCCAAAGTAAACATGTCAACAACGAAACCTCTACCAATCATTTCCTTGAACAATGCCAACGCTTTAGCTCCCTCTCTGTGCTGCCCATAAGCCACAATCATCGAATTCCACGAAACCTCATCTCTAAGCTCCTCTCCCATCCCATAAAACACTCGCTTCGCCTCACCCAAAAATCCATTCCTACCGTAAAGCGTAACCAGCACGTTATTGACCGAAACATAAGAATCAAACCCACCTGCAACCGCGAAACCATGCAACTGCCCGATCAATCCCACATCATTTCCACAAGCCGTGATCACACCGGAGAGAGTGAAACCGTCCATGTCAAAACCCATATCTCTCATGCTCTCAAACAAGCGAAGCGCTGGCTCAGTATCCCCGCAATCGGCATAAGCGGAAATGAGGGTGTTATAAGAAACGATATCTGGTTGGGGAATTGTGTCGAACAGTTGGTGGGCGATACGGGTTTGTGATTCTTTCGCGTAGGCGGCCACGATGACGTTGTAGGAGAAGACATTTGGTTGCGGGGTTTGTTCGAAGACGTGGCGTGCGGTGCTCAGGCGGCCACATTTGGAGTAGAGGAGGATGAAGTGGTTGGCGATGTAGGTTGAAGGAGGGACGATGGACTTGAGATAGAGAGCATGGAGGGACTTGCCTCTGAAAATCTCTCTCTCGGCTATGCATGTTTTCAGAAGGAGAGTGAAAGTTTTGAGGGTCCATGGGATTTGGGTCATCTAAGGTTTTTATTATTTTGTCCACCTCCAGATACATTAAGCCCTTAATATGAACTTCCCCTTAAGCTTTCGGCCCTTGCAGCTCCTGCTTAAATTTTATATTTCACACATAAATATATAAAATATTAATTATAATTGTTCTTAAAAAATATAGTTTTATACAATGTGTTTTATTTAATCCATTTTTAAAATTAAAGAAAAAAGAAACTTTTAGCTCAGAAAAAAGAAGGCCCATTCTATTTCTGTTTGGGCTTGGATATTTCACCAGATCAATACTTGGGTTTTAAACTTCACTCGTATGTTTTCATGAATTCCAACATATCCATCACGTGGATAGAAAATTATCCAATGAAAAGTTATACTCAAATAAAAAAGAAAATGGATTATTATATATATTATTTTATTAGAAAAATATATTTTAGTTATTAATTTATTAACTAATTTTTGAAAAAAATTGGGACCAATTTATCATGAAACGAGCATTTGTCTTGTTACAAATTAAAGTGGGTCAGGTAGAACCAGTAGGCCGTAAAATCTGAAACATGCCAACGAAGGAAGGAACAGAAGAGGCCCAGCAGCCATTATTCATTAACATTGGGCTCATTTATTACAAACAGTACAAAACCCACATTTCATTTACTCTTAATTTCTCACCAACCGATTATCTATTCCCCTAATAACATTACATTTAGTTAAAAAATAATGAACATTAATTTGGAGTTCTAACTTTAAAATTGATCGAAAAATTTAATTGTCATCCCAAAATTGGACCTCTCACAGTTATGGGATTTGAGTCTATTGGGTATTATTGTGTTTTGCTTCTTTTTTTTTTTTCAAAGTGAAAATAAAAAAAAAAACAGGTTTTGAATATCAGCACAATTTTCGTTCTATAAACATTATGGTTGTACTGATATCTACATACGAATTAATGAGTAGTATTGGACTACTCGTAGGACAATGTACTAATTAGTTGTAGAGACAATTTCTGCGCCCACCATAAAAACATTTTCAATTATATGTTATGCAGACAATGCAAGAGAGATTAAATGGACACACACACACACACACACACATATATCTATATATATGCATACATATACAGCAACTAGCCAGTTTGAACCCAATTGCATCAATCTCATAATCATGAAAATCAGTTTTTTTCCCCTAATGTTTTTAAATCGTTGAAAGACCTGAGCTTATTGCAGTCTTCTTGTCTCGGATTGTTGTCTTATAATTGCATTAAGTCAAAACAACACATATTTGCTGAACATGCATTGAAGCATATGTATTCATCTAGATATAGGTATACAGGACATATGTATATTATACCCATAATAAAAAGGCAATCGTTTTCAAGCTAGGCTGGAGTGGGTGGGCAGGTGAAGAGAAAAAAGGGCAAGCCGCATGGGTTGGTTTTGGGATGCAGCAAAATAATTATAATCAGAGTCTTGTTTGCTTATACATAACTGATAAAAATGGCCCCTATATATTCATACACTCTTTGTTGCTCCTCTGTACTCTTACCACTTCTGACCCACTTGGATGTATAACAATACAGCCCAATACCCACTTACTCTCACTGCAATATATGTCTGCATAAATAGTCTGGATTTTTCCTCATTAATTTGAAAATATTAACTCAATTCAGTTTTAAATATTCTTAGACCTACAACCAGAGCTTCCTTCTTATTACTTTTAATTACTCGTTAATTTACTAACCATTGTTCATCCGAATCATTGTTATTTTCAACTTTTTTCTAAGAAATTATAGGTTTAAATTGTATTTTCATACGTGTTATTCTTTAAAATTTATTCTTATTGCACTACAATCTGCGTATATATTAAAAAAAGTATTCATTAACTCTTATTTTTTTTTTTTTTTACTACGGAACCTTCAACTAAACAAATTACAGTCATCTTAATTTGTCATTCTTTTGAACATGTACTTCTTTATGTTTGATTTTGGGTATTATATCGTGGAAACACATAACAATTGAACCATGCAATGCTCGTTAATTTTTATTTGGTTTACATTAGTACACTCATTTTCACGTATTAAAATTTAAAATTTTACTAATAGGTAAGATGGTGCTAAAATATATATAAGTTAGAGATTTTTATCAATTTATGTTGCTTCAAAAACTCAGTTGAGTTGATGTTTAAAAGTAAAAACTTAATATACATATATATATATATATATAATTGGAGTATACAGTAATATATGGGTGTATATACTATAAGTATTAGTGTGATTGCTTTTTGAAATTGGACAAAAATTCTAAATCTCTATCTAAGAATTTGTTTGAATATTATATCATCTCAATCAACAAGTAGAGCAGAAGTCCTGTAGCTACATGGAGTAATTACAAGTGTAATTAATACAGCGGATGATGCATGGAGCACGCTTCTTAGTTAAATCTCTTTCGAATTGTCAATTTTAATTAGCTTAGAGCAACAAAGTTTGAGACCACCATATGTATATATATATGTATATATATATATATTATATATTATATCTTAAAAATGAGTAGTTTCTATAGTTTGCCAAAAGCTTTGTGTATTGACAAATAATATGATAATATCATTCTCTCTTTTGAACAAAAATAATACTATATTATAAGATAATTCTATATTTCATATCATTAGAATTTGGATAAAACTTCATATAAAAAATTAAAAAAATATTAATTTTAAATTTAATATTTTTATAATTTTTTTTTAGATGACATGCCAAATTTACAGTAATAAAATTAATTATTGTTATGCATAAAATGTATAGATTATGATTAATTCAATTGCTCGACTCAGTAGCTATGGTAATAGGTTTCGTTATGCATTTGTATACTTCAAAACAGTGAGGAACTAGTTGATTAGTTCATCCAAGCCCCTACATACACTATGCCTTATATATATATATATAGAGACATATATATGACGTCATTAACATTCTACACTAACATTATATACATATACATGTATATGTATATATGTAGATAAAATTTTTAAGAGGAGCAGCCAATGTTGATGAGAGTCGAAGTTTGAGATTTTAATTGAAGTCTGGAGAAAATGAAGTCGGGTCTATCTATTAATTTCTCATTTCTTTTTCGATAATGAGTTTATCTAATAATTTCAACCTCTCTGATCTGATCTTATTCATACAAATTTTTTCCATGCAAAACTCGTTGACGTCCATACTACGACATTATCATCATCCCCATCATCAAATACCAGCTAGCCTTTGACTTCCTTGCTTTCCACGTACTTTTCAGACTTAAAATCTCAATATGTCTCCAAATCAATCCAGCAATATGTGCACAACAAACTTACATATACAAAGCAAGAAGCCAAAGAAAGAAAGAACTATCCTACACATGCATGACGCATCTACATATACCATAATAACATGATCGTACCATCTGCCATTGTTGAACTTGCAAAAGGCCTTTGAATTCAGTTTAATTTTGGGTTATTAAATATCCATACATGATCAATCACCAAGTCAAATGTACGCTTTATTCTTGCCATGGGATTTAAGTGTTGAGTTTCTACTAATTTTAGCCAAGTGGGTAAGCGTAGTTGTCGTTGACCTCAATTTCTACTGAATAATTTTAAACATATATACATACATATATATATATATATATATACATAGACACACACACACATATATAGGCGCGTGCAAATATACACATATTTAACTTATTAAATCGATTATAAAATCATTTAAAGAGAGCGAGACAAGTAGAGTATTCAAGGGTGGGGAAGGGGGGTCCAATGGAATTGAAGAAGGAGGGGGCAAATGGTCCATGGCCGTGTCTCCTAGGAAGAGAGTGAGGAATGGACTAACGTGAGCATCATGTTAGATGTTCACAAAATTGACCTAAAAGAGTTATCCATGAAAAAAAAAAAATGGTCCCAGAAGAAATTTAAAGGGACATACACTGTGCCCTAGTTAAAATCTTTTCATGTATACATTCCTAGATTTATATAAGTAATTATGTTGATGTATGTATAGATTATGGGTGTGTATGGTGGGGGCATGTAAACAATGGTTTCACATGCCCTAATAACCCTTGTTCTACTACAAACCACGTGGCCCATCTCTCCATTATTTTTTAGGTTTTTTGTTTAGCAACTATGCATTATATAGAAGTACTATATATGTATATTTATATCCCATTTAAGGGCCTAACATGTATGTATATATATATATATATAGATAAGCCAAATGCAAATCAAATGAGGGGTTGGTGCAACAAATAACAGGGTATTAAAACCTATACATTCCTAAAATCTCATAATGGGACATAATATACATATATATATTTATATATAACATAAGCCAAAATTACATATGATCTACATTGTGCCCTAGTCAAGGGGTACGTAGCCAAGTTGGTATATCATTAACAAGACCCGCTAATTATATAAATTCTTGGCTGTAGAGATACACATTTATATATGTATGTTAATTGGGTTTATTCTTTCTTTTTTAATATAAAATATATAGACATACAAACCCATTATAATTTTTTCAATGTAGCTAGCTTGTTCGTTTAATGGAATCTTTACTGATCAAGAACGCTGTTAATGTTAGTGTGTGGAATATATACATATGTATATATGTTTTGAATATATATATATATATATATGTCTTGTATATGTGTGGCAATTACAATTAGATATAGTTAGGGGATTTGAGATCATGTCTTCACTTGTCATCCCATGAGCATGATGTGTGTTTGTCAAGCCGAAAGGTCGCAAAATAAAATTAACAAATCAATTAGATCATTGTAGTCTACACTGGAAGGACCCATTTGCTGCATGGTAAGATGGATCGAGGGACCTCATTGGCACCCTCGCCATTACAATTTACAAAAGCACTGATTTCGATTATATATTATTATTACAGCTGATTATTTTTCATGTTTCTTAAGTAATTAGAGATTTCTGGAGTAAATTTCCCCTGATTATCTAATTATAAGCTTAACTTGCTAATTTCATAATAATATAAAAACTTTATTATCAATGTAAGATAATTTAGTTATATTTATTCTAACTTTACACTTAAAAATTAAATTTGCATAATTTATGTGATAATAGTTTGTATTTATGAATTATAGTGCAATTAGAGAGAGTGACTATGACAGTTCGAACCCCAATATCGGTGGATACGAACATTAACATAATATTTGTAACTAGTAAAATAAATAAATATTAAATATGCAGCGGAAGTACACTTTAATACACATCTATTGTGACTAGATAATTATTTGTTTAGAAATAATTGATACATCTAAATTAATTTAAAAATATAGAATAGAAACAAATAAGGTTCCTTCTTCATCTTCTATTTGATCTTGGACTTCCTCAAACCTGGATGAAGAGTGAATTGTGGTAAGTTTTACGAGTTCAGGAAGAAAAAAGATTTTATAATAGAGGCTTAAGTACATATATTCACGCAATATATAAAATATAATAATATTTATCATCAAAAAAATATCAAACAAGCATCACAATCGAAATACATAATAAAACAAATCACCACACAAAGTATATTCTAATCTTCACTCTTCTGATCTAATTATTGTTCTCATTTCAAATCATACTTATGAATTCACAAAGTTCTCAAACCAAAACGGATTTACTCAGACACATATATAATTTCACTCGGATTTATAAAGAAAATTAACATTCTTTTTTCATAATATTTCTTTATTCGAATATCACATATACATTAAAAATATCACATTTAAAATTTCATCGCACGATACCATTTATATTGTCATCGACGAGAGATGAAAAAGATCCATCTATCGCATGGATATGACACATAATCTCACATTGGTCATAATAGTTATGTTTACTAGGTGACCCACATGCTCACAAATACATATCTATGTCTAAATTAAATTTCAAATTTTATCAATGTGCAGGTTTATCATACTCGCTGAACTTCAGCCACACATGCACCTTCCCCTCCTCGATTCAGATTAAATGAGTAGGTATCCAAGATTCTTATACTCTACACTCTTTTTTAAATCTCTATCATTTATTTTATATCTAAGATCTCAATTTCTATGCATAATTAAACATAAACACACACATAAAGTACACGATATCATCCCGTACGTAAGGGCCATATATTTCAAATTACTTTTTGAATCATTATGTACCAGATCACATAGCAAGCACATGATACTCAAATTTCTCGCGCAACTGTACTATATCACACAGCAAGTACAAAATGTATTACATCTGTACCAAATCACATAGTAAGTACAGTGTACCCAAATTCTACACGTACAAACATTGATTATACATTTTACGTGCATAATATATGTACACACATATTAATATATATATACATATATATTACAATACAGACATGTACCCTCACTATATGTCTCACACAAAATATATATTTATATTTACACAAATACAATCTCTATCGATATATACACACACGTTCATATTTAAACACATATACACAATCACACACAACATACCATATATATATATATATTTATTAATGCATTTATTCTTATTAATTTTATTCTCATCCATTAATATTTACACATACACAATTTATACATGTTTATATTTACACACTTTATTTATAATTTATAAATATAATATTATATCTCTGTATAGAATGCACATAATTCTTACCTACGGTGTAATCGAAAAAGTTTTAAAAATATTTTTTGACTCGGTTTACAATCATCTCAGAAATCCAGATATCGTTTAGATAATTTTTATCTTTTACAACGAAAAATATACATTAATTTACGAATAATTTTAGAAACTGTAAACTCAGAAGGAGGAATATATTTTACCTTTGGACACGTGGTCCCAATCGCTAGCATCACCATCCGTCATCACACGCGTGTCACTGAAAATGCCATCATCAGCGCGCGTTACCAGATGTGGCGCACTAGCATCAGATTTGGTTGCCACACTTCCATTCCAGTTAGTATATTATAACAGCCCGGATCTCAATGTTGGTGGGTACAGACGTTAGCACAATATTTCTAACTAGTGGAACAGATAAATCTTAAATATGCAGCGGAACTACATTTTAATACATATCTTTTGTGACTGGATATGTAATATCCAAGCAGTAAATATATATGTAATTAAATAACAAAAAAAAGAAAGAGATGAGAGATCAAGAATAGAGAGAAGAATCATGTCGGTTAGAGAGAGAAAAAAGGAGAGAGAGAAGAAACGCGGTGGATAGAGAGAGAAAGAGAGAAGAAAGAAGAAGAAGAAAGAAGAAGAAAGAAGAAGAAGAAGAAGAAGAAAGGAAAAAGAAAGAAGAAAGAAAAAAAAGAAGAGGAGTTGTGGGAAAGGAGAAAGAAGAAGAAAAAAAAAAGAGAAAAAGAGGAGCTGCAAGAAAGGAGGAAGAAGAAGAAAAAAAAGGAAAAAAAAGAAAAAAAAAAGAAAAAAAAAATGAAAGAAAAAAAGGAAAAAAAAGGAAGGAAGAAAAAATAGAAGTGTGGCGACCGATATGATATTGGTGCGCCGCATGCGACAACGCCCGTTAATTCGATCATCAACACCTAATATTTTCGGTGATACGCATGTGATGGCGCGTGGTGGTGCTAGCGACTAGGATTGCGTGTCCAAAGGTTATCCATTCTAATTTCGCGTAATATAGTTTCTAAAATTATTCACAATTTAATATATATATTTTCTATTATAAATAAAAAAAATTATTCAAATGGTATTCGAATTTTTGAGAGGACCGTAGATCGAGTTAGAAATGATTTCCAAAGCTTTCCTAATCATATCATAGGTTAGAATTATGTATATTCTGTACAGAGACATAAATTATATCTTTATGTAAATGTGTACATCTATAGTGTATTAATTTGTGAATGTTTAAATGTATGTGTAATTTAATATGAATATAATTAATTTATCTAATTTGTATTTGTGTATATTTATATAGTGTATATATATACGTTATTACGCATGTGTGTATGTTTATTTATAAAAATGTACAATAAATGAAATATAAATTGATAAGAACAGAATTGATAAGAATAAATGCATGAATATATATATATATATGGTATGTTATGAGTGACTGTGTATACGTATTTAAGTATAAATGTGTGTGTATATATCGGTAGAGATTGCGTGTGTGTTAATTTAAATGTATATTATGTGTGAAACATGTAGTGATAGTACATGTCTGTATTATAATATATGTGTGTATATTAAAATGTGTGTACATATGTTATGCATGTAAAATATATAACCAGTGTGTGTACGTGTGAAATTGGATACACTGCATTAGCTGTGTGATCTGGCGTAGATATACGGTACACTGTACTTACTGTGTAATCTAGTACAGTTACATGATGAATTTGCGTATCTTGTACTTGCTGTGTGATGTGGTACATGATAATTTAGAAAATATTTTGAAATATATAGTTTTGATGTGCATGATAATATCGTGTCTTTTGTGCATGTGTTTTTGTGTTTAATTATGTATAAAAATTAAGATCTTATGCATGAAATAAGTGAATTGAAAATGAGAGAGATTTGAAAAGAATATAAAGTGTAAGGACTCTAAATACCTACTCGTTTAGTTTAAATCAATGAGGGGAGGGTGTGTATGTGGTTAAAGTTCAACGAGCATGGTGAACTTGCACATGGATGGAGTTTGAAATTTATTCCAAACGTGGATAAGTGTTTGTGAGTGGTCACCTAGTAAACGTAACTACTGTGGCTAATGTAAGATTTTGTGTGTGTGTTATCCATGCAATGAGGGGATCCATTTCGCATCTTCTCGAGAACAATATAAACGGTATCGTGCGATAAAATCTTAGATGTGATATTTTGAGTGTATTGTAATATTTCGAGTGTGAGTGTGATTTGAAAGGAGAATAAAAATAAGATTATAAGATTGAGAATTAGAATATGTTTCGTGTGATAATTTATTTTGTTGTTTATTTCCTTAATCGAAGGTGTTAAACCTTGGGAAATCTCAAGGATGGTTTTGTGATTACTATGAGCAATGTTGCTAGGATCAAATTTTAGACGAATATATGGTCGGGGAAAGCACCCTTTAACGAGGTGTTTCTAGATTGTCTACACAAATAGGCAAATAAATGTCTTGATGGATAACTTAGCAAGTTACATTTGTTATTGCCTTACATTAACTTTCTGTTGATGAGAGATCAATAATTTATTGTCATCACGTAAAATTGTAATTTAGGTTAGTGATTGATGTAGCATCATCATTAAAAGCTCCTAAGTTGAAAAAACTAATTGATTTGATAGTCTACTTATGATGGATGAATGTTATAAAATGGATTGAGCTATCTTTTTCTATTTGTTTATTGGTTATTAGATATGAAGCACTATTTTTCTTGTATTAGTGTAACAAGATTACAATAATGTTTAAGATTTGTCATGAATTTAAAAAGCAAGTGTCAATTTGATGCTTAGACCTTGGCTCTATTGTTCAGACATGTGGTACCTTAGGAAGTAAGTTAATTTCTCTATTGCGGAATCAGTTGAGAGGTTATGCATTAAAGCCTGTATTATAAAATTGAGCGATAAATATTTTACATAGATTTTATTTTTCTTTTAATAAATTAACTTACTTTTTAAATAAATTGTCACGATCTTCATCACTTAATTTTTTTAATTTTCCATCAAAGTCGTACATTACCATTACAAATTACCAAACATAAAGCGATCCTCAATGTTTAGAATTACAAAACTAGAGTCACAAACTACTACGTATTTCCCATCTTATGAAATTTTAGGCTAAGAAAACTAAATTGATAAATTTCTTAAATCAAATCCTTTGCTCTTTGTTAATATGTTTTCTTTAACACATTAATCTCAAACTAAACAAAATACGAATTGCCGCGGAATTGAGCTGTCCATCAATTCTAAAAATCTCTTGATTTCGATGTTAACTATTAAAGTCGTTAATTTAAAGGGAAGCAAATACAAATTGATCAAGGGAAGTTAGGGAAAAAGAATACTCTCCAAAACTGGGAGCGCCACTTCTCCCCTCACAAAGCTTCCTCCACCAAACCCCTTAATATGCTTAAATATAATTAGGTCGTAATTCCTTTAGTTTTCTTACTTTGCATTTTTAATCATGAGAAATGAGACACTGATTGCAAACCGGGGAGCTGAAAACTAAGGGCGCCTGACAATTGTTTACATTCTTCTTTTAACTTACTCCACGCCTTAACCAGACATATGAATACACATATACATATATATACGTAGATGGATTTATAAATACACACACATACCCCAAAGTTACATTTGTATATAATAAATTGAAATAAATAATTAACACGAATTTCGATTCTGGGATGTTAGTTTAAGATGAATATTTAAATTTCAAGTTTTTGGAATTTGATTTCTCAACATGATTTTTTATTGCCAGTTTGGAATTGATTTTAACTTTTTCTAGAAAACGTAAATAATATTTAATTTTGGTAGGAAAAATAGTCACCGAGTGCCATCATTTTACTTGCTTTAAATTTCCTTTCTTTTGCAAATTAATGGTGGATTAAGTAAATTAATTAATTCAAACTACCATTATCGAAAAATTAGTGGATGAGACAATGAGATCTTGGCTAATTAGCTGCCGCTCTCTCTCTCTGTTATTCTCGTTGTTTGACTTTAGATTCCATGAATAAAACTTGAAATTGAGAGGGTTAATTAATAATCAAATTCAATTTGATAGCAAGTTCTAGTTGCTACGTTGAGCAGATAAAACTGGAAATCCATGGTATGTGTTGACCAGGTGTGTATATAATAGAACTGGTTCCTTATTTTTTTAAAAAAAAATCCTCTAATTTCCAAGTAGTTGATTATAAGAGAATTTTTACATCACCACCAAAGGGTAAAAACGTGTAAGTTATTTTATACTATACGTATGTGTTATTATATATATATATATATATATATATATATATGAATGATAAACCAATTTAAGATTCTGTTGTTTAAGAAAATAAAAATAAAAATTAATGGCCGACATACTAAAGAAGATTTAATGGAGATTAGGGAGCAGAATGAGGCAGGAGAAGAGACCAGAAGGGGCCACTCTCAAGTTGAACTTAACATGGACTTCGTTCCGTCACTCTTCAACATTTTCTGTGCAAAGATTTCTTGTCTGTCGGTAATAGCTACCATTAAACTCACTGCTATTCTTTTTTTTTTTTGTTTCTCCTATCTTAAATTTTCACTTCATAATATTTTCATAATATATGTTGTCACGATATATGAATATTCGAGTGTTGGTCCAAAAATAACTTAAACCTACTAAATTAAAAAAAGAAATAAAATACTTCTAATGTGCTGCAAGTTTTAATTATTTGTTGAAATATAGTCAGTGAAAAATCTTGAGAAACAAGTGACGACCATATGCATGTTCAGAATAAATAAATAAATAAATAAAAGAAAAGATATATTATTACTTCACGCGACTTTGTGGGTAGTGAAGCAGAGGATTTTGTGTGTTAATCAAGTCAGAACTCGGAGAAAGACGGTGTAGAAAGCGCGTTGTCTTATCATTTTCAATAATCATATCAGTTAGCCCAGAAATCCTGTCTGGGATGTGGTCAAAATTTTCTTTCTAATGCTGTCTAATTCCAATTAATTCCATTCCTGTGTTAAAATTTTCACATCCCCCGCCTATATATATATATGTCACCTTCCTCTACAATCCTCCATTCCAAAACAATCCAATTCACTTCTTTCCATCATTTCCTCAGCTTCCAAACAAAATACCCGCTATCTTCTAGCTTCCTCTTGAATCGGTATCACCACAAACAGGTTGCACGACAAAATGAGGACGCTGTCCAGAAAAGTTACTTTGAATACTCATGGCCAAGATTCTTCTTATTTTCTGGGTTGGCAAGAGTATGAAAACAATCCTTATGATGAGATCAAGAACCCAACTGGGATTATTCAGATGGGTCTTGCAGAGAATCAGGTACCGATTATCTGCAAAACTCATCTCCGTTGACATATGTGCACGAGAGAGAATCAGAATTAAATGAATAAAGTTTTCTAATCGTGTTCACCTTCTTTTTGCAGCTCTCGTTTGATTTGCTTGAGTCATGGTTGGCGAAAAACCCTGACGCAGCCGCGTTCAAGAGAGACGGGCAATCCATTTTCAGAGAACTTGCTCTGTTTCAGGATTATCACGGCCTCCCCGCATTCAAGAAAGTAGGATATGTTACTTCAGTTAAACATATCTACGTATCTATATTTGTACATGATTAATAAAATATACTTACGTTAAAACATGTGACTGATCATGAGTTTACGTGTATGTATTCTGATCAGGCATTGGTTGATTTCATGGCGGAAATCAGAGGAAACAAAGTAACTTTTGATCCAAACAACATTGTCCTCACCGCCGGAGCTACCTCGGCCAACGAGACTCTTATGTTCTGTCTCGCCGAACCTGGCGACGCCTTCCTTCTTCCCACACCCTACTATCCGGGGTACGTAATGGACTTTATCTAGAATTGCTTCTGTCTACATCTACCTGTGACATATATCAATAACCTTCGGTGTCGAGTAAAAAGTTACCATACTAAATTAAGGAATAATTTTTCACTTGCAGATTCGATAGAGATCTCAAATGGAGGACCGGAGTAGAGATTGTGCCAATTCATTGTACAAGCTCTAATGGCTTCCAAATCACTGCATCGGCTCTGGAAGAAGCTTATCAAGAAGCCCATGAACGTGGGTTGATAGTTAAAGGTGTTTTAGTCACCAACCCGTCAAACCCACTCGGCACCGCAATGACCCGAAACGAGCTGAACCTTCTCGTCAACTTTATCACCTTAAAAGGAATTCACTTAATCAGCGACGAAATATATTCAGGCACAGTTTTTAGCTCTCCAGGATTCGTGAGCGTCATGGAGATTTTAAAAGAAAGGAAATGCGAGGACACCGAGGTCTGGAACCACGTTCATGTCGTTTACAGCCTCTCCAAAGATCTAGGCCTGCCTGGTTTTCGCGTTGGAGCCATTTACTCCAACGATGACATGGTTGTTGCAGCCGCAACAAAAATGTCCAGCTTCGGCCTGGTTTCTTCCCAAACTCAGTATCTCCTCTCCGCCATGCTCTCCGACAAGAAGTTCACTAAGAACTATATTCAAGAAAACCAAAAGAGACTAAGACAGAGACAGAAAAAACTCGTCGCCGGCCTCGAAAATGCCGGGATCACCTGCTTAAAAAGCAATGCAGGTTTGTTCTGCTGGGTTGACATGAGGCATCTTCTCACGTCCAACACTTTTGAAGCTGAAATGGAGCTGTGGAAGAAGATTGTTTACGACGTCCGCCTCAACATCTCCCCCGGCTCCTCCTGCCATTGTTCAGAACCAGGCTGGTTCCGAGTCTGCTTCGCTAACATGTCGGAGGACACCTTAAAACTCTCCATGAAAAGACTCAAAGGATTCGTAGACTCCATTAATGGCCGCACACAGAGTCATCAAGCTCTCAAGAGCTTGCGGAAGAAGACGATCACCAAGTGGGTTTTCCGACTATCGTTTCAGGACCGCGAGCCCGAAGAACGATAGTCTGGCACATCGACCACAACCAACGGCGGCCGCGGCCACCCAACAAGCGTGAACACGCTGTGCAATACTTTCATTTTTTTTTTTTTTTTTGCCAAAATTTTTTTTTTTTGGTGATTGAGTACTAAATTAATTCTCGGTCCTTTATTTATTTATTTTTAGTTACCTTAGAAAAGTGCACTCAGTCCATGTTTGGATTTGAAGTGGCTTAATCTGTAAAATTCCGTCCATTAATTCCCTTGCGTGAAATCTTCAAAGTCGTCGTAGAATATACCATGATGATTTGCCCATCATGAGTAAAATAATACATTCATGTAATAGTATAAAGAAATATATATACAATATATTTATAAATAATACATTTATTTAATTTAATAAAAAAAAATATAAAATGTTTATATAATTTACACATGTTATGGTTAATGTAGTTTTTTTTTTTTTTGGAAAGAGTAGGTATCCACGTGTGAGATTTAGTACCGGCGGGATAACAGGTTAGGGATGGTGACTGACAATTTGCCGACGAATTTTCGCCCCCTATATCTATTTATTATGTCTGCAACCGACCTTATCATTGCCACTGTTTTTTTTATGGAGAGTCTTTCACTTTGTTTAAGCCGTATGCCAAGGAAACTCCTACTTATAAATACATATATATGTATATTATATAACATTAAAAAACAATTTTGAAGTTGTTGGGTCAAACAGGCTAATAGATGAGTCATTGGTGGAATTAGGGTTTCCAAAAGAAATCATTCCTTCTTGTTTTTCAAACCAAAATCTAAATACAACCATATTATTACATGCATACATACGTACACACATACGTATGAAACTCAAATCAGATAAATTTAATATTTTTTACACCCATCAACTTTCTTTTTTTGTAAAAAATGTTTGTAGATTTAGCATTTTCCTGAAAAAATATGCTTTGAGATAATTAATTAAAGAAGAAAATTTAATCTGGAAAGAAGTTCGGGAATACCCGACAGTCCTATCCATATACATATAGGTATTTATATAAGTAATATCAATAGACTTCTACACTTATACTCTATCTCTTTTTAACTAATAATAAAAAGGAAAGGGAGAAAATAAAGTTGAATGTAAAAGTTATAACTGTCTCTTTTTTATTCAAAGTCGTCACCAACCACGCAAGCATATATATATATATATATATATATATATATAGTTTCGATCAATATGAACAAGGGTTGCTTGCAAGAAATCTTAAGAGAGAGTTCTTCTTCATTAATCGAAATTTGCCTTTTCAACTTTCCACTATAACAACTTTAATTGCTAATTAGAAGGTTTATTAAATATTATTAGTGCTTTACTGCACAAAAAGATGCCGCGCGGTTTAATTAATTTGGCGGTCTGAGTTTGCTAATTACACAATTAATTAAACACTGTTTTTGAATATGGGTTTGTGGATCTTTCGAAACAATTACTATAACACACACATATCTATATATATATATATTATAGAATATTATAATCAGTTAATTAATTAATAATATAACAAATACTAAAAAATGAAACTTATATTTAAAACTTCGAACTAATCCAATAAAATAATACGATGCATGTGTTAGGAGAAAGGAACAAAACAAGGATTCTCTTCTGAAATCTTCTCTCTGCTGCAAATTGAATATGAAATTAATAATTGGTTTATACGTATATAAAATATATATTTGTATTAAAAAATATAAATGGAATGATTAAATTCTCACTTTCAGAGCCAGTGACCAGTTTTAATTAATGACCATATTATATATACATGTACGTATAAATACATTATAGTTATGTTCTGCATTTTTAATGATATATATATATATATTATACGGCTACATAATTATTTGAACAACCAAATCATATCAAGATCTTTTATGCAATGATATTGCTGCAGTTTTTTATATTTATTTATTTTTTTTTTTTACCTATTTTATTTTTCTTGTTGAAATTAATTTTTAAGTATTCTCATCATCCAGGCGAATTTTAACAAACTTACTCTTTATCATTTGGGAATTCATGCTAACTCATGATGTAAGTATATAACATCGAGTGATGTATTGATGATATACCTGAACTTTTTTGGTACACCTATATTGATATATACATACATATATATATATATGTATATTACGTAAACACTTTAATTTAAACGAACAATTTGATCATTTTTTAAAATATATATACAAATATATAGATCATGAAAGTGTTACGCAGCCAGCCAAACACAACTAAGCAACAACCTGTGGCTGTGGTTAAACAGCGCCATGCATTAGAAGGCCACCTCAAACTGATGCACTGTAAAGATATGCTAGCTATAGGTAGCTATATATACGTACACACACTATACTTTTATATAATATATATATATATGTGTGTATATACATATATATCGCATACCCCTTATGATAAAAATCTCAAGAGAACAAGTCATAAATCAATATAGCTGGTAAGTCTGTATCTATGTTGCTAGCTTATTTAGCGATTAATAAGTACGTGAGCGAATCCACAATGAATCATCTCAATCTGATTTCTCGACTGGCAAATTTTCTTGTAATTACAAATTAGCCTTTATATATATGTATCTATACGTAAATGCCAACATGGCTGGTGCTTTTTGTACATATAATTATTATTATTATTATTTTTGCTTAAGATAAAGAGTTAGAGAAATAGTCTACTAGCTTAAGTATAAGCAGTTTTTTATTCGATCCCTCTTCTTATTTTTAATTCATACGTATTATTGAACATTGAATCAGAAAAAAAATTATATTGGCTTCGATTCATATAATCACTTAGTTGTTGAGAGTTTGAGAAAACTCGATCGAGTAGCTAATTAGCTAGGTAGACAAAATTAGTATAATGATCCCACCTAATCATATATAAAATGAAGTATTAAGTGGGTAATTAGTTAGATTAAAGAAATTAATTATATGATATTCAAATATTATTTAAGTTCTCTTTTGTAATCATTAGAATGGTGAATCTATTAATATAACAAAACACGAGCTCCTCGATCCAATTATCCCAAATGAATCTTCTAATTACAATTTATAAAAAATTAATAAATATATATCTCAGTGGATCTCTCTCAATCTAATTGTCAACTCCATGAAACAATAAACACCCAAAACTCAAAGAAAAGGCATAATTAATTAATGAATTAGTTAATCAAGTATAAATTAATTAATGATTAAACTCCTAATTATGGATGCTATCTTCCCCAGCCTTAACCTTTATGATTCTGGGGAAAAAATAAGCATAACCCAAATTCACAATTAATCATACAAAGATACACACACACACACACACACACACACACACACACACACACACACACACACACACACATATATATATATATATATGCGTAATAGTCCAAAGCAAAAATAACATATAATATTAACATTCAAATTATATTTCATATTCTAGTGAATAAAATCTTTGGCACAAACGGAAATATATATGATTGAAAATGTATATTTATTATATCTTCTTTATATAATAATTTATAATAATGCTTAGTTATATATATATATAATATATGGTTTAATCAGTTCCAATAATGTGAAGATAAAAAATATATTTTTGTGGTAGATAATATGTATCAACTAATGATTAAAAAAAAAAAGCTAAACTACAAAAGGAAGTAAAAGATTTTTGTGTGCATATTTTGATACATAATTTGAGATTCTGAAATCGATTTTAGTATAATAATTAACGTACATATCCATACATATAACAATAACATATTTATAATGTGGTCACTGTATCTTGCTCAATGGGTGCAACATGTGACATCATGTAGCATGAGACGTAATGATAAATAAAATAAAACAAAGTATTAATTAAATTAAGCTCATACTAAGTAATAATTAACACCCACTTCTCTTGTGTGGTGAGAATCCAACAAAGACCATTTCTTATGCCACGTGGAAGGTGAAAAATTGTCGCTCTTTAATTGACATACAAATAAACAAATAAAAGAAAATTAGTAGCAAATAATCCTTAATTAATTGAAAAATAATAATAAATAAAATTTTAAAAGTATTTGTATTTTGAATAATTATTACAATTCGGTCTACAAAAATCAAAAGAGACGAATTTTGAAAAGTTTGACCAATAGAATTTCTACTTTTTTTTTCATTTAATTCTCTTTTTAATTTATAATTTTTTAAAAAATTAATAGAACTAATTAATTATAACTAAACTCAAAACTCAAAAGTCTTTGTGTAATTTATTCTAATAATTGAAATTAATTAATATTATTAAGTTAAATTATTAATTTCGGATTATGGCACGATATGCGGCTAGTACCTGTCAAAACGGACCATGACACTTGCATGTGAAGAGGAGTTTGGTAGCTCTCATTAATGGTGATATGTGAATTAATTAATAAAAATTCAATAGAAATTATTTAAAAAAAAAAAAAAAAAAAAGAGCTGAAGAATTTCAGTCACCTTCCATGTTCTTGTTTACTGTTGACCGAATGCATGTGCCTCCCAGAAACTATAATTGGGTTCTCCAGAAATATATATACACACACACACACACACATATATATATATATATATAATGTTATATGAAACTTGAATCTTAAAAGCATATATTTAAAACACATTAATATTATAACTATCCAATTAGGGTTTGTTAATCAACACATTTTACGATCACCAGCATATGGTAGGGCGGCTAATTTAAGTCAGCTCTATGAAAATATTATCGGTCCAAGGCTAAGATTATTTAATATATAGTTAGGAAAATCAGTATATTCTTAATGGGTACAATTATTAATTTGTTATTATTTATAATAGTTACAGCCAGCACTACTAGTGCTTGCAATTTTTAACTTTTTTTGTTTGTTAAATTGTCTAATTATCTTATTTTTAATTAATTATAATTAATTAGTTAAATAGAATGATTGTGGAGACTTGGGAAACAAAGAAATAGTACTTGAAACTTTCTGGCCGACGAGCTTATATAATTAAACACAAAATGGGCTACATAGGATTCGTCTTCTAGCAAGAGAAAGACTACCAAACCACGTTTGGGAAAAGCAGAAGCTGTTAAATTTTTAAGCCTCCCAAACAGCTCATTAATTAAAATAGCTTTTCTCAAGCATTCAGACACTGATTCAGAAAGCTTATGTCTCTATAAAAGCACTTATTAGAAAACAATGCGGCCAACTTAGACCTCTAAACACCCTACAATGTCTGCTTATTACAAAATAATTATAAACACTGACAAGAAAGACGTCTACCATATGTACATACATAAATATTACATTTTATCCCCAAAAAAAAAAAAAAACAAATCCCTGGTAGATTTTTTTGAATTTCCCGTTTTAATTTTTTACAAGTTGGGAAAAATACAAAAATAGAAAGAAAAAAAAAATGTATACTTGCACATAGACAGTTTATTTCAGTTATAAGCACATGAGATGACAGTTTTGATTACGCGGTATGGGTTTCATGTGGGTTTCACATGAGCATGGCCAGTGATGACACATGCTAGGGAACATAGAACACCTGCATAATACATATTACAATTTATCATAAAAATTAAAAACAGATTACAATTTTAAGATCGAAATTAATTCTAAGAATTAAGGTAGGGTATATATATATGTAATATATATAAACATATAGATATATGTGTGTGTGTGGGTGTATGTATATGTAGAAATTTGATGGGCAAACAGTGAAGAGGGAGCAACCTGGTATGCAGACCCTTGGGTGATGCTTATGGTGATGGAGGCATGGGGGGCCATATGAACATGGCACTTTGCTTCATCCCACATAACCCCACATCCCATACCAAAACAAGTATTTTAGTACTCTTTAGAAATATGGGACCCCCTTTAGAGGGTGGGTCCCAGAGATAGATTGATGTTGTTTTTTTGGGATCATTTATAATATTATTAATTTCAATTTATTGACTAAGAAATTTGATTCTCTTAATAATATTATATTTTTGTCTTCATATGTTGCCCCTATAATGGAAGAATACTAGAGAACTTTATATATTATCTCTTATTCCAACTCAATCATATATATATTATACACTTAACTTCCATATCTCTAGATTTTTTCACTTTCATTTATAAAAAAAAAAAAAAAAAAATTGATGGTTTTAATAATTTTCTCTCTCTTTTTTTTTTTTTTGGGAAGTAGGGAAATAATCATTAACATATACTACATATAAATACACTTATACATATTTGTATTAATGGGTAACTTTGAAGTAACTCTTTTTTCTAAAATATATATATATATATACTTATATATATGTGCCAATAATTAAAAACTTAGACATAATGTTGAAGATTGATGAGAAAATATTACACGGAGGTGTTGAATGATAGAAGGTGTGTACGTAATGAAAATAAGTATAACATGCAAGATTTGTTTGATCTCCTTATTGGGTGCAAACGAAAGGATTGAAATAAAAAGTCAAGAAAAGGTCAACTTTATGCATGAAATGTGTGGGTATGTTTTTCGCACGGATGCTTAAAAGTAAAAGTATATGTTTTGAAATGTAAAAGTATATGTTTTGATGTTCCACAACAAAGTTGCTCACTTTTCAAAGCCTTGGCTTGTCTTCCCCCCCACCCATCTACTTAGTCTTCTTCTCCTACTTTTGTCTATCACTCTTTTTATACATATAAACTTGAATATTATACCAAAATAAAAATAAAAAAAGTTAAAGCAATAGAAATAAACCCACATTCTTCTTTTAATCACCGGAGAGAATTATTAATATATATTATCATATATATTGTATAAGCACTTTAAAAAGTAAGTAGTAATTCCGGATATCAAATCATAACATTTCTTTCTCAAAAACATGTCAATGTTTTCTTTTTTAATGCTTCTAAAGGGGTGGAAAGAATTCCTAGTATCCCGCTCTTTGTATAATAAGGTAAACTATATAGATTTCATTTATATATAATTACAACTCAAATTTTATTTCTTTTTATAAAAAAATAATAATAATGTAATTTGGTCTTTGCATAATAAATATATTTGTTAATTAAAATTTTTAACAAATATTAAACAGTAATTAAATATAGATTACGTGGTAATCACTTAATTATGAAATAATTTAAAGGCGTAACAAACAATCCCATTTGAAAATTTTCTTAAAAAATATAAATTTTAAGTTTATATAATGAAAGGAAAACAATATTGATAAGGGCATAAGAAAAACAACATATTTGTTTATTTAATTTTTATTTTATTATTAAAGTTTAATTATTTTATATATATATATATAATTGATCTCTTTTATGGGCCCATGAACCCAATAATTAAGTAACCCAAATAATTTATTATTTGTGGGCTATTCGGGTCTTCGCGGCCCGATTCAACTTCTTGGGCCACCACTTGCACACAAACTTTACAACTAAATTTCCAGGTTTTGGGTTCAAAGGATGCGGGCCCATAATTTTGGGTCATGGTATCCAATTCACCAGGCCGACCCGACTTGTTATATGGATTAAGCCTGTCCAATCGGACTCGTGCCAGCGATGGGCCGTGTCTAGCGTATATTATTTTTTAAAGAATTTTATATTAAATTTAATAACATAATAATTCATATTTAACTATTAATTACAAAATTTGATATATTTATGGTAAATTGAAATTAATTTATCAATTCAAATTTTGATTAAATTTGATTAGACTATTTGCGTTAATTACATGAGTTGATGAACCACATAGATTTTATAAATTTCGAGATTCTACAAAAAGAATAAATAATAATAATAATAATAATTTTAAGCTCTTATATTTTATTTTTCAATATGATTTAATGTTAATTTTTTTATCTTAAACTTTGATAATTAAAGATTATCTTTTTTATTAAAAAAAAAACAAAACCTAAAACACCGGGTTAATTAAAAATATATTTGATTAATTAATGAACAATCACCATCTCTTTTATCATTCTTTTCCACACAAACTGACAACCAAAAAAATTTCAAAAAACCCATTCTTCCTGGAAGAAGAAGAAGAATAATAAAAAAAGAAAATTTCTTTTTCAAAAGGGAATTAACAAATTAATTATTTAATCTAATAAGAACAAGTTTGATAACTTTAAAGATTAGAACAAATTGGTAGAGGATTAAACAATTAATTATGGTGTTAGTGAGTGTCAATATCATCTTAATAATAATAAGTCGTCGCCTGGTTTTTGTCATGACATGATTGACCTTAAGGCTTAAATCAAGGTTTCATTTAAGCATCAGAATGGTGCTCTTTTAAAAAGTTAATAATTAATATATTTGTTGGTATTCTCGTAGGCATTTTGTTCTATGGTGGTTCTTATTGTCGACGATGATTCCCTTTCTTTAATTAATTTTAATATTTTATTTTATTAAAAAATAAATAAAAGAGAGAGATAATATATGTGTGTGTTTGTAAATATCAGTTTAACTTTTTGTTTTTCTCCTATATTTCATTTAGTTGGTGAAACGATGTCATTGCTTACATATATATACATATATATATATATATATATATATATATTACAATGCTTACATATTCATTTAGTACAGGAAGTTATTGAATTATAGAGATTGATTTTGGGTGGACAGTAAAAGCAGAGAAGCCTGCACGATCTCTTGGAAACTTCTACCCTGACCTTCTTCTTATCTATCATCAAAGAAAAAAATATAGTCGTTACTTATAATATTATAAGCAATGATTTACTTATATCATCAATCAATTACTTACAGTATAAATATAGATTTTTCTTAACAAAAGCAAGTCCAATGTATCTCCAAAATTTTTAAATGTAAAATGGGTAAATATTATTCACAAATAAACAGCGGCACCCTCACGTTATTTTCGAATTAATTAGTGTGAAAATTAATTAATTAATTAATTGGTAATGAAGATTAGATGTAAACCACTAAATTAGCATGTTATTATGTATAGAAATTAATTAATAAATAAATAGCAAAATTATATACAGTAATATATATATATATATAAGGGAATTTGCATGGGTGATATGAAAATTTCCTTAGCAAAAAATGGACCTAGTAAGAAATGTCTGTGTATATTGACAAAATCAATTCAAGAGTTTCAAACCTTGTCAACCTATATATATCTATATATATATGTATATATATGTCTCTGTGTGTGTATATAATGGAGAGGAAAGTCAAAATGTTTCATCCAATTTCTAACAACTACAGATATGATATATATATGTAATAAAAATATCAATTTCGTCCATTGAGTAGGTCCAGTTTTGACCTCAAAGTAAGCTTTTAGTCACGATAAAGATGTATCATAATTCCTGATATTTTCTTGTCATCTTCCACAATAACTGTAATTACATATATATATACACACACACACACATATATACAATAACAATGTTACAGGTTCAATGAATGGAAGTTTATCCAAAGTGTCGTGCAATTAGGTTGTGATAATGCAGAACAAGATGGTAGATTACGATACTGAAATAAAAATTAAATTACTATGTTTATTATTTCAAATTTACTTATTTTAATTGTTGAATTATTTTATTTATCATATTATAATGAAGTCTTAAAATTTTATTTAAATTCATAAATTTTTATTTTATAACCACTGCAAATAATACCACTTGTTATTAAAGAAAAAAAAAAGAGGCATAAAATAATTTTTTAATTTTTTTATAATTTTTAAGAATATAATTTATTTAGTAAGAATTTACTATATGTTCATAATACTATTTGATAATTTTTTTTTAAATATATAAATTATTTAGTGAGAATAATTTAGATATTATTAAAATATTTTTTGAGGTTAATAATTGCATAATCAAGGGTATTTTAGTACTTTTACTATTTGCGTTGATTAAGTGAAAAAAAAGCACTTAAATTATATATAATAAAATAAATTCCGGTTAGATGTAAAGTCTAGATCAAACATGAAAAACATTGGCTTACACCTACTAATTAATTAAGATTAGGAAAAACAATGTTTTAGAATTTGTATTTCAATTTAATATATTTTATTATTTTAATCGTTCTGTAATTATATGTTTCAAATATATATTTTATATTAAGCCTAAATTTTTGTACGTGTTATTTTACTCTTAAAAAAAAAGTAAACTTCCAATTATTAGTAAAAGTCCAACATATATTATTATACTAATAATTTGACAAATAACACTGTCCTATATATGTTTGTGGGTGTTTTGTGGTTGTGTATGTACGCCCCCGCATACACACACATGTATATATATATATATATATATATATATATACATACATATATGTCTATAGCCTTTATAGGCTGCGGAATTTAATTGAACGTTAAAATTGAATCTATATATATAGCTTTTCAGTGAGGAACTAGCTAGGGAGCTTATTAAAGAGATGAATAATCAATAGACTATATATATAGTTTGCTGACAGTAGGGAATTTACATTAACTTAATATATTAGTGAATATGAAATATTGAAATTAAATTTAATTTCTTCAATTGAAATAATTTTAATAAAAAATCTAACATTTTATTCATATATATAATTACAATTATAATGCTCTTGTTAATTACTTATTTTCTTCTCATTAGTTATTTATTAATCTCAAACAATATGGTGGATTTTTAATAATTAATCCGTCAAGGCTAGTAATAGAATAGCATAGGGGTCAATTTTGTTTTAGCTTTATTTTTATTTTAAAAAAAAACAAATTTATTAATTATTAATTATAATACATATATATATATATATACTAATTACTTTTAAACAAGAAATAACATAGAAATACATTTCAATGATATATTTTGGGTTAAAATTATACGATAATATAATTTTTTTAGAGTAAATTAAGTTGGTCAAAAAATTGCTGAATAAATATTAGTAAATTTTCAACAATCTTCAAGCAAACATATAGATACATATATGTATAGATTATAAAAGCAGTACTTGATTAGGTAACATGCTTGTCATGGACATAATTTTATTAGAAAAAATAAAGTACACCTTTGGTGAGTGATCAAGTATGTGCTCTTACATACACATATATATATATATATATACACAGAAAACACACACGCACACACACACACACATATATATATATATATGTACAAGGAGGGATGAGAGAGATCATAGTGAGATAACCTGTGCTTTCAGAAATCCCATAGTTGTAACAGACAATGAAGATAACAATGAAGGAATGCTGCCACTTTTGGATACCTTTCCTTTGCTAGATCCGAGCAAGTCATGGCCAAAATGTCCAAGTGCTTTTCCTTCTTTACATCACTTTAACTTTCCCTAATCTTCTCTTAATTATAATTTTCCCTTGACCCAATTCATTTATAATTGAGAAAAAATCGACTAGAACCATTTCAATTCAACCATGAAAATTCAATATTTGATTAATCCAGAACAGAAAATTAAACTAAAGTTCTATAAAGCTCATGCATAGATATAGAAATGAAATATGAGAATGTTCAAGTAAAATGTTTTTTTTTTTTTTGAAGTAACAAATATTCCTTGCCTAGTTTTCATTTTTGATTGTTTTAAATTGTAAGCTCAAAACTCCAAGAAAGCTAAAATTAATTGATTAAAATTTCCTAGGGGGAACAGATTTACACCAGAAACCCATGTGAAAATCCCTGTTATTGTGGTCCAAAGTAGGTTGAATCTTGAAAAGTGGGATCTTGTACTAGTGCATTCTTCTGCTGGCAATTAGTTTCATAATGATCAGAAACCATCCGAGGACGATGATGATAAACCAGAGAGCTGAACTCCTCCCAGCTGCTGCTTTCCGTTGAATTAGTACTCGTCCCCCCTGTGCTTCCATTGTTCACCATCTCCATGTAATTATCACTCACCGCTGCCTCCTGCACATGGCTGTACATCACCGTGTCGCTAAGAAAATTCTCAAGCTCCTGGAACATGTCTTGATGATGATCGTGTTGTTGATCATGGTGGTAGTGATCACGATCTCCTGCAACACTGCTTACGACATTGAACTGAGTATTTGGCAACGAACAAGTACTTGTACTGGCAACATTCATGGCGGAACTCTCGTAGATTACTGGTTCTTCAGGGATCAGCGAAGTACTATTAACATGGTGATTAAAAGCCACCATGTTCTGTAGATCTGCAGAGGTGAAGATACTACTGTTTGGCTGTTGTATATGCTGCTGTTGTTGTTGATGATCATCATTACGATCATGATGATGATCTGAAAATCTGCCACCGAGCTTGATCAGCAAGTTTTTAATGGAGGCAGCTTGGTCTGGGGACGGATTTGGGTTCAGTGGATTAATATTGTTATGTACGAGAGAGAGCTGAGCTGGGTTTGGCCAGAATAAAGTTTGATTGGTTATGATCATGGAACCAGAATTAGCTGCAGGATTAACCATATAAATATTCTGATGATCAAGATCATGGCTTTCTCTCTTCATGATTTCTTGCTTGATGCATCGTCGAGCTTGTTGCTCTTTCCTTTGTTTACCCAGAAATTTCTTCTTCAGCCTCGTGTTCCAGTAGTTCTTGATATCGTTGTCTGTTCTTCCTGGTAATTGTGCCGCTATGATAGACCACCTGTACATACATATTCAGTCATGTATGTGAATTCCTACGTAATCAGGAGTATATATGTATGATTGTACATAAATTAATTATATTAATTAGGCCTAACTAATAAAGCACCGATGACTAAAAATGATAATTACCTGCTGCCAATACTGATATAAAGACTGCAAATAATGTTATCTTCTTCCTCAGAAAACCCTCCGTGCTTAATATTAGGCCTCAAATAATTCAACCATCTAAGCCGACAGCTTTTCCCACACCTCTTAAGCCCTGAAGTTAAATTCAACAGTCGCGGTTTTTTGTTCTCAGTATACGCCTAGCTATAACCAACACTAACTAGGTAGCTACAGACTAAATCATGATTCACATACAAGTACATAGACAGCTATATATATATATATATATACCTATTTTCTGTGGGAGTGCAATCCAGTTTCCGCCAGTGCCATTCTTCTCAATATAGTCCTTGAGCTGGGCATCTTCCTCAGGTGACCACGGACCTTTCTTCACACTGGATTTGTCACAGCAGGGAGCTCTACCCATGGCTTTCTTCTTCTGGTTTTTCTAGTGTGCGAGTGAAAGATGGTTGCTTAAACTTGGGTTATGTGTCTTATCCCCTGATAATTATAATGATGGTTATATATAATCATATGGGTGTAGATAGAGAAAAAGGAGAGTATATAATAGCTGGAGGAGGAAAGAAACAAGATGGATCGAAAGATGAAAGGTGGGAGTGTGAAGAATTAAAAAGATATGCAAACTTTATGGAATAGAATAATGAAGAAATTGGAAATGCCAGAACAGGAGACAAGGTTTTTTCTTATTTGTCCAGAATCTATGATGATCAAATTATAATATTTTTTTATAATTATTTTTTTTTATTATTATATCTCACTAATCCCGCCATCCACTTTGACTCTTTCTCTTTTCTCTTTTCTCTTTTCTCTTCTCTCTCTCTCTCTCTCTATAGATATTTATATTTTGTAACTATAATTAATTAATTATTGACAATGTTTGGAAGAAAAAGACTGTAATTTATATTTTTATTATTGAATTATATTCTTGTTGGTAATTCTTGAAAAAATAATAAAGCTTTTATCAACATTTGAAGTTTATATCAGTAATAAATTATAAGCTTCATACTTTAACATATTTTTATACATCAATTAAGTGTAATATAAAAAACTTACGAAGCATTGTGTAATTAGAGAAAAAGATATGAATTTACTATCGAAAAACACGATGAACACTTTGTAACATCAAATTCATTAAATGATGAAGTACGCATGAATGACGAGCATGGATTACAAGAATGCAAGATGGGTAAAGGAAGCTCCGATAAGAAGTATTCGGCATGCACTCGGGATGAAGGTAAAGTGAGATCATGACTGACATCATAAAGATACTTAGTATAAAAAAGTTAAAACAACCATCAAATTATCAATTATTTAATATATATATATATAGAAATTAATTATAATTTAAAATTTTGATGAATTATAATTAAATTAATTTTTTATCTTTAATTTAACAGTTACACATTTTTTATTTTTTATATATAAATAAAAAATACAAAAAAATTAACTTGGAATTAAACTCTAGATTTATATTATATTTATATTGTGTTCTCATTTTTCATTTTATATTATTAAAATATAAATAAAATTGAACATATTAACTTTTATTATTATTAAAAAAAAAACATAAATTAAAGCATGATACGATTAGCGTGATGGATCATGATCTTCTCTTGACCATGATCACCATCATTGTGTAATTAGTACTGGACCCACAACCCATAATCTTGAATCTTGATGCCCCACGACACGAGATAATTGACGTTGGATACTTGTAATTGGATGGTGATCGTGATGGTTTGACTTTTTGACATTATATATACATATGATACTCCACATAATATCGATATATCATATAGGGTATATTCAATGTGTTCAACAGAGCAAAATAAAAATATTTAATACACTAAACACATTGCATGAATGTACATATTTGATATGTTGAATAATAGTGTCACATAGTATTGGTATTTAGTAGGTTAGTGCATTAGGTAGTGTGAACTATATATCATATGAAATCATGAAGTAAATTATAATTATGGCTTGATATTAAACATGTAATACTACATATATATATATTATTTTTTTTTCTTAAAGAATATACTATTATCAATTGAAATAAGCTTTATGGCTTGAAATTAATTAATTAATTAATTAATTAATGTTTTTTTTCTTAATTAATCAAATAATATGTTGATAAATTTAATAAAGATCTAGAAAGGTAGAAATTGTCAATTTAAGTAGTGGTATTATATACAATCATGTGGGCGGTATGTAAATTCTGTTACGGTAGGTGACCAAATGGTCCGACCAATAGAAAATTAAAATAAATTACCATGAACATTTATAATGACCAAAACGTTGAATTTTACCAAAGGTTTCAAGTAACAGGGACAATTGCTTTTTGGTTAATAATTATATAATTGACCCACGACAATTATGAAATATTAAATATGCACCATAATATCTATATATATATGTATATATATTATAATTAGTTTACTGGTAGGAGTGGGAAGCAGGGGGACGAAGAAGCCCACTGTCATTTCAATTTCGTCACAATTTAGACCCTTCTTGCCTGTCGTTTTTGCTTTTCTACAGAATTCAATATTAATTCTTTCATATATATATACACACACGTAAATGTAAGGTAATTTTAATTTTAAAAAATAAATTAATTTAAGTGGGTCGATGAGATAAATGAAGATGGTCGAGTTTATAATATATTTTATTAATTTTTTTTATGTCAATAAAATAAGCAGCCTAAATTAAAGTCCCGAACAAATTATAAAAATATTTATATATTCTAAATTTCTCATTAAAAAAAAGCATTATTTTAAGGAGAAAAAAAAAATGAATAAATTTTTGTAAATATTAATAATATAATAATAATAATAATTTTTAAAAAAAATAAAAATACAAAAAAGGGACGAGCGTACGAGAAGGTGGCATTTTAAGCTTCTTTTGAAGGGAAGAGGAATGCTGACTTGACTCGATGTGAATGGAGGTGAAAGTCAAAGATGGGCGTCAAGAATAAATTAATTTTTTATTTACATCATTTTCTTAAAAATTTTCTACAGTCATTTTAAATTTTATTTTTTAAAAAAAAAAAGATATGTTAAATTACTAAATTAAATTTATCACTTATTAATTTAATCATTTATGATAACATTTTAAAAATAAAATATTGAATGCACCAGCCAATTTTTAATATATAATTGGGTATTTTGAAAATATATTTACTGTTAGAATAAAACAATTTTTAATGTATATATAAATATAGTGCAAATTAGGAAAAGTAGTAAACAACTTTTTCTACACGTCAAAGAAGAAATGGTCTGGTTGGTTGGCCACCACCTTGTGTGTGTGTACTGAAATATTTGCGAAGGTACTTTGAAAGGGTCTCACCATTTAAAGGGTATACAGCTAAAAAGCCTTTCATCATTTTTTTTTTTTTTTTTTTTACCAACAATGACATTGCAAAAGCTGACTAATTTTCAAAAAAGCATACCCTCTAAAAATAATAATAATATTCTTAATTTATAAAGATAAACCCATATATCTATATATATATATATGTGTGTGTGTGTGTGTATACATATATATTACTAGCATCCTATAGAGAAGCATATCTCATAATGATGACATAATTATGACATTTTTGTCTTCATGGGTTTATGTTTCAATTTGTCTTGTTTATTGGTCTCCTATTTTTAACATCAAAACAATTTTAAATTCTAATTAATTAAAGGTTTTATTGTTTCATTTACCCCAAAATATATATATATATATATATGGGCTCAACTAAAATAAATGGTATTTAAATTACACTTGAAAAAGGACTTCATAAGAATATGAACACACACACATATATGTATAGAGAATACAATTTAATTAAATAAATGTTCTTCGTGACAAGCTTATGCAAATCAAAATCCCCTACTTGAAGAATCTCCTATTGAAATAGCTAATTTTTTTAAAAAAAAAAATTTTAATAATTAACATTATAAGTACGTGTTAAATATGGTATCGAATTTCAAACCATGGTTTATTAAAAAAAGTCAAAGTGTGTGTATTTCGTGTTAACTTGCCGGCAAAAACATAAGGCTTCAATGATTATTTCGAAGGTTTTAGACATCTAGAAACTTGAAGACATGGACAATAAGTTTTTAACACTTATGTAGGAAACAAAAACATTTGGTCCATTTTCAAAATATTGATATGGATTAATTCTTCTATACATGATTCGTTCTAATTGTTCTCTGAACATATAAATTTTTAATTTTTTTAATTTTTTATTCTATTTTCGTATAATGTGTAACGCTTAAAATTTCAGTAAACTTATATATTTATGATAAAAATCAATATAATGATAAACTATTTATAATTATTGGAATTAATTTTAGTTTAATTTTATTGATTAAAAATTCACGAAAATTAGTGAATGAACATAAAATCATAATTATATCATAAAATCAAAATTTTGTTAAATCTTATTTATAATATAATTGGCAATACACAATTGGGTATGCCCTTTTATTTATTTATTATTATTATTATTGAGATTATAGTTGGC
Organism: Carica papaya; assembly: GCF_054855325.1. Classification (NCBI taxonomy): domain Eukaryota; kingdom Viridiplantae; phylum Streptophyta; class Magnoliopsida; order Brassicales; family Caricaceae; genus Carica; species Carica papaya. The sequence goes on along the minus strand of NC_142312.1, from coordinate 1,638,858 downwards.
ATGCAACTAAGGTTATATAACGATAGAATTTTCTTATAAATAAAATGTAAATCTTTATGACTAAACCAAGTTTTTCCATTATTGACTACCACAACAACATAAAGCATTTTTTAAGGATAAAGAGATTTTAACCTTGTTCTTTTTTTCTTTTTTTTTTTCTTTCTTCTTTCTTTTGGTCTCCATGAAAAGTTAGTCAATGCACGGTTTCTTTCTTCTTCTTCTTTTTTTTTTATTTTCATTCTGAAGTTTCATTGGAAAAAGATTTGTTAATTTTTTAAATAGTAAGAAAAAAAAAAAAAAAAAAACAGGAGATGGAAAATGGAATTGTGTATTACAAGATAAAAATTCAACCGGTAAATTTTATAAGAGTTGAAACAAAGAAAAATTATGACTATCTTATTTCAATCCAATTAATAATGTACGAAACTTTTCATCCAAGAGATTTTACGTTCAAAGCATGTTTTACGTACGAAGCTAACATCGTGTGAATTAGGGTTTTTTCTTTTTGTTTTAATGATAATTTCATTATATCAATTTTATACACGTACGAACTTTTAAATATTATACATATATAAATAAATTAAACCGCAAATATTAATTTAAAAAAAGTAACAAATTACTCCCGTATTAGTGTATATTAGATTGTGACTTTTATATATTCAAGATTAGATTAATTTTCTATAATCTTAAAGGTGTTGAACAAGTCTATGGATGTGTTTATCTTGTAGATTGAAAACTCAAATTTATTTTTGTTTCTTGATTTCATGACGTGAGATCCCACACCCATATGGCTCTGTGTGTGTATACGTGTATGCCTGCTCAGATACTGCTTCTACGAAAAAGGAAAATGGAACAAAAGATGTAATAAATTTCAAAAACTTTTTTTATCTTTTTCAATTTTCAAATTAAAAAGAGAATCATTTCGTTTCACACATTAATGTCTTTGTTCTTGTGGTTTTTGAATTAATTAATTAATGATCTCAAAATGAAATCCTTGACTCCCTCTTTTCTGTTTCTTGAAAAGCAAAATACGTATTAAATAACAATAAAGAAAAGTTTACATGAGGAGAAACATACAAGGTCTAAAGGTGGTGCATATTTATCTTCAAGTAAATCTCACCGGTAATATTTTCCTGGATTTGCTGCGGCTCTCTCATTTTAGTAAGTATTTAATGGTTCCGTATGTTTTGGGTCAGGGCAACTATGGCCTTACCATTTCTTCTTTTCAATTGGCCCATGTAGCTCGTAATAGGAGTAGAACTATCGATCTTTAAACACTCGTTTAACGAAGGATATACGGATGACGACACTGATCATTTTAGATCGCTATCGTGTACAGGAGAAATTCTATCTTCTCTGGGAAAATCTACGATGAATAGGAGAAATTCTATGGCGTCTGGGAAGATACCATATCTTTATCATGAATTTAACAGTTCTATATCGCAACCTTTCATTTATTATGACGGGATATTAAATCATAATGCTATAAAACATAATGCCCCCGAAAATGCTAAAGTTGCACCTGCTATTAAATTCGAGTACCGTCCCCAGTTACCTGAATTTTTCATGGAAGCATTCCATTTGCTATAAATGTCCAACCAGCAGCTCCACGCGATGAGTTTCTGATTTAAGGCACTCGGATTATGTTAGATGGCCAAAAAAATTTAATAAGAGTTTTATATGCAAATAGAATTTTAATATAATTAAAATTAACGTATAAATAAAAATTTTTAGTTTTTGAATTTTTATTTTATGTAAAAATGAAGAAAATTAAATGAATAATGAAATTGAAAATAATTTAAAAAAAAATGGTAAAAATTTAGAGTTTATGGGTATTTTTGAAAGAAAATTCGAAAAATTTATGGTCAAAATATAATTTAAAAAAATTGTGCTACGTAAAATGCTCAGTCAGCAATCCCGACGAATCAGAGCACGCCGCGTGACAAGGTACGCTGACGTAGTGTCACACGGGAGACAATGCTGGCGATCTGCGTGCCCGCGATCGGACGGTCCGAATTTATTCCTACACGCATGGACAGTCCATATCCAATCCCTCTTCAGATGCGATCAGACAATCACGATTAAACGCAATGAACGGTCCAAATCCACTTTCTATTTAAACGCGATTGGACGACCTAGATCAAATTGCGATGAATGGTCCAAATTAATTTTTTATTTAAACGCGATCGGACGGTTTAAATCAAACACAATGGACAGTTCAAATTAAAAAGAGACAGATATAAATATTCATCTTCATACCAAACCCTATCCCTAGCCGCCAGACCCCTCCTCTCCCCCCCCGACGGAGAAGAAAGCCAGTCGCCGAAAAGGGAGTCAACTGCCGCCGCCGTCATGCTGGAGCCGCCTTCGATCGCCAAAAGATGTAAAAAAAATTCTATTCGCTCGAAATTTAATTTTGAACACTCCGATGACCAAATCGGAGCAAAATGATCAGCGGACGAGCCGAAAACCGCGAGTAAATCCTGACAATGCCACCACAGAAAAAAACAAAAATCGCCTCTAATGAGACCCTTCCTGATTCACATTTCGCGTAATTTTTTCACTATTGTAATCATCATCTCTTTTTTTACAGGTTGACTGAAGCAAAACATCCAACCGTAAAAGTGAGCCGGCGAAGCCACCGCACCGGAGAACCCCACCGCCGGTAAGCTTCGATTTTTCGACTTTTTTCGGCCAACCAAGACCCCTTAACGTGTTTTCTCACAGAGATTGATACAAAACTGACCGAAATCGACTAAAAATAGACAACCCGAGGCAAAATGCTACCGCAAGCGGTAGTGCCGTCGTCAAAGCACGGCAAAGTCACTGTACCAGAATTCCAAAATTTGCTAAAAAAAAGTTTCTAATACTGATTTTGAATTTTTTAAGGTATTTCTGGGTACTTAAATCGTGTTTTAATCTTTAAAGGAAAATTTAATGAACTCGAGAACCACCAATAGATGCAGTCAAAAACTTAGCATTCAAATACCAATTCGAGTAAAAATCCATCATCTTATTTTCTGTTATGAAATTTAACTTTAATTAATAATAATACAGCATTTTGTATAATTTAAAAAATATTCATAATTAATTACAAGTCACCAATAGAGTCGGAACCGGTTATTTATTACTGTTGTTATGTTTCCCTGATTTATTAATTTTACAGTTTCGAATGTATATTAATACACTATAATTGATATGATAATTCGATTGTGTTTTTTTTATGCATGTATTACTTGTTTTACGTAATTTATAGTTAATTATGTATGTATTACTTGTTTACGTAATTTATAGTTAATTGAGAAACTGAAAATTAAAATTAAACGAAAAATTATTTGATTAAGTAGATGGATGAACGACAATTTTACTGGATATTCTGAGATATGGTGGACGGATCAGGTACATAGGGAACCCAACTGTGAACATTGTCTCATACAGGATGGGGTATCGAGGATTAGTAATTTGGTACCCATACCGAACGAAGTATGGGGACGGTCCGTTTTAATCTCATACCGGATGGGTATTGAAGGATGGTATCTTTTGGCACTCATACCAGACAGAGTATGGTGACATGCTGTTATTTGAAAATGTTGAATAAAGGTTCACGTATAGTGAAGACATCCCTATGAACCCTAATGGATACCAATAAACTGTTAAAAGAAAAAATCGTTGTTCTGACTGGTTAAATATAAGATTTTGATATTGTTTATATTACTGACTTTATAAGTTGGTATTTTAAAAATCTCAGTACGATAAGTATGCGATAAATGATTTTATTTATGATAAACGAATTCACTTAAATTAATAGTTCAATTAGTTGTTTTATGATTTTTATCAACCTTTATTTTTATATCTTCATTTCTATATCAGTAAATAACGTGATATTTTTACTGAACTAGTATAACTCATTCTTTCATTAACTATTTTATATCAACAAGATTAAAATTCAGAATCCGATCCACAAGAGGATTGCGAGTAAAATGTCCAGTTATTTATTTTATATTTATTTCTTTAATTTTTTATTATTTCTTTTAAAAGGATCATTCATATAATTTTATTGGGTAATCTGAATTATAGTGTAATTATTATAAATCCTAATTATTTATTTCGCTTCCGCACTAAATTTATAATTTATCTCATTTGAAGTTTCTGAATCGTTACAAATAAATTTTAGATACGACATTGCTCTATCAGTTTGTAATGAAACTCATTTAACAAATTGAGTTCAAATTCAAAAACTACTCAGATACTTCAAACAATACTTATCTAACTATGAGAAGCATTTTCAACAACGTTAAACGACGGGATATCTTCATCCACAAAAAAAAGCTAGGAACAGAACCCAGCTAATTGAGAAAACCAAAGCCACAGATCGAATAAAGAAGAAATTTTACAATTTCTGCATGTACTCGATTACATGCCTTGATTAGCTAACTATTCATATTAGCCATAACATAACGTATAAACACGCATGGTCTTTTGATAGAGGGTGGGGGCTCAAGGCAATTAAAAGTTCTTGTAAAACAACTAAATTACCAATTGTTCGTCTCCCTGTACTCATGCAGATTTCCAACCAAACATATAAAAGATATTAGACACCACTGGGGAAAACCTATCTACAGAGCAGAGAATGTAGATTAATAGACGGTATGTAACTTCCAGAAGACAGATATGAGACTGGCTACCTTGGCATAAAATTAAGAAGCATTCAGCAATTGGCTATTTCAGTACCCCTAATTCAGCTCAACAGTCCAATCCATCTCATCCTCAATGAGACCCATCTGTAGTCTGGTCAGAACAGAATAGAGCTGCTGAGAAACCACACCAAATCCCCCTTCTACATAGGACACCCTGTACAGCCGTACAAGTAAAAAATTTGTTAGTGTTTATGAACTGTTTGCTTGATGTGCAACACCTCCATCAGCTTAGGCTGGCCAAACAAATAGGATTTCACTTCAGTAAGGTGAAGAGTCTTTCTATTATGTTAAAGTTGATTTTCAACATAAACAAATGAAACTAACAAGAAGAAAGTTGTACTTACGCCATAACAAATGAAACTGATTACATCTATTACATTCCCATGAGAAAAAAATCTGTGCCATGTGATGTTCTCTAAAGTATAGTTTTCTTTATATTTGACGTTCTTTACCATCATTCTATTTCTCCAAATTCCCCTTCTCAAAGGTATAGAGAGAGGGAGCGTGAAGATTTAAAGAAAGTCTACCAGCATTCACCAAACAAGATGTAGAACTTACCTTTTACCCTTATATGTAATGCTACCAACAGGGGACACAACAACCGCTGTGCCTGTACAAAAGACTTCATCAGCATCAAGCAATTCGTCCACTGTCACAAGGCGCTCTTCAACCTACATGCATCCAGTAGCGGGAGTGATTTAAGAACTATTCGTGTAACTTGGATCAGCAGACAAGCCAGAAAATGAAAGGCTCATGCAATACACTAGGGTAAGAAAAATATCTCCATGAACTTCCTAGGTAAATCCAAATACAACACTAATTTTCACAGAATCCTTTCCAGAATTAAAATACCTAGCTCCTGATGTTCAGATGAACTCGCATCAGAATTGAAATATCTAAGCTCTTTTCAGGTGAACTTATATAAGAATTGAAACAGCTAGCTCCTTTCAGATGAACTCATTCAAGAAAGAAACATGCCATATATACTAGAGAGAGAAGGAAATATGAAATTTACAAATAAGAGTACCAAAATTACAAGAAGATATCTTCATTAAAATGTTTGACGACAGGTAAGACAACTCAATATAAGCAAATAGATTTCGTATCAAGTACTAACATAGCAAGAAGATAGCCTTTCAGATGAACGATAGAGTCGAATGGTCCTAAAAGAAGAAGCTTTTGAACAAAAGAATATAGTTTTGGAAGAAAAAAACATTTTACATCTAAAGTCTTCCAAAGTGTGAACACAAGAATCAGGAACTTAGCACAAATAACAGGACAAATTAGCGCAAAAATTTTTGTCAGAGAAGAAATGTAACATGCTAGCAACAATTAGAAATATCATCCACATCATGCATGCTTTTCCCTTTGAGCAATGTTTGTGAGACAAAGTCCCCAGTAAAAGATACCATACAGCTAAGTAAAACTATTAGAAAGATCAATACTAAGCCTTACTGATATTCAAAATAACAAAGTATTGGCCTGCATCAAAGAGCAACAGGCCTGGAATTGCAAGTCTCACATCTTTCACCAGATGTTTTATGCAACCAAGTAGTTAAGCATAGGGAAAAAAGAAAAACATAAAAAGACTACCTCACAATCAAATGACTAGAAACATATGAGCACATACTCCTCATTGGTCTGGAAAGCTATATGACAAATTACCTGGAATCCTTGGCTGCGAGCAACATCAATTATACTCTTCCGAGTGATACCGGGCAGGATTGTCCCCTTTATTGCTGGAGTGGAGATAAAGTTATCCTGAGAAAGCATACAGTAATTGAAGACATGTTAATTCTGGTGCTCTATCAGATAATGCCTCAACAAGACACCAGTAACAAATGTAGAGAAATATTCTCGACGGACATGTAGGTACCAGGGCAGTGTGGTTAAAGATGACAACGAAGTACATGGCATTGCCACAATTTTATCCAAAATATTCACATAAAGAAGTCAAGTATTACCATAAGCCAGTCATGTGATGTTGAAGAGAATGATAAAACACAGAGATATAATCTCTATGTAATCTCTGATAACATTTAAGAACACTAGCAAAGCATGATTTTTCTGACTAAAGGTTCAATGTTGAAAAAGCGCAAAGAAATATTCAAGTAATTTGCCATAGACAATAAGATTTACAAGCTATTTTTTCAAGTAAAGATAAAATGAGTAGTAATAAAAATTTGAAACAGAAGGCACATGCAGCAATCACAATACCTTCACAACAAAAATATTGCACGAAGAAACCTCCTCCAGATATTTCTTTTGAACACAATCAAGATATAGAACATCTGAATATCCCTTGGCTTTCGCAGCAGATTGAGCCATCAGAACCTGCAAATAAGAATTTCGTAATAAAAAATAAATTACAATATAACACCATTTTCAGTTAAAGAAAACAAAATCCCAAATCCACTTTCCTCCATTGAAGGTTTGTAATGGTTACCAGCTTTGAGATTCACAGTCTTCGATATTCCAAAGCTATATTAACTTATATAGATTATTTTCACATAATTATTTGCCAAAACAGCCCCAAATTGTTCGCATAAGACATTCTAATCATTAAGCAGAGCATAAATCCTAATGGATATTCAAAAGCATCATAGTATCTTTTGTGACTTCTAAGGATAGGTAGAGAGCAAAAGTTATAAATAAACAAACTCAAGCCCAGTACAAAAGATGGAGACAAGCAAAAACTGAGAAGACATTGAGTAATGAGAAAGAAGGAGCTACTAAGTTCAGAAGAATTCAACTATTGTGCAATACTAAAACTAAGCTGAAACATGGATATGTTGCAATTCAGTCCTACATTTTTCCCACTATAATTTAGCATCTAAACTTGCAAAATTGTTTAAAAATGTGATTTTTTTAACGAATTTTCCAGAAATAGCAAAAACATTTTTCTTTATTACTTTGATGATATAAAAAATGACAAAAACATATTATGTTTCTATATAGGACAATGCAGGTCTTTTCTTTTTCTTTAACATATGTTCTTATTATCTACATTCCTTAAATAAAACAAAATTAATGGTTCTTATTAAAATTATTAAGGTTAATTTTTAGATGTTATAACTTTATAAATTTATTGAAAACAAATATGGGGAAAACAGAAATAACTTCTGTCTTTTCCCTCAAGATTTGATAGTTGTGTAAAAATATCATGAATTAAAGAATTCTATAAGTTTTAAGGACCAAATTATAATAAAAAAAAAAATTAAGACCTAATTGTAGCATGGCAAATTATTCAGGGACTGAAATGATAATTTCCCCTAAAACTAAAATTAAAATAACAAATGTTTCACATTGACTTCCATGAACTAAGATTAAAAACAGTGAATAAGCAAAATAACTAAGCTTGAAACATATAGAAAACACGAGACTACAAGAAAGAGGAAAAATATTGAGCAAGACAACGAGAAGACATGAATAGATGAACATAACAGCCAGTAAAAGGATCACTTACTGCAGCGTAATTGCCGATAGTTTTCACACCTCCAGTACCACCAGGAGTTGCACGATGTAATTCATGCTCAACAATTAAATGAATTGGTGCAACACCTTCCTGAAATTTGGCATGAAAAGACGGTACTATATAATATTGCATGTAACTTATTAATAGCTGAAAGAAAAAAATTATTAGGACTTCAGACCTCAAAGTCTAAACAGCAAAGGCAATTTTAGACCCAACCTCCACTTTCTATTCTGCAGAAGTTTTGAAGAGAGGATCAAATGGACTTTGAAGGAAAGGCTTCTTCCTTAAAAAACTTCAGGATTTTTGTTAAGGAACCATGTTTTGGGTGGGTTAATTGTTATATTTGTTCAGGGAGGGGAATATTTTTAAGACCTTACAGAGATTTTGAACCGTGAATAAGTAGTTTCTGCTGTCTCTTTAGCATTGTTGCACCATTGGGCATTTTTTATAATACACCTCTTCTGATAAGAGAAATGCATACAATCCATACAAAGGCATCACTGCAAATAACTGCATCTCTCAAAGGACAAGAACAAACTTGAACAAATTTGTCATCATCAGTTCTCAAGTGTTGTGTCCTGTAAATTTAGACTCATCAAAGCTTTATACAAATAACACAAGGGAGTTCAATATTCTTTTTGTTTATTTTTTAATGAAAAAGGGAGGACAATTTGAAGGAAAATAAAGCTTGGCTGTTGAACTCACCCGAAATGACTAAATACACATACACTTTGATCATAAAAAGAGCTCATAACATTTAGTTCAAAGAAGAGACTGAGACCACATTTTAACTTTACACCAGGCAAGTGAAACAAGGTAACAAACCTTAAAATAGTTTCCCACAGGTGAAACATAAATCAGAAAGGTGTACTCAGGAGATGGAGCAAGACCAAGAACAGCACCACTTCCCATTAACAATGGCCTGATATATAGAGAACCTTTACCTGGAGGAGGTACCTGAAATGAAACAAACAACCACTAATATAAGAGGCAGCGCCAACAATTAGCAAAAAATGCAACTTATAGATTAAAGCTGCGAATTACCCAACGTTTGTTTGCTAAAACAGTTGCCTTTACAGCTTCAACAAACTGTTCAACAGTTGGTGCGGGCATGCACATCCTCTCTGCACCATTCCTCAATCGCATTGCATTTTCCTCTGGTCGAAACAACAAAATATTACCATCTTCTTTCCTGTACGCTTTAAGACCTTCAAATAATCCCTATAGGCGAAAAAAAGGAATGTCTGGTGAGAGAAAGAGAGATGGATTCTTACAAGCTCACAAACCAAAATAAGAAATAACTCAGATTAGATATGTGCTACTGAGGTCCCAAGGTACACAGTTAAGCACATCTAGACACATCCCATTCACAGAAATATAGCCCCAGAAGATTCTCAATTAACCCTAACCAACACATGAGTTGCATCTGAATCAAGTATTGGTGCAAGACCAACTCTACATAAAGAACAATATCATAAGCACAAAACTCGTTTGAACACTTCAAAACTGGAATTTTCCACTTAATAAACAAGCGAAAAAATTTTCATTCCTCACCAATTACACTAATGTCTTACTGCTTGCGATATCAGATTTCCATGTGGGATTAATTGAAACATAACAATACAACAAATGGAGACTTCCTTCAGTTAAAGAGAATAAAGCAGCAGATCACTTGAATTTGAGAATCTATAAACATCTACCAAAATTTATATACTATGTCCTAAGAGGCCAGCTGAATGATCAAATTAACCAAGAAGGAACATAAGCTTTGCCGAACTCCCTGATACTCAAATACAGGAACGTTGTGGCAACATTCTAACCTGTCCATAATTTAGGACCCCTGCTGATGGACTCAATTCAATGTTCCCAAAACGCTGCAATTCACCGTTTGAAAAGCTCCCGCCTTGAGTACATTTCATGATATACATATAATCGGTGGGCATCAAACCGAAGCCAAGGTTGTCCCACTCTATATCAGCTAATTCTGCTGTTTCATTGCTGTGTTTAACAAATACATGTCAATTTATAAACCAAAAACACATGCATTGCTAAAAGAATTTAAAAAACATAAAAACACGAAATACATTCATAAACAATTAAAATCAACGAGTTCAAAAGCTAACCTGAAAACATCCGATAAAACGGCCTCACGCCTCAGAGAAGAAGCGGAAACACCTAGACTACACGAAGAGGAAGGAAAATGTTTCTGTACCTGCAAATAACGACAAAAAATAAATAAATAAAGAAAACAGAAGAGCGCATATCACGAGCATCAATCACAACTGACCGAAACTGAAACTGGAAGCGAAATCGAAATCGTGAAGATGAAAAAGAGAGTTATTAGGGAGAGGAGAAGAAGAGAAACCTTGAAGGACGGAAGAGGAGAGAAATGCTTTCTGTCGGAGGGCAATGAAGGTAGGAGGCGACTAGAACCGTTGCGACGGGAGGGGCAGAGGATGTAGTTTTGCTGAAGAACAGAAAAGGCAGCGCCGCTCTCCATTTCTCTCTCTCTCTCTCTCTCTCTCTCTCTCTCTCTCTCTCTGATTTATTTTCCGTTTTCTGTTTGGCTTCTCTCTGGTTGAGTTGCAACTAGAGCGAGTCTTCTTTTCTACGAGCACGTGGAAGAGAGAGGGAGGCCGACTGGCTGCTGACGCTAATCGTTAATCCGTAACCTAATTATTTGAAAATAGTTTTGAAGTTTTCGAAGAGAAAAATAAAAATAAACATTTAATATTCTCTGTCACCAAATGATAAGTGTATGTATAGTTATATAAAAAGCATACGTAATACATATGTTAAACTATGATTTTTACTTACTTACAGTTATTATTATAAGATTCGTGCAGTTTATTTAATTACAATTAAAATTAATTTTATTTAAGCATCCAAACAATTTGCTTACAATTTATAATTCATAGAGAAAAACAGCAATCGCTTCTTACCATTTGGAAAGATAAAACTTATTTGTCTGATTACATGGATGAACTGAATAATTCAATTAAGTTTTGCAATTCATTCAATTATAATCAAACTAAATTTAATCAAATATTTAAATAATTTACTTTTAATTTATAAATTTTATAATTTTCATTGTCTAAAAATTATCACATTCCACTTATTTTTAGATCGGAGTATTTGTTAAGTTATCTAAACTATTAATGAAATTAATTTATTATTTCGTGTTAAGTGCAGTCAAACAACAAAAAAGTCAAACTAGGCGGGCATCTCATATCCCAACGTTATTTATCCATTTATCAATGGAGGACTAAATTTAAAAAAAAAAAAAAAAAGGCATGAACATATCCAAGCTAAGCATCAGCTATTGCAGTGCTTCGACGCAGCCGTTAGGCTCCTCAGACTCTTGTAATCTCATCAAACAATAACCTCGTTCGTCAACCCAACAAAAAAAAAAAAAAAAAAAACCAAACAGTACCTTAGCAGGCTTTACCTGTGTTGCCTGGTCAATAAGACGTAACACTTCAAAGTCGATCAGCTAAGAAGCTACAAGATGATGGTTGCAGTATATACTTCAGAAACATTACACCAACAGATGCATGATCCTCGCAATTACATGCACTGACTTTCACAAAGATTCAAGTCAATGCCACACTTCCAAAATCAGCAAGGCCTTGGTATGTATCTAGCTCAAGGTTAACGACTAATACCGAGCACTCTTTACTAAATTCCATATCTTTCCAGTACCAAGTTTACACAGTTAAAATCTCCACAAATATTTGCCCTAATATTCACCAATAATACAAACCTATATGCCAAACCAGATTCTACTTCTTCAATCTAACAAAAGACGCAACACCAAACTACCTATCCAAGTTAGCCTACAACAATCAAAACCCACCAGAAAAGGAGATGGCCGTTACCCCAAATATCATTTACAAGTTTCTAAAGATCTCATAAAAGAAATGAGCCATGTACGTAGTAGGGATCCCCCAACACAACAAGCCACCAAGCTTCTGCAAGAAAATAGAGATGTGAGAAAATTGTAATTAATATATGCTGCTGCTTTTTCTTCACAATCCTAATTAGTAGGCTGCTTGATCGTTATTGATTTACGAACCCAGAGAGATAAGACTAATTCTGGAGGAACAGCTACGTCTTTGCATACCTGTCTAAAACTGCAGGCAATAAACTATACTTGGTTGTTATGATTAGCCAAGACTCTATTTCAATGACCTTGTCCTTAAATTTTCCAGTCACCTCCTATCTGTCACCTGATACGAGACATCATGACCACGGTGTCTCCGTTCAAGAATTATTCTTGCAACTACAAAACAAACCAAACAAAATTTTAACATCTGCACAAAGCAGAGGAATAAGACATGGAATAAAGCATTTGAATATTAAGGTAAAGACAATCTACGGAACACGAGATAATAATCTACAGCCAATTATAGAAAACATCTCTTCCTCCGAAAAATCCACCAAACAAAAAGACTTAAGGAAACAAATAACTGAAGAATTGGAACATATGCAAAATGCTATAAATGAAAATGCTATTTTTGAGGGCCATTGATCCATATGCAGGTACCTGAATGTCTTCAGTAGGTTGACCAACATTTCTCAAACACACTTCCTCTTGTGGCTCTGCACATGCAGAAGTCTCATGACTTTTTATGTCACCATGGAGAACATCCTTTTCCAGTTGTGATACAGTACTTTGCAGCTGTACTTTTTCTTTGTTCACAAGACTGCCAGAGCCAGCATTTTCATTAACCACTGATGAAATCTTCACAATTCTATCTGTAAATAGACTGGTCTCTCCAGCATCTCCCTGAGTTTGACTAGTTGATAGCAGTTCATGCTTATCCTCTGGCTCATTGGGAATGGTTAAAATTACCCTGAAACATAAGAGAAAATTAGGAAGGATAGAAAACGGTTGTTCCCTGCAATAAATTACACTTCAACAGATTGATAGATTATACTACCAGAGCACGTTTGATCATGTGAGGAATTTTAATTTAAGGGGACAGCCTAGTACCTTTCTGTACTGGCCTCTTCTGATAACTTTACAAGAGGTTCATTCAGTTGCTTTCTCTTCTTGTACTTGCTCTGCATGTGCACTAGTTGTGAATTAACAGAGTTACCAACAGAAAAGTTATTAACTCTTCTTTTCCGCCCTGCCACAAGTGCTTGTTGAGCAATTAATTTAGTAGATCCTTTTATAGGAGCCTTGATCTCTGCCTCACCATCAGGAACAACATCCACCGTCCTTTTAGATTCTCCAAAATCATCCTTCATTAGGGATTTGTCAGGAGAATGCTTGAATATCAATTCAGTACATCGTTTGATCCATGAGAAACGAGCTGAGCTCATGGGAGAATAACCAACAGGCTTTTGCATAGACGAGTCGGAACCACCACATCCGTTGGCAACATCTTTTTCTTTATGAGACTCCAAATCAGCATCTTGCATAATATTGTGCTGCTTCAAATATCTATCTCCTGAAACTTTCAGCTGGCTGTTCTCCACATTGGACTGTTGCATTTTTACCATAGCCATATTATCTAAGGCAGCTTTCAAGTCCTCCATCTTCATGAGCTCTTCAACCTCAGAGTGGATCACCTCTCTATCAGCATGCAATAATTCCCTCTGTTTCTCCAATTTCTGCCTTTGCACCTTGAGTTCTTCAATTGAATGATTTAGCTCTGCCCATTCCCTGTCCCTTCGCTCACGATCCAATTTGATCTCCATCCTCTCTGCATCAAGTCTTTTCATTTCTAACGAAACCTGTTCCAACTCTTTCTCTGCCCTTTCTTTGAGAGTGCTAATATGCTGAAGTTCACTTTTCTTTTCTAGCTCAAATGTTTTCTCTCTTTCCTTGAAGTTACTCTCCAATTCATCACGTCTTTTCTCAATGCAATTCTCCAGATCCCTCTTCTGCATCTCAATGCCCAACAAGAAATCAGCACGCTCTTGCTGAATCTTGCTAAACCACTCAGAGCGTTCATGCACCATCTTCCTCATGAACTCTTCATGCTCATGGTTCAATGTTTCTAAGGCATGGTTATGCTGATCTCGCAGTGCATCTTTCTCTTCTCTCAAGCTCTCACGTTCATCCCTCAGAAACTTTGAAAGAGAGTCCCTCTCCTGAGCAACATGTTCTGCTATCTTTCTTAATTCTTCCTGTTTTTCATCAATGAGTTCCCATTCAGCTTCAAACTTTGCCTTCTCAACCTTCAATTTGTCTGCTTCAGCCATCAATTCTAGTTTCTGAGCCCTGACTGAATCTAGTTCTTCCTTGAGTTTCACCTCTAGAACTGACAATTCATTTGTCTCACTCTTCATGGTCTCCAGCTTCTGCTTCGCATGATCAACTTGCTTCCTTTTGTCTTCGAGGGAGTCCAATGTCTTCGTAACATCTACCTTCATTTTGTTGATCTCTTCCTTCTCCTTTTGTAGAATGGCTCTCTTCTGTTCAATCTCTTTCTCAGAAGCAGTCAGAGCTTTTTCTCTCTCATCAAGAAGATTTGACCTCTCTGCTACATCCTTCTCCTTATCTGCTAATGCCATTGATTGAAGTTCCAACTCATGCTCTTTTTCATTAAGTAAGTCCTCCCCCTGACTAAGATCGACCTCTCTCAACTCCCAAGCCCGTCTCTTGGTCTCAATTTCATCTTCAACCAATTTCCGCTTGATCTCCAGTTCAGCCTCCAATTCAGATTTTCTTTTCCTCAAAATTGTTTCTTGATTAGCAATAATCTTTTGCATTTCATCCTGCATTGTTCATCAATAATTACTCCTCTTTGAAAGACAGGCAATAAATGACCTCATAATTTGATTTTTTTTTTAAAAGTGCACGGAAAAGAAAAATCCAGAGCATATTAGCCAAACACTTTAAACAACTAATCAAAAACAAGAATTATAAAATAAAACATAAGCTTCAATTTTCACTCAAAAACAAAACTTAAGCTAAATTTATTAGTTCCCAAAGAAACAAACAAAAGGAACTCACAGATTCCTTGCTTGCAAGTTTTTCCTGCGAAACAAGCAGCTCCTGCTCCTTTTTATGCAGCAAAACCTCCCTTTCAATGACAACCTAGCACCCAAAAAGATCAATATCAATATCTCATGACACAAGCTCTCACCTAATATTAGAGTATTATATACACATAGTGGGAGCTAAGTCTGAAAATATTTTTATACCTCTTCTCTTTTGGACAGGGAAACCCTAGTTAGCTCCAAGTTGGATTTCTCCTCCTTCAGGACTCTACGTTCTTCCTCGACACCTGATCTTGCAGTTTCTAAATCCTTTTCGAGCTGAGTTAGCTCTTGAGATCTATTGAAGATGTAATCCTCTCTTTGGTTCAGTGAAGTTTGTGAATCAAGCAATCTTTCATGTTCTTGCTGCAATATCTTCTGCCTTTCACTTAAAGATTGCCTCTCAAGCATCAGCTCTTTCTCTTTTGCATCACATCTATAACATGAACAAAAAAAGTTTAGCCAGATTACCAATCTCTTTATTGTCTTGCATCTATGGCATCATGCAGACCATAGAATTCAATAAAAGATAATACTACAGAAACATAAACAAAACAAGTATTGTCTATAAACAGAATTTTAGGGGCCTTGCTACCTTTTTTTTCTATCTTTGAAGATGTAAGTTGGATAATCATGAGAGATCCTATTGTTGCTTTAGCACTCACTCAACGTACATTTTGTTAAGGGCAATATGGAATTATTTTTTAGAGAAAAATGAATAATATTACATAAAAGGCACCAAACAGGTGCCAACGACATACAAGAGAAGCTAAACAAGAAGCCATCATGTCGAACAGCCGAGAATCTTAATTCTTATCTTACCACTAGAAACTATATGGTAAGGATGCAATATGAAAAAACAGTAAAGTCATAAAAAATGAGATGTGGAAAGTATAAACAATTGCATAAAACACAAAATTTGAGGGGCTTAACTAACTACTTTTTGGGTCAGTGCAATTGTGAACAAAACATTGTTAGGGAATTCAAAAGAAAAGGCGGCCCTTATTCTTCAGGCAGATAGTTCTTGCTCATATTACAATGCAATTAGGAAAGTACGCACCAATCTCGAAATCCTGATTAACAAAAAAAAAAGGTTCAAAGCTGAACATAACATACTCAGACTTAAAAGATTTGATGCGTATCTTAAGATCATCTTCACGCCTTTCAACTTCCAGCAGTTTTCTCTCTGCAGTACGATGATCACGACCAGCTTCTGCTTGCAAAAGCTCTGCAGCATGAAATTTTGCTTCAGCCTCAGCATACTTCTTTTGTGCATCCTCTGCCATTGTATGAGCTTCAGCTAATTTACTCTCAGCTGAGACCTTTGTTTCAGCACATTCTGCACGCATCTCATGCAAGGTCTTCTCAATCTATAGAAATACACCAGAAATTCTAATAAAACAAAAAATGGAGGGGGATAAGGAAAGGATGCATTCAGTTTCGAATAGATGAATGCACTGGTTAATCTTACACTAGCTAGACACTCTTTTTCAATGTCTAAAGCCTTCTTCAAACTGTCTTCTCGTTTCTTCGCTTCACCAAAAGCAGACAAATGTGCAGCCAGATCACGCTTGTGCAGTATTTCTGCTGCCTCAGAAGAGGCTTTAATTTGCTCATACCTGGACGTCAACTCTTTTTTTTCTAATATGAGAAGCCCCATATGGTGTTGGTGATCAAAGATCTACATCAAGTTTCACTGATCAGATATCCCACAAAATAATACTTCCAGCATATATACTAGTAAAAAGAAATAGATTGTTTAAGATCAAATACAGTTAACTGCTTAATCACAAAATATTCTATTTAACCAGCATACAAACCAAAAACACTTTAAAGAAAACATAGTGGAAAAACAAACTCTATTAAGGGTCCTTCAAAGAATGCAACTTAATTGAGGGATTAAATTTAAGCTTCCCCAGCTTCCACATAGTGGATACCCAAGCCCTAATAGTAAATGTGGCTGTTACTTGTTCCCTACACGGAATGATGTAGTAAAGAATCTGCAACCTTCTAGCATGGAATTAAAGTGAACCCATTAAGAAGAGCCATGCTAAATGAGACAACCAGTCAAAAGCCTTGAATATGCATATGTCATTTTATAAATTAAGATATCTTATAATCCTTAGTTCCCAAATTGATTATTGTCCTCATACGCACTTAGGATAAGCAAACATTATACACCAATTCTTTTACTTCTGTAAAGATAGAAGCAATTAACTTAAGCCCTTTCTTTCTTGCGATAAACATCAAAAAGGAAAAATTAACAGAAAACAAAAAATTTGGGCTACATTTCAGTATAATAATATCCTTATTCATTTGAACTTGCATATTTGTAATTGTTAACTTCTAATTTCTTTGATTAGAAACTTAATCCAACTAAAGCTAAGCAGCTAGACTGACAATTATGCAGAGTAATTCTTGGTTTTCCAATTCCCACACGACTGGAGCGTGGAAACGCAAAATCCTAAAAACCCAATTCTTGATTCTTTCCATCATATCTCATCCACCAAACAAATCCTCCCACATTCGCCGTACCAACAAAATCAGGAAATTGCAACAAAAAAAGTTTAAAGAAGACGAACATGCAGAAATCAACAAAGAAACGAACATACCTCAGCTTCAAGTTTGGCAATATACGCGATGAGAGCAGCCTTATCTCTCTTCTTGATCGATTCCTCATCAAATCCAGCCTCCTTGAGCCGCTTCCAGATATCGTCGTCAGTGAGTAAAACCCTAGATCCAGGCGTTATGGACAAACCCTTGACACTGGTCGGCGTGATCGCGAGTCTCCCTGAATAAGGACTCGCCATCTCCAACCCCCTCTCTCTTCCTAGTACCTCTGGTCAGGAAAGGGAAAGAAAAAAAAAAGCCCTAGATTACTGTAAACTGGCTGGTGCTAATCTGGCTCTTCTCTTTTTCCTTGCTTCCTGCTTGCTTTTTCGTTCTTTCTTTTTCTCTCTCTAGAGTGAGATTGCCTGCTTACGTCAGTGAGTCACCACAGAATCGGAGTTGGCGCTTCTATGTTGAAATTGGGCTCGCTCGACTCTGCCAAACCACTGAGGTGGTCAAGTTGTGGACTGTGTAAGAGACGGAGGTTCGTCCGCCAGGTAATTCCATCGAAAGGCAAAAGGTGAAACGACGTCGCATAAAGGGCAGCGGCAATCTTTGGATTTTTATTTATTTACGCCGGTTTTTAGTCCGCAAAATTAGCTTTGGCGGCTGCACTTAAAGTGAAAATAAATTTGATTTCTTAGATTCTGAATAAATATTAACATACAAGAAAATTTTGTAAAAAGAATATACACTTAAAAAATTAAAATAATAATAATAGAAAATGAAGATAATTTAAAAATTAATTATGTTAATATTTTTCAATTATTTTGAAATTTTTATGTACTTTTAAAAAATAAAATCTCATTGTGTATTCTTTAAAAGAAATTTATTAAATTGAGTTGTTATATTTATTTAAGAATATAGAATAAATTAATGTTGAAGCTTACATATTTTAATTATAATTTTTAAAATTCAATTTTTTCTTGTACTTAACCCTTAAATTAACAAATTAAAAAAAAAAATCATTTTTCTATTTCCTAAAAGATAAAAAAAAAAAGGAAAGTAAATATCATTATTATCAATGAGTGATACGGACAAGTCTTATCACACAAGCTAAATAAGCAATCAGTCAATACTTTTGGTTGTCTAATTAAAAATGACTTTTTTTAAGCACTTATTCACCTATTTGGCTTATCACACAAGAAAGCAAAAGCACAAGAGATTCGCTGTATCATTTTAATAGTTGCATTCCATAAATTTTACGGCTTGAAAATATAAATCTATTGAAATCTTTTAAGTAATATTTCTAAAATTAATTAAGTTAATGATAATAACAATAATAATGTCATATTAGTAAATTCACCTATGTCTATGTATATGTACATAAAAATATGTGTATGTAACTTCTATCAATGAACCCTGCCAACCCAAAATGACTTGCAACAAAAGAAATTTGAGTATTATATGAAAAGGCATGTTTTCAAGTGCCAACTAGGAAAATGGAAAGAGTTCGAGTTTGTAATTTATCTATACACAATATTCACAGCTTGAAAGTTGCTTTCCGTCTCTCATGGTAGCTATCTATCCAGTCTTTTATGAACTCGATTTCAGTTTCTCTCTGATCGACCAACCAGTCAGGTTCGTCTGGGGTTGAAGCTCGCAGGTCCAAGTGATGAGCACCTGATTATAATGAACACAAATAAAACGCATTCAGCTTCAGCTTTAACAACCCTGTTTATATATAATTTAGCAGCCTAGACAATACTGACACCATTTTGTTCTTCAGTACTAACTGGTTTTAGCTGGACCAGCCAGTGGTAGGTCTCAGAACCTTCAATCGCCAGACTCTAATAAACGAACTTCAGTCAATGGTTCCACTCAATGAACTCAACAAGTAGGCTAAGATTCTTGAAACACTTCAACAATAATTCTGGGATCATATAAAGAAATAAATAGAAGAGAGATCGAAACTATTGAAGCTTTTGAGAGCCTTCAAGGTTATGTCTGATATAATGGGAAGAATACGATAAGAATAAGACCACTTTCCTATGATATAGGATGTTTAACAGACAAATTTTTATCACCTGCAGGACTAACAGGAGGTATCATAAGCTGTGAGCAAACATATAGCCACAAGCCTCTCCTGAAGAGTTGCTCAAAGACTTCTAGATGATAGTAATAAGCCTAAAAAATTCCTAACTAACTAGGATTGCTTGAGCCTATTAGACATTTGTTGTATAAGATTTGAGGGCTTGATGGATGAGTTAGGACTTGAGAGATCAAATAGACAGCTTTTAAAGACACATTCAAAATCCTATATTTACTACATACACGGTTTTAGAAGACTCGGACACTTAGCCCTAATGTAAGAAAGCATTGTACTACTCATTTCAACAGATAATTCTGATGGATGCCAATGAACCATAAGATGAATTTCAGAAAGCATTACCTTCTTTCGTGACAAGAGCAACAATAGTATCAGATATATCTTTCAGAACACTGCAAAAATAATCATTTATAAGAACCTGGAATAAAACTGGGGCAGCACTAGTTATGATATCAATCATACTCAGAGCTACCTGCCACCACTCCAGGGATCCAATAGGCCATTTGAGAATATGATGTTACTTCCAAACATCTTCAATGTGGTTTCAATGTCCTTCACATTTAAAAAAAAAGAACAACGTAAAAGAAAACAAAACTCTAGAATCAAGCAACTATATATTGTGAGTTTGAGCTTTAAAAGTATTGCAAAGAAAAGAAATAATGCAGTTCACATTGGTCCGGAAGAAGCTTTAAGAGAACATTATATAATGTGAACAGTATGCTATTCTCTGACAAACTATGTGCAACAGTATCTACCATTTTGAAAAACAGAATCAAGCTTGAGCCAAAAAAAAAGGTCTGGGTATATCCATAGATATACAACTTGACAGAGATAGGATTGCTGCTGACTTGGAAAAGGAAAAGAAAACAAAAAATCCAAGAACTGTCTAAATGCTAGGCCCGAGATTCAGGTTGTTCCGCTTCAGCATCAAAGCACAAATAGAAGAGAATCAGCCCGTAGGGGCAATCTATGAAAAACACAAGATAGTAATACATAACCACCACAAAAAATAAAAATTAAGGATTACAAGATGGCAGGTAACTCAAGCTCTCGCAGATACCAACCTCTGAAATGGGACAAGCATTTACGAACTATTTCTTAAAAGTTGGAAAACACTCAGCATTTGAGTTTGGACCAAAAATCTAAAACCACTTGGTTAATCATTTTCGTCTCCTTTTCTTAAGGTGCTATCACAATCATCACTTTTTAACTGTTATATGAAACAGAGATGAAAGATCTTTGACACATATATCCCACCTGCTTTTTCTTTCATCTAAATGCAGGGAGGTACAAGAATTCTCAAGGTATCCACCAAAGTTAAATTAATGTCCATGCTATCCAAGTTCACACCAATCTATTGAAATCAAATGGAAAAACAATTAAATTTTATCATGCATAAAACAAGTCACTCAGGGATACTCAATTCAGGGCAAACTTCTTGTCAAATTTCATGGAAATGGAAGAAAGGAACTGATAAATGTGATCCATTATCATCTTACATGTCCTCCAAATTCTGTTGTTATCCATCTAGGCCTTGGTATCACCTGGAAACTCTCCCAGCATCCCTCTTGATATGAAGAGTAGTTAAACTCAAATGCTGGAAACATGCTCGTCTCCTGGCTGCTAGACATTGGCATAACCATCTCACTGCATGCCTACAGAAAAAGATGGAGATCAATATGATGGTTTAAGGAACTGTGGCAACAGCATTTCAGTGCATCATCATTCTAATCAGGAAAAACATAAAAATGAGAGGACCAACATCATAGCTTCTCTATACCTGCCAGTTCCAACCATCCAGGCCATGAGGATCATCGTCCAATTGAAAGCAATCAACATTTCCAGTATAGTTATAGTAGACACTTACTCCTGCAAAGATGCGTTCCAGAATGCTAGTTCCATTAGGAGAACCATCAATCCTTCTGCAAACCTGCAAAAGGATAAAGTGATCATCTTTGCTATAAAAACTTCTAGCCAGATTAACTATTAGAATTCTTTATGATCAAAAGAAAATGTCTGAAAATGCATAAATGTCTGAAAATGCATTATCAATTAATAAAGTCCAAATTTCTAAGCATCTATCTATTTAGAGTCCAGAGAACAGAGAGGCATTTGAACTTTTGCATTGAGCAATCATTAACAATCACATAGTAAGAGTATTAGTGTGTGTATCAAACAAGAAATAACTGAAAATTTACGTTTGAAAATGCAGTTAGAAAGAAAAATATGAAATTTGGTTACTTATAACGATTACCTCTCTTATTGGATTTCCAGGCAGAGGCATCATAAAGTCAGCAGGGTATGGGTAGTCCACCATTGATAAATAACTATAAGCAGATTCTAACCAGTCTACAAGATCATCTGTGCTATTTAGCTGTCTGTCAATCAACTTTAATCAGCTCAAACCCAACAATCTAAAAGAACCAAGAAGAAAATAAGAGGAAACAAGACCAATGCAGACTCAGTCGTGACATTATTTACATCACATTACTTTTATTTTCATTTCTTACTTGCAAAAGTGGAAAGTCTTGGTCAGCTGTTGAAGGCCATTCTCTTTGTGGCCCTCTGAAGTTATTGCATCCCAAGATTCCTTTATAGTCTTGAAGCAGCTGGTACTCTCGCGCTGCAGAAAATAGAATTAAACAATTTTATAGCTGAATAAAATCCAATAGCATAGCAAGAAAAATAAAATTAAGGGCTACAAGTGCAATATACCCTGAAATCATTTGATACAATGTTATAAAATGTTTCCGGAGGCACAATATTCTCAAACTGAAGAATGGGGGCAGAAGAAGCAAGTGCCCCTACAGCAATATGAGGATACTTGAGCCTCATCCATGCGGCTAACACTGTTCCATCAACACCAAAAATTAAGAACATCCACAACAAGAAACTCACTTAACCACATGCCACTAATCACTCCTTGATGCTGTACAAAAAAAAATACTTCACTAAGTAGTTTAGCTCACTTCAATTAGAAAAGGAAACAAACAAAGTCTTACTTCCTCCGTATGATCCTCCAAATAAGACAACTGGACATGCCTCTGCCGATAAATTTCGTTTCAGGTCGGTAATTAGAACCGCGAAATCTGCGAGTGCTTGCTCGGTTGTAAGGTAAGATAATGCGGTGGCATTCTTATATGCCTCTTCTCCACTTCCATATGGCATTGACTCTCCATAATACCGATGCTGCAAATAAAAGTTTAGGAGTAAATTTTCATATCAATTTTGCCAACATTCCGCTGGCAAGCCAAGTTTAACAATCAGGTTATAATGAACACTCAATCGTGTTGCTCAGAAAATAATAATAATAATAATAATCGTGATTACTTAATTTCTTTTAATATTACGCGGAAGAGAGTTTGCTGTCAAACAATCATGTAGTTAAGGTTTGATCTCATTGATGAAATCTGCAACCAAATGCATAACCACTAACCTCGGGGAAAACGACCATGGCGCCAAACTGGGGAGCGATTTCCCAAATGAAGCCAGAGTTGGCGGCGAACCAAACGATATCACCTTCATTACCGCAGTATACGAAGATGGGCCCAAGACGGGCGGGTCCCAACCAGTGCTCGGTACTGATGAGGTACCGCTGCGAGAAACTCGGGAGCTTGGCGAAGCTGAAATGGTCGAGTCTCTGCGTGAAATATCGGGTCTCGTAATGGTACGGTTGGTGAATCCATCTCTTCGGTTTGGTTTCGATTTGGTTCGAAAATTTGCCAAGGAAGCGCGGGACACTTCGGGGCAAGGGAAAATTGGTCGGTCGTGATTGAACTGAAGAAGTTGATGAAATAATGGTGGAGATAATCATGAAGAAGAATAAGAAGAAGAAGAAGATTGGAGAGTGATGAGTGAAGGAAAGTACGGGTTTTTCCATGCTTTTCATTTTTCAGTCCCCGAAAATCCGAAGGAATCAGAGCAAGAAAAGTGCGAAGTCTCATCGTGGTGGACTACGGAACTGATGTTGGTGGTGGAGTGGGTGACATTCAAGTGGTTGTGACAGCACAGTATATCTCTGGTCAGACAACTGACTACGGATGCTCAACACCTTTTCTACGTATCATGAAACTTTTAACGGCTACGATCACGTGTGAAGTTTGGAAACGCTGGTTTCGGAAACATTGGATCATAATGTGTTCTGAAGGCGACCGAGTTACGATGAGACTTGTTTGGTAACAAGAATTTGTCTGAACTGGGTCGAGAAATCTCGAGTAGCAGTCGGGACAGGTGGCCCTGCAAGCAGAAATGTTTAATTGGATAATGGGCCCTTCTTAAAGAAGTATGTAAACCACTAATTATGGGCTCCAAACCTAATCTATCATAGAATTTATAATTTGTTACTTACGTAGAATAAAACATATATTGGAAGTGAATTATCATTTGATATATGATCCCCATTATGCCAATATATACATATATACATACACACATATACATACATATGGTGGGAGGTGGGAGGTTTTGAATTGACTCCTAAGAAAATAAAATGTGGAAAGAACCCTAATAAGTCCCACTTGACTATTATTCTTTTCCTCCACATTTGCAGAAAGGAACCATTCATAATTCATTTGTTTTGAATCATCCACACAACTTTGTGATTAATCATTATGTTGTGCACCAACATATTCTAATTTTTCACATCTTGTAACATTAGGTTACGAATTCTAATAAAAATAAAACTCCTAAAGTTGACAATGTTTTGATATTTATATTTTAATTATATGGGTTTTATTTTTATACAACAAAATTTTTAAATGTAATTATCTCGGACGAGTTTATGCTTGATTATAAATTTAGATGAACTAATATAAAAATTACGTATCTATAAATTAACATATTTTGCCTCAACGGTTATTCATATCTTAATTTATAGTTAAGATTTAAATTTTAATTCTATATAGTGCAAGATTCGTATATATTATGCTAATAATAAAAAAAAAAAAAAAGATTAGGGGAAAATGAAAATTCTGTATTCCCAGTAATGGAATGTGCCCGGCCGCTAATCATCAGTGTAAGCATCTCTTTTCCAATTTGTACTGCAATTTCATATATATAAAAAAGAAAAAAGGCAGATCATCTAGCTAATATTATTTTAATTATTCCTCCAATATTCTTGTCAACTTCTGCCTATAGATTATTCCCACAACGTCGGCTATACATACACACACACACACACACACACATATATATATATATAGAGAGAGAGAGAGAGAGAGTTACATATTCATCAATATATATAAATTTGGAGATTAATATGTAGATGCCATGTTGTATCATCTCTAATATTCAAATAAAATAAATTAATTATTCTCGTTAACATTTAACTTTAAAATGAAACTATAGTTTACATTATATTATAATATGCTAATTTTACCAACCATTTATTAGTTTGATACGCTTTGTGTTATTTTTGTTATTATTAATGTGCAAATATAACATAATGTATATATTTTTTTTTTTTATTAAACAAACACAAATATGTGATACGACCGACGTTGGTATATTTTGAGTGTTTGCATGAACAGTTACGTGTTATCTTCTCAGTGCTCGGTCATGCATATAATCAAGTGTATGCAACTGTCCAACTCCAGCACAAAAATGACTTTATACAGAAAAAGAATTTATCCCATTAAATAAATAAATAAATTTATCGATACACAAATGTGAAAATACACAAAAAGTTAGGCTAACATTGATGTGATCCAAATAATTCATCATTAATATATATATATATATGTATATTATTGTGCTATATTACACGGAAAAAAAAATTATATGTTAACTACTATATAAAATACAGATAATTATATATATATATATATGTGTGTGAAAAGGTGTGATTTGGATAAATAGTAGGGTTAAATATTAAATTAAGATGATAAAAAAATATTATTAATATGCATAAAATAAAATAAGAGGGTTTAGTATATATATTTATTACTTTTTGAGGAGGGAAAAATTAAGAAAATAAATGAACTCAAAAAGAAAATAGTACGACCCAGGGGAGGCCTACGTAGGTAGTAGTGCATGGTCCAAATTCACGTGGGCAAACGTTGTCGTTTTAAAGGAGTTGCGTGCCGCCCGCTGCTTTTTTCAAGGGCATACATGGAAAAAGACTAGAGACAAAATCCTCAGAGTGGGGCGACATGCTCTAAGAACAAATTTAAAAAGAAAAAAAAAAAAGAACTCGGAGAATAACCTACTCGTGTCTTCTCAATATATTATTCAACTTTTTCTCTGGATAATGCATATATTTATTAATTATGTAATATATATATATATAGAGATATATAGTTATTGAATTAAAATGTAAAATATATAGTGAATGAAAAGTAATATTAATAATTTAAAGTAAGAGTAGGCTACTGAGTTTTATGTTAATGGAAGGAGGCCATTGGTAATGTTTGCTTTAATCCTGTCATCCACCAACTCAATTTTCAAATTCTCAGTTGCAAATATGCCCACCCACTTCCATAAGTGCCAAATTATGCTGATCAACTTGGTTTATCTGTTTATACTTACATATGCATATATATATATATATATATGAATATTTATCTTTTTTTTTTGTAAATTTAAAAAACTCATGACTTAAAATTAAAGAATGTTTTTTAAAAAAATATTTTTCTAATATTTAAAGAATATCATCTTAAAATACTGATTTAATACGATCAATGATTTAACAGAACATATTTTAAAATATATATTTTTAACATTATGTGTGATTAGTCATGTATTTATTTTATATCATAACATAAATTATATTAATTTTTGATAACCTAATTCACTCGTTCTCTTGGATTATCATCAGCTTCGGGTCAATTATTTAAGTTAATCAATTTATTTCTTTAAATACAATTTTATATGTTTTATTAAATAAATACTGTATACATATCATATAATAAATATAATCTAATTAATTTATATAAGTTACAAGATTAATAACTCAAACCTACAGTCCCCTAAAACTAAATATCTATTAAGGCTGCATCAAACCAATGGAAGAAGATATAACAAGAATCATAGGCTTGAGAGATTAGAGATATCTGGGAATGATTTTTTTTCTTACCAAAAAGTCAACATAAATCTCTCTATCGAAATATATGTACATATACGTGTGTGTGTGTGTGTGTATGTATATATATATATATATATATGTAATGATTTTAATAATTTTCGGGTTCTGAATTGACTAAACTGCCTTCCTTGATACATACATATAATGGAATGTAGTTGACTAGTTGTCTAAAAAAGCACGAAAAAAGAAAGTTATATACGCAAATTATATCATCATCATCATCCCACTTACTGCATTCCCTCCACTTGAGCTCATTGGTGACACAGTTATGATACAAAATGACTTTGATCCTCTGAATAAATTCAACTTATTCATATATGGTTGATGTATTTTCTTTTCTTTCAATGATATTTAGGGCATATGAAGAGGGATGGCCACACCATCTCATACCCACGTGGGCTGAGAAATGCTGCATGTATACACACACGCACCAATGTGTATGTATACACACACACACACACACACATATATATATATATATATAGTCAAAGTAAGTTTCACCACCTTTGTTGCTCCTTTTACGATTCCAATATGAATCTAAACTCTGATTAATTAAATTATAAAAAAGTTTTTGCGTTAATCTTGATAACCATTAAAGAGATTGTAGAGGAAATTCTAATATTTTTAAAAGTAAACAATAATATATATATATAAATAAATATATTACAAACTATAATATTTTGTAAAAAAAAAGAGACATCAATCATTCAAGTCAACATGATTAATAAAAATAAATCAATTAATGGTAGATTTGGTATTTTATATAAATAATTAAGGATAAAAGAGTATTTTACATTAAAAATTAATTTATTTTTATTTTTTAAAAAAACTTAATTTAAATCACAAAATTAAAATATCACTAACACTATGGTTCAATAATTAATATTATTATATTTTATTTAAAAATTTAAAATTTAAAATTTATTAAAAACATATTAACTCATTATTCTATTAATATCTTATAAATTTACAGTAAGCGAATCATAATATTTAATTCGTATAATTACAATTATCAAATTGAGTTTTGTTTCAATAAATTATAATATACGTAAATGAAAAAAAAAAAACATTCATTAATAACTAAATTTCTTTAGTTAGAGCAACCAAGATGTTGTAAAAAACCTAAACTACCCTTCTTCTTGTTCAAAAAAAAAAAAAAAAAAAAAAGGATGATTGAGTTGAAATTAGAATCATAGAATGGGACCCTAATGCCTTAACTTTGTGCCACAAGGCAGCCGGCAATCCATCAACTGTTTTGGCCCCTAAAAGGCCCCCCACCCCCACCCACACCCACACCCACATCCAACCACCATTTAACTTATGTTTAGTTTACATTACATGTGTGTGTATCTGTCCCCAACTCCCAAGTCTCTTTAGGTGTGGACCATATATATATGTGTATAGATATATATATATATATAATATTAGTTTTATCTCTTTTAGTTTACCCATCAACCCAATATTCTTGAATCAAGTCTCACATATTGATTCTAAGTTCTTCTCTTGTTTGATTAGAAAATAGAACTTGAGCCATAATGCCTAGCCCGTTGTAAACAAAAAAAAAAAAAAAGAACCACCACATGGGCAAGTCCGTATATACATATATATAAACAAAAATGAATGGATATTTTGTTTAGCGAGTAGTGTATTTTGATATGGGAAGTAAAAAAGTGGGGGACGATAATAATTGTGGGGCTCCCATTATAATTTCTCTACTTTAAAACGCAAGAGATGATGATGCTTTCTCATGTATGCGAAAGGTTCGGCCAACAAAGTCTTGGGAAATAGAGTTCTTGTGGGGCAGGCAAACCCTATTTGGCTTTTGCCTTTTGTTAAAGTCGGTGCGTCTCTCTAATTATTTCTTCTTCTTATTAAATTAAATACAATTAACTCCCTTAATTCTCATTTATATACTTATTTAATTTTGTCTAATTACTAAATCTTGTAAAAATAAATTAAATTTAAAAAACAAAAAAAAAAATTATTATTACCACTTACACCTCAACCCATAAGTGTTTTGCATAAAAAAATTCTACACGGAATATCTATTTTCTTCTTTTTTGGTCTTATTTATGTTGGTTGCACCTATAAAGAACAATATTAAAATATAATACAATAATAAATTAAATAATTTTACCTTAAAATTTTTAAAATATTGGTCACGTTTATTATTAATATTTATCCAAATCTAGAAAGAAAAAAAAAATACTCGTGTGATCTACATTGCACACTTTTATCCGTAATATTATTTGATTTTGTTATTATTTTGATTTTTTTTTTTATTTTACTAAAAAATTTAACGAGTAAAAAATCTTTGAATAAAAAACTTTGGTTGAAGTTTCACAAATTAAGTTACAAAATACCCGTTTATTTTTTTAAGTATCTCTAGTTGGTAAGACGAACGGATTCCAACAAGTAATATTTTCAACATAAATTAGTTTATACGTCTTTAGAGTTTATAAAAGTTACAATAAATTGAATAGGTTGTAAAACTCTGAAAAATTTTACTTTTTATTATAAGTTGATTTGATTAAATAAAATGTATAATATATTTTAAAATTTATGTATTTTTTATTATAATTGATTCTACATTATTTTGTAGTTGTTAGTAACTCTTTATC
The DNA here is from genome assembly GCF_054855325.1 of Carica papaya. NCBI lineage: Eukaryota > Viridiplantae > Streptophyta > Magnoliopsida > Brassicales > Caricaceae > Carica > Carica papaya. The sequence goes on along the minus strand of NC_142312.1, from coordinate 1,609,328 downwards.
GCTTACTAATATTGTCTACTAGTCGTTATTTACCACGTTTCGATGATTTTTCATTGTCCCTATCTCTCTACGCCCCCTATTAACCGCCCTATGTTGCCCATCGGTCATCATCGTACACTCGTCATTTGCAACATGCTACTATTTTCCACCCATAGAATGTCTCTATCTACCACTAGTTGTCTTTCCCCATTTTTCTCGTTACCCACAGCTTGCTGCCCCTTTATGCGGTTAGCAATCTCATTATTAAAATTTAAATACTTAAATCAAATAATTAATTAATTAATTTTTTTTAATAATATTATAAAAATAACAATTCAAATTAATTTTTTAATTAACTTTTTTAGTGGCATATTATATATATTGTTGTATACACAAATATATATCAACAATGTCACATAATATATATATATAGAGAGAAAGCATATATTATGTTAAATTATGTATATATGTACTAATATACCAAACACAGCTTCTACATTAATTTATTTTATAATTATTTTATTTTAATAATTTTAACATCGACAACCTATTTTTAATAATTTTTTACTGAAAATAATTTCAATCAAAATCTATTTTAACACTACTTTTAAACTTACAACAGAAACTATACATATATATATATACTCTTAAACATATCCTTTATTGGAGAATTAAGTTGTTTAGTCACAGCATTCATACATTTATATACATATATATATGTATACATAGTAAACAATGTGCGAAGAAATTCGAATTTGGGCAGTTCCCAAGTTTGGAAGGCATACCTATAGTGTTAAGTACACATGCTCGATATAACAAAGAGTACACGGTTTGAAATTAACCCCAAAAAAGTACACATGGTTTGAATATATATATATATATATTTATATGCCACTTACCCAATTATACATGATTCAATTCGAGCAAAAAGCACGCGTACGTAAATGGCATCTTAATTAGTGGCAGATCAATTCTAGTCCAATCAATTATTATCAATTGTATAAATATTACAAAAAATGTGATACGTGTAGGAGTTGTCCGTGTTACAAAAAGTCATGATCAACTTTTTATCAACTATATTCACATATACTCTTATACAATCAATTATTGAAACGAATATAATCATTCATTATATATATACTCAAATATATTATTATTTATACAGTATGATTACACATAATTGAATAATGGCAATTCCCCTTTCTTATATGCTCTAAAACTTTATAATATTAAAAAGTATTTAAAGCTACATATCGTATCAGCAGTCCCATGTTGACATTCTATACATTATATTAATTTTATTTTTCTTGAATAAACATATTAAATTAACATAAATATACATATATATGTATATGGATAATTGAGATATATAAATCTCTCTTTGACTTATTTTTAATCTCCCCAATTAAATTAATTTTGTTTTTTTGAAAAGTCAATTAAAGTAATTTACTATTCAAATTACCCTCGCCATGATTTTGTCTATAAATATATATATATACACACACACACACACATACTAATTAAGCATTATGATTTATTTATCGTCAACATTGTTATTATTTCAACGGGGACCCAATTAATTAACTAATATTTTGTTAATGAGATTGATATAAACGTGAAAATCAAGTAATGGTTATATATATATATATATTAATTAGTCAATTAATCAATGTTATTTTAAAATTTGATAATAGTTAATAGTTTGATCAATGTTAATCATAAAAATAATAATAATAATATTCCTCCATCAATTACAATAAAATATTATTTAAATCTATAAATTTAGTAATTTCGAGTTTATTGATTTTTTATTTTTATTTGTGAAATATTAACCCAATGCTAAAATATTATAATTAGATTTTTTAGCAATTAAATTTTTTTCATTAATATATAACGACATGATCCCTTTTTAAAAAATATATATATATATATACACTTTACCTATCCTATAAAGATGTACCATTTGTATATAAAGTGTATGTACATATGTGCGTAACATGGACATGGACGTACATAAATAATACATACACATATACATATAGAGAAAGCGACTAGACAGTGGGCTTTCCTTGAGTAAGAAAGAAACAGAAACGTCCCAAAAACCTTATCTGAAATTCTCACCATCCATCATCATTTTGCTGCCAACTTCTGCGCTCCATTAATAATCATATACACTATCCATCATCAATCATCCCACCACGGAATCAAATGCCCATCATACCAAATCATTGGTGGCCCCCACATGTCCATTTACAATCTCCCCTGCCACGTGTCGACCATCCGATTGCTCTCCACAACCTAATTACTGTTGGCTTCCGCAGGAAACAAAATCAGCTAAAACGGTACCGGATCGGACGGATGGTGCTGATGACATCAAAAGCCACCCTCCCCTTAATTAATCACTTTATTATTATTATTATTATTTTATTAATTAACTAATTAAGTTTTTGGGTTTTTGTCACTTTTGTACGTATGTGCGTGGTTTAATTAATTAAAATAATTAAAAGATAATATTTGTTTAGCGAAGAACGTAATTATTCCCAATCATCAAAACACTACTTTAAAAGTGATTAAAGAAAAAGTTGGGGCTGATCCCACAATCACACATACATACATACATACATACATACATATATATATAAAAACAATATTTATAGTAATTAATTAATATTTAATTTAATTTAATAAATATTTATCGACTATGTCAAAGTCAATGTCTATCTACTTGATTCCAAAATTTAATGGCTACCTATCTGATTGATTTGCTTTTGTTATTTAGCCACTGGCTGACTGAAGCTTTGGATAAAACTTCTCTTTTAAGAATTCATTACATACCTCTTATTTATTTATTTATTTATTTTTCAACTTATTTATTCGCATATATATATATATATATAATAAAGTTTATGAAACGTATTAGTTAAAGTAAACTCCATTAATAACATCTAATACGGTTGGTTTATGTTTTACATAAATAGAAATATATATATTTATTATTTCTTAAATAATTTTTTTTACCAAGAGTAGGTAGAGATTTAACTTTAAATTTTTATGCATACACACACACACACACACACACACACATATATATATAACAACTCTTTTGATACCATATACATAAAATATGGTCTTTGCATCCCTCTAAAGCATGCAAAGAAGACAAACACATAAATGTATAGGTGTATGCATGTATGTGCATAAGCACACAAAAAGAAAGTTGACAAAAGCCACCTGTTTAATTGCATATGTAAAGCATTCCGGTCTTTCTACAAATCAATTATTTGTCCTAATCATGATTACAAAATAATAATTAATCAAGAACACACCTCTAATTAATTAAAAACTGGTTTTCAAGCAATCTATCCCATATACATATATATATATATATATATCTTTGTCTCAACACCTGCTCTTATTGCAAGAAGACATCTTGATTATATATATACATATATATATGTATATATATAGTAGAAAGTAATCACGATCGATTACCTTCTAATTAAATTTAAATTCTAAATTAATTAAAATATACGTCATGGTACACAAGCACTACTTAAATACAAATTAAATGAAAAAGAAAAGACACCGCTAGATGTGTCAAATTATTAGACACCGCTGCTTAATTATTATACAGACCAATTGATGAATTCCTACTCCTAATTGTGTCACTCATTATCAATAATTAGTTCAAATCCATAAAATAATCAACAACTTAATCCATATATTAATTAATTATTATTCCAAAATTAATTTAAAACATGTTGCTACGTGGAACCGTCTTGGGCCGCCACACAACGAATGATGACTGGTCTATCCAAGAACTAAAATAAATAATAAACCATTTGTTATATTATTATATGCAAAATTTCTTAATTATTAAATGAACCCAAGTAAAAAAATAAATGAAAACTCGTAATTTCTGTATATTATATGATTAAATTATAAATGGGTTTATACAATAATATATATTATCTATGTAATTAAATTAGATATGAAGTGTAAGATGTTGATGGGTAAATGTTGGCATAAAAGCTTGGGTTGTAACCTAATAATAATTAATTATTAGAGTGAATGGTAAAGGTCGTGTTGTAGATATAAAGATGTGTATGTTTAGGTATATAATTGGTTGTTCGACGTCGTTTTGGAATATCTATATATATATATATATAGGATGATGACCATGTTTTATGGGTGACCTAACTTCTAATCAGCATAGCCGACAAAGCATTATTGAAAGTGCTTATACAATGTATAAGAGGGAGAGACATCAACTTTCTAGTTAAGCAAAGATTCGGATTCTTGTTCATGAATCATATTCTCCATTCCCCCCCCTTATTAACTATTCACTCCTTCTTAACTCATTTCTCTCTTTTACCTACTTTTTTTTACTATAATTTTACCGTCAAAATTTATTTTTATTTTTTAAAAAAAACACCGTACTTTATAAATTTTTAAATAATTATAGATACGTTCATAATATAGATAAATTATATTTATGAAGTATGTTAGTTTACATATACCTTGTATAATTACTAATTTTATTTTGTTATCATTAAATCGTAAATATTCTTAATATAGATAAATTATAGATACGTTCATAATATAGATAAATTATATTTATGAAGTATGTTAGTTTACATATACCTTGTATAATTACTAATTTTATTTTGTTATCATTAAATCGTAAATATTCTTAATCGTATTGTATATGTAGATACAAAAATTAATTCAAATATATTATTTATTCGATATAAATAAAATTAGTAGAATATCATATGAGTCAATATCTCGCATCTCATACATTAAATTGATGAGTATATACATTATATTTAATACACCATAACTTTATAGTGGAGATCTCCATCCATCATCTCAAACATTCTTAATAAGCAAGAAAATTCAATTACTAAACTGTTCTCTTCCATTCCTCGTAATTGAATATATTGATTAACAAAAAAATTGATGATATAAAGTTATGGTAATATATATACACATACATACATACATACATACGTGTATATGTATATATATAAGGGTGACATTATATGTACCCATCTTTAGTGATTGGTTGAAAAAACGCATGGTGCTGGGGACAGTTCATGTGGTCTGTTTTTAAAGGCAATTCTTTTCTTTTTGTTCATATAAGAAGGATGTCAATTTAATAAAAGATAACTTGTAATCTCCAATCATGACTCCTCTTTGACTCAATGTTGACATATAATAATAATAAAAGTAACAAATTTTATGATTAAGATCAACATTTTTATATAAAAAAAAACATATATTATATTAAATTGATGAATAATTAATTTATTTTATAAAAAAAACTATAATTTCGAGTTTTTTCTTGTGGGTTTTTTTTTTTTTTTCAAATTGAATCGGCGTTTAATACATATTAAATAATTAATGAATAAAAATCGAAGTAGATTTTAACCAAATGTAATGATAGTGGTAGGGAAAAAGAGAACAATCTAAGTTGATGAATATTACCATATATATATATATATATATATATGTGTGTGTTCGTATTAATCTTCCTATAAATTCCAACTACCCTTTAAGCGAACAATTCTGAAAAACATTACCCTTTCCAAATCAAGCATTAAAATTTATTGGAAACATGACATGACGATCATCACGAGTTAAAGAAAGTCGTCAAAAAGTTGGCTAATAATTGATTCTTCGTTGTCAAGTTGAAATGGCATCACAGGAGTTCTTGACGGAATTTAAATTATTATTTTTTTAATTATTAAAATAGATGGGAGTGGTAAAAATTTTGTAAATAGTAAATAGTAAATAGTAAATAGTGGTGGTTAAATTTGGTGGATGACGAATCATTCTCTCTTGATGTCTTCCTCGTTTCCCATGTGAACTGTAGCTTTCTTACTCTACTCCCACACACACACACACACACACACAACACGATGATTTCTTCTTTTAATTATTTTAATATAATAGCTTACTGACCGGGGGGTTCAATTGGTCAACCTTTGTACGAGAGATGGAGAGACAGAATGATGAATATATATATTTTTTTAATATGGAAATTGTTTTTAATAATATTTTATATCATTATTAATAACGAGAGAAAATTATAAATACCCCAGATTCTATTTTTTTTTTAATTATTAATATTATTATAACTATATTTTATATTTTCAAATTCATTATTTTTGATTAATAATCATAGCCACCCACCCACCCAACTATCACCCAACAAAAAAAAAAAAAAGAGTCTTACTCGTTGATTTCTCTTCTTAAAATCCTTTTGCTCTCTCCATAATTTTTCAAACTTCCCACTTCACATACTTTCTCCTCACTTTCCTCTCTCCCTCTCTCTCTCTCTCTCTCTCTCTCTATATATATATATATATATATATTTGCCTCCGGCAACAACTCCCCAATTCCTAATCCTAATTAATCAGTCCATCGTCTTCCTCCTCTGCAAAAAACGAAATACCAAATCGATCACTCAAATGGGTCTTGATGATTCTTGTCATACGGGCCTTGTTCTCGGATTAGGCTTCGCGTCGTCGTCGCCTGCCGATCAAATCATCTGTAATCCGTCAAGAAATAATAATAGTACTTCCGGCAACGTCAAGAAACCGGCGAACCTCAAGCTGGATCATTATAATCAGATGGAGCCGTCTCTGACTTTGAGTCTGATCTCCGGCGAGAGTATCTATCAAGCGGCGGCCGTCGGTGGGAGAAAGGTTGATCATGTGAACAGAGGTGGGTGTGAGGAGAATTACTCCGGAGGTGACCATTTGTACCGTCAGGCTTCTCCTCACAGTGCCGTTTCTTCCTTCTCCGGCGGTAGGGTGAAGAGGGAGAGAGACCTGAGCGGTGATGAGGTGGAAGTCGAGAGGGTTTCTTCCAGAGTTAGCGATGAAGATGAAGACGGTGTTAATGCCAGAAAGAAGCTTCGGCTCACCAAAGAACAGTCTGCTCTGTTGGAAGAAAGCTTTAAGCAACACAGCACTCTCAATCCTGTAATTTTTCTTTGGCAGTCAATATGTTATGTATATTTATATGCATATTTATATATATATATATATGATCTTTTTAACTAATATTTCTAACAAACTTTCTCGGTGTCCAAACAGAAGCAAAAGCAAGCTCTAGCAAGGCAGTTAAATCTACGGCCAAGACAAGTAGAAGTATGGTTTCAGAATAGGAGAGCCAGGTAGGTGGTTAACTAAAATTAATTACGTGATTACTAATTATTTCCTTGATTAATTAACGAAATTAAACTATAAAAATACTGGTGTTAATTTTTATTTTCATTCTTTTTTTTGCGGGCAGGACAAAGCTGAAGCAGACTGAAGTGGATTGTGAGTTCTTGAAAAAGTGCTGCGAGACATTAACAGACGAGAACCGTCGGCTGCAGAAGGAGCTTCAGGAGCTGAAAGCACTGAAACTGGCTCAGCCCTTTTACATGCACATGCCGGCGGCGACTCTCACCATGTGTCCTTCGTGCGAGAGGATCGGCGCCGGTGCCAGCGACGGCAACTCCAAGAGCCCCTTCTCAATGGCTCCTAAGTCTAACTTCTATAATCCCTTCACCAATTCTTCTGCAGCTTGTTAATTAATTAATTAGTTATTAATTAGGATTAATTCGAGAGGAGAGAAAAAAAAAAAAAAGAAAAAGAAAAAGAAAGCAAAGAAAGAAGAACAAGTATATTAGTGTCGGACCCTTAATCCCTCTATTTTTCGATTAAGGGATTTTAGCGAAATTAAACTTAGTTAATTTTTAGCTAATTAATTTGTAGAAATTAATACTAGTGAGTACGTAAGTCCTGATCCTTTTTTTTTTTTTTTATATATATATATATAATATTTATTTCTATGTATGTTTGTAAATGGAGAAATTACACATATTTAATATAATTAGTGCATATATGAAGGGATTTTACCGTTAATTACTTTTCTTTGTTTGATGTTTAAGATCCTTACTTTTAGTCAAATTAATTTCTGGATAATTATAGATTGCTAATTATTTTATTTAACATACGAAGTTAACTATATATTAACATTAAGTTGTAAATTACTTACCCGATAATATCCATGGCTATAAATATGTTAAGACTCTCGAATATTGCAAGAAGGTTGATATCAACATACATACATGTATATATATATATAATGAGACATGATTATTGGAATGAAATCTTTAGTGCAGAAACTTGTAAATTATTTAGACATGTGAAATCAATCTAATTAATTAATCCTTAATACACAAATCCGAAATGTACCGTCAAGAATATTGTATAGTTAGTAAAGCCGCTTAATGGGTTTTTTTTTTTTAATTACTGCCTCTCACCGTCATTGATTTTATTTTAACTCTTAATCAAGTGTAATTAGAGAACAAAATATGAACTAATTAGAATATAAAAAAGAGTTGTGTATAGAGGTTGGGTCACGTGATTATGGGTGGGTGTAAATATAAAAAAAAATAAATTAAAAATAAAAAAAAGGAGAGGAGTCGTGTAGAGAAAGAAAGAGGGAGAAATGGGAGTGTTGAGATGCTGTGTCTTTAAGGGAACTGGTGGGTCACACTCCACGTGATGTCCCATTTGCACCCCCTTCTCCCTCCCCCTTTTATTATTATTATTAGAAAAATCAAATTTTGTATTAATTGAATCATCGGATTTTTCTATCAAAGGTCATACTCTTTACCCTTTAGCTTCCTCCTCCTTTGTGGGCCCAATTGCCCAATGATAGGCTAAAAAATCCTACACACACTATACTTTGTATTTATTTTTATAATATATAGTTATATTATATCTCAAATTAATTGACTGACATATGAGTTTTAGGCACGTCAACATGATTGGTAATACACGTTACAATTTAGAGATAAAAAAGAAAAAAACTCTATATAAGACGTGATAATATATTTAATAAGACTATTATTCATTCATTCACTTAACTAATTAATTTTTTATATATTTAATTTTCAGTTTTACAATTTAACTGTAAATCAATGCAAAACAAATAATACATGTATCAAATAAATACAACTGAATTATTTTACTAATTTTAGTAGACTATCATGTATTTAAAGTTGTAAAATCAAACAATTAATTAAACATGACGAATAATAATAAATAACTAGTTTTGGTTCAATAAGTAACTCGTAATTAATTCTCGAAATTTTTAAAATTAAATAAAATATCGTATTATTGATAATTAAATTTCAATTCCATAATAAGAAATAAGATGAGAAATTCTTATCAGAATCGGTGTCCGAAACACTGAACTTTCTACTGCGCTACTGGCGGTCCCTGAATTTCTTAAATTTTTATGCACAGATTAAAACGTACTTCATGTAACTAAAAATACTCAAAAAAATCTCAAAATCGGTGTTAAAATTTTTTTCGACCGATTTTAAAATTCCGGCACATCCATGCTTCGGCAATGGCACCGCCGCCCATGGCGGTGGTTTGCTTCGGTCCGACCGTTTTCGACAAATTTTTTGGTGCGGCGGCTTTGCCGACTCGCATTCGTGGTTGGGTATTTATTTTAGTCAATTTGTAAAAAATAGAACAGTTAACACAATAGTAAAAAATAGCATGAAATAAAAAACATGAAGGGACTCATCGGATGCGATTTCAGATTTTGCCCGCGGCTGCGGTGACGGACTTTGCCTACAGTTCTTAGCTTATCTGCCATTTCTTTTACTTCGATTTGGTCATAGGTGTGCTCGGAATTAAATTTTGAGCGGATAAGATAATTTTAAAATTATATTTTTATACGTTTTTTAAAATTTTAAAATTAATACTGAACCAAAATTTATGTCCAGGTATTATAATAATTGTGTATTTTATTAATTTTATTTTAAAGATAATCATTGGTTTTAAATGCTATAATTTAATTTAATTTAATTTTATACAAAATTCAATTATTATAATTGCCCATCTTATTTTTCTCTATATGAATTTTATAATAATTAAGTTAAATTAAATTTTAATCAATTATTTCATCTATATAGGTGATGAAAATTTTTATGACAAATAATTTCTTATAGTTAAAGTTTCGTAATTTAGTATTTTTTCATAAAAAATTGCAATGTCACGAAAGTGCAGTAGCAGCACCCCACGTATGTAACACAAATATATGTGTATATATATATAAATATATATATATATATATGTATAACATGAATGATGAGAAGGTTCTGTCAACACACATATGGATGATGGTATTGAAAGTTGGAACTGGGTGTGGACCAACGAATGATGGGAAGACTTTTTTTCCCGAGAATTTTTCTTTTTAAATGGTGACTTTCCCGGAAAGTTCTCCCTCTTATTTTTCTCATTATCATCATCCTCACTTCACCAAATTTTTTTATACCATCGTCGACATATTATAATTAAATTAATTGAACCTTTCAACAATCTTTTTGAACTGTGAATTTAAAATATTTTCAGTAACAAATTAATTACCCACATATTTATTCTTAGTTTAATATTTAAATTATATGAACTATAATATTCAATCTCGAATTATCTGAAATAAATTCTAAATTTTAACAACAAATTAGGATTCAATTATAACGTAATCATAGTTTAAAAGTCAAAATAATTAATTTATTTAATTTTATATTTTGTCTACTTATGTTCAACTTGATTTTCATAATTAATAAACTTATCTCCTGTCTTGTCTTGCGTGATAAAGGGACAACTTCTGCTAGGCAAAAAACATAATGAAAGGGAGGGCAAAGGACACGGTGTGGAAATAGTAATAACTGATTATTTTAATATTTAATTATCTTTTAATTAGTGTTTAATTATATTATTATTACTTTAATATTTTGGTGATTATATTATTTGCTTTACGTGTGCTTTTGTGCGATCAAATATGTTAAGGATACCAAACGACGACGTGTCTTCCATTTGGCAAATTGTCGGTCTTTTTAAATCTATATGTACATATCATGCATGTATATGGATTTGGTACATATCACGGTCTAGATTTTTTGCTTTTATTATTTATATAATTCTTTTTTCCATTACTTATAACCAGATTTAGTATAATACACATATATACATGTTTAAATATTCAAGTATTTTTTTATTGGTGAATTTAAAATTTTGCAACAACATTATCTACAATTTTATACAAATATATTTACGTGTACATTTTGGAGTTCATGCATTAATCTAACAATTTTTAGTATTCATAATTTATTTAGATTTTTTATTTAAAGACTTAAACTTTTTAATGGGTAAGAATTAAAATTTAATTTTATGGGTAAATTTGTAAATTTAATTATTATTAAAAAAAAAAAAACCCAAAATCACTTGTTGTTTTATATAGTTTCAAATAATGGTGGACCAATATTAATTAACTCCACTAAATCTCATACCATTTGAACTAGTTCGAAAGCAACTCTCCAGTTGTTGATTATATATATTAATTTATTGCAAAATACAAGTACATACATGAATACACACACACACACACACACACATATAGATATATTATAGATATGCATAGGTGTTATATGATTGCCAAAGAAAAAAAAAAAACTAAAGGAAGTACATTATCTAGAGTTGAAATTATAGGCAGTAATTGGTGGCAAAGTTGGATTGTTGGTTAATTTTCAATTTATTGAAGGAGACCAAATCATGGAATGCCACATAATGAATTTAATTTTGGCACCAATCATGGATATGTTGATTGCGATCTATCTATGCTGAATACACATCATGACATATGCTGCACCCTCAAGTCAAGAAATTAACCAAACACATTTGCCGTCCACAAAAAGTTGTCTATTTTTCCATTTCTAAATTCCCACATATATATATATATTATATTATATCAAGAATATTAGTGTATTAAGATGCTTTTTTCTCTTAATCTGGATTAATCGAGTCAGATTTTTGTAATTAATACTGTAAATGTAAAAATTTTGAACAGCATTACTAAAAAAATTATATCACACATTTAGAAAATCAAGATGGAGAAATATGTTTTAATTATTTTTTTTTTTTGAGAAAAGTTTTTGTGGGTAATGCTCTAAAAATATAAAGCAATATATGAAAATTCACTTTTTTAATATTACTTGAAGAAAAACCCTTAGCATTAACACCAAAAGATTTTAATAAAACAAGTTAATTTAACTATATAAAATACATGTAATTAGCCAATTAAAATAATATATATAAAATAAATAAATATGTAACAAAATTTAACGTGTAAATTATAATGTTAGGTAATTTAGAAAATATGATAACATAAAATCAATATAACATAATTTATGTATGCATGTGTGTGTGTGTGTGTGCATATATATATATATATATTAAATAAATAAATAGGTGATTGCGAAGGGGAAACTTAGTCATTCCTATTTATAGGCATGATGTGGGATATAAGGTGAAAGGCAATGGAGGTGTATATATATTTGTTGCTTCAACATATATATATGACCTACCTAATCAAACTCTTTTAGACAATATATGAAAGCAAATGATCAACAAAGTCCCATGTGATTTTGCTTCCTTTCTTCAATACATAAGAATTCTTCTTGAAAAACTATTCCAACTAACTAATTAGGTCGTACAAAAATTTTAGGTTTTGTTCGATTTATTTCTCATTCGTTTTAATTGTAAATTTTTATATCACTTAATTCATAATATAAACACTAACTATTAATTAATTAAATTGATCGTACTTAATTCATTTATATAAGATTATGTGTTTTATTTTATAAATATATATATATATGAAAATAAATCGATGTTTATTAGAATAAAAAATTAAAATTTAAGAATCATAGAAAAAAAAAAAGAATATAATAAAGAAAAATTTATTTACCCATTTAATATATGTGTGTGTGAGCATATTTTATGAAGTGTGCAAGTAACTTTCACTCCCTGTCCACACATGCAAGTTTCTTTGGAGAGCAACAACATCAACAACAACAAACACTTCATGTGAACATCGCAATTCGCCAACATGTGGGGGCGCGTCAACCATTTCCCCCACCCCCCTGTCACGTGACGTCCCAGATCTGTGGGCCCCATCCCTTTTCCATTCGCTTTACCCCTACATTCGAACCGACACAATCACTTCCCTTTTCTGTTCACGGAGTATATCGTAATTTTATTTAATTGGAATAATTATACGACCTGAGTTCAATTTATATTTTTTTTAAAAATAAAAAAATAAAATTATCCAAAAGAATGAAGGTGGCCGCCGCCGCGGGGGGGGGGGGGGGGGGGGGGGGGGGGGGGTTGGTGGTGGCTGGCGATGTAAAAAAGGACCAGTTAGCCAATTATTCACGAACAGAAATCTGCAACAAAACAATGATATAAGCTTTTTAAAGTTTTGTCAACCGTAGAAAATGACCTTTTATGGTTTAAGTAAAATAAATTGAAAAATCAGACCATTCAAACTCAATCATAGAATTCACGCCTCCAGTGGGCTCCATATTCAAATGATCTTTTCTGGGTCCCAAAAATCTTATCAACTTTCTTTTGGGTATTTTGACAAAATCAAGTTTTGATATGATAATCTCATAATTCATGGTAGGGTATGGGGGGGCGGCGCCATTCCACCATCATCTCTTTCATCATCCCTACCCTACTAACTCGCGAATATAACAGCCTTTTTCTTTCAGGCCCAATTGGGTTTTGAACCCCAATTAGGGTTACCGGCCCTTTTAGGGATGGGCTTGGATGAAGAGTTGATGGGCTGTCAGAGTGGAGTACTGACCCATGATCATGTCCATGTCAGGCCCATTTTCTAAGCAATGCGAGAGTTGGGTTCTTTGTCCAACGGGAATGCGACATAAATGACATGACATCAATTCGCTCGGCAGGATTCGTCTTTTACATGAAAGATGTTGTGTTATTGTTATTGTGTGTATGTGTTATTTAATTATTGAAATATATTAAATTAATTATATTTTAATTACTTAATATATTTTTAATAATATTAAATACGTATAATTATAAATTAGTTTTCTTTTATAACTCTAGAGAAGTTAATTGCTGCTAAAATAAGATATTTGATTTACAAATTCAATAGTTGGTTTTGTTTTAAAGAGAAGACAAGAAAATTGTAACATATGGCTTTTATAATGTTCAAGAAACCAGAAGCCAAGGTGGCTGACCAAAGGAAATATGTGTGTATATATATATACCATAATTCTCCACAAACAATATATAAATATACATTATATAAGCTAGCATACCCAAGCCATTACACCACTAATATGACTGGAAGTAGATGCTGAGCAGCATATGTAAGCTGGCAAACCTAGTTCCAAATATTTCTGTGTTAATTGTTACGGATGAGCTTTTTTTGGCATGTTTAATTGAAAAAAATGACGAGAGCAGAGGAGGAGCCCGCCAAATCCAGTTGAATAAATACAAACACATTGATATAATTAAAAAACTATAAACACATTGATCAGCTTTCTTTCTTTCTTTCTTTCTTTAATATTATCTCTTTTATCGGAACAAACAACTGAGGATAAGATAGAACTTGAAGGCGTGTTAGTTCTTTTTTTGTTCAGGTGCCTAGATATATTGGTTATACCGTTGGGAGCTCGTGGCTATACTTTATATATGTATGTATATTCTGTCCAACGAACTTGTTGACAAAACAAACCAGACGCCAAGAAGCTGATAATGATTTCCGCCAATTAGCAAACCATCCACACACCTCTTAATCATCAGCTCTCGTATTACTACTCGTCAAATGTATATACAGCCTGCTAACCGTATCTATACCCCCTTGTTGCCATGTCGTCACTACAAGAGTGTTGATTAGCAAGTTATTTTAAAGGGTGTATGTATAGGCGGCTTATGATGATGAATATGGGAATTGTTGTAAGTTTGGTGATGATTTTGCTGATTGTTGCAAGTGTAAGCGGTGGGTTCGTCGCCGGTGGGATTTCGGCTAATTTCAGTCATCATCAGTTTGACTTTTCTTCTTCTTCTTCTTCTTCTTCCTGCAATGCTTCTTGCTTGGATGACAAGAGAGGTGTTCCCACAGGAGCCAATCCTCTCCATAATTGATTAACAGGTACATGATATTATTAATTTACCCACTTCTGATTTTCAAAATATTACTCACTACAAAATATAATTTTTTCATGTACCACACCCGAATTCTCTCTCTTTCCCTCTACATATATGTAGGTATTTTCCTTTAGTTTCTTTGGATATGAAGTTGTAGCAATTTTATGAGATTTCATACCAGAAATCGAGTTTGAGACAAAAAAATTTGTTGTAGATTTTGAAATTCTTTCTAATATATTCACTCTCATCGATTTTATGGAGTACGTCACTTCGCTCATCTACATATATTTTACGCATGTTATGTATTTTTCTTTTAGTTTTTAATTTATTTGCTAATTCATCTCATCGTTCAACAACTATATATTCAAGACATATCAGGAAAATGATCCGCTAGTTACCGTTATTTGTAATTACAATATTAGGAAAATTTGGTTTTTGCTGCGGTTTGTACGCCGTGATAATTTTCTTGTAGCCTCAACCTTGCCGCATGCACCTCCGTTGCGGTTGCTTTGTCACCTGCAACAATGTCTTTTGTGTACGTAGCAACTTCTCTCTCTGTCAGTCTTCGTTGAAACTAAAAAGTGCCATGCGCGGCATTTCGCTTTGGCTGCAACATGCTTTACCGGTGATGTAGCCACCAAAAAAAAAAAAAAAAAAAAAAGTTAAAAACTGTCGCAAAACCCATTTTTGTTGCAATGTGTACTTAATTAAGAGTTATAGTATAAACTATCCTGTCAAAATGTTAATGCCATTTTCGTGAGGTTAATCGAAGTAGAAAATGCAAAAAAAAAAATCTTATTTATTAATTGAATTGCGATTTGAAAAAAGAACCGGTGTACTTATATATAATATATACAATTACAGTGATGGGTTTTTCACAAGCCATAAATTATTATGATATATTATTATAATACAAATCTGACATGTTCGTGCATGAGTTGTCGTTTGGCCGTTTGTTGTCCTCCCCTTAATTTTATCGCATGCCTATCTAGAAATCATAAGCCTGTCTTCTAAAAAATCAGTAATTCAATTAATATTCCCAAAATGAAACTCAAAATTTGATAATATTTTATCTTTAAGTTTATACGAAGATATATAAAAATAACTTATGACTCGAAGAACATATGTAATGATGTTTTGGCAAAAGCAAACAAATTGGAGCAAGCCAACTCTATAGACTACACGTGCATGCATGCATGTAATTATAGTAGTTTACTACTTTTAAGTATGAGGCGTGGCAAACAAATTTTAGAAGCTTTTATTAAAATATGAAATTTAATATTTATATGTCTTCGAGAGAGTTGAGTTTTTGTTGTTTTGTAGTTATGGATGCTTCTATGCTTGTCTTTTTTTGGTTTCTCTCTCTCTCTCTCTCTCTCTCTCTTTTTTTAAAATTTTTTTTTATATAAATTGTTTTTATAATTTTATTTCATCTTTTTAATTTTATAAACTATTTTTATTCGTTAACAATATATTTTTCTCAATTTTAAAGGGTATTTTTATTTATAAGAAAATTACTTTTGAAATGATATATATATTGCAATAAAAGTAATATTTACTTTTATCTCGGTTGAATTTAAAATTTTTCTGGTCAAATTAATTTCAATTTTTGTTATATAATTAATATATAACGGTTTAAAAATTAAATAAGTTACATTTTTGTGTAATTTATTATACAAGGTACTTTGATTTTATAATTTAAATAGAATTAATAATATATTTTTACTACATACTTAAATTAGTTAATATAAGTCATAAGTTATTTTTGTTCGAACATATTTCAATAATTTATATATAAAAAATATTATCTAGCAAAAAATAATTGAATTAACTTATATTTAAAAGATAATTACGATTTTTCTGATTAATTTAAAAATTAAATTAAGTACAATTTATACAAAAAAAAGTGATATCGATTGTAAAAAATTGAATTAAAAATTTTAGGAGTTTGAATATGAGATTTCAAATTACGATATGTTTAAATTGTTGTTTGAATATTTTTACATTATTGAAATTAGATTTAAGTGATAAAGGGACAACTCCTCTCCTCTATGAAACGACATCGCTTTGACTTTGATGGAGATGACGTGAAGCTATGACGTGTGAACTGAGCCCGGTGGCCACTTCGCGCACATCCGAACGTTCTGAAGGTTCCCCCGCCCACCAAAAATGGTACTTCGTCTTCGTATCATTTCATTTCTTATTTGTTTGTTTACTTATTTATTTTGTTTATCTGGTTTGTAGTAACTTGTCACCTTCCTTGCTTCGCTTAGCGATCTTTCAGTAAGTTTTTAGAATTTTCTTCCGCTATAATCTGGTAGTTGCTTTTAAAGCTTTCACCTACAAGAAGCCCGCCAAGTGTTCGATAATAATCCGAAATGACTTTTCAAAGAGTATGATATTTCAGGCTGCAATTGCGTTGAACCGTATATAGATGTTCATCAAATTATTGGCGTTGCAGGAATGTCTAGAACAGAGTAGATGCAGAGAGTTGGCTAAGTCGTCGTCGTCATCGTCGTTTTATCGCTCAGTATATTCGGAGGTGACGTGAATTGTTGTCATTTCCTTTTTCCTTGCTTTGGGACTTAAAAAGCTAAACATTTGAATGAGAGTAACTTATATCAAATTTACGTTTTCAGATGTTTCGGAGAATTCTCAGTATCCATATTATAAATTTTGAATATACAGCTGTGTGTGTTATTTTTTCAATCATGTAATCCAAAATAAAGGGTCTGACCCCGGTTAACATTTATAATTCTGTATATGCAGATAGAAGAGGTCGGATGGGAAAATCTGGTGAGAATGAGTGGAGATATTACGTTTCTGAGCTTCCGTGTTCTGTAAGATTATTATGATTACTTTTGCTATTTGGTTAATATTATTATCGCAGTTAGATGAGAATTCAGTGTTTTTTTTCTTGTTTATTTTTTAAAATCTCGAATTGATGTGGAATATTTGATTTTCAAAGAGGAAAATAAATGATAAGTCAACCATTTTTATGATAAATCGGTATATTATTAGTATAACTATAAAGTGAAGTCAGGTGGCTGAGATTCAGTTATCTTTTGTGATATTGAACTTGCAAATGAAAGATCCAAAAAATGAGTTTTCAGATTATATATTTATAAACCATAAGCACATGAAATATCTTATATTTGTGCTTTTAGTCATGAACCTTACTCCTCAACAGAAGTTAAATTGATAACATATATAGATGCTGTTAAGCTTTGTCTATGAATTTTTGAGGAATATGCACATGCATCATGTGTAGTCTGTAATAGATACTACCATATGGGTCACTTTCTCACTCATAGACTTACTATTGCCTATAGGGAAATTCACTTAGAGGAGGCCATTTTCCGTTTGATCCATTTAAACTTGATGATAATGATACGGGAGGACTTGAGCTGTAAGTTGGGTATGGCATGATGTAGACTGAAAAACTGAGACTCACAAGGTTATGTTAGGAGCCTTAGATATAGACCCAAACAGGAAAGTTTTGGGGAGAAAAGTGCAGGATGTAATGATGAAGAGGGAGATTATAGAGCTTAAGGAAGAAGAAAAATGAGCAGAGAAAAAAAAAAGAGAGAGTAGTAGAATTATAGAGGAGAGAATTCTGGAATAGATTTTCTTGGAGAATGATTGATTTTCTTCAAAATTTTGCATATATTTCCGTACATCTGCACTGTCCTATTTCTACTGCAGATTCCAATTCAAAACAGAATGGTACAGAATATTCATGAAATGAAAAACAAAGCTTTTAAAGAAAACAGTTACGTGATTAATCTAGTGAATCCAGTAACTAATCTGAGCTTAGCAGAATAATTTAGGCCAATTACTACTATTTACCCGTTTTGGATGTGGACGCCTCTGGTAAACCTTCAGTGGTTTCACTGGTGAAGATCCTGGATCGGTTACTGTGTAGGGAGGGTTGGTCCTAACAGGTTATTAATTCAATAACTTATGACCACTTGAGCTATCCCTCAGGTGGTATCACACACAAGCACTTGATGTTTCTTATGTCTGTTAGTTTTTTTTAAAACTTTCCCCATATCTACAATGATTATTTAGCTTCTCAAGCTTATTTTTGAGGACTTATCCTTCTCTAATTGAATGCTAGAGATAAGAGAGGAAGACTGCATGTTTTGGAGATTCAACTGGATAGAAACTATCCCAATTGCCCACCTTCAGTTGCAGCGGTTGGTCTCCTATAATCTACTTTTGTCTTTGAACTCTTCCATTTGTATGTCTAAATGTCTCTTTGACTTCTTCCTTAGGATATACCGTGCATGTTTAACTTAAAATGGTCAATAAACTCGAGACTGAAGAATTTGATACACCAATTCCAAGAGGTATTCATTGCAATCCTTATTAGAGCAGCTGTAAAGCAATTTTCATATGCTTCTAGTCACTGAAGCAGTTTAAAAACGTCTTTAGTTGAGTATAATTATTACAATTAGTTTAAATTTTTTAGAAATTGGTTTGACTCCATTATTCAAGATGGCAGAGTTACGTTTTCATGTGTTGTAACTTTGTATGCAGCATCTGGAGATGCTTCAAGAGTTTTGGTCTACATTGGATGAAATTGACAAATCTCTATGGGTTGCTGGTAACAAACAGCCTTCTCGGGCTTTACCCTGCCGTCAAATTCATATAGGTGATCCTTTAGTTTTCGAAGTTGATAAAAATGTTTTTCTCCCCGCCTTTTTTATTTAGTAACTTTTCTAAAAGCTTTACAGGAAGTGATAGCTTCATTATGCTTTCTATAGATGTTGATGATCCTAAAGCTTTACCAGAGTAAGACTTTTCAGAAAAATTTTCCCTGGGCTACTAATTGACACTTTTGGATTCCATTTACCGATGACTTAAGTTGTGTAGGTGTCGCTTTTTGGGTCCAGATGAATTCGTAAACTCCTTGAGAAAGATATGGAAACAAAATGCCAAAAGATGGTACACTTTTCAATGATCTCTTCTCTAGATTCTTTGAGCATTTTGACTTCTGATCCTTCTGTGAAGGTAGACTTATATGTTACTATTGCCAGGAGGAGAATGAGTTTCCATTGACTTCCTGCAAACTGTTAAGCGGGTCCTGTTTGCTTTAATGGGCTATTGTTGCTAATCTATTATCTATTTGCTCCAGTGGCAAATTGTTGTGCATCTGCATGCATTGGATTATAGTGTACTTTGTTTTCATTCTATTCTTAAATCTAATCATTTGATTTCTAAAACTTTAACATAATTTACATAATTATATACAATTAAATCAACTTCACTCGTATATTCAATCCAACAGTGATGGATTTGTATTTTCACTTATTAAAGAAGGAATCACAAAAACAATGAACTTGAATTAGAATTGAAATTAACTTGGAATTAATATGTTATTTGGATCATCAAATCTTCATTGTACTTGTACTGTATTATCATTTCTATTCGATAAAATTGCAATTTAAACCAAAAACTCAACATTAGTATCTTGAAAATTTCTATGTAACCTCAAATTGCATGGTTGAGATTGCAACAGAAAGTTTTTTAAAAAATATGATCTCTTGATAAAAAATTTCTATTTAACCTCAAATTGAGTGGTTGAGATTTCAACAAAAAGTTTTTCAAAAAATATGATCTCTTAATAATTGCTTTTGTTTTCTTTCATAATTTTTATTACTTGAAGCTTAATTATGCGACATATTGCATGAACTGCCACCATTTTTAGCAACATTTTTCACATATGCAGAATTTCCTGTTAACCTTCTGAAGAAGCTTGGTCTCATAATCAAAATTTTGTATAATAACAAATACTATTTATTGTTTTTATGGATTTCCACCGATTTCATAGGTCGAAAGACAGATCAGTTATAGAAAATCTTAGAAGTCTGTTGGAGATAGAACTGCCAAAGCCCCCAGCTGTTGTTGAGAGTGAGCATCAAGCTGAATGCGGAATTTGCTATGCTCAGTTTCTTCCTCTTGGTAACAGTTTCTTAGTTGTTTAATGGGAAATTATTTTGAATCAAATATAAAATGATATGTTATTAGTTGGTACGAATATAAACTGATATGTTATGACATTTCCTAATAGCTTGAAAGAAATTTGAATCAACCTATAAAATTTATGACATCTGGTTTTCATTACATTGTTAATGAAAATAGAATACTAAATTAACGTACACATGATAATTTTTCATATTTCAATATCTTAAAGGTTTCGCTCTTATTGACCTGTGTTCTGTAATGCCGACATAGATGACGGGCTTGGAAATAAGAGCAGTGAAACTGACTATACATGTGAAAATACCAGTTGCAGCAGGGCCTTCCATAGTCTCTGTCTTGCAGAATGGCTGCGTTCAATAACGACAACAAGGCAGTATGTTTATTAGTGTCTCTCAGCTTCTCTTTGCTTACACAGAATAGTTAAACTTTATTTTTCGTTTCTCATATTTTGTCAAAGACAATGTGTATATTGCTTTTTCTTCTTGCTCTCAGCCATGGGAGAAACTATTGGATGCTGCAGTAAGCATGGCTGAGGTTGTCCATCCATCAATTTTGGTTGGACCATTTCAGTTTTTCCACCACATTAAATTGAGGTGGCCCAATGAAATTTCGAGGTTGAACCACGTCATCATGCGTGGGACTACATAATAATTTCTAATGCTCCTGAGGGCTATATGTCCACACAAACAATCAGCCTTTGCCATTGAATTTGGGCCCCTTGCATCCACGAGTTTTCCCTTGTTTTATCTCATTTAGCACACCTGTTGCATACAATTACTAGTAGCACCTACCATCCAAGTTGCACCCGAGTATTTCAGTACTGTAATCAATTTATTAAGTACTGAACCCTACCTCCTCTTCTGAGATATTTAAAGGGTCAGCCGTATAGGTTGAAAGGAAAGTGCGGACAAAATTTTTTTTTGGGTATATTTAAATAATATCAAGAACTGATTGGAGCAATCACAAGAATGTTGCACCAAATTTGATGAAATAAAGACTACTAATAAATAGAAAATTGCCGAGTACCCGCTTGAGTGTACTTGGAGTAGCTAACGTATATGGTTCCAAAGTATCTTTTAACTTGCATCCTCAGTTTTGCTAACATATTTTTGCTTATTAAACGTCCTCCTTCCCCCGAAATTTTCTACCAAATGGAGACTTTTATGGGCGTACAAATTATCCTCGTTGATCAAAACAAGGATTGTATAAATGAAAGTTAGTTAAGAAGAATACCAAGTCAACTTACACCATGACACAAAATAGTTTATCTTGAATAAACATCTCTGATGCATGCGATGGTCATGCATCCTCTGCTATTTTCTTTTGTTTTATGCAATTTGCTACGTTCGTTTATAGTTTGTTTGCATGCTTATGCTGCAGGTCATTCAATGTTCTGTTTGGGAATTGTCCGTACTGTTCAGAACCAGTTGCTGTTAAAGTTAACAGTGCAAACAAGTAAATCTAGCATGCTGATTTCTATCCCCATCAGAAGGCAAGTGACAAGTGAATTCCTTAAGTAGAAGTATTAATACTCTGTTTAAGGTCTTGAATTTTCGATTGGACGAGGACCGAATCTTTCTTTCTCCCATTGATGGTTGTTGTAGAAATAATGTTACAGTGATCTAGAATTCATGATATTAACTGTGAACACTAATGTTTTTGCAGTTGTGTACTAAAGAATTAACAGTTCTAAAAAATTATTATGTAATGAGTATTGTATAACTTAAGTTTACCGTGACACTACATTTTCATTAAGGAAAGAAAAAGAACCTTCTTTGGTAAGGTCAGTGAATAGCATTAATATTGCATTGAATTGCACTAGATACAATGTACTCTACTAACTGTGAACTGTGATCGAACCATTTTACGTGGCCACATAAAATTCATTTACATCCTAACTTTAGTCCTTCGATCTTTCGACTTATTTGCACGTTTCAATATTGATGGGGGACCATGAAGGATTCACTCATCAAGTACTGTTTCCAGCCAGTTCGCACTAGAAAATATAGGTTGGTCGCCATGGTTTAAGAGGATGGTCCCTGCACCAAATTTATGGTGTAGATTAAGCAGGTTGAGTATCGGGCTTGAAGATAATTGATACTACTCTTATGTTTATTTTGAGATGGTGAAAACTAATTAAATCAAGATATTATTTTCACTAATTATGATTAATTGAATAATATGAGTTCAATCATTGTTTAGTGAGATCGTGAACAAAATTAATCAAATCAAGCTAGTTTGATTCAAGAATCAAAGATAGAAATTGAATTTCTGTGATAAAAGAAAAATTCAAGGTAAGACAGGGAGAGTCAGTAAACTATTTGCTACTTATAGAGGTTAAACTAAAACAAAGACTCCAAAAAATGAGAGCAGAATTAAACCAATAAAAAAATGGGAACTGACCATCTCAGACTATAAGTACTTATCAGTTAAGGTGCTTTTTTATTTAAGAAGCCCATTTGCGCAAACTAGAACCCACATAATTCAGGTACTTATTACGAAGCAAAATCTAGGCTTAAGCTCGCACGGGGACATGCCGACAGATCACGCCCACGCCTAGTCCCAATCCCATCCCCCACCTGGGGCCAATATGCTAAATATATATGTATGTATATATAGTCCAATTTGTAAATGTTTAGAAATGAAGGGCACCCACTTCTGGCCTTTTATGAAAACATAAATTATTTGTTTAAAGTTCTAAAAAAACTTGAACGTTCAAACCAAACAGTAATTCTGATAAGTATTTGAGTGTAACTTCTGTCTTGTTTCAACACCCAGAAGTAGTAAGATTCACAAATTAAGGTTTAATGAGAAAAAAGAGTTGATGTAATCATGTCAAACTCAAGAGTGGTATAATGTTAAAACTTAGGGAATAATTTATTTACCCATTAATAAAATTAAAAATACAGTGTACAATTTGACAGGCATGCATATAGATTTTCAGAGATTATACAATAGCAAAAAAAAAGGAACTTTATTACCATATACACACATACACACACACATAATAATGTTACAAGTAGGAATTTGTTGGGTTCGTATCTCCTCCACCCAAATAATCAAACTCGGAAATACCCAATTCACATATGCAACCAGCATACTTATTTTCCCCTCATTGAATAAAATTTTTTATGCCATATTTTTTACTACACAATTTAGGGTTTTATGTGTTGTGGGTTTTGATCGTCTATATGCCGAAGACACACTCAGGTGGTGTAACTGGGTACCTTGATTTATCAGTGCAGTAATCATAGATCATGTGGTTGAGACGGACCCACCTGTATCTTCTTGCTTCAAGGGCATTCAAGGCTTGATAAGCATTCCCTTCCCACCAGTTTTTAGGATCAGTGGCGCAGTTGGATGGCCCTGGAACTGCGCACCCTTCAATGTCAAAGTCTCTGTAATATGCTTTGAAGGGCGCTTTGCTCCAATCTATTTTCTCTAATCCCCCCCTCGTCGCCCAATCATCCGCTTCCCATAATGTGGAGAAAATCCCCATGGGTTGGAATTTTGGATACGGGATGTTTCTGGCTTCGTTGTTCTTGTACACTCTGATCGGAACTTCGTCCACGTAGAACCTACAAATTAAAAAAAAAAAAAAGAAACTTTGTCTTGTTGAATCATGAAGTCATGATCAGGAATTCAATATTTTAGGTTTAAGGTCTGGGATTTACACAATGTGGCGATGGTTCCAGAGAATAGTATAAGTATGAAAATCTGCAGCGGGATCAAACCATAGGTTCACTCTCTGTTCTCTGTCACCTTTTCCATGAGCATATATATTCGTCTGGACTGTGTATGGCTGTCCTGTCCTGTTCCCCAAGAATTCAAAGTCCAGCTCGTCCCTCAGTGAGTCAGTGTCCGAGTTCAACTACACACACCCACATACGCACCGCCATTAAAGCCGAAACTGAACAAAACCCAGAACCCAAATTCCGATCTTGACGAAGAAAATCAAAGAGATAGAGTTATTGAAAAAACATACATAAAAAGCAGTGACAGTTCCTGCAGAGTCTCCGGGAACAAGCTTGATCTTCATGCTCACACGCCCAAACAAGTACTTGCTTTTGGAAGCAAACCCACATCCTGATTTTAATCATCATGAGTATGTATAGTTATACACCATATTTAAATGATTCAATATTCTTAAAATATTTAAGTAATTAAACAAAATTGACCCCACCAGACCTGAATTTTGGTCAAGCAAAAGCTGAATGGCCCTGCCTCCTTCTAGCTGGGTTATGTGGGAATCAGCCCATGTCACCTTAAAATCTTCAAAAAAAGTTGATGGTTTGCCGGAAACAGAGACTGCCAATGCAATTACCATGCAAAAACAGAGCCATCCACCAGCATTTACATACATGGCTGCCGTACGTATATGTTTCTGCAGTGCGTTTGTGTCAGAAATACAGAGCAAGAAAACAGAGAGAAAGAAGTGGTGAAAATGGGTGTGGTTTGAAGATGTTGTGCGGAGTAGTGTATATATACACACACGAAGATAAGGAGAGGGAGATTCAAAATAGGGAGAGAATTTGATGGAGACTGCTGCATTCAAATAGAAAGCGCCATTAGAGCTTAGCTTTCCATCCAGCTAATAGCAAGCTAGCCAACCCTAACTATTTCTCTCGGGCCCTACCACCCTACCCAACCACTCTCATCTCCTCTGAAGATCAGTTCTTCTCTGCTATTTTCTGTAACAATTTCTTTTACAGAGATAAAATGGTTTCAACCCGAGTATTCTCACTACTGAAACCATTTTACTGAGTGCTCAACTCCCATCTCCTCTGCTCGGAAATTTAAAAAGTCAGCTTTAGAGGTTGAAAGGGAAGTGAATAGTATGCATGCATTTTCACATACATATATACTGTTTCCAGCCAATCGCCACTATAAATATAGATTGGTCGCCATGGTTTAAGAGGATGGTCCCTACTCCCAATTTATGGTCTGAATTAAGCAGAGTTTAAGTTTGTGTAAGCCAAATTATTTCATTTGGATTTTAGATTTTGTTCCATAGAGAATGATATGAATTATCAACTAGTTTTAGCAATTTTTAAAGCTTTTATTTATTGAATTATTCTATTTAAATAATAAATATTTTTTCGGATTAATTTAAAAAATTACAAATTTAAATAAAAATTAAAACAATAACGTCAGTAATACTCATAATTCTCAATTATATTATTGTCGATTTTTAAAATTTTTTTTTGATAAATTTTTCTGTACGGTCTATATTAAAAAAAGAAAAAATTATCTATTAAATGCATTAAATTTATTTTTAAATATTTTAAAATTTAATTAGTAATCATATAATAAGTATTTTTCGTTGATGTATAAGATCATAATCACTAATTACTATACCTATGATTGGCAATGTTACGTGAAAGTAGTAATGCAACATCTTGACCACATAGAAACAAAATATTGAAAAAAAAAAAAAAAACTTTATATTTTACATAGAAATTCTTACACGAAATCTTGTAATTTTTTTTTGTATCTTGTAATTTTTTCATCACTAATTAATTGTTAGTGTAGTGTTAATGAATTGATAATGTATGGTACAAAATATAGTTGAGGTTATATTGTAATAAATTCTAAAATATTATGAGATTTTATTTATAAATTTATATTTAGTTTAATTAAAAATATTTATTCACTATATTAAAATTAATGGTAACAAAATTAATTTTGTATACATTATAAACTACATCC
This sequence comes from Carica papaya, assembly GCF_054855325.1. NCBI lineage: Eukaryota > Viridiplantae > Streptophyta > Magnoliopsida > Brassicales > Caricaceae > Carica > Carica papaya. Next base: position 1,582,611 of record NC_142312.1, on the reverse strand, counting down.
AAAAGTTTAAAATATGCTTTACTGGTTTGATCTACTTTTGATAATTGACTCGATCACTTTATAAAAAATTAAATCTGATAAAAATTTTAGATGATTTATTTTTATTTAGTTATAGAAATAAAATATTTGAACAATTTATTTTTCTATATTATTAACATAATTTTTTTAAAAAAGGGTATTATCTAAAATGCTCCTTATATATTATGAATCATAACTAAAGTCTACCCATTTGATCCAATTTTTATAATTAACTCGAATTTAATTAAACGTAATAAAATTTTGTATGATTTATTTAATTTTTTTCCTTCTCAATTCCTACTTTTTGAAACACTTAAATGCATGTTCTAAGTTAATAATCTTTTTTTTTTTTAGTTTTAAAACATCAATTTGATACATACATATATAATATAAAACTAATTTTGGTTTAATTATATTTTAATTACTGAATTATGTTTGGGTCCTCACCAGTTTAGTTTGATTTGTAATTTTTAGTTCAAAAATTACATTTTTTAACTCTTAATCTAAATTGCAATTTAATAATTACGATTATCTAAAATTTAAAAAGTAATTTCATGCCGAATTCATTCAATAATTAATTACTTGGATGATATTTCAACAGATTTGTGACATTGTTTTCAATTATTGGAGTAAGGCTTGTTTGATACATGCCTACTTGATTATATGCTCACCTAACTCTCTCTATGGTAGTCAAATTACCATAATGTCAGCCTCCATACAATAGCTATATATACACATTGTTAATATATATATATATATATAATACATATATATACATACACGTATATATATATATATATTTAATGAATCTAATTAAAAATGAAAAGTTACTATCATCCCTACACAATTATTACTATTACCTTTTCATACTATCATCACTAAACATGAACAATTATTATATATGCATTTTTTTTTTGCAAATTATTATACACCTTATCTCATAATTACCTCTTATATTAATTAAGTTTTCATGAATTTTATAGTTAATATTTAAATAGTTAAAAAATAAACAAGAAAAATTATAGATATTTGTGTGTGTATGTATATATATATATATATATATATGGAAGTATAGCTAATATTATATGAAGACAACGGAGAGACGGTGGCTGACATTGAACGGCCGGCTGACGGTTCCCCGGAGACGAGGACCCACTTAATTGTGGACGTTATTTCACAGTCTCTGTTAAACCTCTTTTTCAACCTTTGATTTTTCTGAAATTCAAAATCATAATTACACACACACACACACACACACAAATAATTCCTTAATGCTAGACAGCCAAGTCAACACCAACCGCAAGTTGACACGTGGCGTAATTTCCATCGACCAAATCTAGTGCTGTTTTTGATATTTGGTGATTAATTAATTAAAGTTTACTGTAACATATTAACTTAAACTAAATATTAAGAAATATATAATATATAATATATTCATAATTTTCTATTCACTTAATTTTTTGAAAATAATTTATCAATTTTAATTATTATATATATATATATTAAATAAATTAAGAGATGAGAAAAAATTAATATAGCGTGAGTATTCTTTTAAACAAATCAATATATAGAAGACTATATATGTGTGTGTGTATGTATATATATATATTTATATATTTATATCCAGAAGATTAATCTTAAAACATGAGCCCGACTGTCCCTGCTCCTTTATAAGAGTCTGAATTCAAAGCTAAACGACGAAGAAATCACTTTTCTTCTTCGCATAATTGAGAATGCCTTCAACCAATAAGAATTCGCCATGTGTCGTCTCGTGATCCATGATGGAACTCGCACGTTTTTCATTGTCTGCCGTGAACGTCCTCAAAGCGGGACCTTCCTATACGTGGCACATCTTAATTGGTTGGTGAGCAAGAAGAGAATGACTCTCAGTAAACGGTGGGCCCCGAAATTGAGTGAGCGCTGCTGTCGGTGGGGAATTCAGATGATTATTATCGGGCGGAGTGAGTCATTATATTTTGACACGTGTAGTATTTTGATTTGCGGGGTTCGTGATTAGACCTAATGTAATTAAGTTCATACTCTCGTTAATCAGTTCTTTCCGAAACTGGAAGAGCAATATAATTTTATATCATATAGTTTTGTGGGATAATTTAAGTCCATTGAAATTTAGTATTTCTATGGCAAACATTATAAACATGTTGGAGTATCCGAGTCAAACCAAAATTATTTAATAATTTATTATAAATATTAAATTCTTGGTAGAGTCATTTTTTATTTTATAAAATTAAAGTGATAAATATTTTAGTCAAAGTTATTATCCACTTAGCATATATAATATTTTAGAAATATTTACTTTTAACATTTAAGATTTATTTATCAAAATCAATTTTTTTTTACCCGAATCCATTTTGAATTTGGGATGGGTTTAATTTTTTTTTTATATTTAAATTTCATCGAATTTATAAATTATATGACCTGAATATGATTTAATTATTTTATTATATTAATATAAATATATATATATTTAGAAAATATTGCTTTCCAAATGACAAATGAGGACCACATTCATAGATTTCATTCATTATTTATTTATTTGAATTGTGTATATATATATATATATATATATATTATATGTTTGTAATTTGTTTGGTATATCATTGTCACATAGAAATTATTATTTTAATAAAAATAGATATTTCACAGTCAACTCATATTCAAGGAGGGCATAGACACTTCTAATCCGTTTTAATTATTTGCCGGTAATTGGGTGGATTGAACTTGACTAACCAACAATAATTAATTAGGCTTATCTCTAATTCACTACTGATTAATCATAACAACTACACTTTTTCATTATCTCTTCCACTTTTTTTTTTCATTAATCGTGATGGTAATGCATATACACACATATATAGTACATGCATATATACAAATTATTAATTTGCGAGTAAAAGTTCCTGTTTGGAGTGTACTTGTGCATTCATATGTCGGCCAAATTTAAATAAAATACAATCTAAATATATATTGAATTCCCACAAAGTAATTGAGATTGTTCTAAATTAGTCAAACTAATTCTTATATTTGGATCTTGTTAAGGATAAGATTAGCAGCAAATCCAATCTTCAAAACGAATTAAAATTACATAACCAAATAGAACCCTATTATTTTTAGCAATCTAATCCTAGTTTGTACTTCTATGAATGGATGTTTGATCTGATCAGTAAAAATAATCCCATAATATTTCGGATATATTTTCTCTTCTCATATATATATATATATATGTATATATGATGTATGTACGTCTCCCTCTCTCTCTTTCTCTATATATATATATATGTATATGTTATGTAGGTAAATAAGCGATGATAAAAACTTAACCACCAATATTTTGATTGGGTCCATTATAGAGTCATAGATAGTACGATTGGAGAGAATTTGACTACTCCTACGTGTCTTGATAAAATCGAATATTGGCAATATCAACATCACCCAAACGGATGCTAGCCAGTGGTGGTGATTAATTTGTTGAAATAATTGAAGACAGAATAATAATTTTGTGGATGTCAAGTACTTGATAACTCTCTCTCTCTCTCTCTCTATATATATATATATACGTATATTAGAAGATTATCATTGTTGTATCTCGCAAGTTACCATACCCTTTTTCACATAATTTCTTTTGTCGGAACATCTTTTCGTAAGAGGGAAAACTAACATAAGAAACCCATATATGTATATATATATAGTATGTTCATTATATAGATACGTGTATGTATGTGGTGTAGTAGCAATGAAAGTTGGTGAAAATAGTGGTTTAAAAATTGAAAGAAAATTAAGTAGCAATTTGTCAATTCTTCTCTTCTTATCCGTCTATAAACTGATTAAAAACATGGAGACCCACATGCACTAAAAATTAATTAATTCATACCGGAGGTCTTTATAAGGGTGGTCGAGGCTTTATAGCACCTACACCATGAACAAAGAAGATAAGTACACATGCTGGTCAAGAGAGTCATGTCTACTTATTTAACCGACATGATGTATATACGTATATATACATACATGAATATGTAAGTTCTTTTGTTCACTTCTTGGTATTCCAACTAAAGGTAGAGAGACAAGACCATAGCAACAACACATGCAATATGAATTATGCATGCCTCGTGAGGATAAGAAGGACATAAAGCCTCATTAATTTTGTTAATTATGCATTTATAAGTGCATGAGACCGTAGCTCAACACTAATGTTATATACATATTGTTGTATATATAGATATTACCATAAGGTGCACGGGGATACCCACCTTACATCTATGTTTTTATAAGTTCATCTCGTTTATCTTAAAATAATTAGTTTCACAAGAACATTTTAAAAGCTCAAATTTATAAATCTATCAAGTTAAAAGCCTAAAAAAAAAATTATTTTCCAAAAAATTTATATATGTAATTTATAAATACAATTTTCTTTTGACCTTTGAAATTGATCAAATTTCAACTGTGTCCTCGTCGCAGTGTCAGGTAGAATATCAAATCGTACTATTAAAGAGCATTAATTAAATGAAAAGAAGCTGTTGCACCTGCAATCAGCCGCGCACGTGCGTCCCTTATGACTTCATTGTCCAAGAATTATTTTCCGTTCAGCCGCCAAGGCTGATTATTATTTCTTGTCGTCAGATAAATATATGTTTATAAACAAATTCCATGTAAATTTCGGAATTATTCTAAACATAGTCTATAAACATATTCTCAACTGCAGCCAGTTTTAACCTAGTGATGATATAAACTATAAGAAAGAAGAGATTTTCACCTTTGATTTGTAGCTTAGCGCTTGCACAACCCTAACTCACTGTTACTTTCAGATGATAGAGCTGTGATCTAACCGGAACTTATCCACTTAATAAGTCTGATTTGAACTCTTTTCACTCTCGGATGGACAATAGAAAGACTGCATTAAAAGCAACAAAAACGACCTGCCAAGCTGCATCAATGGTTAGATCAAACACTGGAGAAGAGGCTGTCTGGTTTACCCGCGGACAGCAAGTGAAAAGACATTGATACAAACAATTAATGCTTAGGGGAATATAATACTGTGGGACAAGAGAAATCACTTGCATAACGAGTACAAGTCAATTGGACTTCACATTTCACTTAATAAGAATTTTACTCCCTACAAATCATATTTCTATGGTAATGTAAATAGAGATTCGGTATTGTATGACTATATATTTACATGAAGTGAACTCTTGAATCACAATTAGCAGAAGCATCAACCAAAGAAGTATTCATCCTGCAAGATATATCAAGATAGTGCCACTTAATGACTTGTCTACTCTATTTATTAATATCTAAAAAATACTCAAAAAGCAATAATCCACAACAAGTTGAAGCACATTAAATCGGAATCCTGAGATAATTTTTCTAGGAGAGGAAGTCAACTGACAGTACAATTCTGTTCTAGAAATGATAGCACAAAGGCGAACCAATTCAAAGGTAATGAAAGGAATAGATATATATAACTCTCCATAAGTCAATAACTGCAAACAAAGGAGATAATTTCGAGTTTTAGCAGAAATTCACCAAGCAGGGCTGAAAAATTCATTGCTGTAGAGATTAAGCGAAAGCGACTCAAATATGCACAATGATGATGGATGATTGAAATGGCCGGCCATTTTCATTTCATAAAGGGAAGATGATAAATAGAGTAGCAAACTCAAAAGTATGTACACTCATTTTTTATTCTGAATGGTATTGAGGTTCTTGAAGTTACAAGCATGGATACAAGTCATGCTCTCACAGAGTATTTACAGCTGGATATGTTGTAAACTGGGAAGCAAAATGATACACGGCCAATGACGCACCATAGCTGTTTCCAGAAAGTAGAGAGGAAAGAAACTGAGCTCCTGATATTACGAATCAATGGATTGACGGGCACAGCGACGTACTCTCCTGCAAGTAACCTCATTTAAGATTATTTGTGGACATTTGCAGAATCAAAGACCCAGTAAATCCAGAAAAAAAAAATGATGAGAAAAGAAAAGAAAGAGAGAAATGGAAGCAACTAACTTGTTATAAGCCTGGATATCTTGCTGGTAGAGTTGAGCTGCCTCAGGATTTGCTGGACTAGTGGGATTTGGATCAGTGAGAAGTGACTGTAGTGATTAATTCAGTAAGAAGTAGAAATAGTCTCATTGCCACTGCTTATTATAGGTGAGGAAGTATGATAGAAATATTACCTGTACGGAGGTTAAAATTGTAGACACATTATGGCAGGGTGACCATGCGTCCTGAATGATATCCATGCACAATGTACCATCACGGTAAACTGCACGAACCAAATTCAAGAAATGACAACATAATAATAATAATATACAAGAGGAAATCTCGTTTACCGGTCAATTAAAATGAAGAACAAAAGAGGATAACAATAAAAACTGCCGCAAAAGTGGAAACAGAGCATTTCTTTATATTTCATCCATTGTTGTGTACAAACTTCAACGACAAAACAGAGAATTTCTTCATGTTTCATACATCATTGCGTACAAACTTCGACAATTACAAGTCTTTATCTAAGCAACATATATAGAAACAACCACTAAAAATCACGAACAAAAGCGCTTTGGTTTACAATCCATCCAAAGTGTTTATTTCAAAAATGAAATCATGTCAAATTGAATGAAAAATGAAGGGGATAGCTAGTAGGTGCTAAGAATAAATATTTCGTTTTTGTTTTCCTATGATAATAATCCAAAACTCTCCTTGGTTCTTGTACCCCTCATCTCTGCTAAATTGGACTTCAAGTTGCAAGTTTTTGGATGCATGCTTCAACCTAGAAAGAACCACCAAAATTCTGAACAGAGGTATTGTGGTTGACAATCTATTCACAGTATTTCTTCCAAAAAGAATTCATCTTCAGATTGAATGAAACATGAAGGGATAGTTTGTAAGTGCCAAGAGTAAACATTTCAGGGACGTTTCTGTTTCTAAAGAATTCCGCAACTCTCAGTTTTACAGCTCATTTCTACTAAACTGGACTCCAGGTTGCAAGTTTTGGATCCAGGCTTCACCTGACTTACATCCTCCATTTACTCAAGTTTCTTTTGCATCCATAAAATAATGGCAATAATTTCACATTTGGTCTCATAGGGAAATCAAGCAACTAAATATTATGCTTAAGTAAAATTGACCACAAATAGCTATAGAAACCTCAAAGTACACCAGTGCAAAAATCAGTCAACAGCATAAGGATACAAGATTGCAAAAAAAGGTGTCCATATCAGAAAGCAAGGAGTTATGTTTAAGTGGAAGATGGATAATCTACTTTTAACACATACAAAGCTATACAATCAGTGCTAGCCTGTTCCTGGCAACCGGAGACCTTATTGTCACCATCGCTAAAATAAAAGTATTGAAATAATATTAACGGACAATTGGGATCCATGATTGAAATGTTCAACAAGAGAATTTTCTTTTATCTGCTTCCACTCATAGCTCAAAATTTTTAGATCCTTGAGGAAAGAAACGAACATAAAAAATATGAAGTAAACACCGCAAACCTTTATTGATTTCCAATCTTATATTAGATTTCACACCCTGCAGTCGGCAGGAACATCCAACAAGGTGCATACTGGGATATAATGATTATGTTTATGTTCACCAGGAAGTATATTTTAGAGTTCACTTCAATGTATTCCTGCTGACTTCATTTGAGTAATTTCTCTACAATGATACAGGCAGAACCTAGTATATCACTGCAGACCTTTCCACCATTAGATCCTTATATCAGTAGCTTATAATTTTCTACAAAAATCCACTTTCGGATGTCCAAGATTCAAACATTTTTTCTTTTAATTTTTGTCTTCAGTCATAGACTAAGAATATTCATATTATATCATAAACCTTACAAAAAGGACATACACCATTTCTTCCTAATCCTGAGAATTTTACGAGCTTACTTTCTCCCACTTTCCCTTCTGGAAACAAAATTACTGTCGCTCGCTAAAATGAGTTCACAACCCAAATCAAAACCATAATGTAACAAAATCAAGGCAAAAAATAAGACACCAACAGTCAATAAGCATAATAATTTACTTACTATTTGGATGGAACATTTCAGACGTGAACCGAACTCGAGGCGGCTTCTCCGGATAATTTTGACCAAATGTCATTCTTAAACTGAAAACACCACCTACATTTTCAACAGACAACCTTTCCGGTTAAAGAACATACACACAACCTTCCTACTCAACCACAACTAAATTTCAAAAAGAAAAAGGATTATCCAAATTTTAACATATCCGCTCGGATCTAGTACAGGTACCTTCCCAAGGAGTCTCATCGGGCCCGAATATGGTGGCGCTCCAAACAAACAGGTTCTCATCGGACAAAGGACTCGCACTACAGCCCTAAATTCCACAATTTAAGATCGGACTAAACGATTAAACAAGAATCAATTCACGTAATTAGACAATTATGCATACTAAAATAGCGGAAAAGTAAAGGATAAACTGCGGAAGTAATCTCACTTCAGGTGGCTCGTTAATGATGGATTTGAGGTCAGACATGAGCCTGAGCTGAGCCGATGATGATGACGCCATTGTCGTTCTGATCTAAGTTACTTCCCTTTCAACACAATCGTATATCGCAAGACAAAAGTGTGAAAGAGAGAGAGAGAGAGAGAGAGAGAGAGAGAGAGATACAAAGAAGAAAGAAAAAGGTGGCTGCTGCCTTCGTTTTTCTTTGAGCTTTTCTGGTTTTGGTGTAAGCAAAATGACTAAATTAGCTGCCGCTGATTTGTTTCTTTTTTATATCAATTTAAGAAAACATAACGCCGTAACGGTCATTTCCTGCGGTTTTCTTTTTGTCTACTCTTCTTCAGCCCCCGGTTTTTCTCTCTACGGTTAGAACTGGACCGTTTGTTGGATGAGCCAGTGAAACTCTGCCACGTAAGCATATCCAGTGCCAAGTGGATTGGACTTCGTTTTGACGCCAAGAGGCCAATAGTCCAACCCACAAACGAACAAAGTTGGCCCAATAATTATTTTTAAGTGGGTTAATTTCTTATTTTTTATTTTATTTTTATAATTAATTTATTATTTATTATTTATGTTTTGAAATTTTAATTACTATTATTATTTTAGAAATCATATTTTTAACAGTAACTATTTGCTGCGGTGCTTATTATACTATCATGATTGAAGAGAGATACGAGGAGGATATATGTAACCCTGTACATACATATATATATATATAGCTTTTCTCACTTTCATTGGGGCAAGAGAAGTATATATGCCGTGATCAGGTGGATCAGCTCAGGCCTACTCACAACAAGAAAACGACACAGCAAACCAAAATAAAATAAATAAATCAAAAGAATATACGGAAGGAAAGCGAAAGCCCCATTTTCAACAGCTGTAATTTCCATGTCTATTTCTCAGAATTTGGCCTTTAATGATCTTCTCCTTCCTGGCGTTTCTCTCTTACCCTTTTTGGGTCTTTTGCTGTCCTTTCTCCTTCTGTTTCTTTCATATAGCTTGTATCTCCGTTCCTGGCTCTTTACAATTTCTTCTGCAATCTTTTCTCTTTCATCTGAGATTTTTTTCTCTCTTTTCTTTTTCTTTTCTGTTTAGATGAGTTTAGGTTTATGTCTTGTTGTAGTAGAGAAAAATTTTTGGCCCGCAAAACGAGGTTAAATTCTTGCCTTTTCTAAGTCACTTTCCATCTTTCTTTCTGATTTCTGCACATTTCTCCTTTGTCCTTCCACGTTCTATCATCTCATCTCATCTCAACACCATAGCAATCGTAGAAAGAGAGAAAGAAATATAATACTTATTATATCATGGTGTCATGTCAATCAATTATGGCTCGTTCTGTTATTAATTAAACTCAGCATTCAGTTTTCATATCACTGGTTTTAAAATAGGTCTAAACCCATCACCTCCATCCTTTTTGCTGAGAGTTTGCTCTCGTTTTGTTATAATGAAAATTGAAATGAATTCTCACAGCAAGTGTAGTAGTCATAGTCTCATGTTTTATTATTTTCCCAGTTTATTTCTCTGTGTACTCTTGCTTCTGAGCTCGACCCAGATGAGATGCAAGGCTGAAGGTAAATGGGTCACGCAGTTTCAATTCTGAATCATTGTGTGTGAGGATTCAACGAGCAGAATTCTGATAAACTGAATTTTAACACTTGTGTTTTTTGTCATGTGTTGATGTTGCAGGTAGATCAGAGCCAAAGTCTATTACTTTTTCTAAGGTAAAACATATAACATTTTCGGTCTTTTCCCATCTGATTTTCACATTTTCAGTGAAGTAGTGAGAGTTTTTCTCCGGAATTTGTTTGTTTGGATAGACAGTCGACGAAGAGAAAGCGGCATTGAGGGCTCAAATAGGGTCAAGGCCTCCGAGATGCGAAAGAAGGTGCAGCTCATGCGGGCACTGTGAAGTCATTCAGGTTCCTACAAACCCTCAAGTTCAAAAAGGGAAGAGATCAAATCCTTCAACAGTGTCTAATGTTGCCTATGCAAGAGGTAATGACAACTCCAACTACAAGCCAATCAGTTGGAAATGTAAATGTGGAAACTTCATCTTTAACCCTTGATCAAATTAGTGATTCGCCCTTTTTTGGATCCAGCTAGCCAACACTTCTATATATATATATGTATGATCATACATACATATATATATATATATCTATGTAAGTGAATATTCTTTTTAATTTCTCCTTTTTGACCTGTTTATGGTCGGGGAAGGACGACAAGTTCGTCTCTATGACTATATATATATATATACCCTTGTAACGAGTCTATTATTCTCTCTTTCACCTGTTCATGGTGTTTTTTCTTTTACAAGATCATGTAATCTCTTGATTGCTGCATAGAAAGATGGCAAGATATCAAATGGGTTATGTGCAAATGGAATGCTGATCATCTCTTTTTTTCTTCATATATATATATATACACACACATATATATATCTCTAGTTATAGAGAGATGGGAATTAGCTTGGAATCTACTTTTATACCAGGGGATATAAGCATATGTTGTCTGCCAAAATTAATGGCTTAGAAAGCGTAAAGATATCAAGAGGCATTTTACAGGCTCTAAAGCTAGAGAAAGTACATCATGCACATAACACGCTCTAGCCTAGGGACAAATCCAGAGGAGAGGATTAAAAATTCAGTTTGAGAGTAGAGAGAGATAAGTGGGCGTACTACACTCCACCGTTTTGGTTTCTCCAATAAACGTCAATTTATTTGAAGAAAGAACTGTGAAGGAAGAGCCATGGTTGTGCAGATATATACATATATATATATATAGAGATCTATGTGTAAACGAGATTAGTGCTGTGTATATTAAGGGAATAGAAAATAGGTCGCTGACTAATCTCTGTCACTGCACAGTTCATAATCAGAGACACATGCACCATTTGCTAAAAGCTGAATCTGATTGTGATCTCCTCAATAATTCTTGGATTGGAAGGAAATATATCTTCTTGGTTCTGCTCTAAAAGGACTTACTTTTCTTTTCCCTATACTATATAAGTTCTAGAGCTACGAATTTTTTCTTCTTTTGGCATTGACAATTTTCCAATGAGAAATGTTAAATGAACGAAAATTTTGTACAAGATAATGTTAATTACTCATATATCCTGCTGTTTGTAAATGATTTTTGTATAAATTACTTTCTGTACGTATAATATTACTCGTTGTAAATTCAATTCAATCTTGAATTAAGGTACTAAGTAAATTTTATCTATGTTTTGAGTCTTCACGATAACTTTACAAATGATGTTTGTCTGTCTTAATTGAGAAGTTTAAAAATGATGTCCTTAGTACAAACATGTGTTCATGATAATTACTTGATTGTACACTTGGCTTTTTCCTTTACCCATATAATTGTTTGGGAAGTTTTGTATTTGTATATATATATATATATATATTTTGAATTTAGGGTTAATATAGAGTCAGTATAAAAAGGTAATCTGGTTTCCTCAAAGTAAAACTGTGTTTAAGCAAAAACCCACATTCACAAAATCTCTTATATTTTCTAAAAATTTCTATTTGATGCATAACCACTTGCTTAATATTCTTACAACACATAACTCCTGCTAACATATTGGGAAGATGAAACATGAAGTGGTGAATCACGTGGGATTGAGTTTGGACAGACTCGATCAATCTCCATTGTAGAAGTCTACCAAGCTTTTGTTTTTTTGGAGAAAAAAAAAAAGAGAAAAGAGAATGTTTTTGTGCAAAGGTCAAGTCACTGGCAGAATAGAGAAGAAAGCTGGACAAGATACCCCCACCATTAAATTGCAGAAAACGGATTCCCAATGCTTCACCTTCTCAACTTTTCTTTTCATGTGATTTTTAGTACTTTTAATTTTCTCTGGGGTAATATTTGTACAGACAAAATATACCATTAATAATACCATTAATGCGTTTTCAATTTCCTCTATTTTACAACACAGTTACTCTTTTACGTATTTGTGTGTGTATATATGTATACTTCACAATATATAGCTACTTACTCCAACACCCCTTTTGTAGAATGAAAGAAAAAAGTGTATTAAATAATTCTGTCGTCTGGTATTAAACTGATATATATAAAGAAATTTCCGTACGATACCGATTGAAGGTGGCAAAATGGCCCTGTGGGAGGGCACTTTCGCGAGTCATCTGGGTTTTGGCAAGATTTGAAAATCAAAGTCGTACAAATTTAAAGGAGTGTATGATGGGCAACAGCTCGAAGGTGTTGTACAATTCATGAGCAGTTAAAAGGTACAGTGACATTTTTCAATGGTCTTGTTTCCTGCAAAATCAGGAGCCTTGGTCTTGTCAATGAGGCAAAACAGTGTACCTTTTGTATATTATAAGTGATCTTGGAGAAGACATTTCATACCTGAACCTTATTTCTTTTTTTAACTTATATATATATATATAATATATGGGTGTGTGTTTCTGTGTATGAATGTATGTATATATATGTATGAATGCACATTTGGATTTGACGACCTGACCGTCCTTCTCTTACAAGTTACACCAGAAACTTCTTTTCAAGTTAGGATCTTTGCAGGCTGTTAATCTTTCATGAGATTCATTAATATGCCCCAGAGGAATCGCTCGTACTTAAATTCACGAAGCTTATATTGCATTTATTTATTATTAAATTAATCAAATAAGAAATTAATGGCGAAATACCAAACTAGTTACACTCACAGTATTATATATACGTATGAACTTAGTTTTAATTTATTTAAATTAATTTGAGTAATAAAACAAAGTAAATGACTCACCGTGAATAATTTTTGGAGAATTTAGAAATGATAATTTAATAGTTCATATTTTTATTTAATTATTTAGAATACTGGTATAAAGTGCAAGCTGAGCAAGAAGATGACAAAGTCCAGCCCCCGTCTGATTCGTAAATGGTTAGACTCATTGATCGAATTGGGCCATTCAATTAGCTCACTCTAACGAGCTTTGACCTAGCCTACCCTAAAAGTCAACAGGTCATCAAAAACCTGCAGTTCATACTTAAAGTAATCAAAAAGGCTAAGTTGTTTGTTCAAAGCCTAAAATTGTTTCCAACATGATTAGTCATGTAAATACATCTCTATAAGAGTCCAACTCTCTGTAGCTATCCTAATAAGATTGGCCGATGAGGATACCGCGGCCCTGCAAAATTTATATCAACTTAATCTCAATTTTCGGGTTGTGTTCCTAGAATGTGAAATACACAGAGCAGCCTCCTGTCTCATGGAAAAGAAAATCTGGGTCTGTACCTCAAGGAATCCATAATATGATGAAGCTATCAGGATTCAACATGTCAACTCTAAAGTAACTGATTCATATATGATATATTTGTGCAACAAGAGTTACATCTTGTCAAAGTACTCAGCTATCTTATCCATTAGTTCAATTGATATAGGAAGGCATCGCAAGGGGATCCATTTGCAAATAACTGATCTTCACCGCGAGTTTTATCCCTGTTTATCTCGGGAACCTGGTTCATGTAGAAAAAAATGAAAATTTGTAAGCATCTTAATGACATAATTGATTGTGCAAGCACATTTAAACCAGTGAAATTGAGTGAACCAAGGTGGAGAAGGTGCAGTACTATATAAATGAAGCAGACTGCTTTAATTAGTAATGCAGAGCTTATAGCAATGGCTTTAAGAAATTTCACAATGTTATTGCCAATAATATACCAAAGGATACAATGTTCAACTATCAGAAGACCAGGTGTATCATGAGCAGGGCCTCTTACTTCACACGAGTTCCCTCCCAGCAAGTGCAACTACATCAGTGTTACCAAAAACGTAAGTTAATCATCAGTGCAGGTAAAGGGGAAGAGCTCAAAGGATACAGGAGCTTTGCAGGGAGAACAAAATGAGTCAATTTTCTATGAAGATAGGGTGTTTCTCCTCCCTTCTCAACATTAATCCCTATCACATTGTCAGCCCTACCAAGGGTATTTCAAGACGTTTTTATTGCTGCAAATGTATACTTGAAGACAGCACTACTTCAGTCTCTCCAAGTTCCTGTCCAAATATGGGCGGATATATACAAAGATTTTCGCAGGGACTAGTGCAATCACATGGTAAAACAGTGCTTCTTGTACAAATTCCCTAAATATTCTTATTTCTCATTTTATCGGACTCATATACCATGGCAAAATTAGTGCATGAGTGTTCTTCAACTCCATCTAAAAACTACATGGGTTCACAATCTGTTGTTAGTGACCAAGATGTCACCTTTACTAATGCATTTTGGAGGGAGTTACTTTGCCTCAGTGGTACAAGAGTCTCTTTTAATTCAACGTATAACCCTCAGTTAGAGGTGTTCAAGAGGATAATTGAAATTTAGTTGGCACTTTAGGGTAGCTATGGACAGATCTACCTAGGGTCTAAGGGTTTGTAATTGAGAGGTACAAGCATTTTTAAGCAGGGGAACATTTGTGATTTGTGAAGATTCTGCAATTTAAGGGTACCATTGGATATTATAACAAAAACTTGGGATTCCAAAATTGGAAAGGCCATTCAAGCATAAGCTCCTTTTCAATATTAAGTCCTTGCATATTAAGGAAGAAGACTCTGACCAACGCACCCGGGCATGGCTTTTGACATCTGAAGTGTGGGATTCCAGGATCGCTAAAACCCTATCAAACTCAACAGAAAAAGAAAGACAACAGCTGGTGTTGTTTTGATAAGTGAATTGTTATTATTCGTTTCTTTTTTTAAATGGCCCCAATGGGTCTCGTAAAGCTTTGAACTACCACCCTCATAGTAATATGGGGGGATGCAACCAACGCAACCATATTATTTGTTGGTGTTGAATTATCATTTCCAAGAATCTGTTCACATTCTCTCCCTCCCTTATCCTCTCTTCTTAGAGTACCATCCTCATATCAAAAACAAAAAAGATTTTAGATCTCATTTTCTATTATCATGCAGAACTTCTCTTTCTTCTTAGATTGCTATCCTCATATTAAAAACACAAAGATCCTGAATTCTAATTTTCTATTGTCATGCACAACTTTGCTATTGTTACCATATCATTTACCTTAATCCTTACGCATAATCACAATCTCCTTCCACATTCAAATCCTTAAAGCCCTCACTTCTTATTTTTTAAGAGAAAATAAAAAAGCTTCTAGAAAAATAATGAAGTTGATCATCAAATGCAAAACCTCCTGCTACATGCATGGTATAGTTGTTCCTCATCAATACAGGCTTTTTGGATTAGCAACAAGTGAAGTCCTTACTAACCCACTTAAACAATAAACCCTCTATACTCCAATCAATTCTGGAAACAAAGCAGTCTCACTCCTAACAAATGGAAGGATAACTCTTATCTCATTTATCCCATTATTTCATAATGATCCTAGGTTCACTGGCTACCTATATACTAATTTTGTGGCTAAACACACTGATAAACTTTGGAGAATAAATATGCAAAAATTTCATCTCTGTTGACTTGCAAGTATTCTGAGAATGAACGTCATCAAAAAACTACTTTTCCAGTTAGAAACAACTAGGTTTATGAAGTAAGAACCACTGGCATACAGTGGTAGATGGAGCTTCTCTGAGTACTATTGTCAATGGTAAGCTATCACACCAAGATAAGCATAAAACACCTTCAAAAGGATGCTTACAGGGACTTTTTGTTTTTTGAAATAACTAATTTAGATAACAGACTTGGATCCCAATTATTGCCAAATCCTGTCTACGAACATATCATATCTGCCATGTACATCTAGTTACATTGTTGAGGTGTAATGAGCATTACTTAGCCAATTATTGATAGAAGATACAATTACCAAAGACAACTAGATATAACTATGGTATAAACCAACAAAAGAAAAAAAAAAATCTTTTAGAACTACACTCGAACCATCCTCATTTTATTCATGGGATCAAATATAGTATGCACATCGCGAACCAAAGAGAATGTTCATTGTTTACATTAAAACCATGAAGTAAATATCAGTGCTCTCAAAGGCATTACATAGATAGCGATAGTAAAACCTGGATCAAAGCAGCCATAGCTCACAGATTTATCATCATTAGACAAACAGCATGAGCGCAGAAAACCACCTTTCAAGAGATCCTGCATGCTAAAACTCTGTCAATGCTGTGCCCATTGAATCTGCTTAATGTCAATTCCTGACTTCACCATCTCGTAAAGAGGGCTCATGTTTCTCAACTTCTGAACCTGAGACACTGTAAGCTCAATAGCCCGGTCAATCTCCTCCTCCGTGGTGAACCTCCCAATGCCAAACCTAATGGAAGTATGGGCCATATCCTCCTCAACCCCCAAAGCTCTGAGCACATAAGAGGGCTCCAAGCTAGCGCTGGTGCAGGCGCTCCCACTTGAAACAGCCACCTCCTTCAGCCCCATCAACAAGCTCTCTCCTTCAACGTACGCGAACGACAAGTTCAAGTTCCCTGCATAGCGCCTCTCCATGCTCCCATTCACGACAACCTCATCGAGTTTCTCACGGATTCCCTTAAGCAACCTCTCCTGCAAAGCCCTGATCCTCTGGTCATCATATTCCATCTCCTTCATGGCCACCTCACACGCCGCGCCAAATCCAACGACCAAAGGCGTTGGCACGGTCCCGCTACGGATCCCTCTCTCCTGTCCACCTCCGTTCATCTGGGGCTCAACCCGAATACGCGGGCGCCGCCTCATGTACAGAGCTCCAACGCCTTTGGGTCCATAAATCTTGTGGCCACTCAGAGACATCAAGCTCACATTCCATTTCTCCACATCAATGGGAATCTTCCCCAAAGCTTGGGCAGCATCAGTATGGAACGGGACATTGCGTTGCTTGCAAATCTTCCCAATTTCTTCCATAGGCTGAATAACCCCAATTTCGTTATTGACAGCCATGACAGAGACCAGCCCGGTATCCGGTCTAATAGCTGCTTCCAACTTATCCAGATCGACAATCCCATCTTTTCCAACGGGCAAGTAGGTTACATCGAATCCTTCCTGCTGGAGATGCCTGCTGGAATCAAGAACGCACTTGTGCTCCGTCTGGGTAGTGATGACGTGCCTCTTCTTGTCCTTGTAGAAGTGCATAACACCTTTTATCGATATGTTGTTCGACTCGGTGGCTCCAGAGGTGAAGACGATCTCTTTCGGAGATGCGCCGATGAGAGCTGCGACCTGCTCGCGTGCCGCCTCCACGGCATGATCCGACTCCCAGCCGTAGAGGTGGGTGCGAGAATGGGGATTGCCGTAGCGGGAGAGATAGAAGGGCAGCATAGCGTCAATCACCCTTGGGTCAACCGGGGAAGTTGCTTGCATGTCCAGGTAGAGAGGTCGCCCCCGGATACGCACCCCTTTCATGAAGATCCCTGCTTCATCTTCATTAATCTCCGCCGCAGCGGCAGCTGTGGAAAAGCCACGAATTGGGGCGATAGCGGCGACGGTGGCTCGGTTACGAGTGTACCGGAGGGCGGTGCGCAGATGTTTCGAGCACGCCATTACCTTTTTTTAGGGTTTCTAATCTTTTCGTAGTTGAAGCCTCGTTTTTTTAGTGAAGAGATTAATCTTTTCCACCGAAAGCAGGAATGACGCAAACCGACAGATTAGCGTCACCGAATGGTTAAGAGTTCAAATGACAGAAATCCGACACGTGGCTAGTTTGGAGCCTTTGATGTTCATACGTGATTGGAACGGCGTCGTCTCAGGAAGTGTCGGTGACCAAACGACACCGTTTAACCAAAACGACATCATGTAATGACTTTTAACCATAAACGGGATCGGAAATAATTAACGCCGACCAACGGTTCACAGGTCTCCTTCGACACGCGCCATTAAAGCACGTGACGACAATAGTGAAGTTGCAGAGATTTTGAGCTTACAACTATAAATCTCACTCCGTCTCTCTCTCTCTCACTCTCTCTCTTTCTCTCTCTCTTGGTTCCCTTATTTGTTTTTAAAGAACAAGATATGTGTCCTCGAAGATCCGAGTTTTCAGATCCAATCCGAGTGATAAAATCCCACTAGCTATACACAAGTACAAGTCGACATCTAAACAATAAATTTCAGCACCTATTTTTAGAACCCACCACAATTTCCATTACCAAGACTGTTTCTTCTCTTTGAACTTAATTAAATGTTCCATTTCCAGTGTTGAAGGAGGAAAAAAAGTTTACTCACCATTTATAGAATCTTAACAAATCGATTGTATCTTCTTTTTCTGGGTAAGTTTCTCTTTAAGGTTCTGCTTAGATCTTTGTCTAAATACAAGCACAGATCCGTTTCTCTCTTCGGAATGTTGGTCTCGTCATTATATTTTTCCCTTTTTTGTATGATTTGTTTGTAGTTTCAAGTCATTGTCATATAATTGGCTTTCATAAGATGGATCTTCTTTTCCATTTCCCAATGGAAGTTTTCTTGTATTTTTCGGTGCATTTTTTATTTGGTAGGAGGGAATTTTTTGGATTTCTTGTCGGGTTGTTGATGGAAAAAGCCTAAAAGAGTTTTTGTTTCTAGAAAGAATTCATCTGTTAGATCTCTGCTTTTCTTGTTCTGTCAGATTCTGAGCTATATGCTTCTTCATGAATGACATAATTTCACAGGATCTTGGCGTTTATTTATTCTAAGCCTCGATTTGTGCTCAGATTTGTTATCAGTGATCTTAGATTCTGTTGAACTTCGTGTGAAACATGGTATTAACATATACTTAAGGTTCAATTATTCTCCTTTTTGGTCTATTGAATCTGTTAGCTCCAATTCATTACACTCTCCGGCAATGGAGCTACGTTAGATATTGAAGATTTTTATTGTCTTGCAAGAAATGCTGAAGAAATTGTTCTCTGTTGAAATTTTGGACAGGTGGCCAAAGGAAAACTCAACATGTTTAGGGTGTCGCCGCATAGACATCAGAGATCCAAAGGCTTCAAGGTGAAGCATTGTCTGCAACTATGCCTTCTGATTGGTGTTTGTATCTGGTTGCTCTACCAAGTCAGGCATTCATTTGATAAGAAAGCAGCATATGAGAAAGGTACGAAGGCCGGAAATGAGGTTGTGAAGTTGGGAAGAAAAGATCTGAACACGGGAATGGAGGAAACAGGCATTAGGGATGCAGGGCACAAGGAAGAAGAAGATGAAGAAGGGAACAAGAATGAACAAGAAGAAGAAAGCAAGCCTGGGGAGATTGATAACTTGCGAAAAGTTGGCGAGGATGATGACACTGAAAATCATGAACCAGATAAGGTTGAAGAGGTAAACGAGCATAGGGAAGATCATTTAGAGGGACAAAATGAAGAGAAGGAGATTGAGGAGAAAAAAGAAGAGAATAATGAAGAGAGCGGGGGCAATGGCAGCAATGAGAAGGAGAGTGGAGAAAGTGAAAATCGCGCACAAGAAGGGAGTGAAGAGAACAATAGTGGAGAAACTGATCAGGGAGAGAACAAGGATATCCAAAGTGAAGAGAGCAACGAGAAGGAGAGTGAACACGAGGAGGCTGATGAGGGCAAAGAGAAGATCAGTGAAGAGGATAAATTTGAAGAAAAGGAAGATAAGACTGAGAATTCAGGTACATCAGAAGATCAGGTTCATGAAAGAAGTGATCTGACTAGTGAGGAAGCAAGAGAGAGACATTACAAGGGGGATGATGCCTCCAGTGAAGTAGTCCATGAAACTCAAAATAATGGAGCTGAAAATGAACAAGGTGGTTCAGAAAATCTTAATGAGAAAGAGCAGGTAGAAAACAAAGAAAATGACTCAGTTGAGCAAGAGGACAAAGCAAACAGAACTGATGAAGTTGAAACTCATCAAAATGAGTCAGCCTCAAACGTGCAGGAGGGAGAAACTGTTGAGAAGAATGATTTTATAAACACAGCTACTGGTGAAGAGACAAAGGAGAGTTCCAATCCAAATTCCATGGACTCAACAGAATCAAATGAGCAGCTGCGAGAAAACTCAGAAGAAAAAACTGATTCATCTCCACAGAATGAAACTGAGAATAGAACCCAATATCAAGACAAGACAACAGATGGTTCTTCATCAGAAAATGTTGTCCTGCAGCAAACAGAGAAATCTGAATCAGATTCTAATAGTGAGCAGTCAGATTCAAACACAAACCCTTCCACGACAACAGAGAATGGGGAGGGCATAGATTCTATCAGCAATTTGGCATCTGCTCTGCCTGGTGGCCAGACTGACAATCCAAATGAAAATTATAATTCTGAGCAAAAGGAACAAGTTCAGTTTTCTGATTCTTCAAACACACAAAAAGAAGATGCATCCTCAAATGCAGATAGCAACAGTGAGGCAGGCCAGAATGAAGATGTTAATGCTGTTCAGAGAGACACCGATGACAACAATAATGCCGATGCTGGCCACGAGAAATCAGTAGATTCTTCTGGGTCTTCAAATTCTCAAGAAGAGAAAGAGGCTTCTCCTGACACAGGTAATAGCACAGATTCAAGCCAGGATGATCAGAATTCAGATACTAATATTTCTCAAAAAGAGAAAGAGGCATCTCCTGACACAGGTAATAACACAGATTCAAGCCAGGATAATCAGAATTCAGATACTAATATTTCTCAAAAAGAGAAAGAGGCATCTCCTGACATGGGTAATAATGCAGATGTAAACCAGAATGGTTCTTCAGATACCAATACTCAAGAACAGAAAGAGGCATCTCCAGACACAGGTAGTAACACACACGCAATCCAGAATGGTGAGAATGGTTCTTCTTCAGATACTGATACTCAAGAACAAAAGGAGACATCTACAGACACAGGTAGTAACACAGATGCAATCCAGAATGGTGAGCATGGTTCTTCTTCAGATACTGATACTCAAGAACAGGAGACATCTACAGACGCAAGTCGTAACAAAAACGAAAACCAGAATGATCAGAACACTTCTTCAGAGATTAATCTCTCTCAAGAAAGGAAAGAGGCATCTCAAGACACAGGTAGTAACATAAATGACAATCAGAATGATCAGAACGGTTCATCTTCAGAAACTAACAAAGTTGCAAGCCAGAACGCCCAGAATGGTTCATCCTCAGATACTAATGTTCCTCAAGAGGAGAAAGAGGCATCTTCAGACACAGGTAGTAATACAGATGCAAGCCAGAATAATGAGAATAGTTCTTTGTCAGATAATTCTATCTCTCGAGAAGAGGAAGATGCTCGAACAGATGCGGGAACTTTGCTGGAGACCACTTCTGTCGTGAACAACGGCAAAGATGCAGTTGCTGAGTGATGTTCTTCACAAGTGGTCTTGTTGTTTCACACGACTGTTGATTAAATATTAGAGAAGTTTTGTACTTAGAATTGCTGCCGTCGATGATTTGGGCGATTATAAATCTTCTTTGGTTTTAATTCATGTTCTTCAGTTGTAAGATCCCGACTAGAACCCTGGTAAATATAATGGTTAAATGTTTGAGTTGAGCTTCTAATTCTATAAATAATATAGGCACAGCAATGTAGTTTAAATTGTGGATTGAACATGGACAGAGTAGTGCGATTTGGATGCCTTGTTGAAGTTGTAACAAGCGACAAACTCCAATCTACAATCTAGAAGATTATTTATTACATTCTACCAAAGTAAAAATAAATCTCAACGTTGTTACTCATTTAACTTCTATAAGATGAACTATGGCATACTTCTTGATGATTCGATAAGTGTTCACTTAGTTACCTATTTTATTGACTCCGATGCTCGAGTAAAATAGCCGATACAGGTTTCAATGAACGGTAAGCATTTTCCCTTCAAGAAAATGAAATATTAGCGTGAAATGCTAAAAAGATTATATGTTATTATTATATGTTAAAGTCATAACACTTTCTCATTCAACCAAAATGTAGATTTTCGAATTAATCATGTAAGTGATCCTCATTGAAACCAAGATAACAAACGGGGGGTGGGTATTAATGCTTGCATGAATGCTTTATATTATTTATGTAATCAAGAAAAAGGTCGTAATAGATGATGGAATCTGTTGTATACAATCCATCAAAGTATAGTTACATTATTCATTTATTTTTAGGTGAGACAAGAATTTGCTTCTTGTTTCGGTCGTTTTCTGCATAAAAGCATTAGGCGGTTTTCAAGGTTGGAAGAAGACTGATATAACTCCACATATATATATATATATATATATATAGATTGTTGAAGCAGTAAAGGCAGCAGATTGTAAAGATAGCAAGCAAAAACCGAAAGTGTCCCCCATACCTACATTTAGAATAATTCTAAAACTTCTTTCAATTTAGTTGTAAATTTACACTTTTAAAATAATTAAAACAATTTATTATCGAAAATCCAGTTTATATCGTCTTCCCAACTTGCATTTTTAACACCTTTCAGTGCCCACTAAATTTTACGAAGACAGAATACCTCATCCAGCATCGCTTCTCTTATTCATCATTTTGCAAAAACAAAAATAAATCAGATACGATGTGGGACTGCTACTACTCCTCATTTGAATCTCAATTTTCCAGAATCAAATCCCTCGTTGCTTTGATTTTCTTGTAGCATACTTAATGCGCGAGATTGTAACCAAACAAAAATGATTTCTTGCAACAGTGATCAATAAGGTTCAGCAATAAAATTCCAAGTCATGGATCGATCTTATTAGTAAAAGGCGTTTTAAACCAATACAATGAAGATCTCGTAAAGACCAAACTGATAGAATCTACCATCCGGAGAGAAAATGGAAACACTTGCTTCTGGCATACAACAGAAAATTCATCTGTCTTTTTTATCTTTTAGGCAATTTTCCAACAGAAATAAACAAGGGACAGTTATGAAACAAATTCTCCATGGAAGTCCTAGTGGTGCTTATTCTCGAAAAGGCCATCTGGTCCTGGAGAAGACACAAAACCACAGAATGAGAAACTGTAATATCACTGTGCAACAGCTTGCAATTAGATTTTATGATGGTTACCAAACATCTGAACAAGCACATACACACTTATTTGCAATGGTATCTTTTGTAATTGTTTTTGCCACTTCAACAAAGAACTTTACCTACAAATCAAGGTCACACTGGAACTTCTTCAAGACTGTTAACCAGTCTATTCAAAAGCTGTCTCAAGAGTTCAAAGCAGCAGCTTTCTTATTATTAGATCTAAAAACCCTTCAGTTTTACCATATAGATTTAGAATAACTACCAAAAAGAAGTGATGCACAACATATATAGTTTCCTATTAACCAATGACTGCACATATGGATAAGATCCTCAGCCAGAAATCCAAAAAGACCATAATCAACGTAAGTCTATTTGTAATGCACAATATGACAGGAGTATACATCAACAATCCAACCTAGACAAGTTTGGCCCATACTTGCAATAATTTTCAAAAAAACAAAGATGGCGGATAAGTATTGCAAGAGCTGAACCTAGAAAGAGTTGGTTCCACCTCAATGCTAGACAAAAAAATGGGTGGATAAAGATCAAGCCAGAGGCAAGGTCAAGAACCATATCCTGAATGGAGATACACATATCTAAAACAAACAAACATCCACATAAAGCAAATTTCCATTTAGTTATGTACTTACTTAAAAACGAATGAAACTCGATTTCACGAAATAAAATCCTCTACCAAGACATTCACAGAGCATTCAAAAGCCATTTTAAAGAACCTATTTTATGCAAATAGGGAAAGCAAATTGGACTTGAGGTTGCAGCTGGAACCACTTCAAGGTGGAAGCTATGCTGCAGCTGTGAGGAGCCAGGTGTGGGGGGGGAGCCCAGGTTGAGAAGAAAGGACCCAAACCCAAATCAGGATCTGATAATTTCAAATTTCAAAATGCATTAGGCTGACCGCTAGAGGGGCACGCCATTTTGGAAGAGGCCAAAATGTTGCAGGGAGGAACAATAGGTCCAAAAGGAGCTATAAACTATCATAAGCAGCTGCTTGGATTATATTCACTGTATCAGAATCATCCAATAATCCAATTAACTAAACCTTTGCAGTGTACCACATTGATCATCACATAATAAGATCCAAAGGTCTTTGGTGTCCATATACATATGAATTATGGATCATGGCCTATGGTTTTTTGGGGATAAACAAAGCAATCACTGGATCAGCTAAGGAAGAGTTATGGGCTTGAAAAAGAAACAGCAACGGAAGGAAGCATTTAGAGCTCATTCCTCTTACAATATTATAGATTGTGTGGAGAGAGAAATAAGAGAGCTTTTGAGGGAAAAGAATAGGACACGGGTAAAGTTAGAGAGAGATGGCACCAGGTGTTGGGGACCCCATTCTTTCTCTTGATGAATTTCGGATTTTATTGACATATTAACTGATTTGTAAATAATTTTGTACATAGGTCACCCCTTGGTGCTGTGACGTAATGATACGGTATACTTTTTACTTCAAAAAAGAAAAATAAGGTCCAACAATCCAGCAATTAGTAATACTATAGATTACACTGCCATTTTGAATAAACTAAACAAATAAAATTAAATCTTCAAAGGAGATGCTTTCCACTATTTTGGTTAATGTGAAATTATGAAAATGTAATCAAAATACTCGAGCATCTTCATGCAACGAGAATCCATAGTGCCAACAACCTCAATATGCTCAAATGTGTCCCAATACAGTGAGTAGAAAGCGAATACACAACAAAAAAATAAAACTAGGCCATACTTTCATGAAGACTGGAGATGAAACCAATCCTAATGTTGGATTCAACACTAAATTTGCATGAATGATTCAAATAAGGCCATTGTGAGTCTTGCATAAAACCTACCTAAAAATCTTGAGAACAAAGTAAAAAGGACAAAAGGCCTTATAATATAACAAGACAAACAGATTGTTTCCACTTTTAATTACTTGGAAAACTACAATTCCAATTTCTGCTTAGCTAGTCAGGTATAAGGGGAGTCATAGCCACCCAAAGCCCATGGTATCACTACAGATAATATTTTCCTCATTAACTGCCTTGAATAAAACCACCTAATCTAAGGATGTCAGAATCCCCCATTTTTTTGAAATAATCAAAGTCCCCCATTAAACTAACAGAAATGCCTTTATGGTAAAAATGCTTGCTTGTTGAAGAGAGGTTTCCCACTCACTCCAGCAATAGAACATAGGCCAAAAAAGAAAGCCAAACAACAAAAGACCAATAGAATGTTGTGACACAAAAAAAAAATTATGGAACTGAGCACTAAATAAAAGTTGACAACAGCACAAAGAAACATACCCCATGGGAACTCTTTGCTGCGAATGTGCAAGTAATCATAAGCCTGCAGAGAGAGACGAAAGTACACAGTGATCAGATGTTCAAAAGTACACAAGGGGAACCTTAATGATTCACCTAGTCATCAAAAAACAATAAACACACTACGTAAAGTCAATATAAAAAGAATATAAAGAACAGAACAAACTAAGTAAACATGATCTAAAAACAAAACTCACAGGAGGATCATCATGGTGGGGATGACCCTTGGATAAATTATAGATCGCTAGAACAGTGCATGTAGCAATTCCCAAATAAGTTATCTTCTCCCACTTTGAAGCCTCAGCTTAAAAAACAAATCAAAAGACCAAATCAATTACATGGAAATCAGAAGCCAAAAAAGTAAAAAAGAAATGCTTCTATAATCTAGCCAAAGAAATAGATAGATCTTCAATCAAAGAAATCCTAATTCTCTTACCTCCGACCATATTTCATCCGGCGCAACACTGAAAAACAACAAAGAACTACGAATCTAAAAGCAAACACATTAACCGTAAATCTAGTCAAAAAGTAGATAGATCCTCAATCAAAGAATAACTAATTCTCTTCTCTCCAACCATGTTTCATCCGGTGCAACACTGGAAAATAACAAAGAACTACGAATCTAAAAGCAAAAACATTCAGGGAACGCCAATATCAACCATAAATCCGCCCCAATAATATCAGAAACAAGCGGATAAACTAAAACCCTAGTCCGCGTGAGATCGAAATCAAAATTAACATTTGTACACAAAGAGAGAGAAATACCAGCTTCGTCGTGATGGGCAGAAGAAGCAAAACCTCTCTTGGGAACGGCGGGAGCTTTAGGGCTTCCGCGCATTGCAGTTCGAAGAAGAGCGGATCGAACGGTCGCCATAGCCATTCTTCAGTTTCTCTCTCTCTCTCTCGTTGTTCGAGATGACACGAAATGAAACCCTTTTCTGTTCGCGTTTCTATTTCCCCTGTTCCACGGGTCCGCGCTGTGCACGTGCAAGTCACGAGTCTTCAAAATTATATTATAATACATTCTCCACTTTTGGGCCGGGTGGGCCGGTCAAATTGAGTTGGGATTTAAAATTGCATTTCAAATAAATTTAAATTTTATCAAAATTTTAAAATAAAATTTGAGTCTCTTACAAATATATCCCTAAATATCTATAGGATATTTTTAAAATAAAAAAAATTATAACCTTAAATATTAAATTATAATTTTTAATCACTAAAATTTTTTAATTTGTAATATCGAGGTTGTAGTAATTTTTTTTTTTTTTTATCACCAACCATCAAACAGTATTATTACAATTCTTAAATAAAGTTGAATCTCATATAAATTGTATGAATAAAAATAATTAATATTTAAAATTAAAAAATTTATACTAATATTATAAGTACTAAAATTTATTTTTAAAGTAAACATATAAATATGTATAAATTAACTGAATATGATTAATTTTTCAAACAATGTAGGGAAATTATCTATATCATCATAATTGTAATTTAAAAAATAAATATAAGCAAGTTATCTAAATATTTAATATAGTTTTAATTAGAATATAATAGATTGAACAACTTAAATCAAATTATATAATTCACAATTAATACTTTTAATTTGGTTGAACTATAATAAAAATTTATATAAGATAAATTAACTCTGAATTATCTAGCATCTTATCTCGTACGAGTAAAAAAAAAAAAAAAAAGCATGACACAAAAGATGCTATCAAGCATAAAAGAAAAAAAAAGGAAGAACTTGGAAAAATAAAATAATAGACATCTAAATCCAATTTGCCAAAACACTAATTTTAGTGGCACCGATCTCATCATTTCCTTTAAGAGGTTGTTTGGGAAACTAGCAAGCCTGCAATTCCGCATACTTTGTCTTTAATAAATAATGGCTAGGCATATAGATTTGTCATAAGAATTATTTCACAATCTCAGATAACATCAAGTACATTAATTAATACAAATATTCACGAAACTAAAATATCAAGCATTCATCATCATTCAATTTAAGTATATCTAAAATATAAAACTCCAATTATTTCTTTTATTTATTATATGATAAGCAGTTATAACGGTAGCCAGTTTGGCTAAGATCATTTCATCTAAATTTGAAGACCTATAACAAAAGATGACCTAACCAAACTTATTTCACAATTCCAAATTTACTAGTTTTAATTATCAGGGCCAACACTTGGGCCATGAGTATTAGCCAAGGAAGGGATACATAGATTGTTGGCAGAGTTATTGCTATCTGGAGTATAAGCCATGTTCCTGAGTGCTTGGCACAGTATCCTTATTCGCTCATGAGCTTTATCCATGATTGAGGTTAACTCTGTTATTTCATCTGACTGGAGCAACTCAATCGGGGTGGTCATCCAATAATAGAGCTGGCTCCACTTCATCAACTTGTTGTCACCGCGCTGAATAGAGCACTCATTGAGCCCTAATATTGATCTCTTGTCACCATCCTGGTGACCATTTGTGATTGTGTCACTATCAGGAAAACAAAGGAGGAAAGCTTTTGTGGGAGATGTCATAATTAGCACCATCCGCACTACACATAGAGCATAAATTTGCTTTGCTTTCTCAAGTAAGCTGGACCTAGGGGTTGAAGAAGGAACTCGTCGAGTACTTAATCTCTTGATTGTTTTTGGTTGAACCTTCTTCGGAAACATCTTCGCCATCCTTGAAAGAAAAAATATATGATAATAGCTAGTTGCTGCTAAGAATTGAAAATTTTTGAAAATAAGAAGACATATTTATAGTCTTTTAGAACGCGACTAGTAACGTAAATGAATATACGTTTCACTTTTAGATTAGTCACTTCCATTTCATACCAAATAAGGTATTGCTAATCAAAATATAGAAAAAAATCTTATCTTTCATCATGAAAATGATATGAAATATAGAAAAGGAAAATAATCTTTAGTTTGTATAACTTAAATTATAGCAGATTTCAGTAATCTGAAAAGAAATAGAAATTGAGTTAATAAGTAAGCCTACAAGATTAACTAAAAACTTGCCAGATGTTCTTTCTCCTTTAAGCTACCAAATGCATATCTGGTCCTCAACTTTTTAAGTATAACGAATTATTATTATAAATCTCATTTATAAATCTATAATGTAACATCCTGAACCCCAATATCGGTGGGTACGGATGTTATCACAACATTTCCAACTAGTGAAACAGATAAATATTAAATACGCAGCGGAGCTAAACTTTAATACACATATCTTGTGACTGGATAATTATTGTTTACACATAATTGAAGCATCTAAATTAATTTACAATATTAAAATAAAAATTAATAAAGTTTTCTTCGTCATCTTCTTTTGATCTTTGATTTTCTTTGATCTGGATATGGGTGAATTTGGGTGAGCCTCACAAATTCAATAAAAAAAAAATTCAATAACAGAGACTCAAGTACATATATTCACGCAATATATAAAATAAAATAATTTTTATCATAAAAAAAATATAAAACAAATATCACAATCAAAATATACAATAAAACAAATCATCACATGAAACATATTCTAATCGTCACTCTTATAACTTTATTTTTATTCTTATTTCAAATCACACTTACATTTGAACTATCATAATACACTCAGAATATCATAATTAAGGTTTCATCGTCTGATGTTGTTTATGTCGTCATCAAGGAAATGCGAAATGGATCTCCTCGTCACATGGATAACACACACACATAAATTTCACAATTGCCATAGCAGGTATATTTGCTAAGTGACCCACCCACAAACACCTATCCATATCTGGATTAGGTTTCAAACTCTATCCATATACAGGTTCACTGTACCCGCTGAACTTCAGCTACACACACATACTTTCCTCCTCAATTCAGACTAAACGAATAAATATTTAGGATCCTTACACTCTATACTCTTTCCAAATCTCTCTCGTTATCAATTCACTTATTTCATACATAAAATCTTAATTTCTATCTATAATTAAATACAAACACACATACAATACACGATATCATCACACATATAGAAGTCATATGTTTCAAACAACTTTCTGAATCATCTTGTGTTATATCACACAATAAGCACAAGATACTTAGATTTCTCACGCAACTGTACCAGATCACACAGTAAGTACAGTGCGTCGTACATCTATACTAGATCACACAGCAAATGCAATGTACCCAAATTCCATATGTACATATACTGGCTATACATTTCACACGTATAACATGTGTACACACATATATTATAATATAAACATGTACTATCACTATATGTCTCACACATAATATATATTTATATTCAGACACACACGATCTCTATCAATACATATACACATTCATACCTAAACATGTATATATACTCACAACACATCATATGTAATTATTCACGTATTTATTCTTATCAATTTTGTTTTTATTAATTCTGTTCTTATCAATTCATATCACATTCATCGTATATTTTTATATATATACACACACACACATACGTAACAATATATGTATATATACACTACATAAATATAAACAAATATAAATTAGATATACTAATTATATATATATTATACTATACATACATTTAAACATTTGCACACAATGCATTATATATATATATATATATACACATTTACATAAATATATAATTTATGTTTTCGTACAGAATACACATAATTCTTAATCAATAAAGCTTTGGGACTCATTTCTATCTCAATCAACGATCATCTCGGAAATCCAAATATTGTTTGGCTAGTTTTCCTAGTTTATAATAGAAAACACATAGATTAAATTATGAATAATTTTAAAATTATATTACGTAAAATGATGAACGAATTTTACCTTAGAAAACGCAGTCTCGGTCGTCAACGTCACCATGCACCATTATACACATGTGTTACCAAAAATGTTAGGTGCTGATAATCGAATCAGTGTACGTTGTCGCATGTGGCGCACCAACTTCATCTTGGCAGCCACACTTCTATTTTTTTCTTCATTCATTTTATTTCTTTTTTATTATTTTATTTTTTATTCTTTTTCTTTTTCTTTTTTCTTTCTTTTCCTTTCTTTTTCTTTCTTTTTTGTTTCCTTTCATTTTTTTTCCTTCTTCATCCTCCTTTCCCGCAACTCCTCTTCTTCTCTCTTTTGTTTCTTTTTTTTTCTTTTTCCTTTCTTTTTTTTTCTTATTCTTTCTTCTTTTTTCTCTTTTTTTTTTCGTCTTTCTTCTTCCTTTCTTCTTTTTTCTTCTTTCTTCTCTCTCTACCCACTGCATCTCTTCTCTCTTTTTCCTCTTTTTCTCTCTCTAACTGATGGTGATTGCTCTCATCTTTCTTTCTCTTTTGGTTGTGGTGTCGTGCAACACTACGTGACCCCTCTCTCTCGGTCGTCGACGCCGCTTAACCATTTCTCTCCTCTTACTGTCGTGTCACTCTCTCCTCACTCTTTCCTCTATTTTTTCTTTTTATTCTCTGCTTTTTCATTACATATATATATTTGACGCTTGGTTTGTTCTCCTTCTCTCTACATTTTTCTTTTATATAATGAGTTAATATTTTTTTTTCTTTTGTACTCAGCTGGTTCACCAGTTAGGTATTACAAATCTTCTCCCCTTAAAATAATTTAGTCCTCCAAATTGTACGTCAAGGAATTTGAATCACTTATCTCTTTACTTGGAGAAATGTTCTATTATGAGAGGTTTTTCTCTTACTAGAGAAATGTCTATTTCTATCACTTAGAGAAATTTCTCTCTCGTGTGGGAATCTCCTCTGCTCTTAAGAAATTTGATCTTTTAAATTTTCATTTGTGAGAATTCGAAATAATCATCTATGTATTCTATTGACATTTTAGTCTATAGATTGAAGTGATTATGACATATTTTTTAACGGAATCGTTTTATCTTTTGATATTTTCTTTTTCAATATCATACGAGTGAATGTCTGTAGGTTTAAGGGTGTTTTTGTACTCAATTATCTTTATATTCTTTCTCATTATAAGGGAACTTATTTTTTAAAAAATTTATCGTTATAATGATTCTGTTATCAAAACACTTCTTTAGAGATTTTGTTTTCTTTCTTTTCGGAATTTAATTTTAGAAGCACGGTCATTTAAAAACTTAGATTCCAATCAAGTTATAAATATATTCTGAATAAGAAACTCATCCGGTCTTAAACTTTAATAACCACATTAATTTATATTCGAGATCTTTAAATTAAACTGCAATTAAAGAATGGTTAAAATTTTCTCAAGTTTGATATAGCAATCATAAATCTACATCGAGCAAATGAGAAATGCAACTTACATTGAGATCACACAATAGGTAAGCGATCAATCACAAATGAACGAACACCTATTTCTTGGGAAACATGGTGTAGTATGTTTTTGTCATATAACAAGGTCAATATATATATATATATGTATATTGCAAGAAAATGCCTTGGTAATGCAGCAAAACTACATTGAAAAACAATTGCTAGGTATGCAACTAAATTCCTGAAATCGACTCGTCATTGTAGAAAATGAAGGAACAAAAAGCTTGTGAATTAATTAATTGCAGACCTAGTTATTCTATGGTTACTAAAATCAGACAAATAGTGTTGTTCTCCTGATACCATATGCAGAAACTTCCATTAGGGTTTTGTATTTCACTTAGATTGCATCGCATGGCTTCCATCCATTTCTTCTTCTATCACAATTTTTTTTAGAACACTTTTTGTTGATACTAAACCACCCATTAAATTAAAAAAAAAAAAAAAGAAAGAAAGAAAGATTGAATGGTAAAAAAATCAAAGAGAAAGAACAAAAGTACCATCTGCCAAACTAGTCTTGACTATAAAATTCTACATGGCGAATACTATGAGATACCATATCATAACTCGTTGGGCAAAATTGAAACTGGTTCACTTCCGTTGGTTAAAGGCCTAAACAGGACAAAGTTGGGCCACTAAGTTTTCTGGTTGACACTGGCTGAAAGTCTCTCTATCATGCTTTTAGTTTCAACGGAGGACATGCGTCCGGCCTTAGGCCTCGGGGGAAAGAGAAGAAATCCACTTTCATATTTTCAATTTTCTTACCCCTCCACAACAAAAAGGCCTTATATTATATTATTTTATAACTTACTCATATCATATAGTTTTTTTTTTCCTAACAAATATATTATATAGTTTTTATAATTTATCCTTTTATATACTTTGTTGGTTTAAAACGATAACTAATTAGAATTGATGTACCCACATCAAAAGAAGATAAAAATATTTTAAAATTCATGTGAGCATATTAAATTTTGTGGCAAAAAATAAAGCCGACCCTCTGTTTGCTTCCAAAATTTCAAAATGTAAGAATCAAAACAAAATTAGGAAGAGGGAGAATAAGCCAAAATCACATGCATTAACATTGTTATCCATCTTATAATCGTGTCAAAAGTCGGCACAAGACGGTGAAATTGAGATGGATGAGTTTGTAAATCTCAATAATGAAACAATGTGTGTACACTCACACACACATATACATATATATATATATATATGCGTATACATATCTATTTATACTCTTTTTTTTATTATCTATTATATAAGATGATAAAAGTACCATTAATTCATGTATTTACATAACTATAAATTTTGATAATAAATTTTTGTTGTATTTCTTTATTCCTAATTTGAAGTTTTGTTTTATTATTGAAAAATATTATGTCAACTAGAGTATATTATATTTTCATATACTATAATTTCAAAAATATAATAAAATAAATTTATTATAGTATTTTATTATAGTTTCTTATTTATCATGTGAATATATAGTAATGTATAAGAATGCATGTAAAATGGGGTTTCAAACTTAAACTAATTCTTATTCGCTTATTTGATGAACTTATCTTACACATATTTCACGAAACTAAATTTGATTTGTCATTCAAATATTTATACATAAAAATTTTCTGTGTGCATTAATTATGACAAATTTAATATAAATAAATAAGATAGTAGTACGAGTAATTATATTTTTTACGAACTAAACTTTATGTTACATTTATCAAATATATAATACTTATTATTAATGCTACTAAAATTTTTTTGACACTATCATCGTCTTTTCACTTTACAATTAAATTAACAGTCAAATATAATAGTTTTTTTAATTTTTTTAATTATTATTTAATGAAAAAAATTAAAAAAAATTTAAATAGAAGATAAAATTGAAAATAATTTTAAGAAAAATGGATGAAAATTTAAGTTCTGATGATATTTTTGAAAGAAAATTTAGAAACTGGGGGTCAAAACATAATTTAAAAAAATTGTACCACGTAAAACGCCCAGTCAGTAGCCCCGATGAACCAGAGCGCGCCGTGTGGCAAGGGATGCTGACACAATGCCACGCGGGAGGCCACGCTGGCGATCTGCGTGCCCGGATCGAATGGCCCAGACACGTTTTCGCGTGCACAGACAGTCCGAATATGTTCCCTCCCCAGACACGATCGAACGATCAAATTTAAATGTGATGAACAGTTCAGATATACTTCCTATTTAAACGCAATCGGACGGCTTAGATCAAATTGCGATGAACAGTCCAGATTCACTCCCTATTTAATCGCGATTGGACGGTCCAAATTAAAAGGGAACATATATAAATAACATTTTTCACACCAAACCCTAACCCTACCTGCCAGACCCCCCGCCGGAGAAGAAGACCCAGTCACCGAGAAAGAAGTCAACCACTGCTGCCGCCGTACCGGAGTCACTTCCGACTGCCAAAAGAGGTAAAAAATTTCTCATTTGCTCGAAATTCGATTTTAAACATCCATATGGCCAAATCGAAGCAAAAAGATCGGTGGATTAGCCGAAAACCGCAGGTAAAGCCCAGCGCC
Organism: Carica papaya; assembly: GCF_054855325.1. Taxonomy (NCBI): domain Eukaryota; kingdom Viridiplantae; phylum Streptophyta; class Magnoliopsida; order Brassicales; family Caricaceae; genus Carica; species Carica papaya. The sequence goes on along the minus strand of NC_142312.1, from coordinate 1,548,083 downwards.
GCTGCCGCGGTAAAATGCAAAAAGCATCTGATGAGGCCCTTCCCGATTATCATTCTGCGTAATTCTTCCACCATTGTAATCACCGTTTTCTTCTCTACAGGTTGACCGAAGCAAAACGCTCAACCACGAAGGTGAGCCAGCGGAGTCGCCGCACCGGAGAATCCTACCGCCGGTAAGTTTCGATTTTTTGACTTTTTTCGGCTAACCGAAACTCCTTAATGTATTTTCTCACAGAGATTAATACAAAACTAATCGAAAACAGCCGACCCAAGGCAAACCACCATAGTGGGTGACAGTGTCGTCGCCGAAGCACGACAGAGCCGGCGTGCCGGAATTCTAAAATTGGCCAAAAAGGGTTCCTAACACTGATTTTGAATTTTTTTAGATATTTTGAAGTATTTGAAATGCGTTTTAATCCCTGAATGAAAATTTAGGGAATCCAGAGACCACCAGTAGGCGCAATCAAAAGTTTAGCATTTCAGACATCATTTTAAGTAAGAATCCATTACCTTATTCTCTGTTATGGAATTTAAGTTTAATTTTAAATAATATAGTATTTTGTGAAATTTAGAAAATATTCATAATTAATTACAGATTACTAATAGAGCCGGAATCGGTTATTTATTATTGTTTACTATGTTTAACCGATTGTCTGATTTTATAATTTTCGAATGCATGATAATACACTGAAATTGGTAGGATAATGCAATTGTATTCATTTGATGCATGTTTTGCTTGTTTTTATGTAATTACGGTTAAATTGAAAAACTAGAAATTAAAGGTAAACGAGAAATTATTTGATTAAGTGGATATATGAAACGACAGTCTTACTGGATATCTTATGAGATAATGCACAGACTGGGTATATAGGGAATCCTACCATGAACGTTGCCTCATACCGAACGGGGTATCAAGGTTTAGTAATTTGACGCTCATACCAGACGGAGTATGGGGATAGCCCGTTAATTGAAAATGTTAAAAAAAAAAAAAAAGATTCACGCGTAGTGGGGACATCTCTATGAACCCCCATAAATGCCAGTAGACTGATAAAATGGAAGGTTGTTGTTCCGACTGATCGTAATATAAAATTATGATACGTGTTATGTTATTGACTCTATAGGTTATTTTTAGTAATCTCGTTACGGTAAATATGTGGTAAATGATTTAATTTATGACAAATGAATTTATTTAAATTAAGAGCTTCATTAATTATTTTTATGATTTTCACCAACCTTCATTTCTGTGTCGGTGAGTAGCGTGATATTCTTACTGGGCTAGTGTAACTCACTCTTTCATTAACCATTTCAGATCAAGAAGATTAGGATTCAGAGTCCGATCCACAAGAGGATTACGAATAAGACATTCAGTTTGTTTACTCTTAATTTATTTATTTAGTTATTAGTTATTTTTTTAGAAGAGTTATTACAGTAACTCCCATTTGGTACTTTCAGTTATTATGTAATGAATGTAAAGTCTAATTTAGTATTTCACTTCTGCACTAAATTTATAATTTATCACATTTAGAGTTTTCCGGATTGTTACAGAACTCGTACTTTTTAAAATTATTTATGGTATCACTAAGATCAAATTTTCATTCATATTCTTAAAGCTTTTTGATTCTCAAGAATTGTAATTTTTGCATAATGCAAATGAGCAAACATTAATCTAAACCAAACTATTATTGATTAATCATTAACTTTCAATACCATGCAAATCAATAATTATGTCATCGTTATTTTATAATCATAATGATCAAGTATATAATTTTTCATATTTTAATCACTTAAATTAATTTTTATTGGTAACAAAGCCATAAAATTTCCAATAAATTAAATATTTATAATTATACCCAAAATAATTCTTTTTTTTTTAAAAAAAAAAAAACAATAGAAGATCCGGTTAAAACATTGTCTTATATGTGCAGAAAATTTCAAAGAAACTAAAATGTTGATTGACATGGACATGGCTTTGTGAGCAAACGAGCACCGTTTCACGGGGTGGATTTGACCGCATTTAATCTCACCCACATTACATTCATACCAAACCCTCTTGACCGGCTTCCCATAATGGCCCACGTCCATGTCAAAATGCCTATGCCCGCCCAGCCTTTGACTTATTCACACTCCCTTCGCTACATCATCCTTAACTTAATTTTTTTACTTCAAACCAAAAACTAATAATTAAAATTTTCTTCAACAACATGTTGAAAAGAAATTATAGAAATATTTATTTTGAAATTATAGAATTTGGTCATAATTTTTTAATCTTTACATCAATTATTTTCTTTTAAAAAAAAAATACTTTTTTCTCGCATTAGAAGAAGTCTCAAGTAAGACCAATTTTATGAGGCTAGGAAAAAAAGTACATTAGCTTAAAATACGGTATAAATATACACTATTTTTTGGTATATTAAAAAATAATAATTTCAAAATACCCGTATGAAATTGGCATAGTAGGAAAAATCACACAAAGAAGCTGTTGCAATGCAACATCATGACAACCAAATCCATTCAATTTCCATGTGAAATTTTGTTCTTGGCTGGTGCTTGGAAAGTCCCCAAAGCGCGTAGCGATATGACATGTAAATGAGCATTAATCAGGACCGTCAATTTGGTATACTAAATTGTTAGACCAGATTATCATATGATCACTAGCTGTATAAAGCCAAGAATCTAGATACACGGCCATGATCTTGCCTCATATTAGAATTTAGCTCTAGATGATTATACCCATATCTATCCTTATTAAGCCCCCCGGAAAAAAATTTGCATTTACAAATAATTAATTGAATGTCAATCTGTACTCGCGGAAAATACGGTAAGAAACTCTTATTAGATCCAACGGTGCGATTCATGTCTCAAGAGAAAGCAGGTGCATCAACGGCTTGATGCTGCTTTTTTCATGGTGATGATCATCCTCCCGGGTTGAACATCTGCTGCTTAAGTTTTGGTGATGGAACTCTAAACCAGCGCTCTCATCACCGTCGATTTCATCATCAAGATCAAGAGAGTACACCACATCTTCTTTGGTCCACCCCGCACGTAATAACACCAGAGACAGAACTCTTACGTGCCACGTCAAGTCCTCCTCCGTAATAAGATTATCACCTACGAGCTGGCATACCGCACTATCTCTACCCTCCCGATCACAGCCGTCCATTACCGTCATCATCTCTCTCACCTCCTCTTCAGTCCAACCTCCGTCTCTCAGCCTCCAAAACACTTCCTCCAAACACGCGCTCAACCCCAAACGGTATCCCTCCTCGCTGCACCACCATCCTCGCGTGTCCCCACGCTCCACAATTCGCCTCCCCCTCTCCGCCGTGTCGGACCAGAAATCGATTCGGCGCGCCGCTTTCGCCGCCCAAGCCGGCGCACAAGCCGGCTTCTTGAATTCACTCCCGATCAAAGTGATCAACTCGTAGCTCTCGAGACCACCGCCCGCCTCCAAGAACAGCTCGAACTGCTGAAAGAACCCGGCGACGTCAAAGCTCAAGACCCGAACGCTCTCCCCGTCGACGTAAAACACTGGGTTCCCCGCTAAATTCGGCGTTGTCGAAGGGATGTAACAGTTCCTGTAAATGGGGACAAGAACCGGTGCGTTTCGCAGTAGTGGTTCAACAAACGACAGACCACCATCGTCGTTTCGGGGTTTCGGCCCCCAAGAATCAGACCAGAAGCTGTGGCGGGATATGTTCTTGGAAATATTGAGGACGGGAAGACTGAGGAGGATGCGAATCTGCTGCGGAGAAGACGACCGCCAATTGGGGAAGTGGGGCCCCACGGGGAGGCCCACCTGGAGAATTGAGCGGAGATCGGGAGGGAAAGCGAACTCGAAAGAAGCTTCAATGGCGGCGATCTCTTCGTCCGTAAGGCCTGGTAAAACAGGGATATTGAAGGACACGAGTCGGTCGACGAGGGTTTTCGCGTACGCTGCGAAAGAAAAGCATACAAATGGTTTGGGCCTCGGCGGTCTCCCTGAAGGCATGTGAAAATTCGGTGTATCTGTGCTTGGCGGTGGAGCCATTGAAATGAACGTTCTTGCCAATTGGGTTGAGATACAAAAGGGAATCAAGGATGAAGACGAAGAGTCTGTAGTTGAATGAAGAGTGAGGATGAGTTAACGTCTTTCATGGGTGGCAGAATGGGTTTACTTAAGGGAGAGAGGAATGAGGCACGTGTAGGAGTGTAGCTAGAAAAGTTTCACGGCACGTGTTAGCCTCGTTGACAATGTGCGTACTTGTTTAATTTATTTATTTTTATCCTGAAAAAGAAATTGTCTGATTTTTTTGGGATTATATAAATGTAAATAATTTTTTTTATAAAAATACATAAATTAATATAGCAGGTAATTAATTAACAATTTTTATTTAAATTATCAAAATTAATTTGTATAACTTTTTAAAACATTTATTTCTAATATGGCATGTGTTAATCCGGTAGATCCCATATATCCAATGAGCCATATATGTTATATTTTATATTAATATGAGAAACCTGAAATTTGTTAGTTAAAATCGAAAAATTTCTGACTATAGATTTTTTTTTTTTAATTTATGGAAGGTAAATATTTGTTTGAGGAAAAAATAATATTTTAATGGTCATTTTAATATTAACCATAATTTTAATTGAATGTATAATTTAATAATATCAAAAAATTAAATTTGTATAGTCATAATTAAAAATATAAAGGCCCAAGATTGAAAGAAATGGAAATATTGAATTATATCAACTATAAGTAAAAGCAATTTAGAATTTAAGATTTACATTTCTTATACAATAAATCAATATTCTCAATAAAGTTACAAAAATATCTCTTTATATAAATTCAAAATAACGGAATAAATAACTAAAACAAAACGAAATAAATGTCTAATAGGGTTAATCTCTTTTGGGCAAATATGATGGGGTCTGGGAGGTAACATTTATTCACAACACTTCTACTGTTCAGGATCGGATCTTGTTCTTTTTAATATGAAATGATTAAATAGAGGAATGAGCTACACTAATTTAGTAAAAATATTACACTTAACACCGATACGAAAAATCAAAAGTTGGTAAAAAATCATAAAACAACAAAGAGAGTCATTACTTCTTTATAAATTTATTTAACTCAAAAAATATTATGTCATATTTACCCTTATGAGTTTTCAAATCGACCTATGAAGACAATAATTTTAACAACATTGTGATTTCATATTCAAATATGTAATAACAACAAACTTACCTGTTTACCGGTACCCCTGGAGTCCATAGAGATATTTTCCTACACGTGAATCCTATATTTAATTTATTAATCAATCTGTCGTCCCCATATCTCGTTTAATAATGGGCGCCAAACATGTCACTGCCTCAATACTTCGTCCGGTATGAGAGTGAACTATACCTCCCAACTCCTTCCGGTATGAGACTTCTCAGTTCCGTTCAACTGAGCTAATATCCACAATAGGATTTTTCCTATGTACCGAGTCCGTCCATCATTTTCTAGGATACCTAGTAAGCCTTTGATACATAGATCTATATCGTCAACCAATCACCAATCACTTACCAATATTTCATTTTTTTATCAATCAACAGTAAATCATGCAAATAGACAACATGTAAATCAAGAAAACATGATTAAGACATTTATCATAGATCAATTAATAAACAGGGATATAACGGTTACGTAAATTAATAATTGAAAAGGCAATTAGAATCAATAAATTAAAGCACCTGATACAACAGTAAACAATTAAGACAATATAAAAACAAATGGACAACACAGATAAACTATATACTGACTGGTTCCAACTCCACTGGTGCTCTGTAATAATTTTTAGAGTATTTATATTTTTCACAAAACACAATGATATTGATTATTAAACTTTAATTTACCATTATGAAAAAAATAGTAAGAGATTCTTATCCTGCATCGGTGTTCGAAATACTGTACTTTTTACTGCATTTCGTGGCAGTCCTCGAATTTCTTAAATTTTTTCTTCAAAAATTAAAAATACGCGTCATGTATCCAAAAATACCCTAAAAATTCAAAATATGTGTTTTAAAACTTTTTTGGCCAATTTAGGATTCCGGCACGGTAGCACTGCCGTGCTTTAGCACCGGCTTCACCGCCCACAGCGGCAGTTCTTCTATGTTCGACCATTTTTGGCTGGCTTAAGCCAGTTTCGGCCAGTTTTGCATGAAAATATGCGAACAACTAAGTTAGGGGGCCTCTATTGACCGAAAAATGAAAAAATCAAAACCCTACTGGTGGAAGGGTCTCCGGGTGTGGTGGCTCCGCTGTTCCTCCTTCGTAGTTAGAGTTTTCCTTCGGCTAACCTGCACTAGAAAAGAATGAGAAACAAAATGGTCGAAAAATCGAGGGGAACGAGAAACGAAAAGAGGGTCACTGGAGAGGTTTTTGGACTGCACTCGTGGCGGCTCTGCCGAGCTCCGCTCGTATTTTTTAGCTCACCCGCTGCCTTTTTGCTCTGGTATGGGTGTGGAGAGGCTTGGAATTCAATTCCAAGTGGAAGGAAATTTTTTTTACCTCTTTCAGCATCAGCAGTGGCTCCGATGCGGCGGTGACGTTGTCTCTCCGGCAGATGGTCTTCCCTCCAACTGCCCTCCTTCTTTTTCTCCGGTTAGGGTTGTCGGGTAGGATTTTGTAGCCAACTAAAGAGAGGTTTAAATACATCTCTTTCCTCTTATCTTGGACGAAGACATGGAGCAAGGAGAATCGTCCAATTGTTGCCTATTTAGACCGATCACGTGTGTGAATTTGGGCTATCCATCACGATCAATCTCATATATCCGAGCGCGTCTGAAGAGAAAACGCATCTAAAGCATCCGTACACGTGTAATGCGATCTAAGCCATTGGATTCGCCGGTGCGCAGATCGCCCGTGTGGCTTCCCACGTGGAACCGATGTCAGCGTGTTTGCTACACGGTGAGTTCTTACTCACTGGTGCTGCCGACGTGGCCGTCACATGTGGTTGTATTTCTCATTTTTGCGATTTCACCCTCTGGTTTAAATTTTTCTTTCAAAAATACCCCTCATTATTCATAGTTTCACATATTTTCTCAAAATTATTTTTAATTTCGTCCATAAATTCATTTTTTATAAAAAAATTTCATAAAAATGAAATGAAATAAAATAAAAAAATTAAATTACTTTAATATATTATTTTATTAATATAAAATTATCTCGGACTAAATTTTCGGGTTCGAATGTTATAAAAAATACATAATATTAGTTAATAATAAACCAACCCGAATTAAAGACATGGTAATTTCTGATAATAATTAAGTGCAGGAGTGAAACCAAATTAAACATTTGAAATTATTTTCAACATAGAAGAAAATCAGAACAACGACATGGATAATTATCCAATCAACTATATACTTATATAATATACATATAATATGGGTGTGTATAAGATCCTCATAAGCGATGAAGATCAAGGTTTATGTTTAATAATTTTTTATTATAAAATATTTAATCATATTATAAAATAATAATAAATGGTCTGATCATAAGGTGACACACTTTCTAATAATTTCAATGATAATGAAAATGATGTTAAACACATCACAGAAAACATGGGTTCATCCCCTTTTTTTTTAATAGATAAATTATTATTATTTATTTAAAAATATATAAATTATTTTTCAATTTTTAAAATAATTTTCCATAAATTAAATGAGTAAAAGATTATTATCTGTAAAAAAAAAAAAAAAAAAAAAAGGAGTATCAACAATGGAGATCAAAGTTATAAGTACATAAATTATTTTAACGAGTAAGTTATTATTTTTTAAAATAATAATTTTTATTGGGTAATTATATCTATTAATTTTATTTGTTTTTAATAATTAATTGTGTATCGAATATCAATTATACAATCGTGATAATATAAAATAATAAGGTAAAAAGGACGTGTATAAAATTATGTAAATAATAAATTATGATTTAAAAATAATATTTACAATTATATATAAATATTAAAGAGTTTTATTTAATATATTAAAGTTTTGTTTTTTTTTTTCTTGATTTTGTGACATGAGGACCCACAATTAAGAACATTTTTCAAAAGGGTGATTAATTGTATTACCGAGACTTTTAGATATGTATTTGGACTAAAATTTCATAATTTGACCGTCAATTTGATGGCCCATCTCTTTAAGTTTTTTGAAGAATTCTTTTTAAATAGCCAATTAATATATATATATATATACATATATATAGATTTCAGTCACTTCTTTGAATTCTTTGACGATGAAAATTCAATTCCCACAAAAATTTATTTCTCATCTTCTTTGATAGTGAGACTAGAGTCTTTTGACCTCTAGTGATATCTTCATGGATCATGACGAACATAATTTGATTTGTCTTTGCTTCCTCTGATAAGAAAAGAAAGAAGACAAAACAAAACAAAACAAAATTCGCTCACTGGGCAAAATTTGGTGTTTGCCTTTCAACAAAAGTTGGTCCAACTGAGCAGGAGCCATCCTATGTCAACAAAAAACAGAAACTGACACTGCAATTTTAAGTTAGCCGCACTGTTTTGGTCACCAGTTATTAAACTGAGGCAACCCTTTACGACTGTTTTCCATTGCACCATCCATGTTGTAAGCATTCCCAGCTTCCTGCTGACCCATTTCGTCAGCCGATGAGCTGCCATCGTCTCCCATTTCCTCTTCATTTTCCTCCTTACTGGACCCAACTGCAATAGCCTCCAGCTCCTCCGAAGCTTCCTCCTCATTCACAAAACTCCAACCCGAATTTGCTTTTCTTTCTCCTTGTCTGATAGTGCTGCCACTGTCAGAGAAAGCCTGAGAGTTAATATACAATGTATTTCTCTGACCTTCTTCAGAATGGGTGCTAGAAGGCCATATTCCATGACTTCCATTACTTGTTGTTCCCATATAAGTAGCTGAGTTATTGCCATTTCCAACTTGTTGGGACAGAATTGAGACAGAAGGTTTTGAAATCTCAGCCTTGGTTTCCTCTTCAAGCCCAATTCCACTTGTTTGGATTCCGGAAATTCCATGATGTATTTGATTGCTGAATGCAGACATGATCAGATTGGCTCTGTTCTTGTCCATGTTATCATTGAAGTTTCTTGCTATATCTTGGCGTATCCAATTATTTTGTTGTGGCAAAGTCCCTACAGGATGATATCTTTTCTCTTTATCCTCTACCTTGTTCAACCTCACCTTCTCAAAAGCAAGTGTTCTAGCCTCTGATTGAAGCTTAGATGATGCAGGCCTTCGACCACGAGCTCGGAGATAAGACTCAAAAGGAGGATGCACATCAGCAGAAGCAAGAGATCTCTTTGGTCTCCTTCTTTTTGATGGTTGTGCTGATAAACCAGTGGCAGTGGCCTGATGATCAGCAGCGAGCTCCTCAACTCTTGGTTTCAGACATGAAATTTCTTCTTCAAGTTTCGTCAAGCGGTTCTTGTAATCAGCTACTTCTGACTGCAATTGGTTGATGAAATTCCATAGCTGAACATTCTCAGCTGACTGCAACCTCATCAGCACCATAAACAAACCATTGTTTTTTCCCTTTTATCACCATTGATAGGGATTATCAAATCATAGGAAAATAACAAAATTAGTTAAGAAATTCATACTTGAGCTTCCCATAGATGTTGGTGTTTCTGAGAAAGCTTCGTTGTTGGCCTAATAATCCCTTTTTGAGAGGACTGAACCTGTGGAGAGCAACTGGGAATTGGTGAAAGAAGAGGTGAAGAAAAGTATCCATAAGGGCCTGGCAAGGTGGTGCAAGAAGGTTGTAATCGTTGATTTTGAGCCCAACAGTATGATGGATCCCAGGAACCTGTAATGCAAAACATGTATGACCCAAAAAGTATAAACATTTTCCAACAATGAACAATCACTCAGAAGATTTAAGTTGAATTTTGTTTAGATTTCAAGTCCATAAAATTAAAAAAAATTACAAACAAATAGAACAGAGCTTTGAGTAAAGATGTAATTCTAATTCTAAATTCATTCTATGCTATACAAGTAAAAACATAGACCCATCATTGCATAATTAAAACACATCCAATAAGTAAGCTAGGGAGGTACAAGATTGCAGCAAGATACCAAACACCAATTGATTGTACACACCAAAAGAGAAAGCTGCATTACTGATAGACTGAGACTTGTAACTTACCTGGGAAGCCCGGAAAAGTGTAACCAACATGGTAGCAGAAACTAGGAAATTGGGTTTGATTTCTTGCTGAATTTTCTCCTCTATCCAAAGCTTGCCAACCAGCATTTATGGTTCTGATGGGAGTGAATGGCTGAAAAGTAGCAGATGGATTCAAACCAGAAAAAGGGTAAGCTGGCCGTTGAGGCAGCCAGAAAGGGGCACCGGGTTGAGCCAAATGTGAAGATAGCAGGAAAGGATTGAATGAAAGATCTAGTGATTGCTGCTGCAACTGGGTTGAAACAATTGGTGAATTTGACTGCTGGGTGGGTAGCAAAGATGGTTTTGAAGCACACTGTCCTTCAGCATGTGGAGTTGGATACGACCATTGAAGGATTGATGGGATTCGTTGATTTAGGGAAGGTGTACTTTCAAGTGAATGGCTACTAGCCTTAGTGTTCTTTACAGATCGTGTCACGGCGGCTTGGTTCTGCTGCTCTTTGGTCTGTATATAAATATATATATATATATATATATATATATATATTAACCTCATTAAATTACAGAAATGGTATCTAATCAACAAAGCTGCCCAAAATAATGGAACAGAAATCTCATATAAACAACTGCATAATCTTAGCAATGAAACCAGATAGCATATTAAACCAAAAAGAAAAATAAGAAGAAAACAAACCCCATTCTATAGAGAGAAAAACAAAACATTACTAGAGAAAAAACAAAATGCGAGAACCTCGGTAAGAAATATTGCATCTTCTCTTAGATTTAACAATAGAGGGATGTAAAAAAGAAGCACAATAGAATGAATCGAGTGTCAGAAAAGTCCGACTAATGAAGAAAAAGAAAAAGTTCCAATAAGGCAGAATAAGAAGAAACAGGACAAAACCCATATCAGAAAATAAGAGAAAGCAGGTGGGTTTTTGATTTTGTACCAAGATATTGCTGGTTTCAGGTTTTTGACTGGTAGCGGAAGCAATTTTATCGTGATCCTTCTTCTTCATCTCCATCGGCAATCAAATCTCCAAACTCAGATGATTGAATGATGAGGAGTCAAAAGTTACAAAGAGCTGGAATGCTTTCTTCAGAGAAAAGGGAACGTGAAGGAGGAAGGCTTTTCAGCTTTTCGTTCTAGTCCTTGTTCTTGTTGCATGCTTGTCTTCTTGTCTGCTGCAAAACCAAATATATATGGTGTGCGCGTGTCTAACAAATATATATATATATATATATAGCAATTCAAAGGAAGAAGACAACAGTGGATGTAGTGAGTAAGAGAGCATTAAATCTGGTTTTCATTTGACGATGACACCTGTTTGATATGTAAAAGAAATCCACATAGTAATTGTATATCTGCTCGTTGGCACCAAAAGTCAGTTTCCATTTCTTTGCATTGCGTCGCCTTTTGGCAAAATGACAGAGCTACAGATACACCTTCTATTCCACTCCCACCGTCAGACTGAGAAATGAAAACAAACTTCGAAGCATTTATTCTTAAGAAAATGAAGCGAAATGACAGATAAAAAGAATCTTGGCAGAAAATGAAGAGAGAAGAAGAAGCCCAAAAAATTCTAATTTTGATTTTTTTTTTAAAGAGCAAGTATGGGAAGGAACGTTTAGGTGCGTGGAAGACCACACCCCCCCCTCCCCCACTTCAAAGACTTTCCTGCGAAAACTGTTGAATGGATTTAAGGAAAAAAAGAAAACACTTGTTCCAATGATGCCTCTAATAATGTAATTGCACGTGTACACCGCCATTTCTTCTCCGCTTTCCAGAAAACATTTCTGCCAACACCATTTATCTAATGAAACAGCGTTATTGGCCAAATTCAAATTAATATTTTTGATCTTTTTAATTAAAAAATAAATTAATATTTTTTGTAACGCATCTATTTTGGGAATGATCCAGTCCAAATCAAATTGGATTTTTCAAATCATTCAAAAAACAGCATGATCCAGTCCAATTTCAAAAATGCCTTGCAACAACAAAAACTTACAGCAACACGGTAGAGGACTCCGCTAGGCGCACGGTTGGGGAGTTCAAATTGTCTCTTAACACACAGGGTGATGAATTTTATTTCTCCAGAATTATGTTTTTATCAAGAGGATCAAGATTTAAAAGACCAAAACAGATAAACGAAGCCACATCCATATCAAAGAGAAAGTTCAGAGTACAGAAACAAGACAACCAACAAATACATTCCCCAGCCATTAAACAAAAACACCATCATAATGCAAAATCAGCTGAGATAACTGAAATTGTTACGGGAAAAAACACTTTTTCCTCTAGTACTCATCTGGGTCTTCATCTTCACCATCTGGACCCTCAGCACCAACCTCCTCGTAATCCTTCTCCAGGGCAGCAAGATCCTCACGAGCCTCCGAGAATTCTCCTTCCTCCATTCCCTCACCCACATACCAGTGCACAAAAGCTCTCTTCGCATACATCAGATCAAACTTGTGGTCAATGCGAGAGAACACCTCTGCAACACTGGTGGAGTTGGAGATCATGCAAACAGCTCTCTGCACCTTGGCAAGATCACCGCCGGGAACAACAGTAGGTGGCTGGTAGTTGATTCCGCACTTGAATCCAGTTGGGCACCAGTCAACAAATTGGATGGTCCGCTTGGTTTTGATTGTGGCCACTGCAGCATTCACATCCTTGGGCACCACATCTCCTCGATACATCAAACAGCATGCCATGTACTTGCCATGGCGAGGATCACACTTGGCCATCATAGATGAGGGCTCAAATGCACTGTTCGTGATCTCTGCAACTGAGAGCTGCTCGTGGTAGGCTTTCTCAGCTGAGATGACTGGCGCATAAGATGAAAGCATGAAGTGAATCCTCGGGTATGGCACCAGATTGGTCTGGAATTCAGTCACATCAACATTCAAGGCACCATCAAACCTCAGGGAGGCGGTGAGTGATGAAATCACCTGTGAAGTCCACGAGACAAGATTAGAATCACTCACCCTCAGGGAAAGAAAAAGGTATTGATATTTAATGCAATCAATTAGTCAACCTGAGAAACCAAACGGTTTAGGTTCGTGTAGGTAGGGCGTTCAATGTCAAGAGAGCGCCTACAGATATCATAAATGGCTTCATTATCAAGCAATACTGCAACATCTGTGTGTTCCAGGAGGGAGTGAGTTGAAAGGACACTGTTGTAGGGCTCAACAACAGAGGTTGAAACCTGTGGAGATGGATAGACGGTGAACCCAAGCTTGGACTTCTTGCCATAGTCCACAGACAGACGCTCAAGCAGAAGGGACCCGAGACCAGAGCCAGTGCCTCCACCAACAGCATTGAATACAAGGAATCCTTGGAGACCAGTGCAGTTATCTGCAAGCTTCCGAATGCGGTCCAAGCAGAGATCAACAATCTCCTTTCCAACTGCATACATTAGAAAGAAAAATTAGCTGTTTGTTTCAAGGATCAAATAATTAGAAAGGCAAGTAGAGAATCAGATTATTACTGGTGTAATGGCCACGAGCAAAGTTGTTGGCGGCATCCTCCTTGCCGCTGATGAGCTGCTCGGGGTGGAAGAGCTGGCGGTATGTTCCAGTCCTAACTTCATCAATGACCGTGGGCTCCAGATCTACGAAAACAGCACGGGGAACATGCTTTCCAGCCCCAGTTTCACTGAAGAATGTGTTGAATGCATCATCACCTCCGCCAACGGTCTTATCACTAGGCATCTGGCCATCAGGCTGTAAAATGCAGAGACAAAATTTGAGAAACTTTACAAAAGCAGAAGGCGTTATAAAAAATTACTAGGAGGAACTGAAATAAGAGATCGCATTCTAAGTACATCAGATGTTCCTTAGTAAACCATTAAGGTTAACACATTACAAACCAACATTCAGGCTACAAGCAACCTAAGACAGGCGAATATTTTTGAAAAGAAAAACACAGAAAGGTGCTAATCATCGAGTCATCGCGAAAATAAAAAACAAATACAGAAAAAAGAACATGATTCGTGAAAATGATAGGCTAAACATAATACCCAGCAAATCCATCATAATGAAGCACGTAGAAATGCTAGATCTGGACAAATTTAAACAGAAACTGCGCAAATCAAAGCATATAACATTAAACTTCAGATATTTTCATCATATGCGTATCCCGTAACTCGTTAAAAGCACAGATCTAAAGAATTACCATGAATAAAATAAACACTATTCATCATAGTAACATAAAAGGACCGGATCTAGTAAAACAAACAGAAACTACTATAATATTAACATGTTTCAGTCGGTACACGTTAAAGAACAAATATAACACCCTAGATTACACAGACTGCAATTCGATACTACACGGAAACAAGTTTTAAATCCTATTATAACCTAAACATTGCAAGAAAAAAACAACAAAATGCGAAACTAGATCCGAAAAATTACAATCAAGAACGAAAAAAAATCACAAACGAACAGATCTACAAAGAAGAACGAAAAAATACCTGGATTCCATGCTCGAGGCAGTAAAGTTCCCAGCAGGCATTTCCAACCTGAATACCGGCTTGCCCGATGTGGATCGAGATGCACTCTCTCATTCTGGCTTGAAGAAAAAAATCTAGGAAAGAAAATGGAAAAAGAGATCGGAAATTACGAGGTCGGCGTTTATTAAGACGCCCTTTGATGCCTCCGGATGGAATACGCTCCTGCGATATCTGTGCTGATATTTATAGAGGATATAGTAGGGAGACGAGGATGAAAACCGCGGTTAGCTAACTGTGGTTAGAAAGCTGCCAGTGGTGAACATTGATTGGCCAGCCTTAACCCTCCCAAATTAACTGCCGTTATCCCCTTTTCAGCGGGATCTTTTTTTTTAAATTTAAACTGGGTTTCAAGCGACGTCGTATTGTTCAGATCTAGAACAATAATTTTTTTTTTTTTCTATTTTCCCCCCGGCTTTTGCTTTTAGTTCCCTTTTCGGCTTGTTTCGCTTTCAAAGGCTCTTACTTTACAGGCTTTTTCTCACTCTCATCAGGAACTTCGGCTTGTATAATCTAGGTTTAATTAAGTCAATTTTTTTAAAAGATTACATATTCACCTATTCGAATTTAATTACTATAGAGCATTTGTTGGTGTTATGTCAATTTATTGCATCGTTTATATCTGTCATATTTTAGCATTTTCAAGGAGAAATACTGAAGTTGCCTTGAAACTTAAGTTACGCAAAATTATGAAAAGAAAAAAAAACACATTGAAAGGCCAACTTTCATGGGCCTATGGGATTTGGGTTTGGATTTTACATTAGGCGGCGAAATAAAACTGAGCCCGTATAAAAGAAGCAGCTATACACACACCTCATGTCACCACGACACCGTGGTCGTCCTATCAATATTCTCGTATTTTATTTAAACATCGTGAATTTAAATTTTACTGAGTTGTCGATAGTTGATTTATAATATTTGATTAAATAAAATAAATAATTTAATTAATTAAAAATTTTAGTGATTAAATTTGGGTTATTTTCAACGAATAATAACATATTCAGATAAAATAAATATTTTATAATGATTAGGTTTATTGAGTTGGAATAATTATAATACGACAAATATCTCACAACTCACGTAACACTAAAAATTGAGTCTCAGCATAAATTTTATGTAAGATCTAATTTTATATGAGAGAAAGTGAGTTAGCAAATCGTTGTTTGCTACTCAGCCCGACATAGAAAAAGAGAGGGAAATATGGTAGCACACTGCTCAGCGAGGGAAGCTCGTTCATATTCAAACTTTTCTGTTTAAGAAAAATATGGTGACTCCCCACATATTGTAATATTTACCATTATATTAATAAAGTTCGTTTTCATGTAAAAAAAAAAAAAGTGTTATTTTTTAAAGAAAAATGAAATAGAACCGAATGTTTATGATAATCTTATTTACTGATTATTTTTAAGATGAATTATTAAATTAGTTATCAAAATTTAGTATTTATTATAGTTTGATCTCTAATAATTTTACATTATAATTAAATTATAGCACTTTATATTTATTTAAAAAATTCAAAGTTTATTTATTTATTATGAATCGAAAAAAATTACATTATTTACAAACAAAGTAAATATAAACTAGGCTTTATTTATTCAATAGTATAAAACTAATGCTAAATTTAGACAATAGATCATAATACAAGTGTATACAAGATTTGATTAAAAATTTATTTGATAATAATTTTATCCCTTAAAAAAGATATGTCATTTGAAGTTAGTGAGTTAAAAAAATATATATATTTCAACTTTAAACAATTTAAATATAAAGTTTTCATACACCAATAATAAAATATTATAAATATATACACACATATATTGGCAAGCTAGGTCTTACCGAGGGCAGCCCTTTGCTTTGCTTTTATGGTGCCTTCTACTAATTTTCGGCTGTTTAGACATTGTGGGAACATTACTTGTGAAATACGACGTTACATGCCATGATCAACACGCAATATATATATATATATATATATATATATATATGTCAAACAAAGCACTGAAAATCCGCCTGCAAGACTGAAAATTTCCATGCACAGCAGAAAATTTATTGTTTTACCTGGACATAGCATTAAAGCAAGATTTTTAAATTCAAATATCAATTTTCGCTTAATTTTTATTGTTTAAATTTTAGTACAAGGCACGAAGAGATATGAAAACTAAAATATAAATAAAGAACATTTGATTGAAGAACCAAAAATTTAAACAATCATCTATTGAAGTTAAACATGTCATCTTCTCATATACATGTATGTTTACACACACACACACACATACACATACACATAATTATATACGTATATACAAGCCTGTCATACCAAGTTAGAATGAAGAAGATCGCGACGAGTATTGATATTCAACTATATATTTGAATCAAGTATGATATGAGCTCGAACTCAACAATATTTTAGTACTTCATAAAACAGATATGCATTAGGATAGTTTATTGAAAAGAAGATTTAGACCAGATAATACAACAATTCTGCTCTCATTTGAAAGAAAATTAACGACTACGGATTCAAAGCAATACACATGGCCACTGTGGATATATTTAACAAGAAGGAAAAAAATCAAGTACTGAATTAACATGGAAAAGTAATTACTCAGCCTGTTAAAAATAATTGGGAAGAACATACTTTGATTGTAATAATCATACACGTTTGCCTATAATGACATTAAAAGATAAAACCGGAAAAGAAAAAGAAAGAATCCCACATACATACATGAGTGAAGAATCCCCGGGCGTATACATGCAACTTATATATGAAAAAACCAGCGTGAACATCTGTGGTTGATAACTTGAATCGATTTTCTTCTTGCTTCTCGGTCCTCCTCTCTTCTTTACCTAGCAAGAATCGCAGCATGTTCCTATATTTGCAAAAGACCTAATAGCCAAAAGGGTCTGTGAGTGTATATATATATATATATACACACACACATGTATATATCTATATGAATGTATGTATATGGAAAAATCGAATCTTTCTGCAAAGCTATATCTAAAATTGCCTGGCTCCATTCTGTCTGCCTTTCTTTTTTTCCCTACTCTACAACATAATCTGTGGTTTTTCAGAGAGAAGAATACAGAATACCCTTTATTCTGGTAGTGATTTCCCCATACTGTCCATTGATTTCAATGAAACAAGTTTCAGGGTATACCCTAATTGGGAAGGGCAATTGGGTCATTTCAGCTCGCAGAGGGAAACGGGTGGTTGAGAAAAGATGAGAAGTGCTTGTCCTTACAGCCCATTTGCTCATTTTCTCCCACAGAGAGATGGAAAGAGAGCTTCAGGGAAAGAGGGAGAGAGAACAAAAATTAAGAATGAGAGATGGAGTTGTTTAAAGAGGGGGCCCAGCCGAGAAATCGGTAAAAACGCTGCGTTTTATTGGCTCTTCTGTTGGCGTTTTTTTTAGGTGGCCGGTTGAAAGCCCCATTTCAACTTACCTTATAATCTGTTTTCTGGCAACACACAAAACTCTCCCTTTCATGGTCTCATTCAATCCATCACTCATTAATACCTAATTATTTATTAGCGTCACACTAAACTCACCCACCGTTTCATGCGATGCCCGTGCAATTTCAGTCTTTTTCTTTTCTAATTATAATTTAAATTAGTATATAATGTTAAAATTATACATTATAGTTTGTACAATTTTTTTTTTTTCTTTTAATTGTTCGAATTGAATACACAGATGGTGAGGATAAATGAGACAGCCACCTTGTTTGACAAAGAAAGATGGGGTAATGTGCCTTAGACGTTAATATTTCCTCAACCCCATCAAAGTTGTAATCTTTAATTACATGACACCAATAGTGACCTTGCCCTTTTTCTAGAACCTTATCATCTATCTCCCACACCGACAACGTTTTTTATTTCCTTCTTAATATTTTTATCTAAAGCTTTTTAAATCATAGTAATTTTACAAATCATATTATTATATTACATGAATATAATTATATTTATAGTGAAAAATAAAAATATAAAATTTTAATATAATATAATATAGTAAATAATATTCGTATAAGTATATTTATAATAATTAATCATGTCTTTTTGTTTATTTATTTTATTTAATTGATGCAATTGAATTTCGAATCATGTTTGTTTGTGGTTGAATTTGGTCACCTAAGAAATTTCCCTTTGATTTACAAATAAGCCCAATTTGGAGTATAAAAAAGATCCGGCCCGGAATTAAGACCCAATTAGGCCCATGGGCCATAGTGTCATTCACTCGAATCTATCACGACCCGGAACAGTAATTTACTTGGAATAAGAAATTATTACTGAAAATTAATAGTTTATTATTAATATTGAATTTAATTATTATAATTTCAATATAAAATAAATAAAAAATTATATTATTATTAAAATAATTTTGTAAATTTAGGAACAAATTATTATTAAAATAAAACAGAAATAACAGAACTGTAAAACATCGAACACCGCAATCACATTATTGAATTTTCTGGTGCGTGCAGCAGGAGGGAGGAGTAAGAAAATTGAAGGATAAGATCAGTTTGCCACACTTCCCAATTCTCTGCAACAGATCGTAACCTCACGTCATCTTCTTTGTTATTATTATTATTATTCATATAAATCCTTTGCCATCTTCCCCCATTTCTCTCTGTCTCCCTGATCGTAAGGATTAACACGTAGCAGAGGCGAGGATCTCACAAGAGCTCAGCATCGAAGAAGATGCAGCCAGCTCAAGACGCTAATCAACGCATTGCGAGAATCTCTGCTCACATTAACCCGCCTAATCTCGAGGTTCTTATGCTTAAATATCTTCTGCTCAACTTGTTTGTGGGATTTTTTCGGAATAATTTTCAAAGTGATTAGCTAATTGATTGTATTTCTCGTCTGGATTGTGCGAATTTATTTGGATTAGTTCATTGTTAAGTCCTGGTTCTAATTAAACCGGGTCGGATACAATTTCGATGATGCTTGTTTTTCTGGTTCCCTGTTTGACGACTTTTAAAGCATCGAGTTCTCGGTTTGTAATCAACTTGAACATGTTGAATAGATGGAGGAGAGTTCGGGTTTGAGCCGGGTGAATTGTCGAGCAAAAGGCGGGTCAACGGGATTCAAGGTGGCTATTCTTGGAGCAGCTGGAGGGATAGGGCAGCCTCTGGCATTGTTGATGAAGATGAATCCATTGGTTTCAGTCCTTCATCTCTATGATGTCGTCAATACTCCTGGGGTTACTGCTGATATTAGTCACATGGACACTGGTGCTGTTGTAAGTTCGTGTACTCTTGTTTTTTTCTTAGAAATTTGAATTGTTTGGATGCTTAGAATCTTAAGTGTCTTTTAAGTTCAAGTTTTGTGATGTTATTAGTAATAGTTTCATGTTATAGGATACTTGGCTGTTAATTTTGGGATTTTGTATTGATTGTATCTTAAACGAAGTTGGGGATGCCAGGTTGAAGGGTTTAAATCTCGGGAACTTAGAAACAGTACATCAATATATCCAACTGGGATTTTGAGTGAAGTCATAGTTAAGAATCAAAGAGATAAGTCGGACTAAGAAACTGGAAATGAAATATGCAATTTTCCTGCAGAATTTGTGTTGATTGTCTGGCTTTGTTCAGTGCGATCTGATTATTAAGGTTGCATTTATAGACTTTGGTTAAGAGTCATAATCTTTTTTTCTTTTGATACGACAATTGGGAATAAAATCATTGAGAAGTTCATTTAGGTTGGTTTTAGTTCAGATTTTAATTATATTAAAGAGGAATTAGGATAGAAACCAAATATGATAAATTCTTCAAGAAAATATTTTTATATTTTATGTTCACTTAAGTTAGGTGCTTTGGTTAACTATCTCTAACAAATGGAACTACAAACTAATCATTATGTAATTGAGTATATGAGTGCGCTTAGTTTACTTATATATCAAAAATATAAAGTACAGTAAAATTCTTGGTATAAACAAATCATAGAATATAGAAAAAGAATAGGCTTGAACTAAAAAGAAGGGCATTAAGTACAGTATAGCCAAATGGCTCAGGCAATTACGAAGTGATTATAAACATTCGTTCCACAAGACAGTAGTGATGGTCCTAGTTTTAGATTGAACCTCCGTTATTGATTGATCTATGCCCCAAGCAAGTTGACTAAATGCAAGAATTGAAATTATTTAGGTGCGTGGATTTTTAGGACAACAACAACTGGAGGCAGCTCTCACTGGCATGGACCTTGTAATCATTCCTGCTGGTGTTCCCAGGAAACCAGGGATGACAAGAGATGATCTGTTCAACATCAATGCCGGGATTGTCAAGACCCTTTGTGAAGGAATAGCTAAGTGCTGCCCAAAAGCAATTGTCAACTTGATTAGTAATCCTGTGAACTCCACAGTACCAATCGCAGCTGAAGTTTTCAAGAAAGCAGGGACCTTTGATCCGAAGCGACTCTTAGGAGTCACAATGCTTGATGTTGTCAGAGCAAATACTTTTGTGGTATGCACTGTTAAGCATATTCTTAGCTTATTTTATTTACATACAAGTTGTACGCCAATAGTTGAATTTAGATAGCAATGATTATGTGAATAAATATGTTTTCGATGGCTTAAGTTTGAAGTATACTCCACCCTTTTTCTCACATGAAGTCACCTTTGGCTCTCAATTCACAATTTACATTAATATTAGATGATATTTACACTGTATAAAATACCTAGATTTAAATGATTAAATGTTTCAGTGCTATTGTCATGCAGCATTGATCACTGTTTTGCAAATTGTTTCTTATTTCATGTTCCTTTACCCTTTCCTGCTCTTAGTTTCCTGACTAATTTTACTGGTATCTTCTTTCTGCCATTGTTTTTCCGTGCTCATTGTAGGCAGAAGTTTTGGGTCTTGATCCCACGGTAGTTGATGTTCCAGTTGTGGGAGGACATGCCGGGGTTACTATCTTACCTCTTCTATCCCAGGTGTGGGAGGACTTTTTTCCAACATTGTTGAATTGCTTGAAGCTTTTGTCTGAATGTTTTCAATTATGATACAGAGCTGTTATGATTGTATGAATCATTATTTCATTTTTACAGGTTAAACCTCCAAGTTCTTTCACTCCAAAGGAAATCGATTACCTAACTGACCGCATTCAAAACGGTGGGACTGAAGTTGTTGAGGTAAATTATTTAGCTTCTCGGCATTTATAGATTCTACTTAGATGCTGAACCTTATGCAGATGCAGGTTTTAATGGAATGGTAAAATACTGTCAGTTACTGTTACCTAGCTATTACTTTCCCATACAATGTCCATATATTCAACTTTCTCATCGTATTCTTTTGAGATCATTAATCATTATGGGCATGCGGGACTATTTTGCATGCAAAAATAAACAATCACCAAAGGTTGCCTAGCTATATGTCGCTTATGGCTGCTCTTCATCTATTCAACTTTCTTGTGGTGTGCATTAAAGATGATTAGGGTCTAATTCATGATAGGAGGGCTGACCATGGATTAACTCCTGATGTTGCATATAAGAAGGTGAAACCAAAGAGAAAAGAGAAAAGTTAAAAGAATTTCTAAAAAATGAAAAGAAAATCTATTGTATTTTCCATTATGATAATAGACACAGGATCTGTAGTTACTGTCACCGGCATCATCTTGCAGGCTAAAGCTGGGGCTGGATCTGCAACGTTATCAATGGTTAGTCAATATAACGCTTTTTTCTATATTAGTACATGCATTTATGCATAAATTCTTTAACTTTGACAGAAGTACATCATTCAAACATGCAGGCCTATGCTGCTGTTAAATTTGCAGATGCATGCCTTCGCGGCTTGAGAGGATATTCTGGCATCGTTGAATGTGCCTTTGTGGCATCCCACGTATGTTGTTTTAGACTTTTCTGCATTCACTATTTTAATAAATCTCCATTTATCTATTTATCTATATACAGATGTATACGTGTGTGTATACATTTAAAAAGTTAAAAACAAACGAAGAGGCTATCTTGTTTAGGTGACTGAACTTCCATACTTCGCATCCAAGGTGAGACTTGGTCGTTCTGGAGTTGAGGAAGTATTGCCTCTAGGACCCCTGAATGAGTACGAGAGGTTAGTGAATGTTTATACGTTTAAAGAGTTTTCTATCAAGAAACCTGTTATTTTGTCAGAGCTCCCATCTGATGATTTATGATTGCGATTACGAAACAGGGTTGGCTTGGAGAAGGCAAAGAAAGAGCTTGCTGCGAGCATCGACAAGGGGATTTCGTTTGTCGGAAAATGAGTAGGTTTCCACAATAATTTCTTATACATTACCCTGTTAAAGAAACCAGTTCTTTGAAATAAAGTTATTGGGTTAATCACCCTTCTCTCTAGTCAGGTAAGTTTAGAAACATTAGTCCAAGAATTGGCCTGGTCCAACTCTTTCCATTTTGGATGATTAATGCCTGTTCTGAAGTTGGTATTTCCATGTAAAATTATTTATAGAAAAATAAAAAATTAACAATTATGTATAATATCAATTTTATGATCTCTTAATAAAACTTGTAATTTGTACTAAAAAAATTCCAAATTTATTCCAGACGTAGCCCAGCATAAATAGTACGAGAAGGTGTTGGCGTATTACTAACGAATTAGAAATTGTAACCCATCTGCTCTATACGAGAAAGTTAGTTTGTTTATTACCTATCTTCCATCTCAGGTAAAAAGGTCAAAGGCCCGGCATTCAGAAACCCAAAAAGAAAAGCAATGGGCCTTAAAATAGGCCCAACTCGGACGGAAGCCCAGCCCAACCAAGCGTTCCAAAACGGCACCGTTTGGATGCAACCAGCACTCCAACTAATTAGGATATAATAAAGTAATTAAAAATAATAAACAAAAAGAAGAAGAGAGTAAGAAGACCCTCTCTGGGTCACGAGAAGAGTCGTGGTATGATTAACCTCAGCATGGAGTTGAAGAGATGGAGACCTTTATTTTGTAGTTCTTTCTATGCTTTGTAAATAATGTAATAATTAACAGTAAATAGATGTAACACATTGTACACAACATCACACGCACCACTATAGGGTAATATTAAATTAGTCATTAATTAAAATATATATATAATAATATTAAATGAAATAAATGCTGATCACACCCAAACTACATCCGTAAATAAAATTACTATGCTTTTATATAGAACAAAAAAAAATAAATAAATAAACATTTCAAAGAGAAAATAGAAAGTGGGAATTTTCAAAGGAAGAACATAGATTATGAGTTATTTCATAAATAATGAATTGTAATTATTATTAGTTGCTAATTCTTAAAAACATGTTATTATTTATAATATATTGTATTAAAAAGAAAAGGGTGTAACAAAAGAACAATAAATTAACATTAAAAAAATGAAAATAATTGAGTGGTAGTGGTAGTGGAAGTAGGTTTGGTGTTTGGTTTTATGGAAATTGGAAGTCATCTTCTTTAATTCTTGATTAATACCCCACAAATTCTTGTTCTCATTCCACATGTTCTACTTTTTCGAGTAATTTACTACACAAATTGGTGCCAAAAAGTCCAAATTAACTTTTTTTTAAAAAAAAAAATTTGATTTTTCAATACCCTTTTACATTATTTGTTTGGAAGGAAAAATTAAAAAGTTATAAAAGAGATATATACATATATATATGTATATTTATATGTGAAATTGAAATGAAAACCCTACTCATGCATGTCTATCTCTGCTTTTGCTTTTTCCAATGTCACCTCAAATGTCTCTCTCCATTTTTCCACAAATTATTTGCATTGAAACACTGTTTTTCAATCACCCAGACAGATTTAGTGCAAATTCATTAGAAAAGTTGTAATTGAAGAACCCTATATGAGAAATAATTTAGTGTTAACTCTTCCCTTTCTCTCATCTATATATATATATATACACACATACGTATAAATTGTACTATCGATAGTTGTAATTTAGAAAAACTCTAATACATATTTTCATATATATCGTACTATGTGATTATTATAATAATTAAAAGAGAAAACAATACAATAAACTTTTTTTACCCTTACTTCTACTTTTCTAAATATTATTATTGTAATTAAAATTATTATGTACTTTTAATTATTTATAGATTAAAATAACAATTTTAATTGTTAATTTACAGAATATGTTAACTTCATATATATATATATATATATATATACTTTTTGTGGGTCGGTGGGGAATTATTTGGCAAAATATTTACCAAACCTACTCCTTCATGGCAAGTAAGTATTCCAACCTAGCAAATTATTGATTCAACAATATACATAATATATATACATATATTTATATTTATATTTATATATATATATATGTATGTATGTTAAAAAAGAATCAGGTAGGTTGTACCGCTCGCCGGTAGTAAATTTTGGACTATATTGTCTCTTACATTTATCCTTTTACTAATAATAGAGAATATTTTATTTTATTTTACTATATTATAAATTACACAATTCACATGAAAAGACACTGTTGAATTCCAACTCCACTCACGGTGTCGTTTTATATACAGCTCAGTTCTTGTGTGTGTGTGTGTGTCTGTATATATATATATATATATATGTATTGTCAGTGCAGCACTACGTATCCGTACTCCATGCATGCACATTCATTGCTTCCTCTGGAACGAGATCAATAATTCAAGCCCATGGAAATTGAATTCGGTGTATACATACATATGTGTATATATATATATATATGTATATATATAGTTTTAATTGATGAACATGCGATGGTAGTGTCATAAATGTTGGTTTTGGAATCTATAAATGAAGCTCTACTTATTATCAAAATATTTGAAATAAAGTCAAGAGAAAAATGAATTAAATAATATTGGAAAATAATAATAAATTACAAAAAAAAACTATATATATATTTATATCATGTGGATGGCAAAAAATATAAAATATAAAAATAATTAATTAAGGTTACCTACAATTTTGGACACGGCTTCTTTCCTCACATTTATTTTTGTAGCTTTTATTGTACATACCAAATTCCCTTCTGCAGTCAAACTTATTGTATTTATTTCTTCTTCATTAATTCATATAAATACATTTGAAACATGTGACATACACATTTTTCTCTTTGTCCTATTGACCTTTGTTTTTTTCTGATAATTTTTTAATGATAGGATATACATATATATATATATATATATGCATAATATTTCAGGAAAAAAAAATGAAATTAATATAATCTTTTACTTAATTATGATAGACAATTAATCAATGTGCTACCAAGAGAATGATATAATAGATTTTTAACTTTTAAAAAGGGCACGAGAAGTTTTAGTTCATGTGGAAAATGGGATGTAACATTCTTTGGTAAAGCATTAATAATTATACGATGGCATAATAGTATATGATTTAATTAATTATTATGGATGGCAAATTGGGACATCCATTATATAGCCAGCCATGGACACATATAATTATAACCCTTCTTTTTCTAGTGTGGCATGGATTTATGGTCATATGTACATATGTATATAATGAAAGTGATGTATATACACATCTAACATGAGAAAAAATAATTAAGAAGTTGCTAATAAATATGTTTGGTATATTAATTATATGTGTTTTTTATATGGCAAAAAAAGAGAGCCTGTTTTACTAGGACAAAAACAGTAGTAATCTTTTTCTAGTGTCAAAATGTTAGGTGCATTTTCTTTGTAAAGTTGTTTGTCATTTAGGGCCTATTTGGACTTTTCTAATATATACATATATATATACACACACACATACATATAACCTGCCCCCATATTCTACATTTTAAAATCTAAATACCCATTTCTAAAAAACATCTTTTAGAGTAAAAATTAAGCATCTATTGGGTGCAAATTTATGGGTGTAGACAAATTATATATGGTAGTAAATATAATGGCGTTTGAAAATATATTAGTAGCAAGACATGTGCCATAAATGAAAAAATGAAGAACTATAAATATCGAAATGATTAATATTGTCACCTTGATGGATACATTTTTATGAAGCATTGTTTTCCCAAATTTATGGTAAGGTTGAGGGTGGGTGGGGTTATTGCTCTCATTCAATTCAACTCCTTCCCAACTTATACCAATATATACACACACACACACACACATATACCAATACATACACACACACACACACACACACACTAAACAATATTCCAAATAAAATCATTTTTTAATGCTATATATGATCAAAACATACACTCGTATATATAAACCGACAAGTTTTGAATATATTATAACAATATGAAATTACGTATATTTTATTACACCATATATTATAACAATTTAAAGTTAGCTCGTGTCTTCAATATCTTGACTACTATTTTTTAATTTTAGCAAAATAAAATTATCATACTCCAAAATATAATTTATCAAATGGGTAAGTGGGTAAAAATAATAAAAAATAAATAGTGCATGAAATAATTCGTACTCCATTAATTAATGTCTTTACATTTTATTTAAATATTATTAAAAATTAAAAATTTATTATTTTATTTATGTACTAAAGTTAGTATGAATTAATTTATTAATGAATTTATTATCGTAAATTATTAAAAAAAAAAGGTGAAATATTTATAGGATGAGTTAAAAAAAACAGTAAAAAAAATTGTTTACGTGGATTCCCAGCAAAGAAACCAAATTCCAGTCAGGCTCGTGGACACAGTAAAAACAGACTGGAAGAATATTAGGTTAATAGTACTTCAATTTTTTATTTATTTTTTTTGACGTGATTTAAAATTTTCAAAATTAAATTAAAAATAAAAATTTGCGTGAATCGCGGAATTTTATTTATTCTTATTCGTGTAAATTATGAAGAAAAAAAAAATTGGTAAAATAGAGATGTTATATTTATTTATTGTTTTTATTAATTTTTGCATGCTAAATTATTCTATAAGAAAATTAAATTAAAAATTAAAACTTGACAGGATGGGTTTAGGCTGTGAAGCTACGTCGTACCGAGCAGTTGAGGGGTAGATGGGACACGCCATTTGGTTTAAAATTAATTTATAAAAATACATTAATTATTATATTATTATACGTTAATCCTCAGTTGCTCGAATAATAATTTAAAAAAGGAATACTAATATCGGTTCTTACTTGAAAATAAAATGAACATATATATATAAAATATATTAAGATAGAGAAAAGGGATGCTATTATAATTTTGAAATTTCAACTACATTGGTAATTATTTGTACTATAAATTTATTATATTTTCATTACGTACAATATATTTATATGTTATAATTCCTAGAAAATGATATAAACAACTAAGCACTACCAAACAGGGACGAGGCCTTTTCATTTCAGATCACAATTACCCTCCAAGAAGAAGAAACCATTTCTTGGAGGTACCCCAACTTGCACTAGAAAAATCAAATATATATATATACACGTGTGTGTGTGTGTGTGTGTATATATATCGGGTACGTTCTTCTCTTGACAAGTAAATAATCTTCATGCCAACCCTATAAAGTGTTCCCGTCAAATTCCCATAATACCCTTGCAGCGCGTACTATTTTATGTATATTGCAAGGGTAGCTTTGTCATTTCGCGGACCGTTTACAGAATCTTATCTTTTGATGATTCGAGCTCCAACAAACAATAGGACAATCTCACACTCACTCGCTCTTTTGACAACGCATCTCTATAGTCGTATCACCCTGCATGTGAATCATACCATACCATACCATACCATACTATGAATACCCCATGTCATGTGTATCGATGCATGGGGTCCGTCCAGAAAAATTAGAAATTGAAATTAACACTAAAAGCATCGTGTTTGTTTTTGCTCCCCATTTCAGAAACCAGCTCGCACATATTGCTAATTATAGATATTTGTCATGTCATCATGAACTTCAGCTATGGCAGCTAGACCGTAGATATCATGGTTATTATATGTTATTATAAAGTTAAAAGAATGCGAAATATATATATATATATTTCATACATTAAGTGATATATACACGTTAATAATAATACATTTTTTTTTTTAATAAATAACAAAGGCTTTTCTGAGAAGACCAGGGGGTAAGCCAGGAGCTGCCATTTAATTAACAAGAACGGAAAGAAATAAAATGGCGGAAACCCTAAAATGGTGAAAACCCAGAAGGCAAACCAAGTAGGACGTTTCCCATTTTCAATCTTTTTCCTACTGGTAAAAACAACAAAAATGAAACTAACCCCACAGAGTCTCGGTAATTGAAAAGCACTTGTCTAAGTCTCTGTGCCCTAGGCTATAGCTATGGCACTGTTTTACACCACACACACACACACACACATGTTTCCATGCTTATGTGTAAAATCCAGTTGGGTGTCTCTTTCAAACTGTCCTTCCCACCCATAAACACTCTCATTAAAAACACACTGACTCTTCCTCTGCCATTTTTGATGCCATGGACTCAGAGCTTGTGTTTTGCAGTTGCAGAGCAGATGCTTATAGCCAGTACTACTGTTATAAAAACTGTGCGCTATATAAAAAACAAATAGCAGAAGCGTGAAGCAGAAGCAGCCAGCAGTACACTACTTAAAAACGTATGATGAAGACAAAGTTTTTAGTGAGAAAAAAATAAAATAAAAACACCCAGTTTCCACTTTCCCCTTACCACCAATCCTACTGTACAGAAATTGCCTTGATAAGCATTTGATTTTAACATCTTAAAGTTAGAGCAAATCCCAATACGTCTTCCCCCTTCAGAAAAAGAAAAAGAAAAAGAAAAACACCCAAGTAGAAAGAAACTAGCACAATTTATGGAATTTAGAGGCACCGGGTGATTCCCCAACAAAAAAGGTTCAGATGCTGAGGAGATCAGGCGGGGGTGACTGCGGTGGTGGTGGGTGCTGATGGTCTTTCGGGTCTTTTGCTTTTGCATTTGGCGACTCAGAGATTGCGTTGGTCAGTGACGGCAGCGGTAGTGGCAGGGATGAGTCTACGACTGTTGGGTCTCCTTGCTTTGAGCCGGGTGATTTGGGAAGCTCTGTCAAGATTTGAACTACTTCTCGCATTGTTGGGCGCTCGACAGCCTGTTCTTCAACGCAGAGCATTGCTACGTAGAATACATGCATTACTTCATGGAGTGGAACTGTGGGGAGTCTTGGATCGAGCACTTTGAGGACTCCTTCCTTGTTGGAATCTGTCATTTTGCGTACCCATTGAACAATATCTACGCCATCACCGAATTCTCCCACTGGTTTTCGCCCAGTGATGAGCTCTAACAGGACTACACCGAAGCTATACACATCGCTCTTCTCGTCAACCTTCAGAGTGTAGGCATACTCTGCAACAAATTATGTTCTTATTGTCAACAACCAGAAAGTGGGAAATATGGAGTTCAAATTAGGCCGCCCTAAGTTGTGTTAGATAAAAATTAGGTAAAAAACAAGCAAAAGAACTTGTCTTGAACAAGACAATTGCATCATCAAATTTTGAATCTTAGGTTAATCTTCCATAGTCGTGGATGAGGCTGTATTTATGGATTGCCAGATTGGACAAAAATTTGAAAGTGGGTTAAGTCAAAAGCATCATTAGAGTAAATGTACTTCCAAAGCTGCCTTCCAACTTTTACTCTCAGAGCCAAAAAACTTTAGATGCTGATTGAAATTAAAGGCTCAACAGCTTCTTCCACTGAACACATGGTCTTCATACCAGCAAGAAAACCGACATAAGCAGAGAGGACATTTTGGGTGTCCATCGATAACAAGACCTCAACAAAAAAACATCATTAGGGTAAACAATTCAACCAAGTAACAAGTTGTTTGGCATAATATGGACTGGTAAGGATAATTCACAGAGAAATTTAAGTACGTTGACATATTCTTAAGGATTGAAAGATAGGATCATACCAGGAGCAATATATCCATAAGAACCAGCAATTGCAGACATGCACTCGGATGTTCCTGAATCTTGGAGGAATTTGGCAAGGCCAAAATCAGCAACATGAGCCTCATAGTTGGAATCGAGAAGGATGTTGTTGGATTTCACGTCCCTATGAACAATCAAGGGTGAGCAATCGTGGTGGAGGTAGCAGAGTCCCTTTGCTGCTTCCACAGCAATCTTGTATCTTGTATCCCAGTGCAAATGCCCGCCTTTCTTTCCGTGAAGAACCTCACCCAAGCTTCCATTAGGCATGTATTCATAGACCAAAAGATTGGTTTCGTGGTTTGAACAAAAGCCCAGAAGCCTAACAATATGCCTGTGCCTAATCCTCCCCAGAGTCTGAATCTCAGCATTGAATCCATGGTCATGAGAAGAACCTCGGGTCATCGCCGGCAACCTTTTGACGGCGACTTGATCCCCATTGGGCATAACACCTTTGTACACAATTCCAGCACCGCCTTTTCCAATGATGTTGTCTTCTTTCAAGCAATCCAAAACATCATCGCAGGTGAAGTCCAGACGCTGGAAGGCAGTGAGCTTCCATGCGCGAGACTCGCTTGCCTTCTTCAATGACCTTGCCTTGACTATCGCTGCAATAGCGAAAGCAATCGAGCAGACGAGCAATCCAATTACAAGCAAAAGCTTCAGAGAAGCGGAGAGTGGCCCTTTAACGTGCGGCTGGTGGGTTCCATTGCCAACCCCGTCTTTGCAAGGTCCCAAGTACGGGCCGCAAAGCTCCGGATTACCCAGAAACGAAGTGTAATTGAAGTAACTAAACTGACCAGTGCCAGGAACCAAACCGGAGAGGTTGTTGTAGCTAAAATCAACAGAGGTTAAGCTCTGCATAGAAGCTATGGATGAAGGAATGCTACCGACCAGATGGTTTCTTGAAAGATTCAGGTAATTCAGGATCCTCATGCTTACGACATCATTTGGGATAGCACCAGAAAGCTCATTTCGACTGAGATCAACAAAGGTTAGCAGCTTGCATTGGCTAATCTCGGGAGTAATTGGGCCTGAAAACTTGTTGTGGCTGAAATCCATCTTGGAAAGCTGCTGTAGTTTCCCAATCTCAGACGGGATTCGACCGGAGAACTTGTTCCCGTCGAGAAGAAGCTTCTGCATACCAGAGAAGTTGCCGATAGCAGAAGGTAACGAGCCAGAGAGATGATTGTTGGATAGACTAATCTGGCCAAGGTTCGCTGCTATTGTGTCGGTCACTGGAAACTCCCCAGAGAGCAAGTTATCTTGAAGCTCAACTTGAGTGAGCTTTGGCAACCCGAAAAGGCCTTTAGGAATAGACCCATTGAGAAAATTCTCACCCATCCGAATCCGACTCAGCGACTGGCATTTGCCGAGCGATTCCGGAATCGGCCCGAGCAAAAAGTTACTCAGGGTAATCAGAGTTTGCAACCGGTTACCATTACACATATCAGGAGGGAGAGTTCCGGTGAGTTTATTGGAAGAAAGATCCAGGAGCTGCAACTTCCCATTCTTCCCCAATCCTTGCGGAATGTTCCCAGTAAAGTTGTTCTCCCATAGCTGCAATACCTCCAACGCCGGCATATCGCCTATGAACTCCGGTATTGCTCCGTGAAGCTTGTTCCGGAAAAGATTCAAAAGCGTCAAGTTCTTGAGCTGAGAAAACGACTCCGGTATCTCACCAGAGAACATGTTGTTCGACAAATCTATTGATTTCAAGCTCGACAAGCTCCCCAGTTCCGGTGTCAACGGCCCCGAAAGAGAATTTACTTGCAGGAACAATGTGTCCAGCTTCTGCAGCCTTCCGATCTCGGCCGGTATCTCGCCCGACAACCCGCAGCTAGCGGCGTCAAAACGAACCAGTTCCGACAAATTCCCAATCTCTGGGGGCAAACCGTCGTCGAAAGTGTTAAAATAACCAATATACAGCTGTTGTAACTTCGTTAGATTGCCAATCTCGGCGGGAATTTTTCCGGCGAGTTCGTTGCCGGAGACGGCCAAATACTCTAAAAACGGCCAACTGCCGTACTCGAGAGGGATCCGGCCTTCGAAAAAGTTTCCGCCTAGATGCAAATGGCGCAGCTGAATCATGCGGGTGACGGATATTGGCAGGTCACCCGTCATATTGTTGTTGTACAGGTCGAGTACTCGGAGTTGGACGAGACTAGAGAGCTCGTCAGGGAAAGAGCCATTGAAGACGTTGTTAGAGAGGTTGAGCAATCGAAGACCCGAGATAACCGAGATCTCCGGGGGAATGGGCCCCGAAATCTGGTTGACGGCGACGGTTAAGTTCTGAAGGAAGCGTAGATGTGCTATGTCCGGTGAAAGAGTACCCGAGAGATTAAGCCCAGAGAGGTCCAGCGCCGTGACATGGCGCCGAGGGTCGCAAGTGACCCCTGGCCAGGTACAGTGACTGGTCGAAACATTCCATGACTCCAACGCCGACTGGGGATCGTCGGTGATGGCAGACTTCACGGAGAGTAGTGCCCGGTACTCCGGAATGATGCGTGCCCGAGCGAGTGAGTGCGAAATGTGGAGAAGAAGAAGCAGAAGAAGAAAAAGTCTCATTTTCCCCCTATGTTTTCGTTGTAACTTTTCACTGTTTGAAGTTTTCTTCTGTGTTCTTCGGTGTTTTGTTTACAGAGAAAGAGGGGAAGGAGGCGGAGAAGAGAGCAGAGAGGTTAGAGGCAGAGAGTGAGAGAGAGAGAATTGGATGAGGATGGTGTAATTTTATTACGAGACCTTTTTTATCTTCACTTTTTTTTTTTTTTTTTTAAATGAAAATAATAAATTTTGAAATGGAGGGAGATGAAAAAATTAAAAAAAATAAATTAACATAAAATGAAAAAAAAAATATATATATATACTTTTTATTATAAAAAATAATAATAAACTACTAAAATTCAAATTTAAAGTTTTTTTATTTAAAAATTTAAAGTAATATTAAAAGGCACAAAAGATATTGTATTTTTTAATAGATAAATTAAGATTTTGTGTGTAATTATGGAATATTTAAGATTATAGTATTAATTAATCACTTTTTAATAATTTCAAACTCCATATTCATCATATATGTACATTTACGTGTATTTATTGAAATATCATTTTCATATGCATTCCCAAATTAAAAGTATAAATCGACCAATTAAAAATATTGCGGGTCGTAATATGTCAATCAATTAATAATTAAATATTAATTGAAAAGTATGTTTAATAGTTTGTTTTTTTACATAATCAGAAAATAATTTATTTCAACAAGTCATAATTAGTTGTGAAAAAAAAAAGAGATTAATCAAAAAAATTTATGTATTTATTAATATTAATATATACATTTATATAAAAAATTACAATTTAATTCAGATATATATCTAATTAATATAATTATAAATTATAAGTGGTGTTTATATATATATTTTTGTAAAAGTATATTGTAATGAGTATATATATATATATGAAGGAGAGATGGTGTTATATTTTGGGGGTCACTCTTGTATTTTGGTAAAAATAAAGTGGTGTCTTCGCAATTGCAAAAAGTTTCAAAATTGGACTCCTAAGTTTTACTCTATTTTATTGTATTCCCAAAAAGTTAATGTTCTTTAAAATAGACCGATACAAAATATCCCAACTTTAATCTTTTAGACACCAACCCCAAGTCAAATTTCATTAAAAACTTTTGCCTTCTTTGAAAATACATAACTTTTCAGGGACTATATTTATATAATAAAAAAATATTAATTTTGAAAATTCAGAAACTTTCC
This sequence comes from Carica papaya, assembly GCF_054855325.1. Taxonomy (NCBI): domain Eukaryota; kingdom Viridiplantae; phylum Streptophyta; class Magnoliopsida; order Brassicales; family Caricaceae; genus Carica; species Carica papaya. The sequence continues at coordinate 1,513,846 of NC_142312.1, read as the reverse complement.
CAATAAAAGATCTTCAAAATAAAACTAAACAAGCATTTTTTTTCAAAAAATATATTAAATTACAGTTTTACCCTTCTTAATTCTATCTAATTACGGTTCAATTTATAAATTTACTGAGCTCATAAATTTATAAAATAGGAAAACATTATGAAATATATAAAATTGGGTAATTCAAAAAAATAAGTATTTTTTTAAAAAAAATTTTTGGCATTTTTATAGGGATATATATTAAATGTAGATAATAAAATTTGATTTTTTTTTTTATATAATTCTAAAATTCTTAGACAATTAATGACTCAATCTCATTTTTCTATATTTCTCTCGAAGTCAAACATCAACAATTTGGTCAAAATTTTATTATTATTATTTTATTTCCCTCCACATGTTACTGTATAAAATTAAGAATAATATCTAACCAAATCCTGTATTTTTTTTTAAAGACAATATATAAATTATAATACCATCGTAAAAAAAAGAAAATAAAAATGATTATATAAAAAATTAATTAATAAAGTTTATATAATTATAATACTAATATAATTTAATAATTTATAATTAATTTTAACAAATTTTAATTAAAAAATATTGAAAATAGAGAAGTGCAATGGAATATTAGCTCCTGTGAAATTGCAAAATTTACATCTCAAAATCAAAAAATATTTATTTTATTTTATTTAAATAATAAATAATTTATATTTTAAAAACACATTTACTGTTTTTTATTTTTATTTATTTAAATAATAAATGAAGTGCCGGTCCCTTCCGAATAATGCATGAGCGGCGTTGGATTCCCAAAAGGACAAACCAAATTATGATTTATAAAATCTTTTTCCAATTATCATCCATTAAAATTCGAAATTAAATTAAATTAAATGATTTATACCACTTTTTTTTTAAAAAATAAAAAATAAAAATTCAGACATGTTTTAATAAAATTTAAATTATTATTTTTTTAAAAAAATTTGACACTTAAATTTTCTTATGAATAAAACTCTTTACAGTAATTTTGAAGCCTACTGATTTTCACATGTAAAAATTGTTTTGTACCACATAACAAAATTATATATTTTAGAAGAAATAAAAAATGAAGAATGCGGATACGGTGGTGGTTGTGGCTTGTTGGGTTGGATTCCACGGTCAAATGGACTCTGGTAGACAGGTAAAAAAGGTAATCATCTGGTACAAGTACAAGCACTGAGAAAATGCTGAGCGAATAAAATCCGATGGTCTTCAAATTAAGTTGATTAATCATAATCATTAATCAAGTGGGTGACACATTCTCTTCATCGAAAAAACTTGGACCCACTGATCCACAATTAGGGGCCTACAGAAGCGGATGATGATTTGTGGTACGGTGGGTCCCAGTTGATGGACCCCACAGCGTTGTGGTCAGTCGGTGTGAGCTTATATATTCTTTAGCTGCTTAGTGCTTTAGACAGAAAGATGAGAGGAGAATAAATCATTGAACAAAATTTCTCCATGTTTCGGGCATTTTGAAAAATTATTTTCTCTTTTTTCCAGGTGCATTGATGGAATCCGAACATAATAATTAATTATCAGTTTTAATTAAAATATAATCATACTTATAATTCCGTTATTTAATTTTACTTTAGGTAATATTTTAATTAATTAATTAATTATTGTTATCCACATAGGATTCACATTAATTAGTACATAATTAAAATAACATTTTGCACGTTAATGATCCTGTTGACTTTTTTTGTTACAATTTTTTATTTTGTAAATAATAATAATTATACAAATAAATAATATTATTAAAGAAAAAAAAAGGAGCATGAAAAAAAAAAAAAAAAAGAAAAGAGCCGAGAAAATGATTTATAATTATTGAAGAGTAATAATTTTGCTGGTAGGGTGAAATAAAGCTGGTCAACTATTGTTGACTGACAAGGAGAGAGACTCGAGAATTTGTGTTTTCAATTCACACAAACTCCGGTCTCTCTGTTATATTTTATTAAATTTCTTAAATTTAATTATCACCCATTAAAAGAAATTAATCAGATCATAATTACTTTATAATCCTTCATCGTGATTGGTAATCTAAAACACGAAACTCCATATGCGGCAAAATGACGAAAAAGCCCTTCGACGCCAAAGAATGCGACGGGATGATGTTGGGAGAGATGCCGTTATAACATAAAATGGCTTATGCACGTACATCCTTCTTTATCCAGAAAAAGACAGATTCACACCTTAAAATGACTTAAATACCCCTCCACTAAGAGGAGAAGAGAGCTCAGAGGATGGTGGGCCGGGAGGGTCATTTTGGTAAAATTGCATTAATTTTTTTGGTCGAGCTCTCTGTGGCCTGGGTTTTGGCCGGTTCATAGGTATAGACGTTGTTCAATTCAAAGCTAATGATTTGAGCATGCAGAGTTCGTAGTAAATCTGGAATTTGGTATTTACTTAAATTTAATTAATAGACAAATACTTGACATGTGTGTGTATACATATATATATATATATATATATATATACACGCACACACACATACAGTCAGAAAAAAATTAAACGAGAGGGTAATTTTATGATCATGATGAGGGTTCAGATTTTAATGGGTGTTTGTAAGTGTATAAGATAAAGTAACTGAAAAAGATTAATTAACTACTTAATTAAGTTCAAAAAAAGAAGATTTTAAGTAATTAAGTAATTGGGAAAATGAAATTTAAGGGTCATTATTAGTCTTCATCGGGAGTGTTGAGTGAAAGATTGAGGAATTGATGAAGATAGATTCGGACTATTCGGTGGTTACATATATGTGTATATATATATAAGTGTTGTTATATATATATATATATGTGTGTGTAAGTGGGAAGAATGTTAAAAGAAGAAAAACAAAGGGCATTGGAGATTAGGAAATCCCTGAGCTCGAAGCTCTTAGCAACCCAGAAAACACGTTGCCCCGGTTACTATTTTTATGTCCTAATACTCTCGGGGGCTGTTGCCTTTTGTCCCCTTTACATTGGGGCGCTCTTCTTTCAGTCTCACATATACATACATACATACATATATATGTATATACAAACTTTTACTATAAGTTAAAGCTGCTTTTTATTTTTTATTTTTACTATAAGTTACAGCTGTTTTTTTTTTTTTTTACTATAATTAAAGCTGTTTTTTTTTTTTTTTTTAACCATTAGTTAAAGCTGCTTTTAAGGGACTAATACATTAACTTTATTATTATATTATATTGCACTATTTAATTATATTTTATTACAATTCATCAGTACTATTTATTTTTATTTTAATTATATAGATTTTAAAAAAATTATAGTATTGAATAAGATTTAAAACACTAGTGGATATAATTGATTTAGTGAAATACTGTAAACATGTTTTTGATTCATTAATTAAAATACATATTTAAATAAACTTTTTGTATATTGAAATTAATTTTAATATAATTAAAATATTAATATGTGTCAACATATCATTTATTTCAAGTTCGAGAATTCGCAAAAAAAAAAAAAATTATAGTTTCACTTTGAAAAAATTAAATAATATTTATTTACTAATAAATTTAATATTACTTTTTAAAAAATATATATTATGTTAAATAAAAACCTGAATTTTCCATGGTCGATAGTGAATTAAAAGCTTGTTAATTACCTACTTAAGTACATCATATTAAGAGATTAATTTAACAGTAAATAATTGTTTATAAATTATTTTAAAGTGCTAATTATCATTATTTGTCTGTTAATTACTCGATTGATAAATTAAGAAAAATTAAATAAATTGATTATTTAGTACTCGTCTAGCATTATGCGACATTGAAGCAATCCGTCAATTATCATGCGTTGTATCTTTAAGATATTTTTTGTGAGGGTAAAAATGTCGTTATATTATTTTTGAAAATGGTGGGTTTTGTAATTAAAAAAAAACAAAAAGTTAGATTTGGCTTTTGAGTTGGGATTTATCTAATTTTCACTAAGTTGCTGTAACTAAATAAGCATTTTGCTAATAAGCTAGCTGGCAAAAGCCAAGATTAGCTTTTGGCTTTTAGCTCCTTAGAAGGGTTAAAAAGCAAAGCAAACGTTTAAAAATTTATTGGAGTACTGCACTATCAATAAATTATAATTAATACAAAATTTAAATTTTCATAACAATATAGAGAGAGACGATTAATAATAATCTAAAATATTATGCGATACGAATCAAAATTTTATAAATTAATATTTTAAATATCAAATTAAAAATTTATTTCTCGTTAAAAGTACCAATCACAAATCGTATAATTACATATTCTCGTTGCCATAACTAAGGGTATTGTTCTATACAAAAGGGCATGGTACTTAAACCCTCAAGACTTAAGACAAATTCTCCACTAAAAATGGAGTTTTAAGCAGAATTTTGCCCTAATAACATGCCAAAAGAACAATGAATAAGTGACCTAAGAAGGTAGGACTAATGGGACAGAGATGGGTAGTGGTGGTCCATAACATACTGGAATTAAGAAGTGCGATTAAGTAATTAACTGGGGATTAAGTAATGGGTTTTGATCTAGCAGCTATTTACTTTCTAATTTACATTAAAGGTTTAAGTTTTAATTCGTGATTATTAAGAATTTAATATTATATGGTTTTGTAATTAAAAAAAGGTGGGAGGGAGCAGCCTGATTAGGGGGACCAAAAACTTCACTATTTTTTTTTCCCTCTCGGGCCGACTGACTGTGGGCTTGGCTCACGGTTCAATGAAAACACTTGGGTCCTACTACTACCAAACCTGCTTTAAATAATTACAAGCGCACCTCTGTTAGGATAAAAAAAAAAAAAAAGTTACTTTTTTACTTTTTTTTTATATACATTTTATAAAATTAAATTTTACACTGAAAGAAGAAATAATGAGAAAGTAAAATAAAATAAAATAAAATATTAATTTTTATGTTTTTTTAAATTTTATTTTTTTAGTTATTCATAAATTTATGAATTTTGTATACTTCCATGAATAAAATGTATATGTATATATAAATTTAAAAAAGAATCTTATACCAAATAAAGTCTTAATTTAACTCGGGAGAAAGTTGATACGAGAATATATCTATGTGAATTTCCAAACTTTTGAGTTCAAACCAAGATTGGAAGGTTATTAAATTGAGTAATTTGCATCTTATTTATTATAAAATTGATGGAAATACAATGGGTATTTTTTTTTTAAAAAAAATAAATGAAATAAATTCATAAAACTATACGTACAATGGATTTGCATGTATAAAACACTGTTTGGGTAAAACACAAAAGTTAAAAAAAGATTAAGCAAGAATACAAATTCGCATATATAAAAACTCTCTTGGATTTTTATGAACTTGGATTTACAGGAAGTTGACAAAGAAAAAGACAATTATGTAAATTGATTTTAATAAATTAATTAATTAATTAATTTTTTTTTGTTTTTGCAGTAGCTAGTAGCTAGCTCAAGTCTCGTCATTTTCAGCTTATCAGATCTTACCCAATATTTCCATATTGTCTTGGTCATGTGTGCTGTCACTGCTTTTCTGTTTCTCTATAATGGATTTGTCTTGCAAACACAGACTCAAATTATATATATATGTATGTATATATATATATATATATATATATGCTTTTCGCAAAGTCACTTTACAATATCTTTTTACTGGGTGCGTAGTCAAATCATATAATTTAGTTTTACTTGAATCCAGTACTTTTCAATATCCATCTTTTCAGTTTTAAGTTTTGATGGGTTTTTTCTTTCATCATGTTTATTTCATTTTCTTTTTGAAAAAGAATCATAATGTTCTAACAGATCTGCAGGAGGTAATATACCGATTTGCAGGGTGGTAAGTATGTTTGATGCAATGATAACAATGGCAGTGTCAGAAAGATTGGACTGAACCGGCAAATGCATGGTTTCTCATTATTTACCATTAATCTTCACTTCTAGTTGCTTTGAACTCACTAGAATCATAAATTTTGATGACAATTCTCTGTTGATACAACAAAACAAATACATAGATACTCGTGTATATATATATATATATATAGTTTTTGTGAATACCCAGAAGTAGATTAGGAATAAAATTAGGTGAAATTTGTATCAAAATATAAAAAGAAGATTAGGAATGTTGTTGTGTCTGAGAAGCAGCAAGAAAGATTGCTCCAGCTCCAGAGCCACCATGAGAATGTTGAATAAGGACATTGTCAGAGAGTTGATTTCCAAGCATTTCCCAGACACTGCTATGGAGATAATTTCTGAAGAGTCTGTAGTGTTCGTAAAGTCCACCTTCCACCATTACCACACTTCTCTTGCTTTCTATTCTTCCAAGCTTCTTCAACATCCCTACGATCCCTGCTCCAGCTAATCGTGCTCCTCTCTCCGCCACGATGTCACACACCTCCGCCACCACTTCTCTCACCATCACGCTCGAATTTTTAATCTATACGAATATACATCAATCAATTAATTATTCATATAATCTACTTCCATTTTCTTATAATTAAGCAATTATTACTAAATTTATCATTTATACATAAACAAAGAATCGAAACATATTTTATAAACAATGTTTACTTACCCCAAAAATTTCTCTCAATTTTACATCAAGTATTTCTCGATCCTCTGACGTATCTTGATGCATGGCAGCCATGTCGGGTGACCTAAATAGAAGAGATATATCAGTTTGTAGAACCATTATTGTTTTGAAGAAAAATAACAATCATAATTAGGACTCTAATATATAACACTAGCATCATGTTGAATAATCTGTAAAAAAGAATATATGTGTGTGTGTATATATATATATATAAAAGAACTTAATAGTGTTCATGTATTAACAGCAATATATGCCTCGTAATTTGAGTGATCCGGATTTGAACTTTGCATATATACCTTAATATGTATGGGATCCTGAGTTTTGGAGGCACACTTTCACCAAATAAGGCTGACTCCACAGCCATCTTTAACAAGACTCTTCTTACAATTTCTCCCAAAAATGTTCCTGAGATAAGCTTTTCAAAAATCTGGAACAAAGAAATTTTAGTCTGAAATTCAAAAAACATATACAAAATTCCCAACAGATATCTAATCAAAATCCATGAATTTTTGTACCCGATTTCCCGGATTCGAGCTTTCAGCATCCAAACTAGCATCAAACTCAGTAATAGGAAGATGACATGAATTGAAGCTTCCCCATTCTGTACTGATAGCCTATGAATACATCGTATAACAACATGTCTATGATGCTCTCCTTAAACTATGTTTAGAACAAATAAAAAAATGATATGAAATCGTTTTATAAAAAGAGAGTGTAGATAGAAAAGAAGAGACAAAAGAACAACATCACATGAACTTTAATCTGGAACTGGAAAGATACATTTAAGATTTCATCAAAACTAATGAAATTTGATATAATATTATTGTACTTGATACTTAGAATTCTAATATAGTCTTAAAATAAAAACACATATTTGTGATACTACAACTTACAATTTCGCCTGATTTTGCCGATGAACCATTCCATCTGGGAACTGCTTGAGCTTGTTCCATATAAGCAGCATTCGTACTCATTCCTAAAGTAACTGCAGCGATGCTATCTTTATCGTAATATCTACCTCCTGCTAAATCTCCCACAGTGTTATCAACCTAATCAAGATTTTGATTAGATTAACTGAGAAAGAAAATAATATTAATCTATTCACATATCTGAGGCTTGAAGATTCTAATATTTGTCTAAACCGTTACATTTTATTATGAATTCGTGTTCCCTTTCTACTGCAACAAGTATAAGCTGCTTACCAAACCATAAACTTTCATATGGACACCGTGTTTCTCCAGTGCTTGATTGATGTCATCTAACAGTTGTTTTCCGATCTGTTCAGAACATATAAAAAAATCAGTAAGCATATAACATTCAAATTGCCTATGAAATTAATGAAAATCTATCTGCACTTCATGCAATATAGAGAAAATGGATAAACAAACTCAACTGTATCATCAGCCGATAAACTCTTCCATTTAATAGCGGAACCAGAGGTGGAGGTAGATCCATTGGCCGGATATAACAAAGTTAAACCTAGTTTCTTATCTTCATTAGATGCTGTGTCCTTATTGCTATCCGGGTGCATTGATATAAATTTTGCTAATTCCTTAGCAATGCAATCAAATAAATCCTGAAAATTAACATTCAAATTGTTAAAGACAATACAAATTTAGTAATAAACTGAATGATTTTATATTAACTTAATTTTGCAGGAACCACATTGATTGTAACATTTAAAAGTTTTAGTTCACACCCTTTCTGGAATAGTTTTAAGAACAATCTCCAAATTAAGAGACATTTATAGAAAATTTTAAAAGATAGACGAGTTCTAAATAATAATTCATTTGTAAATTATTATTTTCAGCAACATAAAAGGAATTTGATTTAATTTGAGGATTGGGGAAGAGTGGTATGGAAAAAATTCTACCTGTGAAGAACCAAGCATTTCATGATCAGACAGAGAAACCTCCTCTCTACGCATCTCAGAAATAGGCTCATTGTTTCCTCCAAGTCTTGCACATATTATTAGAAAGTCATTTCCCCGTAAATTCAATCCATAGAATAATCCTTTTTCCTCCCTGTTACACCAACATGACGCATGATTTAGTTTTGAAGATCGCAATTCGTGTATCTGTATACGTGTATATATATATATATATTACCCGGTGGGGAGTGAAGAAACGTATGAAACAAGCATGTTGAGGGAGCTGGTAGTGGTATTCTCAGAAGAGAGAGAAGCCTGCATGTCCACCATCAATGCCGTCGCCACCTCCCAGAGCTTACTCACAGGTGTGGCGCATTCTCTTGCGAACTTCCTTAATATCCTCTCCGTTTTCTTCCACTGCCTCTCTTTCCTCCTCCTCCATTGTCTCGCCGCTGCTGCAGCCACGACCACCGCGGCCACAGCCGCCATCACCACCACCTCCTTCCTCATCTTTTCTTTTATCTCTCTCTTCAATATGATCTGCTTATAAAATCAAACTTCACTCGCTCGATCCTTTTGGCAGTGACTCTCGAGTGATCAAATCTCTGGTTCTTCTGTTTGTTTCTCGTGAAAATGGATCGAATAACTGAAACCCGTGAGTTGTGCGGAGAAGAACGAGTATCATGGGCGGGGGGGGGGGGGGGGAGGGAGAGTTTCGTAGGAGGAGAGAGATGTTCAAGTGAGTTCAAACACAGAAGATTAACTATAGTTACTATTTTTCTGACCGTTAGATATGCATAAGATTTAATCTAACGGTTACAGTATCAGTGCTTAAAATTAATATCCTAAGCTCTTGCCTACCCTAACATCATCACCCAAAAATATTACAACATGGGCCTAAAGTAAGAAGGGTTTCGGCCCTAATTTTTGAACTCATATTTGGTAAATGGGCTTGGGCTTAAAAACTAATGGCAAGAATTTGGACACCGAAACCCTGGCAAATAAATTTAAAGAAATAACTACTAAATAAATTATATGGGCTCTGTTTGAAATTAATTTTAAAAAATTTGTGAAATTTATTTGTAGATTTATATTTAATTCAAATATAAGATAATATAACAAAAATTAGAATATACAAAATTTACCTTGTAATGAATTTTATGTTAAATTGAAATAATGTATTTTAAATTTCATCAAACATGTTTTTTTTTTTTTTCAAATATAGCCTTAATTTTGATATATTTAACTATATGATTTACTTTTCAATTACTATGGTTTAATCTTCTGTGATTTTATATCAAAATGGTCATTTTCTGTGATAACATATGATACATGAACTTATATATATGAAAACAATAACATATATAAACAGTAAATTTAAGAGTGAACAAATTAAAACTCCTAAATGAAAATAAATAAATAAATAGCTTAACTTATTTTATATCTAATAACCCAAAAAGAAAAAAAAAATCAAATTTGGGAATTTTCAAAAAATAAATAATCATGTGTAAATATTGAAATAGTACCACACTAGATGCGTAAGAATGGAGACTAAATTTACTATATATATATATATATATATATATACATGTATATATAAAATACACGCACTGCTTGACTAGGTCAAATCTCAGGGCTGGAAAAATAGTTTTAACACAAGATACATGTTGTATAATAAACTATCAAAAGTCTAAAAAAGTCATAATCTTGGTGCTAATTGAGCTGATTAGTTTTGACTAATAAAATTATGTTACTAGTTGATTAATGCTAATACCAATTAATACAAGTGAGTTTTTTTTTTTTATTAATTAAAAAAAAAAGACTTCATAACATTTTTTGGTATGTTTGTACGAATATATATAATAGTCAAAGTTAGTATGGTTACATCAAATTTATTTATTTATATTTAAGTAAATTATATGAATTACATGTTTTTTAAATATTCTTGTATTTTTTTGGACTGTACTTTTGAAGAAAAGCAGAAAAAATTAAAAGAATTATATAAAAAATTCAATAATTTCTCGTAATATTCTAATTATCGTTATATCTGTAACATAAAAATTAATTAATAATACTTTACATACATGAATGAGAAATTATAAATATATCATGTGTGAAACATTTAAAAAATAAGACGAATAAACCCTACTTATATACCAAATATTTTCCTGAGAAACAAACAAAATTCTAAAAGTCTTTGTAGAAAGTCTTTTTAATCCTTTTTATGAGGATAATAAGTTGTTTCCCTTTTTTAGGAGGAAAACAAGAGAGAGTGGAAAAGGTTGAACGTTGAGTTTTGACAATATGTATACATACATACATATATGTTTGATATAAATTTCGTGTAGGACGTAAGAAAAAAAAGTTGATTGCATATCAACAACAGTCTAACTAGGTAATCGAGTAATGTGTTTTTGGAGTCTTGTATCGAAAAATTTGTTACAATTAGAAAAGTCGTAACATTATAAGATTAACTTAGTGAATGTCGTAATATTTTATATAGTGATTCAAATCATATATTAAAAAAAAAAATTATAAATATTTAGATGGCTACTGTACATAATATTAAAACATATATAATTAATATAAAAACTCAAATATCACACTACTAACTATTAAAAATATATACCAAAGATATAATAACTCACTAATTAAAATATTAAATTTTGTTAGAACAATTTTGAAAATCTTGATGGGTACTCCTTTATCCTGTTCTTTACTATCAAGCTGGCCATAATTATACCGGGTATATCACAAAACGCCGCACACATATATGTATACACATATATGAAAATGAAATTTCAACTTCAAGGTGTGAAAATCAAGAAGAATAATCAGAACCCAACTTCATCAATGGCTTCACACACAGACGCACGCACACATATATGTATACATTGTCGTCATCAATGGAAAAGTATTCAGCTGATCTTATAAACAAACCTTCAGAAAAAAGGGATCACCGACTACTATAATTATTCGGATCAAAGTCTATCAGCTCAAAAGTATTACAAACACAATATCTGTGTGTGTGTATACATATATACATATATACACGTAGACGAAGTTTATATATAACCATTTTTATAATATTATATGTATATATATATAGAGTATAGTAATTCATTCAATTGGTTTGTAGAGGTATTGGCCTGACTCTGACCCTTACATTGACTTTAATGGAAAATAATTTCTATTACTCGGAAATGAAAGTAAATACAATTAATACCACCTTCTACATTTATGAAATATTTTGGACGGTTGTGTATGACTTATGGGTCTGGCTGCTTCGTATATACTTCCATTAACAACCCATCTGAAGATCCTACGCTTATTTCCAGAATTAACTTTGATAAGTAATTATTTTTTAATGTATTTTTCATTCAAATATTATGTTATTATTAACATTCCATGTATTTAATTAGATTTTGTTGTTTAATTGTAATTTATTTTTATTTTGATAATATCTGTGTAACCTTTGTATTTGTTGTACAAGCTATTTTATGGTGCAATAAATCTATTCGGTATTATCCGTATAATTATAATATAAAATTTATGTATTTATAATTCCCACATGTGTATGGCCAGTGATGTGCCATAAACTGTCACATTCAGCCATCACATTTAGTTTACCTCCCACTTTAAATACATTATCTGCACATGCAAATGTTTAATTATATTATATTGTACATGATTATTTCAATTTCTTTTTTCAATATATTGCAGTCACATCTTAATATATTTTAACATTTTATAAATATAGTTTAATCACGTATTAATATTAATAAACAGATAATATTTTATGATTTAATCAATAAACCAACCAAACAAAATCAATTATTGGATTACTTAGCAGCAAAATACATTAGAATTTTTATACAAACCAAGGTGGGCCCCAGGAAAAAAAAAAGCATTCCTCCATGTAACCAAGGGGAAAAAAATTATTGAAGGAAACATAAAACGACATCGTTTACGCATAATATGAATGTATATGTTCCAACTCCCCGAACAACGTCAGAACCTCTCAAAAACCCTAGAAGGAATCGGCTGCGTGGTTTCTAATTTCAACACGTGCGTATTTAGAACGTGGTCAACAGGTCAACCACGCAAACAAAGGAAACCAAAAAAAGAAGGGGGAAAAAAAAAAAAAAAACTAATCTCGCAGCGACAAGAGGCTCAGGCTTTGTTTCTTCTTCTTCTTAGCAATTTTCCGGGAGAAGAACAAACAACCTTGAAACAAGAAAAAAAAGCCCGACTGAGAAAACACGAGTCATAAAGATTTTATTCCTAGGTATTCTTCATCAGACAAATCTTCACGATAGATTGCTCTTTTGTGTCTCCTTTCTGATGATATATATTTATATACACACGTGTATATATCATATGGGTGGCAGCAAAGACAATCGGAGGCTTTTCGCAAGATCTTTCACTGTCATGGAGAATTCAGCCTCCATCTGCAAGAAAAAAGACATGATACATATATATATGTGAATAATCTTGACCAGTCATAAATAAAGATAAATTTTGTAAATGAGGTTAAATATCTTTTTATAGAATTCACTTTATATATATATATATATACACACACACTTGAATTTCTTTTTTTCGAAACGATTCGCATAATATGGTATTAAAATTTTATGAATACAATTCTTAAAATTGAATTAGCTCTTGTTAATATTAAAATAAAAGGAAGGAAATGAATAAAAATAAGCTAATAGTTACCCAATTTACCTTGGCAACAATGGTAATGTGAAGAGTAGAGTTTCCGAATGCAAAGACATTGCTATTAACCACACTGAGGTGGAGCTTTTCGATTTCAGCTAGTATATTTACCAAGTGCGCTTTGTTCTTTTCGCAATGGATTCTGATAAGAACATCTTTGTCGGAGACTCTTGCTTCGATCTCTGGCAATGGTTGGTTAGATTCGCTGTCAAAGTTCTCATCGCTCGAAGATGATTCATCGTCAATGCATATCTGGGATTTCTTCACAAAAATGGTTGACTCCATAGTTTTCTTGGCTGCTTGTTCCTCAAGTGTCTTCACTCGTTCTTGGAGTTGTTTCAGGTACTTTGTTGCATCACCAAGCACTGAGGCTTTATCCGTCTAGAAAATAGAAGACAAATATAATTATTTAGCTACTAAATGCATAATTTTTAAATAATGTTAAATAAATTTTCTCTGTGTTTGGAAAATACAAATGAATAGAAATGTTTTATTTCAATTAAAGTTCAATTATTTCAATATTATATGACATTTACATATCAATAACAATAAAATTAATCTCCACAAACACTAATTCATAGCATAACACAACCACGAACGGTTTTAAATGAAGAATAAGTTATTATTTTGAATTGAAGTAGAAGTGTATATATGTCCAATCACTATAAATTAGAACCTTTTTTGCCACCCTTGGAAAGATACAGTTAACATATATTTAGCCTGAGCAAGGTCAGTGTTTGGTTAATAAGAAAGGAAAAGGAAAAAAAAAAAAGAAATTGAAGTTAATTTGTACCTTCTTGAGGCCAGGGAGGAGAGTTGAAAGAGCTATAAAACGCTGGCTAAGCTTTTCTCTTCGTTTTCTTTCTGCCATAACATGATCTTGAGCATGCAGGGGACTCCTAGTCCCCAAGCCAACTCTCTTCCCAGCTCCCTGCGCATTTTTTGTTGAAAGGAATTGCTCCTCAAGGCACCCATTTGCTCTGATAGAAGAAAAGCTCACGTTCATGTTGCCATTGCTGTCCCCGGCCAGTTCAGTTTTAGGTTTCACGCCGCGGTGATCCATGCCGTGCTGAGAAATGGCCGCCAGAGACGAGTTGGAGTTCTCGAAAGAGATGATCTGTGAACAGGAAGAAGAAGAAGCCTTGGGGACGATGATGTTGTTTTGCTGATACTCAGTAGTGGTAGTGAAAGAGTTCCAGCTGTTGGTTTTGAGCTGCTTTGCTGGCCTCTGGTCGACGACTACACCGCCAGCGCCGGTTTGGTAAGTTTCAAGAGGGGAAGCATTATTGTCACTCATGTTTTGGTTGTAAGATGAGTAGCTCTCCGATGAGAAAGATTGAAAGTTGAGTTCGTCGAGTGAGTACTCAGCTGGGTTTATTTGGTATTCGAAGAAATTACCAGTAGAATCCTCCATGAATCCCTGCAAAAAGAAAAAAACATACAATTAAATACCATATTACTAGCTAAGTACCATAACGGTATATACTTACTTAACCTGTGTTATATTGGTAAATCGCATCAGTCTTACCGTTTCAGATACCCATTTAGCTTGTAAGATTTCCATTGCCAATCAAGCTTTTATCTACAATATCTATAATCTTAAGATGGCCCTGCGAAAAAAAAAAAAAAAAAAGCTTCAAAATCTCAGCTTTCTTTACTGAAAATCGCAGAGAAGTGAAATCCCATGTGAAATTTTTTTATATTATATTATAAAGAGGAACAAATTTCCTTGAAGAAAAAGAGAAAATGAATCTGGGTAGACGAAAGCAAAGAGTCAAGATCTACACAAACAAGCCAAAGCTTAAAACTTTTTTGGGTTTAAAGCAAAAGAAAACATCCATTAAATGGTTTATAAACGAAAAATAAATGGAAAAAAAACGAATTTTATCAAGAAAATTTGGTGAGATAATAATGCTCGACCTTGAATTGACATAATTTCATAGGAAATAAAAAGATTTATTAGTGATGTTCAATAATTAGAGATAAATTTTACCTTCAAAATCGCAGAGACCAAACACGACTTAAATCGCGAAGAAACTTTTAAACAAGAAAGAAGAAAGGTGTCTCCTTTCCCCACAGATTCCGCCAGGAAGAAGATAGTCTTTCCGTGCTTTTATATTCAAAACACTGTCGTATTCTACGCGCTTGACGCCGTAATTTAGCACGTGTGAATATGTATTCCCATTACCCAGTATATCCCCCATTTCTTTCTTGGCGTTCTCACTCTCTTCGTTAGTGGGCCCCATTCTTATTTGTCATCCAACTAGATATTGCCATTCAGCTCTCGGATTAGGGAGACCCCATGTTACGCGGAGGGCCTATATAAAAAATATTTTGATCATTCAAAAAACATTAGTAAATTTTTTATTAATATACATATATATATATATATACACACAAGAATATAACTGTATTTTCTGTAATTACAAAAAGAATATAATTTAATTAAAATTGATTATTCAAAAGAAAAACTAATATTGATAATTTAAATTTACATTCAATTTAAAATTTTAATGACAATTTTTATTAAAGATAGTAATAAGTTTTGTACTAAAAAATTTAAATAAAATTGAAACAAACCATTTCAAATTTCATGTAAATTTTTTAAAATAGAAAAAGTTGTATTAAATTTTTAATCTGTTGTGTTTATTTCAATTAAAGAAATCTAACATCTATCATATGTTCGTTTTACCTAAATACGTAATAAACTTACTGAAATTTAATAAAACTTGATCGTTGCAATTTTAATCAATACATTAGTACATTTAATAATATTTTTTATTGAATTAAAATATTATAAATCTGTCAATATCAACATATAATATATACATAAATTTTAATAAGTTTAAAATTCGTAATTTTTAAATAAGATACGAGAGTTTTAACAATCCAACAACAACGTGTTGGTATATTCATGTAAATTAATAATTGTTAATTATATCATTATATGGATAATACTATTTGATTTAATAAAAATGTAAAAGTCTAGAATCTTAAAGAAAATAAATTTATAATTTAATTGCGGAAGCGAATAATAGAGTTACGGTTTAAATTTTTTACACAATAATTTAGAATGTCTAGTAGGGTTAAGAGAATGTCTCTTCTACAAGTCAAACGGTAATTAAAAAAAAAAGTGAACAAATAAGCATCATAAGACAACATTCACTGGTACTTGAAGGGAGTCCACGTGGTGAACTACTCACAATCCTCTTATTGATCAGGATCTGAATCCTCATCTTCTTGATATGAAATAGTTAATGAAAGGGTAAGCAACACTAACTCAGTAAAAATATACACTAATCACAAATACGAAAAACTAAAGATTAGTAAAAATAAGAAAAATAACAAATGAACTCCTCATTTTAATTAAATACATTTAACATAAAAACGTTTGTTTGATACATACTGTTACGAGTTTTCGAAAAATAACCTATGAAGACCCATATCCATACCATTTTTTATTTTCAAATATAAGAGAACAAGTGACGACAATTTTCCTTTCTTATTTGCTTACTGGTACCCCCGGGGTCCATAGAAATGTCTCCCTACGTGTGAACCTAATATCTAATTTTAACAGTTAATCGATCGTCCCCATACCGCGTCTAGTAATAGGCACCAAACATTCCATCACCTCAATATCCCGTCCAGTATGAGGGTAAATCATATCTCTCAAACCTTTCCGATATGAGATTTCTCAGTTCCGTCTGATTGAGGTGACGTTCACGGTAGGGTTCTCTATGTACCAGACCCGTCCGCCATTTTCTTGGGTACCTGGTAAGTCTTTCACATAAAAATTTTCGTCAAATAAAACAACCAACAAATAAATACTAATATTTTATATTATATTTACATATCAATTAGACGACATTTATGCAGACGATGTAACTTATCATAACAAGAGATCGAATAACTAAAAAACCAAATAGACCAGATAAATCGATAAGACCATTGAAACCATAAATTAAGAACATGTACAATGTGATAACAAACAAGTAGGACCGTATAAGAAAATAAATAGAAAATTAGAACAATTGTGAACTAACTAGTTCCGACTCCACTAGTGACCTGTAATTATCTTTTTTTTAGGATTTTTTAAATTTTTATAAAAAGACAAAATTATACAGGGATCCTTATATGGATTGGTGTTTTGAGACGTTGTACTATCTACTACGCCTCCTAACGGGTACCGAGTTTCTTGAATTTTTTTTACAGAATCTAAAACACTCGTCACATACTTAAAAATACCCTAAAAATCCAAAATCGATGCCCAAAACCTTTTTCAGCCAATTTTGGGATTCCGGCACGGTAGTGTCGCCGTGCTCCGGAGTTGGCTCTGTCGCCACAGTGACAGTTAGCCTCGGCCTGACTGATTTTGATCGATTTTTATAAGTTTTTTTTATTTTACATGTATCCCCGCCGAAAAATACATTAGAGGGCCTCGATTGGCCGAAAAATCACAAAAACTGAACTTACCGACTGGGGGGGAGGAGGGCCTCCGGGTATGGTGATTCCACCGATCCTCCTTCGCGGCTGAGATTCCTTCTTCGGCTAACATGC
This sequence comes from Carica papaya, assembly GCF_054855325.1. Taxonomy (NCBI): domain Eukaryota; kingdom Viridiplantae; phylum Streptophyta; class Magnoliopsida; order Brassicales; family Caricaceae; genus Carica; species Carica papaya. The sequence continues at coordinate 1,496,129 of NC_142312.1, read as the reverse complement.
ACAGAAAAATATGGTGAACACAATGATTATAAAATCACGTGAATTGGGAAGCGGAAAGGGGCTCATTGGAGGAATTTTAAATTTTGGCTGCGGCAGCTCCGTTGGGCTTTACTTGCAGTTTTTGACTCACGCGTTGTCTCTTTTGCTCCAATTTAGCCATAGGGATACTCAGAATCAAATTCCAATGGCGTAGGGGAAAATTTTACATTTTTTGACGATCGATGGTGGCTCCGGTGCTGCAGTAATTGGTGGTCAACTTCTTTTTCCGACACCTGGTTCTTCTTATCTGGCGTGGGCTGACGATTAAGTTTTGGATTCTCTTACGATGCAATGTATTTATACCCATCATGTGTCGATCTGGGCCGTTTATCGCGATTGATCTCGTCCGTCCGATCGTACCTAAGGAGGAAATGAATATGGATCGTTTATCGTGATTGATATCGTCCGTCTGATCGCGCCTAAAGAGGGAACAAATATGAGCCGTTCACGCGCACAGGATCGAACTTGGGCCATCAAATTACTGGGTACACAGATCACCCGCATGGTGTCGATGTCAGCATGTTTGACATGTGGTGTGCTTCGGTTCGTCGGAGCTACTAACTAGACCGTTCCACGTGGTCAATTTTTTTTTTTTGCATTTTGACCCCCTAGTTCTAATTTTTTTTTCAGAAACACCAATCGAACTCAAAATTTCACCTATTTTTTCAAAAATTATTTTCAATCTCGTCCCTAATTCATTTTTTTCTCAAACTTTCAATTAAATAAAAATAAAATAATTTAAATAATTATTTTGATAAAATAATTTAATAATAAAAAATTATCTCTGGCTGTTTTTTTAGGTCTGAGTATTACAACTCTCCCCCCTTAAGATAATTTGGTTCCTCAATTTAATCATTCTCTCACTCAGTCGAATAGTTGGGGGTACTGGGCCTTGAAGCTTGATTCCAATTCCCAAATGGCCTCTTATTGCGTATTGTTTTGCCATAGGACCTTGACAAAGGAAATGTTTTGGTTGCGAAATACTCTACTCTTCCGGTCTACAATGCCTACCGCTATCTCCTCATAGGATAGATCCTCTTGAAGTGGAAGGGGTTTATGGGACAAGATGTGTGAGGGGTCTGGGTTGTACTTACGTAGTATGGATACGTGGAACATGTTATGAACCTTAAATAGCTCTTGAGGTAGTACCAGTCTGTAGGTGGTCGTACTAATCTAAGCTAAGATCTTAAATGGCCCGATGAACAGGGGATTTAATTTTTTCCTATTGCCAAACCTGCTGATTCTCTTGAAATAAATGACCTTAAGAAACACTCGATCACTTTTTTTAAATTCTAAATCTCTAATCCGAGTGTCTACATAACCCTTCTACCTGCTCTAAGCTGTTTGGATGTTCTTCCTGATCTTAAATACCTTGATTGTAATCTCCTGCATAAGATTTAGGCCGAATAATTTTTTATCACTCACCTCTTTCCAACAGATCGATGACCTGCACGGGCGACCATACAATGCTTCATACGAAACCATGCCGATATTTGTCTGGTAGCTGTTATTATAGACGAACTCTATCAAAGGTAGATGATCATTCCAATGGTCCCCGAAGTCTAGAACACAAGTTTGGAGCATATCCTCTAGTGTGTAAATCGTCGTCTCTGATTATCTATTGGTTTGAGGGTAGAATGCGATACTAAGAGATAGTTTCATTCCTATGGCTTGCTGAAAAATTAGACCAAAATTAAGAAGTGAACTTGGGGTCTATATTGGATACTACTGTCACTGAAACTCCATGTAACCTAACTATCTCTCGGATATAGATTTTTGTTAGCTTGTCCAATGGATTGGTCATCTTGATAGCCAAGAAGTGAGAAGACTTGCTGAGTCGGTCAATAATTATCCAAATAACATCATGTCCTAAGTGTGCCCTAAGCAACCCTGTCACGAAATCCATTGTGATATGTTCTCCCTTCCACTTCAGAATTGATAATGGCTGAAGTAGCCCGTCTGCATATTGATGTTCTGCCTTCACCTGTTGACATACTATACACTTGGAAATAAAGTCAGCTACCTCTCTTTTCATCCTGCTCCACCAAAATCGGGGTCGCATACTTTGATACATTTTAATACTTTCGAGATGTATGACGAACTTTGAGATATGAGCCTCTATCATGATGTTCTTTTTCAGTTTATTGTCACCTGTAACACACACCCTGTTATGAAATCTGAGCAACCCATCGACAAAGACTCAAAATATTGAATTTACTCCCTATTGCATCCTTCCTGAGAGCTGCAATAGTGGAATTGGTGGATTGAACTTTCTTTATTTTTTGGATCAATTCAGGTTGAACAGTCAGGTGGGCTGAACATGGAACTCTCTTCAAATCCTGAAGTCGTATTTGTTGTGTGGCACCTATTACCCTGCATTCAGAAACTATTATGTGAGTTAACATACCTACATTTTTTCTGCTAAACACATCGGCTACCACATTGCCCTTGCACAAGCGATATAAAATGTTATAATTGTAGTCCTTGAGGAGCTCTATCTAACGCCTCTGACATATGTTGAGATCCTTCTGAGTGAATATGTGCTTCAAGCTCTTGTTGTCGGTATAAATCTTAAAAGTTTCTCCATACAAGCAGTAGCCTAGGTTTTCAAAATGTGGATAAAACGGCAAGTTCCGAGTCGTGAGTGGGATAGTTTTTCTCATAACTCTTCAACTGACTGGACCCATAGGCTATGACATTACCATGCTACATCAGAACACAACCCAATCCTAACTAGGAGGCATTACTATAAACTGTATATTCACCTCTATCACTCGGTAATACCAATATGGGTGTAGTACTCAACTGCTTATTGAGTTCTATAAAGCTCCTTTCGCAATTCTCGTTCCACTCAAACTTAACGTTCTTATTTGTGAGTTGGGTCAAAGGAGCGGCTAGACTAGAAAATTTTTCTATAAACTTGCGGTGATAACCTGCCAGTCATTGAAAGCCAGAAAGCTACTAATCTCTTTGACCAATGTTAGTTTCTCTCAACAAAACACTGCCTCAATGTTTTTAGAGTTCAGTGACACTCCATCTCTTGATCTGATGTACCATAAGAAGGTAGTATGCTCGAGGTAGAACCCATATTTATTCAATTTTGCATACAACTTCTTCTCCTTTAGATCCTGCAGAAACCTAAGTTAGGTGGTGAACATGTTCTTCTCTGCTTTTTGAATAGAATAGGAAATCGTCGATAAACACAACAACGAACTGATCTAAAAATTGTCTGAAAACTCTGTTCATTAAGTCTATAAAAATATCTCGTGCGTTGGTTAGTCCAAATGGTATGACCAAGAACTTAGTGTCTGTACCTGGTTCTGAAGGCTGTCTTGGGAATGTCATCTGCCATGATCTTTACCTGATGGTAACCTGAACGCAAGTCTATTTTGGAGAAGACCTGAGCATCCTGCATGTCCTCTGCCATGGTCATGGGAAAGGATTACTTGTTCTTGATCGTGACTATGTTCAATCTCTTATAGTCTATACATAATCTTAACATTCCAACCTTTTTTATTGCAAATGTGAGTTCAGCACCTCAAGGGGACACACTATGTCGAATGAACCCACTATCATGTAATTCATTGATCTGTTTCATCAGCTCTTCCATCTCAATACGACTCATACTGTAAGGGACAATCGAGATAGGCTGGGTGCCCGATTAAAGGTTTATGGTGAACTTAACTTCTCTATCCACTAGCAGTTTGGATAATTTATTAGAAAATATATCCCGGAAGTCTCGGACTATCAAGATCTCTTGAATACAAATTTTTTTCTTAGGTTTGCCTAGTATAGAGAAAATAACCGAGTTAAAACACTTTGTAATAAGAAAATTGCCATTAGAGAATAATATTTAAATTTTTTATTAACTTTTAAATAACTCTTTATTAGGAGGGTTGAATATAAGTTTCTTGTTGAAACAATCTATAGTGGTGTGATACACCACTGAGCAATTCATTCTTAAAATTACATCAAAGTCCCTTGTGTCAATATCTATTAGGTCCACACTTAATTTCTTATTTGTTATGTTTATGATATAAGTTTTATATATAACCTCTCTAGTAGTGGCCTACTCTCAGGAGTAGACACAAACAATATATTCAAGTTTGGTGGAAAAGCATGTGAGATAAAAAAAAAATATGAATCACCAGTATCAATCAAAATATGTCCAAGGTGATTATAAATAGTGTACGTACCATGTATCATGTCTAGGTTGACTTCAGTATTTTGCTGAGTGAGGTTGTAAGCTCTGCTCTGGATAGGAGGTTTGGTGTGGTTCTGATTTCGCAGGCACTCTCTCGCGTAGTATTGGAAACTCCCACATATGCGGCATGTATTATTGAGGCAATAACAGGGTCAGTCCCTGTGATCCTTGCCACAGTACTAGTAACTCTTATCGCGTCTTGTTATCGAAACTTGAGGAGGAGGAGTCACTGGCCTAAGTCTCTTGTTCTGCTGAACTAGTATAGTGGGTGCTGGTATGTGGTGTGAAACTGGGGGTATAAGAATCCCCACTACTGGAGAAAACATGTGGAGGTTCCTCTCCACTAGTTGCGTTTTGGCTAGAACGGGTAAGTAAGTACTAAGCTCAAATACGTACAGCTGTTATCTAATCTCAGGATAGAGGCCCCACTCGAACTTCTTTGCCTTCCTGCCTTCATCCATCATGCTCTTAGGAGAATACCGGCCCAACTCTAGAAACCTTTGAGTGTACTCTGACACAGTCATATTACCTTAGATTAAGTGTGCAAACTCCATTTCTTTCAAATGCTGGAGATGCTCTAGGAGGTACTCTGCATTGAAGACCGTCATAAATTGTTCTCAAGTGACTGGAACAGGTAGGTTTGCCTGCTTGAGTTGCCACTAGCGACCTGCCTCTCCCATAAACATGTAAATGACAAATATAATTTTTTATTCGGGAACTACCCTAAGAGTCACAAAAGCCTTCTCTATCTCAGCTAACCAATACTTGACCTCTTTAAAAGAGGATGCCCTTGCGAAGGTAGATGAGTTTAGTCTTTTATACTTTTAAATGTGACATGGGTCTATTATGGGTGGAACTGGGTCCCGTGGAAAAGGGACTAGATTATGTTGGGGAGGGATCAGGTGGCCTTGTAGTGGTACTGAATGATACAGTGGAGGCACCAGATTGTATTATGGTAGTACCGGATGATGTGGTAGAGGTACTAGATTGTACTGTGGTGGTGCTGGATAGTATGGTAGAGGAGCAAGGTTGTACCAGGGTAGCTCTGGATCTTTCCACTACAAGGGTGGCTTAAATTATGGTGGCAGTGGAGGGTCAAGCAGCTCTCTCCTTTCCTTCTGGGCCTGCTGGGTAGAGATGAGTCTCTCCAGCATCTCAAAGAGTCGGTCAACATCCTCTCGAAGTGAACCATCCCAGACTGCTCAGTTTAGTAGGAGCCTTCCTCTCCTCATCTCTATGTACCTGCATTTCACAAGGAAGGGTTGAGCGATAATTCGTATTTGGTATTTTTAAGTCTTTGTGTAAGGAATGGTTCTGAGGAACGTGGCTCTGATACCAACTGTAAAGGCCCGGAACCTTAAAGGACATGAATTTATAATTTAAATACGGAAGCGAATAATAGAGTTAGAGTTTACATTCCTTATACAATAATTTAAAATGCCTAATAAGGTTACGGGAATGTTCATTCCAAATGTTAAACAGTAATTAAAAAAAATGAATAAATAAGCATTCTAGGACAACCTTCACTAGTATTTGAAGGGAGTTTGGATGGTGAACTACTCACAATTCTCTTGCTTATCGAGATTTGAATCTTGATCTTCTTGATCTGAAATTATTAATAAAAGGGTGACCTCCACTAGCCTAGTAAAAATATTACACAAATCATTAGATATGAAAAATTGAATATTAGTAAAAGTAAAAAAAAAAATAACTAATGGAGCCATTGCTTTAATTAAATACATTTAACATAAAGACGTTTGTTTGATACATACTTTTCTGAGTTTTCAAAAACAATATATAAAAACTCATATCCATACCACATTTTATTTTCACATATAAGAGAACAAGTGACGATAATTTTTCTTTTTTACTTACTTACTAGTACCTCTGGGGGTCCATAGGGATGTCACCCTACTCGTGAACTAAATATCCAATTTTAACAATTAATCGACCGTCTTCATACCCCGTCCGATAATAGACGCCAAACTTTTCATTGCCTTAATATTCCGTCCAATATGAGGGTGAACCATATCTTCCAAACTTTTCTGGTATAGGACTTCCCAGCTCCATCCGACTGAGGTGACGTTCGCGATAGGGTTCTTTATGTACCGAGCCTTTCTGCCATTTCCTTGGGTACCCGATAAGTCTTTCACATAAAGATTCTCATCAAGCAAAACAACAAAAAAATGCATACAAGTATCTCATATTATATTTACAGATAAATTAGACGATATTTATCCAGACGATGTAACTTATCATAACAGGAGATCGAGTAACCAGATAACTAAATAAACCAGATAAATCGATAAGACCATTAAAATAATAAATTAAGAACATACACAATACAATAACAAACAAGTAGGACTGTATAGAAAATAAACAGGAAATAAGGGCAATTGTAAACTAACCGGTTCCGATCCCATTAGTGACCTATAATTATCTTTTTTAAGGGTTTTCTAAATTTTTACAAAAAGACAAAATTATATATCATTAATCCTTAATTTACCATAACGAAAAATAGGGTGAGGGATCCTTACTTAAATTGGTATTTCGAGATGTCGCGCTGTTTACTACGCCTCCTAACGGGTACTAGATTTCTTGAATTTTTCCTGCGAAACCCAAAACACTTGTCACATACCTTAAAATACTACAAAAATATAAAATCGGTGCCCAAAACTCTTTCTAGCCAATTTTAGAGTTTCAGCACAGTGCCGCTGCTGTGCTCCGACATCGGCTCTGCCGCCCATGGCAGTGGTTCGTCTCGGCCTAGCCTGTTTTGACCAGTTTTATACGTATCACTCCAGACAAACACGTTAAGAGACCCCAATTTGCCAAAAAATCATAAAAACCGAACCTATTGGTGGGGGAGGAGGGGGGGCCTCTAGGTGCGGTGGCTCCACCGGTCCTCCTTCATGGCTGGGATTCCTTCTTTGACTAACCTGCACATAAAAAGACGGTGAACACAATAATTAAAAATCGTGTGAAATGAAAAGTGGGAAGGAGCTCTATAATAACTGAGGAAGAGAGAGATATATGTATATATATATATAAAAACAAATAAATGAATAAAATAAAGGAGAGAGAGAATAGTGAAATGGAGAGTGTAGATTAAATTAGGAGAAAAGAAATGGACGACTAGGATGCGTTCAAATAGGGAGAGGGGATAGACGGCCAGGATGTGTGGTAGGTAGAGTATAAAAAGGGAATGAAAAGAAAAAAAAATGGAAAAAGGGAAAAAGGAAAGAAAAATAGGGGAAATAAAAAGGGAGAACGGAAAAGGGAAAAAGGAAGCTGGTGATGGAAGATTCAAGAGAGAGGGAAGTCGGAGAGGGAAGGAACGAGAAGAGCGAGCGGGAGAAGGAGGAAAGCGATGGTGCGAGCTACGAAAGTACAGAAAAATAGAGACATGAGGTATGGTGAATTAAATATTGAATATAGGATGATGAAATATGAATTTGTTTCTACAAATATTGAAGAAAGATATAAACAGTAAAGGAAATGGAAATTAAGAAGTAGTGATTGATGAAATCAAAAAGCGGAGGGAGATCGCAAGTGGTGGAACAGTCGGTTGATGTGGTGAGTGAAGAGAGATAGAGGAAGCCGTAGGGGGAAGAGACCGATAGGTATGGAGAGATGTCGTCGAGACAGAGTGATGAACTAGAATATAAAGTAGAGGAAATGAGAAATGGGAAAGTGAAGGCTAGGTTTCGGTTACAGTGAGAGGAAGAAGAGAAAAGGAAGTAGAGGAAGTGAGAAATGAGAGAGGGAAGATAAGCTGTCGGTTACGGTTAAAGGATTAGAGACGGTGGGTGAATAGGTGTAAGAGAATCCGTGGGAGGGGAGATGTTGTGCTGTGAGAGGTTGATGATGATAGAGAGAAGGGTGCAGAGAGCCGAGGGACACAAAGAGAAGAGCATAGAGGGACAGAGAGTGGAACGGTTGGGATGAGCGACAGTGATAGGTGAAATGCAGGGTGAGGTGAGTGGGAAAAAAAAAAGGGAATGGGATGAAAGTTAGTGAATAGTGAGCGTGTGCATATAGAGGTTGCGTGTGTGAGTATTTGGTGTGGATATGTGTTTGTGTAGGTGCGTTTGGTGTGTATGTATGTTTGTATAGGTGTGTTTTGTGTGTATGTGTGTTTGTGTGGGTGTGTATTGGTGTCTATTATTTAAATATACTTATAGATTGGAGAACTGCATGGTAAGGTTGATTGTTTAGTAATAACTGAAGTTGGAATGATAGGTGTGTAGGTTAAGTATACGTGTATGTGGGGCATATGGATTAGGGACAGGGTGTAGTGACAGTAGCGTTGGTTGGGGGGGAGTGTAACACCCAAAAAATTCCTCTTTATTTTTTTTTATAATTATTATTTTATCTTATTTTATTTTATTTAATTTATTCTATATAAATATAAAAAAGTATTAATAGAATTTAATTTAATTTAATAGAAATAATAATAATAATAAAAAAGAGTAGAAATTATTTAGGGATCTCCATGGATACTAGTAGGCTGATAAAAAGGGACAAATTATTATTTGATGATTTGAATATAAAAGTATGATATGTGTTATGTTACAGATTATATTATGAATTCATGATATTTACAATGTTATTATTTCTATATGTTGTTTTTATAAATCTCACTGCGGTAAGTGGACGGTAAATGGTTTGATTATTGATAAATGAATTTGTTTAAATCTATTGTTCCATTGGTTGTTTTAATTTTCTACCAACCTTTACTTCTGTGACGGTGATTAGTGTGATGTCCTTACTAGGCTAGTGTAACTCATTCCTTATTTAACTATTTCAGATCAGGAAGACCTGGTTCCCGAGCCCGATCCATAAGAAGACGGTGAGTAGATGCTAGATACCTTATAGTTTCCTTTATTTTTCTTAATTCTCATATTCCTTTTAGAGAATTTTTTCGTGATATTATTTAGTATTTTTAAGTTATTGTGTAAGGGATATTAAGCTTAATCTTTTATTTCGTTTTCGCACTCAGATTATTATATATATTTCCTTTTGAATTTTCGGGACCGTTACAGGGAAGGAGGCCGATACTGGTTGTTGTCACTTAGAAATGGTAAGTCGATCATTGATAGTGGTGATGCCTGCGAGTTGTCAGATTGGTGTCGAGTGGAGTCGCCGATATTGGTGACGAAAGAAAATAGTAATGTTGTATGTGTGGGTGGCCAGTTGGGGGGTAGAACGGTAGAAAAGTAAAGAGTGGTCACCGCTACTAGTGACGGATAGGGGTTACAGTGTGGGAGAATAGTTAGGTCAGGGCCGATGGGAGGGTATCAGGGGGTGACCATATCTAGACGTGGTAGTACAATAGAGGTAGATGAGTAGTATTGGGGTTGAGGGTAGGAAGAAAGCATGACTAAGGTAACGGGAAAAGAAACATAGAAGAATAGGTTTGTGATTGGGTTTCCATACTATATTTGAAATTTAAATTTACTATATTGAGTTACATGTACTCATTCTCTATTACTTACATATGAAGTAGGACTGGAAACAGGATCGGAGTTGCAGGTTTCCGAATCTAGCATATAAAGGAGATGGAGCAGAGTTTACTACTGGTAGAACAGGATAGTTACGTGTTTGGTAGGAGTGTAAACCATATGTAAAAACAAGGGTTTATGTAATTCCTAAGCTACTATGTTGATGTGTTTGTGGTTGAAAATTTCTATAAAAAACTGAGTAATTGGTTGCAATACTTTTTTTTATGTGTGTGATTGATTTAAAATGAGATACGAGTATTCTGTATACTAATCTATTTGAGACAATGTCGCCAAAAAAGAAAAAAAAAGGGCGTTACAAGCTCATCGGAGGAATTTTTGGGTTTTGACCGCGGCGGCTCCGCCGGGTTTTGCCCGCGGTTTTTAGCTCACTCACCCTCTCTTTTACTCTGATTTAGCTACAGGAATGCTCGAAATCGAATTTCGAGTGAGTAAGGAGAAATTTTACCTTCTTTGGCAGTCGGCGGTGGCTCCGATGTGGTGGCTGTCTGCGGTTGGCCTCCTTCTCCAGCGCCTAGTTCTTTTTCTCCGACGGGGGCTGAATACCAAGGTTTGGGTTCCTTGCTATGTGAGGTATTTATACCCATTTCGCGTCGATCTGAGCCTTTTATCGCGATTGATCTCGTCTGTCCGATCACGCCTAATGAAGAAATAAATATAGGCTGTTTATCGCGATTGAACTTGTCCGTCCAATTGCACCTAAAAATGGAACAAATCTTAACCGTTCATACACGCGGGATCGAAACTGGGCCTCAGATCGCTGGGCATGCGAATCGCTCATGTGGCCTCCTGCGTGGTGCCGAAGTTAGCATGTTTGACACGTGGCGTGCTCTGATTCGTCGGAGCTGGCTGACTGGGCCGTCCCACGTAACCATTTTTTTTTTGCATTTTAGCCTCTTTTTTTAAATTGTTTTTCAAAAATACCCCCCAAATTATTTTCACCTATTTTTAAAAAAATTATTTTCAATCTCGTCTCTAACTCACTTTTTCAAAATTTTAATTAAATAAAAAAAAATTAATAATTATTTTAATAAAATAATTTAATAAAAAAAATATCCCGGATCGCTTTTTCGGGTCTGGGTATTACAAAAAAAGTGAATACAATACCAAAATTTGAACAAGAATACTAGTATAATTTTAAATCAATTTTATGGTTAAATTAAATTAATTGCTTTTGTTATTGCCTCCTAAACTTGTATAGAGAAATACAACTTCATGTTTATATAACTAAAAATATAATACTACAAAACTTATATATATATATATATGATTAATTTTACATATTAAATAATTAATATTTATAAATTAAATAGAAATATAATGAAAGCAACTCGTATAAATTATCACATGTTTTATTCTTAATTTGTTTAATTATGGCATGTTAATTACACGATGACTGACAGACAATTTGGTTCGATCTATTTGGTTTATGCTACGAACGTGGTGTGAAGTAGGATTGATACAAGCTAATTGCGTCATGCATGCATTATGATGACTAAAATTCTAAAAATGATTACATAAAACATAATTAATTAGTGTTAATTATTTTAATTACATTAATATCACATTGTTGATCTGTTGTCATCTTGCCGCACATGTATTATATTGCTTCTCCATCGGAACATTAATCTGAAACATGTGATACTCGGTTGTAGTAGTAGCACTTGTTTGACCTTAATGTCTTCTGTTTTTTCCTATACATACATATATACATACATATACACACACACACACACAAATACATACGTATATATATATATATATATATATATAGATACGTAATCATATGGCACACATAAATTCAGCATGTACTTAAGTATTTCTCTTATGTAATAAAAATATGTGGGTATGAGTTAAATTATACCTTTTATGTATTATAATTAAAAAAATATTTTGTGATTAATGTATACATATCATTTAATTAATAAAATATATAAATTTTTACTTAGATTTAATTTATAATTTATTAAAAAAAATTATTACTGATATTATATAACAAAATTTAAGGTTGTATGGTTAAAAGTAAGCTCATGTCAATTAGATATATATATATATATATTTTTCAAATTTCTACTAATAGAATTTTATTATTTAAATATTTTTCACAAAAATAAAGTCAAAGGCTTGACATTTATATGTTGAAGTAAGTTCAATAAATTGGGAAGAAACAAAAAGCATAGTTTTATAGTTTCAAGATTATTAGATAATTTATTTATTTATTCTTACCGGAAAAGGATGGGAAAAAAAATATAAAATAGAAAAGAAAATAAGATGGGAAAACGGAAAAACGATCCTCAAAATATACATTATGACGATATGTATGTACCTATGTATTATATATATATATGTGATACATCAATATGCATTTATATATATATATATATATTTTACTTTATTCATTATGGTTTATCTACTATGTTGGATTTAGTTTAATTTTTTAATGAATGAGAATATAATGTAAAAAATAGTAAATTAAAATTAAAAAAATAAAATTTCAATTAATTTTGTATGCATTTTAAATAAGTATTTTAATGTGAGATTTTATGAGAGAACATATATATATCCATGTGAAATTAAGAAAAAAGAGTACAAGTAAAATATAATTTATTATGTATTAAATATTAAATTATGATTAGTAGTTGCATACAAAATAAGCAATGTTTAAAAATGAAATATTTACAAATTAATTAAGAAATTTTAATTATATTAAAATATATATATATTTTTATTTAAAATTATAATAATTTGGTTAAAACTTAATTTATATTAATTATTATAATTTTATCAATATACTCATTAAATTAATCAAATATTCCTTGTTTGGTTGGTGGGTAATATGTACAACATTTAGCCGCTCATTAAATGCTTGTCACATGTTTAGACATTCTTTTTTTTCTGTCTTTTCTTTGGAAATTAGAGGTTCATCCTCTTTTCCAAATTCAGTAAATTAATAGATTTTTTAAGGAAAAAAAATTCATAACTTCTCTATAATTTATTTTAAAATTTCATATTAATTAATTTAATTAAAATATTGAGTTTTTTTTTTTATAAAAAAATAATGATAAAATCAACCTGATAAATGGGTTTTATAAAAACATGATACACATAAGTAATTAATATTAATTTCTATACAATATGTTTAGTTATCATGTCATAATTAGCTCAATCTACAATTAAGCACATATAAACTAGTCAATGAATAAATGTTAATACAAAAACAATGGCAAACTTTTGTAACATATTAATTTAGTGGAGAAATAAAGTTGGGTGATCCAACTATTAGATATCTTTCCTATTTTATTGTGTGTACTGAGGCATAGCTTATTATGTTTAAAGAAATCCAACATTGCAATGTTCTATGATAAGGTCATATTATAGATTATAGTTTATGAGATTTTATTCCTCCAAAATGATCTCTAGATCTATACTAAATTGAATATTTGTGTAATAATTTTTCTTTTTCTTTTTCTTACAAAACTAAGGCTATGTTTAATGAAATTTTTTTTATAATAAACTAAATTTAAGATAATCTTAAATAAAATTAAAAAAATATTAAATTTTCTTATTATAATATCTAAAAATTTTCGTTTTAGTTATAAAGTCAAATATTATAATTCTCGAATGAATAATGAAAAAAAATATGGAGCATCGTAATACTAAATACTTTTTTACGAACTCTAATATGTTTAGATATATAAGTAAAAAATTTTAATTTTATTAAAATTAATAAAAATTAAATATATATATTTTTTTGTCAAAATAGATTTTATTTTTAAAAAATAAATTAAAAAATCTCTATCATTGTCACTCTATGTACAACATCTCTATCATTGCTTCACCATTCTTTTTTTTTTTTTCAACATGAAAAAAAAATTATTTAGAAATTACGTGGATCTAATTATTTATAGTTTTGAAAAATTGATCGATAATGAAAATTTATATAAATATTTTAAATATTTAATTTAACCGTCTTTTTAATTTCAAATATGTCGACCATAATTAACGGGTAAAGGTTGTAAAAATGGAATTAAAAAAATATATATGTTTCTATTAATATAAACTATGGTCGCTAGCTTATAGTCAAATATCATAATTAAATATTTGTGTTATATGCACTTAAAAAGTAAGAAAAAAGGAATAAATTATTATTTAATTATTAAGAAAATATTTATTATTATTATTATTTTTTTTTTTCATTTTGGAAAAACTATTCCTCTTTGGGCAGCCAAAGGGGAAATGTGTTTTATATGTTCACATCAATATTTCTCATCAGAAAAGCTAATTTAAAATCATTTTAAGGCACTACATAGCTTGAATTGATGGGCACATTTAATTAATTTATTAATTCTGTAGTTTATTGAATTGATGGGCGTAATTATATTAATTAATTGAGAAGTAATTAAATGAATAAATAATATTTAAAATAACGAGACGGCACAATCACGTGATAAACGTGGTTTCCACAATGTTCAAATTGAGATTTCACTTGCTCGCCCCTTGTAATTTAAGATAAATTTGGTCAAAAAAAAAAAATTCCAAGCACATGCAACCATGCTTATAAGATATTTAATTACATTAAAATTAATATATTATTAATTCCTTAAGCCTCTTAACGTCGCCGTTACTCAACCGTTAAATATTGCAATAAAGAAAAAAAAAAAAAAACTACGAAAAAATTATTAATTAAATTTAATCATCATTAAGAGTTTAATCAGAAATTAGTAATAAATGTTTGTTAATGAGCGGAGGTGCCCCGTAAATAATAAAAGTTTAGGTATTTACCGTCAGTAAATAAGGTAAAAGATAATAATTTAATAGGAAGGAGTTTAGGTAATTTTGTCAGATGTGTGAAAACATCTGACAAAATTCGGCGCGTTGACTCAGATTGAGACACGACGTCAGAGAATCGTCATCATAATCCTGATTTGTTGGAGCAGAACAAGCCTGCTTTCTCTTTCTCATTCTCATTTTTGTATTTACTTCACATATTATTTTCAAATTTATATTTTTGAATGTGTATATATAAATATATATATAGAGATTCAGCCTAATATAATTATTTTTAATAAAAATTATATATTTTCTTTATATACTATTAATAATATAATCAATTTATTGACAATGATACACTTATATAATTTGAACTTAGACAATATTAAATAATAGTCAATGACAATATAAATACTTGTCTCTATAATAGGCCCACAATTTTGGGCAACTTCACAAAAAATTGAACTTTTAATTATTTTGACAATGATTTATTTATTATTAAATATCTTTTGATTGGGTAATACTGTATAGAATATATATATATATATATATACTAATGACTGTAAATATAAAAATATTTAGTAATTTCAAAAGAAATTTGAATTTATATTTTCTCATATAAAAAAATAAGAGTCATATATGGGTTAAAAAATAAGGAATTTTTGAATTATTTAGTTATTATTAGATATTTTATAATTACAATATATACTATGAAATGCCATGTATATGTAAATTGAGTAAATAAGAATATTAAATAATGTTCAATATGATGATACCCATTATTGAATTTTATGTATATATATATATATATATAAATATATTATATTGATAGTAGTAAACAAGCGTATTGAATTTGGAGGTGCCAAGAGTCATGTTACTTGCCCTTTGGATTGAACGTTACTTCTTCATCTCCATAATTTTGAAGTTAAATAATAAATAATACAAATTTAGTAAAAACTCCAGACTTGAACGATCTGGAAAAGAAGACATTAATGATGAGATGCAGGTTTTCTTACAAAATAAGCACCATGTGGCAAAAATTAAATAGAGCAAGACAGAGGGAAGGAATCTAAAAAGATTAAACTTTGAATTATTAAATTTAATTATTACATGCTTTAATTTAATTACAGTGAAATCTTAATTTCCTCCTCCCCAAAAAACTCCATTAAAAACCGTATAACAGCTGGCTGATAACCTTCTTCTTCTTCTTCGCTCCATGTGGGTAATCCAGCGTGATGATTATTAATTACTTAACGACGCAAAAAACCAGGAGCCAAAAGCTTCCACCAACATTTGACGCCAAAGCATTAGTTAATCGGCTAAAAACAGAGAGACTTGCGGGTTTTTTTATCTAACACATCTGTAGAAATGAGTTCTAATTGCTCTTATACATGCATATATACATATATATGGACTACATATATGTATATATGTCCTGGCTCTCTCGAGAGAATTAGACTACTTGTGATCACATGTACTTCAACAAAGCTAATCTCAGGTCCTTCACCAGATCCTTCACTGTCATATCGAATTCATCACCTTTCTGCAATAAAGTGGATATTCATCAGCTCAAAACCCATTATAAAACCACGTACATATGACGTGTATATATATATATATATATAGTGATAAAAGTTATGTGAACTACTATATTGTACCAGAGCTATTATGGTGATATCAAGAGTGGAGTTCCCAAAAGGCAAGACGCTGCTATTGAGGATGGACAAATGAATCTTCTCTATCTCGTTCAAGACTTTCACCAGAATCCCTTTTTGGTTCTCGCAGTGGACACGAACAAGAACATCTTTATCTGAAACTCTGGCCTCCACTTCAGGGAGTGCTGCATCGCAGCATTGACCATGAAAATTTTCATCACACGAAGACGAATCATCATCTGCGGACAACTGATATTTTTTCACCATAACCACCGACTCCATTGTTCTCTTCTTTGTCTGCTCCTCCAGCACTTTCACTCGCTCTTGAAGTTGCTTCACATACTTTATTGCGTCTCCAAGAACAGAAGCTTTATCCATCTGTACATAAATCCAACACGTTTACATATTAATTGGATATACATTCATCAATACAACAAGCTAAGAATGATCGGTATTGACCCAGCATTTAAAGATTGATGAAGAGGAATTTTTGTTGGTTTGAACTTTTACCTTCTTGAGGCCAGGAACAATTGCAGAAAGAGCTATAAATCTCTGGCTAAGTTTTTCTCTTCTCTTCCTCTCGGCTACTATGTGATCTTGAGCATGTGATTGGATTTTACTATAAGCCCTTTTCATTCCTTGGTTTACTTTTCCTGCATGGTTCGTGTTGTCGTTACAATATCCACTATTGGAGATCAAACAAGGTGGCCGCATGGGGGACAGACCGGCTTCGTCTTTAGGTTTCACAGTGCAGTTCATCATGTTCCCATGATAGAACTGCTGCTGATGATCATGATTCGAGCTTGAGTTCTCGAAAGAAAGAAGATGAGGGGTCTTCGTTGGAGACGAAGAAGAGGAAGCCCTCGGCAAAACGCGATCGTTTTTGGATGCAGTGGTGGTGGAGTTCCAGCTATTGGTGGTACAGGCTGTGATCTTGAGCTGTTTTGCAGGTCTCTCGAAGCTGCTGTTGTGAGAGGTTTCGTTGGCGCTGTTGAAAGTAGGGTAAGATGAGTAACTCTCGGATGAGAATGATTGCTTAACGAAGCTGCCATGGGAGTGAACTTGATTAAGTGCTGTAATATCTGCTACATCAGTTGTTAATGTCTCGGCCAGTGAGTTCATGTGGCAGTGATGAATGATCTCGTACTCATCCATTCCCTGTGAATTTTAATTATCATCAGATCAGATATTTAGTTTCACATCCATATTACTGTGATCTACATATATAGTTAAATATACGCTAAAGCAATTAATCATGTTTTTTTTTTTTTAGTATCTGGGTTAGTATCCAATATGGGAGAGGTTATACGTATGTGTATATGTGTGAGTGTGTCTATATAGATATGCTTACCAGATCAGATAACCATTTGGCAGAAGATAAATCCATTGAAGCTAACTTTCTATTCAGACCAGAGGGTTGGCAGAGAGTATTGGAAAGGTGAAGTGGGCAAGAAGAAGAAGGAGGCCTTGTTGGGTGTTATATAGTTTATACGTGCCGGGGGTTCGATCATCGAATTTCTCTGTTTCACACGTGTGAAATTTTGTCTTTATCTCCTTAAGCTACTATTCAAACGAAGGCTATCTCTCTATGGATCATTGACATGAGGTGGAATTAATCATGGGAACACACTTGACATTAAACAAATCAAGTTTTGATACGACCAACGAGATTGCGTATCATTAGCTACATATATATATATATATATATATACACACACACACACAGTCTCTTAGCCAACTCAAAGCAATTAATTAAGACTTCATTAAATTATATGTTGTAATCCTTTGTTTTATATTATAAATTCCTATTCTCTCTTGTGTCACCGTCATCCATCGCCACAATTAATTATATTAACAAGTAAATTAATTTATTAAGACTATCATTTTAATTGTTACTTATCTGTGATTAATTCTAATATAAGTTAGAATATATCTTCTTGTCGTTTTGTATATGTCCAAAAATACCCACATATTAATTAAGATACCCCACAAAATTTATATATAATTGCTGTGAATTACTACCTAAACCAACCAAAATATTAATAATTAAAATATTTGATATTATAAAAAATGAAATTACTAGGAAATCAGAAGACTCTATATGATAAAATTTGTACAAAATGCAAAATGTATAGTTGTTTGTAAAATATGACAAAATTTTTATTTAATTTTAAAAGGGTGATACAACTTAGCAATCATGAATAAAAAATACGACAAAAATAAAATAAGATCGAACCAATAACTTTATTTAAATGGGTTAAACTTACTTATTACACATAATACAACCCCACCAAATTATAATTTACTTAATTTAATATCAAATTCAATCATAGAAAAATAAAATTCATATAATATATGTATACATATATACATAGTGTTGGATCTTGTACACGATGAAAGATTACAAAGCCGAACAACCGATGGATATTCTCCTTGATATTTGGATTTAAATTAAAAAAAAAAAATTCACTAGATTAATTATTTGAGAATTTTTTTTTTGTCGACGATAAATTATTTTTTAAGTATAAAATATTGAAAGAAAAATTAATTCCAAACAAATTTGGAACTCTAAATTATGTATTAGAATTAAATTTACGATATATAAATAATTTTAATTCTTAATTTAACAAATTAAAAATAATAAATAACGATAATGGTACGACCGGATGAGTTGATATTATGAAAAACGACAATTTTTCTATTATTAGAAAACCATAATGTTTTTTTTTTTAAAATAAAAAATCATATATTTTATAAATGATATTTGTATATTAATAATAATATAATTAATTTTATAATAAAATTAAAAATTTAAATTTATAAAATATAGAAATACCAATAAAGAAAACCAGAATCTAGTAAAGAATATGAATCAAATCTGCAAGAAAACTATATAATAATTATGTTTAATTTAAGAGTAATATTAATATATATTATTTATAATATCCCCACGAACGGCGCACTAATAAGGTTGTTGTTAATTTGTGCCCTAATCGCTTAACACCAAACCCTTTGTTTTGTCTTTATATGTGTATATATATATATTAAAAAATAATATTTATATGTATTGTTGGATAATATGATATGTTAGTTTTAAAAAATTAATTTTGGACTTTATTCAGATTATTTCTTTCTAGACAACTTTAAAAGCTGATACATTTCTCAAGTTTTGGCTATAAAAATTAAAACTCAAATGGTTATATATGTGTGTATATATATATATATATATATATATATTTTGACAACCCTAATGAGTTTTAATGTATTGGGTAAGATGTTGATGAGGTAAATCAACATGGAAAATCACATGAAGTATGGATTAGGTTCTGGTTGGACAGTCAAGCAAGTACTATTTTGTCTTATTATATTAAGGTCTTTAATTATTTGAATTGAATTTTTGGGGTTTATTTGGAGTCTTCATCTTAATTATAACGAAGAATTTCTCCAGTTTAGGGGCAAATTGCAGAGTTGTTGGGTGTCAGTAATCCTTAAAAATAATGTACTCAACCAGAAGAAGACAATCTCAAGTTTGATTTTTTGTTTGTTTGGTGAGAAAATGGGTTTCTACTTTTGTCTTTTTTGTTTTTCAAAGAATCGAAATGGATTTCTGCTTGTTGGATGGATAAGTTTATGAGGTTATGAGAAAGTGGTATAAATAATTTTTGCTTTATATATTTTATTTTTTTTTATGGAGCTTAAAAATTACCGTAATTAAAGATTAACATTAATAAATTTTTTAAAAATAATTAATTTGTATTAATATAAAATAAAGTTTATGTATGTATAACGTGGTTTGATTTTACAAAATTTAATATTAGGAAGTAGAGCTTCAAATTCTTTTTTTGCAATCATAATTTATAGTAAATGGAAGTAAAAAAAAAAAAAATGAAGAAAATTCTGGCGTGTATGTATATATGGGTGTATAGAGAGGGTTAGAGTGAAACGGTGCCGTTTAGAGAAGAGGAGGGGGGAAATAGCGTCGATTGGATAATAGGAGGAGGAAACGACGTCGTTTGGAGGAAACGGTGTCGTTTGGTGATAATGAGGAGGAGGAAACAACGTCGTTTGGAGAAGAGAGAGTGAACGGTTGCGATGAGTCGAGATGTACGGAGAGGATGGAAAACAGGTGGGGTATAAATAGGAGACGGGAAGGAAAAAAAAAAAAGAAAAGAGAGGGAAAGAAAAGAAAAGAAAAAGGAAAAGAAAAAAAGAGAGGAAAGAAAAGAAAAGAGAGAAGAGAGATCGGAGGGAATAGAAGGTTCGAGAGAAAGAGAGAAGAGCCGGAGCGGAGAGGAGCGAGAAGAGAGAGAGGAGGAGACAGAGGACGGTGACGGAGCAAGCCAAGAGAATGAGGAAAATGGAGACGGGAGGTACGATAATTTTAAGTTTCATTCTTTAGTTGATGTGGATTTGAAATTTTGCCCGTAGGTGAAGGTTTTTGTGTGAGTATGAGTGGAGGAGACCGCGGAAGGAAAGAGAAGAAGAAATGTGGCATGGGAGAGAGGTCTGTGAGGGAGAGGAGATGTTGAGTATGAGTTGGGGTATATGGAGGAGGCTAGGCCGCGGGAGGAGAGAAAGGAAGGAGTGCGGTGTGTGAGGGAGGTGAGATGTTGAGTATGAGCGGGGGCATATGTAGGAGGCTAGACCACGAGAGGAGAGAAAAGAAGGTGTGCAGTGTATGAGTGAGGTTCGCGAGAGGGAGGAGATGTTGTGTGAGCACGAATGAAGGTTTATGGAGGAGTTCGCGAGAGGAGAGAGAGGGAGGAATGCGGCTTGTGAGTGAGGTCCGGGTGGGAGAGAGGATTTTGTATGAGTATGAGGGGAAGTATGAGGAGGAGTCCGCGAGAAGAGAAAGAGGGAGGAATGCTGCTTGTGAGTGAGGTCTATGAGGGAGAGGTGATTTCGGGATTTGAGAGTGGAGTACCTAGAGTAGGCCGTGGAGAGAGAGAGAGAAGAAGAGATTTGGTGAGTGAGGTAGATTTGTATAAGAGAGAAAGTAGTGTGTGTGGATGCAGAAAATTTGGGAGAAGGAAAGAGAGGCCGTAGAGCGTGGGAATGAAGTGTTGGAATAGAGGTGTGGAGGTGGCTCTGTGTAGGGCGAGGGGATGAGTGGTGTAGCTGTGTGGTGTGAGAGAGTGGGTTGTATATAAGTTGGTATAGCTGCTGTAAATTTGGTAGTTGGCAAGGGAACGTTACAGGTGTAAGTGTGTTAAGTGTTAGTGCGTGGCTTATGGAGAGACGCGTGTAGTTTAGATATACAGGTTAAAGGTATAAGAAAGCTTCAAGATAAGGTAGAGATAAGGTGGGGGAGTAAGGACAGGATGATAATATTTTTGAGTGGGTAGCATTGGGGGACGCCGATGTTGGTTGTCGCTACCTAGAAAAAGTAAGTTGATCGCCGATAGTGGTGATGGTCGAGAGACTCCAACGTGAAAGGGTTTGGTCGCCGATATTGGTGACGAGAAAGAATGGTATATGTGTGTGTGTGGTCTATTAGGGGTCGAGAGATAGATGGTTTATTGGTGATCGCCGATATTGGTGACGGGGGAGAATATTTGTACAGTTAGGGGATGTTGAGGGGCAGTCACAATTAACATGCATAATATTTAAATTATCAAGGGTAGGTATTAGGTTAAGTAGGTGGAGTACATATCGAACTCCTGAGTTCTGAATTTTTATTGTATATGATGTTTGTAACTTACTTTTTACTGTACTGAGTTATATATACTCACTTCTTATTATTTACAGATGAAGTAGGAATGAAGTCGGGATCGGAGTTGCTGATTTCTGAACCTAGCAGATAGAGGAACATGACAATAATATTTTCGTTATTTGACATGATTGAGTGTGTAATAAGTAGTAGTAGTGTAGATAGTGTGTCTGATGGGAGTTTGTAAGATTATCCTTCATTGTGATATTACATATAGGGTTGCAGATTTATTGTGATTTTGAATAATAGATTGCAGTAAGGTTTTTATGTTTGTGGTGGATTTGAAATGACGCTTTCATATGTGGTCACAAAATTGTCTTAAATTACGCTATTAAGAAAAAAAAAAAACGTTACATATATAGTTTTTATTTTTAGAAACAACATCTTTACTGTTTACTGAGATTTGAGTTTATTGAAATGATAGTTTAAGAAACAGAAACTGTAATATCCATAGTTCTTCGTAGTAACATGGATTCATCCTTCCTATCAAGTCATTTTTATCTTGATCAATTTGCCAAACAAGTTTTCTCCCTTCTTTTTTGCTTCCGTTTGTTTACTTAATTAAATTGTATAGCAAAACAATTTTTATATACAGTGATAACTTTGTTACCAATCAATTCATCTTCTTTTTTCAACAAAAATCTTCTGCTGATTCCAATGTCTGTTCTGGCTTGAACCCGGCTTCTCTCGTCTCTAACCTCAGCTTCTCCAGTTCTTCATAGATCTCTTGAGACCGAGGGTGTGAAGTAGCACAAACTGAGAAAAGATGAACTCCATTATCCACCTCAATCCAACTCCACCCTGCAGCATTTTTCTTTACTCCCTTCTGCTGCATCAGCTTTCTAATCTCAGCCACTTCAGCCCACATAGCAGCTCTCGCGTATATACTTGCCAGTGTAATATACGAAGAAGCATTCTCTGGCTCCATCTTGAAAAGCTGGTTTGCAGCCTCTCTCCCGAGTTCTACTTCACCATATACTCTACAGGAACTCAAGAAGGAAGTCCACATTACATAATTTGGTTCGTAAGGCATTTCATCCATCACCTCCTTTGCCTTTCTCAGGTGTCCGTTCCTTGCATAGAGGTCAACCAAGATTGCGTACTGGTCAAGTTGAGGTACTAAACTGTACTCACTTGTCATTTTGGTGAAGTATTCTATTCCTTGGTCCAGAAATCCGGCATGAATGCAGGCAGTCAGTAGAGCAGTAAAACAAATATGGTCTGGTCTGTAGCCTTCTTTGGCTACCAAATGCTCAAAAAGTTCCAGTGCTTCTGATCCTCTTCCACTCTGAGCAAAACCCATGATCATAGAAGTCCATAAAACACTATTCTTCCGTTCAATCTGGTAGAAAACACGACAAGCCTCATCAGGACTGCCGTTCTTGGAGTACATATCAATCAGAGCACTAGCTACAAACACATTGTTTTCACAACCCATTTTAGTTACCAAGGAGTGAACCTGTTTTCCTTGTTGAAGTACTGTTAGATTCCCACAAACATTTAGGACGCTGGTTAAAGTATGATTGGTAGGATTCATGTTCTCCTTCTTCATTCTGATAAATAATCTTACAGCCTCTTCGCCAAGAAGATTATAAGAATATCCTGAGATCATAGAATTTAGTAAAACATTGTCCCTATCTTCCATCTCATTGAATAAAAGTACAGCCCAGTCTATTCTTTGGGATTTTGAGTAGCAACCAACCAAGGCACTGACGATGAAACTGTTAGTATGAAGTCCTAGTTTGGTAACATGTCCATGGAGCAACATACTCTCCTCTTGCGTTGTACATGAGCTAATGACACTGACGTAGGTGAAGCAATTTGGTTTAATGGAAGTTCCCAACATCACTTTAAACAATAAAATGGCTTCTCTACTATGTCCATTCTGTGATAAACCAGAGATCATTGAGGTCCAGGATACTTGATCATGCATTTTTATACCATCAAAAACTCTTCTTGCATCCATCACAGCGCCACATTTCGCATATAAATCAATAAGAGCGCTACTTAGAAACAAATTACCCTCGTACCCGTCACGAATTAAGCGTGCATGAATTTGTAAACCTAAGTGAAAATTTAGCGTTTTGGCACAAGAATTAAGAGCAGTACAGAGAAGGAACCTCGTAGGCTTAGTTCCAGATGCGTTCGATTGACGAAATGACTTCAATGCTGCTTCATTTGCATCGACAATGTTGATGGTTTCTGTAATATAACCAGTACGACGTCGTCCCTCTCGTCTATTTCTTGCCGAAGTCTCACTTGCAGAGTCCTTGAAAAACGAACCAGAAAACTCAATGTCAGCTCCTTCAGGAAATTCGTCGAACACATGGTCAGCAATCCACGAGGTGTACCTGTTTCCATAATGAAAGCACGATTGTATGCAAGAGCTAGCGCCATGGAATCCGACAGAACGAGCGAAAACAAGCATACGGGTTATCGGTAATCTCTCGTTGCATGAAAGAACGAAGCTTCGAAGAGAAAATTCAAGTTATCATCAACCCACTGCCCACATAACCTGTTAAGAAGCATACTTCAACATCTGGGTAAGAACTCAGAAATTATATAATTATACCAAGAAACAGTCATCTGAACTTTCTTTCTCAGAGCACAACCCCAGCTCTTTAACATAACTGGGGGAAGAAACTCCAAGATCTTCCGATATCATCTACTAAGTTACCAAGTTAGGAAATAGGAGTAATGACACACCGATTTATGCCTGTATTTACCAGTTCCAATGACCAGATGAAAGGATCTTATGTTCTCACAAAAGGGTCTGTCCCTCCAGACAGATTTTTGCGTCTCTTGTTTTTATTTCTAAACTCATATAGAATACGCGTACTTCAAATTTTAAGGTAATAAATCAAGAGCAGATTACAGTTTATAACCTGTGATTAGATGTTAACCATAATTTAAACTCCATGGGATTTTTTTTTCCGGTAATAATTCAATATTTTTAGTTTAAGTTTCAATAATTCTTAGATTATAATTTCGTAATCTTTTTAATCTTAATTTTACGTAATCAAACTTTTTCATGTTTGCGGTTAAAAATCTATACAATTATAATTCTTTTTTACTAAAAAAATCAATGGATAAAAAAATAAAATTTCAAAATACTGAATTGTCACAATAAGCCACAAAAAATTGAATTGCAGTAAAATCAACACAGAAGATTGAAACTATATTTTTCTATATATATATATATATATATATTTTATTAGTTTGTCAGATAATCGAATGATCATCCCAGCCAAGATCAAACCCAATTGGAACTGATTTTCTACAACATTAATGAATCAGGAACCGTCTCTGTCATTAATTACGCTTTGATTATACGGTTACGATTCGTCCACCAAATTTGAAATCTTGTCTCCTTGGAACACAAAAATACATAAGTACGAATTTATAGAACTGATCCTATTTAAATAAAATTATTCTATATGTATATATATATGGAGAGAGAGATTGAGGAGGTGCTGCAAAGTTGAGGGAACCTTGAAGGCCAAAAGGTTACATATAAAAGGAGCAACTTTGGACATTTGAGTTCACAGTGATCACAGAAGAGTAATTCCGGGGAGAAACAAGGTGGGTTCTGGCTGCTACATTAAACTACAGGGAGGGGCAAGAATCCTATGCAACAAAAAATAGCAGAAGCCAAATGTTACCCATTCCGATCAGATTAAAACAACATCATCATTTCTCCTGAGTCCATATCTTCACAGTCTTATCATTTCCAAGCGCACCGGATGCGATCATGTTCTGAGTCGGGTGACACGCTACTGATATAACAGTGTCAGTGTGACCTTCCAATTTCTGAACTATTTTTCTACTCTGAAGTTCCCACAAGTACACACAATTATCCTCCGAACCACTAACAATGTACTTCCCATTTGTTATAGAAAATGTCGAAGGTATGCAGTACTTCGAATTTACATGCCCAGCGTATGTCTTCAGAAATTTCCCTGTCGAGAAATTCCAAAGCCTCTGCATGTCAAAATGAAACCATATAAGATTAGGAAACAAGATTATGAATTATGAAGGCACTGCAAAGATGCAAAAGGCATGTAATTTATGTCTGTCAGAGAAATCCCAGTGTTATTTGGATTTCCCAGCTGTTAGCTTGGTCTAGTGTATGAGATAAATTTTACAATAAAGAAGCATAGGTTCAGATGCATCCCAATTTGCAACAAGAATCAAGAATGTCTTTGGTTCGCCTAAAAATGTAAGAGTTTATAAGATACAGAACTTATAAATTAATACAGATTTCTTTATTCACAAATAAACTATTGACATGTTCCAAGTGGTATGAACTTATAGCACGTATTGGTTTTATTAACTTATTCTGCAACAAAAAAGGTTTATAAGCTGTCAACTTTTGACCAGTTCATCAAGGCAGCCTAATGGCGACTAGCCAACTCGATCGAGAATCAAGGAACGGTGTGCAGAAAATAGAAATCAGGCAAGAGAGAAAAGCACAAAACAAACAATCCGAGTACGATGAAAAATTAAAAATCCATACTTGACATTCTAGTCACATTATGCAATTATGAGTATCCAAGTTATGATGCAACTTAATGCCATTATTGAATCTTAGTCAGAAAAGCAGAGTTAGAAGAAATTTTTAATAATTTATTTCAATGAAATTTGTTCAATTGATACTTTCAATATAAATGCAGTGCATTTCCCCAACCTGTCGTCAATGGACAGTCTACTCCAGATTCAGTGATAGCTATAAGCAAACGGGTCTACTCTAAATCACCATTAAAGAGCTACGATTCTCTGTGACATTTTAACAAACACCTAGACCGAACGACAACATAAAACCAAACTGACAGTAAGAGATTCCCTCAAAACACAAAAGCTTACCAGGGTATTATCAAGGGTGCCGACGAGAATAAACTTGCCGTTGGGAGAGAATTTGACAAAAGAGACAGGTGGGTTCTCGTCGTCAATCAGCGTCTTCATACAATGGCCGGTGCCAGCGTCCCAAATCCTACAAAGCCCGTCGTAGCTGCTAGAGACAATTAGAGTTCCCTCCCTGTTGAAATCAACGGCGGTGACAGGATCGGAATGTGCAGGCAAGACCTTGAGGCACTTGCCGGACTTGACATCCCAGATCCTGACAGTCTCGTCGAAAGCCCCAGAGACGATCATATTGGACTGAGGGTTGAAATTCACGCAGAAGGCGAAGTTAGTGTGACCGTTAAGAGTCTTGATGAGGGACCCCGTGGCGACGTCCCACAGCCGGAGGGTCTTGTCGTCGGATGCCGACACTAGGAACCGGGAGTCGGACGAGAAGGCGACATCTGACACACCCTGCTCGTGACCGGAGAATTCCTGAAGAGGGCAGACAATGTTAGCGCCATTGTCACCACTTTTCTTGTCGTCGGGCTTGTTACTGGCATCATCACTGTTGGGCTTGACGGAGTAGATGCGGATGGTTTTATCAGCGGAGGAGGAGGCAAGGAGGCGACCGTCGGAGGAGAACTTGAGGGAGGAGACGGCGAGCTTGTGGCCGGTTAGGGTTTGGGCAAGAGTGTAGGGCTTGAAG
This sequence comes from Carica papaya, assembly GCF_054855325.1. Classification (NCBI taxonomy): domain Eukaryota; kingdom Viridiplantae; phylum Streptophyta; class Magnoliopsida; order Brassicales; family Caricaceae; genus Carica; species Carica papaya. The sequence continues at coordinate 1,468,681 of NC_142312.1, read as the reverse complement.
GACTCTACAGGGTCCGTCATGTTTTCGCTTTTCTTCAGATTCTGTTAATTGGGAAGTAATGGAATTTTTCTAGGTGGGGGTTTACGACGGGAAGGTTTTTGGGCTATGAGATCCGCCACTGAATATGAGGCATTCATTCCTCAAAAATCAAACCCATTATATTTCGACAGTATATATATATATATATATATATATTATATAAGGTATTTAGCGTCTATTTTCAAACTCGAAAGACAATTCCAAGAATCAACGAGAATTGAAAATTGAATGTTCACTAAATAGATTTACAGATAATATAGTGACATTCCATGATATTTCTTGTCAAAGAAGCATTCTCAATTAGTTACAAAATCAACACTTTTCCTTTCACCTTTCTCAATTTTTTTCTCTGCATCAGACAACAAATGAATGATTTCTACTGCCTTCGACCATGAATACTTCCCAGAGACTGGTTCCGATATGTACAATAATGATAAACAATGAAAAATTTTCAAGAACTAAAAGCAAGACATATAGCTATACAAAATCGAGAGGCTGAATTTGAACTTCTCGAGGCTGTTTCTACTTCGCAAAAATTGAGAATCAGACAAAAGTGTATGGTTGCTTGCAGGTTCGGTGCTTTCAAGACTAGTGCATGAGTTATCATGCCAGAGTGCCCTGTTCCAGTTGAGCCACCATGTAAATCAAAATGACCTGAATATGTTTCCCCAAAACCCTTTATTGTCCCTTCATGCAATCTTCACGGCTACATAATTCTCGGCGTAACACTTATGGAGGTTTTGCGTTGTACCAATTTTCCTTGTGTCCTGCATGGAAAACCCATCCATCGGTTAAAAGACATACGTTGAACATGGAAATTCAAGCTTATGGAAAAAAATAAACAAAAAAAGGAAACTAAAAGTTATAGCATCAATTAGATGTTAAGGAAAATTACAAAATAGGTTTTCCGAAGTGTGTGTTGAAAGAGAGGAAGGCAGTTCCCAACCCTTAAAAATTATGTGCAAATTGTTGGTAAGTGTGATTCTCGGATGCTATTTCCCGCAGTTAGTTGGCAAAGTAAATAAAATCAACAATGGTTAAAACCCAAGATTTAACACATACCCAATGCTGCTATCTGAAGTCAACACTATGTGAAGCAAAAATGTAACTTGTATTTTGTGGTGAAGACTTGATTCTCATCCCTGGAAAAGAATTTTGCAAACTTTGAGAACATAAATCTGGTATCCCAGGCCATGACCCTGGTCTGCCACCAAACCAAGAGTCACAACTCTTTCTAACATCAACATTGGACAAAGGAGATTGATCATGATTCAGTAAATAGGAGCTATCGTGCTCCTCCTTGAGAAATGTAAGAGTTGGATCCAAATGTTCTCTAGAAAGTGATCTAGAACCAAAGTCTTGATAGCTCTGGGATGAACAAGACGATCCAGAATACATCTGTCCAGTAAAATGACCATTTCTGAAAGGAGTACATCCGCCACAAGCAAAACTTGGTGACTGCTTCCTGTCTGAACTCCAGTTTTCAATTGTCACTCCCTGCTTCGCTGCAATTTCTAGTATTTCTTTTTCATTAAGCCCTAATCCCATGAGCAAATTCCAGAGCTTCCTTTGTGCTTCCCGTTGGTTGTGAATGATTTGATCCCTCATTGCCATTTCAAACTGGAGCTCAGTATTAGCCATTCCCTATGCTCAGACAACACAACTCTTAGGCTCTGATTTGCAGCTATTCAAAATCTTTGATCTAGCATGCTGCTAAGTTTTTTTTTTCTTTTTTTTTTTCCAGATTGCATGTATAAAAATAGTTTTCATGCCTGCAAACAGTCAACTATATGATTTGCACCGTACTTACCAGGAGCCTGTATTGGCTGAGAATTCGTAGATAGGTTTTGTTTCCATTGTTACTAATGGCTTCCTCAATCATATCTTGAAGCTGGCATCTCTGCTTCTCATTTGCTTCAATTTCCTATAGTAACAAAATATATTAATTAATGCCAACAAAGATTATGATTTGGCAGGTTCGAACACAAGCAGACTAGAGAGGGTATCACCTTATGGTAATTGACACCAGACTCATCATTATCACGGATATTATCAAGAATAACTTGTCTCCTACCTCTCAGACCCTCCACAGTTGCTTGATCCTTTTCTAAACCCTATCACAGGTATGAAGAAGTAATTCATGATTAGAACAAATGAGTCACCAGTTCAAACCATCCATGCTCTATCATGGTAAGCAAACTGATAGGACATATAGCAAATAAATTTATGTTGTAAATAGGAAGCACCCAAACCCCACAAACAGACAAGTTTTGTTGTTTAGGTTTTCAAATTCATTATTTCCTAAAGACCACCCAAAATTGCGATATTAAAGAAAAATGTGATAAAAAGAAAAAAAATTGTTCCAAAGAAGCACTTAAAGTGTCATAGCTGGACTGCTATCCGAACTAAATTTTTGTTCATCTGCAGATCAAGACATATAAAGTTGAAATAAGTTGAAGCTCAGACGAAAAAATGAAAGAAAGCCGATCCTTTTTTTACTTTGCAGAAACGGGTACTAAAGTTCCACAGGAATGTTACTACAAACCTGCTGTTTTGCAATAGCATCATCAAGATGTTGGAGTTCAGTGCGGTTACGAAGGTTAGTTTCCTCAAGCTCAAATAATGCTTTCTGTAAATTGATTCGTTCCTGAACATTTTCATTTATTTCATGGCTCAAAACATCCAACCAAGAAAGCTCATCATCAGCAGCCCTTTCAGCAGGTTTGATACTTAGCTGTGATTCCTTTTCAGCTAGCTCCTTCTTCAGCCGGCAAACCTCAATCTGTACAATCAAAGATGTCAAATTTATATAGAGCTCTAACTCATAATAAGCAATCCTAAAAATCGGATGAGATACCAACCTGAAGACTGTCAATCATCCGTTGATAATCTAATACATGTGTATCGACTGTGCCAATGTTTTTCTGGGAAATTTAGCACGACCAATCAAACAACAAGATTTAATCAGGTTTCAGAATTGAACCACTAGTACATAGATAAAGCATAAACAAACAAATAAAGCTTTAGAATTTAAACTAAGAGAAAATAGTAGGCAGAATAAAAGCTGTCTTGAGTACTTCGATTAAAAAAAAGGCCATCTACTATATCAATACTTTCTCAATGGAAAAAGCAATGAAACATGACACCCCGACTAGTACCTTAGAGCATGACAGGTTCTCAATTTCATTTTATGAGTCAAAAAAGAAAATTCATTACACAAAAGGTGAGGCAAATATGAGTGCTACCTGAATATGTGTCTTTATTTCCTTTGCTCGATCTGCATATTTCAAGGTATTCACCGTGTGGTGATACTGACTATCTGCAGGTGATACTGTAGCAACCATCACAGTTTGAGAATTACCACTCAGGCCATCCTTAAGTATCCGAGTAAGCTTGCTGCAATGATATTGACATTAGGGGCATAAACAAAGAGAGCTTCAGACCAGGAATTATCATCTCATACCTATTGCGATACGGGACATAAGCAAGACCTTTCTTCTGTTGTTTACCAAGAGCATTGATGCAATTTGCTAAAGCAAGAAGTGAGCGATTAATGTTAGCACCATCCCTTAGTTTTTGGCCTCCTATATTTGTTTCTGAAGCTCTTTCACTCCCAGCTAGATCAACAAGAGCAAGTTTTCCTCGCATGACTTGATTTCGGTACTTGTTTCTCTGTTTCCTTTTCACGGTAATCTCCAAGACAGCATGTGATCTAGTTATGAAAAGATAACATGAGATCTTGAAAATAGACTGAACTAATAAGAATCAATATTTTTTTTAATGTTATATTATTAGACGAAGTAACCGGTAATATAGTGGAAATTCAATAAATGTTGTTTTTCCAACATAGGCTATTTATGATATCTCCTCTGATGAGTTATATTAACTATTGCTTTCCTCACCTTGATGATGTTACATTAGCTTCTGTGCTCTCTGTTTTCCTCCGACTATTCCCCAAATTTAGAAGTTCAAGAATTCTATCGGCAGAGTGTACCTGGAAAAGAGAAATCAATGAAAGCTTGCAGCTTCTGCAGAACCAGAACATATAGAGGAAAAGGCTGCCTAGCCAACAAAATTGACTAGAGTAGTTAAAGGATATATAATAAGGCAATCAACCAAACGAACATTTCGGGTAAGTCTTTAAGCCCAAAGGAATAAGCAACAAGAGAGATAAGAGAAAACAAAATTGAAGATGGTAGGAAAGACAGAAATTAGTTTTCCTAAAGAGGCTTGTAAAAGAGCCATTCTTCTTGATAAACACATCGCATAAAATGAATCATTTCAACTCATAACTATGAAGTCAGCCCATGTTTACTTCAAATTTCATAACGTCAATCATGACTAGAATAAGACTCCTTTGCCACTGCAAATGCAGGCAAGGCAAGTATTCAAATACGTAATATACAGGTTAGACTTTGCTTACAAACATTGAAATGAATTACTAACTCTAAGAAAAATTGCAACAAGATAGAATTTAATACATAATGAGATCCCATGTACTAAGGAAGTTGCTGAACCTTAATACATCTTAGGCCAGCAACAATTATCCCCTTCTCTGGATCCTCTCGAAGCTCCAAATGACCTGATGATTTCTCAAGTAAATCATAGATAACCTAAAACAGAAAGTCAATTAAAAAAGGTAAGTTTAAATAAAGAAAGAGAATGACTTTAAAAAGGAAATATTTTGTCAATCAAAATGGATGCCCTACTTCATTGTAGACTTCAAGGTAGGAACAAGAGACTTCAAATTCATCAGAGCTTTTGTCTTTTTTTATGAGGTCAAAAATTGTATGCAAACTGAGAACCATAAGACCAGGATCATCCTGGGTCCCAACCATTGTATATGTTTTACCACTGGAAAGGGAAGAATAGTTAGCTGCTGCAACAGACAAAACTACTGGAAATCAAAATGAAAAGGTAAGATCTTGATGATGCCAAATAAAGAACATCAATCCATTCACTTGGGTACCTTCCAGTTGAACCATAGGCAAAAACAGTCGCATTAAGACCTTGAACAACACCAGAGATTATAGAACATATACTTTTTGCATATACAACCTGCATTCATGAAGCTAAGTTAGATACAAAAATTCATTTATATAAACAATGCTATATATGAGATTATACTTTTTTGAACAATTTGTTTTTGATACTGACTTGAAATGAACAAACAATATCGCTATAAACAAAAACCATAAAAGGACAATGAAATACGTTCTTTTTGTTTAATGAATGTAAATGATAAGTCACAATAAGGAAAGAAATTTTTGGTTTAAGTCTTTGAGTTATGATAAAAACTAAGCTTGTCTGCTTATAATCCGCATGCAATCACACATAAGGTAACTGAAGATTCTAGTTTCAAATCAATTTCTTTAGAATCTTTAAAAAACAAGTATAAACAAGCATTTTATGCAGAGACAACAAATGGACCTTCAGGATATTATTCTAGTTTAACCACTGAAATTCCCCCAGCTTGAACAAGTGGCATGCTAATCTTTTTTTCCTAAAAAAAGAAACTGATATATTTCAACCACAAGATTAAACAATTACAGTAAGTTAACAAACCTACGTCATAAGTTGGTGATCTACTGAAATGTTTACCAATGCTTGAAAACATTAATCCATATAATTACATTGATATAATTTGAAATCAGAACATCGAAGTTAAGAATACAACTGATTGTCCCATACCTTGTTCGTACAATCAGGCCCAAAGGCGTGATCAAAACAGTACTTCTTCTCTTTGGTTCGATTCTGTATGCGTTCAAGGTAATCTTTTGACAAGTCAGGATCCAACACAGTCACCTTCTGCGTGAATTAACTTACAAAGTCAATTAACTACAATGTATTTTAGCTCAAATCAATCAACTCAAATCCAAAACTGTAAACCAAAAACACCTTGCTGTCGTTAACTCTGACAATGTCACGGCCACGTTCTCTTTCCATTAATGGCCTACATTTTACGGCAACCTGCGGCGGAAAATACGTATAGCGCAAGTAAAATAATGAATTGCGGGGAAGATCAGCACTGAAAAAAAAAATCACATGAATAGGAAGCACCAACCGTGAGAGTAGTGGTTTTCTTTGTAGCTGGAGCTCTGATACTCGGCATTTTACTTACTTCAACATCAAACTTCAATTTTTCTATTAAAAAAAAAAAAATCGACGTGGATCCTACAATATTGAGGAGCTCATCCCGAAAGAAAATCCCTAGTTCAAGCAAAATCCATGAACTGAAGGTAGCAAAACAGCATCGAAAAGCAAACAGAAAGCTATACAAGAAACACTTCGAAAGAGAAGAACTCTGAACTAATACTAAAACCCTCAGTAGAAACTAAAATTCAAAAGCACATCAAACAGAAACTACACCAACAAGAAAGGAAAAAATCTGGCATTCTGTCATTAACGATCAAAACAATAACCACATCTTGCAGCTTATTAACCAGTCGCCTCCATGAATGCTTTGCGGGACGCACTACATTTCAAGAAATTCAAAAAGATTTCGCGATTTCTTTTCTCGGCCAGTTTGAAACATTTAAAGCATAATAAGAGGAAAAACAAAAAAACGCTTGCGAGAATTTTCTTAAAAAAATTGAACATTAAAATAAATAAATAAATGAAGGAGACGCGTTGGAGGAAGAAGATCTCTGGACGCATTTGAACTAAGAGAAATGATTCCCTAGTTCGGCAGTGTAGGGTGAGTTACAGTGGAATCAAGCACGAAAGGCCCGTGATGACTAATAAATGAGACGGGATTTTAAGATGATCGATCGCAAGATGATTGTGACCGTTGACTGTAGCTGAGATGGACGTGTGAGATTTATTGTTATTCTTTATTGGGTTAAAAAGATTTTAAATTTTTTTATTTAATTTTGTGGGCACAATAAGAGTAAAAAGAATTTAAAAAAAAAAGGGAAAATTAAAGAGAGAGAAAAAAAAGTGGGTGTTTGTTAACGAACTGGTAGTTGGGTTTAGACAATTTGTTTGAAAGATTTTCGGCTTTTTGGGGTTTTTTTTTAAAAAAAAAACTATTTTACGATAAATAATATTTTAAAAAATTGTTATTATAAAGAAATCAATAGTTTCGAAATTAAAAAGAAAATATAATATTTTTTTACAAATTATTATGCATTTATTTTATACAAAAATAGTAAAAAAAATATGCCTAAGATATACGAATTATATAATTATTATGTTTTGGTTCAAAAATATAACATTTTAATCTAATATCTAAAGATTAAGTATTTGACACCGTAAAATTAGTTATGATAATTCAATTAATTTAATTATTTTATATAATTAAGGAATGAATTAGAGAGAGAGAGAGTGGGGGAAAGTGGGATTTAGAAAACGATGTGTTTAACTGCTTCTTAAGTTTTTTGTCGCACACGTGGATCAGAAACTTTTGTTCATGGACTGATCCTGTCTGTTTGTTACTTCGTTTTTACCGGGAAAAAAACATTTTAATATTTATTTATTTAAAAAATTATGTAAATTAAAGATTAGTTCTTAAATTATGAATCGTCTTCTAATTATGTTTTAAAAATGATGTTACAATTTGACTCGTTGATTTGTGAATCTAATTTAAAACCATTTTTTTTAATAGAATAACAAAAAAAATTTAAAAGTAAGAATAATAATTTTTTATTTTTAAATAAAATTTAAAAATATATAGAAATTGAGAATTATTGACAAAATATTTGGAAATTAAATATAAAATTATTATTAATTAACAGTGTTCATAATTTAGTAGACGTGCATGGAGTTCAAAAAGGTGAGGGATTGATTAAAATATTTAATGAATTATTAATAATTAGGTGACGGCATAAATGAGAAACTTATGATCATACATGCTACATACCCTGTTTATTGTCTTCCTCATCCTTCCCTGCCTTATCAGTTGCTAAAAAATAGATGCTTGCACGTTTTTTTATAAGATAAAAAAAGAAAATGTGTGTGTGTGTAAATATATATATATATATATATATATTCTTTTTCCTTTTTCCAATCTTTAGCAAAAAAACTATTTTTGGATTCTTGACGCTATCAATGCTGAAAGGTGGGAAGTACAGGACTTGTTTACAGTCTAAGCTTTCAAACAAATTCTACAATTTATTTGTAAGTATCGTCAAGGCAGTTTGAGAAGCAGGCGCCATTTCAAAATTATTAGTTGAAGTAACTTCAAAAAATCAGTTCTTTTACTCAATAAGCCCGCCAAAGTTTTGAATCTGCTAGAAGTGCTGTTACATATATTTCTATGGTCAAGTGATCTGGAGAGTATTAGGGTGTCAGGCAGCCTGAAGAGACTGTAAAACTAATATATACAGACTGGTGCCTATGTTCTTGACAAGGTGTGCGGTGGAATGAAATAATTTTGATGAATTTTAACTGTGATATAAACATTGAAAAGACGATCAAGTAGTTAAGGACCATTACATTTCATATTAAGCATCAGAGTCGCAAACATCACTAAACTGGATGAAGAAGAGTCACGACTGACTCCTTAGAACCTCATGATTCCAATACATTGTCTTCTCTCTTGTCTGTGTTTCCGTCGAGCAATGGCTTCATGCTGGCTTTAATTGATGGAGATGTTTGATTTTCACAATCCTCATTAAACCTATCTACACTCTTTAGAAAAACTCCTGTAAAAGCAATGCCTTTGTGAGGAAAAATATGTAGAAATCTATTCTGTCGAAGCTACTGTCATCTATGGTTTGAGAGGATTTGTGATGCAGAACCATCTAAGCCTAAGTAGGAATTTCAGATTTGTTTAGCAGTTTAGTTGATGTTAGAGCCATCGTAAAATAGTCCTAATGCCTGGATTATAGAAGCCCAATTCATGATTTTCTAGTAATATAATTTCATGTTTCTGCCAATTGTTGTTTCTCTTTCTCTTTCTTCTACTTTCCGCCTATATTGTCTTTTTTTCTGCTCAAATCCTTGCCTCTACTCCCCCTTTCCCTCTATCTATTTCTTTACTCCCCCTTTCTTTTGTTTTCCAACTCTAATTGTAAAAAACTTTTTATTTATTTTCTAGATTTATAAAAATATGAAAAATTGTTGAAAAATATGGATTTAGTTTGAAAATAACTTTTATTCATTTCAAACTCATCATATTTTCAGCGTTATTTATCAAATATTATTTTCATTTTCAAAACCATTATCTATTCTTGTCTTCAAACCTATATGAGTTTGGAAAATCTAAAAATAAGACAATTTTCTACAAATAAAAAGCCAAAACAGTTTTCTACAACTAAAAGGAGTACAAAGGTGTAATGCTTTTCAGCCATGTCCGCACCAGTTCCTATTGACATCTAAATGAACTTTTTCACGCAGCTCCTTCTGTCCAGATGAAGGGAAGAATCATTAAACACTTTATTACATCAAGTCCATAAACTATAGCTACAGTAGCATATGTTTAACACCCTTCAAAACCCTGCAGCTTACACATTCTACTAAAAGGCCTACCTCAAACATGTCATAAATTGTTGAGCAAATAATTGAACGCCAAATCATCCAAGTCACCAAGGCAATAATTCCTAAGTTTCTCTAACACCCTTTCATAGCTAGTGACAGACTCTGTGGCTACTTTCCCCAGAAATTGTTATAACAAAGAATGGAATGCCAGGTCATCCCTCTACGACTATCTTTATGCATGAAGGCAGCCATGTTCCATATCCTAGGATTTAATTCCTATTTTGAATTCCTTTGAAACTATGATACTGGAAATTAGAAAGGCTTTTCATGAGAAAACAAAGTTCCTAGCTGATTCCAAAGTAGAATCTGCATATAAAATGTTAAATGCTACCATATAAATATATGCATTAGAAGGGAATGAGAAAGGAGTTGTATCTGAGACATGGATGATGAAGTATAGTGAGAAAAAAAAAACAAGAGTTAAAGATAAAAGAAGAAGGAACTATTTCCTAAAAATGTAATGCACCAATGGAATAAAAGAGATAAGAACTCACCTATAAACCATATAAAAGCAGCAAGGAAGAGAACAGACGTCAGAATAAGAGCAGTTTTCCGCCAGTTGTGGATGTTGTCCTGCACATGATTGTCATCAATGTTAACATAGAATTCTCTGAAGTTGATGATAAAGTAAACAGAATTAAGGATGCTTAGCAGCTGAGAAAACCGAGTTAGGAGTTTTGAGCTAAAGCAGGAAATACGAAGACATATATGAAATATGAAACCCCTGTGAAATATATCAGATATTAAATGTGTTGGATATATGTGATGGTACCAAATAAAACATTGAACTCACTAATTGGTTTTCATAATTTACACACACTCTTGAACAGAATCAACTCCCTGACAGTTTGCTCAAGTTCCAAGATAGAAATTGTCTTAAATTCTTAAATACATAGCTCATACATTAACGAGACCTCAGCATCCAACAAAAATTGCTAGAACATATCAGAAGCCTTACCTGAAGGACCCCAACAAGTGGTGAGGAAGGCACGTCACCAAAGATATGGATTGCAACAGTGGACATAGCCATGGATAATGGTCTCAAACTTGGTTTGACACAGTGCAGACACACATAATTGACAGGAGCCTACACAAGCAATCAAAATGTTGAATTGTAATGAAACTGGAGAATGAAGCATTTCAAAAGATAACTAGATGTTTACCAAACACAAAAGTTATAACATCACCTGTGTTGCAAAGACAAGTAGCTCACCCACTGAGAAAAGGGCTATGAAACCATACAGAGGCTTTAGACAGAAGGCAGTGAAGCAAAATACAGCGCCTAGAAATGTTGAGACAGATAGAAGCTGTAGCAGACAGAGAGAGCAATTTACATAACTCGACCTAAAATACTTAGATTGCCATTATATTTCAGCACATGAAAATATTTTTTATTTTTTTTATACTCATACATGTTAATATATGTTCTTTAGGTCATACGAATGCATACATGCATAAAAATAAACATATGCATATACACTTTTTTCCTGAAAGAGTATATTTATCTATAGTTTTCTTTTTAATAATAAGAAGGCTAGGTCAGGTTTTTGTTAACTCTTTTTGGCTACTTTAATTAAAAAAATTTAACAGTTATCAAATATTTTTTTTATTCAGAAACATCATGACTCAACTCTATCCAATTTAATCACTACAGTCTATTCAACACTATTGAATGAAGTTCAAGCATTATGAGTTAGTTAAAATCAACCTATAAAATACCTAAAGTGATAAGTTCTATGTTCTCAGTGAAACCTGACCTGATGATTTTTAAGTAAAACATAAGAATATTAACTACTAGATCAGCATGTTGGTGGCATATTATAGACACATATATACATGCATGTTTTGAAACATATATAACCATATAAACGATGAAACCCACTATTAATTTTCATTTATTTATACATATGTTTGTATATACATGCATGTTTTGAAACATATATAACCATATAAATGATGAAACCCACTATTAATTTTCATTTATTTATACATATGCTTGTATGTATCCATGTGCATATAAGTATTTTAGGCATTTATATGTGTGTATATATATTTATATGAGTATAAAAGAAGTATGCATATAAATTAAATATATTATGCACAAACTAAAATATATATCTCATTATGTATACTTTTGGTACTTAAAATATAAATTGAAAAACAATTCTCTAGAAAACACCTAAAGAATTGTTTATTATTTTCAAACTTATACCTATGTTTTTAGTTTTCATTTTCTACATATTATTTCATTTTCATCCGCCACAAATACCTATGTATAGTAAATTAAAATTAAAAAATACTTTCATGTACCAAATGGAGTTTCATTTTAAAATTCAACTATCTCAAGTAAAATAAAAAGTTTAGAAAAAATGAAAATAAATGTTCTCCAGAAACTGAAAATATTCTACTACTGCACAGAATTGCCTTTAACAAAGAGTAACTGACAAATTGGTAACCACATAAAATATAAACCAGTTCCACAAATTGGGTTAATGGTGAGGCAGAAAATCACCTTAAAAGCATTTGAGATTGTAGCACTCATGCGATCTAGAATGAAACCTCCAGATATTGTCCCGAGTATCCCACAAACAATTGTAATTCCTCCAAATATCATATCAGCATTTCTCTGTCAAGGCCTCATTTTTATGGGTATATCAACTACATATATCTCAGTTATAAGATTGCAGTTGTACTTTTACATAAAAGAAAAACTATTATTAGGACCAAAGAGAAAAAGAGTACAAAGATGGAGGGACAATAAGATATCCTCCTAGAGAAAAGAACCTTTTTTTCAAAAAAGAAGAACAAGAAAAGAAGCAAGAATATCCTTCAATGCAGTAGCAGCCTAAACCTTTTGCAATAGAAAAAAAAATCCCCAGAAGAAACAATGGATTTTACTCAATGCGAAGACAAAATTATCAATCTGTCCCATAGAAGCTGGAGTGACTGCAAATGATTTTTGAAAATGTAGAAATTCTTTTCAACCCATAAGACCCACAACCCAGCAAAACAAAACCCATCCGTGACGCTGTCTACTCATTCAGCCTCCAAAAACCACACAGATTTTCAGAAATAAACATTTCAATGGTCTGCAGACAACCCCAACAAACATCAAACCTATCAGAGTCTATTGCACGACTTCCTAGCCATATTGAAGTGAAAGACAGAATGAAAACTAGACTCAGATTACAAATGGCAGTTAACAGTCTAACAGAGCTATTGCTTTTATACCAAGTTAGTGTTGCAGTTATTTTCAGAACAAACAATCAAGACTTGCTATGTGGAAAAGAAAATATGTTAAAAGGAATTTTCTCTGGTACCTTCAAGGTACCAATAATACTTCAGCGATTCAGATGATTAGGTATGGTACCTTAAGGTACCATAGAATGCCATATGTTCAAAAGTAAGAATCAGAGCTCACTGTAATGATACCATATGGTAAATGTTATAACCAGCCTTTGGCCCCCAATAGGAGTACGCCCCGATGACAAAGTTGTACGATATGTAACCTGCAAGCCAAATAACTGGTAAGACATCTCAACAAGAGCAAAATGTTTTCAAGAAATGCCCTGAAGATAAGAAATCCACAACAATATTCCCAGAAGTTGATGATGCAACAAAAATACTTTGATATTAAAAATGCAGGCAAAATAGATCATGTATTGAATTGATGACAACCCGATAAAAGTGAAGAAAGGAGAAAAAAAAAGAAATACCAAGAACATTAACAACGTAAACTCTCTCAACCAGAAGCACTTTCATATCTTTTGCAAACTGAGAGCACTGGTTCAGAAATTTGCATTTACGAGTGGACCTGTCATGGGGGAAAAATCACGAACAGAATATAATTAATTAGTTATGGAAGCTACAATCAATCAACACTTTGTTATCATCTTTCCCTGTAACATGCGGTTGAAAGGTCATCAAATGGGCTTATCAAAGTAAAGCTGACTATTCCTAGCCAACACTGATGTGTTATTAACTACAAATTGGTTCATCATTAGGTGTTCCAAACTACTGAGTTGCTTTCACTCAATACGTGAATCAAGGTAGTAATAGCCCTTGAACATTACCCATCAGAAGCTAAAGACAATTACTATTAGTCTTTAAAACAGAAAATCTTCATTTTCTATGCTACCTCTAAATGGTTACTGCTTTGATAGATAGCCCACACTACCTAGCAAAGAGTTACCAGAAAGATGTATTAAGAATTCAAAGATAGAACAGGGGAAAAGATTTAACTTGTGGAGTCTGTATCAGTGCTTGGTTAATCATAATGTAAATTAGCGTTAGATGTGAAATTACCAAAAATATAGATAAAAATGAAATGAATTTTTATCAAATAATTTAAATGGTATCACTATTTTTCTTTAAAATTTCTCTTTTATAATTTTTTAAAATTCAGAAATTAGTATGCATTTCATTTAATATAAATATTAATACTAATTTTTGATTTTTTTTATTTTTTTAATTTAAGAATAATTATTAAGATAAATATTAAATTACATTCTATTGCACATTTATTTGGAAAAGAACTCATCACATAGATGAAATGATCAAGGGAAAATTTGACAAAACTATTCATCAAAAATAATATTCATCTTTTAGCTTTTGACGTCACTTATCCAAAATCCAAATTTAGTTTCTACTTTTAACTAAAACCAGCATTTTTTTTAAATAAAAAATATAGCGTGCATCATTAATTACAAGCACTAAAAAGGTGTTAACCCATGTATAAAATATCTACCATTAAAGCAGGATATCAATAAGATTTTTAAAATCATTCATAGATTGCAAAGAATGACCCGTTGTCAATAAATCCCAGATCTGGAACCATCTATCTTTAACTCTATCGAAATCGGCTTCCACCCCCTTAAAAGCTCTTCTATTTCTTTTTTTCCACACAACCCAAAAAATAACAAGGGGAATGAGACCTACTTGTTTCTTCCTACCTCTAATGCCCTTCCAAGCCCAAATCTCATCCCTTATATAACTTGTCATTATTAACTGATTCCCAATAACCCAAACCCTATGGTCCATTATTTTTACACCAATGGATACCACAACAAGATATGATTGCAAGACTCCTCCATACCCTTTCATAGGAAACAACCATTCACTATAATTTTTCCTCTTTTCATTAGCTTGTAAATAGGGAGAATACATCTCCTCAATGCCTCCCAAAGAAAAAAAAAATTCTAGGGTGAGCACTCATTTGCCCAAGTTGCTTGTACGGAAAGCTAACCTCAGTGGAATAATTCTTAACCAAGTAGTTGTAAAAAGACTTAACCATGTATGTATAAGCAGCCTGAGGTTCCAAACTGGTTAATCATTGTTATCATTCAGATAGACTGTGGATATTGAGCTGAAAAGGGATTCATACTTATCAATCTCCTAATCATTGAGGCTTCTCATCAACTCCACATGTCATTCCTGGGCTCCCAGGTGTTTCTAAATGACTCACTGATCATGATGTTCTTGTTTCATACAATATAAAAATCTAGGGGAATTGATCTCTAAGCATTCCATCTCTAAATCAGGGACGTCCAGAAACTGATTTTTTTCCCATTGCCAACCCTCTATTTGATGTATCCACGAATTATCTCTTCCAATACAAATTCTTTTCCACATTCCTTTCCCATGTGGCCTTGATGAAATTCTGGAATACCATCCTCTATCCAGAGTACCAAACTTCGCCTTGATTATTCTTCACCAAGAAGTACAATGGTCTTGCATGAACCGCCAAAGTCACTTATCCTGGAGTGCCTTGGTCATATCCATGAAAGATCTCAACCCCAAACCACCATGATGCAACAGTTTTCTAGTCTCATCCTATCCACTAGATGATATCTCCTTCTATCCTTTGAGTCACTCCACAAGAATCTGCATTGAATGAATTCTAATCTGTTTGCAATACTCATTGGGATTGTCAAAAAGATACATGTAACAAATGGGAAGGTTATTCAATGTGCTTTTGATTAGAGTAAACTGCCCATCTTCAGATAGAAGATTTCTCTTCCATCCCCCTAACCTCCTCTCAAACCTTGCTGTGACTGAGTTCCACATTCTCACATCTTTATAATTAATCTCCAAGAACAAACCCAAATACTTGATTGACAACTAAACCTTTTTGTACTCAAGACATTTTGTCAATTTAGTAGAATCACTCCACCACCCAATCTCACCAATTCAGAGTTAGTCAAATTAATATTGAGACCAAAGACTGGTTTAAAGCACAACATGATACATCTAAGATTGAGTAGCACCCCTTCAACTTTTAACTAAAACCATATTTAAGCATTTGATTCAAACTTCTACTTTTTCATAATAAAAGCACAAACAGATCTTGACCAAACGGGATCCGTCTCTAAATACCATAATGCTTTTCAAACATGAGTAGTAGACCATAGAAAATTGATTAAAGATTCTTGGATTTCAGTAACTAGACTTTAAATGTTTTAGGAAAAGAATATGCATATGTTAAAGAAGCTTTTGTTTTCAAGTACCGCACAAAAAGTGTCTTGCTGTGTAACATGCTTATTTTGGTAAAAGTCAAACCAGGGAAAGAAAAGCACAAATGAGATCAGCCACTCACTTGGAAGGTCTATCTGAGGTTTGAACACTAATTCCTTGATTTCCAACTTGATTATCAATGACTGATGCCTCCAAACCTGCAATAACAGAGTATGTTAAATGAGACATCAAAAGATCAGACTATTTTTTTCAATAGATCAGAGTATCAGACATGAGAAAGCAATACTTATTGAACTCTACAAAATGCATAAGAATCAAGCACAAAGATGCAGTCACCTATGTCTTTCTAGAAGAAAAGATTAATCTGAAATAATCATTTATGGAAAGAGACCAACCAAAGAAGCAAGAAAACTCATCCGCATAGCTTTTTTTTAAAGCATGACTCTTGGTTTACGGTTTATTTGATGATATTACAACCAAAAATGGTTCTGTGTGCACATTAGATAAATGCAAACACTCTAGCTTGCCATGCCAAAACTGTAAAACAATGCTTTACAGGATTAAAACTAAAGCTTTGATTGTAGAGACAGAAAAATAATTTGCCAAATATTAAAAAAAAATAAGGATCTCATATAGATGGCTAAAAATTCAAAAAACATAATCATTACAAAAAGAATTCAGAACCTCAATATGAAATGTTACTAGTAATGGGGCTTAATATTGAAAGAATAAAATCAAAAACCAGAGGAACAAAATTTCATTGCCAAGGTGAAGACTACGTATTAAATGGTCAACATATATTTAAAGAAAAATAACGAAATTTTGAGTTATTCACACTTCTTTTTCTTTTTCTCACAGCACAACGATGTTCCATTATGACGGGTTTATCAACTGAAGCAGTACTAGCAGTTTAGTTAAGAACTTCAAAATTCTGTAGCACCTCATCTGGAGCAGTTGATAACAGAAAGGGAGAAGCCATCCCACCATTAAAGGCGACTTAATTAAAATACGAGCTAACCTCCAATTTTATTTCTTTAATAAATAAATCAAGACTTATAATCTGACCAGCTATACGAGCAACACAACAGAGGCAGGGAAAATAGTAAGGAACTACCTTCAGTTACAGGAGCAACTGTCTCAACAGATGTCAATCCTTGCCTTGATTCAGTAGGACCAAAACCTGTAGTTGAATTTTGAGAAACGATTAAGGAACAAACACAACCAAACCAAAATATGTCAGAAATTATGAATTGGTAACCCAAAAAAAAAAAAGAACATTCACCTTTCAGCTGCAAAGGTTTGACCACAAAACCAGAAACTGCAAAAGGAAGCATCAAAATTGCCTCTCCCCAGAATGCATAGCGCCAGCCTAAACTGCTTCCAACCTAAACATTGAGCAAATATATAAGTAACTATGAGTTAGCAGATCACAAGACTTAGAAAAGTGTAAAAAATGAACCTTTAAATAAACTGACCCATTATGCAAGCACCGGATATTATTATCCCAAGGTAAAACAACCAAGTAATTAACAAAATGAACTGCGCATATAGGCCACAGGAAAACATGATAATGAATTTCAGAGAACAGCCTCAAAAAGATTCAGTAAACAGCAAGTCAGCTAGTGAGCTTACAATTCCACCATAAACATAACCAAGAGCCACTCCTGTTGGTATACACATATAGAACATTGCAAGCCAGGCTGTTTTCTGGAATCATGGCAGCACTTTAGTTAGCATAACCATACACTGAACACAGGAGAACTGAAATTCACTAAATTCTGGAACTTTATGCGGTGAAAGCAAACCTGAGCAACGGGAGCATTGTCGTCTATAAATGGGGCCGCAAGACTTATGAAAGAAGCCTCACCAACACCAACAAACCTACAAGGAGAAAGTCATACGATAACCGAACACTCAGCACAATGAAATAGTGAATTAACAAAAGTAAACACCTTGAAAGCACTGACAAACACTTACATGCGGCATATAGCAATAGACCAGAAGTCAAATGAAGCACCACATCCAGCTGCAGCTAAAGTCCAAACAGATAATCCAACTCCAATAAGCCTAAAAGGATTGTGGCTGGAAGAGCAATTACATATTAGAACCTCTACACCAAGCCAACAGAATACCTCCAACATACACAGAATAAAGAACAGCTCCAAGTATTCAAAGTGGATTGTCTCTCATCCTTTCTTTATTAAAAACCAGTACTGCATAGTGTAATACCTCAAAACTATACATACTTTAAGGTTCAGCTTTGAATGCACTGATTCAGTTTCTTGAAGATTCAACTTTAAAATTCAGCTTCTTAAAGATTCTTCTTTTCAAAGCAGTAATTCATATGCATTTCATGCAATCCATTAAGAAAGATGCATCTAATTTATCTTTTCTTTCCTCCACTGTTTCATCCCCCTCTCTCTTCTTCTCCCTCTCCTATCTTATTTGCGTTTCTGTCTTATTCTTTTATCATTTGATATTTTACTTGAGCAAATTACCATGGTTCATTACCATTAAAGGACCAATTCTGCAAAGAAAGGTGCCAATGCTGAAAATCCAATACCTAAATTTCTGGCTCTGGCTGGGTTTCAACGGATCAACAAAAGGAATATTTTTCTCCTTAACTTGTTTGAAAACAAAGCAAAAAGAAATAGATCCTCATGACTGATAGAATCCTAGTGCGTACAGCATTGAAAAGAAAGAATATAGGAGAAAGAGAATAGAAAGAAATCAGTAACTTAGATACTTTTTCACCTCCACTCCTAAGGTAGATTTAATGAATTCCTGTACATATAAAGCTTTTTCTGATCTTGTCTAATATTTTTTATATGAGAATTTATATTATATAATTGATATCTTTACCATAGAACGTCTGTTCAAGAATTAGAGTAAATGGGATGTTAAGAACAAAAACATTTGATTTTTTTATGTTAACATAAACACAAACTTATTGCTAAGTATTGAGGAGAATGCTACAGAAAAATATATTAGTTGTTAAGAAAGCATCACACATCCCAAAAAATGAGACTGCGTCCTGGCAGTTTTTCCCAGCAATAAAAACAAGATCATATGAGATAGTTCTAGAGACGTTATTGGCACTAATTTTTATGCTTAAAAAACCTCTTGCATTTAAAGAGCCACGACATTCCACTCAAACAAGTAATAATATAGTATGTAATGACAACAGTACTAAAAAATACTGAGTTAAATATAGAGCTACTCAAGCTAAATCGATGGTATTCACCTCTTTGCTAATGAAGCAAATATTGGCGAAGCCACAAGAAGTCCAACCATAAAAGCAGATGACAAGACACCATCTTCAAAGTTGTTCAAGTTAAAATCTCCCCTGTAAGCAATATTTTATGGTTAAGTAATTAGAAGAGGAATATAATGGGAAATTTGATAACTTATTTTGCAACCTATGTAACAGTAATTAGGCTGTTAAATCACTTTCAAGATATAAATTTCAGTTATCTCTTTACTGATGCTAATGCAGATATGCACAATATCTGCATGTGAATATACACATGCAAAGTACGAACATTTCTGATTAAGAGAACTGATGCCCTTCCTGAGCAGTACACAGACAACACAAACAGTAAACTTTATGAATAACTAATTACAATATCCAGGCATCATTTTTTTTTTCGAGGGAAATCCAGACATCAATTTATTTGACATGAATAATCATGTCACGAATCCTGGAAATATTACTATGATTCCCGCTACATCCCTTTGTGATTTCTACTTCCCATGCTACATTTCCTAACCTTGGACCAGATGTACATGCTTGGAAGAATACTCAAATTGCAATCATGAAAAATGTCAAATGCCGTAAGAGAATCTATTAAGAATGAATGTCTCAGATAGGACCATCCAGTCATCTGCAAGTGATATAAATTCAAGATTCCTTATAAGTAAAGATTTTACTTTGCAATCAAATGAAAACCAGCAAATCTTACTGAATTCCGGTACCCGGAGTGCATTTCCCCTTATCATCACAAGTCCTCCTATGCCCGTTCACACCATTACTTGCCATGGCTCCTCGATCCACATAATTTATCATGTTAATCACGCAAAAGATGACGAGTAACCTGAAAAATAGAAAATAAATAGATAAATAAATAAAAACAACGCAATTGGCATGGCCAAACTTTAGCAACTCTACATGATCTATTGTCATGACCAAAATCGACACAGAGACCTTCAAAGAACCTAGGAATCCACTCCTAAGGAAAATTTTGATTCCTTCTCCACTCAATTTGATAAAAATTACAAAAACGGAAAAGAAAAGAAAAAATTGTAACCACGATTCTATATTTTCTCGGTGTCTCCACGCAAGTACCAAACAGAAACTACAATTTTAAACGTTGAAGCAACAAAGAAATGATGTTCCAGACTCCCAAAATCTACAGAATCCATCATAACTAACCTCCACGCAGTAACCAAATCAAATCAATTTTGACAATTAAAAGAAGAAGAAATTAAAACCCACACTTTAGGAGTAAGCCACGAAGGCCCTGACGCCGCCGAATTAGCCATCGGACTCCGCTCTATCAGGGAACCAGCTGGCGGAGGAGGAAGTGGAGGTGGTGGTGGTTGCGAAATGAATTCTTTTGGAGCAGGCTGTTGCTGTTGTTTCTCTCGCTCCTCTGCCATTAACGTAATTAAGCTTTTCTCTTTTAAATAGTAATTATAAAATAAACTAATAATTGATAATTGACTGCCTCTGCTCCGTTACGCAACGACAAGTCCACTGACCGCACAGACACATAGCCTGTCTCTCTCTATTTTTCACTTTTGAAAGGGATATTCTCTTCTCTTTGGTATCTTCCTCTTCTTCTTCATGATTTTAATGGAGTTTGATTTTGAAGACTGCCGATTCCTGTGTTACAGACGAAATTTATGTTTATCCCAAATCCTCTCCAGATAACAATTATCATTATCATTTACTAATAAATTACTTTAAAAAGAAAAATGTACGGGCGTTAGAAAATTATTTATTCTAAATTTGTTCTTCCTTTTTTTAAAATAAAAAAGATATTTGTGTCATTTATTAGTTGGCCGAATGTCCATAACTGACAACACAGGTACAGCTGGAATTTTTTTTTTTTCTACTTTTTTTAAATTTGTTAATTTTCTAAAAACATTTTTTTTGAATTGACAATATTATTTTAATTAAATAAAGCATTAAAAGTATTTTGAGGCGTATATAATGAACTGTCTGTCACTTTTTTTGGATATTTTTATTATACTTTCTGCTGTTTTTTCAATATTAATTTATTGGTTTAGTTTGATTTTTTTACTTATATAAATAATTAAGAAAATAAGGATAAAATTCTTCTTAATTTTTTCAAACAATATAATATAAACTGAGATCTCTAATTTAATCAAAAACTAATAACCATTAAGATTACAGTTCGTTACTTAATAAAACAATTAACATTAGTTAGTTTATTCCTTTTATAATTAAAAAAAAATATAATAATATTTCAACATAATTTAATTGATCAATTAGAATCATCTCATAATCTATAGTTGCCTTTTTTTATTTTGTTTATAAATATTATGTATAAGTAAGTTTTATGAAATTTAATTTAATTAAATACTTTCGTTTTAAATTTGCTGACGTGTACGATACATCATTGCCCACGTCAGCATTTTTAAATAACAATATTAATAAATTAATTTTAATTAATTAATTAAATTAGTGCACGGATGGATTAATTTTAATTCTTCTTCTTCTTCTTCTTCTTCTTCTTCTTCTTCTTCACTGAAGAAGACACAGGCGCCACCTCCTCCTCTGCCTTTTTTGTTTCCCCCTTCCCCTTATTATCTCCCAAAATACAAATCATGCCAGATGTCCAAACAACATCTCCCTTTGCAGCTGCACTAGCGACACACGGAGCTCACTTTTCTAAACAAGTACAGGTTGAAGTCGCCGTCGTCGAGCACCATTGGGAGCTTGGCGCAACAGGGATGGAGATCGAAGGCACAGGAGTTTCAGTGGTAGAGCAAGCCAGTGACATCTCGCTTGCAAGCATCGCAGTGGGAGGGGGTGTCGTCGGGTTCAGCTCCGAGGGAGATCACTTCAGTTTACTCTCAAACAGGCCATAGAAAACAGTTCCTTTTGTGGTGGAACAAGAGTTTGCTTCCCTATCTACCATCTACTATCATTTAATTTAATTATTTTCAGTTAATTTGCAATTATTATTTGCATACAAAATTATATATACAATAATATCATGAACTGTCATTTACCAAATAATAGCAATAGTAATAATTACTCTTATTATTATAAACTGTAGAAATGAAGGACAGACATCTTATTAAAGAATAGAAAGTGGAAGAATTAGGGTCATTATACAAATAATTTACATGTCAGTAGTTTATAGCCTCCAGTTAATTTTAAGCACATCCCAGACTTTTAGCTTAAGGTTAAAAGCTTTAGCAAGGACCATCTAATTTTGATCCCCTTACTCATCAACTCTATTCCTCCCCAGTTGAGAGAATGCAGGCTGAATGAGCTTCCTATACTTGCAACACTCCGTCAGCCCTCATACATGGGCATCGTCATATGCATTGATTTGCACATCGGCAAAAATGCTAACAAGAAAAATTTGTATTTGTACAAACATATGTACATGTAGATGACATATAGCTCACAGACCTTTAATGAATGTATATGCAGAAACATGAATATCAGAGCATTCTGCATCCCATGAGAAATCTTTTGCCATAGCATCTGTTACCTTCCGCGTCCATGTAGACGGGTTGTTCTCCTACATAATGGATATGATTTAACAATTTCATTTTCTATTACCAAATAAAAATACTTCCAGATTATATTATTTAACTCTGGCCATCAAGTTGAGGAATGAAAGAGGAAGATTCATGAACCACGATGTTTTAAATACTTACTATTTGATCTATGGCCTGGCTTAGGGACAAATTTCCGAAGGCACTGCACATAAACTGTGGGAATCTGGTAGTCTCTTGGTCATGGTCTACGAAATGCCTGTTAAGATTTGGTACAATCATTCTCTTTCAGAATGAAAACAATATACATATACAAATAGAGTATCCAGTTGGAAATTTCTGCCATACATGGTTACCTGAAAATTTCATCACTTTGAGCAACTACCACTGGAACAGCTCCGTATTTCAAAGCCTTGAGCTGCATTTTCCAGTACACAGAATTTTCAGATAAGGGAATGATATATCTACCAACTGGTAGTATCCCATTAAAATATGACTGGCGGAGTTGGTGGGGGGAAGGGGGTGGGGAAGAGTTGTAAGCCATCAAATAATTCTGCAACATAACATTCTAGAATAATTAGACTAGGTGCAAAGAAACCAAATAACAGCTACCACTGGAGCAGCTCCGCATTTTAAAGCCTTGAGCTGCATTTTCCAGTACACAGAATTTTCAGATAGGGGAATGACATATCTTTTTACCAACTGAGAGTATACAGTTAAAATATGATTGGTGGAGTACCGGGAAAGAGATTTGTAAGCCATCAAATAATTCTGCAACATAATGGTCTAGGATAATTAGATTAGATCCAAAGAAACCTAATAACAGCATGGGTCAAGAAATTATCTGATGTAAGTTGAAGACGTGGACAGAGAGATTGGGAACAGTGGTTATAGAAACAGAAAAGAATTAGAATCTTATGACAAGGATTAGAACCCTTGCTCTAACAAATAACGACACATGTCTGTGTAGCCAACGTATATTTGCATGTAATCATTCAACAACAATGCATGGAGCTGGAAGTGATGGGTATGCAATACCATTGTTCGAGAAACCAAGAAAAGAGTGCCAATAGTGACTCGTATGCAAGCCAATGAATTTTAATTCTCTAGATATCATGTTTTACATACCGGAGCTTGGAAGATAGGATCATGAAAGGATCTGCACAAGAGAATATCAGATCCTGCCAAAATCAAATGTGATAGAGCTTCATCATAGTTAAATATGAATATATTTCCATCCTGTAGGAGCAAAACAAGTTAGACTCAGAACAAATAGAAGAGGAAGGAAGAGGCAAAAAGTAAAAATAAAATAGATATAACTGCAAAAAGCTTCAGGAAACAAACAATCTCCGATAATCTCAATTAATCCATAACCTGACAAAGATTGAGGTTCCAAATTGATGAGAATTTCTTTGATGCATGAATAATAAGTAAAATTCATGTGCCCTAATACCTTGAAGTCCTCCTGGACAGAATCCAATGCCTTGTTTACGTCTGGCATTTTGCTGATACCCATGAAGATGAACTATAGAATTTTGTTTTTGGAGAAACTCAGTTAGAGAAAAGAACAAAGAAAACCAAAATTTTACACACGGAATTTACTGACTGATACAACAAGAATAATTAAATGTTATTCTTCTTGTTACTCTATGAGCTCCTTTATTGTATCAATCAGCAGGATTTTCCAGTAAATCTAGTCTCCATGCCATGTGCTTATAGAAAAGTATAAACCTGGACACTCCTTCCAGTGGTATCCCGAACAATTGCCTTCAAGTTCTCCAGATCAACATCTGATACTTCTGAGAAGATGAATCCAACCTTAAAAAGTACCATTTCAATTCCACATAAAAAGTTCAGGCTATCAAATAATTTTTTGAAAATCAAACATAATAATATTATCTTCATGCATTTTGTCAGCCTTCTCTTTTCAGAAGAAAAATATATGCAGCATGCAAAGTCGACCAGGTGATTTGATGATCTGTCGGATCGAGCCAAGTTCAAGTTGATAATTTATTTGTCTGGTCGTCTGCCTTAGCAGATCTAGCATGACTAGAAGGGAAATAGAAACTGCCAATACATATTTATCAGTTAAAAGTAAAACCAGTTATGTGAACATTAAAGCATCTGTGCTAGCTTTAGCCTGTTATATTTAACAAAACAACCAGCCATAAGGCTAACAATTTAATAGGGATCAAACCAAGGATGTTTTTTTTTGGTGTTTAAACTCAACTGAATTAGTCAGTTTAGTTCTGTTTGCACCCAATAAGATTACTTTGGCTCAGTTAAAATATTTTCACAATTGAATGCTTCGGAATATTCCACTCATGTAGATCACTTGGCATGCACAAAAATGAGTTCAAAAAGATTTTATGAGAAACGCATACAATAATAGTAGAAGCATTCTGAGCTAATCCCAGCCACTTTTGTAATGCAACTTTGCATACAGATTTCCCTTTCATGTCTTCTGCGCTATAATTTTCTGGAAGAAATTTATCTTTGGAAGGATCCCATGTTGAGTTGTCAAATCCAAAGGGAGCAATAACTAACTTTTGTCTGCAGTCAAATTTTGGAAGAGCAAAAAGAAGGTAATCAATCAACCAAATCAACCTGTCATTCTAATTTATTCCTATCGACAGGAGAAGAGGAGAAGGACTAAAGAAAATATAGAAGATTTTAGTAGTTTTACTTGTGAATGGCTAAGGTGGACTCTAGTCCATGCGCAAAACTACGAATTATCATTCCTTTAGAATGCATGGATGTCAACATCACAACCTTGTTGGAGTAAATAATCCCGCCCTAAAAATTTGTAGAAATTAAAATATTAAAGCAGTGCTTGAAAACTATAAGAAGCTGATAAATTCTAGCATTGAATAAGTCAGATTTGGATAAAAAAGGCACGAAAATTTGAAGTGATTGAGCAAAGACATAGAAAGGGGTTTGTATGTCATATTTATTACCGACGAAAAACCAAAATTCTTGGAACTCCACCAACTTAAATCATATAGCTGCACCAAACCTGAAGAAAAGAATGCCAATCTAATTATTTTCCCAGATATCTAATTATTCTCATAAAAATATCTTAGGACTGCTCTGTAAATATCTTAGGATGATCTTGATCGCAACCTTAACTCTTTTGATGATGTTGGTCACATTGTAGATATAATTACTGATCTGTAAATACTTTTTATTGTACATGGGTACGCCCAGCGAACCTCATCGCTCTTTTTACTATTACTACTCATTTTTATCTCAAAAAAATATATATATATATATCTTAGGACTGCATCTTGTTAGTCTAAATAACAATACATTTTACTGCTTCTCCCAATCAAAAGCTGCAAACTATTATTGATTACAGGTCAAGCACGGGATGAAAACAGTTCTTAAATCCACCTATACTTCCTTTCCGTATTTAATTGATGACAGCTTATCCTCATCAGGCAGAGCATCAAAGAAGCACAACTCAGGTTCAGAGTTTTAGGTTAGATGATTCATATAAATATATATAGGGATAAAGCTGAGGACTGCACTGCCGTTCACTCCATCCAAGTCATCAGAAGTGGCCAGAAAAGATATGACCAATAGCAGCAATACGCAAATATGCAAATGAACTAACTTTTTTTTTTATGAAAACGTCCTGAACATTTTGTTGAGATGAAAAAAACTGCATAAAAGAGACAGTTCTAAACAAACAGAAGAAATCACCTTCAAAATATTGACAAGATGTAACTTTGCATTATCTTGCAAACGATCTGGACGGTGAAGTCTGGAAGGATCAAGTCCACATAGTGCAAGCTTATCTGGTTGCACAAGACACTACAACATATAATGATCGACCTTATTATAAAAATATCAAAATCCAAATGCCGCAAAGAGCGTAAACCACAAGGTAAAATATTATAGTACCTGCGAATCAAAGCCTTGACATGTCAACAATAATCTACTACTTTCTAGTCCCTACAAATCACGGCAGAAATCAGAACATGATAAATTTCCACAAAAAAATGCTCCATTTCAACTAAATCTATCGTTTTGAAGAGTTTATTTGCAAAATTTAATTCCTTACATATAATAGGTCCTAAAGCAAACAATTTGTTAACATCAATCCCATTCAAATATACTCAGATTGCCAGGTGCTTCCAGAGATTAAGAGTGGCCACCATATGACATTATTTTCTAATGGGCCAACACTACTGCTAGAGTGAGAGGCGAACGAGTCCAACACAAGCTCGAGGGATAACTAATTTATTTTGTTTGATGAACCAAAAAAATTAAAGTTGCACCTGTTTAACAAAAATATCCCAGAAAAGTGGTCCAACAATTGCAGTCTCCCAGTTGTGTATGTGTATAACATCAGGCTGCTTTCCAGATTTTACTAAGTAATCCATTGATGCACGGGAGAAATAGGAGAAACTGAAAGCATTAGAGAGAGACCTCATTACAAACCAAGCTTTATTACCCAGATACAAGAATTATTCACGGGGGGGGGAAACAACTGAAAGGGAACATTTCTCCCACTTAAAGTTCTGATTACAGCATTCTCCCATTTATCTTTTTCCTTGAAGTCAGCAACTGAGAAACAATTTTTATCCACCATAAAGAGCCAATCTAGAATTTCAATCGAATCAGCAGCATACGTTTACTACTCATAATCCTTAATTGTATTTCCCGATAAGGCTAAGTCAGCTACAGAGCTAGAAACCGATTACATTATAGTATCTGATTTTCCAGTTGAATTATCTTGGTAGGTTGCAGGTAAGATATCACAAATAACTAAGTGAAAGCAAGTCCGGAATCGTCAATCATAGATCTCATTGATTAACTGAATGATAAGTAGATGCAGACACCTTAACCCAAAAACACATCCATCATGGGTGAATTTGGATCTCGAAAGCAAAACATAAAATGCTCCTTTTCCTTCTCTTTTTTCCTGCTCAATTTGCAATGAGACGTTTATAGTCTCTTAAATATGCATGTAAATGTGATGTGCCAATTTGGGATCAATAGCCTATTGAATAGGAATAAAAAAATGTCTTGAAGCAAAAAGAATGTCATATACAAGTCTTCATCATAAGCACTAAAAAAGATTAATGAAAAATGGCAGAATCATAAAATCACCAGCTTTTCAAGCCCAAGCCCTTCTTTATGGTAGAAAAGCGACAGATGAACTTTCATGGATGAATACTAACCTTTTCATAATGAAAAATTAATTTTTCTTAACCACAAAAAGAATCCTATTGCATAAAAAGCATGTCTATTTTTGATTGGTCTAAGTTTCTCATTACCCTAAGCCAAAGGGCAGTAGATCTCTTTATCTACCACATGGGCAAAGGAACTGAAAGTAAAATCTGAGCTAGACAAGGAGCAAGTCACAAAGATCATCATACTAACCGTTCAAAGTCATCTGAGTAGCCATATATCTTCTCACGACTGAAAAATAATGAGTAGTATAATGGCTGAATCAAAGTAACTCCGATTCCATAGACAACACTGAATAACAAGCGTACGATGTAAAAACAAAGCTATAAGCATAATAAAAGAACCACACTGCAAATTGTGGTTCTGAATCAAATTCTTCCCAAGTACTAAAAGAAAATCCAAACTAACAGATAATTGCAGCATAAATATGCAACCAGTACTCACCCAGTCCAGATTCTGTTCCCATGCAATTGACCATTAAAATATGAATAAGCCTCTGCATCAATTTTGTGCAGCCCTTGAATTTCTTCTAGCTCGAGGCTTGTATACCTATTAGGAGAATGGAATATCTCATGTTAATCAGAGACCATATGCTCAATAAAACAATTTTGGTAAAAACTACCTTTGAGCATAAAGTAGTTCTCCTATTAGATTACAAAGAATGTTTTACAATTAACTTGTGCATAACATGTTTTCTCAAACCAAGTTATAATCTCACAAGATTTAGCATAAATCTCAATCCAGTAACGAGTTAGAGTTTAAGGCTATAAACCAAGAAGTGTGTGAGCTCCGATGGTTAAAGATAAGTTTGAAAGACTTGAAGATTCAGTGTGATTGACCTATTATCCTCTGTTGTAATAATAAGTCAACAATTAACATCAGTCACAGTCTTGTACTATATGACAGGATGAAGTACATTGAATTTGATCAACATTTTATCAAGGAAAATCTGAATAGCAGATTGACATGCAAACCATACATGTCTACCACTTTTCAACTTGTGGATGTATTGACCAAGGAGTTGAGTAATCCTGAATTTCAGACTACTATTGGCAAATTTGAAATGAATAATATCTATTCACCAGTTTGAAGGGTAGTATTAGGAAATACATTTATATAGTAACTATGACAAATTGTATGTTAGTAATATACCCATCTCATGTAATTAACAGTGTTTCTTTTTATTATTTATAAAATCCATATATACGGGGTCTTATTATTCAATAAAATTCATACTTCTTTCTCCATAAATTGCACATAAGAATTCCTAATATTGGCATGATTTCCTAAGCATTTGAAGGGCATTTGCTACAAATCCGGGATCAACAACAAGAAATTACATAGTAAAAACAACATATGAACATTGCCATCACAAATTAACAACAAATGAAGAATACTGTGACCAAAATTCTGAAGATATTTCATGGACTAAATAAGAAAAGTCAGGGCAGGACCAAGTCCAAAACCAGAATATAGTACTACAAATTTTAAGCAATTTCATTTTCTTTCAATTTTTTAATGGGTAAAAAGAAATTTGTGTTATGGAAACACAGTTCATAAATGAAGAATCGGCAAAGTCTTAAAAATAAAAGATGGGTTTTATTCATTACTTCGGCAAAATAACCTCCACAAGGTGTCCTTTTCTTTGCAGTGCACGAGATAACCCTGCTACATACAATCCCAAGGATCCAACACTGACCAATGGTGCCATTTCCGCGCAAACATGGACAATGTGAAATGCATTCCTGAGATAAAATGAGAAATAACTTGTTGCTTGAACAAACAGAGTCCAAAAAAAAAGTAAAGATAAAGATAAAAGCAAGATACTGTAAATGATTGAGATAACATGGTGCCTATGGAAGTTCCCTTAGAAAATTGCAGCATAATTCTGGTTATGAAATGCGGGTTTGTACTAATCATATTCAAGTATATCGGGATTATTTCCAGACAGTCCAATTCTTATCCATCAAGACCAATACCTGTTAGTCTCATCATGGAAGTGCACATCACTGCCATAGTTCACACATCCAAAAATTCACTAGGGTTCAGAAATTATTCTACCAAATAGGCCATGCAGCCATAAATCATTTTCAGTTTAAAAAACTTCCTTCCATGGAAAAAGGTGAATTTTAACACATGCAGATATGAAAAGCCATACTGTATACTTAAACAGACAAATAAGAGAACATATAAATGATGCATGCCAGTTTTAGAAATTCAAAATATATAAAACTAGAATCAGTACATTTTTCTACCAGTTAAAAAGTAAACAGATGCAAATGAGTAAGTAAATAAATAAATAAGGTGACATTCACATTTTATTTCTAACTCTATCTCTATGTATGCAATTTCCTCCTATGTGTTCGTACTATTCCTTCTGTGTGTGCCAGTTTTATGTGTCACCATCAATACCATATTTCTTTACGACCTTAATTATAGTTCAATACAATTAATAACAAGTCCTTAAGACCTTAATTACAGTTAATTGCTAGCAACTTCTGCTGGAGCTTGCAAACCAATTGCCCTATACTCCTTGATGGAGCTTAAGTGGGTTGGATCCCATTCCTCTTCATATCCCAGGAAGTGTCCCGTTAAAATGACCTGCCAAAAACAGGAAACTAATAGCAAGTTCTGCTCAGTGATGTTACCTTTTGCTTCTATCTGAGAAGTACTGACGGAGTTCTGATAGAATCTGAGCATCTCTTTTCATTAGCATGTCAGGGAAAACATCAGCTATGCCATCTTTTTGTTCTAAAGCCTGTCTTCTCAAATCATAAGCCTCTTCCTTGTTAATCAAGCCAGTGAGGACCATTGAGTCTATACGAAGAAGCAACTCCCAGAACATTGTAAGCTTATCTGGTCAATGTAGACAGAAAGATATAATCTTGAACTTTGATTGTCAATTGTTTCAAACAAAATCTTCCTTTTCTTAAGAAAATTAACGTTTAAGGGAAAAACAAAATCCAAGGAAAATGGGCTCAAAACATTTTTTCTAAAAATTATTAACTAAAGTGTGCCGAGAAGATATTGTCAAATCCCATAAGCTTTCACATGTCATAAAGAATGGAAGAACTACTAAGTTGCAACTTATCGCAATTCTTTACTTCAGCCAACAAAGTTTCCAGGAAATACAACCTTTTCTGGCTTCTTTCTTCTTTTCTGCCTCTAGTTGATCTATCCTATCCAGCAACAATTGTTTCTCCTTGTTTGATTTGCTCAGCTCCTCAATAGCCATAAGCCGTTGTTTGTTCAAGTAAAGAATGTCTGAAAGCCATCAACAATGAATAATACATCCCTAATGCATATCACATGAACTAAACCAGTGATTATGTGTAATAGGAAGGATGTAAAATGGTTCGAAGATAAACATATTAGAAATGTAATTAACTTTTTTGAGCTTCAGTAAAGAGTTGCCATATATCATTTTGTTTTGCTTCTGATTCAGTATTTGGTGGCTGAAAATTCTCCTGTAAATAAAAACATATTTCCCCCATTAAAAACATAGCCTAGTCAAAGAAAAGGTATATAATGACAGATTACCTGAGACGGATCCGCATTTTCATGCTCCTCTAACCTGGAATTTGAACATATTCATATGCCCATGCTTACAGGAACTTTGTACATGTGAACAAAAGAAAAACTTAAATTCATATTCAGGAACCAAAAAAAGTACCCTTCCTCTGCAGTTGCTCTAAATAAACCAGCTATCTTCTCATTTGTCCTGCAAAGAAAGATTGACAAAAGATTTACCAAGTTTCTGCATCCCTCATGATTGATACTGTAAGGTGAAATAATTTTCCTTCAAGAGAAGGGCTGAGCCATCTTAAATTAGATAATAAGTGGTAGACTAAATTCAAGCTTTATGATATCAAAAACGTCATGACGAATTGTTGAGAGAAGAACCTAACCAGTAATGAAGTTAGAGTTTCTCCGGTTTCCATTGAATTGTTTATCATTATGAGAGACACACCGATCAAGCAAACCAACTACTTCTGGCTGAAATCTAACACTCAAATCTGAAGTTCTAATTTACTGCACAAGCCATTCTTTGATGTTTAAGAGACACAAAATAGTTACGAGTAGGACACCCCTGCGTCAACTTCACCTTGAGGCACATACATATAAACAAGCATTTCATAAAATTGGAAAGCGAGAAATGAGAGTTTAGTTGGGATTTAACAAGCTAAAATCTCTGAAACTGCGCAGAAAATAAACTTCATGAAATCTTAGAAATTTCACTTCCTTTCAACTCAGATCAGCAAACGGCGTCGTAGCAGAAAATAAACAACAAAAAAAAAAAAAGAGGAGGTAATCTAGTGTGACGAGCATAAGCAGCAAGTTAGCACCAGAAACAATTTAACCAAAGAAAGAGAACTGGAAGCTTATAATGGCTAATCAAATACCCGATTAAGTGAAGGTCAAAGCAAATGTAGAATATAACCGAGGGTCAATCCATTGAATATACCTCAAGTAACAAAGCGAACGAGGCTTAACAGGTTTCTGAACTAGTGTTTGGGGTTTTAGGGGACCAGGAGGCCAAAGGATCGCGGCGTTCATCAGAGTCAGCGTTACCATCTTCTTCACAACCTTGCGGATACGGAGAAGACGAATCTTTGATGGGAAAAAACTAGATTGCTTCTTTATGACAACCGTTTATCTTGAGTTCTTCAACATACCAATACACGCCGACCAAGTATGCGCCTCCTGGTGTCCCACTTTCGTCCATGCCTTTCATTTTCATATTACAATAACACCATTGTGCTCTCCTTTTTAGTTGTCTTTTTCCTAAATCCTTTTTTTCTATCTTCTAATATTCAGATTCTTTAAAAATAAAATTGCATACGATAAAAGGTAAAGTGTTAATCAAATAAATTTTGTGCACTGAATTGAATAATGTTACACATTATTTAATTGGTGCAGTAATGTAAGTAACAACATAAATCAGCTAAATTGATATCTATTTCATTTTGTATGGAACTACCATTTTTTGACACACCGTTAACTCAACATTTATTGGATGAGATTGAATTTGTAGCCTGTTAAAAAAACAAAAACAAAAAAAAAAAACAAAAAAAAACCCAGAAGAGCACAAATGGCAGCAACTAAGCTACAACTACTATACCCAAAAAGAAAAAGATTACACATCTAAATTTTGACAATATCTTCCTATGACCCATGAATAATTAATATCCCACTGAGAGCACAAAAGACTCCTAAGGAGAGTAAGAGATCAATCGGAACCAAGGTTTTTAACAAGCCTTCCGAGACCGAGAAAGATAAAAAGCCTGAACAATTAGTGATGGCTCAGCTTGCGCTTCTTCGCCAACTTTCTCATTCGCTCTTGCCGCTCTTCTTCCTCTATCAGCCGTAGTTGTTCCTCATCTTCTTTTTTCGCAATTTTTGAACTGTATCACAACGTAGAAAGGGCTTTAAAACAAAGAAATCATACTAGGATACCCAAACAAGTAAAAGCAAACGGCAAAACAATAAACCTATGGTTGTTTTCAGAAAACTTCAAATCCCAGTCCAAGACAAGCGCTCAGAGAACAGAAGAGGAAACACTTCAAAGATAACTATCGTGTAACATTTAATAAATGCTAACCTTCTTCTTTCCTCTCTCATTATATCGTCAAAGTTTGCCTCCATGTCATCAGCATCGTCAAAGTCACGACCCTCAAACCTATCAGTGCTGAATAATAAAAAAGAACCATTAAAAAGACCAGTTTTACTTTTATAATACAAGAATAAACAAGTAACAACAGACCATTCACAAACAATTCCAAAGTGAACTCAAATTTGGATTACCCAAAGCCCTACATATCCTAATTGAAATTAAACCCCCCCCCCCCCAAACCAACAAACAACAAAAGATTATGCAGCCTACTACGTTACACCATGTGATACTTTTGAAGCTACTTTTCTTCTGAAAAACTACTTTTGAAGGTACTTGATTGACTCTTGCGAGTTAACAAGCAGTAAGCTCGCAACACTTGCAGACCTTGATTACTTAAACAAAAATTTATGTCTTGTGAAGAATATTGTACCCAAAAAATACAACAATAAATTAATAATTGAAAATATGAAAGGAAAGAAGCTTTACTTAAACATCTTCCTGATCATGTCAAGAGCTATTTCATCCTCAGAACGTTTTACAGGCTTCTTTTTGGGTTGGTGGTCATTATGAGAAGAAATTTGCCTGAGTGGCTTGTTCATCTGTAAAATTTCAAGGAAACAAGCAAATGTCAAGTAATCTTCACAAAGAGCAAAGCGGATACCACATTTGAAATATATGCAGATATAAGGATATACCTGAGGTTTTGAGGGTGCTGCTGACTGTTTTGAAATTATTTTAGGCTTATTTGGTTCGTTGGCCCCCTTCCTCTGTTCCATATGTTTTCTTGGATCAGATGAGTGCATCTTTGAAGAGGGTAGCTTCTGCCCATTGGGTAAGGGATCCTTTGCACCTGACACAGAAGCCTTTCTCTCTAAGGAGACAACTGGAGTTTTGGGAGGCAAAGTTTTTGCCACAGGCCGGCCAGGACCAATTCCATTGTTGCTACCGACATGCTTTCTGGAATCTGTTGGCTTCAAACTGGATTTACTAGAAGAAGCTGAATTCAAAATCAATGGCTTAGAATGCACTGGACCATTCACGGAACTGGATCTAGAATGCACTTGGCCATTCATGGAACCTGTTCTAGCATGATTTGTCTGCCCATTCAAGGAACCTGACCCAGACCTGGGATGATGCATTTGGCCATTAAAAGCACCTGCTTTAGCATGCATTTGGCCATTCAGAGAACCTGATTTAGAATGATGCATTTGCCCATTCAAAGAAGCTGACTTAGAATGCATTGGCCCACTCGAAGAAGCTGATTTAGAATGCATTTGCCCATTAGAAGAACCTGACTTGTAATGCATTTGGCTGTTTACATGAGCTGATTTTTTTTCTTCATGACCAACATGAGCACTTCTGCCACTACTGCCCAACGATTGCCTGCTCTTCAGTGGCATATGAGCTGACCGCGCCTCTTGAACATCAGCAAAAAACCTGTTTAAGTTATCTCAATGAAAATGGTAATGTTTAAAGTTCCATGTAGCAAAAACTAGATTTGACTTGGAAAAGCAGCAACCCACCAGAATTTGGGACAGAGATATTTCGAGGTTGAGACTCTTTACTTGGAGCTGAAGGCTCTGCGTCATCAGAGAAAAGAAAAGAGTAATCTCTTGTGTCCTTGAGCTTTTCAACTTTCCTTTGCATCTGCATTTCAGAAAAATCCAGTATATTTAAAAAGAGTAAAGAGGTTCCTAACATCAAAAATCAACCCGCAGTACCATGAATAATACCTCAGTTACAACTTTGCGTGGTTGGCTATGTGAACCACTTCTAGATCCTGTGCTGTTTGATGCACCAGCCTTTTTACTCTGGAACGAAAGGTTATCAAGATACAAACTTCAAGTTTACAGGCATTTAAGAATAGCACATAACCACAACAGAGATGCAATGCAGACAATAAAAGAACTTGGGAAGCAACTAATTATATAATCTGCGCATAGCAGAGTTAGAAATGTACCACAACATACAATCAACAAACTGAGCACGCAAGCTAAGCTCCATCAGAAAACAAAGAAACTACATAAAGCAAATTGGAACATTTATCAATTTCTTCTCGGTCGCATTATAGATGTTTGACAAAAGAAATGAGAAAAAAACAACATAGAGATAAAAAATCAAAGAAGAAAAGATAATAATTTACTTGACGCAAAATCCTAGAAGTACTTATGCAGCAGCCCATTTCGGACAAATAAATAAGATCGATATTTAGTTGACAACTGAACACCATTCAATAACTCGATTAAATTTCCAAACCTTCTTACGTGACAGCTTTCTAAAGCCTCAATTCAACAGGCCACTTTCTTCCCATAGTCCCTTGAGTTATAGTGAACAAATCCAGGAAACCACAGCATAAATAGTTGCTCTATTGGAAGCAAAATCCTACTACTGTAAAAGCATATACTCACAAGCAGCAGTTAAAGCAAATATCATAAAAAATATCACCTGTGATGTCAAATGAAAGTTTCACAACTAAGCACTTAGTCTTAACATTTTCCTCAATTTCAAATGGCTAAGAAATAGTTCAGTCCTAAAAGGAGTTATTGAATAGTTTAAAGAGTTAAACCCTCAGACATATCAATTTGAGATGTGTAACTGCCCAGTTAGTTGATCAATGTTTAAAGCACTAGACTCTACAAGGATGCAAATCTACAATTCAAGACACAAATATAGGTTTTCCAACATGCAGTCCAATGTACCATCCTAAAAAGTACAGGCTGTGATACATACACTCCGATTGGAATTCAATATCCTAGACTCCAAATGCTGGTTTTCTAAGAAAGACTTGCTTTCTTGAATCACCCTTTGTGCGATAACAGGCTGAGATGGGCCGAAGAAGGATCCGTAACTGCAGAAGAGAACATTTCGAATATAGTTTAGAACTGCAACTTCATATTCATTACCATGTTTTTTTTGGAACAAACATTCAAAACTATGTTAAAAGATTAGGTTGTTATTTTTTGAATTGAAAACATGAACATCATAAAAAACAACTAAACAACATGAGCTACAAAAGACCATACACATAGCTGCATTGAAATCATCTAAAAGGAGCCACACACAAGATATCAATCATATGTACCTACAAATAAGCCCATCACTCACTTGTCATATGGAAGTTTTCTTTTTTTCTCTTGCAAATTCATGCGAGCAGAACTGCTCTCCTTCTTCATCTTCTTTCTAATAGAGTCTTTCAGCCTCTGCCTTAATTCAAGATATTCCAGTTCTTCCTGTGTTGGCTTCCTTTCTTCTTTTTCTTCTTCCTCCTCCCCCTCCTCCGCTTCTTCATATCCAGCTCCATCCTCTTCATATTCATAGCCATCCTCTCGTTCATCTCCTTCCTCCTCATACTCCTCATACTCATCTAGATCCTACATATACAAAAAATATCAACTTAATGACATTTTAATCAGCCAAGCTTCCCGAACATTCAATACAGCATTTCATGAGAGGGAGTTAAACTGATGAAGTTAGACTTTATATCCAAATTGCCTTACATCTTCATATCTCCGCATGGTTGCTTAGCAAAAACTAATTAGATCAGCCACTTGTAGATAATAGACCTCTGAAAAAGGAATCAAATGTCGCCAGAGACAGTGTTAGAACGGTTAATTAGTGGAAAAAAAATACTATCATTAGACGCTCAAATATATTTTGTAATGTAAAGAGCAACAATTTGATGAAGAAGCAGCTACCTGAATTTCCTATTGACAAAATCTAGAAAACATTTAAAAAGAGAGAAACCCTAGGCCCGACACGCATCCAGAGCTTTAGTAAACAAAAGCTGCAAACGTAAAAAGATTTCCCGAAAACCTACTATCAAGAAAATGCTCCGATCAACTATCCTTTACGATTCCAAACAAATTGACCCGGAAAAAAGAGAAACCCACAGAAAAAGCTTAATGAACATAGACGAAAACATAAGAACGCGAAAAGTCCGAAAACAAGAAAATTAAACCATAACCACTAGAATTTCAGGGCAAATCAAATCCACCCAAATTAAAGTAAAAGAAGCGCAGGAAACGTGAAGAACCACAGAAAAACGATTTAAAATTGCAAAATGTTATAAGAGATTATATTAATACCTCAAAATCGGCACGAAAAGCCGAAGAAATTAGATCTGAATCGCGAATTTCAGGATCCTGACTCGACGAACACTTTGCAACGAAACCTATGGCGAGGGAGAGAGGTGCGGCGCTCCAATCTGCAAGTTATGGAAGCGAATGACCTAAGCGAGATAGGATTCCGGAAGTACGTTTCAAGAGGAATAAAAGAGGGGGAGAGAGCAAACGGAAGGACCCAGAAACAAAAGAAGGAGGAGTGCTAAAGTGAGCCGGTGCGTAATGCGCACTATCCTTCTACTCGAGCTTGTGCTTCCCCTTACCCTGATATGGCTAGCTGGCATGATCCGGGCCGGGTCGCTCCATAAAATGATGGGTATAGTTGGGCCTTGCCTTCGATTTTCACATATTTTTGTTGAATTATAAATTTTTTGAGAATTTATAAGTTATTATACTTATTTAAATATTACTATTTTTACTCTGTAGTATTGAAAATTTTAAATTATTTGAAAATATTTAATTTGATTATTTATTTTATTCAATATAAGTATCAATTTTAAATCATTTTAATTCTAATTTTTAATAAATATTACTTGATAATTTATAATATAAAATATTTAAAAAATAATATTATATATTTATTTTAAATTTATTAATCAATGAAATATAATATTAATAAATACGTTGTTGAAAACATTATTTACTTACTACGGCATAGATTTAATTCTTGATTTTATTTTTGTAAAAAATAAAAAATATATTTATTGAGTATTTATATTTTTAACGTTTAATAAGATTTTTATTTATTTAACAAGAAAAACAAAAGCAGAAACTATGTTAAACAGATACTAAAAAAATATATTTCTGACTTGCCCTTCATTTTTGCAATATTAAATATGTATTATTTTATTTTCCTCCTTTATTTGAAAATTAAAACGAAAAATTTTTATTTTTTTTTCCTAAAATGATTTTACTAAAAATAAAATATAATATAATAAATTTTTGGTGAGTGTTAAAAGATATTTATTTTAATCAAAAATAATAATAACGAGAGACCTACTTAAAATAATAAAAGTCAGATTCATATTAAATTATAAAATATAATTAAAATTCTAGATGAAATCCACATTTTTATTTCACATGCAATTAATAAAGCTAAACATAGATAGATTTATAATAATTATGTAATTTTTTTAATTTTGTTTGAAATATAATTTAATTAGTTTCAAAATAAAATGCTACTTCCATGTTCAATAAATATTGGATTTTCTTGTAATGAACATAAATAAAAAGAGAAATCCTACAACATAAATGTCTGATAATACACCAAATTAAAAGTGGGATGATGTTGATCCACAAGATTTGAAGAAATTGAAAATGGGTGGGTAGTCAGCCATGCCCATTGGGGAATTGCTTCCAAAAAAAATTACTTGACACACAAATTTTTCTTATGCAAAGAAACGAGAGGGTGCTTAGTTGAACAAGCCACATCAAAATTGAAAAATCGTACTTTAAAGAATTGAGAGTCAATTTGCATCCAACCGCTCCAAAGAATTTTGCATTAAACCAACAAAAACTTTTGGGACAACAAATTTAATTGAAATTCTCGAATTAAGGAAGCAAGAAAACTACATAAATTCTCTTTATTTCTATCAATCAAACTCCATCCTCTCTTCATCCGGTTCTCTTGTTGCTCGAACCAGCTTTATTTGCAAAAATTTAGAAGTTCGGACCAGCAGCAAGAATTTCATTGGTCAGAGTGTTATCATTGCCAATCTTGTAGTTGGTGAATGTCTCGAAGTTCTTCTTGAACAGACCAGCTAGTTTCAAGAGTGTCTCATTATATTCCTTCTTGTTTCCCCATGTGTTCACTGGATCAAGGATCTCAGAAGGCACTCCCTCAACCTCAGTAGGAATTTCAAGCCCGAAGACCTCGGTTTTCTTGTACTTCGCCTTCAGCAAGCTGCCGGAGTGGATGGCATCAATGATTTTTCTGGTGTATGCCAGCTTAATACGGGTTCCGGCGCCATAACTGCAGAAAGTGGTAAAGAAAAATGATTTCATTTGAGTTTTCCTCACTACTTAAATTTCAAAACTTCAATAATCCAATTTATAGCTCAAGTAATTTATATGTATTACCTTCCAGCAGACCAGCCTGTGTTGACAAGCCATCCAGTTGCACCATGCTCTTCCATCTTCTCAGCTAGCATGGCTGCATATTTTGTAGGATGCATCATTATAAATGCTGCACCAAAGCATGCTGAGAATGTTGCCTGTGGTTCTTTTATGCCGTCTACTGTTCCAGCAACCTATATTTAGACAAAAAGATGCCAATTATCATAAAGAGTTCCCCCCCTCGATGAAAACCTTCAAGTCAAGTTGAAGTTTTTGGTTTGTTTGGCAAAACATACCAGAGCAGTGTAGCCACTGATGAAATGGTACATGGTTTGTGCCAAACTCAGCTTGCACACTGGTGGGAGCACACCGAAGGCATCACATGCCAAGAGGATCACATTCTTGGGATGTGGACCAACACAAGGTATCTTTGCATTTGGGATGTATTCAATTGGGTAGGCTGCCCGGGTATTTTCTGTAACAAGAGAGTATTTGCTAAGACTTTCAACAATTTCATGACACTCGTTAGGAAAAACTAAGACTTTTTTTACCTGTGACAGACTTGTCAGAGTAATCCACCTCTCTGGTGTGTTCATCAAACACCACATTTTCCAAAACTGCAAGACACAATCACCAGCTCCAATTTCAGATTCACGACAAGATAAAATTTTCTTAATTCAAAGCAAGCATTTTTGGATCAGGATCAGCTTTTCAAAATAACATTTCTCCATAAGCACTTAGTATTACCAGTTCCAAACTTAATAGCGTCGAAGATATCAGGCTCCTTCTCCCTTGAGAGATCAATGCACTTGGCATAGCAACCACCTTCAATGTTTGAAACACCATTCTCACTCCAACAATGCTCATCATCTCCAATTAGGTATCTGTTTTGATCAGTAGACAGAGTTGTCTTGCCAGTTCCTAAAATGACAATCATTGAAACAAATTGATTCAATAAAAATGCATAAGAAGCATTGGGGAAAAGGGCTAGGAGCCAAGTAAATATCAAATCGAGGAAAGGATAAGAGATTGAGTGCATAACATATGCCGAGAGTGACCCTTATCTGACTGTTCTGTTGATACTATACCTGATAGACCAAAGAAGAGGGCAACATCTCCATCTTTTCCCATATTGCAGCCAGAATGCAAGGAGAGGATTTGACGCTTAGGCATGAGATAATGCATAACACTGAAAAGACCCTTCTTCATTTCCCCGGCGTACTGGGAGCCAAGGATGACCATTTCCTTCCTAGCAAGATTAAGGTTTACGCTAGTGGAGGATGTCATGTAGTTGGTGTAACGGTTACACGGGAACTGTCCAGCATTGTAAATAGTGAAGTCCGGAGTACCAAAATTCTCCAGCTCTTCAGGAGTGGGTCGGATACACCTGCCACCCACCCAGTTATCCAATCGTACACTAAGCTAATTGACCATTTACATTCTTTTCACATGTTCTTACCTCTATCGGATATGGATTAATCATAAATCAAAATTAACACTATATGGTAAACGTTAAGGAGACTTATCTGTCAGGGCTTACAGCTTTGTGTAAGTGATAACAAAGACAATTACTGCTGATAAAATGCCAGAAACATTGGTTGGTGTGTTTTACTTACATGTTGTGCATAAACAATGAATGATAAGCTCTAGCAGAGACAATCCGGACTTTGATTTTGTTCTGTGGATCCCAGTTCAAGAATTGATCATTGACAAACACCTGTTCACACCATTACTTCCAAGTTAGTTTCAGTTACCAAATCATGCATTTGATACAGCTTGTTTTTTTTTTTTTTTTTCTGTGGTAGGCATTTGATATAGCTTGTTGACAAAGCAATAAGTAGCCAATCTAAAACATCTGCACGACAAAACTTTACCATTCAATTTGAACATCCACAATATTTATACTAGAAATGCATATATTATATGAGTATTTATACAAAATAATGCCAGATAAATAAAGATTTATACAAGATGCAGTAGCTTATTCAATTTATTTTACATGCATCACTGCGACGTCACTTTGTAAAAAACTTTCTGCCTTTAGTATGTCTCATATGCATATATACGTGCCTGTGAGTGTGTGCATACAAGATTATGTTAAAAAACTAGATGCTGTACTTGAAATGGATCATATGAGAAGAGTACATATTAAATGCAGGGTAATGGCAAACAAGGAAGGTAGCTTGACAAACGCGTATAACTAAATTACCCAAATAATGAAGACAAAGTAGCTCCATCTAAGAGATGAGGTGGGGCTATACAGGCTACAAGCTCCATAACAGGCCCACTTGGATGTAAAGACAATATAGATACCCTATCTACATCACCACCATTCTCGTGTGTAAACATATATATATATATATATTTAGGCAATTCGTAACAACACAAAGATAAACATGAACATACATCAGCAAAATTCTCAACCCCCTTATTTTCAAAATCCTAACTCAATCTCAATCATCAGAAAGAAAATCAATTTAAATCTCGGTTATCATGAAGAAACAACCGTAATTTAGACTTTAATTACCTTGTCCAGAGAATTCAGATAATCAACAGCTCTTTCTCGGTTCACCAAGAAAGTATGCGCGTCCATTTCAATGTTGGGTGAGCCCCTGTTTGGCAATACAAATCACGTCAAACCAATTAATAATTGGTTAATTGACTATTAATTTCCTCCACTATTAACATCACAGAACGGTAAAAGAAGAACAGCAATTTAAAACTAGGGACACAGATGACTTACTTTCCCCACCAAAGCTCCTCCTCAGTGGTTTCATCCTTTACAACACGTTTGTCTCTCGGCGACCTACCTGTCTTGGCCCCGGACAGAGTCGCCAGCGCACCGGTCGACGTGAAGAACGAACCTTTCTCATGCTTTATCGCCTGCTCATACAGCTCTGTGCCAATCACCAAAAGACCAAATCCAAAACTCGTTAATTAGCCAAACTCAAACTTCTGGGGTTCCATTACAGTGGATTGTTGTGGTAACGATAAGCGTACCAGCGGGTGATAAGTTGTAGAGGACATGGGT
The DNA here is from genome assembly GCF_054855325.1 of Carica papaya. Taxonomy (NCBI): domain Eukaryota; kingdom Viridiplantae; phylum Streptophyta; class Magnoliopsida; order Brassicales; family Caricaceae; genus Carica; species Carica papaya. The sequence goes on along the minus strand of NC_142312.1, from coordinate 1,425,909 downwards.
AAATTTCAAGGCGCTGTCGGAAACGCTGATTGCGGGTGCGATAGGGTAGTGGTGAGCCACATGCGTCACAGCTACACCCTCGCCTTTCTGGGCCGGATCACCTTTCACCAGCTTCGGTCCGGTTTCTCTTGTTAGTGACGCCAATGATGCACTGAACCAAAGAAATAAATAAATTAAATTAATTAATTAAACATTTATTTTCAAAACTAATTAAAGTTCCACTCTGACTGACACCAGTCACCGCCGAGCGAGTGTCAAAAGTAGTCATAAAGTTCTATGAAATTACAACTTTGCCCAAGCAAACACGGTCAACCCCAAGTAGTTCGACTCTCGGGGAAATTTTAGCGTTTATGACGCCATTTTTTTAAGAGAAAAAATTTGAAACCATCCCATCAGTGGACGTGGCATTCATCCCAACGTCTACGTGGCAAAACTATCAGCGGGACCCACGTAAGCCGTATCATAAAATCAAACGGCAAGACGCAACGAATCATCCAAAAAGCCAGATGATATGTTGAACAAGTGGGCCCTACTCACCCCCAGTGGGTCCCACTTTCCCACACTCTCGCCGTGCATATTTATATTTTTTAAATTAAAAATAAATATATTTTCACGCACTTTTTTAGACACAATTTAAAAAAAAAAAAATGATAAAATATCTCGTGCGTTGCATGTGCCATGTAGAATTCGTACCTGATCGACTTGAGCTGCATCTTCTGGCGTTCTTCTTCAGAATAATTGGCAAAGGTGCCCTCTGTGTCCTTGATCGGAGTAGTTGGTGCCGATTTCTTCTTCTGCAACGAGTGAAGCTCGTCAATGGTCTGCACCTTAACGGTAGCCGTATTGTCATTGTGACAGATCTCGTTCCCTTTCTTCCCCTGAGTCTCGATCTTCAACCCGTTATTCGCCGTCATCACGTTCACAAAGCTGAACTCTCCGTTTCCGTGGGCTGCCATGTCTCAGTATTTCTTTGCTTTTTGTTCTCTGTTCTCAACTTTATCTGCAACCAAAAACGAACCTTGCTGATGAAACGAGTCTCACAAGCCAGAATTTATAGAACTTGACACACGTAAATGTGACGTGTCGATATGGCCTAGTCCTAGTTTGGACAAAAACTGGATCCAATCTCCCTTTTTTTTAGCTGAAGAATAGAAAACCCCTGATAAATCTTAGTGGAATTTTGAACTTTTCCAAAAATAAAAACTGATAAGCCAGTCAAGATTTTGCGGCTTGACCCATTTTAGTTTCCGAGAATCGGGCTAGCCAAGTTTTCAATAAGAAACAGTGCCAAACAGAATCATGAACCAGGAAACAGCGCGTTGTAGAAAAAAGGATAACAGAGCTATAAAGCTTGAGTGAGAGAACTAACCAGAGAACTAAAGAGACTGAAACGAAAAAACAGCGATTAAGAAAACAAAATAAACGATAATGGCGATAATGGTGTGTTTTTTTATCATGAAAGGCGGAAGGTAAGCTCTGGCTCTAAAAATAGAACGAGAGAGAAAGTTGATGATGCGGTATTTGAGTAGCCGACGAGAGACTCGTTATAAAGGGCAGGTTGACCAGGCTTTAACTAGATGGGATGGCTAAACGAACTAACCATGGTTAAATCCTATCCCTCGGAGGCGAGGGTGAAAATGGGAAATTCAAATAAAAAATTCCTTAAAGAGGGTAACGCGAGTAAGATAAAAATGACTATCATAAGTCTATCTCTATTACGTTACTGGTGGGGCCCAGTCAGCCGTAGATGGTTGCTGCTTCTTTTCTTTTGAAGCATACGAAACAGCGTAAGCAAAGCTGGGGGATTACTTGGCATGGGTAGTTTTTTTAGGGCAAATACCAATATTATTATTTAAATAAAATAATTAATATGAATATATATATATTATACTAACTGTAATTTTCTTAATTTAATTATAAATTTTTCCCAGAGCGTAACAAATTAAAATGTACATATAAATAAAAAGTCTCTGTCATTTAATTTCAAGCAACACTTGAGGTATATCTCCATCAACGTAGATCTATATACATGAGGAAAATAATATACATATACGTGTATAAGAAATACCATAATTGACCTAAAATCCAGGTACGTTGCGTGGTTCGTTTACTGTGATATTTTTAAGCTCATATTCATTTAATCTTATTATTATTATTATTAAAAGATAATAAATTAAAATTCATTTTAAAAAAGTACTATAAGGTCAAATTTAATGCGATATTTTTCTATTTTTTCTACATTGCCCAAAAAAAAAACATTCTTAATCAGCAAATGTGACAGACAATAACATGTTTTAAAATATACTATTTACATATATTAAAAATAACATATACAGTTTATAATAATGAAATTTACATTATAAAAATAATTTTTTTTCTTTAAGAGAAAAAAAAAAGCAGAAAACTGGTTGGAAGAGTAAAGAGGGTGGTAAATACACAAACGCATCACGCGACGTAACCCCACGCGCATGCAACCATGGGATTAAATCCAATTTAAATTTCTTTTCAGTTCCGGAATTACTGTCTGGTTATGATAATTTAAAAAAAAAAAAAAAGTGGACGCGAATAAATATAACATGACATCTGTTTAATTATTAAAAATTTTCATTAATAATCATTAAATTCAGCAAAATAGTAAATTTAATATAATAAATATTTTCATAAAATTTTTAAATTTTTAATTAATAATTTTTTTTATTACACTATCTCTCAATTTAAAAGAAATTAAAATTAACAAGTAATAGGAGAAGTAATTAAATTCATCTTACCTTATAATTTTTTTCAAAATTTGTCATGCTGTTAAACTAAATATCGCACTTTTGAGTTATTTAATGAATTAATTAATTAGTAATTACCGCGTGAAGAAATTTAATTCAAATACGTAAAACTAATATTTAACGCGAGTGGGGTCGATTTCGGACTTTGAGCCCAGGGGGGGTTTAAAATAAGGCTCTGTTTGTTTGTGGAAAGTCGTGCAAAAGTTATTCGGCGTCTGGTCGCCGCAAATCCAACTGCCGGAATCAAATACCCTGTCCCTATTCCATGCTAATTGCTTTACAATTTGTTTGGTAACACGATTTATTGTGTACTAGTATGGTTTTTTGGTAATTAAATTCGTACACTGAATCTTAACCACGCGAAGATGCAAAAGTGACAATGGAATCATCTTCGCAGTTTATATTTAGTTATCTTATCCCATGTAATTATGACGAGATTAATAGGGATTTTTTAAACGAAAAATAAATAAAAAATGTCTTTTTAGCATATATTGACGTGTATATTAATATAATATAAATAATAGTTATATACTCATACGATAATATAGACAATAATTATTTTTAAAGTATTAATTTAATAAAAATAAAAAATAAATATTATATTCTTACGTAATAATATTATTTAAATATTTTATTAAAAAATAAATATTCCTACGAACTCGGACTAATTGTTTTTATTGTTTTGGAAAAAAGTCATCGTCTCCTTTCAGATGAAACAATTTGTATTCTGTGCCCGCTTCCCCACGGTAAGACTCGTGACCCCCCAAGAGCTATACTGAAATTTGCACCGTCGGATGTGCCGGAAGTGGAATCAGATTCCGACGAAGAAGATGGACGGTTAAGAACGGAAACAACGGGGAGAAAGCTTAATTTTGATCATCGGGAGGCTACATTTGTCAATTTCCACAACTGGCATATCATCACGTCCACGTCAACAACTTATCGCTCGGTCGAAAAAGCAAGTACGGCTGCCTAATCATGCGCCACGTCAGCTACACCCCAGAGAATTATCTGAGATTATATTAATTATTTTATATCGGGACACAATTTAATATATTTATATATATATATCAGCCAATAAAAGAATTTCTTTTTCTGATTAATTATTAATGAAAATATGACATCACGTTAAAATACATTTTATTTATTTTCTTTTTTTCTTATGTATTTAATTAGTACTTAAAAAAAATGTATACATATAAAAATAAATTAAAATTTCTCGTTAATAAATTTGAGACTGGTTAATATTCCAGCGGTGGGCGTGGCAGGCAAACACCGTTAGAGACTGGTTAACATTACAAAAACCAATGGATTATAGAGGCAAATTAATGGGGACCATAAATTAATTTATTAATTGCATTAAATTCAATGCATCAAAAAAATAATAATAATAATTTTTGCAGTGCATATATTCATCTGTCAATTTTGGTTTCTGTGTTGCAGATAATTTTATTCTGGTTCTTTTATTCTATGCCAATGTTTTCCCGGTATACAAAGATTATACATTTCTAATAACCAAACACGGAATTGTTTGTAAAAGTCTAAAGTTTATCTTTTTTTTTTTATTTATAACTATTATAATGTCATATCATATAATACGGACAAACTTTTTTAATATTACATGTTGGGGATAAAAAAAATAATTTTTACATTAACATATATTTAAATTAAAACATACAATATCATATTAAATTAATAAAAAAATGTAAGCGAAAACATACATGTAATTACCTTTTACATCGACAAAATTTTAAAGTTCTCGTTTCGTTTATCGTAAAATAAGAATATTATAAAAATGATATTTATACATTACAAACTCATACTTAAATTTAATGTATAATATTATTTAATCATATTTGATCACTTTTAAATGAACGCATTAAATTTATATTAAACACGCATATTAAAAAAAATTAACATTATGATCTAATATAATAAATATACAAGTAATATGTATCTTTAAAATTACATTAATCTAACATTTGGTTTGAAATATTTTTGTTTTTATTAAAATTTGGTCCAATCTCATTTAGAATAAATACTCAATTCTATCACTAATTTATAACCTAATTTGATTTTTTTTTTTTTTTTGGGGGGGGTCATAAGGGTGATTTTTGCATAACTTCGTGCAACCCACATAATATATATATATATATATATATTTTTTCTCAAACAAAAATTTGAAATTTTATGGTACACACTTCCATGATAGGATTTGACAATGGAAAACCATAAAACCAAGACTAGAAGAAAAAAATAAAACAAAGGAAATAAGTAAAAGGACGTAAAAGGGAAATGGCTGGCCATCCACACCTTTTGTTGGAAAAAATGATAAATGATTGGGTAAGCAAAACGACAGGGCCCCAAGAACATAACGCAGGCCATCCTTGAAAAGTGACCCACCTATATATATATATATACACACACACACACACATATATATATATATAATTAATTCAGAGCAGAAGCAAATAGTCCATATTTTGAAATGGGTAATTTTTTTAAAAAAAAAAAATTTAGAGTCCATTAAAGTGGTTAAAAGAAAAAAAGAGTTAAACTTCCAATGAAAGGGAATAGAGAGGGGGAAAATGGAAGACAGGTAATTGCGGTAATGGCTTCACCAGGGGGAGGGCATATGTGGTTGAGGCAAAGTGCCTTCCATAATATATAATAATAATAATAATAATAATAATAATATATTATATAATTAAAAAAGAATAAGAATAAAAGTGGGGGTAAATTTGTAAAGTGACATTGACGGGTCAAGAAAGGCGATTGCATTTGGGGGATGAGAGGGTATGGCCAGAATCTATCCAATTTGGGGGAGGTGGGTTCTGTTTGTTTCCATTTCATTGGAGAAATAAATGCCCAAGTAAGGTTGTGTTTGGCAGTTCCAAACTTAGAGGTGATTCACATCTTTTTTTTTTTTTAAATATATATATATATATTTAATTTTACACTCTAATTACCCCTTTGCAACGTTTACAATTTAATTACATATTGTGTGTGTGTATATATATATATATTAATTTATATGTGATGGATGGCTCTTAAGCTATCGTTGTCTAATAATCATCTTAGACATATTGATATTTGATTTTATTAGTGACGAAGGCATAATTCTGACTAAGTTTTGTATTTAATGAAAAAATAATCTGTTACTTAAAAATATAATTTCGACTATATTATAACTTTATAATAACACGTAATATAATCTTTTTTTTTTTTCATGATTAAAAGTACAATCGTACGATTCTTCTTATGTCATCAAGGGAAAAAATTAAGACAAAACAAGCCGTAGACTTTTCGGCTCTTGAAGTTGGCCTTGGCCCCAGAAAGTGTTTAAAGACCATTAATGAAGGTGTCAAACTTTGTTTAGTGTTTTTATTTTGGAAGATAATGTCTATTATGTACTTAACCCACTTTTTAAATCATTGATTAAGTCCACTAATCAGATATCTACATAATAAATCCTCCATCCCAAGTTATATTATTTAATTATAAATTACTTTTAGTTTCAAATTATTAGTATAAGTTTATTAAAACATTATATATTTTATATATTTTTCTTTTTAAAAAATAAATTTTAATCAACGATTCATATTTTAATTAAGATCTTTAGCTTAACTTATCTCGAAGTCAAGTAATCGTTTTGAATTATTCAATAAATTTAATAATCTATTTGGAACTTAAAAATTTGTTCAATTATACCTAAAATTTATAACAAAATTAATTTATATCGGGTATTATCATATTTTAAAAAATAAAAATAAAATTAATATGATAAGTATTTAAAATTTTTAAAATATAAAGTAGAGTTTAATTTTTAATCATCTACAAAATTATGCAGTATATAATTTTTTAGTATAAAAATAATTTTGATGATATATAATAATTAATTGTATTAAAATTTTTAAATACAAATAAATTTAATTTTTAATTAACTATAAATTATACGTATTATAATTAATTTTAAAATTATTTATTTTATAACACGAAATAGAGTTCCAGTGAATTTTGAATCCCAAAAATCGTAGTAGTAAATGGGCTTTAGCCCAAACCAGCGATAGAGGAATTTACAGTCGCAGCTTGTATTCTTTTGTTGTGCGTTTGACTTCTAACTTGCATCGTCGAAGACTTCGAGGAAGAAAACAGTCCCGAAGATGGAGTACGAGAACAAGCTGGTGCTTGCTCCCATGGTTCGAGTTGTGAGTGAAACTAAAATTAAATATTTTAATATTTATCCATTTTAATTTGTAGCTAATTTTTGAAAGATCTAATATGTTTCTTTTGTTATGCGGTGATTCTTCTCCAGGGAACCCTACCGCTTAGGTTGCTTGCTGCTGAATACGGTGCAGACATTACGTACGGCGAAGAGATTATTGACCATAAACTCCTCAAATGTGAGCGAAAAGTCAACGGTACTACTTTAATCTGTTTCTTTCGAGCAATTTTTTTTTCTTCATCTTGATTGGAGTGTTCTATAGTCAAGGGAAAGAAGTGTGGTTCTGTGTGTCTATATATATGTGTGTACGTATATACACGTAATAAAGTTTTCTCTGTAAGTCTGCATCATATGTATGTCCATGTAATGAAGTTTTCTCAATAAGTCTGCATCAGAAATGAAGGTGTTAATTCAATCCAACGAGTTGACCATTTGTATGGAATTTTTTTTTGCGTGCGCCGATGGACTTGATTTGCTTTGTTGTTTTTTTTCTTTTTTTAATGTGTTAATGTTAGCTCGGTGGCAATCGTGATGCATAAATTATTGCAGCTATCACCATGATTTATGAATTGAAGAAACAGACTAAATTTTAGTATGGCCTAATATATATTTTACTCTTGCGATAGGCGAGAGTAATAGAATAAGTTTGAAACAAACATAAACGTAATGATTAGATATTTGATATATAAATTTAAATGTAATTCACATAGTTGGCACATAATTGAACAATTTTGTTTGTAGACTCAACTCCACGATGATGGATTTCCATTTCTAGTTGTCAAGTGATAGTCATAAAAATAATTAATTTAATTGAACATATAATCGACTTAGAACTCAAATATTGTTTTTGTTGAAATCTTTGTCTCGCTTATATTGCATTTCGGTTTCTGTTCCCATGGAATTAACATTTGAATTAAACCCAAACTAAAGGATTTGCAAGTTGCTTAACATGTTTGTTAGTAATAAGAGGTTTTGTGTTTGCACACGGGGTACTTGATAGGGGTAAGTTGATGATAGTTGATGTTGGCAGTGATGCTGCATTAGGTCCATTCCAATAGGATCAGATGTAATGTAGACCAGTAGTGAGTTGCATAAACAGAGGCATATATATTTTTAAATAAAAATAATATCTATTCACAGGCATCAAGGATTTGCAAATCTATATGCAAAAGTATTTAAATGTCTAGTAAAATCAATCAGGCCTTCAAGATCCTCACAAGAATAAAGAGGATGACTCTTAATTAAAAGACTTAGGGTCTACTGTCATGTTTAATTAAGACTATAAAAATTAACTTCTATACCCTTGATTATTCTCCTATCTTTTTTCTTTCCAAGCCATGCAGAACGTAGACAAAAGAATGAGGCTTGTTGAATTCTTCACTCTACTAATCCTTTTCCATTCCTAAACTCATCCCTCACTGTTCTAGCCATCCCCTAATTAATACCAAGGAGACTGTAACCAAGAGTCCACAATCTGTTAGCAAACAAATACCACAAGAGGATCTGTTTGCACAATTCTGTGTCTCTCTTGCACAAGAAGCAACCATTAACCAGTATTCTGTCTCTCCTAATCAACTTGTCCGCATTTAAATGCACTCTTTTTGCTGCTTCCCAAGCAACGATTAACCGCATTCTGTAAACAGAGGCATATTATGACTTATCGAAACGATTCTGAGTTAGAAAGTTTGAACTATATGTATTGTAATCTTAGAATCATTACCGGAGAGCACAGGTGCCTTATATCGGTATCAGTTGTTTGGGCTGAACTGCATTGTTCAACATGTAAAGGAAAGAGCCTCATACTAGTTTTGAAGAAATTCGCTGATCAGATAAGGTATACCGATGAATGATAGATCTTATATGCTCTAATGGGCCTCTAAAGGTGCTTGCTACTAAATGTTGAAACATGTGACAATGCTGATTATAGGTTTTTTTACAAATTATATATGTAGTTGGTTTTTCTTACCTTATGGTAAATTAATAAAGTAGTAAAACATATTTTTTTAATGTAAGAAGTTATAGTGTTTGTTTGAGGTGATGTTTAACTTGAGGGGAAACCAGTTAGACAAGTCCAAACAAACTCCAATTCGGGCTCCAACTGAGATTACTGTAATCTCTCTGAATAGGCACCACAACTGAGATTACTGTCTGTACTTGCAATTTGGATATGTGAGAAACTATTCTTGTACAATTTAGTCTACTGTTAAAAGGAATTGGGGTGCTATTTTATGTCTTAGTTTTTCCCTTCTTTTGTTTTTCCTGTGCCCTTTTCAGAGATAGTTCAAAGGATGTCTTATTTGCTTTACTTGGACATTCCTTCTTTTCAAATAATACTTCTTTTTCTATTAAGAAAAAAAAGAACAGCCAACTGTTTTTGCAGTTGAACCTATTAATCCAAAGGTTCACTATCTAAATACGAGTCACATATTGTAATTCAGCACTTTAGTTATAGCTCATTTAAATTCTAGCAATGAGAGTAAGCCCAAAGAGCAAAAGGGCGTTACTAAAACATTCTTCTTCAATTAAATACTAAACTGCATTATGTATTCTGTGTCATAATTTTACTAAAGCAAATGCCTATTTTCCAGCCAAAATGGTCCTTCTCTACCCATTTTCTATGATCTAACCAAATAGGTATATTCATGTAAAAGGTATTGTCTTGAATATGCTTACGTTGATAAGTAGATTCGTTGACCTCTTCATGTCATGTATATTTAATGTTGAGATGTCTAGGTTTGTAGTAATATCAGTTCTGTGCTGTAGATTGGGAATATTCTATTGATAGGAGGCTCTTGTTGTCTTTGAGGTTTTATGTTTATGAACTCGAGGAAGTGAATTGAACATTTTCAGAAAAAAAGTTAATAAAAAATTTATCACTCTAGACTCAACTAGTTATTGATCCATGCTTTTATTTTTTTCAAAGCTCTAATGACAACAAGGAGTGTCAACATCTTGTTGGTTTCAGTTTAAGAATGAACAGCTGGGCAGGTAGAACAAAACCAGAAACTATATGACTTTTGATCCTTGCAAGAGTATAATCAGGCATGTTTTCTCCCTTTATTGGGTATTGCTTTCATTTTGCTGAGTGGGGCTTGCTTTTGACAAGTTAATGTTAAAGTCATAATTTTTGCTAATTTTGAAATCCTGACACCTGTTCCAGCCAAGAAGCACTGATGTGCTTGGTCGGCAGCGTAAAAGCAAGCACTTTAGTGGACTATGAAAGAGTTTGTGATAATATCTATTGATTTTAAATGGTCATGGTTCGTTCCAATTTTTGAATTTGATAAATTACTTTAGAAAACATTGATGTTTAGGTTACCAGCTCTATATGGTGCATATTACGTTCAAGAGAGGAATTACCAATCCTATACTAGTCGTATGGAGGCATTGATTAAATGGTAAATTTTCTGCTCCATACTTAAGATAAATAGCTATATTAGCTCTTTCTTTGCACTTTCCAGTTTGATAATCAGTAAATGGTTTTAACTTCTGAGGAACCTCAATAAAATTATACAGCTATAAGACTGTGTTAAGTAGATTGAAAGTCATATGGAATGGGTGGAACTGCAGTAGGCTTTTGGTTTCAAATTAAACCTGCTTGGTTTTGGCTTTGATGTAGCATGGCTGAATAATTGTTGGTTTCATATTTTTGAGGACTCAGGAATGAATTAAATAGGGGTTATCAGTTACTTCTGGACTTATTAATATAATGAGAATACTCAGGAACCCGCCAGTTGTCTTTTCATTTTATCCAATTTGTATGTGTTTGGAAGAACTTTATTTCTTTCAACATGGTATCTTGGCTTTCACTCGTCTGTTGTCAGCCAAGTTGACTGTTATTTGAGTTTCTTTGATGTTATTGCTAGTGGAGGATATGCTATTTCTTAAAATAATGGAAGTTAACATTTGGTGCATTGCTTTCTTTTCATTTGAGTTTTAGGGGACTCATATTTTCTCCCACTTTTCAGAATACATTGGGTCGACTGATTTTGTAGAGAAGGGAACAAACAATATTGTTTTCAGAACGTGCCATGAAGAAAGAAATAGGGTAGTTTTTCAAATGGGCACATCTGATGCTGTGAGGGCTCTAGCTGCTGCTCAAATAGTGTAAGTTGCTAGTGGATTTTGTTCCCTTTATTGATGAGTCTTAGATAATTCAATGAAGACAGTTGTTTCTCTCGTATGAACTAATTGGACTTGGAACCTGCATCTGTAGCTTACTTAAATGGAAAGCTAAACTGGCCTAAAAAAGGTGGAGCTTAATTTCTTTTCTTTTTCTTTGTAAATAAGAGTCATCAAAAACTGTAATAATAGGTTGGTTGAATGTTACAACTTTTATTCTAGCACTAGAGCATGGGGATTTAAAGTCAGAAAGTTCTTTAGGTGATTTCAGTTTTTGTTGTAACAGAGTGATCTCCAGTTGCTGCTAAACTACCTCTTCTGGAGTGGGCATAACTTTTTATTTTATAAACTGAAAACTACAAAGCAAACAGTTCTCATGTTGTCTGATTACTTGAAACTTATGTTGCATTTGTTGGGTTTTTCTCCATGGAGATACTTTTCACTTTGAAAAGTTGTTATTTAGGCTTTTGCATGAAAGCTACTAGAACCTAATCTGTTGATCCAATTCCATTTTGAAAACTAAAGTTAGGAAGTGATACCTCTTAGACCTAGGTGTGCTTGTCTTAACTGCTGCCTCCAATATTACAATGATTTGCCATGTTGAAACTCGTTGGTAAGTTTCCAAGTGTAGTTAATAATATGCTGTTATGCTGACACATCTGCTAGGAATGTGTTTTTTTGTTTAGTTTACATTTTAAAGAAAGTGGAGTCATTACGGAATTCTCCTTGTTCCCCTCCCCCTCCCTCCCCTCCCCCCCCAAAGAAAAAATGATTAAATGCTATGAACAGTGTATTCCTTTTTCTAGGTGTAAAGATGTAGCTGCAGTAGATATCAATATGGGTTGCCCGAAGTCATTTTCTATTAGTGGGGGTATGGGCGCTGCACTTTTGGCTAAACCAGAGCTCATTCATGATGTATGCCCTGTATATCATTTTGAAAGTCCCTTTTTGTTCTTTGTTGAATGGTTGCAGTTTGAACTCAATGCTCTGCCTTTTTTTTCCTAATTAGATTTTGACAACACTAAAGAGAAACTTGGACATACCAGTTACATGCAAGATTCGATTGTTAAATTCATCAGTAGATACAGTAGAACTGGCAAGACGAATTGAGAAAACAGGTGTTTCTGCCCTTGCTGTCCATGGAAGGTGATTTTGAGTTTCTGCAATTCATTTTTTGGAACCTCGATAACTTTTGGCAGTTAAATCTTTAGTTTGAAATTCTATTATTTGATGCCATCCTGTGGTATTACATAATTTACCTATATTAAATGGAACATGAGTGCTCATTGTATCACTGAGAACAATTGATGAGGATATATGAATTTTCGCTGTTAAGTAAGCTGACAAAAAATGTCTAGCTCCTTGCTTTATGTCTACAAACAATGTGGTAAAACCATCTTGCTTGCAACTCGGGGGCATCAAAAGAACTAATTGAAGCAATTTAGTAGAAGTTAATTAAAAAATATCTTATTTCTTGATGATTGTGGATGTTTGCATTTGTTCCTTTTAAATGAATGCAGAAAAGTTGCAGATAGGCCGAGGGATCCTGCTAAATGGAGTGAGATTGCAGATGTTGTAACAGCATTATCTATTCCAGTTATTGCGAACGGTGATGTATTTGAATATGGCGACATTCAACGCCTTAGAAATGCAACAGGTAAATTGAACTGATTCTCTACAACTTAAAGTCTCTAGTATTGTTCATTTTAATAATTTAGGTACTTATTCTTTTAAGGTGCCTCATCGGTGATGGTGGCAAGAGGAGCTCTCTGGAACGCTTCAATTTTCTCCCCAAAGGGCAAATTACACTGGGAAGATGTGAAAAGAGAGTACATTAGGAAGGTAAATTTTTCAGTGGCTTAGTCTGATACAAACAGAACTTGTTACTTCATTTCCCTTTTTACTGGCTGAAAAATTTATTGTTCAAAATTGGTTTAATTCATGTTTTCTTTCATTAGTTGGTCATTTTCTGTACCCAGCATTTCTGATATGCAGATTAAGCTTGCTACATATAACCTAATTCCTTGACTTTAGATGGCTTACTAATTTTGCACTTCCATTCCAGAGCATCTTATGGGATAATGATGTTAAAAGCACGAAACACACTTTGAAGGAAATGATAATACGTCATTCTTGTCTTGAGCTCTCTGAAGGGAAGGCTGTAATCAAGTCAGAAACCTTGGCTGATCTAGCGTAAGTTGCCCTCTAGCTACATGGATAACTTTTTTGTTCTGTAGTACATATTTGAAACCTTTTCAAGCGCATTGCTTTTGCCTTTTATTTTACAGTTGCACTATTCATTTCAACACTTAAACTTTGTTACGGGGGTATTCCATATCTCATTTGATTGGATTACTCTGATTTGCATCACCTCGCAAATTAGAACTCCTGGAAATTCAATCCTAGCCTTATTACAAGAGTGCAAATGCAGGGGGTACTATTTGTTTATTTTAGATAGTACATCAATTACATTACAGACTTATTTAAAAAAAAATCAATTACATTACAGATGTTTCGTTTGATTAAAAAACTGCTTTTGATTATAGATTTATGATGCTAATATGGAGTAATATAGGTTGTGATTGGGTGGTATGGAGGAAAGTGATTTGTCATTCATGTCGCAGTCCAAGATCAACCTTGTTTTTTATTTGAGCCTAGCCTTGATTACGTGACTTTTTTGTCAAAGTAACTATATGGTATATACACATAAAATGCACCAACTGGTGCAACCTGTATATACAGCTTTACAAATCTATCAAAATATAAATCAAATGCCCTAATTCTTAAAAGAATAAAGGAGGTGACCTTAAAAAAAAAAACCTAGGGTCTGAAAACTAAGTATCTTTGATTCTATCAAAAAACTTTTATGGCCTCAAAAGTCCTTTGTTCCTCTCTTTATAGAGATGGTTTCGTAAGGGTAGCTAAAAGGATGAGGCCTAAAATCTTTTTGAAACCTTTTTCCCCATGAATGCATGTCTCAAGAGCCTTGATTACTTTACGCTATACTTGCAGTTCACAGCTCCTTTTCTTCTTAGCCTTGACTATTTGTCATTTATGACTCATGCTATACTTTGACTTATGTTTAAGAACGAGCTGCTTCTCTCTGGCGAGCATTTACCAGGCCTCTAATGAAGAGGTTTTTCATGTAGTGTAGATGTAACAAGAGGAAATACAAGAGGGTCACAATTAGTTCCTATAAAAAATTAAGTCTTTTTTCCCAAATATAGGCTGTGGTTGGCAGTTTGGATAGGATAGCGTAGGATACATTAAGTACTTAATTAGTCCATTGGGATAGTTTAATAAGTGTGTGAGTAGAATAGTATACAAGGGCAAGTTACCACATTACCCTTAAGGAAAATCCACATCAAAGGAGTTTTTTTTGGCACTTCTTTGACCCGTGAAATACAAATATATCATCATGAAATTTAATACAAACATAGATTCAATCTGAATGTGTATGAAATATGTAAATTGTAATTAAGTTCTAGAAGTAAAATTAGGAGTATAATTTTTTTAAAAAAATTAAAGATAAAATTAAGAATAGGAGATACTTAAATTAAATTTAGTTAACTGTATCTTCATTGCAACGGTTTTCTGTCCTGAGCTTCAGATTTTTGACTTTTGATCTTTCAGGCAACTTTATGGTGAGGAAAATTACTACGGTGTTGTCGGCGAGAATCGACTGTCAATGAATGGTTATCGATGAGCATATCGGCGCCATGAATCTCGAATAGGAAGCAACTTGCAAAACTACCAAAAAAAAAAAAAAAAAAAGAACCAAACCCAATTTATTACTCCACACAAAAGCATTTCTGGAAATTTGTTATTTGTCTTTGTCATTTTTTTAAAGGTTGTGTTTGGTCGATGTCATCTCTTTGAATGGAAAATTTTATGTATTCTTTGGTGCAGCCGAAGTTATATAATACATATATTATACTACCTACTGGTGGTACGAAAATCATGATTATGCTAGAATAAGAACATTTTTTTTTTTTTCATTTAAAGAAATATTATTTTGCAGTGGGAATGCTTACATATTCATTTGTAACACAGTTGCACATTTAAGTAAAACACAAAATGAAAATCAAACCAAGTTATTGTATTTCACAAAGTCTAAGTTTATATTTATAGAAAATAATTAAAATTAAACAACTTGTAATTTACTGTTTAAGATATAATATTTGAATAATAATGGTAATCTGATAATTGATGGTTTTTGGATATGAATTTACCTTGGAATAAAAAGTCGCTTCCCCGACTTGTAGTAATGAAATGCGCGAGAAGCTACACAATGTCGTAGACATTCGGTACACTGTAATGTAATAATAACAATGATTATAACACAGTTCGCCAAAAAAATAGGAATATTAAAATACGGACGCTATTCATTGTACATTTCTCTGCATTATTTCCTTTTTCTTCTGTTCTTCACATGATTTCTGATGTCCGATTAATCCAACGGCTACGGTTAATGAGACACATCCAACTCATCCGTAGTAGATTCCATCCTCCCCCTCCTCCTCAAGAAGCCGGATAAAACTGGAACTAGATAAATCAGAAAAAAGCGAAAATTTCATCAAAGATCTCTCTCTCTCTCTCTCTCTCTCTCTCTCTCCTATATTTCTTCCTCCACTGGAGGTGCGTTTACTTCCCACCAAGGTTCTTCACTGGTTCGCGGCTTTCAATTCTTCTTTTTTCTGGTACTGAAACTCTCTCTCTCTCTCTCTCTCTCTCTCACTCTCACTTCCTCAGTGTTTTTCATGTGTCTGAGTTTATATGCGCTTTTTCAGGGGATTTATATGTTTCATTTCTAGGTGTTTATGTTTGTTTTTCTTCTCCGTAATTCTGTGTCGTTGATTTGATCTATTTTTTAAACTTTGTTTTTAATTATTCTGAAATGAGATTTCGTATTTACGGTTCATCTTTCTGATTCATTGAGGTTGGTTTGCTGATTGCTCTTTTCCACGATGACGATGCTGCTCGTTGTTATCTTTTTCAATGATCTTCCTTTCTTGAATGCTCTCCAAGCTTTGAGTTGATCTGTTAATCCTAGCATTTCTTTGTGTGCACTTCTCCACTGGTTTACTTCTGATTGCAATTTATTCAGTTTGGACTTTGATTTGGCGTTGATGCATATCCTTTCCAGCTTAGTCTCTTTTCTTTTGTTAATAATGGGTAAGTTCAGTGCAATAAAGGATTAAGGTTTTTAGTGCTGTTTAATCGACAGTGAGCTTATAGGTCGTTCTTATTCCATGTCCGCTGTCTATCCATGCATTGCCTGGTCGTGATGTGCTTGTAAAAAACTTGTTTGATTTTCTTGACCATTTTGTTCTGTCGGGTGGATTTATGTGATTCGGATATTAACTGAAAGCTAGTTTAGTTGAACTCAGGATGTTTCATTTTTTGTATGTCCAAACTGTGGCTTAGATGACTACAAAACTTCTTTTGCTCCACCTAAGAGAAAACGAATTTGTTGTATAATTGTTGCATTAATTAAACCAATTTGGTGTCCTGTAATTATGGATTAACTTATTTTATTGTAATTACTCACTTAACTTCTAGTAAAATAACCTCTGGCTGTTTCCGTGTAATTAACCAAAATGAACTCAGATGTTCTTGAACAAGCCGTGGTTTCTCCTGAGAAGGTTCTTCCCAGAAAAATAGGGCATTTTTTAATATTAAAAGAAAATGACTAGCTTGACTTCTCTGGCATTAATTGAATCTACGGACTTGTTTTGGTATCTAGAATTTGATGCTGGGAAAAATCGGGAAATTAGTTTCCCATGCATCTGGGCCTCTGGCGGATTCAAACCAAGATGGTCATCAGGGGAGAGCACCCTCTGACCACTTGGGCTATCTTCTCTGATTAGCTTATTTTAAAAACTTTTCTATTTAACTTAAATATTTGTTTCTATAGTTTTATTGTTCTTTTGGACCCTATTGACTAGGAAAGTACTTGTTTTAGTTTTTTTTTCTTCTTTTTTTCTTCTTTAGTTACTTTTCTGGCATTGGTGCTACACTATTTAGGACCAGCCTATATATTGGAAAAAAAGCTTTAGCATTGTACTCTTGAGTTTCGGAAGAATTCATAAAATTTACAGAAGACTCTTTGGCTATTCCGCAAAGAGACGGCGCTTTGATATTGCATTGATTTTTGTTTTTTTTTTCTCTTTTTGTTTTTTGAAGGATTGGAGGATTCAGTATCCTGAATTGATGTGCTCTCTTTTTCCCTTTATCTAACTCAAGTTTTTTCTTTATCGTCCCCAACCAACCCCACCACTCCCCCCAACCCAAAAGAAGGAAATTTGCAGCAGATAAAGATAATTATTCTATTATGTATTCTTAGTCTTCATAAGAGCGGTCAAGCCCTTGCTTGATTAGTATAGGCACCTATTCCCTTTCTTTTCTCTCGCAAATATTTTATTTCTCTTCCCCCATGCTTCAATTCTATTAGGCTTTGGTTCTACATGCCAGATGTGTGACTTACAAAAATTAAAACAGCTGCTCTTTATATTTAAGTGTTTCCCTTGCAATGGTATTGTCCTTTTTTGAAGTTGCTTATTTATCTGTTATGTTGTGAAACTTACTTGAAGCCTCCATTTACTAAAAGCTAGAAGCCCTCTCATTACAGTTAATCACATAAGTTTGGTACGCGCGGAAGCTCACGCAAGCAGTAGTCTGCTGAAGCTATCTTTAGCTAAATGGCATAGTAGCTATCAGAAAAGGAAATGTAACTTGAACATATGAACTACTCAAGAAATCTGATGAACAGCATATTACTTTTACAGTAGGGCGTCTTACTTTTAGCTCATAACAACTAATGGATAAAACTTCCGTGCAAGTCTTTAAATCACAAATTTCTTCTTTTCAGTCTTTCTTTCTTTATACCTTTTCACATAGTTTTCCCCACAAGTCTAACGTAATTCATGGTTTCTATGCTGTTTGTATGTGCACATGTGGTTTTTATATTTGAGTTATTTATGTTAATTTGCTTGAATTTATGTTTTGAAATTAGTATTCTTTTTGTGGTTTTTTTTCTGTCTCTTATTACAAATTCTTGAGTCCTTAGCATCAACAAATCAATGTCTGAACTTCACTTCCTGGTCCAGAATCCCAGGGAGTTAGCCATGCAAATTTCTGTATTGGAGCCCAAGTGATTTTCTTTGGAGTTGATACTTAAAAAAAAAAACGCTTCTGTTCAAATGATTGATATATCGATGACTTTTCTGAGGATTCTCTTCCTATCCTTTGATTTGGAGATGAATCTTTTATTTTGACAAGCAATATTTAAGAAATTGGTGAAGAATTTTTTCTTTTGTCCAAGTAGTGGTGATCGACCCAAATAGTCCGGACAGGCTAGAGAAGCAGAGGCTTTTACCACTGTGGTTGACTATGTTTTCTTGAACTGACAATTTCATCATCTTGATTTTATTTCAGTGATCAAGCAATTTGTTTTCTTTCATTTTCATGTTCTTTCGCATTTTAGTTTATTGCCTTGCTCTATGGTGACTAGAAAGTCCAAGAACCATATGGTCCCTTTTGCTGCTGGCAATTTGGCAGCATGGGTTAAATTGCTTGTTTAAAAATGAAACATATTGTGGAATTCAGGACCTGTTCATGTTTTGATGTTACTAAAAATCTTTGCACTCAAATTGGAGCACGTTCATTTTCTCCTCATTCTTTTCAGGTGTAAGTGTAAAGGACTGAGAATGGAGCTAAATAGCATCAAGGATGCATTTGATCGAGTTGCGAAGAAGCAAAAACTATCATCTTCTAAAGCACAGGAAGTGATAGACCTGATTATCCAAGAAATTGAGCAAACATCAATCATGATATCATCGCAACCTCATCTTGATCATAAGATTATCCTTTCTGAAATGAAGCAAAGGTTGCATGGCATTGCTCCACTTAGCCAATTAGAAGGCACACAGAAGGAACTGAACATGGCAATAAACAAGTACCCAAAAATTCTTGATAAATCCTTCAATTCAGACATATCTAAAGCCTACAGGAATATTGACTTTGACACTCACACTGTCAGCCAGATAATTGCTGGCCATTTTTACCGTCAAGGCCTCTTTGAAATTGGTGACTGCTTCATTATTGAGGCTGGGGAACCAGAATCTGCTGCTGCTGTAATGAGATCCCTTTTCCATGACATGAATCAGATAGTAAAAGCCATGGAGAATCGGAACCTAGAGCCTGCATTGAAATGGGCTGCTACCAACTCTGATAAACTGAAACAAAATGGATCTGATATTCAGCTGAAGCTACATAAGCTGCAGTTTGTAGAAATACTAAAGCAAGGAAACAAGGATATAGCTCTAAATTACGCCAGAAGCAACTTTCATGAATTCGCTTCCACAGATCTGGCTGAAATACAGAAACTCATGGCCTGTCTCTTATGGGCTGGAAGACTTGATGTGGCCCCTTACCCTGAACTGTTATCACCATCCAACTGGGATGTGGTAATTAAGGAGCTAACCAGACAATTCTGCAATCTCCTGGGCCAATCATACGAGAGTCCGTTAAGTGTGACAGTGGCTGCAGGGATCCAGGGTTTACCTTCTCTTCTAAAGTTTATGAATGTGATGTTGGGGAAGAAGCAGGAATGGCAGACTATGAAGCAGTTGCCAGTGCCAGTAGAGTTAGATAGGGAGTTTCAATATCATTCCATCTTTGTTTGTCCAGTGTCCAAGGAACAGTCCACTGATGATAACCCCCCAATGATGATGTCCTGCGGGCATGTGCTATGCAAGCAGTCTATCAATAAGATGTCGAAAAATTGCTCAAAAACCTTCAAGTGCCCATACTGCCCTTCTGACATTGATGCTAATCATTGTAGGCAGCTTTACTTCTGATGTTACATATACCTTAACTTGTACATGGGGTTTGTATCAAATCTCTCTCTCTCTTGACTGGATCAAGATGTTGTAGAAGTACCAAATCAGTGTGATGTTGTGCTGCATAAAGGGCTCTGGTGGAGGATGGCAAAAGCAGGTATATTGTTGTTTGAATGTACTGTCTTTGATGCACTTGTGAATAGAAATTCTTTTTGAGAACGAAAGTAGGTTGTGTAGTTGACCCTTTCCTGTTTTACTTGTAGTAGTAAGGAAATGCATCAACTTTAGGTTCTGGACACGGAATGGAATGGCTGTTGCATTCGAGCATTCTTTCCTCTAACAACACCACCATATGCAATCTTTCATTTTTTTTTTTTTTTTTTTATGATTACTATCTAAGTGGCATTTACACTTTAGTTTAATTTTCGTTTAATTTTAATCCATTTTGAGTTTTAGTTTTGTATTAGTCTTAATATGAATAATTAGAAAATAAATTGTTTTGTTTGAGGTATCATGATTTTGGATTCTTTTGATGGTGAAAATTTTAACCCAGAATTTTCACCATCAAGGAATTCAATGTGCAAATAACGATTATTCAAACCTAACAAATTATATTTTAATTATGCTTATTAGACTGATTCGAGAATTAGAACTGAAAGTTGAATGAGAAGTGAGTAAATGCAATGTTACTGTTGTTATATCAACTTCTTATTTTTAGTGTGGCTTTTCATCTTTCGACTATGGGTCTGGATTTTTCTTCCGATTTAAGTGGATTGTGGATGCTGGCCAAGTCTTGGGTGGGCCACAGGCCAACTTATGAACTAGTGGATAATGAGTTAGGGTTGGACATGGAAATCCCCTTCTATTCTTTTATTTTCTTCTTCTTTGATAATCTTTCCTTACCCATCACTTTGATTGGGGTGGGGTACCCAATTTTGACCAGATCAACACCTAATAATGCTGTTCATGCATGCATATGTACATGCATACATACACAAACATGTATGTATATGTACAGTTAATAGTGGATAACAAAGTTCAAAAGATCTGCACCTAAATTTTCAATTTTATATCTTCTCTCATTGACAACTCGTACTGATATAGATTTATAAGTTGTACTTCATCTGTAATAAATTCAAGTTTTCTGGGTAAAAATAAAATTCTAAATGCATTGATGTATGGGAACATATGCCCTTAAAATAAAAATAGGAGAAAATAATTTCAAACACAACTAAAGGATATCCCTCAAAAAAAAAAAAAAAAAAAAAAAGAAAAATCCCTTCCTATCAGAACGAGAAATATAAAGTTTTCCATTTCCAGCAACATTATGTAATGTTAAAAGTAAAACCAGATGAAACCAAACTGTTATTGTTTTGTTTTATCTGTTTTTTGAAGATTTCTCATTATCCAAATGGGATAAGCTGTCGAGTGTTGAAATGATTTGTGATAAAAGTTGGGGCGTCCCTTGCAGGGTTAACCTACCCCATGCAATGCATCATATGAAATGCCTTCAATTAATCTTTGCATTATTCCATAGGTACCCCATCCCCCCCCCCCCCCCCCCTCTTTCCTTTTCTACCTGTACTTTTTCTTGTCGTTTCTCTTGATCATTTTTGCTTCTCCCATTCTTAATCTCTCTCTCTCTCTCTCTCTCTCTGTATCTGTCTGTTATGTATGTATGCAGATTTTTGTTTTTTGGGTAAATGTTATATGCTGATCTTATTGAGCTGAGTTCTGCTTATACCAAGTAAGTTTACTTAATTATTTGAATTCTAAATAAAAAGTTGTATTTTTTTTTCAATTTATACTCTTATTGCCATTGTTGAGACAATAATTTAAGTATACAAAGAAAGAGGCAAACTTCTGTTTGTTATCTGTTAATTCTTTTAATACCCAAAATTTGCCATACTCTGCACCTCTGTTTCTGTCAAATCAAATACCATTAACGAGAAGAACAAAAAAAAAAAATTGCTTGAGAATCTTTGCCCAAACAACTCCTATTCATAAACCCATAACGATTTCCTTATAAACTTTTGTCTATATTTATATATGCGTATGTAATTATTCCTTTGGGAAATGTTAATTACCAAATTAATGTGTGAGAAATTAGTCATTCTCTTCACCCAAGTTGTCCATCATATCAAGATGTGGAAGATGCATTTTACAAATGACAATATTGCAAACCAAAGAATGTGCCCTTCTTGGGATTTGTTTAATTTAATTAATTATTAACTAAATATTATAAGCTCTCCACCTTCCACTTAATTATCCAAAAATTAATTTTTTTTAATTAAAAAAAAAAAAAAAAAAAAAAAAGTATGCACTCATCACCACCACTTCAAGAGCTTTTGAAGTGTCCCGCAATTTAGGGAAATCATTAGTACTCCCAAAAGCGAACGAGAGCTGCCCCTCACCAATTAAAGAACCCTAATCAATTAAAATTTCATTTACTTCAAAAAATCATAGTAATTGCCGGCTGGTAAAACTTTTTCTAATTCCCACAAATGGGTCTAATGTAACAGAGAAATTGCAAGAGAAGAGTTGTTTGTTTTTATTAAAAGGTGATAATTAATAGATTGTTTGATAGAGCACAGTCGGCTTTTTTAACCATGTGAATACAAGTTTGTCATGTTAACCCAATGATTACCTCGTTTTTCTGGTTTTTCACCATGTATGTATTATGATATCTACCCCCATACATCACGTGAAGAATTACACGTGAGATAGTATCGAACATAAAGATGAAATGTGAGACGGTGTTATTACAAGTTTTTGAGTTATGATGAAAAAGAGTAAAATGAAAAATATATTTTCACTGTTTAATCATAATCTATATATAGTTGTGGATTATAAATTTGTTGTGTTTCTTTCGGTCCATTCGAAATATAAATCAGAGTGATGAATTTGTAAAGCTCAATGAGTTAATAAATTCAATTCATCCCTTTTAATGGATCAAAAAATTAGATAACAACTGAGATTCAAAACTAAAAGATATGTTGGTCCAGATAAGAAAACCAGAATGATGTTTTGTTGAGAAAGTAGGGTTTAGAGGGGTTTGCAGTGCGACAATGAATCATTGATGATGAGGGGGTTTAATGGTGGTGAGTGACGAAGGAGAGAAGACTTCTTTTTTTCTGGGCTGTTTGATCTCTCTTTTTTGTGCATGTCGTTATTAAACAATGCAATACAATATATATATATATATATATATATATATGCCCTCTCACAATCCAAAACTTATATGAGAAATAGATTAACAATCCATCCTTTATTTCTTTATTACTAGTTCCATTTAATTTAACTCCACTTTCCTATATGTGTGTGTGTATACGTTGTAATTATTTTTGGTAAGCATATATATATATATATATATATATATATATATAAGTATATATTTAACATGTTTAGTTTAAGCTTATGTACGGACTAAGAATTTGAAGGTAATATAAATAAAATATTAATATGAAATTAAAAATATCAGCAAAATGAATTAAAATATACGAATTAGATTTTAAAAAAATAAAATAATATTTAATTATATATTGAGAAAGTAAATAATTAAATTATACAAATAAACAATTTCTGAAACGTTAATCCAAATTGGTTCAACTTTTTTGGGTAGTAGTGGATGAGGTCCCCATTGATTTACTTTCTTAATTAATGTGGGAATTCCCTAATTAATTAGCATGATTAGTCTTTAATTTAATATACAAAAATTAATTTTAGATTCTGGGTTTAGGCAAAAAAAAAAAAAAAAAAAAAAAAAAGGAGTGCAAATCATTCTATTGCGTGACACAGGAGACACCCACCAAATTGATTTTCATATTTTTAAAGAAAGAGAGTAATGAAATCGTCGTTGAATAAAATTGCAGAGCAGCGCCGTAAACATGAAATCTATGATTGCATTAACTCGGGAGGAAACAAAATCATGTCTTGTTCCTCTTTACATTTTGCCACGGCGATCATTAGAAACCCAAATCAAAAGAAAATATTTTTCTCCACTTTTATATTCCATATTTAACAACTTGAAACATTCTGAAAGATAATTAAGATGGTCAGATAATTAATTTATATGTATGTGTTGAGAGATGGGCAGAAGGGTTTTTGGCACGACTCAAAAAGACTCTTACTTTGGAATTTAATGCTTGAAAAATCAAAACAAGAAAGCAAAACAAAAACAAACCCACTGCAGATGCCTACGAATCCATTTTTACCAGCTGCTGCACGTTCCATTGATGAGACCCAGCAACCCATACAAATAATTCATTCTCAAACCACAAACAAACAGACATACTCTTCTTCTTTCTTGTTATGGATTTACATTTGATGATTTAAATTTCATGGGTCGTGATTCTTTAGTTTAATTTGAGAGTCTTTATGAGATTTATTTTTGATTAGGCAAAACAAATACCAACACTTTGGGTGATAATGAGATGGGGAGAGTTAATAAAACAAAGAAGAAACCGTCAGAGCCAATCAATTTTTATGTGGGGGTTTTGGTTCTCTGCAGAAATCAGAAAGGACCTAAACGTCTGGTACTGCTTGTCGCTATTATGCGCCCGGGTCCACACTATTCACATTTTTCTATTAAAAAAAAAATTATATTATAAATTTACATATTTGCCCTCTGTGTTACAAAATGGTAAGAAAAATTTTATGATGCGAAAAGTGAAAAAGGAAGTAATTAAAATCTAGCGTTCTCAAAGCCGTGCAAATCGCTGACTCTGTTCATATGTTTCCTCATTATAGCCACTTTAGCCAATCTCTCCGCGGCTTTCCAAGCCGATGTCGGCGTTAGCGGCTCCGCTTTCTCCTCTGTCCGACCACCGCCAGTTCTGTTTCTATGTTGCTGCTGATCGAGCCGATGCAGCTCGGCTTCAATGCTGCGAATGTTGTCGTCGGCGGTGGTCGTCGTTGACCTGGATTGTATCAAGAGTGCTCGAGCCGAGGACAACTGATGATGAGCTCCCGAAAAATCATTGCGCTCGATTAATCGGCGGGATTCTGCTATGGCGCGGGTGCTGATGTGGAGATTTCTCAGCCGTGCGATGGTAGGGGAAGAGGATCGTACGGCCTGGGGTCTAGGTACGACGAGCGCGTGCTCTTTAGAACAGATCAGCTCCTGCGATGAAGGGTCCATGTAAGAGAACCGTACGGACAGGACGTGGTGGGACCCGACGGACGGAGCTGGCACTCTCAGTTCCACCAGTAACTCCCGCTCTTCCTCAGCGTATAGATCACCCAGCCGGATCGACCCGGATCCGAGCGACGCGGGTCGACCTGTTAGAGAGTAAACTGAAGCGATGTCCGCCGGAGCTGAACCGGAAACGAACCCGAGTTTAAGGTTGAGATCCTGAACCACAACGCTTAACAAACCGCGAATACACTGGCTAAATGCGTTCTCGGAAAGTGGCTGGTAACACGCGCCGGCATGTCCCAAATCAATCGCGTGGACTGGGATTTCCAGAGGAGAAATGCGCGTGGTGGAGACGAAAGGGGATGAGCGCATCTGATTGGAATGTTTGTTGTGGGGCCGGTCGTTTTGACCGTCTGTTAAGACAATTATGGTGGCGACGGGGTTTCTCTGCCGTCGATCTTCGATCACCTTGGCTGCCTTTTTCAGAGCGTCGTTCACGCTCATCCCTTGCCCGGCGCCTCCGAGCGCGTCTACGATTCGACGAGCCGATCTACGTCCGTCGGTCGTCATCCTCCTCAGTGGCAGCAACCGCTTGGAGCTCCCGGAGAATGCAACGATGGACAACCGGTCCGTCTCTCGCAGCGAAGATATTACCGATCTCATGGCACGTTTCATCATCTGCTGCTTCTGTCCATTCATGCTCCCACTGACATCGAGCACTGTGACTAGATCCACCGGAGCCCTACGTGCCCCGTGCGCCGCCTTCGACGGAGGGGCTCTGACTCTGAGCATCACAGTATAACTCTCGTAGCTCCTCCCGACCGCCAATACAGCAGCTTCGGGCAATAACATGACGTCGACGCTCGGAATTGGATCAGTTAATGATTGATTGGATAAAGGAGAAGCGTTGACGAAGAATCCTTGAAATTCATGGTTCTCTTGGCATTCTTCATCGTCGTTCTCTTCCGATTCAGGTATGGGATTGAACTGAGCGAGAGAGATGGGAGATACCAACGGCTCGTCATCGTTGTAGACTCTCAACGTCTTGGTTTTAACTTCTCGGAGCTTGAACTCGGATTCCGATTTTGATTTGGGATTGCTGTTGTGGTTGTGGTGGAGAGAAAGCAACGGCGCTTCTAGTTTCCAGCTGGAGCCGCACACAGGGCAAGCCAGTGGATGCTGCTTGGCCGCGTGGGCGGCGACGCAGGGGAAGTGAAAGGAGTGTGAACATTCGGCGGTGAAAATCGCAGTGCCTTGCCCTGCTTTCACGCTCTGCAAACAGATTGCACACCTGTTCTGATGCTACACGAAAAAAAAAAAAGCAACAGTTAAAACGTAATGAAGAAGATACAATTATACAAAAAAATCATGATGGAATTTCACTATAGACATGGTATAATAGAATCATACAAGTATATATGAACACATGGTATGGAAATGCTTACTTTTGAGAGACGCAGGCTGGCCTTGAGGAGGGAGAAGCTAGAGGGTGATCTAGGAGATGATGGGTTCGAGAAGTGGAACAACCTGGGACTGTTGCTCTTCTTTGGAGTTGTGTTAGTGGTGGCTGCAGCAGTAGTGGTGGTTTTGCACTGAAGCTTGGGACTATTTGGTAGAGACGAAGTGGGTATGGTGGGGGTGGGGGTGGGGGTGAGGGTGGTGGTCCGGCATCGGAGACTCGGGCTTGAAACCTGCTGAGATTGCAAACGAGGCGTTGATGGGTTTGAGAAAAAACCGAATTTAGAACAGATTCTGGGACTCTGACTGTTGCCGCAATGTTGCTGTTTCTCTGTTGCTATCACTCTCTTCTCCTTCTCTTTCGGGATTGACGTGCAGAAAGCTCTTCTCCATCCAGTCACCATTGTCGACCAATCTGGTAAGCTCTCTAGTTCTTTTTATGCGCAGAGATTAATTCTATTTTGTGCTAGGGGAGAAAAAACTGAGCTGGATATGATGGTTGAGGGGACAAATAGAGAAGAAAGGGGGTTGAGCAAGGAAGTTTTTGAGAACTAAAAAGGTAAACAAGAAAGCAAAGAGGGAAGAGAAGAAATGGATTAGATTAGATGGAGAAGACGACCCCCAAACCCACCACTTTTTATATAATTTTTCAGCTTTTCTCCTCTGTTGCTATTCCTATATATAAGCTGTTTGTCTTTCTATCGACGTGCTCTTTCCATATTTCTCTTTCGAAAACTCCCAAAAGATCACTGCTTTGAAAAGGCCTCACTGCTTCTCCCTGCCAAAAATTTTTCCCAACTCTCTCTCTCTCTCTCTCTCTCTCTCTCTCTCTCTCGATCACTGTCTGTATCTCTATCTTTATCTTTGATTCTCTCTGTCTTTTTTATCTATGAGATACGATATGATATGCTATATCACACCCACACAATTAACCAGGTAGAGAAGAAGAAAGTTACAATTTTTACACTTCACAAATATACCAAGGGCAAAAAATATTAATTTAATTAGATTACATCTTACTTTTTGATAAGATTTGAAGTCTCAATTCTTTCTAATACAATAATTACTATTTAAATCATTTTATAATCAAAAGATTAAGCCACTAATACATATTTAATAAAAGAGTTTTTTTAATTGAAAAGCATTTTTGCTTAAAAAGAAGGGAAGCCTTAAACGCAAGAAAAGTTGGGGATTAACAAACGAACCGGCAACTGGAGGTTTGTTTACCTGTTTACCCTACAGTAATCAAAGGTCAACGTTTTGGCTCCTCCGGTTAATCACCGACCAAACCGTCTCCCCTCTCGTGGGCTGCGGACACGTTTTGCCTCACTTTATTTATTTCATTAATAAAATACTAACTAATTAATTTCTTGTGAAATTACTGACAAAGTTTGGCGTGGATTTAATGCTATAAAATTCGATTCAAATATTTTCTCAAGGGTCGGTCCATTTTATGGTCAGGTTAAATTAAATTAACAAAGAAATTACTTTGGCTTATTCATTTTTAAAATATTTTTAAATACAAATAGCTAATTTATATTAAAAAAATTTATTAATTGCAAAAATATTTAATTTAAATGAAAATTAGTGTTATACTGAAGGTTCTCAACCCATAGGATTCCAAATACCTTTACGATGACAACCTTTTCAGTGGGGCATTTTTTAATATTAATGGGGATTTTTTTTTTTAATTTTTATAAAATATTTTTTTAATTAAAAATATAATAAATTTATTTAAAATTTTAATTTAATATAAATATATAAATATAGGCAGCATATTTACCTAAAAATTGAATGCCCACTGTTTTTTATTTCTGTGTTCTCACCCTCTCTAGTCTAACCAAAATTATGGAATTATTATCTTACATGACTGACACATTATGGAATTCAGTTCCATTTATACAATGAATTATATATATATATATATGTAATTATTATGAGAAATAAATAAATATGTTATAATTGTAACTCTACAAAAATTATATACTCACATCCAGCATCCCTCTAAATTATAGTTAAAAGTGCAGAACTGCACTCAGTTTACTTTTCTACATTCATATTTTTTTCTATATAGTTTTTCATAAATTACACGTTTTATATATATATATATGTATTAAATAACTTTCTCACTAATAAAATGGTAACCGGAAGATCGTAGTGAAATTGGAATTTTGTTTTTTTGTTTTTTTTATTAATTGGGTACAGCAGTGCAGGGTCAGGTTGTACCTTTCCAAATAAAGCATCTACAACGGTTGATATGACGGTTTGAAAGTAACTGCTTTTATTTTCTTACCTTGCCAAAAAGTATCTCTTTTTTTAAGCACGGTGAAAAAAAAATAATAATAACCGGGAACATCACGTGTCCTGCTCGTTCTTGACGCCGTTAGATGCGCTGACTATTCATCGCATTGGTAAGAGTACCCAGATGAGACGGCGTCAGTCAACTCCAACCCCATGTTTGTATTCAGCTTTTTACCTCGATAAACGCCTCCTCACTGGATTCAGCTTAAACGCCACAGTAAATCCTCGTTACTTGAGTAGTTAAATTTTAAATATTTATATTTATATATATATGATATATATTCAATTAAGTACCAAAATTTGTTCTCGCTGTTTATTATGTTTATTTATATATTTAATTTGAAGATTTTACTGTTTCTATTAGCTTAATTGTGAAGACTGTAACTTAGATATAAATAAAGTTATAAATAAAATTCGTAAACCAAATAATAGAATTAAGTTTTACATTCCTTACATAATATTTTATAATACTCAATAGAACTACAGAAAAATCTATTCTAAAATAACAAATGAAAATAAAAAAAAATAAACTAAAAGCAAATAATTAAACAATTCTAAGATGATCTTCACTGGCTTTTGAAAAGAGTTCAAGTGGTAAACTATTCACAATCTCCGTATTAATCGGGATCTAGATTTTATTTTTCTTGATTTGAAATAATTAATGAATGAGTAAAGTACACTAACCCAATAAAAATATCATATTAATCACAAATACGGAAAACTAAAGATTGTTAAAAATAATAAAAATAACCAATGAAACCCTTAATTTAATGTAAATTCGTTTATTATAAAGAAAACCTTTAATTCTAAGTTTGTGTAACAAGTCTTACCCAACAATAACTTATGAAAACTCGTTCCCCTTTTCTGGGTACTCAGTAAGTCTTTCACATACAGATTTTCAACAGTATAACAATCAATAACGCAATAACCATATCTTATTTTATATTCACAGTTCACTTAAACAACAATATAGTTTAACAAAGCAAAATAACTAATAACCAAAATACCGGCACACAATGTAAGGGAAATAATTAACCAAATATCCAAAAGGACCCTAAAAATCATCATTTGAGTTATGCATATTATAATAGTATAAGCAATACAGGAAAATGAATAGGAAATCAAAATGACCATGAACTAACCGGTTCCGGTTTTACTAGTGACCTGTAATTGGTTTTAAAATTCTCTAATTTTTTATAAAAACACACAATTATTAATTATTAAACATCAATTTGCTGTAACGGAGAAAAGGATGAGAGATCCTTACCCGAATCAGTATATGAAATACCAAACTTTCTGCTGCGCCTACTGGCGGTCCCTGGGTTTTCTAAATTTTATTGTAGAGATTAAAACACACTTCATACACATAAAAATACCCCAAAACGAAAAATCGGTGTTAAAAATACATTCCGACCAATTTCAGGATTTCAGCATGGCGGCATCGCCGTGCTATGGCGATGGCACCTCCGCCCACAGCGACAATTTGCCTTGGCCTGGCCATTTTCAACCGGTTTTGGTCGATTTCGGCCGACTTTATACATATTCCTGTAAAAAAACACGTTATGGGGCATCAGTTGGCCAAAAAACTCACAAAACGAAAACCTACCGATGGTGGGGCGGCTCCACCGACTTACCTTCGCGGTTGGAATTTTTTCTTCGGCCAATTTGTAGAAAATAGAATGATGAGCACAATGGTAAAAAAATTGCACGAAACAAAAAACGAGAATGGGTTCATCGGACGAGGTTGCGGGTTTTGCTCGCGGCGACGTCGTCGGGCTTTGCGCACGATTTTTGGCTCACCCATTGTTCATTTTACTCCAATATGGCCACATGGGTGCTCAGAACCAAATTCCGAGCGAGTAAGAGAATTTTTATCTTTTTTGGAGGTTAGAGGTGGTTTCCGTGAGGCGGCAGTCGGCGGTCGGCTCCTTTCTCCAGCGACTGGTTCTTCTTCTCCGGCGGGAGGCTGGCACTAAGGTTCAAGTTGAGTGTGATACGAAATATTTATACCAATCTCGCGTTAATATAGATCGTTAATCACATTTGATCTCGACCATTCGATGCGTCTAAGGAGAAAACGAATCTTGACTATTCAACGCATTTGATCTCGACCGTCCGATCGCATTTATAAAAAAAATGAATCTGAACAGTTTATCATAATTTGATCTTAACCGTCCGATCATGTTTAAAGGGAGAACAAATCTGGTCGTTCACGCGCGCGGGATCGATCCTTGGTCATTTGATCGCAGGGCATGGCATCTCGCGTGGCATTGACATTAGCGTGCCTTGCCACACGGCATGCTCCGGTTCGTTGGGGTTACTGACTAGCGGTGTTACGTGGTAAAATTTTTTTTATTTGCACTCTAACCCCCAATTTCTGATTTTTTTTAAAAAAAAAATATCTCCCGAACCTAAATTTTTACCTATTTTTTTCAAAATTATTTTCAATTTCATCCATAACCTATTTTTTCATAAATTCAACAAAAATAAAAAAAATTAATTTAAAAATAATTTTTTTTATATTTAAAATTTTAAAATTGAGTTCGGGTGAAGTTCCAGACCCGGGTATTACAACTCTCCCCCTCTTAAAAAAAATTTGGTCCCTCAAATTTATCTTCCTCTCACTTAATCAAATAGTTGGGGATACTGCACTCTAAAGTCTTATTCTAGCTCTCATATGGCTTCTCTATGTGTATGATTCTGTCATAGGACCTTAACGAATGAAATTTTCCTATTGTAGAGTACTATGCTCTTTTAGTGTATAATACCCACTGGTACCTCCTCATAAGATAGATCATCCTGAAGTGAAATGGGCTCGTGGGTCAAGATATGAGAGGGGTCCGAATTGTACCCTAGATAGCCTTGGAGGTAGTGCCAGTCTATAGGCGGCAGTACCAATTCTTTCTAAGATCATAAATGGCTCAATAAAGCGGGAATTTAGTTTTCCTCTCCTACCAAACCTACTAATTTTCTTGAAATTGGTAACCTTGAGGAACACTCAATCACCTTCCTCAAATTCCAAATCCCTCATTCGGGTATCCACATAACTCTTCTGCCTACTCTAAGTTGTCTGGATATTTTTTCCGGTCTTAACTATTTTAGTTGTAGTCTCCTCCACAAGATCTGCGCCGAACAATTTCTTATCACTCATCTCTTCCCAACCGATCGGCGATCTGCATCGGCGACCGTATAATGCCTCGTATGGAGTCATGTCGATACTTGCTTAGTAACTGTTATTGTAGGCGAACTCTATTAGGGATGAATAATCAGCTCAATATTCTCTGAAATTAAGAACACAAGCTCGAAACATATCCTCTAATGTGCGAGTGGTCCTTTCTGATTGTTTATCGGTTTGAGGGTGGAATGCATTGCTAAAATGAGCAGTTAGACTAGAAAATCTTTCTACAAATCTGCGGTAATAACCTGTTATTCCCAGAAAGTTACGAATCTCCTTGACTAAAGTCAATCTCTCCCAACCAAGCACTGCCTCAACTTTTTCAGAGTTTATTGACACTCTATCCCTTGATGAGATGTGCCAAAGAAAGATAGTCTATTTGAGGTAGAACCCACACTTACTCAACTTTGCATATAATTTCTTTTCTCTAATAACCTGCAAAATCTGAATTAGATGGTGAGCGTATTCCTTTCTACTTTTTGAATAAAATAGGATATCATTGATAAATATAATGACAAACTAATCTAGAAATTATCTGAAAACTCTGTTCATCAAATCCATAAAGATAGCTGGTGCGTTTGTTAGTTCAAATAGCATAACCAAGAACTCATAATGTCCGCACTTGATTCAGAAAGTTATTTTGGGAATGTCTTCTGCCTTGATCTTTACTTGATGGTAACCTGAACACAGGTCTATTTTGAAAAAGACCTTGACACCCTGCAACTGATCAAAAATGTCATCGATCCTAGGGAGGAGGTACTTGTTATTGATCGTGACCTTGTTCAGTCCTCTATAGTCAATACATAACCTTAATATCTCATCCCCATTCCTTACAAATGTGACTCCAGTACCCCAAAGGGACACACTATGTCGGTTAAACTCACTATCCTGCAAGTCATTGATCTGTTTCCTCAACTCTTCCATCACAACACGGCTCATGCGGAAATGGACAACTAAGATAGGTTGGGTGTCTGGCTGAAGATCTATGGTGAATTCAACTTCTCTATCCAATGATAGTTCGAGTAGTTCATAAGAAAACACATCCGAAAAGTCTTAGACTACCGAGATCTCTTGAATGCAAATTTATTTCTTAGGTTTGCCTAATGTAGAGAAAACAACCGAGTTAAACCATTTTGTAATAAGGTAATTGCCATGAAGGAATGATATATAAAATTTTTATTAACTTATAAATAACTCTTCATTAGAAGGGTTGAATACAAGTTTTTTGTAAAAATAATCTACAGTTGCGTGATATGCCGCTAGCCAGTTCCTTCCTAGGATTACATCAAAATCCCATGTGTCAGTCTCTATCAAGTCCATCATGGGTGAAAATGAGTCCCGCGGAAGAGGGACCAGATGTTGCTAGGGAGGGACTTGGTGATCTTGTGGTGGCACCTGATTGTATGGTGGGACACCAGATTATACTGTGGCGGTGCCAGATGATACGGTGGAGGGGCAAGGTTGTACGGAGATGACACTGATTCCTCTCACTGTGGGGGTAGCTCATACTGTGGCAGTGGTGGAGGGTCAGATAGCTCCCTCCTCTCTTCTCTATCCTGCTAGGCAGAGATAAGTCTCTCTAATATCTCGAAAAGCTGATCAACATCCTCTCAAAGCGACCCGTCTCAGGCTGTCCTATTCAGTTGGGGCCCTCCTCTCCTCCTGTCCTTGTACTTATTTTTCTCAATGAAAGGTTGGACGATAGTTCGTATTTTGTGTTTTTAAGTCTTTGTATATGGAATAGTTTTGAAGAACACGGCTCTGATACCAACTGTAAAGGCCCGAAACTTAAATGAAAATAAAATCATAAATAAAATTTAGAAACAAAATAATAGAGTTAGGGTTTACATCTTTATACAATACTGTAGAATGCCTAATAGGATTACGAGAATGTCTATTCTAAAAGAATAAATGAAAATCAAAGAAATGAATGAAAGACAAATAACTAAGCAATCCTATGACGACTTTCACTAGCTTTTAAAGGAAGTTTGGGTGGTGAATTATTCACAACTCTCTTGTTGATCGGGATTTAGATCTTTATTCTCTTGATCTAAAATTGTTAATGAATAGGTGAACTACACTAGTTCAATAAGATATAACACTAATCACAGATACAGAAAATTGAAAATTGGTAAAAATCATAAAAATAACCAATGTAGCTCTTAATTTAATGTAAATTCATGTACTATAGAGAAAACTCTTTATTTCATATTTGTGTAACAAGTCTTTCCCAACAATAACTTATAAAAACTCATTTTTATGCACTATTATTTATCACATATTAAATAATAATAAACGATCATTTTATATTTTTAACTACTTATCGGTACCCCTAAGAGTTCATAGGGATGTCCTCCTACTCGTGAACCTAATATCTAATTAAACAATTAACTGGCCGTTCCTATACCCCATCCGGTAATGGGTGCCAAATATTCCACTACTTTGATATCACATCTGGTATGAAAGTAAATCATATCTCTCAAACCTTACTGGTAAGGGACTTTCTAGACTTGTCTGATTGAGATGACGTTCACGGTAGGGTTCTCTATGTACCGGATTCGTTTTCCTTTTCTAGGTACTCAGTAAGTCTTTCCCATACAGATTTCTATCAGTATAATAATCAACCACACAATAACCATATCTCATTTTATACTCACAGTTCACTTAGACAACAATATAGTTTAACACAGCCAAATAACAAATGACCAAAATACCTGCACACAATGTAGGGGAAACAATTAACCAAATAACAAAAAAGACCATAAAAATCATCAATTGAGTTACACATAGTATAATAGTAACTAAATATGGACAATTCATGAAAATAAATAGGAAATCAAAATGACCATGAACTAACTGGTTCCGACTATAGTAGTGACCTATAATTATTTTTAAGATCCTCTAATTTTTTTATAAAAACACACAATTATCAATTATTAAGCCGCAATTTTTCGTAATAGAGAAAATGGTGAGGGATTGTTACCTGAATCGGTGTCCAAAATAGCGAACTTTCTACTGCGTCTACTGGCGGTCTCCGGGTTTCTTGAATTTTCTTACGGAGATTAAAACATGTTTCACATACCTAAAAATTCAAAGTGGGTGTTAAAAATTCATTCTGGCCAATTTCGGAGTTACGGCACGGCGGCACCGCCATGCTCCAGCGACGACACCATCGTCCGCAACGGTAGTGTGCCTTGGCTTGGCTGTTTTCAGCCGGTTTTGGCCAATTTCGGTTGACTTTAGACATATCCCTACGAAAAATTACGTTAGTGGGTATTGGTAGGCCGAAAAAAATCAGAAAACAAAACCCTACCGGTGGTGGAGTTTTCCTGATGCAGCAGCTCTGCTGGTTCACCTTCGCAACTGAAATTTTTTCTTCGGTCAATCTGTAAAAAATAGAACAGTGAACACAATGGTAGAAAAATCTCACAAAATGGGAAACGGAAATGAGCTAGGAGGTTGCATGCTTTACCAGCGATTTTTGGCTCACTCGCCGTTCGTTTTGCTCTGATATGGCCACAGGGGTGCTCGGAATCGAATTCTGAGTGGATATGAGAATTCTTATCTTTTTTGGCAGTCGAAGGTGGTTCTGGTGCGGCGAGGGTCGGCAGTCGGCTCCCTTCTCCGGCGATTGGTTCTTTTTCTTCGATGTGAGGCTAGCGGTTAGGGTTCGAGTTTAGTGTGATGCGAAATATTTATACTAATCTCGCGTTAATATGGACCGTTCATCATGTTTGATCTCGACAGTTCGATCGCGTCTAAGGAGGAAACGAATTTGGGTCGTTTAACGCGTTTGATCTCGACCGTCCGATCGCATTTAAGGAAAAAATAAATCTGGAGCGTTCATCGCGATTTGATCTCGACCGTCCGATCATATTTAAAGGGAAAACAAATTCGATCGTCTATGCGTGCGAGATTGATCCTTGGCTATTCGATCGCGGGGCACGTGGATCGCCCGCGTGGCATCCTGCGTGGCACCGATGTTAGCGTGCCTTACCACGCGACATGCTCTGATTCATCGGGGTTGTTGATTGGGCAGTCCTACGTGACAAAATTTTTAATATTTGCACTATGACTCCCAGTTTTTTATTTTTCTTTCAAAAACACCAATCGAACCTAAATTTTTACCCATTTTTCTCAAAATTATTTTTAGTTTCATCCCTAAATTATTATTTTTTTCATAAATTTAACAAAATTTAAAATAAGTTAATTTAAAAATAAATTTTTTTGTATATTTAAAATGTTAAAATTGATCTCGAATCAAATTCTGGGTTCAGATATTACATTAATTTAGTTAGAGTTAATTTTTTAATTGTATAAAAAAAAGTATAAATTAATAAAAATATGTGTTCCATATAAATCACATCATTGATAAAATACAAAAGAATAACACTAATTTTGAAAATGAGGTAAATTCGAGTCTAAGTATTTTAAATATTTAAATTAGATTAGTACTAATACCTTATTTTAGGTAGATTTATAATGATTTTAAATATATAATAATTTAAATTAATTTACAGTATAAATGAAACCCAATTCAACTTAGACCACGACCATCTAGCTCGTTAACATATATTAATTATTTTATAAATATTACTGAATAATTTATTACGTAATGTTGCAAATCATTTGGAGAATATTATAACTAAGAAATGGAAGTATAGGCATGGCAGCCCACTTAATTTACAGAGCTTAATTTCCAAGAAGCTTATGGCTTATGGGAGTACGAAATTAGGGTTTTAATCTTGTTTATAGAGTATTGATTATTTAATTTATGTGGGTTAAATGGGACACATGACATTGTCTATGCCTTCAGCCACACTCAATTGATTAGCAATAAGGTTTGTGAATTATTTAGTACACTAATATTTAATAATACCCAAGATTTATATCTCTTTGATATTTTTATAATGGAAGTGTATCCGATATTTTATAGCATTTGTATATAAAGAATTTCCTTTTTGACTTTAAAAAATAACAAAGAATTGAAATTGGGAATTAGAGACTGACCATCACTTTATACTAATCTTTCTTGCATATCCCAATAAATACACTTGATTTGGACTGGCTTAAAATATTAATACTACATATATATAATATCTGTGAGTGTGTGTGTGTGTGTGTGTATATATATATGAGCATGGGATTTGGACACTATTCTCAAATCAATAATGATGGTAATAATTAAGTATTAAGAGGAGAGCCTCACAATCTCCACTTTTGCTCTTTTGTGAGTTGCAATGGGAGAAGATTATGCAAATTGTCTCCGATCAAATCCACCATAACCCTCATTTTGATTTATGAGACTTGATTATTTTGATTTAATTTTTATTTTTAGCTTACCATATATATATATATATATATATATATCAGGACAATAAATATAATTAATTATTTTTAAACAAAAAATTAATCTAAACCATTAATCGCATTTGACCGCGATCGTGCCTAATAAAAATATATATCTGGACCGTTCACGCGCACGAAAATATTTTTAGGTTTTCCGATCGCAGGACACGCGGATCACCAGCGTGGGCTCCTGCGTGGTACCGAGTCAGCATGCCTTATCATGCGGCACGTTTCGGTTAGTCGATGTTGCTGATTGGGCGGTAATATGTAGTAAAAAAAATTTTAATTGCAATCTGACCCTCAATTTGGAATGTATCAAAAGAAGGTAAGATTAAAAATAATAATAATTATAATAATAAATAAAGAGCAGGTAGTGATTAAATTTAAGTCAAGAGTCATAAAATCTTCTTATAACGACAGAAACTAATGATAGGATTAACCATTTTGTTTGGCCTCACATGTCCAAACTGACATAATTATAAATTAATTAATATATATAATTTTGATCAATTATAAGTTTATCCATTATTAATAAATTTAATTAAGATTCGATTCTAAATTAACCGACGTTAAGATTATATAAACTAAATTTTGGAAAGATCGTAAGCTAACTTAAATGTAATTAATTAAAATTTAAAAGATAATTGGTTACCAAATAATTAAATTGTTAGATTGCCATTGGTTGGTGGTTAAGTGGTTGCCATTATTGGAGCACATGCTATCAACTCTTGCTGCTTCTTTCACCACCAACCACACCCTTATCTTATATAATATAATTAATACACAACTTAGATTAAACGTATCTTAATTTATATATATATATATATATATATATAAATCAATTACGCAAAAGGGTGTTGTATTATATATATTGTACGTAGAGATTTATGATTATTATGTATATAAGAATAATGTATGTATATATAATAATATCGGTATGGCCAAGATATTAAAAAAAAACAAGAACAACATGGAATTGATTGATTACTTTTGGGAGGGTGGGGGATATTTGGATGTGATTCTTTTTTGTTGTTTGTGGAGAAATTTCAGAATTGAAATTATGTTTTATAGCACTTTCGGTTTAATTATATGGGCGGCTAAAATATTATATTATATTATATATATATATATATATATTGTAATTTATACACTGTATGTATACAAATATCGTACATATATAGCACGTACAAGTTGCTGGTTTATTTTTCGTACGAGATATGAAATTTTATTCGAATTAAAAATATATAATTTAAAAAAAAAATAAAAATAACTATCTAATTAATTAGATTAATAAATAATTACATAATTATAAATTGACTATTACTATATATGTTTTTTTAATAAAAAATTATAAATTCAAATTTTATTATATTTTTATTTAAAATTTACTTTTACTGTATTATAATTAAGTCTGCTACGAGAGGTGGGATTTGTATAATTAATAGGCAATAAGTACTTTTTGGGTGGGACTCAAATTAATGAGCTTCTTGAATCATTAAGTGCTGAAACTGACACTGCGTATATGAATAAAGTTAAAAAGCAATGTGGCAGCTTAGGGTTCATATGTATATACATGAATGAAGCAATTAATAAAACCATGCATTGAGGTAATATTCCCACTAAACTTTTTTTTTTTATTTTTTATTTTTATATCTCCTAAGATCATGTGGTGGAGAAATAGAAGATTATAATTAATATTAAATCGATCGTCTTGTTCGAGTAATATTTTTAGGTCAACTTTTTTAATATCGAGATTAAACTTATTTCTTAGTAACGATTCTATTATTTTAACTTTACTAATTAATATAATACATATAAAATTTTAATTTATTTATAAAAATTAAACGTATAGGGTGAAGATATGAATCACATTTCATTATACGCAAATAAAATGACTATTATAGAAGAGTTACTTTCAATTTCTACATCAATAATTTGTATCAAATTTTCACTTATATCTAAATTTTCTATGTATGTATATATATATATATATATATATTGTGAAGTTGAGTCTTTCTTTTTTCCTACTTTGCATGTCATTATCAAATTAGAGTGTAAAAACTTGGGCAGCATGTGGGAGCAATGACGAAGTGGTGTTAATATTGCACAAGAAGCCAAATTCTTATCCACCACTTTTGTTGATTACAAATTTCAAATTCACAAGTCTCAAATCTCAATAATTGAAATATGAAATGTAAATCACACTGTCACATCTCCTATAAGTGACAAACAAAGTCACGAACATTACATATATATATATATATTTATATATATATATATATATATATATGTGTGTGTGTGTGTGCATCATCACCTTCCTCTG
This sequence comes from Carica papaya, assembly GCF_054855325.1. NCBI lineage: Eukaryota > Viridiplantae > Streptophyta > Magnoliopsida > Brassicales > Caricaceae > Carica > Carica papaya. The sequence goes on along the minus strand of NC_142312.1, from coordinate 1,386,199 downwards.
ATGTATTTTCTTCCAACCTCCATGACACTGACTTTACGTCTATCTTTCTACCACCTTTTTCTATTTCTTGCATCCTCTTCCAGTACAGTTCTTATCCCTATATGTATACACTTATATATGTACATACATGTTACATTTATTGGAGAACAAACTTTTAAATTACGAGTGTTCGTGGCATGTTTGAGCCAGTTGTGAAATAATTTCTTCCCATTATTATTTTGAAAAAGATAGTTTTTTTCAGAGAAATTATGTGTAGTATTTTTACTGAAGTTTTTTTTTTTTTTAACCGCGACTGAGGTGGAACGGAGAAGGTGGTTTATTTTTAGAGAGAAAGGTTTAATTTTTACTGTGGTAAATGTAAATCTGAAGGGATGGCATATCCCATCTTCTGCTCTGCAAAATCATTATATTTTTTTACCCTTAGTATATGATGAGCCAATGATTAAAATCCAGAGTTTACTTCGCGAATGAAAAACAGTGTAACGTAGGAGTTAAAAACACAGCTATATATACATATATATATATATATGGGTGCAGGAATGTTCTTTTTTAACTGCTATATATATATATATAGTTATATTATTCAATCATTACACCAACCTCACTAACTAATAAACCACATTCCACTAATTAATTTTGTGGTGCAACTAACCTCATTGACCCATGCTTTATTTTTCTAATTTTTTAATTAATTAGTCTTTGAAGATAAATTAATTAATTAATTAATTTAGTTAATAAGGAATGGTCAAACACATAATATTCCTGATTTTCAGTAGGAAAATAAAAAAACATAATAATTATCTTTAAATCTAACTTAAAAGTTTATTTATTTTTTATTCTGAAATATATATTTTTTTTGAATTATCAAAATTAAATTAACAACGTAATTTTGCTTTAATTAATTGCAAAAATGGGCTAATACTGTTTTTAATGATGATTAAGATTTTAGATTAAAAAGAGAAAAATCCAAAGGGCAATAAATAAAAGTCTTTTTTAAGTACCACCATCACATGGCCAACAGTATTCGCCATTGCCAAATTCAACAAAGCAAAATAATAAAAGTTCAAAAGTATGATAATCAACTACTTAAGATTACTCGATGTCACATCAAAAATGTATTAACGGTAGCAAAGTAATATTATATACGCACATACATGAATTAAAAGATAAGAAGGTATATATATATATATATATATATATTGTGTTATTTGATGATCAAGAAATTGTAATGTTGACATCCACAATATATATATATATATATATACACACACACACAAATCTAGCTCTAGACTTATTGGTTCCACTTTCAAAGATCCTACTTTACATATAAGCATGTAGAAATTAAATTCACACCCTTATGTACATATAAGCATTTCAGTAAGTCAACATATACATTTTCATATTATACATATAATGGTCGCGAAGATTATTTTAGTATATATTAAGAATTGTGGAGGACATTCATACTTGTAGTAGTGAAAGATGACCATATTAATATGTAATTCTGATTTAAATATAAACATACATACATATACATATATATATATATATATATGAAAACTCGAGAGTCTCCTCTACAATTTGTCTATACTCAAAAGAAACTATAACGTCCTTCAGAAACAATAAGTATGGATTGATTCTATATATTGAAAACTGATCATATACGTGTATGATATAAATAGTTGATAGTTCAAAATTAAGTAAAAAAGAAAATTAAATTTGAAGTCCATAGAGACATGGATTAGTACATTGAACCAACGTTACAATGTAATGCTCTCAACTATCTTTTGTCTGCCACTAGGACATGTATAGATATATATATATATATATATATAGCTCTGTCAATGTAGGGCACTACGTCGAAGCCTACGTGAAAGTTGTTCTGCAATTCATGGATACCCTTTTTCTATCTATGGTTATTATGGGCTTTTCTTTTGAAACCTCCTTCGAGAGTTTCCAAATGAGGATTGGATGCTGGGAATTTTAATACTTTTGCTAGCGTCAAGAAAATATATTTAATCTACTACATGCAATTATAACAAAAGACAATCAGCTTTTTGTTAAAAAGAAAATAATTACTCGAAGGCTTAGGGGTAGGGAGTAGTGGGTAGGGGGTAGCTGGTATATTATATGGCCTACAACCATATCTAATCAATGGAGGGAGCTCTTCTTTTTGTTTAGACTGACTGCCTTTTATTTATTTACCTTTTCTGGAATTACCTGTGCTAGTAAATTGTACATGTTACCTTTTTAAAAAAAAAAAATTTACCTAACTTAAAGTAAGACTATTATTCATGAAGTCACAATACCAAAATGACCCACTATAGGACTCTACCCATAACCCAAATGAACTAAGAGTTCAATAACCTGATAAACCAAAGGACAGAGTACCTATTATTCATGAAGTCACAATACCAAAATGACCCACTATAGGACTGACCCATAACCCAAATGACCTAAGAATTCAATAACCTGATAAACCCAAAGACAAGATACCCAAAACTAAACAAATTCCAAAACCTAAACCTCCTTGATTAATTCTATCTTATAATAATAAATACTCTCGAATTATTAGAGTCTGGCAAACTCAAACCTATAACCCACAATGGTCTCTGGTGATTCCTATAATGATCAAAAAGTTGTTGTTAGTTGGGCACAGAGCAAGCCAGGCTGAGCTTCTCAACTGCCTTCATTAATTCCTACCGCAATGTTTGCCAAGAAAAAAGACATTCAATGTGAGTCCAGAAAAGAGGAAGCATAGGCACACTGACCAACCAAGTTACGGGAGGCAGAGCCACAAAGACTTCACTCCTTGCTCCTTCACAGCTGCCAATGAGTGGTAAGAAACAACGAGGAGCCTCATCAAATTCAATCTTAGTAACAAACTAAAGAACAAAAATTTATCATGCTGCACCCAGAGTCCCAGAGTACTTTAACAAAGAAACATTGATTTTTCAAGCATACAAGTTAGAACATATAAAATGACCAACAACAACTTAAAGTTTCCTATAAATATTATATAGTAAACTTCACAAGCACTAGTTTTCTTAATTAAATGTTCTACAATAATCACGGCAATTTTAAAACAAAACATAAACTAACATCAACTTTCATGCCAACCAAAACATAGGTACGAGAGGTTACAAATCTCAACCATGGAGTTGCTATACTTCTTCAAACCATCCTTCTATTTGCATTTTTCTCTTCTGGGATCTTCCTTCTTTCTTCCCACCTGTGCAGCTTCACGTTTGACTAGTTCCGGTTCTTTGATTTCTCCATTGCTCTGGGAGCTGTAGATAGACCATCATAGTAAAACACTTGAGAGAATTGAGAATATCCACTCAACAGAGATTCAAAAGGGAAGTGAAAATGTTGGATATTGTGAACACTGACAGTTGAAAAAGATGAAGAACTGCAGTTGCTCAATTGAAATCTTTATTGGGATCAATTAAATGACAAGCAACAGGAAGGAGAAGAGCAAAAAAACAAAAAACCATTGCTTTACCAGGAATCATACATTTGTGTAGAAGAATTTAGTAGACAAAATTCATTTTATCATGCATAACTCAGCTGCATTGCTTACAAATATCAACTGTCTTCATAATAATCCATGATCCACAAGTTCACAAATATATGAAAGATGATTTTCAATCATTTCACCTTCTAATGTAAACCTCTTAGCTTACCACACATTTTATTTACCTGTTGCATACAGGCTTAAATTAGGTGGTCCAGATAAGATAAGAAGAGACTGAATCCAGGTCTTGTTTCCAATCTGTTAAAATGTGAAGATGTTCTCCTATAGCAGACTACGGTAGGAACCTACAGTACATTATTCAAATCCAGCATACCAACGCACTACTGATACACAAGTTTGGAATAATAAAGTCAGGTTGCCGTATCCAAAAATCTAAATTGATAAGAAAAGACCAGTTTAGCATTTTATATTATACTATAACACATCTCTCACATTTAAATTTTGAACTTAATATGTGATCTAATTCAAAAAACATATATGCATAAAGGCTCAATAGTGATCAACTAGAGATCAACGTAAGCGAAAAAAAAATTTAAAAAGCTCTGGAAGATCCAAAAGCCTAATAGTGGGCAAAGAGAAGTGGAAAAATTAATAAGATGTGCAGGTAAGGTACTAAGGTTTGACTTATGTAAAAATAGGTTACTAATTATCTTAAAAACTTAATCTATAATGAATCCAACCTATTATTCAGGACTGATACTAAAAGTGTGAAATAATAAAGTTGGGTGACCACTGAACAATTTTTCAAAGAAGTTTAACTTGATAACAGGTGGCTCAGCTTAGCACATAAATTTAATCCAAACAAAGGCCCAATAGTAAGCAATAAGGGTACAAGTCCAACGGTAAATGGAGGTTTTCATGGCTCAAAGGCCTAATAATGGGCAAAGAAAAGGGGGGAAATAATAAGATGTGGAGGTAATTTTTAAAGTTTGAACTATGTGAAATAATTAAGTTGGGTTACCAATTATCTCAAAAAACTTAATAAGACCCTTATTATTCTTCCATCATTTTCCAACATTAAGTTAGTAATATCCTTATGAATTCATTTTCCTCAAAAAGATAATAGTAATGGCAGTTGGCAACATATTAAATCCAACCTGACACCAAAAATGTTTTCACAGCGATAATGGCAGTTGACAACATGCAGAAATTTAATAAGCCTAACCCACCTCTATTTTATCTTACATAAAGGCATGCAAACACAAAATGGGTGCATGAAATTGCATAAATGCAAATGGCTAGCCATCCAATAACCACGAGTTCTAATACCAGGAACAATTATCAAATGACTTGAATGAATTTATTTCTATTAAAAAATATACAGACCCAAGCCAATGGCATCAGAGCTTTTCATGATCTTCAGCCTCTTGCATGAATCAATAAACATCCTGCAATTTTTACACCAAAGTTAGAAGAGAATTTCATAAGATACTTTAAGAAATGAAACTACAGTTCAAAAATAATTGTGATCATCTTAAAGAGCTTTTAGTGAAAGGCAGTGCATTTTACCAATGATGTCATCTTTATCCATGAGTTCCCAGTTAAGATCACGGCATGTCAGATCTCCGGCTTAGATACCGTGTCAACAATCGTTTTAAACATGATCCCAAAAGCTTATGGTAATTGGAAAATCCAACTTTGTTTTTGCAATAAGAAAAACTATGGCACTAAATACTACCCTTAAAGCAAAATGGTAGACCAAGAACCTCACTTTGGATTTAACAGTTTTAAACATATGATGGTATTCCAATATTCACAAAACCTCACACTAAACAACTCATAATATTCCCCAAATGAGAATTAGAAAATGGAATTATGAATAATACTGTTACAGACTTCAGTCACAAATTTAATTGTCAACAGGAAAAAGCAAAGAACTAAAGCATAGTTCTCCAAGAAGATATAACCATATAAAATCAGCATGATTAAGTACATAACATGTAATGAAAAAGCATTTTTCAAGCAAGTTAATGACTTTCTGGCATAATTCTTGCATAATAAGAAAATGACTATATATTGACATTTCAAATAACATTATGTTGCTGGAATTTATTAGAGAAGAAAATTCAATAAAATTTATGCATGCAGATGGAATGAGCTGATGTGTTCAATCTAAAGAATTTTTCTTTTAACAACTATCCAATCAAAACAATTAACATATCAAATTCAAATATTTAAGGCAAACAGAAGCAAGTTTCTGTTGATTGACACTTACTGCCAAGGAACATCTCCAACGAGCATCCAGTCACCATCTTTATCCTCATAGGTAAGCACATATTCTGATCCGTGGAGAAGATCCTTCAACTTACTCTCACTCAACATATCCCTTCCAGGAGCTACGTGAGAACCACATTGACCTGAGATCAGATTAACTCCTTAGCAAGCATGTCATGCTCATAAAGAAAATTTACATTAACTGCACGCCAAATTATTACAATTTTGTGTATCAAATTTACGTTGACATTATCACAGCATCAAGGCGAAGCAATAACTTACCAAGAGTAAAACAGCTAAACATCTTTTCAAGGGCTGAAGACAACTCTCTATAGGTGGAGTAAGTTCTCAAGTCTACCTTTCTCAGATAAGGAGCACCATCCATGCTAACTTTCACAAAAAGAGCACCAGGACCAGGTTTTCCATCAACTTCATCATTGTTTTTCAAGGTGGTGGCCAATGTGTTCTTTCTAAATGATCTAATGGGTGGCCAACCAACAACCTGCGCTCTGCAATGATTGCCATATGGTAAACACAGCAACTATAAGATTAGAAAGTCTTGTACATAATCCATATCAACAAATCCTTGAGTCATACTCGCACTAATTTGTACTTACTTGGCAGCAGGGGCACTGCTACTATTGTTCGAAGCACCAGTTTGGTTAAGGTTGCTTCCATTTGGAATTCGTGGTCGTTCCTGAAGCATATTCTGGGGCACATCTTTTTTAATGGCTGGTTGAGTCCCAGAGTTGCGGGATGATAGCATGACATTGATTGCTGAATTATTAGGATACTTTCCTTGCCCCACAGATTGTGGAGATTCAGAATCAGATCCAGTAGCATGAAACATCCAATTCTTCTCAGTATATGCAGATCCTTTCACCTCAGAGAACTCATCCATGGTGTCAGAGAATCCTCTTTTGTTGCCAGAAACAACACTCTTATGGGATGATGAGCACACACCATCCTTCAAAGGAAGCAGTGGAAACAGTGGCTTCTCATCAACTTTCCCTGAGCCCAGCAAGCATAGATCTGGTTCTCTCTCAGGTGATTGTGATCCAGGGAGACCAAGCCGCAGTTCTGTGGCCTTCAAATTCAGATTGTTCTTGTTATCCTCTGGAAGGCTGGAGACAGCTGAGCTGTCAACTGAAGAACAATCTGACAACCCCAGATAGTTCCGTTCTTTTAACCCAGATCTGTTCTGGGAAATACAGTCAACAGAGGGTGAAGAGGCCACCAAAGAGACATTGCTCTGCCCTTCTTCCACACCCAGCAGTGGCGGAGACATCAGATTCCAGAATTCTCAAAATAACCTCCTTAACAATTCAAATAATAAGAAAAATAACCTGAATTAAATATGCTGTTTCATTCAGAGGAAATTGTTGTTTAAAAGGAAAACACCATAACTAATCTAAAATCACCCAAATCCAATCCATCGTCCCCTTCCAAATCCAAACTCAGCAGTAACATTGCCGTCAAGTAATTCTATAGCTTAAATTTCACAAGGATACTTCCTGATGATTTTCTTGCTTTCAAGAGTCAACGGAAGGAAATCTACTTCTCAAAGCACCAACAAGTGAAAGGAAAGCAACTAAAATAACGATCTTTTAATAAGCAAAGAAGAAAAAACTCAATCCCCTTCACCCAATCTCAACAAATTGTCTAGAAAACCAACTTCTATATACAGAATGTATGCTTATAAGTAATTTCAGATATATTAAATAGAAGGAAACTGTTCAGGTAGAATAATTCAGAAAATCTTATAAAAAAAAAAGCTTCTATTCATGGAAAATAAAAATCAGCTCACAGATTGAAGCAGATTTGGATACTTAAAAAAACCCCTACAAGATGGATCTTAACTAGCAGAGAGAAACGGAAACGCAAAAGCTTAAAAGAAATGTAAGCATTAAGTTTCGGAAGAAAACAAGTCCAAGAAAGTCAATAAAATAATACTACTCATCAAAAAAAAATCCCATACAACTGTTTTGGTGCTGACTTGATTTTTCCCGAAAACGAGATGTATAAAAAAAATGTAAAACTAATTCTCTACACTTTCTCGGCGACCAAACCGACTGAGGAGGAACCAAACTGGAAAAAGAAAGAATAAAAATGATTTGAGCTGCAAAAAACTTACAGGCGGAGATCTTAACTTCCTAACCTAAGAAAAAAACGATAAAAGTACAAAAGGATCACCAAAACGAGAAGTCCACAGAAAAAAAAAAAAAAAAAAAGACTCCACCAAAAAACACTAAAGCATCTTGAAGAGAAAATCCACAAGACCACAACACAAAGCAGAGAAGATATATATCACTTAAGAACAAGATCCCAATATCTGCAAACAAGAACTTCAAGCGAGACAAAACTCAACCGAAGAAAAACGCAGTAAATCATTTCAAAAGAAAAAGGATAAAAACGAGCTGAAACAGACCGTTCAAAAAGCACAGGTACCTGAACAACGAAAGCAAAACAAGCCAATTTATGGATCAGACAAGGTTGAAGAAGACCGATAAACGCATTCAAGTCTCAGAGGAGGAAAGCACGAACTGTATCGAGAGAAAAGCACGGCAAGAAAGAGAGAGAGAAAGCTCAATGTCCTTCTATTAAGCAGAAAGCAACAAAAGCTATCTCTGAGAAAAATAAAATAAAATTAAACAAAAAAGGGAAAGGGGCAAAAAGGAAATTAGGCCCAAACAGGTTTTTCTTTTTAATATCCTTTTGGACCGGTTCGTTTTTATTAGTGCGCCGATCTAGGAGGAGGAATCTGATCCGACGGCTGAGATTGATTGAAGTATTGGAGAATCTGGACCGTTCGATCGCGATGGAGGAATCGTAGATAAATCAAAATCTGTCGTTATTACAGGTGGAATAGTTTATGAGGAAATGTCTTTGTAAAAGATGGTTTGTGGTTTCCCGCTTTCTCGTTGTACACTTGTACTTTGCCACTGGCTGGTTCTTAAACAAAATCTCGAAAATACCCTTCTCCGCTTAATGACCAATATGCCCTTAAATTTAAACAATTATACCAACGATTTTAAATATAAAGTTTTTTTTGGATTGAATATAATAAGATAACATATTATCTATTATTAAATGTTGGCATTATGGAAATGTTATTTAAACATGTTATGTCACATTGGTACGTCATATTCAATTAGTTTTTTTTAGAAAAAAAAATAATTTACATTAATTCATTAAGGTATTATATCATTCAACATTGTAAAACATGTACACAATTTTTACTATACTTTAATATATAAAATTTGAAATAAGTCAATTTGTTCAGTATGCTATTGATTATTATAGAAAAATAAAATTAATAATAATAATAATAATAAATTTATGAATATTATTATTCAAGGTTTGAAGAGAATCAAAATTTTATTTACTTAAATTGTTAAATAATAATTTACTCAAATTATCTTAAATAATTACTTATTATAATCGGAAATCAATTTAGATTTTTAAGAAATTTTAGTAAATTAATTCCTATGGACCGTTATTTTAATTGGGAGATGGGTATAGAATCAAGTGTCGTGTCCCCTTTTTACATAAAATTTTAATTATATTTAAAATTTCCTTACATTTTTATTATATTAAAAATTTCTTCGACTTTTATGTGTGTTTTTTTAATTATGTTTGCATTATTGTATAAATAAAAATGTATTTAAATAATAAAAATTTATTATAATTCTCACCCAATAAATATTTATGCAATCACAACAAAGTATTATTATTTTTTTGTTTGGGAAAATAAATTAATTATCGGTTAACATTAACATTTTTTATGTTTTATTGTTTTTTTTTTAAATGATATGTATGGAAAACCAAGTCTGAAAAAGATGAGAAGAAAATGACAGCATCAACTATTTTGACATGATGGACAAACAATGATCATGGTGTTACATGAGTATGTGTGTGTATTATATATATATATATTATATGATATGAGTGTGTGTATATATATAATATTCAATTCAATGTCAACCCAATTGATTAAACTAGAAACTGAATTATTAAAGCTTTAAAATTGACTACTAAATTTTTTATTATCTAATTACTTAGAAAAAATGCACTTGATTACTCAAGCTCAAAGACTGAATACTTCAATTCAAAACTGTCAGTATGGAATGGTTTAAACTGTCACGTACAATTCATAAAAGTGAAGAATAAATTTATAATTTATGAAGAAAATAAAATACGATAATTGTATTAATTAATTAATTAATTAATTAACGGTGTATGTAATATTAATTTATGTAGAGGGATAAAATCGGAAAGTGGGAAAAAAATTTGGGGGGAGAGGGGGAGAATCACGTAACGAAGCATTAAATGAGGGAAGGGGACAGAAGAAAACAGGGGAAAGAAGTGGGATTGGGGGGACAAGAAAGCGGCAATTGAAGTCCGTTTGCCGGGTGGTGACCGAGACAATCCAATCCCTCTTTCTCTCTCTTATCCTTAATAAATTAAAATACCCTTTTAAGAAATTATTAATTTGTCCCCCACTTATTTCTTTACTTTTTTTATAATTGCCCCAAATCTTTTGGTATTCATCGATCATACCCTCAAAGCAATTAAACTTCAGTTATAAATAATAGGGTCTTATAATTTTATCATATATTTTTTTTTGAATTTATATTTGGCTCCGTCTGTGAGCATTAAATAAGGGCCTGAAAAGTAAAAATAGTTACCGGGTAGGGGGGAAAAGTGAAAATAAAAAGGAAAATTACGGGGGAGGGGGGAAAACGTAGGAAAGGGCAGTGCATGAGCCTGAAGCGTGATGATGATGAAGCGCCACGCTTGCGGGCAGCAATACTCAGCGGGTTTCTGTAGGCGTGCGTGCCGTCTGCCCATCATCACCCCCACGTCACCATCCCGATTTCCTCCTCCATTTCCTAAAGATTTTGTGTCCTCCCACGCCTCTCTCCTCTTTATTTATTCTTTTTATATTTTTCTTATATTTATTAGTAAATCAAAAGTATTTAAAAAATTACAGAAATTAATGTATAAATTTTAATAATATTTTAAACTATTTAAAAAATTAGATTGAATTTGACAAACTATATACATATATATGTATTTGTAGCATGTGTAAGAGTGTACTCCATCCGCATATCACTATATTTTAAGTAATTATAAATATTCTAATTAATTGTCTTAAATTTTAATTGACGGTTTGTCTATTTCTTTAAAATAATATAAACTACACGGGTAATTTTTAATAATTGCTACTATTTATTTTTAGTAAAATTTAATTATTAAAAAAATTAAAAGAATCAACATGTCATATAAAATATTGACGGACAATATATATATATATAAATGGTTTGATTTATTTTCACAAATAATAAAGTTAGGCATAAATTATTATTATTAGTGTGTCAATTCTTTATATAGATTAATATTCGAGTACACATCTATTTTATTTTTTGGTTCAATTATTATTTTATTTATTTTTAGTAAAATTATCACTATAAATTTAAATAAATTATTTTTTCAAATGATATAATGGTAAGACTTAATTCGAATAATTAATTATAAAATAAGAGTGTTATATTATAATTCAAAATTTTAAAATTTCACCATAATTTGATTTAAAATGTAATTTTTAATTTTATTTGAATGTCGTAAAAATAGTATAAAAAATATAATATTTTTATTTATAATCATAAATAAAAAAATAAGACTAATATTATAATTATTTAAAATTAAAAAACTCAATTGCTTGCTTTTGACTCTGAAATTTGATAATAAATTATGTCGACTCAGAAATGGAAAGTATTTATTGGCATGGAATTATGAGGGACGGATGAAGTGAGAGAGAGAGAGAGAGAGTAATTAGGAAAATAATTAAGGTTTGGAACTTTGCTTTGCGTCCACAGATTTTGCGGGGCTGCGCCACGACACTGGGACCCAGTGCCGGATAACCTCCGCTTTTGCCGGTGACTTTATACATTGCATTAATCTAATTAAATTAAATTAATCAAACTTTATACTAAACCACACACCCAACCCCGGTTAAATCCCACTATTAATCTTTAGTTTACTCGTACCTCTACCTTAATTATTAAATTAAATTAAAATTTTTGATTTTGCTATTATGACAAATATAATATTTTTCTCATTAATTTTATTTAATTTAAAATAAATCAAATATATAATTTTAAAAATTAAATTGAGTGTAATATTATTTACGAAAATTAAAACTAAATAACTAGGCTAACTAATATAAGTGGTGTTGTTTAGATTAATATAATTTTATTTTAATTTAATGAATAAATCGTAATGAAAATATTATTTTTTTTTTGAATTAATATTACGAAATTATTGTTGAAAATATGTGAATTAGAAATAAAAAATAAAAATATTATAATTGATTTGGTAGGAGTGAGAATAAATAAAAGCATAATGAAATTAATGTTTAAAACGCCGTACAAATACGATATCATAAATTGACTTACATTATTAAAATGAGTAAATCAGGTATAAAGAGAAGTAGGTTTACACCCACTGAGATTCTGACACGTGGCAAATAAATGTAAAAAATTATTGGCGATAGGATCAAAGGCACGTGGTGAGTGAGAGAGACTGATTGAGAGGGGTCTAAGGTGGTTCAAAGTCAATGGTTAGGAGGTTGGGGTCCACGCTAGCACGCCCGCATCTGATAACTCACGTGTGCCAAAGTACATGTATCATTTTCTTAAGCTCTCTTTTGATTTTAATGCACCCGCCCCCTGAAACTACTTCCCGGCGTTAAAAGATAACTTTAATAAATATATATATATATATATATATATATATAATATATACATATTTTTAATTTAAGAATATATTTGTTTTAAGAAATAAAATAAATCGTTACGAACAGATTTTTTAAGTGATAAAACAATATATGAAAATGGATAAAATAATTATGAAGAAATTGATATATACCTTTTTTTTTCCCCCATAATTATATCTTGTTTTTTATTTAAACTCCATAAAACCTTTTAAGAGAAAAAAAAAATAAACTGAGGCCCAATATAAAATGGGTTTAAGCCCAATTGGGAACTCTGGCCTAGCCCAGCTAAACTCATTTACACTTTGTCCAAACGTGGGCCTAAGATATGACTTGTTTGGATTGATGGACCGAGTGGCCCGTAATCCCCATTTTCCATATCATACTTCGTTTGCATCAGCCAAACAGCGGATTATGATTTATAATATGAAAGAGAATAAAATATAAAATTCTTCCTTTAGAGTTTAAATTCTCTAGTACAATTTTTTTTTTTTTTTATTTTGGCAATTCAAAAGTAATTAATTGGTAGTTAAAAATCATAACATTCTGAATTATTTTTCTATTAAAATATTATATTTCTAAATTCTCATAAGAGCTTTATGGAGTTTCTTATAGAACCTTTGAAAAATACTAATTATTAAAAAACAAAAAAATTAATTTGTAATTATACTTAATCAGATAAGACAAATCTACAATCTACCCAATTGTAATTTTATTCCAAAATTTTGGAATTGCAAATTATAAATTCCAATTTCCAAAAATTCCAAAGTCAAATCAATTAGGCAAAAGGAATTTGCAATTTGATCACTAAGCTGGAGGAGAAGAAGAAATTTCTCTTTATGGAATTAATATTAAATTTTATTTTTTTTCCGATTAGAGAAAAAATTTAAAATAAATAAATAAAATACAACTCATTTATTATTAGTGTCATTATTATCTATAAGCTAAATTTTGAAAAATAGATGTAGTGAAAATAGCCGTGCCGTTCACTTGAAAATTTATTTTCTTTGGATAATGAGAAAGAAAGAACAAAGTTATGCAAAAGTAAAAAGATTAAACATAACATATTCGAGGTCAGGAGACCCTAATGAAGTTCTCACAGAATTTTCGTAAAGAGATGCAGTAGCTGATAGGAGTCAAAGGAGTTGGAGAAAGCTTGATTGGTTAAGTAGCCAGCGCATTCATTTCATTCGCAATATGTTGTATTTTTACTGTTCAATCTTTCAAAAATAAAATTTTGACAGTTAAAATCAGAAAGAAATTTGGATTTGGGTCAAAGAAAATTTATTGATTATATAAATATATATATTCAAAGTCAGTCAGTTGAATTAATTGATCTTATTACAGCATTTTCAGAATTTTATTGAAAAAATAAATAAATTGAATGTCCAAATCCCATGTTACCCAATATTCTTCATTCTAGGAATTTAGAATGATAGATGGATGATGTGAAAGGCGGCTAATTTCACATCCTATATATTGAACAAAAGGAGCTCTATATATAATTCTGGCATGTGGGTCTGACTCAGTTAACACGAAGTGGATAATAAATAAATCTATATGTGTGTGTGTATATATCGAAGAAAGATATAAGACCCATAAAGCTTGCCATACTGAATTTCTAAATGAAATGAATAAGAGCAAATTTCAATCGGAGATGGATATGGAAGTGCAGGGAGGTGAAGAAAAACAAAAACAAGATATTAATATTTAATGGTCAAAAAAATCACACTGGATAAATAAAGCGACTACTTCATCCACCAAAAAAAATCTATATATATATATATGTATATATATATCTAATAGAATATCCTTTCAATATTCTGTCCTTTACTTTCACTTTTCATGGTCCCGGAATATGAAATTCGTTGGTGTAATTCGAACAAATAGTAAAATAATAAATAATAACAGATAAGATCAAAGGAAACCATCTCCAACATGCATGCATACACACACACACATACATATACATATATACAGACTAAAAATGGCATGGAAATTGAAGTTAAAAGGTTGTGTATATGTATAGATTACTCCCAAAGGGAGGCAAGGACAATGGTCGTCTGGTAAGGTGGAAAAAGACTGGTGAGAGCCAAGAAAATTAAGGTTGGATATACATATATATACGTATATGTATATATGAGAGGGACCTCCGTAAGGGATATGGCAGCCAGCCACACCACACTACGCTATATCACGCCCTGTTAAATTTACAGCTCGAACTGACGTGTTTGAGAGGACCCAGTAATTAAACCCATGAATCTTTTAAGGTCCCCCCCGCGCGGCGTCCCCTCCATTTCTGTTTAAGATGCTCAAATGAAAATCTGTCAATTTTCTCGAGAAAATTTTTGGTGTTTGGCCAGCTGGTAGTTTCAACAATATCATCAGATAAATTAAGGTCCATTCTGTATCCACATCATGAAGATAGTATTCATATATATATATATATGTATGTATATACGTGACAGGGATGGAGATTTTTCGTTTGAAATTCTTCTCCGAGATTTCTTTGTTAATCGGTTTATTAATTTATTTATTAATTAATACATTTGAAGTTCGTGTTCCGCACGTCAAATCCTCTGTATAAAGATTTTAAAGCTGCACAGTTTAAGTCTCGCTACAACCCAAATTTGTTTGGTAGTAACTGGTAAGATACAGTTATAGTCAACGCCTGTACATATATATATATATATATTTTCCGAATTGAAATTAATTTTTTTTTTTTAAATTTCTTTTGAGATTTTGGGTATAAATGATATCTTGTAATTTTTAAATTTTCACTGTGAAATTCATAAGAGTAGTTTAAGTTTTTAATTAAATTAAGTGGTAAAATTAACACTAATGATTAGTTTGTCTTGAATTATTGAACAATGATTTTCAGTATAAATGAATTTATAATTACAATACAAGTGAAAATCTTCACTCTTATACTGATTACAACACATATTACATATATATATATACACACACATACATACATGTACTGTCTTTTAGGAGTCTCAAAAGGCCAAAAACCCAGATGGGATCTCTTAACCCTTAACACCGGCACAACCAATAAGATCTTCAAACGTATATAAATTAAAATAATACATAACATATATATGTGTATTGAATGAGCTGATGTAAAGTGGTGGTGACAGCAGCATCAGTTCTGAGTACTGTTAATACGACTAAAAACAGTAGTTATAACAACATGTATGTATGTATGTATATGTTTCCTTGGAGCGACAATTTCATCCCCCACGAGACTCAATTTTGGCTTCACAACCTTTTTTCTTCAACCAAAAATTTCTCTCCCAGTCAAACCTTCTACTGTTCGTACTCCCACTAAAATTGCTTCTCCCCCCAAATCCCACCGTCGTGAAATTTCATTCCCTCATTTTCTTTTTTTTTTTCTTTTCTTTCTTGGGGTATAAATATATTGTATATAATCTAATTTGGGAAGCCAGTTGCAAATTTTGACAAAAACAAAATTCCACCAATACGTGTAATATAATATTGTGTGTGTATGTATGTATGTATATATATATATATATATAGATACATAAAAGTTGTCCAATGAAAGACAGGAGAGAAGAGTACGAACTATTAGGTTTGGTACCGTCGATAAAGTGAGCAGCAATTTCCCATTTACCCAATCCACCAAGCTTATATTTTTACGTCAAAATTTTTTATAATAAATTAAAAATTTTAATCCAATTATATTTTTAATAAATATAAATTTGATTAGTAACTAATAAGAATTAAATAGCAATTTAAATAAAACTTATTAAACTAAAGCAGGCAGTGCGGTGGTGCCAGCTAAAGGCCATTTTCGCAAATTACTCCAGAAAACATTATTCTCTTTTCTGGTTTATAAAATTAATAATAATATTCTTTTCTTTTTTTTTTTGTTTTTTTTTTCTTCATTTATTCGCTTTAGTTAATTTCCCAAATCCCTTAATAATTTATTTTTTAAAAAAAATAAATAAATTAATTAAATGACTAAATTTTACATTTTGAAAATTTAGAGAGAAAAAAGAAAAAGAATTTATTTTAATTTATTTTTTAATTGAAAATTAAACAGGTGGAGCCCACCTTAATCCGTACGATGGCCCGAACATTCGGACATTTAACGTGTACCTTTACACGTACCCATCTCCACTTTCTCTCTCCCTGCGTTTTCTTTTTTTAAAATATTTAATTGTTTTTTAAATTTTAAATTTATTTTTATTTATTTATTTTTTTTTATAAATCCTCGAATCCTCTCTTCTCAACTCGCCCCCCTTTCATTATTTATCAGTCCCTCTCTGTTTTACATTTCCGCATTCTACACTCTTCTTCTTCTTCTTCTGCTTCTTCTTCTTCTTCTTCTTCTTCTCTCATGAGACAAGGAACAAGGAGGAGTTGTGGGAGCTGTTGCATAATCAGGATCCGAGTTGCATGCGATGGAGAGTCCGGAGTTGTCGCCGCCCCACGCCGACGCATCTCGCCCCTCGCTTGGTTTCCCGCTAGGAACGGCGTTACTCTTGATCGTCATCTTCAGTCTCAGCGGCATCTTCTCCTGCTGCTACCACTGGGAGAAACTTAGATCCCTCCGCCAATCTCTCTCCGGAAACCACCCCGATCATCCCGGCCGCGACGATCTCGAGGCCTCGCCTTCCAAATCTATTCCGCCCCCTACGGTATGTCACCTCCCCGCTCAACTCACTCTTCTCCACTCCTCCTGCAAATCTAACTCTCGTTACTACCACTCGTCAATTTCTTTAACTGAAATTCGAGTCTGACTCGGTGAAATTTTGTTTGGATTCAAAATTTAGGAATTGAAGAAAATTGAAAGCCAGAGCTTCTCGGTGTTAATGCCAGGTGATCAGATCCCTAAGTTCATCGCATTGCCGTGTCCGTGCGAGCCTCCTCGAGCAGATAAGAATATCGTGCTGGAACTCCAGAAGCCTCCTAAGCCGCCACGTCTGCCGGTGCCTTTATATTAGCCGGCGTCGATTACTCACTTAACCATTCCTTGTATATAATCTATATAATAATAATATATTATATCAGGAATTAATTAAGAAGGAAAATATTTAGTTCAACATGATTACTAGTGCAGATCGATTTATTGTTTATAGGGTATTTTTCCTTTTTTGCGAAGAATTACTTGTATTCTTTTCTGCGTTTTGTTCTTAGTTGGGTTGTCGTTTATTGTAAGCCAAAATATTTTTGGTAAGAACTTTTCACCAGAGAGTTATTGATCCAAGCTCTTGTAAATGCTTCTTCTCCTTCCCTTAATTTACTCACTGTTTGTTTTTCTTCGAGTAAGCTTAATAATTAACTTGGGTAAATTAATAACCTGTAAATTAAAACTTAATTTACACCATTTATACTTACAGTCTGCTAACTCATTAATGAAAATGATTACTGCGAATTATATCAAATTTTAATTTGCTTCTTCCATGTTGAACCAAATTACATGGAGATTGTTTGGTTGCGCATGTGATTTTCTTTTTTATTTTTGTATTTTCTACCGCAGGATTAGTGTATAAATCAAGCAGATTAACTGTGATAATGATGGGTTATTATTGCAACCCAAATATATTTAATTTTTAAATCAACCCTTCAAACACTTCAAATAGAATTCCATATTTACTCATGACACGAGCCACTTGACCCCAGTGGTGCGGCAGTGGAGTCATATGTGTTGACTTGTTGACTATTGACCCACAATTTAATTTGCAGGTTAAATAATTAATTACAGAAGTTGATCTCGCCTTTCAATTTCTTAATATAATGAAATTTTAAATTATTATTATTCAGATTAAATTTCATGTAAAATTTTATTTTATATTTAATAAATTCATTGTTTCTAACTAATTCATGTATGTACAAATTTGTCCATCAACAAAAACCATGTTACATAAATTAAAATCCAATCATGTTATAAAGACAACACACACACACACACATATATATATATACATATATTACATCATGCATGCCATATACTGGTTATACATGTACCTAATTTTTAGAAAAGAAGGTTGAAGCCAATTGATTATATTAAAGAATTAATGGGCAGAAAAGAACACAGAAAAATCATTAGTGTTGTGAAAGTAGCAGTGATGACATGAAGAGATATTGAAATATATATATATATATATATATACATTCTTCGACGTCATGAAAATGCCCCACTCCACTTTCCTCCAATTCTTCATCATCTTCGTGAGTTCATGACCTAATTTCACTGTTTCCATTGTCTGTAACTTTAAATTTTAATACCCATATTGTAAAATATGTCAGTACGTACAAAAGGCTTTAAGAAATATTATAATATGAAATAATAAATCTCAGATTCTCATTTGTCTTTCTCGAAATAACACGAGTGTCTTGTTTTGTACCTAATCCAACAAATTAATTCAAAAATATTTATATAAATAAATACAAAAATATGTACATATATACATACATATATATATATATATATATAATGTAAACGTGACAAGTTAAGATAATAAAATTATAGGAATACCTAAATATCTTTGTCATCATGAAATTTTATATTACATTTTCACCTCCTGTCACTCATTTAAAAAATAAAAAAACTATTTAATTTAATAATTAATATGTTAATTTCGTTACAAAAATTCAAATTAAATTACACTCTCACATATATTATTATTTAAAAGTTATTTATATTATGTGATTGGTATTATATATATATATATAACTTAATTAATGAATATTCCATATATAATTAATTAAAACATAAATAAGCCCATTTATATAGTAGTTCTCTAGGGTTTGAGAAACATATGCTTTATAAAAGTAAATATATATATATATATAACTACTAATAATCATCAATTATACTAAAGATTAGGTTATGTGATGGTAAAAGATTCATAGAATGGTGTGATAATGAAGCTTAAAGGATGTGAAAGTGATTATACAAAATGTAGATATAGTAATCATTGTATGTATATATGCAATGCATGAACTAACAATTAGTGGGTTTGAAATTTAATATATTTCTTAAGGTTATAATCAGATCAATTAAATTTTATTTTATTCCTGAAATTTATTTTAAAGGGTTAAATACCAAACAAGTTACATGGAGTAGTATACTGTTTGTTTTTATATTGCAACACTAATTTATAAAAAATATATATATATATACGTTTTAAATTATATATGTGTATATAATATTATCCTTAATTTTTTTTTTACAAAATTAGAATAATATATTGTTTGGTAGTGCAATTGAGAAGTGGGATTTTAAATGTGCAGCTTTTTTGTTTTTTATTGGTGATGGCTGGCAGATCCTCTCAAAAACACATCATGACTGCCATTTTGTACTCTGTTCCTTGTTCTCTTTTTCAACTTCAATCCACCACTCTATGTTTTAAACTTTATAATTTTACTCAACCAATTTCTTAAAAAAAAAAAAAAAAGAAAATGACTTTTCTATTTTTTTTTTTTTTTTTTTAAATATATAATTAGTTATTATATTATTTGTTTTTTTTTTGTTCAATTTTTTTTTTCTTAGTTTTTGCAACTTTTAATATTTTTAATTTAATTTCTTACGACGGTTAATAATTTTTAACATTGTCACCATAACTAATTCGTATTAAATCAATTATAATAGAGTTGTTCAATGAAAATAACGTTATAGTTGTAATTGTCGATATTCAAGTTCAACTAGGCCAAATTTAAATACAAAATATTTTACATTTACTATAACATCTCTGGCAAATATAACGTTTGAAACTTGGTGAACGTAGTTGTCATCGAGCACGAAAAGCTCGACATTATGGTCAACAATGCCTAAATTATAGATTGCTTTCCAATAACATTTTTGACGCTTCGAAGGTAGATTTAAAATACTTTTTAAAAATCAATACCATGAGATTATTTATTGGGAGCCAAACATATTTATGGGGAGATGATGAAATAGTAGATATATTGTATCCTGTTCACCATAAGCATTTCGACAACCATTGCAGGGTTTAGAACTCTTACTTATACGGTGACAAAGAATGAGATTACGGGTCTGACTTGGACATTTGATGCCGAATTAAGTGAGTACGATGTGAGAGTGAAATGTGTACCGTTATTCGTGACAATAATCTAAATTTCATGATCTATCGACTATACTGATATATTTAAATTTAAAATAAGAGATAGAGTTATGAAAAATTTGAAAGAACACATGCTAAAATTATATTGATCATTAGAAGATATGAATATTATAAGAAAATAAGAAGACATGATAAGGATATAAGTTAAAATCTTGTGATATCTATAGTTATATATTTTTTAAAATTATTAATTAATTTAAAATAATTCATAAAAAAAAATATTTATTATTTTGTTAGATGTCACGTGACATGAACATGACATTTAATTTATTTTTATTTTTATTTAAAAAAAAGAAATAACAAATGAATTTTAGTTTAATAATTGTTCTGAAGACGTGTGGGAACTCCTTGCTGGATGGAGAGATAAGTTTTCCCCGCCGGACGTCCCCAGCCACCGCCACGCCATTTTTGTTCTGGGCGCTCCGTAGGATTATATTTCCACTCCACTTCAACGGTAGTAAATTGAGGCTTGCTTTCTTTGTTAATTTTATTAGTTCTTTATTATATATTGTCTCATAATATATGGTTTTTTTTTTATTATTATTATATAGAATCACAATTATTTTCTTCTATTAATTTTCTAAAAATTGGTAGAAAATGTGTTTAAAATGGGTATCCCCTTAAATTTTACAATTTTAATTTGATTACATAATTATTATTTTAAAAATAAAATATTAAATACACTAAACTAATATAATAAAAAAAAAACCCAATTTCCAAATTTTTTAAAGAAAAATCAAATTTAATTATTTATAAACTTAGATAAAATAAAAATTTCACCTCAATAAATAATGCCAAAAAATATCCACCACAACCTATCAACCCACCGAGCAATCGGTTGAGATATCGTATCAAACTATTTAACTACCACCTTTTTTATGTTATATATATATTTTTATAATTTAAAAAATATATAATTAATTAAAAAATTAAATATTCGTTGAACAAAAATTAAATAAAAATCATGTAATTTTTTAATTAAATAATATAATTAAAATAGTAAAAAAAAAAAAAAAACTCTAACTTGATCATGGTAAAAAATTAAATTAATAACCCAAGTAAGATTATAATAAAATATATTTATGCAAGCACCAATAAAAGGAAGCAACATAGTGGCCCATTCTGTTCCCTATTTATTTATTTATAAAATAAATATAATTATACAATATATATAATTTAAAAAATAAATTGAAAAGTAGAAAATATTAAAAAAAAAAGTACGGATGATAAGCAAGACATCACCACACTCCCACCGATTTCACATGGACATGGGGACGACCTCCCTGTGGTGATGAACTTCTGATGTTCATATATATATTAAAAATAATATTATAATTAATAATTTAATATTACTGCTCGTAAATAAAAACAAATTAATAAAAATATTGTTGATTTGAGGGTTTGATTTAATGTCTGAAGTCTAAATCATATCAAATATGACGTATAAAAAAAATTATAAATCATAATAAATTAAGTTTATTTATACGTGATATCATATTTTTTTAGATTTGTTTTTGGTTGAGATGTACAAATCATTTGTTTATAAAATATACATGATGTCATTAAATATAATGTATATAATTATATAATCAAAAGTATATATTAAAAAAAAAATTAGGTATTTGCCTCACTAGATAAGCTGATGTCAATTGGTAGGGTACTAAAAGCACGAGAAATCTATCAAAGTAGTAGTTTCCATGATTAGAATTATAGTGGAAATCCTAGGGAAAAGTTAGGTATATATATATATATATATATACATACATGGCCTAAAACAGTATAATATCAAAAGCACAAAAATATTGCTATACGTATCACCCAGATGCTCTTCATCTAATATATATATATATATATATATATATATATTAGATGATACAAATTTCATTAAGCAAAGATTATTTAACAATTGTGAATTTTTTTTTTAGTAAAATTTATACATTGATTAGTTAGTTGATGTGCATACCATAGGGAATAAAATAAATTTAAAATTAAATTTGAAAAAAACCAACATATTCATATCAAATTAGAAAAATCTAAACTTAGAAGCGTACTTTGAATTTATGATTGAAAAATACAACACGACGTGTAGTTAATATTTTAAATTATCGCATAGTTATTTATAATTTTTTCACTCCCTATTTTTTATGATATAATATTATAATAGAAAATATTGCGTGTAATTGGAGAACTATAACTGAATATTTATAATCTTAATTTTTATTATTCATAATTCGATATATTACGAAATTAGAAATAATATTTTAATCTGTAATGATATTAAAAATATCCAAATGAATTAAATGATAATTTAAGTACGAAAGCGAAATAAAATGCTAAGATTTATATTTTTTACGCAATAACTTAAAATATCGAATAGTGATACGAGATTTACCATTTTGAAAGAAATACAAAAAAAAAAAGAAGGAAATAAGCGGAAAGTAAATAAAACTATCATCGTATTCGCAACCCTCTTGCGGATCGGACTCTGGATCCTGGTCATCTTGATCTTAAATGCTTAAATAAGGAATGAGCTACACTAACTTAATAATAATATCACGCCAACTCACCGACACATAAAAGAATGTTGGTAAAAGATCAAAACAACTAATGGAACACTTAATTAAGTAAATTTATTTATCAATAATAAAACTATTTACCGTCCACTTACCGTAGTGAGATTTGTAAAAACAATCTATAGAAACAATAACATTATACATATCATGATTTCATATATAGTTGTCAATATAATACGTATTATACTTTCATATTCAAATCATCAAAACAACAATTGTCTATTTTTTATCAGTCTGCTGGTATCCATAAGGGTGCATAAGGATGTCCCTGCTACGCGTGAACCATTTCTTTTAATATTTTCAATTGCGGGCCGTCCCCATACCCCGTTTGGTGTGAGTGTCAAACTACTAAATTTCAATACCTCGTCCAGTATGAGAGTGAAACAGGCTATCTCCATACCCCGTCGAGGGATCTGTCCACCATCTTTCAGGATATCCAGTGAGACTATCGTTTTATCAATTTACTTAATCACACAACTTTCGTTTTTCTTTAGTCCCCATTTTTTCAATTCAATGGCAATCATATAAATCAAACAATACATGCATTCAACGCTATAAAATCAATCAATAAGGTACTATCATGCATTTAAATTGTAAAAATAATCAACATAACAACAGTAGATAATTTTCGGTTCTAGCTCCATTAGTTATCCATAATTAATTATGAATATTTTTTAAATTACACAAAACACCATATTATTATTTATTTAAACTTTAATTCTATAACAGATAATAGGGGAATGGATTCTTACTCAATTTGATGTCCAAAATGCTAACTGTTAACTACGCCTACTGGCGGTCCCCGGATTCCCTAAATTTTTCATCGGGAATTAAAACGCGCTATAAGTACTGTAATAACTGGAAAAAGAGAAAAAAAAAAGAGGGAGAGGGAAGGGAAAAACGATGTCGTTTTGCAGAGGGGAGAAAATGGCGTTGTTTTGGAAAAAGAAAAATGACGTCATTTTGCAAGGGGGAAAACGACGCCGTTTTGAGGAAAAACTGGGATGATTTAAGTAGGGGGCGGGGGAAGGAAGAGAGGGGAGGAGAAAATAAAAGAAAAGAAAAAAAAAGGGAAGAAAGAGAGCAGAGGAAGAAGGGGAACGAGAGAGAGAGAGAAGAATAAGGAAGGTTCCAGAAGGAGGGAGAAAGGAAGCAGAGCGGAGAGAAGAGGAGATCGCGGACGGTGATAGCAGATTCGGTCGAAAGAGGGGAAGATGGAAATGGGAGGTACAGTACCAAACTCTAAATATGTGTGTTGATTTAATTGTGAAATGGTTGGATGTGTGGCGTGCGTGGCCACGGCTTACGGAGGTAGGGGTATACGGAAAAGGCTGGGTGAAGATATGTGGTGAGGCGGGTGGAAAGAAGTGGACCTAGTGAGGATCGCGGGAGGAGAGAGGGAGAAGGTGACAGTACGAGCGGAGGTCGGGAGAGAGATAGGAGTGCAGAGTGAGTGGAGGTCAGGAGAGAGAAAAGAGGTGCGCGAACGAAGGAAGTGACCGCGTGAGAATCGCGGGAGGAGAGAGAGAGAGAAGGTGACGGTACAGGCGAAAAAACGGTGTGGGAGATAGCAGACTGTATGAGCAACGCGGAAGGAGATAGGGAGATGTTATGGTGTGAGGACGTAGTCTGAGAGAGAGATAGGTAGAGGCAGTGGTGAAACGTTGGGAAAGGGTAGAACCCGCGGGGTGAGTGAGGTGAGAAGAATGGTGTGGCGGGAGGTTTTATCCAAATAGAGAGTTAGGGAGAGACAGGGAGTGAATGTTGGAAAAGGGAAGGATCTGCCGGGTGAGTGAGATGCTTAGGGAAATGGAGTGGGGTAGCTGGAGCCTTGGGGGAAGAATGACGGGGTGAGTGGGGGCAATTAGGACATGTCACAGACAGCGGGCAGAGAGAGAGACAGTGGACGAGAAGGAGTGGTGTGTGTGTGTGTGGCCGACGGGGGTCGATAGGTAGGCGATGGTTGCCGAGGTTAGCGACGCAAGTGAATGAAAATGGTGTGCATGCGTGGCCTGGTCTAGGTCGAGAGATGGTTAGTGGTCGCCGATATCGGTGACGAGAGGGAATGATCAGAGTATGTGTGAGTGGCCTGGTATGGGTCGAGAGATGGCTAACGGTCGCCGATGTTGATGACGAAAATCAAATGAATGAAAATGGTGTGCGTGCGTGGCCTGGTATAGGTCGAGAGATGGTTAGTGATCGCTGATATCGGTGACGAGAAGGAATGGTCAGAGTGTGTGTGAGTGACCTAGTAGAGGTCCAGAGATGGCTAACGGTCGCCGATGTTGGTGACGCAAGTGAAGGAAAATCGGGTGTGTGTGAGTGGCTTGGTATAGGTCGTGAGATGGCGAACGGTCGCCGATGGTGGTGACGAGAGAGAAGGATTAGAGTGTGTGTGTGTGGCTTGATAGGGGGTCGATAGGTGAATGATGGTCGCCATTATTGGTGACGAAAATGATTGAAACTCGTGTGCGTGCGTGGCCACTAGGGGTCGATAGGTGTTAATATTTGCCAAATCTTGGCGGTGAATAGTACCACTGGTACGCCTGGAGTGCCGTCAGGGAACGGACACCTATGGTAGGTAGAGTTGTAGGTGTAGGAGGAAAAATTGGAGTTCAGTAGTGAACTATTGGTAGAGGCATAAGGTTTTATATTGTTGCACCTCACGCATGTATTTTGAGTTTTACCGTACTGAGTTAAATGAACTCACTCTTTCTCTTTTTACAGATGATGTAGGGACGGAGTCTGGATCGAAGTTGTTGGATTCCGAACCTAATGTGTAGAGTACAATGTAAAGAGTTTCATTTTGTTTTGACTGAATGGAATATGTAAAATTGATGATAGTATAGATATTGAGTATGGTTGTATTGTGTGCGATGTATTGTCCATGATTGTAGGATTATCTTGATCATTGGATAGTACTAGTGTTTCCTTTTTACAGATGATGTAGGGACGGAGTCTGGATCGAAATTATTGGATTCCGAACCTAGTGTGTAGAGTACAGGATAAAGAGTTTCGTTTTGTTTTGACTGGATGGAATATGTAGAATTGACGGTAGTATAGATATTGAGTATAGTTGTATTGTGTGCGATGTCTTGCCCCATGATTGTAGGACTATCTTGATCATTGGATAATGGATTATGTTAGTGGTTCCTTGTGTATGACCGTTTTGTTATGGAATTGGTTGCTTGTTAAGTACGTCCAATATGAAAACAAAAATGGGGCGTTACAAGTACCTACAAATGTTCCAAGCAAATCCAAAATTAGTCTCATGACCCATTTTGGCCAATTCCGGCACGGTGACGGTCTGCCTGGGGTTGGCTGTTTTCGGCCAAATTCGACCGATTTTGCATTAATCTTTGCGAGAAAACATGTTAAGGGACCTCAGTTGGCAAAAATAAAAAATAAAAAAACCAAAATTCACCAGTGGCGGGGCTTTTCGGTGCGACAGCTCCTCCGGTTCACGTTGCAGTTAGGCGTTTTACTCAAGTCAACCTGTAGAGAATAAAATGATGATCATAATGGTGGAAAATTTCACCGAACAGAAATATGGAAGGGCCTCATCGGAGGCATTTTGTAAAATTTTTCACAATAGCGCCACTGGATTTTACTCGCGATTTACGGCTAATCGGCTGACTCTTTTGCTCCAATTTGGCCATGGAGGTGTTTAAAATTAAATTATAAGCAAAAAAATTTTTTTTTACCTCTTTTGGCAGTCAGAAGTAGCTCCGGTGTGACGGCAGGTGGTGGCTCTCCTTCCCGGCGGCTGGGTCTTCTTCTCCGGCGAGGGCGACTAGTGGCTAGGGTTAGAGTTTGATGTGAAGAAGGTTATTTATATTTGTTCCATTTTAATCAGGGTCATTTATCGCGTTTGATCTGGACCGTCCTATTACAATTAAATAGGGAGTGAAGTTGGATTATTTATCGTGATCTAATTTGGATTGTTCATTGTGATCTAATATGAACCGTATGATTACGTTTAAATCTGACTGTTAAATCGCATTTGGGGCAGGAATGCATCCGGGCTGTTCGTGCCTGCGGGAACGGATCTGAACCGTTCGATCGTGGACACGCGGATCGTCCGCGTGGCCTCCTGCGTGGCACCGCATCAGCGCCCGTTGCCACGCGACGCGTCCTGGTTCATCGGGACTGCTAACCAGGCATCCTACGTGGCAACACTTTTTTAAATTATATTTCGACAATCGATTTCTGATTTTTCTTTCAAAAATACTCTCATAACCCAAATTTTCACTAATTTTTCTCAAAATTATTTTTAATTTCATCATCCATCAAATTTACTTCATTTTTACTCAAAATTAAAATAAAAAATATATATTTAAATTAATTTAATTTACATTAAATTTAAACTTATACATTACAAAATCTTTATATGTAAAAGTCCATGTTTTATTTGATGTACTAAAATTTAAAATATACTTAACTATATCGGATCACTTTTAAATATATCCAATTAATTTAATAATTTTTTATACATACTAATTTTTATATATAAACTCACGTATTTAATTAAAACATAATATATATATATATACTAATTATAACACAATAGAAATAATTTTTTAATTTAATATATATACGAAAACAAAATCTAACTTGAATTGACAACCTATTGTATAGATAATTATGGATAAATATATGAAAGATTTAATAAATCACGGGTTACATTTATTTTGTTCCTTTTTATAGGAAAAAGGTATTTGGGTTTTTTTTTTTTTTTTTCCTAAAGCATTTGGTTTAAAGTGAAGTGGGTAAATGGCAAATCATAAAATTAGGCAGATAACTACATTCTAAATTCTTTATTATGCTAATATAAATATGTATTTGGTGAGAGGAAGAAGACAAAATTCGTGATGAAGTTGGGTATGTATGTACTAGTGGAGGACGATCATCTAATTTGTCTTTTAAGAATATATGCCATACCGTCTAATTACAATCTAATCACATACCTCAATTTATACATATAATTTTTTAATCTTTTTTTTTTCTTTTTAATTTCTTGTCTTGTCGTGATTGGAAATTTAAAATAAATAAAAAATAATAGTAATTACAAAAACGAAATAAAATGTTAAAGTTTACATTTCTTACACAATAACTTAAAAGTAATAAATAGCATTACAGAATTAATTATTTAAAAAAACACGAGAAATAAAAAAATAAATAAAAAATAAAAAAATCTAGTATCTAATCGCAATCTTATTTATTTTTTAAATAAATGTCACGTTTTAATATAATTATATGAGTATTTAACCATATTTTTTGGGGTAATTTATTATCATTTTTGTTAAAAATATTTTATAATTTACATTATTTTATATAAAATTTTACTTTTAAAAAACAATTAAGTAATTTTTTTATTTTAGTAATAATTATATTGTAGCTTGATTGTCATATTTTAATTATAAAAATATGCGTGGTAATTTAGCTAGAGAAGCTCACTAAATTCACATGAGATATTTTTTGAATTATCTCAAATTATTATGCTACACGTTTTACCAATGATAAATGATTGTTGTATTATTCTATTATAAAAAATAATAATAAAAAATTACGAGGTTTAAATATACTTACTTAAAACCTATAATATAATTAAGATCTATAAAATTTTTTATAAATAATTTCTTTGAATTAAGTGATTTTTTAAAGTAAAAATTTCATAGATTTTAATAATTATATACGTATGAATAATAATATAATTATTCAAACCCACACATTTTATAGATATATATATATATATAAAAAATAATGCAAGTATATATGTGAAATCCGTACGTGCTACGTATGCCGCCACATGCATGCGTAGAGATAATGGTGAGTTGAAACGTGATGAGAATGAAGTATGGGGAGCAAAGCAAGGTTTTTGAAGCGAGCACGTGCGTATCATCCATTGAGTTGATAGAAATTGTTCATGTTCGTGCATTACCAAATTTAAGTTCAATTATTTATGATCAATCTTTTCCTATTGAAAAAGAAAGGCCTATTGATTCGAGAATTCAAGTAAAATTTAATACTCGAGATAGTTTAGAATCGATATTATGAGAGGTTTATTTACGTAGTTAATATTAAGTTTTAAATTTATCAGGTGAGATTATATGTATAAATTACTGTGTATAAAAAACTATCAAATTAATTTGACATAGTTAAAAGTGATCCAATGCGATTAATGGTATATTGGGTCTTAATGCATTAAATTAAAGTATGAACTTTATTTTATGTGTAGATACAAAATCTGTAATTTTTAATTTTGTGATTTGTCAAATTATGAATATATAAAATTTATATATATGGTTTATCTATAAATAGATAGTTATGGTCTTCAAATTATACGTAATTTTTTTTTTTTATATATTTTCGTATCTCATCATCAGAAATAAAGAGAGTGTAATAACTCAAAAGGTTACGTATTAATTTAGAAGATCTATTGTAAAACAAACAAATTTTTTTTTTCATTATGAATTCAGATACACTTACGTGCTTATTTTATATAATTTAATACGATATTTATTTATAGTTTTTCATATATGATTTAATTTAATTTTAATAATTAATACAAACATTAATTTGAAAATATCACTTTCACTGCATTAAATTTTATCCTTTAAAGATTAACCACTTAGGTCGTTGTTATCGAAGGATAGTTCGAGAAAGAGAGAGTAATTTAAAATCGATATTACGAGAGGTTATTTATGTAGTTAATACGAGTATTAATTTGAAAATATCACTTTCACTGTATTAAATTTTAGTCTTTTTATATATTTATAGATAATTTTTTTTTTGTTGAATTATATTATTATAATTATTTTATTTTAAAGGTTCATAGCTTTTATGCAAAGAAAATACAAAATTAGATGTGAATTATGCATTTGAATTTACATTTACATTTACATTTACATTTACATTTACATTTAAACCCATTTCTTTCTGCTCAGGCCGAAACATGGCCCAAGCCCACTTGTCCACAGAGCGGACTCACCAATGGTCATCCTTCCTCGCCTCTCTGCTCCCGACCTCAAACTTCTCCCCTTCTCATCTTCTGCGTCATTGATTCCCCAAACTATAATTTCCATTATCTGCTTTTCCAGATTTCTCACTCCTCCATCTCTGACTCTCTGCACATAAGCCAATCAGAAGCCGCCCCTCCTGCTTCCTTCTCTTTCTCTTCTCCCCATAGGGAAAATACCCCCGTCGTGATGAGATTGAGTGGGGGGCTTTTCTTCTTTGCAAACCGTGAAATTTCACCGCTATTACTCAGTTTGAGAATTTCGATTCCGTCTACCGTGGTAAAACCATTTCTCATCTTCGATTTCCTTTTTTTTTTTTTGGTTCTGTATTTCTTCATTTTAGTTTGTCTTGAATATGCTTCGCCTGCCAAGGACCGTCTGGAACTGCCATGCATCTATTTCTGTTATCGGTTTACTTATATAGTTGATACTGGTTCATCATCTTATGTTGTTAATTGCTATTGAGATAACTAGGTAAAAGCAATAAATAGAAAATACTCAATCCATGAAACCGTAGTTTAATTTTAACTCTCTTTGCATCTAACGGTTAATTTATTGTTTGATTGTGCTTTGCACTGGTTATGGATTGATGATATTTTGTTTGAGTTGCTGGAGTCTCTCTGTTTGTTGTTGTTTTCTTCTGTTTTTTTTTTTATTTTTTTTTATTTTTATAATTTGTGGTTGTGTGATATGTATCTGTGCTGGATGAGCTGACTAAAAAAATT
This sequence comes from Carica papaya, assembly GCF_054855325.1. Classification (NCBI taxonomy): domain Eukaryota; kingdom Viridiplantae; phylum Streptophyta; class Magnoliopsida; order Brassicales; family Caricaceae; genus Carica; species Carica papaya. The sequence continues at coordinate 1,355,241 of NC_142312.1, read as the reverse complement.
ATTCATATATTTGGTTTGAAATTGGAATATTATCTTTTGTTATTTGTATATCTTGAAGTTGAAATTATGAACTCTTTGAAAACATATAATGGCTCATCCAGGGAAATTCATTTTATTTTCACCAGGTCATTGACTTACTCTTTCACTGTTTGAGTTTTCTTGCCTTTGATAATCCTGTTGGTTATAAGATGGTGTTATTTTTTAATGTAGAATGCATGTGTTTATGGTGTTAGAGGGCTTTATGGAGGATTAATGATTGACTGATTCAATTTTCTGGGAACATGCATGGGGCAATTTATATGTAAATGCTGATTTCAGTTTGAGTAAATGACAGATAGCCTACACGCACAGAGACACATTGTTTTTATGATTTGGGTGCTGTTTTTTTTTTCATGATTTATTCTGATTTGATTTTCTGGATCCAATGAATCTAGTGGGACTGAATTGCTTGGTTACAATACCAAATCTTGAACAAATATTCTTCCATTTCATCCCCGATATACCTTGAATCCTAAGTGTTTCACTACAGGCAAAGTCAAAGCTCGAGGGGCGATTCTTTCATTTCATTCCCATTGAGGAAATGAGCCGTGCGGCATTGTCACTGCGCCACTAAAGATTCAGCCATGAACCAGGCAATGAAAACTATAAATAAGTTACCTTGCAAAATGTCAGCAATTGTAGTTCCTCAAGTCATCCTGAAAAACTTTAAGGTGTTTAAAACCTCCAAGGCAACTCACGTGCTTGCCCTCTCTCATGTTCACATGAGACATTCCCCTGTTTGCTGCACAACGTTGCCCCAGTGGGAACCTTCACCAGTCATATATGCTTCTGCAGAGGATGGTGGCGATAAATTCTTAGAAAATACTACCAACATTTTTGAATCTTTGACTTCTAAAGATACAGTGGAAAAAGCAAGTAAGACTGAAGAGCTTACACATACTAGTAATGAGCCACTAGTACAGCCTCAGTTTCTTAAATGGCCAATGTGGCTACTGGGTCCTTCTATTCTCTTGGTTACGGGCATGGTACCTACTCTATGGCTACCAATATCTTCCATATTCCTTGGCCCCAATATAGTCAGTCTTCTTTCCCTGATTGGCCTTGACTGCATCTTCAATCTTGGTGCAACTCTTTTCCTGCTCATGGCCGATTCATGTGCACGGCCCAAAAACTCAGCAGAAACCTGCATCAGCAAGCCTCCTTTCAGTTATAAGTTTTGGAATATATTTGCAACTGTGGCTGGATTTATCATCCCCTTAATTATTCTTTTTGCGTCTCACAAGGGCCTCCTTGAGCCCCAGCTTCCTCTGATCTCGTCCGCAGTTCTCTTGGCCCCCTACCTCATTCTTTTGTCTGTGCAGATTCTCACGGAAATATTGACATGGCACTGGCAGTCACCAGTATGGTTGGTCACCCCAGTTGTGTATGAAGCTTACCGAGTTTTGCAGTTGATGAGGGGTTTGAAACTAGGGGCTGAGCTAATTGCTCCAGTTTGGATACTTCACACAATTAGGGGACTAGTGTCTTGGTGGGTGCTAATTCTTGGAATGCAACTCATGAGGGTAGCTTGGTTTGCTGGTTTTACTGCACGTAAACAACAACCTTCTGCTTCTGCCAGTGATTAAATTCCATTTAACTGTTGTTCAAGGTTTGCCAGAAGAAGTGTGGTATCAGATATAGATATTTGAACATACAAAAGAAAGTGCTCTCAAAAAGAAAAAGAAAAATGAACATACAACCGAAGCGTGTTCTCAAAAAGAAGAAGAAATAAAGGAGATTGTCTGATAGGTTTAGTAGAAAAAAAAAAAAAAAGAAAAACTTTTCAGCAAAGATTTTGATCATGTATGTACTTTCCCGAAGTTGAATTTCTGATGGCTATGGTTCTATCTCCCTCTTGTCTTATGTTTATATTTTCCCAAAACCAGCTTGTCACTTCTGATCTGCGATTTAAGGACATTAATCTCAATTTGCAGGTTATTGATGACTGCTTTTGATGAATATCATGTCGAGTCCTTGAGTTTCCTTTGTGTTAAAGGGTTCTGTTTCAGCTTGCTGTTCTTGGTTGTGGCTGAAGGTGTCATCTGATTTAGGAAGTTTAAGGCATCAATGCTTTATGACCGAATACTCCAGCTAACACCAGGAAATATTTTGGTAGCGTTGTCAAATTCATTCCTGAATATGATTGGAAAGTGAGTTCATTTAGTTCTACAATGGGCATTCATCTGTTCATATTATTACATCAGTTTTTATTTTAATGATGAAACTTTTACTTTACTTTTATTTTTTATTTTTTAACTATTGAAACTTTTATTTGTTTATTAAAGTGTATAAAAGTTGAATATTTGCAGAAGAATCAAAATGTAAATAGAATATTTTCTAAGAAACAATCAAAGTAATATCTAAAATTTTCTAATTTTTTGATTCTTCCGACTATCCCTTCTAGTTTATCTAATTTATATGATTTCGAATATACACACATATATATTTCGAAGATAGAAAGTATAAAAAAATGATTTATTTATTGTACGTTGCATAATCATAAGAACAGATAAACATGGCAAAGGCGTTGCCTATATTTTGTTTGTTATTTTTTATAAGAACTTTTTATACACTATGGTTTGTGGATAAATAATAATATATGTTATTAATAACATAACAAGTTAGGTAATTAAAGATAAAATATAAAATAAGTTACCGTTTCACAGTTAGAAGTCAAGGTCAACGAGTTCTGAACTCAATGAGTTGACTCACCGAGTTTAAACTATTGTAACATGGTCCAAAACTAATTGGGTCACGGCCCAATGTATTGCCAAACAGAGTTGGTTGGTTGGTCAAGGTCAACCATGTCAGCCGACAATCAAAATTTGAACTCTCAAAAAGTCACCGCCAAGTTTCCCTCTCAAACCAAATGCGTAACTGCACCAGCCAATCGTTTGCGAAAATGTCCCAGAGAAGTTCCGCCACGGACGCACGGACACCCACTAATCTCCGCAGATCCCCGAGGTTTCTCCTTTGCAAGAACTCGTCAGAACCGCCAGGCCAGAGTGCTCGCGACTCCAAGTGCAGCAAGCGTCACCCGGATGCTCCTCTCAACTCAGCGAAGCACGATTCTTGGGATAGGACTTCGAAGAGTTGTACACAGAATGTTTCGAAGAAATTGATTAGATCAACTTCTGGGTCGAGAGATGGCGTGAGTTCGACTACCGGGTCGCGGAGATCTCCGAGAATCAACCGTCTGCCTGATGCCGCTTTTACTCTCAGGCGATCACCTAGGTTTTCAATTGGAAGGGAAGAGAATGAATTGACGGAGTTTAAGGTTTTGTCTGATGGAAGAAAATCGAGCAAACGTGTCACTGGTGAATGTGAGGATAAGAAGGTCTTTCAGGCTTCAAAGGAGAGAACCTTGGAGAATGACAAGAGAATGACTCGAGTGGGTGTTGAAGGTTTGAAGAAAGATAGTAAGACTAAGGAGGTCTTAGTTGATGGAGAAAGAGTGGAAATTGTGCTAGTGGATACTTACACTAGCGGCTACAAGAAGAGGATCAGGAGGAGTTTTATTAGTCCTGCGAAGGAATCCCCAAATGCCGCTGAAGAAAAAAGAAAAGTGGATGCACCTTCACCTGAGCTAAAACGGCGGACAAGGAGGAATTCTATTGGTTCTCTGAATGAATCTATGAATAAGTGTGTGTTATCTGATGGAGCAAAGGCACAATTGGGCATGAAGTCGAGTGAGAGAGAGATCGAGAAGCACAGTAGCAAAAGGGAGATTGTCATTGGTTTGATGAATGGACATATGAACAAGAAGTTTCTTGTAAATGGAAAGAAGGGTAAACTGGACATGGAGTCATATGCCGATATGGTTGCTAATTGTAATAGAACTAGGAGCAATGGAAGTCCTGGAGTGGGGAAATCCGACCATGAAGAGAGGAAAGGGACAAAAGGATGTAAAAGAAATGAAGACGTTGGGTTTTCAAGGAAGATAAAGCATGGTGAAGAAGGTATCAGGGTGGATCAAAGGTGGACAAAGGAGCAGGAATTGGCGTTGCAGAGAGCATACTTCACTGCAAAGCCTACTCCCCTTTTCTGGAAGAAGGTTTCAAAACTGGTAATTTTGCTATTATTCAATTACCATTAACATGAGAAGTTTTAATTATTTGTTTCGTTACTTATGCTTGGACTAAGTTTCCTAATATAACTCATATGTATTAAGAAAATATTGAGAATTTTTACCTAGTTATCAGGGTTTTGTTTTTCATTAATCAAAAGAGACCGAGATTGAATCCCCTAATTATACTAGTTTCTGCTTTTGCATGGTGGTGCATCGTAGTTTAATAGGTTGTCAACTTCATTTGTATAAAGGTAAAAAGGATAGGAGGTTCAAGGAGCTAAAAGCTTAGAAATGAACAATTTGTTGAACCATGAAGATCTCTTGCCCTTAATTTTGTTCATCTTTAAAGCTGTTTCCTATAAATGAATTTCTTGGACAAATTTGTATTGCCTTGAGAAAAAAAACAACACGCTTCTTGGGAAAATGATGTATTTTGCCAATTTCCGATTTGGAATGCAGGAATATGGTGAATGATATTCTCAATATATATACATTTATATTTGTATCGTTAGCATTTTTTATGTTTGAAGGTAGATAATAATAAAATTTAATAAATATAAACATCCACCAAATTTAATTTCATACCCAAAGAAAAATGGTTTATAGTAGGCATATTAGTTGCCAGTATATTGTTTGACATTTCTATCTAATGCTTCAAGCTACACCTTTGGGCTTATTTTATGGCACGAAATTAATTGCAGGTGCCTGGGAAGTCTGCACAAGAATGCTTTGATAAGGTCCATTCAGAGCTTGTAACACCATCTGCACCTCAGCCTCGTACAAGGAACAAGAAGTTAAATTCTTCACCTGTTGAACATTTTTCACTCTCTGCAAGCAAACTGCTCAAATCCCCTGAACTAAATTCTAAAAGGTATAGCTGCAAGAAACGGAAGAGCCAGCTCCCGCAGAAAACTGTTAGACAGTTACTAGAAAAGCATTTTAGTGTAAGCCACACTTGTGAAGCGGATCTATTTTCTGTTCTTGAACCCAACGCAGAATTACCTAGTCAAGCTTCGCCAAATAGTTCTTTTTCGACTCCAAAGGGCTTACAGGAAAAACAGGGATTTCTTCAAAATTGTAATGACGGAATTTCTGGCCGCAAGAGACCGTTTTCAAGATATTGCAGTTTATCTACAGCAGCACTTGTAAGCCCTCCAGTTCTGAAACCGGTGAAAAACAAGGCCTTGCATGAGAAGTATATTGATCAGTTACATTGCAGGGAAGCCAAGAGAAAAGCAGAACCTGCAATAGCAGGAAAATTCATGTCTGGCAAAGAGAATAGAAGACCTATTAATGTTCAAGAAATCAATGTGGTTGAAGCTGCCAAGAATGCGGTTTCTGATGTGAGAGATGTTATTAGTCAGCTGCAAGGCTTACAGACTAATGCTGTGAGCAAGTCTTTGGATTCTGATTATGAGAACGACGATACTGATGGTGACAGAGATGAACTAGACCTTTAACCAAATGTTGTTGTAGGAAAAACCCTGTTACTAACAAGATAACACACAAATTTGTAGCTATAGGGACCCTTGATCCTGTAGTTTTTTGCAAATTCACTATTGGAAATCCTGCTTCACTGTTTTCCATGCTGATTTGATGGGAATCCTGCTTCAAATTCTTTTGTTGTTAGCTAGCTTATGATACCATCCTGGATTGGATTATTGGACTGATACTATTTGCCAGTGCTGGCTAAATTAAATACTATTTTGAGGGGGGCCTCTGTGGTGGGGAAGGAAGAATGGACGGGAGAGACTTTTATCTGGGGGACACTAATGTGGATGTCAATGTCAAAGCAGAACCTGTTGATAATTGTTCTGTTGGCATATGATCCCTACTGTAAGAACAAACAAAAATTTCCTGTATTGAATAATTTCAAACCTCTCTCCAATTCAATGCCCGTTCCAAATCGGAGGAGAACATGATTAACTTTTCTCTTTTATCACAGCTTAATTTTAGCAGGACTATGTTTGCGCAATCTGTCAAACTTATGACCTCCATCCAGAGGTGAAAGTTCTTGGCTACTGGAAGAAGGCAAGTTCCCTAACTTTTCTTTTTTCTTTGGGAGAGAGGAATTTGAGCCTTCAATTTGAAGTTATAGTTAAGAAACCTTTACCTTTCTCCAACTTACACCTACTAACAAGTTTTCATAATATGGAAGGATGGAAATGATTCCTTAGAGGACCGCAGTACTTGAACTGTTATTGGGGCTTTTTGCACTTAGCTTTGCTCTGTTATCTGCTAATTACGTGATTTGCAAATTGAGTTTTTGAAAATGAAGGAATATTAAAATGTGATAATAGTAGGTAAAATGGATTAGTAAGCTTCATTGGGAAAGTAATAAGATTTTCCTTGTGGGACTGAAAATTTTGTATGATTATGAAAGGAAAACCATATCTAATGTATTGTATTATCAAATATGTAAGCTTATATTCTCCTATTTTTTAGATGGTTCTGGCTGATGTTACAATATTTGTTTTAGTGGAGGAATATATATACATATGTATATATATATATACATAATATACACATATATTCTGCTTAATTCAGAGACAAGGGGGTCACCATCCCTTACAAACCCAAATTTCAATTATTGATGTTGTTATGTCTGATTGGCAATAAAATAAAGACCAATTATTTTGTTTGAGCTTACAAAATGTGTAGTTTTATTAAAAATGTGAATTCTGCATTATTCTGAAAAGTACTCTTCTTCCATGTCTATATAGATTCAGAGAAAAGTAGTATTTTTTTAAAGAACAGAGAAAAATTATTTAACTATACATATTTTAGAATCTTTTAAGTTTTCTTTTTCTTCAGAGAACAGTAGTACCAAGTACCTATTAAAAGATACCTCAAATTGGAAGGCAGATACTCCATAATGTGTCCTATGAGAAGGATGTGATGAATGAATAATAACTTATTAAAAAAAAAAAAGAGACAAGATTATTACAACTCTCACTTGCAAAATATTCCTTGAAGAAAAAAACTCAACACATCATCATCTCCTTAGTTTCTGCTAAGCAAGCAATCTTTTATTTTCTTTTTCTTGCAATTTTTCTTTTTCTGAATTCTACAGACATCTTCCTCCATACCCTGCATTTCTGAACAATGCTTGCTTTATATCTTCAGGACTCACCAATGTCCTTTGCTCTGCAACCTAACATCATCACCAACTTGAAGTTAATACATCAACTTGGTCCAAAAATGAAGTTATAAACTGTAAATCTGAAGTTAATTGCAGATTTAAAGAACAAGCCCATGTATAGTTATTTACCTCTGAACAGGAAGCTTGCAGTGAAAAATCATTGAAGCAACTAATGACACATTGTTGAATTTCAAGTCCTAGAGCTTCTAATGTGCCCACAGTTGAGAGCAAGAGTCCTGGCTTGGTTGCACAGCAGATATCAATCCGAGTATCCATTTCTCTTCTCTCTATATCAAACTGTGCTTGCCATTGCAGGGTAGATTTCAGTAAAAAGATTGAATTTTTCTAGGTCAGTTCAGTTCCAGCAATAAAAGGTTATTTTTACCTTGGGAGAGTTTCTCACCATTGATTCACTTGGTTTGAGCTCCTTAAGATTGGTTATTAAGTTGATTTGATTGAAACCCATTTCAGATTTCTCTTCTTGCAGCTTGTTGATTTTCTCCATTAGCTCTTTCATGTAATCTATGGTGTCTCCAAGAATAGATGTTCTGTCCATCTGGTTAAGTACATTCACAGACTTCCTCCCGTCAAATTACAGTTTCCAGATTCCAAAGAAAGACATGAAAATATTATTGTAATATTTTAGTGAAACCGAGGGACATTGAGAAAACGAAGATTGAAGTACCTTGCTGATCTTAGGGACAATTGATCTGAGCATGGAGAGCCTGTCATTCAATCTTTTTCTCCTCCTCCTCTCCGCCATTAAATTCTTAGAAGGCTGCCCTTCAAGCTTTTTGCTCTTGTTGATCTTCTTCTCACCTCCACACAAACCCATGTTGAAAACCTGCACATTGTTGCTGCTCTGTTCCATCTCCACTTTGCAGGTACTTTGTCTTTCTTCCAAGCTGTGATCGGGGTGGTGATGGTGACTGAGAAGACCTAGCTCATCATCATGATCCGCCATTGATGGGTAATCTTCCTGAGCTGGAAAGGGGGAAGATTCAATCTCTGGCACTGTAAACCCATCAACAAAACAAGGGTAAGTTTGGTCACTAAAAGGGCATTCAAAGCTGGACTCAAATCCCGCCATTGAAGGATTATTTGGAGAAGCCAGAGTTGGATTATCTTCAAGAGAATCAAAACTCCATGATCCATTGGGGAAGAACTCGGTTAAGCCACTAACAAAAGTAGTCCAGCTTTCTCTTCTTGGAGCCAGTAGTTCCTCCAAGAACCCTACCTGGGTCAGCTCCATTTTTCTTCTACTCGTTTCCTTTTCTCTTTCTCTGTGTTGTGTTCCTGAAAGAGAATCTGAAAAGGAGATGATTTAAATATAAAAAGGTGGAAGAAATACCTGATGGTAATTTATTTGTTGATAATAAAAAGTGTTTTATTATTGTGTAGCAACAGCAGAGCCTATCAAGGCTAAGATGGAAATGGAATCTGCTTTATTTCATTTTTAATTAAGTTTAATCCTTTTCTATCAAGGTGAATTAATGTCTTTTTTTCACCCAAATTATCAATTACAGACAAAACTTAATATTAAATAATAATAATAAAAAAAAAAACCCTCCATGCCCTGAAAGCTTTGACCCACAACTCTGTCTTAACCGAAAATGGATGGAGTTAACATCATAAGTGTCAGGTTTTCTTTGAACATCAAGACAGACAATCCCTCTCTCCCACCCTCCCCCTTCTCCCTTTATATATATATATATATATATATATATATATATATATCAAATACAAATTAAATTACACATACGCCAATAACAGTAAAATATTATTAAATACTACAATGCCCCTAAATAAAGTGTTTAATAGGTGAAGATTAGGAGAATCAAAAGACATTTCAGCAATAATTTTTTAGCATTTTGTAATAATTCCATAATAATTATTTATATAGCACTTATGTATACACACACACTATATATATATATATATATATATATATATGTAGGCGACTGTTTCCTCTCTAATTCCTAGAAAATTCCCACATAGCATTTACAAGAAAGTATGTATTTATCATGAACGTCTTAATTATTTATATATATATATGTGTATATATATTCAATGTTTAGTGCATTAAACGACCCTTTTATCCAGCGTATCATATGAACTTTTTGATACTTTGTTTATTTATCGTGTATATATATATATATATATTTTTAGTTGTTTAACCCTAAAGATCTCGTGAAAATTCTTATTTTAATCTGGGTTTTGCTTTAATTTTAATTCTATCCCTATCTAAATTATAAGTTCTTGTTCATCCTACATAATTTATCATGTGGTTTTTCTAATATCATGCATATTAACAAGAGATGTAGTTTTACATTAATTAAGTGTGAATATCTGTAATGTTTATATATGGTTTTATATTGGAATATATAATATAATATAATATCAAAGCCAATCTATCATTTCTCCTAATAGTTTGGTTTTGTTTGCATTAGAAGAAAATTTCATAATATATATATATATATATATTATATACCTTAGAATCTAACATATTTTTTATTCATAATAGTCAACTAATTAAAACAAATTTGGCCATGAAAAATGATTTCTCACTGCCATACGATATACTAGGTTAGAAGCTAGTTAATAAACAACTTTAATAGAGACATAGGAGCTAGAAGAAACAAATTATCTTGTGCGTTTATATATATATGTATATATATATATATATTTGTATATATAGAGATGGAAAAAAGGATATATTAAATATCTTTTGAAGTAAAAATTCATACATTTTAATTATTAGTTAAAATTTATATATAAATTTTAATATTTTAAATATATAAAAAATTATTTTTAAATTAATTTATTTTAATTTTTTATTAAATTTATGGAAAAAAATAGGTTAGGGATGTAATTGAAAATAATTTTAGGAAAAAGATGTGAAAATTTGAGTTCGGGAGATGTTTTTGAAAGAAAAATAAGAAATGAGAGTTAGAGTGCAAATAAGAAAAAGTTTGTCACGTACGACCGTTTAGTCAGTAACATCGACGAACCAGAGCACGCCGCATGATAAGGCATGCTGACGTCGATGCTACGCGGGTGATCTGCGTGTCCCACGATCGAACAACTCAAGATAGATCCCGCACGCGTAGACGACCTGAATTTATTTTTCCTTTAAACGCGATTAGATAGTCGAAATCAAATCGCGATGAATGGTACATATTCATTTCTTCTTTAAACGCGATCGAACGGTCGAGATCAAATGCGATGAACAGTCCAGATTAACGCAAGATTGGTATAAATATTTCGCATCACACTGAATCCAAACCCTAGCCGCCAGCCTCCCGCCGGAGAAGAAGAACCAGTCGCTAAAGAAGGGAGCTGACCGCCGCCGCACCGGAACTACCTTCGACATTAAAAAAGGTAAAAATTCTCCAATCTACTCAGAATTTGATTCCGAGCACCCCTATAGCCAAATCGAAACAAAAGAAATGGTGGTTGAGCCGTAAATCGCGGGTGAAGCTTAGCGGTGCCGCCCAGGCAAAACCCACAACCTCCTCCGATGAACCCTTTTATGTTTTTTGTTTAATGCGTTTTTTTCACCGTTATGTTCACCGTTATATATTTTTTAGGTTGATTGAAGAAAAACTTCAAACTGTAAAGGTGAGCCAGCGCAGCCATCGCACCTGAAAAACTCCACAATTAGTAGGTTTTCGTTTTTTGATTTTTTTTTTTCGTTCAATTGAGGCCCCCAAATGTGTTTTTTCGTAGGGATATATATAAAATCGGTCGAAACTGGCCAAAACCGGCCGAAAATAGCCAGGTCGAGGTAAACCACCCCACGTGCGGCAGTGTCGTCACCGGAGCATAGCGGTGCTGCCGTGCTAGAACCCTGAAATTGGCTGGAAATGATTTTTTTTACACCGATTTTGGATTCCTAAGATATTTTTAGGTACCTGACAAGTATTTTAGATTTGGTAAGGATAATTCAAAAAATTCGGAAACCGCCAGTAGGTGAGTAGAAAGTTCAGTGTTTCAAACACTGATTCGCATAAAGATTCCTCACCATTTTATCTGTTACAGTAAATTGAGATTTAATAATTTATAATTGTATATTTTTATAAAAAATTATAGAACTTTAAAAATAATTACAGATTATTAGTGGAGCGGGAACTAGTTAGTTCATAGTCGTTTTGATTATCTATTTATTTTTCTATATTACTTATATTTGTTTACTATTATACTGTTCGTAACTCAATTAATAGTCTTTATATTCTTTTTGGTTATTTTGTTATTTATTTCCCTTGCATTGTGTGCCGGTATTCTGGTCATTGGTTATTTGGCTGTGTTAAACTATATTATTATTTAAATGAACTGAGTATAAAATAAGATATGGTTATTGCATGATTGATTGTTATACTGATGAAAATCTGTATGGAAAAGACTTACTGGGTATTCAGAAAAGGGTGGACGGACTCAGTACATAAAAAATCCTACCGTGAACATTGCTTCAGTCGGACGGAGCTAAGAAGTCCCTTACCAGTAAGGTTTGAGAGATATAGTTTACTTTCATATCGGATGGGGTATCGAGGTAGTGAATAGTTTGACATTCATTATCGAACATGGTATGGGGATGACCGACTAATTGTTTACTTGGATATTGAGTTTACGAGTAAGAGAACATCCCTATAGACCCCCATGAGTACGGGTAAGTGGGTAAAAATATAAAATGATTGTTTTTGTTATCCTCTACGTGATAGATAATGGTGCATAAATATGAATTTTTATAGGAAAAGTCTTGTTACAGAAAATGGAATAAATGATTTTTTTTATAGTAAATGAATTTACATTAAATTAAGAGTTTCATTGGTTATTTTTCTGATTTTTATCAATATTCAGTTTTCTGTATCTATGATTAGTGTGATATTTTTATTGGGTTCGTGTAACTCACCCATTCATTAACTATTTCAAATCAAGAGAATTAAGATTCAGATCTCAATTAATAAGAAAATTGTGAATAGTCCACTATCCGAACTTCTTTCAAGAGTTAGTGCATGTCATCATAGGATTGTTTATTTATTTGTCTTTCATTTATTTCTTTAATTTTCGTTTGTTCTTTCAAAATAGATATTCTCGTAGTCTTATTGAGTATTCTAAATTATTGTGAAAGGAATGTAAACCCTAACTCTATTATTTTGCTTCCGCATTTAATTTATAACTTTATTTTTATTTAAGTTTCAGACTTTTACATTTATTTTTGTAAAGTTTCAAATTTTTATTTTAAGAATTAATATAATCGTTTATATAAACCTCGTAAAATATATAAATGAAATTCTATATCAATAAGAATATACGTTATAATAATAGTTTTCAGCTATTATTATATGTCGTTTTTCTTCCTGTGATAATATCGTAACTAATAGTATTATAATTTTTCACAAAGATAAATAATAGATACACTGTTCGACTTATGAGATAAAAATATCAGTCATTTAATTTTAGTATCGGTTCAACGAAATTAAATATAATAATAAAGTATAAGATTAGTAATGTAAATTACTTTTTTGTTGAAATTAATTCTTAAACTAATCAATGGAGGACATATATAATTAAGTAGACTAGTTATTGCACTCACATGCAAAAGAAACATGAACCTATTGCATGTCTTCATGCCTAATTTGACGATTGATGACGGAGCTTGCAGATTATCACATATCATACAGATATACATATAAAATATAGTACGTACTACATAGACATACACTTATATATATAATTGTATATTATAGACATAAAATAAATCCTAAATCACATGCATGTATGTCAAAAGAGCAGAAGCAAAGCACAGAATAAAACAAGTTAAGCTACATGTCTATATCCTGCATCGCCTAGAATTTTTCACCGCATGTAATTATATATGTGTATATATATATATATATGTATATATTCTGCTGTATAGGCTTTAAATGGTACTTGAGAAAACTATTGTGTGGTGAGTCAAGTTTGATGGGGCACGTAAATTGTCCCCTTATGTATCTCAAAAGCTGTTTGCTTTTTTCTGCTTCTTGGCTTCTTGACCACTATCATTAATGGCAGAGATCACCGTTTTCTTTCTTCTGAATCTTTTGCATGTGAGTAACCCTAAAAGCCTGCTAACTATTATGCACAACACCAGCTGAATCTACCCTCCAAATTTTAACATCTTACACACACACACACATATATATACATACATAAAGTCATTGAAGTTGACAATACAGTACCATTCATCTTCTGATCTCCCTCCTCAAAGTTATATATTTCCATCAATCTCTGCTAACTAAAAAAAAAAAAAAAAATCAATATATATATATATAGATTTAGTAAATTCCATAAACATCATTAGTTCTTTTAAATTATTCATTACAATTTATAATATATATATATATATATATAATAGTTATGTAGAAGGAAAACATATCAGGTTCGGATGAAATCATTATAATCACGTGCACCTTGGGTTCATTTGATTCTACTTTGATATTCATATATCTATATATACACACACACACACTCTGTTAAATAATTTTTTTCTCCTCTTAGTTACAATGCATGGATATTGTACATGCCTGTGTTTGTATATAATTCAATGCCTTCTTTTTCAAGGAGAATGATGCACTTATATGAATATAAATATATATATATATATATATATATATATATAGAGATGGATACATGTAGAGATACATACACGTTTCTCAAGGCGAAGAAGCAGACAAAGAAGGCGACCCCAGACCACGTGAATGTTCGAAACTGGAAATTCCAAGTGGCTTTATGTTTACTCTCTTTCAAGCAACCCCCTTCCCCCCATCAAATTTTTTTTTTTTTTCCACATCCGCCAAATTAAATTCCACCAAACACGCCTTTAAAACTTTCTCATACGTATTTTAAATTCCCTTCTTGTCCTCTTCCACAACTACCTGACTACCACCCGCATGGCCCTGATTATCTTTAAACACTCTCCCTAATCAATTAATTAAGCTGTTAATTAATTTTTAAACCGATTGGTTTAATTAAAATAATGATTTCCAGATTGAAAAAATTTGCCCTCCCGTATGTCCTGCCAAATGCACCGAAGCCTACGAGGCTGCTAGTCAGATTAATTTACTTTTAATTAATTAATTAATTAAGCTTAGTTTACCATTCCAAATTGAGTGTGGTAGATCAATCAGAATTTTATTTGTATATGAATAAATGGGTACGTGGATATATATATATATATATGAATGGTACAGCTTAAAGTGGTAAGTAATACTGTATGCATATCAACAATCGAGTCAGCGACAGAATATCTAATAAAAATTACTTAATTGACAAAAATTAATTAATTATTTAATTGACAAGACTGGTGTGTGTATGTATGTATATATATTATGGTACGGATCAGATTCAGTGACCACACAGAAAAGTGAAAAAACCACGGCGCCTATTTTTAAACAGAGCCAGCGGTTTTCCTTTTTCTTTTTTCTTTTTTTTTTTTTTAAATAAAATTTAAAAAATCAACGGCTAGGATCTGCTTGTCTTTTTCTTTGATTTTAATAAATTAATTAATTAATTAATTTTTTTTAAAAAAAGTAAAATTCCATTTTTATGTTGAAATGGTTGGTGGATGTTCAATTCGTACGTTGTGAATTTTGTTTGCATTTCATGGATGGATGTTCTTCCATATAAAACTGGAAAAACCACCCCGGTTTATATATATATATATATATATATATATATATGTGTCTGTATGCTTTCATGTATAACGCTTTTTTTTTTGTTCAACAAAATAATACCAAAACAACCCTAACATCAATATATATATATATAAACACAGACAGACACACACACCTCAAAACTGCCTTTGGAAAGGGAAAGAAATCCAAAACCACTTTGAACTTGTTCTTCTCGGTTACATAATATATATATTATGTAAATATACAAAAATGTGAGAGAACCCAGATGAATATATATATATATATATCTATATATATTATATACAGTCATCATATCATAGCGAATACTTCTGATTGTTGTCCTGTGCATGAGGAGTTGAGTTCCCCACTTCGAATATATTCAATGTCCCAGAGGAAACCCGGGCCCCCTGCTTCAAATATAATTTTCTTCTAATTAATTTAACTATTTCGCATGCAATTACATACACACAAATTATATTTTGCTTGCATGTTTACTCACTAAATCCTTAATTTAATCCATTTGAATCTTTACATTACTGAGTTTAAGTTGAATCAAATTTTAATTAATAGGAAAAAAATAATAATTAAAGGTACGAGAATTATTTTTATTGAATTCAATATATATTTTTTTAAAAAAATAAAAAATAATAAAAAAGTATAGTTACATAACATTTGAAAATAATGTAGTTATAACGTGATTGAATTTTTTTTTAAAAAAATTTTAAAATTTTAGTTAATAGAAGAGTCAAATGAAAGAGTAACATGTGCTTTTTTTATAGATAAAAAAATATACTAAAACATATTTATGATAATTAAATATGTTGATAAACGTTTTTATTTTATAGTTTGATACTCATAAAATATAATAATTTTATAATTTATTTTAAAGTTATCAATTCTATCAATATATCTTTTTTTAATAATAATTATTTATTATTTTAAATATCATTTTATTTAGTTTCGATGGTTACGAGTGGATAAAAAAATATAAAATATTAAATTACTGTGTTATCTACTTAATTACTAAAATTAACAAAATGGTATATTTAAAAACTACAACATTTGATTATAATCGAATTTCATCAATAAAACGAGAAACTTAAAAAAAAATTTAATTAAAATTTTCTAAAATAATTTTATTTAAATTTTTTAAGAAAAAATAAATAAATTTAAAACATTTTTTAAATTATAAATCAAATAATCTTCTTCATTATCAATTATGCAATCTCATAAAATAATATTTTCATCACCAATATGCTTTTTTAATTATTGAAATTCTAGCTACCTTTATTTTCTGGGTCCCCAAACAACCTGTATTAAATCATATATTAAAATTAGGAAAATTTTCTTTAACCCCCCATCTCTCATAATTGTCGGACTATTTATTACTTTATTTTATTTTACAAAGAATGATTTCGGATTTTTTGAATTTAAATAAAATATTAAAATATCGTAATTTTATTTTATCAAAAATATACTTTAAGGTTTTGTATTTTCTTATAATTTTAAGATTCACTCAAATATTTTAACTAAGGAATCTAAATGTGCGTATAAACTATCATAAAAAAAATACATAAATAGTGATGAATTATATATATATATATATATGAATTATAATTATCGTATAAGATCAGAAAATCAAAGTAATATTTATTTTTTCTCCTCTTCTCTGAATTTATTTTTATTCTTCTGTTTTTCACTTCCACCAACTTTATATCTTAAAACATTTTAGAGAATAAAAAAAAAAAAAAATTCTTATCCATCACTTTTTCTTCTTTCATGTTTTCATTCTTTATCATCTTCTCGGCATGATTGCTTATATATATATACACACACACACACACATATACGTACTATAGAAGCATCTGTCAAGTTTTTTCTGGATGTAATCACCACCATCTTGTGGTGGAGATTTTCGTAGGGTTACAGCATGATAACGAAGAAGCCCATAATTTCTGTACGTGTATTATATATAACATATAATGATGATGGCTGTTTCTTTATTATTATTATTTTTTATTAACTCTGATGATTCTTGCTCCAAAACTTGCATGTCTTTTCTGCTTATATCAATGTACCGTCGAAGTCATCAATATATATCTGTAAATATATATATATATATATATATATATATATACCTGGGTTTGTCCAGCCAAAACCATCATTACCAAAATTTTAGTCAACCTTTCTCATTCCATGCACACACACACACATATATACATATATATTGTATGTGGGTATGTTTATGTTTTATTTTTTTTCAAATTATTAGTCCACATGTATCTTGCGAGGGTGCTTTTTGTTCGGTCACTACTGAAATAATTTCTGTCTCAGTTCTTGAAAATCTTGCCGGTCGAAATCTTCACAACATCAAATAATTAAGACTGTCATTTCCGGTGTCCTCCTCTGATAAAAAAAAAAAAAAAAACATCATCAATATATTCTAAAATAAAATAAAAACAAAATTATAATTATAATTTATAAATTAAATTGTATTATATATATATCAATAATATTTTTAAATAAATTAATTTTATATAAATAATCAACTTTATTTGTCAATGCTAATGGGCCGATACTCTTTTGGGCTTTTTAAATCGGAAGCCCATAACCATCCAAGCAATATGATTTGGTGGGTCCCAAAAATTTATTTTTTTTATTTATAAATTTTTGAGCTGTAAAAATAAGAGTCGAACACACTTGATTACAGACTGAACTAATCTTGGTTAATTAAGTCCCAGATTTATTTAATTAAAGCATAATAATGTTATTTAAATTAAATTTAGGCTGTAAATTAATCTAAATTTATTTGATTTATAATATAAAAATTAATTTTATATAGAATTGAAATAATACATTTTGATAATATCTTAGAATTTGTTATTCTAATTCCATATATACTATTTTTTTTTTTTTGTTGTATCTCTGTATACCATAGAGCCAGAGACCAATACCAGAAGCCGACACCTTCTAACAGTTATTGCGGAAGGTGGCCATGTCTTCTTCGCATACTAGGCTACCCATCTTCTTCTTCCTCCTCCAATCATTTCTTTTCTCTCTGTCAATCTCCCAGTCAATCACATCGGTTCCCTTCCCGGATTTCCCGTGTAGGCCCCCTGGTTTCAGCCACTACCCATTTTGCGATACATCCCTGTCGCTTACAGTACGAGCTCAGTCCCTCGTCTCTCTCCTAACCCTGCAAGAAAAGATCCAGCAACTCTCCAACAATGCCTCAGCGATCCCGAGACTCGGTATTCCTGCTTATCAGTGGTGGTCCGAGTCGCTTCATGGGATCGCTACTAATGGCCCCGGGGTCTCCTTCAATGGAACTGTCTCTTCGGCTACGAGCTTCCCACAAGTTATTGTCAGTGCTGCTTCTTTCAACAGGAGTCTCTGGTTAAAGATTGGGTCTGCGATAGCAGTGGAGGCGAGAGGCATGTACAATGTTGGTCAAGCTGGGTTGACCTTCTGGGCGCCGAATATCAATATCTTTAGGGATCCCAGATGGGGAAGAGGCCAAGAAACCCCCGGTGAAGATCCCATGGTTGTTTCTGCTTATGCGACTGAGTTTGTGAGGGGGTTTCAAGGTGGTGACTTGAATGCTAGTAGTCATTTTGCAGGTGGCTTGAATGGCGATAGACTTATGCTATCTGCTTGTTGCAAACATTTAACTGCGTATGACTTGGATAACTGGGGGTCTTTTAGCAGATATAATTTCAATGCCGTGGTAAGAATCCAGACATAGCGGCATATATGTTGATCTATTTTTATTGGGTCCGTTTGTCTCTGCCGATATCTGCAAGGTTTAAGCTGGTTTTAGAGCAGATTATCATCTGGGTTATGTTTCTTTCCCCTCATTTAATTCGTGTTTAGCCAAATCCAGAACAGAATTTAGGTTTTCTGGCAGCTTGGTTTTGGCATCAATTAGAATCATTAGTTCATCTTGCTTATGGTTAGAGCCTGTTCTTAGCTTGTTAACTTGCCCTAGTAATCTGGATTGTTCCTTTTTACTTCCACCATGTTTAGATGCTTTGATACTTGTTTGGCATCTCTTGGAATTGTTAGTTCATTGCATTTGTGGTCATGGCTATTGTTATTTTGTCAAGTTGCTTTATTAGGCTTCGCAAGTTTTAGTCATTTACTTTTGTTAGTAGGTTACAGAACAAGATATGGAAGACACGTTTCAGGCACCATTTCGTAGTTGTATTGAACAAGCCAAGGCAAGCTGCTTGATGTGTTCCTATAATGAAGTTAATGGGGTGCCTGCATGTGCTCGAAAAGATCTGTTACAAAAAGCTCGAGAAGAATGGGGGTTTCAAGGGTAAAATTGATGATAATAACTGTTTGTAGGACTAGAAATTAGTGAACTGGAATGAGAAATTGATTGTTTGTGAGGCTTATATGTATATGTGCAGGTACATTACTTCAGATTGTGATGCGGTGGCCACAGTTTATGAATATCAGAAGTATGCCAAAACAGCTACTGATGCTGTAGCTGATGTTCTTCAAGCAGGTTCTTATAAGTGGTCTCTTTTCCATGTCTTGCTTTAGATTAGTAAATATGTGTTGTTCTCAAAATTTACATTCCTGAACTCGTTGTACATAGGGTTGGATATTGACTGCGGCTCATTTATGCTTCGGAACACTCAATTTGCGGTTGATGAAGGGAAGGTGCGGGAAGAGCAGATAGACAGAGCTCTTCTCAATCTGTTTTTGGTTCAACTTCGTCTTGGACTGTTTGATGGAGACCCGAGAGAAGGGTTTTTTGGAAATTTGGGACCACAGGATGTGTGCACCCCGGAGCACAGGATGCTGGCACTTGAGGCAGCAAGGCAAGGAACTGTTCTTCTAAAGAATGATAATAAGTTTCTGCCTTTGAATAAGAACGCTGTTTTTTCGTTAGCAGTAATTGGCCCAATGGCAAACAAAACAAGTGATCTGGGCGGTGGTTACTCAGGTAAATTGTTCTTTTAAATTAAACGGAATAAGTGTTCAGTTTTATCATAATTGGTGCTATTGTCCTTCCCTTACGTCTATGTCTACGAGTTATGTAGCTCTGGGAGAATTCATTATTTTTTCCAAGAGAAGAATATTAAGTTATAATTTGTATAGCTGTGGAATTCTTATGCTTACTATCTGCAACCTTTCTGATGGTGCATCGGATTGTCAAAGTTGAATACATCTCATTCCTGACCCGAATGAAAATTTGAATTTAAGAAGTGCAAGACAATACAAACACTGGACTCAAAATTTACTGACCATGAGCAGGGCTCTCCTTGAGCCTTTTCAAATTCACCCAGAATGACCACTTTGGAATTCTTGGTTTGTAGGCTATCCATGTGACGGAAAGAGCCTTTTTGAGGGACTTCAATCCTATGTGAAGGCTGCATCTTATGCAGCTGGTTGCCCTGACGTAGCTTGTGATTCTGATGCCATGTTTGATGAAGCAATTAGGGCTGCCAAAGATGCTGATTTTGTAGTTGTAGTAGCTGGGCTGGATTTGTCTGCTGAAACTGAAGATCATGACCGTGTTAGCCTTCTCTTACCCGGTAAACAGATGGGTTTGGTGTCTTCTATTGCTGCTGTAAGTAAAAGACCACTAATTCTAGTTCTTACTGGTGGAGGGGCCCTTGATGTATTGTTTGCTGAACAAGACCCAAGAATTGCAAGCATTCTCTGGATTGGATACCCTGGTGAAGCTGGTGGAAGAGCACTTGCTGAAATCATTTTTGGAGACTTCAATCCAGGTTGGTATTCACTGAACTGCTAGTATAACAGGCCATATAATTTGGAAAAGAACATCAAGATTCAGACATTTTCATGATTTTGGTTGTGTAAATCCATCATTGTCAAAGATGGAATGGATTGTCAAAAAAATCTTGACATCTTGAAGGAAACAAAATCATATTGGAACATCATATAGTGTTAGACTTGAGCATCTTCTGCATCTAAATAAAAAAAACAGATGAGTTTGTTTTCGATAATGTAGTATTTTAATGTCGCATCTGTGTATGTACAAACAGGGGGAAGACTTCCAGTGACTTGGTATCCTGAGTCATTCACAAAGGTCCCCATGAATGACATGCGAATGCGAGCTAATCATTCTACTGGGTACCCAGGGAGAACTTATCGGTTTTATACTGGACCTCGGGTCTACGGTTTTGGACAAGGCTTAAGCTACACTAACTATACTTACAAACTTCTGTCGGCACCAAATAAACTAAATTTGTTAAGATTCATTACGGGAACCTCCACTAGGAATATGCTACAACAAGGAGGAGAACAACTAAATTACCTGAATGTTGATGAGATAAAATCTTGTGATTCTTTGCGATTCTCTGTAGGAATCTCTGTGATGAATGCAGGGGAAATGGATGGAAGCCATGTTGTAATGCTGTTCTCTAAAGTAGCTAAAAATCTCGAGGGCACCCCTGAGAAACAGCTGATTGGATTTGACCGTATTCATACTAAATCTTACAGATCAACTGAAACAAGCATTATGGTTGATCCTTGTAAACATCTTAGCATTGCAAATGTGTACGGGAAGAGGGTAATTCCCCTCGGTAACCATGTTATCATGGTGGGCGATCTGGAGCATTTTATTTCCGTGGAAATTGATTGATGCTATCTTGAATTCAAAGAGGCAATTGTATCATTGTGTAATCTGTATGTATTATCATTATTTCTTTTCATAATAAAAGCAAAACAAATTGTTTCAGACTTGAGATGTGTTCTGATGCAATTAGAAAAACCCATTTGATTCTATTTATCTACATGGATTTGAGCTTTTCATGAACTTGGTTATATAAGAAAAAACCAGAAAGAGAAGAACTCTAATTACCCACATACTGCAAGTATAACAGCTTTTTTCAAATATGAAAATACATATACAGTTTCATAAATGTATTGCCTGACGACAAATCATATGATGGAATGGGTATAAATGTAAGGCAGTTTCATGATCTCAGCTTGGGTGTAAAAGTAGCCGGCCAAGCAAAAGATCAACAAGACTTTATCAAGGAATCTCAACCACTCCAATGGCAGAAGATGATGCAGCAATTCTATAAAAATAACATAAAATTTTTCTCTTTTCCATTAATTAATTAATAATTTATTTTTTGGTAGCTTTCCATAATAATTTTCTCTAATATATATATATATATATTGAAATTAATATTTTTAAATATTAATTTAAAAATTTTCTAACCTTAATAAATTAAATATTAAATCACTTCTAAATTTTTATACATTTGAATGTACATGCAAATTGGGAATGAAGAATTTGATAATTTGCTTCAATTAGTTTTTATTCCTGCATGCACCATCTCTTAATTTCTTTAAATATTTAATTAAAATTTACAATTTATTATAAATATTAAACAGTAATTAATTATATTTTTCAAATTTCAAATTTCAAAAAAAAAAAAAAAAACCCAAATAGAAACCGACTATCAGAGTAAGGGTATGCATGAGTGCGATTCGCTGATCTGTCATGGACCCCACAAACTATTTATCATCTGATTACTTATTCTAATTTTGTATTGTAAATATTTTTAATAATATTATTATTTAAAATAAATTAAATATCAATAGAATATAATTCACTCAATTAATTTTATTTAATAATAAATTATTAATCTCTTCTTTTAATAATTAACAGTTCATATTTTAATGTGTGTATAATAAAAATAATTTATCTTATTATGGTCAATTAAAATAGTAAATAATTTTAAAGCATAGTTTTTAAGAAAATAAAGTAGGGTAAATGAATGGTTTACTATTAGTATAATATATATATATATATATATATATGCATATTATGTATAAATTTTACTTACTTAATGAACCAAATTTTAAATTTCAAAATGTTTATAAAAAAAGGTGATATTGGCAATAATTGGTGTCTGTATCTTTAGGTATAAAATTCAAAGCCCTAGAAGAAAAAATAATCTTCTTCACGAAGTTTCAGGCAGCTTCCTGCTTTTCTTTTCTACACCTCTCCGGCTTAAACAAGAAATCATCTCCTCCACCTTTGTTTTGCAGCTATGAGTGATCCCAAGTATGCTTATCCATATCCTGCTCAAGGTATATATATATATATATATATATATGTGCATATTATGTGTAAAATAGATGTATATGTAGATGATAGTTCCTGTGTTTCCACTCATTTTGCTTTCTGAATTCAAATTATTCAGGGTTTTGTTGGGTAGAAACTAAGAAGTTAATGCACTAGGTAGATCAATTAACATCTAGGGTTGTTTGGCAATAGATTTGATTTTATTATGTAAAGTAATATGAGAGGTGTAAACTTATATTGATACGAAATGGTTAATTAGGTTACTATCAAGGTCCTCCAGTGATGCCGCCGCCTCAGTATGTTGCTCCGCCACCCAGGAGAGAGCCTGGTTTCCTTGAAGGATGGTAATCACAAAATCTAACATATCTACATATATATATATGTGTGTGTGTGTGTGTGTCTATATATATAAGCTGGTGTTTTTAAGTACGTGTTGTATGTATGTGTTTGCAGTCTGGCGGCTTTGTGTTGCTGCTGCTTGCTTGACGAGTGCTGCTGTGATCCCTCCATTGTGTTTATAAGCTGATGATCGTATATTGTAATTTCATAATGTATTTATGAATAATTTTCACTTTTATATTTGGACATATGAACTATATATATATATATATATATATATATATATATATATAGAGAGAGAGAGAGAGTGGTAAGCCTTTTGAAGGTCTTCCTTGTGGGGATGTGATTTAATTAGCATAATTATTATATATCTGGTGGGCCGTGTTTGAGATTTTTAATTCATTGAATTAATGTCTCCTTAATTGATTGTTCATAATTATCTCTGAGTAAGTTGATTTCTTGTTAAGCAACAATTATTTGTAGGTTAAATGTATAGTTTGATTTTTAAAAATTAAGATAATTTCTAATGTAAATCTTTTAGGTTAATCCAAGTTCAAATTATATGGAACAAATATAATATTTTAATGTTAAATTAATTATGTATTCAATTCAAATTAGTTTTTTTTTAAAAATTAAAAACATAACTTAACATAATTTTTGTCAAAAATTAATATTTTTTTTTTAACTTTCTACAAATTAATTGATCGGTGAGGGAAGAACATAATTGAGTATTGAGAGTGTTCCCACGACTTTTTTTTTCTCCGAGTGAGTGGGGTCTTTGGGCTCATGGAAAATTGAGAGTTGTGATTAGCATATATTTGACTATCAATTTTAAATTTGTATTTCATATATATATATATATATATATTGTTATTCCTTAAAGTTATATATGAAAATAAAATACTACCTCTACCTAAACAAGTGTGATAATGAATAGATTTTATATTAAAATTTGCCTATTTAACCATAACGTTGAATGAACACTAAACAAAAAGATACATATAGAGAGAGAGAAGGTTAATAATAATTTGGGAAGTAAAAATGAATTTAGAGATTATAAGTACTACCTATACATATTTGTGATTAAGAGCACGTAATGTGATTAAGGAGGTCAAGTGAAAAATCTGAAATTCACACACTCATTTTTTATTTTAAGTATATTGATTGTGTTCATGTAAGTCAGAACACAATACCCTTACATAATATTATGAGAACAATTTATATATTTTTTTCTTTCTCCCGAAAACATATACCAGCAGTCCTTATTCATGAACAGACGTGACTGTGGATTTATAGAAACAGGAAACCGAAGTCTACTGCTCTGACACACACTAACAACAACACGTAGTTTCATATCTTATACATCTGATGAAACTTTTTATTGAGATGGGAAATTGCTCTGAAGATAATTAGACTGATAAACGCCATCAGGCTGCAATTACCTCATTCACGTACACAGGTGTTTCCTTGGAATATCCATCAATGCAAGGGTTATGATCATCCCCAATGTTTTCGTTTCCGAATTTGTTGCCGCAGCCACTTCCGCAGCCACTCCCACAACCACCACTCTCCACAGAATTTTCAGCGTTGGTCAGCTTGATGGAATCACCAAACCCGCTGGTCTTTACCATGTTCCCACTTTCTCCCCAACCATCAGCATCACAACCACTATCGCCATTGCCGTTTGCCATGCTTGCGCATTCTCCACTGCAAACACCACTACACCCCCCCGAGACGCCAGTCTTCATAATGACTCCACATTGTCCGCCACATCCACTGCCACACCCACTGCCACAACCGCTGCTGTTTGCCATGCTTGCACATTCTCCACTGCAAACACCACTGCACCCCCCAGAGACGCCAGTCTTCATAAGGACTCCACATTCTCCACCACATCCACTGCCACACCCACCGCTGTTTGCCATGCTTCCACATCCTCCACCGCAACCACCACCACACCCGCCAGAGACTCCACTCTTCATCGTGACTCCACATTGTCCACCGCATCCACTGCCACACCCACCGCTGTGTACCATGCTTCCACATCCTCCACTGCAACCAGCACCACACCCACCAGAGACTCCAGTCTTCATCATGACTCCACATTGTCCACCGCATCCACTGCCACACCCACCGCTGTGTGCAATGCTTCCACATCCTCCACTGCAACCACCACCACACCCACCAGAGACTCCATTCTTCATCATGACTCCACATTGTCCACTACATCCTCCGCCGGATCCAGCAGAGTTAGCATTGCTTGTCACTGCATTCTCAGTCAACTTCATTTCAGGTTTTGCAGGGGCAGCAGTCAGGTCAGTCAGCTTGCCTTCATCTTCAAACCCATTAAGCTTTTCAGTTTCACCAACTACCTCCACCTTTTTTGTAGTGGCCGTGAAACCATTATAGCCTTCCCTCTTCAAGATATGATAGAGTATAAAAGAACAAAGAATACCAGGAAACACCAACCAATCTTCCTTAACCTGTACAGTTTATTTAATTGTTAAAGAACAAGACAAGTAAAGCCATGAGAACATTTTCATTGGTATTGAGAAATATTTATTTCATACCTGCACATCTCCAGATTTCAGGTCAAGCAACGCCACAGCTTTTCCATATGGATGTTCTGAAGAAAATTCAGCTGCAGTCATAAAGTCTTGTTCACATCTTTGTTTTTCACAGTGTTTTGGTTCATAGTCCAGCTTTCTGCCTGGGAAAATTCTTACCTGTACCAGTAGAATTAGTTTGGACAAAACCTAAGGCCTCTTATTGAAGTGTGGAACAAGAAAACATCAATTGAAATATCCCCCATGATCATCGTGGGGATACCAAAATAGCAGTGGAATAACTTACATAGATGTATAAAGTAAAATAAAGCATAAATTCAGGACAAACAATAAAATACACGCCGTTATAACAAAAAAAAGCAACACATAATGAAAAACTAAACAATACGCATCACCCGTGCATGAAATGCAAGGAAAAATATCAGGCAGATGAGAATGCAAATATTATGTCAATTCAAGGAATCGAGAAGAAAACAACACAAGAACACAGAAAGAATCTACAGCAAAATAATTAACCTGTGATTCATTGTAGAAAGATACTTATTTTAGATGTTTGGATCATATTGATTACATACTTTCGATGGAAACATATTAGTGAAAAAAAGCTAAAAGGGATGTCTGCTAAATGACAAAAGTAAATGCATACCATCCTGGTGCCTACAAGCTCAAACAGATGACCATTCGCGAGGCATTCTTTGTTATGCTTGAGGAGCCATTCAGAGTTCATGAAGGACCACTGAGTCCCAACAGATTCTGCAAGATTATGTGTTTCACCAGACTCCGTGATGCCAATGACTTGCTTCCTAGGGGTGCAGTCATCCTTTGTCTTTTCTTTTGTTGTGTCCCTGAAATACAAACAGGGTAATGTGAACCCCTTGAACAGTTTGAATCCAGATCCCTAAACAGATTGTGTCAAATCCTTTGAAGGAGAAAATGTGGAACATAATCATACCTCATTTGGAGGCCGATCACCTCAGTTTGAGTTTCATCAATGACACGTGTCCAGCTCTTAGCATGATTGGACTTTCTGGGAAGAGAGAAAAGACAAGAACCTTTCGAAAAAGGCCGTGAGCGAACCATGCGAAGCACAAATTGCGCCTGAGCTGGAGGGGTACATGAGATAGCAACTCGTAGGCTGATGGGTTTTGAATTAAGAGTGCCCGATCTGGGAGTCAACTCCAACCATTTTTCCACAGAGAGTTTTGAAGCTGGATAAAGAAACTCTTGCAAAGAGAATGAAGCAGTACCAAGTGTTTTCAATGCTCTTGTTATTGGGAAATTGGCAGTTGAACAGGATATAAGTTCAAAGAGAAGTTCGCCTGTAGGTTCGCATTGGAATGAAGCAACCTGCTTCTTCCCAGACTCAGATAAAATAGTGAGCTTCCGCTTAACATTAAAAAGCCTATCAGGCTGGGCTTTGCTAAACAGCACGAAGAGGCTTCCTTTCTGTCCATCTGTTAAGTTTTTAACTCCAACAATCTCCAGGACAACCTGCAAAAGATGCAAGGAACAATTAAGAAAACCCTTAAGGTTAAGTCAAACAAAGTTTCTGCAGTTACAGTATGATATGTTTCCTCAATATATGAGAAAACAATAGCTAATTCCAAAAGCTGTGGCATTTCATGCAAAATCATGAAAAAAAGGAAATGTAACTATTAGAATCTTTCTAAAGACCATATAGCATCAAGAGTTACTTTCCAAATCATGCTAAAACAAATGCTGCCGCCAAAGCTTGCTGATGAAGTGTTGCTATGTTGTTAAATAAGAAATTACTTCAGAGAGTAGCAATGATAATTCATGCCTAGGTTATAGATCTCCTGATCAACGGGTAATGCAGGGTTCTTATTTAGATTTGAGATCCAAGCTAAAATCGGGGCCCTCATATATTCCCCAGATTAGATGATATAGAAAAATGAAATAAAAAAAGATAGACTATGCAGTTTATGGATCATAAAAGACAATTATTTGAGGAAATGAAAAAGAAAGGTGAGAAGAAAATACCTCCACAACTTTTGTGTCAGGAAGCTGGATTAATTTCTTATAACCATTTGCTGTAACTGACTCTTTGCTCAAACTTTTGAATGAGAAAGGAATAGTTGTTAGAGGAGATGGGACACTGCCGCGATACATTGCCCCTGCCTTCCAATATCTATTACCAAATGTCTTTTCCCACTGTGCAGTAGTTCCAGAAAACCCAACATCGAGCTTCTTACCTTTAGTTCTGTCAGAATCCATATCATCATGTTCCAACACCTTGCCTATTATTTTGGTCAAATCCTTACAGTAAGAAGCAGGATGCAGCTGATGTGTGTGCCAGATAAGGTCGACGTCATAAGTTGGAACACAAAAACGTTTTATGGACCTTTCTCTGTTTCGCTTGATTAGGTACAGAAAACCCTTGTATCTGGCCACAGCTTCTTCAAGAAAGATGTCATCGTTCATATGAAATCTAGAAACCTGTAATGAATGAGGTCAAGGACATGATTAGAAAGGGTAGAATTAGAAGAATGGGTGACAGTTTATCTTGGGATTGTGTTTCAAAGTTCTAAAGATCATTTCCCCCGGGATTAACTTTTTTAAACCTGGCAAATAAAATAATGTTAGTGATAATCATTACAGAACAACAAATGCTATCCCTCTTAAAGGTTAACAAAACTGGATGTGCTCCTGCGCTGAACTTCAGAAATCTGCCATAAAACTGTCTAATATCAATCTAAGTTAGATACAAATTGGTATATACAAAAATCAATCTAAGTCAATATAGCTACAATTTCAACATGAGTAGTGAGCCTAGAATTTTCAAACTTGATGTTTAAACCCAAAAGTAAGACGCTGCAAGCTAGAATCATAAGGTGGCCATCTATGCATAGTTGTTAAGTAAATCTAGAAAGATGTGACGATGATTTACTAAGAATCTACACTCCACCTCTCCATTACCTGATAACAAAAAGGACTCTGCCTTTCGACAGCTGAAACCAGATCATATTTGGAGCATTTTTCTACACTGGAAAGTTTTTCAGAGATATCCTCTGAGAGTGCTCTTGTCAAGTCTAAATTATAGGGCTCTTCAGGATATAATCTATTCCAAAGCTCTTCAGTCTGTCTCTCACAACTGCCTTTGACAGAAGATACAACATTAGAATTGTCAAGCGCTCCCCCATAAAGCTCCTCGCAGTCAGATTTATACCGAAGCTGAATAACAGGACAAGAAATACTGCTTAGCAACTCAAAACTAATAGTAAATAAAATAAGTCACATATATATGTTCTTGTCTATGTCTGTGCATGGATTTGCATATTAAAATGTATAGTACGTTTATGGACTTAGACCCTTACTGGATTGAGCCTGTGACAATGCCAAATCCACTCACAGTCAAGGGGAACAACCAATGGCCCTTCAAAAATCTGTGACTTGGAATGTTTGGCGAGTAAGGGAAGCCAACAAGCATTGTACCTGACATTAGCATTTCCAAAGTTTAGAACCTTCAAAGAGAAGAATAAAGAAATATCATTCATAGGATCATATGTCTTCCCCAAAATCACATACTGAAACTTTAAGGTAGACTTCCCAAGAAGTCATGGACCTAATGATGTTTATGAGAGTCTCAAAAGCCATAGTTTGGAGAAACGATTTACCAAAGATATTTGGCGAGATAAGGAAAGTGCTAAGTAGGAGTAAATTTCATCTTATTGGATCCAATTTTAGTTTCAGTTTCAAATTTAAAGTAGCATACTATATTAAGAAAACAACTGGATACACAAATGATCTTCGAAGGAATAACCTTGTCAATTGTCTATGGAAGAGAAAACTTAAAGCCAAATCAAATTCAACACAGTTCGACTAAAGTTTATTATGAAGCACTTACCTATAGATTGCCCTTTTTAGCGCAGGGCCTTCATAGAGCCAACGATTCTTATCAACGGCTGAGAGAAACTTAAGTTGCTGTTTTGCTGCAGGCACAAGATCCACACTTATCTCAATTTTCTGCGCTTCAACCCACTCAAACTCTTGTTCCATCTCCATCACCATCTTTCTCGATTCACTTTATTAGAAAAAAGCAATCACGAACATTCAGCTTGATATTACAAGTCAACGAATGATTAAACAATAAATTAATACGAAAAGGGATCACGATACTCGTTTGCTGCTATGCATTATTAAGGAATGCTCATAGAAACTGCAGTCAATCCACATAATCAATTAAACGAAAAGAACGAATCACTAAACCGGGGAAGAAAGGTACTTAACTTAAAACAATGAATTATATCCTTCAAAAGAAGAAGAAACTGAGAAACTTTCAGAAGCCGTTGGTTGCGAGGAAAAGAAAAGAGCAGAAACAAATGAATCTCTTACAAACGCGAAAGCCAAAATCCTATGAGCCGTAATCAATCAGAAACAAAAACGATGAAGAATTTAACAACAAGAACTTCAATTTTGTCAGCAACCAAATAGAGCAACATCGCCTATTATCTATCATGAGATCATCGATAGATATGAATCTATCGACTATAGTCAACAACCAGTTACTTCCAATTAGCAGAGTAATCGTAAGCCGAGAAATGACGTATATTTACCAGGACAAAGTAGCTTTTCAAGGTTCCAATAATCGCCGGAGGTCGTTGAAAGAGTCACCGGAAGATTTCACCGGTGAAGTATGCTCTAGTTGATCAACACAAAGATATTTTATGTGGAGGTGTAAATATCCCTTGAGTTCTTTGCTTGAGCTCCTGGTCCGGTATTTATGGGGAACTGGATACGAGCAATTACAGTTTCGAAGGGCGAGTCCAGCCAGTTGTGATGCATAAAGTTTGTGTGACGAAAATACCCTTACAAGACAAACAAGAAAAAAAGCGGGACAGTTTTTAGAATGACTAAACTACCCTTGTAAATAAAAATTACTGATTATTTCCCTTAATCCGTGTTTATAAAGTAATTTAATCTCTTTTTTATTTTTCTTTTTTACTAGGTAGTTTCAGAACATTGTTGTTTCAGTTAGAAAAGTCAACTCTGAAGCCAATTAAGTAACTTAATTTGAACATTAAGATTAGTCAAATTAATCAAGGAAGAAGGATGAGCCATTAGCCACCCTAACATGTTATCCTGGTATAGATTAAGATTTTAAATTCTCAAATTTTGTTGGTTTAAAATTGATTTTCGAAACATACATATACATACATACACATATATATATGTCATAAGAAACTTCCCAGAAGAAATAGGTGTAAAATGTCAAAATAATTGTCAATGTCTCATACCCAGCTTCAATATTTAAGTTTATCAACATATATATATATATATGTAACGGCCCCGGAAATATTAAAAAGAAATGAGTATTTAAATATATCGAATGCGGAAGCGAGATCAAAATTTCAGTTAACATCCCTTACACGAAAAACCAAA
Source organism: Carica papaya (assembly GCF_054855325.1). NCBI lineage: Eukaryota > Viridiplantae > Streptophyta > Magnoliopsida > Brassicales > Caricaceae > Carica > Carica papaya. The sequence continues at coordinate 1,323,929 of NC_142312.1, read as the reverse complement.
AACGTACTTAAAATATAAAAGGTTAAACTAACTAAGAAAGAAAACTCGAAAATAAACTATGCGTATGACTACAGAGTCTCTAGGCATCCCCTTCGTCGTCCTCCTGCGGAACGGGCTCGGAAACCATGTCTTCTTGATCTGAAATGGTTAATTAAGGAGTGAGCTACACTAGCCCAGTAAGAACATCACGATATCTCACCGTCACGGAGATAAAGGTGGGTAGAAAAACACAAAAAGACCAATGGAGCATAATTTACAACAAACTCGTTTATTAACATGAAAACCTTTACCATCCACTTACCTTGGTGGAATTTATGAAAACAATATGAGAAAAACAATAACATTATCATAATCATTGAATAATCTAAGCTGTAAAACATAACACTTATCACGCCTCTTATAATTCAATCATTGTACAACATATCTTTTTCTCATTTACCAGCCTACTAGTATCCGTGGGGGTCCATAGGGGTTCCGCTACCCGTTAACCTTTAACATTCATAATCAGTTTCCAGGGCCGTCCCCATACTCCGTCCGGTATGGGCGCCAAAACCATAAACCTCAATACCCCGTCCGGTATGAGGGTGAAACGGGCCGTCCCCATACCCCGTCCGGTATGGGCGCCAAAACCATAAGATCTCCATACCCCGTTCGGCATGTGAGACCACAATCCCGGTAGGGTTCCCTACGGACCCGGTCCGTCCACCATCTCCCAAGATATCTAGTCAGGCTTACCCCCATAATACAATTATCAGTCTACACAATCTTTCATTTTCCTTTTCCTCAATCAGCATCATCAATTCACATTTAAACAAGCAAATCGTAATTCATACCAAACAGACAACATACAGTATCAGTTTTTCAGTCATTCAACCCACGATTAATAAAAACGTAGTATATGCACACAAATCTGTAAAATGAACACATCAAACCTCATTTTGCATTTAAAGCTGTAAACATGCCAAATAACAGTAAATCACCAGTCACACTAGACTCGGGCTCCATTAGCCACCTTAAGCAATTTCACACATTCGTTAATTCAAGAAATACCGTTTTATCATTTTGAACTTTAATACCGTGATAGGAAATAGGGTGATGGGTCCTTACTTGTTTTCGAGATCCGAATACGATTCACAGTGCGCCTGCAGGCCGTCCCTAATTTTCCCTGAATTTTTCCCGGGAAACTGAAACACACTAAGAGTACCTGCACGTGTTCCAAAAAAAATCCAAATTAGGCCCAGGGCCTCTTTCGGCCCAAATCGCAACTCCGGCACGGCGGCGAGTCGCCTCGGGTTGGCTGTTTTCGACCGTTTTCGGCCGAATTCGGCCACGCTCGCATTGGTCCTTGTCAGAAAACAACCCTAGGGCCCTCGGGGGGCCAAAAAATCACGGAAAAACGGAGCTTACCGGCGGCGACGCTCTCGGGTGCAGCGGCTCTCCGGCGAGGTTCGTGTTTTGGTGATTCGGCTCCGGTCAACCTGTAGAGAAAAGAATGGTGATCACGGTGATATAAAAATTGCATCGAACGGAGGCCGGGAAGGGCCTCGTCGGAGGCAAAAACCGAGAGGGGGCGCGGCGGCGCCGCTGGGCTTCGGTCGCGTATTCCGGCCGTTTGGCCGGGATTTCGGCCTCGATTTGGCCATAGGAGGAATCAGCGGGGAAAAATGAGTTGGGGTATGAAATTTACCTCGATCGGCGGTCGGAAATTTCCCCGGTGCGGCGGCGAGTGGCAGCGGGTGGCGGCGGTCGGCCTCTGGTTCGTCTTTTCCGGCGAGCGGCTGGCGGCTAGGGTTTGTGGTCTGGTGTGGGGGTTCTATTTATAACCCCTTGCCTTTTGATCACAGCCGTTCATTTCATTTTAATCTAGGCCGTTCGTTTTTGATTGAATCTGGGCCGTCCGTGCGTTTGAATCTGGGCCGTCCGATCGCGCGATTGATCTGGGCCGTCGGATCGCACCCACGCGGATCGCCAACGTGGCTCCTTTCGGAGTGACGCGATCTTACCACGTGGCAGGCCCTGGTTGGCCGGGACTGCTGACGTGGCTGCTGACGTGGCCCTTTTTTTTTTTTTTTTTTTTTTTTTTTTTTTTTCCGGGTGCTACAATATATATATATATTTAATGGTAAGTCTGCGTTGATCTATAATTTTGACCCATTAATATTTGATATTTCTAGAGATAAATTGTGTAAATTTTAAAATAAATTCTTAATTATTCACGTGAATAATTTATTTTTTACTTAAGTTTTAAACATAAATTAATTTAAATATGTAGAAATTAATCCAAAAATACTCTACTACTAGACACCTATGTATTTTATTTATTTATTTATAATGTCCCTACAAGAAAATTATTTATAACAATTAATTAAGCATAGAGTATATCAAAATATATCTTGATTTAGGAATTCAAGTTACTTTTCGTGGTAAGAAAATAATCATATAAATCATGTTATATCATATACAATATATATATATATATATATACACACACCACCCTACTTTAAATATATCATTACACCCGTGCTATAGCATTTGATTAAAAAAATATATCTTGTAATATATCATCATATTATAATATAGTATATAATGTACATATTCATGGTGCGCTCAGTGAATAAACAGACTCTTATTATTATTATTTTGAGATAATATTATAAAATAAAATAAATTAAAAAAACTTGATAATCAAAATCAGAATGAAAAGTTAATAAGGATAGAGGTGGAAACTTATCCGTGTCAGGAATCACGCAATTCGTGTTTTGGTTTTTGTAAAGTACAATTTATAACCAATCAAGTTGTGTAGTACACTGTCGTTTTGTGAGTAAAACTCGGACCTTTTATGTCGTTTTGGTGCGTGACCGCCAGGAATCGCTTTGAAGTTAGTTTCTTGCACGAATATTATGATGATGTCTAAAGTTAACAGTGTCAGTTAAGCATCAAGGGCACATGGGTCGTCACATTTAATTTTTATTTTTATTAAATTAAATATTATAAATTAATAATTTTATTTTTTATTATATATTCAAAAAATATTAAATTTATAATATTTAAATAAAATATAAATTATTAGAACACGATATTATTAATGATGTAATATTTTAATTAGATTAGTATACACTATAATTATAATTCGATATTTGAACTTGGTAAAAATAATTATATTTAAATTTATTATAATTTTTTAATCTACACTTAATCGTAAGTATTTTTCATATATTTATATAAAAATATAATTTCCATATAAGGATGGCAAGAGGGTGATATTTACCAAACATAAATTTGATCCATTTTTATAAAAAATAAATTTAAATTTACCTTAAACTTAAGACAAGTTATCTTTTTTAAAAAACCATATTAGATTTACAGATTATCCAATTTAATTATTTTATTATATTAATATATTAATAAAAAATTAAAATATTATATTTATTAATAAATATATTTTAATATTTATATTAATATAAATATATTTCTAAATAATAAAAAATTAAAAAATAAAATATAACTAATAAGATCAAATTGCACTTAATAAAAAAAAAATTATACTAGATGTGACTTAGATGAGTTATATTAAATGAATTTAGATACAAAATATTATTTATATTCTCATGTGTTTTTATTAAAATATTATTTTATACGTGTTTGTATTAAACTATTTTGTTATTATTAATATACATATATTAAATATACTAAATTCTTTTATTAAACATTATCTTATTAAATTTAGTAATATAAATCAAATATTTAAATTGGATATCTTTTAGTAATTATAAGTAATTATGATAAATAATAAAATTAAATTAAAGTTAAGTTTTACAGAAATTAGATTAAAATTATTTAAGATATAATTATCATAATTTACAATGATGAATTAGATTTTTGGGGAGAGGGAAAATAAAATCAAAGGTTGCAAACAAGAAAAGCACTACAATCAATGACTAGCGAAAATTAAAAAGAAAAAGAAAATCGAAGATCATAATCAATAACTTATTCTTACAAAAAATAAATCTTACTTTATACTAAAAATAATAACGATTCTTATCTAGTAAAAAAAAGAGTTTACAAAAGCGTACAAAATTAAGCAAACTTCTATCAATAATAATTTAATTACTTTACATATAATAAGCATTTGATGATATCGCACTAAACGACGAATAAATATTACTAATAATACAATATCGTAACGATTAAAATTTTATATTTTTATTTAAATATTATAAATAAAAATTTTATTAAAAATATAAAATTTATTATTTTATAAATATATTTTAAATTAAAAATTAGTAATTTATAGTATTTAATTATATTAAATAAAAGATTTAACTTATTTTTAAGTCGGATTAAATATTAACAATTCTAATATATTATTGAGTAAAAAAATATTTTATAATAATAATAATTTTTTTATTTAAATTAATATATATTTTTTTATGTTATAAAAAAGTATATATTTGATAACTTTAGTTTATTTTTTTAAGAATAAGCTAAATAATGTTTAAACATATCACTGAAAAAATCGAAAACAATGTAAGAAATTATCGTGTTTGAAAGAATATAAAAAAATATAAGTTTATATTAGAGATTTAGAATAAGAATAGCATATATTAATTTTTATGTTCAATAAAAAGAACATAAACTAAATCCAACAAGTAAATATAAAAAATTCTTGAATCATCATGCCCAGGATCTATTGCTAATTATTGATAATTATGAAAGAGAATGCTCACTTTCCAAAGAAATGAAGCTAAAATGGCTCAAGAGAGAAATTGTCATGATTTACAGTGATGAATTAGTTTAGGGTTACAGGAAAACACAAATCAGGACTTCCAAACGAGGAAAACACCATGATCAGATACAACCTAATAAACACCATCAAAGACAATGATCGGTATATCCTACAACAGATCTTATTTCACAGTAACAGTAGCTTATCCAGGGCGAAGTTCGACAAAAAAAGCTCACAAAAAGCACAGAAAAATTGAACAAAATTTTATCGTACTGGCATTTTATGATCTTCAGTGCCAGAAAAAATGAAGACTGCTGATCCAGTATTTTTCTTATGAGTTCTCTCACCTCGGGTCTACAACCAATTAAGATACAAAACCGCCAAAACTATGAGGAAACACTACCAATCAAAATAATGAAATGTTGTATCGGTTAATCATTTGGAATTCTATCGATCTCTACTTCCTAGCCTCCTCATATTCTGCCTCTGGTGTCTGCTCACCACCCTGAGATCCTGCAGAGGATGAACCAGAATCACTAGAGCCTTTAGACATGTGCTCACCAATCTTCGAAACAGCCTTGTTTGCAGCGTCAAGTTTGGCCTTGATGTCATTGATATTCTCGCCAGTAAGTGCTTTCCTCAGGTCTGCCACGGCAGACTCTATCTCTGTAGCAACCTCAGCTGGAACCTTGTCTCTGTACTCGTTCAAGCTCTTCTCGATGCTGTATATGGTTGTGTCAGCACTGTTTTTCAAGTCAATCAAAGCCTTCTTCTCCTGGTCTCTCTGAGCATGCAGTTCAGCCTCCTTGACCATCCTCTCGATTTCATCATCTGAAAGACCTCCAGATGAGCGGATTGTGATCTGCTGTTCCTTTCCTGTCGCCTTATCCTTAGCAGAAACAGTGACGATTCCATTGGCATCAATGTCAAAAGTCACTTCAATCTGTGGCATGCCTCGAGGTGCAGGTGGGATGCCAACTAGTTCAAATTCACCCAAAAGCTTGTTATCAGATGCCATTTCACGCTCACCCTGGAGTACTTTAATCCCCACCTGAGTCTGGTTGTCAGCCGCTGTTGAGAAAGCCTGGAACCAACACCATACTAGCTTAATACAACTACAATGTATAACCAAATAGAAAATTAAGTATGGATGAGATATACTACAGCTGCAATGGCAATGACCTAACACAGAGTCATTGAACAATGAATTGGAAAAAGAAATTAAGAATGCTAGAATTTTAGAAAAAGATAGTTAGCGCCATGATAATGAGATATAATGCTGAAGGCATATTAAGAAAACTGTCTAATGAATTTTTGCGCATTCCCTGCTTGCATTACCTGAGATTTCTTGGTAGGGATGGTTGTATTTCTGTTGATAAGCCTAGTGAAAATTCCACCAAGAGTTTCAATACCAAGTGATAAAGGGGTCACATCCAACAAGAGTAACTCCTTAACATCACCCCGAAGGATGCCACCTTGAATAGCAGCTCCCATAGCAACTGCTTCATCAGGATTGACACCTTTACTTGGGCTTTTACCAAAAATTTCAGCCACTATTTCTTGAACCTTGGGAACACGAGTCATCCCACCAACAAGCAAAACTTCATCCAATTCCTTGACTGTTATCCCTGCATCCTTCAAACAGTTCTTGCATGGGTTTCTTGTCCTCTCAATTAAGTGGTTCACCAATCCTTCGAACTTTGATCTGGTTAGAGTTATATTTAAATGTTTTGCTCCAGAAGCATCAGCAGTTATGAATGGCAAGTTGATTTCGGTCTGAGATGTGGATGAGAGCTCTATCTTAGCCTTTTCAGCTGCTTCTCTAAGTCTCTGTAGGGCAAGCCTGTCCTTTGTAAGATCAATATTCTCAGTCCTCTTAAACTCGCTAACCAGGAACTCTAACAGTGCATTGTCAAAATCTTCCCCTCCCAAAAAGGTGTCTCCATTAGTAGCTTTGACCTGATAAATACAATGTTAGTTGACTGCCTCATAAGTCATGAAAAGCACTTCAGTTGGACAGCAAAAGTGGCATACCTCAAATACACCATTTGAAATTTCTAAAATAGAAACATCAAAGGTTCCTCCTCCAAGATCAAAGACAGCAATGAGCCCTTCCTTATTGTTTAACCCATATGACAGTGCAGCAGCAGTGGGTTCATTGATGATCCTCTGAACATCTAGACCGGCGATCCTCCCAGCATCCTTCGTTGCTTGTCGCTGAGCATCATTGAAATACGCTGGAACAGTGATAACAGCTTTGTTGATTGTTTTCCCAAGATATGACTCAGCAGTTTCTTTCATTTTGGTGAGAACAAAAGCCCCTATTTGGCTTGGTGAATATGTCTGCCCATTTGCTTCTACCCATGCGTCCCCGCTAGGAGCTCTCACAATCTTATAAGGCACCATTTTCATTTCTTTTTGTGTCTGTGGGTCATCAAAACGTCTTCCAATCATACGTTTGGTCCCAAAAAGTGTGTTTGTGGGGTTGGTTACTGCCTGGCGCTTGGCAGGGGTTCCCACAAGCAGCTCTCCTTTCTGGTTGATAGCCACAACTGATGGCGTGGTTCGGGTCCCCTCAGCATTCTCAATTACTTTAGGACTCTATTAAACACAAAAAATTGCACTAAGAGAAATCTAGAAGAAAGCTTGTCACATAATTACTGATACAGAAAGGAAATGAGTCAAACGACAAACAGGAAATAGGACTTACCTTTCCCTCCATAACTGCCACACAAGAATTAGTGGTACCCAAGTCAATACCAATTACATCGTTTCCAACAGGCCTTGAACTGTAAAATTAAAAAATGTAAACAAATAGCATAGATTTAAGATGGATAGAGCTAAAAATAAAGTACGTAAAGGCAACCTGAAGGGCCTTGCTAAAGAAGACAATTTGCTAGCAAATGGAGAGGTTGCCAGTGAGGTCTTTGCATTTGAAGTCAGCTGCAGCAGAAAAAGGCCCAATAATTAAAAGAAAATTATCATTATGACAATAAAAAGAATTCCTCAGACCCGTATCATTTATAAGGAATCTCTGGTTCAACTTTAATGAAAAAAATCTATCTTCAGCAGTCATAAATGCTGTCACTATAATGAGTTCAAGAATCAGGGAAAAGCAATATTACATTATGAAATTTCAGATATGAAGAACACAGCCAATTGAACCAAAATCACAGCACAGAGCACAAGTTCTTCAAAAAAAATTGTGGCAGATTTTTTTTTTTTTGTAAATAACAGCTCAAAATAGGTGAGCTTTGCCACCCACTTCATCCGACAGTTTGAAACATAAAATTGCAAGAAGAAAACTAGTCCAAATTACCTAAATAACACAGAGTCCTCACAAGTTATTACTAGTTTATGAAACTTGTTGGACAGTTAGCATCTTTGTAGACTCTTTAATGACTCATACGAAGGAACACCCATGGTTATGTCCCTTCAATGTGAACCTATTGCCTTTTTGGGTTCCAACCTCATGAACATCTGCATCTTCAAGATCTCAAAGCTATCCTTGTGTTTCTCCATTATTGATAACTCCAAACGCCCCCCCGTTCCTTCCCCCCAGTCACCATCACAATATAAACATCAAAACTAACGAACTCATAGATCTGGCTTGTCTCCGGGTCAAGTTTAAATGTATCATTGGTTTTGATAAGAGGGTCTACGGCAGATTGTGCGCCCAAGGGTTTAGGTAAGAGGATACCCTTCCAGCTAAACTAGACGGAAGGAATCATGGTAGGATATCATTTCCTAGATTCACTTGTTTGTACATGTATTTATCAACGAAAACATGCATTATACTGTGTGATTGTGGAATAACCAAGTAGAAACCAACCGTTTTCAGAAAAAACTGAAAACAATTTTTTTTGTTCATTTCGAAATTTTCATACCCATTTCCACTTTCATTTCCTAACTATTGTTTTAGGTGCTAACTCCCTTATATATTTGTATTCTTATTCGCCAACATAAACAAATTTAGGAAAAAAAGTAGAAACTATGTTTATAATATACAGTATCAGGCAGGACAAACACACAGCATGAGCTAAAAACTAGAAATGTTTCCTCAAGTATCCACAGGGAACAACAGAAACTGAGAGAGAGAGAGAGAGAGAGAGAGAGAGAGAGAGAGAGAGAGAGAGAGAGCACCGATCTGTAACCGGACAAAGAAGCAGAGTGTAGCTCTCGGCGGCGCAAGGAGCGAAGAAGCACGGAGGCTGCCATGTCGACGGGAGGGTTTAAGGTTGGTCTTAGGGTTTAAGTTGAGACAGAAATGAGACAGAGAAATGAGATCAATCTATCGGCCAATGTTGTTTAGGGATTTACCGTTTATAAGAGAACTTGTCTGGTTTCACGATGACATTTTTACCCCTACAAGATTTTCACAAGGACAGGGATGTCGCTGTGGGTTTCGTTACCGAAGTCAAGGGTATAACGGGAAAACAAATAATTTCTTCTGGTCAGGCTTCGTGAGCAACAAGTTATGACGAATTGACAAATGAAATTCTGACCGAACATGTGTACAGGCGGACCCGAATTACATGTCCCTAATTCCGGCCCTAATTTCCGCCAAGGGTGTAAACTGAAAATAAATTTAGTATTATTTGAATTATTATTTTATTTTTAGGTCAATTATTGTTTTAAATATTCAGTTAAATCTTATTAAAATTCTTTTTATTTAATTTATATAAAATAATTAATTTTTTTTATTATTTTATAATTTTTTATACAACAAATTAAAAATCTAATTTAACATTTTTGTTTTTATTTTCAAAAAAATGCAGTTTATATGATCTACCCGTACGGTAGAATCCACCTAAAGGAGTTAAATATGCAAACAAAATTTTTAGTTCTACCACCTTAAGCCTTCAAATAATCTTCTAACATTTCGAGTTACTTTAAACGAACCATGTTGCCTCCGAAACACTATGTCTTTAAGTAATCTTCTAACATTTCAAAGACGGCTACACCATATCACGTAACTAATATATAAAATTACTGAATTACTATGTAATTTTAGAAAGTTATCACCGAAGAATCGTGCCTCCCAAAGATCACAAGCTTCCCCTCATCAAGTCTCTTGCTGGGAACTGAAACCCACTAGAACAGGTAGTAATCACAGGAGGGTGACGACAACTGGTAAGACCTCATAGCTCATCTGATTTGGCATCTCCTTCTGCTTGATGAGTAAGAAATGTGCTTTTCTCCAAGTATTCCTCTTCAATAGTCTCCTTGAGGATAAATAGTCTTTGGATGACTATAGGTTGACTCATCCGCTTGGCTTCTCTAATGTCAGTGTCTTCCTTGTTGAGATGGTATGCATCAAGCATGATCTTAATCCATTTATGCAGCTCTTTCGGTGTACTGCTCAAACAACATAAAAATTCCACCATGAAAAAGGGACAAAGACATCATTATTCTTCAAATTGCAAACAAAACACTAACTTATCAGCTTTATTGAACTTTACTATTTTGATTCATCAAGGCAAGGAGCTATTCCCTACGTGTGTAATGCATTGGGATCCTTTGGTTCATGTTCATCACCAGGGGAGAAAGCTGTTGCCAATGCAGAGAATCGCTCTTCAGGATCAGTGATGTTCAGCAAATACTTCAGTAACTTCATTTCTTTCGGTGCAATGCTCCTGAGACTGGTCTTTGTGGCTTTATATATACGGTACATTATGTCTTTGACCTGCAGTCAGATGCTGAAAACTGTGATAAAACTAAAACTAAGAACTCAAGCTGAAAAAATCACGGCCTCCAGCCAGAAAGATGCTGTTCACATAAACCAAACCAAGTATTAAGAAGCACTTTAAATGATCACTGGTGTTCTATTTCTATAACCATAGTTCGAAAGCACCAATGATCATAAAATGCATCCAGCATCATTAATATAATCCAATAATCTAAAAACATCTAGCTTTCTATTTTGTTAACTATCTGTTCTTCAAATACACAACCATCGCAAGTCCTAATCTCCACTCTTTTTTGTTCGAAAGTCTGTCTCCTGCTCGTATCCATACTTCGAGAACAAAAAAGATTGAAACTATCATAAATCCATTAACATCAAACTAATAAATTAAACAAAGGACTTTTTTTTTTACTGAGCAAGCAAGAAATAGGAGTCAATTAGACCTCGTTCTTCATGGTTTTGGATTCTTTTGCTGCAGCCCAAGCACTATTTATCAATAAGATCAAGGAAGAGTCCAGTTCCTTTGCCTTGGCAAGGCTTTTAATCTTTTCACAGGCAACCTCTATTGATGGAGAGTTTAGGATATCATCAAATTTGGCCTGGGCAGCATCCAAGGTGTCCACACTCTCCAGTGTCTTATCATAGGCACTTACCGCAGACAAGCATCTAGCGACCAGCCGGGCCACCGCTGATAAATGATGGAAATCATAAGTAAGCTTAAAAGTGTCAGGTAATAAGATGGTGAATCATAAACAAAGAAAAATTTTAAAAAGCAAATAATTTTTTCTCTCAGTAAATCTTCAAGATGCACCTGCAAGACTTATTTCAGAAAGAGTATCCAAGTCCTAATAACTTCGCTAGATCCATTCTGAAAATTAAAAAAAAAATATTGAGGAATGACTAGAAATCCAGGTTCTCATACTACAATTCATTTTACCATGTCAAGAAAGCTTGTCCCCCTCTTTTACTCAATAACAGAAATTCAAGGGACAAAATGGACATGAGGTTTTTTGAAGGTCAGAAGATATGAGAGGGGAGTAAGGCCATACGATATTTTTTTTCCATATAAATGTGATGATAAGCTACATTTCTTATTAGCACAAGTAAGACAAGACAACAAGAAGTATTTTCTTTTTTTAAATTAAGCATTTTCCTTGATCCAGCATACCACTTTGCATATAAACAAACAGTAAACACTTGAACAATTACCATCTTGGTCTTCCAAATTATCACAGGTTTCTGAAACTAGGTTTAAATAGCGGAAAAATTCTCCACTGAAATCTTTGCGCCTCCTTGCAACGACTGCATTTATGTCAGTAGGGCTATCTTGTATCTCCTTGAGAAGGTCATTGTGTTTTTCCATTTCCTCATCCATCTGCAATTCTTACTCCTGAGTACACAGAACCAGGAAAAAGCTCTAAACCAAAAGAGTATCTATATACCAATTATAAACTTCACATTCAGGCCTCTCCAAAAGAACAAAATGAAGATTTTTCATCAATTTAATCACGATAAAAACTCAAACACACAATACCTACCCTAAGAATCCCTAAGAATTTCATATGCTGGCACAAAGAATTTGGTTTAGCTACAGCAAGTGGCCGACTTTCCCCTTTATTTGCCCACACCCAGACAACAGAAAAGATCCAAATTATTGTTTTGAAATGCTTGTGCTATCTCTTTCAGCAACCAAATTAACACAATACAATTACATAAATAGAGAAAAAATGTAAAGGATCATGTGATACCTTCTTCACTCTGCTTAGAAGTGAAATTAATTTCTGCTTCATTGCAGGATCATTCTCCTCATCCACCCGGGTCTGGCACCGCTTATAGAAGCTTTTCCTGTACTTGTTCCATTCTTCTCTGAACACCAGGTACTTTCTCCACTCTTTTACCCGAGGCTTCTCCTTCAAAAACACATCAATAATCTTGTCACAGAATTGAGTCATACTGCAACCTTCTGCGACTTCAAACTCCATGGAATCCTCCACTTCAACATTGGCCAAGCTAATTGCTTCAGGACCTCAACACCAGTTTTTTGTCAGAGAGACATACATACACACATATATACATATATATACATATGTAAGATCTTAGCATCAACCAAGAGAAAATCAATGATCAATCCAGGGGAAACGAAGATAACATGAAAGGTAATTAGTTTACAAGTGAAAATGTGGTGTTTACAGCAATTGGGCCCAAAATTTCACACCAAATTATCGAAAAGTAAACATGAACATAGGAAAAAAATTCAAACCCATTTTCTGGATATGCTAAACTAACCCTAAGCACAAGAATATAGCACGAAATAGACAGCAAGAAAAATATAGGAGAAACAGAAATCCCAAAAACATGGGCGAGAAGCATATGCATCAAATAAAGAAGTAACTGGGTGCTCACTGGAGAAGCAGAGAACGCCGCCATGGCTTCTGCTTATTCTGGGGGAAGACGAAAGCAGGTGAGGGGAGGTGGAAAGAATCCTGAGCGTTTTGGGGGATGATGAAGGTAATTTCTCAGTGAAAGAGAAGAAGGTGGTATTGCTGAAGAGACAGAGTTTAGACATGGAGGAAGTTGCCGTCTCTAAAGCCGATAAACTGCTCATTCTTAGCCTCTTATCCGCTACTCCGCTGCTCTGCTTGAACGAGACAGACGAAGAAAAGAAGAAAGATAGCGGCGAATGCTGAGGGAGGTTCAGCCTTGAATTAGTAGTTCCAACCGGCGCCGTTTTAATTGAGTTTTAAACAACCCCGTTAGGATCAAATAAAAGAACGTATGGAAATTATAAATATTTTTTCTTAAGTAAACATACCCTTATTTTTCTATCAAGTGAATTAATAATATATAATTTATTTAGTTTTTAATTTTTTTTATGTTAAAAATATATACATTAATTATAACATAAAATAAATAAATTTTAAATAATGATACATACGATAGTATAATTTGACTCGAACTATAATTTCGTTTGATTTTTTTTTTAATATCCCGTCATTTTAATTTATTTTTATTATAAATTATTTGCATGGAAATTGCTTTTATACTACAATATTTTGATTAAAATTTTAAATTTAAATGATATAAGGAGGAAGCTAAAAAGAAAAGGAACTAGAAAGAGAAATAATAGCTTATAATTATTGATGGTGCACTTTTTTTTTTCAATATCTCACATGGTTTTTTAGAGTATATAATTTCAAGTGTATTTTCTATAAGGTAATTATGGAGGTATGTAGGTCAATAAAATATTAATTACTTAGCTAGACATATAAATAATTTCATGTAAAACACACTTTAGTGCACTAATTTACCTCTAATGCAATATTTGCATATATAAATGTAATATGATTGAAGAAAAAAATATGATTGTGTGTAATCTTTTTGTCATATATGGATGTCTATCACGAGCATAGTCTTATAAATTTTTCTTTTTTTTAAGTATTAAGAATATTATTAAACCAATTTTTGTACCGTATCTAAATCTCTCACAAATTAAGTTATTATAAGCACATATTTTTTATACATAACATATAATATGTTAAAATTTCTAGTTCAAAACTACTACTTGTAAGAATTGAAATTAAATAAATTGAAGTAAAAATTAAATCCTACAAATACAACCAACTATCTTAACAATAATATGGTGCTCTAATGATTAAGACACTTGTGTTTTATAAGTTGACGATCGTCAGATTTTAATATTTGATTTAATGTATTTAAGGACTTAACTCACTATTTATTAGTAAAGTTACAGTGATTTAATTAAATTTAACTAATTAAATATGTAAATTTTTTGAAAAATAAATATAATGAGACAACTAAATTCACTAGTGATAATAGTTACAATGAGTTAAAACTCGATATAATTATTTTTTAAAAAATTCGTGCAATCACCACTTTCTAATAAAATTAAGAGATGTTTTGTTCAATTTTTATTTCGAGATTTTACGTTTCAAAAGTACTTTTGCAACTAAACGGATAAAATAGAAAATATCTTCATCAACAGTCAAAACTAAAATCAGTTTTTGATAGATCTACATAGATAATTTTTAGAAAACAGTTTTGATTTTTGTTAAAAAATTGACTTTTAAAATTTTAAAAATCAATTTCACCACTTTTATTTATATTTTTTATATGATAATACATTTTATAATTAATTTTATTAAATATTAAATAATTTTTTTATTAAAATTATTTTTAATAAATATTCATTTTATCGATATTTTCAGAATTCGCGTTACAAATTACAGAATCATCAACCAATCGTTTTCTTATTAGAACTTTGTGACTTACCTAGTAAGCTCCAAAATTTAAACCCTTTTTTTTTATGTTATGATATGCTAGCTTGCAATTTACATGAGGAAAGCTTTCCTTGAGATTGATATCTTTATCTCCCCATCACCCACAACTACCATATATGTATATATGTGTGTGTGTATATATATATGCGCATGTACAATGCTACACATCATAAAATCATTATATGTTTAGTTAAAATTTGGGAGATCTTTCCTATGAGTCCATGAGGTGACTTACTACAAATCAAAAAGCTGATATAACGTATTGCATGCACAAACAAAACTTCCAAAGAAATTTGTGAAGAGAAAACCAAAATCTCTTACTAACTTGCATATAAACAAAGCCAAATTTGAAGGATGAAGAATACTAGAAGAGTTGCTTAACTAGCTTCGACTGAGACGAACATAAAATGGATTGTTCAATAAAGACACATACCTTTGTCAAACACCCACATTGAAACTACCTCCTAATCAATCAATAAAGTCTCTTGCCACCTTTTAATCCTTTCACCAGTTCATCAACACCCAATTTTATGAGACCCAGAAACCAAACAAATAGAAAGTCTCTTATATGCCCAGCACTTGTTTTTGATTGATTACTACTATTGTAGTGTTTACATATTCATACATGGCTCATAAAATGAACGGTTATGATCATCATTATCGTCGTGATGGTGATCAGTCGGTGATTGACGTAGGGAATAATCATAATATCAAAACGGTGATTTTTACTGGTGGGCTAGAGTTTTCTAGCTTGACATACACTGTGACAAAAAAGAAGAAGGTTGAAGGGAAATGGTTGAGCGAAGAGGTGGACTTGTTGAATAAGATAACTGGGTATGCGCCGAAAGGGTGCATCACGGCGGTGATGGGGCCGAGCGGTGCGGGCAAGTCGACTTTGCTCGACGGTTTGTCTGGGCAGATTGCAAGTGGGAGTCTTAAGGGCAAGGTGTCCTTAGATGGGGTAGAGATGAGCCCTAGCTTGATTAAAAGAACTTCGGCTTATATAATGCAGGATGATAGGCTGTTCCCGATGCTTACTGTTTATGAGACGTTCATGTTTGCGGCTGATTTTCGGCTTGGCCCAATCTCCACGGCTGATAAGAAGCAGCGTGTGGAGAAGTTGATTGAACAACTCGGCTTATCTGTAAGTGATTATCTTAAAGTTCTTAATCTTTTGGAATATTCTAATACTAACAAAATCTTTTTATGGTGATCTGCGTGGAAGTCATCGAGGAACACGTACATAGGCGACGAAGGGACAAGAGGAGTCTCCGGCGGTGAGCGACGGCGTGTGTCAATCGGCGTAGACATAATTCACGGACCATCCTTGCTATTTCTTGACGAGCCAACGTCCGGTTTAGACTCCACCAGCGCTCACAACGTGATCGAGAAGGTTCACGACATAGCTCGCACGGGCAGCACTGTTATTCTCACAATCCACCAGCCATCCTCCAGAATCCAGCTGCTTCTCGACCATCTCATTATCCTCGCTCGAGGCCAGCTCATGTTTCAGGGATCGCCAAAAGACGTCACTCTTCACCTCACCCGAATGGGAAGAAAACTCCCCAAAGGAGAAAACTCAATCGAATATTTAATTGATGTGATACAAGAATATGATCAGTCCGAGTTGGGTGTTGAGGCCTTGGCGGAGTTCGCACGCACTGGGATGAAACCGCCGCCGTTGACGGAGGAAGAAGAGGATGCATCTGTAGTCTCAACGGTTGAGCTTTCTCCGATGCCACGACGGAATCAAGTCGTTGAAGGAGTTTCCGGAAAAGGTGGAAAAAGGCTTCATTTGCAGACAAGTAATCGTCTAGTTGATGAGTTTGATCATAGTGTAAGAAGTCCTTATAACACGTCAAGATCATGGAGTGCTAGCCATAGTGGGGTTGTCCAGACGCTCAGGTTTACTCCTCAACGAAATGATCTGAAAATGAACCCAATGAGGTAATTAAATTCTAAATTTAGTAACCGACGGTTGAAGTTTATTTGTATTGTATTTTTATTGGTGATGCGTATATTGTGCAGCTCGTCACCCGGGTACTACACGTACTCGAGCGAAATCCTCACAGGGACACCAACGCCGCATAGCAGTGACTACACAGTGAACGAAAACGACTACTTGACACCAGGGGCCGGTCGGGCGGCCATGGCCAATCACGGTGGTGGTGCAAAGTATGCAAATTCCTTCTTCACCGAGTCGTGGATTCTCATGCGCCGGAACTTCAAGAACATCCGTCGAACCCCCGAGCTCTTCCTGTCCCGACTTATGGTGCTCACAATCATGGGGTTCATGATGGCCACCATGTTCATGAACCCCAAACAGAACGCGCAAGGAATCACGAATCGTATTAGCTTCTTCATCTTCACCACCTGCGTCTTTTTCTTCTCCTCAAACGACGCCGTTCCAGCTTTCATCCAAGAACGTTTCATTTTCATCCGGGAAACTTCACATAACGCCTATAGGGCTTCTTCTTACACCATTGCAGGATTCATCACCTACCTCCCGTTCCTCCTCCTCCAAGCCGCCGTCTACACCGGCATAGTATGGAAAGCTCTTCGGCTTCGTGGCTCCATCTTGTATTTCCTTATCGTCCTCTATTCTTCCCTCCTGTCAACCAACTCGTTCGTGGTTTTCGTCAGCTCCATCGTGCCGAACTACATTCTGGGTTATGCGGCGGTCATCGCTTTCACCGCTCTGTTTTTTCTCTTCTGCGGGTATTTCGTCCACAGCCATGCGATTCCAGGTTACTGGAGATGGATGAACAAGATCTCCACCATGACTTACCCGTACGAAGGCCTACTCATGAACCAGTACAGAACTGATAAACCTTTTGGGAAGAACCCAAATGGGAGTGACGTGTCTGGGTTCGAAATCTTGGATTCGCTGGGCATCCATGGCGATGAAAAAGAGGAATGGAAGAAGGTGCTTATTATGGTCGGATGGGCTGTTTTCTACAGGGTTTTGTTTTATATAATTCTTCGTTTCTTTTCCAAGAACCAGCGGACATAGAAACAGTGAGACTCACACAAGAGGATGATGCTTTGCTCGAATCTTTTTCTCATTTGCGAACTTACAGCTTCAAATTTTTAGTTCAAAGCATGAACTATTTTTCTTTTTTTAATTATTTGGGTTACGTTTATCGCCCACAATACTTAACCGTATTGCTTGTAACGTAGAATTTGATAATCAAAATTTAGCTTTTGTAGCTCAACAACAAATTATTAAGTATTTTTAAATTGGTTCATATCGAAATTATAAGAAGATCCAAATCCTCCATGAAATTATGTCAAAAAATTTTGAGGTGATAAATAATTTCAAGAAAATTGAGATAAGAAATTCAAAAATATATTTAAATAACGTTTAACTAAAATATTTATTAATATAGTGTTGAAATAAGATGATATTTAAAATAATTATAAATTATATTGCGAGTTTTAAAAGTATTTGTAGAATAGTTATTAAAAGTATTGTGAATAAAAAAATTATTAAAGTATTCCAAAAAAGTTTTGTCGCTTAAAAAAATTAAAAATATGATAAAAAATTATTTTTTATATTTTAAATATAAACTCTTATATAAAATCAAAAATATCTTTTGAAAGTTATACATTATTATTTTTATATTTAAATATGTTAAAAACAAATTTTCAATTTAGTTTTTTTAAAATAATTTAAATTTTATTGGTTTGGTTGTAAAAATAATTTTATAACGCAAAAATCAAATCTAAAAATTGAAATAAATTTCATAAATAAATTTTATTTGTTCCAAATTCGTAGTAACTAGAGGTAAGAAAAAAAAAGGAAAATTCTGGCATGTATGTATATATGGGTATATAGAGAGGGTTGGAGTGAAATGGTGCCGTTTGGAGAAGAGGAGGGGGAAACAACATCGTTTGGAGAAGAGGAGGAGGAAATGACGTCGTTTTGGGAAGAAGGAGTGAACAGTTGGGATGAGGCGAGATGGATGGACAGGATGGGAAACAGGTGGGGTATAAATAAGAGACGGGAAGGAAAAAAAAAAGAGAAGGAAGAAAAGAAAAAAAAAGAAAGGAAAAAGGAAAAGAAAAATGAGAGGAAAGGAAAGAAAAGAGAGAAGAGAGATCGGGGGAAGAGAAGGTTCGAGAGAGAGAGAGAAGAGCCGGAGCAGAGAGGAGCGAGAAGAGAGAGAGAGAGAGAAGGACGAGCCACGGGAAGGAGGAAGAAGGAGATGGGAGATACGATAAAATTTAAGTTTCATGTGTTGGTTGATGTAGATTTGAAATTTTGACCGTAGGTGGAGGATTTTGTGTGAGTATGAGTGGAGGTGTGTGAAGGAGGCCGCAGAAGGAGAGAGAAGAAGGAATGTGGCGTGTGAGTGAGGTCCGTGAGGGAGAGGAGATGTTGAGTATGAGTGGGGGCGTATGGAGGAGGCTAGGCCACGGGAGGAGAGAAAAGGAGGGCGGTGTGTGAGTGAGGTCCGTGAGGAAGAGGAGATGTTGAGTATGAGCAGGGGCATATGGAGGAGGCTAGGCCGCGGGAGGAAAGAAAAGAAGGAGTGCGATGTGTGAGTGAGGTTCGTGAGAGGGAGGAGATCTTGTGTGAGCGTGAATGGAGGCTTATGAAGAGGGCCGCAGGAGGAGAAAAAGGAAGATGTGCGATGTGTGAGTGAGGTTCGTGAGAGGGAGAAGATTTTATGTGAGACGAATAGAGGTTTATGGAGGGGACCGCGGAATGAGAGAAATGAAGGAACGTGGTGTGTAAGCGAGGTCCGTGTGGGAGAGAGGATTCTGTGTGAGTATGAGGGGAAGTATGAGGAGGAGTCCGCGGGAGGAGAGAGAGGATGGAATGCAGCGTGTGAGTGAAGTCCGTGAGAAAGAGGTGATTTCAGAATTTGAGAGTGGAGTATCTAGAGTAGGCTGTGGAGGAGAGAGAAAAAGGGATTTGGTGAGTGAGGTGGATTTGTGTAAGAGATGAAGTAGTGTGTGGATGTAGAAAATTTGGGAGGAAGAATGAGAGGTCGTAGAGCGTGGGTATGAAGTGTCGGAATAGAGGTGTGTGGGTGTAGCTGTGTAGGGCGAGGGGATGAGTGGTGTAGCTGTGTGGTGTGAGGGTGTGTGTTGTATATAGGTTGGTATAGCTGCTGTAAATTTGGTAATTGGCAAGAGAACATTACTGGTGTGGGTGTGTTAAGTATTAGTATGTGTCTTATGGGGAGACGCGTGTAGTTTAGATATACAGGTTAAAGGTATAAGAGAGCTTTAAGATAAGGTAGTGGAGTAAGGACAAAATGATATTGTTTTTGAGTTGGTAGCATTGGGGGACATCGATGTTGGTTGTTGCTACCTAGAAGAAGTAAATTGATCGCCGATAGTGGTGATGGTCGGGAGACTCCGACGGAAAGGGGTCTGGTCGCCGATATTGATGACGGAAAAGAACGGTATCTGTGTGTGTGTGTGGCCTATTAGGGGTCGAGAGGTAGGCGGTTTATTGATGGTCGCCGATACTGGTGACGGGTGAGAATATTTGTACAGTTGGGGGATATCGAGAGGCGGTCACAATTAACATGCATGATATTTAAATTACCAAGGGCAGGTATTAGGTTAAGTAGGTGGAGTACATATAGAACCACTGAGTTCCCTATTGTTGTATATGATACTTGTAACTTAATTTTACTGTACTGAGTTGTATATACTCACTTTTTATTATTTACAGAAGAAGTAGGGATGGAGTCGGGATTGGAGTTGCTGATTTTCGAGTCTAGCAGATATAGGAACAGGACAATAATATTTTCGTTATTTGGCGTGATTGAGTGTGTAATAATTAGTAATAGTGTAGATAGTGTGTTTGTTAGAAGTCAGTGAGATTATACTTCACTGTGATATTACATATAGGGTTGCAGGTTTATTTTGACTTTAAATAATATATTGCAGTAAAGTTTCCATATATATGGTGGATTTAGAATGACATTTTCGTATTTGGTCGTACAATTATCTTAAACTACGCTATTAAGAAAAAAAAAATGGGGCGTTACAAAATTAAATCTTTAGCATATTATTTCCATGTTAATGTTAAGGGTAAGGCCAAGTATGTTTGCTTATTTAAATATATTACTACTTATAAGATTTGGTTAATTATATTTTTTAAATTACTTTTTCATTAATATTTTTTATTACATTAGTTATATTATTTGTTACAAGTATTAACTTTAATTATTACATCTAAAAACATTAACATTGAATCATTTCATATTTCATCCATCCATGTTTTTTTTTTTCATTAGTATTTATTATCTATAGTTTGATATTTTTATCATTTACATAAATTTATTAAAAATTATTATTAAATAAATTTTTATATTCAATCATTTGTGTTAACAATTAATGTAACTTTAAATATTTTAGTAATCAACATTATTTTTAACATATTTATTTTATTAAATTTAACAAATTTGGTATTATATATTAGTAGCTAGTTATTTTTGTTCTTTGAATTAGTAATATATATATATATATATATAACATAGTTTAAAGTGAAGGGTTCTTCCCTTTCAATTATTCATTAAACACAATTTCTTTTGTCCAAAAAACTTGTCATTTCAATTAATTGTTTTAGGTTAGTGTGCAAATTATGCATTTTAGTTTATGCATGCACATAATCTCTATGGACAAAAATCAAAATAACCACATACTATAATATATATATATATATATCAAAAAAGAATATCAAAATTACCCAAGTGCTATAAGATCTTGGTCATGTTATACATAAGCCAAAGTTTAATGCTTGGAATATCCCAATGACCTGTGTAAGCATCGACCAAAACCTTGCTGGGTACAATTTATAATAAAAATTAAAAATTTTAATGATAATTTAGTATATATGATTTGATTTTTATTTATTTATTTTATTTATGTTAGATCATTAATTTTTTTAGAATAATTATAATTATATGAACTTTTTAATACAAGCACATAAATTTTAATAATGAATCAATTAAAATTTAAATATATATATATAAATAAAAATACAAAATTAAAAAAATAGATAATATAAACTGAAGTATCATAACAAATTCTATAAAATTTAAGTTACAATAAAATCAAATTAGATTAAAAAAAAATAAACTCATAGTCCACCTTTTTAGTACATTCAATTAGTATATGGATATTATATTAATATTTTTTAAGTAGTACTTTATATATTTATTAGTAGATAATATATAAAATAATTTTTAAATTAAAAAAAATAAAAGTATAATCTGACTCGAATTTATAATAATTTTTTAAAATAAAAATATCCGAAATCACTAAATTAGTTATTAGTTATTAACATTTTAATTATGTTTATTTTCTCAATTTATTGGGTATTTTAGATTGATCTATTTATTTACATAAATAATTTCTTTTTATCTATTAGCCTATGGTGATTAATATGTTTTTAAATGCTTGTATTTATAGCTAGAACAATCATATATATATATATATATTATATTTATATATATATCCCATTGACCCTCTAACTTCTTATGATTGGAAGGATTTAGTAAAGAATCTCTAATTATATAATAATTATTGTAGAAATTTTGTCAATATGATAGTATATATATATATTTTTGTAGATCAAAAGCTTTTGACTTGAAAAATGAAGAATGTTTGAGAGAAGTAAATAAATAAAAATGAAGAATATTATTTCATTAACAAAAAATTAGTAGAAGAAAAAGATAGATGACGAACATGCATACTTTTATTTCCTCTAAAACTTTGAATTCAAATTGAGTGGAAAAATTAAATGAATATAAATATATATATATATATATATATATATATATATATATACATAATCACATACATACATGAACGCAGCATCATGGAAATTTATTTTACTTGCTCCTGACTTCTATCTATCTATATATATATATATATATGTATAAATATATGTATACATAAATACAGACAAAGAGAGGGACGAAGATGATGGGCTGTTTTGCTCCAACTATTATATTACAAAATCAAAATTTAAAATTACAAATTTAAGACCCTCCCACCACCAAATCAAAAAACTAAATTATTCTAATTAATTCAATTTAGTTTAATACCAGATTTTTAAAACATAAAATGATTAATCAAACTCTTGGTTTGTCGCTAATTATTCAATCATCCTCCTCTTTCTCATCTTCCTCTCCC
Source organism: Carica papaya (assembly GCF_054855325.1). Taxonomy (NCBI): domain Eukaryota; kingdom Viridiplantae; phylum Streptophyta; class Magnoliopsida; order Brassicales; family Caricaceae; genus Carica; species Carica papaya. The sequence goes on along the minus strand of NC_142312.1, from coordinate 1,301,056 downwards.
TGCCGTTTCCAAAATCTGAAAGTCAAACCCATCCCACCAACTACTACTCCGTCTCCAAGCCTGCTACTCTTTTAATTATCAGTGCAAAAATTCATTGAAGAACCCTGTTTTGGAGCTTAAAAATGGTGGAGAGTTTGAGTTTACGCGCTGGTTGATTGGCAACTGTGGGTTGATAGGGAAGACGGGAGTCATTACAAGAGGAATTATTGTGAGTTAAAATAAACTGGTTTTGGTCTGAGAATCTGCATGGTTTTCTCCGATGGGGCGGCTTCCATTTAAAATGAAATGATGAGGGGGGGATTGGTTTCTTTGATTCTGAGACCTGTCAAGTGTTTGATTCTTTGCTTCACAGTACTAATTGGATCAGCTAGTGCACAAGGTTAGTCTGTTTAGTATTTGTGTATCTTATTATATACGTATATTGATTGCATAATTGACAAAATGATCATGGTCAGTCAATAAAACCAACTTGATACATGCTAAAAAGGGTTTAACGTAGATTGATGTACATATAGTCGTATATGCTGTTATATATACATATGTAACCAGTCTTGATTGAACTCTATATATAGATTATGAAACTAAACAGCAAAATCTAGGGCCAACCATCTCGGTAGATGCAGAATTGTCTGCTTTCTGATGGATTAGCTACTGAAATTGAATAATATAGTAGTCATATACATACGTGTTTATATATAAGTATCTAGTCAACATAACATTCAAATGAGGAAAAAGTGAATAAGGGAAGTCATAGCTTGTCCAAGATTGTTAATAAGCTTGATGTTAATTATAGGACGTCTCTACTGGAACAGTTTAGTCTTTGACAACCTGCCTTGACACTTACAATATGAGTATTACGTATGTATTAGTCAGATCTGTCAGGTAATCCGTGTTTGATATACTCAAATCTTCTATACACTCAATTTAGATCATAATAAAGTTTTAGTTTTTGACATTTAATAAGGATTTCTTTCCATCAATCAGTCGTGTATTTTTACTCTCGTAACTGATATTGTTGTTATTTTATAATATTTAGTAACTGATATTGTTGTTATTTTATAATATTTAGGTTTATCGAAACTATGATTTCAAGAAAATTAAAAAACACACTGCAATTTCTAGAATTCTTATCTAGTGAATTTAGATTCATCCTTCCCTTGAATGGATCAAGTTGATCAAACCACTAAATTCTTAGTGCTTTTTGCTTTTCTACTTTCTTACTTAACATGTATCTGAGTTTTTTTTTTTTCCTTCTTGCAGACTTCTTGAGCATAGCATGCTGTGCTGACTTCAATTTTACAGATACAACTACATCCATAAACTGGATAACAGATGATATTTGGTTCCCCGACAGAACAAGTTGCAAAAACATAATCAACAAGAATTTTATACCAAACCATGGTAGAGCACGTGTTTTCAATATTGCATTGGGGAAGAGATGCTATAACTTGCGGACAATCAAGAGTCAGGAGCATCTGATAAGGGGATCATTTGTTTTTGGCGATTCACTGAGGTCACAATCAGGCAATATTAGCTTCAATGTTCTAGTTGGTGTGACACCAATTGGCCGGGTAAGCTCATCAAATGACTTGAAAGTGGAAGCAGTATTTAGAGCTAATAGTGATTCTATTGACTTCTGCTTAGTGCATGAGGAGGGCAATCCTTACATTTCTAGTCTTGAACTGACGCCTTTGCATGATCTTAAGTATATCAAAGACGAATCGCCGACTGTCTTGAAGCTGATTGCTAGAATTGATTTAGGGGGAAGTGGAAAAAGTCTAAGGTATGCTTTTCTGATTTCTCCAAAGCCAGCATAATCTGAATTGAAAAATTCATAAATTGTAACTGTTTCATTTTAAATCTTGTAAAAAATTATGCACTAAAAATTGGAAGTGAGTCAATCAATTTACAAATTGAAATTAAAGCTTTGTCTGGAAAAGTTCAGAAATTTCAAAATGTTCATTTATAAATCCATGTTTAGACTATATTTGGAGCAATTCTTAGATTTTGTTGTAATTTTTTTTAATCAAAACTTAATTCTTGTCTGCCAATTTCAGGTACCCAGATGACAAGTTTGATAGAATTTGGGAGCCTATAAAATCAGATGAAAGCCCCACAGTCAATGCAAATATTTCCATCAACAATGCCAACACAACAGTGCCTCCTAGAGTTCTACAAACAGCTGTAACCCATCCAGACCGACTGGAGTTCCTCCAAAGCGGCCTTGACGAAGGAGCTCATAGTAACTACTCTGTGATCCTCTACTTTGTAGAGCTCAATGACTCTGTCAAGACTGGCCAAAGGGTGTTCGATATTTACATCAACGATGAGAAGAAACAGGTGGATTTTGACATTTTGGCAAATGGAGCAAATTACAGAGAAGTTGGTTCCTATGTTAGGGCAAATGGGTCTGTCAATGTGACCTTGAATAAGGTCCCAAATGGGTTTGAGTTTGGACCCATTTGCAGTGCCTATGAGATCTTCAAAGTACAATCATGGATTCAACTCACTGACCAAAATGACGGTAAGTTCGATATGTATATTAAATTTTCTAGCTTGTTTAGGTTTTCTTGAAGTTCTTAACTTCACACATGAAGAACCAATAGTGTCCCTTCCACACTTGCATTGCAGTATGTTTGGATGGAAAATGTGCAATTTCGTGTTCCCTTAAATTGACGAAAAGAAAAATAAATGGGTTAATTTTTTCGGGAGAGATTTTCCTTCACATTCTTATTTTCTTCCATTTTCTTTAAAAAAAACCCTAATATTCTTTTGTTTCTTCCTCCATTCTGGACTCGTTACGAATAACTAATTTCTATCTAATGTAGTTTTGTAAGAGCAAAATTTACGCTTGTAATGCTTAATTTATAACCTTATTGTTACTTATTACCGGGTAATACAAGAATTATACGAACTATTTATCCAAGATCTGCAGCAGTTTAAAGAAAAAAATCTACTCTTTAGTGAATGTGATAGGACAGGTAAAGGAGGAATTGCTGGAGGATAACAAAGGAAATGTAGTACTGGAGAGTTGGTCCGGAGATCCATGCATTCCTGATCCATGGGAAGGTTTGCTTTGCCACCTTGGTGGTGATTCCTCTGTCATCATTGGCCTGTAAGTTTTTCTCTCTTCTCGGGTTCTGCATTCTTAACCTAAAAGTTGTCCCAATTTCTTCTGCTAAGATCAGTTTGGGAGGGGGGGAAAAAGGGGAAAGGAAGGGAAAATAAGAGTAAATTAATTATCATCTGAGATTTTATTGTGAACACTCTCTTTCTCTCTTTCCAAACAGACCCTAAAGTGCAGTCCAGAATGATATCAGCTTTGTTATTTCTCATGTTTCATTTTTCTCTCTCTCTCTTATTTTGCAGGAATCTATCATCTAGACAACTTACTGGGTCACTTCCGCACAACATCACTCGTTTGGCATACCTAGAGTACCTGTATGATCTAGTACTAGTTTTCTGTAATTGTAATAAGCTTTTGACTATGGAAAAAATAAAATAGAATCTAAACATAGTGTTCTGTTGCTTTGTTTGTGAAATGCAGAAACCTTAGCAACAATGACTTCTCAGGTGGGATCCCGGAGTTTCCGACATCCTCCATGTTGGTATCAATGTAAGTGTTTCTCTCCCAGACTAATTAGTTCTTAGCTACCAGCCATAGCCATGCTATCTGATTTTGCTAATATATTTTTAAATTTAGAAGAAGTTGACGTAGAACATGTAGCTGCTGTTACTAAAAATAAAGATCAAACATTATTTTAGCTGTAATTATCTTTATCGTCTAATCAACATGATCGAATGATTTTCATTATCTCTTGATCTAAATTTAACTAAACCCATAAATCCATAAGACAAATATGATGTAGATTTGGCTTGTGACTCCTGTTTCTTTTACACTAGACTAACAAAAAGTCTGCATATGCTAATTGCTATACATCTGGTTCATCAGGGATTTAAGCCACAATGATCTTACAGGTTCCATTCCAGAATCTCTTGCAAGCCTTCCAAGTCTTAAAACATTGTAAGTTTTTTTTTTTTTTTCTTAAAAAAAATCTTTCTTCGGTGTAAACTACTAGGATTTATATATTTATATTAAGAAAAAGCCCTTCAAAAAATCTTCTGTAAATGACCCAGTATGCTGTGTTTTCTGTCAATCCAGATATTATGGGTGCAATCCATGGTTGGAGAAAGAGCTTCCTCCTAGCTTTAACAGCTTGGGGCTTACAACAGAGTAAGATCTATTTCATTTTATGTCTTAACAATGTAATGATTGTTGCCAAAGAGAAAAAACTGGAAAATCTGAAATGGTTTTGGTGGTAATGTATCAGCAAGGGTGAATGCGATAATCCCGAATCAACAAATTTAACACACAGAATTGTCATAGGCAGTGTTGCATGTGGATCCTTTCTAGTCACTGTTGCAGTTGGAGTCATGTTTGTTTGCTTTTACAGACATAGATTCGCCCAAAGTAGATTTGATGGGAAGCCACATCTAATAACAGAAAGTGAGTACTCACCATGTTGCCTTTTTTTTTTTCTTTGAAGGAAAGAATTTGAATGCAGAGACCAGATAAGATTAATTCTCGATTCGCCAGCACCTACTGGGTGCAGCAGGGGGAAGTCCTCTTCCTGCAGTTCTTTGGCTCATTGAGCACTCTAATTTTACAAAGCTCTGTAGGACTTACTAAGAGATGTTATTCTTATCTCAACCAAATATAAAGATTCGTAATGATCAATTTTCAAGTTACTTCATCTATCATCAGATGATTTTTGGATTAGAATCTATTACCTGTTAGAAATTAAAATTCTTGCATATTTCTCAATTGGGTTATCCCAAAACATGCAGATTTGGTATTCTCACTACCTAGTACGGATGATGTTATCATGAAGTCTATATCTATACAAGTATTTACTCTACAATCCATAGAAATTGCCACACAAAAATACAAAACACTTATTGGGGAAGGAGGATTTGGACCTGTCTTCCGTGGGACGCTACCCGATGGAGAGGAAGTGGCAGCTAAGGTTCGATCAGCCACCTCCACTCAAGGAACTAAGGAGTTCGAAAATGAGGTTCAACATTTACTTATCAGTTCCATTGTTAATCCAAAACAATGCTCTCTCTATCTCCTTACATTGGCTAGTCATAATATATATATACACACACACACACACACATGTATGCATCTTAGATTACTAGCTACAGTTGTATATCTTGAAAAATATAATTAATGTGCTATCAAAGTTAGTTCTATTGCCAGCATTCTTAACGTTTGCAATTGCTAAAATCATTCTGCAGCTAAACCTTCTTTCAGCCATCCAACATCAGAACCTGGTGCCTCTTCTTGGTTATTGCTGCGAAAATGACCAACAAATTCTTGTGTATCCTTTCATGTCCAATGGATCGTTACAAGATCGTCTCTACGGTACTATTTTTATCTTCCAGGGCTGCTTTTATTTTCTTTTCCTCCGGTTTTTCCCTTCATTCACTTATTTAACAACCAGTCCATTAACAGGTGAAGCTTCAAAAAGAAAAACTCTGGACTGGGCAACCAGACTTTCCATTGCTCTTGGTTCCGCTCGAGGCAAGCGATTACATAGAATCATCTACAACATAATGAAATTACAGTAGATTTTGGTTTTTGATTTCCTCCTTGAGTTAACAAAGACAATAGTAGAGGTATGAAATGTTAATTTTTCTGATGGTTAGGTTTGGAGTATCTCCATACATTTGCTGGCCGCTGTGTTATACATCGAGATGTAAAGTCGAGCAACATTCTCCTGGATCATAGCATGTGCGCAAAGGTTGCAGATTTCGGCTTCTCAAAGTACGCAACCCAAGAAGGAGATTGCGGTGTTTCTCTTGAAGTAAGAGGAACCGCTGGATACTTGGATCCAGAGTAAGTCTGAATATGTCATGAATTGATTTGAAACCTCTACAGCGTACATATATACATACTTGTGTATGTCTATGTATGTATGTATGTATACTATCTATGCATTTTTCATAACCCTTTGGGGATGTGTATGTGTATACATATATATATATATATATAAATGTATACTTTATAACCCCTTTTGGGAGACACCAGAAGTGATGCATGCTTCCCACATGATAAAAACAGGTATTACTCCACTCAGCATTTATCTGCCAAAAGTGACGTCTTTAGCTTCGGTGTAGTTCTACTAGAAATCATTAGTGGCAGGGAGCCTCTAGATGTACACAGGCCGCGCAATGAATGGAGCTTGGTTGAATGGGTATGTTGTAATCTAATCTCGTGCTCTGTTTTTATCCAACAATCACTACCATTTTCAATTAGTTTTCTGATCTAAATAGTTTCCAGAAAGAAAGCTGACCTTGTCAAAAAACCTTGTCATACACGCAGGCCAAGCCCTATATCAGAGAGTCAAAGATTGATGAAATCGTAGATCCAAACATCAAGGGAGGCTACCATGCAGAGGCATTGTGGCGAGTTGTGGAGGTGGCGTTGGCATGTATCCAGCCCTTCTCTGCTTATCGGCCTTGCATGGCTGACATAGTTCGCGAGCTGGAGGATGCTTTGATAATAGAAAACAATGCATCAGAATATATGAAGTCGATAGACAGCATCGGTGGATATAGCCTGGGAGGGTCATACCGGTATTCGATACCTAACAATATGGATAAAAAGATTGTGTTACCATTAACACCGAGTACATCAGAGCCTTCGCCTGTTAACCTGCAAGCCTTGTCTCCACTAGAACCAAGATAAGATCAATTGTCTTATCATCCATCAATCATCATCATACAATGTGCCATCAGAGAGAATGAGAAGAAATCCAGAGCTCCTTTTTTGATGAGACTTCGAATCTCCTTGCCTATTATTCTATTTCTGGATTAAGGAATCTATATTTTGCAACAGAACTTTGAATGACTATGGCGTGGATTTCATGTTTCTTTCCCTATGTTCTCCAGGTCTAGTTTGCCTTTCCAAGACCCAATGACTAACCAATGTGTGTTAAAAGAGTCACAAACGGTGTAAATCTACAAGTGCCAAAAAGAAAGGCAGTTTTATGATGTCTCGGAGGCAACAATGCCTCTGCATTAACTTTTTATACTTAATAGGGATTCAGTAATTTTACACACTAATCACTTAAACTTGGGTAGAAACTTAATTACCAGGGGCATTCAGTGATTACTAGAGACACTTACAAAGTTGTTTCAATTTGGAAATTACCTAGAGCCATGGTATCTCCAAGGAACTATAGTAGAATCTAAAAATATAAAGGTTTAGCTATATGATCAATGAAGTTGGTGTTGATGATCAAATAATCATATCGACTGACAAATTGCCAAAGAGGCAGGTGTCCTTAAAACTAAGTCCAGCCCTTCCAGAGACTCAGATCTGTCAAATTTCAATCTTCAGAACACGAATTTCCATGTCCTGATGTATGCATGATCTAAGATAATAGAAGAGATCAAAGGTCAGATAGGAAAACCAAAATTGTCAGCTGTTCATAATGGTAGCTCCATTTCTCACATATCTTGAATGAAGATGGCTAGAGCAACTAAATTATCAAATGCAATAGATGTAATGTTAGAAGACCAAATAAGAATCTGAAAACTTCAAGATGAGAGTAGTAACATGATGGTGGGTCCTTTTTTATGAGAAGAAAGAAAGAAATTCATTTAGGCCATGTACACCTCCTAACAAAACAATTGGTGTGAATTAATTTTGAAACCTACACCTAATTTAACTAAAAGAGGGTGAAAATCCTATCCGAAATAATACATGTAGAACTCCTAACAAATATCAAGTTGAATTGAAGCAATCACTCTATATTCCATCAAAATTGTTTGGAACAAAGGTGAAAATGAATTTTGAAATTGACACCTAATTTAACTAAAAGATTAAGAAAATCCTATCCAAAAGAGATAACTCCTAAGAAATTTCAAGTTGAATCGATGGAATTTAGTTCTAAAAGGTCATTTTTTTATCTTCTAACAGAATTTCATCATCTCGTGGTTGAACTTTGTGGATTTCCAAAAGATTTCCAGAAAACCAAATGAATTCTACGGTACCATTTCTAATAGAATTATGTCTGCAATCTAGACTGATGACATAGCAAGAAGTATGCATGGCATAAGGAAATATAATCATGATAAGCCTCAAGTAAGGCACTATAGAGCTCACTCAACCAAAAATCACATAGAAGGATTCACGAGTAACACCAAGTAACAATAGAATTATATCGAAGTTACAGATTTTCCTCCTGCCAAGAAGCAACAACATGCCATTTAAGTGAATGCCTGTGCACAAAAATATTCTGCAGAACAACAACACAAAACATAGAGTTTTATTACAAAATATAAGCTGCATATTACTAATTCCTAAAAACCTAAAAAAAAGGGGGAAGTTTCTATCATCCAAAACATCAATCAACAGAAAAAAGAAGCATGAGAACTGGATAATGCACTATTGACATCATAGGTTACAACATAAAGGAATCCTTTCAAATACAAAAAAGATGGTGCTTACAGGGAACTCCTTCTCATACAATTAACGATAAGCTTCATGTGGCAAAAAGAGATGCATTGGCTGATGCAGTGCCCACTTGGACTTCGAGTACCTCTAGCCGCCGCTCCAGTAGATCAAGCTTCTCATTCAAAGATGCCAACTTACTCTTTGTTGTAGCCTCTGAATGAAAAAATAACAGAAATACAATAAATGAAAAACTACACACAAGACTACCTTAGGCATAAAAAGAATCCAGAGAGACAACAGCTTTTGAAGAAATTACAAAACCTATTAGGAAAACTTCAATAGAACCAGTTGATTAATCATCATGGAACTTCCTGCGTCTATATAATAATGAAGCATTATTTACTCGAACAAGGAAATTTTTTGAGCTGAAAGTGGTTTCATGGCGACAACAATCGTGCCTATTCTAAGCTACAGTGCATAGTGAAGTTTAACTAAACCTGCCCATGATTTGCAACAAAACACTGAAACCTAGATCACTATATGCATCAAGCTCCATAATGAGGGTAAGTTAAACCTCAGCGGTCCAAAAAGGAGGTATTAGGCAGTACCGGGGTGAAATATGCTTTAAAAAGAATAGTTGATCAGCTGCAGATTGAGCTCAAGGTAGCTCCAACTCGCTTCAATTCAGATTCATAACATTACAGCGAAAACAGAAATGGAAACAAAGAAGTAGGAAAGTTCTGTACTAATATATTAACAGGGTGCACAATCATATCCATTTATCTAATTTAACTCAACCATGCCCAAACTAAAACCATTCTATTAACAGAAAATATATATCCAGATTTAGCAGATACGGAGCTGAAACCAAACAAGGAGCGGCACATCTCTAATCTGAAATTCCACCATTTGTACAACGATCTCAAGGGTGTCTACTTTTCCCAGTAAGGAAAGGCAAAAAACTCAAGCAAACAAAATTATTGACACGAAATCCGAATTCTGCGCGTACCGAATTGGACGAGGAATTCAAAGAGACGACGAACATTGAGAGTGATGTGAGAGATGAATTCCCTATTCTCCCAATCAGCTTGCACTGCTATCCCCACGTTCACCGCGTTCGTTATCCCTCCTGCTCTCGCCATTTCTTCGTTTCACAATTTCACCTCTAGCTCCAGAAAATTCTGCAGATTGCAATGATTTTGACTTCAAATAGACTGCATTCGATGACTGGTTTTCACGGTTCTCGGAAATAAGGACAGGCAAATAGGAAGCCGAAGACGGTAGATGGAGACGACTGTTCACTTGCAAATAAAAATCTTCGTGGTAACTGTTCACCGTTGGTTTATTCAAATAATAGATTCAAAGGATTTGTTGGTTCCCACTTCCTCGCATTATTATTATTTTTCTCAACTTCAAACGATAAATCTTGTCTGTAAAGTATACGATACATTTCTAATTATAATAATTACATTAATTTATATAACCATATATCTTGAATTTGGTGGAGGATGAATTTTCGTACTTGGTTACTTACTCTCTCGTTTTTTTCTCTCCATTTTACTTATTCAGATCTCTCTTTGAAGGCAAGCCTGTTGAATGTTGATTAGGATCCCAATAATTATCATAACTCTGGGTACTTCCAACACTATTTCAAATTGTAAAAAACATAACGCAAATTAAATTTTTTTTTCAAGATTATTTTTATTTAACATGTTTGTATTTGAGCCACTGTACATTCATATATAGCAATTGGAGCCTAAATTGAGTAAATATTAATATCTATATTAGAAATTATTAGAAGTCTAGCATGAATATGAAAAGCCAGAAAAACGATGATCTACTTTTAAGGTTAATTTGATAAATAAAGTCCTTAAAGAAGTGTACAGCATACAACTCCATAAACCAAAGCCGCCATGTCATTTACATACCCTGTGAATAAACCAAAAGAGAAATGGTGGCAAAGAACACATGCTTAGGTTGCGACAGGTAATAGGCCGTTGTGCCTCAGTAGCGCCTCGGGTGATGGTTCCCGTCCGCGGAATTCCACAAAAACCTTGACAGGAGATCAAAATAAATGATTCAGAAGACAATTTGCGTGTGGCCGGTTGGGTGAAATTATTGAAGAGGAACCAGGAGAGGGAAGAAGTTCATCAAGTTGCAGACGGTTAAGACTTTGTTTGCTTTGGTTTAATCTAAAATTTGGTTATAACTTACATATTTAACGTATAATTGGACTGACTTCACCTATATCTTTCTTCATACGTTGAACAGATTTATATTCTTTATTTATCGTAAGAGGGGACACTAGAAAAAATTAATTTAAACTAAAGCATAAGATTAACTTAGGGTTTTATAATGTTATTTTCATTCAATTTATTGTCCTATTGGGTCATATTCTTGTTCAGATTCAATAAAACTGAAATTTGAATCAAATTTAACACAAAAAAAAAAAAATCAGAAATCAACAAATGGTCTCACCTGTAATGGTGCTTTTCCACCCCCAAGAGCAAGGATGGTATCCCGGAATTTGTTTCCTGTCTCTTTGACAGCCTGCCAAACATAATATAACCAGTAATTTTAACAAGCTAGAATGAATGGGTCTCCAATAACGTTTAGAAAGCAGTAACAAAGAACTCCACAATGCAACCGAGGCCAAGGTAACCCCCATAGTTTTGAGCTTGCTTCTGTCACAAAACTTTTTGGGTGTCTAAATTCAGATTTTTCAAGGAAACCAAGCTTAGTAATCTAAACTCATAACTCCGCTGGGAGCATTAAGAAGGTTGGACAAATTACATTTCTCATGTCAAAATAAAACGAGATTCATGAAGGAAGTGCACGTCTTCATGGAGCAATGATAGACACCAATACTTAATAATGGAATTCATAGGCGAGAAAGTTGACACTGAGGACACATTCTCAATTTTCTCTTATACATTTTAACGAGAACATCATAAGTTCACAAGACATGGATATTCAAATTGTGTGAACTGCAAGGAAGACCATGGTTTGGATCCAAATAGCAACTCTATTAGATCAGAATGAAAGGAAAGATATTAGAATCAACATGAACTTAAAGAGCCAGTGTAGAAACACCGTTTTCACAATCTTACCTTAATATCTTCCAATCCAGCTTCCTCAAATGCCGAGAAAGCATCAGCAGACAACACCTCCGCCCACTACAGAATTAACATCTCCATTTTCAGGTTGCAGAATAAGAAGCCACAAAAAAAAATGGAAGCAAAAATAAAATCACTTCTGTGGATAACCAAGAGACTATTATTGCAATTTCTTTATGATGAGCGGCAAGGTTTTAGCTGTATCCACTGCTTTAATAAGGGTTAACGGATGTTTACTGAGATGGTTACAAGAATTCTAGGTGAGAATGAACAAAAATACCTTGTAACTGTAGTACCCAGCAGCATAACCACCTGATATTCATAAAAGAACTATAGATAAATTTCGTGGGCTGTGGTTGCTCCAGCATAAGAACCAATACTGCTTCCAATCATACAAATTAAAAATAGAAAAGCAAACCTGCAAAAATATGGCTGAAACTACAGAGGAACCTATCTTCAGGAAGTGGTGGAATCACTTGCGTTCTCTTGGATACCCTTTGGTCAACATCATAGATTTTTTCCGGCCCACCAGGAACATATTTTGTATGCAGCTCCAGATCAACAGTTGCAAATCGTAACTGGAAAGGTACAATCAACATGCAATCAATCACAAGGTCCATTTCTTCAAGAAATGAATATTCCACTATTTTTCTATCCATTTCTTATGCCCAAAACATATACAATAATAATTGAGGTGAGGGAGAGAGCTTGGTGGAGGATAGTAAGATGCAAGCGTTTCAACAGCCTGAACTACTACTAGCCTCTTTATTCATCCAGCTTTTTTCAGCTCAGACAATTGATAATCCACAGGCTGATGTTACTGTCATGGACTGAAAATCATAGTTATCATCCTTTTCTTGGTTAACAACCATTTTAGCAACATCTATTATACATTAGGAGACAAGAATTTCCCCAGGCCAAAATACTTCCATCACATGTAAAGTTTCGCAGACAACTTTCGTCGCAAACTACTTGATTCCCACAGCCCTCACTTCAAACATCATATTTACTTTCTACATCTATCAGTTACATTGTTTCAGAACTCCCTGCTTTAATAACCAAGTGCTCAACCCTCAAATAATTAATTCTTAATGCCCAAAGAAAGCATGATCCCGCCAACAAAGATTTATCACTACTCAAGCAAGCATGATGTTAAACTGTTACACCACGTTAAGTGCAGCTCAACAGAAGGAAGGAAAAAAAAAGAGAGGGAGAGAAAAAACTTCTAACAATACAATCTGAAACAGAAAGATATCCAACTTCTAAGAAGGCAAAAGTAAGTTAAAGCAAACTTGTCTATTCCATATGGACAAGGGAAACTAGAATGAAAACCAATAGAAGAGTTAAATATAACATAGCAAAAAAATTCAGTTTCGCAATTAAAAATAATACAATAGTGATATTCCCCCAAAAAAAGGCAACAACAAAAATAAAAATAAGCAAAACATAATTCACTGACCTGACGAAGGCTAAGAGACCCTGCACGGAAAGTCCTGGCAGCGAGAAGCTTTAAATATATGTCTTCTGGGAGGCTCTCCCCAGTTTCATAGTGTTTTGCGATGCTCATTAACGTATCCCTGCAGCGAACAAAAGTTAAGCTCATCCATGCAATGAAATAAACCGAACTTTGGAATAGAAGAAAGCTACAATCAGAAGTAATTTGTACAAGTGATAAAAGTTACAAAATAAAGACTCAGTTTTCAAAGATGGAAATTGGAAATGCTGTCACCAAGAGCCCAAAAATTAAAAGTAAAATGAATTGAGGAAGTAAAAATTAAAAGCAGTAGGAAAGAGATAAACCCTGCTTCACATTTTCCTTTACCATTTCTTTCTTGAACTAGCTTATAAGCTAGTTTGACAAAAAAAATAAAAGTAAAACCAAACACCCACATGTAAGACACAAAAATCAAAAAGGAAAATGAATCCTGTCGATGTCTTGGCTGTACAAGATTACCTGTGGTAACACCAGTTTTCCATAAATTGTGAAGGCAATTCAACAGCATCCCATTCTATCCCTCGAATGCCAGCAACCAGACCCTCTTCCTGTTTAGTTAACATATGCTGCAAAGCGTGACCAAATTCATGGAAGACAGTCTCAACCTGCCCAACAAAATGCCATTTATCAATGTCATTGACTTTCAACTGTAATTTTGGCACCTACTATACAAATTCCAGAATATCCAAGATGCTGCTGTTTCTGAAAAATACACCATTGCCATATAATGAGAGGGATCATAAGCAAAGACACATCCTTCTTTTATAAGAACAATTTACCCAAAAAACAAAGCATGACACTGGGTGAGACACAATTGCTCCATTACATTAAAGAAGAAACCATTACATTAAAGCATTTATGTGGTGGTATGTCATAGCGTCGCACTCAAATAATAAATTAAGACAGTCCTTTAGAAACACTAAAAGTAAATTTTTATTCCTTTCAAACTTATTCCAAATTTCACTTTCTCTAAACCTCGTTTTTATTTTTAGGAGTCTTATCTAGGAAGAGTTTTAATAGTGATTTAGACAGTTTAATAAAACAGGGTCTAGAATCCCGGTTATCTGATAGAGATTTTATTCTAGTACATTTCCTATAAATATGCTTCTGATGATTAATAAAAAAATATGTCTATTCAATCTAAAAATTCAGAATTTTACTCTAAGATCCTAGATTATCTTAAACGAGCTTCACCATATGCTTTAAAGGCCGGAAATCTAGGAAGCAGGCTTCTAGCTTGCTTGGGGACTTCAATGTGGAAGGCCCCTTGACCCTATCCCAGATAGAGGACTGTGACATATCTTGTTAAGTGTTAAGTCAACTCAGCACGTAAAAGCCGGTTGCCTCCTGGCCAAGTGGCACCTCAAACCTTTGGCCAGAGCAAACTCAAGTTCAGGTTTGAGCTATAAACAAAAGTCCGTAACTTATCAATCTTAAAAAGGGAAGATCTCCAGAAGATAATTATCAACTCATTTGACATAAGACTCCTGTTTTTTTCTTTTTGGAAATAGATATGAGACTCCTAAGCAACCGCACTCCTGAAATTGGAATCCCACAAATATAACAAGCTGAAAATAGCTCAAAACACCTTCCAGATCACCTAAAGAACCATATGGATGGCAGCCAGCAAAACCTATTACCTCCCGGAATGTCATAAGGCTTGGCTTGTCTCCAACAGGTGGAGTTTGATTGCACACCATGTGGGCGACGGGCAACCTTACAGCAGAACCATTACGTGACAATACACGGCTACGAGAAAGTACTTCGTCCATCCATGCACCTCCTCTCTTTTCAGATGGACGTGAATATGGATCAAAGTAGAAGTATGCAACTGGGTTACCAGAAGAATCCTTGACACAGTAAAATCTAACATCATTGTTCCAAACCTAGAAATCAAGAAGCATGTGTTAGTGGAATCTGAAGACTCAGAATATGTTAAAGGTGATGAAATAGCAGAAATGAATCAATTCATTACAGGAGCAAGACCATCTGCCTGCTCAATGTCAACTCCAAAAAGTGTCTTGGCAAGACTGAAAAGGCCATCCAAGACCTTTGGCAATGAAAAATATGGGCGTAATTCTTCCTGTATATTCGCAAGAAGGGAAGAATAAGATTCTGATTCAATGCCAAGATACTTTTTAAAACAGAGATTAAGCCTTAACAAAATTAAGTAAGAAAGCTATAAAACATGAAAGCTATAAGTTGATAATGTTTAATGATTATTTGCAACTTTAACCCAGATTATTGCAGTAAACACGCTTCTTTCCTGTGTTGATAGACAAAGCACAAAGGGGTGCTAATCAAGTAAGAGTTCTGGCATACAAGCACTACTTTTTTGTCTTCAATGACCTCGAGATTAAGCAGTAATTCGGTAATATATGAGAAAGAAAATCTGATCATTGATTGACAAATGGTGAATCCAAATTCTAGTACATAAACGGACGAGGAGAGAAAAATATAGATAGAGAACCTCATTGATGTCATATTTTGATTCACGTAACCTCTCACTCCAGAAACTGATGTCCCAATGAGTCAAATCATTAGCTTCTAATGCACCCTGATTCTTGGAGAAAATTTTAAGGTCTTCCATATCTGCAAGGATTAGAAAAATTAATTTTAGGTGAGAGAAAAGAGAACATCAAACAAGTTATTAAGGCCCTTTAGAAAATTTCTTAGAGAGGGGCTCAATGATCATAATTTCCTTGCAACAAAATTGACTTCTATAAGAAAATTTGCATCATCTTTTCTGTTGAAAAGAAAGGAGGCAACATATATAAAGAGATGCAGCTTACTTTCACTAACATTTCATATTCATTAGAGACATTGCTACTAAAAGGATTGAAAATTGAATTACAAAAGCAAAAAACCAAATATAACAGTAAATGGGTCATGAGGTGAACAACATGAGTTATGGGAAAATCAAAGTTGATCAACTTTCTAACACCGCCAGAGTAGTTTCATATGTGGTTATGCACAACTGGACTTCGCTGAAATATTAGAAGCTTTGAGAATTTAAAGTACAAAAAGAAAGAAAACTGCCAAGATAAAGTTCATCTCAAACAATTTATTTGTGCTGAAAAAGAGTAATTCAAACAAATAGCATCTTTCCATGGGCAAGTCTTAAACAATATATAAAAGGAACCTTTACCACTATTCCTTTAGAACAAAATTTAGGCATACAACGTTACCTTGCACAGCAGCATCCCATGAAGCACTACGAAGCTTTTCTAGTAGCTCTTCCGCCTTATCAACAGTAGCCATTTTTGTTGCCATGCTTACCTTATAAGATAAGTTTTGTTCAGCCGAAAAAGCAAAAAAAAGGAAGATACCTTAATCATAACAAGAAAACATACCTCAGCATAGTTGTTGTAATTGAGAAGCTTCGCCTTTTCCAACCTGAGTTTTAATACTTCATCAATGATTGCTGTATTGTCCAGATCACCACTAGAGGCACGTGTTACATATGCACGGTAGACTTCCTCACGAAGGGCACGGTTACGAGCATGTTGCATGACAGGAAGAAAACTGGGAGCATCCAAGGTAATGATCCATGGCCCATTCTCTGCAGTTGCATTTTCGTGGCCCTGATGGATATACAGAGTGCATCAAGGCATAACTAAAAAGAAAGCTAAAAAAAGAGAAGTGCCCTTGAGATTGTAAGAGGAAAATGTGCACTAAGAATTAGAAAGCATGTACCAGACTTGACAACAATACCTTAGACACAGCTGCCTGTGCGAATAATCCAAGAGCAGTAGCGGGCAATCCTTCAATATCTTTCTTACATGTTATGATCTTTTCAAACTTCTTTGTCGCATCCAAAACGTTCTCTGAGAATTTTTGAGATAGCCTTTCAAGTTCCTGTAGAAGTAAACATAATCAGTGGAGACGAATGCAAAGGAAATGACACATAACCAACCACCTTATCACCTTATTTTGGTTTTCCATGACACATAACCAACCACCTTATCACCTTATTTTGGTTTTCCATGATATAAAACGCTTGTCATTGCAGACACGACAAGATGGAAAGAGAAAAATAACAGGGACTCCATGATTGTAGAAAAATAGTCCTCTCCCTTCCGCCTCCCACAGAGGAACAGAGGAGAAGTGAGAAAAAACAAAAGCAAGGGGAGAACTCAGATCAGATCAGAACAAACATCTTGATATGTTTCAATAAAACACATTACACAAGAAAAACTTTAATATCGTTCACTAATCTTCAAGTAATTATAGTGCATGGCCTAATATTGTTCAATTAACTATTACATACATGGATTGGAAATTTCACCACCAACTGTTGAGTGTATAAATTATCGTAAATAGAACAGTAAGCCAACTACCTAGATATAAAAAAACAAAGCAAATGATCCTGTGCTATGCTTTTTTTTCAATACCCGCCCTAAAGACCATGCCTTTTCCTCCCATTATCTGGTTCTAGTATTTATTGATAGATGAACTTAAGTATTTGAGAACAAACCTGTTCGATCTTGTTAAATTCTTCTCTTTCACTATCTTCAAGAGCAACACCATTAAGAACCGCTTCCTTTATTTGTGCTGCACATGTACATAAACTGAAGTTAATTGATGGCAAAGACAGTGCAACCAGTATAGAATCTCTCTAGCACATGAACATTCAAATGACAAAAACACCAAACTGAATCATATCTTGACATTTTTGGGCATCTGCAAGACTGCGTCAGGCTTAACATCAAATGGCAGCATGTCATAAAGTAACAACATATTTTAGGTCCTACAAAGTCCAATTTCAACTTTGTTAATAGAATTTCATTTTCATGCTGATGCTTGTTCAAACGATTATAGCACTTCAAACGGCATAATTTGCAAGAAGCCACTCAAGAAACCATCATTTGCTGGATGAGTTTCAAAACGCTAAACCCAATAAAGTCTGTCACGGAACTAGACAAAGGAAACAATAGAGTTCCAGGTGGAATTGTGCCCAACAAAATTGCATCTAATTGTAGAATTGCCAAAGGACACCCCTAAAGGAGATTGTTAATGCAACATAGGATGCAGAAAATTAGAAGGACCAACATGTTGAAGCACCCAGATGCAACATGAGAAGAAGAAGGAAATCTCCATTAGTGAAATAAGAAAATAACACTTCACCTTCCACTATACGTTTGCAAGCTTCACTAAGTGACTGCCAATCAGGAGATTCTTTAATAGCCTTAAATGCATTGTAAATGGGCTTACTTTGTCCCAATCTGAGCTGAAATTTCACCTTCTCTGGCTGCAGTCATAGTCCAGAGTTAGCAGCCAAAAAGGGAGATATACAGACACACCGACCAATGCAGATAATTCAGTTAAAACTCAAATTGGCAAAAATTTCTGAACTCGATTTGCTTCCAAACTCAAGTATAATATCATTTATCTAGAAGAGAGATCCAAGTTTCTTTGAACTTAGCCAATGTATCTATAGTTCATACCATGATCACTAAAATGGAATTTACCTATCTTTGATCGCTGTCTTTCCATAGTGTCTTATTCAAAAGTTTCAGATAAAACAGTTCTAAAAATGTGAGATAATGATACTTTCAATCGAATACTCATAGTCTCTGCTTCTGTGAACCCATGTTAATAGACAGTATAAAAAACCGGGGGAAGAATCAACCTGAACTTCTTCAATGGCAGCACGAAGCTCGGGAGTATCCTTTACAGCCTTAAGGTGATTGATCATTCCCCAGACAACATTCAGCCGATCAACAATTTTCTCCAAAGGCTCCACCAGTTTTGGCCAAGAAGGCTCAATTGTTCTCTCCAATTCCTCCAAATCAGCCTCCTGCGTAACCAGCCAAGATGTTTCCAAAATTAAGCATATTAGATTCCGTATCCAGAAAACCAAACCCCAAACTTTATCTTCAATGCCAAAATAGTCGTGTTCCAATGAAAGAGAAGACCATCAATCCAGAAACATAAACACAGCAGAGAATGCCACAATCTAAACAAAGGATTCAGTAAAGCATAAAAGTTCCTGCCACACAGAGCATGAAAAACTAAAAGAGAAAATAGAAAAAAAAAAAAAAAAAAAAAAACAACCAAAAAAAAAAAAAAAAAAAAAAAAACTGAAAGCAAATCACCAGAAGTCAGAAAAATTATTAAACAAAATAGCAAGCAGTAGCACAAAGCAATCAATTCATCAAAAATAACATACAAGTTTCTGCAACAGAGCACGAATCCCCGGCCTAACATGCTTGGCCTCAACAACATCAAAAGGAGGAAAGTCAAAATTCCGCAATAGAGGATTTGATTCAAGCGATTCCTCGATGGTAGCAGTAGCAATACCAGCCGCAGCCATTGAATGAGAAGGAAAAGAAGAACAAGAAGAGGAGAGTGGAGGAATGAGAGGAGTGGATCTCTTGCGGAGAGAGTGAAGGCAGAAGGAGAAAGAAGAAGACCAGAGCGGACAGGGATAGGATTTGATAGACTGTTTTGGGTATAAATAGGAACTT
The DNA here is from genome assembly GCF_054855325.1 of Carica papaya. NCBI lineage: Eukaryota > Viridiplantae > Streptophyta > Magnoliopsida > Brassicales > Caricaceae > Carica > Carica papaya. Next base: position 1,281,508 of record NC_142312.1, on the reverse strand, counting down.
AAATGCGGAGAGCGTCTTATGATTGGATGAACCGAGCGCGAGATGGAGAGTCGCGTCGCCATGAGAATGTTGAGTATAAAGAAAATGGCTAAGGGTCTGGCTCTAACGAGTCCAGGCCGCAGATCACAACCCACCTTCATTTTCACCTCTTGGCTTTGGGTTTTAAGCCTTTCTTTGGTTCATTTTGTTTTTGTTTTCAGTGTTAGCCAATAGGGATTTTTTTTTCTTTTTATTTAAAAATTTTATGTGGGGCCCAGGTGATTTCCACTTCAGCTGGCTATTTTCACAGTACTTATAATAATTATTTAATATTATTACATGAAATTAATTAGTATATAATATTAATAATTAGCTCATGGTAGAGATATTATTTTCTTTTTATGTGTTCTTGAATCTTCCTTTTGTGGAAAGTATATACATAAAAAGGAGATTTCCAAATCCCAATTCCCAAATGGTACCATCTTTAAAAGATAAGATTATATTAAGTGAATCTTCTGTTAATATTATACTATATAATATATAAAATTTGTGACAAATAGAATTTAACATAAGATTATTCAGCATGAGTCTTGTGTTAATAATATATACTATATAAATATATAGAAGTTTCAGAAAAAAAAAAATAATAATAATAATAATAATAATTTTTTTTCAATGGAGATGAAAACTTTATCTGAATTTATTTGGAATTAAGAGGGAGGATTCTACTTGACCCAGAATTGAATTAAATGAGGAGCAAAATTCATTGTCTCCATTGATATAAATAAATAATTTTGTTACATTTGTATACAGGTGGAAATATTAAGTTGCTTTTTTATATTATTTTAAAATATTTAAATTAGATAATATATTATTTTTTTATAATTTTAATTTATTAATTCAGTGTCTATATAGATTTGAATCAGACACGTGTGTATACTGCGATTAAATCTATATTTACGTTAGATCCATATCCACGATGATGTAATTTTTTATTTAGTGTGAAAAAAAAAATTAATTTTTAGTTATTATTAATTAAATTTAAAAGTTTTAAAATATAAAACAACAAAAAAAAACACCAAACCCACGTGTTATAATTTCAACTGTTTATGTTACCGTTGTTGTCAACTAATAAAGTATATAAATAATATTAATTTTTACTATTATCGAATATAGATATAATTTAAATAGAATACGACACAGATTCAACATGAATTTATATAGTACTTTCATTAACAATGCTAGTGTGCATAACATTGTTCGCGAACCAATTTAAATATAGGGACCAACTTAGTGTCTCAAATTTTTTATACATAATATTTATATTATATTGAAAATATATTAGATACCTATCTTTTATTTGTGTTAATAATGTTGAATTTATTATTTTTATAACAAAATGATTTATTGTGATAATTAAATTTAGTTTATATTTTAAAATATTAAAAATAAAAATTATTGGAGAGTGGAAACAGTCATTTATGTCTTTGAGACTCGAAAGAAAAATAAATAATAAGTTATTAGAGAAACTACACAAAAATCATATGAGAAAGAAGAAAGTACGTTGATTTCCATGGAGTTTATTGCCTCTGAAAATAGGGAGGACATGTATATACATACATATATATATATATATATATATATCTCATCTCATCAGGAATTCAAGTATCAAGGTTTGCTGGGCTTACACTCATAAAGCTCCAAATTCACATCCTTGACAAACCACCCACAAAGTTTAATTTTTACTCCACGAGCACTCCCTCCATTAAGTAGGAAAATCATACCCGTCCCTGCTCTGTTCCAACCAGAGTTATAATCAGCAGATTAATAAAATGAGTACTAAAGGAAAACAAGATACTTTCCTCAAAAGTTCTGCTAATATCTCTATTGATGTGCAGCAATCTTCCTGATTAAAATCCCAAGTACAGAAAAAAGTTTTTTTTTGGGCAGTAGGATGTGAGAATTTTGCCCAATAATCATTTACTATTGTGTGGTTATCTAATAATTACGTAGTGTCAAGTGATTAGTGCACAAAATTATTAAGTAATACGAAATATTAAAAAATTACTTTGAGCTTCACGATGTCTCTGAATTACCGTAGCACTACCTATAAGATATGGATGTGTCCAGTAAAAGGGTAAAATAGTACCTTCCCAAGGGAGCTTCTCTATTAGTTCTTGTACTTCATGGTTTCCTTCTCAAACCCAATTGTAGGGAATTGCTTGGCGTACTCCTCAACATCATGGCGGAGTTTTGCAATTTCAGATTGAATGTTAGAAGAGGACTGCACTGTGGCCAAGAAGTCTTTCAATTTTGTTCCTGGTTTACAAAAATTAAAAGATATGCAAGCAGGTATTATTAGCTGAAACAAGGAACTGGACCAACAGCAATTTAAAGAACAGGTAAAACACGGTTTATGATAGGATTCAGAAGAGCACCAAGTAAATGAAACAGAGATTTTACTAGAGATTTTCAGAACCTTGTGTTTCAGCCTTGATTTTCAGTGCCAACTTCACTGCAGCATCAAAGTATTCTGCTACCTTAGCAAAGTCCTCTTCAACAAATCCTCTAGAAGTAAGAGCTGGAGTACCTGGAGTGAAATTAAGTAACATAGAAGTTATAAAAGGGACAAAAGAAACCATGAACGAAGTTATGAAGGAAGTAATGGCCCTTACCCATTCTGATGCCTCCAGGAACCATAGCAGACACATCTCCAGGTACGGTGTTTTTGTTGGCGGCAATATGAACCGCTTCCAGCACCTTTTCAACTCTTGAGCCATCAATACCCTGTGCAAAGAAGATGTTCAAAATCAATAGGGAATAGATGTATAAATGTCAGTCATCAGATTGAAGCCATCATCTCGTTTCACTAGAAAACTTGGTATGCTTCCTATATCAGAGTCAAAAGCAGAATGCCAGTAAATTAAGCAATAGAGTAGACAATGCCCAAAACAAAATGACTGGATGATGGAGGCTTTTGAATTATCAGAAGTGTAAAGATAAGGAAATTTTTCATTACCTTGTTCTTCAAATTCACCAAAACTAAATGGTTATCAGTTCCACCAGAAACAAGTTCATATCCTCTCTCAGCCAGAGTCTACAGAATAGATAAATTCCAAGTAATCAGAATACAAGAACTCAAACAGGTTTAGCAATACCCCATGTGCCAATGAGACAAAAACTAAGGATGTGAAGAAAATAAAAGCCTGCGCATGCCATGTTTCATTAACAAATTCTGCTCTATGCCATGTGGTAATACCTGTGCAAACTTCGAACAATTACTTAGAACTTGCTCTTGGTAAGCTCTGTACTCTGGAGAGGTAGCCTACAATTTCATAGATGGAAGTAAGAAAATACAAACCTGAGTTTCAAACACATTGAGATTTATCAAAGTGAAATACTATTTGATGAAAATAAGGAAAATAAACGGAAAAAAATCATAAAAGAGAAGGAAAGCCTGATTCAACAGAGAACAGATCTATTAGAAAAGCCTTTTTTTTTTAACTAGTAAACTTAAACAGATTTGAAAAGTTAATTCACTTCTGCAGGACACAATCTTAATAAGGCAATTCAGTAGTTTGTAAGTTGAACTCCTCAGTAGAAGGAGGAGGACAAGGCCCTCGATTCAACTCAACAAACCAAGTCCGAACATGAATGTTCACTGACAGCCTCTTTACACAGAAAAAAATAATTATATCAAAAGAGACTAAGATATATAGAAAATCAAATAAACAAACAGATGAAGTCGTCTTGTCAGTTGGCAAACCTGTTTCAGTGCAACAGCCAATCCAGCTATTGTATGATTATGTGGACCACCTTGAAGTCCAGGAAAGACTGCCTGATTGATTTTGTCTTCATAATCATACAACACCTTCAGAAAGATTTAGACCCATAAATTTTCAATTTCAAGGAATACAATCTAATATAATTACCTGATTGATACTGAAATAAGGGAGTCAACAAGGCATGAGCAGGAAACAGTATTTTTTTTCCTGTGAAAAACTCACCTCTTTTCCTTGTTTGTTAATCTCTTTTACCCCCTTCCTGTAGAAAATCATGGCTCCACGTGGTCCACGGAGTGACTTGTGAGTGGTGGTGGTCACTACATCAGCATAGTCAAAAGGCGATGGGATGACACCAGCTGCAACTAAACCACTAATGTGCGCCATATCTGCCAATAAGATAGCTTTCTGCTTGTCGCAAACCTGTTACTCACACAAACACAATATCAGGCCTTATGAAATATAAAAGAGGTCAAAGCAAAAGAAGCTTGGCAGAATATTACTCTCTTGACTGGAGCTATATATATCTCTAAGGAGTTACCTTGCGAATGCGTGCATAGTCATACAAACGTGCATAAGCACTTGCACCAGCCACAATTAGCTTTGGCCTGAAGAGAGTAGCACTTTTCTCCAACTGCACTTAATAATTGTTTTAATAGTAGCACGTATTAATTTCTGTGATCATCTATAAAACATGATCAACCATCCATGACCAAAGCAGTAATATAAAGATAGCAAAAATGGGATTAATATGCAACAATTTAAAGGTAAAAGAAGCAGAAATAAAAGGATGCTATCATAAAAAAAATGCAACGCTACCTGGTCATAGTCAATATACCCAGTACTCTCATTCAATCTGTAAGGCATAGTCTCGAAAAATATAGACACTGCAGATATCTTTTTGGTGTCTGTCTGCATACCAGCAAATCAAACAATTAGTTGTTATCCATTGATGTAACTCCCAAATAAAACTATGAAAATAATTTCTTCAACACTGTTGGGAAGGTAGTCACTTCCAAAGTGACTGGATCCATATTTTTAAAAGAACATGGTTATAGTCTCATAGATATTAACAATTATCAGAAAGTGGGATAAGACAAGTCCGTGGAACAAGAGGATGTTAGGGCAGTTGCAGGAACCTGATAGCCATGAGAAAGATGTCCACCATGAGGAAGATCAAGTGCCATGATTCTCTCATGAGGTTTTAGCAATGCAGTATAGACATGAAAATTAGCTGGAGATCCAGATAGCGGCTGCACATTAACTGAAACATAACAGCAGTAATGAATTCATAAGAGCTGTTGAAAATTCACATGGTATCATCATATCAGAACTCAGCCTTGCTTTCCTCACTAGCCATAAATCTCTATGAGACTATGAGCCAGGTTAAATTAAATATCAAGCAGCATCTCTTTTTCTATATGGAGATGACAAGTAGTTACCTCCCCATTTTGCAGGATCCAATCGAAATGCTTCCAGAGCACGTTTCTGACATAAGGTTTCTGCCATGTCAATGTACCTGCAAAGTGAAAGCTCCACCATTTCAGTATATAAATGGAGGAGGAATTTCACAAACTGAAGTATTAAGGAAATCTAACTATATGAATTTGTTACTCAAGTTCCAACCAGCAGCCAATAAGAGTGAAAGCATTATTAACATAATTGAGAGATTAAGAATGCTTAACATACTCATTCCCTCCGTAGTATCTTGCACCAGGATATCCTTCACTGTACTTGTTGGTCATGACTGATCCAACAGCTTGCATCACTGATACAGAAGTGAAGTTCTCCGAGGGTATGAGTTCAAGCCCCTTAAGAAACACACAACTTTTAGTATCTTGAACACCAAATTCAAGTTGCATACTAACTTAAATCTTAAGAAGGATCTATATTCATTGAAAAAAGAAGTGCATGAGCTGATTATTTTCACAATTTGCCAGCAAAATACCGTAAATCTGGAAAGAAAATAATTTATATTAAGATCATTTTGGACGTTCCATTTTTCCAATGAAAAAGATCTATCGTTCAGCTATTCAAATTTGTCCCTCCCTTTTGCAGCAACAACCAGAAAGTTGAGCTAAATGAACACAATTTTACAACTACAGATACGGCATCAAAGCAAATGAATGGTCATTTATGTACAGATCTCAGCTCCAACTATTGCAAATACAGTTAACCGAGTAACTTACAAAAGATTTTACACATAAGTATACACATACGCGCATAGAACAGCGAAGAAGGGAGAGTACCTTCCATTGGCGCGCTTTTTCAAGCTCAATAATGTCAGCCATCTCTGGATCAACCTCCTCAAGAGGTGCATTAAGTTGCTTTGGCCACTGTAAGGGACGAATTAAAGGCAAAATTCCATATGAAAGGTCCAAATTAAAGAGAACATGCTAAAACAATCGAACCAAATTTCAGCAAATTTATCATTAACATAAAGGCAGTCTGAATAACAAACAGAAGTCTAGGCCGAATTGAATCGCCGAAAAAAAAAAAAACAAAATGGAAGAAAATGCAACTTACGCTAACGCGAGACTTGTCCTTGTCGTATACAGCCTCATCAGGCAAAGAAGACTGCGAAGAAAACAATCAAAATCCAAAAAGAAAAAAAAAATAATATATATATATATATATAACAGACGAGTCTCCCTTTGTTCAATTCACAAAAAAAAAAACAAGAAACTAACCATGTAATAAAGCGATGTAGCATTGAAGAGAGGCCGAATAGGTTTGTCAATGGAGGAGGAGAGTTTGCGAAGCGCCATTGCCATTGCCATTTCTCCCTAACTAGCAGTCTATCTTCCGCTTCTACGTCTCAAAGGACCTCAAATTAACTCTTTCTGAGATGTCGTGGTTGGTGTCATGAGATACTGTCCTCTGATTGTGGGTGAGTTTTTGGTGGTGGAATAAAATCTGGAAAAAAATATATATTTTTCTGCGTTTTTGTCATTGTCTAGGTTTTGGTTGATTTGGCTGTCGTCCATCTCTCTCCATTTTCGTGGAGCAGAGAACTGCCTGGCTTCTCGAGATAATACCTACCGTTAGTACCAGCAACCTAGTGGACCCCACTCTTCTTAATTTTTACATATATATATATATGAATTTTATTTTTTATAAGCAAATTTTAACTTCGTTGCCATAAAATAATGCATTTCAAATTATTAAATTAATTTTTGAACGTTTTAACTTGTTATAATATATTTTTTAGTTCCTGATTTTTTTTTAATTTTATAACATTATAACTTTTATTTTATTTTTAATAAAAAATTAATTTTTATTAAAATAAATATTTTTCTCATAATTTAATTTTTTTAAGTTTGAAGATTCAAAATAATGCAGGACAGTCCAAAAAAAATAAATAAATAAATAAAAGGTAGCCATGAAAGGCCTATCCAAGCTCTTAATTTCTCAGCCACAAAGCGATCTCCCTTGAGAAATGATGATCCTGCTGCATTTGTGTGACAAATTATGACACCTAGTGATTTGCGTGTCACTTTTCACACCAAGGCGGACAAATTGTATACGAAAAGTAAAAAATTAATTTAAAAAATTTAATTAATACATAATTTTTTTAATAAAAATATTATAAATTTGTTAAAAATTAGTTTAATTCATATTTCTCGACCTCAACAACACACTAATTGATTAAAATTTTAATATTATTAAATTAAATATTAAAAATCAGTCACTATCAACTCATAATATATTTACAAAATAACGTAGCTGTTTTATATTATTTTTCAGTTTTCTATCAAAAAATTACACCGCCAAACTCAACTGAATAAGATAAATATGATATAAAATTAAATTAAAATACAGCAGAAACTATTTATATTTTGTACATAACGTAATATTAAATTATATTTATGAGGTTATAAAAATTTATAGAGTAAAAAATAAACATAATTTATACAAATAAAATAGAATACAAACATTTTGATTCGGGTGCTAGCCTAAAAAAATAATGATAATTTGATCATCATTAACCTTAATAATACACTAATTGATTAAATTTTTGATATTACTGAATTAAATATTAAAAATCAGTCACTATCAACTCATAATACACTTATAAAATAATGTATATGTTTTACATTAGCTCGAAGTTCTCTATCAAAAAATCACACCGCCAAACTCAACTGAATAACATAAATACGATATAAAATTAAATTAAAATACAGTAAAAATTATTTATCCTTTTTACGTAACGTAATATTAAATTACATTCGTGAAGTCACACAAATTTATAGAGTCAAAACTAAACACAACTTAACCAAATAAAATATAATACAAACATTTTGATTCAGGTGTTAGCCTAAAAAAATAATGATAATTGGATCATCGTCAACCTCAACAGCACACTAATTGACTAAATTCTTGATATTACTGAATCAAATATTAAAAATCAGTCATTATCAACTCATAATACACTTACAAAATAACGAATCTACTTTACATTAGCTCGCAGTTTCTTACTAAAAAATCACACTATCAAACACAACTGAATCATATAAATATAATATAAAATTAAACTAAAATATAACATAAATTATTTATCCTTTGTACATAACGTAATATTAAATTACATTCATAAAATTATAAAAATTTGTAGAGTTAAAACTAAACACAACTTACTCAAATAAAATAAAATACAAATATTTTGATTCGGGTATTAGCCTAAAAAAAATAATGATAATTTGATTATTGTCAGTCTCAACAACACACTAATTGATTAAATTTTTTACATTACCGAATAAAATATTAAAAATCAGTCATTATCAACTTATAATAAACTTACAAAATAACGTATTTACTTTATATTATTAGTCAAAATTTAAACTCGTAATATTTAAATTAAATATAATAATTTTAACAACTATATCATTGTGTTCTTGATATTTTATAATGATAATTATACATTTGAGTAAATTATATTTTAAAGAATATTACATAAGAAATAGCACATAAAATTCACTCTACGTGTTTTATTTTATTTATTTTTTTTATGTTTTATACTAATAAAAATATGTTTTTCAGTTTTAATACTAAAACTAAATTTAATATAATTGGAAACAAGTAATTCACATTGGATTAAATAGTCTATAAAGAAAACTCTCATAACTTTTACCTTAAAATTCAGTTATTATCAATTTTCTTACAATTTTTGTACATAATGCCATATATGACGGCTTGTAATTATCTATCGATAAATTATTTATCTCATTATACATAATAGAATATTAAATTATATATATAAAATTATAAAATTTTGCAGACTCGTACAATTTATCTAAATAAAGCATAATACAAATATTTTGATTCGGGTACTAACTTTAAAAAAAATAATGATAATTTTTCAAAACCTTAACCCACAAAAATTGGTCGTGTTTATCAATCTATTTTTTTCTACCAAATAAGCATGTTGTCAAATATAATCGAATTAGATAAATACAATGTAAAATTAGAATAAAATACAACAGAATGTATATATTCCTTATACATAACGTAATATTAAATTACAGTTACGATATTACAAAATTTTTGTAAAGTTAAAACTAAACACAACTTATTCAAATAAAGCAAAGTACAAAAATAGAAACATTCTGATTCGGGTGTTAGTCTAAAGATGATAATTCCCCAAGAACTTAACCCCCACAAAAATTGGCCATGTTTATCAATCTTCAATTTTCCATTTTCAATTTTCAATTTTCAATTATAAAAGAAGTTTGTATTGTAATAATTATATGTATATTATAACCCACTAGTTTTTCAGTTTTCTCCAGCAAGAGATCTTGTAATCCGCTGGCTTAACTCTTCTTCAGCCTAATGCACCCCATAGACTCAGAAAAAGACCCCAAAGTAAAAAGGCAAAAAAGAAAAATAGGATCGCTAGAAGGAGGGCTTGAACCTCCGACCTTGTGGTTAACAGCCACACGCTCTAACCAACTGAGCTATTCCAGCTTCGATGTCTTCCGCGGTCGGTATATTTTATTTACTTCAAAAACCCGATATTATGAACATAGGGACAAGAAACATAATCAAATGACAAGTAATAGGTATTGCGATTTGTTCAGTGTCCTTTATCCTGTGCCACCCAACATTATTAATTGGTCAGTGCTGCATGTGAGAACCTGAAAACTCAATGTTTTGGCTTAACATGCCTTCTGCTTCATTTTGTCCACTTGCCTCGTACCCAAAATTCTATCTTATACCTTAATTAAATTATTCATCCGTTTAATTTAACGTATCTAATCACAAATCATGATTTAAACCGTATTTAAATATTTTAATAAACATTTAAAATATTATTTATAAAAAGATTGTAGGTTTGAATCGAACTGTATCAATGACCATTCAGAAAATTAAGAAAAAATAAATTTCATAATTATTATTGACATTATAAATAATATTATCAATTAAATTAATTGAAAATAGAAAGGGAATCCAAGGAAGAAGAGAAAGACGATAAAAAAAAGGGATGGAGATAAGATTGCGGAATCGTAGAGGAGCTGTAAACATGTTAACGTTTAGTTTGTGTTTGCAGTGTGTCCCGTTTAACCTCCGTTAATTCCTTATTTCAAAGTTTTTTCACAAATACAGAAGGATAGGACAAGACTCCCCAAGTCCCCACAACACCTTTCTCTAACCAAAATCACATGCCTAAATCACCATAATTACCCATCTAATAATTAATTATCTCAGTGTTTAAAACTAATCAATCTTAGTCCGTGAAGTGCATTACTTTTAAACTCTTTGAACTCTTCAAACATTAAATATAGTTTAGTAGAGTAATGGGTATTTACCCTATCCTCCAAATACAACCCTAGTACATACCCAAAAAAAAAAAAAAAAAAAACCAATTGATCTTTCTGGTCAAATTTATCAAAAATAAATTAAATATAATATATATATATATATATAAATGATGTATTTTAATCAATTTAAATAAATAATTCTTGTCCTATTCCCCGCATAATTGTAAAAATAAAAACTAGGAATTTTTTTTAAAATATATATTTTTAAAATAAAAGTCCGCAAAATAGGCGCAAGAAGGACACAATAATTACACTACAAAAGCATCAACATCCCCCAGACTCACCTCTCACTCATGTCGTTGCTGGAATGAGAACCCAACGCCTTTGTTAACCAGAGCCAGAGAAATCAAATTCCGATACAAATGGAAAGAGATCTCAGCCGCCACCACAATCGGCCACGACCCTCCTGCTTGTCCGGCTGCATGATGTCGTCGCCGTCTTGCTTCCCCGTCCACGACGAAATGGAATACTCCCGCATAGAGAGTTTCAATTACTGCAACAACAACAACATCGCCGGCGCCGCCGCCAACAAGGGAAGCCGGAGATGGAGAAACCTTCTGCGGAGGCTGGTGAGAGAGGGGAGAACCAGTATTTATGGATCCAAACCCTTGTCCTTCCGCTATGACGCTGTTAGCTACTCGCAGAACTTCGACGACGGTAATTGCCACTGCGACGAATCTCGTCGAGTACGGTACCCGCAAGTAGTGTTTAGAGACGTTAGATGGGATTTACGCGATGATCATCACTGATTGATTGATTAATTAGTTAATTAATTAATCAATCAAAAGGTGTTTTGTGCTTAATTAATTTATAATAAGCGTTTATTTTTGTATCTTAATTTAAAAAAAAAATGTGATTAATTTTTGTATTTTAAAGTAATTTTCAATTATGCAGATCTGTTTCCTTCTTTCTTCTCGTTCTTCTTCCATTTTTGTTTTCTCGGGTATCTGCAATTTTCGTTTCTTAATAAATTATGGTAATTTTAATTGCCTCTACTTTGTATGATGTTCTTGATCAACTATTACCATGATTACAATATTATACATGCATGTATATATATATATATATTTATGTTTAAAGTATTACTTAGTAGACACTGGATCTTGATTTCTCCAGGCACCTATATATAAAGTAATTAAGAAAAGATTAGTCTGAAAATATTATTATTTTGATCTTATAATATAACATCTGCACATGGTTGGTCAGAATGCAGTCAAATTCCATGGCCTACACGAGTTGATAATTTATACATTAATGTCGAAAAATAATTAATTTCCAACTTTAAAAAATTAATATCTTATTTCCTTCAAAAGTAATTAATCTATAGTATTTTTGACATATATTATATTAACTCGGTTCAATAAATTGACAATAATTTTTTTTTAATATATGAATTACAATTACTGAAACTTATGACTGTCAAATTCTCATAAGACTATCCATAACATTATTGATGGGTAGACATAGCGTAGGAGGAGTTGTGGCCTGTGGGTCAGAGCCGACCGCCACCACAGCCGCGACAGAGGTTGTCTGCGTGCAAACTGGGTGCATGCTCGTGAATGTACATGCGAATTTATTTGAGGTCAGATGAAAAGTCTGAGGTCATTTATAAATAAATTTGTGTGATTATATTTGATACATATATATATATATTATATAATTAATGAATATATAGAATATTATAATTGTTTAATTAATTATATTTAACATATGAGGTTTCTTTTTTAATTGTTTTTAAAACAATCAAATATATGAATGTTTGATACTATAACATAACATGCAATGTGTACTTTAGTAGTTTTACGTGTTATAATATAATATATTTCTTTTTTTTAATATAAAGTATGAGACATTTTTATTTATATAATTCTAACAAAAATATAAGATAAAGTTCCTCTTTATTTTAAATTATATATAGAGACATGTAAATTTCACATGAAATGACCATATATATTTATTGATGCATAAAAACGAACAATTTTTTTTAGAAGATTAAATAATTTTTGCTCTAAAAAATTTAAAAAATATATATATATATATTCAATAATTTTATTGTTTTGTAAAATATAATTAAAAAATAAATTACCAAACAGAGAAATAAGCACGAAAAAGGAAGAGATAGAAAGTACGTTAATTTTTATTAACTTGAAGTGTTAAATTAAATATTTTTTAAAATATAAAAATTAATTTGATCGTAATATTTATTTTTAATAAAAATAAATAATATAAATATTAAATTATTATTATTATTATTATTTTAATACACAAGTTCTTAACAAAATAAACAGACGGAGATATTTTATTTTTAAATCAATATTTAAATGTCAGAGTTTCGCTCTAGAATCAGATCCTTCTCGTGTCTTCTATCTAACCATCTCTTCTCCTTCTCATCTATAGGAACCCCCAATTAACCTGGCCATAACCATCAACATTCGTCTCTCTACTTCGCTCCTCGGATGAAGCTTCCGTGGTTTCTCTTCGGTTACGAAACAGACTTCATATCTTCTCTGTAAGTATTTCGCAAAATACTTTTGCTTCTTTTTGTTTCTTATTTTTACGTATATGGAAGTGATTTTTGATATAACAACTCTCGATGAAGTTCTTGCTTGATTTTCTTGAAAATTACGGCTTTTCACTGTAAGAATATATGTTGGTTGTATGTGCAGGCAGGAATATGCATCAACGCATGTGCTGTACGTTGATATCTGATCACTTTTTTTTTTTTTTTTTTTAAAAAAATCTAGTGGATTTAATAAAAATAAAAGGAAAACTGGTTTGGTATGAGAATGAATTTATGAATGAGGGAGACCTAACTCTGGATCTATATAATTGAAGAACTTGATGAGTTAGTTAGCAAGTAGTTGTTGTGATGTTTTCTTTTGGTCTGAAATAAAATAGGAGACTCCTAGAGGAGGTACGGGTTAATGATCTTTGGAACAACTGTTCTGAGCCAGTAGTTTAGTTGCTGGTCTTAAGATGAATTGGTAAAGATTGATTTCTTTCAATTTGTCATTTCTTTTTAGCCTGGGAGGTTGTTGAGGTGGGTGATATGTATAAAGTCATGAAAAATTTTGTATCCGCATATTTGCATGCTATATACATTGGATATAGGATGCCAACGAGATGTCTAAAATGAGATGAATAAACACTTAAAAAACATAGGAAATACTTCTGAGGTATCCAATAACATTCAGTATGAATTTATTTTAGATTCTTTAGTTGTGACAGGTAGGTTGACATATACATTGGCACTTGTTTTATCTCTTTTAGACGGTCATGTTTTAGCATTAGTGAAAGCTAATCTAGATTTCTGTGCATTCACATATAGATAATATTTTTGCATATGTATACATATTTAGCATTTTATATTTGCCAAGGCCAATCAACGAACCCCTAATCTCACCTTCTGATTCTTGGGGTCAATAGTCTGCTGTAGGCATGATATGATACCTCTAAGGGCTTGGTAGTATGGACTTCAAAGACACATAAAAGACTTGGAAATAATGCCATGTATTAGGATGTGCGAAGTATTGGAAATCAGCACCTGACATTGGTTTGGTGCATGATGTTGGTTAACATAATCTTGCTTTAGGTCTTTACGAGAAGAAAATGTTATCATACAAACTTAATTTGCACTTTGGTCTTCTGGGAAGGATATATAACATTGGAAAGGAGTAGCCTTTCAATAATTGCATTTGAAACCTTGTTGTATCTATGGTGCACAAATACATTAGGAGTACCTCTAGGTATTTAGGTCTTGTTAACAGTGACACAGGGACAAGAAGAAGGTAAATGAATCTTTTGCAGTTATTCAGAAATACAGGAGCTTATATAGTTTAGCAAAATGTACTGAAAAGAAATGGATCAGACTCATGCAGTTGTATTTATCATTTTTAACCTAACTTTGGTTAGGAAACCTTGCAACAATTTTACTTCATAAAGGATAGCATCTGCAAAAATTGCTTTTGGTGAAAACTTGCTTATTATACATCTTCTCTTGACCCCTTTTTCTTATTAGTTCTAGCAATAATTAGGTTGTCTTTTTGACCTAATGTCTTTAAACTCACTTTGAAAGGAGATGCCTTTTTGAGTTGTAAATCCTATGAGATAATCCTTTTCCTTTGAGGTGTGAAATTATTGTGTGTCTCTCTAGCAGCTGGGTGCATTTGATGCGTTGACACTTATGGAACCCTCTTTTTTTTCTTGAGGGGAAGAACCAAACTGTTGCTACCTTTCTTATGAAGGGATGTGTGAAGCTGTAGAATGATTAAGAAACATGAAACAACATTCTTATTGTTACTAAACATGGTAAAGAAAATGAAGGACCTCCAGATAGCAATCTTTTTTCTTTCTTAATGTAAGTATCTGTTATGAGTGGGCTTGAAATATTCTATGAACCATCTATTTTTTTAAATAAGGAATTGCTTGATTTATTTCTTACATATGTATATATAATAAATATTCTTGGGGAAAGATGGTCTTATTTAACTATTTCAGAATGATTAACTATACTGATGGGCTTCAGGTTGGTAAATATCTTGGATTTCTTACCAAAATCGATAAGAAAAATGTTATTTGGACTTCAGCGTCACTTTTACTTTCTAATACATGCTTTTCGTGGATAGATGACTTCCATAGCTGAGATTCCCTTTTATAGGTAACATCACAAATGGTATTGCACTTGTCACTTTTCTGATTAGGTTTTGTCTGGTTCTTCATTTGAGAAGCATATTTTTCTCGTCTTGGAGTGTTTTGGCCAAGGCAAATCCTGTAACATATGTCCAAAGTCCTTTCCATGTTCTTGGATCTGATGCTGCAATTTTGTGTCATGAGTTTGGAATCAATAATGGGGATAATGGTCTTTCAGAAAAAAGGAGCTACATTGTTATTACTACTCATTGAAGGATTAGAAAATAATTAGTACCTTAATCTTTATCTCTTGCTACTGTCTTGTGAGTTTGCCTATAAGGCTTGCTTGGTTGATGGATTGCAACATGTGATTCCTCTCCAGTGTCTAAATTACATGGAACAAAGCCACTTGCACTTGTTGCATTTAAATTTGTTGTGCCATAAACCTGGCATATTTTTTTCCAAGCTCTATTAGGTTGTTACTTCAGCAAACAGTATCGGAAGATGTAATTGTTTTGTCCAATTTTTTCAAGGTCTATCTGAAGTGTATACAAGTAAACAAGCCCTAATACCTTCTTGTACAACTCCATGTTCTCCTGATAAATGAGGTTTACCTTCTTGCACAGTTCTACATTTTCCTGATGAATGAGGCTTCCCTATAACGAGTGGAGGAGGAGTTATTTCAAAAAAAAAAAAAAACGAGTGGAGGAGACAAAATAAGTATCATAATTATTGTAATGCTTGAAATTTCTTGAATGAACTGTTAATAGCATTCTTTAGGACCTTCCGGCTTAACTCCTGTATTTCATCAGTCAGTATCTGTTCCTGCAGAAGTTGATAAATCATATAAATGTCATCTTCATGTCTTAGAATTGAACTGTTATTAGACTGTGGTTTGAGCAGTGGTTAAGTACTAGAAATTGCTGACCTTTCTCATACGCACGCCACGCAAGCTCATCTCTAGTTGATCCTCTAGATTCTGAAGGTCTTTCACTGTCAATCCGTACAGTTGTTGTCCCATCAATTTCCTGCCTCATAAGAATGTTAGTGTCAGCTACTGGATCTTCTTCATAAGCTCCAAACTTGTTTATTTATGATATTATCATCTTGTTTTCAAATTTGAGGTAATTTTTGTTATTGAAACCACACTAGATTAGCTGCTTCACGTCGAATTATAATTTTTGAATGGTATATGATGTTTCAGACCTGAATATTGAGATGCGTCTCATAGCAAACAGTAAAATTCATTGTCATAGTTGCTGATCACCTGGAGGTTATGATAAGAGGTCTTCGAATGTTTTTTTTTTCTTTTTCACTGAATTTCAGTGCTATTCTAGTCTATAGTTTTTCTAAGTCCAACTGACTTTGCTGTACTTTTGTTTACTCCCTTATTTGCTTGGAACTGGATTTGTATTGCAAACCAGGTCTTCTGACCTACTTTCAGGTAGGACATGACAGGCAGCCAAATCATTCGGGACTGATGCAATGCAAAACAAGATATTATTTTGGAACAAATTTTCAATTAAAAAAATAATGTGTAATAACTACTATCGTGTATTTTTCGGCTATTTAGGTTATTTAGATCTATTTATGTAGATTAAGTATTACAAACTAAGAGTGTTTTAGGTTTTGTTTTTATAATTTTCCGTATTAGTTGTAATTAATACCTATACAAAAACTTATAGCGACGAATGAAGAGAATAGAAGATGACGAATTAAGAATTTCTTTATTGATCTCTGTTATTTCTCTATGTTGTTCATTCTTCTTGTTATCATTCTATCTAACTTATCTCATTGGGTCTGTTTCTCCTTATACTTTTTTATGTTAATATCTAATTTCCTCTAGCTTAGGTTTACCTTTCTGTTTCTCATCTAAATTTTTCTAGTTTTAAACTATTTGAGGGACAAGTTAGTTTAACCATTATTCTTCCTGCATCAGTTCTATCAAAACTCAACTTCTATCCCTATTGTCCTCTGCCTTTTTACACTGCATAGAGAACAAAAAGAAAGAAAAGAGGAACTCTAAAATTTTCCACTACATCAAGCGCCAAAAAATGTTTCTATCAGAAAAAAACTGAATTGAAACCAGAAAAAGGAAGTGCATCTTGCCTATCGCAAACTACTGACGATTGTCGGGTAGTGGCTTGCAAGGCCCCTGTCAACAGAACCAGAGACTGCCAACTGACCTCCCTACCAAATTTAAGACGTTTATTTCATTAAAAAAATGTTTTACTCACTGTCGACAACTTTAGTTGCTCTGCTAGCTCCCTATCTTCCCAGCCATCACAAACAACACTGATAAAGATTTTAAACCCCCATTTCCCATGAGACTTCCATGAGAAGGCCAAACCTCATTGGGGACTGGATATGTGTATGACTCTCATGTGCTCCTTACCAGGAGTGGAAATTTATATTATCTACTTTATTTTGATTGGTTCAGCTCTCTTTAGACTGGTTCCTAACCAGTTCAGACTATCCAAAGTTTATTGATGCGTTCTACCCATTTTTAGGTCAAATTGGTCAAATTTGTATTTTAGAGTCATTTTCAAAGTTGATCAGCTTTAACCTCGATATAGAAACCAATAAGCATTTGTCATAATTCATCATAAATCACATGATTACGTAAAATATGTACTGAGGTTTTTGGTTCATAGCTGCCTGGAGAGTATTGAGATGCATCCACAATTAATTTGTATTTAATATCAATATATTGAAAATTCTATGCATGTTAACAATTCTCTCAATGATTGCTGTGCTGGTTCAATATTGAGTATGAAATGACTTATACTTAGAAATTAAGTAAGTGTGAGATATTTGATATGAACTAAAGGCTGAGCTTAAGAGTTGAATTAACGTATCTCCTTTGTTAGAAGATTAAATACTTAAAGTTTTTTTGAGCCCCCGGTGATAGGTTAAGAGATATTGGTTGCTCTGCAAGTTTCTTTTATTCATATTGATGATGTTGAGCAACTTCCTCCTTTCAAAAGTCTTGTTCTACCTCATGCTATTGAAGTGGTTTCGTTTATGATGACTGCATTAAAGAGATTGTAGGATAATTTCGTCTTGCCTCATAGGTTTTATGATCGTAAGGAACATTAATTTTTGGTTAGTTTTTAATTTTTGTATGAAGATTATCAAAAGTCTTTGACTTCTTTGAAGCTTTGAAGAGTATGTTCGAGCCTTTCCAACCTTGATGTTCACTACTTCAAAAGTTAAGGTTGAGTTTTCTCCAAATAGGATAGAATGATGCGCAACAAGAAATTATTTTGGACAAATTTTCAATTTAAAGAATTTTTCTTTAATAATTGTTATTATTTTGTATATTTAGGCTTGTTAGGACATTCTAATATTTCAGTTTTGTATTTAGGTGGATTAAGTACTATAGAAAATTAGATGTTTTTTATATTTTCTCTTTTATAGTTTTCCATATTAGTTGTAATCGACGCTCATACAGAGACTAGTAGCTAACAATAACAAGAATAGATGAATACTATGATGAATTAAGAATTTCATTGTCATGATTTTATTCTCTATTATCTCTCTGTGTTTGTTCTTATTATTCTTTATGTAACTTACTTGTTTATTTTATTTCAACCCATATTTTTTTACGCTGATCTCTAATTTCCTCTTATCAGTCTTTATTTTTCTGTTTCTCACCTAGTCCTGCATCACTAATATTTGGGTCAGAGTAGGATCCTCAATCAACTCATGGCTTTCTAACTGGACATGTGCCCTTGCTTTGAGGCTTTTACATAGTTACATGCTCTTGCATTCTAAAGAACATGAATTACATTTACTATACCCACTTACATTAGCTCAGAGCAGACTTCTTAATGTACTTCCTTGAAAACAGTAAAATAGTTGACTAGAATTATAGCCATGACTTGGTCTCTAAATGTTCTTTTTTTTTAAAAAATAAAACTTGGTCTCTAAATGGTCATGAAGATCTTACTATTGATTCGTAAAAAATAAGTACATTCTGGCACTAAATTCTGGATCGTGATAAAAATTAAAAGGGAGAGGGCTTTAGGGGGTGGTCTTACAAATATGGTTAGGAGATAAGGTTGCAGTATGCTGTCATAACCCTTGTTAGTGGATTTTTTTAATGTTAAATTCCTCATTATCAAAGAGCTTGCATTGGGAGTCTGGATTTGGAGTTCTCATTTAAATATTGCAATATAACAACTCTAATCTTGCATGTCAAAACCTTGGTTGTCTAACTTGGTTAGTCGAGAAGGTGCACGTGACAGTGGAGTTGCTATGCTTATTAGTTACCTATCTCATTCCTTCTGTTGCCCTTGTTAGAATATGAATTTGCTGTTCCTAGTGTTGAGCTATTTCTACAGCATGTAAGCATGTAAATAGATAAATTTCTTTCCTTCTTTCTTCTAGTTTTCCTCTTTAAGAACTTTTTGTTGTGTTTATGAAGCTGTTACAATGTCCATTAGGATGTTTAATAGCTATTTTATATGGCATTTATCCTCAAACTCTATACTTAAAAGATTGATAGGTTTTGTAAGATTATATAATTCTAAGCTCAAAGAGGAAGATTGTACCCGTAGTTATCTTGCAAGTTCTGCAATTCTTGCCTTAAGACTGCAGCCTCCTTTTGCCAAAACTGGAAAGTGAAAAGGTATCAGAATCAGATCACAGAAGAAAAATATCAAATGCAGTAATCTTGTGGTGACGAAGTACAAGCAGAGTGCTTTCAATGAAATATCCATCAAAGTAAGATGGCAGTCGGAAAAGTAAAATGATTTATCACCCAGAACTTGTATTAGATTGCTTTACAAATAGAAAGAAACATCAACATCAATTTGAGATGGTATCTTTTAGTAATACCATATGGACTCATCTAGCCTTCTTTGTACGAGTAGTTTGTTACTAAACTCTGTTATCTGTCCACAATAACTAGAGCAATTAATATCTCAAGTTTTCTCCTATTTCTGTACCGGTATATTAGTCATACACATGATGTCTGACTCTCTGGAGTTGCTGTATATTTAAATAAGGTTGATGTCTCATCTCCACTGCTGGATCTTTTTATATTTCTGCAATGATGTTATGTTAGTGTTTGTTTCTACGGAGGAAGATATATTTTGTAACTTTTGGAATATATATTCCTGACCTTTTTTTAGTTAAGGTACCAAACTACTGGGAGTAACGTTAAGTTTGTCCTGGTTGTTTATGCGGCCCCCATGTTGTGCCACAGGCTTTTTGTGGTGCTTAATCTTGACATTAAGCTAGCAACCATCTGTGTATCTAATTTGGTTGCGGGGAATGCACTTTGTTTTTCCATTATGCATTCTAAAGACTTGGGGGTTGAGGAAAATTATTGTTTTCCATATACTGAATGCCAATTTTCAGCAATCTGATAAATAAGATAAGAACTCTGATATATGGTTTTACATATATCTATAAATATGCTGAAAAATTTACAGAAGGAAAATTGCCAAATAGTTAGTATCTCTACCTCGAGTTCTGATGCTGGATTCAGTAATTGTCTCTGTTCCTGTTTCAAATTATGGTAGCGTTCAATAGCTGATTTCATGCTGATCAAAAGGAATGCAACTATTAGATGTCTGTCCAATTATATTTGCTGTATCTACAAACTGAAATTGCAGGCAAGATGAGAGCATCAATTAAGCAACAGCAGTCTGAGAGAAATCATAATTCAACCAGGTAGATAATGATTAATCTATGTATTTTTAAATTAAGAATTTGTAAGCATGATTAATCTGATTCTTAGTGAAGGCTGATAGACATCATATGGATGATAAAATCAAAATGAGTGAAAACCATAGTACAATGCCTTCTCTTTTGAATTGTCTTAAGTGATTCACTCGTAGAACGATTATCCAAATAGCAAAGATGAAGGCTGAGGTCGCCCTACTCGGAAAGTTGGCCATTTCATTTCCTGGCTGCATAGAACCTTGGCGACCAAACAAGATCTACTTGGTATTTTATGATTACCTGATTATAATTGTGTTATTGTAGTAAAGTTCTTCCTGATTTTCCATCTCTAGTACTGCCTTAAGAAGTTCAGACGTCATTGAGTGAAAATGTAAATGTCTAGCAGTTTTATCCAGCCAAACGACATCTTTTCCCATTTCGGCTTCATTGTCCACGTAGTTTGCTCCTCACTATGCAAAGTCCTATCTAGTTATAAGACTCATTCTATATGCCTTGCTCCTTAACGATCGAGGTAGTTCGATATAAAGTTTCTCGTAATTATTTATGGTATCAGAACTAGATAAAGTATTCCAAAAATTAGTTTAAAATAGAAATGAAACAATGTAATACGTACATTATTTCGTTTAATGAGTTTGTACTTGTTCACGTTCTTTAAAACTCAGGAATTGTTTTGGCAGACTAGATCTGTATGTATTACTCTTTAGTGATCAAGATAGCTCAATAACAAGTCCTCATAATTGTCTATGGTATTAGAACTGAATAAGGTGTTCAAAAATGTTTAAAACATTATTTCATAATATCGTATATGCATTATTTAAATATGCAAAAGTTTCAATGTAAGAAGTAACACGAATATATCTCATGGGTTTTGCTACATAAACGATTTTATCTTATGGGTTTGTAAATGTTCATATTTATTTATAATATATATATATATATAAATATATGTATATATATAAGCTAATATGGTAAATCATCATGTTAGTTACTAAACTAGTAAAGAAATAAAGGCACTTCATATTATCTTTTAGGGGTTGATAGGGATTTGGAAGATGGATATGGAGTGCATAACAGATATATCTCAGAATGAATATAATCTTTATGTAATTATGATCTTTGTGCATTACTTGAGATATTTACCTTATTTTAGAACTATTAAGATAGCCTTACTATTAGGCTAAAGATTTAACTTTACTACTATTTTCGTATTTAAAGATTTTAGTTTCTTTAGGATTTTTAAACATTTAAATAGATGTATAATCATAATTAGTATTTCATAGACCACTTAGAAAACGTCTCCCAATTATTCAATAACTTCTCTATCATAAATTATATATATATATATTACAAACTGTTAATGGCAAAACTTTTTTGGAAAAAGTTGAATCAAGCTGGGTATTATAATATGTTGATATAGATAATATAAATATATATGCATTATGAACCCTTTTTTTAAGTTATCTAACTATAAAGCAGATTTAAGGATGCAATGAACCGACAGACAACATAAAATTTCCGGAATATGCACATGAAAACAATCTTCTTGCAGGCTAAATGTAGGAGCTAATAATAAAATTAAACTTTACATAAAAGCATGTATATGTATATGTGTGTGTATAGCTAGCTTCATGATGATGTTTAAGAAAATTCTAATTGATATTGTCCAAGATTGGCCACAATAATACTTAGTGTTTATTCAAAATAACTAATTACATATAGCGTATTACTTGTAATACTAATGATGTATTAATTTCTTCTCGTAGTTAGCTAGTATTGATACACTTTATATACACCTATAAATTTAATTTTTAGCAAACTATTTATAGTATAACTAAAACATTTTAGATTAGTTTTATCACAATAACTGAGTAAAGTGCAAACGATTCAATAAATTTTCAAATATAATCTTGTTGAGAAAAGATCTCGGGTTAATTCTCTCGGTTGTTGAATTTAAAATCTTTTACTTGAAGTATTAGTCATACATTATTTATCTATCACTACTTTATTAACAGAACATCTTATAGTTTAGATATAAACATGACTAATAAGTTGAGTCTTATTAATTGATAAAGTAAAAGAATAAGTACACCTTATAACAGTGGAAAAAGTTTAACTTAATTTAAAATTTTAATTACATGAAAAAAAATAAGTATACAATACAAATATAACAGAAATTTAAATGAAAATATATTATATAGTGCAAATTACATATTTATCTGATTTTTGATTGATAGATTTGGATATAAACCCACAACAACATGAATATAGTAACTATGATTATATATTAAATGTCTAGGTTATGATATTAATTTTGACATATAAAATTATTATATTAAAATTCTTAAAAAATGTGGGCATTTATTTATTTTTTTTTAATTTTTATTAGGTAAACTAGATTTAGAGAACTTTAAAATATTTATTTTGTATTTATATTGAAAAAATTGGTGTAGTTAATAATTTAATTTAATTAATATTTAAAACAATTATCTAAGAGAAAAGCATAAAATCTTTATTTTTAGGGTTGAACAATGGTCTTGAAACTAAATTTTTGGATAGAAGTGGATTGAATTGTACAAAATATTTTAACTATATATTCAAAGATATATATATATATTAAATATATGTATATACATATTCTAAATTTCAAAATTTTGTTTGTTGTTTTTAATATATATGTAAATTAGATTGAATTAGATTATATAAAAAACAAGTAGAACTGATTAGATTAAATGAGAGTCTCTGTTATATCAATAGAAATATAAGAAATATTTAATAAAAGAACTAACAGTTGATTTTATCTAATGTAAATTATGCAATCATTAATAACTTAAAGAGAATTACACGGAATCTTAATCTTCTGATATTCTAAGTAAAATTCTATTGTTATTTATGTCTCTCTTATCAGAATGATCTTCTTGAAAAAAGTTTTCCTCCCAACCCGACTATTTTTAGCCCCTCTCTCTATATATTTCATATCATGATATAGTATTTCAATGCACAATGATATATATAGTTAGTAAGGTGATATCTTACTCTTTTTCTACACTCATATATTAATTACTCCTCTATATATAGGCTGAACAATATAGCTTGTATATCCGATTGTTTTGTGGTTTTTCTAACTGGGTTTTTGATGTCTGTCATGAGGTTGTTTCGGCTTTGTTCTTTAGACGTATATAATATTGATTTGGCTTGATGTCTCTAATCAGTAAAGTTCACACATACTTACTATCATCCCTACAGATGTATGTATATGAGTGTGTTTGCAGATAATATAGCACCTGTAAAGCGAGAATATCTAATGAACAGCATATAATTAGTGACAAACTAAACACCTATATAGGGGGGTGTATCTAGTTGAAAGGATTGAACTGCCTATTTTTAAGGTTTTCATCATTTGATGGTTCGAGTTTGTTGATGTAGAAACCTACAATCATTTGGGTTGGAACACCTAGCTAATTTTTCTTGGCACTGGCAGGGGAATATTAATCTAGACTGCTTTGTTCTTGTTCGTAATTGAATCTCCCTGCAGCCTAGCCTAGTGATCTTTTGGCTATCTATATACATATGTATGTATTTGTACGTATACAGATGTAGTCTAAAGGGTGTCAGCTTACTTAACGTAATCAGGCAAGAGCACTGAAAATCTTATAAGATTATTATGTCGCGTCGTGTATATATACAGACAAGCCGTGTAGATCATACACAAACTGCCTTTGTCAACTGAATGCATGCTACAGTACATTAATATTGGTTATTCGTCTCTACCTCTATGTATATAGCTGTATTTACAAATTTTTGAGAACAAAGGTTGTTAGTTGATATTGCTGTATAGAAATCTAATATATAGATGCAAGAAAGATAGATCTTTCATATAAATATATGCCATATGAACATTTATCAGCTAGTTCACCATTAAGATTTATATAAGATTACTTTTAATTTATAGATTGTCTTATTATAAACTTTGAAAAAAATATATCAGTTTCTTCATGAGTAGATTATTCCATTATTTAAAAAGAAAGATTAATCTGAGATAAGCAAGAACACTAAGAAATTTTGTTTATAGCTAAAAGACAATTAGATATGGCCAAACCTGGTGCTTGCAAATTCATAGAGCTTCCCAGAGCTGGAGAAGATGACAAGACCAACCTCTGCATCACAAAGAATCGCAAGTTCCTTGGCCTTCTTAATCAACCCCTTCCTTCTCTTGGAGAAAGTGACTTGCCGGCTCGAAGAGTTATCGATCCTTCGGATCACAATCTTTCCTCTGGCCATCCTTTCTTCTCTTCTTTCTCTTCTTCTAGGGTTTTTTTGTACAGTAACAGAAATTAATAGAGAGAAAGCCAGAGTGATTAATTAAGCAAGAAATTAACATAAATTCATAATCAACCTAGGATTAGGAATAAAGAAAATCAATTAGACGGTGGTTAAGCTTACCACGAAAAGTTGAAAGCAAGACTTAATTAATTTGGAATGGCCAAGAATAGATGTTCATCAAGAGCTTTATAAACCCAAAAAGTGAAAAATTAATAATTAAACCTCTAGCTACAAAGACGACTGCTTTGTACTTAATTTGTAAAGGGGAAATGTAATAAAGGGTCTGGATTATTTTAGATTATTTGGATCTTAAAAGTCTGTATAAATATTGTATCTTTAGTATTTTTATGACACTGTCTGTCGTATAAAATATTTTTTAAGTAAAATCTACTGTATAAGTTAATAATAACATGTATATGTTAATTATAACTTAATTTTATGATTTTTTTTCTTTTAAGAGTCATTTTATGTATAAGTTAATAATAACATGTATATGTTAATTATAACTTAATTTTATGATTTTTTTTCTTTTAAGAGTCATTTTATATCTTCTTTACCCGTGATGGATAGCAAGCACCATGGGAATTACATATATTATTTTATATGCTTATGCGTATATCTTTTTGTTTATTTTTAATTTTCATCTCATGAGAATCATGAGCAGGCACACAAACAAGAACACACACACAGAGATGTGTATATATATATATATATATATATATATATATACACATATTTATGAACCATTTAAGAATTTTAGATTATCTAGGCAAGGAAGAATTAGACATTTGATATGGAAAACCTCACAATTTAGCTCGTGAAAAGATTTCTTGGGTTAATGAAAAAAAAAAAAAAGAACTATATTTATAAATTATACTTCGCGCATGTACTAACATTCTTGCCAAGTTAAAATTTGTTAAATAAGTTTTTCCATTGTGTAGAATATTTAGATTCCTTTATGAATATATAGTTAAAAGGAAAAATCCATGCAAAATTGTTACTCTTTTCTCCTAATTTATTTGTGAAATTTATTCTTTTAGAATAAAGTTTGCATAATCACAAAATTCAAAAGTAAGAAGTATATATGTATAAAAATTATTTGGTGACTATATATTCTTTTTTTATAGAATTATTTTGTGATTGACAAAAAGCAATGCTCTGTTGCAATTGATTAGGGATAATAACAGTACACGTTCGTAATACATTTTATCATATTCAAAATCGACTACTATGTATAAATATTAACTATGAGCTCACTTTAAACTTAAAGAGATTATTTTTTCTTAAATTTTTTAAACAATGTCAAGTTTGTGGGTTATTTGGCCGGAATCAGATTTAGACATTTTTTCATATTAATAATTTAATATAATTATATTTATTTTTTTTAAAAAAATTAAAAATATATTTATTAATATATATATATATATATATTACATTTATTTATGTAAATATAAGTACTTTTCTAATAACAAAAACTAAAAAATAAAAATATATACATAACATATTAGATTCGGATGATTTTAAAAGGTCAAATTTGAATTTGCCATAATCCACCACTCCTACCCACCAACTTGGACCTATTGTCTCAAACTCGTACGTTAATGAAAAAATTGCATATGATTCAAGTTCAAACATGTTGGATTAAGTATGTTCATGTATAAAATGTCACCCCTAAAATTGATGTGTAATCTCTTTGTCCAATTTTTTTTTTAATTAAAAAAATATTTTGACTCTCAACTTTGTCTATTAAACATTGTTGATTGTCTACAATTTTATTTTTGGGTATAAATTTTGAGAGATATATATACACACACACACACACACACACACAAAAATATACCTATTTTCTGTGTGACGATTACTTTTTATCGATTTTGTAATGAAGTTATTGTAGGTATTGATTAACAATTACGCAATGATTTATTTATAAAATTAGTAGAGTAGAGAAGTTGTCGTACGAATATTGATATATAAATAGATCTCTACATGTTAGTAGTGAAGTAACTTGACCTTACTGGTAGCATGCTAATCTTTTATGATACTAAAAGCCTTCTAGTTATCATTTATCACCTAATGTCCTATTGTTATGTGTTTCTACATGTGAGTGTTGTTGGATGATCATGTAGTGTCCGATACTCTTTAATATATAATAATCAGATATGTTTATATTCTTTATTATTTTTTTAATGCAAGAACAATTATTACTTTTTTGATAACATGATGAATAGAACTCTAAATTGAATAATCAACTCTACTATGAAAAAATATATTATTTGAACTATATGCTCTTGACTATTATAATGAAGATAATATTGGTGTAAGAAAAAGTATGCAATAAAACTAGGGTCTCGATGGAAAGAGCTCAATTTCAATTATATTTAGTAACTCATTTAGCACAATTATGAGTTGTTGTATTTGTTTTTTAATAACTTATTTGACAACACAATTAGCTAAGAAATTATTTAAAGACATAATAGTTTCATAACGATATTTACAATAAACCAATTAGGTATCACATAAGGATTAATTCCATTAATATTTACAACCATTAAACACCTTCTGGTAAATGACAAGTGCTCTTACCACGACAGTATTAGTTTAAAGATACTTGTTAGGTTTTCCTTCACTTACCATTATCCTCATCTCTGTGAATAAGATATTGACTATTTTTTTAAATGATTCTTTTAACATATGGATGAATTTCAAAGAATGAGGTGAGATCTGATCCCATATTACTTGATTCCTCCACTGTAATATTAGATATATCATGCCTCAAGAATTTTTTATTTAATTTTGTTAATTTTTGTCTAAAATTTAAAAATTTATCTAATTATCAAGAGATTGTGAATTAAAGATATTGATATAAATGTTTATATCGAGTAAAATGAGTGCACGGTTCCTACCTACTACAAGGTCTACAAAAAGATGTAAGCTTTATATTAGAAAGATCTTTGGATTAATTTTCTCATATATTTTGTATATTTTTTAAATTTCATAAGGGATCCTAGTAAGTGAAGATAAAAGGAAAAAAGATTTTGTACTTCTCTAGCTATTTCTTAGACAGAAAGATATATAAACACTTTTGGGTAGAAAATCTCATTTTCTCTCAAGAATCTAAACCCATTTATCTAGTACACTTAGGAAAGAGTTTAGTTTTAAAAATAATTTGATCTATGTCAAGGAGTTCAAAATGTGAAGCTCAAATAAAAAGGTCAAAATATTCATGTTCCATCGACTAGAATTACCTTATATTAGCTGATCCATAGAAAAAAAAAAAAACACTTAGAAGTAAATTAGGTAGGAGGTTCGAAAGCCTTAACTTTATATTTTTAGTCTTTAAAATTAGTTTCTAAAAAATTAACTTGGAGTTTAAGATAAACAAGATTTAAGGTACTACCATATAAATATTTGAACTTGATAGCTTTGACCTAGAAGATACTAATATTTATAAGACTAATTTAGTACTAAGAGCTTTCTTGAACTTTTGCATAGGCTTAAATTAAAGTTACCCAAATATCTTATAAAGACAACTTACTCTAACTAGTTGGATTATACACATTCTACCCATTTGAAAGTGCTTTCCCACCAAAACTTCATAATAAATTGATATAACTTTTGACAAACACTATGATATTGAGAATAAGTTGACATGATAGTAAGAGAATATAAAATTAACGACATATCTAATTTGAGTAGCCTGTCATGTATATGATTTTCCAACTTATTAAGATATATATAGTTTTTCTATTCACAGTATGTATTTAGATACTTTTTTTGTATTAGCTTTGTAAATCATACGCGAATAAGAAATGATATATTGCATTGACACTAATTTTAAAAATAATGTCATGAATTATTCCCAGTTCCATATATTGGAGAAGGATATGTGATAAAGATTTTATATAGAGAATAGAATAAGAAGAGGGTTCCTTGTCCTCGAGTTAATTTTAGTTTCGATATTACGAAATTATTAAAAATATATAAATATTTTAACTTAAGTCAAACAAATTTTTTTTTTAATTTACTATTAAAATAAATTATTTCATACTCCTATTTTATTAAATAGATTCGAGTTATACTACTATTAATTATTTTTAGTAGCAATTGTATCAATGTCCATATTTACTATATTATGTGTTAAAAAAAAAAAAAAAATTCATCGTTCAATCGAGGGGAGAGTTGGCACGCTTACAATGGGAGCTTAGCCAATGGCAGACAATCCCCACACTACAGCCACTATCTCTCTGTATTTGTATTTCCTAAAAGGCAATAAACACTCCACTACTACCAAATCAAAATTAAAAGCAACACGAACTACATCATATAATACAAGACATACACAAGTTGGTTTCATCATCACTTTTAAGAACACAAAGCACTTTATAAAAGCTCTTTTTCTCTCTTTTTTAGTTTACTCTATGAAGAAGAAGGTTGATTATGGGCCATTCAAGAAAATTAACAGAATAATCAATCATTATATATATATATATGTATGTATTTAAATTTGTATTGTTTAAAAATAATGAGAGGGTGCATGTAACTAAACAAGATAATAGTTGAAATGATAAAACGTTTTATTGTAAGTAATTTACTTTTCTAATAATTATAAAAGAAACTACTCATAAAATTTTGTGTAATATCTAACCTTAAGATGGTATTCGGCTTCTTTTTTTATACATAATGTGTTTTTTATATGATAATCTTATGATCGAAAAATAATATTACGACGTCTTTATACATGAATGATACTCTTTGGTGATATACGTTGAATCTTGATCAATGAAATTTTTTTTAAGAAAAAAAAGATTACGAGAATAATATCTTGTATATATTTAATAAAGTAAACCAAATAAATTTATTGCTACAGAGATCAAATAAACAAAATTAATAAAAAAAAAATTATATTGGTGTACAAAAAATGTTTCTCGATTTCATATTAGTCATAACGGAAGAAAATTTTTTCTTATATAGCAAAAAGGGTTTTGGTAGCATACAAAAAGCAAATGATCCCCTACCTATATTTCATTCGTAGATCAATTTACTTTTACTTCAAAAAAAAAAAAAAAAGATGATCATCAACCAAACATCAAGAATACATGTCTTGCAACAATTGCTTGATTTCTCTGTTATCTTTAGTAGGTCAATTTTGTTGGTAGGGCAAAGTGTTATGTATATATGTTATTTAATGAATAAATATTCTTATAAAAAAATGTATGACAATACATATAGGCTAATAAATTAAACCCAACTTGCCTATTGGATGATACCCATGTGGGCATGATTTTTTAGACCAATAAGATTCCATCTTACCACAAATTTGTTGAGTGTAGCCCTTAGATTAAGAAATCCCAAACCCAATATTAAACCCTTAATTATAATTAATTAGTAGTAAACTGATATGATTAAACTAATTTAGCAATTATGCCTCCTGTTCCCAGTCAAGCCAGGTGTCAATCATCAACAAATGATATGAACACAAAGGCCAAGAAAAAAGGATCGGCCTTATCAATTTTCAGTAACTCTGCTTAATAAATTATATCCTGAGCAGTGGTTAATGTCCCTTTACTGAGACATTATGCCATCGAAAGTTTACTTCTTTTCAGCTTGTGTGATGTGAACTGTGTAAGCACTATTATATATGTAAGTAAATAATATATATATAAAGTAATAAAGTGTAATGAAAGATGCACATGGAAGTTGTATGAGAAAAGTCTACATTTTTTCTCCACCCAAAAAGATGATGGCCTCTTTTCAAAGGGATTGAATGAAAGATGTGTTTGTCCCTTTTGATTCTTGTAGCCCACGTGAAGATGGATTGCCAACAGAACAAAAGTTGGTATAAGAGTTGCCATTCACGTAAAAGTTTTATGAAAAAACTACAGTGCCTGCTGCTGCTGCTGCTGCTGCTAATGCATGGACCTTACTTCCCATGGGAACTTGAAGAAGGTTATATATATATATATGTGTGTGTGTGTGTGTGTGTATATACGTGGGTATATGTATTCTTTTCCTCTTTTTTCGAAAAAAAAAAAGAAAAATACTTAAAATAATTTAGATTATGGAAAATTGAAATGAAATCCCCCTAATTATTTTCACTCTTATCCAATTGATCAATTCTTGAATCATAATGGTTCATTTAGTTGGTAAAAAGTTTTGATTCTTAACTTAATCACTCGAACTTGTTTTTTGTAGTATAATACCATAAGAAGGACTTTAAACAAATTATAAAGTTTTTCGGATTACATTTCATTACTTATATTATGTTAAGAAATTTGCATAATTAAAGAAATTAATCTAAAAGTTTATAAAAAAAAATATTTTGTTACTAAAATTGAGAAAAGCAAACTCAATTTTCTGTATATATCATGTTGTAGACCATCACTTACTAATTTTACATATATATATATATATATATATATATGACATTAGCTAGTAATTCTTGGATTAGGTTATTTGTCGCTTTGATCTCATTTCTCTTACAAAGCCCTAATTTACATTGATTCTAACGTACACAAGCATATATGTATATCTAGTACATATATATATATATATTATAAAGGCTAGCTCATTTGTGTTTCCTAAATAGGTAGCATAAATTCTTGGTCCTAACTTTATTAATCTCTGGTACATTTCTTTCAAATCATATCAAATCATATTACTTTTCTTGTTTTATTGTTTTATTCTGCTGGGCAATTAATGTTAACCATCTCTAATATTCACATGTATATCAGATTTAGTGGCTGTACTCATTTCATCCAGAAAACACATCTTTCTCCTACATGATTTTCTGCAAACCAATTTATACAAAAGAAGAGACAAAGAGAATATCACATTCAATCCATATATAGCATCAACGTATATACATATATATGTATGTATAGTTATTAATTTTTCAGTTTAATTTATACACATATATATATAAAGAAGTTGGATTCAAAATGGAGTACTTATCATCTCTACAATGAGATCTGTGCTCTTGGCATAAAGAGTACTTGACAACCGTATTTATGAAGGAATTCTCTCTGGTACATGTGAATTTAGAATTTAATCTATCCATTAGAAATAATTCACTGAGCTCCTGTTTTAGTTTTGAAGATAAAGCTAACAGAACTTTAAATGCATAGTGCTGATACATAGAAAACTCAGTTTTAATGGAGTATATATACATGGAAAATTCCTCATTAAAAATTCAGTTTTACAGAAGAAAAAACGAATCTAATCCTTTTTCGTTCAAAGGAAATTCTAACTTATTAGACTATATTCATGCTGAAAATGTAGAAATTCTTCATATATAACTACAAGCTTCTGTGCATATGTATATATATATATATGTACACACACAAAATTCAATTGATCATGCATGATGATCATCATAAATCATCAGTAGATCAGCAGGGCAATCCCGTGGGCCACCCCCAATCCCATCAATTAATTCTCCTACACTAGCAATATCCAAATCCATGCAGTCGAGTGTTATGATCACCGCACGTTTTGACCAGTACCATCCAGATTTATACACCCCGTATATACTCATCCTCACGTCAAACCGCACCGTTCCGCTCCTCACCTCCTCCTCCACCTCCCTCAACAGCGAGTACTCCACGATGGGCTGCCGGTCATCCTCCCGCCCCGTCGTCGCGAACTTCATGTACATCAGCCTCTCCTCCTTGAAATCCAGCATGAGACGGTCGTCATCCACGGCGGTCGTCACGCAGAGAGCGGAATCTTTTCTGTAGAAGACGGAGGATTCGACGCGGTGCATGGCGAGTTCCACGGCTGCATTTGGGTTGCAGATGGTGAAGTTGGCAATCCAGATGGCGCCGAGGTTGGTGGGCGTGGTGGCGAAATACGGAAGAGAGAGGGAGTTGAGTCTGACGGTGGGTGGTTTTGGGCGGAATAAGAAGAGGGTTTTGAAGGTGTAATTTAGTGAGCAGACGAAGAGGATGGCTATGGTGATTGAGGTGGTGAAAAACATGACGGAGGTTCTGGTGATGGTGATGATCTTCCACGACGGTTTCACGGGTCTGGAGAAATGGTAGGCCGAGGAGCGCAGGACAGCCATTGCCTTAATTTTCTTTTTCTTTTTTTTTTTTTGGTCATCACAAAAATGTAATACTAATATTTTTCTAATTAATTATGAATTTAATTACTTACTGAAAAAGATTTATTTTATTTTTAAAAACAGATTTTAATTTCATCCATTATAAAATGTTTAGACTAATTTAAGAACAAATTTATTTTATTTATATAAAATTATTAGTTTTTTATACCATATTTTCTAAATTTCTAATTATAAATGAAAACTACGTGTAAATAAATACATTATAGCCTCTAAATTAGTAATACAAAAACTTCCATACAACAAACATATATTTTCGAAAAAAAAAAAAAAAAACTAATTTATAGTCCTTCAAATTTATAAAAATATAAAATTATATTTCTTTCTTTTTTTTATTTTTCATAAAAAAATTTTAAAAAATAAAAAATAAAAAGAAGGTCAAACTTTGACAAAATTTGGGCCGAATAGTATATTACAGACCGTGTAAAAGCTTTTTAACGTTAATGCGATGGTATTTGGGCCGGGCCCAATCCAATTATCTGGATTCCGGGTCGTAAACCGCAGGCCCATTAAACAATCTGAGAGCCCAGTAATTTACTCTTAATTATTGTATTTTTCTTTAATATTGTGTTTGTTAGTGTGTAAATAATAAATTAATATCTTCATTAAAAATCTTGTAAGCCTAAACCTTCCCTCTGGAAAATTTTCTGACATGTCGTGATAGTGTGAATGTACTCGTCTCTTTGGCTGACAAAATTTTGCCCTACTCTGGGAAACATATTTAAATCTCAGGTGTATACACACACACACACACACATATATAATCATATAATCATGTATCTGTCAAGAAATATTATTCCAGGCTGGTCATTACGTCTCCAGTTTTATATCATATAATTTGTGATTCATATCCTATTTTTATATTTGATCTCAATGTCTGACCATGCACCATGGAAGCTGCAGAGAAGCTTTCTTTTAATGTTATATATATATATATATGTACGTACATATCAAAAACTTACCTTTTTGACAAGTAATTTTTGTTGGTTCATGCCTTGATTTCCATTTTAAATTAATCATTTGGAGTGTATATATTTTTCTCTTTTGAGGTCTCATCTACTTCATTTCTTCCGGTAATGATGTGTAATCACAACTGTAGCAGTCCTTTGCTTGGTATGTTAGATTTGTTCAAAAAGAAAAAGAAGAACTTTGTGTTGTGAAGATCAATTTACCAGACTTGTTCACAAATCTCTTCTCAATAAATTATATATATATATATATACACACACATATACATGTATGTATATGAAGAGATGATGTATTTTTCTTAAGTTGACTTGACTACAACAGGATCAGCAGATAGAAACTAAAAAAATTTAGAAGTAGGTACACATTTTTCTCTCTCATTATTCGATTAAAGAAGCTTAATTTAATAATTTCATCTTTGAAAAGAGGTTAATTAAATAATTAAGCATTCTACAGATATGTTGAATACTTATTGGAGGAACCTGGTCCAAGAAATGTATTTTTAATCTCTTTAATTGATGTTATCATAATAAGGAACCATATATATATATATATATATATAGATACAAACGCAGAATATATATCTATGTAATACTTGAATTCAGCAATTAATTACGTGCAATGTAATGCCGGCCTATAATAATAGGTGTTAATTAATAGTTTGTGTTTTCATGATCATATCCTTCAAATGATCACGTTCAATGAAGCTTCTTCCATATAAATCAACTGAAGTTTCTGGTTGTTGGAAGTTTGAAACTTTTAAATATAGAAAAACAACAATAATTTTGTGTGTTTGTATATATATATATATATATATATTTATTTATTTATATTATATCATCCTGCTGGGCCGTCTCAAAATTTTGATTGCCATGGCTGCCACCACCAAATTGTCAGCACATTTCTCCGCTGTCTTGCTCATCATCACTTTTCTGATCCTCCACCTTCCTTCCGCCAACTCAGTCTCTTTCCAAGTCTCTCGCTTTGAAGACGCCGAACCCAACATACTCTACCAGGGAGACGCAGTTCCGAGAGTCGGAGCTGTTGAGATCACCAACGAGTTCGAGTTCGTTTGTCGTCTCGGTTGGGTCACCTTCGCCAAAAAGGTACCCCTCTGGGATCCCGATTCCGGTAAGCTCTCCGATTTCTCGACCCATTTCTCCTTTGTCGTTGACACGCTAAACAACTCGTTGTTTGGCAACGGGCTCACTTTCTTCCTTGCTCCGGTCGGGTCTCAGATCCCTCCCAACTCTCGTGGGGGCTTTCTCGGCTTATTTAACACAACAACGAGCTTCTCAACCGCCAGTAAAACAGTTATGGTGGAGTTTGATACTGTCAACAATGAAGAATGGGATCCAGTTGATGTGGATACCCATGTCGGGATCAACAATAACTCTATTGCTTCTTTTGTCTACAACAGCTTGGAATGCAGAACGCCAGAAAGGACACAC
Source organism: Carica papaya (assembly GCF_054855325.1). Lineage (NCBI taxonomy): Eukaryota > Viridiplantae > Streptophyta > Magnoliopsida > Brassicales > Caricaceae > Carica > Carica papaya. The sequence continues at coordinate 1,245,750 of NC_142312.1, read as the reverse complement.
TGCAGTTGCGGAGATTACGTATAATGCCGCCACTAAATATTTGAGTGTGTCTTGGTCATACCAGTTAACCTTTGACTCCCAAGAGGAATCAAGTCTGGATTACGTAATTGATCTTTCTAAGGTTCTTCCTCCATGGGTTACTGTTGGGATTTCGGCTTCTACTGGTTCAATATTCGAGCGACATGCCCTTCTATCCTGGGAGTTTAATTCAAGTTTGGAGGAGCCAAAGGGAGCTTTAAGAAAGATTGCCATAATAGTTGGTGTTTCTCTCTCGGGTTTGGTTGTGATTGCTTTGTTGATCACTATTACACTAATCATGAGGCGTCGAAAACAAAAGATAAGGAAGAAATTAGTAGAGGAAATGAACTTGACATTAATAAGCGATGATCTTGAAAGAGGAGCAGGACCAAGAAGGTTTTCCTACACAGATCTTGTTTTTGCTACAAACAACTTCTCGAATGAGCGAAAGTTGGGTGAAGGACGGTTTGGGAAAGTTTACAGAGGATACCTAGCTGCTTTAGATATGTTGGTCGCAGTGAAAAAGATTTCAAGAGGCTCTAGACGAGGCAAAAAAGAGTATATAACGGAGGTAAAGGTGATTAGCAGATTGAGACATAGGAATCTTGTGCAGCTCATTGGCTGGTGTCATGACAGAGGTGAATTCTTGTTAGTGTATGATTTCATGCCAAATGGTAGCCTCGATTCCCATCTCTTTGGAAAAAGAAGTCCTCTTGCATGGCCTGTAAGGTACAAGATCTCTATAGGATTAGCCTCTGCATTGCTCTATCCTCATTAAGAATGGGAGCAGTGTGTTGTGCACCGCGACATCAAATCAAGCAATGCAATGCTGGATTCCAGCTTCAATGTCAAGCTTGGTGACTTCGGATTAGCTAGATTGATGGGTCATGAGCTCGGTCCCCAAACAACTGCGCTGGCTGGCACTTTGGTCTATTTGGCTCCTGAATATATAAGCACAGGAAGGGCTAGTAAAGAGTCTGATGTATATAGCTTTGGAGTTGTTGCTCTAGAAATTGTCACACGAAGAAAATCAGTTAATCCTGGCAAAAGAGAGTACGAAATGGGATTAGTAGAGTGGGTCTGTGATCTTTACGGAAAGAGAGAGATAATCTCAGTCGTGGACAAGAGATTGCAGAGTGAATTTGATGAGAAACAAGCAGAGTGTCGACCATTCAGACAATTACAACTTTTTGTCTTTGCAGCCTATAAATAGACATGTATTCAACGTTAATGTGAAGGTATTTGGGCCCGGCCCAATCCAATTCTCTGGATTCCGGGTCGTAAACCGCAGGCCCATTAAACAATTTGAAAGCCCAATAGTTAACTCTTTTCTATTTTTCATTCAATTTTTTTTTTTTAAAAAAAATTGATAGTTTGAAATAAATTTAAAAAATTTAATTTTCCTAAATTTTGTCGGACTCCCGCAATGGTGGTGGTAAGTGTGAATTTCACTGCGTCTCTTAGGCGGACAAAATTTACCCTACTCTGGAAAACATATTTAAATATTAGATATTTTGATAAATAATTTTCCCAAGTTGGAAATTCCCATGGATCATGAGGTTATCCAAGTCAACGACATCAAATAACGTGTGTACGTATATATATATATATATATATATATAATATAATCATGCATCTGTCAAGAGATATTCTTCCAGGCTGGTCATTACATCTCCAGTTCTATATCATATAATATATGATTCATATCATTCTTTTATATTTGATTTCAATGTCATGACTGTGCCCGATGTAAGCTGCAGAGTAGCTTTGTTTTAATATTATATATATATCTATATATATATATATATATTAAAAACCTACGTCTTTGGCAAGTAACTTGATTTCCTAAAATTTATATAATTTTTACACGACTTTTTTTTTTAAGGAAAATTAATTTACAATCTTATTTGTATAAAAAATAAAGCAAGACTTTGAATTCAAATTATATATATATATATATATATATATATATATATATTTATAATTCAGTTTCTATAGTTTGGTTTTTAAAACCATTATTTTATAGTAATTTTATATGCAATTTTGATTTATTTAATTACCATAAACTTCATGTTTTTTATATTTAAAAAGTCAAGTATATAATAATGTTCTTCAAAAATTAATATTTTCACATAAAAAAGAAATAAATCTAGTAAACTGAAATGTAATAAAAAAAGAAGAATTTGAATAGCAATAAAATTAAATTATAAAGATATTTAAATTTTATTATCTTTGTTAAGATTGTATAAATTATTAATTATTGATGAAAATATTAAAATTTATTCGGTTATATATATATATAAACTAGGTTTAATTTTTCGAATACGTTATAGCTCAATGAAACTAACTCTAAATTAATTACTTTAATTTTATTAATATATTAATAAATTAAATCATTACTTTTACTGAATAAAATATTATAAATATATTGTTACTGTTAGTACATAATACACATATAAAATAATAAATTTTATGTTTTTAATAAAATTTAAACTTATGATATTTGATTTAAACACAAATATTTAACGTTGGTAGTTCGAATTTATTTGAATTAATTAATTAATCATTTGGAGTGTAGATATATATATATATATATATATATATATATAATCTTTTGAGGACTCATCTACTTCTCTTCTTTCAGTAATGATGTAATCCAACTCTAGCAATTCTTTGCTTGGTATTTCAGATTTGTTCCAAAAGATAAGGAGTAAAAAAAAAATTCAAATGATTTCATATATCTTTTGCACGATTTGTACCTCTGCCTTATTGTTATATTATAAATTGAGTAAATAATTATTTAGTTAAATATTTCGTACATTGATTCAATTATAATTATACTCTCGCAGAAAAGTTAAATTATAATAAAAATATGGTTTAATATGATTTAATTATTTTAATTTTTCGTTAAAAAATAAAAATAAGTTGAACTTGTATTAAATCGTAATAAGCATTGAATGATAGTTTATAGGAGATGATAAAAACGAATTGAAGTAAAGGAACTGAATTATTGTAAAAATTTGGAAGAATTAAATTGTGTTAGTCATGAAATTTCATCTGGCTGGCTTGGTCAGTTGCTTCTTTTAATTAATAAGCCTGTTCATAGACATTGAAATGGAAGCAGAATTCTATAACCAGTTAAACTGTTGTTTTGATTCTTAAATTGTTCTTATATATACATATATACATGTATTTATATGAAGAGATGATGTATTTTTCTTAAGTTGACTGGACTACAACAGGATCAGCAGATAGAAACTAAAAAAATTTAGAAGTAGGTACACATTTTTCTCTCATTATCCGATTAAAGAAGCTTAATTTAATAATTTCATCTTTGAAAAGAGGTTAATTCAATAATTAAGCATTCTACAGCTATGTTGAATACTTATTGGAGGAACCTGGTCCAAGAAATGTATTTTTAATCTCTTTAATTGATGTTATCATAATAAGGAACCATATATATATATATATATATATATATATATATATAGATACAAACGCAGAATATGTATCTGCGTAATACTTGATTTCAGCTATTACTTACGTGCAATGTAATGCCGGCCTATAATAATAGGTGTTAATTAATAGTTTATGTTTTCATGATCATATCCTTCAAATGATCACGTTCAATGAAGCTTCTTCCATATAAATCAACTGAAGTTTCTGGTTGTTGGAAGTTTGAAACTTTTACATCAAGAAAAACAACAATAATTTTGTGTGTTTGTGTGTAAGTGTGTGTGTGTGTATATATGTTTTTACATCATCCTGCTGGGCAGTCTCCAAAATTTTGATTGCCATGGCCGCCGCCACCACCAAATGGTCAGTACTCCATTTCTCCGCTATCTTGCTCATCATCACCTTTCTGATCCTCCACCTTCCTTCCGCCAACTCAGTCTTCTTCAACGTCTCTCGCTTTGAAAACACTGAACCCAACATTCTCTACCAAGGAGATGCAGTTCCGAGAGTAGGAGCTGCTGAGATCACCAACGAGTTCAAGTTCGTCTGCCGTGTCGGCTGGGTCACCTTCTCCAAGAGGGTACCCCTTTGGGACCCCGATTCCGGCAAGCTCTCCGATTTCTCGACCCGTTTCTCCTTCGTCATCGACACGCTAAACAGCTCGTCTTTCGGCAACGGCCTCGCGTTCTTTCTTGCTCCAGCCGGGGCTCAGATCCCTCCCAATTCTGCTGGTGGCTTTCTTGGTTTATTTAACACAACAACGAGCTTTTCACCCGCCAGTAAAACTGTCATGGTGGAGTTTGATACTGTCAACAATGAAGAATGGGATCCAGTTGATGTGGATACCCATGTCGGGATCAACAATAACTCCATTTCTTCTATTGTCTATACAGCTTGGAATGCAAGTCGCCATAGCGGAGACACTGCAGTTGCGTTGATTAGGTACAATGCCACCACTAAAAATTTGAGCGTGTCTTGGTCATACCAGTTAACCTCTGACCCCCGAGAGAACTCAAATCTGCATCAAATAATTGATCTTTCTAAGGCTCTTCCTCCATGGGTTACTGTTGGAATTTCGGCTTCTACTGGCTCAAGATTCGAACGACATACCCTTCTATCCTGGGAGTTTAATTCAAGTTTGGAGGAGCCAAAGGGACCTTCAAGGAAGATTGCGATAATAGTTGGCGTTTCTGTCTCGGGCTTTTTTGTGATTGCTTTGTTGATCATGGTTGGACTAATCATCAGGCATCGAAAACAGAAGATGAGGAAGAAATCACCAGAGGAAATGAACTTGACATCAATCAATGATGATCTTGAAAGAGGAGCAGGACCAAGAAGGTTTTCCTACACAGATCTTGCTTCTGCCACAAGCAACTTCTCGAATGAACGAAAGTTGGGTGAAGGAGGATTTGGGGAAGTTTATAGAGGGTACCTAGCTGATTTAGATATGTTGGTAGCTGTAAAAAAGATTTCGAGAGGATCTAGACAAGGGAAAAAAGAGTACATAACGGAGGTAAAGGTGATTAGCAGATTGAGACATAGGAACCTTGTGCAGCTTATTGGCTGGTGTCATGATAAAGGAGAATTCTTGTTAGTATATGAGTTCATGCCAAATGGTAGCCTTGATTCCCATCTCTTTGGAAAAAGAAGTCCTCTTGCTTGGCCTGTAAGGTACAAGATCTCTATCGGATTAGCCTCTGCGTTGCTCTATCTTCACGAAGAGTGGGAGCAATGTGTCGTGCACCGTGACATCAAGTCAAGCAATGTAATGCTGGATTCCAGCTTCAATGTCAAGCTTGGTGATTTCGGATTAGCTAGATTGATGGATCACGAGCTCGGTCCCCAAACAACTGGACTGGCTGGCACTTTTGGCTACTTGGCTCCTGAATATATAAGCACAGGAAGGGCTAGTAAAGAATCTGATGTATATAGCTTTGGAGTTGTTGCTCTAGAAATTGTTACAGGAAGAAAATCAGTTGATCCCGCCAAAGGGAAATCCGAAATGGGATTGGTAGAGTGGGTCTGGGAACTGTACGGCAAGGGAGAGGGAATCTCAGTCGTGGACGAGAGATTGCTGAGTGAATTTGATGAGAAACAAGCAGAGTGTCTGATATGTGCTGGTCTTTGGTGTGCTCATCCTGATAGAAACTTAAGGCCATCAATAAGACAAGTGATCCAAGTTCTGAACTTTGAAACCGCCTTGCCAGATCTTCCAGACAAAATGCCTGTGCCAACGTATCATGTGCCTACTCCTTCTGTCAGCTCTGGTGAACCTTCAATCACTTATTCGAGTGTTAATGTTGGTCGCTAATAAGGCGATTTTTCTTCTTTTTGTTTGATTAGTTGTAGTAGTTCAAGAAATTGCTGTGCTGTGGGATTCATATTTACAAGCATCAATAACTCTGTAATTCTAATTGTCATAGACATTTTTCATTGTTATCTAATGAATTCTGTTCAGATGAATTAATTATACTTTGACTCTTTTCAGGCATAATCAGTATCTTCTGATAGGTTGCAGATCCTTAAAAATTCCTCTCGTGTAGAAATCCTACTTCTTTTCCATTCTTTTACATATATACGCGTTATGTAAATGTATAGATACAGTCTGCTATGACAATTTATTTGTAAAATGATGGAATGGTTTCTATTCAGAAAATATTAATGGCTTCATTAGGTGATGAGCCACTCCAGGTCACCCCTTTCTGAAGAACATCAAAATCCATAATCATCTGCAAAGAGAGATTCTTACGGGCTGGTTAGTTAGAATTTTCAAGGAAACAACTATTGCATTTGATTCAGTTATCATTAAATTTCTGCTCAATTATTAGTCTGGATAGTGATAATTCAAATTCCCATTAAAAAATTTAAGTAGGAATCTTGTATTTTGAATTCAACATAGAAATGTTTTGAAACTTAGCTGCTATTGAGCTTACGAAGTTACTCATTTGTATGTACCATCCAAAAATCAACCCCGCACTCTCATTATACAACACTTATTCAAATTACATGCTCTGTGAATCGAATCTGAGTTGCTGGAAATGTGAATAATATGGTTCGAATTTACCATTTTTGGCTAATCATGAATCAGAGATTGACTTACGTAAAGCTTGAGTAGTGCCAGCTGACTTGGAAGAATATGCGGAGCAGCTAGTAGAACATTCTGTTCTATCTCTGTCAGAACCAGTGAAGCCACTGGATGTATAAGAGAAGTTGCAGATATCCATGGGCGGCAAACAGTACATCGCCACAGGCAACTTGGACGGTAAGCTCGGCAATGGAGCTTCAAGATTGAGCACATTGATAACTTGCCATATGGATGGGCGCATAGTGTAATCTGGGTGACAACACCATAACCCAATAGTCATCAAACACTCAATTTGCCGCTCATCAAAGTCTCTCTCTAATCTGTAATCAACAGCTTCAAGCAAATTGCCTTCTCCATACAGATTCCAAACCCACTCTATTAGCCTCACCTTACTCTCCTCTGCTCTTGGCTCAACAGGCTTTCTTCCACAGGCGATTTCAAGAGCCACGACGCCGAAGCTGTAGATGTCAGATTCTTTGCTAGCTTTTCCTGTGGTGACACATTCAGGGGCAAGGTAGCCCATGGTGCCAGCCAAGACAGTGGTTTGCGAGCCAAGTTCGTGGTCTACAAGCCTTGCAAGGCCGAAATCACCAAGCTTGGCATTGAAATATGAATCCAACATGACATTGCTGGACTTGATATCTCTGTGCACCACGCATTGTTCCCATTCTTCGTGAAGATACAAGAGGGCGGAAGCTAAGCCTTGAGCTATTTTGTATCTCATGGGCCAAGTTAGCATTGTTTTGGATCCGAACAGGTGGGTGTCAAGGCTTCCATTTGGTAAGAATTCGTAGACAAGAAGGAACTCTGATTTTTCATGGCACCAACCGATTAGTTGAACCAAATTCCTGTGTCGCAAACGGCTAATGATCTTAACTTCTGATATATACTCCTTCTTGCCTTGTCTTGATCCTCTTGATACCTTTTTGACGGCAATTTCTCCATTGGGTTCGCTTAACTGACCTTTATAAACGCCGCCAAATCCTCCTTCGCCGAGCTTCCCTGACTCGGCGAACCCGTTCGTCGCCCGGCTCAGTTCCCGGTAAGTGAACCTCTTAGGGCCAGTCCCTCTTTCAAATTCATAATTCATGGCGACATCAATGGCTTCATCATCTTCTCTCTGATCTGATCTTTTCCTCCAAATCACGAACCAGAAGAAGCCAAACCCACAAGCCAATACAGCAAGACCAACACAACTTAACCCAATAGCAAGACCCACGTTGACTTTCTCTTTCCCATCTCCGGCCTCCAGAGTCGAATTAAAACTCCATGAATGAATGTTGTGGATTTCAACAAACTGGCCGGTCGACGCTGAGAAGCCTACTCTGACCCACTCCGGCAAAACATCCCGCAAATCGATTTCAAACCAGAGGCTCGAGTTGGTGCCCAAGACTGGATTGTCAGCATAACTTAAAAACACACTCAAGTTGTGAGTTGACGAGTTGTAACTCACCCAAGCGTTGGCTTTTTTTCCATCTCTAATGCTATCTTTCCAGGTCACGTTCGTTACTGAAATAATGGAGTTTACAAGGATACCCACGTGCTTATCATCTGGGTCCCAAGAATTCTTATAACTATCAAACTCAACGGCGACAATCTGGTTTTTGGAAGAATCGGAAGCAGATTGATCATCGGTGAACAGACCCAGTCCGCCGCCGCTGGAGTTGGGAGGAATTCGCGAGCCCAAGGGAGCAAGGAAGAAGGCGATTCCATCTCCAAATGAGTCATTGTCAAGCGCTTTCATGACGAAAGTGAAGTGGGTGATGAAATCTGTGAGAGCTTTCGTCTTGGCATCCCAGAGACGAACTGGGTGGGCGTACAAAGCTCGGCCGACGCTGCCGCTGAGATTGTTGTCAGCCTGGTTCCTCGTCAGCTGAATAACTGGATCTGATGGGAACACCAACGAGTCGTTTTCGAAAATTATGTCTTCCATGTGAGGACTAAAACCCGATAAGTTAAAAGAAAGTGAATCTCCGTGAGAGATTATCAGGATTATGAAAAAGATGATACAGTGAGAAGGGAGCTTGGTGCTCAAAAATGAAATTGAGTTGGTGAGAGCCATAATCGAATGAACTATTTACTTGAAGAACTCAACAGGTAATCTTCAACTATATGGTTGTTCTAATGCAGACACGCTCGGTGTTTAATCTAACGAGGTGAAGAAACTCAAGAGATTGCAGTTGAGCTGTTCTTGTCCAACATCACTGTTACAGTTATTATGAAATAAATTAGAACGTCCTTGGTCAAAGATCAAAGGATTGACCTGTTTCCTATGAGTTGTCAATCTGGAAGTGGTAATTTTAAATTTCATCCACTCAACGATCATGAATCTAATTTTTTTTTTTTTAATTTCTTTTTCTCACTTTCGTTTGGTTAATTTTAAGTTCCACTTGCTCCCACTCAAGCAATAACCAGAGAAGAACTAAAATTTGAAAAGAAAATTTATATAACTAAAATTAATTTAGTTATTAATGACGTCAATATATTTGACTCAGTTTATTAAAAAGGATATGTGATAACACATTCGTTGCTCTTCGTAGGAGCAGGGAGACGACCTGTGCCAGTGTGATTGGAAGAGATAACAATGGTTAGTAGCTTGGGGGCATTGTAGGAACATTGACACTTGCTCTGTTTTGCTGGCTGAACTGCGAGGGTTCGTGGATGGTCTCGTGCTGGCTTGAAACTTGGGTTTGGATTACGTTATCTTGAAAATGGATAATGCTCTCGGTGTACAATTTTTAAATAAAATTTCCAACAAAGAAATAAATTTTATCAATGTTAATCCCTACCGAATTTTGATTATTAAGATTTAACTCATCAAAAATTGGACTGCGAAAATACAGTATACCTATTATGAAAGAGAATCGTTATACTGACTACTTGGCGAATCTGACATCCTTGATTTTATTAAATGCATTACTTCTCTACGAAAATATTGAATATCATTTGTAAAAATTTCATTGGAATCTCCTGACTTAAAACGTGTAATATTTACGCGTTTGATTTCTGCGTTGTTACGTTCTTCTTTCCCTTTGTAATAAAAAAAAGAGATATGTGATATGTGATATATTATATATTTTAAAGTTTTAATATATAAATTAATAAATTTTATATATCTTAAAAATTTTATATTTTAATAATTACATATATTCATATATTATTTTATGTTGAATTTATTTATAAAATTCTTCAAATATAAAATATGACTTGACCTTTTTATTGAGCTTATTTAACTTATTCAAAATTTATTTGATTAAGCTTAAGCTTAAGCTTAATTGGTAGTTCAAATTCAATGTTTCTTTAAACAAAATTAAAACAAGTGCATGATTCAAATCATACGACCACCATAAATATATTTATAATGTAGGAATTACTTTATATTATATTGTTTTTGGGAGTTTGAAACTTAATTATAATATCATATATGTGAGATTTTATTTTGTTTTCTTACGACAGAGTGGTTACATCAGAAGGTTCGTAGGGAAAAGAGAGAAGCAGTCAATAAACATTAAAAAATTAATAATTGATTAATCAAATGAGATCATGGAAGAGTCATAAGCCATTCGTCTAAAGCAAGTGTCATGTAAGGATTCTTTTTTATATTAGGAGGAGGAAAATGTATTGCCTTCTACTGTACATTAATTGGTGTTCTTTAATGGCTAAAAGGGTTGTATAATTCAATTGTCACCCTGCGAATGAATTGGTGTATTTGTTCATTATTACAAGAAAACCTAATGTAAATTATCACTGTTAAGTGGGCTCATGTATACTTACAAAGGTCGTCTTGTATTGATTCTGTAAGTGGTAACTAGTCTAAGTTGATTTGAAAGAAAACCCACAAGATTTATTGACAGAGAGAATCTGATGAGAAAATGGAGAATTGAAAAGTGGAAAGTAAAAACCCAAATGGGAACTGAAAGAACTCAAAGACTGTGGAGTTCTTTGCTGAGCCAAGTTGCAGACTTTGCAGATGGTGTTCCAAAAATGCAATTTGAAAATAAAAGGGTAGATGTGACCTTCGTGAAAGTCCAATTTCCTGAACTCTGAGGAAGATCAAGGATTGATTTTCAGTGACGGTAGTGTCATGACCAAAGAGACTGATCTGTGACAGAAACTACTAAAGGAGAAACTGAAGGAAGCCATAGTTGAACTGCAATTTGATTGTGGCGACGGGAAGGACGCCTAGAAGGATGACAAGTATGTTTTGCTTCCTTAATGGGTTCTGAGTTAGTATTAGTGACTTGCCGATGAATTGCTCGACGAAATGACTGTGTCAGGCTTTTCTGGTAGAAAATGTCTAGAGAAAATTTTAGCAGTTCCTCCCTAATTTTCTCTCTGCAACTTACTTTTTTTCCCTCTTCTAGTTCACTTTTTTTTTTTTTTTACTCTATCATTTTTCTTTCTGCAATTCTTGATCTTCTTTTGGCTTATCAGGAACTCGTAAACCAGGTTGACAATATTATATCTTAGTTTTTTTTATTATGAGCAAAGAAAGAGAAATAATCGTAGTTGGCCTTCTACATACACAAACTTTTGATAGCTAAGAACGCATTATTTAGAGACCTGGGTACAGTACCTTTATATATGATAAGCTTCTATAATATATATATGGGGGGTATAATCTGAATTAGAATCACTTGGAATAGTAACTCAATATATAATCCAGCTTGAATAGTCTTCTATCCTGAGAAAAGTCACTTTGACTTCCTACCTATTTATCTTTATTCTACCCTCTCTTTTTCTTTTTCTTTTTTTTAGTTATTCAAAATTCATTCTTTATTGATGTTATTACAAACATATCCAAGCAGAATTTTACCTCTTATTACTTATTATAAATTTTAAGACATAGGATACATGTACAAAGGAACATTTTTGAGTAAGGAATACCGAGTTTGTAATCTATATCATTAATCGTACTGAACCGTACAAAATCTTTCTTTTGAAGATCCAGGGATTTGTCTTTTTCATTATTCTTACAGGTTGTTTTTCTATTATGCTTGCGGACTGGATCAACGACAGTTCTTGAATGAGCTATTCAACTAGGAAGCAACACAATTTTCGGGGTATGCGGATAAGATGTTGACATACTAACAATAGGCATATATGGAGAAATTGTCCATTGACTCTGGAAAAGACAGTATACAATTTTTTTTGGGGTCAGTCATATTTGTGCATACGGAGATGAATTGGCAATCAGAAGGAGAAGCAACACAGCCATTTATGGATTTTTTTAAAATGATCTCTCCTGATTGTGTTTGTTGATGACATATTAATATAACCTTAGTCTACAATTTCTAAGCTTTAGTAAGAATTTTGATGTGGAAAATAACCTCAAATACAGAAATAGTTTAAATTATCTCTTAAAAGCTTTCTGTCCAAGTATAAATTTACTTAATATTCAAGGAGGTTTCCTTATTGTATTTTCTTTGAACTGAGACTTGAATATCAAGACAGATCAAGGAACAAGCTCCCTGTTTTTTATTCCCCTCTCAAACCATGGCAAATTCTTTTGAAAAATCATCAAGCTTGTTTCTTTGTCTCTTATCGTTCCTTTCTTTTCTTCCTCATGTTGATTCAATTTCATTCAACATAACTCATTTTGAGAAGAACACTCAAAACATAATCTACAGGGGAGATGCAAATGCTTCAGGTGGAGCTGTTGATCTCACAAATATCAACCATGGATGCAGTATTGGCAGAGTTATCTATGCTAAGAATGTCCAAATCTGGGACTCCAGCACTCAAAAGCTATCAGACTTAAGCACTCATTTTTCCTTCTCAATTGACACTCAAGAAAAATCAGATTATGGTCATGGACTTGCTTTTTTCATGACAGCCGATGCACTTGCATTTTACATCCCACAAAATGTAGCTGGTGGCTTTCTAGGCCTAGAACTTCCTACAAATCATGGCGCACTCCGGAACCAAACAGTTCATGTTGAGTTTGATTCTCGCCATGACGAATGGGATCCTCATGATGTTGACAACCATGTGGGAATCAACAACAATTCCCTTGCGTCATCTAAGTACACCTATTGGAATGCTAGCCTGCATAGTGGAGACACTGCTGATGTCTGGATTACTTACAATGCTAGCACCAAGAACTTGAGTGTGTCTTGGTCATACAGGAAATCCTCAGATCAACAGGTTTCCAGTCTTTCTTTGGTAATTGATCTTATGCAGGTTCTTCCAGAGAAGGTTGTAGTTGGGTTTTCAGCTTCAACAGGTTTCCGCATAGAGCATCATCAGCTAAAATCATGGGAGTTTAGCTCAAGCTTGAAGGCCAATAGCAATTTCAAGAAAAAAGTCAGAGTAGCAGTACTGGTGGGTCTAGCTGTTTTAACTGGCTTTCTTATAACTGGGGCAATCCTAGCAGGTTTCATTTCACGGGGTGTAAAACAAGAAAAAGAAAGGACAGAAACAATGAGCTTACCACATTTAATAAATGATGAATTTGAGAGAGGAGCAGGACCAAGAAGGTTTCCTTACAGAGATCTTGTTTTAGCAACCAATAACTTCTCAGATGAGAGGAAGTTGGGTCAAGGTGGGTTTGGAGCAGTTTACAAAGGGCACCTAACTGATTTAGACATGGAAGTAGCTGTGAAGAAAATTTCAAGAGGGTCTAAACAGGGACTAAGGGAGTATGTTACTGAAGTGAAGGTCATTAGCCTATTGAGACACAAGAACCTGGTGCAGCTCATAGGTTGGTGCCATGATGGGGGTGAATTCATTCTTGTTTATGAGTTCATGCCCAATGGTAGCCTTGACAAGTACCTATTCGGCCATGAAAGTACCCTTATATGGCCTGTGAGGTATAAGGTGTCTATTGGCCTGGCAACAGCTTTGCTCTATCTACATGAAGAATGGGAGCAATGCGTGGTGCACAGGGACATAAAATCAAGTAACATAATGTTAGATTCCAGTTTCAATGTCAAGCTCAGTGATTTTGGACTAGCTCGTTTACTTGACCATGAGCTATATCCTCACACAACTGCATTGGCCGGAACATTAGGTTACATGGCACCAGAATATATAAGCACAGGCAGACCTAGTAAAGAATCAGACGTTTACAGTTTTGGTGTGGTTGTGTTGGAAATTGTCACGGGAAGAAAGTCTGTAGATCCTGAAAGACTTGATTTGGGTTTGGTTGAGTGGGTTTGGGATCTTTATGGAAATGGGTTACTGCTTTCAGCTGTTGACAAGAGGCTGCAAAATGAATTTGATGTCAAACAAGTGGAGTGTCTGTTAATGGTGGGTTTGTGGTGTGCTTATCCTGTCCACACTCTCAGACCATCAATAAGGCAAGCAATTCATGTGCTTAATTTTGAGGCAGCCATACCAGATCTTCCAGTGCAGATGCCTGTCCCTGTTTACCATATACCGGGGACATCACCCACTCCTATTGAACATTTAATGAGTATTTCAAGTCTTGAAATTGGTCGTTAAAGGTATATATATATATATATATATATATATATATATATATTCCCCCCAGTTTATGCTGTATATCTATCTATCTATCATTTTTTCTTGCATTTTCAGATGAACTGGAAGCACAAGTTTTTGCCATTTTGGCTACCTGGGTTTTTGTCTCTCTCATCAAATTGCAATTTTTATGCTGGTAAGATTCTGCTACTTGATAAGGAGAGGAAAATCTATGCCAATTTACACTGCTGGCTGAACTTCAAAAAGAAAAATTTAATTCACAGGGAATGCAGCATCAAAATCTGTACGACAGGGCCAGTTCTGTAACTGTATGTATTCTTATAACGTCATATCTTCATATTATATTATACCAATGTTTGAAGGACCATTTCAGCTATTATTCTATTAATTTCAGCTTTGAACTGCTGATTCCCAGAAAATGGGGGCAAAATTTTCCTTGTGCTTCTTTTTTTTTTTGTTCTCCCTTTAATTCGGCATTGGAGGTTGAATTTTGAACCAGTCGTTGTACTAAAATTAAACTAAACTATATCTGAAAATAAAATTATAAACAAATCTCATACTGAATCAAAGAGAATAAACACGAAAATATATCTGAACCCACAATGAAAGAAATTTGTACGTCTTGCGGTAGATATTCTAAATTAACACGTAATTTTCACATTCTCTCTATTTTTAGTGATGAGATATCATAACAAAAAAAAAATCGTACGCGTAATTTGGGGACCGTATCTGTCTATTTATAGACAATTTTTATCTTTAAATTTTTTATATTTTTAAATTAACTAATTTTAAAATTAAAAATTATAGATTTGATCTCTACTTATAAAATAAAATTCATACTCTAATTTGATGCAGTAAGGTTCAATACATCCTTAACTGTATCGGATCACTTCTAATAGAGTTCAATTAATCTGATAGTATTTTATACACAGTAATTTATATATATAACTTCGTGGTAAATTTAAAACCCAACAAATCATCCCTCGAAAAAGATGATAGACTCTTTTTTAGGGTTACCAAGATGAAAGACTTCTGTATCAATAGCTACGCAAGGCCCAAAAGTATGGAAAATACCCATTAGACATATCGCACCAAAATTGATTCAGAAAATTTAATTTAAAATAAATTATTTATATTTTTAATGTTTTGATAGTTTATTTTATAATCTATATAAAGTACATATATATTTAATTTTTAAAATTAAAAAATATTAATTGATATAAGGCAGAATAAGTCTAAAATTTTTAAGTAAACTAAATAAACGAGTTTGAATTTTAATAAGAAACATAATTTATTATTTTATGTGTGTGTTATAAGACCGATGACAATGATCGACATAAAATTTTTAATTTAATAAAATTAATAATTTAATTTATTATTATATTTTTAAATAAAATAAATATTTTATAACGTTTAAATTTTAGTAAAAATAATTATAATAAATTAAAAATAATTATAATAAATTAAAAATTAAATTAAGTTAAAGAGTAAAAAGAAAAAAAGAAACGATGGAGTGAACAGTGGACTGACCAGGAAGAAGCTTGAAGATTCAGGTAGTCTGACACGTGGCGACATTAACAGGACTCTGCACGTGATTATTTCTTTCTTTTTGTTTTTTTCTATTTTTTCTAAACGTTGATTGCCAGAAACGGCGTCGTTTAATTGACAGTTCTAACGCAGCCTAGCTCGAAGAAGAATCCAACTGCTTAACGGATCAGCGTTTTGACTACGTTGATTTATGGGCTGCGTGACGCAGAGAGGTGGCAAATTAAATATTTTATACACTTAAGATTATAACTACATATATATATATATATATTTTTTAATTTTATGATATATTTTGTATTTTAATGTATTAATAAAATAATCACAAAAAACATTTAACTTAAATTAAATTTCCTTCTCAATTGGGGCAAAAGACAAATCCTTTAAAAAAAACGTGATTAATTGGAGTTAAGACCAATTAATTTATCATTAATATTCAACTAATTAACCCTGTTTGATTCACAAATTGCAGACCAATTTAATTAACGTAATCATTTTGGAATCGAATTAGTCTCGTAATGGGTATTCAAGAGTTTGATCCTCCAGCATATACATACACGAATCCAATGTTTTTAGACTGTAATATATACTTGTATGTATATAAAAACCAAACAGAAATTGGAATGAGACAATCATCTTGGAAACTAAATAAATACATGGGTGTGTTTATATATATATATACATATACATATATTTACACGTGTATGTATTGATGAATTTTGAAGTAGGAAATGAATATGGATTAAGAGGTCAAGACCTATGTTGGCAGGTCAAATGGAGTTTCAATGGAGTCATTGTAGATTTTCAACGACGGCCAGGGTTCTTTGTTCGACCACTGCAACAAACCAAATTTGACATACGTAATTAAACCTTTTATATTTGAATATTTTCAACCAGTTTAACGAACTATCTTTGACATTTTGCAATTACCCAATCGAGCTGCAGCTACAGTTTGAATTTTTTGAAGTTTCAAACCTTAATTTAGTAGCTTCTATGTAATTTTATATTGTAAAGTTGGTAACTTTGTCGCACCCAATAATTAAATTTAAATATCGTAATAAGAGAATTTATTATTTAACCGATCTCACTCTCATTCTACAAAAATTTTAAATAAATTATCGATAATCAAATTATCATATAATGATGAAACCCATTTATGGGAACAAACTTTGTATACATCAATAATAATATTGTAATATAAAATTTAATTTTCCCATATGTAATATTCGCTAAATAATGTTGAATGTATACAATACTTTTCAGCAAATTGAAAAAATTAATCACACTTTTTAGACAAGTCGTATAAAAAGTATGATGTCGTGTTTAATACCCTCATATTCAACCCACTATACAAGGTAAATCCCCCTTTGGAATCTTCTCTTGTTTACATGTAAATGGTAAAAAGTGATTAATTAATTAATTAATTAACTAATTAACTAATTAATTAATCAATATAATTATTGAAATAACTGAAAAAGTAGGGTTCATGTAAAGTAGATGGAAAATTTTAGTCACGGGAGGTATTTTTATGGTGGAAGAATTTTGGTGGCACCCATATGCTTAACTTTGTATTTAATTTTATTTATTTTATTGTATTTGTAAGTTTATTGAGTAAAACGCAAGGCACAATGTCACATGAACCCAATACAATTTTGGTCTTGTTTTTTCAAAAGCTTTTGGAATTCAAGCGGTGGCCTCACAAATGGAATTTTCATTAATTGATCGAATCCCATATGATTAAATCCATTTCCATTAATAATTAATTATCCATGGTTCTTACATATGTAGTTTAGCTTTACTAAAATTCACATAATATATAGTTCAATTCATATGGTTTAATTTTTTTTTTGTAATTTATTAAAATCGCCAAATCTTTACATGTCGTTATGTTAATTTGCAATTTCACGAGTATAATTATGGTTTTGTATTTAATCATGATGTTAATCACTTACTAAATACTTATTTAGATTCTTTACTAGATTTTTAACCCTCATTTTCTTAATTAATAAAGTTAATTTTTTTTTATAAAAAAAAAGTACGACTTAGTTTTGAAATTAATACCTTTAAGCTGTCTCAATTAGTTTATATAAATTTATAAAAATTTAATTTTACCAATAAATTTGTATTTAGTGCGTGTGTGTATATATATATATATATATATAGTTTTTACTTTTCTCTAATTTCTTGGTTTCTTAAATAGAATTGGGACAATTTAGTTTTTGCCACCTTTTCCATCCCCATTACCACGAAATCTCTACAAGTCTAATCAAAGAGGGAAAAAATAATATTACTATAAAACATAAAAATATATTAATTGTATAGGATATTATTTTTTAAAAAATATATTAATTAAAATGGATATTTCATGGGTTAAAATGCTAATTAAGCAAATTTAAGAAGAACTAAACAAGAAAATAAATCTTGGATTGACCAAATTACGTCTTGCTGTTTTTGTAGTGATTCAATAATTAAAATTTATACGTAATTTACCCAAATTGTAGATACATATAATCTTAATTATTAAACTAATATTCAATTAATTTGATTAATTAGTAAGTACCCAAATAAACCAGATTCAATTTCAAGAATTTGACTGAAGAATTAGAAGCAATTTTCTTTACCCACAAGTGCACGCCACTTAATTCTTATTTTATTATATTTTACGAAAATGGTACAAAAATTCTAATACTAAATTAAAATTTTATTTAATGTAGTTTAATATCTCTTCCAATTTAACCTTTTTTTTTAAAATTTTTTTATTTTGATAATTCAGTTTCTACAATTTTTTGTTATTTTACATAATTATTAAATTTTTAAAGAAATTTTAAAACAAAAATGTGAGAAAATTTATAAAAAATTTAAAAAAAAAACTAAAAATATTATATAATGACAAAAGAATATTAATATTTACGGGGTAAGATTTTAATTTACCATATATATTATATATTTTATATTACATGAATGAATGGTAAAAAAATCCGAAAGAAGAGAACAAAAAAAGGTAGGGTAATATTGTAATTACAATATATGTATATATGTGTGTTTTTATATTATGCGAATGGTAACTAAAATCCAAGAGAAAATAAGAAAAAAAGCAGGTTAAAAATCAGAAGGAAAGATTTTGTGTATTGTCCTGAAATTGACTCTCCAAAATTACCAACAAAAAAAAAAGCTTAATTTATTTGTCTATGGAGATTGTCTAAAAGCCAAAGTCATAACTGCAACACTTTCCTCCACAACAATTATAAATAAATTAATGAAGACCATTCGCCGCGCGTTACACACATATATATATATGTATACGCATGTGTGTGTGCATATGTATATGTATATGTATATATACCTCTCTGCATGTTTTCCAACCCTCTAAGCTTCCCCGTACCCAGAATTTGAAGGACCCCATCACAGAGAAAAGAAAATAAAAAGGAAAAGGAGAAGAGAAGGAAAACAAACGGCGTCGTTTGTCATCAGTTTCTCCTTCTTATTGAGAGAATCGGCATTGTTATACAACATTCTTCAAGGTATGTACATATGGAATTTTTTATCTGGGTAATTTTCTTTCTTTTTTTTTTGGGTGGTGTTTTAAAATTAAAATGAAGGAATTGTATACGATTTAATTAAAGGGTAAGCAACATATATATATATATATATGTATTTATGTATGTACGTATAATGATTTACAGGGGGAGCTAGGTTTGTGATGAAGATAATAGAGGAGGTAGGTTGGAGAGGAAAATGGAGCTTGCTGATGATGGTGTGTTTAACAATGGCGAATCTGGTTTGGTCCGAAGCTGTACCTGTCTGGTCTGAGAAGACCCCAGTTAGGTTCTTATCTTACCTCTCTTCTCCCTTTGTTTTTCTCTTGCAATTACATACGCGTGTCTTTTGCTTTGTGTGTCTCGTGAGAGAGAGAAACACAGAATTACTTGCATGTCACCTTTTCGTTTTCAGATTTCAGAATAACCCTTTTTTCTTTATAAAAAATCTATACATATATACATATATATATATATATACACACATATAAGTCGTCTCAAAATCTTTTACCTCTGTTTTTCTTTTAAAAATTATTATTATCAAGTCAACAGAGATGTTGAACTTTGAATTTTTTCTTCTCTAAAAATTAAACTATTACTTTAAATGAGAGTTAATTCTCTCTCTTTTTTGAAACTTCAAGGCTAGAATTAGGCATTATAATTAAAATTTAAATCCAAAAATTAACGAAAATTGAATCAAAAATATTTTTAATCTTGTAAATTTGAATTTACAAAATTACTATATTTTATTTTATTATATATATATATATATATGATAATTAATTGTATTTAATTTATATTTTAATGTTCTTTAAAATTTGTTGTGTTGCGATGAAATCTCCCAGTTTTAACGTTTGTCCTTTCTTTACTTCTTTTTAACAAACAAAAATATAAAAATAGTAATTTTAAATTTTACGTTTTATTTTAAATTACAATGCTAGTTAAATAAAAAAAAAATTACCACGTTATAAAAAATTATTGAATATTGGACTAATTTTTTTTTACAATTTCAATATGTTCGTAATCATATTATTTTAGTTTTACACCATAATAATTGAATTTAAAAAATTAAAAAACAACGAACCCATATACATACATATACATATATACATATACATATACATATATAGGAATTCATATGTAAAAATATAGTAAGTAGAATATGGTCCAAGTGGGTAGGAGTCATAAAGCCTTTTTGCCCCCCCCAAAAATTCCAATTTTTTAATTTTTAATGTGTCAACTTTTTGTTTTGTGGGTGAATAGTGGCCCGTAATTTTTTAATATTCCCGAGAAAATTAAATATAATATTTTCTGGGTAGTGCCTAAAACATCATATACATTCATGTGTACATACACAATACATATATATTTATATATATATATATATATAACTAAACATATAGGCTACCAAATATTTTTTTGTGGGGGTGAATATTCTTTATGTGCATTATCTTTTATATTAACATTCTTCATAGGCATTGACGAAACAAGAGTACAAGTCTAAATTTCTTCACAATTAATAAATTAATTTGTCTTATTCAAAAAGTAATAACGATTCCTTTTCTTCTTCTTTAGAAGTTGGATAACATACGTATATTATATATATATATATATATGTACGTATGTATGTATGTACACGCTCTTCCTTGATATATATTATTTATTTATACACATATATGTTGGTATATCAGATTTCTAATATGAATTTTTTACCCTCTGATATATTGCAGGAAATTTTTAGCACTTGATCCAGGGATTCAATTGAATAGCAAGGAGCATGATAAGGTATTATCAATTCTTCCTTTTGACTATCATAAAAAATTGTATATATATATATATGTATATATTACATTGTATTGAAATAATATTTTATTTTTTGGTTAATTAAATAGTATTAAAAGTTATTTTTTTTTTCAGAATTATTAATAAAATTAATTTTATAAATATACATTATGCTAAAATTATTATTATTATCTTATTTCAGATAATAATCGATAATGGCATACTTCAAATTACTTTTTCGAAACCAGACGGTCTGATTATAGGAATAAAATACAATGGTATAGAGAACGTTCTTGATGATGCTAATACGATTGATGATAGAGGGTAAGTGCTTTTTTATTTTCATTAATCACTAATTAATCTCGTCTAATTATTAATTATTTTACTTAATTTTTAAAATTATCTTAATTATTACTTACAAATAAATAATTTGCAGTTACTGGGACATCGTTTGGTACGAGCCAAATACCCCATTAAAAATAGACAAGTAAGTTATCTCCATGCAAAGTACTATTGTGTTGCTAATCATTTTTACTTACTATTAATTATAAATTAAGCTAATTTTGTTTGATTTAATTTACTGAATTGCAGAATAGAAGGTACCCAATTTAGGGTTGTGACCCAAAACGAAGACCAAATAGAGATTTCTTTCTCAAGAACATGGAATCAGTCCAATCTTGGAAGTCAAGTTCCCTTGAACGTAGACAAAAGGTACAAATTATAATTCGTAATCCCTAATTAATATTTATATAATCAACGTGTAATTGTAGATTATCGTATCTAAAAAAATGTACCCAAAACTTAAACGGGTCTTGGCTCATCCGTAATTAACTTTAATCGCAGGTACATAGTTCGTCGTGGCACCCCCGGTGTGTACATGTATGGCATATTGGAGAGACTCGAGGGCTGGCCCGACGTCGACATGGATCAGATCAGAATAGTTTTCAAGCTCCAACCAGACAAGTAATTAGTTTGATCAAAAAATTAAAAGCATAAAAATTTATGGGTAAATGTTTTAATTGGGTATTGGAAATCAATGGTCCAGATTTCAGTACATGGCTATATCGGACGACAGGCAGAGGATCATGCCGACATTCAATGACCGAGACGTTGATAACGGCCGTAGTCAACCACTTGCCTTTAAAGAAGCCGTTCTTTTGGTCAACCCAGAAAATCCAGTCCTCAGGGGAGAGGTAATAAAACATTTACATTTTAAGATTTTGTAAATTTTAATTAAATTAAGGTATTGTGATCCTGTGCGACGCAGGTGGATGATAAGTATATGTACTCGACGGAGGACAAGGACAATAAAGTCCACGGATGGATCTCCAGCAATCCGCCTGTGGGATTCTGGATGATCACGCCCAGTGATGAGTTCCGTACGGCGGGCCCCGTCAAACAAGACCTTACTTCCCATGTGGGACCCACCACCCTTTCCGTAAGTTCATCGCCTCACATTTTTTTAATTAGTTTACATAATTTTTTTTTTTTTATATATTAATTTATAGATTGAACATTATATTATAATTTTTTAACTTTAACGAACCCGATTGCAATGAAGTTCAAAAAAAAAAAAAAAAAAAAAACAAATTTACCCAAAAGTTAATTTTAATTTTTACTGTCTGGTTTATTATTTTTAATTGTAATAATTTTTTTTTTTGTTTTTGTTTTTTCTCAAGATGTTTACTAGCACTCATTATACTGGGAAAGAGGTGGATACAGAATATAGAAATGGAGAGACATGGAAGAAAGTTTTTGGTCCTGTTTTTGTTTATTTAAACTCTCAGTCTCGTCAGTCTCCAGAACAGAGCAACAAAAATCTTTGGGAAGATGCCAAAAGACAGGTTAATTAATGAGTAAAAAAAATTAATTTTTACTTATGTTAAGTTAATTACATATGATTAAGTTAAACAAATTTTATTTAATCAGATGGTTAGGGAAGTACAAAGCTGGCCTTACGATTTCGTAGAATCAGAAGATTTCCCTCGTGCAGAGGAGCGAGGAACAGTAGCAGGTCAATTACAAGTCCTCGACAGGTATTTTCAATCACCAAACACAGTCTTAATTACATTTTATTTTTAATATTTAAGAACAATATATACATATATTCATTAAATGATTTGATTATATTGGTATTTCTATAGGTATATAAACGCGAAAATTATCTTGCCAAGATTTGCCTCTGTGGGTTTGGCTGCTCCTGGAGAAACTGGATCGTGGCAAACAGAAGCCAAGGTGGATTTACATTGCCACCTTTGTTTTCTCTTTCTGACCTTCTTATGATATACTTTCGACTGATTTTCTTCGTTTAATTCATACTTAGTTTATATTAATATTATTAAGTGATGTTAATATTGTTTAGTTTTGTATTATAGGGTTATCAGTTCTGGACTCAGACAGACAATAGAGGGTATTTCACAATCAATAATATCAGACCTGGGACTTATAATCTATATGCATGGGTTCCTGGCTTTATTGGAGATTATAAGTATAACGTTGACATTCAGATCGATCCAGGTACATACATACATACATACACACACACATTTACCCTTTTCATTCTCTTACTTCCTTCTTTTCTAGGCCTTTTAATTGTTTTGTTTTCTTCAAAAATAGGGCGTACCATCAAATTAGGTAGCTTGGTATATCAGCCTCCAAGAAATGGTCCTACAATGTGGGAAATCGGTATCCCAGATCGAACTGCTGGAGAATTTTACATTCCAGATCCTTACCCAACGTTGATGAATGGATTACCTGCAACCAACTATAACAACAAGTTACTTACTCTTAACAAAACCTTTCCAATTCTTATATATATATATATATATATTATAATCTTAACATAAACTCTTTTGTCTTATCACGTTTAACTTTGTAAATTCGCAGATTCAGACAATACGGATTATGGAATCGTTATACAGATTTATACCCTAATGAGGATCTAACCTACACAATTGGAGAGTGTGATTACAGTGAGGATTGGTTTTTCGCTCAAGTCAATAGGTATATATATATATATATATATATATAAATATATATCTTGTTTCAAATTTTTTAGGTGTTTTTTTTACGATATTACAGATAATATATAGATAAATTTTGTCACTTCAATATCTTAGCCATTTGTATAATCTATCAAATTTTGACGTTAGAATGTATGTTATGAATTTGAGAAGGGCCTAATTTTGACATTTTATTTCAGAAATATGGGAAATAATACATACATTGGAACAACATGGCAGATCATTTTTGATCTTCCAGATGTGATCAGTGGAGGGAATTATACTCTCTGGATCGCTTTGGCATCTGCAACTGAAGCTGAACTCCAGGTACAAATTCTGTAGTAATTTTTTTGGATTAAGATATATGGAACACATATTGTTTCTTTGCAAATATATGTATATATATATGTATGTATATAATGATTTAAAGTGTATAATCATCTGAAGGTTCGGATCAACAAGCCAGTCAGAGAAGCTCCAGAATTTTCAACGGGATTGATCGGGAGAGATAATGCAATTGCAAGACATGGAATTCATGGGTTGTATAAATTATACAGAATTGACGTGAAAAGCAATTTACTTGTTAGAGGGAAGAACATAATATATCTACGACAATCAAGAAGTGCCGGCCAATTCCAAGGTCTCATGTATGATTATATTCGATTAGAAGAGCCTCCAAGAACTTGATTCAATCAAATGCACAATCTGATTTTTTTTTTAATTAATTTTTTTTAGAGATAATAAGATTTATTTGGACTTGTGATTATTAAATAAATTCCTGTAACTATTTGTATATTTATGTATGTTTATTATAGTAATCATTTAATTATATATTCATTATAATATTTATATTATTGTTTATACCGTCTCCGTATGTTTGAATGAGTAAAACTCATAGGGACGTCATCGCTACGCGTGAACCTTTTCCTTTAACATTCTCAATTGCGGGTCGTCCCCATATCCCGTCCGGTATGAGCGCCAAATTAGAAAATCTCAATGTCCCGTCCGGTACGAGGGTGAAATGGACCGTCTGCATACCCCGTCCAGTATGAGACAACGTTCACGGTAGGGTTCTTTATTGTACCTGATCTGTCCACCATCTCTCAAAATATTCAGTGAGCTTGTTGTTTCATCCATTCACTTAATCACACAATTTTTTGTTTTTTTTTTTAGTTTTTATTTTTCCAATTCAATGGCAATTATATAAATCAAATAATATATGCATTCAAAATTATAAAATCAATTTATAAAGTACTATCGTGCATTTAAACTGTAAAACAATCAACAGAACAATAGTAGATAATTTTCAGTTCTGCCTCCATTAGTAATCCGTAATTAATTATGCACGTCTTATAAATTGTAATAAAATACCGTATTTATTATTAATTAGATTTCAATTATATACAGAGAATAGGGTGAGAGATTCTTACTCAATCTGATATCTGAAACGCTAAACGAACCAAAGCTCAAACGTCTCTGTTTTACAACCTTTCAAAATCATAAAAATAGCCTAAATGAAAAACCCAAGCCCAGTCCTTAACCTCTCATGTCAACCCATCTCGGAAAAAAGTAAACTGTGATAACCCAGCAATTCAAACATGTAAGCCTAGCCCAAATTAAGTTCGACCCAAGATAAAATCCAAGTTGGCCCTCATTCGATGGAGAAAAGTAGATCGAGGGAGCCGCCCAAGGTTTTTCGAGACGATGGTATGGACATGACGAGGATAAGAGAAGCAGAGGATATCGAGCAGAGAGACGACGGGAAAGAGTGAGAAGCAAGAAGAACTTGATTGGTGCAGGTATGCCCGTCTCGAATCTCAATCACTCGACATATTGCCAAAAGCTCCTCCTCTTCATTTCATTTTATTATCACACAGTGACTAATGGAAATATGTAGTTAATTCTCCCCAAGTGATTTGACTGACTGTACTGATGCATTCAATTCTTTATTCTTGCAAGTTGATTATCTTTAAGTTTAATTAAAATTTGGAATGATCTTGTTAAGATCCAATCCATTGAAAAAACAAACAAAGGAAAAAAAATTGCAGAAATAAACAAGAGATAAAATTTCAGATTTCCGAAAATCTTTCCGTAGAAGTTGGTTTAAACTACTACTCTTGCTTAAAAAAAGAGATGAGTAGGGCTGGAAAAACAGATCAAGAGAAGAAAAAATTTAGAAAAACAGTGGTTGTGCTGGAAGAAAGGGAGAGAGAGAGAGAGAAGAAAAAGAAGAGAGAAGGAAGATAAAAGAGAAAGAGACGGGTGTGTATATACATATATATATATATGGAAGAGTGGCGGCAAAGCAAAAGAAAGAAGAAAGAGATTTTTATTCTCTTTCCTTGGTGACATCAATCAATGACATCAGTTATTTCGTCTTTTGTGAGGAAAAAATTTAATTTAATTTTTATTTACCTCTCTTTTTAAATTTTGCACAAATAAAATTTATGTTTTTTAATTTTAAATTTAATTTTTAATAAATTATGTTGTATTTATTTTCGTTGATAATGAATTTAATGATTGATCGTAATTTTTTTTTTCATATATAATTCTATAATTTTTGTAGTTATTATTTACTTATTATTTTTATTTAGTTGTGTATTAATTTAATTTAAAATTATTATTATTAGTTTATATGAATTAATTTAATATTATTTTAATTTATATAATTAATTATATTTCTGTTTAGTACCGTATATCTAAATATAAAATTATTTATTTTTTTAAATTTAGGAAACATTTACTAAATCTGCTTAGCTTAGTTAAGTAATAGTGGATTTAATGGTTAATATTAATAATTGACAATATAATTATGTAAATTTTAGCTTTAATTACTTTCTAGCAAGTGCGAGGATGCCTAAAAAATCATATTATCTATACACCTTTAGCAAATGATTTAACTAAAATTAGATGGTTTGGTAGTGAGAATTTAAGTGATATCATCAGTACACGTTTATGATAAATCTTATTTTTAAACTAAAATTTTCTCAAATACCAAAATAATGATACCAAAAGACACTTTTAATTATTAAATGAATAAAGGATACATAATAATAGAGGGAAAGATTTGAAAAAAGTTTTCAAAGAGTTACAGAAATTAAGGAACATGCTAAGATCTGTATTTAACTATGAAATTTGTAGAAGTCAAGGTATTGCCAACGTCAACTACAAATCGATATTTAACATCAGCTTTAAGATGCATAACAATAGAGCGAAAGACTTTGAAAAAATTTCCAAAGAGTTACAGAAACTAAGAAACATGTTAAGATCCTTAGTTAAATGTATAATTTGTAGAAGGCAAGGTATTGCCAACATCAACCACAAATCGATATTTAACATCAGGTTTAGGATGCATAACAATAGAGCGAAAGACTTTGAAAAAATTTCCAAAGAGTTACAGAAACTAAGAAACATGTTAAGATCCTTAGTTAAATGTATAATTTGTAGAAGGCAAGGTATTGCCAACATCAACCACAAATTGATATTTAACATCAGCTTTAGGATGCATAACAATAGAGCGAAAGATTTTGAAAAAGTTTCCAAAAAGTTACAGAAACTAAGGAACATGCTAAGATTCTTAGTTAAATGTGGAATTTGTAGAAGGCAAGGTATTGCCAACGTCAATCACAAATCGATATTCAACATCAGTTTTAGGATGCATAATAATAAAGCGAAAGATTTTGAAAAAGTTTCCAAAGAATTACAGAAACTAAGGAACATGGTAGAATCCTTAGTTAAATGTGGAATTTGTAGAAGGCAAAGTATTGCCAACGTCAACCACAAATCGATATTTAACATCAGCTTTAGCGAGTCGTTTTGTAGCCTGGTTAAGATAATCTACTGAAATAACCTCAACATCTGCATTTATATTGTGTTTTGCTGCAAAATCAATCATTTCTTGAATCTCATATGTTGCTCCGTATGCACTACCAGCTACAGTTTTTCTTCCTGTTTTGTCACATGCATTCAGCCAGTGTATGAATATTAGTTTTGAACATTTACTGATAATATGTATGGAATATGTTTGAGTTAATTTGGTATCATTTGTTCGAAAATAAGTACTTAGTTTAAGTATGTTCTTAATGATTAATTCTTTTTAATTACCAGTTCTAGATTAAAATAGCTTATTTAATAAGCATTTTATCTGCATGCAATATTTTTCATATGTATATATATATATATATATATATGCATATGCATATACCTTTCGTCAAAGGTAAGGTTGGTATTTCTAGTGAGTTGTCTGGACCCACTAAGACAAGTTGTCCATGAGACTTGAGTAGGTCAATTAATGGTGTGATAGGATGAGAAACAGAAACTGTGTCGAGAATACCATCCATACTGCCCATCGCAGCCTGCGCGTCCAACATTTATATCCATAGATAAGTTATTTAAATAATTTTTTCATCAATAATTAACATATATAACTATATATATATATATATATATATATATATACCTGCATTTCGTCGTGGTCACTACTATGCAAAAAAGAATCAGCACCTAAACGTTCCAAGGCATCAATTTTCTTACTAAGTGAGCTACTGATGACAGTAACTTTGGCCCCCATTGCTTTGGCAAATTTAACAGCTAAATGACCTAAGCCACCGAGGCCTACAATACCAACATGCTTTTCTGATTCTGCAAGTCTGAAGTATTTCAATGGACTGTATACTGTAATTCCGGCACAAAGTAAAGGTGGAGCAGTATGGAGTAATATATTATCAGGAAATCGAACGACATAACGTTCATTGGCAACCATATGATTTGATAACCCTCCATATGTTACAGTCCCATCGTTGTGGTCGATGAAGTTGAAGCTGAAAATCCTTTTACGACAAAAAATTTCGAAGCTTTCCATACAACTTTCACACGAGTGACATGCACCAACTAATGTCCCAACACCTACTTTATCGCCAACTTTAAACTTTATCACCTTGCATCCAACTTGTGTCACTTCTCCTACAATTTCATGCCTGTAAAATCGTAGGTAATCTGTTTTATACATAAATTTTATTACCATTTTTTATATTTATTACATTGCAATAATAAAATAAAATTAATAATATTAACTGATATCTTCTTACCCAGGAACAAGAGGATAGATGGTTTGGGCATCAGAAAATTCATTTTTCATTGCTAACAGATCTGCAACACAGAGGCCGCAATATAAGATCTTAAGCCTCACATCCTCCTCACCAGTTTCCCTGCTCACAAAAACTTATGTAATCAATCAACTGTACATATTTTATGCAATTATAGATTTTTTCTCGTAGAGAAATAAACTAAATGGTTGATAACGTGTTCCTCTAAGACTACATTATCAAAGAAGAAAAGGTAAATACACCTAAACAGAAAGAAAAGGAAAGTAAGAATTATGAGAAGGTAGGGAAGTAGGATCACCTTCTTGAGAAGTTGAAAGGAGAGAGATGACCAGACGAGTCTCTTGCTGCCCAGCCAAAGGCCTTAACAGGATGTTCTTCTTCCGGTGACAATCCCATTCTGCTTTATTTATTTTGATTCAAAGAGGGGGGTTACTTGTCTGTATGTGTATGTGTACGTACGAGTGACAGAACAAAAGGAGGATTTATAGCTAACAATGGTGTATCGCACACGTAGAAAAATATATAGACATAAAAGATAGAGAGAGAGAGAGAGATTAGTTAAGAGAGATATTAATTAAGCCAGCTTTTGCAGACTAGAGGCTGCGCCTAAATCGGAATTTGATTTCTATATCTTATTAATGATATTATAGATGTTTACTTGATAGATTTTGCAAATAAAATTTGAAATTTATTATTACTACAAGGAAATAACCATCTTATATTTCCTTGTCCTTCACTTGTCGTGCACGTATTCATCCTTTCCTATATATGAAAACCACAAGAAAAGCTAATGTTCTAACCAACAATTTCTAATCCTCAAGAAATCTTTATTTCTCGAAGCAAGAAAAAGAAAAAATAATTAAAAAAAGAAGAGAAGCGGATAAGAAGGAGGAGAAGACCGAGCGGCGGCCAGAAAGAGAGAGAGAGGAGACCAGCTGATGCTGGCTGGAGAGAGAGAGAGAGAGTGAGAGAAAGGAAAGGAGAGGGTGATTCGGTGGCCGAAAAGAAGAACCTACGCGCATATAGATAATTCTTCTTTGAAATTTAAATGGATATTTACGATTATATAAGTCAATGTAGTTAATGTAATTGTTGTAATTAATATATGATTGTGTGCGTACTATCCATACAATAAGAGTATCCTATTTGTCTATATTTGATAACGATATAAATGACATTCAAATAACAAAAAAAAATTAAATACTTTACGTTAAAAATTAAATTAAATTATATTTTAAATATAAATATTTATTGATAAAATTTTATTATTATTTATATTTATATATAATTTTTTTTAATTCAATTGGATTGAATTATAAATATTGAACTTGATCATATTTTTTAAAGAATTTAAATTATTTTTTATTGAATTAAATTAAATTACAAAATTATACACGTTGAATCTTAAAATTTTAGGAGTCGCTGCCCAATAACAACCAAATATTTTTTTTTTTGTAAGAAAAAATTATTAAGTAATTAAAAATAAGCAAGTTTATCTCATTATTTAAAGTCAATAATAAAATAAAAATAAAATAAATGCGGCTAAGAAGTTATAGTCTTACGCAACCATAGTCTATAAAATATTAAAAAAACAAAAATAGAAATCAAAATCTTCCACATTTATTGTCACCGCTAAGAAATCAAAATCTTCGACAACTATGCATGGTGGGCAGCCCACGTGGTCCACTTTTAATTTATTATATTATAGAAATTATGAATTCGAGAAAACGGTCAACTCTTCCCGCCCTAGGGATGCATGCACCCAGAGACGTATATATTTTATATGATCGGTAAACCTTTGAGCCTGGACAAGAAATGTAAAGTTGATATTTCTTTTCTTTCTCAATTTGATCTTTCTGGAGTGCGTAAGTATAATACTTAGTCAAGTACTTGGTTCTCTTGTTTTTCTAGTTCAATAAAAAGAAAATGGCAGAGCGCTCACCAGAAACAGAGTACCCTATTAAGGCCTATGGCTGGGCAGCGAGAGACTCTTCCGGTCATCTCTCTCCCTTCAACTTCTCCAGAAGGTACCCTTTCGCAAACTCTGCCATTGGCCCTTTTCCCAATTCGTTTCTCTTCACACTGTTCGTAAATATACACTTGTGCATACGCATATATGTATACGTGTAGGTGATGCGTGATATGTGTACATATTGAATTGCAATGCAGGGAAACAGGCAAGGAAGACGTGAGGGTAAAGGTGTTGTATTGCGGAATCTGCGATACAGATTTTAACATGATGAAAAATATCTGGGAAACTGCTGTGTACCCTATGGTTCCCGGGTAATTATAACCTTGTGATCTTTTCTTTTGATTTGTTAAGGACTAAAACTATCTCAATCTCATCAAACATCTAACTAAACAAGATTTGGATGATCATGCTAGCCGGTATTTCATATAATGAGAATAGCTTATCTATC
The DNA here is from genome assembly GCF_054855325.1 of Carica papaya. NCBI lineage: Eukaryota > Viridiplantae > Streptophyta > Magnoliopsida > Brassicales > Caricaceae > Carica > Carica papaya. The sequence continues at coordinate 1,214,355 of NC_142312.1, read as the reverse complement.
ACAATTATCTCTTTTGTGTTGGATATATATATTATATATATGTATATTTTCATCACATATGCGTATATACCCGTTGGTATACCAACTTCTAACTTTAAATTCTTGCCTCTAAACATGCTACTACTTGTTATCATGAGAACAGTTCGATGCTTTTAACGGATTCACTGCTTGCAGACACGAAATTGTTGGAGAAGTGACAGAAGTTGGGAACAAGGTGAAGAAGGTCAAAATTGGTGATAAAGTCGGTGTTGGCTGTATTGTTGGTGCATGCCACTCTTGTGAGAATTGTGTCAATGACCTTGAAAATTATTGTCCCGAAATGATATTCACCTACAATTCCATTCACCTGGATGGCAAAATCACTTATGGAGGTTTTTCTGATCATGTAGTTGTTAATGAACATTACATCCTTCGAATTCCTAACAATGTACCACTTGATTCTCTTCCTCCTTTACTTTGTGCTGGAATTACAGTGTACAGTCCATTAAAATATTTTGGACTGGGGAAAGTTGGTAAACATGTAGGTATTGTAGGCCTTGGTGGTCTCGGTCATTTAGCTGTTAAATTTGCTAAAGCAATGGGTGCTCAAGTCACGGTAATTAGTACATCACCAAGCAAAAAAACTGAAGCTTTAGAATGTTTGGGTGCCGATGCATTTTTGGTTAGCCATGATGCTGACCAATTAGAGGTAATAAATTACATGTTTTTACATTTTAATTCAGACATCTTTGTTCTGATATTAAATTTCTTAATCACAGTTTGCTGCTGAGACAATGGATGGTGTTATTGACACTGTTTCTGCAGCTCATTCCCTCGCACCGTATTTTAGTCTATTGAAGTTGAGGGGACGACTTGTGTTGTTAGGTGCACCAGCTACGCCATTGGAAATACATCCACCATTGGAAATACATCCATATTCTTTGTATGATGGTAAGTATAGAAGAATATTTAATTAATATCAACAAATAATCTGATTGATTAATTAAGAATAAATTAAAAGGAAAATTTTTGTGAGAATTGAATCATTCCCGTTTAATTAGAGACTATAATATGTTAAACGACTTAAGTAATGCATTAACGAATTCTAAAAAATTAAATAGGAAGGAAAACAATAGTTGGGAGTTACATCGGAGGTATAAAAGAGACAGAAGAGATGATTGATTTTGCTGCAAAATACAACATAAAGGCAGATGTCGAGATTGTTCCAATCGATTACGTCAACATTGCTACGGAGCGAGTAGCTAAATCTGATGTCAAATATCGTTTTGTCATTGATGTTGGTAACACCTTAGCTGTTACAAAGCCTTAAACAAAAAAGGCCTGACTTGTTATGTTCAACATCTAGTATGCTATGTATGTGCTAGCGATATCGAAATGATTTTATCATTATTAATTTTATTATTGTTTGTAGATATTGAGAATAAATTTAATTTGTACATCCATTGGGAGTGAAAGTTTTGAATAATCATTTACATGTTTCTTTAAATTATGGTTATTTATATATTTGATTCAATAGAAACAATCTTATAGAATAAAATATAGTAAATGTTGACACGAAGATATTATATTTTACTCTAATTTAAATTCATAATGTGAATATGGAGGGCAGAACATGACTTATATTAATCCTCTGTCAATAAGAATATATAGGTACATAAAGATAAATATATTATATTTGAAAAATAATGACTAATAATAAAGGTCGAAGATAGTAAAAGATAAGAGATGATACTGAACAAACCATGTCTATTATCCTGAAACCTCACAAAATGATGGCAACAGAGAACAAAGATAGAACTTCTTTGAACTTGAGAAAAGTTTCTAGGAGAAATGATTATTAATGATGTTATGTAGTAAATTAGTCTTCGAAAGAACCTGAATATCAAGTTGTTTAAGGGCAACATGTTCTTGTATAAAGTGATGATACATGACCTTAATATATTATTATAATACTAATAATTATTGTTTTTATTGTTATGTATTCATTTTATGAATAAAATTTCTCTCCTATTTTGAACCCAATTTGAAACCCATACTCAATTTTTTTTTTGCTTTTGTTAATTTAAGAGGATTTTGTAATTTGATTCTTAGATCTTTAGAAATGATTTTATGTTGAAATCTATTATTGAATCTTGTTTTTTTTTTTTGAGAGGTTTCGAGGAAGAGAAGAACAAAGTTCCAAAGGAGCACACACTTAATTTTTGGCCTAAGTGTACCTCCTCACCTCTTTCTTCAAGAGATTAAGCATTCAAGTGTTTTAAAATATGTTTTTTATGTAATGGTAGTTCATAAAGAAAACCCCAAAGAAGCTAAAAAGAATAGCAAGAAAACTAGAAAATTGAACAACACAAGAGAGAAAAGTGTGGCCACATAGTTCATAATAATTTTTCAAACCACAATGTTGATAGAGCAAATTAAATATTTTCAAAAAAATTAAATATTGTAAAATTATGTCAAGTCACTTGTTTTGATATTCAACAGAGAGTTCATAATAATTTTTTGTATTATGAAATAGCGTTAATGTAAATTGTTTCTTATGATCCATAGTAAATTACGATATAAATTTAATATGTTACGTTCACATTAAATATCATTATGTACTTTTTTATCCTAACACAATTATGATCTTTTTTACTTGGTGATAAACAGTCTCTTTCAAGTCAAAGTTTGGCAAACCTATCTAATTTTAATTATTTTCAATTAATTTTCTTTTAAAAAAAAAATTATATTTAAGCATCTACAGTTATCAATGCAGTATGTAAACATTAATTATTAAACTTTGTTCATAAGTAGATGTTATAATCGCACACTCATAAAATTATTAAGTTTTTAAAAAATATTACGAATCATATTAAAATAATTAGTTTACATGATAGTGTAGGTTCTTTGTACCATTGAATAGTATTATTATTGAGTTTCTGATAAGTGACTAGTAATGTATATTATTTAACATTTGATTTCACTTTTAATATGATGAATAGTGAATTTTTTATTTTAAATTCCTAAAGTTTCAAAAATATTTTTTTTTTCTTGTAGATATTTATCCTGCATTGCTACTGTGAAAGTCGGGAGAGTCGCCCCTCTTTGGTGGCTACTTCTTAGGTAGAATAGATAAATTTGATATAATACCTCAGCAGGTGAGATGTCAGGATGGCCCAGGCCGTTCGGCCACGTATGCATACACACGGTGAGATCTGAAAATGTACGGTCCAGAGTTGTTTTGCAGATTCTATGGCTCCCAAAAGCCCATATAAAAGCTTCATTTTTAGCTCTTAGAGAGGAAAGAAGAACCTTAGCTTCCAGGGAAGGCAAAATGGGATTGGGGCCGAGAGAACGAAGTGAGGGGAAGAGCCTTGGCTGCATGAGGAGGAGGAGAGAGCAGTAGTCGTGAAGCTGGGATACGGCGGAAGGGGAGACATTGCAAGAAGAAGAAGAAGAAGAAGAAGAAGAGAAAAAAAAAGAAGAAAAAGAAAAAAAAAAGGAAAAAAAAGAAGAGCAGAGGGAAAAGCTAGGGGAAGAGGAAGGAAGAAGAAAAGAAAAACAAAAGAAAAAAATGAGAAGAGAAAAAAAAGGGAAAAAAAGAAAAAAAAGAAAGAAAAAAAGAAAGAAAAGAAAAAAAAAAGAAAAGAAAAGAGAAAGAAAAGGAAAGAAAAAAAAGAGAAAAAAAAGGAGAAAAAAATAAGAAAGAAAAATGAAAGGGTGGTGACCAAATATGATGTTGGTGCGCCGCCTGCGACAGCACGCGCTGATTCGATCATCAGCGCGTGGCACATTCGGTGACACGCGTGTGATGACGCGTGGTGACGTTAGCGACGGGGATAGTGTCTTTGAAGTTAAAATTTGTTCATAATTTCACGTAATATAGTTTTCAAAATTATTTATAATTTAGTATATGTGTTTTCTATTATAAATGAAGAAAATTATTTAAACGGTATTCGAATTTCTGAGAGGACCATAAATCGAACTAGAAAGGATTTTCAAAGCTTTTCCGATCACACCATATGTAAGAATTATGTGTATTTCGTACGAAGACATAAATTATATGTTTATGTAGACGTGTATATGTATAGTGCATTATGTGTGAATGTTTAAATGTATGTAATATAATATAAATATAATTAATGTCTAATTTGTATTTGTGTGTATTTATATAGTATATATATAAACGTTATTAGGCATGTGTGTGTATATATATAAAATATACGATATATGAGATATGAATTGATAAGAATAGAATTGATAAGAACAGAGCTGATAAGAACAGATGTGTGAATAAATATAAATATGGTATGTTGTGTGTGATTGTGTATATGTGTTTAAGTATGAATGTGTGTATGTATCGATAGAGATTGTGCGTAAATATAAATATATACTCTGTGTGAGACATATAACGAGGGTATATGTCTGTATTGTAATATATGTATGTATATTAATGTATGTACATATGTTATGCATGTGAAATGTATAACCAATGTGTGTACATGTAGAATTTAGGTACACTATACTTGTTGTGTGATATGGTGCAAATGTACGATGCACTGTACTTATTGTGTGATCTGGTACAGTTACGAGAGAAATATAAGAATTCTGTGCTTGCTATGTGGTCTGGTACATGATAATTCAGAAAGTGATTTGAAATGTATGACTCTTTTGTGCATGATTGTATTATGTATTTTTTTTTTGTATTTGTATTTTATTATGTTTAAAAATTGAGATATTAGGTACTAAATAAGTGAATTGAAAATGAGATAGATTTGAAAAGAATGTAGAGTGTAAGGACACTAGATCCCTAGTTATTTAGTCTGAATTAAGAAGGGGAAGGTATATGTGTGGTTGAAGTTTAACGGGTATGGTGAACTTGCACATGGATAGAGTTTGAAACCTAATCTAGACGTGAATAGATATTTGTGAGCATGGGTTACTTAGAAAACGTAACTATTGTGGCCAATGTGAGATTTTATGTGTGTGCTATCCATACGATGAGAGAATTTATTTCGCCTCTCCTCGACGATGATATAAACAGTATCGCACTATGAAATCTTAGATGTGATATTACAAGTGTATTGTGATATTTCGAGTGTAAGTGTTATTTGAAATAAGAACAAGAATTATGTTACAAGAGTGAGGATTATAATATTTTCGTGTGATGACTTGTTTTGTTGTGTATTTAATTGAGATATTTTAATTGACACTTTCTTGATTATAAGTATTGTTATATTTTATATATTGTGTGAATATATGTATATAAGTGTCTGTTATGTTAGAACAATATTTATTTTCAAATTCGTAGATCCCTAAAATTAAACATACATCCTCATACTAAATTAAAGAGAAATATAATCAAAAGCGTACCTTAATCCATCGCAGAAGATTTGTTCACGTCGGCATTAGAATCTTCCAAATCAATATAATCATGTGGTATTGCACTTCTCATTTCTCTTGTGAATCTTCTTAATGACATAAGTTTTTGAGGGTATGAAGTTTATATTTCAGGAACAGTTTTCTGAATAGGAACGGAAGATATATTGTTAGGTATAAGAACCTGGTCCTGATTATTGTCAAGGGCACCTGAGGGAATAAGAATATTGACCCGTTCATCTTCAAAAACAAGGTCGTGAACTTTTTCTCCCCCCGCAAACTCAACATCCTCAAATAATTGGGCATTTCTCATCTAAAAAATTATCCTAATAGTGTGATAATAAAATTTATAACCCTTGAATCCCTCAGAATAACCAATAAATAACAACTAACATCTTGGAATCAAGTTTCTTTTCCTATGGGCTATAAGGCCTAGCCTCAGTTGAACATCCACAAATGTGCAACTGTCTCAAATTAGGCTTCTTACCCGTCAAAAGTTCATAAGGGGTCTTTAAAGTTTTTTAGTTAGAATTTTATTGAGTAAATATGTTGCAGTTTTTAATGCTTCTCCCCAAAGTGATTCAGGTAAGGTAGAATGATTAATCATACTCCTTATCATATCCTTAAATGTTCTGTTTCGTCATTTAGCATCACCATTCATGTTAGGAGAACTTTACATGGTGTACTGTAAGATAACCTTTGGGAATCGAGCAAACGGCCCTAGACACTGTTTACCTGATCCATCTGATCTACCATAGTATTTACCACCATAGTAAGATCTAATAGCTTTAATCCTTTTGTTGAGTTAATTTTTAAATTATACTTTAAAACTTTTGCACACATCTAGAGATTGAGACTTTTCATGAATGAGATATAGGTAGTCATATCCTAAATAATCATCTGTGAACATTATAAAATATTGTTGACAATTCCAAGAAACCGTAGGGAACGATCCACAAATATCTAATACGTTCGTAGCTCTGTTTGCACCTAATCTTTTAATATTTGTATGTTTTCCCTTGATACAACGAACACATCTATTAAAATATAAAAAATCAAGGAGAGAGAGAATTTTTTATGACACAACTCTCTCAATTCTCTTTTGGGAGATGTGACATAATCTTTTGTGCCATAAAGAAGCAGAATTCTCATTGATTAATTTTTTCTTTATACCTCTTATAGCAACATGTAAGGATTCATTATAAAAAATAATTATATCAAGCAAATAAAGATTATCATGCACTGACAAAGAATTAGAACCAACCAAATTTGAATTAAGAAAAAGACTAAATTTTTTATTTTCAAATGAACATAAATAACCAAAATTTTCTAATACAGAAACAGAAATCACATTCTGTCTAAATGACGGTATAATAAAAATCTCTTCTAAATCCAAATAAAATCCAGTACTTAACATTAATATAAATTTGCCAATTGCTTCCACCTTTACTAGTTTGCCATTATCCACATAAATGAATATGACACCATCACTTGGTTTGCAGTAATGGAGGCAACACTACATAGAGACACTGATATTAGTTGTGGCCCCAGAATCTATCCATTAGGTGTGTATTGATACAAAAGTTAAATTAACCTCAATGCAAACAAAATTAAGAAGCATACATTTTTTTGTGCACCACACATGATAGTTAGCACATTACTTCTTTTAGTGTCTCAGAACTTAATAGAAGAAACAAATATTTTCCATCTAAGCCTTTTGTTGCTTCTTATATTGTATTGGAACCTTAATAAATTTACCTGTTTGCTTTTTCTTATTCTTTTTATTCTTGGAGATCACTTCTAAATGAGCACTCTCTGTCCTCTCAGACTTGAGTCTTTCCTCCTCTTGAGCACATGTGAAATGAGTTCATTCAGATTTTAGGATTCTTTCTAATAGTTGTATGTCACCTTAAAATGATTAAATTATGGTAAAAGAGAAATTAAAACAAAGTACACAAATACTTCTTTTGACAATTCCACTCTAAGTGCTTTGAGCTTTGCATGGACATGTGACATCTCCATTATGTGCTCTCTAATGTCTCTATTTCCCTTATACCTAATGGAAACAAGAGTCGAATGAAATATACATACTTCGACCGTATCACTTCTGGAGAATTGTTATTCTAGAGAATGCATAAAATCTCTAACTATTGTGATCTCATCGGACATAGTGCCTAAAAAACCTATGGAATGGTCTATTTCATAACCAACATATTTATACGGTTTGATCGATCTCATCTTTCAAACTCTTTCTTTTCCTCATGAGTGCTGTTAGGAGTAATCGGATCGGGTTGATCAACCCGTAAAGCCTAATCCAGATCCATAACTTCAAGCACAAGTTGAACATTATTCTTCAATTGCTTGAAATTTGTGCCGTTCAACATTGGAAAAGAATTAACATTTGCGGTGATACTTCCAGTAAAAAAAGGAAGTTGAACAGAGAACATACAAAAATAAATTAATTAATATTCACATAAAACTATAAATTATAAAATTTAATAATAAATTTTAAATAAATGTATATTTCCATATCAAGATACCGAACACTCCATTAACTCTCTATCTTTGGACCGAATATTAACTTGTAAGTGATACCCTGTAACAGTAATTAAATACAGACAATAGAGAAATATCAAATAATAAACATTCCTTTAGATTGATTTAAAGTTCATATGTCATACTGAATAATTATCACATATTCATTACCTCAAAAATGGAATGCAATAATGTTAAATATTAATATTTCTTTGGGCCGATTAACATTCATATAAATTATACTCATATAACTATTTACATTATAAAATAAATAAATAATACACAAGAGATATTACTTTGGTGACATATGTTAATTAAATTATTTTAATATGTATATACACATACTAATATTAAAATTCAAAATTAAAACCAAATTTAAACTAAATTATGAAGAAAATCAACTATAAAATAACAAAAAAATACTTATATTTTTTCAAGAGTTAATTGTTGACTAGTCAAAGTCAACTTTAACCATTGACCAGTCAAGTGTTGATCATCAACCGTTGACCATTGACTGATCAACTGTTAACCGTTGACTGGGTTGGGTCAACACCCGTCGGGTCCATGCCGAGTTGAGTCTAGACCGAGTTGGCCCATCCCAAACGGACCTGAATTTTGGGCCAGCCGATTGGATCTTTTCTCTTATTGTAATCTAAGCCCACATAATTATAATTTTTAAAACTTAAACATAAACAACTCATCAAACCCAAAACTCTCACCCTTTTAATTTTAAACAAAAAATTAAATAGTAAATTAAATTCATGCAATCTGTAATGGTTGCTTCTTCATGTAGAGTGGCGGTCGGCCATTGCTTTATTTATTTTTTATTTTTATATATATATACATACATGCTTAAAATATATATATATATATATACATATACAATACTTAATTTCTTAATATATATGTTTCTTAATTTTTTGCATATATATATATATTTATTCAACTAAACAAAAACAAATCCAAAATCTAAAGTTTTGAATCTAAAATCTAAAATTACATAATAAAAAACAAAAATAAAACTTTCTCAAAACGTTCGATACGATAAATGGCTATGATACTAATTGTTAGAATAATATTTCTTTTCAAATTCATAGATCTGTAAAATTAAATATACATCATTGTACTGAATTAAAGAGAAATATAATCATAAGTGTACCTGAATCTATCGCAGGAGATTTGTTCACGTTCGGCGGTAGGATCTTCCGAATCAATACGGCGCCTTGAAACTAGTTTTTTATGGTGACGGGATTTCAGAAAAATAAAATGACAGCCTTTTGATTCGGGGATCATAATCGCCTTTTATATCGACTAAGTTTTGCAATTTTCATTTCGTCCATGATACAATGAGAATATTACAAAAATAGTATCCGCACATTATAAGTTCATACTTAAACTCGATCTATTAAGATCCAATATTGTTCAATCATATTTGATCAGTTTTAAATGAGTCCATTAAATTGACAGCCTGATATGTATACTAAACCCCACATTAGAAAAATCAAACACGTTATAAAATCTTTTTTCTTACTGAGATCATGAAGCTCACCCCAATTCACCCTTATTTAGGTGAGAGGAGATGAGAAACAAGTCCAAGATTAATAGACAATAGTGAAAAAAACCTTGTTAATTTCTATTTTAGATTTGTAAATTAATTTAGATTACTTAATTGTTTGTAACAAGTAATTATCCTCTCATAAAAGATGTGTATTAAAATATAATTCTGTTACATATTTAATATTTATATATTCTGCTAATTGAAAATATTGTGTTAACGTTCGTACCCACCGATATTGAGATTCGAACTATTATATTTGAGTGAAAATAAATATATAAAAGCAAAGCGAATGTTGAAACAGATCAACTTTTGGCATATTGCACAAAGAGAACTCTCTAGCAAATAATTTGGCTAAAATGATTAGGTTTGGGATCAAGAATCTAAATTACATGGGCTGTGGGAAGTTGGAATATACAATTAGAGTAAGTGAAACGGAATGGAAGTTCTCAGCTTTTATCTTTGTTTTAAATGCCAATGTAATTTAATAGATAGCAACCTATTTAGATTATGATGTTTTTAGCACTATATTACTTTCTCGTAATCATATTTCATGGTTTAGACCATCTGTGATGAATAAATATTTAAGAAAAACGAGTAGTCCATACAAAATTCTAAAAAATGAAAAATAGAGGCTATATATGATTCGAAATTTAAATGGTATGATATATTTAATTAAGGTTAACTAAGTGGTATCATTTGCACGTTGTGACGACGATTGTTATTTTTAAATTAGAAAATTTTTAAATTTAAAAGTAATTATGTCATAAAAATAATTTAATTTTTATTATTGCATGTAATTAAAAGTTTCAAAATGTTCACAAAAGATGCATGACATTATCAATAGAAACTTAACATCAGCTTTAAGATACATAACAATAGAGCGAAAGACTTTGAAAAAGTTTCCAAACAGTTACAGAAACTAAGAAACATGTTAAGATCCTTAGTTAAATGTGGAATTTGTAGAAGGCAAGGTATTGCCAACGTCAACTACAAATCGATATTTAACATCAGCTTTAGGATGCATAACAATAGAACGAAAGATTTTGAAAAAGTTTCCAAAAAATTACAGAAACTAAGGAACATGCTTAGATCCTTAGTTAAATGTGGAATTTGTAGAAGGCAAGATATTGCCAACATCAATCACAAATCGATATTTAACATCAGCTTTAGGATGCATAACAATAAAGCGAAAGACTTTGAAAAAGTTTCCAAAGAGTTACAGAAATTAAGGAACATGCTAGCATCCTTAATTAAATGTGGAATTCGCAGAAGGCAAAGTATTCCCAACGTCAACCACAAATCGATATCTAACATTAGATTTAGCGAGTCGTTCTGTAGCCTGATTAAGATAATCTGCTGAAATAACCTCCACATCTGCATTTACGTTGTGTTTTGCTGCAAAATCAATCATTTCTTGAATCTCATATGTTGCTCCGTATGCACTACCAACTACAGTTTTTCTTCCTGTTTTGTCACATGCATGCAGTCAGTGTATGAATATTAGTTTTGAACATTTATTGATAATATGTATGGAATATGTTTGAGTTAATTTGGTATCATTTGTTCGAAAATAAGTACTTAGTTTAAGTATGTTCTTAATGATTAATTCTTTTTAATTACCAGTTCTAGATTAAAATAGCTTATTTAATAAGCATTTTATCTGCATGCAATATTTTTCATATGTATATATATATATGCATATGCATTTACCTTTCGTCAAAGGTAAGGTTGGTAATTCTAGTGAGTTGTCTGGACCCACTAAGACAAGTTGTCCATGAGACTTGAGTAGGTCAATTAATGGTGTGATAGGATGAGAAACAGAAACTGTGTCGAGAATACCATCCATACTGCCCATCGCAGCCTGCGCGTCCAACATTTATATCCATAGATAAGTTATTTAAATAAATATTTCATCAATAATTAACATATATAACTATATATATATATATATATATATATATATATATATATACACCTGCATTTCGTCGTGGTCACTACTATGCAAAAAAGAATCAGCACCTAAACGTTCCAAGGCATCAATTTTCTTACTAAGTGAGCTACTGATGACAGTAACTTTGGCCCCCATTACTTTGGCAAATTTAACAGCTAAATGACCTAAGCCACCGAGGCCTACAATACCAACATGCTTTTCTGATTCTGCAAGTCTGAAGTATTTCAATGGACTGTATACTGTAATTCCGGCACAAAGTAAAGGTGGAGCAGTATGGAGTAATATATTATCAGGAAATCGAACGACATAACGTTCATTGGCAACCATATGATTTGATAACCCTCCATATGTTACAGTCCCATCGTTGTGGTCGATGAAGTTGAAGCTGAAAATCCTTTTACGACAAAAAATTTCGAAGCTTTCCATACAACTTTCACACGAGTGACATGCACCAACTAATGTCCCAACACCTACTTTATCGCCAACTTTAAACTTTATCACCTTGCATCCAACTTGTGTCACTTCTCCTACAATTTCATGCCTGTAAAATCGTAGGTAATCTGTTTTATACATAAATTTTATTACCATTTTTTATATTTATTACATTGCAATAATAAAATAAAATTAATAATATTAACTGATATCTTCTTACCCAGGAACAAGAGGATAGATGGTTTGGGCATCAGAAAATTCATTTTTCATTGCTAACAGATCTGCAACACAGAGGCCGCAATATAAGATCTTAAGCCTCACATCCTCCTCACCAGTTTCCCTGCTCACAAAAACTTATGTAATCAATCAACTGTACATATTTTATGCAATTATAGATTTTTTCTCGTAGAGAAATAAACTAAATGGTTGATAACGTGTTCCTCTAAGACTACATTATCAAAGAAGAAAAGGTAAATACACCTAAACAGAAAGAAAAGGAAAGTAAGAATTATGAGAAGGTAGGGAAGTAGGATCACCTTCTTGAGAAGTTGAAAGGAGAGAGATGACCAGACGAGTCTCTTGCTGCCCAGCCAAAGGCCTTAACAGGATGTTCTTCTTCCGGTGACAATCCCATTCTGCTTTCTTTAGTTTGATTCAAAGAGGGGGGTTACTTGTCTGTATGTGTATGTGTACGTACGAGTGACAGAACAAAAGGAGGATTTATAGCTAACAATGGTGTATCGCACACGTAGAAAAATATATATACATGATATACATCGGGAGAGAGGGTGAGAAATAATATTTCAATACATCCAGATCAATTGAAGATCTAGCCAGTTAGCCATGTGCATCTGGTTTCTTAATTAACAATTGTTATCTTATCAAACACGTCTTTCCCAATAAGCTAACTCTGCGTCTATATCTTTTGATTGCAAAGTTTAAAATAGAAATTTAAAAATTTATTTTGAATAAAATAAAATTATATATATCATATTGTATTTAAAAATGATTTCTTTAGTTTGATTCAAAGAGGACGGCTACTTGTCTGTATATCTATGTGTACGTATGAGTGACAGAACAAAAGGAGGATTTATAGCTAACAATGGTGTATCGCACACGTAGAAAAATATATAGACATGACAGATAGATACATAGATATACAGGAAGAGAGAGAGATTAAACAAGAGAGAGATTAATTAAGCCGGCTTTTGCAGACTGGAGGCTGCGCCTAAATCGGAATTTGATTTCTATATCTTATTAATGATATTATAGATGTTTACTTGATAGATTTTGCAAATAAAATTTGAAGTTTATTATTACTACAAGGAAATAACCATCTTATCTTTCCTTGTCCTTCACTTGTGCTCGTATTCATCCTTCTCTATATATATATAGATGTAAACCACATCTAATCCTTAAGAAATCTTCATTTCTCGAAGCAAGAAAAAGAAAAAATAATTAAAAACGGAAGAGAAGCGGATAAGGAGGAGGAGAAGACCGAGCGGCGGCCAGAAAGAGAGAGAGAGGAGACCAGCCGATGCTGGCTGGAGAGAGAGATTCTTTGAAAGGAAAGGAGAGGGAGATTCTTTGAAATTTAGTCCAAACGTAAATAGATAGTTATGAATAAACGAGTCAACGTAACGGCTGTAATTAATATGAGATTGAGATTGAGTGCCTACTATAATTGAATATAAGTTGAAAATTAAATTAAATTATATTCTAAACATATATAATTCTTCTTTAAAATTTAAATAGATATTTACGAATATATAAGTCAATGTAGTTAATATAATTGTTGTAATTAATATGAGATTGTGTGCGTACTATACATATAATAGGAGAATTCTATTTGTCTATATTTAATAACTATATAAATAATATTTAAAGAAGGTAAAAAAAATTGAATACTTTACGTTAAAAATTAAATTAAATTATATTTTAAATATTGAATTGAATTATAAATATTGAACTAGACCAATATTTTTTAAGATTCTTTGAGCAATCATGCTAGACTTCGATTCATCAATTGGATCCAAATTATTTTTTATTGAATCAAATTAAATTGCAAAATCATACAAGTTGAATTTTAATTTGATGTTGTATCATTTCATATGGATATAAAATATAATATTAAAAGATCCCAATAACAACCAAATATTTTTTTTTAAAGAAAAAATTATGAAGTAATTAAAAATAAGCACGTTTATCTCATTATTTAGAATTAATAATCAAATAAAAATAAAATAAATGCAGCTATGAAGTTATAGTCTTCTGCAACCATAGTCTATAAAATATTAATTAATAATGAAATTTATTATCACAGCTAAGAAATCAAAATCTTCCACAACTATAATGAATAAAATATAAGCACGTTTATCTCCACGTTAATTAATTATTAAATCTTAAAAATTAAGATAAAGATCAAATATAAATAAACAAAAAGCAGATCAAATATGAGCTCGTTTCAGATCTGGTGATTAATGATCAGGAATTAATCGTATAAAATAATGATGAACATATGTTATATAAATAGTTGTACCACGCATGGTGAAGCAGCCCACTTGGTCCAGTTTTAATTTATTATATTATAGAAATTATGAATTCGAGAAAATTTGTAAGTTTGATTTTTATAAAATAAAATAAAATAAATATATATCAGTGATCTACTAAAAAAAATATTATAATAATAATAATTAACGTAAGAAAGGGTCAACTCTTCCCATCCTGGGGATGCATGCAACCAGAGACGTATATATTTATATGATCGGTAAACCGTTGAGCCTGGACAAAAAATATAAAGTTGATACTTCTTTTCTTTCTCAATTTGATCTTTCTGGAGTGCGTAAGTATAATACTTAGTCAAGTACTTGGTTCTCTTGTTTTTCTAGTTCTATAAAAGGAAAATGGCAGAGCGCTCACCAGAAACAGTGTACCCAATTAAGGCCTATGGTTGGGCAGCGAGAGACTCTTCCGGTCATCTCTCTCCCTTCAACTTCTCCAGAAGGTACCCTTTCGCAAACTCTGCCATTGGCCCTTTTCTCAATTCGTTTCTCTTCACACTGTTCGAAAATATACACTTGTGCATACGCATATATGTATACGCGTAGGTGATGCGTGATATGTGTACATATTGAATTGCAATGCAGGGGAACAGGCGAGGAAGACGTGAGGGTAAAGGTGTTGTATTGTGGAATCTGCGATGGAGATCTTTGCATAACAAAAAATATCTGGGAAACTGCTGTGTACCCTATGGTTCCCGGGTAATTATAACCTTGTGATCTTTTCTTTTGGTTTGTTAAGGACTAAAACTATCTCAATCTCATCAAACATCTAACTAAACAAGATTTGGATGGTCACGCTAGCCGGTATTTCGCATAATGAGAATAGCTTATCTATCACAATTATCTCTTTTGTGTTGGATATATATATTATGTATATGTATATTTTCGTTACATATGCGTATATATCCGTTGGTATGCCAACTTCTAACTTTAAATTCTTGCCTCTAAACATGCTACTACTTGTTATCATGAGAACAGTTCGATGCTTTTAACGGATTCACTGCTTGCAGACACGAAATTGTTGGAGAAGTGACAGAAGTTGGGAACAAGGTGAAGAAGGTCAAAATTGGTGATAAAGTCGGCGTTGGCTGTATTGTTGGTGCATGCCACTCTTGTGAGAATTGTGTCAATGACCTTGAAAATTATTGTCCCGAAATGATATTCACCTACAATTCTATTCACCTGGATGGCAAAATCACTTATGGAGGTTTTTCTGATCATGTAGTTGTTAATGAACATTACATCCTTCGAATTCCTAACAATGTACCACTTGATTCTCTTCCTCCTTTACTTTGTGCTGGAATTACAGTGTACAGTCCATTAAAATATTTTGGACTGGGGAAAGTTGGTAAACATGTAGGTATTGTAGGCCTTGGTGGTCTTGGTCATTTAGCTGTTAAATTTGCTAAAGCAATGGGTGCTCAAGTCACGGTAATTAGTACATCACCAAGCAAAAAAACTGAAGCTTTAGAACGTTTGGGTGCCGATGCATTTTTGGTTAGCCACGATACTGACCAATTAGAGGTAATAAATTACATGTTTTTACTTTTTAATTCAAATATCTTTCTTCTGATATTAAATTTCTTAATCACAGTTTGCTGCTAAGACAATGGATGGTGTTATTGACACTGTTTCTGCAGCTCATTCCCTTGAACCATATTTTAGTCTATTGAAGTTCAGGGGACGACTTGTGTTGTTAGGTGCACCAGCTACGCCATTGGAAATACATCCATATTCTTTGTATGACGGTAAGGATAGAAGAATATTTAACTAATACAAAAAACAAATGTGATTGATTAACTAAGAATTGATGGAAAAAGAAAATACTCTAAGTAAAGATACCCAACTTGTTGTTAGAATCAAGATAATATAAATAATGCATTAACGAGTTCTAAAAAATTAAATAGGAAGGAAAGAAATAGTTGGGAGTTACATCGGAGGTATAAAAGAGACAGAAGAGATGATTGATTTTGCTGCAAAACACAACATAAAGGCAAATGTCGAGATTGTTCCAATCGATTATGTCAACATGGCTATGGAGCGAGTTGCTAAATCTGATGTCAAATATCGTTTTGTCATTGATGTTGGTAACACATTACCTGTTACAAAGCCTTAGGAAAAAAAAAAAGAAGATCTGGCTTGCTATGTTCAACATCTAATATTCTATGTATGTCCCTTGCGACTTCGAAATGCTTTTATCATCATTAATTTTATTATTATTTGCATACATTGAGAATAAATTTATTTGTACATCCATTGAGAGTGAAAGTTTTGAATAATCATTTACATGTTTCTTTGAATTATGGTTATTTATATATTTAATTCAATAAAAATAATCTTATAGAATAAAATATAGTAAATATTGAGATGAAAATATTATATTTTACTCCAATTTAAATTCACGATGTGAATATGGAAGGCAGAACATGACTTATAGTAATCCTATGTCAATAAGAATATATAGGTGCATAAAAATAAATATATTACATTTGAAAAATAATGACTAATAATAAAGGATAAGATATGATACTAATAGTTATTATTTTTATTGTTATGTATTCATTTTTGCTTTTGTTAATTTAAGAGGATTTTGTAATTTGATTCTTAGATCTTTAGAAATGATTTTGTGTTGAAATCTATTATTGAATCTTGTTTTTTTTTTTTTTTGAGAGGGTTCGAGGAAGAGAAGAACAAAGTTCCAAAGGAGCGCACTCTTAATTTTGGCCTAAGTGGTGTACCTCCTCACCTCTTTCTTCAAGAGGTTAAGCATTCAAGTGTCTTAAAATATATTTTTTATGTAATGGTAGCTCATAAAGAAAACCGCAAAGAAGCTAAAAAGAATAGCAAGAAAAATAGAAAATTGAACAACACAAAAGAGAGAAAAGCGTGGCCACATAGTTCATAATAATTTTTCAAACCACAATGTTGATAGAGCAAATTAAATATTGTAAAATTTTGTCAAGTCATTTGTTTTGATATTCAACAGAGAGTTCATAATAATTTTTCGTATTATGAAATAGCGTTAACAAAATAGTGTAAATTGTTTTTTATAATCCATAGTAAATTATGATATAAATTTAATATGTTACTTTCACATTAAATATCATTATGTACTTTTTTATCTTAACACAATTATGACCTTTTTTGCTTGGTGAAAAGAGTCTCTTTCAAGTCGAAGTTTGGCAAACCTATCTAATTTTAATTATTTTTAATTAATTTTTTTAAAAAAATTATATTTAAGCATCCACAGTTATCAATGCAGTCTGTAAACATTAATTATTAAACTTTGTTCATAAGTAGATGTTATAATTGCACACTCATAAAATTATTAAGTTTCTAAAAAATATTACGAATCATATTAAAATAATTAGTTTACATGATAGTGTAGGTTCTTTGTACCATTGAATAGTATTATTATTGAGTTTCTGATAAATGACTAGTAATGTATAATATTTAGCATTTGATTCCACTTTTAATATGATGAATAGTGAATTTTTTATTTTAAATTCCTAAAGTTTCAAAAATATATTTTTTTTCTTGTAGATATTTATCCCGCATTGCTACAGTAAAAGTCGGGAGAGTCACCCCTCTTTGGTGGCTACTTCTTAGGTAGAATAGATAAATTTGATGTAATACCTTAGCAGGTGAGGTGTTAGGACGACCCAGGCTGTTCGGCCGCGTGTGCATACACGCGGCGAGATCTAAAAATGTACGATCCATATTTGTCTTATAGACTCTATGGCTCCCAAAAGCCCATATAAAAGCTTCATTTTCAGCTCTTAGAGAGGAAAGAAGAACGTTAGCTGCCAGGGAAGGCAAAACGGGATCGGGGTCGAGAGAACGAAGTGAGGGGAAGAGCCTTGGCCGCATGAGGACGAGGAGTGAGCAGTAGTCGCGAAGTTGGGATGCGGCGGAAGGGGAGACGTTGCGGGAAGAAGAAGAAGAAGAAGAAGAAGAAAGGAAAAGAAAGAACAAGAAGAAAAAAAAAGATGAGGAAGAAAAAGAAAAAAAAAAGAAAAAAGAAGAATAGCAGAGGGAAAAGCTAGGGGAAGAGGAAGGAAGAAGAAAAGAAAAACAAGGAAAAAAAGGGGAAGAGAAAAAAAAGGAAAAAAAAAAGAAAAAAAAGAAAGAAAAAAAGAAAGAAAAGAAAAAAAAAAGAAAAGAAAAGAGAAAGAAAAGGAAAGAAAAAAAAAGAGAAAAAAAAAGAAAAAAAAAGGAGAAAAAAAATTAAGGAAGAAAAATGGAAGAGTAGTGACCAAATATGATGTTGGTGTACCGCATGCGACAACACGCACTGATTCAATCATCAGCGCGTGGCACATCGATGACATGCGTGTGATGGACGTGGTGACGTTGGCGACGGGAACAGTGTCTTCGAAGTTAAAATTTGTTCATAATTTCACGTAATATAGTTTTTAAAATTATTTATAATTTAATATATGTGTTTCCAACTATAAATGAAAAAAATTATTTAAACGGTATTCGAATTTCTGAGAGGAAATCGAACTAGAAATGATTTTCAAAGCTTTTTCGATCACACCATAAGTAAGAATTATATGTATTTCGTACGAAAACATAAATTATATGTTTATGTAGATGTGTATATGTATAATACATTATGTGTGAATGTTTAAATGTATGTAATATAATATAAATATAATTAATGTCTAATTTGTATTTGTGTGTATTTATATAGTACATATATCTACGTTATTAGGCATGTGTGTGTGTATATATACAATATACAATATATGAGATATGAATTGATAAGAATAGAATTGATAAGAACAGAGCTGATAAGAACAGATGTGTGAATAAATATGATATATGGTATGTTGTGTGTGATTGTGTGTATGTATCGATAGAGATTGTGCGTAAATATAAATATATACTCTGTGTGAGACATATAATGAGGGTATATGTCTGTATTGTAATATATGAATGTATATTAATGTATGTACATATGTTATGCATGTGAAATGTATAATCAATGCGTGCACATGTGTAATTTAGGTACACTGTACTTGCTGTGTGATATGGTGTAAATGTACGATGCACTGTACTTGTTGTGTGATCTAGTACAGTTGCGACAAAAATATGAGGATTCTATGCTTGTAATGTGGTCTGGTACATGATAATTCAGAAAGTGATTTAAAATATATGACTCTTTTGTGCATGATTGTATTATATATTTTTTGTGTGTGTATTTGTATTTTATTATGTTTAAAAATTGAGATATTAGGTATTAAATAAGTGAATTGAAAATGAGAGAGATTTGAAAGGAGTGTAGAGTGTAAGAACACTAGATACCTAGTTGTTTAGTCTGAATTAAGAAGGGGAAGGTATGTGTGTGGTTGAAGTTTAACGGGTATGGTGAACTTGCACATGGATAGAGTTTGAAATCTAGTCCAGACGTGGATAGATATTTGTGAGCATGGGTTACCTAGAAAACGTAATTGTTGTGGTCAATGTGAGATTTTGTGTGTGTGCTATCCATGCGATGAAAGAATCTATTTCACCTCTCCTCGACGAGGATATAAACGGTATCGCACTATGAAATCTTAGATGTGATATTACAAGTGTATTGTAATATTTCTAGTGTAAGTGTTATTTGAAATAAGAACAAGAATTATGTTACAAGAGTGAGGATTATAATATTTTCGTGTGATGACTTTTTTGGTTGTGTATTTAATTGAGATATTTTGTTTGACACTTTCTTGATTATAAGTATTGTTATATTTTATATATTGCGTGAATATATGTATGTAAGTGTCCGTTATGTTAGAACAATATTTCTTTTCAAATTCGTAGATCTCTAAAATTAAACATACATCCTCAAACTAAATTAAAGAGAAATATAATCAAAAACGTACCTGAATCCATCGCAGAAGATTTGTTCACGTCGGCATTAGAATCTTTCAAATCAATATGGCGCTTTAAAACTAATTTTTTCTAGTGGCGTAGTTTCAAAAAAATAAAATGATAACCTTTTGATTCAGGGGTCATAACTGCCGTTTATATCTACTAACTTTTATAATTTTCATTTCGTCTATCATAAAATGAGAATATTATAAAAACTGTATCTGCACATTGCAAGCCAATACTTAAACCCAATGCATTAAGACCCAATATTGTTTAACTATATTTGATTACTTTTAAATGAATCCATTAAATTGACAGCTTAATATGCATAATCTCCCACTTAGACTTTATGTGACACCTTAACTATGCGTTAATAACTGTAGGAGTACTCAGAACTATGCTATCAATATGTGAATGCATCACCAAAAAATCTCATTCATCAATCATAAAGACATAGTATCAAAGCACCATCACAATAATTAACGTAACTAAACCCATCAATGGTCACGTATATCAGTATAACCGAATGACAGGATCGAGCATGGATGTGGAGCATGGAAATTACACGCTATGTGATCTAACTATACCTATTTCTAACTAGTTTTCCGTTAATCTTAATTTTTGGCCTAAGTGGTGTACCTCCTCACCTCTTTCTTCAAGAGGTTAAGCATTCAAGTGTCTTAAAATATGTTTTTTATGTAATGGTAGCTCATAAAGAAAACCGCAAAGAAGCTAAAAAGAATAGCAAGAAAACTAGAAAATTGAACAACACAAAAGAGAGAAAAGTGTGGCCACATAGTTCATAATAATTTTTCAAACCACAATGTTGATAGAGCAAATTAAATATTTTCAAAAAAATTAAATATTGTAAAATTATGTCAAGTCATTTGTTTTGATATTCAACGGAGAGTTCATAATAATTTTTCGTATTATGAAATAGCGTTAATGTAAATTGTTTCTTATGATCCATAGTAAATTACGATATAAATTTAATATGTTACTTTCACATTAAATATCATTATGTACTTTTTTATCCTAACACAATTATGACCTTTTTTACTTAGTGATAAACAGTCTCTTTCAAGTCGAATTTTGGCAAACCTATCTAATTTTAATTATATTCAATTAATTTTCTTTTTTTAAAAAAATTATATTTAAGCATCTACAGTTATCAATGCAGTCTGTAAACATTAATTATTAAACTTTGTTCATAAGTAGATGTTATAATCGCACATTCATAAAATTATTAAGTTTCTAAAAAATATTACGAATCACATTAAAATAATTAGTTTACATGATAATGTAGGTTCTTTGTACCATTGAATAATAATATTATTGAGTTTCTGATAAATGACTAGTAATGTATAGTATTTAGCATTTGAGTCCACTTTTAATATGATGAATAGTGAATTTTTTATTTTAAATTTCTAAAGTTTCAAAATTTTTTTTTTCTTGTAGATATTTATCCCGCATTGCTATTGTGAAAGTCGGGAGAGTCACCCCTCTTTGGTGGCTACTTCTTAGGTAGAATAAATAAATTTGATGTAATACCTCAGCAGGTGAGGTGTCAAGACGGCCCAGGCCGTTCGACCATGTGTGCATACACGCAGCGAGATCTGAAAATGTTCGGTCCAGATTTGTCTTGCAGATTCTATGGCTCCCAAAAGCCCATATAAAAGCTTCATTTTCAGCTCTTAGAGAGGAAAGAAGAACCTTAGCTGCCAGGGAAGGAAAAGCGGGATCGGGGTCGAGAGAATGAAGTGAGGGGAAGAGCCTTGGCCTCATGAGGAGGAGGAGTGAGCAGTAGTCGCGAAGCTGGGATGCGGCAGAAGGGGAGACGTTGGGGGAAGAAGAAGAAGAAGAAGAAGAAGAAGAATAAATGAAAAGAAATAAGAAAAAGAAAAAAAAAATGAGAAGAAGAAAAAAAAAGAAAAAGAAGAAGAGCAGAGGGAAAAGCTAGGGGAAGAGGAAGGAAGAAGAAAAGAAAAACAAAGGAAAAAAAGGAGAAGAGAAAAAAAAGAAAAAAAAGAAAAAAAAAAGAAAAAAAGAAAGAAATGAAAAAAAAAAAAAAAAAAAAGAGAAAGAAAAAAAAAGAAAAAAAAGAGAAAAAAAAAGAAAAAAAAGGAGAAAAAAAAAATTAAGGAAGAAAAATGGAAGGGTGGTGACCAAATATGATGTTGGTGCGCCGCATGCGACAACATGCACTGATTTGATCATCAGCGCGTGGCACATTAGGTGACATGCGTGTGATGGCACATGGTGACGTTGGCGACGGGGATAGTGTCTTCGAAGTTAAAATTTGTTCATAATTTCACATAATATAGTTTTCAAAATTATTTATAATTTAGTATATGTGTTTTCTATTATAAATGAAGAAAATTATTTAAACGATATTCGAATTTCTGAGAGGACCATAAATCGAACTAGAAAGGATTTTCAAAGCTTTTCCGATCATACCATAGGTAAGAATTATGTGTATTTCGTACGAAAACATAAATTATATGTTTATGTAGATGTGTATATGTATAGTGCATTATGTGTGAATGTTTAAATGTATGTAATATAATATAAATATAATTAATGTCTAATTTGTATTTGTGTGTATTTATGTAGTATATATATATCTACGTTATTAGGCATGTGTGTGCATATATATAAAATATACGATATATGAGATATGAATTGATAAGAATAGAATTGATAAGAACAGAGCTGATAAGAACAAATGTGCGAATAAATATATATATATATGGTATATTGTGTGTGATTGTGTGTATGTGTTTAAGTATGAATGTGTATATGTATCGATAGAGATTGTGCGTAAATATAAATATATACTCTGTGTGAGACATATAACGAGGGTATATGTCTGTATTGTAATATATGTATGTATATTAATGTATGTACATATGTTATGCATGTGAAATGTATAACCAATGTCTGTACACGTAGAATTTAGGTACACTATACTTGCTGTGTGATATGGTGCAAATGTACGATGCACTGTATTGTTGTGTGATCTGGTACAGTTGCGAGAGAAATGTGAGGATTCTGTGCTTGCTATGTGGTCTGGTACATGATAATTCAGAAAGTGATTTGAAATGTATGACTCTTTTGTGCATGATTGTATTATGTATTTTTTGTGTGTGTATTTGTATTTTATTATGTTTAAAAATTGAGATATTAGGTATTAAATAAGTGAATTGAAAATGAGAAAGATTTGAAAAGAGTGTAGAGTGTAAGGACAATACCTAGTTATTTAGTCTGAATTAAGAAGGGGAAGGTACATTTGTGGTTGAAGTTTAGCAGGTATGGTGAACTTGCACATGGATAGAGTTTGAAACCTAGTACAGACGTGGATAGATATTTGTGAGCATGGGTTACCTAGAAAATGTTACTGTTGTGGCCAATGTGAGATTTTGTGTGTGTGCTATCCATGCGATAAAAGAATCTATTTCGCCTCTCCTCGATGAGGATATAAACGGTATCGCACGATGAAATCTTAAATGTGATATTACAAGTGTATTGTGATATTTCAAGTGTAAGTGTGATTTGAAATAAGAACAAGAATTATGTTATAAGAGTGAGGATTATAATATTTTCGTGTGATGACTTGTTTTGTTGTGTATTTAATTGAGATGTTTTGTTTGACACTTTCTTGATTATAAGTATTGTTATATTTCTTATATTGCGTGAATATATGTATGTAAGTCTCCGTTATATTAGAACAATAGTTCTTTTCAAATTCGTAGATCCCTAAAATTAAACATACATCATCATACTAAATTAAAGAGAAATATAATCAAAAGCGTACCTGAATCCATCGCAGAATATTTGTTCACGTCGGCATTAGAATCTTCCAAATCAATATGGCGCTTTAAAACTAGGTTTTTCTAATGACGTAGTTTCAAAAAAAATAAAATGATAACATTTTGATTCAGGGACCATAACTGTCTTTTATATCTACTAATTTTTGTAATTTTCATTTCGTCCATCATAAAATGAGAATATTATAAAAACTGTATCTGTACATTGCAAGCCAATACTTAAACCCGATGCATTAAGACCCAATATTGTTTAACTATATTTGATTACTTTTAAATGAGTCCATTAAATTGACAGTTTAATATGCATACTAAGGTCCACATTAACCCTGCACGTTAGAAAAATCCAACAATCTCTCACTTAGACTTTATGTGACACCTTAACTATGCGTTAATAACTGTAGGAGTACTCAGAACTATGCTATCAATATGTGAATGCATCACCAAAAAATCTCATTCATCAATCATAAAGACATAGTATCAAAGCACCATCACTATAATTAACGTAACTAAACCCATCAATGGTCACGTATATCAGTATAACCGAATGACAGGATCGAGCATGGATGTGGAGCATGGATGTGGAACATGGAAATTACACGCTATGTGATCTAACCATGCCTATTTCTAACTGGTCTTCTGTTAATCTTAGTGAGATCAACTATACAAAAATTCAGAGATAATAATATATATAAACTTAAAATAAAAAAACTTAAATGAAACCATATATTCATAAACTAAACCAAAGTACATAATTTATGACATGTCTCACAAGATAAATGCAACTATGGTACAAGACTCTCACTGAAACTACACATCATCTATGGATACAACACCCATATGAGCAGTGTATTCATGAAAGACCTTAGATGGTAATCCCTTAGTGAGCATATCCGCAATCATAGAGTTCGTTCCAATGTGCTCTATCGATATCTGCTTACTCTAAACTCTTTCTTTAATAATAAGGAACTTAATATTTATATGTTTTGATTTCTTCGAACTCTTATTGTTGTTGGAATACATAACTGTAGATTTATTGTCACAAAATAACTTTAATAGTCTTTCTATACCATCAACAATACAAAACCCAGTGACAAAATTCGGCAGCTATATTCCATTATTGGATGCCTCATAGCAAGCTACAAACTCTACTGCCATAGTAAAAGAGGCTACAAGTATTTATTTAGCATTCTTATAGGAAATAACTCCCCAGCAAGTAAGTAAATATAGGTTGATGTAGATTTTTTACTGTCTTGACACCCAACAAAATCAGAATCAGAATAATCAATAATCTCCAACTGATCTGACCTCTTGTATGTGAGCATATAATCATTTGTTCTCTGTAGATATTGCATGACACATTGGGTTGCTTTCTAATTATCCATATCTGGATTACTTAAATATCTACCTAACATCCTAACAACGTACACAACATCTGGACGCGTACAAACATGTGCATACATATAACTCCCTACAACAGAAGCATAAGAAATCTTTTGCATTTCCGTAATCTCTAAATCATTCTTGGTGCATTGACTTAAAGTAAATTTGTTTTCTTTAGATATATGGGTGTCTCTTGGTTTACAATCCTGCATGCCAAATATTTTAAGAACTTTTTCGATATACCTCTTCTGTAATAATCGAAGAATACCCCAAGAGTGATCTTAGTATATTTGGATCCCTAATACAAAAAGGTGTTTCCAAGATCTTTTATATCAAATTTCGTTGTTAGAAATCTATTGGTTTCGTGCAATAAACCTATATCACTGTTGGCAAGTAGTATGTCATCGACATATAAAATTAGAAAAAAATATTTACTCCCACTAAACTTATGGTATACACAATCTTCTACTAAATTCATCTCAAAACCAAATGAGATGATGACTTGATGAAATTTGTGATACTAATGATGGAAAGTCTGTTTAAGTCCATAGATAGATTTTTTTTAGTTTGCAAACTATTTGCTGTGCATCTTCGAATACAAAATTTTCTGGTTGCACCATATAAATCGTCTCATTAATGTCACCATTGAGAAACGTTGTCTTAATATTCATTTGATGTAAATCAAGATCAAAATATGCCACTAAAGTCATTATAGTCCTGAAAGAGTCTTTTGGCAAAATTGGAGAGAAAGTCTCTTTATAATCGATGTTTTCTTTCTGTGTAAAGTCCTTAGTGACAAGACAAGTCTTATACCTCTCCAAATTAGCTTTCGAATTGCTCTTGGTCTTAAATATCAATTTGCAACTAATAGGTTTCGCATCCGTAGGCAATGAGATAAGATCCTAAACGTCATTGTCTTTAATGAATTTTATCTCTTCATTCATGGTAGCAAATCACCTGCGAGAGTTAGAACTTTTCATAACTTCACAGAAGTTGATAGGATCATCTTTCACCGTATCAATGTCAAACTCATATTCTTGGAGATATACAATATAATCATCTGGTATTGCATTTCTCCTTTCTCTTGTGAATCTTCTTAATGATATAAGTTTTTGAGGGTATGAAGTTTGTATTTCAGGAACAGTTTTCTGAATAAGAACGGAAGATATTATGATATTGTTAGGTATAAGAACCTGGTCCTGATCATTATCAAGGGCACCTGAGGGAATAAGAATATTGACCCGTTCATCTTCAAAAACAAGGTCGTTAACTTTTTCTCCCCCTGCAAACTCAACATCCTCAAATAATTGGGCATTTCTCATCTAAAAAATTATCCTAATAGTGGGATCATAAAATTTGTAACCCCTGAATCCCTCAGAATAACCAACAAATAACAACTAACATCTTGGAATCAAGTTTCTTTTCCTATGGCCTATAGGGCCTAGCCTCAGCTGAACATCCACAAATATGCAACTGTCTCAAATTAGGCTTCTTACCCGTCTAAAGCTCATAAGGGATCTTTGAAGTTCTTTAGTTGGAACTTTGTTGAGTAAATATGTTGCAGTCTTTAATGATTCTCTTCAAAGTGATTCAGATAAGGTATAATGATTAATCATACTCCTTACCATATCCTTAAATGTTCTGTTTCGCCATTCAGCAACACCATTCGTGTTAGGAGAACCTTGCATGGTGTACTGTAGGACAACATTTGGGAATCGAGCAAACGGACCTAGACGCTGTTCACCTAATCCATTTGATCTACCATAGTATTTACCACCATAGTAAGATCTAACAGCTTTAATCCTTTTGTTGAGTTGATTTTTAAATTATGTTTTAAAACTTTTGAACACATCTAGGGATTGAGACTTTTCATGAATGAGATATAGGTAGTCATATCCTAAATAATCATCTATAACATTATGAAATATTGTTGACAATTCCAAGAAACCGTAGGGAACGATCCACAAATATCTAATAGGTCCATAGCTCTGTTGGCACCTAATCTCTTAATATTTGTCTGTTTTCCCTTGATACAATGAACACATCTATTAAAATATAAAAAATCAAGGAGAGAGAGAATTTTTTATGACACAAGTCTCTCAATTCTCTTTTGGGAGATGTGACATAATCTCTTGTGCCATAAAGAAGCAGAATCCTTATTGGTTAATTTTTTCTTCATACCTCTTATAGCAACATGTAAGGATTCATTATAAGAAACAATTATATCAAGCAAATAAAGATTATCATGCACTGATAAAGAATTAGAACCAACCAAATTTGAATTAAGAAAAAGACTAATTTTTTTTATTTTCAAATGAACATAAATAACCAAAATTTTCTAATACAGAAACAGAAATCACATTCCGTCTAAATGACGGTACAATAAAAGTCTCTTCTAAATCCAAATAAAATCCAATACTTAACAACAATCTAAATTTGTCAATTGCTTCCACCTCTACTAGTTTGCCATCGCCCACATAAATGAATATGACACCATCACTTGGTTTGCGGCAATGGAGGCAACACTACATAGAGACATTGATATTAATTGTGGCACTAGAATCTATCCACTATGTGTGTATTGATACAAAAGTTAAATTAACCTCAAATCAAACAAAATTAAGAAGCATACATTTCTTTGTGCACCACACATTATAGTTAGCGCATTGCTTCTTCTAATGTCTCGGAACTTAATAGAAGAAACAAACATTTTCAATCTAAGCCTTTTGTTGCTTCTTATATTGTATTGGAACCCCAATAGATTTACCTGTTTGCTTTTTATTGTTCTTTTTATTTTTGGAGATCACTTCTAAATGAGCACTCTCTGTCCTCTCAGACTTGAGTCTTTCTTCCTCTTGAACACACGTGAAATGAGTTCATTCAGATTTTATGATTCTTTCTAATAGTTGTATGTCACCTTAAAATGATTAAATTATGGTAGAAGAGAAATTAAAACAAAGTACACAAATACTTCTTTTGACAATTTCACTCTAAGTGCTTTGAGCTTTGCATGCACATGTGACATCTCCATTATGTGCTCTCTAATGTCTCTATTTCCCTTATACCTAATGGAAACAAAAGTCAGAATGAAATATACATACTTCAGCCGTATCACTTCTGGAGAATTGTTATTCTTGAGAATGCATAAAATCTCTAGCTATTGTGACCTCATCGGACATAGTGCCTAAAAAAACTCTGGAATGGTCTGTTTCATAACCAACATATTTATACGGTTTGATCGATCCCATCCTTCAAACTCTTTCTTTTCCTCATGAGTGTTGTTAGGAGTAATTGGATCGGGTTGATCAACCCGTAAAGCCCAATCCAGATCCATAACTTCAAGCACAAGTTGAACATTATTCTTCAATTGCTTGAAATTTGTGATGTTCAACATTGGAAATGAATTAACATTTGTGGTGATACTTCCAGTAAAAAAGGAAGTTAAACAGAGAACATACAAAAATAAATAAATTAATACTCACATAAAACTATAAATTATAAAATTTAATAATAAATTTTAAATAAATGTATATTTCCATATCAAGATACCGAACACTCCATTAACTCTCTATCTTTAAACCGAATATTAACTTGTAAGTGGTACCCTGTAACAGTAATTAAATACAGACAGTAGAGAAATATCAAATAATAAACATTCCTTTGGGTTGATTTAAAGTTCACATATCATACTGAATAATTATCACATATTTATTACCTCAAAAATGGAATGCAATAATGTTAAATATTAACATTTCTTTGGGCCGATTAACATTTATATAAATTACACTCATATAACTATTTACATTATAAAATAAATAAATAATCCACAAGAGATATTACTTTGGTGACATATGTTAATTAAGTTATTTTAATATGTATATACACATAGTAATATTAAAATTCAAAATTAAAACCAAATTTAAACTAAATTATGAAGAAAATCAACTATAAAATAATAAAAAAATACTCTTTAATATATATATATATATATTTTCAAGGGTTAATTATTGACTAGTCGAAGTCAACTTTAACCGTTGACCAGTCAAGTGTCGATCGTCAACCGTTGACCATTGACTGATCAACTGTTAACTGTTGATTGGGTTGGGTCAACACCCGTCGGGTCCATGCCGAGTTGAGTCTAGACCAAGTTGGCCCATCCTAAACGGGCCTGAATTTTAGGCCAGCAGATTCGATCTTTTCTCTTATTGTAATCCAAGCCCACATAATTATAATTTTTAAAATTTAAACATAAACAACCCATCAAATCCAAAACCCTCACCCTTTTAATTTTAAACAAAAAATTAAATAGTAAATTAAATTCATGCAATCTGTAAGGGTTGCTTTTTAAATATTTTTAAACTAAATTTAATTTAGCCGTTATGGACTAAATTTAATAGCCGAATGGTTGTAAACTGCCGAATTTTCTTCTTCATGTAGTGGCGGTCGGCCGCTGCTTTATTTATTTTTTATTTTTATATATATACATACATGCTTAAAATATATATATACATATACAATACTTAATTTCTTAATATATATGTTTCTTAATTTTTTGCATATATATATATATATTTATTCAACTAAACAAAAACAAATCCAAAATCTAAAGTTTTGAATCTAAAATCTAAAATTACAAAATAAAAAACAAAAATAAAACTTTCTTAAAACATTCGATACGATAAATGGCTCTGATACTAATTGTTAGAATAATATTTCTTTTCAAATTCGTAGATCTATAAAATTAAATATACATAATTGTACTAAATTAAAGAGAAATATAATCGTAAGTGTATCTGAATCTATCGCAGAAGATTTGTTCACGTTCGGCGGTAGGATCTTCCAAATCAATACGGCGCATTGAAACTAGCTTTTCTGGTGACGGAATTTCAGAAAAATAAAATGACAGTCTTTTGATTCGGGGATCATAATCGCCTTTTATATCGACTAAGTTTTGCAATTTTCATTTCGTCCATCATAGAATGAGAATATTACAAAAATAGTATCTGCACATTATAAGTTCATACTTAAACTCGATCTATTAAGATCCAATATTGTTCAATCATATTTGATCAGTTTTAAACGAGTCCATTAAATTGACAGCCTGATATACATACTAAACCCCACATTAAGCCCACACATTAGAAAAATCAAACCCGTTATAGAATCTTTTTTCTTACTGAGATCATGAAGCTCACCCAAATTCATCCTTATTTAGGTGAGAGAAGATGAGAAACAAGTCCAAGATTAATAAACAATAGTGAAAAAAACCTTGTTAATTTCTATTTTAGATTTGTAAATTAATTTAGATTACTTAATTGTTTGTAACAAGTAATTATCCTCTCATAAGAGATGTGTATTAAAATATAATTCCGTTACATATTTAATATTTATATATTCTGCTAATTGAAAATATTGTGTTAACGTTCGTACCCACCGATATTGAGATTCAAACTATTATATTTGAGTGAAAATAAATATATAAACGCAACGCGAATGTTGAAACAGATCAACTTTTGGCATATTGCACAAAGAGAACTCTCTAGCAAATAATTTGGCTAAAATGATTAGGTTTGGGATCAAGAATCTAAATTACATGGGCTGTGGGAAGTTGGAATATGCAATTAGAGTAAGTGAAACGGAATGGAAGTTCTCAGCTTTTATCTTTGTTTTAAATGCCAATGTAATTTAATAGATAGCAACCTATTTAGATTATGATGTTTTTAGCACTATATTACTTTTTTGTAGTCATATTTCATGGTTTAGACCATCCGTGATGAATAAATATTTAATAAAAACGAGTAGTCCATACAAAATTTTAAAAAATGAAAAATAGAGGCTATATATGATTCGAAATTTAAATGGTATGATATATTTAATTAAGGTTAACTGAGTGGTATCATTTGCACGTTGTGACGACGATTCTTATTTTTAAATTAGAAAATTTTTAAATTTAAAAGTAATTATGTCATAAAAATAATTTAATTTTTATTATTACATGTAATTAAAAGTTTCAAAATGTTCACAAAAGATGCATGACATTGTCAATAGAAACTTAAAAAAATTTTCAAAAAGTTCTAAGAAAGAAGGAATATGCCAAGATCCTTAGTTAACTATGAAATTTGTAGAAGGCAAAGTATTACCAACGTCAACCACAAATCGATATTTAACATTAACTTTAGGATGCATAACAATAGAGGGAAAGATTTTGAAAAAGTTTCCAAAGAGTTACAGAAACTAAGGAACATGCTAAAATCCTTAGTTAAATGTGGAATTTGTAGAAGCCAAGGTATTGCCAACGTCAACCACAAATCGATATTTAACATCAGTTTTAGGATGCATAACAATAGAGCGAAAAATTTTGAAAAAGTTTCCAAAGAGTTACAAAAACTAAGGAACATGCTAAGATCCTTAGTTAAATGTGGAATTTGTAGAAGGCAAGGTATTGC
Organism: Carica papaya; assembly: GCF_054855325.1. NCBI lineage: Eukaryota > Viridiplantae > Streptophyta > Magnoliopsida > Brassicales > Caricaceae > Carica > Carica papaya. The sequence goes on along the minus strand of NC_142312.1, from coordinate 1,182,445 downwards.
CAACGTCAATCACAAATCGATATTTAATATCAGTTTTAGGATGCATAACAATAAAGCGAAAAGCTTTGAAAAAGTTTCCAAAGAATTACAGAAACTAAGGAACATGCTAGGATCCTTAGTTAAATGTGGAATTTATAGAAGACAAGGTATTGCCAACGTCAACCACAAATCGATATCTAACATCAGCTTTAGCGAGTCGTTCTGTAGCCTGGTTAAGATAATCTACTGAAATAACCTCAACATCTGCATTTATATTGTGTTTTGCTGCAAAATCAATCATTTCTTGAATCTCATATGTTGCTCCGTATGCACTACCAGCTACAGTTTTTCTTCCTGTTTTGTCACATGCATTCAGCGAGTGTATGAATATTAGTTTTGAACATTTATTGATAATATGTATGGAATATATTGGAGTTAATTTGGTATCATTTGTCCGAAAATAAGTAATTAGTTTAAGTATGTTCTTAATGATTAATTCTTTTTAATTACCAGTTCTAGATTAAAATAGCTTTTTTAATAAGCATTTTATCTGCATGCAATATTTTTCATATGTATATATATATGCATTTACCTTTCGTCAAAGGTAAGGTTGGTAATTCTAGTGAGTTGTCTGGACCCACTAAGACAAGTTGTCCATGAGACTTGAGTAGGTCAATTAATGGTGTGATAGGATGAGAAACAGAAACGTCAACCACATATCTAACATCGTAGCCTGCGCGTCCAACATTTATATCCATAGATCAGTGATTTAAATAAAATTTTTCATCAATAATTAACATATATAACTAGATATATATATATATATATACCTGCATTTCGTCGTGGTCACTACTATGCAAAAAAGAATCAGCACCTAAACGTTCCAAGGCATCAATTTTCTTACTAAGTGAGCTACTGATGACAGTAACTTTGGCCCCCATTACTTTGGCAAATTTAACAGCTAAATGACCTAAGCCACCGAGGCCTACAATACCAACATGCTTTTCTGATTCTGCAAGTCTGAAGTATTTCAATGGACTGTATACTGTAATTCCAGCACATAGTAAAGGTGGAGCAGTATGAAGTAATATATTATCAGGAAATCGAACGACATAACTATAGATTTTTTCGCCTCACATCCTCCTCACCACTTTCCCTGCTCACAAAAACTTATGTAATCAATCAACTGTACATATTTTATACAATTATAGATTTTTTCTCGTCGAGAACTAAACTAAAAAGCCCAAGATCAAATGGTTGATAACGTGTTCCTCTAAGACTACATTATCAAAGAAGAAAAGGTTAATACACCTAAACAGAAAGAAAAGGAAAGTAAGAATTATGAGATGGGGGGGAGTAGGATCACCTTCTTGAGAAGTTGAAAGGAGAGAGATGACCAGAAGAGTCTCTTGCTGCCCAGCCAAAGGCCTTAACAGGATGTTCTTCTTCCGGTGACAATCCCATTTTGCTTTATTTATTTTGATTCAAAGAGGGGATTTACTTGACTCTATATGTATGCATAAGTACGTAAGGGCGAAAGAACAAAATGAGGCCTTCTAGGTAACAAGGGTGCATCGCACACATACAAATATATATACATGATACACATCGGGAGAGAGGGAGAGAAATAATATTTCAACACATCCAGATCAGTTGAAGCTCTAGCCACTTAGCCATGCGCATCTGCGTCTACATCTTTTGATTTTATGTAATGATATCAATATTAGATGACTGTGGCAAAGTTTAAAATAGAAATTTAAAATTTATTTTGAATAAAATAAAATAATATATATCATATTGCATTTAAAAATGATTTTTTTTTAAAAAAAAATATAGAATTAAATTATCACATTACAGACTTTCATAATCATAATCAATAAAAAAATAAGCACGTCTTATCTGCATATTAATTAATTATTGAATTTAATAATAAAATACGAGCAGTTTACTCTAATTATTAAATTCAGTAATTAAATAAAAATAAAATAGAAATAAACTAACTGCAAAGCAAATTTATTGAAACAGCTAGGAAGCTGCAGGCTTCCACAACCATAACGAATAAAATATGAGCTCGGTTACGATTTGGTGATTAATGATCAGGAATTAATCGTATAAAATAATGATGAATATATATATATATAGTTGTACCATGCATGGTGGACCAGCCCACGTGAATATGTATTAATAATAATAGCAGTAATAATAATAATAATAATAAATTCAATCTATTTACACTTTTAATAATAATAAATTCTATATATATGAACCCAAAGACATAGATATGTATATATTTCCGAGGTAGGTACAGCGCTCATACTTGGCTCTCTTGTTTTTCTAGTTCAAGAAAAAGAAAATGGCAGAGCGCTCACCAGAAACAGAGTACCCTATTAAGGCATATGGCTGGGCAGCGAGAGACTCTTCCGGTCATCTCTCTCCCTTCAACTTCTCCAGAAGGTACCCTTTCGCAAACTCTGCCATTGGCCCTTTTCCCAATTCGTTTCTCTTCACACTGTTCGAAAATATACACTTGTGCATACGCATATATGTATACGCGTAGGTGATGCGTGATATGTGTACATATTGAATTGCAATGCAGGGGAACAGGCGAGGAAGACGTGAGGGTAAAGGTGTTGTATTGTGGAATCTGCGATGGAGATCTTTGCATAACAAAAAATATCTGGGAAACTGCTGTGTACCCTATGGTTCCCGGGTAATTATAACCTTGTGATCTTTTCTTTTGGTTTGTTAAGGACTAAAACTATCTCAATCTCATCAAACATCTAACTAAACAAGATTTGGATGGTCACGCTAGCCGGTATTTCGCATAATGAGAATAGCTTATCTATCACAATTATCTCTTTTGTGTTGGATATATATATTATGTATATGTATATTTTCGTTACATATGCGTATATATCCGTTGGTATGCCAACTTCTAACTTTAAATTCTTGCCTCTAAACATGCTACTACTTGTTATCATGAGAACAGTTCGATGCTTTTAACGGATTCACTGCTTGCAGACACGAAATTGTTGGAGAAGTGACAGAAGTTGGGAACAAGGTGAAGAAGGTCAAAATTGGTGATAAAGTCGGCGTTGGCTGTATTGTTGGTGCATGCCACTCTTGTGAGAATTGTGTCAATGACCTTGAAAATTATTGTCCCGAAATGATATTCACCTACAATTCTATTCACCTGGATGGCAAAATCACTTATGGAGGTTTTTCTGATCATGTAGTTGTTAATGAACATTACATCCTTCGAATTCCTAACAATGTACCACTTGATTCTCTTCCTCCTTTACTTTGTGCTGGAATTACAGTGTACAGTCCATTAAAATATTTTGGACTGGGGAAAGTTGGTAAACATGTAGGTATTGTAGGCCTTGGTGGTCTCGGTCATTTAGCTGTTAAATTTGCTAAAGCAATGGGTGCTCAAGTCACGGTAATTAGTACATCACCAAGCAAAAAAACTGAAGCTTTAGAACGTTTGGGTGCTGATGCATTTTTGGTTAGCCACGATACTGACCAATTAGAGGTAATAAATTACATGTTTTTACTTTTTAATTCAAATATCTTTCTTCTGATATTAAATTTCTTAATCACAGTTTGCTGCTGAAACAATGGATGGTGTTATTGACACTGTTTCTGCAGCTCATTCCCTCGCACCGTATTTTAGTCTATTGAAGTTCAGTGGACGACTTGTGTTGTTAGGTACACCAGCTACGCCATTGGAAATATATCCATATTCTTTGTATGATGGTAAGTATAGAAGAATATTTAATTAATACAAAAAATTAATGTGATTGATTAACTAAGAATTGATGAAAAAAGAAAATACTCTAATTAAAGATACCTAACTTGTTGTGAGAATCAAGATAATATAAATAATGCATTAACGAGTTCTAAAAAATTAAACAGGAAGGAAAGAAATAGTTGGGAGTTACATCGGAGGTATAAAAGAGACAGAAGAGATGATTGATTTTGCTGCAAAATACAACATAAAGGCAGATGTTGAGATTATTCCAATCGATTACGTCAACATTGCTATGGAGCGAGTAGCTAAATCTGATGTCAAATACCGCTTTGTCATTGATGTTGGTAACACCTTAGCTGTTAGAAAGCCTTAGCTTGCTATGTTCAACATCTAATATTCTACATATGTCCCTAGCGATATTAAAATATTTTTACCATTGCTAATTTTGTTATTATTTGCATACATTCAGAATAAATTTTAATTTGGTACCCATCGGGATGTAAAAGTTTTGGATTATCATTTATAGGTTTATCAAGAGCAAAAATCCTATGGAACAAAATGAAATAAAGGTTTGTATGATGATATTATATTAATGTGAATATGGAGGGCAAAACTTGACTTATATTAATTGTATGTCAATATGAATATATAGATACATAAAGATAAGTACGTCACACTTAGAAAATAATGACCAATAATAAAGGCAAAGTTGATACTAGCCAGACCAAGTTTATTCTCTTGAAACCTCACAAAATGATGGAAACGTGGAATAGAGATAGATCACTAAGTTCTTGTACGCTGGGTGGTTAATCAGTGCTAAAAAAACCTTTTGTCAAGTTGTTTGAAGGCAACAAGTTCTTGTTTGAAATAATGATGCACGATCTTAATATATTTTTTCAAAGTATAAAACATCATACTGGAGCTAAGGTCAACAACCTTGCAGTGCTTGATCACAGTGTAAAGATAGTTCTAAATCTAAATTTTAATGTAACAGTTCGAACCCCAATGTCAGTGGATACGGACGTTAACACAATATTTCTAACTAGTGAAACAGATAAATATTAAATACGCAGCGAAACTACACTTTAATATATATATTTTATAACAGAATAATTATTTATTTATAATAATTGAGATATCTAAATTAATTTATAATATTAAAATAAAAACTAATAAAGTTTTCTTCGTCACTTTTCATTAATCTTGGATTTGTTTCTCACCTCATCTGACTTAAATGATGGTGAATTTGGGTGAGCTTCACGAGCTCACTAAGAAAAAGAATTCTATAACGAAAATTTACGTACATATATTTACGCAATATCTAAAACGTAATAATATTTATCATCAAGAAAATATCAAATAAGCATCACAATCGAAATACACAACAAAATAAATAATTACACGAAATATATTCTAATTCTCACTCTTCTAACTTAATTCTTATTCTCCTTTTAAATCACACTTATACTCGAAATATCACAATACACTCGAAATATCACATCTAAGGTTTTATCGTACGATATCGTTTATATCGTCATCAAGGAGATGCGAAATAGATCCCCCCATCGTATGGATAACACACTCACAATCTCATATTGGTCACAACAGTTATGTTTATTAGGTGACCTGCTCACAAATACCTATCCGCATCTAGAGTAGGTTTCAAACTTTATCCATGTGCAGGTTTACCATACACGTTGAACTTTAGTCATACACGCACCCTACTTTCCTCGATTTAGACTAAACGAGTAGGTATCTAGAGTCCTTACACTCTACACTCTTTTCAAATCTCTCTCATTTCTAACTCACTTATTTCATACCTAAGATCTTAATTTTTATGTATAATTAAACACAAACACACACACAAAACACATGATATCATCACGCACATCAGAGCTATATATTTTAAACTATTTTCTAAATCATCTTGTACTAAATCACACAACAAGTACAAGATGTTCAGATTCTTCCCGCAATTGTATTAGATCACACAGTAAGTACAGTGCATCGTACATCTGTACAAGATCACATAACAAGTGTAGTATACCCAAATTTTACACGTACACACACTGATTGCACATTTTACATACATAACATATGTACACACATATTAATATACACACATATATATTACAATACAGATATGTACCCTCATTATATGTCTCACACAGATTATATATTTTTATTTACACACACAATCTCTATCGATACGTACACATATGTTCATACTTAACCTAATAGCTCATGTCAATATATCCTTTTGGGTTATATATTAGTTTATAATAAGTTGATAACTCATTTTTTTAATATTATAAAATGTTCATATGAACCTTAATAAATTGAGATCACGTAATTGATCTAATGTAATTACATTTGATATAACTGTTTAAATTGTTTGAATACATGATGAATTCTAAATTAAATGGTAGCCAACAAATTTTTATAGTCCCCCGTTTGGCAACATTAATTAATTGAACTTTAATAATAAGAAAATGTATATATCAATAACAATCATTTATAGGCTAGAAACTTAAAAGTGATCACTTCAATAAAACAATGATTTTTTGGAGACATGCCTCAAAATTAATCAGGCTCAGTAAAGTCGGTTAAAATGAATTATAACTATCAAAGTATTCTCTCATGATATAGAACAATCATGATTATATTTAGATAATAATGTGCTAATATGGGTGGTAAAAATATTAATGTAGTAAATAATAGTCCAAATATGATCTAAGAAAGTTATTTTATATGTTAGTCTGCCTCGTAATTTTTTATTATCAAAAAGTTATTTAGTAACCACTAAGAAATCATCAAATACTATATACAATATTTGAGAAATCTCAATACTCTTTACCAGCTTTTAGAGATTGTCATATCTTATAGGCAAAATATATCATAATTAGCTCGAATATGGTGCCAAAAACTATAATCAAAATAGATATAATATCAAACTTAAGATTGATATCATGTTGTAAGAATTTCATAAACTCAATATACCAAGAGGGAATTCACAATGGACAATAGTAAATAACAATTATTATGAAATTGATTTCACTTAGGAAGAGTTATTATATCTTAATTTGTCCGGATTTTTTGCATCTTTTTGAATTTTAAAAAAAATCGAGTTGTTTATTATTAGTATTGTTATTATTATTATTATTATTATTATTGTGTTGTTATTGTTATTGTTATTATTATTATTATTTATTGTCGTTGTTGTTATTATTATTATGTAATTCATTTTATACGTAAAATTTATATCATATTTTGAACCCAATTTGAAACCCATACCCAAACCTTTTTTGTTTTTGTTAATTTAGGAGGATTTCGTAATTTGATCCTTAGGTCTTTAAGCATGATTTTTATATTGAAATATGTTATTTAATCTTGTTTATATTTTTTTAGAGAGGTACAAGGAAAAAAATGTATAAGTATACTGATTTTTTTTAAAAATCGTATATTTAATTAATTATATGATATCTGCATATAAATAATAATGCAATTTTTTAAAGAAATCATATAAGACGCACAATTCACTCAAACTCGTACTCTCATAATGAGTGATTGAAATATTTATTATATTATCAATGAATACAAAATATTACTTAAAATAAATATATAACATCTGAACCCAAAATAAATTAAAAAGATGTAAACAAATAATTAAATTAGGATTTAGGGTCTAAATGAAAGAAATGTTAAAAATTAGGGAGTTTTTATTTATTTTAATGACCTAAATGAAAATATATAAGAAAAAAAGGCGTAAAAGCATAATTAAATGGAAGTGGAAGGGGTAAAAAGAAATCAGGAGATGGATGGTCCTAATTGAATTGTTTGAGGGATCTAACGGCTGGAATTCTATTCAGTTTAAACGAGCCAAATCGAACCTTGCAGGATCCAACGGCCAAGAAAATGGGTATTTATGGAAACAATTAGGGTTTCCTTCTTCATTTTGAAAAGGGAAACCAAAAATGAGAGAGAGGAGGAGAGGAGTCGATCAGGTGAGAGAGGAGGAGAGGAGCCGATCGGGTCAGAGAGGAGGCCAAGAGTGAGAAGGATTTGGGCCGAAAAGGAGAAGGGAATGTCGTGCGAGGGAGAGACGAGGAAGGGAACTAGAAGGAGAAAAGGAAATGTAAAAAGTCGAAAGGAAGTGGAAGGAAGGGAAATTGCGATCGAGGATCACCGTGTGATGGCAGAACCCGAAGCGAAATAAGGTAAGTTTCGCCCTTTTCTTCATTTTCATCACATTTTTTGAAAATTCCTTTTCTTATTTCACACTAATCGATATATAGGTGTGAAATCCATCGTCTAAACTTCGAAGCAAGCAAGGACTGTTGCGGCGAACTGAGAAGACCATTCAGGTTTTTGAGGCACCACACCCGAGCTAGGTTCATCCCCTTTCCTCTTTCGATGTGTGTTTTTGGTGAAACGGGTATTCATGAGTGTGTATGTGCAGGTTCGGGAGCTAAAGAGTTCACCTCACCACGGTGAGTGTGAGGGTTCTCTCAGGAAGATCGGGAATCACCTCCGGTGGCGTGAATAGGGAAGGAGGGAGGCTATTGACCTTCACAGCAACAAACTAAAACAGGTGATCTTTCGTTTTCTTTTTTCGTTGTGGAGTTTTACGTAATGTCATATGCTAATATGTATATATGTGTATACATGTAGGCTTTTGGAAAGTAAATCACCATACCTACACAGGAAGCTGAAGTGGTGGTTCATTGAATACTGGAGAACGAATTTGTTGTGGTAATTACCTGAAAACGGCCACTGTTAGTAGTTTTCCTAGGATTTAATTTATTTTCATCAGTTAACTCTGATTATATCTATGTATGGTGATTTTAGGCCGTTGATCAAGTGGAGTACAATTCGTTGAGGGACTTTGGTGAGTATTTCCCTATTCCAGACTCGGACTAGGATTTTAAAGATTTATGCATGGGTATTTTTAAATTATGTGTTTTAAAATAGAACATATACTGACATGATTTTTTGATGAAGAACAGAACACGGACCTATGAAAGAGCATCCTTAATTTGTTTGGAAATTATGAGGAGATGGAAAACCAGAAAAAAGCCAAAGACTGAAAAATGTTAGAATTGTAATAAGCAACAAAATTGTAAGGGAAGAGAAACTCAAATAAAATGAAAAATAGAGGAAATAAAAATAACAAAAGAAACCAAATAAAAGTAGAAATGAATTAATTAGAGTTACGAAATGAATTAATTTAAATAATATTTAAAAGAGTTTGAATCGAGGAGGGGAGTGCGTGTGTGTGGCTTAAGTTTAGTCGGTATGGTGAATCTCTAAATGGATAGAGTTTGAAATTTAATCCAAAAGAAACTAAGTGTTTGTGAGTATGAATTACCTAGCAAATATATTTGTTGTGGCCATTGTGAAATTTGTGTATGTGTGTTATCCATACAATGGAGGGATTCATTTTGTCTCTCCTCAATAATGACATAAATGACATCACGCGATGAAAATCTTAAAAATAATCTTTCGAGTGAATATATGATCTTTCATGTGTATGTGGTTATATTTTGATGTTATGATTGATATTCGAGTGTATATATGTTCTTTCGGGAGTATATGATTATATTTTGAGGATTATAAATGATATTCAAGTAAAAGTCATAAATTCGATCAGAAACATGTGAAATGGTAAAAAGAATAAATGAATTTTGCATTGAAATATTACTATTGCATTTGTCTCGTATTGTGTGTTTTACATAAAATCTTATCTGAGTTGAAAGAATAGAAATATTTATTGAGTTGGTGAAACTCATTATTTTTACCCTGATATTTTGCACATGAGAAAGAAGAGACAGAACTACTGCGGCACAAGTATAACTTGTAAAAGGGTTCCTATTCATGTACATTTGTTCATATTTTAGAAATTTTCGTTTTGTTTTGTTGAACTCTAAATTTTGATCTCCTGTTCTATATATATAACTATTGTATATATCACATGAGATGTTAGTGTAATATCTAGCTGGGCACCAACTGGGTAGAAAAGAAAAAAAAATACCCAATTGGACACCAGCTGGGTAAAAAAGAAAAAAAATTAAAAAACATAATATACATAATTAATTATAATAGAAAAAATAAGATAAAACAAAAAAAGAAAGACCCAGATATGTGTACACCTTTCGTAGCACAAGGAAACTAGGGTAAATATATATATATATGTATATATAAAATAATAAAAAAATAAAAAAAGAATATAAAGAATAGGAGAACAAGACCAAGTGATAAATATGTATATATATATATATCTATGTATATATATATATATGTAATGAAATAACATAGAAAAAAGTAATAAATAAAAAGAAATAAAAAGAGTGATCAGAGAGAGATGCAATTGTGATAGGAGAAAGGGTCGCAACGGCATCGACGACTGAGAGAGAAGGGTCTCGTCGTGTTGTGCGACGCCGCAACTGAGAGAGAAAGAAAGAGAGAGAAGAAGAAAAAGAAAAAGAAGGGAAGAAAACAAAAAGAGGGGAAGAGAAGAATAAGGAGAAAAAGAGAGAGAAAGAGAGAGAGAAGAATGATAAGGAAGAAGAAAAAGAAAGAAAAAAAAGAAAAAGAAGAAGAAAAAGGGAGAGAAGAAAGGAAAAAAAAAAGGAAAAATATGAAGAGGAGAGGAAAGGCAACAGGGAAGAGGAAGGAAGAAGAAAAGAAAAGAAAGAAAAGAAAAAAAGAAAAAAAGGAAAAAAAAAAGAGAAAAAAAAAAAAGAATTAAGGAAGAATAATGGAAGGGTGGCGACTAAATATGATGTTGGTTATACGACAACGTGTGCTGATTCGATCATCAGCACCTGACACTTTCGGTGACATGCGTGTGATGGCGTGTGGTGACGTTGGTGACCGGGAACGCATGTCCCAAGGTAAAGTTCATTCTTCATTTCGCGCAATATAATTTCTAAAATTACTCATAATTTAATATAATTTTTTTTTATTATAAACGAAAAAAATCATCCAAACAGTATTCGAATTTCTGAGAAAACCGTAGACCAATCTAGAAAGGATTCCCAAAGCTTCCTTGATCGCACCGTAGGTAAGAATTATGTGTATTCCATATGGAGATATAAATTATATGTTTCTGTAAACATGTATATGTATAGTGCATTATGTGTGAATGTTTAAATATATATGTAATGTAATATAAAAATAATTAATATGTCTAATTTGTATTTGTTTGTATTATATAGTATGTATATATATAAAAAAATATACAATGAATTATATATGAATTGATGAGAACATAACTAATAAGAACAAATACGTGAATAGTTACGTATGGTGTGTTGTGATTGTGTATACGTATTTAAGTATGAATGTGCATATGTATCGATAGAGATTGTGTGTGTAAATATATTTATCTGTATGAGATATGTAATGAGGGTACATGTCTATCTTATAATATATGTGTGTACATGTAAAATTTGGGTACACTGCACTTGTTGTGTGATCTGGTACAAATGTATGACGTACTGTACTTGTTGTGTGATCTAATACAATTGTGCAAGAAATTTGAGTATCTTGTACTTGCTGTGTGATCTGATACAAGATGATTCATAAAGTGATTTAAAATGTATACTTTTTATATATGTGATGATATAATGTATTGTGTGTGTGTGTATATATTTAATTATGCATAGAAATTAAAATTTTATGTATGAAATAAGTGAATTGAAAACCAGAGAGATTTGAAAAGAGTATAAAGTATAAGGACCCAGAATACCTACTCGTTTAATCTGAATTGAGGAGGGGAGTGTATGTGTATGGCTAAACTTCAGCGGGTTTGGTGAACCTACATATGGATAGAGTTTGAAACCTAGTACAGACGTGGATAGGTGTTTATGAGTGGATCACCTAGCAAATATAACTGTTGTGGCCAATGTGAGATTTTGTGTGTGTGCTATCCATGTGATGAAGAGATCCATTTCGCCTCTCATCGATGACGATATAAACAGCATCGCGCGATGAAACTTTATATGTGATATTCGAATGTATGTGTGATATTCGAGTAGAGAAATATTACGAATAAAAAATGTAAATAAGAAAAAAGAATGATTTCATAAATAAAATTTAGGAATAAGAATAAAACATAACGAAAAAGATTAAGATAAGTTTTTGTTAATGTTTGTTGTGTAGTGGATTGTGATGCTTTGTTGACATTTTTTTTATTATAAATATTATTTTATTTTATATATTGTTTGAATATATGTACGTAAATCTCTGTTATAGAATCTTTTTTTTTTACTGAACTCGTGAAACTCACCTCAATTCACTCTCATTCAGGTCGGAGGAGATGAGAAACAAGTTTAAGATCAATAGAAGATGGTGAAGAAAACCTTGTTAGTTTCTATTTTAGATTTGTAAATTAATTTCAATGCCTTAAGTATTTGTAAACAAATAATCATCATATCACAAAAAAATATGTATTAATTCTTTGACCTCGAGAAAAAGATTATATTTTTACAAGAGTGGAGGAGAGGAGTTAGTTCCAACTTCTCTCTCACAGTGTAGATGTTATACTGGTTTATACAGACGACTTTAATGCTCCACATCAATGGTTATGGACAGGTACAACCGCTATGAATATCATAGTTATGAGAGGAAGATTAAAATCATTTGGGCGGAAGGAATCGTGAGGAATCTATATATAATTATGACACAAATTTAAGAGCTTGTCTCTGTTCTTGTCTCGCTAAAAAAAAATCTCTTCTTATTTCAATAACATACATATACATATATACTACAGCAGTCAGCAGATGAATATATAGATATAAGAAAAAGATTGCGAGCAGAAGAGGCTACTGCTAGAACAAGGAAGCTCATTGTCTGCATGGCTGTTGTAAGTACGTATCGTTTATTTTAATATAAGAGCTGAATTATCTTAATTTTTTTAATTAATTAAAAAAATACAACCAAAAATAATAAAAATTAGATTCAACCCAATATATAAATTTTAATACGAAAAAAATAATAGAAAAATATCAAAGTATTTAATTATCAATTAATTTATGTGGTCCTTCGTGGAATTTTCTGGTTTCTTAGTGGTCCACTAATTTATATCATCATCTTCCTTTCACATTTAATTCATGGGTAGCCCAAAATTTTGGATACGGGTGTCATATATGAACCAATAAATGGAATACTACAAGCATTGATATCCAAAATATAATAATATTATTATGACGAGAATTTTATGGCATGATTACATACTTTAAATATATTATTAGTTTTACCCTTATGAGAGAAATTGTGGACTATTATTATAGTTCAAAAGCAACTCATTATATGTCTAAAACGAAGGGAGGAAAAGGGGTTACCATTAAAGTGGACATTGAGAACTTATGACTGCCTGAAATTGGGAATTTATTAAAGACATGTTGCCATTAATAAGGAACTTAAAGATTTAAAGACTAACTTAACTATGCAATTCTTAGATTGACTCCTAGGAAGATTACAAAGGATGGTAGTAATATAGGAAAAGGTATTGTTCTTCATTTTGTATCCGCCAAGACGACCCTTTATCTTTATATTTACGTATTGCATATAAAGTTGTTAAGATCGTATAATTCGTTAAAGTTTTCTTTGCAAATTAACTTTGAAAGCTCTAAAAATGTGCAAAAAATGACCTCTTTATCTCATACGTTTTGTTTGATGATGATTTTTACTCTTTTCTAAAATATATTGGTATCAAATAATATTTTATTTGTTATAATTATGAACATAATCCTTTATTTCATTTCATATTTTTGAACGTTAGAAGAGTATTTTATGCCCGAAACATAATAATTTATAGTATTAAATTTAAACACGGTACAAATGTTCTTAAAATATTTATTCTAACTTTTTTTTAATTTAGAAAATACATTACTGTCTTATCAACTAAATTTTTTAAGAAAGAAAAAAATCTCGACTAGCTTATACTGACCAAGGAACATCTATAATTTAGTTTGCAAGCTTGTTTTCACGCACTTTTTAGAATTTTAGTTTGCTTAATTAACTTACTTTTGGGTGTTTGATTTCTTACTTTAAGTTGTTTAAATTTGAATAATCCAATTAATTTACTCCAAGGTTGCTATAAAGTTTTAATGTGACAAATTACTATATCATTCATATAATAGTTATTAAATTAAATTCTGCTACTATTATAACATTGAACGATAACTAATTTTATCTCAATTTATTTTTCTTAATGCGAAATTACGTAATTTAAGAATATAGCTTAAATATACATAAATCGACAAAAGGGTTATGTGGTTATCTGAATTTTTGTTTAATATAAGATATATTACGATATATTAGAAAAAAATTATATATATACATATATTAAATAGTATTATTGAGACTACACATTGAATACAGATCATATCAAATTTAATATCATGTTCTTCTCCTTGCAATAAATTTTCGAGTGGAGCAGATTTGAAGATTTTTTCATTTTAAAGTTTTGTCCTATATATATATATATATATATAGAGGACCGCAGATAATTCAGAAAATGGAAATCTTTCGTTAAAGTAATACATAATTTTAGATAAAATTTATTCAGATAATTATCTTGAAGGAATAATTAATAATAAATTTAGAAAAAAAAATTGGGTTATTCATCTTATTGTATTTCATGAGTGGTAAATAAGATTAAAATAGGGATGGAAAAACAAGAACAAAAAGAAACTCTTTAATTTAAAAATTAATACAACAAGTTTTATTTTTAATTTTTATAATTTGTAAAATTAGTTCATGAGAGTATAAATTGTGTGAAGGAGTGTTCTTCGGTGTTCGAACCAGCTTCTTCTTCTCTCTGGAAAGCAAAAGATAGACATGGCGTCGTCACCAGAGACTGAGCACCCTGTTAAGGCCCTCGGCTGGGCGGCAAGAGACTCTTCTGGTCATCTCTCTCCCTTCAACTTCTCCAGAAGGTTATTGGGTTTGGTTTTTCTTACGACATTTCCTTCAAATGAAGTTCTTAAGATTCTTGGCAAAAGCTCTGACGTTGATACCTTTGTTTCTGTATATATCTATATATATATATATATATATATACACATACATGTATACATATATGTTTGCAGGAAAACAGGCGATGAAGATGTTAGATTTAAGGTTCTGTATTGTGGCATATGCGATTCAGACCTTCACAACCTCAAAAATAACTGGCGAAGAACTTTATACCCTATGGTTCCTGGGTATTACCAATACTTTTTGTTTGCTTTATATTTGATATGAAGTAAGATTTGCAAGTGAAAATAGAACCATTTATTCTTTTAAAAAAATCAGAAACTTCACTCTGAATTTCATACATGCATTTTATTAAAAACAACAAAATTATGAAATTATGAAATTATTTCAAAATAGGTTGAGCAAAGCCCATTATGATTTATAGAACAAATTATTCAAACACAAAGAAAAGATTCAAAATATTTTCTTTTCTAATACAGAAATTCTCATTTCTTTACCCTTTTCATGCATATCTCTGTCAAAAATTAAGATTTTTATCATTTGTTTTGGTTTTGACTCTTGATAGTGGTTCATAATTGGGAGCTAAATTGTCCTATAAATAGTGTGTGTGTGTGTGTGTATAGAGAACATATTATTGTCACTACCATAGCAACAAAATCTGGCTTTGCAGGCACGAAATTGTAGGAGAAGCCATAGAAGTCGGGAGCAAGGTTCAAAAGGTAAAAATTGGTGATAAAGTCGGTGTTGGGTGCATGGTTGGTGCATGCCACTCCTGCGACAATTGTCTCAATGATCTCGAAAATTACTGTCCTAAAATCGTACATCCCTTTAACAAAATTGACCTTGACGGAACCAGAACATATGGAGGTTGCTCGGATCATATGGTTGCCAATGAACGTTACATTATCCGATTTCCCGACAACATGCCACTTGATTCTGCTGCACCTTTACTCTGTGCTGGAATTACAGCATATAGTCCATTGAAATATTACGGATTGGGATCACCAGATAAACATATAGGTATTGTTGGCCTTGGTGGGATCGGACATATGGCTGTTAAATTTGCAAAAGCCATGGGAGCTAAAGTTACAGTCATTAGTTACTCATCTGCCCAAAAAAATGAAGCTCTGGAACACCTTGGTGCCGATTCATTTTTGATTACAAATGATCAGAAACAGATGGAGGTAAATAACTAAGTCAATTTGATGTACATAAGATCAGAACATGTTGGCAGTATGAAATTGTATGTCACTTACAGAAATTCACCATACTTTGTGCTTATACTAATTAATAGTAATGAGACTTTGCTACCATGTTCAATCCTGATAAAAAGATGGTATTTCAATTTCTTTTTTGAGATTTAGGAATTAGAATCACACCCTCAAGAAATTCATTTTTGTGGGGTAATTTTTTATATCCAGATGAGTGTGGAAAATTAAAACTGGACCTATGAAAATTGAATGTCTCAATTGCCTAGCTAAGCTTGATGAATTGATGAAGATATTCAGTATGCAGGCTGCTAAGGGCACTTTGGATGGTCTTCTTGATACAATTCCTGTGGTTCATCCCATTATGCCATTGCTTGATCTATTGAAGCCTCATAAACAACTAGTGTTACTTACTGTACAAGAATATAAGCCACTGGAGTTCACTGCCTTTCCTTTAATGTTGGGTAAGTACAAAAATATTATTTTTCATTATTATATCTTTTAGTAGCTCAATAAAAATTACATCCCATTAATTTTATTAATGAATTTAACGTTTTGTCGAGTTTTTTTTCTTTACAAAACTATAAGCAAGTGATATTTAATATGTTATTAATCAGATTCAACACTTCTTAATAAGTAGTGATTAAAAAATTGAACTAATAGAATGAATCGTGTGAAAACTTTATACAGGAAGGAAAGGAATTGTTGGCGGTGCCATTGGTGGAATGAAGGAGACGCAAGAGATGGTTGATTTTGCAGCCAAACACAATATAAAACCAGATGTCGAAATAATTTCAACGAATTATGCGAACACGGCTATGGAACGTATAGCTAAGAGTGATGTTAAATATCGATTCGTTATTGATATTGGCAACACTTTGGAAGCGACAAAGCCTTTAACATATTGAACTATTTGCGGATTTCGCCCATAATGTTTCCGAATTTATTTCCTAATGTATGGCCTAAATAAACTCCAAACTAAGCAATGAATATTGTAATATTGGCGATTTTGTTACGATCGCTTTTACTAAGATGCAATTCAAATTATAGTCAACATATTTTATTTTATTTTTTAATAAATAAGGAAAATGAAAATTGACAAATTTATTTTATTTTTTATATATTGTTGAGTACATAAATTATATATGTGTATATATATATGTAAAGAGAACAACTTGTCCGATTGATAATAAACACATGTTGGGTCATGGGCGGCATTGGATTGTTGGGCCGTATTTGCCCAAGCCCGCAAGTACAAAAGAAAGTGGGTTGTGTGGCCCGTTTTGTGTTCTATGTTATTAGCGTGTGTAATACATATGTATATACATTCAACTAATTTGATAATTATTAAAAGTATTTTTAGTAATTTATACGTAGGATGAATGAATTTATGAAAAGTAAAAATTAATTAAAAATTCAGCTAAAATAAATATGATAAAATCTGTACCAAAATGTTCAAAAAACAATCATACAAAAATATCAAAATTTTTAACATGAAAAACCCCTTTAATATGAATGATAAAAACTACGGGACCTCTCCTGATCTAAGTAAAAAAAGCTATATTATAAAAATTAGTATTTACAGCAACAATAAGTAACCAGTATAATTCTCAAATAAATACTCAACAATAAATCAATCGAGCAATAAGAAATAAATAAAAGAATGGAGAAATATACCAAAACAGCTAATGTTCATGCGAAACGGATATATTCTGATTGTTCAAATCTGATATTCACGGTTCAGATTAAAAAGTAATTTATCACGAACATAATCAACAAATTTCAGCCTCATTAGACCACAAATGACAGTTCGATCGTCGGAGAAAGTTAAATTGGTCAGTGCAAGAAAGAAAAACATGAACAGTAATTTCGAACTGAAATTACCGAAAATTCAACCGTCGAAAATCAATCCCTACCGTTCAGAATGAAGAACAATGAGTTTTTTAAATACCCACTAAATTTCAGTATGATCTAAAAAAATATCATGTCTATTCATAGAAAGAAATAAAAACCGTTTGACATAATTTTTCAGCAAAAATTTTATTTTCTATTTATTTTTTATTTTAGTGACTAAAAATTTATTTTTATACTATTTGTTATTATTAAATTCTTATACTAAAAAAAATCCTAATAAACCTAATGAGTCAAAAAAAAAAAATGAATGGGCTAAAAAATATTTAGATATTTTTTTACTTAACGAGGGAACGCAAAATACTCAAAACGTTGGCCGCTAAAAATGTCACTAGAAGTAAGAGGTTAAGGTTGTACCGAATCTCTTCAAGTAATTTCGGAATCCACCACATGTTTTTCATTCCATTCATATATATATATATGCACGTGTATGCATGTATAAACCCATGAAACCTACTTCGGCGAAGGAACTTGTCAAACACGGCTCGTCCCAGACCATTTATGAGTTTTGCGGCTGAGTTGCTAACGTCACCCTATAGGTTATCATCTCTCATTCCGTACGTCATCGTTTTATAATCCTCACCTCCTATATATACACTCCCACCCAATGCAACACCGCATAACCAAATTACACATACAACATCTCTCAGATTTGCTCTTGACAAAACACAACCCTAAAAAGAAAAAAACACATCCATGGCGAAAGTACCAGAGCAGGAGCACCCAAAACCTGCTTTTGGCTGGGCAGCTAGAGACTCTTCTGGTGTTCTTTCTCCCTTCAAATTCTCAAGAAGGTACATGTGTGTGTATATATATATATGTAAATATCAATCTTGGGTTTTCTTGCGTCCTCTGTATTTTCTTTTTACATTTGAAACTCAGATTCAGAAATTGTCAATGTATGTATGTGTGTATGTGTATATATATATATATATATTTATTTTGTTCTCTCGTTTCATTTACAGGGAAACTGGAGAGAAAGACGTGAGATTTAAGATCTTATATTGTGGAATATGTCATTCTGATCTTCACATGGTGAAGAACGAATGGGGCACCTCTGTATATCCTATTGTACCAGGGTGTGTATTCATTTTAATTATCTTAATTTCTTCATTAAAGATTATCGGGAAATTTAATTACTTAATTTTGATACTTGGGTTTTCCAATTTTATAATAAATTTCACTTATTAATTAAATTTCTGATTTTTAATATCTTTAACTAGATTATTGATAATTTTTTTATAAAATTTTTTTAATGATATTATTTATTTTTGTGTATTTCTATTAGTAAATTGTTTTTATATTTTAATTTTCTCAGGATTTAAAAAAAATAAATTATATTTTAATAAATAATTATTGTACTTAATTTTCTTCAAATTTGTGGTTGTTAATTTTTAGTCTGATTTTTATTTTAAAATTAATTTCTATCATTTTTAGAATTCTCGGGAGATCCATAGACTTACTGGACACTTCTTGTGCCAAAAGTCAAAGTGGTCCACATTGACCCTGTTTAGTTCTTCTATTTCTTCCTTCTTTATAGCAAAAGTCAAATTGGTCATAAACAAATAGATAATTCTGTAAAGCAGAATACTTACTGATCAAAATTAAGCACAAGTGAAGTAGGGGAAAAAAGTAGCAGACACAATCATAACATATGAAATGATAATGCAGGCATGAGATTGTGGGGCAGGTGACGGAGGTGGGAAGTAAAGTTGAAAAGTTCAAAGTTGGCGACAGAGTTGGAGTTGGGTGCGCGGTGGGATCATGCCGCTCCTGCGAAAGCTGTGCGGAAAATCTGGAAAACTACTGTCCCAAAATGATTCTCACCTACTCTGCAACTTACTCCGACGGAACCATCACCTACGGCGGCTACTCCGATCACATGGTCTGCGACGAGCACTTCGTGGTGCGCATCCCGGACAAGCTTCCTCTCGACGGTGCCGCACCTCTCCTTTGCGCAGGAATCACGGTGTATAGCCCACTGAGGTTCTATGGACTCGACAAGCCTGGCATGCACGTGGGTGTGGTTGGGCTCGGTGGGTTAGGCCATGTTGCTGTTAAATTCGCCAAGGCTATGGGGGTTAAGGTCACTGTCATCAGTACTTCTCCCAACAAGAAGAAGGAAGCCATTGAACGTCTTGGTGCTGACTCTTTTCTGGTCAGCCGTGACCAAGACCAGATGCAGGTAACCTCTCAATCTGTATTATTTAGTTATAACTAAAAGTTCTTACGTGTAATATACACACATCAATCATAATATAAGTTGGTATATGTATAGGCTGCAACGGGAACAATGGACGGTATAATTGATACTGTGTCTGCACAACACCCTCTCTTGCCATTGCTTGGCTTACTGAAGTCTCAAGGAAAGCTTGTCATGGTTGGTGCCCCAGAAAAGCCACTCGAATTGCCAATTTTTCCTCTCCTTTCCGGTAAATAACTTTTTGTTTATACTTTTATATATTTATTATTTTAAAATTACATATAAATTTATGAATTAAAAATTTTAAATTTTTCTAAATTATAACTATATTCGTAGATAAAAATCGTATAATCATATTATAAAGTAATTAAATAGGTCAATCGTTCGATTTGATTAACAGTAGTTACGAAAATTGTAGGGAGAAAGATGATTGGTGGTAGCGGTATCGGAGGAATGAAGGAAACACAAGAGATGATCGAGTTTGCAGCAAAACACGGCATAATGGCAGACATTGAAGTGATACCAATGGAGTATGTGAACACTGCCATGGAGAGGTTGGCCAAGGCTGATGTTAGATACAGATTTGTGATTGAAATTGGGAAGACATTGAAACCTACAAGTCCCTAAAATGTTACTCCTCTGATTTTGTTTAAACAGAGCAGTTCAACATGCTTTGATTACTTATTATCATCTACTGCATGTTATGTAATATTTGCTCATTTTCTTTGTTATAATCTTATGGTGTTTGTATACTATATAATTTTCATGAGGAATTGAATAATCTTATGAATTCTAATTTTATATAATATATAATTTGGAGTATATGACTAGTGAAAGTGTTAATCATTTGATTCTAAATTCTTTTTTTTTTTAATTTTTAATTTAAATTAATAAATTATATATATATATATATATTAATTTATGTATTGGTGACTACATTCTGTGTACCACATAATTAATATTTTTTTATTGGGAAAAAGACATACTTTTGAGTTTAAAGCATGATTTGCACAATCCAAATGTTATAATTTATATTGAATTATATATTAATTTTTAATGCACTATCCTACTTTTAAATTTGTCTAAATTAATTCATAATGTCAGCAATATATTTAATATTATTTAATTGATATTCACGTATTATATAATATAATTACATGAATATTATATTTTCTAAAAAAAATTATGAAAATCACATACTACATATATAATGATCCGAAAATTAAAAGGAAATAAAATTATAAATTAAATACAGAAATAAAATAATAAATTTAAGTTAAAAGGAAATAAAATTATAAATTAAATACAGAAATAAAATAATAAATTTAAGGTTTACATTCTTTACACAATAATTTAGAATACTCAATATAACTACAGAAATGACCTTTATAAAAGAATAAAGAAAAAATCAAGAAATAAATAAAAAGTAGACAATTAAATATCCTAAAACGACTTTCACTAGCCTTTGAAGGGAGTTCAGATGATGAACTATTCACAATTGATCGGGATCTGGATCTTGATTCTTTTAATATGAAATGGTTAATAAAATAGTGAATTATATTAGTGTAGTAAAAATATCACACTATTCAATGATACAGAAATAAAAATTAGTAAAAATTATAAAATTAACTAATAAAACTCTTAATTTAGGTAAATTTATTTATTATAAATAAAATCATTTAATGTATACTTACCGTAGCGAGATTTTCAAAACCGACCTATAGAGACAAGAGTTTAACAACATCATAATCTCATATTTAAGTAAGTAAGAATAGCAACTTTCTCTTTTTATTTGACTACTGGTATCCATGGAGGGTCTATAGAGATGTCTTCACTATGCGTGAACCATTATTCAACATTGTCAATTAATTGGTCGTTCCTATACTTCGTCCAGTATAAGCGTAAAAAATATCATCCCCCAATACTCTGTCCGATATGAGGGTGAAACGAGCCGTCCCTATATCTCGTCTGGTATGAGCACTAAAATACTAATCTCCGATACCATGTCGGTATGAGGCAACGTTCACAGTATGTTTCCTATGTATCCAGTCCGTCGACAATCTCCCACGATATCTAATAAGGCTACCATTCATTTATTCACTTAATTAATCAATTTTCTGTTTATATTTAATTTTTAGTTTCATAATTTAACCATAAATCAATTTAAGACAAACAATACATGCATTAAGAAAATTCAACTAAATTATTTTACTAATTTCAGTATATTATAATGCATTTAAAGCTCTAAAATCAATCAATCAGTTATGTAGCACCCGGAAAGGAGGGGGAGAAAAAAAAAAAAAAAAAAAAGGGGGGGGGGGGGGGGGGGGGGCACGTCAGCAGCCACGTCAGCAGGCCCGGCCAACCGGGGCCTGCCACGTGGCAAGACCGCGTCACTCCGAAAGGAGCCACGTTGGCGATCCGCGTGGGTGCGATCCGACGGCCCAGATCAATCCCGCGATCGGACGGCCTAGATTCAATCGCACGGACGGCCCAGATTCAATCAAAAACGAACGGCCCAGATTAAAACGAAATGAACGGCTGTGATCAAAAGGCAAGGGGTTATAAATAGAACCCCCACACCAGACCACAAACCCTAGCCGCCCGCCGCTCGCCGGAGAAGACGAACCAGAGGCCGACCGCCGCCACCCGCCGCCGCACCGGGGAAATTTCCGACCGCCGATCGAGGTAAATTTCATACCCCCGACTCGTTTTTCCCCGCTGATTCCTCCTATGGCCAAATTGAGGCCGAAATCCCGGCCAAACGGCCGGAATACGCGGCCGAAACCCAGCGCCGCCGCCGCGCCCCCTCTCGGTTTTTGCCTCCGACGAGGTCCTTCCCGGCCTCCGTTCGATGCAATTTTTATATCACCGTGATCACCATTTTTTTCTCTACAGGTTGACCGAAGCCGAATCACCAAAACACGAACCTCGCCGGAGAGCCGCCGTACCCGAGAGCGCCGCCGCCGGTAAGCTCCGCTTTTCCGTGATTTTTTGGCCCCCCGAGGGCCCTAGGGTTGTTTTCTGACAAGGACCAATGCGAGTGTGGCCGAATTCGGCCGAAAACGGCCGAAAACAGCCAACCCGAGGCGACTCGCCGCCGCCAGCGGCGGCGCCGTCGCCAGAGCACGGCGGAGCCGCCGTGCCGGAGTTGCGATTTGGGCCGAAAGAGGCCCTGGGCCTAATTTGGATTTTTTTTGGAACACGTGCAGGTACTGTTAGTGTGTTTCAGTTCCCCGGAAAAAATTCAGGGAAAATTAGTGACGGCCTGCAGGCGCACTGTGAATCGTATTCGGATCCCGAAAACAAGTAAGGACCCCTCACCCTATTTCCTATCACGGTATTAAAGTTCAAAATGATAAAACGGTATTTCTTGAATTAACGAATGTGTGAAATTACTTAAGGTGGCTAATGGAGCCCGAGTCTAGTGTGATTGGTGATTTACTGTTATTTAGCCTGTTTACAGCTTTAAATGCAAAATGAGGTTTGATGTGTTCATTTTACAGATTTGTGTGCATATACTACGTTTTTATTAATCATGGGTTGAATGACTGAAAAACTGATACTGTATGTTGTCTGTTCGGCATGAATTACTCTTTTGCTTGTTTGTATGTGAATTGATGATGCTGACTGAGGAAAAAGAAAATGAAAGATTGTGTAGACTGATAATTGTATTATGGGGGTCAGCCTAACTAGATATCCTGGGAGATGGTGGACGGACCAGGTCCGTGGGGAACCCTACCGGGATTGTGATCTCACATGCCGGACGGGGTATGGAGATCTTATGGTTTTGGCGCCCATATCGGACGGGGTATGGGGACGGCCCGTTTCACCCTCATACCGGACGGGGTATTGAGGTTTATGGTTTTGGCGCCCATACCGGACGGGGTATGGGGACGGCCCGTTTCACCCTCATACCGGACGGGGTATTGAGGTTCATGGTTTTGGCGCCCATACCGGACGGGGTATGGGGACGACCCTGGAAACTGATTATGAATGTTAAAGGTTAACGGGTAGCGGAACCCCTATGGACCCCCACGGATACTAGTAGGCTGGTAAATGAGAAAAAGATATGTTGTACAATGATTGAAATTTCAAGGGGCGTGATAAGTGTTATGTTTTACAACTTATATTATTCAATGATTATGATAATGTTATTGTTTTTCTTATATTGTTTTCATAAATTCCACCGAGGTAAGTGGAGGGTAAAGGTTTTCATGTTAATAAACGAGTTTGTTGTAAATTATGCTCCATTAGTCTTTTGTGTTTTTCTACCCACCTTTACCTCCGTGACGGTGAGATATCGTGATGTTCTTACTGGGCTAGTGTAGCTCACTCCTTATTTAACCATTTCAGATCAGGAAGACATGGTTCCCGAGCCCGTTCCGCAGGAAGACGACGAAGGGGATGCCTAGAGACTCTGTAGTCATACTCATAGTTTTATTTTCGAGTTTCTCTCTTAATTAGTTTAATCTTTTGTATTTTAAGTACGTTTTTGGGTTTTTTTTTTTGTGTAAGGGATGTTAACTGAAATTTTGATCTCGCTTCCGCATTTGATATATTTAAATACTCATTTCATTTTAATATTTCCGGGGCCGTTACAAGTTAAATAAAATAATAATAATAAATAATCAGTTATGTCTCCATTAGTAATCTATAATTAATTCTCGAAACTTTTTAAATTACGCAAAATACCGTATTATTGATAATTAAACTTTAATTTCATAACAGAAAATAAGATGTGGTATTCTTACCCGAATTGGTGTCCGAAACATTAAACTTTAAGTTGTGCTTACTGACGATTTTCGAATTTTCTAAATTTTTCTGCGGAGATCGAAACACGCTTCACGTACCTAAAAATACCCTAAAAAAATCCAAAATCAGTGGTAAAAATCTTTTTCAGCCAATTTTAGAATTCCAGCACGGCGGCACCGCCATGCTTCGGTGATGGCACCGCCGCCCATGGTGGCGATTTACCTCAGACTGGCCGATTTTGGTGGGCTTTATACTAATCCCTGCGAGAAAACACGTTATGGGGTGTCAGTTGACCAAGAAAAGTCGAAAAATAAAAACTTACTGGTGGTGAAATTTTCTGGTGCAGCGGCTCTGTCGGCTCACCTTCGCGGTTGAGTCTTTTTCTTCGATTAACCTTAGAAAACAGAATGGTGAACATAATTGTGAAAAAATCGCACGAAACAGGAATCGGGAAGGAGCCCATCGGAGACGATTTTTTATTTTTCTTGCGGTGGCGCTGCCGGACTTTACCCGAGGTTTTCGACTTATTCGCTGATCCTTTTGCTCTGATTTGGCAATGAAGGTATTCGAAATCAAATTCTGAGCAAATAATTTTTTTTTTTACCTTTTTTAGCGATAAGATGTGGCTCCAGTGTGGCGGCGAGTGGTGGTCGGGTCCCTTCTTCGGTGACTAATTCTTCTTCTGTAGCGGGAGGCTGGCGGCTAGGTTTGAGTTTGGTATGAAGTGAGATATTTATACCCATATTCCTTAAATCTGAACCGTAAATCGCGTTTGATCTTGACCGTCCGGTCGCATTTAAAAAAGAAATAAATCTGAAATGTTCATTACGATTTGATTTGGACCGTACGATCATGTTTAAAGAGAAAATAAATCTGAATTGTTCATCGCGTTTATCGCGACCGTCCGATCGTGTCTGATGAGGGAACATATCTGAACTGTCCATGCGCGCAGGGACGCATCCGAACTGTCTGATCGCGGGCACGCGGATTGCCAGTGTGGTCTTCCGCGTGGCACTAAGTCAGGTGCCTTGCCATGGGGGGCACTCCAGTTTGTCGGGTCTGCTGACTGGACGATCTTACGTGACGTATTTTTTTTAATTACATTTTGACCCCAGTTTTCGATTTTTCTTTCAAGAACATTCTCCGAACCCAAATTTTCATCATTTTTTTTTAAAATTATTTTCGATTTCATTATTCATCTATTTTTTTTCCTAATTTTATATTAAATAAAAATTTATAAATTTAAAATTTTTATTTTTATACACTTTTTTTAATTTTAAAATTAATTTCGAATCAAATTTCAGATTCAGATATTACAATATATTAATTATTTTTAAGAATATAATATTTATGTAATTATATCATTTGATGATAGTAAAATATATCATTAAAAGGGAGTTAATAGAGTTTAAAGTATAAGTCGTGTGTGAAAGAAAATCATTATATAAGGGTACATATATTTATATATATAGATCTTTTGAAAATAAAACATATACTTTTGAGGTATACAACCCAATTAAATTGAATTTTAGTGAAAGATGAAGTTAAGAATGTCTGAATCCGATCCGTATGTCTTCTGCCTTCTTTTTCTTAATATATATATATATATATATATATCATATACATATATTTGTTATTGTCACATGATTAATTAAATAAAAAATTAATTATTTTTAAATTTATATTTAATCATTATAATTCTTAAATTCCATTAACGATAAACCATGAGCAAAAATATAAAAAATATTATTTCATATTAAAAATTTCAAGATGTATGAAAATATAAATAAATTAAAATAATTTTACGAATTTAGAAATTAAATTACAACAAATTTAAACAAGGCCACGTATTATAATATTTTTTTTTATTCGGTTTAAAATTCTTAAACCTACACGAACACAGACGAAATAAAAAAAGATATACACTTCTATATATACACCAATATATATTGTTTTGTATTTAATGTGGACTAGACCCCACAACGTCAATTGCTCTCTTGCATCATCCTTTGCGTATGATATCATATATGTATATTATATATATATATATGTGTGTGTCAATCAGTACGTATAATAAATGCGCGCTCCCACATGGACCGCACTCCATAGAATTCTATAATACTGAAACCCCAACTACCTCTCTCTGATATCTTGTTGTGAACAGAAACCCTAGATCTCAAGTTTTCTTCTTCTTCTTCTTCTTCTTCACCATGGCGAAATTACCAGAGCAAGAGCACCCTACGCCTGCCTTTGGATGGGCAGCCACAGACACATCTGGTGTTCTTTCTCCTTTCAAATTCTCAAGAAGGTATATATTATATATATATATATGTGTGTGTGTGTGTGTGTGCGTGTGCATGTCTGTGTGCATAAATCTTGGATTTTTTTTCCTACTCTGTATCTTCTCTTCCCATTTCAAAGTGTGTGTGTGTGTGTGTATGATATCTATATATCTATATATATATATATAAATACCCAGATTCAGAACTTTATATAAGTTTTCTTCAAACAAAAAGAATCTACTAACACCAGGTTGTCTAATTTTTTTTTTTTTTGGGTGGACTTATATAAAATCTTTGGCATGCAAAGTTTTCTTCTAAATTAATAAACGTGTTTGGTAATAAAAACGTTTAAGATGTGTATATTTATACAATAATTAAGTGTTTGTATATATATATATATATATATATAATTCTTAGTAATTTAATCTTATATTGTTTAATCATAATTTGCAGGGAGACCGGAGTAAAAGATGTCAGATTCAAAGTGATTTATTGCGGCATCTGTCACTCTGACCTCCATATGTTGAAGAACGACTGGGGTACCTCAATATACCCTCTTGTACCAGGGTATATCTTCCATTTCTTTTTAAATCTTAATTAAATTTGTAAAGTAATTAATTAAGAAAAATTAACCGTTAATAAGATGGTTTAATGGAATGGTTTAGTGAGGATATAGAATAATCTTTCATTAATTTCAACTTACGTATTCCAAATTCCTTTTGTGGGTTTTAGTGAATTTAGGGTGAGTCGTTGAGTGGTCATAGCCAAATTCTATACACTAGTTCTTCAATCTCTTATATTTTAAGAACTTAATTATCTAATGTTTTGTTTCCTTATTAGCATAGTTTAGATATTTTGAAATTAGTACCTAAATTTCGAATTCATGGGCATAAGTCAATCCATATGGGTTCAAATCTATCATATTCTTATTAAATTCATACAATTTTTAATTATTTGATGTGTAAAAATTTAATTATAGTTTATAATAAGAATTACGAAAACACATAATTTAAATTGGAGTTTTAATTTAATAAATTAGACTTGAAATAGTTCAAATTTTTACTATATTATACTGTATTCTTTTTTATACTATATTATATGTGTGATTTAAAAAAAAAAAAAAAAAAAAGGACGGCAGATGATTGAATTAAAATATTATATTTATATATATGATGTCCACTAAAATTTATTGGAAGAAGTTTATAATATTAATAATTAAATAAGTTTATATAATAAAATTACCCTTGTATTAACTCATATAACATATAGTTATAATATATTTCTAACTACATTTATATGATAGGAAATAAGACTTGCCTCTCGCTGAAATAGTTGATATTTAGAGAAGAATGTGTAAACTTCATGGAAAGGGTGGTGCTGCTTTCTGTGCTAAAAAAAGAAATAATTGGATTAAATACACATATACATATATTTATAGTAAGTAAATTTATTCTTTTTATTTGTTATAAAATTCGAGATCAGGCCAGACCAAAATAATTACGACCCAGTTCAACTTTTACATCTTTTGGGCCTCAGCATTTGTCGACGTTCGACCCACATGCTGTATTATATAATATATATATATATATATATATGTATGTATGTATGTATGTATGTATGTACCCAAAAGTCATTGAGTTGGTGGGTTGAGCCATGGGTCTACGCAGAAGACCGTGAAGGCTATAGAAAAGTTTATATGAAATAAATTGGTTGAGTAATTATCTTAGTGTTAGTTTAGATAATCATTAATTAATCAAGTTGCAAATTACCCGAAGTCTGATACATGAATTAATCAAGTAATGCAGGCATGAGATTGTGGGGGAGGTGACGGAGGTGGGAAGTCAGGTAGACAAGTTTAAAGTTGGCGACAGAGTTGGAGTTGGGTGCATGGTGGGATCATGTGGCTCCTGCGACAGCTGCGCGGACAATCTGGAAAACTACTGCCCCAAAATGATCCTCAGTTACTCGACAATTTACTCCGACGGAACCGTCACCTACGGCGGCTACTCCGATCACATGGTCTGCGACGAGCACTTCGTGGTGCGCGTCCCGGACAACCTTCCTCTCGACGGTGCTGCACCTCTTCTCTGCGCAGGAATCACAGTGTATAGCCCACTGCGGCACTATGGACTCGACCAGCCTGGCATGCATGTGGGTGTGGTTGGGCTCGGTGGGTTAGGCCATGTTGCTGTCAAATTCGCCAAGGCTATGGGGGTTAAGGTCACTGTCATTAGTACTTCATCGAACAAGAAGAAAGAAGCCATTGAACATCTTGGTGCCGACTCTTTTGTGGTCAGCCGTGACCAAGACCAGATGCAGGTAACCTCTCAATCTGTATTGTTTAGTTATAAATAAAAGTTTTTACATGTAATACATATACATCAATCGTAATATAAGTTGGCATATGTATAGGCTGCAATGGCAACAATGGACGGTATAATTGATACTGTGTCTGCACAACACCCTCTCTTGCCATTGCTTGGCTTACTGAAGTCTCAAGGAAAGCTTATCCTGGTTGGTGCCCCAGAAAAACCACTTGAATTGCCAACTTTTCCTCTCCTTATCGGTAAGTAACATTTTATTTACAAGTACATATATTTTTCATCTTGTATTAAGTGCGAATTTACAGGTCAATTGTTCGATTTGATAGATTAACAGTCGTTATGAAAATTACAGGGAGAAAAATAGTTGGTGGTAGCGCCATCGGAGGAATGAAGGAAACGCAAGAGATGATTGAGTTTGCGGCAAAACACGACATAACAGCAGACATTGAAGTGATACCAATGGAGTATGTGAACACTGCCATGGAGAGATTGGCCAAGGCTGATGTTAGATACAGATTTGTGATTGATATCGGGAACACCCTCAAACCTACGAACTAAACTGTTTGTGCAATTGATGAAAATTTCTGAACAATTAAAATAAAAGAGTGTAATATCCCTTATAATTATAACTTTGTCACTGCTCTGTTTCTTATTATAATACGAACAGAGTCTGTGTGTCTGTATTTTGGTTGAGGCGCCGTGAGAAATAAGGCATATCGACAAGAGTGAGAATGTGGGTTATACATATATATATATGTGTATGTGTTTGTGTGTGTGTGGTATACGTAATTTGTGCTTGTTTTCTGGTTGAGATTTGTTTGATTCTCATGGGAATCCACCACCCCCATCACGTGTTCCTCTCAGAAGTTAGAGATTATGAGCCAGCCAGGTTGTCTGGGGAGCAGAGAGGGAATAGCCTGACCTTGTTCTGGTTAGTAATTAACCAGAGGCCATCTCCACGTTTCTTCAACTTCTTTGGGCGGTACTGTTCCCCATCATCAATGCCCATATTCATTACCTTAATCTCACACTCCTTTTTCCCTAATTTATCTATGGCAAAGTAATCAATATACGATCTTAGATTTCATCTAAGTTCTTACTTATATAGAACGTGATTATTAAATTATTTCCCGTCTAATTTAGTCTAGTAATATAATCTTATTGGCCAAGTAAGAACAAAATTGGAAGATAATAATAATACCAGTTGTTAATTATGTAAGGTCCGAGTTCAATCTTTATAAAATCAAGCAATTGGAATTTGATATCTTCCCATGAATCTATTTAGTAAGTCTGGTGAGATTCGATTTTATATTTTTTTTAAATAAAAATGTGTATTTTTTATTAATTAAATAATATATATATATAGATCAATTATAATATAATGTTTTAATAAAAAACGTGTGAATATATGCAATTTAATTATTATTTATACTTTTTTATAAATAAAGAGGTTGATCAAATTAATTTAGTTAAAGTAATTAAAAATTAATTTTTTTTAAAAAATAATAATAGCAAAATTATTGAAGTATGATTAGTCATAATCATAATTTGACCTATGATAATAAAACTGAGAGGGAATTAATGCAATTGGAGAAAGAATGAATATATATATATATATATATATATATCTGTGTGTGTGTATTAATTATTTTGTTGGCAATTGGGTGTAGCTTCAGAAACAGAGGTAGCCCATAACCATTGGCTATGCAAATCCAACTGTAGAGGAAATTAGATCAAACAAAAACCTGTCCTTTTCTATTACACGTCTCTGTCAAATTTCCCAGTAAACAAACAGTCTGAACCTTCTTCTTCTTCTTCTCCTTCTTCTTCTCTCCATTACTGTTAATTTCAGAGCAAGTGAAAGGACAAAGATGATCCCCACTGGTAAAGATCCTGCTATACAACTTGTGGTGGGAAATGGGTGTCTTTCCAGTTTCAAGGATACTTTCATCTGAATCTCTCTGACTCACACCACATATACATACATGTATATATATATATATATATACACACACACACACACATGTGATCCTCATAATAATTAATTAAAATGATGTTAAGTTTAGGAAGTCCTAGTGGATGAATAATTTCATCAGTTACTTATTAGAAATTCATATCTCTAAATACTATACAAATTTTTATAAAATTATACGTATAATTAGTTTTGTGAGTAATTTAATTAATGGAAAAATCAGTAAAATTAATTGAAGGACAATATAGGTTTGTTAAAAGGGACATTACAGGAGAAGGAATAGACAAGAGCCGCAGTGGCTCTGCCTCTGTCACATCCTCACTGCTCTTCTCTGCTGCACCACCAGCTCCTGTTGCTCTTGCCGATGCCACACTCACTCAAAACCCTTAGCTAGCTAGTACTATCTATTATACATATATATACAAATAATATATGTATTTATATATATATATATATTCATATGTATCTCCTCTATACTGCTACTGCTATTATCAGGACTGTCAATTTATGTTGCTTTGATCTCTCTTGGAATGCCTTACCGTAGCCTTTAATGCATGGCTACCTCCATTGATTCATCCATCATTAACTCCATAATTTTAATCAGTATCTATTATTATAATAATATATGTATATATATATGTATGTATCTGTGATCTGTGTGTCCAGAGAATATTATTTATTGTAATGAAACCAAAATAAAAAGTAAACAGTTAATTATGTGTTGTTTTTAATATTGTAATTACGTATATATGTATATTACTTTTAAAAAGAATGATACGTAGCATATTATACTGTCAAGTTACATCTTTCAACCATTTTTGTTGTAATATCTACCTTGATTTATTCCCATTTTAATCTCTTGGTTTTGAAGACTAAATACTAATTTAAATGTATGTGTATTCTTGAATATATATATATATATATATATAGAGTAGTTATGTATATATATATCCAAATGCTTAAGTGAAGTTGTGGATCTCTCTATTCTGCCAGATCAGTTTCAGATTTTCTGCTTTCTTTTGTCTCTACTATCTTCTCTCTTTCTTCTGCTCCTATATATACCGACTTCTTTTTCTAGTGAGATCTGCTCTCTCTCTCTCTCTCATGGAAGCTTAATTTTTTTTTTATTCTACCAGATCTCGACTCTAATTACCTATATATACAGCTTGGTATATATATATATATAGATATGAGTGTCTTCCATATCCCAGACCCTTCTTTGATGATTATGATTATCACAGGCCGCCATCATCTCTCTCATCTCTCCACCTCATGCATGAAACCATTCAATTCATTGAGTATATTTGCCTCTGCAAAAGGAAAAAACTCATAATCAACAAATCATAGACCCCCCTTTTTTCTCTTCCAAATCTCTCTTCTCTCACCTCCCAAAACCAT
Source organism: Carica papaya (assembly GCF_054855325.1). Lineage (NCBI taxonomy): Eukaryota > Viridiplantae > Streptophyta > Magnoliopsida > Brassicales > Caricaceae > Carica > Carica papaya. The sequence continues at coordinate 1,149,676 of NC_142312.1, read as the reverse complement.
GTCCTCGGATCATCTGGGTGCAAAACCAGTCACCAAAGATCACGATAGCCAGAGCTCCGGCAACCGGAAGAGTACAGCTGCATCAGGGAGGCCGCAAGAGCAAACCCTAAGGTGTCCGAGATGCGACTCGCCTAACACCAAGTTCTGCTACTACAACAACTACAGCCTTACGCAGCCGAGACATTTCTGCAAGACTTGCAGGCGCTACTGGACCAAAGGCGGAGCTCTCCGCAACGTCCCCATCGGCGGTGGTTGCCGCAAAAACAAGAAGATCAAGTCTTCATCATCTTCGTCTTCAAGGCTTTCTGGTGACTCGGGCGGTTCGTCTTTGGAGATTGGTGGGTTCAAGTTCTTTCATGGTCTCGCTCCAGCCATGGACTTTCAGCTTCCGAGGCTAAACCCTTCGCCAACTGGTTTCTATAACCAGTTTTCTTCTTTCGGATTGGATAGTACCTGTACTTCTTCTTTCAGCCTCGATCATCACCATCAAGCTGGAAGCTCTGGTAACAATAACAGTTCTTTGTTGGGCTTCAATTATCCCCTCTCTTCGGTCGCCACTACCAGCGGTGCAATTCATGATTTGGGTTCAGGAGGGTCGGTGAATGTCAGCAGCAACCTGGCATCTTCAATTGAGTCTTTGAGTTCACTAAACCAAGACTTACACTGGAAATTGCAGCAGCAAAGATTAGCGATGCTTTTCGGGGAAGAAAACCAGAAGGAGAACGACAACGTTTCATCAGTCCCTCTGGAGAAGCCACAGCCCATTTTGTTTCACAACCTGGAGAATTCAAGAAAAGAAAGTGTAAATTCCGAGACTGCAACCGAGTGGTTCTTTGGGAATTCTTATGCTCCTACTCCTACCAACAGCACAGCCAACGATACCACAAACAACTGGAACGGAGTTCAAGCATGGAATGACTTGCATCAGTACAGTTCTTTACCCTAGTGGAGAATTCGTATAACTTACCTGCAGAACAGTAAGATGTAGAAGATATTAGGGTAAAAGTAGCATACATATGGTGGTATATTATCCAACCCATTTTAGGTATATGTTTGTTCTTTATTTTCATTTGCTGCTAAATGCAAAATGTAGAAGTTGGGGAAAGGATCAGATCAAATAGGGTATGTTTCTTTGTTTTTCGATATTTTTGTTTTTTAGTAAGATGTTGGAGGAGAATCTCTTGGTGGTGGTGTTGTTCTTTATCTGTTATATGTTTTAGATGTTATTTGTTTAATTTACAAAAATCTTTACATGTTCCTACGAGACCAAAAAGATGCAGGAGCAGAAGCTAGCCGATCAGCTATAGAATTACTGGTGTTTATGGTAGCAATAAAAGAAAAAAGACTAGATTTTGACGAAAGTGAAAAGCTTTTTCTTGGGTTCTCTATACCCTTTCTCTCTCCCTTTCTCCCTCTCTTATATTGAGGTGATTTTGATCTTGGCTACCGAAAGAAATTAAGGAGGTTTGTGCTAGTTGTGACAAATAATACCTTTGGGATCTGTGACGGGTTCTTGGAATATGAAAGTTTAAAACTGGATATTTGTTTGATTTGTTATATATATATATACACACACACACACACACAGAGGCAGGCAGTGTCTGAATCTGTGAGTCTCATCAGGTCAGCAGCTTATACTGAAGCAGAGCGTAGGTGGACAACAATGTTGAGGGTGCAGGTCGGCATTGCTTAGGGTTGCAGTGTTTAGGTCTGAGATATGATCTGAGTTATGTTGGGGATGCATTGGGTTCTTCACAATAATTAGTTGCCAGTGAGGTGTGATTTTGGTGGTGTGTCTGAAAAAGTGGTGGCTTCAAAGTGCATTGAATGAAAGACTGTCAACATTTGAATTCTGGGAGAGAGAAAGACAGATAATTGGCATCTAAAGTTATTCTTAATTTTTTTTTTCCTCAACAAAATTAGATTCAAATGGGGAACTTGTTAGTCGCTCTTTTAGGGTATTGGGGAGTGAGCCATCACCTTCTCGTCGCTAATTGTGAAGAGACAGCAATTTGACCACCTTCTGATTCTTCTCCTTTGCGAGTGACTAAGGGGAAGAGAGAGAGAGAGAGAGAGAGAGAGAGAGAGAGAGAGAGAGAGAGAGAGGGTGGCAAAGTTTTTCTTTTCCTTTTTTTGCTCTCTTATTAATTTGTTGCTTTCTTGTCTTAATTAATCCCATCTATGAAGTTAATTATCAGTTTCATTCTTTAATGTAAATATTAACACCCAAAAAGAATGTAGGGAGTCGGACAATTCTTGAAAAGAATTAACACTAGCTAGCTACTTAGATCTCTTTCTTTCATGGTAATATGCAAATGATACATATATATATATATCTCTCTACTGCCCTCTACGTATATATGTTAATTATAAGCAATTATGGAAGTTCAAATCTACACATAATACATATATGAATATTGTAAGGGAAAGAAGCCAGCTTCAATTGTTCGACGCTTGATTATTTTAGTCCAAACAGCTCGTTAGATCAATAAATTTACGATTTACGTGATTTCATACCACCAGTTATGTAATCATTTGTTAACATTCTTAAATTCAGGTATTCTAAAGCCAAGGCATTAAATATATATATATATACAATCAATATATGATCTCTCCTACTACCTTTACTGTGTTTGTTTGTTTGTTTTTTTTTTTCAACTTTTTGTGTGCAACATTCTATAGGTTTACGTGCACCTAATTAAAGTGTTCATTTTTTCGTATAAATATATACATGCATATATATATATTCAATCCTTTTCCTATCAAAGGTACCCGGTCCCTGCACCCACACCGAATAGACAAACTTTTAACATCATGTTGGTGCTTTTACATGCCAACTTCTCTCCCTTTCTGATCACATGCACGCTCATATATGTACATACATAAATATATACACACCCACAAACAAGTTCACTGAAGTTATTGTATATATATTATGTGTAGAAAAATCGAAAAGAAACTCTCCTGAAAGCTCTTCTCAATCATTTATATATTTGTTTCTTTTGCTCCTCTCTTTTTATATATGTTCTTCTACTACAATATATATATATATATGTATTTTTTATATATCACCTTGTTCCCAATTTCCTTTTTTACTTTCTAGAATGGACCCAGTTATAATATTCTACAAATATATATATATATATATGTTGTTTGTAGTGGTGATGGATAATTGGGTGTGAAGGAAACTGAAGAGAAGATGGAAGTAGCGTGATTAACGTGATGGAGAGGAAGCTTTTCCTTCACTGCAAGTATATTGTGGGCTGTCATTTTTTACAACTTACAAACTGCGAGAAGCACATGACTACTTCGTTAGATTCTATTCGCTGCTCCTCACCTCCACCCACCAATCATGCACCTCATCCCTCATCCTCTCATCTCACCCATCATCATCATCATCTTCATTAACAACATCAATCATCGTCACCCCCACCACCACCTCCACCTATATATATATATATACACACATTATAATATTGATGAACTAGCCATAGCTAGTGGTCATCATTCATCAATGGCCAAACGTAAACCCATCACAATATATATATACATACATATATGATTGCCGCATAATCAGTATTATGACGTGTCATGTAAAAGAAAAATGTATATTTCTTTTTTTAAAAAAGATTGTAGCATATACATACATATGATTGTGTGTGTGTGTGTGTGTGTGTATATATATACATATATATATATATACATAACGTATACGGAGGGGAGTGGTTGTGGAGTACACAGATTACGTGAAAACCTCCTCCCTACCAAAACGAGAAAAATGTTGTCATCTCATCACTGTTTTTGGCTGCTTTCTTCTCTGCATTGGGCTTCCAAATCCCACCCACCTCTCCCCTCATCATTTTGTTTCTTTTATCCTTTTCTGCTTCTGTTCTTTTGTTCTTTTCTTTCTTTCTTTTCCATACTCTAATTATCTTTTACTATTAATATACACCTATGTGTATATATATATATATATATATCTCTCTCTCTCTCTCTCTCAAATGAGACCAGCCCAAACAGTCTCATTGAGTTACAATGAAGTCCATTCATTTTCATTGTATTTATAGAAGTTCAGAGACAAAGTACATGTATCTAGTGTATTTCACATTACATACATACATATATATATAATTTTTTCATAAAAATTTGTTACATTTATGAAATCTGTCACTATGCTCATAAAACACTTGACAATTATTCCTTATTTACAATATAATAATATTACTTATATGTATATATACTTGTAAAATATTGATAGGCCCACATGAGGTTTTACAATAGTAAGCTGGTCATTTGGTGGATTGAATACTTGTCTTTTATTTGTTGGTTTTTTTCAAGATACTTATTGAAGGGATATGTTGTATAACTTTAAAAATTAAATTATATATATTCAAAGGAATTTAATATATATATTTTCATACCCTTTTTGTCTCTACCTTCACACAAAATAAATTCATGGGCTTTTTTCCTTCAGGTTCTTCAGCATTAAATTCTCAAATTTGTAATGATACCATTTTTTTTTTGACCTATTTTGTTTATAATATATTATTTATATATTTTTTAATACAGTTATTTTAAAATATTTAAATTTTAGTATTTAATGTCAATAAGAATACAAATAGAAAAAGTAAAGAGAGTTGGAAAAACAAATATAAACTTTATTTATAAAGATTTAACTATTAATATCGCGTTTCACGTAATTTTTTTTTTTTTTTTTTTGAATTTATTTTTTAGTGGTCGAATTATGTAAATAAAATGTCAGACAAGCTTCTTTCATGATAGATTTGGTATATACTTCAAGCTTATTTGAACTTGAATTCAAGTTCATTCAAGCTCGGTTTCCTGCTAATCTTTCCTTCAATCAATGTCAAACTCTGTCAAACATAACAGAGAATACTCAAATCGAACTTCAACTTAACACGACTCAAAAGATTAACTATTTGGCTCAACTCAACTCAACTCAACTCCTTGTTCGTCCACACTAACTACTCAACAAGAGAGTAGAATGTACATGGGTCTGACTTAGAACTTCTAAAAGGAGTTCAGCTTCAGAATAATTTTATGGCTAGCAGTCAATAATTAATGAAATTCTTACAAACTGATTCTGCAACAATTTTTGGCCATTAATTCATGGAATGATGTTAGAGGTGCAAATATTTTCACACGTTCAAAGCTGTCTCTGATATACAGGAGTTTGCCAAGCAAATAAATCAGAATCATGCATGTTAAATGCTAGCTATAATCTTGGAAGTGCCTGAAATGACATCATTTTGTAGTGATAAAATCCTCAACTTTTAGCAAGGAACTGTACTTTTTCTCTCAGTTCAATGAGTCTATTTCACTTCTTACTGGAGGATATGATCAGCCCCGTATATACACATATATGCAAACTAAAATATGTAAAAGCTCTAAATAAACAGCAACTAATGAGTTTAGTCAATTCAGTTACCTATCTTGACCAAATCCTTTTCTTCGTATCCCTCTCCTTAGCTCCTGGAGCCTGATCCTTGACATTCCTTTTATGAGTCATAGGCCCTTGAGCAGAGGAGACTGGCTTTGTTGTTGTTGTTCTCATTACCCTAGCAATCTTGGGTGGATCAGATTTCCTAATCTTCTTATCGTTCAAAGTAGTCAACATATTGTTTTCTGAATCTCCACTTCTAGATTCCCTTTTTCTTGTCTCATGAAGAGAAGCATTTCTTCTTGGCAATGCTGAGCCTTGACTCATAGGCCGGTTAATTGAATTCGAAATACCCAGAACTTGTGGCTCAATATCTCTGATGAAACATTCATCTCTACCACAAGCTTTACCTTCACTGGGAGTAGCCCTTAAGCCATCAGGGAAGTTGCAAGTTTGCATCTGCTGCAACATCAGCTGCTCCTGCTCCTTCAACTTGTCTTCAAGCTCTTTAATCTGATACAAGATGTCAAACAAATTTTTGTACCTTAGTCCATTTTCTGTATGAAAGCACAATATTAATCGATTTCTTTCAAAATGCATTAACTCAAAGTTCTCCACCTAAGTTTGAGCTAGCCAGTTACCTACGAGTGAAGATTAAAAAGGTGAAAATGGTTTTTGTTCTAGAAAACAGAAACTGTAATCTGAAAATGAGAGAAAAAGAAAATGAAAAATTAGCAAGAGAATGGAACATATTTGGTACGTGAAAAGGGAAAGCCAGTCATATTGTAGAAAAAAAGAAATATTTATAATAAATTCTTTCAAGAAAACACTAAGAAACACATTTTCTATCCACATTTACAGATAATATATTCTTTAAAATATCAATTAGTACATGTGATGTACAGTGATTCTGCAGTTACTATCAGAAACTTATTGATGTGGAAATTTAGGAAAGAACCTTTTGATGAAGTAAAACAGGTTCAGAATTCTCTTCCGATTGTTTCAGTTTCCCCTCAAGCTCCTTTATCTGAACCAGAAAAGTAAAGATTTCACCTCAATCTCCCCATTTTGTCATCATTAGACATTGATAACCAAATTGACAACCTTGTATCTGTGTGTATATATGTATATATATAAATATTGAATGATTAGAAAATAACCTTTTGATGAAGTAAAACACATTCTGATGTTTGTTCCGACTCTCTCAGTTTCATCTCAAGCTCCTTAATCTGAACCAGAAAAAGCAAGAGGAAATTAGCCTCAAATTAGGCCATTTAATCGTCTTTAAACATTTCTTATCAAGTTTCCACAACCTTTTGCTGAAGGGTGAAGGAACTGGACTCAGACTCTTGCACTTTCTCTTTCAGCTTGTTCTCAAGATCTCTAACCTGTTTAAAAATAGCTTTCAGCTTCTCTCTCAAAATTTTGACAATCAAGTAAACAGGAAAGATGATCGAGAAACTCCAACAAAAACCAGAACTAATAAGTACTTTCAACAGAAGCCCGGGGGATGAGAAAGTTGAATAAAGTAAAGAAAGATCTTTAAACCTTCTGTTGGTATATTGAAGACTCTGATTGTTGTCTCTCCATAAGCTTGGCTTCCAGTTCCTTGACCTTCATCAGATTGTAGTCAATTAGGCATGGATAACAACTTGATAATTAGTAAGAAAAACCCAAACATATTGTATCCTATCAATAATAAATATCAATCATAACTCAAGTGAAAATCAACCTTTTGATGGAGATCAAAACAAATCTCTTCCTTCCCCTTCAATCTATCAGAAAGTTGTGATACTTGTTTCTCTGACTGGCTGTGCAAAGTAGCTTTTAAGTCAACTTGACTTTCAAGTTCTTTAATCCTTTCTTGTTGGTTCCTGTAAATTTGGTCCTTTCCTTTGGCCTTACTGTCCAGGTTTTGTAAGTTTTCTTCTAGCTTCCTTAGAGTCTCATCTTTGGATCTAGATTCTTGCCGTGCTTTTTCGAGCTTTATAGAGTAATTAAATGATTTGTAAAACAGAAAACAAATCATAATCAGTGCCTGATGTCTCAAAAGGAATTCATTTTTGGAAATCTGAAGTTCATGAATAAAACATGTTTCCAGCTCAAATCACCAGCCTTACCATTGCTTTCATCTTCTGAAGCTCACCCGTATCCATTTGTTTCTTTGCAGGACCTAATTCAACACCTCTAACTCGAGTTGCAAAATTTAGTGAACTCAGAGTTTCACTCAGATCCTGCTCCGAAGGACTAATTTGCACAAACATTAAAGTTTTTGAATCACCTCCTGCAAAATTCAGGTTTCAATATTTAGGCAAACCTGACAAAATTAGTCATCACTACAATACAAAATTGATAAAAATACTAGGAAATACTAAATTTACCTAACGAATCTTGAAGTAAATGTGTCAACTTTGAGTTCCTGAAGATTAAGCGACAAATGTTGTTAAGCAGCATACTGATGCCTCTTAAAGTTAATATAAGTGCGATAAAAGATGTGAACCTGTATGGAATATGACTACTTTTTGTTGCCAAAGCATGTATTACATCTCCTAGAGCTGAAAGGGATCTATTAATGTTTTGAGCTTCCTTGAGCCGTTCACCCTGTACATCAGTTTTTGCAAGTCTCTCACTGCCTGCCAAATCAACAAGCCAAAGCTTGCTCTTGGTGCATTCACCACTCATCAAATTCTTGGCTCTCACCATTATGCAGAGCATGCTAAAATGTGAAGAAACAGTTCTGGCAATGCGTGAGTAAGAAGCAATGAAAAAATCAAATGTTGTTTTATGGTTAAGCAAGAAAAATAAGCAATACCAGTGTGATCGACTACTATGTTCATTCACATTATTGGATCCAACAGCTCTAGAATTGCTGCCAGCTTGCAGAACATTCCAAACTTCCTTGATGTTATCAACCTTGGCTTCTGTGATTCCAGGAACATGATGAGACCCTTCAGAAGACTGCTTTATCTCCAACCTAGTAATATATCCGAATGAAAAAGGCTCATTAGATTTTTTTTTCCAACATATCTCTTGTTGCCATATATAAAAAATGCATTTAATTTATACAACCTGTATATTTTATATTAAAAAGCATTTAGAGTCTGTATATTTTATATTTTTATATAATTAGATTATATAACTGTAAGTAAAAAGTTATATGCCTTGATCATTGTAAATTGCTGGAAATTAATTTTTTAACTTTTATATATTCATCTATTTATTGAATGAAAGAATGGCAGAAAATTATCAAATTATTCAATCAAAATTCTTTTAAATCAAAAGTTATCATGGTATTAGAGCTCTAGTCATAGAGTTTTATGATTTTTTTTATTATTCTTGATGTTATTGGAGTCTTAGGCTATTTTAGATTGTGAGTCTTCATCTGTGTGATTTTTCATCAAAGCGATATTTTTTACTTCCTTTGGTTGAGGTTGCAGATCAAGTTTGGGTAGAGAGGAAACTCACGTATTTTGGTAATCTTTCAATTATATTGGGTTGTTTATCTCTCTATATTTGAGTTAATTTTGAACTGTTTTATATAGTATAAATTTTTGCTGATAAATTTGAACTTTGAGTTAAATTAACGGGAAAGAATTATTCAACATGGAAATTTTAATTTCGATAATAAATCACTGGAAAAGAATTATGGGGACACCTTGATGGAGCAATGGAAGATCAAGGATGTTAGGGTGATTTGTTGGATCATTGGGTCATGTGAATCTCAATTGATTTTTTTCCTATAAAATTGCACAGATAATGTGAAAGTATTTGAAGAAACTGTACAACCAAACAAATTTAACCAGAAGATTTCAGTTAGAGTGTGATATTGCAAATTATACTCAGATGAATCTATCTATTCAGGAATATTTTTCTGGTTTTCAAAATTTATAGGCAGAATTTTCTGATATAATTTGTGCAGATGTGTCTAAAAATTCTCTTACTGATGTTTTAGTTATTCATGATGTTCATGAGATTAGCAAGCGTGATTAATTTTTAATGAAATTACGATCAAATTTTGAAAATACTTGTTCTAATCTAATGAATCACCATCCTCCTCCCTCATTGGATGTATGTTTCAATGAATTAATTTGCAAAAAATAACTTCTTACACAAACTACTCTTGAACAAGGGCAGATGACCACAACACACATGATATTTTCAACTCAGGAAAAAAGCAAGGGAAGAGATATGAGTGAGATTCAATGTTTTAGTTGCAAGAATTATGAACATATTGCTTCAAATTGTACTAAGAAATTTTGTAATTATTGCAAAAAGTAAGGATATATAATCAAAGAATGTCCTATTTATCCTTAAAATTGTCAGACCACTACTTTTCAAGCAATTGTTGCCAGCTCTTCCAATTATCAGGCTCAAACTAGGTCATTGACTATATCGATTAATCAAAATGTTCTTACTCCTGAAATGGTGCAACAAATGATAGTTTCAACCTTATAGCTAGACTTGGTTTGTTGATTCTGCTGCATCAAATCATGACTAGTTTAGCTAATTTACAGAAAATGTTTGTCCATATTATAGTTCAGAACTTATTCAAGTTGCAAATGCCAACAATCTGTCCATTAGTGCGGTCGGTGATATTACTCAAATTTTTAACAATGTCTATCTATCACCAAGACTTTCTGATGATCTTCTTTCAGTGGGTCAATTAATTGATGATAACTATGATGTATATTCTCTCGTGATGGTTGTTGTGTGCAGAATCAGGTATTGGGGGCGGTGATTGTAAAAGAGCCTAAAGTTGGACGCTTGTTTCCTCTACATATTTCTATTCCTAGTAATATTTTTTTACCTTACTCTATTGCTATTAATAATAGTGAGGTGTGACACAAACGTTTGGGATACTCTAATTCAACTGTAATGTCTTATATGTTGAATTCTGGATTATTAGGTAATAAAAATCAATTCTTTAGTCTTTCTTTTAGTTGTACAGGTTGTAAATCAGGAGAGAATAAAATTCTTCCATTTCCTATTGCTGGTGGTCATGCAGATAAATGGTTTGAAATTATTCATAATGATGTACGGAGAATCACACCTATTATTTCTCATGCATATTATAACTATTTTGTGATATTTATTGATGATCACAGTCAGTTTACTTAGATTTATTTTCTTCGTTTCAAATCTGAAGTCTTTTTAATTTTTAAAACTTTTGTTGTATTTGTTGAAACTCAATTTTCTGATTCCATTAAAACTCTTCGATTTGATTTTGTTGGAGAATACATGTCTAATGCGTTACATGAATTTTTAAATGAAAAGTGTATACTCTCACAACGTTCTTGTCTACATACATCTCAATAAAATGGTGTGCCACAACGAAATAATCATCATCTCTTAAAAATTACTCACGCATTATTACTTGGATCTTCTATTCTACCTCAAGTTTTGGTAGAAGTTTTATCTTTAGTAACTTATCTTAACTACATACTCAAACTCTAAACTTTGAGTCTCCTTATTTTCGTCTTGTCCGCATACACCTCAATAAAATGGTGCGTCATAACGAAATAATCATCATCTCTTAAAAATTACTCACATTATTACTTGAATCTTCTATTCTACCTCAATTTTTGGTAGAAGTTTTATCTTTAATAACTTATCTTATTTAAACTACATACTCAAACTCTAAACTTTGAGTCTCCTTATTTTCGTCTTTATTAACACATCTTCACTATAGGCATCTACATATATTTGGTTGTGTGCGCTTCGTTCACTTGTCTCCTCATAATCGTCATAAACTTTATACTCAATCTGTCAAATGTACATTTTTGGGATACAATACAAATCACAAAGATTTGTTTGCATTGATTCTTCTTTTAAGAAACTTTTTGTTTTTCGTAATATTATTTTTTTTCTAAAATGAAATTTTCTTTCACACTCGTGATCAGTCATTTTCTGATGTAGTTATTCTTCCTAATTTTGATTATTTACCTTCTTCTCCTCATCAGTTCAAGCTTGGGTATGTGCATGAACAATGTCATTCGCAATTGTCCCTTTCTGATCCAGATCCACCATCTGATCCTACACCACCACCCTTGAGATGCTCTATCAAGATCTCTCGTCCTCTTAATTGGTATGACTCTTATCATATATCATTTAGTATTTCTTTATCTTTTATCATGGTTTCATCTTCTTACTTACAAGTAGTTAAGCATGAGTGTTGGCAGCAAGCAATGCAAGAGAAACTTCAAGCTCTTCGGGATAATCATAATTGGAATATTGTTCTATGTCCACCTACAGTCAAACATATTGGATGTAAGTGGGTTTATTCACTCAAACTTTGCTCTAATAGAACTCCTAAGGTTAGGTTGGTTGCTCTTGGTAATCGATAAGAGTATGAGGTGGACTATGAGGAGACACATATGCTCCAGTGGCTAAAATGACTACCATGCGAATACTTCTTACCATTGCTGCTTCACAAGGTTGGCCACTTAAATAAATGGATGTCAAAAATACTTTTCTACATGGTGATCTCAAAGAGGATATATATATGACACCTCCTTCTAGTTTGTTCTCTCCATCTACTTCTGAAGTTTGTGCAAAGTCAATATGATTTCTCTTTGTTCCTGCATAAAATTTTTATTGAAATTGTACTTCTACTAGTCTATATTGATGATATTATTATATCGAGAACAAATTATTTATTGATTACTTAACTTCAGCATCATCTCTGTGATTCATCTCATATGAAGGATCTTAGCTAGCTTACATATTTTTTTAGGGTTAGAAGTTCACTCTAACTCTTCCGCTATATTCTTATATCAGCATAAATATGCTCAAGACTTCATTTCTTTGGCTGATCTTCAGGATTCTTTATCAATTAATACTCCTCTAGAAATAAATGTTAAGTACCATACAGAAAAGAGAGAGCTACTTTCTTATCAATATTTGTATTGACAATTAGTTGGGAGCTTAAACTATTTGACTATTACTAGACCTGACATCTTCTTTGCTATCTAACAAGTTAGTCAGTTTCTGCACTCTCAGCAACATCTTCACTTGGTTACAGTTCTCATATCATCAAATATCTTTGTGATTCTCTATGTCGAGATTTATTCTTTTTTACTGGATCTTTTATGCAACATAGTGCTTTTAGCGACGTGGATTGAGCTAGTTGTCCAAATATTCATTGATCTGTCATAGGTTGGTGTATGTTTCTTGGGAATTTCTTAATATCATGGAAGAGTAAGAAACAAGATCGGGTCTCTCAATCTTCTACTAAATCTGAGTACTGTGCCATGTTTGTTGCATGTTCAGAGATTTCTTGGCTTAGAGGGTTGTTAACTGAGTTCGAATTTCCTCAATCTACTCCTACTCTTCTTTTATGCAGATAATACAAGTGCTATTCAGATTACTACTACTAATCTAGTCTATCGTGAGCGTACCAAGTATATTGAAGTGGATTGCCATTATATTCAAGAGCCTGTCCGTAATCATGTTCTCTTCCACATGTTTCCACAATTTTACAGATTGTTGATATGTTTATTAAGTCACTTACTCGACAACATCATCAATTTTTACTTAGCAAATTGATGCTTCTTAATCGACTAGCATCAATTTAAGAGGGATGTTGCCATAGATTAAAAATACATTTAATCTATACAGTCTGTATCTTTTATATTAAAAAATATTTAAAGTTTGTATATTTTATATCTTACTATAATTAGATTATATGGTTGTAATTAGAAAGATATTAGACTTGATCATTGTAAATTGTTGAGAATCAGTCTTTTAACTTTTTTATATTCACCTATTTATTGAATGAGAATGGCAGAAAATTATTAAGTAATTCAATCAAAATTCTCCTAAACCAAAAGTTATCATCTCTATACCATGTTGTTAGAATATTATAGAATATTTTATAGACATAATAGTATAATTATCTTTACAAATACATAAGCGTAATTAGGAAGAAAATTATTAGGGGTAATTTTTATTGATTACCATATATGAATCCGTTTATATGTATATATATCTCTAATTTTATTTTAATAAAAGTAAATATTCAATATTATTTTCCCTAATTCTCACATGGTATCAGAACTAGAGTTAGGGTTAGAGTTTTAGATGTCAAATTACATCAGGCCAAAGAACGGTTGAACAACCCATTCCTGGCGAGGAGAAAGACAACCACTAATCTCCAGTCAGTTCAAAGTGAGGCCACCACGGTGGAGTATGTGGGAAAAGCTGAGTAAGCGGTTCACGTGGTGGTTTGAGGTTGCGTGCAGTGGGATTGCCAAAGGAGAGCATTCCCGTGTGTGTTAGGTTCCCGTTCGAGGATAAAAGCAACAGAGGAGCTCAGTAGGCCAGTTCTATGCACGAAACCAGAAGGTCAAAGACGGAAAAGGTGCAGCGGAGCAAATCGCGCGACAACAAACTGTTCTCCATTCTCCGACATGATTTGGGATGTTTCTACGAGCGTCATTCCGGATTAGGGCCGGCATTGGAGTTCTGTGGTGATTTCCGGCCGAAAGAAAGTTGTTTGGTGGTTTCAGGCGGCGGGGCATGCGGCGATGCAAATCCTCCGGTAGTTGACAATGAGGTTCTGGTAGGGATATTAATACCCATGCGTGAAGAGTTATTCTGTTTTCTCAAACTTTCTGGTACGTTTACAGTATTTTTGGTGTGTATCTAGCTGCTGTGTTTGGATAATTTTGGGTGACAATCTGTAAATATTCTTAAGTTAAAAATGAGTGATAACAAGTTTTCGATGAGTAAAATAGTCTCAGTCGTGTCAAAGATTACTGAGCATAAATTAAATTGTACAAATTATCTAAAATGGAGCAAAACTATCAAGGTTTATTTACGTAATATTGACAAAGATGATCACTTTATTCAAGACCCTCCCACTGATGGAACTAGACAAATTTAACTAAGAGATAAATGGATTATTTAGAGTTTCTGTATTCAGGCAAAGAAAATGCGTCTTGTACGTATGATGTTTGTAAGACTTTTTATAGTGCTAAGAATGAGGTCAAATCTCTCACGACTTATTTTATAAAATTTAAAATGACATATGAGGAGCTCAATGTACTTTTGTTGTTCAGTGCTGATATTGAGGTAAAGCAAACATAGAGATAACAAATGGTCATAATGATTTTCTTGGCTGGTCTTCCATATGAATTTGAGACTGTTAAATCTCAAATTATATCTGGTTCCAAGATCACATCTCTTCAGTAAGTTTTCAATAAAGTGTTACGCACAGAGACTACTACATTTAATCAGCATGCTAATGTTCTTGTTGCTAGAGGAAGATGAAGAAATAAAAATAGGAAAGAAAACAGAGCAATAGATAGTCAGTATAATGATTCAAACAATATTGTTTGTTATTACTGTCATGAAGAAAGACATACGAAGCAACAATGCAAGAAATTACAAAATTAGAATTAGAGAACACAAACTGCGAATATTGCTACTGCTAGCTTTTCTTCTGAGAAAACTATTATGATTTCAGCCGACAAGTATGCAAGATTATCTCAGATTCAAGAATATTTGAAATAATGCACAGTAGCCACTACTTCTGTTGAATTAGGTAAAAAATGTCTTATCTTCTCATCAAACAAATGGGTGATCAATTCTGGTGCTATAGATCACATGACAGGTAACCCTAATATCTTCTCTAGTTTTCGATCACATAGAGCACCCTTTCCTATAACTATTGTTAATGGATCAACTTACAATATTGAGGGTTCTGGGACTACAAAACAAATTTTCACCATTACCCTGCCTCTGTTTTAAGTCTACCTAAACTTACTTTCAACTTGATTTCTCTAAGTAGACTTATCAAAAATCTTAATTGTTGTATCTCATTCTTTCCTGATCATTATTTTTTTCAGAATCTTATGACAAAACATATTGTTGTTAAAAAACAGATATCAGAAAATCTCTACATTCTTGATAGTTTGGTGCCTCGATCAGTTGTCTGCTCTTGTATTATCTTTTCATTTGAAACACATTGTCAGTTGAGACATTTATCTCTCACTGTATTGAAAAAATTGTGTTCTCAGTTTCATGATGTATCTTTATTAGATTATGAGTCATGTCAGTTTGCAAAACATTATTGTAAATAGTTAAGTCCAAGAATTAATAAACGAGCTAAATTTGTTTTTGAATTAGTTCATTAAAATATTTGGGGTGCATATCCTGTTATGTTTGAAGTAATCTTTAAGTATTTTATTATTTTTGTTGATGATTTTTTTCGAATGACTTTGATATATTTTATTAAAAATCATTCTGAAGTATTTGTCTATTTTTGTACTTTTTCATGCGGAAATCAAAACTCAATTTAATATTTTTGTGCATATACTAAGAAGTGATAGCGTTAAAAAATATGTCAGACTCATTTTAGAATTATATGATTCAACATGGGATTCTTCATCAGTATTCTTGTGTTGATACACCATCTCAAAACACCCCTACTGAGAGAAAGAACAGATATTTAGATTTTTCGAGCCATCTTGTTTCAGATACAAGTTCCTAAACAATTCTGAATTGAAGTTGTATCCACTGCCTGTTTCCTAATTAATCGTCTACCATCTGCAATTTTCGAATGTGATATTCTTTACAGTATTCTGTTTCCAAACAAATCATTGTTTCTAGTATAGCCACGCGTATTTGGTAGTACTTATTATGTTCGACATGTACGACTCAGTATTAGTTGGATCCCAAAATCTTGAAATGTATCTTTTTGAGATATTCTCGCATGCAAAAGAAATATTAGTGTTATTTTTCAGATCTTAATAAATATTTAGTGTCAACCGATGTAGTCTTCCCAGAGAATATATCGTTTTTTTTCTCACAGTCCAGTTCTACATATTAGGTGAATAACGATTATTGGCTCATTTACAAATTCTAGAACAATAATTCTACGGAGCAACCAAATAATGATATTTATCTTATGTGTCTTCTGAGCAAATTGACGATGGTGCGCCACTCAAGAACAACTGTCCATTATTTATATTTATTCCAGAAGACTACAAACTAATAATACATGTCTTGCACCCGCTTTTTCGTCATATGATCCTTCCATCCATGATCTTGATATTCCCATCAGTCTTCGTAAAGGTACACGTCAATGCACCATTTCTCATTCTACTTATCGTATTGCTAATTTCATTTTATATGATCATTTGTCTCCTTCGTCTAACTTTTTAATTGCTTCTATAGACTCCGCTTTCATACCGAAGACAGTTAAAGATGCTCTAAATCACTCTAATTAGTGTAATGTCATGCTTGAGAAGACAGTTAAAGATGTTCTAAATCACTCTAATTATTGTAATATCATACTCGAGAAGATAAATGCTCTTAATGATAATCATACTTGGGATCTGATAGATTTACCCAAAAGAAAAAAGACTGTAGGGTGCAAATGAGTATTTGCAATCAAAGTGAATTCAGATGACTCTATGGCGAAAGTTAAAGCTTAATTGGTAATAAAAGGTTATACTCAGACTTATGCAGTCACTATTCTGATACATTTTCTCCAGTGGTGTTAAACTCTGTTCGTTTATTCATATCTATTGCAGTCTTCAGAGACTGGGTTTTACACTTGCTGAATATTAAAAATACATTTATTAATAATGATCTCTTAAAAGAAAGGTATATAGAGCAAACATCTGGGTTTGTTGCTCAGGAGGAGTATGGAAAAGTTTGTCATTTGAAAAAATCTTTATATGGTTTGAAGTAGAGTCTGTGAATTCGGATTGAAAAAGAGCAAATGTAATTATTCAATCTTTTATAGACAATCAACAGTTGGTATTATATTTCTTATTGTCTATGTTGATGATATTGTGATTACAGGAGATGACCATGTAGAAATATCTTCTCTAAAGTCATTCCTGTAGCCTCCAGAGATTGGGTTTTACACCTGCTGGATATTAAAGATGCATTTATTCATGATGATCTCTTAAAAGAAGCATATATAGAGCAACCATCTGGGTTTGTTGCTCATGAGGAGTATGGAAAAGTTTGTCATTTGAATAAATCTTTTTATGGTTTGAAGTAGGGTGTGAATTCGGATTGAAAAAGAGCAAATGTAATTATTCAATCTTTTATAGACAATCAACAGTTGGTATTATATTTCTTATTGTCTATGTTGATGATATTGTGATTACAGGAGATGACCATGTAGGAATATCCTCTCTAAAGTCATTCCTGCAGCCTCCAGAGACTAGGTTTTACACCTGCTGGATAATAAAAATGCATTTATTCATGATAATCTCTTAAAAGAAGCGTATATAGAGCAACTATCTGGGTTTGTTGCTCAGGAGGAGTGTGAAAAAGTTTGTTATTTGAAGAAATCTTTATATGGTTTGAAGTAGAGTCTGTGAATTCAGATTAAAAAAGAGCAAATGTAATGATTCAATCTTTTATAGACAATCAACAATTGGTATTATACTTCTTATTGTCTATGTTGATGATATTGTGATTATAGGAGATGACCATGTAGGAATATCCTCTCTATAGTCATTACTGCAGACCAAATTCAATACCAAAAACTTGAAATAACTAAACTATTTCTTGAAAGCTGAAGTAACAAGAATGAATGAAGGGATTTTGTTATCTTAGAGGAAGTATGTATTTGATCTACTTGCAAAAACAGGAAATGTGGGAGCTAAGTCATACGCTTATAGTACCAAATGTACATCTTATAAAAGATTATGGTGATCTCCTTGATGATCCAGAAAAATACAGGCAACTAGTTGGGAAATTGAATTACCTTACTATGACTCATTCATATTGCATATCCTGTCAGCATTATAAGTCAATTTATGTCTACACATACAGTTAAGCATTGGGAGGTTTTTGAACATATTTTGTGCTATTTAAAAAGGTACCCCGGAACTCGGCATAATGTTTAAAACTTACAAATATACTCACATTGAATGTTTTACATATGCTGATTAGGTTGAATCTAAGATTGATAGAAGGTCTATTACGAGTTATTGTGTTTTTGTTGGTGGGAATCTCGTATCATGGAAAAGTAAAAAACAAACAATTGTATATCGCTCAAGCACAGAGTCTGAATATAGAGTTATGACCCAATCCACATAATAAAGTCTTAAGGATATATCATTCTTTAAATAAAGTGGGTTTGAATCCTACATCTCTTGCAAAACTTTGGTGTGATAATCAGACTACCTTTCATATTGTCTCAAATCCTGTGTATCATGAGAGAACCAAACATACCGAGATTGATTGTCACTTCATCCGAGAGAAGATTTAGAAAAATTTTATATCTATTGGTTATGTGAAGATAGGAGTTCAACTTGGTTATATATTCACAAAGTCTCTGAATGAAATACGGATTGAGTATTTTCAGAACTACCTGAGCATGATTAATATCTATACTTCAAGTTGAGAGAAAATGTTAGAATATTATAAAGTATTTTTTGTACATAATAGTATGATTATCTTTCTAAATATGTAAGCGTAATTATGAAGAAAATTATTAGGGTAATTTATGTTAGTTACCATATATGAATCCATGTACATGTATATATATTTCTACTTTTATTTCAATAAAAATAAGTAAATATTTAGTATTCATTTTCCTAATTCTTACACACGCCAAGTCACCTATTTGACCATATATTCAGGTATAAGTCTTTCAATGGATACATAGAGTGAAAAACACAGCAACTTACCTCTTGGATGATGGAGATGTAGCCAGAAGATCTCTTATCTGTTCATTGTAGACCTCAAGCACGCTAACAGATATATTGTATGTAAAAGTTTCGTTCCTTTCCTTGGTAACTTTAAAGAGTTGCTCAAGAGTCCTGTAATTGACTCCCCTATTCTGCTCAATTCCCTCCATTGTAAATGTCTTTCCCGTACCTGTTTGCCCATAAGCAAATATACAGACATTGTACCCATCGAGCACTGAAATCACCAGCGGGGAGGCATCCGCAAAGACATCGACTGTCAGGGGTAAAAGAAAAATCCCAGTTCAACACATGGTTCA
The DNA here is from genome assembly GCF_054855325.1 of Carica papaya. Classification (NCBI taxonomy): domain Eukaryota; kingdom Viridiplantae; phylum Streptophyta; class Magnoliopsida; order Brassicales; family Caricaceae; genus Carica; species Carica papaya. Next base: position 1,130,300 of record NC_142312.1, on the reverse strand, counting down.
CAACTAAGAGCTCATACCATAACTATAAATTATTGTGATACATCATAGCAAGACCTTGATTATCTTTTGGTGTGTACACTCTGTCAAATTTGAAATTTTTCTTGGTGGAGCCACCCATCAGGACACCAAGCTCTCCATCTTTTGCAGCATCAAAGTCCACAACTGTTGCACATCCAGTGGATATCTCATCCTTTCTCAGCGGACGGCACCGGCAAAAAACCCTAATATTACCTGATATTTAATAATGAACTTGAGTATTTTGAAACAGAATTCTCCATAGATAATGCAATAGATTGTTAACCTAAATTCAGCACATAAGAAATACTTGCCTTTAGTCTCTTGAATTCGATTGTAAAGCTCCTTTCGCTTTGCTTGCTCTTCACTATACTTCAACTTGAGATCCTCACATTGTGCAACTGTATAACAATACCAACATTATGCATGCATGAGTCCGCTGCAAGCCTAACTTGGGAAACTAAGATATTCAAACTTACGTAATGCCTGAACCCCAACCACCATTTTATTCAACTCAGGTATAGAATCAGCACATTCATGAGCTTCTCGAGAGAGCTGGGCATGCTCATTCTTCATTCTCTGCTTGCAATAAATTATGATGATGCAAAATACTAATAACCAAAGTTAATGTAAGAACAGAACTGTGATGTGAAATTCTGACAGGATGTAGTGTCTTACAGTTATTTTCTCTTGTAAATCACTGATTGCAGTAGCCCAGTTCTTCTTATCCTCCTCATACCTCTTACTAATGGCCCTTAGATCCTGGCCTTGTTTTACCACAGTTTCATCTACCAAGAACAAAATAATAAAAGCATATATTTTTGGAATCAAAGTAACATAAAATTACTACGTCTTCAAACATAAGCACTAACTGATTGCAACGCACATGGAAAACCGTCTAAGGTATTAAAAAGCCAACATTGCAACTCCATCCTGCATAATACACTATCTGCTAGTTTACAATTGTTTGATAATTTGCCAGGTCTCAGCAGGGTTGCTACCTGCTAAATCTAATACTATCAATGAAATACATTTTACACCTTAGATTTCCCCAGTTTTTAACTGAAGCAAAATTATTATAGATATTTTTTAGTTTATTGAAAAAGAAAAAAGAAAAGAAAACTTCCTGTAATCATGCTACAGTCTTGCACTTAATACAACAAGGTATTCCGTTTAAAAAAGACATTTAGTAAACATTTTGGACTTTATGATTACCAAGAGAACGTGCTTGAAAAGTTTTGTTGTCAAGTTCCATTCTAACGTTCTCCAATTGTTCAGTTGCTGAAGTCAAAGACATCCATGCCTCATGGCATTCATTGGCCTTAAGCTGGCACTGAAAAGTAAGCTCTTGTATCTTTTTTTCATACTTCTCTGTAGCTTTAGCTCGGCCAAATTTCTTCTGCTTGTTACAGAACAAAAGATCAAAAAGCTATACAAAAATCAAAACCATAAACTCTGTAATCTCTCACATATTTTCTGCTTACCTGAGCTGAAGAAATCTCAATTGGAGCAGCACAGTTGAGGCATTTAAGATATTCGTGTGGAACCTGTGGATCTATCCACATGATAATAGACATGGTAGAAATAAGTATCATTCATGACTATGCTTGTAAGAATCACTTTGACCACTAAATGATAACTAAATGATATTGCAAACTCAATAAATGTAAATGATGTTACCCGAAACCTTTGGTGCTGTCCGCACACAAATCCCACAAACCATTGGGCTTCCATTGACCCCTTCGAACCTTATAATTAGTATCCCATCCCCCTTAACTTTGACTCTCGTACCAACCACTTGCAATGGCTTATTAGCTCCAACAACAGAGAAGATATCAAATTCTGATAAGACCTGCCATATCCCAAATAACAACTTTTAAGTACTGAATCAAATATGACTAGGCTATATTTGCAACAGATGTCCAATTTTTTTGGAATTTATTCGTAAAGTCTCACTAATTCAATTAGAAAACTATACACATCCTACTAAAAGATAATAGAGATTAACCCACATAACTGTGTATGATTCAACGTGGAATTCTATATAATTCAACTTTCATAGGAGAATTCTCACCTTCTAGTATTTGAACTAAGTGTTAGTTTACAAATAAAACTCACAAAATCTACAAGTGTTTTTTTCCAACATAACCTTAAATGAAAATTCACAGATGCGCTAAATGATCTTTCCTGGATTGACTTGCCTTCTCTATCTGCATGTACACATTGAATACCCTCATTCCCTTAGGTCCATTGGTGTTTATGATCTCTGCAAAATGAAGATCAACAAAATACTCCCCAGAAGGCAGACTTTTGAACCGGTAACAGAAGTTTCCTAATCTTGCTGATTGATATATGAAAGGAAAATCTCCAGCCTCATTGATAAGTTCATTAGTTTTTAGGACATTTCCTCCTTCAAAATATCTGTCCCCCAGAAATTCCGCACTAGAACCTGCATCCTTTAAATCCTCACCTCCAGCATTTACAAACATCAGTATTTCATCTGTTTGAAAAAAAAGAAAAAATTGAGAAAAAATTATTAGTAAATTTTCTACAAAATGATACTGTAATGAACTAACTAACGGTCCATAATTTCTCACCACGAATAAGGAAACTGATTAGTGTATTTCTAAACCTAATAATATATGCCTAAATCCCTGGAAAACCTAACCCTAGATTTGCTCTTGAGCTTCTACGTTTTCCCCCTTTTCCGGTTCAAAATGTTTTAGAAGTTACATTCCTTAATCTCATTTCTGCAATCGTTTAACTCATCTCCAATCATGAGCTAAAGCCACAAATGAACTTTCCAACAAAAAAAAAAGACCATTCTGATTCCATCACCCTTCTTCTTTTTCGCTGTTTACTAACCAACCAGCACGGAGACTGGACTAACATGCTTATTTCTCTAGCATGGAAGATAATTTTTCTTAAAAAACAAAAAGCACCTACCTGTACAATTACATCTGGTGAACCCTGTAGGTATCAGTCTCGAGTCCGGGTCACAAATGACAGAATCGAACAAAGAGTCTTCACATTCGTCGATCGCAGAATCTTCACTTTCCTTGTTCGAGATTTCATCTTTCTCCGCATCAAGAACCCAAGAAACAGAGAAATCGGGGCATGGGATTTTTGGGCCTTGTTGAATTGCGGTGAACTGAATATCTTCCATGGGAAAACAAAACCAAGAAACCAGGGTTTTGCGAGTTTGGCAACGGAAAAAACCAGGGTTTTGCGAGTTTGGCAACGGAAAAACTTTCTTGAGATTCAGCGATAAAGAACCAGCTTTTCTTTCTTGTTATTCTCTGTGTAGCCGTTACTATCAGGTAAGAGTGCAGACCTTGAAGAAGAGGAAAGAAAATTAATGCAAAGTATTTCCTTTTCCTGGTGCGTTTCCACGAATTTGAATTCTATGAGACCGTTGAGAAAATAAAAAAACTTTACCGTTGAAAGTTTTTGGAGGGTCTTCGTGGATCCAATGGCAATTTGAATCGTGCATGACACTAGTACAAATTGGGCCGGGTAGGCTCCGGCCCGAAACTAAGAAGAATCTTTTATGGTAATGGCATAAAAGAATTAAAAGATATAATATTTTTATTTAACATAAACTATGCTAATATATGTTATTATTATCGATTAAAATATAATTTTGATTTCTTTAATTTTTATTTTTATTTAATTTAGCCATTATCTTTATTTTACATTAAATTAATTCTTATATATTCATAAAAAATTTTATTTAATTTTTTTTATTATTAACTATTAACTTAAATATCATATATTAGATTAATATTTAATATAACATTTAATTTGTCATGAAACTATTTTAAAAAGTACACAAATTAATAAATTTTATTCGTCATATTAAATTAATTAATAATATTAATAATTAATAACTGAAATTGAATATATAGAAAAAAAAATTAATTCATAAAATTTACTTTAACGTAAAATTGAGACATACATTAAATTAAATGTAAATAAATAATATAGAAAATAAATTTATATTTTAACCTATTATTATCAATATAATTTAAAAGTTAAATGGTTATAATTTTAATAAATTAATTTTTTTGAAAGAAAAATAAACTAATTTTTATTATCATAACTTCTAAATTTTTACAATATATATATATAATATAGGTAAAAACATAAATACTTTTTTTTTTTACAAAATTTTCATACTTGTATAAAAAAAATCATACTTATATGAAAATAATTTTATAAATTTAAAATTATTTATAAAAAAAAAAAGAGGTGTAATTATAGCATGCTCCTGAACTTTGAGGCTTTCATCAACATTTTTGGAGGGAGCAAAGTGTTTGCTGTAATTATCTATTTCTGAGAACACCATGATGGGGGCATGGTGATGCTAGTACCAGAAGAATGCAATGCCCATATTCCTCCTGCTCACTACCCCTACTTCCCTATCCTCCATTCATCAGAATTTCACCTTCTCCAAATCCCAACCTATCAGCTTCACCTGCCAGACTTCGCGCCGCCCAAATCCATACTCGCTTTGATAATCGTGCTGCTGCTGATGCTGATGTCGATTCTGATAATTTCCAGGTGGTAAAATCTCCTTTGCCGTCTCATGTAAAATCCATTACGAGTACTTCGAACCCATTTGTGAAACACTGTCTCAAGCTTCGCCAGAGCTCCTCTTATCGCCACTCTCATCGTTCTGCTCTCGTTGTGGGCACTACCCCTATATGGTGAGTTTTTGTTCCTCCTTGCTTTCTTTCAGCTTTATTTGAATTGGGTACTCCGTGAATTTCAACTAACAAGCAGTGAACTGAGATGGGTATTTATTCATTTTGTTTTTTTCTTTCTCGGGTTCTTATCTGTTTCGCTGTTGGGAAACTTTGATTCAACTGATAACCCTTAGAACAATTATCCGTGGTGTAATTGCAAAAAAAGTGTTACCTTTGGCCGTTCTTGAAAGTTTAGGGTAAATGATTAGCTGATGATGGTTGAAATATACAGGACAGTTAGGCTCTATAAAAAGGAATTTGAATTGATTTTTCTGTAGTTATTAAGGTGTTTATTGGAAATAGCATATGATCACATACATGGAACATTCTTCTCTGCAAGCTGCACATTGTTTAGATGCAGTAACTTCAGACCTTGAAGACAGCTCAATACTTTGTCGTTATGTATCGTGGAGTGAAAAGAATGATGGTCTAGCTGTGCTTCTTTCTCTCTATCCATCTGGTTGAACTGAATATACAAATGAATACTACAAGATTTATGTATTTTTTCCAAGCATACCCTTAATTTGAGTTCTCCGTCTGATGGTCCTGGAGCCAATCCTGTAATGGTGCTAAGCTTCGGATGTCTAATGTATTACATGTTGATGGTACTTGAACTTACTATATACAGGGAAATTTGCATGTTTCAAGATTCAGTACAAAAGAAAACTACTGGAATTGATTGTCTGCTACTGCATGAAAAAGCTGAGATTCCCAAAGGATTAGAGGATCTCTCTACTCGTATTGTGTGTGTTAGCTCTGTGGTGATGAAAAAGCTTTCTGGGATGCAGTCAACCGAATCTATTGAAGCAATTGCCTTAATGAGAATTCCAAGCAGTTTCGTAGATCTTAGTGATCAAAAAGATGCAGATTGTCATAGCTGGTTCCCATCCCAGCAGCGAATTCTAGTTCTTGATGGGATCCAGGTTACATACAATTTCTCCAAACTGTTTCATTGTTGTTCTTCTATTGATGTTCTTGTTGTAAGCTTGAATACTGTGTAAAAGTTGGTCCTAGATAGCCATTCAGACCTTATCAAGTCGCGATTGCTGACAGTTGGCTATATCCAATTTTCAGCTTTACAAGTTTACAAAATAGTTAGCTAACAGTTGTACTAAAAAAAATACTAAACTAACAGTCGGCACAAATGCAAAGATAGATGTATTAGTATATCAATGTGTCTATTAGAAAAATGTAATCAATTAACTTTTTCTTATTAACTTACGCTTTTGGGATAATTGTTTATAATAATTAATTCATAAGATGTTAGGTAGCTATAGCTCGAGTTTTTAGATTCTGACTTTACTATTTCTGTTAAAATTTAATTTTGTGAAAATATAACAGCCGTCTTCTTGATCTATGCAATCAATCTATTGGGTTTACAAGTGAAAAGTTGTATATAAAATATAAATAACAAATTTGGTCAGTTCCTATTAACTCAAGCCTTTGGTAAAATTGATGGACAATCAATTATTTCTTCTCAATATATTGTTTCTGGAAGAACCATGGATTCTTATAACTTCCTATCTTCATGAAAAGGGGAAAAGCCTATCTTGAGTCTGGAGACAGGACCTAATGAAATGAAACTATTGTATTAACTAGGAATAAGTGTATTAGACACACTTGTCATCATAGACGAATTTATTTAAAATTCCATGATTCTTTATACCAGCTTTTGATATTTCTGGGGCATCATTGAGGTTCTCCAGTCATGCTCAATATGCGAACTTCTGCTTATTTATGATTATAGTCCTGCCAAAACTGTTTGGTCATGAGGTCAAATGACTATAAACAGTGGCCATCTCTCTGATTCATGATAGTTTCCTCTTTCAGGACCCTGGTAACCTTGGAACACTGCTGAGATCAGCTATAGCCTTTAAATGGGTGAGGATGAAGGGAGAAAGCTTTTCTTTCTCTCTCATTTGTATGTTTCCTTACTTTACAGTTATATACTTTGTCATGCTGTTTTGACATTCATCATCTGTTGCCTAGAGGAATTCTTATGAAATGGGTCTATGTTGATATAGTATCATGTTTTCATTAAGAACTTGCAAACACTTGAATTAACTAATAAAATTAATAGAATCATACTTTTATGATGATATTAATAGAAATGTAATACCAAATTAATGTACACCTGTTATACAAGAATTGTTCTGATTGTCTCCCCTTGGTCCTCCACTAACAACAACCATCCAACAAAAAACCCTTTTTGACAATCTGGAAAATGTGATCACTCTTAAAATCAGATGAACTGCTATTTCCCAACTCACAGTTGGGATAGAATTTTTTATGAATAAAATCTAATGCATAGATCAAAATGTGATAGAGTGGAGTATTTCTTCTTCCTGGCTGTTGTGATCCATTCAATGAGAAAGCACTGCGAGCCAGTCGGGGAGCCTCATTTCAACTCCCTATTGTTTCCGGTGGTTGGATTCATCTTAAAGCTCTACAGGATGCATTTCAAATGACAATGCTAGCCGGCCACCCGGCACATAATGGAGAAAAAAAATCTGTTTCTACACTGTCTCAAGCTTTTGTAAATTGCTTAATAGATGTGCCCTTGTGCTTGGTTTTGGGCAGCGAAGGACATGGTCTTTCGGAGACATCATACAGCACATGTGAGCTTGTGAGCATTCCAATGGCCGGGGGGTGGGAGTCTCTCAATGTTTCAGTTGCAGGTGGGATTTTCTTGTATATGCTGCAGCCTGCTCTGGTTCATCCTGAGCAATACTGAGGAGTTATTTACTGTACAGATTATGCTAAGAAATTAGTTTTGAATGATATTTTGTGCCAGAGAAATTAGGTTTTGATGTATGTAAAGCAGTGATCAATTTAGATGAATCTGGTTCAACTCCTTGAATTTTCAGGATGCTCTATATATTTTAAACACAGTGTTAGTTTTTCTTTTTTTTTTTTTTTTGTAACCTCAAAATAAGGTACTGTTCCAGTACAATTTATAAAATTTTAGAATTAAATTATTAATTTTCAGTAATTTAAATGAATTATTAATAGCCTGTAAAGTAGGTAAATGATCCCATTTTTTTAAATGAGAAAAGTTTATGTCAGCAAGTCAGATTTAAACGCTGTCGTTTCGGTTTATGCTCAGAGCAGAGTAAACAAAAAGGGAGCGTGAGCAGAGAGGCGACTTTCTCGAACCATACATCATCACGTTACTAAAGATTCTCTCCTCATCGAAACTACGACAAGGCACTTCACTGGCGTCGCGTAACTTTCCCGCCGTTTACCGTCGATGTCAGCTGGAAAACAACCGCAACAGCTGCTATCCTCCTTCTCCTCCGCCTCGGCCGCTACATCACCACTATGCTCCCTGAAAGCATCTCTTCTCTCCCTTGCCGTTTTAACGCTCCTCTCATTCACTTACCTTTCTCTCAATTCCCTCAACTCCTCCGCTCCTCAGGTCCCCCCGCAAGCAAGCTTTCTCTTCTCCTTCTTCTTCAACTTTCATTTTCACCATTTCGTTTTAACTAATATCCTCTTTTGTTGACCACACTTGCAGGTAACCACCGTTACTGCTATTACTGTGGACAGAAGGAAGGGTGAGAGTGATGGTGGAGGGGGGGATTTGTCGGATGTTTATCATTTGCCGGAGGTGTTTCGCTTGAATTACGCGGAGATGGAGAGGAGTTTCAAAGTTTACATTTACCCCGACGGTGATCCAAATACTTTTTATCAGACACCGAGGAAACTCACAGGTAAGTATGCCAGCGAGGGCTACTTCTTCCAGAATATCCGGGAGAGTCGATTTCGCACCATGGATCCGGATCAAGCAGACCTGTTTTTCATCCCGATCTCTTGCCACAAGATGCGAGGCAAGGTAACTGCGCTTCTTTCATGTGTCATTCCTCTCTTGTTTGGTCGTTGAGAAAGTATGAAAAAAGAATGTCCAAACGTACCGTGCGTTTTTTCTTACTTTTTTAAGCTGAATTGAAGTTGTAAGACCATAAGCTTTAGTAACTCTGAACTTCTCTTCCTTTTTTCTGTAAAGAGAAGCAAGAAGTCTTGGCAAATGAACTGTTTGGGTAAATGTCAGATCCCTTTTCTGTGGGATTTGTGGAGGCGTGGTGCATGCATTTTAGATTTGAAATTGAAGCTTGAAGATTGAATTAGAAATTTTAAACAATCACCTGATAAGTGTACAGCATCTTTATTTTATGGGGGCGAGATCGGATGCATGAGTTGAATTTTAACAGAAGGTTAACTCTTCTTAACTTTGGTCAGAAGGTAGTGAACCTTAAGTCCAACAATATTATTTGATACTTATTGCTTCAATTTTTTTGGTAGGATAGTTCTACCGATTTTGCTTCATTTCATTGTTTATGCATTTTAAAGTGGGGTTGTTTTCTTTCTGTTCCCAATTCTGTTTTCTTGATTTTTATATCCAAAACATACTTTTTTAAACTTCGTTTACATGTGAGGCTTTCCTCTTTGTAAATAACTGTAGTTGCTCAATAAATAATGTTTAATTACTAATACCTAAACTAGGACTTGCATGCCTTGGAGTAATTATGCATGCAGCATATCTAATTGGTGTTGCAATGTGTCAGGTGCCTTAGACATAGACCCCAACGGTGAGTATTTATGTGATGCAAAGGAAGAAAATAGGGTTGAGAGTGAAGAATAAGAGGGAAAGGTAGAATGTAGAAAATAGAAGAGAATGAGAGACTAGGGTGAGGAAATTCACTGATGATTCAGTGGTTTCTCATAGATTTTTCATTTAGATTTTCCATACCATACCGCAGAGTACATTCCTAATTTTACCTGGCTATTGGCAGTTGGTACAATAACAAAAGGAATCCATAACAAACTAACAGAAGAAAAATGCTAGCTGGCAGAAATGGGAATAACGATAATGAAATTACTAATAGATGCGCCGAATACACCTAACCTGCCCTCCTGCTAATTCAATTATCCATTTTGGCTTTGACCTTCCTTGAATAAACCAGCAGCGGTCTGCTGGTATTTTTCCCCGCCTTCTCCTCACTTGTCGAACCCCCCTTGGTCTAGGTCAGTCCTTACACAATGCCTAAGCAGCAATAATTGAATGTGACTACGTAATAAATTTATGGTGAATCACATTGTTGTCTGTTGTAATAGATGACCTGCTTTCCATTATTGGCAAGGCAGTGTCTGAGGCAAGAATTAATGGATATGACTACCAATAAAATCAATTGTGAATCTGTCAGCAGGTGTAACAGATGGTACTTTTAGGATTTAAGTTCTTCATATTGATAACTGACATTACTTGATTTTATGTAGGGCACTTCATACGAGAACATGACCATAATTGTTCAGAATTATGTGGACAGCTTAGTAGTCAAGTATCCTTACTGGAACAGAACTCTTGGAGCGGATCACTTCTTTGTAACTTGTCATGACGTAGGTGTTAGGGCAACTGAGGGAGTTCCATTTCTTGTGAAAAATGCAATTCGAGCTGTGTGCTCACCAAGCTATGATGTAGGGTTTATTCCACACAAGGATATTGCCCTTCCGCAAGTACTGCAACCTTTTGCTCTTCCAGCTGGAGGAAATGATATAGAAAGCAGGTAAAAGATTCTTTCCCCTTACTTTCACCTGACAGATTATTCTCCTTGTGCGGCTCTTTGGTTAATGGAGGATAAGTTTCAATAGGTGCATTTGGTCCTCATCTTCTACTACCATTTCATATAGCCTCTGCATTTTTTTGAGAGAATCAATGCAGTTTGTTGGTACATCTTCCTTTATCAATCCGTTGGGACATATTGGAGATGTAGCACAATGTTTTTTAGAGAAGAATGATGACTCTGTTAATTTTGGAATGTCTACTGGCTTATTCTTTAAGTTAAGCATCAGCCCAAATCAAAAGTACAATTTTCCATTTAATTTATTAAAAAAATTATTACTATTATCTTAAATTATCTTAAGCAAAAAGTATCTTTATGGTTGTATACGGTAAAAAGTCATATATATATATATATATATGTATGTACATTGTCCAAACAACTGGTAGTAATGTGGGGGAGGATAAAGTTTTTTCCAACGCAAAAGGTACTGGAAGAGAAGGAACAATAGAGGACTTTAATAGGACTGGTATGACTAGAAGTAAGTATAAAGAGTTGAAGACTTCAAGTCTATCTGTCAACTGAGAAATTATAAATTTGACTGAAGGTCTAAAGTATTCTGTTGGCTCATGCCATGACCAACTTGTGTCTGTCTTATTGCATTGACAAAAATTTTTTTCATGTTTCTATTTTACCACAGTTCTTTTTCTGGTTGAGATTATTTCCTTGTAGTTTTGCTAATAAAACTAGGGTTTGTTTAATTAGTTTTGTTAATAAAACTAAGGTTTGTTTAATATTCTTCTCCACAGGACATTCTTCTGTATTTATTTAAATGAAATTATTCAACTTCTCATCTTAGCTATTATTTTGTGGAACAGTTTGTGCTTTTGGACAGTCTTTAGCTAACTAGATGGTTATTCACTAGCACATAACATGTTAATAAGCTATGTTTACTAATTCTATCCTGTCTTATAGTTGTTCCTTTGGCTCTAGGAGGAACAGCTGTTGCATTTTCGCAGAAATCATCCTTATGCTTGCTACTGATAAATTTTGTGTGTCAAAAAACATTCTTTCGCAGCATGGTCTGTTATTATCAGATCAATGTATAGGCAGAGAGTAGCATAATCTCTCTTTTCAGTGCTGCATCATGTTGTCTTCTTTCTATTGCTCTAAAAGTGGTCTCATATTTGATGAATTGTTGCCTTCTGGAGTTGCTTTGTGTAACCAATATTATAGCGAATGGTAATTCTTTTCCGTATATAAACAAGAAGCATCCTTTGCAGGACGACCCTTGGTTTTTGGGCTGGTCATAGAAACTCTAAGATTAGAGTAATACTTGCACGTGTATGGGAGAATGATACTGAATTGGATATTTCCAACAACAGAATAAATAGAGCTACTGGGCATCTAGTATATCAAAAGAGATTTTACAGGACTAAATTCTGCATATGCCCTGGTGGCTCCCAGGTCAACAGCGCTCGCATAGCTGACTCTATCCACTATGGATGTGTTCCTGGTAAGCGTGCAGTTTCTTTTAGCTGTTTGAATGAGGAGATTTCTATGAGTTTGTGTTCTCTGCCTCTTTTATCCGTTACATAAGTCCTCATATGATAGTAATACATATGGATGCTACAAAATGGGGATGAATTACAACCTAGAAATAGAAAGGCAAACAAAATGTATACTTTTTGGTGCCATGTAGAAGAGCCTTGCTGTTGCTTTGTTGAAATGTTTATAGTGTTTCTGTTATCAAACCCTTAGACCTTAACGCTATGATTAGTGCTGATAAAATAAAGTAAATGAAGTCAGATCCGTACCATAGGATATCTAGTCCTGAACCTCTTACCACAGCCATTCACCTGATTCTTTTGCTTCTTTTAAGTGCATTCTTCAGCATGAGGAAGCCTATCTATTTTCCTAAACTCTGAACTAAAGTTGAGAGTGCATCCCCTACAGTACTAGATGGTACTGAGCACATTTTACTCCCTGTCTAGTTATTTTTTAGGCTAGTCCTATTCTACCAATTATGCGCAGGAATCAATGCTTCAATATTTTGGTAAACACCTAAGAAACCCTGGTTTTGTATATGTTAAACTATTCAAAATTTAAATGTCAGTCATTTAAAATGTACATTGTTATAGTTTTAATTAGTAGTCATTTTAACATACCTGTGCTGGGAAGTTGAGGGTATGAAAATAATTGCGTTATAGTTGCAAGAGATTCACCCAATAAGGTCTTTAGTATGAAGTCTCAAGTGTTTTTTGGAGTATTTTTTTGTCTTCTTGATAGTATATGTTTGCTTGTTCTAAATTGTTTGTGCGGTTTCTTGCAGTGATTTTATCAAATTATTATGATCTTCCATTCAATGACATTCTCGATTGGAAAAAGTTTGCTGTCGTACTCAAGGAGAGTGATGTATACCAGCTCAAGAAAATCCTCAAGGACATACCTGATTCAAAATTTGCTTCGCTGCACATGAACTTAGTCAAGGTAGAAGACTTTCCATAGCACTAAATTGTTTTGCAAGACCAATTCAGATTTGCATCTAATTTTTTTTGGGTAAATCTACATTTTTTACTATAAATCACCCGTTGTTAAGTGGGTTTATATATAGGAAGAAACATAGAAATGGACACCCTTAGAATTTTGTATTGCATTTAGTTCCCTTTTAGCAAAAGGACAACTCTTCCCTTGTCCTTTTGCTATATAGTCTCCCCCAGTTAAGTGGTTTATTATACATAGCTTGAAACATATGCATAACTAGAACATGATGCTTTTGTGTTTTGCGTCACTCTCGAAGATTTAAGAATTCATTTTATTTTTACTTTGTGTAACTAAACCACAAAAGAGTTATTTATCATGCTAAAATTAATATGAAAATTAGGACAAAGAATTAGATTTTGAATGGGGAACCGAACGGGCTGTTGATTTTCTTAACCACCCAACAACAAAGAAACTACCATTTTCTACATCAGTTTGGAAAACCTTGGCCAAATATTTTCTCTTGTTCAAGAAAATGCTACCTGACTGATCTTGAATTTCTTGCCGCTGATTTCTGTGGCTAACCGGAATTCTTCTGGCACGACTTTGCAGGTTCAAAAGCATTTTCAATGGAATTCACCTCCCATTAAATACGATGCCTTCCACATGGTCATGTACGACCTCTGGTTGCGCCACTATGTCATCAAATACTAATTTGTTGACGGATACAATTGCTAAACACTTTTGTGTACATCCAAGAGGTTGGCTTTCTAACAACCTCAAAATCTTTGTAAATTACCTTGACAACTTGAGGAAAGGAATTAAATTTTCGATGATTTGTTTGTTCTTTATATGTTTAGCTATTCATTTTTGTGTACTTTATACTTTTTTGTTTGCCTTACCATACAAAAGCAAACCAATTATGTTTTTCCTTTAACTTCTCAAAAAAAAAAAAATTTATGGTTTTGCTTATATGTGCAACCTGGGCGGCTGGCTGATCCAGCAGTATCATGTTTATGATATCTACTCTTTAGGGGCGAAAAATTGTACTGTATGCAGATACAATGAACTTTGACTGTGTCGTTTTATGGGAAAATTCTTCTTTCATTAGCTTTATGTTTTTGTCGTGAGTTTTTGACATCTAATACTGATTCAATAATTTCATATAGTAATCACTTAAAATGGTATGTTGCCCAGTTGCCACACAGTGCTGAAGAAACAGGAATTTTCCACAACTCTACCACTCAAATCAATTTGATTCTGTTTCATGACAACATAATCTTCACTGAGTAAGTACTAGAAAACCTTCCCCTGCTCTTAGATGAATTCAATTTCTCATTTCATCCTCTGAAAAACATTTGATCCAAGAAAGTTATTAAATTCTAGTTTTGAATGTTTAATTAGATACAATGAAATATATTGTTTCTCTGAAATTCAAAAAAAAAAAAAAATTTGATTGAATTTTATGATAATGCTGATTATACAACTGATTGGACACTTAAATCCTTACATCTTGCTTTTATCTGTTAAAAGGATTTTGATAACGCGGGACGTATCAGTATACGTACAGATTCAAAATATACATCATCAACATTGTAATATTATTTATAATACATGATATTCGAATGATAGAGTTCAAATAAAATAAATATTTGTTCGATTATAAAATATAATTTTCATTGCAGATCTTCATGCAGATTTTTTTAATCTGGTTATGTAATTATTATTTATTTAATATAATATATTTCTTATATTATATATACAAGTTAAATGAGTTTATTGTGTAAAACCTAATCTAAATGAGTTTAAACATATCAATTTTTTTACCAAGTGAAATTATGTATGGATATAGAGATTACATAAATATAATATGATTCCTTTAGCTACGATTCCATTTCCCAAAAATATATATATATATATATATTTCCATATTGACGTCTATGGTCTACAATAGATACGTTTATCAAGTTTTGGTGGCCAATCTACTCAAATTATTTTGCTGCATTATTTTATGTTTAAAAAAATATTTCCAGTCAATTAGATACAAGTCATAAACTAAGACTATATTTATTACATAAAACTATTTTTTAATTTTATTTTTTTATCTTATGTAGTAGTATTATCTATGAACCATATAAACAATACTTATTTTTGAAATGAGAAAAAAAAATACTAAAAATAGATTCAATTATATATATATATATATGAATATGCACATTGAACATGATTCAAAATATATACGAACATCAAGAGATATATAATTAAAGTTGTTGGGTCCCATTCAAATCATGGCCAACCTTAATTGACTTACTGATCTGGAATCTTAATTGGCATGATCTGATCCGATCTGATCTGACCAGCCCAAGACAAAACCCAAGCTATAGAATTTTACCATTTTCAACTGTACTTTATGATTCCCCACGAACTTCAATTTCTTGAAATCAAAAATAAAAATATAAAATAAAACAAATTTTTTTGTATAATTATAATTATTGCATAAGATTATATAAGTTAATTAAATTTTAGTTTCTTAATAAACAGCAAATGTTCGAATTAATAAATGTTACATGATAATCATGCATCTAATAAATAATAAAAGTTATATCAATGCAATAAGGAATTATAATTGAAAATTATTTCTTTTAAAATTTTTACAATAATAAAATGATGAAATGATTAGAATGTTAATTAAAAAAAAATTATTAACATAATTATAACCGTACCTAAACATTAATTATCCTTTTGTGTTTGTCTTTTGTTCATTCTTTTTCACAAACTTTCTCTTCGATTTCAATTTTTTGTTTGTATGCAAATCCTCTAATCACGATTTATTATTATTTAAATCGTATTATTAAGTGTGAAATATTGTTTAATAAATCCCAATTAAACAAGTTTAAAATTTTATGAATAATTTTAGAAAATGGGATTCCTTCCCCTCCTTGTCAATTCATTTTATTATATATTAAATATATGTGAATATTTTTTTAAGAAAGCATATATATATATAGATATTAATTAAGTAATATATGCATATTAATTATAATTAATGTAAATAACTTTTTAAAAAAATAACATTTATAATAACATAATACAACTCAAATTTATAATTTTTTATAAAAAAAATTATTTATTAAATGATTATTAAGATTTCACAAGATTAGCTTGGTTTTAAGTTAAAGTTATAGCCTAATCAATTAGAAAATCATGCAACTTTGCTAATTTCTAATTATTAAGAAGCTATATATATATATATACACACACTTACAAATTATCGTTAGATAGATATATATATATATATATATAAATAAATACAAACATGTACACATACATGTATATAGATGCATAATATATATATACACACACACATATATATATATATATAATTGAAAGAAACCAACTTTTGTCCACTACATCACTTTTGAAATTTGGCTTTCACTAACTTAAGAGATGCTTTGGAAGTTTGAGAATTTCAAACCCATAAGAAATTGTGAAATAAAAAGACGCATCCATTTATACACATATTGGCCATGTAGAGACAATTACTTGATCAAGTAGTATATAATCAAATATTGGAATCTCAAGAAAGAATATTAATACTTATATTAATATTAGAATTAACAAATTATAATATATGTTTATAAATTAATAATTTTAAGCTTATGGGTTTCACTCTATTGATTATCTTTTATATTTGAAAGTCAATTTTAACTTTTAAACTTGTGCAAATTCGTTATATATTATGTTATAAATAAAAATATATTAATTTTAAATATATATGATCATTAATTATTCAAAACATGGTCTACGTGTATATTCAATGAAGTTATGTTGAATATGTTTGTTATATTATTGAAATAGATTAAATAAAAAAAAATAGGAATTTACATTTGTTGAGTATGAATAATGTAAATTAATTACTTGTATTTTTATTTTTATTAGCAATTCATGTAGTTTATAAATTAAAATTAGTTACAATACACTATAAATAAATATCTATGCCTACGAAAATGCATAAAATAATTTATTTTAATAATTATTTGAACATATGAGAATTAAAGAATTATATACATATAAATTAAATTAATCAAACCATTACATACAAATAATTTTTTTTTAAGTGAATATATAATAGCATTACTTAGAAGATATGTTAATTCAGAGAAATGAGGGGAAGCAAAATAAGTTGGTAGCTCATGAACCACATAGTGACCATCACTCACAAATAAAGCCTCTCTAGTTAAGGCATGAGCGGCCACATTGCACGTTCTAGGAATCCAAAATGATGCATAAGAATGAAAGATTGTCTAAGAATGTTTACATCCTCAACCAGCAAACCGAATCTGAAATCGTAAAGGAAGCACAAAATGATGGAAAATCAATTCAAATCAAATCTGAAAACAATAAGTAAACTTGTACTTAATCAGAGAAAATGAACACGAAAGCGTACCTGAATCTATAATGAAAGAGATCTTCGTGTTCTGCAGTAGATCTTCTAAATCAACACGTGACTATAAAACTCTAATTTTCATTGCTGATGGAATGATAAGAAATAAACAAAGTGCATACATGTGATTTGGGGACCATAACTACTTTTTATATTGTCGACTTTTGTTATTTCCTATTTTGTCCATCATAAAATAAGAATTTACAAATATGATATCTATACATATTATAAGTCCGTACTTCAACCCGATGCATTAAGGTCCATAACTATTTAACTGTAATTGATCACTTTTAAATTGACTTAATAAATTGATAGTCTGTTACGTACACCGAAACCCACATTAACCTCATTTGTTGATAAAAATTCAACACAAAAAAGATGTTTATAATACATCTAAGAGTTACCCTACATAATATTATCTTTGAAACCCATCTAATGTGCAGTCTCCATACTAAATAGTAAAGAATGTATCTCACCAATGTCAATGGAAAAAGGTGTGGGTATTTTATGCATGTTTGCAAAAAGCACTTCACCATATGGACCTCACCCCACTACTCCAAGCCACATCCATACATTTTGTCCTAATGATGCACCCGTATTGATCTTGATCACTCTAATAGGATGTAGGGACCATATGTGCTCCTCCCTTATAGGTATCACTTGTTTGTAGTTGTTGGCACCCAATATCATGCAAATTCTGCAACTCATGGATATAGTCTTGTAGTTTATGGATTAAAGTAATGGATTTGTACCATCTTGCTCCATTGGTTTTCAACGCTCAAACACCCCATAATAAATACATAGATTAGGTTCTTTTATTTGAGGATGAGAGACCATCTTTTTTCCAACCATAAAATCTCTAAGAATGCAAAGGCCCTCCCTAAAATGAGGCTAATTTCCAATAATTTTGAGCATAGTCACATTTACAAAATAAGTGTTCAATAGTTTCATCATTCTCCCCCCATATAAGACATATTAGATCAATTTATATCTCTTTATAAATTAAACAAGATCGAATTGGGAATATATCTTTTGGTAATTTCTATACAATATGTCTTACACATAAAAGTATTGGGGCTACCAATAGATATTTCCAAAGAAAATCCTCAGCTCTTGAGATATTCTAGCACAACTAATTTGGAGTGCATCGTATGGGAAAGCAATATGATTAATAATATCCATCCTTTGTGGACCATGTGGATCAATCAAGTCAGTAACCAAGGTTATAGGAGATACTAAAGATCTTGATGTACATACCTAAGCACCAAAATGATAGTGCAGCCACTTTTCAAACCAAATAGAGACATGTTAGCCATTCTCTAATCTCTAATATAAACCATCTTCACAACTATATTACATAGGCTAATTGGCCTATAATCTGAAGGGGTTTAATGGTTATTGATTTTAGAAATTAGAGTGATGAAAGTATGATCCATTTCTGCAAATCCAAACCTTGATCTTAGTATGAATCTATTGTGGCCTTGAAATTATATAATAATGGAAACAACAACCCTAGCCACCATCTCTATATGTAGGTTACTTGTAAATTTTACAGGGTATGCCATATATACATACTGCCTTTGGGTAACCTTCTTAATAACTAAAAGATCCATTCAAAGAACACATGGGTTAATTGAAATAATTAGATTAAAAACCCCCCAAAAGAAAATGTAAAACATCATTTTTAACATAATCCAAAAACTTTTTTTAAAAAAAAAAAGATGGGAAACATACCATCCGTTCCTGGTAATTTCATGAGGTGTATTTATTGAAGTCTGACAAAGACTTCTACTTTAGTGTACGGCTCCAAAAGTTTTTTGTTGATATCTCTGGTAACATTTTCCTCAACACAGTTCAATACTCTCTCCCCATCACTAGGCATACTCACCTTAGAAATAGAAAAGAAAAATGGATAATCAAAATCTTCAATTTTTTCTTACTCATACACCAACTTGCCTACATTTAGTTTGATTATTTTAGTTTTATTCCTATGGTGTTTTTATGTTGCTCTTGTATGGAAAAAACGAGTGTTGTAGTCACACAAGGATAACTAATTAACCTGCAACCTTTGGGCCAAAGTGAATTCTTCCTTCGTATGAAGTTCATCTAATTCCTTATCTTTGTTTCTCATTTTCTCAATTGTCCCCTCTTTTTGCCACTTTTCTTTAAGAACATGTAAATCAATTTTTTCATGATTGATTTTGTTTCTAATAGTACCAACTATTCTTTTGTCCTAGTTCATCAAAGCACTAACATATTCTAGTAATTTTCCAAATAGATCCCCTATTATTTCTGTCCCAAGCATTTCCAATCACAATTGTAATAAGGCTTCTCTCAACCACATTGAGATAAATCTAAAGATTTTGTTACCATGAAGACTGTTGATATCACTTTTCTCTATATTCAACAAAATTAATGCATAACTTGAGCCATGCCAAAACAATTTCCACATCATAATGAAGGAATAATGATTTTCAAGAACAAGACACAAAAGTATCTATCAAGTCATTAGTGGATGCTTCCATCTCCTTTTCACCCGAAGGGATTTCTTTTGTAGCAAAGGTCTTGCAAATTACATGAAACCAGTAAGTTTCTGAATGTAGCAATTTTCTCCATGTTTATTGGTCTACCAGCCACTTTCTCATTTGTCATAACTATTTCGTTAAAATCTCTCCACGACAATCCAATATAAAGAATTGATGTATTTGTGTGAGTTCAACAAACAGATCCCTCAAAAGGCCACACATAAACCAAAAAATAAAGGTGGTGAAGGATATAAAAACAAAGGAGAAACATAATGCAAGCAAAAGAAGGAAAAGTGATGAGATAGAAGAGAAAGAAATGAATATAACGATGGCGCGTGCCACTATCAGGACAAAACACCCTCCTTTCGGAGACTCCATGCGCCCATGTGCGAGAAAACCCATCCCTCGCTCTAGAGACCTATCCCTCAAACTAGTATAATTAAAATCTGGTACATACATATAAAAAATAATTAGTTATATCCCAAGAATATTATTGCGTTCATTAAGTCGTATTAATCAAATACATAATTACATATAAATTACTAATTGTACTATTATAAAATAATAAAAATATTTTTAAAAATACAAAAAATAATTAGACTTTCACTTAGTTAAGATCATAAAGAAGACATAATAACAAAAGTATGTATAGAAGTCTACTTCGTAAATAATAAAATAAAAAATATTTTATTCTTCTTCACTAAAGTTTTATAAAAATATTTTCTGCTTCTTTTTTTTTTTAATTAATCTTGTCCGTTTGATTTAGATGATGACGTCAGACAAGGGTACTAAAAATAAGCAGCAAGACGCGGCCGTACCGGCACAAGCTTTTCATTTTCTTAAACAAATAAATATTTTTTTATTGTATAAATTTATTAATTCTTTTTATATTAAGAAATAAATTATAAATAAAATACATAAATAAAATGAAAAAAAAAATTAATTTAAAATCGAAATGCTAATTTTTATTTAAATTTATATTATATTTATCATGTAAAATTAAATTAAATTCAATATAAATAAATAAAAAATTATAAAGGAGAGGATCAAAGCATGGTGGCCGCCTTGTTGATGCTCTCTTTAGGATCAAATCAGAAGTGCTTGTTGTGTTTATCAAATTTTATTCCCCAAAGCGACATAATAGTTTTTTAAATTTTTATTTGTATTTATTATATAAATATATATATATATATATATACTGCATGAAATGCTTTTTAATTATTTTTATATAACAATTAAAATATTCTCAAACTAAACTTTTAACTATTGACACTAAATTTTTTTTCAATTAAAGAAACCAAATCGAGACTCTAAAAGAATCAATTCCTACACTTTAGTATAAAAATCGAGACTTGATTACGGACATATTGTAGAATCAGAGTAATTCAAACTGTATGTATCGAAAAAGTGAAATAAACTCAAATATTATTTTTTTCAATAGACCTGATCTCTTCATCCATTATTTTTTGTCATCTTGTATTTTTGACAATTTCATGAAATGTTATTAGATTACGATCTAATAATAAAGCATGATTGTTTTCAAACTAAACTTTTAGCTATTGATACTAAATTTGTAATACTCGGTCCCGAAAATTAATCCTATATAATTTTTTTTATTTATAAAAATTATATAAATAATTTATTTTATTTTATTTTATTTTATTTTATATTTGAAGGATTTTCGAGAAAATAAATAAATTATGAACAAAATTAAAAATAATTTTAGAGAAGTTGGGTGAAATTTTGAATCCGGTGGGATATTTTTGAAAGAAAATTTAAAAATATAGAGGTTAAATCGTAAAAAGAGAAAGTTTAGCCACGTGAAACGGCCCAGTTAACAACTCAAGTGAACCAGAGCACGCTGCATGACAGGCAAGCTGACATCGGCACCACCTGGGAAACCACGCGAGCAATCCGCATGTTTGACAATCTGACGGTCCAGACCTCATTCCACGTGCGTGAACGACCCAGATACATTCCCTCTTTAGACATGATCAGACGAACGAAATAGATCACAATGGACGGTTCAGATTCATTCACGCCATCAGCTTAAACAGGAAATCATCGAACAGTCCTCCTTGCTCCACGTTGACACAAACGAACGTCGTGGATCAAAGAGGATAGGAGTATTTAAACTTCTCTTCGCATGAGAACCTAATCCTAGCCCTAGCCCTAGCCCTAGCCACCCAGTCATTGCCGGAGAAGAAGAACCAGACGGTGAAGAAGGAAGCCGAACCCCCGCTGATACTGTACCGGAGCTAACATCGACTGTCAAAGAAGGTAAAATTTTCTCCTCCCCGCTCGGAATTCAATTACGAGTTTTCCTGTCGCCATATCGGATCAAAAGGGACAGTGGGTGAGACGGAAACCGCAAGCAAAGCTCGTTGGAGCCACCGCGGCCAAAACCCTAAACTCTCTTCGATGACCCCTTCCTGTTTTCTGTTTCACACGATTCTTTGACCATCATGTTCACCGTCTCTGTTTGGTGCAGGTTAGCCGAAGAAGAATCCCAACCACGAAGGAGAACCGGCGGAGCCGCTGCACTCGGAGATCCCCCTACCGGTAAATTTCAGTTTTTTAATTTTTTTTAGCAAACCAAGGCTTCCTAACGTATTTTTGTTATAGGGATACATGTAAAATCGGTCAAAAACAGTCATACCGAGGTAAATCATCGTCGTGGGCAGCAGAGTCGCCATGTCGGAACCCTAAAATTGGCCGAAAAGGTTTTTCAACATCGATTTTGGATTTTTAGGGTATTTTTGATTACATGACGAGTATTTTGATTTCTGCAGAAAAAATTCAGAAAATCCAAAACCCGTTAGGAGGCGTAAGAAATAGTAAAGCATTTCGAAACATCAATCCGGGTAAAGATCTCTCAACTTATTCTCTGTTACGGTAAACTGAGGCTTAATAATTAATAATCTTGTGTTCTGTAAAAATTAAAAAAAAACTTTAATAATAATTATAGATCACTAGTGGAACCGAGAACTAGCCTTTGTACGATTATCCTAACTTGTCTGTGTTGCTTATTTATCTTTCTTATACTGCCTAAATTGCTTATTATCCATTGTGTGCTTCTAATTATTAATTTGAATTATTTCTTATTTATTGATTGTGTTACCTAATTGTGATTTCCTTAATCTCGTTGATGGATTGGAAATAAAAGTCCTAATTACGTGTCTTGATTGTTAAATTGTATTGTTTGCTTATATGACGTTTAAATTAACTTGTGAATATAAAATGAGATGTTGGTATGCGATTGGTGGTTGTAATATTGATGGAAAGCTATATATGAAAGACTTACTGGGAACCCTATAAAATTGTGGACGGACCCGGTACATAAGGAACCCTATAATAGACATTAACTCAGTCGGACATGACTAAAAGGTCTCATACCAAAAGAATTTGAGAGATATGGTTCACTCTCATACCGGATAAGATATCGAGGCGATTGTGTGTTTGGTGCCTATTACCAGACGGGGTATGGGGACGACCGGGTTAATGGTCAAATTTAGATGCAGGGTTCACAAGTAATGGGATATCCCTATGAACCCTCAGGAGTTCCAGTAAGTAGGTTAAAAAAGGAAAATTACTGATTTTGTTCATTTGCGCATGAAATTAAAATGTTATCTGGTTACTTGTCTTCATAAGTTAATTTTGGAAAACTCATAATAGTAATACATAATAAATATTTTAAAGCAAAATGAATTTACTTAAATTAAGGGCTCCATTAGTCATTTTGTAATTTTTATCAACTTTTGATTTTCTATATGAGTGATTAGTGTGATATTCTTATTGGGTTAGCGTAGTTCACCCTTTTATTAACTATTTCATATTTTAAAAAAATCAAGATCCAGATCCCGATCAGCAAGAGGATTGTGAGTAATTTACCTCTCTGACTCCCTTCAAGTGCTCGTGGAGGTTAACCCCCTTTGGACCTCTATTTATTTATTTTTAATTATAGTTTTGCCCCTATTTTTATGAACTGTTGTAATAAGAACATTCCAGTTGCTCTATTGAACATTCTAATTTATTACGTAAGTAAAGAAAACTCTAATTATATCATTTACTTTCGTAATTAAAATATAAATTCGTTTCCTTTTAATTTTTGGGCCTTTACACACAAAAAAATTCAATTAAAGAAACCAAATTAAGACTCTAAAAAGAATTAATTCTAACACATAGTATAAAATTCGAGATTTGATTACAAACATATTATAGAAACAGAGTAATTCAAACTGTATGTATAAAAAAAATCAAACTAAATTTAAATATTATTTTTTTCAATAGACCTTATCTCTTCATCCATTGTTTTTTGTTATCTTGTATTTATGATAGTTTCTCGAAATGTTATCGGATTACGATCTAATAATAAAACATAATAAATGAGAGTAAACGAATATCACAAATCTCATAATTGTTGAAATTAAGATGTCACTATTTCACGATTAAGTCACCGCTACTTAAATATTGTTAAATTCAAATAGTCATTTAACTTATGACTAACAACTTTTAAATACATATTTTTTATAAATAAATATAAATATACGGTATACAAAATTCATGTATTTTTAAAATTAAATATATCATTTCACGCCAACCCAACATCGTTAAAGTAATTTATTTTAAAAATATATTTGGAAACAAATTATGGGTTTCAGGGCAGACTACAATATATAATAAAAACAAAAATTTCAGCATCAGAATTATAATATTTTAATAAAATTTTGGATTGTATAATAATATTTTATTATAACATGTTACCATATTCTTATTGCATGTCCTGGTACAATTAATAAGTAAAAAAAATAGTATCAAATTAATGGCACCATATTACATTATATTATATAAAGTTATATTATTATAATTTTTAAATTTTCTTTTTAATAATAATAATTTTGTTTCTAATATTTAATATTACCATATCTAATTTTGTTTTTAAATTATTTTAAAAATAGATATGGGTATTCACCCGAATCATATTCCTTGGAAATTAAGGTCATGGTTGGGATGGGACCATGACCTTAATTTCAACCCAAAAAATATAAGGAGATTTTATTTTATATATATATATATATGGAATATTTAATATTAAATATATTTACTTGAATTATTCTGAATAATTTAGGGAAAAAAAATATAATTCTGTTCCTATAATTTGTACTTATTATAATTCGATTTTTATAGATTTAATTTTTACCCTAATACACGAAATTTATGACTTAAGAAATTTGAAATTATAAAATAATAACTAAAAATCCCCAATTTTACCTACCCAAAAAAAACCTATATAATTTTAATTGTAATAAATCTATGGTCAATTCGTGTACTTCATCACACCGTTAATCTACAACATCGAATTGAGATTGATTGATGACATCCAGACCGTTCCTATTGTTGACTTCATCAAAGAATTAACATCTTCCCATTGAATGTTGAAACCGAGAAAGATAAAGGTGATGCTGAGTTCTGGATACGCCAACACCCGGCTATCATTTGTCCACTTCATATATATACATATATATATATATATATATTAAAAAAATACTCCGCGTTAACTGGGTGACAGCTATATATATATATATGTATGTATGTATATATTTCGTGTTCAAGGACTTGACTTCATTCATCTTAGTATCTTAATCGAGTCTCACTTGTGCAGACACGAGATGCACATGCATGAAGTCTATATATGTATATGCGTACGTAATTCAGTCTATGCAATGCATATGATTCACTGCTTCATGGTCTCTCCATATATGTATATATGTATATATATGTACATGTGTAATTGCCCAACGAAAAGAAAGAAAATGATATTTTAACAAAATTTTCAAATAAGTCAAATGGAGGAAACATCAAATTTGGGATAACTTACGAACATCATGAACACTAGAATATATTTTTAGAAATTTTAGATAGTTGGTATTCAACAAATTTTATTTATTTTTATATTACTTTTAGTTTAATTTAGATGGTAAATTAGACTTTTATTAATTATGTAATTAATTGAAATTAGGGTTGTTTTTTAATTTGTATTTAAAGTTTAGTAGCATTTTCAAGAAATAAATAAACCATTAAATTATTATTCATATATATATATATATGAATTCATATATGTATATGTATATATAAGATAATAGATTAAGGGGGTAAAATATATGTATGTATAAACCTTCATCCAAACATATCCTTCAATTAGTTATTAATTAAAAAATCTTAGAAAATTTGTGGTGTAAATTGAGAAATTTTCATGATTGTAATTTAGCTTGACGTAGAAGTTTTAAGAACTTTATAATTACTACATGAAAGAAAAAGTAAATTCGGTAGATTCGTATAAATGTTAATGATATAATCAACACTATTAACTAATTGTGAAGTTAATTAAGACTTTAATCATATTTAATTAAGTATCTAATAATAAAATTAAGAGAATTAAAATTCTAAGAATTAATTCCGTCATATTCAATATTCAATATTCATCTCCCTCTTCCTCAGTCTGAGTTTCTGACACTATAAACTCGTTTCTTTGTCTTCCTCTATATATACACGGGCTTCTCTCATTTCTCTCGCAAACTTAGATATCATCGACATGGCAGTTTCCGTGTCTTTGTTCAGAGCAAACTTACCTTCCTGCACTTCATTTCTTAAGCCTACAAGAACCGACCGGAGTTTCAGAACACGGGTCAGTTTATCGATTCATGATTTTCATCTTTATACTAACTGGAACCTTCAACTTCTCAAGTCTTATCTTTCTTCTTTTGAACGTTTAATTTGTAAATCTGTTCTTGTGTGCGTTTAACGATGCTCTTTTTTTTTTTCTTTTGGCTGACGATGGGTTTAAGTATCGGATAAATTTTCTTTTTCGTTTTTCAGCAATTCATGTTTCCTTTCTGTTTCTGGGTTTGATCGGAAATGCTCTGTGTTTGGTGCTCTTAAACGTTTTGGTGACATGAAAAGCAGTTCGTTAATTACAGAATGTTGATTGATTGATTTGTTGTTGTGTTGTTTCAGTTAGAGGTGAAAGCAGGTGGTGATAGCTCGGATGTTGAAGAAGACAAGATGGTAATAAAAAAAGAGAAGGATGGATGGAAAATTGACTTCTCCGCTGGGAAACCAGCGACTCCATTGTTGGACACCATTAACTACCCAGCTCACATGAAGAATCTATCCACAGAGGTATGTGAGATCATGTAGCTAGTCCGGTGATGTCCAAACATTTTTCCGAGTTAGCTGCCGTGATGACTGCTGAGTTAATGACGGCAAGAGTCCAGACCTTCGGCCGGGAGGGAGGATTTAAGTCGGGTCAATAACGAGTAGAAAAGACTGGCTGAGGACGCTAGAAAGTAGAATATGAGAGAGGCGGAGACGGAGAGCCAGTGAGGTGGCATGACGGAGAGTTTGAGGGCTGAGAGAGAGAGAGAGACAAGCAAAAAACAGAGGAGATAAAACTTCAAAAAGTAATAATAAATTTATAGGGGTGAATTTTTAATCAAATCTAAGGTCAAAGGGTCAAATTCTATGGACTTGGGGGGGGCGCAAAGACTGAACCTTTTCTTATGGGTAATAAAAATTTTGAAGTCAGAAGATTCAAGTGACAAATTGAGCTTCTTTAAAAATAAAAATAAAAAAAAACCCGGTTCACTCGTCTAAACTACTATGAGAAAACGAAAATGAAAATCTAAGATCAACACATTAGAAACTTTTAATAAAACCATTCGCTCAAATTATTAAAAATAACTCGAGACATGTAGATTCATTTTTGGACTGCAATTCTGGTAACTGGTGTGGTTGTTTTGAAGGGTTCGTTTTTGTTTTTGTTTTTGATTGAAGGATCTGGAACAACTAGCAGCAGAGCTGAGAGCAGATATTGTGTATAGTGTGGCGGAGACAGGCGGGCATCTTAGTGCGAGCTTAGGCGTGGTGGAGCTAGCGATAGCTTTGCACCATGTGTTCAACACCCCTGAAGATAAAATCATATGGGATGTTGGCCATCAGGTGATTATATTCACAAGCTATGTGAATTTCTTTTGGTATACTTTTCGTAGCTTAGTTTTTTAATTGTTTCAAGTAAAACTGGGAAATAATGCCCTGTTTCAAAGAATACGAAGAATGAACTCAAACAATAAATTACGCAGGCCTATCCACACAAAATTCTAACAGGAAGAAGATCTAGGATGCACACATTAAGGAAAACTTCAGGCTTGGCAGGTTTTCCGAAGAGGGACGAGAGCATTCATGATGCATTTGGTGCAGGGCATAGCTCTACTAGCATCTCTGCGGGTCTTGGTGCGTATTTCCTCACTATTTTGGTTTTTATTTTCTTGATCAACATAATAAAAAGAAAGAAGACACGAAGTTGGTCCCAACTAAAATTGAGAGAAATAGTTGCTTAAGTTGCTTGATCACTGAACTCATAACGAAGAAAGCCTGCAATGGGAGATAGAATTTGTGAGTGAAAATGAATGGTTTTGAGAATGTAGGTATGGCAGTTGCAAGAGACCTTCTGGGGAAAAACAATAACGTTATCTCTGTGATTGGAGACGGAGCCATGACTGCAGGACAAGCCTACGAGGCCATGAACAATGCAGGATTCCTCGATTCCAACTTGATTGTTGTACTGAATGACAATAAACAAGTATCTTTACCAACTGCTACTCTTGATGGCCCCGCAACTCCAGTTGGCGCCCTTAGCAGTGCCTTAACCAAGCTGCAAGCCAGTACCAACTTCCGCAAACTTCGTGAAGCTGCAAAAGTAAATTTCTAAGAATGGAGAATTTTTCAATACCCTTACGTGAAATGAAATCTGATTTTGGTTTTTTATATGGTGATTGGTGAAGAGCATTACAAGGCAGATTGGCAAGCAAGCACATGAAGTAGCAGCCAAGGTAGATGAATATGCACGAGGAATGATCGGTGCTCCTGGTTCTGTTCTCTTTGAGGAGCTAGGGTTATATTATATCGGTCCAGTTGATGGGCACAACGTTGAAGATTTAGTCACAATTTTCCAAAAAGTGAAAGAGATACCCGCCCCAGGGCCCGTCCTAATCCATGTCGTGACCGAGAAGGGGAAGGGCTATCCTCCAGCTGAGGCAGCAGCTGATAAAATGCATGGTGAGATTTCAGCTACTGACTCACTGCAGTGCAACGTATCCATTTGACATTGCTTATGTTATGTTAATCTTAAATGTCACTTTTTCTATTGTTGCCACTTCAGGAGTTGTCAAGTTTGATCCAGAAACAGGGAAGCAATTTAAGTCTAAATCCCCTACACTTACATATACACAATACTTTGCTGAATCTCTGATAAAGGAAGCTGAGGTAGATGATAAAATTGTAGCCATTCATGCAGCAATGGGTGGTGGTACAGGTCTCAATTATTTCCAGAAGAGGTTTCCAGATCGATGCTTTGATGTGGGGATTGCTGAGCAGCATGCTGTAACCTTTGCAGCAGGTCTAGCCACAGAGGGTCTCAAACCATTCTGTGCCATCTATTCATCATTCCTGCAACGAGGCTATGATCAGGTACATGAGCAAATGACGAATTAGGCATGCATTGACTTTATGCTAAAGTTTTGACATTTTATATGAACCTCTTAAGGCAAAGTTTAACAGTAATGGTTCTTATTGAATATCAAGGTGGTACACGATGTAGATCTTCAAAAACTACCTGTTCGATTTGCAATGGACCGAGCTGGATTGGTTGGTGCTGATGGACCCACCCACTGTGGAGCATTTGACATCACATATATGGCTTGCTTGCCAAACATGGTGGTCATGGCTCCATCAGACGAGGCTGAGCTTATGCACATGGTTGCTACAGCAGCAGCCATAGATGACAGACCGAGCTGCTTTAGATTCCCACGGGGCAATGGTATTGGGGCAGTTCTTCCACCTAACGGCAAAGGAACCCCTCTTGAGGTTAGAATCTTCAATCGACTCTTTAATTGCCAAAACATTATAAAATAGAAACTTACTTGACTGCTTCTTTCTCAATGACGGAATAGATTGGGAAGGGAAGGATACTAATGGAAGGAGACAGAGTTGCTATTCTAGGATATGGTTCCATAGTTCAACAATGTGTGGAAGCTGCAAACATGCTCAAAGCTCGAGATATCTCTGTCACTGTAGCTGATGCAAGATTTTGCAAACCACTAGATACAAGTCTCATAAGGGAATTGGCAAATCGGCATCAGATTCTGATTACTGTAGAAGAAGGTTCTATCGGGGGGTTTGGGTCCCATATCTCGCACTTCCTAAGCTTAGCTGGCATTCTGGATGGACCTCTAAAGGTATATCTTTTCCCTAATATAGAAAGTCCAAACTCCATATAAAATCTCCTGATTTTTAATTGTTTTTTCGTTTGTTTACTACAGTTCTGATATGTATTATGGATTTTTCTGCAGCTGAGAGCAATGGTTCTTCCTGATAGATACATTGACCACGGATCACCCAAAAATCAAATGGATGAAGCAGGGCTCTCGTCCTGGCATATATCAGCAACCATCTTATCTCTACTGGGGAGGCAAAGAGAAGCTCTGCAGTTCAAGTCAACAAATAAATAATCATGATCTTGCCTCAGGAGCAGCTAAAAAATGTTCCAAGAACTTGGAGGCCCAACCTAGCTTTTCCTGGTGACAATTGTATATATCTACATTACTGTAAATAGCTAGTAATTTAAAATGGAGAATGCCAATTCTCCATGCATGCTACGTTATTCTCACACTAATACAATAAATGCAAGATTCTATGAGGCTCTATTATGTACTCTTTGGTGAGTGCAACCCTAAGCCGGATGCTCGAGCTCTAGACATTATGAAATTTATTCATAAATCTAGAAAGCTTTTTCAACTTTGAGTGAGAAACGACTTAGATTAAAACTAAGAGTTAAAAACTAATAATGATGAGATCAAGTTATTTTTTTCAGAGTAAATTATAAAAAAGAACCTATCATTAAATATTAAAGACTTTCACGTGAAGATTTTCTCCATGTTCTTCTCTTGCTGCTCCAAAATACAAAAACCCTTTTCACGTTTTACACGTTGGATTGTCATGTCAAACTGAAATAGAGGTTGTATGGACAACATCGTCTTTCAGAAGTGCCATCACCTAAAATTTCCTTATAACAATGAATTCACATTAATAAATTCAACCAACTATTAAGATCTTCAGAATTAATTCTTACCCGTATCAGATTCCAGGAAGTACGTCCATTTCACTCATTGATCAATTTTGTCCTCTTAACATGCTACAGGAAGCTGTCAGCAGTCACATAAATGGTTATCCCTGAAGATTTAAGAGCAGAAACAATGAATCAGAAGGATGAACAATACACTTTGTATCCCATTCACCAATAATCTCTACAAGAGCAAATTCCATCTTTAAAATGATGAAATCTCTTCGCATCTCTAGCAATTATTTCTCGATCCACTAATTTGGAGATAAATTTTATCCAAGTATGACAATCTACACAAACTCTAAGGTTCTTCAGAATCCGAATACTAGTAGTCTTATTACCAGTCCTCCATAGAGCAAAGGCTATCGCAATTTTCTCACTGTGATAATACAAAGAAATTTCCTTCTGCCTTTTGTCCATGTCTAGCAAAACACAGTTTGTATCAGGAGCATAACCCATAGTTTTAGTCTTCTCAATAAGGTCTTCTAATGTTTCACGAATCTCTCTCCTTCTTGGGTGGGACCAATCACCAGCCATGAAAGTATGCACCTCCTTATCAACATGAACCCAACTCACTGCAGGATTCTTTTTCAATTTCATCCCCCTCATTCTGCTTTTTATCTCAATAAACCGATTCCATTTACCTGTTGAAGCGTATAAATTGCACAACAAAATATGAGTTCCCTCATCCTCTGGTGCAAGCTCAAGCACCCTGTCTTTTATTCTTTCTGCGACCTCCACGTCTCCATGAATCCTACATGCACTAAGGAGTGTCCTCCACAGAACCACATCAGGGTTCCCAGCCTGCTTTATTAATATTTCTGCCTCCTTAAGTCTTCCAGCCCTTCCGAACAAATCAACCATGCAAGCATAGTGATCTTTTGTTAATACAGCATTTTTGTTCTTATTTATGGAGGTGAAGAATTGGCAACCTTCTTCAACCAACCCAGAATTGTTGCACGCCAAAAGAACGCTCAAAATTGTCACATCATTTGGCCGAAGACCCATATCTTTCATTTTGTCGAACAGTTTAAGTGTTTCGTGTCCAAAACCATTCTGGGCATAACCATACATCATAGAGTTTATGGATATCAGATCAACCTCTATTAAAGAATCAAAAAGCAACCTTGCGGGTTCTGGACTTCCACATTTCCCGTACAAATCAATAAGTGCTGCTCCAGCATATTTATCCCCATCTAGTCCAAACTTTGTAACTAATGCCTGCATTTGTCTGCCTTCTTCCAGCATTGCAAGGCTTGAACATGCCCGAATAACACTAGACAACGTAAAAGAATTTGGATTTACAGAATCACGCATCATCTTCCTAAACTTTGACAAAGCAATTTCCTCTCTTCCATTCTGCACAAGCCCCGATATAAGGGATGTCCAAGACACTATATTTGGATTCTCAAGACACTTAAAAATCTTCAATGAATAATCAATCAAACCGCATCTCGAATACATAGTAAGAAGTGAAGTCTGCGAAGCAACAGCAGACTCAAACCCCGACTTGGTGATGAGACCATGAATCAACTTACCATTACCTAAATTCTCTAAATTCCCACAAGCAATCAATATGCCGGCGAAAGTATATTCATTAGCTCTAATCCCCTCAGAGATCATACTTCGAAAAACCTGCAAAGCTTCGCTATCTTCGTCATGCTGTAAGTAACCAACAATCAGCGCCGTAAACAGAACCACGTCTTTCTCCACAACTCTGTCAGACACCAATCGTGCATCCCTCATTTTACCAAACTTGGCGTACATATCGACAAGAGCACTGCCTACAAACGCATTCGAAACCTCCAAACCTAAAATGACAGACAACCCATGAGCTCTCCGACCTTCGTATTCAAGCCCCAAATCACAGAAGGCCTTGAAAACACTAGACAAAGTGTACTCATCAGGGGAAACTCCCTCCATAACCATTCTTACGTAAAGCTCAATAGCTTCTTTGCTCCTTTTTTGGCTAATATAAGAAGCAATCATGGAATTCCACGTAACTATATGTCTTTCGGGCATTTCCTCAAATAATTTACGCGCGTAAGCAATGTTGCCGCGTTTTAAGCAAGCATCAATAAGCTTACTGCCTGAAACTGGGAGTGGAAAACCGGATTTTTCCATGTGAGCTTGAATTCTCTTGATACCCATCACGGATTTTCCACCCTCGGTGCATTGTCTAGTCAGGGAGGAGTATGTACGCAAGGAACTTGCGTTAGAGAAGTTCAGAGAATAAGTGCTTGAACTAAAAGCTTTGAAGAGGTTAAGCTGATGTAGGACTGGTAATGCGATTTTGTAAACCAGGGTTAACCTCAGAATTTTGGAGAAGACGACGGAAGCACCGTGGTGACTTCTCTGCATCTCTTCACTAGCTTAGCTCCCTCTATGTTGAGGCAGAATTTCAGGTGGAACACGAAGGCCACCAGATGGACCTGGGCTTTGCTTCTTTTTCTATTATATATAGAACAGTTCGATTACCATACGAACTTCTTAATATTTTTATCTCTATATCTAATAAATTTATTGTGTTCTTGATTTAACTAATTAGGTTTTTCTATATATTTTTTAAAATATCATAAATATTTAACTGAAATTAAGCATTTGACTAATCGGCACCTCATATAAGGAGGCTTTTAAATATTTTAAGATTTTTTCATAAAACTAATGTATTTAGTAGAAAAATGATTTGATACAAAATAAAAAACAATGGGCAATATCCTTATGATTTGCTGTCTGGTCTAAATTCCCTTCTTTAGTATGTAAAGAAGAGCCTACACAGATGTGTGTGTATATATATATATATATATATATATATATATATATATATATGTATACTCCTCTAATCCAATTCCCAGCCCAGAAAGAAAAACAGAAGACTGAATATTGAATTCCATGGTAAAGATGTCACACCACTTACAGGTCGTGTATCCTTCTTCTCCCAACTCTTAACGGGTTGACAACAGGTTGGGAGGCATTTGTATATCTCTCTGACTTAACCTAAAAGCTGAATAACATCAGCAAAGGAAGCAAAAAGCAAAACCATTCTGTTTATATATTAACATTAATTGCCTATAGTTAGCTACTATCCATTATAGAGGAATCTCAAGATCTGAAGTGGTAGAAACAAAACACGACCTAACAAAGTCATGCAAATGTATGCAAGAAAATCTTGCCGCCTCTCAAGTCTTTTAATTAGCTGTCGATGAGAGATATGCGGCGACTAGTAATTGGATAATCACTGGTGGGCTTGGAGGAAGGCTTGCAGTAAGCTTTGTGCTATCCGGGTTTGATCAGGACTTCCCGATATAATGACCATTCCATCATTTTCTCCAGGGCAAGGATCGTGCACTTCCACTTTTGCACCTGAAATCTGGCAAGGGCCGAAACTTAAATTCACGGCAAAAAATTTGAGAGATAAAAAGAACTAAAAATAAAATAGAAAGGTATGACTCTAAGAATAAGTTACAGTTTCACTTCTCTAGTTTGACTATCTTGCGAGTTAAACCTTTTTGTTTCTGTGAAAGTTCCGTATCTTTATTTTTTTGTTATTTAACATAAACTCATTAACTTTTATACTAATATCCTGTAACTTTCAACATGATGGGTAAGTGAGGCCTGAGGATCTTATTGGAATTTGACGTAAACAAAACTTGGACCTATATTACTTGGACCATATTAATGATTTATTTCTATATTCGAATAAATGTTAATTTAGGAGATAACATTCTGCAATTATAGCTTCTACTGATTTTCTTCTAATTTGGATGTCCTAGTTTGAGGATAATCTATTGGGAATAGATTCATATAGTCATGATTCATTTACATTAACATAGAACTCAAGATAGAGATTACAAATATAAAAAGTGGCTTAGGGTATTTATTAGTAAGAGAGTTCAGCATAACTCTTTTGCTTTTTTTATTTTTAATTTATTTAGCATTTAATTCTACATCTTCATGTTTAAAAGTTCCATATATGTATTCTATAAAAAACCAAAAATTTTCTATAAAACAATCAAACCTAAATTCACAGAGAACTATCACAAAAAATTGAATGTTAAGCATAAAAGTGAAGCTCTACTTTGCTCTTGTTTTAATCTATTGCTTGAAGGTAGTCTTCAATTTCCACTTCCTATGGCATCCTACATTAAGCTGATTATGCACCTACTTTATTAAAAATGCCAGTACTGAATGTCTAACTGCCAAGTTGACCAAACCAAGCAGTTCTAAGTTCATCACTATCTAAGGCACAAAATTAATGTTGTCTGCTCTGTGATTCTGGCATTTTGAAGTGGCATAGATGACTCACCTGTCTTAGACGATCCAGATTGCTACCATCTTTGCCATAAACAGCCCCAAAAACACTTTCAGCAACGAGAATCTCTATAGTTGTATTTCTCACTACAGCAGTTTTCTTTCTTCTGAAGAAACAAATAAAGATGGTATGAACTCTACAATTTAAATAATGGATCAAACTATCAATTAAATGAGGATGAGCATCCTGTAAATTTTTTTTTTTTTTAATGTAAAACGGTCAAAAATGCTTTAAAGAATCAATGGTACCAAGGGGGTACCCACATGTACAAAGTATTTACAAGTTTGTCAAAATATTAACAATATACCCAAAATCCTCTACACTCTAATAATGTCATGACCCAGGATAATGGACCCAGCATCCTGTAAAATTTTAATTGATCCCATCCACTCTATGCAGGATGTAAAGCAAGATCTCTAAAATAGCATTGAAACATCATTAAAAAAATTAATAAAAATAACCTGACTTGAAGTTCTGGTATATCTTTACCCAAAAAAAACTGGCATATGGAATGGTAGGAAACTAAATAAGTACATCCTCGTCAGCAGGTATAAACTATAAAGTAAACGAGCTCTTTGCTTATCAGCTAAAATTGTTCAGAGTCGATCAAAATCACATTTAGCCAAAGAAATAATACTCTACAACTCACTAAACTACTTGATTACGACTCTTCCAACTTCCAAAGATGAAATAGGATGTTTTAATCTCTCTTCCACCTATAATATCAAAAGGCAGGAAATAAATTTGAAAAAAGAAAATGAAAAAATCGAGAGAGAGAGAGAGAGAGGAAAAATTGGGCAGGGAAGTTCTCAAGGCGAAATATCGTGCAACACTGACCTCAGCGGCAACCTTGGTGAAGAAGGAAATCCGATGTTGTTGGAGATTCCCAGCTGATCCATTCCTTGTGTTATATTATCCTCTTCATCAGGATCAAGAAATCGATCCGACGATTGTTGCAAACCAGGAGAAGTTGTTTCCCTTACTGCTGCATAAGTGTTCCTTGTTCCCACTTCATTAAGCACCTCGTTGGGCAAAAGAAAATCCCATGACCTCCCAAGTTCTGAACTCCCTCTATAGATTTTTGAGCTTTGTCCGCCATACGTGACTGATGGGGCATGGCCTCTTCCTGGAGCCTGCAATTTTTATGCACTTACAGAAAATGAGATCCTGATACTGAAGTTATTCAATAAATGAGGAAAAAGCAATTAAAATTTGCCAAAAGAAAGAAAAGAATCCTCTACCTTTAACAGTTGTAATTTCGGTGACAGAGAAGCACCTCTGCTTTCAGAGAGTCCATCCTCCAATTTTTGTATCAAAACATCATTTTGGTTAGAATGAAGAGGTACACTTGACAACTGGTGAAATGCAGGATTCATATTTTTCCACGCTTTTTCATAGCAGTTCCTTGTTCTCACTTCATTAAGCAGCTCGATGGGTAAAAGATTATCCCTCAGTCGAGCAGTAACTTGAAACAAAGCTTTCGGTACATTTTCATATCCACCATTTATCTGCAAAAAGAACCAATTAATTAAACAAATCTTCAGTTTTTTTTTCAAAATAAAAGAAGAGAAGATGTATTAATGTGAGGTACTAAGGGAGCACCACCCATTTAAAAAAAACTTACATGTCAATTAGCATATCTACAATATAACCTAAATTTTTAAAACATTCTATATTATACCCTAAAACAGTAGAGCCAAAATAATGAAACGATTTATCCTTGATGCTATTAAAATCTTGTACAAACTTTGGCCCTAAAACAGTAGAGCCAAAACAAATCTTCAGCTTACTAGCATTTCCTATCGGATGGCATCAGAACTTCATCACTAATAGAATTAGAAAAAAAGATTTTAATAGAGGCCTAAAGATATCCCATTAGAAATCTCAAGCTCTAAGCAAATATTGCATATTTTTAAGTTCACATGTGAAAAACTTCAGTGATTTTATCAATTTTGAAAATCCAATCATGAGAAAATCCCCAAAACTCTAAAAGTTTGGGCATTGAATGATTACTTAACACGAGATAACAATAGACAGAAAGATAGAACCAGAATGATTCTGTGCAGAATTAGAAATAATGCGGATCAAAATCAAAAGTAACATATATAAGTCAAGAGATTTAAATTTAAGTAGGAAGTGGTAACTAAATTGGTAATAGAGATGGCCATTGTGCTTAATAGAATTCATTTTGCACACTCAAAAGTTCTAGTTCTTTTGCATTAGAGTCAACTGAACTTTGATTTAGCACTAAGAACTCTTAGGTTCTATTTGTCCCCAAGAATAGAAATAGTAAAAATTTCATGTTTGGCTAGAAATCCAATAACTAACAAAACTTAGTCTAATTGGCAAAAAACTATGCTTCATTGTTTTCAACAACTGGACTCAGTTACTGTGAGTTGTATGTCAAAAAGTGTAATTCCAAATGTATTCCGCTAATATTGGAGAGAGCGCTTTTAAATCTCCCAAGGAAAGGATTTGATATCGAGTAAAGCTCGGGGAATACCAATGCCCATTCAATTCTAAAGAAAAAAGAAGAAATGGAATTCAAGAGAAATGAATAAAGTCAGAAAGCAAATAATACACCAAACTAGTATAGCTATGTTTAACTACTTAGCCAAGTAGGAACAAACATTTATCTCCAAGGATTTCAAAGTAAGAGTTAAATTGGCATAGCTATGAATAATATAACATTTTAAAGGAATATAATAAAAACTGAACCAGAAAAGCCTGAGACCTTTTTTACACGGAATTTAGCTTCACAAACAATAATGATGGTACTAATTTCACCTGTATTACTACTTCATTCTCTGAGGCACAGTCCATGACCTGGTCTCCTCCCAATATTCGAATATCACAACCAGTCACCTCAATCATTTCTGAAAGTACCCTCTTTCTGTCTCCAGTCAAGCAAACAACTAGCTCTGATGCAGCTAGAAGCCTTGCAGTTACCATAGTATCCTTGCCCAAGCCTGATGATAGCCTTTTTTCGATGTCTGATTCAACCCCTCTTGCAAAGACAAGAAGAACGGCATTTTGTGCAGGAGAGTTCCATGATTCCAGATTCTACAAGAGATAAAGTCAAACCTAAATCAACAATGCATATTATACATGGACACTGCAACTGCATGCCTAGTCTGGCTATCTATGAAGGCATGAAAGATAGGTGCCACAAACTTGAGAAATGATAGGCATACAAAATATTGGCGCTGTGACCAACCTCAAATACAGAGATGATGTAATCCATTCCCCAGATTCGTAAATACTAATACTAGAATAGAACACACAAAACCAACAGACTGAGGAACAACCTCAAAAGCAGAAATTGTGACAATTCGTTCACCGGATTGAGTCAATTGAGGTGCAAACACAATAGAAGCACCTGTTTCATGCTGTAGCCCTCTCACTATGGCCCCTCTCTTGCCAATTATTCCACCAGCTGCACCATTGGAACAAAGCATTCTAAATACAACTTCTTTTTCTGTAGTTTTCATCTCTACATTGGGGTCTCCTCCAACACCAGTTGACGAAACATGCAGACTTGAAGCGGTATTTGCCGAGTTCTCAGTCATAGGTGGAGAAAACGAAATAAGGTGCGGAAAAAATTCAGCATGCGGATCCATAGAGGGGTCATTATGAGACTTCTCAATAGATCTTCTTAAAGATGTTGGGCCCCTGTCTAGTGGTGGACTTTCTTGAAGACAACCAGAGACGGCAACCAAGGCCTTCTTTACAGCCAAAGTGTGCCCAGTAATCTGCCATAAGATAAACAAATTTTCAAGAAAAGAAAGCAAAGAATATGAACTTCCCTAATTAGCATCATCTCCAAAACTAGCAGATCCATATACAAAGAACAAGCAGAAAAATCTCTATCTAGCTCTGCCGATAGTGGTGGAGCTACGTCTCTGTCTATGTTTGCCTTGACATAATCCTCCCCTGAGAACAGTAACGTTTGACTAACAATTAGAAAGAAATTTCTAGTTTCTACACAAGATACCAAGATGTTGAAATGCTGTTCCTTTGTACTGCAGAGGGGAATTGAACTACAGTTCATAAGCTCACTACGAAGCAATCTTACCTCTTGAACCAACTGGCTCCGGCAAGATGTATGAAATCAAATTTCATTACCTTTTAGAGAAGCATAAAATGATAATCAGCACATAGGAAGCATTCAATAAGATACTTCTGTGCAAGATTGACTTTCGCAATTATATTCCCCAACACTTTAGCCTGAGGAAGATGAATAACGTATAACTTACAACCATTATCTAGAACTTCATTATTTTTCCCTTCAGAGGTCTACCTAGAAACTCTATTGGAAAACAAAATAAGCTCTGAATTTCTCCACCGAAACTCACGTTGAAAGTATCAGAAAAATTGGCAAAAAAACGCAATGTAAGATCAAATCAAACAATAAAAGAAAGCAAACGAAGACTACTTCACTTAAAAGAAGAAATAAAAAGAAAATGGGATAAGCTCGATACAGTTTAACTTATTGTTCATTTTCATCCATGTTTGCGTTTCTCGCGTATCTTTCTCCTGAACAAACAATGCCATCCATGGCGAGAAAAGTAACTTTTTCTTTTTACCTTTTTTTTCTCTCTTACCAAAGAAAAAGAAGAAGAACAATAACCTGAATCAACTCATCGTCCTTAGCAGCACACTGCGGTGGGGGAAGAATCCTGATCTTAGCACGGGTCTCTCTCCGCATTCTTATGATGTTCTTGCCTCTTCTCCCGACAACCTCACCAATCCGTGTCGTATCGGTCAATAAACCGCAATACACCTCATCCTTACTAGCACGACCACAGTCGTTCTCCGCCTCCACAGTCCACAGTCTCTCGAAAACTCTAATCAACGCCTCCTGTGCGCTCGACACGTCACACTCCACCTTCTCTTCGTCCTCACTGAGGCTATCCCTGACTCCGCCGTTCAGAACAATACGCTTGTAGATTGATCCGGACCCGGCGATACGTATGACCCGGTGGTCCGACCCGGCAACGGACTCCTCG
Organism: Carica papaya; assembly: GCF_054855325.1. Taxonomy (NCBI): domain Eukaryota; kingdom Viridiplantae; phylum Streptophyta; class Magnoliopsida; order Brassicales; family Caricaceae; genus Carica; species Carica papaya. Next base: position 1,090,032 of record NC_142312.1, on the reverse strand, counting down.
CAGTGGATTTTGCAGCGAGTCTCTCTGCGGAGCTGCGAGACGATGGTCCCGTTACTCCCGATAACCCCTCCAATAACCGATACGTGACAGATTAATCGGAACACCACCTGTCCAGGCATCATGTTGGCACCCAGCCGTTCCTGCGTCTGCCTCTTTCGCCGGTTCTGCTTGACCCCTCCGGAACCATTGTGGTTCTGCATCATCGATTCCACAACGTCTCTGCTGAGCTGTTTCTACTCTCTCCTCCTCCCCCGCCCTCACCCTCTCCTCCTCCCTTCCTCTCCTCCTCCCTTCCTCTCCTCTCTACTTCTTTGTTTTCCCAACGTAAACGCAAAGAATATTCCAACAGCACTGAGTCCGAAAGTTGCTGACCCCAACTGCCACAGAGAGAGAGAGAGAGAGATGAGATAGAGAGAGAGAGAAGAGAAGACAAAGCGCGCAAAGGGCGTATCAAAATAAGGAGGCGTGCGTACCGAATCCGGGATTGTTTGGATACACTAAATATGAAACCATATAACAATCTTTTTGTCAGTTACTGTTAAACGAGAGCCAAACGAGGTCTTGAAATTCCATTGGGCACGTACAAAATTGATAATTCCAGCCCGTTACATCCTCGCCAGCCTGACTAGGATGTGGGGAAAATAAATGATTTCTCATAATACCTCTTTTTTTGGTTTATTTTTTAATTTAATTAATAAAATAATTAAAAATAAATAAATTAACGAATTTTTTTTAGTAGGTGTTTCACAGAGAACATGCTTATATTAAATTATTATTTTTATAAAAAATTATATTAATATTTTAAAAAATTAATTTTAAAAATTTATAAACTAATAATTAAATCTCTAAATCTTATAAACGTAGTCATAATAACATTATTTTATTTTAAATACAAAATAATTAATTTTTATGTTTACTCAAATCATTTAAGATACACAGTAATAATATAAATATTATATAAATTAATAATTTCGTATTTTTAATCCATTGCATTTCTTTCATTACCATTACTTTAATCTACTAATTAATCATGTTTTAAACATAATTATTAAAATTAAAAATTAAAAATTCGTCTATACGGAAAGAGACAGCAATGGACTTTTTGAAAAAGTTTATAGACTTCCAAACACATATACATATAGGCCAATTAAGTAATAAGTTATAACCAAAATTTTCAAATTAAATTCGAACAACACGTCTCAAAATATTTAAAATTTTCTCTCTTAAAAAAAAAATTCAAATTATATCGAATTTGTGAGTTATTTAACTTAAATTTGATACGTCAGATATAGACAAATTTTATAATGTTAAATTCGTATTTGAATTAATTTTTTAAAAAAAAAAATTATATTAAATCATATTCAGCTAAGTCAAATTAAACGTGTTCGAGTTTAAAACATCGTTATTATATATGAGATGCGAAAACTAATATCTAAATTTATCATTTTAATTTTTAATAAAATATTATTTTAAAAAAATAATTTAATTTATTATTTATTATATATTGTACACTAATATAACCAAAGATAATAAAATTTAACAAATTCTTCATATGCGTACGCATTTTTTTTTAATGTATTTTGAATTAGGTCGACGACACGTATGTCCACATTCATATTCTTTATTTATCATTAAAAAAGAGAAAACGAATAATGTTATAAAAGATTCTTAATGGTTACGAATGAGAAAAAGTTAAATGCAATAACATAAAGCTACCGATCAATTATAGAAATTACATATACGAGAAGATTAATTTAAATTTAAAGGTGAAAAAAAGAATAAAGTGAGTAAAATGATAATGTATAATTACATTTGAAAGAGATCATAGTCATCCAAATTATTATCTTAGCATGTATGTAATATATTGTAGATATGAATAAAAGTTAAAAGCTACTAGGCAAAAGTACTTAATTTTGATAGCCAATTGAATTTTTTTAGTTTATGAACATTCGTGATTTAAAATATTAAATAAAAGATGATAATAGAACGGATTTAAAGATAAATTTTACCAAATTTAAACGTAATTTAATGTATTGAGAGCGAACCAAATCGGCTTTAGATTTGGGTTAGGTTTAAATATTTTTTATCTTTTTTTTATTATATTAGATTTACAAATTATTGGATACGAGTATGTTTCAATTATTTGTTTTACATAAATATTAATATAATTATATCTATATCAATAGAAAATTAAAGTTTATGTATTAATATAATATATTATATTTTAAAATTAAAATAAATATATTTAGATAATAAAAAATTTAAAAAATATGTATGTACATAAATGAATAATTAATAAAAAAATTAAAAATTAAAAATATGTTTAATTATGATGTTTTATTTATCTTATAAGATTTATATGAATAATTAATATCAAGTAAAAAATTGTGTTTGAAAACTAAACTTGATTTAGTTTCGTTGAAAAATTAAGCTGAAATTAATCAACAATTGAATCCGACCCGATAGATAACTCGGACCACCGCCATTACCGGTGCAAGCCGGCCGCCCGGATTCTGCCTCGTCAAGATCTTCATACAGGTATTTCGTTTACTTTCGTCTTTTTCATGTATCGCATTCGGTTCTTCTGTTGATTTTATGTCTTCACTTGGTTTGAAGGTATGTTGAAATATAATCGGCAGTATCAAATCTATCTTTTACTGATCCTGTATGATGAAGAAATGCGAGAGATTTTGTTTGAATTAATTGGGAGTCCCTGAGTTATAATTTAATTTTTCTGCTGCTTGGAAATATGCTGGTCTATGTAGTGATCGTTGTTGCGGTGAGAAGGTTTCTTCATTACAATTATAATGAGAACCACGAACATATTGCAGGTCTGAAAATGACAACGAAATGGTGCTGATTTTGTTTATTTATTAGAATTATTTTTCTTGAGTTTAATTTACTAATCAATGGACTCCGCCAAGGAGTTTGATCACTAACTAGCATTCATGTCGCCTGTCTCCATCTGAAAATCAGGCAGCCACCATCAACTCTCTAGGTCAGACACTCTTTCATCTCTACAAGAAACCTTTGTCTTCTTTTTCATCTTCCTTATCATCAACCAAATTGCTACCATAATCTCTTGAAATGGACTCTGGGCAACTGGAAATTTTACGCCTCTTCTTATCCGTTGTTTCCCATCAGTATGGGAGAAGAGTCCCTCGCTCAAAGATTTCATCCCATCCGTATTCCCGTTCTGGGTCTCCTCCCTTTTCATCTTCAATCTCGATTCCTACACCACCCTTGGTTTCTCTCACTGGAGGTCACTGGACTCCTCTTTCAAATGCATTGTTTGCTCATATTGCTCACTGTTAAACATTCTCATTATACCATTTCATTTATCCTTTATGTGAGTAAGATCACGAATTTGAAGATTTAAATCCTGAAATTTAATTGACAATGGTTCTTGTTAGTTTGGATTTGTTAAGAAATTTGAAGAAGGGTGATGTGGTGAATTTAATCTTAATCTCACTGTTATGTGTTAATCACATCTTAATGTCATCATCTAGATTTGAGTTGGTTGATCACATAAAGTGTTTATTAAGAATGGTTAAATGACATGCTCTCACCAGAAAGTGATACGCTTAATACATTGGTTAATGCATACTGTAAGGTATTGAATGTGAGTGAGGCACAGTTGTACTTGAGTAGGATCATTCGGGCTGGATAAGCTCCTGATATCTTGATTATTATAAACGAGGTATGTAATTATTAACATCATATATGTGTGAGTTATGACCTATCGACTATAATTAAGGTAACTTTTAGAATTCATTTAACAAGAATTGATTAATTCATTGATAGAATTCTATGCTGTGATTTGTGCTATATAATCATTTTTTTTCTTTCTCCTTCCCTTAAACTATATTTAAATATTTCCAAACCAAATGCTTAGCATATTCTTCCCTGTATTTTACCAGACTCATATATGTCTTTCCGGGTCACGCTTATTGTTTTTTTTTTCCTCCTGCCCTTTTTGTAAGCTTACTAGGAGATCAATCGAACAATTATTTTCCTGAATGTTCTTGTGTCACAATTTGGTTGGGTGAGCTTTCTTAGTTTCCTCTACAGCGAACTTAGTAGATATATGCCTTGAGTTTCTGCGAATTATGTGTTTCATTTTTTTTTTTTTTTGGTTTATGTTGAAGAAATGAGGTTTTTTTAAGAGTAGCAGCTGAAAGGAAAATGTCAGTTTATTTTAGGGGAGTTTATGCAAATAATGTGGATTCCCCGGGGCAAGCATAAGCTAAGTAGCATTGTGTCATTGCTGAAGCTTCTATGCCTGACAATAGTTGGCTCTTGCACAACCAAAAGTGGGATGGTCTGAAAAACAACATATAAGCTTCTAAACAGCTTGTTTGTGCTCTATTTTTTGCCTCGTGTGATCTTCACTGAAGTGGTGAACAGCATTTAACTGAAGAACATTTCACACTGGTGGTTCATACCGATCACTGTATTGATCAATACAATTATTGGTTCCTTTTTTGGATACTTGGTGGTACTTATATGCCGCCCGCCTCCTGAATTCAGCAGATTCACTATTATCATGACTGCTTTTGGCAATACTGGAAATCTCCCCTTGCTATTGTAGGTTTTGTTTGTCATACCCAAGATAACCCATTTGCCCAACACTGCCATTCCAGAGGAGTGTCTTATGTCTCTTTTGCTCAGTGGGTTGCTGTTATCCTTGTTTCTATGGAGGTATTACGAGGTTGTAGAGAAAGGGATTGAAATTGAGGAACAAGGGTCAGTTGCTGATCTCAGCAGGCCTCTCCTTCCAGAAGCCGAATCTGAAGCCTCTAAGACACGTTTTATTTCCGGGGTTTTTAACAGCATACCAGGTGGTTCATAGACAACATTTCCTGGCATTAAAATCTCAAGAGAAGCCAGTGCAAGCAGTCCAAGGTTCATCCGCTGCTTGGCTGAGCCCAAAATGGTTCGGAGAATCAAAATTGTCAGCCGAACAGACTCCAGTCAAGCACTCAGCATCTCTTATCAGCTTTATTGTTGGGCTGTGCCAAAGTTACAATCTTTGGTCTTTGGAGAAGATGCGCCACTCCCTTTCGTTACTGTCAGTTTGGAGATACTAGGTGCTGCAATGGTGCCTTCTTTGATGCTTAATCTTGGAGGTACGCTTATTATGATATTTTTAAATTTGTTTTTCTATACTACTAAATATTTTTGTATAGAAGAATTATATATTTCAATAATTACATGTTCAACATTATTTTCTAAAAATTAGATTAACACGATCAAACTCCCAACATTATTCGTACTAATTACTTCGTTAATCACATTGGCCATACTTAATTAATGTAATCTACGCTGATAGGGATTAAACAAGAAGTTCCTTGAGAAAACCATCCATGTATTTTTCATGCAGCTCTCTATCCCCAAATAATTTCGCCATCTTCCTCGCGTTTTCCTTGTAACCAGTCTTACTTCCCTCCTTGTCCTGATCCGCCATAACCAGCCTCAGCGACCCTGCTACGCCATCCCTCGTAAACAACCCGTCTTGCTCATCATTCCTTGGAATCAAAACGCCGACTTTTCTCTCTTCCATCACTCTCGCATTTAATCCTTGATCCACCATGAAAGGCAACATTGCCAATGCACGTCCAAACATGGCTCCCTCTATGATCGAACTCCACCCACAATGAGTCAAGAATCCCCCAACTGAGTCGTGACTCAGTATCCTGAGTTGGGGTGCCCAACTCGCCCAGACAATCCCTCGTCCCTTGATTCGATCCTCGTACCCTTCTGGCAGCTCTAACAATGGGTGTGCAGATTTTACGAAATCGGCTCGTCTTGAACTTATCTTTAATGCCCAGAAGAATGGCAACCCAGATAGCTCCAGCCCAAGCGCCAGTTCAGTGAGTTCTCGTTGACTCAGTGCCGCTTCGCTTCCGAGTGCTACGTAAACAACTGAGTCTTTCTCATGCTGGTTCAGCCACTTACTTATTTCAACCCACGAGTCATCTTTCTCAGCCTGATCATCAACCGACGGCGGCAACAGTCCGAGTGGAACCACTGGTTTCCGGTGAAGTTCGGCCACTAGGTGCAACCACTCTGGTTCAAGCTCCATGCAACTTCTTAACGCCAAAACATCACAGCCCTGAATGACCGAGCCGAGACGGTACAGATCCGAAACTCCTGAAACGTTGGGTTGATTCGCAGAAGAAATATACATCTTGGCATCGTGAAGGGGGAAGGCTAGTTTCGTCGGAAATGTAACCCATTTGGGAGTAACAGTGAAATGCTCCGGCTGAGTCCTTGGATCCTCCCCGTTGACCATGGCGTCAGTCGTTGACCCAAACAGACACATCGTCCACCCAGTTAGGATGTTGAAGAAAACTCGTCGGACTCCGAACTTAGCCGCCATGGGAGGCAACCAGAAGGAAGCAAAGTCGTAGATAATCCAATCCAGAGAAGAAGAAGAGGATTCCAGGAAGAGACTCAAGGGGTGTTGCAGTCCATCGTAGGCCTTCTTGAGATAAGGCATTTTGTCTAGAGTGATATCGCTGGTTGCCTCTGCGTTTTCCGGCAGGTTTCCGTCACCGCCGGGTAACGGGAGCTTGACGAAAGTTATGAACGGGAGAAGGTTCGGAGGGAGATTAGGGAGACGATGGATGTTTCTAGGGGTGGAAATGAAGAAAACGTGGTGACCCTTTTGGGCAATGAGCTTGGCAAGTTGTAAGAAGGGCATGATGTGGCCGAAGGCTAGCCATGGAAACATGGCTATGTGAAGCTTTTTTGGTGCAGCAATGGAGATTGGCCGGGAATCCATTGTGAAATGGTAGAGTTTCTGGTTATGTATGTATATAAAGAGAAACGTAGTTGTGCCGTTTCTATACTAATAATAATCATTCACTTTGTTGAAATTGCACGAACGGATGATATTTATTTATTTTGGTTGAGAAAAGGAAGAAGAAAATTTAGCTGCTTCGGTTGACATATATATATATATATACATATAGATAGATATATTTACTCTGTTTTTTTAAATCTTTTCTTCATACTCGAAATATTATAGATATATGCATAATGCATGTATATAGTAGTTATCGATATGTACGTATATACATTATTATTGCACATATTATTATAGTACATGCATGCATGTCTATGTATGCGTCAGTCTCTCTATATATATATATAAGCGTACGGGTATTAGATGCATGTAACAAATGTATAAGTTCGCGTATATTTAGATATGTAGAGACGTATATATGTTCATTTATACATGTACAAGTAGAAAAATGCGCAAGTAAATAAATTCATAAATGTATTATGATACATATATATATATATATAGAGTTACAAATAAATTAATGTAATTTTTTAGAAAATATTGAAAATAATTGTTATCATTTCAAAGTAATCGGTGCTATATTTTTGTTTTTCAACTACCAAAACTTTTTAACTATTTCACATGTATATGTATATATATATATATAGCATAGTTTTTATTGGATGAGATCTCATTGCATCTTTTTTCTAGAAAAGTAGGGTTTTATCGACTGGAGAAAAATTAACAATTCATTTTGTTTGTTATTTTTACTTTTTTTTTTTCTTTTTCTAAAATTATGTACATAATTCTGACTTAAAACTCATATTCTTATAACATGCAGTAGAATTATAATCATTTAATAAGATAATATGTATACGAGTATTTATATAAATTTTTAAATGTAAATTTTGATTATTTATATGCCATAACTATTAAATGTTTGTAAAGTAGAGCACCTGTGGCGGCCACTAAAGTAAATTGTTGGGAGCATCAAACATAATGATAGTTCAGTTGACTAATTTCTACCATATTTTAATAATATTTTTTTTAATTCAAAATTGTAGCACGAAATTATTAGATAATTGGGAAATTAAAAATATTTTTTTGTTTTTATTAATCTATTAATTTAATTAAATAATTAAAATTATATTCTTAAATTAAGTATTGAAATATAATTTAATCATTTTAATTTTTTTATTACAAAATAAAATCAAAATTAGATGTTTAAAATTAAAAAAATATATATAAAAAATTGAATTATAATAAATGTAAAATATCGAAAATTAATTTAATATATTGTAAGTAGGTAATATTAAAAACTCGTTACTTTTTGCAAATTATATATATTAAAAATTAAATAAAGATCAAACCAGGCATAGCATCTGAATGGTTGAACTACACCTATGAAGTTATAATTTACCCTAAAATATCTCAGACCAAATAACTGATATTTTAATATGAAGACCAAAATTTCCCTATTCCTCCTTCCCCAGTACCCTTTCATTTTCTACAACCCACACGGATTCTTAAATTAGGTGTCCCATGACATTGAAACAGACTTCCATAGTCAGACTCCCAAACTAGGTCTAGTCTCAGTAACATTGAAACAGACTTCCATAATCACAATTGTTCCTCATTGAGCACCTCAAATTCCTACAGTGTTTTTGCAAGACACGGACTTTGTGACCCATTTCGCAGTTGCAGTCATTGTTGTACGACTAAATTAGAGAATGAACAACAAAAATAACGGACAATTGCCATTAAACTCCCTAGGTCAGTATAATCTAGGTCGGATACATATCATAAACAATTAGTCGTATAACTATTTACCAGAGGAAGAGGCCAGCTTATTCTCTTCTGAGTCATGCTTCAACGAATGGTCTCCGCCCATCAACTCCTGAAACCCTTCAACCTTCACTGGCGGAGCCCTAACAATGCTCATGTTCCTGCAGGCCAAAAAAAAAAAGGACAAAGTTCCATTAAGTCACTTGTTGTAAATCAACTCTTCTCATAGAGTGCATCCTTTTTTGGGTTTTCCTTACTGTGTCTGCATTTGAGGAATTTGCATAGATGCCAGCTGCCTAAACTGGCTACTGGATTGGGCAGCATGGAGATTTGACATTACAGCAATTTGCTGCTGCTGGAACTGCATTTGTTGATGGCTGTTATTTATAGCGTTGAATGCGTTACCATCCAACGGCAATTCTGATGCTTCAAGCTTGACCTGTACCAAAGGCCGATCTTTATCAATATCCATAGCAGGGTGAGAAGCAGAAGCTTGACGTCTACAAAATCTTTCTAACTGTTGCCTCTGCTGCATAGTCAAAGTTGGAAGCTGCACCATTTGCTGCATCTGTGGATGCATTTGTCTTGGCATCTGCGAATACACCAAAAATTTTATATTACTTAAATTTCTAACAATGCGATGACATTAAAACCTTAAGAAGACCAGATCATCTCATGTTTCTCATATAACTGCTCAGTAAAACTTCACCAAGTTAGGGAACAAAAATCAGAACCCCACTGATAACTTCCGCTCCATGGATATGCTAAGAAAACACAGAAAAGCCACAGCTGCCCAAATTTTCATCCTGTGCCTTTTGTTAATGCCACCCTCTAGGGTACTAATTAAAGAAAACCACAGTAATTACTGCCTGGTTGACTTTCACGCATCTCAAAAATACCCCTGAAGGTAGAATGAATAAGACTTGATCATGCCAACAGATGAGAAGTAAAATACAACACATCAAGATGGGTCCCTGGGAGAATAGAAAATAATAGAACATACTTGTTGGGCTAGTCGAAGAGGATTCTGGTGCTGTGACTGCATTGCTGACTGGATTGCATTTGCTTGTTGATGAGCTTGCTGAGAAAAGATACTGGTATTATCCTTAACAAGATCCGCCAAGACTCCAAAATTGCTGGGAGCAATAAGAAAGTCGCTTCAGGTAAGTAACAGAAAAAGAATGTCAACAGAAAAGAGATCAGGAAATAGGAAGCATGGATCAAAATTAGCATAGATGTCATGAACGGGGAAAGAATACAAAGAGCATACACCTTATAAATGAAAAATCAAAGCATAGGAACATACAGCCTAGCATATACAACTGAGAGGGGGAAGGGTATGTTTCAGTAACCCCTAACTTACAATGGTGATTGTAAGTAATAATTCTTCAAAGGCTAACCATGATTTTTACAACTTTTTATTTTCTATAAATCAATATTCTAGTGGAAGGAAAGGAATGGAAGGATTTTCAAAGAAATAGAAAATGACTTTGCTAAAATTAGGGATAGATGGTTATATCTTTTTGGGTCTTTAATTTTCATCATGACGTGTATAAGGTGAATGATTTCGGGTATATTATTGATTGCGTAACTAATATGTAATACTTTTGTACATGGGTTGCACCCCCTTGGTGCTCTATGAATATATTTATACTTTTTATTTTTTAAATAAAATCAATATTCTAAAGGGTAAAAACTGATGCTTGTAATTGGTGTTGTAAGTTTAAGCTTACTGCACCATCTCCAAATAGAGAAAAAAGAGAATCCTAGAACATGTCCAAGGACAAGCTCTCAGGTGAAAATCATCAACAAATTATCATTACTGGCACTGGCCTTAACAAATAAGCACTTCCCAAGTAGTGCCCTCAAAAACCACAATAATAGATGTCTTTATATTCTAAAGTTTCAATTTTATATCAAAGAAACACATCTTCATATTCCAAAGTTTCAATTCAAAAGTCAAAGAAGCACAAGGCCTTTAAGTACTCGTATATGGTGTACAAGATAAGTGAAAGTGATAACTGAATGATAACAAAAAAGATAATTGCTACAATAGAATCATTGAGCCAAAACAATTTTTCCTGTATCGGACACAAAGTCAGTTTCAACAAACTATATAAACTGGATTCCTTGAATTAGACCAGACTGAAAACCAAGAAAGAAAAACCAACACTAAATGCATTTGACTTCAATTTCCAACAGAACCAGGAAACAACTTCTTATTGCATGAAAGGCTGCAGTCAATTTTCTTAGAGGCTCCATGCCCCTTAAGAATTTTTTTTTTCCATAATAGTCTTTGCAGCATAATTGATTCCTTAAAGGCCAATCACCTACAAAGAAAATAATGCCTTTTTTTTTGCCAAATCAAGATCATGTTAATTCTTTGTATTCTATTGTGAGTTTATAATGGAATGTGATGCTACTTTAGAAATTTGGTAGGGAGAGAAAAACACTTGTGTCTCTGTGTGTGTGTGTGTGTGTGTGTGTGTGTGTGTGTGTGTGTGTCCTGCAAATGCTTATCAAACTCACCTATATCCTGCTGTTTGAAGAAACATCTTTAGAAGTTCAATTGCCGAACACTGCTTTCTGTAACTATCAGTGAGAACTTTCAAGATGCGTCCTAGTTTACAAAGATGATGGCTAAGCAGCTGCGATAAAACTTCCAGGGGAACCTCAGTTGTACTTTCAAATCCTGCACTATTCAGCATGCGAACCATTACTTTTTGAGACATCTGCAATGCTTGCTCTTCACTGAGGCTTCTCCTGTCAGTTTTCCCACGACGTAGACTTCCCCTCTGTTCCATGCTAAGGTACTCAGGCATTATACCAAGCCTCTCAATCATAACAGGACTCTTGGTTGTAACCTGCGGTAGGGTATCAAGAACTCCATAAAATTCAACTTTCCGGTTATCTTGTGCTCTAGTTATTGATGGAAGGGCACTATCAGGTACACAATTCATTGTAAACATCGTTTCAGGTAAAAATGGCACATCATCATCTGAATTATTGCCATCTAAAGTAGAACTTGGTTGTGTTCCCGATCTATTCTCCAGGACAGAATTTCCAAAGCCTGATTGATCCTCCTGAAATGCTATACGCCTTCTCTTATGCTTTTCAACATGCCTGAGATAAGCAGACATGTCCTCAGGCGTGCGCTTATCGGATTCTCGGTCTCCATGTGACAGTCTGTATGGTCTGCTAACTCTATAATGCTCAATGAACTGATTATACCATGTTTCTGGCAGTTCATTAGTCCTGTATCTCTGGGATAAATTATCAAATTCAGATTCATCATATCTTGGTCCACTGCTAAAAGTTGACCTGGATTGAACCTACACACCCAATCAAAGGATCAATAGTCACATGGCATAAAACAGAACTTTTCACCCGAAAAGAAATGGAAGCAGAAAAAGAAGAGACGTGAAAATCACTGAAAGCAACAAATCAACCAGAAAACCCTCCTTAATGTTTAAATATCTAATAGTATGTAGATATACTCATTCACATTTACAGATGATTTGTACAGAACTGAAAGTAGCAGGTAAGAACACCAAAGTTCAAGTAGGCTAGAAAGTTGAAATATATTATTCCATTATCCTTGTTTTGGATTCTTTGGAAGGAAAGAAAATTCTAGAACTTTTGAGGATAAACCTACTGATTTGTATAGGTTGAGAGATATGTGAATGCATTATTTTGGATTTTTATTGTTTGGGCATGACATGATTAGTGATGTGCATTTTGGGCATGTCATTGACTCACTAACTATATTGTGAAGTTTTATGTATAGGGGCAGTTACCCCGGTTGTTTGGTACCATGATAATATAGTTCACACTTTTTATTTCAAAAAAAAAAAAATAACACCAAGGTATTGGCATTTGGATAAAAATGCACCTTGTCCCTCTGAGAAAATCAAGTCGAAAGTGAGGCCAGCAGTTCAAATTCAATCCACACATGGAGAACCTATATCCATGTTCCTATAGAAAGCACATTATTGCAAACAATTTCCAGATACATAGCTGAACTATGCAATAGAGACAATAAAGCTGGCTTTTGAATGACAAACATTGCACTGATTGAAGAAATAAACAAACCACGAAGCAAACATTCTCTCAACACCATGTATCTTGCATGTTATAATAAATACTTTCAAAGTTTGAAAAATAATAAATTCATATTTAGTATCCTTTTACTAGTTCATCATGGACGAGCCTTATTTAATGTAAAATCTCCAACAACCACCTCAAACTCAGTATCACAGTCATCGATGTCTTTATCCCAATAGGAATGCACTATGTTTACAAGAGTAAGAATGCACTAACGCGAGTTCAGGACATTAAAGCCCTCCTTACACAGAATGATATCAAGCAGCCATGACAACTTGCAAACGAATGCCTAAAGTGACATCACATTGGCATATAACATTATAACAATCACAGCCGCTGCTATATCATGGTATGAATCACCTCTCTACCTAGCACCAATTAAATGCAAAAGGCAACTGCATTTATCCCCAAACCTGACCGATTATACTTGAATTCTGACTCTTTAAGCTCTGTTTCATCATCAGTACAGCCAATAAAAAATAAAATGCCACTAGTTACAAAAAACTGAGAAACAGAGGGATGAAGTACACAAATTCACCTTGGAAGACGTTGTATTAGACTGTAAACCGCCTTCCCGCTGCTGTACCCCGTTTAATGGACCATTCTCCAGCGTGAAGTAGACGTCGTCGCCGTGCAGCCGCAAATCTGAATCGAAACCAAAAGTCCTAATAAAATTAGGCGCAAAAGGAAAAGAAGAAAAAAAGTATTAACAATTAGTCAGAGACTTTACTCACAATTATTGTTTAGCCTCGAAACAGCAAGAGAACAAGAGGCGGAGAACGACGACGAAGTGCTAGGGTTAGGATTATGGTTGGATCGAAGGAAGAGAGAGACGGTGGCTTTGTCGAACAAGAGAGCACGAGCCCGGAGCTGGAGCTGGATCTGAGCCCTAGATTTGGAGTCATCGACACGCATGAAGGATTCCCACGAGGACGAAGAAGAGAGAAAATGAGCAAAACCTGAGTAGAGAGAATCACCGAGCCAAGCGCGCCAGACGCCGCAAGACTCGAGCTTCCTGGCCAGCTCGTAGCCTTTCCCGTCATCGCCAAGCAAAGCCATCTCTATCGCTGTTTCCTCTTTTTCTTCTTCACTCTTCAGTCTTCGACAGGGGAAGACGCGAAGAGATCAGCGGTGATGATGAAACGATGGTCAAAAGCTCCAAAAAGTCAAAAGGGTTGAGAAAAGTTCCAAGAATAAAAATGGCCCCCGGCTTAAATACAAAAGCTCTTCTTCTTTCTTTTTTAGTAAATTTATCCAATTATTTAGTAGTAGATAATAATACATCAAATTATATCGTAATAAAAATAATTTTTAAAATACACAAAAAATTATTATATTCAAATTTACAAATTTTTATATATAAAAAAATATATATAAGTATTAAAACTACATTTCAATTTATAAGCCTATTAGATTATATTATTTTTATTAGTATGTTAGTGATATTGTTGAATTAAATTTTAAATAAATTATAGCATTAATATTTATTTTTATTAAAAAATTAGTAATCTTGAATTTTTTTTAAAAAAGTTGTAATATAATTTATATGTTAGATCGTAACTTTAAGAAAAATTATTGATTTTAAAAAATGCTTGTGACATATGAAATTTTTTTTACAAGGTTTTAAATAATTTTTCTTAAGAAAATTTGTATATTTACAATGAATAATCTTATTTTTATTTATTTATTTTTATATAATTCATTCTTCCCTTGCATACCTAAATACATTTTTTTTATTTCAAAATAACAAAAAAAAAAAAAAAAGAGATGGAAATTAGGAGGAAAAAATCGCGCCAGGAAGGGGTCGAACCTTCGACCTTCTGCTTAGGAAACAGACGCTCTATCCACTGAGCTATAGGCGCTTGTTTGTTATAAAAATACTCTAATAATATATTTTCAAAACTTTCAACTAGTTCTTATAATAATGAATTGTGCTTGGTAGACTAATTTCTAAATATTGTGAACGTGGATGCACCTATAAAATCGAATATAAAATAATTTAATCTAATAACACGTCGTTTCTCTCGAAATTAAGTAGATATTAACAGTAACTACAACTTATATTATAAATTTTATAAATACTATTGAATATATTAAAAGTATGTTTAAATTATAATTTTTATAAAATTAATTTTCAAATATAAAAATTAAAATTAAAAGTCGCATTCAAACGCAACTTAATGTAAACCCTAATACGAAAATTAATTTTTGGGAACTTCCATTGATGTGGATAGGGTACCAAAGTGGCCCATGCTCTTCAATTCTTATCAACCACATGTTACCATAACCCACTAGAATTGTGCCATTCATATTGGTTGTATATATAAGTTGAGGCTTTGCTATTATTACCCAACGGTGTTCCAAGCTCTCACAACAACTACAATTAATTAAATTTATACATAAATATATAATACACATTTTTGCGCTTAATTTTATAAAATCACTAATTAAAATATTTTTAATCATTAAATCATAACACAAAAATTAAATTAGTTAAGTTGTCGGTCCGGACTCGTATAACTTGTTTGATTATAAAATGACATTTGATTAATTCGTGCAATTATATGCTATGTGGTATTAATTTCAGTTTTTTCTATAATAATTTAGTAAGTTTTACTGATTAGCACGTTAATACTTTATTAATTTAATGTAATTAACTTATGATCTATTGATTAGTTTATCATTGATGTCCATATATATAATATATATTTATAAAAACACTAATTAAAATATTTTTAGCCATTAAATCATAACATAAAAATTAAACTAGTTGGTTAGTAGCTAAGTTGTCGGTCCGGACTCGTATAATTTGTTTGATTATAAAATGACATTTTACATCTAATGAAAAGGTCCCCTTCGAAATTGATTAATTCGTGCAATTATATGCTATGTGGTATTAATTTCAGTTTTTTTTTTATAATAATTTAGTAAATTTTACTGATTAGCGCGTTAATACTTTGTTAATTTAATATAATTAACTTATGATCTCTTGATTATTTTATCAAGGAGTACTAAATTTAAAGGTGTTCACATCTTCAAGTTAATATATATATATATATATATATATGTGGCTGAATCTTTGTGGATTGCATGGCTAACCCAGAGTTGATATAATATGTATCATCTGTAAAACAAAGTTGATACGGTTGTATCAATTTATGGGTTTGTTGTCCCACTTTGTAAAAGTTTTGGGTGATTACCAAATCATGTCACAACAAAAACATAAGTGAAAGAAGTAGAAATAGTGATTTGATGATATATATATATATATATATATATGTAAATTATATTTAATGATTCTTCTTTTTTAATGAAATACAAAAATAAAATGGAGATGGGTTATTTTTATAAATTATTTTTTTGACAAAAATAATAATTTGTTGCACATATAATTTATTTATACTTAAATTAATTATTGTACTTTTAACAAAATTTCGATTCAGTCTCTTCTCTTAATAGAAGTTAACGGTTTTTAAGTTAAGGGGTCATGTGCCAAATTCGATTTTGTTTGCTTGATGGAAGCACATTTTGAAGAAAAAATATACAAAGACGACCAAAATTCACCTTGTTTCCTACGGTCGAAAGTTTTGTTATTGCGATTAGGTTTCATTCACGAAGAATACTTTGAGAAGAAATAGATCAATGTAGCGGATAGAAAAAGAAAAATCTAGAAAGGGGAAGTGTCGGAGAAGGAGGAGGAAAAAGAAGAAGAAGAAGGCCAACAATTAATGCGATTCTTTTAATTAAAATATGCATTTGTGTCTGATCGTAATTAAATTAATGAAAAAATATAGACGAATCAGAATTGAATTTGTAATTTTAAAATTCATTCGAACATAACATGTTATATATACGGACGTATAATTTTAAAATTTTTATTTTCATAAATATAATTTTTATATATTAATAAAATAAATTAATTATATCATATTGAAATTAAACAAATTTATTTTTTTATTTTTTAAATTATATTAATGTAACTTTTAACCATTTCATTTTAGGTCTATGATATTCAGAAATTCTTTTCTGAAAACAGAAATCTCGTATCAAATAACTAAAAAATGGCGATAGAAAGAGACCATATTTATTCATCTTTCCATTCTAGCAAGAAGATCCAGAAAGATTATCATAATGAATCTAACGTAGTTCGAAAAATTTAAAAAAATTCAGACAAATCATACGTCCGGATTAAATTTGAGTTTGGCATTCACAGATGTGGGTCAGATTCAAACTTAACAAAACTCATTCGGTGATACTCGATGCAATTATCATCCCTAAATTTCGACTTGTTCAATCTCGCACACTACCACACAAAATATCCACTTTAAGTGTGATTTGGTTTCATCTCCTTTTAATAAAAAGAAGAGAGACAACGAGGGCTCTTTGCTTAAAAGATACAATTAAATCACTTGTTTTTTTTCCTCCAAATAAAAGGCTCAAGTAACGCTAAGCACTTTTCTCTTTGTGATTAATTAATTAATTAATTACTTAATTAGTTAGGTAATTAGTTAATTAATCTAATGGTTTAGAAAAGTGGTCAACGAGAATTCCGTTAAACCCACTTTCTTGTAGGTGTTTGGTTCACCCACTCAACCGTGACCTTACCCACTTAGCACTCTCTAAATCATGTGACATAATCTTAATTTATAAAAATATAACTATAATTAATTACCACAAAATAAAAATTAAATCGTTAATTAATAAAATAAGATTGAAAAATTAATTTATTAATTTCATTTCTGAATTATAAATTTTATAATTATAACAAATTAAAAATTTATAATTTAATCCCTATATTTATATATTTAAAAAAAGACTAAATAGCGAAAAATTCCATTTAATCTTACTTGAATTTCTATCGTATCATAATCTTTATATAATTAAAACGTGTATAAATTATTAAATATATAAAGATTAATTTATGTCCAATTTTTGTGACCATAAATTTTTTTTTTTTTTTAAAAAAGAGATTATTGATATAAATGTTGCTTTTCAAAGTACAATGAATTCAGTGAGCAGACGTGACCGACCCAATTGTCTTTTTTTGCTTTGCAATTAATAAAATTGTATATAGTTATTTATCATATCATATGTGTGTGTGTGTATATAAATATATATACACACATACTATATAAACTTTGACTGTGACATATTCCTAATGTGAAAAATGTCATCCCAAGTTCCACACATGTCATCTAATGGTACTGTTAGCCTGACCAAAAAAAAGTTTATAAAGAAAACCCAAAATTATTATATGTGCCTTCGTGAATTAACATAATAATAGCTATTTTTTATAACAAAAGTTGTAATTTTATTAAAAAATTATAGAAATTGAACTTGTAAAAAAAAAAAAATTTAAGTAAAATTGAAACAATAATTATATACTAACTGAAAAATCTAAGACACGTGAAATATTATATGATGAAACATCGAAAAAAGGAAAAAGTAATTAGATATAAAAAAATATTAGATTATATTTATACTATTAATTACGTAATTATTCATCCGTTTAAAATAATAATATATAAAATTATTATATTTATTTTAAAATAATGAAAGATTATTATTTAATTAAACCCAATATAAATTGGGTATGATTATATTATAAGTTATGAAGTTATGAAATAAGATAATTCAAATAAATTTATAAGAATTCGTATAATTTAATTAATTTTAAAGTCTATTTTTATCTTGAGTGTATAGTACGTCTGATTTAGACGACTCACACATATTAGGCCGTATATAATTTTTGTCGAATTGACGAATTATATTGTTTTCACTTAATTCTACCACACTTTATATTTTTAAAAAAGAAAAAAAATAATTCAATTTGTTAAATATTTACATTAAATTATTTAATTGAAATCACAGTTCGAATCGTAATACTCTATCTAATTTTACCACTCTTCATATTCTTAAAAAAAAAAAAACGTAATTCAACTTGTTAAATATCGAGACTAAATTGTTTAATTTGTATCACAATTTCGTCCCTTATTTTCTTCACTTGAGTTAATATCTATACAAATTTATTTATGATTTCGTAGAATTACAACCACGTATACATTATCTTTATCGGAAATTTCATCACAACACGAAATTTACCCACGAGGAACGATTATTTACATAGCAATTTAATTTAATTTATCTTATAAACATTACCCTCTAACATAAAATTGAAAATTGTGTGAGTGTAAGAAACATGGCATGTGTTTGAAGTGTGAAGGATGAGATGTTTCAAAAATGACTTAACATTGTAGGACCAAAAAAAGGGTGCACTCTGCCACACTCCACATTATTATTATTGTATAGTATTATATTTTATTAACTCGATATAATGCAAATGTGGGATCATAATTTATAAATATTAAAACTTATTCGAAAAATATTAATTAATTTTGTTATGGTCACATTATGTTGGTTCAAACTTATATTTAATTTTTCGAATAATATCTAAAAACTAATTATAAGTTACATATTGAGTATATGGTTGAATTCATTTTACTCGTATTCAAATTCATTTAAATTTGACGTTGAATTAACTAATAATAATGATTATAATTATAATTCTTATCATTAATATATAGTTTTTAAGACAATATTTTTGTGCATGATACATTATAAGTATAATTGATACTATATAATAAAGTATAAAATAATTATTATATTTGGATGGTCGATGGTTCGCGCGCCAAAACCGTACGGCTCTGGAAACTAATTATTCAACACTTTATTTAAACTAGATAATGTCGTTATCACGAAAAGTCGTTCTTCTCATTTGAAATACCGAAACTGCCCTTAAACGAGGTTGAATATAACGGCCGTTGGTCGGTTCGTTAAAGGTCTTTCCAAGCGTCAGTTACGGAGACAATCTCGAGCGTAGAAATCAACGGTCAGATTTAATCGTCGAGTATGAATTTTATTTTTCTTTTTATTTTTTATATTAAAAAGAAAGAGAGAAAATCCTCTGTATTCCCATGGTGATTTGTTGTCTTGGTGATGTGTATAAAAAAGATAAATTTTACAGAGGAGGGAAGTTGTGTTGTATAAATATAGCGCGGAATGAGGAGAGATTCCAAATCATCGCCGAGCTGGTTTAGCTTGCTCTGCTATTCTAAGAATAACCATCTCCTAAAGATATACCATTTTTACTGGAATTAATTTTCTATTGATTCCTTTCGCTTCAATTCAATCTTCTTCTTCTTCTTCTTCCTCCTCTTACTCTCTCTCTCTCTCTCTCTCTCTCTCTCTCTCTCTCTCTCTCTCTTTCTATCTGATACACAACCCGCTCAACATGTGATAGTTTTCTTTTTTGATCTCCAAGCATTTAATCGTCTTTTTCTGGATATTTCGAGGCTTGGATTTTGTTCAAAGCTGAATTGATTTAATATTTATAGAGTGTCTAGAAAAAGCCGGGATAATGGCTGTGGAAGGTAAGCTTATTATTATTTCTGTTACTTTTATGTTTAGCTCTTTATGTGCTGTTTGGTTTCTGAGAAAAACTGGGCTATTGCAAATTTGAATAACTCTGTTTCTAAAACGAATTCGTTTTGCTTTTTTTTTTTTTGTCTTTTTTTCTAGTATCAATATTTTGTTTGGTTGCTGAGAAAAAGCAGGAGGGGAAAGGAAGGTTGGGTTATTTGAATAAACTTGGATTTGAATTTTTTTTTTTTTTTTAACTACACTTTCTCGGGAAACCGAAGAGAACACCATGGTTTTCCATTGTATGGTTATTGTTTTTTTTTTTTTTTTATCTTTGACGTTTTCTTCTTCGGTTTTGTGCAGAGACGGAAAAGGAGAGGCAAGAAAATCCAAAGATGGAGGAGTTGAGATTGGACTCGGACGAGAAGGAATTCATTCACGACGATCCATCTCCGCGGGGCGTGCTGGAGATTCCGGTGATGAACGGGGATTCCGATACCAGCAGCAGCAGCAGTTTTAGCTCCTGCTCCACCACCGAGAAATCTTCGACCCCGAAACACGAATCGAATCGGGAAGGTTACGGCCTGCAATGGAGGAACATGATCGACACCATCAAGAAAAAGTCCGCTAGAAGGTTTTCAATCATTCCTCTGCTGACAACGTACGAGAACAGGAAGAATTTGCGAAGGAGAATGGCTAAATTAGCAGTTTCTGAGGATGAGGTCCAGACTGCTTCTTTGTCTGTGGCTAAGCCTTCATGGAGGAATTTCAGTTTTGAAGAACTTGCTGCCGCTACTGATAATTTCTCTCCCGGTACCATTCCAAATTTTGGCTATCGCCTTCTGCAACTTCTTTTTCTCTCTGTTTTTCTCGGTTACCAATCATTTTTTTTTTCGCTTGAGCATGCTATAAAATCTAAAGTCTTAACATTTCAGCCCCATCAAGAGAATTTTTCGTCTTCCAAACCTACGAAAGTGCGACTTAGTTCATGAAATCCATTTTTATTCTATAAATTTATCTCTATTTTTACAAAATCAAGTTTAGATTACACATGTTTTATATATATATAAATTTCCAGTTTTCAGCTCCATCCGTTTAACTTTACATCTTTGAAACATATGCATTCCAATTGCAACTGGTACAAGAGCAGTCAAAGTAAACCACTTAAGAGAATCTGCATGGAAGACTGCTTTTTGCTTTTTCAATTTCCTCTGCGCATGTATACATAAAGATACATATATGTATTATATGTGCGCATGTAAAGAGAGAAAAGGAAGCAAGTAGTGAAGGTAGGACCAACTGGGTTGACCCATGGAATGTGAAAATCTTAAAGGAGGTTGGCAATCTGGGATTTGGTCATTGGTGACTTAAAGATACGTGTAACTACCCATTGCCCATTCAAGTATGGAAGAAACTCAAATTTGGTATTCTTTGACTTTTATATATGCAGGACATATACTAATAAATAAACAAACAACTTCAAAAAGATTTAACAATTTTATGTGAAATAATAGAAAAAGTTAAACTACAGATACTAAATTGAGGTAAAAGAAATTATAAATACTGAAAGTAAAAGGAGGCAATTTTATGTGAAAATCTTCTGGTTTATTTTTCTTCTCTTTTTTTTTTTTTTTTTTTTGACTTGTTCCTTTAACTCTGGGCATTATTTGGTAGAGAACATGATTGGAAAAGGAGGCAACGCAGAGGTATATAAAGGCTGCTTACCAGAGGGTGAAATTGTAGCAGTGAAGAAGCTGATGAGTAATGAGAAGGAAGAAGAAGACAGAGTCAGTGATTTCCTATCAGAACTCGGGATTATTGCCCACGTAAACCACCAAAATGCTGCTCGTTTAATCGGTTTCAGCACTGATTGTGGCTTGCACTTTGTCCTCGAATTCTTGCCTCATGGCAGCCTTGCTTCTTTGCTTTTTAGTACTGCTGCCTATTCCTCTGTTCTTATCTTTCTACATCTCTCTCTTGTTCTCTCTCTCTTAGTTTGATTGAACCGATTATTAAGCAAAAATATTTTGGATTTCAGGTCCAACAGAATGTTTAGAATGGAAGATAAGGTTCAAGGTAGCTATCGGAGTTGCTGATGGATTGAGGTATCTGCATCATGATTGCCAGAGGAGAATTATTCATAGAGACATCAAGGCCTCTAACATATTGCTCACTGAAGATTTTGAGGCACAGGTAGAAATTCTAACACACTTGCCATCCTCCATGCCAAATATCAAGCTCAAAAGTTCACTATATTTTCTGACCGCTAAATCTATTTCCAAAATCTTACAGATTTCTGATTTTGGACTGGCCAAGTGGCTACCAGAAAATTGGCCTCATCATATTGTATATCCTATTGAGGGTACATTCGGGTTAGACACCTATCTCTAGTGATGTGTTCTATATATCTATTAGCACTTATTGCTTTTATTTTATTGTTCGTCGGAAAATGACTTTCAGATATCTAGCTCCTGAATACTTCATGCATGGGATAGTTGATGAGAAAACAGACATATTTGCCTTTGGGGTTCTACTGCTGGAGCTTATAACGGGTCGCCGAGCAGTTGATACAGCAAGCAGACAAAGTCTTGTGATGTGGGTATGATTCCACTCTAATCTTACTTCTTTCAAACCTATTTTGATTTGAACAGTTGATACTTGACGAGACTATAACATAATTACTTGTGATGTGGGTATCTTTTCATTCTGAGGTATTGTATTTTCTAGTGACTACTTGAATTTGATTATTGAAAATAGTGCTCCGAAAATCCACGGGAATTATTTAGAATTGGTACAAAAAAAAAACTAATCCTTCAACTCCATGTTCATTTTTGATAATCCTTTCTTCTTGCAGGCAAAGCCACTGTTGGAGAAAAACAATTTAAAAGACTTAGTCGATCCTCGATTAGGAGATGATTTTGATCTCACTGAAATGAGACGTTCAATGTTAACAGCTTCGCTGTGCATAAACCACTTGGCCACCATGCGTCCTAGCATGAATCGGGTATTTCTTCTTTCCTATTTTTATTTTTTTCCATTCTCATATTTGATAGGAATATCAACGTTAACATTCACGAACCAAACAACACCCTCAACCGACTTCTGTGGTTTAATTTTCTTCTGCAAAATATATTTATGTTTATCTAATGCAATATATTACTTGTTTTTTGGTAGGTTGTACACTTGCTAAGGGGAGAGGATGGGCCATTGGAGTTGCAGAAATGTAATACAGGGAGGGCAGGGATTTTAGAAGGTTGTGATTTGCAAGAT
The DNA here is from genome assembly GCF_054855325.1 of Carica papaya. Taxonomy (NCBI): domain Eukaryota; kingdom Viridiplantae; phylum Streptophyta; class Magnoliopsida; order Brassicales; family Caricaceae; genus Carica; species Carica papaya. The sequence goes on along the minus strand of NC_142312.1, from coordinate 1,066,664 downwards.
TATACTTGCGCCAGTTACCTTGACGAGCTCACTCGTCACAGGCAGCTTGTGATGGAGTAAAGTGGAGAATTTGGTTGGAATGTTGTTTGTTGTTGTTTTTTTTTTTTTTTGGGCTGCAGCCTGCTTGTTATTACCAGTGTTGGCTTGTAAATGGTGTGGCACCCTTGTATGTACAAGTCATGACAGACAGACAGACATTGTAGGTGGGAGATTTCTAGCTGGAGTTTTTCTAAATCGTATAGCTTGTACTTGGAAGAGTAGTTTTGTTTTTTTTTGCTGTACATGTACGGAGAAAACTAGTGAGGAAATCTCATAATGTTTGGAAAGAGTTTTTATTAATCAAATGTTGCAGAAGTGAAAGGAAACAGCAAATGGGTCTATTCCAAAATGTAATTTACAAGAGTATTTTTTGCACACGGCACTCGAGATTGCCTCTACCCATGACAGGAGAAGTGTGGCACTAGTTTAGGGTTTGTTTGGGAGAGTGGAAACGAAGGTGAGAAGAGAGAAAGGAATATGATAGTTTAGTCTTCAACAGTAAATTATTAGTTTCTCTGTCTCTTCTTCTCCTTTCTCTCTTCCCAAACAAGACTTGCTTACAAACACACAGGTTCTATATAATTACAGTAAAAAAAAAAAAAAAATAGTCTCTAAATATAAAATTATTGACTTGGGACTGGGACTCAAGAACCATGCGCATGAACTGCAACAGTAAAAATGTTGATTTTGGTGAAAAGTAAAAAATAAAACATAATAATAAACCAGCAAGAAGACATTCAGTCAAAAAGGTCAGACAAGTAGGGATCTATGTTTCTAATTTTTTTTTTTCATTTTTCTCATAATGGATTTCTAATTTTCTTGCATACCCTTTAGCTTTAAGTTATGAAAAATTGTGCCATTTGATGTAAATATATATTATATGTATATATATATATATATAGTTTTTACTTTTTACTTTTTTAACTTTTTACCCATCCCTGTGCTTCACACTTCATACACCAACTCCAACGTTTAGAAAGTCACCTCCCTAGTTTTTACTTTGTTTTCTCCTCTTTCTCCGAGTCCTTTGACCTTTTTGTCGTTGTACAAGTAAATATTATGATTTTAAAAAATAAATTATAATTTAATTATCAATAAATAAATATATTTTACATTCTTTGTTTGTAAATTAAATTCTAAAAAAATATTTCAAAAAAAAAAAAAAACTTGGAAAATTATTATTAACAAATACAATTAATTATTCAGTTTTTAATTTATTAAATAACAAGAGGATTATATTTAAATTAGCCCAGTGGGCCAGGGAAAGACACTTCCAAAAGCTTTCTTACATCCACGAAAGGCCCGGCCCAGATTCATTTTGAGCTGACGTAATCACCTCCGGGCCATATTTCTTTTTTTATTTTTATTTTATTTTTCCCCTTTCCACTAAAATCCAAATATTTAAAACCGAACCGATCCACAAACCTAAAGATACCTGGTTCAGGGATCGCACCACCTGACTCGAGCCGAAGCCACCGCCGACGAGAGTCCACTCCCAAAGCCTAGGCGAAGCCGACACGGCTCTCTCTCTCTCTCTCTCTCTCCCGAGGATCCAGCGCCGCACATCTCTAGAGCCGTAGCTCCGTATCTGCTCGAACGCAAGAGCTCCGCCTTGAGATCGCTCGAGTCCGCATTCTCCCCTCCGCGCAAGAAATTACTTTCCGCCAAAGAGCGCGGAGAGGCGCTGGTTAAGAAAACACAGTTGAAAGTGGTGGTGAACCGGAGACGACGAGTCGACTCGGCGGTTGAGGATTTGGAATAAGCAGTTAGGTTGAGTCACAGCCGGGTGGCGTAACTCGCAATCACTGCCTGCCGTGCGAGAGTCATGCTCTGTGCGTATGAATTTTGTGCACACGAGAATGAAAACTATTTTGTCGAAAATAAACTTATTCAACTTATAATCATTTTATATAAATATTTTAATTACTTAAATATTTATTTATTTTTATTAATTTATAACTACTGCAATAAAAAAGATTTACAAATAATATATAACTATACAAATCACCAAATTTATATAAAAAATTACAAATTAATATTTTTCAAATAAATAGAGTTAATTAATTATAAATAACAAAGTATAAATATAAAACTATAGCTATAGTGCCAGAAATACATACATATATACATATATACACATATATATATATATATAACCATGAGAATATAATATTAAAAATTTTCCGCAACTGAAATAGATGCCCTTTTCAACATTTGGTGTTTCAGCCATTTTTACTTACAAAACCCAGCTTCCCTACCATTGGAACTGACAGCTCTCTACCCTTCATAAACAAAGAAGAAAAACAAAAAACTCAAAAACCCTTTTTTTTCCTACTATCTGGCCTAGGTTAAACAGGTGAGAAGTCTTAACTCGACAGACGATCATTTTCGGTCAGCTGGAAAGGATCCCAACAACATTTAAAAAGGGCTCTTTGCTAAAGTTAGCTTAATTGAAAACTATAACTGCAGATTATATTTAAGGCAAAAAAAAAAAAAAAAGAGAGTAACCTCCCGATCATGATATCATCACTTCAGTATGATTGATGAGGAGGCCATATGAAAAACTCAGCCGGCTGCTGCGGCAAAAGGGTCATCGGAGTTGGCATTGTCGAAGTGGAGACCGATGAATCGGAGATGGGGAGTGGAGCATGGGTGGTGGGAATGTTGGTAGTTTGGTAGTGGTGGAAGAGGTTGTGATGGGGGTAAAGAGTGGTGTCAAATGGGATGCCGCAGGGGATTGTGGAGAATGGTGGATGAATGGAAGAAGCGAAGTTGATGTTGCCGGTGCTGCTGCATTGGGGTTGGGGCTGGACGGGATGGCTGATGATTGGTTTTTGCTCCGTTTCGAGTGATAGCTTCAGGCGTTTTGCTGCTCCCCCAATGGGAAGGGCACTCTTGGCGATAGCTTCCACGTCGTACCGGTTCATTTCGAAATTCGTCACCGCATTTAATCCCCTGAACTTTATGGCCGCGATGTCGTATGCCTCAGCTGCCTCCTCCTCGGTGGCTATTCACACACACAAGCACAACAAATTATCAGAACTCATTTATCCTATTGGAATATCCAATTGTTAAGAATCATTCATTTACTTGGATATGAAGTATCCATATATATATATATATATTTACCAAATGTTCCAAGGTAAAGATCTTTGTTCCCAGCAACCCGGCCTATCCTCGCTTGCCATCGCCCTTGTTGATGATGCCTACAAGGTTCAAGAGCATGTTATTCACTAGGATATATAACTATAAATACTGAAGCAAATATATGAAAGATTAAAAAACCCTCCAATAAAAAATTGAAAAAACATAAAAATTAAGCAAATTCACATTAGCATCACCTTGTGACACCCCGGTATATTGAAGCTCCCCTCGAAAAACCGCTGCTCTTCCTATAAATATCAATCCACAATTAGAAGAGTTCTTCCTTAAAGAAAAAAATATGGGGAATAGATAGTAGGCTTTAAATGGTTGTGATCTACAATGACATAGTTGATTCGTGTTAAAATTAATATAATCATTAATCTTTTTTTTTTTAGTACAAAGGAAGAAGAAGCACAATAAAACCGAAAAGAAAGAATGACTAGGTATTACACATTCTAGACCAGGAAACTCCGATGAGATCCTCTCTAATGATATAATCATTAATTTTTTAATAAACTTTCAATTTCGGCCAATTAAATGCAGAAACCGACAATGTCAAACAAGGTCCCAAGTTTTGAGCCATATCATATACCTTCTTAAGGATGCAATGAATTCTTGTTTGGTTACTAGTTTCATCTCTTCCAATTCCTTACCATAATTGGAGATCTGCAAACAGACATCTCTCATTAGTAAATAGCTTCATGCTTCAGCATACGTGTAAACATTCTCATGCAGAGACATAAGCATCAACAAGAATATATTATACATAGTATGTAAGCACTGTAGTGTGAATATATTACAGGGAAGTTGGTGGTTGCAGTGGGACCCCAGTATTTTAGAGCTGCCAAATCGTAAGCCCTAGCTGCCTTCTCTTCCTTGTCATATCCACCTAATTATAAATTGCAAAATACATTTTCAACGAATTAAATTAATCTCCCCAGGTGATCAGACCATTTAATCAAAATACTAAAATCAAACTGTTTGAGAGCTGGGAAAATTACAAAATGCCAAACAACAGCAGTATAATTAACATACCTAGGTATACTGTAGATAACGGATTCCAATATTGAGGTGACAGCCAGATTCATCACCATCCCACATTTCATGCAAAAATAAAAAGAAAAAAGTATACCAAAGATTCCAGCATTAGATGACAAGGTTAAAAGAGTAGTCAAAATTTTCTGCCTGAAATTTATTTTATGTAAGCAAAATAAACATTAAGTAAAGCAAGATACATATGATTAATTTGCATATCTGACAGCCTGCTTCCAAGAAAATATATTAAAGAAAGATTGACACCCATGAATAGTTTATTATCTAAAATCAGTCACCCTTTTATGGTTCTTTATCTTCTTTATCTTATACGAACATATATATATATATATATATATTAATCTTAAACATAGTCAAGAAGAAAAACGTGACCATATGCAGGATAATATTGGCCCCTCAAACTCATCCACGTTCCTAATTGACTACCTTTTGCAGCCCAAACTTGTTCACATTATTACCTCAATGACTAGTTCTTTCTTTTTCCTTCTCCAATTTAACAGTCAGTAAATCCCCAACTAAATTTTTATGCAACGCAAGGAAGTCTCCAATCAGTCTGTTCAAAAGTAAGTTATCCACTAGAGGAAAGAGATATCTCAGAAAAATCTCTATAACCCTGAATTTAAAGGATTGAACTATGGACTGCGCCTAGAAGTCAAAGTTTCCTTACTAGCATACTTGCTGGGGTTAAGACTAATTTTTAGTTTGGTAGAATTAGTGTGCTAATCATCCTCCGTCCCCAGTAAAAATGTGAAAAAGATAAAAAAAGGATTAAATTTTGCACCAATATAGCCATATAAAAAGCTTTTTTTCTTTTACATAATTCAGCCTCTTAAAGGAAAATGCATATATAGATGTGTCCTTAATAAGGAGTGAGTGAGAGGGCATCCGTATCCTATTTACTTTCCTTCTTCTTTTAACCTACATTTCAAAATGGGTGGTCTGGTCAAACCTAGACCTCCCTGTACTAGGGGCTGAAAGCAAAAGCAAAAGTTAAAGCCACCTCAGAAGTGATTGCAGCAGTCTTATATACAACAGCGTTTAGACTGTGTCATATTGATGTCTGTAAAGTCTCTGGGACATGAAGCCCTTTATATATGTGTTTGTGGGGTATGGGCCTATTGAATTTGTGGGTAGTGGGTGCTGGTCCTATCAAGCAATCCCCTTGCAGAGAACACCAGGGCCCATATGATAGAGAGAGAGAGAGAGAGAGAGAGAGAGAGAGAGAGAAAGACAATGAACAAAATGGCGGCACATCTGATCAAATCAATCAGAGAAATGAAAAGAAAAGGAAATGGGTCTATCAGAAAAATAAAAGCACAGAAAAATAAAACAAACAAAATTTAAAGTACAACTTGTACATATATACATACCATCAGTATCTTTCAATCATCAATAAAAAAGACTGATGACTAACAAAAGTGCCCTATACCACTCCAGCAGAAGCGCAGAGACCTAGTAATAATGGCTCTCTTTGAATGCATGCAAGTTTCCTTTCAGTTTTCATATACTGTTCAAAAATTTCCCCTACATATGTCATATATATTTCAACAGTAAAGTTCCTTCCCACTGGAAACGGACTGTCTCATGCTGGCAGCTTGCTACTAATATTGTCATCAGTTTGGATAATCCTAGATTGTGGATAACATTATTATTCTAAAAATAGACAAACGGTCGATCGATTTATTACCCGAGGATCGCGGAATTGCGAGTATCGTTGTCACCCCTAATGTTAGTTCGGATAATATATATCGCGGGCGGGGGGATATCGACATTCCTATAGTTAGGATCAAGATGATCCATAATTTCAAGAGAAATAAAAAACTATGTTCATGACAATGTGACTAATGGTACCATAATTATTTCATGATTTTTTAATATTTTAATATAATTTTATATCTTTAATTAATAATAAATTTATATTTTAAAGATTATCAATATTGCCCATTTTTTAATTTAAAAATAAAAAAAAAACAATAATTTAAAGAGAAGAGCAAAATTGAAAAAAGAGGGTTATTATACCTTGACGCCCTTTTCTCGCTTGCCCCTCTCTCCTACAGCTGTTGTCCCAAAGATGCGCTTCATATCTACCCGTCCATCTGTGTCTGCAACATCAAATTCAAATCAGCGAAATGAAGACGACGAGAAAACTTGAAATAAATTTCAGATAACAATATTAATAAAGTAATACCCAGAAAAGAAAAAAGAAATTAATTATGTAATTACCTGGTGACTCCTCTGTAAATGGAGGTTCGCTGACCAAAAGTATCAGCAATCTTCTTAGAGCCATCTGAATTATCAACTGAGACAATGGCCTTGGCGTTATCAGAACTCAGCTGGTTATTAGCGTTATGGTTATTGGCAGTAGTGTTATTAACCCCGAGTGACAAGGCACCTGTAGGACAACTAGAGAACGCCAACTCGTTCCCCGAAGACTCAATCGAGTGACCCGTGAACTCGCCTCCAGTTAGCTGAGTACGGCCCATGGAGGCTGAGTCATCCACCTCCGATCCCGAGTTAGTCGAGAAGGCTTGAAACCTAGTAATCGCCTTGAGATCTTGTGGGTCGTTGAAGTAGGCGGAGGTCTGGTGGTCGTAGATTTGTGTCAGTGACGAGTCCTGAGTCTCGGTCTGGCTGTCTGAGTAACGGACGAGTGAAGAAGAATCGCCGAGAAAATCCTCGAGTTTCGGTTGAGTGTGGGTTTGTGGGTCGATGAAGGTGGTGAGGATGGGAGAATCCGCGATGACTGCTTGTTGATGAGCTTCCTTCTCTTGGTTGGTTGTCTGTTCAGTGAAGAATACTTGGGGTTTTGGAACGTTTCCCCACCCTGCCAAAAAGAAGAAAGAAAAGAAACGTTCGGAGTTTGCTAACATCGTCTGTTTGGTTGCCGAAAAAATGTCCGAGAAAATAAAAAGAGCGAATGGATTTTTGCTTTTGAAATCATGGCTTTTAAAGGCGAAAAGAGAAGCAAGATGCCTATCAGAAACACACAGCTCAAACTTTCACACTCATACAGAAAAAATAACACAAAACAACCTCCAGATTCACCGTTCCATGTTTTCTTCGCATTTCCCCCCGATTTATTTCTCGGCAACCAGAGACAAAATCGATCACAAAAAAAAAAAAAAAATGAACACCAAACACCAAACACCTCCCCCCTCCCCTCCCGGGACGGCAGATTTTTAAGCTTGGTGAGAAATATACAAAGTCGGTTATCGGCATATTGGGTATACTCTTACCAGTAAAATTAAACCAGTGAGACCTATTCACAAAACACGATTTCGTTCAAACAAGAAAATATTTATGAGGTTTGAACTCGCTGATGCATAACTTGAAGTCCCTATCTTAAGAAAAAAAACCCAACAGAAATTTCAAAAATATGAAATAAGAAAACGAAGAAGAAGAAGATTGAGAGGGGAGAGAGCTATACCATTAGCATAGAAGTTATCGATCAAGTAATGAGGAGATGCAGCAGAGGAGGTATCATAGGACACGAACTGAGATTCAGATGACCTCAACATCTCCATTGGAGACAGTGAAAATGAAAGCCAGTTAGTCGCTGGAGCCATTATTATTTTTCTTTTTTTGTTATCTGTGTGTGCGGCTTTATATATATTCTATGTATGTATGCAACACTCTCTTCTTTCTTCCTTTCCTTTTCACCTCTTGGGGGCGAAGGAAAAAAAAAAAAAAAACCTGAAGATCAGAAACAAACAAAAAAGACCCAAAATTAATTTTCTCTCTCTTTCTCTCGGGAAACAAACAAAAAAAGACACCACAACAAAACCGAAAATTTTCACCTCAACCGTTACGAGCTCCAGCTCTTAGAACTGCCCATTCTGGATATAATATAACAAAAAAGCATTCGATAATCACGAAGCTCTAAACACCCGATTGATTAACCAATCGTTTAATCGTATGAGCTTAAAGAAATTAACTCTCGTCAGTTGCTCGTGCTGCAAGTAGCTAGAGACGGCAAGCGTTACATGCAAATCCAATATCTGATTTCTGAGTCTGAACCAGAACTTACTGTAACTCTCGGTATGACTTCGAGCGAGATGGAGAGAGATAAAGCGAGAGAGAGAGAGAGAGAGAGAAAGAGAGAGAGATAAAACGAGGAGGTGTTGGGTTATAATGGGAGAAGATAGCGGTTTCTTCTGCCAGCCGGCGTAAAACCAGAGAGGTTTTAGAGAGTAAGAGAGAGAGTATTTTTTAAATATTTTAAAATTCAGAAATTATTATTTAAATTGTTAATAAAAATAAATAATATTATTATTATAATTAATAATGTTAATAGTAAAAAAAAAAAAAAAACATGGGAAGAGGGGTGACTTTTAGCTCTGCGGAAGAAGAAAAATTGTCTGAAACCAGGTCGCGAAAGATCCGGGCTGGCTAAGTTATGGAGAATTTTCTTTTAAATAATTTTTTTAATTAAAAATTAGTATTTTACCAAACTACCCTTCCCCTCTATTTATCTGAATTTTACACGTGTCCACCATGCAGGTTTCCACTTTTTCTGCCATTGGCTCTTTGCGTGAAGTGGAAATTCAAATCTTATTTTAAATTAAATTTCCCCCATTTCTTAATTTTTATTAAAATACTATTTATTTTTATATTTTATTTTAATATCACATTTAACAATACATTTTACCTGCTGTAAATTTTTATGTGACGCTTGGAAAAAATTGCATTAACTTCGCAAATAATATAAAATCCATTTTCACATCTACACTTAATTTAATTAATTTTGTATTTTTAAAATTAAAAACTAAATTATCGAGTAAAACCGATTAAACGAGCAAGAGACTATCGAGTAACTAGCTCGATCATGTTTAATTTTTATGGAATAAATTAAAATATCATTTAATTATTTATTTTCTAATAATATTATATATAAATAAATATAATTTAATAAAATTAAATGCATAGCATGTATGATATTAAAATTTTAACATATATTAATCAAATAAGTCGAATTTTAAAATTATTTATTTTAAAAATAATTTTAAACTCAATTTATTAATTTTGTGATAAATTGACACAATTTTTAATAATAAATAATTTTAACTATATCGATCGAGTTGAAGAATTATGATATTCTGTGTACGAAATTAAAAATTATTTTATTAATAAAAAATCTAAGCGCGTGACTTATTTTTTATTACGAACTTAAAATAAAAATTTAAATAGTAACTATTAAAAATATTTTTATTTAAAAATTATTTAATATTTTGTATAAATAATTATACGAAGTCTCATTATTTTTTTTATTTTTAAAAAACAACCAAGGTAAATACAAATTATAATATTTTTAAATATATAAATATTTAATAAAAAATAAAATTAATTTTTAAAAATTACACGTTATATTTATTTATTTTAAATTAATTATAAAAATATTTATAAAGTTGAATCAAGCAACTCAGGTCTAAGTTAAGAGCAATATAAAATGGCCCATCCCACGTCATCCATTGACATATTTGTACCACTATTTACAAATTAATACTATACATATTATATTATATTATATTATATTATACATACATGATAGTTAAAAAATTATAGAGTATGGTCGGTATATATCAACATAAATGTACGAGTACAGGCGTAAATATATAAAATAAACAAGTAATATAAATTAATATTTACGAATATAGTTTGGTATAAATAATTTCAGTATTATAGGGAGGTAAATAAGACAAAATTACTGAAAGAAATAAAAGAAAGTGGGAACAGGCACTTTTGCGGTCAAAAGGAGCGGTCAAAACATACAGTAAAAAAAAAAAAAACGAAGCGGTTAAAAACGCTCCCTTTTCCACGCACGCCGAATGAAAATTGCCAAGAATACCCTTTTAATATTTCCAAAATATTTTACCTTTTGGTAATTAAGTTGGTATATATATATATCTCATAATATTGTATGTATGTATGTATGTATATATGTATGTATATGTTTGTGTGTGGGAGAGAGCAAGGAGAGTGAAAAGGGGGGGGGGGGGGGGGGGGAGGCAAACCCAGTATTTAAGGGTTAAGCAAAGTGATTAATGGTGTTAATGGGTGTGTAAAGCAGTGCCCGTAAATGTATTTCTACTGTTGCCTCTTTGCTAGACCATCTCCCTCCCCTAATCCCGACACCCTTCCTTCTATTATTAATTATTAATTACATATTTATTATTTTATTTAATAATTACATCGAATCCAATGTCATTAATAAATTCATCATATATTTAAAATTTTATAATTATATATATATATATATATAAGCAAATTATCACCTATTGAGAAATAGATGTGTTGAGTAATATGATTAATTACTAAAGGGATTAAATTAAGAGAAACGTTAATTAAGAAAATCAAGTTTGGTTAGACATAATCTTTTAAAATATATTTTATATTATTGAGTAAAAAAACTGAAAATTACAAAAGTTGGCCAAGTTAATTAAGAGAATTTTAAGTGAAGTCAAACGAGTTGATTATCTCGTACTCAAACAGCTCATAAAGTGACATTAACAGTTAATTACTCATTTAACTGAGGAAATAATCACCCGAATAATCCTGATTAATTAACAATCTAAGTATGTTTAAGAAAATAAATAAATAAAATTAATATTTAAAAAACAATAACGTAGCCCGACACTGTTGAAAAAGTGGGACAAACACGTAGAGTCCGGTGATTTGGTGGGGGCATGCATCGGTGGTCGACATGAAGCACGTAAGCCAAAAAAATTATATTAATTAATTAATTTAATGGGAAGCCTCCTCTGGGACCCGTCTGATTTTACTCCGGGACGTGGCCGCTCGTTGCGCCTTTGGCGATCGCGACACGTGTCCACTACCATCCTTTTGTCTTACTTCCGCTCCGTGCAACTTATATATTAAATTATTCCTACCACCTTATATTATTTATTTATTTATTTTTTACATTAAATTAATTACAATTATATTTATTAATTATAAGCTTTTATATATTTTGAGCAATCAAGGTGCGTGTAATAATTTATAATTAATTAATGTTATAAAATTATAATTATAAAATAATATCTTTTATTTATTTTTCATATTTTATTAATTTTTATATTAAAAAATTCAAATATATTTATGACTTAATTCAAACGTAAAAATAAAATAAAAAAATAATATTATTATTTTTTTTTTACAAAATACCATATAATGTATTTTAGTGCTTATCTTCGCGGCACCAACTTGCATGGTTTGCTGACTTTGCCGCTGCATCCTTTAACGGCATGTGACATCACACGTGGTAATGGCTTCCCATACAAATAGAATAGAATGTGAATTATTTATTTATTTATTTTATATAATTATTTTTATAAATTATATCAATTAATTAGTATATTATATATAACAAACCTTACACACACGTCTCCATCTTTATATATATATATATATATATATATATATATATATACTTATCAGCAAATAACAAAATTAAAAAAAGTACTCCTGTACGTATAAATGTATCATGTATTTTAGCTCCCTCTCAATGATAAGCCACTTGGGTTGCACGTGGCAACGTGTCATAGAATATACAACACACATGTAATTCCATGATATGTATGATATGGATATGATGATTATTTGTCATCATGATCTCCATCGCCACACACATATACATATACACATACACATACACATACATATACATATATATATATATATATCTCTACATGTACTTCCAAATGTTCTATACACGGTGTTTACATAATAACGTTGTTACCATTGATTTTAAGAGAAGTATCTTGTTATTGGTCTGCTCTTAATTAATTAATTAATTAATTAATGATAATTAATTAATAATTAATAATAAAATGTAGTTAATTAATGAGGAGGTCCAAAGAAAGACTCGTGTGAATCACTGCTTTTGACCATTGACCGAAAAGCACGTGCACAGCATCTTTTAGTAGAAATATTTGTGTCGATAATTTCGGTGACGCACGTGCGTCCTCTGTCCCAAATAAAATTAATTATTAAAAATTTAATCTCTTTTACTTTTTGGCTGCGTGCCGTCCCATAAATTTTAATGCTTCCCTTTAACTTTCTCCACGGTGGCGTCAAAAGTGAAAACTGGGATTCCCAGGTTGAAAAAGTAAATTTTTCAAAGTTTAGTAGGAAAAAAAAAAAAAAAAATTTACCCAGAAATTAAGTAAATTAATTTTCGAGTCAGAGAATTAATAAAAAAGTCAAAGAAAAATAAGCCGCGATACACAATTTGGGATTGAATTGGTAAAAATTAATTTAAGCACAGTAAATAATTAATTACTCATCTCACCGTACATCTTTAAATATCATCACGTTGATCTTGAGCCGCAATTCAATGTGTTCCCATTTGCAGTCATTGAGTAGATAAGGTTTTATTAATTATCAATCATATTTATTAAGTTTAAAAATAAATTAAATTTATTTATAAAATTTTGACTTTTAGTTTTCATAAAATTTAATTTAAATGGTCTAATTTTTAAATAGACATTTATTAAAATTATATATATAAAAAAAAAGTGAAATCCGAAGAGAAATCCAATAGGGGGAGGGGGGGATGAAAATCTAATTAAACGCACCGTATTGGGCCTTCACACAGAACAAAATGGGCCCAGAAAAAGAGGGGTGGGGGGATGAAAATTAAACGCACCGTATTGGGCCTTCACAAATAACAAAATGGGCTCCGAAAAAGACTTGAGATCTGTATTTTCGACGCAAAATGGAGGTGCGGGGAATCGAACACCGTGCCTCTCGCATGCGAAGCGAGCGCTCTACCATATGAGCTACACCCCCTATGTGTTGTTAGCCTATAACAAATGATAAATAAATATAAATTCTTTTATAACAAATTTTATACATAAAAATTAAATTATTGCCGCTTGAAGCTTAATCTGTCTTTTACTTCTTTGAAACATTCAAATTAAATTTTAATTTTGATATTTTTATTGGACCAAACTAATATTTTCTTTTCCAAATCGCAATTAATTTATAAATAAAATTTAAAATAGTGAATATAAAATTCAATAGAAATTAAAAAAACTTTCAGCGACGTGGACCTGCCCTTGATTTAGTTATTTATTGATTTAACACATGAATGTTGTCAATGCATATTTCTAAACACTGTATTAAAGCCATTAAGCATAGTCATTAGCTAATTAAATAAAGTCTTAAGCTTTCATAGAGCTTGGTGGTTATGGAGTCTGATCAGGTGGAGAAAATCTATGTTGCTATTGGAAATGATCTGCAAGATGGATATAAGACCTTGGATTGGGTACTCGATAAATGGAGGAATTCTCATCAGATCTCCATTGTTATTCTTCATGTTGCTTACAACATATCCAAGGATTTTGTTTATACTCCATGTAAGCTCAACACACACACACACACACATATATACATATATATCTATATTTGGGTATGATATAACCTGAGTTCAAATGGGTTTTGATTATTTTCATCTTTTTTTTACACTCCATGTGATGTTAGCATTAATTTTATCTACTTTCTTGTGCTTCTTTTTCTTCTGGTGTCAGTCGGTAAGCTTCCTGCAAGCTCTGTTAGCGAAGAGAAGCTGGAAGTTATTAAGATGTATGAGCAAGAAAAGACGGACAAGTTATTGTCTGAGTACATCAATTATTGCGGCAAGGTCTCATAATTTCTTCTTTCATGTTAATTTTAATCTGTCTAATTAGATTATTTTCCTATTCTAATCTAAGTCGAATTCATCTTTGCATCTGGATTTTCTAAATCTTTTATGTTAATTTCTACGGGTGCTTAAATATAATTTACCTCTGAAGTTCTGGGTCTAGTTAGAATCTTCCTCTGCAATTTCGGTCTCACACAAAATTTTTCAGAGTCTTAAGTGGAATTTATCTCTGCGATTGTGTGTTAACAATTTCTTTTTGGTGTTAAAGTTTCTGGGTCTGATTAGAATTTATCACTGCATTTCTGGGTTTGATCAGAAATTTTTCTCTGAAATTTGGTGTTGAACAGTTTCTTTGATGTTAAATTTATATGGGTCTAATTTAAAATTACGTAAAGAATTAGAATTTTAATAGGTTTCTCATGTATTCTTTTGTTATATATAGGTAAAAGCAGAGACATTAAAGGTTGAAATGTATGATGAACCGATTCATAAGCTCATAGTAGATTTGATCTCTGGACTCAGAATTACAAAACTGGTTATGGACATTACCTTCATGAAATCCTCATCATGGTGCGAAATTATTTAGTTACTTCTGGTTAATTACATTTTATTATTAGTTATTTTCATTACTTTATATATACGTGTATATGGTATATACACACACACACACTTTACCCTTGTTTTTATAGGAGATCGAAGAGTGCACTCGGTGGTTCATTCTATGTTCATCAGAAAAAGCCTGATTTCTGTGACCTGTTCATAATATGCGGAGGAAAACTGGTTCTGCTCAGAGGAGAAATTAATAATGAATCAATCAAGGATGATTATCATGATCACGCAGGAATCATAGTCGCAAAGATGAAAGAAAAGGGTAATTTCAAATGTTGGCTAGGAAAATTTTTCTTCGAGAATCAAAGTGCTAATCCATCAGAAAATTCGAGTTCGGCCGGTCCGGTAAGTGATTGGGATAGATATGTTCAGGAGATTGAAAATTATTTGCAGCAATTGCTGTCCTCGAATTTGGATGAAGATGAAGAAACAGCTTTTGAGAAAGAGAGATTAGAGAATGATTCTACCAAGATTGAGCTGAACATACCAGAAACTGCGGTAAGAGCTTTACTACATGGAAGAAATCATGTTAAACTAACGAGTATTTACTAATATGATGTTATATTTCATTTTCAGAGATGAACAGAATTCATAGAATGAAATTTTTATCATATTAATGGAGATTGGTATGCGATATAATTGACCCTAATAACAGAAAAGTTTTCCGAGCAATCATGATTTTATGTTCATATCATATAAGTCCACTTAGGTGATGTCAACAAATAGTATTCTATAAATATTATGTTTGTCTAGTTCTTTGACTCTTGAGGCCAGTGATGGGGATGGCAAAATTAATATGTAAATGTTTCTTTTGTCTGTTTGTTTGTTTTCTTGGAAAATAAGTACTCACGGTCTTGTTTTTCCCGGAAAATGGCCTGCATTTCTTGAGCCAACATCTGACGTTATATAACCAGATTTTGTAAAATTTTCCAACCCTTTTCTTCAATTTCATTGAATTACAACTTACAGCACACTCTATTGTTTTTCTCTTGTTCAATCTGTCAAATATGTTAGTTACTATAATCTCGATATCAAATTTCTTGATCATTATTATTAATATAATATAATTGAATGGTAAATTCAAAGCTGATGCCAGAGTGTTGCAAAGAAGATTGAGTATTTGGAAAGTAGAATAGATGAAGCTTACCAGAAGATTCACACAAACAAAGAAGATGCCAAGGCTAGTGCAGAAAGAAGATCTAAAGCTGAATGGACTATAAGATTATGCAATAACCGGGTATTGTAGAAATGTTCTTGGCTTAATCTTGAGTCAATTATTTTAATTTTTCTGGATATTGTTGCTAAAGAATCACTCATCTAAATTGTAACTAAAGGTTGCAGAGCTCGAAATTCGGATAAACAAAGAGGTTGTTAAGAGGACAATAATACAAAAAAATTTAAATGCTCAAAGACAAGAGATCTACAAGGCTATGAGAGATGTAGAACAGAGTAAACATCAACTAATTTCACAAAGACAACTTCAATCCGAAGTCTTAAACAAGCTGAAGTTATCATCATCTGCAATAGCACATGCTGAAGATAAATTAGAGGAGACAGCTATTGCAAGAGTGGAAATGATAAAACAAATTGAGGATTTAAGACGACAAAGAGATATTTTTTTCCGTAGAATTGAGTTCTGTCGAGAAAAAGATACTCTTGGGACAGTTCCAAAACCAAACGAGTTAATTTGTAATTATAGAGAATATATGGCCGAGGATATCAAACTGGCTACCGATAACTTCTCAGAGCATATGAGGTTGAAATCTAGTGGCGATTGGACAAATGTGTACCGTGGACGGATCGACAATGCAACTGTTGCAATCAAGATAATAAATTCAGTTCATGATGTGTCTCAACATGATTTCCTAGCCAAGGTAACTAACCATACATTGTGACCTAAATATAGGCAGTTCTTGATATTGGTTTAACTTGATTATGCAGGTGGAGCTCCTTCACAAAATCAGGCACCCACATTTGGTTGCAGTGATGGGATTTTGTACTGAGCCCAAGAGCATAGTTTTTGAATACATGCACAATGGTAACTTGAGGGAGATTTTGTTAGCTTCTCAAACGAGTTCAAGGAAAAGAAATCGGGTACTAAAATGGCATGAACGAATCCGAATAGCCCATGAGGTTTCTTTGGGTTTGACAACTCTCCATTCTGCTAAACCTAAGCCCATCGCTCATGGCCAACTCACTGCATCTGATATTCTCTTGGATCGCAATCTTGTTGCAAAGATCACTGGGCTTAGGTTTAGTCCAAATCATGAGGAAATTGATGTGAGGTTGGATATTCGAGCTTTTGGTGTTTTGCTAATGCATTTATTGACAGGGAGGAATTGGATTGGTCTTGTTGAAGAAGCAATGATGATAAATCGGACGGTTCTAGTTAAGGTTTTGGATGAAGTGGGAGGTAATTGGCCGTTGGATTTGGTTGAGGAAGTAGCGGGGTTGGCAATGAGATGCTTGTCAGTTTTCAGCAGGCCGAATACAGAGTTCATGATGGCAGGGGTGACCGAAGAGTTAGATAGGATAAAGAAAAAGGGTGAGGAAATATTGGGAAGAGGAGAGTGTGAGGGAAGCAATAGAATTGTAGAAAGAGAGGATTCAAGTGATGTACCAAGTGTTTTTCTGTGCCCTATATTTCAGGTTAGACCATATCTATTTGTTTACTAATCAAATTATTTCTAATGAGTGATAATGGATTCTTTTTTTATGTAATTAAGGGTTGGTAACTGTGTATTAACAGGACATAATGAAGAATCCAATGGTTGCGGCAGATGGGTTTTCATATGAGGAAGAAGCAATAGAGGAATGGTTGAGGATGGGTCATGACACATCTCCTATGACAAATTTGAGGCTCAACCATAAACTTCTTACCCCTAATCAAACACTTCGCTCACTCATTCAAGAATGGCTATGTAAATCACCACCTCTCCCTTGCTAAGCTAAAGCCTCTCCCTCTATATACGTATATACATATATGTTTCAGTATGATTTGTAAACAAACTTAGAACTCAAATCAAAATTTTCATCTTCTTCTGGAGTGGAAAATTTCTAAACAAACAGAATACAACTTGGAACATGCTTAAATTGCATAAAATGAAATTCTAATTGAAAAAATCATTTGCATCTTGATAGAACATATTCTGTACTCTGAAAAAGGCAATTTCCATATAGAAGTCATATATAGAGACAAATTAGCTTAAACACTTGAAAAAATGGTGCAAAATGTTGCTATTATGTACTCCTGTAAACCTTAATTAACCTTGCTTGTTTTAATTACGGAACACACTAATAACTTTGTATCATATATATCTACTTCATCTCAAAGAGAAACTAATGTGATGTATATTGATAACTGTTCTTTACCCTGGCTATGCTGTTCCAAGCTCCTGTAACCGTGATATCAGGAACTGTTCTTGCTGTATAAGAACTTCAAGTGGTAGAAATCAGTATTCTGCCAAATGTTATGCACCCAAGCATCGACTCCAACAACAGAACCGAGCTACTTTTCTTGGCAAGGAATAGTCTGCTTGCATAGCTGGATCAATTGCCATGTCTTCAGCCCTTGACCATATATACACCCCTCGTTCTTGCCGGCTGCCTGGGACAGTGTTGTCCAGGATAAATGCCAACAAAAAGGTCACCACCATGTTTAAAGACATTAATGCATTCATTGCAAAGTCAAACTGCATACATTTTCCAAGAGAATATCAAATTAGTCCTGTTTTACATATCAATATCTAGCAAGGAAAGCTACACATGGATATATGCATGCCATAAAGTAAGGGCAAATTCCTGCATACTACTCTGTACTTTGTCTTATAGTCAATGCCTGTGGTTTTCCTGTGATATTTCAGCACCTGTTGTTTGGTTTATTTTCGTCTTATGAACAGCATCAGATTTTGAGGTTCTTTTCTTGTAACATTTTTTTAATCCTTGGACATCTATGCATGTGCGTTTATAAGTGAAAAATACGTGCATATATCATCTAGGTAACTAATGTTATCATATAAAAATTTAAATACTTTTATATACGGTTTGCACTCCATAGTGCTCTCGAATATATTCTACCTTTCTTTAAAAAAATGCAAAAACTTAAAATAACTATCTGGTAAATCATGAATGCCAAATAAAAATTACAAGGGTTGAACCTGAAAAAAGTTAAACCAAAAAGGTGAAAATGTAATTTGTATTTAGAACAAAAAAAATCAAGGACCGATAATTTGATTTGTGTAAAAGAAGGATGACATTTGGGAATATGACTATCAACTTAGTAGATGTTTAGAATTGCTGTAACTAATACTGTAAGTTTTAAAAGTATTGTTAAAATAGTTGTTCACTATAAGCATTATTAGTCAAAAGTTGTTTGCAATTTAGTACACATAGTTATAAAAAGTATTGTTATTTTAAAAAAGCAGAAGCTGTATGTCTAGTTAAAATGATATCTGAGAATTCAAATGTAATTTTTTTTTCTAACTGAAAAGTTAAAAGTCATTTTCTAAAAGTTACAAATTGTAACTTGTGTTTAAACTTCTAATAACAGATTTTAGCTTTCTTTTTTTTACCAAAAACACACTAAATGTTATCTATTTAGTTGCAAAAATACTTTTAAAATGTAAAAGTAAAAACCAAAAGCCCAGCAGAACAGGGCCTGAGTTGTATATACAAAGTTCATTCTGGCGAAAAGGATGACTTACCTGTTTACCACCACTGTGGATTGGTCCATTTGATGCTGCTGCATAAGGAACAAAATAGCTTTGCAGTATCAAACTGGATTCAGGCTGGTATTGCTGAAAATAGGCAGGAATGGATAAACCAAGAAACAAGGAGACACCAACTATTGTTATGTTCCTAAAACTTGCTGTTTGGCTGTATTGCAAAGTTGCGAGACCCAGTGCCACAATAAGGGCCCACATAAAGCACAAAATAGCAGCAGCTAAGGCCTGCGGTATAGAAGCAAGAATAGCACCTACTTTTCCTGCCATACCAAGTAAAATTAGAACTATGTCCATCTAACTAAATCCTACAATGCAATTTCTAACAGATAGGAAACCTGGTATGCAGGGTGATCATTTCTGAAATGCTAATGAAGAGATTTATGTGCTTGTTGTGCATGCATAACTTGCATATAGGTAAAGAGACAGATAGAGAGATAGGTAAGCTAAGAATAGATGTCTGTCTAAATGCAGAAAACCCAACTTAAACACAAAGGATTGCAACCAATTCCACTGGAATGCCAAGTCAGGGGCATCTTATGTCTGCATTTAAACTAAATGCATGGCTAGCAAAGTGAAAGTCCATGGTCCCATGTTCCAATTCCTTGCATGCGTTATGCCAGCATTTATCATGCAACAACATCTTTCAGGGAAACATTCCACTCTCAAGAAAGAAATCATATTGGGTTGACATACCTACAAATGAGAAGAGAACTAGGAAAGCTGCACCCAGTTCGACAGCCCTTCGACTAGCTATCTTCGTTGTGTTGATGGTATGCACATTTTCTGTTAAAGTAGTTGATCCTGTACCTGAACCCCAAAGTCCAGCTAACATACTGCAGAAGCCTTCCAATGCAATCCCTCTGCTGACAACTCCTGGGGTCGGAGGCTTTGAATTGATTAAAATGGATGCAGTGTGATATGTTCCAACCTGGATAAGTTATTTTACCACTGGCATCAGTGTCAACCTCCAAGTGCCATCATATGCTTTTTTTAGAGCACTTTTTACTATAGGTTAAATTGCTAACAACAAAATTAAGTTAATTGCTCCCTGAAGTGCAGTGACAAGCCTTCTACTGACTCAGGAAGTAAAATTGAAAGCTGCTTTTGAAGTTTTAACCATGGAAAAAAAAATTACTGTCCATAACATGACGCAATTTGGTGTGTGGTAACCAGGTAGTATAGCTGGGGAAGGGAGTGAAAATGATTAAGTAGTCACTGTCCAAAAAGCTTTCCTCAGAAAAATACATGATCATGATTATTTGCAGTATTTGATTATATAGCTTAAAAATACTAACCGAATCCACTGATGCAACTAATGACACAAAGATCATGATCAGGGAAGTCCTCATATGGAAGATAGGGACTCCCCACTGTAAAGGGTAGGGAATTCTGACCCATGCAGCAGTTCTCCATGCATTAGAGACATCAGTCCTGCAATGCCTCATTGTAGATGCATGCTTCCTACATGAATCAATCAACATGTTTGATGTTGGTACATCAGGATTGCAACCTTTGTAATTATATGCTCCTCCTGCCGTCAAAAATAATGCATAGATCCATATGATCATGACGCTTAAAGGAACCTGCAAAATCAAGGAATATCAACGTTAATCATATAGCCGTCATAGAAAATTGAAGCTTGAGGAACATGTACATATTGCTTAGAATAAAATCTGTTGAGTTCTTCAATAACTTTTAGCCAGAAACATCAGTAAATCAGCAAAATGATTCTTGGGCCTAATTTTAGGAGTTCCCAGACGAACATGACTTGGAATGAGGTGAAGACCTTCAAGGAGGGATGAAAAAGTTGATTACATCATATGATGGGAATTTATATAATGAGCGAATACAAGGTAGGCCAAATATACGAAATTTGGAAAATGATTTTCATGGAGAACACATAAATCAATAGGTAGTGAAACTTTAGCCCATGAGATATAAAGGACAAAAAAGGTTACTCCCCAAGGCTGAAACTTATATAATAATTAAAATAGTGAAGACCTCATTACATACCGCATAAATCCGAAATAAGCGATGTCCAAAGACAGAAATTCCTCGGAGATACTGAAAAAGTAGAATATAATTCAGAAGTAATCATTTCAAACACTAAACAGCATGATTAAATGAGCACTAAATGTTATTGGGTTAAGTAATTATGTAATAGTTAGATAAGAAGAGGTAGAACTTGTAATGCATAGCAAAACAGAATTATTATGGAAAACTGCTAATTACAAAATAAAATGCCCATTAAATTCTTACCAAGGTAAATAGAAGAACCAAAAATATCTGGGGAATGCTGATTTCCACACAACTGCCAGCTTGTGGAAAACCATAACTGAAGAATGCTAAACCTACCGCAGCAACTGTTGGGGCAACCACAACTGGGTTAATCAATCTGGAAAGCAAAACCATATAAGAGTTAATGTTTTGGTTTTTCCACCTTATTGTTGAAATTTCATCAGCTTGGAAAAATACATCAGATCTGGAATGAGAAAGTGGTATATGGTAATTTTCCCTCGTGATCTTGCCTATTTTACTATTAAACATGGGATGCTAAAAATCTTAAAACCTTTATATCCTTCATATTTTTTTTGGGTCTGAATCAGTCTTGATAGTGTTTTTCATCATCACATATCCATCCGTTATAAGATCTCTTGAGCCTATCAGACCACAAATATATATCAAGATCTTCGCCAATTGTACTACCAACACGAAATGTAGGATGCTAAATGACTTATTTTGCAAGATGCCGAGAATGACAACTGAGTTGTAACAGATTTTAGATCATCATGGGTAGCTGAACCTACTAACCATCAAACTTCCTTTCATTGAACTCCCTACGATGACAAAAGAAACAGCTAAGCAATAAACTTATCCACTTAGCTTTAGAAACATAAATCTAGGCTTATGAAGATGCATATTTTGTTAAGATTATTACAGACAAGCTCTTCAATTACCTTAACAGAAGGGACATCAAACCGCTTAATCCCAAGATGCTTTGGAATAATGATCCAACAATTATAGCCCCTTGCAGTTCTCTCATTATGTGCCTAAATTTCTGCAGGAAAATGTCAAAACTTCAACATAAAAAGTACATATAAATGAAAGAAAAATACAATAATTAAAATTTCAGCAACAAATTATCATTTTGAATTCTATTTGGAAGATAAAAATAAAGAAAAATAACATTGACTTACTGATATAACTTTTATTGGTCTTATGAAACTTACATGTTCTGTGAGATTTCGAAACTCCCGAGCATTAATTATGACCAGTGCGGGAGCCAAATACACAAAAGAACTCCCTTGAACCAATGGAAGCCGGGTACCAAAGTAGGAGTGAAGGATTGTTGTAACTCCAGTTATTAGCAACATTGTCGAAATAACTGTGGCAGTATCTTTCTGTCATTCAAGTGAAAAAAAAAATATATATACTCGTAAATAAAACAACATCAGCTTCCTAATTTCTGGACATATGAAAGAATGAACATGAAAGCTGCTTACATCCGTTCCCCCCATAGCAGGAACCATGATCAAGGGGATGAATACAATTGAACCCACCAATGACAAATAGTGCTGCAAGCCATAATATACAAGTGGCACTGCATTTGAGACGAAAAATTAAATAAGAACGTATTAGAAGCGCTGATTAATTATATTCACTAAGACCCTCCACTTCGCAGTTGCATAGGAAATGAAAGAACCCTGTATACAGAAACATGACATATGATAAAGAAGCTCGATCTTGCAGGAACTAGACCACCTTCAAGAAATTACAGCGAATACACCGATCTGACGTGGGACCCACTCAGAAGAAAACTTATTCTCCATGGTCGAAAGCTGGCCCGAGAATAAACTTCCGAGTAAAAATACAGCTTGAACCTTCATCTTACATGTCTACGTTACTTCAATGAAGCTTATTTTTATGCTTCTTTATAAAACGTATAGAAGCCTTACATGGAAGAGTACAGGCCAGTCACAACTCACCATAGCCATAAACAATTTACAGCTATGGCTATTATCAGTCAAGTTATGTATGACTGTGTAAGGTAAGAGAGGTGAGAATACTAACCATAACCCGGATTATCTCTAAGCCCATGTTTCAGTCGAGACTGTCTACTCCACCCGCCATGACCGGGTTCCGCTCCTTCCGGAGACAACCCGTCTTCTATATCTCTTTCAGCTTTTTCATCCTCAATTTTCAGGTCCCCCGCAACTGAAGGAGTGACCATAGGGACTTCGTGTCCGTTCCCCGGGGCAATTTGATTCCCATTCATTATTCCTCTATTGGCATTTTGATTCCCAATTCGAGAAATTCCATTCGCATGTCTAGTTCCATTGACGTTCCTTTCGTCCTCTTTAGGACCCAAAACAGGCTCGTTTACGGTGCCTCTCCTCTCGTTCTCATCTCTTGCTGTTCCATCTCTAACCCCCAAAATACCTCCATTCTCCTTCTTCCTTACTCCACGTCCGGGTCCAGAACCCGAGTCCGGTTCAATTTCGGTTCCTCGTCTGGTCCGGCCGAGAATTGGATCGATCTCGATTTTTGGAGATGACCCGCCTCCTCTGTGATCAACACCCTTCTCCAGATCAAACCTGGAACTGAATTGCTCACTGGCACTCGTACTCGTCTCTCCTGAGAAATCTGAGACAAAACCAGTTTTTTTAGCCCACGATCTCAACTCTCCCGGGTTATGGTCCTTCCGAGGCACAAATGGGTCGATCCTGGGTAACATAGAACCCAGTCTCGAGTTTCCATTGGCACCTCCTTCCTTCTTCTTCTCGGCCTTGCCTGGCGGATTGTTGCTCGACCCGGCTTCCATAAGAGCTCCTCCTCCAGATTCAGAACGCACACTTCTGTTTGGAATACAACAGCAGGTGGAATGAAAACTGGGAAGAAGATAAGAAAGGAAGCAACTTAATATCAGAGTGACGGAAAGTAGAAGCAAAGCAATACAAAGGTGTTGTTGAAAAGTGAGTGTAAACAGAGTGTGAGAAGCAGTGACGGGGCTTTTAAAGAGGTTAAAACCAGAGGTTCGAGAAGAAGAGTCGTTCTCTGCAAATTCTTTTTCTTCACTGCATTTTACTCAATCTTACTGGTCTGGAGTTGATTGTAGCAGTTCGCCGTCTCCTTCATCGGCCATTAATGGCCGAACACTCCACTTACTATTGCTGGTCAATATTTTTATATAGATAAATAAATTATATATCTTCTCTAACAAATATATATATATATATATCTCTCTCTCTGATTTTATCTTTTTTCTTGTCTTTTACTAAAAAGTAGCAACCTTTCTTAAATATGTTTAATAGTTCAAATCTGTTCTTAATTATTTTTTACACCTCTAAATTTAGCATTTAGTAAATAAAAATCTATACATAATTTGATATTAAATTAGTACGATTTAATTAAGAATTTATTAAATTTTTTTGGGTTTTAATTTAAATTTAATTCAAATTTTTAAAATGTTTTTAAATCAAATTAAAAAATCCCAAAATAAAATTTAATTTTTTTTTGTTTAAATTGTTATTATCTTTTTTGGATGGAGTGGTTATCCCGTCAACTCAAGAAAGAACCGAGACGCTTGAAATGTCTCGTTTCTTTGATGATTTTCAACTCTGCTTAAAATTTAAGATTTTATAATATTATTTTAAAAATAAATAATATTTTAACAGTATAATTATTCATTAAAAAAATTACGATATTAATACGCATACGATATTTGTTCGTACAATCAAACACTTGTTATTGCAAGATTGATCGGTTTATATCCAACATATTTATCGTAAAATGAATAAATGTGTTGACTCGTTGACGAATATTATTATTTCTTTACCGGTTGACTTCAATTTTTATATTCAACTGTCGAATGATCTCTAACAATTACTCACTGATGATATAATGAGTATTTTTGGATCCAAAATATACATGACAACTTCTTATTTTTTTAAAAAAATTTTGTTTCTCTTTATACAAAAAAAAAAAGAAAGAACTGAGTCATCCGACTCACAAACTCACCGAGTGAACTCGAATGGACATTTGAATATGAAAATTGAGGTCAACCGGTAAAGATATGATAATATTCGCCAATCAATCAAGCAACAGCTATTCACTGATGATATCATGAATATTTTTTGATTTAAAATGTACACGACAATCTCTTAATTTTCTTTTAACTTTTGTTTCTCTTTGTACAAAACAAAAAAAAGGCGAAACCATCCGACTCACAAACTCACCGAGCGAACTCGGATGGACATGTGAACTCAGTTTTAACTCTTTGATTAGCCGATAATTATTATAGATTAATTAGGGATGATGATGCTGACAGCGTGGAAATTGAAGTCCTAAATGGGTCCCAAATAAGCACTTAATTTTCCGTCACATTCATTTGCCAACTTTTCTTTTTCAATTTATTAATATTATATTATTTACCAAAGTAAAAAAAATAAATAAATAAAAATCTATTAATTTTCAGTAATTCCTTCTTCGTCAAATTACAAATTAGTATTTTTATATTTTACAAAAAAAAATAATTATAAAAAAAATAACGCATTTGACCGAAATAATAATTTTCATAATTTAATATGTTTAATTAAAATAGAAAAAAAAATTATTATAGAGAAAAAGTTGGTCTCATTAATTCTCTAGAGTCCAAATAATTAATTATTTGTGTCAATACAAAATTTGAGATAATACACATAATTTTAAAAAAGAAAATCAAAAAATCATTGTAATATATCCTATATATATATTTTACAAATTTTTTTAAAAAAAAAAAACCCAATTGTAAAAAAATATATTATAATTATTTCAATTAATTTTAATATAATTAATAATTTTTTTATTAATAAAAAATAATAAGATGTTGGTATAGATTTGGTGGTGTGTTCTTAATTCTTATCCATGGAAGTTGCAGAAAAACATAATAAAGCTTCTCTATTGGCAGATATATACTTTCCAACCACTGATTCTGACAATACAACCCTTCAAATTTACATACACACCCACAACAGTTATTGGATTTTCTTTAATATGTTACTTGAGGGTATAATCATTACTGTGTATATAACCACAGACACACAGATATATATATATATGTATATATATATATGTATGTACGGTGCAGAGGAAGAAGATAATGCCAATACGCGAGCATTAAAATTGATTATGGGAAGAAATTCATTAGCCTAATAATGACTTTTGACTCTGATGCCGTGAACTCGAAGAATTATCAAGTGGCTAACTTTATAAGCAACAATATAATACATATTATTATTGTTGTTTTAGAACGAAAAAGAAAAATGATTTGAAACCTACTTTCAATCTTTTCTGGAAAGGGAACCTTTACATATATATATATATACACACACACGTACATACAAGGGAAAGTGAACCAGTGGTATCAGATCCACCATCTTTTGCCGTGGACAGCATTCAAAAAACTAGACCAACCCAGTTTCTCTTTTTCACCGCTTATCCTCTCCAATGCCTTATATATTCAAGACTTGGTATTGGTGTAAATAATGCTGATCAAATCAACTCGTGTTATAGTTATACTACCGATCAACTTATGTTATAGTTATGGGTCGATTCGACAGAGTGAAGCTGGCCCATTATCTAAAATTCGAGCTAGATTAAGCCGTTCTGGATGGACTGAACTGAAAATTTTATATATTTAGATAGTTCGGTACGACTCTTGATCTCAATACGTTGGAATTAGATTGAAGTTACGCTTGAAAAACTTTTAAATTTATTGGGCGAATTAATTCAGTTCGATCTAGCCTAATCTTTTTATCGAACTGCTCTACATTCGTGACATTAGAAATTCTTTCAAGTTAAAGAAATACTATTAATTGATTTAACCTGCGAAAAAAGCAACTTCTAGATGTCTGCCCTATCTCGTGACATAATCCATGCATGATATGTCCCCTGCATTCTCTTCGGTACAGATTTATATTTAATTTTAACGAGAACAAAGTAAACCTAATATCAAAGTGCGGACAGCTATCAGTTCGGCAGATACGAAGAACTACAAGATGGTGTCACATTCTCGAGTCAGAGAGAAAAAAACAGTATTTATTGATAGATATGCAGCACAGCTTGATGGCTGCACAAAATTTGCATCATGTTACTTGCTGAAGAAATCAGGTCAAATTTCCAGCCAACTCTGTGAACCACCAAGTTTCCCTCTTTTCACTCCTCAGTCTATTACTATATGTTTGTGAAGAAAACAGACCCGATGTTCTGCAAGAGACAACAAATACTATATGCAATTCTAGCATAATCTTTCAGGAGAAATCACAAACATATGCAATAACTGGAGCTGATCATGCCACAAGAAAACATCAGTCCATTCACCTGGCATTTGCAATCAAGATCATTGGCCATTCACCTTTACAGTGTTACTGCAACTCGGATTTGTATAAAATTTGCATCAGTATTGGCCATGTTCAGCATCATCATCATCAAAAATAGATGGATATATTTATCGATGACCAGAGCAACATCTTCACAGCACTGGTAATGGTAGAGATGGAGGGTCGAGGAGACGAGAGGAGAGGAGAGTTTTGCTAGCTGAAAATGGATTACTATATGCCAACCAAGTGCATTAGTAAAGAACTTATCCTTGAGTAAGTTAAAAAAGATTTCTTGATCTTCAGAAGACAACTTTGGATTTTCATATCAATATAAATTAGAACCTCACAACCGAGTGATCCTCAAATCCCAGTTTGACTCTTAGGGGAGGCAATGTATAACCAAGATAAAAGAGAATTGCATTGGCCTCACATCACTAGAGTCCAGATGTCAGCTTTTTACTTCCAAGAGAGTTTAAATTTTCCATATCAGAAAGCATCTAGCTATTTTAGCTGAGTAGTTAAGACAACAATCGCTGTATAGTCGCACAAATACTAATCCTAATCATCCAGGATCACTGGAAAATGACATGACCATAAAACTCAGCAAGTTTGCAACAGGTGTCTATGCTCAACAAATCCGAAATGTTTAAATTTGTCAACACCAATGTCTATAGTTCCATGTGGGTTATGTGTAATAGGAATTACGCAACAGAGTTCCTCAATTTCAATCCAAATTCCATCCTCCTTGTTATAAACTCAATCAAGATTGTCCAGAAGATGGAACACTGATGAGTTTTGAATCCACTTTCTTCATATTTGTGTAAAGAACCCTGAGCTCCTTAAAGCACATAATCAAACAAACCCAACAAGTAGCTCCAGAAGGACAATGGGGCCTGTCATGTTCAGCCAAGAAATCAGAAATTGAAAACCCACTAACCACTTGCTGTAATCTTCAAGATAGAGCAACTGCAATTTCCTCATGCATATTATAGATGAAGTTCAATTTAACAGAATTTACCTTCTAGATGCAACAAGACGAATACAGTATGCTTGCTCATCTTCTGACAATCTCTCACATAACTAAAACCCAATTTCTCTTTATACGCGACGCTACTCTTGGTCAACAGCCATCCGTATAAGTAAATACCATTTCTATTAGAATGCAATGTTCTAATCACCTCTCCTACTATCATCACTACCAACAGCATCATCATATAAACATAAGAAAACAAGCATGGAAGCCAAAGATTTACTCGAGAATCACTCTGAAAAAGTAAACCCTCTGTCTAGCATAAATCTACAAGATTTCCCTTCTGGAATTCCACAAATCAGTTACAAGAAGTACCAACGTTAAGTACTTCTTTTATATATGAAACTGAGAAAATTACACCAAACAAGATCTTGGACTGACGTATAGAATATATATGACAACACATATTAGGAATTTTCCCACATAACCTATGCCTCTGCAGAAGATAGACAAGCTGCCCAGGAGATCAATCGATAGAGATTTTTGGTATTGGCATACCTCGATAAATGAGGAGATACTGAATTTTGAAAAAAGAAAATAAAATTAATCTCGAAACTGCCCTGAGAATCATCAAAAGCAATTTTCTAAAACATGAATTACAGCGTTTGCTTAACATTCTTTTATGATTCTTGTAAACACTATCAAAGATAAACAAGGAACAGGAACCATTTAGCTTCACACAGGTAAGAATAGCAAAAAAAAATAAAAAAAGAAGAAGAAGAGGGGACTGTATAGACAAGTGTGTCGGTTAAAATCACCGGCCAGGAATTCCTACTTTGCTGGAAAGGAAGAAAAGAGGGAAGCCACGCTTTCTCGCTGCTCGCGGAACCGGCGCTTGAGATAGGTCTCGAGGATCTCCATAACGGAGACGAATCGCTTCATCTCCTCAAGTCGTCGGCTGAGCTCCGCTTCACGGGCCCTGGCGCGCTCGAGCCGAGCCTCGGTCTCGGCGAGCCGGCCTCGCAGATCTTCGACCACCAATACGTTGTCGTTTGCCGAACGCCGGTTCCGCGAGGGGCTTAGTCGGTGGCTCGGTGACAGGGATCTATGGTGACCGTTACACATCTTGACTCTGTAAAGAAATGGTTGAGCTCTGGCATCGACGGTCGGGTTTATGTGCCTTGCTGCGAGAAGAAGAACGTGGGTTGAGGACGGAAGGGCTTTTTGGGGATTTTGCCGCTCAATAATTGGAGTTTGGATGATTTAATTTGGACGGTCGAAAACATTGAACTCCGGTATATTAATTATTCATTATATAGTTGAAGATAAAACTATAAAAGCATGAGTAAATTTAATTATACTCCATTTATTTTGGAATTATACAAAAATACAATTAGTATTTTTTACATATTTCAAATCTTTGTTACAATAATATAATCAGAGATAAATAAGTAAAAATAAATAAATTAGTATATATAAAATGAACATAAAAAATTAACATGTGTATATTCTTTTTAAAAAATAATTTTATATTTAATATGATCATAAATATACGACTTATTTTTTAGCTTTATAATCCAAATATAATTTTAGATATATTAAAATAAAAATAATTTGAAAATATATCTTATAGCTATCTATTTATTTAATATGGTGTAGTTATTTATTAGTTTAATCCAATAATTTAATATAGTAATATATAAAAGTTTTATTTTAAATATAAAAATAAAATTTAAGTATGATTATATTTTATGTAATTTTTTTCTAGTTAATTACAAATTCTAAAATTATACAATATATAAGTTATCGATCACATATTTTTCAATCACATTTTATTATTTTGTAAATTTTTTAATATTTTTAGTAGAATTTATTTATGTATAATTTTATTTACATAAAATAATATTTATATTATATATTATAATTATATAATTTTATATTTTATGATAAAAATCTAATATTTATAATAATAATAAATTTTAATTTTTTATAAAAATAATTATTTTATAATTAACACTTTATTCAAATGCAATACTCTTTTCCTTAAATATAGATTTACATACTTAAAAATTTTAAGCATACTTTTTAAATTAATCTCAAACCATTCCGAGCCGTGCCTTAGTAAGCTATTGCCTCGCTAACTAGCTAATCAGACATGAGTCCCTTCTCGAGCGAATTTCTCATTTTGCTCCATAGCTTACGAGGTATTAATAGCCGTTTTCAACTATTGTTCCCCTCTCAATTGCAAGTTCTTACACTTTACTCATTTATCCGTCACTGGAAACACCACTTATAGTCCGATCAATTCAATAAATATAAATTTTTTACGAATATTTATTTTTTGAATATCTATTTCGATTTTAGGGCTACCCATGACCTTTCAAAATTAGAATAAGAATAGATAAATTAGTTTATGATTTGTTCGGGTATCCAATGAATTATTAGGATTCATTATCGATAGAATCTTATGCATTCACCGGTTCGGTCGTTCCCATCACTTCTTGATTTAAACTTGTGCTTAATCGGACTGGGCTACAGGATTCCCGTTGACAGTTACAGCCCACGGCCCAAAGTGAAGAGGCCTGGATCCAGTTCCAGACGTTTCCCCACCAGAACCGGAAGGTCGAGATTCCAGAATGAATTCGTTAACTCGCGAAAATTCACGAGTTACGAGTCAAAAAGACCTTCAATGGCTCACCAGTAACAGCGAGCAAGCAAAGCCAAGCTTCATTCCCTCCAGCGATCATGGCGACGCAACCGCTTTCATCAGAGACTGGTCCGTCGTCTTCCATTTTCTCCGGCAACTCTCGTATCCCAGAAGATACTGTTTTCTTCTCCATCTTCCCCGATTCCTCACTTTCCACTTCTTCCACCATCACAACCGATATTTCCTCTTCCCTCCAAACCCTCCACCTCGGAATCCTCAACTCTATCTCCCCTTTCACCTCCTCATACATCTGGCAACACGAACCTTTCTCCCTCTCCATTTCCTTTTCCTCTTGCGTATGCTGCTCCTCTTCTTCTTCTCCTCTCCCGCACCTTCACGGGAAGCTGAGCTTCGGTGACAACCTCGAGGACGAATGGTTCACTGTCTTCCTTCTCTTTCACGTCTCCAACGCCTTCCCTTCCCTCTCCATCCGCGTCTGGGACGGAGACGGTGAGTTTCTACTCATA
The DNA here is from genome assembly GCF_054855325.1 of Carica papaya. NCBI lineage: Eukaryota > Viridiplantae > Streptophyta > Magnoliopsida > Brassicales > Caricaceae > Carica > Carica papaya. Next base: position 1,034,954 of record NC_142312.1, on the reverse strand, counting down.
GAGTCCGCTTTCCACCTCCCTCGTTGGGTAAACCCTGATAACAGCCGTAACCGCGTCTTCATTCGTGGTGGTGACCTCCATATAATTCCCAGGCATCTTCTCCCGGAGCCTACCCTCGTCGATTCCCTACTATTCCTCGTTGAGCATGCCGACAAATGCCGCGCCTCTGACCCTGTGCAGGCCGCGGTGAAGAATCGTATCTCGGAGTACCCGGAGAGAGCCTCGAGGAACATGCATTCCGTTAGGGTTAGGGTTCCGGTGTCAGTGGCGTTGGTGTTGAGGCACGAGCCCTGTTTTATCTCCCTCGCGGTGGAGGGTTTCTACGACAGAGACATTGATTCGATGAGATTCGCGGCGAGGATGGAGAGGTTTTTAAGTGAAGGAAAACGCGAGAACTTGGTGCGCGTGACCGTAAGGATGTCGAGAGCGATGTATGCGCAGCTGGTGCAGCAGACGTTTCAGGCGCCCAAGTGCTATCGTATGCCGAATAGGAGTGATGCAGAGGCATATATGGAGGCCGAATTAGGGATGAAGATTGCTTGCGGGTTGGAGATGATTTACCAGCAGAGGAAGAAGGAGGGGGTTGAAGGGAAGGGGAGCACCTGGAGAAAGTACAAGGAGAGCTTGGAGAGGAGTGGGTACTTTGAAGGGTTGATTCCGGGATCTAAGGAGTACAAGAGGTTGATGGAGAATGCCGAAGAGTATTACAGGAACAGTTCATTATTTTCGAGAACCAGGTATTTGTTTTGGTTATAGTCTTTGGAATTATATGAATATATTCTGTAATTTCCTTCATTTTATCCCTGTTTTTAAGTATTATTGAGGTGGCGGACATTGTTGTAGTGAGATGATGAGTGCTCCAGTGAAGCGGATCGATGAGATTCTTGCTTTGCCACATTCAGTTGATGATTTTAAGGGTTTGGAAGTTCCGCCCTCTGATGATGACTCTTGGCTCTACAATGGGGAAGATGAGTTGAACTCTGCTCTCCAAGAGCGGCAGAAGGAGATGGAACTTTATAATGCAAAACTTAAAAAGAAACAGAAGTCAAAAGAGCCACAAGATGCTGGTACTTCATCCCACACAAACATCAATGATTTTGACCTTGGAGAAATAGCAAAATCCATGCAGCAGTTTGTCCAGAAGGTGTCAAGCTACAAGGGAGCTGAGGTGCCAGAGGATAGGTTAGCACATTCTATTATATTCCATTTATTGTTAAACTTTTAGCCACATATTTAATGTGTCGTTATAGAATGCAGAAGTAAGCATATATGAGATAATGTTGTTTATGAAGGGAGCATAGCCTCTTTATTTGAAGGGGAGAGAGCAATATTTGCATAGGCTTAAACTGTTTGTAGGTGGGATTTAATTAATCAAGTGGAACAAAAGCTCTTTATATCTCGGGGCATTAGGATTTAAGTTCAATGGTTCCTGTTTTAAATGCTTTGTCTATCTTCTAAGTGGGAATCTGTGGCAGATAATAGTCTGATGAATAGCATGCACCAAGCTGAGGCTAATGTTAGCTTATTGTGAACTGTAAGCCATTACTAGTTTTTGCTGCACCCGAGCTACTTCTTCCTCTCCCCTTCCGATGCACCCCCCCTTCCCCCATTCTTGTGTTCAGGTAATTCAGTCTATGTTGAATTGGTGCTTCAGTCTATGTGAACTTCCGTTTGACAATATAGTTGTGAGCTTGTGGCAATTAGAAATTTAGCGAAGCTTTTGCAGGATAGATAATTGATTTGGTTTCAGATGTCTAATTTTCACCATATAGCTTGTTTTGTTTTTAGCTATTGAATTTTGATAGTCCTTCTAGAGGATCTCTGATCAAAGCTATCAGTCTATGTAATTTCTTCTAGAGGATAGATAATTGATTTGGTTTCAGATGTCTAATTTTCACAAGATAGCTTGTTTTGTTTTTAGCTATTGAATTTTGATAGTCCTTCTAGAGGATCTCTGATCAAAGCTATCAGTCTATGTAATTACTTTTTTTTACCAACTCATATTTGATGCTTATTTAATAGCAGCCATGGGATGTTTTTTATGCATGAATGCTTAGGAAACTTGTAAACGCATGCTGTTGTGGTGTCCTGTGGCGTATGGGTTATGGACCATGATTTATGGCTTGCTGGAGATCTACTGGATAATTGCAGGATCTGTCATAGAAAAGGTGTGGGCATGGGAAGGGCTAGATAGGAAAAGAAACACTGTAAAGATGATTCCACTGACTGTTTTTTGGATTATTTGGAAGGAAAGAAATTGTAGAGCGTTTGAGGGTAAAGAAACTGACCTGTATAGGTTAAGGGACAAATGATTTCACTATTTTTGTTTTGTTTTGTTGGGTCATGACATTATTAGAGATGTGGAATTTGGGATTGTCATAGACACTTTAACACACTTGAAAACCTTTTGTACATGAGTGGTATCCCCTTTTAATACCTTGTTAATATACTATTCATACTTTAAAAAAGAATAGCGGCCCATGGAATGACTGACTGAAATCAGAATTTTACATATCCTGTTTCATCTTTTTGAAGGAATCTTGAAGAGGTTGATCTTGATGTGGACCGTTTCATGAAGGACATGGAATCCATAATGAAGCAACATGGTCACCAAGACACAGCTGTTGCCCATGGCGAAGAAGGATTGTCTTCAGAAATGGATTTTGGTGAGTTCTGTGTTGCATGTACACATTAAGATGTAGAATTTTGCTAAATACTAGACAGTATGTATAAGATTAGTTTGTTGTGTCGCACAAGTTAAATCTGAGTCCAAACATGTAAAAGGTCTCTTTCTCTCTCTCTCTCAAATTTGAGGAATCATGCTCTTTATCGTTAACTTTTAGATTGGCTGCCAATGAGATGGTAGTGATGACCATATGACTGATACATGAGTTATTTGTTGCTCCAGGGTGGCAGACACTTAGTACTGCTTTATGTATTTGAAATTCTGCCTCTAATGTAGTTTGTTGGGTACTAGTAGTTAACTGTCAAGAAGCCACTGAAGCCTCTGGTGGTATACTACAGAAGAAGGGGTAAAAGGGTAATGGGCACATAGTGTAAACCATAGTTACTGATCATGAAGAACCCGAAAAGACATGGTATCAATCTGTTGAAGTTTTTCTATGTAGGTCTTTACATAATATCACATTATACATTAAAAACATTTCTTACAGCAATTTTTATTTAACACTATGGTGTTTTTAAGTGAAAAAACTGTTTTTCTTGAGAGTCACTTTTACAGTGCTGTAGAAAAGACCCCAGCTGGGTCAAGCAGGCCCTAAATGAAGTTGCCTCCTTTTTATGTTTGTTTTGCACATGTAACCATGCTACTGACTTTTGCTTTGGCCAAGTGCTGCGAGTCTGTTTGTAAATTAAAATTCTGTTGCTTTGCTTTAAATTATATGTTTCCAATGATTATATATGATTTATGATATCTGCAGATGATTCTGAGGACGAGAGTGATTTGGGAGATACTTCTGAGGATAATGATGATGCGGAGGATGTCTTCATGCACTCTTATTCTGATGTAATGAATGAAGAACTGAAGAACACCACCCTTAAGAAAAGTTTTCTGCGTGCAAGTGAACAATCTTCCAAGGAAAATTTGGTATGTTTATTCTAGCATGCATATGGAGATACTCAAATATTACAAAAATTACCTTGTTGTTTGATATATATTTACAGTTACTTCTTATATTTTTTGAGAATATACAGTTACACCACTTTTGTTGCAGGAAATTATACATTTAGCACATCTTTTTTGTCACATATACATTCGCGCATTTTTCAAAGTACCTAGAATACAATCGTTTTATATATTATTATTATATCTTTTAACAATTTACTTTATTTTAAATTAATATTTCTCTATTGATATTAAACAACTAAAAATATGTAATAAACTAAAAATTGTTATATAGTTAACTAATAAAATGTTAAATTTATTTTTGAGTATTATAATTATAATCTGTTAACTTAATTTAGTTGTTATCTAATATTAAAAGTTTAAGAAAAAAAGTTTAGTTATTCTCTCTTCGTGGGTTGTTAATAGCTAGATTTAAATGATTACCATTGGTACTTGTTATTTTTTTAATTGGTAATATTAAGGCTTGTTAATATTATGCAGTCATATTTCATAACGTGATTTAAATTTTAATATAATTATATTAATATTATTGATTAATGTTGGAATATATATTATTATTTGTTTGATGGTAGAGGTACTGCAACCTACTGTTGTCTCTTTCTAATTGTTTGAATGGTTGTGAGCAGCGAAGACAATTGTGAGGAAGATAGAGGACATACACTTATTTTGCATTTGGAGAGTCATTAATGCTACTTGCTTAGGCTAGTTTTCGGAGTTGTCAAAGCATTTTGGTCAGATTGCCTGCTTACCAAAAAGACATGCATTAATAACTTTTACTGGGAGTTGGAATTAACCGGATTGTCTATTTGTAATTTGTGTCTGCTTTATTCCCATGTAACTAATTTTTTTCTCAAAAAAAATTTTCCCATGTATCTAATTTACCTCTGGAACGCTACTTCCAGGAAGTATAATTAATTGGTATATCTAATGAAGAGATTAATTTAATGGTGTAGGGAGCATCTAGTGCCATGGATGAAGATTTTACTCCAGTGGATGTGGATTTTAATCTTGTAAAGGGCCTACTTGATTCCTTTTCTTCCCAGCAAGGACTACCTGGCCCTACTTCAAATTTACTTGGGCTTATGGGCGTGCAACTTCCAAAGGATGGCAAGAAGAGCAACTGAAATTTCTCATAATGAGCTCATCCAATCCTATAGTTCTTTCCTAATATAAATTTTCTGATTTTTCCGGGTAATTTTCCTGCATCACTTAGTCTTTGTGGATTTTCTATTCTGTACTTCCTTACATGCTAGTTGATAGTGAGGTGATGTGAAGGTAATTGACTCGCCATCCAGTCTGGCTTTAATATTTCATATGTATATAAGCCAATCAATGATTTTGTTCCAGTTTTCCTGGTCTCAGGCAAGGAGGAATCTGGTGATACCCGGTGGGTTTTATGAACTAGCATTCTGCTTGGTGAATCAGAATGAAGGAAGATCTCGCTGCTAACATTTGTGCTAAATATGATCTGAGTGGGTGTGAATTTGCGAGCGTATACATGTTTGTCCACATCAACATGTGTATTGAGTAAGTTACCAATCTAACCCACCAGTCTAGATTTTCAGCTCTATAATTGCAGAAGTCAAGGCTGCTAATGTTGGCTAACTTATCCGCCAAGTCACCGGAAAATAGGTTCTAACTTTGTTCTGTGATCTGGTAGTCTGTTTTATTACTACAAAGAAGTTGCCCTATGTGAGGGACATGGTGGATAAATTGTACGACTATTCTGAAACTTATCGGTGACGGAGACAGATCTGGTGGGCTGCTTTCCGAAGTTATGCATCAGGAATGTGAAATTCGTTTAGTCATCAAGCTGTAAAAAAATCTAGGGAGCTAATCGGTGTCGGATAAGTTATCAATTTAGGAAGTGTTACATTCATGAAAGATCGCATATTGTGTTTTGTATTTTAACTAAATGACTTTCATTGCAGGCATATCTGTTAAGGAGGAGGTTAAATCAAATTTTTTTAAAAAATATATGTACTAATTTGATTCAAAAATACAATAGAGACCGATTTAAATTAAAATAAATAGTATGTAAGGACAAGATTATTATCTTAGTCTAATTTTATTTAATAAATTTTTATTATTTTTAAAAATAATATAATAGCATTTATGAGTCTTCTTCAAAAGAAAATTAACAAAAAAATAAATAAATAAAAAATTAAAACTACTGGCTGTTAAAAGAGCTCTGAATTGAGCCAGCCACAAGCACGCCTTCAAAACAATTATCCAGAAACCATTCTTTTTCCCTTTTTATGCGGCTCTCCTTTATAGTTTATCAATGGCAATTAGCTCCTTGTAAACCACTGAACTCCTCCTATCCATCAACAACAAACAAATTTCTCATTCGGTAAAAACAATGGATGACACAGTCGACAAACTGGTCATCTTCCTAGCCAAGCGAGATGGGATTGACAAACTGGTCAAAACTTTTCAGTACGTCTCCAAGCTTGTTCACTGGCAAACCGAACCCACCAACCCAGACATTGCTCGAAGATTCAAACACTGGGAAGTATCTTCCGGGCTCAGCCGAAAAGCCTTCAGAACAGGCAGGTTCCTCACCGGCTTCAACACTCTCCGAAGAAACTCTCCCTCCACTCCCATCCTCAGATTCCTAGCCACTCTCGGTAACGCCGGCGAGATGGTCTACTTCTTTTTTGACCACTTACTCTGGCTCTCCCGAATTGGAACTTTGGAACCCAAGTTGGCGAAAAAGATGAGCTTTATTTCAGCTTTTGGTGAGTCTTTTGGTTATGTTTTCTTCATTGTATCTGATTTTATTCTCATCAAAGAGGGGGTAGAGATGGAGAGGAAGCTGGTGGCTTCAGCTTCTGAGGACAAATCAACGGAGAAGATAAGGAAGATACGAGGTGACAGGATCATGAGGTTGATGGCGGTCGCAGCTAACGTTGCTGATTTGATTATTGCTCTTGCGGAAATTGAGCCGAATCCATTTTGCTGCCACTCTGTTACTCTGGGCATTAGTGGTCTGGTCTCTGCATGGGCTGGCTGGTACAGAAATTGGCCCTCGTAAAAAAGAAAAATTACAGTGAAAAATTTGGAACACACACACACACACACACATATATATATATCTTGATGAACATCAGTAACTGCTACTCTTTGCATATTAATTATTATATATTTATACTCTTTTAGTTGTCTATATGACTTTTTCACTGTTTTTCTTTTTCGTGATAATGAGTATTACTTTATATATATATATATACCTTGGAAAGGATTTTTACAGTGCAGTTAATTAATCAGAGTTTCTCCACGGTAAATTTGACCAGAAGAAATTATTTTTAAGTTGTCAACACGTCATCACAAGAAAGGTGCTTAGATTCTTTTTTCCATGACTTTCACTTGCGATCCACGATAACGGCCGTTAGAATTTTATATCCCGTTAATTTTTTAATTGACGATTAATTTACGAAAGTAACAGTTTTTGATTGAACGTTTAGGCAAAGGAATATATTATTTTGTATTTTTAAAAAAATTGAAGTCAAATGTTAGAAAAAAATGCTTTTATTTTAACTAATTTAGATATGTGTATTTTAAAATTAAATAATAATAAATTAGTATTTCTAACAAATAAAGTAACTACTTGAAAATATTTTAAAACTATTGGAATTTAAAAAATAATATTGTTAAACAATTATATACTTAATATTTATTATTAATTTTATAATATAATACCATGTTTTATGTTAAAAGCATTTTTAAAATAAGTTTCATGAAAAATCAAATTCTGAACCTTCCAACCGCTCCGGCCGCCGGACCACTAACCACACAATAAACCAATCGTCTTAAGCACTCCGACCTGGAAGGCGGTGGAAAATCAACGGTCCAAAATCACTTTTACTAGACCAGGTTCGTTTCTTCCTTTTTGTTCTCTTCTGCATTTTTTTTTTTTCCTTTTGTTGTTTCATTGGAATACTTTAGATTTTCTTGTTTTTAAATTCATTTCCGAAACTTTTATCTTTCGATTTGAGCTTACTGAAGAAAAAAGGAGACGATGACATCGGCGATTGATTTGCTGAAGAACGAGCTCCCTGTTCGACATGAATCTCTTGTTTTGCGTGAAGATGTAAAAGTTGGTCTGGTTCTGGTTGACATTGTTAATGGCTTCTGTACAGTCGGTGCTGGAAACTTGGTAATTTCTCATCCTTTCTGGCTACGTATATAATTCTTCTGTCTTATATTGATGTCTACGTAAATATATTATCCTGATTCTCTACGGTCTGTTTCTGTGTTGTTGCGTCAGTTGAGTTTCCTTGCTAAGGATTACTGTTTCCTACTAGGTTCACCGTACAGACGCCCAGTTTTTTGTAGTTAAATACGTAATATATGTATTAATGTATCTGTATATGTATATATATTCGAATTTTATCGTTAGGTACTTCGGGTTAAATTTAAAATGCTGTCTGATATTTTTCACATCGTTGTGATTCTGCTCATAATTGTTCGGAAATTCATGATTTCACAGGCTCCAGTACAGCCTAATAAACAAATATCTGAAATGGTTGAGGAATCAGTGAGATTAGCAAGAATATTCTCTGAGAAGAAATGGCCCGTATTCGCCTTCCTTGATACTCATCATCCTGATATTCCCGAGCACCCTTATCCTCCTCATTGCATTGCTGGGACAGATGAGTCAAAGTTGGTTCTCGGTAATCAGTTATTGACGTTGTTTCGGGCTAAAAACTTTGAATATTTTGTGCTTGAATGACAGCCAGATAGATTAAATTGTTTTTTCTTTTGTTTATTTAATATTATTTGTTAGCTCTGGAGTGGTTGGAGAATGAACCAAATGCCACGCTTAGGTGCAAGGATTGCATTGATGGGTTTCTTGGTTCAATTGAGAAAGATGGATCCAATGTGTTTGTAAATTGGGTGAAGAACAATCAGATTAAAGTTGTAAGTAAATTCTATCTTCTTGGTAAATATGTAAATGAAATCTGTGAAAGCTAGTAGTAGCACATATAAGTCTATATTCTAGTAAGTTTTTGAAATTTTGGTATTGTAGATATTGGTGGTAGGGATATGCACCGACATATGTGTGTTAGATTTTGTGTGTTCTGCCATGTCTGCCAAAAACCGCGGTTTTCTTACTCCTTTGGAAGAGATCATCGTGCATTCTGGTGCTTGCGCTACATATGATGTTCCGGTTCATGTTGCTAGAGCTAGCAAAGATGTTTTGGCCCATCCACAGGTACTTAAAAATATTTTGGTTAAGGGCTCTTAAATTTTCCAAATTTATAAATATATCATCCCCTTCCTGTTATAGTAGACAAGTACTGCTAGTATTTTGGACAGAAAAATCGCTGTCCTGTGGGCAACAATTGTCTCTGTCTGCAAGAGATTTGAAATCCTTGAACATTACTTCAATCAGAAAATTTGAGATTTCAGGCAGGTCACACATGATTAATAGTAATGAAATCATTAAACCAGTACATATTATCCTTAATACATAGAGATGTAATGTTATTGTTAATCTTTGCGGCTTTCCAAGTACTAGAATGGCAAGATCCAATTATGGATTTGAGTATGACATATCTGAAATTGAAACATGAAATAGCCATAAGTTGTTATCAGTTTTGAAGCTCCAAATGTTTTCATGAATTAGCCACAAGTTCATATTAGTTTTGAAGTTCCAAATGTTTTCTTCTATGAGAGTGTTTGAAAATTCGTAAATGATTCGCTCATGAAACTTCGTTGCTAACTTGTCTTCTCCTCTGTTTCCTGTTTTTCCTTTCTGGTTTCCAAATTGCAGGAGCTGATGCACCACCTTGGCCTTTACATGGCCATAGGGAGGGGAGCGAAGGTGGTAGCAGAGGTGTCATTTGGCTAGCAAAAGGGAACATACATGGGGGGTACAGAAACCAAATCGTAAATAAATGCTTATTTACTTTTCCAAATAGAGCAAGAGGTATATGAATGAAGCAGCTGAAATCCTTTGTATACTACAAAAAATGCTTTTTTGGTTTGTACCAACATTCTATAAGTTTGTTGAGTAACTTAATTGATTCTCTTGTGAAGGGCTAAATGCAAATAAAATGATTTTATTTCGAAAAACTACTCCCTTTCATACCAGAACTGTCATTTATGCAACACATATTTTTGTCAGTCAACAACCATACAACCTTGGCTCAAGTTGCTTGGGGAAAAGACTATCTTCACCCCCAAAAAAGATTATTGTGGGCAGGAGAGGACAGCTCAGGCAAGCTTACAACCTTTATGTGTTTTTAAGCTGAAAAAAATAAGTTGCTTATCTGTTCAATGATAACAGTAGGAACAAGGTCTGCCACAAAAACATGAGCTCCTCTTAGCAACAAGGAGTTGCCTAAAACTACTACGCTGTCTTTTTCTTATGATGGTGGTGGTGGATGGCAGGTTAATTTCTTGATGGTAAGAATCTTATACTCATTTTGAGAGATAAAAATTGAATTCTACCAGAAAAAAAAAATGGCGCAATAATTTTAATGTAGTTAAATTATGTCATGATTGCGCGCAATAAGACTAATACAAAAATTAGAATTGGAAGTTGAACATAACAAAATCTTACTTATAAGGAACTTGTTTATATCTCTGACTGTATTGACAATATATGACTGGCTAAGTGAAAGTTGAATCTTATATTGAGGCGGCGGCTTAGGTCATAATAAGACAAGTTGTGTTTTTGTACGTTTTCAAAATGAGGTCATTCTTTTGTGATAAAAATGACTAAATTTTTGTCACTATAGAATTAAATCTCATATTGGACATGACAGAGAAAAATGTATTTAAGCTTTAGAGAACTCTGTAATGAACAAAGCTTACAGGGTTTTGTGTGATATAAACAAGTAAATCAGGGTAACAAGTAAAAGAAAATAAATTTGCGGTTTGGTAAACATTACCAACTCTATAGAAACTTTAGATCTGATTTTTCTCAGAAGTAGAAAATCATATATATATATATATATATATCTTAATATCAATATAGGAAATTTCTGCTAAAAAAAACTTTGTAATAAGCGATTTGCTTGTCTCCTCCACTACATGAAAAAACTATCTACTGGTACATAAATTTTTAGGAATTCAAAACGCATTACAACAGGGGGAATATGTTAAATGGATCTATAAGTATATGAATTTGACAAGGCTTGAAATGTCCTCCTGCTTCAAAAAACTAAGAGTAGTATGAACATCTGTAGTTACCCAGAAAAAAAAAATAATGAAACAGTTGCAGACAGGGTCTCCAGTCTGGAACGAAGGAAACAAAAAATCCTCCAAAGCATAAATTGACAAACAAACAAATATATATATATATATATGTATATATATATGAACCAATGCATAAAACGAATATATTTAGTTTAAGAAGTCCTGATCTTTCTGTAAGCTGATGGGTGCATGCAGGAGAAGATGGATTGCCTTGGCTTTTTTGGTTTCACACCAAATATAAATGACCTCAATGGAACTCTTGATCTACTGTCTGAGTGTTCAAGTTGCCCTCGCTTCGAACCAGAGAGCCCGAAATCCTCTGTCAACTTCGCCAATATCTTCTCTACTTCAAGCTGAAGTGATGTTATATGATCTAAACCTGCTTGCAATTCATCTGCAACCTTGTTGTTCTCTTGTTTCATGTTCAGAATCTCTCCTTGAAACTTTGCAGCCTGGAAGCTTGTGAAAGTAAAGTCATAATCTTCGGCGCTTGTTTTCAGTGCCTTTGTTATTTCGTCTTGTATGTTGCAGAGAGATGAGAATCTGGACTTAAGTTCATCTTTCAGCAAAGCACTTTTCTCCAGCCAGACTGTGAGCTCCGTGTGGATTTCTCTGAGATGTCTGTATATTGGACGTACGTCTGATCTGAGAGCATATCTTGCAGTGCTGCTTCCATCTGTCTTCCTTCTTTCCTCGAGCTTCGATATCTCAGCCTGTAAATCTTGGACTCCAGTGTCAAATTTCTGTATCTGGTGAAATGAAGTGCTGAATCTTAACCAGAAATCCAGATTCTCCTCTAGCAGTTCATCGATGTTCATTCGAAATTGTTCTTCGATTGGTGAAATTGTTTGAGTTTGGTGATCCATTAGCATCATCCCCAGGTCTATTTCTGCATCTTTTCTCCTAGTTATTGATTTTGATAGCTCATTCTGGTTTTCTGAAACTTTGATTTCTTTCACATCATTATTGTCTGCCAACCCTTTTTGCAGAAGAAGGCTCAATTTCTTACGTAGCACGTTAATCTCCTCATCTTTCTTGGCGTTGGAGTCCTTCAATTTCGTTTCCTCTTCGCTGAACCTCTTCTTGACATCCTTATAGTTCCGAAGAACTGTAGTATATTCTGTAAGTAGAAGCTTTTGTCTCTCATCTGAACCATTCATGAACAACTTCTTCCAGTCCGGTTCATCTTCTTTCTCCAACTCCTGCCCCTGAGAATCATTGCTTGGGAGATTTTCCGGCTTTCGAGTTAAATCTTCTTTCTCTAAAACATCATCTGGTCGGTCAATCAGAGGGTCATCCAGATTCTGAGTCGAAGTCTCTTCCTCTGCAAGATTATCTGGTTTGTTACCCAGAAGATTATCTGGTTTGTTACCCAGAAGATTACCTGCTTCCTGAGATGAAATTTCTTTTTCTGAAAGACTATCTGGCCCATTGCAACATGCATGTGATGGACTAGCATCTTTGCCTTGATCTCTACCATCGCTAGAGTTGTCATGTCCTTTGAATGAAGTTTCTTTCTCAGAAAGACTAGCGAGTTTATTGCTTGGAGAATTATCTTCAGTCACAGGTGAAGCTTGCTTCTCTGAAAGACTACTGGGATCATTACTTGCCTGTAAATTACTAGCATCTTCTGATTGATCTCTATCTCGACCTGTGTTAGGTAGATTATGTTCTTTCATACTGTCTCCCACATCAGTTTTGGCATCCGTGGCTTCTTCAGAAACATCCCCATGCTCCATTTCTTCTTCTTGGTCTTTGAATTTGACTCTTGTTATTTTATCTTGCTTCTGTGCTGAATCTGAAACATGAAGCTCCTCATCTGCATTTGCATTCTGCAATTTCTCAGACCCATCACAGTGATCCAGTTCAATTTCTCGTCCTTCAGATTCCTTCTTGACTTCAAATAGAGAGTTCTCCTCTAGAACTGGCAAACCATTGGCTTCAAGCTCTTCTTCCGGCTTAGCATTTTCGAGTTTCTCAGAAAGGTGATCTAGATTACAACATGCTTCAGTAAAATGTGTTTGGAGATTGTCACTTCGGTCTTCCACATTCTGGTCTAGATCCTGAATTCCATTCAACTTTTCCTCCATTTTTCTCAGTTTGTTGCTCAATTTGTTTTTATCACCAATCAGTGTCGATTTCACATCTTCTAAGGTTTGAATCTGTGATTGAAGGTCATCAGTCTCTGTTCTTAATCTCTTTATAAGAGCTGTCTGCGATGAGACTGCACTTTCCAAGCTTATTACCTTGTTCACTAGTTCATCAATCTTCTCTGCCATTTCTGTCACAGTTAGTGATGAATTGATCCCAACCTCAAAATGTTCCTTTATCTTCTCGCGTAATGAGTCCAACTCCTTTTTCTTCTTCGAAACATTGTCAATTTCATTTTCTAATATTTCCAACCCTTCTGCTTTTTTAGCATACTGATCTTTTGCTGTTGAATTTTCATGCCCAAGGAACTTATCCTTGAGGGATTCCAACTTCTCCTTGGAATCCTTAATCCTTTCATGCTCTATTTTCGCTTCATCATTTGATTTCTCCTGTTTCTCTTGCAACTGAGCCAGCTTATCTAGGCATGATTTTAGAGCTGCCGATGCCATCAACCTCCTAGCTTCATCATCTTCGATGACCATGCTCGTGCCAAATTCATCTTGCAGGAGACAGATTCTCTCTTGCTTCTCTTCGATATGCTTCTCAATGTCCCAATACTTCGCCAGTCCACTCTCATAAGAGCTCTTTACAAACTCTTTCTCTGTCTGCAAGGCTAGAATTTCTTTCTGCAGCCTGTCAATCTCGTTCACTGCGTCGTTTTTGCTCAATCCAGATTTGGAAACTGCAGGAACATTCCTAATTTTCATTGATTTCTTAGGCTGCAACTTCTTTGTAGCTGTTGTTAGGATACTTTTCAATTCTTTTACAGGCATCTTTGGAACACTGGGGATGTTTGGCTTGGAGCCATCTTGAGGCTTCTTCACAAATCTAGGTGTCGCCTCATCATCATCATCATCCATTGCAAATTGGACTTGATCTGGGAATACAGAAGCTATGGTGGTATTGGCATTCTGTAGCTCTGTTGAAATGTGGTCATACCGCTCAGCCAATGACCTGTAAGCTCGGTAAGATTCTTCAACGAAATTTATCAGCTCTGGCCTCTTTTTATAGTACATTTCTGCTCGCTTTGCAAATGAATCTCCATCTTCTTCGATGAGTTTGAGCATGCTTTGCACCTTTTCTTCCATATCTGCAATTTCCCATTTCATTTTCTCTTGAGTAAAAATCCATAGCAAATCTTGGACAATCAAGTTTTGTTTATTGATCTCGTTACTTGTAAGAAAGGCAACACTGTCCTCTTCCTCTTTCAGTTTTTTACCCATTAATCATCCAAGCAAACCTTTTAGAAGAAAAGTTCAATTTTCTAATGAATTGATTCTCAATTTATATTAGAAAACTTCTTATTCACTTCAAATCTAAATTTCAGAGGAGAATTTTAAGTATCTTATTTGATCTGAGGCCAGATTTTGCAGCACAGCCAAAATTTCTCTTAAAACCGATTTTTTTTTTTTTTTTTAAATGTTATCCTAAATCTTACTCCAAACCTCAACCTTGATTGGTAAAATAAAACATATAACGAATTAACTTAGGCAAATCTCAATTCAACAATCAGCCATTGTTGTTCAAACCAGCAAATCACCACAAAAACAATAAGCTAGAAACTACACGATGGTAGAACGAAGCTAACCCACCAAAACCCATATTTGATATTCATCAACTACGTATATAATATATATGTGTGTGTGTGTGTGTGTGTATAAGTTCATGCATGTACGAATAGACATAGAGATATAGAGATACAAAGAGAAAAATACCTTGCAGGCTCTGCTCCAGCCATTTTGACTGCTTTGTTCTGATGTGGCTTGCCCACCACCATGAATAAGCATTGCTTGCAGCCCTCTGCAACATCTTTCTTCTTCTTCTTCTTCTTCTTCTTCCTCTTCTTCTTCTTCTTCTTCAATCTCTCTCTGCTCAACACCTAGAAAAACGCAAAGGATACATAAAAGAGAAACGAAACTTCCCTGCTCACACAATATTTTCCCAACAACCAAACAACCCTGCTCTGTGATTTTTCTCCCTTATCTTTCTCTGCACAAAGGAAGAACTAAGAAGAAGACATGGAACCCCAAATACAAGGAAGATGAAAGAAGCGAACTTTTTTTGGATTTGAGAATACAACGTGCAAGAAACAAAGTAATGTCGTTAAGACATTCTCTGATTTTTCCTTTTTTTTTTTTTTCCCTTTCGTTTTCTTTTATCAGTTGTTATGAGATCATGGACGGGAGCAAAGCTCGCCGAGTATTTTGTTGGAACCTTCCTTTTTTGAAAATTAGAGAATTTTTTAAAAATAATAATAATAAATAAGTTGCGAAAATGGACCGGTAGATGGATGACACGTGTAATAACCAGGTCGTGATTAGTGCATAATATCTTTTCTAACCCCTACTTTTTCTGCTTTCTGAAATATCAACTTGAGCAAATTAGGGTTCATAAAATATATCAGTCTGTCACCGACCTGGGATGTCTTTATCCTTTTTCTTTTCTTTATAAATAATTATATTTATCTTTTTGCTTTATCTTTTTTTTTTTTCCTAATTAAAAAGAGAATCTAATTTTTCAAAATTAAAAAATTTTTATTTTTTGGAGTGCTCGTGGATAAAATCTGAGTGGCCGTATAAATTATCAAATGGGATAATGAGAACAGGTAGTTTATGTAAATTGCTTTTGGAGGAACCTATTTTTCATCCACCTTTTTCAAATAAACCCACCAACTTTGCCTATTTACAATTTAGGCCTCAATGGATAAAGGGTAGATAGGTAGATATACATACATATCCTTTTATATGTAAAACCCAAAATATGATAAAGACATTGAAATTTAACCTATAATAGAATTTTAATTTATGCTATTTTACGTGTTTGTTTCAATTTTTAATAGTAACAAATAATATTTGACTGATAAATTTTAGAGTGAATTTTTAAATTATTAAATTAGTAATATTTGATGAATATTTTATTTATTTCTCAGTATACTCCCATCTAATTTAATTAATTCTATATATGTTATCATAATTAAAAATTTATTAAATTAATATAATAATATAAATAATAATTATTTATTTTATTAAATATAAAATTTTAATTTGATTATGTATAATAATTATTTATTTAAATACAAATATAATTATATTGATAAATAATTTTTTTATCCTTACGTACTTCTTTTATACTATTTATTATTACGTATAATATGTAGGGATAAATTAGTAATTTAGTTAAAAAAATACAATCATACAGTACTATCATTTAAATTAAAATATATCATTAACATATATTAATATACTATCATTCAAACGTACAAAAATTTTGTCATTATAATTTTATATTATTTAATCATTACTGAAATTTATTCAAATAAATTCTTAAAAAAACATAAAGGACATAAAAATTACAGAGAAAACATAAAGGGCATAGAAATTACAGATTATATATAAATTATAAACGAGAAAAGATTATGAAACTACAAGCAACAAATAATTGAACTTCATAAATCACTGTATTGTTTGGATCGGAAGAATTTATTATTTTATTTTTCAGAAGCTCGAATACTACCTGAAGCATATGAGTAGTGCTGTGAACAAACCTTGAATAATTAAAAACATTTTCTCCCAAAAATGAGAAACAGACCCACTTAGAAAAAAAAAAAGAATTAAAGATCAAATAGTAACATAAAATTTGGGTGAAAAAAGTTAATAATTTCTACAAATTTTATCCAATCTAGGGTTTCTTGTGGTCCATTTTGCAGACCCACTGCAGAAAAGCCATTTCACCAACAGAGCAGAAATCACAATCAAATGTCAACTGCCTTTTCTTTTTCTCACTTTTTCAGGTTTCTAATTGAAAGTGTTTGTGTTCTCCAGTTCATTGTAACAAAACCCAACTACAACACACCCATTTTCCAGACCCGACCCGACCCGACCCGACTGCTAGTTTTTATCTTGATGATTCCCTATTTCTAAACTAAATTTCCAAGAAAAATGGCAAATCATCGATCAATTTGTTGATAAATAGATATTGATTTATGAATGTTTTAATTACAAGGGAGATGACAAGTTTAACACAAGAAAACATTGTACTGTATGAAGTATATATATAGCACTTTGTTCTTCATTAGTAGGGGGAAAGATGAAAATTATTTACAGTAGTAGTGAGCTAAGACATTTCCATATATTCAAATATTAGTATTTAGAGAGGAGAAAAAGAACAAAAAAGAATTTCCACCATTGTTTAGTCTATCTCTTCTAGGATCAATTCATCTGCAATCAACAATGAAAAATGACATGAACTGGAAAAGAACTTCCCATCTTCTAGGTCTTGTCGGAACCATACTTGGTCACTTTCTTAGACGACAATGACCTTGTCTTCGATCTCGTTAAATGCAAGTTCGCTCTCTGCGCTTTGGTGAAGCTGCTGCAGATCACAAAACACCATCTTTTCCCCCCTCCTTATTTGATATGTTATAGATTTGGTTCTTTGAAACTAATCACAGGATTAAGAGCCGGTTCGATGAAGGTAGTTTAAACAAGAGAGAGCAACTTCTGGGCTTCAAAAGTTTGGAAGAGAAGAAAGCCACTTTTCTATATAGTTCTTTCCATCTGATTTAAAAATGTTGGAACAAAGACAGATCAGGTTGCTTGCAAAAAACTTACAGAAGCAGCAACTAAAGTTCATACTCAAGGCAAAAGTAACTTAATAGAGTAGTTCAGGCATGTAAAGGAACAAGCTTTGACGACAAAAGCCAGTAGCCAAGCAAAACAGGAAGAGTAGAAAGCCCTAGACATCACTATGCTAAAGTGATGTCTGTCCAAGGAAAACAACATGCACACTCAAGTTCATAGATAAAAGAAGAAAAACCATGAGACTCTCACAGGGTTAATCTGTGAATAGATCTATACCCAGCAGAAGCCAAATCGACTTTACATGGACATTCCTCATCAATACTTTGGATAAATTCTCATCTGTTTTCAAAAAGCTTGCAATCACTAATCCAGAAACTTTCAATCAGTTCAGCTTGTCAGCTTACAATTCATTAAAATAAAAAGAAAATTACTTGAAGTTCTAGAAATCCTGCACTTCAGTTCTTAGGCTTTTTGGCCTAACAATGGCTTTTCCTCTTATAATGACAATGTTACAGGTCTTTAAACCTCTGTTCTTCACGTTCCGTACACTTCCCAGGGCCACAGGCTCATTTCAACTTCATTAAATGTTGATGGCCACTGATCATTCACAGCAACGCATACTAACAAATTTCTCAGACATGCTTTTCAATTTAATAATGCTGCCTAGTGCTGTGGAACCTTACTGTGGTTATTGAGAAATTTATTCTGTCAAGCGGGTTTGTGCTACTGTGTTATTCCCAAGTTCTAAACTTTGACAGCAGTTTCTAAAATCCAAATACAAACTGATCTTTTATGGGGTTAGTGAACAATGGAAATACAATTGCACAAAACAAGATGAACAAGTACTAATAAAGATTCTGACCAGAAAAAAAAAATATTTATTGTGACTACAGACAACAAAAATAAACATTATGACATTACAGACATATCTCTTCCACAGTAAGTTTAACTGCATATGGGAATCCCAAAATGACAAGGAGATCAGATTTCTAAAATTACCCAGATCAACAATCGAAACAGAAATTTTGGTTCTTCCAAAATGCATAAACACATTAGCTGATTCTAGGACTTCATATCATCAAGCCACAAGCCAGGGAAGAACCAACTATAGGACTGAGCATAAAATGCAGAATAGAACTAAGCTGTAAATAGATCATACCAGAGGAGAATCCATTAGGGAGGTTCTCGATCGCACTCAGGAGCTGGTTACTTGAACCTTCCGCCACTCCTTTGCAACCTGTCCTGTAGCAAGGAACCAGTACTGCAAAACCACCATCAACTTCATCCTTGCTTTGGAAACCCGGACCATGGGGCTCCACCCATCCAATGGACCATTCAGGGCCATCAGATTCGGAGCCAGATAAGCAAACACCATCAGAAGGCACTACCACATCAAATTCACCATCATTTCTCTTCTCCTCCTCCCTCTGCAACTTTCTCTTGACCTTCTTTGATGGAGATAACTTTCTCTGGAACTTAACAGTTTCAGGTTCCCTGAAGTCCAAACCCAGGTCGGAGGATGAATTTAGAGAAGAAGACCCATTTGAGACCGGGTCTTTCCCTTTTCTACCACCCCATAAGTTCAGCCAGGTGAAACGAGTGAAAGAGACTGCCATCTTTTGATCCCCCCCCGGAGTTATTGGAAACGGGCTTAGAAAAGAAATGACGCTTTGATCAAGTGGTTGCTGCCTGTTGCAGTAACCACTATATCAGGAAACGATCAAATTAATCGATACAAAAATGAGATAAATTTAGAAAGAAATTAATTGAATCCAACAAAACCCATTAATAATCTCGGTTTGTAAGACAAACCAAAAGCTTGGAAGGAGAGATAAATAATAACTGAAGAAGATGGGGAGAAATCTGCTCAGTTTTTTTTTTTTTTTCTCAAAAATCAAACTAATCTCTTTTCTATAAATCAACTAATGGGTCATTATCCAATCGAAGTACACAGAAAAAATCAACTCACGACTCTACTCGGTCCACTGTTCGTGACCAACCCTATCAGAATTTTCCAACCAAAGTCACCCCACATGAGTTTTCTTCTGACCAAACTAGAGTTGGGAAACTAGAATAACGGAACCCAACACTTTCAAATTCCTCAACAGCAATCAGAAATCTCATTGGAAAGTTGAAATCGATAAGAATTTAGCCAAAACTTCACTCTCATTCTTTTTTTAAAAAAGCGTATGCATCCGCTAAAAGCTCAAAACTGTTTTATCCTCACCTAAAAAATCGCTCCGTTCGAGACGGCGAGGATTAAAGACCGAATTTTACTTCGTCTTCCACACGAAAAAAGTGAGACTCCGATTTCCAAAGACGACTTTCAAAAACGATTTTTTTTTTTTTCAAAAAAAGGGGGAAAAAAGGATTCACAAGTCACAACGATGTTGACGGGAAAAGCGAGATTATCGCCGATAACAGAGGATCAAAACTCCTATTGCTCCCCATATCGCCGGCGAAACTCGAAATTTCACAGAAAAATCATTAATCAGTAAAAAAAACAAAAGCCCACCCCCAAACTTTCCAGGGAAGTTTAGTGACAAAATTTACAGAGAAAACCCGAAATCCTACGCCGGAATGGGAAAATGATCCATCAAATTAACCCCCTCCCCCACAAAAATGGAGTCCAAGCAACTGACTTTTCACTCACCTCCATCGTCTCTCTCTCTCTCTCTCTCTCTCTCTCTCTCTCGCTCTCTGCTTTCTCTCTCTGCGAAGCAATGAAGAATACTGAATGCTCAGCTCGTCTTCTTCAGGATTTATAATGTTTTGTTTGTTTGTTACAAATGAAAAATTTAGGATTTTTTTTAATCTGGAAAAAAGGGGGGAGCTTTCTAATAAAAAATAGGAGCGGAGCACATCTAACGGTCAGGATTAAACAAGCTGGCTGATGGTAAACGGGAATGTGATCGGACGGTTGTCGTCTAATCACTTAACGGCGAATTTAATGATTAGTGGGTTTATTAAAATACGATTGTTGGGCCACCGTTGATCTAGTGGCGGGTTGAGATCACAACCGTCCACGTTTGCTTACGTCGTCGCCACAATTGCGTGCGTGCGGCTCAAATTATTGACACGTGTAACTCCGGTCAGCCTTCTGGTACTTTCAAATTCCCTCGTTAAAAAAAATATAAAAATTAATAATTTATGGATAAAAATTGGATCCTGATTTTTGGCCCCACAAAAATCAACATAAACCTTCCGATATGCGTTTTTAAATTTTAAATAAAAAAAAAATCATTTTGTGAAAATTATTTTCACTCTTTAGTAATAAATATTTTATTTTATTTTTTTATTTTGACGTCATTTTGTTGCTACTCTTAACAAATGTAATTGTTTTAATTAATTTAATTTAATTTAATTATTCAAAATTAGTGGTTAAATTAAGAAGAAAGACACTAATTATCCTCTTATTTCCTCGATTTACACGAAATGAAATTAAGTGTCATTAAATTAATCAAATTGGAAAATAAAAAGAAGAAAATGACGAAAGCTTCCACATCATTATATAATATATATATATATATATATAATGGAGATTAGGAAAAGGGTTAGCAAATGTAATTTACTTAATTAACTAATTAAATTATGCATTACATTCAACAACGCAATATATGTTTAAAAGTTAACTGTTTATTTATTTATTAATTCTTATTTTTAAATTTTTATATATAAATATATATTGTTATTAATATATATATTTTTTAAATTGTGTATTGATTCGAAAGTATTTATTGTAATACTAAATTAAATTTTTTGCAATAAATATATGTTTTCGTTTATACTTTTTGTAGCAGCCTCGGAAATTTAAAATGAAATGTATATTAAAAATATCAAATGTGGAAGTGAAATCAAAAATTCGATTAACATTCCTTACACTAAAACTAAAAATGTGCTCACAAAATATAAAAGATCAAATTAACTAAAGGAGAAACTTGAAAGTAAAAGCTACGAATATGACTATGGAGTCTTTAGGCGTCCCCTTCGTCGTCCTCCTGCGGAACCGGCTCGGGAACGATGTCTTTCTGATCTGAAATGATTAAATAAGGGATGAGCTACACTAGCCCAGTAAAGACATCACGATATCTCACCGTCACGGAGGTAAATGTGGGTAGAAAACACAAAAAGACCAATGGAGCATAATTTACAACAAATTCTTTTATCAATAATAAATCCTTCACCATCCACTTACTTCGGTGAAATCCATAAAACAGTATACGAAAGCAATAACATTATCATCATCATGAAATCATATATGAACTGTATAACATAATATTTATCAAGCCTTTTGTAATTCAATCGTTACACAACATATTTTTCCTATTTTACCAGCCCACTAGTATCCATGGGGATCCATAGGGATCCCGCTACCCGTTAACCCTTAACACTTGAAATCATATTCCAGGGCCGTCCCCATACCCCGTCCGGTATGGGCACCAAAACAATAAACCTCATTACCCCGTCCGGTATGAGGGTGAAACGGGCCGTCCCCATACCCCGTCCGGTATGGGCGCCAAAACACATAAGATCTCCATACCCCGTCCGGTATGGGAGACCACAAACCCGGTAGGGTTCCCTACGGACCCGGTCCGTCCACCATCTCCCAGAATATCTAGTCAGGCTGACCACATTATACAATTACCCATTTACATGATCTATCATTCTCTTTTCCCTCAGTCAGCATTATCAATCCCCATACAAACAAGCAAAACGGTAATTTATGCCAAACAGACAACATACAACATAAATATCCCAGTCATTCAATCCATAATCAGTAAAACAGTAAAATATGCACACGAAACTATAAAATGAAAACATCAAACCTCATACTGCATTTAAAACTGTAAAACATGTCAAATAACAGTTAACCGACAAACACACTAGACTCGGGCTTCATTAGCGACCTTAAGCAACTTCACACATTCGTTGATTCATGAAATACCGTTTTATCATTTATTGAACCTTAAT
This sequence comes from Carica papaya, assembly GCF_054855325.1. Classification (NCBI taxonomy): domain Eukaryota; kingdom Viridiplantae; phylum Streptophyta; class Magnoliopsida; order Brassicales; family Caricaceae; genus Carica; species Carica papaya. The sequence goes on along the minus strand of NC_142312.1, from coordinate 1,012,397 downwards.
ACCGTGATAGAAAATAGGGTGAGGGGTCCTTACTCGTTTCGGGGTCCGAACACGGCTTCACAGTGCGCCTACAGGCTGTCCCTAATTTTCCCTGAATTTTTCCCAGGGAACTGAAACGCACTACTGGTACCTGCACGTGTTCCAAAAAATCCCAAATTAGGCCCATGGCCCTTTTTTGGCCAATATCGCAATTCCGGCACGGCGGCTCCGCGGCGGCGATTCGCCTCGGTTTGGCCGTTTTCGGCCACACTTGTATCGATCCTTGCGATTAAACAACTCTAGGGCCCTTGGGGGGCCAAAAAATTACGGAAAACCGAAGCTTACCGGCGGCGGTGCTCTCGGGTGCGGCGGCTCCGATCAACCTGTAGAGAAAAGAATGGTGATCACGGTGATATAAAAATTGCATTAAACGGAGGCCGGGAAGGGCCTCATCGGAGGCAAAAAAACCGAGGAGGGGCGCGGCGCCGCCGCTGGGTTTCGGCCGTGTTTTCTGGCCGTTTGGCCGGGATTTTGGCTCCGATTTGACCATAGGGGAAATCAGCGTGGAAAAACGAGTCGGAGGTATGAAATTTACCTCCATCGGCGGTCGGAAATCCCTCCGGTGCGGCGGCGGGTGGCGGCGGTCGGCTTCTGGTTCATCTTCTCCGGCGAGGGCAGGCGGCTAGGGTTTTGTGGTCTGGTGTGGGGGTCTTATTTATACCCTTTTGCCTTTTGATCTCAGCCGTCTATTTTGATTTAATCTGGGCCGTCCATGCGATTGCATCTGGGCCGTCCGATCGTGCATACGCGGATCGCCAACGTGGCCCGTCCCGGATCGACGTGGTCTTGCCACGTAGCAGGTCCCGGTTGGCCGGAACTACTGACTGAGTCTGCTGACGTGGCCCCTTTTTTTTTTTTTTCTTCTTCAATTTACCGGGCGCTACACTTTTTTATTTATTCGGATTATTAAACCTATTTTGATTTTTTTTTAAAAAAAATTAACATTAAATTATTTAAATAAAATTTAATGTATAATTTAATATTTAATTTTACACTCAAAATGTAGTAATAAAATTGGCGTGTTACTTCATTAAATTATATGTTTCTAATTATGTAAAGTTTTATAATGTATCGATTTTTATTTGTCATTCTAATTGAATTAAGTATATATTTATAAAAAAAAATTATAATATTTTTAAATTGTTCAAAACGTAATTTAAAATAAATAAGTACACACATATATATATATATATGTTGAAGTGGGGCATGATGTCCCATTAAAGAGAAAAATAAATTATATTATTTGAGAAGAAAACAACGAAATTACTTGTTTTTTATTTTTTATTTTTCTTAAAAAAAAGGACCCACCACATTGATATTCATGTATGTGGACATCAATCATTCTTAATTATTAATTCATTAAATGCTTGATATTTTTATCATATTTTATAAAAATATAAATTCTAATCATATTATATGTTATATATGTTTTTTAATATTAAAATATTATAAATATATTTTTATATTGTTAGTAAATTAAATATATTATTAATTTGAAAAGTGAATAACTCATTAATTTAATATTTTATTTTTTTTATTTAGTTGAAATTAATTTAAAAAATATTTAAAATGATAGATAATTATTGTAAAAAAAAAGATATTTTGATGAAATGGATAATTTTAAAATAAATTATAAAAATATTATATTTTAAGAGTATCAAATTATAATAATATAAATAGCTATCAACACATTCAATTACTTTAAACGTGTTTTGACATTTCATCTCATATATAAAAAAGAACATAAATTTTTATTTCAAAATATTTTCCATCAACTAAAATTATAAAATTTTATACATAATAATTAAATAAAGATAAGAAACAAGTCAGATAATTGAAAATTTTTCTAATGTATCTCTCAATCATGTTATAGTTACATCATTTCATAACAGTATGTAGTTTTAATTTTTTGTTTTTTTTAAAAAAAATATATATATTAAATTTAATAAAAATATAACTTCTATTGCACATATATATATGTATATGTGTGTGTGATTATTTTTCTAAATTTTCTAAAGTTGAATTAATATGCTTTTTCACTTTAGGGAAAAATATCATATTCATTATTTGATCACGGCATGATTGCCTTTTTTTCCCTTTGTTATAATAACAATAATCAAACCAAAGTATCCTATGCTTATGAGTCCTAATTATCTTTAATAATTAATGATTACTTACATATAAGCAAGTTTAAAGTAGGTTTAACAAAATCGGACAATACGTATCAAACCCACATAATTAACACAAAGGGTATAAAAGAATAATAATAAGTATACATACAAGTATATGTATATGTATATGTATGCACATATATATATATATAAGTGTGTGTATGTATATATATATATGGCCACTTGTGAGAAAGGGTTGAGAATCATTCAAGCGAGATAGACAAGAAAAGTGGCGTCTAAAATTTTATAAGCCAAACCCCCCCCCCCCCCCCACTTGCTGCCTGTACCTCCACACTGACGGCTGATCATGATGTATTGAAGTTGCTTTCCTCAACTTCTCTTCCTCCTCACTCAAGCCACCACCATCCAAAGCATTACATACATACATACATACATATATATATATATATATACACACACGCACACCATATATATTTAATTTAAGCAATATGTATATATGTATATATATATATATGTCCACGTTATTATGTCATAGTCTTTTAGTTAAAAGGGCAGAAAAAAATGCCGTCTAATTTTTGTTGAATCTACAACTTTGGTATTAACTTGACTTGACCCAATGGGTTTACGTGTCAAAACTAATTAATTAAGATTAAGAGTTCATTAATTAAATTAGATTTTGTTTAATTAATTATGCTTTGTTTTAAAGTGGGGATTACATAATTAAACCACAGTTTTTTTTTTTTTTTTGTAAATAAAAAATGTATTAATTATTAAATTAAATAGTAAGTGTGAATGTGATTGCTTTAATGAATGCTTAGTCAATTAGTTAAGCTTTTTGGACTTAATAATTAAGCTTAATTTAAGCCCACCAATTATTGTTTATTTATTGCACTTGTTTTATGAAATTTGATAAAAAATGCAAGTGTCAATTACTAAGGTTTTTTTTTTTTTTTTTAAGCCTGTTGCATAAAATTAAAAACGCCCACAACATTATTTATAAAAAATACGACTCTTCGTAAATATATAAAAAATATATATTATCATATTTTATCATAAAATGTATTAATAATTAAATATCGTATAAAAAAAATAAATATTTTATCATATTGTTTATATATTAAAATTAATCATAATTTTATAATAAAGCCGTGAATGATATTTTAAGCAGCCCTCTAGCAATCAAATTATATTTTTAATTTAGTATTTTTTTAAATAAATTCATAATTTACATAAATTTTCTTTATAAATTATTTATTTATTTCAATTCAAATAAATATTCATTTTATTAAAAACTATATTTAAAAATAAATATAATGGGATCCCTTTATGCATTGACGTATAATTCAATTAACTAAAAGTTGTAAATTATAAAAATAATAAAAGTTTGTTTTTATAAGATATTGACTATAGGTTATAATATTAATAATGTAATTATAATCTAAATATTCTATGCCAAGCCGGTAAGCTATGATGACTGTGACACGATCTCGATATCTTCGGGGCAGGTGGTTTAATATTTAATTAACTATTAATCGAATTTAATCAACGATCACTAATTAATTTGTATGCACTAATCAAACTCTTAATTTAATATTTTATTGATTAATCCTGGGTTTTACTATACAACATCTCACTTTAGATAATGTTTATTTACAAATATAAGATTTAATTAAACTGAATGAAAATTTACAAATTGGCTGAATTAATTAACTACACTAATTTATTTATTTAATTATATTTTAAAAAATGTTAATTTAATTTAATTATAGACAGGTCCACGTGTAATTCGTGAATTATAATTAATTAATACGAATGACAAAATCTGTCAGGTGGGCTAACGTACGTGCTCGACCATACTCTCTGTTGTGGTCCTTCACTGCATATGGGCCATTTAAAGACGACTTTGAAATATTTAGGCCCTCACTTTGAAAATATTTTATTTAAAAATTATAGAAAAAATTATTAATTTTTTTTCAAAAATAGATTTAATTTAATGATACACGTAATTATATGAAAATTTAATAATTATTTGATTTTTTTTTATATTTTATGTAAAAATATTAATTATCTAAAAATACAAAATTATGGAAATAACCGAAGAGAAAACTCAAAGGCCCAAACAAACGGCTAAATGTGGGCCTTAAGAGCCCAACGAAACCCTTCAAACCGACCCGAATCTAACGGCTAGTATTCCCTTTCAAAACGAAATAATTTCCACATCCAAGCTTAACGCCGTTAGTCTTTTTTGCAATTGGCTGTTGATCTCCGTCACAGAAAATTTTAAAACCCAAATGTCCGTCTCTCTTAACGGCTCGTTTTTTCTTTCAAAAGAAATCGCCCATTGTGCTCGTTGGTGTTCCTTTTTTTTTTTTTCCCTCTCTCGCAGAGAATCAGAGATCAGAAGATACTCGCACGAGATCATCTTGCATGGAAAATCAGTAATTTTATTATCAGGTGCGTTACTGGATTTCTCTTCTTTCTTCGTTTTACACGCGCAGTCTCTGAAAAATGGGAAGGGGAAGGTCGCACCTTTCATTTTCCTGCGTTTTCTTGGCAACCAAACAGGAAATGTTAGTTATTGGGAGGGAAAGAAACCTTTTTTTTCCTAAGAATGTAGAAGCAAAAGTTTGTTATCTGCTTGGCCTAGTTTTTCTTTTTCAAGGATTTTGTTTTTACCTACAACTTTCCTCCCTTTAGAGCATTTTCCGGCTTTTTTTTTGTTAGTTATTAAGTTTTAAGTCGTAGCCTAGAAAATTAAGGAAGAAAATACGGCTGTAAAATCTGACTTTGCCTCATCCTCCATGTTATTTCATCTCCTTGATTGAAATCTTTTAGTTTTTTTTTTTCTTTCCTGAGATTTACATTTTCTCAGAAACCAAGCAAGATTTAATATCCTTATAGAACTTCGTTATGAAGACTCGGCTGAATTTTTTTTTGAAATTGCAACTTGAATCAGGTTATTTACTATTTTAGTTTTAATTGGTTTTTGTTCTTCAGCTTTTCTTATATTTTCAGTCTTTTTCATTTGTTCCTTCTATGATTTGGAAATGTAGTTATATCCAGAAACAGAGAAGCTTATTTATGTGAATATCCGTGGTTGTCACTTGCAATGTAACCAAGATAATGTTTGGAACCAATCAAGATTTTCATCAATGGAATGTGTTTAAAATTTATGCCTACCATAGCTAGGATAACGAGGAGATGCTGAAAATGACTATAAAAAAATTTGAAGAGGAATTGGATTGATGCATTCTATATATAACCTAAAGAAATGGCATATTTTATTATGCAGTTTGCCATAAGAATATTTCTGCTTCTGGTTGTTACTTGCACAAACAGCATTTTGCCAAATCATATTCTTCATTCATTTCCTGATATGAAAAATTTTCTGGCATCTGAAAACCACACCTGGTAAGCTCAGAACTTTACAAATCCTACTGGTGTCTTGAAAGGAATATCTATAGTAACTGATACTTCAAAATTTCATTCACTTTACTTTTCGCACTATCTTACTAGTTGTTTACATCTATTATTAAAACAGCTCTTTTCAATCATGTAATTTAATTTTCTTGCTTTTCAACCAAATCAAGAGGATAATAATGAAAAGGGATAGAAGATTTCCCGAACAGTTTATTTTTAATCTGTGTAGTTTGAGCTTTTAAATATTCACAAGTCAGGGGTTCTCTTGTCCTGTTAATCTTATTAAATTGCAGTTCAGTTTGTTTGGTTACATGTGCATGTCGGACAAAGTCTAAAGGATTAGACTTTGAATTGTGTGTGTCTCTGTGTTTGAACATTGAGAAGTTTTTCGTTATGGGAAGTTTGACGTTTTTTTTTTCTAAGTGAACAAGACTTATTTTATGTTCTCGTAGAAACTTCCAGCTTGTATCTAACTCTTCCCTCGCTTATGACAGCTGCTTATCAGGGGCTTATCAGTGAAGAGAGAAGATGAATGGGGTATATGAAGAGCTTGATGAAGTTAAAGCTGAGAATCAAAAGCTCAGGACAGACTGCAAAAGCAAAGAAGACATGGTTGAGAACCTGAAAAGAGTTCACAGTGACCAGCTCCTCAAAATTCAAGAAGCAAATTTGAAAATTGAGAAGCAGGCCCAAGAGCTGAATGAAAAGGAGGAGGAAATCTCTTCACTAAGGCAAATGTTTGAAGATCTAAAAAGCAGTTTGAACGAAAAGGAGTCCATCCTCAAGCGTGTGAAATCTATTAATGATAAGCTCAGGGTTAACTGTGAAGAGAAGTGCCAAATGTTGAAAGAGGAAAATGGAAGATTGTTTTTGGCTTTAGATGAAGCAAATGAGAAGAACATAGATCAAGGGCAACAAATTAATGTATATAAGGCAGAGATTGAAGGTCTCAAGGGACTTCTGTCAACATCACAGAATAAGTGCATTGAAGCAGAGAGAAAAGCCAAGGCTCCCAAAGAACTGAGAGAAAGAGATGATATGTTGCTGAAATTAGAGGAAGAAAATAGTAAGGTTGAAGATCAGCTAAAATGGAAGAAAGAGCAATTCAAACATCTAGAAGAAGCACATGAAAATCTTCATGGTCAGTTCAGGTCAAGCAAGAAGGAGTGGGAATTGGAAAAATGTACCCTGCTTGATGAGATTTCTTCATTACAGGCAAGCTTAGATTCACAGACTAGAATCTCAGAAGATCTTAAAAATCAGTTACAGAGGTGTAACCAAGCACTGGCCCATGAAGAAACTCGAAGGAAGTATCTGGAAGTTCAAGTTTCTGAGTTCAAAACAAGGTATGAAGATGTTTTTGCTGAGTGTCAGGACACCAAGTCACAACTAGATGACCTGACTGTCCAAAGAGACAAGGAAATTGCAACTTTGAGACATTCCCTGAGCACGAAAGATACGTTATACAAAGAAATAAAGTACCAAGCAGGAAAACTTGAGCAAGAAAATCAAGAGTTGCTGACCTCACTCAGAGAACTGCAGGAAGCTAGGATTCAAGAAGCAGGAAGTCCTTCTCTGGCCAAACTACAAAAGAAGCTCAAAAGTGTGGAGCAGATGCACAAAAATTGCTCCACTAATCTTAGGAACAAAGAAGCTGAATGGAGCTCTCAACTGGAAAAGGTGAATGTGGACTTAAACAACTATAGATCTCAGTTGGAAGGCAAAGATAAAGCATTAAAACGGCTTGAGATGGAATTAGAAGGTTGTCACTCTTCGGCAATGCAATTGAAATTGCAGAATGAGGAGATTTCTATGATTTTAATGGTGTTGAAGTCAGCAATAGCAGACGCACAATCAAAGCTTGCAAATGATGAGGCTGAAAGGCATTTCCATGAGAAGGATGAAGAAATGAAGTTTATGGGATTGACGAAGCAGCTGGAGATGAAGAATACTGCTCTAGCTAAAGCACAAAAAGATATTGAAGAAGAACGTGAAAAGACCACAGCCTTATTGAGGAGGGTTGAATGCTTGAATCTTATTGAAGATCAGCACCTCCAAACGCAAAAAGAAATTGACAGGTACACGGAAATGCTTGAGGAATCATCCAGTTGTCAGGTAAAATGGAAAGAGCAAGCTCTTCAGCTGGAAAGGGACTCGAGAAACAAACTTCAAGAAGTTTGTGATGTACTAGATGTGGCAAACTCCAAGTTGGCTGAAGAACGTGCCAAGGTAGCATCACTGTCGATGAAGGTTGAGTCCTTCAATCTAGTTGAAGAGCAAAAGCTCCTCTTACAAAAAGAACTAGAGAGATACAAGGAAAGGCTGGAGGAATCATCTAGGTGTCAGCTTCACTTAGAAGAGCAAATTTCTATGATGAAAAGTGACTCCAGAGAGAAACATAAAGTTTGTGATGCATTAGAAATTGAAAATTCTAAGTTGGGAGAGGAATGTGAGAAGACAGAATCCTTAGCGATGAAGGTTGAGTCCTTCAATCATACAGAAGAGCAGTTACTCCTGATGCAGAAAGAACTTCAACAATATAAGGAAATGCTTGAGGAGTCGACCACCCATCAACTTCTCTTAGAAAAGCAGCTTTTGCAGGTGGAAAGTGACTCAAAAAAGAGACTTTTAGAAGTTTCTGAGGCTTTAGAAAGAGTAAATCATGAACTGGTTGAGCAAATATCTGAATCACATCAAATCAAGTTTGAATCATGGGTGTGGAAATCGATTGCTGAACGCTTAAAAGCTGATCTTGAAGACTATCAGGAATTGCGCAAAGAATTAGAAGCTTCCCTTCTTGTGCAGGTGGAGGTTGCAGAAACAATCAAGCAAGATAAGTATGGTCTTTTCAGCGCATTAGAAGAAAAAGATAATAGAATAGGAGGTCTTCAGCAGCAGATTGTGTCACTGGAGAAAGAGCTTGAAACGAGAGAGCTAGAAGCTGTAAGTTCTGCAAGAATGGAGAGAGAAATATCCTTCAAGTCAGAGAAAGAAAGCATTCTCAGAATCACAAGAGAGAAGGAACAGATCCTAGAAAATCTCCAGAAAGAGATCAGATGGCTGGAGCAAGAATCACTGAGAAGAGAACTAGAAGGTGCTGTTTTCGCACATATTGGGGCAGAGAGAATATTTCAGCATGAAAAGGATAATCTAGTTCAGCTTGTACAGCAGAAAGACCAGAAAATAGATGACCTCATGCTGCTTGTGAAATCTCTAGAAGAAAAATTTGATAGCTCATTAAAGACTTCTTCTTTGCAGCTTGCTGAGAAAGAGGCAGAGGTCTACATGGTCTATCAAGCATGGGAGAAGATTGCTAGGGCTGAGATTTTTGCCCAGCTGGAAATTGAAGAGAAAAAGTTGATGATTCTAGAGCTTGAGGAAGACATTCACAGCGTACAGCAGAAACTGGAAAGGCAGGGGGAATCCTTGTCTCATTTGAAACAGCAATCATCAAAGACTGAAGCTGAACTGGAAATAAAACAATTGGAAATGAAGAAATTGGCCGATCCAATGCAGGCCAAGGTAAGGACTTCAGATGCTTTAATTGATGAGCTCAATTGTGAAAAAAGAAACTTACTCGAAGACATCATCAAGTTATCATCAGAAAGGGAAAACCTGTTGTGCTTTATTGAAGGCTTGGGTGACAGAATCTGCAAGTTCTCCAATGAAGACATGCAACTGATGGAAGTCTTGGGAAGCATAGTGCAGCCATTTCACAGGCCCAGTGAAGCTGTCAAAAGCAATGGTGAATTATTCGAGTTGGTGAAGGAGAACATCAATACTCATCCTCTGCAAACAACGAAAAAGATCGAGGAGGACATTCTTGAGGGAAGATCGCCATTTAGGCAGCTCAACTAGCTGCAACTGGAAGATTCAGTTATACAACTTGTATGAGTTATTAATTCATGCCATGTGAAGCATGATTTTTTTCCCTCTTTTTCTCTTTTTCTAATGACAGACTTGTGTGTACAAGACCACAGACATATCTTATTTCTGCCAATTATTTACCACAAATGCATATTGATTTTTCTCTCCTATGCTTTTTGTGGTCATTGTATTTCTATATTGTGTGATCTATTTATAGTTCGCAGATTGAAATTGCTTTGCTTCAAATTATACGTTTTGATTCAATGAAAAATTTTAATCTTGATATTATCTGTGTTTAATTTAACAAAAAAACAGCTTTGAAAGGTTTATTTATTGAATTTGACAGAAGAAAGTATGGCTTTTTTACCAAATTGCAGCAGAATGCATCAGGCTTTAATTACCATTCTGCATATCCTCTTTTTTTTTGTTATTGTAATACAAGGTCGCAAAATTAGAGTGCTACCATGATGTTTCAGATGTTTCATCCCTCGGAATAATTCTCTCATTTTTTACTCATACTACATAAAGTTACTAAATTACTATAATATGTCGAAAATATAGAAGCATGATACCCTGGAGGTACAATAAGATTTTTCACAAAGCAGGGCTCAACACAAATTAAGTTTCATGTAGAAAGTGCTAATTCAGAAGTTCTGGTGCCATAGAGGAAATCTGGATAGAAGTCTGTCGGGTACAGTAGGAAGTATTTTCTCCTGTGAGTCATTACCAATTGACCAAGTTATCAGGTGCAACTGTATTAGTAAATGAAACAATTGAGTGACACTTAATCTAGTGCATATAAGTTCTAGGAATCAAGAGCTCAATTTCTGTGTTTCCTCACTCAGATTGATGCTAACAGTTTGCGCCATGGTTTTGTCATCAAGGAGAACTCTTAGTTCCTCTTGACCCTACGAGGTGATTCGGACTTCTGAGAAAATTCCAACAATCCCTGCCTCAAAGCTCCAAGGTTTACCCCATTACTGACATATATGCTTGTCACTCCCATCTTTGATACCTGCAAACGTCATATCCAGTTCGAGACACGAATTATTCTTTTTTAGTACAGGAGCTTGAACGTTTTTTATGCTCCACAGAGCATGAGATCACTAGAAAATGGAGTTGAATTGTGAAGCAACTTTACCGCCTGAATATTCCTGTCCTCGTCATCAAAGAAGAGCATTGAATTAAAAGGTATGCCGGTTCTTCTGTGAATCCTCTGGAAATGCTCAGTCTTGTGAGTCCAGCTGGAAAAGATCTCCTGCATGTGACAATAGTTAAACTAGTTAATCTAATGGGAAAAAGAAACAACTCAGCTAAAATTGAAGTAATACTTTTGTGAAAAAAAAATAACCTCACATAATTAGGAAACTCAAATCTCCTCGAAAGTTTTTTAGGGTATGTTTACCTTTTATGTTTATGTTGAAATTTTATAGAATATTTAGTTTAAGCATGAAACATGAAAAAATAAAATTTTAAATAAATGTTAACTAAAACTAAAATAATCTATTTCGATTTGGAAATTTAAGTAGAGCAGAAAACAATATGAGGATGACGACTCTGTGAAGGCTCAACAAAAATGCCTGGGTAAATCTCATATCTCATTCTAGCAAGATCCTGCATGATGTAAGTTTCATGAATTAGGATTCATAAGAGCACTATGGCAAACTACAAAGATTTTCCAAGGATTGTGCGTTGAGGTTTTCCACCAACAAGCCTTGACCAATATTATTAACGTGTAAACAGGGAAGATCTAGGTTGATACTGTCTTTAGTTGCCACAAACTTTCCTGTGTGGAGTATCATAGTGCATGGGACTAGTCAAATTTCTGGCTACAAGTCTTCATGGCATTAATCCAACCAAGTCACTACTGCGGCCATTAACCTCAGGTTGGGTGGTGAAAATGAGTTTTAAAAGAAAAGTTGGTTTCATTTCTCTGGTCCCTATCTTCAAAAACCATGTGAGGTATCCAAAAGAAAATTTTATTTGTTCCAAACATGTAATTAAGTGAAAAAATACTTATCACCTTCAGTTGCAAATACTCTGCAGAAGGTATACTCCTTGAGCATAATCCTTATGCAAAGGTGTGGCTGACACCAAAATTTGATTTTTACAATTTAATGCCATCTCATATGTTAGTGCACTCATTCTGTTATATCTAATATTTTGTTATCTGAGAACACCAGAGATATTGCAATGAGAGAAAGCTCGAATGCACCAGAGTGTAGAGGCAATAAATAAATAAATAAAAGTAGAAAAGGAAGAGGCAGAGAAAACAATTCCTAATTGACTCACCTCAGCTACAAACATTGATTTAATTCCCAAATTTTCAAGAAAAGTTCTTGCTATCTCAGGTGTTGGTGATCGAGAAGCAATAGCTACATCAATCTGCTTTTCCTTCAATGCATATAATATACCTTTAGCTTGTTGATACAAATACGGAGTGCTATCCTCAAAGCAGCACTCACTGGCAAGGAACCAGGAAAGATAATCAGATGCCTTCGCAGTCATAGCCAAAAGGAATTTCCAAAGAAGCCATTACCAAGTAGGTAAATGACAGATTACAGATAGATATGCTTTCTCACTGATCCTTTATGAAAACCAGCTTCTCAGTAATAATAAGTACAGAAAACTAAAATGGCAGATTACTACAAATCTGTACCTGTATAGTGTTATGTTGAATATGACAATAAATTGAAATAGCTGAAGCCCCAAAAATTCTAAAGACTTGAAAGAATAATAATCTCGAATAATTTATGAGCATTGTGAAAAACAGAAAATTGAAATTACATTACCAGAAAGTGTCTTTTATAGAATAAGAAATCTTACTTTCCTTTTAAAGTTTTTTTGAAAAACCCAAAAGAAATAATAAACTTTCCTTTTCTTAAAGACTTGTACTTTCCTGCAACTCATTCCAATTCAGGCTTAATTCAAAACTTGTTGGACCAGTAACTAAATCACTTTCTCTTCCCCTCATCGTCGTGATTCTGGATTTAAGATTCCAAATTTTCTTTTATATCCCAATGAATTCTCGTTAACCAGTCAGAAAAATGGATAACAAGTTGATAATCACAACAAGATCCATAATGCATACAAACTGGAGCCTGATTAAGTGTACTACCAATCAACAAGCTACAAATATAATCTCCAGAATCCACAAAGTGAAAACAAGGAATTTCATATCGCTTCAAATCCCAAAATGACATTAATCTACTTTCGAAGGGAAGTTTCAGAGTTTCGAACGAAGAATCAGAGTGAAGAAACTAGAAGGTATCATACCAGTAATAAGGCCAGAGTGTGTAATCGAGATCGAAGACGATCAAACGAGGCAGGCTATGGTATTGCCCTATGATTTGCAGAGCCTCGTTTTTCACCTTCTCGTCGTCTTCCATCTCTCTCCTTGCAAATGCATAGCCTTGGTTGGTTTCTGAACTTCTTTCTTTTTTTGTAGGTTTTTTTTTGTTTAATTTTTAAAAATAAAAAGGGTGTAAAAATAAATTTGTTAATTTAATTTTCGGAAATATGTCTGATAATTAGATGCTAGCGAGCCGCCGTGGAATCTGACGTGGCAGTACACGTGGCAGAATTGGCACCAATAGGAGAAATGAGCGCATGGAATTGATTGAATAGTTCGCGGCACAGGTTAGTACTGCTCATTGTCTCCCTTCTCTATCTGCCTCTCTTTAAAAAAATCAGTCCCAAAAACTGCGAGGAAGCTCTGAAGCCTGAAAGTCAGAAATTCTCCATCTTCGTCTTCATTTTTCGTTGTTGAGGTAATATCTTCCGTTGCTTTTAATGCATCGTTAATGTTATTTAATTTGATTCCCGTTTTCCGCTTAGAGCTTTCTCAATCTCTGGCGTAATTTTCGTTTCAGTTCCTGTTTTTTCTGGTTTAATTTCAGAGTTTGGTGATTTCTCCTTACAACTTTTCCTAGTTGTAATTTTTGGTTTTTCTGTTATCGAAATTTCGAGCTGATAGAATTGAATTACTTACTTTCCTATAATCTTAGGGTTTCACTTTTTAGAAAAGAACAAAGTCGGATATTTGTGTATGTTTAACTGTATGATTTGGTCCGTTTACGTGGTGCAACTGAGATTAAATGTTATACGACGGCCATAAAGAACATAGCACTACTAAGTTTAGTTCAGGTTCTGATTACTAAGGGCTTGATACCATAATAGATTTCCAAGGGATTACGTAATCCATAAGTGGAGAAGAAAGAGTGAATTTTGATATTGTAAATGGAAATGGGTAATCAGAGCTGTTTGGATAAGACCTTGCCGAAATCTGGTGTGTCTCTGCTCTTGGATTCTTTCCAGTTGGCAAGGTCTTTTGGGTTTCCCTGCTTTTTCTGGAAAAATATCACATTGATTGATTTTCTTGGTCTTGAATTAGTTATGTAGTTCTTATTTATCTTGTCAACTAGTGTAATTAGTATAATTTTCTGTTGTTGTTTATGTTTTTTGCTTTTTGGTAGCAGCTAAATTGCTTCATTTTTAGGGTCGTTGAGTTGTGATGTAGTTGAAACTTTCTTGTTTTGTTTTCTAATATATATTTTGGCTTATAGCTTACCTGGAGCTATAAAGCGTTATGATTGTATGCTACTAGTGCGGTTGTCTGGTGAATCATTTCCCGTTGAACAATGTCTCTTACTGGTTCATTGCAACTGTCTCATGAATTGGGACTTTGCAGGAACCAGAGGTGCAAACAACAATTAAAGGTGCAAGCTTACTTCCAATTTCTTTGAATTTGCTGTACCATTTCATAATTTTCCTTTTCACAAATCTCATTGATATTCTTGAACTCAATTGTCTCCCAGAATGTTATGGTAAGAGGCAAGTTGCACTTATTGAGTGCCACCCTTTCATCGCGTGTTTCGGTATGATCTTTACCCTTTTATTTTTGTGTACAGGCTGGCAGTGCACTCAGGAACACATTTATTCTGTACTAGTTTCTATAACATTCTTTGTCTGTCATGATATTCATGAAGGATTGGAAGATCAGCTCATCTTATGTGCATTTATGTTTGGACATTACCATTGCATCCAGATGTGATAATTTCCGACCAGAGCTTCTGACTATGATTTTTCAGCTTCTTGTTGGTTTCTTCTTAAATTCTTAGATGTTGGTGCATTTTTTTTTTAATTTCTGAAATAAAATATGATATACTCTTGTTGTTTATCTGTGAGTTACATGTTTGTGTTCCATCCCTTTACTTCTATTTGTTTTGTTTTTGCATTATATTCATTGTTGATTTTATGTTAAAAAAAAAACAAAATTTCCTTGTTATTGTACTTTGTTAGAGTGATTCGTTTCTATGCTTTAAAAGACAAATCTTATGGTGTCTTGACTTGTTATCTAATAATTGAAATAATGTCCATGCTCTTTCTCGAAGTGAATATTGGTAGTAAAACTTGAATGATGATTGGAGTATCTTTCGTCCTTTAGTTTTACCACCAGGATTCTTGGAGTCTATATCTGTCTGGCTATTTGAACAGACCAGTAAATCTTAGACCACACAGAAGCAACTATGCCTTGAGACGATCTTCTTTTACGTTAGCTGCCAAAGCATTTGAACTTCCTGCTGTGAAAGCTGCTTCCGTGGCACTGACAAGGTAAATTTCTTAGGCTTCATAAACTCACTGCAGTGTCATAGACTTCACTTTTTATATAGAAAAAAAAAAAACATCACAAAGAGAAGAAAAAACCATACACAATTGTAAATTTTTTTTTAATTCTTATTTATGTTTAATCTGCAATTATGACTGAAAGTTACCAGAATGATATTATTTGACCTCATGGTATGTGCTACCATGTTCCTTGATATGGTGAATTGTGGCCACTGAATAAGCTTCTTTGAAGATAAATTGTGTCAGTAGGTTGTTTTATCTTCAACTGATGACAGATATGCCGAATTTACTTGTATGCTTGTAGTTTAAAAAAATATATGTTTTTTTATATTTTACAAATGCCAGGTGTTATTCATGCATGCAGGTCATGTAATGTTTTACAAGGTTCCCCTCTCATTCTTAAGTTGGTTCCAGCTGTTGGAATTCTTATTTTTGCAGTATGGGGTCTAGCACCAGTTGTGCGTCAGACCAGGACTCTGCTACTCAATGTATGTGCTCTCTTTTTAAGTTAAAAATAAATTGTTGTTTATTGCAGTAAAAGCATTATCTATAATCTAAATCGTCCTGCAGAAGAATGACAACAATTGGAAAAAGAGTAGCACATACTATGTTATGACATCTTATATTCAACCTATCCTGCTCTGGACTGGAGCATTACTTATTTGCAGGTATCTTTATCATGGTGTTGTCAAATTGCAAAAGATGTAACTATCCTGATCCAATTCTATTTTGAGCGGTCCTATTGGTATAATACACCAGCATGATTTTCTTTGTAGAGCACTGGATCCTGTTGTCCTTCCTACAGAAGCTAGCCAGATTGTGAAACAACGTCTTTTGAATTTTGTAAGATCATTATCAACTGTGCTGGCGTTTGCTTATTGTTTATCAAGGTAAGTCTGCAGTCTTCCTCAAACTGCTCAATAAGGCCATTGCTTGAGCTTTAACAGGACAAGATCCCCATCCATTGATCCTTGTGAATATATTTTATTTCTGATTAAGAAAAAAAAATGCTATTGATTGACTGGTAGGGCCAAATGACCTTATTATGCTCGAGCACTTTGCAGACCCCAACTAGCTTTAGAAGAGCTCAACTTCATGCCAATTTCCTCTTTCTTAACATTTAAGATATTTTTCATTTTTTCCTCTGAAAAAAGATGTTTCCGCTAACCCAAAACATGTATAAATCCTTTGTGCAGTGTCATTCAGCAAGCACAGAAATTCTTCACGGAGACAAGTGATCCAAGTGAGGCAAGAAATGTATGTGCTAAAACTAGAACATTCTGAAATTACTTTGTTTTTCAGTTTTCGATTTATATTTGCACTTATCAGTATCCAAATGAAGAGAATTATGAAAAGGAAAAAAAAAGGTAGTTTCAGTAATTTGAGTTGAGCACTGTCTGTTCTTTTGGTTACTGGTCCATCCTGTCTGTGCATCTGCCATTCCTTCGTGTCTTTCGCCTTTGCATATAGTCATTCAACTGAAATGCTACAAAAGTAGCTGTAGGTATTGGTTTATTTTCTATGCACATGCAAGATATGGGTTGTATCATCTTTGCTACATTTGCATTTTGCAGTTTTTTTATTATGCATTAAAACAGACTACCATTCTTTCAATCATCTCAAAATTTCTTTCATACAAGGTTCAGGTGCATGCGAACTGTCAAGTATGACACTTCATATTCTGTTTTGCAACTATGAGGCCATGATTAGATGTAAGATATTTAGAAGCAACATGGTTTTGTTTTCATGGTCATCCACTCTATGTTTCCTCTTTTCTGGAGGATAGCTTATCCTCTTCTCCGTTGTATTTTCCATTTTTCTTCATATATATATATATATATATATTTTTTTATAAAAGAAATTATCTGATGAACTATCCATTGTCTGCACTTCTATTAGAGAGACGCTCACCTATCATTCTTGTTTTATCTTTTTCTTTTTGTGGTTAGCAAAATTGTGAATTTATCATGTTCATTGCATTTTTATTTTCTCTTTTTACCATTTTCTGGTCAGATGGGCTTCCAATTTGCAGGTAGAGCTGTCTACTCGGCAGTATGGGTTGCTGCTGTTTCACTATTCATGGAGTTATTAGGTTTCTCCACCCAGAAGTGGCTAACTGCTGGAGGTCTTGGAACTGTATTGCTTACTCTTGCTGGCCGTGAGGTGTGATGGATTATGTTAACAACTTAATTCATTTCGAATTTTAGTTCCTATGGGCCTTATATTGGTGGAATCATGTTTACATGGAGTATAGAAATTACCTTATTTTTCCCCTTAGCATTCAGAAAAATATAGCTGGCATCACGTTTACATGGCCTATGTGAATTACCTTAATTTTTCCCTTTGGATAAAATATTTCATGCCTAACTTCTTTGAAGATTATATATATGTTCTTTTTTCCCACAAAGCTTGTGTTGTTTCAGATATTCACAAACTTCCTTTCAAGTATAATGATCCATGCAACTCGGCCTTTCGTTTTGAATGAATGGATTCAAACTAAGATTGAAGGCTATGAGGTTTCTGGTACTGTGGAGGTTAGTATTTGAGAATGTTCCTCTTAGGGAAAGGGAAAGAAAGATACACCTGGCTATGCTTTCTGGGTTATTCTTTTAAATGAATATCACTTAGGTTTAATATTGTTTAATTGACTTTTCTGTTACATCAAAAATAGCAAGATAATTCATTGGAGGACTTTCTAATTAGAGAGTTGCTATTTCTTATCATGTACAGCACGTCGGTTGGTGGTCACCAACAATCATACGAGGTGAAGATCGTGAAGCAGTTCACATTCCAAACCACAAGTTCACTGTAAATGTTGTTAGAAATCTCAGTCAAAAAACCCATTGGCGCATTAAAACCCACCTGGCCATTAGTCACTTGGATGTTAATAAAATCAATGTGAGTTACATAGCCTGTTTGTTCTTCATTAGTTGCGCTTGGATTTCGTATAGTGGAACTAAGTTATTTTATACCTCCTCCATACAGAATATTGTTGCTGACATGCGGAAGGTATTGGCCAAGAATCCACAAGTTGAGCAACAGAAGTTGCATAGGAGAGTATTCTTGGAGAACATAAATCCTGAAAATCAGGCTCTTCTGGTTAGAACTTAATCTCTTTAAGCAATCGTTGTCTTCATCTTGAGTTATTGATCATTTCATATATATAACAAATTGGGTAGGTTGAGTTTAAGAAAAATTTGAGCGTCAACTCCATTAGGGTAGTGAGTAAGAAAAACGAACTTAAGAAGTCTTTTATCCCTCAGCGGTTCCCTAAAAGAAATTGTAGGGTCCTTGGTAGTGGGGTTTTGTGGTGAAGGATCTCAAATCCACCCTAGTTCATTTTTGTTGCATCTAGTCTTGCAAGTGCAGGTCGTAAGTCCTTAAATTTATAGTGTAGAGTATATGTCCAGCTGTCTATTTATTAAATGACACATTCTTGGAAGAACTGCTTTGCCATACTGCTTTTTTTGCCCTTCATTTACACGCCTGCTCAGTATTGTCTTTTTTCATTAATATACAATATAACTGATAAGAAGCTTCTTGTTCTTGGGATGGAAAAGAGCCTAAGGTCTGCCAAGTTCACTGCATGAATATATTACAATGTATAATATGCCAAAGTTAGAAAGAGAGAGTATGTCTCTATAATGTACAATGAGGCAGTAGGGCTGTTGATCTCCTAGATATTTGGATTTACTCAATAAATAATTGTTAGAATACTTGCAAATTAGGATGAATGCTTATGGATATGTTTTATTAGGTTTACACTTTTGATGTCCTAATTGTTATATATGTATGTTGCAGATATTGATCTCCTGTTTTGTGAAGACCTCACATTTTGAGGAATATCTATGTGTCAAGGTGAGAAAATTTCTTCCAGTAACTCCTACGACAAAGAATTTAATTTGTCTCTTTAAAATGTTATTTGTATATATGAGCATACTTGGACAAGAACGATAATGCAATTCATTCTTATCTTTTAATTTGTTACAGAAAATTGAGTTCTGAATTGTCTTATATCTGGTCTCTTTCCATAGATTCCCCTTTCTCTGGATGTAGATTCCTTGAGAGGATTACGTGTGGTAAAACATCCAAATGCAACAGTGTATTGTAATTGGTTATTCTCAAGTCCTGTTAACATCTGTATTTTCTTTTAGGTTATGTTCGGACTAAATCTAAAATTTTTGTAGAATCTGTTTATAGAACCACACTTGTTCAATTAGGAAATGATATAAATTCTATTAGAAGATAGGTAAAAGATGACCTTATATGGAACTCCAAGCGGAATTGGCAAGATGTATCAAGTAGAATTGAGGATGCATTTTACCATTTTCACTTTAAATCCCATATGCAGTCGATTTTTTCTTCTAATAGAATTTATATCTTTTCCAAATCGAACTACGAGTGGATTTGCAAATAGATTCTATAATATTTTTTGAATTTATTCCAAACATAATTTCCATCTGATCTACATAAGTGAAACATCTACGTGAAACTTGCTATGTGAGATTTGTTATATGGCCTTTGACTATTGGTACATCCTAAAATCTGTCAGTACAATCGGAAACGAACCTTCCAGACTTACAAGACATGCACAACACATGATAGAAGGTTTATAAATCCCCTTTGCAGCTTGGATTGTCAGGAGTTTCTGTAAAGCATCTGAAGCCTAGCTGAAGGCACTGTCAGAAATCATCTGAATTCATATAAGCTATATACCTTCAGTGAATTACTTTTTAATATATTACATGGGTTTCAAGCTTTTCATTTGGCACCCAAAGTCATTGGCCATAACTGTTCTCTTTCATCATGAGCAAATTTTTTACATTCTACTTTGAAAAGGCCTGCTTATAGTGAGTAACAATGTTATGGTTAAAACAGGAAGCTATATTGCTGGATCTTCTTAGAGTGATCAGCCACCACCGTGCCCGCCTTGCTACACCTATCCGTACAGTGCAAAAGATATACAGTGATGCCGACTTGGAAAATATCCCGTTTGCTGATTCTATCTATAACTCTGGAGGAGTGGCATCTAAACGTCCTTTGTTATTGATAGAACCCCCTTACAGAATAAACGGAGAAGAAAAAGTAAAAGCTCAAAATCGGTCATCACGAACTGGAGAGCAAGATAGCAAGACCACAGGGAGGCCTACACCTGACGCAAAGGCATCAAAGTCTGATTCCAAGTCCAAAGAAACATCAGCAGATGACCCCAAGGCAGATGCCAACACTGGAGAAACACTTCAAAAGTCTGAAATCAAGGACTCTTCGGCTTCAGCAGCATCTATATCTGATAACAAGATAGGTGAAAAGGTAATAGCAAAATCAACATCAAAATCTGCCCCCAGGACAGATGCCAAGGTCGCAGTTGCTGAAACATCACCTTCTGACCATAAAACACAGGATGCTGTTTCAGTTAATTCAACCCAAAACAAGAGTACCTCCGACAAGAAGCAACAAAAAATTGCGAATCTAGGGAGCATCGGACAGAATGCTTCTACAGTTTCTGCAATTGGAACTGGTATTGAGAAAGCAGTTGGGGTATCAGAATCATCCCAACCAAAACAGGATGGGGTGTTGGAATCGTCCCAACCAAAGCAGGACGGTGACAGGTTATCAAGACCTGCCTTAGAGGAAAATATTGTGCTGGGTGTTGCTCTGGAAGGCTCAAAAAGAACCCTCCCACTTGATGAAGAGATGGATTCCCTTCCAACTCCGGCAGATGCAAAAGAATTGGCAGCAAGCCGAAATGGAAATGGGTCTCTAACGGCTGAGAAGGATAAAAAAGAAGGTATACTTAAGGCAACTCCTAACGACCAGTGAGATCAGCTTCGGTTATCTGCACACGAACCTCTCTGTTGTGAATTGCTAATTTTTACTTGACATCAAATTGAAGTCTAGTTTCTCATTCTCTTCTCATAGTCAGGCAGCAGCACAGCAAGCACTTTTTTTAGCTCTGAATTGCTGCTTGGTAAATTGTTACAGCAGATCCAAGGCCTCAAGGCTAGTATTATATGTAACTGATCTACACATGTTCTTGAGCAGTTTAGTCTCTGTATCTTCCATAGAGAAAAAAGAAAAGTTTCTCTGTTCAACATTTTTGGTCAGTGCAATTTTATTAGGCCTAGCATATGAAGAAACCATATTTAATTAGACCTGCCATCTCTAGATATAATTTTTCTCAAAATCAGACTCGTGGTTGTTTTTTGACCAGAAAGTTCAGTGAATTCTAAGAATTACCCCAAATTCTAAACTATTATGAAGAGTTGGTCATATTTTCCTATCTGAGTGGAAACTAAGAGCTGATTGAAACTATATATAATCATCGCATACAATTTATATTCAATTTTAAATTTTAACCTTCACCACCCAAATTGTTAATTCCATCCTCCTATACACAGACGTTGCATTCCATAAATAAAAATGGAAGAAGTACAATTATCAAACTATGAGTATACGTGACAACAATGCCTTCTGTCTAACAAATAAAAATGCAGTCGCATAAATCTTGAGATATTTTTGACAAATCAATCTCATATTCTCCATCCGTACTTCCACTCTGCTTCAATACACTAACAATGCTACAGAAATTGTTACAACAATGGAGACATGGGATTGCCGTTTATTTATTATAGTATCGTATTATCAACCGCAAACACGTGCACACAATCAATTGAAAACTAATCTCATATGCTCTGAATCTAAGTATATTATAGTCGTCTTAAACACTGCACATGCAATCCCTTAAACACCGCACATGCAATCCGGAGCAGGATACGTGTAAAGGGATTGTTTTGGCTTCCTTAACCTGATCAGCCCTTGTCTACTTTCATGCCCTTCAACAACTGCTCGCTGAAACTCGCTCCAAGTAATGCTTTTGTTCAGGAAGAGTTGCCCCGATAAGGCCATATTTGGCCTTATTGTCTTCAAGTTTTCGTAAGTTCGATGTCCCACCTGTTGAAATCACAACCGTTTTAGGCATGCAAACAAATGCATATACATCGTCTCATCAGAGGCACTTTTATTAGCAATAATGAGTTACTTCAATAGCCTATATCGTTCCCTTTGTCCCATCACCAAGAAAAGGCCATAAAGGTGAATAAATTGTTTTTCAACATTCTAAGTTACGTCAGTTCATCTTTAGTCTTTTATTCTCCAAGCCACAAATCCTAAATAATTTTGATGAAAGTCAGATGAAAATTTTTTTCTTGTTGCTATATGATTTTCAAATCCCATCTTCTCACTGGCAGCACAAACCAAATGTTGCCTGCAGCCAGCATAAATCATCATAAAAGTTTCAATTCAATAGAGTTGAACCTCAATAATTTAAGGCTCAACCAACTGAAGCAAAATTAATATATAGCCAAAGAAGAATTTAACCTGTTAGTAAGATATTACTACGATCCTCTAGATGCATTTCAAGGTTCAAAACTATCAGCCTAAGGTACTTACCAATGCATTGTGCATATTTCCTGGAGAAGCAGAGACAAAGATATCACTGTGCATGCCAACATAGTAGTCAACTGCAGCTAGCAAAGAAGCTTTTCCTTTGATGCGGGCACGTTCCTCCGAAGAGGCAAGGCTCTTTTTGTCCTCCATTAGTGGAAACAATTTTCTTAAAGTTGAAATTCTAGCTTCCCCTCCATACACCTAAGAAACATAGTCATTCAGTCAGTCGAAGTTATTGCAGGAAACAGAAGCATACAGCTTGTATTTATTAAACTCAGTTGTCAGTCTAAATACCTTGTGAGAGGCAAGATAAAGGCGAGTACAGTTGTCAAAACCCAGGGCTGCTAGGAGCAATCCTATCTCTTCTGGAGTCAGTGGGCAACGCCCCTGACTTCGCAATTCTTCATCAGTGAACTGGGAATTGAGGACCCTTCCTTGCCAAATCATTTGACGGTACTTGGCCAAAGCCAATTTCTCAGATTTGCCCCCACCAAAATCACAAGCTGAATGTGCAGCCATGTCCTACAAATCACACAGTGACAAAAGATTATTATAATGTTAAAATACAACAACTTAAACTGTTTGAAGGCAGATATCATATCAGGCAACTCTTTAACATTGTCGGAAATGACTATTACAAAAAGAATCTTGCAGTCACTTTACTTCCATTGAAAAAAAAAATCTATATGGCACAACAAAATCACGGTCAGATTCTCATGGGACCACGATTAAATAATTGAGAAATGCCTAGATCTATTGACAGGAAAGCAGTAATCAGGTTTCTGATCTCAATTTTCATTTTCTTTCCTTGCACTGAGTTGTAATTCAAGAATCTGAACTCAAGAGGAGAAGTGAGGCATGCCTTATCAAACCGAAGGTGTAGCACAACAAATTTTCCTGCTTTTTTGTCATTTGCATCAGTAGTCTCTTGCAGATAGTCAGTAGATCCACTTTTTCTAGAACCAGATCTGAGGCGGCTGATAAGGGCATCTCCAAGTTCTCTAATGTGAGGAACAAAAACTAGTGCTTGAAAGTTGACTTTACAACGCAACCTCTGAATGTCCATGGGCAAGTTGTCAAAAGATAGACGGTGAGAGAATGGAGAAATTGCAGCAATCCCATAGCTGGACCAAACAAAGCATATTAGCGATCGCAGATATTATAAAATATAAAAACAGATCACAATGTTATCCGGCAGTCCAGAAATGGAACACCCATGAAATCCATCCAGCAGCAACTACTTAACTAAACTAAGTTCCATAGTATCCAAATATTTCCAGGACTTTTTTTTTTTTTTTTTTTTTCTGTTGACAAAAATTTTCAAAGATGTCATACAGAACGCAAAAGTTCAGCCAGATCTATCAAGATGGATAGACAAGGGTGCCATGGGGAAAAAATTATTTTTATCTGGAATAACCTCACAGCATAGAGGTACAACTAGCTCAAAGAACCATCCTACGGAAACACAAAAGAGTAAGGAAAAAAGATCAACCTCTGCAGAACAGGCAACACGTTCTCTAGATACCAATTGGCAGAAGCATGTACAGGTGCTGTTTTAATTCTGGTAGCTCGGATCGCGGTGGCATAATACTCTCTTGTGCTCCATGAGAATTCAGCAGGCAGTTCTTTAACTATAGAAATATCATCCTTCAGTACATTAACAAAGTGATCCACATCAAATATATCCACGAATGAACTGCAAGAAAAAACTAAGGAACATGAGTGTGCGCATTCCTCAAAACTATGAAAAATTATGATAATAAGTTGCTTCAACTAAAAGTACCTTGAATCTTGCCATACAGGATTCACTTCAAGATAGGGGATCACAAGAGTTGCATTCAGTATCTTAGCAACTGCAACTGCATCGCATATCTGATAAACAGAACAACTCAACATATGAGTGATTGGCTAAAATCTTAAGAACATCTTACTGCAAATATTTAATTAACAAGAATTATAAAAATATCTCATGTACTTACCCCCATTCTCTGCTGGTTTAAACCCCCATCTAGAAATACCTGCAGGTATCCCTCAGATTTCTCTGGTACTGCTGCTTGCAAAAAATGAATAAGTCAGTCAAAGAAAAACAAGATCCTTGAAACCAGAATAGGATGTATATATGTATGCACAATGATTTCAAGTTTCACTGTTTGTCCAGATTAACAAAGTTTTTCTTTTTTTTCACAGATCAAACCCATAGGGTAGTCTCACTTACAGGAGGCATCTTTAGACTGGACGAATGGTCTCCATCCTTGGTCAGCCAAAGGCATCCAGAGATCAGACTGCTCTGAATCTGACTGAATAAGAAACAGAACACAGATGAATTCAGTGCACAAGAAATTCATGAGGAAGGAAAAAAGAGGGGGCAAAGAATGCTACTCACACTTTGACGATGTAAAGCGCTCTTAAGAAGTGGCAAGTGCCTAGGTTTAGGAGTATTCCATTCCTGAAGCAGAAATCATTTATCAAATCATTTAGCTGATACCAAGTAAACCCATTTCACAAAACACGTCCTAAGAAAAATAACATGGCTACAGGCATGTGTTTGCTTGAATTTCTAGACTCACATCCCAATTTACTTTAACCCAGACACGTGTTATTCATGTATATAAGCAGAAGTTATCTTAGAGTACCGGTTTCCTATTTTTCCAAGGAGCAAAATAACAAAAGAGCTTCCCTTACAATAACTCTCACCATTCACCAAACCTGATCTTATCAACTCATAGTTGACTGTAACTCCTGTGGTAGTTACCTACCCAACAATGGCGCTTATACAATTCTATCCAATTTAGATGTTGACATGTGACAATATGACACCAAGAAAATCAAGATAAACCTTACTCTCTATCTTTGGTAACCTTCTACACTTTAGTATCTGGCCTTTCCGATTTTCAACTTTCCATAAACCAGCTGCTAACTAATAAAATATATAAAAGAACAAACAATACCATAAAATTAAAGTCTACGTATTAACCAAGTTTCTAATTTTGACAAACATTTCTGTAAATAGTTACTCTAGAGATTAATAAATAAATTTTCGCCAAAAGTTGGGATTAATTCCCATCAACATTTCCCAAACAGAAAATGCCCATTAACACAGACATCCAAAAATCAAAAAAGAAACTAACTTCCATGGAGAATCTATGCCGATGCCATTTTCCATCAAAGCGAAATAAAGCAGAAACTTCCCAGTTTTTCTCAGCCGAAAACGACAAGATAAAACAAAAAGTAAACCGCTAGAAAACAGAGACAAACAGAGTCAAAAACTTACCGAGAACAAGGAAGGCGAAGCATGGCTGAAGGGAGTAAACAAACAAGGCAAGAAAACAGGAAACAGAATAAGAAAAAGCCCAGCAAGAGCTCCTCTTCTTTGAGTCTGAAAGACAAAGCTCTGGTACTGAACCTTCATTTTCCCGAAGCTGAAACCCAGATCCAGCTCTGAGTACCTACCTCTCAGTCTCGTCAATTGACAATGAAACTCAAACAACTACGAAGAAGATAAGAATGTCACTGAATGAAAGAAAGAAAGAAGAAGAAACTCATCACCACCTCCACCCACCAAAAACAACAACCGCAATCACATGAATCTCTTTGTTTCCTCTCTCCTTTCTCTTTCTCTCTCTCTCTCTCTCTCTCTCTCTCTCTCTCTCTCTCGACACTTTTCACTCCTTTTCTAGCCTCAATATATCGTGTGAGAGATACACTGAGAGAGAGGGTTAAGGCATCTCACATGGACACCTGTACGATTACGCGTGTCGTTTTCCTGGGACCAGACCGTGAGAGAGAGAGAGAGAAAGAGAGAGATCGGTGAAGAAAGCTAAAAGATTAAAAGGAAAAAAAAAATGGCATCTCGCACACTGACCACGGTTTTCCTTTTGCTGTGCAAATTCTTTGTTTTGTCTTGTTGCGTCTGTTTTTCTTTCTTTTTTTTTTTTTTTTTTTACAGTGGGTTTTTGTGCAGTATAGATATGATTAGGGTTTGAGATTTAGTATGACCGTTGGAGGAAGGAGCACACTTAGTGAAAAGTGACGTCATCTTCATCTTCTTCCCTTTTTCCATGAAAGCTTGTTTTTTTTACCCAGCACCGACAGTCGTATGTCTGGTAGATGACAGGGAGAGATTCTCCCTCTTTCTGGGTCCCGTTGAGATGGGAAAAATCTATTGCTTCTGTTCAATGACGTGATTTACTCTTAATTAGTAATTAACGAATTTGTTTATCATTATATTTATGTTTAATTAACTTAATTATTTAATAACATTTATATCTTTTTTAAAAAAAAAAAAATTTATAAAATATTTTAATTTACTTTAATAAACATGTATGGAACCAATGCATACTATTAAATGAGTCTAGTCAACATCCAAGTTTTCTTTGGGTTGCTTCATTAAATTAAAAAATAATCATAAAAATGTCACACAAAGTATATAATAAAATAAAATAAAATAAATTTTATAATAAAACAAGGGTATAAATATAAATAAATAAAAAAATCATTCAAACCACACAAAATTACTAATTCGATAATTTTTTTTTTAAATATAATAATTATATCTGAAAATACAAATAAATAAAATAAAATTTTAAAAATTATTATATCGTATATTAATAAATTATTTTGGTGAATTTAAATTACTAAAATTTATTACAATTAAATATATTTAATTTTTTAAAATTTAGTATTTACAATAAACCCATAATATATTTTTTATGTATTAATATTAACAAAACAAGTCTTTTATTCTAAAAGTTGAGGTACATCATTATGGACCTAAAAAAACGAGGCAAAAGCTAGACTCCATGACTTTCTTATAAAATACACACACACACACACACACACATATATATATATATATATATGTTTTTTTATAGCACTTGTATTTATATGCTTATGAGATGCCATGGTGGTCCAAAATTTCACTTGTTAAATGTTATATATTTTTTAATGTGTTTATTCTTTTCGTGATATGAAATTAAAAGAAGAGGACATAGGTGTAGGGAAGAAAAGGTAGAAAGTGATGATGGGAAATTGAAACTTTAATTAAATCATATCATTAAATTATGCTAAACATAGCCTACGAAAAAGAAGAATTTTAGATAGGTGTTTTTTGTGGGTCATTAAACCAAGCTTTTGTTAAGGTGTCTCAATTATGATAGAAGATTAAAATGTGTTAAGAATGATGTATATAAAATGTTTCAATTAGCTAATTTATTTATAATATATATATATATATATAAAGGTTGATATAATTTTTCTTTACAAAAGGGTATTTTTCAATTTCTTATATATAATCACGATCATATTGTAATATCGAAAGATTATTTTGTATGTGTTTATGTTTATATATATATGTATTGAGAATATATTGTGATTATGTTTTAATAAAATTATAATATCAACTTATTTTTTAAATGATAGTTGTAATTATAAATATGGATGAAAAAATTAAACGGATTATCAGTAATTTTGTTTGAATCTAAATATGGGTTGAATTTAGTTATATTAGATTTAAAAAGTTAATATGTTAAAATCGGTTTTGGATGATGATATGTAGGGTAAAAGACTATTACTTATTATGGCAAGAAAATTCTGAATCGAAAATATTTAGATTAGAAAATTCTTAAATTTTGTCTTATAAACAAGATGAATATTGAGTCGTTTAATTGATATTGATCAATTTTTTTTTTTTTAAAGTATAAGATTATTTTTTACTAAATATTTACAGATTCAATCGCACGATCTTATAATAAACATAAATTATAAGTTTGTTATCACGAATAGTTCTTATAAATGATCGAACTAATGACGTATATAATAACTGAATTCTCGATATAGATATTACATAATTAATTCTCATCATTCAAATACTACGGGTGGAATAATAGCGAATGAACTTAATTTTATTTTGTGTATAGTAAAAAAAAAAAAAATATACATATATATTATGAATAAAATAATAATAATAAATTAATACAATAATAATAAACTAATGAAATTTAGAAAATCTCAAAATAATAATAATAAATATAAAACAATTAAAATAATAATTTTTGTCCTCATATCTAATCAATAATTAACTTACTAGATTAAATGAACCAAACTAATAATTCCATCAAACTAATAGCTACCTATTAAAAAAACAAAAAATTAAATAATATATCCTATTGGATTATGCCATAAACATTAATCAACTTAATCTTAAAAAAAAAAATACGACCATATTAATTTAATATGATTACTTAAATAATAAAATATATATATTACGAAATATTTATTTATCATAATTATAATAATTTATTAAGATAAAATATAAGTTAATAATTATAATGTTGTTAATCATAATTTAATAAATAAAAAATGGGTGATTAGTAGGATCTTAAACCCAACAAAAACCATGGTTAAAATGTAAAAGCTCAAAGCTTAGGAAAATGGAAAGATTGAATTATATTAGCAATAAGCGAAAACAATTAAGAATTTAAGGTTTAAATTCCTTATACGGTAAATCAGAATACCCAATAGGGTTACGGAAATACTCATTTATAGCAGTTTAAAGTAGTGAAATAAATTGTTAAAACAAAACGAAATAAAATCCTATGAAGTTAACCTCCGCTGGACAACTCTGATGGGGTTCGGGAGGTGACCTCTATTCGCAACCCTCTTGCTGTTCGAGATCTGAATTTTGATCTTTTTTATCTGAAATGATTAAATAGGGGAATGAGTTACATTAGTACAGTAAGAATATCACACTTAACACCGATATGAAAAATTAAAGGTTGGTAAAAACTCATAAAACAACTAATAGAGCTATTATTTCTTTTCAAATAAACTTGTTTAACTTAAAAAAACTATTATTTTATACTTACCATTATGAGTTTCCAAAACCGACCTATGAAGACAATACCCGAATAACATTGTGATTTCATATTCAAATGAGCAATAATAACAATTATCTTCTTACCTGCTTACTAGTACCCCTAAGTGTCCATAAGGATCTTGTCTACGTGTTGACCCAATATTCAAGTTATTGATTAACCGGTCGTCTCCATACCTTGTCCGGTAATGGGCGCCAAACATACCACCACTTCAATACCTCATCCGGTATAAGAGTGAATTATTCCTTCCAACCTCTTCTGGTATGAGACTTCTTAGCCATGTTCGACTGAGATAATGCCCACGGTAAAATTTTACTTATATACCGGGTTCGTACACCCTTCTCCAAGATACCTAATAAGTCTTTCATACATAGATTCTCATCATTAATCAATCACCAAATCACATACCAATATCACATTTTGACCAATCAACAGTAAGTCACGTAAATAGACAACACATAAATCAAGAAAACACGATTAAGATATTTATTTGCAAATAAATCAATAGATGAGGACAATATGGGTAGATAAACTAAGTAAACGAGAAAACAATTAAAACCAATTATTTAAAACATATGATATAATAATAAGCATTTTAGGCAGTATATGAGAAAATAAACAACAAGCTAGGACAATTATACACTGACTGGTTCCAGCTCAACTTGTGACTTGTAATTAATTTTAGGATTTTCTAATTTTTACAAAATATAACGTTATTGATTATTAAACTTCAATTTACCATAACAGGAAAAAAGAGTGAGAGATTCTTACTCCGGATCGGTGTTAGAAATAATATACTTTTCACTGTATCTCTTTGCAGTCTCCGAATTTCTTGATTTTTTTTTGCAAAAATTAAAATATATGTCACGTATCATAAAATACCCTAAAAAGTCAAAATAGGTGTTTTTAAACTCTTTCAGCCAATTTAGGGTTCCGTTACGGCTGTGGTGTCATGCTCCGGCACCGGCTCCATCGCCCGCAACTGCAGTTTCTCTTGGCCTGGCTGTTTTCAACCGGTTTTGTATGAAAGCCTGCAAAAAATCAAGTTAGTAGGCCTCTGTTGGTCGGAAAAGGTGAAAATCGAAACCCCACCGGTGGAAGGGTCTCCAGGTGTGGCGGCTCCGCTGTTCATTTTTTGCGGTTGGGGTGTTTCTTCGACTAACTTACATCATAATAAAATGAGGAACACAACGGTAAAAAAATCATGGAAAACTAGAAATAAGAAATGGGAAGGGGCTCATCGGAGAGGGTTTTGGATTTCGGCTGAATTATCACTCATATTTTTTGGCTCACCCATCAACCTTTCAGCTCTGATATGGGCATATGAAGATTCAGAATTAAATTATGAGAGGAGGGGAGGAAAATCGTACATTTTCTGCGTCGGTGGTGGCTCCAGTGCGACGACAACTATGGCCGGTCTCCTTCTCTAGCATCTAATTCACTTTTCGGCTGCCCTTCTTCTTCATCTCTAGTCATCCCTTTGTCGGCTAAGGTTTTGGTTCCCTACGAAGAGGAGTTTAAACACTCATCTCCATTCGATCCAGGCTATCTGTTTGAGTCGATGTGGAGCGAGGAGAACCGTCCGATCGTTGCTTGTTTAAGCCGATCACGTGTGAGCATCAGAGTCATCTATCAATATTAATCTCATCCGTCTGATCGCGTCTGAAGATAAAATAGATCTAAACCGTTTGTGTGTGCGGGACGCGATCTGAACTGTTGGATCACCCAGGCACGCAGATCGCCCACGTGACCTCCCGCATGGAAACGATGTCAGTGTGTCCGCCACACAATGAGTTCTGACTCACTGTTGTTGTTGACGTGGCCGTCTCACGTGGTTAAATTTTTTTTTTTTTTTATGATTTTACCCCATGTTTTGAATTTTGTTTTCAAAAGCATCCCCTTTTATTAACAGTTTCTCTTTTTTTTCCAAAATTATTTTCAATTTTATCCCTAAATCTATTCTTCTCAAAAATTTCACAAAATTAAAATATAATAAAAATTAAATTATTTTAGAGCTAAATTTTTGGGTCCGGGTATTACAACTCTTCCCCCTTAAAAAAAAATTGGTCTCTCAATTTTGTCGCCCTTTTACTAATTAAACAGTTGGGAGTACTAGGCTCTGAAGTCCAATTCTAACTCCCAAGTGGCTTTGTCCTTTGCATGATTCTGCTATAAGACTTTGATGATGGGAATTTTTCTATTGCAAAATTTAGTCTCTCAATTTTGTCGCCCTCTCACTAATTAAACAGTTGGGGGTACTAGGCTTTGAAGTCCAATTCTAACTCCCAAGTGGCCTTGTCTTTTGCATGATTCTGTTATAAGACTTTGATGAAGATAATTTCTCTATTGCGAAACACTCTACTCTTCCGGTCCAAAACACCTACCGGTACCTCCTCATAGGATAAATTCTCCTGGAGTGAAAATGGCTCGTGAGACAGGATATGCAAGAGATCTGAGTTGTACTTATGTAGCATAAATACACGAAATACCAATCTTGTCCAATATCTCAAATGGTCAAATGAACTGGGATTTAATTTTCTTTTATGACTAAACTTATTGATGCCCTTGAATGGGGTGATCTTAAAAAACACCCGATCACATTTATCAAATTTTAAATCTCTTTTTCAGGTGTTCGCATAACTTTTCTGTCTATTTTGAGCTGTCTAGATGTTCTTCATAATTTTAACTATCTTAGCTATGGTCTTTTCTATAAGATCTGAGCCAAACAATTTTCTATCACCCACCTCTTTTAACAAGATCAGCGATCTACAGGGGTTGATCATAATGTTTCATATGAGACCATGTTGATACTTGTTTGGTAATTATTATTATAGGCGAACTCTATGAAGAGCAGGTGGTTATCCCAATGTCCTCCTAAGTTTAAAACACAAGCTCTAAGTATATCATCGAGTGTACGAATTGTTTGTTCTAACTATCTATCTATTTGAGGGTGGAATATTGTGCTGAAAGACAGTTTCATCCTCATTGTTTGTTGAAAAATAGGTAAAAATCGAGAGATGAACTTGAGATCTCTGTCGAATATTACTGTCATTGAAACTCTATGTAACTTGATTATCTCTTGGATATAAATTCTTGCTAGCTTATCTAAGAGGTCTATCATTTTGATGACCAAAAAATGAGAGGACTTAATGATTCGATTAACAATTACCCATATGACATCATGTTCTGAACGTGCCTTAAGCAACTTTGTTACAAAATTCAAGGTGATATGTTCTCATTTCCACTTCAGGATGGGTAATGACTGAAATAGCCCACAAGGGCGTTAGTGTTATGTCTTAACCTATTGACATATATGACACTTGTAGACGAAATCAACAATTTCTTTTTTCATCATGCTTTATCAAAATTGGGGTCGCATATTCTGATACATCTTACTACTTCTGGGATGCATGGTGAACTTTGAGCTATAGACCTCTGTCATAATAATCTTTTTTTAGTTCACTATCATCTGAAACACACATTCTGTCCTAAAACCTGAATAATCCATCACTAGAGACTCAAAATTCTGGATTTACCTCATGTTCTGTATCATTTCTGAGAGCTGCTAGGATGGAATAAGTCAATTAGGCTTTCTTTATTTTCTGAATCAATTTAGGTTAAACAGTTAGATGGGTCAGACATATAACCCTCTTCAAGTCCTAAAGTTGTATATGTTGCGTAACATCTATTACTATACATTTAGAACCATTAAGTGAGCCAATATACCTGTACTTTTTCTACTGACCATGTCACCTACCACATTGACCTTACCTGGGTGATACAAAATCTTACAATCATAGTTCTTGAGGAGCTCTATCTAATTTCTCTTATACATGTTGAGATCATTCTGAGTGAATATATGCTTCAAGCTATTATGATCTGTATAAATCTCAAAATCTCCTCATATAAGTAGTTACACCAGATTTTCAAGGCGTGGATAATAGCAGCAAGTTTTAAGTCGTTGGTGGGATAACTCTTTTCATGACTTTTTAACTGTCTAAACCCATAGGTTATAACCTTTTCATACTGTATCAAAACACAACTCAACTCCAAGTAGAAGACATCACTTATACATTGTGCATCCACCTGTCCCACTCAGCAGAGCCAAAATTAATGTGGTAGTCAAACGCTTCTTGAGTTTCGTAAAGCTCCTTTTGTAGTTCTCATTCCACTCAAACTTGACATTCTTTTTTGTAAGCCGAGTCAAAGGAATGTCTAGGCTAGAAAATCATTCTATAAACCTGCAGTAATAACTTGTCATTCCCAAAAAGTTACGAATCTGCTTAATCAAAGTCAATTTCTCTCAACCAAGTACCGCCTCAACCTTTTTGAGATTTACTGATACCTCATCCTTAGATATTATGTGCCCTAAAAAGGTAGTTTGCTTGTGTCAGAACCCACACTTGTTCAATTAGAAATTTAATACGATAGGGGTTGGGTTGTAAAGATTTTAAAAGGAGGAGAAAAATTAGAAATTTAATAGGAAAAAGGAAATCGATGGTTCAAATTCGTTCTAGAGATCAGACAGCTCTGGGATGCCATATTTAAGCTCCTTTTTTCCTACCTTTTCGAGAGAAGAACCCTAGAGGAAAGAAGGGGGAGGGGAGGTGAAATAAAGGATGGGAGAGGAAAAAAGAAGAGAGATAGCAGTGAAGGAAAGAGAAGAAGAGGAAGAAGAGACGACGGTGAAGGACGAAGAAGAAAAAGAAGATCAGCGCATGCGATCGAAAAGCATCGTGTAATACGCCTTGTGTAAGGGGCAGAGGAAGAGAGAGGAGAAGTAGGATTCGAGCGCTCAAGGAAAAGGTGGTGCTATAAAAGGCCAGAAGTGAAAAATTACTTTGGCTACGAACTCCGATCCGAAGAGAGCTTAGGGAGAAGAGAGATCGCACTAGGATTCTATATCATCTTTGTAATCATGGGTAAGTACAATCTGCTCCTCACAACTCAAATTAAAAGTTATATACTAAATTCTTGGCATGGTACATTAGGAAATAGATCCAATGAGGGGGTGTGTGTGGCTGAAAGGTGGGGATGGGTATATGGCATGGAGTAGGTCAGTGCATGTATTTGGGGTCAGGTAAAGGTCGAGGTGTATGGCCAAGGAAAGGCTGGTGCGTGTGTGTGGCAGTGTACTGCCGAGGTATAAGGCGAAGGGAAGGCCGATGTGCGTGCATGGCTATGTATTGCCAGTGTATTTATGGGGCCAAAAGAGGGTTGGTGTGTGTGTGTGGCTGCCAAATGCTGGTGTCTGTGGCTAAAAGGCCAAGATATGTGTGTGTGGCTGAGTGAAGGCCGTTGTGATGTTATTGTGTGCGTGTGTGGCTAAGTGAGGGCTGTTGGGTTGTGTTAGTGTGTGCGTGTATGTGTATGGCTGAGTGAAGGTTGGTGTGTACATGGGTGATATGGTTTGACTGCGCTAGTAGGATATCAATTAGGGTTGTTACTATTGCATTTTCTACTGGGTCATAGTGAGGAACCGATGTGGATATATTGGGGCTGATGCAGTTGGTATGATTCTGCATGTGTTTAAGATCAAAGTATTTTGTATACAGGTGTAGAGTATTGTATGAATGTCATGGATTGTGGCATATGGGCTAGTTAGGTCTCTGTAGGTACAAGATACATCTATGGTGATAAGGAGATAGACTAGTCAATATGGTTATTTAGTTAGAAAAAAGGATGGAGACATTTAAGTTAGAGTGCTGAGTAGGAACTTGACAAGTTATGCAAGAAGGAGACTTAGGGATAACAGAGGAGGTGTTTGGGATTATAAGTAGGTGGAGTGGATTGAATTAAATTTATAGAAGTTGAACAGAACTCTGAAACAAAAATAAAAGAGGGTTGAAGGGTATAAAGGAGTACTTTGGAAACCTATCGGACGAGTTAGGAATCTCAGTGAAAAGATAACAAACTTTTGTTTTACGAAAACAAAAGTTAACAAGGAAATTAAATGAGCACTGGCTTGTACAACCACATTTAGTTGTAATATATTTTCTTTCCAATTTTTTGGTGTGATATGTATATTCTATTTACTGAGCAATGTAGCTCATTATATTGTAAATTTCAGAGAATGTAAAACGAGAAATAAGAACTAGAAGATCAACAATCATGCCGCCAAACTTAAGCACTTGCAAGGACCTTCCTCGTTATTAACTAGATTGAATAATTGAGAGTTGGTTGTAGGGTATGATCGATACTATTGTGTATAGGAGGAAATACTTGCACTTTTGCGCTTTATTTTAGTTAAAAGGTGTATCATTTCTTGCAGAGACAACTTGGTAGAGATGTGAAACATGAATATATATATTTACTTGATTCAGGATACATGAAATAATTACCCTTTGAATAAGATTTATGAATCAGAATGATATTATTAAATCCCTCTCATATATGACATTATAAACAATGGTAGTTGTACGAGCTACAACCGACCCTTATGGATACGGATTGTTATATTACCCCATGTTTTGAATTTTTCTTTCAAAAGCATTCCTCCTTATTCAAAGTTTCCTTTTTTTTTTTCTAAACTTGTCTTCAATTTTATTCCTATATCCATTTTTCTCAAAAATTTCATAAAATTAAAATAGAATAAAAATTAAATTATTTTAATATATTATTTTATTAATTGTAAAATTATTCTGAACCAAATTTTCACACTCGAGCATTATATAAAAAATTAAAAATAAAATATTAAATATTTTTTTTCATACTAACACACACGAATACTTGTGTATATATACATACATATAATATTAATTATGTATACATTCTTATATATATGTATACTTAAAAAAAAAACACTAAAACAAGTAAAAAATTTCGTTATGCAACTCAATATTTAAAAAAAAAAAAAATTACGATGATATTAATTTCCTATGATTACTTCAATAATAAAATATACCCGAAATATTTATTTATCAAACTTGTAATAATTTATTAAGATAAAATATTAGTTAATAATTATAATTTTGTTAATCATAATTTAATGAATAAAAAATATGTGATTAGTAGGATCTTAAACCCAATAAAAACCATTGTTAAAAATTTAGCAATAAAATATTAAATATTTTTTTTTATATTAATACATATATACACACACATAATATTCATTATGTATACGTTCATATATATATATATATATGTATATGTATATGTAAAAAATTTCAAAAGCTGGTCCAACAAAATAAGACAGGGAACATTTTCATAAAACCGGCCCAATGTTGGATTATTATGGATCAACACATTTCTCTCTCTCTCAGTCTCTTACTAATATTTTGGGCCTTTAAATAATATTTTTATCTTATTATTATTTTTTAGAATAAAAATATAATTTAATTTCTTCACATTCTATACATATAATATTTTTTATATCTCAATATCTATAACCTAGTTTTTTTTATTATTTTATGTACACATCAAAATTCATGTTATTTGAGTAAATTTTTCTTTATTTTTTAAATGTTTCTAGTCCACAAGTACATTATTATAAGTAGATAATATTGATTTTATAACATTAATTTTTGAAATCGTTTGTTATTATATATTAATTTTTAATAATTAATAATTATTCTTTAGGTATACTATTATTACTTATCTCGCTTCATAAGAAATTATGAGTATGAATTAAAATATTCATTATACGTATTTTTATTATAAAATTATATTATAATTAATTGTATATACTATGTAATTAATAAAATAAATGAATATTCACTTAAAATATATTTAATAAGGAAACAGCGTCGTTTGGAGGAAACGGTGCCGTTTGGTAAAGAGGTGGAGGAAACGACATCGTTTGAATAAGAGGAGGAGGAAACGACGTCGTTTGGAGAAGAAAGAGTGGACAGTTGGGATGAAGTGAGATGGACGGACAGGATGAGAGGCAGGTGGGGTATGAATAGGAGAAGGGAAAGAAAAAAAAAAGAAATAACAAGAGGAAAAAAAAAGAAAGAAAACAGAGAAGAGAGATCGGGGGGAAGAGAAGGTTCAAGAGAGAGACAGAGGAGCTGGAGTAGGGAGGAATGATAAAAGAGAGAAGGAGAAAGAGGACGGACAGTTCGAGCCACGGGAGGAAGAAAGATGGAGATGGGAGGTATGGTAAACTTTAAGTTTCATGTGTAAGTGTGGTGTGGATTTGAATTTGTGATCTTAGGTTGAGAAATCTAGGTTTTGTTTGGGATATAGAGTAGAAAACTACGATGCAGGGAACAGGCAGGTGTGGATGGTAGGTGGAATCATGGAAGGGTGAAGGATGTTCACGGAGGAGGCCGCGGGAGAAGAGAGAGTGAAGGATTCGGTGAGTGAGAGAGGTCCGCGAGAAAAAGAAGAGATTCTGTGTAAGTATGAGTGGAGGTACATGGAGGAGGCCACGGGAGGAGAGAGTGAACAAGGAGTTCGGTGAGTGAGTGAGATTCGTGAGAGCGATGAGATTTTGTGTGAGTATGAGTGGGGTGTATGGAGGAGGCCGCGGGAGGAGAGAGAAAGAGGAATGCGGTGTATGATCGATATCCGTGAGAGAGATGAGAGTTCGTAATTGTGAGCGGGGATACTTAGAGTAGGCCGCGATAGGAGGGAGAAGGAAAAGTTCGATGAGTGAGGGGATTCGTGTAAGAGAAGAAGTGCTGTGTGGTTGTGAGTAGAGGTAGGCATGGAAGGGTAGAGTGTGTGTATGCTGGAAATTAGGGAGTAGGAAAGGGAGGCCTGTAGAGCGTAGGTGTGAGGTATCGGGATAGAGGTGTGTTGGTGTAGCTGTGTGGTGTGAGGGTATGAGTGGTATATAGGGTGGTATAGCTGCTGTAAATTTAGTAGTTGGCGAGGGAACATTACTGGTGTGTGTGTGTGTTAAATGTTAGTGTGTGTCCTATGGGAGACGCGTGTAGGTTCGGTATACAGGTTAAAGGTATAGGAGAGCTTCAGGACAATGTGGTAGAGGGAGAACGAGATGATATTATTCTTGAGTTGGTAGCATTGGAGGGACGCCGATATTGGTTGTCACTACCTAAAATGAGTAAGTTGATCGCCGATAGTGGTGATGATCGCGAGACTCCGACGGACAAGGGATTGGGTCGCTGATATTGGTGACGGGAGAGAATGGTATCGGCGTGTGTGTGTGACCTGTTAGGGATCAAGAGGTAAAATGTTTATTGATGGTCGTCAATACTGATGATGGGTAAGAACATTTGTACGGTTGGGGTGACATCGAGAGACGGTCATACTTGATATGCATAATATTTAAATTACTGGAGGGTAAGTATTAGTCATGTGTAGTTCCATGGTGGTATAAATGTATGACTTAGGTTATGTACATAGAGTACATATAGAAATACTGGGTTTCCTATTGTTGCATATGATACTTGTAACTTAATTTTTACTATATTGAGTTATATGTACTAACTCTTTATCATTCACAGATGAAGTAGGGATGGAGTCAGGATCGAAGTTGCTGGTTTCCGAACCTAGCGTATAGAGCAACAGAGTAAGAATTTTTTTTATGAGTATAATAGAGTGTGTAAAAATTAATAATAGTGTATATAGTGTGTCTGCTAGAAGTGTATGATGTTGTATTTCACTATGATGTACATGTAGGATTGTAGATTTATCTTTGACTTTGAATAATGGATTGCAATAAGGTTTCTATGTGTGTATGATTGATTTAAAATGAAACTTTCATATCTAGTCATAAAATTATTTTAGACTGCACCATTAAAAAAAAAAAAACGGGGCGTTACAGTTTCATATCCGAAACAGGTAAAAAAAATTTTACTTGATAAATATAACTTTTTATTCATTTCATTTGGAATGAATTAAAGAATATTAGTGGGTCCCACGCTCCAAATTTCACCTCTACGTGCACGAAATAATTATATAAATGGTAGGTAATAATTATAAAAATTTAAAAACCAAAGTATACCGGTGAAACTATCATATGATTGGTTGGTCAGTTTTAGGTTTGGTTCACCTGTAATTATAAACCTCCAAAATTTTAATTTACCATTGGTAAAATCATTTTTTACTACGAGGAGCGTCAGAATGGTAAAATTTGGAGCTACATGGTTAAATTTTTATTTTTAACCGTGACGGTTATAAATATAATTATTTTCAAAATATAATTATTAAAAGAACATGAAAAATACGTAACCGTAAAGAACAGGAAATAATCGAGTACAACTCACCACACCGCACCGATTACAATGCACCTAAAGAAATACTAATTTTCATTTATTTCCGGAGAAATAAATAAATTCCAGTTACAGATCGAAGCAGTTGGGCAGCTCACCGATCTCAACAATGGCTCTTTAATTGCTCTCTCTCTCTCTCTCTCTCGTTCTCTCTCTAGGTAGCTCCTGTTCTGTATCAAAATCTGTATAAATTCATCTCGTTGCCTACGGAGTAGCTTATCTTCACCTCTTTATCTCTATTCAATGGCGGGATTTTTGTCGGTTATCAGGCGTCTATACCTCACTATCTACAACTGGACCGTCTTCGTTGGATGGCAAGTTCTTTTTGCATTCTGCACTGTTGGAGGAAAATGCAAATATACAAGTATATTTATATGTGTTTTGAAAATTACAGGGCTCAGGTATTGTTCCTTGCTTTGAAGACCTTAAAGGAATCAGGTTACGAGCATGTCTACGATGCGGTCGAGAAACCTCTTCAGTTCGCTCAAACCGCGGCCGTTCTGGAGGTATTAATCACCACAACTACATAATCTCTCTTTTCCAGGAAAAGGAATTTTTCTCTTACAATGCGACATGGATCTTTTCCCGTGAAAAATGGTTTCGAATCGAATTATTGATTCGTCAATCGTCTAATTCGGTTATATTAGTGTGGACTAATTTATTTTTCTTGTTTTTGGCTGGTATTTGAACTGTATCGACGAGCAGATTCTTCACGGTTTGGTAGGTTAGTGTTAGTTCTCTCATTATCTATTTTTGGATGGGAAATAAAAATGAAAAACTCTCCGTTGA
Source organism: Carica papaya (assembly GCF_054855325.1). Lineage (NCBI taxonomy): Eukaryota > Viridiplantae > Streptophyta > Magnoliopsida > Brassicales > Caricaceae > Carica > Carica papaya. Next base: position 972,023 of record NC_142312.1, on the reverse strand, counting down.
ATTTAATTTAAAATATAGTTTTCGTTTGATTTGGTTTCTATTTCATCAATTGAAAAGGTTTGGTTAGATCTCCCGTTATGGCGACACTGCCACAGATAAGTTCGAGGTTGTATTTGACTTGGGGCATTCTGTGGAGTTTCCCCGAGGTTAGAATTCTGAAATCTTTCATTATATGTGGCAATTATCTGTAAACTTTCATTTTATTGACTTACTGACGATAACAATTGGCAGGTTAGGTCTCATATGATTGTTAGCTCACTCGTTATTAGCTGGTCCGTTACTGAGGTGATTATTTCTAGACTCTCATCTCTTTCGCTCAGCTGTTTTAATTACCTGCAGATCAAATTCCTTATGCTTTCTAATTGTTCCTCTTCTTTGTATATATGGAAAATTATTGCATTGTGATGCAAATTACTGCTGCCTATATACATTAATAATAGCAGTAGTCAAATTATATTTTACTTCGTGTTCTTAGCAGAGTAATTTGCAGCTTGAAGCATGAGCTAAAAATGCCTTAACTATTTCCAGTATTCATGTCTTCAAAGTATCAACTTGGAATGGATTCCCTTCTTGATGCATCTCTTGCTTTAGACTAGTGATTAATTGGTGCCTGGAAGTTTATGGAACTGATTCTGATCTCTTTCTTGATGCTATAGTTAAATCCTGTGACTGTTTTCACCCTGGAGAGTTTTTTGGTGGCTATTTTGCTGTTCTTGGCCAGTTGGTTAAGTATGGTACATCACGCATTTACTTCTTGCAGATAATTAGGTATTCTTTCTTTGGCATGAAAGAGGGTTTGGGTTCTGCTCCTTCATGGCTCCTGTGGCTCAGGTACATGTGATGGGGCTTGACACTAATATGCAAATGAAAGTAGATAGTGCCATGTGCTTATTTATGTTCAATTTTATTCATGCAGGTATAGCACCTTTCTATTGTTATATCCAACCGGAATATCCAGTGAAGTTGGACTAATATACCTTGCCTTACCATACATTAAGGTAACAAGTCCATTTTAATGCATGAAAGAAAGACTTACTTTGCTGATTTATGTCCTGTTAAGATCGTAATTTTTGTTACCTATTTACCTGATCGGTTCACCAAAGTTGCGGCCCAGATAAAGGTTTCTACCTATAAGTATAGGCTGCATATCATTGTTCTTGTTCGAGCGTGTTGGTTAGCTTCTAGAGATAGACTTTTAGTAACAGAAACCAATTTCTTCTTTCCTGTCAAGTGTCAAGGCAAATAACTATGTTTTCTAAAAGGCCATGTATGTAGGTGCAACAGTTGAGTTTCTCCCCTTGCTGAGTCTTTGGCCTTTCTTATTCTATTAGAATTTTAAATGCAAGTACTTATCAGCAATATCTCCGCTAAATAATCTGAGTTGTCTGCAGAGATCCGATAAGTACTGTATAAGGATGCCCAACAAATGGAACTTTTCTTTTGATTACTTCTACGCTGCAATACTTGCCCTTGGAATTTATGTCCCAGGCATGAACTTCAACCTTCCTTTTGCATTTTTTGCTCGTGTTTATTTGGATGGCTTTTTGAGTTGCTTTCAGTCTGCCGCATTGTCAATTTAACTAAAACATTGAACGCATTGCAGGTTCTCCTCACATGTACACTTACATGCTTGGGCAGAGGAAGAGGGCTCTCTCCAAATCCAAGAGAGAGTAATATGACAACAAAATTTCTTTGTCTGGTTGGTGATGTCAAAAACCCCAAATATTTAATTAGAAATGTTACCCTTTTTTTATTTGATTAGAGCTACATTTGTATTACTTCATTTAGTCCTTGTGTTGAATAGGAATGAGAGAGAGCTTTTCATTTGGTTTTCTGGCATCGATGAATTAGGGCTGGCAAAATTTGAAATGTGCCTCTAATTAATATTAGGGATGGCATAGACAGATTATCTAGACATGAAATTAATCCAATGTAAAAAATTAGTGAAATAATAGAGAGAAAAAAAAAAAGATCTTTGGAGAAAATGTTTAGGATTGTTGATTTCTTGTAATGTGTTTTTTTTTTTTTTTTTTTTTTTTTCTGTTTAGGTGCGTAGGGAAACAAACATGTTTAAAGATAAAAATATTGTTTATTATTATATTTTCTGTAGCCAGAATAGATGTTATTAATTATACTTTATTAACATAATTTCAGCAGATTTTTGTTTGGAACCTCGATTAGTATTATTTCTGTCAAATTGTTAAGCACCAACTAATACAATTGGTAAAATATAATAATATTTTTTAATAATATCCCATATAATAATTATTTAGATAGTATTTCTATATTTAGCTGTATACCACATATATTCTTATATAAAAGAATAAATCTAGAAAGCAGAAAAGAATTTCATTGTCATTAAAAAGTGCACAATGTCATAATGTCTTTTTGTTTGCTTTATCTCCCATTAATTAGTGTAATCAATTACAGACAGATATAAAAACACTAATTTTCCATTCAACAATTATTAACTTTTAACAGATTTTTGTTTTGAGGCATCCATTAGTTGAAAAGAAAATAAATTATTTCAATTAAATTGTTAATTACTAATTAATACAATTACTAAAACCCAGTGATACATATATATATATATATATTTATAATATTCAAGGCAAATTGCCACAATTAGCTGTGTATTTCTATACTTCTTTTGGGAGGGTAAGCATTTAACTAACCAAGAAATATATCTTTATCTCATCAAATTTAATATTCCAAATGTTGGATTCAATAGGATTTAATTGTTTGCTATACTTGATTATGTTAAGTTTCGGTAAAATTATTACATTTATACATAAGAAAAATACTTTATAATAATTAAAATAATCGTAATTCAAATAGTTTAATAAATTAAAAGTCTAAACTAATTTTTTGTTTATTACAAAAACCAAAACTCAATATTAAAAAAAATAATACAGTGTTTGTTTCATTATATAACAGAAAATAAATATTTATAATAAAATAATAAAAAATAATCAACTCTTTTCGTTTGAATTGTTAAAAATTAGAATCATGAATCACGCTAGTTAGTACATACCTAGCTGTAGTTAATACTGAGAGAGCAAGAGGTAGGTGGGGGTAGACAAGTAAAGACACTGTCGGTAATTAACACAGAGTGGTTAGTATTAGGTTTAGATAATCTGCATTAGTAATACTTAATTTATAATTATCTAATATATTAACTTCTCTAAAACTTATTTTTAACAGCTAAAATATTACTTCAAAAGTATTTTATAATTTTCTATTTCATACATTTACATTTCGTTATGAATTTGTTTACTTGTAAAAAATTAAGATGATTCCCACTAATCTTATTATTAAATTATTAATTATTAGTTACAGAAATAACACTGGAGTTTAAGTAATCTTAATAATTAAATTTATAATGGCGTGGTACGCTTAACACGTATTAATGTGGGATGAAGGATCAACTTCAAGGTGTCCCGGTTGAAATAAATGAGATTAAGACAGCGCATGTACGATCTCTCCATGAAAAACAGAATAAAACATGAATTAATTTTCAAATGAAAAAAAAAAATATATATATATATATATAAAATAAAGAAATAAATTATTAAATTAGTTTTCAAAATTTAATTTCCATATCAATTTAATATCTAATATATATAGTAATTATTATATTTCTATATGTTTTTGCTATATGCACTGAATTAAATTTCTTGGTACTCTTATTTTTTGTTATTCAAGCATTTTGATTTTTTTTTCTTTAATAATTCAATTTATGTGGTACTTAAAATTTTTTATTTATAGTTGAATTCATACATATTTTAGACAATATAAAAAAGATATTTTGAAAATTTAAAATTTTATAGGTAGTTGGATTTAAATTTATAATTTTTTTTAATTAAAAAATATTAATTATCTAAACAAATAATTATTTTGCAATAAATAGTGGTTTGATAATATGCTCTCTCTCTCTCTCTCTCTCTGCGTGCAGAAGACTCTCATCTCGTTAATCATGCACAACTTGCGGATGGGTACCCAGAAACTGCACACTCTTTTTACACAACTCTATATCTGTGCTTCTGCACCTGCACGTTCCATTCGTAGTTTTTCCTTCTCTGTCTCGTGATGGCATTTTTATCACCGCTCAGGCGATTCTATCTTGCTGCCTACAACTGGGTTCTCTTCATTGGATGGCAAGTGTCAGAGCTTTTTCGGCTTTTTTTGGGTTTAAATTTGTTGTGTGCGCACCAAGTGTTTGATCAAATGCTCTGAGTTGATCTACTAAAACAAAGACTTTCTTTAAAAAGTTGTTAAATCCTTTAGGTGGGTACGGGATTATTCGATTGATGCTGTATGATGATGGACGCCTGCAGTTTATGACTACTTGTGTATATAGAAAGTAAAAAGATATTTACAGTTCCAGTTAATGAACTTTAGTTGCCTCAGGTTTCAGGTGTTGTATATTTGTCTGAGGACATTGAAGGACTTGGGCCACGAACAAGTATACCATGCAGTTGAGACGTCTCTGCAGCTTGCTCAAACTGCTTCTGCTTTGGAGGTAATGATCAATCTTTGAACAAAAATTTAAATGCATATACACACATTTTTGAGTAATTTGTGCTTAAGTTATATATAATTTTGACCATTTTTGATTAATCCAACTTCTGCTTTCCCTGAACGTATACATTAAAGTTTTTTTTTTTGTTCTTTCTGGGTTCATGGGTTTATGATTTTTGACTTTTTTGGTTACTCTGATATGTTTGCTTAATAAGTTTATATGATAGAACAGTAACCCTTTCTTTTTTTGGTGCTTACTTTCTGGTTCATGGATTTGGTTGTGGAAGAGCAGATCATCCATAGTCTAGTAGGTGTGTTACCACCCTTTCCTTACGAGTTACTAAGAAGCCTTGATTTGTTTACAGGACTGAAAAAGAATGGCCTTTTATTTACTTTGTTCTCTTCTTTTCTACTGTTTTTTTTCCTTTTCTTGTTCCCTTCAAAAGGGTTGGTGAAATCTCCGGTTACAATAACATTTCCCCAGATAGGGTCGAGGCTGTACCTCACTTGGGAAATTTTGTGGAACTTCACTGAGGTTAGGGCGCCCTATTGTTTGTTCTACTGTAATTACCAGAAATTCAATTATTAAAGAAATTTTTACTCACACCATTCAATTAATTGGGACTAATTGTCATTCTTGAACAGATTCAGAGTAATGTCTTCGTTACCTTTTTGGTCCTCAGTTGGTCTCTTACCGAGGTGAATAATATACTATACTCTTTAACAATTCGACCAGAAACTTCTACGGTGCAACAGAGATTCTGCGACTCTAGTATGAAATTGTTGAATCAGATAAATGAAATTCTAACAGACTGTAAATAGAGAATGAATAACTAAAATTTCATTCAGTCGATTCAATGATTTCTGATGTAAGCGATTTAGGGGTAATGCTCTATACTTCGGGGGCAAGCAAAATATTCCAGAGAAATCTTAGAAATTCCCAAGATTTAGTGCCTCTGAGGCACCAAGCTGGATTAATTTCAGTAATGTGCACTGCAACAGCGTAGTTTTCTGAATAGATACTTAAATAGTGTCTTTGAATTGCAGATTGTTAGACACTCTTTCTTTGCCATGAAGGAGACATTTGGTTCCACACCTTTCTGGCTCTTGTGGCTTAGGTATAGATACATATATACACATCAAGTTACAAACCAGGAAATTTCTCTTCCTATTTCATGACATTGGTTTAATTTTGGAGTTATATATAAATATGTATATATATGTAAGCATTAACTATGGCCTGCAGGTATAGCACTTTCCTCTTGCTTCAGCCAACAGGCATCTTCAGTGAAATTGTTATATTGTACTATGCACTTCCACTAATGAAGGTAAAACAAATATGACCAGTAAAAATTAGGAGATCCACTAATTACTTCTATATTTCTAGTGAAATTAGGATCTTCTGGTTACAGGCTTTTTATTAAGATAAATATGAGTTCACGTTAAATTGTCGGTTCATGTGTTAATATTATGATAAATCGGTGCAGTTCTTAGTAAATTTAGAATGTCTAATTAAAAACTATAACTTAAACATGTTTTTTCATAAACCATAAATTCTCAACTAATGGTAACCTGCAAATTTTTTTGCATTATAAATATTAAAGACTGAAATTATATATGCAGGAAACTTGTAAGCGGATGTTGGAGAAGATTCACCTGTATGTGTTGATTATGATTCTTGCAATCTACATCCCAGGCAAGATTTCCCACCATTTACTTGCGGCAAACGTATCGGTTGCTTGTTTATTTCGTGAAATTGTTTTAATTCAGGTGGTTTGTTTGTACACTGGCACCTCCATGGTCAGAGGAAGAAAGCTCTCTCAAAATCCAAAGGAGATTAAAATGGCTAAGCATTCATATTTACCATCAACAACAACTGGTTTGTCAATGCATTATTAACATTGGCATGGAATCAGAATTGTAATGTGATTCTATTTAATTACAGTGTTTGGTTAAATTCTAAAAGGAAATTAATCTAATCAAGATTCCATTTAATTGTTAATCATTATCTTCAATTAGTACGTAGTTCATTATTTTTAAATATTTTTCATCCGATTATTAGATTGGTGCAGCGGAAATGTAACAAATCTATAATCATCTTATAACCTAGTTTGGTAGGTTTAACTTATTATTTCTGTTTGATTCGAACATTAACATATGATAAAAATAAAATCAAAATAATAAGAACATACTATAAAATCCAGACTTGGTCTAAGAGTTTAGGGACAGTACCGGACATAAATAGACTCGATAGAGAGAAAAAAAAAAGTTATGACATTTTACTAAAATAATATATTGTTTCATCAAGTTTCTTGCATATTGTGAAAAATAATATTTCTTTCTGTCTCATTTTATGTTTATGTAATTCTATTTTGTCTTTTACTATGTATCTAATAATACTATTGGACGCTAACTAGTTTGGAATGTAGAATTTTGTAACGCATAGGAGGTCGATTAACTCACAACCGTTATTCATTCTTGAGGATGAAACTTCATGAATGTGTAAAAATTTCTGTTTTACTCATAAACAAGATATTTGAGATGGTCAAATACTAATTTGCAGAAGAGAGATTTCTGGCACAAGAAGGAAGAAGGATGAAGTAAAAATAAAAGAGAAACAACTAACAAAGTGAAGTGAAGTTTAGACACATTATATGGGGAAGCCATGTATTTTCGGCTGTGAAAATAAAAATCCGTCCAGAAATGAGAAAATCAAACTTTTGGCAAAAGAAAAACCATAACATGGCACGATGAGTTCTTGAAGAAGTTCGTCAATTGTTTTACCTTCTGAAACCCAAAAAATCTCATTCTCCAGCAGCTGCACTGGCCGCGCTCAAATCCACAGAGAGATCGAGTGTCTGAATCATGATGCAATTGCATTTGATTAGTAGGTGAACTCAATTCTTCATTGAACCTCTTAATCAATCAAGTTTGCATATAATAAAGTTGCCTTTTTCTTTTGAAAAAAAAAAAGACATTTAATGGTGTTAGTCCTATTCAACGTTGATCATAAGAATTAGTATATAAGATTTAAGTTTTTTTAGCTCTACTAGTTGACACTAATTCTCAGAATGTTTGTTGCTATTAGACCATTCATGAGCATCACCAAGAAAAATTATGTAATCAATATTTTACAACACAGCAACCCCATCTTGACCTTCCATGAAAGCTAAAGAAAGAATGTCCATTCGTAAGTTTGCAAGGACCAAGCTGAAATTACCTTTCCAGTTATTCGGCTGTAAATGGCGATCACATCTTTTACCGTGGTTTCAAAATGTGTTGTTGCATCATAACTCTGAAACATATTTCAATTTCAAAATTTTATAAGTCTGTAATAGCAACAGTAAAATTAGAACCAGAAAGTAAAAAAAAAATAGATTAAAATTTATCAAATTCAACTGAGATCTATCAGAAAACCAAATTTATTTTAAAATTTAAGTTTTTCTTAACATTATCTTTTTCTATAGGAGGTAGGATCCTAGGTGGAAGCAAAATAGAGGTTCTATAGATAACATGCTCCGTATAAAGAATATTTTGAAAGATGCAGCACGCTAAAATATTCTAACAATTCCAGTTGTATTTTATTATTTTTTACAGAAGAATCAATTAAGATTACATTACTGATTAAGTGGCCCATACTGTCAAAAAGTCGTAATCCTTGCAAATACATAGACAAGAGTGAGAGGATAGACGCCCATTTTCTTACTTTAGACCACAGAAAACTAAAATCTTTTTAAATATCTTCAGTATACATCATATTTACCATCGGAATTAGATTTTCACAACCAATATCAGTTATCAGTTCGTAATAAGTTTGAGCATTCTAATGCTTTAAACATACAAAGAAAGGCCATCATTCACTTCCTAACATTTGAATTGAAAAGACAAGGTGGGTGAATTGTTCAATAGGATAAATCATATTAAAATTAAGAAGTCTAAAAGAAAATAAAGTAAAAACCAGATATATTTACTAACCGTGGATATGAAACAGTTGTCATTACTGTCCAGATTCGTAGGTTCATATCTGTCATATGCGTCAAAGAATATTTCATCTATAGGTCCAAGGAGATCTATCCCAGGCTTCAATTCCACCTCAGGATTATCAGTTTCTGCTTCTGTTGTGACAAAAGCAATATATTTGCCTTTTGCAGCAACATTGTGAGCATACGAGCAGCAAAACAGGTACCTGTTAACGGAAAATCCAAAAAAAATTCACTGAAGTTAGCTTGACAGTTCTTCGAGATATCTAGCTTCTATTTAGTTGTTCTCCTTTACCTTGTCACAGCTTTTTTACGATGATCAAATAAATCGAAGTCTTGGATGGGAATAAAGCTCGTGTTAGGTTAGGTTAAATGTCTATAAGAAGAATTCTATATTGTCTAATGTGTCAATTAGCTACTGGTTACCAGAAGAAGCCCTAGTGGTTTATAAGTAGTAAGAAACTTAACACACTACTGTTTATTGAAAGCAATGATTCTTGGATTGTTTGTCTGATATGTCTGCAGTACCGGTAGAACCGAGAGCACAGTAAGAGGCAAACAGGAGAACGATAGTATAGTGTCCATTTCATCCTTTTATTTTCTTTCAGTGAAGTTAGGGGCAGATATCCCTTAGTAGTCAATTTATAATGGAGATATGTACTTAAAGATAAAGTGCTGTGAGAACTTCTGCATACATATCTGATTTACGTCCAAGTTGTTTCTGGGGCAAGATGACCTGGACCGAGTGAGAGTCATTTGTGTTTGGAATCGGATGACTCATAATACATATGGCACGAGCAACTTTCCCAATCTTCTTTACCTATTGCCATAAACAGAAAGCTGAAAGTTAGACGAATTAAAGCAAAAATAATTTAAGCAATTTCAGAAAAAAAATGTTTGTCGATTACCTTGTCAGGTAAGTAAGAAGGATCACACACAACTTTCTTGCACTTTGCAGTTTCTCCTTCTGATGTTACACCAAACGCCTTTCCATTTTCATCAAACTCCACCTGCCATTTGCAGAATTAGATATGGTTTCTCAGTTATTGCAAGGTACAGGTGTTAAATAAAACTGTATCAATACTAAAACACCAAAAGGTAAGTAAAGCGATAATTTAGTTTCGCACTTCAACTTAGGATCTTGCATTCAACAGCAAATACTGATTTTTTTTGCAAAACATACTATGGGAGACTCATAAAGCTCAGGACATTTAGAAGCTGAAAATGAGAATAGCATATCACCTTGCATTCTGGCTTGTTAAGCATGTAGGTTCCACCATAAACAGCACTCAAACGAGCAAATGCCTGCCAATTATGTCATCATATATTGTCAGGGCAACTATATAAACTACTTGATCTCAAAGATATAGGGATGCCTGAAACAAACCTGGGGTAGCTCTCCCAACCCGTAGAGAGGATAAATATAAGGAGATCCTCCTTGAAAACGTGCTAAAGACTCTGCATATAACTTTTCAGAAGAAACAAAATCCCATCATCTTAGTTACATAAAGTGCAATTATTCTTTAGCGATGATAACAGCAGAACCAAACTCGTGAAAGATATTATAAATCATATAGAAAAGGGTTCTTGCTTGAGACTCAAACACAATATAAGAGGAGAAGAGATCAAGAAATGTTTCATGCTCTTCAGTTTGGAACATCCATTTGAAATGGAAATGAAGATTAGAAATCTTACCTTCATCCTCTTGACAAAATCCATAGCTGGCTTTTCCAAGTAACTATCATCTAAATGGAGTGCTAATGCATGTCCAATGAAGTCCACGGTATTGTCATCCAACCCATATTTCCTACGTCAGAAATGGAAACAAAAATTCAGGTTTCATTGCTAGAATGACAGTGGACAACCTTGCCTTGATTTCTTTCTGATTTCCGTGCATATATAGCTCAAGTTTTAAGGGAAGAGTAAAAGTAAGAACTGGGTATTAAGCCAGAAAGAGCAACAAATGAGAAATTACGAAATAAGATCTCTGGCTTTTACTGTATTGAGATCCAGCCCTTCATGAGATTTTGGATCATTCTCGTCATAATCTTGCACATAGATGAAAAATTTTCTAGCACGACGTTTCTCAAACAAACCCATAAGGGGGGATTTAAGTGCTTCCACATCATTAGCGGGTACTTTGTGAATCTGGAAGCAGGATTTCAATCAACTTAGTTAAAGATGAAGCACATAGACCAAGTGCCTGTTCAAGAATTAGGCACCATACCTTCCCCTTGTTGTAAACAAAGCTACCATCAACAGCCTTAAAATTCAGATATTTAGTAACATCAGTGTGTATGAGAATGCGAACCAAGCCACCATTTGCCATCATGAACTGTCAAGCGCAGAAATAAAAGATGTGATTAGAATAAATGGCATTCAGAATACAAACAGTGGATCTAACTATGGTGAACTAAATTGTATCATAACCTGTATTCCTCTTACCATAACATCTCTTTATTTAACAGGTACAAAGAGTAAGAAAAAACAAATTAAGCGTAAATGTTTTGAAACAAAGTAGACTTGTTTTTCCAACCAATGATAAAATGTTAGGGTGAAATTTTGACTTAATTAATTTAGATCCTATTATATGACTTAAAAACATATAGTACGCCTGGAAGCCACCACAAGTCGAAGTAGAGTAGAGTATGGATTTCTTCATTTCAAAATTCGCATAAGTACTGGAATCCATTCTACCAAATAATTAATAAAATCATCTCGCTCCATTAGTCATTTCTAATCTATGTCCCACAGTTTTATGGTAAATTGACGAATACCTGAGTTCATGAAAAATTGGAAAATGCAACTTAGTGGCACCAAAAATATCTACACTCTGGTTGTCCATACCTTGGGAATCATATCGACATTGTAGTCTCTGCTTGAACCCAATGGTTCAGGAGGCTTGTCTTCCCCCCTAAACCGTTTCCAAAGCTAAGAACCAATGCAGCAAACTTAATCAAAAAAGGCACGTAAAATTCGTGAATTCAGAAACGGTCGCGCAAAATCACATCCAAGTTAATCATTACTAAATTACCTGGTTGAGATTGAGAGAAGTGGATTCTCCTCCGTAATAGTCATTCCTATCCATATGCAGAACCTATAAACGTAAATTCAAATCAGCGAATCAAATTCTGTCAAAACCAAGGCGTCGTAGCACAAATTTCATGTACATTTTCATTTCCAAGAAATCTTCCAAGGATTTAAAACATTCGAAGACCTTGAAGAAATGAAGTAATGGTGTTAAGCAAGATGAGAAAGAGACGAGAAAGTACTTTGAGTCCATCAACTGAGAGCAGACCACTGAGAATGCATTCTTTGAGACCTGTCCCAAGCACCACGACGTCGTATTCTTCATCCATTTTGGTTTACAGATTGCAGGTGATGACTTTCCGGTTTCGAAATTAAAGAAGAAACTTGTATGTTGAAAGCTGAGGAGATCAAACGAGAGAGAGAGAGAGAGAGAGAGAGAGAGAGAGAGAGAGATTAGGAGGGATTTATTAGTTAACAGCGCGGTTTTTATTTAATTATCTATTTCTAAAAAATGTAGGACAGGGAGCAGATCAAGCGGGAATTCTGGGAGACTGCCCTCGAATTCAGTTAAAACCGGTATGATCTCACACGTGTGTTCATTCCTTTTTGCTTTCTCGTGGCACGTGCGGACTTCTGAGTCTGAAGGTGGTAATTAGTTGTAATGGGATTTAATTAAAGATAAAACTCAGATTAATTTTTTTTTAAAAAATCCTTAAATTATACAACATTGTGCCTTCAATTAAATTTTAAAGCTATTTTATTGACTAAACCAAGAATTTTGGTAGTTTTTTTAAAAAATATAAAAATAAAATTATATTTTAAAAAAATTATGCCATAATAATGAAATTATGTAAATATTATATTGTATTTTTAAAAATAAAGATAAAATTATGTAAATATTTACTTAGATTCAATTCTAATTTAGATTCTACGCGAAGTATGAAATTCAAATCAGGCCGAACAATTTACTATTGACTTTTTTAGATTTGTGTTTACGATTTATGATAAGTTAACGATCGAACGAGATAATTATTGTCGTGTTATTAATGAAATTCAGATCGTAAATTAAAGATTTTCAAAACAGTAATTACAAGTATTTCTTGTCTAATGCCAAATTTTATACTTTCTAAACACCCATTACAGATTCACATGTTTCTTTTTCTTCTATTGACATGAGAAATATCTGCTCTCTGATACTGGCATTTCCCCCTAGTTTAGCCGGAATAGGGTAACCTGCAAGAATTTCACAATAGATTCAGGTTGATTATGGATTATTTCTTGAGTTTATAAAAAGACTAGAAGTATGAGGAAGATATTTTTTGGTATAAATCTTATAGTATATCTATTAGAAATTATCAAATTGTTGCCTGTCATATATATATATATATATATACAGTGTAAAAGAAACAATCTTTGAAGAGCTTACCCAAGCTTTAAAGAGGTATCTGAGCTTTCATAGTCATATGGTGGACCATTAGAGTTACAGAGATTGGTTACAGACTCTGATGACTGGCCCTCTTCATAAACTACATTCTCTGACTCTGCACCACCTTGTTTTCCCTTGTTAGATATCTGAAACAACTTCATCAACAAAACCAAACAAAAACAAAAACATTTAGCAATTGCTTTTAGTTTTTCTTTTCAAGAAATGAACTTCTGAAGGAGATGAAGAGAGAAAATTGCAATTCACACTTGTTGCCTCAGTTTCTCATTCTCTTCCACCAATCGTAGTCCCTGCATGTTTGAATCAATTCAAAAGGAAGGCATGAAAATGGAGAATATAATAAGAAAGAAAGAGAGAAGAAACAGGTTTTTTACTGAAACTAGGAGGAATACTATATTAAAAACAAAATGCATAATCGCATAGCACAAGGATCTAAATATTATTTGTGAGTTTATGGGTTTTTAGTGTCCGACCTTCCTTTGAAGATCACTGATCTCTTTCATTATATTTTGACCCTGAGATGCAGAAGAAAAATATTATTCCAATTTCAATTTTATGTGTAAAAAGCTTAAAGAACATATTAATTTGCAGACTGGAAATATATAGATATAGGTATATGCATATAAACTGACCTTTTTCTCTATGACACGACGCAATCCCACTTCAAGGGATTTTTCCAACTGCTGCAGCTGCTCTATGCTTAATCCCTGGAGCTCTTCCCCCCTCATTTGCCTGTTTAGTGTATTATTATTTAACATGTAATTATCATTGTCAGTCATATTGATACTATATAGATGTCACTAATTAACCAGTTAATAAACAAAACTGAAGAAGCTTATGATACTTCAACTGATGGCTTTTCTCAGCAATTTCCTTGCACAATCTGGAGCGGTCGGCATTCTCAACTAGCTATAATATGAAACAAATATTAATTCCTAAGCCACAAAGAGAGGAACGTTATTAAAAAAATCATTAATGAATTTTTAAGACATATCTGACTTATATGGAGCTTACTAAGAATTCATTGAGAGAAAGAGGGGAAGTTAAGGATTCTGATTAAGTTTTCCTTTGTGTTGACTTGTTAACCAAAAGCTTAATTCTTCTGCTCAATGTTAGTTTTAACTCAAATTTTAACATGGGACACAATCCGACTTGAAATTATACCCTCATAAAGAGAAGTGAAGCACCGACGATACCGACAAATAGTTAATTGCTTAAAACTATGTAAGTAAACAATAATAGATAAATTCAGACAAAAAAGATGGTACCTAAATTAGCAATTAAAAGAAGCATGAAAGCCAAACAACTAACCTGTAGTTCAAGAGATGGCTGCTCCAGCTTCTCAAGGTTCTTCGCGTGCAACCTATGTCTTTCGAGTATTTCCTTCATGCTTCAAAAGGCTCAACAAGCACAAAGTCACTACCAACATCAATGCATATATATATATATATAATTTTTGGAAGATAAGGTAATCTTCATTAATTTTAGAGACCAAAGAAAGTATAAAAGTTGTTTCCACCTAGTAACAAAAATTAAATATCTGAGGCAACTCCGAGAAGTAATTTCTTTTCAATATATAAATGACGAAGATTAATTAAGAGATTAAGGCTATTATTAAAATAAATGATGGTTCTACTTAAAATTGTCTAATATATAATTCAACTTTATCATCATGTATGGTTATATGGGATCTTTAAGTCTCTCATGGTTAAAATAAATATAAATTCTCGAATGAATACCAGAAAATTTATGTTTTCCCAAACATAACCTAAATAAAGACAGCTTAAACCAGACATCAACTCATATAATGATACTGAATTAAGGAGAGGCTACTAAGTTGGGAGACTTCTACTTTTTTTCCCCATTTATAAAAAGAGAAAAAATAGGAAATATATCAGACAGTCTTTGAATATTATCATGGTTCGAGATCAAAACACATCTGAATCACACTAAACCATAAAATCGGTCAAAACAACTTTTTTTATTGAAAGTCAGTCAGATAATTGAGATTTACTTTGAAAATCCAAGACTTAAAGAAAAGATATTAAGACATCATAACTTAACCATGATAGGAAAAACTTAAACTTAAAGATATTAAGATATCATAATCTAACACTTAAGAAAAGATATTAAGACATTAAGCTTTGATTGCAGTTCCTGCATTGGTTTATGCTATTGTCATATATCATAGATTGTGCTGGGGTTTTCATGCCTTTCTTGTGTCTGTGTTTGATTATGGATTGTATAAGTAAGATTTCGGAGTTTGTACATGTTTCTTTATCCAATAAAGTTCTTTCTTACATTGCAAAAAAAAATCCATGATACAAAAAAACAAGAGTAGTTTGACCAATTCTAGCAACGCCTGTAAAGCAGCCGCTTTTGCCAGCAAAGTGAAATACCTATATCCCTAGCTAGACGGAACAGATGCATATTAACCCTTCAATAACTGTGTTAAAAGTTGCTCTTTTATGACTTTAGCTACTGAACTACAAGAAAAGAAGAATGGTGATATGAAAAAGGTATAAGTTTACAAGAAATGCAGAGGAAAAAACATTTAAGAACTGATTTGATGTACGACCCTGCGCCAACTTTTCATGATTCTCATGCTTCAATCAACCTTTTTTGGTGATACATAAGGATTTAGCACATCCAACATATAAAATCAGGTACAAAGATGTTATGATATGTATATATATATATACATATGAATATATTTATAAAAGATAAAATATTACAGAAAGGGACAAAAAATTACAAATTATCTGGAAATGTAAGACTTCTTTATCAATTATGAATATATTGATTCGTTTTTGTAGATTTACTTGCAAATGAGAAAATTTCTAAAAAGCAATTATGAAACCAGTTCTATTTTTATTTAACTTCATGTTACATTTGATTGTTCTTTTTTAGATATTGGTTTCATTTCAACAATCGAATATGTTGTATTTATAGATATATATATATATATGTTTAAAATTTGTAAATTAAAAAATATTTTCATTTACTGAATAGAGGCCTCTCAGCTCAAGCAAAAAGAAAAAACAAAGAAAAAAACTTAAGCAAAGGATATGAAGCATTAAGAGGAGATCATCTCATGTTCTTTGTAGCATGAATAAAGAAACCCCTAAATTTAGAAACTACTAGCCTTAGCCTAAAGAGAAGAAATGAACAGTTCTACCCCAAAATTAAGAGCTTACAACTCCAGCATTTTACTACAAATCCAAAAAATGTAGAAAGAATTTTAAATCTCTAAGTTAGGAGCAAACCCGCCCATAAAATGACAAACGGGAAAAATAATCTAGTCCAAACTCTTCACACCATCACTCTAGTTGCATCTTGTTCCAAAATTTAACAAAGTAATGTGCTTGTGCCTGTGTTTATATATATATATATATCATTAACTCAAAAGAGAAATGTTTCCCCACATTATAATGAAATAATAAAAAGAGGTACAAGCAAATACCTTTTGAGATAGGAAGGAGCAAGAAATATGAGGAGAGATCCCATGAACATGAAGGTATAATTCATAAAGAAAATATTACACTAAGTTCATACTCACAATATAATCACGAGCACTTTCTTTCCTGTCAAATATTGATATTTTATGAAAGAACCACCCAATTATTGTTACCGCAACTTTTAAAATTCTAACTACACTATTTCTTACTAAATTTTTCGTGTAATTCCAAGCTCATAATTAACAAATAACTAATGTTCACAATTAAACGTTATATACGAGTTAGAATATATTCGATAACATTCAAAAAAAAAAAAAATCACAGTGCAGAATTTTAAAATCCATCCCACAATATCCAAACAAACACAGCCAAGAACAGTTTACCTCGGTATTAGAAACTGAATAAGTGTATACATATATATTCCTACACTATAATGGGTATATACGTGTTTACGTGATTGTGTACGAAGCTGGTATGCAAATCAAGAGGCAGACAGAAAAAAAAATATGTATATAAAAGCATACACGCGTATACATTCAGAAGACGTAGATAGAAATAAAGAGAGAGAGAGAGAGAGAGTATGTGTGCGTGAGAGAGAGAGAGAGAGAGAGACCTTGAGCTGCTGTATTCGAAGAGCTTGCCGGTAGAGGAGAATACGATAAGAGCAACATCGGCATCGCAAAGAACTGAGAGCTCCTCGGCCTTCTTAAAAAGCCCTCTTCGCCGTTTAGAGAAAGTTACCTGTCTCGCCGTCGTGTTATCAATTTTCTTGATCTGTATCTTCTCCCTCGCCATCCTCTCTTCTCTTCTTCTTCACTTTCACTTTTCTTGTCTGTGTGTATATGTATATATATCTATTTATCTTCTTGTCACAAAACAAGTAATCAGAATAAAACAAGCAAAATCAAGAGTCAGCGTTTTTTCATGTCTTCTGAGATCCAGTAGGGGAATAAACCAGCGTATATCAGACTATGAAACAACAAAATATTAGAAAACAAACCTCAAAAAGAAGAAGAATAAAGTTGCTAAAAATAGGCCTGGACTGAAACGTGACAAGGACATGAATAGAGCGAGAACACTGGCATCTTCAGTAAACTTGGAGGAGAATCTGGGTAACAAAAAAAAAGGTCAAAACGAAACCCTAGTGAAGCAAAAAAGAAAGAGAACAAACAAGTTAGATCCAGAGAGGACTGAAAGGATAGGGGAAGGAAAAAGAAAGGATTCCTTCCAGGGATTGGAAAAAGGAAAGGAGAAATGTTTACTTACCGAGTTTAGGGTGCCTAGCTTGTGTCGTCTCTGACGCTGTTTTTGGTGTGAGAGAGTTTCACGGGTGCGAAAAAGCCACCAATGAGGGAGAGGTTGAGTGCGAGGAAAGTCGTGGAGAAGAAAATAAAAAAAGACAGTCCAGTGGAAAGGGGGAAATTCCTTCTTATGGTGAAGCAGGGAAGTCCTCGTTTGGCTTTTGCTAGAAAAGGACAAGAGGGGGGAATTTGAAACGGAACTTTCGCTGGACTGGGAAAATTCGAATATGACAAAATTAGAAGGGGCACTGTTGTAATTTTCAGAACTATTCCTTATTTTTAATTTTTCTTTTTAATAATTTGATGTTGACTATTTAAAATATCTTTAAAACAAATTAATTTGATTTTCATATTTATTTATTGTTTTATTAAACAAAAAAAATTAAATATTTTTATAAATAATCAAATTACATATTCATCTTTATGTATTTAATCACAAATATCATAAATTTTAAAACAAGTATCATCTTAATTTATATATAATATTTAATTAACAATGTTATTAAGTAAAAATTATCATAATTTTTTTTTATAGATATGATAAAATCATTATTAATTTTTACGAATTAATCACGATAAAATACTATAAATTATTATATATTTTCATATTAAATTACTGTAATAATAATTCAAATAAAAAAATTATTATTTTTATAAAGAGATTATGATATTGATAAAGTATTAATTTAAATAATTTATATTTATTTTTTTGATAAATTATGACGGTATACGTACTATAAAATAATAATTATGACTCATATTATATATTTTATAACTGTTAAAAATTTATAGTATTTATTATTAATTAATATGTTTATTTATAATAAAAAATTAAAATTTTCTCTAATTGATATTCGTTATTTGTATCTCGTTATTATTATTATATTATTATAACTTACTGTTTGCTTAAATTCATAAATTTTAATTTTATTTAAAGTACATGTCAAATTATTTTGTAATAGTATTATGAGTTAGAGCTGTAAGATTTAATTAATATTTTTTATAATCAGTTAAGATATTTTTAGATAAAAAAAAATATATTATATTTTTTTAATTAAAATATAATATATTTTCGTTATAATTTATTTAAATTTAATTATTATTATTATTTTTTTGTAATTTATTATTATTATTATTTTTTAATGCAGGTTAGATGAATGTGGCTTGCGTGTCGTGGGCCTCCACGTGTTGCTGGTCATGATTACTCCTAACTAGCCCTTCCACGGTGCCCAAAATGGAGTACGTTTTTTGCTTCACATCCACGTGATTTTATCTACCAAACCAAAGGAGCTTCCAAGTCACTTCATTTTAACAACCGCCACCAACCACTTGATTCTTTCTCTACATTTTTTTTTTTAATTTTTTATAACATATTATTTATGTGCTACTATTTTAAATTATATAAAAAATAATTCTCAAAATATTATTAATTAAAACATATAATTATATATCGTGCACCCACAACATTTTTATTTAATTAATTATAATATTTTATATACTTAAATACTTAATTTATTAAAAATACATTAATTAAGTTGTCAACACATAAATGATAATTTAATTTATATCGCGTTATATATTTTATCAATAATTATTAATTATAAATAAATAATAAATTTAATTTATATCGGGTTAGTTTGTTTTATGTACAAATAATAAATTGTTAAGCTTAAAAATGTGGTGTAGTGCATGCATGTTATTGTAGATTTGAATAAATCTCATAAATTATATATTGCTACCAATTTTTTAATCCGGTAAAATTAATCTAAAATATGAATTGAAAGAAGTTATATGTTTAAGGATTAAATCATAATAATTATAATAATAACAAATGGTTTAAAAATTATTATATTAGAATACCGTATAAAATAAAGTTATTTCATAATACTAAATTGGCTATAGTGGTACGATTGCGGGTCCACTCCGCCTTCGCAATTCATCATTTGATGTCCTTTAATTTCGAAGCTAAAATTGAACGAATCGGGCGGGTTTTACCCGGCCGAGGAACCGAGAGTGCAGTTCCACAACTAGTTCAACGCCAAATCAGATTACTCGAAAATGCCAGCTCGACACGTGCATTCCAGCTCAGCAACTTACAAAGCAGAAACTGGGGAGTTTTTTTTTTTTTAAATTCAATTCCCACGCGCATGTCACGTGCACCCGCCTTATCCTGAAAATGGCCAAATGAGAAAAGAAGTGAGCCTGAGAGCGAGTCGTGAAACAACAGGCAGCGCAAAAATTTTGTGTCCCAAAAGGCGCAAGGGTGTCCTTGTATTAATTTCAAAATCCTTCCCCCACCGGCTAAACGACGCCGTCTCTCCTCTCTCTCTATGCACCAGCCTTTGTTTTTATAACCAGTTCCAAAGAGGGAAACGGACCAGTAAACGTAAACAACTAAAAGGATCAGATGATTCGTCCGGATAGAGAATTTTGAAGGTCTCTTCTGTTCGTTTGTCTCGGTTTCAAATCCAGCTACTAGCTGAGGATTTGTAGAGATTGCTGGAGATTAGTCGCTAGGGTTTTAGGAAAATGGGAGAGCAGAGGAGTAATAATAGGTGGAACTGGGAGGTGACTGGGTTTGAACCGAGGAAGGCATCATCAACCACGTCGTTGGAGCACGAGGATCACAGGGCTGGTGCGTCGCTGGTGAGGCGGTATTCGATCTCTTCGGCGTCGTCTTTGCCGCATTCGTCTGAGTTTTCGAAGCAGGCCATTGCTTCTAAGGTCCAAAGGTTGAAGGACAAAGTGAAGGTAAATCGATTCCTTTCAGAGCTCCTCTAGACTAGATTATCGTGTAACTGATGATTTCTAGACTTCACTAGTCGCGCTTCGAGTGGTAAGAAGTCTGATGATCGGTTCAGTGGCAAGGTGTTTTTTGATGTTAGTGTGAAACGTTTCGTTAGGATACGATATGCGCGGCTTAAGTTTTTGAAAATGACTTCTCCTTTTCCGCTGACAGTGGAGGTCCTTTGTCAGTCTGTTTATTTATGAAGTTTTAAGTAGATTTTTTGGGACTATAATTTTTAGTCCTTTTTTTTTTGTTCTTTGCCGTCGCAAGTTAGAGAAGAACTCGAGAAAGTTGATAATTTTACTTATCAGGAAATGCGCTTCCGTTTGAGTTTTATATATGGCGTTATTGTTTTTCTTTTGAAAAATTGATCAGTCAATTTTCTCCGAATTTGCCATTTATTCTTTCCTAGTTGTGAAATTGTTATAACCGCATGGGTGTACTCCAAAATTTTTATCTATTCTTATATAAAATGAAATCGAGAACGTCACATTTTTGCCACCATTTCAATTTGAACATTAACCACTTTACTTCCTGAAGGAAGTTTAATATGATTACCTTTGCTGGCATGCATTACAGGCTGGTCACTTTTTTGCATCACACATGGAATTTGTAGACTAGCTGGCAATTGAAAATTTGTACTAAGGGTTTTCTTTTGTCAGATTGTTAGTAGATGCAGAGGCCTAACAAGAACCTTGTTATGACTGTAATAGTCTGCTCTTCATAAAGAAAAAAAAAAAAAAAAAAAAAACTCTCAGGGGCTTTCTCTATTTGTATCTTATGGTTATATACTTACCGAAGATGTGGAATGCTGACCTTTTTATAGTTGTAATTATGGCAAAAAAACATCTCTCTGGAACGTTATTGGTTTCAAGAAAATATTGAAATACCTAAAAGGATCTAGAACTGTAGGGATATAAAATGAAGTGTTTCTTTTAATAAAATTCCTTTAATGAGGTGAAGTGAAGGAGTTTTGAATCTCTTCATTTCAGAATTCTCGGTTTCATTTCATAGTCACAAAATTTTGTAGCTACCCCAGTATGATGAAAGGAGTAGGTTTGGAATCTCTTCAAATAAATCATCAGAATTTTAAATCTAGTTTATCTAACTCCACTCCTAGTCTGTGGAAAATCTATTGTATAGTTGCATTTTTATGTGATAGAGAGTTAGAATTTAGATGGTGGTTTCATGTTTGCAGATTTTGGAGGTGAAATATTGATCTTTTTATGTTTGTTTCATTTATTTGATAGAGCTATATAACATTTTTGAACAGCTTGCAAAAGAAGATTTCTTGGCATTGAAACAAGAAGCAAGTGACCTTCAGGAATACTCTAATGCAAAACTTGATCGAGTTACACGTTATCTAGGTGTTCTTGCTGAGAAAACTCGTAAATTAGGTGAGGAATTGAGTTGTATATCTTTTTATTGTCCAACTAAAGACTTCCAAGCCAAAAATTTATATTATGCAGTAAATTCTAAGTTATGTTTGACAACATAGTGTTTGCAGGCTGTGTTGATAGTATAAAGTGAGTTCCTGAAGTTCTTGGTTATCAGTATTTTCTTTTTTGAGTGTAAAAGGATTGGTATCATGTGCAGTCACAAGAAAATTATTGTCATGAATGCTACTTACGGCTCTTTTGTTGCTGAAGATGGTGCAAATTTATGAATCGTTGTATGCCTCTTCTTCTAAGGATTCTTGTTGGTGGATTCTTTTGATGGATTTTAATATTGATATACATATAAATGCCAGATCAAGTTGTCCTTGAGACTGAGGCTAGAATATCTCCACTTATCAATGAGAAGAAAAGATTGTTCAATGACTTATTGACAGCCAAAGGTATCTTCAGTGCTCTTTTTTTTCCTATTTTGTTTTTCTGAAACACTCTTTCTGTTTCCTCTCGACTGTCTCATTGTATGTTTTCATATCTGTGTGTCTGCACATGCAAATATATGTTTATTTCTCCCATTCAAAATGATTTTTTTTTTCATATTTATTCAAACACGTTATATCATTAGCCTATATATGTTCTCTTAGTAGTCCTTTGGTTTGTGAAAATAGATTCTTTATTTCAGGAAACATAAAAGTATTTTGTCGCACAAGACCATTATTTGAAGATGAAGGTCCTTCGACTGTTGAATTCCCTGATGATTGCACTATCCGCGTAAATACTGGTGATGATAGCTTATCAAACCCAAAGAAGGATTTTGAATTTGATCGAGTTTATGGACCTCATGTAGGACAAGGTGATTGAGTCGTTTATTTTATTCATGTGGTTTTCTTTAGGTAGTGAGGTTCATCTATCCCATTTATTCATTGGAGTTGCTTATCTTTTATATTCTCCTGCAGCTGATTTATTCAATGATGTCCAACCATTTGTGCAATCTGCTCTGGATGGATTTAATGTTTCCATATTTGCTTATGGACAAAGCCACTCAGGAAAAACATACACGATGGTTGTTCTCTCTCTCTCTCTCTCTCTCTCTCTCTCTCTCTCTCTCTGAATGTGTCGTGTTAGTCTCTCTACTATATAACAAGGAGCCGTTTTGTGTATGTATCATGATACTGTTTGAGAAGTGTCCTTAGGGAACAGTATAATGATTCTTGAATAAATGATTCTTTATTACCAGTCTTAGAATTTTCATTGGACAGCAGATTTTTGTCATTTTGTTTTTTTTTTTTTAAATTTAGCTACAGAAATTTTAATAAACAAGATAACATGGATAATCAGTTAATATTATACTATTCTGTTTGTATAATGTCACTTTTCTTGCAGTCTCTTGTTTATTCTTTAGTTTCTAATAATTTTTTACTTTTTTAATAATTGGTTTATATTTCTTAAGTGGTGTGCTTTCTTTTCCCCTCTTCAGGAAGGTTCCACCCATGATCGTGGTTTATATGCTCGTAGTTTTGAAGAGCTATTTGATCTTGCTAACTCAGAGTCAACTTCTACATCTCGATTCAATTTCTCTGTTACAGTTTTTGAGCTCTACAATGAACAGGTTCTTTTCTTTTCCATCTATACTTTGTCTGTTGATTGTTTTAATATTCTATTGTTTTTAGTTCTTGTTGGTTGAATCTATTTAAATTTTTTTTTTCTTGTTGGTTGAATCATAATCTTGTAGATCTTTTATATTTTTCATAGATCAGGGATTTGCTTTCAGAATCTGGGAGCAGTTTACCAAAGGTCCACATGGGATTGCCAGAATATCTTATAGAACTTGTGCAGGAGAAAGTTGATAATCCATTGGACTTCTCAAGAAGTTTGAAATATGCACTTCAGAATCGGGGAAATGATTTATTGAAGTTTAAAGTTTCTCATTTGTATGGCCTCATTCTCTATCTTTAAAGTTTCTACCCCTTTAACGACTGCTTGTTTTGACAAATAATAGTTATAGAAAATATGGTTAAATGTATGAGAAGCATGGTTGCTTCATGTGTTCATACAAGAACGTTTAATGTATTCAATTGACTTTAATCATACAAATGATGATCCCCAGTTACATTCATTCTATTGTCTTGTTGTTACCAAACAGCCTTTTCTTGTATACTCAGGTTTATTGTATGTTTGAGTTAGTCTGAAATTGGAATTAGTCGACTGATAACTCCTTGAATATATGGTGAAACTAGAATGCTGGTCTGTTTTGAATAGTAAGATTTAGTTCGATAATAACAGTGCACCCTATTGTCATACCAGAAAAAGAAAGAATTAAAAAAATTTCTAAAAAATCAGATGGTTTAACTTGTCAGAAGAAATATGTTTGAGAGGTATTTGATTTGACTGTGAAATGCAACTTATATGTGGTGCATTTTGATCGTTATGTAACTGTGGCATGGTATAATACTGGTGTGCAAGTTGTGTCTCCATGCTTGCTTTCTGTTATCAAGTTCTACTCTATGATTCAATGGTGTGGGATCACTTGTCTTGCTGTTATCAGGATTATCACAATACACATATGCTATAACAATGTGATCACTGGAGAAAACTCCTACAGCAAACTTTCTCTTGTTGACTTGGCTGGAAGTGAAGGTTTGATAACAGAAGACGATAGTGGGGAGCGTGTGACAGACTTGCTGCATGTCATGAAATCACTTTCAGCGTAATGTCATGCTATTCATTTTCCCTTTTTTTCTTTAGTGTTAATTTGCTGTTTTATTATCAAGCACAATTTGGTATTTCTCTGAAAACTGTGGTTACCAGCATTGCACTTTCCATTTATGGGATTCCATGGTTTTTCTTTCCATTTTTTTGGCTTTCTACTATGGCCGTCCTATGCAGTTTTCTAATTGTCTTTTATGTTGAATATGTAGGCTGGGAGATGTTTTATCATCATTGACTTCAAGAAAGGATGTTGTTCCATATGAAAATTCCATGCTCACAAAAGTACTTGCAGACTCACTAGGTTCTAATTCTGTCTCTCTTGTGCCGATAACAAATATATTTTTTTTTGTCCTTGAGGTCTAGGGGCAATTTTCTAATCTTACCAAAATGGCATAATGAATATTATGTTGTTACGCATATCTCCTATTTTGAACTTCAAATAACTCCTTAATGTTTGTTCCATCTTGTTCTCATGTATACAGTTGCTACCAGATGATGCTAACATACTAATGTTAAATTTGTTGAATAAAAATGCCACATGAGTTTGTGAGAAGTTTTTGCTGGGTTGCTAGTCATTTTGGTCTTTTAAATGATTAGGGCTCTTCTCTGTGATAATTGACAACTATAACATTGTTAAGACCTTCTGTAGAAAAACGAGGGAAAAATATGAAGGTTTATTACTGGAAAAGAAAGAAAGTCACTAACTGCACAGCGCTCTGGCAGCCAAGTTAGGGGTATGTAGGATCTGGAATCATTTTTAGGAATGAGATAGCTGGTTAGTTATGCAGCTAGGTATTACTGCAGAATTTTCTGTTTTCTGTTATTCTGTTTTGCAATTTTGGATTTTCTGCTTGTACTGGTTGAAACAGGATGGATGTACATATTGGTTGCTTACTACAGTTTTTCCTACCATAATTTCTGAATCAATCACCTGTCTCTAGAATCCTCTCTAAATTCTCTCTTCTTACCCTCTTGTCATCCTCTCTTCTTACCCTCTCGTCATCCTCTCTTCTCTCATTCTCAACCCTAAACCTCTCTTCTCTTCTTCTCTTTACCTCTCAAAAATTTTGTATTTCTTTCTCATAGATTCACATAAGTCACAGAGGAGTTCAGGTCTGAAGCTCCTAACAAATGTTTGATTGGTTAAACTATTTTATATTGCAAGAGCCACGTGGAAAAGAACTAGAAATTCATTTAGAAACTGGAAGTTCGTTGACGAAGTTGAGTCCATTAGGGCTACCTTTTAATAATCAGAAAACTAGTTTATTAGATGGGTGATGAAATCTGTTCTCTTCCTAAAACATGCCAAAAAAACTCTTCTTATGGTTGTCTCACAAATGAAAAATGGATTCAGATGAAGTAAATAGTATTTTGCTGTAAGAAACAAAGCAATGAATAACTTTAGTTCTCGTCTCATTCATTATTATTTGCCTCGTTTTTTGTAAATAGGTTGGTACCCACTTTTTTTTGGTACCATGCTAATATACTAATACATTTTTATTTCAAAAAAAAATTCGCTTCTTTACGCCAAGGTGAATTTTCTGAAATTATAAAGAACCAAAAATATTTACTAACTACAAGATATTATTGACCAGAGTAGCACCTGTGGAATGACAGTTTTAAGGCCAGCAGAGAGTTGAGATGATATCAGGGGTACATACTAGGATGTAGTCACAATTGTTCTCATTAGAATGCTTTCTATACATTTTATTTGTTATTAGTTCTCAATGTAATGTTGCTTTTTTGAATTTTTTTTTCCATTTTGTCAATCTAAATGAGAATTAATAATTTTAATTGTCAAACTACCTTTTTCTATCTGTAGGGGGAAGCTCAAAAACTTTGATGATAGTTAACATTTGTCCAAAAGTAGCAGATTTGTCTGAGACATTATTGTCTCTTAACTATGCTGCTAGAGCTAGAAATGCTGTATTAAGCCTTGGAAATCGAGATACAATAAAGAAGTGGAGAGATGTTGTAAGTGTCTGTTTTTAGTTTACACGTATACATGCTCTGGACAAATGGGGGATTGGGATTGCCAACCTATAAAGTGTGCTACTTGTAGGCAAATGATGCGCGGAAGGAGCTGCATGAGAAGGAAAAGGAAATCCAAGATCTGAAACAAGAGATTTTGGGACTAAAACAAGCACTTAAAGATGCAAATGATCAAAGTGTCTTACTTTTCAATGAAGTGCAGAAGGCGTGGAAAGTTTCTTCTACAATGCAATCGGATCTAAAGGTTTTGTAACGTTATCTGTTTAGAACTGTTTTCAAAGTCTATAAAGACTTAAGTTACATGGCACTGAACATCATTTTTATCTGAATTCAATGTTTTATCTACAGATAGGTGGATAGGGCACTGTATATTATTACAAGGAAAAAAAAAAAACTTTGGAAGCTTGCCCGTCTAACAGATGGATGTAATGGTGCTTTTGGTTTCATGATTGAGATGTACTTCACTCTGACATTTGTGAATTTGTCATTCAGATCTTGTTTAGTTATGCTTTTCTGAAATTCAACATGTGTGAATGATGTTTGCTGGACTGGGAGATGCGTAAATGATGCTTTGCTAGGCTTAATATTATTTCTTTCAGCATCCTTTTATTTGTTGCTGCTGTTAGTTTGCAGTTCATATAAGTATGCTGCTAAACAATTTTGCTTTTCTTATTTCTGCAGTCCGAGAACCTTATGCTTGCAGACAAGTATAAGATAGAAAAGGAACAAAATGCTCAGCTAAGGAATCAAGTAGCTCAATTGCTACAGTTGGAACAAGAACAAAAAATGCAGATGCAACAACAAGATTCCACAATTCAGACACTGCAGGTTGTTACTGCATTGTCTTGTTATTTCCTTATGTGTCAAATAAATGTCCATAAATATGGAGTTCTTAATTAAAAGCCTAAGGACTATGGTCTTAAAGTAATGAGCAGGTTTTACCATAGATGATGAGGCAGTTCTCAGGTGTTCAAAAATCAAAACCCCTTTACTTGAATTATTTTATTCTTTTGGGTGAGGACCTGATATAACTATTCCCTTTACAGAGGATAAAATATGATGAAGAATGATTGTGCATTAAATTTGTAGTTTAGAAATTTGAATTTATTATTCGGGTCCTAAACACTAATGCATTTGATGACTTTTACAATTGTGGTTTAGTTGGGTAGTTAATGCTTGAAATTGTAAGGTATGCAGCCAATGTCTTTTTCTAACTTCCTAAGCTGTATATGGAGAGTAGTGGAAATTATGGTGTATATGGTGATATCTCAAAACATCCTTCTATATGGTGGCTTGTTATATATCCATCGATAACTTACATGCTTTGCCTTGTTTAAACTTGAAGAATTCATGGACAATTTGGACATATGATTTTTATTTTTTAAAAAAAAGTTTGGATATATGATTTTATTGACTAGTTCACTGTTTCTCAATCTTTTTAACCACTTCAGCAGTGACCTAAATAACAAGGAAATGCAAATAGCTTAAGAAAGTTACACTCACTTTCTTTACTATTCAAGAAAGTTACACTCATCTCGATTTAAAAATTACTTCTTTGCAATTTTACTGTGCAGGCCAAAATTAAAACCATTGAATCACAACTCAATGAAGCCCTTCATTCTAATGATGCTAGACTAGCACTTGCCTCTGAAGCAGCACCTGCCGTTTCACCAGTTCCCAAAACAGCTGGGGATCCTATGGATTCTTCAGCAGTTACCAAGAAACTTGAAGAGGAACTAAAAAAACGTGATGCACTGATTGAGGTTTGAAATGTTTCATTAATAAATATGTTTCCTCATTACGTATTATTTATTTGTTCCAGAACAATGAGAGAAGGATATCATTTCTGCCTTTTTGATAGCTATTAATTATTGTCCCCCCCTCAAACTCCCTAGAAGGCTAGTCGTCTGCTTTCCATGAATTGTCTGTACAAGTCCTGGCTTATCCTCTTCTCATCCAAGGGTGGTTTCTATACGGCATTCTCAAGTATGTAAGTTTCCTGGAACCACGAATTCTGGGAAGCTACGAAAGAATTCGATGTAAATCATTGAGCTGATTAAGGATGCTGAGATTCAGGGTCAGGGAATGTGCTTGCAAGTGCACTCTTAGTAATGTAAACCTTTTACTAATTCATGTTAGGGTGAGAACAATAAAATGCAAATTTCCTTTGGTCATTCTCAGGTGCAGCAGGAGTATGCTAGAAACTTTCCTATTGTTTTGACTGAATGTAATGTAGGACAAATTAGGACTGATTTTGCCTACGGAGGAATTTTGAGCAAACCTAGATATATCACCTGGGTTCTTAGACATCATATCTAAGAGAAAGGTTCGTAAGCTCACATTGAGAATTGATTGCATCACACAACTAGACATCCAGAACATGCTCAGAATAATCAATTTACTGAAGACTTGATCTCAAAAATGAGATTTGCTACCTATTTATAATTTTTTTAACATAAAGTCCTAATATAATTAGAATTACAGAATACTAATAAGAAGCTTAGTACTAAAAGAATTTAAGTTATAACTAAAATCCTAAAATTGAAGACCTAACATCATCCATATTCCTACATTAAATTGTAGATTACATAGAATTACAACTTCTAATCTATTTACAAATTCTAGTTTATATCTATTCTCCATCAAAATGTAATACAAGGAGCAAGAGTGAATTTTCATTATTTTGGGTCCACTATTTTAGGACATAACATCGAATGCTTTGATGATTTCGGCTCTATTGTCAATTGTTTAATAAATCTGTAAAGTTTTTGTAAATGGGCGGTGCCTTCTTGGCACGTTTACTTCAATACAACTTTGTACTTTTATTTCAAAAAAAAAAACTAAGAGCAAGAGTGAATTACAGTGAAAGAATTTGAAGTGGTGAGATGATGCCTAAAGGTCTTTCACATAATTGAAAGTAGGACTCTTGAGGAAGCCAAAAGACCCGGTGTCTGACTGTTTGGTGATTTCAAATTCCTACCTGAGATAATGGGTGCTAGCTCCAGGCATTCTGACTAATTCTTTTGCATGTCTGCTTATTTACTTGTGAAGAAATATTGTTGATTCCTTGTGAAATCAATGAGTTCCCTTATTCACTATGATTTTAGCCTTACACAAATATTGTTTTGTTGCTTGTGCAGAGGTTACATGAAGAAAATGAGAAATTATTTGATAGATTAACCGAAAAAGCATCTTTGGTTGGACCACCCCAGGTAATTATTTTTCAACTCTTAAGTGCATCTCTTGCTACATCGTTGTGATCACATGATTGACCTTTTGGAAACTAGGAATGTCTTTAATTGTGCTAAAACAACTGATAATTTAAGTTCTTTCAGGAACAGATTTAAAATGATGGTATCACATCCTTAGGAAAGCTTTATCAAATAGATTAAGTCTGGACTTTGTGTTTACATCATTTCATACTCTGAAACAATAATTCCCATGATACTGTTCATCATGACATCTCAAAGAAAGTTTATAGATGTTTCAGGTGCTGTACATGATTTGCAATATTCCTGTCACTGCAATTGTATCAACTCTATGTGTATATACTTGGTTAAACTTTTCTTATGAAGCTTCGACTCTTTTTATTTTCCAATTTACTTTTTAGGGTTGCATTGCTCAAATGTGGTAGGTATCTTTTTCAGTGATGTTTTCCCAGATTTTGACCATTGTTTCTTTCTTCAGCTATCGAGTCCCTTGCCTAAAGGTTCAGTGAATGTTCAGTCTCGGGACCTTGTCAGGTTATAATCAGTTTGACAGTGATTATCATGGTTTTATGTCTTATTTTTTCAACTTCAAAGCTTAACTTATTCATGATTGTCCTTCAACAGGACCAATAGTAACAGTAAAGGACATTCTGTGGATGCTGTTCCTTCACTATTGGCCCCGGATAAAACTGAAGGCTCAGTTGCTTTGGTTAAATCAGGTTACGAGAAAATTAAAACCACCCCAGCGGGAGAATATCTGACTGCTGCCCTCAATGACTTCGATCCTGAACAATATGACAGCATTGCTGCCATTGCAGATGGAGCGAACAAACTTTTGATGCTGGTATTAATTGTTGTATCGATTGTTTGATTCAAACGTGAATCCTGGTGCAAGGATGAAGAATTAAATTGTTCTTACCACGTGTTTGTTCCATTTCAAAATTGGAACAGGGTCCTGTTGATTTACCCAACCATTACGAATAGCATTATAAGGAAATGTTTTCTTGTAATTATATATGTACAAAGTAGATCTGAGATTATTTTTTAGACATAATAAAGTTTACACAAAATATTCTTTTTATTTCATTAATGATTACTTTTAAAGGTCTTCTGATAAAATGATCTTTAAATTTTGAATTTCTAAGCAAAAGGTTTTCTTTTTCTCTTTTCTTTCTCATTTTTTGATGGAAACAGGTGAAGTTGCTTTTAAACTTGTAATTATTAACAATATACCTCTTCCAGTTCCCTATCTTTTCTTGGATAGAAAAATAAGAATTGTTCACTGTTCTTGTGCTCTTATTTTTCCATGATGAGTAAATGTATAGATTTCAAATAAATTAAGGTATCTTTGTGTCAGTTGCTTAATAACATTTGGATTAGTTAAAGATGTGCAGTAAACACCAACTTTGCAGGTTTTGGCAGCAGTAATCAAAGCAGGGGCTTCTAGAGAGCATGAAATACTTGCTGAAATTAGAGATGCTGTCTTTTCTTTTATCCGGAAGATGGAGCCAAGGAGGGTGATGGACACCATGCTTGTTTCCCGTGTCAGAATTTTGTATATAAGGTCTTTGCTTGCTAGATCACCAGAGCTTCAATCCATCAAGGTAACGTTAAGTTGTATGGCAGCTATACACTTTTTCTTTTGTTGGGCATATCCTATATAAGCTCTCATATTCTTTTATAAAAGGCTAATCTCTTTGTCATTTTCCAATTTTAGGTTTCCCCTGTTGAATGCTTTTTGGAAAAGGTTAATACTGGTCGAAGTAGAAGCTCCAGCCGGAGTAGCAGCCCTGGAAGATCTCCAGTACACTACGTTGATGATCAAATTCAAGGTTTTAAAATAAATATAAAGCCAGAAAAGAAGTCCAAGTTGGTATCGGTTGTTTCAAAAATACGAGGAATTGAGCAGGTAGATGTTTATTTCCTTTCTTGTGGATAAACATTTGTTATCTGAACCTCAAATCAAAATAAGATAAATGAAGGAAATGGTAATGCCAAACTACCATCAATTTAATAGAATTAAGGGGAGAAGGGGAAGGAGAGACAAACTTCTGCTTTTTTCTATGGATGAGAAGATTGTTACTTTAGGCATTGTCTCTTCCTTGCTTTATGATTGTTCTCTTATACTGCTGGCTTTTGTTCTTACTGTCATCAGTACCTCTACATTCACTATTAATTCTATGTTGGAGAGCTGATCTTCCCTGTGAAAATTCATCAAACGTTCCCAGTCTTCTATGGAGATATTTAAGATAGATTTTTGATCCATTTTCCAGGATACTGGGAGGCAGCAAGTTACTGGTGGAAAGCTAAGGGAAATACAAGATGAAGCAAAAAGTTTTGCTATTGCGAACAAGGCCCTTGCTGCACTCTTTGTCCATACTCCAGCAGGCGAGCTCCAGCGGCAAATTAGGACCTGGCTTGCAGAAAACTTCGAATTTCTTTCTGTTACAGGAGATGAGGCTTCTGGGGGAACCACTGGACAGTTGGAGCTACTCTCTACTGCCATAATGGATGGCTGGATGGCTGGACTTGGTGCTGCACTGCCTCCTAATACTGATGCTCTTGGCCAGCTTTTATCTGAGTATGCAAAGCGGGTCTACAGTTCCCAATTGCAGCACCTAAAGGTACGCCTAATAATAATCTGAACCTACTTTTATGTAGCAATTCTGAATGAAGACGATGGGATAGGTTCACACACAAGAGCCTGGTGAGCAAACTTATGACTAACATGGGTTTAAGGGCATAGTACATTTGTGACTAGACTTAGAAAATCAATATGGGAATGCTGATGTGTTATTTTGTTATTAGAAAATTGCAAGTTGTCCACTGTTGAGAAGATGTCTTTGAACTAACATTTGAGACTTTTTGTCAGGATATTGCTGGTACCTTAGCAACAGAAGAGGCAGAAGATGCAGGACAAGTAGCAAAGCTGCGATCAGCTCTCGAGTCTGTTGATCACAAAAGGAGAAAGGTTATTATTATAATTATTCAACCCCCTAATTTTGGATGTGTTTTCATATCCTGTAATAGAAGTTTCTTTGCTGCCATAGTGTTGTCTGCCAAATTTATCCTTACATTATTACACATGTTTCACTTTTTGATTACAAAAAATTGTTTTGGCATATTATGAGTTTTTTTTGTTGTTATTACTTATTAGATTTTGCAACAAATGAGGAGTGATGTAGCTTTACTTATATCTGAAGATGGGGTTGCACCTATTAGGAATCCTTCTACTGCATCTGAAGATGCGCGATTAGCATCTCTGATTTCTCTTGATGGCATACTGAAGCAAATCAAGGTATTTATTTCTGGATGCTGTGTTTGTCACTTGATGCTTTGCTGGTGGCTTGAGTACTGAGGAGTATAATGTTTTCTCAAACAGGATATTTTGAGACAGTCCTCCACAAACACCTTAAGTAAAAGTAAGAAGAAAGCAATGCTTACCTCCTTGGATGAACTTGCTGAACGAATGCCTTCCCTT
The DNA here is from genome assembly GCF_054855325.1 of Carica papaya. Lineage (NCBI taxonomy): Eukaryota > Viridiplantae > Streptophyta > Magnoliopsida > Brassicales > Caricaceae > Carica > Carica papaya. The sequence goes on along the minus strand of NC_142312.1, from coordinate 938,719 downwards.
CTTAACATCGATCATCCATGTGCTCAGAGGCAAATTGCTGAGGCTCGTCATGCAATTGAGGTATTCGTTATTCAATGTTTTAGACTGGATTTCTTTTTGGAGTTTGTTGATAGGCTTATTTTGCTAGGAAATGGAACAAGCAAATTATTTAGATAATTTTTTATCCGGAATTTTTTTATGGCCCCATGGGACTGCATGCATTTCGAACTCATACACTCTTGGGAAAGAGGGAGGAATGTAACCATCCTACCCAAGGTGATGGGGCGAAGACTTTATTTGTTATTTACTGTCAAAATGCCCTTATCTTTTGGATTACGAAGTTGGTTTGTTGTGTCCCTAAGCAAAAGTTTCTTGAATCTCTTGATTATAAAACCTTTTTTTTTTTTTTTTTCAATGATTGTTGAGTACGAGGGACTGTAGTGCTATAAGAATTATGAGGAAAAATGACACCAGGCTTATATGTTCTTGTAAGTTGGCATCGCTTTGGTCAATTGGCTGGGAAAACAAATCAACAGTTTTGTTGTTAAAGGAAATGGCTTTATACTTTCTGATTGGAATTACCTCTTTTCCTATGTTTACAATTTGCCACGCGTTTGCTGCAGTCGGTTCCTGAAGAAGATGATCACATTCTAGAAGCATCACATGCTCGCAAACCATCTGCAGATTTAGCATCTGCTGCAGAAACTGACGTGACACAGTGGAACGTTCTTCAGTTCAACACTGGCTCAACAACTCCATTTATCATCAAATGTGGGGCAAACTCAAATTCAGAACTGGTTATTAAAGCAGACGCCCGAGTTCAGGAACCGAAAGGTGGAGAGATCGTGAGAGTTGTTCCAAGACCATCGATATTAGAGAATATGAACTTAGAGGAAATGAAACAAATATTTTCTCAGCTCCCCGAGGCTCTAAGCTTGCTTGCCTTAGCAAGGACTGCAGATGGTACTCGAGCTCGGTATTCTAGACTGTACAGGACTCTGGCTATGAAGGTTCCTTCGCTGAGAGATTTAGTTGGCGAGCTCGAAAAAGGTGGAGTGCTGAAAGATGTGAAACCATGAAAGTTCAGCAGTGATAAATTATCATCATGTCTTTTGATGTTGTATGTATGCTTTTTTTACCTTTACTTTGTTCTTGTTCTCTTGAGGAATTTGGTGGAGCTGTGTAGCGTGTAGCCTTCTCTTTTTGCCTTCTGTTCTCCCTCTGCTTTGTTCGGCAAAGCAATTCTTGTATTTTGTAGCTGTAACCTGTGTTATTATCCTGCATAGTAGTATTACACGCGGCCTCAGCGAAGGATGTTGATGTGATATTTATAGTAATCGTGTAATTTATCTGTCTTATCTTCTTTGTTATTTGCTATGCTATGTCCTTTTTTAATTCATCTGGGACCTGTTCCCATTTCTGCAATTCCACTGGTGTGCTGCAAATCATTTTTACCTTATCATGCATCTCTCTCTCTCATATTTTTGGATGAAAACATATTATTTCTTTGGGAGAGTTGGATAATGTGATCTTACTATATATATATATATATATTAAATCTAGTCAAAGCTCAGGCAAATAATTTTAAATTTCTAAAATAAATTTTACAAATGGTCTTCATTTATGCCACATAAAGCCCAATAATTTTTTTAAATTGACCTTAAAAGTCAGATTCTAAGAGAAAAAATTTAATTTCAAAAGAGTTCTGTATATTCCCGTTGCCGGAGTTATTCAGGCCGATCAATAATTTAAAAAAAAAAAATTTCCGTTGCCGGGACTTGAACCCGGGTCTCTCGGGTGAGAGCCGAGTATCCTAACCGACTACAACGGATGAGCTGATGTAATTCTATCTTAAAATAATATAATAGTGTAGGACGAGGAGTTCGAATTCCCGTCGGCCTGGAAGCTCTCTTCCTTTCTTCGTTGTCTTCGCTGAGATCCAGGAAAGCAGCCACACGGCTTGGCGTTTGGGATTATCAGTTCATTTCCTCTCGATATCTCGAAAATGTCTTCGATTACATGCGAAAGGTTGACGTTATTCACCATAACTGGAGTCATCATTCAGATTATTGGGCTTTGTCTCTTCGTCTTCGGTTTCTTCCCCGTCAAGCCTGCTCTCTCCGGCGTTAGGTGCTCCTTCTATTCACCTCCTCTGTTTATTCCCAAAGGAAATCTAGCCACTATTTTTATCATTCGCTTTGTTTGCTGCTCGAAGCACGCCGCTTAGTTGCTTGGTTTTGTTTGCTGAAATAATTAAACAAGTGGATACAAACAGAATGAAATTTGGAATGAATTAAGCATGATTTGTTATTGGTTCTGGCTTTTCAACTTATTCTTTCTCTCCCTGGATATTGAGTCTGTTATAGTTAGTATTTATCTAATCGGTTTGATTTTTTGTACTCGTTTTTTTCTCATTTCTCGCGGTTATTTTAGTGGTCCAGAGAGTTTTCATTCTCCATTTTTGGATTCTATTGAGAACCAAAACGAGACAGCCCTGCCTCCTGAACAACTGAAATCGCTATATCAGGTTCATCTCTATGTCATTCCATATCTACTTATTTCATAGTAAACCTGGTTCTGCCTGCTATACTTTTTACTTTGTTGCTTAGTTTAATCAACTATTCAGTTAGCAATCAAAATGTGCTTTTTTTTAATTCTGTTTTCTCGACTGGGCATTTACTCGGGCATTTTTCATTATAGGAATTATCGGGGATCTTGCCTCCATTTGATCGTTTAGTTTTAATGGTATGTGATGTTTTATTACTATAAAAACGTATTTCAAATATCTTTGCTCCGGCAAATTATATTATGTAAAGGGTAAGTTTGAGCGTATTGCAACAATGTCAGTTTAGGTTATTGATGGTCTTCCAGCAGAATTTGTCCTCGGCAAGGATGGTCAGCCTCCAAAAGAGGCTTTCAGGGATTCTATGCCTTATACTCAGTCACTATTAGCAAATGGAGTGGCAGTTGGATACCATGCAAAGGCAGCACCTCCAACTGTTACGATGCCTCGCTTGAAGGTTGGTGTCACTGCCACTTTCTGGGATATACGGGGAAACATATATGGTTTCTGGAAATATGGGACTTCTCTCACTCTGTCAGCTGCATAATTGTAGGCAATGGTTTCTGGAGCTATTGGGGGTTTCTTGGATGTGGCTTTCAACTTTAACACACAAGCTCTGTTAGATGATAATCTTCTTGGTTAGTTGACTATAAAGTCATAAAAAGTTGTTGAGTTTGTAAATTGATTGTGTGATGAATCTTTCAAGAAATGCAGTTCATTTATTCATATTGTGGTTTAGACCAGTTCTTTAGGGTTGGTTGGCAGATGGTGATGCTTGGTGACGACACATGGCTTAAATTGTTCCCAGGATTATTCAAGAGGCATGATGGTGTTAACAGTTTCTATGTAAGTGCTTTGGTAGTTGGTGTTTGAATATATTGCTTTTCCAGTTATTATTTTTTGTCATACTTTAACGTTTCTTGGATTTTCATTTCTTAACATTGTTAGAGAAAAGCATGAATTCAGGTTGAGAATTCTTCACAAGTTCCTCTTCCTATGCCATTTGATATACAGATGAAATGGGGATCTTTTTTTCTTTATTTTTAATAAACATTATCCTATATCATTTACATGGTCTTTTTACCTGCAATCTGGTTGAACATTTTCCAATCACAATATTGGATGTTTTTTTGCTTTGTTTTGTAGGTGTTTATAAGCAATTTTAAGAGTCTGTTCAAATTTAGTTGTTTCTTAATGTAATAAACATAGGGCTTGCTTTGGCTGTTAACTTCTCTACTCAATTTTGCTTATTCAGCTTCAGCTTCAAAAGACACTGTAAAACTTACATCAAATAAGTTATTTTCTTAAATGACTAAATAGACTTAGACAAAAAAGTCTTCTTACACTAAATAGCCCCAGCGTTAGTTGCAAAAATTGCAGAAGTTCCATTTACACAAATTTTACGTTACTACCTACAAACAACTTTTAAGTATTAAGAATAATCGTCCCTCCCCTTTTTTGTATTGACACAGTGAGTTGAGAGTAACTATTTTCTTAATATGTTCAGTTGCTTATTTATCTTTATAGATTTATTTTTGCAAGAAAATAAATTAAATATGTTTTTAATGAAAAACATCTTTATTCAAATACATGACCACTTATTTTCTGAAATCATACACGGGTACTTTAAATAATAAATACTTTCAACACATTTCTTTCGGTAAAACCAAACGCTCTCTGAATGCAGTTAAAACATTTGAAATAAATTATAAGAGTGATTATTTGAAGAATAAAGAGCAATGGCTGTTATCAAGGGGTGATTTCTGAGTGTTGGGTTCAGTGGTTGGAGCAAAATGCAGGATTTTCAGCCAATGTGAGAGAGGCAGATTTACATGGCCCCTTATGGGCTAAGGCACATTTTTTTCAGTCTAGTAGGTGGATATCTTATACTCATTTCTTTTACTCTTTTAGAACATCTTTTTTTCCCCCTTTATGACAGATACTTAGGATTTGCTGGATAGAAAATGTTAGTGACATAATATTTCTCGTTCTTTTCCCCTCTGCATTTTCTTTGTCATGTTGAAGGTATGAGAGTTCTGCAGTATATAGTAAATCCTGCAAATGCTAATTTTATTCTTGCTATAGGTTAAAGATACTGTACAAGTAGATCAAAATGTTTCTCGACATTTGGCTGATGAACTTCTCAGAGATGACTGGAATCTTTTGGTAAGTTGTAACTCTGGTCATTACTTGTCCTCCCATGCTTCTAGATCCTTCCACCACTTACCTTTTCCTTTGCCTTGAACTTTTTGTTACACAGAAGTCAGATATGGAAGTTCTTCTGTTAAGATTGTTTTTGTTGTATTAACCTAGTGGTGTATGTGAGCCTAACCTTTATGGGCATGTGGTGGTCAGTACTTTCTATGTGAGTTTTGGACTATGCACATTAGTGAACTCCTCTATGTAAACATGAGATTATCCAACTTCAACTGAATTTTTATTTTTGAAGTCATGATTGATCATGAAGCTAATAATTTTAAAGTACTGTTCTTGGAGGCTGCTGTCTCTTCTGCTGTTACATGATTATCATTGAGCTACCTTTTTCAGATTCTTCATTATCTAGGCTTGGACCATGTTGGGCATATAGGTGGGCGGAACAGGTATTGTGTCAGCTGGTTATTCTGATAGGCTTTACTGATTATGTATTCAATTAACGTGGTTTTGACAATAATTTTTTATTCATCTACTTCAGTAATTTGATGGCTCCAAAACTTAAAGAGATGGATGAAGTGGTGCGGATGATTCATTTGCACGCAATTCAGGCTCATGAGGGTGATAAAGGACAGAAAGGACATACTCTATTGGTTTGTGCTACATCTTTTTAGGTCTTTTGATTACTTGTGCCAATCTAGCCGTCCATTCAGATTGAGTCCATACCTACAGTTTCAGGAGTTGGAACATCTTGTATAACTAATAATTGGTAGGTAGTCCGCGATTCAAAATAGACCTCACACTTTTTCCTGTAATTGTCCAGAAGGCATATAAATTTGATAAAGTAAGGGTTATATATTAATGATATAGTTTCAAATAACCTGCCAAACTATTGGAAAGAAAACAATAATAGTAGGTATGGCTGGACGAATGTTGACGATGGAACTGTGTCGTCGCGTAGGGTGACTTTGTATATACATGTGGAGCTTCAATTTTATCCTTTTCTCCTTCTTCTTTAGGAGCATAGAGTATATTGTTACAGTGGCATATGTTTCTTCTCCAGGCTTGTCTGCAATTACCATAATACTAAGAAGAATTTTCTCTTACCTAACTTTCTTTCTCCTTCAATGGTATGTAGAGTCAAAATACACAAGCATCTGTGTAATGTAGGTAACTTTTTCCAGTCTATGTGTTCTGTACCGCAATAAATGAATATATGAAATTCCTGGAGTCATTTTTACATAGTCAATACTTCAGATTCCTGCATGGGTTGCATGATATTAGTTTTCCACCGTTCTTGTGATTTAAACCATTGTATTATTAATTAAGTCTGTCTAAGAGATTGAATTTACTGAATCATCTATATCTGTTATGAATTTTACATGTAGATGGTAGTCAGTGATCATGGCATGACTGACAATGGCAACCATGGGGGATCTTCATATGAAGAAACTGATTCCTTAGTCCTTCTGATTGGTTTGGAAAATCTTGTATCTGATCATTCAACAGCTACCGATAATGCAGTTTACCAGGTAATATAAGTAGTAATATAATTGCCATGTTCAATTGTTGTTTTTTCTCTGTGTTTCCTTAAACCGTAGCATAAAGATAAAAGTTTTTAACTCGTTTAAATTGGCGTGTATTGAATATTAGAGCAGATGTATTCATCACAATGTATATAGAATTGCTTATATAAAGAATAGATATATTTTCCTTTGATTAAATGAAGTCCTACTCCATTTGTTTGTTTTGTTGTTTATCTTAATAAAAGGAGAATATAAAAGAAAAAAAAAAGAGAATGTATGTAACATCGCATTGTAGAAAATGTTGGAAAATCTCTCGATCATTTGACTTAATATGGTATTATACTTAGATGTAAAATTTTTTTAATCCAGGTAGATATTGCGCCAACATTAGCTCTTCTCTTTGGGGTGCCAATCCCAAAAAACAACGTTGGTGTTCTTATTTCTAAAACCCTTGATTCCCTGAAAGGTCAGATCTCTCTCTCTCTAAAATACAGCTGATTTTAGAGTAGAAGTGGAACAGAAAACATGAAAAAGAGGTAAAAAGAAATACCAGCAAGCAGAATGTTTGAAAGCAATAGTAGCAGTGGATTATTTACACCCTCTTTTATTTACTTTTTTCTTCTTATAAAAAATGTAGTACGATTGTGGTTGTTAATTTTTTCTCATAGGGAGCTGTGGTTGTTAATTTTTTCTCCTGTTGATTACTCCAGATGAGCAACAATTGAGAGCATTGGAATTGAATTCTTGGCAGTTGTTCAGATTGCTGCAAGCACAAATACCAGGTTTATCATATGGAGAATTCAAATGCAGTGGCTTTACTGATGGGCAAGACCACGTCGTTAGTACATGCAATGGAAGGATGGAGGCACAGTTTTGTTGCTTATATAAGAGAGCTGCTTTTCTTCATAGCTCCTGGAAATCTAAGAAATCCTCCAAGTGGGTTACTTGTCGTTGACATTAACAGCAATGATCATCATGAAGTTCAACATGGCTAACACCAAATATTGCTTTGTGAAAATAGGTCAAATACCAAAGAAGAATACAGCAGTGCTGTGGCTGCATACTATGAGTTTCTGAAAACTTCAAGCGAGTGGTTATCACGGAAAACCACAGATGTATGTATATGCTTTCCTTGAATGTCCTGGCTTGATCAAAATCTTACTCATGAAAAGGCAAAGAATGATAGGTCCTTGTAAATTCACGAGGAATGCTATTGAGATGTATTCCTTGGTAATTATTAGCCTTATCTTCGACTATCCTGTTATTTTGCAGAAGCCAGTTCACCTGCTAGCTTTTGGAGTCGCCACAATGTTCCTATCATGTTTGATATTGTTGAGCGAAATACATTGGCTACGGAGAGAAGTCTATCTCCATCAAAGGCAACAAGTTCCTAGTTTACATGGTTTAGGCAGAAGCAATTTGGAAGAGAGGTTTATTTTGGGTGTAATATTCTTTCTTGTTATAAGTATGGGATCAAGTTCGATGGTTGAGGAAGAACATTATATTTGGCATTTTTTTATCTTAACATTTTTTCTGTTATTGCTTCGTAAGACATCAACACCACTTGTCTTTTTCAAAAGGCAAAATGGAGGAACAGATATTTGGATTTCTTCTGTCTTTGTGCTTCTTATCTCTGGAAGAATACTCAGAGGATGGCATCAAGGTGGTGTAAACTGGACTAATCTTCCTGACATCTCTAAATGGCTTGAACAGTCTGGAAGTGGTCATATAAAATTGATTCAGCTGGTGTCAGTTTTTCTGGTGACTTGTTTAGGCTTGTTTCCTCTACTTTTAGTTGGATCAAAGAGATTTCTTATTCAGGTGGTTGGATTTAGCTTTTTGATTTCCGGATTTCTGGTTTTCCTGCATGTCTTGAAAAATCAATATGACATGTTTGCATCATCTTATTATGATTCTAACTTATCGGTGCAAATAGTGTACGCATCTCTGGGGCTGGCCACATTTGGGACTTTTGTAGTCTTCCCATGGCTCATTCCTTCCTCAAGTTCTAGGGATTTCCCGGGTAACGTTTCAATCTCTGTTGACATTCAAAACAATTTCCCGTGGGTGGAATTAAGGAATTCCTTGTATGTGATTGGGAGCGCATACATATTAAGTTGGTGTCTTCTGCAGCTGGTGCTCCAACAACCAGTTAATTCAGTTCCAATTTTGTTGCTGCTTGTGCAGTTATTAGCAATCATGCTTTGTTTTTCTCATGGCAGGTTGCATCTTGCAGAATGGGTTGAGGTCAGTCACCTGTTATCACTAAAGTTTCAGTTCCCTCATGGATATGTCTGCATATTTCTCTTTACACGTGTATATTTAAGTTTATGTCAAGATTCATATATGAGAATTGAGTGGTGGTGTGGAATTTTCTAGTATTTCTGGTGTAGAGAGTCTTCAAGGCTTTTGATTCATGATCAAACTCTTTTAGATATCATCTGATAGTCACAATCGGATTCCTGAAAAGAGTGCCCAGTTATTTTTTAAATTTGTTTTTTTTCTTTTGTGTTCTATATTTCTGTTTGGTCTTATCAGATATCTGAAAGATAAAATAGCCTATGGTTTGTTGATTGGTTGGCGGGTTCTAACGGCAACATGTTGAAATTTGTCCTCAAGAAAGTAGCTAGAATGTAACTACATGCTTCATGAATGTGTACTTCTGCTTTCCTTGGACTGATTGCATTTCATGTTCTAACATTGGACAACTTTCTCTGTCTCCTTAGGTTGCCACGTTGTACTTTTTGGGAATGGCAGGTCATTTTGCTCTTGGAAACAGCAATACCCTAGCTACTATTGATGTTGCTGCTGCTTTTATTGTACATACTCTTCCTTAATTATCTGGAGTCTTTTTCCTTGAATGTTTTCATTGCACCAGCAACGATATTTGCGCTCCTTGTGTGAAACATTGAATAGCTAACTCCCTTGACTTTTGTTTTTCATTTCCAGGGAATCTCTAGTCATTCAACATTGCTTTCTGGCATTTTAATGTTCATGATCACCTATGCATCCCCTATGTTAATTCTTCTTAGCTTGGTGATGTACGTCTCTGTGAAGGATACGGGCTCTTTGCCAATTCCTCAGTATTCAGATTCAGGATTTCATCTCAAAATGATGCTTGCCTTTCCTTGCTTGGTTCCACTAGGCATAAATTCAGTTGTACTGACTGCATATACACTGGTTTTGCTGTTAATGAGGAACCATTTATTTGTTTGGAGTGTCTTTTCTCCCAAGTAAGCCTCACTGAACTGAAAATTGTCTGTAGATGATTAATTGTGTGTAAGACACTAACTGAAATTGATCTTAGCAGCATGGAGCATGAGTTTTTTTTTTCCGCTATTAGTGTGGAACAAGTTATCCCTCGGTTAATATATATATATATGTAATGTATGTATGCACATGTATTTATTCTGTTTTGGTTATTCATTAAACTTTAGGCTGTTTGGAATAAATCAAGAATTTTTGAATTCACTTGGAAATCTACATGTAGTTTGACTAAATTGGATTTTCAAGTAATAATACATTTCTTCAAATTTTAGTGGACTTTATATTTTACTGTTGCAATTCTATTTGGATTTCACTATGAGCTCAAATGAGCTCAATTCTGATAATTTTAGATGAAGATTTCCCCATCTTCTAGTTAAATTAGTTTGTGAATTTCTAAATGAACTCCAAAAAATTCTTGATTTTCATGATGGAGTTGTGTGAGAGAGTATTAGCAGTAACGTTGATTCATCGTGAAACTAACCATTCTGATTTGCATTCGTCCTACAGGTACCTATATGTCTGTGCAACAACTGTGTGCACCTATATAGGAGTATGTGTTGTTGCTGCAACTGGAATGTATACGTATCTGGTGCTGGCTATACGAAGAAAAAGACAGGTTTCTTTACTTGATAGAATGAGATAATATGTTGCATGCCAGAAGATGTTGATTTTCTTCTTTTGCACAAACTAATAGGGTAGAACATAATCTTTTATGCATTTTGATCAATTCATTTGAAGATCTCTATGCCAGTTCAAGTATCTGATAATATGGGGATGAAATTGTCGGTCATCTTTCAGCCAATTGTTTATTTGATGGATGATTAACACTTCATCTAATTAATGGCATGGAAAATCAAGGCAAGTCCATTATTATTCTCTTCTCTAATGTTGTATGCGTGAGGAAAATAGTTCAGTTACTATTTAAATGGATGAGTTAGATATACCTGTTCTATTTCATGATATATTTGATGAATATGTATCATAATTTTTGAAATTCCAGAGGAATTTATTTTTCTCTTATCTTGAATATTTGCATGCCTTAAAGAAATATTATTTCTTTTTTGGTGATAGGTAAAATGTTTGCTTGGTGAAACTTGGAAAACTTCGATATCTTAAAAGAGGAAAAAAGGGCTTAATTCAAGTTCGTATTGCTCTAGGTCTACCTGAAAAGCTTAATCTAGTGGCCGTCTATCCGTGCTGCGCTCTAGTAGGGCAGTAGGACTCAAGTTTGAGCGTTACAAACTCCTCAGAGAGTCAATAAAAGATATTACCCTTAAATCTCACTATATATTTCTTCACCATGTAGATATCTGATCTAAATACGTTCCTAAACTTGAAATAACAAGCCTCAATCAAAAGAGATTCCCTAGTCCAAGCTCAAAAAAGATCTTCTTGCAATGGAAACCTTATAATAACATGTCTTGAATTGAATGACCTAATAGGACCTTCTCTGTTCATCATCCATCAGGCGCAGACACAGGGTCTCATCTTATGCATAGATCGGATTGCCTGAGGATTAACTTGGATACTAAAAAAAAGGTGTCATAGACCTACTGATCTGTGAATCTCATCATAAGCGAACCGCAAACCAGTCCTTCCTTGATGAGAAATGGGGCATTTTACAAGAAGGGGCTACGTCGTACCTAAATTACCGAATGATTAATCAACATATTGTCGTTTCATGAACCTGCACGAGTGAAACTTCCATGCTTTATAGTTTGTTGCTAACTTTTATACTGTCTGGAGATTTGAGGGATGGTTCAAGTGTGTTGTACAGCCACTGAGCTGCAGTATGTGTTGCTACTGAAAAACTTGTTTGTTTAAATTAAATTCAAGGTATTTTGCCAGGAGGAAAGGAGGGGAGACTCTGGATTTTGGCTTTTGCTTTGTTTGTGGGTGATTTGGTTGGGGAGGAATGGTATGACTCTGCTTTGGGATGGAATTACTGGTTAAACAGGAATTAAATTAAATTTAAAGATGGAATTTTTTTATTCATTTTTTAACAAAAATTACTTGAGAAATTGTATGATTACAGATTAAATTTCATAAATAGTTAGTAGAATTTAATTAAAATTAAAATATATTATTTTAATGTTAAGGCTGCTCCTAAAATGTTGGTCCAATAAGATATTTGGTTATATTAAAAGTATTAAGAAAACATTATAATTTCATTAATTTTAAAATATATTAATTTTTGTTAAATTAAATTTAATTATTAATTAGAATTAGAATGCAATTTATTTTTTCAGAAGATTTAAAAATTTGATTCGGAATTAAACTGAGAATTGTACACAGTGTGCTTTTAACCCTCTGTTTGGATCACAGTAGAATTTTAATGTATGATACTTTACGGTCGTGAGAAAATCGTACTTGTTTCAACTTCCAATAATAACAAATGATATTTGACTGATAAATTTTAAGATGAATTTTTAAACTATCGAATTGGTGGTATTTGACCGACATACTATTTGTTTTCCATTATACCCTTATCTAATTTAATTAATTATATATTTATCATAACAATTAAATTAATGTAATAATATAAATAATTTTTATTAATTATATATAATAATTATTTATTTAAATATAAATATAATTATATTAATAAATAATTTATTCTTTTTTTACATACTTCTTTTATAACATTTACTATTACATATAATATGTAGTGTTAAATTAATAATTTAGTTGAAAATACAAGTATACTATTTTATTATTCAAATAAAAATATATCATTAACATACATTAATATAACATCGTTTAAATTTTTTAAAAAATATTATTATAATATTATATTATTATTATTTAATTACTTTCATTACTATTTATTAATTAACATGCATTTAAATTTATCACAACAAAACCTAAAAGTCAAAATCTGTGTCTCCAAAAACCCACGTGCGTCCGCCTCGGCAAAATTTCCTGAAACGAGTTGCGGACTCTGCCGACCCTTCTCGTCTGATTAACCACTGAGTCAACTCAATCTACGTCAAACGGCAGCATCCCTTGCCGTTTTCTTCTTTTTTGTCTTCCTCTCTGTCTTGTTTCTCTCAAATAAAACCCAACTCCCTCCACTTTTGATTCTCTCTACCTCAACAACCACCTTCTCAGTTTTTACTCTCGCATTCTCCAAACTACAACTCTTCATCATAGGAACCTCCGTTTCATGGAAGCTCTCTCTCATGTCATCGGCCCTCAGGTCGCTCTAACTCGCCGGAATTTTATCCTTCCTTCCTCTCATGGATTCCATTCTCGGATCGTTCCTGCCTCGGGATCGGCGTCGAATCCGAGGAGGAGATTAGTTGTTGTGGCGCAGGCGCAGCAGAGGAAGAACTCCTCCGCACCGATTGATTTCAGTGATCCTGATTGGAAATTTAAGTTCCAGAGAGATTTCGAGGAGCGGTTTAACATTCCTCATCTCACCGATATCTTCCCTGACGCCGAGGCTTTCCGTTCGACGTTCTGTCTTAAGATGAGGTATCGGCTCTCTCTTTCTCTCTCATACAGTATCTTTGTCATTGTTGCTGTGTGAGTATTCGTGTTTAGAGAGAAGAGTAAGAATGCTTGTTTGATGATTTTCTGTAAATTGTTGTTAGAGCTCGTTTTAGAGTGTGTATTTGAGTTTTTAAGTTGAATACGAATGTCTTTCCGCTGTTTTTCCCGGTTATGCTTGAGTTCGCTCTTAGGATTTCTTTTCCTCTACTTCTTCGGATATTTGACTTCTTAATAAGTTGAGGATAATAAATATAGAAATCTCTCGTATTTGCTTCTCCTTTTGAATGTTGAGTTGATCAGAATGTACTTGAGCACTGACTTCTCCCCCACCTTAAGTTTGCCGTCAAGTGTACTTAGCTTGAAATTTGCGTGCTTTTTCTCTCCGTGGTTTGGTTTTCTTTCCGTTATTTTGAGAGAATCAACTATGTTTTTCCATGGCAGGACTCCGGTATCAGAAGATTTTGCAGGTGGTTATCCATCTGATGAAGAGTGGCATGGGTACATAAATAATAATGATCGGGTGCTCCTCAAGGTATATTTCCTTTCTTATTTTTGATCTTGTCATATCAGATTTTAGTAAGCCAGCTTCAAGATGGCGTCCATCTCTTTTTTCTCTAATCCTGGTAATTATGGAAACTTTTTATTTCACTATCTTCATTGACAGAGGAATCTTTGTTTTTACAATTGGTGGAGAGTTTTAGTTACTTGCAATTTTTATCTGAGAGAAAAAGCGGTCGCCAAGGATCTTTGTTTACATAATCAGTGACATGTGGAGTCTTGGACTTTGATTACTACTAAGTTCTCCACGGGAACAAAAGCGTGATATGTTACTCAAATGTTTTCTCTTTTTCAAATGTTTTAGGTTATACGTTATTCGTCACCTACCTCTGCTGGCGCTGAGTGCATTGATCCTGATTGTACTTGGGTTGAACAATGGTAAATATATGTGTTAACTTTCAATCTATTGTGCAAATTTGTTTTGGTCCATTGGCTAGAGTGACAACATTAGATCGAATATCATTTATATGTTAGGATCATTTGAATTTGGATATGATTTTGTGTCTGTCATATATGTTATTCACTAATGCAGTGATACAAAATATTATGAGTTATATGGTAACAAGTTGTTTACAGGGTTCATCGAGCTGGTCCTCGGGAAAAAATATATTTCAAACCAGAAGAAGTCAAGGCAGCAATTGTTACTTGTGGTGGGCTATGTCCTGGTTTAAATGATGTCATCAGACAGGTTAGTAACACATTTAAGTATCAATTTTAATGGCAGTAATTTTGGTCCATATTTGATCCAATAATATATCATGTTTTATATGATAAATAGCAATTTCTATATTCACCCTAATCCATATTCTTTGGCAGATTGTCATTACACTTGAAATATATGGAGTGAAAAACATTGTCGGGATTCCTTTTGGTTATCGTGGATTTTCTGATAAGGACTTAGCTGAAATGCCGGTAAAGATCAACTAATTTCTCAAAGTTCACTATTATTGATAAGGCTAAGCTAAGCAAACATTTCTTCTCTCTTTGTAAGAGTATGTTTGATGATTCCACATTAATTTGTTTGGATTTGTTTTCTTTTTTGGGTCAGCTATCGAGAAAAGTTGTGCAGAATGTTCATCTTTCCGGTGGAAGTTTGTTAGGAGTTTCACGTGGAGGACCCACTGTCAGTGAAATTGTTGACAGCATGAAGGTTTCTTTCAATCTTTCACTAACACACGTTACTTCATAGTTTTTCCATAGTCCAAAGCATTGAACTGTTTCTGACACTAAAATTTGCTTCTTGACTCAGGAAAGGGGAATCAACATGCTTTTTGTTTTGGGTGGGAATGGTACACACGCTGGTGCCAACGCAATACACAATGAGGTTGTTAATCTTGATACCTTGCACCAACATGATGAACCATGTGATATTGTATAGTTTGCCAATGTCTTCTTCCCTGTTATTTATGAATCAATTTCTCAAAATTTTGGGGTTTGTAGTTAAAATCTGATTTTGGAGAAGCTTTCTGTTGGAAAATATTTCAGTTCACCATAGATGTTCATTTATTTCCATGATGCTTTCCCTTCATTTCTAACTTCTATATGAATTATACACAGATATGAACTGTTCTCCATGCCCTTATAGGGCCTTTATTTTGCGTACACACTGATTAATCAATTTTCTGTATTAACATCTTAGTGTCGTAAAAGGAGGATGAAAGTAGCTGTTGTTGGCGTGCCAAAAACAATTGATAATGATATTTTGTTGATGGATAAAACTTTCGGTTTTGACACTGCTGTTGAAGAAGCACAGCGAGCAATAAATTCTGCATATATTGAGGTACACATTAACTTCTTAGCAGTCATATAACATTTATTGACATGCAACCTAATACTATGCTGTACTTCTGTTCTATATAAATGTTAAATTTCTTCGTTCTATTTCTATTTACATTTTAAGCTGATTATGTATTTATTTATTGATTGTTTTAATCTTGCCACAGGCACACAGTGCTTACCATGGTATTGGCATTGTGAAATTGATGGGTCGTAGCAGTGGATTCATAGCCATGCAAGCATCTCTAGCAAGTGGACAAGTTGATATTTGTTTGATTCCAGAGGTATTTTTACCCACTTTTCTTATTAATATATTTTTTAATCAAGTCGATACTAATACAGTCAAATCTATGCTCTTTGAAGGTACCTTTCCATTTACATGGCGCTCATGGTGTATTAAATCATCTGAAATACCTAATTGAAACAAAGGGATCAGCTGTAGTCTGTGTAGCAGAGGGAGCTGGACAGGTTAGTTATCACATACATTTTTCCATAATTTTCCCTTCTTTCAAATTGACTTGTTTATGTTACGTCCCAGCTTCCCATTTCTGGAGCGTCTGTTACTCTGCTTTGCAAAGAGAACGAAAATTAAGATTCATGACTTCCATTGAGTTAGTTAGTTAACTCTTGGGTGGGACTTCTCTTAGGTCGATAAGTAGCACTTGTGGTGGTTGATTGTATTTTCAATTCTCTGATCTTTCTCTCTTTCTCTCTCTCTTTTACTTGGCATTCTTAGCAAGAAGCTATTCTTGCACATATCTCAAAATCAATTTCAAACCTCTCATTAACCCTTGTCAAGTCTGTGGGATTTCCCTAAATTGTCATGGCCATCTCTTTTTCCTTTCTAGAGTCAGAGTTCATTGGTTAGGTCTTCCAAAATTGAGAAACTATAGCACCGAGGAAGTACTAAAGTTTAAATGCTCCTTTTCTTGCCTTTTGATGCAGAATTTCCTGAAGAAAACTAATGCTACTGATGCATCAGGAAACATGGTGCTTGGAGATATTGGTGTACACATTCAACAAGAGGTTAGTTATGGCCTTTTTATGCTGTTATAGTTTCCATGAAGAAATCTATGATCTCTTCTTTCATCCTTTAAGTAAGGAAAAGATTGTGTAAGTACTACATAAATGCGTCCTTGCCATTGTTCCAAATATGTAGCCAGGTTTATGAATTAATTATGCATTGTTCACCTCATGATCTCATGCGTCAATACCTAACATTCTTAGCATGTTGCTTGTCTTGTATGCTAATTGGCTGGATAAGTAAGTATAGATATGAACTGAAAAACAGCTTAGTTGTTTTCTAATCAGAATGCTTGTACATTGTCTGAGTCCTCAAGAATTTGGCACTGGTTATCATAAAGCTGCCTTGCAGAATCACTTTGATGTTTCGAACTGAGTGAATTCATCAATTAGTTAGCCCATGTATAGTTTCTAGAATGATTGTGATATTACTATTTGTGCCAGAAAGCTATTGTGAAGATTCAACACTAGTGAGTGGTAGCTTTGGTAGGAAAGTTTCAAACTTTTTTTTCTTTTGAGGATGTGAAAGGTTTCAATCTAAGATTACTTTGTAAAGAAAATTTTAAGCAAGTTTAAGGCCATTAATGCAGCTAGAAGATGAGTAATAAGTCGTGTTTTATGATTCTCATTGTTATGTTAATAACTTTTTTGCGGCCCTCTTCCAAATTAGGTCATGGAATGAATCCATCTAAGTGTATGGAAATGCTATTCTGGTAGAAGAACTCAATATATTTCAGATTCTGACCTCTGAACGAGTTATTGAAGTAATTATTACATACTTATGTTAATCTACTGTATTCTTGCCAGACAAAGAAATGTTTCAAGGAAATAGGTGTTCCAGCTGATGTGAAGTATATTGATCCCACATACATGATCCGCGCTTGTCGTGCAAATGCATCAGATGGAATTCTATGCACTGTTCTGGGACAAAATGCTGTGACTCTCTCTCTCTCTCTCTCTCTCTCTCTCTCTCTCTCTCTCTCTCTCTCTCTCTCTCTCTCTCTCTCCTCTGTGCGGGTTTGTTTTTGGTTTTGCCTCCCATACCCTGAATGTTGCTATTGAACTTGCTTAAATTAGGATAACTTGGCTACTTTCAGACTGAAATTCATATGTTTGGAAAAAAATACTTTAAGACAACTAATACAGAGCATCCAGAAGAGCACATGTGGTAGGACGTCATCCCCACAGAAATTGTGTCATTATGGGGAAGTAGGTTGGTAAATGGGTTCAGCTCCTTGTAAACAGCTGCTGCCCTATTCATTAGTCTCATTGGAGCTTGTTTGCGTGTTTCCTTGATAAGAGAAACTTGGGCCTTCTCTTAGTTAGTATTTTATGACTGATTAGCATGTAAGGTATAACCTTTCTGTTAAAGTTTTACCGAGATGTTTTCTCTGCAGTCCCTGAGCCTCAGGCTTGAACATAGTGGTTTGTCAAAATTGAATCATGAGTTATAATTGGGGGATTGTCTCGGTGCTCCGTTCTCTCAAAGTGCATTTGCAACAATTACATTTTGTAAAAGAAAGACTTGTAAAATATATTTTGATATGGGTGCATGGTCTTGACAGGTTCATGGTGCTTTTGCCGGATACAGCGGTATTACAGTTGGCATATGCAACACTCACTATGTCTACTTCCCCATTCCTGAAGTTATTTCGTATCCGAAGTCTGTGGATCCTAACAGCCGTATGTGGCATCGTTGCTTAACTTCAACAGGTCAGCCGGACTTCATCTAATTATATCAGGGCCTTCTAATTTATGCGAAATGAGTCCGAAATGTATCTTCAGAGAGAAGCTTCCCATTTTAGGCCTAGCTCATTATAGAGGCAGTTTTAAAAATAATACCAGATCAAACTTGTAACCTTTTTTACTGTATAGCATTTCTATGCCAACAAGGGTATATATAGTTATAGTCAATAGAGATAATAAATTTTTGCAAGATCCAAGCCAAGCATAAGGATCCCGAATTCATTGTTTCAAACTATACATTTGTATCATCTTTGTTCAACTCAGAATTATTATAATTTAAAAATTACAGCCTTCTGACTATCACCGATTCGATTTGTGTTTTACTTATTTGAAAATTTTAGGAGTCTCTAACATCTAGTAGGTGAAATTGCACACTTCTGTTGTATTGGCTTTTACTATTTACTGCCTGGTTGATTTAATTGTATTCAATTCACGTGCTGAAATTTCAACATAATTTTAAAAACACATAAATAATAATCTGAGTAATAATGTTTTTAGTAAAAAGACTTTAGAATCATTGATTACTGAGTGAGCAATAAATGCTATTTATTTTTAGCTTTGTTAGTTGAAACGATGATTTTATTTCTACGATGTGACGATAGTGTAAGAATTTATATAGTTTGTATATGTAGTAAGTTGTATTAGTTTTTAAAATAAAAATAGACTCAACCAAGATATGTTCTTATTATTTTTTGGAAATCCTGTAGGCTTTTAAGCTACAATCACGAATGGTCACCCTTGAGTGAGAATGATCAGGAAGCCGTACTTGTGTATCTATCTATATATATATATATATATATGTATGTATGTATTTATATATATATATATATATATATATATATGTAGTCAGTCTTTAAAACCCTTCACCAACACAAGCCAGTTTAGCAGTTGGCAGTGACCAATCCATGGCTCATTAGGTCCCCACTCACCAACAAAACAAACATATGCACATGAAAAAGTGGAGAACTAAAACCATAAAAACAAAGCGTTGCTTATATACGCTCACTTCACGCTGCAAAGCTGATCAAGATGCTGACAAACCAATATTTTCATTACAGAAATTCTGACCATATGCATACATATACAAGCAAATATATGAATACATACATACCCAAAAAAAAAAAAAAAAGACTAATTATATATGTTGGCAAAGACATGTTTTCTACTATAATCATTCCCCTTGAATTGTTGTGAATAGCACTTTGGAGTAAAATTTTGAATATACAAAACCAATGTGAGAAAAAAATAAAATAAAATATTCTATAAAATTTAGGAAAATTAACCTATATATACACTACCAACATAATATACATACATATATATATATATGAACTTTTATGATACCTCCAGCTACTTTCAAGCATCTCCTATCTCATAATTTTGTTTTATTTAATTTTGTCATTATTTTAGTCAATAATTTATTATTAGATGAATTTAGTATTAAAAACAAATATGTGTTAATGTATATATTAGTTTTTTACAGATTCAATAATCAAGACAATGGTCTGCTTACTTATTCTTATGGGTTCCTGTTCATATGTCATGCATTATGCATAGACATATATATATATATACATATATATATTCTCTTATTGGGATCCTTACAGTAGACAGAGTCAGTCAACTACGAGTAATGGCATAACATTAATCAAATTCACCATGCTTAGCTGTTGTTTAATCAGTAAAAGCTATTTTACTGTCTCTTTTTTTAAAAAAAATCTCTTTGTGCTTTCTAAAGCTTCATTAATGGTGAAAGGCTGCATTCATTGGATGGGTAAAAAATATATAAATTTATTAAAGAGACAGACAGAGGAGAATCCCAAAAAAACGAGTCATTTTTTCTGGGTTTTTGCTTGGGCTGTTGCTTTTTGTATTTTCCTTATCAAACTCTGCCATCAAGCACATGCCATTAGAGTTATTTTCTATATGAAATTAAATCTTCTGCAACAGACTATATATACATATATATACATATATAATGTACATGTATAAAACCCTATGGAGCTTATAATAATTGAATGTCTCTGCTACTAGTTTCAGACCAGGCAGCTCGTCATCCTTCCTCTTATTATCGTCCTTTCTGTTTACCAACCAGCTTCTCCCATACTTTCAGTGCACTGAAATTGGTGAAGATGGAAGATTTAAAAAATCCCTTTTCTTTTTCCTCTCTTCCTAATTAGAATTAAACGAACAAATATAATCCATGCAAGAGATTTTGAAAAACTTCAACACAAACAAAATTTATTCAAAATTTTAACTCCATCATTGTATGCTTCTTGGAAATGATACAATTTGGAAATTATATAAATACATTGTAATTTATATATGTGTTTTATAGTGAATTTAAATTCTATTTTTTTAAAAAAAATTAATATTTAGTACTTTTACATCATTTTTTTTCATAATTTTTATGCTTTTAATAAATTTTGCAGTCACCCAATTTTTCGTAGTTTACAATACATGCTTCTTATATGGAATATATTTTTCTCATATGGTAAATCTCTACTTTGTTCTAACATTTTCAACCAAACCAAGCTAGAGTTACAAATTACTCATACTTCCATTAGTATAATTAACTCCCAAATTTATATATACATATATATATATATATGGGAATTGTCCCATGTCGATTTCTTGTTCAATAAATTCTTTTTTTTTTTTTTACCCTATTTCTCTTTTTTTTTAAATTCATTGACATTTTGGACAAAATTAATTTCCATACCCAACATTTACTTAATTAATTTGAATTGCTTTTTGTTAATGTTTCACTTAATTGGGTTAAATCCAATACAAAATTTAAAACAAATCTATTACAAATTTGATCATAATCCAACAAGTTAATTAAGATTAACCCAATTGGTACAAATTAATTTTCTTTTCTTTTATCCTCACTTAATCTTCATGCTTGTGAATATTATTTAGTGGTAAAAAAACAAAATTTATGTTTTGCTTATAAATACAATGCAATTATTAATAATAAAATTTAATTTCATTGCTTAATTGAATGATTTAAAATATATAATTATTTTTTTATAAGAGATTATAAGTTCAAATTAGACTGTAGTCTCGTGTGTATTCTCATTTTATATTATGATTCGCAGCTTATCATGCAATTAAGAGGGTATCAATATAACATACATAATTAATTAATTTTTAAAATATTAAAAGTAAGAGAAAATAAATAAATAAAATAAAAAGAGGAAAGGGTAGAACATGCCCGTAAGTTCTGAACTGTGGATTCCCAACGTTTCTCAAGATCAGAGAAACTTTTTTCTTATCATACGCTGACTGACTAAACACAAGATGTTGACCGGCCGCCCAGTCAAAACAAAACCTCTTGTGGGTCCCCCCCCTCATCCCTCTTCAATCCCGATGTTTTTCTCTACGACATCGTTTCAACTGTAGCGGAGATACGGCGTCGTTTCAACGGACGCTGTAGAAATTATATATGAAACTAGAGATGGGAATGAGCTTTCTTTTTCTTTTTTTTCTCAAGAAATATATTTCACTCTGCATATGTTCTTCGCTTACCCCAAGAAAAAAAAAAAAAAAACCTACTCCAGAAAATTCTACATGTACCACCAACAACACTATGCAGAGCTGATATATGTGACTGTTGCCAGTTGGGCATATTTTTTAGTTATAAAAACAAAAAAAATTCTGGTGGGTGATTTTTTTTTTTTTTTTTTGTTTTGCAGGCTCTTCATGCTAGAAGCATGAAACTACCCTCTTGGATATATTTTTCACCTTAAAAAAATGTATTCATTCAAATTTCTCTGTGTATAATCTGTGAAGAAGCTTCTTCCAGATATCACCGCACCAAAATTGCCATTCAACCAAATTGATTGGTCACTGGAGTGACTTGTATATTGAGTAAACTGTTAAGAAGAAGAAGGATTCATATCCCATGAGTCATCACTTCTTCTCTGGTTTCCTCCTCTTAATGTCTGAACTGTTGTTGTTATTATTATTATGTGAAGAAGAATTTGTTGTAAATGATCCAACGGCTGTGATCTCATCACTTTTATAGCTCAGACAAGTAGCTGCATCAAGCACTCCATCTGGGCTCTGTGGGATGATGGATGATGAAGAAGCCGAACCAGACCCAGTTATCAATGTCAAGTCTTTGATCAATTCCACACATTTCATCACTCTCCCCTGCGAGAATACCCAAAAAAAAAAAAAAAAAAAAAGAACCCAATTCAAGTTGGTAAACAAACCAAGATCAAATTATTCAAATTGCCCCACCAATTTGCTTTACCATACCTTCTCAAGGTGCACAAAATAAGACTTGTCCTGATCACCAATGTCCACTGCTGGAATTTCTCCAGAAACAAAAATCGCCACAGCTGCAGCTATTTCAGATGGCCTGAACTCCAAGAAATCAATACCTGCATTCAATTTCCCACCATTAAACAAAAAACAACACGAGACAGGGCATAATATTTGTATATAAACTGTTTAAAAAAGGCACCTTTAATTGTGTTTAATATTATCTGGACTGATTTAGAGATTGAAATGCTCAACTGATCATCCGGGATTTTTCTCACGAAGTAATCAATGAATGAACAAGGAGTAAGAACCTGCAACCTCCACTTCAATGTACTCAATACCAGAAGCTCCATTCTTTGGATGGTTTTAGCTTCAAATACAAACTTGGGATCTCCTACCTACCATCGCAGAATAAAGGCAGTCAGGAAAAATGAAGGATTAGTACTAAATTTCATTAAAATAAATTGGTCATGATATAATTTGGAATCAATATATATGTATTTAACAAGACCTGTAAATCAACAGACTGTGGCACCTTAGTCTCCTCCATTTTGGCAGCTAATGATAAACAAGCTACAGCTAACAGTTGCAGAGTCCAAGCCTTACCTGTCTATTAGAGCCAAAATAGCCATTATAAACACGGTTAGGAACCAAGATAAGAAGATTATAGAACAAAGAATTATCTTCTCAGCTCATTTTTGGACTTACAGGCAATTCAAAAACTGATAGAAAGCGATCAAAGTAGTTCATGGATAGACAAATGCTGAGTGGTCCAAATTGGTAATGAGCACAAGCCTGTTGATCATCATGACAAGTCATGTAACATTATTCAACAATTTCAGATAATCTTATAGTGATAAGCTTCCATTTTAGAACTCTTGTTTGCACATCAATGACGAATTAAATGCAGGAAATTGCAGGGAGGAAATGCTGAAAACCAAACTGCTAGTAGCCAAAACCAGTTGAAGAATAAAAAAAAAAACAAAGGGAGAAAACCAGTGATCAGCAGATCAGACATGCAAAAGATCAAGGAGCTCCAATCGAGACACCCTAGGATCAACAACGGGAAACAATCAAAAACCAACCTTCAAAATCCAATCAAGAGCCTCTCTCCTTGCACCCAACTCCAAATTACCACTTCTCAGCCTCTTAAGATAATCATCTCTGGGCAAATGCTCTTTCTCCCTCTCCATCATCTCCTCCAGACTCTCCAAAGGGAAACCCACCAAGGAATTGGATCCACTGTCGTCAAAAAACCAGTCTTTACATTGGAGATGATTGGTTTTAGTCTGATGCCAAAAAGGGGAGATGACACCAAACTCATTGACCCCATCGCGATCAAGGTCATCATCATCATCATCATCATCAAAACATGTCACGCCGCTCTCTGCACAGAGAAGATTCGAGGCTGCAGAGTCAAGATTTTCTGCCATTTCAGGAGAGCTTAAGATAAGAGAAAAATGGTAATGGGGAAATTCAAGGAAAGAGTCATGAAACGAGAGACGTCGAGGGTTTTATCTATGGCTGCTGCTCTGTCGCAGGGAAGAGCATTTTCTCATTTCACAATAAAAGCCAAAGACGAGAGAGAAAGAGACGGGCTGTGGGTCTGAAATCCGAATAGAAGAGACGACTGTTTGGAAAGGAAGAAGCTTTATGTAGGGAAATGAGAGCATATGCTCTAGGGTAAATGGGGGATTAGCGAGTACAGAACTTCAAGAACGAATTTTTATTTTGACTCAAAAAATTAAGAAAATTAAAAGAATTTACATCAAAATAAATTTGATTATTATCCTCTTTATTTTCCTTTAATGAGATATAGGGGTTTTTTTTTTTTTTTCCTTTGTATAATTATATTTATTAATTTTAATATTTAATAATAAAACAATTAAATATTTTAAAAATAATTTATAATTTAGTATTAAATATGAAATACTTTAAAAGAAGAAATTTGAAAGTAATATAACTTATAAATATCGTCCACTTTCAATGTATACAAATTTTATTAATTTAATGATATTTTATTACCAATTAAATTGCCTTTGTTCATTTCGAATTAAACACTTCTAAATATACAATATTCAATGATAATTAATTACATCATTTTTATTATTTTTTTAAAAAAAAATTGTAAGTAATTCCAATATTAAACACTTAATTTATTAATTAAAAAAATATTATTAGTAGGAAATTGATGCCCAAATTAAACACTTAATTTAAGAGGATTAAGGAATATGATTAGCTTATAATGTAATTACGGGAGAGATTACATATTTAATTTGTGTTAGAGAGGATCTTCAGTGGGACCCCCATGGATTTCCTATTTTACCCCTGCGCTGCTTTCTAATTCCAGCGCTAGCCACTTATCATTTTCTATTTATTATTAATGAAATAAAATTATTTGTTTATTTATTTATTTATTTTTATAAAAATTTATCTTATTTTTAGAAATAAATAAAAAAAATATTTTATTTTTTTCATAGACCGCATACAACTTATTTTTATAATTCATTTTTGTTGGATTTTTTTTTATATGTAAACTTCGATATGCGTATCAGATTATCAATTTATGAACTCGTTTAAAAGTGATCAAATACGGTTAAAAAGTGTTAAATTTTAATGCATCTGACTTAAGTACGAGATTGTAATGTGCGGATACTCTTTTATAATATTCTCATTTTATGATGAACGAAATAAAAATTGTAAAAATTTATCGATATAAAAGGCAGTTATGTTTCTCGAATCACAAGTTCGTCATTTTATTTTTTCTGAAATCCTATCGTCAGAAAAAATTAGTTTTTGAGACATCATGTTGATCCAAAAGTATCTACCGCAAATCACAAGTGAATCTTTTGCGATTGATCCAAGTAAGGTTCTGTTTATTTTATTTTTTATTAATTCAGTATGATATTGTGTATGTAGATTTACAGATCAATTGATTTTAAAAACATTTTTATTCTAACGATTATAATTAAAAAAACATATCAAACATAAATATAATAACTATTCTCTATAAGTACAGAATATAGAAACCGTAATAAAATATAACATAATATACAAAAATAACCCATTTTTATAATTAAATAGAAAATTTATAATTTTATAAACTATTATATGTTTTAGTTATCATATTAATCTTGGTATTAAAGGGAATAAAACATTGAAAATCATATATTATTATGTTGTGCATTCAAATGAAATAATAAATCACATAAAAATTTCATAGGTTATGTTTAATTAGAATAAATTTAAAAAACTAGTTAGGAAATTATATTTACAAGTTTATAATTAATTCCACAAACATTTCACCGAAAAAAAAAATACGATATTGAGATAAAATTCTATATAAAATTGTAATAATATATTTTAAATTTTACCAATTTTGATAGAATTTGAAATTATAAAATTCTATATAAAGTTAATTTTTTAATTTGAAATTAATTTATATCCTTTGTAATTAAAATATTGAATTTATTTTGAAGATATAATTAGTAAACAAAATTGAGATATGATTAAATATATAGTTAATTGGGGTTAATTTTTTTTTTTTTTAAATAAAATTACTGTTGCAAGAAAAATTGTAAAGCCTTTTTCCATCCACAGTAAAATGCTCCCCACTCTCAATCCCATATGAACATATTCCTCTTTTGGGATAAGCATAAGCATAAGCATAAGCATAAGCATAAGCATAAGCCCTTTTATAGAGGGTTGCTTCCCAAAAATGCTTCCTGACTAAATATAGAAAAGCACTTTTTTTATGTTAAAATTCACACTTCACGTGGATCTTACAGAATTCTAATAACCAGCCTTAATGGTTCTCCTTTCTATGAATGCTATATATGCTAACATAAACAATGACTTACATTTCGTAAGACTAAAATAATAAATTTATGTGTCCGACATTTCTCTCATGTACAAAATGTACACTAGTACGTAATACATCCATCACGGAAGAAATTACGAATATAATAATTCAATGGTTAAAGTTTTTATACTTTGTTTTGAACGTCATGAGTTCAAAATTTATTAAAAATGTAAAATTTGTAACAGTTTATAATACTTAATTCAGTGATACAAAGAGTTTATCTCATTAATTTGTTGATGAAATTACGTAACCGAACTAATTTACTCTTAGAGAATTATGATATATGCAGATAAACGAATATTTTACCGTGTTTAAATTAGTTAAGATAATTATAACGAATCAAAATATATAAATTTTCGAAAAGATATAGTCATTGAGAACAAAAATTATCATAAAATTCTAACGGTACCCAAATCACATGATTGATGTCGTAATCATATTGAACTTTTTTTTATCAATCAACTATTTATAGATATAGTTCTAAAAAGTTACTACTTAAATATGTAGCATGTTGAAGTTGTATTCTTCATGGTTTTAGGGTTTTTAATTTAAGATTTTATATATTTTTTAATAACTTACTCTTCTTAGTTAAAGTATTAAGCAAACTGATTAATCAATCTCTTTGACAAATACATCATTCAGTTCTCGTTATCTTTTTTACGGTCGTAAAATTAGTAATTTGATTAACATTTGAATTATAAAGTAGTAAATTATTTAAAAAATATATATATATGAAATCTCAAATCGAGATTTGTATATTGATATACAAAATTAAGGGTGTTAATTCCTTATTATTAGAGTGAGGAAAATTAATGAATTAAAGAAAAATGAAGTCAATATTAGTTGGGGACTCGTTAATCTTATTGACCAAGGTAAGCCATATGCATACATACACACGCATATATAATATCCGTATAAGCTGATTATATAACTTAAGAGATTCAGTAAACCTCCAGTGAGGGGAAACATGTCTCTGCCGTATATATATGTATATATATATATATATGTATATATATATATATGTATGTAGCATGGTGCATATAACATGTTTGTGGTCCTAAAAGAACACCACCTCTCTCTTTTTGCATTAGTCTTTGAGATTCGAGCCTGCCTCCCTCGCACTCTCTTTCTCCAAATAGTAAATTCATGTGGTGACATCAAAAGCATCCATAACATAAGCCATGGCCTCTCTGCAACTCCACGATGAGCACTGAGAAACGCCAAGCATGTACTATGTCTATATATATATATATATAGAGAGAGAGAGAGAGAGAGAGAGGGTATGAATCTAAGCCCTTCTTCGGATCTGGGTGGCTTCAATTCGTCTTTCCGCTGACAGTGCAAGCCATTTGTGAGTTACCTATTCTTCTTTTTTAAGTTAGTTTATAACAGAACATATACAAACATACGTATGTATACACACACTTAATTTGTTGCTGAAGCCACAATTTTATCTACCGTAACATATTCCCAGTCTAACTTTTACTACTGAAACTAAATCAATACTAATATCTATATATATATATATATATATATATTATATATGTAAGAAAAGACTGTGCACGAAAGAAGACAATGTCTTAAGTTTAATATAATAATAAATTCTCAATAAATATATTTTAATTAATGTTTTTTAAATAATTGAAATTTTGTAATTAATTAAAGTGTGGAAAATGAAATGATTAATTTAAGTTTTACATATAAAATTAAATATATTAATAATTAAATTGATTAATTCAATTTTTTTTTTTTCAGTCTTAAATTTTTCAAATCTTACTTTCTACTTCTATATAAACAAAATATATACCCTTATCAAGACAAAAACTTTGTACATACCCATATATATACATACACTTTTACACCATCATGGGGAAACCAAGAACAATCAGATGATATGGTTCGTTCGAGTAGGGTTAAACGATAATGGTGTTTCCAGAACTAGCAAGCTAGGGTTGTCACCTCTTAAGATATGCAACTTTCTTTTCCTGGTTCGTGTACTGTAAAAACCAGCCTCTTTCGATTTTATATACATTACCCCGACGTAACAAAAACTTGCATACTTATTTTGTATCATTTTTCTCTCGTTCGTTGCATCTCGTTTCACCTGATTAAATTTATAGGTTACACTTAACGGTCGAAGAAATTTTATAATTGTGGAGAATTACACGTTACCAATTCGTATATGGTTCTTTGATGGCAGTGTCTCGAGTGAACCTAAGGTCCTCGGCACTAGAAGAAGAAAGAAGAGGAAGAAAATAAAAGTCTACTGATTTTCCGGCTCTCTCTCCTATATTATGCAAATCAATAATATTACATATGATTCCTGGTTAATTTATAAAATTTTAACAAGTTAATATATATATATATATATATGTATATGAATTTATTGTATTGTACAGTTAGGTACAGTAATCCACACAAACATGTATAAGACGGCAAAACTTCAAACTCATTATATACGATCCGTAGTATAGTTACTAAAAGCAGAGGAAACAAATTGGGAGATTTATTAACCCAGTTTGGCAGTTTATGTTATGTATTCCACAAACACAAAATTTATAAAGACTGATTAATAATCATTCAAGTAGGAAGTAGGAATTATAATATCATTCCTCCTCAAAAGCTGTCTGGAAAACATGTAACTATAGATATCCATAGAATTTTTCAGGAAAAGATGAAAAACCAAAGCATGTTTGAATACAAAAATCATTATGACTACACCTGTGCATATAGAGAACATATCTGACAAGTCAGATTACAGAGGTCATCGAAGTCCACCCATCTGGAAGTGCAAAACAATCCAAACATTTAGGCCTCATCAATCTGCTCCTGCATGAATCCCGAAAAGTTCAAAATGAAGCTTAACAATCAAAATAAGACTTCCCAAAAAAAATATATATATAATGCATAATTATCGAAAACACACTATTCAGTACCAATGTTGCTGACTAATAAATCATTTGACCATTCAATTTTGGTCCCAAACTGCACCAAGGAAAAATATGTTGTGACTCTTATTCCATTCAAAACAGTGGAGGGAATCCAGAGTTTCGACGAGTTATGACATATTTTTCACATTCACTGACCAATCCAAATGCAAAAACATCATTTAAAAAATTAATTGACAGCTAATGAGCAAAACTCCCACCAGGAGGGAAACTAACCTGCATGTCTGAAGTCCAGAGAGTGAGATTGTCCCTCAGCAATTGCATGATGAGAGTGCTGTCTTTGTAGGATTCCTCACCCAGTGTATCCAGCTCAGCTATGGCTTCTTCGAAGGCCTGAAGGAAATAAAAAATCATTTGAAATCAGAAACTGAACATTCTTTGCACAATAAACTTGTATCAACATACCCGTCCTGTGAAGGAATAAACTTGTGGCTTAGCTCCCCACTATAGATCATGTCGAAGCTGCTTATTGAAATTATTTATTTATATGTATTAAGGATATCTACTAATCACCAAGCTTGTGGCTGTAACCGTTAAGAGTCTTAAATATGTAACCCAACAGCTATATTTTTCTTTTTCAACATTCTAAGCCACTCCAATTGCTCCTGAGTTCACATGTTCTATTTATCTCCTGCTAAAATGCAGGCATCAATGACCGTACCTGAAGAAAGACTGAATTTTTATTCATAGTTTTCTTCTACATTACTCTGCAATTAATAGAGCAGAAATACCCACTTGGTATCCCAAAATCTAGAAAATATACTTCCTAGAGAATAAAGGAAAGTTTCCCCTTTTTCATGATTCTAACATATATTTCTCTTACCTATTTTTTCTCCCATGTCCTCTCAAATCAGATCAATTTTTCCTCCGTATTTTCCTCCTAAATTTTCTCTCAATATTTCTACAATACCACATCTATTTTCCTTGCCGGCAAATGGGTTGATCAATGGGTGCCCATGATGGGTAAATCCATGACTCCCTTAAAGAATTCATTAAACTCAGCCAGAACAACTACAGAAAAAAAAAAACCGAAGACATTATGTTGACTATTCATATCTCTCCACAACATTAGCTTTGAAACACAGTACAGACTTTTCCATTGGGATAACTGATAACATAGAGGAAAAGTGAACACGTCACTGCCTGTAATTCACCACTTGCATGAATTTACTTCACTCCCAATCTAAGTAACTTTGAAAGGCTAAAATTGACTATAGCTCAAGATTTTTATAAAACCTCAGGCAGCAAAAATTACATAGAAGTTACAAAAACAATCAAATCAACCTTTTAGTTAAGTATAGCTCTGCCATTAGTCCATCTGGCAACATCATCTGGAATTCATACTGTTATTTGCATCAAGTATTAAAGCATTCAATTCATAATATGAAGAATCAAAACCAACTTGAAAGCAATACTTACTAATTTAAGCAAACATATTTGCTTTGAAACCACCAATTATTTAAAATCTAAAGTGCCTGCTTTCTTATTAGTTAACCCCACAAGTACAAAGGAAACTACTCATATATATATTAGCATACCATGTGGGTGTCATATTACTTCTTAAAAAGAGAGTCTTCCAAAACAATAAAACAACAAAACAAGAAATAGATGTTAGGTTCCAATGCACACTTTCACATTTTATGGATTATTTTTCACATTTTATGGATTATTGGATAAGCTAAGCAAAAAGTATATCCATGTATATTAGTTCTTCACATTTTTATATTATTGAAACTTGAAAGAAGAATATACTCTCATATTTCTAGTACTATAAAGAGGTGTTATATGGGAATCATAAACTGGTTCTATAAATCATTCCCGTATCCAGATTTAAAATTCCCCTTTAAAGAATGCTCCTTTGTTCCAAAATCCCTGGTTCCTTTCTCTCAAAAAGAAATCCTCTTGTTCCCCTAATGTTAAGCAAGTCTTACAATTAAGGACGAAAAAAAGTTATGTAGGTCAGGAAGTCATAGAAATTTTATATATTATCATTGATTTCTTTTGAGAAAAGCTGTGGCGAGTTCATCTCATCAATGATAGAATGGCTAGCAGCTACCCCTTCCTGCTGAAGTATCTTAACATTTCACAAAATAGTATTGTCCCCAAAACTCTAACTATGAGAGCATTGTCATTCATTCAATTCGCTTAGGATTACAAACCAGCATCACCTCCCCCCCCCCCCCCCCCAAAAAAAAAATAATAATAATAACAATAAAGATTAAGACCTTAACTCTTGAGCTTTAAAACAGGGTCAATCTAAACTTCACCTTCCTTATTCTTGAAAAAAATGACATCAGTTTATCTATTAAACTCAGCTTATGATAAGCAAAACAGATAACAGGAGCTACAAGATTTCTTCAGTGATGGCTTTTCCCTACAATCCACATATTTCTAGAAATTAAGGTTTTGCATGTATAAATGTTTTAAATTTATAGTTGTCTTTTCATTGGTTTCTCAGAAACGGATGGTTTGCTGTTATTGAAGTATTTTTCTAGCTGACAATCGAGATGAAAGAACACACTTCATTAGATAATAAAAAGCATTAATGATTATGGTCCACTCCTCTTGATTATAATGCTCCATCCATGCAGTTTTATAAATTTTCCTATAACTTGAGATCATGCGAGCCAGTTGAACTACCAGCCAGAGACATCCCTAATTTTACAAATTTCTGGCCCATGATTTTCTGGAACCATAAAACAGATAGATCCAAGTAATGTCTAATCCCATCCGGTACCTTTGTTTGTGGTTAAGATTTAGTTACTCGCTTATTGGTAGCTTTCTCAAAATTATTTGTTATCATTTCACTCAAATTGAATTGTACTTTCTGAATCTCAAGCAGTAATAGAGAACAAAACAAAAAGAATCATCCGCACATAGTAGCAAAAGCAATAGCAAACACGAGTGGTGCAATAGCTACTTAAAGTAATATGAACAAAGCAAATTCATATTACATAATTCTTTTTTTAATAGAGGTTCATATTACATGATCTAGTAATACCCTTCTCCTATATTAATCTGTTAAAAGATTAAAAAGTGTTTTAGCTGCTTCCCATTCTGATCATATTTCAGAAAAGTATAGCTCGATAAAGAACATAATTTCAAGTCTACATGCAGTATATTGATTTGCTAATCCTCAAATATATTTCTAAAATTACAGAACTACCCAATTTCAAAATGCAGAAATTTACTGTTTGGCTACTACATCAAGAAAGGAGACTTGTATCCTGAGAACAGGAATTTTTCGTTCTCCACAGTTAACAGAATCCAGAAGAACTTCAAGAAGGCGAAACTCAATAATAAGGCAAATCCTTACATAAGGGACCGAGGACAAAGAAAAGAAGCATAAACCTAATGTTCTAGCATGAACAAGGAAAAAGCATACCTGTTTTGCCATGCTACAGGCCTTCTCTGATGAATTTAGAATCTCATAGTAAAATACTGAGAAGTTGAGAGCCAGTCCCAGCCTTATCGGATGAGTTGGAGGAAGATCAGCCAGTGCAATATCCTTCAGCGCAGAAAAAGATAAGCAAGTAAATATGTGAGTGTACTGTGCTTATGCTTGTGTGCCGGTGGATTTCAACTTAATAAGTAGAGCACAATCGTCAAATTCAAGCAAAAATGTCAACTGTCCATCAGAAACGTACAAAATAAAACAAAAAAAGTAAACTAGAAAGCAATCACTGCATAACAGCGTCGTAATCAATAATTCCTAAAATCACAACCATAAAAAAAAAATATTATCAAAGATCCGAATATATTACTCCAAATTAAAAATCGAAAAGATTAAATTCAATACCTGTGCTGTCTTATACGCAAGCATCGTATCCTCGGCGGCCGCTTTCCTCTCATCCCCGACCTTGAATTCCGCCAAGTAGCGGTGATAATCTCCTTTCATCTTGAGGTAAAACACCTTGGATTCGCTAGCTACCGCAGATGGGATCAGATGCGAGTCCAACAGCTTGAGAATGCCGGCACACACAGCGGATAACTCCGTCTCCACCTTGGATCTGTAGTCTTTGACCAGCGCCACGTGCTCGTCGTTCTTGCGACTCTCCTCCTTCTGCTCAATCGATGACACTATGCGCCAGGCTGCTCGGAGTGAACCGATCACGTTCTTGTACGCGACAGAGAGGAGATTCCGCTCCTCCACACTGAGCTCAGCGGCCGGGGTCGAACCCGTCACCAGCTGTTCCATGTACTGAACCATTTCCTCGTACCTCTCAGCTTGCTCGGCGAGCTTCGCCATGTACACGTACTGGTCTCTGTTCAGAGCCGCCATGTGCGTTTCAGAGAGAGAGAGAGAATTCCTTTCTTCCTTCTAGTTTTTGTGGGGTTCGAAATTTGGAAAACGGGGAGGATGGAGAGAGAGAGAGAGAGAGAATATATGAAGGGAGAGGGAATCTGAGAAGTAAAGAGTACTCGTGGATACAGTTACTCGCCGCTCTTCTCTAAAAAACGGTGTCGTTGCTGGGTAGTCACTGGTACAAACGCGTAGGATTTGGCGCGAGTGTGAAGGGAGAGCGTGGGAGTGCGAAGGAAGGACTGAATGGACGATAAATTTTTTGAGAAGATTATATAAAACGTGGAAAGGCGTTAATGAGTCAGATCCCACTTAGGCTGATACTGTTTTAGTCAAACTTCCACCGGAGGTTTGACTGGGCCTTCGAATTTTAAATGGAAAACTTTTTTCTAATTCAAAGCCCAATGGCTAATCACCCGCAAACACAAAACCTGGTCAACGTTGACCATTTTAATTAAATAATTAACGCATAATTAAATAATTAATTTCTACCCTATAACGTTATCTAAGTATTAGTGTTTAATAATTACTAGAATAAGTTCTTTTAATTGGTAAGATTTTAATTCGTGTTATGTTTTAAGTTAATATTTATATTTATAAAATACATATTTTAATTTAAAATTATTAATAAATATATTGTATATGATATTTTATTTATTATTGTAATTATTATTATTTTAATTTATATAAATAAAATTGTGTGAATCGGTATCAGATACAAAATAAATATTAAGATATAATTTTTATATCTAATAATTATAATTTTTTTTTTTTGCTCTATAATTTTTTTTACAATCTATTTCAAAAAGTTAATAATAAAATAAAAATATATTTTATATTTATATTAATTATATATTTAAAAAAACATAAATATATTAAGAAAAATGGTTAAATTATTTTTTTTTTATAAAGACAAAAGTGTAAATAAATGGGAATGGGCGGGCCGAACGCAGAAAACCCTAGAAGAGGCAGAAAGTCCTATAAATTGCCGCGCCCCATTTCATTTTTCTCACTGTCAGCTGCCGCAGCTCTCTCTCACTAGCCTTCTAAAATGGAGCCCTGCGCAGCACCCGCAATTCCAAATCTACCAAAGGCCAGCAAGTCTCTTAGATTTCTTGACACTAACCCTAACAATCTCGTTCGCTTCAGTGCCGTTCTCCCACTCAATCGAGCTCCGAACTATCGTGGCCTTCGCTCTCGTACGAAACAAAACCCTAGGTTCACTTTACTCTTTATTGTTTGTTCATGCTTTTCATTCATTTCGTTTTCTTTATATATAACCGTTTATGCTATGCACATAGTTTGTTATGTGGCGGGTTTTTGTAATACCCTAGGTGGAACACGGTTGGGGAAGTGTTTTGGTTTTTGTTAAGGTAGGATCCTTAGGCTTATGTTTTGGAGCTAATCATCGAAAGCACTATATCAATAGATGTTTTGCATGCTAAGGTTGTAGTATAGTTTTGTTTTGCAGAGAAACGGCTGCATTACTTACCTGGGAATGCCATTTTATAGTCCGTGGCTATTCTGGTTATTGGAAACATGTTAATGGCGTAAACTTATGGGGAACATGTTGATAACGTGTATATATAAGCATTAGTGCTATAGCTATTGATCCGATGTATTATTGATAACTTATGAGCTCATATGGGTAGTAAACGTACTCGTAGTTAAGTATTTGTTCAGGTAATTATTAGTTCATTTGAGCATGTACAGGATCATATTGGGCAAAGGATGCTTTGAGTGAAGTTACATAACTAGTTTTAGTTGGTGGACGCTGCATGATCCAGCGTTATGGTAATTTAACTTACAGTATGAGGTACTGGCATACTAGGCTTTCTAGAGAATTATAAGCCTGTAGCTTTAACACTTCATGCGATCATTCTGCATTTTGCCCGCAATCTTTGATTTCGGGAGAGTTTTGTTTCAGCTTTTTGTATATGCATCATAGGCATGTCCCTAAGACCTATTAAAAACAAGGGAGCTGCTGATGGGCTTTCTTCACTATTGCTTATTCTCAGGAATCAGCTATTTTGCTACCTCATTGCCAAGAGCAACAGCTTCTGAAGAAACATCATATGGATCAAATCAATATGTTGGGGAAAAAAGTGACACGGCAATAGCTGTTGAAGATGTTCCATCAGCTGAGAAGAATGGATACAATGAAACTTTGCTGAAAGACACACCTAAAGAGGAGTCCCCTGCGGATGATCAAGAGCAGACCTCTGAGTTCTTGGATAACCTTAATAAGGTTTGTTTTAGTGCCATATAATTTGTGTTTTTATATCAGTGAGAGCATACAGTGCGTTGTGGCAGGATGTGTTTGTCTTAGTGTTAACATTTCATGAGAAAAGAGTGATGCCATTCAACCAACTAAAATAATTAAGAGAAATTTCGATGCTCATTATAAGTGGTCGGATGAAGAGGTAAAAGTGGTTGCTATGATGATGTTTCTATACTAGTTGAAAGTAGTCATTGACTGCTTAATGAAACTTCGGCAATTGAGTCGATCCTGAGCGGTTAGCTGAGCAACCCACCGTATTTAATGCCTTCAAATGTCTTTTTTTTTTCAGTGATTGTTCTTCAGAGTCCTTTGTTGACCTTTTCTTCTTTCAAGCTGCCATGTTCTTTGATTTTTGTTGTCAGAATTTCAGGCAACAATGATCTCATTGCTCATTTTCTTGGTAACTAGTAAGTTTCCCGTGTTAAGTTTTCTTTGCTTGATTTTTGTATATTATTAGATTCAGGCCTATTGGTAGCTTTTATTTCTGTTTTTCATTCCAATGTGCTTTTCTTCGTTCTTTTTGTTTAGCTTCTCTTCCATTCTGGTGTTTTATGGGCATTATACAATCCTTGGAATATGGGTTTTAACAAAACTAAAGCCAAGAAACTTAGTTCCAACAATCAGTTTGCACTGGAATGTGCGAGACCTGATTCAAGGTGTTCTGGGCTAAGAACTAGTTTATCTGTGTTCAACCAAACAAAATTGTAAACCCTAAATATTTATCTGTTCTACATGACTGGTTTTGGTTCTTCCCATTTTTGAGTGATTGAGCACAGAAAAATTTTTTGTGGTTTCTTTTCTTGAATGCAAATTTGGTTGCTATGATGATTACTACAATTTATGGAAAGTCTTGTGAGATCTTGATGAAAAGTTGACAACTATGTTGATCTGAGCGGTTAACTGAGCAACCAAATTTGCCAACTCCTTCTCCCCTTGTGTTTTCAGTGAATGTCATGAAAATTTCAATCGTGTTTTGGTGTCTGTGGATGTATCAAGTGGCACCTGCTTATTGTCAACCCTCTCCACTGTGATGTGCTCAACATAAAGTGTTGTTACCATTCCATTCCATTCCTTAATGATGCTTTCCTTTCATGATTACATCACTTTTAACTCACCTAGTGCTCTTGGCAAATTTCAATTTACTCAGCCAATTGTATTTCCACCCTTATTCATATCTCTCTCTCTCTCTTTCTCTCTCTCTTTCTCATACAATAACAGTTTTATCACATTGTATATTGACAATTACAATGTTTTATCATCAGATATTTGCGTGCATTGCCATCTTTGCTTGTGGAGATCTTAGTATTGAGTACAGTTTGCTGGTCTTGTGGTTGCCATTTTTCATGGAATAGCTTCCTGTCTGTATGAGTTGCCAATAAGGAAATTCTTATGGACCATAACCGTCTTAGGAAGTCTGAATTTTTTGAATTAGTTTTGCAATCTATTCCTAAGCTGATGTGTTAGATAGACAGGGAAGAAGATTGCCCAAGTTTAACCTTGCTTACCGATTACATAAGTTGCTAGGATTTCTCGTCGGTTTGCTACTATAGTTAGCTCCCTTGTCTTTTTTCCCCCCTCATTGTTTTGCTACTTTTTAGATATTCAGAGTCTGCCTTGCTTTTTGAAAATTGTTAAGAAGCTAGCAAATATAACCCTTCACATTGTCTCATCCAATAGCCTCGTTTGCAATTCCTGTATCTTCAAGTTGTAGTGTCCCTGTTGGAGACCATTTTGTCATCAAATTGCTGTGTTATTGATGATTTGCTTGTTGAAAACACGCAGCTAGACTCTGAAGGAGCATATTCAATCATTCTATCTGGAAGTGCTGCCTTTGCTGGAGTATGGTTGGCTTCAGCACTTGTCGGTGCTATAGATTCTATTCCGCTGGTATGGACCTCTATCCTTATATACATTTTAGGTGCCTCTTGAATCAGGAAGTTCACTTGTAACTTTCTGCTGACCATCAATGATGTTCAATTCTATTGTTCAGTTTCCCAAGTTGATGGAAGTTGTCGGTCTGGGCTACACATTCTGGTTCAGCACTCGCTATCTTCTTTTCAAGGTAGCTCTATCATATTTTATATTAAAATAAGTTGTCTACAATGCGATGAGTACACCTTACCAGTGAATCACCCTGTCTTTTATACACTGCAGAAAAATAGGGATGAATTGGCAGCCAAGATAGAAGAGCTCAAGCAGCAGGTTCTTGGGTCAGATGATTGATTGATTTGCAAGGAAAATTCTGTACGGCGATGTTGAGTATTCCATACAGTTCATACTTAGGCGGGTACAATATAAAATCTGTTAATATTCAGAGTAGTGAAAAGCAAGCTTTTGTATTCTTTTGGGATTGAGCCCCCAGTTAATTACAAGTCATCACAGTTTGTCTGATGGTGGATTTTGTCATGAATTCAGTATTTACCATCTTAAGCAAATAGCCTGATGCATCATTTTCTTCATACATGTATATGTATATATATATATATATATATATGTGGTTAAAGAAGCAGTCCATGTGCTAACGACGTCGTTAAAGGCAGTCTGTCTGTTTTCCTACTGACAAAGACTCAAACCAAGCAGGCAGATGTGTTGAAGAATCTCAATCTATGGTTTCATGTTCCTAAGGTACTGTCTGTCACTATTATGTTTTAAATTCTAAATATTTCCAGCTAACATAAAAGCAATATTTCTTCTCTTTATATAAAGCCAAAAATGTATGTATATAGCTACCAAGTAGCCACATGGTTTGTATAATTGATACTATACATACAACCAGTTTTATATTGTATTTCTGTTGCCAGCTATCACATTACCCACCATTTATGTCACAACATGAAGTTATTTAGCCTGTGCTTACAATAAATTAATGCGTTTTCAAAATTTATACATAAATGTTCTTGTAGCTGGTGAAAATTTTATAGAAAATAAATCAATGCATTTAAAATTTTATTGTTTGCAATATAATTCAGTATGTATAGAATTTTATAAACCAAGTTTTTCACTTTTAAAAGTCAAATTCTCCCGCAACATATACTAAAAAATTTAACATGTGATCTATCTATCATATTATATAGTTTTTACATTCGATTCTGATACTTATACTAATTTTTATGTTCAATATAAATTTTATGTATTTTGAGTAAGAAATAAATAATATGGCAATATACATTCTTAAATCTTGCTTGTCCAATTAAATAACATGATCCAACTGTAAAGCTCCCTTCATGGCCCCGCAGCTACACAAACTATTGATATCAAAATATAAAAATATTATTTCAAATATATTTTAATATTTTGGATTAGACTAATCCTTTATTAATTTAATTTAATTTAAATAAATAAAATATAATTTTTATTTCAAAAATATATATATATATATATATACCCAGCATGGGACATTTTCAATACATTGACCTTAAACATATTTATATTATATATTATAAATTATAAATTAAATATACTCTCTTAATTTCCCTTATTTTTATATTACCTTCTTTAATAATCTTAATCGCTAAGCATCCCAAAAAGGGAAGAGGAAATTTTCATGCACCCAACTTGATCCAGCACGCCCTCGGTATCACTGAGAGAAAGGCCACGCGGGGGCCACCACAGCGCGAGTCTAGACGGTCAATCTACTTTCACGCCGGAGATCACCGACTCTTCCGTACCACCGCTAAACCGACGTGGACATGGGGTAACGCCGTGATGTAACCCTTGGGGCGGCGCACCCAGACTGGGTGCGAACCAACGCCCGTTAACATAAATCCGACCGTTATCCGTATGGCGCGTATCTGACTGCCACGTCAGCTCCACGTCAATGTCACGTCTCCGTTTAGTTCTCCGGACAGAATCTCCGGTGATTTGACGTTTCTGAAAGAAAAATTGCAAAATAAAATAAAACCGTAATTCATTAAAAGAAAAAAAGTTGACCAAAAAAAAAAAAAAGTTTCGAAAACAATTTATTTTCCGGGAAATCAGATGGAATGTTAAACAGTGAAAGAGAAGTGAAGCAATCATTAAGTTTTGCGGAGTCTCTCTGCAACTTCTTCTCTCTCGTTTTGTTCAACTTCGTTATTATTCAGTGTAAGCATATACATTTTCATTCTTCCATCTCCTCTTTCTAAATGAGTTAATGGGGTTTCATTTTCTTCAGTTTATCGAAGGCAAAAAATGAATCCGAGGATTCTTTTCTGTGATTTTCTATTTTTCTTCGTTTATGCTGTCATTTGGGTTCCTATACGAGTGTTTCAGTTTTTATTTTTGGGGTGTTTATAATGTGAAACTTCGGTTTTCCAGTATAATCTTTTGGGTTTTACTGATCAGTGTATGAACGTGATATGTCGGCTCGATTTTTATTCAGGGTACATTGAGTAGCGTGATTGTCAGATTTTGAGTCTCTTTACTTTCTATTTGGCTGCCGAGAATCGCCGAGAACATATATGGGAAGAAAGGAGAAACAAAGTTGAGATCTTTTTGGTTATTTAAGGGAAAACATAGTCGTGGGTTTTGACTAAAATTTTGACTGTTTGGTTGCCGAGATACTGATTAACCATCTCTTCTTACCCATAGGAATTTTGGGTTTACTTCAAAATACTCTTTTTTTTTTAACGTGAATTGATTGCAGAATTTTATCTAAATTGTAGGTTTAGTTGAAGATTGGGGAAGAGCTAGACAATGTTCAGAGACGGCCTCCACGGGAATGTTCACAGACGGGTTCGAGAGGTGAGCCAATACGAAATATAATATCTTTAAATATAGTTCATATGTAGAACTTTCGGTTAGATGTTACTTTAGATTCTTCGTATGGCGAGAGTTTTTTTATTGTTCTGATTCAATTTCATCCACCATGTACTAGGAGGATGCTTTGAAGAAAAAAGATCCGTGTAATCCGATTTCAACTCAAGGGGTGAAAGTTAATCCTCTTTCCATTTCAAGAAACGGTGGGAAAGGGTTTGGATTGTCTCCTCCATCCAAATTCCAAAGTGGTCATTTCCCATTGAATGGACTTCCTAAATCGAAGCCAATACAGGCTGGTCGATTCGGATCAGATATGGATATATCATCTGATTCAGATGAGCTCTATGGTAGAGAATATTCAGTCGATACATCTCCTCAAGATCGAAAAATTCCCAATGGTTCAGGTTCAAAATTGTTGGCTTAGATGAAAATTATGCAATTTCTTTTTCCATCATGAAATTTATTCTCAGTTTGGTTTACCAGGGGAAAAATTCCACGGGAAGCCTGGAAGAACAGAAGATGAATTGTCAGATTCAGCTACTAGTACTGAAGTTTCTTTTACACAGGGCAGAAGCAATGATGATGGTACACTTCAAAAAGGAGCACGCTCTTCTGATGGTTTTTCTTTCACTGTTCCTACAAGAGAAAATGTTGGGAACTCATCTAAACAGGTCTCTGTTCATACATAATTATGTTTTTTGGTCTGGCTGTGCCAATATGTGTCTGTGCCTGACCATGCTTTATGATGCATGGATAAGGCATCATTGATAAGCATAACAGTGACACCCCATTTATCCGTTCTGGGGATTATGTTTGAAGTTGATTATAGAATATAGCTTAAGACTGAATTTCACTGCATTGATTATTTTTCCTCTGTTTTCTGGAAAGTATGGTTCAATCACATTTAGAATATGCCATCCCGGACCAGTAAAAGAGAAATGATTCTTGTAATTGACTATACTTCCGTTTGCAAATCCTTACAGTCATAGGCATTTTTTGAAATGAAGTTTCGTTTATCTTATCTTTTTTTTTTTTTTTTGAGAGGAAAATAGTGCAAACCATTAGGTTAAATAATTTAAAGCATCCTTGGCCAAAAGGGAGGACCAGAAGGATGGCCACTTCAACAACATAGTTTGATTATTAGGGGCCAAAAGAGCTTCCTAGCTAAAGCGTGGGTCACCCAATTTCGAGCTCTAGGACTCGAAGAAGAAGAAAAAGAACGAAAATAAGTAGTTAGCAATTTAACATCTTCAATCAAAAGTCTTTAACTCAGAAAAATCAATGCTATTAGAACCCAATAAACAAAATACTACTTGTGCGTCTCCCTCAACATCAACATTCTGAACACCGCTCTCTTGAGCTCTTTCCAAACCATATATTATGGCTGTCACTTCTGCAAATCTCCGCGGAGGTCGGAGTAGGAATGTTTTCGTTGCAGCAAAATACATTAGTGTTCCACTCCTTGCATACCACACCGAAACCTGCCCAAGTGGTATGTAGCATTGGAATTGATCTTACACCTCCCTCTAGATGGTGGAATCCATGCGGCTTTGCTAGAACTCTGGAACATCTCATTTTGTCTGCATGCTTCTAAATCTTCTATCCCATCCCTTTCTAGATAAACCGTATGTACCATTTCAACAATTCGGTATGGCTCCCACCATTGATTCTGGTGAATCCATTTATTCGTGCTCCACTATGTTCCCATAGATTTATCATAAACCACTTCTTTGTTGCATTTGAGAATTGCCAACAAGCATAGGCATTATTCTGGTTAATATGCAAATTTGTCAATTCTATATAAAGATTTGGTTCAGAAAAAGTATAAGGTTTACTCAGAAAAAAAAATACATGAACAATAATTTGTTGACACAATGCATGCATACTTAGAATTGTTGTTTGTTTGGGCTTGCTTATATTATTTACCGAGATTACTATCCAAGAACATGTTTGGACGTGCTCGACACTGCTGGGATAATTTCGAAAGGGGGAGGAGCGAGGGCTTAAGGTGGAGGTATCTATACATGTGGGTGAATATTTGTCGAGGTGGAGATTATTGTAATGTTCACAATATCAACCCCCCAGCCTCCATGCCAGAAAAAGAACTGATGATGAGTTGTATTTTTTCTTCTGCCTTCCTTCCACCTTGCAGTACTGTACCATAGTTTTGAACCTAGGCAGGTCTTTTTTCTTTTGGTTATAGGGTATTTCTTCTAGCCTTGAGTTTTCTCCTTTTATATATAAAAGAAAAACTCTATTTGTAAGATTATAACTCTTAAATAGTAAAAAAGTGTAGCAGGTAGGTCCATGGGGTATGCACATAGCTGAAATATGTTAGGATTCTGTTGTATTCTTTCAGTCTCGTACCTTTACTTTAATCCCTGTGTGTTGCATGAGTATTTCCTTCAAAATTATGTGATGTTGTATTCCCATTATTAAGTTACTTGGTTATACCTCGAGGAGGTAGTAAGCGACTAAATCGGTCAGAACTATATAATTGATGTTGCTCTCCATGCTTGCTATGTAACAGCTAACTGAGGACATATAGTTATTGGGAGAGACGATTATTGCTTTGTTCGATACATGGAAATATTTTTTAATCTTCAATTCTGAAGTTGTATGTTTGTATACAAAAACTATATAGTTATTGAAGATGAAAACAAAGTTTGAAAAATAATATTGATATGTGACAAAGATTACCTTATTGCAACGTCTTAAACTGGGTCATAATGTTGGTTAGAAGTTGGAATGTAATCATGCTACACTGAGCTCATTAAGTGGTTGCAGGATTTATACAATGGAGCATTACAGAGTAAGAGAATGTCTTACAATGGTGTTCCCAGTGCACCACCTTTCTATTCTGCTTCTGAATTTGAACAAGTTACCGAGCAACATTCAAGTTTTGGGTCTTCTAGCATTCCTTTACCTGCAAGCACCAATAAACCAAACTCAGCAGGAGCTATTGTTAATGAAACTCGTTTACAGGACAGCAACGAGAATGCAATTCCTAATCCGTCTACCAGGTTTGTGTATCTGCGTGTTTTTCTCTTGTCCACTTGTTTATTTTGAAGAAGTTGTTGGACTGCACAGCTAAGATATTACGCATTGCAGGTCTGATGTTGGTGTTGAAGTTAATGCATCTGCAAGTTCTTTTCCTGCTCGCCTCCCTAATTTTCATGCAAGGTTAGATACATAGCTTAAATTAATGGGCGCAAGTATCTGTGCTTTTAATGGATGATTCATCTCATTGTTTTCTGATATCATGTTCTTATCTGATGGAATGGAACCAGTGAGCTAGGTCCATGGTATGCAGTGATTGCTTATGATGCCTGTGTTCGGCTTTGTCTTCACTCATGGGCCATGGGTTTTGCTGAAGAAGCTCCCTACTTCTTGTGTAATGAATGTGGATTGCTGCGAAATGCATTTGGGTGAGAGCATGTTTTCACTCTCCATTTCTCTTTATGATTCTTTATGCCAGATCTCATTATTTTGTGGCAATATATGGCGGAAGCTGCCAAACTCTATAAAGCTTGGCATTGGTCAGTAAAGCAAAAAGGTTGAGATTCTATAGCTTGACACTGAGTATGAACCAAGTGTTGACAGATCAGATATACGATATGGATTGCTAGCCTTATCCTGCAAAGAGTTTCTTATCTTCTTGCTGAATACAATCCACTGTTACATGAACATAAAAAGAAAAAAGAGTAGTGTTTCTGAAAATTGAGATAGTAAAACTGAAACTGAAAACATGTTCTTTCTAAATTAACAGATGTATGGTTTGGATTAAAATTCTTCTGTGTTTCTGCATTGATAGTGGTACTAAAACAAAACTTAACTACAGTTCTTACTTAACAATTCATTATTATGTTTTCCACATGAATCTCATTTCACTTGCACATCAAAATTTTGATGCTGCTTTTATTATACATATTATTATGTCGAGGTTATTATCTCGTTTCAATTATTGTTTCTAATTGTTCCATGTTCTATATAAAATCATAGTTTGCAGAGAGTATTGTTGCAACCAGAGGAAGAACTATTGACAAAAAAAACTTCTGAACTGGCTAGCGAGGCGACTGTTCCAAAATCTAGAAGAACATTTGGCAAACTTAAAGTCCAAAGTACTGTATCTTCTCTTAGCATATGTATTAGCATTTTCTGGTCCTAGGCCTTCTATGTGATCACCTAAACTCTTTTGCTCAGTTCG
This sequence comes from Carica papaya, assembly GCF_054855325.1. Classification (NCBI taxonomy): domain Eukaryota; kingdom Viridiplantae; phylum Streptophyta; class Magnoliopsida; order Brassicales; family Caricaceae; genus Carica; species Carica papaya. The sequence continues at coordinate 894,025 of NC_142312.1, read as the reverse complement.
CAGGATCAAAATGGGTTTAGACCCACCTCCTGGCTGCAGTTTTATGTCTCTTCCACCACCTATGCTGAGGCTAGACTCACTTCGTGAACATGTATCGCATCTGAATGCCACGCTATCTTCTGGATGGAAGGCAATAAAGACAGTCCGTGTAACACCTAGAACTCCTGTCAATGGTTCATTTTCACGACAAAGCTTGGCTTATTTGCAGGCAGGCACTCAATATATTAAGCAGGTATCCAGGGTCTTGAAAAATGAAATAATTACGCTGCAGAACAGTTCAGCTTCATATGAAGTAGTTCAAGGTATGTAACTCCTTTATGGGGTCCATAATTTTGTACTGATATTCTATCTGCATTCAAGTTTGGGCAACTGTACATACCATTTTTTGCATGAGATCTGATTGGTCATCGAAGCTCCCAACAAAGGGGATGGACAATGATGAACCAAGAATTTCTTTATTGGAGTTTATTACCTTTTATATTTCTTTGTATTCATTCTTCTAATTATTGCTCTATTTTAATCTATCACATTCAATGTACTTCTCTCTTTATTTCTTCACCTTGATCTCTTTTTTTTTTGTCTTACTTTTATTTTCTTATGTTTCTTACTTAAATTTATCTATTTCTAAATTATCCTTTGGGGCAAGTTAGTTTGACTGCTAGTCATCTTGCATCAACCACTACTTAAAAATCTACCAAGTTTTGCACTCGTATAGGTTTTATCTCTTGATAATAAAGTGATTTATTCTTTCCTTTTCCTTTTAATGGTCTAACTATGGATAATAACTATTGTTATTAGAATCATATTCGTGCTTATTGAGATTGAAAAGTTCACCCGAAGAGGATCAGGTCCGCATGCAGCCTGGATCTGGAGAAGCCCATGTATTGTATGTACAGTTTTTCTTTTGCTCATTCTTACATTTGCCTTTCTTTCTTTTTTTTCTGTTTCTTTTGCCTATAGTAGTCAGTTTCAAGCTTCTTGATGTTGCAGTTTACCAGATAGTCTTGGTGATGATTTAATCATTGAAGTTCAAGATTCCAAAGGACAGCACTATGGCCGAGTCATGGCCCAAGTGACAGCTATTGCTGATGATCCAGTAAGGTTTTTTGTTCAAATTTTAAGCTCTTAGGTTAGGAATGGGATTGTTGTGCAAGGTTTATATATTTTTGAAAATACAGGGTGATAAACTTCGATGGTGGCCCATATATCATGAGCCAGAGCATGAACTTGTTGGCAGGATACAACTGTACATAAACTATTCTTGTCAAGACGAGAGTAACCAAAATAAGGTACATGCAAAGTCTAATTGTCTAGCATCTTTACAAACATATTTATTATGGATGTACTTTGGTAATTTTCTTTTCCTATTTGAGTAAAATATAGATGAAATAGAATTCTGACTTTTTACTTTAACTACTATATTCTCTGTTTCTAGTGTGGCTCTGTTGCAGAAACTGTGGCATATGATTTGGTGCTAGAAGTTGCTATGAAAGTCCAACATTTTCAACAAAGAAATTTGTTGCTAAATGGTCAGTGGAAATGGTTAGTGAATGAATTTGCATCATACTATGGAATATCAGATGCTTATACAAAGCTAAGGTAGTGTGATTATGTTGAACAGTCTTTAACCATAATTCTTATACATTAAGAAATTTACTTTGCCTAATATATCTGCTATTTTTTCAGATACCTTACATATGTTATGGATGTTGCTACACCTACTAAGGACTGCCTTGATCTGATTCATGATCTGTTATCACCCGTAGTAAGGAAGGGCAATGGCAAGAATGTATTAAGTCATCAAGAGGTATGAATTTTATTCTTTATAATGAAGTTTGGAAATGGACTTTTCTGTGCTTATAGAGTCATGCATATTTATTGACTTAAAAATTTCTCCTTGTGATCTTCGTTTCTTCTGCTTCAGTGATCAGATGGTACAAATTCAGAAAAAGGATTTTCAATTGTAAAAGTGGCATCTGTCTTACCTGTAATTTTACTACATATTTCTGAGATCCAATAGATTGTACTAAATGTGATATCTGATATGCAACTGTCTTCGTGAGCATTTGCTGAATGTGACTTCTTGAAGCTTTTGAACTCAATTATGATTTTATTTTTGATGTTGTTTGTACAATTAACACCTATACATCTTCTTTATCTCTGGTAGCATAATCTGTCCTGAAAAGCACATCTAAACAACCTTTTGAGAAAAGATCTATATCCTCCATTGCCTACACTTCCAATTTTTTATTGTGGACATAATTATAAATTTCCTGTTTTTCTTGCTTATTACTGTTATGTATGTCAATCAGAATCGTATACTAGGGGAAATTGATGAACAAGTACAGGAGATTCTACGTTTAGTATTTGAGAACTACAAGTCACTGAATGAGGCATTACCATCAGGGATAGTTGATGTTTTTGGACCTGCCACTGGTTCACCAGCTCCTGCCTTGGCACCTGCGGTCAAGCTTTACAGTCTTCTGCATGATATATTAAATCCTGAGTCGCAGTTGAAGTTATGTAGATATTTTCAGGTACTAGTAGTTAAGTTATTCCTGGTCATAGGGCCTTATATTTAAACCTTTACTTCCCTTCTCTCCTCCTTTCTATGTTGTCGTGTTTTTTTTAATTTATTGAAGTTCCACTGCCCATACAGGCTGCTGTAAAGAAGAGGTCAAGACGGCACTTGGCAGAAACTGATGAAGCTATTCTTAGCAGTAACGAAGGCACATTAATAGATCCTCTTATTGCTTCTACTTCCTATCAGAAGATGAAGTCCTTAATCTTGAGTTTTGGAAATGAAATTCAGACTGATATAGAGATACATAATCAGCATGTATTCCCCAGGTTAGTATTATCTTATCATTGCCTATGGCTATCATTACCCGTTAATTTTATGCTTCCAATTAATTTGCAATCTTGTTCTCAGTAACTCTTCTCTTACATAAATCAAGACATTTTTTGTATTTTACTCTCGCTCGCACCATTTCCTCAACGAAAAAACGGAAAAAGCAAAGTGACTCGAGGTGGAAGAATTTATTTGAGAGGAAAAACTATAAAGGTTAAAGAAAAGCTTAACTTTAGACACATCATTTGATATTTCTTGAATTGATGTTGATTGTTGTCCCACTTTAATATTTTGCAGTTTTCTGGACCTTCCAAATCTTTCTGCATCAATATATAGTGTGGAGCTTAGTAGTAGATTGCGGGCATTTCTTGTTGCATGCCCTCCTTCTGGTCCATCACCTCCCGTCACAGAGCTTGTTATCGCAACAGCAGACTTTCAGAGGGATCTTTCTCGCTGGAACATTAAGTATGAGTTTGTTCTCTTTGTTATTCTATAATGATATCTGTGGTTCTTTTAATTTTGAGTTACTTAATTTCTTCGCTCATCTTATACTCTTTCAGTCCCATCAAAGGGGGTGTCAATGCCAAAGAGTTATTCCACTACTATATAAGCCTCTGGATTGAAGGCAAACGTCTTGCTTTGCTGGATTCCTGCAAATTAGATAAGGTATAGATCTTCCAGTGATTTCCTTGCTAGCAATCAAGTTAATAAGTACATTGATTTTTTGGGTCTATTGGCGTGGATTTAGATTATGATTCTAAATGCTGATCAAGTTTTTTCTTGGATCGGTCGCGGGAAATTTAATAACACCAAGATACTATGAAATCCTAATTTGTATTGTATTTTTATTTGATATATCTGAGTGTCAACTCTTGTAGTATGATAACCACCTCTCTAAGTTTTTGGTCCAAATAAATTACATTTATTTAGTTCGTGTACAAAACATGCGTTTGCTCAAATATCAGTCACCAACAGACAGACATGCACCAAATAATGTGAAAGGACAAGAAATTTGACAGTACCAAAAAATTGTTAATATATTTTTATCCCATTAACCGAAAATTTTTCTCAGATTTTGTATCCTCTATATTTACTGCTAAAAAACTGATTGCTTTCAGGTGAAGTGGTCTGGTGTCAGAACACAACACTTAACAACCCCTTTTGTCGATGATATATACAATCTGCTGAAAGAAACACTTAATGAATATGAGATCATTATCCTGCAGTGGCCAGAATATACAATAGCCTTGGAGAATGTATGTTCATAAATTATGATTAACTTCTTTTATATAATGTTGCATTATATAATGGCCAGATATAATGGTTTTTATTTTTGTTCCTTATTTATGGGTTGGAATAATTCAAGATTGAATCATTCTATATGCTTGATAGGTTGCCTTTTCTTTCCGCCATTTCCTTAGAAAATTCATTTTACCTTCTTATGTGAAATTAGAATGCATAAAGTTAAAAATGATTTTGGTTTGCATCTATTGCAAGGTTATTGCAGACACCGAAAGAGCGATTCTTGATGCTTTAGACAAGCAATATGCAGATGTTTTATCACCAATTAAGGACAATCTGAACCCCAAGATATTCGGGCTAAAATATGTCCAAAAATTGGCAAAAGGAACGACTAACATCTACTTTGTTCCAGATGAGGTGTGTGTACTTTTTTTTTTTTACCTGTATTTTTCTAAATGAAAAATGGGTTTCTACATGGAAAGTTAACCTACAACTATTTTACAGTTAGGAATTCTTCTAAATTCCATGAAAAGAATGCTTGATGTTCTGCAACCGAGGATAGAAACTCAATTGAAATCTTGGTCTTCTTGTATCCCTGATGGTGGAAGTGGAGTCCCAGGAGAGCGCCTCTCTGAAGTGACAGTAATGCTCAGAGCAAAATTCAGAAATTATCTGCAAGCAATTGTGGAGAAACTTGCAGAAAATGTATGTGTACCTAGGATGCAACGAGTTTAACTTTGTTTAAAATTTTTAATATGGGAACTTTACATATTGTTGTCATTTATATATCTGCTAATCTGGTCATCTCTTGTTTGTCTGTGCAGACAAGGATACAAAGTGTTACAAAATTGAAGAAAATAATCCAAGACTTGAAAGATACTATGGCAGAATCAGATGTGCGTTGTCAAATGCAACCTTTAAAAGATTTATTGGTAAAGACGATTGACAACCTTTATTCAGTATTTGAACCTCATGTGTTCATAGCCATCTGCCGGGGTTTCTGGGACCGGATGGGACAGGTAAATCTAGTTCCATAATGACATTCATTACATGGGGCTGTGAAATCCCATAGTTGAATTTTTCTATTTTTCTGTCTTTCACAGGATATCCTGCGTTTTCTAGAAGATAGAAAAGATAACAAGTCCTGGTACAAAGGCTCCCGGATTTCTGCTTCTGTAAGTTGCATTATATGCAGGACTCATTTTGGTTTCATATTAATCTTAATATACATACGTAGAACATAGTCTGTAGTATTTGAATTTCTTGATGGTGAGAGCTCAATTCCCGCGTCGAGAAATATAAATTGAGTTCCCATTATAAATTAATTCAAAGCAATTTAGGTAGTAGTAACTCAAATATAACAAGTTATATTATAACTAAGCATATTAAAACTAATATGAAAACTAGAACTAGAAAGTGATTATTAGTTTAAAAAGGAGAATTGAATCAAATGAAGCATTTAAAACTTTCCATTAAGATTTTTCTTTCATAATTCCAGTTTTGTGTTGCTCGTTCTTCTCATTCATCACTGCCTTTGGAAATGTAGATTCTAGACGAAATATTTGCATCCCAGATGCAACAATTGCTCGGCAACGCACTGCAAGAAAAAGACCTGGAGCCACCAAGATCGATAATGGAAGTCCGTTCCATGCTCTGTAAAGATTCTGTAAATTACAATGACAACTACTACTATTAGAGTAATACATGTTCTATATAGATGAATTTAAGAAGGCAATTCAGCTTCAGTTAGTATCAGATTGAAGAATAGAGAAGGCTGACGGCTTTATAGAAACACTAAACAGAGAGAAGGTATCCTCGGAAAGATGATTTTTGTTCTAAAGATATATACAGTATATAGAGATTTTGTAAAGAATTTCACCATGGCCTATCTGGTGTTTTTCCTTCATCAAATAAAGAAGATGTAGAAATTTTGGCAAAGTAAATAGTGCATGATCTCATTTTATGACTGTCTCTTCAACCTTGTAAGCAGCTATTCTTATTTCTCGCACAAAAATAATTTTGTTGAGAACATTTTGTACCTACCTCCTCCACAGAACATACCTCAGGTCCAGCCATGGCTGAGAAAGAGACATATCTTGAACTCCTGTTACTGATTTCATTACAGTTGAAAAAGCTAGCATGATTTTTAGTAAGATCTGCAAATTGAAAGTGATGAAGATGATTCTTCTTAATCCAGAATTAAATAACAAAAGCATGTGATTAAGATGCAAATCTACAGAGTTTATCTTCAAAAACAAAAGGTGTGGTCAATTAGGACAACTGTTGAGTTACCACTTCCAATGTTATAGATCTGATGCATAATTAACTTAATATTTTACTCTTAATAATTTAGTTAATTAAGGAATTTCATATGAGATTTCTCATACCTCTCTTATTTTTTCTTAAACTAGATTAACTTTGTATTATTATTTCCACAAGTGGAGATTAATTTAGGTAATGACTTGTATTTTCTCTTTACTAAAACAAATAGTAAAGAAAGCAAGATTAGGAATGAACATATATATATATATATATATATAGGCATCCCAAAATTGGTGTACAAATTCTAAACTTGTCAAGTAAAACAACCAAGATTGCTTTTGTTGGATGAGTCTCCTCCACTTGATGATATGCCTTTCCTCTCCACCACCATCATACAATATATGTATACATATACATATATATATTGTGATGAATATTTTTTTTTTTTAAAAAAAAAAAAGCTTGACCCACATGCAATTTCCTAATCAATTGAGTTGAATTGGACATACCCTATACTTATCTCTGCCTCTCACATGCATCTTTTAGAATATATACATATATATATAAACAAAACAAGAAAACAAAGTAGCTCAAAGTTCTTATTACCCAAAAATCTAAGATTTGCGAAGATTTTAATCGAGTTTAATTACTGTAATTCTATAAATATATTAATAAATTAATCGAGTTTAATCATAATACATTCATACAAATGGATGATGAATTTTTTTTTTTTTATTTAATTCTTTTAAAATAAGAGTTTTAGTTGCACCCTCTTTGAAAAAAAGTCTAATTACTTATATACAAATTCGTGTTAAGCCAGTTTTAATCTTTGTTAAATTGTTAATTTTGGTGTATTTAAAGTTGTATTATTGAAAACTTTAACTCTTAATCCTCTGTTAATCTTGTTCAATCAAATCAAAAGCTGTCTTAGTGAGAATTTCACTCTAAAAAGCAAAAGCTAATGGGGCCAATTTATGTGGTGACTAACATCTAATTCATTCACAAGTCAAAGCCAAAATATAAGCACTAACAATTCACATGTAGAGCTTACAATAATTACACTATCTTTATATGTTATAATATCAAATAAAATTTTATATTTTATAAAGTTTTAATATATTGAGGGTGTCCCTATTAAAATAAATAAATATTTGATTTAAATTATAATTTTTTAAAAAAAATAATATCATTGTTACATCTGTAATAAAATTTTAATAATTTAATACTCGTATATTAAGATATATTATTTTTAAAAAATAATTAATTTATGAGATCTTACCTCTCTAAATGTGTATAAATTTTAAATTAGGAGGTTTCGTGACACACGTTTACTTATTGATTATATTATTAATTTTGAAATAAAATAACACTTTTGTATAGTATAAGAATAAATTTATTTATATATATATATATATTAAACTATGATATAAAAAGTATATAAGTTAAAACTTTATATAAGTTATTTGGGTATCTGAATCTAGGTGCCATTACCAATCTAATCCCAGATTCTTTGAAATTGTAACAATTAAAATTCAATATATATGTATGTATATATATATATATATAACAAATTGAATCCAAAACTTATAAATTCTTATTAACTTTTATTTAATAAATTTAAAAAAAAAAAAAACTTATAGGAAAATATTTTTAATAATTTAAATTTAAAGCTCAATAATTGTTACAATGGAGAAACAAAAAAAAGCAAGCATGAAATTGCTTCACACTCCAAACATGGTGGAAACTGAAAAGAAAAAACAGATTTTAAGCCAAATTTTTTCATCATCATCGATCTAACACCCGACATTTTCAGAAATCCTTGAGCAATTTCCGAACTTGCTCCAGCGTGACGAACAGCATTACAGTGAAAGGTCCTTGCCTGCAAATGGTGGGTATGAATCCTTTGTACAGCGCCATCGGCCCCTCCGCTCTCACCGTCTTCAACGTGCAGTCCAGGGCTCCGGAGTACGGCGGTGCTTTTCCGGGCTCCACCTTCATGTTCATCACCCTGGTTTTAATCACGTCGACCGGATTCGACGCCACGGCGGCCACGAACCCCGCCACGAAGCTCGCCGTGACGTGGGTCCCCAGCCCATCGCGCATCAACTCTTTTTCCAATATGATCTCCTTCACCGAATCGTACGACGCCAGCTGCGACGCTGTTACCAACATGGCTCGGGTGACGGTGAGCGACGACCCGCGCCAGAGACTAGTGATGCCCTCGCGCCTTGTCATCTGCACGATGGCATCCACCACGCTCTTGTAATTCCGGCGCTGAGCCGGCGGGAGACGCCCGTCGGCCTGCATCCGGACCATTGCCACATCGGCGGGGTTCCCTACTGCGGCGCCGATCCCTCCGGCGATCAACCCGCCGGCTATCTTGTGTGTCAGGGGCATGGTCCTGGTTTTCGGGTCGGTCCATTTCTGCTTCATCGTGTCGTAGAGACCCATCCGGGTGGTCGAGTATAGCGACTGCCGGAGAACGGTGGCGGAAACTCCCGAGAAGAGCGCCGTCACGCCTTCCTGCTGGATGATGCGCACACCGACTCCGATTGGGCCGACACGCGCCACCGGCGGAGGCGGCACGTGGATGGTCGATGTACCTGCGTTTTGGAAAGCAAGAGCCGGCCGTAGATTCTGGACCGCGGCGGGGTTGGGTTTGGGAACTTGGCTTTCGCCCTGGAGCTGCATTCGGACCTTGATCAAGTCAAGAGGGTGAGTTGAACTCCCCGCCACGATCGCAGCTATCCCTCCTTCAACAAACGCCTTCACACCCATGCTTCTTCAACCAAAAATTTCTCGAGAAAATTTCGACACCCAAACGGCAAACGAAAGAGAAAACCCAGAAAATAATAAATCGAAACAATAATCCAATCAAATTAACCAATACGATTGGGGGTCACTGAAAACCAGGAGACGAGAGTGAAGGCGGAAAGCAATACTGGAAAAGTGAGGTACGCTGATCCTCTGAGACATACGCCGCTTAAAACAGATGAAAATACGAAGAAGACGACGATGTACGTGGCTTCTTCATCCTCTTCCAAACAGGGATTTATAGATGGTAGCGAAAGAATATGGAAATTGCGTCCATTGGCTGGCTCTTGCATCTCTTGTCTTCTACCAATTTTATTTTTAATTTTTATTTTTTTAAATTGAGAGTATTTAATAATTGAATAAATTAATTATATAACATATTTTTATGGTATATCACGTGGTTGTTTGAGAAAAAATAAAAATAAATTATAATTACCAAATAACGTGTATGCAACACGTAATTGTTAATTTATTTATTAAATAAATAGTAAAAATCCAGTTGTTACTTTTTTAAAAAATATATGTTTTTGTTTGTCCTTATTATATTTCATAGTAATATTTTATATTTTCGGTTTTTAGTAATGTAAAAAAATTATATATTTATATATATATATATATGTAAATGTTTTTGCTTGAGCTTCTAATAATTAATTAGTATTTGAATTGTAAGTAGTAGTTGATTTCCTTGTATATTTTATGTCTATATATATATATCAAATTTCAGATATAATTTTGCATCCGATTAATATGGCATTGTACATTATCTTTTTAGATGCATGTATATCACCAATTACCATAATTTATAAGACAATTTAAAAAAATTATTTCTTGAAGTTTTATATTTATTATTGATTGGTTCTTCAAAATTTTTTAATTATAATTTTATATATAATATTTTGTATATTTTTAAAATGTGTAATTTACATCAATTGAAAAATAAAATAAGACCCATTTCTTTAAATTTTAAAATAGTAGTTCATTTAAAATTTTAAAATAATTTATTAATTAATTTTTAAAAATACTCATTTATGTAATACGAGCAAGTTTTTTATTTTTTTCAAATTTTTAATTATTTCGAATTTTAAAATGAAACAAATTATTAAAGTCTTCGAATCATCTATTAGATTAAAAATTAATAGAAACTCAAATTTTGATATATATGTAAATAATAACGACAATAGACTGAGTATGAAGTGGAGTTTAACATGTTAGAATTCGAATCATTCTTATGAAATAAAATGGTAATATTACTATATTAATAAAAATATAAATATACTTGTAGTAATAAATAATTAAAAATATATTTAAATATAGCAGGATCTTATTGGCTGATTATATAAGACCAAATTCAAATTCAATTTATTTTCTAACAAACTCTGATTTCAATGTAGCATGAATTTATATTTTAACAGAAAAAAATTGTGTTAGATTTGATTCGATTTAATTGAATTAAGTTGGTTCATATAAAAAATATCGTTATTCGAATTTATTATAATTTATCCTATTTTTTCGTAAATTATAGCTCAATCTAATATCAACTTGTACTTTAACATAAATAGTTATTTTAAATTAAATTAAATTAAATGAGATCAAGTATAAAATGATATACAACTCATATGAATTATATCATCAACAATGTTGACATTAAAAATTTGTTCAAACGTACAAATTATGTTCCATGCTCAAAATTTACATTTAGAATTTAAATAATACGTTAATAAAAAAATACTGATTTTTTAATGGTTAGGATTTTATTTTACTTAATCTAACGGTCCAAAATCGTAGATGCACCGCGTGTGAAAGCCATGGTAGTACTTCCGCAAAGTCAAAATGCCCGCGCTGACCCTGGTGGAAAGGTAAATCTTTTCACCCGTACACGTGTTTTCAGCAGATTAAGCTTTAGGTGGATCCGGAGCAGGTTATTGACTCAGAGCAGAACCACTGGATTCAGCGGGTCCCACAAGAGCCACACGAAATTTAAAAAAAAATCTACAAAACGTCGCCTGAGAGATTCGAACTCTCGCGGGGAAACCCCATGTACTTAGCAGGCACACGCCTTAACCACTCGGCCAAAGCGACGCTCGTCGCTTTGTGCACGCTAAAAAAGTTAACTACTAGTAATTTGGAATTTCTAGAGCGACCTTATATTAATTTTTAATATATTTTATTAATGTTCGTGGGCCTGTTAAATTTTTTGTTTCTTTAGATTAAATATTTTAATATATGCATGTATATACATATATATTATAATGTTATATCAATAATTAATGAAATTGTACTATTGTGGTCGATAAAATATATACATGTGGTTTATTTCATTCCGGCAATAATATATCCGCTACCAACTCGTGGGGGACCAAAATAAGACATACGTTTAATCATACTCCTTAATTTTTAATAACTTTACACTTTAATATTTAAATTATTTTTTATTTAAATGTATTTATTTTTCATTGTATTAAAATTTAATAAATTAACATACAAAATTTAAGTTATCATTTATTCATCAATTACATAATTAAAATAATAATATTTATATATTTAACATAGAACCATAAATTTACATTTCAAGTGCAAGAAAAAAAAAAATCATATATTAGTAGGTAAATATTTAAACTCAAACACAGTTCATCCAAATCTGTAATGGACGCGGACCAACACGACGTCGTTTTCAATCATTTGGTTCGACCAAATATATATTGACCGCATCAACAGTTAATTTCTGGCAATCGTCGCCCTCCTCGATTCCTCTATTTGTCGCTGCACATGATGCCGACAAATCTGTCGTTGGCTCGTTCGCGTCATCATACGTGGGCCAATTTACAACTAGGATCTCCTTTTTTCATAAATGATTATTCCACCTGCTTCTCATCCCGAGTTGAATCTCGACCACACATATATACATATATGTATCTGTACGTGTGTGTATTATGGTAAAGCTTGAAATTCTTGGGATAGGAATTCACAGGGGGGAGGTTTGAAATTTTGTGGGTTCTTAGCTTTTTTCTTGGTAGATTTGGAATTGGAATTTGAAGTTTTCAATAATTTTGACAAATTTTGGTGGTGCTGACAAAAATTATTATAAAACTACTTCAACGAATTAAATAAATTTAATAAGACGTCGCGTAAACATAAATTTTTTAAAAGTTAAATTCGATTTCATTATAAATATCACCGACGGCTTTTATTTGAATTTATTTTTGTATTTGAGGAATTAAATTTTAGTTTAAAATTCGTAAGTTTAGAAAAAAAAATTCATAACCTTTTTTTATATATGATTAATCTATAGTATGTCTCGAATTAAAGCGATATACACTTAAAAATCTGTTAGTACTAAAAATTATATAAATTTTAAGTGAAAAATAATAATTATATCTCGTATAAGAAATTTAATATATATTTATTTAAGAGATGATTTGAATTTATTTAGTATGTAAAAGATTATTTTGGTTATTTTCAATTGAGGAAAAAATTATTTGTTTCTTAAAAAAAAAATTATTAGATAAAAGCAGAAAAATTTATTTATCCTTTAAAAAGAAATTAAAAAAAAATAAAAATAAAATACGTACGGACAATATGTATTTCCTCCTCTTATTTCTATGGTTAATTCCCTTTTTCCTTTCTTGGTTTCCTCTTCCTTCTTTTCTTCCTTCCCTCCCTTCCTTCAGTTTCAGCTTCTCCAGATGCACGTAGCCTATCGTCGTCACCACCACCACTTGGAATTCCCCTCTTCTTCCCACGACCATCGTCCTCCTCCGCCTCCACCTCCGCCGCCGCTGGATTCATGTATACCGCAATAGCCGTCTCTGAGTTTCTCCGTTCGGGTATTCTCGGCGCCGGCTAATTTTTAAATGGTTATCCCGGGGATCCTAGGTTTTTACAGCGTCTTGCTGCTGTCTGTGCTCATTATCTTCCTCTTTATCCGCTATAAATGGAGGAATACGGCGGCCAGGAAGGAGGAGGTCATGCACCTCCTCGCTCAAGCCTCCAGGGAATCCGCCTTGGCCGAGTTTCAAGTTGCCGCCGGATACAGTTCGTTCCCCAAGGTCTACCAATGTGCCGTGTGTTTTTCGCCAACCATCACGCGTTGTTCTCGGTGCAAAGCCGTTTATTACTGGTTCGTTTCTCGAAGATCCCTTTTCACATCGAATTCACTTTTTGTTTTGCATTACTTTAGTATACTAAGTTAATGTGTATTGCGAATTGTTAAGTTCCCTGCTCTGAATGTTTGATAATTGCAGTTACGGTCCTGCTCATTGTCCTTATTTTTGGAAGAATAAAAACATTTCTTATTTTGGTTAAGGACTCTTTGTCGAGAGATTGTTAGTTGAACGTTCTTTTTCCCTCCTAATGTGTTTGAATTTGGAGGAGAAATAGCTGTTCAGCATAAGTATTGTTTAAAGATGAAATACATGAGTTGATTCATTCCCATCAGAACTCCGCAGAATACATGAGTTGATCCACTAGCACCATTTGCCCGTGAAACCCAATCTCCTTAGCATATAATCAAGAAAACCCTAATTTACACGATCATAGGCTTTTTCATATCCAACTTGCATAAGACACCCTCCCTATTTTTTAATAATAGACCATTTACAACGTCATTAGCTACAAGAGCCGCATCTAGAATCTGTCTTCCTTCCATAAAAGGATGTTGACTCTCACCCACAACCTTATCCATCATCTTGGCCATCCATCTAGCCAGCACTGTCGTACTGAGTTTATAGACGCTCCCAACTAAGCTGATAGTACCAAGAAGGAAGAGTTTAAGGATTTATAAAGAATCCAGATAAAAATACAATTCCTTAAAGAGCTCAAAAATGTCTCTTCCGTTATATGCCAAAATTTTTATAGAAAACCCATGTTGAAACCACCGAGTCCAGGAGATTTATCTCGTCTACGTTGTGTGAGTCCCTCAAGAATCTCCTCCTCAGTGAGATCTTTTTCAAACGATTCTTGACTTGGCTCATCCAAAGACATAGAGGTCAGACCATCAACTGAACTCCTCATGGTATAATCTGCAAAAAAAATTCCATGACCCTTGCTTCAGCTGCTCATTACCCTTCACTAATTGGTTATCTATCTCAATCTCTTCTGCATAGTTGGTTTTCCTGTGATGATTTGCCATACAATGAAAAAGTTTTGTGTTTCTATCTCCCTCCTTTGTCCACCTATCTTTTGATTTTTGTCTCCCTGATATTTCCTCAATTTGTAAATTTGTTTGCCAATTTGAGTTTTATGGATTCCTTGCATGCCAAGTCTTTAGTGGACAAAACACCCTCCTCCTCCGTTCTATTAATGGCCTAAATGTCTTGTAATAGAGATTGAGTATGCATACCTTCACCCCTACCCTCTTCCTTTCACCGCTTCTTAATTTTGACCTTCATTAACTTCATCTTCTAAGACACTCTGAAGCTAGCCTTGCTATCTACTGTTGCTCCTTTCCACCATTCACTAATCTTGTCATAGAAATCATTGATTTTTAACAATTTATCCTCAAACCTGAAGAGACAAGGACTCTACTTGGTTCCATCAGAGATTAGACAAATAGGGAAATGATTAGAGTTACTCTGTTGCAAAATTTTTTTGACTTAGACTCATCATTTGTAATTGGCAGGAAACTGATACCAAAATCCTATCAATTATTGGACAAGCTGGGTTGAGTGTCTGATTGAACTGCCATTTACCTCCCAAGTAAATCCAGTAGATCAAGTCTGTCAAGAGTCTTCTTAAACTCTTTAGCACAAACTCTTGAGAAATGCTCTCTTGATTTTTCATGTTTGCTCAAAATCATATTGAAATCCTGCCCCGTAATATATGAGAAATCCTATTTTTGCTTATAGTGATCCAAATCCTTCCACAATAAGCTCCTCTCTCTATTCGCCTATGCTGTAGACGCCAGTAAGCACCCATCTCCACCCATTCATACGATCTTCAAACAGACATAAAGTAGAGCATTTTTCCAACATCTCCCACATTTTAGAACCTCATCTTTCCATAGAACCAGAATCCCTCTATATACCTGCCTAAAAACCTATATCCTTGGTCTTCCAAAGGCACCGGATAATCCCTTAATAGATAGATTCTATCTTAGATTCCTAAAGGCAAACTAGAGAGGTTTCCATCTATTCATACAATCCTTAATCACTTGTCTCTTATTATGGTTGTTTATACCACTGATATTCCATGAGGTGATGTGACCAAATATGAATTAAGCACCAAAAACTTCTTCTCCCTTCTTTTCCTCTTTCCGCGGATTGTCATAATTTATACTTGACTGTAAGTCTTCTCAGTTCTGTAGAACCCTCCACCCCCTGTCTATTTTTTGCTTTAGATTTTAACCTCATCCCTCACATTCTCCTCCTTTCTTTTTTCCATCTCTGTAAAGAGCTCCATAACTTGCTCCTCTAAACCGTCAAAAGAGACCCCAAAAATGCTACTAATCTGCTGGATACTTTGAAGACTTCATCTAGAGTTTTCCTCCTCAATCATATCCCTGTTTTTCTCCCTCCACCTCATTGTCCGCCATCACCTCCTCCCTTTGCACCACAGCCATATCATTTTGCCTAGGTGTAACTACAGCCGCCTTACTCTCCACTGAAACCACTGCCAAAGTTCGGGCTGAACCCCATCACCATTCTCGGCCGCATCACGTCCACTCAAAGTTGCTTTGGCTTCTTTCTTATTCTCCATACCCAAACTTTCCTCCTCCCCAGCACCACTAGTGTCCCCCCCTCCTCTGTTAACCTTGCCAGCGTCGGAATCAGCATCCGCATTTGCTGTTCATCCCCAATACTTAACATGGGTTTTTGCTGCAACTTTCGTGTCATGGGACTCCAAATATGATTTAACTTGAAACCCAGCTTTCTAACCCATTTCGCTGGCGGGGCTCACACAGTCCATTTTCCCTCATCAGTCCGTGTGAAATGCTTAAATGACCTCTCTTCCTCTTGTGGTTGGAAACCGAGGTCCATTCACTTTCAAAATGGCACAAAATGATGCCTCACCCCTGTGTTTGAGGAAACACCAAAAGACGCTTTGTCCCGTGTTTCAGGAATTTGAATTTTGATTTTAAATTCGAACTAATCCCACTTGAAATTGGGTCTTGTCTTTCCTACTCGGCTCCCATGTCTCGAGTCCCTCCTTCACATCTTCAGTAAAACTTTTTCTCTCTCCTCACCTCCAGTCTCACCACAGCTCCTTATGTAGTTTGGACAATGTAGGATGGCCTGCGAGTTTTCTTGAACTTATTCCGAGCTATGCTATTGCTTGTGTTCTTGATTCGACCTCCCTTGGCTTCCCCGACTCAAATTTTCTCCCTACCATTTCCAATAGTGCAACTATCATCCTCCATCATTTGCTGGCCCATGTGGGTCTTAAGGGATGAAAATTTGCCTCACTGCCTCTCATTTCTCCTTTGTGATGAGCAGGAACCTCCTCCTCTTATTACCATCCATGGTCACCCACATATTGTGATCCTTTCCTTTATTTCGACCCAATACCCTCCCGCCTCTAGCTCAATAAAACTCGTGCAGATCTCCCAACAACCAATCCACTTCATCTTCCTGAAATGAAATCAAAACCCTAAAATCTCTCCCATTTTCACCCATCCTTATACCTTCTGTCTTTTCCTTCTCATATACAACATCAAATGACTTGCTTTGAATAACCAGAAATCTTCTGGTATGAGGGAACATCCTGACCACCTCCTTGAGGGAGGCAACGTTGGCCGTGCAAGTATGCTCAGCTTATGTCCTTTTTGCTTCTCTCATCCAGTCGAAATGTGTAGGTCTCCTTTCTCTCCTCAATGCTAATAACCTTATCATCTTCCTCCACTATTTCCCATCTTTCTTTTTCTCTGTTTCTTACTCTTTTTTTCCCGCTCAAAGGGAACCCCAGAAACCCAAAAAAAGCAGAAAATTCCCTCTGTTTTTACTCGGTGAGGCCCAAAAGTCCATTCTGTTTTGTCCTTTCTTTTTTTAACCAACCTCCACTGAAGCTCTCATCCTCTTCCTGAAACAGTTCTCCTCCAGAGAAAACTTCACCAAAAAGCTTGGCCTCTCCGTTTCAAGAATGATGGTTATTTTCTTTTTGCTTTGTAATGTGGCTTGGAAGCAATGGTTTAAGCCATTTGACCTTTTTGGTGTGGCTTGGGTTGTTCTTCATCATCCAGAGGGATTTATGACTTTTTTGTTGGTAGGTTTGGCAAGAGGAAAGATAGTAAGTGCTCTGGAGGGCGGCTATATTTGCCAGTCTTTGGGTGATTTGGATAGAGAAGAGTCTGAGGCTTTATAGGAATCATTCTTCTTTGCTTCTTCTCCTGTGGCATAAGATGTCCTCTTTTGCATCTTTTTGGCCAAGGCACATTGTTACTTAAACACTACTCCTTATTTTTACTGCGTAAAGACGACCCAGCTACTCTCCTCTAAAGGTGGATGGGATTTCTCCCTTTTCATTTATTATTTTTTCTTCCTTTGGGAGGATATCTAATCCCCCCTCCTTTGTACTCTGTCCTCTCGTCTTAATATTATATTAAACTTCCTTTGGCGATAGATGGTGTTCGTTGATTAAAACATGCACATCCACTTCTTTTGCAGTTCTCATCAATAGTGACCAGTGTCTAGAGGTTTTAGGCAAGGGGGCCCTCTCCACCTTCCGACAATCATCATGACGAAGAGGGCCTCAATAAGCTGAATGTTAGAATGGAGTTATTATGATTTGAGGCTGTGACCTTGGTAAAGTGGACGAGGCAATATACTTTTCCTGATGACACTTCAATTTTGCAGGCCAGAAAAAGATGCTTTCCTGCTCGTTAGAGACCTTCTCAGGTTTTAGGCTATGCCAGGTTTAAACATCAATCTCGCAAAGTCAGATTTTGTGTTTGAGGGAGGAGCTGGATATGGAAGGGTTTGCTAGTATTTTGGGTTCTAAGGTGACATCCTTTTCATGGGGGAATCTTTGATTCTCTGCAAAGTATGGGGTCGCTCTCATCAAATGCACGCTATCCAATTAAGCAGTCTATACTTGTTCCCCCTCTCGACTACTGTGGCTTTGTTGGGGTTTTTTGCCTTTCATATTTCAAGGATTGTATTATACAGTCATCTTGACTCAGATAAGTAATAAGCTCGTTTCCTGGATGAAATGTACTGGCTTTGTTGGGGTTTTTTGCCTTTCATATTTCAAGGATTGTATTATACAGTCATCTTGACTCAGATAAGTAATAAGCTAGTTTCCTGGATGAAATGTACCCCTATGCTTGAGGCTTTTGTTTTGAATTGATTTCTTGTTAGGCTTTGAGATTTGTGTTACATTCTTGCTAATTTTTACTTGTCAATGTTGACAGTTGGATTTACCCATGTTATAATTTGGTACTCTGTTCTAATTTTGTCATCTTGTAGCTGTGGTAAGTGTCAAATCATACATTGGAGGCGGGGTCATAAGGATGACTGTCGTCCCCCAACTTCTGTCGTGAACTTTAAAGAGGAAACAGGGTTTGATGGGAAGGCAACATCACAGAATCAGTTTGAAAATTGTGGCGATGATTCTGGGGTACTCAAATCTATGGTGCAGTCTGAAGAGCTGTCCATGATAGATAATGATGATAACCTGCAACCTCCTGAAGATGCCACAGGAAAAGATTCTGGTTTTTCATTGTCCCGTACAATTGATGCCAGGAGTGAATCAAGTGTTCATGCTTCCTCAAGTGAGTTACTGGGGTCTATGTCAGCTGATAGTCCAGAAAATTCTATATCTGTTGATGCTGCTTCTGGTATTCATATTAGGCCTCATGTTAAACAGACGAGATCAACGCATTCAGATTGGACTAATTTGGCCAATCACGAGAATAATGTCCCTTACATGAGAAAGTTAAACCAGCTGAAATCTATTCAACATGATGAGCAGGTTGATATGAGATCTCATAATCAAGAGGACAAAATGGGCAGGTCCAGTGATGTCCAGGCCGAGAAATTGGGAAACAAGAAGTCTCCTAGGGCAACCACTTCACAAGAAATTTTAGTTGAGGGTACTTCCAGGTTCAAGAATTCACCATCTGTAAGCTGCTTGAGGTCAGATTTTGTAACTAAGGATGGGCATGAAAATCCAAAGATATCTAGAGGTAAAAAAGTTAGATCTTTGTCATTTGGTGCTTCTGGTGATTTCCTATCTTCAGCCACAGGAGCACATGCTGCCACTACTTCCGTATCTGTATTACCTGCAAAAGTTAGTGGTGTTCCTAACTTCCCACAACGAGGTTATAATGGTCTGAAAGCATCAGTTTGGAAGGTTGCCCAACAGTTTAGACCCTCAAAATCATCAAAATCCTATTGGTTAGGTTCTGGAAGTGAGGTGACTGGAAGATATACTTGCAAGGTAATTTTCTTATCATTTAGTGCTTTCTTGAGATCTAGAAAATTTTCTTTGTCATGCTATACTATTGATTTTGTTATCTGTATGGCAGATTATCTTTCCATATGAACTGTTTGTGAGACTTTACTCCTGTGATGGAGTGGAACTAAGCCCATTTGGCCTTATAAACTGTGGGAACAGGTAATATTTGCCCCCTTTGTGTTCTCTCTCTCTCTCTCTCTGCCTGCTTGCGATGCAATAATTGGACGTAGTGCTGTACTTCTTTAGTTGTATCTTATGCAGGACAAGCAACTATTTTGATTTTCTTACAGGAACCATCTTCCTATTGAATCCTTTCCTGTTTTGCTACTCACATAATCTTGATTACATTTCTTTAGTTGTTATGCAAATGCTGTGCTTCAGTGCCTGGCATTTACCCGGCCACTTACTTCCTATCTCCTTAGAGGGCTTCATTCCAAAACTTGTAAGTCGCTATTGGTTACTCTTGTTTAGGTTCCTTTGATTGACAGTATATGGTTGTGTGTGCTTGATGGCATTCTAATACTCAAATGTTGGTTATATTTTACAGGTCAAAAGAAGAACTGGTGTTTCATATGTGAGCTTGAAAGTTTGATTCTGCAGGCGGTTGAAGGGAAGTCTCCTTTGTCCCCAATCAGGATACTATCCAAAATTCAAAAGATAGGAAAAAATCTCGGCCATGGAAAAGAAGAAGATGCCCATGAATTCTTGAGGTGAAGAGCTATTATTGCTACTTTATGTATATCCACTGCTTCAGTATAAGTCTTCTGAAAGGTGAGTTACGAGATTACTTAGTAAGATGGCAGGTGTGCTGTTGATACAATGCAATCTGTGTGCCTTAAGGAAGCTGATGCAGCTGGATCACTGGCTGAAGAAACAACTCTAGTAGGCCTTACTTTTGGTGGTTACCTTCATTCTAAGGTTGTAATTGTTTTTTATGATAAATAAGATTCCCTTCTATTAAATATGGATATTTGGTTTGTTCATACTTTTGTTGTTGAAATTCGTGTTTGGAAATATCAGATAAAGTGCATGAACTGCCTAGGGAAATCTGAATGCTATGAGCGAATGATGGATCTAACTGTTGAGATAGATGGGGACATTGGAAGTCTTGAAGAGGCTTTGGCACAGTTTACAGCTAGTGAAATATTGGACGGGGAGGACAGATACTATTGCATCAGGTTGGTTAGTATTTGCTTATGATATTAGTTGACATTACTAGCTCAACTTTGTCGAGCAGTGCCATTATATTCTGTTGTTTTAGTCTATTATAGCTAGAAAGTTGTATGCAAGTCTGACGGTAAATTGCTAAATGGCTTGGTGATGCAAAATGGATCAGATTTAGATTTCTTAACTAAATTAAAATTTTAATTATTATAAACATAGAACTATTAGATGAGTCTATTATCATAATTTTTAGTAACCTAGTATTCTATTCTTTTTAAGTCTTTAGTTTTCCTTTTCTTATTGCTGTTAGTATTCCTTAGTTTTAGTCTTATCATGGAAAAGTTACTTAGGAGTCACTGTAAATACTTTTGTAATCTCACTTTTGAGAGAGAGCCAATTATTCAATAAAATACTTTGAGAATTCTCTTATCTTTTTGGTTGTGATGCAATTAAAATCTTAAATATGATACATAAGAATCCTTCTTAGGTGTAATATCTAAAATGCCAAAGGTGTGAATATTTAGGTCTATCGACTAGACCACACGGGAAAAGAACATGGAAAATAATATACATGGGTAGGAACAAATTTTAGGATCATACCAAGTGGAGGGTTAGCATGGGGGGACATAGTTTTTGGCATGATGCTTGGTTAAGAGAGAGATCATTCAAAGAATAATTTTTCCATATCTATGATATTGCACGGAACAAGAATATCTCCGTACACGAGTCGTACAGAGACAAGGAGAGGAGGGGGAAAGGGAAGTGGCATGAGGAAGTTATGAGAAACTTTAACGATTGAAAAATTCATTATTATGGAACTCTCCTCCATACATTCTCTACTACTATAATCAATGGGAGTAAAGACTAATCTATTCGGAGACGCAATGCCACAGAGATCTTTCTCGGTCAGGTTCTTCTATAATTATTTGATTGAAAATGATACGATAGACTCAATGCTAGAGGGTCTTTCTCAGTCAAGTGCAAAATCAGAATTCCGACTAATGATTCAAGGGAGATTTGAATTATTATGACTAAATAGAATTTTAGAAGATTCGAAAATCAAGTGGGACAGCCACATACACCTATACTGTGATAATAAATCGACTACAAGCATAACATATAACCTATTACAACATGACATAATCAAATATATTGAAGTTGATAGATATTTCATCAAAGAAAAGTTAGACAATGGCTTAATATATAACCATACATGTTGACCAGTTCACATCTTGTAGATGCATTGACTAAAGATCTGAGTAATTCAGTATTCTAGACTTTCATTCACAAGTTGGGGATGAATAATATTTACTCCTAATTTGAGGGGGAGTATTAAAAAGAGTACGTAATTAGGTTAATGATATGAGGATAAAATACACCATATGTAATTAATGGTTTATTTCTTTTTTTATTCTAGAAAATTTGTATATATAGACTGTAATATTCAATAAAATACATATCTGGCTATTCTTAACAACATCTAGTGATGCTCAACTCAAGGATTAACACGGAGCACAAAATTGTCAATATGCTGATTTCCTCCTGTCTATAGGGTTTCACACTGCCAAACAATTGTACATTTCCCCTCTTTTTGTCATTAAAGAAATTGACCAAGTGCAAAATTTGCTAGGTTTTCATTTGGAAGCTCTATGATCTTGGTTTTATATCATTTGCCATTTCAAAACTCATGGACAAATTTTCTTTAATCATGGAAGAATAATGCAGTGCGGATTAAGTTTAGATCTCTTGGATAGGTTAGAAATTTAGTTATCAAAAAAAGAATAGATGAGAAATTTTATATATTTTTATTTTTAAGTTTAAAACTATTGTGCTATTTACAAATTATTATGATTTCGGTAACGTCAAGATTTCATTCTTTTTAAGGTTTTTGGTTTTCCTATTCTTATTAGTATTGGCAGTTCCTAATTTAATCCTATTTTTGCAAAATTATTTATTATTATTATTTTTGAAATAATTATTTTTGCAAAATTATGTAGGAATCATTATAAATATCTTCATGATCTCACTTTTAAGGGAGAGCCAATTACGTAATAAAATTCATCGAGAGTTCTCTCGATTTTCTAGTTTGATGCAATGAAAGCTTTGAGTGCAGTCGTTAAGAATTTTCTCTTAGGTGCAAAATCTAGGAAATGTTAGGTCTGATGTCTCTGTTTATCTGCAAATTCCCTAATGGGCAAATTTACCTAATTTATTCTAAATTACTCTGTTTCTCAAGGAAATAGAAGTATAAGACCATTCATTGTTTCAGTGCCTAGTCTAATTCCATGCAGGGAAACATCTCTCTCGTACTTTCTATCATCTTTTTTTGATGCTCATAAATCAAAGTCAGACTCTTGTAGCTTAAGAATTCTTGTAATGCTTAACCTAGCTCTAGCTCTCTTTTCGTTCTTCTTTAATCTCATGTTCTCTCGCCAGATGACTTTTCAGCCTTTCAGGTGAGTGGCCTTCTATCTCTAGTGCATTGCCTTGCCCAAGTTGCAATAACAATGTTTTTAAGCCATCATACTGAATACACTACATTTGATTTGTTTGAGGTTGAAGCCTAATTGAAGTTTGACTTCATGAGCACAGGGAAGGTGAAGAAATTTCAAATGATGGCAGATCTTCCTCATTGAGAGCTATAAGATGTAGATTATGACGAAGACTATAGCCTTCTTCTTTGGTTATCCAGATGCATGAATCTGATTGTCTTACCCTGCTAACCAGTTAAACTGGATTGTTTTTGGGGCTTGTTTTTGTTCAAGCAACACTTAGAATCCACATTTTTCTTTTCCTCAATAACTCTGTAACAGGCTGTAAAAGTGAACCCTACTTTATATGAATACCCCTCAAACCCCCAATGAGGACACAGTGCACCAGTTTGTTGTCTTTGGCTGTCTGTTTAGGTTCGTCCTTGTGGCAGATTGGGAATTTGCTGCTGATAATGTTTTTTTTTTCTCTCTCTCTATCCTTAAGAGAGAAAAAGAGAAGGTTGTTGCTTTGGTCCTTATTCAAGCATATACTACTAGGTTCTCTGTTTATGACCTATGATTTGACTTTTCTATTGTGTGACCTATGATTTGACTTTTTCTTTTTCCATGGGGTTATTCATGTTGCAGTTTACTCTACTTAACATCCTACAAGAACATCTTTATACTGAAATGAAAACTGTCACATCATAGCCAAAATGCCTTTTTGTTTTTGTTTTTGTTTTTCTATGAGCATTAGTGTTTCTAAGTGAGTTTAGATTTGTGTTTGATCCAAACTTATTCTATTACCTTTCAATTTCTAGATCTTAATTACTTGATATATAAAAGTTAATCATAATTTACATGTTTATCCATAGTTAAATCATTTTCAATCATATCTTCAATTTCACAAAGATGGACTTGTAATTTCACTTGTTAAAGAATTAATCATAAAAAAGACCTAACTTGAATTTTACATGGAATTGATTTGGAATTAGAATACTACTTTCATTTGAATTTCATCCATAGCTGTACTGTATTCTCATTCATATATAGTGGAATCGAAATTTGAATGAAACTCTGTTTTCCAATCAGATGCAAATCTTATGAGAGAGCCAAAAAGAAGTTGACAGTGCTGGAGGCGCCAAATATTCTTATTATTGTCTTAAAGCGATTTCAGGTAAATTTTTGTTTCCAGCCCGACTCTTATCTCTTTTGTGATCTTAAAAATTAGTGATTGCTACAATATGTATTTCTAGTCTGGTAACTTTGGAAAGTTGAATAAGCCCGTACGGTTCCCTGAGGTCCTCAACATGGCTCCATATATGAGTAGCACGAGTGATAAATTGCCTGTGTATAGTCTCTACGCAGTGGTTGTTCACCTGGATGTTATGAATGCTACAATTTCGGGTCATTATGTATGTTATGTGAAGAACTTCCGAGGGCAATGGTCTAGAATTGATGACAGTACGGTATGTTCCTTCTATGTCTTTTATTTTACTTGTGCATGATAACTTCTTTTGAGTTTAGACTTCGCATTGTTCTCTCTCTTTCTCTCTCCCTCTCCCCTTCCTTGCTTGAAAACCAAGGAACAGGTTCTTACTAAAAAAAAGAAGTTGATAATCCTTCCTCCTTCAAAAGTGAAGGAAGAGCTATCTTAATGTTCATTTTATATTTAAGATTTTGCATGAGCTTCAATGTTTGAGTGTTCATTGTGCAAGCAAATGCATTTAGTATTTCTTGACATACTTCATCTTGCTGATACATATTCTCCCCCTTTTTATTTCCTTTTCCAAATGTATGCATGCCAAGGGAATTTTATTATAGAACTACTATTATTATTTTGTGGATTGGTAGAAGAAAGTAATCTCTTTACCATATGAATACGTTTGGATAATTATGATGAGTAGGTGGATAGGATTTATAGATCTGATCAGTGGGCCTGTCACAAAATGTAGGTGATGCCTGTGGAGTTGGAGAGTGTCTTATTAGAATGTGCATACATGCTCTTGTATGCAAGGTAATGTCTTGATGGAACTGAATTTGATGCAGTTCTAATTGCCTATGGTGTTCCAATTTAACACCTTCAGTTTTCTAGGCACTCTCCTCGTGCCCCAGCTTTGGTAAGGAACAATCTAGACTCTTATGGCGCAAGGCTAAAAGGAAAAAACTTGGAAGCAGTTCCTTCTAGTAATGCATCAAAGGTGAAATCTTGCTCGAGTGTGCCAAGGGTGGATGCATCTACTGCAAGGCAGAGGCATGGCAAGAATCCTTACTGGATGACTTTGGATGGTCCAATCAGCAATCCATCGTTTGACCTGAATGACTTGAGATTTCACTCTATGCGAAGAATTCCCACAACAGATTCATCAAGTGAAAGCTCTTCCCTCTTCAGCTGCTCCGATGTGAGTTCTTGCAGCACTGCAAGCACCAAAAGTTCTTCTCAGACAGAGGACTTCTCAGATTACTTGTTTGGCGAAGTGGGTCCTAGTTGGTACAACCATTATGGGGTTTCCAACATACATTCAGGTGGGGAGAAGCATGCTTGAACTGGAGAACATAGCTAGAGAGAAAATTTAGAGGGGGATTGACACCCTACATTTTTGTGCTCTGACTCAACTAACCATAGACTTCTGGGCAATACTGGAGGGATTCTTAGGACCGCATATTGATCTTGTCTAACTCTTGCAATGCGATTTATCACTGAGAAGAGTAAGTGGGGATGGTCTGGATGGATCAGCTCAAACATTTTATTCAGGTTTGAGTTGGGATAAATTAAAGTGCTAATTGTTACAATTAGTGTAATAAAAGATAATAATATTCATTCTTTTCCTAATATATCATCTTTCTTCTTTCTTCCTCTTGAAATACCTCACGCCCTTTATTTTTTCCATTCTTTTCTTTGTCAACATGCATTTTAGCAGGCTAAAATAAGCCCATAGTGGCAAGAATGTAAGTTATGAATCGATCCTCGGTGGGTAGGTAAATGTTCCTAACGGTAATAGAATACTGACTGCTGTTCAAGTTTTGCCGATCTAATCATACCTTGTTCCAGATATTTGTGATGTGTTTTACAGGAGGAGACATTCTCATCTGTTCTTGTACTGCGATACATCTTGGATGAACAGAACTGTTGAAGGCTTTTGGTTTAAGTTAGGTAACCTTTTGAACGATCGAGGTGTTCATGAACCGTCTTTTGGATGGGGAGCGACTGCAAACACGAGCCGAGGCCCTCTGAAAAGCAGTCTTTGTTGGGTTTTGGAGCATTTCGCTCGTAAGAAATTGTTGGATCTTTAATTCCAAGAACTATAGGGGAGAGCAACTTTTTCGGCAACATTGTGGAACATTTTCCTGCTATTGACATCTCCGATCTAAGTCGAAATTAGGATGTTTTTATATATGGGAGCTAGTTCTTTGTATTTTTGCTTTTTTAAAAAAAATTTCTAATTGCTTTAATATAATTATATAAGTATAAAAAAAATTAAGTTAATTCAAAGAAAATTGTCTTGAATGAACTCTTTATAGTTCAATAATGTTATGATACTTAAAAATCTTAAATTCTTTTTATATAGAACTTCAAATAATAGTGGTGTTTTGAATTTTAAAAATAATATAATATTGAATTTGATACATTGTTCGAATTGATTTTTTTTTTTATGAATATGTTTATATTTACGAGATACTTATGATAAAATTAAAAAAGAAATAGAAAATAATTTATTAAGTTTAACTTTTAAAAAAATCACAAAATAAAATTTAAAGGTATATTTAGAATGAATTTTTTAATTTATATAAATTGACAAATATACAAGACACATCAAAATATTTAATTTCTAAATTTATGATTTAAAAAAAATGTATAAAAACATTATAATAATTCATTATTTTTAAGCTTCCAAAAAATTGTAACATTGAATACGATTATTTGTTAAAAAAAAAGAAAGAAAATCTGGATTTCATGTGAAACGACATCGTATAACAGAAAGCCCTTTTAACTCCCTCGGGACGGCCAGGACGCGCCTGATTAGCAAACAAATGCCTGTTGCAGTAGCAGTAACCTCTTCCTTCCATAGCTTCTATAAGCTCAACCATCGTTTATCAGCCTCGTTCCTTGCTACGCTAGCCTCCGCGACCCAGAAACCAATGGTGCCCGCTACCAGCAGCAATAGCTACAGTAACTTGGGCGCGTACAGGACGATCAAAGAGAGTGTGACTTTCGAGAAAGAAATTAAGAAGAGCAAATTCATCGCCGTCGCCGGTCCGATCTCCTCCGAACAATCGGCTCATTCCTTCCTATCCCAGGTCACTTGTATCCACCATATCGCTTTCTTTCCTGGAAACGAACTATGCATTGACATTTCCGGTGTCGATTTTTAGGTCCGCGATCCCCGTGCTACGCACAATTGTTGGGCTTACAAGGTACTATTGTACTATTATGTTCCTCATGATGATTCGAATGAATTTATTTTTACTGTTTTCTTGGTGGCTGTTGCTGAATTGATGAAATAAAGGATGAATCTTTGTTGATTTATCTAGATGTTGATGAAGTTTCCGGTTCTTCCTTTTCTGCGTAGGTAGGAGATCAATACCGTTCTAATGATGACGGGGAACCATCAGGTACGGCGGGAAAACCGATACTTTCTGCAATTGAATCATCCGGATTAGATAGAGTTATGGTGGTTGTCATTAGGTAATCATCTCAAAGCTATATTGATTTTTTGTTTTTCTTCTCTCTATACTTATGTTTGAATTGTATGTCAGGCATTTTGGTGGCATCAAACTAGGCACAGGGGGTCTTGTTAGGGCATATGGTGGAGTTGCATCAGAATGCTTGAGAAATGCTCCTTCCTGTGTGGTGAAATCTAAAGTAATTTTATGTTTTCCTAAGGCTGTCTGTCTCTCTTTTTTTTTTTCTAAGTGTCAAATAGATGACAGTTTCATATTTAAGTTGAGCTGATTCATGATTGGGAATAAGCTGTCACTGCAGTAATCTTCCTACAATAAGGGGTTTTTGGTTTCTTGCAGGTTCCAATGGGAGTGGAGATTCCATTTGAGCTTGTGGGAGTTCTATATCATCAGGTAACCCGGATGTATATAATTCTCAAAAAGATAAAAAAAAAAAAAAGAATTATACAGTTCAGTTGTTTTATATCAAAATGTTGATGTGGAAGTTCTTTATTTATAGAGCTACACTTCTACTCCTAATTTTATTTTTTCGGACTTAAAACTTCCACATGTTTGTATTTAGAATCTCAAATAGGTAAGATGTTCTCTAAAAAACAGCTTTATATAGAATAATAGAAAATAAATCACATGGTAATTGAATTATTAGAAAAGGCCACAGAAATTGAATTATGATAAAGCCAAAATATAAATGAAATTGTATATCGCACTTATTATAAGCATATGCTGCTCTGAATTGATCTTTGTGATTTTGGTGATTCACTCTTGTTCTTCATCCTTTAGTGATTGTCTCATTTCTGGCACTTGCATGGAAAGCTTGTTACATGTTACTGGAATGCACTAATTTTCTTCAGGGAACACTGATGGACTTATGGTAAAAAGTTCTGTTGAGTTGGAACATATGTAGAGTAGTCTTGAGCTAGACTAGTTAGTTATGCACAGATAACATGAATTTCTAAGAAAAAGGTCTTTATGTTACTGCTTGTCTTTATATTTCTGCTTTTTTGTTTTTTAGGATAGTCTACATTGATGCTTCCCTTTTGACCTTGAAGTCTTGGTTTTTTGTTATTGAATTCGGAATTTCTAATTGTACCTTGATATACACAGCTACAATCTTTTCAAGTTGAGGGCATCAAGCAGGACTATGATACTGGAAAAGATGGCATCACCATGGTAACTTTCAAAGTTGATTTTGACCAGGTTGAGAAATTGGAGGATGCTCTGAAAGCAAATTGCAGCAGAGACATTGTGTTTTATAAATGATGATGCTGTTAGTCATACATCAGCAATTCTCAATGCTCAGACCTTTTATTTCATCATGGAGTAAGGCACTTTAGAGTTATTATGCACACCTCCTTTCCGCTGTAAAATTTTTGATGTGCCTGATCAGAATTGTGATTATCTCCACAATTATTAACCAATTGCTTTGGGAAGCACTAGTATGAATCATTGCCAAAGCTGTTCTCAGCTGATATGTTATTACTGTAAATATTATCATCATGTCAATAGGCCAAGTTCTGTACACTTGCAATATATTATAGTTGCTGTTTTAAACAGCCTTAAGATATATTGATACTTTCGCGAATCTACCAACTGCATGAAGTCCACCTAGCTGGAATATCTATATAGAACTGATTTGAACTGATTTTTCATCAGAGTCTGGGCATTATCTTTGTTATTGCAAGGCCATTTATTAAACTAGTTTATAGCCTGTTCATTTCTTAAAAGTTCCAGTTGCTTGCTCTAATCCGTCCTTCCAATTTTCAGTTTAACCTTTAAGAGACCAGAAGTAGACATATTCACTAAAGATGGGTATCCCAGAATATATAACACAATGAAACATATTGTATGAAATTCTCAGAACAGAAATATGTAACACAAAAAGAAATGGTGAATCAATCAGTGTCTAAGATGAGTGAATCAGATTTGCTTTAGGCAAACAGATGCAAAGGCTCAAGAGCTGGAGATTCAATCTGATGGCGGTGGAGAGAGGAAGGGAATAGTAGGCACTGTTGTTGGAATGATTACCGGAATTGTGGGCAGAGGAGTTGCAGGCAAGGTTGGCAATTCTGGATTTGGCAAAGATGGAGAAGGCAGCATTGTAGATTTCAGAAGAGTTGGTAGGTGTTGGCAAAGGTGGTAGCATGGACTTAGGAAGTGATAGAATTGTGGGCAGCACTGGAGCTGGAGGCGGAGTGGCAGGTGTACTGTCTAAAAGATGGCGAGCTGCTGATGCCTGACAATGCCAATGCCACCATTAGAGCTAGCATGAACCAGTTATTTGCAGAATCCATGATAAAAGGAATATGGGTCTGTTTCTGACTTTCTGTTGCTTACATGGGTAAGTCTTAGTAAGTGATTTTTGTTTATGAGAAGCATTTATATAAGATGAGCTATATACAGAGAATATATGAAGAAGAACTGTGAAAACTCATGTAGTATAGGCTAGGGTAAGAACTCTTACTCTACCATATTCCATGTTTGACCTAACTAATTTTGTATGGAACAATGCACTTCCAACCCTAGGTTTAGTAGTTCTAATCACCCATCAAGGGGTGAATAAGAACTATGGCACCACTAGAGAATACCCATCCACTTACAGGAAACACCCATCCGCACCAAAAACCACTAATTTCTGGCCAAAATTGGGGCCAAAGGGCTGACAATTGCACCCGTCCTGCCATACCGCAGCTGTCTAGCTTTGATTTTGTCTCAGATGGCTGCCGGCAGCCATTTGCAGCCTGCAAATAGCTGCTAGTCCTTTTCTTCTTTAAATTATAAAAAAAATTGAAGGAAATGCTCATTAATTTCTTAATCCAAAAGAAAATGGTGTCCATATTGAAAATGTTTTAGTCTCAAAATAGAAATTTCTTGATTCATAATTTTGAATGTTCACATTTTTTCATACTTTAGCATAAAAAAGAGTGTCTCGCTTTAATGTATCAAAATAAAATACTTGAATCATTTAAAATTATTGTTCCTTGACACTTAAGCAAATGCTCATTTTATTTGGTGGGGTAAAATAAAATCGCGTTGTTATCTTAATTTGTCTCTTATAAATTATTTATGGATCGAGAAATATGAGTGTCTTAGTTTATAATTTTAAAAGTTTAAGTCTCTTATTATTTACTATGAAATAATAATTTTTCAGTATCTCATATTAAAAATATGTTTACTTTCGCAATTGAGAATATGTCAATTTATTATTTGAAGATAGATATCACTTGATCCGATAATGTAAAGTAAATTGATTTTTTCCTTTCGACTTAAATGTATTTATGCAGGTAAGCAAGCGTTCCTCAATTTCTCGAGTGGAAATAAAACCGAAGTTTGACGAGTTGTGGTTGGGTTAAATGCAAAGAAAACCTTGGTTAGTTGACCTCCCAATAGACTTATGTTCTGTTAATTCAAATAAATAACCTAAAGTCAATAGGTTAATATACCCAACCTTCTTAAATTCTCCCTCTATGACCTTTTAGGAATAGATATTCACATACATAACTTTTTCCTTGAGGTTGATATAACCATTTTGAATATTTACTAGGTAGGTAATCTTGAACTTTCACAACTCATACATCTATATATATATATATTATGGAGAATTCAATTTTATTTCTTAAGCATTATTTATGGAAGCAAATCCAAATAATTAAAATAAAAAGTACACATTTTTAACAATTAGTACTAACCATTATCGATTGAATTAAAGTAAATTTTTTATAAATTTATTTACGATATTTAATGATGACTGACTGAATCAATTTAAGAGAAAAATTACATGATTGGATTTATATGTATTAGTATTTTATAATTTTACTTAAAAGTGATATACTTGATTCGTTAATCATAAATTAAATTGGGCCATAAATTTAATAAAAAGTAACGTAACGTAACATATTTTAAGATCGAAATAGCTAAACATCATCGTCATATTCATTAAATCAACTATGTATTACCAGGAGGAACAAAATCCAAGCCAAACAAAATTATTAGAACGTGAAAATCAAACACCAGTAGGCCATGACTAGACAAAAATCAAACATTAACTCAATCCTGCAAACATGAAAGCCAAGGGCAAGGCTGCAAATCCAAACAAAGAAAGAAACCAGTCAAATAGAGTTTTAACGGGCTCAATTCGATGGGGGTGGAGAGAGGAAAGAGATTGGTAGAGGAGTTGTAGGCATTGGAGGCAGTGTCAATTTTGGCAGAGATGGGACCGTGGTGCTCGGCAATGGCGGCAACGTGGCCTTCGGCAAAGTTGGTTGGGTTGGCAAGGAAGGTAATGGTGGCAAGGATGCTTTAGGTAGAGGTGGTATTGGAATTGTTGGCATTGGTAGCACCGGAGGAGGAGCTGCAGGTGTGTCTAAAAGGCGGCGAGCAGCCAGGCTCACGTTGAAGATTGACAACGACAAAGTTACAGTCAAAATAAAAATGAAGGAATTATTTGGTACAGCCATTGATTTGATCAGAGAGGTAACCAGGGATTGCTACAGCTTGGGGTAAAGAGGAAGTTGTGTGAGTCTCTTGGAGATGGAGGAGGCAGGATTTGATCATATGATGATTTATAGGGAGGATTTTGTTGATGGGTTCATGAAATTTTGATGAGATTTAGGTAGGGAAAACTTGGAGGAGCTATGGTTAGTTTAACTTCTCAACAACACTCCAAGTCTAATTTAATGTCAACACAGCTAAAATAAGGATGATACAATTGGGATTGACTTACATGATACATTGATAATAACCCACTTCATAAAATTTACAGAAAAATCCAAGCTAACCATCAACTTTTATCTTGAGTAATATCTAAAAAATCAATATAGTAAGTTTGTCAGTCACTAATGAAGTTGTCGCCTGTGGTAAAGCATTTTCAGTTACAGTTTACAGAACAATTGCGGTACAGATTCAGTTAACACAAGTTTCTGCAAGTTCCCATCTACAATCACAACATAAGGTTCATAAAACTGGAACAGGGAAAGTAATCAGTTGGAGACTCGATGCTTACTGTTTCCTGGTGAAGAAGGCGAATCCATAATTGCCCTCAGCATCCTCTTTAACCTAACAATTCCTTCATTCCCAAGAAATCCCTGAAACCACAACACATGCCTGGCTCTTCCGCCAACTATTACCATCTCAGCCCTCAATATTTTTCCCTTTGTTGACTTCAGTGCCTCTGTTATGTTAGATATCAATGCAAGTCTATCTTCGCAGCTAAACGCGATTTTTACTAGTGTCTTCTCTTTGTTACAATACTTAAGATTTAAACTGTCTTGTTCGCAGGGAAACAACCTTTTCGACTTGCCACAAGAATCTAATTCCAACTCTTTCACCGTCTTCTTTAGTTGCGTCACCTGCTGGATTGCCTCGCCCAGCACGGAAGCCTTGTCCATCTGTTATTTTAGAAGTTATTTAGTGAAATAATCAATTTGTGGCATTTGGTAAAATTACAATACATCACCAGATAAAAATATAGTGCAACATGAATACTTGGTACATGAAGTATATGATTAACATGTCCTGTCCAAGTTACAAAATCTTGTCCCAAGATCTATCAGTTATAAATTTTTTAATTGTTTCTGTAAAACTTACGTTTTAAGCTCTCAAACATAATGCTCATCATTATAATATGATGATCAATGAACAAGAAACACAAAATTTACGTGCTACTTACTTTGGTCAGGTTCGGTAGGATAGTCCGGAGGGCTGCAAATTGAGAATTGATTCTAAATCGCCGTCTCCTCTCAGCCTCGCTATGCTTCTTTGCAGCAATTGCTAGGGCTTCAGCCTTTGATATCGCTGGTTTTGTCGAAAGTATTCCATTAAGAAAGCTGCATTGCTTTGCATTGTTGGATACTCTACCATGAAAAAGGCTACTTCTCATTGTATATGTCCTTGGAGGATAGTGGCTTGCACTTTGCCGCATATGCTGTTCTATCTAAATGGTAAATTTAAGCAACCAAAAGTAAGTAACTAAACGAATGAATTGGAAAAATTATTTTCTGAAACGATTGTTGGCAGAATAGAATATAACATGAGCTTATACCCGTTTCGTAAAATTATTTACAGAATAAATTGGAAGTATAAGAAAAATTAACAAAATAGGACAGCAAAAGGAAAATCAAAGGAAATCTACCTGTTGCAGCCAAATCATGGTGAGAGAGTAGAAATCCACCTTCCACAGAGATGAAGTGATACTCTATTGGAAAGAAATGGAGGGAAGAAGAGAAAAGTGGAGTGATGGACAGAATGATTCTGTGAGGATGTTGTGTTTTTAAAGGGAAATCAATTGCAGGTTGAAAGATATAAAACCTAATAAATGGAAATTTATTTATCCAACTGGAGCTGATTCTAAACATAATGAACTGTAATTCTGTATTATATATAAAAGCAGCTGATTTTGTTCTTAATTTCAAGATTCTGTAATCTGCACTGATTGTTATTGTCTTCCCTCTCATGGGAAAAGCCTTTAAGACAATTATTGTTCAATCATTCGTCATTTCCATGGAAATAAAGGCTTCAGAAAAGGTTCTATTTTCTGATTTCTTCAAGGCATGGTGGTAGTACACAGAAAAAAGGAATCATACAAGAGGAGGCAACATTTGAAGCAGGTCTTAAAAATTGATGAGTTTTACCAGAAGAACACTTCAAAATCCAACTCTTAATATTCGACAACCTAAATCTGATGCATATCTCATGCCAAAATCTTTTACTTTTAATGCGAGATTTCAAGTTTATTACTTAATGATTAGCACATAACAACTCATTTTTCTACGAAATCTTATTAATCAAGTACAAGAGTATTCGACTTAGTTTAATCTTTTACCAGCAAAACTCAGAAGTTTTCTTATAACATCTCTTAATTTTATGACGTGTTCAATAAACGGAAAAAAAAAATGAATATCTCTAAAAAAGATTTTAAAGTTCATTACTTTTTTTTTTGTTTCCACTCGGACCAATCCGACTATTTGATTTCTTATATTTAAAGGATCCGTGTATCTACTTCAATGATATTATTGTTTCGTACAATTATGGAAGAAGATTTGGATAAAATATACACTTTCATTTGGTATTTTGTCTTAAATTTTTTGACTCATCGATACTCAATCATATCCTCTTTTTTAACGATTAATAAAAAATTTATAAGTCATGCACCTAATAAGCTAATTCCGTATACTAACTTTACACTACGAAGCATTTTCCTAAAATTAGTAAAGACTCGTAAATTCTCTATAAGTTTTTAGTTTTATGACATGCTTGGTAAATATAGAAAATTTGCAAGTAAGAGAGTATATAAGATCTTACAGGAACAATATCATTGAATGGCTAGTTAGAAAGTCCAACTAGGTACTTACAAACCCTAGTGCAAAACTGTAGCTACTTATGAACTCCATAATACAAACATGGCTTTCACACTGCCAGACATCTTGCCAAACCTCCAGCTATCATTATCCCCAGCAAAAAAGAAAGTTCTATAACCAAAATTTTGGAGAAGTGAATGGTAAAGTCAGCATGTACATCAATGATTCAAAGATTGGAATGGCAATTTCCACCATGATATCAAGAGGAGAAAAAGAGAATTCAGAAGTTTTACAAAGAGAGAGAGGGCAAGGAAAATGAAAGTCAATTCCATATCAAAGATTTCAGAAGCCTCCTCCCAGTCGTGGGGAGATTACAATGACAACTTCATAAAAGCTGACTAATCTTAGGGGAAACAAATGGGAAGGAGGCACGCAAAAGCACGAAAACAGACGAAAATCAGGTCGGAAATCAATTTATTCTGTCGTATCTTATCATCCCAAATTTCTTGGAGGATGTGGCTTTCTGCAGCACATCGAATATCCTGATACAGAACTCCTCGAAGGGATGGACGCTTTTCATTTGGATTTTTTTTCGGATTTTATTTTGACTTTCTTATCTCTTGTTCGGAAAAGATAAAGAATATGTGAAGAATTTTAAGAATTGTATATTAATTCACTTCAATGATTCATTAAAGTGAATTAATACGTATTCAAATAGATAGAATTCTATATAATATAAAGAACGAAAAATCTAGAGCGGGTAGCGGGAATCGAACCCGCATCGTTAGCTTGGAAGGTTAGGGGTTACAGTCAACGTCGATTCATTATTTTTAACGTATCTAATTCAAAACCGAACATGAAACTTTGGTTTCATTCGGCTCCTTTATGGAAGATGGATAAATTCCTAAATCTAACAAGACGGAAACGAAATAAAAATCAAAATAAGATCCATAACATCTATGTTAACTTTTCTCTATGGATTTTGAATTCAGGATTCTGTATTCTGGATGCATTCAATTCGGAACAATTTACTTTCTAGATGATCCCTCTAGTAGAGGGGGAGTATAACAATCTTTCTAGTTATTTTGTTCTCTATTTCTATTTAATAGAATTCTTAGGAAAAATATTTTGTTTCCACCGAAGTAAAACAATATGTTTTCCTTCTAGTAAACTAAAATTATCGTTTAATAGTCGTTTTGTCTCAATTTGTTGTATACAAAATAAAAAAGGAATTGAAGATTTAGTTACGATTAGAAATAAATTTTTTTTAATCTTTATCAATGAATCTTTTTCTCATACTCATTCAATTGGAAATATTGAGCCAATTCCTAAATTAAGCTTCGTAATTTCATAATTCAATTTCTCAATTTATAATTGTCTCTTGGATACAAATAACGAGAATATATATTCTTCCTCGAATCTTTTATTAAAAGATAATAATTAAATCTTTTTTTAAAAAAAAATTTTGATCGTAAGATGAATCAAATCAAAAGATTTCTTTAATTGAGTTAATAGAACGAATCATACTTTTACTACTAAACTATACCCGCTGCAATGTGATTATTGTATCAAAATGGACTTTTTGTCGAATAAGGTAATCCGGCGTAATCGAAATAGAATCAGAAAAAATCCCGAAAATTTGAGCATTGACGTGTTTTGTTAACAAACCTAATGAAATTAGTAAAAGAGGACTCATTTCAGTTATTTATTTTAATAACTAAATAACAAGGTCTTTTTTTTTCTTTTGTTGGAGGAATTTTGACAGATAAAGTTCGGCAAAAGGGCTTAATTCATAACATAAAAATATTAAAAATAGATTGGCAAGAATCCATAATTTCTTTATTTTATATTTTTTATTAAAATATATTATTATATAATAAAAAAATAATAATATAATTAAAATAGAAAATAATATTAAAAATATAATACAATAAATAAATAATAACATAATAAATTCTAAATTTTTTTTTGAAATCAAACGAATCATGTTTTCTATCATTCATTGCACAAAAATAAAAGTTCGAACGGGTACGAAATAAAAAAAAACCTTTTTAACGAGATGAAATTGTTTCGTATCTTTTTTATACTTATATCGAAATAAAATTATTAATAAAAGTTATATATATATATATATAATATAATATTAAAATAATAATCTTTACAAAAAAAAAGTAAAAAAAATTCCTGAACAAGATTCATCATTCCAGCTTTGATGAAATCTGAACATAAGTTTAAATCAGCCAAGAACACTTTCTTCAAAAACTGCTGGAACTTTGTTAGATTAATGCATAATCCGCAGACAAGAATAAATTGACCAAAAGTTTAAACCAAAGAATTTTCTTAGTAAGTCAAAGTTCAAGGTTCAATTTCTTGTTCTTCAATCGCTGAGTAACAACTGTTCAACCAACAACCACAACTCTCAGCTCAACTTAAGGAATAAGGTTGGACCATTCACAGAATCACCATATAATTAATATCATGTAAATTTGGGGAGGACAAGATTGGAGATCTACTGCAAAAGACAATCGAAATGTATAAACTCGATCATGAAAGCAATCGGGTGGAAACTAAATAAATGCACGAAATGGAGAATAACAACCAGAAAATTCCATACTGATTTTCATTTAGAAGATGGAGTCATATGTTCAAGAACTATACCCTTATTGTTGGGTGACTTTTCTACTGTAAGAATATCAGAGCACACTGTCTAAGACCTATACTGTTCCTTTCAAAGTTCTGTTCAACAAGAACATCAAAATTCTAAGTTCATCTTGATCCAAGCTGCTGCACCCATCTAGAATCAAATCAAAACCAAAAGTATGCAAACAAATGAAGAAGGTTCAGTGCCAAGCCAAAATGCATACCTTTGTCTTCCCCATTTTCTTTGCATCAAAATGCCTTCAAACTATCAAAGATGTCATCATAATCTCCTTCAGAGACCTCTAACTCATCTTCAGAAGATATTAAGATAATATTGCTTTCTATCCTACATTCCTCCACATCCAGACCCTCTTGTCCACCAGCTACGGATGCAGTCTTCATGTGCCTCGTCCCCTTTTCCCTCCTCACAGCCGCTTTCTTTCCCCTCTCCTTCTGTGTCTCCTGTGCCTTGCTAGCATCCGCAGCTTCAATACCATTCAATTTTGTCCCACTTCCCTTTCCCTCTCTCTTCACTGCTTCTTCTTCTACCTTCTTACCAGTTGCAAAAATTTTGCGTTTCTTCACATTTATTCTCTCCTCTCCGTCATCACTATCGTCAGAAATGACCCCAACATTATCCATCCTATCGTTCCTAGTCCCACCCTTACCTTTGTTTTCAATAAAGAAACCATCCCGAGGAAGAAGCATCGGAAAAAACCCTACCGCACAATGGTATTCATCTCTTCCCTCCACCTTCACATCCTGCGGCAATGGTGGCACCTCCAAGCCATGAAATGCCCTCTTGCAATTCTGACACCGCAAGGAACAATCCTCGTACACCTTCTCGTACTCGAACATGCAGTAACAGTAAGGACAGAAAGTCCAAAAAGTGGCATTCTCCTTTTCAACGCTATGTTTTTGCTTCTCCTCGCTCCTTTCGCCATTTAAGGGGTTCTCATCGTACTGGTTTTCCACTCGAGGTACACTCTCGGTCCCACTTTCGTCGCTCCCTGCCACTTTTCCCCCGCGCGGTTCCTTGCTGCCATTGCTAATCTCAGCATCGTATACGGTCTTCTTTTCTGGATCCGATAACACCTTCCATGCATCCAAAACAAGATTGAATGCATCCTTAGAGAGAGGGAATTTGCTCGCGCGAGGGTTTAAGAGAGTTATCAGTTTGTTGAACTGAGCAAAAGCAACGGATCGGATATCCGACCCGGTGCGGGGTATCTGAAGGATCGAGTAATAGTCAGGGCGGTTGTTGGGGAGGCAGCATTTGGCGGCAAGAACATCAGCAATGGCGATGATTTGGTCGGGTCCGGAAAGGTTTGGATCGGATTCTTGGGCCATGAGAGCGAATTTACGGCTGTTGGAGAAGTCATGGAGGTCGAGAAGCTGAGACGAGAGCTCCATTAAACTCCTGGGTGTTTGTTCTGTGGACCCGCTCTCCATTTTTTCTTTTCCACTGTCACTTTACCAAGGGTGAGGTAGAAGAAGCTCCCTTTATGCAACAGAATTCTCGCGTGGACGGCTGTGATGGCAAGAGGCGTAAAATCAGAGGGCTGTGATTTTTCTTAGAATTTTCTTAGGATTTTATTGGGATACAATATTTTTTCCCCACATGTATCCCAATGGTTGGTCAATTTTACCTTTTTCAGAAAATGCATCTTTTTTATTTTAAGAAAGAAAATAATTTTTTTTAAAAAAAAAAGAAAAATAAATTTCTCTATTAGCCAAAATATTTATTTTGTTATTTTGATTAAAAAAAAAAATTTCTTCTAATAGATAATTACTAATATCGAATTTAACCAGTTACTCGAACTAATTTGACTAAATAATAAACTAAATTAGTCGAACTAATTCGATTAAATTATAAACTAAACCATTTCGTACAAAAAATAATAAAAATTGATTATAAAAAAAATTAATGATAATTAATATAATATTTATATATTTTTAACGTT
Organism: Carica papaya; assembly: GCF_054855325.1. Classification (NCBI taxonomy): domain Eukaryota; kingdom Viridiplantae; phylum Streptophyta; class Magnoliopsida; order Brassicales; family Caricaceae; genus Carica; species Carica papaya. The sequence continues at coordinate 854,253 of NC_142312.1, read as the reverse complement.
AATAATATATTTTAAGTAATTTAAAATTTTTAATTATATTAATTTTCTATTTAAATCAAACCCATAACATTAGAATTGTGGGCTTCGGATAAAACTAGTTTTGGGCCCATTACCAACTTAAAATTTACGGGCTTGAAACCAATTTCAATAGACGATTAAATGGGCCCAAGAAAAAGAAAATTTACGAACATGGATAATTATTTAATTTTTAATTAATAATGAGAATAATAATAATAAACTACAATTAAAATATATATATATATAAATAGTTATATGTATATGTATATATATATATATATATTTGTAGGTATACTACCCTATCTCTATCGATTATGCTTTAAGGCCAACCAACCCATATCCCACAATCCCTTCCACGTAAAGAACTTTTAAATCTAACATCTCCCTCCCCCTCCATAATTTGGAATAATAACCCAATTTTATCTGAAAATTTGGCGCCTAAATTTGAATAAACCAACTGAAATACCTTCTTTAACGGTCAATTACTTCTTAAAACCATCTTATTTATGCATGTCATCTTCACCATTCTGCTTCAATGGCCCCATGTTCTTCGTGTCCATTTCATGCTCCCTCCATATTTAAACTCTGAAAGTAAGTGAAGATCCATGGTATTTCAAGATGAACCGACAAGAAGACAAACTGGGTTACTCAATTAGTCAGTTCATGTTACTGTTTCCTACTTTGTTTTTTTTTTTGTTCAGCAGATCATAATTTTTTTTTTTTTCTTCTGGGTTCTTGCAGATTCTTGTGTAGCGTCCGACTTCTACGAGTCTCCGAATGACAATGATGGCGGTACGGGTAACAATCGTTGGAGAGATCGAGTGGTAAGTATATGTGTTTGCTAAGTAATTCTGGTTTGTGGGAGTTAGAAATATAAATTGATGAAGAAGGAAACAGTATTAATGTGACTTGGGTGATCTGTATATATCTTGAAGGCTAATGTGGTTATGGCCATTTACAGTGTAAAATAGTTATACTCAATATTTCTTGTATAACCCACTTATGTAGCTGTGTATTTAGAGGGCGTGTACAATATTTTGTATTAATCTTTTGTAATGGTGATCATATACATATATTTCATATATATTCTTGTGCTTGTAGTCTATAAGTTTGATCTTGATTGCAGGTTAGTGTTAATGACAACCCTTTGCGGGTTAATAAAGCAGAGAAAATTAGGCAGAAATTGGTGAGCAACAACTTATCCGAAGAAGAGTTGAAAATAAAAAACGAGCTCGAAATCGAAATCGAGAACGATTTGGAGGAGGAAATCAAAGAGGAAATTTATCGTCTCGCATTCAAACTTCATAGATTGTATCAGAACAGAAAGAAAAGGGAAAACGAGCAAGGAGGAATGCAAGAATCAATCGAGAAGACGATTTCGGAGGTGAATGTAAGTATAAAAATGGAGGGGGGAACAAGAATTGAGATCAAAGAGATAAAGAAAAAAGAAAAGGAATCAAGTATTAATAACAGGCCAAGGAGCTCAAGATCAGAAAACAATGGAGGATTTCAAAGGATGACTGTTTGTTCTGATGGTATTAAGAAATTCGATTGGAGGAATAGCTTGAGAGCAGGAAGGTTACAAAACAAAGGTAAAAGGGTAATTGAATGGAGATGGTAACTAAGATTAATTTTTTTTTTTTTTTTACTTACACTAAAATTGATTTGGTTGGATTAACTAAATTGGGTTTTTTTAGAAGATTATTGGGTATGTTATGAAAATATAAATATTTCAATATTATTTACACTTAGAGATATGACTATAATAATGATAAATAATTATATGTATAATCTAATTAATAAAAAAATTATTTCAATTTTTTGAAAAAATTTGATTATAAAAAGTGTGTGTGTGTGTGTGTGTGTGTGTATATATATATTCTTTCACTAAAAGAAAACCAAATGTACTAACTAGTGAATGTAATATATTTCTTGTGTATGTAAGGTTGAGTACCTTTGCTTTTTTCTTTATACTTAAAAACTCCCAAACACGGCCTTACATGTTCCTGCTCTCTTCTCCATCATTTCCTAAATTTCTCATGCATCTCCATCTTCTTTCATCACCTCCATGTCATTTCTATTCTCTCTTTTTGCACTGCAGTGCTCATGGTATTGTCATATTTCAATTATATATTTACATATATATATATATAACAAAATAACAAAATTTTAATTAAACCCAGAAATTTCCCACATTTAAATAAAGTATTATCCTTTCGAGATTTGATTTCTCGTACCCTCAATTCTAATCGTGTAGAATATTATAACATTCTCTATATTATCGTATTGTATATAATCACGAGCTTCGAAATTATTGTTTAATTCAGCGCAACAAAAAATGAAATTAGATATTATAAAATATTTAATTACTTTCGTAGAAGTATAATTTTTTTTTTTTTTTTTCTAAAACAACTAGAGAAAAAATACTTATCGATCTATGACCAACATGTATAATTATCATCGAAGGGAAATCCAACTAGTAGCAACGAAAGATAGTAATCGTTCAACAAGAAATTGCAAGAGTTACGCGGGTAATATTTTGGATTTCTCTCGTAAAGTTTATCGACGTCTATTCAATTATATAATTAACATGAGTTTTAGTAATAAACATACGTATTAGTTGATTGTCTAATGCTAATCCACCATATGCATATTATCATATCTGTTACCGTGCAGAATGTGGGTGACAAGCTATGGACCATCAAAATTTTCATCATCACCTACATACATATATGCATATGAACTCTGTGTGTGTGTGTGTGAGTGTGTGTGTGTGTAAATATAAGTATATATATGAGGTGAAAATGAGAGAAACAGGGATGAATCTGTGGGACTTTGAGAGAAATCAAAGGGAGCAACATTGTAAAACAGGAATCCCATGAAAAGTTGAATGAAAGCAGTGTTTGGATATTCAGTGGGGACGACAAAGGGGAAAAAGGAAAGAAATTTGTAGAGCTCAGCCATTGAATCGTCTTAGTCATTGCACTGCCATCCACATCTTTTTGAACTTAAATCTGTACATGCAATTATATTCTTTCATCGTCTTCTACAATTTTTAATTATTTATTTTTAAAAAAATATTTCCAGTTATGTATATTTTTCACCATATATATATATATATATATAAAATACATCATATGAAACTGTAATAAATGTGTTAATACCAAATTTAATGAATCCTAAATCCACCAACATAAGTAATTAATTAATCCATAAAGCCTGCATTCACCCCTACGTACACAACTGAAGAACCAAGAGCAGTATACATGTATATATATATATGTATGTGTGTATATATATGTATTTATGTACAGTACAACACACAGGCTCGAAGGGTACAAGAGAAGAATTGAAAGATAGAAAGTACTAACAAAAAAAACATGTACTAATTCACCATAATATATAACTAATTACTGGCTGGGAAAATACTTAATTAGCACCAATTAATTACCCCATTTCAGATAAGTGCTTGAGCTAATATAGAATTAAGATTAATTAATCAAAGAAACAATTAATTACCCATTTTAGATTACTGTCCAAACAAGTGTAAATACTAAAAGAGAGTACCCAAAATGGTAGAAGAGAATGAACAATCACTGTCTGATGAATAAGTTTTTAATTAATGGTCCTTGACCACACCTTTGTTTTGCAGCTTTATTAATTGATACTTCCATGTATAGCTTTAAATTTTCCCAATCAAGCAAAGCATCTTTAAAAGAGTGCATATGACTCTAATAAACATATATATAAGAGATAGTTGTGTACGTGTATGTATATATATATATATATATAGATGTAATAATAAGTTTGTAACATCAAACCCTCAAAAAAGAACAAGTTAAAAGGGACCAAAAACAAGCACGCTTGTCTAAATCTTACCTCATATAAGGAATCAGGTCCCCCCTCTTGCCATGCAATCTTGATACTCACTACTGCTAATAACATCCCGAACCTCTTTATAGTATATATATATATATATATTCATGTCACATTTGCTCCTAATTTTTTAATATAAAACAGTCGAGCACTTACTTTAACGTAAGATGTTATTATTTTAGATCGAATTAAACCAAATGATCTTTAGTTTAAGAATAAGAAAGTCGAAAACTAATTCATTTCGATATGTACCGAAATAAAGTAGAACAGAACGAAATGCGAGTTGAAAAAAAAAAAAAAACTTTGGAACTCAAGACCGGTCATGGTAAAGTAAAAATCCTTCAAAATGTACAATATATTTTAAGCTTGGCAAAAGATACGCTAAGTATGATAAAGAATAAAAGGTTTCCATTTAATGTCTCAAATGTAGAAAATTTTGTTCTTAAAACTAGTGAAAAAATAACAATTCTTAAGTTATGGCATTTGCGGTATGGGCGTCTCAACGTCAAAGGTTTGAAGTTGTTGAATATGACATTTGTAGTTTTTGGTTTGTCGAAAAATGTATTCTTTTAGTTTATGCGAATGATGCATATATCGCATACAGACAAGGAAGCCATTTCTAGTTGGAAGGTTTGGAAAGCTTCTAAATGTCTTGAATTGATTCATGTAGATCTGCATGAACCAACAAATACTGAGTCATTTGATGGAACTCTTTATTTTTTTTACTCATAATTAACATTTTAGTCATATGAGCTGAATATATTTTTACGCAAAAATAAATTAAAAACTTTTGAACGTTTCACTTTATGATCTCGATTGAGAAGTCAAATGAGTGTTATATAAAAGTCCTTCAATCCAATAGAGGTGGTGAATTTATTTGACTCACACTCGGCCGGATATTTTATTTATATTGGTATAGTATCAATATTCATAAGTAATCTTATAAAACACAATTTTAAGACTGCAAAAAAGATCCAACGTTATGTTGTGGGAACATCGGATTATAAAATCAAGTAAACTTATGTTTCGTAATTCAAATTATTTAGTTTTGCTAACAGTGATCGACCAGATTCCCTAAATGAATCGAATGAGTACGTCTGAAAGCACTTTTAGTATTGGGTCAAGAACTGCTATATAGAGTTTAATGAATCGAACTACAATAGCTTCATCTTCTTTATAAATAGAATATATCATTGCCCTTTTCTCCATCAGGCATGTCAAGTTGTATGGTTAAGGAGACTCTTTGTCAATCTTCATCAAGAGCAAATAGAACCAACATAAATCTTCTGTGACAATAAAGTATCAATCGCAATGACTAAAAATCTCAACTTTCTACGAACAGACTAACTACATTAACATTTATTTTCATTTTATTCGAGAATTGGTGGCAAAAGACGTTATTGTTTTGAAATTTTGCAACACTAACGAACAATCGATGGGCATACTCACGAAAGCTCTTTAATACGAGAAACATGTTATCGACATAGCACAACTTGGTAATATGTAATTTTGAATGATGGGATGGTATTAGAAGACTAATTCAAAGTTAGATGTCTTCTAATTGTATTTAGATGAGATATATTGTTATTATATCTATATTAAAATTTCCTCTTTGTTATAGTGCTATTATATTTGTTTAGATGAAATTTTTTTATTATCTTTATCTAGATTTTATTTCATCCTATCATAATTTTTATTTTATATAGTTCTGGCTGTAAGCCTATAAATAGTCACATTTAGTAATGACAAAAATAAAAAAAAATAAAAAAATTTATATTAGCAAGTTTTCTTTTGTCAGCAGAGTGCTTTTCACTTCTCTCCAAAAAAATTTATCTCCTCTACTGCATTTATTTTCCTACCTTTTCCCAACATATATATCCATGGGCCATGGCGAACTGGTGGTGATGATGATGATGATGATCAGAATCTGTTTATACCCAAGTAAGAAGCTTGAAAGACCAAGATACCATTTTGGTCATGTTTCTTGTTGACGAAAGGCAAGGAAGGAGAGGAGAAGAATTCAGTGGGAATGCTCATAAGCATGTGATAAAAGGAAAGGGTGTGTAAGAGCAGACATGGAAAATTAAGAGAGAAAGCTAGAAATGTTACTTGCCATCAACATTAAAATCTACTGTAAGCTGTTCTCATAATTAACTAATATCCATCCAAACATAACCATCACTGCTGCCACTTCTTAAATTCCCACATTCAGTAGTAATCCCGGAAGGAAATTAAAGAGTGAAAGTAATTAAAAAAAAAAAAAAAAAGGGAAGCTGAAGAAGAAGAGGATGAAGAAGAAGAAGAGGAAGAAAAACCCTAAAACTAAGCATTAGAACCCTTATCAGAGTCAGACCCACCACTCGAAACCCAACATTACCTACAAAAGCTGGACATAGCTCTACCTGATCTCATCGATTTCAACCACATAAAATGCAAGTTATACACATTAAACTATGAAAGATACCTAGGGTTTCTTACCCAGGGTGTGCTTGTTGTTATGCATCCACACCTTGAGCACATGTCGCTTCACTCCAGTCTCGTTGCAGAACTGCTGCACCACCTCCTCGTCGTGCTTCTGGATCCTCCAACCCAACCTCTCCGCCAGCGCCAGCATCCTCTCCTTCTGCTCTTGCGTGAACTTGGTCCTGAACCTCTTCCTGCTCGACCCACTTCCGCCAAGGCTCATCGGGTTCGACATGTCCTCTTGGTCAAACTCCCTTTCCCTGCTCTGCCCACCGGACGTCGACGGCAGCGCCAGCGGCCTCTGATGCTGCCCTCCCCCCGCCACCTGCAAAAACCCCGACGGTCCCCGGTAATAGGCTGCGAACTGCGGCATCACCTGGTGGGGATGTGGGTGGTAGAGCTCACCCGCCGAAGACGATGGCGGTTCCGTCTCCTTACGGTGGAAGTTACGATGGCAGCTACAAGCAGCGCATTTCAAAGCATCGAGCGAACCCTCCACCCCCGCCGGCATGAACTCGCCGCAACCATCCACGGCGTGGCCACCAATACCCACCGCGTGGTTCTTCAGACACTCCCTGTACCTGGGTTTCCTGTTCTGCTGATGAGCCGTCCCTGTCACCGTCCCCACCGCCTCCGGACCCCCCAGTTTGACTCGGGTCGAGTTACCGAGCGACTCATAACCAGTTCCCATCCCCATCTCTTCATCTTGCTCATCTTGATCCTCAAACTCCATTCTCTCCAAAATCCCTCAACCCGCAACCAAAACAGATGGTTAAAAGAATCGAAAAACGAAGAATTCGATAAAGATAGAATCCAAAACTACACCGTTTTGAGCTTGGGAGGAGAGAAGATAAAGAGGAGTATTAAGAGAGTGGTGGTCATCAATTTCCCCCCTTCTCTCTCTCTCTCTCTCTCTCTCTCTCTCTCTCTCTCTGTGAATGTTGAAAATGGAAGCTGTTTATTTTTTTTTTTTCCCCCTTTCAAGGTCCCCTCTGAGTATACTTTCTCCCGTTTCACTTCCATCACTTTCACCGGTAAATCCAGTAAACCAGTCATTTTTGTTTTTTAACCTCATCTCCTCCTTTTTCACCGCGCAGTAAAAGTGCGAGTGCCTGACACAGTGATTAACCACTGTAGCGTAAGGTGGGGAGCGAGGTACAATCTGCAGAACTAAAAGGCTTCCACACTCACGCGCCCCGGGTCTTGTCCAACACGCACGTCCGTAACGGATGCTGTCGGGGGCCCCTCCCCTCCCCCCCCCCTCCCCTTCCCCTTGTCGCAGGTTGCGCGTGAGGTTGCGCGTGGGCGGTGATTGAGAATTTTGAGGTTAGGAAGGGAAAGTAGAGTAGTAGGGACACGGAAGTGTGTAGGAAAAAAATAAATTGTCGGCATTTAAGGCAGCTGGCTACGTGTGCTCACTCTCCGACAAGGGTGACGCGCCCTTGGCGTCAACGTGCATTAAATATCGGCTTGCCTCCTGTCTTGTAAGAGAGAGAGAGAGAATGGGGATACATAAGATGATGGATTCGTAATACCACGCGATAGACTAAACGCGTGAGCGCACTCCCTCCCATATATAAACACCCACACCCACACCCATATATATATATATATGCATATACATATACATATACATATATATATGTATATAACGGGGGGATGAGGCAAGGGGTCTCTGTCTCTCACCAAACTAATCCCACGAAAATGAGACATTTTTGTTATTCCGGGAGGAGAGACAATCACATCCCAAATTTTCTCGGAAAATCCATTTCATCTTTCTTTAGATAGTTTCCTTCCCCCCCTCCCCCTCCCCCTAATTTTTCAGAAAATTAATTTAATTCAAATTCTTATCTTATAATCTGTAAATGAAAATTAGAATACAAATAAAATGAAATTTTGGCGTGCGTGTGTATATATACATATATATATATATAGAGATGTATGTATGTATGTGTGTGTGTGTGTATGTAATTAAAAAGGGTGTCTCTGCAAATAATGGAAGTGTGGAATAAAATTGCAGATGGTAAAAGGGCAACAAATTCTTGTCCTTTTTATAAGATGCTAAATACCATAATAATAATAATAGTGATGTGCAGTCTAATCACATCAAAATCAGTAATAGTTTTTCAATAATTGCAGTAAAAATAATAAACATTTATTATTAATTTTACTAAATTAATTAATTAATATTCTAAATAAAAACCAGTTTATTTAATTCGGTATAAATTTTCTTAAATTTTAAATAATTTATATATATATATATATATTACAGTTTTCAAAACCTTTGACCAATTATCCAAATTAGGATTGACATTTGAGGTGACCCTGCCCATTGGATTAGACTGAACTTTCCATCTCTCTGCTTATCCATTGGATAGGGGTCTCTTTTTAAAAAAAAAAAATTAATTAATTTAATTTAATTTCTTTATTATTATATTATTATATATTATTATTATATAATATATATATTTTATATTATATATGGGTTTATTATTATATATCAATGTTGTGTTGAGTGATAATTTTTTTTTTTAACATACACATTAAATTTTTTCTATGTTTAAATAAAATAATAATATCTTACCAAATTTTTAAGTTGAAAAATGCATATATTTATTTGTTAAATAATATTTAAACAATTTTAATCTTAATATGGTAAGAATAATTTTTATATAAAAATACATATATAATACACTATACAATTTAAATTTATAATTTTTTATTACAAAAAATAATACATTATTATATTATATTATATAACCGCATGTTTATCTTAATGTTCATATATATATATATATATATATATACATATAATAAGAAAATAGTGGAGATTAAAATTAATCATCACTTCATTAACTGTCAATTGTCATTTCATAAGTCGGAGCCCAAAATTTTATGTTTAGCGAATTAATGCATTCCAAACAGAACTTAAGACTTGACATCATCTTCTTCAGTTTTTTGGAATTTTCTTTAAATTATTTATTTATTTATATTAATTAATTAATGTTTCTTATGGTAATTTAATTATTGGGTAAATATGTATTATGGTAATTACCATTTACTATTATTTTTATAATTATAATAATTGCCCTACCACAAGCTTTAATGGGTAGTAACTATTAGAAAAAAAAAGTTATTTTTGGATAATTACATAGTTTTCTTGATTAAGTTCATAATTAGTAAAATATTTGTTATGGTAATTTTTTTTTTTTTGTTTAAGTCGAATTGAAAATTTTAACTTTTTTACTTTAATCCAACTTTAATTTATATAATCAATGTTAACACATTTAAACATTAAAATTAATATAATTAATATATCGGTTAAATTTATAAAATTTTAACTGATAAATTAAACTTTATCTGACATAATCTAAACTGATTATTTACTTCAAGTAAAATAAAAAAAAATTAATCGAAAGTTTTAATTCTAAGATTATAATAATTACTTTTAAATATTAATCATATAACTAAAAAAATAGTCGAACTAAATCTATCAGTTTGATAATTTATTGATATCTTTTTAACTTTTTTATTATAAGATTAAAACTAAACAAACTGACTGAGTAAAACTAAATTGTTTGTACTTCAATCTATTTTTATAATGATATAATGCTATATTTAATATATATGTTTAATACATACTGTTGACGTGATTTGAATTTTAATTATATTTATCTGGATGATAGCTTATATTTGTCATAATAGGTATTATACATATATATATATATTGAAAATATTTTTTATATTTGTCTTGAATAATATTTGATGTATATCGTAAAAAAATTTGTTTGAAAAAAATTCTATTAATTTATCTATAAATAAATTTTTTAACTTATGTATAATGTACTCTTATATTATTATAATGAAAAATTTATTTTACTGGTCTTATCTGTACATGTAGATATACTGTCGAATCACATAAAAATTTTATTTACGTTTTTACTTTATTAAGATTTTGTACGTTTTAAACATTTATTTTTACAACATACACATATATATTATAAATTAATTTATAAATGAGTTTATTGTTTATATATATGTGTATATATATATATATTATTAAAAATTAACAAATTTTACATGTAAACAATGACATGACTACATATACAATACAAGTGGAGAAGAGGGTGAAGTAAACGGAACGGGGGTGAATAATGAATTTGGTAAAAATGAGAGGTGAAAACGGGACGGGGACGGGGACGGGAGGGAATTGCGGGGAAAAGGAAAGTGGATTGTGACGGGACAAGAAAAGAGTGTGGGCCCTTTTTATTTTTTTTTATTTTTTTTTTATTATTATTATTTTTTTTAATTCTAATTTTCATATTATTCATTTGGCAGCCTTTTTTTCTTTGTATTTCACAAAGTGGGCCCCTCCTCAACCAAAAAAAAAAAAGCTTTGCACATTAACTCATTTTTTAGTTCCCTCCCGCCAAACAAGCCCTTAAATTAATTCAATTTGTTTTCTTTTGCTTGTTTACTTTCCCTCTTTAATTTGTTCTTCTTCTTCTGAATCATTTAATCATATCTGCAGATTACAACTCATTCTCCCGGAAAAATAAATTAATTCACCAAACACAAAAATACCCCACAAGAGATTTTTAATTTTGTTTTTTCTCTTGTATTTCATATTTAACACTCCCATACATACATAACAATGGGAATGTTTCGTAAATATACATATATATATGTATATGTATATGTGCATGTATATGCATGTCTGGTTTCATTTTATAGTTCGAAACTTTTTCTGGGTACTTAAAATAAGAACTTGAAATAGGGTTTTGGAGAGTTTTTTTTTTTTTTTTTTTTTTCTGAACTTACTTAAAACCCTTTTTCACTTCGACAAAACTCTTATGAAATTCAAGTTTATACTCTTCAGCATTGTATATAATACGAATGGATCCAAACAAACAAACAAACAGAGGATAGAAGAGCAGTATTATTTGAGAAAGAGAGTGCTGGAGTATTCAGGGCCAATAATGAGGACCACAATTGATCATTGATTCATGGGGGGGTGTGTGTGTGTGTGTATAAATATATATGTATGTATGTATGTATGTATGTATATGTTGATGTAGGGGAAACAGTTGTTATTTGAAAATTAGCAGAAAGAAAAAGACGGAGAGGGTACTGGCAAGTTTTTGCAAATCCCCACCACCATTTGCTTGGTTGACAAATTGATAATTACAAGGATAAAGGTGACATCCTTTTATCTTTCAAACTCCCTCCTATTCATCATTGCTTTTGTTATTTTTGCCTTCCTTTTCTCTATCAAATAATCCTTCAACATAACACAATATATATATATATATATACATACACACAAGCACACACACACACACTCTCTATTGGATATATATGTGTATATATATATTAGTAGGGTTATTCTTACCCAGATTCTTCTTTTGTTTTTATTTTTTTTTTCATTTCCTTGGACATTTAAATTCTCAGATATAATTGGTTGCATGTGGGTCATGATTAATATACACAGAGCGGGTATACATACACACACATATATATTACATATAAAATTACTCTATTATCATCACTTCAAATTAAAGTTTATATTTTATTGTAATTTTCTTTCAATGCTCTGAGTTTTTTGAAGAGTTCAAATTATAATCCACTATTAGTTTTTTAATTCAAGTTTCAAGCTTTCCTTTACTACAGATTGAGCAAATAATATAAACTTGAGTAATCATGAATGCTTATAAAATATTGAATCTAACTGTTAAAAAAAGCCCACATTTTTTTATGAAATTAAATTTAGATACTAAAAAATTAGGGTTTAGTACAATCGTATACAAAGTATGTTTCATAATTCGATCGCATAATACTTTGAAAAAGAAGTAATTATACATAATAAAGATATAAATAGTTACTCACCCATATATTATTTACGAGTGATAGATGACACGTACAAATATATATGTATATATATATATACGTGTGTATGATGTTGAAGAAAAGTGAGAATTAGGGTTTATAAGGAAAGAGAAGTGGAGGGAAATTTAAGGGTATTACCAAAAATGGAGTGACAAAATAAAATGGTTAATCCACTAAAATCCAGCTTGTACATAAAGGGAAGATATTCTTCATCACTGATATAATCAGATTCAGACTGTTCATCACCAATTCTTGCGTGCATTTCAAACTCTCCCTGTTCCTCTCTCTCTTCTCATCTGCAAATCCACCATCATCCTCGTCGTCATAATCACAATAATGCGTGTATATATATACATATACGTGTATGTATCTCTGCGTGTGTATGTGGGTACTTGAAAATTTTTTATGACAATTGCATCTCTCTGCCCCTCAACTTCTCTGAAATTGTACTTCTGTCCTTCTTTTCTCTTTCTTTCTGATCATCATCTGAATCAAAAGTTTACATATCATGCATTTGTATACATATATAGATATATATATATATATATATATACGTATTCGCTATAAGCATTTAAATTTTTGTGTTTGTTTTCTTCCCATTATTCTGGGTTTGATTCTCTATTTGCAGCCCTAGAAACCCATTTGTTGTTTTCCACCCAAAAATTATTTTTCCTGCAGAAATTCTTATTTTGTTTCTTTTTGTGTATAACTAGTAAAGATTAATTTTTCAAAGAATCAAAATTGTATACCTACTAAAGCAATTTCAGAGAATATTGTTATACACCCACATATTATATATATATATATATACGTGTGTGTGTGTGTGGGTGATAAATATAAAGTAAAGAGACTTTATAGAAGAAGAGATGAGAGAGGAAGAGAGAGTATCTGAAAAAGAAACCGACATGCCTATCAGACCTGTTAGATTGGTGGAGAAGTAAACTACAGACTTGTAAATTAAAGTCCCACCACCAGATTACAACAACATCATCATCATCTCAGATTTTCAGTTTGTGCCATCAAGGACAATTATTTACTCTCTATATATATATATATTATATAATATATATACACACACACACACACACACACTGTAACTATAAAAATATGTATACATGTATATATATATATGATTATTTCTCGAGCAAAAATCCAAATCCATGCACCAGAAATCAGTCACTAAAAAGAAGTCGGCATTTTACTGTTTTTCTTGAGATTAAAAAAGTGATTAAATACTTAAATATTGATTAAAGTAAAATTAGGGACTAAACTGGTTTGCATTCCCAATTTTCATGGCTAAAGTTGAAATTAGGGGGGGAGTAGAAGGTAGAAACTCAAATTTAATAAAATAAACCTATGCAGTTATTTTTACTTTTAATTTCACTTTTTAAAGAAGCCTGTCGTCTTAAAAGAACTTAAATTTGCGCGTGCAAATTAAAGGTGTATATATCAGCTTTCTTATATATACATATACATATATATATGTATATTCATATATAATTGAAATATATATATATATAATTATCGTTAAATTTAATGGTTATATACTAGTGTAATTCATCTACGATAATTAGTACAAATTAGCAAGTTTAATCTATGCCTTCTTTTAAATAATTTATTATCAATTCAACTCTAATGGTATAATTTTTTTTTTTTTTTTACTAAAAAATAGATACATTCATTAATTACATATTATGTATACATCAATGGGTAGTAATTAAAATTGTATTATATTTAAAAATTATAAATTTAAAATTTAAAATATATAATTAACCGACCGAATTATAATCCATAATTTTCTAAAATTAAATATTTAATTTAATTGACATAAAGTACTCCTTAATTTTTGTTTTATTATTTTTTTAAGGCTTGATTTTGACGTTATGGTCATGATTAGCTTAAGATTAGTACGAACCTAATCTTCTTTAAATATTCTATTTACAAAAGTCAACCTCTAAAAAAGTCGTAATTGTATCTGGGCCGTAGATCAATCACCGGGCCAAAATTGACAAGGGCCCACCTTTGACCGGAGCCAGAAAACGAAATCCCACTTCCTAACATAGCTCATACACTGACCCTCGGGCCACCTCGCTTGCACGCACCGGCCTAGATTTTCTTTTTGTTTTTTTTTAGCAAGAGAGTTTAACGTATGATTAAATTAATATTAGTTTAAATTAAGAGTGATAATACATAATTTTAATTACATGATTAAGGATTTCACTAAACCGACACACGAGACATGTAAAAAACATAAGATGAAAAATAATTTTATAAATTATTAAAAATATAAATATAAGACAAAATTAAGAGCTATTTTTATGTACGAGATGCTCGCATATTTTGGGTCCGGCTAAAAACATAGTAATTAAATGAGTAATTAGTTGTTAATTTGGTTATAATCAAATGATTAAGAGAAAAGAAGGAAAAAAGTCTTGCAAGTACTAATTAACTTTCTTGACCATTTGCGACGCCCTTTAGTCGGCAGTGAATAATTGAGTCGGTTTCCCTAAAAAGACTGAACTGGGTCTCTCTAGTTATGATTGATTTGATGAAGATAGTTTTATAATATTTCCCATAAAATAATTACATGTTTTTTGGGGATAAATATATTTGCATGTCTAGTAAAATATGTTTTGAAATATCTAATGAGTAACTTTATATTTACTTATTTTGTTTCAATGGTTGTAATTTATATTTAGAAATTCTAGTTATAAAATTTTTTGGGTATGATACCATTAGGTCTCGTAGAGTTTATTCACTGGATTTGAATCTTTAATGCAAGATACTTGGTTGAATGATACACAAAAGTTTAGGTGTCCCATATATATATATATATATATACACACACAAAAATACCTACTTATATGTGTGTGTGTGTGTATGTATAGTAGTCTTAATCAAAACATCAATATAATCAGAAGCAACCTACATTTATTAGGTTACACTAAATCAACCAAGGGGGAAGGTAGTGACTTTATGGGAATAGCAATCATGGTGGAAGAAGAAAGTTAAAAAGAGCCACCTCAACCACTAATCAACCCAATCCATGTTTGACAGTACAATGCAGCCTCCTTCAAGTCTTTCTTTTATAATAATAATATTAATAATTATGTAATATAATATTTTGTCTCGATAAAAATTAAAATAATATAATTAATTCGGCGAGACTTATTCGATTTATATGTTATATTCAACGAACTGAATTAAACCGAACCAAGCCAGTGTGTGCCAAGCATGGAAGAGAAGCACGAGGGACAACAATTCAATACCGTCCGAGTCAACAAAGCTCGAATCGTCATTCAATTGGCTAAACTCAACATTATCAGACACAGAAAAGAGAAGTGTAGAGTCGGGACGAGCGTATAACAAGAATTTTTGAAAACCTTGGAAGATTCTGAATTCGAGGCGAACGAATTAGAGTTCAAACCTCAGGGTTTTATGTATTTAATTACCAACCAAAGTCGGGCATATAGAAATTATTGTTTCATTGAAAATGATCTCTGATTCCTCATCAGTTTGCAACAACTCAGACATTGCCTTGCATGGCAGGTAGGTAGGTAGCTGATAGCAGAGCAGCCCACAACGAATACAAACACAAAAACAAGTAGATAACCACAAAAGAACAGATCATGTGGCATGAATTATGAGCCAGCAGGTGGTGCCAGTGAGGGTAACTCCAATGATTATTAGACTACAATCTCACTATCACCGTCTATATACAAACACAATGGCATCAAAAGATCAAATCATGTGGAATGGCATCCTCATAGATACATCGCCTTGCAGTAATTTCTTAATTTTTCATATTAAATTAATAATTTTGTCTAGTAACCGTCTAACTTTATGTAGTTTCTAAATTATTGTAGAATGTTGAAAAATTACTGAGGGTACAGCGCCCTCAATGCACCACAAAAAATTTTCCTCGAAAACAAGCCGATTAAGACAGAAAAGAAAAACAAGTAATCTGGCAAAGAAAAAAATGAATACAATATTGAGTTTTGTTACAAGAAGGTTTAAACCAAAAAGATTAAATATATTTTCTCTAGCTGTTTTCCATAAAGATTATCCAGATATAAGCTCTAAAAGTGACCTACTTTTACTTCCACAGAGTATATGGAGTTCCTAAAAGGAATAATGGCATAAGTATTGGTGGTCTTATGCTCCCTAAGCAATATAGGAACAAAACTTGGTTGAATGACAAAAAAAAACATCATAAAAATGATGCGTGAAGCCATGTAGTATCACACAGAAGTTTCATTACCGGCCTGCAAAGCATCTCCTAGGCATTTAACAGCACCTTCATAGTTTAGAAAGCCCATGAACCAAAATTCATGATTATCTAAAGAGATAACCTGGATATATTTCTCAGATGGATTGACTCTGCTTGATGAAGGATTAACTGCTTTTAGTTGATGTAATGGTATTACTACCTATTCAAGTAGACAAAAAAGAAAGAATGGTCATAAATCATTACAGGAGAGAGTTAAAAGAAAAGGGCAATGGAAACAGTACACAAAACTAAAGACAAAGAATTCAGATGCATTAATTTATAGAATTGTGAAAACTATAGATGCATAAAAAATCATGAAGAATGCACTATCTAAGAAATGGATAAAAAATGAAAACAGATATTAGAGTATCCATTGTCTCAAAACAATAATGAATTCAAAAAATTACTGCGGCATGTTATCTCATGATGTATTAGTGTGCACATGCAGTTAATGGGAAAAAGAATCAAAGGGGAAAATAAAGCAAAGCCTAGCAAACTCCAAATGGCTAGCTTGCTGGTAAGCAGATAACTTATAGGTTAAGTCCAAAGTTCAATTTCTTTGGAGAGAGACTCCCAGAGTTTTCTATTGACCTCGATGGTCTGCTTTAACTGGACTAGATTTAGTCCTGGTGTACCAGAAAAGGAAAAGTAGACCCTTTCAAAATACTTACGACCACCCAATGCAATTATGCAGAAATTTAGCAGTACAATGAATGGAAAATGAGCTTTCTGATAACAAAATTGCTTCTTTTCATCAAAAGCAAAAGACATGCCCGTCAATATGCATGATAACTAGACATTGACATCAACAATGACTGATGTACAAGTTTGCTTTAGAGGCTGGTAAGGAACATTTGTGCCACACATAGTACAAGCTGCTTCCCCGAACCAGTACTTGTGTTTATCTATTAAATATTAATGCTTAGCTTGCTTCACTGCCTGTTTAGTTGTAATATTAAATTACAACAATCAGAACCAGGAAAATCCACAACTGGGAGGCAAGGAGGCAATTTTCTTTGCATCACCAGCCTCCCCTCTCCAATCATTCTCAGGTGTGAAATTGCAGGAAGAACCACAAATCAGACACTACCTATCAAGGTAAATTGCTCGAAATGCCTCCTGCACCCTCTCATCATTAGCATTAACGAAAGCAAGGAGCTAAATAGAGGGAATTTCTTACTTTTCATCTGCCTTCATGAGTTTTATTGTTAAGTGAACCTGACCCAATTAATTTTGCTTGAAACAAAGGGACAGGAATTGAACCTAGAACCATAATGGGACAGCAAAGTGAAACTATCTCAAGTAGTTTGCTTCAGAACTCCATTTATTTATGCTACTGACACAGCTATCTTACAAAAATTACATAGCAGCAATGTTGACATTGTTGTTCCTCATCCTTTCCTGTGGTCCCTCTTTAAAAAAAAAAAGCGTATTGCACTTAACATGCAAGAAAATAAAGAGTCACTAAAGATTATGTATCCGATTCTATTAGTAGGCCAAAAAGAAACCAGAAATGTCGGACGTTGTTGCTCCTCATCCTTTTCCCAGAGTCCCCCTTTAATGAAAAAAGTGTGCATTGCATTTAACATGTATAAATGAGACAAAAGATTATGTACCCGATTTTATTAATAGGCCCTGCTTCCCGGAAAGGCAAAGTATTAAGGAGAATGTTTGTGAACTCAGGACACAGCATTAAACCCTTGCTTAATGCATAAAAGTAATAGGGTTGACTACCTTGACCTGACAGGGCAAGACTCTCTAAGTTGAAGACAGCCGTTGGAACAATCTTCAACAATAAAATCCTCTAATGCAGGTATATCCTGCGTACTGTGCCCGAAAAACATATGATAATGAGCTACAGCCATGAGATGTTTGTTGGAAGTACAGATCCCATGAGCAATTATCAACAAAAAGTGTTTGCAGTGTTAGAAGGAAAATAAAAGTAGATACCAACATATTTATGATAGGCGCCTGTTCTAGGATATAAAAAATAGGATTTACATATCTGGAAATTTTTTATTTCCAGGAACCATAAAAATTCCTATTCTAACAGAACCTAAAAGCGCCTGAACAACAGAGAACATATTAGTATATTAAAAATACCCATCTTGTTGAAGTCCAATAAGTCCTTTATAAAATTTGATAATCCATCATACATTATTCACTTGAAACCACAAAACATGTTCTCGTGCTTCCCTAAACCTAACAAACAACAATAACGAGGACCTTCCTACTTTTTTTTTTCTTGGTTTCGACTACCCTTCTAATGGCATGAATAAAATACCATGAAGAACATACCTTATAATAGCTCCATTCAGTCTGGTTGCCATTTTTATATGAAAGAGGATTATCACTGCAGTATGCAAGTTTAGCTGTAGATACATATAAAATTCCCATGACCGGACCGGCCGATGTAGATAAGTAACATGCATATGAATTTTGCAGTTGCTCCTCAGGAACTGTCTCAAAAGTTTGTCGAAAGATCTTCTCATAACCACCTTCTGCTAGAACCTTTGTACTTTGAGCAATTCTTCCCATAGCAGCCTCAGCAAAACTTGGAGATGTTTTCACTAATTTGACATGAAAGGGACACAGTTAGACCATAGGTACCCGGAATGCAGTACGTTCAAATCATGGTACAAAGTATGGGCATGAAATATCACAAATACTAATTTTAGCTACAAGGAGGAGTAGACTTAACAATTGGGACATTATTCTAGTTTGAAGTTCCGATTAACTGTTTATTAAGTTCCATACTTGGCACAAGAGCAATTAGAATTTGGGCAAAATATATTGGTTTAAAAAGAAAGTTTTTCCTTTGTTATCATAATTTGTAGAAACATAACAAACAAAAAGAGAGTTGGATCTTTTAATTGCACAAAGTTTGAAAAGTACATTTTGTTTCAGTGGACCCTCTCTGTCTCTTGATTTCTAATCTTGAAAGACAAAAAAGCTGTTTATTTCACCAAAACAAAAAAAAAAAAGAAAGACAAAAAGGCCGTTAATGGGCATTAAGGGTCTAGAACTTTTCAGCATTCATTCTTCTTCCGCTACATTTCTCTCACTTGATAGCTAAACTTAAAGAATCTAGGCATCCCATTGTAGCTCAATTTCTTATTAAAAATTAGGAAAAAAACCTAAATATTGCACCTAAGGTTCTCAGGCATCATACCTAAAGGTTGATTGAATCACACAATTAATTATGGAAATTCTCCAAAAAAATATTTTAAAATAAAAAATACAGTATATTCATCAATTTACAAGCATCAAGAGGGTGTCACCCATGTACAAAAATATTTACAAGTTAGTAAATATATCGATAAAATCACAAAATCCTCTATAGGATGAATAGGATGCCCCATAACCAAAAAACCTAAATTTCAGAACTATCTAGTCCTAATTCTAACAAAATCCTCTTCCACCCCCCAAAAGCTCTCTTTTCTCTCTCCTCCCACCACCATAAAATAGAAAGAGGAATAAAGCCCACATGTTTCCGCCCATTACTAATACCTTTACAGACCCAAATCTCTTTTCGAGTCAGCTATTGCCCAGCTAATCCCTAATAATCCATAAACCATATTCCATAACTTTAATGCGAACGAGCGCCAAAATAGAATATGATTACAGGATTCAGCTTCTTTTTTACAAAGATAGCAGCTATTCATCATAATCTTTCCTCTTCTCACAAATTTGTCAATAGTCAAGATGCACCATCGTCCCGCCTCCATGGAGAAAAAGCAATTATGGGATGAGCATTCGCCTTCTATATTTGCTTAAACAGAAACCTGTGTTCGGCAACTTCATTCTTGACCAAGTGGTTGTAGTATGACTTGACTGTGAAGGATCAATTATCCTTGGGGTACTATAATGGTTGATCATTGTTCCCGATTAGATTGACAAGGGAAAGTATACTTAGGAGAGACTTATATTCATTAATCTCTCAATGAGAAATTCTCTTAAAATTTATTATTGAATACTTAAATGATTAATAAATAAAATTACAAAGCTATTTGTAATAATCTTTTCCTAACTAGAATTAAATTAGGAAATAGTAAAATAATAGAATTAGGAACATTAATCCTAATACAAATAGGAAAATACTAATAAGAATAAAAAATTTAAATTACTAAAACTATAATAATACTCATCAGTAGAATAGATTTCTAAATGGTATAGTAGTTTTACATTTAATATTATTACAATTTCTAAACTATTTAAGAAATATATTGCTACCTCATTTTGCATCATATTGTCACACAACTGACTAAGAAAAATTGTTTTTCTTAGAATGTAAATTATAGTTGGCCAAAAAAGAATATATGGATTTTAATATAAGAGAATATTCAAGTAACTGCCTAAAGAAGATGGATCTAGACTGAGAAAGTCCAAGAGAAGAGAGCATCTTGCTCTATATATGAAGACCTCAAATTTGGTGATGGTTCATTACATCGTAGAACCCATAAATGACTTCTTTATATTCTTTAAGGTACAAAACTTATTTTCTATGAAATCTAAAATAACGAAGTCTTCAATTAAAAGACAGGAAAAAAAGTTTCATGTACTCCACTAATTACAAAATTCTCTTTTTTCTCAAACTAGGAGTAAAAGAGAAGAATTTCAACACAAATCCCTAGAATCCTTTTCATTCTAACATCGAAGGGAAGACAAAGAGCTGTCCAAAGACGTAGTGAAGAATTCATATGAGCCAGGTAGCCTCCCATAATTTACATCCTCTTCACTTACATAAACATTGCACTATGTGCATGATTAGCTGAATTGTATTATTTTCTTACATAAGGGAGTGTATCTATTATTCTTTAGGTTTACTAGTGGGATTTTTTGTTGTAATAATCTTTAAACTTCACCAGTCCTTCATCATCTAATTATCTCATCAGCATCCATTTTCAAAGCAACACATCCTTAAACACTAAAAATGAACCATGAATATAGAAACTGCAAAAATGATCTTGAACAAAAAAATGTAGTTAGTTATTTCACATTTCTCTTCTGATCAGCATCTCATGCAATAAACAATGCGTCCAACATAGCTAGTCAAAAACCAGAATGATCTTCAACCCACATTGACAACTCCAAACTAAACGGATGATAACAATTACAGTTGGCCTAAATCCAAAACCTCAATGAACAAATTTACTTCAGCAAGAAAATCTTGTATTCCTCGCAATCGAAAGTAAAAGCAATATCAGCATTTGCAAAGAATTGAGAAACAAGAATTACCTCATGCACGGGCAAATTAACGAAACCTAACAGAGGATACCTCTGCAAACATCTTCTAATATCAAAAAAGAAAAAAAAAATCATCACACATGTACATCATAACAAAGCGATATTCATATCCAACAAATTAACTGACAACCAAAAAACACATCAAAATAGCAGCCGAAAATTCAGAAAAAAAAAAAGGAAAATATCGAATCTCACAGTGCTGCCAGGTGTTCCCAGCAAGATCCTCTGCCTTTCTCGTCGCCTCACCCATCTTCCTTCCCCATCTCCCCAGCACTCCCTTCACATTCTCCATCGTATCTATTCCAATTCAAAACTATTAAGAACAGAAGCAACAAAAAAACACGCATCGTATACGCCATAAAAAGTTCAATATACGTATGAGATACACGCATGTTACCTTTCATAGAGAAAGGCAGGGAACTCGCAGGAGAAGGCACAACATAAGAATTAGAGCTCTGATTCCCCGCTGGTGTTTCCGTTACCAAATCAGGGCTCCAACGAACCGATTTCTTTGACACAGAGGAAGTGCGATTCAGCGATTGCTCCGCTTGAGCAACTTTCTCCTCGCTTTCACTTTGATTCTGAGCTTGAGATTCTGATCCCGGAACGACGCTGCTGCTGTCTCCCGAACGCCCGTCCCCATCCGGTGCATGATCCGCAGGTTTCGGATCAGGCTGATCGGGTTTACGAGGCGGATCATCCTTCATCTGTGATTCCATTTTCGTCTCGGGCTCTGCCTTGGGCGGTTCCATGCTGCTGAAAGTTTCTTCAGGTTCTGGTGGCGCGTGAGGTCAGGTCTCGCCTGGTTTGATTCTCTCTGATTTTTTTTTTTCTTTTTTTGGTGGTCTGGATTTTGAAATTTGGTAGTAGAATATTTTTGTTTTACTATGCTTTGAAATGCGTGGAATTTTCTCGTGTTGTGATTGGATGATTGCGTTTACCGGGAACGACGGTGATGAGCCGTAGAAACTGATGACTTTTTTTAGCGCCAACGAGAATTGACGGACACCATTAACCGTTGGGCTCTGATATTCTGTGGTTGGTTTTATTGTCACACACTTCTTTTTTGCAATAAATTTATTTATAATTCTTTTTTTTTTTAAAAGTAAATATATTTATTTAGTATCAAAACTTAAATAATTTACTTAATTAAGTATCAAATATTTTATTTCAATCAATTAAGTTTTAATTATTTTGATTTAATATTTTCATAAACTGAAAATTATTGTTATTAATTTTATTTCCATGGTAATATGCACGTTTTGAAAATATGATAAGCTTATTATATTTTTAAAATCTTTATTATATTTTAAAAATGCATTTTTAATAAAAAATAATTTTTTAACTTCTTATTTTTTATATCTACTTAAAATTAGTAATGTACATAATAACATAAATTATAAAATATCTCTGATAAATATATATTTTGTTTTATTTTTAAAAAATATACAATTATTTTTATAATCAATATTTTATCTAAATATATAATTATGTATTTTTAATTAAAAATTTTATTTTAAATAATTTAGAATATCTTAATACTTTGAATATATTTTTCTTTATAATGTTGAATATCCTCTATCTTTATATAAAATTTTACATAAAAATAAAACATTACATTTCAAATTCCCATTGAAACTAATGAAATTTGGATTGAGTTGTTATAATTCCGCGTAGGGTTCTATACGAGGATAAATTTTATTATTTTTTGAAAGATTTTATCAATCTTCTAATTAAACTAAATACAGATTTAATCAAAAAATGCTACGAAATTTCTGAATTTGTGCTAAAAATAGCTTAATTAGACCGGTTGATATCACAATTTTGGCCATAGTTCTTGTTATATACGTCGGAAACTGAGGACAACACTCTAACCTATCTTCTTTTTTTTTGTTACAAAGAGAAGTAAAAGTTAAAAAAATTAAGAAGTCGTCCTGCACATTCTGTACCAAAAACGTTTATGATATCATCAATGAGAAACTGTCGTAAATCATTCCAATTCTTGAGTTGGTTTTTAAAAATCTTTACTTTCTGTCTGTAAATTATGCCTACGTTTGAAAGGAAAGGCAGATTTTGTTGGACTTAATCCAGTTTTCATGAGTATAAAAAAGGGGATTAATGGTGTTCACACTTGGCCTGCATGATGGGTTTTATTGTTGTTGCATGACACCGAAAGCTGCGGCTTTTGCTGGACTCGAAGTCATTCCGACATTATATACTTCTCGCACTTCAAACTCCTAAAATCTCTGCAGGTGGCACGAGAGATTCAAACTGAAGCAAAGCTTCAGAATGACATGATCTCCGCGTTGGTAAATTCCTGGTTTTTCTTTCCATTTTCTCTCTGGATCTTTTATTCTTGCTCGTACAGGGGAGGAGGGGGGTTTGTGGAGGACAAGTGCATTATCTTCCTTTTTGGGTTGATAAAATGATTACACTGCGCATGCACATGCTTATAATGTCTGGCAACTTATTCTTTTGCCTAGAGAATATATTCCAACTTTTTATATTGCTTATAAAGATCTTTTCTGATTTTTCTGGTGAAGACAACTTGTTATGCCTGCTTGGATCATCTTCCCCACCTGGTAAATTGTAAGAAAAGAGTTTGCAGTCATAACAAGTTCCATTTCTTGTTCTTACAGCAAGCAAACCAACCCTAACGAGCCGAGCCGAGACATGGGGTCAAGACCCATGGTTTTTCGTACAGATCTTTTCGGGAAACCACTTAAACTTTCAGCATTTCATGCAAAATTTAGTAACCATTTATGGGACTGAAGCTTTTTTTCTGTGAGACGACTGTGAGAAATGAGTTTTTTAGACCGGTTCTTTGCCGGCCAGGGTCTTGGTTGAACGACCAAGAATAGTATGTCCGTTAATGGCTGACTTATACCATTATACGCGTTAGAAGATGAATTATTCAAAGAAAAAGACCCCATTAAAAGATAATTATTTGAATTAAAGACTGATTAAAAGTATAATTATTCAAAGGAAAAAGACTTGTTAAAGACAAAACCATTTTGGATTATGACGGTTTCTTTTTCTATGGCAAGCAATATTCTCTTCTCTTGTTTTTTCTTTGGAAATTGTTTTGAAAGTGTTTCTAATTTAAATGAGCTTGGAGTTAAAAGTAACTTATACTCTGTCTCTATGTGTATGTCTATGTGAGTGTTTATATATATATATATATGGTTTATATTTATAGCTCACACTTTACCATACCTAATTCATACATTACAATAACATATATATGTAATTGGGTAAAATTTCATGTGATTCACTAAAAAAAATAAAAATTTTATTCTTGTTTTGTAGAATTATAAAAAAATTAATTAGATATAAAAAATAAAAAATATTTAAAATATTTTAATCGAATCAGATAAAATTTAAAAAAATTGTACGTTTATTAATCAAAACTCAACGGAAGAACTTTAAATGATACAAATAAAATAATTATTATAAAAAAAAATATATAAAAAGTACGAACGATTTAATTTAAATTTATAATTTTTTTATATATAAAAAATATTTATTAATAATTTTATTTATCGGAATAAAAGTTGAATTATTATATTTTTAAGAAATTAAAAGTACCAAGCTTTTTCAATTATTCTTTTATACCCAATCCCACACCACAAATTCTCCCACACTTTTGTAATGAGATAAACAAATTGTGTCCTGCGTTGAAACCACTCTAATCATTAATTTTAGGGTTACAAACTGGTCATCCAATCAGAAGAAAGAACACTTGATTAATTAACTTAATTTTGTGCTAATCATGAATCTCCGTAATTTCAAATAATAATTTTTTAAAGAAAATAATAATAATAATAATAAGGTGAATGCATCTAATCCTTTGCCAGCTTGTGCCAACTCCTATTCATACTTTTGGTCACAACTCATCTCTATTATAATTTTCTTTTTTTTTTTAATTAATATTTTTCACCTATTTAATAATTATTAAATTTATTAATTTCTTGTAATATCCATTTTTTAACGAATATGTAATTTAAAATAAACCCAAATACATTTTATATTTTTATTTAGAGAGAGATTGTGTGATTTTTATTATAATTTAAATTAATTTTGGAAATATGGTATTTATTATAATTTAAAATACTTATATTATATTTTGAGAATTTAAAGTGATTAAACAAATATTAAAAGTAGGACAATAACACGTGGACATCTTCGGTACACCAAGAGGGCATGTTAGTTGTTCCCCATTTGCAACGGCTAAATTATTTTTCTTTTTTTAAAATTCTTTTTTTTTTTTCTCTCTCCCCAATTATCTTGACAAGCACCACAAAACGGCTATAGCACAGCTAATCTCTATCCATACACATTATTTAAAAAATAATAATAATAATTTAATTTTAAAATTTTTTTAAAAAAGTATATATTTTAATAATTTAATGATATTTATATGGCGAAACAAAATAATTAATAAAAACACATACAACATATAATTTAATTTAGACCCACGAACTCCATAACGGGAGTCCCCGTCAAAAAATCACGGTCACTTGATCTTGACACGTGTGCCGGGTCCCTGCTTTGACTGGGTCCCTTCATTATCAGAGGCTAATGATCAAAATCCTCAGATGGGTTTTCGCCACGTGTCCCTTCAACGCCTGGAACGGTTAACGCGGTGCGAGACCAAGTTACAAATTCTTCTTAATATTATTATTAGCAGGACTTAATTGTGATTTTAATTGTAATTAGGGATAGAGATATCTTACTCACCTCAACATGAAAATAATAATTATACAGCTGTTCAAATGTAATTATGTGATACCGTGGGGGGGGGGGGGGGGGGGAATGCTGCTGAGTCATTGACCATAATCCGTAATTAATTGACCTTTCCAAAACGGTGACCCCACTGTGGTACTGACACGTGTCGGTCGCTTTCCAGGTTGTATACGGTGGGTCCTTATCTGATGCGTGAAGAAACTCCCAAGAAGAAAGGGAGCAACGGAGAGCGCCACCCGCCAGGTGAATTATTTTTTATAGTTATATATTAAATTGTTATTTAAAAATTAAATTAATAATAATAATAATATTTTTCCCCAATATAATGATGTTACCAAAACGGTCCTCTCGAAATGACACGTGTCGGTCGTTTCCAGCTTGTATCCATTAGGTTCTTGCCCGATTCGTAAAGAAACTTCAAAGAAAAAGGGAGCAAATGAGTGGGCAACTGGCAAAAGAATAAATAATTTTTAGTAAATTACTAATGAATTTTTTTTACCCAAATAAAAAAATAATTACCATTTTTTTTTTATAAATTATTTCGTATTATTAATCTCTGATTAACGTAACCCACGTCATATATTATATATATGTATATATGGGGTAGGTTGGTATGCACATAAACACATGGTGATGTCAATAATTATTATATTTTATTATTTCAGGAATCTAATATAATTAAAGAAGGAAAAATAAAATAAATTATTATCATCTTCCTCACTTTTTCTTCTTCCCTTTTAATAATCGCCTCCTTCCCCATCTCCTTCGCTATATAGTTCTTTCTTCTATCTGTCTCTGCATCTGCATCAGAAACTTCAATTTTTCTCTCTTCCAATTTCTCTACTCAGATCCTTCGCCAGCTTTTCAAGATGAATACTAGAAGTTTTCAGCTTTTCATGGTCTTGGCTCTCTTGGCCACCTCATGTATCGCTCAATCGCCGGCTCCTGCACCGACGGTGACACCACCTCCACCGCCAGCACCAACACCAACACCAACACCGTCTCCACCTCCATCAACACCACCCCCAGCACCAACCCCACCGCCCGCCACTCCACCGCCCGCACCAACCCCACCGCCCGTCTCTCCCCCAACTCCGACCCCCGTCACTCCTCCCACAGCCGAGCCTACTCCCGCTCCCAGCTCTTCTTCCTCCCCACCTGCTCCCCCGAGCGGCACCCCCTCCGGCCAACCCGCAGCGCAGCCGAGCGCCGACTCTCCCCCTTCTGGAAACGGAAGCTTCGATGCCGGGTGGATCAACAGGGCTTTCGTTGCCGCAACCGCCATTGCTGGAGTTCTCTTCGCCGGCGTCGTTTTGGCTTAGAGGTATTAAGAGTAGCCGGCGGCTTTTGACTTTTATTACCTTTTCTTTCTTACATGTTGATGATTCACGAGATCTGTCTTCTTGAGCTGTTTTCCTACTGTTGTCACCTTTTCTTATCTTTATTTCGTTTGTTCAGGTTATTTAATTTCACTCTCTGTATTTTTTTATGTGTTAATGATTCCATTATTTGGGTTGGGGATGGAGCTGATGATGATTTTAATGGAGGGTTGGGATTTGGTTGTAGAGATGGGTAATTGGTGTAAATCAAATAACAGTTGAATAAAACAGTTTCTTATTCTTTTTTTAATTATTGACATTTTTTTTTTAACTAAGAAAATTAATTATGCATGATTTCACGGTAATTTTTAATAGTAAAAAATAAAATTTGACCCTTTAATTTTTACCCATATTGATAATATTCCTGCCCACTAAAATTTGGTAATAATAATTTTTATTGTTACCGTTGACTTATAATAAAATGTTGATTTTATGTATATTATATAATTAATAAGTTACTATCAAATTATATTAAATAATTAATAGTATTCATAAAAGTTGTTGCTAAATTTGGGCGACCATGTATGCGTGTGTGTGTGTGTATATATATATATATAGGTGTAATGAAATGAATTTACTTTTTTCAACGTTTTAGGTTTGACCTTAGAAAAATGGAAAAGGCACCACCATCACCTCCGTGCATAAGACAAAAAAAAAAAACAACATTTTCACATGATTAATTAATTTGTTTAAATTTATAAATTCATCATCATTTTTACTATAATTTAAAAAGTTTGCTCAATAAATAAATTTTTATTTTTTTATACAAAGTAAACGATACAAACACAAAATAAAACAAGTAAAATACAAATACAATTCTCAAAATTACACGTTATAGATCAAGAGATTGCAATGAGATTCTCTCTCACGATGTTCGGGAGCTCCGCACAAGAGTGTTATATGTAATAGGATCCAAAGGGTTAGCAGAAGACCTAATTCGCTAAGAAATTAGTACAACAATTTCCCTCACGATAATCTCGACATTCTAATATTTTCTAAGTATTTATAATTAGAATTAAATTAAAATTAACTATATTTAAAATTTGAACAACAAGTGCATGTCCATCTTAAAAATAACGTTACATGAATATATGTTTTAAGTCAGTTCCAAATCATTAAGAGCCCTCTCAAAAGCTCAGCCTGTGAGACGGAGCAGGTACTAATGTTTCGTAAATGACCTTCGAGTCACTATTTGTTGTTATCTCCGTCGATCCCACATGCACAAAGCCACGCCGGTGCTCTTACGGAGTGCCCCGTCCGTTTTGATCTTGATCCAGTTCCTTATTACATCATATAAATTAAATTTTCAAAGTCCCATAATTTAAATCCTATAATTAAATTAAATTATCAATTAAAAATTAAAGTTTTCATTTAATTACTAAAGAATTCCAATTCAATTCTCAATTTTAACCATTTTTTTTTTTTTTTGAAAAAAGGAAAGAAATAACCCAATGAGACAATAGGCCGACTTGAATCATATTGGACCTATATGGAGAGAGTCCAATAAAATATAAGGTTTGGACTTTAGTATATATATATATATATATATTTTTTTTTTTACATTGAAATTAATTAAATAAAGAAACTCTTATCAAAGGCCCATCTTTTAAAATTTCAATTTGAATTCCCAATTTTTTAAAAAAGAAAATTTCGGGTTGGTCCATAAATTTAATGTCAAAATTTCTCACATCAATTTAAAGAAAAATTCCATAAAGTTAATTTTATAATGTTCGGACAAATTAATGAAATCCCCACCACCACCATTGATGGGTGGTGGTCTCATTAAATGAAATAACTCGACATGAAAATAGCCGGTACAAGAAAAGCCAATGACCAATTCCCTCCCCCACAATATTAAATTCCATAAATTGCAAAGTACCTATTGAATAATAGACTAGCCACTTTTATTGAACTCCCAAATTTTATAGTACACGAATCGCATAATACATACATATACCCATATATATATATATATATATACACATTGTTAAAAAAATATTATATCTAATTGCGGAAAAAATATAATAAGATACTTATTTTTTTTACCCACATAAAATAATTATTGATATATTTTATTTTTTTAAAATACTATAAGAATTTTAGATAATATTTATATCATAAAATTTAAATTTGTTTATGGTTTAATTTAATGTGAAAGAATTATAATATATATTTTTTAAAATAAATATAAATAATTTTTTTATTTTTATATATTTATTAAAAGTTATATTTTTTTATAAATTTACAAATAATCGTGTCTCTTTACAATAAATCTTTAATTTTACGAGAACTGTCTATTTTAAAATTATGAATAGTTAGTTTTTAAGATTTAATTTTTAAAAAATTTAAATTTAAATTTTTTTATATAAAAATAAATAATTATGTATATTTTTTAATATGTGAATGAAATATCATATTATTTTTTTAAATATCGTTAATAATTTTGTATTTATTATTTTTTAGTAATTTGAAGAATTCGAAAATGGAATTATTATTTTAATAAATTAAGAGAAATTGGAAAGGAATTTCTACATATGAATTAATTTTAAATATCATAATGTATGTAGATGAGGACGGATGATGGTATGGAAAGCATATCCACATGCGACATGATGACTACGGAAAAAGATGCGGTCAGCAATGACATCATCACTCTTCACTTCTTACCATTTGCAAACACACCATTAATTTATAACCATACAAACACGCCGCCTCCCCATCATCCCTTCTCACCCATACATATCATATCATATCATACTCTTCTGGTGCTTACCAGAACATTTTTTTCTCCAATTTTTTTTTTTTAAATAATTAATTTTATTTAATTATATTAATTTTCATAATTTTTTTAAATTATAATTATAGAAATTAATATAAAAATATATAATTATTTTATTTTATTTATTTAATTTCTTGTTTCCTGTTAGCATTTTAATCCTGGAATTTCATGGCTAACTTATCTAAGTTAGCAATTTGTACGGCAAACGGCGTCGTTTTCTTTTTCTTGCACGAGTAATATGCTGCTTGTGTGAATTAATTATGATTAATTTCCTTAAAAAAAGTATTATTGTTAATTAATTAGAAGTAAAATGGTGGACAAATTAAAGAGGGATACGTATTTGTATACTTATAACACCAGTATTTCTTATATATTTGTATATATAATAACAAAATGAATAAATTATACAGAGAGATGGGTTAAAAAACTTGGACACCACTCACTGCAAATCGCACATACGACAGTATATGTCTATAAATATGCCACCACCAACGCCTATTCACTTTCGCTCTCTGGTCTTCTCCTCCTGATTTTTTCTCATCTCGTAAAGAAAAAGCTTACACAGAGAGAGACATATATACGTATACCGAGAGAGACAGAGAGGGAGAGAGGAACGGAGAGATGGGTAGCAAGGGAGGAGTGGAGGAAAGCAAGGTTCCTTTGTTACGAGATGTAGGCGATCATCAGAATCAACTGGTGAAAGCTGATGGGTTCGGTGATGATTATGGAGAAGGTCAGAGTTTGACAAGAAGGGTTTGGATTGAATCAAAGAAGCTGTGGAAAATAGTGGGTCCAGCCATTTTCAGCCGGATCACTTCCTATTCCATGTTGGTTATAACTCAAGCCTTCGCCGGCCATCTCGGCGATCTTGAGCTCGCCGCCATCTCCATCGCCAACAATGTCATCGTCGGCTTCGACTTCGGCCTCCTGGTATCCAAACAAACCCTTCTTCATCACTCTGTTGTTGACTAAAGTTGTGTTCTTTTATGTTATAATTGATTTCTATATGACTGTATAAATTTTTACCAGTTGGGAATGGCGAGCGCATTAGAAACACTATGCGGCCAAGCATTCGGCGCCAAGAAATATTACATGCTCGGCGTCTACATGCAGAGATCTTGGATTGTTCTCTTCCTTTGCTGCGTTCTCCTCTTGCCGCTCTACCTATGTTCCACTCCGTTCCTCAAACTCCTCGGCCAGCCGACGGAAGTGGCGGAGCTATGCGGCGTCGTTTCACTCTGCATGATCCCGCTACACTTCAGCTTTGCGTTTCAGTTTCCGTTGCAGAGATTCCTGCAGAGCCAGCTGAAGAACATCGTGATCGCGTGGGTGTCGCTGGTGGCGCTGCTGGTGCACGTGTTTGTAAGTTGGCTGTTTGTTTACAAGATGCAGCTGGGAGTGATCGGCACCGCCATAACTTTGAATTTTTCATGGTGGGTTTTGGTGTTCGGGCTTTTTGCTTATACCGTATGTGGTGGATGTCCGAAAACGTGGACTGGTTTCTCCATTGAAGCTTTTTCTGGTCTCTGGGATTTCCTCAAGCTCTCCGCTGCATCTGGTGTCATGCTATGGTATATAATCATCATTAGCTTACTCTTTAAACTTTTATTTTTTCAGGGTTTAATTCAGTTTCTTCTTTCTTTTTGGACAAAAAATTATAGCTTGGAGAATTGGTACTACAGAATCTTAATACTGATGACAGGAAATCTGAAGAACGCAGAAATAGCCGTGGACGCTCTGTCTATATGGTATGTATTTGACTGACCCATGTCTTGTCCGTATTTATTTACATAATAATTAACAATTATTATAGCAAGAACATTAATATTCCATTCATTCATTGAAAAAATATATATATATATATATTGCTGCATGGGTTCCATTTCTGCAGACGAATACGGATTTCTGACTACTGTGATGATTTGTCTTGTCTGGCAGCATGACGATCAACGGCTGGGAAATGATGATTCCTCTGGCTTTCTTTGCTGGAACCGGGTAAATACTTACTCTAATAATTTATTTTACATTTATATTACTAAAATAATCAAGACGTTCCTCGATTTAAATTAAAAGGCTCAAATTTAACCTCTCTACTAATTTATTGAAAAATATAAATATAATTAGATATAGCACATGCAGGATATATTTTATATTATCAATAGCTCAGATTGTAAGAAAAAAAAAAAAAAAAGGTAAAACTTTTTACGAACCGGAAAAGGCCAAAGGCTCCAACTTTTTTTGAGCAATAATCATATAGGTTTCACGGGCCGAACTCACTTTTTTCTGGACACTGCTTAAGTTAGGTTACGCACATACACGCACACAAATACATACAGACGTATGTTACATGTATATGTGTGACATACATATATATATATATATACACACGTGTGGGGTATACATATGTATGTGGATTTAAGCGGCTAAGAAGGAGATGGTGTGACACGTAGTTGGGCGTGCATGGCCATGTTCGTATATCTACTTTTTAATTATACGTCAATTTGAAACCTAACAGTAACCCCACCACTAACTTATTAGAAAAATTAATTTAGTGAATTTGATTAGTCATCGTTTATACAAATAAGTTTAGTTTAGAAAGACTTAATTACGGGATTAATACATAAAATATGAAAACCTCAAAATCGATATCTGAACAGCCTGTCTTAATCTAATTTAGAGAACATGCACGTACTAGAAAACCCAGAAAATTCCAGATGTTAATTCACGAATTGTCCTCATCTGCCCTATCAGTTTCGGCCTTTGCTTTTCCTGTAGAGGCCCGTATAATATAAATATATATATATATATTTTTAGAATACTAAGTTTCTCTTCCATTATTAATTACAATAACAAGAAGAATTTAGTTAATGATAATGATAATTGTCTTTTTTGTGTTTTAAGCCACTGATTACATGACGTACGTGCATGGACGTTCTTTTCTTGGTTAACACTACAGGGTTTATATATTTCCTCGTGTCTGTATATATACATGTATATACAGTCAATCTTCAGTCGTAATTTTAATTTGGTCGTGTAAATTTCGTGCGAACTTCCTCCTCTACTTCCCTGATATTTAGTATACACATATACATACACATAGATATGTGCTTTGACAGGGATACTGAAGGGTTTGGTGGGTAGTCTTGACCTTTTCGACGAGTATGTCTGTACGTGGGGTTGGTGGGATAAACGAAGAGAACGACACGTGAAGTTTGCATGTTGCTTCTTATTAAATATATACACACTAATAAGTGTATATATATTACTTAATTAATTAAACTTTTACTAAAAATATAATTAAATTATAATTTGATTTAATTACATATTATTCAGAGTTAGGGTGGCGAATGAGCTGGGAGCTGGGAACGGGAAAGGAGCAAAGTTTGCCACGACGGTGGCGGTAGTGACGTCATCAATAATAGGTTTATTTTTCTGGCTACTCATAATAAATTTCCACGGTCAACTCGGCTGGATTTTCTCTTCCAGTCCGCCGGTTCTTAACGCCGTCAACAAGCTTTCTCTCCTCTTGGCTTTCACAGTCCTTCTCAACAGTGTCCAGCCTATTCTCTCCGGTAATTAATTAACTAACATTTAATTGAAATTAACGTTTTAATTAATCATGATTAATTAATTTTAACTATTGATTTGCGTAGGGGTTGCTGTGGGATCTGGGTGGCAATCATACGTGGCGTATATAAACTTGGGCTGCTATTATCTAATCGGTGTTCCTCTCGGCTTTTTGATGGGATGGGTTTTTAACCAAGGAGTCATGGTATGTGTATTACAAGTTTTAATCCTAATTATTGCCTGATTAGTTTTGAAATTATGCTTAATTAATTACATTTCAGGGAATTTGGGCTGGAATGATTTTTGGAGGGACAGCAATCCAAACTCTGATACTGAGTATAATTACCATTAGATGCGATTGGGATAAAGAGGTGAGATTTAATTAATTAATTAATTAGTTATTCCCAAGTTTGATTTTCTTAATTAATTATTATTGCTTAGTTAAGAATTTATATATATGATTAAATTTGGTGGGAATTAATTATTGCAGGCAGAGAAAGCAAGCATGCACGTGAGGAAATGGGCAGAGAAAGCTCAAGAGAATCGATTAATTTAAGATTAAGATCGTAATAATGACAATTAAGAAAACAAGAATCAATTGTAATGATTCAAATGCAAGAGGCTAATTGTTTCACAAATTAATGATTACAAGCCATCTCTCTCATAACTTTTTTTCTATTAATTTATTTTTAATTACGTTAATATGTTCATTAAGGATCTAATATAAGTACACTAATCATGATATAATAAAAGTAATTTTTACACTATGAGATTATAATATGATTCGAAATTATAATTTATCATAAAAAAATGTATTTAAATTGAGAGATCAAGTATTTTATTTGGTAACATTTTATCGAACTCAAATAATGTATTATATATATATATATTTGTAAAAATATAATTAGAATGGGAGATAGTAAGTTTTATATATAATTAAGTAGTGATAATATAAGCAATTTATCAAATCTATACCAAAGTTTTATTTTACAAAGTGCATCATAATGAGATGAAAAAAAAAAGCTAATTATTACAAAAATACATATATTAATCAATTACATGATATATATATATATATATGTATATACACACATAAACCTAAAGCCCTTCAAATATATTAAAACACTAAACTTTCTGTAGGTGTGTATATATATATATATATATAGATTAGGCATTACCATCTTCCTTTCTATTTTAATGGGCCCTGTTAGCACAGAAATATATTTGTAACGTAAAGCCCAAGGCAGCTTTCGCATTGATAATCGAAGCAAATGGCAAAAATGCACAAGCAGGTCCCATGGTCTAGTGGTTAGGACATTGGACTCTGAATCCAGTAACCCGAGTTCAAATCTCGGTGGGACCTTTTTTATAACTATATTTTTTCTCTGAAATATATAAATTTGTATTTTTAAATATTATAATTAAGTAATGTTGGATAAATTAGCACATGTTTTTATTTATGACACAATGATCTTTTATGCATTTAAAAATGGATTTAAGGTTAATTAATCGTAATTAAAAGAAATTTAAATATATATTTGATCAAGAAAAGTATAATTAATTATGGAGTAGATGGGGGTGGTTTATTATGGTGGATCCGACGGACTTGGTCAAAGATGAATTGCCACGTGGACTGTCGAAATCAGGCTCTTGTTGACCGGTCGTTGTCACACGTTGACCGCTAAATTAAATGCTAAAAGCCTATTGGTTTTATTTTATGACTTAAAATTCTTTTTTGTTTTTTGTTTTATATTAGTCTATTATATTTATATTTACAAAAATAATTATTACAAATATAATTTTTTATTTAATTTCGCTGAATATTTGTACACTAATTTAATATATTTGACTAAAAAAAAAAAAAAACAATCGTGTATTTTTTAAAATAAAATTTGAGAATAAATAAATAAATACGGACTCAATTTTTTGTGTTTTAATAACTTTTTACAGTCCAATTGATTCCGCAACTGCAAAAGGTAACTTCTTCATGCTCAGTGACCTTCCCGACATAGACCTGATTGACTCACCATATCCCACAACTCGGTCTCCGTACCGAGCCGACTCACTCCCTTTCTCTCTGCTCCCTGTTTTAACCAGTATTCTCTTATTTTCTCTGTAAACCTTTTCGTTCCCTACCTTATCTCTCACTTCATAAATCAGACCCCAGAAGCTCTCGATCATAGCCCTCTTTCTCTGAGACAACTCGACCAAACTCTCTCTGCAATCGTCTAGTCTCTTCAACGCGCAGACTAACTCAACTGAGTCACCGAAGCTCAAGCAATTCTCTCTATGATTGAACTCATTCACTCGGATTGAAATCTCGTTTATTGCTGACAAATAGTCTTCGCCCACTAATACCATGATCTCTTCCACTAACTTGTTGCCTTGCGCGTGAATTGAGTCGGGTCTTTTAGATGTTTCTTCGAGTAGACTCGCTAGAGTATCGATATCCCTGAGGAGATCACTGTTCATGAAAGCTGAGACTTTTTCTTCCTCCTTGTCTTTATCCACAGTGCTTGAACTTGAACCGAGGAAAAAGCCCAGAACCCTAGAGCTTGATAAGAGATGTTCGAGGTACAGAGCGTACCTGGAATTTGATAAACAGAGGTGAAATCAGAAGAAGAAGAAGAAGAAAAAGAAAACAGAATACTGAACTCGAAAGAGGAGAAGATAAGATGAGGTGAGAAAACGAGTTAACCAGAGTGATGAACTCACCATCTAACCCAAGAAGAAAGTTCCCACGTTAACGGAGAGGTGTTGTCTCTGAAATCAGAGCGCTTGAGATAGTTTCTCCCGCCGGTCGAAGGGTAAACAGATAGCTGGTCTTGGAGAATAAAACTGCCGTGTTTGACAACGTTATGGACGGCGATGAGACACTTGACAGCGACGGAGGCGTCGCGGGTGGTTTGCAAGCGGTCCATGAGAGCCTCTACGGCTGCAGATGCGATGGCGCGGGAGCCCTGGCCGAAGGAAAGAAACGCGGCCAA
Source organism: Carica papaya (assembly GCF_054855325.1). Classification (NCBI taxonomy): domain Eukaryota; kingdom Viridiplantae; phylum Streptophyta; class Magnoliopsida; order Brassicales; family Caricaceae; genus Carica; species Carica papaya. The sequence continues at coordinate 817,035 of NC_142312.1, read as the reverse complement.
GTGTCTCTGGCTCGGCGGCGTGAGGGAATCGTGAGTCGTGGCTCGGAGCAGAGCTAAATGGAGAGATGAAGTTCGGGGTTTGGAGACCAAGGCTGCTTTGCTCTGAGACGCCTTGTCTTTGATCATCCCGATCAGGTCCCTGAGATTTGTTATTCGTCCCATTCTTTTCAGCTGCAGAGGAAACAGAGACAGGTACAATTGAGGAAGAAGACGATGGAAGCGAAAAGGGAAATGGAAGATATGAATTAACTTTGGTGGGGTTGGCTCAATTTGTATTTATTTTTATTCATAATTATAATAATTATTTATTTTTTAATAAATAAATTGAAAGAATATATTATTTAGGAAATATATATATATATATAATATACAGTAATTAATTGACAAATCTCATAAATTACAGTTTTATCTCATTAATTTGATTTAATTACAGTTTAATCTCTATTATTTCTGACAATTCAACATTTTATATTTAGCTTTTCTTTTTTGTATTATACATAAATTTTCATATATATAATAAAAATAATTTCAATTATTAATTTGATAGTTTATTATCATAGAAAAATTGCCCATAAAATATTTAAATTTATTTTAAATATAATTATGACTTAGCGCGTAGGCACTTAAATGTTAAGATCTTTATTTATATATATATATTTATATGGTAATATATTTTTTAAAATTATATAATATTCTCTTTTTCAATAAACCCCACCCAACAACGGTTCTCAAAAAAGGAAAATCATATCATGTCGAAGGTGGGGAAAAGTAAAAGAGTAAATAAAAGAGAAAAGACAATCAACGAGGCTTAATTAGACTAATTAAATTAAATTATCATTAATCTCGTATTAATAATTATTAAATGTTTAATATATTTTTAATATATATATATATTTATTATTATTATAATTATAATTATCAACCAACGGTCAAAATGTTTGATGCTAATCCGAAAATCAATAAACCAAAAAGCGGTTGTGGGCCCAAAAGCAAATGATTTTATTGATACAAATAATTATTTGTTTTTTTTTTTTTTAAGTAGTCATTTTAGTGATTTTTGCTAAAATTAATTCATAGTTTTAAAAAAATTTAATTTAATATATAAGCTACGACATATTTTAATTATCTTTTTATGTAAGTGAAGTACAATATTATATATCACGAGATATACAATATATCGGTTTTTTTTTTTTATAGATTATATGATATTTATTTATGTATAAATAAAATAATATAATTTATCTACTATAAGATCTCGAGACTTTCTTTGATATTTGGTAAATAAATATTTGTTGGTGGGATGGTGGGAGGAGGAATAAGAAGATAAGAAAGAGTTGGTGTGTGTGTGTTTGTTTTTTTTTTAATATTTAGAATAATAAAATTTATATAAAATATCACGTGATATTTATTTATATAATAATTAATTAAAATATATCACGTACAAGTAACTATTAAAAAAATAAAATGAATTAAATTTTTTAAAGATAATAAGTATTATGAGTAAACTAACTATTAAGCTTTAGATTTGACTTTTTTTTTCTTTAAATAATTGGGTAAATTATAAGGTGTTATTTTGGTCCAAGCCAAATTATAATTACATTGTTTTAAAAAATTTACAATATAAGTTTAATTAATTCTTAAAACAATCAATTAATTATCTTTTAGAATCATATATATATATATATATATAATATTAAATAATGGTACACATAAGATAAACAATTTATTTTTTTGGTTAATTTCCTAACTTTTTGTTAAGATCACGATATATATATATATATATATATGTCAAGTCAACTATACATGATGACCCATTTAAAAATTTTGAGCAAGTAAATTGAAATCAAATCACCCTTGAGTAGATCCAGCCAAAAAAACATTGAATTTCGAGCAATTCAATTATGAAAATTAATGTTCAAAAGGAAGTTAGGGGTTAATTAGTGAGTTAATTGCTAATTTGTCTAATTAAGTTTGTTTAAGCTTATTGACCACCTACTTCTTAATGTGGCAAGTAGCTTATTGACTTTATAAAAATAAAGTACAAATGCACATTTTGACCGTATAAATTTTATATTAAAAATTAAAGCTAATACTTATTAGTGTATGGTAATTAAATTTATTAATATAAATATAAATATATTTATGGTAATAAAAATATATAATTTGATGGTGGCAGGACCAACATGTACTATTTTTACAATGTCAACTCTTGCACGAGTTCAAAATGAAATTACAAAGTCAACCCGTGTTTTCATCTCACTCATAAAAATTTAAAGAATATCAAAATATAAATATTTTATTTTAAAATTTATTTAATTACTAAAAATAATAAAATGGGCCAAAATAATTCCTAAATTCCTAATCAACCCCGTTGCAAACAGGAGTTTACAGCTATGCCTATGGGTATCAAACGGGAAGTCTACCGGAGCTTGACTCGCCCTGTTCAACCTTCAAATTAAGACAGTTTAACGGCACGTTAACGGACGTCAACGCCGTCCTTACGTTCGATGACGTGCTATATTCTGCATCGCCTGCCACGAAGGTTTTCGGAAACTTGACGTTGACTGACTTCGAAACAAACGGCGGAGTCATGGAAAACACCCAGCGGTGTGGGTACTCACCACCGGTTCTACAATTACCTTTCGTTGAACTTCCCTCGGCTGCCAAAACGACGTCGTAGCTCATGGTCCTTTTCAGTTTCACCTTTGCCACCACCAACTTCATTGCTTCATCGGACAATCTCAGCGTGTATATCTCCGTGCTCTCCCCGAGTTGGCCAAGGGAGTGGCCAGTCGAGTGCGACCGCGGAAACTTCCACGACATTCCTGGCATTACTGGTAGGTTCTGCTTCACGGTGGGCTTTATTTCCCCTGCCGGTAATTCACTGGTTTCGTCTTGGTTAACATTAATGGCGACGTGATTTTCCGATTCATTGACAGCTCGAGCTTCAACATGACTTGACTCGGCATCGGACTCAACAGAAGGATACTGTGCAGCGTCTTTACAAACTTTTCCAGACTCGGGCTTTAACTCAGCTCGACAAACAGGGCACGTAGTGTGAGAAGCCAGCCAAGCGTCGATGCAACCCAGGTGGAAGACGTGGCTGCACTTGGGCAACAAACGCAACGTTTCATCATCATCGAACTCACTCAAGCAAACCGCACACTCGAGAGACCCTTTACCCACCCTGAGCTCTTTCACGGAGGAGTACAGGAAGACCGGGAAGGTCTCGACCACGTCGCGATTCAACCCACGTCGTCGGGACCGGGAGACATCAAGAGAGATATTTCCGGATCCGGCGGAAGCAGCCACTTCTGCGCACTGTCGGAGATAGAAGGATACCAATCCGATGGCAAAAAATGCGCCGACGAGGATGACGACAACTATTGCCATGGCGGGATCGAAGGTGTTGTAGAGCCCGTATGAGTTTTCTGGAGTATGGGTCTGCGCATTGGCTCGGTAGAGTATCAGTGCCACGTGTAGCCATCCGATTGCCTGGGCGATGGTTTGGCGGCTGGAATCGACTCCGGACATCATCAGCCGGGAAAAGGAAATTTAGTGACAAATGATTCGAGATTGTAGCTGGGTCTGAGGTTTTACTGTTGTTTATCTAATAGATACAGATAAAAGATATATATAATCTTGTTGATGGAGCTCTGCACGTGTGGTCTCCTTAAGTTGCAGAGAATATAACAAAGGAAGAAGGAGAAGAGAGAGAGAGAGAGAGAAAGAGAGAGGATTGAAGTCTCGGGACTGATGATTAAAAACGGCAGCCAGGTCTGCAGTTTTACTGCTGTTGATCTACAAGAGAGAATTACAAGATTCTTAATGGTGGTCCGCGCATATCTTTTTCTGGTAAAGTTGCAGAGAATATAAAAAAGGAAAGAGGGGGAGAGAGAGATGGCAGTTAATTGCCGTGGGCGGGAGGAGAAGGGAATTTGCAAGTGGTGGCGGCTCCATAACCGCCAACAGTTTGACCACGTGGCGGAAAAGTAACCGCCGGCTGCTGAGTCGGCCGACTTCAGCTTAAACACATCATTAACACCTCGCTTGTTTGCTCAAGAATCTCTTCTAATTAATCTTTTTAGTTTTTTTTTTAATAATTTGGTTTATCATCTATTAATTACCGTAATTAAATTATTTTTGATAATTTATTTAGTAAAGTAGATATAACGGACGTACTAATTAAAACTTAGTTATAATAATTAAAAATAAATAAAAGGTTAAACATTTATGATTAAGCCAGTAGGAAAGTCTTTTAATTAAGTTATAAAACATGGTGGTTTTCACTTTTCACTTTTCACGTTTTGCAAAATGGGAAAAATACTGGGGGGGGAAGATGGAAATATTTAAAACTGTGGGCGTAGGTGGGTTTGGGGCACAATCGAAAATATGAAAAGTAGAGGGATGGGTTTGAAAATTAAAGGGTTTGTGGGGCCATCTTTTGTTGTCTTGCTTAACCGCTTAAGGGATGATCAGCTTATGGATTTGTCTTTTACAATTTTCTCATCTGATATCTGATGCTACCTTCGAATTCGCTTCTATCCTCTGATGATAAATAAATAAGAATAAAAAATAAAAAATAAAAAATGTCTTTTAATTATTTTATCCACAGGCTATAATAAATTAGATAATATAAAATAAATAAATAAATAATTATATATACATATATATTTGTGTAATTTCATTTGATCTTTAATAAAGAATTAAAATAGTTTTAATTATATTTGGATAACTTAAAAATTAATTTAATAATAATATTAAATTAATTATTTTAATTGATTAATTAAATTAATAATAATTTGTTGTTATTAATTTTGGTTAAAATTATTTTTATAGCGTTTTTCTAAAAAATGAAAAAGAATTTATAATCTGATTTCACACGAAAATTTCAAAATTTCATTTTGAACCAAAATTCTCGGCGCCAAAAATTGCGAAGGATTTGGCGCTCTCTCATTGGTTAATTTCGGTTTCACGCGGATCGCCGATTGTGTAAAGTCAGCATTGAAATGATCTCAGCCGTTGATTTCAGACGATGTGCAAAACCTCCTTCACGCACCGCGAAAGTTTGAAAAGTGTCGAATTCGAGACTTCCCGCCCATCGCCGACATTATATATTCTTCTTCTCGTTAAGCGTTTTCCTTCACCGCTTTCCTTCGCTTTTTTCTCGAGAAACGAACGAAGTAACAGGAAGCTAAATTCTCTCTTTTTCTTTCGATTTTTGTTCTATTCCATGGCTCGTACTAAGCAAACCGCTCGCAAGTCTACCGGAGGAAAGGCTCCAAGGAAGCAGCTGGCAACTAAGGCGGCGAGGAAGTCTGCCCCGGCGACCGGAGGAGTGAAGAAGCCCCACAGGTTCAGACCGGGGACCGTCGCTCTTCGGGAGATCAGGAAGTACCAGAAGAGTACTGAGTTGCTGATAAGGAAGCTGCCGTTCCAGCGATTGGTGAGGGAAATCGCGCAGGATTTCAAGACGGATCTTAGGTTCCAAAGCAGCGCCGTCGCGGCTCTCCAGGAGGCAGCTGAGGCCTACCTTGTTGGGCTTTTCGAGGACACAAACCTGTGCGCAATTCATGCTAAGAGGGTTACTATTATGCCCAAGGATATTCAGCTTGCCAGGAGAATTAGGGGCGAGAGGGCGTAAGGCAGGAGTAGGTTTCTGGTCAATGTTTCTTTGGTTTAGCATTTCGATTAATGGCCACGTTAGGGTATTAACTAAGTGACGATTGTATAAATTCATGGTGGGATTTGGTGTTTAGAATTGATTCTGCATCTAGTTTTAGCTGGTACTCTTGTTTTTGACGGTAGTGTCTTACTGCCGTCCAGGTGTTTGTTGAAAGTTGTAAGTGGAAATGGTTTTATATCAATCAACTTACTTTGAATCATGCTTTCCTTTGTCTGTCGAGATTACCTTGAATGATACCACGCTATCATATGCATTGTTTCAATCAATCGCATTCCTATGGAAGCTGGTGTTTCTCTTAAAATATTTTTGGTAACTCATCTATCCCAATATATAATCATGTGTGGCAACAGATTCTGCATATTTATCCTTCGTGTTTATCTTCGCCTTTTTACAGTACTAGATTATTAGCTGAGTTTGTTTGGAATCTAGATGGTTGAGATTGATAATTATAATTTGGCGTGAAAGCTACTGTGACTCTTAGTGGGTGATGTTTGGGTTTGCTCTTGTGATATTTTACTGTTCTTGCTATTTATAGCCGACTATTTCAGATAGGCGTCTCAGATTCAACTGAAATTATTCTGAATCTGTGCTAGTTGATTTGATTACAGTAGTGGCAATTTGTTATTCATGGTTTTTACATTTCTTCTATTGCCCGAACTGTATTCAGACTTATCTCAATTCAATTTTTTAGTGGCTGCTTAAGATTTTTGTAGATAGCGGTACTTGATTTTGTGCAGGTTATAATTCCCTTTTTTTATTTAATTTTAGAGAAGCAAAATGCCCGTTGCTTATCTTGCTTGAAACTTTGTAGGTTTCTTTTTGTTCATTTCTTTTGTGTGTGTTTATGATTTTGGTAGACTAATGCGAATGGATAATGTTCAAGTTACGATCTCTGTTTTGTTTATGTGCAGACAGGCAAGACAGAGGCCCTGTTATGTGGTCTGTCTCGGCAGCGGCAAGGCAGGAAAACTGGTTGGTCGTGGACAAAAAACACGGTCTCCCGAGACACTGATGGGCTGGCCTTGCAGGAAATTAGTACAATGAAATGCTGTAGCTCGTTTGGAGTCTTCCCATATCGTTTCCATTCCGCGTCATTATAATGCCATTTACAGCTCGATGGGTAAGTATTTGCTAACTCCGCATTCTTCAAACTTTTTTTTTTCAAAATCAAAGTTTTTATTTATGGTATTTGGGGGAATTAGTGGGTTCGTTATTGCGCATGATTATTGTCATCTTCTCATCATGCATTTCCAATATTAAATATGTTCTTTTTGAGCTTTTTTTTTTCTTCTAAATATTTTATTTTCCAACTAAATGCCAACAACTGTCCAGACAGTGAGATGGCACACCTTGGTTTGTCGCGGCGTTCTTGCATCTCAGGTCCTAAAATAGCATATAAATGAGTTATGTTTATTTGAAAATTCTCAATAGTACCCTAATCAAGATGTTTATTAATAAAGAAGAATACTTTTTCGGGGGGTAAATATAATTTCATGCCATTATTTTGTATTTTTTTTTGTTACAGTTTATTCTTTGTTGTTATGTTTTTGTATTTGACATAACTCAAGTATATTCACATGTATTTGGTCTTCTAAATATAAAATATGTGAATTTCGGTACTAAATCAATTAAAACTGAAAAAAAAAAGGACCAAAAGAGTAGATCACAATGGTAAAATCTAAATTTTAGTAAAATGACATTACATTGAAACTGTATGATATTTTCTTGAATAGGCCTAAGGGAGCCAAAACCTTGCTTAGCATCTACTTTTTAGAAGTTTATGCAACGAAGTCCTTTTTATTTTGTTAAAATAGTTTAGCCTTTTAGCAAAGTTTGCTTTTTTACATGCATATTTGTTATTGAGGCTGCACGATTGGGTAAGAAAATTTATGAATTTTTTGTGTAGATTTTGGGGAAAAAGACTCTATTCTCTTAGAGTATATGAAAGAAAAATAAAGAACAAAATTATTTGATCTCTTGTCATTTTATGGAAATCTACATGTGGAAAGGGAAAATGAAAAGGACATTAGTGGAGGAAACCAGGCTAGAAAGTGAACCAACTGCATTTGTTTGGTGCTATTAATTGCCATTTTGCCCTCAAGGTCCATCTTAAATTGGGCATCATCTTTATCTCGTTTAGCTATATAGAATACAAAACAATTGAGAGCGAAATAAAATCTAGTGTTGTGCTTTTGGGTGTTTTTTTAAGTCCCCACACTTGGAGGGTAGGGTCCCAAAACTGGGCAAAAGAATTGGTTAAGAAGATTCTTGAAATAAATTAGGAGTTAAACAGTTGTAAATTTGGAGTTGTGTTGAGCTCGGTATCCTATGGTCTAATGATTATATAGCGTGTTACGTGGGTAGGTCTGTGTCGTACGGAATCTTTTTCATGCCTATTTCTTTGCATTTTCTTAAGCTCAGCACCATTTTGGTTTTCATTCATCATCAGAGATAAAGAGCATCCCAATTATGAAGTGATTATATGTATATATATATATGTCTATATATATAAAAAAGTACATGCCCACTTATTAACTGTTTCTCTTAAGCATCTTTTTCTTTATTTTAATATTCATATTTTTTTTGTTGTGGAATTTTTAAATTAGAAATTAGCATCCTTTCTTTGCTTTCCACACCTTCCCCTCATTGACAAGGGGAAGAAAAAGACAACTGCCATACGAACACCTTTATCTCTAAATGTGTAAGCAAGGGGAGGAAATATGAGATGAGAATTCAATATTGTATGACTGGCTTTTTTTTTTTTTAATTACTCATTTGTTTTGTCTCATTGTTGGAAATGGTCTAAAGTAATCTTCGTTTTTTAGTAGTAAAATCAAATTGAGAAGTGAACTTGCACAAGCATGACTTGTCCTTCATAACAAGTTAAATGAACATGCATCAAGAAATAATTTACTATTGTTAATGGGTTGCTAATTTGATTCTTTCATGTATCATATATACTATTGTTTCCTTTACTTTCTTGTACTAGATTTGTCTGGCATGGCTGCTATCTCATCTTAGGGAGTGCTACTATGCTGTTTTTGAGCAGTAGTTTTCTAATATCTTATAGTATTTTGATAATCTTTGTATGGTAACCCTTTTAACTACGGCGGGCAGATTGACTCTGAGGGATCATATTTTGTCATTTTGGACTACTAAATTTGCAATTGATTACGTGCATTTAACAACATCTTGACATGCTAAATAGTTGAATTTTCCAACTTTGATGTCTGAAGAACCACTAACCATTCATATTTTTATATGTAGTGAGTAGGTGAAATGGCTTTTATTTATAAAATAAAGGGGGATATATAAGGTCCTACGGTTGGAAGCTCTTGTGACCCATGATCTAGAAGATCTTTTATGGAGAAACGCTTAAATTTAAAAGAAAACATGCAACTCTCTTCCCTGACCAAACCATACAAATTAAAAAGTAGATGTTCATTAGACAAAATTTTTTAAAGGAAAAATTCCCTTTCTTTTTCTATTTATACCCTAATGAGTCACAACCAACCCTCACCCCTTCCCATATTCCGCCAAAGGCACCATGTCCTATCATACAACCGGTGCCACTACTATCTCCAACAGTGTCACCACAGTAGACTGCCAGAAACAAGTCCGATCATGGCGGCTTCTACGCTCTCTCATGGAGTTTCTCATCCCAAGCTGCAACTGCACCTTCGTAGATGATCCAGAAATCAAACAAGAAGAGTACCTCCAGAGGTACAACTCTCCAAAATCTTCCTTCAATACTTCATCTTCTGTAATCACAGGCACCATATTTGGATACCGAAGAGGGAAAGTGAGCTTTTGTATCCAAACAGGCACCAAGTCCTCGAGCCCCGTTCTCATCCTTGAACTTGCAGTTCCCACCACCGTTTTAGCCAGAGAAATGCAAGGTGGGAATCTTCGAATAGCTCTAGAGTGCACCACACAAGGTCACGCCAACTCAGATTCTCAGTCTCTTTTGTCTATGCCGGTTTGGACTATGTACTGTAATGGAAGGAAAGTTGGATTTGCAGTAAGGCGCATAGCGTCAAGAGGTGATGTTGAGGCGCTGAAGCTGTTAAGCTCAGTTGTCGTTGGTGCCGGAGTTATTAAGGGCAATGAACTTGGCCGGGATGATGAGCTTATGTATCTGAGAGCAAGTTTCAACAGGGTATGTGGATCATCTCACTCTGAATCGTTCCATTTGATTGACCCAGAAGGCAATACAGGGCAGGAGCTTAGTATCTTCTTTTTTCGCTCAACGTGACTTGAGAGTACTTCTCTGACTTGGAATGTCCACGACTGCTGTTTTTTTTTTTTACTGATTAGTTACAGCAGTCCTAATGAATTGCGAGAAGTCTCCTCAGCCACTAAAGTCCCATCCATGGAGGTTTTAATTTTAAGATCTGCTGGGCATGTGAAGGTGTGTCAACCTGGTTGACACTTGAAAAAAAACTTTGGTTTTCTTTCCCCCCCCCCCTTTTCATATCTGTTTTTTAAATGGACCCTTGAGCTTTTTGAGCTGTGCTTGATCATAGCTTTTAACTGGTGTACATGGTCTACCAATGCTTTAATTATATCAGGCATTTGTTCCTCGAGAACATTTGATGCTGTATTGCGTGTCAACCTATACATATTTAAATACCCATTAGACTTTTCTTATCTTTTTTTTTTAAAAAAATTTGTTGTGGGTTCTCAAAATCTCTCTTGGAAAAAAACTGGTTACCCTTTTTCTTTCGTTCTTAGGGTAATTGAGATTGTGTTATTAGGTTTGGAAGCCATGAAACTGCATACGTTGCCAATCTAGTCTTCTCCTTGCTATTATGATCTGCAGGAGGCAGCACTCTTTTGCTTAAATTTTGGTTTCATGTTATTACAATCCATTACACATCTTCTTCTTCAAAGTGGTGATTGCTTAATATTCAAATATATACATACATATATATATATATATATGTAATTGCTAATTTCCAAAATGGGGAACCGACCCATATTTGCTATGATGCTTTACCGCCCCAATTACCCGAAAATCCCCGCCCCTTCTTTGCTACCAAACAAATAAACTTTCTTCATTGAAATATATAATTAATGAAATATATAAAGTTAAATGAACATATAAAATAATCATAGTTAACCCTTTGCCTCTTTGTCCCCGTAATATATGTATATATATATGTATATATGTATGTATATATGTTACAAAGAAAACCCATTCTAAGAAAAATTATGTACAATGTACCCTTTTGTTAAGGCATTGTGTATAGTATTTATGTATTGGAAATTTGTTGTTGATTAAGAATAAGGTTCATTAAGTCATGATTGTAAGGAAAATTATATTTTTATGTGTAAGAAAATGTAAGTTTTTTATTTTTATTTTATAAAATAATAAAACCAAGTTTTTAATTTAATTTTAAGCAAAATTAAGATCATAAATTTTTAATTTCATTAATTTTAATTAATTTTTAAGTATAGTTTCTTGATTTAACTTTTATAAAATAAATCATAAAAACATGCTAACTTAAATTTTATAATTGTATTTAAAATTTTGTCTACTTTATATTGTAATCTTATTTTTATTATATATAATTAAAATTCAAATCAAATTCAACCTAAATATACAATGATTTTATAAATTTTTTTAATTAATTTAATCATGCATTATACATTTTATGATTACTTTTTTTTTATTTATAATTTTTTTGTAAATCCAATACGTACTAATTATATTGTAGGGTTCTTCCTTTCATATCTTTATTAAAAATAAAATAAGATCAAATTTCATTCGCATTTTCCAAATTTTTTGATGAGATTTGAATTTTTTATTTAAATTATTTCTTATTATTTGTGGGGTATTTCTTAGAATGGAAATATTGGGAAATAAATCATTGATGCAAATTAATTATATATGTATATATATATATATATACATATTAATCTTTAGGGATTTGTGGGGTTCAAATGATATTTTGGTTCATAAAATCTTATGTTATATATTCATGAAGCTCCATTTGGGATTAAATAAAAAAAAAAACAGAAATAAATTAAATGTTGAAAAAAAAAATACGAAATAGAATATATATATATATATAAAACTTTTTCCTTCTTATAATGAATGCGTTATTTTTTAAATATTTGATAGAAAAATAATATTCTTGCTAAAATATTTTTTAAAAGTTTAGTTTTTTATTTTCAATAAAAACTGAAATTATTAAAATATATTAGAAAATTTATTGTTTAACACAGTATATATTATCATTAATTATTAATTAATTAACATAAATTTTTATATATTTTTAATGTATCTAATCATGATATAATAATTTCAATTTTTTTATTAGAAAATATAAATAACTTGAACAATTGAAATAAAAAATATTAAAAATTAGATTATGACAAAATAATATTAAAATTTTAGAAGTTAATTTAGTAATTTATTATTAAATTTAATCCCTATTATATATTTTTTTAAAAAAATTAAGAAAGACTTGTACGAATAAGGATCGCGCGATTTACAACTGGAAAACCAGAGCTTCTTCTTCCAGCATCTAACAGTCATTTGGAATCTGGTAGCTCGCACGGAAGTCACTCAACAACGTTGATTTGTCTCTCTATCTCTACCTTCTAGTCAAACACGAGAATGTTCGGGTCACATCATTATCCTGTTCTGTATTCCATTCATGAACTTCTTAGCATCCATCTCGACAGCGCAACAACCAGGTTGTTCTCATGGGAAGAAATAAGCTCTTCTCCATCTTCAAATTCAAATCAGATTTACGTAGCACGCGGGAAAGTCTCCTCAAGGATCGAAATAATGATGTCCATCAAGATGGGCAGCACAGTTCTGTTTTTAAATTCTTTCGGCATTTCATGTCTGGAGGTGATCTTCATTTATTTATCTTGTTTGTTTGAACTTATTTTTCTTTTATCTGGGTGAATTTTGTCTTCTTCTTCTTGTTCCTCTTATTCTTTTAATCTTGGAGCAGATAAAATTAATGGGGGTTCAAGGTTGGAAGAAGAGAAGGTTCGTTCATGGTTATACGCCTTAGCTCAATCGGAGAAGGATTTGGTCTTTGAATACGTTCGATCCACTGAAAGGGGTGAGTTCATGATACTGTTTGTTTGGATTAGAAGATCAATGCGCTGGTTATATTTGAATTTTTGTAACGTGTTTGATGAAATGACTGTGAAGCAGATTATATGTCTCTTTGTCCTTAATCTTGTTATGGTGACTCTGTTTGTTCTTATGAATTTTGATTAGGCTTGAGCTTTGCCGAAGCTGAACGTAGGTTAAAAAAATACGGGCCAAATATTCCTTTTCAATATGAATTTCTTCGCTGGTGGCATCTTCTGTGGAATGCTTTCTTTCATCCATTCAATATCATTTTGATTGTCCTATCGGCATTGTCGTACATAACAAGTGATACTCCAAATGGGGGAATCATGCTGCTATTGGTCTTCATCAGCGTGTCTCTCCGGTTTTACCAGGTAGTCACTAGCTTAATTCTTAGACTCGAGCTGGTTTCATAAATTTATTGTGTAAAGAGTTTTTTTTTTTGTCTCTCTCTCTCTTTCTTTTCCAGTAGAGAGTTTTGGGCGTATCTCTGAGACTAGAGTTGAATGAGAGATTACATTTCTAATTTCTAAAATTCTTTTATAGTGAATCCAAGATTCATCCTTTTTGTACATGGTTGAACACGAATATCCTTGTGTTGTTTAATTTTTCTACATATTAACTGTTCAAGAAATTTAGTCTCTCCTAATAAATTCCTTAGATAATATGTGAAAAACTGAAATTTTAACCAACTGTTTTATGAGCTTAAGTTGATAAAAATTGATTCAATATATATTTATACACTAACACGTTCCCCTATGTGCATTCCCAAAAATTGGAAGTGTGATTATTGTCTATTATATCTTGTGTATAATTACTTTTAATAAAAATAAGGTGATGGCTAGGGTTTAAACACTAAACTTAGATTTTGATACCATATGAAATCAAACAATAACCCTGAAAACCTTAGATTGATGAGAAATAATAGAATTATTATTTCTAACAACACAATCTCCAAATGTTTTTTGAAATACCATCCAGGAATGCAGCAGTTCAAAGGCAGCCATGAAACTTTCAGAATATGTAAGATGCCCAATTAAAGTTCAAAGATGTGCTGGAAGGGTTGTTCAGACTGAATTAATAGTCCAGGTAGATCAAAGGGATGTTGTACCAGGAGACATTGTCGTCTTTGAGCCTGGGGACCTCTTTCCTGGTGATGTGAGACTATTATCTTCAAAACACTTGGTAGTAAGGTAAGCAACTTCAAAGATTTCCTATTATATTCAGAAGGATTTCTCAGTCATTTCCACATTATATTATCACGTATTGATTCTTCGACAGTCAGTCCTCATTGACAGGGGAGTCCTGGATGACTGAAAAAACAGCAGCAGTTAGAGAAGATCAGAATATTCCCTTGCTAGAGTTAAGGAATATTTGCTTCATGGTGTGTGCCAATTTGTGCATTTATGAGCTTTTGATACATATGGTGTATTAGTTTCTGCTAGGAGTATCAGCCAGCCATATTATAGATAGATAAAAATATACATACATCGATACATGTGAACATAAAAGATATGCTTTCTTGATGTAAATTGCTAAAAATATATTCTGACCCTGTGCATATATAGGGAACAAACGTGGTATCTGGTAGTGGAACTGGTCTGGTTGTCTCTACTGGATCTAAGACCTACATGAGCACTGTGTTTTCAGATATAGGGAAGAAGAAACCACCAGATGACTTTGAGAAAGGCATCCGGCAAATGTCTTACGTGCTTGTTGGTTCTATCCTGATTGTAGTCATAATCATAATATTGGCTGATTACTATACATCTTTTGATTGGAGTGGAAGTATTCTTTTTGGTATTTCTGTTGCATGTGCCCTCACTCCTCAGATGCTTCCTCTAATTATCAGCACAAATCTTGCTAAAGGAGCACTTGCCATGGCCAGAGAAAGATGCATTATCAAAAGCTTAGACACCATAAGAGATATGGGATCAATGTAAGCTTTATTTACTTGAAATCAACAGCTGTGCTTTCCTGATTTCCTAGATTCATTTGTAATTGCTGTTTCTCTGCAGGGATATCCTGTGCATTGACAAAACAGGGACTCTAACCATGAACCACACCATCATGGTTAATCATCTGGACAGCTTCGGATCACCGAACGAGAATGTCTTACGCTTTGCCTTCCTCAACTCTTACTTCAAGACTGATCAGAAGTATCCGCTAGATGCTGCAATTTTAGCATATGTATATACAAGTGGATACAAGTTCCAGCCCTCCATGTGGAGAAAGATAGATGAGATCCCGTTTGATTTTATTCGGAGACGAATGTCTATTATTCTGGAAAAAGAACCAAATACAGAAGACATAAGCAATCCATTTCTTGGCAGATTCATGGTAACAAAAGGTGCACTTGAAGAAGTAATGAAAGTTTGTTCTTTTGTTGAGCATTTTGATAGGGGTGGAGTGACACGTTTCTCTCTAGATGACCATCACAGGATTCTAGATATGGTAGAAGATCTGAGCAATGAGGGACTGAGGGTTATAGGCGTTGCAATAAAAAAGCTAAAACCAGTGAGTTTGGACCTCCCTTCTTTCCTTTTCTCTCTCTAATATCTGAATTTCTTATTATTATGGGGATCGAGTACTATAATTTCATATGCTTATGGTGATAATGAATTCAGAATAATGTTTTCTTATTTAATAGTTAGTCATTTTTTAAAAGACTGAATAAGAGTCCAATCACCATGCACTCGAAGACACAGTATCCTTAATTCATTTACCTTTAAACTCAGTCAAAGACAGTCAAGTAATTTCATCCAGTAAATATAAAAGAAGAAAAGATACCTTCTAATGTTTAGGACATCTCAAGTTCTGTTCCTGCCAACATTAGGAAATTGGTAGTGAACTGAAATTTTAGTCAGCTAGCTAAAAAGTAGGTAGGAGAGTGTCTACTTACAGTTTGTAGTCATGTTGCAGGAGACAAGTGAGCTTGGTATGGCAAATGAGCACACTGCTGAATCAGATATGGTGTTCCTTGGCCTCATAACATTCTATGACCCGCCTAAGGACTCAGCAAAGCAAGCTCTTTGGCGATTGGCAGAGAAGGGAGTAAAAGCTAAAGTGTTAACCGGGGATTCACTTTCTTTGGCAATAAAGATTTGCAAGGAAGTTGGCATCAGCACAACTCATGTAACTACAGGACCTGAACTGGAGCTACTCAGCCAAGACTGCTTCCATGAAACTGTTAGGAGAGCAACAGTGCTTGCTCGGCTCACCCCTTCTCAAAAACTCCAAGTTGTACAATCACTACAAACAGTTGGTAAACATGTCGTTGGTTTCATGGGTGATGGCATAAATGATTCACTAGCACTTGATGCTGCAAATATCGGTATATCAGTGGACTCAGGAGTGTCAGTAGCCAAAGATTTTGCAGACATAATCTTGCTGGAGAAAGATCTCAATGTCCTTGTTGCTGGAGTAGAACAGGGTCGTCTCACTTTCGGCAATACAATTAAGTACATAAAAGCATCAGTTATTGCTAATGTAGGAAGTATCTTGTCTCTTCTAATAGCAACTTTCTTCCTTCGTGCCGAGCCACTGACTCCAAAGCAGCTTTTAACACAGAACTTCTTGTCCAGCATTGGCCAGATTGCGATTCCATGGGACAAGATGGAAGAAGATTATGTGAAAACTCCTCAAAGATGGTCTATAAAAGGGTTGCCTATGTTCCTGCTATGGAATGCTCCTGTCTGCACCTTCTCTGATGTGGCTACTCTTCTATTCCTTCTGTTCTATTACAAGGCTGCCACTGAGCCTGAAATCAAGTTGTTCCGTTCTGCCTGGTTTCTCGAAGGACTTCTCATGCAAACATTGATTTTTCACCTGATTCGGACAGAGCAAGTCCCCTTCATTCAGGAAGTTGCTTCCTGGCCTGTAATTTTTTCTGCAGTCATAATCTCCAGTACCGGCATTGCAATCCCATTCACACATATCCTGGGATTCACGGATCTCCCTCTTTCTTATTTTGTGTTTTTGATAGTACTTTTTCTGGGGTATTTCATAGTTGGACAGGTAGTTAAGAAAATTTACATTTTTGTGTATGAAAGATGGCTTTAATAACTGGATGTAATAATATGATAGGAATTTCTACAAGAAGCTGCAATAAAAGTAGGAAGAAATTCTTCCATAGCTATCTTATTGAGAGCCAATGGTTAACTCGCAACCTTGTTGCTTTTACAAAATGCATTTTATTATCAGGGGATTCACTTGTCTAACAACAAAACATCTGCAGATTTGCAGAAGAATGAATATAACAATGACTAAAACAGACTTCAAAAAAATAAGGACAACAAGAAAAAAAATAGAGCATTTTTAACTCTTGGTCATATTCAACTCAGGAGAGATTTCTCACAATATTTGACGCAGATATAACCATGAAAATACCAGTCCGAGCGGTGTTAGAGTGTTGAAAATTTTCAGGCTTGGGGAACTACCTGCGTGAAAATGTTTCACACGGTGATCAAATAAGGAACACATTTTTAATATGAGTCTAGTACTGAAGTAGCAAAACTTTAAGGATTAAAGACCTTAAAGATTTCGAAAAACGAATAACAGATGAGCTTAAGACTTTTACCAAATGGAAGATAGTTGTTCTTAATGTTCCATTCAAAGTCCCAGTGCTTTCTATCATTTTTTAGTGTCCAATATGCCCACCCGAAGGAAGCTGCATCATAGACCCCTAACTGCGCCCTTCCAAAATCTTGATAATCTGTCTGAGATCCACTGGTGAAATTCCATTCATTCACCCACTCGCCTGAAACAATTCCATTTTCATTTCATCTCTAACAATATCAAATCCCTCTACATTTACATAGTTCACAGTACGATTGATCTAAAGACAATATTTTTTTTTTCCCTGCTACATAAGAAGTTTATCAGCAGTAAATTGATAAGTGGTGAAGTTTAACAGTTTCACAGAGGAGAGTCGAAATTTGAATTACCAATAAAAACAAGCGGACCATTGGCACCATTCAAGGCTTGGAGTTGAGATTCCCTACTTTTATATATAAATTGGATATTATCCACAGCGCTCATATTGACAAAAAAGGTGTCAAAGAGGTTGTAGTAATGCAAATCAACCACTATGTTATGTGAGCCTACATTGGCCTGATAAAGTTCCAAAGGATCAGCATTGCCAATTCTCTGGCAAATTATCACATAAGCTGTTGGCGAGTATTTTCGTACAATTTGGTACCCTTGTTTGTAATATGAAACTAACACATCTAGTGGAACTGATGCTGCAGAGGGTTCATTTAACAGCTCAATTCCTAGCAAGGCAGGGTGCGTTGCATATCTGCAAACAACGATTTCATTGTAATTTTGGAAGTGGCTCCATCACTAATATCAAATTTTAAAAAACAACTTTCAGAGAACCGCACACAGCAGAGAATGCAACATAACTCTATTTAGTCCTTGGAATTTACCTTGAAGCTAGAAAATCTATAATGTTTAATGTCTGTGAGATGTAATCTGAAGTAGGCCAACCAGTTGTGCCATCTCTACTAGCACTATGTTCCATTCCATTTTGGGATCCAGGGGCAGCATGAAGGTCAATTATGCACTTTATGTTATAGTCTCTGCACAATAGTTTTCACCCATATACGGGATCTTTCAGAAGGAAGCACGAAGTTTAAGCTGTGAAACTCGAGACAGAAACATGGGTAAGCAAGACCTACTGTGCCCACGAGAATGCATTATCCAGAGCTTCTAAAGCTCCTCCAACAAAAGGAGCTGGAGGATTAGGATCAAAAGCAATCCACCAGCCAACAGGTATCCTCACAGCATTTATTCCATGTCTATACAGAAACTTGAAATCTTCTATTGTGATAAAACTATTTCTATGTCTCTGCAGTTTTACCAGAAAAATGGCAAAAAGAAAATCAAAGATACTGACAATCATGTTATGGTTGTATAAAGTTGCAGGAATTTCTGAGGAAAAAAATGCAAAATAAGACACCACGTTAAATCTTGTACCTTCTGTCATAACTATTCCCTGCTATTACCAATTAGATATGCAAGGTAATTATAAAAACACATGTAAGTTCGGGACTGGTCAGCACTATTTTTAAGGGTTTATGATCGTGACATGAAGCATAAGTAAATTGATTAACGAGTCAAATGGAGATCATGTTTGAAGAAAGGAAAAAGAAGGCAAGAATTATTTATGAAAAGGTACGGTTACCCGGAGAACATCTTTTGCCTTATTGTGTCCATATCCATTTGCAAGCTGGTAATCTCCATGCAAGTTATTAGCAACAATTGTCATTTCAAAGGTTGCGGAGTTTTCATTCCATCCTGGTGTCCCTGGATAGTCTGCTGTAAGCTGATTTCCTATGGTAACCTAAACAATGAAGTGTATTCTATCATGTTTTCTGTTGGAAAATTTGTCATGTCAAGGATCAAGACAATCTGAGATAACCTCAAATTTTATCTAGTAGACCCACCAATCACCATGTTCAGATAAAGTGAATTTTTCCAGCACCTAGCAAATTCAACCACCTTAGTTCACTTTTCAGATAATTGCAAAGGGGCCAAATTCTCCAAATCTCAGTTGTCCAAAACATGCCTAATCTCATATAATGTCACACTAGCACAGTTAATATGTTTTTATTACTTATTCTGATTGTCATCTTCAAGACCCTCTAAAGAAAATGCAAATAAGTAAGAATCATACCTGCAGGTAGGGCCCATTCTTAAGTTTAATATGAACTTGGTTGTTGTTTTTTCTTTCTATTTCAAATGTTTCTTTTGTTGAAGGTGATTCTGCAGTTGCATAGACCGAATTCCCTTCACCGTCACATGTTAGAAACTGGCCTTGATAGGTACGCAACTGAAATTCTGATGCAGAAATTCTCCATAACTGCAGGAAGAGAAACTATACATATTAGTACAGTTTTTTCAAGAGACCGAAGCCTCATGGTATATGTTCAACATGGTATAACAACCATTCAAAACCATGGATACATCCGATTCAAGCTTCATGGAAATCTAATCAGTAGTATAATGCCAATACTCTAACTCACGTTCTAATCAATCTGCCAGGGAGAGAAAATGGTTCAATCTCAATCTTTATATTCCTCAAGAAACAGCTGAACACCAAATTTAACCAACTACTGATAAGATTAAGTACTTAGCAGATCCTTTAGATCATATCACCTATGTGAGATTCACTACTCCAGTGACACAAACAATAATCCTATAAGATAAGCAGATCATTTTCTTTCGAGAACCTTACCGTGAATGTTTCCCATAAAGACGCAAAATCTTTATCAACTGAAACCCCTGCACCACCCCCATTTTCCGAGGATGCATATTTCTGTGCAGTGACTGACTTGAATTGGACTTGTGTCCCATCCTACATTTTAATACCAACAAACTACTAAGACAAATTGATTATGAAAAACACAAAGGAAATCAAACTCGTTGAAAAGCCAACAGAATTGATTAAAAAGAAGAAGCTCAACTCACAAGCATGTCTCCGTTGGGAATGCCATCAAAAAGAGAGGGCTTAATCCAACCCTCAATAACCAACCACCCACCTAAATTGACTCCCCTGACCTTAGAATTTCCACGCAGCCCCTCAACTAGAATTTTTGGAAAAACAAAAGAATAACACTTAACATTACTGGGTTTGTATTGGTACAATAGCATTGTCGATAAACAGTGAAAGAAATCAAGAAAAAAGAAGTTAGCAGTGGATAAAAGCGTTTACCTGAAAGTGCTGCAGAGAAGATGAGCCAACAAGAAAGTGAAAAAGTAACTATCCATTTGCTAAGAACAAGTTCCATGGATAATGCGGGGTCCCTAGTGCACCAAAAAGGGCCAAGATATAGAATCCATCTACTAAACAAAAAAGGGTTAAAGACCCCAGATGAAGAAAAGATTAAAGTTTATTGAAAGACTCTCCCTAAAAAATCACTTGGGAGAATCTCTCCAGTTCCTTGCTTACCAATCAGTTAATACCAAATTCAACCTCGCAAACAAGCATATCGTTTGATATGAGATCTTGGGTTTAATTTATTGCATTGATCAGATATCTTTGTTTAATCCCATCTCCTTGAACCAAGACAAAATAAAAAAATCTCCACTAAATAACATGGGAAGAAAAGAACAAACTTCTAAAGTGTTAAAAGAATAATAAAAAGGGGAGTGAAAGTGCTGAAATGGAAGTATAAGAAGACTAGAAGGAAGAGAGAGAGAGAGACAGAGACAGAGAGAGAGAGGGAGACGGAAAACAAAAACCTTTTGCGTGGATATCTAATGGTGTACTGTCTTGTGGGGTTTCGGTTATTTTCTTCATTAGGTAAGATAGAAGAAGGTAGTGAAAAGTTCAGAGCTTTTTTTTTTCCTAGAGGAAAAAGTTCAGAGCTTTAAGCAGAAGAAAAATGGAGATAAAACCAGGAAGGGTGAAGATAATTTGGCGGATGGGAAAAGAACCGCTTAGTCCTTTATTTGTAACTTCTGCTCTGCGTGTTCACTCCTCTTAGCCTTCCATTCTGCCTTGAGACTCAAAGAGACAAGGGACAAGAAAATCATAACAACTGCTAAAACTTTGAAAATTAATTTAGTAATTTATTCTAAAATTTTTATGCATTTAAAATAGTAAAGTATATATATATATATGTCACTTAGGTTTACAAAGTTTAATAACAAAATCTTCTAGCAATTTATTGAACTACAACTTTTATTCTCTACAAAATTTAGTGTTAGATCAAAATAACTATATATTTGTTCTAATATTATAGATTAGTAATTAAATTATCAAAACAAACCATTTTACGAATTTGATTGAACTTTCTAATATCATTTTTCGACGTAATACATATTAATCTTGCACTATATAAAAGTCGAAACTTAAATTCGATCTAACTTGCGAGTTACCGACTTAGATAACTACACGAAGCACTTAACAAAAGTAGAATAGGTTAAACTTGATCAAGTTATTGTTGTTTTGAGGTGAATAAGTAATTGGGAAGGCAAAGGGAATCTCTTATCTACAACCGACCACACCACATCTAGTGTGGGACTCTCATATCTCTTCACTTTTTTACTCCAATCATACCTTTTGTTGACTCTGATCACCTCTTGTCAAACATCAATCTACCTAAATATGTTTATCAAAATAAATAATTATATAATATATATATAGAGAGAGAATTTTATAGAGAATTTAATATATCAGTTGTGTTATTTTATATTTAAATAAAAGATTTCATTCGTAAAATAAATTATTACACTTACGATT